>NC_136073.1:595873866-600873866 GCF_964261635.1 Lissotriton helveticus | reverse complement strand
TTCTGGTCTGAGTCCACTTCACAGACCCACCACTGGAGTTGGTACTGCTTTGTTATCTATTCTAAGGTGAGGAATGTGCAGTTGGAAGTATCCATCAGAAGAACAATGTAGTTACCTTTGGTAATGCTCTTCCTGGTGGGTACCCTAACCACAGATTCCTCACTGCCCTCCTACCTCCCCATTCTGTGTATTGTTCTCTTTTTACCATCTAAAATATCCCAAGTTGTCAATCTGCACGATGGTACTACTAATTGTTCATGCTCTGCGTCTGAGACGGGAAAGAGACAAGCAAGAAATTGCTGCAGTACGCAGGGGTGGCATTTATATGGGGGTCCGGTTCATCACCATGGATCTGAATGGTGCCACCTAGTGGCGTGCAGGAGCATTGCTAGAGAAAAGATTTCCGGATCCATTCTGGCGCCGAAGGAGTATTCTAAGGTGAGGAATCTGCAGCCAGATGGAGTATCCACCAGAAAGAGCATTACAGAGGGTAAGTAACTTGTTTATCTATGAAGCGTTTAAAAATGGCAGCGACACTGCACAACCTGAAAGGCATTAAATGATACTGAAAGTGGCCAGGCCGGGGGAGAAGAAAGATATTTTACACTCATGACCCCCATTTATATGTAAAAGGTGGTAAGCACCTCTTAATTCAAGTTGGGTGAATAATGGTGCTCCTCATTCAGATTTTAAAGCGTGTTTGATGAGGCAAAGGATACCGACCCTTTATCGTGATTTGATTTAAGTCTTTATAAGCTGAGATCTCAATGTTTCTTGGTAACAAAACAACAGAGGTGCCATAGCTAGAGATGAAAAACATTTTTTTATTTATATCATTTGTAGAGCGCGCTGTAACCCTGCGGGCATCCTGGCGCTGAAGAAAGGTGCAACGGAGACCAGTCAGTCTTGAAAGCAAGAGGAGAGTGCCTCAATGAGGGTCTGTTACTACTATCCCTGGGGAGGGGGGAAAACCCTTGGAAAGAGCCAGGTCTTGATTTTTTTACGGAACAGCAGTAATTCGCTGATTTTCCTGATTTCAATTGGAAGGCTATTCCAAAGGCAGGCCGCTGCTACGCTAAAAGCTCTGCCACCCTGGGTCGCTTTTCTAATCCTAGGTACTCTGACAAGGTTAGTGGAGAAGGAGCGGAGGGCCCGTGTGGGCTTGTACCACTGGAACTTGTCTTGGAGTGGTTTAGGGCCCTGACATGTACTGCTTTGAAGATGTTGCATAGGGACTTGAAGAGGATCCTCTGAGGCACTGGGAGCCAGTGCAGGTCAGCCAATGATGAGGTGTAGAAGATCGGCGGGCTTGTGAGAGTGCCAAATTAGCTGCTGCCGCCAGGATACTCTTCAGTCTGGAAATCACATATCCAGGTGATTCCAGTAACAAGGCATTGCAGTAGTCCAGGCGGCTAAGGATGGTACTCCTGACTACAGTTGTTCTTGCCTGTACCGATAGAAAAGGCAGCAGCTTACGGAGACCTCGCATTAAAGTGAAGCAACTGCCCACCAGTTTATTGACGTTGGTCTCCAGATTTAAATTTTCATTAAAGCTGACCCCCAGATTCCGCACCGTCTTCACTGGTGTCAGTGGCCCATCCGAGGCTAAAGGCCAGAAATCTGCAGGCATGCTTCTGGCAATTCTCCCCACCTTGCACTGCATGATCTCTGTTTTTCCGCTGTTGAACTGGAGCGAGTTTCCCTTTAGCCATGCCGCCATTTCATGCATGCAAGCATGGAAATTCTCTAGTGAATCTGCCTGAGCACCATCGAGAGAGATCATAAGCTGTGTATCATCAGCGTAGTTGATTACGCTGTTGTCATAAGCCTTAATGATGCCCATCAGGGGTTGCATGTAAGCATTAAACAGAATGGGACTGATGGAAGATCCCTGCGGAACCCCATGTGGAACTTTGGCAAATTCAGATTGGAATGGAGGGAGTGCCACTGCCTGCCACCTGTTTGACAAATACGAAAGCAACCAGTTAAGTGCCATTCCCTTCACTCCAAAGGTTTCCAACCTTGTCAGCAGAATGTCATGGCTCACCGTATCGAATGCGGCAGACAGGTCCAGCAGGATTAGAATTGCTGACTCACCCCTGTCCACCCTCATTCGTAGGTTGTCCAGTACCATCACCAGTGCTGACTCGGTCCCATTGTCTGGTCTAAACCCAAACTGTTCCTCCTCTAGAATGCTATTCGTCTCCAAGAAGAGGGACAGGGACTTACTAACCAGACGTTCCGTGATCTTAATTGGATAGGGCAAGAGCTAAATAGGTCGATAGTTCTTGTGGCAGCTAGGGTCGAGATTAGGTTTCTTCAGCAGAGGTGTGATAACAGCCTGCTTCCATCCAACCGGTACGGTGCCTGTGCTGAGTGATTGACCACATAACTGGCGGAGAATAGGAAAGAATTCGGACCAGAATTCTTTCACAGTTTTGTGGGGTAGAGGATCCAGCGGAGATCCCGAGGAGATGCTAAGGGCTACTTGAAGAAACTCTTTCTCAGAAGGGATTGCAAAAATGTCCAGGAAGGCCCTAGGAGGTAGATACCTGGCCATTCCCTCTTCACCCTTCCTGCTTGTCACATATAACCCATTCTAAAAGTTCTTAGGTAATTAGGCCGTTAATATCTCTTTTTCCGACAAGGAATAGTTGCACCCAAATTTTCTGATTGCATCTGGTTCAACTGATATGGCAAATTAATTCTCCCGAAGAGGGAGAAGCCAGGATTTAGCAAAATCTGTGGTATATGCACAAAACTACCTGTTTAGTTATTAATAACTTTATTATGTTTAGTATTACAAAAAGCGTGGAAAAAGACAAGAGCCCCTAATAAGCCCTGACTTTCTGAAATCTATATTAAACCTGCAGCAAAGTCAGTGGTAAAACTTTAGTTAGACCTGTAGTATACCAGTGGGCTTCATCTCTTGCATTACAAGTAGCCAATATATTTCATTATTCTTCAAACTTTGACAGTTTAGTCGTAGTGGTTTGTCAATAGACTAAAAACGTTTGGACTGTTTTCGGAAATGTGATTATGAAATGCACATAGATCACATCCGTTAATTGTCTCCCTATAAAGAGTGTACATTCAACTAAAGACAGGGATCGCTCAGACCTTCTTTGGGTCCAAAGACTAACTAGATGTATTCATTCTGAGCCATAGATACTCAATCTCCTCCTCGAATTCAAATTTCGCAGGTTTTAAAGTCCACTAAGGTTGCTGGAGCCATGACAACAATAACATTGTTGTCGCTTGAGGCTCAGTAAGAAAATATCACCCCAAAAAGTCAGTACGAAATGATTTTGGAAGAAAAAAAACGGAATCTATGAATTCTTTAAATATGACAGGGGCATTACTCAACCAAAGTGGCATTACATGATACACAGAATGTCCACCGTGGGGCACATAAAGCCATTTTCCACTCATCACCCCTATTTAAATAGGAAAGGTGGTAAGCATCTCATCTTTTGAGTTTGGTGAAGAATTGTACTCCTCTTGTAAATTCTATAATGTGTTTCATAAGAGGCAAAGGATGCCAACCTGTTATCATGGTTTAAATTCCGGCCTCTATAGTCTGAGATATTTATGTTTCTTCAGAACCAAAACTAGAGGTGCCACAGAAAGAGGTGAAAAACGTATATTTGACCCATTCTGTAAGTTTTCTTGTAAATAGGCCTTTAATATCTCTTTCTTTCTTCGACCAAGTGAAATGACTGCATAAGTTCAAAAATATATCTTACAATCATATTCTTGAAAAGGAGGATGAGCAGACCTCAGTTTACAAAAAAACATATCATAAGCATGATACTAAGGTGGCACTGAAAAAGACTCCCCACAATTAGGTTTGTAGACATTGGGGAATCTTAATTTCTTCAGTAGGTGACCAATAACTCCCTAAAGCAAAGCTGTGATCATGACAAAAATGTGATAATAATGATAATGCTGTGGCAAACCCATTGGAGCGTACACTGGGCCTCCTTGGAAAGGAGCTCCCAAAATAACAGTGTCTTTGGGTGAAGCTATTTGATCAAACGAAAGCACTTTTGGGTTCAGTCCTACAGGGAGCTGTTATGGTAATAAAACCTTCCTACCTAGCTGAAAGCCAATGATGTACCACCAATGTTTGGAATACTTCAGTCATCTTATTAGCGCTTGCAGAGATATCGTTTTTAAACACCCAATTGCGGTAAATCATTAGTAGTGCCAGAACATTAGCAGTCCCTCTTTCTTCAGTTCTCAGAATGACTTGCAAGAGGCACAATAAATTGATCCAGTCATGGATGATTCAGTATAAGGAAGCCATCGAGCAGCCGCTCTTTTCTCTTTCTTAGAGATTGCGTGTTTACTCGAATCCCGCCATAGTGGACAGGCACAGAACAGATGTACGGAACCACCATACTAAAGGCTCAGTCCTGCCTATACCTTCATCAATTTGAATCCTGTTGTCAAAGGACTCCTGATTGGTCCTATTTGCATAGGTTCGGCTTGGAACGAAGAACCCCTCTTATATTCTGGTCTGCAAGGAACAGGGATGCCTTCTGGGAGAACCGGCAAACCCCACTAGATACTTTATTTATTTCTTTTCATCTGTCCTGTGGTCTATATTCAATTAATAGGGCAATATCTATAAATTTAGAAAGGACGATGAGTATGGACTAATTAACTCAGCTTTAATCTCTTTTTTCAATTCACAGTGTAATTCCATTTGGGCCCTCTCAGCCCAGGTGATCTCTGTTGCCAATTAGCAAAAACAATTCACATGGGTGAGGACATTCATTCTACGTGGGTGGATATCACAAAGAGCTTTCTGAGCAAGGTGCTCAAGATCAGGATGTTCGGTCTTCTAAAAACAAGAAGGAAAGTTGCAGTACTCACCAAGCAAGAATCCGAGATAACTAAAGTGGAGGCTCAAGATAAAGCAGTCCCAGTGATACAGCAGACTGAATATACCATATTAGTTCAGTGTATTGAAAACACTGTATAGGGAAAAGCCAAATGCACTGTTAGGGAGACCAAAAATTACCCCAGCTTTACCAGATCCTTTGAAAGATGTGTGGCACCTGAATGGGCTACTGGGATGACAGTAGACCCCACAACTAAAGTTATCTCAGGATCTGTGATGGTCTCTCTTGTGTCCTTGATTGCCAGAGTAAAGTGTGACTTCTCCCAGTAGCTACAATGATCCCCTTCTTTTATTATGCACATGAAAAGGGACAAGTGTCTCATTAAGAAGGTCAACTTAGGAGGAAAGCAATCCATAAAGGGCAGAAAACCCATACTTGGCAATATTGGCAGTTCTTGATTGAAGATGATGAATGATATAAGTGTTGAAAAGCAAGGCACAAAAAATATAATGAGAAACATTTGAGAAAGAACTCACCATTAAGTCTTACAAGAGGTAAATCCATCGAGGAATGCCGCTGCAGAAAAAGGAAGCAAAACTCATTCACATAAACAGTAGCTACAATGAACCTAACAAAATATAGGGCTACAATAGCGCTGTGATGCAACCTTCTCTGGCCAAGCCTCTAAGCTTGAAACGGCATCAGAGTAAAGGCTACCTCCATCTTAGATTTTAAAACTCTGAAAACAAACATGAGAATGCAGCCATTTTGGATAGGAATAGATTTAAGAATAAATCTCTTCGTTCGAATAATGTCAATTCTTTAGGGTGGCCGATGAGAAACGAAGAAGCTTCTGTTTAACATCTCTCCTTCCATCCAGAATAGCGCCTTACACAGGTTGCGGAGACCATTGCCAGCAGGGAACTTCACCAGCCGCTACTGCTGCAGGTTTGCCAATGACAAGAAATACTTATCGATTTAGTCCTTGCCTAGGGAGAACAATGTAAACAGGATGTATGACGTTTCAACGCATGCTTTTACCACGCATGCCTTTACAACGCAGGTTTTACAACGCAAGTCGTTACAACGACTTGCGTTGGGGGGCGCTGGATAGTGAATAGTTTAATTTACTATTCCAACTCCAGTCCCCGTGGATAGTAGGGAAGGGGTTGGATAGTAAATTAAATTATTCCCTATCCTAGAGCGCCCCCCAGCGCAATGCGTTGTAATAACTTGCGTTGTGAAAGTTGCGTTGCAATGGTAGTGCGTTGTAAAAGTTGTGTTGTAAAGGATGTTCCCCATGTAAACACCATACTAAACTTCAGATCCAATAGACAACATTCTACATCCTCTGTCCAAGTCCAATACTTAATAAAGTACAAATTTATGTCAAATAAATTATCCTAAAAGATATTTAAAAAAAAAATTACATTGAAAATACAATAGCATAACGTTTCGTTAATGAGTGATAGAATTAGAGCCAGAATATCCCTTTCTTTATACACTTTCACATTAATAAATAAAGGGTGTAAACATTTAGCACAATATCGCACAAGCTTCAAACACTTAAAACAAACATGGTGCAAGTTGCGTATAAAATTGATAAATAAAGGGAAAGTAGGCTGTTCAGCAGAAATACATCTCTAAGCTCCTAAATCTACTTCGATAGACAATCTGTCAGCTTTTAACTTGAATTTTTTCTAATATGTCCTGGAGCTATTAACAGTTATGGTTGCATCGTAGCCATAACTGTCATATTTGCAATTTGTAGATTTTCATGAGGTACACTTTGGAAGCTAAAGAGTGGAATTAATCATATTACAGCATGTCTCTGTGGCTATATTTCCAATAAAGTAAGTATTAAAAAGGAATTTCCAGATTAGAGGAGGAGTGACAAAGTCGACCTGGTGGATAAAGTCCTCAGGGCGCATCAAAAGCAAGCACCAATGACATGCTGCCTTTCTATCCTTGACACAATTCCAAGTAAATAGGACACTTTTTCCTGTGTATTCTGCTCCTGGTTATCAGTAGTGCACAAATGTTGAGCCCGATTCTAACAAGGCTTCTAAAGTAAGATTAAATATGAGTACTGGAATCAACGGTGTCCCCTTCCAAACCTTAACAGGAATAAGTTGTGCAGGAGAGCCTAGAGCAGCATAGCAGACAACTGTTCAGTAAGAGTCAACTTGATTCCTAACACGACACAAGTTTAACCGCTCTCCTTAACAAGTTGGTTTCTCAAAAACAAATGAAACTTTAACAACTTTGTGAAATGACTAAATAAGCCTTCAAACTACGCCAAGTAAATCACCAGTATCTATCGCAAACTGATGAAACAAGAAACATTTAAAATACTCCCGCTCAGAAGCACAACTCTGAAGACTCATCACAGTTCTTCAAAAGAAACATAACAAAGATCTGAGATACAATCCTAAACAAAGCTCAATTGTCTTACCCAAACTTTGCCCTACTTCAGTGCAATCCTTCTACTCCACCTTGATCCCAGCCCTCAGGGCAGAGACATGGAGGAGCTTGCAAGACCAGGCATTTAATGTCTGTGGAACCTTGTCCTGCACCCCGTACGAAACACATATTCCTTACCATATCTTCTGAAAATCAACTGCAAGACTTAAGTGAAGAGAACCAGCTATTCATGACATCAAATCTGGTTTTTGCATTCAAGGTGATCAGAATCAGCTCTGACTGCCATCAGTGGAGTGCTTTTCCACACTTAGTGAATTTCAGAAAGCCTTCTTGATTTACTTGACTTTCTCTACAGATAACACCATTGATCATGACATTCCTCAGTATAGTTTGAGAAACTAGTTTGAGATAACCAATATCACATTTAAATGGATCACTTCTTTCCTTCATGACTGTGTCTAGAAACTATTGCTAATTAACTTCATTGTAGAAGCTTCAAGTGGAGTCAAGAGACTTAATACTAGCAATGGTATATACATCCATCCCCTTCCCCAGCCAGCAGTAATGGGTCATTTACCAGGAATCTTCCACTCTTACCATTCCACCCTAGATATGCACTGAGGAGGCCACTAGCATTACATAGAGGACATCATACACCCCTCTCCGCAGCAAAAGCTATACAACAATTAATAAATATTATAACTTAACAAATTTACACTGCCAGCAATTAACAGAAAACAGCCAATCGAATATGTGATGCAATTTAACCAAATACATTTTCAATGTAGCCAATTATCAATGTAACTCATAATGGCATGGAGTTACTTTGTGAACATTCCATTCATCAACACTTTCTACTTCTGTGCTGTTTCCTCTTCCACTGATAACTTTCTTTTTTTGTCATCACTTAGAATCTCGTACAAGTTATTTTTCATCCAATCACCATTTTTAAATGTTCTTGGAACACGTCTTCACCTTGTTCCAAGCACAATATTTCTCTTGGTGTTATTGCACTTTTCATTGACTTCAGACAATTCAAAACTACCCTTACGCTCTTTGATCACCCAACCACGAGTTGCTTTCATACAAGTTGCTTTACCGCTTAACACACAACAGGTGAGACACCATGAAATTGTGAGGCAATATTCTACAGTTCCACATCCCAACATTTCACAGACCTCGTTCTTCCAATCCAACTTACTCATCACAATCAACTATACACTTTACACGATCCCCCAATTCAATTGTTCAACTAATCCATGCTCACAAGAGTAATATGTATATCATTCATTGTCAGAATGTTTGATCTTGATATTATAATAACTGTGGACCATGGACAATCACAATATACTCTGGGCAACCCTCCCATGAAACAATATTCCCAAGGAACGCATTTGTTGATTCTGAATTAACATTATGCGCAAATTTGACTTTAGGCCAATTTGAAAAATAAGCAACTAATAATAAAGCATATCTGTCCTCAATACCTTTACCAGTGTCCACAAATATCTAAGCCTACTTTTTGCCAAGCTCTCTGGTGATACAGAAGGGGGGAGGTGATGGACGGAGCATCTGAACCAATCAAACACCCACACCCAGTCAACAGATCTGGGTTTAATCCATCACCGTTCTTTAGCCCACTCTGCCACCGCAGTTCAGACATGGCCATATGCAAATCAGTCTGACCTTGTGTCTCATGGGAACAGTCCAGCCCGAACTGCCAAGCCATGTCTTCCCTGGACCGGAAACAAGCTTCCGAGGACCGGTTTCTGGCATTTCAGCCGTCTTCAGCCCGGTTTGCTTGAATCCAGAGGCAAAGTGAGCAAGGGACTCACGTCTGAGCATACCCTGCCAACTTATGGCGAACAAAGTGGTACAAAAGGGGGTGGTGATGGACGGAGCATCTGAACCAATCAAACACTCACACCCAGTCAACAGATCTGGATTTAATCCACCACCGTTCTTTAGCCCACTCTGCCACCCCAGTTCAGACATGGCCATATGCAAATCAGTCTGACCCTGTGCCTCATGGGAACAGTCCAGCCCGAACTGCCAAGCCATGTCTTCCCTGGACCGGAAACAAGCTTCCGAGGACCGGTTTCTGGCATTTCAGCCGTCTTCAGCCCGGCTTGCTTGAATCCAGTGGCAAAGTGAGCAAGGGACTCACGTCTGAGCATACCCTGCCAACTTATGGCGAACAAAGTCCTACAAAACAGGGTGGTGATGGACGGAGCATCTGAACCAATCAAACACTCACGCCCAGTCAAAAGATCTGGGTTTAAGCCATCACCGTTCTTTAGCCCACTCTGCCACCACTGAACTGGGGTGGTGTGGTGAGCAAAAAAACGATGGATTTAGGCCCAGATCTCTATACTGGGGTGAATGTATGACATTGTTCTGCATTCTGTCCATCAACTGTTGTTTTTGCATTTGTCACCCCGAGTGGGACGGGTATGCTCAGACGTGAGTCCCGTGTTCTCCACACCACTGGAGTCAAGCTATCCTGGCTGAAGACGGCTGATAGCCAGAAACCGGTTCTAGGATGCTTGATTCCGGTCCAGGGAAGACATGGCTTGGCAGTTCGGGCTGGACTGTTCCCATGAGGCACAGGGTCAAGGCTGATTTGCATATGGCTATGTCTGAACTGGGGTGGTGTGGTGAGCACAAAAATGATGGATTTAGGCCCAGATCTCTGTACTGGGGTGAATGTATGACATTGTTCTGCATTCTGTCCATCAACTGTTGTTTTTGCATTTGTCACCCCGAGTGGGACGGGTATGCTCAGACGTGAGTCCCGTGCTCTCCAAGCCACTGGAGTCAAGCTATCCTGGCTGAAGACGGCTGATAGCCAGAAACCGGTCCTAGGATGCTTGATTCTGGTCCAGGGAAGACATGGCTTGGCAGTTCGGGCTGGACTGTTTCCATGAGGCACAGGGTCAAGGCTGATTTGCATATGGCTATGTCTGAACTGGGGTGGTGTGGTGAGCAAAAAAACGATGGATTTAGGCCCAGATCTCTGTACTGGGGTGAACGTATGACATATGTAGGAGAGTAGGGTCTGCTTTCCTATGGTCACCCCATTTTTTGCTTTTTGCTTCACTGGTTTTCGACTTAATGTGGCTGTGGGCCTGCTAATCAGACCCACAGCCCTGCTGTTCTCTCTCTAAATTCACACCATGTACTTTAGGTACATTACCAATTGGGAATTGGGTCACCTTATGAGCCCCTGTACAGTGTACTATAGGTACCCAGGGCATAGGTGCACTAAAGGCCTACCAGGGGCTGCAGCATGTATTATGCCACCCCTGGCTGGCCATCCAAACTGACACAACTGGCTGGTCAATCAGCTGAGGCAAGGTTGTGTAATCACCCCTTGCTTAGATATAGTATTTCTATATCTAACCTTATATCTAGACACATATGCACCTATAAGTCACTCCTATGGCAGGCCTTAACAATCCTGGAGGCAGAGTGCTTGGTTTTATGTGAGATGGTGCTCTAGCATGAGCTGAGCCTGTCTGCAGCTTTCAGAACCATGTCCTTATAGCTGTTCTAGGATATAGCCATACCATATACTCTTAAGTGCATTATGAACCTCGCGGTTAAATGCTATCTTTGGTTTGGCTTTATCAAAACATGTTGTGTAAGGTGTCATACGCTTTGGAATAATACACCCTCGCCAGTTCTGGCGACGGGGGTAGCATTCCACCCTTCTAGGGGGAGAAGACATGTTGTTCCTACTAATCCCGGTTAAAGTTAACCAGAGCCTCAGCATCACAAAATGGATGCTGCTGCCACAGACACAAGTCTGACCTCCTGCTGCTGGGAGTCCTTCCAGCGAGGGAGGCTTGGACAATAGGTTTCCTGTCTTGGGAGGTGCTAGCACCACCCCAGACAGGCCACAGTGTATTGGGGCATAGTGTATTGGGGCAGGGAGGGCTGAATGAAATGAGACACTGCCTATCCTAGGCCTATCCTTTGTTCGTGACGTGGTTCTTATACCACTATTTTAGTATATGGTTTGGTGCCCCTAGGGCATTACTGTATATTGTGCAACTTACTGTATGATAATTAAGTCTCTTGTTATGTGCTTTGTCCTCTGACCTCATAAAGAGTTCAGAGGGGTTGTTTTAGAAATAAACACATATATATTTTATATATAACCTGTGTGGTGTCCTTTCATTTGGTATTAAAGGGGTTACATATGGTAAAACAGCTGGTTTTACATGCCCTCTTGAGTTTAGCCTAAGACTGCTTTGTCCATGCTACCACTAGGATAGCTGGTCTATAAGGTTTACTTTACAACCATCACCATAAGGGTTGTTTGGACTGATACAGGGTGCCCACTAGAATAGTGGACATCACATATCAGGCCAACTTCTCACATTGGTGTGCAGCGGTTGGGATAAGAGCTTGCTGTTGTTTTACCAATTGCAATCTTTGCAATATCATTTGAAAGATCACATTAGGTACCTATAGGTACATATAACAAGACTTATAATACTTAAGTTCTACTGAACTTAGCTGTTGTAGACCAAAGGGCCTAGCACACCCTGACTACAACTCCTAGGGAGGTTTAGTAGGAAACACTTAGTGTAGGTCGGTGCACACACCACACCTCACTAGGTCATGTCAACCACAGGTGAACCTAGTGTATCTCTACCTGTGGGAGGTGACCCTCCAAGGGCACCCTCCAAATTTGACATACTCAACTTCAGAGAGCTGAGACACTTGTGTACCACAAGGAAGTTGAAACAGGGTTCTAACCCTACCCTTCAGCACCTAATAGAACTCTTAGAAGAGTCTGAGGTTCTTAAGGCCTCTAGTACAGGCCCTACAGGGAATGCAGAAGGCATGCCTTCCACAGAAGATGATACCACTGATCCTGCAGTCATAGAAGATGATGAGGAAGAAGAGGAGGAGGAAGATTCTGAGGAAGAGGTAGACAGCCAGGTCCCAGTCAGAAGACTTAGCCAGGCTAACCTAAGCCTACATGGGGCTGGAGAAGGGCAAGCCCTTCCCAGACCCAACAGTAGACTTAATCAGAGGAATAGGATGAGGAAATCCCACTCCAGGGAGTCTCTCCAATCCAATGCTTCAAGGGGTTCTCAGAGGGGAATGACTTCCCCCCAGAGGAGAGAACACCAGGCTAAGATGAGGGAGGTCCAAATCAGAATAGAGAGGGAAGAACTTGCCGTAGCCTAAGCAAAACTTGCTCTGGCAAGAGACCAAAAGTCAAGTGGACTAGAGTCCACTGGTGGCAGCAATATCCCTAAGGATAAAGACAGGTCCTATGACAATAGACACCTGAGTAAGATTGTGCCCCCCCTACAAAGTTGGGGATGACATCCACAAATGGATAACTGCTTTGGAGAGGGCCTGCAAAGTACAGCAGGTACCCCAAAGTCAGTGGGCAGCAATCTTGTGGCTCTCGTTTTCAGAAAAAGGAAGAGACAAGCTCCTCACAGTTAGTGATGATGATGCTAACAATGACACTGTCCTGAAGAGTGTTCTAATGGATGGGTTTGGCCTAACCACTGAACAGTACAGGTTGATGTTCAAAGATACCCAGAAGACACAGACTCAGGACTGGACTGATTTTGTTGATTGTGCCACAAAGGCTCCGGAAGGCTGGTTATTGGGAAGTAAAGTTAAGGACTATACAGGATTGTATAATTTGATCACGAGAGAGCAAATACTTAACAATTGTCAGAACCAGTTGTTGCACCAACACCTGATTGACTCAGATCTGACCTCTCCCCAAGAATTGGGAAAGAAGGCAGACAAATGGGTCAGAAACAGGGTTAAGCAGAAAAACCAGGTCCAAGGTGGTGATCAGAAAAAGGCAGACCAAAAAGGTGGGGATCAGAAACCAAAAGACCAGAAGTCTTTATCAGGCCCCCAAAATTCTAATGAAGGGGGGTCCCAAACTTCCAAGAAGAAGAAAGAAGGTCCAAAGAAACCTTGGTGTAATTATTGTAAAACTGCCTCTCACTGGTTTAGTGAGTGCACCAAGAAAGGTACAGCCCCTACCACTGTAGCCCCTAAGGCATCTGCACCCCCTAGTACAGTTAACAGTGGTAGTTCCCAACATAAGGCTATAGTGGGGTTAACCATGGGCACTGAGGTGGATTCTGGCCTAGTCAGGATTCCCACTCAGGCTGTTCTTGTCTGTAATGTGGACATGGCTATGTCCTCTACTGTGAGTCCCAGTACTCTGGGTAAGTACAGGCAAACACCTTTGATTAATGACAAAGTGGCTCAGGCCTACATGGATACATGTGCCAGTGTCACTATGGTGACACCTAACTTTGTGGACCCTTAACAGATTATACTGGGTGATAATTACCTGGTGACCAATGCAAGCAATGTCACTACTACCCATAGTGTGGCAGTTGTTAACTTCTCCTGGGGAGGGGTAACTGGCCTCAAAAGAGTTGTGGGAAGTGCAGACCTCCCAGTTGAATGTCTGTTAGGCAATGATCTTGAATCCTTAGTATGGTCAGACGTGAAGTATAGGACTCATGCAGGGATGTTAGGTATATCAGCGCATGTCCTTGCTGTGACCAGGTCACAGGCCAAAAAGTGCCAAACTGACCAGGCCTTGGATCCTGAAACTATGGACCAAGTGCCATCCAAGAGAAAGAGCAGATGGGTTAAGGCAGTGCCTACCCCCCTGCCTACAAGTGAAGATCAGCCTTCTCAGGAAGCTGATTTTGAGACCCATGAAGGAACTGTCCTAGAAGAACTTGCACCTGACCGGGTTGAGTTTCTTGGGACAGGGGGGCCTTCAAGGGCAGACTTGAGGCAGGCACAGTTAGACTGCCCCTCTCTTGAACCCCTCAGACAGCAAGCTGCTTCTGAGGCTGCAGGGAATGCTACAGGTACCCATAAAGTTTACTGGGGTGAATGACTCCTTTATTCTGAGGATAGAGACCCCAAGCCTGGTGCTTCCAGGAGGTTGGTCATACCTCAGGCCTTTAGGGGTTTCCTTCTTACCTTAGCCCATGATATTCACTTAGCAGGACATCTAGGCCAGAACAAGACTTGGGACAGGCTTGTCCCTTACTTTTACTGGCCCCATATGTCAGAAGATACCAAGGAGTTTTGTCGCTCCTGTGTGACCTGCCAAGCCAGTGGCAAATCAGGTGGCACAACAAAGGCCCCCCTCATACCACTACCTGTGGTGGGGGTACCCTTTGAAAGAGTAGGGATTGACATTGTTGGACCAATGGATCCCCAAACAGTCTCTGGGCACAGATTTATACTGGTGGTAGTGGATCATGCCACCAGGTATCCAGAAGCTATTCCCCTAAGGACCACAACAGCACCTGTTGTGGCAAGAGCCCTCCTGGGAGTTTTCTCAAGAGTGGGCTTTCCAAAGGAGGTTGTCTCAGACAGAGGTGCAAACTTCATGTCTGGGTACTTGACTGCAATGTGGAAGGAGTGTGGTGTAAATTACAAATTCACTACACCCGACCATCCACAGTGCAATGGGCTTGTTGAAAGATTCAACAAGACCCTAAAGGGTATGATCAAGGGTTTACCTGAAAAGCTTAGGCGAAGATGGGACATCCTTCTACCCTGCCTTCTGTTTGCTTACAGAGAGGTCCCACAAAAGGGGGTTGGCTACAGCCCTTTTGAACTTTTGTTTGGGCATCCTGTAAGGGGACCCCTATGTCTAGTGAAGGAAGGATGGGAGGTAAATCTCAAAAAGCCTAAACAAGACGTAGTGGACTATGTACTTGGTCTCCGCTCCAGGATGGCTGAGTATATGAAGAAGGCTTCTAAAAACCTTGAGGCTAGCCAAGAACTCCAAAAAGCGTGGCTTGACCAAAAGGCTGTGCTGACTGAGTACCAGCCAGGACAGAAGGTGTGGGTGTTGGAGCCAGTGGCCCCAGCAGCACTCCAGGACAAATGGTCTGGACCCCACACCATTGTTGAGAAAAAGGGAGAGGTCACCTACTTGGTGGACCTTGGAACTCCCAGGAGCCCCCACAGGGTGCTCCCTGTCAACAGACTCAAAGCATATGTTGACAGGGCAGACATGGGCTTGCCCATGGCTACAGATGAGGGGCAGGAGGAAGAGAGTGACCCTCTCCCAGACCTGTTGACTCAGAACCCTGATGATGGTTCAGTTGATGTGTGGCCTTAGCTGGCAGCCTCCCTGGCCAGCAGCAACAGGACTGCAGACAAGTTCTACAGTCTTTTAGACATATGTTTCCCTTGACACCTAGTCAGACTAACTGGTGCACCCATGGGGTGGACACTGGTGACAGTCTGCCTGTGAAGAGTAAGATCTACAGGCAACCTGACCATGTCAGGGACTGTATAAAGACTGAGGCACAGAAAATTTTGGAGCTGGGAGTAATTGAGCCATCAGAGAGCCCCTGGGCCAGCCCAGTAGTCCTTGTACCAAAACCTCACACCCAAGATAGTAAGAGAGAGATGAGGTTCTGTGTGGACTATAGAGGTCTCAATGATGTCGCTAGGACAGATGCTCACCCAATTCCAAGAGCAGATGAGCTCATTGATAGATTGGCTTCTGCCAAGTTTCTGAGCACATTTGATTTGACAGCAGGCTATTGGCAGATCAGGTTAGCTGAGGATGCCAAGGCCAAAACAGCTTTCTCAACCCCAGGTGGTCATTACCAATTTGTGGTGATGCCCTTTGGCTTGAAGAATGCACCTGCCACTTTCCAAAGGTTGGTGTACCAAGTCCTCACTGGGTTGGATTACTTTGTGCAGCTTATCTTGATGATATTGCTGTCTTCAGCTCCACCTGGGAGGATCACCTGATCCCCCTGAAGAAGGTTTTAGAGGCCCTGCAGAAGGCAGGCCTAACTATCAAGGCCACAAAGTGCCAGATAGGGCAGAGTAAGGTTGTGTACCTGTGCCACCTTGTAGGTGGAGGTCAGGTTCAACCACTGGAGAGTAAGATCCAGACCATCAAGGACTGGGCTCCTCCAAAAACCCAGACACAGGTCAGAGCTTTCTTGGGCCTGTCTGGTTATTACAGAACGTTTGTTAAGAACTATGGGTCAATTGTGACACCACTTAATGACTTGACTTCAAAGAAGATGCCAAAAAAGGTTCAGTGGACAGTAAGCTGTCAAAAGGCATTTGATGACCTGAAGAAGGCCATGTGCTCTGCACCTATCTTGAAGAGTCCTGACTACTCCAAAGAGTTCATTGTCCAAACAGATGCTTCTGAGTTGGGGGTGGGAGCTGTGCTTTCACAACTGAATGTAGGTGGTCAAGACCAGCCCATTGCTTTTATTAGCAGAAGGCTGACCCCTAGAGAGAAACGTTGGTCAGCCATTGAGAGGGAGGCCTTTGCTTTGGTTTGGGCCCTGAAGAAGTTGAGACCATACTTGTTTGGCACTCACTTCAAGATTCAGACCGACCATAAGCCCCTCTTGTGGCTAAATCAGATGAAGGGTGAAAATCCCAAACTGCTCAGGTGGTCCATTTCCCTACAGGGGATGGACTTTACAGTGGAGCACAGACCAGGGACTGACCATGGCAATGCAGATGGTCTCTCCAGGTACTTCCACTTAGAACATGAAGACACAACTGGTCAAGGTTAGTCTAATGTCCCTGTGTTTGGGGGGTGGGGGTTATGTAGGAGAGTAGGGTCTGCTTTGCTATGGTCACCCCATTTTTTGCTTTTTGCTTCACTGGTTTTCGACTTAATGTGGCTGTGGCCTGCTAATCAGACCCACAGCCCTGCTGTTCTCTCTCTAAATTCACACCATGTACTTTAGGTACATTACCAATTGGGAATTGGGTCACCTTATGAGCCCCTGTACTGTGTACTATAGGTACCCAGGGCATAGGTGCACTAAAGGCCTACCAGGGGCTGCAGCATGTATTATGCCACCCCTGGCTGGCCATCCAAACTGACACAACTGGCTGGTCACTCAGCTGAGGCAAGGTCGTGTAATCACCCCTTGCTTAGATATAGTATTTCTATATCTAACCTTATATCTAGACACATATGCAACTATAAGTCACTCCTATGGCAGGCCTTAACAATCCTGGAGGCAGAGTGCTTGGTTTTATGTGAGATGGTGCTCTAGCATGAGCTGAGCCTGTCTGCAGCTTTCGGAACCATGTCCTTATAGCTGTTCTAGGATATAGCCATACCATATACTCTTAAGTGCATTATGAACCTCGCGGTTAAATGCTATCTTTGGTTTGGCTTTATCAAAACATGTCGTGTAAGGTGTCACGCGCTTTGGAATACTACCCCCTCACCATTTCTGGCGACGGGGTTAGCATTCCACCCTTCTAGAGGGAGAAGACATGTTGTTCCTACTAATCCCGGTTAAAGTTAACCAGAGCCTCAGCATCACAAAATGGATGCTGCTGCCACAAACACAAGTCTGACCTCCTGCTGCTGGGAGTCCTTCCAGCGAGGGAGGCTTGGACAATAGGTTTCCTGTCTTGGGAGGTGGAAGCACCACCCCAGACAGGCCATAGTGTATTGGTGCAGGGAGGGCTGAATGAAATGAGACACTGCCTGGGGCACACAAAGTGTCCCATGCATAGTCCAGTTCAAACCAGTGCTGGGGCACTCCAGCCCCAGCTCTGGTGCGGAACTGGACAAAGGGAAAGGGGTGTAACCACCTCCTTCCCTGGTCCCACCCATAGGAGGGACCTAGCAGGTAATCCAGCCCCTAGATTTGATATGTAGGTAGGAGCTGAGTCCCAAGACTTTAGATTTATCCTGACTGAAACTTGAAACGAAACTCTGGACCTTCGACGTTCTACTTGAAGATAGAAGACTGAAGAATCTCCCTTGTGGTCAAGGAGTGACCACCCTGTGTAAGCAGGCACCATCAAGCGATCAATGGTTTGCTTTGTCGACGCTCCTGCCGGAGCCCGAGCACAAAGACTGACAAGACCCAGACTTACAGACTTCCAACAGCCCGATCCACAGCCACAGCAAAGCTGAGACCTGTGGAGGCGACGAGAGACGTGGGACCAGCCATCTTGGAAAGCCAGGGAATTGCTTTCCTTGCAGCTTTTGAGGCACCCTCGAAGTTGTGCATTGGGGATTGAGAAGCCCCAGCCCCGAGCACTAACTGCACCGAAGATCAGCCCTCCACACTCCACGAGTTCTGCGTGGGGCCCTTCTGCATTTTCCTGCTTGACGCATCTGTCCGGTCACTTGCCCGTTGGCTAGTGGCCTCTGTGACAACAAAACCTTAAATCTACACTGCTGGTCTGGTTGCTCCAGACTGGCCCCATCTTCCCTGAAAAGGAGAAGCCCATCAGACCTTGCTGGTCTGATCCAGAAGCCATCTTTGATTCCTGCGTGGGTTGCCTTTGCCAAGGCTTGTTGACTCCAATCCGGAAGCCGACACCACCGACAGCGAGATCCTTTGTGGGACAGTCCGTGCCCAGCTCCTGGTTGTCGTCGACACCTCCTGGTCTGCGTGGCTGCAGAGACAAGCTTCACAACATCACCTGATTGCGCCCGACATCGTCTGGTTCCTTCCTGGTTCCTTCCTGGTCACTGGCTAGTGACCCAGACTCTGTCCCCTCTGCTTTCAGGTACTCTTCATCCTCGATCCGCCCTTGGATCCAACCGGACACTTCTCTCCTGGTCGCCTGCAGCATCTCTCTTCAAGGCTCCATAGGATTCAGCGACGAAACCCGACACACTTTGACACCTATGCACTCACTTCCTATGGGTGAGGTAACGCGAGTACTTCGGTGCTCCTGTGGGTATTGACTATCCTAGTGTCCTAGTTTCAAGTAGCTTTCTCCTAGTCCATCCAGAAGTGACCTAAAAGAACTAGTTTCCAATTCTTTTGTTCCCATTCTAACTCTATGGTAACTCGTGTGTGTGTAAAGACACTGCACACGCATCCCGTGGGCCTCCTGCTCCCTATCCTTTGGTAGTACACCGTAGCCCCAGCGATTCTCCAGGCCCTAGGCCTATCCTTTGTTCGTGACGTGGTTCTTATACCACTATTTTAGTATATGGTTTGAAGTGCCCCATGGGCATTACTTTATATTGTGCAACTTACTGTATGATAATTAAGTCTCTTGTTATGTGCTTTGTCCTCTATCAATCAATCAATCAGAACATTTGTATAGCGCACTACTCACCCGGAGGGTCTCTAGGCGCTGGGGACTCACCCGGAGGGTCTCAAGGCGCTGTCCTCTGACCTCATAAAGAGTTCAGAGGGGTTGTTTTAGAAATAAACACATATATATTTTATATATCACCTGTGTGGTGTCCTTTCATTTGGTATTAAAGGGGTTACATATGATAAAACAGCTGGCTTTACATGCCCTCTTGAGTTTAGCCTAAGACTGCTTTGTCCATGCTACCACTAGGATAGCTGGTCTATAAGGTTGACTTTTCAACATCACCATAAGGGTTGTTTGGACTGATACAGGGTGCCCACTAGAATAGTGGACATCACATATCAGGCCAACTTCTCACAACATTGTTCTGCATTCTGTCCATCAACTGTTGTTTTTGCATTTGTCACCCCGAGTGGGATGGGTATGCTCAGACGTGAGTCCCGTGCTCTCCACGCCACTGGAGTCAAGCTATCCTGGCTGAAGACGGCTGATAGCCAGAAACCGGTCCTAGGATGCTTGATTCCGGTCCAGGGAAGACATGGCTTGGCCGTTCAGGCTGGACTGCTCCCATGAGGCACAGGGTCAAGGCTGATTTGCATATGGCTATGTCTGAACTGGGGTGGCGTGGTGAGCAAAAAAACGATGGATTTAGGCCCAGATCTCTGTACTGGGGTGAATGTATGACATTGTTCTGCATTCTGTCCATCAACTGTTGTTTTTGCATTTGTCACCCCGAGTGGGACGGGTATGCTCAGACGCGAGTCCCGTGCTCTCCACGCCACTGGAGTTAAGCTATCCTGGCTGAAGACGGCTGATAGCCAAAAACCGGTCCTAGGATGCTTGATTCCGGTCCAGGGAAGACATGGCTTGGCAGTTCGGGCTGGACTGTACCCATGAGGCACAGGGTCAAGGCTGATTTACATATGGCTATGTCTGAACTGGGGTGGTGTGGTGAGCAAAAAAACGATGGATTTAGGCCCAGATCTCTGTACTGGGGTGAATTTATGACATTGTTCTGCATTCGGTCCATCAACTGTAGTTTTTGCAAGCTCTCTGGTGAAACATGTTGGGTACCACGGTGTCTCTTGAGACATTCAAGCTTTATCGCTTATTATACAGGCCAAACAATTATGGAAACACTGCTTGGTCATACGGTCCATTCTCAGCCACCAGAAAGTTCCATCTCGCCTTTAATTTCGTGGCAGCCATACCACCATGTTCTTCATGTAATACTTTTCCCTTAAAAGACACTGAAGCACCCCATCCTTATTAAGAGTCAACTCTTCCCAAATAGATTTGCAAGTATTCATTAACACCTTTTTGTTTTTCTCTCAAGGCCACCCATACAATTAGTTTCTTTCAGCACTACATCTTGATCATCACTACTTCTCCATTCTTTCTCCCTAATTGCCCTTTGACAGCGCTCAATTACATCTACCACCAACCAACTATTTGCTCCATCTATTACCTTATCCTCTTTACTCTCATCACACAAAGATAATCGAGAGAGGCCATCAGCTTTTTCATTTTTGCTGCAGGCAGCATATTTCATGGACAAAGAATATTTTTGACATTAATAAGCGCACTTGGCTAATCTTGGTGTGGCCTTAATGACACCCTTTAGGGAAAATGTGTCAACTAACGCTTTGGGATCCATTCTGAGTTCAAAAGTAATGCCCCAACCATATGTTTTAAAGGGTATCAGTAAATATGATAGTGCAATCAGTCACTTTGAATGACTTCTGAGTTAGAAATGTGCATGCAGTGCTCAGCGATAAACTTCACCACAAGCTTTGGTTCATATAAATTTAGCATCTTTTTTGTTTTATTAAATAACTAAATGCTCCACTAATTTGCCATAATACTCCACTATTCCTACAAATGGGTAGAGCTTCTCTTTGTTCTTTGGAAATGGTGTCTGTTCAATTGCGCTAACTAACTTCAACCTTGGCTTTACATCATTTCTAGATAACATGTGCCCTAGGCAATCCACTTTGCCCACAGAAAATTTATATTCAGCAATCCCAGTTGTCAACCCCACTTTGCTTGACAGTTGCAACACATTTCTCTAGACAGTACGATCCAAACCCCACTCAAGAATGTCATCTTGCATATATTTGAACATCTGCATAGGTCTTTGAAAAATGACATAGGCAGACATCAGACCAAATGGCATCCTCTTAAATCTATCTAAACATTCCTTCTTGAGTGATAAACAAAGTGAGAAGACTAAACTCTGGATGTAATTTGATGGCACACTCTGGACAGGTTCAATGTGGTGAATACCATTCCTCCTTTCAAAGTGGCCAGTAACTTTAGGGGTTCTTCAAAGCTCTTCTGCCACAGATATCTGTGAAGTGCCCATCAAGGTTTGATTCTCTCTCTGCATTCCTGTTAAACTATGATATGTTTCCTCTGTCGCACTTACTAAAAGAGTACACAACAGTGGTGGCTGGCGAAATATAAAAGTACTGGGAAGAGAAAACCGAGCAGCTTCACCACAGCCTAAGTAACTGTGCTCTAGACAGGCACACAGGTGCCACTGCCAAGCAGGGGGTGTGGAATCCCAGCCTCTGTACTGGCTCATCCTCAGCCCTCTCGAGCTCCTTGTCCAGCACTCTCAGCCTCTGCTCACAAGCTAGAAGCTAACCCGCTGTTTCTGTCTTAGGGCCACTGCCCTCTTGGTAGCCTGGCTGGGGATCCTCCCTCTCAGATTCCTCCTCAGTCATCTGGAAGTGTTGCCTCCCAGCGAGCTTTCTCATAACAAAACAGGGCTGACTCAATATCCAGCCTTGTGGATTTCCTCCTAACAGCCAGCCCCTTTTTCCTGCAAAAAAACTCTTAGCTCCTTCTTAGTGTAGATCTGTAGGTGCCAGAAGTTTACCTCCATTTTGCCGAAGCCTCACAGGTGCAACATTCCACCAGAGTTCCAAGTATCAACAAAAGATCCAGTAGGTGAACAACTAAAAAACAATATGTGGTTGCGTAATGGTCTGCACTCAGTAGTAGTGTACACCAAACACTGTATGTCATGTACAAACACAAGTTCTATTCTCATCGCTGACCACCAATGTTAGAAATAGGGGTCTCTAGTTGTCAGTGGCTTGCACCCTGTTCAAGTAGAGACCCTTCCTTCCAGTCAGATAAGGGAGTCACCCAGATAACCACTGTTCACCCCCTTGGTAGCTTGGCACGAGCAGTCAGGCTTATCTCAGCGGCAATGTGTAAAGTATTTATACTTGACACGTATATAACACAGTAAACACTATAAATAGACACCACACTGTTTTAGAAAAATAAAGTTTCTTTATCTAAACCAAACAAGACCAAAATCAAAACATACACAACTCAAAAATGACTTTTGAAAGGTTTCAAGAATTTCTGTCCATGGAACTCTATGGATGCAGTGATTTTACTCAAAGTACCTTAGATACATCTAACTCTACACGGCAAAACAGCCACAGAGGAGGAAAGCCTCAGAAAGCACAGCGATGCGTCTGTTCCACAGTCCACGGGGAGTTGATGCATCAGTTCTGCTGCACGTAGGAGAAGTGATTCGTCGAATCTGGACTGTATGGGAAGCAATGCATCGAAATCCAAGACAGTTCTAGTCTGTGGGTGATGCGTTCGAAAGATTTGGTGCACAAGGGCAATGCGTGGAAATCTGGATGCGCTGGAGGTCGATGCGGCGGCGGCAAACAGGTGTTGCGTTGATTTCTTCAGCTGCAGTCCCATGATGCAGCGATTCTTTCGGAGTCAATGCAGGGGTCTCGGACTTCAGAGACATAATGCACTGAACTCTGGCTGCAAGAGTTTCTTCAACTGCGTACAAGCGCTGTGTTGATTTCTGCAGCCGCACGGCTGTCTGTGCATGGAATTTCTTCCTGCACTGTGGTGCTGCACTGGAAAAACAGGAGCTGTAAGGGTATTGCGTTGATTTTGATGGTTTCAAGTAGATCTTTGCAGCAGGAATAACCTCCAAGGGCCCAGAACTGGAATTGGCACCACTTGGCAGGTCATAACTCCCAGCAGTGAGGTTCAGGGATGCTGCGGATGTAGTCTTTGATGGCCTTGAGACTTCCAATGAGAGGCAAGCACACATAAGCCCTTGCAGAAACTTCACAAGCAGGATACAAAGCAAAGTCCAGTCTTGTTCTTCTCTAAAGCAGAAGCAGCAACTTCAGGCCAACCTAGCAAAGCAACACACAGCAAAGGAGCAGTGCTCCTCCTCACAACTCTTCTCCTTGGCAGAGGTTCCTCTTGATCCAGAAATGATCTACAGTCTGGGGTTTTAGGTCCAAGGCCTGTACCCCTTTTTGCCTTTGAAGTAGGCATTCTCCAAAGGATTGTCTTTGTAGTGCATAAGTTCTTATTCTGCCTGGTCTTGGCTCCAGACACACTCCAAGGGGGTGGAGACAGCATTGTGAAAGGCCAGGCACAGCCCTATTCAGTGACAGGTTCCAGGAAGAGCCACCAGCCTGGTGATGGCCCATCGGGATATTCAGAGCACACCTCAATTCCCTTTGTGTGACTGTCTAGAGTGAATGTACAAACAGGCCCCTAACAGTCTAAACCAGACATTGATTCCCCAGGCAGGCAGAGGCATACGATGGTTAAACTAGATAATATCCACTTTCTAAAAGTGGCATTTTCAAACACACAATTTAAAAACCACCCCCACTAAAAAGATGTTGTTAAATCCCAAGCTCAGAGAGCCAAAACTCAAAATCTCTCTCTGTTCCCAATTGAAAGTTACATTTGTAAAATGTTACAAGGCTGCTCCAATGCTAACCTATGGGAGAGCTAGTCCTTGCAATAGTCAAAAACGAAATTGGCAGTATTTCACTATCAGGACATGTAAAATACACCAGCATGTGTCCTACCTTTCACATACACTGCACCCTGCTCATGGGGGTACCTTGGGCCTACCTTAGGAATGCCTTAGATGTAGTAAATGGGATGTTTAGGGCCTGGCAATTGGGTGCACTTGCCAGGTTCACAGGGCAGTTTAAAACTGCACTCGGAGACACTGCAATAGCAGCCTGAGACACAGGGCTACTCATGTGGGTGGCACAACCAGTGCTGCAGGCCCACTAGTAGCTTTTAATTTACAGGCCATGGGCACACATAGTGCACTTTACTAGGGACTTACCAGTAATTCAAATATGGCAATCAAGGAGAACCAATCAGAATCCCAATTTACACAGAGAGCATATGCACTTTAGCACTGATCAGCAGTGGTAAAGTGCCCAGAGTCCTAAAGCCAACAAAAAAAGTCAGAAAAATAGGAGGCAACATTTTTGGGGATAAACCTGCAAAAAGGGCCTGCTCCAACACCCAGAATGAAAGCAGCGCCAGGATTGGTTGGAGCGGGCTGGCTCACCGGTCATACTGGTACTAGCGGCGGGTGGTGTCTATC
Source organism: Lissotriton helveticus (assembly GCF_964261635.1). Classification (NCBI taxonomy): domain Eukaryota; kingdom Metazoa; phylum Chordata; class Amphibia; order Caudata; family Salamandridae; genus Lissotriton; species Lissotriton helveticus. The sequence goes on along the minus strand of NC_136073.1, from coordinate 600,849,068 downwards.
CACCCGGCTGTATAACAGCTTGGGCTGGAGAAATTTAAACTGTGCATGTCAGGCTAAAGTGACATGCGGAGTTTACACTGGTGTCGCCAGTCACTGCTCCTCCCTGCTCCCAGGCTGTACTGCAGGAATAGCCCGCCCGCAATGCTCAAATACTCAGCTGTGGAGGCTGGCAGAGTAGAAAATAAAATGGTAATAAAGTAACTTCATTACTGTTTTGTTTTTCACTTTTGCTGTGTCCACAGCAGGGGTGGTGACGCTCCTCTTCCCAAATGGAACAGCGGCCGCTGGTACACAATCTGTTGCAATTGATACAACCAATTTACATTCATCTACATAATAATTCACAGGGTCACAATAATATCACCAAATCTCAAGACTATGTACAACACTGGATGAAAGAAAGCTTTTTCTGCATTAATGGTATCTGAAATGGAAATTCTAGTTTTTTTTTAATATGTTTTTATTAATAGAAGAAAAACAAGAGAAAATAGTACACATATCGGGTATCATACAATAGGACACATTACAACGGTGGACAGGCAAATAGACTAATAAGGTACAGATCAATTAAGGGAGTTCGAGACACCAACATTAGTAAGTACATGACAGGAGAAAGGACATCACAATCCGCAACCCCGCTAAGCTAAATTACTAGCCAAACAAATCGGGGAAGTTATGAAAACCGCTCCCGCATCGTTATAGGCAGCTTGTCCCGTTATCCAAGGAAGTCTTTATATCAAACCCAAACAGTCAAATTCATCACTGGCCCTTCCGATCCTTCGTGCGCGCGCCCTCCGCTAGAACCGCCATATTCACAGGAGAGTCAAAGCGTTCAGGAAAGTCAAAACCATTACATTCGAAGCGAGTCCAAAGTTTTAGTTCTCGAAATCCACCAATTACACGGATATACTCTTCCACCGACAGTAAGCATCGAGGACGTAGTAGAACCAAATGGGAGAAGAAAAATGGAAAGTCAATCCGATTAGTACTGAAAGCGTTCTCCAGGAGTGAAAGATCGGCTGTGTCTATCTTGGGCGTTATCGCTATTGAATGCGTTGAGTTTTCAGTAGTTCCGAGCTCGCAAGCTGTTGTTCGGGAGCTGGCAAAAGACGCCAGTTCTGGATTCCGCACGGGGCCCTCTTTCTCGAGTATAACCATCTGCGTGGGTAACACTACGTGTTCTAGGTCTGGCAAAGGGTCGGAGTCCGGTCTCAAACACACAGTCTCTACTGTTACGACCATTTTTTGGATGATGGCGTTGACTTGCGAGTGAAGCGCCCCAATGGCGGCCATTACTGTTCTCAGCGACGCTGTACAGTCCGCCCGCTCCATCTTCTCTCGCTCAGCGACAGATCAGATCTTTAACCCCGGAGGTCGACTACTCCGGGGGGAACAGACACGTGCGGGGCGGACGGTAACGGTGGTCGATCCGTCGATCCAGCGATCTCTGCCCCGTCGCCGCCAGCGAGGATCCAAACCCGTCGACCCCGGGGGGTGCAGCAGGGTCTTCGGGTAGCGGACCCCCGTCCACAGCCACGGATGCATTTTGCCGCCGTTCCCTTAGTATCAACCGGGCCACAAGATTACCATCCAAATCGACCAGGATATTCTCCACTTTCGAAAGACCGGACTCCGCCCAAGTCCTGCGGCCGTTGTTGTTCAATCCAACCCAGCCGGGTCAGTACTCGAGGCCCCGGCTCACACGCTGGGTTAGGCCGAGAGTGAAACACGGCATAACTTCCTCATTCGAAGCGATAAAGATCTCGGGATTGCACCTTTAGGTTCAGCAACAATTCAGCCACGCGGGAGTCTGGTGCGAATGCAGGATTAATAACAGGATATATCAGCAACTGACGGAGGTCGAAGCAGCCGGGAGCTTACGCAGCCATCTTGGTTGCTAGCGTAGCTCCTCCTCGGAAATTCTATTTTTAAGCGTTCCAGACACCACTTCTCTGCCATTACGAAAGGTCCACCAATCTAATTGTTTCCTCTACTACTCAGAAAGCTAACCCAGTGTAGATAATCTTTGCCACAAATCTCACATTCACCTACAAATCAGTGCTGTAATCAAAGAAGGTAGTGGGGCCAGGTTTCAGCTGCTGTCACTTACAAAAATACTCCCTCTCCTGCAGATCTCATCAAATGAAACTCAAAAAGTGTCTAATTTTCGGATAGATAGGCTATTGCAATCTAATTTACAGACCCGCGGCCCACAAAAGAACTTTATTGACAATCTACAGAGACTTTTAAATCAAGCGGCTAATTAGTGCCATAATTTACGTAAATTATAACAACGCAAACATGCTCTGAAAGCACTCCCAGTTGAAGCTGGAATTACATTAAAGTTATCCTGCATAATCCAAAAGGCCTACTGAAATAAAGGTCAACTCTTTTGATAAATCTTATGCCCCACACTAAATTCCCATTAGAAAAGTCTGGTTAGCACTATCACACCTGATCCCACACACACCTTCAACTGTGCAAAATACGGAAGATGATACCTGAGAGTACTGGTTCCAAAGTTTTGAAAGTTCTGGACAATCAGAGCTGAACCCAGCTGACCTGCTAACACCTATATTTTGTAAGAAACTGTTTGCCTAAGACTTGATCCACAACAAGGATTGAATAATTTTGTGAGACCGAACCCACTCGACAGAACTTTAACTTTTTTGTATGGTATAGATTTATGTTTCTTTATTTTCTGTCTGTGCTAGTGCTGTGGACTTATGAAATCCTTTGTTTGTAGAGGTAATAAGCATTCGAGAGGCAAGAATTGCGAACTAGAGACGTCTGCATCATTTATAGTATTGCATGGGGTACGCTAATCCTCTAATGCATGAAAAGCCATTGGCTCCATTTGGCACAAGACAACCCGCCATTCGTGGAGTTCAAACCCTCCTCAGGGGAATCATTAGGGAGAGGAGGTAGCGCAGCAGCCAGAACTGCCGACTTGAGAGCTGCCAACCTAGGAGCTGGAGGTCCAGGTTTGAGTCCCTGTGTAAGCGCAACGTGATGTGATTCTAGGCAAATCACTTAATCTCCCCATGACCATGGGCAGAGCCTGGATTCCCTCATGGGTGATAAGTTGCGCTATATAAATCTACAAATAAATTATGACAAAAGTGCTTCTGCCTGCTCGGCAGGAGCACTTTTATCAAAACTGTGCCAGCTGATCATCTCAAGACTGCTGGTTGGCATTCTTTTCATCTTCCAGAACAAACACTTCCATTGTAAGTGTGTTTTTGTAATACAACCGATCACTGTACCGAATGTACTAAATTTATTTTCCTGTGTGTTGAACTACTATAGCCTTAGAGCCCGCCATAGTGGGCTCTACCAGCCATTAAAGGCCCCCTTCAACGTTAAAGACTCCAGCCAAAGGTGTGGGCCTTTAACAAGAGAGCGGGCCCTTAATGGTCGGTAGAGCGCGCTACGGAGGGCACCAAGGCTATTAGAAAATTCTGCCTCTAGAGGGAAAAACTTCTAATTTGTAAAACAAAGGCCTCACAGAGCCCAAGGGGGTTGATATCCCCTTCGACTCTGTGAGGCCTTTGTTCACAGCAACAGCTGTGCACCAACATTGGAATGATGGAACTTTGGGCTTCTTCTGGCCATTAGAAGCCCAAAGCACCCCATTATTTTCAACAGAGCTCCCAACATTCCAGTGTTCTAATATAGCCTTATAGCCCACCGTAGCGGGCTATACTGGCTATTAAAGGCCCGCTCCAGTGTTAAAGTCCTGAGCCGCGACTTTAATAGCCGGAATAGCCCAGCACAAAGGGCTATAAAGCTATTAGAACACTCTGCCACTAGAGGGCAGAATGTTCTAACAAATAAAACAAAGGCTTCAAGGAGCAAGAGGGGATTGAAATCCCCTCAGGCTCCCTGAAGCCTTTGTTCACAGCTACAGCTGTGAACAAAGAAACATTGGAATGTTGGAGCTCAAGGCTTATCCCAGCCATTATAAGCCCGGAGCACTCCATTGTTTTCAAAAGAGCTCCCAACATTCCAATGTTGCAATATAGCCTTATAGCCCACCGTAGTGGGCTATACCGGCTAGTAAAGGTCCGCTGCAACATTAAAGACCCGAGCCGAAGGCGAGGGACTTTAACAAAGCAGCGGGACTGTAATAGCCGGTATAGCCCAGCTACAAAGCTACAGCTGTGAACAAAGAAACATTGGAATGTTGGAGCTTATACCAGCCATTATAAGCTACTCCATTGTTTTCAAAGGAGCTCCCAACGTTCCAATGTTCTAATAATCATTTATCCTGCCCTGGGGTCAAGGACATCTGCTAAGTGCCCTTCTACATTGTCCAATGTAAGTGTGACTTCTTCCAGTGGCCACAGTGCCACCTTGCACAGAATAATATACCTGAGATGCGACAGGTGCTGCATTTCAGAGGGCCACACCTTTGAAGAAACACCCACTAAAGCGGTAAATCTTAATTGAAGATAGCATTGGTGAAATGTTAGTAAATCTGGATTGAATATTTACGAAGACAGGGTGAAAAAAGCAAGGCACCAAATATTCCTGACATCGAGAAAAGGAAAAGAGTTAAGCAAAACAAGCAAGAGACGTAAAATGATTCTTGAAGTAAATGATCCAATCTCGTATAAGAAAAGGCCAGGGACAATAATGAATAGAAATTGGGTATTAAACATGATGAAGTATCAGGGAACGAAATGCACTGCAACACATCATACCCTTCCAAGTGCTGCCTTTAAACTGCTTCAAACAGAAACTGACACCACAGGAAGAAGCTGTGCAATAACTCGTCATGGGATACTCCAGTAACTTCCCATGTATTGCCTTCCTTTTTGGGAATGGCACTTCATATAAGGCCTAGTTCTGCTCTGTGATAATTCATGACGTTCAGTCCCACTAGAAAAAGAAGCTTCCGTTTGACATCCAGCGCGTCATGCAGCATTCTGAAACCACCCTGCACCACGCGCACAACCTGCGGGAACCTCCTGGGGATCCGCGCGAGTGCGAAATCAGTGGAGCATCCCTGGCAGAGAGTGAGCTCCGCCCCAGACTGGACCTGGCGCCTGCTATGTGTTAATGATCAGCGGTCTCTTCCTCTTCTGTCTGTACATATACATCGATGAGTTCATGGTACTGTCTTCCGCACCAGTGTAACAGCAGTCCACCAAGCCACACTCGGCAGTCAAGATACACCAAATATGTATTAGAAGGCCCATAGGGAAGACCGTCTCACACACTGACTAGAAAGCCCTATGCGGGATGGCTGTCAGGTCATGGGTTGTTGTGGGCGGAGCCACCTCAGGCTCTGGTGTAAGAGACCTAGCAGTTTGACAGGCAGAAGACCTGCCCATTTACATCGGGGTTCCAGTTCTTCCAGACTCTAAACTACTCTTATCGTCTAGATACTTCAGAACTATGAATATTATGGCTTTCCACAGAAGAAGGGATCTAGAATCCCGAAATGCGTTGGGACTCTCGACAACATCACCATTAGTTCAAGATTAGCTATTGATTATTTGTATAGGCACTTTTTGCCTATGTTAAATATCTCATTAATGATGTGGACAAAAAAATGTAAGTCTATAAAACATCATGTGTAAAGTTTTCGATATGTTTTTCAAATGAATTTTTGACACATTAAAAGTTCTAAAGTACACAAAATACAGTAGAGAATTGTTGGTTAATTTTGAGCAAACGGTTGTTTGCAACACGCAGTGCGGGTAGGGTCAAGTGATCGTTGACACTTGAGGTATCATCCCTAATTGAGGCAGTCATCTCGTACTTTAAGTCGTGTCAAAAAGAGAACTTGGCCAGTGATATACAGCAAAGCAAAGATAAAACAGACAAATATCAGCATATGGTCAAAAGTACTAAAGCTATATGGCATGTAGAATAGCCTCGATAAATGTGTGTGGGCTTAATGAGCAAAAAAAGAGGTTTAAGGTAGCAGCACTACTTAGAACACTGCATGTTAATTTGGTTTGTTTGCAAGAGACCCATATAGAGGGCAGCAACGCACACCTGTTGGGCCAATTAGGGTTCGAAGTTATGGCAAAATCAAATCAAGGGACCAAAACTAGAGGGGTGGCTGTGCTGGGCAGGAGTAGGGACACAATTATAAAGAGGAAGAAAGAAGATCAATGGGGTAGGTGGGTGTTGACCGATATAGCCTTTAAGGGGGAGACATTCACCTTAGTTACAATATACGGATCTACAGAGGACGACCCAGATGTATTTCATTATCTGGATGGGGAATTAGCACAATGGCCTGAGCCAATTGTATGCTGTGGCGATTTCCATCTGCATGACCCAACCAGTTCATTTTTGCAGCTAGGCTCACAATATCGAGGCATGAAAAGGAAGGTGTATAGGGCACTGTCTGACATGGCGACCCACAACTCATTGGAAGATCCTTGGATAAAATGGCATTCAAACTTAGATGGTAGCACTTTCTTCTCATCACCTCACCAGGTGCTGGTCAGACTTGATTACTTTTTAATTTCAAATAGATTAATTGGCGAATCAAAAATTGAAAAACAACCCCGAATTATATCCGATCACAGCCCATTGGTTTTGACAATAAAATTAGGGAACTTTAATAAAAAAGAGGTGGAATGGACTTTTGAAAGGTCGCTGCTGCAAGATAACGTATATAGGGAGTACATGACAAAATGGATCAAGGATTTCTGGTATATGAATAGAGGGACAGCACCCCCAGGGATAGTTTGGGAAGCCTTTAAGGCTGCTGTTAGAGGGGAGACGTTAAGCTTTGTATTGTCCGCACAAAAAAAAAGAGAAACAGAAGATAGAAGAAATACGGCTAAATCTATTAAAGGCTGAAGAAGAACTAGTAGTAGCTATTCAACAGCAGGTCGCGATAGAACAAAACATACTTAAACTAATATCGCTGAGAGCAGATGCCCTGGAAGGAGTTGCCCAAAAAATGGCTGAGAAATATATGGCGAACAGGGAGAACGCACATGAGCTCAGTGAAAGGGTGGGACATATCTTAGCCGTGCGCACCAGGCAGAGAGTTGCAGCAGCAGACGTTAAAGAAATAGCTGATACACAAGGAAATTTGGTAACAGAGTTAGGACAGGTAAGGGAGGTTTTTAAACAGTTTTACACAGATCTCTACTCCTCAGACATAACAGCAAGTACGGAAGAGGTAGAAACATATCTGAGCGAGGCGCCTCCCTCGGTACTCTCCATAATGGAAAAGGAGGAGTTAGATGCTGGATTCCGGGTAGAGGAACTATTTACTGCTCTTGGCAGTTTGCCCTCTGGGAAGGCAGCAGGGCCGGACCAGATCCCGGTGGAATTCTTTAAAATATTTCAAACAGCGATTATAGGGGACATGTTTAACATCATGGCAATGGCACAAAAGGGTGAATCCGTCCCTGAGTCCTGGGGTGCAGCCAATATAATCGTAATACCAAAAAAAGGTAAACCAATAACCGAACCAGGTTCATACCGCCCAATTACCCTGTTGAATGCTGACGTCAAGGTTTACTCAAAGATATTAGCTAAAAGATTAGCAGGGGTGGTTGAGGGTTTAGTCAGTCCTTCCCAGCATGGGTTCATCCCAGGTAAAGGAACCACACAGCATGTTAGGCAGGTTATTACCATGTTTGATGCAGCAGGTACCCTAGGAGACCCTATGGCAGCACTGTTTCTAGATGCAGAGAAGGCATTTGATAGGGTCTCCTGGGGATACCTATGGTCAGCCATGAGGCGGAATGGAATTGGGGAGGGCTTCATCAAGGCCATTCGACCTTGTATATCAATCCAATGGCTAAGATTAGGGTCAATAGGGGATACTCGTCAGCAGTCAAGATATGCAGGGGGACTAGACAGGGTTGTCCTTCATCCCCCCTGTTGTTTGCGTTATACCTGGATCCCTATCTGCGCAGGTTGGAACAGAATCCACAGATTGTCCCGATGAATATAAACGGCTGTGGAATAAAAACTCTTGCATATGCGGATGACGTCGCTATTTTGACACCCAACCCCTCCACTGCCATTAGGGAAATTGAGGCAGAGGCGGAACGCTTCGGTCAAATCTCGGGATATAAATTGAACAATCCCAAGACACAGATTGTTGAAAATAGATATTCAGGGTGTAATGACGCTAGGGTAGTTGGTTCAGCCATGTACTTGGGGGTGGATATATCAGCAAATCTGGATAGGGTGGTAGAGATAAACATGGCTCCTCTGATGACAAGAGTAAAAATAGATCTAACAAGGATGAATAACTTACACCTCTCACTGATGGGTTGCACTAACGTTATTAAGATGCTGATTCTCCCCAAATTTCTTTATTTTTTTAGATCGATTCCTTTATTCTTTGAGAATAGTTGGTTTAATACATTAGAGACATTATGCAACAGATTTATCTGGGCCCATGGAAAGACGCGTAGGGCATATAAATATATGACGCTCCCAAGAGAAAGGGGGGGGTGGGGTGCACCGGACTTCAGGTTATACTATACGGCAGCTGCCCTACAGTACATGCAAGGGTTAATAGGAGGAAATGGCCTGGATGAAAGAGTTAATAACCTGTCTACGAAAGTGTATGCTACGGTCCTAGGGACAGATGCGGGAAACTGCTTTTTAAACTGTATTGATTATGGCTACTTTAAAAGAACAAGGTTCAAGACGGTCTCAACTGCTGTTAAGATATGGACTGCCTTTTTGAAAAGAAGTAAAATTGGGAAGTATAATAGATACACTAGACTCTTTAGAAACAGGTCGTTTCCCCAAGCAATCTTTGCAGATGAAGCAATGTTAGAATGGGCAAACAGTGGGATTATCCAGATCGGGGACTTATTTGATACAGAGGGGATCGTACAGTTTGCAGATTTAAGAACTATATATGGTATTAATAATAGAGATTTTTTCAAGTATCTCCAGGTCAGGAGTTTTTTTAATGATAAAGCAGGGGGGTCTGTGGGAGTAGGCAGGAATGAGATACTGGAAAAAATTAGACTTTTGGGGGATCGCACCATTAGGTCTTTTTACGCTTGTTTGGTTAAAGGGAAAACTGATGACTTAGGAAAGGTGGGCAATAAATGGGCGGACAAACTTAGCGTGGACGCAGGGTGGTTTAAAAAATCATTGGACCTGGGCCGTACTATACTGTGCTCATCCTCCATGCAGTCACAACACTATAAAACTCTGTATTCATTATATCATACCCCTGCCAAGATAGCCAAATGGGGAGGGAGCAGGGGTATATACTGTCCCCGATGCAACGCTAGTGAAGCAGATAGTATTCACATTTTTGCTACATGCCCTCAACTACATACGCTAATAAGGGACATCGAGGGTTTTCTAGATAGATCCCTGGGGATTCAAATTAATCTTAGCCCAGCTAGAATAATTTTAGGTCTGGGTTTGGAAGGGGCTGACACACATCAGGAATTTCTGTTTGTGGTAATGTCAGTATACAGATTGACCTTAGCAAGGGCTTGGCTTGACACAAACCCACCGGCACTGCAAACCTGGCTGGCTAATCTCTTGAATGCGTATAATATGGAGAAGAATATCTATGCACGAAAAGGGAAAAGGGGAAGGACATTAGGCCTAAGAATATGGCAATCCATAAGTATTTGGAAGGAAGGAATTGGATCGCAGGTAGTCCCAAGAAGGGCTTAAGGTTTAATTGTGGTTAAATAAGAACTTTATAAACACTGTTTGTGGAAATGTGTAACGAAAAGCTTGTATATCTTGTAAAAATTAGTTTATTTAGTTATGAAGCATGAATTATTAAGGCTGAAAAATGTATAATGTACAAAGTGTGTGCAACATGAAAAAAATAAATATAATAAAAAAAAAAAAAAGAAGAAGGGATCTAGAATCCCGAAATGCGTTGGGACTCTCGACAACATCACCATTAGTTCAAGATTAGCTATTGATTATTTGTATAGGCACTTTTTACCTATGTTAAATATCTCATTAATGATGTGGACAAAAAAATGTAAGTCTATAAAACATCATGTGTAAAGTTTTCGATATGTTTTTCAAATGAATTTTTGACACATTAAAAGTTCTAATGTACACAAAATACAGTAGAGAATTGTTGGTTAATTTTGAGCAAACGGTTGTTTGCAACACGCAGTGCGGGTAGGGTCAAGTGATCGTTGACACTTGAGGTATCATCCCTAATTGAGGCAGTCATCTCGTACTTTAAGTCGAGTCAAAAAGAGAACTTGGCCAGTGGAACTGTGTCGAAAGCAGAACGGAGCAGGTGTGTGGGACATTGTACATTGTCCCATAAAAAGAGAGGATGTAAAATCTGAAATCAGTAGCGTTAAGAGATATTAGAACATTGGAATGTTTATTTATTTATTTTATTCGATTTATATAGCGCGTTATAACCCAGGGGTCTCTAAGCGCTTGTCCGGTAAGCACAGCAAAAATCCTGAAAGGGCCCTTCCCTGGAGTTATAGCCAATGTTGGGAGCTCCATTGCAGACAATGGAGTGCTCCCTGCTTCTACGGGCCGGTAAAGGCCCGCAGAGCAACATTCCAATGTTCTACAAAGGCTTCTCGAAGTTCGAGGGGATTTATATCCCCTCGAGCTTCGAGAACCCTTTGTTTAATTTGTTAGAACATTCTGCCCTCTAGTGGCAGAATGTTCTAATAGCCTTATAGCCCTTCGTAGCAGGGCTATATGGCTATTAAAGTCCCGCTGTTTCGTTAAAGTCCCTCGCCTTCCGCTCGGGCCTTTAACGGTTCAGCGGGCCTTTAATAGCCGGTATAGCCCGCTACGGCGGGCTATAGTATGGAGGCGCTCAGGTGAATTCTGAATTCTGAAGGCAGGAGCCAGCCAGGGGATATGCCGAGAAGAGATGTGATGTACTGTAGGAAACAATTGCTCCCTTCATTTAACGGGGGGAGGCAGGGGGGTGCTGGGGGGAACGATATTACATGTTGGAAGTGCATACACTCCAGCCTTTTTATGCACTGCTTGTCAGATTCTCCATATTCAAAGCTTCAGCTATTGTCAGTGACTGTACAATACAATGGTTTTCAAAAGTTTATTCTCTTGAATTATGTATCCACGCAAGCCTTCCCTTAAAGCATAAACATGTTTGCACTCAGTTTTTGAAGCCAACACCACACACTGAGTAAAATAAAAAAATGCAGAAAATAAAAACCACATGAGGGGAAGCAACCAAAAATACAGTTTTAGAAATTTCGATTCAAATGTAATTAAATATTTGTAGGGAGCTCTTTTGCTAAGAGCAAGGATTAGAGATAAAAGAAAGGTGACAGGTTTAATAGAACATCATGATCTGATATAAAAAGGGAAGAACAAAAAATGTCGCATATCGAAAGGAAATTTGCATTACGAACATAGCTATTGTAGGGTTCAGATTACAAAAACATATTTAGTAATTATTGCCAGAATCTCTATAAAGAACCAAAACCTCAATGATGGATTCTGGAGCCTTTCGCTAGGACTATAAAATGGTGGTATTTTCTCAAGAGGAAGGGAATTGCCTCACTGGATCCATTATGACAGAATATATGAAAAACAACATTGAAAGGTGAGAAAAGAATGAATGCCATAAAAGTGTTTGTAGCCCCAATTGTCATCAAAAGCAGTGGGGACAAAAAAAACCACCTTGGTATGGTCAGTCGGTTGGCCACCACCTCCCATGCGTCCTCTTCCTTCTTACTTTCAGCAGTGCGGCCAGCAGCAGGAGGACCCGGCACACAGGCCCCCCTGAGCCAATCGCAACGCTGCAATACAGCATTGTGATTGGTCTGTGCGACATGGACCAGCACTCAGACTGGAAAATGGAGCATGTGCAAGTTCCTTACCAGGCTGTGTAATGTAGCCTGGTGGGGAACATGCAAAGTGCGCATGAACTGGTTGGTCGGCCCAAGAGGGATGGCAAAACAGTTAATGCGCCCTTTGGGAGTGCAAACCGTTCCTTCCCTGCTTTGGCCATCCCCTCCCTACACTGCGCCCAGAAGAGGTGTGGCGCCGCAGCCAGGGCGACTGACGCTGGAATCTGGGGACCACGGTTCGATCCCCGGCTCCGGCGGCAGGTTAGCCCAGCACCATGTGACTCTGGGCAATAGCTCGCTTAATCTTCCCGACGGCCCCCCAGCGCCTAGAGACCCTTACAGGTGATTGTGCGCTTTACAAATGTGGACTTTACTTTACTTTACTGACTGACTGCATGTAATAGAAAAAATAAAATGATAGTAACAATGCGTTATTGTCGTTTTATTATTCCTTTTTGCGCAGAAGGGTAACGCTCCTCCGCCTTAGCGGAGGAGCTGCCATTGCTGCCAGCCCAGTTTTACTCTTCAAAAAATGTATGCCCTATACAGGGCCCTTTTCAGTTGCCATTTATAAGTTGTTTTGAGCACGTGGTAAGTGATAAATGGAAGTTTTGGGATTGCTGCATGCCGGGCTGGTGAGGACATCTGGGGTCAGCATAGAATATTTGGTAAGCAGATAGTAACGTTCCAGGCTGCCCTGTGCCGTAGCAGGTAGTCAGTGGGGCTTCAATTGTAGCCCATGCCCGGACATGCATGCAATTGTATTGGTAGTATACACCACAGGAGTTTTGCCCATACACCCTAGAGAGACCTGGGTAATATTTGTGTCATGCTCCTATCTCGATATGATACGGAATTACAAGTGCAACCTTAGATTACATACTCCAGCCATTATTGGCAGTGTTAAGAGTGAAAGTGAACAGCAGTTTACTTTCTTTGGAATTTGTGTGAGAATTATTCTGCAGTATAGGAAGACTAAATAGGAGACTTGCGTAAGGAAATTCTAGAAATCCTCATACAAGCAGCCATCTTTGAGAGAAAATAGCAATAAAAATTGGATTTTTACACATAGAATTCATGTTCCCAGAGCATTTGAAGCATGTGAAAAATTTCCTAACTCTTAACCTGTGTGGTTATGCTGTTCACATAATTGGCTCTCCTGATTCTTTGGGAAGTGTTATGGTGTCAGTTTAAGATGGTGCAAAGTGCCTCCTTCCACTGCAATACTGGAAACCTCATTCAACATTTTAAATCTGAAGCCTGATTGGACATTGGTTCCACCACACTGTTATATGCATTACTTCTCATTAGTGTGTGTGCCTATAACGGATCTTAGACCACACATTGTACACACACCATCACAGATATTGTGTGAATTCACTCATACCAGCATTTATTTAAAAAAAATAATAATAATGTATCCTTTTATTTTTTATAGGAGCTATGCCATGAGGCGTGCCCAAAAAGTCCTACTGAAAAAGGGCCACTGGGAAGCCGTAGGTGTGCCAGCCTATCCCCTGAGAAGATGAGATATAACGTAGAAATGCAGCCTAGGAAGGAAAATGGAGTGGTCTCTGGGAAATCTCTGAAGAACCGTGCTTCCAGGGCGTTGATCCCCATGGACAAGGGGACCTGTGAGATATCAAAGAGCTCACCCAAGGTGACATCTGATCCCTGCAGGTCTGCACCTCCAAGGGTGGAACACGGAATATGTAGGACTTGGAACCAAACCCCAGAGGAACGCCCTACAAGGCCAATTAGCCCCAAGAAACAGTGGGATTCGGAGGCACAGTTAACCAAGATGATGCTTGAAGCTTGCAACTCTGCAACTGCCCAGAAGAAGCCGGAGAATCAGGTCCCAAAATCGGGTAAAGTTGATTCAAGCAGGAAAGACAAGTCGAAAGAACTTTGCACATAAGCTCCTTAGAAATGTGATGGAATTGTGAAGACGCAATCATTTGGTTGTGCGCTCTGAATGATTTAAATCTTTGTACTCAACTTCAATATATAAATAGTGATGAAAGCCTCTTTGATTTCTGGTGTTGTCCTGTTTGGTACCGCACATCTGTCTTCATAGACTTAAGGCTCCCACTTGTCCTAGGCAATAAAGTTCAATTTGCATCTTGCCAAAATGTATTCAATTTATTTGTCAATGTTAAAATGGTCTGCCTCCTCCGTACTAAATCTTTCCATCACATTAATGCACACCAGCTCAGCAGACAGGAAGTGGCAGTAGCAAACACGACTTATGGATACAGGAACAGCTGACACAATTGACATCAGAATTGTTAAGCAGCAAACACTTGTTTCAGACCTCAAAACAGTGAACGTTCTCCACACACAAATCCCCTCTGCACCAATCATTTTCCCCATAGTTTTCCTTTTTTATGTTATATGCTTGTATCAATACAATGCATGTGTCTTAAAAGAGGTCTCACTGATTTGGGATTTCCTTCCCTCTAAAATGTTTAGAATTCTGTTTTTAAAAATGTGTACCATCTTTGTACATTATTACTTCCTGGGCTGAAATCCTGTGATTGTAAGCATAAGAGGAGTCTAACATCAAACTCTTTGAATGAGGCCCGGTTGGAGTCCTTGCCAAGTGACATTAATTCAGCATGTCCATTTCATGGAAGGAAGGGCGAACTCATCCGGAGATTGAGCCCTACATGAACGTGAATCAAGAAATGCTGCTTTAAAGGCGTGGGACTTGAATCCCTGTTCAGAGCTCACAGTCTATATCCTCTGACGACACCAGTGACCTTTTAAAGCCATAGGTTTTTACTAGATTTCTTGTAACACGGCCCAGTAGCTCCTTCTTGGCCCTGAGGTTAGCACAGGTATGTAGTAGCTTAGGCGGTAGGAATAGACAGGCTGTGACAAATGCATTTCCCCCAACATACCTGAAGATAATACATATTTGGCAAACAATCAGATCCCGCCAAAGCCTGTCAGGAATACGTTTATGTTTCTTTAGTGGGTTACTGGCACTTATTCCCCCAAAAGACAGACAGACAGACACACACACACAACACACATACACACATAAAATCCACACTGTTATTTTTAACGGCTTTAATAAAACGTTAAAGCCTGTTTTCTGTACAGAATATTTGTAATGTTTATTTGCAGATATAAAAATTATGATTATATATAATTCAATAATATGAAAATTGACAGCATGCTATGTGGCAGTCTTTCACAGAAGTCCTCTGCTTCTAATCCTAGCTGAGGTCTACATCTGATAGAGACTTCTAGCGGCAGATTCCTTACCTCTGAATTTCCCAGGCGTCAGGCTGGATCTGGAAACTTTTGCTGAGCAATACCCCTTGCGCTCGACATCGGGTGGCTCCATTCGGTTCCTCGTGACGACGTTGGTGGTAGCGTCGGTTATGACATCGCAGTGCCTATATGGGTGCTACCCAGATTTGCGGACGTCAGTTCTTTTCTTAAGCACCGATCCAGTAAGAGCTACCCCTCTGCCGCTTTTTGGCATGCCATTTCTCGACTTTTGTCAATATTTTTGAGTTACAACTTCGTGTGCGAGGGATTTAAACAGTGCAGGACTTGTTCCTGCATAATTCTGCGGTGTCTTGAATGCGACCACGATTCGAAGTCGTGTTCAGACTGTCGGGCGATGGCTCCAAAGACCTTGAGGGATCGGGCGATAAAGTTTCTCGCAGCCCGCCGGACGACACCATTAAGCGAGACTCCGAGGAGGTCACAGTCCCGTTTGAAGAAGAGGAGGTCGCGGGACAGCTCATGGAGCCCTAAGTCCTCTTCCTCCCATTCAAGGTCACCTGGACACTCGGGGAAGAGGCACAAGAAGAA
This sequence comes from Lissotriton helveticus, assembly GCF_964261635.1. Taxonomy (NCBI): domain Eukaryota; kingdom Metazoa; phylum Chordata; class Amphibia; order Caudata; family Salamandridae; genus Lissotriton; species Lissotriton helveticus. The sequence goes on along the minus strand of NC_136073.1, from coordinate 600,833,448 downwards.
GTCCAAGTGGACTTCGACTTTACCTCAACTGGCGTCCGTCATTGAGAGAGGTAAGGAGCACCGACGCTCTAAGCACGGTTTTGCAGAGTGTGAGTCGACTTGGCGCCTCCCACCCTTTCCAGGAGCAGGAGCAACTGCCTCTCAAATTAAAGATTTTTACGAGACCATGCGCCATGTATTTGAGCGGAATTACCCCGTTGGTGAGCCCTTGGGCGTTTCGCCCCTTATCTGTAGGATATTGGATCATTATCAGGACTATCAAATAAAGTGCCTGTAAACAATTACCTGTAATTTTACTGCAATGCAGCCCGCTGGGTGACGGCTGGGATGAGCGTGTCTGGATAATGAACCGGGAGAGTGGTGACCACCACACGCTGCTTCATGCTAAAAACAAGGCTTGTTCCATTCACGACTCTGACCCTGACCCAGGACAAAATTACTAGAGTTACTCCTTTGATGAGGCTTCACTATCCTGACTACCATGTCATTGAACCCAAGCCCTGATATCTAGCCTGTAGCTCTGCATTGCTGACGGAATTCGTCCGTCCAGGATCTACAATCTCCGTTCATTATCCCGACATGCTCATCCCAGCCCAGACATAGTTGTCAACCTTATACAAAGTAATTCTCGTATTTAATTTTGTGTAAAGGTGACCCTTTCATATTAGTTGTTTCGCCATTTGTGTATTAGCTTAATGAAACAACCACAAACTGCCTGAGCCTTTTTACTTTGTTTGTCTGATATGTGGGTCTATGGATACAGGCTTGTATCCCACTGTTATTTGACTCGCATTCTGTGTTCTATTTACAACTATTTTGCATATTAAAAGTGCCTCTATCCGGCTGGATATTGGCATAAATATAGTACTGATTGAGGCTATATTCATTTTATACACATCCTTTATTGTCCCAGGGACCACTGTCTCTTGTAATAAGTTAGTTCCCAAGGTCCCTGACCGATTCTATTTGCATTCCCTTGTTCCATATACACACACATTCAGGATCACAAATGGCATGTCCAGTCGGAGGTGGCGCAAGGTCTCTTTCAGCAGTGGGGAGAACCTTGGTTAGATTTGTTCGCCTCTGAAGAGAACGTGCAATGTCAACAGTACTGCGCACAGGAGTTTACAAGGTGTCTATCGCTCGGCAAAGCATTTTTTTGCGAGTGGAGCTCAGGTCTGTTGTACGACTTCTGCCCACAACTCCTCCCCAGGGTTCTGAAGAAGATCAGGAGTGGCGCCGGACTGGGCAAGGAGAGTCTTGTATCCAGACCTTTTGAGCATGAGTGTCAATCCTCCAATCAGGCTGGCCCTTCGGGAGGATCTTCTGTTGCAGCAGTAGGGGAGGGTTCTCCACCTGAACCTGTCAACTCTGCGCCTCTTTGCGTGGAGATTGAGCGGCGGCAATTGGTTGCTTTTGACCTTCCTCCCGAAGGCTGTAATGTTATTCTGGGGGCAAGCGGCCCTCAACTAAGTCGGTACACGCCTACAGTTGGCAGAAATTAGTATTATTCTGTACAGGAAGGTCCATTGACCCTCTTTCTGTTCCTCTCTCTACTGTCCTTTTATTCATTCTAACCCTGGCCTAGCAGGGCCTGCCTTGGGAACTCTCAAGGGTTACCTCTCTGCTTTGTCTGCATTTTTGCGGCTTCCATGCCAGCCTCCTTTCCTTAAATCTCCTATTGTAAATAGTTTTCTAAAAGGCCTGGCTCAGTTATTTCCACCCACGCCCTTTATTATGCCGCAATGGGACCTTAATTTGGTCCTTACTTACCTAATGTGCGCTCCTTTTGAGCCTTTACACAATTGTCCCCCTGGCTGTTGTCCATCAAAACAGCCTTCTTAATGGTGATTACATCGGCCCGGAGGGTGAGTGAATTGCAGGCGTTATCCTGCTCACCTCCTTATCTTATGTCCTTTCCGGTGCTTTGCACCAGGGTATCATTTTTACCAAACGTTGTAATCCTATTTCATCTGAGCCAATCCATTACTTTGCCCACCTTCTTTGCTCCCCACATCTGTCTAAGGAAGAGGAGCGTCTCCACAGACTGGACCCAAAAAGAGCATCATCATTCTACCTTGACCGCACAAAAGAGTTCCTGGTGGATGACCAACTCTTTGTGGGGTACGTGAGAGCAAAGAAGGGAAAGGCAGTGCAGACAAGAACCATCTCTCACTGGGTTGTTCTCTGTATACAAATCTGATATGCCTTGGTAAAGAAGCAACCTCTTGAGGGATTAAGGGCCCACTCCAGCAGGGGAAAGGCTGCGACTAGAGCCTTGGCTCGGGGTGTCCCAGTCCAAGACATCTATCAGGCAGCGACGTGGGCATCATTGCACACGTTCACAAAACATTATTGCCCTGAGGATCAAGTGCGCAGGGATGGGCACTTTGCCCGTTCAGTCCTGCAAGACTTCTTGGTCTAGGTCATGAGTCCGGAACCCACCGCTGGGAAGGTATGGCTTGGGTATCTGATTCAAAGGTAGGGAATCTGCAGCTAGAAGTCTCTATCAGATGAACAAGTTATTTACTCTCGGTAATGCATTATCTGGTAGAGACTCTATCTAGCTGCAGATTCCTTACAACCCCACCCATGCCTCCCCGCATTGCGGACTAATATAGTCGTTCTAGGGCTACTCCACTTTCAGGGTCTTAGTTTTGCACACAATTACGTCAGTCACTTCATGCCTCTGTACTTCTGGCGTGAAAAAACAAAAAGTACTGACGTCCGTGCACCTTGGAGGCGCCTATAAAGGCACCGCAACATCATAACCAACGCTACTGACGCCAACGACGTCACGCACAGCCGAATGGAGCCACCCAATGTCGTGCACAAGGGGTATTGCTCAGCAAAAGTTTCTATATCCAGCCTGATGCCTGGGAAATTCAACGGTAAGGAATGTGCAGCTAGATAGAGTCTCTACCAGATAATGCGTTACCAAAGGTAAGTGACTTGTTCATTAGCACCAGAATCTTGCCATACAATAAGACATGGGATACATCCATTCCTGTGCATTGCTTGTATTTTTCGTATCCGCTACCTTCCAGTGGACAAGGCTGGATCACGTCTCAGTTATGCTACCATTCCCAAAATAACAAAACTGGAAGCAAGAAACGCAACATGTTTGTTGTAGCTGCTCCCTCCAGAATCTCCAAAATGACTCTCTCCCAGAGGCTAGTTAACTCAATTTCTACAACATTCTTAAACCTTATTTAGGGAAAAATTAACGCCTAGAAGTACACCATCAAAACATGATAAACATTGTTTTGCTATAAATGCATGAGTGAAAAAGCAGCTAACATTTATAAAATATATGTGAAGCCTTATGCAACAATGAACGTAAGAGACAAATATGTTTATAAGCAGAGCCACTGAAATTTTGCGATTGTGTGGCTGTTGCGTTTTTAACATAATTGTAGATTTTCATATATTTGCCACATTCTTCATCATCTGCTGCTTAATCGCAGAATCTGCAGATTTTACCCCAAAAAATAGTTTCTCATGGCTTAAACTCTTCAAAAATAACTATGAATGCAGCAAAGCATGTTGCCGCGCAGAGGAAGGCCCCTTGCTAAGGTTGGCTGGTCACCCTTCTGTTGCTTATTTCTATATTTTGGTGTTACACTGATACTAATGAGGTGCAACCATGCCCAGACAGTGTTAACTAGTGGAAGAAATGACAAAATAATGAAGTAATACTATCACCAAATGAGCCGCTTAATTTGCCTTTTCTTGCAGCATAATTTACTCAACCCTGCCGCATAACTTGGCCTTCCCCTGCTCCATAATTACAGCCGCCCTGGTTATTAGGTGCCTCACAGTTAGAAATAAGGCAAAATATACATAAGCATGTCTTTTCCATTAAAACGTACATGTTGCTTGAACCAGATTGTTTAAGGCTTCCAGATACACAGGGGTCAAGAGCAAGGAAATTACCAGTCCCCAATTTCTATGACAATGCTGTAACGGGCCTCAGACCAGAGGCGCAACTAGAGCCACATTTCGGGGGGGGGGGGGGCTGGTAATATCTGCAATATGCAGAGTGGAGATGCAGGGACTCTAGGGAGGGGTGAAAACACAACAAAGCCTTGTTAGCAAGTAAATGTTTTTTTATAAAGTCTTGTGAAGTACTCAGGTGCGGCTGTGTGTGTGGCCGGGAAGCTGTTTCAGCCGGGCTGACACAGACAACGGGGGGGCTGAAGACCTTTGAACCCAATGGGCGTCACACGCCTGCCTCAAACACACCTGTTTAGAGAGCCAAAGAGACCTGGAACTAATAGCAGTGTTTAGTTCAGATGCCCATGCTTTAATGTTTTGAGACACATAAGTGTGGTGAGATAAGTGGACTTGGTAATATTAGCAGTTCCTGTACCCATGTGGCTCTTATAAGCCAATGAATAACAAATCGCCTGGCATGCTTGCTGTATTACTAATCTTGGAGGACTTCCTTTAATGACAGTAGAGTAGTTGTGCTACCAGCTTGATCCTCCCATTTACATACATGTCCTCTTGTTAATGTAATGCCTGTTTTAATATAAATCCTGGCCTGCATTAGAAATGTCTGCACAAATCTGTGACTGTGCATACTTACCATCCCAGATGAGGTCCAGTGGTTCGGTGGGATGCAGCAGTGGGTGTGCGAATGATATAATGTTCAGAGTTTAGATTGTACATATATACTATCCATGAAATTATGTCACAGATAGTCACAAGCCATCCAGTAAAGTCCCCTTTTCCAGGGTCTGGACTCGTGAAGGGTGCCGCACCACATTGGTATGTACCAGAAACAAGAGTTACCCTTCTCACATGGAACCACGGTATTTATTATATAACAAGAAACAGCGGTTCCTGCGGACTATGTATACAATATTTGATAGTAAGGACGCCCAATGGCATAAATATTCATGGGAGGTAAATGTCAGGAAAAGCATCAAAACCATACCCACTACAGAATTTAATTTAAAAAACAAAAACAATTTTACTGAAATGGCAATAATTTTATCAATAAAAGGCGAACAAACAGAGCGCTCGGTGCCCAAGTGAAGTAGAACCTTAGAACAAGGGGAGTGCTAGTGAGTGACATATAAAACAAAATTATATTTATCTCAAACGACCACAATTCAATATTTGGATAAGCTATCAGTCCTCTAATACAATGTTAAAAGCCTGAGAAAGTGGTTCATTTGTAGTATGTGTTGACGACGTTTCGACCCAAGGACAATGGGGGGTCTCATCACAGCCTTGTGATATGGAACATCTGAAATAAAGTAATACAAATGATTTGAACCGCAAAAACATGAAAAAGAGAAAACGTTCTCAGGTGAATTGGCAACAGATCGGAAATAGCTGAATAGGGACAATGGACTGTCAATGTGAGCGGCGAAACACCAGGATAATAGTGTGGCTCAAGGCAAGTATATAGAAATAAGCGGGTAAGTATGTAGAAAGAAGTGGGGCCTAGCCGGGCACTGATAGTGAGAGCAAAAAAAGGAAGGAGGAAATGGTCAGAATTATATATTGCGTATAGACAATCGTATGGAATATGGTAGGTAAAAATGCACTCACCCCAGAGTGAGGTGGACGTTGAACTAGACAGTCCTATATGAGATAATGTGGGGTCCCATTCGATCGTAGTTGGGTCAATTACTTCCCATCTGATTTCAGTAATAAACAAGCATTGAAAATGCAATAGGTCGCGCCTTTGATTAAGTTAAAGCCATTTGCTTTTCTAATGGTATTGTATAGCAAAGTAAATGGCTTAAACTTAATAAAAGGCGAAACCTATTGCATTTTCAATGCTTGTTATAAAGGCTGTTGCGAAAATGCTTCTTGCACTAGGGAGATAAACAGCTTGAGTTCCTGAAAGCTATTGGTGGTTGGATGGGCAACCAAGAACTGTGGCTTGGTGAAACTACATCAAGTGTGCACGGTGGAGGCGTGTTTTTTTCCTCTCTTTCTTTCGTTGGGGTTCTAACATAAACCAGCTGACGAAAGCCATCCCCGGTGGAAATGGAGACAACATGAAGATTCGCTAAAAGCCTCCAGCGACCGGGTACTGCAGCGGAGAACAGACACACCGCATCTATGGCTGTTAGACCCCGGCAGCAACCGGTAAGAAAGTCTGCTAATTCGAATAACCTCTCCATGTGATAAGAGCGTTCGGTAGCACTTTCCACTGTCGTTGGATAGGCTTCAGTTCTGTGCAGTAAATATGGATTTTCTTCTGAGTTTCAAAAAGGAGGGACGTTATATTTTTGAACAGTGCTTTTTTCAGCATTTTTCAGTGACTAGTCTTACCAGATACAGGAGCTGCAATCGCGTTCCACACGCACTAGAATGTTGTGGCTTTGGCAGAAATAGCAAAAGAAGAACTTAGCAAAGCCACACATACTACCTACATAATACACACATGCCAGCGTCTGTCAACAGTAGGGAAATTGAAAAAAAAGCACAGCGATAGTAATGTTCTCATCAATTTACAGTGAAGTCACGACTTTGTAAAGAGAAATCTAAAACATCACAATATTGTGCTGAAAAATCAGATGTAGTGACAAGTGGGCTTAAACAAAGCTTTTTTCAGTCAACGGGGAGCCCCCAGCTAAACAAGCATGGCCCGTCATGGGACGGACAGAAGATGTGCACGCGGGAGTGCCTTTACTGGCGGCGAAATATAGTGCGTCCGTCCCACGCCGCGAGTAAAGGGGCCAATCCCCGCGTGCACATCTTTTGTCTTGTTTGTCTTCCCGCGTGCAGGCTGGAATCGTAACGATTCCAAAAGGTCCTCTGCATGGCTGAGCAGCGCATGCGCTGCTTTTCGCCAGGCTAAGACCTAAAAAGGAGAATTAATGAGGAAGCAGGCGGTGTGCATAGAAATGACACATACAAGTGCAAGGGTCCTTAAGGTACTCAAAGAGGACTAGCTTAAGTTGACCAAAGTGTTGCAGTACTCTAATTAGTTCTGTCACGGGCACCTTGTTGGTGTATTCATGAAGCCCTCACCCACCAACCTAGTTCGTGGCATGCTTCATCATCGGGCCCACCCAGTGACACCTAGTATGTCCCGGGTGTGCTACGACGCCTGATTACAGCGGAGCTGGTATATTGCTGAGAGTGCAGTGAGTGAGGTTGAGTGAGTTGTGATTTAAAACGGCTTGGTGGTGGTCCCAGTACCCGAGGGTAAATTAAATTTTAATAACTGGGCCGTCACCAGCGGTTAAAAGTAAGGCTACAGGACGCGTAAGGGTGGCGAGTTACTGCCCCCTGCGTCCTTCAGATGGTCGACATGTTTCAGCCAGTGCCTTAGAGTATTCTGGCTTTCCTCAGGACCGTTTTTTAAAAGGTGTGGTGAAATAAAACAGACTTAGTGTTGTGGTACAGACTATGTGATACACTCACTAAGGCATTTTTCTATATGTGAGAGGGGGATTCCCTTCTCATGCATACCTGTACAAACAAACATTAAGGACAAGGACAAAACATTTATAGAGAGAGTCAGTAGTCAATTTAGACATATGGTCAACAATGCTTTGGTGGCCGGATCTATAGTGCAAGGTGAGAGGACTATAGTCGGCTAGGTGTGATGGTACTGGTGGTGCCATCAGAGTGAAAATACGCGACTAATTAGGAGCGTGGTGTGGCTAAAACACGAAAATCACACTGTAAGGAGTTGACTTAGTGTGGCAGGGCGCAAGAAAATTGTTCTTACGCTTTGGGTTATTAGCCAAGGCTTCCTGGAGGGAAGCGGTAAGGGGATGACCCTATGGGAGGAAAAGAGATAGGCTGCGGGGGTTAGGGACCTGTAAGGAAAGAAGCGCTTACCCAGTTTGTTGTTTGGAGGCTTGTCAGGTTTGTCATACTCACAGTCTTTCTGGTCAGTGCCTGCCTTGTACCTGTTGTCCCGCCGTCGTCCTCCGGTAGAATGAGCCTGTCGACGTGTGGGCTTTTTATACTATGGTTAACAAGGTAATGATGAGCACCTGTGGGAATAGTCAGGGTGGAAAGACTACCCCTTTGTGTTGTTGCTGCTCATGTTCGTGGTTTGCACACTAGTCTCTCGTGCATGCTCAGTATGATAGCGCGATTGTTATGTTACTGCTCATGCTCATGATTTGCACACTAGTCTCTCGCACATGCTCAGTATGATAGCGTGATTATAATGTTACTGCTCATGCTCATGATTTGCACACTAGTCTTTTGCGCATGCTCAGTATGATAGCGCGATAACGTAATTAAGGTACATGTAGCAACTATTTAGCAGGTAATATATGCCGCCGTTGGTACGGGGAAAGTGGCAACACCCGTGTTAGGTGTGGTGTGGTCTATCTGCGCAGGCGCGAAGGGATCAGCGTTGGCCACGTATGCGCTAATGTTGGGGAAACATGCCTGTGAGACGCGCCGCGTCACAGAGTGGTTCGGCCAGTTAATCACTGCGTAATGCACATGCGCTGCTGGGCGCTGCGCGCTAAGGTTGACATGGCAATATTAAGGGGGTTTAAGCATGTGCCCATGATTATGGCAGCCTAGTGGTGCACATAAAGGGGGAGCATGATCTATGTCTATGTACAGAGGGACTATGGCACGGGGGACTCACCACTGTACAAAGGCAAGGTAACTGTGACTAGTGTAGGTCTAGGGTGTGACTGAGTTCCACGGTATGGCGTCGTTGAGGCCATTGGTTTGGGTGGATAGGCGATATATCCAGCGTTGTTCCTTACTGAGTAATTTCTTCTCATTATCCACTGCCGGTTCCGGTAGTTGTTCGATGATGGTCCAGGTCAGGTCATTGGGGGTGTGTCCCTGGGTGATGAAATGACTGGTCAATTTGCTAATGTTCTTCTTGCACCTGATTGTGCTCCTGTGTTCTGTGACTCTAGTCCTTATTTTGCGGGCGGTCATACCGATGTATTGGAGGCCGCATCTGCAGGTAAGTAGGTAGATCACGTTACGTGAATTACAGTTTGTGTGGCTGCGTTGAGTCCACACTTTGTCTGGTTCTAGTATCAAAGTTTTCGTATGGCTGGTAAGATGGCACACGCTACAGTCATTGAATGGATAATGTCCAGAAATTTTAGGTAGGCCCCACGCATTCAGGATAGTGTTGGGTTCTCTATTGGTCAGGGGTCTGGGGCGGGTGCTCACGAGTTGGTCTTTCAGGTTGTTGCACCTTTTGTAGGCAAACCTAGGGGTTTCCCATTGTCGTTGTCCAGAGTTTAGGATCTTCCAGTTTCTGCGTATGAGCTTCGCCACCTCATTGGAGGCTGTGTTGAATGTGGTGACACACGTGATGGGTTGGTCACTCTTGTCCTTGGGTACAGTTTCCAGAAGGGCCTCCCTATTTTGGTTCCTGGCTCTTTTCTTGGTTTTGTTAATGATGGCCCGGGGGTAGCCTCGTTCCTCCAGTTTCTTAGACAGGTCTGCCGATTGATTTTTGTAGTCGGTTGCTTGAGTGCAGTTTCTGCGTATACGCAGAAACTGCCCAAATGGTAAGTTTTCCCTTAAAGGGCGGGGATGGAAACTTGTGTAGTGGAGGAGTGAGTTCCTTGAGGTAGGCTTATAATAGGTGGTAGTGATCAATTGGCCATCTTTGGCCCATATGTTCAGATCAAGGAACGCCAAATGGCTTGCACTTGAGGTGCTTGTGAATTTCAGGTATGGGTCTCTTTCATTGAGCCAAGTGAGGAAGAGTTGTAGAGTTATTTCTGATCCCTGCCAGATCATAAGGATGTCGTCAATATATCGACGCCATGTGAGGATATTCCCGGTATAGGGATTGGTGTTGTGGGTGATGTGGGTCTGCTCAAAGAGGTGGACATAGAGTCCTGCCACGCTGGGGGCGAAGACACTGCCCATTGAAGTTCCGTTGGTTTGGAGGTACAGGCTTCCCTCATACTCGAAATAGTTTTCCTTTAGTGCTATTGTGGCACATTGGAGGATGAAGTCTCTGGGTGTGCGGGGTGGCCATGGGGACTCCATGAGTACCTGTCTCGGGACTTGGATGGTGGCGTCCTGGGGGTTACTGGTATAAAGGCTTTCAATATCCAGGCCCACCAGGAGTTGGGTTTCTGGGTTGAATTCAGTGTTGTTGATGACTTGTAGTAAGTTTTTGGTGTCCTTGATGTAACTGGGTGTTTGCTGGACCAGTGGATTAAGAAAGAAATCGCAATAGCGAGAGAGGGGTTCCAGAAGGGAGTTGATGCCAGACACTATAGGTCTGCCCGGGGGGGTGGGGGGGGGGGGGGAAGAATACCTTTATGTATTTTTGGTACTGTGTAAAAGTATGGTACTTTTATCTTTTGGGGGCAGAGGTACTCTGCTTCTTGTTTGGAGATGTGTTCCGCCTGATGGGCGGTCTTCACTAGTGCCTGGATAGTGCTTTGTAGTGAGTTGGTTGGGTCATGTTCCAGTTTTTTTATAGTTTCTTTGGTCTCTTAGTAGTCGCCGACATTCGGTGTCATAGTCCTGTTTATCTAAGAGCACAATGCCTCCTCCCTTGTCGGCAGGTTTTATCATGATAGAGGGATTGTTTTTGCGTTCCTGGATGATTTCTCGGTCTTCCTGTCTTCGGGCCCCCAACGAACTTTGGCCCAATGGGTCTCATTCAGCCTGCGCACTCACCGGACCTGCACGCCAGCACGCAGCTCCTGCCCCTGGGTTGGTAACGCTGTTGGTCTCGCCGCCATCGTCCACCTTGGAGCGGCTGGAGACTACAGCTCCCAGCGGGCTTTGCGTGGACTTCCTGCCTGACACCGGCTTCGCGCCCGGAGGCGCTAGAAAGCACAGCCCACCCCTCGGTGGAGCGGGGGTCTCATTCAGCCTGCGCACTCACCGGACCTGCACGCCAGCACGCAGCTCCTGCCCCTGGGTTGGTAACGCTGTTGGTCTCGCCGCCATCGTCCACCTTGGAGCGGCTGGAGACTACAGCTCCCAGCGGGCTTTGCGTGGACTTCCTGCCTGACACCGGCTTCGCGCCCGGAGGCGCTAGAAAGCACAGCCCACCCCTCCGCGTCGCGGGACGCGCGCGGGCGTCGCCGGGCGGAGCCCGGGCAGAGGGCGGGCCGTCTAAGGCCGTCCAAGGACGACCAGGGACGGGACGGGCCAGGTCCTTAAAATCTCTCTTAATGGGTAAGCGCAAATTGGCAACTGCAGCGGCGGATGAAGCTAAAGCTAAGGTGCCTAAGTATACTACAAGTATACTCACATATCTCACTTCCAAGGTTGGGGAATTATCATCTCAGATTGCTGAGTCCGAGCGCGAACTGGGCCTTGTTCCTAGTCCCGGGACTGGTGAAACTTCTCATGCCTCACCCATAAACTGTATACCTTTGGAGCCTCGGGTGATCATTGAGGCTTGTAGATCCACTGTGTCACTCCCGGCTACAGTTCTTCCATGCCCGGCCATACCTGAAATTGTGGTACCTAACCCCCCTATGAACTCCGGGACTGCCGGAGGGTCGGCACCTTTGACGGCTGTTTCTTCCCAGCCAGCTCTGCTGACGGAGGAAGTCATTATGGCTTTATTGGAAAAACTGTTTACAGATAGGCTTGAGACTGCCTTAATTCAGATAGCCTCGAACATAAATGAAACCCTGAAGGACTGTGTTAAGAACCTTATATCAAAATGTGATCGTATAAATGAAGTTCTTGATGCTCGGGCCCCTGTTTTGTCTATGCCTTTGGCTCTCTGTTCCTCAATTGTTAAAGCCACCACCCCTAAAGTTGGTGACCCACCTGTAACTAGACAAGTTAATACCCCTCTTTTACCTGTGCCACTAAAAGGAAAAGTTAACAATGGTATATATATTCCCATGACAGAGGTTGTTCCTGGTGAAAGTTGTTCCACAAGGCCTAGAGGCCAGGGGGGGGCCCCGGAAAAAAAGGTACCGCCAATAAATTTACCTCCGGATGCAACACCCTTTGTTGCTATCCTGGTTAATGTACCTAAACTTGAAGATGGAGTGATAGAACAACATGAGTCTCTGCTCAGGCATGTTAAAAAATGGTGTAATGCCAACTGCACGGGAGAAAGTAACATCGCAGATCACATTGTAACAAGTAGACGGGTAAACTGGGTGGGTAAAAGTAAGAAAGAGGTATCTGGAGATTGCATCATTGTAAATTTTAAATCTAAGAACGTCGCAAGTCGACTTTTCTGGGATGACTCTCCTCTTGATCCCGTAAGTAAAGGGGTACGGGCGATGCCTCTGGGTTTCTTCTATCCTCGTCCACATAGGTTAGTTGTGAATGAGAATATTAAGTTACGGTCTAGTGCAAACACCTGGGCAGAGGATAACCTCATCTCAACCATGCCTTTTAATGTTTGGACAACTAAGCCAACTAAAGCTAATGGTGCAGTAAATGTTGCAAGGAATATACCACCTAACAATCTACCTTTGTCAAACATGTTTTCAGCACTGGCTGATAGCATAGATATTGAATGACTAGCATCTGTACCCAAAAAGGATAACTCGATTTGCCAACTTCAAGTTAATACTGATGTGACCCTACCTGTTGTTAGATTCGATTCTGTAATTAATGACCCATTTCAGCTAGGGGAAGGGCATTTACGGTTACTATCTTGGAACATTGCGGGCCTACGGGCGAAACAAGATGACTTTATCTGGCTACAAGTAGTGAAGAATCATGATATTGTAGCACTACAAGAAACCTGGACGAAAGACAAAGGTTTCTGGGTAGAAGGATATACTTCCTTTTTTGTTGAGGCCCTGGGTTCTACATCGGGTAGGGACAAAGGAGGTTTGCTATTTCTTGTTTCAGTCAAAATTGTTGGTAATGTCAGAGAAATCCCTAGCTTCTCCCACTATTACCAGATGGTGGAAATTTGTTTGGCAGATAAGAACAAGATTGTATTGATCAACTGTTATAATTCCAGGCAGGGTGGACCCCCTAATTTTGTTTTAGATAGTCTTTCAGACTTTTTAACTAAATACATGTCAAAACAAACCACTTTTGTCCAGTGTATAATGATGGGCGATTTTAATGTTCATCTGTGTGAGTCCCATTGCCAGATTATTGATGAAAACGCTCCTGATTACACCTCACCGCCACACTTTGAACATAGTCCAAAGGGTGTGGCAATGGAAAGCATGCTTTCATCAAATGATTTATATGAACCAGGGTTCTTAGATATATCATCCCGGGTGGTTACGTATAACGCAAGGGGTAGTGAAACGATTATAGATTATTTTTTTATGACCCCAGGGCTCCTTCGTTATGTATTATTTTATAATGCAATTGTCAGTGGTTTTAGTGACCACAACCCTGTGTTATTGGTTCTAGATACTCTCTCTGGTTTGCACAAAGGAGTAGTTAGGACTACCTCTATAAAAGATGTGAGGAGTAAAGATCAAGGCAGACGCCTTAAATGGTGCAAAATCTGCCCAGAGGATTTTTATGGTCGTATTGTGCAGGACATGGGAGTTGAATTTGGGATTTGTTTGAATAGAGAGTTGAAGGGAGGGGAAGTTGTGAGTGCTTTTGAAGACATTTGTGCTAGAGTTGAGAAAGACCTTAGAGCCAAACCAGGGAGGGGCTCGCTCCCAGTGTGTAGGTGGTTTGACCACTCCTGCTCACAGGCACACGCAGCTTTATTGAAAGGTCTCAAACAATTGCCAAGAGATAGATTATTGGTAGCAGACTTAAGAAGACAATATACTTTGGCAGTTAAATTGCGAAAAAAGGCCATTAAAGATGAAGCCTGGGACTCTTTGATGGACCCCATAACCCTAAAACATAGCTCCAAATTTTGGGCTATAATTAATAATCCCTTGTTCTCTCATATATCTAATCAGGACCTTGAAATCAATATACCGGAAGCTGATTGGATTAATCACTTTTCCAACATATATGGTTCCAATGAAACTCCGGAGGTGTTTAAAATACCTTACTCCCCCGTTTCTCCCGTGACTCTTGATTTCACCAAATCAGAAGTAGAGCTGGCTATTTTGGGCTCAGCTGCAAATAAAGCCCCGGGTCCGGATGGGGTGCCGCCGGACCTATACAAATTAAATTCTGAATTGTGGGCTGAAATTTTAGCCAATGTTTTTAATTGTGTCTATGAGGGGGGGTTGCCAAAATCATGGTCATGTGCAATTATAGTACCTATTTTTAAAAAGGGTTCAAGAAATGACCCAAAGTGTTTTCGGCCAATTTCATTATTGGACTCATCAATGAAGATTTTGGGTAAAGTCCTGCTTGTTAGAATTAACACCTGGTCCACAGAAAATAACATTCTAGTTGATGCCCAATATGGGTTTCGTGCTGGGAGGGGGACTGAGGACCAATGCCTAAATCTTCATCTATTAATCTCGAAATACACAACTGTCAAAAAAGGGTCAATTTATGTTGCATTCATGGACCTATCCACAGCTTTCGATTTGGTCAATAGAGCTAGACTGTGGACTATGCTACTAAAGCTGGGTTTGGACCCCCCCCTTGTATATTTTTTGGCAGAATTACACAAAGACCTGAAAGCATCGATCAGAATGGATCAGGAAGGTAATCGTACCGCCTGGTTCAAATCTAGTAGGGGAGTGCGGCAGGGCTGCATTCTTGCGCCCATGCTATTTACCCTGTATATTAATTCACTTGAGGAAACTCTTTTATCTGCGACCTTGGACACTCCGCGTGCAGGGGAAACTCGTATTCCGGTTCTTCTGTACGCGGATGATGCCGCTCTAATAGCACGGACCCCCATTGGTCTACAAAAACTTTTAAATGCTTTTAATGATTTTATGTTATCCTTAGACCTAGTGATAAACAACTCCAAATCACATGTCATGGCTATAGGGACTGGTAAAAACAACTCCAGACAGTTTTACTGTAATGGCGATGTAATTACAAATGTTAAAGTCTTCACATATCTGGGCGTAATTTTTGATAACAAGGGGAGTTGGGCTCCGCAAATTGTAGCCAAAACTAAAGCGGTTAGAAGCTCAACCAATGCCATCCTAAGTTTCGCAAGGAGACTGGGAGGGAAGCCAACAAGTGCTTTACTTAATTTATACAGGGCAAAATCTTTGGCAATAGCCAGGTACGGCGCTGGTCTGTGGGGCTATGTAAATAGCGATACAATCCAAAGGGAAGAAAATAAATTCCTGCGTTCCACCCTAGGGCTCCCCCAATCCACAGCTACGTTTTCAGTCCACCAGGAAGTGGGGTTTGGTTATATATCAGATACCCTTCTTATGGCTCCTATTCTGCTATGGATAAGGCTCTGGACCAACAAAAATCTGGTTCTTAACCATAAAATTCTGGCGGATTGTTTAAATCTGGATAACCATAAAAGTATAAATTGGCTTTCACATGTAAAGAAGTGCTCTTTGGACTTGGGCCGCCCTGATATTTTCTTTTTCCCTCAGGGTCTTAAGAAATCAGATTTAGTCTGGGTGAAGGCCAATTTTGTATATAGGAAAAATGTGGTGAGGGAAGAATCCCAATTACTTAAGCCCACGGTCAGAGCCCATTATCTGACCATTACGCGTCCTACCATCCAACCGTACCTTACCATCGTCACTATCCCCTTTCATAGGTGGCTTCTGGTTAAACTTCGGTTTAACCAGATTTATACAGTTTTGTGTGACAGTCACGGTTGGTTTAAGGAGGAGGATGCCCCTGTCTGTAAATGTGATAGTTTTTCTGCACAAAACAATATGCACTTTATGCTATTTTGTGATTTTTTCAGTGAGCCCAGACAGAAATATCTTGTACCATTGTTGAAGGAAAAAGCTTTCCTTCAGGCAAAACCTGCTCTCTTGTTTCTCCAATTAATGGATTCTACGCGGGTTATGTGGAGCGTGGCTAATTATCTTGTCGCTGCGGTTAGGAGCAGGAGGAAAAGACTGAAAGATATAAATATTAGTGTTTTGTGAAGACAAATGAAATGGATGTTGTTATCATTTTTAAATGTCTATCTTACTGAGTATTTTACCCATTATGATGTATTTTTTGTATATTAATGAATTATCACTGTCGCTTTTTTAAATCTTGTATTTTTATGAATGTTTACTGAATGATGCACTTGTATTTGCTTATGAATTTTTCTGCCTTTTGATGTACGTATGATTGTAGAATGCTTTTATGATTTTTAACTAAATCGAATAAAGTGGTTTTGACTTGACTTGACTTGAAATGCAAAACCCCTACTTCGGATACCAGCCATCAGGCGGAACACATCTCCAAACAAGAAGCAGAGTACCTCTGCCCCCAAAAGATAAAAGTACCATACTTTTACACAGTACCAAAAATACATAAAGGTATTCCCCCCCTCCTCCTCCCGGCAGACCTATAGTGTCTGGCATCAACTCCCTTCTGGAACCCCTCTCTCGCTATTGCAATTTCTTTCTTAATCCACTGGTCCAGCAAACACCCAGTTACATCAAGGACACCAAACACTTACTACAAGTCATCAACAACACTGAATTCAACCCAGAAACCCAACTCCTGGTGGGCCTGGATATTGAAAGCCTTTATACCAGTATCCCCCAAGACGCCACCATCCAAGTCCTGAGACAGGTACTCATGGAGTCCCCATGGCCACACCGCACACCCAGAGACTTCATCCTCCAATGTGCCACAATAGCACTAAAGGAAAACTGTTTCGAGTATGAGGGAAGCCTGTACCTCCAAACCAACAGAACTTCAATGGGCAGTGTCTTCGCCCCCAGCGTGGCAGGACTCTATGTCCACCTCTTTGAGCAGACCCACATCACCCACAACACCAATCCCTATACCGGGAATATCCTCACATGGCGTCGATATATTGACGACATCCTTATGATCTGGCAGGGATCAGAAATAACTCTACAACTCTTCCTCACTTGGCTCAATGAAAGAGACCCATACCAGAAATTCACAAGCACCTCAAGTGCAAGCCATTTGGCGTTTCTTGATCTGAACATATGGGCCAAAGATGGCCAATTGATCACTACCACCTATTATAAGCCTACCTCAAGGAACTCACTCCTCCACTACACAAGTTTCCATCCCCGCCCTTTAAGGGAAAACTTACCATTTGGGCAGTTTCTGCGTATACGCAGAAACTGCACTGAAGCAACCGACTACAAAAATCAATTGGCAGACCTGTCTAAGAAACTGGAGGAACGAGGCTACCCCCGGGCCATCATTAACAAAACCAAGAAAAGAGCCAGGAACCAAAATAGGGAGGCCCTTCTGGAAACTGTACCCAAGGACAAGAGTGACCAACCCATCACGTGTGTCACCACATTCAACACAGCCTCCAATGAGGTGGCGAAGCTCATACGCAGAAACTGGAAGATCCTAAACTCTGGACAACGACAATGGGAAACCCCTAGGTTTGCCTACAAAAGGTGCAACAACCTGAAAGACCAACTCGTGAGCACCCGCCCCAGACCCCTGACCAATAGAGAACCCAACACTATCCTGAATGCGTGGGGCCTACCTAAAATTTCTGGACATTATCCATGCAATGACTGTAGCGTGTGCCATCTTACCAGCCATACGAAAACATTGATACTAGAACCAAACAAAGTGTGGACTCAACGCAGCCACACAAACTGTAATTCACGTAACGTGATCTACCTACTTACCTGCAGATGCGGCCTCCAATACATCGGTATGACCGCCCGCAAAATAAGGACTAGAGTCACAGAACACAGGAGCACAATCAGGTGCAAGAAGAACATTAGCAAATTGACCAGTCATTTCATCACCCAGGGACACACCCCCAATGACCTGACCTGGACCATCATCGAACAACTAGCGGAACTGGCAGTGGATAATGAGAAGAAATTACTCAGTAAGGAACAACGCTGGATATATCGCCTATCCACCCAAACCAATGGCCTCAACGACGCCATACCGTGGAACTCAGTCCCACCCTAGACCTACACTAGTCACAGTTACCTCGCCTTTGTACAGTGGTGAGTCCCTCGTGCCATAGTCCCTCTGTACATAGACATAGATCATGCTCCCCCTTTATGTGCACCACTAGGCTGCCATAATCATGGGCACATGCTTAAACCCCCTTAATATTGCCATGTCAACCTTAGCGCGCAGCGCCCAGCAGCGCATGTGCATTACGCAGTGATTAACTGGCCGAACCACTCTGTGACGCGGCGCGTCTCACAGGCATGTTTCCCCAACATTAGCGCATACGTGGCCAATGCTGATCCCTTCGCGCCTGCGCAGATAGACCACACCACACCTAACACGGGTGTTGCCACTTTCCCCGTACCAACGGCGGCATATATTACCTGCTAAATAGTTGCTACATGTACCTTAATTACTTTATCGCGCTATCATACTGAGCATGCGCAAAAGACTAGTGTGCAAATCATGAGCATGAGCAGTAACATTATAATCACGCTATCATACTGAGCATGTGCGAGAGACTAGTGTGCAAATCATGAGCATGAGCAGTAACATAACAATCGCGCTATCATACTGAGCATGCACGAGAGACTAGTGTGCAAACCACGAACATGAGCAGCAACAACACAAAGGGGTAGTCTTTCCACCCTGACTATTCCCACAGGTGCTCATCATTACCTTGTTAACCATAGTATAAAAAGCCCACACGTCGACAGGCTCATTCTACCGGAGGACGACGGCGGGACAACAGGTACAAGGCAGGCACTGACCAGAAAGACTGTGAGTATGACAAACCTGACAAGCCTCCAAACAACAAACTGGGTAAGCGCTTCTTTCCTTACAGGTCCCTAACCCCGCAGCCTATCTCTTTTTCTCCCATAGGGTCATCCCCTTACCGCTTCCCTCCAGGAAGCCTTGGCTAATAACCCAAAGCGTAAGAACAATTTTCTTGTGCCCTGCCACACTAAGTCAACTCCTTACAGTGTGATTTTCGTGTTTTAGCCACACCACGCTCCTAATTAGTCGCGTATTTTCACTCTGATGGCACCACCAGTACCATCACACCTAGCCGACTATAGTCCTCTCACCTTGCACTATAGATCCGGCCACGAAAGCATTGTTGACCGTATGTCTAAATTGACTACTGACTCTCTCTATAAATGTTTTGTCCTTGTCCTTAATGTTTGTTTGTACAGGTATGCACGAGAAGGGAATCCCCCTCTCACATATAGGAAAACGCCTTAGTGAGTGTATCACATAGTCTGTACCACAACACTAAGTCTGTTTTATTTCACCACACCTTTTAAAAAACGGTCCTGAGGAAAGCCTGAATACTCTAAGGCACTGGCTGAAACATGTCGACCATCTGAAGGACGCAGGGGGCAGTAACTCGCCACCCTTACGCGTCCTGTAGCCTTACTTTTAACGGCTGGTGACGGCCCAGTTATTAAAATTTGATTTACCCTCGGGTACTGGGACCACCACCAAGCCGTTTTAAATCACAACTCACTCAACCTCACTCACTGCACTCTCAGCAATATACCAGCTCCGCTGTAATCAGGCGTCGTAGCACACCCGGGACATACTAGGTGTCACTGGGTGGGCCCGATGATGAAGCATGCCACCAACTAGGTTGGTGGGTGAGGGCTTCATGAATACACCAACAAGGTGCCCGTGACAGAATTAATTAGAGTACTGCAACACTTTGGTCAACTTAAGCTAGTCCTCTTTGATTAATCACATATAAACCCTCGGGGACTCGGACTAGCTATCTAGTCCTCTCTCTCCCTCTTGTTACACGCTCCTTAAGGTACTCACCATGGAGGAAGAGTTGAAGATCTCGGTGTAATGGCACGGAGATGAAGGAACTCAATGGGCAAGGGCAGCAATCGCCTGATTCAAAATCTATGTGGAGAGTGATAACATGAATGACCCTCTATGATGGAGCTAGAAACTTAAGTAAATAAAAATACCCAGCAGATACTTGGTATCGCCTTAGGAGTAATATGACTCTGTAGGACATGTAAAAATTCCCGGGGTAGGCACCAGCCACATGTGAAGCTGTGAAGGCGATGTGCATATCTATAAGCAATTAAAGGACTGGCCAGCGTGTGATTACATAAATTATTCATGTGTAAAACGTTGTGCTGGATTCTTGAACGAGGGAGAGAACGTCAGCTCAGAGCCATCTAACTTTTAAATCCAAAAGGAAATAAAACGGGTAACCAAACACCCCTAAATTTGGAACAGAAATGTGTACATGTTGTGTAGATACTGTGAAAGATGCTCTTTCCCTGGAAAGGTTGGAATCCGAAGCACTCCTGAGGCGATACAGATCGCTTTTCATGAAATTCAAAGGAACTAGTATTGTTTTAAAAAAAATCCAAGGTTTGTTCCTAAATTTATTTTTTCATATTGCATCATTGTTGCCGAGGTATAGGGGGAGGGGTCGAGGTGGTGAAGGAATGATTGACTGACCACTGAAGTCTTTATGGTATTTATTGAACAACTCAAAGTAAAGTAACATCCATCCGATGTTTGTTATGGCGATAACCGGCTTGCTTCGGGGTTTTGCGTGGGAAAGACGATTCCTGGGTCTTGGCTCTTGACGAGGCTTCGGTGCTTCAGGAAAGGGGTCTTCGTCTTGTCTCTGGTGAGAGAAAGAAAAGAGACCATAGATTTTAAGGCTCGGGTCCACGGGTCATGAGTTGTAAGAAGGGGGCGGGAGTGAGGGTTCAACAAGGGCTACCACCAAACTCTTATCCCAAAAAAATATCACGAATAAGGAGGGTGTGAAAAAGAAAAGAACACACCCCCTTGACCTCCCCAGACGTCTTCTACCCTGTCCCTCCCCGTGAAAATGCAAAGCGCAGTATACGCTTTCGTACCTTGTCCAGCCACACTTCTCCAGAAGTGTGGCGGAGCGAGTCACGGTATCGTTGGCCTCCTGGCTCTTCGGTACTTCTGTCTCCGAGGTCTCCAGTTTCATCCGTTCTCCTTCCCGTCTCGCTAGTATTCTCCTCTAGCTCCTGCTTCCCAACGCCAACTCGTCCTCCGGCTTTTGCGCTTCCATATTCCGCTAGCACAGCTTTATCCTCCTCCTCTGGGTTTGACAGGCTCACTGAGGATGATGTCAGGACTGAGGTCTCTGCCTCTGGGGAAGCCCAAGCCGCATTAAAGGGGCCATACGTGTCCTGTGGACAGGGTGGAAATGAACACCCATTAAAGTCCTCACCCTGCCCGTCCTCGGCAGAACCCCCGAGATACATCCCTCCGCCAGGATTTCCCCGATCGGCGGAAAGCGAGAAAGAAAGTCAGCATTCCCCTGATCCACGCCTTTCCGATGACGAACTTCTATGTGGTAGGGCTGGAGGGCTAAAAACCACCGCAGGATGCGTTCATTGTGACCGCGGTTTGGCTGGAGCCACGTCAGTGGGGCATGGTCTGTATACAGTATCAATGGCCTGCCTTCCAGATAGTAATGGAGTTTGTCCACCCCCCATCGGACCGCAATGCACTCCTTCTCTATGGTTGAGTATGTTTGTTCTCTGGGAAACAATTTTCTGCTGATGTACAGAATGGGTCTTTCGAGACCCATTCATCCTGCTGTGATAGAACCGCCCCGATCCCGACCCCCGAGGCGTCCGTCTGGAGGATGAAGGGTCTGTGGAAGTCTGGGGACCCCAGTACAGGGGAGGATGTAAGGGCATTTTTCAATGCTTGGAACGCATTGGCTTCTCTGTCAGAGGGGACTGGCAACCGGGGAGAGGTGTGGGTTTTACGCAAAAGATCAGTGAGTGTTCCTGCTAGATCAGCAAATTGGGCTATAAATCTGCGATAATACCTCACTAGGCCCAGAAACGCCCGCAGATCTCTTTTGGTCTTGGGGTACGGACCAGCCTGAATGGCCTCAATCATTTCTGTTTGGGGATCCACAAGCCCGTCCCCCAAGACGTAGCCTAGGTATTTAAACTTTCTGAAGGCAACTCGGGATTTTTTTGCGTTAATATGGAACCCTGCTGCTCTAAGACTAGAGAGGATACTATTCAGGTGTTCAGTGTGGTTCTCCCATGTCTTACTGAAGACGACAATGTCGTCCAAGTAAGCTGAGGAGTAGTTCCGGTGAGGAGATAGCAAGGTATCCATGGCCCTTTGAAAAGTTGCAGGTGTCCCGTGCAACCCAAAAGGGAGTATGGTAAAGTGGAAGTGGCCGGAAGGAGTGGAAATCGTGGTCTTCTCTTGGTCGGCAGGGGCTAGAGGAATCTGCCAGTATCCCTTGGTGAGGTCGATTGTAGTGATGTATTTAGCCTCACCAAGGCGTTCTAGCAATTCATCCACTCAAGGGAGGGGATAGGAATCTTGTTTAGAAACTCTATTTACGGCCCTGAAGTCAATACAAAGCACAAGGACCACAGGCGAACATCAATTGCTGTGTGACGGGACAATCACTCCTGATCGCAGCATTTGGTTTACCTCGTCCTGAAAGGCAAGTCGTCGGGCTTCGGGTATGCGGTAGGGTTTCTGTTTAACCACAACACCCGGGGTGTAGGGATGGAGTGTACTGCTAGTTGGGTTCTTCCTGGCTGATCTGAGAACACGTCTGAATAGCGGAGAAGGAGAGAAAGGATTTTTTTCTTTTTGTGAGACAGAGAGGTCTGGGTTGATGGGGGTATCATTGACGGTATGAGGAGATGACGAGGCGGTAGATACTGTGTGAACTGCTTGAGGGGGGTACTCAGCCACTTCTTTAAAAGATTAATATGGTACATTTGGGTCTTGGTTCTGGATAACTGCAGCAGGTAAGTGGTTCGTCCTATTTTTCGGATGATTTTAAACGGGCCTTGCCACTCTTTTTTTTAATTTGTGGGTGGAGGTGGGCTACAGGACCAAGGCCCAGTCACCAATGTTTAACTCCCTTCACTTCTTTCCTCTATCGTAGAACGCCTTCTGTTTTACCTGTGCTATGGCCAGATGGTCATGGGCCATGGCTCTAAGTGTATGGAGCCTTGTTTGTAGCTGATGGGTATAATCTAATAAAGCCTCGGCTTGCTGCACCCCCTCTTTTTCCCAACTGTCCTTTGTGATCTCTAGCAAGGTCCTAGGGCTCTGACCAAACAGCAACTCAAAAGGTAAGGTTCCTAAGCTGGCTTGGGTTTGACTACGGAGAACAAAAAGGGCCAGCGGCAGTAGCTGGTCCCAGTTTTTACCATCCCCGGACAGAAGCTTTTTTAAGGTGAGCTTTAGACTACCATTGTATCGCTGAACCAGACCATCTGTCTCGGGATGGTAAACAGAGGTTTTTTATATGTTTGATCCACAGTTGCTTACACACTTGCCTCATCAAACGAGACACGAAAGGCGTGCCTTGATCAGTAATGATCTCCCTGGGGAACCCCATGTGTGAAAACACCTCTATTAGTCTTTGGGCTATAACGGAGGAGGTGGCTGCCCAGAGGGGAAAAGCCTCCGGGTAACGAGTGGCATAATCAACCAACACTAGGGCGTATTGGTGTCCCCGACCTGACTTGGGCAAGGGCCCAATAAGATCCATCCCCAAGAGGTCAAACGGTCTCCCTATGATGGGCAAGGGATTCAGGGGCACTGCGGGAGGGACGTAAGGATTACGTCGCTGGCAGATCTGGCATTCCTGGCAGTACTTTTGGATTGGGGTGTATACTCCTGGCCAGAAGAAGTGTTGTAGTATGGCCTGCCCTGTCTTTTCGGCCCCGGAGTCTCCCTGCTAAAGGGTCCTGTCCGTCACGGACCTTTTGCCAGGCGTTGGCGAGGCTAGCGTCATTTAGTTGGGCCGTCCTGAAATGGGTATCCCTAGCCCACGGCTCGGAGGCAAGAAGGGTGTCATACAGTTTTCTGGTTCTTCTAAGGGCATCATACATAAGGGAGCTAAAGCCTGGATTGTCAATCCCTATGATGACCGGTTCGGGGAGAGTCGCCAATACCCCAACCACCACCTCTGTCTCCAACCCCAAGTCCCTATTGAGGGATATCTTAGCCAAGGGGTACTCCTTGATATCACTGGGTACACACCTAATATGAACAGTCCGCCCTGGCAAAAGACAAGAAGTGGTGACTAATTCCTGCCTCACCACTGAGTGTTTACAGCCTGAGTCCAGTAAAGCCCTTACCATCTTCCCATTTATAGTCACACTCACGTAAAACACTGGCCCGGTTTCCTGGGCGTATAGGATAGAGTGGGGCGCATAGCTCACATCCATGGGTTCTTCGTCTTTTTCCATTTTCTTGCGGCAGTACCGTGCTATGTGTCCTCACTCTCCGCAGTCATAACACTGGGGTCCTGAGGCAGGGGGGATGTCTGGCCGTGAGAACCGGGGTTGCGGAAGTTCAGCTGCCCCTTTTACAAATCTTTTGTCTGATTTCCCCGAGGTTGTATTTTTGGTGTTTTTCTCGGCTCCTTTAGGGATGTCCGGCCTTGGGGCTGGGCATAAGAGGTAGCCATCTCTATGGCATGTTCTAGAGTCAGCCCAGCATGTTGTTTCGACCAGCGCAGCTTACCATAGGAAAGTGCCTCAAAGAACTGTTCAAGATAGATTTTGTTCATAACGTCCTCCATGTTGGACTCCTGTGGCTTGAGCCATAGATCTGCAGCTTCTTTAAGTTTATAAAACAAGGTTTTGGGGAGATCTCCTGGGGTCCCGCGTTCTTGGTGGAACCGCAGCCTGTGGGTTTCCTCGTCCACTCCCAGACGGTCTAGAATATATTGCTTTTCCATCTGATAAGCCACCTGAGCCTCTCCCGCTAGAAGTGGGGTGAGGTAAAATGGCCACCAATCCCCGGGCCAAGCGCTGGCGCTAGCAGCCCTCTCAAAATTCAAGAAAAACGCCAAGGGAACATCCCCCGGGGTGTACTTCTGTAGGGGATCGACCGTCCCGGGAGGGGGGGCAGCGGTTCTTCCCTGTCCCAGGACAGCCATGAGCTGGGTCTGTCCTTCCGCCAGTTTCAGTAGATTATCGGCCTGGTTCTCGATAGCCGTAGTGAATGTTGCGCGGTCCGCCTCTGCTTGGCTGGACGTTTGTTCTATGGCCCATTCAAGCTTCGCCTGGCCTTCTTTCATTTGATGTACAAGGTTCTCCATCTTGTATCGGATGAAGGCTCTTCAAACTCCTATCTGGCTCGCCACTTGTCGCCGAGGTATAGGGGGAGGGGTCGAGGTGGTGAAGGAATGATTGACTGACCACTGAAGTCTTTATGGTATTTATTGAACAACTCAAAGTAAAGTAACATCCATCCGATGTTTGTTATGGCGATAACCAGCTTGCTTCGGGGTTTTGCGGGGAAAGACGATTCCTGGGTCTTGGCTCTTGACGAGGCTTCGGTGCTTCAGGAAAGGGGTCTTCGTCTTGTCTCCGATGAGAGAAAGAAAAGAGACCATAGATTTTAAGGCTCGGGCCCACGGGTCACGAGTTGTAAGAAGGGGGCGGGGTGAGGGTTCACCAGGGGCTACCACCAAACTCTTATCCCAAAAAAATATCACGAATAAGGAGGGTGTGAAAAAGAAAAGAACACAGCCCCGTGACCTCCCCAGACGTCTTCTACCCTGTCCCTCCCCGTGAAAATGCAAGGCGCAGTGTACGCTTTCGTACCTTGTCCAGCCACACATCTCCAGAAGTGTGGCGGGGCAAGTCACGGTATCGTTGGCCTCCTGGCTCTTCGGTCCTTCTGTCTCCGGTTTCGTCCGTTCTCCTTCCCATCTCGCTAGTATTCTCCTCCAGCTCCTGCTTCCCAACGCCAACACATCCTCCGGCTTTCACGCTTCCGCATTCCACATTCCGCTGGCACAGCTTTATCCGCCTCTTCCGGGTTTGACAGGCTCACTGAGGATGACGTCAGGACTGAGGTCTCCGCCTCTGGGGAAGCCCAAGTTGCATTAAAGGGGTCATACGAGTCCTGTGGACGGGGTGGAAACAAACACCCATTAAAGTCCTCACCCCGCCCGTCCTCGGCAGAGCCCCTGTGACAGTCATATAAAATTGCAAAACGTGATTATTCCATCAGTATTAATAATCCAAAAATGTTAGACAAATCTTAACGCATGTTGAAGATTTTTAGCAGGTCATCACATTGAAAATATATCCCCAATGCATTTCCAGCCAATGCTCTTCCTCAGGGGGAATTTTGGATCACAGCAGGAGAGAGGGAAAACCAGTTGCAGGCAAGATGGCGGTGCAAACTTCAGAGGGTGACATTACAAGTAGCAACTGAATTCTAGTGTTTTATTGAGCCCCTTTGGATGGAGGGCATTCAATCTGTTTATCCAATAAAGTTTGTGTTGTAATAAGGATTTCTTATTGTCTCTGCCTTCAATATTCATTATGATTTCCAACACCATAAATCGTATTTGGCTGACATTGTGTTTCATGTTAGAAAAGTGAGCGGCTACACAGGATTTCATGTTTTTAGTACGTATATTGCTTCTATGTTCGGTTTGTCTGGTTTCAATCTTTCGTTCATTTTTGCCCACATACGGTAATCCACACGGGCATTTAAAACAACGTTGGCGGTATCGCATGTAGCGTCAACTTTCAGTTTGATAGTGGTGCCTTGAGTAGGATGACTTACCATATTCCCTTTAATAATGCTATTGCAATTTCCACAGTTGTAACATGGGACTGTCCCCTTATAGGTGGTGTCAGATATTTGCGTTTTCTGGTTGAGTAATTGTTTCAAGTTCTTGGTGCGTTGGTACGCAAAAATGGGATGTGCTTGAAAAATGTTATTAAAATCATGTTCTGTTTGAAGCAGTTGCCAGTGTTTACAGATGGTTTGTTTAATTTTGGTGCTTTGGGTGGAATATTCAGACACAAACACGGCTCGTTCCTCTGTAACTTTAGGTGAAGGTTTAGGAACAAGTAATTACAATCTGTCCTCAGATTTCACTCTATTTTCTGCTGCTTGTATGATGGAGTTAGGATAACTTCTTTGTGTGAATTTGGTTTTGATTTTCAAGCTGCAAACACTGTAACTGCTTCAAACAGAACATGATTTTAATACAATTTTTCAAGCACATTTTTGTTCTCCACAGTTAAATAGAAATCAAACAGAGGTCGCATATCTGAGGGTAGGAAGGGTCTAGGTAGAACCGTACCCATCAAAGAACCTGAGAGTTCACTCGGTTACGTAAAGCGAACCATTGTTCAAACAGCAAAGTCGTGGCGCTCTAGTGAAACCAACCATTGCTAGAGTTCCAAGTGCGCAACACAATCAAACCAAACAACCTCAACCAACACTAGGCCACATTGTTGTGGCCATCCACAAAATCACGGGGTGTGCGTGAAGTGTCCGTATGCGTTAAGGGCGGATCAATCGAGTTTTGATCATCCATGGCGGCCAACGAAACACAACCGTTTACACCCCCGACTCATGCAGGCAAGATAGGCCCCGGGGGGAGGCGGCGGGCGGAGGTTAGGTGGAGCATTGGGGAGTGCCCCGTCAACTACCAAGCAATGCTAGCTCACGGATAGCGTTCACTGACCGAGGTTTCGGGGGTAGGGCAACATCACGGGGGCCGTAGTGGACCACGGTAAATCAGGGAAGGTGACCTGTTCAAGCCAAACCAGTACCCCCCACACAGGAGAAAGCCCCATATTATGCTGTGTTTGCCGCTCAGTATTAACATTGTTGTTCAAGATTTCTTGAAAAAAGATAACACAGTCAGCAAGTTATTGACCACCTGCCGAAGAATCTGCACACATTTCAGCCATTCTTTTAAGGCCCGGAAGCAGCTGAGGAACATTCAACGTGAACGTAGAGTGCCAGTCAGAGGATTCATCCAGAAGGTGGTAACACGTTAGAACTCAACCTTCTACATGCTTGAGCGTCTGTCTGAGCAGTGCATGGTAATCAATGAGTATGTCTTTGCACGGGGTTCTACTATGAATGACATGAGGCTAGATTTGGAGGAATGGGACCTAGTTAAAAGCCTGACAGACATGCTTCGTCCTTTTGAGATCTTCACGCATGAAGTCAGCAGGGAGGACTGTACTTTGGGCAAAGCTATCCCATTGTTGAGCATGCTAGTGCACCAATTGAAGGCGGTGTCTCCAACGTTCAAAGATGATACTGACAAGCAAGACGCATATCCGTTGGCGGAGAGCTTATTAACCCGCCTAGTTGACAATGAAAGGCTTAAAAAAATACATACAGAACAACATTTAAATTTGTGCCACTATTCTGGATCCACGGTACATAAAGGCACTGGCCAGCAAAGCGTTCATTCCTTTTACTGAAGCAGATGTTTCAAAGTACAGACATTGGCTAGCTCTGTCAGCCACTCAGTTCGAAAAAGAGCGTCAGGAAATTGAAGGAACCGGCAGAAGAACTACTGAATCAGCAGGCCATCCGGCGTCAAGGTCCACTTCTGTGGCCGAAGGCAGTCACTTTCCCTCAGAGCCGTTACCGACACCAGTAACCATATCATCATCATCACCTGCACCAGGCCCAGCCATAATATTGTCGGAAGCAGATTGGATCACTCATCAAGGGTTTTCTTCTCGTTCCAGTGTTGATGCAAAGCCTAAGGCAACAGATGGTACGCAAAGTGGACAAACCCTGGAGGACCTTGAGTGGATGGTGCAGGCCTATCTGGATGACCCAGCAGAGGTCTTGATTGATCAGAACCCATTGCTGTATTGGTATGGGAAAAGGGGTCAATGGCCACTGATCACAAAGCTGGCTCTAAATTATTTGTCTTGCCCACTCGCTAGCGTGTCTTCTGAACGTGTTTTCAGTGCTGCTGGTGCCATTGTAACTTCAAAAAGGACCCGCGTCTCTCAGCACTTCATACCACCAGATTACGTGAATCCATGCAGGAAGAAGAGGACACCGACTTAGGTGACGGACGTTCTTCTCTGTTAGCTGACCTACTCCCATCTCAATTCACAGAGTTTGAGGACGAGCTCTACTTCCCTGACACCTAGGCCTGAAACTGACTTCCTTTTTTTTCCGTCCTGACTCCTTATTCACTTTTACTCCTTTGTGTCTTCCTTTGTTTTACAACTTTTACCACAACAAAACTCTAATCACAACAAATCCATCAGCAGCACTGTCTTCATCTTATTTCCTTATTGAAGGTGCCGCTGTCTGCAATCCTGAAGTTCACAAGTTCACAACTCAGTCATGCTCCTCTATCCTCCTCCTCCAGACTCCCCCTATCCATTTCCCTCAAGGCAGATGGCTGGATTACGCAGAATGAAGAAACTGTCGCTTCGTAGATGAGTCCCCTCAAAAGAAGTGGGACTGGAATTACTAACTATATGCTGATTGCTGACAGTTACATCTGAAATTGACACGAGAGGCTGCTCTATGGGCCTTCACTTTAAGAACAAGATGCGGACAAAAAGTGGAACAGGTAATGAATAATGAGATGGCATGCAGTGGACAGCACTGGCTGTCTGGCTCTGATGAAAGCAAATGCTGTTTGTTTGTTGTGCATGAAATGAATCATATGTCTTCTGTTATTATTTAATCTTTTACACACTAAATGTAACTCAAGTCTACTCTTTTTTTTTTAACTTGTTTAATTCAAATTGTACTTCTACTGCAGGGGCCACTACGTTGCATTAATATGCAAAATGTCATTGGACTCACTGTGTGTGTAGACTACTAGACTGCGACTGCATGAACAACATTGAGTGCCAACATACCATGATGATGATGAGTCTTGATGATCAAACTTACATAATATCTTTTTTCTTTACAGTCACTCACTGGGATGGATGGATCATCATCGTCGGTTTACGGAGGAACTATGGCCATTTCGCGAGTGGCAAACAGGTAAACCAGTCAACAACAACTACAGCAGAACTACATATCTGTCTAGTCGTGGTATGGAGTGGTCGAGCCAGTGTAGTGTTGTTATACCAGAGTTCAGACAGCAGTTCATGTAAAATTGCGGCTATGTGGCTTGCTGCATACAATTAGATATGCTTTGTCTGTCTGTGTCAAAGAGGTATGCTACATCAGGTTGCTTCACTCAGTGGTGCCTGCCTTGACCGTCTACATGGCCCTGGCCTGCTGTGTGCTAATTACTATCCTTGAAAAGGAGACTCAGAGTACGCACTTTAGAAATTATGCTTGTATGTAATACTGTCGCCTCTGAAACTGAAAGTGCTATTTTTGCACTACACACCGTACCTTATATTTTTTTCTCCGTGGTGTTTTAATATCACTTCCTGTTTTTCCATCAGCAATTACAGGCCAGATTTTACCCTGTGCGATAGGAAAAACGATTAACTCAGGCTTACCATTAGCGATCCGCAATTCCGCATCCGCCAGGCAGGCAGTGGACAGTGTGTCTGTCTGGTCACCAAGATTGATTGACGGAGCGTCAGATGGAATGGAGGAGTACCGCGAATAAGAGGAATGGCTGTATGCATGCAACTTCCCAAATTGAACAGGACAACTACAGCATACCGTTACAGTATCCTCTTCACTTCTCCTTATCTTTTAAATAATGTTATTGTTGTGAACTTCTATGAGTGTGACTATGTGCGTTTGTTTGCTCTCTGCTTCAAATTCATCCCTCCAGCTATTTGATAAGTTTCTTTGCTATTTTTAAAGCTAATTTAATGTACTAATAAGTGTTTATTCTCTCTGAGGGCAGATAGGCAAGTGAAAAGTGCGTAATTACTGCAGCCCTGTACTGTCAAATTGTTTCTTCATAGTTAGTAAGTTGTAGTAAGTACTACTTTTCATCCATTTAGCAATCAACTTCATGCATGCAGTAGTGCACTTCCTTTATGTCCCTTAAAAGATTTATGGATATCTTCGTATCCAAAGATTTGTTTTTCTTCATTTGTTGTTTGTCCATGCTGGTTTTTTTTCCCTCTCTCCACAAAACTTTCCCAAAAACCCCCATTCCCATCCAATTTTCAAACCCTAACCCTCTTCCCCCGGGCTGTGTGGTTTTCATTGAGGTGTGACTAAATGACAACAATAATTCCACGCACTTGCTGGGGAGGATAAGGTCAAAGCAACAGAAAATCAATTTTAAGGCTGGTGAAGGAATCCAAGGATATATTCTTATTCTGCTTGACACACACCCATGAGTAACTATTTGCAAATCAAATCAGAATTTCATGTGCGCCATCAAGTGGATTGATCATCAACAACATCCTCCTCCTACACGTGACGAATGGAATGCTTATGCTGCTGTGTCCTTCACCTTCAGTACTATTTCTTGTAGTAGCCATACTCCACGCAAATAGTACTTATATTTAGAATACTTTAGCATTGCTTAGGCTACAATTTATGGCACTGTTCTTGTGTACTGTACTATCTATCGTACTGTTCTAATCCTAGGCTCAGGCCACTCAATGTTTCATTTCCTTTTTTTTCATATGCTGCTACTGCCAGTGTGTACCCCTACTACTACCACCACAACGATGACATTTCATCCATCCAGGATTCCATAGCCAACCTTAATCGCCATTTGCCATGCAGCCAGCCCAGTGCCTAGCCCTATTCTCAAACACGAATCACAGGTAAGATAAGCATTTTGGGGGAGGAAGAGTAATGGAGTAGGAGGAGAGTACTAGTAAAGTAGTAGGACAATTGAATTCACTAACTCTGTCAGTGGCACTTTTGTAGAAATTTGGGCGATTAGACAATTTGAATCAACGAGCCAGTTAAGTTTCAGGAAAACAAACGTACAGTTAACCCCCCCGCCTCCCCCACAAAACATTAAAAAAAACGCATATGCTATGTTTAAGTAGAAATAAATAATGACTGGAGCCCTAACAAAAATAAACTATCCCACAAGAAGACCCGACCCACCCCCTCCCTAACCCCAACGAATGTCCATGAAATCAAAGTCCCCAAAGTCCAAAAACCCCAACGCCCAATTCCCACCCCCCCAAAAGTCTTTAAAAAAGGGGCAAGGGACAGTCTCTCCTCTACTTCCGCTGGCGGTGTCCTGTGGCCAGGTGGTCACGATGCTCTCTGCGGAGATCCTTGAGCAGGGTTTTCAGCCTCGCCACCTCCTGCTCAAGGTTGGACACTCAGAGGGTCAAGCGGTGCAGACGAGCCTTGCATCTGCTGTGGGAGGCAGCAGATTTTTTTGCTGCTTGGCGGTGGCGGGTGGCTGCGGGACCACGGCTCCGTACCGCTGAAGGCTTGCGCTGACTGGATGACCCAGGATGGGCAGAGGAGGATGCCGCAGTCATGGATGTTGATGTTTCCTGCAACTGCGTGTCCTCCTCCTCCTGGGCCACCAGCCGCCGATATTTGGCGACAATTGCCTCCAGCTTCTGTTGCCGGGCCCGTCTAGCCAACTCCTTCCTTGTTAGTTTGGAAGGAGCATCTATATGAAGAAAGAAAAACATACTGTAACCAATGCTCTTTAAGATTAACACAAAATAATTCAGCAGAAAGTTGTGTCACAGTAGCAATAGCAACTTGCAAGCACAGTACATAACATTTGTGGCCCGTATCTATCTAACCTCCCACTTTGTCGGCCTCTGCTCTAACATTAGTGGGAGTTTCAAGAATTCTACTAGCACTATATGGACTCACTACATTAGACTCAGACAGTACACCAGTCTTCTTCTCTCTTGTTTAGCGAAATTGGTACGTAAACTTGTGGAAGCCGGCATAATGCCAGCGCAGTCAACTTGCACCCGAGAAAAATAGACTCAAGCCATGATGACACAGACTTGCGTTACTGTACCAGTCCAGTACATGCAGGTGGTGAAGCTCTTACTTTTCTATTATGGGTGGCACTGGCCATACCTTGTTAAAAGGGCTACTGCTTAATTAATTTAACTTTCACCCTGCACTGCCCCTGACTACTACAAAAGGAAAATGAAGAAGATACATAATATGATCATCTATCCCTTACCAGGATATTTGCTTACATATGGGATGACTTTAGGTGCTTTGTTTTTATTGATTGAGTGAACACCGATAGGCCACATATCAATGACAGAGTTGTGATAAAATTATTAACAGAGGTAGTGAGTGGTCCCCTTAATCACCTGATATATGCTGTGCTTGCAAACTACTGTTACTAGTCATGGTAGTATTCTGAAAAATTACAACTTCTTTTCCTTGGCTTGGCTACTCTGGCATCGACGTGCGTGTTACATGCTCTTCAAAGTAACACTTCATCCAGTGACCGTCTACTCTGTCTACATACACCTATGCTATCTATGAGGAAGATAGTACCATGATCCAGGCATCCATCCATTCAAAGTAAATGTCAATCATTCTTCTTAATGTCTCAACTGGACAAACCTTACTTTTTCTCACGGAAAAACAACCTTTTTATTTTATTTTGGAAACCGCCAGCCATGCATCCGTGCTTGACTTGCATTTGAATTTGAACCAAAGGATATATTGTGCACACATACAGTTTCTGTTTCACCCACCCAGGCAGTCCTCTTTCCTTTCTCCTTCCACCCATCCTTGCTTCAGCCTTCAACCGGCCATGCATTATATTCCCAGCCACCTCGGGCAGCATTCAAAAGCACGTCTTTGCGAGTCATTACTTTTAACTCGCTCGTCCTTCCTTACACCCTTCTTTCCCTTTTGGTTCATCCCATCCATCAAGTTCATCTCTGATCTGACCTGGCTTCTCGATAAAACTTTCACAGCTGAGTTGAAGTCAAATTTAGAGGAGGCCATTGGTTACTCGTCAACTCCCGCCGCTAATGCTATTGCTAATGAGAAGTCAACGATGAATGTCTTCTACCTGGTTGACAAAAACTTAGTTCTAATTTTGTAAGTCTTCTTAACAGTAAAGTGTACTTGTACTGTACAACATATACACAGCTGCAGTGAGCCCACTCTGCAGTCTGCAATCTCAATAAGTAGGGAATATAATAGCTAACCACTTCCCGCCACTACCGTGGCCTCCCCCACAGCAGTTCCTATTGGCTGTGACACCGCATCCGCCCCTGGAGTGCCCACCTCCGCGCTGGCCTGGTGTTTGGCTGTGCCGATGGTGTTATGCCTAGAAAATACATTTAATATTTTTAGATGCCATATACACCACTCCCTATTTTGTCTAGAATGAAAAAATGTTACTAGTACTACATAAACAAATTTAATAATTTGTGACTCTCTAGTCTAAACTACAAATTTCCCTTTCTCCAGGGAAGGGTGTTTTCTATTTATGCTTAGCCATAACATGGGATGCTACACTTTTTGGCACAACTGATGAATGCTTGCTTTTTAACACACACCATTTTTCACATAACAGACAGAAGCTTCCCTTCTACGAACAAGAGCAAGATCATCATCATATCATGTTGGTCGGAGTCGTCAACGATTCATCCCCACCAAGACTTTAAGTTCCAACCAGGTGAGGGCTCTCCTACAATTAATGTGTGAAATCAGCCACTTTTCAGTCGTTCACCGTTTGTTATATGACATTGATTTTAATAAATGTTTTTATATAATGCACAACGGAAATGTAATATACAGAGTACACACAGAGCTAGTTGTTTTACTTTTAATAAAGCTTTAAAACTTACATAGACTCTGTGGTTTTTGGTCGTGAGTGATCGAAAGGGTTTGCAATTTGCAAGCATGAGTCCGTGGCTCTGAGAGGTCGGGACTCTGACTCCGTAGTCTTATGTTCTGGGTTGTATAATCATTGGGGATCATCGCTGCATTCGGGAGCTAAATAATCACTCTGACACACTAGCTAGTCAGTAAGGAGATTGGGGGTTCAACTTCTGTTATGACTGAGGTATGTGGAAAGTCTAACTGCGCATATTATAATTTATAACCAATGCCCTATTTCTTTTCCATAGTTCTGTTTGTGCAGAATAGTCCCTGCAACAGTAGTAGTATGGATTGTCCTCCTATCCAATGAAAAAGTAAACTAGTATCTTATTCTTGGTGGCCATTGACATTTTATTGTTGAGAATTGTCAAAGCATAAACATTTAGAAAACTTCAATAGACATTATGGACAACCCAGAGGACTGCACTCAGTGCATAGAGCTATTGCTGAATAGAATAAGAGTTTTGTTTAACACCTTTTGTCAACTGTGCAAGCTTAGCTAGCTACACAGACAAACTAATAATAATCTAGCACCACAGAGAGTTATAGTAGAGGCAGGATAAGAATTTAGAAACAGTCTACAAGAAGATCAAAGACGATTTAGGAAAAAATAGAATTATGAGGAACGCTTGGAAAAAATAGGTGCTGTAAAAGATAGGGAAGTATAATTATTAATAACAGGAAAACTTACTTGGGCCAGCAGAGGAGCCCTCAGCGGACCTATCCTGGCCTTCCTGTTGTTGTTCCTGCTCCGCCGGCGCCGCTACCTCCTCCTGTGTCCTCTTGCCCCTGGGGAAAGCTGATGTACAACATGAAAGAAAGACACAAACATGGATGATTGTTGTCAACCAAATCAAACATTTAAAAAAAAAAAAAACAATAACTAATTTTTTCAGGGAAATAGACACCAATTGCACTAAATGTATTTACCTATCTGATGTGGTCTACTAGGATATTAGTATTGCTGGATTCGCGGACCGTCTACTTGGAAAGTTATGTAACTCACTAAACCAACTACAAAAAGGTTCTACTAGGAGTGGCAGGCAGCACTCCGCAGCACGCGAAGTGACAGACACAGTCCGTCATGATTGCAGACCACTAAAAAGTTTCCTACTAAATAACCAGTCATAATATACTCAACTATCAATGAACCACCACTATCTCTTCTTAGTGGCAGGAGTACAAAGGAAGGACTGGACTTGAGTCTCCAGTGTCTAGCATTACGCAGTTCTGTAAAGTACACTCATACATAATCACTCAGGCCAAATGAGCACAAAATTGAAAACAAGTAAGCATAGTAACACAGCCAGTGAGCAGGCGAGCACCTGCAATCACAGAAGATTTTGAAACATAATTTACCTGCAATGTAATCTCTAGTGTCTAGCATTACGGAGTTCTGTAAAGTACACTCATACATAATCACTCTGGCCAAATGAGCACAAGATTGAAAACAAGTAAGCATAGTAGCACCGCCAGTGAGCAGGCGAGCACCTGCCATCACAGAAGATTTTGAAACATAATTTACCTGCAATGTAATCGGCAGCATTCTTGCACTTCGGGAAAAACAAACATTTGCAATATCATAACACAGAGCAGGAGAAAACAAAGTAGTGATTAAAAAGCTACTACTACTCACCAAGCCCAGGGATCTCGACGCCTAGCAGGTCGAGCAAGTCTGGTTGTAGGTGCGCCGGACGCCAGACTCCCGATACATGGCCCGGCACACCTTCCCCCATAGCTTGCGACACTCACGGAGCCCGTACCCGGTACCGGGCCTGCCGCCTGCCGCGACGGTCTTGGGGAGGTGGCGCTGGACAAAGAAAACCAGTATTGCCACCTCCACCGCGATGAAGACCTCCTGGGCTGTTACTGCCTCCCCCCTTAAGCGCCTGCATGGGAGCCGGGTACGGGGTGCGGGACCCTTCCCCTTCACGTTCTTCCCGGCTCCCTTTGCCATGGTCTTGGACAGGAAAGGAAAATAAAAAATAGAAAAGAATAGGGAAAAAGTAAATAAAATAAAAGAGTTTAAAAAAGTAGTTTTAAAGTAACCAAAAGTTGAAAAAAACACAAAATATAGATGTAGAAAAATAGAGGGATAGATAATGAGTAAGAAAGATAAAAAAAAGTTCAAAGAAACAAAGGATTGCAAAGATTAAGGGAGGATTGAAAAAGCATGCCCAGAACCATAGCAATGAATGAAAAACAAGATGGCCACGCCCATTGCGACCGCGTGGGTAAGTTCGTGTGAAATTTCCCCCGCGAGCACGCAAAAACGGACGCGAACACGTAATTGCGGTCCGCACGTAGGAAATGCACAACGCGAGCATGCAACTGGCGCCCAGAAACGGAAATACGCAATGCGAACACTGAAAACAAGATGGCCGCGCCCATGTATGACCTCATGGGTAACTTCCCGGTCGCCGTGCTGAAAAAAAACCCTGCGAACACGTAAAGTGCCCCACGAACACGCAAAAATAAAAAAATCAGCAAATTCTCTCAAATTCGCGGATTTTGCGGACCGCGAATTCGCTTTCGTGCAACTTCGCGTACCGCAAATTCACAAATTTCGCCCATACTTAATACTGATGGACCCACTGAAAGGCCCATTTGTATTGCTGTCCCTTGTGAATCCCATTGCTTCTGACTGCATTGTACGAGCCTCTTTGTGTTGCTTCTTTACCTGGTGGATTGTATATTGGCTCTGGATCTGGGGAAACACCGACTGGCTATTCTCGCTCCCGCACTGGCTGCTGCGGTGGGTGGGAACATATTTGCTCTGATGTGTGCCTCTCGGATCATCGCCTGCGGACGCTGGGAACAGAGATGTTTTGTCTACCACTCGGAATACAAACATCTGGCTCTTCAGTTTGATGGGAACTTTTTCTTTGGCCTGATTTTTAATACACCAAATTGATTTTAAATTGACCTTTTTTTATAGCTTTTATATTTTTTTATTTGGCTTTCTTTATGTTTTGGGTCTCTGAATTGCATAAGTGCCTTTGCAAGAGCTGTTGCATTATTAGTCATAGCATTTTAGCCTTAGATAGCTTCATAGTAGATTTATGTCCTAGGAGTAGATGTTATGTGTCCCAGTTAGTCCTAGAAGGAAATGTTGCCATTTTACATGAACACAGGTTCTTCCTAAAATTGCTTTCACTTTTTCACGTCGACTTTTGACACACATTTGCATTCATGACAGTTTGGATTAGTTTCTTGGAAACACCAACCTTATTTACTCGAGTCAACTTCGCAAGAATACCATTGTATTGCCTTGACACTATGTACAAGATCTACACATAAGTTGTGCAAATCCGCTTGTTATTTTCGTACATATGACGACATAGTCATTTGTAACACACAAAGAAGGCCAGCTGATTACAATCTCAGCCCAGGGCAAGGATGCCTTTTTTAATAATTAAACATCTATTTCCGGGTGCTGGTTGAGGAGCACGTCTGCTGTCAGCGAGAGGTCTCTACATGCTGATGCTTTCGCCCAACAGCTGCCTGATATCTCGGTGAGGGGTGTCCAGCTTGTGACAGACGGGGTCCTACACTCTTTACCTGCAGGTAATGGGTTGGATCATCCAGCACAGGGATTCTTGGTAACACATACACCCACTTTACACATAGGTTAGAGTAAACATAGTAGGAGTACGCCAGATTGGTATACTGTTGCATATCCTTGTATATATATGTTGTTTCTGCAAGATGATGGAACTGTCAATTTTATTTACTCTCATGATACTTCTAATACCTTTTATCTGCTTCTGTCTATTGATCACTGCAGCACATATTTTCTATACAAGAATCATGTTGGTTCAGTAAATATTGAAAACGTCCCTCTGTGTACATTTCTCTGAGTAAAAGAGCATGATTGTCTGAGAAAAAGAGTTCTAGATCTGTCACCACGATTCCTGAGGGATCAAGGTTGTCATGTTCTTTGGTTGGTAGAACCATTTGCTCCCTGTTTGGTTTAAGGGGGCTTATGGTTGCACTGTGAGCTAGCTGATCTAAGGGACAACAGGTCATAAGGGGGTGCACAGAATCAGCCTGGCCCCATCTCAACGTTTATGGTGTCCACAAACGTGCAATTCTTACTGATTAGTGGGAACTACACAACACTGTGAGCTATTCATCGTGTGGTTACTTACCTTCAGTAACGCTCTTTCAGGTGGATACTAGAACGGCAGGTTTCCCACTGCCATCCTCCTCCCGCTCTGTGAAGTGGCTTCTTTTTACCTTCTAAAAAAGTCCCAAGATACAGGTATACACACTGGTATTTACACATGGTGATGCTCTGTGTCTGAGGGCTTGGAAAGAGTTATGTAAGAAATCAACATGGGTTTGCACTTATATGCAACTCTGCTCCATCACTCCCACAAAAGCTTCAATGCCGCACATAGAAGCACTGCTAAGAAATTTTTCAGAATCCAGTCCGGCACCTGGGGAATATTCTAAAGGCGAGTAATATGTGGTTAGAGTATCCAACAAAAAGAACATTACCGGATGTAAGCACCTTGTTCATCGATCTACATAGGGTTAGCATTCCAGCTGCCTTAACACCTTCGCTGCGGCGGCTATTCCACCGCAGCGCTAACGGTCGCGGGGGGGGGCACGGGGCTCACCTGCGCGGGTGACAGAACCGTTCCATCACGGCTCGCGGGTGAGCTGTGCTTGTGACGGAACGGTTCCGTCACGGCCCCGCCCACTTAATGAAACGCGCTGCGCAGGTGCGAAATCAGCGCCGCGCAGGCGCGGTGGTCGGGTCGTGACGGAACCGTTCCGTCATGAGCACAGCCCACCCGAGGGGCGTGACGGAACGGTTCCGTCAATAGCATCGAAGTGGTTAATAGAATGCCTTTCTCGCTCACGATCAGTTTTCTCTTTAGAATTGGAGGTGATACTTGAATATAAAGTAGGAACTATTAACATCGATCAGTGGATAGTTTCAATAGACCTAGTTCATTACATCTCACCTATAATGAAGGACCAAATAGATTAAAGGTTACTGTAACAAACACATTATTATATTCAAGAACATTTCACACATCTTGCACATAATCTTCCTTCGCAAATGCAGATTTTGAGAGTGCCACAAAATGGGCAGAGTACACTCCAAAATTCAAAGGCAAACAAATCAGAATTCTCTTACAAGAATTGCTGCCAACTCTCTAAGTAACAATAAGAGAGAATCCAAGGCAGGAGGCAGAATCCCTCAATGAATAGCAGTACAAAAAAAAATCATCAAGATTAGAATAGAAAGAGCCGAGTCCAAAACGACAGGAAACACCATAGTTTGGGAAATGATGAGAGTAGCAGGTCTTATGATTTTATACAGTTTGTAAGATGAGTGCACACATTCTCCAGTCTCATGTTACTTTCGTTTTGTGGTGTTTTCAAGAACGGAAACCCTGTATGCATGCAGTGACACTTCACCAATTAATTAAAATGAACAATCCCTTGTCTGTGTTTTTGTAGTTTTACTATGAACCCTCAAAGACATTCTGCTAAGATTTTTGTGTACATATTTTATTCTACTTTGACCATTCACTACAAACTGTCTACTGGGAGTTTCCTTCGTAGTGATTTTACTATTTGTGGCAATGGGTCAGTGTAGCCATAATAATAAAGAGGCTTATAAAGCGCTTGGTGACGCCATCTCGGCGTGTCCTCGCGCTGAGGAGAAAGGAAGCGCTCAGAAAGGGGGAGGCACCTCTGTTTCCACTGTGAGTTTAAAGATTATACAGGTGGGTTGTTAGGAGTTTTCTGAACTTGGCCTCAGAACCTTCCAGTCCAAGGCTCATCGGGAGTCTATTCCAGTTGCTGGCAGCCATCCATCTGAAAGAGCGACCACCCAGTTTAGCTTTTTTTATATGGGGAATTTTCAGTAGACCTGCTCCTACTGAGCGTAGGGCTCTTGTCGGCTCATAAGTATGTACCAGGTCATAGAGATAGGATGGAGCTTTCTGCCATATAATCCTATGGCATATTAGAAGCGCTTTATACATCACTCTCCTTCTGATCGGTAGCCAGTGTAATGCCGCAAGAGCTGGTTTGGAGGCTGCTCTTTTGGGAAGTCTCAGCACCAGCCTGGCGGCAGTGTTTTGGAGAACTTGCAAGCGCCCTAAGTTTTTTTCAGTGGTGCCTAGGAGCAAAACATTGCCGTAATCCATACGGGACGTAACCAGAGCTTGTGTCATGGTACGGCGGGCCTCCAGAGGGAGTAAGTCTAGTGTGTGATTGAGAGTTTTCAGTATTCCAAAACACTTTCCCACTAGACGGTTGACGTGACCCTCATAAGATAGTTTGGGATCCACCCATATTCCCAGGTTCTTTGCCTCCTTACAGGGAGTGGGCGTGGGGCCAAGGCATAATGGCCACCACTCCCTTGTCCAGCTTGAGTTGTTCCCTCCAATCACCATAACCTCCGTCTTGGAGCCGTTTAGTGCATACAGGCCTTGAAGTTAGATGCCGCCGTAGCGGGAGCCTGGGACAGGGAGATCAGCAGTTGGGTGTCGTCAGCGTAGGAGACTAACTCCACTCCATACGATTGCACCACTTCTGCCAAGGGGGTCATATACAAATTAAATAAGCTTGCGCTCAAGGCCGAGCCCTGAGGCACTCCTTGTTCTAGTGCTATGGCCGAGGATTTAAAGGAGCCTCTTTGGACCTGGAAGCTTCGGTCAGTGAGGAATGCTTTCATCCAGCTTAGCGCAGATTCCGTGACACCTGCTTCGTTTAGACACTGTAGCAGGATGGCGTGCGCTACAGTGTCAAACGCAGCACTGAGATCAAGCATTACCAGTGCCATGGTGTGTCCGGAATCCGCCCCTTGCCGCAGGGTCTCAGTAGCTCTCAAAGGGGCTGTCTCTGTAGAGAAACCCGGGCGAAAGCCTGATTGAGAGGAATGCAGGAGCTGATTATTCTCTAGGTGGGCCATGAGTTGTATGTTGGCCACTTTCTCTGCCACTTTAGCTAGATATGGCAGTAAGGAGATAGGTCTTAGGCTTTCGAGAACTTCATGGCTAACATTAGTTTTCTTTTTAATGGGAAGAACTACTGCTACCATGGGAGCCAGAACTAGGATACTGATCAGACCACTACCGCAATTACATCATCTAGGTGAAGTTTGGTGACAGATGTAATTCCATGGATGATTGCTTAGCTTGCTATGTAGCATCACAGAGGCGGAGCAAGGAGGTCGGCATTGCAAAGTCACGGCATCCCACAAGAAAACGCTGCCAGGCTGATGCGCAGAGCCGAAAGCAGTTTGCTGGGTGCCTAAGTACCTGGCAGGTACTTGATATTCGGTATGGGTTTTGCCACTAGAACGAGCCTCGGGAAGTCAGTGGCAGCAATATGATGCCAAGACTCTGAAGCCACTGCCTTGAGTCATCAAGCACTTTGGTGACAGGGGAGAGAAGGCGGATGAAGACAGGTGCAGTAAATGTAGTTATTTACTGTATGTATTTGACTACGGTGACCTTTTTTCTTCACAGGTAAAAGGTCAATGGGATAGCTTGTGCACTTGTAGTCAAGTTTGTTACCAACGACTTACGATTAAACTAAGACTTTATGGGTCTCATGCCTTTGGAGGTAATGACTTTGGAGTTAATGTCAGCGGCTGCTCCTTCATTTTAGATTTCTGGGGGTAATCTCTTTGATAAGGGTAATGGAGACTGTCCTATGTCACCGCCCCATCCTGTCAGGAGGGGGGGGGAGCTCGCATGTCGATTCAGAAGCCTTCCGCGTAAGTGCCTAATGATATTAAAGCCAACGAGGAGGAGGTTATTTTTGCAGAGGGCTTTACCTTGCTTGACATTGACTTCGCATTTCGATCGTGGGCAAGGAGTCCCAACTGCTACTCCCCGTGAATTTCCTAGATGATGCGGGTCAATCTAATATAAAACCATCTACCCACCCTTGATGTCCATCTTTACCACCTTTATATTGCAGTTAATCACCCGCTGGGGGTGTGGTCCGTCAACGATTTAGAACATAATCACTTTCTATTCACAAGCACACAGTTGAATACAAATAACGGAGTAGACTTTTCATCAGCTATTCTGGTGTGTATTGGAAAAAAAATATTCTCCACATTGTCTTTACTAGAGAAAACTGTGTGAAGCCCCGACCATGTACTAGAGAAGTTCTCAAAAATCCTACGGGAGGTACAGAACGTAAATAAGCTAGGTTTCTCTAATACAAACCCCAATGTGAATATCAATAATGATAATGTAAAATCTTAGTGGAAACCAGTAACAGTTGCAACCCCCTGGAGGGGTAAAGGGTGCCCTTCTTCCAGTTGGAATACCAATGCGATATGTGGTGCCCCCAACAAATTGTTGTACACATGACAATGAGGATCTCTTGAGTCTGTTGCTTGGGGACTATAGTCAGAACTTCCCTGTAGACATAGCTAAGAATGAGATTATCCGATGTTTAAAAAAGGGTCCAAAAAAGGTGGAAAGAAATCTGGTAAGGAGATTAGATCAGTGCCTCAGTCAGGAGTAGGGGTAGGTGTGGGGT
Source organism: Lissotriton helveticus (assembly GCF_964261635.1). Lineage (NCBI taxonomy): Eukaryota > Metazoa > Chordata > Amphibia > Caudata > Salamandridae > Lissotriton > Lissotriton helveticus. Next base: position 600,790,509 of record NC_136073.1, on the reverse strand, counting down.
CCAAGGTTGATATGAACTTTTTAGAAACATAAAATTCTGACCAAAAAAAAGCAGTTCAAGACCGAGCACTCTTCAATGGGGGAGACAGGTGCGATAATGAAACATAAAAATAACAATATAAGAATTACAAAACGTAAAATGAAAAAAATGAACCTCCCCAGCTGTCCTGACATGAAGGTTCTAACGAGGTGACGCGAATGACACAGAGTTAGTGATCCGTCTCTTTCCCCAATTAAGACTACCTCGGGTGAAAGCAATCCCATGGTGGGAGAGTAAATTGGGGCAATCTCAGCAATCCTCTCCCCCCACCCCCCCCTGCAGTTTCCCAACACCTTCAGGGTGTTTTGAATTTTGAATCTAACACTTTGTTCGCTTAGTCTGGGGTGGGGGTGGGGATTGAAGGTATGGCTTCTCAACTTCTGCCTGATGTAGAGGGGACGAAGCACACTGTGGCCCATATAAACTCTGGTGGTTTGCATAAAGAAAGTAATTATTTTTTGGGAAAAGGTAAATACAGGTTACCAAGTAATTCAATCATTGAGTATCCGAACTGATAAAGAACAAGGCACCATAACAGCTCCCAATAATAAATCCAATCATTTTTTGCTCAGTTATGAGGCAAAAGCTTTTTTTCTGAGGACTAATGAGTCTTTTAGTGGAGGGTGCAATAGGTTACTCCCAAGGAGTGTTTCCAGGGCAGAACCCTGAGTCAACCTCCTTGGATTATATTTTTTGTTATTTGATAAAGAGTCTGCTCTGATGAACAGAAGCTCTCTTCTAAATTTCTTTTTATGAATGTTTAAGCACAAAGGTTGGTAAAAAGTAGCAACATCTAAAAGGTGTTTATTCACTCATCCGCACCAACCCTATAGTCTAGAATCACTTTTGGCTCACTGGTTATTGCAAACATGGTTGTGCAAAATTATGATTACTTTTTAAAAAGAGAGATTGATGTTGTTTCCATTGTGGAGTACTTAGAGACCTGGTACAACAATTGTATACACTTACAAGTCAATGGTGGGTGCTGCAGTGGGGCCTGGTAATGATTTTCAATATGTTAATCCTAAGAACATAGTTGTCTCACTAGTGCATGGTGGATGAGTGATCGAAATCTTAGAGGGTCCTGTAGCTTATCCGCAAGTTGTTGAATCCAAGGATGACCTCCATAAGTGGAGTTGGGTGGCGGGATCTTAAATGTCGCCCACCCAACATTAAAGAATGACAAGCCATTGAGGTAGTTCTGGTGGGCTACTCCAGTCTTGGGATAGGGTCAGGCTGGGACATAAGGCAAACCTGAACCTTTTTAAGTGTTTAACCCCATTAATTGTATGTTTACAAGAAACATAGTCATGTACAGAGTTTACACTTGCTGATTACTTTGTATTTTCATGCAATGCAAGGAGTTCAGAAAGGGGGCATGCCAGTGGGCTTGGGTGTGAGGTGGGGGGGTGACAATCTTACTTAAGAACACTGTTAACTGCAATCAAGAAGTTTTTATTCATTCCTTGAATTTACGTCTCTGTTTGAAATTGGCTATCTAAGATGTAAGAATCTGTTCTTCCTTTTTCCTATTAGAAAATGTGTACATTTCTCTAGGGAAATCCTCTGACTACTTGGAAAGTTCCCTCTTTGCTTTTGTAAATGACATTAGTATTGCCGACATTTGTCACTTGGTAATAATAATAATAATAATAAATTCTTTATTCGGTTAATCACAAGGATAACCATAAAAGACAACAATTTCAGCAATTTATAAAATACAGTTAATACAATATACGTATATTAAAAAAGTCATTGTTTTTACTTGTACATAAAGCTACAGATTTTTCCTGTGGTTCACGATGGACTTTAAAAAGTTTGTAACTAGATAGCAAAGTTCTTCGGACTCTAGTGATTGCAGGTGATAAAAGGCCGGTCGACACTGTCTCAGACCCCATCTCTTGCATATCGGGAGGATCCAGTTTTTTCTGTGAGGGTGGTAAAATTTACAGAACATGATCACATGGATGTTCGATTGAGTAGATATCCCGTCGCAAGGACATGGGGGCAGACTATGTTCCCAGGCCTTATTTGTAGGAAACACGACCAGTCTGAAAAAAAGGTTCAGTCTGAACCTAGTCAACAACATCCTCTCGTATAGCTTAGTCTGTAGAGTAAGATATTGTTGGATGCCGAGAGAATGTTGGACTATGTTCGCTTGGATGACTGATGGTTTTGCACTTGGTAATAATCATGGGCGATGTAAATGCAAATGTCTCCCGACCTTTGCTATGATGAAAAAGAAGAAATGTGCTCTGTACCGGAGATTTCGCAACCAGAAAAGAATTAGAACAGGCAAGCACGGCGTTCAGTTACTTAAAACTCTTGGGATGTATGATTTGGTTATTTGACATGGAAGATCTCCAGCAGGCGAATCCACCTCTTATACCATCCATTCAACTTCCATGCATAGTTTACCAGGATATGTGATGGTATCCTTTCAAATGTTTGGGGCCTGTGAGAAATTTTCTGTGTTTTCAACTGACATGAGTAATAACAGCTGAGTAGGTACAACTGTAGCCTTTCACCTGCAGGAATTTGTTCCTGAGAATCTATCCTTGGGTAAAATCGGCCTTAATAACTGTATGATCGTACCCTTTGAACAGCTAGGAATATTGCGACCCCAAGTTCCAAAATCAATGGCGTTTGTATCAGTTCTTAATGCGCCTATAAGGGACAACCCTATATCCTTTTATGAATTCAACATAGATGGTTTTTTCAAATTAGGTTCTATGGATGAAGGCCCCCGGCAAAAAAGTGTAACCCAAAATTGAAGGTGTTAGATCAGGAAATAAATTACTTGATAAGGGGACAGCATTAGTTGTTCTCCTTAACAAGGCAGCATGAAATAGATCGTCTCAAACGTATATGATGTAGATTCGAAGCGCAAGATGGTAAGAGGAGAAGAGATGCTGGGTGGATCAATCTACGGGAGGCTGCGAACTGTAGGGATTTAAGGAAATATTGGCACTTGATTGCGGAGTATTGTGATTCTAGGGTGACTGTACATGCAATTCTATCCCTGAAAATGTCTGGGTGGGATATATTATTAAGCGGTATTCTATCAATAATGAGGACGTTGATCCTGTTGCACTTTGTATAGCCAAAGAGATGTTTGTTGCGTATGGTGCTCCCTCTGTAGGTGAGATTTTTGGTATAGTAAAACATGAAAAGGAGGCTGCAGCATGGGGATCCTTTCTTGGTCCACTTTTTAGGTCTCACTGAGCCAGCGCATGCGCTTCTCTGCCAAACATTTAGTGTGTGGCTCCAAAAAATGCTACCACACGATTTTGCTTGTGGCGGCCCAGAGCTTGCTCAGCTTCTCCAATGCTCGCCATGCCACTCCTTCTTCCTCTTTTCTGTAACGCAATAAGGCTCGAGAATACTTCTGAGGGGGGCAGGGAGCAACATGTGTGAGCGTGGTTGCTTTGTGGACGATCAGGGATGGGCAGAGGAGGGAAAAGGACTCTGTCTCTTCCTTACTGCCCAGAGAAGACACGGACAATGTCCTCTTCTTTTCTGTGCTGGCAGCTGACCCCCCACCCCCTTCCTATTATTTCCTCTATTTCTGTCTTGCTCCTCACTTACTGAAAACCGTGACTTGAAGTAACGGTTCTCAGCCTCGCTTCTCTTCTTTCATTTAATTACTTCCCTGTGAAATGGATCCAAAAAAGAAAAACACTCTTGCGGGAAATGCCCTTTTGCTGATATTCTTCAATTCCAAGGTGCAGCCTCAGGATGGAGAGAAATAAAAGGTTTTAAATATGAAACATAAATACATAAATAAAGCAAGACAGAGTGGTTGCAAAGTGGCCAGAATGGTTTTATTCACATCCAAACACATGAGCCTCACTTTACAGACTTTGCAGTGAAGCGCTACTTTTCTTTTCTCGTCTTTCTTTGAATAGCTTTGTTGTCCCCAGGTGGGGAAGTGCACCATTCCTGGATGTATTGCAATACCTGGTTGATGGGTGGATTGGAAAAAGAAATGTGTACCTATGTGTTTATGGATGTGGTATTTTTAAACCATACTGTTTACATTTATTGAGGATATAAGCAATGGACATTGAAACGGTTCCCTTCAGGGCCCTATAGTCATGTCCTTAACTTTTCAGGTAAAACCACTCGCTGATTTCTGAATAGTGAGAGATCGTTATGGTAACCATATTGTTTCTGCTTACATTTCACATGCTTTACTTAATTTTGCACTCCCTATGAGTGTTTGCTTTTACTTTTTTTTTCAGGCAGCATATTACTCTTATCAAATGCATAATTTTAATTAAGTTGCATTATGGTGTTTATAGCGGGCACAATTGGGTTGTAGCTGAAGGCAGTGTGAGTTTTTCTCAGTGGGGCAGTATGGTGTTCAGTGGGGAGAGGATGTGGCACTATGGCCAGAGCTGTCAAATTTGGAACCGGGTTCAGCCTTCATGACCTGTCCCCCAGACCACTTTCCTGAGGGAGCACATTCCCATGCTGGACCTTAGAAAGCCCCACTAGACCTTAGAAGCCAGGTTTCTTAGCACCAGCAGGTGGACCTTTGCAGTGGCAAGTGTGGGTTAACCTTGAAGGCCTGTCCCCCACAATCCATACTGAAGTTCACCTCCAGCTTTGCGGGCAGGCCTACGAAGCAGCACACCCTAGAGCAACAGTGATCCAGTCACTGTGACTCTGTCACTGGGGTCACTTGAACCTTGAGCAGGTTAGGGCGGTGCGAACAGTGTGACTGCACTGGGTACCTATTTCAAATGGGTGCATAGTGTTTGCAAGTATAATATGTTTTTTAATAAAACGTGCTGCCTCCTTCCTGGCCTCCAGAAACTTTCAGCAACAATAAAAATGTCATTATACCTCCGGTGATTAATGTTCTCCCTAGAGAGAGATCGGAGTTTTGTCTAGTGGAAGGGCCGACTCCTGGAAAGGTGGCACAGAGGGTTAATGTGCCTGCTGCAAAGAACATGTACCATGCAGAACACAAAGTGCACATGTTAACTAGGTTAGTAGGTTACTGCTTGTGTCAGAGACATCCTTTTGTTACTTGCAGTTTATAAGTTAAAATCCTAACATAGAACAGTGAGCTATTAAACTATACTGCCTACTAGTATGGTTGTCATGTGGCTTCTACACCTTGTAGTCCTTTGTCTTATGTAACATTTCCAATACAGTGATTTACACACGTATTAATGATTGTCTTTGTGTAGTGTCAGAGGCATAAGTGATCTTTGGGGGCACCAACAAACATTGTTGCACAAGGCGCCACCAGATCTAAAGCCGGCCCTGCCATCGAGGCCAGTCTGACTCACCCATTGGTACCTCCATTGGTGTTGTTTCAGCAGTAGTAGCTGCAACTCACCAAGGATCGGCAATGCAGGATTTGCACACACACCAATCTAAGTTTGCAAACTTCACATACACTACTTCATGCACAAGCACTTTTAACATGTACTACCTGCTCTGGAGCCACTGGAATTATCCAGCAATTGGGGAGAAAATGATGCCGCAGTGTTGACTAAATTTTGCAACACAAAAAGGGCTGTAGCGTAATGCAATATATTTTCTTATACTTTATTATTTAGCCATTTTTACACATGTTAAGTCTCTGCGAAGAATCTGCCTCATTATTATCAGTATAACATACAAATGCAGCAGTGAGAAAGGTGATCAGTCAACCTTTGTAAAGGGCTGTCCACTTTGCAGCAACTCAAGTCAGGTTTTTGAGTAACTTTTTATCCGTTTGAGCTACAAAAGTGATTAGTTAAAACTGCAAGATTATGCAGTGGATGATGTATTATGTGATAAATATGGCAGAGCCATAATTATATAGAAAACATTTGCAAACTAGGATATCTTGCCATTCATGTTTGAACTGCTCTTGTGGAAGAAGGTAGGAGAAGTGCTAATGAGAGAAACTGCATGGCTTGTAGACAAATGGCTTGTGATTCCACTTTTAAGCGTATTTGGGACTTTGTGTGATTGGACATATATTCCACTTTGTGAATGCATTTAAATGCCAATAACTCCTATTAAACCTTAAATAATCAAGTGTATCCATTGGTTGAATTAAATAACACAATAAGCTGTAACTGGTCGGTGAAATGCCAATACTAAAAATTGGGATGTTTTTCACATTCTGGCCACATCTCTGACTCCGCCCACTGATCCAATCCTTGGGTTATCCCTGCTCTCGGAGTCTCCGCCCACAGTTCCCCTACTTTTTCACCCCACTACGACCACTGGGTACAATCATGGACTTGAAACAGTGCAGCAAGGAGATGTATATCTACTCTGTGTGGTGACGAATTGTAAACTCCGGAAATTTAACTCTTCATCACCCTGGGATTACGCTCTCTTGCATGCATCCCGTCTCTCTCGTTTTCCTCTCTTTCTCTACCCTTCCTTCACTGCCTCTTTCCCTCACTCTAGTCCTCTCCTCTTTCTCATGTTCTCAACTTTCTTTATCTCGCACTTTCTATCTCCATCTCTGTATCCTCTCCCAGTGTCTCGTTTTTGCTCTCTGTGGCATTGTCTGTCTAAAGCACACATACGCGTCTTTCTCCATTTATCTGTTTCCTCCACTCACCCCGATGCTCTTGCCTTTTCTTCCCTTTCAAGTACTGTTTGAACGACACAAGAAAAATATGATATCTTTATTTAAGGAATTAAGAATATCGTAACATTTACAGTCAGAAAGTCAGATTCTAAATATTTTTTCCTTTAAGGGCAATCAATCAATCAATCAATCAATCAGAGTACTTGTAGAGCACGCTACTTACCTGTGAGGGTCTAAAGGCGCTGAGGTGAGGGGGTGCTGCTACTGCTCGAAGAGCCAGGTCTTGAGGAGTCTTCTGAAGACATGTAGGTCTTGGGTCTGCCGTATGTGGGTAGGGAGGGTGTTCCAGGTCTTGGCGGCGAGGTAGGAGAAGGATCTGCCGACGGAGGTTGTTCGTTGGATGCGGGGGACAGTGGCGAGGGAGAGGCTGGCGGAGCGGAGCTGGCGCGTGGGGGTGTAGAAGCTGAGTCTGCTGTTAAGGTAGGCTGGTCCGGCATTGTGGAGTGCTTTGTGTGTGTGGGTGAGGAGCTTGAAGGTGATCCTCTTGTTGACGGGGAGCCAGTATAGGTCTCTCAGGTGGGGGGTGATGTGGCTGCGGCGGGGGACGTTGACGATTAGTCGGGCGGAGGCGTTTTGGATGCGTTGTAGTCGTTGTAGGTGTTTGGCTGGGATTACTGCATAGAGTGCGTTGCCTTAGTCCAGTCTGCTGCTGACGAGGGCCTGTGTCACCGTTCTTCTTGTTTCGGTCAGGATCCACTTGTAGATCCTGCGGAGCATGCGGTGGGTGTTGTAGCAGGAGAAGGAGATGGCGTTGACCTGCGTAGCCATGGAGAGGGAGGAGTCGAGAATGAATCCTAGGTTGTGTGCATGGTCTGTGGGTGTTGGTGCTGTTCCCAGTGTGGTTGGCCACCAGGAGTCGTCCCAGGCTGAGGGGGTGGGTCCGAGGATGAGTACCTCCGTCTTGTCCGAATTCAGTTTCAGACGGTTGCTCCTCATCCAGTCGGCGACGGCCTTCATTCCCTCGTGGAGGTTGGTTTTGGCGGTGTGTGGGTCCTTGGTGAGGGAGAGGATGAGCTGGGTGTCGACGGCGTAGGAGATGATGTTGAGGTCATGCTGGCTGGCCACTTGTGCGAGGGGGGCCATGTAGATGTTGAACAGCATCGGGCTGAGGGATGAGCCCTGGGGGACGCCGCAGATGATGTTGGTGGCTTCGGATCGGAAGGGTGGGAGGCGGACGCTCTGGGTTCTGCTGGAGAGGAAGGACGTGGTCCAGTCAAGGGCCTTCTCCTGGATTCCGGCTTCTAGGAGGCGTGTCTTTAGAGTGCGATGGCAGACCATGTTGAAGGCGGCCGACAGGTCCAGGAGGATGAGGGCTGATGTTTCGCCGTTGTCTAGTTGGCACCTGATGTCGTCTGTGGCGGCGATGAGGGCTGTCTCGATACTGTGGTTTCGTCTGAATCCGGACTGGGACGGGTCCAAGATGTTGTTTTCTTCCAGGTGGTGGGCAAATTGCCTGTTGACGATTTTCTCGATGACCTTTGCCGGGAACGGGAGCAGGGAGATGGGCCGGAAGTTATTGAGGTCCTTGGGGTCCGCCTTGGACTTCTTTAGGATGGCGTTGATTTCGGTGTGCTTACAGCTTTCCGGGAATGTCGCTGTTTCGAAGGAGATGTTGATGACCTTCTATAGTTGGGGTGCGATGGCTGCGTCTGATTTGAATATGTGGTGTGGACACGGGTCTGACGGAGATCAGGAGTAGATGGAGTTCATGACCTTGTGTGTCTCGTCGTCATTAACGTTGGACCAGGAGGTCAGGCGGATGCCGCTGGTGGTGTTTGCAGAGGAGGTGGAGTCTGGCATAGTCGGGCGGTTGTGGTGTTGAAGCTGTTGTGGATGTCAGCGATCTTGCAGTGGAAGAAGATGGCTAGAGAGTCGCACAGTTCTTGTGAGGGAGGGATGTTGTTGCCGTTGGCGCTGGGGTTGGAGAGTTCCTTTACGATGCTGAAGAGCTCTTTGCTGTCCTGTGCGTTGTTATCCAAGCGGTCTTTGAAGTAGAATCTCTTGGCTAATCTGATGAGGTGGTGATGTCTGCGGGTGGCATCCTTGTGGGCTGCGAAGTTGTCCGGTGTGCGTTCGTGGAGCCATATTTTCTCCAGTTTCCGGCATGCGCGTTTGGAGGTCCGGAGCTCGTTGGTGAACCAGGTGGCTCTCTTGCTGGTGTGGCTGTTGGAGGGTTTCTTGAGCGGGGCGAGGGTGTTGGCGCAGTCGTCGATCCACTGTCTGAGGTTGCGGGCTGCGGCATCTGGATTGGTGGGGTCGGTGGGTGGGTTTTGGTCGAGGGTGGTGATCAGCCGGTCTTCGGTGACTTTGCTCCAGCAGCGGCGAGGCAGCTGTTGGGTGCAGTGGTGCTTGGTTGGTTTCTTGAAGGTGAAATGAATGCAGCGGTGGTCCGTCCAGTGGAGTTATGGTGGTGTGGTCGAAGGCGACGTGGGTGCCTGTGGAGAAGACGGGGTCCAGCGTGTGGCCAGTGGCGTGGGTGGGTGCGGTGACGAGTTGTTTGAGGCCGAGGTTGGCGAGATTGTCGATCAGGGTGGCGGAGTTGGCGTTGTTGTTCTTTTCATGGTGGAAGTTCAGGTCCCCGAGGAGGATGTAGTCCGTGGAGGCGAGTGCGTGGGTGCTGGCGAGGTCGGCGATGGAGTCGCTGAACTGAGCCCGGGGTCCGGGGGGGTCTGTAGATGAGTGTTCCTCTGAGGGTAGTGTTGGGGTCGGTGTGGATCCGGAAGTGCAGGTGTTCGGTGGTGTGGTGGTGTGGAGAGTGTCGTCTGCGTGGGTGGCGACCTTGAGGGTGGTCTTGTGGACGATGACTATTCCTCCACCGGTTCCGTTGGCGCGATCCCTGCGGGTGATCTTGTAGCCGTCTGGGATGGCTATGGCGATGTCGGGTGCCGAGGAGTCGTTCCACCAGGTCTCGGTCAGGAAGGCTATGTCTGGGGCAGAGGTGTGGAGCAGATCCCAGAGCTTGACGGCGTGTTTGCGTGTGGAGCGGGTGTTGAGGAGTATGCAGCGGAGGTGATTGGGTCCAGTCCTTGGAGCTTTGGTGGTTCTGTCGCAGGTGAAGCTGCAGGTGCGGCAGGAGAAAGGTCCGTGGTCCGTTTTGGGGTGGCCTGGAAACAGGTGTGGAGGCTGCTGGCATCGTAGTGGATTCTGGTGTCATGGCGTTTGCGGGGTCCAGGGGTTCTGGCCCTGGGTGCGGTCCAGGCGTGGACGGGATCAGACGGGCTTGCCTTAGGCGTGCCTTTGGCGCGCCAGTGGCACAGCCGCGCAGCTGCCACCATTTGAAGGGGAGCTGGAAGGGAGGAGCAGCTGGGAGGCGGGAGGCAGGGGCTGGCGAATGGGTGCGGGGGTGGGGCCACAGGGGCAGCAGCGGCGGGAGGTGAGCAGTGGGTACGGGGCAAGGGAAAAATCAGGGGCAGCGAAGGGGACAGAAGGCAAGAAAACGAGCACAATCAATGAACAGAGGCAAGAAAAACCAGCACAATCAGGGAACAGAGGCAAGAAAAAATGAGCACAATCAGGGAACAGAGGCAAGAAAAACTAGCACAATCAGGGGGGCAGAGGCAAGAAAAACGAGTACAATCAGGGGGCAGAGGCAAGAAAAATGAGCACAATTAGGGGAGCAGAAGGCAAGATAAATGATCACAACCAGGGAACAGAGGCAAGAAAAAATTAGCACAATCAGGGGGCAGAGGCAAGAAAAAACGAGCACAATCAGGGAACAGAAGGCAGGGTCAGGACACACAGGCGGATCTATGTGGTGGGGGAGCGACCTACCAGCAAGGTCTATATCTATATCCCTAGAAACATTATCATTTCTAATATTGAAAAGTCTTTTCTCCTAATGGAAATGAAATGTTAATGTTTCTGATCAAAGCATGTATTTTCAACGCTCGCTTTTTAGTCGATGTGTGTAGTTTTTAGCTCCATTTAGCTTCAGAGATTTGTGGGTGCAATACAGATTCCATATGCTTTTCTCATACGTTTCTGGCAGCCTGCTGTAAATCGTGTAGACAACTTGTCCTCAAATGGAGCTAATCACCCGGGACACCCACCCTTATTCCTTACAAACTTGTCACAGACAGTCTCAAAGCTCTCCCTGCAATGCCCTATCTTGATGTTCTGCTTGCTCTGTAAAAAGACAACGATTCAAACAGCTAAACATGTCAAGGCTGACTCTGGAACTACGGGGCATGTGTTTTCCAAGGACAACTGTCTGGCTTCTCAGGAGAGGAGCAGTAACTCATTTGCCTGGCCAGTTTTGAATGATTTTCTTGTCTGATTGGCACTTCTTAGTGCCGCCTGTTGGGTACTGCTTTGAGACAATTTGTTAAAATTAGGTGTCTGAGGAAGAAGTATACCCTGTGTCCGATAACTCTTTTTATGTTGTATAATCTATCTTCTGCAGATCCTTCACCCCTCCCCCTTCTCTCCTTTTGAGGTTGGGCTAGTACTAGAAAGGTTCCAGTGTAGGTTCGGCTTGATACTTATATCTGTCTAGTTTCCCCCTCCTTAGGCTTCGGTTGGCCACCAGGAATCACAAGCATTGGCATAGCCAATAGGTCTCGCCTTTGGGACCTTATAAGTGTTTAGCCATGCAACAGTTGATGTTGATGCACCAAGGATATTGTGCTGCATAACTAAATACTTATAATTTCCCAAAAGCGAGACATATTGGCTATGCCAATGCTTGTTGAATACTGCTATCGGTTGGGAATAATTCCTTTATCTGGAAGAACAGCGTCATTGTACTGTTCTATAAAAAGGGCACTAAATCTTGCCCAGCAAGTTGTAGACAGATAGCATTGTTTGGCGCTACTGGCAATCTGTTTGCCTGGAGTATACTTTCCCGTTTACAACAATGAGCTCAAGAAAACAACATCATTCCTCCGGAACACATTGGTTTTTAGTAAGAATCATACTACTATTGAGAATATTGCTGTCCTCCAGGTGCTAGCTGAGAAATATTCATTTTGCCATTGTATGCCTGTGTATATGACTTAAATTGATTTCTCCACAGCGTTGGACAGTGTCTGGGTGTCCCACACTATCTCCTAACGCATATTATGGAACTCCATTCTGGTACCTGGCACCAAATCCTTATGGGAGTGGCGCAGGGTCTATCCCGAAAGGTCAAAATGCAAAATGGTATAAAGCAGGGTTGTTTGTCTGCTCCCCTTTTGAGATATATATATCACACCAATTGCTGACCTCAGTAACAAAGTCAGCGGGACACATGCTCCAGGCACAAAAAAGGATTTCTTCAGGCATAATTCAAAACGCTGTCCTGCAGTCCGTGAAACGCTATGGCAGACGCGTTTCTGGCCGGAATGGCCGTCATCAGAGCCAGTCCCACAGGCTGTTGATTTCTCGTGGGCTTCAGAGACCACTCACAGAGAAGTAGTCTCTTGACTCCTCCTCCCACAGGCAGGTGTGTTAATTGCGTTAGGAATCCCAGGCCCACTGCATGATGGTAATTGCAGTCCATACAAGGTTCCTCATGCAGTGATGTGGAATGCTGACCAGCGATATTGTCCCCAAATTCTTGGCGCTGGGCTACACTCCACCACAGAAGTCCTGGATGTGTTGATCCCGCTGAAACCTTGTCTTGTGCCCTTATCAGGCAGCACAATGCCACCTCCTCTCTCCCCTCACATGCCTGCACTCCAAATGGAAATGCCTTTGCTTGGGGGGGGGCGCCGTGATGTACTCCTCGTACTCCACCACTGTTTGCTGATTTTGCGGAGCTCCAGAACGAGAGGGCGTGCCCCCTGCCTGTATCAGCGGAAACCGGCTACACATCACACCAATTGCTGACCTCAGTAACAAAGTCAGCGGGACACATGCTCCGGGCACAGAAAAGGATTTATTCAGGCATAATTCAAAACGCTGTCCCGCAGTCCATGAAACGCTATGGCAGACGCGTTTCTGGCCGGAATGGCCATCATCAGTGTCAGTCCCACAGGCTGTTGATTTCTCGTGGACTTCAGAGACCACTCACAGAGTTGTCTCTTTACTCCTCCTCCCACAGGCAGGTGTGTTAATTGCGTAAGGAATCACAGGCCCACTGCATGATGATAATTGCAGTCCCTACGAGGTTCCTCATGCAGTGATGTGGAACGCTGAACAGCGATATTGTCCCCAAATTCGTGGCGCTGGGCTACACCCCACCACAGAAGTCCTGGATGTGTTGATCCCGCTGAAACCTTTTCTTGTGCCCTTATCAGGCAGCACAATGCCACATCCTTTTTCCCCTCACATGCCTGCACTCCAAATGGAAATGCCTTTGCTTGGGGGGCGCCGCGATGTACTCCTCGTACTCCACCACTGTTTGCTGATTTCGCGGAGCTCCAGAATGAGAGGGCGTGCCCCCTGCCGGTATCAGCTGACACCGGCTACACATCACACCAATTGCTGACCTCAGTAACAAAGTCAGCGGGACACATATATATATATATATATTCTACCGGAATCCTAAGTCAGGTGCAGGGGGGCCTCCAAAAATAGGCCTGATGTCTATTAGTACCTTGTTGTATGTCGACTACGAGGATATAATGGATCGAACCCCTATTGGCTTCCAACCTCACCTCACTGCCCTGAATGAGTATGCAAAAGCCCACTTTTTGAAAATAAATCTCTGTAAAAGAACAATCTTGATCTTCTATAAAAATGGTACAAGAACGAGGGGCGGTGGGGGTTCAATTGGTATCTAGGAGAAGACAAACTAGAAAAGGTGGACTTGTATCTGGGTTTCTAGTACTGGTCGGGAAAATGATCATATATTGTTCGAGTAGGGTCCTCTCCCAAGCTAACACCTTTAACAGATTATATAAAACGAGCAGGAGATGCCATTTGTAGCCTGAATACACTTGCAGCCCCTCATGTCCTTCGCATGGAGTTCAGTCTATTGTCCTTTTACACTTTTGCTTTGGCGGATGTTTTGAGAGGGGACAACTCATTTTTGGGTGGGGAGGAAGGTACACTTCGTACAGCTCTCCAGTGTGAGATTTGTTTTCTTCAAAGTGAAAAGAGCATCTATACAGGTCTTGTGAGTTGGCTAAAGAAACATGTGGGCTTGATCTGACAAACCTTAGCCTTATTTAACCTGGAATCTACCTCCTGGTGTAGAAGATTGACGCTTTTAATGAGACTGGATTCCCCCCCCTACGTGTTGTCACTGGCATTTGGGATAAAGACTCAAAAATTGAGAGAATCGGTGAGTGTGGCCAGTTACATATTCAAGATCTTAACCATGTAATATGTGTATGGCCTTGTTGCACAATGCACAACGTCACTTTCTAAAGCCACTATTTTTTAAATTATAATATAGTGTCTGCTTTAGAGTCTCACACGTGCTTAATGTTTCCATCTAATTAAATGACTTGTAATAAGATATATATATTTTTAGATTTTTTGTAATACGTATTAATATATCGGGTTGTAATACTAGCTTGGTCTGTGTTGTACAAGGTATGTTGTCACTTTTCAAGGTCATTGTTATTTTAAACACCTACTGATCCGTTTAGCAAGTTGCATAAGTAAGACCGTAAGTATGAAATATTTGCATATTTTATGTTGCACAATGCCTCTTTTTAAGGGCACTGCTTATTTTTTCTTCATATAACATACGATCTGTATCGGAGGCTTGCAAATGCTCAATGTTTCCACCTAATGAAATGGCTTAAGAGCTTTGAATTGCTTTTGATATTTTTTTGGGGGGGATATGTACTAATGAAACGGGTAGTAATACTTCTTTAGTTTGTGTTGTACAGAGCATATTGTCACTTTCTAAGGCAATTGTTTTTCAGATATTTATTGATCTGTATTGGAAGCTCGAAAATGTTTAATGTTTCCTCCTAACGAAATGGTTTGTTTCTAGTCTTTATTCTTGAATCACTTTACACACTTTTAAAATGTATATAAATGAATTTGGTTGTTTGAACATACAAATTGTCAATCATGCAATAGTTTTGAGAAGCCATATTTAATTATGTTGTATTTGAAAATGTGTTATGTATTGTTGTATTTGGTATCCTTGATATTGGGTGATGTGGACCTCCGTTGAAGTTCCATACCATAATAAAGCATGAATTCCATGGACCATAATGCCGCAGAATGGTGTTGTAGAAACCAGTATTGGAATATTTTTGGAACAAGCTGTGTAACGTGCTGGAGAGTGTTCCACATAAAATTACCTATGGTCAGGAACTACCCCCCCCCCCCCCCCCATCAACTGATGGCAGAATTGTAACAGAAATTCTCTTCAAGAATGCTCAAATGAATGGAGCCATTTGTAGCATTCCTTAGGTTGCAAGGTCACTAAATATTTTCTTACCTCTGCTTATAAAGGGCAAGTTGAAGTGCATGGCACAATCGTGCATGGATGCATCGCTTCTACTATTTCACACTGAAAGCGGCAAAGGCTTCAATGATTCCATCCAATCAGATTCAATTTCTTGGGACAATTTGGACATAGCAAAGGAGAAAAGGCTTTCCTGTCAGAAGAGCTGATTTATCTGCTTCAGACCTTAGCCTGTCATACCCAGCACCTGTGATGATTCTGCAGGTCACTCTTACCCATTATGCCACTGTGCATTATCCTCATTCCTTTACGGTGCTTTCAAAAGCACCTCTGGAGGAAGAGCTGGTCAGTCAATAGACAAAGGCCATAAGTTCTTTTTAATAACCAGATCAGTCTCACACCCTGAATTCGGAAAGCTCGTCCTTGTAGGACTCAAAGATGAACCACAGAGGTGGGCCTTCAGTTCCAGCTTCATGAAGAATTCCTTGTTAGGATGAAAGATGCATCCATGGAGGCCAAATGAGTCCAAAGGAGTCCAGAGGAGCCCAGCTGGATGGCAGGAAAGAATGGGGAAGGGCAAACAAATGTTTCTTTGCTGGCCTAAACCAGGTTTGGACCTCTTTACGAAGGAGGTCACCAGGAAATGCCAGCTCAAAGTCAACAGACACGAAAAACCGGGATTGAGAGGAATACTTTAACCAGTTGCATGGATCTGGCCCTTTGAGTAAGCTTTTCCACTGATTCTCATAATCCGAAGGCAATCCGCAACCTAAAGATATCATCTTCATAAAGCCCAGCGTGGCTAAGGCAGCATGATTTCAAGGAGCTTCTTCAGCTTTCAGAAGCTTCTCCCATTCCACTGGGCTGGAAATGTTCTAGCCAGATGTAAAGAGGCAATCCTGCACAATGACCCAGTGTCTCTGATCTTATTGCTCTGGCTCCTAAAAACCATAAGCGTGCATGCTTAGATATCCTGACCATCACACAGGCTAGAAAAGCCTCAGTGGCCCAGAGCCATCAAGCTAAGTAAACCGGAGTCAATATCTGATGCTCAGTGAAAGGCTAGTATCAGCAACACTTCACCAAATTCTGCTGTAACAACTGTTTCACGTTGCCTAATTGCGACTCTAATTTTTTCTTGTTCAGCATCATCGAAGAGTTTAAGCGGCAGGTTAGGATATTTCCAATAGTGCCTTGCCCACCAACCAGGTCAGGGCTGTGCACAGTTCTGACACAGCTTATGATTAGCCCACTCTAGTCTGTCGATGGGAGTCTGAGCGAGATACAGGCCTTCACCCTCCAGGGCCCCTTCCTAAGATTACACAAGGAAAAAGGTAATTCTGCAAAACAATTCAAAGTTAACTCTGAAAGTACTTTGTCACACCCCAATCATGCACCCTGATTTCAACGGGTTCACCAGTTAATCAGAGCTCCCATGGGACAGCCAGTGCAATGGCGGCACTATACTCCCAGCCCACAATATTAGTGTGCATGTCAGTTGTTACAACGCATGACGTTTACAACACAGACATTTAACACATTTTTACATGTTGTTTTACATCGCATTGTAACAACCATTTTATATATAAATGTATGTACACACACACATATTACCTACTGGCGATAGCCAGTAGGTATATATAGTTAGGACCTAGCTACCATAGGAAATCCGCAACATTCTATTGGAAATAACTTTGGAGCCGGTTGAGGAATTTGCGTGTAATTTCCCCAAATTTTGGCCAGCTCTGCAGCGCTCCTTCCCTGAAAGTTTCAGGGGGATTCGTGAAGTGGGGGCTGAGAAAAAAGGAGGGTCCCAAAACGTGTTTTCCCCATGTTAATTTCCATAGGATGTTCTGACAAGGCTACAGCCCGAACCGCTGAACGGAATTACACCAAACTTGGCAAAATTTCAAGGACTGGTAGGCAGAAGTGCCTTTGCTATATTTGGTGAAAATTGCTCCAGTGGTTTTTATGAAAATTAACTTAAAAAACACATATATATCTATATGAGCTCACCGTACGCTTACCCGTAAGCGTACCCGTACGCGTACCGTACGCGTACGGTACGCATACGTGCGCGTACCTCTACGTGCACGAGCTGCATGCTGATTGGCTGCCACTGTCTGTCAACAATCCAAAACAGAAATTGTGGGCAGCCATCTTGTGCCTCGGTAGAGTGAGGTACAGGAAAGCAGAAAAACAAATGTGTAGAACTCAAAAAGGGGGCAGGGTAGAAGCACCCTGACCCCCTAGGCCTGCTCAGGGGGTCCCACAAGGACCCACAAGGCAAAATATATATATATATTTTTTTTAAATGTCGCGGGGTTCGCGTACCGTACGCGTAATGTACGCGTTCCTACGCGCACGGTACGCGTACCCCGTGATTAAAAAATATATATATATATACTTTTTTGGGCCTGAAGGGTCCTTGTGGGACCCCCTGATCAGGCCTAGGGGGTCAAGGTGCTTCTACCCTGGCCCCTTTGCAAATTTTACACCTTTGTTTCACTGCTTTCTTGTGCCTTGGTTCTACCAAGGCACAAGATGGCTGCCAACACTTCCTGGTTTGGAGTGTTGACAGACAGTGGCAGCCAATCAGCATGCCTTCCCGAGAAAGCTGCATGCTCATTGGCTGTCAACACTTCTAACCAGGAAGTGTTGGCATCCATCTTGTGCTAGTGTTGACAGACAGTGACAGCCAATCAGCATGCCTTCCCGAGAAAGCTGCATGCTCATTGGCTGTCAACACTTCTAATCAGGAAGTGTTGGCATCCATCTTGTGCCTCGGTAGACTGAGGCACAAGAAAGCAGAAAAACAAATGTGTAGAACACAAAAAGGGGGCAGGGTTGAAACACCCTGACCCCCTAGGGCTGCTCAGGTGGCCCCACTAGGATATTAATATATTTAAACGTTATCCGCTAATAGAATTAGCATTTAAAAACCTTGCAAATTCACGGAAAAAAACATAGGTTTAAGGCCTTATATAGTTAGGAATTAGCATTTAAAAAAACATCAAAATTCACTGAAAAAACCATAGGTTTCAGGCCTTATATAGTTAGGAATTAGCATTTAAAAAACGTTTGAATATATAAACGTTATCCACTAATAGAATTAGCATTTAAAACACCTTGCGAATTCAATGAAAAAACCATAGGTTTCAGGCCTTATATAGTTAGGAATTAGCATTAAAAAACCTTGCAAATTCACTAAAAAAACATAGGTTTTAGGCCTTATATAGTTAGGAATTAGCATATAAAAAACCTTTGAAATTCAATGAAATAACCATAGGTTTAAGGCATTATATAGTTAGGAATTAGCATTTAAAAAATCTTTGAAATTCACTCAATAAACTATAAGTTTTAGGGGTGTTATAGTTAGCTGGACATTTCACTCATACAAAACCATTGAAATTGCTCCTATATAGTTAGTTGGACTAACAATATTTCGCGCACCCGCAATCCACTGCTGATGATATCACATATTTCATCATTCATGACATGGTCAGTGACATCACTGATGACATCTCAAATGACATCACTGATGACATCACTGATGACATCATCCACGTGACAATCACATACACCTTTTCATACACTAGTAAAATCTTTCATCACTCTTTGTAAAATAGAGAGTATCATATTTGAATCCATTGACACAGCAATACAAGTATCTAAAAACCCACTCAGTGATTCCTAGATGTATACACACATCTAATCACTTACCTGTAGATTCAATCATACATGCTGTCAATGAACAATAGAACACTATCAAAAATATTTATACACCTATATCGTCATTACACACCAGCACACAACCTATTAAAATATGAAGTTATCCTACTCACTTATGCAAACAATGGATCATACTTACATACTTACTTAGCTACACACTTATACAAACACCACTTCATCTATTCATTTACATAGTAAGTCATACTTACTGTATTATAAAATCATTATTACAAGTATACAGTCATCCATATAGTCACTTACAGAATCATTGAGTCTTACGAATACTTATTTATATACAAAAACTGACATATACACTGCCTTTTATTTTTCTACTTTGTTGGACATGCACCAAAGAGAGATATATTTGCTCATCACCACTCCCATAAAGATATTCACTCACCCAAACAACTATTATAACATGTAGTTTTAACTTCATATATCTACTGAATCAACTATTCACACA
This sequence comes from Lissotriton helveticus, assembly GCF_964261635.1. NCBI lineage: Eukaryota > Metazoa > Chordata > Amphibia > Caudata > Salamandridae > Lissotriton > Lissotriton helveticus. Next base: position 600,771,369 of record NC_136073.1, on the reverse strand, counting down.
TCTTTGGGCAGTCACACCCCCCCATGGAACCACACACACATTGGGTGCTTACCGGAGGTTACTGCTTTGCTCCTTGCCCTCTGCCCTTGGGACCGAGTGCTGCCGCTGCCTCTCGCCGCACCCGCTCCGCGGGTGCCGCTTCGCGGCTTCAGCGAGGAAGCGCTGCCTGTGAGGCGCTTGCAAGCGGGAGGAGCTGGAAAACATCAACGGCGCCTGCAGCAGGGACTCGGAAGTCCACGAGTCCCTGCGGTCCACAGGTGCACACGGACGCGCCCACTGACAGACACGCCCCCCGCCTGGCCAGAGTGAAAAGGCGTGTGCCACCATTACTGTTTGGGACACTGGGTGCTTACCGGAGGTTACTGCTTTGCTCCTTGCCCTCTGCCCTTGGGACCGAGTGCTGCCGATGCCTCTCGCCGCACCCGCTCCGCGGGTGCCGCTTCGCGGCTTCAGCGAGGAAGCGCTGCCTGTGAGGCGCTAGCAAGCGGGAGGAGCTGGAAAACATCAACGGCGCCTGCAGCAGGGACTCGGAAGTCCAGGAGTCCCTGCGGTCCACAGGTGCACACGGACGCGCCCACTGACAGACACGCCCCCCGCCTGGCCAGAGTGAAAAGGCGTGTGCCACCATTACTGTTTGGGACACTGGGTGCTTACCGGAGGTTACTGCTTTGCTCCTTGCCCTCTGCCCTTGGGACCGAGTGCTGCCGCTGCCTCTCGCCGCACCCGCTCCGCGGGTGCCGCTTCGCGGCTTCAGCGAGGAAGCGCTGCCTGTGAGGCGCTAGCAAGCGGGAGGAGCTGGAAAACATCAACGGCGCCTGCAGCAGGGACTCGGAAGTCCAGGAGTCCCTGCGGTCCACAGGTGCACACGGACGCGCCCACTGACAGACACGCCCCCCGCCTGGCCAGAGTGAAAAGGCGTGTGCCACCATTACTGTTTGGGACACTGGGTGCTTACCGGAGGTTACTGCTTTGCTCCTTGCCCTCTGCCCTTGGGACCGAGTGCTGCCGCTGCCTCTCGCCGCACCCGCTCCGTGGGTGCCGCTTCGCGGCTTCAGCGAGGAAGCGCTGCCTGTGAGGCGCTAGCAAGCGGGAGGAGCTGGAAAACATCAACGCGCCTGCAGCAGGGACTCGGAAGTCCAGGAGTCCCTGCGGTCCACAGGTGCACACGGACGCGCCCACTGACAGACACGCCCCCCGCCTGGCCAGAGTGAAAAGGCGTGTGCCACCATTACTGTTTGGGACACTGGGTGCTTACCGGAGGTTACTGCTTTGCTCCTTGCCCTCTGCCCTTGGGACCGAGTGCTGCCGCTGCCTCTCGCCGCACCCGCTCCGCGGGTGCCGCTTCGCGGCTTCAGCGAGGAAGCGCTGCCTGTGAGGCGCTAGCAAGCGGGAGGAGCTGGAAAACATCAACGGCGCCTGCAGCAGGGACTCGGAAGTCCAGGAGTCCCTGCGGTCCACAGGTGCACACGGACGCGCCCACTGACAGACACGCCCCCCGCCTGGCCAGAGTGAAAAGGCGTGTGCCACCATTACTGTTTTGGACACTGGGTGCTTACCGGAGGTTACTGCTTTGCTCCTTGCCCTCTGCCCTTGGGACCGAGTGCTGCCGCTGCCTCTCGCCGCACCCGCTCCGTGGGTGCCGCTTCGCGGCTTCAGCGAGCAAGCGCTGCCTGTGAGGCGCTAGCAAGCGGGAGGAGCTGGAAAACATCAACGCGCCTGCAGCAGGGACTCGGAAGTCCAGGAGTCCCTGCGGTCCACAGGTGCACACGGACGCGCCCACTGACAGACACGCCCCCCGCCTGCAACGCCCCTACATCACGGTCTACACGACGCTCAGCGGGACGCAAGCGGGACGCCGAGCGAAGCCCGAGCAAAGGGCGGGCAGTCTGTGGCAGTCAGGGGCAGACAGAGGCTGGGCTGGGCCACATCTCTATCACTCAACCCTGAGTTCAGGTGGGCCCGTGTGGCTCCTTAGGGTTTGCCCTTCACCATGTCAACCCTGTTGAAAATTAGTACGTTTTGGTGAACATTATCTGCGCCATCTTGCCTCTTCCCCTGATGCCACACTTTTGTCGTGCGCGCCCGCCATTTTGTTAGATGCCCCGATCAGAACGAACCCTTTTGCATGCCGCTAGCCCCTGACATAGCCTTTCGCCTTCACTAAGCCTGCACGCTGACCACCCCCTGCTTGCACCTGCCTTGAGTCATAAACCCCTCTTCGGCGCTGCTCTGCCCCAGGCCCTCATCCTGTTCCCAGCGCGACACCTCCCTGCTTCCCTTTCATGATCTCCGGCCCTTAGATGCAAACCCCCTTTTTCCCCGTGTGCCCGTTTTGTCTTCCCCGTTCCCAGGCCGACACCCAGCTCTGCCGATACCATCCCTTGCCCCTCCCCGTACAATAGAAAGCTTCCCCCATCAAAGGATCCCCGGGTTGATCAAAGCCCCCACTCCATGAGATCCGATCAAACCCCCACATTCCGTGAATCGGCGGAATATCCAGCTGCGTGATACTCATCACCTGTTGTGACTAGGGTGGGGACTTCGACTGTAAATGTGTGTGGGAACGGGCTCAAAGGGAGTTCCGGGAATGTCTTTTTCATACATCAAAGCTTTAACATGAATGTGTAATGTACAATAAAGTCATAAACTTGTGTATAAGAGGCCAGGCCTCAGGGATGCAGTTAGAGCACCTCAGAACGATACCTTCTGTCCGTTTCGTTGTGTTCTCCTCCGGAGAGAATAAAAACCTTGTTTCCTGCTTTCCAGTCTCCAGCGCCTGCCTCTTCATTGATTAAATAACTAGAGGGTCACAGAGGCAATACCGCCGGGCAAATATCGATTGCCCCCGACCCGCATCAGGTTTTTACAATTGGCGTCCCAAGCGTGGGGCCCATCAGCGACTCGTGGATCCAGTGGGAGAGGTCCCGACGACAGAGTGAACGACTGCAACGATCGGGAGAGCTCTTGCCCAATAGACCCTCGTCTGGCAGCCGATCATCCGAACTTCACTAGTTCCGAACAGACCTCTCTCGAGTGATCTACGGTCCTGACTGGGGACCATCAGGAGTGCCGTGAGAAATACGAGAAAAAGAGGACGATCGGGCGCTGGATTCGGAAGACAAGAAACTGTCCACATGGTCCGGGTAAGGTCGTGTAATCACGACAAGTTGCGAAATAATTGCTTGTTTGCTTGATTGTTTAGAAATACTAGTATTGCTCTTTTTATTTTATTTGGAGATTCACTGTCTACAAACGGAGAAACAACGGGCTCTCTCTTTGCAAGCAGTGGAGGATAGGTAGGGCAGCAGCCGTGCTTATTTTTTCTCCCCCACTCAATAATTACTTGAAACTGAACTGTTGTTCGCAAACTATTGTTTCCTGGAGATTCCCTGTCTGCAAACAGGGAAGAGACCACCCTTTTTGCAGATAGTGAAAAGGGTAGGTAACGCAGATCTTTGCGGACCTACTCATTCTCCCCATTGTTATTTATTGGTCTTTTTTATTATTTTTGATCCATGAGGTATTCACTGCCTGCAAACAACGTTGAATAGAAATATTCTGTCCGGTCTTTGCACCTAGTGATAAGATAGGCAGTGCTGACTTTTTAGTCCCTCGTTACGAGCCGTCATGTCTGTCTTCTCCCCACTGATTAATAGCCTGTTTAGCCCGGACCGAGTATTAGAGGTGGACCATATAGCTCCACTAGAAGGCACCCCTAATAAGGACATGTTCATAAACTATGGATTAGTCACCATAGCCTATAATAAATTGTGGCACAGGTATACCGAAGATAGTCAAGACAAACAGTGGCCACTGGCAGGATCCTTCGACCTTGATAAAATAGAAACGTTAGAAATAGCCCTTCGAAATAATAAAACAACGCCGATTATGCTCGACAGTCTCGGTATGTGGCGCAGAGAGGCTATGCAATGACAGAGAAAAGACGAGGACAAACCAAGTAGAGAAATATACCGACAGGACAACCCCAGGACACCGCTACCCACAACTTATCCCCCGACGCTATGCAAAAGACGACCAGACTTAGGGCAAAACCAATGCGCTTTTTGTAGGTATGTCGGACACTGGAAAGCCCAATGCCCGACTCTACTGAGCGTGAGTAAAGGCAAAGGGCCGACAGGAACGACAGACCGGCAGTACAAGAAAAAGCGCGAGACAAAGAAGAACCCGACTTACATAGACAGACCAGACAGAACCACCACGTTTGATTATGCCCGATGGCACAGATTTCGCCAGGACAATTTCAGCGGCATGCTCAAGTTCTCCTAGGTCGGGCAACGTCAAGACGGGAACCCAGCCTCGTTTCAAATTCACAGACGGAAAGAGATAATTATGACCAATAACTGTTTTATATTCGTCTTGGGTCTTTGTATGTCGTACTTGTACTGTCCCCCCGTCTGAGTTTGTGTGTATGTAATGTACAAATCTGCGTCATCCCTCTACACGTGTTTCCGTGTTACTCAACCTCTGTTAGCAGAAACTTAGCATAAAAACAACCTGAAAAGAAAGAAATGGTAAAACAAAATCCGTAGACCATTAATGAACTTGAACTTTTAATTTAACACAACAAACAAGGAATAATAACGGTAAACTGTAGAAAATGAAAGTCAAACAGAACATTCGCCCCCCCCCCCCCTCATTCTGGAACCTTCCAAAGTAGGGCAGGGTTACGGCTACGCCCAACCAACGGCAACCCATATAAGGCGGGCCCGGCCGCCAACTCTTGGTCAGGAAATCTTAACGTATGGGGGAGCCGGAGGAGAGGCAGGAGCCAGCAGCCTGGGCAGTTGTAGGTAGTTCCGCCACATGTCTCCTCGGCCAGCCGCAACGGGCCTGGATAGACTTAAGCAGTCCCGCCACATGTCCAGAGAAGAACGAGGCACCTCTTCCTTTTCTCTTCCGTCACAGCCGCAGCAGCCCTGGACGGCGGGATGTCCTGCACGTACCTCCACAACAATTTGTCCAAGTTGGGCTGGGAGGGAGAGGCGACGCGGACGAGCCTCTCCCACCTCCACCGATAGGAGGTTTCCCAGCCCCCGGCCCGACGCCGAACACCCCCAGTCAGGCGATGGTGCCAATACTTCCACAGCACCGAACACACCATGGTGGCACCCCAGTACTTGCGCAGCACCGAACGTGCAATGGTGGCCATACTCCCACAGCACCGAGCACAGGTCTTGGGGAACACCGGATGTGGAGAAACCTTCATGCGGGGCGATGAAAAGGAGCGGCCTGGAGTGCACCGGGAGAAGGAGACGATGCGAACCAGTCTCCCTCGCCCCCCCAGGTGGGGGCATCACAGCTGCACCCCAGCCGAACGTCCCGCTTTCACAAAACAGAGACCTCTTCCTTTCACTCCGAAGGATCTCTCCCACTCTTGCAAACTCGACGAGAGTGGCCCCTGTAGGGCCTCAAAATGGCGTCTGGGTCCGCTGGAAGGCGGGCCCCGGCCACTAGAGTAACTTTGACCAGCAACATAACTCGAACATTTGCCCCCTGGAGCACGAGCCCCCATCTCCGACAGCATCTCCACAGCCTTGAAGATCCTACAAAGGTCCCCGGCGGAACCTTCGGCCTTTGCAGGCTTCCGGTAAGGGACGGCTGCCTTGATCGCCAACGAAACAAACATGACATTGCCACTCCTTCTGTTAGCATGAATTCTAGAACTGCCGAAAAGGACTCTGGTCCAAACTGCCAGTAATGGGAAACATTTCCCCCTGATGCTGCTTCCGGACTGAGCCGGCCCCGCCCAAAATGGCGCTGGTATCAATCGGAACTTACGAACACCTCGTGGTGTTCCTTCGCACTGATATAAACTTGATGTTCTGAGATTTTATATGATCCTTTGTACACTTGGCTAGAAAAGACAAGGAGAACTCTCTCGACGAACAGTATGAAAGGATCCCCGTTACAAATGTTGATTACAAATGTACAATGTATTATATTTTTATAACTGATGTAAACCTCATTTACGACGCACACGTACGGTATGCATATAGGAAATCTGATTACCACTATTATGATTATGCTTCTAAATTATGAAAATAAATGCCCCCGAACCCCCAGCCAATTAATAGACGTTTTAGTTTCTTACAAATGAATGAGTAAAACTTTCCGATGTTTTTATTGCTGCAAACGACACCCCCCCCACTGTACGCACTTTAGCCATTGCCACGACCGGCCAAATACGACCGCACCCTCATAACCCACATGCTGAAATGATTTTGCAAAATAAAGTTTTTGAAACTTTGGACGGGTATTGCATGCTTTATTTTAAAAATGTGGGATCGGTGGGAAAGTTCTTTTCTGTGCACCCTACTCTGCTCTCTCTTTAAGGTTAAAAGAAGATGGTTGCCCAGCCCTGGAGGACGGATCGGATCGACAACACGACACTCCGCCTTCAAAGTACGCGACTGACTCATGAACTCTCGCGTAGAGGAAGACCTTGACTTCCAAGGATGGGTAAAACGAACGGTGTAAATGAGGGAATGTAAAAGGAGGGTGAAATGAAATAATGTAAATGTGATAAAGTACAACGTTCCAAAGTATCAGGGAACGGAGCTGACCCAAGAACCGAAGAACCTTAGAACGCCACAGCGTTGAAAGAGGTTTAAGGATCCCGATAGTGAGATACATCCTTTGACTAGATACCTCGCACTAAGCACCTCCGGTTACCTTTTTACGTTTCCCCGCACACGACCTATATGGACACACTACCCCCCTCGACTCCAGAAACCATATCCCCGGGGACCCTGCCCCGAGGAGGAAAGACGAGTAAGAGGTAAGTAAAGGACTTATGAACCCATGTGTTTGAATATGCGCGAATGCTGTCTCCCCCACCCCCTTTTTCCTCCCTCTGCAGGTTACATCAGAGATTACAGCCAAGGTGTGGCGAAGATCTGAAGCCTTGCCATGTCTAATACACGAAGCGGACTAGCACCGCAAGGTGGTGTCTAAGCGCGCCTCCAAACTACTCACGTATCGAACAAACCCGAAAAATTAGCACAACCTGATAAAAAGTGATCACCCTTAAACCAGACTGGACGAATGAACCCATGTCACGTATGATGCGAAACTATGAGGGAATGTGTGTGCGTGACTGAGGCGTCGACCCAACTGGTCGAAGGACCGAGAATGCGAGAAGTGCGACAAAATGGTACCTCCTTTCTTCTTTCCTTTTTCTCAAGGCACGTCCCCTCTACCCTGTCTAATGCTCAAACTGCATGATTACAAGATTCTAACGCAGACCCGTGAATGCCCTTTACTGTGTAATGCACTAAATAGCCTTTCTTGAATACACCGCCACCCTCTCTGTCGCACGTATACTATTTAACCTGCCGTTGCACTCTCTCTCTCTCTCTCTCTCTCTCTCTCTCTCTCTCTCTCTCTCTCTCTCTCTCTCTCCCTCTCTCCCTCTATTTTTGCACTCCCACTCTTCCGAGTGATTAGCCCCGAAATTGGCAGATTGCCACCCCTAGCACACCACCTAATTGGCTTCAAATACCGTCAGTATTTGCACAAAAACTTGTCTTTAATACAATCACCCTGAGACCGCGTCATTACCTCTCCTTTTCCGCTAGAAGTCAATGAACCGAGGTTGGGCCGTAAGGGAAAGGACAGGTAAGACGACAGAGGTTCCCTAATCTGGCCCGAAATAAGGGGACTACATGTCGACGGCTCCTATGGTATAAAACAAGGACCTCAGAATACGCGACCCTCCCCTCCCCGAATTGTCGCAATACCCAGACCGGAAAAATGATCACCCCTGTTACCTCCCCTGTATCAGCCGCCCAAAAACTGGAATTATGAAACTACCCCTCATTTCCGGTTGTGAGAGATGGGTCGATTTATGCCCTTACCACAAGTTTCCTATGCCCCTGGTTGTTCCCCATAAAACCCCTGTCCTTCCTAATTAAGTAATCGGGCTGTAAAAGGTTACGTAGGATCCAGAGTGATGTTTTACAAGGTTAACAGACTAGTCCAAGGTAAAGAAATCATCGACATGAACCCCGTAGTAGTTAAAAGGCAGGATGCATCGATAGAAAGGAAATGTTTAGCCATGATCGTCTCTCAGCAAAATACCTGTGTAGTACCATGTTAACGTCTCACGAAGGTGGGTCACCATCAGATGAACTGTCGTGACTGTGATAAATAATTTTAAAGGAAAGTCATAGTAAATCCAACAGGCCCGTCACCGGTCATTCATATGCCAGTTGTGAACACTAATATGACGGGCATTTTTCATTCTTTGCCTGGAGCTGGGAGAGAAATAGACTTTTTGATTATCTTCATCTGCAAATTCTCTAAAGACTGTCTTTTCAAACTTGTTTAAGGGTACTGCTGTTGGAGGAGAGAAGGACCGGATGTGGGAGCACGAGGCCTGACTGCAGACTAGGGAACACCTGCGACATTAGCCAAGGCGAGACCACGACAGAAAAGAGCTGCAGGACGAGGCACTGTTTTCGACAACATGAGAAGAAAGGGTCGACCTGATGCCCCTGCTCGATGTCCAGTGTCTGTCGACAAGTCCCCGCTCTCTGAATTCAGTCACACGCCCGCCTATTTGAAGTCTCTCGTTCCCCTAGTTTGTTCCTAATTTGGCCTTGCTCCATCCCCCTTTTCCTCTGACCTACCCTATGGACTGTTTTGTACGCTCTTCTTCCATCTGAACTTTCTGACAAACACCTCAAAGGACACAGGGCGAAAGGGACCTTTCCGACCAGGAACGCGAGGAAAGGGTCGTGCCCTGCAACGCAGAACTTAGAACCGAGCTGGACTCGTAGCTCCACCGCCGGTGCTCAACAGCGCCAACGAAAGGCAGCAAAGAACATTTGACATCCCCAATCGCCGTTTCTACTAGACCTCATTTCTCTCCCAGCCGCCATTGTATTGATCATGCTCCAATCCGAACCTGATATATATGTAATCACCTGCCTGTATGAAATACTTGCTCTCGCTACAGAATCGTTTTTGTATTGCATTTCTATGACTTTCCTGCTAGACAAATTGATCAAAGTTTATCAAATAGGCCCACCTCCTAAAAACTAGAAATGTTAAAATGTATTGTTTACGACTCTTTTCATCTAGGGTTCCTACCGTTTTCTTTCTCATGCCCACCACAATAGAACCGAGTAGAAAATGAACCAGCAAGATGTCTTGAATATGTTAAAGGGAGGACTGTTGAAAATTAGTACGTTTTGGTGAACATTATCTGCGCCATCTTGCCTCTTCCCCTGATGCCACACTTTTGTCGTGCGCGCCCGCCATTTTGTTAGATGCCCCGATCAGAACGAACCCTTTTGCATGCCGCTGGCCCCTGACATAGCCTTTCGCCTTCACTAAGCCTGCACGCTGACCACCCCCTGCTTGCACCTGCCTTGAGTCATAAACCCCTCTTCGGCGCTGCTCTGCCCCAGGCCCTCATCCTGTTCCCAGCGCGACACCTCCCTGCTTCCCTTTCATGATCTCCGGCCCTTAGATGCAAACCCCCTTTTTCCCCGTGTGCCCGTTTTGTCTTCCCCGTTCCCAGGCCGACACCCAGCTCTGCCGATACCATCCCTTGCCCCTCCCCGTACAATAGAAAGCTTCCCCCATCAAAGGATCCCCGGGTTGATCAAAGCCCCCACTCCATGAGATCCGATCAAACCCCCACATTCCGTGAATCGGCGGAATATCCAGCTGCGTGATACTCATCACCTGTTGTGACTAGGGTGGGGACTTCGACTGTAAATGTGTGTGGGAACGGGCTCAAAGGGAGTTCCGGGAATGTCTTTTTCATACATCAAAGCTTTAACATGAATGTGTAATGTACAATAAAGTCATAAACTTGTGTATAAGAGGCCAGGCCTCAGGGATGCAGTTAGAGCACCTCAGAACGATACCTTCTGTCCGTTTCGTTGTGTTCTCCTCCGGAGAGAATAAAAACCTTGTTTCCTGCTTTCCAGTCTCCAGCGCCTGCCTCTTCATTGATTAAATAACTAGAGGGTCACAGAGGCAATACCGCCGGGCAAATATCGATTGCCCCCGACCCGCATCAGGTTTTTACAATCCGTTCAGGTAAATTACTCAGGAGTGAGTGCGAAAGGGGAGCTGCTGGTGGGAGCCCAGTGATTGGATCCATGGACCGTTTTATAACTAGAGTGGCGGCAGTTATAGAAAAGGAAATCGCTATGTCCGAACGCCGTCTCTCTGAGGTCTATCTCCCTTCTAGACGCTCATCACTGGGGGCCGTAGCACAGGCCTTGACATCGGCTTGTGAGCGGGACCAATCTGCCCCCTATGTTGCTGTCCCGGGTTGCCCTATAGACCTCCCCCCGTTGCTAGAAATAGGGCAAAACATAGACAGGTTGGAACATTTGGCCACGCTTCTTCCTAGTGGCATTGAGGAGGAGGGTGGCTCAATTACACCACCTCTACCTGTACCACCTACGCCCCCAAATAAAGGTACAACTCAGTCACCATTGCCAATACCGCCCGTCCCTACCATAGTAAACCCAGATGGGGCGCCGTCTGTACATGATTCACGTAGGCAAAAGAAAAGGGCCAAAAGTAAAAGGGCAGCTAACCCCAATAAGGGTAGGCTGGTGAGACAGGCTGCGCTCTATAAACAAACAAAAAAGTCTTTTGGCCAGGGCGGGAAAAACGCAAAGGGGCTGGTCCCAGAGGATAAGGCTGAGGTGGATGGGGATGCTGTGGTCTCACAAATGGGTTTATATAACTGCACGCCCCCTGGTAATAGTACTGATAATGCCCCCACAGTTATCGTCCCCATGACTATTGATACCATTCTGGAGAGGGTAAATAGTCTCTTGATGCCCTTGCTGATTCAGGTTAAGGGCCTGGGGGCTAGAATAGATAAATTAGAGCAATCTACCCTCGATGGTTTCTACTCACTTAAAACTACATTCAAACAGCTAAAAAGAGTGAGTAACAACCAGGATATGGGTCTAGAGGGGAGTGCGCCCCCAGTAGCTCTTCTAGCTTCCTTGCCACCACAGGCAGACTCTAATTCTCCAAACAGGTCAAATAAGGCTGAATCTAGCAGAGTGCGAGCTCAAGTACCTAAAATTCCTACCCCACCTGTAGTAGGGCCCCAACCTAAGGGAATGACAACGCCCACAGGGGTTGTGAAAACTACACCTAAGCCAACTCCACAAGTGCAGCCCTTGGCAAGCAAAGGTAAAGCTAAAGTTAGTCAAACACCTGGCAAACAAGACAAAACTAAGGGATCAGCGACAGGAATGGTCGCTAAAACTGCCCCTCTAACTACAACCCCAGCTGTTACCACAGTGGCCCGCCGTAATTTACCACGGCAGATCCCCCCCATAAACCTCCCACCAGATTGCCAACCTTTTGTCGCCGTATTGGTAAATGTTCCCCCACTGAAGGAAGGACAGTTGGAAAACCACCAGTCTCTTAGGAACAAGTGCATCCACTGGCTAAAGTCAAACAAGCCTATTTCGACTAGTGTGGATGGGCTTATTTTAAGTGTCCGCAGAGTAGGGTGGGTAGGGCAAGGGAAAAAAACACAGGAGGGGGACTGTGTAATAATAAACTTCCAAGATCCCAGAGTAGTGAGCTCCATCTGTGGCCCTATAAAAAGCATGGATTCACAAGGGGTTAAAGTAGTGGACTTAACCTTTTTTTATCCCAGGCAAATCGCTATGTCGCCTTGGGAGGGTCCTAGTACTCTTGGTTTTTGCGAAAATTGGGACTCACGCTGGGCTGGGGGTCTTGGGGCCAACGGGCTGAACCCGTGGGGTCCAGGGAGTTGCTGACTGGAGGAGGGCGACACGAGGGAAATTGCAGTCACAGATATGGTAACTGTTAATAGAATAGGCCCTATGGTAGCATCATCACCTCGAACAGCTTCTCCCTCAACAGTAAGCGACAGTGGGTTGGTAGTCTCTCTGCCCACTCCTCTTGATTGTAACTTGCATGTTCCTCCTGTGAGGTCGGCGGACAGTAGTGTTCTCGCGACCGGCGACACATCAGCTGTGACGGACCAAGTCTTTAAGGTTCTCAGCTGGAATGTCGCAGGGATCGCAAGAAAGTTGGCCCTTCCAGACTGGAATGCCTTGGTTGATGAGCATTCCTTATGCATCTTCCAAGAGACCTGGAGTTTGGAGCCGGTACATAGGGTGTGATTTTCTTCCTACTCTGTGCCTGCGCTATCCTCGGAATCAGGGAGAGGACGCCCCTCGGGTGGCCTGCTCGTATGGGTAGCAGCTTCCCTAGACTGCAGAATAGAGGAGCCACAGACAGGCTGCCCGGATATTAAAAATATTATTTTAAGAGACCCCAGGGGACGAATTATATTGAATGTGTACGCTAGAGGAACTAAGGGCGGGAGGAAGTCCACTGTATTATCTCTCTTAGAGTCCCTTTTGAACACAACCCCACACAAGTCGTGTATCCTGGTCGCGGGAGACATGAACTGCACGTTCGAGCCCTTAGGCTCGGATGTTGCCCTAGACCAGGACGAGGAGGATGCTAGGTTAGGGATCCCAGTTCTGGAGATTCCACCCATCAGGAGATGGACAGAAGTGGCGCTACAGCTATACTCCCTGAGCCTTGAATTAAATCTAAGAGCAGTGAACGGAAGGACAACTTCAGATAGGGTGGGGGCTCATACATATAATAGACCAGGACACACCTCTAGAATAGACTATATCTTACTAGAGGTGTGTCTCTGGAGCCAAGTGAGGGATATGGTTGTGGTCCCAACGATTGAAAGTGACCACAACCCACTTTCCTTAACCACTTCAGCGCTAATGACAAGGGTAACTCGTCATGGACTTTCCATTGATTTCAATGGAAAGTCAATGGAGCTCGTCGAGGACCCTTAGCAGCCAAGTGGTTAACCATGGCCCAGTGGTGGTGTTCTCCTAAAAAGGGTCCCCTTAATCCCACAGTAGCTCCCCCCGACGAGTCTGTAGTCTCTCTCTGTGGTAGATGCCTAAAATGGGCTAAATTGGTCCTCTCAGAGGAAAGAGTTGGAGAAATCTTAACCCTTTTAAATCAAGCTGTGTCAAATCTGGGGTCTCTCCCGGGAAGGGGTGGGTATGGCTAGTGGGGTCTTTGTCTCTTTAGTAGAGGCTTTGACCAACGTGTTTACCATCCCTTCTAGTAAGTTAGGAAACAAACGAGGTAAAAAGCAAGGTAATGGTTGGTACACACAAATATGTAGGGTACACAAAACAATGCTCGTAGAGGCAGTGAAACATAAATCCCACAGTGATATACTGGAAGCAAGGAAGGTTTACAATAGATCCCTTAAAAGTGCTAGGATGGAGTGGGAAGAGAAATTTTGGGAGGACCTACTCCTTGCTAGCAAAAGTAAAGACTCAAGGGGCTTCTGGAACCTTGTAGGCTCCCGGAATAGGCCCGAGGAAACTATGAGACCCTGTAATATTCCCCCTCAAAGCTGGGTAAAACATTTTGGGGCTTTATACCTCCCGGCGGATGGGGAACTAAATGTCAGGGTGACCTTCCCAGTGGTATCCGAACCCCATACCTATAATCTCTTTACACCTTTAGAGATCGAAAAAGTAATAGGGTGGGTAGCCCCCCGCAAGGCAGCAGGTCCAGATGGCCTACCGGGGGATCTTATGCGGGCAAATCCAGTGGTGTGGGGAAGGGTTATTGCAGCACTCCTTAATGACATTATGATGGGAGGGCCAGTGCCCGATTCCTGGAAGGGGGCGGTGGTGGTCCCGATTTATAAAAAAGGATGCAGAGAAATCCCGGGAAACTACTGCCCCATAAGCCTCATAGACTCCACCCAAAAGATAGCAGGAAAAGCTATACTTGGGAGGATTCTCCATTGGGTGGAGGAAAATAAAATATTATCAGACTTCCAGGCAGGTTTTCGGGCAGGAATGGGAACGACAGAGCAGGTGTTTAGGTTGGCACTCCTTGGGTGGAAGGTGGTGGAGCTAGGCAAGGGCAGCCTATACCTGGCTTTTATAGACCTGAGGACTGCCTTTGACCTAGTTCCCCGGGAGGAGTTATGGAGGGTGCTTTATGGGCTGGGGTTGCCTCCTTACATCTTGTCCCTTCTCATAAGCCTTCACGCCCACACCTTTGCTCAGGTCCGCTGGGGAAGAAATGGAGAGCTAACAGAGAAAATTCCAGTGTCTAGGGGTGTGAGACAGGGATGCGTTTTGGCGCCCACCCTTTTCTCACTATACGTGAATGGGGTGGTGGAATATCTCCAGCAAGATCCAGCCGACGCCCCCTGTCTCGGAGGAGTGCGGATCCCCACCCTGCTCTTTGCGGATGACACGCTCCTGATATCTAAGACTCCGCAAGGCCTTCAGAAACTGCTAACTCGTTTCCAGGACTTCTGTGTTGCAAAAGGCTTAGTAATCAACGTGGATAAAACTAAGTTTCTAGTCCTAAATCCCCCAAGGAAACTGGCCCGCCCCCCTATTCTCAATTCTGTTGCCTTGGAGAAAGTATCCGAATTTGACTATCTTGGAATTCGGATCACGGACAGCATGAACTGGTCACCCCACATTGCTAAGATGGTCTTGATATCAAAACAAAAAAGGGACACTGTTCCTCCACGTCTGGTGCAAATAGTCACCTGAAACGTAAGGGTGCAAATAGTCACCCGTATATTAAAAGGTTGCAAAAGGAAGAAAGAAAGAGGAAAAAGGTACCCTAGGTACACAGGACCCACCCACAGAGTGAAAAAACATATTTTGTCCTCTGTTGCCCTCACACACCCCTGGGGGTGTCATGCTTCATCATCGGGCGTTTGCTCCTCGTAGGGCCGGCGCTGCAATTCCCTACGGGCCCCCGAAGGGTCTCTTTATCGGAGATCTTTTTAGGACAGCCGGATGGTGCATGTGGGTGTGCGGGGTGGGGGTCCAATGAGGGTAAAAAAAGTGCGTGCAAAGTAAAAAATTGGTAAATATGCAGCCAATGTTTGATTTATATACCCGTAGCAGATTTAACTGCCAAATAAAATGCATTCCGCAACTATTTAATGAACACCGATGTCCGCGCCTATTTTGGTTTACTATTGGCTGACACTCAGACTGGGTAGGTGCGCAGGAGGAAGCACCCCGGGACAAACTGGTTTTAAGCTCGGTAATGTGCGGGCGCC
The DNA here is from genome assembly GCF_964261635.1 of Lissotriton helveticus. Lineage (NCBI taxonomy): Eukaryota > Metazoa > Chordata > Amphibia > Caudata > Salamandridae > Lissotriton > Lissotriton helveticus. Next base: position 600,756,236 of record NC_136073.1, on the reverse strand, counting down.
GAATGTTCTTGCCAGAGGAGACATCCCTCAACAAGCGAGGTACTGAACAGGAGCGGTATAGACAACGAAGCTGTAGCCAGACTATGGGTATAAACTCTCACCGCCCGCCCTGTTAAACTTAGAGGGTATTTTAATTTAATTCACCTGCACATAAATTTTATAGTATTGGTCCTGATGAAGCGCGAACGACCCTTAAGGCGACCGAGGCGCGAAACATGTCGACCCATGACCTTCTTGATTCCTGGGGTTAGTATGCCTCTAGGAATAAGATTTTATTTGGCAGTTAAATCTGCTAAGGGTATATAAATCAAACATTGGCTGCATATTTACCCATTTTTTACTTTGCACGCACTTTTTTTACCCTCATTGGACCCCCACCCCGCACACCCACATGCACCATCCGGCTGTCCTAAAAAGATCTCCGATAAAGAGACCCTTCGGGGGCCTGTAGGGAATTGCAGCGCCGGCCCTACGAGGAGCAAACGCCCGATGATGAAGCATGACACCCCCTTAGGGGTGTGTGAGGGCAACAGAGGACAAAATATGTTTTTTCACTCTGTGGGTGGGTCCTGTGTACCTAGGGTACCTTTTTCCTCTTTCTTTCCTCCTTTTGCAACCTTTTAATATACGGGTGACTATTTGCACCCTTACGTTTCAGGTGACTATTTGCACCAGACGTGGAGGAACAGTGTCCCTTTTTTGTTTTGATATTGATACAGGAGCATGGACACTGGACCTTAATAGCTCCAGGGTCCCCCCTCTCTTTTTTGTTCAAATAAGATGGTCTTGAACCATAAGAGAGCAGGAGGTGCCCTCCTGAGGGAATTCCGGGCATCACCGAGGAGGTCGCTTGCCCCAGTAATTGACATCTACAAGGCCAAGGTAGTAACATCAGCCTTGTATGGGGCCGAACTGTGGGGGCATTGCTGTCTGGACTCCTTGGCATCAGCAGAGAGCAAGCTCCTGAAATCCTTAATCGCCATCCCACCGAGCACTCCAACAGTGCCTGTGTTGCTGGACACAGGATGTAAGAACATTAAAGATCAAGCCCGCCTTCGCCCACTCCTCTTATGGACACGCATCTGGAGGGGCGAAGAGTTAAAATCGTATGCTGAAGGGTTGGCTGAGATAATGAGCCTGGGCGGTTGGGCAAAAATTAAGTGGCTGAGAGACACCAAAACGCTTTTGGAGGAACTAGGACTGGGGAACTGTTGGTTATCTAGATCGGCTCCACCAAAAGAGGTTCTGAACAGATTATACTGGAATTGGGTTGCGGACCAGCTAGTTACAAACTCTGGACATTGTAAATCTACAGCTGCCTTTTTAACAGTAAAAGATACAGTAGTTTACGAGCCTTATCTGGACCTAATTACACTTCCAGTTGATCGAGCATTGTATTTTAAATTTAGAGTGGGCTCCCTTCCAGTTGGAGCATTGGTGTCAAAGTGGAAATCAGGTGCTCACACGTCCCATTTTTGTGCATGTTGTCCCACCAGGATAGAATCCATTACGCATATCCTGTTCGAATGCCCAGACTATGCTAAATCCAGGAGTTTTTGGCTTAAACCCCTTTGTCGCAATATGGGCACGCGTAGTTATCTAGTAGCCCTGCGCATCCTAATGACGGACACTTCCCCCCCCATTGTTTGCGGTGTAGCCAAATTTTTAAAGCAGTTTTGGTTGATCCGATGCAAGAGATTGTCAATAGCGGTTTAATTCATTTTTAGCTAATTTATTCTGACATTACATGTCTTTTTATCTTTTTTAAGGTACATTTAAATACTGCTTTTTAAATAATGTTTTCTCTAGTTTTGTATTGGCTGTATTTTGTGTACGCTTACAAGATATCTTGCATATCGAATAAAAGCTTCTTGACTGACTGACACACACACATTCACTCTCCAATACAAATACTCAGTTAACTAATTAATAACGAATATAGACTTTAACATTGCTAGTAACCAACTGGAGAACCAGTTTACACAACAACTGACAAAGTGATACAGATATTCACACAGTTTAGTCACTATCCACTATATTTAGTGAGACACTATACATTGTTAAAGTAAACAGTCAATTACATTGCTACTAAATCCTCCATCCAAATATTTATTTTTATATATCCACTCATTCTTCAATGCAAATTGCTATATATAATGCATATTTAAATAACAAAGCAAACCACATTCACTGGATGATGTCATCAGTGATGTCATCAGTAATGTCATTTGAGATGTCATCAGTGATGCCACTGACCATGTCATGAATGATGTAATATGTGACATCATCAGCAGTGGATTGCGGGTGCGCGAAATATAGTTAGTCCAACTAACTATATAGGAGCAATTTCAATGGTTTTGTATGAGTGAAATGTCCAGCTAACTATAACACCCCTAAAACTTATAGTTTATTGAGTGAATTTCAAAGGTTTTTAAAATGCTAATTCCTAACTATATAAGGCCTTAAACCTATGTTTTTTCATTGAATTTCAAAGGTTTTTTTATATGCTAATTCCTAACTATATAAGGCCTGAAACCTATGTTTTTTTCAGTGAATTTGCAAGTTTTTTTTAATGCTAATTCCTAACTATATAAGGCCTGAAACCTATGGTTTTTTCATTGAATTCGCAAGGTTTTTTAAATGCTAATTCTATTAGCGAATAACGTTTATATATTCAAATGTTTTTTAAATGCTAATTCCTAACTATATAAGGCCTGAAACCTATGTTTTTTTCAGTGAATATATATATATATATATATATATACATATATATATATATATATACACACACACACATACACACACACACACACACACACACACACACAGCAGCTGTCATAACTCATGATGTTTACAATGTATGAATGTACGACAGATTTTTACGTGGCATTTTACAATGCATCAGGAGGTCTGATATTTTATATTTAAATATATATATATATATATATATGTATATATATATATATATATATATATATATACATAAACATGTATGTAGTTTAGATACACACGTATATATTCTGTGGCAGTTAACATTCTAGCATAACCAGTGACATTGACCTAGCAGTACGATCATATGGTGATAATAGCCTGCTTCACTATTGACTATTTTGGGGCATTATGGGTATGGTAGTCCCGAGGGGTTTCACAGCACGTAGTTGTAATTTGACTTTGAGTTAGAACATTACTCTCAGTCATGTACTTGGCCCCCAGTGAAACTTCCAGTTTTCCGTTCCCGGTGCCTCAAGATGTTTGAAGACAATGACTGTGCTATCAGTAGCATGGCAGGTATAGGATATATTTTGCAAAAGGTCACACTGTGGCGGATGTGTCATCAGCTGGGGTGAGCTGAAACCGGGACATAGGCAGTCTCTTAGTTTGGTTATATCAGGGAGCATTAATTTTAAAAGTACATTTTATATGATTTTGTAAAATTGGCAACACAGGATGAAGAGTTTGGCAGTGCAAATGTTAAAGCCAGTTTCTCAATGTGACGGATGCGTTTCTAATTCACATGTGTATTTTGTTACCTAAATTGTTTGCTACACGATATTTCCGGCTAAACTTATATTTGTATTATGTAATGCATTTAATCCGTCTATATTTTACCTAACAAGCTGGTTTTAGCTGTAGAAAACGATGTTTTGTAGCATTCTGGGTCATACGCTGTTCGCATACACGAGAGTATGCTTTCTATGTTTACTCAATGGTCTTATGGAAGGGCTATTTATTTTGCATGTATTCTGGCGCCAAACCAGATTGACAAAGGCTTCCTGAAAGGCGTCTCTCCTTACCTCTGGGATTGAGGGCGACCTGGCAGAATAAAATAATGCTGATTCTTAAAACACCTCGAGTCCGTGCCATTCTTCCATGGAGTTTCTGTGGGAGCTGGATTTTTTTGTACATACATATATATATATATATATATATATGCTCAACAGACGCCATCCATCACGCTCCATTACCTCATGGGCAAACAACGTCGGAACGAAACCACAGATACGTGCAATATTTTCAGTGCTTTATTCCGTGCATATAATTCAGCCAGCAAAATGCCATGACGCGTTTCACCTCTCACAGAGGCTTGATCACATGATATATATATATACACACATATATACACACACACACACACACACACACATATATAGTACATTCCTTAACCTCTTTTTACCAGTATAAGCTTCAAAGACACCTTGCTGTGTGCTGAAAATAGGATGAGAATATCATGTAAATTACCTAATCATTCTTACACATCTCATGACATTACAGTACTTGCTTTGTGTCATACTATACCCACCCAGAATAAAGAGAAGCCTTGTTTCACAGAGGGAGAATCAGTACTCTGAAAACCCCTGTTAAATGTCAAAAAAGTATGAGAAACAAATAAATATTCTTAAAGGTTCATTGCACATATTTTCATGTCATGGAGCAGTGTATCCAGAAAGTATATTTCACTCCAAGCTGCTGCTTTCTTTCATATCATAGCGCGCAAATGAATTTGCATTTGATAATATTTTTTGATCCTTATGAAAGTCTTTTGGCAATAACATAAATCCTGTGTTTTAAGACAGCCACTGTGTTATCTGCACAGCGTGCTGGTAATACACATAAACTCAGCAAAGCCCCCGTTATTTGCCGAAGACTACGGAAACACACAGCTTGCACCGGTAGTAGAACAGCGCACTGAAGAGCAAATGCAGCTAAAACGAAAAAATAAAGTCACGGTCTTTAACATACACGTGAGTGGCGGCTTTCCTGAAATCTGAAACCTCAGACCATAAATCTTACTGACTGAGTGAGGCACAAGGTCAAGCACAAATGCTGCCACTGTTAAGACACTACAAGCCTTTCACTAGAAACAAAATAATACACTCTGTCTCTGCTCCCATTAACTTCCCAAAAGAGACAGAATGTACAAAATATAAAATGGAGACAGCCGTCGTGCTGCCTCACTAATCCAAAAAACCAAACAAGCACAATTAGTTGAGATTTTTTGGTGTTTAAACACCCTTACCACACCAGCATGAAGTCCCCATGTCTGATTCAAACAGTCTGAGGGACGTGCTGATTTCTCCTGGAATAATCGGCCCTGTGATGAGAACGGAAGTGACCTATATGGTCCCTCTTGTTTGAACATCACAACAGTAATTCCTATGGAGTACACACTTGCTATTTCCTCATTTGAATTGGAATTGTTGCTCCAATTATTGCTTCTTGTACAGTTTGAAGGGGACACTACCCCACTAAGCCTTGAAAGAAGTTTATGTATAATTCCAGAAGCTCGTTATCTTCCTACCTGCCACGTGTGTATGATGCTGTTGGATTCCTGACAGCGTTCACTGTGATGGATTTAAGGGACCTTTTCTGGGTGTAACAGGTACTTCAGAAGGACCATCATCTTAAATAGGGCTATTCTTTCCAGCATGTTCAGCAGGAGGTTAGTCCAAAGGCCTGTCATATTTATTGTAATAAATGTAAAAAGAACAGATGATGGGCGTAATGCTGAACAAATCAAACATTCATTCCCAGACACATATCAGGGTTGAATTCCTAGTTTTTTTGCTCATGCCCACCGTGCCGTTCCGGTTTGGACCCAGCCATATGCTAAATAGTCTTGACCCTGTGCCTCATGGGAACAGTCCAGCCCAAACTGCCAGGCCTAGTCCTCTCTGGACCAGAAACAAGCATCCTGGAACTGTTTTCAAAGTATCACCCCTAATAAGCCAGGCTAGCTTAAATCCAGTAGCATAGCAAGCATGGGGCCCCCTTCTGGACACACATGAAACAATGGGATTGCTGCCGACGTTACAACCCTATGTGTATGTGTTAGTAGTTAGAAATCAAGATGGGTCTTCTCAGGACTTTGCATTCACGGATGCAATCCTAAATTACTTGGGGACCAGGAAGAAAGTATTCCTCATAATTGTTGCTGTATTTAATACAGCCTTTGTGTTGAGATTTGGAAAGTAATCCCAAGTGGGAGCTCCCCTTGGTGAATTTTGGACACATGATTATGGATACTTGCGGATCTGTGTGTGGACTCCATCCTGGTTCGGAGGAGTTATTTTCCTATGAATCGCACAGCATTTAGGCTATCTACATCCCTCTAATTCTGAGGAAGACCCGCCGTGATGTCTAACTACTAACACATACACACAGAATTGAAAAATCGACGGCAAACCCATTCTCTGTCCACCATCTTAAAGCAGTGCAAATTATTATTTAGGATATTGATGAACTGTGGATATGAAGGAGAATAGACATTTTTTGTAATAATATTTCTATGTATGTCATGTTTAAATCAGTCTGTGTCACATTGTGTAATGTTAAACTTATTATTTCACTGTATGTCACTTTATCACGTAATTTGATCTGTTTGTGTGTTTTTGACAGCCTTATCTGAAAAAGAAAATGTATGCATATTATTTAGATATATGACTTCGAATATACTAAATAATTATAATTATTGTTGTATGTTGTTTATTTAGGTGATGCACGTTGGGGGTTGGGAGAGAGAGGTACGCCCGGAGCCCCTAGTCCGGCCTCCTAGATTTTGTTTCCATCCCTCCCTCCGACAGGGGTGTTGAATAATGGTAAGCATAGGCCCCCACTCTCCCAACTTCTTTGAGAACACACATTGATCTTCTCATAAAGGTGTGACTCCCAACACCTATTTTTTAATGCAAAGAAATTGCAACATCAGAAAGAACTCATTCTAGTTTATAACATTGTATGCCCAGGTTCTGAGGACACGGGGTAACGTTTGATGATAAATATTAAAGGGTTGATTGGTTCATTTGGAAAATTGTACTTAATACCATAGGTTTGATTGGCTTATTATGAAAGCTTCCAACAAAAACAAAAGAACTAGCCTTTTTCGTGATAAGTATTTGTGGAAGCCAATAGGTATTTAAGGATGGATTGATATTACATTGTGTTAGAGGGTATAGGAATGTATTTTGTTATCTTGAAACTCGCATATATAAAGAATTTTGGTATTGGTTACACCTTTTCACAAACCCTGGAGTTAGATTGGTGGATTGGTATTGTACTGTTTTAAAGACTATAGACAGTCATTTTGTTTAACTGACTCACATATATCTCAAGGAATTTGGTAGTGGTTACACCTTTTCATAAACCCTGGAGTTTGACCTGTAACATTCTTTGGTAGGCTTCCTTAGAATTTCCTTACAGTTGCAGTTACCTTTGTAATTAGAACAAAATAACAAAAAATGCATACAAAATTATACATACCTACATACACATACATAGAGCGGCTGTGGGCCAGCCCTATTCTGTCATTGGCTGATAGTGTATCATACACGCTCTGCTCCCGCCCATTACAGCACACGACATGGGGAACTGGATCAGCCTACTTCAGCTGTTTGTTCAGTCGCCTTGTGAGTGACAACATTTTTATGATCATGTGCACATCCACGTAAAAATGAGTGTGCTTCAATGCCAACGCCGTACATTTTTAGTTTTCAAAAGCTCCATTTTATAGGTCCACTCTCACATCTTTCTTTCTTTCTCTTTCCTTTTGGGTCTGGGTTTTTGCATTACAGTTATCAAACTGACCCACTGCTTACTTGTGGGTGCACCATTTTCAACAATTGGCTTTCTTCGCTCAGCCTCTTTCAGCCATTTGATTACAACCTTGTCAATCAAATCTTGGCTCCACCCACTGGAGTATGTACCCTTCTATCTCCACCTCAATTGTTTGCATTGAAATTCTTGAGGGACTACTTTGCAACTATATACTTCTGTCTCCACTCAAGAGTTTGCATTGAAATTCATGACGGACAACTTTGCAATGATATCCCTGTCTGCTCGAGTTGTTTCCCTCCTGTGTGTCTTCCTGTTTCTATTGTGTATTCCCCCCAGTTTACTCCAACTTCTACCTCTTTCCCCTGTGCTGTCCTCATTCCCCTGTGTGCTACCATCTTATATCTCCCTTCTCCCCATCCCTCCTTCCTCTGTGCACTTGCGCTCATGTCTGGACGACTACTCGTTAACCAGTCTTCCTCTGTGCGATGTACTGGTGAATGTCTCTGGAAGCCACAATGTCACCAAACACTGGAATATGTGGTAGGCAGGTGCCTGTGAAAAGCAGCCATCTTCTCAGGAGGAAAAAAGCCAGAGGTATAAAAAAACATCTGTGCTGGACAAGGACTTAAAAGGCTTGAAGAAAATCTAGAATCTGGATTCTGATAGTGAGATCTCACAGGAGTCAGGTACAGCAAGTGAAAGGGAAAACGGAGACAAGTAAAGGAACACAACTTTGCTGTGACACACCCTCTAAACAGACAGAAGCCTTTTTATAGTAAAAGAACAGAAAAAGAGAATTGCCTCATACATCACCGGGCAGGTAACACAAAGAATTAGGAAAACCAGAAAGAAATCAAGGATGAAACAGCCATGATGAACGAGGCAAAGAAACAGGGACAAAAACCTGTACTGGACAAGTTGCAGAGCAACTTCAAAAGGCAGCTGCAAACCCTCAGGCAGGTGATTGCCATTTTGGAACTGGATGAGGAAGGAGCAGCAGCCAGGAGTCCAGGGGAACGGGGGAAGGCAGTCCCAAGTGAATGAAACTCACAGCCTGCGTCTGCAGGTTTCATGTGGAGTTTTCGCAGACTCAGGAACGACAGATCCACACAAGACACTGTGATTCTTAATTGCCCGGGCAGCTGAGACGCCACAGTTGCAAATGCACACCCTCTTTCTCAGGTCCCAGCAAGTCAGGAAAGACCAGACATTTTTTTGAAACTATCTAGGGTCAATGACAGAAGAGGAATGACCCAAGACTGCTCCTTAGCAGGATAAACTTTCCAGTAAATGAAGAACTGTAATTGTCCTCTGAAAATTTGTGAATCACAGATCTCACAAACATTTTACTCTGATTCTGCATCTACCATAACAGGAGGGGGTGGATGACTCAGAAGAAAAGCATCAGACACAAAAGGCTTCCTCTCGGAGACATGAAAACTAGGGGGAACCTTCCAAGAACTACAACAATAGAGCATAAAAGCAACAGTATTAATGTGTTTGCTCATTACAAATGGACCCAAAAAATTGAGGACCAACCTGGACTGGCAATTTTTGGGTGGGCAAGAACCTGGACAACACCAGACTTTCTCTGCCGCCTTACAGTTTGGGATCATTTGTCCTAATCTTTTGGTTCTGGGCTTCATAGCAGTTTTAGAATCTTGTAAATCCCAGGAAAACAATTTTCTGTTAGAGTCAAGCATCTCTGGGAAATCAGCAGCAGCAACCAAAAGAGGAGATGACAACAGAAAACATTGAAAGGATCAAGGATGGAAATCCTGGATACACCAGAATGGAGAAACCTGGGTTGCAGAGTGAATAGAGTTGTTATAGAAGAACTCTGCTAAGGGAAAGAATTTTGCTTTGCTGTTTTGAGAGACATTGCAGATACCCCTAAGAAACTGTTCAAGACTCAGGTTAACCCCCGCAGTCTGTATAATTAGTAGATTGTGGATGGTAACTTGAAGACAGAGCTTGATGGATACTCAGGGTAGAGCAAATAAATTTCCATATCCTAGAAACGTACGGAGAGACCCTGTCTGAGATTATAATATTGGGATCCGATGCAGGTGAAATATATCAGCCAGAAATCTCCTTCGGGGTGACAAATGCAAAAACAACAGTTGATGGACAAAATGCAGTTGACTGGGGGAGAGTGCTTGCATTTTTCAACACTCCGTCCATCATCCCCTTTGGTTTCACTTTGTTCGCCCTAAGTTGTCAGGGTATGCTCAGACGTGGGTCCCTTGCTCACTTTGCCACTGGATTCAAGCTAGCCTGGCTGACGATGGCTGATTAGCCAGAAACCGGTTCCAGAATGCTTGTTTTCGGTCCAGGGAAGACATTGCTTGGCAGTTCGGGCTGGACATTTCCCCTGACGCACAGGGTCAGACTGATTTGCATATGGCCATGTCTGAACTCGGGTGGTGGAGTGAGCTAGAGAATGATGATGGATTAACCCCAGAATAGTTGACTGGGGGTGAGTGCTTGCATTGTTCAACACTCCGTCCATCATCCCCTTTGGTTTCGCGAGACATTTCCTTGTCAACATGCTGGCAGATGAAAGCCTCTGGAACAAAGATAAATGAGCCATTGTAGAAAAGAGGTCCACTGTGAAAATGATTGCTGGTTTCCTGCCAAAGGGGGTCAGTACGCAATAAAGTTAATGGAAATTGTGCGCAATGGGTAACGTGGGATAGGCAAAGGGTGGAGAAAGCTAAAAGGCTTATCATGGACTGCCTTGAATTGTGCACAAATAGGACAGGATAGAACATACACCCTTGCGAACAGTAGGCCAACAGAAGAAACATAGAACTTGCTCTTACGTTGAATTTACCCCGCAATGACCTGCTGACTGGGATGGAGTATTCATCATATAAACCAAACAAGTGGTTCAAAGATTTAACATTCAGTACCTTTTTAATTTATTTATTTATTTAATTGATATGTAACAATTAAAGCAATTCATGAATATAATGTCCACAGTGCATTTTCAGTTGTACATATGTAGATATAAATACACAACATAGTAATGTACCCAGAACCCAGGGTGCATGTTCCCCAATGGCTCATCCGGTGCAGCCAACAAGTATGTCATATGGTGACCCCAAATGTCTTTAGGTCTCGAGGCCAGTGGTAATTCTTCAGCGTACAGGTTCAGTTGGGACCTACAGTATGCTTGATCCGACTCTTTTACCCCAATGCAGGGCTACCCTCCTCTTTGCTAACACCTGGGCCACAGACACAAATTTACTGTTCACCGGGTGCAAGCTCTTGACCAACTCCAGCAGACACACTCTAGTCTAGGATCACAATCCATTGGCTCAAGCACCATGGCTGAAAGTGCTTCCATGATTTGAGTCTAGTATCGTCTAATAGAGTCACATTGCCAAGCTGAGTGAGGAAAATCTGCACCTGCCGTCCTATGTTGCACACAGTTCACATCTTCCCTCAGACTAAATTTACATAATTCTGCAGACTTGTAGTAGCGCCTTGAGACCTTGCGGTGAACTGTGCGCTATATAAGAATGTATGACTATGACTATGACCTCCAAGGGTCTGTCAAGCACAGCATTCATGCTCTTTAGTGCCTTGTTGGGGCCTGTGGCCGGTCCGTATGCGCTGCATTATGTAATTGTGTGATCAAGTTTAGTAGTCGCATTTCGTTAGTGTGAAGTGTCGGCAGTGCATTGAGTGTGGGTGGCTTTTGTGGGAATTGTGGGTAGAACTCATGAGGGAAGAGGTGTGGCGCCACGGCCAGGGCGACTGACTCCGGAAGCTGGGGATCACGGTTCGATCCCTGGCACCGGCGGCAGATTAGTCCAGCACCATGTGACTCTGGGCAATAGCTTGCTTAATCTTCCCGACGGCCCCCAGCGCCTAGAGACCCTAACGGGTGATTGTGCGCTTTACAAATGTGGATTATTATGTAGTGTAGCTCTGAAGCAGTAGTATGTAAATGTCAATTTTACCTCATTTCAGGGCTTCACAGGTTGATGAAACCCAAACCAACTACCGCATACGGTTCAGGGCCGCAATGCTGTAAACTCCAACTGTCCTCAGGGGCTCTAGCTGCACCGGCCCTCACAGTCCTGGCAGATAGGTGGTAAGTGGGACACTCCGACTGTGCGTTTACTGCCGAACCTGCTCAGCTGCTTATCGCCAATCAGATAGTCACCCGGAGCGGTCTTCCACCACCCGCTCAGAACAATTAGGTTCAATCATCAGCTATTTCACAGCAGTGCCCCAAGCAGCAGACTCTCCTATTTACATGGCGTCCGGGTCGCTGAGGCCCTTGATGTCTGATTACCGCTCGCAGCCACGCCATCTCACCACTTCGTGCCACGATCCCCTGCCACTTTTCACCATGTGTGGCCCACATGGACAGCAGTCACGGGCCACTCACTCCACTCGAGGGACCGCATCAAGCCGCAGAGGGGGCTCCCGCTGTTTTGCTTCTACTGCAGCAGGTTGGCTGTTACGCTGCCCCGGCTGTGCCTTCCGTGGGCCAGCTCCCACGCTACGCACACCACCTGCCAGTGTCCGGTTGACCACCCAGTTCCCCAGTGGCTCCTCCAGCTCTCAACTCCCTCAACTGGCTTCCCATGGAAGGGAGTTGCATTTACAAGCTGGCCTGCATCACACACAAAACCCTTCACTCTCCGGCCCCCAACTACTTGAACAACAAACTGATAAGAGCAGGTCAATCCAGAACTCTGAGAAGCTCCAACTCACTCCTTCTTATCCCTCCGAAACTGAAAAAGAAAACCACCCATTATCGATCTTTTTCTGGCACCTCTCCAGGATGTGGAACGCTCTCCCTAGAGTCCTCAGATGCAACCCCTTCTTCTCCTGTTTCAAAAGGGACCTGAAACTCCATCCCCTTAAATACTTTCCTGACCAACGTCAACTAACCTAGACTTCATTATCCAAGCTGACTCCTCTCTCTCCTGACATTCAAGGATAGTTGGTGACCAGACTGTGTTAGCCACCTTCCTTTGTTTTCTCTCCCTCCCCTGCACTGTTTACCTATTTTTCATGTTGTACTTTTTTATCTCTGTTTTGTTTCCATACTGCCTTTCTACTATGTAATGCAATTTCCTTCTGTATTTAGAGTGTGTATGTAAAGCGCTCTTATACCTACGGGTGAAGCTAGTGCTATAAAAAACTTTAAAAATAATGAATAAACCACACAGTGTCCTCCTCTCATCTGTCTCTGCGCGGCCTGCCTTATCAGCAGTCAGGGGTCGTTATCTCCATCTGGAAGGGCAACGGAGCCGCCATGGCTACATAAATCATCGCAGCTGCCCCAGCTCTTAATGGTTAAGATTTCCTCATTAGAGCCTATCAAAAAAATGAATGTGTCCTTGTGTAACGTAACCAGTGCTCTTGTAAAGCGCTCCAATACCTTCTGGTCAAGTTCGCGCTATATAAATCTGCAAAAAATAAAATAATCAGAGATATTGGATAGCAGGATAATTTTGGATATAAGCATCCGGCTGGCAGAGCTGCACTATAGTGCAGCCATCTTGCTGGGGGCTCTCTAGCGCCCCCCCTACTGTCAGTCCTTTAAGTTCACAACAGGAGTACACTTATGATGCCCCTAGGAACTCAGGGGGGCACTTAGAGGCTTAGAGATTTCCAGCGAGAGGTCAACAGCAGGGTCTACCACTGGTCAGCTGAGCAGTTGCAGAAAAGGTCTCTTGTAGCTTGTTGTATCCCTGTAGCTTGAACATGAAGCCAGGTTTATGACCCTTGGAGCCCACTTCTTTGTCCTGGTACCAGAGGGAGTAGGTCCAGTTCTTCTCTCAGGTTACAGACAGCAGATCCAGTCCTCTTCTGCTCTTCCACGCATCCAGGAGTGTTCTAAAGTGGGTGCCTGGAGATTTCACATTTATGCCCAGTATGAGCAAGTGGGTGGGAATGACTCCTGGACTCACCCTAGCCACTGAGGGTCAACTCCACCCACTTTAGGCATTTTCAAGATGGCAAAAGTCTTCGGTCACACTAAACATAACATTTGGGGGCTGAGGAGGGGAGTGTTTGCGGACTATATTATGGTAATCCTAGTATCCTTCCACATCTAACACTAAAATCCAGTTTGAGACATCCACTGTACTGATTATACACCCAGAGATTGAAGTCTGATAGAATAAAAACAGGGTTTTATAGCAACCAGACAGTGTATACACAAGAATCGTCTTGACATCCTGTCCTTGCACTTTCAAGTGCTTCCCTAGTGTTATATGTAAACCCAGTGTACATGTCAAATAGGATTTGGCACTCCCGCAGGATCTGAAATGTCAATGTCAAAAAAGATGCTTACAACCCCTGCTATTCTGCTGAGCTCAAAGAAATCATCTCTGCCTATTTAAGTCGATCTGTTAATCACGGTGTCCTATTATGTAGCTCTTGGGAGGAATGTCACACCTCATTCACCTCATTCACGCCTATTGAAATGCTAATTCCTCGCTGGGAGAGCAAATGCAAATTAGCCTCCAGGAACTTCAGGCAGGGAAAATGTAACTTTCTAAAAGCTACTTTTCTTTAATATTTATTACAAATCCGACTTCATTAATAAATTGGATTTTTAACAACTATTATAAATAGTTGTTTACTTATTTTCCAGCAAGTCCCAATCTTGAGATGCACAATTTAGTATTTTTATCTGTACTGTGGTTTTCAACAAAGGACAGCTAGGCCTGCCACAGTGAAAAATCATTTTTGGGTGTTAGTCACTGTAAGGCAGAGGTCTTCAAACTTTTGGATGCCGAGACCCCCCCTGTTAACATTTTGAGGCATAAGGACCCCCTCCTGACAACATTTTCTAAACTCTGTAGGCAGGGCTACTGGAATTATGAGGCAGGTGAGGACCAAATTACGCAACAGGCTTGACTAAGTTGTGTGGGAAGAAAATGTAAATGATGTTATGTGATCCCCCGTATTTTGGGATAGCATTGCTTCATTATTTTGAATTGTTTTACACATAGTAACACTGAGGAAAGATTTCAACCCATCAGTACCCATTTAAAACCAAAATACAGCAATTAACATCAGAAAGATTTCTAGTCAACCTTTGTGAAGCGCTGTCCACTCTGCAGGAATACTTACTGCCACATTAGAAGCTCAGCTGGCCCTGGCCGGGAGAAGCAGGGGTCCCTTAAAACCCTGGCGGTTTTGTGCATAGTTAAGCAGTTTACCCATGCAACTTTCCTTTCACCCCCTCCCTTCCATCCCTCTCTCCTCTCCCAACCCCGGATCCTTCTCTCACTCTGCAGGCCATTTTCTTTCACCTCTTTTTACAACTTCTGAACTCTCCCCATTCAACCTCTCACTTCACCTTTAATCACCTCTTCCCATTCTGTCTTTTCACTGCCCTCATCTCTAATAGTCTCTCGCATTTATCTCATGGTCTCTCTGGCCCGTCACCTCCCGTGCCCCTCAACACTTCTCATTCACCTCGTCTCTCCATTCAAATTTGTGTCTATTTGTATCTTATACCTCTCCAGTACCCCCATTCATCTTTCACATCTCCCCTTTGTTCTAACAGAAACCCTCACTTTTGGCTCACACTCACGTCTTGCGTGTCCACACTTCTCTTTGGCAATTCACATTTCTCCTTATCCCTGACCTCTTCAATTGAATTCTCTCACTCCCTTGCTGTCCTCTCTCATCCTCTCATCTCTCCTCACCAAGCATACGGGTCGGACCCATATGCTCCTCCCGGCCTGTGCCATTCTGCTTATTGTTCCCTAATTCAAGAAGGCATGAGTTGTCTGTCTTGCTGTTTTGGTGCAGGCCACGCAGTTGTGGAACTTGCACCCTCCTTTGCTTCGCTCCACCAAGAATCTATTATCTTTTAGGAAGATATAAAAACCTTTCTCTATGCTCTGTAGGTTACCCCATTTGGCTGGTTCTCTTTCTCCTTCTGTGTGTTTCTCATTTACCTTAAGTCAGCCAATGGTTATTAGCCCCAGGACATCTTTTGGTAACAGTAGCGTACTACAAATGTAAATAATAATAATAGGCAGAAGCAGGGGAGTCACTAGATCAGAACTTTGGCGGGGGGCTAACACTCCCAGCCAGGGCTGGCCCTAACACTGGTCGCACATGGTGCATCAGTCTTTTTTGGTGCCCCACCCCATTACCTTCTTCTCCATGAATTCCTTCACTACCACTCACCAACAATGCAACTCATCTCTCTGTAGCACCGTTCTGACAAACATTTCATTTTTTTATAGCACTACTCATAGTTTACTCACACCCATTTCTGTGATCTGCGTGGTACATATTCTTTGTAGCAGGCACATTAGCCCTCTGCACTGTGTGGGTGACAAGAGTGCACATGTGAGTGCACGGTGAGCTGTGCAACAGTGTGAGAGTAGGGTAAGAGGAGTGACTGCAGGGTGAGTGAGGTGGCGTATGAATTTGGGTGCGGATGCAAGTTCAGAATGGGGCTAATGAATGTATGATTACTGATGGGCTTGTTTGAATGAGTTGCATATTGAGCAGTGAGGGGACAGGTGAGTGAAGTGTCACATGAGTGCAGGATGAGTAGTGTGCTTGTGTGACTGCAGGGTGGGAGGTATAGGGTGGACAGCGCAAGTGCATTGTGAGTGCAGAGTGATCACTGTGAGTGCAGGGTGAATGGTATGAGTACATTGTGATCGGTTGCCAGCAGATTATTTTGATGGTCCAGTCGGTACATAAGTAAGCAGTCACCTAAAGCTGTATTTTCAGCACTTATCTGTGCATACTTCGAATAGCAAATATAAATAGGAAGCACTTTTAATTGTGTTCTAGGGTTGCCACAATGATTGATGACTGATAATTAAAGAGAACAAAGACAGAAAAGTCACATAACGAATGCATACATACTTTTTTATTAATAAGTCTACTTTGTGTCAAGGGGAGGTCTTTGCAGGCTCTTTAAACAACACACGGCAGGCATTTTTCTTTTGGCAACCCTACTTTAAATTCCTTGTCATGAAATGCATTCTCACACTACAGCAGTAAATGTAAAATACAAATGTATGGAATAGGCAGAGTGGGGACCCAAGGGGCACTGGAACCAGGAAAAAAACTAAACCTCTGTAACAAGTTTACAAAGGCATGTAAATATGCAAATGGTCTTTAAAGACCTGTGAAAATCTCGGGCGTGCCCGACATAAGACTTCAGACACTGCCCAGCTGAGCCCCCAGCAGCTCGAGTTGCACTGCCGCAGCCGGACTGAGGCACACAACGGGGAAGAGGGGGGCTGAAGCCCTTGGGCCTGAGCAGAAGTGTGACTGGGAAGGCGCACATCCCTTTGCATCGCTCCACAACCCCCCTGGGGGTCGCGCCCCACAGTTTGAAGACCCCTGCTGGAAGCAAATGTTAGCATCACATTTCTACATATCCTACCTTTAAATACCACGCACACTGTTTTGTCAGCCACAAGGCCTACATAGGGGGGACTTATTATTAATTAAAAGGAAGGCTTTGACCTTTCAAAAGAGTTTATTTTGACAGGTTAAGTTGCAATTTCCACACTACTATAGTAAGGCTTCAATGGTGGGGCTGAAGTCATGTTTGCAATACCATTCTAGTAGATGGCTCTATAGGTACTGTAGTCCACTAGTGGCATTTAACTTCCAAGCCCTGGGTACATTTTGTTCCATATACTAGGTACTTATAGGCAAAAAAGGGGGAGCACAAGCTCTTTATCTCTGGCTAGCAGGGGAAAAGTGCACAGAGTTCTAAAACCAGCACAAATATAGGGTTGGACAAGGGGTAAACATATCTGGGATGACCATGCAGAAAAGGCAGATTTCCTACAAGGAAACCCTGGGAACTTTTGCTAACTCATCCTTTAACTCCTCTTTTAACCATCTTCAGAATAAGGTCATCTGAGTGTGTTCCACCCAGGTGGTTTCAGCAGCAAGCTCACAAAAATGTATGCAATAGGATAATCCATTCGAATAGTCCTGATTTATCCCACATAAGGTGTCCTCCATGGAAGGTTCATGATCATGTCTCTTAAAAATCTTTTTGATGTTTGCCAAAAAATTGACATCATTGTTCAAACAAGAGTTTGTAGTGGCATGTAAGGGAGCTTCCCAAACCAGAGCTGCACCGGTCAAGAAATCAATGAGATGCCCCACTTTGGATCTGTTAGATGAAACTGTCCAGGTAGAAAGTCAAAATAAGCAATCGGGCCATCCAAAGACTCCTTTAATCTTGAAGGATTTCAATAATAGATGTTTAAGGACTGATGGGAGGAAGGTCCCGACACCTGGTATGAATTGGTCGGTGAAGTGCAGCATTATCTGTCCTTAACTGGTCCAATTCCAAGGTTTGTTTTCGAAGGAAAGTGACCAGGTCTACACCAAGATGCATATAGCAAACAGTAAAAAATGTTTTGCTGTTGCAACCGGTTCAGTTCTGGACACCAACCCGTAATCTAGTCTGGGTCTTCCACTGCCCAATGAATAGGCAACTCTTTCCGGAAGCCACAATGTCACCTGGATTATAAGGCAAGTGTTTTTGAGAAGCGCCACCTTCTCAGCAGGAAAAAGTCAAAGGCATAAAAAAAACCTTCTCTCTGGACGAAGACTTCGGAGGATTGAAGAAAGCTAGGAATTTAGAATCTGATAGTGGATTTCTTCTGGCGCGAGGAGTCTGTATCAGCAAATGAAGGAAGCAAGGAAATACATGAAGGGACATGCCTTTGTTGTGACGTTCCCTCCCACCAGCCTGAAGCCTTATTATGGTAAAATAACATGAAAAGAAAATGATATCAAACATCACTCAACAAGAAACACAAAGGACTAGGAAAACCATAAAGGAATCAAGGAAGAAATAGCCATGATGGAAAAAGAAAAAGAAACAGGAATGAAAACCTGAACCGGGCTAACTGCAGAGCTGCTTTAAAAGGCAGCTGCAAAGCCCCAGGCAGGAGCTTTGCAGTCATTTTGGAGCTCCAGGAGCAAGAAGTAGCAGCTAAGAGTCCAGGAGAACAAGGCAAGATAGCCCCAGGTGAATGAAACTCACAGCCTCCCTCCAAGCCATACCCCTCATATCTCTCAAAGACCCCTCGCTCCCTGTGCGCTTCCTAGTCCCCCACTCTTTTCTTTTGGCAGTGTTCATAAGTGCTGCCAAGACCATATATATATCTATATATTTCTCTCTCTCTCTCTCGCTCTCTCTCTCTCTCTCACTCTCTCTCTCTCTCTCTCTCTCTCTCTCTCTCTCTCTCTCTCTCTCTCTCTCTATATATATATATATATATATATATATATATATATATATATACATATATATATATATATATATTCACGCTCCAAGGTTGTCCACCTTATGAGTAGCACGCGAGCAGCAGCTTTATTTATGTGTAGGTGAGGACGGGGATCCGCTCGTAGACGCCGCTCCGTAATGGATCTGCCCGACGCGTTTCGAAGCTCC
Organism: Lissotriton helveticus; assembly: GCF_964261635.1. Taxonomy (NCBI): domain Eukaryota; kingdom Metazoa; phylum Chordata; class Amphibia; order Caudata; family Salamandridae; genus Lissotriton; species Lissotriton helveticus. The sequence goes on along the minus strand of NC_136073.1, from coordinate 600,737,242 downwards.
ATCTGCTTCTCTTCAGGGGCTTTAACGGAAGCGGTGTGCGCACCCGTTACACTTCTCCAATTTCATATAACTCACCCGCCAATGGGAGGCTCCAATGAGACTTCTGGGAAGTGTAGTGCGGAAAGCACACAATCAAGTCCTGTATGGACTCCACGAGTGGGCCCGTCCTCGATCCCATGTACGGCTGCTACTTCACTGCCGTGACCCCCACGTTAACGGGGTGGTGCATACTCTGCGGCTGGACTGCCGCATATAGATTCACGCTCCAAGGTTGTCCACCTTATGAGTAGCACGCGAGCAGCAGCTTTATTTATGTGTAGGTGAGGACGGGGATCCGCTCGTAGACGCCGCTCCGTAATGGATCTGCCCGACGCGTTTCGAAGCTCCATCTGCTTCTCTTCAGGGGCTTTAACGGAAGCGGTGTGCGCACCCGTTACACTTCTCCAATTTCATATAACTCACCCGCCAATGGGAGGCTCCAATGAGACTTCTGGGAAGTGTAGTGCGGAAAGCACACAATCAAGTCCTGTATGGACTCCACGAGTGGGCCCGTCCTCGATCCCATGTACGGCTGCTACTTCACTGCCGTGACCCCCACGTTAACGGGGTGGTGCATACTCTGCGGCTGGACTGCCGCATATAGATTCACGCTCCAAGGTTGTCCACCTTATGAGTAGCACGCGAGCAGCAGCTTTATTTATGTGTAGGTGAGGACGGGGATCCGCTCGTAGACGCCGCTCCGTAATGGATCTGCCCGACGCGTTTCGAAGCTCCATCTGCTTCTCTTCAGGGGCTTTAACGGAAGCGGTGTGCGCACCCGTTACACTTCTCCAATTTCATATAACTCACCCGCCAATGGGAGGCTCCAATGAGACTTCTGGGAAGTGTAGTGCGGAAAGCACACAATCAAGTCCTGTATGGACTCCACGAGTGGGCCCGTCCTCGATCCCATGTACAGCTGCTACTTCACTGCCGTGACCCCCACGTTAACGGGGTGGTGCATACTCTGCGGCTGGACTGCCGCATATAGATTCACGCTCCAAGGTTGTCCACCTTATGAGTAGCACGCGAGCAGCAGCTTTATTTATGTGTAGGTGAGGACGGGGATCCGCTCGTAGACGCCGCTCCGTAATGGATCTGCCCGACGCGTTTCGAAGCTCCATCTGCTTCTCTTCAGGGGCTTTAACGGAAGCGGTGTGCGCACCCGTTACACTTCTCCAATTTCATATAACTCACCCGCCAATGGGAGGCTCCAATGAGACTTCTGGGAAGTGTAGTGCGGAAAGCACACAATCAAGTCCTGTATGGACTCCACGAGTGGGCCCGTCCTCGATCCCATGTACGGCTGCTACTTCACTGCCGTGACCCCCACGTTAACGGGGTGGTGCATACTCTGCGGCTGGACTGCCACATATAGATTCACGCTCCAAGGTTGTCCACCTTATGAGTAGCACGCGAGCAGCAGCTTTATTTATGTGTAGGTGAGGACGGGGATCTGCTCGTAGACGCCGCTCCGTAATGGATCTGCCCGACGCGTTTCGAAGCTCCATCTGCTTCTCTTCAGGGGCTTTAATGGAAGCGGTGTGCGCACCCGTTACACTTCTCCAATTTCATATAACTCACCCGCCAATGGGAGGCTCCAATGAGACTTCTGGGAAGTGTAGTGCGGAAAGCACACAATCAAGTCCTGTATGGACTCCACGAGTGGGCCCGTCCTCGATCCCATGTACGGCTGCTACTTCACTGCCGTGACCCCCACGTTAACGGGGTGGTGCATACTCTGCGGCTGGACTGCCGCATATAGATTCACGCTCCAAGGTTGTCCACCTTATGAGTAGCACGCGAGCAGCAGCTTTATTTATGTGTAGGTGAGGACGGGGATCCGCTCGTAGACGCCGCTCCGTAATGGATCTGCCCGACGCGTTTCGAAGCGCACACCACTTCCGTTAAAGCCCCTGAAGAGAAGCAGATGGAGCTTCGAAATGCGTCGGGCAGATCCATTACGGAGCGGCGTCTACGAGCGGATCCCTGTCCTCACCTACACATAAATAAAGCTGCTGCTCGCGTGCTACTCATAAGGTGGACAACCTTGGAGCGTGAATCTATATGCGGCAGTCCAGCCGCAGAGTATGCACCACCCCGTTAACGTGGGGGTCACGGCAGTGAAGTAGCAGCCGTACATGGGATCGAGGACGGGCCCACTCGTGGAGTCCATACAGGACTTGATTGTGTGCTTTCCGCACTACACTTCCCAGAAGTCTCATTGGAGCCTCCCATTGGCGGGTGAGTTATATGAAATTGGAGAAGTGTAACGGGTGCGCACACCGCTTCCGTTAAAGCCCCTGAAGAGAAGCAGATGGAGCTTCGAAACGCGTCGGGCAGATCCATTACGGAGCGGCGTCTACGAGCGGATCCCCGTCCTCACCTACACATAAATAAAGCTGCTGCTCGCGTGCTACTCATAAGGTGGACAACCTTGGAGCGTGAATCTATATGCGGCAGTCCAGCCGCAGAGTATGCACCACCCCGTTAACGTGGGGGTCACGGCAGTGAAGTAGCAGCCGTACATGGGATCGAGGACGGGCCCACTCGTGGAGTCCATACAGGACTTGATTGTGTGCTTTCCGCACTACACTTCCCAGAAGTCTCATTGGAGCCTTCCATTGGCGGGTGAGTTATATGAAATTGGAGAAGTGTAACGGGTGCGCACACCGCTTCCGTTAAAGCCCCTGAAGAGAAGCAGATGGAGCTTCGAAACGCGTCGGGCAGATCCATTACGGAGCGGCGTCTACGAGCGGATCCCTGTCCTCACCTACACATAAATAAAGCTGCTGCTCGCGTGCTACTCATAAGGTGGACAACCTTGGAGCGTGAATCTATATGCGGCAGTCCAGCCGCAGAGTATGCACCACCCCGTTAACGTGGGGGTCACGGCAGTGAAGTAGCAGCCGTACATGGGATCGAGGACGGGCCCACTCGTGGAGTCCATACAGGACTTGATTGTGTGCTTTCCGCACTACACTTCCCAGAAGTCTCATTGGAGCCTCCCATTGGCGGGTGAGTTATATGAAATTGGAGAAGTGTAACGGGTGCGCACACCGCTTCCGTTAAAGCCCCTGAAGAGAAGCAGATGGAGCTTCGAAACGCGTCGGGCAGATCCATTACGGAGCGGCGTCTACGAGCGGATCCCTGTCCTCACCTACACATAAATAAAGCTGCTGCTCGCGTGCTACTCATAAGGTGGACAACCTTGGAGCGTGAATCTATATGCGGCAGTCCAGCCGCAGAGTATGCACCACCCCGTTAACGTGGGGGTCACGGCAGTGAAGTAGCAGCCGTACATGGGATCGAGGACGGGCCCACTCGTGGAGTCCATACAGGACTTGATTGTGTGCTTTCCGCACTACACTTCCCAGAAGTCTCATTGGAGCCTTCCATTGGCGGGTGAGTTATATGAAATTGGAGAAGTGTAACGGGTGCGCACACCGCTTCCGTTAAAGCCCCTAAAGAGAAGCAGATGGAGCTTCGAAACGCGTCGGGCAGATCCATTACGGAGCGGCGTCTACGAGCGGATCCCTGTCCTCACCTACACATAAATAAAGCTGCTGCTCGCGTGCTACTCATAAGGTGGACAACCTTGGAGCGTGAATCTATATGCGGCAGTCCAGCCGCAGAGTATGCACCACCCCGTTAACGTGGGGGTCACGGCAGTGAAGTAGCAGCCGTACATGGGATCGAGGACGGGCCCACTCGTGGAGTCCATACAGGACTTGATTGTGTGCTTTCCGCACTACACTTCCCAGAAGTCTCATTGGAGCCTCCCATTGGCGGGTGAGTTATATGAAATTGGAGAAGTGTAACGGGTGCGCACACCGCTTCCGTTAAAGCCCCTGAAGAGAAGCAGATGGAGCTTCGAAACGCGTCGGGCAGATCCATTACGGAGCGGCGTCTACGAGCGGATCCCTGTCCTCACCTACACATAAATAAAGCTGCTGCTCGCGTGCTACTCATAAGGTGGACAACCTTGGAGCGTGAATCTATATGCGGCAGTCCAGCCGCAGAGTATGCACCACCCCGTTAACGTGGGGGTCACGGCAGTGAAGTAGCAGCCGTACATGGGATCGAGGACGGGCCCACTCGTGGAGTCCATACAGGACTTGATTGTGTGCTTTCCGCACTACACTTCCCAGAAGTCTCTTTGGAGCCTCCCATTGGCGGGTGAGTTATATGAAATTGGAGAAGTGTAACGGGTGCGCACACCGCTTCCGTTAAAGCCCCTGAAGAGAAGCAGATGGAGCTTCGAAACGCGTCGGGCAGATCCATTACGGAGCGGCGTCTACGAGCGGATCCCTGTCCTCACCTACACATAAATAAAGCTGCTGCTCGCGTGCTACTCATAAGGTGGACAACCTTGGAGCGTGAATCTATATGCGGCAGTCCAGCCGCAGAGTATGCACCACCCCGTTAACGTGGGGGTCACGGCAGTGAAGTAGCAGCCGTACATGGGATCGAGGACGGGCCCACTCGTGGAGTCCATACAGGACTTGATTGTGTGCTTTCCGCAGTACACTTCCCAGAAGTCTCATTGGAGCCTCCCATTGGCGGGTGAGTTATATGAAATTGGAGAAGTGTAACGGGTGCGCACACCGCTTCCGTTAAAGCCCCTGAAGAGAAGCAGATGGAGCTTCGAAACGCGTCGGGCAGATCCATTACGGAGCGGCGTCTACGAGCGGATCCCTGTCCTCACCTACACATAAATAAAGCTGCTGCTCGCGTGCTACTTATAAGGTGGACAACCTTGGAGCGTGAATCTATATGCGGCAGTCCAGCCGCAGAGTATGCACCACCCCGTTAACGTGGGGGTCACGGCAGTGAAGTAGCAGCCGTACATGGGATCGAGGACGGGCCCACTCGTGGAGTCCATACAGGACTTGATTGTGTGCTTTCCGCACTACACTTCCCAGAAGTCTCATTGGAGCCTCCCATTGGCGGGTGAGTTATATGAAATTGGAGAAGTGTAACGGGTGCGCACACCGCTTCCGTTAAAGCCCCTGAAGAGAAGCAGATGGAGCTTCGAAACGCGTCGGGCAGATCCATTACGGAGCGGCGTCTACGAGCGGATCCCTGTCCTCACCTACACATAAATAAAGCTGCTGCTCGCGTGCTACTCATAAGGTAGACAACCTTGGAGCGTGAATCTATATGCGGCAGTCCAGCCGCAGAGTATGCACCACCCCGTTAACGTGGGGGTCACGGCAGTGAAGTAGCAGCCGTACATGGGATCGAGGACGGGCCCACTCGTGGAGTCCATACAGGACTTGATTGTGTGCTTTCCGCACTACACTTCCCAGAAGTCTCATTGGAGCCTCCCATTGGCGGGTGAGTTATATGAAATTGGAGAAGTGTAACGGGTGCGCACACCGCTTCCGTTAAAGCCCCTGAAGAGAAGCAGATGGAGCTTCGAAACGCGTCGGGCAGATCCATTACGGAGCGGCGTCTACGAGCGGATCCCTGTCCTCACCTACACATAAATAAAGCTGCTGCTCGCGTGCTACTCATAAGGTGGACAACCTTGGAGCGTGAATCTATATGCGGCAGTCCAGCCGCAGAGTATGCACCACCCCGTTAACGTGGGGGTCACGGCAGTGAAGTAGCAGCCGTACATGGGATCGAGGACGGGCCCACTCGTGGAGTCCATACAGGACTTGATTGTGTGCTTTCAGCACTACACTTCCCAGAAGTCTCATTGGAGCCTCCCATTGGCGGGTGAGTTATATGAAATTGGAGAAGTGTAACGGGTGCGCACACCGCTTCCGTTAAAGCCCCTGAAGAGAAGCAGATGGAGCTTTGAAACGCGTCGGGCAGATCCATTACGGAGCGGCGTCTACGAGCGGATCCCTGTCCTCACCTACACATAAATAAAGCTGCTGCTCGCGTGCTACTCATAAGGTGGACAACCTTGGAGCGTGAATCTATATGCGGCAGTCCAGCCGCAGAGTATGCACCACCCCGTTAACGTGGGGGTCACGGCAGTGAAGTAGCAGCCGTACATGGGATCGAGGACGGGCCCACTCGTGGAGTCCATACAGGACTTGATTGTGTGCTTTCCGCACTACACTTCCCAGAAGTCTCATTGGAGCCTCCCATTGGCGGGTGAGTTATATGAAATTGGAGAAGTGTAACGGGTGAGCACACCGCTTCCGTTAAAGCCCCTGAAGAGAAGCAGATGGAGCTTCGAAACGCGTCGGGCAGATCCATTACGGAGCGGCGTCTACGAGCGGATCCCTGTCCTCACCTACACATAAATAAAGCTGCTGCTCGCGTGCTACTCATAAGGTGGACAACCTTGGAGCGTGAATCTATATGCGGCAGTCCAGCCGCAGAGTATGCACCACCCCGTTAACGTGGGGGTCACGGCAGTGAAGTAGCAGCCGTACATGGGATCGAGGACGGGCCCACTCGTGGAGTCCATACAGGACTTGATTGTGTGCTTTCCGCACTACACTTCCCAGAAGTCTCATTGGAGCCTCCCATTGGCGGGTGAGTTATATGAAATTGGAGAAGTGTAACGGGTGCGCACACCGCTTCCGTTAAAGCCCCTGAAGAGAAGCAGATGGAGCTTCGAAACGCGTCGGGCAGATCCATTACGGAGCGGCGTCTACGAGCGGATCCCTGTCCTCACCTACACATAAATAAAGCTGCTGCTCGCGTGCTACTCATAAGGTGGACAACCTTGGAGCGTGAATCTATATGCGGCAGTCCAGCCGCAGAGTATGCACCACCCCGTTAACGTGGGGGTCACGGCAGTGAAGTAGCAGCCGTACATGGGATCGAGGACGGGCCCACTCGTGGAGTCCATACAGGACTTGATTGTGTGCTTTCCGCAGTACACTTCCCAGAAGTCTCATTGGAGCCTCCCATTGGCGGGTGAGTTATATGAAATTGGAGAAGTGTAACGGGTGCGCACACCGCTTCCGTTAAAGCCCCTGAAGAGAAGCAGATGGAGCTTCGAAACGCGTCGGGCAGATCCATTACGGAGCGGCGTCTACGAGCGGATCCCTGTCCTCACCTACACATAAATAAAGCTGCTGCTCGCGTGCTACTTATAAGGTGGACAACCTTGGAGCGTGAATCTATATGCGGCAGTCCAGCCGCAGAGTATGCACCACCCCGTTAACGTGGGGGTCACGGCAGTGAAGTAGCAGCCGTACATGGGATCGAGGACGGGCCCACTCGTGGAGTCCATACAGGACTTGATTGTGTGCTTTCCGCACTACACTTCCCAGAAGTCTCATTGGAGCCTCCCATTGGCGGGTGAGTTATATGAAATTGGAGAAGTGTAACGGGTGCGCACACCGCTTCCGTTAAAGCCCCTGAAGAGAAGCAGATGGAGCTTCGAAACGCGTCGGGCAGATCCATTACGGAGCGGCGTCTACGAGCGGATCCCTGTCCTCACCTACACATAAATAAAGCTGCTGCTCGCGTGCTACTCATAAGGTGGACAACCTTGGAGCGTGAATCTATATGCGGCAGTCCAGCCGCAGAGTATGCACCACCCCGTTAACGTGGGGGTCACGGCAGTGAAGTAGCAGCCGTACATGGGATCGAGGACGGGCCCACTCGTGGAGTCCATACAGGACTTGATTGTGTGCTTTCCGCACTACACTTCCCAGAAGTCTCATTGGAGCCTCCCATTGGCGGGTGAGTTATATGAAATTGGAGAAGTGTAACGGGTGCGCACACCGCTTCCGTTAAAGCCCCTGAAGAGAAGCAGATGGAGCTTCGAAACGCGTCGGGCAGATCCATTACGGAGCGGCGTCTACGAGCGGATCCCTGTCCTCACCTACACATAAATAAAGCTGCTGCTCGCGTGCTACTCATAAGGTGGACAACCTTGGAGCGTGAATCTATATGCGGCAGTCCAGCCGCAGAGTATGCACCACCCCGTTAACGTGGGGGTCACGGCAGTGAAGTAGCAGCCGTACATGGGATCGAGGACGGGCCCACTCGTGGAGTCCATACAGGACTTGATTGTGTGCTTTCCGCACTACACTTCCCAGAAGTCTCATTGGAGCCTCCCATTGGCGGGTGAGTTATATGAAATTGGAGAAGTGTAACGGGTGCGCACACCGCTTCCGTTAAAGCCCCTGAAGAGAAGCAGATGGAGCTTCGAAACGCGTCGGGCAGATCCATTACGGAGCGGCGTCTACGAGCGGATCACTGTCCTCACCTACACATAAATAAAGCTGCTGCTCGCGTGCTACTCATAAGGTGGACAACCTTGGAGCGTGAATCTATATGCGGCAGTCCAGCCGCAGAGTATGCACCACCCCGTTAACATGGGGGTCACGGCAGTGAAGTAGCAGCCGTACATGGGATCGAGGACGGGCCCACTCGTGGAGTCCATACAGGACTTGATTGTGTGCTTTCCGCACTACACTTCCCAGAAGTCTCATTGGAGCCTCCCATTGGCGGGTGAGTTATATGAAATTGGAGAAGTGTAACGGGTGCGCACACCGCTTCCGTTAAAGCCCCTGAAGAGAAGCAGATGGAGCTTCGAAACGCGTCGGGCAGATCCATTACGGAGCGGCGTCTACGAGCGGATCCCTGTCCTCACCTACACATAAATAAAGCTGCTGCTCGCGTGCTACTCATAAGGTGGACAACCTTGGAGCGTGAATATATATATATATATATATATATATATATATATATATATATATATATATATATATGTATATATATATATCCCAAACAAGGTTTCCCCTAAGAAGATGCCTCACAAGAAGGGTTGCAGCACAAATCATCCCAGGCTGCAAGCACTCCACCAGAAAGCCAGCCTCCCAATAGCCATACGCGTTTCGAGCAGTCTCCGTGCTCTTGTTCACTGGCAAACTGACACACAGGCAGGCTGAGTTAGAACAGTTAATTTATTTCGTAATAAGTCCCGCCCACATGGCGGCAGGCATTGTGGTACTGATAGTCCAAAATACAAGCCTATGACTTCAAAGTTCTTTTATCCAAGTGGATACCAAGCCTTGGTCAGTATAAATATATACCTTGTTAGGTGAGAGCGCTGCCTTCTTGATGTAAACTTGCCAATATCTAACTGGGACTGAGGCTCCCTCCTTTCCAACGAGCACCCGTAGTTCTCGGCACTCAGGATCCGCCCCAGTCGGGCAGCGGGGCATCTTCGCGACCGGGCCGGCCGCTATTGTATTTCCAAAACAAGGTTGCCCCTAAGAAGATGCCTCACAAGAAGGGTTGCAGCACAAATCATACCAGGCAGCAAGCACTCCACCAGAAAGCCAGCCTCCTAATAGCCATACGTCATACGCGTTTCGAGCAGTCTCCGTGCTCTTGTTCACTGACAAACTGACACACAGGCAGGCTGAGTTAGAACAGTTAATTTATTTCGTAATAAGTCACGCCCACATGTCGGCAGGCATTGTGGTACTGATAGTCCAAAATACAAGCCTATGACTTCAAAGTTCTTTTATCCAAGTGGATACCAAGCCTTGGTCAGTATAAATATATACCTTGTTAGGTGAGAGCTCTGCCTTTCATGATGTAAACTTGCCAATATCTAACTGGGACTGAGGCTCCCTCCTTTCCAACGAGCGCCCGTAGTTCTTGGCACTCAGGATCCGCCCCAGTCGGGCAGCGGGGCATCTTATTTTTTGTCATTTCTTTGAAATGGAAGGCAGGGCTCTCTTGCTTTCAAAACCATTTGAGATTTAGCTGTCTTTCCAGATCATTGTTTTTGCCAAAAAAATCTACATAAGGGGCATATATCTAGGGGCACATGGTCAGTGGGCTTTATCCTGTTTCCTGTTAAATTATCATTAACATTTTACTTTCATCCTTTATTGCATACTGAATTGACAGGAGCTCTGTCCCCTTTAAGTACTGGCTTCCTTCATTTTGAGTGACAGCACAAAGCCTGTGGATATTGTTCTCACCTACCTAAGACAGTTCCTTTCTGTTCAGTGACAAAGCTTATTCATAGTGTATTTTATTTTATCTATTTTATATTACCTTTAAATGACAGCTATTTATTTTCCCTGCTACTTAAGGGCTTGCTTGGTTGGCTATTTAATAATGTCCGGGTTGACCAGATGGCTCTACACCAACCAGAACACTACTTTCCATGCTTGAACTTTACTTTTACTTATTATTGTCATAAGGCGTGTTTTTCCGATTACCTCAATTAAAATGAACTAATACTACAACTCCCAGAATGCGTGACTATGAAAAAGCAAAGCCCAAGAATGGAAAAGTGGTGCCCCAGTGACACAAACTTACCTCCTTCACAAATAACGATAAAATGCTTAGCACAACTGAAAAGTGTATTATTTAATTAGTATCACTAATAAAGGAGCCATGACTGTGAATATTTATTGTGATAATGTAGCAACCACATTTATGTAGCTACTGTTAATGTTTAATATGCCTTTTAAACTATTTATTGTAATATGAATGTTTGTAATCTACTTTTTAAAATGTAATATCTATGAATTGTGGTTTCTTATATTTTGTATGTGCTTTTATGATATCTTGCATATCGAAATAAAGCTTTGATGATGATGATGTAGCTACATTTTTCCATATTATTTTGTGGCCCGAGCTTGCAATAAAAGCATTCAAAAATAACCTTCACACCAGCAAAGACCAGACCAATTAGCTTTGCCAATGTTTGTTTGTAATGAAAATAGCAATCATTACTCTCAGTTATAGCTCTTTTTATTATTTTTGGGAGTCAGGCTTGTGTTGGACTTTGCTGGCTTCTGCAAGTTTTAGGCTTTTTTTGAAAAGGACCTCTGCTTCTTATTAAGTCGAGACGAGGCAGCAATTGCACTGTCTCTTTGAGGCATGTTGCATACACTTTTGTGAGCTCACAGTCTGCCCATCACTTTTTATTTGTGACTATGATTGTCTTTCAAAAAGACTTGCTTGCTAGTGGCTAATCTTTCCTCTCTGTCCCTCCTTGTTGTCATTTGTTTCCTCCCATGGAGCAGCGCCCAACTACTGGTATCTTTACACTTTGGTGCTTATCTGTTCATGGCTAGGCACTATTATTTCTTTCTTTCTTGCTCGTCTTTGTTGAAACATTGCCGTTTTTGTATTCCTCCTGTGTTTTTTTTAAAGGTAGTGTCTTTATTTTTCATTTTGTTCGTTGAGGCGAGGTTTCGTGGTACCCTGAAGGCATAGTGAATCTCCATTTTATTAATATATTTTTTACGCCATGAAGTGAGCGTGCATTTCTGAAGCATTTAAGAACTATTTGTCATTGTCAAGGGAGTGTGTGAGCACTTTGGAAAGCTGTTTGCTTATTTGCTTAAAATGTGCATGTGCGAAGTATTTTAAGCAATTAAACAAATATGTTTGTCCTCTTAGTGTTTGTGTGCTTTCTTTCTTAGATAAGCACAATGGCTTCAGCATTCCATGAGCATGTTAGTGTTAATCAGCAGTCACCTTTGTATGCTTCTCTCCTCCCCCTCTGCTGTATGTTGCTCTGAAATACCGTGGGCATCTGTGTACCTCCGCTTCACATTGCTGTCTCACCTGTGTGCTTCTGTCCCCTCACCTGCACCCATATTGATCTCTCTTGCATGTGTGGTCATATGCCCGCCATCTCATCCGTGTGCTTTTCTTCACCAGTCATGTACCCGGTTTAGGCCTGGTAGGAAATGGTGCCATTTTCACACATACACTGTCTTTTTCCTAAAGTTACCTTCACTTTGTCACATCGACTTTTGACACACATTTGCATTTGTGACACTTGGGTTAGTTTCTACGAAAAACCGTCCTTGCTGACACAAAGGACTTCATGAGAACACTATCACACAGCCTTTGCCTTATGTGCATGGCCCTCACTTGCTTGATACAAATGTGTTTGTTAATACGTCCAACAACTTGAATATCAAGGTGTGATTGAAAGTTGCACCTCTTCGATGAATAATCCTCTGTTTCCAGTAATGAAACTAGATCAATCATACTGTCTAGTATTAGATTACAGGCATTTGAATACAACTACATAGTGCACACTAAAGAATAACATTGTGCGGAAAAAATTCAAAACAATACTAGACCTCTCAAATAGATTTTTCTGCCAAAATGTAGCACCTGGAAGCATATATTTGACAGCCTTCAGGGCACTAGGTTCTCAAAAACAATTTTGTCATTTATCACAGAATAGTACCTGGCTGTTTTCAGCCAGTGTCACAGAACTACTTGAAAACTTTGGTGACCAGGCATTGTCATATGTCGATGATATATACTTAATGGACGATGACCTGATGGAACTCTTGACCAGAGTGGACCGCATAATCTTGGGGTTTGCTCATGTGAGCTATAGATTAAATGTTCAAAAATCAAAAAATGCTCACCACTGTGTCCTGTATCTGGGATACGATCTGTCAAGTGAGGGCAATAGCCTGGCACTGTATGTTTTTGGGAAAAATGTGCTTGCCCCAACCTCTGACTACTTTTTATTTTGGCAGAACATACATTCCTGATTATGCAGAATGGGTAAAACCATTCTACGACCATATTCATCCAGACTGTCGAAGCACACATTGGATAGAAGAGCACATGTAAATCTTACTTTCCAGTCACACTGACATGATAGCTTCCAGACATTTGCACACATGTGTAAACACAACGGTGATCTGTGTAATAGCGAATGCATCAGGGTACACATATGTCATGTTCAATGAACGTGACACAGTACCGATTGCATATAAATCGCATCGCCATACCAATGTGGAAATGCATTTTGCACCTACTGAAAAAATACTGACAGCAGTACAGACTGCTGTAGTCAGAAAGTGTGCCCTGGCTTAAGGGAACATATTATTGTCACGACCCCGGTACCAACCTTAGAGGTGGTTACCAGAGCTAGTGTTCCAGATGCTAAAGCTCTACATTCGAGATGGTGTAGTACTTCATGAATTCATACATCGTGAGACTGTGGTGACCTTTGACTCTATGTGTTTTAACTGACTCCATTTTGAATGTACAACATCATTTTTGTGCTCTTGTATGATTTCATTTTGTGCCTTCTTGCAGTTTCAGAGAGGGATGTTTTTCTTTCTTTGGAGCACTTGAGCAAAACAGCCTTGCTGGAACAGAACGTGTGGGATGTGCGTTTGAGAGTGTAAGAGAGGAATGTACTTTTCCGTCTCTGAATCAAAACATGGAGGGTTGGCCAGCTTCCGTCTTGACCTCGAAACACACCGGTATGGTCAGCCTTGGTTTTGAAATCGATGAAGGGAGGGGGAAATTTCTAGAAGTCTCTCTCTGTGTTAGTAAAAAGTATTAAAGACAGGAGGTTTTGGCGCTCATACAGAAGCACACTTGTGGGGTGGACGCACCATCACAGGGAAGTTTTTTCTATCCCATTGATACTTCTGAATGACTGAAAAGGGCTTCCTAGTCAAACTGACCAGAATGTTGAGTTCAACTCAATAGGTGATGTATAAGATTAATTGTTCTGTGATATTTTAATGTTGTGTAGATATGCTCTTTATATTTGAGTCTTTCATTTGACAGTGTTTATTCTTGGCATTTGACAGTACTTGTTTCTTGCATTGGACGTCCATTATTATCTGCTTATGTTTTGCTCCCTTGCATTTGACTTGTGAGTGTTCCATTATTAATATTTGCGTGTGTTTTACTTTTATTATCTGCTTGTGTTTTATCTCATGTATTTGATTACTTGTGAGTGTTTTTTTGGGATAAACGATATTATTGGGTTTTAACAGCCACTGGGTGGCCAACAAGAACAAGGCACATATTAGGTAGCTAATATTGTGTATAATAGTTACAACCAATCAAACCTAGACAAATACCAAGTAAGCTATTGAGTACTACTCATGCCACAGTTGAGATACAATCTTTCAAAGGTGCAACCATTTTCCCAATACACGTCCATACTTTTAGGGGCAGCCCCGTGCCTCAGACACCACCCTCTCCTGTTGGGCACACCAATCAACCTCACAACGCCACATTGCAAAGGTTGGAGGGGCGGGGTTCAACCATTTTGCCACAATGTCACACTTTGTCATCAGAAAGCCGTACCCAGGAAGGTCTTCTCCGCTCTGATACCACCGACCCCCTCTGTTATTCCCAGAAGGATCAGGTTGGGGGAGGAGGGAACCACCCATCCCAACACCTCTGTCAGGTCTTTTATTACTGCAGCTCAGTATGTTTGTATGGCCACACAGGACCAAGTCATGTGGAAGAAGTCCACAGGTATGGTTGCGCATCTGGGACAAGCGACATCGGATTGTAAACCAGCCCTTTGCAGACGCGAAGGGGGGAGGTACGCCACTTGGAGGTAGTAAGTGTGTATCCGTCATAGTTTGGAGGAGATGGTGTGTTCACGGGGAGCCATCAGGGAATTGCGCCAATCTTCCTCTTTTAGCGGGCCCACCCAACCCTCCCATAAGGGTGCGGTAAATTTGTAAGACCCCACCATGTCCCAAGTTACCCATCAAAACATTAGCTTTTAGTGGGTTAAATTTTGGGAGGGGTTCTATGTTGCATATGTGGGTGTTGCGGGCATGTCTGAACTGGAGATATTTGTAGAATTGAGAGCGTGTAAGGGTAAAAGTCTCCTGAAGATTGGTGAAGGAGCGCATGACCGTACATCCCTTAATCAGGAAATCCCGATGTCATCCCACGGTTTGAAGCCCCTAAGAGCTGCCACCTCTTTCAACCAGGTGCCATGCCATAAAGGAGTATGCTGTGTGAGTATACCATCCCATTGCATGTGGCGTAAGGTGGCGCGCCTTGCCAAGCGGACTACCCGTGTGACCGTGGGCATTCAGGAGAGGATCAGGCGTGGTATAGCAGTGCCTGCAGGGTGGGAAAGCCAAGCAGTGAGAGTTCTAATTTATAGGTCGGGTCTAACTACCCCCGTTGAACCAGTCGTGGGCAACGAGGATGTGAGAGGCGAGATGATAAAGATATAGGTTGGACATGCCCAGTCCGCCATCACAGGGACCACGTTGGCAGTAGAGGAGTGCCAGCCATGGCCGTGAGCCTCGCCAAAGTTGGTACGGGTGTCTCCCTCTAGTTTTTGGAACCAGGACCTTGGAATCTGGAGAGGAAAGTTGAGAAGGATGTAGAGGAAGCGGGGCAGTATAATCATTTTGTACAGGGCTATACGGCCGATCACATTAAGGGGGACATTTTGCCACTTGGTCAGGTTAGCTTTAGCTTTCTGGAGCAACGGTTGTCATTTCAGGTCACAGGTGAACTCTGGATACAGTGCTTCCCATACTCCTAGGTATTTGAAACTTAGTTTGCGGAGAGGGATGGTCGACTTCCAGACAAAACAGTCCGGCAAAGGGGCCAGGGGGCCAGGGGACCAGCACCGATTTGGCTGAGTTCACTCTCAGTCCTGAGGCTGACTCAAAGGCCTCCAAGAGGTGAAGGCATCAGGGGCCGCTCTTTGTTGGGTGTGCAAGGTATAGGAGGATGTCATCTGCATACAAGGCTATGCGGTCCTCATGATGGACATCCCAGCTCCACCTCCTCTAAAGTGGGTCGCCATGGAGGATCTGGGAAAAGGGCTCCTTTGCTAAGGTGAAGAGAAGGGGGGACAGGGGACAACCTTGCCTCGTGTCACGCCTGATGGGGAATGGGTCGGAAAGGATCCAGTTTACTCGGTCTTGGGCCGAGGGGTGGGAGTAAAGCACGTCAACCATACCTCTGAAACACGGACCAAGGCCGGCACGGGCTAGCACTTAGGGAGGTAGTCCCAGTCCACCGTATTGAACGACTTTTCAGAATCAACAAAGAGCAGGGCTAGGTCATGTGGTAAGGAGTGTCGGTGGGCTAGGGCTACCTGGAGCTGTCAAATACAGTGTTGTGTGCTCCTTTGCGGCATGAAGCCGCATTGGGCGGGGTGAATAAGAACCGCAAGCACTCTTTTTAGTTTGTTAGCTAGGATCGTGGCAAAGATTTTTATTTCAAAGTTGAGTGGGGAGGTGGGACAGTAGTGGGCACAGGAGGTGGATGGAGGCTCTTTTATGGGGATTACAACTATTGAGACAGAGTCCTGGTCCTCTGGGAAGGAACCTAGGTGACATGTCTATTTGAAAAGGGCGAGAAGAAGGGGGAGAAGTAAGACTCGATTTTTCATCAGGTATTCCATGGGGAACCCATCTGGGCTAAGAGTTTTCCCAGGGCTCTGCCCTGAAAGGGTGTTCTCGACCTCTTCCATCGTGATGGGGTTGTCAAGTAGTTTGGCGTCTGCACGGGAGAGTGTTGGTAGGTCGACCATGCTCACGAGGCGTTCGCCCGCCGCCCCATCTTTGTCCTTCCGGACAGAGTACAATACCTTGTAGTAGCCGGCAAAGGCTTGGGTGATTACGGGTAGGGTCCGGTGCATATGGCCTGCTTCATCGCTGACCTCTGACACTATTTTATTGGCCTGTTGGTATGAGACCAACCAGTATAGTATTTTCCCATTTTTATTGCCCCAGCCTTGGATGTTGTCTATCGTCGGACGCCAGAGAAGATTGGCCGCTTCTAAAGAATGATGATGAATGTCTTCCTGGATGAGACTTAGCTGACGAGAAGTAGTGTCTCATGGGTTGGAAAGTAGGTGCTGTTCCAGGTGGGAGACCTGGGTTTCCAGCTACATGTTAAGGGATAGGCAATTGTGTTCCCGCTGCCTGACTAAGTGTTTTGCAAATCCACGAATGGTGGCTTTGCTGGCAGACCATTGTGTGCTCACTCGGGCCACCGTTCCGGAGTTATGAAGGAAGTAGGATTGGAGCTCTGTCTATAGTGTCTGGACAAAGGTTTGCTCTTGAAGATACCACGCGTTGATGCGCCGCATGGGTCTTGGACATGAAGGGGAGCGTCCCAGACCAAGAAGAATGGGAGAGGGGTCTGAGGGCCCTCTGGGAGTATGTTGATGTGGTTCAGCGATTGGCAGTCTGGAGCCAGTAGGAATATGAGGTCAATACGGGAGTATGTGTGATGGGACGCCGAGGTGTGTGTGTATTATTGAAGTGT
Organism: Lissotriton helveticus; assembly: GCF_964261635.1. Classification (NCBI taxonomy): domain Eukaryota; kingdom Metazoa; phylum Chordata; class Amphibia; order Caudata; family Salamandridae; genus Lissotriton; species Lissotriton helveticus. Next base: position 600,720,208 of record NC_136073.1, on the reverse strand, counting down.
CTGGTGCCAGGACCGCCAGACTTCGGAAAGGGCCCAGGATGTAATCCAGTCCCCAAGAAATTTGGTCCCAGGGATCCTGAAGGCAGTGGGACCGGTACAATCAAGGATTGGCGCGGGGTCTGCGTTAAAGTCGCTGCCTATCATGCTGATACCCTGTGGGAGAGAAGAGACGTTAGGTCCGCAAGGCAGCCCCTTAGGGCACCCGGGGGGACGTAGATGGATTAACCCCCAGCTTTCCGTTTGTGAGTGCTGAGTGTCCTTTCTAGGTGTTTGTTCCTGCTTTACCGAGTGCCTCATCTTCAGAGTGCTGAATTTCTTTTATTTGGGACAGATGGATACAATGGGCAAACTTCCTCACTGGTACAGATGTAGATTACATATTTGACCCTACATTACAGACACAAGCATTTCTCCAGTATGAGCAAGAATATCCTCTGCCTAATAAAATCATGCTTCTAGAACGCTACGACTATATCATTTACACTGATGGTTCTGCTCAGCCTGCTCTAGGAACCAAACACCAATATTCAGCTGCATGTGCAGTTGTAAAAAATTGTGTGCATGATGGCAACTTCCATCCTGAAAAAAATACACCTATGCACTGGGTGATTGCACAGCTGGCAGAACTTAAGGCTCTTGTACTGGCGCTACAGAATACGGATGCTGGATTCCCCACACTTATAGTGTGTGATTAATATTATTGTGTGAAGTCATATAATGAGGATCTTCATTATTAGAGCCAGAATGGATTCAGGGACTCCAAAGGCTGCACAGTAAAGCACAAGTTGCTTTGGAAACAGGTGGCAAAGCTGAAAGAATTGTTGGACTTGGCCCTTATGGCAGGTTCACCCCTAGGCTTTTTGCCTTTAAATGGTGACCTGGTGATGGTGATTTTTGGGTTCTGCGCACTTTCACTGTGTCCCAGTGGAAAGTGCGTGCGCACTTTGAGTGCATGTGATGAGCTAGGCCTGCCCTCCCATAGGAATGCATAGGGAATGTATGTGTCCCTAGTAGTTCCTGATGCGTGGGGAGTGCAGGCTCGAGTTTGGTATGTGTGAACTCGTGTGATTGAATGCTGCAAAATGGTGTATGTGGCATGTATGTGTCTAGTGGGGAAGTGACACTTCTAGACATGGCTGTGTGTGTGCAGTGAGGGTGCTGGAGTGTGATTGGCTGGAGCTGGCTGGCATGTCAGGCTCCAGGAAGTCTGGATGGGTCTGCCCGGTGGTGAGTGGGAGATTAGCATGCTGATGGCTGGGGAGGAGTGTACCTGTGTCCTGAATGAGGCTGGGTTTTCCCCTGACAATGCTGGCTCCACCCCCCTGTGGTGCGTCTAACGACCCTAGCCCTGCCAGTGAATAGAGAGGGTGGTTGAGCCCATCAACAGTGCTCACAGACCAGCTGCGACTGGTTCTGCCCCCACCCTGCACCTACAGACAAAGGATTTACTGTATAAAAATGGGGCTGTGTCCCCACAGAAGTTGTTCTCTTCCAGGATCCTGCCTAAGGGGGCTGCTGCTGTTGCTGGGCCAGAGGACCGCCACTTGGATTGTCTCCCTGCCTGGAGACCCAGTGAGCTGGCTCTGGGCCCAGCCTTGCCCCCCTGCCTACCAAAAAGAACTTTGTTGGGTCTGGACCTTGCAAGTAGCGCTGGGGAGCGCTTTCTCTGGACCCTCTTGACCCCCCTAGCACTTGGGAGTGCTTGATTCTGCCATAGCGCTTGGAAAGCGCTTTATTTACCCTCTAGCGCTGTATTTGCCGTTATAGCGCTTGGGGAGCGCTTCTTGTGCAGCCGGTGCCCACCCGGCATTTGGCCGCTTTAATTGCCGATTTTTGGCCGAGCGAGTGCCCACCTCACTTTATATTTTAATTGGAAGCCGGTGCCCACCCGGCATTGCCCCGAGATCACCGCCGCAGCCCGGGGACATCGAAACCGTGGCCGGGCCGCTGCCTAGTGCGACCCGGAAGTCCCGCCTCCATACCCCCAGGGCCGCGCTGCCATTGGCGGCCCCAGAGGTAGTCAGGCGTATTGCTGCGTGACGGGGCCAGGCGGAGAAGCAGGAAGCAGCCTGCACGTCCTGCCGAGGCTCCCGAGTGAGAGGAGAGCCCCGGACCTCTGCCAGCAGCCGGTGAAGAGGAGCCGTCCCAAAGAGGAGCCCCCGCCCGCCATACTCCCGGTGAGTGAAGCAGTGTTTCCCAGGGAAGGGGGAGGCGTCGGGGCACATTGCCGGTGCCCGCCCCCCCCTCATGCTCTCTCCCCGAGTGAGGGAAATTGTTGGTGAGCCCTGAGAGACTCGGGGGCAGCATAGTCCGGAAGGTGGCATTTCGTGTGTGAGCCTGAAAGGCTCGAGGGGGCATTTGTTGGTCTTGAGTCCAGGAGGGACTCCAACGGTGTGGGCCATTTCGTGTGTTCGAGCCCCGAGGCTCCAGGGGCATAATCTGTTAGTTGAGCCCGAGAGGCTCCAAAGTGCCCACTATTATTTAAGAGTCCCAGGGAGGCTCTAGGTGCCCCCATTTTGCTTCGAGTCCCCAGGAGGGGGATTCCAAGGGGGCACAGTGGTTTTAAGAGCCCAGAGAGGCTCAGGCGACCTGTTGAGTGTAGAGCCACGAGGGCTCTAGGGGCATCAGTTATTTTGAGCCTGAGAGGCTCCTGAGGGGCCAGTCCTTTGTCTAGAGCCCTGAGAGGCTCAGGGGACAGTGAGTTGGCCAGAGCCTGCGAGGCTCCAGTGTTGGCCCAAGCCTTGTCTCACACAGCTGCCCAGCACTTTGTGGGCAGCTGCCACGTTTAGGCTCCCTGACTTTGGACACAGGGCGTCCTAGCCCTAGAGAGGCCAGTTGGCCTAGGGACAGTCACAGGTGGTGACTTCTGTGAGTTTGGCGCACTTGTTCATTTTCTGCACCTCTGAATGTATTGTTGATGCATCATGTGTTTTCCTTCCTTACACCTCTGAATGAATGTTATGCATTGCATCATGTGTTATGTTCTTACACCCCTACAGGTATTGTAATACTTAGGTGGTTGTTTTTCCCCTAGTGGTGCTAGTGAGGTCCTGGTTACCAGTGATTACTGGTCATGTGCTATTTTGTGCTACAGTAATTTTATATTCTAACTTCTAAGTGCTATTTCTAAAAGTGTTACTTCTAAAAGTGCTGATTCCTGACAGTGGTCCAGGTGGCCCTGTCTTGTACATATCCCCTGTAAATTCTGCCCGTGCCTCTGGCACATTGTAAAGTGTGTGTTTTATGTAATGTGTTTTGGTGTAATACAAAGGCTATTTTTATATAACCTTGTGTGGAGTTTCCTTTGTGGTGGGTCCTGGGTGTTGTTGCTGGGGTGCGTGCGCAAATACTTAACTCACATCGCCTCCAAGTTTAGCCTTGCTGCTCGTGCCATGTTACCTAGAGGGTGAGCAGGGGTTATCTTGGCGTGTAACTCCCTTGCCCTGACTTGGGAGTGGTGGTCTCTGACTGACTTTGGCGAAAGCCCTGGCCAGCCAGGGATCCCATTTCTAACATTGGCGGCAAGCGGTGAGGATGAGGATTTGTGTTTGCGGTGTACCACAGTGGCAACTGGCCACACTACAAAGCTCTGCATATTAGATGACCACATTTAGGGGATTGTTTTTTGAAGTTCCATATTTTCTTCTCCTGAGGATATCATTGTGCAATTGTGTCCAGTACATTTGTTCCCCCACCCTGCGCCCAGAGTCGGTACCTGTGTCACGTGTGGTCAGGTTGAGGAATCAGGGGTGGTAGAAACTGCCTTACCAGTCCGAGGGGAGGGTTGTGTGTGGATGAATGGTGTGTGGCACTAGACAAGTGAGTGTGAGTTCTCTGGGGTAGAGAGCTTGCTGAATACCTTTGTAATTTGGACTCTTGCTTCAGCTCTGACAGTTAAGTCCCCTGTGTTGCACGTGTCTGTGAGCATCCTGCCAGGATGGAGTCTGCTTTTAATGTCTGGGGTCTGTTTATGCATGAACTGAGAGAGTTTTGCGAAGAGAGAGACATTGCGGGGAATGAGTCAGACACCCAGTCCCAACTTAGGGGTAACCTAATCCAATGGCAGAAGGAGGGCTGGGAGCGTGAGCACAGTGAGGAGAGGGCCCGGGTCTCACACCATGAGGGTGGTGGGTCTGAGGGGAGCCCTGAAGAGTCTGAGGAGGAGGAAGAAAATGAAAGCACAGGGACGCCAGCAGATAGTGAGGACCCCATAGATAGGGAGTCGCTTGCTGGGTCCAGCGTAGGAGGCAGCGCCTCATCCCTTTCCCTGTCCCCAGAGGAGCTGGAAGATAGGAGGAGAGAAAGGGAGCACCAACTGGCTTTAGAGAAGCTCAGGTTAGAGCATGCCCAGGCTATGGCACAGCTGGGCGTTAGAAAGCAACAGCTAGAGACTCAGAGGGTCTTAGTGCAGGAAAGGATAGAGGAGGCTGAGAGGGCCTCCACCAGAGGCAAAGTAGCTCTGGAGGGTAGACTATCCCCTGCGTGCAGTTTTAATTTTCTGGACTCCCCAGGGCGGGTTGGGTCCAGTGGTGGCAGCTATTTAGATTTCAGTGTAGGAAATCCCAGTCCCAGTTCCCCCAGTCTGGTACCTGTTTCCCCAGAGGAGGAGTTAAGGTTGAAGTTCAGGGACAGTAGGAAACTGTCTCACCAGTCTAGGGAGGAATTTGAGGATGAATGTTGTGATACACTGTGGGCTTGGGTGCAGGTTCACACGAAAGATGATTTTGACATCTTGTTTGATCTGATTGTCAAAGAGCACCTGCTCAGTTGTTGTTCACCAGGGTTGCGCCAACACCTGTTGGGGTGTGGATTGTCTGATGCATGTGAGCTTGCAGATGAAGCAGACCGCTGGGAGAGGGCCAGAGGTTCTCTAGAGTCATTAGGAAGTGATTCCAAAAGTAGTGGTTCAGTGATCTTCCTGCCCAGCGTGGTGTAAGAGGCTCAGTGTAGCCCAGCTAGGTCCCAGGATAGCGAGGAGGGTGTAGGGGCTTACTGCCTGGCTCTGTGGAGCAGGAGTAAGTGGGTGACCGAGGGTCCCCAGGTGCCCGATGCCCTGCCTCAGGACTTGGATGGTTTCTTTAGGGAACACCAGGTTGGGGATCTAGGCTGTCCTGTTAGTCCATTTGAGGAGGATCTCCTAGTGAGTAGAGGACCTGGAGCGTCTGTAAACAGAGCTCCTGTGGTTCTAGAGTCTGGCAGTACCGCTCCGGTAGGGAGAGTACAGGAGTCCAGAGTGAGGAGTGTATGGGGGATGAGTTTCCCAGTGGAAGAACCAGTGGGTCAGGAACTACCCAATTGGGCTAGGTTCCCGTGTAGTGACCCTGGTGACACCACTTCTGTTCTGGGGGATCTTCGCGCACTGTCAGGTGGACAGGGAGCGGGAGATCTGCGCCAGACAGACAGTCACACCACACATGGGTCATGTGTCAGCCTCAGGGGGATTGTGTGTGAATCCCCAGAAGTCCTGGAGTGCCAGGCAATTGTTCCACCAAAGGTTTTAGACCGGAGGTTGAAAGGCCAGGTTCAGGATCAGCCTGACCTGAAGGGTAGGATGACTGTAACCAGTGTCCTGACCGGTTCTTCTTCCAGAGGAACTTCTCCAGGTGGGAGAGGGCAGACCTCTGGAAGGGGGTGCAGAGGGTGGGAGAGCCCACCTCTAACCCCGGTGCAACCTGAGTGGATAAGCCCTGGGTTGGAATTGCGTTCTAAGTGTACCCCTCGTCGGTGGTGGAGGAACCCTAGAAGAAGAGGTAGGGGGAGGAGAGCCTTCCCCGAGACTCCTGGTCCGCCTGAGGTTGTAGGCCCTAGGCTGGAGAACCAGTGGCAGTCTAGTCCTGTCTTGCAGACAGGAAGAGTGGAGAAGGGCCCCTATGTGCCAGGGGTTACTACCCCCCGCTCTGCGATTATGCAAGGACCGGTGGTACCTGGGTAGCCCAGGGCCTGGTCCTGGCCGCGGACAACTTGGGAGTACCAGTGGGGTAGCCCAGTTGGTCCAGACAGTGGTTTGAGAAGGAATCCCATGGGTTCACCGTGGCGTAGAACAGGAGGGTGTACCTGCAGTTGCAGGCCCCCGTCAGTGTTCTATCGCCCCAAGCAAGGAAGTCCATCACGGTGGTGAATGGTCTACCCTGCGTTTTGGCTGGAAGGGGGTTGTGTTGGACTTGGCCCTTATGGCAGGTTCACCCCTAGACTTTTTGCCTTTAAATGGTGACCTGGTGATGGTGATTTTTGGGTTCTGCGCACTTTCACTGTGTCCCAGTGGAAAGTGCGTGCGCACTTTGAGTGCATGTGATGAGCTAGGCCTGCCCTCCCATAGCAATGCATGGGGAATGTATGTGTCCCGAGTAGTTCCTGATGCGTGGGGAGTGCAGGCTCGAGTTTGGTATGTGTGAACTGGTGTGATTGAATGCTGCAAAATGGTGTATGTGGCATGTATGTGTCTAGTGGGGAAGTGACACTTCTAGACATGGCTGTGTGTGTGCAGTGAGGGTGCTGGAGCGTGATTGGCTGGAGCTGGCTGGCATGTCAGGCTCCAGGAAGTCTGGATGGGTCTGCCCGGTGGTGAGTGGGAGATTAGCATGCTGATGGCTGGGGAGGAGTGTACCTGTGTCCTGAATGAGGCTGGGTTTTCCCCTGACAATGCTGGCTCCACCCCCCTGTGGTGCGTCTAACGACCCTAGCCCTGCCAGTGAATAGAGAGGGTGGTTGAGCCCATCAACAGTGCTCACAGACCAGCTGCGACTGGTTCTGCCCCCACCCTGCACCTACAGACAAAGGATTTACTGTATAAAAATGGGGCTGTGTCCCCACAGAAGTTGTTCTCTTCCAGGATCCTGCCTAAGGGGGCTGCTGCTGTTGCTGGGCCAGAGGACCGCCACTTGGATTGTCTCCCTGCCTGGAGACCCAGTGAGCTGGCTCTGGGCCCAGCCTTGCCCCCCTGCCTACCAAAAAGAACTTTGTTGGGTCTGGACCTTGCAAGTAGCGCTGGGGAGCGCTTTCTCTGGACCCTCTTGACCCCCCTAGCACTTGGGAGTGCTTGATTCTGCCATAGCGCTTGGAAAGCGCTTTATTTACCCTCTAGCGCTGGGAGCGCTGTATTTGCCGTTATAGCGCTTGGGGAGCGCTTCTTGTGCAGCCGGTGCCCACCCGGCATTTGGCCGCTTTAATTGCCGATTTTTGGCCGAGCGAGTGCCCACCTCACTTTATATTTTAATTGGAAGCCGGTGCCCACCCGGCATTGCCCCGAGATCACCGCCGCAGCCCGGGGACATCGAAACCGTGGCCGGGCCGCTGCCTAGTGCGACCCGGAAGTCCCGCCTCCATACCCCCAGGGCCGCGCTGCCATTGGCGGCCCCAGAGGTAGTCAGGCGTATTGCTGCGTGACGGGGCCAGGCGGAGAAGCAGGAAGCAGCCTGCACGTCCTGCCGAGGCTCCCGAGTGAGAGGAGAGCCCCGGACCTCTGCCAGCAGCCGGTGAAGAGGAGCCGTCCCAGAGAGGAGCCCCCGCCCGCCAGACTCCCGGTGAGTGAAGCAGTGTTTCCCAGGAAAGGGGGAGGCATCGGGGCACATTGCCGGTGCCCGCCCCCCCCTCATGCTCTCTCCCCGAGTGAGGGAAATTGTTGGTGAGCCCTGAGAGGCTCGGGGGCAGCATAGTCCGGAAGGTGGCATTTCGTGTGTGAGCCTGAAAGGCTCGAGGGGGCATTTGTTGGTCTTGAGTCCAGGAGGGACTCCAACGGTGTGGGCCATTTCGTGTGTTCGAGCCCCGAGGCTCCAGGGGCATAATCTGTTAGTTGAGCCCGAGAGGCTCCAAAGTGCCCACTATTATTTAAGAGTCCCAGGGAGGCTCTAGGTGCCCCCATTTTGCTTCGAGTCCCCAGGAGGGGGATTCCAAGGGGGCACAGTGGTTTTAAGAGCCCAGAGAGGCTCAGGCGACCTGTTGAGTGTAGAGCCACGAGGGCTCTAGGGGCATCAGTTATTTTGAGCCTGAGAGGCTCCTGAGGGGCCAGTCCTTTGTCTAGAGCCCTGAGAGGCTCAGGGGACAGTGAGTTGGCCAGAGCCTGCGAGGCTCCAGTGTTGGCCCAAGCCTTGTCTCACACAGCTGCCCAGCACTTTGTGGGCAGCTGCCACGTTTAGGCTCCCTGACTTTGGACACAGGGCGTCCTAGCCCTAGAGAGGCCAGTTGGCCTAGGGACAGTCCCAGGTGGTGACTTCTGTGAGTTTGGCGCACTTGTTCATTTTCTGCACCTCTGAATGTATTGTTGATGCATCATGTGTTTTCCTTCCTTACACCTCTGAATGAATGTTATGCATTGCATCATGTGTTATGTTCTTACACCCCTACAGGTATTGTGATACTTAGGTGGTTGTTTTTCCCCTAGTGGTGCTAGTGAGGTCCTGGTTACCAGTGATTACTGGTCATGTGCTATTTTGTGCTACAGTAATTTTATATTCTAACTTCTAAGTGCTATTTCTAAAAGTGTTACTCCTAAAAGTGCTGATTCCTGACAGTGGTCCAGGTGGCCCTGTCTTGTACATATCCCCTGTAAATTCTGCCCGTGCCTCTGGCACATTGTAAAGTGTGTGTTTTATGTAATGTGTTTTGGTGTAATACAAAGGCTATTTTTATATAACCTTGTGTGGAGTTTCCTTTGTGGTGGGTCCTGGGTGTTGTTGCTGGGGTGCGTGCGCAAATACTTAACTCACATCGCCTCCAAGTTTAGCCTTGCTGCTCGTGCCATGTTACCTAGAGGGTGAGCAGGGGTTATCTTGGCGTGTAACTCCCTTGCCCTGACTTGGGAGTGGTGGTCTCTGACTGACTTTGGCGAAAGCCCTGGCCAGCCAGGGATCCCATTTCTAACATTGGCGGCAAGCGGTGAGGATGAGGATTTGTGTTTGCGGTGTACCACAGTGGCAACTGGCCACACTACAAAGCTCTGCATATTAGATGACCACATTTAGGGGATTGTTTTTTGAAGTTCCATATTTTCTTCTCCTGAGGATATCATTGTGCAATTGTGTCCAGTACATTTGTTCCCCCACCCTGCGCCCAGAGTCGGTACCTGTGTCACGTGTGGTCAGGTTGAGGAATCAGGGGTGGTAGAAACTGCCTTACCAGTCCGAGGGGAGGGTTGTGTGTGGATGAATGGTGTGTGGCACTAGACAAGTGAGTGTGAGTTCTCTGGGGTAGAGAGCTTGCTGAATACCTTTGTAATTTGGACTCTTGCTTCAGCTCTGACAGTTAAGTCCCCTGTGTTGCACGTGTCTGTGAGCATCCTGCCAGGATGGAGTCTGCTTTTAATGTCTGGGGTCTGTTTATGCATGAACTGAGAGAGTTTTGCGAAGAGAGAGACATTGCGGGGAATGAGTCAGACACCCAGTCCCAACTTAGGGGTAACCTAATCCAATGGCAGAAGGAGGGCTGGGAGCGTGAGCACAGTGAGGAGAGGGCCCGGGTCTCACACCATGAGGGTGGTGGGTCTGAGGGGAGCCCTGAAGAGTCTGAGGAGGAGGAAGAAAATGAAAGCACAGGGACGCCAGCAGATAGTGAGGACCCCATAGATAGGGAGTCGCTTGCTGGGTCCAGCGTAGGAGGCAGCGCCTCATCCCTTTCCCTGTCCCCAGAGGAGCTGGAAGATAGGAGGAGAGAAAGGGAGCACCAACTGGCTTTAGAGAAGCTCAGGTTAGAGCATGCCCAGGCTATGACACAGCTGGGCGTTAGAAAGCAACAGCTAGAGACTCAGAGGGTCTTAGTGCAGGAAAGGATAGAGGAGGCTGAGAGGGCCTCCACCAGAGGCAAAGTAGCTCTGGAGGGTAGACTATCCCCTGCGTGCAGTTTTAATTTTCTGGACTCCCCAGGGCGGGTTGGGTCCAGTGGTAGCAGCTATTTAGATTTCAGTGTAGGAAATCCCAGTCCCAGTTCCCCCAGTCTGGTACCTGTTTCCCCAGAGGAGGAGTTAAGGTTGAAGTTCAGGGACAGTAGGAAACTGTCTCACCAGTCTTGGGAGGAATTTGAGGATGAATGTTGTGATACACTGTGGGCTTGGGTGCAGGTTCACACGAAAGATGATTTTGACATCTTGTTTGATCTGATTGTCAAAGAGCACCTGCTCAGTTGTTGTTCACCAGGGTTGCGCCAACACCTGTTGGGGGGTGGATTGTCTGATGCATGTGAGCTTGCAGATGAAGCAGACCGCTGGGAGAGGGCCAGAGGTTCTCTAGAGTCATTAGGAAGTGATTCCAAAAGTAGTGGTTCAGGGATCTTCCTGCCCAGCGTGGTGGAAGAGGCTCAGTGTAGCCCAGCTAGGTCCCAGGATAGCGAGGAGGGTGTAGGGGCTTACTGCCTGGCTCTGTTGAGCAGGAGTAAGTGGGTGACCGAGGGTCCCCAGGTGCCCGATGCCCTGCCTCAGGACTTGGATGGTTTCTTTAGGGAACACCAGGTTGGGGATCTAGGCTGTCCTGTTAGTCCATTTGAGGAGGATCTCCTAGTGAGTAGAGGACCTGGAGCGTCTGTAAACAGAGCTCCTGTGGTTCTAGAGTCTGGCAGTACCGCTCCGGTAGGGAGAGTACAGGAGTCCAGAGTGAGGAGTGAATGGGGGATGAGTTTCCCAGTGGAAGAACCAGTGGGTCAGGAACTACCCAAAAGGGCTAGGTTCCCGTGTAGTGACCCTGGTGACACCACTTCTGTTCTGGGGGATCTTCGCGCACTGTCAGGTGGACAGGGAGCGGGAGATCTGCGCCAGACAGACAGTCACACCACACATGGGTCATGTGTCAGCCTCAGGGGGATTGTGTGTGAATCCCCAGAAGTCCTGGAGTGCCAGGCAATTGTTCCACCAAAGGTTTTAGACCGGAGGTTGAAAGGCCAGGTACAGGATCAGCCTGACCTGAAGGGTAGGATGACTGTAACCAGTGTCCTGACCGGTTCTTCTTCCAGAGGAACTTCTCCAGGTGGGAGAGGGCAGACCTCTGGAAGGGGGTGCAGAGGGTGGGAGAGCCCACCTCTAACCCCGGTACAACCTGAGTGGATAAGCCCTGGGTTGGAATTGCGTTCTAAGTGTACCCCTCGTCGGTGGTGGAGGAACCCTAGAAGAAGAGGTAGGGGGAGGAGAGCCTTCCCCGAGACTCCTGGTCCGCCTGAGGTTGTAGGCCCTAGGCTGGAGAACCAGTGGCAGTCTAGTCCTGTCTTGCAGACAGGAAGAGTGGAGAAGGGCCCCTATGTGCCAGGGGTTACTACCCCCGCTCTGCGATTATGCAAGGACCGGTGGTACCTGGGTAGCCCAGGGCCTGGTCCTGGCCGCGGACAACTTGGGAGTACCAGTGGGGTAGCCCAGTTGGTCCAGACAGTGGTTTGAGAAGGAATCCCATGGGTTCACCGTGGCGTAGAACAGGAGGGTGTACCTGCAGTTGCAGGCCCCCGTCAGTGTTCTATCGCCCCAAGCAAGGAAGTCCATCACGGTGGTGAATGGTCTACCCTGCGTTTTGGCTGGAAGGGGGTTGTGTTGGACTTGGCCCTTATGGCAGGTTCACCCCTAGACTTTTTGCCTTTAAATGGTGACCTGGTGATGGTGATTTTTGGGTTCTGCGCACTTTCACTGTGTCCCAGTGGAAAGTGCGTGCGCACTTTGAGTGCATGTGATGAGCTAGGCCTGCCCTCCCATAGCAATGCATGGGGAATGTATGTGTCCCGAGTAGTTCCTGATGCGTGGGGAGTGCAGGCTCGAGTTTGGTATGTGTGAACTGGTGTGATTGAATGCTGCAAAATGGTGTATGTGGCATGTATGTGTCTAGTGGGGAAGTGTCACTTCTAGACATGGCTGTGTGTGTGCAGTGAGGGTGCTGGAGCGTGATTGGCTGGAGCTGGCTGGCATGCCAGGCTCCAGGAAGTCTGGATGAGTCTGCCCGGTGGTGAGTGGGAGATTAGCATGCTGATGGCTGGGGAGGAGTGTACCTGTGTCCTGAATGAGGCTGGGTTTTCCCCTGACAATGCTGGCTCCACCCCCCTGTGGTGCGTCTAACGACCCTAGCCCTGCCAGTGAATAGAGAGGGTGGTTGAGCCCATCAACAGTGCTCACAGACCAGCTGCGACTGATTCTGCCCCCACCCTGCACCTACAGACAAAGGATTTACTGTATAAAAATGGGGCTGTGTCCCCACAGAAGTTGTTCTCTTCCAGGATCCGGCCTAAGGGGGCTGCTGCTGTTGCTGGGCCAGAGGACCGCCACTTGGATTGTCTCCCTGCCTGGAGACCCAGTGAGCTCGCTCTGGGCCCAGCCTTGCCCCCCTGCCTACCAAAAAGAACTTTGTTGGGTCTGGACCTTGCAAGTAGCGCTGGGGAGCGCTTTCTCTGGACCCTCTTGACCCCCCTAGCGCTTGGGAGCGCTTGATTCTGCCATAGCGCTTGGAAAGCGCTTTATTTACCCTCTAGCGCTGGGAGCGCTGTATTTTCCGTTATAGCGCTTGGGGAGCGCTTCTTGTGCAGCCGGTGCCCACCCGGCATTTGGCCGCTTTAATTGCCGATTTTTGGCCGAGCGAGTGCCCACCTCACTTTATATTTTAATTGGAAGCCGGTGCCCACCCGGCATTGCCCCGAGATCCCCGCCGCAGCCCGGGGACATCGAAACTGTGGCCGGGCCGCTGCCTAGTGCGACCCGGAAGTCCCGCCTCCATACCCCCAGGGCCGCGCTGCCATTGGCGGCCCCAGAGGTAGTCAGGCGGATTGCTGCGTGACGGGGCCAGGCGGAGAAGCAGGAAGCAGCCTGCACGTCCTGCCGAGGCTCCCGAGTGAGAGGAGAGCCCCGGACCTCTGCCAGCAGCCGGTGAAGAGGAGCCGTCCCAGAGAGGAGCCCCTGCCCGCCAGACTCCCGGTGAGTGAAGCAGTGTTTCCCAGGGAAGGGGGAGGCGTCGGGGCACATTGCCGGTGCCCGCCCCCCCCTCATGCTCTCTCCCCGAGTGAGGGAAATTGTTGGTGAGCCCTGAGAGGCTCGGGGGCAGCATAGTCCGGAAGGTGGCATTTCGTGTGTGAGCCTGAAAGGCTCGAGGGGGCATTTGTTGGTCTTGAGTCCAGGAGGGACTCCAACGGTGTGGGCCATTTCGTGTGTTCGAGCCCCGAGGCTCCAGGGGCATAATCTGTTAGTTGAGCCCGAGAGGCTCCAAAGTGCCCACTATTATTTAAGAGTCCCAGAGAGGCTCTAGGTGCCCCCATTTTGCTTCGAGTCCCCAGGAGGCGGATTCCAAGGGGGCACAGTGGTTTTAAGAGCCCAGAGAGGCTCAGGCGACCTGTTGAGTGTAGAGCCACGAGGGCTCTAGGGGCATCAGTTATTTTGAGCCTGAGAGGCTCCTGAGGGGCCAGTCCTTTGTCTAGAGCCCTGAGAGGCTCAGGGGACAGTGAGTTGGCCAGAGCCTGCGAGGCTCCAGTGTTGGCCCAAGCCTTGTCTCACACAGCTGCCCAGCACTTTGTGGGCAGCTGCCACGTTTAGGCTCCCTGACTTTGGACACAGGGCGTCCTAGCCCTAGAGAGGCCAGTTGGCCTAGGGACAGTCACAGGTGGTGACTTCTGTGAGTTTGGCGCACTTGTTCATTTTCTGCACCTCTGAATGTATTGTTGATGCATCATGTGTTTTCCTTCCTTACACCTCTGAATGAATGTTATGCATTGCATCATGTGTTATGTTCTTACACCCCTACAGGTATTGTGATACTTAGGTGGTTGTTTTTCCCCTAGTGGTGCTAGTGAGGTCCTGGTTACCAGTGATTACTGGTCATGTGCTATTTTGTGCTACAGTAATTTTATATTCTAACTTCTAAGTGCTATTTCTAAAAGTGTTACTTCTAAAAGTGCTGATTCCTGACAGTGGTCCAGCTGGCCCTGTCTTGTACATATCCCCTGTAAATTCTGCCCGTGCCTCTGGCACATTGTAAAGTGTGTGTTTTATCTAATGTGTTTTGGTGTAATACAAAGGCTATTTTTATATAACCTTGTGTGGAGTTTCCTTTGTGGTGGGTCCTGGGTGTTGTTGCTGGGGTGCGTGCGCAAATACTTAACTCACATCGCCTCCAAGTTTAGCCTTGCTGCTCGTGCCACGTTACCTAGAGGGTGAGCAGGGGTTATCTTGGCGTGTAACTCCCTTGCCCTGATTTGGGAGTGGTGGTCTCTGACTGACTTTGGCGAAAGCCCTGGCCAGCCAGGGATCCCATTTCTAACATTGGCGGCAAGCGGTGAGGATGAGGATTTGTGTTTGCGGTGTACCACAGTGGCAACTGGCCACACTACAAAGCTCTGCATATTAGATGACCACATTTAGAGGATTGTTTTTTGAAGTTCCATATTTTCTTCTCCTGAGGGTATCATTGTGCAATTGTGTCCAGTACATTTGTTCCCCCACCCTGCGCCCAGAGTCGGTACCTGTGTCACGTGTGGTCAGGTTGAGGAATCAGGGGTGGTAGAAACTGCCTTACCAGTCCGAGGGGAGGGTTGTGTGTGGATGAATGGTGTGTGGCACTAGACAAGTGAGTGTGAGTTCTCTGGGGTAGAGAGCTTGCTGAATACCTTTGTAATTTGGACTCTTGCTTCAGCTCTGACAGTTAAGTCCCCTGTGTTGCACGTGTCTGTGAGCATCCTGCCAGGATGGAGTCTGCTTTTAATGTCTGGGGTCTGTTTATGCCTGAACTGAGAGAGTTTTGCGAAGAGAGAGACATTGCGGGGAATGAGTCAGACACCCAGTCCCAACTTAGGGGTAACCTAATCCAATGGCAGAAGGAGGGCTGGGAGCGTGAGCACAGTGAGGAGAGGGCCCGGGTCTCACACCATGAGGGTGGTGGGTCTGAGGGGAGCCCTGAAGAGTCTGAGGAGGAGGAAGAAAATGATAGCACAGGGACGCCAGCAGATAGTGAGGACCCCATAGATAGGGAGTCGCTTGCTGGGTCCAGCGAAGGAGGCAGCGCCTCATCCCTTTCCCTGTCCCCAGAGGAACTGGAAGATAGGAGGAGAGAAAGGGAGCACCAACTGGCTTTAGAGAAGCTCAGGTTAGAGCATGCCCAGGCTATGGCACAGCTGGGCGTTAAAAAGCAACAGCTAGAGACTCAGAGGGTCTTAGTGCAGGAAAGGATAGAGGAGGCTGAGAGGGCCTCCACCAGAGGCAAAGTAGCTCTGGAGGGTAGACTATCCCCTGCGCGCAGTTTTAATTTTCTGGACTCCCCAGGGCGGGTTGGGTCCAGTGGTGGCAGCTATTTAGATTTCAGTGTAGGAAATCCCAGTCCCAGTTCCCCCAGTCTGGTACCTGTTTCCCCAGAGGAGGAGTTAAGGTTGAAGTTCAGGGACAGTAGGAAACTGTCTCACCAGTCTTGGGAGGAATTTGAGGATGAATGTTGTGATACACTGTGGGCTTGGGTGCAGGTTCACACGAAAGATGATTTTGACATCTTGTTTGATCTGATTGTCAAAGAGCACCTGCTCAGTTGTTGTTCACCAGGGTTGCGCCAACACCTGTTGGGGTGTGGATTGTCTGATGCATGTGAGCTTGCAGATGAAGCAGACCGCTGGGAGAGGGCCAGAGGTTCTCTAGAGTCATTAGGAAGTGATTCCAAAAGTAGTGGTTCAGGGATCTTCCTGCCCAGCGTGGTGGAAGAGGCTCAGTGTAGCCCAGCTAGGTCCCAGGATAGCGAGGAGGGTGTAGGGGCTTACTGCCTGGCTCAGTGGAGCAGGAGTAAGTGGGTGACCGAGGGTCCCCAGGTGCCCGATGCCCTGCCTCAGGACTTGGATGGTTTCTTTAGGGAACACCAGGTTGGGGACCTAGGCTGTCCTTTTAGTCCATTTGAGGAGGATCTCCTAGTGAGTAGAGGACCTGGAGCGTCTGTAAACAGAGCTCCTGTGGTTCTAGAGTCTGGCAGTACCGCTCCGGTAGGGAGAGTACAGGAGTCCAGAGTGAGGAGTGAATGGGGGATGAGTTTCCCAGTGGAAGAACCAGTGGGTCAGGGACTACCCAGTTGGGCTAGGTTTCCGTGTAGTGACCCTGGTGACACCACTTCTGTTCTGGGGGATCTTCGCGCACTGTCAGGTGGACAGGGAGCGGGAGATCTGCGCCAGACAGACAGTCACACGACACATGGGTCATGTGTCAGCCTCAGGGGGATTGTGTGTGAATCCCCAGAAGTCCTGGAGTGCCAGGCAATTGTTCCACCAAAGGTTTTAGACCGGAGGTTGGAAGGCCAGGTTCAGGATCAGCCTGACCTGAAGGGTAGGATGACTGTAACCAGTGTCCTGGCCGGTTCTTCTTCCAGAGGAACTTCTCCAGGTGGGAGAGGGCAGACCTCTGGAAGGGGGTGCAGAGGGTGGGAGAGCCCACCTCTAACCCCGGTGCAACCTGAATGGATAAGCCCTGGGTTGGAATGGCGTTCTAGGTGTACCCCTCTTCGGTGGTGGAGGAACCCTAGAAGAAGAGGTAGGGGGAGGAGAGCCTTCCTCAAGACGCCTGGTCCGCCTGAGGTTGTAGGCCCTAGGCTGGAGAACCAGTGGCAGTCTAGTCCTGTCTTGCAGACAGGAAGAGTGGAGAATGGCTCCTATGTTCCAGGGGTTACTATCCCCGCTCTGCGATTAGGCAAGGACCGGTGGTACCTGGGTAGCCCAGGGCCTGGTCCTGGCCGCGGACAACTTGGGAGTACCAGTGGGGTAGCCCAGTTGGTCCAGACAGTGGTTTGAGAAGGAATCCCATGGGTTCACCGTGGCGTAGAACAGGAGGGTGTCCCTGCAGTTGCGGGCCCGCGTCAGTGTTCTATCGCCCCAAGCAGGGAAGTCCATCACGGTGGTGATTGGTCTACCCTGCGTTTTGGCTGGAAGGGGGTTGTGTTGGACTTTGCCCTTATGGCAGGTTCACCCCTAGACTTTTTGCCTTTAAATGGTGACCTGGTGATGGTGATTTTTGGGTTCTGCGCCATTTCACTGTGTCCCAGTGGAAAGTGCGTGCGCACTTTGAGTGCATGTGATGAGCTAGGCCTGCCCTCCCATAGCAATGCATGGGGAATGTATGTGTCCCGAGTAGTTCCTGATGCGTGGGGAGTGCAGGCTCGAGTTTGGTATGTGTGAACTCGTGTGATTGAATGCTGCAAAATGGTGTATGTGGCATGTATGTGTCTAGTGGGGAAGTGCCACTTCTAGACATGGCTGTGTGTGTGCAGTGAGGGTGCTGGAGCGTGATTGGCTGGAGCTGGCTGGCATGCCAGGCTCCAGGAAGTCTGGATGGGTCTGCCCGGTGGTGAGTGGGAGATTAGCATGCTGATGGCTGGGGAGGAGTGTACCTGTGTCCTGAATGAGGCTGGGTTTTCCCCTGACAATGCTGGCTCCACCCCCCTGTGGTGCGCCTAACGACCCTAGCCCTGCCAGTGAATAGAGAGGGTGGTTGAGCCCATCAACAGTGCTCACAGACCAGCTGCGACTGGTTCTGCCCCCACCCTGCACCTACAGACAAAGGATTTACTGTATAAAAATGGGGCTGTGTCCCCACAGAAGTTGTTCTCTTCCAGGATCCTGCCTAAGGGGGCTGCTGCTGTTGCTGGGCCAGAGGACCGCCACTTGGATTGTCTCCCTGCCTGGAGACCCAGTGAGCTGGCTCTGGGCCCAGCCTTGCCCCCCTGCCTACCAAAAAGAACTTTGTTGGGTCTGGACCTTGCAAGTAGCGCTGGGGAGCGCTTTCTCTGGACCCTCTTGACCCCCCCTAGCGCTTGGGAGCGCTTGATTCTGCCATAGCGCTTGGAAAGCGCTTTATTTCCCCTCTAGCGCTGGGAGCGCTGTATTTGCCGTTATAGCGCTTGGGGAGCGCTTCTTGTGCAGCCGGTGCCCACCCGGCATTTGGCCGCTTTAATTGCCGATTTTTGGCAGAGCGAGTGCCCACCTCACTTTATATTTTAATTGGAAGCCGGTGCCCACCCGGCATTGCCCCGAGATCACCGCCGCAGCCCGGGGACATCGAAACCATGGCCGGGCCGCTGCCTAGTGCGACCCGGAAGTCCCGCCTCCAAACCCCCAGGGCCGCGCTGCCATTGGCGGTCCCAGAGGAAGTCAGGCGGATTGCTGCGTGACGGGGCCAGGCGGAGAAGCAGGAAGCAGCCTGCACGTCCTGCCGAGGCTCCCGAGTGAGAGGAGAGCCCCGGACCTCTGCCAGCAGCCGGTGAAGAGGAGCCGTCCCTGAGAGGAGCCCCCGCCCGCCAGACTCCCGGTGAGTGAAGCAGTGTTGCCCAGGGAAGGGGGAGGTGTAGGGGCACATTGCCGGTGCCCGCCCCCCCCCCTCGTGCTCTCTCCCCGAGTGAGGGAAATTGTTTTTGAGCCCTGAGAGGCTCGGGGGCAGCCTAGTCCGGAAGGTGGCATTTCATGTGTGAGCCTGAAAGGCTCGAGGTGGCATTTGTTGGTCTTGAGTCCAGGAGGGACTCCAACGGTGGGGGCCATTTCGTGTGTTTGAGCCCCGAGGCTCCAGGGGCATAATCTGTTAGTTGAGCCCGAGAGGCTCCAAAGTGCCTACTATTATTTAAGAGTCCCAGAGAGGCTTTAGGTGCCCCCATTTTGCTTCGAGTCCCCAGGAGGGGGATTCCAAGGGGGCACAGTGGTTTTAAGAGCCCAGAGAGGCTCAGGCGACCTGTTGAGTGTAGAGCCACGAGGGCTCTAGGGGCATCAGTTATTTTGAGCCTGAGAGGCTCCTGAGGGGCCAGTCCTTTGTCTAGAGCCCTGAGAGGCTCAGGGGACAGTGAGTTGGCCAGAGCCTGCGAGGCTCCAGTGTTGGCCCAAGCCTTGTCTCACACAGCTGCCCAGCACTTTGTGGGCAGCTGCCACGTTTAGGCTCCCTGACTTTGGACACAGGGCGTCCTAGCCCTAGAGAGGCCAGTTGGCCTAGGGACAGTCACAGGTGGTGACTTCTGTGAGTTTGGCGCACTTGTTCATTTTCTGCACCTCTGAATGTATTGTTGATGCATCATGTGTTTTCCTTCCTTACACCTCTGAATGAATGTTATGCATTGCATCATGTGTTATGTTCTTACACCCCTACAGGTATTGTGATACTTAGGTGGTTGTTTTTCCCCTAGTGGTGCTAGTGAGGTCCTGGTTACCAGTGATTACTGGTCATGTGCTATTTTGTGCTACAGTAATTTTATATTCTAACTTCTAAGTGCTATTTCTAAAAGTGTTACTTCTAAAAGTGCTGATTCCTGACAGTGGTCCAGGTGGCCCTGTCTTGTACATATCCCCTGTAAATTCTGCCCGTGCCTCTGGCACATTGTAAAGTGTGTGTTTTATCTAATGTGTTTTGGTGTAATACAAAGGCTATTTTTATATAACCTTGTGTGGAGTTTCCTTTGTGGTGGGTCCTGGGTGGTGTGGCTGGGGTGCGTGCGCAAATACTTAACTCACATCGCCTCCAAGTTTAGCCTTGCTGCTCGTGCCACGTTACCTAGAGGGTGAGCAGGGGTTATCTTGGCGTGTAACTCCCTTGCCCTGACTTGGGAGTGGTGGTCTCTGACTGACTTTGGCGAAAGCCCTGGCCAGCCAGGGATCCCATTTCTAACATTGGCGGCAAGCGGTGAGGATGAGGATTTGTGTTTGCGGTGTACCACAGTGGCAACTGGCCACACTACAAAGCTCTGCATATTAGATGACCACATTTAGAGAATTGTTTTTTGAAGTTCCATATTTTCTTCTCCTGAGGGTATCATTGTGCAATTGTGTCCAGTACATTTGTTCCCCCACCCTGCGCCCAGAGTCGGTACCTGTGTCACGTGTGGTCAGGTTGAGGAATCAGGGGTGGTAGAAACTGCCTTACCAGTCCGAGGGGAGGGTTGTGTGTGGATGAATGGTGTGTGGCACTAGACAAGTGAGTGTGAGTTCTCTGGGGTAGAGAGCTTGCTGAATACCTTTGTAATTTGGACTCTTGCTTCAGCTCTGACAGTTAAGTCCCCTGTGTTGCACGTGTCTGTGAGCATCCTGCCAGGATGGAGTCTGCTTTTAATGTCTGGGGTCTGTTTATGCATGAACTGAGAGAGTTTTGCGAAGAGAGAGACATTGCGGGGAATGAGTCAGACACCCAGTCCCAACTTAGGGGTAACCTAATCCAATGGCAGAAGGAGGGCTGGGAGCGTGAGCACAGTGAGGAGAGGGCCCGGGTCTCACACCATGAGGGTGGTGGGTCTGAGGGGAGCCCTGAAGAGTCTGAGGAGGAGGAAGAAAATGATAGCACAGGGACGCCAGCAGATAGTGAGGACCCCATAGATAGGGAGTCGCTTGCTGGGTCCAGCGTAGGAGGCAGCGCCTCATCCCTTTCCCTGTCCCCAGAGGAACTGGAAGATAGGAGGAGAGAAAGGGAGCACCAACTGGCTTTAGAGAAGCTCAGGTTAGAGCATGCCCAGGCTATGGCACAGCTGGGCGTTAAAAAGCAACAGCTAGAGACTCAGAGGGTCTTAGTGCAGGAAAGGATAGAGGAGGCTGAGAGGGCCTCCACCAGAGGCAAAGTAGCTCTGGAGGGTAGACTATCCCCTGCGCGCAGTTTTAATTTTCTGGACTCCCCAGGGCGGGTTGGGTCCAGTGGTGGCAGCTATTTAGATTTCAGTGTAGGAAATCCCAGTCCCAGTTCCCCCAGTCTGGTACCTGTTTCCCCAGAGGAGGAGTTAAGGTTGAAGTTCAGGGACAGTAGGAAACTGTCTCACCAGTCTTGGGAGGAATTTGAGGATGAATGTTGTGATACACTGTGGGCTTGGGTGCAGGTTCACACGAAAGATGATTTTGACATCTTGTTTGATCTGATTGTCAAAGAGCACCTGCTCAGTTGTTGTTCACCAGGGTTGCGCCAACACCTGTTGGGGTGTGGATTGTCTGATGCATGTGAGCTTGCAGATGAAGCAGACCGCTGGGAGAGGGCCAGAGGTTCTCTAGAGTCATTAGGAAGTGATTCCAAAAGTAGTGGTTCAGGGATCTTCCTGCCCAGCGTGGTGGAAGAGGCTCAGTGTAGCCCAGCTAGGTCCCAGGATAGCGAGGAGGGTGTAGGGGCTTACTGCCTGGCTCAGTGGAGCAGGAGTAAGTGGGTGACCGAGGGTCCCCAGGTGCCCGATGCCCTGCCTCAGGACTTGGATGGTTTCTTTAGGGAACACCAGGTTGGGGACCTAGGCTGTCCTTTTAGTCCATTTGAGGAGGATCTCCTAGTGAGTAGAGGACCTGGAGCGTCTGTAAACAGAGCTCCTGTGGTTCTAGAGTCTGGCAGTACCGCTCCGGTAGGGAGAGTACAGGAGTCCAGAGTGAGGAGTGAATGGGGGATGAGTTTCCCAGTGGAAGAACCAGTGGGTCAGGGACTACCCAGTTGGGCTAGGTTTCCGTGTAGTGACCCTGGTGACACCACTTCTGTTCTGGGGGATCTTCGCGCACTGTCAGGTGGACAGGGAGCGGGAGATCTGCGCCAGACAGACAGTCACACGACACATGGGTCATTTGTCAGCCTCAGGGGGATTGTGTGTGAATCCCCAGAAGTCCTGGAGTGCCAGGCAATTGTTCCACCAAAGGTTTTAGACCGGAGGTTGGAAGGCCAGGTTCAGGATCAGCCTGACCTGAAGGGTAGGATGACTGTAACCAGTGTCCTGGCCGGTTCTTCTTCCAGAGGAACTTCTCCAGGTGGGAGAGGGCAGACCTCTGGAAGGGGGTGCAGAGGGTGGGAGAGCCCACCTCTAACCCCGGTGCAACCTGAGTGGATAAGCCCTGGGTTGGAATGGCGTTCTAGGTGTACCCCTCTTCGGTGGCCCTAGAAGAAGAGGTAGGGGGAGGAGAGCCTTCCTCAAGACTCCTGGTCCGCCTGAGGTTGTAGGCCCTAGGCTGGAGAACCAGTGGCAGTCTAGTCCTGTCTTGCAGACAGGAAGAGTGGAGAATGGCTCCTATGTTCCAGGGGTTACTACCCCCCGCTCTGCGATTAGGCAAGGACCGGTGGTACCTGGGTAGCCCAGGGCCTGGTCCTGGCCGCGGACAACTTGGGAGTACCAGTGGGGTAGCCCAGTTGGTCCAGACAGTGGTTTGAGAAGGAATCCCATGGGTTCACCGTGGCGTAGAACAGGAGGGTGTCCCTGCAGTTGCGGGCCCGCGTCAGTGTTCTATCGCCCCAAGCAGGGAAGTCCATCACGGTGGTGATTGGTCTATCCTGCGTTTTGGCTGGAAGGGGGTTGTGTTGGACTTTGCCCTTATGGCAGGTTCACCCCTAGATTTTTTGCCTTTAAATGGTGACCTGGTGATGGTGATTTTTGGGTTCTGCGCCATTTCACTGTGTCCCAGTGGAAAGTGCGTGCGCACTTTGAGTGCATGTGATGAGCTAGGCCTGCCCTCCCATAGCAATGCATGGGGAATGTATGTGTCCCGAGTAGTTCCTGATGCGTGGGGAGTGCAGGCTCGAGTTTGGTATGTGTGAACTCGTGTGATTGAATGCTGCAAAATGGTGTATGTGGCATGTATGTGTCTAGTGGGGAAGTGCCACTTCTAGACATGGCTGTGTGTGTGCAGTGAGGGTGCTGGAGCGTGATTGGCTGGAGCTGGCTGGCATGCCAGGCTCCAGGAAGTCTGGATGGGTCTGCCCGGTGGTGAGTGGGAGATTAGCATGCTGATGGCTGGGGAGGAGTGTACCTGTGTCCTGAATGAGGCTGGGTTTTCCCCTGACAATGCTGGCTCCACCCCCCTGTGGTGCGCCTAACGACCCTAGCCCTGCCAGTGAATAGAGAGCCAGGCGGAGAAGCAGGAAGCAGCCTGCACGTCCTACCGAGGCTCCCGAGTGAGAGGAGAGCCCCGGACCTCTGCCAGCAGCCGGTGAAGAGGAGCCGTCCCTGAGAGGAGCCCCCGCCCGCCAGACTCCCGGTGAGTGAAGCAGTGTTGCCCAGGGAAGGGGGAGGTGTAGGGGCACATTGCCGGTGCCCGCCCCCCCCCTCGTGCTCTCTCCCCGAGTGAGGGAAATTGTTTTTGAGCCCTGAGAGGCTCGGGGGCAGCCTAGTCCGGAAGGTGGCATTTCATGTGTGAGCCTGAAAGGCTCGAGGTGGCATTTGTTGGTCTTGAGTCCAGGAGGGACTCCAACGGTGGGGGCCATTTCGTGTGTTCGAGCCCCGAGGCTCCAGGGGCATAATCTGTTAGTTGAGCCCGAGAGGCTCCAAAGTGCCTACTATTATTTAAGAGTCCCAGAGAGGGACCCCCATTTTGCTTCGAGTCCCCAGGAGGGGGATTCCAAGGGGGCACAGTGGTTTTAAGAGCCCAGAGAGGCTCAGGCGACCTGTTGAGTGTAGAGCCACGAGGGCTCTAGGGGCATCAGTTATTTTGAGCCTGAGAGGCTCCTGAGGGGCCAGTCCTTTGTCCAGAGCCCTGAGAGGCTCAGGGGACAGTCAGTTGGCCAGAGCCTGCGAGGCTCCAGTGTTGGCCCAAGCCTTGTCTCACACAGCTGCCCAGCACTTCGTGGGCAGCTGCCACGTTTAGGCTCCCTGACTTTGGACACAGGGCGTCCTAGCCCTAGAGAGGCCAGCTGGCCTAGGGACAGTCACAGGTGGTGACTTCTGTGAGTTTGGTGCAATTGTTCATTTTCTGCACCTCTGAATGTATTGTTGATGCATCATGTGTTTTCCTTCCTTACACCTCTGAATGAATGTTATGCATTGCATCATGTGTTATGTTCTTACACCCCTACAGGTATTGTGATACTTAGGTGGTTGTTTTTCTCCTAGTGGTGCATGATGATAGATCTAGTAAAGGTCATTTCAGGCCTAGCTCAAATTGACCGCCAAAGCAAGATCGGCTTTAGTAAGAGTAAATGCTCTAGATAGCTAAGTCCCACCTCATTATGGGTAATGTATGTTGAGACATAGGTAGGGATTCTTAGCAGATGCTCGAGGAAGGCATTCTCCTCTGTCTGTAAAGAGCCACTCAGAACATATCCTCAGATGCCTCCTCTATACAAGCCATCAGCCAGTGCTTTGGCTTCATATATAATTATCATTTCTCTAGTAGGATGACTACTGAGCTTCCTTGAAGATCTAAAGACACCCATGCAGACCCCACTTATTTTTAGCCTACCACTTTGTATGTGATTGACCCATGAGCCATTGCTGGCAAGCGATATACCCAAATAATTGAATGTATTGATCCTTGTAATCAGGGAATCTGTGATATAGATGCTTCTGCTCCTCTAGGTCTTTTTACCATATGTTCTCGTACAGGTTTTGGTAATAATGATCTTCAATTTCCTCCTCTCCATAAAATCGACAAAGGTGTCCATAGTCTGTGCAGGCCGACAGTGTTCTTGACATCAAAACTGCGCCACTGGCGGAAAGTTCCACAGGGACCAACCGGCGGGCGACAATAGGCGCGTTGGCCTGCAGAGCCCTGAGAGCATCATCAACCCCATTGATGTAAAGGGCAAAAAGAAACAAGCCAGAACATAACCCTTCCTTATTCCCTTCTTGACTTTAAAGGAGTGAGTACATTCCCAGCTTGAGCCAAATCTATCAAATCAAAGACTTCGGATCTGATCTATCCCCCTTCCTAAAGATGGACACTATAATAGAGTCAGCACAGCTATGGGACATCATACTCTCTGCAACTATGTCAAGAAAATGAGGGCCCAGAATTCTCCCACAGCCTTGAAGGCATCAACCAGAAAACCATCTGTCCCGGGCAATTTACCCCTGCACTGTTGTCGAAGGCCAAAAGAACTTCCTCCAGGGATGTTTCTAGAGGACTCTTAACAACTCAGCTGCCGATCGGCTCTGTGTCACTCGCTAGAAAGCCAAAAATGTCTGAATAATGCTCAACCCATGTATAGGGGGGGGGACATGCAGAGTGAGCTCTGGGACTGTTTCTCTTTTCAGCAATGGGGCATTAACAGTATTCCAGAACAGAGTGGCATCATTAGCCTCGATTGCCTGGGTTAAATTTGCCCAAGTCTTTACCCTGAGAGCCTACTTACTATTGCCTGAAGCTGAGTTGTAGTTCTTCCTAAGTATTTTGAAGACAGTTTGCTCCCTTGGTGAGCTCTACAGTGCTGTCCGCAGCACTTTAGCATCCTGAATGTATGAATGATGAAACCAATCATGCTTTGTTATGGGCCGGGTGTCTAGGCTTTTGGGTTAAGAGAGCATTAAGTGGCCTAGTAATAGCTTCAAATGCAAAAATGAGTAACATATCTACCCTGTCACCCAGGCAATACTTAAACTCTGCTTCATTAATAATTAACAGCTTCTGGAGCACAGCTGGAGGAGCTATCCCCGTCTACTTATGGCATCCATGTTAGCAGTCTTGGAGCTAACCCTCTGCTTTTTAGTCTACAATAACAAGAGACAACTAGCGGCTTATAGTCCCTTAATGCACTTGGTATTATTCCATGATCGATAACAAGGTTCCTGGTTGAAAGGAAGACTAAAATGATCAATAGTCATACTGGCTCCTCTACCAATAAACGAAGGGATCTTGTAATTTATTTAAAAAACAAACAGGTATATCCTGAGCTAAATTCCAACACCAATCAATGTTCAAAATAAATCAAAGTTGTCGCAATCTTCTCATAATTTTTATTTTTTTAATTTATTTTGAAGGTTTTATATAGCGCGAACAAGACCCTTGAAGGTATCAGAGCGCTTTACAGGCACACATAGGAAACAAACAGTTCAATGAGAGCACACAATAGAAATACAAGTGAAATACAGGGTTCATTTAATATCCTTATTCAATGGTGATCTTCAACTCCAAACCTAGCCAACACGTGTTTCATCTTTTGTGGTAACAACCACAGACTTCGTCAAGGCTAATTCTTGTAGGATTATAGCGTAAAGCTAATTAGTAGTTTTCAAATTCATAAAATAGGGAAAATTCCAGTTGTCGTGATTTGGCACTAAGGTGACTTAGCCATAAAGGTGTGTGGCCTTTCCTAATTATGTGTTAAAAGTACGATCAGCATCAAACCGGTCAGAGCAACATATTCAGCGAATACGTGTGAGTCGGCGTTTCATTTCCTCGGTAATTTTCTCCAGTAATAATCAATCATACTTAAAAATTAGGGATTTGAGAGAGTACCCATAGGAGTTAAGTGGAAAGTGAGGGACTACGTCACCTGCTTACGGGTTATACCACACACCAATTTAGCAGCAAGCATACATGTCTGTATATTAAAATCCCCTGTTAATAAAACAAAACAATTTGAAGAACTGGTTTGTAAAAATATATCTAAATCCGCCTCTAAAGAAGTAACAACCTCACTACATGTGGAATCAAAAATATTATTATAAAAATTAATTAAAACCAGGTGAGATCTGCCTGAAAAGGACAGTCAAACACGTTTGTAATAGGGTGAGGCAGTAAAGGATCTCCTAATAACAGCAGGTAACACATTTGAAAATGGAATTTAAAGACCACCTTTTGGCCAACCTGATAATGATGGAGCAGCGGGCTTACAAATAGAAGAGAATCCTTCCACATAGTAGGGGACTACATCCCAGGTTTCCTGAAGACAAATCACATGAGAAGTGGCGGTACTATAGATTCAGCCTGGGGTATCTAGCTTGTTTTTAAAACCAAATATGTTCCATGATGTAAAAAAGATACTCCTTTATGTCCCACTGATGCTGGTAGTGGGGATGCTAGACTAATTTTCCTAGGAAGGTATTCATTAAGTCAAAATCTATGAACATGGTACACATAGAACTCAAGTTACATCATACGTGTACCCCAGTAGTTCATCAATTCAATTAAGCATGTCCTCAAAAAGACAAACAAGCACCGTAAATAGCTTCAATAGTGACTGTTTAATCTCACAGTTATTATAACAGATTACTGTCAGGAACGTTCCAAAACAGAAAAGTGGGTTGCTCCGGGGGGAGTGTGGGAAATGGATTGTGCTTGTGAGAATAGAAAAGATATATAGGGAGGGAAATCAGAGAGTAGTTAAATACATTACACATAGTAATGTCCTTAGTAATTCATTGTTTTAACTACTGTCTGGTTACCCCATTCCCCCTGATTGGCTGAATCCCCAATGATGTTATGTCATTCTATTACCTGTAACTCGCTTAGTGCCATAAATCTTTTGGATGAGGAACCGCAGGTTGACAATCAGCCGCTGGAAATTGGGTAGGTGGAGCGGGGGCTGGCACCCTGCGAGAGTGATGCATGTGGTGATAGAAATACCCCAGGGCAGAAGAGCTATGTTATTAGGATTGTTACTAGGCATGGAGACCTAGACAGATTCTCACCTGCTACATGGGGGTCTTTAACATTTATAGTAACACACTCCCCCTCCATACTTTTCCTATTAGGTCCAATCCACCCAACCCTTCTTGTCATAATTATTAGGTCCTCCCTCACTGTTGGAAAGAGACACTTAGCTTGTAACCAATAGAGGACCTTAGTTGGTTAGATGACTCAGCTACATTTGGGGAAAAGGGGGTACATTAGTCATTATTGCCGCATACAGGAAACAGGCTGGGGGTAAATAATGGTAAGATTGCTAATTATCTCCCACGCGGAGCTGCTAGTCTTCCTTGTTTGCTGTAAGACACTTCTTGGAGAAATGCCAGGTGTACACGCAATGTCAAGGAGAATAAACAAATTGTCAGCTCTAGTCCGCCCCAACTGAGCAAGGCATGGGTCCATAGAGGGGGCATTAGTGGTAACACTGCTGGATGATGCTCAACAAAAACACTACTGGATTTGTCAATCCCTCTTCTACTTTCTCAGAACGAGCCAGAATCGATGCCTGTACACTCGTAACACGTTACCACCCCTTTCATATTTCTTCTACCTGGTTGGGCACAGTTTCCCTGGGCTTACCCATATAGTGACTGCTGGGTCACAGATAGGACTGGGTCTTGCTCACGCAGATGCAAAGATAGTAACAGGCACCAGAGAGGCATAAACCCAAATCAGTTCTCTGCAATATGCAGTGTGCTCTTTGTTTCTCATGTGCTTTGCAGAGATGTAAGTGTCATTTATTTGGCTGCCCTTGAACTCTTTCCTTAACTTCCATTTTTATTAGAGTTTTTAACTTGTGATATTCAGTATTTCAAATGTTCCAACTCTGATTTCTCCACAAGAGATGAAGAGCTTGAGTCGAAAGAGTGCAACTCCCTCTGGCCCATAAAAGTAAGAATGTTATGGCATGTGTTTGCAGGTCAGTGCACTGTTTGCAGTCAAGATTGCATGCAGAGGGTATTCTGTGACATGTTATGAGACCCAGAGAGACTCTTTGCACTAGAGTCCAGCATGACCATAACATTGTCTGCGTATAGGCTAATCCGGTTCTCCCCCCTCCATGGGGATCCCCTTAATCCGGCCATGGTCTCTGATGTGCTGGGCGAATGGCTCCATGTATAAAGCAAACAAAAAGGGCGATAGGGGACAGCCCTGCCTAGTGCCTCTACCAATAAGGAACTTTTCAGAACTCACCCATTGACTCTGACAGACGCCTGTGGTGCCTTATAAGCACTAAAACCAAGGACCGAAAGCATTCCCCAAAACCAAAATGCTCCAGCGTGCAGTGAAAAAAGGCCAGTGGACCCGATCAAAGGCCTTTTCCGCATCCTCTGTAAGCAACATACTGAAGCCTCATTTACGGTTATCTTTGTCGATGGCATGTAAAAGTATTTTGGTGTTGTCTGTGCAGAGTCTGTGTGGAACAAACCCGGCCTGGACGGGGTGTATGAGGCCCTGCATGAGAAGGTTAAGGCAAGGTGTCAGTATTCCTGTGAAGAGTTTAAAGTCAGAGTTAAGAAGCAAAATTGGATGATAGTTCGCACAAAGTGTGGGGTCTTTCCCTGGCTTTGGGATAATGGTTATGGTAGCATCCAGCAAGGACGCTGGAAGAGAGCCAGAGTCAGTTATGAAATTGAAAAAGTTCGTCAGGATTGGGGCAAGATCAGGGCAGAAGGTCTTATAAAACCCGGCGGAAACCCATTTTGGCTAGGGGACTTCAGCAGCTTTTGTCTGGCTAATTCTGAAACGACTTCCTCCACTCTAATACGGGAGTCGAGTGATGACGCCAAGTCATCAGTGAGCTTAGTAACAGTAGAGGTAAGCAGATAGTCAGTAATATTGTTGGATGAGGTGATCTGTGCAGTGTATAGGGAGGAATAAAAGAGTCTAAAGTGCTCAGCAATGGAATCGTCCTCTGTAAGGTCAGTACCCCTCTCTGTCCGTAACGTTCATATTATGTTAGCTAAATGTTGGGCATGCAATTTAGCAGCCAAGAGCCTACCACTTTTGTTACCACTCAGATAATACAAATGCTTGAGGTGAAGCAAGCTGAATTCTGCCCTGTCTAAGTCCAACCCTGACAACTGTTTCCTGGCAGCTTCCAATTGGCGCCACACTCTTGGGGCCCCTGTGCGATGATGAATCCCCTCCAACTCCCTAACTTTAGATTGGAGTACTGCCCCTTTCCATTTCCGGTCCTTATTGTCAGCAGCTGCCAAGGAGATAAATTCTCCCCTGACAACAGCCTTCATTGCGTCCCAAACAACAGCCAGAGGAACCTCCGGGGTGTCATTAGTGGCTAGATAGTCAGTGATAGGTTTCCTGATCTTCCCCTGGGTCTCTGGTTTGCTTAACAAGGTCTCCATTAAGCGCCACTGTCTTCTAGCCTGTTGGTGGAAGGGGGGTCTGAACTCCAAAACAAGCGCAGAGTGGTCAGAGAGGGTGTGCGGATCAATCTTCACTGAAGTAGAAAACCTAAGGAAGTCCTGAGAGCCCATGAAGTAATCAATTCTAGTGTAGGTCCAGTGTGCATGAGAGAAGAAAGTGAAGTCCCTAGAGTTTGGGTTGTGAACCCTTCAGAGGTCTACAAGTCCAACTGCCTTCAGCCAAGAAATGCCTGCGTTCCAGAAGGCCCCCGCCCGCCCTCCCTGTGGGGCGAACAGCCCATGAGGTTGTCCATGACCAGATTGAGAGCGCCATGAGGCGGTCATGCGAAAGCAGTGAATAAGCCAGAGCGTCCCAAATAAAATGTTCCTGCTCCTCGTTCGGGGTATATATGGTGCCCAATGTCAAATGCCAAAAGGCGACCCTTGAGTTTTGCCAGTTTTGGACCAATGGAGCCCCTAAAGGAGTGGGAAAAAAGGATAGCCACTCTGCCCTTCTTATGGCCAGAGGAGGAAAAGAATTGTTGCTGGAATTTCCTGGATTTAAGCCGGTGTGCGTCCCGGGTCAGGAGGTGAGTCTTTGGCAAGAGACAGATATCTGCCCCTGAATTCTCTAGAAACGGGAGGATGGCCCTCCATTTAACCGGATTTTTTAGGCCCTTTACGTCAAGGGAGAGAACCTTCAGCCAACCATGGGGCGCCATACTAAGGGAAAGAGAGTATACCATGTCAAGGGGCCTAGCCCTCAGTCTGCCCTCTCTGCAAAGGTACCCTATGAGTAGCCTGAAACCCACAGAGCGTGACCTGAGGTGTCCGTAGGTGTGTCAAGCACCAGTGCTCGGTGCAGAGGTACTTGGTGTGGAAACAAAAGACATAAAAAGAACCCCCACAAACATGACCAAACAGTAAGAAAAATCGAATCTCTGGGGGGATAGGCCCAGGAAAGGGGTCCCCTACCACCAATGAGGAAAGGTCCAGATGGGGTCAATCATGGCCATAGTCAGTCCGAGCGCTGCTCAGCCCCGAGGCCCAAACTGCAACCAACAGGCCCCCGAGGCCCTGGAAATGGGTCCTGTAGGATCAGTCTGTCCTTCCCACCGAGGACCTTCCGGTAATGCTCTCCAGGACTGCCTTGCGTTCTTGGATGATGACCTCGGGCTAGACTTTGAAAGTTTCTTGCCCCTCCGTCTCCTCCGCTGCGTCTCCCAGCACCCACCTCCCGCCCCTGGCTCATCCAAGCTCCCAGCTTGAGATTCTGGCTGTGCGATCTTAAGGAGGGCATATGCTGCTTGGTGTGAAAGGTTCTGGCAAGTCTGACCTTCCCAGTCGAAAAGTAGATGGAAAGGGTAGCCCCAAGAATAGGGGATGCCAAGGCTGCGAAGATGCAATGTCACTGGGCTGAATTGTCGCCGCTTCTGGAGGGTTACACCAGAGAGGGAGTGACCCCGAAAGCTAATGGAATCGGACCCCCGGACAGTTCGCAGGATTTGTTCCTTCATGGGGAAGCTGTGGACACAGGCCAGGATGTCCGGCGGGGGCCTATTGGAGGCACGGGGGAGTCCGACCCGGTGCACACCGTCAAGGCGTATCTCAGAGACAGGTACATCCTCCAAGATCTGTGCGTAGAGGGCCTAGGCGAACTCCTCAACATTTCCTGCCTCCACTGAGATCAGCACATTCTGAATCCTCACATTGTTGCGTCTGACCTGTTCTCCAGGTCTTCAGCATGTGCCTGTAAATCAATCTGTCTATCAGAGAGGCAAATTATTTCTTGGCGGAGAACTCAATTTCTTCACCCCTAGCAGTGTCGTTGGATTCCAAGTAGTCCACTCAGTCCCCAATCTCTGAGACATCCTGCGGGACGGCCTGCAAGTCCTTAGCCAGGTCGTTCTTGATCTGCTGGTGGTCCTCCTTCAGCGACAAGAAAAGTGCATCCATACATGAGCGAGTGATGGGGGATTCCCCATCTAAGCCTCCCTCCGGGGCCGAAGGTTCCGCAGAGAGCGCTCTTGGGGTGGGGGTTTAGCAAGCATGTCCTTGATCGTACGCTCCTTCTTAGCCCAGGCAGTGGTCATCTTGGAGGCTGAGGTGGGCTCCGAGGGCGCAAGGGCGACGGACAGGTAATTAGTCCAAAGGGAGCATGGAGAGTTCCAACCTGTGAGGCACCAGAAGAAATCGCCAGCACAGAGCTCACCAGCAGGGACCCGCAAAGCATCTGTTTCCAAGGGGAGCCCCAAAGAGAGAACCCCCTGAGTCACCACAGGCAGTGGGAGGGTGCAACAGCCTGGGCCTCAGATAAGGCGTTAGGAGCCAGTGAAGCATTAGGTCCCCTCAGAGTCAGGTCCCACCGCTGGGGCACTTCCAAGCTCGGCCCCATGCCATCCTGCCACACAATGCAGCTAAATACTGGAGGCCACTAAGTCAGCCCTCCCCAGGCCCTCAGCACGATTCACTAACTAGCACCTTTCTCTGGCAGTAAGGGCCAAGACAAAGTGGGTAGGGGCGGAGCCACAGTCCTGTTATAGCCCCCAGTCCACCTGGTGTAGTCACGGCGAAGTAAAGAGCCCTCGTGAATGAGGGGGGCCGGCCTCAGGTCGGGCCTCCCACTGCTGATGGACTTGGGAGTGTATTTAGGGGGAGCACAGCGCCGCCCCCCTGGGGGCCATGGAGCCAAGCTGCCAGATGTGGGGTAATGAGAGGGGGGACCGCTACCTCCAGGAGGATCCACCATACCTTCAAAGACCGGCAAGGAAGGCCAGGCGCCGCCGCCTCTAGGCCCCACAGGAGAAGGCCAGTGGCAATGCAGATGCAGGTGTTTGTTCCGACGATGACCCATCCTCCGCGGGCCGCCGCGTGAGATATGGATGGGGGCCAGCGAGCAGGCCTGGACGTCGTGGAGGCTTCACACTCAGTCGGCTGGGCCTCAGCTCCCTAGTCCCACGCCATTCGCATTCCACCGAGCCACAGCGGAGGGTGCAGCCAGCCCTGCTTACTCAGGTCCAGGCGAGCCGGCTCATTAGCTCTGGTGCTTCATCCGAGCCCCCGCAGCGGCCTCCAAAAACCCCTCCGGGCCGTCCAATGCAGCGGAGAATATCCAGTGTCGCAGCTGCAGCAGATGGCCCCCCCCAGGACCCCGGGGTTCAGCGATGTAGGTGCAAAAATCCAGGGCCGGAGCGGAACGGTTACAAAGCACGTATGCTCACAATGCCATCTTGGCCACGTCCCCCATTTGCCTCCTTAGAAAAAGTATACTTCCTCATGCTAGGTGAGGTAGCACATTCCTTTAATGTAATTCTGAATGGTGAAGCAGTACGAATAAGACTACATCATCTGGACTATTAGTCCACAAGGTGTCTGGTACATGGGACAGATCTGCTTCCCTAACAGAACCAAAAACTCTACCTGGTGTGGGAATCCTTACTTCTAATACTGTCCTCAATGGTATGTCATTTTGAAAGACAACAACTGTTTTCATGGAATCAACACAAAACAGTTGGTCATCTATTTTTCCTGCTTCAATGAAGATAACACATACCCATAAGACATGATTATGGTCACTGGCTGTTAGAGCGCCATAAGTTGGTATCACCTCTAAAGCCTCTATTTTCAGTAATAATTCAGCAATAGGCATCTAAGAGTCTTGCCAGTGTTGCCAAAATAGAAATTCTTTAGGTAACTCTTGTGTCTCTGCTATGATTGTATATCCTGCCATAGTAAATGCATCCATATATGCAGGTCATTCTCTGATCTGACCTTCGGTAGAGGAATCTACTGTTAATGCCATGATCCTGGAAGGTACTATTACAAGATACTGGGCTAACCCATACAAAACTTATAGGACCTGGGTAACATGTGGTATGTAAAACAGTATGGTCCTACTGGTACATGAGCAATGACAAATACAACATTTAATTTGAGCTTTAGGTGAGCACAAAACAAATTCAAACACAAAAGGCAACAACATAAATGAAATGCACTTAATGAAGAGTCAAACAATGGGATTCAGTTTTTGTGTCAAGATTCATTAGTTATAATTCAGCAAAGGAATACATGAAATTTATTGTATAACGGTTGCTCCAAAAAGAAAAGATGTGTTTCAGATGGTGCTCAAATGTGCAGTGATATGGAGAAGGTGAAGAAAGGATTAATACAAAGGTAGCCTGTCTACAGGATTTAGTACGGTCTCTTATTTCTCCTTGTTCAATAATCAGTCCCGGCTTGTTAGTCTAAAAAAGTCAACGGTTAGACCCGACTGTTGCCTAAGGTGACTTAGATCCTAGCATACCGGTCTTCATCAGGACAGAGAGAAGTGCGATGAAATATAGGGCAACCTCACAATGGTGCCAGCGCTCCATGTGATGCGGGAGGTGTAGAATCAATGTACATTCTCCCCTAGCAATTTTCAAGAGTGGTAGGTGTTTGCCTTAAGTGCTAATTAAATGTTGCATTTGTCATTGCTCACGTACCAGTGGGACCCTACTGTTTTATGATCCTGGAAGGTAGCACTCCAGGGGTAGAACAATTCATGGTACCATCAGATTCAAAATGAATAGTCATATTTAACTTGGCCTTGAGATTTCTCCCTAACAAATTGACTAGGGCAGCTGGTGATAACTGTAAACAGCCATTGATGTACCTCCCTCCTACTTCCACCTCAACTGGTTTAGTAAAGGAACCCTCAATACTTCCCCAGAGAATTCTTGAGTGTCCAATGAGCTGTTGGAAATCAGAGGGTCTCCCTCTCCAGTACAGGATCTTGTTGCTCCTGTATCTATGAGTAATACATACCTTTTGTCATTGAGAGCTACTGTCACAGTGGGTTCCCCATCTGGCCTGTATGTCACTGACAATAATGGACACATATAAATACTCTGTGCTTACCTTCCTTGTGTATTTCCTCACACAGAATTAATCTGGAAAGGATTCCCTCCTCTCCTAATGACACCTCCTTGTTCACGTTGAGGTGGAGTCACCATTGGGAGTGTTTGGTAGTTTTGCTAAGGCGGCACCTGTTGTGCTTGAGGCATTACTGGTGGCTGCATATTTTGTGATGGCGTCTGAGGCACATATATGATTTGCAGATTTGGCTGTGGCTGTACTATTGTGGTTCCTGGCTGATTGTAAACTCCTGCTCTTCCATTTTGCTCATCCCATCTCTTAGTTCTGAAGTCTCTAATGAAATGTCCATACCTCTGACAATAATGATCTACTTGATCCATCCTTTGATGCCGTAGCGTACCTCTTCCTATTCCTCCTTGTCCTCCTCTAATACTTCCCTTTATCCTTACATTATCCTGTTGTTGAGGGTACTGTTGTCGAGTAGTCACTGGGACCAATCCCACAGATATTGCAGTCACCCGAGTCGTGACTGCCACTTAAGCTCCTTCTATTGCTCCTTTCTTTGCCAACTTTTGCTGCACTAATTTAGCTGCTGATTTTTATGTCACCTCTTGTTTGTCCATTTTTCTTTCATCCTATCAAGGAACTGCGCGGGATCCTCATTTTGCTACATTGATTGAGCCATGAGAGATCTAATGTCTGGCCTATCAGGATACACTTTCCTCAGCTGATCCCAAAGCACTGTTCTAACCAAATCAAATGGAGACCAATCATATCTGGTGTCAGTGAGGCCAACGTTTCTCACTCCAGCTTTTCGAAAATCAATGTCTGTTTCATCTTCTATAAGCAATCTAAGAAGACACTTTATGCACCCTACTGCCAAGGTGATACCTCCAGTTTGCTGTTCGAAAGCTCAAATCCATTTCCCTGCCCCCTCTGTAAGCAGTGGTAGTCATTTCCTGGGTCCAAGGAACAAAACAAGGTGCCCCAGGTCCCCTGCTTATCAGGGCGCATCTGTAAGGGAGTGGTAGAACGCTGGGGATAGTGCTGTCTAGCATATTTCTGACATACAAAGGAACATTTCAGCATGTAGGGATAATCCCATTCTAGATCTCCCTCACTAAAAAGAATGCAATCCTCAGCATTCGCCATATGATATGGAACAAACAAGCCTTCCCTTCTGTGGTCATGGATTCATCTGTGAGGCTAACCTTTCAGTCCCATCTACTAAATTATCCCCATATGGCACACCACTGTGCCAGCTATTTTCTTCTCCTTCAACGACTATCTCACTAGTGGTGAGATCTGTGCTGTGCAAAACTGATTGAAAATTAATATACTGTACTGGTCTATCATGTAGTGTCAATCCTGCAATGGCCTCACAAGATTCCATCCTGATGTCTGGGTGGCCATGTGTTCCCTGAAACTGCAATCGCTCGAGCTCTGTTGCTCAAGTTTTCTTAACTCTAGAAAGCATTTTCTGCACACCTTCTTTAATATCAAGATGAATAGGCAATGGTCTTGCACTCTTTGTGTGATCCAAATCGATAAGGGTTTTTTCTTGAATATTAACATCATAGGTAAGGTGCCTAGCCTTTGGTGGTTGAAGCATTTCATCCATATTATCCACACGCTTATGTATATACTCTTCCATTTGTTATTCGGCCAAGTCTTCCCTGAATCTGTCCTGAAAAATTATTGTGATATCCCTCTCTCCTCACTTCCCTTGCCTCTCTTCTATTCTCACTTCATGATATCCATTCTTAAACACTTTATGGTGAAACTATTACGTTCCCCTTCAGTCCTATTCCTTTCTTGGGATACTGCTCATTGCACCTTACCTACAGCCCTATAAACTAGTCACTATATCAAACATCATCTCCATCTCTTTGCTGTGGGTGGACATCTGCTTCCTAACTGCCCTTCCTTTTGTGTCTCTTCTGTGCAACAAAAGCAATGTTGCTGATGAAACATGTAACTGGTCATCACTATCTCATGGTCTTTGCTGTTCGCTTCTGTCTTCCTGGGGACAAGCTGGATCTAAATGTATCTTAACTGTGTTTCTAGGTGTCCTGAAAAGTGGTAGTCACCTACCCTTACTTGCTGCCTAGATATACTTGCATGTTTTTGCTTTGGCATTTGTAGAGTAACATTAGAGGTAACTTTTAGAGATTGTAAAGGCGTCTCAATGTCGGGGTTCTCAAATACCACTGAGGTTTCCTGGAGCTGCACCAGTGAATAAATAGCAGGTACCTTGGGAGAGGTGTTCATAGGATCATATAGGGGTGGGGGAATAGACGGGGTACTATGGATATCAACTTTCGAGGGGTTCGTAGGCTTCTCAAAAAAATCTTGCCATAAAGCTAAAGTGGCTTGGGGGGCGTGGCTTGGACGCCGATGTAGGCGACAGCGGACTCCGGAGCTCCTCCGCGGCCGCCCTCTCCCGCATTCATCCTGCACACAATACTGGGTCCCCTACCCCAGAAAGGGCCCCCCCTGAGCCTCGTGCCCTTGCTGGAAAGAGAGGCACGGGAAATCGCATCCCGCGAGCGGTGCAGGAGAGCTTTTCGGCGAGTCTGGAGACTCTCGAGCCCCGCGCTACAAAATGGCGGCCGGAGCGCTAGGAGAAAGCGCCTGACCGAGGCTCCCCCTTGAGAACGGGGAGGCCCCTGTTGTCAGGAAACAAGAGCGGAGGGTGCGGGACCATCGCCCACACGAAAATAGCAGGTGGGACACCGGCAGCATTGCCCTGAAACACCCTACAAGTGGCCGGAAGGTGGGTTGCCTGACCCTAAGATGGCGGCGCCCGGGAGGCTCCGGGGGGAACATTTCCACAGTGACCAAAGTGCCGGAGTTTGAACCGCGGAGAAGCGCAATTCCCTAGTTGGAGTAATGCAATGGGAGCCTCCACTGGTGCAGAGTGAGAGTAGGTGTTCTCGACCCTGGTGCCTTGCAGCTGCTGACGCGGTTGAACGGGGGCCTTACGTGTGGAGCCCTGGACTCAAACTCGCCTAGACTCTGGCCTATGTAAGCACTGACCTCCTAGGGACCTCACTGCACCCCCTGGAAGCGGATGAGGAGGGGAAGCGATTCAAAGCGGCGAGCAGCGTACATGCTGGGCCCTGGGGCGTCAGCTGTAAGAGAGGGGGGGGAGATGATTACTGTAAGATTTGCGGTTCTTTTATGGGGACCTGGTTCACGGAGATGAACACATGGGAGGGGGTGGGGGGGAGACGTCCGGACCCTTTGGTTTGACGTTCCAAGCAGCCTGAACTGACTTAAACGATCTAAGAGTTTCTTCTTACTTGGTTTGGATGGGGATGCCACGTTGGACGCCTGTCCTGGGGAGGGGGAGTTGGGGAAGTTATGATTGTTTTATTTGTGGGATATGGATCAGGGGACCTGGGCGTGTCTGGGAGGAATTTGGGATGGAATGTTATAAGGAACACTATCCGCACTGGGACCCGCATTAGGCTACGCATGTCTCACTTGGAATGTACGGGGTATGCACACTATGCATAGGCGCCACAAGATTCACTCCTTTCTGATACGAAGGTGTATTCAAATCGCCTTTCTACAGGAAACACACCTCATGGCAAAAGAAGGGAAAGCTCTGCAACGCTGATGGAGGGGCCAAGTTTTTCACACTACGTTCTCGGCCTACGCCAGAGGGGTTTTAATTTGGAAAAGGGCCTGGGGTTCCTTTTCAATGTACAACACAATTGATTGACCCAGAAGGCAGATATATAGTGGTACAGGGACAATTGGATGGTAGGAATTTAACGCTGGGATGTGTGTATGCCCCTAACGTAGAACAGCCCTCCTTCTTCTCCTCACTGTCCCGTAAATTGGCTTCTGTCCTGGTGGGTCCGTTGTTGCTTGGAGGAGATTTTAACTGTGTTGCAGATATTGCCCTAGATCGCTCACACCCCCCACTGCCAAATGCACCAGCGGGCAAACTGGCAGTTGTGCGCTCTACCTGGCAGCAAAAATGGGGATTGATTGACACCTGGAGGTTTCAGCATCCTGTAGATAGAGATTACTCCTTTTTCTCCGCCCTTCGCGAATTGCATGTGTGTATAGATGCCTTCCTTTGCTCCCCCGATGTGCATGGCGCGATTTACACTAGTGAGTATCTCACTCGCACCATTTCTGATCATAACCCGCTGATGGCCAAGTTGAAGTGGTCGCGACTGCGTCCTAGAATACCTACCTGGAGATTGCGCCCGGAGGCGCTTGAGGACCAGGTCTTCCAAACCACTCTAGCCTCGAGCATAGAAAACGACTTCCTTATTAATGAGGGGTCTGCGGGGTTGGTAAATATTGAATGGGATGCCTTCAAAATGGTGGTGCGAGGGAGCTGTATTGTGGCGGTATCAGGGACTCGGAAGACCTTATT
Source organism: Lissotriton helveticus (assembly GCF_964261635.1). Classification (NCBI taxonomy): domain Eukaryota; kingdom Metazoa; phylum Chordata; class Amphibia; order Caudata; family Salamandridae; genus Lissotriton; species Lissotriton helveticus. Next base: position 600,681,364 of record NC_136073.1, on the reverse strand, counting down.
ACAAGACATCCAAAGGGAAGAGGAGAGGTTGCGCACCCTGGAGAAAGAGAGACCTGAACACCCGAATAAACAGGAAGAATTATTAGAGGCTAGAGAGGCGGCTGCGGCAACGGTAGAACGCCTTCGCTGTTTTGATCACAAATCCTATCTCACACGAGCACATTCTGAGCGCGATAAATCGGGGGCCCTCCTGGCCTGGCTGGCCAACCCTGCTCGCCGTGGCTCAGTTATATTAGAACTGAGGGATCAATCGGGTGGGGCCCGTTTTGCTCAGCTGGGGATAAATGAGTTGTTCTTTGATTATTATACCTAGCTATACTGTAGCAGGGTGATCCCTTCGGAGGTCGACTTACAGAGTTTCGTGGGAGATCTGCCCTTGCCGGAATTGGAGGACGGCGATGCGACTTTGTTGGGCAGGAACCTCGAGGTGAGAGAGGTGAGGGTAGCTATCAAAAGTATGGCACAGAACAAAACACCGGGTTCCGATGGCCTCCCGGCTGAGTTCTATATCACTTATGTCGACCTCCTGGCTCCCCAACGGACGTGGCTCTACAATGAAGCTAAGAGGCTGGGTAGGTTGCCGACCTCTACGGTGGAGGCGATCATTGTTCCGTTGTGGAAGCCGGGCAAGCAGCCCTGGGATAGATCGGTGTATCACCCTTTGTCTATGCTCAACCTAGATTATAAAATCTTGAGCAAAATTCAGGCGACTCGGTTGCTCCCCTATATGTCCACACTGATTTACGTAGATCAATCCGGGTTCATTCCTACCCGCAATACTGCGCTTAATATACGATGGCTTCTACCCATTTTAGAGGCCAATACTTACGAGGTAGACAAAGCCGCAGTATTTGCCGTTGACGAAAAAGCTTTTGATAGCTTAGAGTGGGCCTACCTCTTTCACGTGATGCGTCGGATGGGACTGGGTCCGGATTTTGTGAATTTGATGGCTCTCCTGTATAAGGATGCAAAGGCCAGGGTCCGGACAGGGGGAGTGATTTCGGAGGCATGTGCAGTGAGTAGGGGCACACGCCAGGGCTGCCCCCTCTCGCCATTGCTATTTGCGATAGCGGTGGAGCCTTTGGCAGCGCATGCTAGGTCAGGACAGGCTTATCAGGGGTTGGATGTCTATGGGCAGGTGCATCATACCGCGCTCTATGCTGATGACCTCCTGATGTTTCTGGCGGATACGGGGGAATCCCTGCGGGGAGCAAAGTCCCTGCTGCGGGCACTGAGTGGGGTAGCTGGATTAAGGGTCAACTGGACGAAGTCGTGTCTATTCCCAACTCGAGAACGAAGGGAGTGCCCGCAAACTACAGAAGGCGTGACCTGGGAGGGGAGGTGCCTTCCCTATTTAGGCACGGCGATTTACCATCCAATGGGGGACATTCTAGAAGGGAGCGTGGGGAAGGCGATCAGGAGCGCCAGAGCAAACTTTGAGTTTTGGGGCACGCTCCCACTGTCTGTAATGGGGAGAGTGGCACTTCTTAAGATGGTGACCCTCCCAAGACTACTCTACTTCTTTAGGACTCTTCCGGTCTGGATACCAGCAAACTACTTCCGAAGGTTCCAGATGATGATTACTTCCTTCTTGTGGGGGTCGGGCAGATGCAGGGTGGCACTCAGGACGCTAATGAGTCCTCGAGCGGAGGGGGGTCTAGCGGTCCCGGACTTTGAGACGTACTATTTGGTGGCCCAATTTCAGTGGCTCACACAATGGGTGGCGAGGGCCACCAGAGAGGGGGTGAGCATGGCGAACCGACCAGCCCCGTGCAAGTGTTGTCTCGTATAGTTCTGTGCCTCCCTCTCGGAGATCTACACCTTACTCAGGAATTTGCCACGGCCCGAAAGTGTTGGATTAGGTACCTGAAATGGGGAGGGATGCGGCTCCCATGCACACCCGAGATTCCACTGAAATTTTGCAGGGCACTCCCCCACGGGGGCACATGGCGAGGGTTGGAGACCTGGGAACAACAGGGTCTGAAAAATATAGGCGACTTATATGAAGATGGCTCGCTGATGCCATTTGACCTTCTGAGAGAACGTTTCGAACTACCTGGAGGTGACTTCCTGGTACATGCTGCGCTGACAACGGCGATCCGCAAACATTGGAAACTGGGTGTGACGGAACCACCGACAGCTATGGGTTGCCAATATGTAGTGGTTGCTGCGGGGACTATCAAAGCCGTCACGTGCCTGTACAGACGCATGACCCTGGAGGCTCTGGCCCCTCTGATGGCCTTGAAAACTAAATGGGAAGCGGATATAGAGATGGAAATACCTGACACGGCGTGGAATGGAATTGTGGAAAGGGCTTGGAAGGGTACGCGCAACGCACGGTTCCAGCTGGTGCATTTTCACATCCTACACAGGGCATACCTGACCCTAGCCCGCCTACATAAATATTTTCCGTCCCACTCAGCGGCCTGTCCACGATGCCCAATGGAGGTTGCTGATTTCAAACACATGTTATGGTCCTGTCCAGCACTTGATTCCTTTTGGCAAGGGGTGACGGCGCTGTTACGAGATGTTACAGAACGAGACTTGCACGCCTCAATGGCACACTGTATTCTGCACTGGTTTCCCCACACCTCCAAGAACAAAATTACTAGTAAGTTTCTTGACCTGGGATTAATCTTAGCGAAAAGAACTATAACTTCCCAATGGAAGGCGAACAAGGGTCCCAGTGTAGAGAAATGGAAAGCTGAGTTCAGTAGGTGGGCCCGTTGCGAAGGGGAAGCCCGGCTACAATTGGCACGTAGGACAGGTAATGAACAGGCACTGGAGAGGGCGAGAACCTGGGAAAGATTAGTCATGGAACTCACACACCCGATTAACGAGGATGAGGAGACCCCCGCCCATAGCCCTGTGGCAAGGTTACCATAAAACAGTGTGCGACATGAAGGGAACTTAGATTCTCGACTGCTGCCCCCTTCCCGAGACAAGAGGTGACACATTTTACATGACTCCGTTGGTCTCATTGCTGGTTAGGTCCAGAGGGGCAGGCATGTCCCAAGAAAATAGTACTCTGACACGCCTGGGGGAGGGAGGGGGGAGTGGGATGTTTTGTTTTGATTCATCGAATGAGTGGGGGTGGGAAGTAGCGGGGGAGAGGTAGAAGCTGGGGTCGAGATTGGTGGGGTTGTTTCGGATATATGGTCCTCCACCAGTTTGCCTTCACAGATATAGCACTCTGGACACCAGAAGACTGACTTTGTGCAAAATTTCAGGAGATGATAAACCCCACCGGATGTATGTATTATAGTGGACGACTGATTATGAGGGGATTGTTAACCTTATGTTTAGCCTATGCTTGCTGCTCATATGCTGTCAAAACAATAAAAATTATGTTTCCAAAAATAAAAATAAAGCTAAAGTGGCTTCTCGCTTCTGTAATTTGGCTCCTGCATATTTACTTCTGAGATGTGTACCAATATGCTCTAGTATTTTGTCGTCAAGTCTCCCTTCTTTTGGCCTGGGATTTGTATGTTTCTGGGAGGCTTTAAACCGTTCTAAATGATATTTTTGCAATTTTCTCTGATCATTTGGAAATATCTTTTCTATATGCACTAAGGGAGTCTCCATGATTATTCGTATTTCAAATTCTTCTACAATGTAATTTTTCTTATCTATCTGGTCAAATATTACTCTTACTTTAAAACTTACACAAGTTTTTTTAAAACAAGAACATTCATCAACTTTGCCTTTATCAATTGTGCAATACAAATGAAAATAACATTATGCAACATTACACATCATCATACTGAGCCCACATTTTATTTATATACACACACACACGCACTCACCATCAGCATAAGAAATATGAACACTTCAACTACTTCTAAATGTTAATCAGCATTATTGTACTCTAAACGATAAATACACCTGGCAACCACCGGTCATTTGCCTCTGCGCTCAGAGAGGATAATCTTTTCAAACCATGTATCTCTTTCGAATGACTTCTGGACATAAGGTGCAGGGCAGTAATTTGCGTGTTCAGATCGTACCTGGAGGTAAAGTGTGGCTACATCAGCTTTGCATCTGTCCCTGTATGTCAAACATTGGAACACATATTGGCACCTTCCAATTTCAAATTTCCCATATTGACCAATTCCAACTTTATATTGGGACTAACAAGGACCATTGTCTGCATTGTCCTCACCATAAAAAGATGGCAATCTCTGGATCCTACCAGTCCCCCATGTACAGCCAGAAATTCAGAGAACACAGTGGCTGCTTTCCTTATCAAAAGGTGTGCAATAATCTATGCAGCAGGGGTAGGTGGTCTTACGGCTTTAGCAGTCAGGTGAGGGCAAGAGGGACTTCCAGGCTGGCTTGCTAACTGTTGCAGGGTGACTTTAAAACGTAACAAAATTAAAAAAGACAGACTCCTCTTTTGCAATGTAAAGACAGCTTTTTACTGTTGTGACCTGGAAAACGACCCTCCTCAAACAGGCAGGCAGCCGGTCTCAATTTGCTGTTTCACAGTCAGCTTCTTATATACAAAATAAGAAAGTACTTTATTACAGACCAGCAAATAATAATTGACTTAGTAGTTACAGATTGAAAGTAGAAAGCATTGAAATGCACGTGGCCCCGTAACCTCAAACTCAAAACTAATCCTCTACCCAGTCTTTATTGCAGTTTCCAACAATGCTTAACAAACTAACCAGTCTTCATTCTTGAATGCATGTATATTTGTGGTAAATACAATTTTAGTGGTATGTGTGCTTTATCATCGTGCCCCTAAGACCTTAGTATATCTTTTTTAAGTAATTTTATCTCCTGCTCTTACTGTCTAGTCAAGCTTCAATCTATTTGGAAACACAAAATAAGTGCCAATAAACCAATGTGCTAAAGCCATACAGTTCTTTAAGCTTGTTAAACACAAGTTGCCTTTTAACTGCATCGCTTTCAAGTTATTTATTATATTATGTCCTCAAGTGAACACTTCGAATATATTCTTTTACTTCGCATGCGTTACATCGCATGCCTTTACAACGTGGTCGTTACAACAACCGCGTTGTTACAACACCAACTATTACATCACCAGTCATTTCAACGACTTGCTGTGAGGGCGGGCTGGACTTAGGAATAGTATAATTTACTATTCCTACTCCAGTTTGTGCAACAGCAGGGAAGGTGTTGGATTCTAAATCCAACACCAGTGCGCCCCCTACAGCAAGTCGTTGAAACAACTTGCGATGTAATGGTTCACGTTGTAACAACACGGTTGCTGTAACAACCGCATTGTAAAGGAAAGCGATGTAAGGCATGCGTTGTTATGGCTGTTTCCCAAACTCTTCCCCTCTCTCTTGTCTGTACGACATGTTGGCCCACACTGTTCTTTCACTATGTATGACTGTGCAATGCTTTCTGCTGGTGTTTGTTGTTTCGCTATGTTTTCATATTTCACATTTTCCACAACAGATGTCTCAAAGTGGTTGTAGCGGTGAACCCCGATCGAGAACATCATGACCAATTCCCACACATAGCATTTGACAAATTGCCATTTAACTCACTATGAGAGAATCATTTTGGCTGCAGAAAATGTTTCCATTAAGCGATGTAATACACTAAACCCATCTTATCTTTTGCCAAATCCAGAGGGAGACGATGAGGGCAAATTTTACCACAACTGTGCTAGCATTACCAAGTTTTTGCACAAAACCGAGACCTGACAAACTAGATGTACCTCTTCCCGAATCTGACCGCACTCTTTTTGTTGATGGGTCCTGCCTAAGAGACTGACATGGTATCTTAAGAGCCGCTTATAGTGTATGTACTCTGATTGGAGTCTTGGAAGCGTCCTACCTGTGCCATGTAACTTCTCCACAAGTAGCCAAACTGATTGCCCTGACAAGAGCTTGCTGTAATTTAGAAGGTTCACGAGTCACCATTTACTCTGAGAGTTACTATGGGTTCAGAGTGTGTATGACTTAGGATGTCTGTGGTCACAGCGAGGTTTCATGACCTCTTCTGGTTCTCCTGTTTTGGCACTGCATAAGTTGATTGACTGGCAAACAACCCACAGTTCCACGCACAACCATGTAGAATAATGACTTGGAACATTGGTGGATTAAGGGGCAAAATGGGGAATAAAATCTGGATTGACTACTTATAAAACCTTTGACATTGTGGCCTTACAGGAAACATGGGACCAATCGAACTGTTTTTCGCTCGACGGATATGTACATTTCTTTATCCCTGCCACAGGTAGTCGGGCGGGAAGATCTAAAGGTGGTCTACTAAGTCTGTTTAAAATAGAGTTAAAATGAAAGTTGACTCAGCTTGACTCAGGATGTAGCAATTGTTTAATTGTGGAAATGAATACCCCAGATTCTACTAGTATTTTATTTATAAACGTTTATAATGCCACTGCAAACGATAGCACCAGACTTAATCTGGACCAGCTAGATACATTTTTGTCAGTCTATACAACTATGGTAATTTGCTTTGAGATAATTCTCTTAGGTGACTTCAATACTCACCTGTGTAATTACCCATGTGCCAATTCAGTAGAAGAGGGTCCTCCATGTTCTGCAGTAGCGCATTTTTTTTAAATTTTTTTTTATTGTTGCATCAGTAAGAATAAACAGCGAGATATTCAGCAGCCGGCAGGGCGTCAACATTCCGCCTCTGTGCTGTGTGCGCAACTTTTTGATTCCACAAGTCTCAGTATTTTGGATATAGTCACAACATGAACATTATAACAACACTTCAAAAAGCAGCATACATCCCCCTCCCCCCCCCCCACTCCCCCGGACCCACCTCGCTTCCACCCTATCAAGTCTTTCTGTTATTCCCACACAATAGCGTGGTTAGTCGAGCTTCACATGGCCCACATTGTAACTTCTGACAAATCTGTTGTGTCCTGAGTCCTCCTGCCTCTAAGTTCTCTCCTCCTAGGCCTCCCTCCAATCCATGGTATTGTCTCCATTTTGCCCACACTCTCCTAAACTTTTTGGGGCAGCCCCTAGCTTTATAAGTCACTCTTTCTGCTGCCATATACAGGTCCATGCTCCTCCTCCACTCCTCAATGTCTGGCCTTTCCACCGCACCCCAATATTTTGCAATGTCTCTTTTCGCCACCACCAATGCAAGTACCAAGAAGATAAGCAGGGGGCGTGGCAAGTCTACCTCGGTTGTCATGCCTAATTTAGGGTCGCGTGTCAAAGTCACTCCCAGGACCTCATCTAGCTCTGTGAATATGTGCCCCCAATATGTTTGTATAGTGTCGCATGCCCAGAGCGTGTGGAAAAAGTCTCCACGGTGGTGGTGATACCTAAGGCATGCTGGGTCAGTTATTCTTCCCATTTTTGAGGAGGCGTACCCTGTCAAAATAGGTTCTGTGGAGCACGTTCAGTTGGATTAGGCGTAGCCTTGATTTAATCGCCACCTCACGAGGATGCATTAAGACAATCTCCCAGTCTACACCTTCCATTTCTCCCACGTCAGCCTCCCCCACTCTCTGTAGCCCTGTCAAGTCGCCTAACATGTGGTTTGTCAGGGTTTTATATGTGAGTGATACCACCTTTTCCATGACCTGCTCTTGGAGTAGCCTACCCTCCAGCGGTGCATATTCTGGAATATCTGCGAGCGTGATGTTTTGTGCCCTCCATGCATGTCTCAATTGGGCGTACTTGTAGAACTGAGTGTTGTGCAACCCAAACTCGTTTCTGAGCACCTGAAAGGACTTCAACCCCCCCTTGCAATTACATCCCCAATGGTGGAGATTCCTATATCATCCCATCTCCGGAAACCGCGTAGCTTACTGAGTTCTCTCAACCATTGGCAGTGCCACAGTGGCGTCTGTCGGGTAGGCTTCTTGTCCCACCCCATACGTCTAGTAGCCCTGTTCCAAGCGTTTAGGGTGATCATCGTGGCCGGCAGAAGCGATGCCCGCACCGCCCCCCCGTATAGATAATAGAAGAGATTTCTGGATGACATTTTAAATCGTTCCAGCGCATAAGTGGGGTGGTCCGCAGGCGCGTGTAGCCATTCATTGATCGGGGCGAGGTGTTCCGCCCAGTAGTATGCCTCTAGGTTGGGAAGTGAAATCCCCCGCTGTACTGATGGCGTTGTAGAGTTGACAGCGCCACTCGTGGTTGTTTCCCCAGCCACAGGAACGCCCGGAGGTCTGCATGGATTTTGGTTATTGTTTTGGCTGGTAGCTGGTAGTACTCGTTTTGGAGCGCATACAGAAACTTCGGAAGGATAATCATTTTGCATATCGCCGCTCGGCCCAATAGGGTGAGCGGCAGGTGTCTCCACCTAGTCATCTCTGTTGTCGTGCTATCCATGATTCGTTTTATATTTTTGTTAAAGGAGAGTTCCCTATCCAGAGTGATGTAGATACCCAGGTACTGGAATCCCTCCGGAGTATGTACTAGTTGCTCCGGGAGGTACTCCCCTCTCTCCAGACCCTGTGGGTCATAGAGGACCGATTTTTACACAGTTTATGGTATGGCCCGCTTTGGCACCAAAGCCGTCCAACTCCCTGAATAACTCCGGGATTGTAGTCTCCGGCTCGGTGATATACAATAACACGTCGTCTGCGTATAAGGATATTTTTTCCTGTGTGGCGTCGGAGTCTCCCCATGAAAAGCCCCGGATCCCTGGATTCTGTCTGATCTTTACCGCAAGAATTTCTATGGTGAGTGTAAACAGAAGGGGGGATAGCGGGCACCCCTGGCGCATGCCTCTGCCGATCTGGAATTCGCGTGACAGCCTCCCGTTGACCCAAACCCGTGCCTTCAGGGCTGTGTACAAAAGTCGGACCCATTTTGGGAACTTGGGGCCGAACCCAAATCTATGTAACGCTACCATTAGAAACGGCCAGTGTACCGCGTCGAACGCCTTCTCCGCGTCGAGGGAGAGGAACCAATGGGGCCCACTCCTCCCCCTAACCTCCTGCAACCAGTTATGAGTGCGACAGAGGTCAACTTGGTCGCCCTATCCGGCAAGAACCCCGACTGATCCATATGTATAAGGTCTGTTATGACTTATCGCAGACGTTTAGCTAGAATAGTGGCCAAGATCTTTACCTCCATATTAAGGAGAGATATGGGGCGGTATGAGGCACACTCCCCCCTCTGCTTGCCCTCTTTATAAATCGGTACTATCGTGGCCAACGCGAGGTCTGGTGGTAGGCACCCCTCCTGGTATGCCTCTAAGAAGAGGGTTTTTAAATGGCGTGTCAATAGATCAGCTGCCCGGACTTTGAGACGTACTATTTGGTGGCCCAATTTCAGTGGCTCACACAATGGGTGGCGAGGGCCACCAGAGAGGGGGTGAGCATGGCGAACCGACCAGCCCCGTGCAAGTGTTGTCTCGTATAGTTCTGTGCCTCCCTCTCGGAGATCTACACCTTACTCAGGAATTTGCCACGGCCCGAAAGTGTTGGATTAGGTACCTGAAACGGGGAGGGATGCGGCTCCCATGCACACCCGAGATTCCACTGAAATTTTGCAGGGCACTCCCCCACGGGGGCACATGGCGAGGGTTGGAGACCTGGGAACAACAGGGTCTGAAAAATATAGGCGACTTATATGAAGATGGCTCGCTGATGCCATTTGACCTTCTGAGAGAACGTTTCGAACTACCTGGAGGTGACTTCCTGGTACATGCTGCGCTGACAACGGCGATCCGCAAACATTGGAAACTGGGCGTGACGGAACCACCGACAGCTATGGGTTGCCAATATGTAGTGGTTGCTGCGGGGACTATCAAAGCCGTCACGTGCCTGTACAGACGCATGACCCTGGAGGCTCTGGCCCCTCTGATGGCCTTGAAAACTAAATGGGAAGCGGATATAGAGATGGAAATACCTGACACGGCGTGGAATGGAATTGTGGAAAGGGCTTGGAAGGGTACGCGCAACGCACGGTTCCAGCTGGTGCATTTTCACATCCTACACAGGGCATACCTGACCCCAGCCTGCCTACATAAATATTTTCCGTCCCACTCAGCGGCCTGTCCACGATGCCCAATGGAGGTTGCTGATTTCAAACACATGTTATGGTCCTGTCCAGCACTTGATTCCTTTTGGCAAGGGGTGACGGCGCTGTTACGAGATGTTACAGAACGAGACTTGCACGCCTCAATGGCACACTGTATTCTGCACTGGTTTCCCCACACCTCCAAGAACAAAATTACTAGTAAGTTTCTTGACCTGGGATTAATCTTAGCGAAAAGAACTATAACTTCCCAATGGAAGGCGAACAAGGGTCCCAGTGTAGAGAAATGGAAAGCTGAGTTCAGTAGGTGGGCCCGTTGCGAAGGGGAAGCCCGGCTACAATTGGCACGTAGGACAGGTAATGAACAGGCACTGGAGAGGGCGAGAACCTGGGAAAGATTAGTCATGGAACTCACACACCCGATTGACGAGGATGAGGAGACCCCCGCCCATAGCCCTGTGGCAAGGTTACCATAAAACAGTGTGCGACATGAAGGGAACTTAGATTCTCGACTGCTGCCCCCTTCCCGAGACAAGAGGTGACACATTTTACATGACTCCGTTGGTCTCATTGCTGGTTAGGTCCAGAGGGGCAGGCATGTCCCAAGAAAATAGTACTCTGACACGCCTGGGGGAGGGAGGGGGGAGTGGGATGTTTTGTTTTGATTCATCGTTTGAGTGGGGGGTGGGAAGTAGCGGGGGAGAGGTAGAAGCTGGGGTCGAGATTGGTGGGGTTGTTTCGGATATATGGTCCTCCACCAGTTTGCCTTCACAGATATAGCACTCTGGACACCAGAAGACTGACTTTGTGCAAAATTTCAGGAGATGATAAACCCCACCGGATGTATGCATTATAGTGGACGACTGATTATGAGGGGATTGTTAACCTTATGTTTAGCCTATGCTTGCTGCTCATATGCTGTCAAAACAATAAAAATTATGTTTCCAAAAATAAAAATAAAGCTAAAGTGGCTTCTCGCTTCTGTAATTTGGCTCCTGCATATTTACTTCTGAGATGTGTACCAATATGCTCTAGTATTTTGTCGTCAAGTCTCCCTTCTTTTGGCCTGGGATTTGTATGTTTCTGGGAGGCTTTAAACCGTTCTAAATGATATTTTTGCAATTTTCTCTGATCATTTGGAAATATCTTTTCTATATGCACTAAGGGAGTCTCCATGATTATTCGTATTTCAAATTCTTCTACAATGTAATTTTTCTTATCTATCTGGTCAAATATTACTCTTACTTTAAAACTTACACAAGTTTTTTAAAAACAAGAACATTCATCAACTTTGCCTTTATCAATTGTGCAATACACATGAAAATAACATTATGCAACATTACACATCATCATACTGAGCCCACATTTTATTTATATACACACACACACGCACTCACCATCAGCATAAGAAATATGAACACTTCAACTACTTCTAAATGTTAATCAGCATTATTGTACTCTAAACGATAAATACACCTGGCAACCACCGGTCATTTGCCTCTGCGCTCAGAGAGGATAATCTTTTCAAACCATGTATCTCTTTCGAATGACTTCTGGACATAAGGTGCAGGGCAGTAATTTGCGTGTTCAGATCGTACCTGGAGGTAAAGTGTGGCTACATCAGCTTTGTATCTGTCCCTGTATGTCAAACATTGGAACACATATTGGCACCTTCCAATTTCAAATTTCCCATATTGACCAATTCCAACTTTATATTGGGACTAACAAGGACCATTGTCTGCATTGTCCTCACCATAAAAAGATGGCAATCTCTGGATCCTACCAGTCCCCCATGTACAGCCAGAAATTCAGAGAACACAGTGGCTGCTTTCCTTATCAAAAGGTGTGCAATAATCTATGCAGCAGGGGTAGGTGGTCTTACGGCTTTAGCAGTCAGGTGAGGGCAAGAGGGACTTCCAGGCTGGCTTGCTAACTGTTGCAGGGTGACTTTAAAACGTAACAAAATTAAAAAAGACAGACTCCTCTTTTGCAATGTAAAGACATCTTTTTACTGTTGTGACCTGGAAAACGACCCTCCTCAAACAGGCAGGCAGCCGGTCTCAATTTGCTGTTTCACAGTCAGCTTCTTATATACAAAATAAGAAAGTACTTTATTACAGACCAGCAAATAATAATTGACTTAGTAGTTACAGATTGAAAGTAGAAAGCATTGAAATGCACGTGGCCCCGTAACCTCAAACTCAAAACTAATCCTCTACCCAGTCTTTATTGCAGTTTCCAACAATGCTTAACAAACTAACCAGTCTTCATTCTTGAATGCATGTATATTTGTGGTAAATACAATTTTAGTGGTATGTGTGCTTTATCATCGTGCCCCTAAGACCTTAGTATATCTTTTTTAAGTAATTTTATCTCCTGCTCTTACTGTCTAGTCAAGCTTCAATCTATTTGGAAACACAAAATAAGTGCCAATAAACCAATGTGCTAAAGCCATACAGTTCTTTAAGCTTGTTAAACACAAGTTGCCTTTTAACTGCATCGCTTTCAAGTTATTTATTATATTATGTCCTCAAGTGAACACTTCGAATATATTCTTTTACTTCGCATGCGTTACATCGCATGCCTTTACAACGTGGTCGTTACAACAACCGCGTTGTTACAACACCAACTATTACATCACCAGTCATTTCAACGACTTGCTGTGAGGGCGGGCTGGACTTAGGAATAGTATAATTTACTATTCCTACTCCAGTTTGTGCAACAGCAGGGAAGGTGTTGGATTCTAAATCCAACACCAGTGCGCCCCCTACAGCAAGTCGTTGAAACAACTTGCGATGTAATGGTTCACGTTGTAACAACACGGTTGCTGTAACAACCGCATTGTAAAGGAAAGCGATGTAAGGCATGCGTTGTTATGGCTGTTTCCCAAACTCTTCGCCTCTCTCTTGTCTGTACGACATGTTGGCCCACACTGTTCTTTCACTATGTATGACTGTGCAATGCTTTCTGCTGGTGTTTGTTGTTTCGCTATGTTTTCATATTTCACATTTTCCACAACAGATGTCTCAAAGTGGTTGTAGCGGTGAACCCCGATCGAGAACATCATGACCAATTCCCACACATAGCATTTGACAAATTGCCATTTAACTCACTATGAGAGAATCATTTTGGCTGCAGAAAATGTTTCCATTAAGCGATGTAATACACTAAACCCATCTTATCTTTTGCCAAATCCAGAGGGAGACGATGAGGGCAAATTTTACCACAACTGTGCTAGCATTACCAAGTTTTTGCACAAAACCGAGACCTGACAAACTAGATGTACCTCTTCCCGAATCTGACCGCACTCTTTTTGTTGATGGGTCCTGCCTAAGAGACTGACATGGTATCTTAAGAGCCGCTTATAGTGTATGTACTCTGATTGGAGTCTTGGAAGCGTCCTACCTGTGCCATGTAACTTCTCCACAAGTAGCCAAACTGATTGCCCTGACAAGAGCTTGCTGTAATTTAGAAGGTTCACGAGTCACCATTTACTCTGAGAGTTACTATGGGTTCAGAGTGTGTATGACTTAGGATGTCTGTGGTCACAGCGAGGTTTCATGACCTCTTCTGGTTCTCCTGTTTTGGCACTGCATAAGTTGATTGACTGGCAAACAACCCACAGTTCCACGCACAACCATGTAGAATAATGACTTGGAACATTGGTGGATTAAGGGGCAAAATGGGGAATAAAATCTGGATTGACTACTTATCAAACCTTTGACATTGTGGCCTTACAGGAAACATGGGACCAATCGAACTGTTTTTCGCTCGACGGATATGTACATTTCTTTATCCCTGCCACAGGTAGTCGGGCGGGAAGATCTAAAGGTGGTCTACTAAGTCTGTTTAAAATAGAGTTAAAATGAAAGTTGACTCAGCTTGACTCAGGATGTAGCAATTGTTTAATTGTGGAAATGAATACCCCAGATTCTACTAGTATTTTATTTATAAACTTTTATAATGCCACTGCAAACGATAGCACCAGACTTAATCTGGACCAGCTAGATACATTTTTGTCAGTCTATACAACTATGGTAATTTGCTTTGAGATAATTCTCTTAGGTGACTTCAATACTCACCTGTGTAATTACCCATGTGCCAATTCAGTAGAAGAGGGTCCTCCATGTTCTGCAGTAGCGCATTTTTTTAAAAAATTTTTTTTATTGTTGCATCAGTAAGAATAAACAGCGAGATATTCAGCAGCCGGCAGGGCGTCAACATTCCGCCTCTGTGCTGTGTGCGCAACTTTTTGATTCCACAAGTCTCAGTATTTTGGATATAGTCACAACATGAACATTATAACAACACTTCAAAAAGCAGCATACATCCCCCTCCCCCCCCCACTCCCCCGGACCCACCTCGCTTCCACCCTATCAAGTCTTTCTGTTATTCCCACACAATAGCGTGGTTAGTCGAGCTTCACATGGCCCACATTGTAACTTCTGACAAATCTGTTGTGTCCTGAGTCCTCCTGCCTCTAAGTTCTCTCCTCCTAGGCCTCCCTCCAATCCATGGTATTGTCTCCATTTTGCCCACACTCTCCTAAACTTTTTGGGGCAGCCCCTAGCTTTATAAGTCACTCTTTCTGCTGCCATATACAGGTCCATGCTCCTCCTCCACTCCTCAATGTCTGGCCTTTCAACCGCACCCCAATATTTTGCAATGTCTCTTTTCGCCACCACCAATGCAAGTACCAAGAAGATAAGCAGGGGGCGTGGCAAGTCTACCTCGGTTGTCATGCCTAATTTAGGGTCGCGTGTCAAAGTCACTCCCAGGACCTCATCTAGCTCTGTGAATATGTGCCCCCAATATGTTTGTATAGTGTCGCATGCCCAGAGCGTGTGGAAAAAGTCTCCACGGTGGTGGTGATACCTAAGGCATGCTGGGTCAGTTATTCTTCCCATTTTTGAGGAGGCGTACCCTGTCAAAATAGGTTCTGTGGAGCACGTTCAGTTGGATTAGGCGTAGCCTTGATTTAATCGCCACCTCACGAGGATGCATTAAGACAATCTCCCAGTCTAGACCTTCCATTTCTCCCACGTCAGCCTCCCCCACTCTCTGTAGCCCTGTCAAGTCGCCTAACATGTGGTTTGTCAGGGTTTTATATGTGAGTGATACCACCTTTTCCATGACCTGCTCTTGGAGTAGCCTACCCTCCAGCGGTGCATATTCTGGAATATCTGCGAGCGTGATGTTTTGTGCCCTCCATGCATGTCTCAATTGGGCGTACTTGTAGAACTGAGTGTTGTGCAACCCAAACTCGTTTCTGAGCACCTGAAAGGACTTCAACCCCCCCCTTGCAATTACATCCCCAATGGTGGAGATTCCTATATCATCCCATCTCCGGAAACCGCGTAGCTTACTGAGTTCTCTCAACCATTGGCAGTGCCACAGTGGCGTCTGTCGGGTAGGCTTCTTGTCCCACCCCATACGTCTAGTAGCCCTGTTCCAAGCGTTTAGGGTGATCATCGTGACCGGCAGAAGCGATGCCCGCACCGCCCCCCCCGTATAGGTAATAGAAGAGATTTCTGGATGACATTTTAAATCGTTCCAGCGCATAAGTGGGGTGGTCCGCAGGCGCGTGTAGCCATTCATTGATCGGGGCGAGGTGTTCCGCCCAGTAGTATGCCTCTAGGTTGGGAAGTGAAATCCCCCCGCTGTACTGATGGCGTTGTAGAGTTGACAGCGCCACTCGTGGTTGTTTCCCCAGCCACAGGAACGCCCGGAGGTCTGCATGGATTTTGGTTATTGTTTTGGCTGGTAGCTGGTAGTACTCGTTTTGGAGCGCATACAGAAACTTCGGAAGGATAATCATTTTGCATATCGCCGCTCGGCCCAATAGGGTGAGCGGCAGGTGTCTCCACCTAGTCATCTCTGTTGTCGTGCTATCCATGATTCGTTTTATATTTTTGTTAAAGGAGAGTTCCCTATCCAGAGTGATGTAGATACCCAGGTACTGGAATCCCTCCGGAGTATGTACTAGTTGCTCCGGGAGGTACTCCCCTCTCTCCAGACCCTGTGGGTCATAGAGGACCGATTTTTACACAGTTTATGGTATGGCCCACTTTGGCACCAAAGCCGTCCAACTCCCTGAATAACTCCGGGATTGTAGTCTCCGGCTCGGTGATATACAATAACACGTCGTCTGCGTATAAGGATATTTTTTCCTGTGTGGCGTCGGAGTCTCCCCATGAAAAGCCCCGGATCCCTGGATTCTGTCTGATCTTTACCGCAAGAATTTCTATGGTGAGTGTAAACAGAAGGGGGGATAGCGGGCACCCCTGGCGCATGCCTCTGCCGATCTGGAATTCGCGTGACAGCCTCCCGTTGACCCGAACCCGTGCCTTCAGGGCTGTGTACAAAAGTCGGACCCATTTTGGGAACTTGGGGCCGAACCCAAATCTATGTAACGCTACCATTAGAAACGGCCAGTGTACCGCGTCGAACGCCTTCTCCGCGTCGAGGGAGAGGAACCAATGGGGCCCACTCCTCCCCCTAACCTCCTGCAACCAGTTATGAGTGCGACAGAGGTTCAACTTGGTCGCCCTATCCGGCAAGAACCCCGACTGATCCATATGTATAAGGTCTGTTATGACTTATCGCAGACGTTTAGCTAGAATAGTGGCCAAGATCTTTACCTCCATATTAAGGAGAGATATGGGGCGGTATGAGGCACACTCCCCCCTCTGCTTGCCCTCTTTATAAATCGGTACTATCGTGGCCAACGCGAGGTCTAGTGGTAGGCACCCCTCCTGGTATGCCTCTAAGAAGAGGGTTTTTAAATGGCGTGTCAATAGATCAGCTGCCCTTTTGAAAAATTCCGCCGGAAAGCCATTCGGCCCGGGCGTTTTCCCCGGCTTTAGAGAGGCTATGGCGTCTGCTATATCTTCCAGAGTTACCTCAGCCTCCAGTGCCGCGCAGGCCTCGGTGGACAGTACCGGTACCTCCGTGTCGCCTATATAATGCTGTGCGTCGTCGCCCGTGCCCAGGTCCCTGGCCTCATAAAAACGTTCAAAATAGGACGCAAATACATCTGCTATGGCCTCATCTGTTTGCTTCTGCCTACCGTCTGCCGCCGTGACCTGTTCCACCCACCTCACCGCTCTTTCCTTTCTGCTGAGCCATGCCAGGAGTTTGCCAGACTTGTCCCCCACATCGTATAATCGGTGGAGGGTTGCCAACGACTGAGTTCGGGCCTCATTGGATACCTTCTCCCTGTAGTGTCTTTGTGTATCAAGCAGTTTTCTGAGTGTCCCTGTTTCCTTCCGCTGTTGGTAGTCCGCCTCGAGGGCCAGGATAGCCGTTTCCAGGGTGGACACCTCAGCTTGTTGTGCCCGTCGTGCCTCCCCCAGTCTCCTCTGTATTCGGTCTCTCAGTACCGGCTTCATTGCCTCCCAGAATGTGACCCCTGAGTCAACAGTCCCTTCATTTTCGGCTATGTATACCCTAATGTCAGCTCTGATACCACGCAGTATTTCCGGTGTTTGGAGGTCCCATGCCGCTAGGCGCCATTCAACCCCCATCCTTCCCTTCTCCCTTCCCAACTGTGCATATAGTGGCGAGTGGTCCGAGATTCCCCTCGCTTTATATTCCGCCATGTCGCTCGAGGTTAGATACTGTCTGGACGTGAATATGTAGTCTATTCTTGAAAAGACTCTGTGTGCCCCTGAGTAGAAAGAGTAAGCCGCTTGTGTAGGGTGGAGTCACCTCCAGACATCAGTGAGTCCTATGGTGTGCATTTGTCGTGCTAGTGCCGAACATGACCCCCCTTTACGCGCGGTCCCTGTACGATCCTGCGCTTCACACATGACATCATTAAAGTCGCCACCTACTATCTGTATAGTGTCCGCTGTATCGATGAGAATGGAGGTGATTGCTTTGAGGGTGCGTTTCGGCGGCGCATATACCGAAACGATAGTGTACCTACATCTTTTCCATGTCCCTTGCACGCCCACATAAGTCCCATGTGGATTTAGCCATGTGCGGGTGATATGAAACGGGGCTGTTTTTTTATTAGCATCGCCACCCCCCTGGAGTCTGATGTGTATCCTGCATGCGCCAGTGCCACGTGGCGTCCCCTCGCTATAAATGCACACTTATTGCCTCTGAGGTGAGTCTCCTGTAGTAGGTCGATGTCTGGTGCCACCCTTTTGATGTAGGCATTCACCAGCCCCCTCTTGATCTTTGACCCAAGGCCATTGACATTCCACGTTAATATGGAGATCCCCTGGTCACCCAAATGTGAGGTACTTAGTGTACTTGCCATTGTGTAAAGCAAATTCCTGTATTGGTGAGTACCTGTGGTGGAAGAGGGGTGTGGTGTGTCAAGGAGTGCTGCTGCTGCCCACTAACTGCCTCCCCCCTCCCCCCTTGTCCCTCTCTGGCCCCAACTTGAGAGACATCGTAAACCTTCCCCCCCTCCCACCCCCACCCCACCTCTCTCCCCTTCCAGTCGTATCCCAACATGGGACCAAACTATCCACGGGAGAAGGCCTGTCGCCCTCCCACACATCCCTCCCATCACAGGTAAAAAAAAAAACAGTAAGAAAAACTGAAGAAACAAAGAAGGGCGTGTCAACTTGCGTGCTCCCTTTCGTCGAGCTGCAATCACCCTGGTCCCCGAACACCATTGTTCTTGAGTGTGAGTCTTGTGTGTCCATGGTGGGCACCTGCCCCGATAAGTCCTGTTCCAAATGCTGGATTTCTTCGACCAGCGGGTGCACCGAATCACCCACTGTATCCTCCTCCTCTCCTTCAGATGTGCGGCCCTCCGATTCTTCTCCTTCGTCTCCTTCCGAACGGA
Source organism: Lissotriton helveticus (assembly GCF_964261635.1). NCBI lineage: Eukaryota > Metazoa > Chordata > Amphibia > Caudata > Salamandridae > Lissotriton > Lissotriton helveticus. Next base: position 600,662,599 of record NC_136073.1, on the reverse strand, counting down.
TTCCATTCCTCAGGCCGCTGAACCTAGAGCCTGCCACAGAGCCATGGCCCGGCGATGTCGATCTGCCTCCTCTCCTGTCATCTGTACCACGGGTTTGGTATGGTGTCGCCGGTGTCTGTTTCTTCAGCCGTCTCGTTTTCCGTCTCTGTGGTTTCGGCAGCTCCCAGCGCGGCCTTTCCCGTAGTGATCTATCCATCGCTTCCCGCCGCCTCTCTACTATTCAGGATAGGGCGTTCCTCAAGCCACTGCCATGCGTCCTCTGGATGTGCGAAGAAGATGGACTTGTCCTTATAGAGCACCTTGAGTTTTGCGGGGAAGAGGAGCATGTAAGTTATGTTCAAAGACCTCAGCTTTGCCTTCACTGAGTCGAAGGAGCGACGCTGTTTCGAGACTTCCTGGCTGTAATCCGGGAAAATCATTATGGTTGTGTTCTCCAAACGAATCTCCCCCAGCTTCCTGGCTTCTCGTAAGATTAAATCTCTATCGGCATAGTTCAAGAAGCGTGCTATAACTGGCCGCGGTCTCGCCCCCTCCGGTGGTTTGCCCAGAAGGGCCCTGTGCGCCCTCTCAATGACAAAGCACGAGGAAAACTGTGCTGTTGGGAAGGTGGCTGTCAACCAGGTGTGTAGGAAGGAGGACATGTTCTTTCCCTCGATTCCTTCCCTAAAGCCCACAAAGCGGAGGTTATTGCATCTTGATCTATTTTCCGCGTCGTCCACCTTCCACAGCAGCTGACGGTGTGAGGCCTGCAGCTCCGCCATATCTTTCTTCAGTGCAGATATTGCTGTATCATGGTCGCTTATTCCAGTTTCCGTCGCCGCCACCCTATCTGTTAGATTCCGAAAGTCTTGCCTCAACAGCGTCACCTCGGAGCCAACTTCCCCAATTTTCACCTCCAGGGCCGCCCGGGATGCCTGTATGTCAGTCCTGGATGCCTGGATGGCCTCCATCAACATCGCCGTGTCAGTCCGCGTTCCGGGTGGTCCGGACTGCTGCTCCGCGACAAGCCTTGGCGCAGCAAAGTTATCCATGGGGCCCTGCTTCGTGGCTCTAGGAACCGGGTCTCTTTTCCCCATGGCCACTCATTCCTCGGGTATGGGCTCCCGCCGCGGGACGCAAGCCACTGACCTCAGGCGTAGCGCGAAAGTGTGCCGGGCTGATCAAGAAGTGGTGACTATCCGTTGCGCAGCACCTTATGTATTAGGGTCGGGCAGTGTAGCTCCCCTCGGCACCTCCTGTCCGTGGTGCCTCCGCCTAGTGTCTCCTCTCAACTCTCTGTTCCCAGCCCTGAGTTACTCCGCCCGGGCAGGGGGGAGGGGGGGCGGCCCTTTGCGCTGTGGGGGCCGCGGTAGTAAGCACCACGCGTCCAGGGTGTCCAATTCAGGCTTTTCTCAAGGCTGGCGCCAATTTCCCCTCAATAAGGGCCAGGTCGTCTGTGCTACATGCCCGGAATGCCTCGGCGGGGGGGGAGGGAGGGGGCCGGGTGGGGGCCGGGTGCCACAGATGGGCAGAAGCAGAGCCCTCACCGGCTGGCCACCTTTGCTGTTGTTCGCCCCCCTGAGCGTCCTCCGGCCGCCGTCGCCATGTTTCTGCAGTTTCCTGCGCTTGCTGAGTGTGCCCTAGTTTCCCGCGGCTCACTGTCCCGGCCAGACACCGCAACCTCACTTGACCGCTCCGCTGCTCCTCCGGCTCCGCTTTCAGTGGCCCCCGCCTCACTTCAACACGGGTACAGCATCGGAGGGCTGCAGCTCCTCAGGACCAGTCACCGATATCGCCGGCCGCCATCTTGGTAAAGGCGGCCGGTCATCAGCAGTTTTCCTGTCTCTCTTCTGGGCACCCGGCCGAGTCAACACGGTATCGCTGGGCCTGCTTTCGTGCCGCGATGTCGTCGCTAGCCTCCTTCGTCACTGTAGGGCTACGGACGGACTCTTAGGCGCTCCGGAGTCAGTCGGGTGTCGCGGCCGCCATCTTGGCCGCTCAGGGATTCACCGGGTCGGATGTAAATCTCGTTTTCCTGTGGACCTTGGCTCAGTTTCGCCGCTGCAGCACTCCCCACAGTTTCTAGGGTGGCTGAGCTTCCGCGGAGTGTCGTTGGTGTTCCGTGAGGCAAAGTTTAACGTCGGATTCATGTGCCGCTCGGTAGGAGCTCCGGCAAGGCACGTCTAACCTGCCATGCTGTTGGCCACGCCCCCCCGCAGTAGCGCATTTTGAACACACAAAAAGGGGGGAGGCTCTTGAAGAATTCTTGGCAGCGTGGAACCTGTACGAATCAAGCTGCAGGGGGGGGGGGGGGTGATTTGATTGTCCCTACTTTTAAAGGTATAGGTGATGGTACAGTTTTTGATTTTATTTTTATGTCCTGTTATATTTTAGGAAAGGTATTAAAGTACAGAACAGAAATCTCAGTCTTCAGCGATCATAATCCAGTTTTACTGGAGGTTCTGTCTGGGTTTTTTTTTCATTTAAAACAGCGTTACACAAGGGTGGTCAGGAAGTGATCCCGACAGATCAGGGTCGCAGATTAAAATGGGCAAACATAAATCCAGAGGCAGTTATACAGGACGTATTGAATAAGGTGGATGATGATGTAGCGATGTGTTTAGACTCTCAGGCTGCTACTGAGCAAGTGATTAGTTCATTTGACAGTATTTGTAAACAGATCAACCAGAGCATAATGGTGGTTAAGGGCCGCCCACAAAACTGGGCCAAGAGATGGTTTGATCGCTCTTGCTCAAAGGCACATGCTGACCTGTTAAAGGCCCTAAAGTCTGATCCAAAAGATCGTGCATTAGTAGCCAAGCTAAGAGCAACCTATAAAAAGGCTATACAAAGCAGAAAAAATGTGCTAAAAGATAATGCTTGGTCAAGGTTACTAGATCCAGAGGTTTTAAAAAGTAGTTCTCAATTCTGGAAAGTAGTAAATCAACCCCTATTCGCTCCGGTAGAGAATAGTGCCCTTGAATCCAACGTTGCTGACGAGGCTTGGATTATGCACTTTAGTAACATATACTCTAGTACCACTCCTCAAGAGTCATTATATATGACCAGGGCTCCCGGTTTTATGGTATTTATTTTTTCTACATTTCCGTCTGTACTTATCCATATTTATTTTTTGCAAATTTTGTCTGTATTTATCCATTTCTATTTTGTGTTTTCTGTTTAAATGATGCTGCCATTGGTATTTTCCACATTTATTTGACTGATAAATGTATACTCAAATTTGAATGTCCAAAAGGTTTCAGCAGTATACAGTGGAATAGCATTATCTGAAAACACTTGCAATGTAGAATAGCATCAACAACTGTAGATCTACACTTAATAAAGCTTAATTAAGGAATCTATTGTCTGTTTTCATCTCCCCTACATCTCAATCTGTACGTCTACTGACCTGGCACTCATGATTGACCGTAGAAAAAACAAATCCAAGGAAGACATATTTTCTGCTTTTTTCTGCATTTAAAAATAAATACAGACAAGAAAAAAATAGTTTTCTGTCTGTATTTATCTGTACAAATCCGTAAAAAAGGAAAACTGGGAGCCCTATATATGACTAAAGAGAGAGTTGAGGGTTATTATGTTACTTTCGAGGTCACAGAAGTAGAAAGGGCAATAGACGAAAATCAGAAAAATAAGGCACCTGGCCCCGATGGGGTTCCTGCAGATATTTTTAAGTGCGACTCAAAATAATGGTCAAAAATACTGAGCAAGGTCTTCAATGTATTAAATTACAGGAATATTCCATCATCCTGGAAAGAGTCTATCATCGTCCCAGTATTTAAGAAGGGGGATCGGTCAGACCCAGCGTGTTACCGCCCAATCTCTCTAATAGATTCATCTGTCAAAATCCTGGGGCGGGTCATCCTGCGCAAATTGCAGAATTGGCTCGATGAGAAAGGGATTTTATCTAATGTCCAATATGGATTCCGATCCAAAAGAAGTACTTTGGATCAGTGTCTCAACCTACAACTGTTAGTGGACAAATACACTGTTGCCAGGGCGGGGTCCTTATATTTAGGTTTTATGGACCTTTCTTCGGCCTTTGACCTCGTGAATCGCTCGAAACTCTGGCAGATCCTAATTGACCTAGGCCTTGATCCAACTTTGGTAAACTTCCTGGCGGATTTACACTCTGGTCTGCGGGCCTCCGTTAGGGTGAACACAGAGGGGCGTTGTTCTAGCCACTTTCATTCAGAAAGGGGGGTCAGGCAGGGGTGTATCATGGCCCCTCTCTTGTTCACGATCTATATAAACGCCCTTGAACCGGTGCTTAAGGAGGTGATGGCAGACATACCACATGCAGGAGATCTGGGTATACCGCTTCTCTTGTATGCGGACGACGCTGTCCTTCTATCGCGAACTGGGGTTGGGCTTTAATGCTTGTTGGATGCATTCGGAGTTTTTATGAACTCATTAGACCTTAAAATTAATGTAAAAAATCCCAAATCATGATAACAGGGAAAGGTTGTCGAAAGAAAAACGTGAAAACCTTCTTCTGTGGCAGAGAGGAACTAAGCAGAGTACCCACATTCCCGTACCTAGGTATTATCTTTGAGGAGAGGTGGAATTGGGGCACACAGATTAAAGAAAGAAACACTGCCTTTGCAAGATCCTCTATGGCCATTATGGCCTTTAGTAAAAAGCTTGGGGGAAGGCCCATTGAAGCCCTGTTAAATATTTATAAATCAAAGTGTTTGGCGGTAGCGACATATGGTTGCTCACTATGGGGATACAGTGCTACGGACTGCTTGCAAATCACTGAAAATAAATTCATGAGAACAATTGTATCAGTACCGCAGTCCACCCCCTCTTTTTCGGTGCATTCAGAGCTGGGCGTCGGTTTTATTACGGATTTACTAAAGGTAGCGCCGTTAATAACCTGGCTGAAGACCTGTCTGAATGCGGAACTCTCCCTGAATCACTCCATACTCAAGGACTGTCTCCGCTTGGACAACGCAAACAAAATTAAGTGGTTATCTTACGTTAAACAAGGTTTTCAGAATATCGGAAGACCAGAGCTCTTCCTTGTGCCAGAAAATATAACCGTAAAGGATGTAGCTTTAACAAAGGTGGCAATGCTACAGAGGTTGTCTTTGTGCAGAGAAGAGAAGGAGCTCAGAAAAATAACCGTTAGATCCAATTTTATGGTTTCAAATCCCCCAGGTCCTGAGCCCTACCTGGTTTTAGTCAACAGACCTTATCATAGATTTCTTTTAACGCGTTTCCGTTTAAATTTGATTTACCTGAATCTAGGTCAACTAACAGTATGGAGTACCTCCGATCAAGCGCCTCCGTGCTCCTGTGATAATTTTTCAAAGCAGGATACAATGCATTTTTTAATGTTCTGTGGCCATTATATGGCTGCAAGGAGGAAGTTTCTTGTCCCCATCCTCAAGGAAGCAGGGTTTATTCAGGTAAGGCCTGCGCTCTCCTATATTTGCAACTACTAAGCAGTCCCAGGGTCATCTCTCATGTTGCTAGTTTTTTGGTGGGGGCTGCCAGGGAGAGAAAAAAGATAATGAAACTTCACACTTGACCGTATTTTTATAATTCATGCACTTTATGTACACAGTGTGTTTTTTAAATATGGATGGGATAGTACTTACTTTGTATATGTATTGACCTTTTTTCTAATATTTTTAATATTTATGAAATTTGTGAACTTTTTAATAATGTGACTGTAATTTATATATTGATCATCTCTGTCTTTTTATGATATTGAATTATCGAATAAAGTAATTTGACTGACTGACTGACTGGCACTGCATAAGTACTTTACACATTACCCTAAGGTATGCCTGCCTGCTCTGTGCCACAACTACCAGGGGGTTGAGTTCAGGTTTATTTAGGGACTTTATGGTTTACCCTAGCCAGTTACTGTCATTATTCCTTGAAATGGGCAGCTGCCCTCCTCAAATAATAATTCACTTCTTATACTAGTCTCCTGAGGTGATGGAGCATCAGAAACATCTCTTGAAAGGTCGTGCAAGTGTACTTACATAGTATGGTAAGAGCTTGTCAGTGGCGGTTAGCAGTGATAATGCATTCTTACAAGGGAAGGGAGAGGATCAGCTCATCTGACCACTTTCAGTTCCAATTTATTAAACAAAATGTGGGGTCCATCAGATTTATTAAACTACTACCTGACATCTTGTCTGCCTTCTCAACTTCCCTCTGGGCATCCCTCTGCATACCTCCCAAAGAAAAGAGAGCTTGTACCACCTTCTTCTGTTTGTCGTAGGTGATGTAGAGGTCTGCCCATTGTTGAACAACTATTATGTACATAGGTCTACAGTTGAGAGGGGTCTTACTTACAAGGATACTGGCACATTAAGAGCCCACTCAAAATGGTCTCAGTGCAACAACATATGTTTTAAACAAATTTATGGGCATGTGTGGAATTCTGCATGTGAAAGCTGAGACTAAGAACCTGTGTGATCTTGTGCTGTGATATGCTGTCAACCTATGAAACACATGACCATGGTAAAGTATTAGAACCCAAAGCTGTTGACAAGGATACCAAATTGACCTTGTGGGTGCTCGCTCATTCTAGGTGCAAAACACCACCATTTGCTAATTTTTTGTACTTGGGTTGGGAGTCCCACTCAGATTACATGGTTGTACCGGGCTTTCCTGTGAAGATGGAAAACGCCATTGGTGAATGATAACAGCAGCAATCAAAGCAAAGGGGATGAGGCTAACACATCAGAAGTGCCAAGGCACAACCTGCAGTCATGTCTGATTTTCCCTATAAGGGGAGAGGAGGTACTGGATGCCACGGTGATTCTCAGCTACACTTGGCTTTTCTCCTCTATTCATCTCACTATCTGATATGTGATGAACATCTGTTTTCCCTAGGTGAGACTGCAGCTGGGCCAATTGTTCTCCAATCATAGAACCGGAAGTAACACTGGCAACAGGTGCAAACATGGAGAATCTAATACTTGTTTTTGGCTGTGATTCTTGCTACTGTTTGAGTTTTTGCTTCTTTTACGACTGACGTGACTTGCTCAAAGCTGGTAAAACAAGCACTGAGAGACATTCTCGAGGGACGAGTCTCAGTCATGACACCCAAGACCAGAGAGGGAGCATCTATATTGTCTTCTCACATACTTCAGCCAACAATTGGCACTCCAGAATTGAAATCATGTTGAACAGTGCAGATATGATGATCCAGCCTTTTGACATACTCTCTTGCTGGAACATCTCGATAGCTCATTTTAAAAATTACCTGTCGGCTAATAAAGAGAAAGATTTACCCAATAGATCTATTCTACCACCAAAAGGCCTTTCCACTTCACAAATGTTCTTCACTCTTCCAAACAAACGCTGGGGTAATAATTATAATGCCACAATAGTAGCCATAAATGGGCAGGACAGCACACAGTCAAAATCTGACTGCGAGAGGTTCATTGTCAAACTAAGCAAGGTCTGGACAAAACTATAATCTCATTCTATGCTCGCCTGTGCAATCCTGCCAGCACACCTGAGCTAGACCACACAGATGAAGAAATTGGAGCTGAAATAATCCAGGTCTGTTAATCGCAAAAACTAAGGAGAGAATTCTACACCAAGTGAAAATGACACTACTGGCTATGCTCACTCTAGAGCATTCTCTTGAATTATCAGAGGTGGGTGCTGCTTACATGGTAGCCTCTCTAGCCACTGCCCCATCAAAATAGAACCGGTTAATCAGTGAGCAAAGAAATGGATGTGTTACTCAAGATGCCTATCAAGTAACCTAATATATTCTGCAGTAAATATAACAACCCTGAATATAGGATGTGACCTGCCAGCACAAGGAAAAAGTGTTTGCCAAAGCCTGCGGATCATCAACTGGCAGCAAAGTTGAGATGGACTTTGTGTGTTTGCCTTTGCTGGTGGTTTATTGTTTTCTGGTTTGTTTATTTTTTTATTGGATGGGGGTCCTCTCTCCGGTGAGCTCTTTACTTGTGGCCCTTTTGGGAGGGTCCATCCAGTCATATCTGTCTATGTGGTCCCTTCCATGGTCTGTTCCCCTTTCTCTGCTCCATAGCATAAGACATATATCTCCATGGTTCTTTACAACCTGGTGGAAGTTAAGGTAGTCAGCTATAATGTCGGAGGCCTTATCAATCCTACCAAGCGGAGGGCAGTGCTCTCCTTACTCGAGCATTCGGAGGAGAATATATTTTTACTTCAAGAAACCCACCTGCTTCACAAAGATAGACACCGTATGCAATCCAGGGGGTTACCCTTGCAGTTCTGGTCTTCAGGGAAGAGTAAGAAGGGTGGGGGGGCCATCCTGTTTTTCAAACGCTTTAGAGGTTCAATAGAAGGCTCAGTGGCAGAGATTAAGGGGCATCTCTTTGCGATGAGGCTACAAATCAGCACCTATAACCTCACAATAGCCTCAATCTATTCCCCAAACGAACATCAGGAGAAGTTCCTGACTGAGGCCCTGGCCGAGGTTCTCCACACATCCGACTCCTTGGTTGTGGTGGGTGGCAATTTAAATGTGGTCATGGATGCAAGGATGGACCACTCTAACCCGAGGACTGGGGGGGCAGGATCTATGTCAGGGAGTGGTAGGGAGTGGTAGGAGGATTGTGGGATCAGGGACGCATGGCGGAGCCACCACCCCAGTGATAGAGACTATTCACATTACTCGATAGCTCATAAGTCTTACGCCTGATCGGACCACTTTCTTGAAACCCAGGCCGCATGGGTATGCACATCTTTTCCGCGCCCCAAAAATTATTTTTTACTTGAAGGTTGGGGCTGCTGAATGCCAGCTACCCTTTGTCATGGGTGGAAATATGGAAATTGGTGCTCTGTGATCTGTCAGGAAAAGAGATGCTGGAGTCTGCCTTGAAGAATGCAGCAGGCTGACTGCTGAAGAAGAGTGGTAGAGGTACTCTTGCCTGTAGAAGATCATACCCATAAGGAGTGAACTGGGAGGAACTGGGAGTGGAACAACTTGGAGCTGTGTGCTGCTAAACAGAGAAGTATCTGCACCTCAGGCTGTGTGGAGAGGTTTCAAGACCCCAGCATTACTGCTTTGTGTCCAGGAAAGTATCTCCTGTAGCTGAGACATGCCCAGGGATACCACAAATGTATTTTGTGGTATCCCTCCCATGAAGACATAGAGCCTGTGATTAATTGGACTGAGAAATCGTGATCACATTTGACAGCCTTATCTGAAAGTGCCCTAGGCAGCTTAGCACTAGGTCAGACCACTCTCCAGAATCAGTGGTGGCCTCAGTCTCTATCTCCTGGTCACTGCTGCGATATATGGTGGGCTGGTTGTTTGGGTGACTGGGTTGTGTTTGGGTCCGAGAAAGATTGCCCCAGTGAAAATTCAATGGAGCACAACCAGAGAGCAGAGTGCAAACTCCTCATCGTTGATGGTGGTGCTGCCTGTCTTCGTCAGGAAGGGGCAGGTGCACCACATGCAGAAGGCTTGGTCTGAGGCAACATCAACTGGGCTGAGGCAGAGCAACTGTGATCTCACTTGTTGGGTTGGTAGGAAACACAACATTCAATAAGGTCTCATATTCTACTGGCACTCACAGCCTTGGTCTGCCTGAGGAACAACAAAGATAGAAATTTAATGTCACCCAGGGAGAATTTCATTGGGTACTATCCACGATTCACCTTACCACAGTTACTTGAGAACATATAGATGGACTTAAAAGAGTACAAATAAGAATTGTACCCACCACTTATTCAATAGGGCTAATGCCCTAACTTTCATTTTAGAACTATGTTATACCTTTCTCAGAGGAGCGGCATAGATTAGTTCCATGAGTCTCAGCACACAGCGATTATTGCTTTCACAACTTTGTATTATTTGTTTGCTCTCAATTGTATGAACTGTTTAGATTTCTATGTTAGAACTAGGACTTTTCATGTGCACCCACTGCTACTTTACCAGCCACGGCACAAGGACCAGCACACCAACCAGCCCTACCCCGAACACATCACAGACACCACCTGTACAAAACACCAACTCGCATGTGCCATTCTCAACCCACACTTACTATGCAAGCATTCTTTTGAATTATGGGACCTCATCGCCACCCTCACACTGGGCATCCATTATCCACAACAAAACCATACAATGTACTAGCACCACCGACAACACCACCACTCCCATGGAACATCTCAATTTCATGCTCCACATGGATGACAAGACAACTATCAGAGGTACCCTCACATTCTGACCCATGGCCCTGCCTTCAGTTTCTGCAGCACCATCCCCGACTACAATGAACCCCTCTTCTTCGGCGACCTAAATTTCCACGACTCCAATGACAAAAACACTGCACCCCCCGAAATATGAGCAGCCTCAGATTGACCCAGATTGTCCACCACCCTACACACACTGCTGGACACACACTGGACCCAATTTTCACCTTCCGCAACCGTATCAAATAAAGCCATGTCATTGAATTCACATGGACCGCCCACTCCATCATCCACTTCAGCATCTCCAGCCCCCGCACCATCACCCCCAAGATGACCAACACCACCCACTGGAGGTAGAACAAAATCTCTGAGACCCGTTGTGCAAATGCCCTCAACTCCTCCAAGCTTACTACCGACACCAACCTCGCACAGTGAGTGAAAAACTTTAATGCATGGATCACAAATTCCACAGACAGAATCATCCCTCTCAAGAGCAACATCCAGAGAAAATCCTCCAAAAAAGCCAGATGGTACATCCAAGAAATCAGGACAGTGAAATGAGACAGCAAACAGTTGGAGAGAAGATGGTTCAAGGACACCTCGGACAGGGCAGCCTTCAAGCCCTCCCTCAACCTCTACCACCACCTGCTGGGGGCAACAAAGGAGACAGCTCTTGCCGCACACATGGAAACCAGCATCAACAACACCAAGGAATCTTTCAACATTATTAATGAATTCTCTTACCTGTCTGCCAGCAAAAACAACATCACACCATCACAGGAGCTGTGCAACAACCTCGACCACTTCTTCATTGACAAGATCACAACCTTATACAGGAACTGCAAACCCCAACCCACACCTACGGACTTCCTTGACAAATACAACACCACCGTAACTGACACAAAACACACTCTGACCATCTGGAATATCCTCTCAACCCATGACACCACCTCCACCATGAAATCCATCCACTCAGGAGCTCCTACAGACCCATGCCTGCACCAAACCTTCAACCTCATAAACCAAAGGTTTAGCCAGGAACTCACCATCTTACTCAATACCTCTATCACTTCCGCAACATTTCCCGACACCTGAAAACACGCAGATGTCAGACCACTACTCAAAAAACCCTCCACTGACCCCAGCAAACTCAAAAACCTCTGAACAATCTCTCCGGTCCCATTCTCAGTGAAGGTACTGGAAAGGATTATCAACAATCCACTCTTGACACACCTGCTACTCGACTCCTCCCAATCTGGCTTCCGCAGCAATCACAGCACAATTGCAAGCACTGATGACATACGAACCCTCCTCAACTATGGAGAAACAGCAGCTTTGATCCTCCTCGACCTCTCAGCAGCCTTCTACACCGTATCCCACCACACTCTGATCAAAAGGATCTAACATATCGGCATCTAAGGGGACGCGCTCAGATGGATCATCTCCTTCTTCACAAAAAGAACCCAGAGGAACCACCTCTAACCTTTCACCTATGAACAATGTTTGCACCCCAAATGTTTTAAAGGCAAAAGCACCCTCTCAGAGGCTATTTGAGATAACCAAGCAGCCATATTAAGATAACAAACATTGTGTTTTATTGAAAAACAAAAATGTGTTTTTCACAAAATTGTTTCGGTTTATTCCTTGATGTGTTTATCACAAATTTGTTTTGGTTTATTGCTTGATTTGCATTACTTCTTTGTTGGTGTAAACAGCATGATTTATTTTCATTTTGTTTTCATTAGCAGATCTGTTTTTTCTAAGTTAGTTTAAGAATGATTACTTAAGTCACATGGTTCTCACACGTTAGGATAGTTGCACGGCAGGTTTGAAAAGGTTGCACGTGTGGTGTTTACAATGGGGCTTTGGGGGGGGGTGGCTGTCCAGTAGGGAGTCTCACACCCTTGTTTTATTTTGCCATGGGTGGAGCCCGGGCCCAATTTTGCTCTCTTTGGGCTGCATTTGGGCTTCGGGCTTGGGTTTTAGGCCAGACATATATGGGGCTGTGTTACCATTTTGTAAGCTGACACTGCAGCCAGCAGTTAGGGACAGTTTTCGATCACAGTTTCCAAACGTTGAGATCTACCGTTTAATTTTATGGTAGTGAGGCAGAGTGAAATCAAGAGTTTCTGGTAAGGTTGTATGAGCGTATGGGTCAAAAGTAGGGGCCCCAGGCAAACAGGAGGGGTACTCTGCGGGAACGAGTAGAGGAGGTTTTAGGCAGACGGTTTGGGGGGCAGGGGTGTGAGGGGGCACTGACAGTTACCTGAATAGCAGGACAGGTCCAGGGGGTATTAGCAGTTGTGCCGGGCCCAATGGGAGACAGGGACGGATAGGGATACTAAACCCTGTCCGCCGGACCTTGCCATTTCATTGTAGGATCAACGGGTGCGAGAGGCACACACCTCGGGTGAGCCAGATGCTACTCCGCAGTACCAAATGGAAGCGATGGCAGGGTCTTGGAAGGCCAGCCGGACCACGGCCAGGGACTACGGACTCAGTGATAAGTGGAGGTTTGATATGGTCACGTTGGGGTGACAGCCCGGTTGGGCCGATGCGGCCTCTAGCTCCGCGGTGACATGGTCAATGCAGGGACAGCAAGAGGTGGCAGAACGGCAGCGAAAGCTCCCGCCACATGTGGAGCACAATTTGGAGGAATTTATTCAGCGTATGCGACAGTGTGCAGAGGCACATTTGGGGGAGCAAATAGAGCAAGATGGGGACTATGGGAAGAAATACCATTGGATTATGAAGAAGATAGCATAGAGGAGGGGGAGATAGTAGATGAAGAAAGGAGGGGACAAGTAATTTTGTGCCTAGTATGTTGCAGGACACAGAGCAGGAAGCGGTTGTCCCGGCCAAGCCTCATGCAACTCAACACTCTGCAGGACTGGTTAGGCAGCGGGATCCAGTGAGGATGACAACCTTGAAGCCTGTTAAGAAAGTGGGGAAAAGGCTGGTCAGTTAGTCCAAGATGGAAGGTGTCCACGGAAACTGATGCATGAGGGGAGGACGGGGAGATCAATCTGCGCAAAGGACAATGTGTACAGGACACAGGGGTAGGTACAGAAGGGCGGAAGACAGAGGGGGAGACAGGGTCTAGTGGAAACACAAGGAAGGTAGACGGGAAAGCTCAGACAGCAGTGACAGAGATGGATGACACAGGAGATGGCAAAACAGATGGAGGAAAAAGCCAAGCGATGGGGGCCAAAGAGAGCAAAGAGGTCTGATTGCCTAAAATCAACTAAACCAATGAAACCAACAAAACGTTTGGGAGCATACATCATGTTAGCCACAAAAGAAAATATTTGGAAGGGAGAATATGTGGATAGGTTGAAGCTCCTGCATATGGAATTGCGGCCCAAAGAGAGATCGAAAGAGGACCATAGAAAACTGGACAGCAGCTTTTCTGATTTTCGCTAGTGTATATTGCGAGAAATACCCAGACAGGTGTGTGTCCTTGTTTAAATACATGGACGTGGTTAGGTGGGCACAGTTGACATACGGGGTTATACATGGTCGCACTACTACAAAGAGTTCTGAGCCAGACTAGTTTGGGATCCCGAGGCAAATTGGGAAGGTATTGTATCACCAGATGATGGGGGCAGTCAGCTTTGGGAAGACAACGTATACGGCCAGTGGGCTACATTTAGTTTACCGCCCTTTTCAAAATCGCCCCACCAGGGGAGGGGTAGGATACACACCGAAGGAGGTGGGGGGTCCGGGGGTATGTTGGGATTACAATAAAAGAACCTGTACGCGGGTATATTATAGATTTCGTCATGAATGCTCAAAATGCGCAGGAAGGCACCCATTGGTGCAATGCTTCGGGGCAGGATATGCAGGAAGGGGACAGCAAGGGGGGCAAGGTTTCCAACAACAGAATGCTTATAGTGGACAGCAGGGACAACAGGGGGCTGAGAGGCAGGGGAGGAAGAGGGGCCCAGGGTTACATGGGCAAATGCTCATACATCCATTAAGAATGACTGCGTGGATGCCTGGCTGACATTCTACCCACGGGAGCAGGATGCATAGTTACTGAGTAAGGGTTTCAGGGAAGGTTTTAAATTGGGGTATGAGGCCCCTCGAACAGCAAGATAGGCAGAGAATCTGAAGTCAGTGGTGGCTCATACATCAGTGGTTTGGGGAAAATTAAAAAAGGAAGTTGAAGCAGGGCGCATGGAGGGCTCATTCACTGTTAGCCCGATAATGGATTTGATTATTTCTCCGGTGGTAGTGGTGCCAAAGAAAGAACCAGGCTAGTATTGGTTGATTCAGAAATTGTCATGGCCACAGGGAGGGTTAGTGAATGATTTCATATCGAGGACCTGACATTAGTTTCCTATTCATCAGGGGACAAATCGAGGGACCTAGTGGAACACGTTGGCAGGGGTGCCTAGAAGGCAAAATGTGACATTAAGGCTGCCTTCCATCTGATGCCAGTATACCCAGAGGATTTTCAGCTGCTGGGCATCCAAGTGGATGGGAACATCTTTGTGGATAAGGAGTTTCTCATGTGCTGTTCAATATCATGTGTCTTGTTCAAGAAGTTTAGTTCCTTCTTGCAATGGGTCTTCCCTTGGAAAACGGGCAAAGAGACGGTGACACACTACCTTGATGACTTCTTCCTGTTGGGATGGCCTGGTTTGTTGGACTGTCGGCAACAGTTGGCATATTTCCAAGAGCTCAATGGGGCACTAGGTGTGCTCCTGGCAACAGAGAAGACGCAGGGTCCAAGCACGGTGTTGTCATTTCTAGGTATTGAGTTGGATTCGGTGGCCATGGAAGCGAGGTTGCCGGCGGATAAGAAAATGCATGTAAGATTGTTTATTGATGACATGTTGGCCAAGACAAAAGGGATGGTGAGGATGGTACAGGTGCTGCTAGGGCATCTGAACTTTACATGCAGGGTAGTTAGGTCAGCAAGGGCATTTTGCAGGAGATTGAGCAGGTCATTAGCGGGACTCATGTTGCAACACCATCACATGTCCGCAGGGACGAAAGAGGATTTACACATGTGAGGCAAGTTCTTAGAAGAATTCAATGAGATTCCCATGTCCGCACCAGAGGAGTGCAAATGGGACGTGCAGATATTTTCCGACGCTGTCCGAGCATGCTGGTTTGGGATGTACTGGCAGGGCAGGTGGTGTCCCGAGGTACGCCCGCAACAATGGAAGAATGGGGGCAGGAGTATTGCTTTCTTGGAGATGTTTCCTTTAGTCATAGCGGTAACAGTGTGGATGCAGAGCCTAGCGCATAGAAAGGTCATTTTCGGAGTGGTTAACATGGCAGTGGTGCAGGTGGTCAACAAGCAGTCAGCAAGAGATGAGCAGGTCCTGAAGTTGATGAGAGTATTGATTCTAAGTTGTCTGAAGTGTGATATACAGTTGCGGCCGAAGCACAACCCGGGAGTGGACAATGACATTGCCGATGCTTTGTCTCGTTCGCAGTGGGGGAGGTTCCATGGACTGGCCACGGAGAGGGAGTTTCAGAAGACGCTGGTGCCTGCGGGGATGTGGTCCAAAGGAGACAAAGGATGCTGCAACTGGTGGTAGGGTCGTTAGAAGTTTCTACGAGATGGGCATATGGCCAGGATCTGGCAGGCCTTTATAACAGGAGGGGCAAGGAGGAGGACAGGGACTTGGGCCAGAGAGGAGGATGTCATACAGTTCATTATGTCTCTGATAGCGGTTTGGTGAAGTTCACTGTTGCTGCCAAGCTAGCGGGGATAGCACTCATGGACAAGTTGTGGTGGGGATATGCCCCTTCGGCAGGTGAATTAGAAAAGTGTATGCTGGAAGGTTGGGCCAGGCAAGCAGGGAAAGGACAGCGGGCCAGGATGCCGGTGTCAAAAGCATTATTAGGCAGGATGATAGAGGAGCTACCCAGGATATGCATTAGCTTACAGGAAGCAGATTTATTTGCTGCCTTAATGTAATGGCTGTATTTCAGAGCATTCAGAGTATCAGAGTTGTTGAGGAGGAAATGGATTGCAGGCCTTCATTGAGGGAAGTACATGGAGTGAAGCGGTCATGATCCTCCTCACGCACTCGAAGACGGACCAAAGGGATGTGTAGAAGACAGTATTACTAGGGGCCAATGAAGAGGCTTTGATATGTCCCGTTCGATGGGGGTACGTATTACAAACATGGACATGTGTCTTTTCAGGTGCAGTAGCAGGGCCAGAGTCGGAGGCGATAGCCATTTGCATAGTCGGGCATTCATTCGTCAAGTTAGCAGAGAGACACTAGCTTCAAAAAGGGAAAGGTGTTAGGATTGGAACCTGCCTTGTTTAAAATAAGTTGGCATGGGAAAGGGGGTTTGCGCTGGCACAAGCTCAATCCCAGTTTGAATACATTGATGCCCGAATGTTCTAATAATTAATTTCGGGGAGAATGATTTAGTGGTTTGCAAGTGTTTGGCCCTACTAAAGCAAATGAAAAGGGACTTGAGGGAGATTAGGCAGCAGTGGTCGGGATGCTTTGTCGTTTGGACTGAATTCATCCTTGGAAGACAATGGAGGGTGCCGCCATTGATAAAGCCAGGAGGAAAATAAACAAGGACATGAGGGTCTTTTGTGGTGAGTCAGGTTTCGGTAGAGTGGAACAACCAGAACTAAGATATGCTGCAGTGTACTTTTTCAGGGTTGATGGCATTCATTTGTCTCACTACGGGATGGAGATTTACCTGATATACAAATAAAGGAAGTTTTAGACAAAGCACTATACATACGAAGACACCCAAGAATAGCGTAGGTGATGGGGGGGGAAGGGGTTGGCAGGAACGTTATAGGGACTGTTTCTGAGTGGCGTCTGGTAGCTGGTTCTGTACAGTTTTCCTGTTCACTTTATGGTTGGGAACAGGTTACTCCAGGAGCAGATAATACGGGTAGGATAGGAGATACTTAGGGGCCCGATGTAGGTAAAATAGATTTACCGACTTTTAATTACCGAATCATACCGATTCGGTAATTAAAAATCGGTAAATCTAAGGGGTGGAGATGTAGGAACATCCAGATGTTCCTTTTACCGAATCGGTAAATATCTGTATTTACCGATTCGGTAAATACCGACCGGTATTGTCCCATTCATTCCTATGGGCTTTGAAGCCCATAGGAATGAATGGGGCATTACCGGTCGGTATTTACCGAATCGGTAAATACAGATTTTGACAAGGGTGCAGGGGGTGTCACTTTGACACCCTCTAGCACCCCCAAAAAAGATTTGGGGGCCATGTGGCAGTCATACCTGCCCTAAGGGCAGGTCTGCCTGTCATATGGCACAGGTGTGCATGCACACATGTGCATGCACACCTTAATCTGTATTTTACCATCAAATATATTTGATGGTAAAATACCGAATCGGTAAGGGTTGTGGGACTCAGAAGAGTCCCACCTACATATCAAAAATACCGAATAGGTATGAATACCGATTCGGTATTTTACAGATTCGGTAAATTTACCGATCGGTAAATTTACCGAATCTGTAAAATTCTGGGCCCTACATACCAATTCTCATTTACCGGTCAGGCACTATTTTCGGCCGTTACCGACTGACCTACATCTGGCCCTTAGTTAGGTAGATATTTAGACAGGTAGAGAAGATGTTACAGGATTTAAAGGGTCACCAGGTATTGACTGAGTTGGGGTTGTTAAATAGTTGCAAAGAAAGGAGAAGGGCGGGGAAACTTTAGGGTTGGGGTGGAGGATATGTAGATGAAAGATTTATGGCGGGGTTTAGTCTTGTGAGGCATAGGACAAGGTTATGTTTTTTGTAAGATGCCCCTGTTTTCAATAAAGTGTCCTTTTTCACACATCTTGAGATTTGATTGTGGTCCATTCTGGGCATGTGGCCCAATGGGGCTTTGGGGAGGCTCGCACCCCAGGGTTTTTGGGCCATTGGTGCAGCCTGCGACAAATTGGTCTCTCTATGGGCTGCACTTGGGCTATGCGCTTGGGTGTTTTAGCTGGAAATTTTAGAGGCTGTGTTACCATTTTGTAAGGTGACATGGCAGCCGGCAGTTAGGGACAGTTTCCGATCCCCTCCTACTGACCCTTTAGAAGGTAAGATGGGGGGGGTTATTTTGGTTATTATGGGATGGATGGCCGAATTTGTTGGGTACAGGTGCATTTGGGGAGTGAAAATGCATTGTAATTGGTTGTCACTTGAAGCAGGTTCATGGCGTCTGGAAGCTAGTTCTGTTCAATTTTACAGTTCACTTTATAGTTGGGAACAAGTTACTCCAGGAGCAGGTAATAAGAGTAGGATAGGGGATACTTAGTTAGGTAGATCTTTTGACAGGTGGAGAAGAGGTTACAGGGTTTAAAGGGACAACCGTGATTGACTGAGTTGGGGTTTCTAAATAGTTGCAAAGACAGGAGAAGGGAGAGGAAACCTTAGGGGTGGTCGAGGGGGATACGTAGATGAAGCATGTATATAGAGGTTTAGTTTTGGGAGGCAAAGGCCAAGTTTTTTTTTTTGTTAGATGCACCTGTTTTCAATAAAGCAGCCTTTTTCATACAGCTTGAGAGTTGACTGTGGTCCGTTCTGCGCTTGAGGCCCAAAGGTTATTCGTTCAATTCGTTACAGGCATGTACTATTTAACAAGCGGCTCCACTGAAGGTTGTAAGGCTGAGTGAGAGATGAGTAAAAACAACGTTCATAGAATTCTTGAGCTGGGTGTTTGGGTTAGGTTTTTTATAAATAGTGTTTGATTTTAACACAGGGTTTATTCACTTTTTGTTTCATTCACTTTTTGGTGCTTTATTCATTTTGCGGTGTAAAGGCACATATACATATATGAACAGCATGGGTAATTTTTCACTAATTTTCAATTTTAAGTAATTGATAATAGGCACACATATTTTGAGAAAATATATGTTTGAGTACAATATGCATAACATTTTACATTAATTTTGAAGAGTCTAACAATTTATACATGGCTCCTGATGGGTTGTTCTAAATTTCAAGGTTACCCCTGATGAAGGGTCTGTAGCCCAAAATGCATTGGGTGGACTTTAAATCTGGTTACTCAAATTGAAATGTGATACACGGAGCTGTTGGACAAAGCCCAGACGGGCATACTTGGAGCATTGAAAGATTTTAAATCACATTCTCTCTGTCTGAACTTTAAATTGAACACAGATAAAATTAGATGAAAAGGATTACTCATAAGATTACTGAATTTTTTACTGAGACGATTGATTGTCTGTATGCAGTGCAGCTGTAAACTGGTGCATGCCGATGCCCCAGGTACTCTTTGTAATTGAATTTGTGACACCTGAAAATCTCATTGTACCCTGTAACCATTATAGTCAATGAATTAATCGGGGTAGGAGTAAAAAGTGAAGTAGGCCTGCTGCAGTCTTAGTTCATGAATACATATGGTCTCAGCTGTCAGTAAACATTTATAACCTCTTGTAGAATGTTCTTGCTGACCACTAATTACTGTTGGTCTCTTGCTAGGTGAGAGGTGTATTCCACTAAAGCTGGTCATTGCTGACTGCTAGCATTAATAGACTCACCCACCCTGGCTCCATGATATGTGGTAACCCTCCCTGGTATTACTTTGTGAGCTCTGAATATGCTAAGAGAAGCTCTTTGCATTAGTAAGGATGATTTTGGGCAGGTGTAATAGCAAGTGATTTTTTTTCATCAGGTGTTACTGTCAGCTACAGCTACAGCTACTCATTAATGATAGATTTAACGAGTGAAGATGTCCCTATAATGAATGAGACCTCTTCTTCTGTCAGCAGGATCTCTATTCCCTGTCAAGTAGATAGTATCCACAGGATGCATTTTCTTTGGAATATTTACTTCATCAGCCACAATTTAGTAACATTCAGGTACTGGTTCTTATCTCGGGTTTCTTTTGTATCTGTTACACTTAAAAAGCCCTAAGGGATAAGGGGACTTGATTCTATGTCAAGTCAAGTCAAGTCAAATAATTTATATAGCGCGCTACATACCCAGAGGGTCTCAAGGCGCTTGAGGAAGGGTGGGGAATTACTTGTCGAATATCCAAGTTTTAAGTTGCTTTCTGAATGCTAGGTGGTTCTGAGTGAGGCGAAGGTGAATGGGGAGTGAGTTCCAGGTTTTAGCTGCCAGGTAGGAGAAGGATCTACCTCCCATGGTGGTTTTGTTGATGCGGGGTACGGCAGCAAGGGCTTGGTTGGAGGAGCGTAGCTGGCGGGAGGGGGTGTAGAAGGAAAGTCGTGTGTTGAGGCATTCGGGTCCGAGTTCGTAAAGTGCTTTGTGTGCGTGGGTTAAGAGTCGGAATGTTATTCTCTTATTGACGGGGAGCCAGTGGAGGTTTTTCAGGTGACTAGAAATGTGGTCTTTACGCGGGATGTCTAGTATGAGTCTGGCTGAAGCGTTCTGGATGCGTTGGAGTTTTTTCTGAAGTTTTGCGGTGGTACCGGCGTATAGGGTGTTACCGTAGTCCAGGCGGCTCGTGACCAGTGCGTGGGTGACCGTTTTTCTAGTTTCGATGGGGATCCAGCGAAATGTTTTTTTGAGCATGCGAAGAATGTTGAAGCACGATGATGAAACGGCGTTGACTTGTCTGTTCATTGAGAGTGAGGAGTCCAGGATGATGCCCAGGTTCCGTGCGTGGTCCGTCGGGGTGGGTGCTTTTCCAAGGGCTTTTGGCCACCAAGAGTCATCCCAGGCGGAAGGGGAGGTGCCTAAGATGAGGACTTCTGTTTTGTCTGAGTTCAGTTTCAGACGGCTGTGTTTCATCCACTCGGCTACTTCTTTCATTCCTTCATGTAGGTTGGTTTTGGCGGTGTTCGGGTCTTTGGTGAGTGAGAGGATCAGTTGAGTGTCATCAGCGTAGGAGATGATGTTGAGGTTGTGTTGGCGTGTGATGGTCGCGAGGGGGCTCATGTATACGCTGAAGAGAGTGGGGCTGAGTGATGATCCTTGAGGCACGCCGCAAATGACTTCAGTGGCTTCTGACTTGAATGGTGGAAGGCGGACTCTCTGAGTTCTTCT
Organism: Lissotriton helveticus; assembly: GCF_964261635.1. Classification (NCBI taxonomy): domain Eukaryota; kingdom Metazoa; phylum Chordata; class Amphibia; order Caudata; family Salamandridae; genus Lissotriton; species Lissotriton helveticus. The sequence goes on along the minus strand of NC_136073.1, from coordinate 600,641,438 downwards.
GGTAAGGAACGTGGTGATCCAATCCAGTGCTTTTCCTTGGATTCCGATGTTTCTGAGGCGTTGTAACAGGGTGCTATGACAGACTGTGTCGAAGGCTGCGGAGAGGTCAAGGAGGATGAGGGCGACTGTGTCTCCATTGTCCAGTAGGGTTCGGATGTCGTCTGTTGCTGCGATGAGTGCGGTCTCAGTGCTGTGTTTTGCTCGGAAGCCGGACTGTGAGGAGTCGAGGGATTTGTTGGTTTCGAGGAAGGCGGCGAGCTGGCTGTTGACGGCTTTCTCGATTACTTTGGCCGGGAATGGTAGGAGCGAGATGGGGCGGTAGTTTTTGAGTTCGGTGGGGTCAGCTGTGGGTTTTTTCAGAAGGGCGCTGAGTTCGGCGTGTTTCCAACTTTCTGGGAAGGTGGCAGAGTTGAGGGAGCAGTTGATGACGTCTCGGAGGTGTGGTGCTATGATGGAGTCAGCTTTGTTGAAGATATGGTGAGGGCATGGGTCTGTGGGGGATCCTGAGTGGATGGAGTTCATCAGGCGGATGGTGTCCTCAGTGGAGATTGGGTCCCAATCAGTAAGGATGTTCAAGGGGGGTGAGGGTACGGCAGTAGGTTGGGTGGGTTGGTCTCCGTGTTGGTTGTCGAAGCTGTTGTGGATGTCTGCGATTTTGTTGTGGAAAAACGAGGCAAGGGAGTCGCAGAGGGTTTGAGAGGGAGTGATGTCATTGGAGTTGGCTGAGGGGTTGGTAAATTCTTTGACGATGTTGAATAATTCCTTGCTATTGTGGGCGTTGTTGTCTAGACGGTTTTTAAGTGCAGCTTTCTTGGCAGTCCAGATCAGTTGGTGGTGTGTGCGGGTGGCGTTTTTGAGGGCGTCCTTGGTGTTGGTGTTTGGGTCTTTTTTCCAGGCCTTCACAAGGGAGCGACAGAGTTTCTTGGATGTCTTAAGATCATCGTTGAACCAGGGAGCATTTTTGCTGCCTAGTTTGATTTGACGTTTTTTCAAAGGTGCTAGGTTGTCGGCACTATTCGTTAGCCATTGAGTGAGGTTAGTGGCTGCTTGGTTGGCGTTCGAAGAGTGGGCCGGGGGATTTTGAAGAAGCGATGAGGAGATCTGGTCGATGGTGATTTTGTTCCAGTTTCTTCTCAAAGTGGGTTAAGGAAGGTTGTGGGTTGTGGTCTTTTTGTAGACAAAGTGAACACAGCTGTGGTCCGTCCAATGGAGAGCTGTGGTGTGACTGAAGGAGATATGTTTGCTGGAGGTGAAGATGGGGTCGAGTGTGTGGCCTGCGTAGTGAGTGGGGGTGTTAACAAGTTGTTTGAGTCCGAGGTTGGCCCGATTGTCCAGAAGGGTGGTGGCGTTGTTGTCGTTGCTCTTTTCCAGGTGAAAATTGAGGTCTCCCAGTAGTATGTAGTCCTCGGAGGGGAGGGCATGTGGGGTGATAAAGTCAGTGATGTCTTCACTGAATTGTGCACGGGGTCCTGGTGGCCTGTAGAGAAGGGTGCCTCGGAGTGTGGTCTTGGGGTCGGTGTGGATCTGGAAGTGAAGGTGTTCAGCGTTAGCGAGGTTGGCGTCTGAGCTGGTTGAAATGCGGATGGAATTCTTATGGACGATTGCGATGCCTCCTCCTGTTTGTTTGATGCGGTCCTTATGGATGATCTTGTAGCCTTCCGGGATGGCAATGGTGATGTCTGGGGCTGAGGATTCGTTCATCCATGTTTCTGTTAGGAAGGCGACGTCCGGAGAGATGGTGTCTAGTAGATTCCAAAGGTCGATGGCGTGTCTGTGGACCGATCGGGTGTTGAGCAGGATGCATTTTAGGTGGTTGGGGTCAGATCTCTGTTTGGTGTTCGTGGATGAGGAGTTGGTCTTGGTGCCGTCATGCTTGCAGGAGATGCATGTGAAGGGTCCATGGGTGTGTCCAGGAGCGGCTTGGGCGCAGTTGGGGAGTCGGCCTGGGTTAAGGGCTAAGAGGGTGGAGGCTTTGTAAGTGATGCGGTTGGTGTTGGTGGTACGGGGGCCAGGGGGTCTGGCGCTGGGCGCGGGCTTGGCGTGGACGGGCGCAGACGGGCTTACCTTTGGCGCACCTTCTGCACGCATGGGGCGCGACCGCTGCGCGTCAGCAGTAGCGACATAAGTGAATAGTGGGGGGGGCGGGGCGAGGTGGGGTCAGCTGGGAGGCAGGAGTGGTTGGGGGGACGGGCTCAGACGGCACAACAACAAAATGGCAGCAATGAAAACAAAAGCAATCAGGGTGAGGTTGGGGCGAGCAATGGAGCGCTATGTTAAAATTAAGCAACCAGCAGCAGTGAGCAAGCGCTACGATCTTCAGCAGCAGTCAATTAAAATTGCACGCTAACAGATCACCAAGCCCAACGGTCGAGCGCTCTGATCAAAATGAAACCCCAAATAAGACTCAAAACAGTTGCAAGGCACAGAGCCCAGGCAGCAATGGAGATATGTACAGAAGTTAGCACGATCAGCAAAGCAGCAGTGTAAATAGCGCTACGATACCAGATACCAGGTGAGAGGGAGTGAGGGGAGCGACCGCTTCTGCACGGGACAGGACGGTCACAGCTTGCAGCGAGGCAGGGATCAGCCTGTATACTCCGTGGGAGGTGGGGTCAGCTGGGAGGCGGGAGCGTGTTGGGGGGACGGGCTCGGACGGCACAGCAACAAAAGGGCAGCAATGAAAACAAAAGCAATCAGGGTGAGGTTGGGGCGAGCAATGGAGCGCTATGTTAAAATTAAGCAACCAGCAGCAGTGAGCAAGCACTACGATACGATGGAAGATTTATAAGTACACATGGGTCTTCCAAACACATTAGTATGTCACTCAAATTTGAAATTTGTAGCAACCAGTGAACTGGCCAATATAGGGTACCACTGGTTCATATCACTCCTTTCTAAAGGCACACCTGGCTAGGTTTTGCTAGTTCCCAGAGCTGTAGGAATATGTGTGCGTTACTGCAGGTAAGGGAAAGCACACAGTCATCTCATACCCGTCCCCGAGGACCATACACATTAGAAGAAAGCCCATTTGTGAGCACACCTAACAGAGTAGTTGGAGGAACCATGATGTGCCTACCCCAATTGTGTCTACTCAATTCATTATACAGGCAATAGATAATTAATATAATGGGTTTTTATTAAATCCTATCCTCTAGTATTATCTAAGTATTACAACAGTCATCTCAGCAAGACCAGTACTAACAATGCCACAATAAATTTGGGATAAAAGAAGAAAAATACTAAATATTATATTTAGTTAGTGAATTCAAGCCTACCATTGTTGTCAGATCAGTAAAGCTATGTAAAACCACCTGCACTCCTTTTTACCACCCAAGAATGGCCTCTACCTCATCAGATGGGATGTCCTTTGAACAAGTACTGCTCCCAGTTCTCTAGAAAGCCTTTCTCCCTCTCCTTAGGAGAGAAAGGGTTATATTGTACTTTCGCCTGGTTATGGCTGTTTCCTATTTGAACGGCATGAAAACCCATTGTTTGGTGAGTGAGCCTGGCAACCTGTTGTTGGGTGAAGCACTTTCTTTTCAGTTGTATATAGGGCACACTTGACCCAAAGGTATCAGAGCTCCTCACATGAACACCAGTTCCATTACAGAGGGACACATTCATTTTTTAAGGCACAGGGAGATTAAGTGAATAAAAGTAGCACTATCATATTGTTATGACAATTTTCACACAATCAAATCTCCTTAGGCCTTCAAGACTTGTACCCCAAGAGTCAGTTAGTAAAGGCCTTTAGTGAGGCACTATACCATATGACATGAGTTTTCATGTATCAAGTAAAGACGAAGTAATGAGGGGCATCATGAGGAAAGAAATCCCTCCAGAGATTGCAGTATTAAGCCTGCCATAAAAAGCACCAAACCCTCATCCTGCTTATCTGATCCCATCCCTCCCACTTTTGCTAAACAACAAGCACATTTTGAGACATACATTTTGAGACACACAGTGGCAGCGGTTTGTTTTCTAATTAACTCGTCTCTGACCTGTGACAGAGAAGTCATGTGACCCTGAGGTATATATCTTCCTTCTTAGAATGAGTCAGGAGTAGAAAAAATAATTTGGGGTAAAGTTCTCATGCAAGTTAGGGGCTTGTGCACAGATCCACTTTTTTTAGCTTTGTCCTTTATTTATTTCTTTAAGAAAGATGTATGTTTAAACAGTAAGATTATTTTTGTCCGTTGAACACCCCAAATTACGATGATCGTTGAGAATAGCCAAAGAAGATTCCTAAATGTGATCAACATGGAATTTATTTTTATAGTGGTTTGTGTAGATGCGGTTTCCTAGATTCTTAATGGCTGGCATAAGCGTTTTCGTAAACAAGGGACAAAGTAGGAGGCCTGGCCAGAGTTTGTGGAGTGACCAAAAAACTCTCCATGGAGTTCCGCAAGCGATGGAGTGAGGTAAGTTGCACTGCTGATTTTTAGCTCAAAAGGGTGCATCCTTCTGCCACTTGAGATGTTCTACTCGAGTGGCAGCTTCCTCAATGCAAGTGGCATGTTTCTCAACATGAGCAGTAATGATCTACCGCGACCCCTCGCAATGAGAAATCTCGCCGGGAGATAGTCTAGCATTGGATTTTCCTAGCTCGCTCTTGCTAACTCAATATTGGCGAGCCATGAGAGAGGAAAGAATCTGCTGCACACCTCTATGCTGAGTATTTAGAAGCTCTGAGGTCCATGCGGAGTGCAGAGTTAGAAAAAGTCCACAAACTCCTCAAGGGTAGCAGAGTTTACCGCCCAGGCCTACAAATTAGTCTAATGAACAGAATTGTTTTTTTCATATTACTTCCCTTGCACAGATCTGAGCCAAGCGAACTAATAGACAAAGACCAGTGGGTCTCTGTGTTTCAAACTTTTGAATGTGATTGAAGAAGCATGTTCCATCCAAATCCTAAATTCTGCGTAGAAAAACATTGCTGAGAGTGATTTTTCAAGAGTGACGCATTGTGATGCAACATGCCCCACACCTACTTAGTTTTGAAACTCTGTCTTGAAGGATTATGCCATTCATGTAACCAAGAATATATGAGAGTCATCATTAAAGACAAGAGTGATTTAATTTTTAAAACATTTAAATTAAATTAACTTACATAAAATAATGTACAATGTTCACATTCCGAGAGTTTGCACAAGACCATTTGCAATACAAACATGTTAAACAGTAAGATTTACATTACAAATAGTAAGCAATTTAAAATTCACCATGGCTGTACAGTGACTATTGAACAACTGCTTAGTATTGCTCGTTATTATGAACTAACATTTCATGGATGATATTGGTGAATGATTTCATGTAGGAGCACCAGACCAGGGGGAAGTAGTGCTTCGTTATCATTCAAAGTGATCCTCAGCCATACTCCTGAGATGCGGTTGTCGTCCTTCGCCAAATCACAAAAGTCAAATCTTCATGTTTCTCTATGGCTGGTGTAGCTTTACTGTTCAATGATTTCTAATGGTTCTCTGGATGTCCTCTGGTGGGATATTGTGTTTCAGTAACGAATGTTTATGAGAAAGGCAGATGGTTAGGGATCCTCAATACATATTGTCAGTGGTATCAGTCGCAGTGGTCGAATCAAAGGCCAAAGAAATGGTAAGTAGGTTGAAACCTGAAAGTTGAAAAAGTACAAGGTCAGATAGGTCAAGTAGGCAATTGCCCATCCTCACAGTCCAGCAAGCAATGGAGGCACCAGGAGCTCATAAAATATATTTTGCTCTGTGTTCAACTTTGGCTTGCAAAGAATTTGAATAACGTTCACCAAGTTGACAGGGGAGTCAGCACTGAAGAGATTGTGACTCTTCAAACACGAGAAGAGGTAAGGCAGTTTCTAAAAATGTGCTGCCATACAATATTGTACTCCAGCCAGTGCCTCTTGTCTTCTCCAGTGTCACACCCTGTTGTTTTGGAATCATACAGATTATTTTTACCAATGTGAAACAGGCCTGATAAATGTCAGTCCTAGGGGTCGATTACGATCTCGGTCGAAACGGAAGCTTTCCGACCGAGATGGTTGGTTTCACTATTGAACCCATAAATACAATTTCAGTTGTCGGAAATGAAACTGGCCAGTCATTCCAGCTGGCTTCCAACAGGCTCAAGGAGCCCGTCGGCCTGTCGGAGTCTGGCCCTTAATTCATATGGATGCATTTTTATACCGTCCATATTATGATTAGGGTTCCCTGATTTCCGCTTTGTCTGATTTTTACAGATAAACACAGACAGAAAACACTGTCTCCCCTGTCTGTATTTATTTTTGAAAGTGGAAAAATACAGATAATTTAGCTTCTTTTGAGTGATTCATCATGCTGAGATTAATCACTTTCAGGCCAGTAGCTGTACATAATGACAGCAAGGGGAGCTACAAAACTCAATGATATGTCCTTAAATTACTGCATATCTCAACATGTATGTGTGTTGTTACACTATTTCTTTAATGTGAGTTTATTATGTTTATATTTTTTACTGTGTAATGTGCTAAAACCTGACTGTCATTTAAGTATGAGTCCACATTTATCTGTTAAATAAATGCAGAAATACACGAGTTATCACCTCATCTATTTAAACAACACAAATTAAATATGGATAAATACCAATAAGCTGGCCAAAAAAGAACTATGGACAAATACAGACGGAAATGTTCAAATAATAAATACCATAAAACCGTGAGACCTAATTATGATGCACGGTTTCCGGGGCAGACTTTCCATGCCGGCTTCCGACATGGAAAGCCTGTTGGAAAGCGTGTTTGGGGGCCTCTAGCAGGGCTCCTTCTGTTGCGGCCTCCGGTTGGGGTCCAAGGGGGCAGGTTGATCCCAGCACTGTGTGGCAGGCACCTTGAGGTGCCTGCCACGTGGTGCAGGGAGGAACACAGCCTCCCATTTCTCTATGGGAGCTTGTGCTACAGCTGATATATAGCCACAACACATGCTCCCATAGGGAAATGTAAGTATGTGACCGCACCATGTGTGGTTGCATCATAATTAGGCGGCCGTGACTGCCAATTAGAGGTCAGTCGGTCCATGTTTCCATGACAGTGTTGGGCGAGCTCAAGGGGGCAGATAACGATGCTTACTCATGGGCCCCCCTTTGCATCTGTACCACATTTGCAGAATTATTTTGCTCTTCTGTGCAATCACAAAGCATCCATAGAGGAATTACAGCTCAGCTCTTGGTGGCTCTATTCTCACATGATGAATCTCTGAATTGGTAAAGTAGTTCTCTTCTAAAAGGTTTTACACCCAATTTTCCCCAAAAATAGAAGTGTTTCTTTTATGATGATGAGTTCTTTGGACAACCCTACCCCGAAATCTCTCCTCCTCCAGCACCAATGGGATGTGATCGCTCAGTCTCGCTAGTTCCATTGTTGGTTACATATTTCCCTAGGCTCTTGAAAACCTATGTATTTCGTTCCTTTTCAACCCTCATAACTGTAATGTAATTTAAAACAGTAACCAAAGTCCTTATATTATAAGTGGCTCTGGAATTATGAGACTAAGAAGGGCCGATTGTACTCTTGAACGTCTAGTACAAGAATATCGTGACACAGTAATACTGTGGACAAAATATCCAGGGACAAAATATTAAAGGGTAAATGCACAAAGGGACATATACATTTGCCATTCTTTTCTCCAAATAAATAAATATATATGTATATGTATTTTGGTACACATATGTTGAATTAGGTACAGAAAATCTTTACATACTTACCTTTTGATATTTTGTCTCTTGATTTTTTTATCAATGATATTAGTGTCCCACAATATTGTTATTCATGAGACACATAGGAAGGCCAAATTATGGAACACAGTGCAAATTATGCAGCATAATGTAGTACATTCTGTGACAATACTATTTTGCTGTTTTATCAAATATTAATGCTGTTCTAGCAAAATGTTTTGCCTCTCTAGTACCAGTATAACACATGGGTGATAAATTCAGGTGAGTAGTTAACATTTGCCACAGAGCAACACCATGTGTAATTGTTGATTCTTCTAAACTAGCAAAACATTTATTTGTAAAAAAACTGTAAACTATGTAGCATAGGGTGGATTGTTTGGCAAGTATAGTAAACCCATTATTGTATGGAAGAAGTGCCTGGAGACCCTCACGGGTGACAAGCAGCTCTCTATAAATCCACCCTACATTTACATTACATTCCAGTGACCCCTGTCGATAAGTGATGGTTTGTTGTGTGATCCTTTTAGTCTGATAGTACTCACACTCTCACTCACATTGACAGGAAAAAAGCATCAAAATCTTACCTCACCCTACTTAGAAAGTATGAACTCGCACAACCTGAGAGTGCTTTTCATCATTTTGATCATGTCCTCAAGCTGGTAGATAGAGAGAATGGAAACAAGAAGGCTATTTAGACATGACAACATGTATGACAGTTGACTTATTTTTCTCAAAAAACTCAAATTGTGGGCATTGCCAGTAAATGGTTGACCCCAAGGAATAGGAGCTTTTTTCTCCATTGAGTAAAGCCAAGGCCAGCCAAATTCTTCGTCTAGTCTAGAAGTGAGGATAGAAAAAGCTAAATTTGCTCCTATTGTGAAAGGGAATTTTTAGCCCATGGCTCCTTGCTCGCCCACAAATTGGATCAACCCCAGTGTATTTTGTTTCGCAGAAGAGGTTAGTGTAGTAGTCAGAAGGGTAATTGTTTTAAATAATCTCTTTTTCCTTCAGGAGATAAATTCCACCTCTGTTCATTTACACTGTGCACTAAAACCAGCTTTGAAGTTAAGAAATCAGCTCTAGCTCTCTAAGGGTACCAGTGGATGAGAGACGGATTGAGTTGCTACACCATTCACTCCTTGTTAATAACGTAAAGAATTCCTTGTGTTTCTGAAAATGGAGGATAGTTTCCATGGGAAGTTATTCGTGTGATATCATGTGGATGTACTTTGTTTGTGAAGATGGTATGGAAGAAACAGAATTTGAGAGGGAAGGAACATGAACATGATGGTATTGTATTTTAAAGAAAACTCACATGTTTCTCCGGTGAAAAGTTGGGGATGTGGAAGTCATCCCTGTATTCTGGTGGTGGTAGTTCTTCAAGCAGATTGTATGGATCCTGAAAATATAATAAAAAAGATCAGCATTACCAAGACCGTTGTAAACAAATGTAGACTGTCATGAGTCTTGAAGATGAAAGTCATGAAAGGCTGCACACGTCAAGCAAATAAAAAACATATGTACAAGAAACAGCATACTATGTTCACTCCTATTTTGGCATTTCACATCGTTAGCACCTTGTACTCATCACCTAAAAGCAGAACATATGTGTGAGTGAAATATAGCTTATGTGAGTAATGGATCAAAGATGCAGTAACAGTGAATAATAGTGATTTGGCAGTGTATACGTGTGCTGCTACCATAAGTGCTCACTCTGCTCTTTACCTAAGAAATCTTGTATGGTTCTTTCTAAACAATACAGTTTCTACCTTATCTGATAAATACCATCCTGGCTCCCAAAGGGCTTGCCTACCATTGACAGATCACTCACCTCCACTACATTGTAAAGAAATCAAGAAAGAAATTATTGGAGGACGTGGCCAAGCAGCCGAAGATGGTAGCCGCATTTTGAGCGAGCTACATGCCAGCTCCTAGAACCTTGCTGAATCCGAACCTTAGGTGACCTATTTTCAGTTGCAGGCACCAGTGCAGTGGCCCTATAATCACCCCTTTTGGCCCACCCAAACCTATCCAGGGAGCCCTGGATGAGAGAGCCAATTTCTGCAATCGACGGCCTGGGTGTGCATACGGCCTACCTGTAGATGGGCCTGCCAGAGGCAAACACCACCTGGAGCTGTAAACCCACAGTGGCAAACCCTCTCTGCATCGACTCCTGGAGCGTGAGAGGGAGAGAAGACAGGCGCTTGGCTGAGGTGTGGCACATTGCTGCTTTCACTTCCAGGTGGTGGCCCATAACAATGTAACGGGCACCTTAGAGTGGAGGAGATGGACTGGTCACCACACGTGGCTAGGACTGAAACTGCAGCCCGGTTGAGCCAACTATGGGGCAACCTTTTCTTGGATGCAAACATCCATGTGGTGCCCGCTACACTTGTCCCCTTTGGCCAACCTAAGCCCATGTAGGGAGTCGGGGATGAGAGAAACTTATTATGCAAACAACGACCTGCCGGGAGATGGACATGCCGCCAACAGACACAACCTGGAGCTGCAATCTCACTGCAGCGACTTACCTCTACCTCTGCATTGACTCTTGACTCGCAAGGGAGAGGATACAGCCACATGGGAGGGGAGTGGTAGGGACCACCTTTCATTTTAAGCACCCCCATGGGCTTGTGACAGCCCAGCTGATTTGGTGGCCCAGAGTAGAAAAGAGGGGGTGGACAACATGAGAGAAATTCACCACAGAATACTTCAGAACCTGCATCATGGATTGTGAGCTATCCTCCTACTTCATTCTGGAAAGGGCGCACAGGGCACTGGCCCTAAGGCCACAGCCAGGGAGACAGCCTAGAGGCATTACCATCAGTATACTGTACCTTATGGACAGACTATATCCTGCGGCAGGCACAACAACGTCCATTGCACCAACTCTATGGTTACGCTCTCCCCCGATTATGCAGGTAAAGTGCAGCCCCTTCTTACATCTTTCTTAGAGGTTAAGTGAAAAGTTAGGGCTAAGGACATTCAATATATGCTGATGTACCCTGCCAAACTGAAAGTAATGTATCAGTGGAGAACCATTTTGTTTAAGAGTCCGGAAGAGCTCTGGGACTGAGCGGCGGAGAGGAAATAACTGCCCATATCAACTAAGGAGCCAATGACAATTTGGGAGGCCGAAGGGGGTCAACCATCCCACTCTAGGAGGAAACTCAGCAGACTGATAGGAGGCCAACTGTGGTCACAACTGGAGGACAGACATAGAGCATCCTCCTCAGAGAGCTCTGGTGATCATGGGGGAGGGGACGCTACCAGTGGATGATGAGATGTTATTCAGTGGTATAGAGTTTGGTCCCTTTCCTTCCTTTCTTCCATGTAGAGCTACAAGTTTATTCTCATTCGCTGACAAAGAAGAGACACATTGCATCTGTAAAGAGGGGCTGTCTTGGGGCAAATCACTCCCTGCTACACAAGACTATGGTGATTTCTTTATTTTGATAGAGTACTATGTTGTATTGTATGTTGTTCCTATTCAGGTTGCTTGTTTTTGGGGCGACAGATGCTTCCTCTTTAGAAGTGTTGATTAGAGGGTTGTTGGGGGAAAAGTTGGGTACTTTAGGGTTGAGTTAGGTCACAATACTACGTCTCATGCAAGACACATTGCACAGGCCCTAGTCAAACGGGCTCTTTTTAGGCTCTATTTATTTACAGCACTATTAGAAAGTAGACATTGCACTTACTGCTTTTTGTGCGTGACAGCCCGTCTCTAATATACGTCTGGGGTGGGTGACAGCTACACTTTGTGCATTCAAGCAAGACCGTCACAACACATAAAGGATAGAGTACTATGTTGTATTGTATGTTGTTCCTATTCAGGTTGCTTGTTTTTGGGGCGACAGATGCTTCCTCTTTAGAAGTGTTGATTAGAGGGTTGTTGGGGGAAAAGTTGGGTACTTTAGGGTTGATTTAGGTCACAATACTACGTCTCATGCAAGACACATTGCACAGGCCCTAGTCAAACGGGCTCTTTTTAGGCTCTATTTATTTACAGCACTATTAGAAAGTAGACATTGCACTTACTGCTTTTTGTGCGTGACAGCCCGTCTCTAATATACGTCTGGGGTGGGTGACAGCTACACTTTGTGCATTCAAGCAAGACCGCCACAACACATAAAGGATAGATGGATCTGAGTACCCATCTAAATATGTCTGCATTCTGATGGCCTTGCTTGGGCGGGGTGGAAGGGAGGGTCCAACACATCACTTGAATAGGCAGTCTCCTGTCCTCACTAAAAGGACAGATTATCCCTGATGGACAGGACTGAGTTGAAAGGAGAATCTATGCACTTCAGAGGGCTGCTTTGAAGTCACACCCTCACATCAAAGGCACTTTTGGGTATAAGTACTGGGTCTTTGACCCCCACCCCGAAAATCAGACACTTCTAGATCTTGAACTGAATCTATCTGAAGGGCTGTTGTGGTGCTCAAATGACTCATTTTTAGACTGCAAGCTTGAAAGGCCTGCTTCTATCTTGCGTTGCCCTGCTGTCTGCTGTTCTCGGACTCTGCTGAAGGAGAGCTTGACTCTGCCTTACCGCCAAGTGATCTCCAGGTGCTTGTGGCTTGCCTCCTGTTGCTTGAGACTCAGGGATATCAAAGTCCTTACCCCTGCTCCTGTGCCTGAACTTACTGGAAGTGGTCCCGTTAGAGGCTACACGCAGGTATCGAACGGGTGCCAGGCGTTGCAGGCGGTGTGCCATTTTCGCCTCCACCCCCCTCCCGAGACCTATGGGGCATGGATCTTTTATTTTTCAAACTATACAGGTTCCTCTGATTATGAGGTAATTTTCCCACAACTTGTTGGTTTGTTCATTTTGCACCTTTTTTTACACTGATTTTTAACTTTCACGTCCTCTGGTCAGGGTGGGCCTTAGCGTGCCCATACCGCCGAGGTACACTCCCCATGGTCCTGACGAATGCCCAGTAAATCACACATCAAGGGCAGAAACATGTTGACCCCACTTTAAGTGGAAATAGCCAAACAATTAACTTGGTAGTTTCCTAAACACATAGCTTTTAATATGTCAGATTGTGAGTGAGGGCTTCCTATACAAATCTAATAAGACTTGCATACTCATCTTCTCTCCTTTTGTGCTGCTATACATTTATTGATTTACACTCTTTCGTTGTTTGAAGCTTACTGGAAGTGGCCCAGATACTTGCAACATGGAATTTGGCGCATCTCCTGTCTGTGTGTAATAGAACCGGCGATCAACACTGTTGCTGGAGTTTAATTGCCACATCACATTTGAACCAGCACTTTGCCTCTAGAGATTAATGCATCGGACAGCGCATCTCCGCCACTGCAGCTTGGTGAGATCGAGGCATCCCCTCGACTGTGTGGCAGAATCTGGTGAGGCACATCACTCAACACCTCTCGACTCAAGCACCCATCTTCCGAACTGACACATCGCCATCACTTCGTGGAACAGATCGACTCATCTCACTGTTTGTGACCAGGAAAGGTAATTTGATCACTTGGTCCTGCATGGGACCTGTAGCTGGCCTGCCCTTCCACGTTGACTTTGACCCGGTCCAGCACGATGTAAAGTAACTTTTTTAATGCTACTTGCTTCTAAGCGTTTCACTGCATGTATTCCTTTAACATTTAATATCTCAACTTCTATACATTGGATTTTTGTCATTTTGGTCTTGTTTTGTTTATAATAGTGTTAGTATTTCTAAACGTGTATGGAGTCTTTTTGTGGGGTATTCTTTCTGTTGCTGTGTGTTTGTGTGTTGCACAAACACTTTACACATTGCCTCTTTATATAAGCCTCACTGCTCTGTGCCAAGCTACCAGAGGGTGAACACAGGTTATCTTTTAGTGTGGATCTAGCTTACCCTGACTAGGATTACCGCTTCTGCTTGGACAGGCTGCATTCTTTTGCCAACCAGAAACCCAATTTCTAACACATGAGACCCATAGGAAACCTGGGACAGGAATATGACCCCGTTGACACGCACAATTAAGGGAAATATGGTGAGATAGATCTCCCCCCGATCATAATGGAGTATAGAGCCAGTAAAGTCAAGAATAACTTTATTTCAACTCAGAGAACCATGAGAAGATTTACAAATTATTATGATTAAAATACAATACATGCACAATTCATCATAAAAAGGTAAAATCTCTCTACAGATTTTACTCCTAAGGCTATCTGATCGCAATGGAGTCTCTTATGTAATTAGCTACTGCAATACAGATTTCAGCCGTAGCCAAAGACGGTAAGAAGTTAAAACCATCAATACGAGCAAGAGTGAGTATTTCTTAGTAATGGGAGCAGAAATGTAGTTCTCTCTGATTTATACAATGTGCAAAATAATACAAAGTCCACAGTTCTTTAAATTGAGACGTTATCACATGGGCAGAGCATAACCTTGTTTGATCACCCTCCTTGGCGAGGAAATGCCGGCAACAAAGTGCACAGTGCATAAACAGAACCTGGTTAGATAAAATCAGAACTGGAACTTATTAGAAATAAATAGATAACATTGTGCAGGGGCAGGAAGCAAACAGGGGACTCCAATATTGTCATGTTGGTAACTAATAAGCCTATTGCCCCTGGAACAGTATGCCTCCTTGAAAACTCCTTTGACATTTAGAGGAATTCCTTCAGGGTTTTCAATAAAATATTCCAGACCAATCTCATTGTAAATCCTCTCTAAATATTAAAACCATGGAACCTTTAAAACATTGTCTGATTTTTGGGAATCTTTAATAACATCACATGAAAGTATTAAATCCTCAGAGGTCCCTATCTTGGCCTATAGAAGAAAAGGGGCACTGCCTATACGGTCTTCCATAAATTCTAGTTAAGTTCTGTATGGCAAAAGAGGTAGGAACACTTTTTGGGAGCATCAGTAATCTTTTCATGAATTTATTTTCGATTCCTACAAACTGTTGGTTTTTAGCGTAGCCCCAAACCCCAGCTCCATACCTGGCAATAGAGAGACATTTGGCTATAAAGGGTAATTAGTTCCTTCAAAGGCTTGTGCCCCAATGTATGGTTTAAATCTTTTATTAATTTTCAAACAGGAAAAAGGACAAGACCCCCAGCTCCCTAGGGACAATGCAATAAAGACAAAAAGTTGTCCCCAATTTAGAAGCAAAACGGAATAGTGCATCCATCACCCTACTTGTCTGCTGTGCCCTTATGGTTAAAAGAGGTTCCCATCTCAACAGTTTGCTAAAAAGATTGCCCAAGTATGAGAAGTTACTTACCTTTTCTGTGTAATGTGCTAAAACCTGACAGGCATCTAAGTATGTGTTTTTTCCCCTTTACTGCCATATCTTACTATGACTGTTGTACCGGAGTGACGACTGGGGAGTAGGGTTACTAACGCTTTTTCCACACCCATACCTTCCAACATAGCCAATAATTTATCTCGGTTGACAGTGTCAAAAGCACCAGATAGGTCCATGAAGGCCAGATGGATAGAACTCTTCAAGGACCTTCTGTGCTTATTAATGATTAAAGATGAATTATGATATTGTTCAGTTGTACCCCGCCCTCTCCTAAAACCATATTGACTATTGGACAGAATCCAATTTTCTGATGCCCAATCTTTCAAGCGTGCAAGGAGGACTCTGCCCAAAACCTTATCTGTGGCATCTATCAACTAAATGGGCCTTTGGCATGCCAGGTCACGTTTAGCACCTTTCTTTAAAGATTGAGACCACTGTTGCTTCCTTCCATGATGAGGTTGTATAGCCCTCTTCAAAATGGTGGCATTGCCACAGCTGTTGTGTGTTTTGCCACACTACCTCCAGAAAATCCTTACCCTTTGGTTTACAACCCTACAGTTCAACATCTATAGCTACAAGTAGGGAGGACCGGTGCCATGCATCTCTCATAAGGAGTGCATTCAATCCTTTGTGATGGCGGACTAGGGGCAGTAGACATCAGACTATAATACTGGGCAGCTCAGCTCAGCTGCTGGCGGTTAATGACTGGATCTTTGGGGACCGGGGGACCCAGCTACGAAACTTAAGCAGACTCCCTTTACCGGGTAAGCACCAGAGTTTTGGCTGTATGGGGAGTTTCTCCTGCCCACTATTCCAGCCATTGTAGCCGTTCCAGCCATTCCATTGATTAACTGGAGGTTGCCTACTAGGAAGAAGCTGTTGTGCATGGGTACATGCCCAACGGACACGGTAGGGCTGCTGGGCCCTGAGATAAGTTTGGGATCTGTAAATAGGGAGACATCTGGCAGACATACCATATTATGTTCTACGACCAACTTGAAGCTAAAGAGGATTCACAGAGATCACAGTTGTTTATTTACCTACTGTGCGGACATGCACTGGTTAGGCACACAGGCCACATAACAGCGCTCACAAGAGTACAGTCCATTAGAAATCTGACTCATGATGTTAGCTATTGGTAGGAAAGGCAGATCTTGCTTATACAGAATTCTGGTGCTAAATGTCCCAGACCGGCTAAACAAATTGCAGGAAAGATATGAGTCAGACCTGAAGCCCTTGGATGATGACAAATGGATTAAGGCAAACAATGGCAGCCGAAAATGGGTAATATTGCCTCACCTGAGATTAGACCAGGTTAAAGAATATATTAAACCCCTGAGAGGCTATGAAGGATGGGGAGGGACAGCTGCTAGGGATATTTTCGTTATGGACAGACCAGAAGCTCCTTCATGCATGTGGTATGGAAATGCCAGGTGATTCAGGTGTATTGGATCCTGCAATACCCTAACCTACAAAGGGTCTGCCGACTTCTGATAGAACACAATCCCACGTTGGCTATCATGGAAGTATTTCTGGGAGGGAATGGGTAAGGGGACAAAAACTGATGATTGGGACCAGTTGTGTTTTTGCTAAACGTCACAAAGCGGGCCATTGGAGATGCAGGCCCCCCACAATCTCAAAGTAGTCAAGAGGGATGGTATAACTGCTCTTTAGCTGCGGAAGCAGTGTACAGATCCAGAGGGTAACCAAAAAAGTATGATAGAATCTGGGGACAGTGGAAAGTACAGCCCAAAACACCCAGAGCTGGCCACTCATAGGAAGTTCTTGGTGGAAAGTGCACAGTTGTCCATGGCACATATCCATCTATAGTGAACCGGATTGGTAGCAGCAGACTTAACTGACATCTACTTCATGGTATTCCAGAACTAAATGGGATGTTGTGCAAGGGGGCATGGGATGGAGTGCTATGCAGTGATACAGTAGTGTGATCTTAAATGTGTTGAAAACTCAATAAAAAGAATTTTCAAAAAATAAAGAAATTACTATCCAGCTACAGGAAAACTCAACAAGAATTTCCTCTTGCGCAATAACTGCTCTTGAACCAGTGTGCAATTGCAGCAATGAAACTCAACCAATCTGTTCACTTCGATGTCAAAGCTGACCCTGCAGTTGTGCCAGCTGGACTTTTCCCCAACTTTTAATATTATTGACTGAAGTCCTACAACCTATCATGGGATTTTCAGGCTGTCAGAAATCCCTCAATACGGTGAGCTGTATGGCTACCAGGTCAGTGAAGTACATGCTTCCACTGCCCAGCCCAAATGGAGTTCATTATTTGATGGGCTGGCCCATCTATCAACACTCCAATATTTCTGAAGTTCAGATTATAGAAATATCTATGCATACATACATGCAATACCAGTGTAAAGTGTTAGAGTAACTAGCTAGAGCTGGGACTGCTGTTGTGACTGACATATTCTCAGACACCTTTCTTCCCCCTTTTTTGGTGCTGTTGCATTTCTCTAAACTATTCATCTAATCTGAGCCTTTCATTGTCTTGCTTTTGTTAGCCACTGATCAACTTAATCACCATTGTCATACCCCCAGCCAATGAGCAGAGACCTTCACATATATTAGCTTGCATGATTTTACAATAGGTCTCGAATTTGCACGGGTTAGAGCTATAGACGTAAATGACAATGTCTTTTACTTATGTTTTTTGGTTTGGAGTGTAGCGGATGTATGTGGTGTCCAGTGGAATTATGTTGGTTGTATTCAAGTTGTTAGTTTTGAAATTGTTTGGGGTGGAAGTGTGTGGTGTATTTGTGTAGTGGAATTGTGGTGCATTGTGAATATATAGGGGTGAGAGCTGCACAAAATAGATAGAAATGGATGATAGAGAGGGATAGGTAGTTTGTGCAGGAAATGGTGATTGAATTTGAGATAGAAGAGCAGAAAGAGTATGTGAGAAAGAAGGGGAGAGCAGGCCACAGATGCATAAACGGGAGCACATGTGTATGCGGAAAACACCTGAAGAATAAGAGGAGAGTGTGGGTTTGAGGGACAGAAATTTGAGATAGAGGAGCAGAAAGTGTATGTGAGAAAGAAGGGGAGAGGAGGCCATAGGTGCATAAAGTGGGGGCACATACGTATGCAGGAAAGTAAAACAGTTAAAGAATAAGAGGAGAGTGTGGGTTTGAGGGACAGAAATTTGTGAAAAGGCATGGTATGGAAACTGTGCTTGAGAACTCAAGTGAACCGAATGAGAGAGGCAGGAAGAGTGCATGAGAGAGCGAGAGAGAGCAGTGAGAGAGAGTAAGAGAGAGAGAGATAGAGGTACAAGTGGAAGGGGCACCAATAATAGGGGTGGAGGCGAGAGGTGGACCAGGGAAGAGCGTGAGGAGGTACAGGAAGGTAGCGGATGTTAGCAGGCAGTATAGAGAGAAGACAGGGAGCGTGAGCGAGGGAGAGATCAGCGGTATTGTAAGATGAGAGGGGGTACTGGGAGTCTGAGGGAGAGATGAGAGAGGCAGTGGGTGTGTAGGGAAGTGATGACAGGGTTGATGATAGTGCAAGGGAGTGAGTGATGTGTTAGATTGGAATTGTTTGTTGTGGAATTGTATGGCATGGTGTGAAGCTGTGTAGAGGAAATATGTGGCATCGTGTGCTCTGGAATATGTGGATATAACTGAAGAGTGATGATGGTGGCAGCAAATGGGAAGCCCATGGGCAGGCTAAAGCCCATCCAGTAGATGCAGCATGTCTCGGTTTGAGACAGCCCATATGCTCCGTCTAGAGCTGAGGCCTAAAAAACATGACTTTATCCAGCTGCGTGGTTTACCATCAGAGAGATACCAAATAGCGCTGCAATGCTTTGCCTGTACAAGGGCATATGTGTTCTCTTCCGTGTTCTCAGAGTGAGACAGAGAGCAAGATTGAATCAGCAAGCAGACATTGTAGTTTATGAATTGGTGGAAGCAGCATTCCCGATAAACAAAGTGGCTGTGTGTGTTTTGACCACGGTGTGGGGGCACTTGACTGATTTGTAGATGCAGAAAATATGGGTGTCACTATATGTTCAATATGTCATCCTGCCCTTGGAAGAATGCCCACGAAGGTAATCCTAGAAAAATCACATGTACATGCAATTACGGTATAATCAATATAATAACAGAAACATATGTAACAGGATTCATTGGATCAGATAATGAGTGTAAAATGACTATGACAGTTACCAAAATGTTTATTGTGTAGTACCTTACAGTTTGCCACTCATTTCCATACACATACTAACCGTTTGACCTACATTTACTTTCTGAGAAAAATAGGTAATGTTCATGTTTTATTGACCAGGCAGTGCACGGAGTGGGAGGCCACTTCAGTGCGGGCCACACTTTACAGGAAAAGGCCCTACCTGCAGAGCCCAGGTGGGCGGTGGAAAGGGACAATTAAATGCTCACACTTTCAATTCCACTGCAGTGTGAGGGGTGCAAGGCCACAGGAGTTAGAATCATAGAATAATGAACAAGACTAGCCTAAAAAAATTTGAAACAAAGAGTCCAGCAATTTGCGGCAGTCCCGGCTGCCAGGGCGTGTTATACAAATTTCCAACATGATACGACTAATGCTGAATTACCATAAACATAAAAGTCTACCACAGTTGGCAGCTCATCATGCTCAGAAAGAAAAAAAATTAAATGTAGCAAGTTACTGTAAGTAGCATGCTTCATTAAATAAACCCTGGCCTACGACGAAAGGCCTATGCAGGGCTTCAAGTGGTATGAAAAAACTGGTGGGTCCCTCAAAGGGGCGTGGCAAGAAGATTACGGATGTGGCTTAAAACATGTAAGCAAAAAATATGTGCTTCTGTATAGTGTGCCTCCCCACTAGTATTTTGGAGCTGCTGTCATTGCACCCAGATATATAATACAGCAAGTTACATGGCTGATACAACAAGCCCAGGTTGTCAGCTTTGTCAATGGTGTGTATTTCCATTGGCTATATATGAGGGTGAACATTTCCATGCCCTTTTCAAATAATTTGCTTCCTTTTAAGTCTTTTCTCTCTCAATGGGGGCTGGTTATCAAAGGGAGGATTTGAAAAGGTTAGTTTAAATAGGCCATCTTCTGTTTTTGCTGAGTTTAACGCAGGATATTCAAGTAAAGCCCTTGCCTTTCTCTCATAACTTTTTTTCCTGCTCAACTTATTTTTAACAACCTTGGTGTTTAACAAAATATATGCTTCAATACCTCGATTACACACTCAAAGCATTTCTTCCTGCAGAACAGTTGTCATGTAAAAATATATGGTTTACATGTAAAGCCCTTTAGTGCCCTAGGGCCAAGTTTACACTATATAAACTGCCAGAAAAAAAAGAAAGAAAAAAGCATAACGTGACCTTGGTGTGGCCTGGCAAGTCATATGTCCTTTTGTGCAACAACAGCATGTAAGCATAATCGTTGCCTTAATTGCAGAAGTATACAAGCACATGAAGGGCAGAAACCTTCCCTAGTAGAGGACAATGACAGTTAATGTCATTTGTAGTGAACACTGTAATAATGTACTCTGCATTATATTGCTGTTCTGCAGAGTATGTTGCAATGGTAAAAGACCCATGCTTCCCTGTAGCAAGGAACTTCCCCTAAGCAGCGGGATCAGAGCAGACATTCCAGCAAAAAAGAGGAATCAGACAAAACAGAGGTGTCTGCCTGGAGGGTGCGGGCAAAAATGGAGACCCCGTTAAGGACACGTCCCGGCACTTGCTTTTTAGAACTGCTGGTGCACCAGCAATGCCCAGCCCACTTAAAGCCCTCGGCCTATGTGATATCTATTTGTGCCTGGGTTGTTAAAAACCTTATCTGCAAGACGTGCGGCAATGCTATGAAACTACAAAAATGCAGTTACATGAGCTATAAATGAAAACATACATTATTATTATTACGGTGTTCAGGCTGTTAAACATGAACATGTGCGCAGAGTCAGAAGGAGGAGAGCAGAAAGAAAGTATACGAGTAAACTGAATGTTTCTACTGGGTGAAAACGAAACCTGCAGAGAAGACTGCAGCCCTATGCAGCGTGTACCCCATGTTTTCACATCTTGCTTGGTCCCATCTATGATCTTACTGCCAGGTCCTATAGGCAGGCTTGCTTCCAATGTGATCTGACTGAGCGCTCCTATTTGATTTTCACAACTCAGAAGCGGTGTTTTAGCCAACACAGCATTGGGCATTGTCAGAATTATGCTCTCACTATAGAAAAACAGCTTTTTAGACGACAGGCATTGTGCTGTTTAAATTCCAATTTCTTTGCGATACCCCTTAGATCAATGAAGCAGCTGCCATAAAGGGGCACCTGCTGGACAACGGAAACACGACAAACGGAAAACAAACCTGAGCCAATAATGTGTTGAGTTAAAAGCACAAGATAACAATAAAAAAACAAGTATTTCCAACATCAACGAGAGAGTGCGCCTGTAACCACCGTGCACAGTAGTTCTAACCAACGGAAAAAGTATTCCCAAAATGAGTACCTAAAATGGCCACTGTGTTAACAGATAAGTAATTGGCTGGTGCTTTCAGGGGGGGTTCAATACAGGAAGAGGCATGATGTATTCATGCCACGGACGAATGGAGTGACGATTGGGGCAGCTAAAGGGAAGCCTATGGGCAGGCTGGTTAGAGCAGCGCACACACGTTGTCTAGAGCAAAGACCTATGAAGTAACCACTTTTGTAAGTTAAGAGCTGTGCCAGAAAGCGGATCTTTAACCTGTCGGAAAAAGTAATTTCATCCATCTAGTGACGACTTCATGCAGCTTCTGGGCACTGCTAAACTTCAAACGAAAACCTACATTTCAGATATCGATCCATCACACTTAATATCATTTATAAACTTATACAGCTTATTTTTATTTCATTTAAAGGGTGCAGCTCATAGGTTTCATGTCTTAACAAACACATATTTTGTCATAGCTATTGGCGCATTTATTGGAGTGCAGCTTCCACTTGCCCTGGTACGCAATGTACTGTGAAATAAGTGAGGGATGTGTAATGGCTGTTGGTTATGATAAAGTTTAAACACAATTCTTTTTCTGTGCTATACAATTGTGGTGGCACAGGCAACATAAATTATTCACTCAAAGTTGAATTATGGTGTCAAAGAACTTTTGGGCAGCACTACCTCGTGCACCTGTCTGCTCAAAAGACACTTGTCCCCTGCCAGTGGTATTTAGGTTAAGAATTAGAAATTAAATATAGAGGAAAAAAATACAAAAAGAAAAGTGAGAAACTGATATTTCAAATTTTAATGCTGTATAAGTATCTGAAAATAATTTTGTAGGATTTTATTCTTGTTGTAAGATACACAAATCCAAAATCCTATGTCTAACCATAATGCTATCACTATCACTTGTCCATTACTATTATGTACTATAACCGAAACCCAAACCCCCTAACACTAGGAGGATAATATACCCACCACTTTTCACAGACCTGAACCTAGTTCATTCCAGCAAAGTATGCTGAACAAAATTATTTACCCTAACCCTGTATCATGCCCATGCTTCCTCTCCAGCCATAAAGTTATCCCTAAGACTAACATTAATCAAGAACTGTTCCGTAACTGGCACAATATACGCAACCTGAAGTCAATATCTATCCTTTATGCTTACATTAACTCTATACCTAACTTTAATGTGTACCATTACCCTTACCCTAACTCTTATTCACACACACACACACACACACAACCTCAAAGGCGGCAGAAACGCCACGAAGAAAATGCCCTGCATAACCAATGATCCAGTGAATATTGCCTTACCCGGCTGCCTAAATCAACCCTGGCCTCAGTGTCACCCAGCCCCCAAATACAATGATCCTCCCTGGCCTTGTCCTAGGCATAGAGGATATGTGTGGTTCTCTGCCCCTACAGCGCAATCACATTGCCTTACCCATGTGTCAGGGTGGGGTGTTCACGTTGGCCTCATGAAGGCCCATCCTCAGACAGGAGAGGTAGTCCTTTAACACAACACACCAGTGCTGGTGCGGGTTGCCTCCTGGCCCGGGCCAGTCACCATTTCAGTAGGAGTTTAGAGCACAGTAAGCTGTGTGCTATAGAATATGGACTCAGCCGCATACCTTTCCTCAATGTAACTGTATTCTGTAGATACAGAGCCCAGCCTTTACACAGGCCTGTTGTTTGATATCGAGTAGCACTCCCCCCTTGAGTCCAGGGCCTGGTCTTAGACCTGGTCTTGTATTGAACACCCACATTCCTAAATGTAAGTTGTCTTGGAGGGTGGCATTTCCGTTGGTGCTCTATTACTTCTGAAGTCATGAGTAAATCAAAGGAGAAAGTAAAGGTTGAATGACTTGCTTTTATGGTAAATTTAAGAAAGTGTTGCATTTGGTATCATAAGCCCCTTCAAAATAAATTTTCTAAACAAATTTCTAAATTTCTTCTACAAATGTTATATACACATGAGGAATGGAAGCTGCACTGGCCATTTATTTGATACAGTTTTGTTTTCGGAATTGTAGACTGCCTACATCTTTAGACATATTTTAGCTTTTCTTTCTCGTAAACTTTTATCTAATTGTAAAATACATTTAATAAATGTGAACCGCCACTGCTGAGGAAAGTTTGAAATATGAGACAGAAAGAGATGCATGGTTCTTACCAGCTCAATATCAGAAAGACAACCCTTGTATGCTTCAAGTACCTGCCGGCATGCGAAAGGATGAACCTTGGCACATGTTTGGAAACCAATTACTATGCCCTGCAAATAAGGAAAGACAACTCACAGCCTCAGGGAGACAATAGACATTACCCAAACACAGACATTTAGTATAAGAGATTTCATATTTGAAAGAAAGGATAAAGCTGGTTCTTGATTTCACATTCAGTGTTTACAGCTGGTATTGGTGAATGATTGTCAACTAGTAAAGCAAGGGAAACGGCCACTACAACGCGGCCGTTTCCACAAATGCATTAACCACGCATGCATTACAACGCATGCGTGGTTAACACGAAAGCCTTTACCACGCATACCTTTACTAAGAGGTAAGTAGTAAAGGCATATGTGGTAAAGGTTCAAAATAAAAAAGGGGGGCTTGGGGGGGTCTCCCCCCCAAACAAAAACGTCACCTGAAATCACGTAAGAAAGTGCAGGAAATCAGCGTCGTTTAAGAGGAAACTGAAAGAAACTTCCGCTTCCTCTTAACGACGTACAACGTCACCACGCAAGAATTAGAGGAAAGGGTTATGCGTTGAAAAACCATTCCGTTGTAACGCATGCGTGGTAAAGGCATGCGTTGCAATGGAATGCGTTGTAAGAACATACAACCATAAAGCAAATATATTCAGTGGCCTGAAAGCATGATTTAAGTATACCTTTATACAGCTATGCTGGAGGGCCTTTACCATGCTACTTAAAAAGCATCTTTGGAGAATAAGATGAGAGTTTCGTCACTATTTGTTTTCTGTCACTTTGTCTCTCTGGTGTTTCACATAAAGGAACTGCAAGGACAGTTCAATACACAAGCCTTCTTTACAACAAAGGAGTGCGATTTCTTTAGAAGCGGTGCTTATCCTTTTTTCCTCATGTCTACTGTTGTCTATTTTGAAGGCCTTTCTGAGAGAGTCATTTCAAAGCCTTCACATAGCTTTATGTCTTTCACCACTTTATCTGCAACATTGATTAAACTTGATTTATCTTGTTCAAACACTGGCTTCTATCTAGAGAGATCACCTAAAGAGGCTCCTAACTATCCCTGATGAAATGCATTATTAGTCACCTGAAAAAAGGAGCTCTACATTTAGTTTCTGCTAACTTAGTCCTCATCTACTCTGTAGAGGGGTTTCACTCTACTATAATTTGGCTATGCACGGAGTACAAAATCACACTTTTGGGTGAGAGGAAGTACTGAGTGAGGAATGTTTCACCGGTCATCAATAATTTACCATCAAGCTCTATGAATGAAGTTACAAACCTACACAATGTACATCCAGATGCTCCACAGCCCATATGACTACCTTCTCAACTTGTTTTTGTTGTGGTCGTACAGGGTGAAATACCCTAGGGAAATAAATCTATGATAATTGTAAGAAATGCACTTGATACTTACTGCATGGTAAGGCGTAGCGATGAACCTAGTAGATTCGAACATGCTTCGAAGGAAGGGTAAAATCAGTGCAGTATCATCACAGCTGGCCATGCACTTACCAAGGCACTGGAAAATAAAACCCTAATATGGGAGTGAATTAAAGACAGTCTGAATTAAGAATAAACAGCATCTCCTGCTCACGCTATGAAAGTCTTACTTATATTGGAGTATTCATCTTTGATTCACTCTACACACATATTTGTCTCCCACTTTCAAATAGCACTTAATAAGTTGAGTGAAAATTTTTGTTATCTTATGTATAGTATAGTTATATTTTCTGGACATTGTAGAGATTTGTATATGGCCTTAATATGACTCAAAACAAGGAAGTGAGGGGTAATGTGAGCCAATGAAGGTCCAGTACCAAGGCTCTGAAAGTGCTAATGCAGAAACCAGTGGAAATACTGCTCCTTTTAGAAAGCAAAGTAGAAAGAAATGCGGACAAAGAAAGGGGAATCCTAAGGATTTTTTCTTGGTGCCTTCACAAATCCATGGATAAGGAAGAAGGGGGGTTACCCAAATAAGTCACTGGGGACCTGGGTGCTATATGATATATACGAAAGGGGTCCCAGTGAACCGTTTAAACATTCATCACATTTATTTGCAATCAAGGTAAAAAAAAACACATTAAACAAGACACATCGTAAATTAATCACAATGAGCAAAGTTTACAATACAAAAATTACTGATACATTAAGAGTGCCCCAAGAAAGGAAGGAAAAGAGGGATTAGCGTGATGCTGTGAAAGAAAAAATGAGTGAAGAAAGATAATAGTTGTGACAAAAAGGATAATTCAAAAATTATTAATTATTAATTGTTTGAAACTAAATTGGCTTCAGATTCGCACTTGAAATCCGCTCTAAATCACGGGACCGACACTGCTGAGTGTCGGTCCCGTGATTTAGAGCGGATTTCAAGTGCGAATACATCTATCAGGAAATCATTGAATTTGAAAATACGACTGAACAAGACCCGACAAACTGCTTTGAATAGGCCTTGTGGTTGCACACAGTCGAGACTCAATCCCCAAACTTCCATACGAATAGACGTATTTACGGTCTACCTTCTTTTAAGAATTTGACGATTGCGACAAAAGAAATATTCCAGTAACTTGCCACCGTGTGGAATTAATCACTTAACCACCATGAACTCATAGTGTTCCCTTGGTTTCACGCCTCTTGTCCTGATGAAGACCCCGATGTAAGGTCCTAATTACGCCTACATTCGTAGTGTGGGGTCGAAACGTCGACGGCTACTCCTTTTTACCTCAGTTGACGCCCCCCCTTAGTTGTGGATATGGAATACCAGCGTCACATACATGACCTTTGATGAACATTTGGAAATCTGTGATTCCTTGTTTTGGCTCAGGGATCTGAAGCCAATTTAGTTTCAAACAATTCATAATTTTTGAATTATCCTTTTTGTCACAACTATTATCTTTCTTCACTAATTTTTTCTTTCACAGCATCACGCTAATCCCTCTTTTACTTTCTTTCTTGGGGCACTGTTAATGTATCCGTAATTTTTGTATTGTAAACTTTGCTCATTGTGATTAATTTACGATGTGTCTTGTTTAATGTGTTTTTTTTTACCTTGATTGCAAATAAATGTGATGAATGTTTAAACGGTTCACAAATCCATGAGCATGTAAAGTCTCATCATCAAGGGTGTTCTTAATAGGGCTGGCAATGCAATGCCCTATGGGCCCCACGAAGGGTCGCTTCAGCAGAGATCTTTTTATTTTTGCCATCTGATGAAAGTGCCAGTGTGAGGGCGTTTTGAATGTGTGAGGTTGAGTGAATGTGTATAGTGAAATGAAGAGAGACTAAAAAGAGGTATTCAACTGGACTTTAAACTGATGGTTTCCTTGGCAGGTTTAAAAAAAACATAATTTGGTACGGGCGACTACAGGGAGGTAATGTATCCAAGTAGCCTAAATCTGTGAATGTGGTCAGGTCAACGTGTTTCTTGCCTGTTGGCCCAAAAAGTATCTGTACCACTTCTTCAGGACCTAAAAAAGGGAGAGCTAACCCTACCCCACATCTAAGATGTGATATAAAGTGTAGGTAATCCCCTAAAAAAAAATACCTTTGTTCAAAAAGTTTAAAATTGATCGTCCAACTTAGAAAAAAAAAAGAGAAATTGAAAAAAACACACAGTAAACAAATGTTTTGCATGTATGGGCCAATGTGTCTCCAGGATCGCTTTTCCGGGACACTGTATGTGCATCTTATTGTTATGGCTGATCAGTCGCCACAATGTGAAGGAAGTAAAAAACACACTAGTACATGCAATATAACAGAGCAGGCAAGTGGACATACAGGCAACAGATAACATAAAACCAATCTGTGTTGCTGTTACACAGTGTATCACAAGTTGTCCTCAGGAGTGAGTGAAGGGTCTTACCCTTTGGATCAGTGACCCATAGGTCAAAAGCAGAGTGTAGCACTCAGCTGCTAACTGTGGAAAGAACAATGATAGTCAACATAAAGAAACAGCAAGTCAAGGGGACCCAAATTGCCTTGGGGTGAGAAAAAAAAGAAAAACAGAGTTTTCAAGAGATGCAACCATACTCATGTGGTTTCTGTGCAGAGAGCACTGGAGACCTACCATCCTCTGTTCATCTGGATTGAGACAGAGCAGGGGAGAAGACCCGTCTTTTAAGGTGCAGGTAATTGTAGTGATTGTCCTTGGGTGGGGTGCATGCGACCGTGGGAAGGAGTGATGACGCACTGGGCCCCTTGAGATTCCAGAGCCATGATTCGCTTTTAAGTGTACCCAGAAACTGAAGGACCTCCTGGTAAACACCAGACCTCATATTCAACAGTCCCACATGCAGAACACCTTGTGGGCCTTACCACCTGTCACAGGGCACTATCCCTGTGGGTCCTACGGGGTATGCCCACTGACTAAACATTCCTAAGAGGTCAGGTTGGGTCCCCAATGCGCCTGGAAACAAAAAAGTCACAGTAACTGCAGTACAAAAAACTGGGTTTACCTGATCACCTGCCTTTGTGGCCTTCATTACGCAGGAATGACCACGAGCGCTATCGAACCAAGAATAATGGAGCACTGGAGCAACATATGCTGCAGACACAGCACTACAAAAATGTGCCTTCACTTTTCCAACTCCAACCACTCTCCAGATGACCTCCGGCAGATCATTTGGGAAGCTATTAATTCATGGAGCCCTTTAAACCTTTTCAGAATGGAGCAAGGGTGGATTTTATGCCTCTCCACCAACAGCAAAGGTTTGAAAGATGAAATCCTCTAGTGCAAGGTGTAATTCAGTCCCCTGTGAAATCAGATACTCTCTTACTATGGCTAGATTGACATTTTCTTCATACATGGGACCTGATATACC
Organism: Lissotriton helveticus; assembly: GCF_964261635.1. Classification (NCBI taxonomy): domain Eukaryota; kingdom Metazoa; phylum Chordata; class Amphibia; order Caudata; family Salamandridae; genus Lissotriton; species Lissotriton helveticus. The sequence goes on along the minus strand of NC_136073.1, from coordinate 600,612,990 downwards.
ATATCACCATTGACACCATGTCACATATGGAATGCCCGGCTATGGAGTCCCAGACACCGCACTAAGCAGTGCTTATGATAAGCATTTTGCGACTTGGCATTGGTCTCTTCTTCAGTAACACAAATGATTCTGTTGATACCAATGAGGTGGTACCCTCCAATAAGAAACCATGTAACTGTCTTAGTCTACTGTTTGAGATGAACAAGTTACTTACCTTCGGTAACGCTTTTTCTGGTGGATACAGTATCTGCCAGTGGATTCCTCACCTTGTGAATAGATTCCCACAGCAGTCCCCACTCCTGGAGGAGGGTGTCTACTCCTCTATACCAGAAAGTCCTGAAGGACAGAACGCGCAAAGTGGGCGTCCCTCCTCACTTCGGTATACAAGCAGTAATGCTTCGCGAAAGTGTGGAGGGAGGCCCAAGTTGCCTCTCTACAAATGTCCTCTATAGCAACACCCCTAGACAAAGCAGATGTTGATGACTTTGCTCTAGTAGAATGAGCTCTTATACCCTCTGGAGGTTCCTTACCAGCCAGGGCGTAGCAGATCTTGATGCATAGAATAATCCATCTCGAAAGTGTGCGCTTGTGCACAGCTCTTCCTTTTCTACTGCCAGCAAATCCAACAAACAACTGGTCATCCACCCGATAGTCCTTTGTCTTATCAAGATAAAAGCTCACCGCCCTCTTAGGGTCCAGACGGTGAAGCCGTTCCTCCTCCTTGGAAGGGTGAGGGGGAGGATAGAAGGTAGGAAGGGTAATAGACTGTCCTAGATGGAAAGGAGTTACCACCTTAGGCAGAAAAGCAGCCCTGGTCCTAAGAACCATTCGTTCAGCATGAATGGTCAAGAATGGGGGCTTCGAACTAAGAGCTTGAAGCTCACTTACCCTCCTTGCCGAGGTAATAGCAACCAGGAAGACCGTCTTAAAAGACAAGAGTCTCAAGGGACACTTGTGCAAAGGTTCGAAAGGAGAACCCAGTAAGCATCAGATTCAAGTCCCATTGAGGTACAATAAAGGGAGTAGGAGGAAATGTATTCTAAAGCCCTTTAGAAATCTTAAAACAACAGGAGACTCAAATAAGGACGGCTGATCCGGCAGGCAGAGAAATGCCGACAAAGCCGAAAGATAACCTTTGACTGTAGGAACAGCAAGCCCTTGCTGCGCTAAAGAAAGAGCAAATTGAAGTCCTCAAAGGATCGATGGATTTCTCCCCACACCAGGAAACAAACCGAGACCACCTATAAGAATAGATAGACTTGGTGGAATCACGTCTGGCCGATAGAATGACATCCACCACATCATGTGGGAGAGAAAAGGAATTCAGGTTGCCCCTTTCAATCTCCAGGCATGAAGGTGTAAGGTCTGGAGGTGGGGGTGTAGAACCTGCCCCTCCATCTGAGAGAGGAGATCTGCCCTGAGAGGGAGACAGAGCGGCGGGCACGAGGAGAGGTGGAGAAGATCTGTGTACCACAGCCTTCTTGGCCAATCCGGGGCGATCAATATGACTTGGGCCCGGTCTTGGCGAATCTTTCTCAGAACCCGAGGAATCAATGGTATGGGAGGAATTTCGTAAAGGAGTTGTGAGCCCCAACTCAACTGAAATGCGCCCCCCAAAGCTCCCAGCATCGGATACTGAAGACTGCAGAATGACGGGCAGTGAGCATTCTCGTGAGTGGCGAACAGGTCCACCTGAGGAGTTCCCCACGTCCGAAAGACGTGACAAACTACCTCTGGATGAAGCCTCCACTCGTGGTCGGCCAAGAACTGCCGACTGAGACTGTCTGCACGCATGTTCAGAACTCCGGCCAGATGATTTGCCATCAGACAAATCTGATGGTCCAGAACCCAGGACCAGAGCCGCAGAGCCTCTCTGCAGAGACACTGCGACCCCACTCCTCCCTGTTTGTTGACATACCACATCGCGGTGGTGTTGTCCGTCAGGACTTGAACCGACCACCCGCGAAGGGAAGGGAGAAAGGCCTTGAGTGCTAGACGTATCGCCCGCAACTCTAAAAGGCTGATGTGAAGCAACCTTTCCTCTTGATATCCAGATCCCCCAGATGAGCACCCCACCCTAGAGTGGATGCATCCGTTATCACCGTGGCAACCGATGGAGGTAGATGGAAAGGCTTTCCTTGAGACAGATTGCCTTCCACGCTCCACCAAGATACATCCGCTGCAGCTTCTCTGGAAATCCTCACAGACTCCCTGAGATCCCTGTTGTGTTGATACCACTGCCTGCGGAGACACCACTGGAGTGCCCTCATGTGCCAGCGTGCATGGTTGACCAACAGAATGCAGGAAGGCATCAGACCGAGCAGGCGAAGGACCTTCAGGACTGGAACAACCGCTCCATTGTGAAATAAAGGAATCATTCCCTGTATGTCGAGAATCCTTTGAGGTGGAGGGAATGCTCGACATGCAGTTGTGTCCAGTACCGCACCTATGAACAGGTTGCGCTGGGTGGGCACCAGGTGAGATTTGGGTACATTTATTGAAAAACCCAACCTGTACAACAACTGAGTTGTGACTTGCAGATGATGGAGCACTGCTTTGATCAACCAATCGCCCAGATACGGGAATACAGGTATCCCCGACCTTCTGAGATGTGCTGCCACCACAGCCATCACCTTGGTGAAAACTCGAGGTGCAGTAGTAAGACCAAACGGAAGGACCGCAAACTGGTAATGTTGCGATCCCACCGTGAAACGGAGATACTTTCCGTGCGACTTCAGGATAGGAATATGGAAATAAGTATCCTGCAAGTCGATCGACACCATTCAGTCCTCTTCCAGCAGCGCCTGAAGAACCTGAGCAAGGGTGAGCATGTGAACTTCTCCTGTTTCAGGTAAAGGTTCAAGATCCTAAGATCCAAGATTCGACGAAGTCTGCCACCCTTCTTGGGAATCAGGAAATACCGGGAGTAGCATCCCTGACCCCTTTCCTGCTCCGGAACCACCTCTATCGCACCCTTTCGTAACAGTGACAGGACTTCCTCCTGCAGGAGAAGTAGGCGGTCCTCTGAGCAAAATCCTTGGCAAGGAGGGTAATCTGGAGGAAATTCCAGAAAGGGAAGAGCATACCCATTCTCTTCAAGATTGAGAACCCAAAGATCTGATGTAACCGATTCCCAATCCAGTAGAAAATGGGTAAGCCGACCCCCTACAGGACCCGCATGATCCGGAATGGCGGATCTAGGGCTGCTTTGCTGATGGTGAAGGGGGTTGGGAAGAGGAGGAGGAGGCTTGACGTCCTCGAGGACAAGCTCTTTGTTTGACCCTGTAGGATTTATATAGTGGATTTTGCTTTTGCTGCTGCTGTTGAGTTTGACGGTAGGGACGAAAGGACGAACGTCCAAAACCTCTATACCTCTTAGTCGCAGAGCCTCTGGACTGCAGCCCCAAAGATCTGGCAGTAGCCTTACTGTCCTTAAATCTTTCCAAAGCTGCATCAGATTTTTTGCCAAATAGTCCGGCACCATCAAATGGGAAATCCAACAAGGCTGCCTAAACGTCCGCAGAAAAGTCAGATGACTTCAGCCAGGCAGCCCTTCTAGAGGCAACAGAAGTTCCCATAATGTGAGCAACTGAATCAGCAGTGTCAAGACCACTTTGAATCACTTGATGTGCAGCCGCCTGTGTATCGGCCAACACCGCATTAAAATCCTTCCTGCTGTCCTCAGGAATTTTAGGAGCCAACTGCCGTACAGAGTCCATCGGGGCATGTATATATCTCCCCAAGACACATGTGGCATTGGTCGATTTTAGAGCCATACTTGCCAAAGAGAAAATCTTCTTCGCAGTCTGATCCTGTTTCTTGGACTCCTTATCCCAGGCCCTTGAGGGAAAGCACCAACAGTCTTCTTCAAACAGGCTGCCTGTATAACCAGACTTCCAGGCAAAGGATGTGAGGATAGAAACTCAGGATCACCAGGTGCTACCCTATACCTCCTTGCAACACCCTTAGCCACTGCAGGAGCTATAAGAGGCCTGTTCCAAACCTCCAATATAGGCTCAGTCAAAGCCTCATTAAAAGGAAGCAATGGTTCCACAACTGAAGATGGGGAATGGAGGACCTAAGTCAAAAGATTAGACTTGTATTCAGCTGTAGGCAAAGTCAAATTTAAAAGATCCGCAGCTTTTTTGATGACCACATGGTATGGTGCAACGTCCTTTGAAGGGGCATCAGATACAGAGGACAGCTACCATTCAGGGGAAAGCTCCAAACCACTAGCATCCCTCAAATCATCAAAATAGTCCTCCTGAAGCTCACCTTCTTCCACCTCAGCCTCAGCCTCAGCCTCTCTAAATCTTTGCTCCTCTATAAGGCGCTGAGCTTCTCACCTCGATCTCTCCTCCAAGAGTCGCGCCATCGAATCCGTGACCGACTCCGATGGAGCCGGTGCCGGCCTCGAGATCGAATCTGGAAGCCCAGGTCGCTGCTCACGAGGTCGAGTCGGAGCCGGCAACGATGGAATCGGCGTCGATGACCTCGGAGGCGCCGAGAAATGCCAAGGCGGAGCCAGCACCGGCATAAATGGCATAAAAGGAGCTGGAGCATAGTAGTGGGGAACTACTAAATTATATGCCAATGGACCCATGGGACCCGAAGGTGCACCAGAGGGGTACAAAGCTCTCGAGTAGACTCCATACATTGCGTTTAAAAACGAAGTAGGGTCTTGACCTGGAGCTGGGAAGGGCGGGTAAGGACCCACAGGATGCTCTCTCAGAGGTTCCAGATTCGCCTCCTCTTCCACAGGCGGATGGACTGGAGTCATCGAGCCCTCAGGTAATGGAGCCTCTTCTTTCTCTCGAGCCGGGGACGGCGTGGAGAGGGATCCGATACCGGAGCCGGAGAACGCACTGGCAACTTCAAGGGCGAAGCCTCACCTTCTGGAACACCAGGTGAAGGAGACACCTCATCTTTTCTATGCCTCCTCTTAGGCGACTTCGGTCTCGACTCCGAGTCCTTACCGGAGTGATGTCGAGATCCATGCCTTCGCTTCTTATGCGTCTTCTTCGTTGACCTCAAAGCATGACCAGATGACGACATCGATGGCAACGCCGTGCGGGACCTCGACCTCAACCTCAACTTCGACCTCGCCCTACTCGAACGCGATCTCGAAGTCTTCTTCTCCTTTCTACCTTTCAACTTCACCACCAGAAGGTTTGCTTCCCTCTCTCAAAGAGCCTTCGGGTTCAACTTCTTACACGAAGAACAGCCTTTGACATTGTGGTCCCAACTCAGGCACCAGATACAATCCTCACGCGGGTCTGTAATCGACATCATCTTGCCGCACTTCCCACATGGCTTGAACCCGGTCTTCTTAGACGACATCTTCAGCGAGAAACAAAGAAGCAAGAAGACACCAAACAGAGAAAAACAGTAACAAAGTTACTAACAGCTACAGAGGTTCTCCGAAACCGTTAGCGTCGACGACATGGAAAAAAGGGAACTGATGTCATCACGCCGGCGTAGGCATATTATGGAGTCGGTGACGTCAGCGGAGCCGCGCGCGATGTCGTGCGTTCCTGTAACGTCGTCCACACCGGCGAGCTACAAAGAATTTTCCGAACGTTGCTGACGCAGAGGGATATTCACAAGGTGAGGAATCCACTGGCAGTTATATCCATCAGAAGCCGCCTTACTAATACCATTGACAACTTTGGTCGGCCTGCATTTGACCGCTACACACTCCAAGATCTCCACCACAGAGGGATGATACTTTTGCTACACAAGCACATGAGGGGCTTGCTCCTATTGGCTCCAGCCTACCTCTTCTCTTTCCTCTTCTCCTCATTTGACAATTCCCAATAGTGCTCACCAAGCATCCTAATCCATTGGGAATAGACCACTTGGCCGCCTCGTGTTACTTATTACATGAGGTGGCCTAGATTTCCAACATGAACACAGATGGCAATATGCCTAGATTCCACCATGAGGGATCGCTAGGAGTTATGTGCACCTGATTTGCTCTCCATCACTGTATATGCAAGAGTACTTAGGTTTACTATACTTTTCTCTGACCATTACCCTTGATTAACAAAACATTCAACTGTCTTAGTTTACTACTTAGAGGCCACCTTACAAAAACCATGGATGACTTTGGGATGCCCAGCTTTTAACCACTGCACACTCTGAGATAGGCGCCACTGAAGCATGATACCTCTGTTACATCAGCACGTGAGAAGCTCACTCCTTTTGGCTCAAACTCGCCCCTCCCCTCCTCTCCTCTCCTCATTGTCCACTAGGTCATCACTCCTTCCAGCTGCTGCCCACACCACACCTGAGGACAATCGCTCCAATTGCCCGTACCTTCAATGACAGGTCTTCTCCTCTGCTCAGTCTCGAGCCAGGCGAGCAGAGGAGGGTAGGTCTCTTGTGCTCTCCGTGCAGAAACCATGTGAGTATGGTTGCTTCTCTTGAAAACGTTTTCTTTTTCTTTTAACAGTAAGTCATTTGGGTCCACTTGATTTACTGTTTCTTTTTACTGACCATCATAGCTCTTTCCACTGTCAGCAGCTGAGCACTACCCTCTGCTTTTGACCTATAGGGCATAATTAATTGATCCAAAGGGTAAGACCCGTCACTCACAATGGAGGACAACCAATCACTTATGATACGCTGAGTAACACGAACACAGATTGGTTTATTTTGTATGTTCCATGTATGTTCACTTGCTTATTCTGTTATATTATATGTACTTGTGTGTTTTTCACTTCTTTCATATTGTGGTGACTGGTCAGCGCCAAAAATAGCATGCACATGTCTACCTTTAGAGACGCTATGATACAGTGAGTTGGAAAATCGATTCTGGTGGCACATTGAACCAAACATACAAAACATTTGTTTACTGAGTGTTTTCTTTATTTTTTCATTTATTTTCTAGGTTAGATGATCAATTCTAAACATTTTGAACCAGGTATTTTCTTCTAAAGGAATACCATAGCAGCATATCATGTCTTAGGTGTGGGGTCGGACTATCCCCCATATTTTTGGTCCTGACGAATCATTGTGGAACCTTTTTAGGCTATCGAAACATGACCACACTCACAGATTTAGTCTACTTGGGTACATCACACCCCTGTCTTAGCCCCAACCAAATTATATTTTTTTAATCCTACCAAGGGAACCATCACATTACAGTTCAGTTTGGTATCTCTTAGATAGTTTTAGTCTCCCTTTACTTCACTGTACACATTTACGAATCTCTGACAGAATATCGAGGCTGAAAATATCGACAGACAAAATATCGACGCTGGAATATCGAAGGCAAGTACATCGACACCCTATCTACAACATGGTAAGTACAAAAATATTGAAACAGAAATATCGATGGTAAAAATATCGTAATTAAAAATATCGTTTTTAAAAAAAAGATAAAATTAAGTAAATAATACTTATATATATTTTAAACTTATGTTAAAATGTGTTATAATGTTTAAAATGAATAAATAATACATATTTACTATTAAACATTTAATTAAAATTAATAATAAAATATATAATATATACTTAATTAATTATAATATATACATAATTTTTTTAATAATTATAAAATATTAACAAATACTACAACTTAAAAATACATCAACACTCATAAAATAATAACATAAATAATAATAAATAATTATATTTAATAAATAACAACAATTAAATATACTTTCAATATTTTTAACATTAATTAAATACATTATGTAACATCTTAAATACATAAATAAATATAAATAATATTGAATAGCATAAGGGTAAAAATTACTATTCAAACTCCAGAGGGTGCAACAGCAGATAAAGCGTTGGATAGCGTAAGGGTAAAAATTACTATTCCAACTCCAGTGAGCGCAACAGTAGGTAAAGCGTTGGATCGCGGGTATGTAAAAATGACTATTCCCACTCCAATGAGTACAACATTAGGGAAAGCGTTGGATAGCGTAAGAGTAAAAATTACTATTCCCACTTCAGAGAGTGCAACAGTAGGGAAAGCATTGGATAGCAAGTGGGTAAAAATTACTATTCCAACTCCAGTGAGTGGAACAGTAGGGAAAGCATTGGATAGCGGATATGTAAAAATGACTATTCACACTCCAATGAGTGCAACATTAGGGAAAGCGTTGGATAGCGTAAGAGTAAAAATTACTATTCCCACTCCAGAAAGTGCAACAGTAGGGAAAACGTTGGATAGCGGGTGGGTAAAAATTACTACTCAAACTCCAGTGAGTGGAACAATAGGGAAAGTGTTGGATAGCGGGTATGTAAAAATGACTATTCCCACTCCAATGAGTGCAACATTAGGAAAAGCGTTGGATAGCGTAAGAGTAAAAATTACTATTCCCACTCCAGAGAGTGCAACAGTAGGGAAAACGTTGGATAACGGGTGGGTAAAAATTACTATTCCCACTCCAGTGAGTGGAACAGTAGGGAAAGCGTTGGATAGCGTATGGGTAAAAATTACTATGCCAACTCCAAAGGGTGCAACAGTAAGAAAAGCGTTGGATATCGTAAAAATAATATTTAATATTCCAACTCCAAAGAGTGCAATAGTATGGAAAGCGTTGGATAGCGTAGATTGGCAAATTACTATTCCAACTCCAGAGGGTGCAACAGTAGGGAAAACGTTGGATAGCGTAGGGGGAAAAATTACTATTCCCACTCCAGAGAGTGCAACATTAGGGAAAGCGTTGGATAGCATAAAAGTAAAAATTACTATTCCCACTCCAGAGAGTGCAACAGTAGGGAAAACGTTGGATAGCGGGTGGGTAAAAATTACTATTCCAACTCCAGTGAGTGGAAAAGTAGGGAAAGCGTTGGATAGCGGGTATGTAAAAATGACTATTCCCACTCCAATGAGTGCAACATTAGGGAAAAAGTTGGATAGCGTAAGAGTAAAACTTACTATTCCCACTCCAGAGAGTGCAACAGTAGGGAAAACGTTGGATAACGGGTGGTTAAAAATTACTATTCCCACTCCAGTGAGTGGAACAGTAGGGAAAGCGTTGGATAGCGTAAGAGTAAAAATTACTATTCCCACTCCAGAGAGTGCAACAGTAGGGAAAGCATTGGATAGCGGGTGGGTAAAAATTACTATTCCAACTCCAGTGAGTGGAATAGTAGGGAAAGCATTGGATAGCGGGTATGTAAAAATGACTATTCCCACTCCAATGACTGCAACATTAGGGAAAGCGTTGGATAGCGTAAGAGTAAAAATTACTATTCCCACTCCAGAGAGTGCAACAGTAGGGAAAACGTTGGATAGCGGGTGGGTAAAAATTACTATTCCAACTCCAGAGAGTGCAACAGTAGGGAAAACGTTGTATAACGGGTGGGTAAAAATTACTATTCCCACTCCAGTGAGTGGAACAGTAGGGAACGCGTTGGATAGCGTATGGGTAAAAATTACTATGCCAACTCCAAAGGGTGCAACAGTAAGAAAAGCGTTGGATAGCGTAAAAATATTATTTAATATTCCAACTCCAAAGGGTGCAACAGTAAGGAAAGCGTTGGATAGCGTAGATTGGCTAATTACTATTCCCACTCCAGAGGTTGCAACAGTAGGGAAAACGTTGGATAGCGTAGGGGGAAAAATTACTATTCCCACTCCAGAGAGTGCAACAGTAGGGAAAGTGTTGGATAGCGTAGGGAGAAAAATTACTATTCCCACTCCAATGAGTGCAACATTAGGGAAAGTGTTGGATAGCGTAAAGGTAAAAATTACTATTCCAACTCCAGTGAATGGAACAGTAGGGAAAGCGTTGGATAGCGTATGGGTAAAAATTAATATTCCAACACCAAAGGGTGCAACAGTATTGAAAGCGTTGGATAGCGTAGGTGGGAAAATTACTATTCCAACTCCAGAGGTTGCAATAGTATGGACAACTTTGGATAGCGTTGGGGGAGAAATTACTATTCCCACTCCAGAGAGTGCAACAGTAGGGAAAGCGTTGGATAGCGTAGGGAGAAGAATTACTATTCCAACTCCAAAGGGTGCAACAGTAGGGAATGCCAATTAACCGCATGCGTGCGGGCGGAATTCCGCTCGTACGCTGAGATTTTTAAAAGCGCACTTTACGTGACGAGCTGGGCTCGTCATCAGCGTGCGAGGAGGCTACCTCATGACGAGCCCAGCTCGTCATCAGCGTGGAAGGGGTTAATAAATATTTACAAAATATATTACACATAACAAAATGTAATTAATTACAATTAAATTACTTCCCACCCTATTCCCCTATAAACCCACAACCCACTCTGGTACTAAAACATAACATTTAATAATAATTAACATTAATTACCAATTAAATAAATATTTTATCAATTAAAATAATGAATTGCCAATTAATAATTACATAAAAAAATTAATTATTTACAATTAAATTACTTCCCACCCTATTCCCCTATAAACCCACAACCCGCTCTGGTACTAAAACATAACATTTAATAAAAATTAACATTAATTACCAATTAAATAATTAATTTATCAAATAAAATAATGAATTGCCAATTAATAATTACAATTAAATTACTTCCCACCCTATTCCACTATAAACCCACAACCCACTCTTGTACAAAAACATAACCTTTAATAATAATTAACATTAATTACCAATTAAATAATTAATTTATCAATTAAAATAATTAATTGCCAATTAATAATTAAATACAAATGTAATTAATTACAATTAAATTACTTCCCACCCTATTCCCCTATAAACCAACAACCCGCTCTGGTACTAAAACATAACATTTAATAAAATGTAACATTAATTACCAATTAAATAATTAATTTATCAAATAAAATAATTAATTGCCAATTAATAATTACAATTAAATTACTTCCCACCCTATTCCCCTATAAACCCACAACCCACTCTGGTACTAAAACATAACATTTAATAATAATTAACATTAATTACCAATTAAACAGTTAATTTATCAATTAAAATAATTATTTGCCAATTAATAATTAAATAAAAAATGAATTAATTACAATTCAATTACTTTCCACCCTATTCCCCTATAAATACACAACCCACTCTGGTACTAAAACATAACATTTAATAATAATTAACATTAATTACCAATTAAATAATTAATGTATCAATTAAAATAATTAATTGCCAATTAATAATTAAATAAAAAACGTAATTAATTACAATTAAATTACTTCCCACCCTATTCCCCTATAAACCCACAACCCGCTCTGGTACTAAAACATAACATTTAATAAAAATTTACATTAATTACCAATTAAATAATTAATGTATCAATTAAAATAATTAATTGCCAATTAATAATTACAATTAAATTACTTCCCACCCTATTCCCCTATAAACCCACAACCCGCTCCGGTACTAAAACATATAATTTACTTAAAAATAAATTTATTAATATATAAAAATAATACACATATAATAAAAATTAATTTAAATACTTAACAAAAACATATAACACATACATAATAAAAATCAAAACAATAATACAAATATCGATATTAATAACATCGAAATTAATTACATCGATATATATGCTATCGATATTACTAACTTCGATATTACTTACATCGATATAAATGAATTCGATATTACTTACCTCAGGGTCGATATTCTGTCCTACGATATTCTTGACATCGATATTCTGTACCTTCGAAATTTTAAACACGATATTTTGGTAGGTCGAAATTTTCATCCTCAGTGATGTGTGAGGGCACCAAGAAATAATCCTTAAGATTCCCCCTTCTTTGCCCGCCTTCCTTTCTTCTTTGCTTTTTGATAGGAACAATACCTCCACTGCTTTTTGCATGAATATGGCCTCACATCCCCTGAATGGGGATTGGCTCTAACATGAAGACTACCTATTGGCTAAAGGAGATCCATTAGGGAAATGAGTATAGCCCTGAAATGTTGTGGCTTTTATTGATTCAAGTGGAGAGGATTACCTCAGGGAGTTCATCTCCATCTGCTTCTTAGGAGGTCAGTCCTTCCAGGGAGTGGGAGAACCATACCTGATTTTCCCAACAGGCTAAGCCCAATGCTGTGTACCAATATTATAAAAATTACCTTTACTAATGGAATACACAGTTCTACCCTTCTCCGACTTTGTGTTAAATTGACTTCTCCAATGGTTCAATACTGACCCTTGAGAGCACTAACCTCCTCATTCACATGATGGGCAAAACTGTCAATCTGTTCGGTGAGTTCTTCCATAAAAGAGACATGCCATTCTCTGTATGGGGCTTGTTTTAGGATAGTCCCCAGGAACTGCAAGAAAAACAGTGAGAGACTTTAATGCAGTAATAGAAACGTAAATGCAGTATCCACGGCTGACGTCTGCAGTGATTTTGAGAAGATAAGGTTAAACAAACTTCAGCTAACAACCTCTGTAATGAAATTATATTTGGACATAAGAACCAGAGAACACATACAGCAATGCTTAAATAGTGTGGTGTGATATCAGTGCTGAGAAGAAACAGGAGGCCTTGACAGTGGCCGTGATTTACACAGAAACACATGTAACAAAACCATGCTGCCCACAAATTATTGTGAAAAGAGCAACAGTGCAGCCATCCAGACAGAAAACACATTGGGACTATGCAACAATATCACATACTTAGAAGCAGAATGCAAAAACATTTTGGGTATCCAGCAAGGGAGCAGAATGTAAATTTAGTGTTAACAAGGGTGAAGACTGAACACAAGGAACATAAAATTTCATCTCAGGAGCACAATAGAAGCTCAGTGGAGTGTGATGGCCCGGCAAAACATACAGTGACAGAGTGACAATTCAAATGAAGATAGGGAGCATGGATCATGTGCCTATCCGATTGCAGAATATGAATTTACTGATAATGTGGAATGCAGTGGGAAGAGTGATAGTGTGACAATCCAGGGAAAGAAGAACGTTGTGCTAGTGTGACTATCCTGGGGGATACAAAAGAGTCGGAGGAAACAATTACCAGTAAGGGGCTACATTTTTAGCCCTGTGCAACAACAGTCAGATTTATGAGTAATGCAATGATCACTGTGGAGCCTGTAATTTACCTGGGTAAAACATGCAGATAAACTCTGATACATGTAGGACTAGGTGTCGTAAGCATGCAATTTCCAGTTTTATGAATGTCAACTTGGGCCAATAAGGTTTTTAATGCCTCTGGTAAACATTACATATTAGGGAAATGTTATGTACCGGGTACAGCTGCTCCACCTCTGTGCCCAATCATAATCAACAGCATAGTAACGATCATAATCCATAGAAATAATAGGGATATGGTGAGAATATTGCAACCTCATAGCAGAACAGCACTATGATGGGGTGAATTTAATATCTGCATATATTCACGCTGAATGAGTGGCTTTGGAAAACAAAGAGACAAGCGTCATGTGTGACATTCATTAGCAATTCATCCTTACTGAAACAAGCGTGCATTTCCACTTTGCCAAGTCAAAGTTTCTTTCCGTGGAAGCTGAAATAGTAGTTGGTAAAAAAGAAATATATGTAAGTAAAAGTGAATAGCAAGCAACATTTCAAAGGCAATGTGCTTACATACCAAGCACTAGCAGAAGTAGATTCACACAATTCAAAGTGTGCAAAATGTGTTTGTTGGCTTAGCCTGTCCTGGGAATTGAGTTCAAGGTCATTAGTTGTTCATGTGCCCTTGATGTCACTCTTAGCTCCTTATATCTGGTTGTAATTTTAGGTTTATATATTCTGGTTTCCTTTCTTATATAACAGAAAGGTCACCACACCACTTGTTTGCAGAAAATCAGTTTATTACAGAGCTACTGCCAATAAGCATTTCAGCTGTCAGATTAAGCCTTGATCACATAGGGGATCGCCGTTGTGGTTCAGAGTAAAAAAGTGCATATGTGCTCTAAAATTACATACACATAGAAAAATACTCCTTTATTATATCAAAGACCAAAATATTTTGTAACACTTCTTAATTTGCTATAATACCCAACGTACTCCAATATAGTCCTAGGTAGTCGCACAAGCTTTTACCGACATTTGTCCTACCTTGCTCTACATAACAGTTCTGGCCCTGACGTTTTACCTAGTTAGGTGCTGCATAAATGTTGTGTAGTTTTCTCAAGAAACTAGCCTAATTTATTATGCATGAGGATTCTTAGTATCACAGCAGGATTACAATCTTGTGCATAATAACTCTGTATAAGGGTCACCACTATCGTCATCCTTGGCTTACATGCCCACAGAACCATGGCACATCTAGGTCGAACCCCTGATGGTACCTTTCATGTATATAAGTACCACATCTTTGCTGGGCAAGCCGGAGGAGAAAAAGATTCTACGCTGACATGCTGACACGAGACGCTGAAGTCCCTGCATGCAGACACTCCAGTTAGCAGTCGTCTGACATTACTTGTGGGTTGTCCACTCGAGACCAAGATGGGGTCCTTTGCTTTCTCACATCAGGTATTGGGGTTTGCTCTTTCCTAGGAGGTTCTTGGCTATACTCCAACATACATGCTAGGTACACTTAGGTACATCTAGTTAGGGTTTGCATCGTAGGAGTACGCACTATTAACTTTATGTATTTATATGTCTGCATATATTTCCTATTTTATCACCATGGTAGAATTCTACTTTTTATTTACTCTCTTGGTGCTTGTAATCGTCTATATCTGTTTCTGTCTCGTGGTTATTGCAGCACATGTATTTTATGCTAGAATGACTCTAGTTCAATAAATACTTATTGAAAACACCCCCACCATTTAGTCTGTGTATCTCTCTGAGATAAAGTGAGCACAAGTGACCAAGCAAAAAGTACTGTACTGTTTCCATGATCCCTGAGGGGTCAGGGTTCTCATGTTCGATAGTTGCCAGAAACTATTCTCTCCTTGGTAAGGTTGTGGGGCTTATAGTAGTAGTAAAATCTTTATTCGGGATTCATTTTCCATGAATTACCATAAAAGCATTTGTACATTACATTTACATACGTTTTAACAATGGAAAGATATATTCAGCTCATTTAAAATGTATCATAATATCACTTAAACAGAACGATTTGGTTATTATTGTTCTAAGGATTGAGCCTTTGCTTAAAAATACATTTTAGGAAGGTACTGACAACTTTACAGATATATTGTGAGCTTAGGAATTGTAGCCACAGCATTGCAGGACGACATTTTCGAAGTCCTAGGGTTCTCAACAATGGGGTTAGGAAAAGTTTTCGATGGACGGAATAATATTTACAAAACAAAACCGTATGCATTGTTGACTGTTCAGATAGTTTGTCACAGGGGCAAGGGATTAAACTCTCCTCCCAGCTATTTCTATTTGGGAATGCTAATATCCTGTGAAAAGTGTTCAGTCTAAACCTCACTAGTAAGAATCGTTCAAACTGTGAGGTAACATAGGTTAAGTATGGTTCCATTTCCATTGTCGTCATAACTGCCAAAGAATGCTGTACAGATGGTTTCTTAATCTCTAGACTAATACGTAGTTCTTCAAAGTGGCTCAAGGCCTTTGCCTTAAGCTCTTTCTTAGGAATTCCGACTATAGTGTCCGGCTTGAAATAAAAGTCGGGCATTCCTAGATCAGTGAGGAGATTTTTGACGTAAGTTAACCAATCTATTTTTTCTGCATTGTCTAGTGTCATACAATCCGCAACAATAGCTTTGGTTAGAGAGTTCTTTGTTGAGACCCATATTCTGCGCCATAGAAGTACTGGTTCGATTTTGGCCAGGTCCTCAATGTACGGTAGTCCCAGTTCTGCATGGGAGGCAAAAGTAGATACCCTTTTAGGGACCGACAACAAAAATCTTATAAAGGTATTCTCTGCAACTTGCAGGGCTTTTGTATGTTTATGTCCCCATAAGCCCGCCCCAAAAAGTGCGATTGAGTGGCACTTGGCTCTATAGATTTGGAGGAGTTCAACCGGGGGTTTCTTCCCCAATTTTTGGGCGAATTTCATTAGGGCAGCGATAGAGCACAGAAGTTGGTGCTTACGTGCTTCTATGGCCGCTCTCCAGTTGATCTTCTCGTCTATCATAATTCCCAAATAAGGATATTGGGAAGTGGTTTCTAGTTTTACTTTATTTAAGAAAATACGTTTTTCGTTTTTCTTAGCCCGTCCAGCTGCCATAACAAAAGTTTTCTTTATATTTATAAGCAGATCTAGATCACTCATAAATTTCGCATAGCTATTTATGGATTTTTGTAGCTCGCGAGGTGTACGTGCTATGGTTACGGCGTCGTCTGCATATAAGAGGGCAGGCACCAGTCGATCTTTTACACGGGGTAGGTCCTGTCCCCCCCGTAACATCTCTACCTCCATGCCATTAGTATAGAGGGAGAAAAGAAAGGGGGCCAGGACACATCCTTGCCTGACGCCGCGCTCTACAGAAAAGGAATCAGTCAGTTCGCCCCGTACTCCAAAACGCACCCTCGCGGAAGCATTGGAGTTTCCATGATCCCTGAGGGGTGAGGGTTCTCATGTTTGATAGTTGCCAGAAACTATTCTCTCCTTGGTAAGGTTGTGGGGCTTATAGGGGCACTGTGAGCTAGCTGGTCTACATACTAACATATTCTTTGGGGGTGTCTGGAATCAGTCTGGACACCAATCCCTTAGTTTATGTTGTCTAAAACATGGAGATCCTTTATAGATTTGTAGGAACTACCCGACTAATTCACATAAGTGACATTATAATTTGCAATTAATTCTACCTTAAAAACACAATAAAACACTTCCGCATGATATCTGCTACACAGGCTGAAATATAAATCTTGTTTTTAAGAAAACAAGGGTGACTAACCTTACAGAAATATGTATCAATCAATTTATTAAGAACATAATATCACCAACTTTTCTAAATGTTCCTCCATGTGAACTTCTCACATAGTAGGATTCAATTATGCAACATTTAAAACATTACTTTTAACTGCAACATATGGTTGTACCAGAGTTCTAACATTTTCTTTCATATTAATTGCTGTGAAATACCCTGTTCATCCTTAGTCATCACACAAACAATGTTATGCCCGAGTAGACTAATCTAACCTACCATGTACCCTGACTAATACCTACTTCTAATACAAACGCAGAGAGAGCGTTTGGTGTTTATAAATGTGTGTGCAAAATCTCTTCTGTATTGAGGCCACCAGGAGTTTTTGTTTCAAGTTTAGTCATTAGAAGAGTTGGTGCTACTGAGTTGTTACAATAAGTCACAATTGAAATAAAAGAAAAGGTGCCAAAACAGGTAGTGCTCTAAAATAATGTTGACCTTGGATATACTGAAGAAATATTTTTTTCTATGTTTATGGAATTTTTTGGCACAAATGTACTTTAAAATACTGAATCAAGATGCCGCATTCTTATGTGATCAAGGCTGCGTCTGACAGATGAAGCGCTTCATCGCAGAAGCTTTGTATTAAACTGATTTTTTCGGCAAACCAATGTGTCAACTGCCTTTCTGTTATATGCGGAAGTAACCCAGAACTTGCAAGAAGATACCTGACTCCGTTTCAGTTATTGCCTCATACGGTTTGGAGTATGGCATCGGCCAGCTACAAAGAAAAACTGTGACTATTTCTTTTTTTGCTTCCTTGTACAAGCCTTCAGCCAGACCTCCTCATCTGCTGGTCTAACGTGTCCTATCATTCACATTCTCTTCTGTCCTCCACAGCATACATCATGGGCCAATTCTGCCGTTGGCTAACTTCACTGTGAACAATGGCATTCTGCTTTTTCACAAGGAGCACATCCACACACAAATTATTTTCATTTATTAAGAATGTGACCTTTTGAGACCAAAACCGTATTTTTTATCTTGGTATGAACCTGGCATCATCTCCCACCACAATACAAGTTTATAAAAACGTGAAAAAAACATGAGTGGACAAGGTCTAAAAGCTAGCAGCCAACACCAGACTTAATGGCTTTGTCATTGGTCAATGGTTGTTTGAAATGCCATTAATACTTGTTTAAATTGTGTGCTCACTGGTTCATGCTTTGGGGTCTCACCTTCTAAATATGTTATCAGCGGGGGGATCTTCTTTCTGAGGAGTTTTGCTAGAAATGGGTAATTCGCAGGAATCAGCCGTGCGAGAAGAGCCAAGACTGAAGTTCCCCTTTCGACATCCCAGCGAGGATATGAAGAAATTACCTGAAAACCCACAACAAAGAATTCAGAAAGTGATTCTGTCATGAGTTCCTATTCTCTAGCCTAAAACTTCTGGAAATGCTACCTTGGTTTCTACGCAGTACTTAGTACCAACCACATTTTGGCTGTTTCTGTTCAATGTAAGTAGCATGTTGTACTGATAACCAATTTACTGGAAATAAAACCATCAAATTCAAAAGGAAAAAAGCTGAGTTGAATTTAAGATCTCTATTAGCAGGTTGCATAGAAATGGCAGCAAACAACTTGGGAAGAGGGATCTGGTGGAATATGATGGGGGGTGGAATGTGATACTCACTCACCAGCAATCTTATGAAGAGTCTGTGTATTGGAATTTCTTTAGCTGTTTAGGTACAAAAGAACAAAGATATGTCATACTCAATCCATAAATGACTGAGCAATACTTGCCAAACGAAGACACATGGCTGACACACACACTTAAGACACCCAGTAGTACCTGTAAAGAAGATGATGGGTGATGGGAGGCATTTCAATGAGCCTCTAGCGGTCATGAGGATGCTTTGAAATTCCTGCAAATACTGGCAAAGGCACCCTTACCACTAAGGAGTGCCCAGGGGTGTACAGTACCTTGACAGCCTATGCTGCAATTCTCTTCCTCCCTCCCTTAGTGGTTGCTGTCAAGGAATGAAAGCTGGAGGAGGAGCTACCTAAGCTGCCATGCATAGGTTCCCGCTACAGCTTTCATTGAGGGATAGAAGACTCCAGTGGGATAAGAGAGGATGCGTCATGAGCCGTGGACGTGCTTTACATCCTGAAGGACCATGGAAAAATGGGAGCCATTTTCTGACAGCGGATACCCCAGAAGAAAAGAGGACTCCAGAGCATGTTCTTGCATATCTATTTTCTAATAAGGTTAACGACATGGAGCAAGCAAGAACAAGCACATATTTTGCCTGTTCGATTCTGCTCAGGACTCCTAACATGAGTGACAAATAAATAGACTATGATACCATCTGCCCAGGTCACTTGCACTTTATCAACACATCCACTGGAAAGTTGAGCGGGGAGAGCTAATTGAAACCCTGGAATTATAGCAATTACAGGTATTCACCACCAGATGTGAATCTCCTTCGTAACCTTGGAGTCAGTCAAAATATTTATTTTCACTTACGACCATTGAGCATGCATCCCTGCTTACAAGTGAGGGCCAATAACTATGTATGGAGCTGAAGTCCCAAATGTTGAACCAGAAACATTGCAGAGACAAATATCATAACTAATAACTCCATGGAGAAATAAAATACATCCCTGTTGCGGTCGGCAAAAGTAACAACACATAAATAGGTACCATACCCAGCAGGGTATGATCAACATACTAGACAGAAGTAACATCATGGAGAGCAAGAATACTCCAAGGTTTGAAGAGGAGCATTAGAGCCCTGAGTAGCCTCATGGTGTGTGGAAACCTGGGACAGTTAGTACATTGCATTTAGGGGGTAGGAGCAATAACCAGACTAAGAGCTGAAACAAACAGGAAAGTCACTTTATGTCTGGCAAACTACAAAAAGTATATAGGGACTATTTACAAGCCCCTTGTGCCACCTGTGCATCACTTTTTGAGACACACCAGCAGTGCAACCTGCTGCTCCATATTTACAAGGACAGGTAAAGCCACCCTGCGTGGCTTTTAATGCCCTTGTAAATATGGCCCCTTTACACGCAACACTTGGTGTGGAACAGTTGTGCCATGGGTTTTGCTGTGAGATTTCCTGCGCAACACCCAAGGCTTCTGCCGCATTTCCAGATTTACAAGAAATAGTACACCTGGAAATCTGTAAGAATGCTACACCTCCCCAGGGGGAGGTATAGGGAGGTGCAACAAGGACACATATTTTTATTTCTCCTCGTTGTTTACCTCTTTCTACGCATACTGCATACTGCAGCACATTTAGGAAGAGGAAATTACCTCTTGTGATTGTTTTTGTGCACAAAGGTATGCCTAACTGCATAAAAACAAAGATATGCCTTGGTGCACAAAAACAATCATCCCTGTGACGCTGCCTCCCTTGCACCATGGTACAAGGGTGCCTTCATAGGTGCATGGCAGCTAATTATGCACCAGCACTGGGAGAGCAAAGGGATCCATTATATCATTGTAGATATGAAGCATCCCGGTGCTGCGGAATTAACGCAGCGTGGCACAGCCAAATGGCTTGAGGCACAGCAATTAGTTAATTCCTTATGAATAAGGCTCACAGCGAGCAGCAACATCAGCACAGACACATCTATCTCTAAAAGGAGAGCAATAAATGTTATTTGAAATATTGACACCCACATTCTATAGTAACTCAACCATCACATCTTGAGCTAATGGACTGGTTCTTCAACTCATGCCTGATCATGACAAAGTAAGAGGGGATCTGGGGAGTAGAGGAGGAAGCATTAACCACCTTCAATGGTAGATCCCACTGTGTCAATGAGTAGGACGCTTAACACTCACCACATTCATGAAAGTTGATGCTTGCTTTCTTATCTACAACAAGTAGCATCTGGCACAGTGCTGGCACAGATGAAGTATAGTCATCTTCCAGCATGTAGCTCAAAATCTCTTTCCAAAATCCCTGCAAGAAAGAGCAGCGAATGTGTTATTAGTATCATTAGCATTTAACAAGGCGGCATTCCCACAGATAAACAGTCATAGCCGGTGGGAGGGTTTCTGGTGGGTCTTCTGGAGATGGGGCTACATTTGAATTATCCCCTTCCTGATACCATTCCTTGCTGATGGGGTCCAAGACAGATTGCTGGTATTACACTGATGTAGCACCAACCCTGTTCAATGCTACAATCCGTGATTCTATATCCGAGCAATTATTTGCAGAGAATGAGTGCAACATTTATTCTCCAAAAACCCTGTGAGAGAGCTGCTTTGTAAATGATCTCATTCTCTGCTGTTATCCTCATAACAATCACAAAACAGAACTATCTTTATAAATGTGCCAGAGTGTGCAAAGCTATGGCTGGGAATGAACGACCCTGTTGATATGAAATATTGGTGCTTGATGTATCAAGTAGCAAATAGGAGATGCAGATTGAGTAGCTATGTTTTGCAATGTGACTGATGTGCCATTCAATCTCGTTTCAAAGTGGCTATTTAGACTAATTTGGAAAACCTGCCTCATTAAAAAAAAATGAGGTAGGATTCGACAATCTTCTATGAATGCCGGAAATGCTGGGAATGAGGACTGCATGGGACAGCAGACCTCTATCCCTGCAGCAGAGGAAACAGACTTTACATTGCGTCTCAAATCACGCTGTGCCTTAATAACTTGGTCCAAACCACTAATAATAATAATAATAATGAGATTTATAAAGCACATAGCTGCGTCAGCTGCGTGTCCCAGCACTGGGGTATCAGTCCTATTATACAGAGTAAGAATATGATTTTACCTAATTTAAGTTAGCGTGAAAAAACATGTTTTTAAATTCTTGCGATATCGTATTTCAGATTTTTCTTGCCTAAGCCAAAGTGGTAGGGAGTTCCACATCTTGCCTGCCAAGTAGTTGAAGGAATGGCCTCCAATGTGAGCATTTTTGATTCTGGGGATAGATGCAAGAGAGGCATTAGCTGATCTCAGATTTCTTTTAGGAAGATAAGGTGTGATCAGAGGTGACGATATTTAGGGCCTTTATGATTGAGAATCTTGTGACAATAGCACATGGCTTTGAAATATACCCAATGCCTTAACGGAAGCCAGAGCAGCATTGGTAGAGCTGGGGCTGATGGTGAGTGTCTAGGCAGATGAAATAGCAGCCAAGCTGCCATATTCTGCACCCACTGTCGTCTTCTTCATCATGTCTGTGACACTCCGCGATACAGAACAATGCAGTAATACAGTCTCAACATGATTAAAGACTGGACCACTGTCTTTCTGGCAGCTTCTGGCAGGAATACAAGATGTTTTTAAGGTATTTAAGATCCCAACACATTGCCCTGCAAGACTCGTAATTGCTGTACGTGCCCTAATGTGTCTTTTCAATGCATTCCTTTATCAAGCAAGCCAATACAACCACTTCCCTGAAGGAAAGCGTTGTTGGACTAATGTTGTACTTTAAGTCCAACTCTTTCCCTACAGTTGCACAGACTGGAGTTGGAATAGTAAATACTATTCCAAAGTCCAGTGCTTTCCCGAAGGCAAATCATGGTAACGACTTGGGTGAAAAAGGAATGCATTTTAAACATGCATTCATGGTTCAGATCACTATATGCATATTTCCCACATACAAACATGCAGCAGAGAGAGCTTTACTAAAACATGCTATTATGTGAGTTAGAGGATAACGAAGATAACCTGGGAATTGAGGAGTCTTTGGACATTCTGCAATTTATATTTTGTACACTTCTAGTTTATTGACCCACCTTATTTCACATCCTTCTCACTTACCTCGTCAGTATTTTTATGGCGTAATGCAATTTTATTGAGGAGCTGAAAGATTTGGATGTGGATGGTCTCTTCTTCAACATCAGATTCAGGATCCATATGACTAATGCCCTGTGAAAATGTGGAAAAGCAAGAGAAGTAAAGTAACATATATTTTCACATCATTTTCACTGTGTTTTCTCACCTCATGGAGGGTCAAGAGATTTGAGAGTGAAAACATCACAATTTTCAAATCAAGGTTGTAAGCACAGAGAGAACCTCTTGGCTTAAATTCAAATGTGAAATTAAAACCACTAGCCGCAAACATGTAAATAAAAATGTATAAATGAGGTTATGCACCCATGCTCCGCTCTACAGAGAATAAAAGTATATGGTCATTTGGCGGAGAAGTGTATAGCATTCATATACAGGGAAAATACCGGTGGACTCACTTATAATATGTAAGGTTCTGATGCACTGGGCACTACATCTGACACATTGCACCTCTGGCACCACAAGGTAGTCTCTCTTGCTCACTGCAAAGATTGTGATGCCCCATGAGGCCTCCCCTTGCTGCTTGATGGGGAAGTATGTGCTACAATATGGTACTTCTTACACTCAATAAGACAAAACCGGGAACTGCATTTTTGGGAGGCAGTGCTGATATGAAATACTGATTTGAAGTATGTTTGTGCTACTTTTTGTAGGATTTGGTAGTTTGCCCTGTTAGGCATTTCAACGATAAAGCGGGGTATCTAACAGGAAGGAGCCCACTAGATAATGTATTATCAGTGAAAAACACAGCTTATCAGTGCATTCGCTGAATGCCCATGTGCCTTGCCCAATCACCCAAGAAACTTCCCAGTTAGCCCCGGCAAAGTCTAAGGGCCAGTTGTCTCACATAGGCTGGATTGTGTGGTAGGCCTATATACTACATGGGAGCACTGCTGTTAAGACGTGTATGGAGCGAGTCCCATTCTCACAGTGTCTGAGCATCTTATTTCTTTGCACTCATGCCAGTCAACATGTGCATCTGGTTACTAAAATGGGATCTAGGTATTCAAGCACCATTGTTACAATGCGATGCAACATAAGGACAGGCATCTGAATTGTTCCTGGCATGATGCCTCTGGCCTGTGGTAAAAAAAAACTATGGACAGTGTCTGGCTCATCTATTAGTTGAGCTTAATGGGAACACAAGAGTAAGACTAAGCATGGACTGCAGACACCCTGGATTATGGTCAGGCCCCAAGGAGATGGATACCAGACGTCATCAGTGGTACCGAATCCCCACACATATTACTGAGCATGGACTTGAGTTGTGCATCTTCATACAACTACTCTGTAACATGGATGCATTGGCCAAGCTTGAGGAAGTCCTACCTGGTTCACAGTGATCCAGAAGGTCATGGCACCTCTGCTGTTATGGAGGAATTGGTGAGACCATAAACCACTGTGGCCTACTCTCCCAGAGACACTGGTAAAGCCAAGAATACTGGAGTCTTCAGACACCATGCCACCTGCCATTGCCCATGCTGCCACATATCACCTGCAGCCCCACAAGCACCAGTGAAGAGCACTGATCCAACACCCATTCCAGGCCCCTAGTCAGATGACAGGTGTTTCCTCCAGCTACTAGAGATAGGATCAACGTGTAAGTGCCCAAAGGACTTGAGATGGTCCAAAAAAAGAGAAGAAACAGAAGAAGTGCCCAATACAAAATCATACACAAGGCCTGTGGAAGAGGAGGGCAATGAAGGAGAAAGAGAATAACTAAAGGATATTATCAGACCACTTTCTGAAACTTGTTGTTCACAACAGTGGACGATTTTGCACAACATAAGAGCAGGATAAAAGTTATAAAATTGCCAGAAGTGCCACAGTACGAATCAAACCAGCTGCAATAGTTGAACTTTGGGACAACGACTCCACTTGCAGTTGACATCACTAACTCAGACCCCACAATAGTAAGGGTACACTAGGTTAAACTTTTCACAATAATGGAAAAACCATAGATTGGGTGTACTGGAAGAATGACTCTTGAAGTGAAAGCTATAAGTAAATTCACTTGAGTGGTTTGGTTCACATCATGGACACCCTGGAATAACAAGACATGAAGAAAAGGCATGTACAGGGTTGGCACTGATGGGCAGCTGCTGAATTTCAGGTGCAAATGTAAGCAGACAAATGGATAAGGGACACCCATAAAAGTGACGGAGGGAGAAAGACGCACTGGAGTGGAAGTAGGGAACATCAAGCTCAAATGAAGAACATAGAATGTCAAGGTGAGACTATGGGAACTAACGAGAGGGACATGAGGTCTATATTCCATCATCAGGGGCAAATATGTGACACTGCTGATGTATATTATATGGCAAAGTAACTACGTTGGGACACAAGGGGGCTAAAAGGTCCACTTATTTCTTGTGTGCTGACTACTGTTGCTGTTCCCTAACACATTCACCTTCCCAAATATGTGCATCTGCCACTTACCTGCTCTTTGATAAGGAGGCTGGTTTTTTTAAGCACATAATCCATCACAGCTCTTCCGTTCACATCATAAAAACCTTTGGCTGTTAAACTGGACATTAAACTTAAAGTGGCAAGAATAACCTGTAATTGAGAAAAAAGGTAAGCATGGTTAGTGAGAAACCCTTTTGGTGTATGAATAGGAGAAAATCACACATTCCAGTGAGAAAGTAGCAAGGGAGTGTGAGAAAACCATGCATTCTCTCCTTCCTTTTGTCCACAGAGTAGACAGATATACATTTTTATGTGTGGAAAGCCAGTACCTGGATACAACCTTTTAAAGTATGTTGCAAAAAGGGCTATTATGACACTCTGAGAATAAAACTAGAGTCAATTTAATTAAACTGTGTGTCTGACTGAAGTGTGATTGAGGGAATATTCAAATATTCCAGGTGGGCTACACCTTCTATAGGTCCCTGAGATTTGATAAAAGATTTTTAAAAAATTGCAAAATATGCCTAGGTAGCTTACAACCAACAAAAAGGCTCTCAGGACCTGATATTGATTACAAAAATGCAAATGAGAATTCAATAGGCTGTGGATTCCACTGCTGAGGGAATTAAAAAAAAACTAGAGTTGTCTGTGGGAAGAATGATGGCCGCTGTCTAACTCCACCTGTAAGATTGAGCAGACATCCCAACACAGACAGCAGATAACAAATGGGTTGCAGTACTTAGAGTTCATTGTCCCACACCTTGTTGTTTGGTTGATCCATATCACTTTCAAGAAGTGTTTTGGCTCAAGACCGTAAATAGTCACAGTTTCCTGTATCCAGCATTGAGTTAAAATTCACATCCCTAACATGGTTCTGTACGCTGTATATTTGCACAATCTGGCCACAATGGCTTCAACTGCCAAAGAATACATCCATGCTTGATTTCTGTGATTCTAACATTCCTAGCAGAGTCCTGTCTCTGATGTTCCTGGTTTAATCTGAAAAATATCTAAGAATAACTTGGTTTATATCGTGCCCTGATGTTAAAAATGACAAACCCAATACACCTCTCAAAGAGAATCCAATAGAGACAAAGTTATGGAAATACAGCCTTTTGTTCGTTATCGAAAGAAAACAGCTTTGTTGATTTTCCTTTGTGCCTATGTCCTGTGCTTGCTAACATGCTGAACATGGTGATTCTGATACTGAGTTACTTGCTTTCTCCATGGCACTGAGGTCAGGCACATTGTGGACATACATGGCATCAAGAAAGTCACATATATTCCAATTTCTACATAAAATACATCTTTTTTATCACAATCAGACTTTTCAAACGTGCACATTGAATATTATCCTGTATTATCGATTCACGTTTGGTGAGATTTCGCTGAGACATAGCCCAAATATTATTCTTGGTAGAGACATTTGAAATACTTTACACCACGGTTGTTAAAGATTTGAGGAGATATTAATATTCTGAACTTCAAAACCCCTTATTTGATCATCAACATTCTCCTCCTCAGTGAGGGGTATTACAGATCAACTCAATGTGAAATACAGACTAAATATGTTAACAGCATACACAAACTTTCTTTTAACACACACTTATTAAACAATTAGGGATCAGCAACCTCTGGGATTGGGTCTGAAAATAATGCATTGACACAGACTAGGGCAGGAAAACTGGGATATGTCCACTTGGACAGGGAGACAATGGAGCACAAGACACACTGACACACTGAACTGACAGAAATGGCTGGAGGTTGCATGACCCAACACCTCCACTGAAGACTTGCCTTGGAGAAAGTCAACAGATTGTGGTGTGCAAACCACAGCTCTGAGTCCATGCAAGTAGGACTACTGCACTATGCAAAAACTGCGTAACTTAATTAGATTGAGTTGCTAATTATGAAAGTGCTTTAACACACGTATAATAGCTTGATGGTACCTTGCGATTGTCATCCTCAAGCACGTGACGGACAGCATCCAGATAAAAGGCACCTTCTGAATCTATTAAATAAAGCCATACACCAAATGTTCATAACACATAGATATTGACTTTGTCTATTAAGATCAAGATTAATACATAAGTAGTGAAGTTTCAACTATCAACTGTGATTACCACCCTGAGGGTCCTGTCTTTCAGTTTTGGTTTGTGAGTCTGTGACTGTGAGCCCCATGGGGCTATCAATGCCTTCCTGGTTCGCCGTGCATGTCTGTGTCATCATGTACCACTGAGCGTGTCTGTGTCACCTTCTCCATATTTTATTTCCCTTTTTGTTCCTGTCCAGTGTCTATGTCAGGATCGGTTTTCACAGTGTCCCTGTCCCATTAATGGCTCACAATGGGAACAATTAACCGAAAAGAAAACAGTGGCACTCCTTTATTTCTTCACCATGATTCACATAATTGAAGTTGATGTAAGCAAGACTTTATTCGTAAATTGTAGTGCTCTACCAGGAAAAGTTGGCAGTTAATGTAGCTGAAGAATATAAAATTGAAGTATTTTGCTTATAGCTGCACCATGTTGGACAAGTAAGGGAGTAAGTTGGGAATACAACTTAGGGCTCCGGATTCTATGACAAGCATTTTATCCTTTTAACTATTTTCCCTACCTAAATCACACACTGCCACCCACCCACTGACAGTCTTACCAGTTTCCGAAAGGAGCTTGCAGAGCAGCTGTAATGTTGTGGCACGGGACTCTGCACCTATCTGCATCAAGCTACTTTCGAAATATTTATGGACCTCACTAGAGTGAGAATGGGCTGCAAGAGTAAAGTGAAAAGAAAAAATAGACATAATTGAAAAATAACACAACATAAAATTATGCAAGAAGGAACTCAACGCCGGGGAGCAGCCCATCAAGGCCATTCTTCAACGCATGTCCAAGAGGTATGTTATTAATGGTCTGCAACATTTAATTATGATCTTACGAGCACATGGTAGTCATGTGACTACTATAGCTGTATATAGTAAACTAGGCACCATATTCCAGTAGCAAGCCAACCAATGTACTGGGTGGGGAGATAAATACTGAAGCAATAGTAGCTTTTAAGACGATCAAGTTACGTGCAGGGCAGTGTACAGAAATTAATGTTACAGAGGACCTGATCCCTAGTAAAGGCCAATATATACTTGCAGTATCACAAATATATACATACATACATTTATGACCAACTCACCCAGTGACAGGATAATAGCCGTGGACAACTTGAGTGGCTCTTCTGTTTCATCGGAAACCCCACTTGAGGGTGTGCAGATCTGCCAATAAAAAAGCCATAATAAATAATAATGGAAGCTAGGCTATTTGAAAGCCAATCCCATACATCCAGACAGCAAATAACTTCCAGTGGGGAAATGATAGCATAGGAGTTTGTCAGGACTTGTGGGGCCATGATCCATACCACGCTACAGTAAAATTAATTGTGTGGAATACAGCATATTCAGGGTGCCCGATATTGGTGGAAGTGCAAATTCTCAGATACCACTCTAAGATGGATGCCTTAGTTTCCTATGGTTTTAGGATAGTTTGTAGACTCAGAAGTCTGGCGAGATTGCAGAAGGTAGTGGTACTTAATGCTTTTAACAAAGCTGGCACTAGTGGCGGCTATTCAACGTAATCAAGATGTAGGCTGTTGTTACACTTCATCTTGGCTTATCTCTGGGGACGGTAAAGCTGTTCCCCTTTTGCGTCCTACGGTGTCTGGCCAGCATAGTGGGTTGCATGCTTTTCAGAGCAGGCCTTTTTTGCTTCACTTTTTGCCCATTTTGCGTCCCAGGTCTCTAGTCAGCAGAGTGGGGAGCGATTGCTTCTGTCAGTGGCTTCATTAGGGCCTTTTTCTGTTCTCGCCGCCACTTGCTGTTTCTGCTGTACCACTTCATTTTTTTTTCTTTACCGGCATTTAGTTCTCGCACTTTGGTCCTCATCAGAGATGCTTGTCTTTTGTTTCCCATTCATTCCAGATTCCACGTGCCAGCATTGCTATTTGGAATTTCATGCTTATGGCCGTCAAGTTGTGCACCTGTTTTCAGAGGGCCTTCTTATATGTGGACTGGGGTCTTGAATGCTTCAAGTTTGGATTGTAAGGATATTCCAGAAATGTTGTGTATTTGGATTATTTGAACTAAATTGTGGGGTAGTTTCTGCATATATTGACTTTAGGAACCTTAGTCGGATAAATACTGAATTTCCTTGATTGATGGCATTAATCAAATGTATATGATATAGCCTTATTATTATTAAATATATAGATTTAAGATTGGGTGTACTGTTGTTGGGAATGTCATGAAGAGTCCAGTATATGTTATATAGTAAAGTCTAACTGGACAATTGAACCTCCGAGATAAGCTTTGTTAGTATTATGTATCTGTTGTAAACCATTGTTATTGGGCACAGCTTTTTTCTTTCAGGTCTCCATCCTTGGTGTTACCCCTGGGTCCCTTCCCTTTCCCTGTCACTCGGTTCCTCTGTTACCTATTATCAGAGCCAGAGCTGCCGGGAGGCAGACTTATGGGTGGTTCTTGCAGAGGAGCTGTCAACACTGGCAGATTTATATCCATTGTCTTCTTTCTTAGCATCCTAGAAGCAAATTGGTTCATATAGGATTTTTATGGATTATAATTTAATATTTTATGCAAGAGAGTTCCCAAATGTTACCCTTTAAAACACTCCTAGGAAATGTCTGTCGCCTCCCACTGAAATAGTTTGTTTGTCCTCATGTATATACTTACCAGGTGATGTAGGACGGCAAGCACGGTTGGCACAGTTCCATTCAGCGCTCTGCAACTCTTAGTAACAGCTGCCTTGATGCATAACTCAAGGGTCTGCAAGGAGATAAGAAAATTGAGATGAGGCCAAAGGGCAGTTTGTGCAAATGATGATGGTCAGTGGTGAATTACAAACTTCAAAGTGTAAATGCTGTCTGAATGCAAGAGTGAGTTGGTGTGCGAATGAGCTCTCTTGTGTACTAATTCTAAATAGATATGACCACAAGTAGATTTTGACAGATGACCGTCCGTATGTCTAATTTTTTCTTTCCTGGTTGCTCTGTTTTCTTGACTCACAGTGCCTTAAGATCTCTCAGATCCACGTAGTGATTTCTGTAGAGGTTATCTGTTGGAATCAGATGTTGGATTTTAGTCCATCAAGGAACCAGAAGAGAACATGTTCAGCATTTAACAGGGGCATGCCCTAACACATGTAGCCTAGACTCACTTGTCATTGTAGGCCCTGTATTCTTAGCCACTGTTGATGATGGCCCTTGCCTTGGTTGTCCTAGTTCTCTTGGTGGTTCTAGTTCTCTTGGCTGTCTGATACTCCTTCTTCTTATGGCACTGTCTAGATCCTCTTGGCCATCTTAGTCCTTTCCTTCCTGGCCTTGGTCTTCCTGCTCCTGGTCTTCCTGCTGGTCTTGGTCTTAATGGTACCCATCAGTATTGTTGATCTCTCTTTCCTTTTCATATCATCATACAGCCTTTGCTTTTCCTGTCCCTAGTTCTCCTGATGCGTGTCCGGTTGTGATTCCCTTAATGGTTGTGTCCTCTTGATGGACCTGGTAATCATAGTGCTCCTGGACTTCCTGGTTGCCCTAGTCCCTCTACTCCTCTTGGTCATTCTCCTCTTCCTGGTCTTCCACCTATAGGTGTTCCTCTTCATGCTCCTGGTTTACCAGGTCTTCCTTTTAATAGTTCTCTTAATCTTCATATTGATTTTCATGTTCTCCTTTTTCTAGGTCTCTTCCTCCTGATCATCCTCTTATTCTTCTTTCCTCTCTGTCAACTCATATTTTCCTCAAAATCATCCTCCTGGTCTTCATCTACATATTCATGGTCCTGGTCTTCTAGGTATTGGCCATTGTCCATATGTAGCCCTTATCCTCCTGAGATCCTACTCCTGTTAAAAGGATTATCTTTACCATGGTGCTTATTGCTGTGTCCCTCCTAGTTGTTCTTCTGGTGCTCTTGCCCTGGTGTTCTTCAATCTTTTCATTCTTCGGGTCCCAGTCCTGCTGGTCCTCATGATCTTCATTGTCCTTATGTTCATGGTCCAGCTAATCTTGGTCATCCTCTTCCTGGTCCTCTGGATCCTCTGGTGCTGTTATTCCTAGCAATCCTGGTTTTGGCCCTCAGGTTTTTCATGGTGGTCATGGTGGTGACTGCTGTTCTGGACCTCCTATCCTGTGCTTTCTCTTCATGGTCTTCTTCCTCTTACTGGTCTCCCTCCTCCTGGTTTTCCTCCTTATTCTCCCAGTCCTCTTAGAAATCCTTTTCCTATTCTTCCTGGCCTTGATCCTCTTGGTTTTCCTAGTTCTTGGACATGGTATTGGTCCCCTGTTGGTTCAAGTTTTCCAAATCCTTCTGGTGGTCCTGGAGTTTCTAAGCTTCTTGTCTGTCCTGCACCCCCACCTCCCCTTCTACGCATCCTCATGGCCATCTCCCTCCACCTCATTCTGTGTAGGGTCTTCACAGTGGTGTAGGTTCTCCGTGTTGACCTGCCCATCTTCTTCCTTCTTGTTCTGGTGATCCTGGTCCTCCTGATGACCCTCCCTTTCCACTTGCACATCCTTCTTCTCCATTCCATTCCATTCCAAAGTAGCTTTATTCGAAGTATACTCATAAAAGCACAAAACAAACAATATTTAGATACAGTTAAAAATGCAGAGGCTGGATAGTTAAAAATGTTTGATAAAACGTAGATCTCAGAGCAAATGGATGAGATAAAAGTTACATTAATACAATTTTCTTTGAGTTATGAAAAACATTACAGCAGGCAAAAACAATTTAAAATAATCAATCACATTCAGTGGCCAGGCAAGTGAAGTTAAAATTAATGCTCACCAAAGAATTACCCAGATGTAGGTTTCAGCCTTATAGCCCACGCCCATCCTAGGTATTTGGCTACCGCTATTGTGATAAATGGTAAAGTGCTGGTGCGCATAAGCCTTTCCGCTTCGGCGCTCCTAAATGTGCAAAGTAGTTTGCACACTGGAGCCAGCCAAACTCGCCTAGGGAGTGCATAGGCGGGACAGGCAAAAAGCAGGTGGGCAACTGTTTCACTATGACTCCCACAGGCAGGACAGATGTTATCACTTGTGGGAGTCCACCTGGACATAAGGGACTTTAAAGGTAAGGAGCCTGCCCTGAGTTGGAAGTAAAGCTTCCTATCTCTCGGCCTGGTGATATTATCCCAATAGGATTCTAATCTGGGTGTGAGTTTTGTTTCTAAGAAGATTCCCACCATAGAAGATGAGTCAGAGTTACTCCAAGCATTAAAAGCAGCCCACTCCCAATACTTCTCTTTTAGGATGTTTTCAGAGGGAAGCCTCTAATGGGTTCTCCCATAGGATTCTCATTCCCAGGCCAATCAGGCTATTCCTAACACCTCTTAACCAACCAATTTTATGGAAGGCATCAGATATTATTACATCCAGAAAACCTGAGGCATATGATGAGAGTTCATGTGTTGTTCACAACCTGCGCCAATATAAAATCGGACGCAACTTGGCGACATCAATAATAGCTTTTCTACCCAAATCATATCTAAGTGGCTTAAGAGGGGTGCTTTTTGAGAGATTGGTAATGCTACGTAGGAACTTATTTTCAGAAAGAGTTAAAGGTGCTGCTTTCTCAAACACCCATTATTTGGTGCCATAAAGAGCGGAGCTAACAGATTTAGATTCATAAACTTGGAGGACTGGTCTAATTGTTTTTTTAGAGACCTTTTATGCTCCAGACTTAAAGCTCCCGTAACTTGTCGATGTTTCAGGGCTGCTAAATCTATATGGCAGTCCCACTTAAGTTTCTTCTCTAACTGTATACCCAAATAGGTAAAAGCCCTAACCAGTTCAAGTGGTTGTTTATTCATAAAAACCCTCCTGTTAAAACTTCGATGCGGATTAAAAGCCATGAATTTCGCTTTTGACACATTAACTTCCAGGCCTCGAGCAGCACAAAAATCTTCAAAAATTGATAGAGCTCACTGGAGGCCACTAGGAGTCTTGGAAATAATTAATGTGTCATCTGCAAACATTAAAATCGGAATTTTTACACCTGCTAGAGAAGGGGCATCTGTATTCACTGGCAACAAGTGGTCCACTATTCCATTAATATACAAAGAGAATAACGTTGGTGCCATGGTACCGCCTTGCCTTACCCCTCGTTCAACCGGAAACTGGATGTTGACCCTACCCTGCCCTCCCCAGCGGATTCTAGCATGATTGCCCTCGTGCAGCCTCATTACGAAGGTTTGGATCTCATCCGAAAGGCCTAATTCCCTCAACGTCACCCATAACCGGGAACGGGGGACAAGGTCAAAAGCTGAACTTAGATCGACAAAGGCAGCATAAAGGCTGCCCTTGCCCAATGTCACAGTCTTCCACTATGAAAGAATAAAATGAATGACTTGATCAATGGTGCTAGTGTATTTAAGGAAACCCTCTTGGAATGGGTATTTACAACAAGGGGTGGTGAGGGACAGAGTCTCTGAATTAAGCAGAATACTCTCACCCAGTCAAGAGATCAGGGCTAGATCCAACACCGTTTTTTAGCTCATTGCACCATCCCAGTTTCAGAGCCTGGCTGTATGCAAATTAGTCTGTCCCTGGCCCAGTGCATCATGGGAACAGGGCAGACCAGACTACAAAAGCCAATTCTTACACTGGGAAGGAAACAAGCTTCCGGGGACCGGTTTCTGGCATTACAGCCGTCTTCGGCCCGGCTTGCTTGAATCCTGATGGTGCAATGAGCAAGGGACTCATGTCTGAGTATACCCTTCCACGCTTAGGGTGGACAAAAATATTTACAACTAAAAGCCCTAACCAGTTCAAGTGGTTGTTTATTCATAAAAACC
Organism: Lissotriton helveticus; assembly: GCF_964261635.1. Lineage (NCBI taxonomy): Eukaryota > Metazoa > Chordata > Amphibia > Caudata > Salamandridae > Lissotriton > Lissotriton helveticus. The sequence goes on along the minus strand of NC_136073.1, from coordinate 600,579,162 downwards.
CTCCCGTTAAAACTTCGATGCGGATTAAAAGCCATGAATTTCGCTTTTGACACATTAACTTCCAGGCCTCGAGCAGCACAAAAATCTTCAAAAATTGATAGAGCTCACTGGAGGCCACTAGGAGTCTTGGAAATAATTAATGTGTCATCTGCAAACATTAAAATCGGAATTTTTACACCTGCTAGAGAAGGGGCATCTGTATTCACTGGCAACAAGTGGTCCACTATTCCATTAATATACAAAGAGAATAACGTTGGTGCCATGGTACCGCCTTGCCTTACCCCTCGTTCAACCGGAAACTGGGTGGTGACCCTACCCTGCCCTCCCCAGCGGATTCTAGCATGATTGCCCTCGTGCAGCCTCATTACGAAGGTTTGGATCTCGTCCGAAAGGCCTAATTCCCTCAACGGCACCCATAACCGGGAACGGGGGACAAGGTCAAAAGCTGAACTTAGATCGACAAAGGCAGCATAAAGGCTGCCCTTGCCCAATGTCACAGTCTTCCACTATGAAATAATAAAATGAGTGACTTGATCAATGGTGCTAGTGTATTTAAGGAAACCCTCTTGGAATGGGGGCAATATACTATTCTCTTCAATCCAGTCTAAGATTTTGTTCAGGATCAACCTCCCAACTACCTTCTGAATTGTATCCATCAAGCTGATAGGTCTGTAGTTCCCTGGTTGAGTTTTATCTCCTTTTTTATATACTGGAATTATCACGGCCCCTTTCCAGGAAACCGGGATCGGGGCACCCTGGGCCGTTGCATTTGCCATCAACAAGATGTATCTACCCCATCGTATTTTGTCATAGAGGAACACATCCGCAGGGACACCATCGGGTCCTGGCGCTCTACCTCCAGCAACTGCACTAAGAGCTGCTAAAACTTCTTTGTCATTAAAAGCCTCATCAATATAAAAAACATAACTAACTTCTTCCATTTGATCATCTAAAGGGTTACGCGCATATTGGGGCCCAAAGTAATTAACCCATACTTCATGAGAGACATGAATTAGCGGCTGATCAGGTTGACCCCTCTGCCTCACTTAATGATATTCCAGACTGATTTGGTATTATTCTGCAAATTAGCTTCTATAGGTCCTGCCATCTAAGCTCATCCCATAGGCACTTGGCTTTATGGATAGCTTTTTTGTATTCATATCTTGCAGTACGGACAGTACCCATTTCCCCAACCCTGATAGCATTGCCAAGGGCAATTCTTGCTTGCCTACATTCATTGTTATACCACCGAAAAGGTTTGGAGTCAGCTAGTTTCTGGCTTCTATGGCGCTTAATAAAGTGGCTACTTGTACTTCTTCTCCTCTTTGGCCTCCTGGTTCTGGTCCTTCTGGTCTACTTCATTCTACTTATTCTCCTGGTTTTACTGATCCTCCTCTTTGTCTTAGGCATGCTGGGCCTTATGTCCTTGGGGTCTCAGTCATCCTGGTCGACTGTGGTTTTTGGCTGCCTGATCCTCCAGGTTTTTCCATGGTCCTCCTGCTATTGCTTTCTCTTCATTATCTTGGAAATCCAGTTCCGTGTGTTCCTAATCCTGCTAGTGATCTTGGTCCTCCTCCTCCTCCTCCTCCTCCATTCAGTTTTACTGAACTTTTTGAAGAGTCTTGTTCCCTTGTCCTCCTCTTCTGTTTGACCTCCCTTTCACCCTCCTGTTTCTCCCTGTTCATCCTACAGGTCCTCTAGTTATCTGCCTGCTTCTCCAAGTGATCCACACTCCACTTATGTAGTCTCATCCAAAGTCAGCAAAATACACCCTCAAGCCAAAGGGCACACTTAGATGTAGCATGGGTGTATGAACACTATTGGAAATACATTTTCCCATTTTTTCCTGTTAGATAGTAAAATACAGACATAATTGGGGTGCTCCTCTAAAACCTGGATCCATGTATGCGCCGCTACATCTGTTTCACTATTAACAGTTGTGGACCAGGATTGCTCAATGTCCTTCTTGCACCCCTGCACACTGTGAACCATGGGAGTACAGAGGAGCCTAAAAGGATAGTGTTCGCTTATGAGAATCAAAGGCAACGTGGAGGCAGGAGCTGCAACACAGAAGATGGGTGACGACTAAAAGCAGTTTTAGGAACACATTTAGCTACACAGATGCTAATGAGGAGAATGATCACCTGCAATGAAGGCTTGTAGGACTCATTGCGGGAACAACCTCAAATTATGTATATGGTCAATATGCCATACAACAAAATTCTGTCATGTTTTTATGTTTGTAGCTGGTATTCAAATTTTTATTACAAGTGGAGACTGTCAAAAGAAGGACTTGTAAGGAAATTTGAACATCCTGTCCTTTTAACTGTAAGTGCTCAGACCTAGCAGAAACTGTTCCACTTAGAGCCTCAACATTAATCTACAATTCTCAAGCCTTAAAAACAATAGTTCTGTGGAAATGAAAATTGGCAGATTGGAGACGTAATGATTCTAATAGTGTGTCCACCAAGGTCTACGTCACTCTTGCTTTTTCAGCTAATACAGTTCGCACAACTCTAACTACGGACTCTTTCCTTTGCTAATATTTGTTTTTATAGCAACTAAAAGTAGTATTCTATAATTCCAACACATTATTGATTACCAACATGATACATTTCCAGTGCTCCTCTTAAGACTTCACTGTTTTACCTGTATGTTCGGTCACCAGGAGTGCAATGCAAAGTCATGGGGCTCCTTAGTAAGGTCATTTGTAAATGTACTTGTATTTCACAGGGTGTAAGCAGCCTCTCAGACTAGAGAAAATGCAATGGCACACTGTTTGTTATAAGAGGTCACTAGGGCTTTAGTAAGCCCAATTATTGCTTGGGACCTATGTCAGGGCTCTAGTGACTGAAGATCTGCTGTTTTGTTATGATTAACGCATCAAGATGGAGCGTCAGTATGCTCAATTTCACTTCTATAACCAATTTTACTTACCCAGTATCACAACAACAGGTGAAGCAAATTTCAGCACTGTTGATGTTTATTTAAAATCTAGCACAATTGCTTCGGTCCACATTTCTCCTTTATTAATCCCGATTTCATATGTAACAAATACAAATGTGCATTTTGGTTCTCTGGCTGCCTTCATGGATTGTGTACTAATCACAATTCAGCTGGTTCAGTATTTGGAATTAATGTTGGAAAATTATATTCCCTGTAATCCCTTCATCTCCCAAAACAATACACCAGCTCAAAACTGAAATAATTACCAGGCGTGAATGTGTCAAATAGTGGGGAATTACTGTCCGAATAGGTGTGGTGGTTCTATTTCTCAGGGTTACCTAAGGGGCAAACTTGGAATCATACATTTTTCCTACATCCCAAAATTTCTGATACCCACAACATTGGTACAGTTGGGAGCGGAATGCCAATATGTTGGCCCAATGTACACATGATGGAGGCCTGAACAATCTCACAACTCCACCTGTGGTGTAACTAACTCACCAATGGAATCCTGTAGTTCTGTATTCAACCCTCATTTCTCAATAATGTAGTGTTTCATTGCAGCTAATCTCTCATTATGAGATACAGTGTTCATTATGAGTGGATCATTTGGGATTGGTTGAAGTGGCAAGCATGGACAGCAAATAAAGGTCACACTCACTGTGAGCAAACGAAATGCCATATCAGCAGGCAGCTGGGGCTGGAGCCTTTCAACTTCATTGACCAACCAAGGAAGCTCCTTATCTAGTTGCTCCTCTGGCAGAACGGAGGCCAAATGTCCCAGAGTGGTGATGACCTGCCCCCAGACCTGTTAAGATAAATTACACCAGTTTTTCAGTTCCACACACTAGACATTAACTACTAAGAAAAGATGAGCCACATGTGGAAGTAGAGGGTTCCCTGGAGAGGCAGCTGCACTTGACATCTGTTCACTAGGAAGTGATTCTGTCATGCAAAGGTAGTGGTTTCTGTCACTGGCAGAATATTCCAATAGACAAAACTGATTCTCTAAAATAGAAATGTTATCCATGAATTTGTTTCGCTCTTGTCTTATTTGGACGAGGGTTCCCCACCCACTCTCTCTATTTTCTCCCTCTCCCCAGCTCTTTTAAAAAAATATATTTCCCCTGCCTCCTATTCATGGACAGGTTGTGGTAGACATAGAAAATACACTACTGCAGCTGCGATTTTATTAAATTGCCCTATAATCTAATTCTGTCACTTTCTTTTTCAATAATACTTATTACACTTACTGTTCCCACATACTTAAGTATTATAGCATGGTTTAGCTTTGATTGTGTTTTATATATCTGACCTGATAGGAATTTGATACTTGGTCGGGTACAATAAAGATTTTTACACATTTTATTCATCTACATAAATAGAGATCACAAGTCTGGGTCAAGAGAATGAATTTCATATTTTTTTGTATTTCATCAAATGAAGTATATATGCAAAGGCAGAGGAAGGGGCAGTCAATGTGTATGCATCAGTTATCTCACAAAACGTAACAGCTCTAAACCTTCATCCACTGCACTCTGTTCTTTCCCCACTTTACCAACTCACCTCCTGGAGACTGGGGATGGTTTCAAGAAGAAATACCTTACAGGTTGAGTAGGCTTCAAAGAAAAGTGTGACTAGAGGAGTGTCTACACTGGAAGCAAACTGGCCTGATAACATCTCAATGACTGCACAAAAATAAAAAAATGACAGTTAAGTTCAAAGGCTTAAGTGTTGCATTAATCTATACATGTACCACGGCGTCTGGTAGTGCATAGGACATACTGAGCAAAAACAGTGCAATGCGTCTGCTGATAGGAAATGATTTTTAGCAGGTATTAGACTCAATTCACATAGGTATTCTATGACTCTCATAGATACTGTAATGGTATCCATTTCGATCATGCATCCTATTGCACTTTTGAAGCATTCTAGACAATATATGGTAATAAGTCCACATTACTGCAACTCATTGTATTGAACTAAAATGAAGGAAAGGCAGAATATGTGTCACCAGAGTACTTTTTACATTCAATTAGCAACAAAGCAATTTAGTTTGTACAGTTTTGTTGTTTCTGAAATAAGAGTGGAGAAATCAGATTTTGCACAAATTATTACTGTATGACGATATTTGCCCTCTTGGCAAAATAAAAAAAAGTATGTAAAAATATAAAAGATGATGCATCCGAGCATTCCTTATCAGTAATTTTGTGAATCATTTTATGTGGTTAACAAAGAAGTGCTGGTTCAGATATCACCAGAGTAAAAAGTGGTGTAATGATTTTGCACTCTTCTGCTAATCAGGCAGGAAGACACTACACTGGTTTTAATCTCACATCTAAATAAACACTGATTGATTCAATTTCCTATATTAAGCATAGCAAAACGTGTGAAATCACATTGCCCCTTTTTCTGTCCTAATATTGAAAATGTTTAGTTGGGAGCAAATCTTGCTTCCTGCATTCTTTATTTTTCAAGAGGCAAAAATGGTAAAAATATATTTACTCAATGATTTGCACCAGTCTAAATCTTTACTTAACACAGTGACTAGTTTGCAATTGTGCGAGCTCTAGGTTGCAACAAGATGTCTGTGCCATTGAAGTGAACAATTACCTCTGGGAAATGATGTACAATTTCTACAGGTTTTAATGCTCCACTTCCTAGGGAGGTAAGTTCACAACATAAGGCCTGATTCAGGCTGTGGCAGATGGGTATCCCGTCACAAACGTGATGGGATAGCCCGTCCCTCTTATTACACATACAATAGGATACAACTTGTCCACCGAACTCTAAATAAAGCCCTTCGTTTTTTATTACTGAAAAGAATAGGGTTTTTCCCGGAGGTGCACTATACAGACTAGAGATGTGTTCCAGTCATTACATGGCAAACTTGACACAGCAGCTCAGCATGCCAGTCCAATTGGCAAATGTACTAGAAAGTAGTGGAGTTACACATTATGCAGACCATTGTTGCAGTTGAGTTCTGATTTGTGCCACAAATGAAAGTTTAATGCAGATAAGTAATCAGTTGTTGAAAACAATGGGATGAATAGGGACTGTTATTCTCTGCACCAATCAGACATAAGAAATTGCATCTCTTTGCATGAAGGGTGCTCTCAGGAAATGTTACAAAAGTGAACTTAATAAAGGTGTCCTCTCCCAACACTCTCCCAACCATCAAACCGAACGCGACCGCTCCACCAGCGCAGGTGCACACCAAGGCTAAACCAATATTTCTGGTTGATTGTAGAAGCAGTCTTCATTACAGGAAAGAGCGTTCTGAGAATCAGATCTAGATATGGTTCCATTTCCGGTCCTGTAAGAGAAAATAGGATAAACAATATTAATTAAACTAAACACTAATACCAACTTAAGATGATGAGTGTGCTGCAAAGGTGGTGTTGGTCATGAAACATATTGTAAAAAAATCTTGATGATTGGCTTTGTATATTTTCCACCCAGCAGAACATAAAACGTAATGCAATAAGCGGAAAAGAACGTTTCACATTGTCTTTTCCCAGGATTCACTCGCACCTTTTTATGACGGTGATGAAGGAGTTCGGCATTATAGCAGAGTTGCTGCATTTACAGAAATTCTAAATCCTTGTACAAATAAAGGCGTAATAGTTAAGTAGCTGGTTGGTGTAGAGCTGTTTCAGTTTTTAACAGTTTTTCCTCAAGAGACATAATGAAACAAAACCTGTCAGGGACATCTGGTACTGGTATGTGGTGCTAAAATGTGAATCTAAAATGTGAAATTACTAAATTTCAACAAATCTAAAACAATATGTATCATTTGAACATAATAACCAAAATAGCAGCAATACATTTGCATCTTTCAAAAGTGGCTGTCAGTGGACCTGTATTTAAGATGCAACCATTCACTTCTAAGGCCTCTTGCTGGAGTTCCATATTTTGAAGCCTTCTGATGGCATAAGCACGGAGATGCTTGTTTCTTTAATTAGCACTGTACAGAAAGTAATCGTTTTAGAGCTTATTTGAATTACCATTATGACATGGGGTTGCAACACATAGTGGTGCTGTTGTATTTCCTTCCAATTAATTGTCACTTCCTTAAAAAATTAATTGTTTTAATTATGCGGGCTGAAACGGCAAAGGCATGGGCATGGGACTCTATTCTGAATGCCACAATCAGTTTGAAATATATGTAGAAAATAACTTAAATATACCCTGTGGCTTCTTTCCACTTTCAATTTGCATTGTATATGCAATGCTAGTGATTGATCCATTCTCAATCATCACTGTAAAATGCATAAATTCACCATACTGTTATGGGTTTTGTACAAAATGTAGAAATACTTTAAACAAGCAATGGAGTAAGGGAACTGAAAGAACAATGGAATAAGGGAACTGAAAGAACATGTTGCCACATGCTTCAGAGCCCACTCTGTGTATTTGAGTGTTGTGATGACATGAGCCATAGACAGATAAAACTATTTGCATACAGACCTAAAATGAATGTAGAATCCGGTAGACTGCCACAGAGCACAGTGTTTGACAACAACATAGCATTTTTTCAAATTACCGTATTGAATTGTCATTTGATGAATGGCCCAAAAAACAATCTCCTCTGGAATAGAAGGCACCGTAAACAGATTTACAATCTTAGAAGATATTGACTGTGGTATCCACTTGGTAAGAGAAATTTGACATATTAAAGCCATCCTTTCAACTTCAGGCGAATTCTCCTAGATATGCAGAAATAGGAAATATTGGTAATTTGAAATATTTGTGACGAACAAGAGGATAAAAACAAATCCAAAACAAGTATTAAGTACCATGGATCAGGTATAGAGGGAATATTGTGAAACAGGAGATGCTTGAACACATCAATAACGGCTTGATTATGAGTTTGGCAGATGGGATACGCCGTCACAAACGTGACGGATATCCCGTCCGCCATATTACATGTTCCAACTATAGGATATAATGGAATTGTAATACGGAGGTCGGGATATCCCTCACGTTTGTTATGGAGTAAACCTGTCCTCCAAACTCCTAATCAGGCCCTAAGACTCAATTATCAATAAGATAGAAGCGGAGCAAATAACAACAATGTAATCACTCCTTGAAATAGACCAAGTAGAACCAGCAGTTGCCAAAACAGATTGAAAATAAGGCTGTAGCCTGAGATTTCTTGACCCCCAGCAGCAAGAAAGTTTACAGGATAAAAATGGGTCATAATAAAATTATAAATATATTGGTACCACCAAAGAATGAATAAATAAATCCATCAAAATATCAGAAATTCTTGTCTTTTCTTAATTTCACATCAAAAAGGCTTTTCTTTTTTTTTATAAATGAATGTCTTTCTGCACTGCAGAGGTATCCAAAAGTGACTGATACCATTTAGGATGTGCACCAAATGTATTGCTTGGTACAGGCTGAGAGGTGCGAGCTATTCGACCTAGTCGCTTTCTGTATTGGCATGGGGCATATATCATCAGAAATAATTAATTCTATTTGGCTATTCTCTAGACCTGGATTACCTTAGTGTTTTATACTTATAAAATATCTATACTAGGGTTATGAGTTTGTGAAGTATTTAACTTCTTTTCAACACAATACTGGCCTTAGAGACTGCAATATCTTTTTGAGCGGAACAAAAGGTAAACTGGCTTTAAAAACACTGAATGATTATATTTACAAATATTTTACCTATTTTAAGTCTAACACAAATGTATTTTAAACACTCTAATTAGGATGGACTGTCTTAGATAAAAATACATGGAAATACATGATAAAGCACAATGTCAATAAATCAACAGTACTGTAATGGTATAATACATGAACTACATACTAATAACAATGTGGTGTGTTACGAAATAGGTTTACAGTTGTTTCAACTCCTTGTATATCTTGATAAAAACATGACCTTGCTAGTGAAGTCCTGAAGTCTCAGAGGCCAGAGAGGGTGCAACAGTGAAAGATGTGTGGCACTTCCAAGCTGCTGTTCTGTTTTGTACTGCCAGCATATCGGAACATATTTGGAGGTGGGTATATTACTTAACCTCATTTTCAAGGGGATGACTGGGTTTCTGAGACTCTCCGTAGCACCTCCCAAAGTGTGCCTCGGTAGGCGTGCTACCTTTGCACCGCTTCCCTTAGAGTTAGACATCTTCTGCGATCCAGTTTGCCTTTGCCAGTGCTTAGTAATTTGACAGAAACACCTGGACAAAAGTGTTCCCTCATTTGTATGGGCCCTAGCCTCCTAGCAAATGGTGTAATGCATCTTGACACAGTGTGGGAGGTGAAATGGGTGCAAGTACAATGCTTGTTACAAAAGGCCCAGCACATGCCTTGGCAGAATCTGCTGCAAAACAAACACCACCTACCTCCTGTGGTTTTTGCCATTCTAGTCCATGATTTTAAATGAGTGCAGCCCCGAACTCTCATCCCCTTTCTTACTCTCTCTTCTCTTAGTTTCTCACACACATAAACAACTACACACACAAACCAGTACAGACATGCACACACATTTCCGTGTGCAAATCTGGTACTAAAATAGGCAATTCATTCTACAAAATACAAATCAAGATCTATGAGAGAGCTTTACCTTTGAATCTATTAGTTTGTTATATACAGATTGACTCTATTTTGTGTTCTCAGCCCTTGCCTACCTGTGGAATGTAAAGAAGAATCCGATTCTCGGTGTTACAATATTGCTACCTTTGTTAAGATATTTCAGAAGTTCTTTAGGAGTGAAAATTTGGAATTTGGGGCCTGATTTTGTATTTGACAGGCAAAGCAGTGTCCTCCAGGGTGTCAGAGGACATTGCGTCCCCCAATGGTATTTGAGTTGTTATGTTTCAAGCTGACCTCTTGCCCAGCGATCATCTCTGTACTTTGAAAGGAACCACTGTCACAGCGGTTTCCATCAACGTACAAAAGGTTTGGTGGATGGCCATCCTCGGTTTGACAGCCGTTCACCAACTATTTAACTTTTTTTTCAGAAACCCATGAAGCGGCAATTTCTGAAAAACAAAAGATTCATGACTTCCACACTCTGGGAGTTTTCTCCCAAGGTGTGGAGATCATTATTGTTTTTTCCTGTCCCTCACAGGCAAGTTTTTTTGCAGTGATTGGCAAAAGAAAATGATTCTAGGCTTTGGTCGACTGAGCCATCAAAAAATCCACTGATTGAAAAGTTGTAGTCTGCCCACCTGTAAATAAGGCAGGTGGACAAAAGCTTGGAGGGCAGGGTACTCTGTCATATTTGCAACGGTATAACCTGTACGCCAACCTCCAAATCAGGGGCCTAATATTTGTTATAGTCTTATTAAAGGCTCTGCAAAATATATAAAGAGGTGAAACATTCATAGACCTGCATTGAAATCCACCGGTTTCTCTCCTAGATATATATTGAGCATCATATTGTTACAAAGAAATATTTACTTTAATGAATGCTCATTTACTTTTTAATTGATTTATGTATTTACAGCTTTCTTTTGTCACTAGTTGTGAAATAAACCTCTCTTTCTTTTACTGTCAATGTAGAAAAAATAGAGTGGTTAACATTTGAGATGTTATGACTTTTTCCGTTTGACCAGATTAATGTTTTTCTAATGTATAAGGTGTGTTAGATGTATTCATAATTCAAAACCTCTGAACACAATATGCAAAAAATGTATTTAATAGTTACAAAAATCACAACCAAGTATACCATTATTTTGCAATAGAATCAGAGATAAAGCAGAACAGTTTTATTGTTGCATTTGTTATGGGTATCGGTGTGGGATGTTGTGTTTATGTTTGAGATAAGCTGTATAAAGTTTGTGAGACTTATGATTTGGCGGGTATTGAGAGTGACAGTGGTGGTGCAGGAGTTGTTGGTCAGTATGTAGGTATAAATTATAGGATGTCTGGTCTGGGGGTTAGAATTTACCATGAGGCAGTTGATTTATTTGAGGGTAACATAGGGAGGACTCTGCGCTCAACCAGGAGTAACCTTGACTTCTGGGCCTCCCTGCCTTTGTCGGATGCGGGGCGTGTGGCATTATTAAAAATGATAACCCTCCCCCGTTTACTCTATTACTTTGTTACCCTGCCGATTTGGATACCTGGAAAGTGCTTTGCCCAATTCAACTCCATAGTTTCGAGCTTCCTGTGGGGAACGGGACGAAGAAGAGTGTCTCTGCCGACCATGATGCGCCCGCGTCAGGAGGGAGGCTTTGCAATGCCGGATTTGAGGCTTACTACAATGCAGCCCAGTTCCAATGGCTCACACAACGGCTGGCAGAGAAGCTGGGAATGGAGACAAACCAGAGAAGAAGGGACCTAGAGCTTCGTCACTTGAGTCGGATTTTGCTACCGTTCCCTATGCGGGAACGTGAGGTATCCAGGGATCTATGGGTCCTGAGGCAATGTTGGTATAGGGCTATACGACGCAATAAAGGGAGCCCGGCATATGCCCCTGAGATCCCGGTGTGGTTCTGTGAGGAGCTCCCCCATGGAGGAGATTAACAGCGGCTACATGACTGGGAGGAATCGGGGATCTCCTCCATTGGAGATCTGTATGAAGATGGTGCACTTTTACCATTTCAAGACCTCATGCAGAGGCACGAACTTCCTGCTCAGGACTTTCTCTTGCACGCGGGATTAACAGCTGCTGTGCGCAAGCACTGGAAAAAAGGGTTAGAGAAACCACGGGTCTTCCTTCCTTGCCAGTATGTGGTCACCTCTGTAGGTAGGATCAAGGCGGTGACGTGCTTGTATCGGAGGTTGACGCAGGGCTTGAGGACACCTCTGGAGGGACTGCATATTAAGTGGGAAACTGACCTGGGAACGCCTATAGAGGAGAAACCTTGGGAATTGTTAATGGAACGGGCCTGGAAATGTTCCCGAAACGCGAGACTCCAACTTATTCAATTTTATGTGTTTCATCGGGCGTATCTTACGCCTCACAAAATTAATGTGTTTTTTGGCTCCCACGCTACCTGCCCACGATGCAGTCTGGAGGGTGCGGTATGCATACACATGTTCTGGGATTGTCCGCTGCTTCGGGGATTCTGGGGAGAGGTACTGGCCAAACTGACGGAGGTGATGGAGAGGGACCTGCAGAATACTCCAGTGGTGTGCCTGTTGCACTGTTCAGTTCAGTTCATTTATTTGTTTCGAAGGTTAAAAACCATCATGAAAATACATAGTAATAATAATACATAATCTCAAGTGAAAACATTCTGAACAACGTGACATTATTTAAAAAGGGCATCAAGTTAAAAAGGGTTTTTGTGAATAGTAAAACCAAGGTGCAAATATAATACAAGACCCCATATGACATTTTAGGTCCCTCCCAGACCCACCAATTGCATCAACCCCTTGTATTTCTCAATTTAAAAGCAACTTTAAGGAAACTTGTAATAGCAAATAGAGTTCGCATTTCAGTGGCTCTTTGCAAATACAGTAAAGCAGATTTGGCATGGATAATATTTGAGTCCTTTAAGACACCCACTAAAAATCTTTGGCGCGGTGTTTTATAAAAAGAGCACAATAATACAAAATGAAGGGTGTCCTGCGGAGACCTATTGTCGCAGCCGCAGGCACCCTTCTGCTCAATTGTTTGAGTGAACCCTAATGGATAAGATAAAATATGGTGCAACAAATTAAGCCTAAAACGAGTCATTAAAAACCTCTCGTGCTGACTGAACATTAAAAAGAGGTACGGTTCCATGCCCGCTTGATTAGATACAAGCAAATGAGCAACTGCCGAGGGTTTAGTAGAGTCACGCTCCCTCCTCTTGCCATTAAATTTATCCAGCAGTTGCCTTTGAACAGAGTGTCTGGAGTATATGTCCACCCTAGAGGGGTCCAAGAATAGCCTTTGTTCATCAATATCCCCCAAAGTGTCTTTAACATATTTCAACCAGGGGATTTGAAGGCATTTATCTTTCATCATGCAATCCCGCAAGATCTGTCTGGTTTATTCCGCGTTGGGGTTTGACCAAATTTTAAGCCAGGCTAGTATGGGTCTCAGTCTAATCAGGTCGGCTATAAATGTGGTTCCCAGCTCTTCGTGTGTTATTGCTGCAGGGATGCTCAGCGGAAGTTTTAGCAATTTTTTTAGAAATTTATCTTCCTCTCTTTGTATTGGTTGTGCATCTCTGATACCCCACACTTCAGCTCCGTAGATGGACTTTGAGATGCTGACTGCTCTATACAAAGTCATCACCTGCTCTGGGGACCAGCGTCCCATTCTACGGGCGAAGTTTAGTATAGCTCCATTAGCTGAGACTAGTCTCCTCGCCCTTTCCTCTATCAGAGGGGCGAAATTTAACTTCTCATCGAATAAAAGGCCCAAGTATGGAAATGTTTTGACAATGTCCAAGACATGATCCCCCAGTTTAAATACGAATTTCTTCTGTGGTTTCTTCCCCACTATCATGATGAAAGATTTTGTCATATTAATGGAGAGGTCCAATTTCCTCATGAAGTCCGAGAAACCCTTGATTAAGAGCTGCAGACCGACAGCCGTCCGGGCTAGGAGGACCGCGTCGTCGGCGTACAAAAGTACTGGTAGGTGACGCGAGCCCACCTTTGGGCAGTCAATTCCCAGTGCTATCAGGTCGTTCTCCAGGCCATTTATATAAAGGGAGAACAGGAATGGCGCCAAGATACACCCCTGCCTCACCCCGCCCGAGCACGGGAAGGGGTCAGTACTCACCCCCCCGCGCTGTAGCGGACCTTGGCAGTGGTGTTCCAGTGGAGCTTCCTCAAGATGTTAATAAGATCCGGATCAATTCCCGGGTTAGACATGAGTGACCATAGTTTGGCTCTGTTGACATTGTCAAACGCCGCTGCTAAGTCCATGAACCCCATGTAGATGGTGCCATCAGACGCCTTGGTGTACTTGGCGGTGAGAAGGTATAGGTTAAGGTATTGGTCACTAGTTGACCTGCCTGTTCTAAACCCATACTGGGTGTCCACCAAGATGTTGTGGGTGTCAGTCCATTCTAATAGGCGGTTGAGAAGTGCCCTCCCTAGTACCTTGGCGGAAACATCAATAAGCGAGATTGGTCTGTAGCACTGCGGGCTGTCCCTACAGCCTTTCTTATAAATCGGGACAATCACCGCCGTGGACCATGATCTCGGCAAACCCGATTTGATTGCTGCGTTCAGTACTCTCGTTACCATTGGGGCCCATAGCTCGGTATTACTAAGAAATAGATCCGGGGGGGGGGTCCCATCCGGGCCCGGGGCTTTGTTCCGTGTTAGCCCTATGATTGCTTTGAGTACTTCATCCAAAGATCATTCAAATTTTTCTGCCCTTGGCCCCCTCCATATTCCATCACCAGTATCTGCCTCCTGTTGATTGTACAAGGATTTGAAATGAGCGACCCATTGTTCCGGCAGGATATTTGAGCTGATGACTGGGGAGCTCGAATCGTGAAAACATGGTCTATTTATAATTTTCCAAAACTGGGCATAGTGCTTATTTTCACCAGCCTCCCTTAAGTCGGCCCAGACTTCTTTTTGGAGAGTCCCTTTCCTGATCTTTACCTGGGTTTTATAATTCTGTCTGCAGCGAGTAATTTCAACCTTGTCCCTTGGGGTCTTTTTTAAACTCTGTTTTAGGTCTCTTAGCGCTTTGGAACAGTTAGAGTCAAACCATCTTGGAGAGGAAAACTGTTTTGCGGGCTTCTTGGTTATCAGGAGTCTCTCTATAATTTTAGTTAAGGATTCGAACGCCTCTACTACTCCTTTCCCCTCTGTTGTATGATCTAAACAGGTCTTTATGTGGGCTTTCCCTTCATCCACTAATTTGACATAAAATTCTTGGGGGTTAATCACTGACCACCTTAGGCGTCTCCCTTGGTCTATCGGTTGAATTTCTGTTTGATGGATCACCCCTGGGTCTTTTCTAATTACATCGTTCCCTATAATTTCTATTAGAATAGGGTTGTGGTCACTGAAGGGACTCCACTCTGTGCTGGTATTTAAAATCTGTTCTCTAGCACAAGCGGAAATCATTATATAATCTATTATGGACCCCCCACTTTTGCCCTTAAATGTCGGTATTGGGGATTCGCCTACCTTGAGTGCGGTTAGATCCATAACATGAGTGAGGGCGAAATTGTCTAAAAGCTTCATCAGTGTTGTACCCTCTTTACTATGTGAAAAATGGGGTCCCTTTTCTAGTGGACAAGCTGACCAATCGGGAGTTAGAGGAAGTAGTTTGGGGCATAGGTGACAATTAAAATCCCCCATCAACAGGACAGTTGGTTCTGGCCCCTTCGTCCTTTGATCTAGTTCCTCATTTAGTCTGCTCTCCAGCTCCGCTAAGATTGGGAAATTCCCCTCCACCGGTCCGGAGTTATAGAAGTTTACAAACAGTAGACTCTCCCCCTGATGTAGAAGTTTAACTGCTTGTATGTTGTCTGACAAACAGACTGGGTATGACCAAGTGCCTTTCAGGTCTAAGTCTACATATAATGCTAGGCCTCCTTTTGCTCTGCCCGAATTTGTCCCTTGGGCAGGTCTAAAGAAACACTTATAGCCCTCCAGTTGACATGGGCCCGAGTCCCTAGCCCAAGTTTCTTGGAGCGCTATAACATGAAAACGCTTTATGTATTCTAACCACTCCTTGCTTTTTAATTTGGCTTCCAGCCCTGCGATATTCCAGGATAGGATGGTCAGACCCTACCTATTCTCTTTATCTCTTACTATTTGGGTTTCAATTAATCTATCCTCACCAGCTCTTGGTAAGTCTATGTTGGTTATTTTGTTCTCCCCCTGACACCGGAATGAGTCTAATCTCCCAATTAATGTACTCTCCTCACTCCCACGATTGCCCCCTATTTCTGGACCTGGACATCTACTAGTGGCTAAACTTGCTACGCTGTTGTTTTCTGAGGGTTTAAGTCAATCGATATCCTCTAGTGATTGGATTGGGGCAAATCTATTTCTCCATTGTGCATAGTCTCGGGGGGAATAGGGTTGTTCGAGGTGGTTTGCTAGTCTAGGTCTATATGGGCGGTGTGGTCTACCCAGCGTCCACCCTCCCTCATCACCCACACGATTGTTATTCCGGGTCCTTGGGTAGAAATACCCAAGTGGGAGTGCGCAAATAGTACTGGTTTGATTCCTGTTGGGATTCTTTAGGATGTACTCAACCAGACTAGTGTCAGTGAAGTTTGCGACTATACAGTCTCCTCTTATATCTTTGTTTCTCCCCCTAATCCAGTTTGCCCTTCTTACACTTGCTATCTCTCCTCTTTCCCCATTATTTAAGGGTCTGTGAATGTTCAGCCACTTGGAGATTTTGGAAAGCAATTGGTAGTGTGTTTCTCTCTCGTTGGACCTAATTTCTGGTACCCCTGCAAAAATGATTACAAAAGGACTCGCCTCAGGGGGTAGATCTATATGTGGAGCATGAGTGTTGGTGTTATAAACAGGGTCGGGGTCTGTATAACAGTGATTATAATTCCCTTCCCTCTGAGGGCGATCTTCCTGTCTCCATTGCATTAGTGGTTTTAAGGAGTGTTTCTCCCTCTGCGTGTTATTCGCACCTTGATTGTGTCTCCCTCTAGAGTCGTCGTTGGTATCCCCTTTAGGATTTTGGGCAGTTTTGGGGGCCTCATGAATCTGGGCTAAAGCATGTTGAGAGTGACTAACACAGTTATTCTTTTGCAGTCTCTTTGTATTTGCCTTGTCATTTGTGACTTCCTCATTTAAGTGGGGTGGGTCGGGGGGAGTTTTTGCGAGTGTATGCTCTAGTGCCTTAGACTGTTTGGAGAGCTCCCACATTATTTTATCCACCTTGCTTATTATAGGCTTTAATTGTGCCACAATGAGGGATTCTAGCTGTTTTTTGAGATCTGTGACTACTGTCTCGATCCACCCTGGTGGAATGGGTTCTACTTGGGAGTCATTTTCTACTGTTATATACTCTTGTATACGTGTTGGAGAGTTGTCTCTAACTAGTGCTTTCCTCTGTCTCTGGTATCCCTTGTTCCTCCCCAATCGCTTCCTTTTTTTTTTCGATGGGTCGTGTCATTGAGCTCAGAGGTTTCTGGGCCTGAGGATTGTGCACAGGGGACATTCTCTATGTCATTGTTTGTTTGGGATATACTGTCCTGGGTATTTGGGCTATCTGCTATTAGTACGTCTCTAGAGTTTGTTTGAGTGATAGCATTGAGGTTGGGCGAGGAAGATAAACTCCGTTCCATACGTTCAATTTCCCCTGTGACTTTCTTTAACATTAGGTCAATTGCTGTGGGTTTGTTCCCCTTTGCGAGGGCGCCCTCCTTTATTTCCCCCCGTGCGGGTTTAGGGGTCGCTCTTTTGTTTGATTTGTTCCCAGCCGAAGGTGTGTTGGGATGGGTAGACATAGTTCCCTTAAAGGACTCCTACCTTATCACAACAGCTCTGTGCTGCGTAGGTTTCTGGGGAGAGGTACTGGCCAAACTGACGGAGGTGATGGAGAGGGACCTGCAGAATACTCCAGTGGTGTGCCTGTTGCACTGGTTTCCCCACACTTCCCACAACAAAACCACCAGTAAGTTCCTAGACCTGGCGTTAGTTCTAGCCAAGCGTGAAATCACTAGCCATTGGAAGGCGGCCACGGCCCCTAGCGTTGCGCGCTGGCTAAGTGACTTTACTAAGTGGGCGGATTGCGAGGGGACGCTCCACCTCCAATTAGCTCGGAGGGCTGACAACGACAAATTCTGGGAGTCGGCGAGAGCCTGGGTGGCGTTGGTGGATTTTCTCAAGAATCCGACTGTGGATGATGACTGACCTCGCCGGCTATGGGTGCCCTCTTTATTATATGAGACTGCAACAACAGTTAGGGAGTTGAGAGAATGGGAGGAGCGAGCATGGAAGTGGGAGTGTCCCTCCGACGGAGATGTGGGCTACTGACATAGGACTAGGGTGGAGTAAGCAGAACACATTATGAGCATTACATGCGCGGCTAGGGAAAGCGACATGTCTGAGGGGGGTAGGTGGTAGGGTTCGGGGGGTAGAGGGCAGGGAGTTTGAGTTGAAGGGGGGGATTTTGTTCGTTTTTATCCGTGCTGAAACATAGAGGCTGACAGTGCCTGCATAGGCTAAGAGCAACACAATTTAGCCCTGTAGAACTGTGTCTCGGGTTCACTGGGATATAACTCTTGCTATTAGAAAGGCCTCACTCTATACGTGGAACAAATGGATGGACTAACAAAGACTTGGCAGGGCGAGGCAAAATCTGGATGGGGATACAATTATTGGTCAAGTGTTGCGAGACTAAGGTAATGAAGTTGCATGTATCGGTGAATTGTTTGTGCATTGCATGAAAACCTTATAAAATATGTTTTAAAAATTTTTTTAAAAACTTATAGAATGTCTGGTGGAGGTGTTAATGTAGGGCTCCGAAGGAGGTGGAATGTAGTTACAGAAGTAAGCGAGACTTAAAGAGTAGGAAATGGCGTGTTTCCTATTGGTGGATTAAAAGCAATGTTCTCCAACTAATCAATCACATGTTACTAGTAGCTCGCAGACTGCCATTGAGTAGCTCACATATGATAATTGCCTGTCAACAAGCTTGAGAATATACAGGTGCCCACCTGATAACACAGCTATTTAAAACACAGCTCCCGTTCCTATGATTTACTCAAACGCTGACAGTGCTTGAGGATGCAGACTACCCTTTTCTGAAAATAATTTCTTCTTTTTCTACTTCTTTCTAGCCTCATTTTACATGTCTTTCTGTTTTCCTTGCTTTTATGTCTCTCTTCCATTTCTCAATGTATTTTATTCTCTCTTTCTTGCTGTCCTCTTTCTTCATTTTTCCCTCTTTCCCGCTTCCCCCATTTGTTTACACTATCTCTTTCCTTCCCTCCTTTGTTGTGCATTCTTTTTCAGTTCTCTTTCTTTTTTTCTTATTGGCTTAATATTCTTCTTGATATTTTTCTTACTTTTTTCTCATTTCAACCTCTATTTTCAATTTTTCCTCCATTTTTCAGTTTTTTGTATCTTTCTTACTATTTCTTTCTTCTCTTTTTCAATCTTGTGTCTCTCAGTAATTCTTTCCTTTCTTCTTTAATTTTGTCTTTTTTCTCCAATTTCTGTTTTTCTCTTTTCTTCGTTTATTATTCTTTCTTCTACTCTTACTTAATTTTCCTCCTTCTCTCCTTCTTTTCTTTTGTCCTATCTCCATCTTTCTCAGTGTTTTTCTTTCTTTCGTTGTTTCCTTCTCTCCCTTCTTTTTTTCAGTCTTGTCTGTTTTCTCTGCCTTCATCTTCCCTCCCCTGTTATTCTTTTTCTTTATTTCTCCTTTTGGTGTTATTACTTATTGTTCTGTTTCTTTCTTTTTCTCCTTTCTTCATCCACAAGGATCTTTTCTTAATTCCACCTCTGACCTGATCTTCTCCCTTCTTTTTTCTTCTACTTTTTTCTCTTCTTTTTTTCTTTCTTTCCTTCCATTGTTTTCTCGCTGTCTTTTTCTTTCTCTCATCTTCTTCCTTTATTCTTTCTCTGTTGTGCTCTTCATTCTTTTGCGTACTTCTTTTTTACCATGCCTTCTTTCTTCCTGTATTTACATTCATTCCTTTCCTAGTTTGTTTCTTCGTCTTTCATGTCTTCTTAATTGCTTTCTTCCTTCAATTCCTGCATTTGACTCTTTTCTCTGGGTATTTTGTCCTCGTTGTTTTTTTCCTTTATTTTGTTATTTCTTTTCCTATATTTCTCTTTCTTTCTTTCTTTCTTTCTTTCTTTCTTTCTTTCTTTCTTTCTTTCTTTCTTTCTTTCTTTCTTTCTTTCATTCTTTCTTCCTTTCTTTCTTTCTTTCTTTCTTCCTTTCTTCCTTTCTTTCTGTTTTTCTTTCCTGATTTCTTTCTTTAGTTAGTCATTCTTTCTTTTTGTTTTATTTATCTTCCTCTCTTATACTCATCTCTCTTTCTCTCTATTTAGGTGTTTCAAGAGCAAAGGGACAGCACTGATCCTCAGGGACCCCAATTGTAAACCTTTGCGTTACAGCTCCTGTTCTATTAATACTTTATGCTCCCTGTATCTGGAATGAAGAAATTAAGGGTACTCTAGGGGCAGTGTTTAAGTTATTGGGTCTCTGTGTGCATTTATAAAATTCCTATATTAGACAGTAGCTCAGGGAAGGTTTGAGACTCCTGATTTAAAGAGTGTAATTGAACTCTAGGAAAGAAGTATATGCTAGCTTGTTGTAACTGATGTCTTTTGTGATGCAGGAGTGTAGAACAGCAAACATTGGGATGTAGGTTTCATGTACGATGTAGGTAGTGAAAGTGTGGTATGGAAGTGCAGTGTAGATGCAGGTTATAGTTTAGCTGGTGGTGTCAGATTTCCCTACAAAAGTATGAGAGTGTCATGCTTACCATAAGGTGCATTGCATAATGATGTTCAGTACACTCATTTTCTACAGGCAGACCATTTAAGGCACACTATTTCTTTCTTCCTCAGGACACACCCTAATATCAATATAATAATTCATCACTATCAACTCTAAAGTACTACTACACCAAACTAAAGGACCTGGAATGATAAAAAACACAACATTCAAACACTAGATAACACAAATTTAACTGTTGTCTTTTGAGTGCTAACAGCAGAAAAACTCCTTACTAAAACTTTTAAAAGGGAATAATTGAATATTACACCCACAATAGTATCAGAGATGGTAGTTAAAAAGATCAGCACATTGCATTTTACTCCTTCCTAAAGAATTCTTTATGGAAATACATGAGAAACCGGTGTGTACATAACAAAACTGTTTGGAACATGCCATATTTTATAGTTAATTACTTTTTTATCTGTGCAATGGTTTTAATTAACTATGCACTTTACAAATAAAACAGACTTACTTAAACGTACTTAGTTAATAAGGCCATTGTAAAAATAATGTGTATGGATACAGTGTTACGTTAAGTGTTTGCAGTTTAATTGAAATAGAAATACTATCGCTGAATTTCAAACTCTGTGAAATCAAATATAACTTCTTGCTGCAGACACAGCTGAACTAGCACCTTATCTATCATATAGGTCCATCTGACATAATGTTATGACACAGTTGCAGCTGGTGTCAATGCAGTACTGCACATAGAGTTTTTCTGCTCTGCCTTCAATGAACGGCCCCCAGTGCAAGGTCAACATGTGGCCATACATACTGGATTTTCATACGGTACATCAGCCTGTTTGAGCGCTACTGATTTTCCTGCTAACAGCCCTTATTTTATTACATCTGTCATCCTTTGTCAAATTCTATTGAAGGTGTTGTACCTGAATAGCATGGTCAGAATATTGACTAACATAATACTCTGTACTAAACATTGTTCATAAACATTATTGCCACATTTAGGACATGATATTTATGTCAAACGATCGACTATTTTTTAAATTTTATTAGAATTCCATAGCAGCAAAATAAATAATACATACCTGAACACATACATCAAGACTTCCATCATTGCCCATTTTAAGCCCCAATCCTAACCAATGCCCTCGACATCCAGTTAACATGAGGTACAAACTATATGATACATAATAGACTAAATTACCCCGTCATGTACTCCCTCACGGATGTACGTTGTTACAACGCGTGGTATTACCACGCGTACCGTTACAACGCGTATTTTACAACGCAAGTAGTTACCACGACTTGCGCTGTAGGGGTGCGGACTTAGGAATAGTTTAATTTACTATTCCAACACCAGCCTATGTACAGTAGGGAAGGTGTTGGAATAGTAAATCTAGTATTCCTTGTCCTTTAGCGCCCTCCAGCGCAAGTCGTGGTTACGACTTGCGTTCTAAAATACGCGTTGTAACGGTACTGCGGGGTAACATCCGCGTCGTAAAGGATGTTCCCCCTCCCTCACCACCCCCCAAATCATTAACCCTAATCTCCTTTTTCTATATCCTTTAACAGGATATAAACTGTATTCTATGTGGTACTCATTGAGAAACTTGGCCCGCCACATCTCAAAGAGCGGAGCCTCTTGCTGTAGCTAAAGTGATGCAATTGCCAACTGAGCAACCACCGTGGCCATAAAAATAGGATAACAGTGTTCATATAGTAGCTGCCCCTGGCGGAAATCTTCCCCAATACCAAGCAACATCATAGACTGAGAAATTTTAACACAGTCCCCGGTTATTTCTGACAAAAACCTCTCTATAGATTCTATCAGAGTGTCCAATACCGCACATGCAAAAAACACGTGCACAATGTCTGCACTATCCTTTCCACAGCGGCAAGACTTCCCACCATGCTGACCCCCCCACTTCATCATTTTAAGAGGGGTATGATACAAATTGAATAACATTTTATAATGATGACTTTTAAGGCTGGCTGCAGGAAAGATCCTCCCTGTCAAATCAATAGATTTTTCCAATGAGATTTCAGGGTTCCCCAACCATGTTCTCCATCTCATATTAGATGCAACACTTCCCACCATGCTGACCCCCCCCCCCACTTCATCATTTTAAGAGGGGTATGATACAAATTGAATAACATTTTATAATGATGACTTTTAAGGCTGGCTGCAGGAAAGATCCTCCCTGTCAAATCAATAGATTTTTCCAATGAGATTTCAGGGTTCCCCAACCATGTTCTCCATCTCATATTATATTTTTCTAGATCATCCTTTCTGCCCTCTAACAGTGTTTTATAAATTAGCTTGATGTTTCCCAGCTGTCTAATAGATTCTACAATTTTAAACTTCTTAATGCAAATAGGGTGTTTTCCCAGAAAGTCCCTTACTTGTAAGTATTTAAAAAATAGAGTTATGGGTAGATGGAATTTATCCGCCAACTCCGCAAATAAGTGTAATCTCCCATTATCATGATATAAGTCGCCAAGTCAGGTAATCCCCTTCCTTCTCAAGCCTAAGGCCACCTGGTCGCAGAAGATCAGGGTCAGCAGTCCTGTGGCACTAGTGGGGGTATACATGGAAAGTACTGGAATCTCGAAGCTTTTCCCTACAGTCTTCCAGACTTTAAACACAGCATTTAATACCTTGAAGTGCGTTCTTTTAAAATAACTGCTGTCCACTCTTTTGAATAGGCAATGCTTGACCTTTGACCCTAGAATCATCTGATAAATTGAGGGGGCTTTGGCCAGATTACTAATCTCTTCTCCAGTACGTAAAATACGTGCATTAACCAAAATACAGGAATAATTATACAAAGCAAAGTCAGGGATAGACCATCCTCCTCTTTCTCAAGAAGGATTCATATATCGAGCAGCCCTACGAGGTTTCCAAAGGGCCCACATAAACTTACTACAGAGAGATTGTAAATATGTAAATATTGAATTTGCTTATAGGATACCTCCAGGGGCACAGCCCTAAAAAAATACATAACTCGCGGTAAGACATTCATTTTCAGAACGTTAGCTCTGCCACTAATGACAGATGGAGATTCTCCTACCTTTCAAGTGAGCATTTTACTCCCCAAATAATATCGCCCCAATTAACCTCAAAGATCTCTTTAACAGAGGTACGGATCTTAATACCCAGATAGATAGCTTCCTTAACACACCTTGCATCCCCATCCATTGCTTGACTTGTACATAAAATTTAGGTTTTAGCAGTATTAAGTTTATACCCAGAAAGTGCCCCAAAAGTCTGCGCCAGGGATTCTATTTCAGGTATAGCGAGACAGGGATTACAAGTAACAATCGCTATATCATTGGCATAAACCATTACAGAATACTGTTCTTGTTGTACTTTACAAGGCAACATTTTTCTACTTTGTTCTAGCATAAGAACAAAAGGGTTAATATACAGCGCAGATAAAAGTGGTGAACAAGGACAGCCTTGTCGTGTGCCTCTAGAAATCGCGATGGTCTCTGAGTGATATCCCATTGAGCAAATTTTCACTGAGGGGAGATGATAAAGGGCGTTTAAAGCACGTATATAGCCCTGCCCGAAACCCATGTGTTGCAGTCTCCATGAGAGGAAATGCCACAAAACCCGGTTGAGCGCCTTTTCGGCATTGAGTAAAATCAGGCCAAGTTCTCGAGATTCTACCTGTACGATATCTTGGAGAGTAATTACTCTACGCACATGGTCTATTGTCCCTCTCCCAGGTATAAAGCTGTGTTGTTTTAACAATACTATTGATGGTATAATTTTTGCCAACCGTGTGGCCAAGATTTTTGCATAGATTTTACCGTCGGCATTAAGAAGAGAGATTGGATGATAAGACCCCGGTAATTCAGATGGTTTCCACTTTTTCTTCAACACACAAATATTGGCCTCGGACCAGGTTCGTGGAATCTCCCCTTTTTGTGAAGTTTGATAAACTTTTAGCATATCATTTTTTATCTTCTGAAAAAAGATCTTAAATACTTCCAAGGAGGGTCTGTCTGGTCCTGCAGCTTTCCCTACTGCAAGAGAATTTATGGCCTGCTCTAATTCCCCCATCCTAATAGGTTCAACATCCGTTTGAGCCAATTGGCCCCATAAAGTGGCTGGAAGTCCCATATCTGTCGGAGAAAGGCCCCCAGTATCGTTCTCTGTATATAATTCTGTATAAAAATCATGAAACACTATAAGAATTTCCTAGGGATCAGACACAATAACCCCATCCGTTCTTTATTCGTCCTCTTATATTTGCAATTTCTAGGCTAAACATCGGCCCGTGGCCTCGCCATACTCATGACACTCTTTTCTATATGTTTGATATTTTATGGCGCTCTCCTTGCTCGATTCTAGATTAATTTTGGCCTTACATCTCGCTAGATTATTCTGAAGTGATGTGGTGTTATATCCTGCAGCTAACCCGTTAACTAATTCCTCTTCGACAATCTTAAGCTCATCATAAAAAACCTGCAATGCCTGTTTCACTAATTTACATTTTAAATACCCATGGCTCTGTGTTTCCCCTCTAAATCCAGCTTTGGATGTATCCCATGCAGTCCCTCAGGACGCGGAGTGTCTATTAATTTGCAAAAATTCCTTTATCCACACCTTCATGTGTTCAATAAATGTTTCATCCATCAAATGCTTCCTGTCAAATGTAAACGTTCTCGGGGCCACACCGAGCAAGTGCCAGGATTTCAACTACTACAAGTGCATGGTTCAAGGTCACCCTTGGGTATACACAGATTTAGTAATTGAAATAGAGCCTTGATGACCCGGGGTTTCCTACCTTTGTAGTTTCGCCTCCAATTTTGAAAAGCTTCAGAGGTCAAATTTATATTAAGATCCCCACACAAGAATAACAGAATGGGCCATGTAGCAAGCTCCCCATTCAAATATTCCAATATTGGGGCTTCATCAAGGTTAGAGCCTTATATTGTACAGAGGGTACATATAACCCCCCCTGTCCTACATTCCACAATGGCCCAAAATCAGCCCGATGTGGATACACCACATCGGGCTGAATCACCCGAAGCTCTCTGGAGACCCTCTGCCTTTTATTATAATTATTTAACCCGCACACATTCAGTGTGCATATTCGAAGGCCTAAATTTGCCATAAATTCAAGGTTGCCATACCTACAGGCCTATAAGCAAACCTTTTAACCCTCTGTACTTTTCTTTGCTGCTATGAATCTTCCTTTTTCTTTTACTTTTACCCCCCACCCTCCTCCTTACCCTCTCCACCATCCTCACCCCCAACACCACCCCAACAGCACACCACAGAGCCCCACTACCTCGAGGCTTTAGGACTGTTAGTCCTAGTGGTGACATGCTCCCTACACCCAAAAGTCCCTCCCACACCCGTGAAGTCCCCCAACAATTGAACCTAACAAAAAAAACATTAACCTACAGATCAATAGGCCACAGACAGTATGCATACTCATTCTCTTCCCCCATGACATAACCTGTTGCAACAGCTGGGGGATATACAACTTCATAAACAAGAGTTATGCAAATAATTAAGAATAAGAGCACAAAAGGAAGCTGCAATTTGATAATGATTCTATAAGCCTAATCCCTCCTTATCCTTCTTTGAGGGTTTGCAGAAACTCTTTCGTCAAAATTTCAGAGGTGAAAAACCTAGTATTCCCTTTATGGATGATTTTAAGTTTGCCCGGTTGTAGTAAGAAAGCTTGGGCCCCCTTAGTTTGAAATGGTAGAATAAGCTGAGGTAATTGCCAGCGTTTCTCTACCGTCTGATGGCCGTAATCTGGCCTAACAAAAAATTCAACCCCCTTGCCAACTCTTTTCCTATCGAGACGGGCAAGATCGGAAACTGCTTCTCGTGCCAAAAAGTTGTTAAATTAAATCAGTATGGCCCTTGGTTTAGCCACTTCTGCCGACTGACCTGGCCGGGCCCGGACAGAAAAGGGAAAACGGTGAGCCCTCTGAATCCTCTGTCTGCCAGTCCCATTGAGTTCTTTCTGGAAACGCCTCAGTAAACAATTCAATAATAAATTATGAGGGTCCTGTCCTTCAAACCCCTCAGGAATTTGAAAGACTCGCAGATTGTTCCGCCGAGCTCTGTTCTCCAAATCAATAAGTTTCCATAGCATCGTCTTTTGTGAAGCTAGTTTATCCTCCAAGTACGAAATACAGGCTTCTGCCTCGGTAATTCTTGCAGTAAACTCTGAGCAAGTCTGGGCGATATGCCGTACAGAATTTTGTAATTTACGACAGACATTCTGTGTCCTTTGGCTTTCTAATCGCGTTTCCTCCCTGTAGTAATCACTGTTCGATATATAAGACTCAAGGATACCTCTTCTGATGGCTCTAGTGTTCTACGCAGCACAGAGGGGTCAGATTTATCCGGGGTTCTAACCATTGACTTTTGCACCGGTAAAGAGGAATTGGCAAAGTAGCAAGACTCCTCTGTCAAAGCCCTTTTCTTCCGCATTGTCTGGGGGCTCCCCTCCGATGAATCCCTTTCCGTATCCTCAGGGGGTGTAGTACTATGCTCACTCAGTTCATCCCAATGTTGAGCCATATGCGTTTTCCCATTTCTCATCATCTCCTCACTGGATATATCCGAATGTTCTGATAATGACAAGAACTTATCCACAAGATCCACCAACTCCGCCTCCTTCGTTAGTGAATCTAGACTGTGTGACTCTGTCCCATTAAGAGCCCCAGCCAAGCCAACCAAGCCATTTTTGCTTCTAACCACAATGTTATTATCATTACAAAGCTTCTGTGGTACAACTGGTTCAGTATCTTGGCAACCCAGTTCCAGGGGTTCACCCCACTGTTGTTCACTCCTGCAGGATTGCGCCCATCCTTTTTACCAGCGCCGTTAGCCAGATCCATATTGCTGCCAGATATTAAATTGTCCACGGCAACAGCGTCATACAGAGAAATCTGCTGAGCACCTGAACTCTCCTTCATGATGACCGGGGGAACCAACAACAGCTTCAACACCCAATGTTCCTAGGAGCTTGTCTGTTTGGGGATTCGGAACACCCCGGATCCCTGTTTTCCCACTCTTCCCACCTTTACCTTGTGAGAACATTTGCGGGATAGTGCATTTTGCGGGACTGACCATGCCCGTAGACTTACCACGGGCACAGCTCTGGCCTTTATTTGTTTTACCATTGAGATTAGAGGCCTTCTTACGGCTCAGCGGCTCCGCGGTTTTTCCTATCGTTTCGGAGACAGTTCCAACGGCTGCCACTGTAGCAGCAGCGGTAGCACCATCAGCCAGGGCCTGGGCTTTCCCTCTAGCTTCTTTAGGCGGCATTATCGGTGTTCTGCAATATCCTGTTCTCGACTCTCCAGTAGTTTTGCCTGCAACAGTTGCTGCTGCTCGGCTCGGCGTCTACGCCAGGCCCCTTGCGGCTACAATGTATCCAAGTCGGATTTTGCTGATATAACCTGAACATGCCAATAGTACCAGGACTGAGCTTCGCACACCTCGGTAAGTGCTCAGACCCACTTTCACCCTCTTGTCCTCTCACTATCCACAGCACATCATCTTCACGGGTGTAGGAGGACAGGGCTACCATCTCACATGACTGAGCTGGCGGCCGCCATCTTGTCTCTGTCAAATGATATTCTATATGTAATATTCTGATATATAGTTCTGTTGATTTCTACATTCCCACCCACTGTAAAACTAAGACAGTGTTCTCGTTATAAGAGCTGCTATATTTCTTGTAACTCCCATGATATCCCCAATCCAACAAAATCTCTTCTATTTCCTTTGGGTAACTGATTAGACTTTTTCATGTCAGTAATATCTTGTTTTTTTTGTGCCCCATTGCGTCTCCCATGCACTACGTCTGCCAGGCTCTCTACTCACATCCATTGTGGCTACAAGTTAATCATCCTGTGCAACATTTTTCAGATACTTTGAGAGAGCCATCTGTATAACCCTATTAACCATTCAATCGCATCACTGCGAGTTTCCATACCGGCTGCAGACCATGATGGAACTATCTGGAATACAAAAGTTCTGGCTGAATGATCAGAAGTAATTCTGCTTTGCCCTGAAGGTTCTGAGGTTTTCCAAGACTGAATGAACGATCACCATCTGTCGGTGAGAACCTGTTGCTTACCGAGTCCGTCAAGATGCTATCCAGAGTGTCAGCAGTCACCAACATGTTGCTCATTGTCACCTCCCTTTGAGTGATGGTAGTATACATACAATGTACAATGGTTAGTTCCTGCTGGAGTGTTAACTGGAAGAAAAAGTAAATTTCATACATGTGATTAACAGAGTCAATCAGGAACTTATTCACAAACATACTGCAAAATGCTTATTTCAAAACCTTTGTCTGAAGACCTCTGCCTCCACCTCTCTTATCTTTACAACAAGATCTTTGCCCTACACATACAACTATAATTTTGTACTACCCGTGGGAGGGATGGGAGTGAGTGGCTGGAAAACAGGTAATAGTTATTACTAAATGGGAGAGCTTTAGGTAAAGGTAGATTGGGTATATATATTCATTAAAAACTAAAGGTTATAGGGAGGTTAAAGTTAGGTTCAGATTTTCCACACTCAAAACCATAGAAACCATAGAAATTCAGCAGTTATAGCTAGAGTTATCTCAAGTAACTATAACTTGTGCCTAAGGTAATTATAACTCAACCCCGCCATGAACTGTTATCTCATCAGCAATTTGACAGCAAATGTTGCACTGATATTATCAATAATATCAGAGAAGATGTCACAAGTGAAGTAAAATGTGAGGTGCATGGTGACCTTGCGAGTTATAGTTGCCTTAGGGCACAAGGTATAGTTACTCCCCATTAGTAACAGTGCCGGGCCATTGGGAATGGGGTCCCTAGGGCTTGAATCAGCCCGGGAGGGGGTCTGCGTGCCCCCTCACCCTTCTTACCTTTATCTGTACCCCAGAAGATGGAGTCCGAGGCTGAAAACGGTAAGGGGCCTATGTGCTGCCCTCTCAATATTTTATAAAGCTGGGCCCCAGGAAATGGGGACATCAGGGTCGGCTCATCCTTGGGAAGTGGGCCACGTACTCCCCTGACCTATATGCATATACAAAAATTGATGTGCCCTCAAGTAATACAACTGGTGCTATGTAAAGCGCTTTGATACCCGATTCGGGTCAAGTTCGCGCTATATAAAACTCTGTAAAAAAAAAAACATGGGACCTTACCCACCCAGGGAATTAAAGAAAACAAGCACAGGAGACTGTACTTGTTTATTTTTTTTTTTATTTGGCCACAGATCCTCTGGAAAATCAGAGAAAATTTTAAATCTAAACATTTTTGCCCAGACACGGTTACCTGGGGCCCCCCGCAACCAGTCCTAGGGGGTCAGAGTATTCCTACCCCGCCCAATTGCATTTTTTCACGTTTTTTTTTTGAGTCAGGCCAAGTCCTGAGTCCCAAGATGTCTCCCACTACTTTCTAGTAGAAGTGTTGGCAGCCAATCAGATCTCACTATGAGAACTGTCGGATCTGCAGAACCACTGCGTCTCTATATATACATATATATTTGTTTTACTTAAAAACTACTGAACAGATTTAAACCAAATTACGAGAGCATGCTTTCTGTCAAATTTGGTGTAATTCCATTCAGAGTTCGGGCTATAGTTACGTTCAAAATTCCTATGGGAAATTACATGAGGAAAAGTTGTTTTGGGTCCTCCTACCTAATGGCAACTGCTAGTAGGTGATTTAAAAATATATGTAAATAAGCAAACAAAGGATCCCTAAATCTCAGTCCTTCTTGCAATGGTTGTCTCTTCAGATTTCAAGCCGTGCAGTGTCTCTGGGTATTTTTTGTTGCTCAAGTGAATATGGAGAGTGGATAGTCTATAGATAGATCTATTATTCACTATAAAAACAAAGGGTACAGAAACGTTATAGTTAGGCTCAGATTCCACTTATACAAAATCTGATCTAACTATAACTTACGGGCCCGCAATACACTGTTTATTACCTCACATATTACATCACTCATGACATGGTCAGTGACATCACTGAGGACATCACTAATGACATTATCCACAGAACTACTCAGCACCCTCTCACACTCCTATATAACCTCTCATTCACCCACTCACACACCCACACAATCACTCACAGACCCATACAAGTACTCACACAACCACTTACTCATCAATAAAGCCACTCACACACCCACTTATAGTGAAGATTCGTCAAACTACGCCAAAGATATAAACAAGTTACAAAACCCATTTCCTATGGAAACATGGTCCAATTGTCCAAACTATAACTACCTACTGGCATCCACCAGTAGGTAACATGGCATACATCTATATATACATATTGTCAGCATACAAATATTTATTCGGCTATAATCACAACCGTACAAGAACATAAAATGACATGTTTATAAAATAGTAAAAACTAGTGGGCTTAACATTTTATTTAAAGAAATACGAATGTGTCGACAGTCACAATACATTATATAATCTCATGCATCACATCAAGGTTACTCAGGTCTAGATTGTATTGATCTCAAAGCAGCATGTAGAAAGCATGAAACAGCAAAAAGATAATGCTTGATCATCAGACGCTGCAGATACATAAGTGCCAGGTATCCATGTGAGAAGTTCAGAACTTTCAGTAACGGGAAAAGGAACTGCTTCCTAGGCAGGCTCAAATATTTGCAAAACAAAATGTAGGGTAGCCTGTGGAGACATATTGTTGCATCCACAGGCCCCTAAGTGCCTGAAAGAGACTGACCACTAGATGTGGTCAAAAGATGATGTAGCACGTTAACTGTAGGAACTAGGGTCACCAGTTCCCCGGGGGTAGCCTGGCACGAGCAGGTTGGCACCCGAAAGTTCAGGTGTTAAGTGACTACACAGCACACGCATCCACTGAGACAATAAGTGTACACAAGGACATAGACCACACCAGTTACGTTTGATTCAAATTAATAAGCTTTTATATAAGATTAGAATCAGGGCAATCAAAAATTCACAGTAGCAATACCTTATTAGTTTCCCTTAAAAGCACATGTGTCTCATCACTCTGCAATAAATACTTAAATGAATAAATATTAAATATTAGATAACCGTGGGCTTGGCAACAACCTTGCTCCTAATCAGCACCTGCAAGGAAATCTTTATAAAGACATTCAAATAACATTGCATCAAGCATCAATGACCATTTCTTCATGTAAGCAACCATCTCATTTAGTGACTAATAGCATCCAGGAAACTTTGCCTTGGACAAGAGTAAACCGTCCATTAAGTAGGAGTAAAAGATTTCATTCGGTATTAATGGACATCACAGTGAAGATTGGGCATCAGCTCATTAGGCGAGAGAACTGGGCATTCATTAAGGCACAGATACCCCTGTAATCAGCAAAAGCACTTCCTTATACAACCATTACCCTAGCATCAGGGCCTACACCAGCTGGCATTCGTCTGGACCCCAGGCAGGGGTTAACCAATGTCTCGGCCCAGTTCAGAGGCCTGGCAGTCTTGCAGGAACTTCTCCCCCACCCAGAGTCATCTAAGTCCAACAGGGCCCAACCACGATGTTCCCCGGGGGAGGGGCGAAGTCGGGGCCTTCTCCGGCCTTCCGCCCTCCTCCCCTGGGGGTTACCTTC
The DNA here is from genome assembly GCF_964261635.1 of Lissotriton helveticus. Lineage (NCBI taxonomy): Eukaryota > Metazoa > Chordata > Amphibia > Caudata > Salamandridae > Lissotriton > Lissotriton helveticus. The sequence continues at coordinate 600,547,276 of NC_136073.1, read as the reverse complement.
TATCTTCAGCCCTCCGGGGCCCTTGCGGTGGGTCAACTGGTGTAGGAGGGCTCGGGCTCCTTCGGGAGCTCTCCGGTGGTTTGGCACTGTGGGGGGCAGTCGCGAGGTACAGCCGGGCTTCACAAGGCCCCGCGGGTGCAGCAAGCAGGAGGGGATCTCTCGCTCTCGTCGAGCGCTGCTGCGGGATCTGCCCAGGGTCCCAGGCCTACCGAGTCTCACTGGGCCCAGGACTAATCATAGGAGACAGGGAGGAGGTGCGCCCACAGCTGCCGGTTGCAGAGCAGCCTGCGGGGGTGTGTAGGCCTCACGCTCGACAGCAGGCAGTGGTGGAGGGGGCACGGCTAGTGACGCGGCAGGCGTCCCCTCACCATGTGACAGGGGAGGCAACTGCTTCGGGCCAGGAGCGGCCTTGTGGAATATGGCGGCGGCCCTCTCCTGGTCCCGGGGGCCGCCGGGGGGGTGATGAAGGCAGCACCGGCCCAGGGAGTGCTGGACTGCGACGGTGAGTTCCGCAGCGCGCTCAGTCTTTCCAGCGCTGAGGGGGCAGTCTCAACCCTAGCGCTTCGTGACAGAAAGGGGCTCTGGCCTCACAGCGCTTAGTGACATAAAGGGGCTCTGGCTTCACAGCGCTTCGTGACAGACAGGGGCTCTGGCCTCAAGCGCTTCCCAGTGGGGGCACAGTTGACGAGCGCTGGATAGATAATGCAGGGAAAATAGCCGTTGCAGCTATCAGGCAGGTCAGCGTTCTAGCGCTGGGGGGGGAAGAGCGCTTCTCAGGTGGCCCAAGTCACTTCAGGATTAGGCGCGCAGTTCAGTCAGGGGGGGTTGGCGCAGAGAGGGGAGAGCGCTTGGCAGGCAGATCAGTACCTGGTTGATCCCCCAAGATTCCTGGTTAGCGCGGGAAAGCTTCTTCTTGGCGCTTGTTGGTTCTGACTCCCTTTCTTTGTAGTTCCTTGGTTTCTTGAGGGGGGGTTTGAGTTGAAGGCTTGACGGCAGGTCACTTCAGGTGGTCCCTGGGTTCCCCTCCCACCGGGCCAGATCAGTGGGCTAGTTCAGGGTTCCTCACTCTACTTGGAAGGCAGCACCTAAGCCCTGTCACTACCAGCGGCATATGCCCCTGACTAGGCCCTACCGTCTAAATCTCCTGCGTGGGTCCCCCGGGTCAGTGATGCCCCAACTCTCTACTCTGCTCTGACTGGAAAGTTTCCCTCCCTTTTCTTATATAGCGACAGTTGGCAATTGGCAGTGGCAGTTGGTGTCACCTCCCCTGTTCTAGAAGGTTCCAGGAGCTTCCCACATTCTAGCTATGGGCAGGCTGGCAGGCTGGCATTGCTACATTGTTTAAGGGTTCCAGCCAGCTCCGGGCTACTAGAGTGCACCTAAAAAGACCACTCTGCAGTAGCAGGGGTCAGTGGTAGCCATCTTAGGGGAAGAGAGCACCTGCACCATAACATTGGGAAACAATGGGAAGGTGCCCAGAGACCTAAGGCCAACAAAAAGTAGCTGGGAAAAATGAGGCCAGGGTGAAAACAAATAGGGAAGACCACCCTAGGGCTGACAGGTCTAACATGCATCCCCCCCTGCAGAAAGAGGGGAGAGCTACCCAACCTCTAGGGCGTTCTTGTCACTAAGGCGGAAAAACCGGGAGAGACCGTCAGCATTGGCGTGGTCAACTCCGGGCCGATGTTCCACCCGAAAGTCCATCCCCTGTAGGGAAATGGACCACCTTAGCAACTTGGGGTTTTCGCCTCTCATCAGCATGAGCCAGCAAAGGGGTCTGTGGTCGGTTTGAATGAGGAAGTGAGAGCCAAAAAGGTATGACCTCAACTTCTTGAAGGCCCAGACCACAGCGAAGGCGTCTCGCTCGATGGTACTCCATCGCCGTTCCCGAGGGAGGAGTCTTCTGGAGATGAAGGCCACAGGTTGGTCCTGGCCGTCGTCGTTGAGTTGCGAAAGCACAGCGCCTACGCGTGCTCTGAGACATCCGTTTGCACGATGAATTCTTTCTGGAAGTCAGGAGTGGCCAGCACCGGAGCTGTGCAGATCGCGCGCTTCAGTGTTTCGAATGCCTCCTGGCAAGCAGCCTTCCAGGTCACCTTGCGGGGCTGCTTCTTGGACGTTAGCTCAGTCAAGGGGGCTACAATGGTACCATATCCCTTGACGAACCTGCGGTAGTATCCCGTGAGGCCGAGGAAAGCTCGGACCTCAGTTTGGGATGGTCTCAATTTTGGCCGGAGGGGTTGCACCTTACCCCCGCCCACCAGGTTTCCGAGGTACATGACAGATCCCTGTCCAATCTGGCACTTGCTAGCCTTGATGGTGAGGCCAGCGCGTTGCAGAGCCTGCAGCACCTCCTGGAGATGCTGCAGATGGTCCTCCCAGGTGCTACTGAAGACAGCCATGTCATCCAGGTTTGCTGCTGAGAAGGACTCCAGGCCAGACACCACCTGGTTCACCAACCGCTGGAAGGTGGCCGGAGCATTCTTGAGCCCGAAGGGCATCACTCTGAATTGGAAGTGGCCCTCGGGGGTGGAGAACGCTGTCTTCTCCTTCGCTCCATCGGCCATGGCAATCTGCCAGTACCCTGATGTCAAGTCGATGGTGCTGAGGTACGTGGCTGCTCCCAGACGGTCAATCAGCTTATCCGCCTGTGGGATCGGGTGAGCATCTGTCTTGGTGACAGAGTTCAATCCCCGATAGTCCACACAGAACCGAAGTTCTGGTGTGGTGCCCGGTGGGGCCACTTTCCGCACCAACACGACCGGACTAGTCCACAGGCTGCTGGAGGGTTCGATCACCCCCAGCTCCAGCATTTTGGCCACATCACCCTGGATGCTGTTTTTCACTTTCTCAGACAGCCGGTAAGACTTGGTTTTTACTGGCGGACTGTCCCCTGTGTCCACATCATGGGTACACAGATGTGTAATTCCACAGGTGCAGTGATGGTCCTCAGAGGAATAGCCTCTGGGTACCGAGTGGTGTGGTCCACTAACACCAAGATGAACCAGTGTCCCACAGAGGTCGGAGGATCTAACGGCCCAACGATGTCGATACCGACCCGCTCAAAAGGGGTCCCGACCACCGGGAGTGGTTCCAAAGGGGCCTTCACTTTGGTCCCCGTCTTGCCACTTGCCTGGCAAGTCTTGCAGGTCTTGTAGTAGGTGTCAGAGGCAACTCTCATCCTGGGCCAATAAAAATTAAGCATGGGCGGATTTTGCGGATCCACGATTCGCGGATTAAGCGGATCCACGGATCGTGGATCCGCAAAATCCGCGGATTTAGCGGATTTGCGGATTTGGGGGCGGGGCTTCATCGAGTGTGTGGGCGGGGCCAAACGGACGGGGCTTCCACGCGAGCGCACATGCCTCTTGTGTGTCTAAAAGGTCAGAGACCGATCAGAGCAGATTATCGATGGTATATTTGGGAAGAAGGCACATCTGCCCAGCCTCCCAACGCTCACGATTTTTTTTGGGCTGATGAATGAGTCACTGCATTTGCGCTTCAACTAGTTCCAGCGACCAAGTGTGTGTTACTATGCAATCGCGCCGAAGTGCGCAGGGGTCCCTTGAGTGAAATGTCCATCATAGTGGGTAAATGGCGGAAAGACGGTGCACACCTCGAGTGTGTGGGCGGGGCCAAACGGACGGGGCGTCCATGCGAGCATGCCTCTTGTGTGTATAAAAGGGCAGAGACCGATCAGAGCAGCAGATTAATTTTTGGGCTGATGAATGAGTCACTGAATTTAAGCTTCAACTAGGGCACATGCTTTATTGATATCTGCAAGTGTTTCCTGTTGAGGTTTATTTTTTTGTGCCAGGACCGTCGTGCCCGAATGAACCCTGCCCTTCATATTTATTCAAGAAGAGTAAAGACACCACCGTTGAAATAATTTACGATGGCGCCGGCAAGCTGCCAGCGCCATCCTGCAATAGTTACTTAATTAGCTTCAACAGGAAGCTCCAACTGTTAAAATAAAGCAGGCGCTCGAGCCCCTGCTGTATCTTATCTATTAGAGCTTCCTGTTGAAGCTAATTAAGTAACTATTGCAGGATGGCGCTGGCAGCTTGCCGGCGCCATCGTTAATTAGGCTCGCCTGAACTTTTGACCGCAAAATCCGCTCCGATCGCGGATTGCGGATTTTCGGTAAATCCGCGAGAGTTCGCGGATCGCGGATTCACAGAAAATCCGCAAAATCCGCGATCGGAGCGGATTTTGCGCTCATGCTTAATAAAAATGTGGGACTAGCCTTGCAAAGGCCTTGTCCTGGCCCAGGTGTCCAGCTAAAGGAATCTCATGCTCCAATTCCAATAAGAAGGCCCGGTAGCATTGGGGGACCACTAAGGCCCTCGAGGATCCATGCACCGGAACCTTAGGCTCAGTGTAAAGGAGGCCATTCTCCAGGTATACGTGAAAACTTCCGGTCTCCTGATGAATCGCTTGGGCTTCGGCATGTCGCCGCATGCCTTCAAGCGTGGGGCACTCCTTTTGCGCCCGACAGAATTCCTCCCGGGTAGGCCCTCCTTCCACATGCCACTCGGCAAGGGTCGGCAAGTCCTCCACGGGAACAACATACACCACCACGGACTCCGGGGGTACCTCCACAGGCTCCCCATCCATCACACGGGGTGTGCTCTCCACTCCATTCTCCCCTTCAGGACCAGCATTGGGTTGGGCCATTGTCTCAGGCTCCAACCCGAGTTGAGTTTCTTGCCGGGCAGCCATGGACCGCGTGACCACGCAAGTCCACCCTGGTAACCCCGGCATCTCAGTGTGGGCCTTAAATTCCACTTCCTTCCAGGTGGTATGTTCCAGGTCGTTTCCTAGCAGACAGTCCACAGGCAAGGCAGGGCTTATCGCAACCCTCAACGGGCCTTGAACTCCTCCCCACTCAAAGGGAACCTGAGCCACGGGATAGTAGCTCAGACTGCCGTCAGCCAACACAGCCGGATGGAACACATCAGGTACTACTTGCTCAGGGGACACCAGCCGCCTCACTACAGTGGTCATGCTGGCACCTGCGTCCCTCAGAGCGTCCACCTCCTCCCCATTGACCTTCACCCTCTGCTGGTACTTAGCAGTATTCCATGGTAAGGGCGTCACTGGGACCATCTCTCTATCCCCAAGTGAAACCAGGGTCAGGCCTGTCCACTCCCCCACCCTATCTAGGGGCAGCTCCATCCCAAGCGCTACACTAGCCACCCCAGGACTCTTGCCACCTGTGGGGGCTGGGGGTCGTTTGCGACACTGGGCATCTCCCTTGTAGTGTCCAACCTCCCCGCATTCATAGCACCGGACAATTTTTGGCTGCTGACTCTTGTCAGGGTAAGTGGGCTTTGGGGAACTGGACTGAGGTGGGGCACCTACTCCTCTCTCAAACTGTCTAGTTTGTGGGCCTCGTGAGAACTCCTTCTTTTTATCTCCCCCTCTTTCTTCTGGGGGCCGCCCTGTCCGCCTTTCGGGCCATCTCCCCCAGGGGCCTTGTGTGACACCCGGGTGCTGACCCAAGTATCCGCCTCCTCCGCAAGCTCACGGGGATCAGTCAGCTTGCGGTCCACCAGATGTTGGCGAAGCTCCGGAAAACATATATCCAAGAGGTGCTCTCTCAAAAAAAGATTGTACAGGCCCTCATAATCATGCACCTCGCTGCCACGCACCCAACCATCCAGAGCCTTACGGGCATAGTCAAAGAAATCCACCCAATTCTGAGTGGACAGCTTATGGCTGTCACAGAACTTTTGGCGATACCTTTCAGGGTTGAGGCCGAACTTTTTAATGAGTGCCTCCTTCATGGGGGAATACCTGAACTGGTCTGCCTTATCCAAGTACAGGAGGGTGTCCCTGACGTTGGGAGGTATATAACGATACAGGCCACCTCCCCAGTGTTTCTCAGGCACCCCATGGGTGGTCAAAGCCACTTCCTACGCCTCCAACCACCTAGCAATGTCATCCCCCTGTGTGTAGCTCGCGATCACCTCCTTGGGTAACCAAAATCTGGGCTGCTGTTTAACCCCTTGTATGCTGCCACCATTGGGACTTCCTGGCGCACCCAATTGCAATGCTCGCAGCTCCATTTCTTTAAGCTGGAGCTCGTGCGCCAACTTCCTTTCCTCCATAGCTAACTTTTTTTCTTCCAAAGCAAGCTTCTTATCTTCCCTTTCTCTTTCCCTCTCGTGCTCTAGTTTGGCAAGCTCCCACTTCAATCGCCTCTCCTCCCTCCTGTCCTCATACTCCTGCGATGACGCACTCCCCCCAGATACACTACTCCCTGTGCCTGAACGTCTTCCTGGCAACACATTGTCGGACATATCAATGTTGAGCAGGCCTGGGTCTTCTGGAGTGCCCGCCTCCCCTTGCGTGACCTGCCCCTCCTGTTCCCCATCCCCTCTCTCCTCTGGGTGGGCCCTTACCCATGCCCTCAAGGCGGTACGGAGTTCTTCCTTTGCGGCTCTCCGCCCAACCGGCACCCCCATCCCCTGACAAAATTCCCTAAGCTGCACCACTGTGTACTCCTCCAGATCGGCTAGCTGGAACTCCATTTTGCCAGGTGGAGATCCAGATAAAATCAAGGAAAGATATTAGGACTTGGGTACAATACTGGGTCAACACAGGTCTCTGCACACTCTACAGGCTAAACAGTGGGAGGGGTTAATTGAGAAAGGTTGTAGGCACGATAGGTGTCCAGTCTAATTGCAGCGCACTCTGTCCCACTGGAGGGTGCTGTATAGTCACAGGTCCTGGATCCCACTGCTCGCCACCAAATGTAGGAACTGAGGTCACCAGTTCCCCGGGTGTAGCCTGGCATGAGCAGGTAGGCACCTGCTCATGCCAGGTGCCTACCTGGCATGAGCCAGGTTAAGTGACTACACAGCACACGCATCCACTGAGACAATAAGTGCACACAAGGACATAGACCACACCAGTTACGTTTGATTCAAATTAATAAGCTTTTATATAAGATTAGAATCAGGGCAATCAAAAATTCACAGTAGTAATAACTTATTAGTTTCCCCTAAAAGCACATGTGTCTCATCACTCGGCAATAAATACTTAAATTAATAAATATTAATTATTAGATAACCGTGGGCTTGGCAACAACCTTGCTCCTAATCAGCACCTGCAAGGAAATCTTTATAAAGACATTCAAATAACATTGCATCAATCATCAATAACTATTTCTTCATGTAAGCAACCATCTCATTTAGTGACTAAAAGCATCCAGGAAACTTTGCCTTGGACAAGAGTAAACCGTCCATTAAGTAGGAGTAAAACGTTTCATTCTGTATTAATGGACATCACAGTGAAGATTAATGGACATCACAGTGAAGCTCTTTTCTGTATAGGGTTTTCCTTTTTGGTTTCTTTTTTCTTTCCAGCTTATAGTTGTTATGTTTGTTACTCTGCATAAGTTCTCTTCGCTAAAGCGCCAAGATGCTCCTTTGGAGTAGCCGTGCGCTATAGAAGAAAATAAATAACATAACATAACATAACATCAGCTCATTAGGCGAGAGAACTGGGCATTCATTAAGGCACAGATACCCCTGTATTCAGCAAAAGCACTTCCTTATACCACCATTACCCAAGCATCAGGGCCTACACCAGCTGGCATTCGTCTGGACCCCAGGCAGGGGTTAACCAATGTCTTGGCCCAGTTCAGAGGCCTGGCAGTCTCGCAGGAACTTCTCCCCCACCGAGAGTCATCTAAGGCCAACAGGGCCCAACCACGATGTTCCCTGGGGGAGGGGCGAATTCGGGGCCTTCTCCGGCCTTCTCACCTCCTCCCCTGGGGGTTACCTTCTATCTTCGGCCCTCCGGGGCCCTTGGGGCGGGTCAACTGGTGTAGGAGGGCTCGGGCTCCTTCGGGAGCTCTCCGTTGGTCTGGCACTGTGGGGGGCAGTCGCGAGGTGCAACCGGGCTTCACGAGGCCCCGCGGGTGCAGCAAGCAGGAGGGGATATCTCGCTCTCGTCGAGCGCTGCTGCGGGATCTGCCCCGGGTCCCAGGCCTACCGAGTGTCACTGGGCCCAGGACCAATCTTAGGAGACAGGGAGGAGGCACGCAAGCAGCTGCCGGTTTCAGAGCAGCCTGCGGGGGCGTGTAGGCCTCACGCTCGACAGCAGGAAGTGGTGGAGGGGGCGCGGCTGGTGACGCGGCAGGCATCCCCTCACCATGTGACAGGGGAGGCAACAGCTTCGGGCCCGGAGCAGCTTTGTGGAATGTGGCGGCAGCCCTCTCCTGGTCCCGGGGGCCGCCGAGGGGGTGATGAAGGCAGCACCGGCCCAGGGAGAGCCAGGCTGCGACGGTGAGTTCCACAGCGCGCTCAGTCTTTCCAGCGCTGAGGGGGCAGTCTCAACCCTAGCGCTTCGTGACAGTAAGGGGCTCTGGCCTCACAGCGCTTGGTGACATAAAGGGGCTCTGGCTTCACAGCGCTTCGTGACAGACAGGGGCTCTGGCCTCAAGCGCTTCCCAGTGGGGGCACAGTTGACGAGCGCTGGATAGATAATGCAGGCAAAATAGCCGTCACAGCTATCAGGCAGGTCAGCGTTCTAGCGCTGGGGGGGGGGAAGAGCGCTTCTCAGGTGGCCCAAGTCACTTCAGGTTTAGGCGCGCAGTTCAGTCAGGGGGGGTTGGCGCAGAGAGGGTAGAGCGCTTGACAGGCAGATCAGTACCTGGTTGATCCCCCAAGATTCCTGATTAGCGCGGGAAAGCTTCTTCTTGGCGCGTGTTCGTTCTGACGCCCTTTGTTTGTAGTTCCTTGGTTTCTTGAGGGTGGGGGTTTGAGTTGAAGGCTTGACAGCAGGTCACTTCAGGTGGTCCCTGGGTTCCCCTCCCGCCGGGCCAGATCAGTGGGCTAGTTCAGGGTTCCTCACTCTACTTGGAAGGCAGCACCTAAGCCCTGTCACTCCCAGTGCTAAATCTCCTGCGTGGGTCCCCCAGGTCAGTGATGCCCCAACTCTCTACTCTGCTCTGACTGGAAAGTTTCCCTCCCTTTCCTTATATAGCGACAGTTGGCAGTGGCAGTTGGTGTCACCTCCCCAGTTCTAGAAGGTTCCAGGAGCTTCCCTCATTCTAGCTATGGGCAGGTTGGAAGGCTGGCATTGCTACATTGTTTAAGGGTTCCAGCCAGCTCCTGGCTACTAGAGTGCGCCTAAAAAGACCACGCTGCAGTAGCAGGGGTCAGTGGCAGCCATCTTAGGGGAAGAGAGCATCTGCACCTTAACATTGGGAAACAATGGGAAGGTGCCCAGAGACCTAAGGCCAACAAAAAGTAGGTGGGAAAAATGAGGCCAAGGCGAAAAAAAATAGGGAAGACCACCCTAGGCCTGACAGGTCTAACATTAACTTTGAATCGTACCAACAGAAATCTATCCCTTTCATTAGATAGGAGTGAAAGGAAAGCTCCATACCCTGAACAGTTTTTAAAAATAAATGCCCCTATACAATGGGTTTCACAAGCTCTATGTGTTCATGTTGTAATAAGGGACTTTTGAGAAACAAGTCTCTCCCTCTTTTGAGTTCCAGGGGGTACGGGGACTAATAATTGCAGTATATGTTCACCCAACCCATGCTGGTAAAAGCTGCCTTCATATAAGCAATCCAAGGGATTTGATGCATGTTGTCAAGGGTCAGACAATCAGACAAAATCAGTCTATTTATTTGGCATCCCTCCCCAGTCTATATCTTGATACAGCACAGCAAGGGTCTGAGAGCAACAAGGTCACCAATATATCTAAAACAAAGTTTCTGACGAACAAAAAAAGCCAGCAGAATAAACCTTAACATGTATTTTCTGTGAGTTAAATTTTACCGACCGTCATGTAACCCCTTACATTACTGTCATATAGCTCCTTGAAGATGCACTTGGACTTAAAATACTTAAGTAGAGGGTCCAGTCACCATGAGCCCAACCTCTGTGCAACGCTAGCTACAGTCCCCGTGGTCTTGACCAAATCACATGTCTTACCCTCAACTAGGGGTTTAAAACTCATATTAGCATCAAATAGCACCAGCAGGTAAGAGAAATCTGGGACCTTACCCAGGGTATGACTCCCCACCTTGAAGGTTTTGAAACTGGTGGAAATTCAGCGATGTTAAGAACTCTCTCCGCAAGTTGGGCAGTGGCAGTTGGTGTCACCTCCCCAGTTCTAGAAGGTTCCAGGAGCTTCCCTCATTCTAGCTATGGGCAGGCTGGAAGGCTGGCATTGCTACATTGTTTAAGGGTTCCAGCCAGCTCCTGGCTACTAGAGTGCGCCTAAAAAGACCACGCTGCAGTAGCAGGGGTCAGTGGCAGCCATCTTAGGGGAAGAGAGCACCTGCACCTTAACATTGGGAAACAATGGGAAGGTGCCCAGAGACCTAAGGCCAACAAAAAGTAGGTGGGAAAAATGAGGCCAAGGCGAAAAAAAATAGGGAAGACCACCCTAGGCCTGACAGGTCTAACATTAACTTTGAATCGTACCAACAGAAATCTATCCCTTTCATTAGATAGGAGTGAAAGGAAAGCTCCATACCCTGAACAGTTTTTAAAAATAAATGCCCCTATACAATGGGTTTCACAAGCTCTATGTGTTCATGTTGTAATAAGGGACTTTTGAGAAACAAGTATCTCCCTCTTTTGAGTTCCAGGGGGTACGGGGACTAATAATTGCAGTATATGTTCACCCAACCCATGCTGGTAAAAGCTGCCTTCATATAAGCAATCCAAGGGATTTGATGCATGTTGTCAAGGGTCAGACAATCAGACAAAATCAGTCTATTTATTTGGCATCCCTCCCCAGTCTATATCTTGATACAGCACAGCAAGGGTCTGAGAGCAACAAGGTCACCAATGTATCTAAAACAAAGTTTCTGACGAACAAAAAAAGCCAGCAGAATAAACCTTAACATGTATTTTCTGTGAGTTAAATTTTATCGACCGTCATGTAACCCCATACATCACTGTCATATAGCTCCTTGAAGATGCACTTGGACTTAAAATACTTAAGTAGAGGTTCCAGTCACCATGAGCCCAACCTCTGTGCAACGCTAGCTACAGTCCCCGTGGTCTTGACCAAATCACAAGTCTTACCCTCAACTAGGGGTTTAAAACTCATATTAGCATCAAATAGCACCAGCAGGTAAGAGAAATCTGGAACCTTACCCTGGGTATGACTCCCCACCTTGAAGGTTTTGAAACTGGTGGAAATTCAGCGATGTTAAGAACTCTCTCCGCAAGTTGGGCTTTAAATATGATATGCTCTACCCTGCCTGTCTATGAGTTGAGGTCAATGGGAAGCCTCGCTCCTTTGACAACCCAGCAGAGGCAAACAACTTTTGCAAACACTTTGCTTTCAAGTCCTCCTCTTCTAGACAGAACACGCTACAAAGTACTGGATCACCGACTCCTGCTCCTTAGTCCCCTTAGAGCTGATATGGCCTGCAGTATTTGGATTCTCCCTCAAATAGGGACTACTTCTGCATAACACCTGTGGACTGCCCCAGACAGTATGCTTTGCTCATCATTGCCTTCTTATTACTTTTTCCATACAAATGCTGTTTATATGTGGTTGATTCTCCCTTTCTGTTTTAGCTATTCCTCTAGGAACGGGCCACACCAAGCAAACACGTCAACTCTCCCCCATGGAGAACACTGCAGTAGCCTCATTGGGATTGTTTAGTTCTTAGTTTCTCCTTTTCGGGGCTTTATTGGATGTTTTCCTATATAGTGGGGGTGGGGAGGGGATAGGTGTGGGCCCTTTCTGCTTTCTCTTCAGTTTTGTATTTGTTTGTTACCCTTTGCACAACAGGTACACTATATGCCAGCATATGACATGGCGCTGTTCTTTTCACACCTGTTTACTCAATGCCATCTCAGAAAGAGCCTGGAGAGGTGATAGACATTACTTCCCTCAAATGAAAGATATATGGCATCAATAATCCACGTAAAGGCAAACAAGTCCTCTCATATCTGTCGCGACATCGCCTTCCTTCAGGAAACACGTCTCCTACCCAATGGCGCCCAATCATATGCGACTACTTGGGGCCCCCCCCGCTATTTCTCCTGTCATGGCTCCTATTCCTGTGGATTCTGCCCCTCATGCATAAAAGTAGCCCCTATTCCCTCCATAAATGTCACTCGGACCCAAATGGATGCTATTTAATCCTACAAGGCAGCCTCACTGACAAACGAGTTCCATTAGTCAACATATACGCCCCGAACACAGTATCCACAATTCTTTCAGGAGTTTTATGCCCATATGGGACATGCAGATGCCAACTTTGCTCTTCTGGGTGGGGATTTCAACATGGTACATACTCTAGCATTGACTCTAGTACCCAGCTGAATGGTTATCCCCAATCATGGGAAGTACTCTACCTTATATTGCAGACGCTTATGCTCTACAGGATAGCTGATGTGCTTAACAGCCATCCACACCTGGTTATACCTTTTACTCTGCCCCACCTGATATTTTGACATGGCTGAATTATTGGTTCTTGTCTGCTAATGTTTCACTCTGGACTACAAAGGTAAAACTTCTACCGCAAACTCTATCAGATCATAGCCCTGTTCTCTTAACCCTACAGGTCCCCTATGGATGTAGGTCAGAGCGCACCTTGAGTATCCATCACTAGGCTCTACATGATCCTGTGTTCTGTAGCGAACTCCTTCATTCCATCGTCCACTACTTCACAATGAACTCGGGCATGGTCTCCAAACAGGCAACCCTCTGGAAGGCCTTTAAAGCATATATCCGTGGGGTGTGCATATCCAAGCATCTGAGTATCCTATGAGATATCCTCTCCCAACCGCAATGCTTTTAAACCTCCAACTCCATTGACGTTTAGTATTGTTGACTGAATTTCGCGATCTGGCTGATAGGGAAATCGCATATCTAGGGAAACACACTAGGGCTCCGTGCTATGGTGAGGGGGCGAACCCGACCGCACTCTTGTGCGGATAATCCACCCTAATCGCCGAGTCCTCTGTTTTTGCTGGCGAAGATGTTCTGGCAGAGTCCCAATTCTATTATGAACTCCTTTATACATCCTGCATGCCTGACAATGCACCAGAGATCCCATAATACTTGGTGGAAATCGCCATTGGTCTGGCCCACTGATGGCCAATGACAATTTTTTAGCAAGATGATTTTTTGCAAGGAGGTCACCCAGGTGATCGACTCTTTAGACAGGTCCAATGGCCCTGGCCTTGATGGCCTTACGAGAGCTTTCTATAAAGCTTTCAAACAACATGTCACCCACATCTCTTTGCAGTGGTCAACAGAATCTCCTGCCAAACACCTGCTTTAGTTACCCTAACGGATGCCGAAAAGACGTTTGACCCCTTGGAGTGGCCCTTCTTGAAAGAAGCTCTGATCAAACTGGGAATCCCTACCACGCTCATCTCCTTGGTCATGCTCTTATATCCTAATCCTGTGGCACGCATGGGAGTCAATGGTTCCCTTAATGGACCCTTTGGTCTGCCACCTTCTGGACCACCACATACATGAGGCTCCCGCACTTCATTTTTTAAAATATTTTCGGCCGGAGTCACGCTGGGTGTGAAAATCCAGCCCCCCCAAAAAATGCTCTTTTGGCCCTGTAGGGCCCTCTGATCAGGCCTATGCGGTCAGGGTGCTTTTACCCTGCCACCTTTTCTTCTTTTTTAATCGTTTTTCTTTCTCCTCATACCAAGTGACAAGATTGCTGTCAACATTTTCTGGTTACAAGTGTTGGCAGCCAATCAGAGGCAAGCTCCACTGTGGCACTTACTGGATGTACTGAGTGGGCTAGTTGGACCCCACACTGAAAAAAACATAGGTTTAAGGGGCGTTATAGTTAGTTGGAGATTTCACTCGTACAAAACCATAGAAATAGTCAGTAGACCTAACTTTAACTTGTGCCCATGCAATGCACTGCTGATGACATCACATATTACATCACTTGTGACATGCTCAGTGACATCACTGATGACATCTCAAATTTTCCATTGGGCATACAAGTCACACAGTCCTTAAAATAACAAACGGAGATGTTGGTTTACCATCTGCCTACTGGCTCTACTACTGTCTCCTGATAGGATAGAAAATAGTCAATTGTGACATTAAATGTTATGTTATGTTATCTTGTATAGCGCATGGCTACCCCAGCGACGGGGCGTCCCAGCGCTTACGGACATGCCAGAGGCTAGTGCAGCAGAGGAAGTGCTAGATGGATGCAAACAGCCAAGTTTTTATAAATTTTCGGAATTGCAGGTGGTTTGAAGTGGCCCGAGCTTTAGAAGGAATAGAATTCCAGAGCTTAGGGGCCAAAAACCTGAAGGAGCGGCCACCGGCTCTACTCTTTCGAATCCTGACTGTACAAGCTAGAGAAAGGTCCGCTGAGCGAAGTGCACGCGTGGGAGTATAAAAAGAGCACAGTCCCTGCAGAATTTGGGGGACAGCTTTATACAGGATTTTGTGGGTAAGGCAGAGGGTTTTAAATTGAATGCGCTGTTGTATTGGGAGCCAATGTAATCGTTTGAGGATGGGGGACGTGTGGCAGGTTTTGGGAAGGGCAAATAGAACGCGGGCAGCAGCGTTCTGTGCTCTTTGCAGCCTGTTTATTGTAGTCATGTTGGAGCCTAGCATGAGGGCATTACAATAGTCCAGGTGAGATAGAACTGATGCCTGGACTATGATCTGGCGAATAGGAGGCTAAAAAAAAACCAATATGGGTTTAAGAGAGCGGAGACGACCGTAGCAGGTGCCTGCCACTTTTTTGGCATGAGACTCTAAGTTGAGTGAATTATCAAGTAACACCCCCAGATTTTTTACTGACTCCTTGGGTATAGGTGCTGATCCCAGCGCAGGAGGCCACCAGTGCTCATCCCAAGTCTGCATGCCATTGCCAATCAGGAGTACCTCTGTTTTAGAGGCATTTAACTGCAGATAGTTGTTAGATTGCCACCTTGAAATCGCCAGAATGTCTTCTTGGAATTTAGTTTGGTCCCCTACATTGTTATTAGCAAAGTTGAAAATAGGTTGTGTGTCGTCCGCATATGATGTTAACTGGATCTTACGTTCCCGAGCCATCATCGCCAGGGGGCGGACGTACACATTGAACAATGTAGGGCTGAGCGCAGACCCCTTGGGCGCCCCGCATTCAAGAGGATGGATGAGTACGGCGGGGCATGCACCTGGAAGGAGCGGCAGATAGAAATGACGCAAACCAATCCAGGGCCGTTTCCCTGACTCCAATCTCCCACAGTCGCTCCAGAAGTATCTTGTGGGAGACCGTGTCAAAGGCCGCACTCAAATCCAGCAGAACCAGGATAGAGGTTGCACCCGTGTCCAGGGAGGCCCTTAGATGTTCTGTAACTGTTATCAGGGCAGGCTCCGTACTATGATTGGCGCGGAAGCCATTCTGGGACTCATCAAGAATCCCATTGGACTCCAAGTGGGCAGTCAGAATGGAATTGACATGGGCTTCCGCCACTTTCGCAAGATATGGGAGCAGCGAAATAGGTCGGAAGCTGTCTGGCCTTGCAGGATCCAGAGTAGGTTTTTTCAAGAGGGGTAGTACTTTGGCATGTTTCCAGGATTTAGGAACAGCGGCTTGCTGTAAAGATCGATTAATCAGCTCTGGCCCTTCCAGCAGGACAGAGTCATGAAGTGATCTAAACAGCTCCGGTTTGATAGGATCGTCCGGGGATCCTGACTTAACTCTAAGGGCTAAGTGTTCCATCCCTTGCTGTTCTATGGGTTGAAGGGTCAGGAGGGAGTAGGGGGGATCAAGACTGTCTCTAACAGGATCGGGGAGCCCTGGTGAGTTATCCAGTTGTAATAAGTCGTATATCCCTTTGACTTTATTAATAAAGAAACGCGATAGTTCTTCACACTGTGCGTCTGACGCTATCAGGTTGCCTGTGCCTACCGGGGCTTTGGTCATATCTTTCACCAAGGAAAAGATCGTTTTGGAGCGATTAGTGCTCGAGGTAATCAGGTTTGTATAGTAGGTGGCTTTGGTTTTCTTTATAAGTTTACGGTAAGCTTTAGTGGCCGTTCTAAACTTAGTTTTGGCCAGGGGGTCATAGGATCGTCTCCAGATACGCTCTAGCAGCTTGCAATGTTTTTTTGTTTCAGCGAGAGTCTCCGAGTACCAGAGGTGGGACTCATCTCGTCTAGGTCTTGAGCGTTTCATAGGGATTAAATGGTCTAAAGAATTATTTATCCACTCTCTATAAGCAAAGTCTGCTTCTTCCATGTTACCCGACCAAACCGGGCAGGAGTGGTTAAGCCTGGCTTCAAACTGGGCTTTATCTAGGCTGTTCCATGGGCGCCTTTGTAGGGAGGGAGGAAGAGACTCCCTACCAATAGCTGGGATCTTAACTGAAACCGAGACCAGAAAGTGGTCAGTCCAGCTAAGGGGACTGGGGGATTCAGCTGCAACATCCTCTATGTTGGTAAAAACTGGATCGAGGAGATGACCTGCCTGATGAGAGGGTCCCACAATTAGTTGATGAAGCTGGTCACCAAGTCACCAAGAAACTTTGATATAGTGGGGGAGTCTTGCCGCTCAAGGTGAAGGTTGAAATCATCAAAAACACTAAAATTGGCTGATTGAAGCGCTAGTAACGAAATGGTTGATAATAGCGACTCTTGGAATGCACTCACTGGTCCTGGGGTGTGGTATATGAGGAGCCCTGTGAGAGTGAAGGTGTCAGATACCTTTAGCTTAAATAGCGCACATTCGCTACTGACTATGCTCATGGCCTTGAGGGTGCAAATGTATTTGGACTTGTAGATCACCCCTAATCCACCACCTCTACCAATGGGTCTATTTTGGACACATATAAGGTAGCCTGGGGGAAGAGCCAGAGCTAAAATGGCCGCAGAGTCCTCAGGTAGCCATGTTTCTGTCAGAAACAGAACGTCAGGGCTTTCATCTAAGAGAAGCTAATGGACGTCCTCGTGGTGCTTTACCAGGGACCTGCAATTGAGGCTCAGTATATGTAGTTTAGAGAAAATAATGGGAGCTGAGGCTGAGAGAGATAGCGAAGAGCAGGCCTCAGAAGCCTTAAAGCCGCAGTGGTTGCAGTGTATGGTAGGAGAACCAGGGTGACACACATGCGCCGAACAGTCAGTCTGAGGTCTAAGAGCAAACAGCTCAGCCCTAGCATAGGGCGCCATCGCTAGTCAGGCGTCCAGGGGTCGTGGCAACAGGCGACGGACCAGCGCGGACAGGCGCAGACGGGCTCGCCTTTGGCGACCCGCCGGCGGCCCGCCGCGTGTGTCAGCTGCGCGGGAGATAGTGTCTGAGCCTAAAAAGGCACCGGTCCTGCCTCTGGCGGTAGAGTTACGCCCTCGGGGGCCGTGCCAAAGGTCAGGTACGCCCTCCACACAATCGGCACAAGTCGTGGTGGAGCGGGGCGGCGACCAGGTGGAAGCGGGGAAAGATACTGGTAGGCTTTTACTTGGAAATGCAAATCAAAGTTTTAAAAACAGCACACAATGTGAAAACGAGTTAAAACATGAAGCAGAGCGCTGCTACAATGCCTGCTACAATGCCTAGCGTCTCCAGCTTGTCCCTTTGCTTACATTCTCATGGTTCTGCCTATGTCGAACATTTACTTTTGCCACACTGATGAAGGCTGATTGCTGAAACGCGTATGTGGCCAATAAAGTTATGTTGAAAGCCGCGGGAGTGTTCCAGTTGCTTTTTTGGTTGTTGAATGAAATGGGTCACAGGAACTGGTGGGAAACGTGTATATATATATATATATATATATATATATATATATATATATATATATATATATATATATATATATATATATTCACTGAAAAAACCATAGGTTATAGACCATATATAATTAGGAATTAGCATTTAAAAAACCTTATTTTACTCACACAAAACCATTGAAATTCCATATATAGTTAGTTGCACTAACTATATATCGCGCACCCGCAATCCACTGCTGATGATGTCACATATTACATGATTCATGACATGGTCAGTGACATCACTGATGACATCACTGATGACATCTCAAATGACATCACTGATGACATCACTGATGACATCTCATTTGACATCATTCTTGTGCTAATACGATAAACCTCTTCAGACTCTAATATAACCTTAGATACACTCAGTGTATACAGACACTCACACACTGTCACTCATCCATGGAGTTACTCACACACCTAGTCAGTCATGCAAAGAAACAATCTCACCTCCATTTCCTCAACTATACAGTTATACACACCTTACTTATTCAAACATACACTAACACATATTTACTCTCTTATACAATCCCTGATACAAGTTCACAATGATCCATACAGCCACTCACACATTCAGTGGCTCTCATGCACAGTTATTTATATATGCCAACTCTCACATGTACTGTGTTTTACATATGTACTTACTATGACATGTAGCATTGAGATATCCATTCACTCATCAATACACTCATGCACACAGTCAACCGCCCATGTAGCTGTTTCCACATGCACTCTTGAACTCATACACCTAGTGAATCAACTGCTCACACATCTATGCACAGAGTCACACACCTCCCAGCCACCCCCACACAAACTCAATCTCCCATACAAATACTTGGGCAACCAATCAATAACACATATAACCTCTCGTATAGCTAATGATCAACACATGCAGCAGTTTACATCACAACAGACATACTGATGCACATATTCAGACAGTTTAGTCACTAACCCATGCATTTAGTACGACACATTTATTCACTCACTCATACAGTCAGTCACGCACCTACTAAATCCTTCATCCAGACACTTATACATCCACTCATTCTTCAATAAATCAAACATATTTAAACTTTACAGAAACACACAGTCACTGGATGATGTCATCAGTGATGTCATCAGTGATGTCATTTGAGATGTCATCAGTGATGTCATCAGTGATGTCATTTGAGATGTTATCAGTGATGTCATTTGAGATGTCATCAGTGATGTCATCAGTGATGTCATTTGAGATGTCAGTGTGTGAGTGTCTGTATATACTGAGTGTATCTAAGGTTATATTAGAGTCTGAAGAGGTTTATCGTATTAGCACAAGAATGATGTCAAATGAGATGTCATCAGTGATGTCATCAGTGATGTCATTTGAGATGTCATCGGTGATGTCATCAGTGATGTCACTGACCATGTCATGAATGATGTAATATGTGACATCATCAGCAGTGATTGCGGGTGCGCGATATATAGTTAGTGCAACTAACTATATATGGAATTTCAATGGTTTTGTGTGAGTAAAATAAGGTTTTTTAAATGCTAATTCCTAATTATATATGGTCTATAACCTATGGTTTTTTCAGTGAATTTTCAAGGTTTTTTAAATGCTAATTCCTAACTATATATGGTCTCTAACCTATGTTTTTTTCAGTGAATTTCAATGTTTTTTTAATAGCAAATATCATAAGCTGTCGAATGTCAAGTACATGGTAAGTAAAAACATTTTCGTGTTTATGCACACTGATCTGCTTTGAATGCTGCCCCTCCCTCCCCCTCATTTCTATTAGGAGTACTCTCTCTTTGCAGATAGTGAAGGGTAGTTAACGCAGGCCTTTGCCCCCGTTGTAATCCGTCGTGCCTGCTTCTCTCTCCATTTGATTGATTGTTATCCAAGCATTTACTGTTTTAGAATTGGTTCTCTTTGGTTCATTCTCTATTTACAAACAAGCACAGAGTCGCAATACTCTGTTTAGTCTTTGCAGATAGTGAAAAATCGTGTAAAAAAACAAAAGGAATCGAGCAAAATCAGTAGGCCACTAATGGGATCTCTTTTTGACCTCGCTAAAATAGAAACATTAGGAACAACCCCTCATGAGAAATACGAAACTAGTGAGATGAACTGAGCTCCACACCATGATGGCTGCAAGACAGCTCGGCTCCGCCACCCACCCCGCCCAAAATAACGATAAACTCTATGCAAATATTACAAATATATACAACACACCAGCAAAGTAACAGGGTAAAACATTTTATTAAATAACTATTTACATAACTATTTTATACTTTTTGTTGCCCGATCTGGCTAGCTCAATCGATCGAGCATGAAACTCATGCACTCTGATAGTTCAAAGTTTTGAGGAGTGCTTGTAACACTGTCTGAAGCTTATTTGCACTTGCTACAGCTTCACTATTCTCAATGTAAGTGGGGGCTGTTTGAGGACGTGACTGCATTTGAAAACAATGTGATGCGGTGCCACCCTGAACCGCTTGACGGAGGCCCCCGAGGGACGGTGTGATGGCGCGGACTCGGAGGGGGCGCTTGGCTCCGGCCCCCTCCCCAAGTCGTGTTGCCCTGGTGTGGCCTGAGATCGCCCCCGACATAGGTGGCCGGCTCCCGGGGTCAAGCGGAACTTTTTGCCTTTTGGTGACTCTTCCATTCTTGACCTTGTCCCACAATCTGTTTCACCTAAAGACAAGCTGTAGTGGGGCGCCCCTTTACCGTTTCAGTTGCCATTCCGCCCGCTTTTGCTACACTGTGCCTCTTCCGCTATTCAGCTGTTTACCGCCTGCTCTTTCGACTACAGCGTCTCGCTCACCATGTAGTTGAGTTGCTCCCGCTCTTGCGGTGCAGCGATAGGCGACTGCCACAGGACTCTCAAAATGGCGGCCGGCTCTTCAGATTTGGACGTGGTCCACTAAAATGGCCCTGCGACACCTTGGAACTCAGACGCTTGTCTGCTAGAGCTTGGGCTCCATTCTCGAAAGCGTCCCCTCAGCCTTGAAGATTCTACAAAAGTCTTGGGGGCCCCCGACTCCCACAGGCTTCTGGTGGGGAGCGGCTGCCATGATTGCTCGTGGAATGGCCACGACAGAGCTACGAGATGGTGGTGCTCTCATGCTGACGCCAGCTTCAGTCTGAAACATCCAGAAACACTGTAGACTACCAATTCGATCAGTTCCGGTAGCGCCCCAACGTGACCCGGTAGAGAAGAACTTGCCCTCCCCTCTTTGACTGATGGTTCTTGTTGCCTGTCCCTTCTGTTGTCATTTAACAGAACTATTTAGCCTGCTGAAAGGGGTTGTGTTCCGACCGCTGGTTGGTGGAGACATTTTGACTATATTCTGGACCTGCGTTGTCGCGTAATGCGTCATATGACGCGCCGCGTTAGCGCATCCGGAAGTGCTCCGGTGCGCGAAGCGCAGCTTCCCGGAAGCGATCCGGGGCGCGGCGCGCAGCGCGTAACGTAAGCATAACAGGTCATGTGACTTGTTAATAAAACTTTTCACTGGTTCATTTTACTTTTCTTATTCTAATGATGAAAGGCTTGGTCATATGACCTAAAAATTACGCTTTTTATTACTTTCGAACATTATTTTTTCTTGAACATATGTTATAATGTTCCAGGCTAATGTACTTTCCCGGAAAATTTGCAACTGTCCTGCAAGTAAAATATATTCCTTTTTCGAGAAAAAGGGCGTTTCTTCGTCCCATGACGGAGCCGTTGAGCAAAAGAGGCTCGGCCTGCTGTCTTAGTCGCCGATACGCCTGAATATCAGATTCTTATCGATCACTTTATGTTGCAGGAGTAGAAAACACAACAGCCCTTGACCATTTATCTTTACTGCGTTCCTGCGTATTATACCTTTTACCCTTCATGTAATTGGACTGCTTTATTTCACTTGCCTTTTACTGATTCTAAAACAGTGACTATTATTAAAAACTTTACCAATGTAAATACTACTACCATGTTTTCTTTTAAAAACCTTTATTGTGAAAATGTCAGTATACAAATACGGGCCTATAACCACGTGGGCCGGCCACGGAGCAAACTGTAATCGTATATGATGAGTAGACATTTACACTGTAGAGGAACGTAACGGGCGGGCCATTAGGTTGCAAGAACTAAGGTGTCTAACAGTTGCGGAATCGTTGAACGTACATTTTATAATTAAAATACGACAGGGCCAGTTACAATAAAATTATCTAGATATACATTTGCGGGCAAGTACCATGGGTGACGTTAATTCGAACTTTCAATAGTACAGTAATCAATAACACATCAGAACTTAATATCAATAGGGATGTCGAAATATTCAATCAATTCTCGTCCCCGCCCGCCATGTGCTTCAAAACTGCATACGTATCTCGTGATATCAAGGTTGTGCAACCAGTACACAACAAGGAGTTACGAGTCCCATTTATTCCGGCGCCATTTTGGGCGAGGACGGGCAGGTCCAGGATATAGTCAAAATGTCTCCACCAACCATCGACTATGATGATGTTCATATGCTGTATTTATTAGAGTAACACTCATCTGTCCACATGAAATTAATTTGCCACAATCTAAACATGTCATTTTAATCTTTCCAAAGTTCTTCTAAATATTTGGGACCGTTTCCCTTGCCTCTGATGCTGTCAGTGCCACTTCTTTGGTGAATGTACTGGCAAGTCGGGGGTTCTCCTCCAAATCTCTCTTTTGTGCAGCACTATAATTAATTGGTGCCACCTCTCCATATGACGATGCATGGTATAGTTACCATTACTATATTTTTTTTCGGTTCCTCTGGAGAGTACATCGTGGCAGATGAGGCAGGTAACGTACCGGGCATTTACCTTTTTTGCATGTAGAGGAAACGAAAAAAAATTCGAGCGTCCGAGTTCTAAGGTGTCCCAGGGCCATTTTAGCGGACCAGGCCCAAATCCAAAGAACAGGCCGCCATTTTGAGAGTCCTGTTGCAGCCGCCTGTCGCTGTAGCATCAAGAGCGGCCGAAACTCAGCTGAATGGCAACTGAAACGGTAAAGGGGCGCCCCACTACAGCAGACGAGCCTCCACCTGGGGGGGCCCGTTCACACCGCCTCCCCCCCCCTTCGGGCACCCCACGCCGTTATTCGGAGCAGCATTGTAGGATGGCCACACCAGTGCGGCAACTTGCTAGACACCACCTCGGTGCCAACCGAATCTCAGCGCCTTGTGGTGTCTTCCATTCCGAAAATATTGTTGTGCTGCCTTCGGCCTATTCGCCGCAAGTGCGCACGCAACTCAGCTGCATAGCGAGTGAAACACCAAGGGGCGCCCCACTGCAGCCGAGGAACCTTCATCTTCGGGGCGACGCACTGCATCACATTGCTTTCCAATGCAGTCAGATCCTCAAACAACCCCCACTGACTGACGCGAACTCACAGGCCAACGGAGCGCCCCACGCCGACTTTCAGCGCAGCATTGTAGGATGGCCACACCAGTGCGGCAACTTGCTGGACCCCACCTCGGTGCCATCCGGATCTTGGCGCGTTGCGCTGCCTTTGGCCCTATTCGCACATCGGTCTGCTACTGACGCCACCTCACAGGCCAACGGGGCGCCCCACGCCGACTTTCGGCGCAGCATTGTAGGATGGCCACACCAGTGCGGCAACTTGCTGGACACCACCTCGGTGCCATCCGGATCTTGGCGCATTGTGCTGCCTTCGGCCTATTCGCACATCGGTCCGCTACTGACGCCGCCTCACAGGCCAACGGGGCACCCCACGCCGACTTTCGGCGCAGCATTGTAGGATGGCCACACCAGTGCGGCAACTTGCTGGACCCCACCTCGGTGCCATCCGGATCTTGGCCCGTTGTGCTGCCTTCGGCCTATTCGCACATCGGTCCGCTACTGACGCGAACTCACAGGCCAACGGGGCGCCCCATGCCGACTTTCGGCGCAGCATTGTAGGATGGCCACACCAGTGCGGCAACTTGCTGGACCCCACCTCGGTGCCATCCGGATCTTGGCGCGTTGTGCTGCCTTCGGCCTATTCGCACATCGGTCCGCTACTGACGCCGCCTCACAGGCCAACGGGGCACCCCACGCCGACTTTCGGCGCAGCATTGTAGGATGGCCACACCAGTGCGGCAACTTGGTGGACACCACCTCGGTGCCATCCGGATCTTGGCGCGTTGTGCTGCCTTCGGCCTATTCGCACATCGGTCCGCTACTGACGCGAACTCACAGGCCAACGGGGCGCCCCACGCCGACTTTCGGCGCAGCATTGTAGGATGGCCACACCAGTGCGGCAACTTGCTGGACCCCACCTCGGTGCCATCCGGATCTTGGCGCGTTGTGCTGCCTTCGGCCTATTCGCACATCGGTCCGCTACTGACGCCGCCTCACGTGCCAACGGATTTTCTACGCTTTTTATACCCTATGCCGCATAACAGGTCATGTGACTTGTTTATAAAACTTTTCATTGGTTCATTTTACTTTTGGTTTCCTAATGATGGAAGGCTTGATCATATGACCTAAAAATAACACTTTTCATTGGATGAAAACTTTTTTTTTTCCCCAAACGATGAAAGCCCCACCTTGTTTCTGGATGTTTCTGACTGAAGCTGGCGTCAGCATGAAAGCACCACCATCTCGTGGCTCCGTCGTGGTCATTCCGCGAGCAATCATGGCAGCCGCTCCCCACCGGAAGCCTGCAGGAGTCGGGGGCCCCCAAGACTTTTGCAGAATCTTCAAGGCTGAGGGGACGCTTTCGAGAATGGGGTCCAAGACCTAGCAGACAAGCGTCCGATTTCCAAGGTGTCCCAGGGCCATTTCAGTGGACCAGGCCCAAAAAGGAAAGAGCCTGCCGCCATTTTGAGAGTCCTGTGGCAGCCGCCTATCGCTGCACCGCAAGAGTGGGCGCAACTCAGCTGAATGGCGGATTTTGGCACAGTGTACCAAAAGCGAGCGGAATGGCAACTGAAACGGTAAAGGGGCGCCCCACTACAGCAGACGAGCCTCCACCTGGGGAGGCCCGTTCACGCCACCTCACCCCCCCCCCCACGGGCGCCCCACGCCGTTATTCGGAGCAGCATTGTAGGATACCAAAACCAGTGCGGCAACTTACTTGACATCACCTGGGTGCCATCCACATCTCAGCGCGTTCTGCTGCCTTGGGACTATTCGCACAACAGACCGCTACTGACGAGCCACCCCCCGGGACGCCCCACGCCGTTATTCGGAGCAGCATTGTAGGATACCAAAACCAGTGCGGCAACTTACTGGACATCACCTGGGTGCCATCCACATCTCAGCGTGTTCTGCTGCCTTGGGACTATTCGCACAACAGACCGCTACTGACGAGGCCACCCCCCGGGACGCCCCACGCCGTTTTTCGGAGCTGCATTGTAGGATACCCAAAACCAGTGCGGCACCCAGGCAACATCACCTGGGTGCCGTCCAGAACTCAGCACGTTGTGCTGCCTTGGGACTATTCGCACAAAACACAGCTACTGACCATTGTTGCTTCTTTTTTCCTAAAAATGTTTAAATGTTTTTACTGTTTTTGTTGCGTTGTATATATTTATAAGTTATTAAAGTTTTATAATCCTACTACTTTGTTGGAGTGCTATATATTTTTAATGTGACACATAATTGTAAAAACTTTGATGTATAAAGAGGCATCCCTGGAATCTTCCGCTTCAGGCTCGGTCCCCTCCCCAATCACAATACAGGATGGTTTTCAGATAGTAGGAACGCGTGTGGTGTGACGGATCTCATCGGGTGGGGGCCTTGATCTACTGTAACTCCTTTGAAGAGGGGTGATTCTTTACAGCTGGGGCCATAAACTACATCTGCAGGGCTAGCTGATAGCCTGGGACCGGCCTGGACAATCGGACACAGAGGAAGAGGAGTGTCAGAGGGTGCGGTAGTGAATAGGGCGAAAGGGAGGTGTCGGGCGGGCACAGGGTGTGATTCTCAGGGAAGAGCAGCGCAGATGGGGGGAGGTTTATTGCCCATGCATAAGACAGAGAGCGGGGGTGACCAGTGCCTGGGGGAGATGCTTGCGAGGGTGGGGAGCCATGCTAAGGATCGACAGCGTGCAGAGAGTGGGTCTGGTCAAGGCATCTAAAATGGCTGCCGTGCACGACAAAAGTGTGGCATTTGAAAAAAGGCAAGATGGCGCAGACAATGTTTATCAACACTTCCTGATTTCCTTCGAATCGAACGTTAACAGACGTTATCTCTCCCACACTACCGGTCCCCCTGGGCTTAAACGCCGAGATGGTAGGGACTGCATCCCGTGGAGATAGGCTGAGACGTCACTCAGCAGAAAAAAAAGAAAAAAAAAGTCTATAAACATACAATAAGTTAAAAGTCAATCATTCTTGTTTCCTTGTAGTTCGCTCCCCAGTCCGCTTCCCGTTACGCGAACCGGGCGCACCCCACCAAAAAAAACCGATTTATTTTTTTATTTTTTTTGCCCCGCGGAGCCCTTTTAAAGCCTCCACATCAAACCTAGGGGGTCAGGGAGGATCTACTATGCCCCCTTATGGTCATTTGCCCCTTCGCTTTGGCCTCCTCTTGTCTCTCGATCCTACCGAGAGACAAGATGGCGGCCGCTCCGTACTGTTTGGAATGTTTACAGACACCGGAGAGCCAATCAGCTTCGCTTCGCAAAGCTCCGTAACGCGAAAAGTACGCGAAACGGAGCGCTACCCGGGACGCTGTCACAGATATATATCTTTTTTTGAACGTTAATTTCTCAAAATCCACTGGAGCACATATATTGAGACCCAGCAAAGGCACATCGGGCTACCGGTCCCTACAATTTTGCCAAGTTTCATGCAAATCCATTCAGCCGTTCGATTTATTTATTTATTTATTTTTTTGCCCCGCGGGGCCCTTTTAACCGCATGCGTGCGGGCGGAATTCCGCCCGTACGCTGAGTTTTTAAAAAACGCATGTTACGTGACGAGCTGGGCTCGTCATGAGCGTGCGAGGAGGCTACCTCATGACGAGCCCAGCTCGTCATCAGCGTCGAAGGGGTTAAAACCTCCACATCAAACCTAGGGGGTCAGGGAGGATCTACTATGCCCCCTTATGGTCATTTGCCCCATCGCTTTGGCCTCCTCTTGTCTCTCGATCCTACCGAGAGACAAGATGGCGGCCGCTACGGACTGTTTGGAATGTTTACAGATGCCGGAGAACCAATCAGCTTCGCTTCGCAAAGCTCCGTAACGCGAAAAGTACGCGAAGCGGAGCGCTGCCCGGAGCGCTGTTACAGATATATATCTTTTTTTGAACGTTAATTTCTCAAAATCCACTGGAGCACATATATTGAGACCTAGCAAAGGCACATCGGGCTACCAGTCCCTACAATTTTGCCAAGTTTCGTGCAAATCCATTCAGCCGTTCGGGCTAAAAGTGAGGCCAACCGCCCTATGGAAATTAACATGGGAAAAACGCGTTTTGGGACCCCCCTTTTTTCTCGGCCCCCCCTTGACGAACCCCCCCCCCAAATTTTCAGGGGCTGCTCAGAAACAATATGTTCCATTTTCCTGAAAATTTCAGCCAATTCCGTCCACAAACGCCAAAGTTATTAGACATAGAATTGTCAAAAATCCCATAGAGAAAAAATCCTAACTATATATACCTACTGGCGACCGCCAGTAGGTAATATATATATATATATATATATATATATATATATATATATATATATATATATATATATATATATATATTATATATTATATATATATATATATTCACTGAAAAAACCATAGGTTATAGACCATATATAGTTAGGAATTAGCATTTAAAAAACCTTATTTTACTCACACAAAACCATTGAAATTCCATATATAGTTAGTTGCACTAACTATATATCGCGCACCCGCAATCCACTGCTGATCATGTCACATATTACATCATTCATGACATGGTCAGTGACATCACTGATGACATCACTGATGACATCTCAAATGACATCACTGATGACATCACTGATGACAACATCCAGTGACTGTATGTTTCTGTAAAGTTAAAATATGTCTTACATATTGAAGAATGAGTGGATGTATAAGTGTCTGGATGAAGGATTTAGTAGGTGCGTGACTGACTGTATGAGTGAGTGATTAAATGTGTCTCACTGAATGCATGGGTTAGTGACTAAACTGTCTTAATTTGTGCATCATTATGTTTGTTGTTCTGTAAACTGCTGCATGTGTTGATCATTAGCTATACGAGAGGCTATATGTGTTATTAATTGGTTGCCCAAGTATTTCTATGGGAGATTGAGTTTGTGTGGGGGTGGCTGGAAGGTGTGTGACTCTATGCATAGATGTGTGAGCAGTTTATTCACTAGGTGTATGAGTTCAAGAGTGCATGTGGAAACAGCTACATGGGCAGTTGACTGTGTGCATGAGTGTATTGATGAGTGAATGGATATCTCAATGCTACATGTCATAGTAAGTACATATGTAAAACACAGTACATGTGAGAGTTGGCATATATAAATAACTGTGCATGAGAGCCACTGAATGAGTGAGTGGTTGTATCGATCATTGTGAACTTGTATCAGGGATTGTATAAGAGAGTAAATATGTGTTAGTATATGTTTCAATAAGTAAGGTGTGTTTAACTGTATAGTTGAAGAAATGGAGGTGAGATTGTTTCTTTGCATGACTGACTGGGTGTGTGAGTAACTCCATGGATGAGTGGCAGTGTGTGAGTGTCTGTATACACTGAGTGTATCTAAGGTTATATTAGAGTCTGAAGAGGTTTATCGTATTAGCACAAGAATGATGTCAAATGAGATGTCATCAGTGATGTCATCAGTGATGTCATTTGAGATGTCATCAGTGATGTCATCAGTGATGTCACTGACCATGTCATGAATGATGTAATATGTAACATGATCAGCAGTGGATTGCGGGTGCGCGGTATATAGTTAGTGCAACTAACTATATATGGAATTTCAATGGTTTTGTGTGAGTAAAATAAGGTTTTTTAAATGCTAATTCCTAACTACATATGGTCTATAACCTATGGTTTTTTCAGTGAATTTTCAAGGTTTTGTAAATGCTAATTCCTAACTATATATGGTCTATAACCTATGGTTTTTTCAGTGAATTTCAATGGTTTTTTAATAGCAAATATCATAAGCTGTCGAATGTCAAGTACGTGGTAAGTGAAAACATTTTCGTGTTTATGCACACTGATCTGCTTTGAATGGTGCCCCCCCCCTCATTTCTATTAGGAGTACTCTCTCTTTGCAGATAGTGAAAGGTAGTTAACGCAGGCCTTTGCCCCCGTTGTAATCCGTCGTGCCTGCTTCTCTCTCCATTTGATTGATTGTTATCCAAGTATTTACTGTTTTAGAATTAGTTCTCTTTGGTTCATTCTCTATTTACAAACAAACACAGAGTCGCAATACTCTGTTTAGTCTTTGCAGATAACGAAAAATCGTGTAAAAAAAAAGAAAAGGAATCGAGCAAAATCAGTAGGCCACTAATGGGATCTCTTTTTGACCTCGCTAAAATAGAAACATTAGGAACAACCCCTCATGACAAATACAAAACTAGTGAGATGAACTGAACTCCACACAATGATGGCTGCAAAACAGCTCGGCTCCGCCACCCACCCCGCCCAAAATAACGATAAAGAACGGCTGCCATGATTGGTTGCGGAATGACCACGACGGAGCTACGAAATGGTGCTGCTCTCATGCTAACCCCAGCTTCAGTCTGAAACATCCAGAAACACTGTAGACTACCAATTCGATCAGTTCCGGTAGCGCCCCAATGTAACCCGGTAGAGAAGAACTAGCCCTCCCCTCTTTGACTGATGGTTCTTGTTGCCTGTCCCTTCTGTTGTCATTTAACAGAACTATTTAGCCTGCTGAAAGGGGTTGTGTTCCGACCGCTGGTTGGTGGAGACATTTTGACTATATTCTGTACCTGCGTTGTCGCGTAATGCGTCATATGACGCGCCGCGTTAGCGCATCCGGAAGTCATCCGGGGCGCGCAGCGCGTAACGTAAGCATAACAAGTCATGTGACTTGTTAATAAAACTTTTCATTGGTTCATTTTACTTTTCTTATTGTAATGATGAAAGGCTTGGTCATATGACCTAAAAATTACGCTTTTCAGTACTTCCGAACATTATTTTTTCTTAAATATATGTTATAATGTTCCAGGCTAATGTACTTTCCCGGAAATTTTACAACTGTCCTGCAAGTAAAATATATTCTTTTTTCGAGAAAAAGAGCGTTTCTTCGTCCCATGACGGAGCCGTTGAGCAAAAGAGGGTCGACCTGCTGTCTTAGTCGCCGATACGCCTGAATATGAGATTCTTATCGATCACTTTATGTTGCAGGAATAGAAAACACACCAGCCCTTGACCATTTATCTTTACTGCGTTACTTCGTATTATACCTTTTACCCTTCATGTAATTGGTCTGCTTTATTTCACTTGCCTTTTAATGATTCTAAAACAGTCACTATTATTAAAAACTTTACCAATGTATATACTACTACCATGTTTTCTTTTAAAAACCTTTATTGTGAAAATTTCATTATACAAATACGAGCCTATAACCACGTGGGCCTGCCACAGAGCAAACTGTAATCGTATATGATGAATAGACATTTACACTGTAGAGGAACGTAACGGGCGGGCCATTAGGTTGCAAGAACTAAGGTGTCTAACAGTTACGGAATCGGTGGACGTACATTTTATAATTAAAATACGACAGGGCCAGTTACAATAAAATTATCTAGATATACATTTGCGGGCAAGTACCATGGGTGACGTTAATTCGAACTTTCAACAGTACAGTAATCAATAACACATCAGAACTTAATATCAATAGGGATGTCGAAATATTCAATCAATTCTCGTCCCCGCCCGCCATGTGCTTCAAAACTGCATACGTATCTCGTGATTTCAAGGTTCTGCAACCAGTACACAACAAGGAGTTACGAGTCCCATTTATTCCGGCGCCATTTTGGGCGAGGACGGGCAGGTCCAGGATATAGTCAAAATGTCTCTACCAACCATCGACTATGATGATGTTCATATGCTGTATTTATTAGAGTAACACTCATCTGTCCACATGAAATTAATTTGCCACAATCTAAACATGTCATTTTAATCTTTCCAAAGTTCTTCTAAATATTTGGGACCGTTTCCCTTGCCTCTGAAGCTCTCAGTGCCACTTCTTTGATGAATGTACTAGCAGGTCAGGGGTTCTCCTCCAAATCTCTCTTTTATGCAGCACTATAATTAATTGGTGCCACCTCTCCATATGACGATGCATGGTATAGTTACCACAACTATATTTTTTTTCGGTTCCTCTGGAGAGTTCATCGTGGCAGATGAAGCGTGTAACGTACCGGGCATTTACCTTTTTTTGCATGTACAGGAAAGGGAAAAAAAATCGAGCGTCCGAGTTCTAAGGTGTCCCAGGGCCATTTTAGTGGACCAGGCCCAAATCCAAAGAACAGGCCGCCATTTTGAGAGTCCTCTTGCAGCCGCCTGTCGCTGTAGCATCAAGAGCAGCCGAAACTCAGCTGAATGGCAACTGAAACGGTAAAGGGGCGCCCCACTACAGCAGACGAGCCTCCACCTAGGAAGGCCCATTCACGCCGGCTCCCCCCCCCTTCGGGCACCCCACGCCGTTATTCGGAGCAGTATTGTAGGATGGCCACACCAGTGCGGCAACTTGCTAGACATCACCTCGGTGGTAACCGAATCTCAACGCCTTGTGGTGTCTTCTATTCAAAAAACATTGTTATGCTGCCTTCGACCTATTCGCCGCAAGTGCGCACACAACTCAACTGCATAGCTTGCTAGACACCACCTCGGTGCCATCCGGATCTTGGAATGTCAGCACCTTTTGGTGTCTTCTCTTCAGAAAATATTGTTGCGCTGCCTTTGGCCCCATTCGCACATCAGTCCGCTACTGACGCCATCTCACAGGCTAATGGGGCGCCCCACGCCGACTTTCAGCATTGTAGAATGACCACACCAGTACAGCAACTTGCTAGACATCACCTCGGTGCCATCCGGATCTCGGCGCCCCACTGCAGATGAAGTGCCTCTCAACTATGAAACCACCACGGTGACATCCGGATCTTGGCGCGTTGTACTGCCTTCGGCCTATTCGCACATCGGTCCGCTACTGACGCCATCTCACAGGCTAATGGGGCGACCCACGCCGAGTTTCAGCATTGTAGGATGACCACACCAGTACAGCAACTTGCTAGACATCACCTCGGTGCCATCCGAATCTTGGCATCTCAACGCCTAGTGGTATCTTCCATACAAAAAATATTGTTACGCTGCCTTTGGCCCCATTCGCACATCAGTCCGCAACTTAGACATCACCTCGGTGCCATCTGGATCTTGGCATCTCAGCGCCTTGTGGTGTCAGTCAGAAAATATTGTTGCGCTGCCTTTGGCCCCATTCGCACATCGGTCCGCTACTGACGCCATCTCACAGGCCAACGGGGCGTCCCACGCCGACTTTCAACATTGTAGGATGGCCACAGAAGTGCGACAACTTACTAGACACCACCTCGGTGCCATCCGGATCTTGGCGCGTTGTGCTGCCTTCGGCCTATTCGCACATCGGTCCGCTACTGACGCAAACTCACAGGCCAACGGGGCGCCCCACGCCGACTTTCAGCATTGTAGGATGGCCACACCAGTGCTGCAACTTGCTGGACACCACCTCGGTGCCATCCAGATCTTGGCGCGTTGTATTGCCTTCGGCCTATTCGCACATCGGTCCGCTACTGACGCCGCCTCACGTACCAACGTATTTTCTCCACATTTTATACCCTATGCCGCATAACAGGTCATGTGACTTGTTTATAAAACTTTTCATTGGTTCATTTTACTTTTGGTTTCCTAATGATGGAAGGCTTGATCATATGACCTAAAAACAACACTTTTCATTGGATGAAAACTTTTTTTTTTTCCCAAACGATGAAAGCCCCACCTTGTTTCTGGATGTTTCAGACTAAACTGGCGTCAGCATGAGAGCACCACCATCTCGTAGCTCCGTCGTGGTCATTCCGCGAGCAATCATGGCAGCCGCTCCCCACCAGAAGCCTGCAGGAGTCGGGGCCCCCAAAACTTTTGATGAATTCTCAAGGCGGAGGAGACGCTTTCGAGAATGGGGTCCAAGACCTAGCAGACAAGCGTCCGATTTCCAAGGTGTCCCAGGGCCATTTCAGTGGACCAGGCCCAAAAAGGAAAGAGCCTGCCGCCATTTTGAGAGTCCTGTGACAGCCGCCTATCGCTGCACCGCAAGAGTGGGCGCAACTCAGCTGAATTGCGGCTTTTGACACAGTGGACCAAAAACGGACGGAATGGCAACTGAAACGGTAAAGGGGCGCCCCACTACAACAGATGACACTCCACCTGGAGAGGCCCGTTCACGCCGCCTCCCCCGGGGCGCCCCACGCCGTTATTCGGAGCAGCATTGTAGGATACCAAAACCAGTGCGGCAACTTACTGGACATCACCTTGGTGCCATCGTTCTGCTGCCTTGGAACTATTCGCACAACAGTTTGCTACTGTTGACCCACCCCCCGCGACGCCCCACCCCGTTATTTGCTGGGTGGCAACTTACTAGACATCACTTTCGTGTCATCTAGATTTCGGCGCGTTCTGCTGCCTTGGAACTATTCGCACAACAGTTTGCTACTGATGACCCACCCCCCGCGACGCCCCACGCCGGAAATCTGGACGTTGTGCTGCGTTGGGACTATTCGCACAGCCGACCGCTACTTCGTTGTTTTTCCCTAAAAATGTTTATATGTTATTACTATTTTTGTTTTCTTGTATATATTTATAAATTATTAAAGTTTTATAATCTTACTACTTTGTCGGAGTGCTATATATTTTTAATGTGACACATAATTGTAAAAACTTTGATGTACAAAGAGTCATCCCTGGAATCTTCCGCTACACGCTCGGTCCCCTCCCCAATCACAATACAGGATGGTTTTCAGATAATAGCAACGCTTCTGCTGTGACGGATCTCATCGAGTGTGGGCCTTGATCTACTATAACTCCTTTGAAGAGGGGTGATTCTTTACAGCTGTGGCCATAAACTACATCTGCAGGGCTAGCTGATAGCCTAGGACCGGCCTGGACAATCGGACACAGAGGAAAAGGAGTGTCAGAGGGTGCGGTACTGAATAGGGCGAAAGGGAGGTGTCGGGCGGGCACAGGGTGTGATTCTCAGGGAAGAGCAGCGCAGATGGGGGGAGGTTTATTACCCATGCATAAGACAGAGAGCGGGGGTGACCACTGCCTGGGTGAGATGCTTGCGAGGGTGGGGAGCCATGCTAAGGATCGACAGCGTGCACAGAGTGGGTCTGGTCAAGGCATCTAAAATGGCTGCCGTGCACGACAAAAGTGTGGCATTTGAAAAAAGACAAGATGGCGCAGACAATGTTTTTCAACACTTCCTGATTTCCTTCGAATCGAACGTTAACAGACGTTGGGGCATATTACCAAAGTTAAGCGATATTTATCCCTAACGATGCATTGCAAAGATTTTTTTACCGTCAGAAATTATCGCAGATAAACCTTGCTAATATCAAGGTTTATCGCAAATACGATAAAAAACGACCGCAATGCATTAATATCGCTGAAAACTCAGCGATATTCATGCATTACCGAGCTAATGCTCTTAGCCATGTTATCCACCTCCCATTGGATAACATGGCTAAGAACTGCTCAGGGCAGCTGTTACTTTTTGGAGATATTCGCGCTTATCTCGAATATTTCCAAAAGTTGATAATAGGAGATAGCGATGTTAGCGACTGTTTCCAGTCGCTAACATCTTGGTATGCCCACTTTGCATGTCATTAGTGATAAATATCACTCACATGCAAAGTGGGGCCCAAGATGGTCGCTATCTCCTACTAGCCGTCGCTAACTGGTGTTAGCAACAGCTAGGTAATACAGATATAATTTTATCTCCGCGAAGCGGAGCGCTGTTACAGATATATATCTTGTTTTTGAACGTTAATTTCTCAAAATGCACTGAAGCACATATATTGAGACCTAGCAAAGGCACATCAGGCTACCAGTCCCTAATATTTTACCAAGTTTCGTGCAAATCCATTCAGCCGTTCGATTATTATTATTATTTTTTTTTTTTGCCCCGCGGGGCCCTTTTAAAACCTCCACATCAAACCTAGGGGGTCAGCGAGGATCTACTATGCCCCCTTATGGTCATTTGCCCCTTCGCTTTGGCCTCCTCTTGTCTCTCGATCCTACCGAGAGACAAGATGGCGGCCGCTACGTACTGTTTGGAATGTTTACAGACACCGGAGAGCCAATCAGCTTCGCTTCGCAAAGCTCCGTAACGCGAAAAGTACGCGAAGCGGTGCGCTGTTACAGATATATATCTTTTTTTGAACGTTAATTTCTCAAAATCCACTGAAGCATATATATTGAGACCTAGCAAAGGCACATCGGGCTACCAGTCCCTACAATTTTGCCAAGTTTCGTGCAAATCCATTCAGCCGTTCGATTATTATTATTATTTTTTTTTTTTGCCCCGCGGGGCCCTTTTAAAACCTCCACATCAAACCTAGGGGGTCAGCGAGGATCTACTATTCCCCCTTATGGTCATTTGCCCCTTCGCTTTGGCCTCCTCTTGTCTCTCGATCCTACCGAGAGACAAGATGGCGGCCGCTACGGACTGTTTGGAATGTTGACAGACGCCGGAGAACCAATCAGCTTCGCTTCACAAAGCTCCGTTGCGCGAAAAGTACGCGTCCTGGAGCGCTGCCCGGTCCGCTGTTACAGATATATATCTTTTTTTAAACGTTAATTTCTCAAAATCCACTGTAGCACATATATTGAGACCTACAAAAGGCACATCGGGCTACCAGTCCCTACAATTTTGCCAAGTTTCGTGCAAATCCATTCAGCCGTTCGGGCTAAAAGTGAGGCCAACCGCCCTATGGAAAACTCAATGTTAAAAACACGTTTTGGGACCCCCCTTTTTTCTCGACCCCCCCTGGACGAACCCCCCCCCCAATTTTCAGGGGCTGCTCAGAAACAAAATGTGCCACTTTCCTGAAAATTTCAGCCAATTCCGTCCACAAACGCCAAAGTTATTAGACATAGAATTTTCAAAAAACCCATAGAGAAAAAATCCTAACTATATATACCTACTGGCGACCGCCATTAGGTAATAATATATTATATATATATATATATATATATATATATATATATATATATATTCACTGAAAAAACCATAGGTTATAGACCATATATAGTTAGGAATTAGCATTTACAAAACCTTGAAAATTCACTGAAAAAAACATAGGTTATACACCATATATAGTTAGGAATTAGCATTTAAAAAACCTTATTTTACTCACACAAAACCATTGAAATTCCATATATAGTTAGTTGTACTAACTATATATCGCGCACCCGCAATCCACTGCTGATCATGTCACATATTACATCATTCATGACATGGTCAGTGACATCACTGATGACATCACTGATGACATCTCAAATGACATCACTGATGACATCACTGATGACAACATCCAGTGACTGTATGTTTCTGAAAAGTTAAAATATGTTTTACATATTGAAGAATGAGTGGATGTAGAAGTGTCTGAACAAAGGATTTAGTAGGTGCATGACTGACTGTATGAGTGAGTGATTAAATGTGTCTCACTGAGTGCATGGGTTAGTGACTAAACTGTCTTAATTTGTGCATCATTATGTCTGTTGTTCTGTAAACTGCTGCATGTGTTGATCAGTAGCTATATGATTAACTATATGGGTTATTGATTGGTTGCCCAAGTATTTGTATGGGAGACTGAGAGTGTGTATGGGTGGCTGGGAGGTGTATGACTCTCTGCATAGATGCATGGGTTCAAAAGTGCATGTGGAAACAGCTGTATGGGTGGTTGACTGTGTGCATGACTGTATTGGTGAGTGAATAGATATCTCAGTGCTACATGTCAAAGTAAGTACATATGTAAAATACAGTACATGTGAGAGTTGACATATATAAATAACTGTGCATAAGAGCCAGTGAATGTGTGAGTGGCTGTATGGATCATTGTGAACTTGTATCCAGGATTGTATAAGTGAGTAAATATGTTTTAGTATATGTTTGAATAAGTAAGGTGTGTTTAACTGTATAGTTAAGGAAATGGAGGTGTGATTGATTGTTTGCATGACTGACTAGGTGTGTGTGTAACTTCATGGATGAGTGACAATCTGCGAGTCTGTGTTTACACTGAGTGTATCTAAGGTTATATTAGAGTCTGAAGAGGTTCATCGTATTATCACATGAATGATGTCATCAGTGATGTGATCAGTAATGTCAAATGAGATGTCATCAGTGATGTCATTTGAGATGTCATTTGAGATGTTATCAGTGATGTCATCAGTGATGTCATTAGTGATGTCATCAATGATGTCATTTGAGATGTCATCAGTGATGTCATCAGTGATGTCATTTGAGATGTCATCAGTGATGTTATTTGAGATGTCATCAGTGATGTCATTTGAGATGTCATCAGTGATGTTATTTGAGATGTCATCAGTGATGTCATCAGTGATGTCATCAGTGATGTCATTTGAGATGTCATCAGTGATGTCATCAGTGATGTCATTTGAGATGTCATCAGTGATGTCATCAGTGATGTCACTGACCATGTCATGAATGATGTAATATGTGACATGATCAGCAGTGGATTGCGGGTGCGCGATATATAGTTAGTACAACTAACTATATATGGAATTTCAATGGTTTTGTGTGAGTAAAATAAGGTTTTTTAAATGCTAATTCCTAACTATATATGGTGTATAACCTATGTTTTTTTCAGTGAATTTTCAAGGTTTTGTAAATGCTAATTCCTAACTATATATGGTCTATAACCTATGGTTTTTTCAGTGAATTTCATTGGTTTTTTAAAAGCTAATATCTATAGCTGTAAAATGTATTCTTCTTTAAATCCAAAAATATATTTTATATGTTTATTAATCATTTTTTTTAAATATTTTTTTTGTTTCGCTCCCGGTCCGCGAACCGGGAAGCTTCCCGTTAGCTCAATTTAAAGCCGCGACCCGGTCCGCGAACCGGTAAGAAATCAACATAGTGACGGTATCGCGTTGCCGCGTAATGCGTCTTATGACGTACTGCGTTAGCGCACCCGGAAGTGCCCCGGGGCGCGGACCGAGGCGCGAAACGCAGCTCCCCGGAAGCGATCCGCGGCGCGTCGCGAAAACGCGATGTATCGCGTTGCCGCGTAATGCGTCTTGTGACGTACCGCGTTAGCGCACCCGGAAGTGCACCGGGGCGCGGACCGAGGCGCGAAGCGCAGCGACCCGGAAGCTATCCGGGACGCGGACCGGAGCGCGTAACGTAAGCATAACAGGTCATGTGACTTGTTAATAACACTTTTCAATGGTTCATTTCACTTTTGGTTTCATAATGATGTAAGGCTAGGTCAGGTGACCTAAAAATAACACTTTTCATTGGTTGAGAAGTATTGTTTTTCCCAAATGATGAAAACCCCTCCTTCTTTCCTCACTCTGACTTTCATCATTGTGAGAGGAAGACCTTTACTACTATATGAGAAATGGCTTCATTGGTAGCTTCAGCTGGTGGACCCCCACCACCACCTCCACCTCCTCATGGGAAGAGAGGACCACCTCCCCAGGTCATTACCAACACTGAGGAGGAAGATGAAGAAATGGATGAGGAGGGAGAAGAACCACAGTTCTTAGAAGAGGTGCCCCGGGTTTCCAGAAAGAAAGCCAGTTTCATCTGGCAGTTTTATTCGATCCCTTGTGGCCAAAAAAAAGTCAATGCGAGGTATGTCACCTGCCGCATATGCAAAGAACAATTATCAAGAGGGACGGACAAGAAATATAGTTACGGAAATCACACAATGCACAGGCACATGACAAGGAAGCATCCACTAAATTACAGCCGGGCGGAAATAAGGGATATGCAGGACAATCCAAGACCAACTCCTGTGGCCAGACCAAGATTACCAATTGCGTTAACACCAGAAGAGGCACGGGAAACTGTGCCAAATATACAAGAGAATTTTGGCCACATGATACACTCTTGTATGCACTGTCGTGCGTTGTTAGCGTGTGGCAACATGAGCATCAATGCTATAAACCTGGCGTATGAACACCATGATTGCCCTAACCGCCCCCAGTAATTTTTTTTTTGCTCCTGTTGAGCCCTTTTCAACGCCTGTTTTTTGTTGTTTCCCCCCCCCCCAAAAAAACCAAAAAAAATATAAAATCGTTCAAAAAATACAAAAAAACCAAAAAATGTTCAAAAAATTAAAAAAAAATATAAAACAACAAAAATATAAAAAAAAAAGTTCTTTTCAGAACTACCTTCCCTTTCAAAAAAAATTGCTAGAATGTTTAGCACTCTGGCAAGCTCTATTTCTTTTGGTTCGCTCCCGGGTTAGCTTCCCGGTACGCGGACCGGGAGCTAACCCAAAAAAAAAAAAATAAAAAAAAAGAGTAAGTATAAGGAAAGTAAACAGAGAGTGATGTTAAAAGAAAGACAGCTATAGGGAGTAAAGAAGAGATACTGTTTAATAGATCTATTTACCGAAGAAAAGACGGAAGAGGGTATAATTGTGAAAAACAAAATAGATAACGAAGTGAAAGAAAAAAAAAGAGAGTATAACATTAACAAAGAAGAGTTTCTTGGAGAATGTGAGTGAATGTTCAAAATAAGATTAAAACATGAGGAATAACAGAGAGAAAAAATAGAAAACAGAAAACAAAAAATAACAGAAAAAGATTAATTGAAACAGCAAAGAAATGTAAGTAACATAGAGCCATATCATCAACATAGGCAATAAAAGTTTTGCAGCTTTTATTGGCAGAAATGTGTCGCTAAAGCTGCTTTTAGCGACAGAAAACTGCCGCTAAAACCACTTTTGCACCAGTTTTCTGCCAATAAAAAGAGCAATAATTTTATTGGCTCTATTCATAATATGCCCCTTAGTGTGCTTCAACTACACAGAGAAAGCATTATGAACAAGTAGTGATAGAGTGATCAGTCAAAGACACTAAGAGTAATAGAGACGGAGTGAGTGAACAAGAGTGAGGAACTATGAGAAGAGAGGGACTGAGAAAAAGAGTGGAAGGAGTTGAGTAAGTAGGTAATAGAGAAAGGAATGAGGGAAGTAGCAAAGGCAGAAAACTGAGGGTTAAAGAAATGAAGCAGTGGAACTAATAGTAGGTGAATGTGATAGAAATGTAACGAAAAGAGTACAAAGCATTTACCTTATAATTGTCGTTAAATTACTCACTTTTTGTTTTTATACTTTCAATCTGTGAAAGAGAGAACAAACATTTCAAAAATATTAAAACATGTATTTAAAAATTACAAAAGACAAGGGAAAAGATTGAAGGACAAACAGTTTTTCAACAACTTTGACACTTACAGAAGCTTCTGCTTCTCCAGGCCCCCTACACAGTCCTAAAGATATACATTTTAAACTAACAGTATCTTGATGCAGATGAAGTGAGGCCTATCTTAAAACATGGTGCATCTTTTGCATTGCTGTTGTCTCAGAAAAGTGTCGCAAGACACTAAAATTTTAAATAATTGCTTCAGGATGCCAATAAGATGTGTCCTATCCAGAGTTTTTTTGAGTTGAGGCCTACTCAGGGTTGCAGATGAAATTTCGAGTTGTTGAAGAGAACAGAGGACATAATACATGTGAAGGTCTACCAATGAAGTGAGTCATGTCCACTGCACTCTTGAACAAAGTCCAAACCTCCTATGTTTCCCTGGACAGACCTAAACTTGATCTGCACAATGTGATTCGTAATGATAGGAAACACAGGTGATGTAATTGAAATATGTGCAATTTATTTTGCTCATTTCACAATCACATCACTTGTGTTTCCTTTGCTTAGGTATCTCATTGTGCAGATGTAGTCTAGCATATGAAAGAATACGCAGAAGTGCAGCACTGCATGCAACAACTTTGACACTTACAGAAGCCTCACCTTCTCCATGCCTCCTACACAGTTCTACATATACATCATAAATGCAAACAGTACAGAATTAATTATACATGTTAAATGGTTTATTTTTGCTGTTCTCAGAATGTATCAAAATTCACTAAAAACAGTGACTTGAAGGTATTCATCATATAACAGCGGGGAAAAAAACACAATCAAAATGATTGTGTTTAAAAAACCCATACAACATAAGAAATCAGAATTCAGAACTCCTTAAAGTTAACTTACTTTCCATGACGTCAAAGGATGTCCTATGAACAGCTTACACTCTTTTGTGCTGTTATTACTTTCAGCCCGCCACTTTCTGAAAGAAAATCTCCATCGTTTTTAAAAACATGTTACATGCAATAAATGACTTCTTGCTCTCTACCACAAGTTTCCACAAGGCCAAATCTTGTCAGACCCATTTATAACTCTTGGATTTCTTGTAAGCCAATCCCGTCATTTGGCATTTCCGCAACTTTCAGAATTAAAATGTTGAAGATCATTTTCACAATCCTGGAATAGTAATATCTTCCCCTTCTTGCTCAGTCATGTTCTACATTTCCTATGACACTGATACTGCTTACTATGAAGCAGACTTACACTAACTCTATGACTACTACAATTATTTAATTCTCTACATCACTTTCAATCACAAAGCAATGTAAAACAGTAGACAGCGTTGCAGACTTACATTCCCTCTACTCTATGTTTTGATTGGCTGCTTCAATTAGCTTATAAAAAGAAATCGTTTTTCTGAACTCATTCAAAGTGCATGTATTTCTCCATGACGTCCAGTGTTATGGTAAAAAGTTATGTCTCTGTACTACACTTATCCTCAAGGCCAAATAGTGTAGGAGCCATGAGAACTTCTTGAAATTCCTCAGAGCACATCCCGAGATTCTTTCCCTAAAATTTTGGTTTTAAAAACACCAGGTAAGAGTTTTTAAGGTCATATGGCAATTTTTTTTGAAAATTAAAACAGAATCATTGCAGAATGACCAGCCATTTCTACACTTTAAATAAGCTGTATAATGTCCTGATGTTATTGAAGGGCCGTCATGATATATAATTGCTGCAGTTACAAAAGTCCTTCCTGATATTGACAACTGCGAAGCTACAAAATTTTTAATTAAAGTTGTCAATTTTGTTCCATCAGGCCTACATCGTTGGAACATTAAAATGACATACTGGCCATATGTTCGTATAAATAATGTGGACATCATTTCAGATTTACATTGGCTACACTCCATGTTGTGATCAGCTGCTTTTACTAGCTTATTAAAGGAGACTGATTTACTGTCTGGCAAAGTTAAATATATAAATCTTTCTGAGTCTACACTAGTAGTACTTGATACCATACAGTTCTCGCAGTCATGCTGCCATTGATAAGAAAGCCCAAACAGCTGATCTACATCTACACCTTCAGCATGCAATACATCAAGCATATACATTAAAAACTCCTGACAATCTTGCTGAATATTTTGAGAGAATTGTGTTTGGCCTGAACATCTGTCTAACAGATTTCGAATTTCAGACACACTTTCTATGTTTCTTCTATCAGTGCTACATTTCTCTAACACAGAATTTAACAAACTGCAAAATCTTTGATCAGAATTGACCACAATCTCTTCTTTTACATTTTCTAGAGAAAACAAAACATTAACCACTACATTAGCATAGCAGTTGACACCAGAACTGTTTTCAAATTGAAAACCAACAACATCTTCAACAGAATCCTTTTTGTTTCTGCTTGTAATTTTAGGTTCATCGACTTTTCGTCTTTTTGCTACAACCTCCCCAGTATTGGTCACATTTCTTCGTTTCCGGCCTACCACACGTTTCTCAAACAAAGGATACTGAGGCAAATGTGACGCATACTCTCTTCTTAACCTATTGTATTCCTTAACACAATCTAGATCCGCACAAATGTTTGTGACATCACACTCAATCAAGTACAATCCCGATAAAGTTCTAACTCGTGACAATGCCACGTATGCCATACCCTCCTTGAACACAGAACTGCCAATATTCACCAATGCACAGTCTACACTTAAACCTTGCGATTTATGGATTGTCACCGCATATGCCAAGCAAACAGGAAACTGCTTACGGCGAACATATAAGTCTTTTACAAGCAAAAATCTAGCAGAGCAACGACCAATTAGCTGTACTTCCTCAATGCCATCAAATTTAATTTTTAAAAATTCAATTCCATCTCTATTTCTGTATTTTACAAAATCAACAACATTACCCATTGATCCATTTACCAGACCTCTTTCAACATGTAAATTCCTTCTTAAAATTATACGGCAGTTCAAGCACACATTCAGAGTCTTTTCAAAACCTGCAGTTTTAGATATACTCTTCTCTAATGAATCCAATTTTGTTTTCAGATTCTCAGACAAAATAATTGTTGATCCCATATGCTCTACTCTGTCAATAGCTTCCAGTTTCACAATCTCTTGCTTTTCTAAATGCAACATTTTGTTGTTGAATTTGGCACATTCTGCAAGAGTTGGCATCAAACATATTCCAGATTTCTTATCAGTAATTTTCTGAAAAATATTCTCAGGCACAACATCTTGTTCTGGATATAAATTTGACAGTAATCGTGCATGTAAAGCTTCTTTCCCATGCTCGGTCACTTTTCCAATTCTAACATCTTGTAGAATAGTCTTGTAAACTTCATCCTTCGCCTGACGCATATTTTCATGCAGTTCAGCATAATTGAAGTTTAACCATATATTGACGTTGCCAATGCTGCCTAGGCACTTCCTGGTATCTTCATGCGTGAGCATTTTGAACACAGGTTGCCCTTTCACTGGTGTCAGCTGCAGAAGATCTCCGAAAACAATGATGTGTTTGCCACCAAATAACACATCATACTCTGTTTTGAGAACTTCTTGCATTCTCAAATGCACAAAGGCAAGCATGACATTGGAAACCATGCTTACTTCGTCAATGATAAGAAGTTTCATTTTCCTCAAGATTCTTGAAACTTCAAAACAAGCATCTCCAGATAGCTTGTGATATTGTAATTTGTTGTCATGCTCCACTGGCAGCATCAGTAAACGATGTAAAGTAATCCCTTTAATGTTATGTGCTGCCAGTCCAGTTGGAGCGGTGACAACACAAGACAGCGATGACTCTGTCCTTTCCTGCAAATAGCATGAAATTGCTTTAATGAGGAAACTTTTTCCAGTTCCCGCTTCTCCACTCACGTACAGTCGGACAGGCTTCAACGACGTACATGAGCACTCTTTCTTGTCATGACTTAATCCATGATCAATTTGCATGGTAACTTCGTCATATATTTTCCTCTGCTCAACGTTGAGTTGTCTTTCCAACTCTTCTAAGTTAACCGCATCCTCCTGAGCATGTGCCATGGCTCTTTCCACTTCATTCATGGCAGTGGCAGCTTCATTTTCGATAACAGGTCCTCCTAGTGGATCCTGACTCAATGAAGCAGAACTCTGACTGTCCTGAGAACTGTCTCTGGCAATCTCGGCTGCAATCGTTTCTTCCTGCTCAATTTCCGCATTCAACATTTCTACATATTTGGGAAAAGCAGGACATTCTATGGTCTCCTTGGCGGCATTGAAAGAGTCTTCGTAACAGAGGAAATCTCCAAGCAGTTCCTCTTCTGCACGCCAAGGCTTGAAAAGTTGCAAAAGTGCTAAATAGAAAAACTCCTTTTTTTCAGGAGATTCGCCAC
This sequence comes from Lissotriton helveticus, assembly GCF_964261635.1. NCBI lineage: Eukaryota > Metazoa > Chordata > Amphibia > Caudata > Salamandridae > Lissotriton > Lissotriton helveticus. The sequence continues at coordinate 600,502,796 of NC_136073.1, read as the reverse complement.
TCAATTTTCGATGGTTTACCAAGTGGCATTTTCTTTGCTTGACCAGACATCCCTCACTTCCTATTACAGCATACACTCCTTTCTCAGTATCTTCTTTGATGTTCCTCTTGAATATGTAATTTTGAAGAACCTCATACAGACAAACATTGTCGAGGTGACTGCTTCTATTTGGATAATATGTATCCAACATGTTGGTCTTCAAAATGTCGGTACTGTTTGGCTCCTTTTCCGCCAAATACTCAATTTCCCGCACAGGTTTGAGAACTCGATTACGCGTTGCAGCAAGACCAAGACTCGCCCAAATGATACTCCTGGACTTGGCATAGAGACTTGCTGAAGACAACCGGTCAGAACATTCGTACGCTCCGATTTCTCGATGCGACAACATCTTCAGACTGAAACTGTACAACTTCTTGCTGAGGCTCTTTTCATGGGAAATGTCCTCCCACATATCCTTCAATTCTGTCTTCTCTTTTTTGGTGATGTAAGACGTCACATACCGAGCCACAGCCATACAGTTATCAGCCACAAACTGTATATCCATGTTAGCATTCCACATGGACAAAATCACCGGGTTGTAGTCGTTGATGTACTTGGACTCTTCGTTCCTCTTCAAATTGTATGTGTTTTTAGGTGATTTCTTCATGACATTATGTCGCAGCGAAGACATCAAACTGTTTACTCTTCCTTTAGAAATCACCGGTCGTGGAAAGCCGAAACGACATTTGGTGTAGAACTTGTCCTTGTTTCGGAATTTACGACGGCAGTACTTTCCACATCGATGGCTTTGGAAACGCAGAACTTTTTCTCTTAGGCTTTTCTTCTCCTTTGCGTTTGGAACAGCACACGTAGAATACTGTTGGATGAAACTCATCACTGAGTCTTCTGGATCCGTTCCAAATTTAGGTGCATCCTTGATCCACAGCAACATATGTATATGAGGAGCACCTCTTGCTTGGTACTCCTTTCTCCAGAAGAAATCCAACACCTCTCCAAGAGGTGGATTCTTCTTATTCATGATGAAAGACATCATAGCTTCAAATCTATGATTGAAGTACCTACATACATTGACTGGATCCAAAGAGCACAGTTCTCCGGGTGTCTTGAATTCGATGTTATCTACGTTAGCATTTGCCTCTCGTAGAAATTCAAGTAAGTCTTCCCAGCCATACTCGGCACAGCTCAGAGTGAGGAACCATGTGGGAGTACCTAAGTTCCTCAGCATACATTTTAAATCACCATGACGACGGTACCAGTACTCATTAGTACCACGCTGACACGCCATGAGATTAATCAGGTGAGAATCCAAAATACTGTCTTGGACATTGACTTTATCCATAAAGTCACTTGCCGAGATGTTTTGCATGTGTATACCACTTTTCAAGATGTGGTTCACTGCATATGACAGTCCAGACAGATCGCTTTCAAACAGGAGATTAAACAAATAGGGAATGCATTGTCGAAACCTAGCATCTCCTGCATACAATCGCAAAGTCCGGTATTCAGAAGCAGGAATTTGATGAGGTCGCTCATAATATCTTCCTCCCTGACCTGTTGGAAAAAGCTGTGGGAAACACCGAGCTTCCAAACTTTCCTCCCAAACACTAATGGGACTCCCTTTGGCTTGTTTCATTTGAAACAACTCAATAGCATTCCCCATGACTTCCTTGGAATGCAAAGGATGAACACTATAATGTTCATATATTTCTTCACTAGTAGAGGGTTCTACTTTCTCAATTTGACCAGCACACAAATCGCTATCCTCTTCCTCACTTACTTCCTCTTCTGCAACATATACATTCTTATAGTATTTATTATTTTTTTTCAAATACAATGTTGCCTTTTTAACTTTCCTAACATCTACTAAATCTTGCCATATTTTCTTATTCTTTGTCGGAACCCCATTAACTAAGATAACCAGAGGTTCCTCTTCCACTTTTTCTACTCCAATTGTGTTAATGTTTTTCTTCAAATCTAGAGGCAAATAAACAACTCTTCCCTTTAATCCTCTCTGTAAATCTGATGGAGGCAATTTCCCTGTCTTTGGCTCCATTCTTACAATAGCCTGAAAGGGATGGATACTTTGAATCAAAATAGATTCATAAGTATTTAAATCCTTCAATTCAGAAGGAATCTCAAACAATTCCAGATTATTATGAACTGCTCTAGCAGGCATCTGGTTTTGATTTAATTTGCAACAACAATAAGTACACACACGTTGATCAAATCCCGAATCAAAACAATTTTCTACCATCAAGTATGTTGCAAAATCCTTCCATTCACTATTATTTTCCCTTTCACTTTTTGCATATAAATCCACTAACTTAGTCTGATTCTTATAATAAGTGCGTCGACAACACACACAAGTGAAATTAGGCCTCTCACTTGATTTCACCTGAAACGTCGCAATTTCCCTCTGGAAATTATCTGTACTGGAAACCTGTACACTATCTTCCACATTACCCTCTTCTTCTGGGTCAATTTCAACATTCTCCTCTTTACTTCCAAAGTAACAAAACTCAATTTCTTCACATATGTTCTTCACATCTATTTCAGAACCATGCAAAAGAGCAGCGCATAATTGTTTAAGCATAATTGCTGGACTCTTAGCATAATACAACATTCTAACTAATTTCCTCACTTTATTATGATGCACTGCTAGCATCCTGAAATGATGAAAAACACTCTGGCATACTCTCCTGGAAAGACAAGCCAGTGAATGACCATGCAAACCTGTCACTTCTCTCACTCTGCAAGGATCTAATTCTTGCAACAACCTTATTTTCTGCTTCAAACTTTTCTTATTAAATGACCGTACAAAATCACAAAGCAAATTGATGGAATCCTGTCGCACACTGCAAATACTACTACACTTCCAGGTGTACACAGGACCCTTAGCACGTCTTCCTAAAACCTCATTACCTAACACCTCTTCTGTCTCTGTTGTCACAAGTTTTTCTTTTTCAACTGGACAACCATCTTTCACTTCATAAGCACGACCACTGGTGTCAACTGCATGTACCAAATCATTATCCTGGAAATAACTCTCCTCATTAAAAAATGCCTCACAGCTTGAACTATGCATCCATTCTCCAGAAAAAACTTCACAAAAATTACTACGATTAACTATTCTCTTCCATCTACTATTTCTTTTGAAATCATAAATTGCCTTGTTTAGCTTCCTAATTCTATTGATTATCAAAATAAATAACTTACGTTTAATTTCAAATGCCTGATCAATAACTTTCTCAACTTTTTTTTTTCTCTTATAAAAAAACAGTTTCTGTTGACCTTTCTTAATATTTTTTAACAAATTGCCAATTATCCTGTTGCGGAACATTCGTTTACGAATGTCCCTAAACTGTTGTTTCCTTCTACTATCATGCACAGACTTATCTCTTGCTCCAGCAGTAACATTTTTGATTGGCCTTTCCTTTCCATTTGATTTGCTTCTCTTTTTATGGACTGAAACATTTTCTGTAGTAATATTTTTTTTACTACACATATTTCTTATGAAATATTTTGTGCTCTTACCCGGTGCTTTCTTCGTGACTTGACAAATATTTTTGTTAGAGGACTGCTGCTTATTTTGTTTCACCTGCTGTCTTTGACGTTTTGCAGCCTTTCTCTGTCTTTCTATTGTTGGCATGGTGAAATCTTGAAATGATCTGCAGTTGAATCTGTGGTAAAATATAATAAAAAATGTTATTAACCATTATTACCAAACAGTAAATCAATAACAATGATCAAAAACTTAACACACTACTTGACATTTTAAATAGAAGATTTTTTAGTCCTTGGCAAATTTACAATACAGAAATAGCAGAAAAGAAATGACATTTATATTTATGTTACCTGTGCTATTTTATATGTGAATCTGATCTAATTGTATGAGCATATTTTAATATTTTATTGAAGACACTACACATAACCTGTTTTTGAAGGTGTCTTTATTTTTAAATTAAACGGTTTACATTTTTACTTTTCATTAATTATACATTTTAAAAATAAATGTTTATATTTCCATAGGCTCAAGCAGGTCAGCTTCCCACCCTATGTCATATAATTCGGACAAATCTGCATCCTCATCACGCTCTTCTTCATCCTCAGGATTTAAATCATCCAATGGATCAACATCCACTGATGTTTCAATTACAAGTTCAATGATGAGGTCAAAATCAACTGATTGCAGATTGTCACTCATGTTGATGTTGTCTTTATCTTTAAAGAAAGATAACAACAATGAGATGTTGCAGAGTAAGAGACAAATCTCAGAGATTATAATAGTAAAATTGTTTAACAAGAGTAATATTTTGCAGCTATTATTTAGCCATGTCCAGCAATGCTGATCAGGTGAAGACTATGTCTAATTTTTCAGTGAACAGGACTCATCTCTTCTTAACCTTGGATAAGCCTCACCGACTCTGTGTGTCCTGCACATACTTAAATGTAAAGGGGCAGATTTATGTTAAATGGCACATCCCCAGGCATGCACCAGTTAACGTGCACCACTGCTCTGCCACCCATGGTGTGCCGTATTTACAATCAGATAGGAGAAAGCTGCGTCAAAACCCTGCGCCTGCTTTAAGCAGGCATAGGTCTTGACGCAACATTGTGGAGATGGGGCACCCCTGAGCCTTGATTGAGCTGCATCGCACTTGCGATACAACTCCAGCAATCACTACCTTTCCAGCACAGATACATCACGCATCTGTGCCATTTTTGCCCCATGATGCCCCGCATTGTAAATGCAGCACACCATGGGTGGTGGAACAGCGGCGCAGGATGACTGACACATCCCTGGTGATGCACCAGTCATCATAAATCTATCCCTAATCTTCTTATCTTGTTACAGATGAACCGCCATATGTACCATCAAACTATTTTGCATTTCCTAAATAGCGAATTTTAAGGAATAAATAGCAATTCTTTACCATTCCTAATTTGCAATGAGCAAATTGCTAATTGCAAGTTACCCATTCATTTCCATGGGCTAGGAGCCTCATAGGAATGAAGGTTTAATTTGCGATTAGCAATTTGCTCATCACAAATTAGGAATTTTTCCAAGGGTGCAGGGGTGTCTCAAGAACACCCTGCTGCACCCCTGAAAAAGAAATTTGGGGGCATATGGCACACATACATGCCCTAAGGGCATGTGTTGGCGTCATATGGGACCTTTTGTTTTTTTGAAAAAAAGCTTTTTGAAAAGAATTCACAAATTACCACCAATTTACCACAGTAGTTTCCAAATCCTTAATGTCATTTTTTACATATTTTTTGTTTGATACATTGCATTTAAGTAATCGCAAAATTTGCAAATGCTTCAGTGCAATCGCAAAATAAGGAATAGCAAATTTTGCTACTCCTTATTTTGCATCAAACTTGTTTGATACATATCATTTGTCTAATTAACATTCGCAAAGGCCGAAATTCGCAGAATTTTGATCTTTGCGAATGCTAATTAGCTTGATACATATGGCCCCAAGTGAGGCCTGTCTTGCAACATGGTGCATGTTTTGCATCACTGCTGCATCGGTTTCATGTGGTAAGTTTTTTTTACACCATGACATATCTGCCTAAATGCATCAATTTGTAATTTTGTCGCCTCATAGCAAATCTTTTGCACCGCCGCTGCATCATAAAAGTGACGCACAGTGGCGCAAAAGAGGCATACACCTATCATAAATCTGTCCCTAGCATTTTAAATGATTAATTCAGGATGACGATAAGGTGTGGCCTATCCAGAGGTTTGTTTAAGGTGAGGCCTACTCAGGATTGCAGATTAAAGTTACGCTTGATGAAGAATACAGAGGAGATAATACATGTAAAGGCCTACCAATGAAGTAAGTAATGTCCACTTCATTGCGCCAGTCATCATAAATGTATCCCTAAGCTTCTTATCTTGTTACAGATGAACCGCCATATGTATCATCAAACTATTTTGCATTTCCTAAATAGCAAATTTTAAGGAATAAATAGCAATTCTTTACCATTCCTAATTTGCAATGAGCAAATTGCTAATTGCAAATTACCCATTCATTTCCATGGGCTAGAAGGCTCATAGGAATGAAGGTTGCAATTTGCGATTAGCAATTACCTCATCACAAAATATGAATTTTTTCAAGGGTGCAGGGGTATCTCAAGAACACCCTGCTGCACCCCTGAAAAAGAAATTTGGGGGCATATGGCGCACATACATGCCCTAAGGGCATGTATGGGCGTCATATGTCACCTTTTGTTTTTTGGAAAAAAAGCTTTTTGAAAAGAATTCACAAATTACCACCAATTTACCACAATAGTTTCCAAATCCTTAATGTCATTTTTTACATATTTTTTGTTTGATACATTGCATTTAAGTAATCGCAAAATTTGCAAATGCTTCAGTGCAATCGCAAAATAAGGAATAGCAAATTTTGCTACTCCTTATTTTGCATCAAACTTGTTTGATACATACCATTTGTCTAATTAACATTCGCAAAGGCCGAAATTCGCAGAATTTTGATCTTTGCGAATGCTAATTAGCTTGATACATATGGCCCCAAGTGAGGCCTGTCTTGCAACATGGTGCATGTTTTGCATCACTGCTGCATCGGTTTCATGTGGTACGTTTTTTTTACACCATGACATATCTGCCTAAATGCATCAATTTGTAATTTTGTCGCCTCATAGCAAATCTTTTGCACCGCCGCTGCATCATAAAAGTGACGCACAGTGGCGCAAAAGAGGCATACACCTATCATAAATCTGTCCCTAGCATTTGAAATGATTAATCCAGGATGACGATAAGGTGTGGCCTATCCAGAGGTTTGTTTAAGGTGAGGCCTACTCAGGATTGCAGATTAAAGTTACGCTTGATGAAGAATACAGAAGAGATAATACATGTAAAGGCCTACCAATGAAGTAAGTGATTTGCACTTTATTTTGCCAGTCATCATAAATGTATCCCTAAGCTTCTAGCAAAATAGCGAATTTTAAGGAATAAATAGCGATTCTTTACCATTCCAAATTTGCGATGAGCAAATTGCTAATTGCAAATTACCTATTCATTTCCATGCGCCAGGATGCCCATATGAAAGAAGGTGCAATTTGCAACTAGCAATTAGCTCATAGCAAATTAGGAATTTTTCCAAAGGTGTAGGGGTGTCTCAATAACACCCTGCTGCACCCCTGAAAAAGAAATTTGGGGGCATATGGCGCACATAAATTTTAACAACATTCCTTTACCTCAAAAACGATTTTCAATTCATATTTGAAAACACTGCCCACAGGGAAATTACTTAAAATGTCCTTAAGACACATGAAAGTGTTTTCTTATTGCCTTTCCAGCATGGTTGGGTCACTTTTAACATGGCTATGTAACACAAACATTTAAAATCTAAATTTGCCATGCACAGGTGGGAGCATATTTACAAGCAATTTGCGCCACAGAGAAAGGTCTTACATTAAAATGGGAAAAATAACATCAGGGACAGTCAATTGCCTTATAAAGAAGCATACACCATTATGTCCTTGTCATAAATTTAAAAACAATTCCTTTTCCCCAAAAACGATTTTCAAATCATAATTTCAAAACACTGCACATGGGAAAATTACTTAAAATGTCCTTAAGACACATAAAAGCGTTTTTTAATTGCCTTTGCAGCATGTTTGTATCACTTTTAACATGGCTATGTAACACAAACATTAAAAATCTAAATTTTCCTTGCACAGGTGGGAGCATATTTACAAGCAATTTGCGCCACATAATTCATAATTTTCTCCTTAAAGCACACTATTCTCTATCTAAATTAAAGAAATATTTTCTCACCTTAGCAAATACTTTGAGTTTGAAAACAGTCTCAGAAACACACCAATTTGTCTTCAGCAGAGCAAAAGGTATGCACTCCAGAGTCTGCAGCTATCAAAAGCACAGAAATGCTGTAATTCTTCACACATATCTCTCATGTCACCCAATCAAAACTCTTCCCTCACTTTTTTTCAAATGAAAACCCTTCCCCCCTCTGCCCTTTCTGCCTTTTCTGCATGGCAACCACCTCTTGGAAGATTTCTGGTGTTTGCAAGTTCACACAACAATGTTGCAATTGAACTCTGAACTCTCAGTGCACCTGCATATCCAGTGCATTCTTTCATTTAATGATTTTTTATTGACCATTCAAAATACATCTTTCAAATAACTCATCCGTGCACCCTAACTTTCTGTTTTCAGCAATCAAAATCCACCAATCACTGTTACTGCTTCATGAACACAGAAACTCCACAGTTTTTTTCATTTTAAACTCTCATTTTTTCAACTGCCATTTCATTGCCACACTTCATCTGACTGCAGGAGAACCTTCTCTCACCATGTTTTCTGTCTGGATTGTTGGACATAGTTATATTCACTGGGCTCAAAGGTACACTGAAAACAGGAATTTACCTAACCTCAATTTACAAGATGTGGAAATTAAGTGGTTTGGCCACAGAGGATTAAAATGTCACCAATTGATACCATTGGTGAAAACCTTTATGCATTTGCCCAAACCTGACCTGTTAATTGTGCACTGTGGAGGTAATGACTTGGGCACTTTGACTGGTGTAGGTCTGGAAATGCTTTTAAAGGACACCTTTGAGCAATTAATGGCACTTTTTCCTCAGACTGCCTTGGTATATTCAAATATATGCCAAAGACAGAAATGGAGGTGGTCAAACCAATTTTGTCCACAAATTGAGAAGTCGAGGAAGCATGTAAACAAATCTGTTTCAGCTTACATGAGAGACCATGGAATGGGCTCCCTGTACAACAATAACTTGCGTTACTACATGCAAGATATCTACAGAGGAGATGGAGTTCACTTCTCAGATGAGGGCAACAGAATTTTCACTCTGAATTTAAGAATGTGCATTGGTACCTACTTATAAGTACCTAAATGTACCATAAACCCAAAAGCTCTTCTCAGAGCTACCCTACATCTGATCACTCACAATTATTATTTTACTCTAACATTTTTCACTAATTTTCAACAAAGTACGCTCCCTGGGGCGCTACCCGGTACGCGAACCGGGAGCTAACCTCGCGAAATTTTTTAAAAAAATGTTTTTTTTTCGCACATATGGGCCTCCTCAGCCACCCTCACAAAACCTAGGGGGTCAAGATAAGTCTACCGTGCCCCCTTCTACCCATTCTGAACATTATTTGCCCTCCATCTTGTATCTTAATTCGACCGAAACACAAAATGGTGGACTCCCGTTACGCTTAAGGTTCGCGAACCGGGGCGCTCAACGGTTCGCGTACCGGGTCGCTCCCTGGGAAGCGCACCATCAAAAAAGGTGGGAAAGTAGTTCACAGAAAAGCCACTGGAGACAATTTCACCAAATATAGACTAGCTCATACTACATACCAATCCCTACCATTTTCACAAATTTGATTGGAATTCCATTTAGCCATTTAGCCTGTAGACCTCTCTAAATACCGTGAGGTAAATTACTTCACAAAACACATCTGAAGTGTTGGAATTGACAACCAATTAAAATGTTACTTTCATTTTCTACTTTTTTTACCTGACATTTGATTGGTTATATACCTGAATATATATAAAGGAAGAGAAGAAAACACAGCCATTTTGACTACTACTTCTTGGTGTACATTTCAATAGTATTTTCACTAATTCCTTCAACTTCTTTCTAAAGGTAAGTTTTTATTTTTAAAACTGAAGTATATTGTGCACTATAAGTTAATATGGTAAACTTTTTCTGGAGTTAGGCTTCTCTTGTATAATTATGAATTTACTTACGTTAAATCACATACACTTTTTTATATTCCTACTTCCACTCTGATACTATACACTGCCCAAAATTAATCCCAACAGTGCCCTATCTCTACTAATATATATTTTTTTAATCTAAATTTCAGGCAAAATGGAAGGCGAACAGAAAGTTGAATTTCAAATTGTCCTGCAAGAGAGCAGCCAAGAAATCAATGATGAAAATGATATTGAATTTTTCGATGAAACTTTAGACAAAGAACTACTGCAATGTGTACAAGCAGTAGATAACCTCCTTGAAAATGAGGACATTTTACACCCTCAGAGACTACAATGTATATTCAATGATAATTATGAAATTTCTGACAATGAAATGTTAGAAAGTTTAATAAATTATGAAACACAATCACAATAAAAAAAATGCTTAAAAAATAAAGAAAATAAAAAATAATCAACAAAACCAACAATCAATTAACATACAGCATTTGAAAAGTCTATCATTCATTTTTCATTGCAGTACGCTGCCCAGAACGCTTCCCGGTTCGCGGACCGGGCGCTCCCCACGCAAAAAAAACAAAAAAAATGTTTTGTTTTTTTTGCCCCGCGGGGCCCTTTTAAAACCTCCACATTAAACCTAGGGGGTCAGGGAGGATCTAGTATGCCCCCTTATGGTTATTTCCCCCTTTGTTTTGGCCTCCTCTTGTCTCTCAATCCTACCGAGAGACAAGATGGCGGCCGCTCCGGACTGTTTAGAATGTTGACAGACACCGGAGAGCCAATCAGCTTAGCTACGCGAAGTTCCGGTACGCTTAAGGTCCGCGGACCGGAGCGCTGCCCGGAGCGCGCTTACAGATATATATCTTTTTTTAAACGTTAATTTCTCAAAATCCACTGGAGCACATTTATTGAGACCTACAAAAGGCACATCGGGCTACCAGTCCCTACAATTTTGCCAAGTTTCATGCAAATCCATTCAGCCGTTCGGGCTAAAAGTGAGGCCAACCGCCCTATGGAAAACTCAATGTTAAAAACACGTTTTGGGACCCCCCTTTTTTCTCGACCCCCCCTGGACGAACCCCCCCCAAATTTCCAGGGGCTGCTCAGAAACAAAATGTTCCATTTTCCAGAAAATTTCAGCCAATTCCGTCCACAAACGCCAAAGTTATTAGACATAGAATTTTCAAAAATCCCATAGGGAAAAAATCCTAACTATATATACCTACTGGCGACCGCCAGTAGGTAATATATATATATATATATATATATATATATATATATTACCTACTGGCGGTCGCGAAAATTGGGGGGGTTCGTCCAGGGGGGGTCGAGAAAAAAGGGGGGTCCCAAAACGTGTTTTTAACATTGAGTTTTCCATAGGGCGGTTGGCCTCACTTTTAGCCCGAACGGCTGAATGGATTTGCACGAAACTTGGCAAAATTGTAGGGACTGGTAGCCCGATGTGCCTTTTGTAGGTCTCAATATATGTGCTACAGTGGATTTTGAGAAATTAACGTTTAAAAAAAGATATATATCTGTAACAGCGGACCGGGCAGCGCTCCAGTTCGCGTACTTTTCGCGCAACGGAGCTTTGTGAAGCGAAGTAGATTGGTTCTCCGGCGTCTGTAAACATTCCAAACAGTCCGTAGCGGCCGCCATCTTGTCTCTCGGTAGGATCGAGAGACAAGAGGAGGCCAAAGCGAAGGGGCAAATGACCATAAGGGGGCATAGTAGATCCTCCCTGACCTCTTAGGTTTGATGTACCATTTTGCCAAGTTTGGTGTAATTCCGTTCAGCCATTCAGGCTGTAGACGTATCTAAATGTCAATAATCGAACGGCTGAATGGATTTGCACGAAACTTGGCAAAATATTAGGGACTGGTAGCCCGATGTGCCTTTGCTAGGTCTCAATATATGTGCTCCAGTGGATTTTGAGAAATTAACGTTCAAAAAAAGATATATATCTGTAACAGCGCTCCGCTTCGCGTACTTTTCGCGTTACGGAGCTTTGCGAAGCTGATTGGTTCTCCGGCGTCTGTCAACATTACAAACAGTCTGTAGCGGCCGCCATCTTGTCTCTCGGTAGGATCGAGAGACAAGAGGAGGCCAAAGCGAAGGGGCAAATGACCATAAGGGGGCATAGTAGATCCTTCCTGACCTCTTAGGTTTGATGTACCATTTTGCCAAGTTTGGTGTAATTCCGTTCAGCCATTCAGGCTGTAGACGTATGTAAATGTCCTATGGAAAATTGCATGGGGAAAACACATTTGAAAGTGTTGAAATTTAGAACCAATTAAAATGTTACTTTGGTTTTGTATTTGTGTGTGATGAAAGTTAATTGGTTATGTATATATCTCAAATGAGAGGAAACCACAGCCATTTTGTGATACTACTGTCTGAGGTACATTTGTGAGGAATTTTTGGTGGTGAATTTCTGGTGTTTGATTTACACAGTACTAACACTTCTCCTACTTTTAAAAAGGTGAGTTGTTAATTTGTAAGGGGAACTATGTTGTACACTTGAAGATAATTTGAAAAATGTTTTCTGTTATTTATTTGCAGTCCTTCTGTTATACTAAATACTTGATAAAGTTAGTTTTATATTATGTATTACTAAAAACGATAAATGAAAGTGATTATTTTTTTCTGCAATTTACAGCAAGCAATTTCAAAATAAAATGGCTCACAATGAAGAGACCGTGGCAATTTCTTTTGCATTGTCCACTACATTGATTGAAATTGAGAGCACCAATAATGAAATATTGTCACAAGGAGGAGATGACTTGTATGATTTCATTAGATTGATTGAAATTGACAGCACCAATAATGAAATATTGTCACAAGGAGGAGATGACTTGAATGATTCCACTACATTGATTGAAATTGAGAGCACCAATAATGAAATATTGTCACAAGGAGGAGATGACTTGAATGATTCCACTACATTGATTGAAATTGACAGCACCAATAATGAAATATTGTCACAAGGAGGAGATGACTTGAATGATTTTTTTGATCAATCTGTTGATGGCGAATTTATCGAATGTTTGGAGACCATAGAGTTACAAGAATCATCATTGCAGACTTTTAATGAGGAGATTCCAGATGAGATGATTGAAGAGGAAATTGCTGATGAGGACATGTTACTAGTTCTTTCAAATTTAGAAAATTCTGAAGAATAAATTTATATTTAGAAATCAAAAATTGTTTGAGACATTATTCATTTTTATTTTTAATTTATGAGGTTGTAGCGAAGTGATTGTAGTATAAAATGAGACTTATAGTATAGAGTGCAACATTTTTATGTTACATGGTAAGTTTACTCATATTTACTTCCCTTCTCCCACTATATTATCTCCAATGTGTATTTGACATCTCTTCTTCATCTCCGGCCTCCTTTCTCTCACTGTGTGTCTCTGATGCATCTTATCGCTGCTATTTTGTGTAATTACAGAAGAGAGTAAAATAAAATAGTTCGGAACGTGAAAAGGGGGCAAAGTAGAGTACCCCTCACCCCCTAGGCCTTCTCAGGCGGTCCCAAAAGGATCAGTTTCTGCTTTCCTGAGAGATTATGGTATGAGTTCCATATACCACAATAATTTGCATTACAACATGCAAGATATATATCTCCTATTACCAACTTTTGGAGATATTCGCGCTAAGCGCGAATATCTCCAAAAAGTAACACCTGCCCTGAGCAGTTCTTAGCCATGTTATCCAATGGGAGGTGGATAACATGGCTAAGAGCATTAGCTCGGTAATGCATGAATATCGCTGACTTTTTAGCGATATTCATGCATTGCGGCCGTTTTTTTATCGCATTTGCGATAAACCTTGATAATAGCAAGGTTTATGTTCGATAATTTCTGACGATGCTTAGCGGTAAAAAATTCGTTGGTAAGCATCGTTAGCGATAAATATCGCTTAACTTTGGTAATATGCACCAACGTCTGTTAACGTTCGATTCGAAGGAAATGAGGAAGTGTTGAAAAACATTGTTTGCGCCATCTTGCCTTTTTTGAAATGCCACACTTTTGTCGTGCACGGCAGCCATTTTAGATGCCTTGACCAGACCCACTCTCTGCACGCTGTCGATTCGTAGCATGGCTCCCCACCCTCGCAAGCATCTTCCCCAGGCACTGGTCACCCCCGCTCTCTGTCTTATGCATGGGCAATAAACCTCCCCCCATCTGCGCTGCTCTTCCCTGAGAATCACACTCTGTGCCCGCCCGACACCTCCCTTTCGCCCTATTCACTACCGCACCCTCTGACACTCCTCTTCCTCTGTGTCCGATTGTCCAGGCTATCAGCTAGCCCTGCAGATGTAGTTTATGGCTCCAGCTGTAAAGAATCACCCCTCTTCAAAGGAGTTATAGTAGATCAAGGCCCACACCCGATGAGATCCGTCACACCACACGTGTTCCTACTATCTGAAAACCATCCTGTATTGTGATTGGGGAGGGGACCGAGCCTGAAGCGGAAGATTCTAGGAATGACTCTTTGTACATCAAAGTTTTTACAATTATGTGTCACATTAAAAATATATTGCAAAAAACAACAAGTGATGGACTGAATGTGGATCAATGTCACACACTCCCCCAGTCAAAAGATCTGGGCCCAAATCCATCGTTTTTTTGCACTCCACACCACCCTGGGTCAGATAATGGCTTTATGCAAATCAGCTCTGACCCTGTTGCCCCATGGGAACAGTCCAGTCCGAACTACAACAGCCATATCTTTCCCAGACCGGAATCAAGCATCCGAGGACCGGACCGGTTTCGAGGTAACACCTCTCTTCAGCCCGGCTAGCTTGACTCCAAGTGGTGTGGAGTGCCTGGGACATTAAAAATATATAGCACTCCAACAAAGTAGTAGGAATATAAAACTTTAATAACATATAAATATATACAACAAAACAAAAACAGTAAAAACACTTAAACAACGAAGAGACCGTGGCAATTTCTTTTGAATTCCTGATGAGGACATGTTACTAGTTCTTTCAAATTATGAAAATTCAGAAGATGTTGCCTGGGGGTGGGTCGTCAGTAGCAGTCTGTTGTGCGAATAGTTCCAAGGCAGCAGAACGCGCTGAAATCTAGATGGCACGAAAGTGATGTCTAGTAAGTTGCCGCCCAGCAAATAACGGCGTGGGGCGCCGCGGGGGTGAGTGAGTCCAGTAGGCACCACAGCTATTCTTACCGGCATTGCAGAATTACTGCTGGGGACAATGCCTGTGCTGTAGCAGGGTCACAGCAGAAACAAAAAGGATTCTGTTGAAGATGTTGTTGGTTTTCAATTTGAAAACAGTTCTGGTGTCAACTGCTATGGTAATGTAGTGGTTAATGTTTTGTTTTCTCTAGAAAATGTAAAAGAGGGGGAGGCAGTCCAAAGTTCCGTTAAAAGGGCAAAGGAAAGGATCGGTGGTTTGAACTATCACTTCAAAAGGGGAGGGGGTGCAACAATTTTTCCTACCGGGTCACACTGTGCTTTCACCGGAACTGAGGTCTGCAGGATTCTAGTAATTCAAAGTGAGGCTGGCGCCAGCATGGGAGCGCCGACGTCCCGCGGATACAGTTTCATCACTCCACGGGCGATCATGGCAGTCATTCCCCATCGGGGGTCGGAGACTCCCGCGGCTCCTGTAGAATCTTCAAGGTCGTGGAGGACTACGGTGGTGGAGTCAACCAGTGACCGGGCCATTTCTTCATGCTGGGCCCGCTCTTGCCAGGTCGATCGCCATTTTGAGAGTTCGGCAGCTACCGGCGATCGCGGGGTCACATGAGCGGACGGGCTCCACCCTGCCGGGCGAGACGTTGCAGCATCGCCACAGTGGACGAACCCTTTTCGGGGCGCCTGGAGCGCTGAGGGTGCAGCTGGGAAGCCTTCACCTGAGGAGGCGGGAGAGGCCTGTTCGCACCGTCTCTCCCTCCCAGTGCACCCCACGGCGCCCCGCTTGACATTTGTTATGGCCGGTGGCGATGAGGACGGGGGGGGGGGTCGGAGGCATGTGCAAGACATCCCCCCCAGTGTTGTCAAAGCCATTTTTGAAGAAAGAAGTGGTGCCTGGCGTGTTGCCGCTGCTATTACGAAGGAGAAAAGAAAAAATGTCCCGTCCGTCTTTGGGCCGGGCTTCCGGTGGATGTCGGCCGGACGCCCCTGGCTCTGGCCCCATGAACGGGTTCCTTGGTTTATCGGCTGCAGCCGGATCCCGTCGGCCTCGGCCCCCCGACCGTTGGTGGCCGGACCGGAAGAGCATGTGGCGGGACTACCTGAAACTCTCAAGGGCCACCGCGGCCGGACTGGGAGAGAGAGGGGAGGGTCGAGGAGACATTCCCCCCCCCTGCAACTCTTCAGCGTTGTAAAGGCAATCCCCTGGCCGGGTCCCGCTGGCCTCGGCCTCTCCTCCGGCTACACCCTACGTTAGGATCTCCTGGCCGAGGCGTGGCAGCAGGACCCGCCTTATATGGGCTGCTCCCGGCTGGGCGTAGCCGCAACCCTGCCCCACCTTGGAAGTTTCCAGAGTGGGGGCGGATGTTCTACTGACTTGCATTTTCCCTAGTCTATCGATTTTTTTGGCGTGGCAGGCGGTGGGACAGCGAGGGGTGATTTGGTTTCTCTTACTGTTTTTCTGGTCTCTCACCACTGGCATATTTCTAACGTTTTCTTGTTTCTAGGACATTAATAGGTTTTATCATTACGTTATGTTATCGTTTCTTTGTTCGTTGTTTAATAAAAGTTCATGTTCATCAGTGGCCTACTGATTTTCGTTTTCCTATTCTTTTCTTTCCAGGTTGTTTCATGCTAAAGTTTCTGTTAACAGGATACAGTGATCACTTCGTTATTATTGCATATGTCCTTTTCACTAGGGGTGCTCTCTGGTCGGGCCAGATGACGTATCTCTAGTAAATGGTCCGGGTGAAACAGGTGCATCAATCAGTGGGGAGTAGATAGGCATGACAGATTACAACGGGGGAGAAAGGTCCGCATTACGTACCCTTTCACTATTTGCAAAGATTTTCCTACGTATATTTGCAAACAGGGAATACCTCCAAAAAGAACCAATTCCCAAACAGTCAATGTTTGGGGAAACAATCAATCAATGAGGAACGAAGTAGGCACGACGTGTTAAAGGTTTGCGTTACCTACCCTTCACTATCTGCAAAGGGAGAGAGAATATTCCTATTCTTCCTCGTTTGCAGGCAGAGAAGATTCTTAAGAGAACCAACTTCGAACAATTCAATGGTCGATTCAAACAATCAACAAGGGGTACTGTGAACACAAATGAACGCCGCTTATGTACATACACATTGGTATTATCAACAGGTTGTTCCTAATGTTTCTATTTTAGGGAGGTCAAAAAGAGATCCCATTAGTGGCCTACTGATTTTGCTCGATTCCTTTTGTTTTTTTACACGATTTTTCGCTATCTGCAAAGACTAAACAGAGTATTGCGACTCTGTGCTTGTTTGTAAATAGAGAATGAACCAAAGAGAACAATCAATCAAATGGAGAGAGAAGCAGGCACGACGGATTACAACGGGGGCAAAGGCCTGCGTTAACTACCCTTCACTATCTGCAAAGAGAGAGTACTCCTAATAGAAATGAGGGGTGGGGGGCAGCATTCAAAGCAGATCAGTGTGCATAAACACGAAAAAGTTTTTACTTACCACGTACTTGACATTCGACAGCTTATGATATTTGCTATTAAAAAACCATTGAAATTCACTGAAAAAACCATAGGTTATAGACCATATATAGTTAGGAATTAGCATTTACAAAACCTTGAAAATTCACTGAAAAAACCATAGGTTATAGACCATATATAGTTAGGAATTAGCATTTAAAAAACCTTATTTTACTCACACAAAACCATTGAAATTCCATATATAGTTAGTTGCACTAACTATATATCGCGCACCCGCAATCCACTGCTGATCATGTCACATATTACATCATTCATGACATGGTCAGTGACATCACTGATGACATCACTGATGACATCTCAAATGACATCACTGATGACATCACTGATGACGTCTCATTTGACATCATTCTTGTGCTAATACGATAAACCTCTTCAGACTCTAATATAACCTTAGATACACTCAGTGTATACAGACACTCACACACTGCCACTCATCCATGGAGTTACTCACACACCCAGTCAGTCATGCAAAGAAACAATCTCACCTCCATTTCTTCAACTATACAGTTATACACACCTTACTTATTGAAACATATACTAACACATATTTACTCTCTTATACAATCCCTGATACAAGTTCACAATGATCGATACAACCACTCACTCATTCAGTGGCTCTCATGCACAGTTATTTATATATGCCAACTCTCACATGTACTGTGTTTTACATATGTACTTACTATGACATGTAGCATTGAGATATCCATTCACTCATCAATACACTCATGCACACAGTCAACTGCCCATGTAGCTGTTTCCACATGCACTCTTGAACTCATACACCTAGTGAATAAACTGCTCACACATCTATGCACAGAGTCACACACCTTCCAGCCACCCCCACACAAACTCAATCTCCCATAGAAATACTTGGGCAACCAATTAATAACACATATAGCCTCTCGTATAGCTAATGATCAACACATGCAGCAGTTTACATCACAACAGACATAATGATGCACAAATTAAGACAGTTTAGTCACTAACCCATGCATTCAGTGAGACACATTTAATCACTCACTCATACAGTCAGTCACGCACCTACTAAATCCTTCATCCAGACACTTATACATCCACTCATTCTTCAATATGTAAGACATATTTTAACTTTACAGAAACATACAGTCACTGGATGTTGTCATCAGTGATGTCATCAGTAATGTCATTTGAGATGTCATCAGTGATGTCATCAGTGATGTCACTGACCATGTCATGAATGATGTAATATGTGACATGATCAGCAGTGGATTGCGGGTGCGCGATATATAGTTAGTGCAACTAACTATATATGGAATTTCAATGGTTTTGTGTGAGTAAAATAAGGTTTTTTAAATGCTAATTCCTAACTATATATGGTCTATAACCTATGGTTTTTTCAGTGAATATATATATATATATATATATATATATATATATATACGAATTACAGATTAAAAATCCCCAATACTACACCATAGGGAGAACTCTGCCCTGGTGAAATAAGTGTGAAACGTTACCAGTGGCAACTAGTCACTTATAAATTTGCCTCCACCCTCTAGTTTCAGGGATCGAGGATATGCACATTTCCACTGTGTTGTAACTTTACATGTGAAAACGGTGAATAGCCAAAAGCAGTAAAGTTACTACAAAGTCTAAGAGTAAATGTGCACGTTTGCCGGTATTTCTACTTTTGTGAATAGGGATGATAGTCTTTTTTGACCTGTAATTATTGACAATTTCCTTGTGCCACATTTTTCTCAATTATCCCTATCCAGAGTAGAAACTAGGCAGGCATTCTTACGTCTCACAAACGGATCCTTTAGATGACACTCAACATAATATTGTAAGGACAAAATTAGCTGACATGAGAGCTTTCCATTCACAGGTTTGCTGTAATCAGGATCAGGGTATTTCACAATAAGTCCCTCAAAGCAAGATTCTGGTTACATTTCTGGATTAACCAGAGTGTTTAAATGATCTTCATTTCGATGAGGTTAAGTACATTTGTTTTACAGGGATATCTTGAATACCTGGAATGATCCAGTCTTTCTGGTTCTAGGTTGTATACCCCAAGATCTGAAGTATTTTTACAGCGAACTAGCAGTGTAACTGTTCTTTCTTCACTCCAAGAAAGAATTTGCCATGACATGTTTCGGTGAGAGGTTAGTGTCTGCCATTTTCTCCCACAGTCTCTGACCGAACAGAGTTGAAATGTTCAAACAAAGGTTACAATACTGTTTTTTCTAATGACTCATCCATGAAGTACGATATCAATATGTATACTTAATGGATGCTTTAGATGAAAATCTGTCATTCCAGGCACTTGCAACACAACACAGCGATGTAATGCATTACAATGCATCTCTGCATCATACTACAACATAACACCACAAAACACACATAGCTGCACTACAGCACAGCATGACACTGACAAACTACACAAGACTATAGTACACTGCACAAAAATATGATATAACACTGCAACACCACACTAACTTACGTATTCTGTACGCTATAGCAAAACTTTGGACTACAAGCCAAGACAACCTAACCTTATACAACTCTACTTCACACCACATAGTCCTTTGCAGTACCCTAGGGCCCAAAAACATCACACTACAACCCTACACTGTCAGGAAACGGGCTTTTTACATGTTCCCATCCCAGTTCTTGACCCTATTTGAGTACTAGTTGCTGTTTTTTCGACTCAGTGCACTTAGGCCTGTTAACCTGACCCCAGTGCCAGTGTACTGACCCATTATAAAAGATTTCTTGAATTGGATGACCCCAATTTGCAAGCACTAACTTACTTGTGAGTCCCTAGTATATGGTTCAGAGTGTGACAAAAGACAAGAAGGCTACCAGCCTCCCACTGCAGACTAGAAGGGTAGTGTTCACAATGCTAGTTTGACTATGGCATTGCCATTAATGGCAAAGCCACCCGTTCCCTTAATGATATATGTAATTCACCCCTAAGGAAGCCATATAGACCCCTATGGCAGGGAGCTGTAAATTGTTAAGCAAGACATATAAGTTTATATAGCCTTAGCAGCAAAACCCTTAAAGTTGTTGTTTTAATGAGGAAAGTTAGTCCAGCTAACTTCTGAATGGGACTACCTTACATCAAATTCAACTTGATGCCCAAATCGAAAATTAATGTCACTGTTAAAGTTAGGCAGCTTTTAAAAAGTTGACACTCTGTGCCCTAGATAGTCCAGTGGCTTTGTGCAGGCCCGGGCCAACAGACAGCTTTCTGCCCACCTGGGGAGACATGTGAACAATTCCAAGGCTTAAGCACAAAGGCAGTTGCCGCAGACTGAGGTGTCACCTCCTCTCCCAGAAAGGCCAACTGAGGTGTTAGCCCAAAAGGCAGGCTCAAAGGAAATGCCCCCTTTAAAGGGTGACAACACACCCGAGCAGGATGACTTTTGTTCCTGCAGACAAGTTGGAGGCAGGGACGGAGAGGAAAACACTGTCCTCAAACCTGTTTTCCTGTGGGCTTGACAGTGGCAAAAGTATTGCACACTGGGATTGCGAAATGCCACACATAACTTGAACTTTGTCTCAAAAAAGGAGTGGGCCTACAAGCCCATTGGATAGTGACCACGTTGTCCCCCCAGGCACTTTCCCAGGATAAAATAGGTACCCCTGGCATGCTAAACCTCAGTACACATTGGATTTGGAAAAATAACCCAACAAAGACTGTCCTCCTGCCCTTGGAATAGCACAAAGAGAGGATTCACTGTTGGAAGGACTGCACCTGCTGCACTTTGGACTAGTAAAATTTGGACTGTGCCTGCGGCTCCCGGCTTGGGAAAACATTGATCCCAGAGCCAGATTGAAGCAGTGACTCTAAGGGTTAGTTGGTTGGCCCCCTGGAACAGCACCATGGATACCAAAGTTGAGAAAGCCGAAACCGGCAAAGCAGTATCCTCTTCAGAGGAATCACCACTGACTGCTGTTGGGTGCTCCTAAAGACATCTCCGATGTAGCCAAAAGTTGCACTCGAGTCTGCTGGACCCAGGACTGCTATCAAAGGATTTCTTGCCTTAGAGGGACACTAGCCTCTACCAAGGATATTAGCAGTGATTGCTGTGTCGGGAGCACAGTAGCCCAGCCGCTGCTTGCCTTCGACTGTCACAAAGAGAATGCCATGGGACCTCACATGCAGTGGCCAAAGTTGCCCCACCTGACCCATGCACCAAGGAATCACCCACAGCTCACCCTTGTCGACTGCACAGCTCCAGGATGATATTTGAACATCTTTTCTGCCTGCATCCCCAGCTTAGGAACCACTTCATTGTTCTCTATGGTGGTTGTTTTCTAAAGGCAGGAACTGAACTGAAAAAGGGTCTGGTGGCCAGGTCATTGCCCAAAGTGACCTTAAGTCAGGCTGAAGTTGACAAACTAACTGTTTTAAACATTAAAAAAATTACAAACTTTTGTTGACCAGTTCTGTTTTGTGGTTGTATTGAAAGTTTTTTTTTGTTGTTTTCAAAATACATATCTCTGGAACCTCCAATGAAATTTGATGAACATGGATTCTAAAAATGTATAAAAATAAAAATATGTTCTATCTAGTATTGTTGTATCTCTTGTATGACTTTCTTATTCCATTGTTTGGTGCTCTTAAATGATTTACACTAAGTTCCTTTGTCTAGCTTTGCTGCTCGAAGCCCCAGATACCCAGGGTTGAACAAAGGTGATACAAACAAGCTTCACTGGACCCAAGACAGTTTTTGTGACTGTATTCCATGATAAGGCTTCTACTGCCATATCATATAATACTCTGAAATTCTCACATAAATAATATATCATACCATGAGACAACCACATTTTAAATGAAGCACATTGCCTTTTATTCCCTAGAATGCCCGGTAAAGCAATGGAGAATCACAGTTACCTTTTTTCGATGTTCCAGGATTTTACAGCATGACAAGATGTTCTCATTTGAATTTGCAGAAGCAGATGTATGCAAAAAAGCCATAAGGATATTTATGTCCATGTGCCGGATAGATTCCATCAGTCGAACTGTAATGACAACCCAGAGAAACAGACACATGTACAAATAATGCCCAAACAGAGGTTACTTGACATTTTTTAGAAGTTTAGAAAAAAGTGTCACAAGATATTTTTAACTTGCAGCAAAATTTGCATGAAATACTAAAGAAAGGAGACTTGTCCAAGATGCATTGGTGCTTGTGCAAATTATGTTTCATGTTATTTTCTTACAGATTGATTATATCTGGAATTCAGCGGTAGGTCTTGCCACATTGAGATTGACACATTGTGTTCATTTTAGACTTTTACTCCACCTGCTGGGATCGTAATTGGTTTTTGTACCTCATTCCACATGCTTACCGGCACTTTGTTTTAGCTTGCTAATCAGGGTGGCAGCTGTTGTGATCTTCCCTCCCCGCCCCGTTCCGCCGTGGCTTGTGCCGTTTGTTGCGGAGGGCTTAAGGACCGTACATACCTGACTAGCACTTGTGGGTTGGGAACAGCTGATGTGTGCGCGAGACGCCTAGCTCACGGCTATTTAAGCAGCATGCCAGAGCGGATGCACAGAGGGCGCGCCGCTGGCACGCCAAAAGGAAAGCCGTCTGCGCCTAGATCGGGCCCAGGGCCACCCCCCATGTCCGTTCCCTACTGATCTTGGGCCCAAGTTTAAAATATACAAGAGATACTCTTGTAAGTCTTAACCACCAGATGAAGGATTCCTGTCCGCAACTCGATCCTTTGAAAGAGCCTAAGGTGTGCCCTCTGTGTGACATGAAGTTCCTCTTCACCAAAACAAAATGCAGCTTTAACTCGCATCAAGTCCTTTACCCGCAAACAGTTTTGCAAAAGTCCCTCTAGGGCCTACTCCTGAATACATGCTCTTTAATTAAACACAACATTGAATTCGCCGAGCTGCTGGAAGCTCACAATATAGATATGGCATTTGTCACGGAGACATGGGCAGATGGAACATCTGATCCGGAGCTATCATTAGCCATTCCCCAAGGATACTTATTAATCAAGAATGACAGACAGTATAAGCGGGGAGGGGAAATAGCGATTATTATCAAGGACACCTTGTCGATGAAAAGCTCTACTTCAGGAAGCGGTCCTGATTGTGAACTGCTTTCATTTGGAATCACCATCAGTGAAAACTATATATTTAACGGCATACTGCTGTATAGACCACCAGGGGCTAAGAACAAGTTTGTAGAGACAAAAGGTCATATCATCGAGTCTAGTGTTGACTTTCAGGAATTTTCTATCTTAGGCGACTTCAACTACCATTTAGAAAATATAAATGACCAATATACAATCTCGCTTCTAGAGCTGATGGCCAGTGTCTTGATGGAACAACTGATCAAGCATCCTACCCACGAGGATGGACACACCCTAGATGGAATATTCATATCTAATCCTCAATTGAAAAGTGCAGTAGAGGTTGCCAATCCCATGTTCTGATCATAAGGCCATTCGGTTGGTACTTATCTCGTCCCATCATCTTACTCGTCCTCATTCTGCTCTTAGGACTTTTAAAGGGAGATATTGGAAGGAAATCAGCACACAGCAGCTGCAATTAACATTAGCTGCCTCTAAACCGACACTAAGTAAATCCACCTATATTTTTACTAATTGGATAGCAACCGCAGTAAATACTTTAGCTCCAGAAAAAACATTTACTAGCAAATGGTTGAAGAAATCCGAACCTTGGTCTGTGACTCACTGCGCATCCAGAAGCAACTATGCAGACAAGCTGAAAGGCGCTGGAGAAAAACGTATACGGAAGCCAAAAAAATGGTTTATACACAGTCACTGACCGAATATAAAAAGATGATTCTGGAGAAAAAAAACAGCTATTTCTCTGATAAATTGAGCAGGCAGGCAACTCAAGTAAATTACTTTTCTCAATTTTAAAGGAATTAGTGATACTTCCCACCCCAATAGCACTGAATAGCAATGTTACTGTCTGCAATCAACTCGGAGATTCCTTTAGAGACAAGGTGCTTTCTATCTATGATATCTTCAGTGGAAAATGCAATGAGCATCAAGTGAATCAACACTCTTCACCTACGCGACATCCTGGCCATGGCTTGAATGCTTTTATCGACCCAAATGTAGAACAGGTTTCGCAGATAGTCAGATTGGTGAAAGCAGTGGCTCCATCCGACCCCTGACCCCCTAAAATATTCCAACAGGCAGCTGATGAGATCAGCGAGCAACTCTGTCTGATTTTCAACGAGATCCTTATGTCCAGCATTTTCCCAGAGGCTTGGAAGAAGGTCTCCATCCTCCCCCTGCTAAAAAAACCTAGACACCAGCGATCACAATAATTATCGACCCATAGCAAGGATTCTGTTCCCAGCTAAAGTTTTGGAAAAAATAATAAATCTTCAACTTACGGCCTTTGTTTCCTCAGAAAATCTGCTGGACTCTTCACGATACGGCTTCCGGCGAGGGCATGGAATGGAGACGGCCTTGGTCATGGCAGCAGAGGAGCTTCGCTCTATGCTGGTTTCCGGTGCAAAGGCCGCCTTGATCCTTTTGGATCTTTCAGCGGCCTTTGACACCGTGAACCATGACATCCTCATTCTAAGGCTTTAGAAGTTGGGAGTGTCAACCTTAGCACTAAGCGTAATCAAATCCTACCTTAACAATAGGCGACAGTAGGTTCAGAATGATGATTCTTGTTCAAAAAATGTTTTCACTTCCTTGTGGGGTACCGCAGGGCTCATCTTTAAGCCCTAAGCTGTTCAATCAGTATGTCACCCCCCCTAGCTGACGTCATCAGGCAGTTTGGCTTCTCGCTAGTGTCCTATGCCGATGATACCCAGATTGTAGTATCCATCTCAGGCAATCTGGAAGAAACGGCAGCCAGCTTTAATCAGTGTATGACCTGCATGGATCACTGGATGCGGGCAAAGTGCCTCAAGCTTAATGGAAGTAAAACAGAGGTGCTTCTGCTGGGCTCAGACTCCACCATTTGATCTCAGAAATGGTGGCCCCCAGCTATGGAATACTTCCGACCCCAGTGCGTAAAGCTAAAAATCTAGGCTTCATCTTCGATGACCGTCTCACCTTCCAACATCAAACCAAGGTCGCCTCTCAGGTACATTTAAATCTAAAACTAATTCAGAAGGTGAAACCTTGTATTACCCCACCTGCAGTAAAAACATTGGTAACAACTTTGGCATTGGCCAGACTGGACTATGGAAACGCCCTTTATCTGGGCCTTCAGGAACAGCACTTGCTTAAACTGCAGCGTCAAGTCAAAATTGTCAGAACAGAAGTTAAGTAGTGTAAGGGGTAACAGATGCAGTGAGATAAAGCAGCATTAGACAATGTGCAGGTAGGTGTGGCTCCCCGAGGGCCCTGTATATCCAGGTTGACAAATGACAAGTATTTCATTAAGAAGAAAGCAATGATTAGGTCAGGTGGGGGGACAGTAGGTCCTGTCTAAGAAATAAACACCAGGTCACTTGACATAATATATCCGCTTAACCTGACCCACCACCAGTAGGTACCAAAAAAATGGGGCGAGGCCTAAAAGGTGAAAACATGTATGTGGAAAGGGGACCAAATGATATAGCAAAATAATGGTGGAATTATTTGCTCACTTCTAATAAATATTGATAATCAACTCCAAGGATCTACTTAAAAGCTTCCCATCATACATTTCATGTATCAACATTTTCTAAACTCAAAACCTAAATTGAGATACAAAGCTAAATGTTTGGTATTTTGCATCATTGCTCTATAGGTTGTCTCATATTTCATATTTATTCAAATGTATCAGCGACAGCTTAGTTTATCTGCATGTTAAACTATATTTCGAGCATTTGCATAGTGCACATTTTGCCTTTGGATTTGTCCTATGGTGCTGTCCGCAATCTGGTGGCTTTCCACGTGATGCAAGTGTTAACAAAGCAGATCAGCCTCTGCTTTGCTTCATGGAGTAAAGATGTGGTATTGGTATTGTGGGCTGGTCAACTTTGGGTGAACTGGATAGTTAAGGGTTAAGGCTGTATGTGTTCACCAACAGCGCATACATTCTCCAAATAGCTAAGTATAGGTGTGCATGTGCTTCGGTGTATGTGCTGTGTGTGTAGTGTTTGTAATGTTGGTGCTTTTGGTTGTATAGTGTATCTGAATCTGTGTTCAATGTATGCTAATGTTTTCTGTTGGAGGAGCTACTGTGATAGCCATCATACTGCATGCCTGCAGTGTGTGGCATGCTGAATATGTGGGTGGTGTTCTATTTAATATGTTGTGGAACTCTGTGAGTTTCGTAATCAGTAGGGCTACTGTAACTCACATGCTGGCCAGCTAAATTACATATCTTGTCTGTGTTGAGTTTGTGAAACATGTTCCGTCTTATGTGTTCTGTTGGAGTTGTGTGGCGTTTCCTAAGTGCAGTTGAGACCCCCATGATAACTGATCATAGATTCATCTTGAATGTGTTGAATTTATGTGATAGAGTGCTTGATTTTATTTTGGAGCATTCTGTGGGAGAAAGGCAGACTGTCTTGCTCAGGTTTGGTTATTTCGTGTATCCTACTTCTATGTAAATCTAACTGCTTGAACTACACCTTGCACGTGAGGAAGCCTACGGAGGGAAATGTACAGAGAATTAGCACTCCCAACAAAGCTTCCATAACTATGCAGACGTAATAAAAGTGCCTCTCATGATAAATTCTAGAGCTGTCACTCTCCATTTTTATAATGAGACTCCTCAAATGTTATGCTGTGTTAAAGCCCCCGGCATACAAGACAGCATATCCAGGAGCTCTCTAACCTATCCAAAAGGACACCAATGGCATTTGCTAATCACAAAGAGCCTTTGATCAGAAATTTGGGTTAGTTTGAGGGCACAAGTATCTCTAGATTGAATGTCAATTTCGATTACAGAGTCCCATATGTCTGCACAAACTGAAGAAAGTGGCTCCTCAGATGGTCCTCCGTTCATGCCCCAAGTTGCTGATGATTGAAATTATAACATTAAAAACAATATAATAACATAGTATAAACTAACATAACATAACATAACTTATTAATCTACTAGAATTTAAAAGCCATGTTTGCTTGAAAACTAATCAGTTTAAAGATGGATACAAAAATGTCCTGAAACTCGGTAGCTACACGTTTCACTGCCAGTCCTGTAATGCTCCTGGTGAAAAGGCCCTCCAACTTGGTTCTCCCTATTCCCCCAATTGTATAGTTGTTGCCTGCCTTTCTCTCTTTGCAAAATGTGAATATTTGAGTCAGGATGGGTGATGGGGGACCATGCATGGTCAATTCAACTCATCTATGTTAGACTTCAGATACAGCTGAACAATTGTTCATGTTATGTGACCATACGTGTGAATTTATGATAAGGTTTTTTTTTTACTCAGGAATGGTGCAGCTGTTTGTGACTTTTGTATCAAATATAAGAGATTGATATATATAGATTTAGAAGGCACTGCTATGGCAGGCTCTTCTAATTTGCCCATGTAGCAAATCACTGCATTTTGTTAGTGAGGCTTACAAGTTGTGTTCCTGCTCCTATGCTCCCCATTGGAATGTATTTTCTCCAGGTCACTGTTTTGGACAATAACTTCTGAAGCTATTTGCCACATCTATGAAAGTTCTAAAATGTCAGCCTTTTTGGTGGCCCAGCCTACAACTGTTCATTTTGCTTTATATTTCTGGGGTTAGGTACCTCCTATCCACGGATGTACGTTGTTACAACGCAGGTTGTAACAACGCATACCTTTACCATGCGGCCGCTACAATGCAAGTCGTTACCACGACTTGCGTTGGAGGGCGCGGATTTAGGATTTTTATAATTTTATATTCCAACACCAGTCCCCGTAACAGTAGGGAAGGTGTTGGAATATAAATTCATAAAATTCCTTATCCCACAGCGCCCTCCAGCGCAAGTCGTGGTAACGACTTGCGTTGTAACGGCCGCGTGGTAAAGGTACCGCGTGGTAAAAACTTTGTGGTAAAGGTTGTTTACCCCTATCCACAGCCTAGGAGTTCTGTAAAAATGTGTCCGTACTGAACAAAGATTCCATTTGTGAGCGAACCCAGGCTTCTCCTTTTGCCATCAGCATACACTGTCCCTCGGTCTCTGTCAGCCAGGTACTTCCAAAGACACCTGCCGTCTAACGTAGCTCTGCGGCCACCACCAGCATTTGGCTGCACATTTTCACAGCCCACACTACACTTTATCATCTTTATTGTCCTCATAAGGATTTGGGGGGCCCTGGGTAAGACATAATTTGAGGGCATCTGTACAGTACAATTTTGAAATGTATTTTCCATTTCCTACTATTTCAATCCTGCTTGATGCCAAACAATACTAAACCATATGTCACACTATAACAGGAGCACAAAATAACAGATTAAATATGTCCTGACAGGGATCCCAAAATTCCTAAAAAGGACACAAAAGAGTCAGTAGTGGCATGAGGTAGAGAGTTTTAAGAGAGAAACAGAATAGTCAAAGATCAAATAGTGAGAACGTCCACTTTCCCATGGGGCCTCTTGGAAGGTGGGGGCCCTGGGCAATTGCCTAATTTGCCAATGCCTTAAAACGTCTTTGACCATCTTGCCTGGTGATCCAGTGGGCTCCAAGCCTACCACACACATGCCATAAGGCTCCAATAATTTGTCAGTGCTGTGTTTGGTTGTTGAATGACCATTCTGCCGAGGTGGTGCCAGGATTTGAAACACAGCCAGTACCTCCCACCACAATGACTGTGGCCCAACACGCTCAGAAATGAAATATTAAATGATCAATGTCGGCGCCATACATTGTAACATTGAGTGACTGCTGCCTCCATATCCGCATGTACTTGAATATTGAGGGGTTGATTCACCTGCATTTCACGTACTATATTATTACATAATAGCTTCAAGGACAGTGTGTTCTGTGCTGAAAATGTACTTTTTACAGAAATGCATCCCATCCTTTCATTAAAACTATAAACAATCAAATAACTCACACAAAGGGGAAAACTCAGAGGCAGATTTACAAGAAAGTGACCCAGGGGCATATTATCAAGGACCGGTGTTAAAATTATCGCCGTTTTATCGGCAGGAAACTGCCGATATAACGGCGATAATGGGTTTGATAATACGCCCTTGTTAATTCCCATAGAAGCCCATGTTCTGGTATTAACATGGGCTTGTATGGGAATTAACAAGGGCATATTATAAAGCCCATTATCGCCGTTTTATCGGCAGTTTCCTGCCGATAAAATGGCGATAATATGCCCCTCAGTGCCGAATGCAAGCCCCATTGAGTCACTATCAAAGCACAGGGATGCAACATATTTACAACAATATGTCACATCTCAGTGCTTCCCTCTGCGCTGACGTACAAACTGCTGCCGTGAGCAGTGCGTCGTGGGGAGATTGTTTTTGTTCAGGAAGGATTCCCTTCCTGCACAAAAACAATCTGAAATGCCGTTTTTCAACTTCTATGTGTGCTGCATTAACACCCATAGAAGTTGAAAAACTGCATTGTTTCAATGATTGTTGATGTGCCGGAAGGGAACCCTTCCTGCACATAAACAATCATTAGAGGTGATTTCCTCTTTCTATGTGTGCTGCAAAATGCAGCACACATAGAAAGAGGAAAAGAAAACGAGGAGAAATTAATACATTTCTCCTTGTTGCGCCTCCCTACGCCTCCGCTGGGGAGGCGTAGAATTCACACTCATTTCCAGATTTATGATTCCTTGTGAATCTGAAAATGTGCCTGGTTCCATGGGTGCTGCGTGTGAACACCCATAGCAACACCCATGGAAAGTCCCTTTCATGCAAAGTGCTGCGTGTAAAGGGGTCATATTTACAAGGACAAGCAAAGTGGCTTCTCCTGCCCTTGTAAATATGGAGCGTTACCATGCGCCACCGGCACAACACAAAAAATGATGAACCGGTGTGTCAAGGGGCTTGTTAATCTGCCCCCAGAGTACATTTATGTCTAGTGGCATGAGGTAATGAGGGGTTTTGCTTTCTGCCACTTACCTCCCTCAGGGACTGGTCTGCAGCAGCAGATTACTGCGCTCAGGCGGGCTCGCATGCGGAACTACAAGAGAAACAGAAAGAATCATTTAGTCTTTTTCTCTAAAACCAGATTTCACCATTTCATCATATTGATATACAATGTTACACCCTGTGCCGCTCAGCCATTTTCTCGTTGAAATGTAGTAGCTAACTACTGAAGGGAATCCGCTATATTCAAATGCCATGGTCGGGGAACAGTCGGAACACTGTGGTCTAAACCATGAGTGTTCCAACTCCGCTAGATCTACAGAACATGCATTAACCACACATATGCCCTAAGCACGCATATGTGTGGTAAAGGCAATATGCATACTAACTGCTGCCTGCTACAGACAGAAGCAAGAAGACCTTGCAGGAAGCGTTGAGTTTATTTGTGCTGGGTGTAGTTTGGGCTGGGGGTTGTTTTGTTGTAGTTTAGTAGGCTGGTGGGGTTGGGGTAGTTTTATAGGCTGAGGGTGAGTCAGATTTTGATTTGCCGGCTGGAGGGGGTGGGTTGGGTTGGTTTGTTGGCTGGTGGTTGGGTCAGGAGTAGTTTTGTGGGCTGGGGTTGATTCGGTGTTGTTTCACGTTCTATGAGCCTCCTCGGTGAGCTGCCCTATATCTCACTCCTGCCTTGAAGGGGAGGTAAATTGTTTCACCAAGTGTAACTCTTTCACTTCACATTGAAGGCCTGTAGTGGAGCGAGCTCTATACATGATGTTTGTACAACTATGGGAAAGAGATCACACCCCTACTTTTTTTTTGAAGAAACTAAATTGATTGTCAACAAAATTGAGAACATCTCAAATGACAACTCTTTTCCTGAAAGTGAAAACTTTAAAGTAGGCACAATAATTTGCTCACTACTTATCCTCCTGAACTTTTAAACTAACATTGTAAGTTGGGAAGAAACCGCGGGGCATATCTAAAAGAAACTAACGCAGCGCGATGAAGCAAGTCATTTTGCTGTGCTGCACTGCGTTAGTTTCAAAGCACAGGGATGCAACATATTTACAACAGTATGTTGCATCTCTCTACTTCCCCTTGCGCTGGCACACAAACAGCTGCCATGCGTCGGCGCAGGCATCCTTGCACAGTGGTGCAAGGATGCCTGCGTCATAGGGAGATTGTTCTTGTGCAGGAAGGGGCACCTTCTGACATTCTGACACACTTCCAGATTTACGATTTCTTGTAAATCTGGAAATGCATCAGTGGACATGGGTGTTGCGTGGGAACACCCATATCAACACCCATGTCCCGCCCCTAACACGCAAAGTGTTGCATGAACTGGGGCGATACTTACGAGCACAGGTTAAGTCACGCAGAATGACTTTACCTGTGCTTGTAAATATCACTCAGCAGGCTACGCCACAACTGCCTCATGCAACTAGATGCACCGCGGCACATGGGGATTGTAAATCTGCTCCCATATATTTAGGTCCGATCATTTCTCAGTCATCAAACAAAAACATAGTTCAAAGGTCACTACAAAAACTCTGCTCGCTCCCTTTGTTTTTAGTAGGTGACACTATATTGTTTCCTCTCCTGTTTTAAAACATTGCATGTCTTATGTTTTACCTTGTTCACCTGCAGCTTCTTTTAGAATCGGGGCTTAACATGTGAATTTTCACTCAAATAGCAGTACTCATCTCTATTTCAGAAACTCAAACCCTGATAATGACAATTAAGCATAATACCTCATTTACACTTACAGGCATGAAATCAAAACTCACATTGTTGGACATCCTGAATTGAGTGAAATTCAAATTTCAACTGTGGTTGATGGTGCTCACTCAACTAGACTGTAGACAATTAACTAGGAATCAAGGAAGAAAAGTAATGAGTTGAGTCAAGAACTTCAGTTGTCACAATAATTTTAGAGCAAAGGATTCCATGAGCTGTGAAAGTCGGAGATCAGTGGCATAGCCTCCCATAGTAGGAAACAGTATACAATATATGCTTTATAAACACTGGAGATTCAAGAAGGGTCTGTGAACTACGACCTTATTTTTTAACATGAATTTTGTCTGATGTCTAAAAGGGATTATAAGAGAAAGAACATTATCTCTATATCCAGGGTTCAGTTCAGGGGAGGCGAGAGGAGAAAAGAAAACTTGATTCTCACCTATGCTGTTGTTATACTAAATCCCCAAATACCAAAATATTTCAATATCATTTTGCCAAATAGAATGAGAAAACACCTTCACTGCAATGTGCTGTACAAAAGAATTCCTCACTTCTCATCCCTAAAACCCGGACCGTAAGTTACTGTTTTCATAAAAGGATTGGCCTGTATCAGAAACTGTGGGGATTCACATTTTCATCAAGTAACACTCCCTTTCTATAAGTGACTACTAAAAAATTGTCTAGACTTGGGATGAAACATGTTGGCCCTATGGAACCTTGTAAATGATTTTTAACTATCCAAAGTGCTTTTGTTACATGGAATCAGCTTCATTTTGCTATATGAGAATAATGCCCTAAAACATCACCTGCTTGTGACACAACTATTCTCTGTCTACTACAGCGTCATTGTTTAAACATATTTTTGGTTCTTTTCAAGTTGCAAGTTAAATGTATAAGTATGAAGGAAATAGATGGTAAGAACAGCTCAAGATGGCACTAAGGCTGTTCAAAAAGCCTTTAAAATTAACTAATCAGCTAATTTATAAGTTACTGGAGTAAGTATGTAGATGAATCAAAATAAGGAATGGGCAGGTCTCTTGGAGGGATTGTAGTTGGCATAAGAGACTTGTAGGGGAGCATTACACTCCTGTTCGCAGAATGGATGTGTGGGTGACAGTGATATTTTATGAATGCAGGCCACCCAGTGCCCCTGTAATAGATTATGTGTGTGTGTGTATAACTTCGAACTGGATGGGAGGACAGATGTATTGTGAGAGTTCAATGAGTTGGAGTTGGAGGGTGGAGTTGGAGGGTGGAGTTGGAGTTGGAGGGAGGAATTGGAGGGTGGAGTTGGAGGGTAGAGTTGGAGATGGAGGGTGGAGCTGGAGGGTGGATTTGGAGGGTGGAGTTGGAGTTGGAGTTGGAGGGTGGAGTTGGAGGGTGGAGTTGGAGTTGGTGGGTGCAGTTGGAGTTGGAGGGTCCTATTGGCTATGGCAGTGCTTGTTGGTAGCACGTAAGGACAGTGCTGTTGTGGTGCTAAGTGATGATGTGGATGGGCTGAATGAAGTGGCGGTGTATTAGAGTGATGTGGTGGTGTCCCAGAGTGAATTGGTGGTGTCCCAGAGTGATGTGGTGGTGTCCCTGAGTGAAGTGGTGGTGTCCCCGAGTGATGTGGGAGTCCCCGAGTGATGTGGTGGTGTCCCTGAGTGATGTGGTGGTATTCCTGAGTGATGTGGTGGTATTCCCAGAGTGATGTGGTGGTGTCCCTGAGTGATGTGGTGGTGTCCCCGAGTGATGAGGTGGTGTCCCTGAATGATGTGGTGGTGTTCCTGAGTGATGTGGTGGTTTCCCTGAGTGATGTGGTGGTGCCCCTGAGTGATGTGGTGGTGCGCCCGAGTGATGTGGTGGTGTCCCTGAGTGATGTGATGGTGTCCCCGAGTGATGTGGTGGTGTCCCTGAGTGATGTGGTGGTGTCCAGGAGTGATGTGGGAGTCCCCGAGGGATGTGGTGGTGTCCCTGAGGGATGTGGTGGTGTTCCTGAGTGATGGAGGGTGGAGTCGGAGGGTGGATTTGGAGGGTGGAGTTGGAGGGTGGAGTTGAAGTTGGAGGGTGGAGTTGGAGGGTGGAGTTGGAGGGTGGAGTTGAAGTTGGAGGGTGGAGTTGGAGTTGCAGGGTGGAGTTGGAGTTGGAGGGTGGAGTTGAAGGGTGGAATTGGAGGGTGGAGTTGGAGGGTGGAGAGTGGGTGGGAGGGTGGAGGTTGGAGTTGGAGGGTGGAGTTGGAGTTGGAGGGTGGAGGTGGAGGGTGGGGTTGGAGGGTGTAGTTGAAGGGTGCAGTTGGAGTTGGAGGGTGGAGTTGGAGTTGGAGGGTGGAGTTGGAGTTGGAGTTGGAGGGTGGAGTTGGAGGGTGGAGATGGAGGGTGGAGTTGGAGGGTAGAGTTGGAGGGTGTAGTTGGAGGGTGGAGTTGGAGGGTGGAATTGGAGTTGGAGGGTGGAGTTGTAGTTGGAGGGTGTTGTTGGAGTTGGAGGGTGGAGTTGGAGTTGGAGGGTGGAGTTGGAGGGTGGAGTTGAGGGCTGGAATTGGAGGGTGGAGTTGGAGGATGGAGGGTGGTTTGGAGGGTGGAGGTTGGAGTTGGAGGGTGGAGTTGGAGTTGGAGGGTGGAGTCAGAGGGTGGATTTTGAGGGTGGAGTTGGAGGGTGGAGTTGAAGGGTGCAGTTGGAGTTAGAGGGTGGAGTTGGAGTTGGCGGGTGGAGTTGGAGTTGGAGGGTAGAGTTGGAGTTGGAGGGTGGAGTTGGAGGGTGGAGTTGGAGGGTAGAGTTGGAGGGTGGAGTTTGTGGGTGGAGTTGGAGTTGGAGGGTGGAGTTGGAGGGTGGGGATAGAGTTGGATGGTGTAGTTGGAGTGTGAATTGGAGGGTGGAGTTGGAGGGAGGAGTTGGAGTTGGAGGGTAGAGTTGGAGGGTGGAGCTGGAGTTGGAGTGTGGAGTTGAAGGGTGGAGTTGGAGTTCAAGTTGGAGGGAGGAGTTGGAGTTGGAGGGTGGAGTTGTACGGTGGAGTTCGAGGGTGGAGTTGTAGGGTGGAGTAAGAATTGGAGGGTGGAGTTGGAGTTGTAGAGTGGAGTTGGAGGGTGGAGTAAGAGTTGGAGGGTGGAGTTGGAGTTCGAGGGTGGAGTTGTAGGGTGGAGTTGTAGGGTGGAGTAAGAGTTGGAGGGTGGAGTTGGAGTTGTAGAGCGGAGTTGGAGGGTGGAGTAAGAGTTGGAGGGTGGAGTTGGAGTTGGAGAGTGGAGTTGGAGGGTGGAGTTGGAGGGTGGAGTTGGAGGGTGGAGTTGGAGTTGGAGGGTGGAGTTGGAGTTGGAGAGTGGAGTTGGACGGTGGAGTTGGATTGTGCAGTTGGAGGGTGGAGTTGGAGTTGGAGGGTGGAGTTGAAGGGTGGAGTTGGAGGGTGGAGTTGGAGGGTGGAGGGTGGGTTGGAGGGTGGAGGTTGGAGTTGGAGGGTAGAGTTGGAGTTGGAGGGTGTAGTTGGAGGGTGTAGTTGGAGGGTGGAGTTGGAGGGTGGAGTTGGGGGGTGGAGTTGGAGTTGGAGGGTGGAGTTGGAGTTGGTGGGTAGAGGTGGAGGGTGGAGTTGGAGTTGGAGTTGGAGGGTGGAGTTGGAGGGTGGAGTTGGAGGGTGGAGTTGGAGGGTGGAGTTGGAGGGTGGAGTTGGAGGGTAGAGTTGGAAGGTTGAGTTGGAGGGTGGAGTTGGAGGGTGGAATTGGAGTTGGAGGGTGGAGTTGGAGTTGGAGGGTGTTGTTGGAGTTGGAGGGTGGAGTTGGAGGGCGGAGTTGGAGGGTGGAGGTGGAGTTGGAGGGTGGAGTTGGAGTTGGAGGTGGAGTTGGAGGCTGGAGTTGAGGGCTGGAATTGGAGGGTGGAGTTGGAGGATGGAGGGTGTTTTGGAGGGTGGAGGTTGGAGTTGGAGGGTGGAGTTGGAGGGTGGAGTCAGAGGGTGGAGTTTGAGGGTGGAGTTGGAGGGTGGAGTTGAAGGGTGCAGTTGGTGTTGGAGGGTGGAGTTGGAGTTGGCGGGTGGAGTTGGAGTTGGAGGGTGGAGTTGGAGTTGGAGGGTGGAGTTGGAGGGTGGAGTTGGAGGGTTGAGTTGGAGGGTGGAGTTTGTGGGTGGAGTTGGAGGGTGGAGTTGGAGGGTGGGGATGGAGTTGGATGGTGTAGTTGGAGGGTGGAATTGGAGGGTGGAGTTGGAGGGTGGAGTTGGAGGGAGGAGTTGGAGGGTGGAGTTGGAGTTGGAGGGTGGAGTTGGAGGGTGGAGTTGGAGTTCGAGTTGGAGGGAGGAGTTGGAGTTGGAGGGTGGAGTTGTAGGGTGGAGTTCGAGGGTGGAGTTGTAGGGTGGAGTAAGAGTTGGAGGGTGGAGTTGGAGTTGTAGAGTGGAGTTGGAGGGTGGAGTAAGAGTTGGAGGGTGGAGTTGGAGTTGGAGGGTGGAGTTGGAGTTCGAGGGTGGAGTTGTAGGGTGGAGTTGTAGGGTGGAGTAAGAGTTGGAGGGTGGAGTTGGAGTTGTAGAGCGGAGTTGGAGGGTGGAGTAAGAGTTGGAAGTTGGAGTTGGAGGGTGGAGTTGGAGGGTGGAGTTGGAGTTGGAGGGTGGAGTTGGAGTTGGAGAGTGGAGTTGGAAGGTGGAGTTGGATTGTGCAGCTGGAGGGTGGAGTTGGAGTTGGAGGGTGGAGTTGAAGGGTGGAGTTGAAGGGTGGAGTTGGAGGGTGGAGTTGGTGGGTGGAGGGTGGGTTGGAGGGTGGAGGTTGGAGTTGGACGGTAGAGTTGGAGTTGGAGGGTGTAGTTAGAGGGTGTAGTTGGAGGGTGGAGTTGGGGGGTGGAGTTGGAGTTGGAGGGTGGAGTTGGAGTTGGCCGGTAGAGTTGGAGGGTGGAGTTGGAGGGTGGAGTTGGAGGGTGGAGTTGAAGGGTGGAATTGGAGGGTGGAGTTGGAGTTGGAGGGTGGAGTTGGAGGGTGGAGTTGGAGGGTAGAGTTGGAGGGTGGAGTTGGAGGGTGGAGTTGGAGTTGGAGGGTGGAGTTGGAGGGTGGAGTTGGAGGGTGGAATTGGAGGGTGGAGTTGGAGGGTGGAGTTGGAGTTGGAGGGAGGAGTTGGAGTTGGAGGGTGGAGTTGGAGGGTGGAGTTGGAGGGTGGAGTTGAAGTTGGAGGATGGAGTTGGAGGGTGGAGTTGGAGTTGTAGGGTGGAGTTGGACGGTGGAGTTGTAGGGTGGAGTTGTAGGGTGGAGTAAGAGTTGGAGGGTGGAGTTGGAGTTGTAGAGCGGAGTTGGAGGGTGGAGTAAGAGGTGGAGGGTGGAGTTGGAGTTGTAGGGTGGAGTTGTAGGGTGGAGGTGTAGGGTGGAGTAAGAGTTGGTGGGTGGAGTTGGAGTTGTAGAGTGGAGTTGGAAGGTGGAGTAAGAGTTGAAGGGTGGAGTTGGAGGGTGGAGTTGGAGTTGGAGGGTGGAGTTGGAGGGTGGAGTTGGAGTTGGAGGGTGGAGTTGGAGTTTGAGAGTGGAGTTGGAGGGTGGAGTTGGATTGTGCAGTTGGAGGGTGGAGTTGGAGTTGGAGGGTGGAGTTGAAGGGTGGAGTTGAAGGGTGGATTTGGAGGGTGGAGTTGGAGGGTGTAGGGTGGTTTGGAGGGTGGAGGTTGGAGTTGGAGGGTAGAGTTGGAGTTGGAGAGTGTAGTTGGAGGGTGTAGTTGGAGGGTGTAGTTGGAGGGTGTAGTTGGGGGGTGGAGTTGGAGGGTGGAGTTGGAGTTGGTGGATGGAGTTGGAGGGTGGAATTGGAGTTGGAGGGTGGAGTTGGAGGGTGGAGTTGGAGGGTAGAGTTGGAGGGTGGAGTTGGAGGGTGGAGTTGGAGGGTGGAGTTGTAGGTTGGAGTTGGAGTTGGAGGGTGGAGTTGGAGGGCAGAGTTGGAGTTGGAGGGTAGAGTTGTAGTTGGAGGGTGGAGTTGGAGGGTGGAGTTGGAGGGTGGAGTTGAAGGGTGGAATTGGAGGGTGGAGTTGGAGGGTGGAGGGTGGGTTGGAGGGTGGAGGTTGGAGTTGAAGGGTGGAGTTGGAGGGTGGAGTTGGAGGGTGGAGTTGGAGGGTGGAGTTGAAGGGTGCAGATGGAGTTGGAGGGTGGGGTTGGAGGGTGGAGTTGGAGGGTGGAGTTGGAGGGGGGAGTTGGAGTTGGAGAGTGGAGTTGGAGGGTAAAGTTAGAGTTGGTAGGTGGAGTTGGAGTTGGAGGGTGGAGTTGAAGTTGGAGGGTAGAGTTGGAGTTGGAGGGTGGAGTTGGAGTTGGAGGGTGGGGTTGAAGTTGGAGGGTAGAGTTGGAGGGTGGAGTCGGAGGGTGGAGTTGGAGGGTGGAGGGTGGGGTGGAGGGTGGAGGTTGGAGGTGGAGGGTGGAGTTGGAGTTGGAGGGTGGAGTTGGAGGGTGGAGTTGAAGGGTGCAGTTGGAGTTGGAGGGTGGAGTTGGAGTTGGCGGGTAGAGTTGGAGTTGGAGGGTGGAGTTGGAGTTGGAGGGTAGAGTTGGAGGGTGGAGTCGGAGGGTGGAGTTGGAGGGCGGAGTTGGAGGGTGGAGTTGGTGGAGTTGGAGTTGGAGGGTGGAGTTGGAGGGTGGAGTTGGAGTTGGAGGGTGGAGTTGGAGGGTGGAGTTGGAGGATGGAGTTGTAGTTGGAAGGTGGAGTTGGAGGGTGGAGTTGGAGGGTGGAGTTGGAGGGTTGAGTTGTAGGGTGGAGTTTGTGGGTGGAGTTGGAGGGTGGAGTTGGAGTTGGAGGGTGGAGTTGGAGGGTGGAGTTGAAGTTGGAGGATGGAGTTGGAGGGTGGAGTTGGAGTTGTAGGGTGGAGTTGGACAGTGGAGTTGTAGGGTGGAGTTGTAGGGTGGAGTAAGAGTTGGAGGGTGGAGTTGGAGTTGTAGAGCGGAGTTGGAGGGTGGAGTAAGAGGTGGAGGGTGGAGTTGGAGTTGTAGGGTGGAGTTGTAGGGTGGAGGTGTAGGGTGGAGTAAGAGTTGGTGGGTGGAGTTGGAGTTGTAGAGTGGAGTTGGAAGGTGGAGTAAGAGTTGAAGGGTGGAGTTGGAGTTGGAGGGTGGAGTTGGAGTTGGAGGGTGGAGTTGGAGGGTGGAATTGGAGTTGGAGGGTGGAGTTGGAGTTTGAGAGTGGAGTTGGAGGGTGGAGTTGGATTGTGCAGTTGGAGGGTGGAGTTGGAGTTGGAGGGTGGAGTTGAAGGGTGGAGTTGAAGGGTGGATTTGGAGGGTGGAGTTGGAGGGTGTAGGGTGGTTTGGAGGGTGGAGGTTGGAGGTTGGAGTTGGAGGGTAGAGTTGGAGTTGGAGAGTGTAGCTGGAGGGTGTAGTTGGAGGGTGTAGTTGGAGGGTGTAGTTGGGGGGTGGAGTTGGAGGGTGGAGTTGGAGTTGGTGGATGGAGTTGGAGGGTGGAATTGGAGTTGGAGGGTGGAGTTGGAGGGTGGAGTTGGAGGGTAGAGTTGGAGGGTGGAGTTGGAGGGTGGAGTTGGAGGGTGGAGTTGTAGGTTGGAGTTGGAGTTGGAGGGTGGAGTTGGAGGGCAGAGTTGGAGTTGGAGGGTAGAGTTGTAGTTGGAGGGTGGAGTTGGAGGGTGGAGTTGGAGGGTGGAGTTGAAGGGTGGAATTGGAGGGTGGAGTTGGAGGGTGGAGGGTGGGTTGGAGGGTGGAGGTTGGAGTTGAAGGGTGGAGTTGGAGGGTGGAGTTGGAGGATGGAGTTGGAGGGTGGAGTTGAAGGGTGCAGATGGAGTTGGAGGGTGGGGTTGGAGGGTGGAGTTGGAGGGTGGAGTTGGAGGGGGGAGTTGGAGTTGGAGAGT
This sequence comes from Lissotriton helveticus, assembly GCF_964261635.1. Lineage (NCBI taxonomy): Eukaryota > Metazoa > Chordata > Amphibia > Caudata > Salamandridae > Lissotriton > Lissotriton helveticus. The sequence goes on along the minus strand of NC_136073.1, from coordinate 600,462,908 downwards.
GGAGTTGGAGGGTAAAGTTAGAGTTGGTAGGTGGAGTTGGAGTTGGAGGGTGGAGTTGAAGTTGGAGGGTAGAGTTGGAGTTGGAGGGTGGAGTTGGAGTTGGAGGGTGGGGTTGAAGTTGGAGGGTGGAGTTGTAGGGTGGAGGTAAAGGGTGGAATTGGAGGGTGGAGTTGGTGGGTGGAGGGTGGGTTGGAGGGTGGAGGTTGGAGGTGGAGGGTGGAGTTGGAGTTGGAGGGTGGAGTTGGAGGGTGGAGTTGAAGGTTGCAGTTGGAGTTGGAGGGTGGAGTTGGAGTTGGCGGGTAGAGTTGGTGTTGGAGGGTGGAGTTGGAGTTGGAGGGTAGAGTTGGAGGGTGGAGTCGGAGGGTGGAGTTGGAGGGCGGAGTTGGAGGGTGGAGTTGGTGGAGTTGGAGTTGGAGGGTGGAGTTGGAGGGTGGAGTTGGAGTTGGAGGGTGGAGTTGGAGGGTGGAGTTGGAGGATGGAGTTGTAGTTGGAAGGTGGAGTTGGAGGGTGGAGTTGGAGGGTGGAGTTGGAGGGTTGAGTTGTAGGGTGGAGTTTGTGGGTGGAGTTGGAGGGTGGAGTTAGAGTTGGAGGGTGGAGTTGGAGTTGTAGGGCGGAGTTGGAGGGTGGAGTTAGAGTTGGAGGATGGAGTTGGAGTTGGAGGGTGGAGTTGGAGGGTAGAGTTGGAGTTGGAGGGTGGAGTTGGAGTTGGAGAGTGGAGTTGGAAGGTGGAGTTGGAGTTGGAGCGTGGAGTTGAAGGGTAGAGTTGGAGTTGGAGGGTGGAGTTGAAGGGTGGAGTTGGAGGGTGGAGTTGGAGGGTTAGAGGGTGGGTTGGAGGGTGGAGGTTGGAGTTGGAGGGTAGAGTTGGAGTTGGAGGGTGTAGTTGGAGGGTGGAGTTGGAGGGTGGAGTTGGAAGGTGGAGTTGAAGGGTGCAGTCGAGTTGGAGGGTGGAGTTGGAGTTGGCGGGTGGAGTTGGAGGGTGGAGTTGGAGTTGGAGTTGGAGGGTGGAGTTGGAGGGTGGAGTTGGAGGGTAGAGTTGGAGGGTGGAGTTGGAGTTGGAGGGTGGAGTTGGAGGGTGGAGTTGGAGTTGGAGGGTGGAGTTGGAGGGTGGAGTTGGAGTTGTAGGGCGGAGTTGGAGGGTGGAGTTGGAGTTAGAGGGTGGAGTTGGAGGGTGGAGTTGGAGTTTGAGGGTGGAGTTAGAGGGTGGAGTTGGAGGGTGGAGTTGCAGTTGGAGTGTGGAGTTGGAGGATGGAGATGGAGTTAGAGGGTAGAGTTGGAGTTGGAGGATAGAGTTGGAGGGTGGAGTTGGAGGGTGGAATTGAAGGGTCGAGTTTAGGGTGGAGTTGGAGGGTGGAGTTGGAGGGTAGAGTTGAGGTTGGAGGGTGGAGTTAGAGGGTGGAGTTGGAGTTGGAGTTGGAGGGTGGAGTTAAAGGGTGGAGTTGGATTTGGAGGGTGGAGTTGGAGGGTTAAGTTGGAGGGTGAAGTTGGAGTTGGAGGGTGGAGTTGGAGTTGGAGGGTGGAGTTGGAGTTGGAGGGTGGAGTTGGAGGGTGGAGTTGGAGGGTGGAGTTGGAGTTGGAGGGTGGAGTTGGAGGGTGGAGTTAGAGGGTGGAGTGGGAGGGTGGAGTTGAAGGGTGCAGTTGGAGGGTGGGGTTGGAGTGTGGTGGGTGGGTTGGAGGGTGGAGGTTGCAGTTGGAGGGTGGAGTTGGAGGGTGTAGTTGGTGGGTGTAGTTGGAGGGTGTAGTTGGAGGGTGAAGGTGGAGGGTGGAGTTGGAGGGTGGAGTTGAAGGGTGCAGTTGGATTTGGAGGGTGGAGTTGGAGTTGGCGGGTGGAGTTGGAGGGTGGAGTTGGAATTGGAATTGGAGGGTGGAGTTGGAGGTTGTGAGTTGGAGAGTAGAGTTGGAGGGTAGAGTTGGAGGGTGGAGTTGGAGTTGGAGGGTGGAGTTGGAGGGTGGAGTTGGAGGGTGGAGTTGGAGGGTGGAGTTGGAGTTGGAGGGTGAAGTTGGAGGGTAGAGTTAAAGGGTGGAGGGTGGTGTTGGAGGGTGGAGTTGGAGTTGGAGGGTGGAGTTGGAGGGTGGAGGTGGAGTTGGAGGGTGGAGTTGGAGTTGGAGGGTGGAGTTGGAGGGTGGAGTTGTAGGGTGGAGTTGTAGGGTGGAGGTGTAGGGTGGAGTAAGAGTTGGTGGGTGGAGTTGGAGTTGTAGAGTGGAGTTGGAAGGTGGAGTAAGAGTTGAAGGGTGGAGTTGGAGTTGGAGGGTGGAGTTGGAGTTGGAGGGTGGAGTTGGAGGGTGGAGTTGGAGTTGGAGGGTGGAGTTGGAGTTTGAGAGTGGAGTTGGAGGGTGGAGTTGGATTGTGCAGTTGGAGGGTGGAGTTGGAGTTGGAGGGTGGAGTTGAAGGGTGGAGTTGAAGGGTGGATTTGGAGGGTGGAGTTGGAGGGTGTAGGGTGGTTTGGAGGGTGGAGGTTGGAGGTTGGAGTTGGAGGGTAGAGTTGGAGTTGGAGAGTGTAGCTGGAGGGTGTAGTTGGAGGGTGTAGTTGGAGGGTGTAGTTGGGGGGTGGAGTTGGAGGGTGGAGTTGGAGTTGGTGGATGGAGTTGGAGGGTGGAATTGGAGTTGGAGGGTGGAGTTGGAGGGTGGAGTTGGAGGGTAGAGTTGGAGGGTGGAGTTGGAGGGTGGAGTTGGAGGGTGGAGTTGTAGGTTGGAGTTGGAGTTGGAGGGTGGAGTTGGAGGGCAGAGTTGGAGTTGGAGGGTAGAGTTGTAGTTGGAGGGTGTAGTTGGAGGGTGGAGTTGGAGGGTGGAGTTGAAGGGTGGAATTGGAGGGTGGAGTTGGAGGGTGGAGGGTGGGTTGGAGGGTGGAGGTTGGAGTTAAAGGGTGGAGTTGGAGGGTGGAGTTGGAGGATGGAGTTGGAGGGTGGAGTTGAAGGGTGCAGATGGAGTTGGAGGGTGGGGTTGGAGGGTGGAGTTGGAGGGTGGAGTTGGAGGGGGAAGTTGGAGTTGGAGAGTGGAGTTGGAGGGTAAAGTTAGAGTTGGTAGGTGGAGTTGGAGTTGGAGGGTGGAGTTGAAGTTGGAGGGTAGAGTTGGAGTTGGAGGGTGGAGTTGGAGTTGGAGGGTGGGGTTGAAGTTGGAGGGTGGAGTTGTAGGGTGGAGGTAAAGGGTGGAATTGGAGGGTGGAGTTGGTGGGTGGAGGGTGGGTTGGAGGGTGGAGGTTGGAGGTGGAGGGTGGAGTTGGAGTTGGAGGGTGGAGTTGGAGGGTGGAGTTGAAGGTTGCAGTTGGAGTTGGAGGGTGGAGTTGGAGTTGGCGGGTAGAGTTGGAGTTGGAGGGTGGAGTTGGAGTTGGAGGGTAGAGTTGGAGGGTGGAGTCGGAGGGTGGAGTTGGAGGGCGGAGTTGGAGGGTGGAGTTGGTGGAGTTGGAGTTGGAGGGTGGAGTTGGAGGGTGGAGTTGGAGTTGGAGGGTGGAGTTGGAGGGTGGAGTTGGAGGATGGAGTTGTAGTTGGAAGGTGGAGTTGGAGGGTGGAGTTGGAGGGTGGAGTTGGAGGGTTGAGTTGTAGGGTGGAGTTTGTGGGTGGAATTGGAGGGTGGAGTTAGAGTTGGAGGGTGGAGTTGGAGTTGTAGGGCGGAGTTGGAGGGTGGAGTTAGAGTTGGAGGATGGAGTTGGAGTTGGAGGGTGGAGTTGGAGGGTAGAGTTGGAGTTGGAGGGTGGAGTTGGAGTTGGAGAGTGGAGTTGGAAGGTGGAGTTGGAGTTGGAGCGTGGAGTTGAAGGGTAGAGTTGGAGTTGGAGGGTGGAGTTGAAGGGTGGAGTTGGAGGGTGGAGTTGGAGGGTTAGAGGGTGGGTTGGAGGGTGGAGGTTGGAGTTGGAGGGTAGAGTTGGAGTTGGAGGGTGTAGTTGGAGGGTGGAGTTGGAGGGTGGAGTTGGAAGGTGGAGTTGAAGGGTGCAGTCGAGTTGGAGGGTGGAGTTGGAGTTGGCGGGTGGAGTTGGAGGGTGGAGTTGGAGTTGGAGTTGGAGGGTGGAGTTGGAGGGTGGAGTTGGAGGGTAGAGTTGGAGGGTGGAGTTGGAGTTGGAGGGTGGAGTTGGAGGGTGGAGTTGGAGTTGGAGGGTGGAGTTGGAGGGTGGAGTTGGAGTTGTAGGTCGGAGTTGGAGGGTGGAGTTGGAGTTAGAGGGTGGAGTTGGAGGGTGGAGTTGGAGTTTGAGGGTGGAGTTAGAGGGTGGAGTTGGAGGGTGGAGTTGCAGTTGGAGTGTGGAGTTGGAGGATGGAGATGGAGTTAGAGGGTAGAGTTGGAGTTGGAGGATAGAGTTGGAGGGTGGAGTTGGAGGGTGGAATTGAAGGGTCGAGTTTAGGGTGGAGTTGGAGGGTGGAGTTGGAGGGTAGAGTTGAGGTTGGAGGGTGGAGTTAGAGGGTGGAGTTGGAGTTGGAGTTGGAGGGTGGAGTTAAAGGGTGGAGTTGGAGTTGGAGGGTGGAGTTGGAGGGTTAAGTTGGAGGGTGAAGTTGGAGTTGGAGGGTGGAGTTGGAGTTGGAGGGTGGAGTTGGAGTTGGAGGGTGGAGTTGGAGGGTGGAGTTGGAGGGTGGAGTTGGAGTTGGAGGGTGGAGTTGGAGGGTGGAGTTAGAGGGTGGAGTGGGAGGGTGGAGTTGAAGGGTGCAGTTGGAGGGTGGGGTTGGAGTGTGGTGGGTGGGTTGGAGGGTGGAGGTTGCAGTTGGAGGGTGGAGTTGGAGGGTGTAGTTGGTGGGTGTAGTTGGAGGGTGTAGTTGGAGGGTGAAGGTGGAGGGTGGAGTTGGAGGGTGGAGTTGAAGGGTGCAGTTGGATTTGGAGGGTGGAGTTGGAGTTGGCGGGTGGAGTTGGAGGGTGGAGTTGGAATTGGAATTGGAGGGTGGAGTTGGAGGTTGTGAGTTGGAGAGTAGAGTTGGAGGGTAGAGTTGGAGGGTGGAGTTGGAGGGTGGAGTTGGAGTTGGAGGGTGGAGTTGGAGGGTGGAGTTGGAGGGTGGAGTTGGAGGGTGGAGTTGGAGTTGGAGGGTGAAGTTGGAGGGTAGAGTTAAAGGGTGGAGGGTGGTGTTGGAGGGTGGAGTTGGAGTTGGAGGGTGGAGTTGGAGGGTGGAGGTGGAGTTGGAGGGTGGAGTTGGAGTTGGAGGGTGGAGTTGGAGGGTGGAGTTGGAGGGTGGAGTTTGAGTTGGAGGGTGGAGTTGGAGGGTGGAGTTAAAGGGTGGAGGGTGGCATTGGAGGGTGGAGTTGGAGTTGGAGGGTGGAGTTGGAGGGTGGAGGTGGAGTTGGAGGGTGGAGTTGGAGTTGGAGTGTGGAGTAGGAGTTGGAGGGTGGAGTTGGAGGGTGGAGTTGGAGGGTGGAGTTGGAGTTGGAGGTTGCAGTTTGAGGGTTGAGTTGGAGTTGGAGGGTGGAGTTGGAGGGTGGAGGGTAGAGTTGGAGGGTGGAGAGAGAGGGGTAGGGAGGAGAAAACAAGAAAAGCGGACATCAAAGGAAGGGTGGGAGGGAACGAGCATATGGGGTGTGAGTGAACGAAAGTTAATTGCTGTAAGAGGGGGAGTAGGAAGTGAGGCCAAGCGCGTGCTGGCAAAGCAGTCTGCTGCTTTCAAGTCAATGCCAGATGCTTGCTTCACACTTTAATGCCTCACATGCACTGGCCATAAACCGCATTCCAGAGGTCTTTGGTAGACTTTTCTTTTCCCCTTACTATAATCTCGCATAGCGATTGCTTACGCAATAGCAAGGCTCGACCTAATGAGGGGCATCAATCAGATCAAAACTATTTTATTTCTAGTGACTGGCAAAACCCACCACAAAGATTGTGTGCATATATTAACATTGAAGGCAATGCTGAACCATCTACTGCCCTAACCTCTGCAGGAACATTCTTAGTGATCAAAGGTATCTCTAATGATTGTCCAAACTTGATAACCATATAATTCCCTGAGACACCTAAACCTGACCTGAAGTCCTGAAACCAATTCACCTTGTTCATTGGATAAAATAATTTTGTTAGGAACTGCTAAATGAGTAATCAGTCACTACATAGTATTAGCTGCCTATTTTGTGACAAACTGCTTATCTTCACTCAACAAGGCCGCACCATTTATTGTCGGGCGCTCAGTTTTCCACTGGTTGTAACCTTTCTAACTGAAGGCATCTGTATTTGACTCTTGAAAATTCTATGTTTACTGTGACAATCTTTTAGATAATATCCAGATTTACCACAATACAAGCACATTCTTTGTACACATCTTCTTTTCGTTTCTTCCTTTTGCAAAGCTCATATCATAATAAATTGCAAGGATTAAAAATAAAAAAAGACTTATGAACGGAGGTTTGCTCCCTGAGGCGGGGCCTATGTTGGCACCGCGAATGTCACATCTGCTGGTGACTACGCCAACAATACGATGCAGTGGCAAACGATGCCAACTACCAGCATGCAAGGGGAAATTGCAAAAAAATATTCAGGATGCAGTCTGACACTAGGGAATATTCTCATATAAAGAATCAGCGTCTAGATAGAGTCTCTACCAGCTAAAGCGTTATGGAATGTATGTAACTTGTTTGTCAAGATGTTAGTTTTCACTTCTGTTGTAGGTAGGGTCAGGTCAAGGACCTCCTCAGCCCCTAGGCATCACAGACATAGTTCATGGGGATCTGTCACAGACATTGGTTTTCAACATTCCCTGAAATGTTTAAGCCCTGTTGTTTTGGTAGGTGACATATTGTCCCTGGGACTCTGAAAAAGAACGTTTTGGGAGAAAAATAGTTGTCAAAAAGAGGAGGAGTAAGCCCTGTTTCCGCCTCAAAAAGCATGTATACAAAGGAACTGGCATCAGCACACTTGGATGGTGGTTATTTACACCCAAGTCTTCTGGAGTGGAACAACGTCAGCACGGAGGTGAGCACCACCATCTACTGGTATACAAGAGTACTGCTGCTTTTAAATATCTGGATCCAGTCTGATGCCTACCAGACGCCTTAAAACAGCAGCATGCCATGCCAATTTTATTTGATCTAGCATCATCCATGTAGCCATGACTGTCACAGCAACCTGTTGCTTTCATTGAGCCCCCAAGTCATACTTTCCAACCATTGAGTAAAAGGTGGAAATCCATTAAGGAACTATTTGTCTCATCATCTTAAGAAAAGAATGGTAATTTTCCTAGCTTCTTTCTGCAATGTCTATGAAAATCTCAGTTTTTGTCAAGACCGTAGGGAAGGATTATGCATAGTTTAAAGCGTACTCCCCACTGACTGTACTGCATAGCTTTAAAATAAAACCACTTAAACGTAGAATACCCACACCACTTGACATCCTTGAAAATGTTGTCCAATCTAGCTCCCACTACCAGGGCTTTTAGTGCCTTGGAAACTCCTGTCGATTGTGGCTCAAACCTGCAAATTTCTACCCTCCCTTGTTCAATCATCCACCTGATGCATCTGGTCTTGATTCTGTTGTCCTCTTGAAAGTTGTATGAAGTGTGTATCAATAGCAAATTGATGTTGCTAGAAGGCATGTAAGAAAGTCTAAAGACACTGGAGGAAAGGTTTTAACTCAAACTCTAATAAGAATGCCATTTCCAGATTTGAAAACCTATAAAATAGACATTAAAACAAAACATTCGACTCAATTTGTGCTCAGAGTAATCAGTTCACCTCTCGGATTTGACAGATTTTGGAGATTGTTAGAGAGTTTGGCCCACGCACTGTGAAAGATGTAAGTCTCTGCCCTCCTACACTTTACACAACTAACTCTACCACTTTTTTTGCAGGAAGCATTTTAGAAATTAGCTCACCCTCTGCAGACCTCTCAATAACATATTAACTGGACCCTACTTCTCAAGGAAACACTTTTATGCATTTTAAGCCTATAAAATAGGAAGAGCTACTTGAGCAGCTGAAATAGATATTATCAAGATCTCTTTGGGATATCTGTAAGATGAAGATCATTCACACAGTTTGTGAAATTATTTGAATTAAACTTACAGAATTAATGTATCAGGCCAGGTACCTAATGGGTGGCAAAAAATACTGCTGTCTTTGGAGCATACTAAAGTTTACGTCAATTACCGACATGTATCATTTTATCGTTTGCCACCAAACTGATGCAAAGCCTGGCTAATAATCAGTTATCAAGTTATTTAGAAAATAATTGCTCAGCCCGCAAGAATCAGTTTTTAGACCAATGCACTCCTCTGATTAAGTCTTGACGTCCCTGTTGGATGCCCTCCATCTGTTGCATTCCTGATTCTTTTAGGCCTTTTGGCTTCTTTTGAGTCTGTTTCCTATCCAGTGCTTAACACGGATAAAATCAAACTTAGTAGTGGGCAACAAACTAAACAGCTGGGCTAACAACTCTTGGCTGGATAATCAATCATATAAGTCAAATATCACACGAGTTCCTCCAAAAGTTTCTTTAACCAATAAATGATGAAGTCGGCACAATCTGGAGTGTTATCAAAGGGTAAAAAGCTTTAGAGCAAGGGGATCTGGAAAGCCCATCTTGCTGCAACATTAGAATTCAAGGTCTTGCGTGAGTGGGAAAAGAAATTCAGACTTACATTCAGAAGCTACTCCCACACATCGTGAACAACATCGTTAACATGCACTGTACATACATATGTTCGAATGTTCCTCACCCATTACTGTACCCATATGTGATGAATTCCAACACCTACAGGAGTCCTGCACGTGTCTTGCATAATTATGTAATGAATATTTTGCCTCCCAATACTGTATCCCTCTTACCCAAAATTGTGAAGCGCTCTGATACTTGTGAGGGTCACGTTGGCGCTATACAAAACTTTATAAATAAATATTTGTGCCTTGCGCACCAGACTCAAACATTTTACCGCTGACCTGACTCTGTGAAATATCTAGTCTGTTATGTGACTTGTTCACTAGCCATTAATATTTTGCTATGCATGACTATAAAGGAGGTATACAACCTTTACAACGCAACTTTTGCAATGCACTACCATTACAACAAAACTTTTACAACGCAAAATCTATTACAACGCATGCATTTACAACGCAGTCATTACAACGCATGACACTACAACGCACACTACTACAACGCATAGCATTACAACGCAGTCGTTACAACGCATACCATTATAACGCATAAATTACCATCCAACACTTACCCTACTGTTGCACCCCCTGGAGTTAGAATAGCAATTTTAACCCCTACACTATCCAACACTTTCCCTACTGTTGCACCCCCTGGAGTTAGAATAGTAATTTTAACCCCTACACTATCCAACACTTACCTTATATGCAATGTAATGTAATGCGTTGTAATGGTATGCGTTGTAAATGTAGTATGCGTTGTAGTGGAATGCGTTGTAAAGGTAGTTTCTAAGAATTCGTTGTAATGGTATGCGTTGTAATGGTGTGCGTTGTAATGGATTTTGCGGTGTAAAAAATGCATTGTAAAGGTGTGCGTTGTAAAAGTGTGCGTTGTAACGTCATACATCCTATAAGGGAGAGCCATTAGCATGAATACCGAATTCCAAATCCTGTTATTGCTATGACAGAAAAACTGGGAGAAAAAAGTTGTTTCATACTGTTGCAAACTGATAAATCAGTTCCAGGTTATCCTGCCATGGCTCTCAGAGAGCCTGTCAGCATTGGATGAAGATCAGAGAGCTCAACTTGGAGCAAGGAAGGAAAGGAAAGCTCTAGAGAGAAATGTGGTAGGGTAGCCAGAGGCCAGCAATAATGTTTTTATATTTTGGCAGGAAAAAGATTTAAAGAGAGGTGTGGTGGGAGGCAAAATATCAGGCTTATCAATGAGTAAGGCAATGGCTTTTGCCTCAGGGTTCTGAGATGAATCATAGACAGGGCCAGACTGGGCATAGCGGGCACTAGGTTTTTCCCCGGTGGGCCGCCAGTGTGAGGGATGGTTTTTGGCCTGTGGGGTGTTGTTTTTGTTACAGGGCCGTTTTTGCAGCACATCTATAATATCGGACCCTGTAACAAAATCGTCCGAAACCGGCACTGGCAAACAGCTAGGTCGCACCCCTAACCCCCCAGGCGATCCGCCGAGCACTTTGCCGGGTCTTGTTTTGGTTCTTACGATGAAAATAAGAAAGGGTATTAGACAAGAATTACTGGACCATAACAAGTCACTATGAAAACATCTACGTGACGGATTTGATCCATTGGAATTTATGAGGACATTATCATAGCACCTCAGGACAATACAAACACTGAGCCCTTACAAGATTGAAATAGAGCAGTGGATTTTGGGAATTATGTGTACCTGACACTCTTATGGGTAAGTTGTAATTATGGAAGCAACCCTCAATAGGTTATTGATTTAAACATGGTGTCATTAGCAAACTTAATGAGGTCCCTTAAACCTATCATTTTAGAAAATAGGACCTAGACATCCCTTGTCGTTAAACGGAGAACTCCGACTATTAGAAGAAAACCTTCACCATAAGGACGTTTGAGTCTGAGACTCACATGTCCCCTGGCAAGATACAAGTGTGATACCTAACAAGGTCCTGAAGAAGGTGGTTGTCGAACAACATTTAACCCACCGAAACGCGCGTAGACCATTCTAGTGCGGAGTCTCATACTTTGTTACTGAGACATCTTGAGTACCAAGTTGGGATATAGGTTGTTTTGAGAATGAAAGGAGTGGTATGAAAGTTTGTATTAGAGTGTATGAGTGAAGAGATCCAGGGGGGTGTAGTAATACGTGTTTTTTATCTGTATTTTTTATGAGTAGCATGAATTACAAGAAGTATATGTATCGATGAACATATGTACTGGAGGACTGAAGCCTTCATTCTGTTACTAGATAAATGGATGTGATGTTAAAATAACAAAAAGAGAAAAATAAAAAATAATTTATAATAAATCTTTTGATATAAATAAAAATATATTTTGATAAAAACCTAAGCGTCTAAGGGTGTACTTTTGGAATTAGAATTGGGAATTGTAAAAAAAAATCATTGGATGTAAATAATATGGTCTATGAGGGAAATATTGATACTGCTGTTGGTTCTCAGTCCAGCCCTGATCATAGACAACTCAAGCTTCCATCTCATCATCTATTTGATTCTACCTAGGACCCCTGCGTGCAAAACATGGCAGTTGTGTTAAATGATCGCTAGTCTGAAATGTTTAGTTGATGCATGAGAAATTGCAAGAGATCTAAGTCAATAATCAGCTTTAAAATGTATTAGTGGGTTAAATGGATAATGTCACTATAAATATTATTCCGCTAATAGGAACAAAACAACATGTAAAGGGTGATGGCCCTTTGTGGTTCAACTTTGAAGAACTGTAAAGTGTCCTTTATGGCTAATTTATTTTGGGGAAAATATACAATTGATGATGGCACTTTGTTGCAATAACTTTTTTTTGCAAGGTGCACATGAAATTCCTATGGTCTTGTTTAGCCTAAGAGTGTTATGTTAAAATGTCTGATTTAAGCACCATTAGCGACAATCATTTGAAAAGGTCTGGATAGAGATAATTGAAAACCCTGCGTCACTGGCCCCTCTGCCACAATGGATAGATTCATTCTGAGGTCATCCATGTGGGCTCATTTAAAAGAATTCCTTGCACCTGAAAGACCTTCCAGGCATGTACTGATAACTCTGCTTTGGCTTCATTCATAAACAATTAATTTAAACTGACCAAGTGTTAGAAACTGGGTGAGAGGGGTGGAAGCATCACTCAAGTAATAAACATAATCCTTGTCTGGTTAACCACAAAAGTCACTAAGTAAACCTGTGCTTACCCTCTAGTGCCTTGGCACAAGATCACTTATGCTTAAGATAGGGTTAATGTGCATAGTACTTATGCAGCATGCAAACAAAGTAACAAAGTGATAACACAACGCAAGACAAATCCCAAATCTATTGATGTTGCTAGAGATTCTCTTTGGCAGTCATTGCAGTCTACTGTGCTGGTGCTGGTTATCTTGACTGGGAGTGAATGATTGATTCATTCAGCTCTCCGTCCATCATTTGTTTGCTGAGCACTTTTGCCGTAAGTGGGATGAGTAAGCCTAGATGTGTGTCCTTTACTGACTGTGCCACTGGATTTAAGCTAGCCTAGCTGATGACGGGTGATGCTCCGAAATTGGTCCTTTGATACTTTTTTCTGGTCCAAGGAAGGCCTTGCTTGACAGTACAGGCTCGACCGTTCTCATGAGAAGCAGAATCAACACTGATTTGTATATGGCTGGGTCTAAACTGGCATGACATGGAGAGCAAAAGAGCAACGGGTTTAACCCATATTTCTTCACTGGGGATGAATGTTTGGTTCATTCAGCATTCCTTCCATCATTTGTTTGCATAGCACTTTTCACCCTAAGGGAGACGGGTATGCCCTGACATGGGTCCCTTGCTCACTGTTGCACTGGATTGAAGCTACCATGGCTGATGAGTGGTGATACTCCAAAATCGGTCCTAGGATGCTTGTGTCTGGTCTAAGGATGGCCTGGATTTTCAGTTCGGTCTAGACGGTTACCATGAGACGCAGGTTCAAGACTGTTTTGCATTTGGCTTGGTCTAAACTGGGATGACATAGTGAGCACAATAACGATGGCTATAATGCAGATCACTTGACTGGGGGTCAACATTTGATTCATTCAGCATTCCGTCCATCATTTGTTTGCTCTGAACTTTTCAGGTTAAGTGGGATGAGTAAGCTCAGATGTGTGTTCCTTGCTGGCTGTGCCACTGGATTCAAGCTAGCTTGGCTGATGAGGGGTGATGCCCCGAAACCGGTCCTAGGATGCTTGCTTCTGGTCCGGAGAAGGCCTTGCTTGACAGTTCGGGCTGGACTGTTTCCATGAGGAGCAGGATCAAGACTGATTTGTATATGGTTGGGTCTAAGCTGGGGTGGCATGGTGAGCAAAGAAACAATGGATTTAACCCAGATCTCTTGACTGGGGATGAATGTTTGATTAATTCAGCATCCAGTCATCATTTGTTTGCATAGCACTTTTCACCCTAAGTGGGACGGGTATGCCCAGACATGGGTCCCTTGCTCACTGTCGCACTGGATTGAAGCTAGCATGGCTGATGAGGGGTGATACTCCAAAATCGGTCCTAGGATGCTTGTGTCTGGTCCAAGGATGGCCTGGCTTTTCAGTTTGGTCTAGACTGTTACCATGATATGCAGGGTCAAGACTGTTTGCATATGGCTGTGTCTAAACTGGGATGGCATTGGGAGCAAAATATCGATAAATTTAACCCAGATCTCTTGAGTGGGTGTCAATGTTTGATTCATTCAGCAGCCCATCCATCATTTGTTTGCGTGGAGCGGGATCTAGGAGCGGACATGAAGAGCAGGTCGTCGCAGGAGATTCACGCTGGCAGGCATTGCAGATGGTTGTCGGGTGACATGAGGAGTCCATTCGCAGTCGCACAGTGGCCAAAAACTTCAGAATCTTCACCTGGGACTCAGGGCTTGCGGTTTCAGACAAGAAGGGAACACTCTAATGCTAGCCAAGGGTCCATGACTTGGATGGACACCTATTGGGGATCAGAGTTCACTCCAGCAGAGGCCGGCAGCAGGGCTCAGGCAGGCCCAGTTGCTGCTGGTCAGCTTTGCAGTTGCAGGGAGGCTCCTGGAAGCATGCCTTGTCCCTTTAGCTCAAACAGGAGGTCAGTCAACTGACTCTTGGAGTCACTTCCCTGGAGCCTGAGCCCAAGTCAAGCAGGTCCAATCTTCCATCTCCAAATGCAGGACAGTTCTTCTTCCTAATCTTACACAGGTCAAGGAATGGTCTGATGAGAGGTTTTGAAGGTACTACTTTTATTTTCAGTGCCAGTCTGCAGGTGAGGGATGTCCCATTTGTCTAAATTTCAGTCTTTCCTATATCTGGCTCAAAACTGTCCAGGGTGACAAAGGGGAGACAGTGAATCATGCCTTAAAGATATTCTCATTATCAGGGCATGTAAAACTGAAGTAAACCTTTGCTACTTTTTAAATACACTGCACCCTGCCATATGAGCTATTAGGGCTTGCCTTAGGGGTGACTTATAAGTATTAAACAAGAATGCTTAGGCCTAGCAAAAGGCATGTTGTGCCTGGTTGAAATGGCAGTTTAGTTAAAAACTGTACTACAGATTTAGTGGCAGAAGTAAGATATGTTTTGCAGTGCTACCTTAGTTAGGGAGAGGGGGGGCACAATGAGTGCTACAGCCCACTAGTAGCATTTAATTTACAGGCAGTGGGTACATTTAGTGCCATGTACTAGGGTTTTACAAGTAAATTAAATGTACCAGTCAGGTGTAGGCCAATTTTACTCTGCTTTAAAGGGAAAGCACAATCAGTGTACCAGTGATTATCAGGAGCAATGTGCACAGAGTCCTAAAAGCCAACATAACTGTGTTCAGCGAAGGAAGGCAAAAATCTGGGGTGACCTGGCTTAGAGGGCAAGTTCGAACACCAACTCATTCTGTTGCTGCTTTTAACATTTAGAACTCATATTACCAGCCCACTAAATAGTAATATTTCTGCAGGTTGTAAGGCTAACCAAGAGATATTGAAACCATCACCCCTGACATTGATTAGATGCAAATATACCTCATAGGTATCTCACCTTTTCCTATTTGATAGGTCGACAAGCCCAACCCTAACGTCAACATATATTAGATATCTCTAGATGGCAAATAGTGTTTGAACAGAACACAAGTAATCTTTCTTCTTTTCCCCACAGCCTATACGTTTTTCTCCTATACCTTACCAATGCACAGGTTCATAACACGGGTGTACAACCTGACAGCCCTCAAACACAAGACTCACATGAACAGACAGAAGGAAGAGCAGAGTTTAATAACAACAATACCAGCCCAACAGTGCAGCAACAAACACAACTTATCAGAAAACGAAATAGCTAAGTAAAAACTAGAGATGCCTGTAACATTTTGAAGACAATAAATCAACAAAAGTATTTTTCACTTCAGAACATCAACTCTGAACCACTAAGGGAATGTTTGTCAATGAAAGAAATTTACAAATTAGGTATGTCGTAATATGTACAGACTTCAGCCCCTATCAATTAAAACACTTCACGCTCAATTACCACATTTATAGATGTTTTGAAAATATACAAGCAAACACAACCAATCATAAACAAATTAAACATGTAAACATAAATAATAATCTTTTTGAAATGAGAAATCATCTAAATTGGTGCTTCGTGAACAAAATTCTATGTGTACTTAGTTTAAAGCTAAGAAAGAAGAGGATCAGAGAGACATCTATGATTGTCGTAGGAAATATTATAGATATCAATAAAACTACATACTCAAGAGGTGTGTGTTTGAGTGTATGTGTTTGTGTACCTATATAATTCATGTTGTTTACTGATAAATAGATGGCTGGAAAGTCATGTGTGTTCCATTGAAATAAATTGAGTGCAATGTTAGTATGAAAAGTTAACCTGCATATTTTTCATACAGATTAATAAAAAAATTTAAAAATACTCATTAGCATTACTCATATGTAAAACATGTTCCTCTATATTATTAAAGAGATGTAATATCAGGGTTTCTTTAATCCTAAACCTACACTTTTTACCCTCTTCACCATAACCTTAAAAAGATTCCTGAAATACTTAAGCCATCCCCTTAGGCCCTATACCTTATACTCAATGTGTTAATCGCTGTTCCCTTAATCCATTAACCCTATACCCAAAAGTGTCAATCCTAATACCGTATATTCCACAATATTAAACCTTAGCACTTATAACCGTCATAACCCTCACTCCTAACCTTTTCACTCCTTAACATTATACCCAAAACCCTTAACACTTAAATCTGTACCTCAAAATCTTAACTATTATACCCTAAACCTCTAACCTAAAACCACATTACCTCACATCTATTCCCCTAATGCATAAACACTAGTCCCTGAACTTTACGTAAAGTTTCATCATTTGTCCCCAGCATGTGTGTGTGTTTATGTAAGCGCACATGGATTCTTTAAATACACAGGCCTTTGGAGGTAGAACAATGTCTATATTCTATTTAAGTTTAATATTAACATGATGTTTTAGATTCAAAACATCACAGATATTCCATCCATCAAATTCCAAGTGTATTATAATCTAAAGCACTTGTAACATAGGGGAAGAAGTATCTGTCACATTTTGACTGAGTATCCCATCCACAAACCTCTAAATAAGACCCTCATTCAAGCATTCTAACACATAAATGACCTTACCAGTTGTAGCAGTATTCAAGCTCACTAATAAATGCCAATTTGTAAAGAAATTGCAGCTCTCACAAGCTAACACAGCTCCAACTGCCTCCTTCCAAGTCTCCAAGGAAAGTGACCACTGCACCAGAGATCTAGAACTTTCAGCCTCAGTTTCCTAGGCAGCACTAATGGAGCCCTTATGACACTATCAGCAACCATCTGCTTGTTATGTTTCTATTTGTGCTCCTTGGCAATGTCTGATGATGTCACACACACAGAATCTGGAGAGGTTGGAAGATGAATTCAGAATCCTGGTGTGTGGGAAATTCCAACATACAAAAGAAGCAGGATTATCCTTATTTAAAATGCAGAAAGGTCATCGTTCCTCAATATGGGAATGCCCACAAGATTTCGAATTCAGGTAAGCTTTGTTTCAGTGCACAGTGTCACTGAAACCATGCCTGGACATACCCTATGTCACAGGAACAAAGCTATACCTATTTGATGAGCCCTAACCAGGGTAAAACCACTCCTGGGTTGCTTGGTTCCGGTTCAGGGAGAACTTAGCTTGTTCTCATTGGAGCGGAGCAGAGTCAAGAGTGATTTGCATATAGTTGGATCCAAACTGAAGTGGCAAGGTATGGAAAATAATGATGGATTGGGATGCGGCCCGAGTAATTACCAATGAATGAGATTAATTCAAACATTCCATGCATCACTTTTCTGTACACCTTAATGAAAACGCATACATTGTTTATTAACCATGTACATCATGGGAAGGGTTTCCTAATTTACAGTTATATTTGTTGTCAATTCTTGTGGAGTATTGCTATTTTTTTTCAATGTTTTAAACCATTTGAAAATGGTTGTAATAACCAAGCGTGCAGTGTGCAATTTTCACACTTTTTGCATGTTGTAATAATTTTTGGCCACTATTTTCTGTTGCTTTTATTATGAAGTATTGTGATAGCAACATTGTTTGATATATCTTTGCTTTATTTCCTGCCTAATGCCTCTGCACTAAACCTGGACGGAGTTTGCGGAGTTGCACTATGCGGCACTATGCGAACTGCAAACAAATCTCCGCCACACTACGCAGAGCTATGCGAGTGGCGGAGTATGATAGGAAAATGCTGTTTGCAGTGATTGGACAGTGCCGGATGCTTGTCCGCACTGTGCAATCATTGCGAACGGCACCATGCACAGTGCAAGTGGTCCCTGCTTTCCTTTTGTGCCGCTCAAGTAGATTTTTACTCTAGCGCCAGCTTTCTTAACGGGAACGGGCAGTTTCTCAACGCGAGCTGTCACAAGCATTCGCGACCACTTGCAAGAGAAACCTGTTGCCCCCTACATTGAGAAATCTTGCCGGGGTGTTGATTTTCCAAGCTTGCGCTCGCCAACTTGATGTTGACGATCGCTAACGAGATAAAAAACTCTGCTACACAACGCGAAGTGGAGTTTTTTGGAACTCAGTGATCTCCGCTTAACGCAGAGTGCAGGAATAGTGAGGTTCAAGAAACGCTTAGGAAGACGCGTTTCAGCCTTCACATGGCTTCATCAGTGCTGGTTTCAATGGCTCCTCCTTCCAGATGGGGCCAAACGCACGGATTTAAATATCATGGCCACTCCCCACCAGGTGGTCTCTCGCCCCTCCTCAGCCCAACGATGTTCAGGTGTCCTGTGCTCAAACCAACCAGGCAGATGCATGCTGGGGCTGGGAGTACTCAGGGGAAGCTCTTTCAGTGACGGGGCATCTCCTAACAACATCCTGGTTGGCTAGGGATCCCAAAGCCGCCAGAGGTACCTGGAATGATTATGCCTTCCTATGTCCCCTTCTCAGGCAATGGGGGGCCACGCGTTGCAGTTTCATGCAGCTACCAGAGTTCACAGGCTGTCATCATTGTTCCAGACTGAGAGGGAGGTCGTCAGCCAGCGCCTGCTTGCTGGCGAAACATAGAAACCAAAACTTTCTCCCAGGTAGGGAAAAAGGGACGACACAGCTCCGGGAATTAAAAAGGCTTTAATAGCTCTTGTTTGTCGCAAGTAAGTGAGGTCCATGAAACGCTTAGGCAAACGCGTTTCAACCTTGAAATGGCTTCATCAGTGCCGGTTTCAATGGCTTCTTCTTCCAGGGGGGGCAAATTCACAGATTTAAATATCGTGGCCACTCCAAATCAGGTGGTCCCTCGCCCCTCCTCAGCCCAACGATGTTCAGGTGTCCTGCGCTCAAACCAACCAGGCAGATGCATGCTGGGGCTGGGAGTACTCAGAGGAAACCCATTCAGTGATGGGGCATTGCATGCTGGGGCTACAAAAATAGGGTTTTTTACAATAACTTTGGGGCCCTTTGATGAATCTTCGCAAAATTTTCAAAACTAATGAGGTGCTCCGTTCAGCTACTGTCTTGAAAGGTTTGGGGTGAATCGTCAAGTGGGGGCCGAGAAAAAAGGAGGGTCCCAAAATCCATTTTCTCCATGTTCATTTCCATAGGAAACTTCAGACAAGGCTACAGCCCGAACTCCTGAACGGAATTGCACTAAATTTAGCAAGTTCGGGCTGGACTGTTTCCATGAGGAGCAGGATCAAGGCTGATTTTTATATGGCTGGGTCTAAGCTGAGGTGGCATGGTGAGCAAAGGAAAAACGGATTTAGATTAATTCAGCCTTCCAGCCATTTGTCTGCATAGCACTTTTCTCCATAAGTAGGATGGGTATGTCCAGGCATGGGTCCCTTGCACACTATGCCACTGGATTGAAGCTAGCCTGGCTGACGAGGGGTGATACCCCTAAGCCGATACTAGGATGCTTGTTTCTGCTACAAGCATGGCCTGGCTTGCCCATTCGACTGGACTGTTCCCATGAAAAGCAGGGTAAAGACTGTTTTGTATATCGTTGTGTCTAAACTGGGATGGCATGGGGAGCAAAATAACTATGAATTTAACCCAGATCTCTTGAGTGGGGGGTCAATGTTTGATTCATTCAGCATTCCATCCATCGTTTCTTTGCATGGTGCTGGATCTAGGAGCGGACATGAAGAGAAAGTCATCGCAGGAGATTCAAGTTGGCAGGCATTGCAGATGGGTGTCGTGTGTTATGAGGAGTCCATTCAAAGTCGCAGAGTGGGCAAAAACTTCAGAATCTTCACCTGGGACTCAGGACTTGTGGTTTCAGATAAGGAGGGAACACTCTGATGCTAGCCAAGGGTCCATGACCTGGATGGGAACCTATTAGGGATCAGAGTTCACTCCAGCAGAGGCCGGCAGTAGGGCTCAGGCAGGCCCAGTTGGTGCTGGTCAGCTTTGCAGTTGCAGGGAGGCCCCTGGAAGGTTGCCTTGTCCCTGTAGCTCAAACAGGAGGTCAGTCAACTAACTCTTGGAGTCAGTTCCATGGAGCCTGAGCTCAAGTCAAGCAGGTCCAATCTTCCATCTTCAAATAGCAGGGCAGTTCTTCTTAATCTTCCACAGGTCAAGCAGTGTTCTGATGAGAGGTTTTGAAGGTACCACTTAAATTTTCAGTGCCAGTCTGCAGGTGAGGGATGTCCCCTTTGTTTAAACTTCACTCTTTCCTATATTTGCTCAAAACTGTTTAGGGTAACAAAGGGGAGACAGTGAGTCATGCCTCTAAGATATTCTCATTGTCAGGGCATGTAAAACTGAAGTAAACCTTTGCTACTTTTTAAATAAATTGCACTCTCCCCTATGTGCCATTGGGGCTTGCCCTAGGGGTGACCTATAAGTATTAAACAGGAAGGCTTAGGCCTAGCAAAATTTGGAATGGCAGTTTAGTTAAAAATGATACTACAGATTTAGTGGCAGACGTAAGATATGTTTTGCAGGGCTACCTTAGTGGGGGGCAGGGGGGCACAACGAGTGCTATGGCCCACTAATAGCATTTAATTTACAGGAAGTGGGTACATTTAGTACCATGTACTAGGGTTTTACAAGTAAATTAAATGTACCAGTCAGGTGTAGGCCTATTTTTCCCTGTTTTAAAGGGAAAGCACACTCAGTTTACCAGTGACTAGCAAGAGGAATGTGCACAGAGTCCTAAAAGGCAACGTAGCTGTGTTCAGCGAAGGAAGGCAAACATCTGGGGTGACCTGGCTTAGAGGGCCAGATCGAACACCAACTAATTCTGTTGCTGCTTTTAACATTTAGAACTCATATTACCAGCCCACTAAATAGTAATATTTCTGCAGGTTGTAAGGCAGACCAAGAGATATTGAAACCATCACCACTGACATTGATTAGATGCAAATATACCTCATGGGTATCTCACCTTTTTAGGTCGAGCCTCAGGCATTGATTTAGCAATGCTTGTTGGCGAGATAGTTAGTAAGAGGCACCAGAAAATGCTCCCAAAGACCTTTGGAATGTGGTTTTTGGCCAGTGCATGTGTGGCATTCAAGCGCGAAGCTGGCATCTGGCATCGGACTTGAAAGCAGCAGACGGCTTTCGCCAGTGCGCGCTCTGCTTTGCTTCACTTCCTGCTTCCCCTCTCACAACAATTAACTTTGGTTATCGCTCACACCCCATATGCTCGTTCCCTCCGACCCTTCCTTTGATGTCCGCTTTTCTTGTTTTTTCTTTGCATCCATTTCGCGGGGAAGCCGTGTTTTGTTTGGCGTTCTCTGCACCTTTCTCGGTTTTTTTTCTGGACGAAAGTGAAAGCCTACCAAGCTTGTTTACAGAAGCCTTGCTCTTCAAATGCTGTTGCTGTATTGCCATCTCTCTAGGGACACTCAGCTTGAAAACACTCGACTTGCTAGCTGCAATGCTACATCCGCTATGCTTTGCTTCTAGACACGTTGATCCCTCGCAGACTGTGCTGACTCTGCCCCTCCTGATTCTGAAACTGACCAACGCAGTCATCACGCAGTCTCTTCTCTCTGTCTTATGATGTCTGCCGTGCCACCATTTACTTCGGACCCTCACCCTCACCCTCACACCTCCTCACCCTCACACACCCTCACACCCTCTCACCCTCACACACACTCACACACCGTCACTCACCCTCACCCACCCTAACACACCCTCACTTACCCTTACACCCTCACCCACTCATACCCTCACCCTCACAACCCTCTCACCCTCACTCACCCACACCCCTCACACTCCCACACCCCCTCACACTCACACCCCCTCACCCTCACACCCCCTCAGTCTCACTCCCTCACCCTCATATACCTCCTCACCCTCACCCCCTCACACCCCCACACCTTCACACACCCTCTCACTCTCACACACCCTCACACACCGTCACTCACCCTAACCCACCCTCACTGACCCTCACTCACCCTCACACCCTCACCCTCACAACCCTCTCACCCTCACCCCCTCACACCCCAACACCCCCTCACCCTCACACACTGTTGGACATGGCGTGGTCCTACCCCTACCGCATGGCGGGCCCAGAACGACATCGGACCTCCACCGAGCCTCGGCAGGCCCTTCTGCCCGACCCTGCACGCCCCAACACTGCCGGTCCGGTTACCATCCCGGATCACCACTACCGGCCTGGCTCCATCTTGGGCCCATCATATCCTGAGCACGAGGCTTCGCCCGACTCCATCTTGGGACCACCACATCATGAACACGTGGCCTCGGCCCCGGCCCAGGCCCCAGCGAAGCCCCAACATCGAGGGACCAAGATCCACCCAGGTGGTCGAGTGGCCACTCGACAGATCCCGGAGGAAGGGGAGTTTCGATGGCCCTCCAGCCGTCCCCGGACGCCTGGTATCGATCGCCCTCCGGCCTCCCTGGGCGCTGGCTCCACCCCCTGCTGGGTGTCTGGACACCATCATCCCGGCCCCTCTGGCCCCCAGGCGCGAGGGTCTGGACATCAAAGGACCCCAGTCCTATATCTGGGCCAGCCCCCGAGTAGGACGCCATTTGTATTCTGGACTGGAAAGCCCTGCTGACGCTGTCACGGCCGACCCCAGAAGAACTCATTTCCTGTAACCTGAAGATACCCTGAGAGCCTGCTGGCGCTGCCGCGGCCCACCTTTGCTGAACCATCTTGAGAGCCTGCTGGCGCTGCCGCGGCCCACCTTTGCTGAACCATCTTGAGAGTCTGCTGGCGCTGCCGCGGCCCCTCCTCACCGAAACCACCTCAAGGCCTGCTGGCGCAGCCGCGGTCTCCTCTCCGTTACCAACCACCTGTCGAGTCCTGCTGGCGCTGCCGCGGCTCGGCCTCTCGGAACCCCCGGCTCGAGGATTGAGAGCTGTGCGCAGGGTATCCCTTCCTGGACCCATATTGAGACTGTCCCGCTACCACGTCCCTTTTACGAGACTCTACAGATCCCTCGATCTGCCTGTACACACCGCTGAGAACCAGCAACCTTTATTCCTGATAAAGCTTAAGAACTTAACCTCTTGTGTGGTGTCCGTTTGTAGTGTTGTGGTTACTCTGCTGTACGATCCTAGGAGAGGACCCTCACCCAGGAGGCCTCTCGATAACGCTCGGCTGCTTCTCGACGGAGAGGTGGACCTAGGGGTGGTCAGTCAGACATCGTCTGCCTCCCCCGGGATCGCCTTTCCAACACTGGTGGCAAGCGCCGGGATCCGAGCCGACGCAGATCGTACAGAGAGTGATTCACTCACTACTGAGAAAAACACACCGCGACCATGACTACGCAAGAAACGAGACCGACTACGGAATTCCAGAAAGAAAAAATGGAAGACTACAGTCACAAGGAATTAAAACAATTCTGCAAAGACCTGGGCATCGCTACCACTGGCCTAAGCACCAAGGAAGACTTTAAATCAGCCCTACAGGCATGGGTGGACGCCGGTGACACACCACCCCAGAATGAGGACAACCCGGGTCCGAACGGAAGCCCGGAGACCGACACGACCCCAGTGGGGGAGAGACCCGCAAATCCAGGCACGGTCCCCCACGAAGACGCCCGAGAGCGAGAGAGGAACCGGCTCCACGAATTGGAGCTCGCCCGACTCCGGCTGGATGGAGAACTGCAGCTGGCGGAAAGGAAAATAGCACTCGAGCAACTACGGCTAGAAGGAGACCTGGAGGAGAAACGAAGACAAAGAGACCTCGAGGAAAAGAGAATCATGCTCGAGCATGAGCGCGGCTTAAAGAAACTAGAAATCAAGGCCAAGACAAACGAGACCAGCACCTCCGGGGGCAAGACCTCGCCCCCGCCGGTGGACACAAAGGTGCACATACCCAAGGATGTCGTCAAAGAGTACTACAAGAACGACGACATCCAACAGTGATTCAAAGCCCATGAAGTAGCCATGACCGCCCATCGAGTACCCCTCAAGGACTGGGGCGCCGGTCTGTGGGGAAAGTTCGTCAACGAAGGAAGGGACGCCCTGCTAGAGCTTCCCGATGCCGAGATAACCTCATATGAACATATGAAAACCGCTCTCCTCACTCGCTACGGACTCACCCCCGAAATGTACCGGCAGCGATTCCGAGACTGTAAAAAAATCCCCGGTACCACTTGGGTGGAGTACGTGAACTTTTACAGCAGAGCCTTCGAGGGGTGGATCAAAGGCAGCCAGGTCACCACCTACCAGCAGTTGGTCGACCTCATTATATGGGAACATCTTTCCAACAACTGCTTCATCGAACTCCGGCAGCACCTCCTCGACAGCAAACTGACTGAGCCACGAAAACTCGCGGTCGAGGCGGATAGATGGGTGAGCACCCGAGTCCCACGGAGCCCGATGGGAGACTACGGCCGGGGATCCCCGGGGAACCACCGACCACGAGGCGGCGGAGGAGGCCAGAACAGGGGCCGAGATGCCCCCACGGGGTCCTCCCCTACCTCCACTTCGCCATCCCTGGGCCGAAGGGGGGAGGTCCCCCAGCAAGACCGGGGCCCCGCCCGAATGTTACGTGCCACCGATGCCAGCGACAGGGTCATTATGCGAATGACCCCCTCTGCCCGATGAACCAGCGACCCGGCACCACGGGCCCCCCGAACCGCCAGATCGCGGCCGCTATCCTGGGTACAGAAGGAGGCGAGGAAGAAGACAACGACCCCGAGCAGGCCGAGTGGGAGCCCGCCGCTATGATCTTGGCATGCCTGGATGATCGAGACCTAATCCCCCGAGACCCGATCCCAGGCAACACACAGAAATACCGCCAATGGGTCACCATCAATGGACGTCGGGCCGAAGCCTTCCGTGACACTGGAGCCAGCGTGACGGCGGTCCGCTGCCACTTGGTGACCCCCGAACAAATTCTCCCCAATGTCCTGTGCGGACGGCGGACAACTCCGAGAGTTTATGCCAGATGGCCCGTATCCCCTTTGAATGGGGAGGGATGTCGGGTATGCTGAAGGTGACCGTCTGGGACGATGCCCCCGTGGACTGCCTCCTCGGGAACGACCTGGAAAGTTCCCCCTGGGCCGGCGTCGAGCGGAGAGAGCACCTGGGGATGCTAGGCCTTCCATAGTGGGTCTGTGCGACCACCCGCTCCATGTCCACCCGAGCCTCCGCCCCAACGGAGGATGCCCCGACCGAGGAACCCGAGTGGCCCGCACCTCCACCACCCGCCGTCCCCGAGGACGCCGACCCTGAACCCGGCCTCCAGGGGGCCCAGCCATGAAGACCTCACCGAGCTCGGCCACCTTCCAGAACTAGCTCAATGGCGCCAAGAAGGTGGTGGCCCCACCCGCGAACAATTCCAGCAGGAACAGAAAACCTGTCCCTCCCTCTAGGGAATCCAACGACAAGCCGCCACTCAAGCCGCTGGAGACCCCTCAGGGTCCCACTGGGTCTATTGGGACCACAACCTTCTCTACAGCGAGCAGAAGATTGCCGAACTAGGGGCCAGCCGGGTGCTGGTCGTTCCCCTCCGATTCGGAGACTTCCTCTTGAACTTGGCACATGACGTGCCCCTCGCCGGGCACCTGGGGCAGGACAAAACTTACAGCCGCCTGGTGACCCATTTCTACTGGCCGAAAATGCGCAACGATGTGCATAATCACTGCCGATCCTGTCCGACTTGTCAAGCCAGCGGGAAGAGCGGGGGAAAAGTCAAAGCTCCCCTCCAGCCTTTTCCCGTGGTCACCACCCCCTTCGAGCGAGTAGGGATCGACATCGTGGGACCCTTGGACCCCCGCACCTCTCAGGGGCACCGCTTCATCCTCGCTCTAGTGGACCATGCCACCCGCTATCCTGAAGCCATCCCCCTCCGAACCATCACGGCCCCAGTAGTAGGCCGAGCCCTAATGGGGATCTTCTCCAGAGTCGGCTTCCCCCGAGAAGTCGTGAGTGATCGGGGTACCAACTTTATATCTAAATATATGCGGTCCTTGTGGCAACAGTGTGGGGTCACATATAAGTTCACCACCCCGTATCACCCCCAAAGAAATGGACTGGTGGAGCGGTTTAACCGAACACTGAAGGGAATGATCAAGGGCCTAGAGGAGCCGCTACGACGCAAATGGGATGTCCTGCTGCCCTGCCTCCTGTTTGCATATCGCGAGGTACCCCAGAAGTCCCTGGGGTTCAGCCCCTTTGAACTATTGTATGGGCACCCGGTCCGAGGCCCCCTCAGCCTGGTCAAGGAAGGCTGGGAGACGGCTGTCCGAGGTGCTCCACCCGATGTCTACCAGTACCTCCTGACACTCCGCAACCAAACTCGGACTTTCCGGGAACTTGCCGAGGCCAACCTGGAGGCTAGTCAGGAGGAGATGAAACGCTGGTATGACCAGAACGCCTCGTCCATCGAATTCGATCCGGGCCAGCAGGTCTGGGTCATGTCCCCGGTTGAACCTTGTGCCCTCCAGGACAAATGGATGGGGCCCTTCAAAGTGGTGGAGCGCAAGAGCCCCGTCACCTATCTGGTGGACATGGAGTCCCCCAGAAACCCCCTCCGGGTTCTGCACGCTAACCGGCTCAAGCCACACTTTGCCCGCACTGAACTAAGTCTGCTGCTAGCGACCGATGACGGAGCGGAAGACGACTCCGACCCGCTACCAGATCTCATGAGCACCACCGAGAAAGACGGCTCCATCGAAGGGGTCACGCTCTCCTCTACCCTGACCCCAGAGCAGCACCAAGACTGCCGACAGCTACTGGGGTAATTTGCAGATCTATTTTCCCTCACCCCTGGAGTCACCCGGTGGTGTGTCCACGATGTGGACACCGGAGACAGCCCGCCTGTAAGACACCGAGCTTTCCGAGTGCCGACCCAGTTCGGGCCTGCATTCAATCCGAAGTGGCCAAGATGCTAGCTCTGGGGGTAGTCGAACCCTCCGACAGTCCCTGGGCCAGTCCCGTTGTCCTGGTCCCTAAAGCCACCGCCCCCGGCACACCCCCGGAGCTCGGTTCTGTGTTGACTACCGGGGGCTGAATGCAGTCACCAGGACCGACGCACATCCCATCCCCCGGGCGGATGAACTGATCGATCGCCTGGGGGGCGCAAAGTATCTCAGCACCTTCGACCTCACGGCCGGGTATTGGCAGATCGGCCTCACCCCTGGAGCACAAGAGCGATCGGCCTTCTCGACCCCTGATGGCCACTACCATTTCAAGGTGATGCCCTTTGGCATGAAAAACGCCCCGGCCACCTTCCAGAGACTCGTGAATCAGGTAATGGCCGGACTGGAGGAGTTCAGCGCCGCCTATCTAGACAACATTGCAGTGTACAGCCTCCACTGGGATGAGCACCTGACCCACCTCTTGGAGGTCGTGTCGGCCCTCCGACAAGCCGGACTGACAATAAAGGCCAGCAAGTGCCAGATAGGCCAAGGGTCCGTGACCTATCTGGGGCACCAAGTGGGGAGCGGCCAGGTGGCTCCCCTCCAGCCAAAGATTGACGCCATCCGGGCCTGGGAGCCCCCGGTCACCCAAACAGCCGTCCGAGCCTTCCTGGGGCTCACAGGATATTATCGGCGCTTCATAAAGGACTATGGAAGCATTGTGGGGCCCCTCACCGAACTAACCTCCAAGAGACTACCCCAAAAGGTGCGCTGGACCCCCGAGTGCCAGGTCGCCTTTGACAAACTAAAGACCGCTATGTGCACCGCCCCTGTGCTCCAAGCCCCCGATTACAGCAGAGAGTTTGTGGTCCAAACAGACGCCTCGGAGCACGGCATTGGGGCGGTCCTCTCCCAAGTAAACCCTGAGGGAGCCAACCTTCCCGTTGCCTTCATCAGCCGGCGGCTGCTGGCCAGAGAACAACGGTGGAGCACCATCGAGAGGGAAGCCTTCGCCGTCGTGTGGGCCCTAAAGAAGCTCCGGCCTTACCTCTTCGGCACCCACTTGCGGGTCCAGACCGACCACCGGCCCCTGCGGTGGCTGATGCAGATGCGGGGAGAAAACCCGAAACTGTTGCGATGGTCCATCTCCCTGCAGGGGATGGACTTCACTGTGGAGCATCACCCCGGCAACGACCACGCCAATGCTGACGGCCTGTCCCGATTCTTCCGCCTCGCCGAGGAGAACCCCCAGGAAGATGGGTGACTCTCCCCTGCCTTCACCTGGGGGGGACGCGTGTTGGACCCGGCCTCATGGCGTGGTCCTACCCCTCCCGCATGGCGGGCCCAGAACGACATCGGACCTCCACCGAGCCTCGGGCATCCTCTTCTGCCCGACCCTGCACGCCCCAACACTGCCGGTCCGGTTACCATCCCGGATCACCACTACCGGCCTGGCTCCATCTTGGGCCCATCATATCCTGAGCACGAGGCCTCGCCCGACTCCATCTTGGGACCACCACGTCACGAACACGTGGCCTCGGCCCCGGCCCAGGCCCCAGCGAAGCCCCGACATCGAGGCACCAAGATCCACCCAGGTGGTCGAGTGGCCACTCGACAGATCCCGGAGGAAGTGGAATTTCGATAGCCCTCCAGCCGTCCCCGGACGCCTGGTATCGATCGCCCTCCGGCCTCCCTGGGCGCTGGCTCCACCCCCCTGCTGGGTGTCTGGACACCATCATCCCGGCCCCTCTGGCCCCCAGGCGCGAGGGTCCGGACATCAAAGGACCCCAGTCCTATATCTGGGCCAGCCCCGGAGTAGGATGCCAGTTGTATCCTGGACTGGAAAGCCCTGCTGATGCTGTCACGGACGACCCCAGAAGAACTCATTTCCTGTAACCTGAAGATACCCTGAGAGCCTGCTGGCGCTGCCGCGGCCCACCTTTGCTGAACCATCTTGAGAACCTGCTGGCGCTGCCGCGGCCCCTCCTCACCGAAACCACCTCGAGGCCTGCTGGCGCTGCCGCGGTCTCCTCTCTGTTACCAACCATCTGTCGAGTCCTGCTGGCACTGCCGCGGCTCGGCCTCTCGGAACCCCCGACTCGAGGATTGAGAGCTGTGCGTAGGGTATCCATTCCTGCACCCATATTGAGACTGTCCCACTACCACGTCCCTTTTACGAGACTCTACAGATCCCTCGATCTGCCTGTACACACCGCTGAGAACCAGCAACCTTTATTCCTGATAAAGCTTAAGAACTTAACCTCTTGTGTGGTGTCCGTTTGTAGTGTTGTGGTTACTCTGCTGTACGATCCTAGGAGAGGACCCTCACCCAGGAGGCCTCTCGATAACGCTCGGCTGCTTCTCGACGGAGAGGTGAACCTAGGGGTGGTCAGTCAGACATCGTCTGCCTCCCCCGGGATCGCCTTTCCAACACACACCCTCACCCTCACCCTCACACCCCTTACCCCCTCACCCTCACACACCTCCTCAGCCTCACACCCCCATACTCTCACACCCCCTCATCCTCACAACCCCTCATCCTCACATTCACACACCATCACCCTCACACACCCTCTCATGCCCACATAACCTCGGACCCTCAAACACCCTCTCACCATCACACCCCCTCTCACCCTCACAACCCCTCACCCGCACACCCCCTTACATCCCCTCATATCTCCTCACCCTCCCTCACCCTCACACCCCCTCACCCTCACACCCCTTCACACACCCTCACGCACCCACAACCTCACACACCCTTACCTTCACTCACCCTCTCACCCTCATGCACCCTCTCACACTCACACACCCTCCCACCCTCACAACCCCTCACCCTCACACCCCCTCACCCTCACTCTCACACCCCACACCCTCACTCACCCTCACACACCCTCTCACCCTCACCTCCCTCACCCTCACAACCCTCTCACCCTCACTCACCCTCACCCACTCACACTCCCAACACACCCTCAACCTCACACCCCCTCACCCTCACACCCCCTCACCCTCACCCCCTCACCCTCACATACCTCCTCACCCTCACACCCCCTCACACCCCCTCACTCTCACACCCCCTCACCCCCACACCCCCTCATCCTCACCCTCACACACCCTCACCCTCACATACCCTCACCCTCACACATGCTCCCCCTCACACACCCTCACCCTCACTCACCCTCTCACCCTCACACGCCCTCTCACCCTCACACACCATTTTACCATCACACACCCTCTCACCCTCACACCCCCTCACCCTCACATTCCCTCACCCTCACATCCCCTCATCCTCCCTCGCACCCTCACCCTCACACACCCTCACACACCCTCACCCTCACACACCCTCACACCCTCACCCTCACCCTCACTCACCCTTTCACCCTCACATACCCTCTCACCCTCACACACCCTCTCACCCTCACACACCCTCTCACCCTCACACACCCTCACCCTCACACCCCCTCACCATCACAACCCCACACCCTCACCCTCACACACCCTCACTAACCCTCTCACCATCACTCCCCCTCTCACCCTCACACAGCCTCTCACCCTCACACACCCTCACCCTCACACACCCTCACCCTCACACCCTCACACCCCCTCACACACCCCGTCACAAACCCGCACACCCTCACACCCCCTCATCCTCACACCGACTCACCTTCAAACACCCTAACCCCGTCACCCTCACCCTCATACACCCTCACCCTCACCCTCACACCCCCTCACCCTCACAGCCACTCACCCTCACACCCTCCCCCTCAGACCCCCTCCCCCTCACAACCCCACATCCTCCCCCTGACAACCCCACACCCTCACCCTCACACCTCCTCACCCTCACTCCCCCTCACACCCCCAAACCCCCACACTATCGCACCCTCACACTCCTCACCCTCACACACTCCCTCACCCTCACACACCCTCACCCTCACTCTCACACCCCCTCACCCTCACACCCTTACATACCCTCACACCCCCTCACCTACACCCCCTCACACCCCCTCACCCTCACACCCCTTCACCCTCACACTGTCACACCCCCTCACCCTCACACCCCCTCACCATCACACCCCTCATCCTCACCCTCACACACCCTCACACTTACACACTCTCTCAACCCCACACACCCTCTCACCCTTATACCCCTCACCCTCACATCCCCTCACATCCCTTCACCCTCACATCCCCTCACCCTCCCCCACACCCTCAAACACCCTCACTCACTCTCTCACCCTCACACACGCTCACCCTCACACCCCCTCACCCCTGTCACCCTCTCCCTCCCTCACCCTCCCTCACCCTCACACACCCTCATACCCCCTAACCCTCACACACCCTCACCATCACACACCCTCACCTTCACTCACCCTCACACACCCTCATCCTCACACCCCTAGACCCTCCCCCTCAAACACCCTCACTCACCCTTTCACCCTCACACACCCTCTCACCCCCTCACCCTCACACCTCCTCACCCTCTCACCCCCTCGCACCCTCACCCTCACACCCCCTCACACCCCCTCACCCTCACACCCATTCATCCTCACCCTCACACACCCTCACCCTCACACACCCTCTCACCTTCACACACCCTCACCCTCACACCCCCTCACCCTCACATCCCCTCACCCTCACATCCCCTCACCCTACCTCACATCCTCACCCTCACACCCCCTCAAACTCCCTCACTCTCACACACCCTCACCCTCACAAACCCACACCCTCACCCTCAAACACCCTCACTCACCCTCTCACCCTCACACACCCTCTCACCCACTCTAACCCTCACACCCCTCACCCTCACACCCCCTCACCCTCACACACCCTCAAACCCCTTCTCACGCTCACACCCCCTCACCCTCATACACCCTCACCATCACACACCCTCACACACGCTCACCCTCACACCCCCTCACCCCTGTCACCCTCTCCCTCCCTCACCCTCACACCCCCTCACCCTCACACACCCTCATACCCCCTAACGCTCACACACCCTCACCATCACACACCCTCACCTTCACTCACCCTCACACACCCCCACACCCCCAGACCCTCCCCCTCAAACACCCTCACTCACCCTTTCACCCTCACACACCCTCTCAGCCCCTCACCCTCACACCTCCTCACCCTCTCACCCCCTCGCACCCTCACCCTCACACCCCCTCACCCTCACACACCCTCACCATCACACACCCTCACCTTCACTCACCCTCAAACACCCTCACCCTCACACCCCAAGACCCTCACCCTCAAACACCCTCACTAACCCTCTCACCCTCACACACCCTCTCACCCCCTCACCCTCACACCTCCTCACCCTCACACCCCCTCACACCCCTCACACCCTCACCCTCACACACCCTTACACACCCTCTCACCCTCACACATCCTTACCCTCACACCCCCTCACCCTCACACACCCTCACCCCTGTCACCCTCACCTTCCCTCACACCTCCTGACCCTCACACCCCCTCACCCTCACACCCTCACCCTCACACCCCTTCACCCTCACCCCCTCACCCTCACACCCTCACACCCTCACACCCCCTCACCCTCAGAACCCCACACCCTCACCATCACAACCCCACCCCCTCACCCCCTCATCCCCTCACCCTCACCCTCACCCCCTAACCCTCACACACCCTCACACTCCCTCACCCCCACACCCTCGCACCCCTCACCCTCACACACACCCTCACCCTCACACCCCCTCACTCCCCCTCACTCCCCCTCACCCTCACACCCTCTCACCCTCACACCCCCACACCCCCTCACACCCCCTCACACCCCCTCACCTTTACACCCCATGCCCCCTCACCCTCACACCCCCTCACCCTCACACCCCTCACACCCCCTCACCCTCACACACTCTCACCCTCACACACCCTCACCCTCACATACCTGCACACACCATCACACACCCTCACCCACCCTCACCCACCCTCACACCCTTCACCCTCTCACCCTCACATCCCCTCACTCACCCTCACACCCCCTCACCCTCACCTCCTCACCCCCTTCACGCTCACATATCCTCACACCACCTCACCCCCTCTCACCCCCACACACCCTCACTCACTCTCACACCCTCACCCCCTCACCCTTACACCCCCTCACCCTCACACCCTCACCCTCACACCCCATCACCCTCATACACCCTCACTCACACACCCTCACACACCCTCACCATCACACCCCCTCACCATCACTCACCTTCACACACACTCACACACCCTCACCAGCACAGCATACCAAAACATAGCATAGCATACCAAAACAAATCATAGGATAGCAAAACAAAACATAGCATAACAAAACAAAACATAGCATAGCATAACAAAACATAGCATAACAAAACATAGCATAGCAAAACACAACAAAACAGAGCATAGTATAACAAAACATAGCATAGTATAACAAAACATAGCAGAACAAAACATAGCATAACAACAAAACATAGCAAAACACAACAAAACATCCCATAGCATAACAAAACACCACAAAACATAGCATACCTAGCAAAACATAGCATTGCAAAGCATAGCAAAACATAGCATAGCATAACAAAACACAACAAAACATAGCATAGCATAACAAAACACAACATAGCATAGCATAACAAAACAAAGCTTAGCATAGCATAACAAAACATAGCATAACAAAGCATAGCATAGCATAACAAAACATAGCATAACAGAACATAGCATAGCAAAACATAGCATAGCATAACAAAACATAGCATAACAAAACATAACAAAACACAACAAAACATAGCATAGCATAACAAAAGAAAGCAGAGGATAGCAAAACTAAACATAACATAGGTGTGCTTTTGTCCGGCTTGAAATCCGGCTCTCCTCTAGATCCATGTCCGGCTAAATGTTTGGGGAAAGTGGCATCCGCCATTAACATCTTGGTGAACCCCCTGCTGAACACATCTTTGTCGACAGGGGAGGTGCCTCAGGCCTGGAAGCGGGCCATGATTCTACCACTGCTCAAAAAACCCACCTTGGACCCCCTCATACATGCCAATTACAGGCCAATCTCCCTTCTCCCTGCTCTGGCAAAAGTGGCCGAGCGTTATGTGCACAGGACAATTTCCAGTTTCATCGAAGGAAACGACCTGTTGCACACCTCGCAGTCCGGCTTCCGTGCTAATTTTAGCACGGAGTCGGCTCTGCTGGAGGTCACTGATGCCATCAGGGAAGTACTCGATTTGGGAGGAAAGGCCGTGTTAGTCATGCTTGACTTGTCGGCGGCTTTCGACACCGTTCCTCATGATGTCCTCCTTGTAAGACTCTGGGAGTGTGGCCTTCGAGGAACGGTGTGTAACTGGCTAAAATCATTTCTGGCCGACCGCCGACAAACGATCTGGGCGCCTCCTTTTTCCGCTGATATGGCTCCGCTAGAGGTGGGAGTCCCGCAGGGCTCCATTCTTAGCCCTATGCTGTTTAACATCTTTATGGCCCCTCTGGCGGAAGTCGCGGAATCTTTCGGCGCCCAGATCGTGTCTTATGCCGATGACATCCAACTCCTGTTCACATGTGACAGGGGTGGGTCATTTGATGGCACAAAGATCAGGGATTGCCTTGGTGCGGTGTTTGAGTGGTTCAGAGGTCATGGCTTAAAATGCAACTCTGATAAGTCAGAGTTGCTCTTTTTCGGTTGCGCACCGGAACATGACTGGAAATCTTGGTGGCCGCAGGATATGTTTCCCCCTGACAAGGTCGCTGTTAAGGCCAAGAATATGGGAGTGATAGTAGATTGTGATTTATCTTTTGGACCTCACATCCTGTCCATTGTTGGGAAATGCTTCGGCATCTTACGGATGTTGAGGAAATTTCTTCCTCTACTATCACTCAACCACAGGAAAACAGTCGTTCAGGCACTAATCGGGTCACGACTGGATTACGCAAACGCTCTTTTCTTGGGTCTACCGAAATATCTTATGACCCGTTTGCAAGTTGTCCAGAATTCGGCAGCCCGTTCCATCTTTGGACTCCCGAGGAGAGCTGGTGCCACTGCCTTATTGAACACCCTTCATTGGCTACCTATCTCCAAGCGAATCCTTTTTAAATGCCTGACTGTGGCCTTTAAGGCCTTACATGGTATTGGCCCCAAATATATTGGGAAACGTCTTTCCCGGTATGTGCCAAGCAGGACTCTCAGATCATCTGGTCTGTCTTTGCTTACTGTTCCTGCAATTCGCCGTGCACGATTGGGATGTCGATCTTTTCGCTACCTGACACCCAAGGCATGGAACGAATTACCATTGTCCCTGAGATCGGCCCCCTGTCTTCTTACTTTCAGAAAGGATTTGAAGACATGGCTTTTTAGGAAATAGTCTTTTTATTTCTGCTCTTTTCTGTTGTGTGGTTGCTTTTTATGCTGTTTTTTTCTTTGCCAAAGCGCCGGGATGCTCCTCTGGAGTCGCCGTGCGCTATAAAAGAAATAAAGTAACATAACATAACATAGCATAACAAAACAAAGCATAGGATAGCAAAACTAAACATAGCATAGCATAACATAACAAAACAAAGCATAGGATAGCAAAACAAAACATAGCATAGCATAACAAAACATAACATAACATAACAAAACATAGCATAACAAAACACAACAACACATAGCATAACAAAACATAGCAAAACACAACAAAACATAGCAAAACATAGCATAGCAAAACAAAACATATAATAGCATAGCAAAACATAGCTTACCAAACACAAAAAAATACTGCATAGCATAGTATATCGAAACATAGCATAGCAAAACAAAGCATAGCGTAATAAAACACAACAAAACATATCATAGCATAACAAAACATAGCATAGCATAACACAGCATTGCATAGCAAAACATAACATAGAATAACAAAACATAGCATAGCATAAAAAAACACAGCATTGCATGGCATAACAAATCAAAGCATAGGATAGCAAAACATAGCATAGCATGACAAAACAAAACATTGGATAGCAAAACAAAACATAGCATAGCATACAGCATCACTCCGCACCACCACAGCATCACTCAGGGGCACCACAACATCACTATGCGCTACCACAGCATCACTGAACGCCACAGCATCACTCGTTCGCCATCACAACATCACTCAGCGGCACCACAGCATGAATCTGTGCAACCATTCAACAACACCTGGTTCAAATATGTTCGCTCAATGTTTCAAGCTTTATTACAATTGTAACAAAAAGATGTTAATATTTCACTTCTGTTCTTGGATTTTCGTCACAATAAAATGCACTGAACATAATCTTCACAAAAGTTATTTACAAAACTTTAAGCTATTGCCATTATAAGTTACAATAACTTTCATTTAAGTATTAATTATTGGAAAAAAATGTAAAAGCCATTGTTATTTGTAATATCAATACATGTAAGTCACGTAAATACAACATATATTGCATTACAAATGCTATAGGTGTCACATTTGGAAAAGTTATAACTATTGGCATTGTAAATGACAAAGCTATTAATTTTACTATTTTCAAAAACAAAACATAAATTAAAAAATTGTCATTTACAAAACCAATAGCTCAAACTTTCCTAATGCGAGACCTATTGCATTGCAAATGCTTGTTCATAACACAGGTGTACATCCTGACAGCCCTCAAACACAAGACTCACATGAACAGACAGAAGGAAGAGCAGAGTTTAATAACAACAATACCAGCCCAACAGTGCAGCAGCAAACACAGCTTACCAGAAAACAAAATAGCTAAGCAAAAACTAGAGATGCCTGTAAAATTTTGAGGACAATAAATCAACAAAAGTAGTTTTCACTTCAGAACATCAAATCTGAACCACTAAGGAAATGTTTGACAATGAAAGAATTCCATAAATTAGGTATCTCGTAATATGTAGAGACTTCAGCCCCTAACAATTAAAACACGTCAAGCTCAATTACCACCTTTATAGTTGTTTTGAAAATACACAAGCAAACACAACCAATCACAAAAAAATTAAACATGCAAACATAAATAATATACTTTTTTTGAAATGATAAATCATCTAAACTGGTGCTTAGTGAACAAAATTCTATGGGTACTTAGTTTAAAGCTAAAAAAGAAGAGGATCGGAGAGACATCTATGATTGTCATAGCAATTATTATAGATAACAATCAAACTATATACTCAAGAGGTGCGTGTTTGAGTGTATGTGTTTGTGTACCTAGATAATTCATATTGTTTACTGAGAAATAGATGCCTGGAAAGTCATGTGTGTTCCATTGAAATAAATTGAGTGCAATTTTACAATGAAAAGTAAACCTGCATATTTTTCATACAGATTAATATAATTTCTAGAAATACTCATTAGCATACCTCATATGTAAAACATGTTCCTCTATATTATTAAAGAAATGTAACAGCAGGGTTTCTTTAATCCTAAATCCACAATTTTAACCCTCTTCACCATAACCTTAAAAAGATTCCTGAAATACTTAACTCACACCCTTAAGCCCTATACCTTATACTCAATGTGTTAATCTCTATTCCCCTAATCAATTAACCCTACACCCAAAAGTGTCACTCCTAATACCGTATGTCTCACAATGTTAAACCCTAGCACCTATATCCGTCATAACCCTAACTCCTAACCTTTTCACTCCTTAACATTATACCCAAAACCCTTAACACTTAAATCTGTACCTCAAAATCTTAACTATTATCCCCTAAACCTCTAACCTAAAACCACATTACCTCACTTCTATTCCCCTAATGCATAAACACTAGTCCCTGAACTTTAACGTAAAGTTTCATCATTTGTCCCCAGTATGTGTGTGTGTGTGTTTATGTAAGTGCGCATGGATTCCGAAAATACACAGGCCTTTGGAGGTAGCACAATGTCTATATTCTATTTAAGTTTAATATTAACATAATGTTTTAGATTAAAAACATCACAGATATCCCATCCATCAAATTCCAAGTGTATTATAATGTAAAGCACTTGTAACATAGGGGAAGAAGTATCTGTCACATTTTGACTGAGTATCTGTTATATTTAACCTGTCTTCTTTCTACCTCTGGGGTTTCATGGACACTCACATGATGTCACCACTAGAACCTTGGGTGACATCATGGAGTGTTTGTGGCTTAGCCTGGTGACAACTGGCAGTTGGAACCAGGCAGGCTGAGTGGCAAGCTAGTCACTCCTGGTGGATCTTCTTTGTAACTTGACTTAATATCCTGAAGACATGAATAAAGTAACCTACATGATACCAGGCTCCAGCATCTATTTACAACATTTTTGGCGACTTTGGAAAAAATTGGAGCGTATTTAAGAGATACAGACAACGGAAACAAGAAGAAAAGAACCCTCAGCGCAAAGTAAAAGCAAGTATTAAAGAACTGTTCAGGATACTTGAGACTGTGTGTTGAAAGAAATTATAAATTAAAGAAAGTTTAAAGCAGAAAACAAGACATCCACCCTGGTAAGTCCCACCAGTGTCCTGTGTAATCGGACGGCCTGCAAACCCAGGGTGTAAATCTGCATAATATTGTGTGAGACTTGGTCAATTTCACTTTTATATGGAAACGCAGTAATCAACATTACCTGCAAATCACCATTGAAAGACTGTCATTACTTTAATCCAGCAAGTGTGCTGTTCAGCCAAGTTTTGGGGGGAATGCTGTAATGCTAAGTGATTGCCATCTGTAATTGAGCAGCTAAGAGAAAACACCGTGTAAGTGTGAAGATCGAGCATCGGCAGTTTGAGCTGTCACAGCGTGTGCCTGGAACATTTCAAAGCAAACAACACGCAGCTGTTATGTTAAAAGCAGTTTAAACTGTGAAAATGATAAACACACAGCGCTTCTGTTTATAAACTAAGTAGAGTCATATACGTACATTGGGAATGTTATCAGATGTTTTTTCCTACAACATTACTCGAATTGTGCGATGGGAAAGGCACTACTCGTGACTCTATTTATAAAATAAGCGTGATCATAATGATGGGAATGCGCGACTGAAGGTGCGCCATAGATTCTTTCACTGTCCTTGTTTCTAACATCACAGGCGATAGTGACAGTTTATGATATAATTTTTATAAAGACATGAACAGTGCTGCGCAGTCTGGAATACTTAACTGTCATACTTTTAAAAAGAGAAGGGCACGAGGGACGCGTGAAGCCTACCTTCTCGCTCCAGCTCCTTGTGACGAAGTTTGTTGCTGCAGACGCACGTCGTGAGCAGAGTCGTGCCCAGAGCCACCCAGCACTGCGTGGTGTACGTGCCACCATTTAATGAGAGCTATACACCGAGTGTCACCATGGAAACGGCCCATGGGACTAATGAGACTCTTCATCACACGTTATTAAGATCGGTGAAGAGAGATTATTTGCCCACTATTTTACATGCCTTCAAAGAAAGTGTAAACTCTTGTGCAACTGCTTTTAAGGGGAATAGAAAGAACTCTTGATGGTCGATTTTATTCTGGATGTGACTTGGGAGTTAAACCCTGACGATGAGGGAAGAACTATGGGAATGCTGTTTTTGTGGAAGACGTCGCGAATCTTGCCATATTTACAGCGTTTCCTACTGCTGATGAGAACTTTGAGGAAGAACTCGGGTGAGAAACCGCTCACCGGAGCATGGGACTTTATTTAACATTATTTTGCTAGTCATTTGTAATGTTTGTCTCGTGCTTTCTAGGAGTGGTGGTTGGTGAGTGTGTGAAATAGTTCTTTTGTCTCATTACTATTCATTTTTGGGGTAGAGTGTGTGTTTATTTTGGGGTGGAGTGTGCCTTATACACTATATTTCAGGGAAGTGTGTTTTCTTTTTAGTATGGTTGGTTACAAGTTAATGGCGTATAAAGTGAGTACCTACGTAGTGTTGCGTTTGGACTGCTATGAGCCACAGGAGTATTTTCAGGTATCGTGAGTGGCGTGTCAGTGGCAAGTGTCGTATTATTGTGCACCTACAGGGTGGTGTACATTCATGGCTTGTTGTTTTTGGGGTCAGAAGGGCCCTGTACAGTTTATTATAGGAGGAGTTGTTTTTCAAATTTGTATACATGGCTTGCATGTGTAGTTGTGTGTTGGGAGTTATAAACTTCTGTACTTCTTTTTAAAAAGAAGTGTACCCTGTCTCATCTATGGTTTTGGGACAGTTATGGTTCACGGGGAGAGAAATAACCCGTTAAGGTACAGAGTCTGTTTTTAAAATTTAAGGGTGGTGAATACCCCATTAGGGAATTGGGAGCGGAACAATGGCTACTCCAAGGTGTAGTTCACGGGGAGGGTTGTACCCCGTTACGGAGCAAAGTGGACTCCATTATTTTTCGTCTAATTAAGTTTGTGTTTGTGTTTCCCAAGGAAAGGGGATGGGACTTGGGACTAGTTGTGTTTGGGATGTGTTGTCGTTGACTTGTGTTTGTAACTGTTTGGGATGTGTTTGTTCTCCATCTGTGGAATGGATGCTATGTGTACTTTCATATGGATGTGTACACACAAGCTAATTTTATTTATTGTATTCCATCTTGTTGATTTCCCTAAAGAAAGGAGATGTGTTATATTTAACCTGTCTTCTTTCTACCTCTGGGGTTTCATGGACACTCACATGATGTCACCACTAGAACCTTGGGTGACATCATGGAGTGTTTGTGGCTTAGCCTGGTGACAACTGGCAGTTGGAACCAGGCAGGCTGAGTGGCAAGCTAGTCACTCCTGGTGGATCTTCTTTGTAACTTGACTTAATATCCTGAAGACATGAATAAAGTAACCTACATGATACCAGGCTCCAGCATCTATTTACAACAGTATCCCATCCACAAACCTCTAAATAAGACCCTCAGTCAAGCATTCTAACACATAAATGACCTTACCAGTTGTAGTAGTATTCAAGCTCACTAATAAATGTCAGTGTTTAAAGAAATTGCAGCTCTCACAAGCTAACACAGCTCCAACTGCCTCCTTCCAAGTCTCCAAGGAAAGTGACCACTGCGCCAGAGATCTAGAACTCTCAGCCTCAGTTTCCTAGGCAGCACTAATGGAGCCCTTATGACACTATCAGCAACCATATGTTTGTTATGTTTCTATTTCTGCTCCTTGGCAATGTCTGATGATGTCACACACACAGAATCTGGAGAGGTTGGAAGATGAGTTGAGAATCCTGGTCTGTGAGAAATTCCAACAAACAAAAGAAGCAGGATTATCCTTAAGTAAAATGCAGAAAAGGTAATCGTTCCTCAATATGGGAATGCCCACAAGCTTTCGAATTCAAGTAAAGCTTTGTTCCAGTGGCACAGTGTCACTGAAACCACGTCTGGACATACACTCTGTTACAGGAACAAAGCTATACCTATTTTATGAGCTCTAACCAGGGTAAAACCACTCCTGGGTTGCTTGGTTCCGATAAGGGAGAACTTAGCCTTTTCTCATTGGAGCAGAGTCAAAAGTGATCTGCGTATGGTTGGATCCTGAAGTGGCATGGTATGGAAAATAATTATGGATTGGGATGCGGCCCGAGTAATTACCAATGAATGAGATTAATTCAAACATTCCATGCATCACTTTTCTGTACACTTTAATGAAAAAGCAGACATTGTTTATTTACCATGTACATCATGGGAAGGGTTTCCTAATTTCCAGTTATATTTGTTTTCAATTCTTGTGGAGTATTGCTACTTTTTTTAACATTTTTTAAACCATTTGGAAACCAGTGGCTCTCAATTTGCACACTTTTTGCACGTTGTAATATTTTTGGCCTCTATTTTCTGGTGCTTACAGGGAATGCTGCTTTTATTATGAAGTATTTTTGATACCAACATTGTTTGATATATCTTTGCTTTATTTCCTGGATAATGCCTCTGCACTAACCCTGTGCGGAGTTTGCAGATTTGCACTACACGGCACTATGCGAACTGCAAACAAATCTCAGCCGCATTACGCAGAGCAATGCAAGAGGGGGAGTATGATAGAAAAATGCAGTTTGCAGTGATTGCACAGTGCCGGATGCTTGTCCGCACTGTGCAATCATTGCAAATGGCATCATGCACAGTGCAAGCGGTCCCTGCATTCCTTTTGTGCCCCTCAAGTAGATTTTGACTCGAGCACCAGCTTTCTCAACGTGAACGGACAGTTTCTCAACGCGAGCTGTCATGAGTATTTGCGACCACTTGCAAGAGAAACCTGATGCCCCCTGCATTGAGAAATCTCGCAAGGATGTTGATTTTCCAAGCTCGCGCTCGCCAACATTATGTTGAAGATCGCAAACTAGGTAAAAAACTCCTCTACGGAACGCGAAGTGGAGTTTTTCGGAACTCAGTGATCTCCGCTTAACGCAGAGTGCAGGAAACTCCGCAAACTCCGTGAGCGGAGCGAAGTTCACCACCCAGGGTTACTCTGCCCTCACTAGCGGGTGCACCGTCGTGTGTGGGCAGGCTAGCATATATCTCAAGGCTCAAATTTCAAACAGACCAGTACTAATGGGAGTGTTTAATCCTCTTATGTATTTATCTGCACTTTTCACAACAAACGCTTTTTGGCAATCCGTCTTCATCAATGATTAAGGCGAACCTCCAAAATACTTTTGTTGCATAAAGTGCCAATAAATCTGAAAGAGGGGGCGTGGCTTGAGCCGTCAAGATGACGGTCGCACTCTAAGAGTGCTCCGGACCCCCTCCGTCATCCGCCTCATCTTAGCCCACTGCTGGCGACCATTGGTGCCCCAGAGTCCTGGGAACGATTCCCGCACCCGACCTGCAGCGCTCTGACCCCTCGCAGGGCCGATCTGATGCCTGTGATCTCCTGCGGGCTCTTGGCTCCTAACGGCCTCTTCTACCCTAAGATGGCGGCCCTGTAACTCCCGCTCCTGTGGCCTGGGTCCCCGCCTGGCCACCCCTTCCCGCCCGGCTTACCTGCACTGCGCCGCGGGCGCCGACCTATCCTTGTGGTGTGCGGCCGAGCAGCGGCTGGACACTGAGGGGTGCCCTCCCGCCCTAGAGCCTGTGGAGTTGCTGGATCGGCTCCAGAGCGAGTGGCGGGACTCGTCAACAGAGCGCGCCTGGAACCCGGGCGGCGGAGGAGTGGTGTCGCCTCTGTGCTCGCCGCCGGCTGAGGAGTAGACCCGGCATCCTGTTGCGGGATCGGATTGTGGCCTGTCCCTCAGCGCGGATCCAGCGAGGAGGCGGTGGAGGTGCTGGCAGCTGGCGCTCTGGAGGAGGTGAGGAGGTGGGGGAACGCGCTGTGGCCCTCCTCTCCCCCCGCGCCCTTCGGCGGCTGTGTCGAGCCGCGCTGCTTCGAGCTCCGGTGCATGAGGCTGTGGTGGACGAGATGTGGTGGTGCTGGGGGCCGAACGGGCTGCCACTGACGCCCAAAGTTGCTGTACTGCTGGTGTGGGCCCCATTGCGCCCTTGGGGTGGTC
This sequence comes from Lissotriton helveticus, assembly GCF_964261635.1. Classification (NCBI taxonomy): domain Eukaryota; kingdom Metazoa; phylum Chordata; class Amphibia; order Caudata; family Salamandridae; genus Lissotriton; species Lissotriton helveticus. Next base: position 600,420,200 of record NC_136073.1, on the reverse strand, counting down.
CCCTGTCGGGGCGCCCCTCCATCTCCCATCGGCCTGCCTGTGGTGATGTTGAAGGGCCGGTCGCGCCACTTCTAGAGTTGCCTTTCTGCTGGTGTGGGCTCACTGCGCCCTTGTGGTAGTCCCCGACTGGAGCGCCCTCCCCTTCATCAACCTGCCTTGGATCCGCGGCCGTTGCCATCCTGCGAGGTGAAGGGGGTGGAGGAGCGGGGCGACGGAGGGGCTGTCAGCGGAGTCTGTGGACGTTCTTCCCCTGCGATGGAGCTGGGGGGTGGTGGATGACGAGACCTGCTTTGAAGGAGGCTGCCTGTGTACAGCGAGGTCCTGGGGTGGGGGAGTGCCTGACTCTGAGGTCCCGCTGGGTCTCCTGGCCGGCCTTGACCTACGGGCTGATGGGTTCCCCCCTGCCTCCTCGCTGCCTGTGTGTTGAGAGGAGCGCCCTGGCTTGGTGGGAGGCAGATCGGCCACTGAGTCGGGTGGCGCGCTTGGGTGCCTGAACCCCTTTCGCCTGGAGACTCGGGCTCTTTGAGCCAGTGGGGGGGCCCCTGAGGCCCTGGGCCTGCTGGAGTCAATTGGGGAGCCGACGACACCTGGCACGGTATATTATCCTTGTGACGGCCGCCTTCCATTATCCGTGGAGTGGGAGGGAAATCGACCGCCACACCTGGCAGTGGGACCACAGCTGAAGCGCGGCTGTGTGCCCCCCCTCCGCCCGGGGCCGACCGCCCACACTTCAACCTCTGGGAGCATGGGCAAAAACCACACCTCTCAGGTCCCTGGGCCCTCCACTCAAACTACAATGGACCAGTTCACCAAGTCTGATCGGGACCCGGCGGTTAGGTCGGCGGAGACGCCTGAAGCAGCCGGGGGAGACCTTATCGCTATCCTACAGGCGATCAGTGCATCACAGGCGTCGGTGGAGGCCAAGATCGGGGAAGTGCGGGTGGACGTGGCATTGATCCGGCAGGACCTCCGTAATGCCACGGCCCGGATTACTGAAGCAGAGTCCCGCATTTCCACGGTGGAGGACGACGTGGGCGGTCTTAAATCCCAGGTGTCGCGTCTACAGGTACAGACTGCGGAGTTACACCGTAGGGCAGAGGACGCGAAAAATAGAGCCCGGAGAAACAACCTACGCCTTCTGGGTTTTCCGGAGGGAGTGGAACAAGGATGCACTGATACCTTCATCGAGGCGTGGGTCAAGTCCTGGATCCCCAAGGAGAAATTCTCCCCCTGGTTCGCGATAGAGCGAGCCCACCATTCCCTTGCTCCTAAACCCCCTCTCGGAGCCCCCGCCCGTCCCATCATCCTGCGGGTCCCTCACTTCTGGGACAGGGACGCGATCCTAGAGGCCGCCAGGATGCAGGGTCCAGTGCACTTCCAAAATTCCAGGATCCTGGTTTTTCCGGACTACTCTAGGGAGGTTCAGTCACAGCGCCGGTCCTACGACGAGGTCAAGCAGAAACTCCGAGCCATGGGTCTTTGTTACGGACTCCTCTTCCCGGCCCGCCTTAAGGTGAATTTTCAGGACAAAACCTTTTTCTTTGACACCCCAGAGGCAGCATGGACCTGGCTTACGGAGGAACGGCCCCTCCTTCCGGGGGCAACCCCGGTACCTGTCCTGAAACCGGTGGGCCAATCCGGCAGGGAGGCGCCCAAGGTGCAACAACGCTGAACTGGATCCAGATGTCAGGGACCCGTCGGGGGCGGAGCTCTCGGTCGCCGGGTACGCAATCCCGGCGCTCCCCGAGTCAGGCTCTCAGCCAGAGGGCTTCCTCCCCTGCTGTGGTGTCCTCCCCTATCGACATGGGCAGTGCCCCTGGGCCGGCGGCTACCCGGCGACGGGCCATGTTGGACTCGGATCTATCTGGAAGCCCTGTAATTCGTGGCTCTGTTGGGGAGGAGGGGGTGTGATCAGGATTCCTGTTTGTTGGACCCGGCCTCGTGGCGTGGTCCTACCCCTCCCGCATGGCGGGCCCGGGACGACATCGGCCCTCCATCGACCCGCTGTCGATCCCCCTGAACACGAACCAATGACGAGGGCAGCCCCCCTGGCAACCCCCGGCTCTCCCCCCTGGGACCCCGGCGGACCCTGCTCGCCCTCTCTGCCGGTCTGGCGACCATGCCAGGCTACCCTTTCTGGCCCGACTCCATCTTGGGCCCATCACGTCCCGAGCACGTGGCCGCAGCCACCCGCGGCCCCGGTCCCAGCGAAGCCCCGACATCGAGGCACCAAGATCCTCCCAGGTGGTAGAGTGGCCACTTGGCGGATCCCGGAGGAGGGGAGTTTCGATGGCCCTCCAGCCGTCCCCGGATGCCTGGTATCGATCGCCCTCCAGCCTCCCTGGGCGCTGGCTCCACCCCACTGCTGGGTGTCTGGACACCTTCATCCCGGCCCCTCTGACCCCCAGGCGCGAGGGTCCGGACATCAAAGGACTCCAGTCCTATATCTGGGCCAGCCCTGGATTAGGACTCCAGTTGTATCTTGGAGTCGAAGCCCTGCTGACCTTGTCGCGGCTGATCCTGATCCGAACTCATGCACCTGGAACCTCCGAGGCCCTGCTGACGCTGTCGCGGCCTGACCAAGCTGAACCACCTTCGGGGCCCTGCTGACGCTGTCGCGGCCTGACTAAACTGAACCACCTTCGAGGCCCTGCTGACGCTGTCGCGGCCTAACCAAGCTGAACCACCTTCGAGGCCCTGCTGACGCTGTCGCGGCCTAACCAAGCTGAACCACCTTCGAGGCCCTGCTGACGCTGTTGCGGCCTAACCAAGCTGAAGCACCTTCGAGGCCCTGCTGACGCTGTCGCGGCCTGACCGAGCTGAAGCACCTTCGAGGCCCTGCTGACGCTGTCGCGGCCTGACCCCTTGAACTACCCACGCACCAGTTGGTGCCAAGACTGTCCCGCTACCCCCTTTTCCTGAAACCAAGACTTTACGGATCCCTCGATCCCTGTGTGATAACCTTACGAGAACGTGCCTTCATTTCTTATATAAAGATTCGTGAGAATATTTCTTTGTGTGGTGTCCGTCTGTGGTAGTGTGATTGCTCAGCTGTTACGATTGTAGGAGAGGAACCTCGCCAAGGAGGCCTCCCTACGGCGCTCGGCCTATTCCATAGAGAGAGGTGGGTCTCGGGGCGGGCAGTCAGACATCTTCTGTCTCCCCTGGGATCGCCTTTCTAACACTGTTGGTATGCCTTTGCCCAACCGCTCTGGACCTGCAGAGGAGAACTTACTCCTGACCCCGTGACCGGGGTTTTCCCTTGGCTCTGATAGCCGAATTAGCCAAGGACTACATTTGCACTGTTATCCTAGACTTGATCCATCTTATGTTTCTTGCTGTCCAACCATACTTCCTACTGTGGGCATGTATCTGTACATATGGAGGGGGGTCCGACTCAGCCATGTTCCTGCTTGACTGTAGCTAACCGTTTTAGAGTACCATATCACCTTTTGCGGTGTAGTTGATAGTTGGGTTTTTGGGCGACAGATGCTTCCGCTTCAGAAGTGTAGGGTGGGGGAGTTGGGGGGGTTGGGTGGGACGGGGGACCGTTGTCCCTTGACAGTTTGTTTTGTTTAGCCGCCTACGGGCCGCTGGTTGCAGTTCATCTTGCTATTTCCGATGCTCTGATTACTTCCCAATGGGCATGCAGATCACGTCCTTCCTGGGTTTTTTATTTTTGGCCACCTACGGGCCGCCACTGGGATTCCTACTGGCAGTTACCTACCTCCTTTTCCCGATTCCCAAGATTGATGGGCTGACCATCAAATACCGCGACTCCGATCCTGGGCCCGGGGGTAGGGAGGTGTTCCCCCCTGGATGGGTAGGGATCCATGTTCTTATCCGGCCCTCCACAGTTTCTTCCCTTAGATGACCTCTATCCTTACTAGACCTCTCCACATCCTTTCTTGGAACGTCAATGGCCTCCTGGATCGAATTAAGCGTACAGCGGTCCTCCCCGCTGCTCATCGCCTTGGGCGGACATTCTATTCCTTCAAGAGACCCACCTCTTGGGTACACAATGCAACTTCCTAGCTTGATAGGGCTTTGATAGGGTCTGGCACCCTGGGTTTGCACGGGGCTCCCGAGGTTTGGTCATCTTGCTGAGGAAAGGGCTTTCTTTTACCCTCGTTAACGTCGAGTCGGATACACAGGCTCGATATGTGGTGGTTTTGGGAACCATTGAAGGGTGCCCCCTGAGCCTTCTCTGCCTCTACATTCCCCCCCGCTCCTACCCCCTACACTCCGGGGTCTTACTCAAGTGATCTCCTCCCTCCCACAGGGCCTTATGGTAGTAGGGGGGACTTCAACGCCGTTCTGCAGCCCCTGCAGGATACGACCGGGCCGCCATCTGGAGCCCGTGTCTCCTCTGTGAAGATTCTCTCAGGCTGGTCCTCGACCTTGGGTCTGTGTGATGTCTGGAGAATATAGAACCCGTGTACAGAACAACACACCCACACGTCAGCCGCCCACCATACTCACTCCTGAATCGATCTTATCCTGATGCCGGCCCCGGTCTGCCAGCTAGTGTCTGCGGCCGTGATACTGCCAAGGGGGATCTCAGATCACTCTCCCATCTCACTCTGCCTTGGGACTCCCCTGAGGGGTCCGCGGGCGGTCTGGCGACTGAACTCCTGGTTCTTACAGGATACGGCGTTGGTGGAGTCCCTTGACCAGGAGCTGCGTATTTTTTCTCCCCTAATACAGGCTCGGTCCCCTCGCAGGGGATGCAGTGGGATGTGAGCAAGGCCGTTATCCGAGGGGTGGCCAGGGGATTGGTCCACGCGAAGCAGTCGGAGCGGATGGCCCAGCTTGCTCACCTAGAATCCCGGGCTGAGCGGCAAGGGGGATTCCTCCCGACAGCTGACCGTGGTGCGTGAGGAGATCCGTCGGGTGTCATTGGAATCTGCCAAGATGCTTTGGCGTTCATTGGTCACCCTTATTTACGGGTGGGGGACAAGAATGGTAAGCTCCTCCACAATCTAGTGTCTTATCCCAAAGTCCACCGTATTATCCCTGAAATCCGTTCCCATACTGGGGCTCTCAGGGTGACGTCTTCAGCCATTGCTCAAACCTTCGCGGATTACTATGAGACCCTTTACACCGTCCGTCCCCCAGGTGCTTCCCTAGATGACTTGTTGGACGAGACAGATACCCGGCTCCCGGGTCTCTTTCCAGAGGCGGCGGAGGCTCTGGACCGTCCTTTCACCCTGGAGGAAGTCCAGGACGCTATCTCACTCTTGCATCCCGGGAAGACGCCTGGTCCCGATGGGTTTCCTCAAGAGTACTATGCGACTTTTAGGGATGTCCTGGCCCCCTGGTTTGGAGGATCTCTTCCCCCACGTGGCGGAGGTAGGGGCATTCCCTCCCGAGTCGGATGTTGCCACGATAGTGGTCATTCCAAACACACAATCGCCCTGCCTGATCTGTGCGGACTACCGTCCGATTTCGCTGATTAATACAGAGATTAAGATTTTCGCCACTGTCTTGGCTCAAAGGCTACGACCTCTTCTGCAAGATCTTGTCCACCCTGACCAATGTGGGTTTAAGCCTGCCAGAGGCACTCGCCATTGCATTCGCCGGCTCCATTTGGCTCTGGCTCCCCATGGCCGCCTCACCCCATACTTGGCACTACTCTTCTTAGACTTCGAGAAGGCCTTTGATACGGTGAACTGGGAATATCTGCAAGATGTGCTGGACAGGATGGGTTTTGGTCCCTTGTTCCGCCATCTGATCAGTGTTCTCTACGCTAGCCCCAGAGCCCGAGTACTGATCAATGGAGAGCTGTCCGGGGCCTTCCCGATCCGAAGGGGTACACGCCAGGGGTGTCCGCTCTCGCCACTCTTATTTGCACTGGCGATGGAGCCCCTGGCGGCTCTCATCAGGCAGGACCCACTTATCCGGGGATGGGACTGGGACTCGTGTCAAGTAGACAAGATAGCCCTATACGCGGACGACGTTTTGCTATATTTGGCTGACCCTGATAGTTCTCGCCCCAGGTGCCTGGCGATACTTGCCGCATTTGAACAGGTCTTGGGACTCTGCCTCAACCCGACGAAATCAACCCTAGTGCCCCAACACCCCTCCCGGGACTGTTTTGACTGGCAGTCATACATCCCCTTAGAAGGCACTCGTTCAAGTACCTCGGCATTAGGATAGCTCTTCTGCCAGAACTTGAGTGAGCTTTAAACGTCACGCCTTTGGTTGCCCGGATGAAGGCGGATCTCAAGAGGTGGCAAACTCTCCCCCTCAACCCTTATGGAAGGAGTGCGTTGTTCAAAATGATGCTCCTCCCCCATTTTATTTACATAATGCTAAACATTACTGTCCACCTGTCGAGTAGCTGGTTCCGCGAACTGGACAGTGTCCTCACCCGGTTTCTCTGGGGAGGAGGTAGGCCATGCCTATCTCTGGCGCACTGTCGTATCCCCCCCTTTGATGGAGGCATGGGGGTAACTATCTTTCACCTCTACTACCTAGCCACGAAGCTCATTGTCATCCACGATTGGTAAGCGGGCGGTTCGTCTGACCCTGCATATCGGGTGGAACTCGTGCGTCGAACTTTACACAGATCCAGGGTTTTTTGTACGGCAGCCCAGTCCCGCGTGCCTTGCCCCTGGTCACCCGGACGGTGTTTCTGGCCTGGCGCACGGCCCTCCGCCATGTGCGGTGGGATCGGAAACTAACTCAGCTGACGCCATTATGGCATGGGTCCTGGATGCAAGAGGTCTCGTCCTTGCAGAGGTTCCAACGGTGGGACCTTGTCGGAATCTCAGTACTTGGTGATGTTTGGGTGGGGGATCACATCCGCTCCTTTGCGGATCTGCAGCACCGCCACGCCCTTGCACACTCCCAGCACTATAAATACCTGCAGCTCAGACAGGCCCTTCATACCCATGTCTCACCCTCTGTCTCTCTTCCAGAGTTCAGCCCATTAGAAGCTCAAGTGATGATGGGAAATCTGGGGAGGGGAGGAGTGTCCCGTGTCTACCGATCCTTAGTGAATAATGGCCCGCTTCTCTAGACCGGCTCCGGGGTCGATGGGAGAGTTGGGTGGGCCCCCTAGAGGAGGCGGACTGGAGGAATGCCCTTATGGCACCTAAAACCCTGACCACATCCTCCAAGCTTCGTCTGTTCCAGCTCTATTATTTACACACGGCGTATCTCACCCCGACGTGGCTATTCCAGGCCCGGCTGAAACCCTCCCCGGCATGCACACAATGTACATCTGCCCCAGCTGACTTCTATCACATGGTATGGTGCTGTCCAGCCTTGGCGCCATTCTGGGAGGGGGTGGAAAGAGAGCTCACGACCGCATTGGACTGGGAGGTTCCTCACGACCCCATATGTTTGTTGCTTGGGGTGTTTGATGGCCTGGATGGTTCAGGGGCGGATAAGCGTCTACTGGGGACAGCTGTGGCAGTGGCCAAGAGAGAAGGGAGAAGAAGCTTGAAATATTGGATATCAGCGTGCTTTAATTGGATTATAATTGAATACATGGATATAATTTGAACCGATGGCTTATTGCCTGCATAAGGCTATTTCAGTTGTGCGTTTGGCGGGGGCAGCAATACGCCCCCACCTTCTGAAACATATGTACCCAGGCACGTTGTGGGCATGGTGCCTTTCCAAACGGCACGCTTCATACAGATGCATTTGCATAAAGAGAAAAATATAATGAATAAACAGGTGTGCATCCCTATCCCTGTGAATTCTTGTCGAAATGAATGCCCCACATGGGATAACACCCGCAAAGAATTTAAAGAATTATGGAGGAAGAAAATGAATACTGTAACCCCACACGGATGGCGATACATCGTGGTTCGTCATCAAAGACAGAGGTGGATTTATAAGAACTTTTCTATATGTTGGATTACAAATGAATTTGGTCTTTACAAACAATGTGCGTTCAGAGTTAAAAATCAAAAGCTAGGACACGTGTTTAATATTTGTTTACAATCGCCATGCATGATGGGACATGTAGGCTTTACGTGAGGCATACATTCGATAGAGCTTGTTTGGCGGGAAACGCAAACCATATGGACCAATAGGGGTGATTGAGAAACGTTTAAAGAAGGGGTGGGAAGAGGGAGGGAAAATTCAACGGTCAGCAAAGTAACTAAGTCGGATGTCCCATAGCGACAGTGGCAGGTAGGTTACCCGTCTGTTATAAAAAAGCAGGAATGACGCTTTTTTGCTGCATGAGAGAGATCCAAACTGTGAGGAATGTGTAAACGCGGTAAAAAACGTAGAGAGCAACAGGACCAACCGATGCGGGCGCTTGAATGGTGTTGATACTTTGAAGCGGGGTTTGGCTATAGAGATATTTGGTTAAGTGGGAAGGTGATTGTGGAAGGATTAAATTATGGTAGGATGTGGGGGCAGTTTTATATGGGGACTGCATGTTAATCCCGTTATTTTTAAGCATAACGACGATTTTTGATGAAAAGTTTGACCAATGATATGGTGTTTTGAGACCGAATTGAGCACTTATGCACTCGTTTGATAATGTTGTAAATTTAGAATGGTAATAGTTGTTATCTCATTTGTTATTCCAGTGACCCCTGATGAAGGGCACGTGATGCCCGAAAAGCATTGGGTATTTTAAATAAACTCCACTGTCTGACGAAAATTGCTCTACTCGCGTTCTGTGCATGAGGTTCGGATGGCCCAGCCGTAACATGTGAAACAATGTAAATTGGCAAATCCACTCCGCGTGTGGGAGAAGAAGCTTGAAATATTGGATATATGAGTGCTTTAATTGGATTATAATTGAATACATGGATATAATTTGAACAGATGGCTTATTCCCTGCATAAGGCCATCTCAGTTGTGCGTTTGGCGGGGGCAGCAATACGCCCCCACCTTCTGAAACATATGTACCCAGGCACGTTGTGGGCATGTTGCCTTTCCAAACAGCACGCTTCATACAGACACATTTGCATAAAGAGAAAAATATTCGGCCAGATTCATGAAACGAAAATCGGCTCGCAAAGGGCCAGATTCTGAGAATCTGGCCCTTTGCGAGCGCAATTATTGCATTTGGGATTCATCATCCCAAATGCAATAATCGCTATTACAGAATTCGCAATTGTGCAAGGAATTGCATTTAATGAATCTCTATTTGAGATTCCTTAAATGCAATTCATTAACCAATTTTAAATTGCGAATTCGCAATATTTGGCCGCTATTTACCACGAATTCTGACTTCGTGGTAAATAGCGAAAAAATAGAAAAAAGCACTTTAGTGCATTTTTCTCTGTTGCATGCTACACACACACATGTCCTTTGGACATGTGTGTGCGCAACACCTGTGTAAATTTTCATTTCAGGGGTGCTACAGGGTGTCCTTTGGACACCCCTGGCACCCTTGAAATCGCATCCTTATTTGCGATTAGCAAATTGCTAATCGCAAATAAGGAATAACTCCCCATTCATTCCTATGGGCCTGTAGGCCCATAGGAATGAATGGGAAGTTATTCCTTATTTGCGATTAGCAATTTGCTAATCGCAAATAAGCAAGATGTAGGAATCGCAATATTTTTTGCAATTCCTACATGAATCCCGTTTTGCAAGTCCTTAATAGCAATTCCTTATGAATCGCTATTAAAGACTCGCAAAACGGGTCTTGGATGAATCTAGCTGATTATGAATAAACAGGTGAGCATTCCTATCCCAGTGAATTCTTGTCGAATTGAATGTCCCACATGGGATAGCACCCGCAAAGAATTTAAAGAATTATGGAGGAAGAAAATGAATACTGTAGCCCCTCACGGAAGGCGATACATCGTGGTACGTCATCAAAGACAGAGGTGGATTTATAAGAACTTTTATATATGTTGGACTACGAATGAATATGGTCTTTACAAACAATGTGCGTTCAGAGTTAAAAATCAAACGCTAGGACACGTGTTTAATATTTGTTTACAATCGCCATGCATGATGGGACATGTTGGCTTTACGTGAGGCATAGATTCGATAGAGCTTGTTTGGCGGGAAACGCAAACCATACGGACCAATGGGGGTGATTGAGAAACGTTTAAAGAAGGGGTAGGAAGGGTGAGGGAAAATTCAACGGTCAGCAAAGTAACTAAGTCGGATGTCCCGTAGCGACAGTGGCAGGTAGGTTACCCGTCTGTTATAAAAAAGCAGGATTGACGCTTTTTTGCTGCATGAAAGAGATCCAAACTGTGAGGAATGTGTAAACGCGGTAAAAAAAGTAGAGAGCAACAGGACCAACCGATGCGGGCGCTTGAATGGTGTTGATTCTTCGAAGCGGGGTTTGGCTATAGAGATATTTGGTTAAGTGGGAAGGTGATTGTGGAAGGAGTAAATTATGGTAGGATGTGGGGGCAGTTATATATGGGGACTGCATGTTAATCCCGTTATTTTTAAGCATAACGACGATTTTTGATGAAAAGTTTGACCAATGATATGGTGTTTTGAAAACGAATTGAGCACTTATGCACTTGTTTGATAATGTTGTTAAATTTAGAATGGTAATAGTTGTTATCTCATTTGTTATTCCAGTGACCCCTGATGAAGGGCACATGATGCCCGAAATGCATTGGGTATTTTAAATAAACTCCACTGTCTGACGAAAATTGCTCTGCTCGTGTTCTGTGCATGAGGTTCGGATGGCCCAGCCGTAACATGTGAAACAATGTAAATTGGCAAATCCACTCCGGGTGTGGGAGAAGAAGCTTGGAATATTGGATATCAGTGTGCTTTAATTTGATTATAATTGAATACATGGAAATAATTTGAACAGATGGCTTATTGCCTGCATAAGGCTATCTCAGTTGTCCGTTTGGCGGGGGCAGCAATATGCCCCCACCTTCTGAAACATATGTATCCAGGCACGTTGTGGGCATGGTCCCTTTCCAAACGGCACGCTTCATACACACACATTTGCATGAAGAGAAAAATATAATGAATAAACAGGTGTGCATCCCTATCCCAGTGAATTCTAGTGGCCAAGAGAGACATTGGGGCACACTGGTCCCAAGTCAAGGCGCCCACGCTAAAGGGGTGGAGGAGGGGAGTGGACTGGTACGGGATCCAGGAGGAAGCCATGTTCGAAGCTCGGGGGATGCCCGGATTTGTTTAATAAAGTATGGGGTAAATGGTTTAATATGCTTCCCCCTTGAGGATCTGCCTATTTACCTGTTCATCGTATCTTTATTTCACCCTCCATTTGTGCAATTTTCCCTCGTCTATGCTCTGCCATGCTCAACCTGAAGGACAGTTTTGATTCGTGTCAACTGTGTGTTCTGTTATTTTTTTTCCTGACCTCAATTGAACTGCAACCAATGAATGTGTCTTGTTGTAATAAACTTAATAAAATTGATTATCAAAAAGAAATCTGAAAGAGAATTAAACTCTCCAGCGAGTGATGGTCCATTTAAAATTCGAACTTTGATATTATATATATATATATTTTTTTTTTTGTTTGGGGACATTGACAAAGGCGTGTAGCCGAAACGCGTCTGTCGGGTGTTTTTGTGCGGAATAAAAACTGAATAATATATCCCCCTTGTGTGCGCCTCATCCTCGATCCAGAAGCGGATCGTCGTACTTTTCCCACACACGAAGTTCAGATTAAACCTTCTTTTATTCAAATTGGCAACAGCAGAGGCACAGCGCACTGAATTTGGTAAGTCTCTTACAGGCTTCCGCCAGATGCGTTTCCGGGGACATTTCTCCCTTCTTCAAAGGCAGGTGCAGAAGGGAAGGTACAGCTACCTTGTATCCCACATTCATTTTAAATGTTCACAGTACCGCCCAACAGGGCGTGTGGCATCAAGCATTCTGGTAAATGTACCTGGGGGCTTGCTCGCAGCTGTCTCTGTGCTTTCCTAGGTGAATAATGCACATTACAGGTTATGCCGATTCTGCTGCTTTTCTCATGCCCAAATGAACAAGGTAACTTCGTTCCCAAGTGTTGTTCTGTTTAGTAGAACAACCAGACCTGAACTGTCAGCAGGGGGGCAGCTTCATGGCCGGAGCGGGCCAATAAACGTCCAAATGAAACTTGCTCTCAAGGTGAAGCGCCACACACGAAGTTCAGATTAAACCTTCTTTTATTCAAATCGGCAACAGCAGAGGCACAGCGCACTGAATTTGGTAAGTCTCTTACAGCCTTTCGCCAGACGCGTTTCTGAGACATTTCTCCCTTCTTCAATGGCAGGCGCAGAAGGAAAGGTACAACTGCCTTGTATCCCACATTCATTTTCAATCTTCACAGTACCGCCCAACAGGGCGTGTGGCGTCGAGCATTCTGGTAAATGTAGTTAGGGGCTTGCTCTCAGCTGTCTCTGTACTTTCCTAGGTGAATAATGCACATTACAGGTTACGCCGCTTCTACAGCTTTTCTCATGCCCAAATGAATAAGGTGACTTCGTTCCCAAGTGTTGTTCTGTTTAGTAGAACAACCGGACCTGAAGCTTCAGAAGGTGGGCAGCTTCGTGCCCAGAGCGGGCCACTAAACATCCAAATGAAACTTGCTCTCAACATATATATGGCCGAAACGCGCCTTGACTTCATGCAGCAATGAATAATGATGGCACAAAAGTTGGTCTACACCCGTGATTCCGCGTCTAAGCGGGAGAATATTACAAGTTCCTGTTGAGATATTTATATATATATATATATATATTCCTCGTGCTACTCGAGCATTCCATGCCTCCTTAGCGAGAGTTGCGTCGTCGAATAGACTCCTCGAGACGAGTCTCCACTATTGCAAATAAAGATGACGACGCTGTGTGCAATTTTCAATCTTTAATAGCTGCCGCTACCAAACGCGTTTCAACTGACTCGCAGTCTTGTTCACTGGTAATTGAGCTTCTGAACTCGGCCATTTTTAAAGTGCATAACGTCCAAAACATTAAAACTACAACAGTGACTAACGTGAAAACAGACTCATAGTTTTTCATCATGTTCACAGAGTAACATACAATAACATTTCATTACAACATTTCTCGTGGTTGTAAAGTGAACCAATACCATTTAAATGATTCAATTTATATTTTGTCACATAAAATCGCTAGCGCTGTGCTTCTGCCCATTATAACGCTCCTGTGAGCACATTCATAAAAAGCTAATGTACCGTTTCAGTACAGGCGCTTTTATCTCTTTGCCACCTGCGCTCTTTTTACAATTTGAATCAAACTTTATTTAAAATTATGCTCAAGTGAGCTTTAGTAAGTTCCGTCATTCTATGTATTGGTTACACCTCTATTTAACATGTTTTAACCTCTAATGAATCAGTTGAAACGCGTTTGGTAGCGGCAGCTATTAAAGATTGAAAATTGCACACGGCGTCGTCATCTCTATTTGCAATACATATATATATATATATATATATATATATATATATATATATATATATATATATATATATATATATATATACAAAGCGGGTTCTGTCTATCCGGTTCGCGGCAGCGGCACGGCACAGCAGAAATCACGGACCACCAAGCAGCAAGAAATATTAGGTAAGTTTATTATCTCTTCGTGGTTTCATAGGCATGACGCTTTTCGGGTAACGAATACCCTTGATCATGTAACAGGCATGCATTGCGAGAGACTATTTATGTACCCATTTCTTTCTCTCTTTCTCGTTTCAAACAATCACGTGATTATAAACAGTGAAAAGATACTGAGTGAAAATATAATGCACGGCAAATAATACTTCTTCTGAGCTCATATCACAATTGGATTTCTGTCAGCATAAATGCAAAATACGCAATAAATATTCATTTATAAAAATTGCTGTAGCAAAATTTATAAAATTATTAAATTCATAAAATTATAAAACTGGTACTTATTTACATATATTTGCAGAATAGGGATATTTACAAACATTGCAATATTTGATGCCACAATATGCTAAGATGTTGTTTTCCATTCACTTATCCCATTGAGAATGTTTGTGCAAATCAACAGCTTGAATGCTGTAACGCATGTTCAAATTACGCATTAAACCATAAACATAAGTCTCATTATGATGCTTCTCAAATATTTTATATCCGAGAAGCAATAGAACTTGTGCAAATTTACTGCCTGAATGCAGTTGCGTAAATGTAAACTCAATATAATTGTAAACATATACTGCTGACATGATTATTCATATATTCAATTCTTCCAAATGGTGTTTTAACTCACACCTATTGTTGAATAAATTTGACACTTGATCCCAAGTTCCCAAAAAAAGCTCATACAATTAATTTCATCTCATATTGCCAAAGTGCTAAGTGCTCCGAGTGAATAAAAAATGAGTGATTGATGATAGTGAACTCCAAGTTGTTTTTAAAAACAATATATATGTATATATATTTTTTCATTTCACTTCATAAGGTTGAACATTGTCAAATTATAATTTCTCCCTTTATATCACTGATCCAACTAAATTGATTCATTAGATTTTCCATCACTGCACGCCTGCAGGACAGATTAGACAGTTGGTCACAACACTATTTACAACAAACAAGGGATATAATATTCTAAAAAGTTTTATATATGTATCAGCATAACAAACTGCATATCTATGAACTCCAAGAGAGAGCGGATGTATCAAAGGAATGTATGTAAATCCTCAGTATTATTGAGGCCGTTTGGAGCTTTACTATTCAAATTTAAAATGTATTTTGTCTCCAACTGCCTCAGCAATTTTTCTCTGTCTCCACATCTGCGTGACAGGGGAACTGTGTCAATTACAAAATATGTCAGGCAATTGATATCCTTGTTGTGTACAGATTTAAAATGTCGCGCCATAGGATAGGCGGGACCACAGTTTATGATTGCTCTAATGTGCTGCAAGATTCTCACGTGCACCTGTAGCTTTGTGCTTCCCACATATCGTAGCCCACAGGTGCACGTGAGAACATAAACTGCGAAATCTGTACGGCAATCAAAGTTGCCTCTGATGGCAATTTCTTTGTCTCTGAATGGCGTTTTGTATTTTGTCATATTGACACCAAACTTACATGCCCGGCAAGTAGCACATTTAAAAAACCCTTGTTTAGTTGGCAGCCACGTTTTTACTGGAGCTCCTTCTACTCTAGTTTTAGATAAGTGGGTTTCCATAGTTTTACATCTCCTGAAAGTTATTGTAGGTTTAGCTGGTAATCTCTCTCTTAAGATGTTATCGGTTAAAACAATGGGCCAATTTTTGGTTAAAATGGCTTTGATCTTGCGTTCTTGCCTACTGTAAGTAGTAATTAGTCTAGGGGCATCATCATTATCATTTGTCTCCTTTTCTAAATCATGGTCTCTTGGTAACAAGGATTCTCTAGGCTTTTGACTGGCTTTTAAGACTGCCTTTGTCAGGATGCTCTCTGTATAACCCCTTCGTCTCATTCTATTAAGGGGTTCGTCCTGGCATCTTTCGAATTCTTCTTGTGTACCGCAAATACGTTTCAGTCGCAAGATTTCCCCGTAGGGGATACTGGCGATTAGGTGTCTGGGGTGTGCGCTGGTCGCGTGTAATATTGCATTGCCAGCAGTTGGTTTCCTGAAGGCACTAGTTACCAGCTTTTCCTCTACCACCTGTATGCTTACATCTAAGAATTCGATTTTGGATGGACTGCTATGTGACGTGAAGTGCAAATTGAAATCATTTCTGTTAAATTGATCCACAAAGATCTGTGCACTCTCATTGTCCCCTTTCTAAATAATAAAGACATCGTCTATAAAACGTAGCCAGTACTTAATCCTCTGCTCAAAGATGTCCTTGCATTGTGTCATGAGGACCTGCCTCTCCCAGAGCCCTACGTGCAAGCACGCATAGCTCGGGGAGAAGCAAGCCCCCATGGCCACTCCCTGTTTCTGTCTAAAGACATCCTTCCCATATAAAAAGAAGTTATTATTTAGACACCATGATATAAGAGACATTAACATCTTATTGTGCAGTACATATTCCGCCGGCCTCCTGTTTAGAAAATGCTCAACACCCTTCAAACCACATTCATGATGGATACTCGTGTATAATGACTCTATATCTAGAGTCATTAATACTAATTATATATATGTGTGTGTGTGTGTGTGTGTGAAGCTTTCCCCTGCTCCAAACCAATCCACTGGAATCGAAGGACAGCACGCTAGGAAACGGCACAAAAACTTTATTGTGCACTAGTTAACAAGGACAACGTGTTTCGGTGTTTGTCTTTATCAAGTAACTTCCTGTGTCTCCATTTGCCAAAGAAATACACTTCACACTGCATGATGGAAATGGAAAAAATACTGTATCTTACACTTTGTTTCAACGTCAACATGAAGCATTGTAAAACTGAAATTCATTGGTAAAAAACAAATTATCCCATAAATCGCCGTAAGTGAAATTTTATAAATTAAGGCATGTAGTCAAAACAGTTTACAAAGCAGCAATGACATTTCTAACATTAGAAGACGGAATGTGTATGTGCATCGTTGTTTCGTAGTGCCAGCAACGAATTGTAAAATACATTCGTGAAACCATTAATTGCGTGACGACCGAATAAATTCTAAAAACAGCAGCAGCTTTTTGTAAAATTATAGGCCTTTCGAGCACAATATACTTAACATGATTGCAGCGGGATACTGACAGCAGCATAATGGGCAATGTAGGGATTGCTGACGGAAAGACACATAACCATAATTATAGCGTAATGCTAACAATTAATTTTAAAATTAAAATAAATGTTCGCTGACAACAAGCACTCATATTATCCAGCAATATAATGTGCCAATATGTTGCATACAAGTCTTCGTAACTTTGCATTCATATAAATGTTAATTTGCCCCGTAACAGTATTGTCCTGCCCTTTGCGCGCTATTGATCATTTCTCTTGTACATTCACTAAGGTAGCGCTTAAATAATGCCCGCTATATTTGTATTCCAACGTCAATGTTGCCCAACATGTAACTATTCTCCAAGAGACGCAGGTTTTATCCTTCTCTAAGTGCTGGGTATATGGGATGTGAAGGGACAGTGTAAGTGTGTGAATTAAATTATTGCTAAAGTGTTTAATATGTGTATAGGGACAGGATGTTCGGGGGAGACATCTGGTGCTTATGGAAGACTACATAGCTTCCCAATGAGACTCCGCAATTGCGGATGCGATTTATTATATTACCCTAGATAGGCAAAACACCAACAGTTCAAAATCCCCCGTTATTCAAAATATCTATCCTGTCTGAATTAAAAGTGAAAAATAGAAAAGCTTACTGCTAGCAAATCATCCTAATTAAAATCCTAACATACTTCTGTTCTGGAGATTCCCAATACTGTTTATTAACTGAAGAGAATACCGCAGTTCTTTATAGGCCTATATGCCTAGCAAGTTCTTCCCCACTGTTAAGTCCTTTCGGCACTTTACAATCCAGATCCAGGATAAACCTGGATTCAAGGATCCTGAGTTGCTTCTCTCGGTCCCCACCCTTTATATGTTTTGGTATTCTATCCACACCAAAAAACTGTATGCTGCTGTTGTTGCTGTTGTGACATTCTGTGTAATGGCGTGCCACCGGATAGTTATGATCACAATTTGCGATGGCACGCAGCTGTTGCAGTATCCTTAGCTTAAGTGGGAGTTTGGTACTGCCTACGTACTGGAGGCCACAAGGGTACTCCAGTACGTAGACAGTAAAATCGCTATTGAAATTGATAATGTGTCTTATTGGTCGCTTCTGTTTGGTGCCTGTGGTATATTCCTTACAGTTCCTACCATTCCGGCTGCTTTACACATACCACAAGTGGGAAAGCCATTTGTCATTCATAACCACTGTGTTTGTGTGTCTTCTCTAGGATAGCTACGGACCAACCTATCTCGTAAGGATCTAGGCCGTCGATAAGTTATCTGTGGTCTGGCTCCTATCCAAGCATTTCGAGAAATATATACATGTGTATGTACTAACGAAAGCGAAGGCTGAAACGCGTCTGTTTACTTTTGCGCAATAAATCTATAATAGATTTAACCTAACGCGAGTGCTGGTCAGGTCATTTATTGACAGCGAAGCTGTATATATGTATATATATATATATATATTTCTTTTTATATCAAAGGCTCTGCAGCAAAGGATCACACGGCAGCAGGCAAGTTCCAAACTTATATTTTATTGCATTACGAAGGTTCATGGCTTCCGTCATTTCTTCTCCTCATCCCGAAGCGTTTCAGTGCTGTCCGCACTTTCTTCTGGGGAAAATGGCAATGCGGTATGTGTGAGGCAGTTTCCACTGTCTATTAGTAGTCCAGATTGGAATGAGCTAAGTAGCACGTGATCCCTCAAAGAATTATGGGATCTGTAGTCACTGCTATCTTTAATTTAAACCCACAGTGGGTCCCGCACAGGTATACATATTGTCCAAGGTCGCAGGGGTCTTATTGTCGATCCTCCGCTTGATTAAGGTACTTCAGTGTACCCCGGTTGCTTCAATGTCCCCTCGTTAGTTTCGGCAACTGCTGCCACCGTTTGTTGTCAGGGATGGTCCCTGCACTACGGCCCCTTACTCCGGCGGCTTCTTCCTCTTTCCTAAGGTGGTGCTTCCTTTCACAACGCAGCTGTCGTGTGTATTTTTTTTTATATCAAAGGCTTTGCAGCAAAGGATCACACGGCAGCAGGCAAGTTCCAAACTTATATTTTATTGCATTACGAAGGTTCATGGCTTCCGTCATTTCTTCTCCTCATCCCGACGCGTTTCAGTGCTGTCCGCACTTTCTTCTGGGGAAAATGGCAATGCAGTATGTGTGAGGCAGTTTCCGCTGTCTAATAGTAGTCCAGTTTGGAATGCGCTAAGTAGCACGTGATCCCTCAAAGAATTATGGGATCTGTAGTCACTGCTATCTTTAGTTTAAACCCACAGTGTGTCCCGCACAGGCATACATATTGTCCAAGGTCGCAGGGGTCTTATTGTTGATTCTCCACTTGATTAGGGTACTTCAGTGTACCCCAGTTGCTTCAATATCCCCTCGTTAGTTTCAGCAACTGCTGCCACCGTTTGTTGTCAGGGATGGTCCCTGCACTACGGCCCCTTACTCCGGCGGCTTCTTCCTCTTTCCTAAGGTGGTGCTTCCTTTCACAACATTTTTGTTTTTATATATAAAAAAAAATTACACACGACAGCTGCGTCATTGGAAAGGAAGCACCACCTTAGGAAAGAGGAAGAAGCTGCCGGAGTACGGGGCCGTAGTGCAGGGACCATCCCTGACAACAAACGGTGGCAGCAGTTGCCGAAACTAACGAGGGGACATTGAAGCAACCGGGGTACACTGAAGTACCTTAATCAAGCGGAGGATCGACAATAAGACCCCTGCGACCTTGGACAATATGTATGCCTGTGCGGGACCCACTGTGGGTTTAAACTAAAGAATGCAGTGACTACAGATCCCATAATTCTTTGAGGGATCACGTGCTACTTAGCGCATTCCAATCTGGACTACTAATAGACAGCGGAAACTGCCTCACACATACCGCATTGCCATTTTCCCCAAAAGAAAGTGCGGACAGCACTGAAACGCGTCGGGATGAGGAGAAGAAATGACGGAAGCCAATGAACCTTCGTAATGCAATAAAATATAAGTCTGGAACTTGCCTGCTGCTGTGTGATCCTTTGCTGCAGAGCCTTTGATATAAAAAAAATTACACACGACAGCTGCGTTGTGAAAGGAAGCACCACCTTAGGAAAGAGGAAGAAGCCGCCGGAGTAAGGGGCCGTAGTGCAGTGACTATCCCTGACAACAAACGGTGGCAGCAGTTGCCGAAACTAACGAGGGGACATTAAAGCAACCGGGGTACACTGAAGTACCTTAATCAAGCGGAAGATCAACAATAAGACCCCTACGACCTTGGACAATATGTATGCCTGTGCGGGACCCACTGTGGGTTTAAACTAAAGAATGCAGTGACTACAGATCCCATAATTCTTTGAGGGATCACGTGCTACTTAGCGCATTCCAATTTGGACTACTAATAGACAGGGGAAACTGCCTCACACATACCGCATTGCCATTTTCCCCAGAAGAAAGTGCGGACAGCACTGAAACGCGTCGGGATGAGAAGAAGAAATGACGGAAGCCAATGAACCTTCGTAATGCAATAAAATATAAGTCTGGAACTTGCCTGCTGCCGTGTGATCCTTTGCTGCAGAGCCTTTCATATAAAAAAAAAATATATATATATATATATATATATATATATATATATATATAATTGTTCACAAGTTGCCACAAAGCGGGGTGCACTCACTGGTGGCGTACATAGGGTCTGGGAAGGTCCTTTACACACCCTGCGTCCGCAGCACCTGACGCATTTCAGGCGCCGCCCTTCATCAGAGGTAAGCTGCTGCAAAAGAAGTGCCAACACATGACTTGCCAATGAATCCCCTTTTATTGCCGTTAACACAAGTAAGTATCAACATGAAGTATCCTGGGATTGGAAGTCCAAATAACTACCCCAGTGAGCCGGCAGCACTTCCTTGCATAATAAAATTAATCTTACACGAGTGTGAAAGGTAACTTCCCACATTCTGCCACTCGCCTGGTAGTCCCGCATAGCCATCGCCATAAACGCGTCAGGTGCTGCGGACGCAGGGTGTGTAAAGGACCTTCCCAGACCCTATGTACACCCACCAGTGAGTGCACCCCACTTTGTGCCAACTTGTGAACAATGATATATATATATATATATATATATATATATATATATATATATCGATGCCAATCCTGCTGAATACAATGAATAAAACAGGCGCTGACTCCGTGGGTAAAGGTTTCAAGCACAAGTGTTTTTAGTCCTCCGTGATGGACGACTTGTTTCGGCGGACGTGTCCGCCTTGCTCACAACATTGCAAATCTCTACGGTGCAGTATAAATTATAAACAAGGTGTAAACCAAAACTGATTGTCATGGAAACCGACTTAGCGACCACAGCAATGGAAAAGTTACATACAGCCTGGGACATGCAGAGTCATGGTGAGTATGTGTAGTGTTTCTTCCAGTCAAACAAAGTTACAAAGGTAGATGAAACTTTAGTTCGCTAACATTATCCATAGGTTAAATCACATTTGTTGAATAATCACAAAATGGAAATAATACTGGTTGGTTGATTGCTTTATTTCGATATGCATATATCATAAAAGCATTACAAAAGATAGAAAAGTAAAACAGCATGTCGAAAATGTGACTGTACATTAAAAATAAAAGGAATAAAAGCAGGATTGATTAGAATAAATTATCTAAGACAGAATTAAATTGATGCGGACAGTCTTTTTAGTCGAATCAACCAAGCCCATTTTAAAAACTTGGAAACAGCACAAACAATGGTGGGGGCTGTATTAGTTGATAAAATCCGGAGGGCGACCGTATGCTGGCGAGTGCCCAGTTCTCTGCAAATAGGTTTGAGCCATCGTGATCTAGGGCGCCCATAGTCCGGGCATTCGAATAGAAGATGTGGCACAGTCTCTGGTTTGTCAGAGCATAAGGCACAATAGCGTGATGCTGACTGTGACTTGTTCCACCTGGAGCAAAGGTCGGCAAGGGGTAGAGTTCCTAATCGGAATTTAATGTACAAAGACCGGTCCATGGCGATGGTGATTAAGTCCATGTAGGGCTCGAAGGCAACAACATCTTTTATTAGCAAAAAAGCTGCGGTGGCATTGCAGTGCTGCTGGCTGCTGGTGCACTTCGTGGAGACCCATTCCCAATATAGTTTCTTTAGAGAGTCCTTTGGGGGAGCGGAGTGGCTAAGCCAACAGGATTCCAAACCTAGATTCCCTAGAAGTTGATTAAAGTCCCTGAGCCATTTGATCTTCCGCCAACCAACAGAGCCCATCACCTCTGCTAGCCCGTCAGCATAGGGTTTTAGCTCCGGAACCCTCCACAGGCGAGCCCAAAGCAGGAGAGGACGAAGGCGTGCCTGATCCCCAATTGTTTTGCAGCCTACATCCATTAGCACCGGGACTGTCGGGGTGCTTATCGGGATAGCAAGGAGATCTTTTAAGAATTTGTTCTCGACCTTGCTCAGAGAATCCAATTTGCCTTGGCCCCATAGTTCAGCTCCGTAAAGTGACGCAGAAACAGCTCGGGCTTTATAGATGTCTATTAATGGAGCAACACAATGTTTGGTTGAGTTGCTGTACTCCTTGAGAAGGCCCCCCCCACCCTTTTATGGCCGATTATCATTTTGTTGATGTGGGCAGACCAATTCATCGAATCGCTTAAACGGATTCCCAGGTAGTCAAATTCTGCCACTCTTTCAAGGGGGGTTGAATTCAAAACAGGGGGACGGCCAAGTTTGCGAGGGGGGTGCATGACTAAATACTTTGTCTTGTCCACGTTAATGACAAGTCCTCTGATGGTGCAAAAGTGCTGGAAGCGATTCAGGAGTTTCTGGAGTCCTTGGGGGGTTTTTGAAATGAGGAGGGTGTCATCGGCGAACAGCAATGTTGGAATTTTTACGCCTCCCAAAGTGGGGGCGTCTGCTGGTTCACCGAGCAGGTGCTCTACCACCCCATTGATGTAAAGGGAAAATAGGGTGGGAGCCAAAACACAGCCCTGCCGCACTCCCCTCTCAACCCTGATCTTTTCGGTCATTTCCCCATTAAGGCCCCATCTAACCTGGGCATAGGTGGCATTATGCAATTTGATAAGCAGGTTTAGAATGTACGGGGGCATCCCTAGACCGTGCAACACCCTCCAGAGTTCCTCCCTCGGAACCAGGTCAAAGGCAGTCTTTAGATCTATAAAGGCCAGGTAAAGACTGCCTTTGCCTAGTTCCACCACCTTCCAGTACAATAACATGAGCCTGAACACTTGTTCTATAGTTCCAGTTCCTGAGCGGAACCCGGCTTGCATGTCAGACAGAATGTGGTTGTCATCCACCCATTGTAAAATCCTCCCCAAAATAGCTTTCCCCGCCAGTTTCTGACTCGAATCTATTAGGCTTATGGGCCTATAGTTCCCAGGTAGGTCCCTGCAACCCTTTTTAAAAATTGGGACTACCACGGCCCCTTTCCAGGAGTCTGGGACAGGTCCTCCCTTGATGATTGCGTTAAGAAGGGCCGAGATCAGTACCCCTCATTCTTCTGAGTAGGCTCGAAGAATATCTCCTGGCAGGCCATCCGGGCCAGCTGCTTTTAGTGGCACCAGGGTTTTGATCTGCTTTGTGACATCCTGTACAGAAAACAGGTCCAGGGCTCTATCTAGGGTGTATGGCGGAAGAATGAAGGGATCATTAAGCTGGCCTTCTATGGCGGAATAGAGTGTTTGAAAGTGGGTAAACCATGTCTGGGCATTAATGCTACAGGTCCTCAGTGTATCCTCGGGACGATTCCTGTTTCCCACCAAGTCCCAAAAGCCTTTAGCATCTCTCCCTTGGCTGGCTGCCAAAAGGTCCTGCCAGTAGTTGTCCTCCCACTCCTTCTTGGCGTTTTTTTGGCAAAGGGAATAGTGCCTTCTGGCCACCCTGGTCCTAATGGGTATTTTAGATTTGACTGCTTCAATAAGGAGCGACTTCGCCTCCCTACACTTCTGGTTAAACCAGCCCTGTCTAACCCTTAAACGGGGATTCCTCCTGTTGGTACTAACTGGGACTATGAAAAGGTCACTGATGGCCTGGGTTAGGGTGCAGAATCTGATGGTCACATTCAACAACCCAGCCTCGCAAGGGTCAAGGTTATCTAAAGCTGCAGTGAGGAGCTGCCTTATGGCATTAGTCTTCTCCTCTGAGAGTAACAGCTTTGCCCACTTTAATCGTCGACCGCAGTTAGAGACTGCTGTCAATTCCGGGGTGGGATTGCAAGCAGTTCTACTCTCAGTGCCAGATAACCACCTATGGGACAAAGTGAGCGAGAGGAGATTGTGATCACTCTCCACGGATGGTAAGATCACCATGTCATTAACCATGCTCCACAAATTTACGTCAAGAAGAAAGTAATCAATTCTTGACGAATGTCCAGGCCTGTTGTAAGTATGGGCTCCAGCTTTGTCGGAGACAGTCCTGCCATTAGCGGCCCTCAGACCAAACTCCATAGTTATGGAGTTAATCTGAAGGGCCACCTCTGTCCACTTTTTAATTGAACTAAGTTCTAAGGACGGTATCCCCCACCTATTATCATGTGCCTCTTGGTCTTGTAAAATTTCGGGGCCCAGGGGCTCGAAGGTGCAATTAAAATCGCCTGCCACCAGAGTACAATGCTTATGTGGGGACGAACGAAGCAGGGCTTCCAGGCAAGCTATAACTGGGGATTCTCTACCCCCCTTCGTACCTCGGGCATAAATATTGAAGATGTTTAGAATGACTCGACCCTGAGGATTTTTCAGGGAAATGTTGAGAAGGTCCGGGCATTTAGTATCCCTCTCCACCACCCTGCAGTTGAGTTCAGAGGCCACCCAGATGAGGAGGCCGCCAGAGGGGCGCCCCCTACCAGTTACTGAGTGGACGGCTGGTAAGTAATGGGTAGAGTATCCTGCCTTGTGTAGGGGCTCCTTGCTCCAGGTTTCCTGGAACAAGCATATGGAGTATTGCTCCACAAGCGAGTTCCAGTCGGGCAGTGCCAACTTTCTCTCAAGGCCTGCCGCGTTCCAGCTGAGAACCCTAATGAGTGGGTCCGCCACAGCCGCAACGCTGCAGGTCTCGACAGGAGCAGATAAGTCCACGGCACCCGCAGCTGGTAAGCCAACTGGAAGGTCAAGTGGCACCCTCGCCTCCCCTGGTACCCCTGAAATCTCAACATTGACCTGATCTTCTGATGTGGGCGGAGGGCTATAGGTTTTAGCAGAATGGGGGGACACGACACCGGGACTCCTAATCACCAAGGTCTCCTTGGCAGCTCCACGAAGTCAGCAACCCCAAAAGCCCCAATTCGGTGGGAGGGGGCGTGTGTACGCCTGCGCAACAGTATTTCCTTGGAAAAATTGGCCATGGGCGTTGATATTATGAGGGGGGAGCCTGGAATGGATGAAAGGAGTAGTCGGAGTCGTCCGCGGGTAGAAGAATGTTAGATCAACTGCATCAACACCCGTGCCGGCCGCGGATCGCCCTTGGCCGCATATTAAGTGGGCAATTCTTGCGTCTTGGAAATTAACCACCACACAGTCACCTTCAAAAGGTTTTTTCCCGTGTCCAATCCAGCCCACCCTGCGTACGCCAAGAATCATGCCATCCACCCCCAATGGAAGGGGTCTATTGGTTTTCAACCAGTGGATGACCTTGTTCTTTAGCGCCTGGTGAGTTTCCTGCTGAATATCTTTTATGGGGGGAACTTTAATAAGGACAGCAACATACGGGTGGCACTCAGGGGGGAGGTTGACCGGGGGGCACTTGCGTGTTGGTTTCTGCGGGA
The DNA here is from genome assembly GCF_964261635.1 of Lissotriton helveticus. NCBI lineage: Eukaryota > Metazoa > Chordata > Amphibia > Caudata > Salamandridae > Lissotriton > Lissotriton helveticus. The sequence continues at coordinate 600,394,882 of NC_136073.1, read as the reverse complement.
TTGCCACTGGAGAGGGATTTTTGGGCGGAGGGGTGGTGGGTTTAGCCTTAGGAATTATGGCTGCTCCGCTAGTTTTGACGTATGGAGCAGCCGGGGATTGAAAGTTTGAGCCAGTCCCTCCCTTCTGTTGTTTCTTATGAGCAGGATTGAGCACGGGAATTGTCACTGCTGGGGAGGGAGTAGCATGCACTTGAGCAGCATGAGTGGAAGCACTCGACCTTGCCTGCCTCGCGCCGGCCTGGGAAGCTGGAATAAAAGCATTCCCGGTGGCCGGTGGCTTAGCTGGCAGTGTCGACTGATCTCCCAGAGGTTGACTCACTAAAGCCCCTTTTCCAACATTCCTATCTGTCTTATCATCGCTAGGCTTTGGCTGCAGTTTAAACAAGGCTTTCAGGGAAAAAAGATTGTCCCTGGTAACCTGTTAAAATCTGTCAAGCCTGTCCCCCAGACTTTTAACTTGGTCAATAAGTGGTACCAGAAGAGACTTTACCAGTTTCTCGAAGGGCTCAAGTGAGGAGCCCTCGTTTGCTGAGACAAGTATTGCTGGGACCAAGGGGGGAGGTTGCGGGATATCGGCTACTATCTGTGGGGAATTGGGGTTCCCAGGTGATTCAGGCCCTCCGGAGTCTGGATGTATGAGACCCCTTTGGGGCTGAGACCTAGGACGCTTATAAAGCGTAGAGTAACAACCCTTCCGGATGCTAGTCGCCCTTTTCCTTTTCCTATGCACCCGGATAGATCGAGTCTGAGACAGTGGTTTTGGATCGAGTGTAGGAACATTGGAGCCGGATAGAGACATAGTGCCGGGAGAGCTGACTATGGGATGAGCGGGGCGGGACTCTGCTACCACAGTACAAGGACTGGTGGGGAGAGAAACAGATATCAAACTTTCTATCATGTCTGTTCCAGCCTCTAGTGCTACAATATGTGGCTCCCCCAGAAGAACCCCAAACGGAGGTGCGGTGGGAATGGAGGAAGTTGGGGACATGACATGTGCCACAGCTCCCAGGGAGGAGCGATTGAAAGGGAGAAAGTCTAGTGAGAGGCGGCGTTCGCATATTGCAATCTCCTTGTCAATAACAGCCGCCACCCTAGTAATGAATTTGTCCATAGAGCCAATCATCATTGCACCCCCTGAGGCACTTTCTCCACCGCCCCTCAAAGCCTTACCAGAGCGGGTTGACATACTGGCTTCGGGGCCCACAGATTAACTCCAAAGTCTTGGACCAGTAGCAATAAATGTAAAGGGGGAGGCCCAGCCCAGCCTCTGTCAGCCCCTGACTGCCACAGACTGTCCGCCCTTTGCTCGGGCTTCGCTCGGCTTCCCGCTCGCGTCCCGCTGATCGGTCGGCTGTTGTTTATGAAGGGGGCGTTGCAGCCGGGGGGCGTGTCTTGCTGGGGGCGCGGCCGTGCACACCTGTGCAGCGCAGGGACTCCTGGTCTTGAGAGTCCCTGCGGCGCGCGCGCCCTCGGTAGACTTTCGGTGATTCCTCCTCCACTCACGGACTGGGCAGCGCCTCTACAACCTCGACCCCACGCCTCACGCCGCGCAGCGGCACCCACGAAGCGGGTGCTGCAAGCTGTTACCGGGCGGCAGGGCGGTCAATCCCTCCAGGGATACAGGGAGGCTGAGTGGCAGAACAACCAACAACACCCAGGTAGGCTTCACGGAAAGGGGGTCCCGCTGAAGATAGGCAGTCTTCCCGCTTTTGTGCCTGGACAGCCGGGGGGCGTGTCTTGCTGGGGGCGTGGCCGTGCACACCTGTGCAGCGCAGGGACTCCTGGTCTTGAGAGTCCCTGCGGCGCGCGCGCCCACGGTAGACTTTCGGTGATTCCTCCTCCACTCACGGACTGGGCAGCGCCTCTACAACCTCGACCCCACGCCTCACGCCGCGCAGCGGCACCCGCGAAGCGGGTGCTGCAAGCTGTTACCAGGCGGCAGGGCGGTCAATCCCTCCAGGGATACAGGGAGGCTGAGTGGCAGAACAACCAACAACACCCAGGTAGGCTTCACGGAAAGGGGGTCCCGCTGAAGATAGGCAGTCTTCCCGCTTTTGTGCCTGGACAGCCGGGGGTGGTGTCTTGCTGGGGGCGCGGCCGTGCACACCTGTGCAGCGCAGGGACTCCTGGTCTTGAGAGTCCCTGCGGCGCGCGCGCCCTCGGTAGACTTTCGGTGATTCCTCCTCCACTCACGGACTGGGCAGCGCCTCTACAACCTCGACCCCACGCCTCACGCCGCGCAGCGGCACCCGCGAAGCGGGTGCTGCAAGCTGTTACCGGGCGGCAGGGCGGTCAATCCCTCCAGGGATACAGGGAGGCTGAGTGGCAGAACAACCAACAACACCCAGGTAGGCTTCACGGAAATAATACTATATACATCACACTAGAACCAGTGTTATTGAAGAAACAACAGACGAAAAATGAAATCAGAATCAGATTAAAGCACAAATTAATATATATGCGCGCCTCACCATCTGCCTACTAGGTTGTATATGCAGAAAGCACAATCTAATGAATGTGTTTGTGTGTGAACATGTGCTCAGGCAGTCAATGTGGCTTACTCGGGAGTTATTGGTCCTGAGTAATGGTGGCTATTGCCTATTAGGTGGCGTACCACGTGGAAAGGATCCAGCCCAAGTGGGCAGAGGGGCACGAAGTCGAGGGCGGATCTACGGTGCCAATAAGACGCCCAATGAGCGTGCACATGTTAAGGTGATTGTGGTCTAAGACAGTCGGTATACAATTGTGCAGGAGTGTCCATATATTCCAAAGTGAAAGTGTTGGAATGTGTACGTGATAAGTGACCAAAAGGTGGGTGGGGTTGTGTTAAGAATATAAACAAGTGAGATTGATGTTAGGGAAAGGGTGGGTAGGGAATGAGAAGTCGCCGCTATGGAGTCATAAACTCATGCGGAATTAGAGGTGGACAGTCAGTGCCTCATCCGCATTCAGACCGTTCTGCATCTATATATATACGAACACACACACGCACACACACACACCACACACACACACACGCACACACACGCACACACACACCCACACACACACTGTAGCTATAGTTAGGATTTCCAGAGTTATGAATTTCCTGGGTTTTTGAACATTAATAAGTTGGCTTCTCTTCGATGAATCTCCATGAAACTTCGCAAACCTCTAGATTTTTCTACATTGGCAGATGATGCAAAGTGTTGTGGTTGTTGGTCATGCAAAAATGTAACAACTGTCACTTGTAAACAACGCATAAACACATGTGTGGCTTGCTACAAAACACAGCAAATGTGAACTATTTTCTGGTTACATTGTCACATATACCACATCATGCTACAGTAGCTGGAGTAGCTCTGCAGCAGGCTGAGAAGAAGGTGGAGTTGAGGGAGCTAGGAACACATGGGAATCACCAGCCCAACTTATACTGCTGAAGACCAGATAACAGAATGGGTCTGGCAGATTATTCAGGTGCTTGGGACGTGCAAGGTGCAAAGGACAAACAAGGTTCTGGTGTTTTAGGGCTGGTGGACCTACCAAGTTGAGAATCCAACAGATGTAGCAGTTCACGTGTGACACATGCATCATGTTGCAGCCTGGAAGATTCCCCGTGACTCTAGAAGGATAAATGTGTTGCTGCACTGGCTTCCATCCTACAGGCAGGGCAGGTGCAAACTGATGTTTGGATCCAATCAGCCAGGAAACTAATGTTTCTGTTCAGCTCAAACCTGCATAAAGGAACACAAAGCCAATACTCTAGTGGCAATGGGTGCAAGGTACCTATATGGTCATGGGTTGTGGGGGACGCTTGATGTGACTGAAGCACAATGGCATCACGGGTAATGGGGAACAATGGTGATGGAATCTTAAGCGCGATAGGTCAGCACAGGGGTAAAATAACAGACTCAAGTCTCAAGGAATTTGAGGGATTTTGAAAACTCAGTCTTGGCATAGTTGCAGTCCATGAAGCACCACATGGGTAATACAACATAATCCCTGCAAGTTAAGCCCACTGCCCTTAGGGCACATGATGGGGTCATGGCAATGACAATACTTTTGGTCTTACATATGTGGAACACTGTATAGTCTACATGATGTCCTGAGGTTAGAAATAGAGGAGCGTATATTGGCAATGGACACACAAGGCCACACAGATAGTCTCCCTATGCCACAGCTATGTTTACAAGTACATTGCAAGATTTATACAGTATCCAACATAACACTTTAAATATGTTACCTCTTGGGGCCATGGCTAGCGGCTGAGTAAGATGGCTGCTGCGTGAAGGAGCTCCGGGGAAGCCGTAGACTTCCACGTCAATCTGGCCAATTATCCGATGAACAGATATATCCCAGGGGCCTGCGCTGGGGCCCAGGACTGAGCGGCGGCGGTAGGCGCAACTCCGGTTGACATTCGACACCGGGTTCCAGCGCCACCAGATGGGGCATAAAGTACCGGGTGATCCCGGTGCATGACGCACAGACGGCGGATCACACAGTGAAGGAGGCGCCGGAAGCACCCCAGGTCCCAACGGGAGGAGGTGCGACCCACGAGTGCACTAAGGAGCTGGTGACTGCCCGTAATAGAGGGGCAGCAACGAATGGAGAGGCGGAGGTGAGGTGAGGCCTGGTGCCTGGGGCAGAGCCGGGGGACTATATTACGCGAGGCACCGGCCCCCCTCTAACTGACCATCCATAAAGCAAACCCCAGCACCTTAAGAGACCCTGGGAGCCCGAGCGGCCCGGCAACATGTAGCTGGGGCGGAACGCACTCTTGGTCAATGGACACATAGTTAACGCCGGTGGCTGTGAGTTGCGCCGGACATACTAACAGGCAGTCAGTCACTGGCTCACCTGCAGACATTGCGCACCTAGATAAGCCCTAGCAGAACTTGCCATATCGAGTAAGGGGCCCCTAATAATCTGCGTACCACAGGGACCAAGAGCCCGAGCGAGACGGCAACACCGAATAGAGGCCTACCTTGGCAACATCAAGCGACTCCATGGTAGGCAGAGGCCCGCGGACTCACAACACGCAACCCAAACTGGACAAATATGCCTATGGCAAAGACTTTCCGCCACTTCTTGAGGGACGCAACTCCTCAGGGAAGGCTGCAGAGGACGATGGGTCCAAGAAAGTGACACTGGAAGATATCATGGCGGCCCTTACGAGTGTCCAGGCTACAGTGGGGTCGATCTCCACGGATGTTTACCTACTAAGGGCCGACTTCCAGAAAATGACGGCCAGAGTCACAGAAGTCAAACAAGTCACCAAAACTTTGGTGACGGACACAGTTGCACTGCAGAAGGCGGTGTCCCGACTCAAAAATGACAATAAGTTGCTGATGGAAAGGCTTGGCGACCAAGAAGGGCGCTCTGGCAGAAACAACGTTCGCATTCTAGGAATTCCAGAGAATGAAGGCGCTCCTGCAATGGATCTCTTTGTTGAAGACCTGATCAAGACCCGGCTGCAGCCCAAAGGCCTTTCAAATTTTTTTTCTGTTGAAAGGGCCCATAGAGTCCCGGGCGGCAAACCCAAACCGGGGGCACCCCCTAGACCGGTGCTTGCCCGCCTGTTCAAATTCCGCGATAGGGACTATCAAACTGCGAAAGTCTCCCCACCGATTCGAATCCAAAACTCAACGGTCTCCTTTTTTCCGGACTACACGGCAGCGGTCTCACGGCACAGACGAAGTTTCCTGGAGGTCAAAAAGCACTAAGGGCTCAGGAGCTGCCATACTCAATGTTATTCCCTGCAAAATTTAGGGTGGTGGCGGAGGGCAAGACGTGGTTTTTTGAAACGCTGGAAGAGGCGCACAACTGGCTTTAAGGGTGGCGACGAGTGGACAGGCCGCGCAGCGGAAACAGAAGTCAGCGCCGGAAGGACGAGAATACTGATACCGGCAACCAAGATCCGCGACAATCAGACCCAGACTGCTCGCAACGGTCAGAAGCTGACGATCTGGGCCATGGCTAGAACTACCAGTAAAACAACAACCGGGCACTAGGCGCCCACGTAGGAAAGAGCCACAGACACGCCGACTTTGGACACTGGGCTGACGCAGGCTCTGGAAGGAAGGAAAGGGCTGCGCCCTCCCTAGGACTTCTTACCCCGCCAAGCAAGTACACTGTTCGGGGCTGGGATGAAGCACTCTGCTGAGTTGGGGTGGCGGGCGGTTTCGAGTCCGTCAGGCAGGGAGGCAGGGTGGGAGGGCGGGATATGGGGTGGGGAAGTTTGAGTTCAGATTGATTTTGTTTTAGTTTGTAACGGCGCGAATGACAGAGCACACAGCCTTCTGGCTGGCAGCTCTCTGCATAACATGGTCAGGAAACAGATTATGCTCAGCAAGCACCGACTCCATGGCAACACATACCTCAGCTGACCACGACCAGGGCGCAACCCCTAAAGCTCAGGTGACCCCCCTCACGCTCTTAACTTGGAATGTCCATGGGCTAGGGGACAAAATTAAGAGGGGACTGGTATTACAGGCCTTGAAACGTCAGGCTCCCACGTTGGCGCTCTTGCAGGAAACACATCTCACGGGAACGGCATGTAAGGCACTAGACAGATGGGGGTATAAGATGGTGGTGCACTCCGAATTCTCGACGGGCTCCAGGGGAACAGGCATCCTGGTGCAGAAAAAGTCTTCCTTCATAATACTCCAAACCAGGAACGATGATCAGGGTAGATTTGCAGCACTACAGGGACAATGGGAAGGAAGGCTTATCAACGTGATATCTGTATACATCCCCCCGGCGCTCCATGCGGTGGCGCTCCCAGCACTTAGTGACTTTCTACTCACACTACCGGAAAGGGACCCTACTATTGGGGGCGACTTCAATGCCACAATGGATGCTAACTTAGATAGATATCCAGTCAAGAAACAGACACCTGGGGTCTCTCGGTTGCAGAGCTTTGCAGAGGAACTGGGACTTATCGACGCCTGGAGACATGCCCATCCCGCAGCACACCAATACACGTTCCACTCTAATGCGCACAACAGTCTGTCTAGAATAGACTATTTCCTAACATTAGGCACCACCCTGCAGAATGTTATAGATATTGTGATCAAACCCAGGGGCATATCCGACCACGCACCGATTGTATAGACCTTCTCCTACCACCATAAGTCCCGGCGGAGGATTTACCCTATATACCCCGGGTACCTAAAAGTCCCAAAAATTCGAAAAGAACTCCGCAAAACCACAACATACTTTTTTGTGGAAAACGCTGCATCTGTTAATTCCCCGTCAGTGGTTTGGGAAGCCTACAAAACTGTCATTAGGGGTCAAACAATAGTATCCATCACAGGGCATAAGCAAGAAAAACAGAAAGAGCTAACGGACTTGGAGCTAGACTTGCACTCGGCTGAAACAGATCACTCGGCAGACTCTACACCTGACACAGCGCACGCTCTACACCTCAAACAGCAACGATACAGGGTTTATCTGCGAAACAAAACAGTGTCTAAGCTTACCGCAACCAGGCATAGGATATATGATGTAGGGGACAAGGCAGGGAAACTACTGGCGTGGTTGGACAGGCGTGAGAGGAGTACTAGGGGCATAGTGCAGATACGGACAGCGAAGGGGCGGCTCACGATGGACCCTCGGACCATAGTAAGTACACTAGCAGGGCATTTCCGAGAGGTTTAGATGTCGACATTGGAGATATCAGAGGCTGAGGCCACCGCAGCCATAACACATATAGAAATGCCCAGGCTCTCACTGGAGGCTTCTCTGGAACTGGAGGTGGATCTTACAGAGGACGAGTTGCAAGTAGCAATCCGTTCACTGCAGTCAGGCAAGTTACTGGGACCCAACGGGATCCCGATAGAATTGTACAAACAAATGGCGGAAATGATTAGTCCACACTTACCGAAGATGTACACTGACAGTCTCGAGAAAGGCGAGCTGCCGCTGGACCAACGGCTGGCCACAATAGTGGCTATCCCAAAGTCCGATAAGCCCCCGTCCGAATGCACCTCCTACCGCCCAATATCTCTGCTAAATACGGAGGTAAAAATTCTGGCCAAACTACTAGCGAACAGATTGATGGCGCACCTCCCACACTTAATCCACCCTGATCAATCCGGCTTTATGCCAAATAGAAACACCGCACTAAACCTCAGGTGCTTGCAGGGAGCACTGGCTAAGGCACCATCCCTGTCAGAGCCGGCAGTTATCATATCCCTGGATGCGAGGATGGCTTTTGATATGATGAATGGAATTACCTCTGTGCGGTCCTTCCACATTTGGGGTTTGGCCCTAAGTTTTGCGCGTGGATCCATCTCCTTACACAGGGCCCCTGGCATATGTGACAGCTAATGGGTACCTATCAGATGCTATACCGCTGGCGAGAGGGACGCGCCAGGGATGCCCCCTTTTGCCGCTCCTTTTCGCGTTAGTATTAGAACCCCTTGCGACGTGGATTAGAGGAACTCCATTATTAAAAGGCATCCGATGGGAGGAAGGGTGGGAGGACCGTCTTTCCCTGTATGCTGATGATATTCTGGTGTACCTCACAGATCCTGAAAACTCCATATCAGTGCTCCTTAAGACATGTGACAGCTTCGGAAAGATATCGGGGTACACTATAATTGGTCAAAGTCGGTCCTATATGTACTACAGGGCCCCGCACCACAGCTCCCAGACCGTTGCCCACTCGTAATCTCGCAGGATTCCTCTAAATACCTAGGCATACACATCACGACTGACACTGCAGATTTCTTCTCCAAAAACCTGGCACCCCCCCTGGAGCATCTAAAGAGAGACCTGGTGCATTGGGAATCCCTTCTCCTGACACTGTTGGGGATGGCGGCACTGTACAAAATGATGGCCTTGCCTCGGTATTTGTATGCTCTCGAAAACACACGCCATTTCCAGTGCCATTAAAATACTTTAAACAAATAGCAGCGCAGGTGTCCACACTCCTTTGGGGTAACAGGCCGGAGCGAATAGCACAAACGAAATTGCACCGAAGCTGGTATGATGGAGGAATAGCACTCCCCAATATCCTGTTGTATTACTGGGCGGCACACCTTAAGGTCATTAATCAATGGATACACGCTTCACAGGCCGACCCAGCATATAGGGCAGATAGGGCTCAACTAGGAATAGGAAATATGCTCGCAGTCCTGTATAATAAAGGGCAAGCGGTAAAAATGGTGGGCCCCACCAAACACACGGCCATGCTATGGCATACAGCGCAAACACGGTTCGGATGGAAGGGGGTCATCACCAAACTTACCCCTCTCTGGGACACTAAGCAGTTGGGACGCCTGAGGAATAGTAAGGGATTTGAGCAATGGGACAACATAGGTATTTCCACAGTGGGGGATCTGTGGGACAGAGGGAATATACTGCCATTTGACCAACTCAGGCAACAATATGAATTAGGCCCGACTGAGGCTTTCAGAAACACACAAATACGCCACGCGTTACTTGTGGTATTGCCACAGGACACTAAAGTCCCTGAAGCTTCCCCACTGGAAGATCGATTGCTTACAGATTACATGTCAAAACGCGCCACGTCCTTCACGTATCGCAAACTACTCAATAACCTGCCGGACCCTACAGTCTCACTACGGAACAGGTGGGAGGGGGGGCCGACGTGGGGGACGTGGATGACACAGAATGGCAGGTTGCCCTAGCCTCGCCCAAAGAGGTAGGCATAACCGCAAGACTTAGACTGGTGCAGATTAAGATCCTACACCGCACGTACTATACCAGAACCACTCTACACAAAATGGGTAGGGCACAACATCCATATTGCCTCAGAGGGTGTGGGGAGGAGGGATCCTTTTTCCACACATTATGGGAATGTTCAGCAATAGCGGAATATTAGCGGACTGTACTGCGAACAATATTGCAGACAGTGGGAGTGTCACTTCTGCCGGAGCCGCGCAGATGCTTGCTCAACGTGTGGGAGCCCAACGACCTTACACGTCCTGGGCAAGCAGGGGTCACGTTGGGACTCATGGTAGCGAAACGGAACATAGCACAAAAATGGAGAGCAGTAGAACTGCCTTCGTTGACGACCTGGTGTAGAGATATGGACCTCGCTATGATGGCTGAAAGGACAGACTACATCAATCAGAAATGCCCTCAGAAATGGACCAAAATATGGGCGGCATGGAATGCATACCGGGGAGACATCTGTGAGCCGATACCTGATTCTGCTGATGATAGTTCAGATGAGGAGTTTGAGGATGGGTAGGGGACATGGGTTGGGTGGACCGCCGGAGGATCTAATTGACAGTAGCCAGATTTTTGTTGGTTTTCACAAGGATGTGTATCAAAGTTTCTGCGAACTAACTGCAACATGTGATAATTTGCTTTCTTTTATTCATGCCGATGTTTTGTATGAAAACAATAAAAACAGATTTTAAAACATTTTTTTTTACCTCTTGACTTGTGCGGGGACTGAAATTGCAAACTAGGGCCAGTGCAGGCACACTTGCCCCACGAGGCAAGGATGTGACTGTTACAACGAGAAATGGATTGGACTTCAAACGTGTGTCTTACTGATAACCTATCTTTGCTGTTTGCCCCAGTGCTCCAACTATGTGTGTTGCTGTACACAGGATACCAATAAAATAGAAGAAAAGATTAAATGGTAAGGTGTAACTACATGTACTATCACTCCAGTGAAGGTAGCAGTCACTGATGCTTTACAGGTTTGCCGGGTGTCATCTTTCAGTATATGCACATATTTACAGCTGACGTGCATGGCTACCCACATCCAAAAGTGAAGGAACCCCTCTCTAATGCAGAGTAATGCAATTTAGGGACTATATATATATATATATATATATATATATATATATATATATATATATATATATATAGTGGCACTCAGGATTCATGAATAAATAAATAAAAAATCTCACTTGTCTGGCCTACTGAAGCTGGACTCGTGATGGTCATACCATAGGCAAACAGATTTCGATTAGACTTTTTCTAAGGTGCATTGTGCCTGTGCCACACATCTTGTTTCCGACACAAAGCCCGAAAAAGCAAATGTCTCTGCGCCATTAAATTACAGGGTGGAAGTTGGCTAGTGTAGTGTGGTAATTGATGTCTGTCCAACAGTCACAGGGGTCATATTAGATAAACAACAGAGCATAATATTTGTCCTGTAAATTGGTAAGCAGGATGCCAAATACACTGTAGACTGGCTGAACCAGCCAGCATAGCTGCCAAGGTTTCGAATTGCTATTTGTGATGTTTTCATAATTTTAGTGAAATTATGAGTGTAATTCAACGAATATGAGTAACACTTTTTTGCAAGCAAAATCAAGCAGTAAAGAGGAGGGAAACAAAAATATCAGAAATTACACCCATTTGAGCAACGTGACTGTGCCAGCAAAAGCACATTGTAATAGTATAGCAAGTCAGTGCAACAGTAGGAGATCATGACTTACACCATAGCTGCCACATTTTCAGATTTTCCTCATATGCTATGTACATATTTTGCATGTCATATTCCATCCAATTAAGCTTAATGCAGGATTTTATTTCCAGAAAATTCAGCAGTCCAGCCTAGCCACCTAGCCCGACAGGCACATAAACAGACAAAAAAAATCAACCCCACACACTGACCTGACCTGCAGTCTCAAGATCTGACCGCACTGGTGGCAGAACGGCAACTTAAGAGATACCTGCAACCTCATCTAAGGGGGCAAATCACTGTGGTCTCAGCAGTAACCCCCATCATCCGCGGCCGGTAGTGGGAGTACTGGCCGGGCGGTGACGTGGGGAGGGGGAGGGGCATGGTGGCGGGTAGTAATGTATGGATTACAGACTTTAAAAGGTAAGTAAACATAAAAATAAATAAAACGAATTTCGTTGCACACACTGCATCACCAAATGTGCCCCTCCCCCTCCCCCACGTCACCGCCCGGCCGGTACTCCCACTACCGGCCGCGGCTGACCCACATGCACTGACAAAAAGCACAAGGCCGGTTTAGGCTTTATTGAAGCTTTGTCGGCTCACCCATCCAGAGTCAAGCTATGGATTCTCTCACAGTGGCCAGTACGGACGCAACCCCAATCCCCTCTCCAGGGCACAGACTTTCCTGCTGTGCAGTTCTGTGGTCAGGAGGGGTGAGTGGCTATTCTCAGTGTTTGAATACCTGGGGCAAGTGGGTAGTGTACGGGCACTTTGCAGTTGTACACTCTCTTCTGCACTGGGCAACCTAACGGAGGTCTGACCTGTGTCACCTGAGATTTGCTCTACGGGGGCGGGACGGGTTTCTCCACCACCACCGCTCCCCCATGTTATCCCGACTTGGCCTGGTGAAGGGCTAATGGTTCCCTTTCTGCCTGGGATTACCGGCCAGGAATGAAGTGAAAGGGCACCGGGCATTGTTGCAGGTCCCAGTCAGGTGTCCTATATCCAATTAAAACACAGAGTACAAAGTCAAGCAGTAAGCTCTGTAACAGGCACAGCACAGTGATTATTGATGCTCAAAAATGAATATAATAGTATTAAATACCCTTGTTGAGACTTCTGACAGTCTGGCTCCGGCAGAGCGATCTAAGGAGTACTGTCGGGCCAGGGTTATGATCATAACAGGCTGCAGGCACCAACCACAGTCTGTCAAGAAGCCCATGAGGCGGTACTCACTCGAGAGGCAGCAGGTACACACCAAATACTGCCTGTGGTACCGGCAAGGTGACTCAAGCCAGAATTTAACTTAAAGAAAATGTGATAATTGGCGTCCACTCCCGCTGCCCGTGTGGCCTGCACTATTTATAGTTTGCATCCTGGCCGGCATTACTGGGCAAATTAAACATGGACACATTGTTGCAATGACTTTTCATGACTCTTTATCATGTGAATGCAATGCTGAATGAAGCCAGCGAGCGCAACTGAGTCAGCCCCGAGTTCCTGCAGCAGTCAGAATCGGTGAGAGCAGCGTAATGGGCTGTGCGCTGCTTTGGTCAGTTATAGTGCTTTGGCTTGACAGCTTCAGGAGCCGCTATAAATGTGTGACTTCGCATTTTAGTGCGCTGATGCAGACCACCACACTAAAATGCGTTAGTCCAACGCCTGATGCGTGGTACTTTGCAGGGCTGAGTCAGTCTCTGTGCCTCCATTAGTATCAATTGCATCCGTAAACAAATCTATGTCTGCAATGCAGACAGAATGTATGAATATTGATGTGGTGCATGATAGTTTATACAACATTGTATTTCATAGGCATAGCAATGCTATATAATAGAGCAAAAAGATGACTACTCCGCAGCTACCTACGTCTCACCAAACATACTGCAACCCACAAAACAGCAAATGGTTTGTTATTTCTCTACACATCAAAACATGGATGTGTTCCTCACATAAACATATTGTCAACCAATATGTCAGCACAAGAAAGACATAAATCCACCCATAGGCACTATTTTTACAATGACAATGCAGCCATCTGATGATATCAAGCCTGCAAGGTGGGATGAGAGGAGCAAGGTAAATGAGGCTCAAGCTGTGTTCACCTGCAATGTACAAATTACTACACAGTGTATCGCAGACAATAGGCCAGTTGCGTGCGGGGCCAAAACTCAAACATTCATCCTTTTGTGCATTGCATTGCAAACGTAGCTTTGCTCGTAAGTCACACATCGGTGCCAATGCAGTGAAAAAGGCATTGCGGTCAATGCGTCGTGTGTCAAGCATGCCTTGTTTCAACTCTGCAGGGCTTAGATTGTTTCCTTCTTAATGTTAGGTTACTGCCTAAACATACGACAGAACTCTGCAAGCCTTCCGGAGGTAGGTTTCCTTACTGAAACCTGTTGACCCCAGCCTCCTCCTCAGCTAAAACAACGGCCCTCCCACTAAATGACTCCATGTTTAGATTGGATAGGGAGCTCAGGATAGGGGGAGGTATTGATATTATTTTCAAAAACACGATTAAAATGTCTATTATAGATGCTGACATGGTTCATTGGGCAGAGATTTGCATATTCAAACTGGAACTTTTTCCCAAGGATCACTGGAGATGTGCCTTAGTATATCGATCAAAGGGCCTAAAATGGAGTTTATTCAGCACCTAATTGAATCCATGGCTCCTCATGTCCTGTCAGCAAAACAGTTTTTTTTATCAGGTGATTTTAATTGGAATGGAATGGAATGGAATGATCTTTATTCGGATTTTGATAAATCCATAAAAGTACATACAGAATGAAGCATATTAAAACACATAAAAACATATACAAAAGTTAAAAATAGCCCAATTGGGCATGAGCTGCATATATGGCGTAAAGTGCATGATACAAAGTATAAGACATTAAACAGTTAACAAATGCAATCATACATTTCTATTTAGCCAATACCAATATTCATGGAATCCATACATATAATTAAGCCACTATACAATTTATATTTAGATTTTAAGGTGCGTTATGCATTCATAGGCCATTATCCGTGTTCCATGCTTGCCCTCGATCTCACACAGGCTTTTATGAAGCAACTTATAGTGTATATAACATCGTCAGTTGGTAACATTTGTAGAAATCTCAATGCCAATTTAAAGTCCCTTAAATTATATTTTCTAAAGATCGGCATTAGATAATGATGAATATACAATTTATAGTGGCCACAGAAAATAAAGTAATGCAATAGACTTTGTTTCCCTCCGACAGAGCACGGACAATCCAGCTCTTCTAAATTCTTATTATAGCCGAGTGGGAAACTCAGTAAATTGACAATGCTTCCATCCCGGAACCTAAATAAAAGGCTCCGGTTCCATCTTCCTGTTGGTATTGACAAGTATCTACAGGGCTTGTTTGGCTTATTTAAATTATTATTACCAGTATCAGTTAGTGGGAAATATTTAATATTAGCTGGTTTCTTTAGTTCAATTCTCATGCGTTCCTCTTTATATATTTCAAACAGTGCCCGTTTTACATTATTCTTGTGGGCGGGGACAATGGTGTTTGGGGAGCTAAACAAAGAGCCATGTCCCACGCTCAACAGGCTATTCTTGACAGCATTTAGCCAAGGTATGAGATGGGATCGCTCATGTAACAGGCAATCTGAGATTATACTGCGGGTCAAGGAAGCCGCTGGATTTGTCCATATTTTTATCCAAAAAAGCGTAGGCCTTGACCTAATAAAATCAGCTATATATGGCAACATAAGTTCTTGATGACAAATGAATGTGGGCGCACAGGAGGTTCCACCCAGCACCTTCCTACAGAATCTATTTTCCTCCAGCTGCAAAGGCATGCTGTTACAATAACCCCACACTTCTGATCCATATGTCCCAGTTGGCTGACATTGGGTGCGATAAATATTTAACAGGGGGGTAATCACATCGGCCGTTTTCGGTTGACGAAGAGATAAAATTGAATTAATTGATTTACCAATTTTATTTCTTGCGTAGGTAGCATGATGCTGCCATGAGCATGTATTGGAGAATAATAACCCTAAATAGGGGAAAGTGCTAGTACATTTTAATTCATTGTCGCCAGCTTTAATTGAAGTAATGTTGTATCTTTTTGGTCCACAGTTCATGATAAAAGATTTTTTAAAATTGGTATTTAAACCTAAATCAGACATAAAAGCAACAAACCCTGTAATTAATGAACGCAAAGCATTTGGAGTACGCCCCATTAATACTGCGTCATCCGCATAAAGTAAGGTAGTAATGGGGGAACCATTTATAATTGGAACATCCTTAGAGTTCTTACTCAGGGCAGGGCTCAGCCCGTTAATATATAAAATAAAAAGCAATGGGGCGAGTACACAGCCCTGTCGAACTCCTCTTCTAATAAAAATATCATCAGATAATTCACCATCATTATTAATACGTACTCTTGCCTTAAGATCCCTATGTAAATATGAAAGAAAATATACCAACGAATCATCTAAACCATAATCAAGCAAATGTGACCATAACCTAGAGCGATTGACAAAATCAAAAGCGGAACTCAAGTCCATAAAACCTAAATAAAGTGGGGACTTTTTAACAATAATATATTTGGCCATGATCAGATTCAAGTTGAGACACTGCTCAACCGTGCCCACATGGCTTCTGAACCCCAATTGGATTCAATGTAGCACATTATTATCCTCAGCCCATTCCCTTATCCTCTTAAATAGTACCCTACCAAGAACTTTTAATGTATTGTCGATCAGTGAGATCGGACGGTAGCAGGCCGGATCCGACCTGTCACCTTTCTTGAATATCGGTACAATGACACTGTTCGACCAGGATTCGGGGATTGACCTGTCCGTCAAATTGTTAAATAGGTTGCATAATAAAGGGGCCCAAAATTTAATTTGCGATTTAATCTGGTCAATAGATAGACCGTCGGGACCAGGGGCTTTATTGCTAGCACTCTCCAAAATTGCATCCTCCACCTCAGATATTGAAAAGTTCAGTTGTTCAGCATTATTTAATAGTGGGGCAGAATCTATAGAAAGGGCTGTTATGGCATAAATTTTAGAGAAATGCTCCACCCAGACCTCACCGTTTATATTACAATTAATTGGTTGGATGTTAGAACCAAGAGATCTGAGTGATTTGACTTCTCTCCAGAACCCTGCCGTGTCTTTTAGCGAAGCAGTCCGCGTGAGTGACTCCCAGTGGTTAACCACTAAAGCCTCTGATCTTATCCGTAGGGCGAGTTTGTATTTAGATCTTAATTCTCTCACTAGGTTAAAATCCCTAGGATTTTGTTTTAAGGCCGCCCTCAGTTCTCTGTTGGCCTTTGAGCACACGGAGTCAAACCAGCGAGGGCTGTGATCTATATTGGGCCTAGATGGTTTAGATGATTCACATTTAATAGCCCCACAAATATTACTAAATGCAACAACCAATGCTTCGCCAGTACTATTAAGTGACAGGCAGGTCTCTATTAACAGAGGATATTTTTTAATTACCTTGACTAGGATAGCTTTATTATCCACCCCTTTCCATATTAGTCTTAGTCTATCAGTAGACAGTGCCAGATTTTGTGGCCCATTCTCAATTCTCAGAGCAGCCTTTATGGTCTGTGGATTATCTAAATATATTCTGAGCGGGTAATGGTCACTATATGCAGAGCAGATAACCTCAGCTTTTCGAGTTATATCACACAGGGACAAACAAAGAAATATATAATCTATCGTGGAAGCGCAGCCTTGACCTATATAGGTGGGTGTAAATATATTTTCAGCACTAATACCAACGATTTCCATAGCATTTACTAAATTGCGGGATGCTAATAGATTTGTCAACTCTTCACCGTTACGACATGGAGCACTAGTGCGATACATATGAGCGTTAAAATCACCTCCGATGCAGATACCATCGAAGGACCCATACTTCAACCCCTCCACGATATCATCAATAAAATTAAACAAAGACAAAAAGTTTGCATTGGGATGATTAACAAAGTCATTATTATAAAAATTAATTATGCATAAAACCATCCTGTTAATGTATTTCATAGCCATAAAACATTTGCCCGGTGTAGGGATCTGTTTAGTTTGTACCCCGGGTTTTATCTTAGACCAAATTGATAACCCCCCCACTGGGGCGTCCCATAGATGAAGCAGAGGCCTTTAAATTATAGCAACAGAAGCCCTCCATTATGGGATTAGTTGTGCACCAGGTCTCTTGAAGCAACAATATGTCACAATTATTATTGACCCAGTCAGACCATTCTTTGATTTTCAGTTTAGAGTTAAGACCCGCTATGTTCCAACTTACAAGAGAGAGTACAGAATCAAAAAGGTTTTTGTTCATAGGTTGGCCTCTTGCTGTAGTCCCTATCAAGGAATGTGAGGCTTCCTGATTTTCATTGATTGGAGTTGGTGATGGACCAACTGGGTTAACTGACTTAATCGGAGAGGGTCAGTCTAACATATCCAAACCTGACAAAGGTGCAAATCTATTAAATGTGTTAAGAGGGAAAGCAACTGGCTGAAATTGCATAGCAGGTGCCTGAAAATACCTTGATGGAGGGGGGAATTGCATTAAAGGTGGTCGAAATTGCATAGGGGGTTGTCTATAGAAGTAGCTTAGAGGTAACATAGTTGCAACCGTAGAAATGGCCGAACAGTTACCACTTCTATTAAGCAAATGTCTTACAGTTCCGGGATTTTTGAAGTTAAGAACTATACAATCTCCGTCCTTATCTTTAGGTAATGGTCCAATCCAAGACACCCTGCGAACCGATATAATTTCTCTTAATATGTCGTATCCAACCCCCTTGTGTTTAGTCAGCCAGTCTATACACTTGTTTCGTAGTTGTACCCAGGATTCCCCCTGACCCTCCCTCAGCGATGGTACTCCTGCCAAAACCAGGACAAAAGGACAGGCATCCGGTGGCAAGTGTAAGGGTAAGACAGGCCCTTCGTATTTACGAGGCCTATTAGACCCTGCTTGGGCAGTACCTTTATTCTTATCTACAGTTGATGTGGTTGTTGGAGTAGATTGAGTAGAGCCATCATTCTTACTGATGGCATTTTTGTTAATAATAGCCACAGGGGCAGTTTTTCTAGGTGCAGGAGTTGGAATAGATTTAGCAATTGTACTGGGTTTTACACACTTAACCCCTGTATTAACAGTCTGGGGTTGAATTTTAGGTTGTATGATAGACGGTAATGATGTTCCCGGGTTATTCATGCCCTCATCCAATACAATGCGAGCATCCTGTTCTTTTAGTGACAGAGTGTTGCTAAGGGATTCAAGTTCTTTTAAGAGACGGTCGGCTCTGATTTGATCCAAAATAATAGACCCCTTCCTTTTAGCTTCATCATTTTTAACCAGGTTATCTAGTCTGTCCAGTCTTTTAAAAACATTATTAAACTGGTTGATCATGTGTTTTTCCAATCGATTAAAAATAGTATCCACTATAGTTTCTATAAGGTTCCCGTTTTGTCTTGAGAGATTATAATTATCTCCCATTAATGAAGTTTGGGTCCATATAGTATTAAAATTCCCACTAGGGTGAATAGTGGGCGAAGGAGAATTGCTATCCATGTGCGCTAACTCTTTATCCTCCATAGAAACAGTTACCGCCCCCAAAGATTTTTGTTTAGTCCAAAGGCTTTGTGGTGTGGGCTGACTCTTGTTCGATAAAGGTTGTTTCCTTTTATTGGCCCTTTGCTTAATAGTACCTCTTTTTCTTTTTTCCCCTCCCAGTTTGTTACTACTAGAGTCCGTAATATCCAGGGTAATAACGTCATCCTGGGAGACAGTTGTAGTAATAGGGATAGTTTCTGTTAGCAGAGGTACTGGAGGTGTTGGAGACAATACCGGCTGTGGAGTAACAGCAGCTGTTATTAGGGGAGCAGAGTCCGCTGCTATATAGGTAACAGTATTTTCATCTTCCAGGACAATAGGCACGTTAATAGACGGGTGTGATGGCTTAACCACAGTAACCTCAGGGATAATGTGTATATTCCCATTTGCATAGTTAGCACCACTCAATTTGTTGTTGATAGCAAGTGAGCCCATGGAAAACCTCCTCTCAGTCTCCACAATTTCATTAAAGGCAGTTTCAATCAAAGTTTCAAAAGATGTGATGAGACAGTCGGAGGTATCAGCACCCTGGGTTAATACATCAGTATGGGTAGTAATAGCAGTGCAGTCACCCATGTTAGTACCTGAATATAGAACATACGTTTGAGGGGAGTCTTAGGGGGGTGGCCCGCCCGACCACTGTCGTCCACAGACGGCCACAGACGGCCCGCCCTTTGTCCGGGCTTCTCCCGCGCGCGACTCGCGGGTGCGAGAGGCGTTCCCTGCTAATGAAGCGCCTCCTGGCGCGTGTCCGTCGTCACGCCCGCCGCGTCCACCCCCGGGGCAGCTGGGTGATGTAGTTCCCCAGCTGCTGCTGCACCGGGTGGATGGCGGTGGATGGCGGTGTGAGCGCTGGCCGTTTCCCTCACGGCGCGGTTCTGGAGCTGTGCAGGGGTAAGTTTGCAAATCAAGTTGGCCGTTCCCCTCACGGCAGGTTAGGCAGTGTTTGAGGTGATTTTAATTGCTACCCGGAAGACCCAGACAACGAGGAGGAGAGCCTGTTTATTGCTGACATGGCCTCTCTCGGACTGCATCAAAGAGTAAACGGGTCCACACGTGTCACAGGGCATATATTAGATCTAGTTTTCACCATCTCTATTCCTCTGGTTTGTGAACATCAACAATTTTTACTTTGGACGGACCACTCTTTGATCAATTTTAGGATTCCTACGACAACAGAAATGCATCAATCATCTTAAGTAGGTAAAAACCTAAGTAGACATTGGCGCAAAATCACTCCTGAGTCCTTTGCTTTAGCATTTAATCATCCCACCACAGCAAGTACCCCAGATGTGGATCAAGCTCTTTCTAAATATCACAATGTTCTAAATTGTGCCTCTGATAAGATTACCCTTCTTCAAAGAGATCATATTCCCTCACATGGTGCTCACGCCCCTTGGTATACATTCGCTCTTAGAACGGAGAAATCATCATTTAAAAAATTAGAAAGCCAGTGGAGGTGCTATAATATTACCTGTGACAGAGAGCTGTATAGAGCAGCACGTACATGCTACCACCGCAAATGCTGCTCGGAAACTATACATCTCGGAAACTATACATCTTGGATCAAATTTCACAGGCAAAAAACTCATTGAAATGTTATTTAGAGTTCAAAATGATTCTGTAAACCCTAGAGAATTTACTCCAGTGATCCAGCCATCTCAGCCTCCTTGTGATTCTCTGGCTAATCTCTGTGAAGAAAAACTAAACAAAATCTATCAGAATTTCCCCTACTATCTGGAGGTGACTTTTCCTTACCTCCCCTCGCCCATGGGGTACCAAACTTGGAAAAGTTCAAGAAGCTTTCCTTGGAGGAAATTCAGGTAACACTTGCTTCAGCCAAATCCGGATCTCCTTTAGATATTTGTCCCGCCATGATCTCCATTGCTCTCGCCTATCAGTTTGCTGCTGCCATATATTTAATATTCAATCTTTTGGTTAACACTGGAAAAATCCCTGCCACATGGAAGGCTGCCCAGTTTAGGCCAATCCAAAAAAAGGCTAGTTTAACACATTTGAAACTCTCTAATTATCGTCCAATCTCATTGCTTCCTTAATTAGGTGAGCTCTTGGAAGAATTAATTAACAAACAACTTTTAGAGTAACTTGAGGTTAACAACATCCTAGACCCATCACAGCGGGTTTCAGACCGTCTTACAGCACTGAGAAAGCCTTGGTAGTGGTCACAGACCATATCAGAGGTTCTGTAGATGGCAAAATACCATCTATGCAAGTATTGCTCGACTTGTCGACCACGTTCCATGCAGTGTCCCATCCCAAATTACTCTATAGGTTACAATAGATGGGCATTCATAGGACAGAGCTAAATTGGCTTGGCGGTTTTCTGTCCAACAGAACCTAAACCCTTATTTTATGTTCTTTTAAATCTTGCACAATGTCGCTGGACAAGGGGGTGCCCCAAGGCTCTTGTCTTGACCCTCTGCTCTTCAACATATATTTTGCACCACTCGCCAAGATTGTAAGAGCCTTTGGCTTTGAGATCATAATATATGCATAATATATGCAGACTATACACAGCTTGTAATCTACTTTGAGAAAGATTTAGCCAAAACTAAACACAGCTTTTTAGACGGATGCCAGCAATTGGCACATGGATTACAGAAAACTTTCTCAAGTTGAATGCAGACAAAAATGAGATTATGCTGTTTGGCAAGGCCCACCAACTATGGACTGTTAACTGGTGTCCATCAGAACTTGGAATTGTGCCAACACCCAAGCGGGTGGTCAAGAACTTGGGAGTCCGCCTTGACCAACCTCTTACCATGAAAGAACAGGTGATGTCAACTTCAGGTTCTTGTTTCCATTTCAGGCACTTATTCAGAAGAGCGTTTCTCTTCCTTCCACTCTCAGCAAGGAAAACGACGGTCCAGGCCCTTGTGGTTAGCCACCTGGATTATTGCAACGTTTGTTTTGCTTTTGCAAATGAGACGCTGCTATCAAAATTACAGGTGGTACAGAACACCGTGGATCGCCTGCTTTGCAATTTGTCACCTGGGGCTGCCTCAGTTCCCCATCTGCAGACTTGCATTGGCTCCTGGTTCAGAAGAGAATAATTTTTTTAATGTGTTATCTTACTCATAAAGCTCTAACTAGAAACTGTCCAGGTTAAATAGCTACCAAACGTAGGCACTACAACCCGCTGAGATTTTTGAGACCGAGTGATAAAGCACTGTTACTCATTCCACGTGTCAAAAGTGCCCGTTCGGGCAGCATGTCTTATTCCTATCTGGCTCCTTATTATTAGAACAAACTGTCACACCATATTTGGATCTATTCAGATCATTCTCGATTTAGGAAAGTACTTAAGACAATTTTGTTCTTGTCTAGCTGCTCTTGTTGCCCTGTCTCTTGATTGCACCGAGATACTCCTTGGGATGATTCGAGTGAGTCATAAATTAAATTGGCATAACATAAAACTGTCTATTCCAGTACCAATGCATTAAAAACCAATGCATTTGTAAAAAATGGGTTGGATACAGGCAGGAAGTGATGCATTGGGTGTGACAGCCTGCTAACTAGGAAATGTGAATTTGCTTACTCCTTTACTTCTCTGTTAGTCAGTGCATAGTGGAGGAGGTTGCTTGAGGGTATCTGATGGAGAAGTGTGTTAGTTGATATTGAGTGTGTGTGTTGTGTCCAGGTCCCTGTTGCTGTCATATATTTTGTAGTGTCATTGTTATGTATTTTGTATTGTCATTGTACTGTTGGTGTTTGTGTTTTGGGGTACTGTGGGTAGGTATAGTTGGTAGGGATTTTAGATTTAGAGTAGACTATTTTTGGGGGATTGTTGAGGGTTGGGGTATGTCTGGGAGGGGAGGGGGTGGAACTTCAGTGAGCCACAGCTGGGATGGCTGGTCTGGCTCATACCACATTACCTCTCAAGGATGCTTGAGGCTGGTGGCAGGATGAGCAAGGGCTATCCTGCAAAGGAAAAACATGACCGATGGGAGCAGGTGCGCTGGCACCACAAAAATATTTTCAAGGTGTCCCTTACTACACAGTATTGGATATGGCTCTATACCTGTTACCTCAAAACATACACAATTCAAATCCGAATTAGAATATTATAAAATAATTTCTTTATTTAAACATTTTTTGTGTAGCATGATCTGCAGTTAAAAACATATATTTGTAAAAAAAACACAATTTATAATGCTCTCTACATATATCATAAAAAACACTTCATCGTAAAATTACATGAAAATCAACATTCACATAAGAGGGAAATACAAATAAATTTTTCAAATGTGTAGACTGAACACCCCACTATTACCCCTTCTGCTATTTAACCGCACAACAATAAACAGAGAGACAAAAACACAGACAATTAAATTTGTCATCCTACGACACATCAGGGTAACATTAATTTTTCAAACCAATCCTCTTAGCATATGCCTTTAGCTTGTGTTTAAGAATTGGTCACAGTCCCCAAAAAGATTGTGCCTATTAATGGCGTTGACACGTTTCGATGGCTTTCTCTTATTGTTCCATCTTTTTCAAGACCAGGATATGTCTCTCTTTTTTAGGCACTGATTGGTTGCCTGCTGCCGTTATGCCTGTTGGAGATACATCATATTAATTCTCTATTTTGTATTCCATTTAGCATCATTCAATTCCTGTAATGACTTAACATCTTAGACTAGCAACATTTTAGTCCAAAGATTAATTCAGCTCTATGGTTGAATACTTCTCAAAATCTGATTAATTTACAAACCCGGTAAACACCCCGGTATAGTATTCTAAGTCATGTATTTTGATTTATGCAAAGCCTATAGGTGATAATTTCACCATGCCCCATCTCTGGTTAGAATCGCTTTATATCAAAAGTGTACATTTCTGCTTAATTTAAAACAAACAGTAGATGTATTACCTTATCTCATCTTACTGCTGTATTAGCACTCCTTTTTAATTGGACATACTCTTCTTTTTGGGGGGTTTACACGATTCTGGGGAATGTAATTAAATTTACAATAAGTAACCTAATTAGCACACTTTCATGCTGCTCTAACTGCATGACTAAATATGAGGTTCTCCGTCTCACCTTCTTGTTGGAAACCCTTTTTTTTCCTCTCCTTTTTGTCGAGTCTTATCGCTTTGTCTGTTCCCTGGTTTAACTTCCTTTTTGTAAAAACATATATTCTTCCACTTCTATCTGTTGAGGTAAAAGGGTCCCACATTACTTTTTACCCTTCATTAATTCCTTTTTGAATGACAGACCCTCGTTAGTCCTAACCTTCACCTACCTTTAAAAGCAATCTTTTGAGGATCTCTTATACTTCCCTTTTCCGATTTTGCTCTCGCAATAGTACCCTACTCCCCTGTTTGCGTGAATGGGTCTCTCTCTTCTCTTTCTTAGTCCCTTACTATACACCAGCTAAAGCAGTATGAGCAGATATCGTCTCCGTGGAGACCGATCTAATAGACTTCCTGAGGCTGGAGATCGGTGGACCAGTCAGTAGGTATGTATGTCATGTCTGCATATAGTGATGTACCTGTATCTGGAACACTAAACGGAAACATGATTAGTACTACATTTATCTTTTCCAACAATATAGGGACGATGGTGCATTCCTGTTTCTTCACCCTCCACTGGTGCTGTATTGGAGGACTGGCCCCAACACAGGCACCCTTGCACAATGGTGTAAGGGTGCCTGTGTTGTTGCAGGGATTGTGTTTGCGCAGGAAGGCACAACTGCTTGCACAAATGTAAAACCTGATACCCTTTCTCCTCTTTCTATATGTATTCCAGAAGGCAGCACACATGCATACATGAGAAAACGAGGAGAACTCCAATCATGTCTCCTCCTATTGACTCCCCTGGGGAGCCATATGGTCTTTGCACATTACCAGGTCAGCACTGTGTCATAAATCTGGGCAGCCATCATCAGACATGGGTGTTGTGTGATTAAAGCCCCCACACGGCCCATGGAATACCTACCTAGTGCTGAGTCTGCCAAGGGAGTGATTTCGCCTGCGTTGCCGTACTCCATATGTATTAGGCAATCCAAACCCACCCAACGTGGCTTTGTGTCATATTAAATTTATGTGACATATCAATTTGGCCCACTGGAGCATTTAAACATGTTATGCTTGTGAGGTGCAAGGTGTTCATTAACTTGCTCCTTAGATACTTCCAGGGTAAATCGTGTCACCCATGTGCCTTGGCACACTGGACTCTGCCGTTGTGCTGGCCAGCATTACTCAATCTATCCCATCCTGGACGCATGCTTCAGGCATGTCATTATCAGTACCCCTGAAGTCCAGCATCCCAGATGTTCTGGGGTGCAAATGGACTCGATGCATGCAATGAGCTGGGCATATTGCCAAATGCGTTTTTCCAAGGTGTGCACTTCATCAATACTGTTATCTTATGTTATAGTTTATAAATATGTTGACATGCTAAAATGCAAAATTCAAAATGCCATATCCTCTTTCATGTCTTTTAGGTGGCCATCTTCCATTCTCATGGGGAGAGGTGCTATTATTTCAGGACCCCAATGCTACCAGTAAGTGTCAATAGTAAATGGTACTATTTTGATGTATGTGTCTGATTGATGTAGGAATGAGCTATCGCAATATGTGGCGGGAGGTAACATCAATGAGCTGTCAGTGATTCAGCGCATCACTGGGCGAAACTGTCTTTAGAAATTCTCACAGACAAAGACCACTGTTTTTTACCGTAAGGTACATGTAAGCTGGCCACAGGAAATACACATCTCTAAATATGTACCTAGACCCTTAGTTACAGGGAATTGGCTTAGGCAGCACAGCAAGTCACCTTACTGCACTGCTCTACACCAATGTGAAAGGGTGTGAATGCACCGTATTATGCAAAACAGTGCGTTCCTGTCCATTCTCCCTCCACTGGCACAGTTTCAGCAAACTAGTGCAAATGCAAGCACACTTGCACCATGGTGCAAAGGTGCCTGTGCTGTCATCAGAATTGTTACTGTGCAGAAAGGTGTACCTTCCTGCACCGCAACAATCCTAGGAGGCCTTTTCCTCTTTCTATGAGTGCTGCAGAATACAGAGCACATAGAAAGAGATAAGGACGAGGAGAAATGAAGATACAGCACATAACTAATACTATTCCTAAGTCCAGTGCACCCCTACAGCAAGTCGTTGTAACGACTAGCGATGTACTGGTTCACGTTGAAACGGAATGGAATGCGTGAAAAACGCATTAGTTGTAATGAGACCTATTCCTATTTGGCCTGTATATATTTATGAGGCCACTCAAAGCCACGCAGGATGGATTAGTGTGGGTTCATGAATTTTATTCAGAGTTCTGTGTCATGCATGTACCACTTCATGTGGGGTAAAGTGCTGCAGGGCTCTCATCAATAAACCCCTGAGTGAGAGCTGCAACGTGTGCAGCCTTGTGAAAGCTCGAATGGGGTATGCCAAGATAGCCACATTGTCTGTACTGTATCACCTAATCCATGTACACTTATGTTTATGATCAATGATCTAAACTTATGCTGGCCGCCACTCCAACTCCCAATTTAGTGTAACCAGGCTCATGTGTCAAATTTGTCGATCTGGACATCTACATGAGTGTGAACAACTGGCCCATATGATATGGGTTCTATCTCATTGTGAGTTCTGTTACAGTCTGTGCAAATACACAGATGGCACTTGACTCAACTTAACTGGTACTAGTTGGTGATGTCTATGTAGTGACAACATATTGTCTATATCTTCATCCCTATTGCTGGTGTTGTTATGGTCAGGTACAGAGTAATTGTCTTACAATGTCAGACTAATTATGTCAGACATCATGTACATGTCTGGACTATGTTAACAATGTATTTATTGAAACCACTTGCACTCCTGAGGCGGAAGCCGGGAGGGTATTTTTAAAATATTGAAAGTCACTAAAATTTTTGTGTATTTTAAACCACACCTCACTTTAACTTCGCTGCTTCAACAGGACACAGCTTGGTCCTAATTTACCCGCGCAGCTGACTGAACGCTGCCGCGGACTCGAGGGAAACAATATCTTTTCCTGACGCCATTACCGGCGACCCGCGAAGCCACGCCCCCTCTGAGGTCACGCCCCCCGCTCACGCCATATATAGACGCTGGCTGCTAGCGCCTACCAGAAACCACTTGCACTCCTGAGGCGGAAGCCGGGAGGGTATTTTCAAAATATTGAAAGTCACTAAAATTTTTGTGTATTTTAAACCTCACCTCACTTTAACTTCGCTGCTTCAACAGGACACAGCTTGGTCCTAATTTACCCGCGCAGCTGACTGAACGCTGCCGCGGACTCGAGTGAAACAATATCTTTTCCTGACGCTGATAGAGATCGTGGGTCACCCGACCAATAATTTCACCATATAGTTTTTCGGGCCCATAACATTTAATTTATCATATACATTAATCGGATGACCTCACAAACCTACCACCAGTAACCCTGTTTCCTTCCTATTGTATTCTAATGTACCCGACTTACCATCCACCGTTACGGGTACCTATGACCATGATAGATCAGGGAGCTAGCTGTAAAAGAAAGGCAGGCAAAATGCAAAATACCAACTTTATTTCTTACTATGTATTAAATTGAAATGACCACGGACAACTGGGAAGTTTTAAAAGTTTATCTAGAATTCTTTTTCTAAGAGCATTAGGCTTACAGTTAAAAGGCAGTCAATAATCAGGATAACGATAAACATATAACCATAAAGGAACAATGTAAGGGTAAACATTTAGGTTTTTCTAAATAATAGTGAGACAGGGAACACGCTAAATAGAGTAATTTGAAAATGCAAGATTGGACAATCGATAAATGGGCAAACCTATGCAAATATAAAACTACACTATTTGGATGTGCTTCATGAGTGAGTATCCAGGAAAACCCTATACAACCTACAGGAAGGGTAGAAAGTGGAACACGCTATAGTTCTAGCATTATTACTTCAATTCAGTATTTAGAGAAAATGTAAACCACCTCAATAATTCATAAACAGTACGGAGAGATTGTGTTCTAAAAGGTAGGGAAACATAGGAACATGCTTTGGAAAATATAGACTTTGATTCTTCATATAGCAGACTGCGGAAAGCATGGAAACTTAACGTATGCAAAGGTACGTCTTTATTGAAGCAAAGACAGAAAAATAGAAAGGTGCAGTTTAGAGTTTTGCTCTTATAATTACCTAAAATTGGTGTGGACACCAACCCTGGCCACGGGTCAGTCAAAGACAGGAAAACCCTCAAGGAAGGATAACCATCAATGGGACAGCAGGTGCAGAATGGACATCCCAGGACAGGACAGGAAACCCAGATTAGGATCAGGACAGGACCACCAGGACACGACCAGCACCCGCAGTTTGGAAGCAACGCCTGCGCTCCACCCTCTCTGCAGATATCAGTCAGAACCCCGATTGGGTTAGCGAACTCCCCAGCAAAGTGCACCGTCAGCACTTAAGGTTTAGTAAAACCTTTAAAGTCTATGGTCAAATTCGGACAGAGTGCTCCGCAGCACCTCTGTATCAAGTCACCTATTGAGTGTGATGGGTCAGTGACAGGTCAGCTATTCGGACAAGTCGGACAACATCTCTAGCTAAACCTAGGCTAGTTATACTGTTTTGGGTCAGTGTACCACCCCCAAATGTTGCAAAGTGTCAGAATTCCCAATTTCGATTGGTCCTCAAGTAGGGTAGGTTAACACACCAATCAGAACAGACTACTGTAAGCCTAAATTTACATTCTAGGGATCCGCCTAGCAAGTTTGGGGTTCTCACGAAAAGTTGCACAGAATACAATAGAGAATGTCAAAATGTATCTATTGAAGAACATCTTCTGCTCCATCCTCCTGGGTCAGAGGTGGCGCTTGCATGAGCCTCTTAACTATGGCTGCCAGCTGGCTGAGTTCCACTGTTCAAGGACATTTCGCTCTGGCTGCCGGTCATGCGCAGAAGGGACCTTCAAGATGGTTCTCGGTTTAGTTGGACCCCCCAATTATCGCGGTACATGAAAAGTAAGCGAAAACAAATTAAAACATAGAAATAAATGAATGTACTACATCTCATATGTGGGTACTTTATATATCACTTTATAAAAATATACTATGCAAGTATGTATTAGTGCAATACACAATAACACAAGAGCATCTGCACAAGCTTCACCACGTTAATACAATGCGTAGCCATCTTAGCTGCATTACGCATGCGCACCCTTTCCCTCCAAGACTTCAACTACGTCACGTCACGTGAGTATGACTAACGCATGCGCAGAAGCAAATTCCAAAACAGCGGCCATATTAAGGACAAGAGTTAATGGGATTAGTAAAACACATAGGCAAGCGTCTCTAAGATGCACGCATATCCAAAAATACATGAAATTAGTAAAACGAACAATTGGTATTACCGGGTTATAACAGATTCGAGGTTCATGACTCGAGCAAGTTGCGTAATAGGCAAATTCTTGCTCTATCAATCCCCTCTTTGATGATATTTACTATCATCACAAACAAATGGAACCAGATGCCAACTTTTTCACACCTTGTGCATTTCAATCTCTTCCAACAGGCGATTCAATTTCTCTTTCACATCTTTACTAGGGTGAGAATTTTTCACCTTTTTGTAAATTTGATTATTCATTTCTTCCAATTCAAGCTCATCCACACTCCGTTTCACGCCTCTTCTATTCACAGTGTATTTCTTTGTGTGTTTGCGACATTTGCAGCAGACAAATATGAGAAAAATGATGAAACCTATCACTCCAATTGGCATCAGTATTTTAAACAATAAGCCTTTACCTAAATTAGCAAACCAATGATCTACATTGGAGAGACCATCTGAGGTGCCGGGTTTTTAGGAACCCGGTGGTGCCAGGGGGTAACACCCGAAGACCTCTGAGTTCTCCCTTGTTCCGGACCACAGAAACTATGAGTCTTCTAGTCGCAGTCAGAGATCAAGTTTTATTGGTAGCTACCAAGTAACACGTGTCCTAGAAGCACGACAAACACGGGTCATGTATTCTCAGGAGACTGTACGTGTTCGTTTTTACAGAACCAGTCTTCTCCTTTTATACAGAAATAATGGCTTCAAGCAAGAATTCTTGAGTTTATGATATGGCTGTAAACATATTTCTGCAATAATACAAAGTGCGGCGTCACGCAAGCAAGCCCACATTTTAGATGTCCAGTTCGTGACAGATTACCCAGCAAGATCCGGGACTCCCATCAGATATCGATGAAACACCAATAAGGGCAGGTACCACCCAGTCATAAAACTGGCCATAAAGAAGAAGTATGGCCAGGTGCATGTTTGTAGAAAGCATGTTCTGTATGGGGTGAATGGTTTGTGGAATGTTATGTGTCGATGTTATCGTATTCGGCCACTGGACGGGGAGCCGCCCAAACAGGTTTGGCTTAAGGCAATGGAGTCAGTTTGGACAGGTCAGGGGGAAGTCAGGGAAGGTGGACGTGTCCTTTCGGATCAAGCTCGACCTTTAATTGACTTAACAGGAGGGCAAGACGTAAGATGGATGCCGTTCACAAAATGGAGTCTAAGGGAGTGGGATGGAAACTACGATTTAGGGGTGTTGGCAACCCTTGATTGTCACGAAAATACATAGGAATGATGTCCTAATCATTATCGGTTCTTAGACACTAAATTCGTCATGGTACTTTGATATTTTGTGACACGGGTATTGGACCTCGATATTGGGATAACAATAGGGTCCAGATTTCCAGAACCACAGACCCTCCTTTTGCCCTTATGTAAGGCAATAACTCATGTTAATCTGAGTCTAAATCTGTATGAAGGAATTCGTGGAGATGCTGCTGTAACATCATTCTGTTGCTCAGTTCGTCCCTTGACGCAGGCTTCCGTACACATGAAGTAGCACAGAGGCCACAGAGTGCAGGAGCGCACTGGACACATAGGCAGAACATAAACAGAAGTGTTAAGATCATCCCAATGAAGATTAGCGTTTTCCATCCCTAGGCAGCGATCAGTCCCCAGAACCACCCTAGCAAGGACCAATCCCCTTTCTCAACGTGAAGGGAACCAGATATTTCATGTAGTTTAGAGATGGCCTGGTATACTGTCGGTGCATTATCAGGGATGAATATGCAACAACTGGATTGGATGACTCTACACACACCACCACGATCGGCGAGTATGATATCAAGTGCAATTCGGTTCTGAAGGGTCATAAGTCGATCCGACTGAAGCTCGGTTGTCAAATTGCCAAGTGCTCCGGCCGTTGTAGTCACGGCGGATTCAACTATCCTTGCTAACTGGCGAATATTCCTGCTGTTCACCATAGGCCCCCAAAATGGCAGAAAACCTTTTGCGAAGTCAGCGAATTCCTGACCCGTGGTGTCGTCTTTACTCACGACACCTCTAGCTATCCTTGTCCGATGGTAATCTGCTCGGGCCATGTAGGTAGGAGGCAGCAGAAATTAGATGAAACACGTGCCTGAGAAGTCAGGGGATAACCATGTATAGGCTTGGTCGTGGCAGACGAAATACGTGCCTTTGGCTGCTAAGAGTATAGGGGAAGTTCGGGAGGCGAGCACATAAGTTTCCGTGCAAATGTTCTTTCCTAACTGTGCTGTAGGATCCCTACCAATACCTTGTAAACATAGGTGACCTCGGTGGGGCACTATCCAAACTGGGCGGGATTTCTTTGCTGCCTGGCTCTTGATCAGGTAAATGCCATGTTTGGTTACGTTCCAACGAGTGTATGGGGTCATACACTCGTTGCTATTAGTGCCTTGTTACTGAAATCGCTTTCAGTGGAACGGGTCGGGTATGGTTCTAGGGCGAATAGTAACATGGTCTGAAAAGCCCACAGAGAACCATAATAGCTGAAGGGCAGGATGAAGTACGGGATACCCTTATCAGTCGTGTGCGGCATGAGTCCGCATATCCAACAGTTTGATGTGTTCATTATAGACTGGTGTTGGTGCAGGAGTTTGATGAAAGAGTTATTTACAAATTCGAGCCTTCTGGCAGACTCGTGCTCAGGTAGAGGGTGAAAAGAGTGCGGGGAGAGAGAGAGAGGAGGCGTTGGCAGAGTGTCATTTGAGAATAGGGAAACTCGAAATGCGAATAGAGCAGAACCAATCAAAAGCATAACAGCGCTAAACAGCATTAGAACACATATTATTAAAAACTTTCTCTTGGACAGTATAGTACACAATTGTTTTTCAAAGTTCGTAAGTTTGACAGGTCTCTCTACCCTTGGAAACTCCATCCTCTACTTGCTGCCCGCGGTGGTAGGTTGATTCTGCCAGGGAGCGCGCTCCATTCGGTCCGGGATGACTCCCTCGGACCAACCAGAACCGTGGACCTAAAACTTCCTTGGTTGCACTCCCTCCACTTCAACCGCGACCCTAGCAGCGGAACCGGATGGCGGTTCGAAAAATCAAAAATGAGCTAGTTCCCTGGGACGAGAGAGCTGGAAGATAAAAATAGTTCTTGGGAAAAAGGGAAATCACATTAGATCAAACTTTTATTAGTCTCTGGGGCTGGATCTCAGATCGTACCGTCGCTTCTCAGGTACGGTGTGGTCTTTAAACAATGTCTCAGGTTCGGTAGTGTCCACTTGCATAGATGGTGACACACGTCCTTTCAGAATACGATCACTCTCCTTTTCGGTACCAGTCTCTTTTAAACGTGCATCGCTGAAAGGGATGAAACGAGGTACGGATTCAGTCTTAGAGTCGGCAAATCCTTTATCGACCCACTGGTCGTGTGAAAGGGGCAGAGGGACCCGTTTGCAATGGGTCCCATGCACCCAGTTCATTTTGCCGTCCACCCGAACGGCTGACCTCGTAGAAAGAAGCACCAAATACGGTCCGGTCCACCTCGGCTGTCCGTTGCTGGTGCGCTGGAAGTTCCGCACCAAAATCCACGTACCGGGTTTGATTGTATGACCTGGATCGTCAGAGGCTGGCGGAGAGGAACTGTGAACCTGTTGGTGTAAAACACGTAATTTAGCTGTCAATTCGCACAAATAATCAAGCAGTACGGGGTGTTCTATTTCACGGAGTTTCTTTGGTCTTGGCACGCCCCAGACGTTGGCTGGGCGGCCGAACACTATCTCATGGGGGCTAAGACCTAATCTGGAATGGACAGTCATCCTAGTTGACAATGGTGCTAGGGGCAAGGCGTCAGGCCATTTAAGACCTGTACTGGCTTGGATCTTGGCTAGCTTGAGTTTCAAAGTGCCATTGTAGCACTCTACTAATCCAGCTCATTGGGGGTGATTTGCAGCGTGGAATTTTTGGTGTATGCCTAGACACTCACACACTCTCTTCATCACTCGTCCTATGAATTCACTTCCATTATCACTCCAGACAATTCTAGGCATACCGAATCTCGGGAAGAACTCTTTGACAAGAGCTTTGGCAGTTGTCAAAGCAGTATTGTCTTTGAGGGGGTACGCTTCCACCCACCTTGAAAAGGCGCAGACAACAACGAGTACATACTTTAGATTGTTGCACCTTTCCATGTGAATGAAATCGAGCTGCAAATCCTCGAACGGATACGTAGGAGGCGCAAAATGACCAGCTGGAGTTGGAGTTCCTTTACCGGGATTGTGTTTTAGGCATATCATACATTTTCTGACCACATTTTCTGCATATTTTGGGATATTGCTATTCTGTCATACTGGGGCCAATAGTTTACATATTCCTTTCGAACTGATGTGTGCCATGCCGTGAGCCATGGTTACTACTGCAAGTACGTATGCATTAGGTAGTAGCCATCGCTGGTGTTCCGATAATTCGACCCAACAGCCATTCGCATCCAATCTACCCTTACTTTTTCTCCACTCATTCAACTCATCCTCAGTTGCCTCAGCTTGTATACATTTCACGCTTTCAATGGTGTCTTCACACATTCCCACATCAGCAATACATTTAGCGGGACCTGCAACATACATTCGACTCATCGTGTCCCTTGCGGTCTCTTTCGCAACCTCGTCTGCAAATGCATTCCCGCGGCCAATATCGTCTTGAATTTTCTTGTGTGCACTGCATTTCATAATGGCAACTTGTAGTGGCATGGTCAGTGACTCAAGGAGCTCATTAACTAGCTGACCATGTTGTATCTTTGCACCATGTGAGGTAAGGAAACCACGTTCACGCCATAATCTCCCAAAACTGTGAGCCACGCCAAAGGCGTATTGGCTGTCCATGTACACATTCACTCGCTTTCCTTTTGCTAACACGCATGCTCTGGTAAGGGCAATAATTTCCGCAGCTTGTGCAGAGTTGTGGGAAATACGTGTGGTCTCTATAATGGTGTGTAATGTTGTTACGGCATACGCTGCAGTCGTGTCACCATTCGGTAGCTTGAAACATGAACCATCAACCCATAAAGTATCATTGCATTCAGGAAGGGGAGTGTCCTGTAAGTCTACTCTCCCTTTTGTCTCTTCTTCTGTCCTAAAGCAGCAGTCATGTTTATCAATCTTGTCTGTTCCTGTCGAAATGGGTAATAACGTTGCGGGGTTCAGTGTATCACACCTCTTTATGTGGATGTGGCTTGCTAGCAACGTAAGTTCGTAACTAGATAGTCGAGCGCTAGTAAGGTGTTGTGTCTTTGTCCTGTTTAGTAAAATGTCTACTACATGTGGAACCATAACGATCAGAGTATTATTCATGACTAATCCAGCGGACTGTCGGATGCAGACAGCTGCTGCGGCGGTGGCTCTCAGACAACTTGGTAGTGCCTTAGCCACGGGATCGAGAGTTGCCGAAAAATACGCGCATGGGCGTTGTCTGTTCCCAAAATGCTGTGTTAAGACTGATAATGCACAGCCTTCCTTCTCATGGACATATAATGTGAAAGGCTTACTGTAGTTGGGGTTTCCCAACACAGGGGCTGAACACAATGCATCACGCAACTTGTGAAAACTCGTCTGACAATCTTCAGACCAGGGCATAGGATTGGTCATATCTTTACGGAGTAGTGCCAGCAAGGGTTTAGCTAGTAGTGAGAAATTCGGTATCCATTGTCTACAGTACGATGTAATGCCCAAAAAAGCTCGAACTTCTCTCTGTGTCCTTGGGGCACTTAGTTCTGCAATTGCCTGTATTCTTTCTGGTGTCAGTCTCCTTCCCTCCTTCGACAAGACGTGACCTAAGTAGGTTACTTCTTGTCGGCAAAATTGTAGTTTGGAAAGGGAGACTTTGTGCTTCATGTCACATAAGTGATGCAATAATGACAACGTAGCTTTCTTGCAAATTTCTTCAGTGTCTGTGGCGATCAGCAGATCGTCGACATACTGAATCAGAGTTGAACCACTTGGTAGAATGATCGTGTCTAGTTGTGTTTTCAGGGCCTGACTGAATATTGATGGGCTTTCGCAGTAGCCTTGAGGAGCGCACTTGAAGCGGAAGCTTCGTCCTCCTAAATTAAATCCGAAAATATCTCTACTTTCCTCGGCAATCGGGATGCTGAAGAAAGCGTTCTTCAGGTCAATCACCGAGAACCAATTTGCTGAAACTGGAACCATTGTCAATAAAGCAGTAATGTCGGGGACGACTGGAAACTGTGGGATAACGATCTTGTTTACTTCTCTCAGGTCGATCACGAACCTATACATAGGGGGTTGTGAAAGATCAGTACGTTTTAAGACGGGCAAAACCGGACTGTTACAGATATTTCCTGTCGTTTCTTCGATGACGTCTTTATCAATCAAGTCATGAACAATTTTCAACAACGCTTTCTCGCATTCGCTAGATATTTTGTATTGGGGAATACGCGGTAACCTAACGTCAGCTTTCAACGTTATGACATATGGTGCTATCTCCAAACGACCTACATCATTAGAACCATTTGCCCAGAGTATATCAGGAAGTGACAATAATTCAGTTGGAATATTTTCCTTTGATAAATACATTGAAGAAATGACCTTCTTACCTAAAGTAAGTTGTACTCCCGAGGGAGAACAGTACAAGGTCGCATATAATCTTTTTAGTAAATCCAAACCTAACAAATTTTCACCACAACCTGTTGTCAAAATGAGGGGTGCTTCTAATTCGCATGGGCCAACAGAAAGGGATATAGGACTAGAGATCGGGTTTCTAACAGGGGCGCCAGAGAAACCTACTGAGACATTCATTTCGCCAGACAAAGGTGCGCCAGGAAGTTTCGAGTGCATGATAGAACTTTTTGTAACACCAGTATCCAGCAGAAATGGCTCTGACACTCCTGAGGTAATCACCTCGACATAAGGTCCATTCTGATCTACCGGAAGTGAGACAACTCCCTCTCTTTGTCCATGGCTGTCCTAGCAATCGTTACCCTCATTTTCGTGTTCAGCGTAATAGTCGTCAGCATAGTACTGAGCTGACTTAGACGATGAATTATTCTGTTGGTCAAAGCTATTCATGGACTTCTGAGGCGGAAAAGGAGTTGTATTCTGAGTGAAATTTCCACGGCCTCTACCTCTAGGGGCCTGTTGAACACCTCTCCCCCTTACACCTTGACCACCGTTTAAACGTCGCGCAAGAGCCGGACAATTATCCTTAAAATTACCCTCTTCCTTGCAATACGCACATTGATTCGGGCCATATGTAGGACGCTGATGGGAAAACTCGTTACCTTGCGCGTTCCTTGAATACTGCTGTCGTGGTTGATAGTCGGGCTGACTAGCCGTGCGAGGAGAATAGGCCTGCTGGAGGAGACCCTTAGTTTTCAAATCTTTCGTCTTTTTATCTGCCTTGTCTAGCTCGTCTTTACGCCTATTTTCATAGTACTGGGCTGTAGCTAAAATCTGTGCTGACGTAGAGACAGCCCAAGCACTCTCAGAGTCTTTTAGTTTATTACATAGTTCAGGGAGCAAATTATGTACGAACTTGTCCACAAACAATCTTTGGCCACCCTCGGTAGCCATATCTTGACCACTGTGGTCGGTGAATGTTTCCTCAAACCTTGTGAAAAAGTCAGACACATTCTCATCTTTCTTTTGTTTACATGCTGATAGCTTGTCCCAATTTACGCGTACTTCAGGCATTATTGTCTTCATGTATGCTATAATTCTACCGGGAAGTTCAGCTATTAACGGCTCAGGTTTAAAACCACCGACTTGTCTAGCATCTGTAGTCGCAATGTTCGCCCATGAGTCACCTAGTTCCTGATCGTGATCCGTATGACGTATCTTGCTCCATAAAGGATGTGGAACAACGTTCCCAAATAACATGTCGACATCTGCTAAATTCATTATACATGAGCTTGCAGTTTGTGATAACTCCTTATAATACCCAGTTGGGTTTTTACGAGGGTCAGGTAGTGACTGCTTGAGTGCTAATACTTCCGATCTTTTCCATGGGACATGTACCCATACACGCTGGAAATGGGGCAGAATTGGTGGATTAGCATTCGCATCACCTTCCCTCCAAACAGGAGGAACCTCTCTCATGGGGTACTGTCTCGCTCTTTTCCTACTAGATGTACCACATTCAGACGATGACCCAGAGTTACCACCTGTGCTTCGATATGATAATAATAACTCAACTGCTTTGTCGACATCGGGACCTACAATCATGCCTTCCCCAAATTTAAATCGTACATTACACAATTCTCGAGCGTTGCTCTCTTGACCATTATCTTCCAAGTCCTCAAACAGAAAAACACACATCTGTTCAAAAACATATCATTGCGTCGGTTCATCCCATTGACGGAAAACGTTCATGACGGACTCTACATCATATCTGGCTGTATCCAGAGCCCAATTCCGTGCTAACTTATTCAGGCATTCCCTCTCTCGATAATCAGGCATTTGGCTTCGTAACTGTCTTAGTCCCGTATTAGGGGTCGTTTTAGGCGACCGAAAAAGTGGTGAAGGAATGTTAGTAACAATGCTGGCCGTTTTATGCCAGACGGAAGGTGAAAGTGGAGAAATAACTGGTGTCAGAACAGAGTCACGCAAAGCAGAAACAGAAGCGTTCGCAGAGCTAGTATCGGAAGAAATGGAAGCAATAGAAGGTGCGCTAGGCGAAATTGTAGAAGGAATAGTAGGAGAAGTAGATGTCATTGGTGAGCCTTGAGGAGGCTGCACTAGAGAAATAGAAGCCAGCTGAAGAGTAGCTGGTGAGTGCTGTAGAGGAGCTGGTATAACAGCTACCAGAGGTGCAACCAAAGGTTGCGGAGGTGCTGTGGCATTTTGCGCATAGGGCGGTGGCGAACTCAGCAAATGCGCCATTAATGGATCTTTCTCACGCTCTTTTACTGTCTCTTGCTGAAGAGATGGTAAAATAGGATAGCATTTATCTATTGCCATTTTACGTTGCCTGCGCAACTGCTCACCTATCTGATCTTCTTCATTGTCTTTAAATTTTATCGCGGCTTGTATTACTGAAATACCTCTTTCTCTCTTATTCTTCTTTTCTAATTTTATTTCCTTTTGTTTGGCCTCTTTACGCCATAAGCGGCAAGAGTCAAACATCGCCGGTCGGGCTTTCTTTTTGAACAGTTTGACCTCTAGGTTATCTAGAATTTCTGAGTCGAAACTACCATATTGGGGCCATTTTAAAACACCATCCTTACGGGTGTATTTTATCCACACTTCATTATATGTGATAGGACCTACGCCATGCTTTACATAGAGCTCATACGTTGGAGTTCCAATTGGAGGAACCGGACAGGAATCCTCTAATCGGGAGTCCTTATTATAACCAAGACAAAACAAGTTTCCAAGTCTGCTAAAACCAGGCATCTTTGCTCACTAGTCTAGCTTCAAACTTCAAAGGATTATCTATTACGATATTTCTCGTGAAAACACGAGTCCTTCGGCTTTGGGGCTTGCAAGTGCCAAATCAAGTCGTATCTCAAGGATACCAAAAACTAAGGACAAACTAAGGACTGGGAGACGCTCCACTTATACTTAACTGAAGTATTTGAAGATCGGTGACGTCGCTAGAAGACTCGTCTATCGTTTCGCTCTACCAAGGATCACTGGGTCCAAAACAAGGCGATAGTCAGGGCAGCAGTCCTTCGTAGCCGTCGGGACGCGGGGAACCTCGCAGCAAAGACCTTCGGAACCACGTCGACATACAGGGGTCGCTGAAGTGGCTGGCCGTCCTCCGGAATTTTCACACGAAGCTCCTCACGAACATCTGGCTTGGACCGTCGCCGCTTGATATCGCCCCGAGTTGGGCGCCAACTGAGGTGCCGGGTTTTTAGGAACCCGGTGGTGCCAGGGGGTAACACCCGAAGACCTCTGAGTTCTCCCTTGTTCCGGACCACAGAAACTATGAGTCTTCTAGTCGCAGTCAGAGATCAAGTTTTATTGGTAGCTACCAAGTAACACGTGTCCTAGAAGCACGACAAACGCGGGTCATGTATTCTCAGGAGACTGTACGTGTTCGTTTTTACAGAACCAGTCTTCTCCTTTTATACAGAAATAATGGCTTCAAGCAAGAATTCTTGAGTTTATGATATGGCTGTAAACATATTTCTGCAATAATACAAAGTGTGGCGTCACGCAAGCAAGCCCACATTTTAGAT
This sequence comes from Lissotriton helveticus, assembly GCF_964261635.1. Classification (NCBI taxonomy): domain Eukaryota; kingdom Metazoa; phylum Chordata; class Amphibia; order Caudata; family Salamandridae; genus Lissotriton; species Lissotriton helveticus. Next base: position 600,355,386 of record NC_136073.1, on the reverse strand, counting down.
GTCCAGTTCGTGACAGATTACCCAGCAAGATCCGGGACTCCCATCAGATATCGATGAAACACTAATAAGGGCAGGTACCACCCTGTCATAAAACTGGCCATAAAGAAGAAGTATGGCCAGGTGCATGTTTGTAGAAAGCATGTTCTGTATGGGGTGAATGGTTTGTGGAATGTTATGTGTCGATGTTATCGTATTCGGCCACTGGACGGGGAGCCGCCCAAACAGGTTTGGCTTAAGGCAATGGAGTCAGTTTGGACAGGTCAGGGGGAAGTCAGGGAAGGGGGACGTGTCCTTTCGGAACAAGCTCGACCTTTAATTGACTTAACATGAGGGCAAGACGTAAGATGGATGCCGTTCACAAAATGGAGTCTAAGGGAGTGGGATGGAAACTACGATTTAGGGGTGTTGGCAACCCTCGATTGTCACGAAAATACATAGGAATGATGTCCTAATCATTATCGGTTCTTAGACACTAAATTCGTCATGGTACGTTGATATTTTGTGACACGGGTATTGGACCTCGATATTGGGATAACAATAGGGTCCAGATTTCCAGAACCACACATCAACCAGCCTCTTCCAGGCACTGTCAACCTCCAGTGGTTTAAGTTCCTTTTCCAAATTAGTAATGTTTTTCACATATCTTTTGATCTGTACACTTTTAGCCGGAATGTAAGTGCAACAATGTTGCGCCTTCAGCATCCGGTAGACTCCGCCCTCTTTCGCTAATTAGGTGTCAAGCGCAAGTCTGTTCTGCAAAACCATTGATCTGATCGCAACCATTTCAGTATTGACCAACAGAAATCCATGAGCTGTGTCAGTAGACAGCACATCCACTATAGTGGACAATTTGCAAATTCTGTGTGTGTTCAGAACCATTATAGATTAATCAAGGTGTGCCTCTCCTATCACTAATCTTTGTTCAGAACCACTCCCACTCCAGGTATCAGTGCACTAAAAATACTACCCATTATTTCACCTACGCTTTCTCTTTTACTACGCACTAAGCCATTAGTTTTTTTCCTTGCTTCCAGCAATTTCATTCACATGGTATATTTTCGGGAAAACAATGCCAAAGTAGCAGCTTCCATACCAGTGATCCGGCAATTTAAAGTAAGCCTTGTTTCCACATATATAATAAATTCCGGGAAACACAGGTTCTGACCCATTTTTAAAACCCCAACCTCCAATTACCTTGTAATTGTGCTCACATTGACTGGAACCAATGAAAATGTTATTATAAAAACTAGTCTTCTGACGGTGAAGACAGAGTTTCCCTTTCCTTTCGAAATCCAGCAACAAGGCAGGACCAGCTCCACCATTTGAGGTGCTTTCCATGGTTTCAGCCCATTTAGGTGTTTTCTGTCTCTTATCATTTGCCTTTCTTTGGAAACTCTCCCTTCTTTTCTCTGCCATGTTTAAAAATATTTTCTCTTGTTCATGTAATGAACAGGTCAAGTTGTCTCTGTGTGCTTCATTTAATTCTATGGTACCTACAGTCAGAAAGTATTCACCCATATAACGTGTAACGTCACTTTTAGTATGTACAGGATTCAAATTTCCACGTATAGGAAGTTCAGAAAATATCACGTCTGTGTTAGAGTAGTAGTACTGTAACGGTCATCTTTTATAAAATAAGCTTCCTAAAATGCTACAAGAAATTCCATAAGTCAGTGGCAGGTGATGATAAGTCACGCCTTCAGCTACAGAAGTAGGTAGCTTCATACAGACATAGCAGTCTTCTATCTCCATAGTTTCTACATAATGGACTAACAGGTTTGCGAAAACATTTAAATGAGTCTGGTTTCTAACTCCGTGGTAATGTAGTCCTTCCTCATCTGATGCCTCTAAGTCTCGTTTTGTTTGTCTGAGTGCTTTTTCACGTCTTTCTACACTACGTGTTGTCAGTTCTAAAGTGTCAGTAGTCACAGTCTGTGTAGGATCAATATTAGTATTTTTGCTTACCATAAAAGGAATAAAAACTGTTAGTCCTATCCATATTATTATTACTATAGCTATACTACATATGCATACCTTGCAACATGTTTTGCAACACTTGCGTTTAGGCCTTCCATTCACGTTTGAATCAGACATTTTGCTCAGAAGAAGTTTTCAACCCATCTTTTGTAACTTTACACAGGTAGCTTACTCTGCGTAATATCAGGTGAGTTCGTCTTCTTCGGCAGACAGATCAGCAATCTGTTCTCTGTCACTTTCGTCAGAGATATCAAGATCCTCAAAATCTTCCAAGATTAGGTATGTCCATTCAGGATCCTGGTATTTTTCGTTCAGTCTTTTTATTCGATCACTCCTTCTCTTGGAGCTTTCTCCAACTTGTTCTGCTATTCGTGGACTTTTCCTTTTTTCTCCAAGTTTTTCTTCTACTGTTTTTATTCTCAGTCTCAGTCTTTTAATATATCTTGGTTCGATATGTTTCTTTTTCTTGAGTCTTTTAGCTGGCACTGTGATTTGGCTTTCTTCTAATGCTCTTTTATTTTCATTTGTTTGTGGCACTTCAGTTTCTGTCTCTTCCCTTCCTGTCTGACTAGTCCCAGGTCTTGTATCTCTTTCTTCTGCCTGGTTACTAAGCTGGCCTTGTTCAGGAGAATTTTGGGTTTGATTTTCAAATGTCAATGTTTCTGTGTCCTGAACACGTTCTTCTAATTCTGTCTGATCCTGTTCAAGCACTTCGATCTCTTGATTTTCTTCTGCTCGAACCTTTGGACTAGTTCTAATCTGTCCCTTTTCAATTTCAGGAGTCAGTGGAGGTGTGTCGATCACTTGTTCTGTCCCTGTCTGACCTTCCTCTTCGTCCTCAGATTTGATGTGAATCTCAATGATCTGAGCGTCTTCGCCTGTGCCTATCTCGTCCTCTCTATTCCACTCTCTATCTTCGTAGGTTCGCTCTCTTGTTCTGATTGGGTCTTCAGTCAGGTCGATTATTGGTATCCAATCATCTTGACTGGTGCTCGGTTGTTCGTCATCAGCTACTTCAGGACCAACGTCTGCAGACCCCTCAGCTGGACAACCTTCAGCGCCCTTTTCCTTGTCTGGAGTCACCTTCTTTGTATGACTGGCATGGATCCACTTGGGAACGCCTGCACACTTCACCACTGTCGTGGTCACCAGTATGATTTGGCGTTTTTCTCCCCACCTGGGTGCAAGGCAACTCGAACGAGTATGTTTCTTTTTTCTGACCCAGTCACCAGGGACCAATTTGTGAACTGGAGTCGTTGGATTGGTGACGGCGTCTTCCCCAATCTGGCGAGATTTAGAACGCACTTGGTCACCTAGTTGCTTGCAGTATTCAAGTACCAAATCATCAGAAATGCTTAACAGTTTGTATCCTGGTACCCATGCTTGTCTCATCACTCTTCCCATCAGGATCTCATGGGGGCTCAGGCCTGTTTTTCGGTCTGGAATATTTCTGAGTCCCATCAGAACAAGAGGCAAGGCATGTATCCAGTTCATGCCAGTAGAGTCACACATTTTTTCTAATCTCGAATTTAAGGTGCCATTTATTTGCTCTACTACTCCAGAAGCCTCTGGACGATATGCACAGTGCAGCTTTTGTGTGATTCCAAATGCTTTACAGAGCTGATCGATTACCTCATTCTGAAAATGTCCGCTTCTATCTGATTCAATAGTGACTGGAACCCCGAACCTAGGTATCAATTCTTTCAGTAACAGTTTGGCTATGGTCATGGCATCATTCTGTTTGGCAGGGTAGGCTTCCACCCATTTTGAAAACAGGCAGACAATGACAAGGACATATCTTTTTCCCTCACAACGAGGCATGGTGATGAAATCAATTTGTACTCACAAAGGGACCCCCTGATTTTCCAATTTTTCCCAATTCAACTACTGCTCTTTTCCCAGCGTTGAACTGCTGACATGTCAAGCACCTCTGGCAGAGTGATTCTGCCACTTTCCTGAATTTCGGATTATACCATGTTTGTTGGAAAACCAGAACCATGGCATCCCTACCAGTGTGTGAATTTCCATGTATCAATCTTGCCATAGAGGCGAGCAGGTGTCTAGGTAACACAGGCATACCATTTGGGCCCACAATGACACCATCCTCACTCCTTGGTCGACAACCAAGTTCCTTCCATTTTTCTTTCTCTTCCCAGGGTACAGCATGCTGCCATTCTCTCACTTCATCCCAGGTAGGCACTTCTTCAAACACCATAAGTTGGCAGCTGCTTCCAGTCCCTCCCAGTTTAATATTTATTGACATGCGGTCTCTAGCACATTGTTTTGCCACCTCATCAGCAAAATGATTTCCCAGAGATACAGCGTCAAGGCCCTTCTTATGGGCAACACATTTGACCACTGCTAATTCTTTTGGTAATTGGATTGCCTCTAGTAAATCTTGTACAACCCTTCCATTCCGAATAGGGGTACCTGAAGAAGTTAGGAATTCTCTTTGTAGCCACAACTGGCCAAAGTCATGCACAACCCCATAACAGTACTGACTGTCAGTATACACTGTTATCCTTTTGTCTTTTCCCAATTTGCAAGCTCTTATCAGGGCTACCAATTCGGCTACTTGTGCAGACTTAACTCCAAATAAACAAGATGCTTTTTTAATGCTGTCCAAAGCGACTACAGCATAAGCAGCACTTAGGCCCACCAGTTCGTGTCTCATACATTAGCCATCTACAAATCATTCCTCATCATGTACAGGCAAAGGTGTTTCTTTAATGTCTGGGAGGGGTTTTGTACTGCACTCTGTTAAGTCAATGCAGTCATGTTCGTCTTCTCCCTCGTTTTCTACAATCATTGAGTCAGGGAGTAAAGTGGCAGGATTCAAGATATTACATCGAGTAATGACTACATTTGCAGCACCCACGAGAATCCTCTCGTATTTAGTCAACCGACTAGGGGTGAGATACTGGGTCTTAGTTCGGGTCAGTAAAATTACAACTGCATGTGGAACATATACAGTTACAGGATGTCCCATCACAATGGATTCACTCTGTTCTAGGCTTGTGCAAGTTGCAGCTACTGCTTTCAGACATCCAGGTAATCCAGCAGCCACTGGATCCAAAGTGGCAGAGAAATATGCCACAGGCCGTCTAGTCAGGCCATGCTCTTGAGTTAGAACTGACAATGCACAATTATCTCGAGAGTCACAGAACAGGGCAAACTCTTTAGAATAGTCCGGCATTCCCAAAGCAGGGGCTGTACACAGACAATCTCGTAACTTAGTGAATGCTGTTAAGCTTTCATCATCCCATTCCACTGGGTCCTGTGCTCCTTTCTTTGTCATATTTATCAAAGGCTTTGCCAGGACTGCGAATCCCACAATCCATTGCCTGCAGTAGCCTACAACTCCAAGGAACATTCTGATCTCTTTCTGAGTACGGGGTAACTGCATTTTTTGAATTATTCTGACTCTTTCTGAAGTGACTTTTCTGATGCCTTTTTCTATCTGGTGCCCCAGATATTTCACTGACTTTGAACAGAACTGCAATTTTTCAGGGGCCACTTTATGTCCCTTTTCACCTAGGTGATTCAGTAAAGCAATGGTGTCAACCACGCAATCCCTATGGCTTTTGGACGCCACTAAGAGGTCGTCTATATATTGTACCAACACAGACTTTCCAGGTAAGACTAAAGTTTCAAGGCATTTTTTCAAGATCTGATTAAAGATAGAGGGGCTTTCTGTGTACCCTTGAGGGACACGATTCCAAACATACACATGACTGTTGAAAGCAAATGAGAAAAGACATTTGCTGTCTGGATGCAATGGGATCGAAAAGAATGCGTGACATAGGTCTATCACAGTGAACCACTCAGCATCCCAGGGTATCTGATACAGGATCACTGCTGGGTTCGGGACAATAGGGCAGCAAGGAACCACAATTTTGTTTACCTTTCTCAGGTCCTGCACTACTCTGTATTTGCCACTAGGTTTCTTGATTCCAATTATGGGCGAGTTACATGGACTACTCATCACTTCCTGTATGATGTTTGCTTTTAGCAATTTCTGTATTTCAATAGCAACTCCTGCTCTCACTTCTGCACTCATTCTGTATGGCTTAGTATTGGGGTAAACTGCATTTTCTTTCATGGTTATTTGTATGGGGTCCACATTTGCCATTAATCCTACATCCTTTCCAGTAAAATCCCATACTTCTGGTTTCACTGTCTGTTGGAGTTCTTCAGGTAAGTCCTGTATAGTCATTCGTTTAATTTCTGAGTCCGGTCTGATTAACATTAATTTATAAATGCCATCTTTGTCTGGGGTTTGTATTTCGACGCCTTTTGGTGTGCAAAAGATGGTACAGTTCATTTTGCACAACAAATCGCGTCCCAGTAAGTTCACTGGACTGGTGTCGCAAACGACAAATCTATGCATTTCTTTAAAATTCCCTATTGAGATCTCCATGGGCTCGGTAACGGGAGTACTAATCAATTGATTAGATACACCCACTACTTGGATTGCTTCTCCCGAGAGGGGTAGGTTTGGAACGTCCGCTGTTCTCACAGTAGAACGGGTAGCACCAGTGTCCAATAGAAAGGTGACATAATTTCCATCAACCTTTCCTTCAATGTATGGCCCTGACTGGTCTACCGGCAAGGAGGCGCCAAGTACACACTCCTTGTCCTCCCCTTCCAGTCCCCGTCAGTACTGGTCATCACAGAGAAAAGTGTCATTTAATAAATACTGCGAAGTTGCTGTATTTCTGTTCTCATTGCCTCCCCAGATTTCTATGTCATCACCCTGCGGTGATTTTCCCTTAATATTCGGTTTTGGCGCTCGGGGCACTTGGATTGTTTTTACCTGCTGCTGGTTCTTTCTTGGCTTTTCATTCTGCATCTGTGGAATTAAATCAGGGGATTGGGTATTATCATGCTGTAAATATGGACACTCGTCTCGCCAATGTCCAATTTCCCCGCACTGGTGGCAGGGGAATTTCTTTTTAGCTTCCTCTCTGCTCATTTTTACTTTGGGATTTCCCCCACCCCCAGGGCCTTGATTTTGGGTATTCTTACTTATTTTACTTAACTGTTTTTCCTGCTGTTCTGCGAGCTTTACTTGTGCCCACATCACTTTTTCCTTCAACGCCTTTCTCTTTTCGGCCATTTCATCCTCACAGTACTTTGCGTACCGGAGGACCTCATCCATTTTCTTCGACTGCCAACAAATTTTATTATCTTTTATCCACTGGCAAATTTCTGGTCTTAAACCGTTTACAAACCTGTAAATGAAGTGGGTCATATCCTTCATCTCGATATTATCTATACCACTGTATGTCTTAAACACCTGTAATAGTCTTTCGTAAAAAGAGTGTACAGTCTCATCCCTTTCCTGCGTGGTTCTATCTATTTTGGTCCAATCAGTTTCCTTTGCAGGCACTTTTTGCTTCAAATGTTGAAGTACTTGTTCATACTTTTTCATTACTTCAATAGATGGTTCCCCTGTTTTAGAGTCCCTCGGGTATTCCTCACTAGGCCAAGCTATGGCGATCTTACACTCGGTCCATAAATCTACAGGGAACACAATATCGAAGAACCCATCTCGGTCCTTCCATAAGCATTTTTGCACTTTTACAAATCTTTCCACTTGCCTGTACCAGTCCACAGGCTTTTCTCGTAATTTTGGGAAATCATTTGTAAAAGACACAATATCCTGTCTAGACCATGGAACATGCACGTATTTTCCACCTGGCACTTCTCGCATAGGATATAACTGCTCTGGTTTGTCAGCTTCCTTTAAAACAAATTCGGGAGTTGCTTGTTTAGACCTAGCCTCATCCTTCTTCTTGGCCATCTGGCTTTCCATTTTTCCACATCTCCCCATTTCTGCAACACAGTCAATAATTCTTTGACCTGTGCCTTTTTTCCGGACACATTCAGGTTATCTAAATCTTTGTCCGAGAAATCTGCTCTATACGGTTTCTGCAAGGGTTTCGACTTTGAGATGTCTATTCCCATGCTAGCAGCAGTGTCTGTTAATTTTTCATGAAGTACTCGGACATTTCGGGTGAGACTTTTACAAATAAACAGCAGCTCCTCTTCAGAGTAGGTATTTAGTCTGTCTAATCCTACATTACCGGCCAATAGGTCTTCTATTTATACCCTTAGTTTGCAGAGATCTAAAGGTTTAGACTAAGGAACTTGTTTTTCTAATTCTCGACTCCATCTCTCAATTTCTTCAGGAGTCACCACAGTGACGCTTTTAGTACCTGAAGCTGATTCCATTTGAATCTCTCTCGTATTGAAAGGATTATGTCTTTTCTGCAGCCTTTTTCCTGTTTCCCTTAATGGGCAGATCCATTAGTGAAACTTCAGACTCACATTCACTTGTTAGATCATCTATTATTAAGGGCTCCGATCTCGGCTGGGCTACCACTGGGGTAATAACTGGAGTTTTTGGACTCTCCTGTCGGTCCCCATACAATGGAACCACGGGTCCAATAGTAACTGGGATTGTTAAGGACTCAGGACTTGTATTTAACTGGGATATTTTCTGAATTATTTCAGCTCTCTGCCTGGCTAGAGCCTCTCGTTCCCTGTCCTCCAATATCCTTTCTACTGAATTATCATGTAATACTTGTGGGGTCAAAGTTGGAGCGTAACTCGGGGCAGTGGGATGTGTCTCTCTCGGTCCTTCACCATAATTAGGTTTTGGAAACAAACTTCCTGTGCTTAGGGATCTTGGTTCTTCCTCATAAAGAGGTTTTAAGATCGGTATTCCTGAACATGATGGTCTTGCCTCACTTCCGTAGAGAGGTCTAGGAAGACAATCTCTTCCGCGTGAGTATCTCGCTTCTCCACCTACGGGTATTCTTGGGTAAATATCTCTCATTTCTATGGGTCCCAAATTCTCAGTATAGGGAGGTATTTGACAACCCCCTCTCACACTTGCAGACCTGGCCTCTTCCTGGGAAGGAGGTCTTCGGGAATTATCCCCTTCACTGGAAGGTCGGTGTCCTTCATTATAAGGAGGCGGACTTCTCATGCACATGTCATCTAATAACTCATCATCCGACTCTCCAATGGGCACCCAATGTTTGCATTTTTCTGTCCTTTTCTCCCCCCCAGGAGGACCACCCGCTGGCATCATTGGAAATAGTCCCTCTACAATCATATTCTGTCTCCACTGTTTCATCTTTTTGTCTCGGGTCTCTTGTTTTAATTTCGGATAAAATTTAGTTAACCCTTTATCCATTCGGGGCTTGTCCCTTTCAAAAGCCTCGATTTCCCATTCTTCTAGTGCTTCGTACTGCGTTAGTCTAGGTCTGGGATGTAAATCATTCATTCGGGGTCTCAAATTAAATAGAATCCTGCCATTAAATGTACCTTCTAACGGAAAAGCCAATACTCCGTCATCTTTCGTGTATTCCGCCCAATTTTCCAACCATACACATGAGTGGTACCCTTTATCAAACATCATAAAAGATGCGGGAGTATTAGGTGGCGGAATGACAACACCTTCTCGAGTTCTAATTGGTTTATCCTTTTTGAAATAATTCTTTACTTTATTCACAAGTGATAGTTTTCTCTTGTTTCCGTACATAATGTCGTTTTTAACACCTTTCCACTGATCGTTCTCAAACACTAAGTATCGAGGATCAGGTCTAGTATGCGGTCTGTACGAGTACCACATACGAATTCTGCGAGTGACTTTGTTTACAAAATCACTTCCAGTCCAAGTGCGTCTTTAATTTTCGTGCGACCAATGTAATGCACGAATTCAAATATTCTCGACCAATGGGTGCGCGGCGTTTTTCGCGAGACAGTTCTCACGCTTCGGCACTCACCCCTCCTTTACAATTCCAGCTCCGCTACACACCCGCTGGGTCCACCAATCCCAGCGCGGCACAAAATGTCGTCAGAGCAGCTTCGCGACTGACTCCCTCCTTCACAAGGCAACGGAAACTTTCTTTCTTTTTAAAGTGCTAGTGCGTGGTTATTTCACAACGAATACACATTCGCCACTGTATTCAAGTGTCTAGACAGAAAAAGAATTTGTTTCACTGCAAGTAAACTCCTTCTGTCTACCTTTCACTCGCTACGGATAGATCTCTTCTGCCTATCCTTCACTCAAGCATTAGAGAACCTGTTACTTCTTTAGACTCATCCACTTTCTGGGATATATTCTAAGTCCAACGTTTCACCAGCGAACCCCTTTGCTATCACTCAAGCTCCGACGAACATGCTACTCCTTCCGATGTGACCCTAAATAGGTTGTATCACGCTAGAAGTTTTGCCAATGATCTCGTTGCTAACATTTATTCAAACATGCATTCGGAAAAAAAAACCCTAGTTAGTGCTTCCAGTTCTACCTAAACTGCACCAACTTTCCTGGAACCAGTGACCTCAAAGCAAGTGGATTCTTTTCACCACTCGCTATTCAATTCCCCGGATTCCCAAGATACATAAAAAACACTTTACTAACGAATGGGTTAATACATATATCAGTACAATAATAAGAAAAATAATTTAAAACATTTCATAATTTTCCAAAGTAAACCATTTCACGTGAGTGATCAATTCACGCGAACTGTTTTACCCTTATAACAGCATCAACGTTTGTCCTAGCAGCATCCAACTTATCTTAACTTAACTAGTCCTACCTAACTTTAACTATTCCCTAACCATCGCTCTGCTACCAGAAAATTACTGATAGAGATCGTGGGTCACCCGACCAATAATTTCACCATATAGTTTTTCGGGCCCATAAAATTTAATTTATCATATACATTAATCAGATGACCTCACAAACCTACCACCAGTAACCCTGTTTCCTTCCTATTGTATTCTAATGTACCCGACTTACCATCCACCGTTACGGGTACCTATGACCATGATAGATCAGGGAGCTAGCTGTAAAAGAAAGGCAGGCAAAATGCAAAATACCAACTTTATTTCTTACTTTGTATTAAATTGAAATGACCACGGACAACTGGGAAGTTTTAAAAGTTTATCTAGAATTCATTTTCTAAGAGCATTAGGCTTACAGTTAAAAGGCAGTCAATAATCAGGATAACGATAAACATATAACCATAAAGGAACAATGTAAGGGCAAACATTTAGGTTTTTCTAAATAATAGTGAGACAGGGAACACGCTAAATAGAGTAATTTGAAAATGCAAGATTGGACAATCGATAAATGGACAAACCTATGCAAATATAAAACTACAATATTTGGATGTGCTTCATGAGTGAGTATCCCTGAAAACCCTATACAACCTATAGGAAGGGTAGAAAGTGGAACACGCTATAGTTCTAGCATTATTACTTCAATTCAGTATTTAGAGAAAATGTAAACCACCTCAATAATTCATAAACAGTACGGAGAGATTGTGTTCTAAAAGGTAGGGAAACATAGAAACATGCTATGGAAAATATAGACTTTGATTCTTCATATAGCAGACTGCGGAAAGTATGGAAACTTAACGTATGCAAAGGTACGTCTTTATTGAAGCAAAGACAGAAAAATAGAAAGGTGCAGTTTAGAGTTTTGCTCTTATAATTACCTGAAATTGGTGTGGAAACCAACCCTGGCCACGGGTCAGTCAAAGACAGGAAAACCCTCAAGGAAGGATTACCATCAATGGGACAGCAGGTGCAGAATGGACACCCCAGGACAGGACAGGAAACCCAGATTAGGATCAGGACAGGACCACCAGGACATGACCAGCACCCGCAGTTTGGAAGCAACGCCTGCGCTCCACCCTCTCTGCAGATATCAGTCAGAACCCCGATTGGGTTAGCGAACTCCCCAGCAAAGTGCACCGCCAGCACTTAAGGTTTAGTAAAACCGTTAAAGTCTATGGTCAAATTCGGACAGAGTGCTCCGCAGCACCTCTGTATCAAGTCACATATTGAGTGCGATGGGTCAGTGACAGGTCAGCTATTCGGACAAGTCGGACAACATCTCTAGCTAAACCTAGGCTAGTTATACTGTTTTGGGTCAGTGTACCACCCCCAAATGTTGCAAAGTGTCAGAATTCCCAATTTCGATTGGTCCTCAAGTAGGGTAGGTTAACACACCAATCAGAACAGACTACTGTAAGCCTAAATTTGCATTCTAGGGATCCGCCTAGCAAGTTTGCGGTTCTCACGAAAAGTTGCACAGAATACAATAGAGAATGTCAAAATGTATCTATTGAAGAACATCTTCTGCTCCATCCTCCTGGGTCAGAGGTGGCGCTTGCATGAGCCTCTTAACTATGGCTGCCAGCTGGCTGAGTTCCACTGTTCAAGGACATTTCGCTCTGGCTGCCGGTCATGCGCAGAAGGGACCTTCAAGATGGTTCTTGGTTTAGTTGGACCCCACAATTATCGCGGTACATGAAAAGTAAGCGAAAACAAATTAAAACATAGAAATAAATGAATGTACTACATCTCATATGTGGGTACTTTATATATCACCTTATAAAAATATACTATGCAAGTATGTATTAGTGCAATACACAATAACGAGAGAGCATCTGCACAAGCTTCACCACGTTAATACAATGCGTAGCCATCTTAGCTGCATTACGCATGCGCACCCTTTACCTCCAAGACTTCAACTACGTCACGTCACGTGAGTATGACTAACGCATGTGCAGAAGCAAATTCCAAAATAGCGGCCATATTAAGGACAAGAGTTAATGGGATTAGTAAAACACATAGGCAAGCGTCTCTAAGATGCACGCATATCCAAAAATACATGAAATTAGTAAAACGAACAATTGGTATTACCGGGTTATAACAGATTCGAGGTTCATGACTCGAGCAAGTTGCGTAATATGCAAATTCTTGCTCTATCAACGCCATTACCGGCGACCCATGAAGCCACGCCCCCTCTGAGGCCACGCCCCCCGCTCACGCCATATATAGACGCTGACTGCTAGCGCCTACCAGAAACCACTTGCACTCCTGAGGCGGAAGCCGGGAGGGTATTTTTAAAATATTGAAAGTCACTAAAATTTTTGTGTATTTTAAACCTCACCTCACTTTAACTTCGCTGCTTCAACAGGACACAGCTTGGTCCTAATTTACCCGCGCAGCTGACTGAACTCTGCCACGGACTCGAGGGAAACAATATCTTTTCCTGATGCCATAACCGGTGACCCGTGAAGCCACGCCCCCTCTAAGGCCACGCCCCCCGCTTGCGCCATATATAGACGCTGACTGCTAGCGCCTACCAGAAACCACTTGCACTCCTGAGGCGGAAGGCGGGAGGGTATTTTTAAAATATTGAAAGTCACTAAAATTTTTGTGTATTTTAAACCTCACCTCACTTTAACTTCGCTGCTTCAACAGGACACAGCTTGGTCCTAATTTACCGGCGCAGCTGACTGAACGCTGCCGCGGACTCGAGGGAAACAATATCTTTTCCTGACGCCATTACCGGCGACCCGCGAAGCCACGCCCCCTCTGAGGCCACGCCCATCCCTCCTTCCCTCCCCTATTAAAACATGTGTATATCTCGCACGCGCAGCGGACGGGCGCAGCGGGCGCGCCTAAGGCAAGCCCGTCTACGCCCGTCATCGCCAAGACATCGCCTCTCGCCTGTCCCTCTGGCCAAGTGATCCGGGATCCTATCTCCTACGATAGATACTCCCTTATCGCACTGAACCCTAGAAGGAACTGCAAGATTACATCGGGATATCTCGGACAGACCTACCTCCACTGTAAGTACTGTCATTTCTCCACACCCAACCCTTGTCTGCCCAAACACCTGTCCGCTGTGCACAAATCTACCCCCCTCACTATCCTACAACTCAATGTGAGGTCGCTCAGTAAGCACCATCAAGAGGTTAACTCACTGCTAATGGAAGAAGAACCTGACATCCTCTTCATGTGCGAAACCTGGTTACATGACGACATGACCAGTATCATCAATCTCGCGCTACCTGAGAGCTACCACATGAAATCGATAAATAGAGACACTAGAGGTGGCGGCATCGCTGTTATATACAAAAAGCAATTTCTGTGCTCATTCACTAAAGAAACCATCTCGAACTGTGAAAGCGCTCGCTTTAAGATCACAGTAGGACCGCAGTTCTCACTGTCCGGCCTCTATATCTATCGTCCCCCAGGCCCTTCATCTAAATTCATAGAAGCTCTCCTTAAAGTAGCAAACTCCCTATTGGTGAGCTCGGCTAATTTCACTATAGTAGGCGACCTAAATCTCCATTTCGATCGGAACCAAGACCCTAACATCAAAAATCTTCTGGCTGACCTGTCAGCCCTACAACTCTGCCCCCTGATTCAGGATGCTACCCACTCGGCTGGTCACATCCTAGACCCTGTTTTCACCAACCTCCCGGAGACTCTAACAGAGGTGCCCAAACCCATGTTATGGACGGACCATCATTTAATCAAATTCACTATACAGATTAAAGAAGCGTTCACCGGAGCCGTACCTTCCCATCACCTCAAAAGAGCATGGCACAAACTTTCACCCAGTGACCTGCACGCCACGTTAGGAGAATTCCATCAAGAAGCGCATTTAAATGGGGTAGGGAACATGGCGGCAGCAGGCTAACGGCTGCTGAGGAGCTCTCACGCCCTGATGCAGCGTTTACCGAAAACCTACCGGTATAATGAGGATTTTATCGGCCAGCCCTTGTAGATCTCCACGGTGAGAACAGATATCGATTTTTGCTTCTTTTTCTCTTCTTGTGAGCTAAATCATTTTGCCCTGTCTTTTTCTCGTCAGAGAAACACATTCAGGCACTAGGACCCCCGGGACCCGGATTCGCGGAATGCAGCTTTGGTCCGACGTCACACGCGACGCCCAGCTGAGCACCCGGTCGGAGGTAGGAGCACGGAGAGCGGAGCGGCAGAACCGTGCAGGAGACAAAGGGCGCAATCACTGTGCAACGGCGGTGAATCCATCCATTGATAGCCTCAGAGACACGAGGTTATCCCGCAGCCGTGGTCACTGGCAGCGCTCGAGAGTAGCGCTCATCCATCGAGCAAAAGGTCCGGTCTGTTTGGACTCTCATCATCTGTCCTCCAGCCCAGGAGATTGCAAGACTGCTGGTAAGGGGGTTCTAGGAGGGAGCGTCTGCATGGAGGCAGTGGTTGCTAGTGAACATATAAACAGACCGACGGAAGCTATTACCCTGGGCAGCACAAAAAAAGGTTTTGAACATTCAAAGGGGGTAGTGTTAGGAGGCGGGGGAGCTGCAGGCATTAGAAATAGATATCAATTAAGGTCTAAACAGGACCTTAGGAGGCAGGGGCTTTGGGACTTGGAAGAGCCCCAGGTTAATGAGGGACCGACCCCAGTATCCCCTCACAAAAACAAGAAGAAGGGGGGAATAGGAAAGGTGGGCCTTTCAAAAAGGGTAACAAGGGTAACAAAAAGCTACTAGCTCAGAAGGGTACCCCCTCGCTCAAAAGTTTTTTTAAGATAATGGAGCAGGTAGCTAATCCTGGAAAGTCAACGGTGGGAGCAAAAGGAGTACAAGATATAAATGCAGAAACTCCCGTTCTGAATGAGGCGGTGGAGGTGGTGGAGGTAGCCGAAAGCATTAATGATCTAGACATTGAGTCTCCCCTCCCCATCATTACGACAAACTTACCGTTGGCAAACAGATATGCAGCATTGGGGTCATTAGCACAAATGGAAGGATCTGACGTCACACTAACTGCCCCCCCAGAACCTGAAATTGGGTTGAGTATTAATCCTCCAGGCAGACAAGAGTCTCCCCTCTCAAGCATAAACCGGATGCAGTAATTTCAACCACTGTTTCACCTCCGGTCCTGCCAATGACCCAAACTATACCTGACAATGAGGGTACCTCTCTTTCTCAAGCACCCTGTATACCTCAACCCCCTTCCTTTTATGGTTTAAATACCATCCTGCACGCTCCTACCCCTAGCGTATTAAATACTCGAGACAGGTCTGATGAGGCTCTCAGCTGTGAAGAGACAGACCGAATTGGTCGTTTATTTCAGTCTCTTAGGGAAGACCTGATGGACAAATTCGCAACCTCGGAGAGCAACCAGAGAGGGTTATATGATAGATTTGATAACCTGGAGGCAAGTATGGAGGGTCTAACGGCCCGTACTAGCATCCTAGAAAATAGAGTCACTTCATTGGTGGGAGCATCAAAGGACAACTCCGAAGACATTAAGACCTTGAAGGAGCAGAATCACAAGCTCACAATGGATATGGAAAGACTAGAAATGCAGAGCCGTCGGAACAACCTGAGAATTCTTAAAATCCCAGAAGGGACAGAGGTGGAAGATATAAAAGGATTTGTATGCAGATTATTGAGGGAAGATATATTAAAGGATCGCCCTGATATAGACTTAGAAGCTGAGATTCAGCACGTACATAGAGACCCCTTTCGGTTACATCCAGACCGTAAAGCTCCCCGAAAAATACTGGTGTACTTTCAGACATACACTGTTAAGGAACTAATTCTCAGCAGGTGCCTCGCAAGATCTTCCCTACATTATCAGGCCAACCCTTATCAGATCAGATCAGATATTGGGGGGAAAACGGCTCAGAGGCAATGGGAGCTGGGCTCCTGGATGCCTGAACTTCGTTCTTTAGGGGCTCAGGTGCAAATGAAATTCCCTGCCTTGTTAAAAATCATGTGGAAAAAGAAGATGCATAACTGTAATTATCCAGAGGAAGTAGATGAGCTATTAGACACAATGAGAAAATAGTTACGTTACATCTAGTTAAAAAATTTATCATATTTGATATAAAATTACACAATAGTACGTGACAGTGTGTAATAGTAATGAAGATAGGAAAAAGCTTTTATATCTTGTTGGAAAATACACAAAGAAAGGGGGGGGGGATATAAATAAAAATAAAAAAAATAAAAAAGGGGGGGGAAATGCACCTGGGTTGCTGAGGGAAACAATAGTTGATAGGTAAAATGGTTAAAATGGTTAAAATGGTCAACACTTAGAATAACGTAGAACACGGGTAGGATAAACTTGTTTTTTCTTAAGCAAGATGCTGTGTCACGGCGGAGAAGGGCTCTTTAGGGCGTAGGTACGCCTAATAAGAGCAAGGAGGGAGGGTTCCTCGGTGGGAGGGGTGGGTGGGGTCAATGGGGGGAAGGGGTAAAAAATTTAAAAACGTCCTCATACGCCAGAAGTCCTTATTTTGATGGGCTGAAAAATGAATTCAGATCTCAACGAGCCATAACTATTAGCTTCCACCATGGCAGTGAACACTAAGAACACTAAGATACTATCTTGGAACTTAAATGGAATAGGGGATCGAAAGAAACAGCAAAGAGTCTGTGAGTACCTTAAGAGCACAGAAGCACATATTTTCCTTTTACAGGAAACTCATCTTGAGGCGGAAGCCTGTTGTAAACTTTTTTCCGGATTCAGATGGGTTCAGGATGTTTTATGCTCTAAGCAGACGGGACCCACTAGAGGAGTGGCTATTATAGTGCGTGCAAATAAGGGTATCAGAGTACAAAATTGGGGGACAGACCAATCTGGGCGCTGGCTAATAGCGGTCCTTTCCATAGGTAGCCTCTCTATTCTCTGTACGGCATACTACGGCCCTAACGAAGATAATCCCAGGTTTCTCCAAAAAATCGAAGAATATATGATTCAATATACAGCTCCAGTTATTATGGGAGGTGACTTTAACCTTGTTTTGGATTCTTCCTTAGATCGCACCTCTAAGGCAAAATATAATCCCCCTAATAAAACTTTGTTAGCTCTGAAATACATCATTAGAAACTTCAATCTCAGGGAGGTCTGGAGGATCAAGCAAGGGAATTGCAGAGAATACTCCTACAGCAAGAAGTACAAACAATATTCCAGAATTGATTTATTTTTACTGGACCAAGCTTTCATATCAGATACTGTATCCATATCTCACATTCCAGTAGGCTTCTCCGACCATTCGGTAGTGGAACTGGTAATTGATCTTAGGGTCAAAACCCCAACATATAGATGGACTCTAGATAGAACGATCCTTTTAGACGATACAATTAGAAGCAAAATCACGGGAAATTTTCCAGAGTTCTTCTTATTTAATACACACACAGCTCCCGAATCCATAGTCTGGGATTCTTCTAAGGCTTATTTGAGAGGTATCTTGGGATCATATATGGCCTTAAAAAGAAAGCTCATGTTAGCCAGAGATAGATCTGAACTTGATAAGATTAAAACTAAAGAAAAACAACTACAGTCAGCTGCATTAGAAGACAGGAATAGAATTCCATTACTCGAGAAAGAGCTGACTGAATTACAAACTAGCTTCAAAGCACGCGCTGATAAAAAAATCAAGGACAGATGGGAAGTGAGTAAACTTCGAAATTTCGAGTATGGGGAGAAATGTGGCTCTCTTCTTGCCTGGAAAGCTAAAATGGAACGATCCAGAAATAGCATTAGCACATTGATACAACGAAGTACAGGTCTGCTCATAACCGAAGATGCCGACATTAGGATAGAGGCTAGAGGGTTCATGGAAGAACTTTATCGGGAGCAGAACAGCTTGAAGGAAGAAGATTTAGAACGTTGGTGGGCCACGAGAGAACTACCCCAGTTGAGTGAGCCCGATAAAGAATATATAGCTACTGAGATCACTGAGGGGGAGGTGCGAGCCCAACTAAAAAAAATGGTCAGGAATAAGGCTCCGGGTCCAGATGGACTGCCAACCGAGTTGTATAAGGATAATGTTGAAGAAATAATTTCCCCACTATTGTCATTATTTAATAACATCTTTATAAAAGGAGAGGAGGCCCCAGTTTCTTGGTCAGAGGCTACCATCACTCTGATTGCAAAACCAAACAAAGACCCTAACCTTATAGAATCATATAGGCCCATTTAACTCCTCAACTCGGATTCTAAAATCTATTCTGGTATTCTTACATCTAGATTGGCAAAGATAATTAAGTCCATCATCCACCCTGATCAACGTGGGTTTATACCCGGGCGCCAATTAAATGAACTTACTTTTCAAGTAGTAGGAGCAATAGATATGGCAGTACAGCAAGGACTTCCACTGACCATTGTAGCGATCGATGCTGCAAAAGCATTTGATCAAGTCAACTGGGTCTTTCTTTGGAAAACCATGGCAAATTTTGGACTCCCAGAAATATTCATTAGAGGAATCCAGACATTGTACAGGGGCCCACGAGCCAGGGTATTAATTAATGGAGGTCTGACGGAATGGCTGGATATCTCGAGGGGAATGAGGCAAGGGTGTCCCCTATCCCCTCTTCTTTTCGATATTTACATTGAACCGTTAGTTTGTTCCTTGAGATCTGACCCAGTGATTCTCCCCTTTAAAATTGGAGATTTGTCCCTTAAGACAGCACTTTATGCTGATGATTTGCTTTTGTATACATCAAATCCTCAGCAGGCCATCCCCAGACTATTTGAATTGGCAGAAGATTTTGGCAGGGTATCAGGATATAGTATTAATAAAGAAAAAAACGACATCATGAGTTGGAATAACGTACAACCAATACCAGAAGCCAAACTAAAAATTAGATATTTGGGTATTCAGCTTACTCACAATTTGGGCGAGACCACCAAATGCAGTTGGCAGACGGCAGTAAAAGAAACCAGAAAGCTCTTGGCTAGATGGAATAATTTACCTCTGAACATTTATGGGAGAGTCAATCTGGTCAAGATGATAATACTGCCGAAGGTCACTTTTCTTTTTAATTCTATCCCCTTATATTTTAATAAAAAAGATATTTCTAATCTTCAAGGGAGGATTGGCTCGTTTATCTGGGCGACCAAGTCCCCCCGAATTGCCTGGCGGAAATTAAGAAGGGGTTTAAAAGTGGGCGGACTGGCTTTGCCGGATTTACTTTTTTATTGTTATGCTTTCCAATTTAAGAACTTTAGACTCCTGACAAATAGACTAGATTCTTCTTCACATGGAAGACTTTTTCATGCCATGCTATCAGACCTGCCACAAGGGCGGGAGTTCTTTCTATATAAATTTGGGGACCAGAAGTTTTTTAAAAAGGTTAGACTGAAGCTTCTTGGGACAGCACTCAACACCTGGAGGGCAATACGTAGAATTCTTAACATACCCTATTATCACCCCCAAGCTCCCATTTGGGACTCCCCGGGTACACCAGACTGCTTGTTAGATCGACTGGCTCTTCCTCTGAGAGCTGCAGGATTAAATAAATGGGGAGATCTAACCAATGACTCGAAACTACTAAGCTGGGAATCTATTTTAAATCTAACAGAGGGTTTTATTTCCAGGTTTAAGTTTTACCAATTATCTTCCTGGTGGGGCAGTCAAAGTTGGGTCAATGAGGATGATATCCCAATTTTGGGACTCATTAGTAGTGCGACTGGGAAGAAAGGGGAGGTTTCACTCTGGTATAACGCACTGGTGGGGGCAAAAGATGAACTAGAAGGGGACATCACTAAGCTCTGGGCTAATGCCATTATCCAAGACCCGGTAGAGTTGATGAAGGTCTGGATAGACTCTTTCACAATTTCCCAAAAGACTATAAAACCATCCAATCTTAGGAGAAATCACCTATTTACAACCCACAGGGCCTATTGGACTCCAGCTAAACTATCAAGGATCTCAGCAGAAGAATATGTCTGTCCCAGATGTGGGTCACCAGATGCGGATGATATGCATATGTTTGTAGACTGTCATGAAATTGTCAACTACTGGAATCAGGTCATTGGGTTTCTAGAAGAGGTCCTATCAATACCAGTTGTAAAATCCCCTAGGTTAATATTTTTCGGCCTCCCTATCGAATATGGGGTCAGCAACAGTATTTCACAGTTTATTTTCTACGTTATTGTTATTGCCAGAAGAGAAATTTGTAGGGAGTGGAAATCGGCCAGTCCTCCTCGATTTGCAAACTGTCTCAAGAACATTATGGCTGTTAGTCGTTTTGACCAACTATGTGGAGGAGAGAGTGCGGCAAATGTATGGTCCCAACTTATAGCATAGTCTGAGAGATAACGGACAAGGTATACAATAATGTCCAATGATTATGCCAGAGGTTCGTGGTCCGGTCCTCCCATGGGTTTCGATACATTACGGAAGGGAGTGGGACTAGGTATCGACCTACCTCTGGGCGATCTTCAATGGCTATACACGGCAGCCAGGGCGTCAACAGTTATTCCGTGGTAAAGGCCAGGAGATAAGCCCATCTAGAGTAGATAATATCTGGTGGCATTTATGAGGACAAAAAAAAAAAAAGAAGCGCATTTAAACATAGACACTACTTATGCTGCTTTCCACAACTGGATTACTCAAGGGTTGGACACCCTTATACCGCTTAAATGGACTAGGGGCCGCAGCTCCCCTTCCAACCCCTGGTACAATAACACCTTGAAAGCCATGCGGAAGGACTGCAAGACAGCCGAAAGAGCATGGAGACGTGAATATAGCAACAAAGATAAATCTGTCTATCGTCTCAAACAAAAGTTTTATCACAAAGCAATTTGCTCCGCTAGGGCCGCCTTTTACGCTGAAGAGATTAACTCTAGCCCTAACCCCTCTAAAGTGGTGTTCAAACTTGTGGATGAGCTGCAGAGTAAGAGATCTCTCTCTTCTCACACCATGTCAGCACAGCAATGTGAGGACCTCTCATCCTTCTTTGTCGACAAAGTACAAAACATCTATAAATCCTTCCCGCACCACCTGGTCGCCTCTCTCAACTCCCCCCTACCCACCAATAAAGGTACAAAGCTGGAGCATATACCTGAAATCTCCCAAGCAGACCTGAGGGTACTCTGCAAGAAAGTAAAATCCGGTTCCCCAGCAGACCCCATGAGACCGGCTCACTTCATGGAATCACTGGAATTCCTACTTCCCTCCCTAGCACGTATACTGAACCTATCCTTTTCCTCGGCCACGGTCCCGACTGTCTGGAAGCAAGCTTGGGTCTCTCCCATCATTAAAAAACCGACTCTCGATCCCTCCAAACTGGAGAGCTTCCGACCCATCTCATTGCTCCCTTGGATATCCAAACTTGCAGAGGCCCACGTACACATTGCCCTGTCCAAACATATGGATCTAAACAACACCTTAGATCCATCTCAAAACGGTTTCAGGCCAGGCCACAGCACCGAGACTGCCCTCCTAGCTACGTCAGAACATCTCCGGACGATCCTCGATGCCGGCCAAAGTGCCGCGCTGATCCTATTAGATCTCAGCGCGGCCTTTGACACGGTATCCCATAACATCCTATTGAATCGTCTGGCTACCGCTGGGATCGCAGACCGCGCTCTAGAATGGTTCCGCTCCTTTCTGAAGGACAGGTCATTCAGGGTCTCGGCCCCGCCATTTCTCTCCCAGTCCCACACCATCGGACAGGGAGTCCCTCAAGGCTCTGCGCTCAGCCCATCCCTTTTCAACCTATATGTACAGCCTCTCGCGGCTGTGGCCAGAGAATGGGACCTCTCGCTGGTGTCATACGCTGATGACACTCAGCTGGTTATCACTCTCACCGAGGGTCCCTCCACCTCTGCAGCAAGGTTCAGGGATGGGCTGGCAGCGGTAGCCCAATGGATGACAGACAATTGCCTACAGCTCAACGCAGGCAAGACGGAGGTGCTGCTCCTCGGAAAGAACACCAGTCACTGGAACAACACTGGTGGCCATCCTCACTGGGCACCGTCCCTCCCCCCAAATCATTGGTCAAAAACTTGGGTGTATGGATGGACTCATCACTCAACTTCCAGACCCACACTAAAAGAGTAGCGGTCACCTGTGTGGGCCTGATGAGGAGCCTTAATCCCATACTCGGATTCTTTGATCCCAAGGTCCGCCAAACGATCATCCAAGCTACAATTCTGTCTCGCTTAGACTACGCGAACGTCTTACTCTTGGGTGCCAACAAAGCAGAGACTGCGCGTCTGCAGCGCATACAGAACACCGCGGCAAGAACCTTGATCGGACTTCCCCGCAGATTCTCGGCCAAAGCCACAATCCGTAAACTGCATTGGCTGCCTATCGAATCCCGAATCAAGTTTAAAGCCCTCGTCATGATCTTTAAAATCCTTAAGACTGGACGCCCAGAAATCCTCCGGCCTCTCCTTACACCGTATGTTCCACAGCGCAACCTGCGTTCACTAGGACAACAACTTCTGACGATCCCTTTCACAAAGTTGGTTCGCAATGGCGGACTCTCCTTCCGAGGGCTAGGAGCCAAACTTTGGAATGACCTGCCTCTTAGCATCCGCTCACTGGAAAATCTGTACGCCTTCCGGAGAGCCGTGAAAACCCACCTATTTCCTCCCATCTAGGTCCCCGCCTAGTCTCGGCCCTTGGTATGTTCTGTGGTTTACCAGCGCCGGAACGCCCCTTTGCTGGGGCAGCTGTTCGCGCTCTACCAAAACTGTAACATAACATATTTTCTCCCTAGCCAACATGACTGCTGATGAGACCTGCACCTTCAAACTGTGCAATGAAAGTCACCAGCATGTAGGGAATGTCCGCAAAGCATACCGGAAGATGCAGAAATTGTAGACATGTGCTAAAGCCTCTGGTACTTGCATCATTGCCAGACCTAGTATGTCACAGGCCATGCCAGACTACGGTCAAACCAGGCCAGACTAGGGCCAAGCCAGGCCGGGGCCATGACATACACAGCAGGGGCGTAACAAATACCCCCGCAGCTCCCACAGTGCGGAGGGGGGCATTGTCCTGTACATGAAGGGGGCCCCTCAGCTCATCTGCAGAGCTGTGACAGAGACAGGCTCTAAAGAAGCAGCTGCAGTCTGAGCCTTCGCTGAGCTCCTCGCGCTGACTGAAGAGAAACAAAGTAAAGTTACAATACTTCTCTTCGGTCAGAGCCAGGCCGGAAGGAGGATGAGGGTGGGGGCCCCAGAGAGAGTAGGAGGCATGCACAGAGCTAACTTGGCCCAGGGACATTACCCCCTCATGGGTCCTTCCCGTCCCAGTCCTAACAACGTGAGGCAGTCCTTCCTCCACCCAGCCAATCACAATGCCAGCATTTCCATAGTACATAAGTCCCGCCCACCTACCACCATGCCTGTTTTTTTTCTGCTCCGACGGCTGTCGGAATGCTGGTGCTCCCGGTTCCGGTCCCTGGATCCAGTTTCCTTTGGTGGCGGTTCCGTGAGTTTTTCTTGTATGTTTGATTAATTCTGTTGTGTTTCTTGTAATGCACGTCTCGGCCGCTCCGGTTTTCCGGTCGGCTGAGTTCCTGTTCTGGGGTCAGGTGCGCTCCCCGCTCATGTGCTTGGCTGGGGCGGGGAGTTTTGATGGTGTCCTGGCCTCGAGTCGTTCCGGCGCTGCTGCACTATCGCAGCGTCTGGCCCCCGTGGCCATTCTCTTTTGACCTGTGGCTGTGGTTAGAGACGTCAGGGCTGCCCTCTTTTTATTTCATTGTTCTACACACCTTTGTGTGATTGGTTGATTGGGGGCAGTATTTATTGGAGGTTGCTGGGCACTTCCTTTGTTGTGGTGATTTCCTGTTTGGTTACTTCTGGGTTTTTTCACCATGAGTGAGGGGGCTTCTTCTCCTGTGCCGGCTAAGGCTGTTTCCAAGCAGCATAATGTTCAGGATCTGCAGGAGGACGACGTCTTGCAGATTTCTAGGGCTGATTTACGGGACTTGATTGATTCTGCGGTCCAGTCTGCGCTACTGGAGCCTGCGGCTAAGTGGGCTAAGGATGATGAGGAAGAACTGGACAATTCCCCTAAGGGAAAGTACATCCAGGGCAAGGTGTTTTCGGACATGCTGGTGCATATTCGAGAGGTGCTTGGATTTGACCCTAAATCCCTGAATAAAGATGGGTTTTACGCACAGTATAGTTCCTCTGTGGTGGATGACCTCCCCTTCCATGATGTCCTGAAGGATATCCTCACGAAAGAGTGGCTGGAGGTGGATAAGCAGGGTATTCCGCGATTCCTGGGGAAGCGATATCGCCTTGTGGACTTTGATTCCCAGTTTCCTGCGATTCCGAAGGTTAATTCTCTTTTGTCTTCTATGGCTTCCTCCTCTTCCTCTTTATCTTCGGAGGAGGCTTCCCTGTCTGATCCGGTGGAGCGTAAGGTGGAAGCTGCTCTCAAACGTTCTTACGCCGCTTCTCACTTTGGGGTGCGTGCTAGCACTTATGCGGCCTATGCATCACAGGTCCTGCTCAAGGATTTCGAGAGGCTGTTTGACTGTCTTCAGGATCATGGGGACCCTACTCCTGTGTTGGCTCAAATGGAGGTTTTGGCGCAATTCCTGTCAGATGTCACTTTTGATTCCTTGTGGGCTTTCTCCTCGGCTGCTGGGGCGGCGGTGGCTGGTAGAAGGTCTCTGTGGACAAAGCCATGGCGTCTTGATGCTGCTCAGAAGTCTTTGGTCCATAAACTGCCTTTTGAGGGTCCTCACCTCTTTGGGGATGCCTTGAATTCGATGGTGCAGCGCTCTGCAGAGGAGAAGAAGTTGTTGAAGCCTTTTCAGCCTGCTCCTAAGAATAGGTCTTTTTCCAGGGGGTTTTGTCCTCTCAGCCCTTTCGGGGTCGGGGCCGCGTTCCATTATAAATCCCGGCCTCAGCAGCAACAGCAGCAGCCGCAGCCTCCCTCGGGTGCTGGACAAAAGTGACTATGTCGCTGTGGGGGCTCGTCTCCATTTGTTTCTGGACCGTTGGTCAGCTCTGATCTCCGATCAATGGGTCTTGGATATCTTCAGGTGGGGTTACCGGATTCCCTTCCGAGGCCCTCCCCCTCTGGATTGTCTTCTGGTTACCCCATTGTCAAGAGACCCCGTGCGGCAGTCTGCCATGTTGTCCGGCGTCACCATGTTGTTCCAGAAAGGGGCGGTGGTGCAGGTTCCAGTGGAGGAAGTGGGCCTGGGGTTCTATTCCCGTCTGTTTCTGGTTCCAAAGCCCAATGGTTCCTTCCGCCCCATATTGAATCCCTGTTCCCTGAACAAGTTGGTGCGGTTGGATCGTTTTCTGATGGTCACATTGCAGTCCGTCATTCCCCTCATCCAGGAGGGAGAGTTTTTGGCTTCCCTGGACTTGAAGGACACCTATTTTCACGTTCCGGTCCATCCTGCCAGTCAGCGGTTCCTGAGGTTTGTGGTCCAGGGGATGCATTTCCAGTTTCTGGTTCTGCTGTTCGGCCTCTCCACTGCTCCCAGGACTTTTACCAAGGTATTGGCTCCTGCTGTGGGGGTTTTGCAACATTAGGGGTTCTCCGTGTTTCCCTATATTGATGATTGTTTAGTCTCTGCTTCCTCTTTCCCTCAGGCTCTTCTGGCGGTGGAGGCTACGTTGTCCCTGTTCCAGGAGCTGGGGTTCAAGGTGAATTTGGCCAAGTCTCATCTGGATCCTGTTCAGAGACTTCACTTCATCGGGGGTCTGTTCAACACCTCTCTGGGGGCGGTGTTTCTCCCTCCTGTTTGGATCCTTTCCCTACAGACTCTGCTGCGGGATCTGTTGAGTCGTCCCTCTGCCCCAGCTCGTGTTTGATTGCAGGTCCAGGGGTTGATGGCTGTGACCACTGCTGTGGTTCCTTGGGCTCGCCTCCATCTCAAGCCCTTGGTGACTCATCTGTTAGCTCGGTGGAACCCCTCCCGGGCGGATTACGAGACTCTGATTCCTCTCTCTCCTGCTCTGATTCAGGACTTGGACTGGTGGCTTTGCACTCCCAACCTGGAGAAGGGGGTGCGGTTTTGTCTTCCTCCTCCCCTTTTGTTGACGACGGACGCCAGTCTCTGGGTTTGGGGGGCCACTTTGGGCTCCTTGGAAGCCAAGGGTCGGTGGTCTCAGGGGGACAGCACCCATTCATCGAACTGGCGGGAGTTGGCTGCTGTCTGGGAGGCGGTGCAGTTCTTTCAGGTTCATCTCCTGGGGGCGAATATGTTGGTTCGTACCGACAACCAGGTGGCTCGCTGTTACTTGAACCGTCAGGGGGGGACCAGGTGCGTGTCTTTGAACATGTTGGCCTCCATGATTTGTGCTTGGGCGGAATCTCATCTGTTGGCCTTGAGGGCGGTGTAAATTCCGGGACGGTTGAATTTCATGCGGATGCTTTGAGCCGCGACCTTCCATCTTCTGTTCTGTACCATCTCTCTCTTCCTCTGTTCCTGTCCCTTTGCCTTAGGGTCGGGACTCCTTGGATCGATCTTTTTGCTCCCCCTCACAACTCTCTCCTGCCCCGGTTTTGTTCAGAGGTGCTGTGTCCTCAGGCCTGGGCGGTGGATGCTCTTTCGATTCCCTGGCCTTCGGGCCTTCTGTGTGCATTCCCTCCCATTCCCCTCCTCCCGAGGGTGCTGCAGAAGATTCGGAGGGAGAAGGTTTCGGTCCTGTTGATTGCTCCTTTCTGCCCTCGCCGCATTTGGTTTCCTCTCCTGCTGATGCTGGCGGAGGGTCGGTTTGTCCGGCTTCCTTTGTGTCCGTCTCCTCTTCAGTTTCCACTCCTGTCTCTGCCTTGTCTTCGTCGTTTGCAGCTGACGGCTAGGCTCTTGAGCGGTTGACTTTGGAGTCTTTGGGTTGTTCGTCGGTGGTGGCTCATGACATCCAGTTGTCTCACCGCCCTTCGACCCTTAAGTGCTACGGTCACCATTGGGGTTCTTTTGTTTCTTGGAGTTCTTCTCATGGGGTGGATCCTGTACTGGGGGTTCCTACTTCTGTGTTGGAGTTTCTCTGGGATGGTTTTTTGAAAGGCCTTTCCCCTTCCACGTTGTCTGCTCAGTGGGCAGCGGTTCGTGCTTGTCGGGGTCCTGGGGCCTCCTTGGAGGGTGTTGCCCCTTTGGTTAGTCGGCTTCTACGGAGCTTTCGGCTTCGTCGGCCGGTTTCTCCTGTTCTCATTCCTTCTTGGGATTTGCCTACTGTTTTACGTGGTCTGCAGTTTCCCCCTTTTGAGCCTTTGATGGAGGCGGATTTGTTATGGCTGTCCGCTAAGGTGGCTTTCCTGTTGGCTATTACCTCCGCTCGCAGGTTGGGTGAGTTGGGTGCCTTGCTCGTTTCATTTCCCTATTTGCAGATCCTCCCGGATCGGGTCGTTTTGCGGCTTGATCCGGCTTTTATGCCTAAGGTTTCTTCGAGTTTTCATTTGCAGCAGGAGGTGATTCTTCCTGATTTACCTGCTGAGGGGGATTCCCTTGTTCCCCCTTCTTTGGATATTCGCAGGGCTCTCCAGATTTACGTCCAACGTTCCCTGGGGTTCCGGAGTTCTCCTGCCCTGTTTGTCTCCTGTGGGGGTTTGGCTAAAGGGAAGAAGGTTTCCACTTCCACGATCAGTCGGTGGGTCCGTTTGGCGGTCTGTCAATCTTACAAGTCTTTGGATTTGCCTCCTCAGACTCATGTACAGGGTCGGTCGATGCGTTCTGTGTCTGCTTCCTGGGCTGAGGCGGCGGGGGTCTCTATTCAGGAGATTTGTAAGGCAGCCACCTGGCAGTCTCATCTCACATTTGTGCGACATTATCGGCTTGATGTTTTACATGCCTCTGCTGACAGTTTTTCTGTTGGCGTCTTGAACGCTGTTGTTCATTGAATCTTTTATTGATTAAAGTTTTGTACTCTGCATGGATTCCTTGTGTCCTGCGTGTTTTCTTTATTGGTTCTCTGCTTGTGAGTTCCTCACGTTGTTAGGACTGGGACGGGGAGGACCCATGAGGGAGTAATGTCTTATTACTTACCGGTAATCTTCATTACCCCGATTAGGTTTCTCCCTGTCTCTGTGTTTGTGTCGGAGTCTTGTTCATAACAGGGATGGCGGTAGGTGGGCGGGACTTATGTACTATGGAAATACTGGCGTTGTGATTTTCTGGGTGGAGGCAGGACTGCCTCACGTTGTTAGGACTGGGACAGGGAGGACCCTAATCGGGGTGGTCAGAGCCGGTCGCTCCACCCGCCACGTGGCCCATCCCTGGCGTGCCCGGTCTCCGCCGCTGCCCGTTGTGCCTCTGCTGTGCCCTGATCTCGCCTGCCTACAGTATAGTATCTTCCCTGTTGTCGTTTTTCGTTTTGTGCCAGTAATCTGTTTTTTCTCCCCGCATTGTGTCCGCCCTGTTGTGCCCTGATCCCGTTTTGTGCCAGTAATCTGTTTTTCTCCCCGCATTGTGTCCGCCCGGTTGTGCCCTGATCTCGTTTTGCCCATTTCTGTTTCTGTGGCAGTAATTGTTTTTGTGTCCTCGCCATCTTGTTGCCCTCCATCCCGCTCCCTGCCGCTGCTCCCCCGCGCCCCCTCCCCCTTTCCCTCCAGCATCAGCGCTCCGCTCCCCGCCTCCCAGCTGCTCCTCCCTCCCACTGGACTCATAGGGCTGGGTCCGCGAGGCGGGGAGCTGTGAGCTGACCTGACCTGGTCAGAGCCGGTCGCTCCACCCGCCGCGTGGCCCATCCCTGGCGTGCCCGGTCTCCGCCGCTGCCCGTTGTGTCTCTGCTGTGCCCTGATCTCGCCTGCCTACAGTATAGTATCTGCCCTGTTGTCGTTTTTCATTTTGTGCCAGTAATCTGTTTTTTCTCCCCGCATAGTGTCCGCCCGGTTGTGCCCTGATCTCGTTTTGCCCGTTTCTGTTTCTGTGCCAGTAATTGTTTTTGTGTCCTCGCCATCTTGTTGCCCTCCGGCCCGCTCCCTGCCGCTGCTCCCCCGCGGCCCCACCCCCGTTCCCTCCAGCATCAGCGCTCCGCTCCCCTCCCCACTCGCCACCCCGCTCCCGCCTCCCAGCTGCTCCTCCCTCGCTCCGCCTCTCCCACGACGCCATTTATGGCGGAGTCCACGGGTACGCGCAGCGGGTGCGCCAAAGGCAAGCCCGTCTACGCCCATCCGCGCCTGGACCGCGCCCAGCGCCACACCCCCTGACCCCCGTCGATGCCATCCCACCCGCTGGACGTACGACGCAGCCACCCTCAGCGCACTCAACACCGGCCGCCTCCCCGGCTGCCACCGAGCCACTCTAGGACGCACCCACGGACCCTTCACCTGCCAATCCTGCAAGTTCTCCTGCATCCGGACCTGCAACTCACCTGCACCCGACAAGCCGAGCGCCAACGGCAACCACCTGAAGTGCATCCTGCTCAACACCCGCTCCGTCCACAGGCACGCCGTGGAACTATGGAACCTGCTCGACACCACTTCTCCGGACATCGCCTTCCTCACGGAGACCTGGATGAACGCCTCCTCAGCACCCGACATCGCCATAGCCATCCCGGACGGCTACAAGATCATCCGGAGGGACCGCGTCAACCAGACTGGAGGAGGCATCGCCATCGTCCACAAGAAAACCATCCGCATCAATACCAACTCCGACGACACCCTCACAAAAGCCGAACACCTTCACTTCCAGATACACACCGACTCCAAAACCACACTCAGAGTCACCCTTGTCTACAGACCCCCAGGACCCCGCACACAATTCAGCGAAGACATCGCAGACTTCATCAGCCCACACGCCCTCCCCTCCGCTGACTACATCCTCCTAGGGGACCTCAACTTCCACCTGGAGAACAACAACGACAACAACACCATCAACCTGCTGGACAACCTCGCCAACCTCGGACTCAAGCAACTGGTGAACACCCCGACCCACTACGCCGGACACACGCTTGACCCAATCTTCTCCTCCAGCAAGCACATCTCCTTCAGCCACTCCACCGGACTCCACTGGACATACCACAGCTGCGTCCACTTCAGCTTCAGAAAGACCACGACTCACCACCTCCTACAACAGGTTCCCCGCAGGAACTGGAACAAGATCACCACCGACCAGCTTACCACATCACTAAACCAGAACCCTCCTACCAGATCAACAGACCCCAACCAAGCAGCCCTTAACCTCGCACAGTGAATCACCAACTGCACCGACGACCTCGCACCCTTGAAAACCCATTCCAGCACGACCGAAAGCAAGAAAGTCCCATGGTTCAATGACGAACTCAAGAACTCCAAGAAGAGCTGCCGCACCCTCGAGAAAGCCTGGCGAAAGAACCCAACCGCAGACAACATGACCGCCCTCAGGCACGCCACCCGCAAACACCACCGGCTGATCCACACCACCAAGAAGTCAGCATTCAAGGAACGACTTGACAACAACGCACACAACAGCAAGGAGCTCTTCAACATCGTCAAGGAGCTCTCCAACCCCAGCACCGGAACCAACGACATCACTCCCTCACAAGACCTCTGCGACTCACTCGCCTCGTTCTTCCACAGCAAGATCGCAGACATACACAACAGCTTCGGCGAACAGTCAACGCACCCAACCATACCACCAACGCCCCCCACCACCACCCTCCGGGCCTGGACCCCAGTCAGCACAGAAGACACCATCCACACGATGAACACCATCCACTCCGGATCGCCAACCGACCCATGCCCCCACCACGTCTTCAACAAGGCCGACTCCATCATCGCCCGCCAACTCCGGGACATCATCAACTGCTCCTTCGACACCGCCACCTTCCCGGAGAGCTGGAAGCATGCCGAGCTCAGCACCCTCCTGAAGAAACCATCGGCAGACCCCACGGACCTCAAGAATTACCGCCCCATCTCGCTCCTCCCCTTTCCAGCCAAAGTCATCGAGAAGACCGTCAACAGACAGCTTGCCGCCTTCCTCGAGACGAATGGATCCCTTGACCACTCGCAGTCCGGCTTCCGACCAACCACAGCACCGAAACCGCCCTCATCGCAGCCACTGACGACATCCAAACCCTGCTCTACAACGGGGAAACAGCGGCCCTCATCCTCCTGGACCTCTCCGCAGCGTTTGATACTGTCTGCCACCGCACCCTAGTACAACGCCTCAGCAACGTCGGAATCCAAGAGAAGGCACTGGAGTGGATCATCTCATTCCTCACCGGAAGAACCCAGAGGGTCCGCCTCCCCCCGTTCAGATCCGAGGCCACCGAAGTCATCTGCGGCGTACCACAAGGATCATCACTCAGCCCCACCCTCTTCAACGTGTACATGAGACCCCTCGCAGCCATCTCACGCGATCACAGCCTCAACATCATCTCCTTCGCCGATGACACCCAGCTGATCCTCTCCCTCACCAACGACCTCAACACCGCCAGAACCAACCTACATGAAGGGATGAAAGAAGTAGCTGAGTGGATGAAGAACAGCCGCTTGAAACTGAACTCAGACAAGACAGAAGTCCTCATCCTTGGATCATCACCGTCTGCCTGGGACGACTCCTGGTGGCCCCCGGCCCTAGGCAGCGCACCCAAACCAACGGACCACGCTCGCAACCTGGGCTTCATCCTGGACTCCTCCCTATTGATGACCAGACAAGTCAACGCTGTCTCGTCATCGTGTTTCAACATCCTACGCATGCTCCGTAAGATCTTCCGATGGATCCCCACCGAAACCAGGAAGACGGTCACCCAGGCACTTGTCACCAGCAGACTGGATTACGGAAACACCCTCTACACCAGAACCACAGCCAAACTGCAGAAAAGACTCCAACGCATCCAGAACGCCTCCGCACGACTCTTTCTGGACATCCCCCGTCACAACCACATCTCCGGACACCTGAAAGACCTGCACTGGCTCCCCGTCGGCAAAAGAATCACGTTCCGCCACCTCACCCACGCACACAAAGCCCTCCACGACCTAGGCCCTGGGTACCTCAACAGCCGCCTGACCTTCTACACTCCCACCCGGCAACTACGATCGACCAGCCACGCCCTCGCTGTCATTCCACGCATTCGAAGAGCCACCATGGGAGGAAGATCCTTCTCCTACCTGGCAGCCAAGACCTGGAATTCCCTCCCCATCCACCTCCGTCTTACCCAAGACCACCTCTCCTTCAGGAAGCAACTCAAGAACTGGCTGTTCGAGCAGTAGCGCCCCCCCCCCCCCTCCAAAGCGCCTTGAGACCCTCCGGGTGAGTAGCGCGCTATACAAATTTCTTGATTGATTGATTGATTGGTAATGAAGATTACCGGTAGGTAATAAGACAGTTTGCAGCTGCAGGATTCCCTACACTTGAAGGGGCCCCCTCGGCCCCACACTTAAAAGAGTGCTGAAGCACAGGCATGAGCAATGCATCAGTTCTGTTTAGCTTCAGCCTTTCTTTGGGCAGGTAGCTGTGTTCTGAAAGGTCTCCACACAAAAAAGAAACAATTGCAAATTATAGCTTTTGTTTCTTTCTGGTGCACAGAGGCCTGGAATGAGAGGCACCCCAGGATTTATCAGTGAATCTGAGCACTGGGGTGGAGAAAGAAACAGTGGTCAGAGCAGCAAAGAAAAAGGTCAGAAGGAAGTTCAAAGGAAGAAGCAATGCTGAGAGGGAGAGATAGGTGATAGAACTCTGTGTGTAAATGTGTGTGCGCACAAAGGGGCTTACCCCGCCCACCCCTCCCCTGCAGGAGGCCAAGGGACCCCTCAGCCATGCACCTTGCTTGTCCTGATATTCAGCAAACAGCAACTTGCTCTTTTCTTTGTGCAGAGTGCAATAAGTTGACACTGCCCTGAAGAAATGTAAGTAACACTGTATTGTTACATTTTAGGAAGCCACTGATTCCACAGGAAGCCAGGCCAGGGGTTTTGTAATTGCAGGAGAGGGTGGAGGGCTTTTGCAGAAGGCCGGGATGGATGACTAAAGCAGGATTCAGTGATTGTCTGTGGACCCTCCCACATCCAGCCTGCAGCCCCAGTCCAGTATCGGAGTCAGACTACAGAGGTGGCAAGCAGCACTGAGCAGCAGGCTTTCACCCGGTCATGTTGGCATCCTTCAGAAGCTGAAGGGCTGTGATTCCTGGGGGTTAAAGAAATAGTGAGGCTAGCGCTGGACTAACTGGGGTCACCCAAACAAGTGAGTCCACCGACAGCCCTTTTCTTTCTATCGTGATGTAATAAAGGGAGGCATGGAGTAACTGACAGGCCCTGGGGGTACTGGGCCGATACCATAGCATTTATTATGCCTCAACACCTGGTCACACCAGACTTAACAAAAACCCCAGAAGCCCCACTGGGGCCCCTGCAAGTACTGAACAAAGGCAACTGTTTTAACAATGCCTGATAGCGGGTGGAATCTGGGTATGAGTGACTCCTTGTATTGCTTGGTCTGCTTTTCAGCGGTAGGTTCTGCCCTGCCCCCAAAAGTGAGGTCTGCTCAAGGAAATGCACCTGCATTAGGATTTCCAACCTCAAGCAGAATAACATTTACCACATATGTGGATTGCACATGTTGCTCTGGGAGGTAGACGAGAACCAAGCCAGGTTCGGATCCTGTGACTCTGGCAGTGGCGCTCTGGGCTCAGACTGTCAGTGTCTAGGTAAGGTGGCCTTATGGCTCAAAGCCCTGGCCTGCAGCTCTATCCCAATGATCCACTGAATAGTGGGCATTACTCCTTCATAAATATTGAAAGCTGGGTGAAAAAGATGGGACAGCTTTTCTGTTTTTCAAACGGCATTAAAATGAGTGCACTGCACTTCCTTAAAATGTTTTCTTTTCAAGTTGTAGGAAAGCACTGAAAACTTGTGTAAAAGCTCTCACAGCTCTGCTACTCAGAATAAAGCAAACATTTAAAATGAAATAGTCACGCTGCATTCAATGTACTTAGTCCTAGTGTCTTCCCATCACCTTGCAAATTTCTACGCCCAACACAATATCTCTCTTTTTCCCTGTTGGTTGCCTCACTTTTTATTCTTTGGGTTACTTGATCTCCGCTATCTCCTAACGTGTAGTTTTCATCCTGCTTTCTTTCCTCCCCTCTGTCTAGCTTCTACTATGATGTCCTGTTCTTTTGTTCCTCATTCTTCCATATAGCCCCCTTCATGCACTGTGAATGACCCTCATTTCAGGTAATCTTACTCTCTAGACAACATCTGCTCAGAGATGGACACTCTTAACCCTCCATATCCCCATTCTCTTTCTAGCTCTTTTGTTTCTTTCTCTTTTTTTTTCCTTTCTTGTTTTCTTCTCTTTTTCATAAATGTCCCTCCTTTCTGCCCTTAGCTTTCTGACCTGTTTCTCGCACTCATTCCTTTATCTCTTTGCCAACATTCTTGACTTTCTAAGTAGTCTTTCTCTCCCTTTATCCCTAACTCTTTCACTTACTCTCTCTCATACACATTATTTAAGAGTTCTCCTCTATTACTCAGACTCTCTCTACCCACTTTTTGTTATGACTGTCCTTCTCGATCTCCTTTTCTTTCTCTTTCTTTGACTGTATCATCTTGCATCCTCTTTCAGTCTCTCTTTCCTCTTATACATCCGTTATGGCCTGCTGTCTATCGCTGTTTGACTGCTCTTATTTTCTTGCTGCTTCTTTCCTCCTGTATTGTTTCTCGTCAATGATGATCACTCTCTCCACCTCTCTTACAGCAGCCTCCTCTTTATGAATGTGTTTGGTCTAACTATGATTCTAACTCATGCACTGCAATACATATTTCATTATGTTACCTTGATTGTTCATTTTTGTCTCCCCCCACTCTATTCCCTTGTATTAGTTCCTTGGCTCATCTAATTGGTGTCTGGAGGGTTGCAGAATAAATGAGTGTGCCAGTTAACTGTCACTGTGCTTAATGGCAGGGGCATTATAATAGCCCCTACAGCGCGCAGGCTCGGAGCTCCAGGGGGCCACCTCTGGCACTGTGCATTTGCAGTAGGCCCTTGCCCTGAGACAGGCCTAGACTGGCCGTACCTGGGGTTTTCCTGGGGGCGGTTTTGTTACGGGGCGATTTTGCTTTTGGGGATCTATATTACATCATGCCACCCGACCCATAAAAGGTGTTTGGCGTGGCCTAAATGCCAGCTTTAGAAGTAGCAGCACTGGGGTTAAACTAAACGCCATTGTCCCTCTTTTATTTCCAAGTCAGTCATCACGGAAATAAAAGAAACACAACGTCACTCTGCGCTCACTGACGATAGCACATGGCACAACCTGTAGCGGAGCGGAGAGCCAGTCTGACCCTGTAAAAGGTCATTGCGCTTGTTGGATTTGCAGGATGAAAGGTGTTTAGTAGGCTGCCGCAGTAGAAGGTCTTGCGGCGGGCTTAGTAAATAGGCACGCACTGCAAGGCAAGGTTGAGCACCAGGACGGCCGGGCCCTGTGTCATCATAACAGCAAAATGTCAGCAGTCCCAGTTATTTATATGGAGGAGTTTAGCGCGCATCTGTACCGAGTTAGACCGGTTAAGCATTACAAGCACACTTTTAAGGCCAGGGAGAATTCAGATGCAGCCTAATCACCTGCTGATTTCCTCCTTGAAATATAAATTAAACATGCTAATATGTACATCATTGTTTGGCGGAGGCCACACAAAGTCGACCGGCGTCTTATGTTGTTGCAGCTGTTGGCATGCATGCTTCTTCCATAAATACTTCATGCCTCTCAGGATAATAAAAGAGACTTGCTGCAAAGGGCGGCAGTTTGAACAAGTCATCTTAGTATGTTTTACTTTTTGAGTAACATTACTGTGTCATAGGCCATGATATTAAGCTGAATACAGATTCAGATGAAACCACTAATCAGTGAGTGCAACATGCACTGTATGAGTTGGATGTATTTGCTATTTCAGCCATTGATGTATGCTTGTAGTGGTGAGAGCCTCTCTGCTACATCTTTTCACTGATCTGGCACTGGCTTTGTCATCTAACTGTATATGCTATAGCTAAGGTGGAGGATGAACCTAGGGTAGAGGCCCCTGCTTCTGCACTTCTGCAGCTCTTCTGTACAGTATGAGACCATGAGCCTTAATCCGAGACCCAGCCGCACTATAACCAAGGGTCACCCCAGTGTTGACTGCTCAGTGTTAAGGATCTGACTCTTGTGAGCCAGTCTACCTGTCCATGACACGTTTCTGCGACTCTGCTCTCCTGCCTGTCCACACAACATGCCCTCAGCACCTTTGCTAATTGTTGTCTGCCTTCGTCAGACTGCAGGAACAATATTTTCTTAGCAAAACTGTCGACATTATTTTGATTAAATAAAAAAATGAAAAACCTTTGGAACGTTGTTCCAGATAGATCTCCCCCCCTCTCTTTGACTCTGAAATGAACAAATATACTTAGATTACGCAAAAAGAGTGCGTCTGCAGGCAGAAAAGCACCTCCAGCACTTTCCACTAACTTTTGTGTAGGCTGCCA
This sequence comes from Lissotriton helveticus, assembly GCF_964261635.1. Taxonomy (NCBI): domain Eukaryota; kingdom Metazoa; phylum Chordata; class Amphibia; order Caudata; family Salamandridae; genus Lissotriton; species Lissotriton helveticus. The sequence continues at coordinate 600,318,439 of NC_136073.1, read as the reverse complement.
CCTCCACTAATTACTTTTTTATCGGCTTGGGCTGCACTGCTCTGGTGCAGACCGGTTTTTCAAATGACTATGATCTTTTTAGCCTGGGTTATCAGTGCGTCTGTCCATGGTTGGTCATTTAGCACTGTAGGCGATTTGCTTTTAGAACTGTCAGCTCTAAAATCTACACTTGTTAAAATTCAGCAGCTACTTGAAATACAAAGCTACTCTTGCTACTTTTTCTTTCTGTGCCTCCTCGGAAAGAAATGCAAATGTTGAGTCTCTCAGGGGTGTCCAACATAGGTCCAGGAGAACCGGATCAATGCAAGATAATCAGCTATCCATGCGCTATGTAAACAAATGCAATTTAGAATCATTTTATGTTGATGTCTTCTATTTGGAAATCCTAAAAATTTGGCAAGGTCCTGGCTCTCCTGGACCTACCTTGTATGTCCCTGTAGTTTCTACAGCGCAATGTCTGCCTTTCCGTCATAACACAGTCTTGAAGTGGTTCTTGTCCTTGCTAATGTGCTAAGGATTATAAAATACACAATGTAGCTATTTTGAGAACAAATGACTAAGGATACTATGGTTTGCTACCAAGTTAGTAACATGTCAGTTCAAATACGCAAGCCACCATTGACTGTGATATTTATTAGAAAGAGACAAGGAAAGTTATCGCTGCTAGCGCTTCGCGCTCTTCGTGCTCTTCGTGCTGACATCGCTTTTTTTTTAGTTTGAAGTTTAATAAAGTATAAAGAAGCAAAGACAGAAAATGAAGAAACAATCATAAGTTATAAAACACAAGAAATCTCTCTTACAAAAAAGTAGAACTGATTAATAAATCTATACAGAAAAATATGGCAAACAATAATGTACATGAACACAGGGGGATTGAGGTATAACCTGTAGAATAAAAGTACATAAGTGATATGAAAAAAACATTAAATGCAATTAAGAAAATGCAATCACGGTGGTTTTTGGACTTCAACAATGCGGACTTGAGAAGTAGTTGGGATCTTGACAACTCTGGATAAATACTCGGTGAGGGGAAGCCATAAAAGATCACGTTTGATTGCAAGGGAAATGGGGGAAACAAAAGTAGTGTCTAGACCAGGGGTACTCATAGTACGGCCCGCGGGCCGCCAGCGGCCCGGCAAGCCTTCATTGGCGGCCCGCGGACCTTGCACACATCCTACCAGTGATTTTTATTTTTTTTTTAATTGTCAGCAAACCCCGCCGGTTGGACTCCGAGAGACTCTGCTCTCTGGGGGCTGGGCGATGTTCCAGTAATAGAGTGGAGATGCAGGGGCGCTAAGGAGAGGCAAAACACAACAAAGCCTCATTTGCAAGTAAATGGTCTTTAAAAGACCTTGAAGTACTCGGGCCGTACTATGAGTACCCCTGGGCTAGAGATAGCACCACATTAAATTGTGGCAACTCCGGCAGAGGGCGACTTGCGTGTCCTACCCCAGGCAGACATAACAGTTCTTAATTTAGGAAGACGAGCCGGCGGGGACGGGCTTCTCATGACTTTTGACTTTATGCTGGCGAGGAAATGGCCATTTCCAACCGGCGCAGAGCAACAAAAACAAGACTTTGAATTTATGCGGGGTGTGTTGTTTGTGTGATGTTTTGCCAGTGCGGTGTTTGCTAGCTGTGGTGATTTATAAACTGTGAGGATTAAGAAGAGAGGTTTATATTTGTCAATAGACGCACAAGATGCGACCCCTGTCTCATGGAACGAGAGCCACTGGCGTTTTGAAATAATTTGCAGATGCTAAAAATGGATCTTTGCGCAAATACACTTTTATATATTATTTTATGTATTTTTGTTTAAGTTTTGATTTATTGTGTGCGTGTCTGTATCCTTATATGTCCTCAGCTTGAGTAAGACACCGCCGGTTGGACTCCGAGAGACTCTGCTCTCTGGGGGCTGGGCAATGTTCCGGTAATAGAGTGGAGATGCAGGGGCGCTAAGGAGAGGCGAAACACAACAAAGCCTCATTTGCAAGTAAATGGTCTTTAAAAGACCAGTGAAGTACTCGGGTGCGGCTCTGTGTGTGCCCGGGGAAGCTGTCTGAGACCGGCTGCCACACGGGGAGGGGGGGGGGGAGTGAGAGGGGGGAGAGGGGTCGGGGAATTTGCTGAAGCCCTTTCGGCCAGGCTCTGGGCTGGCATGGGTGCACACTGCACACTTACATGTGCAGGAATGGCAAAAATGATTCCTCAAACCGTGACCATCCCACGAACACATCATTGAAATAGCTCACCTCACAGAGCAAGCACGTGTACATGGGCATTTAACATTTTTAATTGTTTATGATTGGAATAAAGAGGCTACGAAACTTATAAATAAAAATAAATAAATAAAGCACAACACATTTTAGGTGGTCACAATTCAGTTCATCACGAGAAGAATCAGGAATGTCGTGCAACTTCACATAAAGCTGCTTTGTGTTACTTCTCCGTCATGGGAGGGCCTCAATCTACAAATGAATGTTGCTGAACACTTGGTAAGATCACACACAGCCCTACTAAGTATTTTCAATTAGTACACGAGCTTTCAATTTGTGAGATATGCTAATTGTACTTGCAAAGTATCTTTTTTTTTTAATGCACTAAATTACGATTTTGACAGCATTGTTTTCACCTACATTTGCCCACTAAGTACACAGATACTGAAGGGGAATCATACATATCCCTGTACTTTTATGGTTCACAACCAAGCATACCTCTCCCCAGGACTGTTGCTGCTTCCCGTGGTACTCATAGTGAGGCGGGCAGGCTTTCCTTGGCAGCCCACTGACCTTGCAGTTAATGTACCCATGGCCCTCCAGAAACCCACTTTTACCAGTGACAGAAGAGAGTGGAGAGAGAGAGAGTGGAGAGGAGAGAGAGATGAAGAGAGAGAGAGTGGAGAGAGAGAGGAGAGAAGGAAGAGTGGAGAGAGAGTGGAGAGAGAGAGAGTGGCGAGAAAGAGAGAGAGAGTGGAGAGAGAGGAGAGAAGGAAGAGTGGAGAGCGGGGGAGAGAGAGTGTGGAGAGAGAAAAAGGAGAGAGAGAGTGAGAGGTTGGTGAGAGAGAGTGGAGAGAGACTGACTATCTAAGCGAGAGATAATGATTTACAGAGAGAGAGACTGATTGAGAGAGACTGACTGAGAAAGACTGAGAGAGACTGACAGAGAGAGTGACTGATAGAGAGAGAGAATAACTGACTGACAGAGAGACTGACAGACTAGCTGACTGACTAAGAGAGACTGACTGACAGAGAGATTGACTGATTGGGAGAGGCAGACTGACTAAGAGAGAGACTGACTGAGAGACTGATTGACTGACAAAGAGAGACTGACTGAGAGAGACTGACAGACAGAGAGACAGAGTGACTAAGAGAGAGAGACTGACTGACTGAGAGACTGACTGACTAAGAGTAAGACGGACTGGGACAGAGAGACTGACTGACTAGGAGAGAGAGAGACTGACTGACTAGGAGAGAGAGACAGACAGTCTCTCTCTCTCAGCCACTCTCTCTCTCGTAGTCAGTCTCTCTCTCCTAGTCAGTCAGTCTCTCTCTCCTAGTCAGTCAGTCTCTCTGTCCCAGTCCGTCTCACTCGTAGTCAGTCAGTCTCTCAGTCAGTCAGCCAGTCTCTCTCTCTTAGTCACTCTGTCTCTCTGTCTGTCAGTCTCTCTCCCTCAGTCAGTCTCTCTCTGTCAGACAGTCTCTCTCTCTCAGTCACTCTCTCTCTCGCAGTCAGACAGAGAGAGAGACTGACTGACAGAGAGAGACTGACTGAGAGAGTGACTGATAGAGAGAGACTGACTGACAGAGAGAGAGAATAACTGACAGAGAGAGAGACTGACTGACTAGGAGAGAGAGAGAGACTGATTGAGAGAGACTGACTGGGAAAGACTGAGAGAGACTGACATAGAGAGTGACTGATAGAGAGAGAGTAACTGACTGACAGAGAGACTGACAGATTAGCTGACTGACTAAGAGAGGCTGACTGACAGAGAGAGATTGACTGACTGACTGAGAGAGACTTACTGACTGACTGAGAGAGAGAGAGAGACTGTCTGACTGGGAGAGACAGGGACTGACTGACTGACTGAGAGAGACAGAGAGAGAGACTGGCCTCAGCAGTCATGGAGTTTGCTCCAGGAATAAAAAGTAAACCCTTGGAAGTCCTCTTGACTTTATGCAGTTTTTGGTCCATGCCTTTCCACCATTGCGTTTGCAAGACATTGCAGGCTATTGCGGGGCTAAGGATGGGCCAAAAGTAACCCTGTGACGGAATTGGGGTAAAGTGTGTATGAAGCTATGCAATGCCTGTTAAGATTGCATTGTCTACTTTTTTAAACAGAGTTGATTTTTTTACTCTAGTCCCGCCCCCATTGACCCCGCCCCCCACTGACCCCACCCCTACCAGTGCGGCCCTCGGCCACAAACTACATTGTCATTTTGGCCCCCAACAGAAAGTTTGTGAGTACCCATGGTCTAGACGGTGGTTAAAACAGACTGCATTCCACCAAGCATTGAAGGAAACATCATTAGCTTGTTTCCAATGAGATGTAATATGGTGTAAGGCAATGGCTATCAAAAGGTCAATTAATTTATGGTTATGGGACGAATCGGCAAAAATAGGAGAAAGAGAACCTAGAAAAATGTTAACAATGGAGAAGGAAAAAGGAAAATTGAATTTTTTTTTAAACTGGGACCATACCAATTGCCAAAAACGAAAAATGGGAGGACAATCGAACAACATATGCTTCAAATCAGCTGAAGAGCAGGGACAGGACCAACAAGTGGAGGGAGTGTCTGAGGAAAACGATGACAGAAGTAATGGGGTAAATAATATACGATTATAAACAAAAAATATGGTTTGGGTAGTGTTAGCAGCTCTGGATGTACTATGAATTTTTGACCAAACTTTATCCCATAAAGTGAAGGACCAAACTTGAGATAAATCTTTTTCCCAAGCCAACTCAACCCTAGATTTGATACGATCAGTAAAAGATTGAATAGATTTATAGAGAAAAGAAGCAGACTGATCAAGTAAATTGGAAACAGGGAGATATGCTGTAGGGATAGAATTTGTAGCAGGAAGTGAAGAAAGGTATTGGGTAAGAGAGGGAATCAGTGACAAATATCGTGCACGAGAAGAGGAGGGCAACGAGAATTGTTTTTGGAGGTCCTGAAAAGGAAGAGGTTGATTACCCGAAAGAAGTTGAGAAATCCATTTTAAACCAAGAGAATGCCAGGTTTTCCAAAATAATGAGCGATTACGAATTTTGAGGTGTTTATTATGCCAAATAGGTTGGATATGGGTGGAGGAAGCAGATGGATAAGAGGATGGTAAGTAAGGTTGAAGAAGAGAACGAGAACGGGAGCTAATGGGGGAGCGAAGAGACGTTACGTTAGAAGTGAAGGAAAGGAAAGAACCTCACTAAAATCAAAAGGATGAAGGAAAGAAGATTCTAACTTTAGCCAAAGAGGGGGATAAAAAGGAAGGTCCGAAGAGAGCCAACGCAGAGCTTGCTTTAATGAAAAAGCGTTATGATAAGATTTGAAGTTAGGAAATGTAACCCCTCCTAGTGATTTATCTCTTTTCAAAGCAGAAAGGGCTATTCGAGATTTCTTACCCTTCCACAAAAATTTGAGCAGAATAGAGTCTATCGACTTGAAGTAATGGTCTGGAATGTGAATGGGAATCATAGAGGTGGAATAAAGTACTAGAGGTGCCAACATCATTTTGATGGAGTCAAGACGGCCCCACCAAGAAAGGAAGAGAGGGTTCCAGCGAGTAATAGCCGCATTAAGTTTAACAGAAAGTGAATCAAAATTGAACTTAAGAGTATCTGAGAGACGAGGAGCAAACCAAACACCTAAATATTTAATCTTAGAAGGCTGCCAAGAAAAGCCAGAGTTATCAAAGAGATGTTTTTGACAGAGAGGGTTTAAGGGCAAGATTTCACATTTATCAATATTAAGACGGTAACCAGAAACATTAGAAAAAGAGGAAACTTGATTTAAAAAGAAAGGTAAAGTGGATTGTGGGTCCGAACAGTATAATAAAATATCATCAGCGTAGACTGATAGTTTAACTTGTTGTTGGGAGCCATAATGAAAACCAGAAATATTTTCATCAATTCTGATCTTAGTCAAAAAGGGTTCTAAAGCTAAAACAAACAAAAGAGGGGATAAGGGGCAACCTTGACGTACACCCCGTTGAAGGGGAAAATAATCGGATGTCATACCGTTTGCAAAAATTGAAGCATGAGGGCTAGAATAAAGTAAAGAAATAAGAGAAATGAATTTAGGTGAAAAACCGATCCAACGAAGAGCTTGAAACATAAAGTCCCATCCTATTCTATCGAAAGCCTTTTCGGCGTCAAGAGAGATGGCAGCCAATGGATAAGAAAGGGAGGGAGCTTTACTCAAAATATTAAAGAAAACACGGGAGTTATCTGACGATAAACGACCTTTAACAAAGCCTGATTGTTCTGGGCCAATAATATTTGGTAATAGGGGATCCAATCTAAGAGCTAAAATTTTGGCGAAAATTTTATAATCTGTGTTTACAAGGGAAATGGGGCGATAATTTTTACATAGGGTATGGTCCTTGTCTGGTTTGGGAATTAAACAAATTAGTGCTTCCTGAAAAGTTCCCCGGGAAGATCCAGAATCAACAAAAGATTGAAATAACAGGAGTAGTTTAGGAAGGAGAAGGGAGGAAAAATTATTGTAGAATTCAATAGTGAAACCGTCAGGCCCAGGCGCCTTACCACGACGGAGGACTGAGACAGCATGAGAAATTTCAGAGAGGGAGATATCTGAATCAAGTGATTGAAAATCAACATGAGAGGAGAGAGGGGAAGGAATGCCTTGAAAATAAGTAAGAAGATCAGTGGGATCAGGACTGGATTCAGGAGTATATAAAGTTTGATAAAACGAAACAAATTGATTTAATATGTCCTTATCTTTAAACAGAGAAATTCCAGCCGGTCCATGTAGAGATTCAATCTTTGTTCTTTCTTTTCGTATTTTAAGATAGTTAGCTAGTAATTTGCCCATTTTGTTTTGACCTCCATAATAACGAGAGTTGCGTTTAAGGAGAGAATTAGAGGCTGCATTTGTGGTAAATTTATTAAAATCGAATTTGGCTGAAATAAGTTCACGAAGGGAGGATTCAGAGCTAGAATTATAATAAGCATATTCTAACTTCTTAATTTTATCTAAAAGTTGAGTTGACTTAGAAATTGACTTCTTTTTCTTTTGAGAGACATAATTAATGACAAATCCCCTAATGGCTGCTTTAAATGAGTCCCACACCATGACAAAGGAAGATTCAGGGAGATGATTAAGTGTAAAAAACTCAGTAGCAAAAACCGTAAATTGAGTGCAAAAATCAGAGTCAAGGAGTAAAGAATTATTAAATCTCCAACGTCCTGAGTGAGGAGAGAAGGGAATAAGGTCAATATCAACAAAAACGGGAGCGTGGTCTGAAATTAAGATAGAACCAATGTCTGAGTGAAGGGCAAGTTGAGCTAGGGATTTGCTAAGAAAAAGGTAATCAATACGAGATTGGGAATGGTGGGTAGGGGAATAAAAAGTGTACTCTCGAAGGTCAGGGTTACATAGTCTCCAAATGTCAACTAATGCGTTATTTTGAATAGATGCAGTAAATTGGGAGTGCATTTTGGAGGAAACAAATTTAACTTTAGAATTCCTGTCTAAAATGGGGTCTAGAACTTGATTGCAATCACCACCGAAAATAACATATTGTTCATCAAGCGTAACAAGTTTTTCAGAAATAGCAGGCCAAAACAATTTATCAACCCCTGTGGGAGCATAAACATTGGAAATTACTATTGGAATCTTGTCTATGAGAAGATTTACAAGAACCCAACGACCATTAACATCACATTCTTGAGATGTAACAGAAACTGTTAACTTTTTATGACACAATATAACCGAACCATTTTTCTTACCCAAGGCTGGAGAATGAAAAACATGTCCCACCCAGCAACGTTTGAGTTTTACAGCCTCCTTTTCCGAAAGGTGGGATTCTTGGAGGAGGGCTACATCAGCTTTAAGCCTAGTCAAGTGCGTCAGAACACGCTGACGTTTAATGGGGTTATTTAACCCCTTAACGTTCCAAGTAACTACTCGGAATAGAAATCAAGAATAGAATGATACGGAAAAGAAGATAGAATAGAAAAAATTAGTTGAGATGATAAGAGAATGGTAGCAGGAATGTAGATATAAAGTATGTAAGAGAAATAAATCAAGAAAAAAAAATAATAATTGTGAGAATACAGTGAGAAAGAGGGAGAGAAAAGAGCAAAGAAAGGAGATAGTAAAAGAGAACAGTAGAAAGGACAGAGCAATATAAGAAGAACATAGAAACATACCAACAGATACAGAACGAAGAACGAAGAATGGGGGGTGACGACGCCAGAAGATGATGACACCGACAACGGAACACACGCCACCGAACACCTGAGGAACCAGCAGAGGATTGAATTGGAGGGATGCATGAAATACACCGGGATGAAGAAAGGGGTAGAGCATCTGGAAGAAGACAAAAAATAAGATGAATATTAGAGAAACATACGAAATACAAAATACAAAATACAAAATACAAAATACTAGGGTATGATATAAATCAGCAGAGACGAAGGAACAAAAATATGATACGATAGGATAACGGAAAGGCAAACAGTTCAGTTATGCATGGTTAAACAGGTCTTGCAGTGTCCATGATGTCGGCTTCCTGCTGTCGAAGAAACTCTTGAAGGACTTGTGGATCATCGAAAGTTGTAGTCTTGTCCTTATAGGTCACCTTGAAGAGACAAGGATGAAGCAGCCCAAACCTTGCATTAAGAGCTCGCAGTTGTGGTCTCAAATCAAGGAATTGTTTCCGACGATCAGCTGTCACTTTGGCCACATCCTGAGATAGATATAATCGATGACCTTCCCATATAACTTGTTTTTTAGCTTTTGCTGCTGAAAGAACCTGCAGGAGATCAGTATATTGTAAGAACAGCATGATGACTCCGCGGGGTTTGGTGGAAACTTTAGGACCAAGTCTATGTGCACGTTGTATTTAAGTGAAGAGGAAGGAGGAAGGTTCAGAATTTTCGGTTGAAAGGTTGAAAAAAGGCAGTTGGATTGGATCCCTCTGTAAGTTCAGGAAGTCCATAAAGGCGTAGGTTATTTCTGCGATTACGATTTTCCAACTCCTCCGTCTGCCTCCTCAGGAGAGAAACATCTTTCTCCAAAAGCGAAATCCTAGAACATGAGGTCTGAAGGGACTCCGTGGTTTGTTCTACCAGAAGAACACGCGATTCAAGAGTGGACCATTTGTCGAGGAGAAACTGCAAAGTCTTAGTAGTCTCAGCCATGAAGGGTTTGAGCGCACGAATTTCCTCAAGAATAAGATCCATAGATGCAGAATGTGACGAAGAGCCTGGGGAGGGTGGGTCCTTTTTTAGGCGCTTTGTTGAAGCAGGTTGCAAAAGTTTACTTGAGGAAATAGCTTTTGGAATTGCCCCAGGAGTTAAGTCCGACTTATGAGAAGCAGTATCATCCATGGTTGGAGTCGTGGAGTCAGAATCTGAGGAATGACGTGGTTTGGGCGTCGAAGCAGTAAGCTTGAGGGTACGCAATTTCCCCATGTATTAGTGCCACTACAGACCACAGGAAAAAGTCCGTAGAAATAGTATGCAAAGAATAAACACTGTGGCACGGCACTATTTAATGCGTACAGGAAATGCGCCAAACAAGAATAACAAGGCTGAGGATATGTCGAGTTATTCAATATGGTAGCAGTGTAACATACTGTTCCTCTTCAGGAGAACCGCCATAGATGGTTTGCGCAAAGAAGACACCGCAGCAACTCAATAGGCAGTGTATGTGCATACAAGCGCTGAGACAGCAACTTCGAGGGCACGCAGTTCATCCAATATGTTAATATTACAATGGGACCAGTGTTCGTTAAGAAGACTGCTGTAGCATCACTGTGCAAAGAGAAACACTGTGGTGAACCAACAAGCGTAGCGCATAGTAAAATGCGGTCGAAAAAGGCGCCAACCAGGAAGTTGAAAAGTGAAGAGATGAGGCAGAGTTATCGAAAATGACGCCCACACGTCAAAATATGAAAAGAAGAAAACAGCAACTGAAGAGGCATTCTGCAGTGATTAGTAGGCTGATGAGGGAGGAAGCATACAATGAAAGCCTTGAAGAAAGGAGAACGAGGCAAACATGAGGCAATTACCGCTCGTGAAAGTATCGCGGCAAAAGGAAAATGGCGGCCGCTGGAAAAGCGGACCGCGTCACAGCAAAAAGGAGCGCATGTCGCTGGAGTTAATAGTCAAGGAGCAGAGCCCTTTGCTCACCTCAAGCTCCCACACTAAATTCAGGGTTTATCGTCCACGGAAGTCCGGTGAAAGCGGAGAAATCTGCCGGCGCCGGTGCTCGGTCAGCGGAGCTCCGACGCTAAGCCGCCATCTTGTGCGGCGCTCAAGCCACGCCCCCCTGACATCGCTTTTAATCACCCGTTTTGTCTTTATTTTTATTTTTAGTTTTGTGGTTCCCCTGCTTTTAGACGCCCCCTCACCTGCACTATAATCGGAGCTCACCGCTGCTCGAGCGGGTCCGCGTCCTGGGGTAGGCTCCCTCACTGGTCGCCATCTTGGAGTGGGGTAGTTGCTGACCGCCATCTCCAGCGAGCGCTTAAGTGCGCAGAATCCTGGGTGAGACGCCTATTTAAGGCGAGCTGCGCCTTGATTTGACCAGACAAGGAAAGTTATCGCTGCTAGCGCTTCGCGCTCTTCGTGCTGACATCGCTTTTAATTACCCGTTTTGTCTTTATTTTTATTTTTAGTTTTGTGGTTCCCCTGCTTTTAGACGCCCCCTCACCTGCACTATAATCGGAGCTCACCGCTGCTCGAGCGGGTCCGGTTCCTGGGGTAGGCTCCCTCACTGGTTGCCATCTTGGAGTGGGGTAGTTGCTGACCGCCATCTCCAGCGAGCGCTTGAGTGCGCAGAATCCTGGGTGAGACGCCTATTTAAGGCGAGCTGCGCCTTGATTTGCCCAGACAAGGAAAGTTATCGCTGCTAGCGCTTCGCGCTCTTCGTGCTGACATCGCTTTTAATTACCCGTTTTGTCTTTATTTTTATTTTTAGTTTTGTGGTTCCCCTGCTTTTAGACGCCCCCACACCTGCACTATAATCGGAGCTCACCGCTGCTCGAGCGGGTCCGGTTCCTGGGGTAGGCTCCCTCACTGGTCGCCATCTTGGAGTGGGGTAGTTGCTGACCGCCATCTCCAGCGAGCGCTTGAGTGCGCAGAATCCTGGGTGAGACGCCTATTTAAGGCGAGCTGCGCCTTTATTTGCCCAGACAAGGAAAGTTATCGCTGCTAGCGCTTCGCGCTCTTCGTGCTGACATCGCTTTTAATTACCCGTTTTGTCTTTATTTTTATTTTTAGTTTTGTGGTTCCCCTGCTTTTAGACGCCCCCACACCTGCACTATAATCGGAGCTCACCGCTGCTCGAGCGGGTCCGGTTCCTGGGGTAGGCTCCCTCACTGGTCGCCATCTTGGAGTGGGGTAGTTGCTGACCGCCATCTCCAGCGAGCGCTTGAGTGCGCAGAATCCTGGGTGAGACGCCTATTTAAGGCGAGCTGCGCCTTGATTTGCCCAGACAAGGAAAGTTATCGCTGCTAGCGCTTCGCGCTCTTCGTGCTGACATCGCTTTTAATTACCCGTTTTGTCTTTATTTTTATTTTTAGTTTTGTGGTTCCCCTGCTTTTAGACGCCCCCTCACCTACACTATAATCGGAGCTCACCCTGCTCGAGCGTGTCCGGTTCCTGGGGTAGGCTCCCTCACTGGTCGCCATCTTGGAGTGGGGTAGTTGCTGACCGCCATCTCCAGCGAGCGCTTGAGTGCGCAGAATCCTGGGTGAGACGCCTATTTAAAGCTCCCTGCTTAGCGCAGCGGTACCGCGCAGCGGGAGCGCCCTCGCTTAGCCTGAGTCGTGCCAGAGTCCTGCCCGTCTGCGCCCGTCCGCGCTAAGGTCGCGCGGGGCGCAGCGGGCCAGTAAGACGTATGAGGTTAGATCTTCCTCTCACACCGCGATGCTTATCTACTCTGGTGAGAGCCTTCGGATTATTGGCCAGGCCATCCCGAGGTGTACGTCAGCGCCTATTCATCCTCTTCTCGGCCCTTACCAATGTGCCTGTAAGAGGTGGGCGCTTGAGCCTCCTTTGTCTATTGGCAAGAGGGACATTCCATCTGCCCCCAGGAGTAAGGGCCCTTAGGGTGTTGAACGTAAATGCCAGATCCATGGTAAAACACTATCAGGCCATCCACGATCTCATTAGGGATGAGTACCCGGACATATTTGCCATCACTGAAACTTGGCTTCAGGATGCAGATGTGGCCATTATCAACTTAGCCTACCCCCCTGAGTACTCTATCTATACTCTGAACCGGCCAACCAGAGGAGGTGGTATTGCTCTTATAGTTAGGTCCTGTTTTTCCTGTAATTGGAATGGCCTTAACATCGATGGCTGTGAAAGTGCCTTTTTTAAGACCCAAATCAGCCCTCAGGTACTTTCTCCGGGATGGTGGTCTACCGCCCTCCGGGGAGTGATGTAGTGTTCAGAGACGCCTTTTCAGACGCTGCCAGCGCATTAGCAATGGGCTGCGCTAATTTTTCCATCATGGGCGACCTGAACCTCCATTTCGACATTCACACTACCCCGACGGTGAAAAGTATCTTAGCTGATTTAGAGGCTCTCCAGCTCTTCCAACAGGTATCACAACCTACTCATGTAGGAGGCCATATTTTGGACCCCTTTTTTACTAACCTGACTGAGGCCAGTATTGTATCCATCTCTCCATTAGGGTGGTCGGACCATTTTCTTGTGTCCATCCGGTATTCTTTGCCGGAGACCCCCTCTATTCCAACGCTTAGGCGGGTTGCCAAGCGTCATTGGAATAAACTCAGGATGGAAGACCTGCACCGGCTTCTGCAGGAAGTACCGTTGAGCCCGCTGGATGACGTGGACGCGGGCTATGATCAGTTTTGTAGATGGACTACTAGGGCGCTGGATTCTCTGATTCCCATCGTCTCGTGTAAATTGAGCACCAGAGATCCGAGCCCCTGGTATGACGGGGCACTGCGTGCCCTGAAGGGGAGTTGTAGACGGGCGGAGAGAGCCTGGCGGAAGACGTATGATGCTGATATGAAAGTCGCATATGTTGCTTCCGTCAAGACCTATCATCGAGCTATCTGTAAAACTCGTGCAGCGTTTTATGCACTGGAATTCCGCAATAGCTCAAACCCGTCCAAGACTATATTTAAAGCCGTTAAAGATCTTTTGGCGAAAAGAGCCACCTCCCTGGCAGTTGGCTCCATCTCCCACTGTGAGGCACTGGCTTTCTTCTTTCTGGAGAAGGTTCGAGTTATCTATCAGGCTTTTCCAGGTATTGGGCCCGACCCGGGAACTCGAGACGTTGTTCAGGGACACACTACATTGCATTCCTTTCCTCCATTTCTTCCGGAGGGATTTAACAAACTTGCCTCGCAGATCAAGTCTGGCTCTCCCTCGGATCCAGTAAGATCAGCTCTTTTTAGAGACCAGTCTTTTCTGGGTCGATCTGCGGTGTGTTCCTTGATTAACCTTTCGCTGACCTCGGGTGTGGTTCCGATCAAATGGAAACAGGCGGTGGTTTCTCCAATATTGAAGAAGCCTTCGATGGATCCCGTGAAACCCGAGAGCTACCGACCGATTTCATTACTCCCTTGGCCGGCGAAGGTGGCAGAGGCTCATGTTAACTTGGCCCTGTCAGAACATCTCGCTCGGGCCGATGTCCTCGATCCCACGCAGAATGGCTTCCGTGCTGGGCACAGCACGGAAACGGCTCTTCCTGCGATGGTGGAACACCTGCGTACGGTGCTGGATGCTGGTCAGACGGCGGCGCTGGTATTATTAGACCTCAGCGCCGCCTTTGACACTGTCTCTCACAGCATTCTGTTGCACCGGTTGGAGGAGATTGGTGTTGGGGGACAGGCCCAGCAGTGGTTCCGCTCCTTCCTCGACGATCGTTCCTTCTGCGTGGCCATCCCTCCCTTACAGTCCAAACTCCATCCTCTGGCCATGGGGGTTCCGCAGGGATCCTCGCTGAGTCCCACGTTATTTAATCTATACGTGACACCGCTGGCTGAGGTCGCAAGGCAGTGGGGCCTAATTATGGTCTCGTATGCTGATGATACTCAGCTGGCGGTTACTCTCAGTGGGGATGCGGATGTTGATGCCCCCAGGTTTCAGAACGGACTGAAGGCGGTGGCCAGCTGGATGACGGCACACTGTCTCCAGCTTAACGCATCAAAAACCGAGGTTATGATTGTCGGAAAGAGAGCGGAGCTCTGGGGGGACAGCTGGTGGCCCTCGGAACTGGGACCATCCCCTACTCCGGTCTCAGAATTAAAAAACTTGGGAGTCTGGCTGGATAGTAGCCTTAACTTTGTTGCCCACACCAAAAAGACCACGGCCTGTTGTTTCGGCGTTCTCCGGGGCCTACGACCGGTCCTTAAATTCTTTGATGCCCCGACCAGGCAGTTGGTGATTCAGGCAACCGTAATCTCCCGGCTTGATTACGCCAGCTCTCTCCTGGTGGGGGCTAACCAGGCAGAAATTACCCGTTTGCAGCGGGTTCAAAACGCTGCAGCTACAGCAATAGTAGGCCTGCCAAGATGCTGCTCTGTCTCCAATGTTCTTCGCTCCCTGCACTGGTTGCCGGTGAAGATGAGGATTCATTTTAAGGTTTTGTGTCTGGCTTTTAAAATCCTGAAAGGCACCGCCCCTCAGATTCTGTCTGATCTCCTGTCCTTTTATGTCCCGGCACGCTCTCTCCGATCGTTGGGACAGGCCCTTGCCGTGGTCCCTCGATTAAAGTTGTGTCGTGCCGGTGGCCGATCCTTCCGTGTGAAGGCTGCGGCAATTTGGAACTCCCTTCCGGTTGAAATTCGTATGCTGGAGGACCTTTTACATTTTCGGAAAGCCATCAAAACTTTTTTATTCTAATCTCCTGTAGTCGTTCCCTCTTTGTTTTTTGTTGGTAGTGTTATGTTTTTCCTTGTCGGGTGCCAGGACGCTCCTTCGCTGGAGCAGCTGTGCGCCTAATAAAAAATATTAACATAACATAACATAACATAACAGATACTTCTCCAGCATGTGTGTGTTCTTGACCCCACATTGCCAGTACTGCCCATGCCATTGACAGAAAGTGTGGGTGGGTATATTTATGATCTAGTTGGCTGAAAGTATTGATAATGTGGTCATAATAGTAAGAAGCACATTAGTAAAATGAATTTTATTGACATCTTATTAGATAAAAAAAAAGTGAAAATTTTTCAGAAAAGCTGTTTTTTCAAAATCCTGACTGTAATGCCCTGGGTTGCCTGGGTGAGGCGGACTTATATGTTAGTTAGCTTGGCAGGGCTTTTGGATGCTTGATTTCTTGGATGACCCTATAAGGCGCAGGACTCCTTATTTGAGTGCATGCCTTAGACCAGCCCTATTTGAGGTTGCACCATTAGTGTTTTTAACACGAGACAGAGTGTAGTGGATTGTTTGATGAACGTGCGACTCTGAAGATGATTTTGAAAATGTTAAAAATCTGTTATCCTGCTGTTTTAAATGAAAGGTTATAGTAAACATAAAACTACGAGAGCAACATTGTAAGAATTGCACCACCTTATAAGAGCTGCTTTGTCATGTATGTTGGCTTATGGAATAATTAAATTGCATGATATGTTATGTTATGTTGTTCAATAGTATGGTGTGCCACATTTCTCTATGTGTTATGTTGTCATGCTTTTATATTGTGTTTTGTTACCGGGCTGTGATATGGCATACCATTGCTGATTTAAAGAGTGCTGCAGACAGATATAGATCTCCTTAAGTGCACTAAGACACAAGAGGGAAGGGGGTGGGCACAAGAAGGTTTATACAGCCAGCTCCCTTGCGTAGGTGAAGGGCACCATCCAGCAGTTTTAGAGTTGCTTCGCCACAAACTTCGTGGGTAGTGCCAGCTCCTCTGAGGCATATTTTCACCTGAGCAGGGAGTAGACCCAGAACCTCTTTGTAGTCTTCCTCTTTCGTGGTTCTGTATTTTTTTTTTTTTTTTTTTAAGTTTCAAGACCTTTATTCTCGGTATGTACACATGTTACACAGCTTCGTGCCCACAACCTTGTATAGGCCAGCAGCAGTTTGGTGGAACATAGTGAAACGAAACAATAGTATTGCGTGACAGTTGTTAAAGTACACAGCAAGTCGCCTACAACCACTGTGGGCCGGCCGCGTTGAAAATAGTCATTGGTCTCAGTTTTACAGTTTTAATTAAGTAACATACATTTAACAGAACCTGATCAGTCCACTACCGCATTCCCACTGCAGCTCCACCATGTAATGACTCTAGATATGTGAAGCCGCCATCCAGTAATCTCTATACTAGGCATCATCTATGGTTAGTGTCGTCATCCAGTCTTTACTCCACTACTTGTGTGTCTAGGTATGTCGTTAAATAAATCCAGTAATCTTTAGGTCTAGATCTCGGAGGAAGAGATTCCTCGTATGTCCTAAGAGTATCTTGGCAATATATCATGTCTTTCATCCAGTGTGTGACTTGGGGTGTATGTGAACTGTCCCAGTTCATAGAAAGTCTGCGTTTGGCCAGCAACAATGCTATAACGCAAAATTTGCGCCTTGTCGCCTTTACGTTATAAAGTAGGCCCAGTAGGCATACTGTAATTGTGCATGCGATCTGTATTCCTGCCATTTCGGACAGCTTTTCCACCACTGCTGCCCAGTAGGCCCGTATCTTCCCACAGTTCCATGTCAGGTGTATAAAGTCTGCTTGGTCATGGCCACATCTTTTACACCTTGCTTCCTCACGCAGACCATATCTATATAATTGGGCTGGGGTGTAGTATACCTGGTGTAGGTATTTGTAGTGGATAATTCTTAGGTTACCATTCGGTGTGAGTAGTTTCGTGAGCGTGCACGTGTTTTCCCAATCCTTGTCCGTCAATGGTGCGTCTAGCAGCGCATTCCATTTTTCTTGTGCCCTGGTTGCCCTATGGTCTAGTTCTGTCTGAGCTTGAGTGTAAAGTCGGGAGACCAAATGTGATGTGGCCGTGGTGGTGATCAACATTTGTAGGGTGTCTATTATCTGGGGTTCCTGTGGGAAAGTGGGAAAGAGCTCTTTTAGCGCTTCTTTTAGTCTGTGGAATGTGAACCGAAAGAGTAGTGTCGGGTTTTGAATAAAGGCTAAGTCTTGTTCCGTAATGAAAGCCCCTTCTTTATAGATGTCGCCCATGGTTTCTAGACCCACCTGTTTCAATAGGTTCATGCCCACTTCTTCGCCAGTGACTGACAGGCTTGGGTGGTGATGCAGAGGTAGCGCCGGAGCGTAAAGCGGGAGTTTGTGCATCATTTGGCCTAGGGTTTTCCAAGCAGCGTTAGTAGTGTCGATTGTGTTTATGTCCTTATTGTGTAACGGGGGTCGTATATGCGTTATTATTGCATCTAATGGGATCGGTGCTGCATCTCCTTCCTCCATCGCTACATGGGTCAGGTATGGCGTTTTGTGATACCAATGTGTAGCAAATTGGGCCTGTGCGCACAAGTAGTACAGCCAAAAATCTGGTAGTCCCCAACCTCCCCTATTGATAGGTAGCGTTAACGTGTCTAGTTTTATGCGTGCAGTTTTCCCTGCCCATATCAGCTTCAGTATCATCGTTTTAATGCGTTTGAAGACCTCTTTTGGGGGCTGTATTGGAATATTATTGAAAAGATAAAGTAGTTTGGGGAGGACTACCATCTTTACTATCGCCATCCTATCAGCCAGTGATAGCGGGAGTTGGATCCATCTCGTGACTTTGTCTTCTAGTGTATCTATCGCTCTGCCGTAATTGGTCCTGATAACTACCTCTGGGTCGCGATGGAACCAAATGCCTAGATATCGTATAGGGTCTGTCTGCCACTCTAGGGGATATTCTGTTGCATGTCTTTGTGTAGAGTCAGTCAGTTGAAATATGGATGATTTGTCCCAATTAATTTGTAGTCCTGAGTATCCCCCGAATTTAATATAAGCTCGCAGGAGCGGATCTAGGTTAATGGCTGGGTCCCTAACATACAGCAACATATCGTCTGCGTATAGGGATATGTGCAACGGTCTGCTGGGGAATTGGAGCGCGAGATGGTGGTGTCTCTGTCTCACGATGCAGGCCAGTGGTTCCAGTGCTAGTGCAAAGAGTAGAGGGGACAAGGGGCAACCTTATCTCGTCCCTCTTTCTATAGCGATCGGTTCTGACACATAGCCATTGATTTTAACCCTGGCCTCTGGTTTGGTGTAAAGCAGCTGTACCCATTGAATGAACACCTTAGGGAAGCCCATTCTATGCAGTACCGTTATTAAATATGACCATTCGATGGAGTCAAACGCCTTAGCTGCGTCTAGCATGATCGCTGCCGCTTTGGTATCTGGTGTAAGGTAATGTGCCGTGGCAAAGAGCGTTCTGGTGTTGTGCGTGGTGTTTCTGGATGGGATGAATCCCGATTGGTCAGGGAGGACTAGCGCTGACATTAGTGGTTGTAATCTGGTGGCGAGAGCTTTAGCTAATATTTTGGAATCCACATTTATCAGCGACAGAGGGCGGTATGAATGGCAAAGTTCAGGGTCTTTATCTGGTTTTAGTAGCGCTATGATCACAGCCTCTCGCAGTGTTGGCGGAAGGATCTGCGCCTCAAGTGCCTCTCCAAACATATCCACTAGGTGGGGAGTTAGTAATTCACTATATGTTTTATAGAATTCACAAGTGAATCCATCGGGCCCTGGTGCTTTCCCGTTTGGTAATGACGTTATAACGTCGGCTATTTCCTCCCTTGTTAACGGTTGGGCTAAATACTGCCTCTGGTTATCTGACAGCCAGCCAATAGCAACATCGTCCAGGTATCGTAGGGTTTCGGATTGTGTTGCAGTTGGTCGTGAGTTAAATAACTCTTGGTAGGAGTGGACGAAGCTCTGCAGGATACCCGCTTGGTCAATGTGCATTAGTCCATCATCCCCAATAGTCTTTGTAATAATGTGCTTTTTGTGACCAGTACATATTTTAGCTGCTAGATCCCTACCCGGTCTGCCTCCCTCCCCGTATGATCTAGCCACGTGTCTTTTGCTTAGATATTTAATTTCATCGGCTGCGAAGTTTTGGTGTTCAGTGATCGTTTTCCTAATGTCACTCAGTATACTCTGAGTTGGGGTTAATTCATATTGTCGCTCTAGTGTACGGAGCGTGGATTCACATCGCAATATCTGCTGCCTGATGTCTTTTAGTATGCCTACTGTCGTGCTTATACACACCCCCCGTATTGTTGCCTTGAATGCTTCCCATAGAAGTCCCGTGTCTTCCGTGGTGTCTACATTAAGACTGAAGTAATCTTTTATAGCTTTTCCAATGGTATCAACGTAAAGTGGGTCTGTGAGAGCGTTAGAGTTGAAACGCCAACTAAACGGAGGAGGTGCGTAATTTGGGATGTTCAATGTTAACTTGACAGGGTTGTGATCGGATAGTGTTTTGGGCATGTGTGTTACGGCGTGTGTCCACAGCAAAATGTTGGTTGTTCCCAACCAGTAATCTATCCTTGACCAGCTAGCATGAGGTACGGATGTGTGTGTTGCTTCTGTGACCCCGGGGTTCCGCGCTCTCCAGATGTCTGTCAGGGATAAATCTCGCATAATGTCTAGTAGTTCGGTTTTAGCACGTGTATGGTGTTCCATCGTGTTCCCTGATCTATCTAGCGTATCGTCTAGTGCAATATTGAAGTCACCTCCCCATAGGATTATTTGGTCCGGATCAGTGTTTAAGTGTTGCCAAATTTCTCGGAAGAAGTCTGGTGCGTCCGTGTTTGGTCCGTACGTGTTCACTAGTTTTATCTGTCTGCCCTGTATGTTGCCGTTCACTATGACATACCTCCCCTCGGCGTCTACTTTCGTTGTGTTCACTCTAAAGTCCGTGCCTTTTTTGATCAATATTGAAACACCCCTAGCATAGGACGAATATCTTGAGCAATACATCGACTCAGCCCACCTTCTCCCCACTTGAGCATGCGAGTGTGGAGATTCGTGTGTTTCCTGAAACATAACAATGTCAATTTTCCACCTGTCTAGACATGCGAATATTTGGCGAATTTTCTTGGGATTGGTGTAACCTCTAATATTCCATGATAGGACACTCAATGCTCTAGGCTGAGATATATGACTAGCCATAGTGATAGTTTTGTACAGATATACTTGCCTCCCCTACCTCGTCCAGGGAGGACCACAAAATAGTGTAGTGACAACATGGATGGTTTTCGCGTTTACAGTGATATAAGTGGCTTTTCTGGTTGCAGGCAATGCATCTCAAGCAGTCTGATCTAAACATAACAACTTTAGCCCCTCCACCCACCCTCCACCCCACAACAGCAGCCCAATCCTGCTGAGGCCATACCCTTAACGAACATCCCATTTGCATTTAAACTTTGTCGGGGAACACCCAGATGGGGGTCCGCCTGGACTGCACTTCTCCATCCGAGTAAACGGATGTGGACGGTTACGTAATCACATAAAGTCACAAGATCTCTGCTATGTATATAATAACTATGTATATGATACTCCCAGCATCAGGTAGCCAAAAATTGTATATCAGCCGGCTATTATAAACTCTCCCATACTGGAGCGGGTATAGAAATAGAACTTGCCTACGACATGCATTGAACATTGTAAGGAACCAGCATGCCAGCAACAATGTGCTATGTGTGTTTTGACATCCTATATTGACGTACTGCAAATCGACTATGGGGTACTGTAACATCCACAGAGGAACTGTGTCTACGTAAAGAATAAGGATCTGCAACGGCTGTCATACCCCACCCGGGCTGCTAAGTAGGAAGTACGGCCCAGTACCGAGCCATGATTCGATTGTCGGATGTATTGTTTGGTAGCCGACAGCATACAGTATGTAGCATATTTTACATCCACCATCGACAGTGTGTGCTGCATCGTCTTACATCCATACGTAGGAGGCTGTCAAACCCAAGTATCCCTTTGTGTAGCAGATGACCACCATTTACCTAGGTAAAGCTTGTGTGCAGCATTCTACTATGCCACCTCATGTATCGTACACAAGGAGGAAATTGAAGTCCCAGCAAAAGTCTGACATTGCAATTATTTCTTACCCTGTGTGTTGAGCAATATCCGTTCAATGTACAAAACAGTGTACGCTGCCCAGCGTGACTCGTGAAGGGTATAAATCCCACAACAACAGGCATTAGCGAGACATAGTTAATCCTCACCTATCAGGGAAGTATTCGGCCCGTCCCTTTTGCAGGGGAATAGCATCGCCTGCGTCACCTGCATTTAGATTGTGAACCTCAGCAATCTCGACAGATAGGGCGAATCATACCACCTACTTTCAGTCTTCATCTTGATCCTGCTGACGTCGCTGGTTGTTCTTGCGGTGGGTCGTGATTTTCTTTATGAAGTCGTTTGCCGCTTTAGGAGAGGTGAGAATTGTAGGTTTACCTTCCCAAGTTACTTTCAGGCTCGCAGGGTATAGCATTGCGTATTCCACTTGAAGTTCCCGCAGCTTCGATTTTGCACCGTTGAATTCCCTTCTAGCTTGTTGGACCGCTTGCGTTTAGTCCGGGTAGAATTCCAATTTGTTGGATTGATATTGAATATCTTTCAGTTCCCATGCCATGCGTAAGATTGCATCTCTATCCCGGTAATTTAGTATGCGGGCTACTATCGGTCTTGGAGTTGCTCCCGGTGGTGAACGAGGTGCTAGCGTTCTGTGCGCTCTTTCCAAAATGAAAACGTGGGATAGTTTGTCTTTGCCAAAGATGGAAAGGCACATGTCTTCCACATATTTTTCCATGTTGCCCACGTTTGTCGATTCCGGCACGCCCGCTGTACGTACGTTGTTGCGGCGTGATCTGGCTTCCAAATCTTCGGACTTGGACCTGATAACTTCCAGAATCTTGTCAAACCCCGGACATTTAGAGGTGTTCGCTCGTGATTCATCTTCTACTGCAGATAATCTGGTCTCTGCCTATTCCAGTCTTTCACAATGGTGATCCACTTTGGCAGCCATGGTGTCCATTCGTGTTGTGAGGTGATCCATTTTACCATGCATATCTTGTAGGCTGTCTTGTATGGCTTTCAACATCGTCTCCATGCCTTTGGATGATGTGCGCTCCGATTCAGTTTCGGTGTCTAAATGCGGGTGTGATCCTCTAGCAGGTCGTCTTTGCTGTTCAAAGTTCAGTTTCGGTTGCTGCCTGTCCGGTTTCCCCATGTTGTGGGGTTAGTGTGTCCTGTAGTTCTGTGCTGACAGTGTATTCCGCCACTTCCTGCCTGTGTATTTGGCGTGGCTGGCTACGGCGTCGCGTTGGAGCATAGGGCTACGGTTGACGCTATAGTTCCAGTATCGTTTTTGGCGCCAGAAGCGTCGATTGGTTCATATAGATGAGTTTTGGAAGGCAGTTCGGTGGCACAATATTGTAGACAGCGCCTCACATAGGTGACATGTACGGTGACAGTGAGAGAGCAATTGGTGTGCTTGTCGCCGTTGTCGCTCACTGCGATGAGTTAAGGCAAGATTATTATCGATATTGAGCTCCAGCTATGTACGTACTCACTTCTGTCGTGCCCCATATAGGACCTGCACCTATCGCAGCCAGTGATGACCCGCGTGTGGTTGCAGAAGAGGTGGAACACTATAGCGCAGCTAGGTATAGCAGGAACCTTATATATCTCGTGGTTGACCTGTGTTACACATTACAGCGAATTTCAAGGATCTGTGCGTGGCAGAACATTTCCTGTGTCAGACGCATGAAATTGCATACGGCGCTCATCTATTCCATTTGCGCGTATCGTTCGTTGACCTGCGCTTCTGTGGACAGGCGCCGGCCAGCATTGACGTAATGTGCAGTTGACAGCACCTACAGTCCCACCTCATAAAATTCTATGACGAGACGACATGTCTTGTGTGTAGTGTGCTCTTGCAACAGTTCCCATGCCCGGCCAGCCATTACAAATGTTCCAGTGGTCCGTCCTCAGAGCTTAATGCTGCTCGCAACGCTTGTAGTCTTGCGTGTATGGGCTATAGGGGCATGCTGGTAGCGCTCGCACTTGTGTGTCATTCGCACTCACAGTCCGTTCGTCCCGGCTACAGAGCGGTGTACGGATCGTATCATCAACTACTGGGCGCCGCCATTTTGTCGCTCCTAATTCACACCTCTTTTGTGCCTCTGTCTGCCATATCTTGGTAGTCGTATCTGCCCAGCGCTAAAACAACAAGTCTGTGGTTTACAATGCGGCGTCTCTTAGTAATGAGCCGTATTTATTTGATCAAGCGCTGGTGCGATCCTGTAGCGCTGACACATGCATTCCCAAGTCGAGATAAAATCCGTAGCCAAACTCCTGTATTCCCACGGACAATGCTGCAACCAGCAGAAGTCGTTTACGTTTTATGTGGCTGCCAACAGTGCCTCAGGTACTCACGATTTAGCTATGGAGCGCCGAACTTCTCTCTCAATGTGCTGTCCAGAATCTCGCGTCTCCTACCGCTCCTATAGTATCCGAGCAGTCGCCATCTTGCCGGTTTCAGTCTCTGCGCCCGGCAGTTCTCTCGAGTCGAAATTTTGCCCTAAAGGGAAGAGTGTGTCGGTATTTAAGCACACCGCCGTGTGCTGGCCATCTTCTGCTGTCAGACGTTCACTTCGGCATCGAAATCTGTGACTTTATTTGCGTTATTTCAGCTAATAGGTGGAGCCGTCCGGCGGAGCTGTCTAGGTAGCCAGCCTTTCCGCAGTGCGCCCTCTAGCGCCCATTGTGGTTCTGTATTTCTCTTCTCAGAGAGAGGTGGTGGGAAAGTGTTGCTTCGATTGGGATGTTTACAGTGTCTGGCAACCCCCAGTTGCACAGGCTGCTTTCCAAATGAGGCTTGATGGGAGGTCGGCTCAGCCTGGCCTGTTTCCTTTCTCCTGATATCCTGCTTTCAGTTGGGTGAAGAGGCTTGACCAGCTCCGGCACAGCAGCTAGATCGGACCCTCCGTGCAGTTGATTGCTCTGGGTCTTCTTGGTCGGAATCTCGAGACCAAAATAAGCCAGATTTCCATGTGGCTTTGTCTACCACCCACATTCTGCCCTCAGTTGCCAAACATTACAGACAAAGCAGTGACCTTTGATGGAAAACGTGCGAAAGAAAGAGATACAGATTTAGTGGTGCTTCTCTGGTCTATTTTCTATGTTCCCTGTAAGAACGTGGGTATGACTGCACATCCCGGTGCACTGTAAGGTCATAATTTACTATGTTTTAAAAGTTAATACATTTGAATATACAATGAAGAATATGTTGTATAATGCACAACTTTTGCACCGCTATTGCCATTTAAAAAAACATTATTAGGGGAGAACCAACCCCTACCCCCCAAGCCCACTTGCAAGAGTCAAGCCGGCTTACTACGTACTATAGAGCATAGAGGGACTGCTCTGGGAAACTATGCCAGGGCTGCTTTGGTTTCCCAGTCTGTCCCTGGCCTGAGAGCTCCTGACTGGGTCCAGAGCAAGGGGGTCCCCCTCCATGTACTTTGCAGGGGGCCCCCTCAAGTTTTGTTACGTCACTGATACACAGCCACCCCTACGTGTAGCTCCGCCCACTTCCCCAGCAGCCCCATGTCAGCCCACATAGGCCAGGAGCCCACCTTCTCGGGACTAAGGGTTCCAAAACATCGTTATCCAGAAACTAAAAAAAGTCAACAGAAAAGTGGGCACTGTCCTTGAGAAGCATCACCAGCAGGAAACCCGGTTCACAAACCTCAAGACGGCTATTGAATAGATAGCTTGCACAGCTGATGTGAACATTTGGTGTTTTTTTGGACAGTTTTGCATTTTGCATAGTATTTTAGGTAGGTTTTAGATAGGGTATGTTTATTTAAGGAAGCTTTTAGATTGTTATATATTTTGTAATAGGTTTTAGTTTTTACATTTTTATGAGGATTTAGTGGGTAGGGGAAATGTTTAGGCTTTAAGAAAAAATAAAGAAAGAAAGAACAGAAATACCCCCAAAAATATCTTTGATTAGGATTGGATGTGTATGTAGTTTATTTATAGATGTAGTTGAGGTTTGCAATGTGTGACTATGTGTGTTACAGGGGGTGGGGGTTGATGCTTAACATGTCTGTTGTAGTATATGTGTAGCATAGGTTAAGATGAGATTTGGTATGCTAAGGTAGAGTTAAGTTAGTGTAGGATAGGATAGTTTAAGTTAGGTATGGCTTAGTTTAGTTTACTTAACAGTAGTTAGCGTAGGGTAGTTGGTTTTATTCATAGGTACTTTACATTTCTTTGATTTGAAATAATGTTTTCGGCTTTCACGAATGCTTGGTGTTTTACTGTGGAGGAGTTGTCATATTAGGTTATGTTAATTTGAGCACATGATGTAGGAATTCCCAGCTGTGTTTGTAGATATGTGCAACTTTGAGATACCTATGTATAAGAGTCAGTCAAATTTGCAATGCAGCACCGCAAGGGATCTTCAACAATCTTTGCCCGCTGTAAGTGGGACTCTTTGTGTGAATGGATGCACTGCCCAACACAGGTAGTCACCTACTG
The DNA here is from genome assembly GCF_964261635.1 of Lissotriton helveticus. Classification (NCBI taxonomy): domain Eukaryota; kingdom Metazoa; phylum Chordata; class Amphibia; order Caudata; family Salamandridae; genus Lissotriton; species Lissotriton helveticus. The sequence goes on along the minus strand of NC_136073.1, from coordinate 600,292,733 downwards.
TTGCACTGTGTGTGTACCTTTATGCTACATATATTGTACGGATGAATTTCTCAACCAATAGTTACCATTGATTGCTATTTTGGGACACACACTGGTGCCTGCCACTTACGCACTCACCCTTGCACCATTTTACTATGACATCAGTTTTTATTGGTGACTAGTATCTATTGGAGTGGCTCCCACCTGGCCAGAAACTCCAATCATACTTGTCATCGACAACTTGCTAAGTGTGGCACTTCTTGCTTTTGATTTTATGCAACCACTTTCTAGGTTAGATGAACATTGGTCACACAATTCCTCTTCCCCTGGGCATGTGTAGCTTGCTCCATGGTTCTGTGACCTAGCTCCTAATATTTGATGTGTGTATATAGTAAAGTTTATGTCATGTGTGATGACACTCACACTCATTGCCTGTGAGGGCTCTCAGAGACAGAGTAACACATTGACCGTGTATATGCCAGTGTGCCTTACTACACCATACATCATTTAACACAGGAACCACATTGCTAATAGTTGCAGGTGATGCTTACAGACATCTAGGGGGTAATATGGAGCTTCCATATCCTTCAGTGGCATAGGTATGATACCAAATAATAAAGAGTCTGGCCATTGGTATCTTGTTGTTCTCATTGCATGTATTATTATAGTAAATATGTGATATCTTTAATGGGCTGACATGTGTGCATTATTATATTGTCATGATTACTGAGCGAGTTATCTGTGGATGTTTGTAAATGTATTAGTTGCTCATATGTCTCACAGGACACACGTTGTGCATGTATTCAAATGCATAATTGGTTGGAATTATTAACTGTCCTTCTAGTTACTGATGCCTATTGTAATGCCAGGAAGTTCAGTAGTTCAAGAAGACGTTCAACTTGATGCCTTGGCAGTGGAGGTACTTGATGCTTGGCTGTGTCCAAACAGACCATGTGATAGGGACCGTAGTGCAATTTCCTTCAGATGCTGAGAAGTGTGTTTTGTATTCACACATCCGCCATTGTCTAGTTAGTCGTACCTGCAAAATAAGTACAACACATGGGTTCATGTAAGTGCTTTTATATTCAAGCGTTTAACTGAGCAATTTGCAAGTACCATTCCTTGCAGCAACAACCCCAACATTGTTTGAGAGCCAGGGGATGTCCAGACAGAGTTAAAGGAGGAGACATGTCCTGTGCCATGCTGAGAAGAGAGTGTTTCAGTGAGGAGGAGGTCCACATTGCCATTAGGGAAGGTAGGCCACATCAGCAGTCCACCAATGGATTTGATCAACAGGAGGGCATTCAAAAAGGGGACAGAACCAGGTGAAAAGGGCGGTGGCATGATCCTAAACACAGGCCCAATGAGAAATGGGCCAAGTGGCACAGACAAATGTTAGCGGAAATTGCTCCATGGGAGAAGGTTGAAGTCCCCATCTTTGTCCAATGATGTTTGTGGTGCCTCGCCTGAGCGTTGTAGTTGTAGTGCTAGAGGCAGCTGAGGCACACATACATCAGGGGCAGAAGATGTGGTACCCTGACTCCTGCAGTATTTACCTGTGCCAGCAAGGAAGGCAGTAGAGTGCAGAAAAGGGACTACTGACTTGTCAGCACAGCAACAATGCTGCGGTGGAAGGCACCCATTGTAAAAATATAGGAGTCCGTCTTCTGCTCCAAAGATTCAAGGATGGTGCATATATCCCCCAACTGGGTGCTAACACCACTGGTGTTACATCAGCAGATCTGTTGTTCTTACCTCATGACACCAGCGATGTCAGCCAGGGGCTGGTCCAATCTGTCGAGTTGAAGGTAGATGCCTCTTATTGCCTCAGAGGTGTCCTTATCTGGACTGAGGCACTCACAAACTCCCTCTAGGCTGCCTGTGATGGTACCCATACCCACTCGCACCTCATCTACCAGCTACCACTGAACTCCTACCGCCTGCTGTAAGAAGATAACAATGGGGTCCTTGGAGTCCAGGGCTGGCTTGGGTTGGCAGATGGGGTATGTCCAGATGTGGGCAGTTCCTCTGGATACCATGACCCTCTGTTATCCCCTCTCGCTTCCAGAGAAGGTGTTCAAATGGAATAGAAGAGTTGTCGAAAGGTGCAATTGTCCATTGGGAGCAGGATGTCATCACCAACAGGCTGCTCATCCAGGACAGGCCACTGTTCAGGTTGTGTTGTTTCTCCCTCTGCAATGAAATAGAAATATGTTAATAGTGATCTATGCTAAATGTTGACATGAGTAATCTGGGTGACATACAGACTTTATTCTCATTATCTTCGATTTCTCCATTGATGTGTAGGACATGTATAACTCTTAGGAAATATTGTCAAGTTGCACTCTAGTTGCCTTGCAGATGGCAGGATCTCAGCTTTGGTCACACTATCACTGTGTGAGAAGGGTGACTTTTTAGACCAGACATTGAAACATAGATAGACAGCTTGCTGGCCTGTCCTGTCTGTGCTGGTATGTTGATGTGAGATCCAAATCTGCCTTGCTGATTAGATTAGTATTTGTTTTTCTTGATGGCTATTCTGAATGTAGTTTCACATATTGACACCACTACTGTGCACATTGCACCACGGCACCCGGGTACCTGCATTTCCTCTAGGCACTACTCAGCCCTCAGCTCCAGGGAAAGAGATGTGGGTTTGGTCATGTATTTGATTTGATCCTGCAGTCTGCCTTTCGTACACTACACCACTGCATTCTGCATTGTTCTGCTGTCTTGCATGTACATTGTGCATACATGTGGCCAAAGTCTCAAATTTCAAGTGCATGAACACAACTCACTACACAGTTAGCAACCTTGCCATACTGCAGGGATGTGTTAGGGCATGCACTTACCATGGTTTTCCAATGTTTGTTTACTCATGTGATGTAATTACTAACACACTCTGTTCCATAGTTCAGAACAGTATGCAGTGTACGAACTCTGAAGTGTTAGGCCCAGTCAGACTAGGCAGGTTGCTAGCACTGACGCCCACTTATTTCATCATTACAAAATGTGGTTATCCGCAGAGTATTAAACATCATTTGACTGAGCCCTGCTCACTTGTACATGTACAAAGCTCCCCTGGCAATCCTCAGTGTGCCCCTGGGACTCCCTTTACTGTCACACACTGATGGCACCCATATCATACATTGACTCTCATGTGAATTCAACACCAACATTGTGAGTTAAAATATCTAATTGACTGACAAGGCTGCCTATATTTGAGGGTTATCGGTCAAGCTGTACCCCACATGCTAGTAGTCATGATATTCTGTGACATGTACCTACCCAGGGTTGCCACACAACTAGGCCCATACACCTCACCCTCCAACCATCCACGAATCCAGCCCCTAGTTGTGGCAACCTAGCTCATCCTGTCACTTCATAATTCCCATTTTCACACGCTACTGGTTTGACATATGTAGCAAGGTAAGATATTTCTTTTTTCAGCACCCTCCTGACACGTGCAATAGCTTCACCCAGGTCCACATCACATTTAGGATGTAGAACACCAACGACCTCATCTTTGTAATTCATTTACAGCTGCGACACAAGTGTGACACTATCACACACAGCAGTGCATGTGTTTTGCTCAGGCAATCTTGCAGCACTCATGTCACTTCTCATCTCCTTACCGTGCAATGTCTCTCCATTCAAACACTGTACCAGTTCAATGTACTCCAGGGGCACACCGGGCTCACACACCATCTATTCTTTAAAAAAACACACACACACATGGGGGCTTATTATTGAGAGCCTTGCATCATCTTTGTACAATGTGAAGAGGTACATCAGTGGTGCAGGGCTCTAAATCATGTAATATACTTGTAAAGCGCACAGCTGCCCCAGCAACGGGGCGTCCCGGCGCTGTATAACTCTGGGGAACCCGTCCTGGCTTTCCCTGTGGGATGGTCCCTTGCTGGGAGTCCCCAAGGTGGAGCCAGGCATCCCCGGAATTGGTGGGGCCATTGTGGAGATTAGGCAAGCTAATGCCCAGAGTTCCCGTCGGGAATTGAACCCTGGTCCCAGGCTGACTTCTGCTCTCGGGCCTGCCGCCTCTAACCAGTGAGCCACACTACTCCTACTACTACTACTCCTACTATTTCCTAAACTAAGCAAAGTTACCCTGCATGGCTTTAAGTGTCTTCATAAATGTTGATTAGGGCAAAGCAGTGCCAATCGGTGCCTTGCCTTACTCTGTGGTTGGGATATCTTCCATGGGAGTTGGCAGTGGGTGTTTCCAACAGCACCCTTGGATTTTGACGCTGCCCCAGATTAACATATTATTGTAAAAAATCTGTGGAAGTGCAAAATCCTTATGCCTCCTGAGGTGAGGCCTGACAAGTAGTAATTTCTTCATTTCTCCTTGTTCCTTCCTCTTTCTATTTGTGTTGCATTCTGCAGCACACATACAAAGAAGAAAACACCTCTTAGCAATGGTTCTGTGCAGGAAGGTGCCCCTTCCTGACATCATGCGATCCTGCATGCAAAATATGCACACTTCCACTATGGTGCAAGGGTGCATGTGCTGGCACTAGCCTGCCAAAAATACACAAGTGCAGGGAGAAAATACAGGAATGCATCATCTTGCATACATGCGGTGCATTCCTGCCATTTACCTTTGGCCAAGGGCAGCGGAGCAAGGTGACTTGCTGCACTGCCTTTCGCCAAATTCCTTTCAATGAAGCTCATTATCCTCTGGTGTGCATCACTTACATTCAACCCAATCCCCAGTATGAATTTGCACATGGCAGGAGTTAGGGTAGTCTCTACCATGGCAGGCAACACCAGTATGTGCTCATCCCACACATCAGGACAGCTGCGTGCAATGCAGTTTCGTTTTAGTGACTATGCACGCACCTCTTCACATGTTCCTATGTTGTGATACTTCACATGGCCCACACTGTAGTGAGAATATGGGGTCAGCTGCAGACATTGTTAAGTTAGCATAAGTGAAATATATGCTTAGACACCATTTTTCTGCTTTTGCATACAACACTGCATGGCTCTCTTCTCGTAAATACAGGGCTAGCCTTCTTCACGTGAGAACGGTCTGATTTTCACATATCTATAACTACACTTTGCTCTCTGTCTGCACAGTGTGTTCAAGGTTGAATAACAATGTATGCTGCTGATTCACGTTAGTCAGTCCCACGCACATAAACATAACAGGAGGCACAGCTGTCCAAAAGAAACTCGGGTGCTTTTCAACATGGCATTATATGCATGAAAGGGCACTTGGAGAAAACCTTTCCATCTGAGATGACCTGTGATTGTCCTGGGATGTGATCCATTGCATCTGATCTTGGAGGTATGGGGTACCCCTGACAAAGCCTAGAAGTCTTCTATAATCATAAATAAACTAGCTTCCAGCACAGGAAGGGTGGTATAGTCCTGTTTCCACTTTCATTATAATATGATTTCCCCTTTTGTGTTTTATGGAATTGTAACAATGCTGATTGTATTATTCTTATGCATTTTGCTGCTATTGTTGGCTAGTGTACTGTACATTAGAGAACGTTAGTTAAAATAAACATTTTATACTATACCATTGTGGACTAGTAGGAGTGTTAGAGCGAAAGAGTGTTCTTGTTTCCCACTATTCTTGATGGGTTTACTAAGGCGCATGTTCTAGGTTGTCTTATCATTGGTAGCTTCGCTGTAGTACGGAGAACGAATGAGACACTAATGCTAGTCGGTCTGGGGTTCTAGGCACTGAGGTGGCTTTTTGGTACACCATAATACACCGAGGTCCTGCGCATAGTTCTGTGCATGAGCAGAATCCCTGCAACATGGCGCACCTAACGTTTGGTCTGGTACTTATTTTCGAGACACTTCAGCAGTAGTTGTACTTGTCCACAATACCCTCACTCCTGTTTTCCGGATAAACAGTTGTGATGGCATAACCTACCTATATTGATATTTTATAGGTTCTTTCAAGCTTGATATTATAAAAAGGTTCTTGTTATTGAATTACTGACCCTTTTGTGCTGCCTCGCAAAAAAGTAGCTTTACTTTTCTTTGTTCTTATGGCTGATATCGATATTGCTGCGCATAGTCGCGCACCACTCCGTCGTCATTTGGCTGCATATGGAGTGCCTGACGAGGGATTGTGCTTATTTATGTAGTTGGTGCTAACCCGGATTACCACTTTGAGGTATTCTACTCTTGGGTAACCTTTCCGGCTGTGAATGGAGATGATAAGTTGTTCCATACATACACTCCCACTGAAGTACCTATAGTATATCGGCCATATACGACACTTGAAGTTCCGATTTTGGCATGGCAACACTGTATTTGGTCTAATGGCGCCCTCCCCCACACACTGACTCCGCTCCATTTAGGCCCTTTGTCGATTCCTGGGGCCACTTGGCCAGTTTTAGCAGGGTACACATCTCATCCACGTTATGTAGCAGTCTCTGTAGACGAATTGCGTGTCTTACATACCTCTTTAATTGGGGTACATAGGGCTCTAGTCCAATAGGTTTCCCGCAATCTCAAGATGGGAGCACATGGGGTTGCGGCACAACCAGCTGGCCCGGTCCGGATCTCAATTAGTCCCATCATGGTTAATTCGGTTATGGGCAAGTGTCCCCAGAATAAGGATGATTTACCTTACTGGCTTGCTGAGAAATTTGACTAGCTGGAAGCAGTATTTCCTAATACCACTCCTGTGGAAAAACACAGGATCCTAACAATTAGTTTGCAGAAAGACTTAACACCAGATGTAGCCGATTGTGAGAATTGGGGTAAAGTATTCGCAGCGGTGTATGCGAAATGTTTCGGCACACCTTCTATGACTGTACTGCCCTCCATGATTAAGAGTGTTCAAGATGAGCATGGCCCGGAGACGGTGGTTGAATTGGGAATGAGGCTTGTCGGAGTGTTTGACCTGGTTGCTGATCTCATACTAGCAAATGTGACGGGAGATGCGGTTAATTTTCAGGTGTCTAATGCTTTGTGCCTTGTCCCAGAGGATGAGAAACCCGGTGACTTACCGAAAAATATTGCGGATGCTTACAAGACCATTGGGTTTTAAGCCTTTTGCTAAAATACAGGCACAACAGCAAACTCAGATGGCACTGTCTAATAAGGACGACCGTCCTATTTTTCCTAAAAAAAATTAGAAAAATAAAAAACAGGGTAAGCAACAACAGAAACAAGGGTTGCGTGCTGCGTCACCAATACCCGAGTATTCTGAGCACACTTATGATTTGCGCAACCGTGCTAGATTTAGGTCTCCTGACAGGTTTCATGTCCCTGATCAGTGTTCTCCTTTTTCTTCACAGGAAACATCAGGCTCACAAGCCAGTGAAGGAGATCGCCAGGTTTGCAGCAGAGGTCGAGGAGCCCCGCAAGAACGGGAACAGCTTTGTCAGACTAACGGTAAAGGAAAGAGTGATTTTACTCATCTGCGCCCTCAGTTTCAGAAAAAGAAAGTTGTTGCTTTAACAGCACGGTATGCCACAGACGGTGAGAACACAACATAACATGGGCAGTAACGTGGATAGACAGCGCAGCGGTGGTTACCATAGTGAGGCAAGCACTGCGTCCATTTCTGAAGGTGACAGCAACTGACACATTCATCACAGTTGAGACTGCTGACACCCGAGTAGGTCCCCCTGACAGATTATATGACATGGTATTCCTAATTGAAGGTGACATCCAACGTGTTATTAAAGGGATTTTTGGGGGAAATCTGACTTCTTCTCATGATATCTTGTTAGCTGAGGCAGATTGGCCCCCAACTTTTGTTTTAGCCGCTCCGAGGGGCAAGGATGTCATCCTCCCTAGTTTTTCACATACTGTGCCGAAAGAGCAGGCATTGTCATTGCGTTATTGTGGGTGTGCGGTGTGCTACGCCTCGCTGTGCATATGTGCAATTGTGTCTATCACCCCCCGTCCCCCCAGTACCTGTTCATTACTCACCCTGTTAATGTTGTGTCAGGTCATGTCGAACAGTGTCCGGACTCCTGACTCCTTGCACCGTCTCCACACTGATGACGGTGGCTACCATTTGCTCCAGCTCCTCCAATGGGGCAGGACTCCCAACCTCCATTCGCCGTTGCTGCCTTCCTGTTGTCAGCAGGTTTCTGCTTGGTTTAGCTTTTCACATCGTGCCAGCGCATCTTGGCCTCCTCGACACTCCGACTGCATTCACGATGGAAAACCATTTTTCCATCTGTGTATCCAATGACACGGTGGAGGTGACGGACAGTTGTTGTTAGTGTTCTGTCACCTCTGTGACGACGATCCTGTTGTCATGCGGACTGTCTCCCGTCTTCCTCTTCCTCTTCTCCTTGGCCTTCCCCGAAACCAAGGTTCCTTACATGTGGCCTGTGAGGCTTGTGGGGTTCAAGTTGACCTGAGCACTCATTACGGGTGCATCCATGTTGCTACGCAGTTTTTTTTTGTTTATGGTGTGTTTTTCTTGTTCAGCTTTTATAGTGCTTTTTCCCGCATTATGCCTGAGAATTGCAGGCCTGTCGCTGGTTATAGCAGATTTTTGTAGTGCGGTTGGCCTAATCTCAACTTTATTCCTGTTCGTGTTTTGCATTTTTGTGGCATCGCATTGATTTTAACGCAGTCATTTGACGCATTATCGTGGGACTATCACATGGTGCCGCCAGGTTGAGAATGCTACTATAATACTGCGTTGCTTTCCCGCGATAGACTACGATATGCAAAGTTGCAATAAGTAAGCATGGGCGGATTTTGCGGATTCGCAATCCGCGAATTTGCGGATTTGCGGATTGCGAAAATCCGAAAAATCCGCAAATTCTCACGGATTTTGCGGATTTTTTTTGGGGTGTGTGTTCGCACGGGTTTCTGCAAGTTCGCGAGGGTTTTGTACAATTTCGCAAATTGCGAACTTACTTGTCGGGTCGCCAGTTTTGCGAACTTGTTGTTTGTACGTGCCCAGCCTGTTTGCAAGGCTTTCTTCATCACTGGCACCCTCTGTCACCACTGGCACTCTCTTTGTTCACCCATGCCACCCTCTGGCTCACCCATGTCACCCTCTGTGTCATCACAGCACCCTCTGGTTCACCAGTGTACATTATTGGGGCAAAGCAAAGCACTGCCATCCTCTGTCAACACTGGCACTCTGGTTAACCCATGCCACCCTCTGGCTGGCACACCCATGCCAACCTCGGTGTCATCACAGCACCCTCTGGTTGACCAGTGAGTGTACATTATTGTGGCAAAGCAAAGCACACCTGCTAAGTGCTTTAAGTTTTGCCAACAACAACACCTGCCCTGCCCCAACTGACATTAATGAAGGCTGGCACCTGCTTGTCTGCTCCCTTTCCTTTTTGTTGCAATGTAATTTTTTTTTAACAGGATGCAATGGCATACTTCTAACTATTCTGTGACTGTCAGAGCAGGGTCACACAATAGTTGCAAGTAGGCAACCGGATTCTGGAGGACCCCTTCAGGAAGCACTACAGGGAAATGGTTACAAATGATGAGCTCGAACTTTTGCACCTGCTCATTGGTTTTGCTTTTGCAAAACTCGTTTTTCGGTAATTTCGCGCTATTCGCGAGGCGTCGTGCGAAATCGACCGTGGAAGCCGCGAACTCGTGCGAGTTACCCCAAGGTTGAGTATGGGCGCCGCCATTTTGTTTGCGTGACGTATTTCCGTTTCCGCCCGCTATGTGTAATCTCGCGGAATGAGCGCCTTGCGAATGCAAGTTCGCACGAGTTCGCGAGAGAAATCGCGTGCGAACTTACTTACGCGCACGTGATCGGGCCGCCATCTTATTTTTCATTCATTCCTATGTGTCTGGGCATGGTGTTTCTATCCTCTCTCTATCTCTGTCATTCTTTGCTTGTTTTAATATTTTTTTGATCTATTTAACTTTTTTTCTATCCCTCTAGTTTTCTAGGTCTATTATTTTTGTGTTTTAGGCTCCTTTTTTTACTTTTCAACTACTTTTTTTAACTTTTATTTTCTTCTTCCCTAGTCTTATTCTTTTTCATTTTGTCTCCTTGTTGCTAACACCTGCCCAGACCATGGTGAAGCCAGCTGTGAAGCTGCCCAAGACGGGCCCCGCAGCCCGTGCCCGGCTCCCGCGTGGCCGTTTGAGGGCGGAAATGGTGGTGCCTAGGGAAATCTTCAGCCCTGAGGAGGTGGGCGCACTCGTTTTCTATGTACAGCGCCGCCTCCCCAGGACCATCGCGGCAGGCAGCAGGATCGCTGGTGGCTACAACCTCCAGGAGCGACGGAAGCGGTGGGAGCAGGTGTGCCGGGCCCTGTTTGACATCTCGGGGGTCCAGCGCACCTACAACCAGGTGACCCACCGCTGGACCGATATCCTGGACCGGGAGCGCGACCTGCTCGACCTGCTGGGAGTGGAGGTCCCCGGGCTTGGTGAGTAGTAGTAGCAATTTTTTCATCACTCACTACTCTGTTTTTTCTCCTGCTCTGTGTGTTATATTGCAAATGTTTGTTTTAACTTTTTTACAAAGAGCAATAATGCTGCCGATTACATTGATAGGAGAGGTAAATTAATATTTCAAAATCTTCTGTGCATTTCAAGTGCACTGCTCTCCTTCTCTGTGGCGGTGCCACTGCTCATTTGTTTTCTATTTTGTGTTCATTTAATTGGGCTGAGTAATGTATGAGTGTACTTTACAGAACTGCGTAATGCTAGACACAAAGGGGCAGATTTACAAGCCCCTTGCGCCACGTTTACGCTGCCTTACCTGACGCACAGCGACGTAAACGTGGCGCATCCCTGCGAGTCATGTACAACGTGATGCGTCTAGGGAGATGCGCCACGTTAAGGCCTGCACCACAATGGGTGCGTTCCCACGCGGGGGGGGGTGTCGGTCAGGCAGCTGTGCGCCTCGCAAAATAGTTGGTTCTTGTTCTTTCTAAATGTTTGATTTGGTTGACAAGGACATCGACAAGCAGCAATCATCAATGTTTTCTGTTCTTTCTTTCATGGTGTACGTCAGGTCCCCCCAGGGGCAAGCGGACGGAAAAGGAGGATGCTGTGGCTCCAAAGGAGGAGGATGCAGGCCAGGGCGGCGAGTGCTCCTTTGCTGGCCCCAGTAAGTTTTCATTTAAATATAGAGGACCTATTGTTGTCCAAGCGTTCCTAATTTAATTTTTTCGAAATAGTGTTTAGATAGGAGCAAAATCCATAATACTACTGTTGCAGGGACAATTCTCCACAAACCGAACTATGGACACCAAAGACCAGAGTAATAATATTTCAGAGTGGCGTGTTTGGCACACTGTATAAACCTGGTAGTGTCAGCGGCACGGACTCCTCCTTGCAAAAATTGCAAAACCTTTCGCTCAGTCACTCTAGTCTGGAGGACCAAAAACCACAGAGTCTATTCAATTTTAAAAGCTTTATTAAAAGTAAAAGTAAACACATATATTAAAATAAAGTTAGCTGGAAATGGAAAAGTGCTTGGTGCTGAGTTGATGAGTAATGGAACTTTTGCACGACAAGGTTCATACAGTGCGCCAAACACGGCACTCTGAAATAGTAACCGTTTTCCATGGCCTTAACTACATTGCTGCCATTATCAGTAGAAACATAACCAACCTTGCAATTTCTTGGGGGCAGCCATTGCGAGACCTTTTTGTTAAAGTCATCCAAAATGTTGGCTGCAGTATGAGTTTTCTCCATGCCAAACATGGCTAATGTTGCATGTTTACGAGCACCCTTAAAAATCTTGACCAAGTCACCACCTGCATTTACCTGTTTTGCAACACCTGAAAAAGAGACCCAGTGTGCAGTGATGCACATGTAATCAAGGGCTTGGCAACTGGTCCACATGTCTTTTGTCAGGTGTATAGTGTGAACAGCACTCTTCTGCAAAGCTGCCCCAACCAACTCAAGCACCTCTTTATGTAGTGCTGGAACAGCAACCCTGGCAAAATAGAACCGGCTAGGAACCTTCCATTTAGGGGCCAGTGTTGCCACGAGTTCAAGAAAACCCACACATTCGACAAACGAAAAAGGGAGAAGGTCCACCGCTAGCATTTTAGCCAGCTTAGTGTTATACAGGCGTACAATTGGGTGGTTGCGTTGAAATTGCGCATCTGAGGAGAACATGTTTGTAATGGTGCGCTGGACAAATTTACTGGATGATGCCGATGCCTTCTTCGACCCACTTCTGCTCAGTGTTGACATTTTCCGCATTGGTGTGTCTCCCAGACTCTCAGTGTGCCTCCTATGTGTTCCGGAGGGTGTGGTGCTGCCAGGGGTACTGGGTGCAACCGGACAAATGTCTGACACTTCTTCTACCTCCCCGTCATCTTCAGATGAAACACCTAGTATGGGTATATTTTGGCCACTTGCCCTTTGGGATTGCTTTCCCTTGATGTTTGCTAGGTGCGCAAACCATTCGACAGCGTGCCTTCTTTTAGGATGACCTATCTGGCCTCCGGTTCCATAGTTGGTACCAGTCTTACCACGGCTAACTCTAGTCTTACAAATGCAACAAACGGCTATGTTATCATACTTTGCATGGACACTAAAAAAGTTCCAAACTGGGGACTGGAAACTTCTGGTTTTGCCGCACGAGATGATACTGCCAATGCCAGATGAAGCAGTGGTGGATGAGCCTTGCAGACATCTACTGGGTTGTGCAATTATTGCAGCAACCCTACTTGAGGGAGTCGAGCTGGATGGAGTCCCCCTCTGGGGAGAAAATATGGGAGCTGTAGGTTTTGTTGAACTTGTTGTACTACTTGACTGCGTTGGTGGTGCTACCAGTGCCACGTCGCCAGGGTCACGCTCAGCATGACGTCGGGATAGGGTATAAATGTCTGTCTGCTGCATGGCCGGTGTGGCTGGAATGACGTGTGTGATGACTAGGTCATTGCTGTCATCCTGTTCAACAACATCAGAATGCACCACTTCATCAAGTCCGACGTTCGGATCCATAAGTATGAGCTTTCCGGGGCCCTTCCTTTTAACATTTGATACCTTTCGCAGCTCATGGTGTGCCTCCCTCTCAGACGTCGGAGATGGTTGCCAATCTAGATCCAGATCATCTGATGGAGCGGGGCTTGAAGAGGAACTTCTACACACACTCCTTGATCTTTTCCTTGCTGGGGAGCTGGGAGAAAATGAATCATCTGGAGGAGTGCCTTCGTCTTCCTGACATGATACCCCGGCTCCAAAGTCAATTTCCTCCTGTGCCCCTACTTCTGGAAGAACAACCATTGTGGGCACTTGCACCGCTCCATGCGCCGCTACATGGGCCTCTTCACTGACCTCTACTTGCAACTCTCCATGGACCTCTCCTTCTCTGCCTTCTCCTTCTCGGCCTTCTCCTTCTCGGACAGCTCCTTCTCGGACAGCTCCTTCTCGGACAGCTCCTTCTCGGACAGCTCCTTCTCGGACAGCTCCTTGCGCATGTACTTGTGCTTGTACTAGTAGCCCATGCAGTTGTTGTTGCGGCTTTGGTTGTTGAATAGTACTTGTGAGATGAGTTACAACCTGTGTTGATGGTGTGCTGCTACTTTCTTGCGATGAGCCAACATCACTGGTCGTTGGTGATTGAACCACTAAACAGGCTACCTGTGCAGCACTCATGGTGGGCCTTTGTTTTTTCCACAAAGATTTAGTGGTCGAGCCACCAGTCTCCTTGGTAAGAGGTGCCACTTGCTTCTTCTTCTCCTTAGTAGAGACATCTTTCTTGCAAGAGGAGCTACGGGTACCTCTTTTTGGAGCCATCTTCTTCAGATGTCGGAACAGCAGGCCGCAGCAGGACTTCTTCCTGGCACTGATGCTCAACGATGATGCGGAGTTATTGACTTTGTGCACCTAAAAGCAAACGAAGACAGAGGAACATCAGTAAATATATGTTGCATATGTAGCGCTTCAATAAATAGTTTGCAAGTAGGCATTTATGAATACACACGTGCACACCACACAATATGGAAATTTCAAAATTAAGAATTGCTAAATTCTTGGGAAACAGGAATTTAACATTGATCCAAGAGAGCACACACAGAGAGGGTTATAGTTTCATGTACCACTGAATCCCCCTGGGCACAATGGGTGAAAGCAAGGCAAAATGGGTGCAGGCCTATGGCACAAAGCTCACTGCCTGCCTTCAAAATGGCCGCTTGACCCCCATCCACATGGCCAGGACCATGCCTCAAAATGGCCCCCATCAACATAGCCAGCCCCCAACCCCTACTCCAAAAAATCAAAAAACACAACACCAATCAAATCACCACAATCCAATGCCATCCATCAAGTTTCAGAAGGTTTATGCTGCCTGCTGGTGGTTTTCTGGTGCAGAATTGCAATTTTTGCAATTTCGCGAGTGCGAGATTGTTGCTTCACGACGCGAACGTGGCGAAAAACCAGCAAAATCCACGAACAGACCGATTCTGGGCCCCCATGGGCATGATAAAATCACAGCACACTGGGTGCAGGCCTATGGCACAAAGCACACAAACTGGCTTAAAAATGGCCCCTAGACCCCCACCCACACGGGACCAGGCAATAAAATTACCCCCACCCACATAGCAAGCCCCCAACACCACCCCAAAAAGTCGTAAAACACACAAAAATCACCACAATCCAATGCCATCCATGCCCTGGCCAGAATCATGTTAAAATTCAACAAAACAGTTGTATCATGCATGCACCCATAACTAAGTCTGGTAGTTTTCAATTCATGTGCAGAATTGTAATTTTTACAATTTCGCGAGTGCGAGATTGTTGCTGCGCGGGACGCGAGCAGTGCGAACACAGGCAATTATTTTTTTTTTAAATCCGATTTTCGGGTAATCCGCGGGAGTTCTAGGCCCCCTGGGCATAATGAAAGAAATCAGCACTTGACCCCATCCACATGGCCAGGACCTGCAGGACCATGCCTCAAAATGGCCTCCCACCAACATAGCCAGCCCCCAACCCCACCCCAAAAAGTCGAAAAACACACACAAAAATCACCACAAACAAACAACATCAACTTATCAACTTACTTGTGAAATCAAATTTCGAATCCAAAAGTAATCCAAAAGGCCTCAAAACCAAATCTCCAGCAGCATCCACAAAAAGTAATCCTTCCCAGTCAAGATCGAATTCAAAGTGGCCAGCAAATGGACTAAGCAATGGGAGGAGCTTGCTGGACAGGAACAGGAAGTTGGAGACTGGGCCACTTCCTTCACCCCTCCCCAATTGTAATTTTTGTAATTTCGCGAGTGCGAGATTGTTGCTGCCCGCGCCGCGGACCACGAGCAGTGCGAACACAAGCAAAAAATCCGCAGCGCGCGGATTTGCGTATTTTCGCTACATCCGCGAGAGTTCGTGGATTGCGGATTTACCGAAAATCCGAAAAATCCGCGAGCGGAACGGATTTTACGCCCATGCTTAGCAATAAGCTAAATTTGCGATGGTTATCATACGTTCTTGAGAATATCCCCCTAAGAAAATCTTTATTGTAAAAAAAAAATGTAAACATATTAGCACAAGAAAGGGGTAGATTCAGCATTTTCATCCACAGGTATATATAATGGTGATAAAAAGTTCAAGTTCTCATATCCTCTTTTCTATTAAATTATGATGACTAGTGATGATAACTGGAACCCGAAAAAGAGCACCTTACAACCAGTATATTTAAAGATTCATTCTGAACCCCAACATCTTCAATAAACATTTGCCGAACAATGGATGTATATTTTAACATTTGTCAAATATTATGATTCCGAAAAATCTTGCAAATTACCCTAACAATGTTATTGTTCTATTATGCATTCCCCGATAAACTTAAAAAAGTGCATTAACATGAAGCAAATTTTTTCATTATTATTAAATGTCTCCCTCGATTGTTTTTTCTTTATTTTTGTCTAGAGTATTATTGCTGTACGCTAGACAAAGATGTTGGGCCAAAACAATTTCAGAAATGCGCCCAAGGGTAACAGAATTAGTAGGTAAGCAACTGTAAACCTGTAGTTCGTTGGCACCTGTGGAGAAAGAATAGGTAACAGACGTGCAGAAGGTATGAAGATGTTTCTCTTTAATCAAATTATATGTTCATCTTAATTTTGGTAGACACTCCGGTTGTAGGGAACAATAGAGTAAATTTTCATGGCCCCGGCACAAAAGAATCTTGCCCAACGGACTTCACAAAGTCTGGAGGAATGTTCTGCACTCTCAGTGGTCCAGAGAAAGCACTTCTAACCTGGCTACTACCAGAACAGAGCTTAATGCCATATGAAACTCTAGTACTATCAGAAAAACACCATTATTGAACCGAAACTAAGCCACTTAGAATCCACTGGATTAAATCCTGGATATTCTAAAGCACTACAAACCCCTTGAGAACAACTGCAATTTAAGGGAGGAGCATCCCTGTAGATCATCCGTTTGGGTCTCCATAGTCTCTTCGTTAGATACACCAGGTCTACACAGAGGATCTCCTAATTACTGTATTCACTGCAGGAGGTGTTTTGAAAGATCTCAGTAATCACTATAAACTCAGCTTGCCAACTGCAGAGAAGTATATTGCGTAGTAACCCTATCTCATGTTTTCTCTCTGACACCAACACATGATAGGCTCACGACTCTGGTTACTCACACACAACTCATGTAGGCTTCCCACAAATAATAGCACTCTTCCAAACAAGCACTCCTCACTGTGTAGTGTGCTTCCTGGACAATAATGTGCAATGGAGAACAAAGTACTGTACAAGTGCAAATACTAGTATGCATATTTCCACTAAAACAAGTCTCCATAAAAAGTACAAGACGTGAACAGGAACTAAAAGCAACTAGATGGCAGGAAAAAGAAAATCAAAAACAGTCAGTCAATTAATAAAGTCATCATCGCCCTGAAGGCACTGTATTTGACTATCATTCCAGTACCATAGGCAACATAATGCCAAAACAGTAATTAATGAATGGCATATGAGAGTTCTAGTATGGTGTGGACCCGTATTTGGAAACAATATCGAATTTTAAAATATTGAGATACACAAATATTGAGTTCTAAACATTGTCACACATAAAAATTGTAATGCAGATATATCGTTGACAACAATATTGATTTTTTTAGTGAATAATGTAGTTTCCAGAATATACATTTTTTAAACATTGTTTTCAATAATATTGCAGATATAAATGCCAATTTTTAATTATCTTTATGTGTTTTAGTTCGAATGTCAATTTCATATGTTATATATCGTTTGTAGAACTGCTGACAATCTTTTTAAATACAGTTTGCAAGTTTAGGTTATTTATAATTTTAAATTTAATTATTAAAAGTAATTTATAGTGTCCTAGCATGTTTCGAGATTGGTAGGGGTGCAAGGTGGGAAATTAAGTATATTTAATGAATAATGCATTTTTAATTTAGTAATAATTTGTAACTGATATTTATTTATGTAAATTGTGTAATTATTTTTTCGTCATATTTTAGGTGTGGTTTGTAGGGTTTGTAGGGGTATGTGTTGGGAAGTTAATTAAGTAATAATTGATTCATAATGAATTATTAGTTTATTAATAATTATTTACTTGATTTTCAATTATTCAAATTGTGTAAATATAATATTTTTAATGTTATATTTTAGGTGTGGGCCTTTTGGATTTGCAGGGTTATATGCTGGGAAGTTAAGAAATAATTTATTATTAATGAATTATTAATTAATTATTTGTTTCGTTTCAAAAACTTTTATTTTGGTCACCAGGACCATAAAAAGTAACTGAAGCACAAAATGGCACACATTATTAAAATTATATTTATCAGAGTTAAAAAGGAACACTCCATTTGTAATACAATTCACAGTTTAGAGGCGAGTACAATGGGTTTTTACCGTCAAGCCAAGAGTGGGGGAAGGAGGAACAAAGGATTTCACTGTGGGACAAATGTATATCAATTGATGTAATGCGATCTACCATCAGCTAAAGGAAACAACAGCAATAGTTCAATAAATAGTTTAAAATGACAAGATATAAAAAATGAATACTATTTACAATTCTATATACAAAATAATCAAATGCTAAAAATTAATATCTAGGAAAAAACTGTACATACAATAATCACGTTCATAAAATGCTGCTGATACACTTTTTATACATTTCTAACCCTCGGAATAAAAGTCCACCTCCTGCGCAACATTGTGTTTAAATAGCTTGAAACAGCGAACACAATGGGTTCGGATGTATCATATTTTAGAACCCGAAAGGGCTCCCTACAAAGCTAAAAACCCAGATTCCGGCATAGCTGCACAAGCCAGTAGCGCCTTGCATTTTGGTAGCCAGGACAGAAAAAAAATACATGCATTTCTGTTTCTTCTTGTGTAATGCATACGGGACAACCCTCCTCTTTCTGTCCGGCCCATTTATTGGTGACCGCACATACAGGCAAAGTGCCATGTCTAAACTGTATGTACAGCTTTCTTGAAGCCTGGGGAAGAATGTCATCCAAAAATATTTCTAGCTTATAGTTGTCCTTCACTCTAAGAAACTGTGGGCCAGATGTAGGTAGCCAAATACCGGTCGGTAACTGCCAATTTTGGCCGTTACCGACCGGTATTTGGCTATTGACATGTAGGGGGCAGGAAACAGGCCATTTCGGTAATTTTACCGATTCGGTAAATATACCGGTCGGTAAATTTACCGACCGGTATTTTTACAGAATCGGTAAAATTGAGATGTAGATGGGACTCTTCTGAGTCCCACAAGCCCTACAAAGTCGGTATTTTACCATCAAATTCATTTTGATGGTAAAATACCGATTCAGGTGTGCATGCACATGTGTGCATGCACACCTGTGCCATATGACAGGCAGACCTGCCCTTAGGGCAGGTATGCCTGCCACATGGCCCCCGAACCTTTTTTGGGGGTGCTAGAGGGTGTCAAAGTGACACCCCCTGCACCCTTGTCAAATTCGGTATTTACCGATTCGGTAAATACCGACCGGTAATGCCCCATTCATTCCTATGGGCTTCAAAAGATTCGGTAAATCCACATCTGGATTTACCTACATCTCGGTACTTCTATTTTACCGATTCATAAATACCGAATCGGTAAAATTCGGTATTTATGAGTCGGTAAAATGGAATTACCTACATCTGGCCCTAAGTTGTTAGGGAGCCTAATTTATGATTTGCTTGGAGTGCTCCAAGCTTTAAGGCACAGTAGGTTTTGGGCACTAGGGCACGGGGGACTGACGGACAGGTATCACCCGGAGTGCTCCACAAAAAGGTTGGCCAAGCTTTTCGCACTCGTGCTTTACATGAGCAAACCAAGGTACCCTTTTCACCAAGCCTGGGTAAGATAAAAGCTCATTTGTATCTGCCTGGTATGGTGCTAATTAGGGAATTGCCCAAAGTCTTCGCCAGAACGTCAACGGTTTTAGGGCAATCTCGTCCTCAATCGGTGTAATACCCAAATCTAAGCGCAAAAGTATTAGCGGGGTACTGGCCGGGAGACCCATTACTTGTCTTAAGAATCTATTCTCAGTTACAACTAAAGTAGAAACCGAGGAATGCCCCCATAACTCTGCCCCATAGAGAGTTGCACCACGTGCTTGAGCCCTATACATTTATTGATTATTTAATTGATTGTCAGTTATGTAAATTGTGCAAATATAAGATGCTGGTTGTTGGGTTTGTAGGGGTATAGGGTGGGACATTAATTAAGTTATAATTTGTTAACAACTCATTATTAATGTATTATTAATTATTTAAATCATAATTAATTTTGTAAATTGTTTCTTATTATATTTCTTTACGTTATGTATCAGGTGAGGTCTGTTTTGTTTGCAGGAGGATAGGGTGGAAAGTTATTTAGGCTATTATTATTTATTACATGTTTAATTGATCACTAAATATGTTCATTTTCTTATAAATCTTTCTTTTAGTTATATTTTAAGTGTTGGCTGCTAGGTTTGTGGGGGTATAGTGTGGGAACTCAATTGAATAATACATTTATACAATTTTTGAATATTTTAAAATTAGTAAACGCTTTAATAATCATGTACTTTTTTATTGTAATTTAATTTTAGATATATAATTTTCATATTAAGAGTTGTATATTTGGTCAACTAATAGAGTTATTTAAAAATTTTATGTGCTTGCATTAAAGTACTTTCCCTACTGTTGCACAGATTGGAGTGGGAATAGTAAATTGAAGCCCTCTGAAGTCCAAGGCTCTCCTTACTGTTGAACAGACTGAAGTTGGATTAGTGAATTTAACACCTCTGAAATCCAACGCTTTCCCTACTGTTGCAGACTGGAGTAGGAATAGTGAATTTAACCCCTCCGAAATCCAACTCTTTCACTACTTTTACACTGACTGTAGTTGGAATAGTAAATGTTTCCTCTCCGAAGTTGAACGCTTTACCTACTGTGCCCCAGACTAGGATGGGGAATGGTAAATTTAACCCATTTGAAGTCCAACACTTTCCCTACTGTTGCACAGAGTGGAGTTGGAATAGTACATTTTACTTCTGCGAAGTACAACATTTTGCCTACTGTTGCATAGACTGGAGTGGGATTAGTAAATTTAACCCTTCCGAAATACAACAATTTTCCTACTGTTGCACAGACTGGAGGGGAATTAGTAAAATGTACACATTTGAATGCCAATGCTTTCCCTACTGTTGCAGACTGGAGTGAGAATAGTATATATATAATTTTTTTATTTAAATACTTATTTTTTAAATTGTTAAAATATAGTCGAGTCGAGTCGAGAGATACTTTATTTCTGCCTAACAAGGCCATAAAAGCACAGATAAAATAACATATAAACTACAATACAATTAGTGCAACTTATCCAACATTAAAAGACATACACATTAAAATATTTGATCAGAAATACATAGGAATTATATCATATAATAAATATTCTAAAAAAGTGCAGGTATCTCAATCATAATGAGTAAAATCAATTTTATTTTTTTTTAAACCTCGAGTCACAGTTCGGAAGTGGGGTCATTTAGTTGGGGTTGCCCTTTCTTTAAAATTACTCTGCGTGCGCACCACATTGAGAACAGATAGCGGGATACTAAATACGCAATGGGAATACTGCTATCATATTTAAGGATCCTAAAGGCCTGTGAACAATGGCATGTTCCAAGGTTCCTACACAGCTGTCGTAGTCAGCGATGTCTTGCTACCTTATATGCCGGACAGAAAAACAGTACATGTAGGTCGGTCTCTGTACAATTATTACATGTCGGACAGTCTTTTGTGGAGTCACTCCCATACTTATGTGTGAGAGCACGCATGGGAAGTGTGACATGCCTGAACTGTAAGTATAGTTTCTTAGCAAGAGACAGCTGTATATCATCTATGACAAGTTCTAGACTATATTGCAGTTTAACTTCTAGAAAGAATGTTGACAACGTACCAATCCTGGAACCCCCCAGCAATATGGTAAGATTATACTCCTTATAGTTGTTTTTCAGAACCTTCCTAGGTATTAACAGACAGCTGTCTTAGGGACTAGCCCATAAATGTCCCATTCCCATGGATAAGGAAATCTTGATATGGGATAGCCAAGACATTTTGCTTGCTCCATTTAAATTTGCCACTTCCCTCAATTCCTCTCTAAACATAGATAGCTCAGGGTGCTCCATATGGGGCTAACTCCTAGATCCATTCTGAGTGGGTGAGCGGTGTACTTTTGGGAAGTCCCAGTAGTTGTCTGGAGAAGGAGTTCTCAATCTTGGCAAGTTGTTTAGATGGCCGATGGCCTCAAATTTCCACCCCATACAGGGCAGCACCTCTGGCTTGTGCCTTGTATATTTCCAGCACCGGTCCCACCTTTTTCTTTTTCTTTATTGTTCAATTCATAGCATATAGTATTTACAAATCAATCATTGAAATCATTAATGTAGGAATGTTATGTAGTTACAAAAATAACACCAAAACATGAATAGCATTAAAACAGCAGAAAGAAGGAAAAGCTGTGACAATCAAAAACAACTAAATTTCAAATCGACATCACCATATGTTGTAGCATAGGATGCTAAATTTTAATCCCTAATTGTTTCTTCCTCAAAGATTTTATGCGATTCAAGATTAAACACATTATAAAACTTAGCACACCACATTTCATATGATGGCGCCTCTAATTGCAGCCACATAGAGGCAACGCATAATCGAGTAACGGCCATAGCCATAAATATGAAATATCGAAAAGGATAACAAGTCTGCATGGGTACTATATACTCACCCACTCCAACACCAACCCCCGCAGTTTATGATGGAAATTCTGAGATGCCATCTAAAAATTGTTTTAACACTTTGCAATCAAAAAATATATGTACAATGTCAGCTTTCTCCGCCTGACACCTAAAACATTTCCTGTCATGAGGCCCGCCCCACTTCATCATTTTAACAGGTGTATAGTATAAATTAAACAAAGTTTTATAGTGTTGGGTGCGTAGATTTGCCGTCAGACTATATGAGCCAGTATTGCCAAATCTATCCCTCTACTTTGCTTTGTGCATCTTAATATCATCCCGCTGAGTTGCCTGCAATATATCGTACAGTGTCCCAATGTTAGCTTTTTTAATCAGAGCCTCTACTAAATCATTAGTTATAATGGGCGAGTGTCTACAATGTTTATTAATAAAATCACGAATTTGCAAGTATTTAAAGAAATCATTCTTAGATATTTTAAATCGTTAAACTAAATTTGTAAAAGAAACAAGTACTCCCGTACTGTAAATATCCCCTAAACGTCGTATCCCCGTATCCCTCCAAATATCCATCTTTGATCCCAAAAAAACAAAGGGAATATTTTCTTGGAGTTAAAAGACATATAAAAACCAATCCAGTTTATAGATACAATTTTACGTATTATCTTCCACGCCTTGTAAGCAGCTAATATAATTTTGAATCTCGTTCTTTTAGAATAACTTGGTTCATAGAACTTGAGCAGAGTCTCTCTTGCCTGGGTCGCCAACAACATCTGATATATATCAGGGGCTTCAATTAACCTTACTTTCACCTCGGTCACTAGATACTGCATGTTCTGCAAAAGACAAACTAAACAATAAAAAACAAAAATCGGCACCCCCCCACCCACCATGTGTCAATAGTAGCAACATATATTTTGGAGCACTCCGAGTTTTCTTCCAGCCCCATATAAACCTGTCTACAACAGACTGAAGCTGCATTAATTGTACTCGTATGAGCTCTAACGGTACCGTCCTAAAAAAAAAACATTACCCGGGGAAGTATACTCATCTTTAAAACATTGCATCATCCTACCATTGATAAGTGCAGACACTCAACCCTTTCCAGTTGACTTCGTACTGAAGCTAGTATATCTACCCAATTCACTTCAAATATCTCTTGAAGTGACATCCTAATCTTTATGCCCAGATATCTTGCTTCTGGTGTAACACGTGCTTCCCCAGGACAGAGCCCCTCTGTACAAACAACCTGGCTTTTGGTAACATTTAGCTTACACCCGGCGACTTCCCCATATTGCTGAGTCAGGTTCTCAATCTCACTTAATGCTTGCTCTGGGTCAGATGTTACTACCGCTATATCATCAGCGTAAGCAAGAACACGTACCTAATGCTGCCCAACTACCATTGATTGTATTCCATTAGTAGTCTCCAATATTAACCACAATGGGTTGATATAGATGGCAAAAAGTAAGGGCGAGCAGGGGCATCCCTGCCGGGTGCCCCTAGTGATATATACAAAGGATGACTCTTTCCCCAATGTACAGATTTTAGCCCGCGGGCGTTTGTACATAGTCTGAAATGCTACCAAGAATTGGGGGCCGAACCCCATCTTTCGCATTGTAGCCCACAAAAATTACCACGATACACGGTCAAATGCTTTTTCAGCATCTAAATAAATGACCCCTATTTCCTTTTGCAATGTAATAGCATAGTCTAGCGATGCAATAATCCTGTGTAGGTGATTAACTGTGCTCCTGCCAGGCACAAAAATGTGCTGGTGCCGGGATACCAACGATGGTATAACTTGTGCTAACCGTGTGGCAAGGATCTTTGAATACACCTTGCCATCAGCATTTATTAATGATATCGGTCTATATGACCGCGGAATCCTGGGAGATTTATCCTTTTTCTTTAAGATCACTATGTTCGCATCATTCCAGGATGGTCGGGGATTCCCACATTAGGCTTCTATAAAAGTGGGGGAGCATATCATTCTTTATAATGGGAAAAGCATGCGATAGACCTCCAAAAGGAGTTTATCCGGCCCTGCCACTTTCCCTAACACTAATCCATCGATTGCAATCTGAAGTTCTAGCATAGTAATAAGAGCTTCTAGCTCTTCCCGTTCGATTAGTCCTAATTCAGTTAAATCAAAATTATGGAGATACCGCTCTATGCTGCCCAACTCCACAGAATCTCAGGTATATAGTTCCTTATAATACAAATGAAATACCACCATTATGCCTTCCATGGTCTCAACTGTGCCCCCTTTACCATCCTCCATAATTTCAATTCGCTGGGAGGTTTGTCTGCCCTGCAGTCTTTGAGCTAAGAATCTACCAGTTGCTTCCCCATATTCATATCTTTCTTCCTTATGAATTTTGAACTGAGCAGCTATTTCTTGACACCATACCCCATTAATCCCGGCCTTACAGCATGTTGTCTTAGTTTGCACTTCTTTAGTATCTGCATTAACTCTAACCGCTTGTATAAGTTCACACTCAGCCTTCCTTAACTCCTCGAGTAAAGCCTGCATATGTTTTTTCTGTCGTTTCTGCTTAGCCCAGCCATAACTAAGTGTTTTTCACCCCTTAGCCCAGCTTTCAAAGAATCCCAGATCATTGGTTGGGTTGCCGATCCTCTATTGCTATCCAAGAACAGTGTAGCTCAAATTTGGATGTGATGAATATACTCCCTATCACTTAACAATTTTTTATTGAATATAAAGGACCGTTGTTCCAGCGGAAGGCTAAGACTAGAAAGGTCCATAACCACGGGCGATGATCTAATGTAATACGGGGCCACACCTGCATCTTTGCACCAACGGTCAACAACCGAGATAAGAAGATATAGTCTAACCGAACAAACTTGTTGTGTGGGGACGAAAAGAATGTATAACCCGGATCTCCATGATTCACAGTTATCCACCCATCAACTAGTCCATGATTCTGTAAAAGTTGCTGCAAGGCCCTAAATACTTTAGGCTAACGCCCTTTATACTTAGCAAAATGAGAATCCCATGTCTGTGCATCCCCATGTATATTAAAATCCGCAAGTAGTATCGATGGGGTCCCCCAAAGTGCCAACTCAACATTCAAAAACTCCAAGATCTCAGCCTCATCCAAATTTGACCCATATACAGTACAAAGCGCGATCTTGGTACCCCCTACAATACACTCAGTAATAGCCCACCTCCCGAGATTATCCACCCTCAATCTACCCGTACCAATTATGCCATGATGCACCAAGATCGCCACCCCCCTATTCATAATGGATTGTTTCGAAGTTGATAACAATGTAAATCCCAGCTCAGATAGTATCCTATGATTAGACCAGGGAACATGCATCTCTTGCAGACAAAGAATATCAGGGTATATTAGCCGGAGTTCAGTGATAACACGTTTCCTCTTTGGGATATTGTTCATCCCACAAACATTAAATGAACATATTCGCAGCCTCCTATCTGCCATTACTATATGAGTATCTAATGGCCATCAATTTATACGAGAGATATACTCTAAGATTCCTACTGCACGTGCTATGAACTAACTATTTACCCTTTAGCAGATTCCCACCCAACCCCTTACTCCCCAAGTGGCCCTCTACACCCCCCCCACCACCACCACCCAAAAGAGCCCACCCACCCCCCTGCATGTGACCCTCCCCCATCAAAGAGGCTTTAGGGCCAATCGCCCTTGTGATGCTTGGTGAATAGCCCACTTGGTGATCGCCTTTCCCGCATCCTTATATGTGCAGCTTTGGAAAAACAGAAGAAAAAAAAATAACAGGAAGTGGCAAGAAAAGAAGTCATATCACTACATACAAGATGAATTAGCCTGTATAATTATCCTCAACCCAAGAATTGAAGATATTCTTTGGCTGTAATGACCGAAGTGAAACAACGTATATGTCCCTTATTAACAGTCTTTAACCCCTCCCATGCTCGTGACGGAACCGTTCCGTCACGAGCCTCGGGTGGGCTGTGCTGGTGACCAAACGGTTCCGTCACGGCCCGCTCGCCACGCCTGCGTGGCACGAATTCCGCGCCTGCGCTGACGTTCTAATGGGTAGGCGGGTCCGTGACGGAACCGTTCCGTCACAAGCACAGCTCACCTTAGGGCCGTGACGGAGCGGTTCCGTCACGAGCACGGGACCTCTGCGCGGCCCCGCCTCCCCCTTAGCACTGCGGCGGAATAGCCGCCGCAGCGAAGGGGTTAAAGTAGCTGGTTGTTGTAGAAACACCTGTACGCCTTTTGCTTGGAAAAGAGTAATCGGCTGCCGCAGCTGCCATCTCTTTTCCACTGTGGAGTGGCAGTAATCGGGTCTCACAAAGAATTGCGTCCCTTTACCAATTCTCTTCTTATCTGGTCTAGCCAGATCGTACAATGCCTGTCTAGCCAAGAAATTATTGAGGGAAATCAAAATAGCCTTGCTGGCCATTGCCGAAACAGAAATCTATGTGCCCTTTGAATTTCCTGCGGCCAATTCCATTCTTTCAGCTCAGGCAGAGCCTCTTCAAACAGTTCAGCTACAAATTTTCACACATCTTGCCCCTCAAGTCCTTCTGGCACCCCTAAAATACGCAGGTTGTTACGGCGCAGACGGTTTTCTAAGTCCACTAGCTTATCATGCACATCGTCTTTATTGGCTTTTATATCTGCGACAGTGTCTTTTTGAACCACCAACTGATCTTCTAGGAGTGATATGCGAGTCTCCACTTCTGCCATCCTCTCGGTAAAATTGTTACACTTTTTTGCCAGCCGTCGAACTGTGTTTTGCTTTTTTTATTTTTTTTTTTATTTATTATTTTCAGGAAAGGTACGTCAGATACATAACCATACGTAAAGATCCATATACAATAACAACAGAATACATAAATGAAGCATTTTTTGGATCAACAAAATTCACAAAGGAACAGTGGAAGAAGAGAGAGCCCAAAAGAAAAAGAGAGAGAGAAAAAAAGAAAGAGGGAGCAGAAAAATGGAAGAAGCAAAATCACGGAGAAGGAAGGAGTTGGAACCCAGACAGAGGGAGAGGAAGAGAAAAAACCAAACATATACAATTCATTATACCCACAATCCACTCTCTCACCCCCTGCCTCCTCGCCTCAACTCCCCCCCCCCTTCCTAACCCTGTGTCTGCAGCTCCAGTAAGGGTCCCTAGATTTGCTGCCCTTTTTTCCTCGCTCTGCTCACCTTGCATTTGTATAACGCAGATTCCAAATTAAATATATGAAGCAGTCTGGCATACCAAGCCTGATATGTCGGGGGTCCTTATCCTTTCATTTAGAAGCAATCATTATACGGAGGGCTGCTGTTACCATGAAACAAAAATAAACCGGCGTTTTTTCTAGCTGCAGGGATTCGTCCCATCCCAACATTATTAGAGTGGGAGTTAGTATGATAGAACATCCCATAATCTTACTAAGGAAGCATTCAATCCCCACTTTAACCAACCCCAATTCTGAACATTCAGCAAACATATGGATCATGTTGGCCGGGCCTTTCCCACATCTTGGGCATTCGTTCGAATCCCTCTTCCCCCAGGTCCAAAGTTTGGCCGGTGTAAAATATAGACTATATATAGTCTTGAAGTGTTGTGCCTTTAAGTTAGCCGATAAAAGGACCATGTTGGACAATTCAAGGGACCTACATAGGTCCACATCCTGGTTTCCAAGCTTAGCAGCCCAAGTACATTCTACTTTGACTATATCGTCTTCATTAGCTTCGATCATCATCGCATATACTTCTTTCACTTGGGGATGTTTCCGAACGAGAATGTCCAAGAGCGGGAAGCTTAAATGAAAAGTAGGGTGAGTCATAGCTGTTTTAGTACATTCCCTTAGCTGCAAGTACTTAAATAAGCTTCGAGGATCTATCTCAAATCGGTCCTGAATCTCTGCAAATGTCATAATGCCAGTTAAATTCATAATATCACCTACTGAATTAATTCCTGCCTGTTCCCACTTACTACCGATCCTATCAAATAGAAAACCTGGGAAAAATTAAGAATGCCATAATTAAAGGTAACGATGTAATTTAGGGATATTCAGCAATTTACTGGTTTTCTGCCACACCCTCCAAGCTGCTCCAAGAGGTTAAAGCGGGTTATTTTGTAATAGCTATTATCCAGTTGTCTAAATAATAGACCTGGAGCTTGGTTACTCATAGCTAATTCAAAGATAGATGGTGGGGTCTCTGTCTGGTGTATTACCGGGATTGGTCTAAACAATATAGTCATTTGTTGCAGCATAATAGCCCAGTAATAATATAGGATGTTTGGCACTGCCAAACCCCTCGGTTTTGGGGGAGGGACATAAATCTCAAGGATCTCCTTACCTTCCTATATCCCTAGATAAACTGTGAAAAGATCGCTTCAACTTTTTTAAACAGGAAGTTAGGTGGTTCTAATGGTATACAACAGAGTAAGTAGAATATTTTCGGGAACATTGTCATTTTTATGACATTTGCCCTACCTATGATAGATAAATATAGATTGTTCATCCTATTAAGATCTGCACTTATTCTACTCAAAAGAGGGATACAATAATATTCCAGATGGTGTCAACATCGGCTGCTATTGAGACCCCTAAACAGGTTGCTGCCTCTTCCCTCCTGGGATCCTGCCACAGAATTGAGCTTGAACAGATTTTAGTTGTATCCGCGTTTAACCCATACCAGGGCATAATCTTCTATTCTACTAATTGTTACCTGGGGTCAGGGGTGACAACTACGATGTCATCTGCGTATGCTAGCACTTTGGTGCAGTAACCCTTGACCACCACCGGAGGAATCACCGGATCGTTTAAAATAGCTCTAATTAATGGATCTATGTATAGTGAAAAAAGGATTGGGGAGCATGGGCAGCCCTGCTTTGTCCGCCTTGCAATCTTTATCTTTCCAGAATGCTGCCCCATCAGTTGTATTTTTGCGTATGACTGTAAATACATTGCTCTTAGGGCAGTAAGTATACGGGGTCCAAAGCCATTAGATCTTAAGTTCTGCCAGATGTATCCCCATTCCACTTGATCGAACGCTTTTTGAGCATCTAATAATATTAATGACATTTGTTGCCCAAAGCTCTCAGCGATGTTAAATAATGAGATTACCCTTTTAATATGGTCTGTTGTACTACGACCAGGTATGAAGCCGTGTTGCCACGGACTTATTAAGGAATCTAAGACCTTTGAAAGCCTCCTTACTAGGATTTTAGAATAAAGCTTCTCGTCCGTGTTTATTAACGTAATGGGCCTATAAGAGGCCGGATCGTCAGCCGGCTTCCCCTTTTTCAAAAAAATAACTATACTAGTCTCCTCCCATGACTTTGGAGGAGTGCCTTTCTGCTGGACTTCTAAGAACAAATCCCACAACAAAGGGGCAAGTTCCTTATGCAATATCTTATAGATCTCCATGGGTAGGCCATCTGGGCCTGCCGCCTTTCCGGGGGCCATGGATAGCAATACTTCGTTAACTTCTTCCATTAAGATGTCTCCCTCTAGTTCTTGTATCACAAGCGGAGACCTAGTCCCAGGATCAACCATGGTTTGATGCCTGGACCTATAGAGATCTTGATAAAAGTCTTGGAAAATATTTACTATCTCGTTAGGATCCAAGGACACTGTACCGTCCTTCCTTTTTAGCTTTGCAATGCTGCTTGCCGCTGTTTTTTGTCTGATCCGCAGTGCCAGATGTTTCCCTGTCTTTACCCCATATTCATAGTGATCCTGTCTACTAGTTTGAAATCTTTCAGCTATAGATTGATTAAACCACCCATTTATCTTCGCTTTGGTACTAATAACTTTTAGTTCAATCTCTGATTGCCGCTGAGTCTGTTTTTGGACAATAATAACCATATGTTCTGTCTCATATCTACTCAGGTCTAGCATCAGTGAACTGATAAGCTCTAGTTGTTTTTTCCTATGAAACCTGGCAAAGCTAATTACCTCCCCTCTAAGCCCAGATTTATATGCATCTCACACCATCTCCCGTGAAGTACTATACCTATTACTGTAAAAAACTGTATAGTCCAGCGTTTGATATGATCAGTGAACCCGTTGGTAGCCAGTAATTTCCTATCAAAGGTCCACCTTGCTGGGGGTTTTAAATACACTGAGATCTCAATCTCCAGAAAAAGGGGTTAAGGTCCGAATAGTACCTTGGGTAACTTCCTTATCTGAGCTTTGTTTACTAATGAATTTGTAATGTAGAAATAATCCAGCCTAACATACTTTCTATGTGAACACGAATAATATGTATAGCCTGGATCCCCAGATTTTGTTGTAGACCAAATATCTACCAGCCCATGGTTTGCGGCCAGTGCCTGTACTGCATAAAAAACTTGTGGTTTCCTGCCTTGATACCCGACCCTCCCTAGCCCCCCTGAATCCATATGAATATTAAAATCTCCACATATTATCAGTGGTGTAAGCCAGGAGGCGAGCTCTACCTCTAGTTCTAACAATAAATCTGCATGATCTAGATTTGATCCGTATATGGTGCAGAGTGTACCAAGGGTGGGAATTACAGCAATTGCCCACCGATCCCATTTATCGGATAGTTTGCGATTGCTTGGCGGAAGCCGGTTGGAAACATGTATTGCCACTTGTGAGAAGTTGGCCTGATGTATGATGTCCACAATTCTGTGGGCACCTTGTATCAGTCCAAACAATCCCTTATGGTGGTGGTTGTAAGTCATTATTTAAAGGGGTTGCACAACTTCAGGTCCAAATTGATCAAACAGTATCTTCATGGTAGCGTGCTCACTACTGACGTGCCAAGCCCAAAACTGCACGTGTTGAACCAAACTTCATCAATAATTGGGGCACTTCTTATGCCCCAAATCAGTGGCGACAGATTTTTTTCAAAAGTGCATTTGCTTACATTCCCTTAGACTCATGTGTTTTTATCCTCTGTTTTTTACACAATCATCAGGAATTATGTATCCATTCATTCTGCATCCTCCTGCGACGTAATGCAATTTCCATAGTTTCTCATGCTATGGTCAGCCTCTCGAACCTTTCTCCCCAAGCACGCACTGAAGCAAAGTTCTTCCAAAGCAGTTTATTAAAACCCAATGCATTTCGAACCCCACTGGGTTCTTCGTCTGGGGTAACTGTAAATGACAAAAAATTGTCATACGTGCATTTCCTCTTTGTCTTCTAATTTAAAATAAAATATGCTCAAATTAACATTTCTTTACGCAACGGGAATGCTTAACTACAATCCGTAGTTCACCCATCTCTCTCGCTCCAGCTGTAGTTAAGCATTCCCGTAGAGGGGTTTAGAGTGTAGACACGCCCTTGTGTTCAGTTGTCGAAGCGAGGGGGGTGCAGAGAGGGAAAGAGAGAAGCTGGTGAAGGGAGGGAGTAGTTATCGAGAAAGAAGGAAGTAGCAGGTTAAGAAGGGTCACTCCTGAAAATACAAGTCGGTAAAAAATTGCGTAAAGAAATGTTAATTTGAGCATATTTTATTTTAAATTAGAAGACAAAGAGGAAATGTACATATATAAATTTTTATAAAAAAGATTGTCTTATTGTCATTTACAGTTACCCCAGACGAAGAACCCGGTGGGGTTCGAAATGCATTGGGTTTTAATTGCTTTGGAAGAACTTTGCTTCAGTGCGTGCTTGGGGAGAAAGGTTCGAGAGGCCGACCATAGCATGAGAAACTATGGTAATTGCATTACGTCACAGGAGGATGCAGAATGAATGGATAAATAATTCCTGATGATTGTATAAAAAACAGAGGATAAAAACACATGAGTCTAAGGGAATGTAAGCAAATGCACTTTTGAAAAAAAGCTGTTGCCACTGATTTAGGGCATAAGAAGTGCCCCAATTATTGATGAAGGGTGGTTGTAAGTCAACCTTATAGACTAGCTATCCTAGGGGTAGCATAGGCCTAAGCAGTCTTAGGCTTAACTCAAGAGGGCATGTGAAGCCAGCTGTTTTACCATATTCAGTCCTGTAATATCAAATGAAAGGACACCACACAAGTTATATATTATAAAAATATATGTATTTATTACTAGAATAATCCTCTGTACACTTTATGAGTCCAGAGGCACAAGCGTTTAAACAAAAGCACAATTAAACATACACAAGTTGCACGATTATGGATAGGGCCGGTGGCCACTCAAACCATATATTAAAAAAGTGGTATAAGTATCACTTTATGAACAGTGGTAAGGCCTAGGGTCTTGGGAATCACTGGGACTACACTGGACTAACAGCAGTTAGGACGGGAGTAGCCCGCGGGATTCGGGTGCCGTGCTAAAAGCACACGAATGCACCAATGCAAAGTCAATGGTGCGTAAAAGTTATTGAGTTACAGTTTTAGGAGTCTTCCAACTGGATTAGGATCAAGCCACTTTAAACTAGGACACTAGAGGTGTAAACCACTACAGGAGCACCGGTGTTAGATTGTTACCTCACCCACAGGAAGCGGGTGCATAGGTGCCAAAGTGTGTCGGGTTTCGTCGTGTAGATCTATGGAGCCTGGAGATGAAGATGCTGCAGTCGGCCAGGAGAGAAGAGTCCAGTTGGATCCAAGGGTGGATCGAAGTTGTAGAGTACCTGAAATCAGAGGGGATAGAGTCTGGGTCACTCAGCAGTGACCAGGATAGAACCAGGAAGGAACCAGGCAATGTCGGGCGCAATCAGGTGGTTGTCGAGAGGCTTGTCTCCGCTGCCACGTGGACTCTGGGGCACCGAGGATGTCCAGGAGTGGATCACGAGCTGTTCCACAAAGGCTCTCACTGTCGGCGGTGTCGGCTTCCGGATCGGAGTCAACAGGCCTTGGCAAAGGCAACCCACACAGGATTAGAAGATCGCTTCTTACTCGAACTAGCAAAGTCAGAAAGGGTTGCTCCTTTTTAGGGGAGCGAGGGCCAGTCTGGAGCAACCAGACTAGCAGAGCAAATTCAAAGGTTCGTCGGTACTTGGGCCACTACCCAACAGGCCAGTGACCGGACCAACACGTCAAGCAGAAAAATGCAAAAGGGCCCCACGCAGCACTCGGTGAGTGTGGAGGGGAGATCTTCAGTGCAAAAGCTGCTCGGGGCTTGGGCTTCTCAAACCCCAATGCACAGCTTCGAGGGTGCCTCGGGAGCTGCACGGTCAGAACTTCGTAGTTTTTCCAAGATGGCCGGCTCCACGTGTCTCAGATTTGCTGGGACTGTGGATCGGGCTGTTAGAAGTCAGGGAAGCTGGGTCTTGTTGATCTCTGTTGCTCGAGTTCCAGCGGGAACTGCAACAAAGCAAACTGTTGGGTGCTGGATGGTGCCTGTTTGCACAGGGTGGTCACTCCTTGACCACAAGGGAGATTCTTCAGTCTTCTACATCGAGTAGGATGTCGAAGGGTCCAGAGTTTTGTTTCATAAGTTTCAGTCAGGATAATCTGATGTGCATTGGCACAGCTCCCACCTTTATTCCAAATCAAGGGGCTGGAATACCTGCTAGTTCCCTCCTATGGGTGGGACCCAGGAAGGGGGTGGTTACACCCCTTTCCCTTTGTCCAGTTTCTTGTCAGAGCTGGGGCTGGAGTGCCCCAGAACCGGTTTGACTGGATTTTGCATGGGACACCTTGTGTGCCCCAGGCAGTGTCTAGTTTCATTCAGCCCTCCCTGCCCCAATCCACTATCTCCGGTCTGGGGAGGTGTAGCACCTCCCTGTGACAGGAAACTCTTTGTCCAAGCCTCCCCTGCCAGGTTTCGGTCAGCAGCAGGAGGCCAGACTTGTGTCTGTGGCAGCAGCATCCATTTTGTGATGCTGAGGCTCCGGTTAGGATTAACCTCGTTGCAGTAAAGTAACATGTCTTCTCCCTCTAGAAGGGTGGAATGCTACCCCCTTCTCCAGAACTGGCGAGGGGGTAGTATTCCAAAGTGTATGACACCTTGCACGACATGTTTTGATAAAGAAAAACCAAAGTTAGCAATAACCGCGATGATTATAATGCACTAAAGAGTATATGGTATGGCAATACCCTGGAACAGCTATAAGGAAATGGTTCTGAAAGCTGCAGACAGGCTCAGCTCATGCTAGAGCACCATCTCACATAAAACCAAGCACTCTGCCTCCAGGATTGTTAAGGCCTGCCATAGGAGTGACGTATAGGTATATATGTGTCCAGATATAGGTTTAGATATAGGTATACTATATCTAAGCAAGGGGTGAGTACACCACCTTGCCCCAGCTGAGTGATCAGCCAGTTGTGTTGATTTAAATGGCCAGCCAGGGGTGGCAAAAGATATGCTGCAGCCCCTGGTAGGCCTTGGATGCACCTATGCCCTGGGTACCTATAGTACACTGTACAGGGACTGATAAATGTAAATGTAAATGTAAATGTAAATGTAGTGTACTTGTATAGCGCACGAATCAACCCCAGCTGGGGTATCTCGGCGCTTGTACGAATACCGCTGTGGAACCCTTCCTGGCTTTTCCCTGTGAAGTGCCCACTCCTGGGCACCCCCAAGGTGAAGCCAGGCATCCTAGCGTTGTTGGGGCCGTTGTGGAGATTATGCAAGCTATTGCCCAGAGTTGCAGAGTGGGACCCATGATTAGAATAGGCACCGAGGCGAGAATTATCAGGTCCGAGGAAATTGAGCCCAAGACACGCCGAGGCGGGAATTGAACTCTGATCCCGGGCTAGACCTCTGAATCAGGGTCTGCCGCTCTAACCATTGAGCCACACTTCTCCACTGTGGTGTCCACTAAGGTGTCCAGTACCAAATTGGTGATGTACCTAAAGTACATGTATGTGAATTTAGAGAGAGAACAGCAGGCTGTGTGTCTGATTAGCAGGCCCACAGCCACATTAAGTCGAAAACCAGTGAAGCAAAAAGCAAAAATTGGGGTGACCATAGGAAAGCAGACCCTACTCTACTACATAACCCCCCCCCCCCCAACCGCAGGAACATTAAACTTAACCTTGACCAGATAAGTCTTCATGCTCTAAGTGGGAGTACCTGGAGAGACCATCTGCATTGCCATGGTCAGTCCCTGGTCTGCGCTCCACTGTAAAGTCCATCCCCTGTAGGGAAATGGACCACCTGAGCAGTTTGGGATTTTCACCATTCATCTGAATGAGCCACAAGAGGGGCTTAGGGTCTGTCTGAATTAGGAAGTGAGTGCCAAACAAGTATGGTCTCAACTTCTTCAGGGCCCAAACCACAGCACAGGCCTCCCTCTTAATGGCTGACCAACGTTTCTCTCTAGGGGTCAGCAGTCTGCTAATGAAAGCAATGGGCTGGTCTTGACCATCTACATTAAGTTGTGAAAGCACAGCTCCCACCCCCAACTCAGAAGCATCTGTTTGGACAATGAACTCTTTGGAGTAGTCAGGACTCTTCAGGATAGTTGCAGAGCACATGGCCTTCTTCAGGTCATCAAATGCCTTTTGACAGCTAACTGTCCACTGAACCTTTTTGGGCATCTTTTTGGATGTCAGATCATTTAATGGTGTCACAATGGACCCATAATTCTTTACAAATTTCCTGTAATACCCAGTCAGGCCCAAGAAGGCTCTGACTTGTGTCTGGGTCGTTGGAGGAGCCCAGTCCTGTATGGCCTGGATCTTGCTCTCCAATGGTGGAACCTGACCACCACCTACTAGGTGGCCCAGGTACACAACCTTGCTCTGCCCTATCTGGCACTTTTTGGCCTTGATAGTTAGGCCTGCCTTTTGCAGGGCCTCTAAAACCTTCTTCAGGTGGACCAGGTGATCCTCCCAGGTGGAACTAAAGTCAGCAATATCATCTAGATAAGCTGCGCAAAAGTCATCCAACCCGGCAAGGACTTGGTTAACCAACCTTTGGAAAGTGGCAGGTGCATTCTTCAAACCAAAGGGCATTACCACAAACTGATAATGTCCACTGGGGGTTGAGAATGCTGTTTTGGCTTTAGACTCCTCAGCTAGCCTGATTTGCCAATAGCCAGCTGTCAGATCAAATGTGCTAAAAAATTTGGCAGAAGCCAATTTATCTATGAGCTCATCTGCCCTTGGAATAGGATGAGCATCTGTCCTAGTGACAGCATTGAGACCTCTATTGTCCACACAAAATCTCATTTCTCTCTTTCCATCTTGGGTATAAGGTTTTGGCACAGGGACTACTGGGCTGGCCCAGGGGCTCTTCGATGGCTCAATAACTCCAAGTTCAAGCATTTTCTGCACCTCAGCCTTTATATAATCCCTGACATGGTCAGGTTGCCTGTAGATTTTATTCTTCACAGGCAGACTGTCACCAGTGTCCACCTCATGGGTGCACCAGTTAGTTTGACTGGGTGTAAGAGAAAACATATGTCTATGAGCCTGCAACACTTGTCTGCAGTCCCATGACTGCTGGTCAGAGAGGCTGCCTGCCAAGGCTACTCCATCCACTGAACCATCATCAGGGTTTTGGGATAATAGGTCTGGGAGAGGGTCACTCTCTTCCTCCTGTTCCCCATCTGTAGCCATGAGTAAACCCATGTCTGCCCTGTCCACGTATGCCTTCAATCTGTTTACATGGAGCACCCTGTTGGGGCTCCTAGGGGTGCCAAGGTCCACCAAGTAGGTGACCTCTCCCTTTTTCGCAAGTATGGTGTGGGGTCCAGACCATTTGTCTTGGAGAGCTGCTGGGGCCACTGGCTCCAACACCCACACCTTCTGCCCTGGCTGGTACTCAGTCAGAACAGCCTTTTGGTCATAGCAAGCTTTCTGTAATTCTTGGCTGGCCTCCAAGTTTTTGGTTGCTCTCTCCATGTACTCAGCCATCCTGGAGCAGAGACCAAGTACATAGTCCACAATATCAAGCTTAGGCTTTTTGAGAGGTAACTCCCATCCTTCCTTCACAAGACACAATGGACACCTTACAGGGTGGCCAAACAAAAGTTCAAAAGGGCTGTAGCCAACCCCCTTCTGTGTGACCTCTCTGTAAGCAAAGAGCAAGCAGGGTAAAAGGATGTCCCATCTTCGCCTAAACTTTTCAGGTAACCCTTTTATCATTCCCTTTAGGGTCTTGTTGAACCTTTCAACAAGCCCATTGCACTGTGGATGGTAAGGTGTGGTAAACTTATAGTTCACTCCACACTCTTTCCACATTGCTTTTAAGTATCCAGACATGAAGTTGGTACCTCTGTCTGAAAGGACCTCCTTTGGAAAGCCCACTCTGGAGAATACTCCAAGTAGGGCCCTTGCCACAACAGGAGCTGTTGTGGTCTTCAGGGAAATTGCCTCTGGGTACCTGGTGGCATGATCCACTACCACCAGGATAAATCTGTGCCCAGATGCTGTTTGGGGATCCATTGGTCCAACAATGTCTATCCCAACTCTCTCAAAGGGCACCCCCACCACAGGTAGAGGTATAAGGGGGGCCTTTGTAGTGCCACCTGATTTGCCACTGGCTTGGCAGGTGTCACAGGAGCGACACAACTCCTTGGTATTCTCTGACATGCGAGGCCAGTGAAAGTGTGGGACAAGTCTTTCCCAAGTCTTGTTCTGGCCTAAGTGTCCTGCTAAAGGAATATACACTCTATGGGTACCTTGAGCATTCCCAGCAGCCTCAGCAGCAGCTTGCTGTCGAGGGGTTCAAGAGAAGGGCAAGTTAACTGAGCCTGCCCCAGATCTGTCCTTGAGGGTCCCCCTGTCCCCAGAAACTCAACATGATCAGGTTCAAGTTCTTCTAGGACAGTCTCCTCTTGGATCACAGAATCCTCCTCCTGAAAGGGCTGATCTTCAACCTGGGGCAAGTGGGAAGGCACTGCCTTAACCCTCTTGCTCTTCCTCTTGGGTTGTGGTTGGTCTATAGTTTCAAGATCCACCACAGGTTCAGGTAGGCACTTCTTGGCCTGGGACCTGGTTACAGCAAGCAAGGACATGTGCTGAAATACCTAACATCTCTGCATGAGTCCTATACTCCACTTCTGACCATGAGGAATTCTCTAGATCATTGCCCAAAAGACAGTCAACTGGGAGGTCTGCTCTCACAACAACTTTCTTGAGGCCAGTTACCCCTCCCCAGGAGAAGTTAACAACAGCCACACTATGTGTAGTAGTGGCATTGCTAGCATTGGTCACTAGGTAGTTCTCACATAGTACAATTTGTCCAGGGTCCACAAAGTTAGGTGTCACCATAGTGACACTGGCACATGTGTCCCTGTAGGCCTGAGACAGTTTCTCATTAATTAAAGGTGTCTGCCTATACTTGCCCAAAGTATTGGGACTCACAGTAGTGGACATAGCCATGTCCACATCATAGAGCAGGACTGCCTGAGTAGGGATTCTGACTAGGCCAGACTCCATCTCAGTACCCAGGGTTAACCCCACTATACCCTTGGGTTGTGTACCACCACTGTTGACTGTACTAGGGGGTGCAGGTGCCTTAGGGGCTGCAGTGGTAGGGACTGGATTTTTCTTAGTGCATTCACTACCCCAGTGTGAAACTGATTTACAGGTATTGCACCAAGGTTTCTTTGGGCCATCATTCTTCTTCTTCTTGTTTCCATTTTGGGAACCACCCTCCTTATTAGAATTATTTTGGGGGCCTGAAGAAGACTTCTGGTCTTTTTCTTTCTTATCTCCACCCTTCTGGTCTGCCTTCTTTTGATCACCTCCTTGGTTCTGGGGTTTCTGCTTAACCCTTGTTCTGACCCATTTGTCTGCCTTCTTTCCCAATTCTTGGGGAGAGGTCAGATCTGAGTCAATAAGGTGTTGATGCAATTGCTGGTTCTGACAATTATTAAGGATCTGTTCTCTCATTATTAGATTGTACAATCCTGTATAGTCTGAGACTTTACTTCCCAGCAACCAACCCTCCAGAGCCTTAGTGGCACAATCAACAAAGTCAGTCCAGTCCTGAGTCTGAGCTTTTTGGGTATCTCTGAACAACAACCTGTATTGCTCAGTGGTTAGGCCAAACCCATCAATAAGAGCACTCTTCAGGACAGTATAGTTTTTAGCATCCTCAGGTCTAACAGTGAGGAGCTTATCTCTCCCTTTCTCAGAAAAGGAGTACCATAAGATTGCTGCCCACTGTTCTTGAGGAACTTGCTGTACCATGCAGGCTCTCTCCAGAGCAGTTATCCATTTGTGGATGTCAGCCCCTTCCTTGTAGGGGGGCACAATCTTTGTCAGGTTTCTATTGTCATATGACCTGTCTTTCTCTTTAGGAATAATGCTGCCACCAGTGGAATCTAATCCACTCAATTTTTGTTCCCTTGCCAAAGCAAGTTTAGCTTGGGCCAGGGCTATCTCTTCCCTCTCTATCTGGAGTTTGACAGCCCTCATTCTAGCCCTATGCTCTTTTCTCTGAGAGGAAGTAATTCCCTTTTCAGAGGCCCTTGAGGCACTAGAAAGGTTAGATTCCCTGGAAAGGGATCTCTCTCTTCTATTGCCAGGGTATATTCTGCTATTGGGTCTGGGGAGGTGGTCTCCCTCTCCATTCCAATGTAGGGTCAAGTTAGTTTGGCTAAGCCTCCCAACTTGGACCTGCTCATCCCCTTGGTCATCTGAATCATCTGACTCACTTGATTCTGACTCTACCTCTATCTCTGGGGTGGAGTCAGTCTCTGGGGGATTTACCTCATCTCCTGGGTTCCCTGGGGGACCTGCACTAGCTTTCTCAAAATCATCTTTTTCTAAGTTTGCTATCAGGAGTGAGATGGTAGGGTTGTGACCCTTTTTCAGCCCCCTTGATTGGCACAAGCCACTCAAGTCCTTGAAGCCGAGGTTTGCATATCTGGAAGGTGCCTTGGTCGGGTCACCTCTCACAGGTAGAGAACTGGGAGGTTCACCTGTGCCAGACATAGCTCTAGTGAGGTCTAAGTGGTGCACCTACCTACACTAAGTGTTGTCCTACTGGAACCTTGCTAGTGAGTTGTAGTCAGGGTGTGCTACTCCCTTTTATCTACAACTACTGTACCTATAGTACTTAACGAGAAAGCTTTTATTGTTCGATTAATTAAAATCATTACAATATGCTAACATTCTAAAATAATTATCTAAAAACCAAATAGGTTCAAACCCCTGATTATTGCCACAGTCTAATTCGACCTAAGACATTCATTATAGTATCATATTCTAGCAATACAGTTTTAGAACAAAGTGCGTTTTTTTAAGACAAAGGTGTGTCCACCTTTCCCCTGCTTCCAGTCCTACAGATTTATTTCTGCGGCTCAGCCTTTGCGGACAGTCCTGCACGAATTCGGTCTGTAAATTTCCCCAGCCGTGCTGCTATTTGACTTTCTGTAGACGAAAAACACAAGCCCGAGATTTCACTGCATCGCTTGAGGCCCTGAACTCTGCAGATTGGGATTACCAAGCAATGCCTCTCACTGGCTAGCTTTGGGCAGCAACACAGCAAATGATACCAGGATTTCTGATGGTAGTCACAAAGTCTGCATGCTACTAATTTTTCCACACGGGCCCAACTTTGATTAAACTCCACAATGGGTAATGCCAGTAGCCTCATATAAGTGATCTTTTTTCGAACTTGAACTGATAGTGCTTGCTCAAAATAAGGCTGTGCTTTTCCCACTTTGTAAGAGGCATCCAGTGTGGAAAGATTTGGATGGTGATGCAGACTTTCCAGATCTCTCGCGAATGAAATGTGCTTCGCCTGTCTGTTCACTGCTCTTTTCCATGCATCAATTGAAATATTAAATTTTGACCAGGTTTTGCTCCTCTATTTCTAGCGATTGAATAGCTCCTGTCAATTGTGCTTGCCATGGTGATCCGCTTTCTTCAAAGATTGTTTTAATTTGTGCTTTCAAGGCTGTTGTACTTAATGTGATCTTTCAATGTGATATAAAGATTGCAATAGTAAAACAACAGCAAGCTCAAATCCCAACCGCTGCACACCAATGTGAGAAGTTAACCTGATGTATGATGTCCACAATTCTGTGGGCACCTTGTATCAGCCCAAACAATCCCTTATGGTGGTGGTTGTAAGTCAACCTTATAGACTAGCTATCCTAGGGGTAGCATAGGCCTAAGCAGTCTTAGGCTTAACTCAAGAGGGCATGTGAAGCCAGCTGTTTTACCATATGCAGTCCTGTAATATCAAATGAAAGGACACCACACAAGTTATATATTATAAAAATATATGTATTTATTACTAGAATAATCCTCTGTACTCTTTATGAGTCCAGAGGCACAAGCGTTTAAACAAAAGCACAATTAAACATACACAAGTTGCACGATTATGGATAGGGCCGGTGGCCACGCAAACCATAAATTAAAAAAGTGGTATAAGTATCACTT
Source organism: Lissotriton helveticus (assembly GCF_964261635.1). NCBI lineage: Eukaryota > Metazoa > Chordata > Amphibia > Caudata > Salamandridae > Lissotriton > Lissotriton helveticus. The sequence goes on along the minus strand of NC_136073.1, from coordinate 600,251,384 downwards.
TATGAACAGTGGTAAGGCCTAGGGCCTTGGGAATCGCTGGGACTACACTGGACTAACAGCAGTTAGGACGGGAGTAGCCCGCGGGATTTGGGTGCAGCGCTAAAAGCACACGCATGCACCAATGCAAAGTCAATGGTGCGTAAAAGTTATCGAGTTACAGTTTTAGGAGTCTTCCGACTGGAATAGGATCAAGCCAATTTAAACTAGGACACTAGAGGTGTACACCACTACAGGAGCACCGGTGTTAGATCGTTACCTCACCCACAGTAAGCGGGTGCATAGGTGCCAAAGTGTGTCGGGTTTCATCGTGTAGATCTATGGAGCCTGGAGATGAAGATGCTGCAGGCGGTTAGGAGAGAAGAGTCCAGTTGGATCCAAGGGTGGATCGAAGATGTGGAGTATCTGAAAGCAGAGAGGACAGAGTCTGGGTCACTCAGCAGTGACCAGGATGGAACGAGGAAGGAACCAGGCAATGTTGGGCGCAATCAGGTGGTTGTCGAGAGGCTTGTCTCCACTGCCCCGTGGACTCTGGGGCACCGAGGATGTCCAGGAGAGGATCAGGAGCTGTCCCACAAAGGCTCTCACAGTCGGCGGTGTCGGCTTCTGGATCGGAGTCAACAGGCCTTGGCAAAGGCAACCCACGCAGGATTAGACAATCGCTTCTTACTCGGACTAGCAAAGTCAGAGAGGTTGCTCCTTTTTAGGGGAGCGAGGTCCAGTCTGGAGCAATCAGACTAGTAGAGCAAATTCAAAGGTTTGGCGGTATTGGGGCCACTAGCAAACAGGCAAGCGACCGTACCAACGCATCGAGCAGAAAAATGCAAAAGGGCCCCACGCAGCACTCGGTGAGTGTGGAGGGGAGATCTTCGGTGCAAAAGCTGCTCGGGGCTGGGGCTTCTCAAACCCCAATGCACAGCTTCGAGGGTGCCTCGGGAGCTGCACGGTCAGTAGTTTTTCCAAGATGGCCGGCTCCATGCTTCACGTCGCCTCCATGGGTCTCAGATTTGCTGGGACTGTGGATCGGGCTGTTAGAAGTCAGGGAAGCTGGGTCTTGTGGATCTCTGTCACTCGAGTTCAGGCGGGAACTGCAACAAAGCAAACCGTTGGGCGCTGTATGGTGCCTGTTTGCACAGGGTGGTCACTCCTTGACCACAAGGGAGATTCTTCAGTCTTCTACGTCGAGTAGGATGTCGAAGCGTCCAGAGTTTCATTTCATAAGTTTCAGTCAGGATAATCTGATGTGCATTGGCACAGCTCCCACCTTTATTCCAAATCAAGGGGCTGGATTACTTGCTAGGTCCCTCCTATGGGTGGGACCCAGGAAGGGGGTGGTTACACCCCTTTCACTTTGTCCAGTTTTGCGCCAGAGCAGGGGCTGGAGTGTACCAGAACCGTTTTGACTGGATTTTGCATGGGACACCTTGTGTGCCCCAGGCAGTGTCTAGTTTCATTCGGCCCTCCCTGCTCCAATCCACTATCTCCTGTCTGGGGAGGTGTAGCACCTCCCTGTGACAGGAAACTCTTTGTCCAAGCCTCCCCTGCCAGGTTTCGGTCAGCAGCAGGAGGCCAGACTTGAGTCTGTGGCAGCAGCATCCATTTTGTGATGCTGAGGCTCTGGTTAGGATTAACCACGTTTCAGTAAAGTAACATGTCTTCTCCCTCTAGAAGGGTGGAATGCTACCCCCGTCGCCAGAACTGGCGAGGGGGTAGTATTCCAAAGTGTATGACACCTTACATGACATGTTTTGATAAAGCCAAACCAAAGTTAGCAATAACCGCGAGGATTATAATGCACTTAAGAGTATATGGTATGGCAATACCCTGGAACAGCTATAAGGAAATGGTTCAGAAAGCTGCAGACAGGCTCAGCTCATGCTAGAGCACCATCTCACATAAAACCAAGCACTCTGCCTCCAGGATTGTTAAGGCCTGCCATAGGAGTGACTTATAGGTATATATGTGTCCAGATATAGGTTTAGATATAGGTATACTATATCTAAGCAAGGGGTGAGTACACCACCTTGCCCCAGCTGAGTGATCAGCCAGTTGTGTCGATTTAAATGGCCAGCCAGGGGTTGCAAAAGATATGCAGCAGCCCCTGGTAGGCCTTGGATGCACCTATGCCCTGGGTACCTATAGTACAATGTACAGGGGCTGATAAGTTGTCCAGTACCAAATTGGTGATGTACCTAAAGTACATGTATGTGAATTTAGAGAGAGAACAGCAGGCTGAGGGTCTGATTAGCAGGCCCACAGCCACATTAAGTCGAAAACCAGTGAAGCAAAAAGCAAAAATTGGGGTGACCATAGGAAAGCAGACCCTACTCTCCTACACCACTCCTCTCGTATTTGAGGTTTGTGAAGAGCAGGTTACTTGTGTGAAGCCCGGGACAAAGTTGAGACTTCTCTTCTGCCAAATGACATCCAAACCCAACGTTCGCAGTGCTTCACTCATCCTATCTCTCTTAGCTCGGTCAATCCGCCCCCCAATGTTAATCGTACAGACAATTAGGTTACCCATCCCTAAATCTACTTTGGTACCCCCTTCGCCTGCTCTGCTTCCTGTACCATACCATCCAGCTATATTGAGCCCCGACTCTAACCACCCAGCTATCCAATATGCACTGATTTACTTTCCTGAACATTTTTTGTTTTTTGTCCCTCCCTCCGCCTCGTCCCCCACCCCCCCACACCCCACACCCCACCCGACCCCCCCTGCATCGTGAAGCAACAGACCTGATGGTTAACAGTGGATCCCCCGCTAGGGATGACATTATACAAGGGAAAAAAATAACAAAAAAAACAAAAAAAGACGATACCCCTCTCTCGTCAGATCTAAACCTTCACCTACCCCTTCCAGATTAGATCACCATTGTTTTAGCTCAAAGGTAATAGGGGAAGGTAAGCAAGATGAGTACATAGAGAGGTTTCCCATCAGATCCGAAGGGCCATGGTATTAAGCAGTCTTAAGTCCAAAAAAGAAAATTCTGAAAAAATTTCCGATCAGTCTTACTATCCCTTATCCACCACTTGTCCCCTGACCACCAGCCTCATCATAATTCATTTACAATCAGCATCTAAGAACACTTTAGCCTTGATATCCAATGTGAAGACTCTGACCCAATCCTTCCAAATAATTTTAAGACGGGCAGGGTTTAATAGGAAGGCTTGTGCTCCCTTCTCCTGAAACTGAGAGATCATTTGACGCAATCGCCACCTTCGTTCCACAGTGATGTGGCAGAAATCAGGCCTTGCGAAGAAGGAGAACCCATCTACTGCCCGTTGTGCATCTGGTCTAGCCTTCTCAAAAATCAGTTGCCTTAATAAAAAGTTCCCAAAATAGACTAAAATTGCCCGAGGTTTGGCATCGGGGCGGACTGGTTGGCGAATATTAAATGGGGCTCGGTGCGCCCTTTGAACTACATGGCCCACCTCCACCCTTCTAAATCTGGAAAGGCTTTTTGCAACATCTGGACCATGAATGCTCTCATATCTTGCCCATCCTTTTCTTCCAGTACCTCCAAAAATCATAAGTTATTCCTTCTTTGGCGGTTCTCGCTCTCCTCAAGCTTCCATTGGATATCTACCAATTGTGCCTCGTGTGCTTCAACTACCCCCTTTGATCCTGCGAGATCCTCCTCGAGGGTTGCTGTTCTAGTTTCCACTTCAGACATCCGATCGCAAATGTTGCTGCAGGTTCTTCCAATTTTCCTCACAGCCCCCTGCAATTTTCTGGCAACATTTTGTGCGCGTTTGCTCTCCATTCGGGCTTCTTCCCGGTGCTCCAAGACACACTGAAGGATAGATTCCAGAGTAGGAGGAACCAGAGCAGTTGCCGTATTTTTAGGTTGTTTCTCTGAGCTTTTTTTTACCCCTACCAGTTGATCCCCCAGTGAATAATCCCACCTTAACTCCTGTGATTCCTTTGATTTCGAGTTGTCGGCTCTTTGGGCTCTGTTATTTAGCTTTCGAGTGGCCTGTGAGGCTTGCCTGCCACTGGAGTCTTTGTCTGACCCACTGTCCTCACTAGATTCAAATTCGGAGCCTGAATCCACCCCCGACCAGGTCGCATCTGACATGGAGTAGAAGTCGTTTGCTTCGGAGTCTGCATCCTTCTCCCCGGGGATCCTATGTATTTTTTGGAGACCAATGGGATCCTTCACTGCTCCTTTCTGGGGTCCGTCGCCCATTGATTCATGTCTATTGAGGGTACTCTGATCTGTTCTGGTTTTAGTAAATCGCCCCCCCCTGGGTTTCTCTTGAGCCTCTTTAGCCTCCCCCATGCTAATAAAACCCCTCTGTGCATCAGGCTAATCTCCAGGCTCTTAAGGGGGCCTCCCCCCCTCTCTTTCTGCATTGGAAGCGGCTAGGACTAAATTGTCAGGGTTCTGAATGTTAATGAGTGTTAGGGAGGTTAAGACTGTAAGTGCGTTGACAACACTAATGGGGAGCCCTTCATTTCCAGTTGTTATGCCCCGCTGATCTTCTGGCTCACTGAAAGGTCCCGTGTCCCCCAATTGCTCTCTTTCAGGTGTATGCACAGTCTCAGGTATTGACCCCTGTATTGGGTCAGCCTCAAGCCCCGCTTCCTCTGATCCTGACGGTGGCTTACCCAGAATCTTCCTTCTCTGGCCGCCAGCCCCTTTCTGCTCCTCTGTTCTCCCTGTTTGCCGGAGTAGATCGATGACAGTCCCCTGTTGCTGGGGCTGCAAGGCCTGACCCCTCCCCTTCCCGTCAGGATTCTCAGTTCAGAGCTTTAGCTTCTTCTCCTGGACTGCCACCGGGGTTGTCTCTTGCTCACCCCCCCAGGAGAGCCGAGGGGGCCTGCTTGCACTGACCCCCCCTGCCACGTGATGCTCCTTTTGGCGGCATTATGATACGATTCGAAAGTGCTGGGTCCCGCCGCAGCACCTCCGAGAGACCGCTCTCAAATGCCGAGCAGCCGGCAATCAAAACCTCTGCAGCCGCCGTCAACGCCGCAACCCACTCAACGATGCCTGGTATGAGGGGATCTCTCCGCTTCCGATTAACTTGCATTTCCCAATGTGGGGGCTGGGGGTTTTATCACCTTATCACCTATTTCATTTCAATGATTATCACCCCTGCGGGAGCCACCTTCGGCTGTTTTCACTCGGCCGCCATCTTGCTCCTCCAATGTATCTCCTTTCAGGGCTGTCCCTGTGTTTTGCAATGACTGCTCCCCACTGAAGATCTCCCAATCAGGCGTTTCTGTTATCCGCCCACCAAAGAAGAATTCTTGGTATGGCTTGCATCCATGGTTGTAGGGGTCATGTCTCCAAACCCTTCTTCCTGCAGTTGAAAATCTCCTTCCATATCAGACTCCTCTGTGTGCTCTGAAAGTGAATAAAACTCACTTTCCTTACTACTGCACGTACTACAACGGCCCCCACAACGCTAAGGATGCCTGGCCTCCACCTTGGGGGTGCCCAGGAGTGGACACCTCACAGGGAAAGCCAGGATGGGTTCCACAGCGGTATTCGTACAAGCGCCTTGAGACCCTTGCGGGTGAGTAGTGCGCTATACAAGTATCAATTTACTGGTGGGTTCATTCCTATTTTCACTGATAATGCCATTATCATCCATTAATACAGGCTCATTAACAATGTCTAAATCAGCCTGCAGTGGCTCAACATGTTCCAAAGACAAGTGACTATCCTCAAGAGATAGACCGGTCAGTTCACCCCCCCCCTGGTTGGACGTCAAGAACACTGGATTTTGAAGTGATTGTCAAAGAAGTCGCAGCTAATTACCAGCAGCCACTTGGAAAATCTGCGGTATCTTGGGTGTCACTTGTACCATGCCCTTGTCCTGTACAGTACTCTCCAGGTGCTCAGCCCCACCAGACATTTCTTTGGAGCTCTTTGCGGCGCATGCTGCACGTGTTCCTACCACAGACTCCCCAGTGGCTCTTGTTTTCCCACCTCGCGCAACTTTAGGAGCCATGCCAGACTACCTATAGTGGCCCAGAAAAACCGAGAATAGATTTCAAAGAGTCCAGCTGCTTATTTTAATATAATGAAGCCCAGCAGAAAAACATCCAATGAAAAGTTAATGTGCTTTTACACGTGAACTCACCGGAGCCTTGTAACCTGAGCCGCTCTCCCGTAGCCTGCTCACAACCTGGCATCAATGTCTTTGTAGCAAGAATTTATCAGAATTTATCAGAAAGTAACTTTATAGCAACAGATTTAACAGAAGATGCTGCCTCTCCACAACTGTAAAGGTTAAATACACCACTGCTTTCACTGCTTTCGATATTAGGATTTTCCAAGCCCGGCCGCGAGCTCAGCAGTAGACTCCATTAGCAGCCGTTAGCAAGCCGATTCAGGTGAGGCTGAAGTCCGGATGCCACTCCCCTTCTACCATTGCAGTTTTTGCTAGTTTTACAGCGGGAGCTTTTTACTGTCCCGACTTCAAAAAACCTTCCGTACGGGCAGCAGAAACACTCAGAGTGAAGCCCCAATCCACTCCAACCAACACCACCGCTTCTGCCACTGTTACCGCCTTGCAGCCTCCTCCATGGAACAGACGGGAAATGCGAGGTAACCAGGAGCTGCTCACAGAAACGTCCGCCGTGCGGACACCATCTTGCCTCCGTTTACCATCCACCGGACCCATGTTTTTGGGTTAAGATATATTAGTATTATTTGTTTGTTTGTTTACTTTTATATCATGTGTTTATACATAGATTTTTTAAACAATTGTAATATGTTTAATATTTTTTAAATTTTTTGTACTTGTGTTCTAATAATATGTATGCTTTTTTTATAACAGTAAATTAAAAATATATATTTTTATTAATTGTGTTAAATTACATATAGCTGTATAGGTATATGTATGTGTATGCATGTATATTTATGCATGTATGTATATGTGGGGCATAAAGTGCAGCATAAATTATGCATAAAAGAATCAGAGAACTCTGGTTAGTTCCAAAGTTTAGGTGGAGAGCAGATCCTATGTAGAGCACCCTACAACACCAGCGACACTCTGAATTTGCTCACCTGAATTATTTGCTTTTCTATCAAAGTATTTAAGCATAGAATTAGCACACGGACATCCACACCAATATAGAAAGGGACTACGTCTTTTGCCATTTCTACAGCAAAGTCTTTAAGCATTGGGATTAGTACAGTGCTATTCATGCCAAACTGTAAAATGACATAAACCTTTTGCCACTCCAGGCCCTGTATTACAGCTTTGGATTAGTTAAAAACCATCCAAGGCAACCTGAAATGAACAAAAGCAACCCTTGACATCTGTTTTGCTATCATCCTAGCTCTTCAGCGAGGTTTAGCTTTGTCCAGACACAAGGGTGTACTTAGTATAAGTCAAAACAATACCCTTTTAAGGATAGGTTGCTGCATAAATTATGCAAAAAAGAAGCAGATTACTCTGAATAGTTCCCAAGTTTAGGTCTTGAGCAGCTCCTATGTACAGCACCCTACAAAACCAGCGACACTCTGAATTTGCTCATCTCAAATGTATGATTTTCTATCAATATTTTTGAGCATAGCATTAGCACAATGCCATCCACGTTGAGATAGAAAGGGCCAAAGTATTTTGCCAATTTCTACAGAAAGTTTTTAAGCATAGGATTAGCATAGTGCTATCCATGCCAAGTCTTTTTTAGTTTTTTACTATTAGGATTCATCAGCAAGGCAGCTTCTTATCCAATTTCTCGTGGTTGAAATTTATAAGACCCAAGCTTGTAGGGCAGTGCTATACGGGGCTGCAATCTCAATCAGTTAGATATTCGTAAAAACACTTTTAATAAATCGCTTATGAGATTACCAAAAAGCACTCTATCACTTCCTCTGAGGTTTGACTTAAACCTTACATACCTCGCTAATGTAGTCTGTCTGAAACCTATCTTATAATGGACAATACTCTGGTTAAATGAGGACGTGGCCCTATATAGAGACTACGTCAGTGAGATAATCAACAATTGCCTGGGCCTCATGATCCCCGGGTATCTGACATCAAAACCTGGCTGTTCAAGCGTTGCCTTTCTGCATACTGTCAGAATTCTTCTTCCATGCCCAAGAATGCCCATGAAATTGTTAAATCATGTTATTGGAACATCATTTTCTGCAATAGGATTTCCATTGTTCCTGCAGGTAGTTAATCTGATCTTTATTTATCCACCAAGTGTGAGTCCCACTTTGAAAATGTTATGGATTTTCCTAGTGTCTCTTCAGTGAGATCTTTGTTTATTAAGTTCAGACTTGGAATACGCCCACTGGCTGTCTTTACTGGCACATGGAATAAAATCTCTGCTATGGCCAACAATAATTTATGCCCTCTGGGATGTCCAAATATTGAAAATGAAGAATATGTCTTATTCTCTTGTATTGTTTATGCTAAGCAGCGCACACGTTGGATCATCGCTCTTTGCCAGCTCTTCCACTTAGAGGACTGACATTTACCTTTAAGAATCTGTTAGTCACATGCTAGGCCCAGTGTTGTATATTCAGATTCCAACTTTTTCCATTCAATGTGATATATTACACAAAAATTTGTTGGGGCAAGCGCCTTTTAGAGCTGTGACCTGTAAATACTAGACTATATTGGTTAAACTTTTACTACCTTTTTACACTGTGCACTTTAACACACTTGTAAAACCTAGTGATATGAGGGGAACCCAAATTCAGATTTTTACTTTAGCTGACCGATAGCACAGTTGGGCCACTGAGAGCATAGTTTAGGCTACTGTTAGAGGCTGCCCATCTGTGATGCTGTTAGGACAAGGGGGTATCTCTGTGTTTCCTTTTATTAGTTACAAACTTTGTGATCCTAATTATTTTTTTATGAAGGTTTTTATAACTTCGCTCAGGAATGTTGGATGCTGCTGAATGTTTCTTTTTTATGAGAATTGTATGTTCTTATCATATGTTTATTTTATTATTTTTTCTTTGTATGTGCTGTGTTATTGTGTACTTTTATGGCTCTTTTGAGCCGAAATAAAGATGATGATCGTGATGGTGTCAATACCATACCGATGAATTCCAAGATAATTGTATTTCCTCTGTATGTTGCCTACATTTACTAAATTCATACAGAGTCTTGTAGAGTTTTCAGTTCTAGCAAAGCTAGTGCAGTGACAACCTAATGTTTGGGAGTTCCAATCCTCTCAAAAGGAAGCAAGATCTAATCATGGTCAATGTACATGCCCAAGAAAGTTTTTTTCCTGTCCATGTGAATAAAGATTTCCTGGGAAAAATCTTGGGGAGGTGCATGAAAGGCAATTAGTATCTGAGTCAAGTTGTCAGTCCCCATTCAAGGACCCCAGGGTAGACAGGAGTTACTGGGACCCAACCATGGTGGTTGAGGTCATTTGCAACTGGTGTCCTAGAGATAATCCTTCTATGGCTCTGGACAGTAGGCCAAGTACAACCCTTTTCGCACTTGACATTGAGTGGAGAGGGCTAGGCCTTTTCTAAATGCTGTCAATAATGGGTGCAGCCTTTACCCGATCAGTGGTATTGAATTTCTCTTACAACTAGGAAGTATGAACGGCTTAGTTGGCCTTACCAGGATTCAAACAGACGCTAGCAACGGTGGTTAGCTCACTAAGCCATATTGATGCTTTCTCTTAAAATACCCTACGAATCAGCAGGAAGGTTGATTGACCTGAAGGGATGAGAATGGTTAACACTGTTACTGGGGAACTGCTATTGCTTCACACCTCACATACAGCATGTTCGTTCCAGTGGAAATTGAATATACTCATAGTCTGGATGTAAATTAACCCTGAAAGGTAAAAAGCATTTACTCAAGCTTAGATCTGTCTTCATGTCCATCAATAGAATAGATATTCCTCAAGCTGTTGTCCATTCTTTTGAATGTGTTTGAATCACTTTTTCCAAGTAACTCTTTTAAAGCATTCCAATTCTGCATTTTATGTTGTCCATTGGTTTGAGATTACCCCTGATGGCACACAATTCCTCTTAAAAAAACAAGTACCTTCATTAGAATAGTAATAGTGTGCAGCTCATGCTCCCATAGATTTATAGAATCAGTGTTTTAAGTCGATTTTGTTTGAGATTTAAACATTCTGTACTCTACTCCTCTACCACACAATAATAATAATAATACAGCATTTTGTAAAGCACGAACAGCTACCTCACGAGGAGGTGTCCCGGCACTAGGAAGAACACAGTTAACCCAGAGAACTGAAGTAAAGGAGCTTAGCGTGGTTGGGCAAAAAGCCAAGTCTTTAGCAGCGGCTTGAAGCAGTTTTCAGAGGGGGCCTGCTGAATTGCTGGGGGCAGGGTGTTCCATAGTGTCGCAACTTTTGCCGAAAAAGTACGACCCCCCAACCGAGCCCGTTTTGCTCTTGGGACGGCAAGTTGAACGCGGCAGTTGGAACGAAGCGCACGGGCCTGGAAGTATCTCGGGAGCCGGACTTTCAAATACTTAGGACAGGTGCCAAACAGAGATCTAAAGGCCAGCGTGAGTGCCTTAAATTTGATTCTGCTGGCAACTGGTAGCCAATGCAGTTGTCGAAGATACGGAGAGACTGAATGCTTAAAAGGGATCCGCATTAACAGTCTCGCAGCCGCATTTTGGACCAACTGAAGTTTTTGAGTAAGGTATTTAGGTAAGCCCAGATAGAGGCCGTTGGCGTAATCCAGCCTAGATGTTACTGTGGCGTGGATTACTGTTTTCCGACAACTCTCCGGGAGCAGTCTCAGAATCTTGCGGAGATTCCTCAGCTTACTCAGGCAGCTGCCGACTACTTGATGAATATGCGAGGTGAAGGACAGGCTGTCATCCCACCGCACTCCCAGATTTTTTGCTGTTAGGCTGGGTGAGGGGGCTTTACCCCTCTCCGCTGGCCACCATAGCTCTGAAGGTGGAGGAGGGCCCTTACCAAAAAAGATCACTTCCGTTTTATTAGCATTTAATTTTAATTTATTCGTATTCATCCAACAGGCCACATCTTGGAGACAGCCTTTGAAGTTCGAAAAGGACTCCTGCGACACCTCTGAATACGGAAATACCAACTGGGTGTCATCGGCATATGAAATTGCCTTGACACCCCAATTGGCGATCAGCGTAAAGAGAGGAGCGAGGTAGATGTTGAACAAAAGGGGGCTGAGTGCCGACCCCTGCGGGACGCCACAGCTAAGGACTTTGGGTGTAGAGGAGACAGTCCCTAGTGCCACCTTTTGTGTTCTCTGGGACAGATACGGATATATCCACCCCAGAGCCTGGTCACAGATGCCTATCTCAGCCAGTCGCTTCAAGAGTCACAAGTACTAGGGAACCTCATTCTGCAACAAGACAGTGAGGCTTTTATTGTATTTTTGTCTTTTATTTACTAATCATTTAAAGCAAAAACATTTACAATTCACACAGTGCAACTGCCATTTAAACCACAGACTTCAAACAATGGAAATTCTTCACAGTATCTATTCCGTCATTTTCTCTAACCTCTCTTTTTTACTTTTCTATGGTGCTGTCTGTGGTATGGTCTCACACTGTATTATTAGACCTTTCAAACTGTGTGAACTACTGCTTTCCTGCAAGGTGTTAAGCACGTATTCCTGTTACCTGGCTTAAGGTGTTTCAGTTGACACAGATGTGCTACTTGTAATAGTCGTAGCCCAGCCAGAGTCCTTCCTGTGCCTTCTTTGTAGCCTGCACCACTAAAGGCAAATTGCTGCCCGGAGACCACTTTTCCAGGGGAAGCAGGTGTTGTGTATGCCCAGGAGACTCGGTTTTGTTTAAAGGCTTTATTTAGGGCAAACAAGTTGATCATAAAAGAACAATAATACAACATTATTAATAAAAGGCTATTAACTAATGCCCGGACCATTGCTTTGTGGTAATAAAATACAGTGCATACTTCAATACTACTACAATTCTCAATAATTAGAACAATACAGGGGATGCATACAACATACATTACATCCCTCCCTTCACGTCGCAACCCAAGCACACCATCTGCGGAGTCCCCCAATGCTCATCCCTCAGCTCAGCCCTACCCTCTTCAACATCTTTATGACTCCACTTGCAGGTATTGTCAGATTGCACATCAAAATCCTCTCCTACTCCAATGACACTCAACTCCTCCTCTCACTCTCAACAAACCCCACCTTGACAAAAACCAACTGCCACAACTGCATGAAGATTGTCGCAACTGTCTGAAACTCAACATGGACAGAAGGAGGTTCTGATCTTCGGCAACCATACTGCCCTTTTGGAATGACTCCTGGCGACCAACGGAGCTCGGACCCATCCCTACACCAAAAGACCATGCTTGAAACCTCGGCATCGTAATGGAGAGCAAACTCTCAGTGAAACATCAGGTCAACACCATGGCCTCGGCCTTCTTCTATATGAACGGCATGCTCCACAAAATCTTCAGATGGATCCCCATCAGCATGAGGAAAACTGTGACGCAGGCCCTCCTCACCAGCCAGTTTGACTACAGCAACACACTCTATGCCGGCACCTCCACCCAACTCATACAAAGACTCCAGAAAATCCAGAATGCAGCAGCCAGACTGCTCCTCAACCTGCTCAAGACGGCACTTATCACCCAGCATCTGAAAGACCTTCACTGGCCCCCCATCCAGAAGAGATGCCAGTTCAAACTCCTGACCCACGCATACAAAGCCCTCCACAACCAAGGACCAGACTACACGAACCACCGCCTGATCGTCCACCAACTCCCAGAAACCCCCGCTCCACACACCTTGCTCTCACTCAGACACAGCATATCCGCCACTCTGAAGGACACTCCTTCTCCCATCTCTCCGCCAAAGCCTGGAACACCCCCCACCTCTGCACTTCTCCCTCGCTGAACCACTTCAGGAAGGAACTCAAGACTTGGGTCTTCACCGTATACCTTCAGCATAGCACCTGGATACCCCCCAGAGGGATTAGCCGTGCTATACAAATAATTGATTGATTGATAGGCAGCAGATTTGGAGGGCCCCCAGAACTTCAGTTAATGGTCCCTAGAAGGACGATTCTTGACAGTGTGTCTTCAGTTAATCATATGCTTCTAAAATATAATAAAATACGTTAAATGAGTATGCTCCGTATTAAGCTAGAAAAGAAATGCTTTTCCTAATTTGTACTTCAACCCATATAAATGAAGCAATACTAGAAAATAAAAAACAGTCCGTCAAGGCATGTAGGAATTTTAGTGCAGCTTTGTGGTACCTGGCATTATTTGCAATGAAAAGTGGTTTCAGATAAAATCATTGCAGTCCATCATAAAACATCAAAAAATAATAAAGTGCTTAGTGCTCAGTTTTGAAGTGCCATCACATGGGCATGGGGGTCACATCGCTAGGTCATTGTTTCATTACTGGAAAGGGGACTAGAAAGTGCACAATTCAATTTACGAAGCCTGGTTAGAACAAATTGGTGCTGGGAACATAAGACCATAGACTAATACAGTTGGAAGCTTTCTCCGGATGCAATTGACATGTATAGGGTGACCATATGTTTCCTACCCTCAACAAGTGTCCTATTTCCAGACCTGGAGCCTTAAAGGGCTTTTAACTCACTTTTATGCAGGTTAATCACACTGTATGGGGATTGAATTATGAGGGAGTCATTAAATTTCTTTAGCACTTCATTAATATAGGAGAGCCAAGGGATGTTCAAAACATGGTCATGGGCATGGGGGTCATATCGCTATGTCGTTGTGTCATTACTGGAAAGGAGACTAGAAAGTGCACAATTCGATTTTCGAAGCCTGGTGAGAACGCAAGCCCATAGACTAATACAGTTGGAAGCCTTCCCCGGATGAAATTGACATGTATAGGTTGACCATAGGTTTCCTACCCTCCACCAGTGCCCTATTTCCAAATCTTGAGCCTAAAAAAGGTCTTTAAAATCACTTTTATGCAGGTCCATCACAATGGATGGGGATTGAATTATCAGGGAGTCATGAAACTTCTTTAGCACATCATTAATATAGAAGAGCCAAGGAATGTTCAAAACATGGTCAAGTGTATGACAGTCCATGATGATAGATCTAGTAAATAATAATAATAAGGGAAATTTATAAAGCGCCTGGTTATGCGCACCGGCGTGTCCCCGCGCTATGGTGAGTGGTGGTGGCAGAGTCACCCCAGCCAGCAGCGGACCCAGCCTACCGGGTGTACAGATATGTTTTAAGTTTCTTCCTGAATCTGAATCCTGAATGAGTAAAGGTAATTTCAGGCTTAGTTCAAATTGACCGCCAAAGCAAGATCGGCTTTAGTAAGAGTAAATGCTCTAGATAGCTAAGTCCCACCTCATTATGGGTAATGTATGTTGAGACATAGGTAGGGATTCTTAGCAGATGCTCGAGGAAGGCATTCTGTCAGTAAAGAGCCACTCAGAACATATCCTCAGATGCCTCCTCCATACAAGCCATCAGCCAGGCCTTTGGCTTCATATATATTTATCATTTCTCTAGTAGGATGACTACTGAGCTTCCTTGAAGATCTAAAGACACCCATGCAGACCCCACTTATTTTTAGCCTACCGCTTTGTATGTGATTGACCCATGAGCCATTGCTGGCAAGCGATATACCCAAATAATTGAATGTATTGATCCTTATAATCAGGGAATCTGTTATATAGATGCTTCTGCTCCTCTAGATCTTTTTACCATATGTTCTTGTACAGGTTTTGGTAATAATGATCTTCAATTTCCTCCTCTCCATAAAATCGACAAAGGTGTCCATAGTCTGTGCAGGCCGACGGTGTTCTTGACATGAAAACTGCGCCACTGGTGGAAAGTTCCACAGGGACCAACCGGCGGGCGACAATAGGCGCGTTGGCCTGCAGAGCCCTGAGAGCATCATCAACCCCATTGATGTAAAGGGCAAAAAGAAACAAGCCAGAACATAACCCTTCCTTACTCCCTTCTTGACTTTAAAGGAGTGAGTACATTCCCAGCTTGAGCCAAATCTATCAAATCAAAGGCATTACTGAGGTCAGCAAAAATATAGATAGTGAGCCAGCTTTGACCTTTGTAGATTTCCAGAAAAGAAGGTCCAGGTTGGCACACTGTTTTAAGGTCCCCCAACCCTTTCTTAAAACCAAACTTGGCTCCTGACAGGAAAGAGTTATCGGTGGCCCACTGCTCCAATTTTTGTAGGAGAGCCCTGCTGATTAGTTTGGCAGAAGAATCCAGTAATGAAATAACGAGGAAGCACTTCGGATCTGATCTATCCCCCTTCCTAAAGATGGACACTATAATAGAGTCAGCGCAGCTAGCGGAAATCATACTCTCTGCAACTATGTCAAGGAAATGAGGGCCCCAGAGTTCTCCCACAGCCTTGAAGGCATCAACCAGAAAACCATCTGTCCCGGGCAATTTACCCCTGCACTGTTGTCGAAGGCCAAAATAACTTCCTCCAGGGATGTTTCTAGAGGACTCTTAACAACTTAGCTGCCAATCGGCTCTGTGTCACTCGCTAGAGAGCCAAAAATGTCTGAATAATGCTCAACCCATGTATGGGGGGGGGACATGCAGAGTGAGCTCTGGAACTGTTTCACCTTTCAGCAATGGGGCATTAACAGTATTCCAAAACAGAGTGGCATCATTGGCCTCGATTGCCTGGGTTAAATTTGCCCAAGTCTTTACCCTGAGAGCCTACTTACTATTGCCTGAAGCTGAGTTGTAGTCCTTCCTAAGTATTTTGAAGACAGTTTGCTCCCTTGGTGAGCTGTGCAGTGCTGTCTGCAGCACTTTAGCATCCTGAATGTATGAATGATGAAACCAATCGTGCTTTGCTATGGGCCGGGTGTCTAGGCTTTTGGGTTAAGAAAGCATTAAGTGGCCTAGTAATAGCTTCAAATTCTAAAATGAGTAACATATCTACCTTGTCACCCATTAGTAATTAACAGCTTCTGGAGCACAGCTGGAGGATCTATCCCCGTCTACTTATGGCATCCATGTTAGCAGTCTTGGAGCTAACCCTCTGCTTTTCAGTCTACAATAACAAGAGACAACTAGCGGCTTATGGTCACTTAGTGCACTTGGTATTATTCCATGATCGATGACAAGGTTCCTGGTTGAAAGGAAGACTAAAATGATCAATAGTCATACTGGCTCCCACTACCAATAAACGAAGGGATCTGGTAATTTATTTAAAAAACAAACAGGTATATCCTGAGCTAAATTCCAACACCAATCAATGTTCAAAATAAATCAAAGTCGTCGCAATCTTCTCATAATTTTTATTTTTTTATATTTATTTTGAAGGTTTTATATAGCGCGAACAAGCCCCTTGAAGGTATCAGAGCGCTTTACAGGCATACATAGGAAACAAACAGTTCAAGGAGAGCACACAATAGAAATACAAGTGAAATACAGGGTTCATTTAATATCTTTATTCAATGGTGATCTTCAACTCCAAACCTAGCCAACACGTGTTTCGTCTTTCGTGGTAACAACCACAGAATTCGTCAAGGCTAATTCTTATAGGATTATAGCGTAAAGCCAATTAGTAGTTTTCAAATTCATAAAATAGGGTAAATTCCAGTTGTCGTGATTTTGCATTATGTTGACTTAGCCATAAAGGTCTGTGGCCTTCCCTAATTATGTGTTAAAAGTACGATCAGCATCAAACCAGTCAGAGCAACATATGCAGCGTATACGTGTGAGTGGGCGTTTCATTTCCTCGGTAATTTTCTCCAGTAATAATCAATCGTACTTAAAAATTAGGGATTTGAGAGAGTACCCATAGGAGTTAAGTGAAAAGTGAGGGACTCCGTCACCTGCTTACGGGTTATACCACACACCAATTTAGCAGAAAGCATACATGTCTCTATATTAAAATCCCCTGTTAATAAAACAAAACAATTTGAAGAATTGGTTTGTAAAAATATATCTAAATCCGCCTCTAAAGAAGTAACAACCTCACTACATGTGGAATCAAAAATATTATTATAAAAATTAATTAAAACCAGGTGAGATCTGCCTGAAAATGACAGTCAAACAAGCTTGTAATAGGGTGAGGCAGTAAAGGTTCTCCTAATAACAGCAGGTAACACATTTGAAATTGGAATTTAAAGACCACCTTTTGGCCAACCTGATAATGATGGAGCAGCGGGCTTACAAATAGAAGAGAATCCTTCCACGTAGTAGGGGACTACATCCCAGGTTTCATGAAGACAAATCACATGCGAAGTGGAGGTACTATAGACTCAGCCTGGGGTATCTAGCTTGTTTTTAAAACCAAATATGTTCCATGATGTAAAAAAGATACTCCTTTATGTCCCACTGATGCTGGTAGTGGGGATGCTAGACTAATTTTCCTAGGAAGGTATTCATTAAGTCAAAATCTATGAACATGGTACACATAGAACTCAAGTTACATCATAAGTGTACCCCAGTAGTTCCTCAATTCAATTAGGCATAGCCTCAAAAAGACACACAAGCACCCTAAATAGCTTCAATAGTGACTGTTTAATCTCACAGTTATTATAACAGATCACTGTTAGGAACGTTCCAAAACAGAAAAGTGGGTTGCTCCAGGGGGAGTGTGGGAAATGGATTGTGCTCGTGAGAATAGAAAAGATATATAGGGATGGAAATCAGAGAGTAGTTAAATAAATTACACATAGTAATGTCCTTAGTAATTCATTGTTTTAACTACTGTCTGGTTACCCCATTCACCCTGATTGGCTGAATCCCCAATGATGTTATGTCATTCTATTACCTGTAACTCGCTTAGTGCCATAAATCTTTTTGATGAGGAACCGCAGGTTCACAATCAGCCGCTGGAAATTGGGAAGGTGGAGCGGGGGCTGGCACCCTGCAAGAGTGATGCATGTGGTGATAGAAATACCCCAGGGCAGAAGAGCTATGTTATTAGGATTGTTACTAGGCATGGAGACCAGACAGATTCTCACCTGCTACATGGGGGTCTTTAACATTTATAGTAACACAGTCCCCCTCAATACGTTTCCTATTCTATTGGTCCAATCCACCCAACCCTTCTTGTCATAATTATTAGGTCCTCCCTCACTGTTGGAAAGAGACACTTAGATTGTAACCAATAGAGGACCTTAGTTGGTTAGATGACTCAGCTACACCTGGGGGAAAGGGGGTACATTAGTCATTATTGCCGCATACAGGAAACAGGCTGGGGGTAAATAATGGTAAGATTGTTAATTATCTTCCACGCGGAGCTGCTAGTCTTCCTTGTTTGCTGTGAGGCACTTCTTGGAGAGATGCCAAGTGTACACACAATGTCAAGGAGAATAAACAAATTGTCAGCTCTAGTCCGATCAAACTGAGCAATGCATGGGTCCATAGAGGGGGCATTAGTGATAACACTGCTGGATGATGCTCAACAAAAACACTACTGGATTTGTCAATCCCTCTTCTACTTTCTCAGAACGAGCCAGAATCGATGCCTGTACACTCGTAACACGTTACCACCCCTTTCATATTTCTTCTACCTTGTTGGGCACAGTTTCCCATGGCTTACCCATATTGTGACTGCTGGGTCACAGATAGGACGGGGTCTCGGTCACGTAGATGCAAAGATAGTAACAGGCACCAGAGAGGCATAAACCCAAATCAGTTCTCTGCAATAAGCAGTGTGCTCTTTGTTTCTCATGTGCTTTGCAGAGATGTAAGTGTCATTTATTTGGCTGCCCTTGAACTCTTTCCTTAACTTCCATTTTTCTTAGAGTTTTTAACTTGTGATATTCAGTATTTCAAATGTTCCAACTTTGATTTCTCCACAAGAGATGAAGAGCTTGAGTCGAAAGAGTGCAACTCCCTCTGGCCCATAAAAGTAAGAATGTTATGGCATGTGTTTGCAGGTCAGTGCACTGTTTGCAGTCAAGATTGCATGCAGAGGGTATTCTGTGACATGTTATGAGACCCAGAGAGGCTCTTTGGACTAGAGTCCAGCATGACCATAACATTGTCTGCGTATAGGCTAATGCGGTGCTCCCCCCTCCATGGGGATCCCCTTAATCCGGCCATGGTCTCTGATGTGCTGGGCGAATGGCTCCATGTATAAAGCAAACAAAAAGGGCGATAGGGGACAACCCTGCCTAGTGCCTCTACCAATAAGGAACTTTTCAGAACTCACCCATTGACTCTGACAGACGCCTGTGGTGCCTTATAAGCACTAAAACCATGGACCGAAAGCATTCCCGAAAACCAAAATGCTCCAGTGTGCAGTGAAAAAAGGCCAGTGGACCCGATCAAAGGCCATTTCCGCATCCACTGTAAGCAACATACTGAAGCCTCATTTACGGTGATCTTTGTCGATGGCATGTAAAAGTGTTTTGGTGTTGTCTGTGCAGAGTCTGTGTGGAACAAACCCGGCCTGGACGGGGTGTATGAGGCCCTGCATGAGAAGGTTAAGGCAAGATGTCAGTATTCCTGTGAAGAGTTTAGAGTCAGAGTTAACATGCAAAATAGGATGATAGTTCACACAAAGTGTGGGGTCTTTCTCTGGCTTTGGGATAATGGTTATGGTAGCATCCAGCAGGGACGCTGGAAGAGAGCCAGAGTCAGTTATGAAATTGAAAAAGTTGGTCAGGATTGGGGCAAGGTCAGGGCAGAAGGTCTTATAAAACCCGGCAGGAAACCCATTTTGGCTAGGGGACTTCAGCAGCTTCTGTCTGGCTAATGCCGAAATGACTTCCTCCACTCTAATAGGGAAGTCGAGTGATGACGCCAAGTCATCAGTGACCTTAGTAACAGTAGAGGTAAGCAGATAGTCAGTAATATCGTTGGATGAGGTGGTCTGTGCAGTGTATAGGGAGGAATAAAAGAGTCTAAAGTGCTCAGCAATGGAATCGTCCTCTGTAAGGTCAGTAACCCTCTCTGTCCGTAACGTTCATATTATGTTAGCTAAGCGTTGGGCATGCAATTTAGCAGCCAAGAGCCTACCACTTTTGTTACCACTAAGATAATACAAATGCTTGAGGTGAAGCAAGCTGAATTCTGCCCTGTCTAAGTACAACCCCACCAACTGTTTCCTGGCAGCTTCCAATTGGCACCACACTCTTGGGGCCCCTGTTCGATGATGAATCCCCTCCAACTCCCTAACTTTAGATTGGAGTACTGCCCGTTTCCATTTCCGGTCCTTATTCTCAGCAGCTGCCAAGGAGATAAATTCTACCCTGACAACAGCCTTCATTGCATCCCAAACAACAGCCAGAGGAACCTCCGGGGTGTCATTAGTGGCTAGATAGTCAGTGATAAGTTTCCTGATCTTCCCCTGGGTCTCTGGTTTGCTTAACAAGGTCTCCTGTAAACGCCACTGTCTTCTAGCCTGTTGGTGGAATGGGGGGCTGAACTCCAAAACAAGCGCGGAGTGGTCAGAGAGGGTGTGCGGATCAATCTTCACTGAAGTAGAAAGCCTAAGGAAGACCTGAGAGCCCATGAAGTAATCAATTCTAGTGTAGGTCCAGTGTGCATGAGAGAAGAAAGTGAAGTCCCTAGAGTTTGGGTGGTGAACCCTTCAGAGGTCTACAAGTCCAGCTGCCTTCAACCAAGAAATGCCTGCGTTCCAGAAGGCACCCGCCCCGCCCTCCCTGTGGGGCGAACGGCCCATGAGGTTGTCCATGACCAGATTGAGATCGCCACCTATTAGTATGAGGCGGTATGCGAAAGCAGTGAATAAGCCAGAGCGTCCCAAATAAAATGTTCCTGCCCCTCGTTCGGGGAATATATGGTGCCCAATGTCAAATGCCAAAAGGCGACCCTTGAGTTTTGCCAGTTTTAGACCAATGGAACCCCTAAAGGAGTCGGAAAAAAGGATAGCCACCCCGCCCTTCTTATGGCCAGAGGAGGAAAAGAATTGTTGAGGGAATTTCCTGGATTTAAGTCGGTGTGCGTCCCCGGTCAGGAGGTGAGTCTTTGGCAAGAGACAGATATCCGCCCCTGAATTCTCTAGAAACGGGAGGATGGCCCTCAATTTAATCGGATTGTTTAGGCCCTTTACGTCAAGGGAGAGAAACTTCAGCCAACCATGGGGCGCCATACTAAGGGAAAGAGAGTATACCATGTCAAGGGGCCTAGCCCTCAGTCTGCCCTCTCAGCAAAGGTACCCCATGAGTACCCTGAAACCCACAGAGCGTAACCTGAGGTGTCCGTAGGTGTGTCAAGCACCAGTGCTCGGTGCAGAGGTGCTTGGTGTGGAAACAAAAGACATAAAAAGAACCCCCACAAACATGACCAAACAGTAAGAACAATCGAATCTCTGGGGGGAAAGGCCCTGGAAAGGTGTCCCCTACCACCTATGAGGAAAGGTCTGGATGGGGTCGATCATGGCCATAGTCAGTCCAAGCGCTGCTCAGCGCTGAGGCTCAAACTGCAACCAACAGGCGTCCAAGGCCCTGGAAATGGGTCCTGTAGGATCAGTCTGTCCTTCCCACGAGGACCTTCCGGTAATGCTCTCCAGAACTGCCTTGCGTTCTTGGATGATGACCTCGGGCTAGACTTTGAAAGTTTCTTGCCCCTCCGTCTCCTCCACTGCGTCTCCCAGCACCCACCTCCCGCTCCTGGCTCAAGCTCCCAGCTTGAGATTCTGGCTGTGCGATCTTAAGGAGGGCATATGCTGCTTAGTGCAAAAAGTTCTGGCAAGTCTGACCTTCCCAGTCGTAAAGTAGATGGAAAGGGTAACCCCAAGAATAGGGGATGCCAAGGCTGCGAAGATGCAATGTCACTGGGCAGAATTGTCGCCGCTTCTGGAGGGTTAAACCAGAGAGGTCCTGAAACAGTTGGAGGGAGTGACCCCGAAAACTAATGGAATCGGACCCCCGGACAGTTCGCAGGATATGTTCCTTCATGGGAAGCTGTGGACACAGGCCAGGATGTCTGGCAGGGGCCTGTTGGAGGCACGGGGGAGTACGACCCGGTGCACACCGTCAAGGAGGCGTATCTCAGAGACGGGTACATCCTCCAAGATCTGTGCGTAGAGGGCCTAGACGAACTCCTCAACATTCTGAATCCTCACATTGTTGCGTCTGACTTGTTCTCCAGTTCTTCAGCATGTGCCTGTAAATCAACCTGTCAGAGAGGCAAATTATTTCTTGGCGAAGAACTCCATTTCTTAACCCCTAGCAGTATCGTTGGATTCCAAGGAGTTAACTCAGTCCCCAATCTCCGAGACATCCAGCGGGACGGCCTGCAAGTCCTTAGCCAGGTCGTTCTTGATCTGCTGGTGGTCCTCCTTCAGCAACAGGAAAAGTGCATCCATACAGGAGCGAGTGATGGGGGATTCCCCATCTAAGCCTCCCTCCGGGGCCGAAGGTTCCGCAGAGAGCGCTCTTGGGGTGGGGGTTTAGCAAGCATGTCGTTGACCGTACGCTCGTTCTTAGCCCAGGCAGTGGTCATCTTGGAGGCTGAGGTGGGCTCCGAGGGCGCAAGGGCGACGGACAGATAATTAGTCCAAAGGGAGCATGGAGCGTTCCAACCTGTGAGGCACCAGAAGAAATCGCCAGCACAGAGCTCACCAGCAGGGACCCGCAAAGCATCTGTTTCCAGGGGGAGCCCCAAAGGGAGAACCCCCTGAGTCACCACAGGCAGTGGGAGGGTGCAACAGCCTGGGCCTCAGATAAGGCGTTAGGAGCCTGTGAAGCATTAGGTCCCCTCAGAGTCCGGTCCCACCGCCGAGGCACTTCCAAGCTCGGCCCCATGCCATCCTGCCACACAATGTCGCTGAATACTGGAGGCCACTAAGTCAGCCCTCCCCAGGCCCTCAGCACGATTCACTAACTAGCACCTTTCTCTGGCAGTAAGGGCCAAGACAAAGGGAGGAGGGGCGGAGCCACAGTCCTGTTATAGCCCCCAGGCCACCTGGTGTAGTCACGGCGAAGTAAAGAGCCTTCGTGAATGAGGGGGGCCGGCCTCTGGTCGGGCCTCCCACTGCTGATGGACTTGGGAGTGTCTTTAGGGGGAGCACAGCACCGCTCCCCTGGGGCCCATGGAGCCAAGCTGCCAGATGTGCGGTAATGAGAGGGGGGGACCGCTACCTCCAGGAGGATCCGCCATACCTTCAAAGACCGGCAAGGAAGGCCAGGCGCCGCCCCCTCTCCGACGCCTCTAGGTCCCGCAGGAGAAGGCCAGTGGCAATGCAGATGCAGGAGTTTGTTCCGATGACGACCCATCCTTCGCGGGCCGCCGCGTGAGATATGGATGGGGGCCAGCGAGCCGGCCTGGACGTCGTGGAGGCTTCACACTCAGTCGGCTGGGCCTCAGCTCCCTAGTCCCACGCCATTCGCATCCCACCGAGCCACAGTGGAGGGTGCAGCCAGCCCTGCTCACTCAGGTCCAGGCGAGCCGGCTCATTAGCGCTGGTGCTTCGTCCGATCCCCCGCAACGGCCTCCAAAACCCCCCCCCCGGGCCGTCCAATGCAGCGGAGAATATCCAGTGTCGCAGCTGCAGCAGATGGGCCCCCAGGACGCCGGGGTTCAGCGATGTAGGTGCAAAAATCCAGGGCCGGAGCGGAACGGTTACAAAGCACGTATGCTCACAATGCCATCTTGGCCACGCCCCCCATTTGCCTCCTTAGAAAAAGTATAGTTCCTCACGCTAGGTAAGGTAGTACATTCCTTTAATGTAATTCTGAATGGTGAAGCAGTACGAATAAGACTACATCATCTGGACTATTAGTCCACAAGGTGTCTGGTACATGGGACAGATCTGCTTCCCTAACAGAACCAAAAACTCTACCTGGTGTGGGCATCCTTACTTCTAATACTGTCCTCAATGGTATGTCATTTTGAAAGACGACAACTGTTTTCATGGAATCAACACAAAACAGTTGGTCATCCATTTTTCCTGCTTCAATGAAGATAACACATACCCATAAGACATGATTATGGTCACTGGCTGTTAGAGCGCCATAAGTTGGTATCACCTCTAAAGCCTCTATTTGCAGTAATAATTCAGCAATAGGCATCTAAGAGTCTTGCCAGTGTTGACAAAATAGAAATTCTTTAGGTAACTCTTGTGTCTCTGCTATGATTGTATATACTGCCATAGTAAATGCATCCATATATACAGGTCATGCTCTGATCTGACCTTCGGTAGAGGAATCTACTGTTAATGCCATGATCCTGGAAGGTACTATTACAAGATACTGGGCTAACCCATACAAAACTCATAGGACCTGGGTAACATGTGGTATGTAAAACAGTATGGTCCTACTGGTACATGAGCAATGACAAATACAACATTTAATTTGAGCTTTAGGTGAGCACAAAACAAATTCAAACACAAAAGGCAACAACATAAATGAAATGCACTTAATGAAGAGTCAAACAATGGGATTCAGTTTTTGTGTCAAGATTCATTAGTTATAATTCAGCAAAGGAATACATGAAATTTATTGTATAACGGTTGCTCCAAAAAGAAAAGATGTGTTTCAGATGGTGCTCAAGTGCGCAGTGATATGGAGAAGGTGAAGAAAGGATTAACACAAAGGTAACCTTTCTACAGGATTTAGTAGGTCTCTTATTTCTCCTTGTTCAATAATCAGTCCCGGTTTGTTAGTCTAAAAAAGTCAACGGTTAGACCCGACTGTTGCCTTAGGTGACTTAGGTCCTAGCATACCGGTCTTCATCAGGACAAAGAGAAGTGCGATGAAATGTAGGGCAACCTCACAATGGTTCAAGCGCTCCATGTGATGTGGGAGGTGTAGAATCAATGTACATTCTCCCCTAGCAATTTTCAAGAGTGGTAGGTGTTCGCCTTAAGTGCTAATTAAATGTTGCATTTGTCATTGCTCACGTACCAGTGGGACCCTACTGTTTTATGATCCTGGAAGGTAGCACTCCAGGGGTAGAACAATTCATGGTACCATCAGATTCAAAATGAATAGTCATATTTAACTTGGCCTTAAGATTTCTCCCTAACAAATTGGCTAGGGCATCTGGCGATAACAGTAAACAGCCATTGATGTACCTCCCTCCTACTTCCACCTCAACTGGTTTAGTAAAGGAACCCTCAATACTTCCCCAGAGAATTCTTGAGTTTCCAAAGAGCTGTTGGAAATCAGAGGGTCTCCCTCTCTAATACAGGATCTTGTTGCTCTTGTATCTATGAGTAATACATACCTTTTGTCATTGAGAGCTACTGTCACAGTGGGTTCCCCATCTGGCCTGTATGTCACTGACAATAATGGACACATATAAATATTCTGTGGTTACCTTCCTTGTGTATTTCCTCACACAGAATTAATCTGGAAAGGATTCCCTCCTCTCATAATGACACCTCCTTGTTCACGTTGAGGTGGAGTCACCATTGGGAGTGTTTGGTAGTTTTGCTAAGGCGGCACCTGTTGTGCTTGAGGCATTACTGGTGGCTGCATATTTTGTGATGGTGTCTGAGGCACATATATGATTTGCAGATTTGGCTGTGGCTGTACTATTGTGGTTCCTGGCTGATTGTAAACTCCTGCTCTTCCATTTTGCTCATCCCATCTCTTAGTTCTGAAGTCTCTAATGAAATGTCCGTACCTCTGACAATAATGACCTACTTGATCCATCCTTTGATGCCGTAGCCTACCTCTTCCTATTCCTCCTTGTCCTACTCTAACACTTCCCTTTATCCTTACATTATCCTGTTGTTGAGGGTACTGTTGTCGAGTAGTCACTGGGACCAATCCCACAGATATTGCAGTCATCCGAGTCGTGACTGCCACTTAAGCTCCTTCTATTGCTCCTTTCTTTGCCAATTTTGCTGCACTAATTTAGCTGCTGATTTTTATGTCACCTCTTGTTTGTCCATTTTTTTTTCATCCTATCAAGGAACTGCGCGGGATCCTCAGTTTGCTACATTGATTGAGCCATGAGAGATCTAATGTCTGGCCTATCAGGATACACGTTTCATCTTCTATAAGCTATCTAAGAAGACACTTTATGCACCCTACTGCCAAGGTGATACCTCCAGTTTTCTGTTCGAAAGCTCAAATCCATTTCCCTGCCCCCTCTGTAAGCAGCGGTAGTCATTTCTTGGGTCCAAGGAACAGAACGAGGTGCCCCAGGTCCCCTGCTTATCAGGGCGCATCTGTAAGGGAGTGGTAGAACGCTGGGGATAGTGCTGTCTAGCATATTTCTGACATACAAAGGAACATTTCAGCATGTAGGGATAATCCCATTCTAGATCTCCCTCACTAAAAAGAATGCAATCCTCAGCATTCACCATATCATATGGATCAAACAAGCCTTCCCTTCTGTGGTCATGGATTCATCTGTGAGGCTAACCTTTCAGTCCCATGTACTAAATTATCCCCATATGGCACACCACTGTGCCAGCTATTTTCTTCTCCTTCAGCGACTATCTCACTAGGGGTGAGATCTGTGCTGTACAAAACTGATTGAAAATTAACTTGCTGTACTGGTCCATCATGTAGTGTCAATCCTGCAATGGCCTCACAAGATTCCATCCTGAGGTCAGGGTGGCCAAGTGTTCCCTGAAACTGCAATCGCTCGAGCTCTGTTGCTCAAGTTTTCCTAACTCTAGAAAGCATTTTCTGCCCTCCGACTTTAATATCAAGATGATTAGGCAATGGCCTTGCACTCTTTCTGTGATCCAAATCGATAAGGGTTTTTTCTTGAATATTAACATCATAGGTTAGGTGTCTAGCCTTTGGTGGTTGAAGCATTTCATCCATACTAGCCACATGCTTATGTTTATACTCTTCCATTTGTTATTCGCCCAAGTCTTCCCTGAATCTGTCCTGAAAATATTATTGTGATATCCCTCTCTCCTCACTTCCCTTGCCTCTCTTCTACTCTCACTTCGTGATATCCATTCTTAAACACTTTATGGTGAAACTATTACGCTCCCCTTCTGCCAAGTAAGTAGACTACCTTCAGTCCTATTCCTTTCTTGGGATACTGCCCATTGCACCTTACCTACAGCCCTATACACTAGTCACTATATCGAACATCATCTCCATCTCTTTGCTGTGGGTGGACATCTGCTTCCTAACTGCCCTTCCTTTTGTGTCTCTTCTCTGCAACAAAAGCAATGTTGCTGATGAAACATGTAACTGGTCATCACTATCTCATGGTCTTTGCTGTTCGCTTCTGTCTTCCTGGGGAGAAGCTGGATCTAAATGTATGTTAACTGTGTTTCTAGGTGTCCTGAAAACTGGTAGTCAACTACCCTTACTTGCTGCCTAGATATACTTGCATGTTTTTGCTTTGGCATTTGTAGAGTAACATGAGAGGTAACTTTTAGATATTGTAAAGTGGTCTCAATGTCGGGGTTCTCAAATACCACTGAGGTTTCCTGGAGCTGCACCAGTGAATAAATAGCAGGTACCTTGGGAGAGGTGTTCATAGGATCATATAGGGGTGGGGGAATAGACGGGGTACTATGGATATCAACTTTCATGGGGTTCTTAGGCTTCTCACAAAAATCTTGCCATAAAGCTAAAGTGGCTTCTCGCTTCGGTAATTTGGCTCCTGCATATTTACTTCTGAGATGTGTACCAATATGCTCTAGTATTTTGTCGTCAAGTCTCCCTTCTTTTGGCCTGGGATTTGTATGTTTCTGGGAGGCTTTAAACCGTTCTAAATAATATTTTTGCAATTTTCTCTGATCATTTAGAAATATCTTTTCTATATGTACTAAGGGAGTCTCCATGATTATTCGTATTTCAAATTCTTCTACAATGTAATTTTTTTTATCTTTCTGGTCAAATATTTTACTTTAAAACTTACACGCGTTTTTTAAAAACAAGAACATTCATTAACTTTGCCTTTATCAATTGTGCAATACACATGAAAATAACATTATGCAACATTACACAACATCATACTGAGGCCACATTTTATTTATATACACACACACGCACTCACCATCAGCATAAGAAATATGAACACTTCAACTACTTCTAAATGCTAATCAGCATTATTGTACTCTAAACGACAAATACACCTGGCAACCACCGGTCATTTGCCTCTGCGCTCAGAGAGGATAATCTTTTCAAACCATGTATCTCTTTCGAATGACTTCTGGACATAAGGTCCAGGGCAGTAATTTGCGTGTTCAGATCATACCTGGAGGTGAAGTGTGGCTACATCAGCTTTGCATCTGTCCCTGTATGTCAAACATTGGAACACATATTGGCACCTTCCAATTTCAAATTTCCCATATTGACCAATTCCAACTTTATATTGGGACTAACTACCCTTATGTCTCTTATAACCTTATATCTCGTATATCTACATCTGTGTTTACTATTGCCAAGGGAAACTACTGATACAATATATACAAAAACAAGGACCATTGTCTGCATTGTCCTCACCTTAAAAAGATGGCAATCTCTGGATCCTACCAGTCCCCCATGTACAGCCAGAAATTCAGAGAACACAGTGGCTGCTTTCCTTATCAAAAGGTGTGCAATAATCTATGCAGCAGGGGTAGGTGGTCTTATGGCTTTAGCAGTCAGGTGAGGGCAAGAGGGACTTCCAGGCTGGCTTGCTAACTGTTGCAGGGTGACTTTAAAACTTAACAGAATTAAAAAAGATAGACTCCTCTTTTGCAATGTAAAGACAGCTTTTTACTGTTGTGACCAGGAAATCGACCCTCCTCACACAGGCAGGCAGACGGTCTCAATTTGCTGTTTCACAGTCAGCTTGTTATATACAAAATAAGAAAGTACTTTATTACAGACCAGCAAATAATAATTGACTTGGTAGTTACAGATTGAAAGTAGAAAGCATTGAAATGCACGTGGCCCTGTAACCTCAAACTCAAAACTAATCCTCTGCCCAGTCTTTATTTCAGTTTCCAACAATGCTTAACAAACTAACCAGTCTTCATTCTTGAATGCATGTATATTTGTGGTAAATACAATTTTAGTGTTATGTGTGCTTTATCATCGTGCCCCTAATACTTAGTATATTTTTTAAAGTAATTTTATCTCCTGCTCTTACTGTCTAGTCAAGCTTCAATCTATTTGGAAACACAAAATAAGTGCCAATAAACCAATGTGCTAAAGCCATACAGTTCTTTAAGCTTGTTAAACACGAGTTGCCTTTTAACTGCATCGCTTTCAAGTTATTTATTATATTATATCCTCAAGTGAACTCTTCGAATATATTCTTTTACTTCGCATGCGTTACATCGCATGCCTTTACAACGCGGTCATTACAACAACCGCGTTGTTACAACACCAACTATTACATCACTAGTCATTTCAATGACTTGCTGTGGGGGCGGGCTGGACTTAGGAATAGTATAATTTACTATTCCTACTCCAGTTTGTGCAACAGCAGGGAAGGTGTTGGATTTAGAATCCAACACCTTCCCTGCTGTTGCACAAACTGGAGTAGGAATAGTAAATTATACTATTCCTAAGTCCAGCCCGCCCCCACAGCAAGTCGTTGAAACAACTTGCGATGTAATGGTTCACGTTGTGAAAACACGGTTGTTGTAACAACCGCATTGTAAAGGAATGCGATGTAAGGCATGCGCTGTTATGGCTGTATTCCAAACTCTTCGCCTCTCTCTTGTCTGTACGACATGTTGGCCCACACTGTTCTTTCACTATGTATGACTGTGCAATGCTTTCTGCTGGTGTTTGTTGTTTTGCTATGTTTTCATATTTCACATTTTCCACAACAGTTGTCTCAAAGTGGTTGTAGCGGTGAACCCCGATCGAGAACATCATGACCCATTCCCACACATGAAACAAAACAAAGGCCAATACTGAACCTATTATCAGACGTATAGAAGAGACCCTCTATGAATGAAACATATTGGTCCGTGTTTTACTAACGTCACTAGTTGTTTATTTATTTAACACTAGTTATACATTTTAATTTTTGATATTTTTTGAACGATTTTTTTGCATGTACAAACATTTACAAAAATCAAAAACACTATAAATTTACATATTTACACATATTTATACACAACACATCCTACCTATATCATTCATACTTCTCTCACACCTATATACAAAGAAACAAAACAACAATATGGACCCCTGTCAAAAGATATCTATAAGTTTCTAAACCCAAATAGAACAAACAATTGAACTAATTTTGCAACTATTTAAATTATATGCAAGGAAAAGCATTTGACAAATTGCCACTTAACTCACTATGAGAGAATCATTTTGGCAGCAGAAAATGTTTCCATCAAGAGATGTAACTCCCTAAACCCATCTTATCTTTTGCCAAATCCAGAGGGAGATGTTGAGGGCAAATTTTACCACAACTGTGCTAGCATTACCAAGTTTTTGCACAAAACCGAGACCTGACAAACTAGATGTACCTCTTCCCGAATCTGCCCGCACTCTTTTTGTTGATGGGTCCTGCCTAAGAGACCGACATGGTATTTTAAGAGCCACTTATAGGGGCGGCTGCTGACATTTGAAAGTAGTGGGGCATAAAATGATAATCATACTGCACCGTAGCGAGCGAGCGCAGCGAGCGAACCCGAAACCCCTAAGGAGGGTTCGGGGGAAATTTCCCCCAGAGAAAATGTTGAAAAAAGTGTGGACAAATGGTGCATTTTCAAGCAAATTTGAGAAAGCAGGAAGGTTAATAAAGCAATTGTGAAAGTGCACTTATTACATTAATAGATGTCATAACATAGGTAACTGCTTATTCAGTATAACCACAGAGCTTCATACATTCCGTCCTATTACGCTGCTGAATTCAGACTATAAGACTTTCATGAAAATCTCAGCTCTAAGAGTAGCAGAAGTTGCACAGAAGTTGTACTTTCCTTATTCCGATATAACATCAGCACAGATAATGTTTGTTGGGTGCTAGAAAAAATAACATCCTACACCCTCTAGTCTCATATGGGCACTGTGCAGGATTGTCACATAAAAACATTTCTATCACTTTGAAGTCAGAGAAAGAAAAGTAAACACCAAGCTTCCTTGGAAGACAGAGAGTGACATTTGAGCTCTGTCTTTCAATGCACAGCAAATGTGACAAGATAAGATTTAAAGGCCTGTTTACAGAGAGGCAGGACTCGAAAGGATCCAGTAAACAAGGAATGCCCACAAGAGAGATGTACTCAAGCTGGACAGCCCAAAGCAACTAAAACCAGATAATAGAAAGCAGGCAACTGTGAGTTACAAACTACAAAGACAATGGTAAGCAATAGGTGAAATGTATTCCCAGAGAAGCTTTCAGAATTTCCCCATGATGTCGTGAGCAAACCAAATAGCTCCACCGTCTGGTAGGCTTCGACCTAAAAATGAGGCTCTGTGGAATAAAATGTTTGCCTAGGATCACACAGTTTGGATAAGCAGGGAAGCCGGTATTGCATGTTATCTGATTTTCTGTTTTGAGATTTGGCCACCATATGTGTGTGTGTCTCTCTCTCTCTCCCTCTCTCTCTCTCTCTCTCTCTCTCTCTCTCTCTGTCTCTCTCTCCCTCTCTTGACCTCTCCCTCACCCTCTCCCTCGCTCTCTTTCTCCAAAAGTCACTGTTTGTCTTTTTTTTCTTGGTGCAGGATGATTAAAACCAATACAGACATAGTAGACCCAACTCAGGGCTAGCAGACCCAACTAACACGCCCAAAATGCATTTATTTGGAGGGTTCCCCACCCCAAACATGCTCCTGAGGCTACGCCCCTGCTTGTATGGGATTATAACCACAATATATAAAATATATGAAAGCTAGATACATGCATTTATAAAATAAAATATGTGATAGATTAACCAGCTTCTTCTTGATGAGTGATATATTTTATGAAAAATGCACTCCAATATATTCTGTCTGGTACACCCAAAATAAAAAAATTGGGATTTTTGGTGTCCTTTTCGGCAGATGAAGTATGGGTACGGTTGGCACAGCACTGTGATGGGTGCAAAAAAGGTATTACAAATATTTATAAAAATCTACAGAGTTACAAATGTGCTGTTTACTACCTTGACAATACAAACCGCAGTGTTATTGTTTCCATAGTGATTCAATCATAATGTAATTATTGCCTGTGCCTAATTGAGGGACAAGTGTGTATATATATATATATATATATATATATATATATATATATATATATATATCACATCTCATTGTTTGTGTGAAATAGATTGAACAAATCACACCATAAGAATAAACTAAAAGGAGAAGTGTGGAAACAATAACAGTATAAACATGATTTATAATGTACACAAAATGATCATATTAGCTCTTTAAAGCAGTGGTCGGTATGTTTATTTTCAGTGGCTTCTGCTTGAATTAATGTGCCTGTAGAAGCACATTAGAGGAAACTCATTGAGCAGACAGGTTTGAAATTGGCAATCAAACGGAAAGGGGGCTTTTCATGATCCTTAGAAATGTGACCAAGTGTGAACAAAGAACAGATGGCAATCACACACCCCCCTAAGAAATATTCACAGCAGAGCGATGCGTATTTGAAGCAGCAGCCACTGAGTGCAAGCTGGAATCTGGACTCATTCTCCAATTTCTCTGAATCAATTTTGGATATGTTAGGGTTGTCAGGACATCACACTGGTGCCCCAAATCATCTTAATTATTGATTTAGCATTTTTTTTTATTCAATTTACTTCGTACCCACATATATAGAGAGACTGCGAAGTCTGCAGCCAATAATCTTGAGATTCAGCGACTTCGAGGGACTGCCAATACCGAGAAGAACTAATCAATAGAGACTCAACCTGTAACTGGAATAAAGATTGCAAGCGTCAGGTGAAGCGCGGTATTTTTCTCAATTGACGTGAACTGAATGCATTTTCTGTTCTGTAAGCAACAGAATAATTGTTGCACATTATTTGGGAATAAGATGAGAACTGCTGTCTCAGACACTATTGCAAGCATTAAGACAGTGCTTCTGGTAAGGGGAGGGTGAAACTGCTTATATAAGGCAAATACTTTTTTACCAGCATTTTTTTAGAAAATATAATTCTGCGCTGGCTGCCTCGCAGATTCACAGAAACTCGAGCAGGATAAGGCCACATGTTATCACATCAGAAGTAGTCACGTCGTCACATGTGACATTTTACAACCCTGCGGCGCTGTTTGAAGCACATTTACACAGGGATGTCAGTTAACCACCACACACTTTCACCATCACCCCACCACAAAGGCTCTCTCCTGAGGCTCTGCAGCTTTGGCGGGAGAATGTGAAGGGTGGCAGGTGCTCTTGTAAAAATATCACAAAAGAAATCCGCGCTCTCCATCACAGGGGGACGCTTTCTTTTGTGTTTGTTTGATGTCCAGTTCTGAACAAACCTAGTCAAGTCGAGGCAGCCAGGACCCTGTAACTGTTTCAGTGCCAATGTCAGAGGCCATATAAATGGCGGGCATATTCAAAAACAAACAGGACATGTTCCCTTTTATCATAAGGACAATACCCTGGGACACGCTACACACTGTTTACTGTGCTATGAGCTAAACTATGGTAAAACGCACTATGGAAATGCGTTATTCCGAATTGTTGTTTTGCTAATTCATTTCCTATTGAAGGAGCAGTAGGCGGGTGAAAACGTACGTCTGGAACAGTGAGGTCGGAAGCCAAGGGCACGCAGCCCCCTCAGGACACCGCATAAAGGAGCTGCTCTGAGCCCTCGGAAAAGATGAGTTCACCCCGAGGAAAGCGTCTCTTTGAGGGCCCGGTCCTATGGGCTTTAGTTTAGGGACCCACTGAACCGGGTCTGTGACTCACTGAAAATGTGCCCCGCCCGTATTATTATTAGAGGCTCAGGCTCAGGCTGCGACAAATCCGCAGCAGAAATCAAATGAAGTAAAAACATATGATATGCAGCACGCACCCACCTACTGTGTCACAGTGATTGAACTGTGATGACTGTGGTGCCGTGTGGTCTGTCGGACGTCTGCTGGGCTGGCTGCTGGTTCTGCACGTGGCGTCGACGACGACACAAACCCTGCACTAACTTCTGTTAGAAATAGAAAGTAGTAACTCACACAGAACGTCAAGGCGCATGCGTCCCAAATGGCCAATCACTGCATGGCTTTATGCTGAAGTCACACAGTGATTGGCCATGATATATAGTGCTGAGCAGTGTCTGCCACTCTGCCCCCACCCACGCGCGGCATCCAATAATGGATGTTGTGCCGTGGACCAGCCAATCCTGGCGCTTCATGCAGCGCCAGGATTGGCTAGGGGGGCACACTAAGTACTCGCCCTGGCGCCTTTGTAAAACCCGGGACCCGGGACGGCTGAAGCAGCACCCCCGGCCCCGTCAGACCCTCTCTCTATTCTGGGTGTTTGTCGCGCATGCTCGGGCAAGTCACAGCCCAAAAATCCTCATGCGCACACAGTGCTGCTGGCCTGCTGCAGACTGTCACTCAAGCTGCAGCAGACCAGCAGCCCCGCCCACTCAAGCTGCAGCAGACCAGCAGCCCCGCCCCCACCCCCTGCGCACTCCGGACCTATAATATTACCATCGCTCGCCTGGCCCCGTGTCCCGCGCTGCGCTGTGGTGCTAATTTTGAATGTTTAATAATACTTTAAATAGCTTGCCACGGTGCGTCCAGGCTTAGTGGGGATACGCCCCTACGCCCCAATGGATGAACCGCGGCAGGCCGCTTATGGTATATGTACTCTGAGTGGAGTCTTGGAAGCTTCCTACCTGTGCAATGTAACTTCTCCACAAGTAGCCAAACTGATTGCCCGGACAAGAGCTTGCTGTAATTCAGAAGGTTCACGAGTCACCATTTACTCTGACAGTTACTATGGGTTCAGAGTGTGTATGACTTAGGATGTCTGTGGTCACAGCGAGGTTTCATGACCTCTTCTGGTTCTCGTGTTTTGGCACTGCATACGTACTTTACACATTACCCTAAGGTATGCCTGCCTGCTCTGTGCCACAACTACCAGGGGGTTGAGTTCAGGTTTATTTAGGGACTTTATGGTTTACCCTAGCCAGTTACTGTCATTATTCCTTGAAATGGGCAGCTGCCCTCCTCAAATAATAATCCACTTCTTATACTAGTCTCCTGAGGTGATGGAGCATCAGAAACGTCTCTTTTAAGGTCATGCAAGTGTACATACATAGTATGGTAAGAGCTTGTCAGTGGCGGTTAGCAGTAATAATGCATTCTTACAAGGGAAGGGAGAGGATCAGCTCATATGACCACTTTCAGTTGCAATTTATTAAACAAAATGTGGGGTCCATCAGATTTATTAAACCACTACCTGACATCTTGTCTGCCTTCTCAACTTCCCTCTGGGCATCCCTCTGCATACCTCCCAAAGAAAAGAGAGCTCATACCACCTTCTTCTGTATATTTTAGGTCTGTAGAGGTCTGCCCGTTGTTGGACAACTATTATGTTAATAGGTCTACAGTTGAGAGGGGTCTCACTTACAAGTATACTGGCACATTAAGAGCCCAATCAAAATGGTCTCTGTGCAACAACATATGTTTAAAACAAATTTATGGGCATGTGTGGAATTCTGCATGTGCAAGCTTAGACTAAGAACCTGTGTGATCTCTTGCTGTGATATGCTGTCAACCTATGAAACCCATGACCATGGTAAAGTATTAGAACCCAAAGCTGATGACAAGGATACCAAATTGACCTTGTGTGTGCTCGCTCATTCTAGGCGCAGAACACCACCATTTGCTAATTTTTGAAACTTGGATTGGGAGTCCCACTCAGATTACATGGTCGGACCGGGCTTTCCTGTGAACATGGAAAACGCCATTGGTGAATGATAACAGCAGCAATCAAAGCAAAGGGGATGAGGCTAACACATCAGAAATGCCAAGGCACATCCTGCAGTCATGTCTTATTTTCCCTATAAGGGGAGAGGAGGTACTGGATGCCACGGTGATTCTCAGCTACACTTGGCTTTTCTCCTCTATTTATCTCACTATCTGATTTGTGATGAACATCTGTTTGCCCTAGGTGAGACTGCAGCCGGGCCAATTGTTCTCCGATCATAGAACCGGAAGTAACACTGGTAACAGGTGCAAACATGGAGAATCTAATACTTGTTTTTGGCTGTGTTTCTTGCTACTGTTTGAGTTTTTGCTTCTTTTACGACTGAAGTGACTTGCTCAAAGCTAATAAAACAAGCACTGAGAGAAATTCTCGAGGGACGAGTCTCAGTCATGACACCCAAGACCAAAGAGAGAGCATTTCTATTGTCTTCTCACGTACTTCAGCCAACAATTGGCACTCCAGAATTGAAATCATGTTGAACAGTGCAGATATGATGATCAAGCCTTTTGACATACTCTCTTGCTGGAAAATCTCGATAGCTCATTTTAAAAATTACCTGTTCTCCTGTCTCCTTTTCTTGTTAATATTGCCCTGGAGCCTTTCCTACTCCGTATTCGTCAAAATGATAACATTCATGGTTTCACTTTTAATGATTCCAATATTAAAATGGCGGCTTATTCTGACGATGTGCTTTTTGTCGCAGCCCCAATCCTCTCTTCCTGCCTTTTTAGAAGAGGTACAATCCTTTGCGTCTGTTTCTGGCTACAAACTGAATCAAGACAAATGTGAAATTCTGCCCTTGACAAAATATACTTTTAGTGCTGATTTTGCTATTTCAGGTTTTTCATGGAGTCCTCAATTTATCAAATATTTAGGTCTACACTTTACCTCAACCGTGGCGGGGACAGTATCGCGTTGCATGGATAACTGTATAAAAAGATTATCTTCTTTAACGTCAAAGTGGCATCCACTATACTTATCTTGGTGGGGTCGTTTGGACACCATAAAAATGATGCTCTCTCCCATAGTCTTATATACAATTTCAAATATCCCATTGTCTATCCCTCTCAAGCATTTTAGGAACATTAACTCTATTTTATCCTCTTTTTTTATGGGGACATAAGAAGTCCCGCATGTCTATTCGTAAATTAACTCGTCCAAAATCAGAAGGTGGGACGAACTTCCCGGACTTCTCTCTTTACATAAATCTTTCATGCTGACTCAATCGTCACGATGGCTCTCTGACCCTTCTGCACCTTGTCCTCTCTGGACTACATTAGAACAATCTTTCATTTCTCCCTTCTCCTTTCAGGAATACCTATCTTTTACACGCAAACCACAATACGTTTCCACTCCTATACTTAAAATTACTTCTAAACTCATTCCATCTACACCTTCTTCATCTTTTCTTAATTCTCCCATATGGCATAATTTACACATCTTAATTAACAATAAATCAATCAATCAATCATGCCATTTGTATAGCGCACTACTCCCCTGGGAGGGTCTCAAGGCGCTTTTGGGGGAGGGGTATGCTACTGCTCGAACAGCCAGGTCTTGAGTTGTTTCCTGAAAGCGAGATGGTCCTGGGTCAGCCGAAAGTGGATGGGGAGGGAGTTCCAAGTCTTGGCAGCCAGGTAAGAGAAGGATCTTCCTCCAGCGGTGGCTCTTCGGATGCGTGGTACGGCTGCGAGGGCAAGGCTGGTGGACCGTAGCTGGCAGGTGGGCGTGTAGAAGGTCAGGCGGTCGTTGAGGTACTTGGGGCCCATGTCGTGGAGAGACTTGTGTGCGTGGGTGAGGAGCCGGAACTAGATCCTCTTGTCGACGGGGAGCTAGTGCAGGTTCCTCAGGTGGCTGGAGATTTGGCTGCGTCGGGGGACATCCAGGATGAGTCGGGCGGAGGCGTTCTGGATGCGCTGGAGTCTTTTCTGTAGCTTGGCTGTGGTTCCGGCATAGAGGGTGTTTCCGTAGTCCAGTCGGCTGGTGACGAGTGCCTGGGTGACAGACTTCCTGGTCTTCCTTTCTATTGGAAAACCTGGAGACAACGTGGGCTGATTTGGGTCAATCAATTATATAATCGGGATTTAATTCTACCCTTTGCACAGGCTCGTATTGTTTTTGATTTTCCCTCATCTTTTTGCTCTAAATATTCCCTCCTAACACAAGCTATCCAATTTGCCTCCCTGACTTTTAGACCACCTCCTTTAAACAGCTCTATCGATTCTACTCATACTGTTAAACTGCATTCTCTGTTGCTTGCTCATTCTAAAGCTTCTACCATTTACAGTTTTTTACATACTTCATCCACACCAAGAGTAAAAACTCAGACAGAATTAATGTGGGAAAAGGACTTTGACACCTCCTGGAATGTTGACGTCTGGGATAAAATTTGGCTTAAACGTAGGAAATCTTCCAGGGCTGCAAACACGACGCAAACGCTCTTCTTTATCTATACCAGATTTCTATTCTCCCCTCTTACTCTACACTCATTCCACGCTGATGTCTCACATGAATGTTGGTCCTGTTCGGCCCAACATGCTGATTTATTCCATTTACTCTTTAAATGTAAATTTGTTCGCCCTTTTTGGGAAAAGGTGTGGAATCAACTAAACTTGATTTTTCAGTCCACTCATCCCTTTTCTACGTTACGTACTTTTTTAGGTAGCTTATCCTCCATCTGGGAACATTCTAAATTTAATGTCAAAATAATTGATCTCCTAATAGCAGTAGCCTTCCAGCAAATAACGAGAAACTGGAAAGATTTCACTAAACTCTCATATCAAGCATGGTGGTATGCGGTCTGTTATAATCACCGGCTAGACACTACATTTGTATATCCATCACATTTGGCATCCAAGCGCTCTGATTTATGGCTCCGGTCATTTTATTAATTGATGCTCATGCTAAATGCTCTACTAGCCCTAGACCTCTGCAGCAAGAAGTTACTAAACCTCCATGACTTCCTTTGTATTAATTTATTTTTCTATTTATACCTTCTTTTGTACAATATTGCTTATGTTATCATTATTTTTGACTGTATTTGCATTTTTTATTTGTTATGTTTATACGCTGTTTATTTTCTAAACCCACTTGTTACATTGTATATGAACCTATTGCCTTCATTGCTTTTATTTTCTGCACATTGTTGTAATTATTTTGTCCTACTAAACTTTTTCTGAACTTAAAAGAAATGACCTGTCAGCTAATAAAGAGAAAGATCTATCCAATAGGTCTATTCTACCACCAAAAGCCCTATTCCACTTCACCTGGTGGGGGAGAAATGCACAAATGTTCTTCACTCTTCCAAACAAACGCTGGGGCAATAATTAATAATGCCACAATAGCAGCCATAAATGGGCAGCTCAGCACACAGTCAAAATCTGACTGCAAGAGGTTAATTGTCAAACTAAGTAAGGTCTGGACAAAACTATAATCTCATTCTATGCTCGCCTGTGCAATCCTGCCAGAACACCTGAGCTAGACCACACAGATGAAGAAATTCGAGCTGAAATAATCCAGGTCTGCTAATCGCAAAAACTTAGAGGAGAATTCTACACCAAGTGAAAATGACACTACTGGCTATGCTCACTCTAGAGCATTCTCGTGAATTATCAGAGATGGGTGCTGCTTACATGGTAGCCTCTCTAGCCACTGCCCGATCAAAATAGAACTGGTAAATCAGTGATCAAAGAAAGTGA
This sequence comes from Lissotriton helveticus, assembly GCF_964261635.1. NCBI lineage: Eukaryota > Metazoa > Chordata > Amphibia > Caudata > Salamandridae > Lissotriton > Lissotriton helveticus. The sequence goes on along the minus strand of NC_136073.1, from coordinate 600,212,027 downwards.
TGTGTTACTGAAGATGTCTATCAAGTAACCTAATATATTCTGCAGTAAATATAGCAACCCTGAATATAGGATGTGACCTGCCAGCACAAGGAAAAACTGTTTGCAAAAGCCTGCCGATCATCAAGTGGCAGCAAAGTTTAGATGGACTTTGTGTGTTTGCCTTTGCTGGTGGTTTATTGTTTTCTGGTTTGTTTATATTTTTATTGGATGGGGGGGTCCTCTCTCCGGTGAGCTTTTTACTTGTGGCCCTTTTGGGAGGTTCCATCCAGTCACATCTGTCTGTGTGATCCCTTCCATGGTCTGTCCCCCTTCTCGGCTCCATAGCATAAGACATATAGCCCCATGGTTCTTTACAATCTGATGGAAGTTTAGGTAGTCAGCTATAATGTCAGAGGCCTTATCAATCCTACCAAGTGGAGGGCCGTGCTCTCCTTATTCGAGCATTCGGAGGAGGATATATTTTTACTTCAAGAAACCCACCTGCTTCACAAAGATAGACAATGTATGCAATCCAGGGGGTTACCCTTGCAGTTCTGGTCTTCAGGGAAGAGTAAGAAGGGTGGGGTGGCCATCCTGTTTTTCAAACGCTTTAGAGGTTCCATAGAGGGCTCAGTGGCAGAGATTAAGGGGCACCTCGTTGCGATGAGGCTACAAATCAGCACCTACAACCTCACAATAGCCTCAATCTATTCCCCAAACGGACATCAGGAGAAGTTCCTGACTGAGGCCCTAGCCGAGGTTCTCCACACGCCTGACTCCTTGGTTGTGGTGGGTGGCAATTTAAATTTGGCCATGGACCGCTCTAACCCGAGGACTGGGGGGGCAGAATCTATGTCAGGGAGTGGTAGGAGGATTGTGGGATCAGGGACGTATGGCGGAGGCACCACCCCAGTGATAGAGACTATACACATTACTCGGAAGCTCATAAGTCTTACTCCTGATTGGACCACTTTCTTGAAACCCTGGCCGCATGGGTATGCACATCTTGGCCGCACCCCAAAAATTATTTTTTACTTGAAGGTTGGGGCTGCTGAATGCCAACTACCCTTTGTCATGTGTGAAAATATGGAAATTGGTGTTCTGTGATCTGTCAGGAAAAGAGATGCTGGAGTCTGCCTTGAAGAATGCAGCTGGCTGACTGCTGAGGAAGAGTGCTAGAGGTACTCTTGCCTGAAGAAGATCATACCTATAAGGAGTGAACTGTGAGGAACTGGAAGAGGAACAACTTGGAGCTGTGTGCTGCTAAACAGAGAAGTATCTGCACCTCAGGCTGTGCGGAGAGGTTTCGAGACCCCAGCATTATTGCTTTGTGTCCAGGAAAGTATCTCCTATAGCTGAGACATGCCCAGGGATACCACAAATGTATTTTGTGGTATCCCTCCCATGAAGACATAGAGCCTGTGATTAATTTGAACTAAGAAAATCGTGATCACATTTGACAGCCTTATCTGAAAGTGCCCTAGGCAGCTTAGCACTAGGTCAGACCACTCTCCAGAATCAGTGGTGGTCTCAGTCTCTATCTCCTGGTCACTGCTGCGACATATGGTGGGCAGGTTGTTTGGGTGACTGGGTTGTGTTTGGGTCCAAGAAAGATTGCCCCAGTGAAAATTCAATGGAACTCAACCAGAGAGCAGAGTGCAAACTCCTCATCGTTGATGGTGGTGCTACCTGTCTTCATCAGGAAGGGGCAGGTGCACCACATGCAGAAGGCTTGGTCTGAGGCAACATCAACTGGGCTGAGGCAGAGCAACTGTGATCTCACTTGTTGGGTTGGTAGGAAACACAACATTCAATAAGGTCTCATGTTCCACTGGCACTCACAGCCTTGGTCTGCCTGAGGAACAACAAAGATAGAAATTTAATGTCAGCCAGGGAGAATTTCATTGGGTACTATCCACGATCCACCTTACCACAGTTACTTGAGGACGAATAGATGGACTTAAAAGAGTACAAATAAGAGTTGTACCCACCACTTATTCAATGAATGCTAATGCCCTAACTTTCATTTTAGAACTATGTTATACCTTTCTCAGAGGAGCGGCATAGATTAGTTCTATGAGTCCAAGCACACAGCGATTATTGCTTTCACAACTTTGTATTATTTGTTTGCTCTCAATTGTATGAACTGTTTAGATTTTTATGTTAGAACTAGGACTTTTCATGTGGACCCACTGCTACTTTACCAGCCACGGCACAAAGGCCAGCACACCACCCAGCCCTACCCCAAACACATCACAGACACCACCTGTACAAAACACCAACTCGCATGTGCCCTTCTCAACCCACGCTTACTATGCAAGCATTCTTTTGAATTATGGGACCTCATCGCCACCCTCACACTGGGCATCCAATATCCACAACAAAACCATACAGTGTACTTGCACCACCGACAACACCACCAATTCCATGGAGCATCTCAATTTCATGCTCCACATGGATGACTATCAGAGGTACCCTCACATTCTGACCCATGGCCCTGCCTCCAGTTTTTTTCCAGTTTCTGCAGCACCATCGCCGAATACATTGCACCCCTCTTCTTTGGCGTCCTAAATTTTCACATCGACGACTCCAATGACAAAAACACTGCACCCCCAAAGTATGAGCAGCTTCAGATTGACCCAGATTGTCCAGCATCCTACACACACTGCTGGACACACACTGGACCCAATTTGTACCTTCAGCAACCGTATCAAATACAGCCATGTCATAGAATTCACATGGACCGCTCACTCCATCATCCACTTCAGCATCTCCAGCCCCCGCACCATCACCCCCAAGATAACCAACACCACCCACTGGAGGTAGAACAAAATCTCTGAGACCCGCTGTGAAAATGCCCTCAACACCTCCAAGCTTACTACCAACACCAACCTCACACAGTGAGTGAAAAACTTTAATGCATGGATCACAAATTCCACAGACAGAATCATTCCTCTCAAGAGTAACATCCAGAGAAAATCCTCCAAAAAGGCCAGATTGTACATCCAAGAAGTCAGGACAGTGAAATGAGACAGCAAACAGTTGGAGAGAAGATGGTTCAAGGACACCTCGGACAGGGCAGCCTTCAAGCCCTCCCTCAACCTCTACCACCATCTGCTGGGGGCAACAAAGGAGACAGCTCTTGCCGCACACATGGAAACCAGCATCAACAACACCAAGGAACCTTTCAACATTATTAAGGAATTCTCTTACCTGTCTGCCAGAAAAACAACATCACACGATCACAGGAGCTGTGCAACAACCTCGACCACTTCTTCATTGACAAGATCGCAACCTTATACAGGAACTTCAAACCCCAACCCACACCTACGGACTTCCTTGACAGATACAACACCACCGTAACTGACACAAACCACACACTGAACATCTGGAATATCCTCTCAACCCATGACACCACCTCCACCCTGAAATCCATCCACTCAGGAGCTCCTACACACCCATGCCTGCACCAAACCTTCAACCTCATAAACCAAAGGTTTAGCCAGTAACTCACCATCTTACTCAATACCTCTATCACTTTCGCAACATTTCCCGACACCTGAAACACACAGATGTCAGACCACTACTCGAAAAACCCTCCGCTGACCCAGCAAACTCAAAAACCTCTGGACAATCTCTGCCATCCCATTCCCAGTGAAGGTACTGGAAAGGATTATCAACAATCAACTCTTGACACACATGCTACTCGACTCCTCCCAATCTGGCTTCCGCAGCAATCACAGCACAATCGCAAGCACTGATGACATACAAACCCTCCTCAACTATGGAGAAACAGCTGCTTTGATCCTCCTCGACCTCTCAGCAGCCTTCTACACCGTATCTCACGACACTCTGATCGAAAGGATCTAACATATCGGCATCTAAGGGGACACGCTCAGATGGATCATCTCCTTCTTCACAAAAAGAACCCAGAGGATCCACCTCTCACCTTTCACCTATGAACAATGTTTGCACCCCATATGTTTTAAAGGAAAGAGCACCCTCTCAGAGGCTATTTGAGATAACCAAGCAGCCATATTAAGATAACAAACATTGTGTTTTATTGAAAAACAAAAATGTGTTTTTCACAAAATTGTTTCGGTTTATTCCTTGATGTGTTTATCACAAATTTGTTTTGGTTTATTGCTTGAATTGCATTACTTCTTTGTTGGTGTAAACAGCATGATTTAATTTAATTTTGTTTTCATTAGCAGATCTATTTTTTCTAAGTTAGTTTAAGAATGATTACTTAAGTCACATGGTTCTCACACTTTAGGATATTTGCACGGAAGGTTTGAAAAGGTTGCACGTGTGGTGTTTACAATGGGGCTTTGGGGGGGGTGGCTGTCCAGTAGGGAGTCTCACACCCTTGTTTTATTTTGCCATGGGTGGAGCCCGGGCCCATTTTTGCTATCTTTGGGCTACATTTGGGCTTCAGGCTTGGGTTTTAGGCCAGATATATTAGGGGCTGTGTTACCATTTTGTAAGCTGACACTGCAGCCAGCAGTTAGGGACAGTTTTCGATCACAGTTTCCAAACGTTGAGATCTACCGTTTAGTTTTATGGTAGTGAGGCAGAGTTTAATCAAGAGTTTCTGGTAAGGTTATATGAGCGTATGGGTCAAAGGTACGGGCCCCAGGCAAACAGGAGGGGGTACTCTGCGGGACAGTTACCTGAAGAACAGTACAGGTCCAGGGGGTATTAGCAGTTGTGCCCGGCCCAATGGGAGACAAGGACGGATAGGGATACTAAACCCTGTCCGCCGGACCTTGCCATTTCATTGTAGGATCAACGGGTGCGAGAGGCACACACCTCGGATGAGCCAGATGCTGCTCCGCAGTACCAAGTGGAAGCGATGGCAGGGTCTTGGAAGGCCAGCCGGACCACGGCCAGGGACTACGGACTCAGTGATAAGTGGAAGTTTGATATGGTCACGTTGGGGTGACAGCCCGCTTGGGCTGATGCGGCCTCTAGCTCCGCGGTGACATGGTCAATGCAGGGACAGCAAGAGGAGGCAGAACGGCAGTGAAAGCTCCCGCCACATGTTGGAGCACAATTTGGAGGAATTTATTCAGCGAATGCGACAGTGTGCAGAGGCACATTTGGGGGAGCAAATAGAGCAAGATGGGGAATATGGGAAGAAATTCCATGGGATTATGAAGAAGATAGCATAGAGGAGGGGGCATTAATAGATGAAAAAAGGATGGGACAAGTAATTTTGTGCCTAGTATGTTGCAGGACACAGAGCAGGAAGCGGTTGTCCCAGCCAAGCCACATGCAACTCAAATCTCTGCAGGACTGGTTAGGCAACGGGATCCAGTGAGGATGACAACCTTGAAGCCTGTTAAGAAAGTGGAGGTATGGCTGGGTAGTTAGTACAAGGTGGAAGGTGTCCACAGGAACTGATGCATGAGGGGAGGACGGGGAGATCAATCTGCGCAAAGGACAATGTGTGCAGGACACAGGGGTAGGTACAGAAGGGCGGAAGACAGAGGGGGAGACAGGGTCTAGTGGAAAGATGAGGAAGGTAGGCGGGAAAGCTCAGAAAGCAGTGACAGAGATGGATGACACAGGAGATAGCAAATCAGATGGAGGAAAAAGCCAAGCGATGGTGGCCAAAGAGAGCAAAGAGGTCTGATTGCCTAAAATCAACTAAACCAATGAAACCAACTAAACGTTTGGGAGCATACATCATGTTAGCCACAAAAGAAAATATTTGGAAGGGGTAATATGTGGATATGTTGAAGCTCCTGCATAGGGAATTGCGGGCCAAAGAGATATCGAAAGAGGACCATAGAAAACTGGACAGCAGCTTTTCTGATTTTCGCGAGTGTATATAGCGAGAAATACCCAGACTGGTGTGTGTCCTTGTTTAAATACATGGACGTGGTTAGGAGGGCACAGTTGACATACGGGGTTATGCATGGTCACACTACTACAAAGAGTTCCGAGCCAGACTAGTTTGGGATCCAGAGGCAAATTGGGAAGGTATTGTATCACCAGATGATGGGGGCAGTCAACTTTGGGAAGACAACGTATACGGCCAGTGGGCTACATTTAGTTTACCGCCCCTTTCAAAATCGCCCCACCAGGGGAGGGGTAGGATACACACCGAAGGAGGTGGGGGGGTCCGGGGGTATGTTGGGATTACAATAAAGGAACCTGTACGCGGGTATATTATAGATTTCATCATGAATGCTCAAAATGCGCAGGAAGGCACCCATTGGTGCAATGCTTCGGGGCAGGATATTCAGGAAGGGGACAGCAAGGGGGGCAAGGTTTCCAACAACAGAATGCTTATAGTGGACAGCAGGGACAACAGGGGGCTGAGAGGCAGGGGAGGAAGAGGGGCGCAGGGTTACATGGGCAAATGCTCATACATCCATTAAGAATGACTGCGTGGATGCCTGGCTGACATTCTACCCACGGGAGCAGGATGCATAGTTACTGAGTAAGGGTTTCATGGAAGCTTTTAAATTGGGGTATGAGGCCCCTCGGACAGCAAGATGGGCAGAGAATCTGAAGTCAGTGGTGGCTCATACATCAGTGGTTTGGGGAAAATTGAAAAAGGAAGTTGAAGCAGGGTGCATGGGGGGCTCATTCGCTGTTAGCCCGATAAAAGATTTGATTATTTCTCCGGTGGTAGTGGTGCCAAAGAAAGAATCAGGCTAATATTGGTTGATTCAGAAATTGTCATGGCCACAGAGAGGGTTAGTGAATGATTTCATATCGAGGACCTGACATTAGTTTCTTATTCATCAGGGGACAAATCGAGGGACCTAGTGGAACACGTTGGCAGGGGTGCCTAGAAGGCAAAATGTGACATTAAGGCTGCCTTCCACCTGATGCCAGTATACCCAGAGGATTTTCAGCTGCTGGGCATCCAAGTGGATGAGAACATCTTTGCGGATAAGGAGTTTATCATGTGTTGTTCAATATCATGTGCCTTGTTCGAGAAGTTTAGTTCCTTCTTGCAATGGGTCTTCCCTTGGAAAACGGGCAAAGAGACGGTGACACACTACTTGACGACTTCTTCCTGGTGGGATGGCCTGGTTCGTTGGGCTGTCGGCAACAGTTGGCATATTTCCAAGAGCTCAATGGGGCACTAGGTGTGCTCCTGGCACCAGAGAAGACGCCGGATCCAAGCACTGTGTTGTCCTTTCTAGGTATTGAGTTGGATTTGGTGGCCATGGAAGTGAGGTTGCTGGCGGATAAGAAAATGCATGTGAGATTGTTTATTGATGACATGTTGGCCAAGACAAAAGGGATGGTGAGGATGGTACAGGTGCTGCTAGGGCATCTGAACTTTGCATGCAGGGCAGTTAGGTCAGAAAGGGCATTTTGCAGGAGATTGAGCAGGTCATTAGCGGGACTCATGTTGCAACACCATCACATGTGACTGTCCGCAGGGACGAAGGAGGATTTACACATGTGAGGCAAGTTCTTAGAAGAATTCAATGGGATTCCCATGTCTGCACCAGAGGAGTGCAAATGGGACGTGCAGATATTTTCCGACGCTGTAAGAGCATGCCGGTTTGGAATGTACTGGCAGGGCAGGTGGTGCCCAGAGGTACGCCCGCAACAATGGAAGAATGGGGGCAGGATTATTGCTTTCTTGGAGATGTTTCCTTTAGTCATAGCGGTCACAGTGTGGATGCAGAGCCTAGCGCATAGAAAGGTCATTTTCGGGGTGGTTAACATGGCAGTGGTGCAGGTGGTCAACAAGCAGTCAGCAAGAGATGAGCAGGTCCTGAAGTTGATGAGAGTATTCATTCTAAGTTGTCTGAAGTGTGATATACAGTTGCGGCCGAAGCACATCCTGGGAGTGGACAATGACATTGCAGATGCTTTGTCTCGTTCGCAGTGGGGGAGGTTCCATGGACTGGCCACGGAGAGGGAGTTTCAGAAGACGCTGGTGCCTGCGGGGATGTGGTCCGTAGGAGACAAAGGATGCTGCAACTGGTGGTAGGGTCATTAGGAGTTTCTACGAGACGGGCATATGGCCAGGATCTGGCAGGCCTTTATAACAGGAGGGGCCAGGAGGAGGACAGGGACTTGGGCCGGAGAGGAGGATGTCATACAGTTCATTATGCCTCTGATAGGGGTTTGGTGAAGTTCACTGTTGCTGCCAAGCTAGCGGGGATAGCACTCATGGACAAGTTGTGGTGGGGATATGCCCCTTCGGCAGGTGAATTAGGAAAGTGTATGCTAGAGGGTTGGGCCAGGCAAGCAGGGAAAGGACAGTGGGCCAGAATGCCGGTGTGAAAAGCATTATTAGGCAGGATGATAGAGGAGCTACCCAGGATATGCATTAGCTTACAGGAAGCAGATTTATTTGCTGCCTTAATGTAATGGCTGTATTTCAGAGCATTCAGAGTGTCAGAGTTGTTGGGGAGGAAATGGATTGCAGGCCTTCATTGAGGGAAGTACACAGAGTGAAGCGGTTATGATCCTCCTCACGCACTCGAGGACGGACCAAAGGGGTGTGCAGAAGTCAGTATTACTAGAGGCCAATGAAGAGGCTTTGATATGTCCCGTTTGATGGGGGTACGTATTACAAACATGGACATGTGTCTTTTCAGGTGCAGTAGCAGGGCCAGAGTCGGAGGCGCTAGCCATTTGCATAGTCGGGCATTCATTCGTCAAGTTGGCAGAGAGACACTAGCTTCAAAAAGGGAAAGGTGTTAACTTAGGATTGGAACCTGCCTTGTTTAAAATAAGTTGGCATGGGAAAGGGTTTTGCGCTGGCACAAGCTCAATCCCAGTTTGAATAAATTGATGCCCGAATGTTCTAATAATTAATTTCAGGGAGAATGATTTAGTGGTTTACAAGGGTTTGGCCCTACTAAAGCAAATGAAAAGGGACTTGAGGAAGATTAGGCAGCAGTGGTTGTGATGCTTTGTCATTTGGACTGAATTCATCCCTGGAAGACAATCAAGGGTGCCACCATTGATAAAGCCCGGAGGAAGATAAACAGGGACATGAGGGTCTTTTGTGGTGAGTCAGGTTTCGGTAGAGTGGAGCAACCAGAACTAAGATATAATGCAGTGTACTTTTTCAGGGTTGCTGGTGTTCATTTGTCTCACTACGGGATGGAGATTCACCTGATATACAAATAAAGGAAGTTTTAGACAAAGCCCTTTACAAACGAAGATACCCAAGAATAGCCTGATGAATAGGTGATGGGAGGGGGGGGGGGGGGTGGTCAGAAAAGTTATAGGGACTGTTTCTGAGTGGCGTCTGGTAGCTAGTTCTGTACAGTTTTCCTGTTCACTTTATGGTTGGGAACAGGTTGCTCCAGCAGATAATAAGGGTAGGATAGGAGATACTTAGGGGCTCATTAGCATCACTGTTTTCCCGCATCCTCCGGGCCGGCGGAAGCCACCGCCGGCCCGGAGGATGCAGGAAAACCGCCGCGGTGCCTCCAAAGACCCACCACCAAATTAGGATGGCTGCTGGGTCTTGGTTTATGTCCGGCGCTTTTCCGCCGCGGTCGGCTTACAACCGCGGCGGAAAAGCTCTTATATGGTGGCGGTGTCTCTCAGACACCGCCAGCCATATTAGGATTGCGTATCTGATATGCTTTTCCACGGCGGGTTCTCCGCCGTGGAAAAGCATACAGATGAGCACTTTGGGGGCCAGTTGCAGGCCCACAGGGTGAAGGGGGGGTGGGGGTTGCACATATGGTACCCCCCTGCATTTACATGCAGACAGCAGCAGGCACCGCGCGGTGCCTGCAGCTTTCTGCATGTAAATGCAATGCGTGCTTTTTTACCATTGCGGCGGGCGCAGCTTGAAGCCGCAACCGCCGCAATGTTAAAAATAGAGGATGTGACCGCCAGGGTGGCGGTCACATCCTAATTGCAGAGGAGGGAATGCCGCAGCCCATGCGGACGTTCCCTCCTCCTCAAAGGTCGCGGACGGACTCAAGTCCGTCCGCGATCCTAATGGGCTCCTGAGTTAGGGGGATATTTAGACAGGTTGAGAAGATGTTACAGGATTTAAAGGGTCACCAGTTATTGACTGAGTTGGGGTTGTTAAATAGTTGCAAAGAAAGGAGAAGTGTGGGGAAACTTTAGGGGTGGGGGTGGAGGATATGTAGATGAAAGATTTCTAGCGGGGTTTAGTCTTGTGAGGCATAGGACAAGGTTATGTTTTTTGTAAGATGCCCCTGTTTTCAATAAAGTGTCCTTTTTCACACATCTTGAGATTTGATTGTGGTCCATTCTGGGCGTGTGGCCCAATGGGGCTTTGGGGAGGCTCGCACCCCCAGGGTTTTTGGGCCGTTGGTGCAGCCTGCAACAAATTGGGCTCTCTATGGGCTGCACTTGGGCTATGTGCTTGGGTATTTTAGCTGGAAATTTTAGAGGCTGTATTACCATTTTGTAAGGTGACATGGCAGCCGGCAGTTAGGGACAGTTTCCAATCCCCTCCTACCGACCCTTTAGAAGGTAAGATGGGGAGGTTATTTTGGTTATTATGGGATGGATGGCCGAATTTGTTGAGTACAGGTGCATCAGGGGAGTGAAAATGCATTGTAATTGGTTGTCACTTGAAGCAGGTTCATGGCGCCTGGGAGCTAGTTCTGTGCAATTTTACAGTTCACTTTATAGTTGGGAACAAGTTACTCCAGGAGCAGGTAATAAGAGTAGGATAGGAGATACTTAGTTACGTAGATCTTTTGACAGGTGGAGAAGAGGTTACAGGGTTTAAAGGGACAATCGTTATTGACTGAATTGGGGTTGCTAAATAGTTGCAAAGACAGGAGAAGGGAGTGGAAACCTTAGGGGTGATCGAGGGAGATATGTAGATGAAGCATGTATAGAGAGGTTTAGTTTTGGGAGGCAAAGGCCAAGGTTATGTTTTTTGTAAGATGCACCTGTTTTCAATAAAGCAGCCTTTTTCACACAGCTTGAGAGTTGACTGTGGTCCGTTCTGCGCTTGTGGCCCAAAGGTTATTCTTTCAATGCGTTACAGGCATGTACTATTTAACAAGCGGCTCCACTGAAGGTTGTAAGGCTGAGTCAGAGATGACTAAAAACAACATTCATAGAATTCTTGAGCTGGGTGTTTGGGTTAGGTTTTTTTATAAATAATGTTTGATTTTAACACAGGGTTTATTCACTTTTTGTTTCATTCACTTTTTGGTGCTTTATTTATTTTGCGGTGTAAAGGCACATATTCATATATGAACAGCCTGGGTAATTTTTCACTAATTTTCAATTTTAAGTAATTGATAATAGGCACACATATTTTGATAAAATATATGTTTGAGTACAATATGCATAACATTTTACATTCATTTTGAAGAGTTTAACAATTTACACATGGTTCCTGATGGGTTGTTCTAAATTTCCAGTTACCCCTGACGAAGGGCCTGTAGCCCAAAATGCATTGGGTGGACTTTAAATCTGGTTACTCAATTGAAATGTGATACACGGAGCTGTTGGACAAAGCCCAGACGGGCATTCTTGGAGCATTGAAAGGTTTTAAATCACATTCTCTCTGTCTGAACTTTAAATTGAACACAGATAAAAATAGGTGAAAAGGATTACTTATAAGATTACTGGATTTTTTACTGTGACGATTGATTGTCTGTATGCAGTGCAGCTTTAAACTGGTGCATGCCGATGCCCCAGGTACTCTTTGTAATTGAATTTGTGACTCCTGAAAATCTCATTGTACCCTGTAACCGTTATAGTCAATGAATTAATCGGGGTAGGAGTAACAAGTGAAGTAGGCCTGCTGCAGTCTTAGTTCATGAATACATATGGTCTCAGCTGTCAGTAAACATTTAAATCCTCTTGTAGAATGTTCTTGCTGACCACTAATTACTGTTGGTCTCTTGCTAGGTGAGAGGTGTATTCCACTAAAGCTGGTCATTGCTGACTGCTAGCATTAATAGACTCACCCACCCTGGCTCCATGATATGTGGTAACCCTCCCTGGTATTACCTTGTGAGCTCTGAATATGCTAAGAGAAGCTCTTTGCTTCAGTAAGGATGATTTTGGGCAGGTGTAATAGCAAGTGATTTTTTTTTCATCAGGTGTTACTGTCAGCTGCAGCTACAGCTACTCAATGATAGATTTAACGAGTGAAGATGTCCCTATAATGAATGAGGCCTCTTCTTCTGTCAGCAGGATCTCTATTCCCTGTCAAGTAGATAGTAACCGCAGGATGTATTTTCTGTGGAATATTTACTTTATCAGCCACAATTTAGTAACATTCAGGTACTGGTTCTTATCTCATGTTTCTTTTGTATCTGTTACACTTAAAAAGCCCTAAGGGATAAGGGGACTTGATTCTATGGAAGATTTATAAGTACACATGGGTCTTCCAAACACATTAGTATGTCACTCAAATTTGAAATTTGTAGCAACCAGTGAACTGGCCAGTATAGGGTCTAACTGGTTCATATCACTCCTTTCTAAAGGCACACCTGGCTAGGTTTTGCTAATTCCCAGAGCTGTAGGAATATGTGTGCGTTACTGCAGGTAAGGGACAGCACACAGTCATCTCATACCCGTCCCCGAGGACCATACACATTAGAAGAAAGCCCATTTGTGAGCACACCTAACAGAGTAGTTGGAGGAACCATGATGTGCCTACCCCAATTGTGTCTACTCAATTCATTATACAAGCAATAGATAATTAATATAATGGGTTTTTATTAAATCCTATCCTCTAGTATTATCTAAGTATTACAACAGTCATCTCAACAAGATCAGTACTAACAATGTCACAATAAATTTGGGATAAAAGAATAAAAATACTAAATATTATATTTTGTTAGTGAATTCAAGCCTACCATTGTTGTCAGATCAGCAAAGCTATGTAAAACCACCTGCACTCCTTTTTACGACCTAAGAATGGCCTCTACCTCATCAGATAGGATGTCCTTTGAACAAGTACTGCTCCCAGTACTCTAGAAAGCCTTTCTCCCTCTCCTTAGGAGAGAAAGGGTTATATTGTACTTTCGCCTGGTTATGGCTGTTTCCTATTTGAACGGCAAGAACACCCATTGTTTGGTGAGTGAGCCTGGCAACCTGTTGTTGGGTGAAGCACTTTCTTTTCAGTTTAATATAGGGCACACTTGACCCAAAGGTATCAGAGCTCCTCACATGAACACCAGTTGCATTACAGAGGGACACATTCATTTTTAAGGCACAGGGAGATTAAGTGAATAAATGTTGCACTATCATATTGTTATGACAATTTTCACACAATCAAATCTCCTTAGGCCTTCAAGACTTGTACCCCAAGAGTCAGTTAGTAACCGCCTTTGGTGAGGCATTATACCATATGACATGAGTTTTCATGTATCAAGTAAAGACGAAGTAATAAGGGGCATCATGAGGAAATAAATCCCTCCAGAGATTGCAGTATTAAGCCTGCCATAAAAAGCACCAAACCCTCATCCTGCTTATCTGATCCCATCCCTCCCACTTTTGCTAAACAACAAGCAAATTCTCTCTCACAAGGACATTTTGAGACATACAGTGGCAGGGGTTTGTTTTCTAATTATCTCGTCTCTGACCTGTGACAGAGAAGTCATGTGACCCTGAGGTATATATCTTCCTTCTTAGAATGAGTCAGGAGTAGAAAAAATAATTTGGGGTAAAGTTCTCATGCAAGTTAGGGGCTTGTGCGCAGATCCACTTTTTTTAGTTTTGTCCTTTATTTATTTCTTTAAGAAAGATGTATGTTTAAACAGTAAGATTCTTTTTGTCCATTGAACACCCCAAATTACGATGATCGTTGAGAATAGCCAAAGAAGATTCCTAAATGTGATCAACATGGAATTTATTTTTATAGTGGTTTGTGTAAATGCGGTTTCCTAGATTCTTAATGGCTGGTATAAGCGTTTTCGTAAACAAGGGACAAAGTAGGAGGCCTGGCCAGAGTTTGTGGAGTGACCAAAAAACTCTCCATGGAGTTCCGCAAGCGATGGAGTGAGGTAAGTTGCACTGCTGATTTTTAGCTCAAAAGTGTGCATCCTTCTGCCATTTGAGATGTTCTACTCGAGTTGCAGCTTCCTCAATGCAAGTGGCAGGTTTCTCAACATGAGCAGTAATGACCTACCGCGACCCCTTGCAATGAGAAATCTCGCCTGGAGATAGTCTGGCATTGGATTTTCCTAGCTCGCTCTTGCTAACTCAATATTGGCAAGCCATGAGAGAGGAAAGAATCTGCTGCACACCAATATGCTGAGTTTTTAGAAGCTCTGCGGTCCATGCGGAGTGCAGAGTTAGAAAAAGTCCACAAACTCCTCAAGGGTAGCAGAGTTTACCGCCCAGGCCTACAAATTAGTCTAATGAACAGAATTACTTTTTTCATATTGCTTCCCTTGCACAGATCTGAGCCAAGCAAACTAATAGACAAAGACCAGTGGGTCTCTGTGTTTCAAACTTTTGAATGTAATTGAAGAAGCATGTTCCATCCAAATCCTAAATTCTGTATAGAAAAACATTGCTGGGAGTGATTTTTCAAGAGTGACGCATTGTGATGCAACATGCCCCACACCTTCTTAGTTTTGAAACTCTGTCTTGAAGGATTATGCCAGTCATGTAGCCAAGAATGTATGAGAGTCATCATTAAAGACAAGAGTGATTTAATTTTTAAAACATTTTTGTTTACTGCCAAGGGCCCTTAAATTAAATTAAATTACATAAAATAATGTACAATGTTCACATTCCGAGAGTTTGCACAAGAGCATTTGCAATACAAACATGTTAAACAGTAAGATTTACATTACAAATAGTAAGCAATGTAAAATTCACCATGGCTGTACAGTGACTATTGAACAACTGCTTAATATTGCTCGTTATTATGAACTAACATTTCATGGATGATATTGGTGAATGATTTCATGTAGGAGCACCAGACCAGGGGGAAGTAGTGCTTCGTTATCATTCAAAGTGATCCTCAGCCATACTCCTGAGATGCGGTTGTCGTCCTTCGCCAAATCAAAAAGTCAAATCTTCATGTTTCTCTACGGCTGGTGTAGCTTTACTGTTCAATGACTTCTAATGGGTCTCTGGATGTCCTCTGGTGGGATATTGTGTTTCAGCAATGAATGTTTATGAGAAAGGGAGATGGTTAGGGATCCTCAATACATTTTGTCAGTGGTATCAGTCGCAGTGGTCGAATCAAAGGCCAAAGGAATGGTAAGTAGGTTGAAACCTGAAAGTTGAAAAAGTACAAGGTCAGATAGGTCAAGGAGGCAATTGCCCATCCTCACAGTCCAGCAAGCAATGGAGGCACCAGGAGCTCATAAAATATATTTTGCTCTGTGTTTAACTTTGGCTTGCAAAGAATTTGAATAACATTCACCAAGGTGACGGGGGAGTCAGCACTGAAGAGATTGTGACTCTTCAAATACGACAAGAGGTAAGGCAGTTTATGAAAATGTGCTGCCATACAATATTGTACTCCAGCAGGTGCCTCTTGTCTTCTCCAGTGTCACACCCTGTTGTTTTGGAATCATACAGATTATTTTTACCAATGTGAAACAGGCCTGATAAATGTCAGTCCTAGGGGTCGATTACGATCTCGGTCGAAACGGAAGCTTTCCGACCGAGATGGTTGGTTTCACTATTGACCCCCTAAATACAATTTCAGTTGTCGGAAATGAAACTGGCCAGTCATTCCAGTTGGCTTCCAACAGGCTCAAGGAGCCAGTCGGCCTGTCGGAGTCTGGCCCGTAATTCATAGGGATGCATTTTTATACCGTCCATGTTATGATTAGGGTTCCCTGATTTCCGCTTTGTCTGATTTTTACAGAAAAACACAGACAGAAAACACTGTCTGTATTTATTTTTGAAAGTGGAAAAATACAGATAATTTAGCTTCTTTTGAGTGATTCATCATGCTGAGATTAATCACTTCCAGGCCAGTAGCTGTACATAATGACAGCAAGGGGAGCTACAAAACTCAATGATATGTCTTTAAATTACTGCATATCTCAAGATGTATGTGTGTTGTTACACTATTTCTTTAATGTGAGTTTATTATGTTTATATTTTTTACTGTGTAATGTGCTAAAACCTGACAGGCATTTAAGTATGAGTCCACATTTATCTGTTAAATAAATGCAGAAAGACACGAGTTATCACCTCATCTATTTAAACAACACAAATTAAATATGGATAAATACCAATAAGCTGGCCAAAAAAGAAATATGGACAAATACAGACGGAAATGTTCAAATAATAAATACCATAAAACCGTGAGACCTAATTATGATGCACGGTTTCCGGGGCAGACTTTCCATGCCGGCTTCCGATATGCAAAGCCTGTTGGAAAGTGTGCTTGGGGGCCTCTAGCAGGGCCCCTTCTGTTGCGGCCTCCGGTTGGGGTCCAATGGGGCACGTTGATCCCAGCACTGTGTGGCAGGCACCTTGAGGTGCCTGCCACGTGGTGCAGGGAGGAACACAGTCTCCCATTTCTCTATGGGAGCTTGTGCTACAGCTGATTTATAGCCACAACACATGCTCCCATAGGGAAAAGTAAGTATGTGACCGCACCATGTGTGGTTGCATCATAATTAGGCGGTCGTGCCTGCCAACTAGAGGTCAGTCGGTCCATGTTTCCATGACAGTGTTGGGCGGACTCAAGGGGGCAGATAACGATGCTTACTCACGGGCCCCCCCTTTGCACCTGTACCACATTTGCAGAATTATTTTGCTCTTCTGTGCAATCACAAAGCATCCATAGAGGAATTACAGCCACGCTCTTGGTGGCTCTATTCTCGCATGATGCATCTCTGAATTGGTAAAGTAGTTCTCTTCTAAAAGGTTTTACATCCAATCTTCCCCAAAATAGAGGTGTTTCTTTTATGATGATGAGTGCTTTGGACAACCCTACCCCGAAATCTCTCCTCCTCCAGCACCAATGGGATGTGATCGCTCAGTCTCGCTAGTTCCATTGTTGGTTACATATTTCCCTAGGCTCTTGAAAACCTATGTATTTCGTTCCTTTTCAACCCTCATAACTGTAATGTAATTTAAAACAGTAACCAAAGGCCTTATATTATAAGTGCTCTGGAATTATGAGACTAAGAAGGGCCGATTGTACTCTTGAACGTCTAGTACAAGAATATCGTGACACAGTAATACTGTGGACAAAATATCGAGGGACAAAATATTAAAGGGTAAATGCACAAAGGGACATATACATTTGCCATTCTTAACTCCAAATAAATAAAGATATATGTATATGTATTTTGGTACACATATGTTGAATTAGGTACAGAAAATCTTTACATACTTACCTTTTGATATTTTGTCTCTTGATTTTTTTATCAATGATATTAGTGTCCCACAATATTGTTATTCATGAGACACAAAGGAAGGCCAAATTATGGAACACAGTGCAAATTATGCAGCATAATGTAGTACATTCTGTGACAATACTATTTTGCTGTTTTATCAAATATTAATGCTGTTCTCGCAAAATGTTTTGCCTCTCTAGTACCAGTATAACACATGGGTGATTAATTCAGGTGAGTAGTTAACATTTGCCACAGAGCAACACCATGTGCAATTTTTGATTCTTCTAAACTAGCAAAACATTTATTTGTAAAAAAACTGTAAACTATGTAGCATAGGGTGGATTGTTTGGCAAGTATAGTAAACCCATTATTGTATGGAAGAAGTGCCTGGAGACCCTCACGGGTGACAAGCAGCTCTCTACAAATCCACCCTACATTTACATTACATTCCAGTGACCCCCATCGATAAGTGATGGTTTGTTGTGTGATCCTTTTAGTCTGATAGTACTCACACTCTCACTCACATTGACAGGAAAAAAGCATCAAAATCTTACCTCACCCTACTTAGAAAGTATGAACTCGCACAACCTGAGAGTGCTTTTCATCATTTTGATCATGTCCTCAAGCTGGCAGATAGAGAGAATGGAAACAAGAAGGCTATTTAGACATGACAACATGTATAACAGTTGACTTATTTTTCTCAAAAAACTCAAATTGTGGGCATTGCCAGTAAATGGTTGACCCCAAGGAATAGGAGATTTTTTCTCCATTGATTAAAGCCAAGGCCAGCCAAATTCTTTGTCTAGTCTAGAAGTGAGGATAGAAAAAGCTAAATTTGCTCCTATTGTGAAAGGGAATTTTTAGCCCATAGATTCTTGCTCGCCCACAAATTGGATCAACCCCAGTGTATTTTGTTTCGCAGAAGAGGTTAGTCTAGAGTCAGAAGGGTAATTGTTTTAAATAATCTTTTTTCAACAGGAGATAAATTCCACCTCTGTACATTTACACTGTGCACTAAAACCAGCTTTGAAGTTAAGAAATCAGCTCTAGCTCTCTAAGGGTACCAGTGGATGAGAGACGGATTGAGTTGCTACACCATTCACTCCTTGTTAATAACGTAAAGAATTCCTTGTGTTTCTGAGAATGGAGTATAGTTTCCATGGGAAGATATTCGTGTGATATCATGTGGATGTACTTTGTTTGTGAAGATGGTATGGAAGAAACAGAATTTGAGAGAGAAGGCACATGAACATGATGGTATTGTATTTTAAAGAAAACTCACATGTTTCTCCGGTGAAAATTTGGGGATGTGGAAGTCATCCCTGTATTCTGGTGGTGGTAGTTCTTCAAGCAGATTGTCTGGATCCTGAAAATATAATAAAAAAGATCAGCATTATCAAGACCGTTGTAAACAAATGTAGACTGTCATGAGTCTTGAAGATGAAAGTCATGAAAGGCTGCACACCTCAAGCAAATAAAAAACATATGTACAAGAAACAGCATACTATGTTCACTCCTATTTTGGCATTTCACATCCTTAGCACCTTGTACTCACCTAAAAGCAGAACATATGTGTGAGTGAAATATTGCTTATGTGAGTAATGGATCAAAGATGCAGTAACAGTGAATAATAGTGATTTGGCAGTGTATACGTGTGCTGCTACCATAAGTGCTCACTCTGCTCTTTACCTAAGAAATCTTGTATGGCGCTTTCTAAACAATACAGTTTCTACCTTATCTGATAAATACCATCCTGGCTCCCAAAGGGCTCGCCTACCATTGACAGATCACTCACCTCCACTACATTGTAAAGAAATAAAGAAAGAAATTATTGGAGGACGTGTCCAAGCAGCCGAAGATGGTAGCCGCATTTTGAGCGAGCTACATGCCAGCTCCTAGAACCTTGCTGAATCCGAACCTTAGGTGACCTATTTTCAGTTGCAGGCACCAGTGCAGTGGCCCTATAATCACCCCCTTTGGCCCACCCAAACCTATCCAGGGAGCCCTGGATGAGAGAGCCAATTTCTGCAATCGACGGCCTGGTTGTGCATACGGCCTACCTGTAGATGGGCCTGCCAGAGGCAAACACCACCTGGAGCTGTGAACCCACAGTGGCAAACCCTCTCAGCATCGACTCCTGGAGCGTGAGAGGGAGAGAAGACAGGCGTGTGGCTGAGGTGTGGCACATTGCTGCTTTCACTTCCAGGTGGTAGCCCGTAACAATGTAACGGGCACCTTAGAGTGGAGGAGATGGACTGGTCACCACACGTGGCTAGGACTGAAACTGCAGCCTGGTTGAGCCAACTATGGGGCAACCTTTTCTTGAATGCAAACATCCATGTGGTGCCCGCTACACTTGTC
Organism: Lissotriton helveticus; assembly: GCF_964261635.1. NCBI lineage: Eukaryota > Metazoa > Chordata > Amphibia > Caudata > Salamandridae > Lissotriton > Lissotriton helveticus. The sequence goes on along the minus strand of NC_136073.1, from coordinate 600,192,414 downwards.
CTCTTTGGCCAACCTAAGCCCATGTAGGGAGTCGGGTATGAGAGAAACTTATTAGGCAAATAACACTCTCACTGCAGCGACTTACCTCTACCTCTGCATTGACTCTTGACTCGCAAGGGAGAGGATGCAACCACATGGGAGCGGAGTGGTAGGGACCACCTTTCATTTTAAGCACCCCCATGGGCTTGTGACAGCCCAGCTGATTTGGTGGCCCAGAGAAGAAAAGAGGGGGTGGGCAACATGAGAGAAATTCCCCACAGAATACTTCAGAACCTGCATCATGGATTGTGAGATATCCTCCTCCTTCATTCTGGAAAGGGCGCACCGGGCACTGGCCCTAACCACAGCCAGGGAGACCGCCTAGAGGCATTACCATCAGTATACTGTACCTTATGGACAGACTATATCCTGCGGCAGGCACAACAACGTCCATTGCACCAACTCTATGGTTAAGCTCTTCCCCGATTACGCAGGTAAAGTGCAGCCCCTTCTTACATCTTTCTTAGAGGTTAAGTGAAAAGTTAGGGCTAAGGACATTCAATATATGCTGATGTACCCTGCCAAACTGAAAGTAATGTATCAGTGGAGAACCATTTTGTTTAAGAGTCCAGAAGAGCTCTGGGACTGAGCGGCGGAGAGGAAATAACTGCCCATATCAACTAAGGAGCCAATAACAATTTGGGAGGCCGAAGGGGGTCAACCATCCTACTCTAGGAGGAAACTCAGCAGACTGATAGGAGGCCAACTGTGGTCAAAACTGGAAGACAGACATACGGCATCCTCCTCAGAGAGCTCTGCTGGTTATCATGGGGGAGGGGACGCTACCAGTGGATGATGAGATGTTATTCAGTGGTATAGAGTTTGGTCCCTTTCCTTCCTTGTAGAGCTACAAGTTTATTCTCATTTGCTGACAAAGGAGAGACACATTGCATCTGTAAAGAGGGGCTGTCTTGGGGCAAATCACTCCTTGCTACACAAGACTATGGTGATTACTTTATTTTGATAGAGTACTATGTTGTATTGTATGTTGTTCCTATTCAGGTTGCTTGTTTTTGGGGCGACAGATGCTTCCTCTTTAGAAGTGTTGATTAGAGGGTTGTTTGGGGAAAAGTTGGGTACTTTAGGGTTGAGCTAGGTCACAATACTAGGTCTCATGCAAGACACATTGCACAGGATCTATTCAAACGGGCTCTTTTTAGGCTCTATTTATTTACAGCACTATTAGAAAGTAGACATTGCACATACTGCTTTTTGTGCATGACAGCCCGTCTCTAATATACGTCTGGGGTGGGTGACAGCTACACTTTGTGCATTCAAGCAAGACCGCCACAACACATAAAGGATAGATGGATCTGAATACCCATCTAACTATATCTGCATTATGATGGCCTTTCTTGGGCGGGGTGGAAGGGAGGGTCTAACACGTCACTTGAATAGGCAGTGTCCTGTCCTCACAAAAAGGACAGATTATCCCTGATGGACAGGACTGAGTTGAAAGGAGAACCTATGCACTTCAGAGGGCTGCTTTGAAGTCACACCCTCACATCAAAGGCACTTTTGGGTATAAGTACTGGGTCTTTGACCCCCACCCCGAAAATCAGACACTTCTGAACTGAATCTATCAGAAGGACTGTTGTGGTGCTGAAATGACTCATTTTTAGACTGCAAGCTTGAAAGGCCTGCTTCTATCTTCCGTTGCCCTGCTGTCTGCTGCTCTCGGACTCTGCTGAAGGAGAGCTTTACTCTGCCTTACCGCCAAGGGATCTCCAGGTGCTTGTGGCTTGCCTCCTGTTGCTTGAGAATCAGGGACATCAAAGTCCTTACCCCTGCTCCTGTGCCTGAACTTACTGGAAGTGGTCCGGTTAGAGGCTACAAGCAGGTATCGAACGGGTGCCAGGCGTTGCGGGCAGTGTGCCATTTTCGCCTCCAACCCCCTCACAAGACCTATGGGGAGTGGATCTTTTATTTTTCAAACTATACAGGTTCCTCTGATTATGAGGTAATTTTCCCACAACTTGTTGGTTTGTTCATTTTGCACCTTTTTTTACACTGATTTTTAACTTTCACGTCCTCTAGTCAGGGTGGGCCTTAGCGTGCCCATACCGCCGAGGTACACTCCCCATGGTCCTGATGAATGCCCAGTAAATCACACATCAAGGGCAGAAACATGTTGACCCCACTTTAAGTGGAAATAGCCAAACAATTAACTTGGTAGTTTCCTAAACACATTGCTTTTAATTTGTCAGATTGGCCACAGAATAAAGGTTTTATGTGAGACACAATCTGGACATTTTTAAACCCTTTTCACATTTACATAATCTTCACAACTAACCAGCTCCACAGTAATCCTGGCGTTGTAGCACACCGGGGAGGCATTCGGCTACACCCTGTGGGCCCGATGATGAAGCATGCCACCAACCAGGGTGGTGAGTGAGGGCTTCCTATACAAATCTAATAAGACTTGCATACTCATCTTCTCTCCTTTTGTGCTTCTATACATTTATTGATTTACACTCTTTCGTTGTTTTAAGCTTACTGAAAGTGGACCAGATACTTGCAACATGGAATTTGGCGCATCTCCTGTCTGTGTGTAATAGAACCGGCGATCAACACTGTTGCTGGAGTTGTCACATCACATTTGAACCAGCATTTTGCCTCTAGAGATTAATGCATCGGACAGCGCATCTCCGCCACTGCAGCATGGTGAGATCGAGGCATCCCCTCGACTGTGTGGCAGAATCTGGTGAGGCACATCACTCAACACCTCTCGACTCAAGCACCCATCTTCCGAACTGACACATCGCCATCACTACGTGGAACAGATCGACCCATCTCACTGTTTGTGACCAGGAAAGGTACTTTGATCACTTGGTCCTGCATGGGTCCTGTAGCTGGCCTGCCCTTCCACGCGGTCAGCCTGAACGTTGACTTTGACCCGGTCCAGCACGATGTAAAGTAACTTATTTAATGCTACTTGCTTCTAAGCCCTTCACTGCATGTATTTATTTAACATTTAATATCTCAACTTCTATACATTGGATTTTGTAATGTTGGTCTTGTTTTGTTTATAATAGTGTTAGTATTTCTAAACCTGTATGGAGTCATTTTGTGGGGTATTCTTTCTGTTGCTGTGTGTTGCCTCTTTATATAAGCCTCACTGCTCTGTGGCAAGCTACCAGAGGGTGAACACAGGTTATCTTTTAGTGTGGATACCCTCACTAGGATTACCGCTTCTGCTTGGACAGGCTGCATTCTTTTGCCAACCAGAAACCCAATTTCTAACACATGAGTCTCATAGGAAAGCTGGGACAGGAATATGACCCAGTTGACACGTAAAATTAAGGGAAATATGGTGGGATAGATCTCCCCCCGATCATGATGGAGTATAGAGCCAGTCAAGTCAAGAATAACTTTATTTCAGCTCAGAGAACCATGAAAAGATTTACAAATTAATATGATTAAAATACAATACATACACAATTCATCATAAAAAGGTAAAATCTCTGTACAGATTTTACTCCTAAGGCTATTTGATCGCAATGGAGTCTCTTATGTAATTAGCTACTGCAATACAGATTTCAGCCGTAGCCAAAGACGGTAAGAAGTTAAAACCATCAATACGAGCAAGAGCGAGTATTTCTTAGTAATGGGAGCAGAAATCTAGTTCTCTCTGATTTATACAATGTTCAAAATAATACAAAGTCCATAGTTCTTTAAACTGAGACATTATCACATGGGCAGAACAAAACCTTGTTTGACCACCCTCCTTGGCGAGGAAATGCCGGCAACAAAGTGCACAGTGTATAAACAGAACCTGGTTAGATAAAATCAGAACTGGAACTTAGTAGAAATAAATAGATAACATTGTGCAGGGGCAGGAAGCAAACAGGGGACTCCAATATTGTCAAGTTGGTAACTAAGAGGCCTATTGCCCCTGGAACAGTATGCCTCCTTGAAAACTCCTTTGGCATTTAGGGGAATTCCTTCAGGGTTTTCAATAAAGTATTCCAGACCAATCTCATGGTAAATCCTCTCTAAATATTAAAACCATGGAACCTTTAAAACATTGTCTGATTTTTGGGAATCTTTAATAACATCACATGAAAATATGAAATCCTCAGAGGTCCCTATCTTGGCCTATAGAAGAAAAGGGGCACTGCCTATACGGTCTTCCATAAATTCTAGTTAAGTTCTGTATGGCAAAAGAGGTAGGAACACTTTTTGGGAGCATCAGTAATCTTTTCATGAATTTATTTTCGATTCCTACAAATTGTTGGTTTTTAGCGTAGCCCCAAACCCCTGCTCCATACCTGGCAATAGAGAGACATTTGGCTATAAAGGGTAATTAGTTCCTTCACAGGCTTGTGCCCCAATGTATGGTTTAAATCTTTTATTAATTTTAAAACAGGAAAAAGGACAAGACCCCCAGCTCCCTAGGGACAATGCAATAAAGACAAAAAGTTGTCCCCACTTTAGAAGCCAAACGGAATAGTGCATCCATCACCCTACTTGTCTGCTGTGCTCTTATGGTTAAAAGAGGTTCCCGCCTCAACAGGTTGCTAAAAAGATTGCCCAAGTATGAGAAGTTACTGACCTTTTCTGTGCAATGTCCTAAAACCTGACAGGAATCTAAGTATGTGTTTTTTCCCCTTTACTGCCATATCTTACTATGACTGTGGTACCGGAGTGACGACTGGGGAGTAGGGTTACTAACGCTTTTTCCACACCCATACCTTCCAACAATGCCCATAATTTATCACTATTGACAGTGTCAAAAGCATCAGATAGGTCCATGAAGGCAGATGGATAGAACTCTTCAAGGACCTTCTGTGCTTATTAATGATTAAAGATGAATTAAGATATTGTTCAGTTGTACCCTGCCCTCTCCTAAAACCATATTGAGTATTGGACAGAATCCAATTTTCTGATGCCCAATCTTTCAAGCGTGCAAGGAGGACTCTGCCCAAAACCTTATCTGTGGCGTCTATCAACTAAATGGGCCTATGGCACGCCAGGTCACGTTTTGCACCTTTGAGACCACTGTTGCTTCCTTCCTTGATGAGGTTGTATAGCCCTCTTCAAAATGGTGGCATTGCCACAGCTGTTGTATGTTTTGCCACACTACCTCCAGAAAATCCTTACCCATTGGTGTACAACCCTACAGTTCAACATCAATAGCTACAAGTAGGGAGGACCGGTGCCATGAATCTCTCATAAGGAGTGCATTCAATCCTTTGTGATGGTGGACTAGGGGCAGTAGACATCAGACTATAATACTGGGCAGCTCAGCTCAGCTGCTGGTGGTTAATGACTGGATCTTTGGGGACCGGGGGGACCCAGCCACGAAACTTAAGCAGGCTCCCTTTACCCGGTAAGCACCAGGGTTTTGGCTGTATGGGGAGTTTCTCCTGCCCACTATTCCAGCCATTTTAGCCGTTCCAGCCATTCCATTGATTAACTAGAGGTTGCCTACTAGGAAGAAGCTGTGGTGCATGTGTACATGCCCAACGGAAACGGTAGGGCTGCAGGGCACTGAGATAAGTTTGGGATCTCTAAATAGGGAGACATCTGGCAGACATACCATATGATGTTCTATGACCAACTTGAAGCTAAAGAGGATTTACAGAGATCCCAGTTGTTTATTTACCTACTGTGAGGACATGCACTGGTTAGGCACACGGGCCACATAACAGCGCTCACAAGAGTACAGTCCATTAGAAATCTGACTCATGATGTTAGCTATTGGTAGGAAAGGCAGATCTTGCTTATACAGAATTCTTGTGCTAAATGTCCCAGACCGGCTAAACAAATTGCAAGAAAGATATGAGTCAGACCTGCAGCCCTTGGATGATGACAAATGGTTTAAGGCAAACAATGGCAGCCGAAAATGGGTAATATTGCCTCACCTGAGATTAGACCAGGTTAAAGAATATATTAAACCCCTGAGAGGCTATGAAGGATGGGGAGGGACAGCTGCCCTGAATATTTTCGTTATGGACAGGCCAGAAGCTCCTTCATGCTTGTGGTATGGAAATGCCAGGTGATTCAGGTGTATTGGATCCTGCTATACCCTAACCTACAAAGGGTATGCCGATTTCTGATAGAACACAATCCCATGTTGGCTATCATGGAAGTATTTCTGGGATGGGATGGGTAAGGGGACAAAAACTGATGATTGGGACCGGTTGTGTTTTTGCTAAATGTCACAAAGCAGGCCATTGGAGATGCAGGCCCCCCACAATCTCAAAGTAGTCAAGAGGGATGGTATAACTGCTCTTTAGCTGCGGAAGCAGTGTACAGATCCAGAGGGTAACCAAAAAAGTATGATAGAATCTGGGGACAGTGGAAAGTACAGCACAAAACACCCAGAGCTGGCCACCCATAGGAAGTTCTTGGTGGAAAGTGCACAGTTGTCCATGGCACATATCCATCTATAGTGAACCGGATTGGTAGCAGCAGACTTAACTGACGTCTACTTCATGGTATTCCAGAACTAAATGGGATGTTGTGCAAGGGGGGCATGGGATGGAGTGCTCTGCAGTGATACAGTAGTGTGATCTTAAATGTGTTGAAAACTCAATAAAAAGAATTGTCAAAAAATAAAGAAATTACTATCCAGCTACAGGAAAACTCAACAAGAATTTCCTCTTGCGCAATAACTGCTTTTGAACCAGGGTGAAATTGAAGCAATGAAACTCAACCAATCCGTTCACTTCGCTGTCAAAGCTGACCCTGTAGTTGTGCCAGCAGGACTTTTCCCCAACTTTTAATATTATTGACTGAAGTCCTACAACTTATCATGGGATTTTCAGGCTGTCAGAAATCCCTCCATACGGTGAGCTGTATAGCTACCAGGTCAGTGGATTACATGCTTCCACTGCCCTGCCCAAATGGAGTTCATTATTTGATGGGCTGGACCATCTATCAACACTAGAAATATCTATGCATACATACATGCAATACCAGTGTAAAGTGTTAGAGTAACTAGCTAGAGCTGGGACTGCTGTTGTGACTGACATATTCTAAGACACCTTTCTTCCCCCTTTTTTGGTGCTGTTGCATTTCTCTAAACTATTCATCTAATCTGAGCCTTTCATTGTCTTGCTTTTGTTAGCCACTGATCATCTTAATCACCATTTTCATACCCCCAGCCAATGAGCAGAGACCTTCACATATATCAGCTTGCATGATTTTACAATAGGTCTCGAATTTGCACGGGTTAGAGCTATAGAATTAACTGACAATGTCTTTTACTTATGTTTTTTTTTCGTTTGGAGTGTAGTGGATGTATGTGGTGTCCAGTGGAAATATGTCGGTTGCATTCAAGTTGTTAGTTTTGAAATTGTGTGGGGTGGAAGTGTGTGGTGTATTTGTGTAGTGGAATTGCGGTGCATTGTGAATAGAAAGGGGTGAGAGCTGCACAAAATAGATAGAAATGGATGATAGAGAGGGATAGGTAGTTTGTGCAGGAAATGGTGATTGAATTTGAGATAGAAGAGCAGAAAGAGTATGTGAGAAAGAAGGGGAGAGCAGGCCACAGATGCATAAAAGGGAGCACATGTGTATGCGGAAAACACCTGAAGAATAAGAGGAGAGTGTGGGTTTGAGGGACAGAAATTTGAGATAGAGGAGCAGAAAGTGTATGTGAGAAAGAAGGGGAGAGGAGGCCATAGATGCATAACGCGGGGGCACATATGTATGCAGGAAAGTAAAACACTTAAAGAATAAGAGGAGAGTGTGGGTTTGAGGGACAGAAATTTGTGAAAAGGCATGGTATGGAAACTATGCTTGAGAACTCAAGTGAACCGTATGAGAGAGGCGGGAAGAGTGCATGAGAGAGCGAGAGAGCAGTGAGAGAGAGTAAGAGAGAGAGATAGAGGTACAAGTGGAAGGGGCACCAATAATAGGGGGGAGGCAAGAGGTGGACCAGTGAAAAGCGTGAGGAGGTACAGGAAGGTAGCGGATGTGAGCACGCAGTATAGAGAGAAGACAGGGAGCATGAGGGAGGGATGGGAGAGATCAGCGGTATTGTAAGATGAGAGGGGGTACTGGGACTCTGAGGGAGAGATGAGAGAGGCAGTGGGTGTGTAGGGAAGTGATGACAGGGTTGATGATAGTGCAAGGGAGTGAGTGATGTGTTAGATTGGAATTGTTTGTTGTGGAATTTTATGGCATGGTGTGAAGCTGTGTAGAGGAAATATGTGCCATGTTGTGCTCTGAAATATGTGGATATAACTGAAGAGTGATGATGGTGGCAGCAAATCGGAAGCCCATGGGCAGGCTAAAGCCCATCCAGTAGATGCAGCATGTCTCGGTTTGAGACAGCCCATATGCTCCGTCTAGAGCTGAGGCCTAAAAAACATGACTTTATCCAGCTGCGTGGTTTACCATCAGAGTGATACCAAATAGTGCTGCAATGCTTTGCCTGTACAAGCGCATATGTGTTCTCTTCCGTGTTCTCAGAGTGAAACAGAGAGCAAGATTGAATGAGCAAGCAGACATTGTAGTTTATGAATTGGTGGTAGCAGCATTCCCGACAAACAAAATGGCTGTGTGTGTTTTGACCACGGTGTGGGGGCAGTTGACAGATTTGTGGATGCAGAAAATATGGGTGTCACTAAATGTTCAATATGTCACCCTGCCCTTGGAAGAATGCCCATGAAGGTAATCCTAGAAAAATCACATGTACATGCAATTACGGTATAATCAATATAATAACAGAAACATATGTAACAGGTTTCATTGGATCAGATAATGAATGTAAAATGACTTTGACAGTTATGTTATGTTAAGGGGGGGTTTTGTATAGCGCTCAGATACTCCAACGGAGTGTCCCGGCGCTTTCAGACCAACAGGTCAGCAGCTAACACATAACACAACAAAGAAAAAAAGGAGCAGTAGGAAGAGTAGAAACACCAGACTAAAGACCAAACAACCAAGTTTTAAGTCCCTTCCTAAAGGCAAGCAGATTTGCGGTGCTGCGGAGTGACAGGGGGAGAGTGTTCCAGAGCTGGGGAGCAAGACGTTTGAAGGAGCGTCCACCAGTCCGAGCCTTCTTCACCACTGGAACCACCGCAAGAAAGAGAGTTTCTGATCTCAGAACCCTGGTGGGTTTATAGAAGGCTAGCCTTTTCTGAATATAAGTCGCTCCAGTAGAATATAGCGCCTTGTGGGCCAAAGTGAGGGCCTTGAAAGCAATTCGCTTTCTGACAGGGAGCCAGTGCAAGGTGGATAAAAGGTCAGAGGCGCTGGCCCGACGGGGAAGACCATAAATGGCGCGGGCGGCCGAATTCTGGACTACCTGAAGACGCTGCATCAGGTAGTCAGGCAAACCCAGGTAAAGAACATTGGAATAGTCCAGCCTCGATCCTATGAGGGCATGGACGGTAATCTTACGATGGTCAAAAGAGAGCAGAGGGAGAAACCTCCGCAACATCCTGAGCAAGCCAAAACAGACGCCCACAAGGCCAAGAACTTGGGCTTTCATGGTCAGGCCATTATCAATTTTAACCCCCAGATTTTTCGCCACAGTGGAGGAAGATGCCGGTGGAAACATATCATGCGGCCACCATTCCTGCCAGCTCGGGTCGGATTGGCACCCGAAAAAGAGCACCTCAGATTTTCCAGGGTTACACTTAAGACTATGACCCTGAAACCATTCAAATACAGCTCCTAGGCAGCCACAGATACTGTCTCCATCAAACTCAGCCCCCTTTGCACACGTGAAAAGGAGCTGAGTATCGTCGGCGTATGATATTATCTTGGCCCCAAAAGACTCAGCCAGCACCGCCAGAGGGGTCAGAAAGATATTAAAAAGTATCGGGCTCAACACGGAGCCCTGCGGTACTCCAACCCCAAGCGGCGGCACTTCGGCTGAGTGGGGGGGGCCCAGACCACCTGCCGGCGACCAGTAAGGTAAGATTGAAACCACCTCAACACCGTCCCACGCAGACCTATCTCATACAGTCTACGGAGAAGACCTTCATGAGGGACGGTGTCGAAAGCCGCCGACAGGTCGAGCATGACCAACATGGCCCTGCCCCCTGAGTCCAGCACCTCCTTGATAGCCTCACTGACTTCAAGAAGCGCCGTTTCAGTGCTAAAGTTGGTACGGAAGCCAGACTGAGAGGCATGAAGCAGGCCGTGTGACTCAAGGAAGGCAGAAAGGACCCCATGGACATGTTTCTCGACGATTTTAGCAAAAGCAGGTAGGAGAGAGATCGGGCGATAGTTCGCATGAAGGTCAGGGTCGAGTCCCGGTTTTTTGAGAAGCGGAACCACCCTCGCCTCTTTCCAAATACCGGGAACAACGCCACTGGTCAAAGAACAGTTCAGCACAGGATTCACAAGTGGATTGACCACCTCTGCCATCCTTGCCAAAAACCTGGCAGGACACGGGTCAGCAGGTGAACCGGATTTAAGCTGAGAGAGCAAATCATGCGACGCAGTAATAGATAGAGGTGGAAATTCCGATAGAGTGTACTCAGAATCTTCCACCAAATTCCCATGGATCTCCTGGCACATCCTAGCCCCAATGACAGGGTTTGGGAAAGAGTCCTGGATCAGCTTGATCTTGTCATGAAAGAAGCTGGCCAGTGCGGTCACCCACGGTTCCGAGAACTCGTGCTGAGATGCAATAGCTTTGGGCGACATAAACTCCTTCACGATCGCGAAGATCTCATTACAGGAGCTAGAGGCTGACTCTATTCGAGCCGCGAAATAGTGCCGTTTTTCTCGCCGAATGTCAGCATGATAGGCTTTAATAGCTAACTTGTAATCCGTCTTAGCCACATCCTCGTACCTATGGCGCCACCGTCTTTCCGCACTCTTACAGGCACGTCTGGACGAAGCCAGGGCCTCAGTAAACCAGGGTGCAGATGACCGCCTAGGAATTTTACGAGGAGAGGATTCAGGAGCAAGTTCATTTAGGCGCTCCCTGATCCAATCTTGCAACTGAACAAGGTCAGACTCCAAGTTTCCAGACAGCCGGCAGGGGTAATCACGGCAGGCCTGTCCCAAATCTTCAAGAGAGACCTTATGATAGGCTCGATGGGACTGCCCCGATGGACAAGTGGCGGCACACACGGGCTTACCAACCCCGACAATCTGAAAAGATATCAGAAAGTGATCTGACCAGAGCACAGGGATTGGAAGGGCCATGATGAGAGGCAGAGTGGAAAACACCTGGTCGAGAGTATGACCTCTATTATGGGTTGGTACAGCCAAGTGGGGGATAAGGCCAAGAGGAGCGGTGACATCCAAGAGTCTAATCGTGTCACCCTCATCTCCTTGATCCATATGGATGTTAAAATCACCCAAGACCAGACAATGTTTACCCTTCAAACAAAGTTCCATGGCCCTTGCCTGCAGATCTTCATAAAAAGAACCAAGGGGCCCCGGGGGGCGATAGACAAGAAGCCCCAAAAAAGATTGGTGGGCAGAAAGAGTCATGGAGAAAGCTAGGGCCTCACAACCCGAGATGGGCTCAATCGGGACTACAGCACAGGTGGCCGATCTCCTAACCACAATCGCCACACCACCACCTCTCCCTTTCACTCTATCTTGCCGTAAGATGACGTAGTCAGCAGGGATGGCGGCTGCGATATCGGAATTCGATGTTTCTCCCAGCCAGGTTTCAGTCAACATTAAACATAGCGGCCTCTCTGTTACAAGGAGCTCATAGATATTAAGCGCATGCCTGCCCATGGAACGTGTATTGAGAAGCAAGCACTGATAGTTGTTAGTGACCTCAGGGGCCACAGGTAGCCCTACACGTATGTTACTTGGGAGCCAACCGCAGCCAGGGCAGCGCCGCTTCCCACAATGTCTACCCGGAAAAACAGTGCGACATGCTCCCCTCCCCGCCCTAATAGCCAGCAGCTCACCAGCCGTATATGATATTCTGGAGGTAGCGCCTCCCGCCGCCCCGTCCGCCTCCTGGACGCGGACGGGCGCAGACGGGCTTTCCTCTTTTCAGTTACCAAAATGTTTATTGTGTAGTCCCTTACAGTTTGCCACTCATTTCCATACACATACAAACGGTTTGACCTACATTTACTTTCTGAGAAAAATAGGTAATGTTCATGTTTTATTGACCAGGCAGTGCACGGAGTGGGAGGCCACTTCAGTGCGGGCCACACTTTTCAGGAAAAGGCCCTACCTGAAGAGCCCAGGTGGGCGGTGGAAAGGGACAATTAAATGCTCACACTTTCAATTCCACTGCAGTGTGAGGGGTGCAAGGCCACAGGAGTTAGAATCATAGAATAATGAACAAGACTAGCCTCAAAAGAATTGAAAAAAAGATTCCAACAATTTGCGGCAGCCCCGGCTGCCAGGGCGTGTTATACAAATTTCCAACATGATACGACTAATGCTGAGTTCCCATAAACATAAAAGTCTACCACAGTTGGCAGCTCATCATGCTCAGAAAGAAAAAAAATTAAATGTAGCAAGTTACTGTTTGTAGAATGCTTAATTAAATAAACCCTGGCCTACGACGAAAGGCCTATGCAGGGCTTTAAGTGGTATGAAAAACTGGTGGGTCCCTCAAAGGGGCGTGGCAAGAAGATTACGGATGTGGCTTAAAACATGTAAGCTAATAATATGTGCTTCTGTATAGTGTGCCTCCCCACTAGTATTTTGGAGCTGCTGTCATTGCACCCAGATATATATTACAGCAAGTTACATGGCTGATACAACAAGCCCAGGTTGTCAGCTTTGTCAATGGTGTGTATTTCCATTGGCTATATCTGAGGGTGAACATTTCCATGCCCTTTTCAAATAATTTGTTTCATTTAAGTCTTTTATTTATTTATTTATTTATTTATAAAGTTTTATATAGCGCGAACTTGACCCATGAGGGTATCAGAGCGCTTCACATTTAGGATCGTTGCGTTAAAATTTACATCAGATACAAGAGCATAGTAAGATACAGTACACATAAACAATGTTTCAAGATTCGTAGGAAGAAGGGGAGGAAGGAGTAATGGCAGGGAGACGAGGAGGAACTGTGCTCAATGTCCGGCTGGGTAGGTGACGGTCAAGGGGGAAACCAAGGCAATCTCCTCATTAGCTGTCTAGCAGCTCCATTGGTCATCAGCCATGTTACTCAGGTCTCAGCATTCAGGGAAAACCAGTTTTTAGTTTATTTGATTTGCGACGTTTATATAGCACTGTCTTGACCCGGAAGTATCAGAGCGCTTAACCAGAGGATCGTTGCATTACAAGGTACATCAAAAAGGATTATATATAAAAATGTTTACAAATATTTCCCAGATCAATACTTATCATCATTAATAACTGCTTGATGAGTGCCTCAAAAACATTTTCTCCATCTGACTGAAGCACCCTTAATTACCTGAAGGGCACCGGAAGGGTTGAGGGTCAGTAACTGAGCTTGGCCAAAGCTTGTACAATTTCTTCAAACACATTAAAACAGATCAATCTTGTAAACTGGAGATCTTCCATGAAAACAGCAGCATTGTATACTTGACTCTATTGAGGTTAGTTTAAATAGGCCATCTTCTGTTTTTCCTGAGTTTAACGCAGGATATCCAAGTAAAGCCCTTGCCTTTCTCTCAAAACTTTTTTTCCTGCACAACTTATTTTTAACAACCTTGGTGTTTAACAAAATATATGCTTCAATACCTCGATTATGCACTCAAAGCATTTCTTCCTGTAGAACAGTTGTCATGTAAAAATATATGGTTTACTTGTAAAGCCCTTTAGTGCCCTAGGGCCAAGTTTACACTATATAAACTGCCAGAAAAAAAAGAAAGAAAAAAGCATAACGTGACCTTGGTGTGGCCTGGCTAGTCATATGTCCTTTTGTGCAACAACAGCATGTAAGCATAATCGTTGCCTTAATTGCAGAAGCATACAAGCACATGAAGGGCACAAACCTTCCCTAGTAGAGGACAATGACAGTTAATGTCATTTGTAGTGAACACTGTAATAATGTACTCTGCATTATATTGCTGTTCTGCAGAGTATGTTGCAATGGTAAAAGACCCATGCTTCCCTGTAGCAAGGAACTTCCCTTAAGCAGCGGGATCAGAGCAGACATTCCAGCAAAAAAGAGGAATCAGACAAAACTGAGCTTTCTGCCTGGAGGGTGCGGGCAAAAATGGAGACCCCGTTAAGGACCCGTCCCAGCACTTGCTTTTTAGAACTGCTGGTGCACCAACAAGACCCAGCCCACTTAAAGCCCTCGGCCTATGTGATATCTATTTGTGCCAGGGTTGTTAAAAACATTATCTGCAATACGTGCGGCAATGCTATGAAACTACAAAAATACAGTTACATGAGCTATAAATGAAAACATGCATTATTATTATTACGGTGTTCAGGCTGTTAAACATGAACATGTGCGCAGAGTCAGAAGGAGGGGAGCAGAAAGAAAGTATACGAGTAAACTGAATGTTTCTGCTGGGTGAGAAAGAAACCTGCAGAGAAGACTGCAGCCCTATGCAGAGTGTACCCCATGTTTTCACTTCTTGCTTGGTCCCATCTATGATCTTACAGCCAGGTCCTATAGGCAGGCTTGCTTCCAATGTGATCTGACTGAGCGCTCCTATTTGATTTTCACAACTTAGAATGGGTGTTTTAGCCAACACAGCATTGGGCATTGTCAGAATTATGCTCTCACTACAGAAAAACAGCTTTTTACACGACAGGCATTGTGCTGTTGAAATTCCAATTTCTTTGCGATACCCCTTAGATCAATGAAGCAGCGGCCATAAAGGGGCACCTGCTGAACAACGGAAACACCACAAACGGAAAACAAACCTGAGCCAATAATGTCTTGAGATAAAAGCACAAGATAACAATAAAAAAACAAGCGTTTCCAAGATCAACGAGAGAGCGCGCCTGTAACTACCGTGCACAGTAGTTCTAACCAATTGAAAAAGTATTCCCAAAATGAGTACCTAAACTTGCCACTGTGTTTTCACATAGGTAATTGGCTGGTGCTTTCAGGGGGGGTTCAATACAGGAAGAGGCATGATGTATTCATGCCACGGACGAATGGAGTGACGATTGGGGCAGCTAAAGGGAAGCCTATGAGCAGGATTGGTTAGAGCAGTGCACACGCGCTGTCTAGAGCAAAGACCTATGAAGTAACCACTTTTGTAAGTTAAGACCTTTGCCAGAAAGGGGATCTTTAACCTGTCGGAAAAAGTAATTTCATCCATCTAGTGACGACTTCATGCAGCTTCTGGGCACTGCTAAACTTCAAACGAAAACCTAAATTTCAGATATCGATCCATCACACTTAATATCATTTATAAACTTATACAGCTTATTTTAATTTCATTTAAAGGGTGCAGCTCATAGGTTTCATGCCTTAACAAACACATTTTTTGTCATAGTTATTGGCGCATTTATTGGAGTGCAGCTCCACTTGCCCTGGTACGCAATGTTCTGTGAAATAAGTGAGGGATGTGTAATGGCTGTTGGTTATGATAAAGTTTAAACACAATTCTTTTTCTGTGCTATACAATTGTGGTGGCACAGGCAACATAAATTATTCACTCAAAGTTGAATTATGGTGTCAAAGAACTTTTGGGCAGCACTACCTCGTGCACCTGTCTGCTCAAAAGACACTTGTCCCCTGCCAGTGGTATTTAGGTTAAAATTTAGAAATTAAATATAGAGGAAAAAAATACAAAAAGAAAAGTGGGAAACTGATATTTCAAATTTTAATGCTGTATAAGTATCTGAAAATGATTTTGTAGGATTTTATTCTTGTTGTAAGGTACACAAATCCAAAATCCTATGTCTAACCATAATGCTATCTCTATCACTTGCCCATTACTATTATGTACTATAACCGAAACCCAAACCCCCTAACACTAGGAGGATAATATACCCACCACTTTTCACAGACCTGAACCTAGTTTGTTCCAGCAAAGTATGCTGAGCAAAATTCTTTACCCTAACCCTGTATCATGCCCATACTTCATCTCTAGCCATAAAGTTATACCTAAGACTAACATTAATCAAGAACTGTTCCGTAACTGGCACAATATACGCAACCTGAAGTCAATATCTATCCTTTATGCTTACATTAACTCTACACCTAACTTTAATGTGTACCATTACCCTTACCCTAACTCTTATTCACACACACACACACAACCTCAAAGGCGGCAGGAACACCACGAAGAAAATGCCCTGCAAAACCAATGATCCAGTGAATATTGCCTTACCCGGCTGCCTAAATCAACCCTGGCCTCAGTGTCACCCAGCCCCCAAATACAATGATCCTCCCTGGCCTTGTCCTAGGCATAGGGGATATGTGTGGTTCTCTGCCCCTACAACGCAATCACACTGCCTTACCCATGTGTCAGGGTGGGTTGTTCACGTTGGCCTCATGAAGGCCCATCCTCAGACAGGAGAGGTAGTCCTTTAACACAACACACCAGTGCTGGTGCCGGTTGCCTCCTGGCCCGGGCCAGTCACCATTTCAGTAGGAGTTTAGAGCACAGTAAGCTGTGTGCTATAGAATATGGACTCAGCCGCATACCTTTCCTCAATGTAACTGTATTCTGTAGATACAGAGCCCAGCCTTTACCCAGGCCTGTTGTTTGATATCGAGTACCACTCCCCCCTTGAGTCCATGGCCTGGTCTTAGACCTGGTCTTGTATTGAACACCCACATTCCTAAATGTAAGTTGTCTTGGAGGGTGGCATTTCCGTTGGTGCTCTATTACTTCTGAAGTCATGAGTAAATCAAAGGAGAAAGTAAAGGTTGAATGACTTGTTTTTATGGTAAATTTAAGAAAGTGTTGCATTTGGTATCATAAGCCCCTTCAAAATAAATTTTCTAAACAAATTTCTAAATTTCTTCAACAAATGGTATATACACATGAGGAATGGAAGCTGCACTGGCCATTTATTTGATACAGTTTTGTTTTCGGAATTGTAGACTGCCTACGTCTTTAGACATATTTTAGCTTTTCTTTCGCGTAAACCTTTATCTAATTGTAAAATACATTTAATAAATGTGAACCGCCGCTGCTGAGGAAAGTTTGAAATATGAGACAGAAAGAGATGCATGGTTCTTACCAGCTCAATATCAGAAAGACAACCCTTGTACGCTTCAAGTACCTGCCGGCATGCGAAAGGATGAACCTTGGCACATGTTTGGAAACCAATTACTATGCCCTGCAAATAAGGAAAGACAACTCACAGCCTCAGGGAGACAATAGACATTAACCAAACACAGGCATTTAGTACAAGAGATTTCATATTTGAAAGAAAGGATAAAGCTGGTTCTTGATTACACATTCAGTGTTTACAGCTGGTATTGGTGAATGATTGTCAACTAGTAAAGCAAGGGAAACGGCCACTACAACGCGGCCATTTCCACGAATGCATTAACCACGCATGCATTACAACGCATGCGTGGTTAACACGAAAGCCTTTACCACGCATACCTTTACTAAGAGGTAAGTAGTAAAGGCATATGTGATAAAGGTTCAAAATAAAAAAGGGGGGCTTGGGGGGGTCTCCCCCCCAAACAAAACCCTCACCTGAAATCACGTAAGAAAGTGCAGGAAATCGGCGTCGTTTAAGAGGAAACGGAAAGAAAATTTTGCTTCCTCTTAATGACGTACAACGTCACCACGCAAGAATTAGAGGAAAGGGTTATGCGTTGAAAAACCATTCCGTTGTAACGCATGCGTGGTAAAGGCATGCGTTGCAATGGAATGCGTTGTAAGAACATACAACCGTAAAGCAAATATATTCAGTGGCCTGAAAGCATGATTTAAGCATACCTTTATACAGCTATGCTGGAGGGCCTATACCATGCTACTTAAAAAACATCTTTGGACAATAAGATGAGAGTTACGTCACTATTTGTTTTCTGTCACATTGTTCTCTCTGGTGTTTCACATAAAGGAACTGCAAGGACAGTTCAATACACAAGCCTTCTTTACAACAAAGGAGTGCGATTTCTTTAGAAGCGGTGCTTATCCTTTTTTCCTCATGTCTACTGTTGTCTATTTTGAAGGCCTTTCTGAGAGAGTCGTTTCAAAGCCTTCACATAGCTTTATGTCTTTCACCACTTTATCTGCAACATTGATTAAACTTGATTTATCTTGTTCAAACACTGGCTTCTATCTAGAGAGATCACCTAAAGAGGCTCCTAACTATCCCTGATGAAATGCATTATTAGTCACCTGAAAAAAGGAGCTCTACATTTAGTTTCTGCTAACTTAGTCCTCATCTACTCTGTAGAGGGGTTTCACTCTACTATAATTTGGCTATGCACGGAGTACAAAATCACACTTTTGGGTGAGAGGAAGTACTGAGTGAGGAATGTTTCACCGGTCATCAATAATTTACCATCAAGCTCTATGAATGAAGTTACAAACCTACACAATGTACATCCAGATGCTCCACAGCCCATATGACTACCTTCTCAACTTGTTTTTGTTGTGGTCGTACAGGGAAATAAATCTATGATAAATTGTAAGAAATGCACTTGATACTTACTGCATGGTAAGGCGTAGCGATGAACCTAGTAGATTCGAACATGCTTCGAAGGAAGGGTAAAATCAGTGCAGTATCATCACAGCTGGCCATGCACTTACCAAGGCACTGGAAAATAAAACCCTAATATGGGAGTGAATTAAAGACAGTCTGAGTTAAGAATAAACAGCATCTCCTGCTCACTCTATGAAAGTCTTACTTATATTGGAGTATTCATCTTTGATTCACTCTGAACACATATTTGTCTCCCACTTTCAAATAGCACTTAATAAGTTGAGTGAAATGTTTGTTATCTTATGTATAGTATAGTTATATTTTCTGGACATTGTAGAGATTTGTATATGGCCTTAATATGACTCAAAACAAGGAAGTGAGGGGTAATGTGAGCCAATGAAGGTCCAGTACCAAGGCTCTGAAAGTGCTAATGCAGAAACCAGTGGAAATACTGCTCCTTTCAGAAAGCAAAGTAGAAAGAAAGGCGGACAAAGAAAGGGGAATCCTAAGGATTTTCCATGAGCATGTAAAGTCTCATCATCAAGGGTGTTCTTCATAGGGCTGGCAATGCAATGCCCTATGGGCCCCACGAAGGGTCGCTTTAGCAGAGATCTTTTTATTTTTGCCATCTGATGAAAGTGCCAGTGTGAGGGCGTTTTGAATGTGTGAGGTTGAGTGAATGTGTATAGTGAAATGAAGAGAGACTAAAAAGAGGTATTCAACTGGACTTTAAACTGATGGCTTCCTTGGCAGGTTTAAAAAAAACATAATTTGGTACGGGCGACTACAGGGAGGTAATGTATCCAAGTAGCCTAAATCTGTGAATGTGGTCAGGTCAACGTGTTTCTTGCCTGTTGGCCCAAAAAGTATCTGTACCACTTCTTCAGGACCTAAAAAAGGGAGAGCTAACCCTACCCCACATCTAAGATGTGATATAAAGTGTAGGTAATCCCCTAGAAAAAAATACATTTGTTCAAAAAGTTTAAAATTGATCGTCCAACTTAGAAAAAAAATGAGAAATTGAAGAAAACACACAGTAAACAAATGTTTTGCATGTATGGGCCAATGTGTCTCCAGGATCGCTTTTCCGGGACACTGTATGTGCATGCTATTGTTATGGCTGATCAGTCGCCACAATGTGAAGGAAGTAAAAAACACACTAGTACATGCAATATAACAGAACAGGCAAGTGGACATACAGGCAACAGATAACATAAAACCAATCTGTGTTGCTGTTACACAGTGTATCACAAGTTGTCCTCAGGAGTGAGTGAAGGGTCTTATCCTTTGGATCAGTGACCCATAGGTCAAAAGCAGAGTGTAGCACTCAGCTGCTAACTGTGGAAAGAACAATGATAGTCAACATAAAGAAACAGCAAGTCAAGGGGACCCAAATTGCCTTGGGGTGAGAAAAAAAAGAAAAACAGAGTTTTCAAGAGATGCAACCATACTCATGTGGTTTCTGTGCAGAGAGCACAGGAGACCTACCATCCTCTGTTCATCTGGATTGAGACTGAGCAGGGGAGAAGACCCGTCTTTTAAGGTGCAGGTAATTGTAGTGATTGTCCTTGGGTGGGGTGCATGCGACCGTGGGAAGGAGTGATGACGCACTGGGCCCCTTGAGATTCCAGAGCCATGATTCGCTTTTAAGTGTACCCAGAAACTGAAGGACCTCCTGGTAAACACCAGACCTCATATTCAACAGTCCCACATGCAGAACACCTTGTGGGCCTTACCACCTGTCACAGGGCACTATCCCTGTGGGTCCTACGGGGTATGCCCACTGACTAAACATTCCTAAGAGGTCAGGTTGGGTCCCCAATTCGCTGGAAACAAAAAAGTCACAGTAACTGCAGTACATAAAACTGTGTTTACCTGATCACCTGCCTTTGTGGCCTTCATTACGCGGGAATGACCACGAGCGCTATCGAACCAAGAATAATGGAGCACTGGAGCAACATATGCTGCAGACACAGCACTACAAAAATGTGCCATCACTTTTCCAACTCCAACCACTCTCCAGATGACCTCCGGCAGATCATTTGGGAAGCTATTAATTCATGGAGCCCTTTAAACCTTTTCAGAATGGAGCAAGGGTGGATTTTATGCCTCTCCACCAACAGCAAAGGTTTGAAAGATGAAATCCTCTAGTGCGAGGTGTAATTCAGTCCCCTGTGAAATCAGATACTCTCTTACTATGGCTGGATTGACATTTTCTTCATACATGGGACCTGATATACCATATCACCATTGACACCATGTCACATATGGAATGCCCGGCTACGGAGTCCCAGACACCACACTAAGCAGTGCTTATGATAAGCATTTTGCGACTTGGCATTGGTCTCTTCTTCAGTAACACAAATGATTCTGTTGATACCAATGAGGTGGTACCCTCCAATAAGAAACCATGTAACTGTCTTAGTCTACTGTTTGAGATGAACAAGTTACTTACCTTCGGTAACGCTTTTTCTGGTGGATACAGTATCTGCCTGTGGATTCCTCACCTTGTGAATATCCCCCTGAGTCAGCAACGTTCGGAAAATTCTTTGTAGCTCGCCGGCGTGGACAACGTCACAGGAACGCACGACATCGCGCGCGGCTGCGCTGACGTCACCGACTCCATAATAGGCCTACTCCGTCGTGATGACATCAGTTCCGCCCTTTTTTCCGTGCCTTCGAGGCACACGGACGGACCAACAACAATAGATATATACACAGTATACACAGTACAAACTAGTCAAGTTAACACACATAGTGTGAATATAACATAGTAAATCATGTACAAGAACACACTTCCTTTGAGGATAACATGTATACATTAAAAAAAACATTACCAGAAATTCAGGTATAGAAGAGTGGACAATGGGGAGGTGGGTGGGCATGTGAGGAATCCACAGGCAGATACTGTATCCACCAGAAAAAGCGTTACCGAGGGTAAGTAATTTGTTCTTCTGATGGATACATCTGCCAGTGGATTCCTCACCTTGTGAATAGATTCCCACAGCAGTCCCCAATCCTGGAGGAGGGTGTCTACTCCTCTATACCAGAAAGTCCTGAAGGACAGAACGCGCAAAGTGGCCGTCCCTCCTCACTTCGGTATCCAAGCAGTAATGCTTCGCGAAAGTGTGGAGGGAGGCCCAAGTTGCCTCTCTACAAATGTCCTCTATAGGAACACCCCTAGACAAAGCAGATGTTGATGACTTTGCTCTAGTAGAATGAGCTCTTATACCCTCTGGAGGTTCCTTACCAGCCAGGGCGTAGCAGATCTTGATGCATAGAATAATCCATCTCGAAAGTGTGCGCTTGTGCACAGCTCTTCCTTTTCTACTGCCAGCAAATCCAACAAACAACTGGTCATCCACCCGATAGTCCTTTGTCTTATCAAGATAAAAGCTCACCGCCCTCTTAGGGTCCAGACGGTGAAGCTGTTCCTCCTCCTTGGAAGGGTGAGGGGGAGGATAGAAGGTAGGAAGGGTAATAGACTGTCCTAGATGGAAGGGAGTTACCACCTTAGGCAGAAAAGCAGCCCTGGTCCTAAGAACCATTCGTTCAGCATGAATGGTCAAGAATGGGAGCTTCGAACTTAGCTTGAAGCTCACTTACCCTCCTTGCCGAGGTAATAGCAACCAGGAAGACCGTCTTAAAAGACAAGAGTCTCAAGGGACACTTGTGCAAAGGTTCGAAAGGAGAACCCAGTAAGCACCAGATTCAAGTCCCATTGAGGTACAATAAAGGGAGTAGGAGGAAATGTATTCTAAGGCCCTTTAGAAATCTTAAAACAACAGGAGACTCAAATAAGGACGGCTGATCCGGCAGGCAGAGAAATGCCGACAAAGCCGAAAGATAACCTTTGACTGTAGGAACAGCAAGCCCTTGCTGCGCTAAAGAAAGAGCAAATTGAAGTATAGATGATAAACGAGCCCTCAAAGGATCGATGGATTTCTCATCACACCAGGAAACAAACCGAGACCACCTATAAGAATAGATAGACTTGGTGGAGTCACGTCTGGCCGATAGAATGACATCCACCACATCATGTGGGAGAGAAAAGGAATTCAGGTTGCCCCTTTCAATCTCCAGGCATGAAGGTGTAAGGTCTGGAGGTGGGGGTGTAGAACCTGCCCCTCCATCTGAGAGAGGAGATCTGCCCTGAGAGGGAGACAGAGCGGCGGGCACGAGGAGAGGTGGAGAAGATCTGTGTACCACACCCTTCTTGGCCAATCCGGTGCGATCAATATGACTTGGGCCCGGTCTTGGCGAATCTTTCTCAGAACCCGAGGAATCAATGGTATGGGAGGAAACGCGTAAAGGAGTTGTGAGCCCCAACTCAACTGAAACGCGTCCCCCAAAGCTCCCAGCATCGGATACTGAAGACTGCAGAATGACGGGCAGTGAGCATTCTCGTGAGTGGCGAACAGGTCCACCTGAGGAGTTCCCCACGTCCGAAAGACGTGACAAACTACCTCTGGATGAAGCCTCCACTCGTGGTCGGCCAAGAACTGCCGACTGAGACTGTCTGCACGCATGTTGAGAACTCCGGCCAGATGATTTGCCATCAGACAAATCTGATGGTCCAGAACCCAGGACCAGAGCCGCAGAGCCTCTCTGCAGAGACACTGCGACCCCACTCCTCCCTGTTTGTTGACATACCACATCGCGGTGGTGTTGTCCGTCAGGACTTGAACCGACCACCCGCGAAGGGAAGGGAGAAAGGCCTTGAGTGCTAGACGTATCGCCCGCAACTCTAGAAGGCTGATGTGAAGCAACCTTTCCTCTTGATCTCCAGATCCCCCAGACGAGCACCCCACCCTAGAGTGGATGCATCCGTTATCACCGTGGCAACCGATGGAGGTAGATGGAAAGGCTTTCCTTGAGACAGATTGCCTTCCACGCTCCACCAAGATACATCCGCTGCAGCTTCTCTGGAAATCCTCACAGACTCCCTGAGATCCCTGTTGTGTTGATACCACTGCCTGCGGAGACACCACTGGAGTGCCCTCATGTGCCAGCGTGCATGGTTGACCAACAGAATGCAGGAAGGCATCAGACCGAGCAGGCGAAGGACCTTCAGGACTGGAACGACCGCTCCATTGTGAAATAAAGGAATCATTCCCTGTATGTCGAGAATCCTTTGAGGTGGAGGGAATGCTCGACATACAGTTGTGTCCAGTACCGCACCTATGAACAGGTTGCGCTGGGTGGGCACCAGGTGAGATTTGGGTACATTTATTGAAAAACCCAACCTGTACAACAACTGAGTTGTGACTTGCAGATGATGGAGCACTGTCTCTGAAGATTCTGCTTTGATCAACCAATCGCCCAGATACGGGAATACAGGTATCCCCGACCTTCTGAGATGTGCTGCCACCACAGCCATCACCTTGGTGAAAACTCGAGGTGCAGTAGTAAGACCAAACGGAAGGACCGCAAACTGGTAATGTTGCGATCCCACCGTGAAACGGAGATACTTTCTGTGCGACTTCAGGATAGGAATATGGAAATAAGTATCCTGCAAGTCGATCAACACCATTCAGTCCTCTTCTAGCAGCGCCTGAAGAACCTGAGCAAGGGTGAGCATGTGAACTTCTCCTGTTTCAGGTAAAGGTTCAAGATCCTAAGATCCAAGATTGGACGAAGTCTGCCACCCTTCTTGGGAATCAGGAAATACCGGGAGTAGCATCCCTGACCCTTTTCCTGCTCCGGAACCACCTCTATCGCACCCTTTCGTAACAGTGACAGGACTTCCTCCTGCAGGAGAAGTAGGCGGTCCTCTGAGCAAAATCCTTGGCAAGGAGGGTAATCTGGAGGAAATTCCAGAAAGGGAAGAGCATACCCATTCTCTTCAAGATTGAGAACCCAAAGATCTGATGTAACCAATTCCCAATCCAGTAGAAAATGGGTAAGCCGACCCCCTACAGGACCCGCATGATCCGGAAAGGCAAATCTAGGGCTGCTTTGCTGATGGTGAAGGGGGTTGGGAAGAGGAGGAGGAGGCTTGACGTCCTCGAGGACAAGCTCTTTGTTTGCCCCTGTAGGATTTATATAGTGGATTTTGCTTTTGCTGCTGCTGTTGAGTTTGACGGTAGGGACGAAAGGACGAACGTCCAAAACTTCTATACCTCTTAGTCGCAGAGCCTCTGGACTGCAGCCCCAAAGATCTGGCACTAGCCCTACTGTCCTTAAATCTTTCCAAAGTTGCATCAGATTTTTTGCCAAATAGTCCAGCACCATCAAATGGGAAATCCAACAAGGCTGCCTGAACGTCCGCAGAAAAGTCAGATGACTTCAGCCAGGCAGCCCTTTTAGAGGCAACAGAAGTTCCCATAATGCGAGCAACTGAATCAGCAGTGTCAAGACCACTTTGAATCACTTGACATGCAGCCGCCTGTGTATCGGCCAACACCTCATTAAAATCCTTCCTGCTGTCCTCAGGAATTTTAGGAGCCAACTGCCGTACAGAGTCCATCAGGGCATGTATATATCTCCCCAAGAGACATGTGGCATTGGTCGATTTTAGAGCCATACTTGCCAAAGAGAAAATCTTGTTCGCAGTCTGATCCTGTTTCTTGGACTCCTTTTCCCAGGCACTTGAGGGAAAGCACCAACAGTTTCCTTCAAACAGGCTGCCTGTATAACCAGACTTACAGCCAAAGGATGTGAGGATAGAAACTCAGGATCACCAGGTGCTACCCTGTACCTCCTTGCAACACCCTTAGCCACTGCAGGAGCTGTAAGAGGCCTGTTCCAAACCTCCAATATAGGCTCTGTCAAAGCCTCATTAAAAGGAAGCAATGGTTCCACAACTGAAGATGGGGAATGGAGGACCTAAGTCAAAAGATTAGACTTGTATTCAGCTGTAGGCAAAGTCAAATTTAAAAGATCCGCAGCTTTTTTGATGACCACATGGTATGGTGCAACGTCCTTTGAAGGGGCATCAGATACAGAGGACAGCTCCCATCTAGGGGAAAGCTCCAAACCACTAACATTCCTCAAATCATCAAAATAGTCCTCCTGAAGCTCACCTTCTTCCACCTCAGCCTCAGCCTCTCTAAATCTTTGCTCCTCTATAAGGCGCTGAGCTTCTCGCCTCGATCTCTCCTTCAAGAGTCGCGCCATCGGATCCGTGACCGACTCCGATGGAGCCGGTGCGGCGTCGAGATCGGATCTGGAAGCCCAGGTCGCTGCTCACGAGGTCGAGTCGGAGCCGGCGTCGATGACCTCGGAGGCGCCGAGAAATGCCAAGGCGGAGCCGGCGCCGGCATAAATGGCATAAAAGGAGCTGGAGCATAGGAGTGGGGAACTACTAAATTATATGCCAATGGACCCATGGGACCCGAAGGTGCACCAGAGGGGTACAAAGCTCTTGAGTAGACTCCATACATTGCGTTTCAAAACGAAGTAGGGTCTTGACCTGGAGCTGGGAAGGGCGGGTAAGGACCCACAGGATGCTCTCTCGGAGGTTCCAGATTCGCCTCCTCTTCCACAGGCGGATGGACTGGAGTCATCGAGCCCTCAGGTAATGGAGCCTCTTCTTCCTCTCGAGCCGGGGACGGCGTGGAGAGGGATCCGATACCGGAGCCGGAGAACGCACTGGCAACTTCAAGGGTGAAGCCTCACCTTCTGGAACACCAGGTTAAGGAGACACCTCATCTTTTCTATGCCTCCTCTTAGGCGACTTCGGTCTCGACTCCGAGTCCTTACCGGAGTGATGTCGAGATCCATGCCTTCACTTCTTATGCGTCTTCTTCGTTGACCTCGAAGCATGACCAGATGACGACCTCGAAGGCGACGCCGTGCGGGACCTCGACCTCAACTTCGACCTCGCCCTACTCGAACGCAATCTCAAAGTCTTCTTCTCCTTTCTACCTTTCAACTTCACCACCAGAAGTTTTGCTTCCCTCTCTCAAAGAGCCTTCGGGTTCAACTTCTTACACAAAGAACAGCCTTTGACATCGTGGTCCGAACTCAGGCACCATATACAATCCTCGCGCGGGTCCGTAATCGACATCATCTTGCCGCACTCCCCACATGGCTTGAACCCAGTCTTCTTAGACGACATCTTCAGCGAGAAACAAAGAAGCAAGAAGACACCAAACAGAGAAAAACAGTAACAAAGCTACTAACAGCTACAGAGGTTCTCCGAAACCGTTAGCGTCGACGACGTGGAAAAAAGGGAACTGATGTCATCACGCCGGCGTAGGCATATTATGGAGTCGGTGACGTCAGCGGAGCCGCGCACGATGTCGTGCGTTCCTGTAACGTCATCCACGCCGGCGAGCTACAAAGAATTTTCCGAACGTTGCTGACGCAGGGGGATATTCACAAGGTGAGGAATCCTCTGGCAGTTGTATCCATCAGAAGCCGCCTTACTAATACCGTTGACAACTTTGGTCGGCCTGCATTTGACCGCTACACACTCCAAGATGTCCACCACAGAGGGATGATACTTTTGCTACACAAG
The DNA here is from genome assembly GCF_964261635.1 of Lissotriton helveticus. Lineage (NCBI taxonomy): Eukaryota > Metazoa > Chordata > Amphibia > Caudata > Salamandridae > Lissotriton > Lissotriton helveticus. The sequence goes on along the minus strand of NC_136073.1, from coordinate 600,165,458 downwards.
CACATGAGGGGCTTGCTCCTATTGGCTCCAGCCTACCTCTTCTCTTTCCTCTTCTCCTCATTTGACAATTCCCAATAGTGCTCACCAAGCATCCTAATCCATTGGGAATAGACCACTTGGCCGCCTCGTGTTACTTATTACATGAGGTGGCCTAGATTTCCAACATGAACACAGATCGCAATATGCCTAGATTCCACCATGAGGGATCCCTAGGAGTTATGTGCACCTGATTTGCTCTCCATCACTGTATATGCAAGAGTACTTAGCTTTACTATACTTTTCTATGACCATTACCCTTGATTAACAAAACATTCAACTGTCTTAGTTTACTACTTAGAGGCCACCTTACAAAAACCATGGTTGACTTTGGGATGCCCAGCTTTTAACCACTGCACACTCTGAGATAGGCGCCACTGAGGCATGATACCTCTGTTACATCAGCACGTGAGAAGCTCACTCCTTTTGGCTCAAACTCGCCCCTCCCCTCCTCTCCTCTCCTCATTGTCCACTAGGTCATCACTCCTTCCAGCTGCTGCCCACACCACACCTGAGGACAATCGCTCCAATTGCCCGTACCTTCAATGACAGGTCTTCTGCTCTGCTCAGTCTCGAGCCAGGCAAGCAGAGGTGGGTAGGTCTCTTGTGCTCTCCGTGCAGAAACCATGTGAGTATGGTTGCTTCTCTTGAAAACGTTTTCTTTTTCTTTTAACACTAAGGGGCCAGATGTAGGTAAATCTATTTTACCGACTCATAAATACCGAATTTTACCGATTCGGTATTTATGAATCGGTAAAATAGAAGTACTGAGATGTAGGTAAATCCAGATGTGCATTTACAGAATCGGTAAAATTCGGTATTTACCGATTCGGTAAATACCGACCGGTAATGCCCATTCATTCCTATGGGCTTTGAAGCCCATAGGAATGAATGGGCATTACCGATTCGGTATTTACCGAATCGGTAAATACCGAATTTCACAAGGGTGCAGGGGGTGTCACTTTGACACCCTCTAGCACCCCCAAAACAGGTTTGGGTGCCATGTGGCAGGCATACATGCCCTATGGGCAGGTCTGCCTGTCATATGGCACAGGTGTGCATGCACACATGTGCATGCACACCGGAATCGGTATTTTACCATAAAATTGAATTTGATGGTAAAATACCGATTCAGTAAGGCTTGTGGGACTCAGAAGAGTCCCACCTACATATCAAATTTACCGAATCGGTAAAAATGCTGATTCGGTATTTTACAGAATCGGTAAATTTACCGATCGGTAAATTTACCGATTCTGTAAAATATGTGGCCCTACATACCATTTCTCAAATACCGGTCGGTAACAGCCGAAAATACCGATTTTCGGACATTACCGACCAACCTACATCTGGCCCTAAGTCATTTGGGTCCACTTGATTTACTGTTTCTTTTTACTGACCATCATAGCTCTTTCCACTGTCAGCAGCTGAGCACTACCCTCTGCTTTTAACCTATACAATGGAGGACAACCAATCACTTATGATACGCTGAGTAACACAAACGCAGATTGGTTTATTTTGTCTGTTCCGTGTATGTTCACTTGCTTATTCTGTTATATTATATGTACTTGTGTGTTTTTCACTTCTTTCACATTGTGGTGACTGGTCAGCGCCAAAAATAGCATGCACATGTCTACCTTTAGAGACACTATGATACAGTGAGTTGGAAAATTGATTCTGGTGACACATTGAACCAAACATACAAAACATTTGTTTACTGAGTGTTTTCTTTATTTTTTCATTTATTTTCTAGGTTAGATGATCAATTCTAAACATTTTGAACCAGGTATTTTCTTCTAAAGGAATACCATAGCAGCATATCATGTCTTAGGTGTGGGGTCAGACAATCCCCCATATTTTTGGTCCTGACGAATCTTTGTGGAACCTTTTTAGGCCATCGAAACACCACACTCACAGATTTAGTCTACTTGGATACATCACACCCCTGTCTTAGCCCCAACCAAATTATATTTTTTTAATCCTACCAAGGGAACCATCACTTTACAGTTCAGTTCGGTATCTCTTAGATAGTTTTAGTCTCCCTTTACTTCACTGTACACATTTACGAATCTCTGACAGAATATCTAGTCTGAAAATATCGACAGACAAAATATCGATGCTGGAATATCGAAGGCAAGTATATCGACACCCTATCTACAACATGGTAAGTACAAAAATATCGAAACAAAAATATGGATGGTAAAAATATCGTAATTAAAAATATCGTTTTAAAAAAAAAAGATAAAATTAAGGAAATAGTACTTATATATATTTTAAACTTATGTTAAAATGTGTTATAATGTTTAAAATGAATAAATAATACATATTTACTATTAAACATTTAATTAAAATTAATAATACAATATATAATATATACTTAATTAATTAAAATATATACATAATTTTTTTAATAATTATAAAATATTAACAAATACTACAATTTAAAAATACATCAACACTCATAAAATAATAACATAAATAATAATAAATAATTATATTTAATAAATAACAACAATTAAATATACTTTCAATATTTTTAAAATTCATTAAATACAACGTTATGTAACATCTTAAATACATAAATAAATATAAATAATATTGAATAGCATAAGGGTAAAAATTACTATTCAAACTCCAGAGGGTGCAACAGTAGATAAAGCGTTGGATAGCGTAAGGGTAAAGATTACTATTCCAACTCCAGTGAGTGCAACAGTAGGGAAAACGTTGGATCGCGTAAGAGTAAAAATTACTATTCCCACTCCAGAGAGTGCAACAGTAGGGAAAGCATTGGATAGCAAGTGGGTAAAAATTACTATTCCAACTCCAGTGAGTGGAACAGTAGGGAAAGCATTGGATAGCGGATATGTAAAAATGACTATTCCCACTCCAATGAGTGCAACATTAGGGAAAGCGTTGGATAGCGTAAGAGTAAAAATTACTATTTCCACTCCAGAGAGTGCAACAGTAGGGAAAACGTTGGATAGCGGGTGGGTAAAAATTACTATTCCAACTCCAGTGAGTGGAACAATAGGGAAAGTGTTGGATAGCAGGTATGTAAAAATGACTATTCCCACTCCAATGAGTGCAACATTAGGGAAAGCATTGGATAGCGTAAGAGTAAAAATTACTATTCCCACTGCAGAGAGTGCAACAGTAGGGAAAACATTGGCTAACGGGTGGGTAAAAATTAATATTCCCACTCCAGTGAGTGGAACAGTAGGGAAAGCGTTGGATAGCGTATGGGTAAAAATTACTATGCCAACTCCAAAGGGTGCAACAGTAAGAAAAGCGTTGGATAGCGTAAAAATAATATTTAATATTCCAACTCCAAAGAGTGCAACAGTATGGAAAGCGTTGGATAGCGTAGATTGGCAAATTACTATTCCAACTCCAGAGGGTGCAACAGTAGGGAAAACGTTGGATAGCGTAGGGGGGGGAATTACTATTCCCACTCCAGAGAGTGCAACATTAGGGAAAGCGTTGGATAGCGTAAAAGTAAAAATTACTATTCCCACTCCAGAGAGTGCAACAGTAGGGAAAACGTTGGATAGCGGGTGGGTAAAAATTACTATTCCAACTCAAGTGAGTGGAACAGTAGGGAAAGCGTTGGATAGCGGGTATGTAAAAATGACTATTCCCACCCCAATGAGTGCAACATTAGGGAAAACGTTGGATAGCGTAAGAGTGAAAATTACTATTCCCACTCCAGAGAGTGCAACAGTAGGGAAAACGTTGGATAACGGGTGGTTAAAAATTACTATTCCCACTCCAGTGAGTGGAACAGTAGGGAAAGCGTTGGATAGCTTAAGAGTAAAAATTACTATTCCCACTCCAGAGAGTGCAACAGTAGGGAAAACATTGGATAGCGGGTGGGTAAAAATTACTATTCCAACTCCAGTAAGTGGAACAGTAGGGAAAGCATTGGATAGCGGGTATGTAAAAATGGCTATTCCCACTCCAATGAGTGCAACATTAGGGAAAGCGTTGGATAGCGTAAGAGTAAAAATTACTATTCCCACTCCAGAGAGTGCAACAGTAGGGAAAACGTTGGATAGCGGGTGGGTAAAAATTACTATTCCAACTCCAGAGAGTGCAACAGTAGGGAAAACGTTGGATAACGGGTGGGTAAAAATTACTATACCCACTCCAGTGAGTGGAACAGTAGGGAAAGCGTTGGATAGCGTATGGGTAAAAATTACTATGCCAACTCCAAAGGGTGCAACAGTAAGAAAAGCATTGGATAGCGTAAAAATATTATTTAATATTCCAACTCCAAAGGGTGCAACAGTAAGGAAAGCGTTGGATAGCGTAGATTGGCTAATTACTATTCCAACTCCAGAGGGTGCAACAGTAGGGAAAACGTTGGATAGCGTAGGGGGAAAAATTACTATTCCCACTCCAGAGAGTGAAACAGTAGGGAAAGTGTTGGATAGCGTAGGGAGAAAAATTACTATTTCCACTCCAATGAGTGCAACATTAGGGAAAGTGTTGGATAGCGTAAAGGTAAAAATTACTATTCCAACTCCAGTGAGTGGAGCAGTAGGGAAAGCGTTGGATAGCGTATGGGTAAAAATGTATATTCCAACTCCAAAGGGTGCAACAGTATTGAAAGCGTTGGATAGCGTAGGTGGGAAAATTACTATTCCAACTCCAGAGGTTGCAACAGTACGGACAACTTTGGATAGCGTTGGGGGAAAAATTACTATTCCCACTCCAGAGAGTGCAACAGTAGGGAAAGCGTTGGATAGCGTAGGGAGAAAAATTACTATTCCAATTCCAAAGGGTGCAACAGTAGGGAATGCCAATTAATAAATATTTACAAAATATATTACACATAAAAAAATGTAATTAATTACAATTAAATTACTTCCCACCCTATTCCCCTATAAACCCACAACCCACTCTGGTACTAAAACATAACATTTAATAATAATTAACATTAATTACCAATTAAATAAATATTTTATCAATTAAAATAATGAATTGCCAATAAATAATTACATAAAAAATTAATTATTTACAATTAAATTACTTCCCACCCTATTCCCCTATAAACCCACAACCCGCTCTGGTACTAAAACATAACATTTAATAAAAATTAACATTAATTACCAATTAAATACTTAATTTATCAAATAAAATAATTAATTGCCAATTAATAATTACAATTAAATTACTTCCCACCCTATTCCACTATAAACCCACAACCCACTCTTGTACTAAAACATAACATTTAATAATAATTAACATTAATTACCAATTAAATAATTAATTTATCAATTAAAATAATTAATTGCCAATTAATAATTAAATAAACATTTTATTAATTACAATTAAATTACTTCCCACCCTATTCCCCTATAAACCAATAACCAGACCTGGTACTAAAACATAACATTTAATAAAATTTAACATTAATTACCAATTAAATAATTAATTTATCAAATAAAATAATTAATTGCCAATTAATAATTACAATAAAATTACTTCCCACCCTATTCCCCTATAAACCCACAACCCGCTCCGGTACTAAAACATATAATTTACTTAAAAATAAATGTATTAATATATAAAAATAATACACATATAATAAAAATTTATTTAAATACTTTACAAAAACATATAACACATACATAATAAAAATCAAAAAAATTATACAAATATCGATATTAATAACATCGAAATTAGTTACATCGATATATATGCTATCGATATTACTAACTTCGATATTACTTACATCGATATAAATTAATTCGATATTACTTACCTCAGGGTTGATATTCTGTCCTACGATATTCTTGACATCGATATTCTGTACCTTCGAAATTTTAAACACGATATTTTGGTAGGTCGAAATTTTCAACTCGATATTTTGACTGTGTACCCACATGTACATCACCCCTCACATACAAAATGCCCTTACACAAGCACTTCTCATCAGACATCAAAAATAAAAAGATCTCCCCTAAAGTGACTCTTCTTGGGGCCCGTAGGGCATTATAGCGCTGGACCTATGAGAAGCAAGCCCACTATGAAGCATTACATCCTCAGTGATGTGTGAGGGCACCAAAAATAATCCTTAAGATTCCCCCTTCTTTGCCCGCCTTCCTTTCTTCTTTGCTTTTTGATAGGAACAATACCTCCACTGCTTTTTGCATGAATATGGCCTCACATCCCCTGAATGGGGATTGGCTCTAACATGAAGACTACCTATTGGCTAAAGGAGATCCATTAGGGAAATGAGTATAGCCCTGAAATGTTGTGGCTTTTATTGATTCAAGTGGAGAGGATTACCTCAGGGAGTTCATCTCCATCTGCTTCTTAGTAGGTCAGTCCTTCCAGGGAGTGGGAGAACCATACCTGATTTTCCCTACAGGCTAAGCCCAATGCTGTGTACCCATATTATAAAAATTACCTTTACTAATGGAATACACAGTTCTACCCTTCTCCGACTTTGTGTTAAATTGACTTCTCCAATGGTTCACTACTGACCCTTGAGAGCACTAACCTCCTCATTCACATGATGGGCAAAACTGTCAATCTGTTCGGTGAGTTCTTCCATAAAAGAGACATGCCATTCTCTGTATGGGGCTTGTTTTAGGATAGTCCCCAGGAACTGCAAGAAAAACAGTGAGAGACTTTAATGCAGTAATAGAAACGTAAATGCAGTATCCATGGCTGACGTCTGCAGTGATTTTGAGAAGATAAGGGTAAACAAACTTCAGCTAACAACCTCTGTAATGAAATTATATTTGGACATAAGAACCAGAGAACACATACAGCAATGCTTAAATAGTGTGGTGTGATATCAGTGCTGAGAAGAAACAGGAGGCCTTGACAGTGGCCGTGATTTACACAGAAACACATGTAACAAAACCATGCTGCCCACAAATTATTGTGAAAAGAGCAACAGTGCAGCCATCCATACAGAAAACACATTGGGACTATGCAACAATATCACATACTTAGAAGCAGAATGCAAAAACATTTTGGGTATCCAGCAAGGGAGCAGAATGTAAATTTAGTGTTAACAAGGGTGAAGACTGAACACAAGGAACATAAAATTTCATCTCAGGAGCACAATAGAAGCTCAGTGGAGTGTGACGGCCCGGCAAAACATACAGTGACAGAGTGACAATTCAAATGAAGATAGGGAGCATGGATCATGTGCCTATCCGATTGCAGAATATGAATTTACTGATAATGTGGAATGCAGTGGGAAGAGTGATAGTGTGACAATCCAGGGAAAGAAGAACGTTGTGCTAGTGTGACTATCCTGGGGGATAAAAAAGAGTCGGAGGAAACAATTACCAGTAAGGGGCTACATTTTTAGCCCTGTGCAACAACAGTCAGATTTATGAGTAATGCAATGATCACTGTGGAGCCTGTAATTTACCTGCATAAAACATGCAGATAAACTCTGATACATGTAGGACTAGGTGTCGTAAGCATGCAATTTCCAGTTTTATGAATGTCAACTTGGGCCAATAAGGTTTTTAATGCCTCTGGTAAACATTACATATTAGGGAAATGTTATGTACCGGGTACAGCTGCTCCACCTCTGTGCCCAATCATAATCAACATCATAGTAACGATCATAATCCATAGAAATAATAGGGATATGGTGAGAATATTGCAACCTCATAGCAGAACAGCACTATGATGGGGTGAATTTAATATCTGCATATATTCACGCTGAATGAGTGGCTTTGGAAAACAAAGAGACAAGCGTCATGTGTGACATTCATTAGCAATTCATCCTTACTGAAACAAGCGTGCATTTCCACTTTGCCAAGTCAAAGTTTCTTTCCGTGGAAGCTGAAATAGTAGTTGGTAAAAAAGAAATATATGTAAGTAAAAGTGAATAGCAAGCATCATTTCAAAGGCAATGTGCTTACATACCAAGCACTAGCAGAAGTAGATTCACACAATTCAAAGTGTGCAAAATGTGTTTGTTGGCTTAGCCTGTCCTGGGAATTGAGTTCAAGGTCATTAGTTGTTCATGTGCCCTTGATGTTACTCTTAGGTCCTTATATCTGGTTGTAATTTTAGGTTTATATATTCTGGTTTCCTTTCTTATATAACAGAAAGGTCACCACACCACTTGTTTGCAGAAAATCATTTTATTACAGAGCTACTGCCAATATGCATTTCAGCTGTCAGATTAAGCCTTGATCACATAGGGGATCGCCGTTGTGGTTCAGAGTAAAAAAGTGCATATGTGCTCTAAAATTACACACACATAGAAAAATACTCCTTTATTATATCAAAGACCAAAATATTTTGTAACAATTCTTAATTTGCTATAATACCCAACGTACTCCAATATAGTCCTAGGTAGTCGCACAAGCTTTTACCGACATTTGTCCTACCTTGCTCTACATAACAGTTCTGGCCCTGACGTTTTACCTAGTTAGGTGCTGCATAAATGTTGTGTAGTTTTCTCAAAAAACTAGCCTAATTTATTATGCATGAGGATTCTTAGTATCACAGCAGGATTACAATCTTGTGCATAATAACTCTGTATAAGGGTCGCCACTATCGTCATCCTTGGCTTACATGCCCACAGAACCATGGCACATCTAGGTAGAACCCCTGATGGTACCGTTCATGTATATAAGTACCACATCTTTGCTGGGCAAGCCGGAGGAGAAAAAGATTCTATGCTGACATGCTGACACGAGACGCTGAAGTCCCTGCATGCAGACACTCCAGTTAGCAGTCGTCTGACATTACTTGTGGGTTGTCCACTCGAGACCAAGATGGGGTCCTTTGCTTTCTCACATCAGGTATTGGGGTTTGCTCTTTCCTAGGAGGTTCTTGGCTATACTCCAACATACATGCTAGGTACACTTAGGTACATCTAGTTAGGGTTTGCATCGTAGGAGTACGCACTATTAACTTTATGTATTTATATGTCTGCATATATTCACTATTTTATCACCATGGAAGAATTCTACTTTTTATTTACTCTATTGGTGCTTGTAATCGTCTATATCTGTTTCTGTCTCGTGGTTATTGCAGCACATGTATTTTATGCTAGAATGACTCTGGTTCAATAAATACTTATTGAAAACACCCCCACCATTTAGTCTGTGTATCTCTCTGAGATAAAGTGAGCACAAGTGACCAAGCAAAAAGTATTGTACTGTTTCCATGATCCCTGAGGGGTCAGGGTTCTCATGTTCGATAGTTGCCAGAAACTATTCTCTCCTTGGTAAGGTTGTGGGGCTTATAGTGGCACTGTGAGCTAGCTGGTCTACATACTAACATATTCTTTGGGGGTGTCTGGAATCAGTCTGGACACCAATCCCTTAGTTTATGTTGTCTAAAACGTGGAGATCCTTTATAGATTTGTAGGAACTACCCGACTAATTCACATAAGTGACATTATAATTTGCAATTAATTCTACTTTAAAAACACAATAAAACACTTCCGCATGATATCTGCTACACAGGCTGAAATATAAATCTTGTTTTTAAGAAAACAAGGGTGACTAACCTTACAGAAATATGTATCAATCAATTTATTAAGAACATAATATCACCAACTTTTCTAAATGTTCCTCCATGTGAACTTCTCACATAGTAGGATTCAATTATGCAACATTTAAAACATTACTTTTAACTGCAACATATGGTTGTACCAGAGTTCTAACATTTTCTTTCATATTAATTGCTGTGAAATACCCTGTTCATCCTTAGTCATCACACAAACAATGTTATGCCCGAGTAGACTAAGCTAACCTACCATGTACCCTGACTAATACCTACTTCTAATACAAACGCAGAGAGAGCGTTTGGTGTTTATAAATGTGTGTGCAAAATCTCTTCTGTATTGAGGCCACCAGGAGTTTTTGTTTCAAGTTTAGTCATTAGAAGAGTTGGTGCTACTGAGTTGTTACAATAAGTCACAATTGCTATACTCCAACATACATGCTAGGTACACTTAGGTACATCTAGTTAGGGTTTGCATCGTAGGAGTACGCACTATTAACTTTATGTATTTATATGTCTGCATATATTCACTATTTTATCACCATGGAAGAATTCTACTTTTTATTTACTCTATTGGTGCTTGTAATCGTCTATATCTGTTTCTGTCTCGTGGTTATTGCAGCACATGTATTTTATGCTAGAATGACTCTGGTTCAATAAATACTTATTGAAAACACCCCCACCATTTAGTCTGTGTATCTCTCTGAGATAAAGTGAGCACAAGTGACCAAGCAAAAAGTATTGTACTGTTTCCATGATCCCTGAGGGGTCAGGGTTCTCATGTTCGATAGTTGCCAGAAACTATTCTCTCCTTGGTAAGGTTGTGGGGCTTATAGTGGCACTGTGAGCTAGCTGGTCTACATACTAACATATTCTTTGGGGGTGTCTGGAATCAGTCTGGACACCAATCCCTTAGTTTATGTTGTCTAAAACGTGGAGATCCTTTATAGATTTGTAGGAACTACCCGACTAATTCACATAAGTGACATTATAATTTGCAACTAATTCTACCTTAAAAACACAATAAAACACTTCCGCATGATATCTGCTACACAGGCTGAAATATAAATCTTGTTTTTAAGAAAACAAGGGTGACTAACCTTACAGAAATATGTATCAATCAATTTATTAAGAACATAATATCACCAACTTTTCTAAATGTTCCTCCATGTGAACTTCTCACATAGTAGGATTCAATTATGCAACATTTAAAACATTACTTTTAACTGCAACATATGGTTGTACCAGAGTTCTAACATTTTCTTTCATATTAATTGCTGTGAAATACCCTGTTCATCCTTAGTCATCACACAAACAATGTTATGCCCGAGTAGACTAATCTAACCTACCATGTACCCTGACTAATACCTACTTCTAATACAAACGCAGAGAGAGCGTTTGGTGTTTATAAATGTGTGTGCAAAATCTCTTCTGTATTGAGGCCACCAGGAGTTTTTGTTTCAAGTTTAGTCATTAGAAGAGTTGGTGCTACTGAGTTGTTACAATAAGTCACAATTGAAATAAAAGAAAAGGTGCCAAAACAGGTAGTGCTCTAAAATAATGTTGACCTTGGATATACTGAAGAAATATTTTTTTCTATGTTTATGGAATTTTTTGGCACAAATGTACTTTAAAATACTGAATCAAGATGCCGCATTCTTATGTGATCAAGGCTGCGTCTGACAGATGAAGCGCTTCATGGCAGAAGCTTTGTATTAAACAGATTTTTTCGGCAAACCAATGTGTCAACTGCCTTTCTGTTATATGCGGAAGTAACCCAGAACTTGCAAGAAGATACCTGACTCCATTTCAGTTATTGCCTCATACGGTTTGGAGTATGGCATCGGCAAGCTACAAAGAAAAACTGTGACTATTTCTTTTTTTGCTTCCTTGTACAAGCCTTCAGCCAGACCTCCTCATCTGCTGGTCTAACGTGTCCTATCATTCACATTCTCTTCTGTCCTCCACAGCATACATCATGGGCCAATTCTGCCGTTGGCTAACTTCACTGTGAACAATGGCATTCGGCTTTTTCACAAGGAGCACATCCACACACAAATTATTTTCATTTATTAAGAATGTGACCTTTTGAGACCAAAACCGTATTTATTATCTTGGTATGAACCTGGCATCATCTCCCACCACAATACAAGTTTATAAAAACGTGAAAAAAACATGAGTGGACAAGGTCTAAAAGCTAGCAGCCAACACCAGACTTAATGGCTTTGTCATTGGTCAATGGTTGTTTGAAATGCCATTAATACTTGTTTAAATTGTGTGCTCACTGGTTCATGCTTTGGGGTCTCACCTTCTAAATATGTTATCAGCGGGGGGATCTTCTTTCTGAGGAGTTTTGCTAGAAATGGGTAATTTGCAGGAATCAGCCGTGCGAGAAGAGCCAAGACTGAAGTTCCCCTTTCGACATCCCAGCGAGGATATGAAGAAATTACCTGAAAACCCACAACAAAGAATTCAGAAAGTGATTCTGTCATGAGTTCCTATTCTCTAGCCTAAAACTTCTGGAAATGCTACCTTGGTCTCTACGCAGTACTTAGTACCAACCACATTTTGGCTGTTTCTGTTCAATGTAAGTAGCATGTCGTACTGATAACCAATTTACTGGAAATAAAACCATCAAATTCAAAAGGAAAAAAGCTGAGTTGAATTTAAAATCTCTATTAGCAGGTTGCATAGAAATGGCAGCAAAGCACTTGGGAAGAGGGATCTGGTGGAATATGATGGGGGGTGGAATGTGATACTCACTCACCAGCAATCTTATGAAGAGTCTGTGTATTGGAATTTCTTTAGCTGTTTAGGTACAAAAGAACGAAGATATGTCATACTCAATCCATAAATGACTGAGCAATACTTGCCAAAGGAAGACACATGGCTGACACACACACTTAAGACACCCAGTAGTACCTGTAAAGAAGATGATGGGTGATGGGAGGCATTTCAATGAGCCTCTAGCGGTCATGAGGATGCTTTGAAATTCCTGCAAATACTGGCAAAGGCACCCTTACCACTAAGGAGTGCCCAGGGGTGTACAGTACCTTGACAGCCTATGCTGCAATTCTCTTCCTCCCTCCCTTAGTGGTTGCTGTCAAGAAATGAAAGCTGGAGGAGGAGCTACCTAAGCTGCCATGCATAGGTTCCCGCTACAGCTTTCATTGAGGGATAGAAGACTCCAGTGGGATAAGAGAGGATGCGTCATGAGCCGTGGACGTGCTTTACATCCTGAAGGACCATGGAAAAATGGGAGCCATTTTCTGACAGCGGATACCCCAGAAGAAAAGAGGACTCCAGAGCATGTTCTTGCATATCTATTTTCTAATAAGGTTAACGACCTGGGGCAAGCAAGAACGAGCACATATTTTGCCTGTTCGATTCTGCTCAGGACTCCTAACATGAGTGACAAATAAATAGACTATGATACCATCTGCCCAGGTCACTTGCACTTTATCAACACATCCACTGGAAAGTTGAGTGGGGAGAGCTAATTGGTTCCCTGGAATTACAGCAATTACAGGTATTCACCACCAGATGCGAATCTCCTTCGTAACCTTGGAGTCAGTCAAAATATTTATTTTCACTTACCACCATTGAGCATGCATCCCTGCTTACAAGTGAGGGCCAATAACTATGTATGGAGCTGAAGTCCCAAATGTTGAACCAGAAACATTGCAGAGACAAATATCATAACTAATAACTCCATGGAGAAATAAAATACATCCCTGTTGCGGTCGGCAAAAGTAACAACACATAAATAGGTACCATACCCAGCAGGGTATGATCAACATACTAGACAGAAGTAACATCATGGAGAGCAAGAATACTCCAAGGTTTGAAGAGGAGCATTAGAGCCCTGAGTAGCCTCATGGTGTGTGGAAACCTGGGACAGTTAGTACATTGCATTTAGGGGATAGGAGCAATAACCAGACTAAGAGCTGAAACAAACAGGAAAGTCACTTTATGTCTGGCAAACTACAAAAAGTATATAGGGACTATTTACAAGCCCCTTGTGCCACCTGTGCATCACTTTTTGAGACACACCAGCAGTGCAACCTGCTGCTCCATATTTACAAGGACAGGTAAAGCCACCCTGCGTGGCTTTTAATGCCCTTGTAAATATGGCCCCTTTACACGCAACACTTGGTGTGGAACAGTTGTGCCATGGGTTTTGCTGTGAGATTTCCTGCGCAACACCAAGGCTTCTGCCGCATTTCCAGATTTACAAGAAATAGTGCACCTGGAAATCTGTAAGAATGCTACACCTCCCCAGGGGGAGGTATAGGGAGGTGCAACAAGAACACATATTTTTATTTCTCCTCGTTGTTTACCTCTTTCTACGCATACTGCAGCACATTTAGGAAGAGGAAATTACCTATTGCGATTGTTTTTGTGCACAAAGGTATGCCTAACTGCATAAAAACAAAGATATGCCTTGGTGCACAAAAACAATCATCCCTGTGACGCTGCCACCCTTGCACCATGGTACAAGGGTGCCTTCATAGGTGCATGGCAGCTAATTATGCACCAGCACTGGGAGAGCAAAGGGATCCCTTATATCATTGTAGATATGAAGCATCCCGGTGCTGCGGAATTAACGCAGCGTGGCACAGCCAAATGGCTTGAGGCACAGCAATTAGTTAATTCCTTATGAATAAGGCTCACAGCGAGCAGCAACATCAGCACAGACACATCTATCTCTAAAAGGAGAGCAATAAATGTTATTTGAAATATTGACACCCACATTCTATAGTAACTCAACCATCACATCCTGAGCTAATGGACTGGTTCTTCAACTCATGCCTGATCATGACAAAGTAAGAGGGGATCTGGGGAGTGGAGGAGGAAGCATTAACCGCCTTCAATGGTAGATCCCACTGTGTCAATGAGTAGGATGCTTAACACTCACCACATTCATGAAAGTTGATGCTTGCTTTCTTATCTACAACAAGTAGCATATGGCACAGTGCTGGCACAGATGAAGTATAGTCATCATCCAGCATGTAGCTCACAATCTCTTTCCAAAATCCCTACAAGAAAGAGCAACGAATGTGTTATTAGTATCATTAGCATTTAATAAGGCTGCATTCCCACAGATAAACAGTCATAGCCGGTGGGAGGGTTTCTGGTGGGTCTTCTGGAGATGGGGCTACATTTGAATTATCCCCTTCCTGATACCATTCCTTGCTGATGGGGTCCAAGACAGATTGCTGGTATTACACTGATGTAGCACCAACCCTGTTCAATGCTACAATCCATGATTCTATATCCGAGCAATTATTTGCAGAGAATGAGTGCAACATTTATTCTCCAAAAACCCTGTGAGTGAGCTGCTTTGTAAATGATCTCATTATCTGCTGTTATCCTCATAACAATCACAAAACAGAACTATCTTTATAAATGTGCCAGAGTGTGCAAAGCTATGGCTGGGAATGAACGACCCTGTTGATATGAAATATTGGTGCTTGATGTATCAAGTAGCAAATAGGAGATGCAGATTGAGTAGCTATGTTTTGCAATGTGACTGATGTGCCATTCAATCTCGTTTCAAAGTGGCTATTTAGACTATTTTGGAAAACCTGCCTCATTAAAAAAAATGAGGTAGGATTCGACGATCTTCTATGAATGCCGGAAATGCTGGGAATGAGGACTGCATGGGACAGCAGACCTCTATCCCTGCAGCAGAGGAAACAGACTTTACATCGTGTCTCAAATCACGCTGTGCCTTAACAACTTGGTCCAAACCACTAATAATAATAATAATAATGAGATTTATAAAGCACATAGCTGCGTCAGCTGCGTGTCCCAGCACTGGGGTATCAGTCCTATTATACAGAGTAAGAATATGAATTCCCCTAATCTAAGTTAGCGTGAAAAAACATGTTTTTAAATTCTTGCTATATCGTATTTCAGATTTTTCTTGCCTAAGCCAAAGTGGTAGGGAGTTCCACATCTTGCCTGCCAAGTAGTTGAAGGAATGGCCTCCAATGTGAGCATTTTTGATTCTGGGGATAGATGCAAGAGAGGCATCAGCTGATCTCAGATTTCTTTTAGGAAGATAAGGTGTGATCAGAGGTGAAGATATTTAGGGCCTTTATGATTGAGAAACTTGTGACAATAGCACATGGCTTTGAAATATACCCAATGCCTTAACGGAAGCCAGAGCAGCATTGGTAGAGCTGGGGATGATGGTGAGTGTCTAGGCAGATGAAATAGCAGCCAAGCTGCCATATTCTGCACCCACTGTCGTCTTCTTCATCATGTCTGTGACACTCCGCGATACAGAACAATGCAGTAATACAGTCTCAACATGATTAAAGACTGGACCACTGTCTTTCTGGCAGCTTCTGGCAGGAAGACAAGATGTTTTTAAGGTATTTAAGATCCCAACACATTGCCCTGCAAGACTCGTAATTGCTGTACGTGCCCTAATGTGTCTTTTCAATGCATTCCTTTATCAAGCAAGCCAATACAACCACTTCCCTGAAGGAAAGCGTTGTTGGACTAATGTTGTTCTTTAAGTCCAACTCTTTCCCTACAGTTGCACAGACTGGAGTTGGAATAGTAGATACTATTCCAAAGTCCAGTGCTTTCCCGAAGGCAAATCATGGTAACGACTTGGGTGAAAAAGGAATGCATTTTAAACATGCATTCATGGTTTAGATCACTATGCGCATATTTCCCACATACAAACCTGCAGCAGAGAGAGCTTTACTAAAACATGCTATTATGTGAGTTAGAGGATAATGAAGATAACCTGGGAATTGAGGAGTCTTTGGACATTCTGCAATTTATATTTTGTACACTTCTAGTTTATTGACCCACCTTATTTCACATCCTTCTCACTTACCTCGTCAGTATTTTTATGGCGTAATGCAATTTTATTGAGGAGCTGAAAGATTTGGATGTGGATGGTCTCTTCTTCAACATCAGATTCAGGATCTATGTGACTAATGCCCTGTGAAAATGTGGAAAAGCAAGAGAAGTAAAGTAACATATATTTTCACCACATTTTCACTGTGTTTTCTCTCCTCATGGAGGGTCAAGAGATTTGAGAGTGAAAACATCACAATTTTCAAATCAAGGTTGTAAGCACAGAGAGAACCTTTTGGCTTAAATTCAAATGTGAAATTAAAACCACTAGCCGCAAACATGTAAATAAAAATGTATTAATGAGGTTATGCACCCATGCTCCGCTCTACAGAGAATAAAAGTATATGGTCATTTGGCGGAGAAGTGTATAGCATTCATATACAGTGAAAATACCGGTGGACTCACTTATAATATGTAAGGTTCTGATGCACTGGGCACTACATCTGACACATTGCACCTCTGGCACCACAAGGTAGTCTCTCTTGCTCACTACAAAGATTGTGATGCCCCATGAGGCCTCCCCTTGCTGCTTGATGGGGAAGTATGTGCTACATTATGGTACTTCTTACACTCAATAAGACAAAACCAGGAACTGCATTTTTGGGAGGCAGTGTTGATATGAAATACTGATTTGAAGTATGTTTGTGCTACTTTGTGTAGGATTTGGTAATTTGCCCTGTTAGGCATTTCAACGATAAAGCGGGGTATGTAACAGGAAGGAGCCCACTAGATAATGTATTAGCAGTGAAAAACACAGCTTATCAGTGCATTCGCTGTATGCCCATGTGCCTTGCCCAATCACCCAAGAAATTTCGCAGTTAGCCCCGGCAAAGTCAAAGGGCCAGTTGTCTCACATAGGCTGGATTGTGTGGTAGGCCTATGTACTGCATGGGAGCACTGCTGTTGAGACGTGTATGGAGCGAGTCCCATTCTCACAGTGTCTGAGCATCTTATTTCTTTGCACTCATGCCAGTCAACATGTGCATCTGGTTACTAAGATGGGATCTAGGTATTCAAGCACCATTGTTACAATGCGATGCAACATAAGGACAGGCATCTGAATTGTTCCTGGCATGATGCCTCTGGCCTGTGGTAAAAAAAAACTATGGACAGTGTCTGGCTCATCTATTAGTTGAGCTTAATGGGAACCCAAGAGTAAGTCTAAGCATGGACTGCAGACACTCTGGATTATGGTCAGGCCCCAAGGAGATGGATACCAGACGTCATCAGTGGTGCCCAATCCCCACACATATTACTGAGCATGGACTTGAGTTGTGCATCTTGGTACAACTACTCTGTAACATGGATGCATTGGCCAAGCTTGAGGAAGTCCTACCTGGTTCACAGTGATCAAGAAGGTCATGGCACCTCTGCTGTTATGGGGGAATTGGTGGGACCATAAACCACTGTGGCCTACTCTCCCAGAGACACTGCCAAAGCCATGAATACTGCAGTTTTCAGACACCATGCCACCTGCCATTGCCCATGCTGCCACATATCACCTTCAGCCCCACAAGCACCAGTGAAGAGCACTGATCCAACACCCATTCCTGGCCCCTAGTCAGATGACAGGCGTTTCCTCCAGCTACTAGAGATAGGATCAACGTGTAAGTGCCCAAAGGACTTGAGATGGTCCAAGAAAAGAGAAGAAACAGAAGAAGTGCCCAATACAAAATCATACATGAGGCCTGTGGAAGAGGAGGGCAATGAAGGAGAAAGAGAATAACTAAAGGATATTATCAGACCACTTTCTGAAACTTGTTGTTCACAATAGTGGACGATTTTGCACAACATAAGAGCAGGATAAAAGTTATAAAATTGGCAGAAGGTCCACAGTACAAATCAAACCAGCTGCAATAGTTGAACTTCGGGATAACGACTCCACTTGCAGTTGACATCACTAACTCAGACCCCACAATAGTAAGGGTACACTAGGTTAAACTTTTCACAATAATGGAAAAACCATAGATTGGGTATACTGGAAGAATGGCTCTTGAAGTGAAATCTATAAGTAAATTCACTTGAGTGGTTTGGTTCACATCATGGGCCCCCTGGAATAGCAAGACATGAAGAAAAGGCATGTACAGTGTTGGCACTGATGGGCAGCTGCTGAATTTCAGGTGCAAATGTAAGCAGACAAATGGATAAGGGACACCCATAAAAGTGACAGAGGGAGAAAGACGCACTGGAGTGGAAGTAGGGAACATCAAGCTCAAATGAAGAACATAGAATGTCAAGGTGAGACTATGGGAACTAACGAGAGGGACATGAGGTCTATATTCCACCATCAGGGGCAAATATGTGACACTGCTGATGTATATTATATGGCAAAGTAACTACGTTGGGACACAAGGGGGCTAAAAGGTCCACTTAATTCTTGTGTGCTGACTACTGTTGCTGTTCCCTAACACATTCACCTCCCCAAATATGTGCATCTGCCACTTACCTGCTCTTTGATAAGGAGGCTGGTTTTTTTAAGCACATAATCCATCACAGCTCTTCCGTTCACATCATAAAAACCTTTGGCTGTTAAACTGGACATTAAACTTAAAGTGGCAAGAATAACCTGTAATTGAGAAAAAAGGTAAGCATGGTTAGTGAGAAACCCTTTTGGTGTATGAATAGGAGAAAATCACACATTCCAGTGAGAAAGTAGCAAGGGAGTGTGAGAAAACCATGCATTCTCTCCTTCCTTTTGTCCACAGAGTAGACAGATATACATTTTTATGTGTGGAAAGCCAGTACCTGGATACAACCTTTTAAAGTATGTTGCAAAAAGGGCTATTATGACACTCTGAGAATGAAATTAGAGTCAATTTAATTAAACTGTTTTTACAGAGTGTCTGACTGAAGTGTGATTGAGGGAATATTCAAATATTCCAGATGGGCTACACCTTCTATAGGTGCCTGAGATTTGATAAAAGATTAAAAAAAAAAAGCAAAATATGCCTAGGTAGGTTACAACCAACAAAAAAGCTCTCAGGACCTGATATTGATTACAAAAATGCAAATGAGAATTCAATAGGCTGTGGATTCCACTGCTGAGGGAATTAAAAAAAAACTAGAGTTGTCTGTGGGAAGAATGATGGCCGCTGTCTAACTCCACCTGTAAGATTGAGCAGACATCCCAACACAGACAGCAGATAACAAATGGGTTGCAGTACTTAGAATTCATTGTCCCACACCTTGTTGTTTGGTTGATCCATATCACTTTCAAGAAGTCGTTTTGGCTCAAGACCGTAAATAGTCACAGTCTCCTGTATCCAGCATTGAGTTAAAATTCACATCCCTAACATGGTTCTGTACGCTGTATATTTGCACAATCTGGCCACAATGGCTTCAACTGCCAAAGAATACATCCATGCTTGATTTCTGTGATTCTAACATTCCTAGCAGAGTCCTGTCTCTTGTTCCTGGTTTAATCTGTAAAATATCTAAGAATAACTTGGTTTATATCGTGCCCTGATGTTAAAAATGACAAACCCAATACACCTCTCAAAGAGAATCCAATAGAGACAAAGTTTTGGCAATACAGCCTTTTGTCCGTTATCAAAAGAAAACAGCTTTGTTGATTTTCCTTTGTGCCTATGTCCTGTGCTTGCTAACATGCTGAACATGGTGATTCTGATACTGAGTTACTTGCTTTCTCCATGGCACTGAAGTTAGGCACATTGTGGACATACATGGCATCAAGAAAGTCACATATATTCCAATTTCTACATAAAATACATCTTTTATATCACAATCAGACTTTTCAAACGTGCACATTGAATATTATCCTGTATTATCGATTCACGTTTGGTGAGATTTCGCTGAGACATAGCCCAAATATTATTCTTGGTAGAGACATTTGAAATACTTTACACCACGGTTGTGAAAGATTTGAGGAGATATTAATATTCTGAACTTCAAAACCCCTTATTTGATCATCAACATTCTCCTCCTCAGTGAGGGGTATTACAGATCAACTCAATGTAAAATACAGACCAAATATGTTAACAGCATACACAAACTTTCTTTTAGCACACATTTATTAAACAATTAGGGATCAGCAACCTCTGGGATTGGGTCTGAAAATAATGCATTGACACAGACTAGGGCAGGAAAACTGGGATATGTACACTTGGACAGGGAGACAATGGAACACAAGACACACTGAACTGACAGAAATGGCTGGAGGTTGCATGACCCAACACCTCCACTGAAGACTTGCCTTGGAGAAAGTCAACAGATTGTGGTGTGCAAACCACAGCTCTGAGTCCATGTAAGTAGGACTACTGCACTATGCAAAAACTGCATAACTTAATTAGATTGAGTTGCTAATTATGAAAGTGCTTTAACACACGTATAATAGCTTGATGGTACCTTCCGATTGTCATCCTCAAGCACGTGACGGACAGCATCCAGATAAAAGGCACCTTCTGAATCTATTAAATAAAGCCATACACCAAATGTTCATAACACATAGATATTGACTTTGTCTATTAAGATCAAGATTAATACATAAGTAGTGAAGTTTCAACTATCAACTGCGATTACCACCCTGAGGGTCCTGTCTTTCAGTTTTGGTTTGTGAGTCTGTGACTGTGAGCCCCATGGGGCTATCAATGCCTTCCTGTTTCGCCGTGCATGTCTGTGTCATCATGTACCACTGAGCGTGTCTGTGTCGACCTGCTCCATATTTTATTTCCCTTTTTGTTCCTGTCCAGTGTCTATGTCAGGATCGGTTTTCACAGTGTCCCTGTCCCATTAATGGCTCACAATGGGAACAATTAACCGAAAAGAAAACAGTGGCACTCCTTTATTTCTTCACCATGATTCACATAATTGAAGTTGATGTAAGCAAGACTTTATTCGTAAATTGCAGTGCTCTACCAGGAAAAGTTGGCAGTTAATGTAGCTGAAGAATATAAAATTTAAGTATTTTGCTTATAGCTGCACCATGTTGGACAAGTAAGGGAGTAAGTTGGGAATACAACTTAGGGCTCCGGATTCTATGACAAGCATTATATCCCTTTAACTATTCTCCCTGCCTAAAACACACACTGCCACCCACCCACTGACAGTCTTACCAGTTTCCGAAAGGAGCTTGCAGAGCAGCTGTAATGTTGTGGCACGGGACTCTGCACCTATCTGCATCAAGCTACTTTCGAAATATTTATGGACCTCACTAGAGTGAGAATGGGCTGCAAGAGTAAAGTGAAAAGAAAAAATAGACATAATTGAAAAATAACACAACATAAAATTATGCAAGAAGGAACTCAACGCCGGGGAGCAGCCCATCAAGGCCATTCTTCAACGCATGTCCAGGAGGTATGTTATTAATGGTCTGCAACATTTAATTATGATCTTACGAGCACATGGTACTCATGTGACTACTATAGCTGTATATAGTAAACTGGGCACCATATTCCAGTAGCAAGCCAACCAACTGGGTGAGGAGATAAATACTGAAGCAATAGTATCTTTTAAGACGATCAAGTTACGTGCAGGGCAGTGTACAGAAATTAATGTTACAGAGGACCTGATCCCTAGTAAAGGCCAATATATACTTGCAGTATCACAAATATATACATACATACATACATTTATGACCAACTCACCCAGTGACAGGATAATAGCCGTGGACAGCTTGAGTGGCTCTTCTGTTTCATCGGAAACCCCACTTGAGGGTGTGCAGATCTGCCAATAACAAAGCCATAATAAATAATAATGGAAGCTAGGCTATCTGAAAGCCAATCCCATACATCCAGACAGCAAATAACTTCCAGTGGGGGAATGATAGCATAGGAGTGTGTCAGGACTTGTGGGGCCATGATCCATACCACGCTACAGTAAAATTAATTGTGTGGAACACAGCATATTCAGGGTGCCCGATATTGGTGGAAGTGCAAATTCTCAGATACCACTCTAAGATGGATGCCTTAGTTTCCCATGGCTTTAGGATAGTTTGTAGACTCAGAAGTCTGGCGAGATTGCAGAAGGTAGTGGTACTTAATGCTTTTAACAGAGCTGGCACTAGTGGCAGCTATTCAACGTAATCAAGACGAAGGCTGTTGTTACACTTCATCTTGGTTTATCTCTGGGGACGGTAAAGCTGTTCCCCTTTTGCGTCCTACGGTGTCTGGCCAGCATAGTGGGTTGCATGCTTTTCAGAGCAGGCCTTTTTTGTTTCACTTTTTGCCCATTTTGCGTCCCAGGTCTCTAGTCAGCAGAGTGGGGAGCGAGTGTTTCTGTCAGTGGCTTCATTAGGGCCTTTTTCTGTTCTCGCCGCCACTTGCTGTTTCTGCTGTACCACTTCATTTTTTTTTCTTTACCGGCATTCAGTTCTCGCACTTTGGCCCTCATCAGAGATGCTTGTCTTTTGTTTCCCATTCATTCCAGATTCCACGTGCCAGCATTGCTATTTGGAATTTTATGCTTATGGCCGTCAAGTTGTGCACCTGTTTTCAGAGGGCCTTCTTATATGTGGACTGGGGTCTTGAATGCTTCAAGTTTGGATTGTAAGGATATTCCAGAAATGTTGTGTATTTGGATTATTTGAACTAAATTGTGGGGTAGTTTCTGTACATATTGACTTTAGGAACCTTAGTGGAATAAATACTGAATTTCCTTGATTGATGGCATTAATCAAATGCATATGATATAGCCTTATTATTATTAAATATATAGATTTAAGATTGGGTGTACTGTTGTTGGGAATGTCATGAAGAGTCCAGTATATGTTATATAGTAAAGTCTAACTGGACAATTGAACCTCCGAGATAAGCTTTGTTAGTATTATGTATCTGTTGTAAACCATTGTTATTGGGTACAGCTTTTTTCTGTCAGGTCTCCATCCTTGGTGTTACCCCTGGGTCCCTTCCCTTTCCCTGTCACTCTGTTCCTCTGTTACCTATTATCAGAGCCAGAGCTGCCGGGAGGCAGACTTATGGGTGGTTCTTGCAGAGGAGCTCCCAACACTGGCAGATTTATATCCATTGTCTTCTTTCTTTGCATCCTAGAAGCAAATTGGTTCACATAGGATTTTTATGGATTATAATTGAATAGTTTATGCAAGAGAGTTCCCAAATTTTGCCCTTTAAAAACACTCCTACTATAAATTGGATTAAGGTAGAAACTTTATTTGTTACAATATGTTACACAGGAAATGTCTGTCGCCTCCCACTGAAATACTTTGTTTGTCCTCATGTATATACTTACCAGGTGATGCAGGACGGCAAGCACGGTTGGCACAGTTCCATTCAGCGCTCTGCAACTCTTAGTAACAGCTGCCTTGATGCATAACTCAAGGGTCTGCAAGGAGATAAGAAAATTGAGATGAGGCCAAAGGGCAGTTTGTGCAAAAATGATGGTCAGTGGTGAATTACAAACTTCAAAGTGTAAATTCTGTCTGAATGCAAGAGTGAGTTGGTGTGCGAATGAGCTCTCCTGTGTACTAATTCTAAACACATATGACCACAAGTAGATTTTGACAGATGACCGTTCTTATGTCCATTTTTTTCTTTCCTGGTTGCTCTGTTTTCTTGACTCACAGTGCCTTAAGATCTCTCAGATCCACGTAGTGATTTCTGTAGAGGTTATCTGTTGGAGTCAGATGTTGGATTTTAGTCCATCAAGGAACCAGAAGAGAACATGTTCAGCAGTTAACAGGGGCATGCCCTAACACATGTAGCCTAGACTCACTTGTCATCGTAGGCCCTGTATTCTTAGCCACTGTTGATGATGGCCCTTGCCTTGGTTGTCCTAGTTCTCTTGGTGGTTCTAGTTCTCTTGGTTGTCTGCTACTCCTTCTTCTTATGGCACTGTCTAGATCCTCTTGGCCATCTTAGTCCGTTCCTTCATGGCCTTGGTCTTCCTGCTCCTGGTCTTCCTGCTGGTCTTGGTCTTAATGGTACCCATCAGTTGTGTTGATCTCTCTTTCCTTTTCAAAACATCATTCTGCCTTTGCTTTTCCTGTCTCTAGTTCTCCTGACGCGTGTCCCGTTGTGATTCCCTTGATGGCTGTGTCCTCTTGATGGACCTGGTAATCCTAGTGCTCCTGGACTTCCTGGTTGCCCTGGTCCCTCTACTCCTCTTGGTCATTCTCCTCTTGCTGGTCTTCCACCTATAGGTTTTCCTCTTCATGCTCCTGGTTTACCAGGTCTTCCTTTTAATAGTTCTCCTAATCTTCGTATTGATTTTCATGTTATCCTTTTTCTAAGTCTCTTCCTCCTGATCATCGTCTTATTCTTCTTTCCCTTCTGTCAACTCATATTTTCCCCCAAATCATCCTCCTGGTCTTCATCTACATATTCTTGGCCCTGGTCTTCTAGGTATTGGTCATTAGCCATAAGTAGCCCTTATCCTCCTGAGATCCTACTTCTGTTAAAAGGATTATCTTTACCATGGTGCTTATTGCTGTGTCCCTCCTAGTTGTTCTTCTGGTGCTCTTGCCCTGGTGTTCTTCAATCTTTTCATTCTTCTGGTCCCAGTCCTGCTGGTCCTCATGATATTCATTGTCCTTATGTTCATGGTCCAGCTAATCTTGGTCATCCTCTTCCTGGTCCTCTGGATCCTCTGGTGCTGTTACTCCTAGCAATCATGGTGTTGGCCCTCAGGTTTTTCATGGTGGTCATGGTGGTGGCTGCTGTTCTGGACCTCCTAGCCTCCGCTTTCTCTTTGTGGTCTTCTTCCTCTTACTGGTCTCCCTCCTCCTGGTTTTCCTCCTTATTTTCCTAGTCCTCTTAGAAATCCTTTTCCTATTCTTCCTGGTGTTGATCCTCTTGGTTATCCTAGTTCTTGGACATGGTATTGGTCCCCTGTTGGTTCAAGTTTTCAAAATCCTTCTGGTGGTCCTTGAGTTTCTAAACTTCTTGGCTGTCCTGGACCCTCACCTCCCCTTCTACTCATCCTCATGGCCATCTTCCTCCTCCTCATTCTGTGTAGGGTCTTCACAGTGGTGTAGATTCTCCATGTTGACCTGCCCATCTTCTTCCTTCTTGTTCTGGTGGTACTGGTCCTCCTGATGACCCTCCTTTTCCAATTGCACATCCTTCTTCTCCATTTCATTCCATTCCAAAGTAGCTTTATTCGAAGTATACTCATAAAAGCACAAAACAAACAACACTTAGATACAGTTAAAAATGCCTTGGCTGGATAGATAAAAATGTTTGATAAAACTTAGATCTCAGAGCAAATGGACGAGATAAAAGTTACACCCAGTTAAAATAATCAATCACATTCAGTGGCCAGGCTAGGGAAGTTCAAATTAATGCTCACCAAAAAATTACCCAGATTTAGGTTTCAGCCTTATAGCCCACGCCCATCCTAGGTATTTGGCTACCGCTATTGTGATAAATGGTAAAGTGCTGGTGCGCATAAGCCTTTCCGCTTCGACGCACCTAAATGTGCAAAGTAGTTTGCACACTGGAGCCAGCCAAACTCGCCTAGGGAGTGCATAGGCGGGACAGGCAATAAGCAGGTGGGCAACTGTTTCGCTATGACTCCCACAGACAGGACAGATGGTATAACTTGTGGGAGTCTACCTGGACATAAGGGACTTTAAAGGTAAGGAGCCGGCCCTGAGTTGGAAGTAAAGCTTCCTATCTCTTGGCCTGGTGATATTATCCCAATAGGATTCTAATCTGGGTGTGAGTTTTGTTTCTAAGAAGATTCCCACCATAGAAGATGAGTCAGAGTTACTCCAAGCATTAAAAGCAGCCCACTCCCAATACTTCTCTTTTAGGATGTTTTCAGAGGGAAGCCTCTAATGGGTTCTCCCATAGCATTCTCATTCCCAGGCCAATCAGGCTATTCCTAACACCTCTTAACCAACCAATTTTATGGAAGGCATCAGATATTATTACATCCAGAAAACCTGAGGCATATGATGAGAGTTCATGTGTTGTTCACAACCTGCGCCAATATAAAATCGGACGCAACTTGGCGACATCAATAATAGCTTTTCTACCCAAATCATATCTAAGTGGCTTAAGAGGGGTGCTTTTTGAGAGATTGGTAATGCTACGGAGGAACTTATTTTCAGAAAGAGTTAAAGGTGCTGCTTTCTCAAACACCCATTATTCGGCGCCATAAAGAGCGGAGCTAACAGATTTAGATTCATAAACCTGGAGGACTGGTCTAATTGTTTTTTTAGAGACCTTTTATGCTCCAGACTTAAAGCTCCCATAACTTGTCGATGTATCAGGGCTGCTAAATCTATATGGCAGTCCCACTTAAGTTTCTTCTCTAACTGTATACCCAAATAGGTAAAAGCCCTAACCAGTTCAAGTGGTTGTTTATTCATAAAAACCCTCCCCTTAAAACTTCGATGCGGATTAAAAGCCATGAATTTCACTTTTGACACATTAACTTCCAGGCCTCGAGCAGCACAAAAATCTTTAAAAATTGATAGAGCTCACTGGAGGCCACTAGGAGTCTTGGAAATAATTAATGTGTAATCTGCAAACATTAAAATCGGAATTTTTACACCTGCTAGAGAAGGGGCACCTGTATTCACTGGCAACAAGCGGTCCACTATTCCATTAATATACAAAGAGAATAACATTGGTGCCATGGTACCGCCTTGCCGTACCCCTCGTTCAACCGGAAACTGAGTGGTGACCCTACCCTGCCCTCCCCAGCGGATTCTAGCATGATTGCCCTCGTGCAGCCTCATTACGAAGGTTAGGATCTCGTCCGAAAGGCCTAATTCCCTCAACGTCACCCATAACCGGGAACGGGGGACAAGGTCAAAAGCTGAACGTAGATCGACAAAGGCAGCATAAAGGCTGCCCTTGCCCAATGTCACAGTCTTCCACTATGAAAGAATAAAATGAATGACTTGATCAATGGTGCTAGTGTATTTAAGGAAACCCTCTTGGAATGGGGGCAATATACTATTCTCTTCAATCCAGTCTAAGATTTTGTTCAGGATCAACCTCCCAACTACCTTCTGAATTGTATCCATCAAGCTGATAGGTCTGTAGTTCCCTGGTTGAGTTTTATCTCCTTTTTTATATACTGGAATTATCACGGCCCCTTTCCAGGAAACCGGGATCGGGGCACCATGGGCCGTTGCATTTGCCATCAACAAGATGTATCTACTCCATCGTATTTTGTCATAGAGGAACACATCCGCAGGGACACCATCGGGTCCTGGCACTCTACCTCCAGCAACTGCACTAAGAGCTGCTAAAACTTCTTTGTCATTAAAAGCCTCATCAATATAAAAAACATAACTAACTTCTTCCATTTGATCATCTAAAGGGTTACGCGCATATTGGGGCCCAAAGTAATTAACCCATCCTTCATGAGAGACATGAATTAGCGGCTGATCAGGTTGACCCCTCTGCCTCACTTAATGATATTCCAGACTAATTTGGTATTATTCTGCAAATTAGCTTCTATAGGTCCTGCCATCTAAGCTCATCCCATAGGCACTTGGCTTTATGGATAGCTTTTTTGTATTCATATCTTGCAGTACGGACAGTACCCATTTCCCCAACCCTGATAGCATTGCCAAGGGCAATTCTTGCTTGCCTACATTCATTGTTATACCACCGAAAAGGTTTGGAGTCAGCTAGTTTCTGGCTTCTATGGCGCTTAATAAAGTGGCTACTTGTACCTCTTCTCCTCTTTGGCCTCCTGGTTCTGCTCCTTCTGGTCTACTTCATTCTACTGATTCTCCTGGTTTTACTGATCCTCCTCTTTGTCTTAGGCATGCTGGGCCTTATGTCCTTGGGGTCTCAGTCATCCTGGTCGACTGTGGTTTTTGGCTGCCTGATCCTCCAGGTTTTTCCATGGTCCTCCTGCTATTGCTTTCTCTTCATTATCTTGGAAATCCAGTTCAGTGTGTTCCTAATCCTGCTAGTGATCTTGGTCCTCCTCCTCCTCCTCCTCCTCCATTCAGTTTTACTGAACTTTTTGAAGAGTCTTGTTCCCTTGTCCTCCTCTTCTGTTTGACCTCCCTTTCACCCTCCTGTTTCTCCCTGTTCATCCTACAGGTCCTCTAGTTATCTGCCTGCTTCTCCAAGTGATCCACACTGCACTAATGTAGTCTCATCCAAAGTCAGCAAAATAGACCCTCAAGCCAAAGGGCACACTTAGATGTAGCATGGGTGTATGAACACTATTGGAAATACATTTTCCCATTTTTTCCTGTTAGATAGTAAAATACAGACATAATTGGGGTGCTCCTCTAAAACCTGGATCCATGTATGCGCCACTACATCTGTTTCACTATTAACAGTTGTGGACCAGGATTGCTCAATGTCCCTCTTGCACCCCTGCACACTGTGAACCATGGGAGTACAGAGGAGCCTAAAAGGATAGTGTTCGCTTATGAGAATCAAAGGCAACGTGGAGGCAGGAGCTGCAACACAGAAGATGGGTGACGACTAAAAGCAGTTTTAGGAACACATTTAGCTACACAGATGCTAATGAGGAGAATGATCACCTGCAATGAAGGCTTGTAAGACTCATTAGGGGAACAACCTCAAATTATGTATATGGTCAATATGCCATACAACAAAATTCTGTCATGTTTTTATGTTTGTAGCTGGTATTCAAATTTTTATTACAAGTGGAGACTGTCAAAAGAAGGACTTGTAAGGAAATTTGAACATCCTGTCCTTTTAACTGTAAGTGCTCAGACCTAGCAGAAACTGTTCCACTTAGAGCCTCAACATTAATCTACAATTCTCAAGCCTTAAAAACAATAGTTCTGTGGAAATGAAAATTGGCAGATTGGAGACGTAATGATTCTAATAGTGTGTCCACCAAGGTCTACGTCACTCTTGCTTTTTCAGCTAATACAGTTCGCACGTCTCTAACTACGGACTCTTTCCTTTGCTAATATTTGTTTTTATAGCAACTAAAAGTAGTATTCTATAATTCCAACACATTATTGATTACCAACATGATACATTTCCAGTGCTCCTCTTAAGACTTCACTGTTTTACCTGTATGTTCGGTCACCAGGAGTGCAATGCAAAGTCATGGGGCTCCTTAGTGAAGGTCATTTGTAAAAGTACTTGTATTTCACAGGGTGTAAGCAGCCTCTCAGACTAGAGAAAATGCAATGGCACACTGTTTGTTATAAGAGGTCACTAGGGCTTTAGTAAGCCCAATTACTGCTTGGGACCTATGTCAGTGCTCTAGTGACTGAAGATCTGCTGTTTTGTTATGATTAACGCATCAAGATGGAGCGTCAGTATGCTCAATTTCACTTCTATAACCAATTTTACTTACCCAGTATCACAACAACAGGTGAAGCAAATTTCAGCACTGTTGATGTTTATTTAAAATCTAGCACAATTGCTTCGGTCCACATTTCTCCTTTATTAATCCCGATTTCATATGTAACAAATACAAATGTGCATTTTGCTTCTCTGGCTGCCTTCATGGATTGTGTACTAATCACAATTGAGCTGGTTCAGTATTTGGAATTAATGTTGGAAAACTATATTCCCTGTAATCCCTTCAACTCCCAAAACAATACACCAGCTCAAAACTGAAATAATTACCAGGCGTGAATGTGTCAAATAGTGGGGAATTCCTGTCCGAATAGGTGTGGTGGTTCTATTTCTCAGGGTTACCTAAGGGGCAAACTTGGAATCATACATTTTTCCTACATCCCCAAATTTCTGATACCCACAACATTGGTACTGTTGGGAGCGGAATGCCAATATGTTGGCCCAATGTACACATGATGGAGGCCTGAACCATCTCACAACTCCACCTGTGGTGTAACGAACTCACCAATGGAATCCTGTAGTTCTGTATTCAACCCTCATTTCTCAATAATGTAGTGTTTCATTGCAGCTAATCTCTCATTATGAGATACAGTGTTCATTATGAGTGGATCATTTGGGATTGGTTGAAGTGACAAGCATGGACAGCAAATAAAGGTCACACTCACCGTGAGCAAACGAAATGCCATATCAGCAGGCAGCTGGGGCTGGAGCCTTTCAACTTCATTGACCAACCAAGGAAGCTCCTTATCTAGTTGCTCCTCTGGCAGAACGGAGGCCAAATGTCCCAGAGTGGTGATGACCTGCCCCCAGACCTGTTAAGATAAATTACACCAGGTTTTCAGTTCCACACACTAGACATTAACTACTAAGAAAAGATGAGCCACATGTGGAAGTAGAGGGTTCCCTGGAGAGGCAGCTGCACTTGACATCTGTTCACTAGGAAGTGATTCTGTCATGCAAAGGTAGTGGTTTCTGTCACTGGCAGAATATTCCAATAGACAAAATGATTCTCTAAAATAGAAATGTTATCCATGAATTTGTTTCGCTCTTGTCTTATTTGGACGAGGGTTCCCCACCCACTCTCTCTATTTTCTCCCTCTCCCCAGCTCTTTTAAAAAATATATATTTCCCATGCCTCCTATTCATGGACAGGTTGTGGTAGACATAGAAAATACACTACTGCAGCTGCGATTTTATTAAATTGCCCTAGAATCTAATTCTGTCACTTTCTTTTTCAATAATACTTATTACACTTACTGTTCCCACATACTTAAGTATTATAGCATGGTTTAGCTTTTATTGTGTTTTATATATCTGACCTGATAGGAATTTGATACTTGGTCGGGTACAATAAAGGTTTTTACACATTTTATTCATCTACATAAATAGAGATCACAAGTCTGGGTCAAGAGAATGAATTTCATATTTTTTTGTATTTCATCAAATGAAGTATATATGCAAAGGCAGAGGAAGGGGCAGTCAATGTGTATGCATCAGTTATCTCACAAAACGTAACAGCTCTAAACCTTCATCCACTGCACTCTGTTCTTTCCCCACTTTACCAACTCACCTCCTGGAGACTGGGGATGGTTTCAAGAAGAAATACCTTACAGGTTGAGTAGGCTTCAAAGAAAAGTGTGACTAGAGGAGTGTCTACACTGGAAGCAAACTGGCCTGATAACATCTCAATGACTGCACAAAAATAAAAAAATTACAGTTAAGTTCAAAGGCTTAAGTGTTGCATTAATCTACACATGTACCACCTCGTCTGGTAGTGCATAGGACATACTGAGCAAAAACAGTGCAATGCGTCTGCTGATAGGAAATGATTTTTAGCAGGTATTAGACTCAATTCACATAGGTATTCTATGACTCTCATAGATACTGTAATGGTATCCATTTCGATCATGCATCCTATTGCACTTTTGAAGCATTCTAGACAATATATGGTAATAATTCCACATTACTGCAACTCATTGTATTGCACTAAAATGAAGGAAAGGCAGAATATGTGTCACCAGAGTACTTTTTACATTCAATTAGCAACAAAGCAATTTAGTTTGCACAGTTTTGTTGTTTATGAAATAAGAGTGGAGAAATCAGATTTTGCACAAGTTATTACTGTATGACGATATTTGCCCTCTTGGCAAAATAAAAAAAAGTATGTAAAAATATAAAAGATGATGCATCCGAGCATTCCTTATCAGTAATTTTGTGAATCATTTTATGTGGTTAACAAAGAAGTGCTGGTTCAGATATCACCAGAGTAAAAAGTGGTGTAATGATTTTGCACTCTTCTGCTAATCAGGCAGGAAGACACTACACTGGTTTTAATCTCACATCTAAATAAACACTGATTGATTCAATTTCCGATTTTAAGCATAGCAAAACGTGTGAAATCACATTTCCCCTTTTTCTGTCCTAATATTAAAAATGTTTAGTTGGGAGCAAATCTTGCTTCCTGCATTCTTTATTCTTCAAGAGGCAAAAATGGTAAAAATATATTTACTCCATGATTTGCACCAGTCTAAATCTTTACTTAACACGGTGACTAATTTGCAATTGTGCGAGCTCTAGGTTGCAACAAGATGTCTGTGCCATTGAAGTGAACAATTACCTCTGGGAAATGATGTACAATTTCTACAGGTTTTAATGCTTCACTTCCTAGGGAGGTAAGTTCACAACATAAGGCCTGATTCAGGCTGTGGCAGATGGGTATCCCATCACAAACGTGATGGGATAGCCCGTCCCTCTTATTACACATACAATAGGATACAACTTGTCCACCGAACTCTAAATCAAGCCCTTTGTTTTTTATTACTGAAAAGAATAGGGTTTTTCCCGGAGGTGCACTATACAGACTAGAGATGTGTTCCAGTCATTACATGGCAAACTTGACACAGCAGCTCAGCATGCCAGTCCAATTGGCAAATGTACTAGAAAGTAGTGGAGTTACACATTATGCAGACCATTGTTGCAGTTGAGTTCTGATTTGTGCCACAAATGAAAGTTTAATGCAGATAAGTAATCAGTTGTTGAAAACAATGGGATGAATAGGGACTGTTATTCTCTGCACCAATCAGACATAAGAAATTGCATCTCTTTGCATGAAGGGTGCTCTCAGGAAATGTTACAAAAGTGAACTTAATAAAGGTGTCCTGTCCCAACACTCTCCCAACCATCAAACCAAACCCGACCGATCCACAAGCGCAGGTGCACACCAAGGCTAAACCAATATTTCTGGTTGATTGTAGAAGCAGTCTTCATTACAGGAAAGAGCGTTCTGAGAATCAGATCTAGATATGGTTCCATTTCCGGTCCTGTAAGAGAAAATAGGATAAACAATATTAATTAAACTAAACACTAATACCAACTTAAGATGATGAGTGTGCTGCAAAGGTGGGGTTGGTCATGAAACATATTGTAAAAAAATCTTGATGATTGGCTTTGTATATTTTCCACCCAGCAGAACATAAAACGTAATGCAATAAGCGGAAAAGACCGTTTCACATTGTCTTTTCCCAGGATTCACTCGCACCTTTTTATGACGGTGATGAAGGAGTTCGGCATTATAGCAGAGTTGCTGCATTTACAGAAATTCTAAATCCTTGTACAAATAAAGGCTTAATAGTTAAGTAGCTGGTTGGTGTAGAGCTGTTTTAGTTTTTAACAGTTTTTCCTCAAGAGACATAATGAAGCAAAACCTGTAAGGGACATCTGGTACTGGTATGTGGTGCTAAAATGTGAATCTAAAATGTGAAATTACTAAATTTCAACAAATCTAAAACAATATGTATCATTTGAACATAATAACCAAAATAGCAGCAATACATTTGCATCTTTCAAAAGTGGCTGTCAGTGGACCTGTATTTAAGATGCAACCATT
Organism: Lissotriton helveticus; assembly: GCF_964261635.1. Classification (NCBI taxonomy): domain Eukaryota; kingdom Metazoa; phylum Chordata; class Amphibia; order Caudata; family Salamandridae; genus Lissotriton; species Lissotriton helveticus. The sequence continues at coordinate 600,131,921 of NC_136073.1, read as the reverse complement.
CACTTCTAAGGCCTCTTGCTGGAGTTCCATATTTTGAAGCCTTCTGATGGCATAAGCACGGAGATGCTTGTTTCTTTAATTAGCACTGTACAGAAAGTAATCGTTTTAGAGCTTATTTGAATTACCATTATGACATGGGGTTGCAACACATAGTGGTGCTGTTGTATTTCCTTCCAATTAATTGTCACTTCCGTAAAAAATTAATTGTTTTACCTATGCGGGCTGAAATGGCAAAGGCATGGGCATGGGACTCTATTCTGAATGCCACAATCAGTTTGAAATATATGTAGAAAATAACTTAAATATACCCTGTGGCTTCTTTCCACTTTCAATTTGCATTGTATATGCAATGCTAGTGATTGATCCATTCTCAATTATCACTGTAAAATGCATAAATTCACCATACTGTTATGGGTTTTGTACAAAATGTAGAAATACTTTAAACAAGCAATGGAGTAAGGGAACATAAAGAACAATGGAGTAAGGGAACTGAAAGAACATGTTGCCACATGCTTCAGAGCCCACTCTGTGTATTTGAGTGTTGTGATGACATGAGCCATAGACAGATAAAACTATTTGCATACAGACCTAAAATGAATGTACAATCCGGTAGACTGCCACAGAGCACAGTGTTTGACAACAACATAGCATTTTTTCAAATTACCGTATTGAATTGTCATTTGATGAATGGCCCAAAAAACAATCTCCTCTGGAATAGAAGGCACCGTAAACAGATTTACAATCTTAGAAGATATTGACTGTGGTATCCACTTGGTAAGAGAAATTTGACATATTAAAGCCATCCTTTCAACTTCAGGCGAATTCTCCTAGATATGCAGAAATAGGAAATATTGGTAATTTGAAACATTTGTGACGAACAAGAGGAGAAAAACAAATCCAAAACAAGTATTAAGTACCATGGATCAGGTATAGAGGGAATATTGTGAAACAGGAGATGCTTGAACAAATCAATAACGGCTTGATTATGAGTTTGGCGGATGGGATACGCCGTCACAAACGTGACGGATATCCCGTCCGCCATATTACATGTTCCAACTATAAGATATAATGGAATTGTAATACGGAGGTCGGGATATCCCTCATGTTTGTTATGGAGTAAACCTGTCCTCCAAACTCCTAATCAGGCCCTAAGACTCAATTATCAATAAGATAGAAGCGGAGCAAATAACAACAATGTAATCACTCCTTGAAATAGACCAAGTAGAACCAGCAGTTGCCAAAACAGATTGAAAATAAGGCTGTAGCCTGAGATTTCTTTCTTTATTTATTTTTATTTTTTTTAAAACCTTTATTGACGTAGAAGAGTACACCGCTATTCAGCCGAACATCCCTGGGGCACGGCAGCACGTTAAAGACACAGCAATATGGCATACAGCGATCACATTTCCGGATAAGTGAGGTTCAATTTTATTTTAAACAGGATGACATCAGGAACATAAAAAGCTGCAATATAACATAAAGGAATGTGGGGACCAGGTGCCGAGCCGTAAAGTATAGTCATAGTATGGGCGGGCCAGACAAGAATTCTTGCAGGATTTAAGACGTTCACAAATAAGGCATGGGTACTTTGTCAAAGAACAGGATATACACGCATACAATTACTGTAAATACCGATTAAACGCCCGCCCAGGTCTTACGTAAAGCGCAACAACAGCTCAGACACAGAATACGACAAATCAATGAACACTTAAAGACCAACACAATAAACTGATCCCAGACACAGAAAAAGGAAAAAGGAAAGGGAAAACCAAAAGAGCGAAGAAAAAGGCCATAGAAACAAAAAGAGAAAAAATAAACCCTTCCCCCCAGCCCCCCACCCCGCACCCCTGCAGTTGGCTACGGCCTAACCCCCCAGCAGCGTGCCTGTCGCCCAGTACCTAAACCCGAAATATAGAAGAGAGAGGAAATATAGAAAGGAGGAGAAATATAAAGTAAGAAAAAACATTGAGGGGTCCCCAGTACGGGCTCCCGGCCCCCCCCCCCCACCGCCACGTAGCAATTCGAACACCTCAGCGCCGCTACCAAGATGTCAAAGGCGACAATCTAAAACAGGATAGTGGTCACCACTCCAGTTCCAAAAGTCGCACAATTAAGATGAGAACCCCCCGTGCAGCAACCCAATAAACAGATAGCCAACACTCAGCTCCAACCCACCCAGTCATAGTGGAGACACATCTCAATCCGCCCTACGTAGGGTCAGACAAACAAAGTACCAAAAATAATGCAGGCAGGTAAGTCCGACGGAAGGTAGGGAATCTTGCGGCACACCAGAACACGACACTCTCGAAGGCCCTCCACAGCCCATCCGGCAGCTCCAAAGCAAACAATCAAAGTCCAATCCAAAAAGAGCACAGTCATTGTGTTGCGTGAGAATGTGTCCACGGGACGATCCATAGCGGTACAAGCGGGAGACTTCCAAAATACCGACTCTCGCTTCTCAGCCACGGTGAAAGTCACAGCGCCACTTCCACAGCAGTGTCTCCACCAATACCTGCGGGGGGGATACCACAAGCGAAGACCCCAGAGATGATCCCGGCGTCGGGTTGTCCTTCATGTCGGATAGACCAAGATTAGAACACAGCGGCCACCCAATCCAGACCGTGAATTACTGGCAAACAATGGGGGGGGGGCCTTCTGATCCCCCCTCCCCAGTCTTCAGTGCGCGCCACTATCACCACAGGCTGGTACGGCTCAGTGAAGGCAAGTGCATAAACCGGGACCCCCAGCATAAGTGCCGCATAGATGTTCACCAACGCAACCAGCTCGAGAAACAAAAAAGGGGGGGGGTTCTCAATACCAACGCCTCCATGTTGCACACAGCGTGGGTACCATCTCCATTTCCCCGTAGAAGGTCACATATTCACCCCCAAGATCTCAAAGGCGCCGTCAAAACTGATGCGGATCCATCGGCTCCGATCCCCTAGAGTGCGGGATACAAGCAGTTGCGCGCTGGTTACACATGCCATGTTAGGGAGACAATGAGCGGCGCCAAATATTCCTGGCCCACAAAGCAGCAATCGAGGGGGGGGGGGGGCCACGACATCCATAGATGGAGGGCAGGATGCAGAGAAACATCGGGCTCAACAGAGCGGGTGCCGAGTGTATATTCAGAGGTGGGTGGGCCTCCATAGTGGTAGACCGGCATCTTCCGGGTCCGTGTGACCGCTGTTGTTCAACTCGCGGCCGGCAGCCGCATCACGTGGGGTCACGGCTCCGGGGCTCGTGAAGGCCGCAGTGTGCAGGAGGGCATATCTTCATCCTCAGGGCTCGGAAATCAGCCCGAGTCGCACCCAGAGGGGCAGCGCTCTCTCCGACGCTCGAAACCCCGGCAGCAGCGCGGAACAGATAGCGAGATCCGGCGGTAGGGGAAGAGGGCCGACGGAGCCGGGAGCCCGGGCGACCATCTTGGCCGCCGGTCTGGCTCCGCCCCCAGCCTGAGATTTCTTGACCCCCAGCAGCAAGAAAGTTTACAGGATAAAAATGGGTCATAATAAAATTATAAATATATTGGTACCCCCAATGAATGAATAAATAAGTCCATCAAAATATCAGAAATTCTTGTCTTTTCTTAATTTCACATCAAAAAGGCTTTTCTTTTTTTTTAATAAATGAATGTCTTTCTGCACTGCAGAGGTATCCAAAAGTGACTGATTCCATTTAGGATGTGCACCAAATGTATTGCTTGGTACAGGCTGAGAGGTGCGAGCTATTCGACCTAGTCGCTTTCTGTATTGGCATGGGGCATATATCATCAGAAATAATTAATTGTATTTGGCTATTCTCTAGACCTGGATTACCTTAGTGTTTTATACTTATAAAATATCTATACTAGGGTTAGTAGTTTGTGAAATATTTAACTTCTTTTCAACACAATACTGGCCTTAGAGACTGCAATATCTTTTTGAGCGGAACAAAAGGTAAACTGGCTTTAAAAACACTGAATGATTATATTTACAAATATTTTACCTATTTTAAGTCTAACACAAATGTATTTTAAACACTCTAATTAGGATGGACTGTCTTAGATAAAAATACATGGAAATACATGATAAAGCACAATGTCAATAAATCAACAGTACTGTAATGGTATAATACATGAACTACATACTAATAACAATGTGGTGTGTTACGAAATAGGTCTACAGTTGTTTCATCTCCGTGTATATCTTGATAAAAACATGACCTTGCTAGTGAAGTCCTGAAGTCTCAGAGGCCAGAGAGGGTGCAACAGTGAAAGATGTGTGGCACTTCCAAGCTGCTGTTCTGTTTTGTACTGCCAGCATATCGGAACACATTTGGAGGTGGGTATATTACTTAACCTCATTTTCAAGGGGATGACTGGGTTTCTGAGACTCTCCGTAGCACCTCCCAAAGTGTGCCTCGGTAGGCATGATACCTTTGCACCGCTTCCCTTAGAGTTAGACATCTTCTGCGATCCAGTTTGCCTTTGCCAGTGCTTAGTAATTTGACAGAAACACCTGGACAAAAGTGTTCCCTCATTTGTATGGGCCCTAGCCTCCTAGCAAATGGTGTAATGCATCTTGACACAGTGTGGGAGGTGAAATGGGTGCAAGTACAATGCTTGTTACAAAAGGCCCATCACATGCCTTGGCAGAATCTGCTGCAAAACAAACACCACCTACCTCCTGTGGTTTTTGCCAATCTAGTCCATGATTTTAAATGAGTGCAGCCCCGAACTCTCATCCCCTTTCTTACTCTCTCTTCTCTCAGTTTCTCACACACATAAAAAACTACACACACAAACCAGTACAGACATGCACACACATTTCTGTGTGCAAATCTGGTACTAAAATAGGCAATTCATTCTACAAAATACAAATCAAGATCTATGAGAGAGCTTTACCTTTGAATCTATTAGTTTGTTATATACAGATTGACTCTATTTTGTGTTCTCAGCCCTTGCCTACCTGTGGAATGTAAAGAAGAATCAGATTCTCGGTGTTACAATATTGCTACCTTTGTTAAGATATTTCAGAAGTTCTTTAGGAGTGAAAATATGGAATTTGGGGCCTGATTTTGTATTTGACAGGCAAAGCAGTGTCCTCCAGGGTGTCAGAGGACATTGCGTCCCCCAATGGTATTTGAGTTGTTATGTTTCAAGCTGACCTCTTCCCCAGCGATCATCTCTGTACTTTGAAAGGAACCACTGTCACAGCGGTTTCCATCAACGTACAAAAGGTTTGGTGGATGGCCATCCTCGGTTTGACAGCCGTTCACCAACTATTGAACTTTTTTTTCAGAAACCCATGAAGCGGCAGTTTCTGAAAAACAAAAGATTCATGACTTCCACACTCTGGGAGTTTTCTCCCAAGGTGTGGAGATCATTATTGTTTTTTCCTGTCCCTCACAGGCAAGTTTTTTTGCAGTGATTGGCAAAAGAAAATGATTCTAGGCTTTGGTCGACTGAGCCATCAAAAAATCCACTGATTGAAAAGTTGTAGTCTGCCCACCTGTAAATAAGGCAGGTGGACAAAAGCTTGGAGGGCAGGGTACTCTGTCATATTTGCAACGGTATAACCTGTACGCCAACCTCCAAATCAGAGGCCTAATGTTTGTTATAGTCTTATTAAAGGCTCTGCAAAATATATAAAGAGGTGAAACAATCATAGACCTGCATTGAAATCCACCGGTTTCTCTCCTAGATATATATTGAGCATCATATTGTTACAAAGAAATATTTACTTTGATGAATGCTCATTTAATTTTTAATTGATTTATGTATTTACAGCTTTCTTTTGTCGCTAGTTGTGAAATAAACCTCTCTTTCTTTTACTGTCAATGTAGAAAAAATAGAGTGGTTAACATTTGAGATGTTATGACTTTTTCCGTTTGACCAGATTAATGTTTTTCTAATGTATAAGGTGTGTTAGATGTATTCATAATTCAAAACCTCTGAACGCAATATGCAAAAAATGTATTTAATAGTTACAAAAATCACAACCAAGTATACCATTATTTTGCAATAGAATCAGAGATAAAGCAGAACAGTTTTATTGTTGCATTTGTTATGGGTATCGGTGTGGGATGTTGTGTTTATGTTTGAGATAAGCTGTATAGAGTAAAGTTTGTGAGACTTATGATTTGGCGGGTATTGAGAGTGACAGTGGTGGTGCAGGAGTTGTTGGTCAGTATGTAGGTATAAATTATAGGATGTCTGGTCTGTGGGTTAGAATTTACCATGAGGCAGTTGATTTATTTGAGGGTAACATAGGGAGGGCTCTGCGCTCAACCAGGAGTAACCTTGACTTCTGGGCCTCCCTGCCTTTGTCGGTTGCGGGGCGTGTGGCATTATTAAAAATGATAACCCTCCCCCGTTTACTCTATTACTTTGTTACCCTGCCGATTTGGATACCTGGAAAGTGCTTTGCCCAATTCAACTCCATGGTTTCGAGCTTCCTGTGGGGAACAGGACGAAGAAGAGTGTCTCTGCCGACCATGATGCGCCCGCGTCAGGAGGGAGGCTTTGCAATGCCGAATTTGAGGCTTACTACAATGCAGCCCAGTTCCAATGGCTCACACAACGGCTGGCAGAGAAGCTGGGAATGGAGACAAACCAGAGAAGAAGGGACCTAGAGCTTCGTCACTTGAGTCGGATTTTGCTACCGTTCCCTATGAGGGAACGTGAGGTATCCAGGGATCTATGGGTCCTGAGGCAATGTTGGTATAGGGCTATACGACGCAATAAAGGGAGCCCGGCATATGCCCCTGAGATCCCGGTGTGGTTCTGTGAGGAGCTCCCCCATGGAGGAGATTAACAGCGGCTACATGACTGGGAGGAATCGGGGATCTCCTCCATTGGAGATCTGTATGAAGATGGTGCACTTTTACCATTTCAAGACCTCATGCAGAGGCACGAACTTCCTGCTCAGGACTTTCTCTTGCACGCGGGATTAACAGCTGCTGTGCGCAAGCACTGGAAAAAAGGGTTAGAGAAACCACGGGTCTTCCTTCCCTGCCAGTATGTGGTCACCTCTGTAGGTAGGATCAAGGCGGTGACGTGCTTGTATCGGAGGTTGACGCAGGGCTTGAGGACACCTCTGGAGGGACTGCATATTAAGTGGGAAACTGACCTGGGAACGCCTATACAGGAGAAACCTTGGGAATTGTTAATGGAACGGGCCTGGAAATGTTCCCGAAACGCGAGATTCCAACTTATTCAATTTTATGTATTTCATCGGGCGTATCTTACGCCTCACAAAATTAATGTGTTTTTTGGCTCCCACGCTACCTGCCCACGATGCAGTCTGGAGGGTGCGGTATGCATACACATGTTATGGGATTGTCCGCTGCTTCGGGGATTCTGGGGAGAGGTACTGGCCAAACTGACGGAGGTGATGGAGAGGGACCTGCAGAATACTCCAGTGGTGTGCCTGTTGCACTGGTTTCCCCACACTTCCCACAACAAAACCACCAGTAAGTTCCTAGACCTGGGGTTAGTTCTAGCCAAGCGTGAAATCACAAGCCATTGGAAGGCGGCCACGGCCCCTAGCGTTGCGCGCTGGCTAAGTGACTTTACTAAGTGGGCGGATTGCGAGGGGACGCTCCACCTCCAATTAGCTCGGAGGGCTGACAACGACAAATTCTGGGAGTCTGCGAGAGCCTGGGTGGCGTTGGTGGATTTGCTCAAGAATCCGACTGTGGATGATGACTGACCTCGCCGGCTATGGGTGCCCTCTTTATTATATGAGACTGCAACAACAGTTAGGGAGTTGAGAGAATGGGAGGAGCGAGCGTGGAAGTGGGAGTGTCCCTCCGGCGGAGATGTGGGCTACTGACATAGGACTAGGGTGGAGTAAGCAGAACACATTATGAGCATTACATGCGTGGCTAGGGAAAGCGACATGTCTGAGGGGGGGTAGGTGGTAGGGTTCGGGGGGTAGAGGGCAGGGAGTTTGAGTTGAAGGGGGGGATTTTGTTCGTTTTTATCCGTGCTGAAACATAGAGGCTGACAGTGCCTGCATAGGCTAAGAGCAACACAATTTAGCCCTGTAGAACTGTGTCTCGGGTTCACTGGGATATAACCCTTGCTATTAGAAAGGCCTCTATACGTGGAACAAATGGATGGACTAACAAAGACTTGGCAGGGCGAGGCAAAATCTGGATGGGGATACAATTATTGGTCAAGTGTTGCGAGACTAAGGTAATGAAGTTGCATGTATCGGTGAATTGTTTGTGCATTGCATGAAAACCTAATAAAATATGTTTTAAAAAAAAATTAAAAACTTATAGAATGTCTGGTGCAGGTGTTAATGTAGGGCTCTGAAGGAGGTGGAATGTAGTTACAGAAGTAAGCGAGACTTGAAGAGTAGGAAATGGCGTGTTTCCTATTGGTGGATTAAAAGCAATGGTCTCCAACTAATCAATCACATGTTACTAGTAGCTCGCAGACTCAAACGCTGACAGTGCTTGAGGATGCAGACTACCCTTTTCTGAAAATAATTTCTTCTTTTTCTACTTCTTTCTAGCCTCATTTTACATGTCTTTCTGTTTTCCTTGCTTTTATGTCTCTCTTTCATTTCTCAATGTATTTTATTCTCTCTTTCTTGCTGTCCTCTTTCTTTATTTTTCCCTCTTTCCCGCTTCCCCCTATTTGTTTACACTATCTCTTTCCTTCCCTCCTTTGTTGTGCATTCTTTTTCAGTTCTCTTTTTTTTTTCTTATTGGCTTAATAGTCTTCTTGATATTTTTCTTTCTTTTTTCTCATTTCAACCTCTATTTTCAATTTTTCCTCCATTTTGCAGTTTTTTGTATCTTTCTTACTATTTCTTTCTTCTCTTTTTCAATCTCGTGTCTCTCAGTAATTCTTTCCTTTCTTCTTTAATTTTTTCTTTTTTCTCCAATTTCTGTTTTTCTCTTTTCTTCGTTTATTATTCTTTCTTCTACTCTTACTTAATTTTCCTCCTTCTCTCCTTCTTTTCTTTTGTCCTATCTCCATCTTTCTCAATGTTTTTCTTTCTTTGGTTGTTTCCTTCTCCCCTTCTTTTTTTCAGTCTTATCTGTTTTCTCTGCCTTCATCTTCCCTCCCCTGTTATTCTTTTTCTGTATTTCTCCTTTTGGTGTTATTACTTATTGTTCTGTTTCTTTCTTTTTCTCCTTTCTTCATCCACAAGGATCTTTTCTTAATTCCACCTCTGACCTGATCTTCTCCCTTCTTTTTTCTTCTACTTTTTTCTCTTCTTTTTTTTCTTTCTTTCCTTCCATTGTTTTCTCGCTGTCTTTTTCTTTCTCTCACCTTCTTCCTTTATTCTTTCTCTGTTGTGCTCTTCATTCTTTTGCGTACTTCTTTTTTACCATGCCTTCTTTCTTCCTGTATTTACATTCATTCCTTTCCTAGTTTGTTTCTTCGTCTTTCATGTCTTCTTAATTGCTTTCTTCCTTCAATTCCTGCATTTGACTCTTTTCTCTGGGTATTTTGTCCTCGTTGTTTTTTTCCTTTATTTTGTTATTTCTTTCCCTATATTTCTCTTTCTTTCTTTCTTTCTTTCTTTCTTTCTTTCTTTCTTCTTTCTTTCTTTCATTCTTTCTTCCTTTCTTTCTTTCTTCCTTTCTTTCTGTTTTTCTTTCCTGATTTCTTTCTTTAGTTTGTCATTCTTTATTTTTGTTTTATTTATCTTCATCTCTTATACTCATCTCTCTTTCTCTCTATTTAGGTGTTTCAAGAGCAAAGGGACAACACTGATCCTCAGGGACCCCAATTGTAAACCTTTGCGTTACAGCTCCTGTTCTATTAATACTTTATGCTCCCTGTATCTGGAATGAAGAACTTAAGGGTACTCTAGGGGCAGTGTTTAAGTTATTTGGTCTCTGTGTGCATTTATAAAATTCCTATATTAGACAGTAGCTCAGGGAAGGTTTGAGACTTCTGATTTAAAGAGTGTAATTGAACTCTAGGAAAGAAGTATATGCTAGCTTGTTGTAACTGATGTCTTTTGTGATGCAGGAGTGTAGAACAGCAAACATTGGGATGTAGGTTTCATGTACGATGTAGGTAGTGAAAGTGTGGTATGGAAGTGCAGTGTAGATGCAGGTTATAGTTTAGCTGGTGGTGTCAGATTTCCCTACAAAAGTATGAGAGTGTCATGCTTACCATAATGTGCATTGCATAATGATGTTCAGTACACTCATTTTCTACAGGCAGACCATTTAAGGCACACTATTTCTTTCTTCCTCAGGACACACCCTAATATCAATATAATAATTCATCACTATCAACTCTAAAGTACTACTACACCAAACTAAAGGACCTGGAATGATAAAAAACACAACATTCAAACACTAGATAACACAAATGTAACTGTTGTCTTTTGAGTGCTAACAGCAGAGAAACTCCTTACTAAAACTTTTAAAAGGGAATAATTGAATATTACACCCACAATAGTATCAGAGATGGTAGTTAAAAAGTTCAGCACATTGCATTTTACTCCTTCCTAAAGAATTCTTTATGGAAATACATGAGAAACCGGTGTGTCCATAACAAAACTGTTTGGAACATGCCATATTTTATAGTTAATTACTTTTTTATCTGTGCAATGGTTTTAATTAACTATGCACTTTACAAATAAAACAGACTTACTTAAACGTACTTAGTTAATAAGGCCAATTGTAAAAATAATGTGTATGGATACAGTGTTACGTTAAGTGTTTGCAGTTTAATTGAAATAGAAATACTATCGCTGAATTTCAAACTCTGTGAAATCAAATATAACTTCTTGCTGCAGACACAGCTGAACTAGCACCTTATCTATCATATAGGTCCATCTGACATAATGTTATGACACAGTTGCAGCTGGTGTCAATGCAGTACTGCACATAGAGTTTTTCTGCTCTGCCTTCAATGAACGGCCCCAAGTGCAAGGTCAACATGTGGCCATACATACTGGATTTTCATACGGTACATCAGCCTGTCTGAGCGCTACTGATTTTCCTGCTAACAGCCCTTATTTTATTACATCTGTCATCCTTTGTCAAATTCTATTGAAGGTGTTGTACCTGAATAGCATGGTCAGAATATTGACTAACATAATACTCTGTACTAAACATTGTTCATAAACATTATTGCCACATTTAGGACATGATATTTATGTCAAACGATCGACTATTTTTAAAATTTTATTAGAATTCCATAGCAGCAAAATAAATAATACATAACTGAACACATACATCAAGACTTCCATCATTGCCCATTTTAAGCCCCAATCCTAACCAATGCCCTCGACATCAAGTTAACATGAGGTACAAACTATATGATACATAATAGACTAAATTACCCCGTCATATACTCCCTCACGGATGTACGTTGTTACAACGCGTGGTATTACCACGCGTACCGTTACAACGCGTATTTTACAACGCAAGTAGTTACCACGACTTGCGCTGTAGGGGTGTGGACTTAGGAATAGTTTAATTTACTATTCCAACACCAGCCTATGTACAGTAGGGAAGGTGTTGGAATAGTAAATCTACTATTCCTTGTCCTTTAGCGCCCTCCAGCGCAAGTCGTGGTTAAGACTTGCGTTCTAAAATACGCGTTGTAACGGTACTGCGGGGTAACATCCGCGTCGTAAAGGATGTTCCCCCTCCCTCACCACCCCCCAAATCATTAACCCTAATCTCCTTTTTCTATATCCTTTAACAGGATATAAACTGTATTCTATGTGGTACTCATTGAGAAACTTGGCCCGCCACATCTCAAAGGGCGGAGCCTCTTGCTGTAGCTAAAGTGATGCAATTGCCAACTGAGCAACCACCGTGGCCATAAAAATAGGATAACGGTGTTCATTTATAGCTGCCCCTGGCGGAAATCTTCCCCAATACCAAGCAACATCATAGACTGAGAAATTTTAACACAGTCCCCGGTTATTTCTGACAAAAACCTCTCTATAGATTCTATCAGAGTGTCCAATACCGCACATGCAAAAAACACGTGCACAATGTCTGCACTATCCTTTCCACAGCGGCAACACTTCCCACCATGCTGACCCCCCCACTTCATCATTTTAAGAGGGGTATGATACAAATTGAATAACATTTTATAATGATGACTTTTAAGGCTGGCTGCAGGAAAGATCCTCCCTGTCAAATCAATTGATTTTTCCAATGAGATTTCAGGGTTCCCCAACCATGTTCTCCATCTCATATTATATTTTTCTAGATCATCCTTTCTGCCCTCTAACAGTGTTTTATAAATTAGCTTGATGTTTCCCAGCTGTCTAATAGATTCTACAATTTTAAACTTCTTAATGCAAATAGGGTGTTTTCCCAGAAAGTCCCTTACTTGTAAGTATTTAAAAAATTGAGTTATGGGTAGATGGAATTTATCCGCCAACTCCGCAAATAAGTGTAATCTCCCATCATCATGATATAAGTCGCCAAGTCAGGTAATCCCCTTCCTTCTCAAGCCTAAGGCCACCTGGTCGCAGAAGATCAGGGGCAGCAGTCCTGTGGCATTAGTGGGGGTATACATGGAAAGTACTGGAATCTCGAAGCTTTTCCCTACAGTCTTCCAGACTTTAAACACAGCATTTAATACCTTGAAGTGTGTTCTTTTAAAATAACTGCTGTCCACTCTTTTGAATAGGCAATGCTTGACCTTTGACCCTAGAATCATCTGATAAATTGAGGGGGCTTTGGCCAGATTACTAATCTCTTCTCCAGTACGTAAAATACGTGCATTAACCAAAATACAGGAATAGTAATACAAAGCAAAGTCAGGGATAGACCATCCTCCTCTTTCTCAAGAAGGAGTCATATATCGAGCAGCCCTACGAGGTTTCCAAAGGGCCCACATAAACTTACTACAGAGAGATTGTAAATATGTAAATATTGAATTTGTTATAGGATACCTCCAGGGGCACAGCCCTAAAAAAATACATAACTCGCGGTAAGACATTCATTTTCAGAACGTTAGCTCTGCCACTAATGACAGATGGAGATTCTCCTACCTTTCAAGTGAGCATTTTACTCCCCAAATAATATCGCCCCAATTAACCTCAATGATCTCTTTAACAGAGGTACGGATCTTAATACCCAGATAGATAGCTTCCTTAATACACCTTGCATCCCCATCCATTGCTTGACTTGTACATAAAATTTAGGTTTTAGCAGTATTAAGTTTATACCCAGAAAGTGCCCCAAAAGTCTGCGCCAGGGATTCTATTTCAGGTATAGCGAGACAGGGATTACAAGTAACAATCGCTATATCATTGGCATAAACCATTACAGAATACTGTTCTTGTTGTACTTTACAAGGCAAAATATTTCTACTTTGTTCTAGCATAAGAATAAAAGGGTTAATATACAGCGCAGATAAAAGTGGTGAACAAGGACAGCCTTGTCGTGTGCCTCTAGAAATCGCGATGGTCTCTGAGTGATATCCCATTGAGCAAATTTTCACTGAGGGGAGATGATAAAGGGCGTTTAAAGCACGTATATAGCCCTGCCCGAAACCCATGTGTTGCAGTCCCCATGAGAGGAAATGCCACAAAACCCGGTCGAGCGCCTTTTAGGCATTGAGTAAAATCAGGCCAAGTTCTCGAGATTCTACCTGTACGATATCTTGGAGAGTAATTACTCTACGCACATGGTCTATGGTCCCTCTCCCAGGTATAAAGCTGTGCTGTTTTAACAATACTATTGATGGTATAATTTTTGCCAACCGTGTGGCCAAGATTTTAGCATAGATTTTACCTTTGGCATTAAGAAGAGAGATTGGATGATAAGACCCCGGTAATTCAGATGGTTTCCACTTTTTCTTCAACACACAAATATTGGCCTCGGACCAGGTTCGTGGAATCTCCCCTTTTTGTGAAGTTTGATAAACTTTTAGCATATCATTTTTTATCTCCTGAAAAAAGATCTTAAATACTTCCAAGGAGGGTCTGTCTGGTCCTGCAGCTTTCCCTACTGCAAGAGAATTTATGGCCTGCTCTAATTCCCCCATCCTAATAGGTTCAACATCCGTTTGAGCCAATTGGCCCCATAAAGTGGCTGGAAGTCCCATATCTGTCGGAGAAAGGCCCCCAGTATCGTTCTCTGTATATAATTCTGTATAAAAATCATGAAACACTATAAGAATTTCCTAGGGATCAGACACAATAACCCCATCCGTTCTTTATTCGTCCTCTTATATTTGCAATTTATAGGCTAAACATCGGCCCGTGGCCTCGCCATACTCATGGCACTCTTTTCTATATGTTTGATATTTTATGGCGCTCTCCTTGCTCGATTCTAGATTAATTTTGGCCTTACATCTCGCTAGATTATTCTGAAGTGATGTGGTGTTATATCCTGCAGCTAACCCGTTAACTAATTCCTCTTCGACAATCTTAAGCTCATCATAAAAAACCTGCAATGCCTGTTTCACTAATTTACATTTTAAATACGCAAGGCTCTGTGTTTCCCCTCTAAATCCAGCTTTGGATGTATCCCATGCAGTCCCTCAGGACGCGGAGTGTCTATTAATTTTCAAAAATTCCTTTATCCACACCTTCATGTGTTCAATAAATGTTTCATCCATCAAATGCTTCCTGTCAAATGTAAACGTTCTCGGGGCCACACCGAGCAAGTGCCAGGATTTCAACTACTACAAGTGCATGGTTCAAGGTCACCCTTGGGTATACACAGATTTAGTAATTGAAATAGAGCCTTGATGACCCGGGGTTTCCTACCTTTATAGTTTCGTCTCCAATTTTGAAAAGCTTCAGAGGTCAAATTTATATTAAGATCCCCACACAAGAATAACAGAATGGGCCATGTAGCAAGCTCCCCATTCAAATATTCCAATATTGGGGCTTCATCAAGGTTAGAGCCTTATATTGTACAGAGGGTAAATATAACCCCCCCCTGTCCTACATTCCACAATGGCCCAAAATCAGCCCGATGTGGATACACCACATCGGGCTGAATCACCCGAAGCTCTCTGGAGACCCTCTGCCTTTTATTATAATTATTTAACCCGCACACATTCAGTGTGCATATTCGAAGGCCTAAATTTGCCATAAATTCAAGGTTGCCATACCTACAGGCCTATAAGCAAACCTTTTAACCCTCTGTACTTTTCTTTGCTGCTATGAATCTTCCTTTTTCTTTTACTTTTACCCCCCACCCTCCTCCTTACCCTCTCCACCATCCTCACCCCCAACACCACCCCAACAGCACACCCCAGAGCCCCACTACCTCGAGGCTTTAGGACTGTTAGTCCTAGTGGTGACATGCTCCCTACACCCAAAAGTCCCTCCCACACCCGTGAAGTCCCCCAACAATTGAACCTAACAAAAAAACCATTAACCTACAGATCAATAGGTCACAGACAGTATGCATACTCATTCTCTTCCCCCATGACATAACCTGTTGCAACAGCTGGGGGGTATACAACTTCATAAACAAGAGTTATGCAAATAATTAAGAATAAGAGCACAAAAGGAAGCTGCAATTTGATAATGATTCTATAAGCCTAATCCCTCCTTATCCTTCTTTGAGTGTTTGCAGAAACTCTTTCGTCAAAATTTCAGAGGTGAAAAACCTAGTATTCCCTTTATGGATGATTTTAAGTTTGGCCGGTTGTAGTAAGAAAGCTTGGGCCCCCTTAGTTTGAAATGGTAGAATAAGCTGAGGTAATTGCCAGCGTTTCTCTACCGTCTGATGGCCGTAATCTGGCCTAACAAAAAATTCAACCCCCTTGCCAACTCTTTTCCTATCGAGGCGGGCAAGATCGGAAACTGCTTCTCGTGCCAAAAAGTTGTTAAATTAAATCAGTATGGCCCTTGGTTTAGCCACTTCTGCCGACTGACCTGGCCGGGCCCGGACAGAAAAGGGAAAACGGTGAGCCCTCTGAATCCTCTGTCTGCCAGTCCCATTGAGTTCATTCTGGAAACGCCTCAGTAAACAATTCAATAATAAATTACGAGGGTCCTGTCCTTCAACCCCCTCAGGAATTTGAAAGACTCGCAGATTGTTCCGCCGAGCTCTGTTCTCCAAATCAATAAGTTTCCATAGCATCGTCTTTTGTGAAGCTAGTTTATCCTCCAAATACGAAATACAGGCTTCTGCCTCGGTAATTCTTGCAGTAAACTCTGAGCAAGTCTTGGCGATACGCCGTACTGAATTTTGTAATTTACGACAGACATTCTGTGTCCTTTGGCTTTCTAATCGCGTTTCCTCCCTGTAGTAATCACTGTTCGATATATAAGACTCAAGGATACCTCTTCTGATGGCTCTAGTGTTCTACGCAGCACAGAGGGGTCAGATTTATCCGGGGTTCTAACCATTGACTTTTGCACCGGTAAAGAGGAATTGGCAAAGTAGCAAGACTCCTCTGTCAAAGCCCTTTTCTTCCGCATTGTCTGGGGGCTCCCCTCCGATGAATCCCTTTGCGTATCCTCAGGGGGTGTAGTACTATGCTCACTCAGTTCATCCCAATGTTGAGCCATATGCGTTTTCCCATTTCTCATCATCTCCTCACTGGATATATCCGAATGTTCTGATAATGACAAGAACTTATCCACAAGATCCACCAACTCCGCCTCCTTCGTTAGTGAATCTAGACTGTGTGACTCTGTCCCATTAAGAGCCCCAGCCAAGCCAAGCGAGCCATTTTTGCTTCTAACCACAATGTTATTATCATTACAAAGCTTCTGTGGTACAACTGGTTCAGTATCTTGGCAACCCAGTTCCAGGGGTTCACCCCACTGTTGTTCACTCCTGCAGGATTGCGCCCATCCTTTTTACCAGCGCCGTTAGCCAGATCCATATTGCTGCCAGATATTAAATTGTCCACGGCAACAGCGTCATACAGAGAAATCTGCTGAGCACCTGAACTCTCCTTCATGATGACCGGGGGAACCAACAACAGCTTCAACACCCAATGTTCCTAGGAGCTTGTCTGTTTGGGGATTCGGAACACCCCGGATCCCTGTTTTCCCACTCTTCCCACCTTTACCTTGTGAGAACATTTGCGGGATAGTGCATTTTGCGGGACTGACCATGCCCGTAGACTTACCACGGGCACAGCTCTGGCCTTTATTTGTTTTACCATTGAGATTAGAGGCCTACTTACGGCTCAGCGGCTCCGCGGTTTTTCCTACCGTTCCGGAGACAGTTCCAACGGCTGCCACTGTAGCAGCAGCGGTAGCACCATCAGCCAGGGCCTGGGCTTTCCCTCTAGCTCCTTTAGGCGGCATTATCGGTGTTCTGCAATATCCTGTTCTCGACTCTCCAGTAGTTTTGCCTGCAACAGTTGCTGCTGCTCGGCTCGGCGTCTACGCCAGGCCACTTGCGGCTACAATGTATCCAAGTCGGATTTTGCTGAGATAACCTGAACATGCCAATAGTACCAGGACTGAGCTTCGCACACCTCGGTAAGTGCTCAGACCCACTTTCAGCCTCTTGTCCTCTCACTATTAACAGCACATCATCTTCACGGGTGTAGGAGGACAGGGCTACCATCTCACATGACTGAGCTGGCGGCCGCCATCTTGCCTCTGTCAAATGATATTCTATATGTAATATTCTGATATATAGTTCTGTTGATTTCTACATTCCCACCCACTGTAAAACTAAGACAGTGTTCTCGTTATAAGAGCTGCTATATTTCTTGTAACTCCCATGATATCCCCAATCCAACAAAATCTCTTCTATTTCCTTTGGGAAACTGATTAGACTTTTTCATGTCAGTAATATCTTGTTTTTTTTGTGCCCCATTGCGTCTCCCATGCACTACTTCTGCCAGGCTCTCTACTCACATCCATTGTGGCGACAAGTTAATCATCCTGTGCAACATTTTTCAGATACTTTGAGAGAGCCATCTGTATAACCCTGTTAACCATTCAATCGCATCACTGCGAGTTTCCATACCGGCTGCAGACCATGAAGGAACTATCTGGAATACAAAAGTTCTGGCTGAATGATCAGAAGTAATTCTGCTTTGCCCTGAAGGTTCTGAGGTTTTCCAAGACTGAATGAACGATCACCATCTGTCGGTGAGAACCTGTTGCTTACCGAGTCCGTCAAGATGCTATCCAGAGTGTCAGCAGTCACCAACATGTTGCTCATTGTCACCTCCCTTTGAGTGATGGTAGTATACATACAATGTACAATGGTTAGTTCCTGCTGGAGTGTTAACTGGAAGAAAAAGTAAATGTCATACATGTGATTAACAGAGTCAATCAGGAACTTATTCACAAACATACTGCAAAATGCTTATCTCAAAACCTTTGTCTGAAGACCTCTGCCTCCACCTCTCTTATCTTTACTACAAGATCTTTGCCCTACACATACAACTATAATTTTGTACTACCCGTGGTAGGGATGGGAGTGAGTGGCTGGAAAACAGGTAATAGTTATTACTAAATGGGAGAGCTTTAGGTAAAGGTAGATTGGGTATATATATTCATTAAAAACTAAAGGTTATAGGGAGGTTACAGTTAAGTTCAGATTTTCCACACTCAAAACCATAGAAACCATAGAAATTCAGCAGTTATAGCTAGAGTTATCTCAAGTAACTATAACTTGTGCCTAAGGTAATTATAACTCAACCCCGCCATGAACTGTTATCTCATCAACAATTTGACAGCAAATGTTGCACTGATATTATCAATAATATCAGAGAAGATGTCACAAGTGAAGTAAAATGTGAGGTGCATGGTGACCTTGCGAGTTATAGTTGCCTTAGGGCACAAGGTATAGTTACTCCCCATTAGTAACAGTGCCGGGCCATTGGGAATGGGGTCCCTAGGGCTTGAATCAGCCCGGGGAGGGGGTCTGCGAGCCCCCTCACCCTTCTTACCTTTATCTGTACCCCAGAAGATGGAGTCCGAGGCTGAAAACGGTAAGGGGCCTATGTGCTGCCCTCTCAATATTTTATAAAGCTGGGCCCCGGGAAATGGGGACATCAGGGTTGGCTCATCCTTGGGAAGTGGGCCACGTACTCCCCTGACCTATATGCATATACAAAAATTGATGTGCCCTCAAGTAATACAACTGGTGCTATGTAAAGCGCTTTGATACCCGATTCGGGTCAAGTTTGCGCTATATAAAACTCTGTAAAAAAAAAAAACATGGGACCTTACCCGCCCAGGGAATTAAAGAAAACAAGCACAGGAGACTGTACTTGTTTATTTTTTTTTGATTTGGCCACAGATCCTCTGGAAAATCAGAGAAAATTTTAAATCTAAACATTTTTGCCCAGACACGGTTACCTGGGCCCCCCCGCAACCAGTCCTAGGGGGTCAGAGTATTCCTACCCCGCCCAATTGCATTTTTTTCCTGTTTTTTTTGTGAGTCAGGCCAAGTCCTGAGTCCCAAGATGTCTCCCACTACTTTCTAGTAGAAGTGTTGGCAGCCAATCAGATCTCACTATGAGAACTGTCGAATCTGCAGAACCACTGCGTCTCTATATATACATATATATTTGTTTTACTTAAAAACTACTAAACAGATTTAAACCAAATTACGAGAGCATGCTTTCTGTCAAATTTGGTGTAATTCCATTCAGAGTTCGGGCTATAGTTACGTTCAAAATTCCTATGGGAAATTACATGAGGAAAAGTTGTTTTGGGTCCTCCTACCTAATGGCAACTGCTAGTAGGTGATTTAAAAATATATGTAAATAAACAAACAAAGGATCCCTATACTCTCAGTCCTTCTTGCAATGGTTGTCTCTTCAGATTTCAAGCCGTGCAGTGTCTCTGGGCATTTTTTGTTGCTCAAGTGAATATGGAGAGTGGATAGTCTATAGATAGATCTATTATTCACTATAAAAACAAAGGGTACAGGAACGTTATAGTTAGGCTCAGATTCCACTTATACAAAATCTGATCTAACTATAACTTACGGGCCCGCAATACACTGTTTATTACCTCACATATTACATCACTCATGACATGGTCAGTGACATCACTGAGGACATCACTAATGACATTATCCACAGAACTACTCACACACCCTCTCACACTCCTATATAACCTCTCATGCACCCACTCACACACCCACACAATCACTCACAGACCCATACAAGTACTCACACAACCACTTACTCATCAATAAAGCCACTCACACACCCACTTATAGTGAAGATTCGTCAAACTACGCCAAAGATATAAACAAGTTACAAAACCCTTTTCCTATGGAAACATGGTCCAATGTCCAAACTATAACTACCTACTGGCATCCGCCAGTAGGTAACATGGCATACATCTATATATACATATTGTCAGCATACAAATATTTATTCGGCTATGATCACAACCGTACAAGAACATAAAATGACATGTTTATAAAATAGTAAAAACTAGTGGGCTTAACATTTTATTTAAAGAAATACGAATGTGTCAACAGTAACAATACATTATATAATCTCATGCATCACATCAAGGTTAATCAGGTCTAGATTGTCTTGATCTCAAAGCAGCATGTAGAAAGCATGAAACAGCAAAAAGATAATGCTTGATCATCAGACGCTGCAGATACATAAGTGCCAGGTATCCTTGTGAGAAGTTCAGAACTTTCAGTAACGGGAAAAGGAACTGCTTCCTAGGCAGGCTCAAATATTTGCAAAACAAAATGTAGGGTAGCCTGTGGAGACATATTGTTGCATCCACAGGGCCCTAAGTGCCTGAAAGAGACTGACCACTAGATGTGGTCAAAAGATGATGTAGCACGTTAACTGTAGGAACTAGGGTCACCAGTTCCCCGGGGGTAGCCTGGCACGAGCAGGTTGGCACCCGAAAGCTCAGGTGTTAAGTGACTACACAGCACACGCATCCACTGAGACAATAAGTGCACACAAGGACATAGACCACACCAGTTACGTTTGATTCAAATTAATAAGCTTTTATATAAGATTAGAATCAGGGCAATCAAAAATTCACAGTAGTAATACCTTATTAGTTTCCCTTAAAAGCACATGTGTCTCATCACTCGGCAATAAATACTTAAATGAATAAATATTAAATATTAGATAACCGTGGGCTTGGCAACAACCTTGCTCCTAACCAGCACCTGCAAGGAAATCTTTATAAAGACATTCAAATAACATTGCATCAAGCATCAATGACCATTTCTTCATGTAAGCAACCATCTCATTTAGTGACTAATAGCATCCAGGAAACGTTGCCTTGGACAAGAGTAAACCGTCCATTAAGTAGGAGTAAAATATTTCATTCGGTATTAATGGACATCACAGTGAAGATTGGGCATCAGCTCATTAGGCGAGAGAACTGGGCATTCATTAAGGCACAGATACCCCTGTAATCAGCCAAAGCACTTCCTTATACAACCATTACCCTAGCATCAGGGCCTACACCAGCTGGCATTCGTCTGGACCCCAGGCAGGGGTTAACCAATGTCTCGGCCCAGTTCAGAGGCCTGGCAGTCTTGCAGGAACTTCTCCCCCACCCAGAGTCATCTAAGTCCAACAGGGCCCAACCACGATGTTCCCCGGGGGAGGGGCGAAGTCGGGGCCTTCTCCGGCCTTCCGCCCTCCTCCCCTGGGGGTTACCTTCTATCTTCAGCCCTCCGGGGCCCTTGCGGTGGGTCAACTGGTGTAGGAGGGCTCGGGCTCCTTCGGGAGCTCTCCGGTGGTCTGGCACTGTGGGGGCAGTCGCCAGGTACACCTGGGCTTCACAAGGCCCCGCGGGTGCAGCAAGCAGGAGGGGATCTCTCGCTCTCGTCGAGCGCTGCTGCGGGATCTGCCCGGGGTCCCAGGCCTACCGAGTCTCACTGGGCCCAGGACTAATCGTAGGAGACAGGGAGGAGGTGTGCCCGCAGCTGCCGGTTGCAGAGCAGCCTGCGGGGTGTGTAGGCCTCACGCTCGACAGCAGGCAGTGGTGGAGGGGGCACGGCTAGTGACGCGGCAGGCGTCCCCTCACCATGTGACAGGGGAGGCAACTGCTTCGGGCCCGGAGCGGCCTTGTGGAATGTGGCGGCGGCCCTCTCCTGGTCCCGGGGGCCGCCGAGGGGGTGATGAAGGCAGCACCGGCCCAGGGAGTGCCGGGCTGCGACGGTGAGTTCCGCAGCGCGCTCAGTCTTTCCAGCGCTGAGGGAGCAGTCTCAACTCTAGCGTTTCGTGACAGAAAGTGGCTCTGGCCTCACACCGCTTCATGACAGAAAGGGGCTCTGGCCTCACAGCGCTTCCCAGGGGGGGCACAGTTAACGAGCGCTGGATAGATAATGCAGGCAAAATAGCCGTTGCAGCTATCAGGCAGGTCAGCGTTCTAGCGCTGAGAGGGAGGGGAAGAGCGCTTCTAAGGTGGCCCAAGTCACTTCAGGTTTAGGCCCGCAGTTCAGTCAGGGGGGGTTGGCGCAGAGAGGGGAGAGCGCTTGACAGGCAGATCAGTACCTGGTTGATCCCCCAAGATTCCTGGTTAGCGCGGGAAAGCTTCTTCTTGGCGCTTGTTGGTTCTGACGCCCTTTCTTTGTAGTTCCTTGGTTTCTTGAGGGGGGGGTTTGAGTTGAAGGCTTGACGGCAGGTCACTTCAGGTGGTCCCTGGGTTCCCCTCCCGCCGGGCCAGATCAGTTGGCTAGTTCAGGGTTCCTCACTCTACTTGGAAGGCAGCACCTAAGCCCTGTCACTACCAGTGGCATATGCCCCTGACTAGGCCCTACCGCCTAAATCTCCTGCGTGGGTCCTCCGGGTCAGTGATGCCCCAACTCTCTACTCTGCTCTGACTGGAAAGTTTCCCTCCCTTTCCTTATATAGCGACAGTTGGCAGTTGGCAGTGGCAGTTGGTGTCACCTCCCCTGTTCTAGAAGGTTCCAGGAGCTTCCCACATTCTAGCTATGGGCAGGCTGGCAGGCTGGCATTGCTACATTGTTTAAGGGTTCCAGCCAGCTCCGGGCTACTAGAGTGCACCTAAAAAGACCACTCTGCAGTAGCAGGGGTCAGTGGCAGCCATCTTAGGGGAAGAGAGCAACTGCACCTTAACATTGGGAAACAATGGGAAGGTGCCCAGAGACCTAAGGCCAACAAAAAGTAGCTGGGAAAAATGAGGCCAGGGTGAAAAAAAATAGGGAAGACCACCCTAGGGCTGACAGGTCTAACATGCATCCCCCCCCTGCCGAAAGAGGTGAGAGCTACCCAACCTCTAGGGCGTTCTCGTCACTAAGGCGGAAAAACCGGGAGAGACCGTCAGCATTGGCGTGGTCAACTCCGGGCCGATGTTCCACCCGAAAGTCCATCCCCTGTAGGGAAATGGACCACCTTAGCAACTTGGGGTTTTCGCCTCTCATCTGCATGAGCCAGCGAAGGGGTCTGTGGTCGGTTTGAATGAGGAAGTGAGAGCCAAAAAGGTATGACCTCAACTTCTTGAAGGCCCAGACCACAGCGAAGGCGTCTCGCTCGATGGTACTCCATCGCCGTTCCCGAGGGAGGAGTCTTCTGGAGATGAAGGCCACAGGTTGGTCCTGGCCATCGTCGTTGAGTTGCGAAAGCACAGCGCCTACGCGTGCTCTGAGACATCCGTTTGCACGATGAATTCTTTCTGGAAGTCAGGAGTGGCCAGCACCGGAGCTGTGCACATCGCGCGCTTCAGTGTTTCGAATGCCTCCTGGCAAGCAGCCTTCCAGGTCACCTTGCGGGGCTGCTTCTTGGACGTTAGCTCAGTCAAGGGGGCTACAATGGTACCATATCCCTTGACGAACCTGCGGTAGTATCCCGTGAGGCCGAGGAAAGCTCGGACCTCAGTTTGGGATGGTCTCAATTTTGGCCGGAGGGGTTGCACCTTACCCCCGCCCACCAGGTTTCCGAGGTACACGACAGATCCCTGTCCAATCTGGCACTTGCTAGCCTTGATGGTGAGGCCAGCGCGTTGCAGAGCCTGCAGCACCTCCTGGAGATGCTGCAGATGGTCCTCCCAGGTGCTACTGAAGACAGCTATGTCATCCAGGTACGCTGCTGAGAAGGACTCCAGGCCAGACACCACCTTGTTCACCAACCGCTGGAAGGTGGCCGGAGCATTCTTGAGCCCGAAGGGCATCACTCTGAATTGGAAGTGGCCCTCGGGGGTGGAGAACGCTGTCTTCTCCTTCGCTCCATCGGCCATGGCAATCTGCCAGTACCCTGATGTCAAGTCGATGGTGCTGAGGTACGTGGCTGCTCCCAGCCGGTCAATCAGCTTATCCGCCTGTGGGATCGGGTGAGCATCTGTCTTGGTGACAGAGTTCAATCCCCGATAGTCCACACAGAACCGAAGTTCTGGTGTGGTGCCCGGTGGGGCCACTTTCCGCACCAACACGACCGGACTAGCCCACGGGCTGCTGGAGGGTTCGATCACCCCCAGCTCCAGCATTTTGGCCACATCACCCTGGATGCTGTTCTTCACTTTCTCAGACAGCCGGTAAGACTTGGTTTTTACGGGCGGACTGTCCCCTGTGTCCACATCATGGGTACACAGATGTGTAATTCCCTAGGTGCAGTGATGGTCCTCAGAGGAATAGCCTCTGGGTACCGAGTGGTGTGGTCCACTAACACCAAGATGAACCAGTGTCCCACAGAGGTCGGAGGGTCTAACGGCCCAACGATGTCGATACCGACCCGCTCAAAAGGGGTCCCGACGACCGGGAGTGGTTCCAAAGGGGCCTTCACTTTGGTCCCCGTCTTGCCACTTGCCTGGCAAGTCTTGCAGGTCTTGTAGTAGGTGTCAGAGGCAACTCTCATCCTGGGCCAATAAAAATGTGGGACTAGCCTTGCAAAGGCCTTGTCCTGGCCCAGGTGTCCAGCTAAAGGAATCTCATGCACCAATTCCAATAAGAAGGCCCGGTAGCATTGGGGGACCACTAAGGCCCTCGAGGATCCATGCACCGGAACCTTAGGCTCAGTGTAAAGGAGGCCATTCTCCAGGTATACGTGAAAACTGCCGGTCTCCTGATGAATCGCTTGGGCTTCGGCCTGCCGCCGCATGCCTTCAAGCGTGGGGCACTCCTTTTGCGCCCGACAGAATTCCTCCCGGGTAGGCCCTCCTTCCACATGCCACTCGGCAAGGGTCGGCAAGTCCCCCACGGGAACAACATCCACCTCCACGGACTCCGGGGGTACCTCCACAGGCTCCCCATTCATCACACGGGGTGTGCCCTCCACTCCATTCTCCCCTTCAGGACCAGCATTGGGTTGGGCCATTGTCTCAGGCTCCAACCCGAGTTGAGTTTCTTGCCGGGCAGCCATGGACCGCGTGACCACGCAAGTCCACCCTGGTAACCCCAGCATCTCAGTGTGGGCCTTAAACTCCACTTCCTTCCAGGTGGTATGTTCCAGGTCGTTTCCTAGCAGACAGTCCACAGGCAAGGCAGGGCTTATCGCAACTCTCAACGGACCTTGAACTCCTCCCCACTCAAAGGGAACCTGAGCCACGGGATAGTAGCTCAGACTGCCGTCAGCCAACACGGCCGGATGGAACACATCAGGTACTACTTGCTAAGGGGACACTAGCCGCCTCACTACAGTGGTCATGCTGGCACCTGCGTCCCTCAGAGCGTCCACCTCCTCCCCATTGACCTTCACCCTCTGCTGGTACTTAGCAGTATTCCATGGTAAGGGCGTCACTGGGACCATCTCTCTATCCCCAAGTGAAACCAGGGTCAGGCCTGTCCACTTCCCCTCCCTATCTAGGGGCAGCTCCATCCCAAGCGCTACACTAGCCACCCCAGGACTCTTGCCACCTGTGGGGGCTGGGGGTCGTTTGCGACACTGGGCATCTCCCTTGTAGTGTCCAACCTCCCCGCATTCATAGCACCGGACAACTTTTGGCTGCTGACTCTTGGGGAACTGGACTGAGGTGGGGCACCTACTCCTCTCTCAAACTGTCTAGTTTGTGGGCCTCGTGAGAACTCCTTCTTTTTATCTCCCCCCTCTTTCTTTTGGGGGCCGCCCTGTCCGCCTTTCAGGCCATCTCCCCCAGGGGCCTTGTGTGACACCTGGGTGCTGACCCAAGTATCCGCCTCCTCCGCAAGCTCACGGGGATCAGTCAGCTTGCGGTCCACCAGATGTTGGCGAAGCTCCAGAAAACATATATCCAAGAGGTGCTCTCTCAAAAAAAGATTGTACAGGCCCTCATAATCATGCACCTCGCTGCCACGCACCCAACCATCCAGAGCCTTACGGGCATAGTCAAAGAAATCCACCCAATTCTGAGTGGACAGCTTATGGCTGTCACTGAACTTTTGGCGATACCTTTCAGGGTTGAGGCCAAACTTTTTAATGAGCGCCTCCTTCATGGGGGAATACCTGAACTGGTCTGCCTTATCCAAGTACAGGAGGGTGTCCCTGACGTTGGGAGGTATATAACGATACAGGCCACCTCCCCAGTGTTTCTCAGGCACCCCATGGGTGGTCAAAGCCACTTCATACGCCTTCAACCACCTAGCAATGTCATCCCCCTGTGTGTAGCTCGCGATCACCTCCTTGGGTAACCAAAATCTGGGCTGCTGTTTAACCCCTTGTACGCTGCCACCATTGGGACTTCCTGGCGCACCCAATTGCAATGCTCGCAGCTCCATTTCTTTAAGCTGGAGCTCGTGCGCCAACTTCCTTTCCTCCATAGCTAACTTTTTTTCTTCCAAAGCAAGCTTCTTATCTTCCCTTTCTCTTTCCCTCTCGTGCTCTAGTTTGGCAAGCTCCCACTTCAATCGCCTTTCCTCCCTCCTGTCCTCATACTCCTGCGATGACGCACTCCCCCCAGATACACTACTCCCTGCGCTGGAACGTCTTCCTGGCAACACATTGTCGGACATATCAATGTTGAGCAGGCCTGGGTCTTCTGGAGTGCCCGCCATCCCTCCTGCTCCCCATCCCCTCTTTCCTCTGGGTGGGCCCTTACCCATGCCCTCAAGGCGGTACGGAGTTCTTCCTTTGCGGCTCTCCACCCAACCGGCACCCCCATCCCCTGACAAAATTCCCTAAGCTGCACCACTGTGTACTCCTCCAGATCGGCTAGCTGGAACTCCATTTTGCCAGGTGGAGACCCAGATAAAATCAAGGAAAGCTATTAGGACGTGGGTACAATACTGGGTCAACACAGGTCTCTGCACACTCTACAGGCTAAACAGTGGGAGGGGTTAATTGAGAAAGGTTGTAGGCACGATAGGTGTCCAGTCTAATTGCAGCGCACTCTGTCCCACTGGAGGGTGCTGTATAGTCACAGGTCCTGGATCCCACTGCTCGCCACCAAATGTAGGAACTGAGGTCACCAGTTCCCCGGGTGTAGCCTGGCATGAGCAGGTAGGCACCTGCTCATGCCAGGTGCCTACGTGGCATGAGCCAGGTTAAGTGACTACACAGCACACGCATCCACTGAGACAATAAGTGCACGCAAGGACATAGACCACACCAGTTACGTTTGATTCAAATTAATAAGCTTTTATATAAGATTAGAATCAGGGCAATCAAAAATTCACAGTAGCAATAACTTATTAGTTTCCCCTAAAAGCACATGTGTCTCATCACTCGGCAATAAATACTTAAATGAATAAATATTAATTATTAGATAACCGTGGGCTTGGCAACAACCTTGCTCCTAATCAGCACCTGCAAGGAAATCTTTATAAAGACATTCAAATAACATTGCATCAAGCATCAATAACTATTTCTTCATGTAAGCAACCATCTCATTTAGTGACTAAAAGCATCCAGGAAACTTTGCCTTGGACAAGAGTAAACCGTCCATTAAGTAGGAGTAAAACGTTTCATTCTGTATTAATGGACATCACAGTGAAGATTAATGGACATCACAGTGAAGCTCTTTTCTGTATAGGGTTTTCCTTTTTGGTTTCTTTTTTCTTTCCAGCTTTTAGTTGTTATGTTTGTTACTCTGCATAAGTTCTCTTCGCTAAAGCGCCGGGATGCTCCTTTGGAGTAGCCGTGCGCTATAGAAGAAAATAAATAACATAACATAACATAACATCAGCTCATTAGGCGAGAGAACTGGGCATTCATTAAGGCACAGATACCCCTGTATTCAGCAAAAGCACTTCCTTATACCACCATTACCCAAGCATCAGGGCCTACACCAGCTGGCATTCGTCTGGACCCCAGGCAGGGGTTAACCAATGTCTTGGCCCAGTTCAGAGGCCTGGCAGTCTCGCAGGAACTTCTCCCCCACCGAGAGTCATCTAAGGCCAACAGGGCCCAACCACGATGTTCCCTGGGGGAGGGGCGAATTCGGGGCCTTCTCCGGCCTTCTGACCTCCTCCCCTGGGGGTTACTTTCTATCTTCGGCCCTCCGGGGCCCTTGCGGCGGGTCAACTGGTGTAGGAGGGCTCGGGCTCCTTCGGGAGCTCTCCGGTGGTCTGGCACTGTGGGGGCAGTCGCGAGGTGCAGCCGGGCTTCACGAGGCCCCACGGGTGCAGCAAGCAGGAGAGGATCTCTCGCTCTCGTCGAGCGCTGCTGCGGGATCTGCCCCGGGTCCCAGGCCTACCGAGTGTCACTGGGCCCAGGACCAATCGTAGGAGACAGGGAGGAGGCGCGCAAGCAGCTGCCGGTTTCAGAGCAGCCTGCGGGGGCGTGTAGGCCTCACGCTCGACAGCAGGAAGTGGTGGAGGGGGCGCGGCAGGCATCCCCTCACCATGTGACAGGGGAGGCAACAGCTTCGGGCCCGGAGCAGCTTTGTGGAATGTGGCGGCGGCCCTCTCCTGGTCCCGGGGGCCGCCGAGGGGGTGATGAAGGTAGCACCGGCCCAGGGAGAGCCAGGCTGCGACGGTGAGTTCCGCAGCGCGCTCAGTCTTTCCAGCGCTGAGGGGGCAGTCTCAACCCTAGCGCTTCGTGACAGAAAGGGGATCTGGCCTCACAGCGCTTGGTGACATAAAGGGGCTCTGGCTTCACAGCGCTTCGTGACAGACAGGGGCTCTGGCCTCAAGCGCTTCCCAGTGGGGGCACAGTTGACGAGCGCTGGATAGATAATGCAGGCAAAATAGCCGTCGCAGCTATCAGGCAGGTCAGTGTTCTAGCGGGGGGGGGGGGGAAGAGCGCTTCTCAGGTGGCCCAAGTCACTTCAGGTTTAGGCTCGCAGTTCAGTCAGGGGGGGTTGGCGCAGGGAGGGGAGAGCGCTTGGCAGGCAGATCAGTACCTGGTTGATCCCCCAAGATTCCTGATTAGCGCGGGAAAGCTTCTTCTTGGCGCGTGTTGGTTCTGACGCCCTTTGTTTGTAGTTTCTTGAGGGGGGGGGTTTGTGTTGAAGGCTTGACAGCAGGTCACTTCAGGTGGTCCCTGGGTTCCCCTCCCGCCGGGCCAGATCAGTGGGCTAGTTTGGGGTTCCTCACTCTACTTGGAAGGCAGCACCTAAGCCCTGTCACTCCCAGTGCTAAATCTCGTGTGTGGGTCCCCCAGGTCAGTGATGCCCCAACTCTCTACTCTGCTCTGACTGGAAAGTTTCCCTCCCTTTCCTTATATAGCGACAGTTGGCAGTGGCAGTTGGTGTCACCTCCCCAGTTCTAGAAGGTTCCAGGAGCTTCCCTCATTCTAGCTATGGGCAGGCTGGAAGGCTGGCATTGCTACATTGTTTAAGGGTTCCAGCCAGCTCTTGGCTACTAGAGTGCGCCTAAAAAGACCACGCTGCAGTAGCAGGGGTCAGTGGCAGCCATCTTAGGGGAAGAGAGCACCTGCACCTTAACATTGGGAAACAATGGGAAGGTGCCCAGAGACCTAAGGCCAACAAAAAGTAGGTGGGAAAAATGAGGCCAAGGCGAAAAAAAATAGGGAAGACCACCCTAGGCCTGACAGGTCTAACATTAACTTTGAATCGTACCAACAGAAATCTATCCCTTTCATTAGATAGGAGTGAAAGGAAAGCTCCATACCCTGAACAGTTTTTAAAAATAAATGCCCCTATACAATGGGTTCACAAGCTCTATGTGTTCATGTTGTAATAAGGGACTTTTGAGAAACAAGTCTCTCCCTCTTTTGAGTTCCAGGGGGTACGGGGACTAATAATTGCAGTATATGTTCACCCAACCCATGCTGGTAAAAGCTGCCTTCATATAAGCAATCCAAGGGATTTGATGCATGTTGTCAAGGGTCAGACAATCAGACAAAATCAGTCTATTTATTTGGCATCCCTCCCCAGTCTATATCTTGATAAAGCACAGCAAGGGTCTGAGAGCAACAAGGTCACCAATGTATCTAAAACAAAGTTCCTGACGAACAAAAAAAGCCAGCAGAATAAACCTTAAAATGTATTTTCTGTGAGTTAAATTTTATCGACCGACATGTAACCCCATACATCACTGTCATATAGCTCCTTGAAGATGCACTTGGACTTAAAATACTTAAGTAGAGGGTCCAGTCACCATGAGCCCAACCTCTGTGCAACGCTAGCTACAGTCCCCGTGGTCTTGACCAAATCACAAGTCTTACCCTCAACTAGGGGTTTAAAACTCATATTAGCATCAAATAGCACCAGCAGGTAAGAGAAATCTGGGACCTTACCCAGGGTATGACTCCCCACCTTGAAGGCTTTGAAACTGGTGGAAATTCAGCGATGTTAAGAACTCTCTCCGCAAGTTGGGCTTTAAATATGATATGCTCTACCCTGCCTGTCTATGAGTTGAGGTCAATGGGAAGCCTCGCTCCTTTGACAACCCAGCAGAGGCAAACAACTTTTGCAAACGCTTTGCTTTCAAGTCCTCCTCTTCTAGACAGAACACGCTACAAAGTACTGGATCACCGACTCCTGCTCCTTAGTCCCCTTAGAGCTGATATGGCCTGCAGTATTTGGATTCTCCCTCAAATAGGGACTACTTCTGCATAACACCTGTGGACTGCCCCAGACAGTATGCTTTGCTCATCATTGCCTTCTTATTACTTTTTCCATACAAATGCTGTTTATATGTGGTTGATTCTCCCTTTCTGTTTCAGCTATTCCTCTAGGAACGGGCCACACCAAGCAAACACGTCAACTCTCCCCCATGGAGAACACTGCAGTAGCCTCATTGGGATTGTTTAGTTCTTTGTTTCTCCTTTTCGGGGCTTTATTGGATGTTTTCCTATATAGTGGGGGTGGGGGGGGGGATAGGTGTGGGCCCTTTCTGCTTTCTCTTCAGTTTTGTATTTGTTTGTTACCCTTTGCACAACAGGTACCCTATATGCCAGCATATGACATGGCGCTGTTCTTTTCACACCTGTTTACTCAATGCCATCTCAGAAAGGGCCTGGAGAGGTGATAGACATTACTTCCCTTACATGAAAGATATGTGGCATCAATAATCCACGTAAAGGCAAACAAGTCCACTCATATCTGTCGCGACATCGCCTTCCTTCAGGAAACACGTCTCCTACCCAATGGCGCCCAATCATATGCGACTACTTGGGCCCCCCCCGCTATTTCTCCTGTCATGGCTCCTATTCCTGTGGATTCTGCCCCCTCATGCATAAAAGTAGCCCCTATTCCCTCCAGAAATGTCACTCGGACCCAAATGGATGCTATTTAATCCTACAAGGCAGCCTCACTGACAAACGAGTTCCATTAGTCAACATATACGCCCCGAACACAGTATCCACAATTCTTTCAGGAGTTTTATGCCCATATGGGACATGCAGATGCCAACTTTGCTCTTCTGGGTGGGGATTTCAACATGGTACATACTCTAGCATTGACTCTAGTACCCAGCTGAGTGGTTATCCCCAATCATGGGAAGTACTCCACCTTATATTGCAGACGCTTATGCTCTACAGGATAGCTGATGTGCTTAACAGCCATCCACACCTGGTTATACCTTTTACTCTGCCCCACATGATATTTTGACATGGCTGAATTATTGGTTCTTGTCTGCTAATGGTTCACTCTGGACTACAAAGGTAAAACTTCTACCGCAAACTCTATCAGATCATAGCCCTGTTCTCTTAACCCTACAGGTCCCCTATGGATGTAGGTCAGAGCGCACCTTGAGTATCCATCACTAGGCTCTACATGATCCTGTGTTCTGTAGCGAACTCCTTCATTCCATCGTCCACTACTTCGCAATGAACTCGGGCATGGTCTCCAAACAGGCAACCCTCTGGAAGGCCTTTAAAGCATATATCCGTGGGGTGTGCATATCCAAGCATCTGAGTATCCTATGAGATATCCTCTCCCAACCGCAATGCTTTTAAACCTCCAACTCCATTGACGTTTAGTATTGTTGACTGAATTTCGCGATCTGGCTGATAGGGAAATTGCATATCTAGGGAAACACACTAGGGCTCCGTGCTATGGTGAGGGGGCGAACCCGACCGCACTCTTGAGCGGATAATCCACCCTAATCGCCTAGGTAGTTATGTCAATGAATTGCGCACCGTCTCTGAGTCCTCTGTTTTTGCTGGCGAAGATGTTCTGGCAGAGTCCCAATTTTATTATGAACTCCTTTATACATCCTGCATGCCTGACAATGCACCAGAGATCCCATCATACTTGGTGGAAATCGCCATAGGTCTGGCCCACTGATGGCCAATGACAATTTTTTAGCAAGATGATTTTTTGCAAGGAGGTCACCCAGGTGATCGACTCTTTAGACAGGTCCAATGGCCCTGGCCTTGATGGCCTTACGAGAGCTTTCTATAAAGCTTTCAAACAACATGTCACCCACATCTCTTTGCAGTGGTCAACAGAATCTCCTGCCAAACACCTGCTTTAGTTACCCTAACGGATGCCGAAAAGACGTTTGACCCCTTGGAGTGGCCCTTCTTGAAAGAACCTCTGATCAAACTGGGAATCCCTACCGCGCTCATCTCCTTGGTCATGCTCTTATATCCTAATCCTGTGGCACGCATGGGAGTCAATGGTTCCCTTAATGGACCCTTTGGTCTGCCACCTTCTGGACCACCACATACATGAGGCTCCCTCGCTTCATTTTTTAAAATATTTTCGGCCGGAGTCACGCTGGGTGTGAAAATCCAGCCCCCCCAAAAAATGCTCTTTTGGCCCTGTAGGGCCCTCTGATCAGGCCTATGCGGTCAGGGTGTTTTTACCCTGCCACCTTTTCTTCTTTTTTAATCGTTTTTCTTTCTCCTCATACCAAGTGACAAGATGGCTGTCAACATTTCCTGGTTACAAGTGTTGGCAGCCAATCAGAGGCAAGCTCCACTGTGGCACTTACTGAATGTACTGAGTGGGCTAGTTGGACCCCACACTGAAAAAAACATAGGTTTCAGGGGCGTTATAGTTAGTTGGAGATTTCACTCGTACAAAACCATAGAAATAGTCAGTAGACCTAACTTTAACTTGTGCCCATGCAATGCACTGCTGATGACGTCACATATTACATCACTTGTGACATGCTCAGTGACATCACTGATGACATCTCAAATTTTCCATTGGGCATACAAGTCACACAGTCCTTAAAATAACAAACGGAGATGTTGGTTCACCATCTGCCTACTGGCTCTACTACTGTCTCCCGATAGGATAGAAAATAGTAAATTGTGACATTAAATGTTATGTTATGTTATCTTGTATAGCGCATGGCTACCCCAGCGACGGGGCGTCCCAGCGCTTACGGACATGCCAGAGGCTAGTGCAGCAGAGGAAGTGCTAGATGGATGCAAACAGCCAAGTTTTTATAAGTTTTCGGAATTGCAGGTGGTTTGAAGTGGCCCGAGCTTTAGAAGGAATAGAATTCCAGAGCTTGGGGGCCAAATACCTGAAGGAGCGGCCACCGGCTCTACTCCTCCGAATCCTGACTGTACAAGCTAGAGAAAGGTCCGCTGAGCGAAGTGCACGCGTGGGAGTATAAAAAGAGCACAGTCCCTGCAGAATTTGGGGGCCAGCTTTATACAGGATTTTGTGGGTAAGGCAGAGGGTTTTAAATTGAATGCGCTGTTGTATTGGGAGCCAATGTAATCGTTTGAGGATGGGGGACGTGTGGCAGGTTTTGGGAAGGGCAAATAGAACGCGGGCAGCAGCGTTCTGTGCTCTTTGCAGCCTGTTTATTGTAGTCATGTTGGAGCCTAGCATGAGGGCATTACAATAGTCCAGGTGAGATAGAACTGATGCCTGGACTATGATCTGGCGAATAGGAGGCTCAAAAAACCCAATATGGGTTTAAGAGAGCGGAGACGACCGTAGCAGGTGCCTGCCACTTTTTTGGCATGAGACTCTAAGTTGAGTGAATTATCAAGTAACACCCCCAGATTTTGTACTGACTCCTTGGGTATAGGTGCTGATCCCAGCGCAGGAGGCCACCAGTGCTCATCCCAAGTCTGCGTGCCATTGCCAATCAGGAGTACCTCTGTTTTAAATGCAGATAGTTGTTAGATAGCCACCTTGAAATCGCCAGAATGTCTTCTTGGAATTTAGTTTGGTCCCCTACATTGTTATTAGCAAAGTTGAAAATAAGTTGTGTGTCGTCCGCATATGATGTTAACTGGATCTAACGTTCCCGAGCCATCATGGCCAGGGGGCGGACGTACACATTGAACAATGTAGGGCTGAGCGCAGACCCCTGGGGCGCCCCGCATTCAAGAGGGAGCCTGCTGGATGAGTACGGCGGGGCATGCACCTGGAAGGAGCGGCAGATAGAAATGACTCAAAGGCCGCACTCAAATCCAGCAGAACCAGGATAGAGGTTGCACCCGTGTCCAGGGAGGCCCTTAGATGTTCTGTAACTGTTATCAGGGCAGACTCCGTACTATGATTGGCGCGGAAGCCATTCTGGGACTCATCAAGAATCCCATTGGACTCCAAGTGGGCAGTCAGAATAGAATTGACATGGGCTTCCGCCACTTTCGCAAGATATGGGAGCAGCGAAATAGGTCGGAAGCTGTCTGGCCTTGCAGGATCCAGAGTAGGTTTTTTCAAGAGGGGTAGCACTTTGGCATGTTTCCAGGATTTAGGAACGGCGGCTTGCTGTAAAGATCGATTAATCAGCTCTCGCCCTTCCAGCAGGACAGAGTCATGAAGTGATCTAAACAGCTCCGGTTTGATAGGATCGTCGGGGGATCCTGACTTAACTCTAAGGGCTAAGTGTTCTATCCCTTGCTGTTCTATGAGTGGAAGGGTCAGGAGGGAGTAGGGGGGGTCAAGACTGTCTCTAACAGGATCGGGGAGCCCTGGGGAGTTATCCAGTTGTAATAAGTCGTATATCCCTTTGACTTTATTAATAAAGAAACGCGATAGTTCTTCACACTGTGCGTCTGACGCTATCAGGCTGCCTGTGCCTACCGGGGCATTGAGGCTGCAAATGTATTTGGACTTGTAGATCACCCCTAATCCACCACCTCTACCAATGGGTCTATTTTGGACACATATAAGGTAGCCTGGGGAAAGAGCCAGAGCTAAAATGGCCGCAGAGTCCTCAGGTAGCCATGTTTCTGTCAGAAACAGAACGTCAGGGCTTTCATCTAAGAGAAGCTCATGGACGTCCTCGTGGTGCTTTACCAGGGACCTGCAATTGAGGCTCAGTATATGTAGTTTAGAGAAAAGAATGGGAGCTGAGGCTGAGGGAGATAGCGAAGAGCAGGCCTCAGAAGCCTTAAAGCCGCAGTGGTTGCAGTGTATGGTAGGGGAACCAGGGTGACACACATGCGCCGAACAGTCAGTCTGAGGTCTAAGAGCAAACAGCTCAGCCCTAGCATAGGGCGCCATCGCTAGTCAGGCGTCCAGGGGTCGTGGCAACAGGCGACGGACCAGCGCGGACAGGCGCAGACGGGCTCGCCTTTGGCGACCCGCCGGCGGCCCGCCGCGTGTGTCAGCTGCGCGGGAGATTGTCTGAGCCTAAAAAGGCACCGGTCCTGCCTCTGGCGGTAGAGTTACGCCCTCGGGGGCCGTGCCAAAGGTCAGGTACGCCCTCCACACAATCGGCACAAGCCGTGGTGGAACGGGGCGGCGACCAGGTGGAAGCGGGGAAAGATACTGGAAGGCTTTTACTTGGAAATGCAAATGAAAGTTTTAAAAACAGCACACAATGTGAAAACGAGTTAAAACATGAAGCAGAGCGCTGCTACAATGCCTAGCGTCTCCAGCGTGTCCCTTTGCTTACATTCTCATGTTTCTGCCTATGTCGAACATTTACTTTTGCCACACTGATGAAGGCTGATTGCTAAAACGCGTATGTGGCCAATAAAGTTATGTTGAAAGCCCCGGGAGTGTTCCAGTTGCTTTTTTGGTTGTTGAATGAAATGGGTCACAGGAACTGGTGGGAAACGTATATATATATATATATATATATATATATATATATATATATATATATATATATATATATATATATACGAATTACAGTTATTATAATTTAAATACATTTAACAACAAACAATTAGTAATTTTTAATTCAGATTAAATAAAATATACATTTTACTTTCTGGTTGATTTTTTAAATAAATATTTAAATAAATAATTTTGTATTAGCTTATTATATTTACAGGAAATATTTTAACATACTTTCAAGATAGTATTGCTGTAGAATTTATTTTCAATTTTTTTAGGTTTAAAAAAAATATAAAATACATTAAAATATTTTCATTAACTTATTTTAAAGATAAAAAATCCCCAATACTACACCATAGGGAGAACTCTGCCCTGGTGAAATAAGTGTGAAACGTTACCAGTGGCAACTAGTCACTTATAAATTTGCCTCCACCCTCTAGTTTCAGGGATCGAGGATATGCACATTTCCACTGTGTTGTAACTTTACATGTGAAAACGGTGAATAGCCAAAAGCAGTAAAGTTACTACAAAGTCTAAGAGTAAATGTGCACGTTTGCCGGTATTTCTACTTTTGTGAATAGGGATGATAGTCTTTTTTGACCTGTAATTATTGACCTTTTCCTTGTGCCACGTTTTTCTCAATTATCCCTATCCAGAGTAGAAACTAGCCAGGCATGCTTACGTCTCACAAACGGATCCTTTAGATGACACTCAACATAACAGGACAAAAGTAGCTGACATGAGAGCTTTCTATTCACAGGTTTGCTGTAATCAGGATCAGGGTATTTCACAATAAGTCCCTCAAAGCAAGATTCTGGTTACATTTCTGGATTAACCAGAGTGTTTAAATGATCTTCATTTCGATGAGGTTAAGTACATTTGTTTTACAGGGATATCTTGAATACCTGGCATGATCCAGTCTTTCTGGTTCTAGGTTGTAGACCCCAAGATCTGAAGTATTTTTACAGCGAACTAGCAGTGTAACTGTTCTTTCTTCACTCCAAGAAAGAATTTGCCATGACATGTTTCGGTGAGAGGTTAGTGTCTGCCATTTTCTCCCACAGGCTCTGACCGAACAGAGTTGAAATGTTCAAACAAAGGTTACAATACAGTTTTTTCTAATGACTCATCCATGAAGTACAATATCAATATGTATACTTAATGGATGCTTTAGATGAAAATGTGTCATTCAAGGCACTTGCAACACAACACAGTGATGTAATGCATTACAATACATCTCTGCATCATACTACAACATAACACCACAAAACACACATAGCTGCACTACAGCACAGCATGACACTGACAAACTACACAAGACTATAGTACACTGCACAAAAATATGATATAACACTGCAAAAACACACTAACTTACTTATTCTGTACGCTATAGCAAAACTTTGGACTACAAGCCAAGACAACCTAACCTTATACAACTCTACTTCACACCACGTAGTCCTTTGCAGTACCCTAGGGCCCAAAAACATCACACTACAACCCTACACTGTCAGGAAACGGGCTTTTTGCATGTTCCCATCCCAGTTCTTGACCCTATTTGAGTACTAGTTGCTGTTTTTTCGACTCAGTGCACTTAGGCCTGTTAACCTGACCCCAGTGCCAGTGTACAAACCCATTATAAAAGATTTCTTGAATTGGATGACCCCAATTTGCAAGTACTAACTTACTTGTGAGACCCTAGTATATGGTTCAGAGTGTGACAAAAGACAAGAAGGCTACCAGCCTCCCACTGCAGACTATAAGGGTAGTGTTCACAATGCTAGTTTGACTATGGCATTGCCATTAATAACAAAGCCACCCGTTCCCTTAATGATATATGTAATTCACCCCTAAGGAAGCCATATAGACCCCTATGGCAGGGAGCTGTAAATTGTTAAGCAAGACATATAAGTTTATATAGCCTTAGCAGCAAAACCCTTAAAGTTGTTGTTTTAATGAGGAAAGTTAGTCCGGCTAACTTCTGAATGGGACTACCTTACATCAAATTCAACTTGATGCCCAAATCGAAATTAATGTCACTGTTAAAGTTAGGCAGCTTTTAAAAAGTTGACACTCTGTGCCCTAGATAGTCCAGTGGCTTTGTGCAGGCCCGGGCCAACAGACAGCTTTCTGCCCACCTGGGGAGACATGTGAACAACTCCAAGGCTTAAGCACAAAGGCAGTTGCCGCAGACTGAGGTGTCACCTCCTCTCCCAGAAAGGCCAAAAGGCAGGCTCAAAGGAAATGCCCCCTTTAAAGGGTGACAACACACCCGAGCAGGATGACTTTTGTTCCTGCAGACAAGTTGGAGGCAGGGACGTAGAGGAGAACACTGTCCTCAAACCTGTTTTCCTGTGGGCTTGACAGTAGCAAAAACATTGCACACTGGGATTGCGAAATGCCACACATAACTTGAACTTTGTCGCAAAAAAGGAGTGGGCCTACAAGCCCATTGAATAGTGACCACGTTGTCCCCCAGGCACTTTCCCAGGATAAAATAGGCAACCCTGGCATGCTAAACCTCAGTACACATTGGATTTGGAAAAATAACCCAACAAAGACTGTCCTCCTGCCCTTGGAATAGCACAAAGAGAGGATTCACTGTTGGAAGGACTGCACCTGCTGCACTTTGGACTAGTAACATTTGCACTGTGCCTGCGGCTCCCGGCTTGGGAAAACATTGATCCCAGAGCCAGATTGAAGCAGTGACTCCAAGGGTTAGTTGGTTGGCCCCCTGGAACAGCACCATGGATACCAAAGTTGAGAAAGCCGAAACCGGCAAAGCAGTATCCTCTTCAGAGGAATCACCACTGACTGCTGTTGGGTGCTCCTAGAGACATCTCCGATGTAGCCAAATGTTGCACTCGAGTCAGCTGGACCCAGGACTGCTATCAAAGGATTTCTTGCCTTAGAGGAACACTAGCCTCTACCAAGGATATTAGCAGTGATTGATGTGTCGGGAGCACAGTAGCCCAGCCGCTGCTTGCCTTCGACTGTCACAAAGAGAATGCCATGGGACCTCACATGCAGTGGCCAAAGTTGCCCCATCTGACCCATGCACCAAGGAATCACCCACAGCTCACCCTTGTCGACTGCACAGCTCCAGGATGATATTTGAACATCTTTTCTGCCTGCATCCCCAGCATTGAAACCACTTCATTGTTCTATATGGTGGTTGTTTTCTAAAGCTGGAACTGAACTGAAAAAGGGTCTGGTGGCCAGGTCATTGCCCAAAGTGACCTTAAGTCAGGCTGAAGTTGACAAACTAACTGTTTTAAACATTTTAAAAAATTACAAACTTTTGTTGACCAGTTCTGTTTTGTGGTTGTATTGAAAGTTTTTTTTATTGTTTTCAAAATACATATCTCTGGAACCTCCAATTAAATTTGATGAACATGGATTCTAAAAATGTATAAAAAAGGTTCTATTTTCATAAAGTATTGTTGTATCTCTTGTGTGACTTTCTTATTCCATTGTTTGGTGCTCTTAAATGATTTACACTAAGTTCCTTTGTCTAGCTTTGCTGCTCGAAGCCCCAGATACCCAGGGTTGAACAAAGGTGATACAAACAAGCTTCACTGGACCCAAGACAGTTTTTGTGACTGTATTCCATGATAAGGCTTCTACTGCCATATCATATAATACTCTGAAATTCTCACATAAATAATATATCATACCATGAGACAACCACATTTTAAATGAAGCACATTGCCTTTTATTCCCTAGAATG
This sequence comes from Lissotriton helveticus, assembly GCF_964261635.1. Lineage (NCBI taxonomy): Eukaryota > Metazoa > Chordata > Amphibia > Caudata > Salamandridae > Lissotriton > Lissotriton helveticus. Next base: position 600,092,054 of record NC_136073.1, on the reverse strand, counting down.
CCCGGTAAAGCAATGGAGAATCACAGTTACCTTTTTTCGATGTTCCAGGATTTTACAACATGACAAGATGTTCTCATTTGAATTTGCAGAAGCAGATGTATGCAAAAAAGCCATAAGGATATTTATGTCCATGTGCCGGATAGATTCCATCAGTCGAACTGTAATGACAACCCAGAGAAACAGACACATGTACAAATAATGCCCAAACAGAGGTTACTTGACATTTTTTAGAAGTTTAGAAAAAAGTGTCACAAGATATTTTTAACTTGCAGCAAAATTTGCATGAAATACTAAAGAAAGGACACTTGTCCAAGATGCATTGGTGCTTGTGCAAATTATGTTTCATGTTATTTTCTTACAGATTGATCATATCTGGAATTCAGCGGTAGGTCTTGCCACATTGAGATAGACACATTGTGTTCATTTTAGACTTTTACTCCAACTGTTAGGATCATAATTGGTTTTTGTACCTCATTCCACAAAACTTACAGGCGCTTCGTTTTAGCTTGATACTCAGGGTGACAGCTGTTGTGATCTTCCGTCCCTGCCCCGTTCCGCCGTGGCTTTTGCCGTTTGTTGCGGAGGGCTAAAGGTCCAGACATACCTGACTAGCACTTGTGGGTTCGGAACAGCTGATGTGTGCGCGCGACGCCTGACTCACTGCTATTTAAGCAGCATGCCGGCGCGGATGCGAGAACACCAGCAGTAGGTCTTGTCACCTATCATTTTGCCCTGCTGCTATTTTTAAAAACCGCATTGAGATTGACACTTTGTGTTCATTTTAGACTTTTACTCCACCTGCTGGGATCGTAATTGGTTTTTGTACCTCACTCCACATGCTTACCGGCACTTTGTTTTAGCTTGCTAATCAGGGTGGCAGCTGTTGTGATCTTCCCTCCCCGCCCCCATTCTGCCGTGGCTTGTGCCGTTTGTTGCGGAGGGCTAAGGGACCGGACATGCCTGACTAAAACTTCTGGGTTGGAAACAACTGATGTGTGCGCGAGACACTTGACTCACGGCTATTTAAGCAGCATGCCAGAGCGGATGCACAGAGGGCGCGCCGCTGGCACGCCAAAGGCAAGCCCGTCTGCGCCCATCCGTGCTTAGATCGGGCCCAAGGCCACCCCCCCTGTCCGTTCCCTACTGATCTTCGGCCCAAGTTTAAAATATACAAGAGATACTCTTGTAAGTCTTAACTCCCAGATGAAGGATTCCTGTCCGCAACTCGATCCTTTGAAAGAGCCTAAGGTGTGCCCTCTGTGTGACATGAAGTTCCTCTTCACCAAAACAAAATGCAGCTTTAACTCGCATCAAGTCCTTTACCCGCAAACAGTTTTGCAAAAGTCCCTCCAGGGCCTACTCCTGAATACACTCTCTTTAATTAAACACAACATTGAATTCGCCGAGCTGCTGGAAGCTCACAATATAGATATGGCATTTGTCACGGAGACGTGGGCAGATGGAACATCTGATCCGGAGCTATCATTAGCCATTACCCAAGGATACTTATTAATCAGGAATGACAGACAGGATAAGCATGGGAGGGGAAATAGCGATTATTATCAAGGACACCTTGTCGATGAAAAGCTCTACTTCAGGAAGCGGTCCTGATTGTGTACTGCTTTCATTTGGAATCACCATCAGTGAAAACTATATATTTAACGGTATACTGCTGTATAGACCACCAGGGGCTACGAACAAGTTTGTAGAGACAAAAGGTCATATCATCGAGTCTAGTGTTGACTTTCAGGAATTTTCTATCTTAGGTGACTTCAACTACCATTTAGAAAATATAAATGACCAATATACAATCTCGCTTCTAGAGCTGATGGCCAGTGTCTTGATTCAACAACTGATTATGCATCCTACCCACGAGGATGGACACACCCTAGATGGAATATTCATATCTAATCCTCAATTGAAAGTGCAGGAGAGGTTGCCAATCCCATGTTCTGATCATAAGGCCATTCGGTTGGTACTTACCTCGTCCCATCATCTTACTCGTTTTCATTCTGCTCTTTTTGTTCAGGAAGGGTTCCCTTCCTGCACAAAAACAATCTGAAATGCCTTTTTTCAACTTCTATGTGTGCTGCATTAGCACCCATAGAAGTTGAAAAACTGCATTGTTTCAACGATTGTTGATGTGCCGGAAGGGAACCCTTCCTGTACATAAACAATCATTAGAGGTGATTTCCTCTTTCTATGTGTGCTGCAAAATGCAGTACACAGAGAAAGAGGAAAAGAAAACGAGGGGAAATTAATACATTTCTCCTTGTTGCGCCTCCCTACGCCTCCGCTGGGGAGGCGTAGAATTCACACTCATTTCCAGATTTATGATTCCTTGTGAATCTGAAAATGTGTCTGGTTCCATGGGTGCTGCGTGTCAACACCCATAGCAACACCCATGGAAAGTGCCTTTCATGCAAAGTGCTGCGTGTAAAGGTGTCATGTTTACAAGGACAAGCAAAGTCACACAGGGTGGCTTTTCCTGTCCTTGTAAATATGGAGCGTTACCATGCGCCACCGGTACAACACAAAAAATGATGAACTGGTGTGTCAAGGGGCTTGTAAATCTGCCCCTCAGAGTACATTTATGTCTAGTGGCATGAGGTAATGAGGGGTTTTGCTTTCGACCACTTACCTCCCTCAGGGACTGGTCTGCAGCAGCAGATTACTGCCCTCAGGCGGGCTCGCATGCGGAACTACAAGAGAAACAGAAAGAATCATTTGGTCTTTCTCTCTAAAACCAGATTTCACCATTTCATCATATTGATATACAATGTTGCACCCTATGCCGCTCAGCCATTTTCTTGTTGAAATGTAGTAGCTAACTACTGAAGGGAATCCGCTATATTCAAATGCCATGGTCGGGGAACAGTCGGAACACTGTGGTCTAAACCATGAGTTTTCCAACTCCCCTAGATCTACAGCACATGCGTTAACCACACATATGCCCTAAGCACGCATATGTGTGGTTAAGGCAATATGCATACTAACTGCTGCCTGCTATGGACAGAAGCAAGAAGACCTTTCAGGAAGCATTGAGTTTATTTGTGCTGGGTGTAGTTTGGGCTGGGGGTTGTTTTGTTGTAGTTTAGTAGGCTGGTGGGGTTGGGGTAGTTTTATAGGCTGAGGGTGAGTCAGATTTTGATTTGCCGGCTGGAGGGGGTGGGTTGGGTTGGTTTGTTGGCTGGTGGTTGGGTCAGGAGTAGTTTTGTGGGCCGGGGTTGATTCGGTGTTGTTTCACGTTCTATGAGCCTCCTCGGTGAGCTGCCCTATATCTCACTCCTGCCTTGAAGGGGAAGTAAATTGTTTCACCAAGTGTAACTCTTTCACTTCACATTGAAGGCCTGTAGTGGAGCGAGCTCTAAACATGATGTTTGTACAACTATGGGAAAGAGATCACACCCCTACTTTTTTTTTGAAGAAACTAAATTGATTGTCAACAAAATTGAGAACATCTCAAATTACAACTCTTTTCATGAAAGTGAAAACTTTAAAGTAGGCACAGTAATTTGCTCACTGCTTATCCTCCTGAACTTTTAAACTAACATTGTAAGTTGGGAAGAAACCGCGGGGCATATCTAAAAGAAACTAACGCAGCGCGATGAAGCAAGTCATTTTGCTGTGCTGCACTGCGTTAGTTTCAAAGCACAGGGATGCAACATATTTACAACAGTATGTTGCATCTCTCTGCTTCCCCTTGCGCTGGCACACAAACAGCTGCCATGCGTCGGCGCAGGCATCCTTTCACAGTGGTGCAAGGATGCCTGCGTCATAGGGAGATTGATCTTGTGCAGGAAGGGGCACCTTCTGACATTCTGACACATTTCCAGATTTACGATTTCTTGTAAAGTTGGGAAGAAACCGCGGGGCATATCTAAAAGAAACTAACGCAGCGCGATGAAGCAAGTCATTTTGCTGTGCTGCACTGCGTTAGTTTCAAAGCACAGGGATGCAACATATTTACAACAGTATGTTGCATCTCTCTGCTTCCCCTTGCGCTGGCACACAAACAGCTGCCATGCGTCGGCGCAGGCATCCTTGCACAGTGGTGCAAGGATGCCTGCGTCATAGGGAGATTGATCTTGTGCAGGAAGGGGCACCTTCTGACATTCTGACACATTTCCAGATTTACGATTTCTTGTAAATCTGGAAATGCATCAGTGGACATGGGTGTTGCGTGGGAACACCCATATCAACACCCATGTCCCGCCCCTAACACGCAAAGTGTTGCATAAACTGGGGCGATACTTACGAGCACAGGTTAAGTCACGCAGAATGACTTTACCTGTGCTTGTAAATATCACTCAGCAGGCTACGCCACAACTGCCTCATGCAACTAGATGCACCGCGGCACATGGGGATTGTAAATCTGCTCCCATATATTTAGGTCCGATCATTTCTCAGTCATCAAACAAAAACATAGTTCAAAGGTCACTACAAAAACTCTTCTCGCTCCCTTTGTTTTTAGTAGGTGACACTATATTGTTTCCTCTCCTGTTTTAAAACATTGCATGTCTTATGTTTTACCTTGTTCACCTGCAGCTTCTTTTAGAATCGGGACTTAACATGTGAATTATCCCTCAAATAGCAGTACTCATCTCTATTTCAGAAACTCAAACCCTGATAATGACAATTAAGCATAATACCTCATTTACACTTACAGGCATGAAATCAAAACTCACATTGTTGGACATCCTGAATTGAGTGAAATTCAAATTTCAACTGTGGTTGATGGTGCTCACTCAACTAGACTGTAGACAATTAACTAGGAATCAAGAAAGAAAAGTAATGAGTTGAGTCAAGAACTTCAGTTGTCACAATAAGTTTAGAGCAAAGGATTCCATGAGCTGTGAAAGTCGGAGATCAGTGGCATAGCCTCCCATAGTAGGAAATAGTATACAATATATGCTTTATAAACACTGGAAATTCAGGACGGGTCTGTGAACTACGACCTTATTTTTTAACATGAATAATTTCTGATGTCTAAAAGGGATTATAAGAGAAAGAACATTATGTCTATATCCAGGGTTCAGTTCAGGGGAGGCGAGAGCAGAAAAGAAAACTTGATTCTCACCTATGCTGTTGTTATACTAAATCCCAAATACCAAAATATTTCAATATCATTTCGCCAAATAGAATGAGAAAACACCTTCACTGCAATGTGCTGTACAAAAGAATTCCTCACTTCTCATCCCTAAAACCCAGACCTTAAGTTACTGTTTTCATAAAACGATTGGCCTATATCAGAAATTGTGGGGATTCACATTTTCATCAAGTAACACTCCCTTTCTATAAGTGACTACTAAAAAATTGTCTAGACTTGGGATGAAACATGTTGGCCCTATGGAACCTTGTAAATGATTTTTAACTATCCAAAGTGCTTTTGTTACATGGAATCAGCTTCATTTTGCTCTATGAGAATAATGCCCTAAAACATCACCTGCTTGTGACACAACTATTCTCTGTCTACTACAGCGTCATTGTTTAAACATATTTTTGGTTGCTTTTCAAGTTGCAAGTTAAATGTATAAGTATGAAGAAAATAGATGGTAAGAACAGCTCAAGATGGCACCTAGCGGTACAAAAGGGGGTGGTGATGGACGGAGCATTTGAACCAATCCAACACTCACACCCAGTCAACAGATCTGGGTTTAATCCATAACCGTTCTTTAGCCCACTCTGCCACCCCAGTTCAGACATGGCCATATGCAAATCAGTCTGACCCTGTGCCTCATGGGAACAGTCCAGCCCGAACTGCCAAGCCATGCCTTCCCTGGACCGGAAACAAGCTTCTGAGGACCGGTTTCTGGCATTTCAGCCGTCTTCAGCCCGGCTTGCTTGAATCCAGTGTCAAAGTGAGCAAGGGACTCACGTCTGACCATACCCTGCCAACTTATGGCGAACAAAGCGGTACAAAAGGGGGTGGTGATGGACGGAGCATTTGAACCAATCAAACACTCACACCCAGTCAACAGATCTGGGTTTAATCCATCACCGTTCTTTAGCCCACTCTGCCACCCCAGTTCAGACATGGCCATATGCAAACCAGTCTGACCCTGTGCCTCATGGGAACAGTCCAGCCCGAACTGCCAAGCCATGCCTTCCCTGGACCGGAAACAAGCTTCCGAGGACCGGGTTCTGGCATTTCAGCCGTCTTCAGCCCCGCTTGCTTGAATCCAGTGGCAAAGTGAGCAAGGGACTCATGTCTGAGCATACCCTGCCAACTTATGGCGAACAAAGCGGTACAAAAGGGGGTGGTGATGGACAGAGCATCTGAACCAATCAAACACTCACACCCAGTCAACAGATCTGGGTTTAATCCATCACCGTTCTTTAGCCCACTCTGCCACCCCAGTTCAGACATGGCCATATGCAAATCAGTCTGACCCTGTGCCTCATGGGAACAGTCCAGCCCGAACTGCCAAGCCATGCCTTCCCTGGACTGGAAACAAGCTTCAGAGGACCGGTTTCTGGCATTTCAGCCGTCTTCAACCTGGCTTGCTTGAATCCAGTGGCAAAGTGAGCAAGGGACTCATGTCTGAGCATACCCTGCCAATTTATGGCGAACAAAGCGGTACAAAGGGGGGTGGTGATGGGCAGAGCATCTGAACCAATCAAACACTCACACCCAGTCAACAGATCTGGGTTTAATCCATCACCGTTCTTTAGCCCACTCTGCCACCCCAGTTCAGACATGGCCATATGCAAATCAGTCTGACCCTGTGCCTCATGGGAACAGTCCAGCCCGAACTGCCAAGCCATGCCTTCCCTGGACCGGAAACAAGCTTCCGTGGACCGGTTTCTGGCATTTCAGCCGTCTTCAGCCCAGCTTGCTTGAATGCAGTGGCAAAGTGAGCAAGGGACTCACCTCCGAGCATACCCTGCCAACTTATGGCGAACAAAGCGGTACAAAAGGGAGTGGTGATGGACGGAGCATCTGAACCAATCAAACACTCACACCCAGTCAACAGATCTGGGTTTAATCCATCTCCGTTCTTTAGCCCACTCTGCCACCCCAGTTCAGACATGGCCATATGCAAATCAGTCTGACCCTGTGACTCATGGGAACCGTCCAGCCCGAACTGCCAAGCCATGCCTTCCCTGGACCGGAAACAAGCTTCCGTGGACCGGTGTCTGGCATTTCAGCCGTCTTCAGCCCGGCTTGCTTGAATCCAGTGGCAAAGTGAGCAAGGGACTCACGTCTGAGCATACCCTGCCAACTTATGGTGAACAAAGCGGTACAAAAGGAGGTGGTGATGGACGGAGCATCTGAACCAATCAAACACTCACACCCAGTCAACAGATCTGGGTTTAATCCATCACCGTTCTTTAGCCCACTCTGCCACCCCAGTTCAGACATGGCCATATGCAAATCAGTCTGACCCTGTGCCTCATGGGAACAGTCCAGCCCGAACTGCCAAAATGATGGATTTAGGCCCAGATCCTTGTACTAGGGTGAATGTATGACATTGTTCTACATTCTGTCCATCAACTGTTTTTTTTGCAATTTTCACCCCGAGTGGGCTGGGTATGCTCAGACGTGAGTCCCAGGCTCTCCACACCACTAGAGTCAAGCTACCCAGGCTGATGAAGGCTGATAGCCAGAAACCGGTCCTTGGATGCTTGATTCCGGTCTGGGAAAGACATGGCTTGGTAGTTCGGACTGGACTGTTCCCATGAGGCACAGGGTCAGAGCTGATTTGCATATAGCCAGTGTCTAACCCAGGGTGGTGTGGAGTGCAAAAAAATGATGGATTTAAGCCCAGATCCTTGTACTGGGGTGAATGTATGACATTGTTCTACATTCTGTCCATCAACTGTGTTTTTTGCAATTTTCACCCCGAGTGGGCTGGGTATGCTCAGACGTGAGTCCCAGGCTCTCCACACCACTGGAGTCAAGCTATCCAGGCTGATGAAGGCTGATAGCCAGAAACCGGTCCTTGGATGCTTGATTCCGGTCTGGGAAAGAAATGGCTTGGTAGTTGGGACTGGACTGTTCCCATGAGGCACAGGTTCAGAGCTGATTTGCATATAGCCAGTGTCTAACCCAGGGTGGTGTGGAGTGCAAAAAAAGATGGATTTAGGCCCAGATCCTTGTACTGGGGTGAATGTATGACATTGTTCTACATTCTGTCCATCAACTGTGTTTTTTGCAATTTTCACCCCGAGTGGGCTGGGTATGCTCAGACGTGAGTCCCAGGCTCTCCACACCACTGGAGTCAAGCTATCCAGGCTGATGAAGGATGATAGCCGGAAACCGGTCCTTGGATGCTTGATTCAGGTCTGGGAAAGACATGGCTTGGTAGTTCGGACTGGACTGTTCCCATGAGGCACAGGGTCAGAGCTGATTTGCATATAGCCAGTGTCTAACCCAGGGTGGTGTGGAGGTCAAAAAAATGATGGACTTAGGCACAGATTCTTGTACTGGGGTGAATGTATGACATTGTTCTACATTCTGTCCATCAACTGTGCTTTTTGCAAGATGGCACCTAGGCTGTTCAAAAATCCTTCAAAATTAACTAATCAGCTAATTTATAAGTTACTGGAGTAAGTATGTAGATGAATCAAAATAAGGAATGGGCAGGTCTCTTGGAGGGATTGTAGTTGGCATAAGAGACTTGCAGGGGAGCATTACACTCCAGTTCGCAGAATGGATGTGTGGGTGACAGTGATATTTCATGAATGCAGGCCACCCAGTGCCCTTGTAATAGATTATGTGTGTGTGTATATCTTTGAACTGGATGTGAGGACAGACGTATTGTGAGAGTTCAATGAGTTGGAGTTGGAGGGTGGAGTTGGAGGGTGGAGTTGGAGTTGGAGGGAGGAGTTGGAGTTGGAGGGTGGAGTTGGAGTTGGAGGGTGGAGTTAGAGTTGGAGGGTGCAGTTGGAGTTGGAGCGTCCTATTGGCTATGGCAATGCTTGTTGGTAGCCCGTAAGGACAGTGCTGTTGTGGTGCTGAGTGATGATGTGGATGGGCCGAGTGAAGTGGCGGTGTATTAGAGTGATGTGGTGGTGTCCCAGAGTGAATTGGTGGTGTCCCAGAGTGATGTGGTGGTGTCCCTGAGTGATGTGGTGGTGTCCCCGAGTGATGTGGGAGTCCCGAGTGATTTGGTGGTGTCCCTGAGTGAGGTGGTGGTGTTCCTGAGTGATGTGGTGGTATTCCCAGAGTGATGTGGTGGTGTCCCTGAGTGATGTGGTGGTGTCCCCGAGTGATGTGGTGGTGTCCCTGAATGATGTGGTGGTGTTCCTGAGTGATGTGGTGGTTTCCCGGAGTGATGTGGTGGTGCCCCTGAGTGATGTGGTGGTGCGCCCGAGTGATGTGGTGGTGTCCCTGAGTGATGTGGTGGTGTCCCTGAGTGATGTGGTGGTGTCCCCGAGTGATGTGGGAGTCCCCGAGTGATGTGGTGGTGTCCCTGAGAGATGTGGTGGTGTTCCTGAGTGATGGAGGGTGGAGTTCGAGAGTGGATTTGGAGGGTGGAGTTGGAGGGTGGAGTTGGAGTTGGAGGGTGGAGTTGGAGTTGCAGGGTGGAGTTGGAGTTGGAGGGTGGAGTTGAAGGGTGGAATTGGAGGGTGGAGTTGGAGGGTGGAGGGTGAGTTGGAGGGTGGAGGTTGGAGTTGGAGGGTAGAGTTGGAGAAGGAGGGTGGAGTTGGAGGGTGGAGTTGAAGGGTGCAGTTGGAGTTGGAGGGTGTAGTTGGAATTGGCGGGTGGAGTTGGAGGGTGGAGTTGGAGTTGGAGGGTGGAGTTGGAGGGTGGAGTTGGAGGGTGGAGTTGGAGGGTGGAATTGGAGGGTGGAATTGGAGTTGGAGGGTGTTGTTGTAGTTGGAGGGTGGAGTTGGAGTTGGAGGGTGGAGTTGGAGTTGGAGGGCGGAGTTGGAGGGTGGAGGTGGAGTTGGAGCGTGGAGTTGGAGTTGGAGGGTGGAGTTGGAGGGTGGAGTTGAAGGCTGGAATTGGAGGGTGGAGTTGGAGGGTGGAGGGTGGTTTGGAGCGTGGAGGTTGGAGTTGGAGGGTGGAGTTGGAGTGGGAGGGTGGAGTCAGAGGGTGGAGTTTGAGGGTGGAGTTGGAGGATGTAGTTGGAGGGTGGAGTTGGAGGGTGGAGTTGGAAGGTGGAGTTGGAGGGTGGAGTTGGAGTTGGAGGGAGGAGTTGGAGTTTGAGGGTGGAGTTGGAGGGTGGAGTTAGAGTTGGAGGATGGAGTTGGAGGGTGGAGTTGGAGTTGGAGGGTGGAGTTGGAGGGTGGAGTTGTAGGGTGGAGTTGGAGGGTGGAGTTGGAGGGTGGAGTAAGAGTTGGAGGGTGGAGTTGGAGTTGTAGAGCGGAGTTGGAGGGTGGAGTAAGAGTTGGAGGGTGGAGTTTGAGTTGGAGGGTGGAGTTGGAGGGTGGAGTTTTAGGGTGGAGTAAGAGTTGGAGGGTGGAGTTGGAGTTGTAGAGCGGAGTTGGAGGGTGGAGTAAGAGTTGGAGGGTGGAGTTGGAGTTGGAGGGTGGAGTTGGAGGGTGGAGTTGGAGTTGGAGGGTGGAGTTGGAATTGGAGAGTGGAGTTGGAGGGTGGAGTTGGATTGTGCAATTGGAGGGTGGAGTTGGAGTTGGAGGGTGGAGTTGAAGGATATAGTTGAAGGGTGGAGTTGGAGGGTGGAGTTGGAGGGTGGAGGGTGGGTTGGAGGATGGAGGTTGGAGTTGGAGGGTAGAGTTGGAGTTGGAGGGTGTAGTTGGAGGGTGTGGTTGGAGGGTGTAGTTGGAGGGTGTAGTTGGGGGGTGGAGTTGGAGTTGGAGGGTGGAGTTGGAGTTGGCGGGTGGAGTTGGAGGGTGGAGTTGGAGTTGGAGGGTGGAGTTGGAGGGTGGAGTTGGAGGGTAGAGTTGGAGGGTGGAATTGGAGGGTGGAGTTGGAGTTGGAGGTTGGAGTTGGAGGGTGGAGTTGGAGTTGTAGGGTGGAGTTGGAGGGCAGAGTTGGAGTTGGAGGGTGGAGTTGTAGTTGGAGGGTGGAGTTGGAGGGTGGAGTTGGAGGGTGGAGTTGAAGGGTGGAATTGGAGGGTAGAGTTGGAGGGTGGAGGGTGGGTTGGAGGGTGGAGGTTGGAGGTTGGAGTTGGAGGGTGGAGTTGGAGTTGGAGGGTGGAGTTGGAGGGTGGAGTTGGAGGGTGGAGTTGAAGGGTGCAGTTGGAGTTGGAGGGTGGGGTTGGAGGGTGGAGTTGGAGGGTGGAGTTGGAAGGTGAAGTTAGAGTTGGAAGGTGGAGTTGGAGTTGGAGGGTGGAGTTGAAGTTGGAGGGTGGAGTTGGAGTTGGAGGGTGGAGTTGGAGTTGGAGGGTGGGGTTGGAGTTGGAGGGTGGAGTTGGAGGGTGGAGTTAAAGGGTGGAATTGGAGGGTGGAGTTGGAGGGTGGAGGGTGGGTTGGAGTTGGTGGGTAGAGTTGGAGTTGGAGGGTGGAGTTGGAGTTGGAGGGTAGAGTTGGAGGGTGGAGTTGGGTGGAGTTGGAGTTGGAGGGTGGAGTTGGAGGGTGGAGTTGGAGGGTGGAGTTGGTGTTGGAGGGTGGAGTTGGAGGGTGGAGTTGGAGTTGGAGGGTGGAGTTGGAGGGTGGAGTTGGACTTGGAGGGTGGAGTTGGAGTTGGAAGGTGGAGTTGGAGGGTGGAGTTGGAGGGTGGAGTTGGAGGGTGGAGGCGGAGGGTGAAGTTGGAGTTGGAGGGTGGAGTTGGAGTTGGAGGGCGGAGTTGGAGGGTGGAGTTAGAGTTGGAGGGTGGAGTTGGAGTTGGAGGGTGGAGTTGGAGGGTAGAGTTGGAGTTGGAGGGTTGAGTTGGAGGGTGGAGTTGGAGTGTGGAGTTGGAGAGTAAAGTTGGAGTTGGAGGGTGGAGTTGGAGGGTGGAGTTGGAGGGCGGGTTGGAGGGTGGAGGTTGGAGTTGGAGGGTAGAGTTGGAGTTGGAGGGTGTAGTTGGAGGGTGGAGTTGGAGGGTGGAGTTGGAAGGTGGAGTTGAAGGGTGCAGTTGGAGTTGGAGGGTGGAGTTGGAGTTGGCGAGTGGAGTTGGAGGGTGGAGTTGGAGTTGGAGTTGGAGGGTGGCGTTGGAGGGTGGAGTTGGAGGGTGTAGTTGGAGGGTGTAGTTGGGGGGTGGAGTTGGAGTTGGAGGGTGGAGTTGGAGTTGGCGGGTGGAGTTGGAGGGTGGAGTTGGAGTTGGAGGGTGGATTTGGAGGGTGGAGTTGGAGTTGGAGGGTGGAGTTGGAGTTGGAGGGTGGAGTTGGAGGGTGGAGTTGTAGGGTGGAGTTCGAGGGTGGAGTTGGAGGGTGGAGTAAGAGTTGGAGGGTGGAGTTGGAGTTGTAGAGCGGAGTTGGAGGGTGGAGTAAGAGTTGGAGGGTGGAGTTTGAGTTCAAGGGTGGAGTTGTAGGGTGGAGTTTTAGGGTGGAGTAAGAGTTGGAGGGTGGAGTTGTAGAGCGGAGTTGGAGGGTGGAGTAAGAGTTGGAGGGTGGAGTTGGAGTTGGAGGGTGGAGTTGGAGTTGGAGGGTGGAGTTGGAGGGTGGAGTTGGAGGGTGGAGTTGGAGGGTGGAGTTGGAATTGGAGAGTGGAGTTGGAGGGTGGAGTTGGATTGTGCAATTGGAGGGTGGGGTTGGAGTTGGAGGGTGGAGTTGAAGGATATAGTTAAAGGGTGGAGTTGGAGGGTGGAGTTAGAGGGTGGAGGGTGGGTTGGAGGATGGAGTTTGGAGTTGGAGGGTAGAGTTGGAGTTGGAGGGTGGAGTTGTAGTTGGAGGGTGGAGTTGGAGGGTGGAGTTGGAGGGTGGAATTGAAGGGTGGAATTGGAGGGTGGAGTTGGAGGGTGGGGGGTGGGTTGGAGGGTGGAGGTTGGAGTTGGAGGTTGGAGTTGGAGGGTGGAGTTGGAGGGTGGAGTTGAAGGGTGCAGTTGGAGTTGGAGGGTGGGGTTGGAGGGTGGAGTTGGAGGGTGGAGTTGGAAGGTGAAGTTAGAGTTGGAAGGTGGAGTTGGAGGGTGGAGTTGAAGTTGGAGGGTGGAGTTGGAGGGTGGAGTTGGAGGGTGGGGTTGGAGTTGGAGGGTGGAGTTGGAGGGTGGAGTTAAAGGGTGGAATTGGAGGGTGGAGTTGGAGGGTGGAGGGTGGGTTGGAGTTGGCGGGTAGAGTTGGAGTTGGAGGGTGGAGTTGGAGGGTAGAGTTGGAGGGTGGAGTTGGGTGGAGTTGGAGGGTGGAGTTGGAGGGTGGAGTTGGAGTTGGAGGGTGGAGTTGGAGGGTGGAGTTGGTGGAGTTGGAGTTGGAGGGTGGAGTTGGAGGGTGGAGTTGGAGTTGGAGGGTGGAGTTGGAGTTGGAGGGTGGAGTTGGAGTTGGAAGGTGGAGTTGGAGGGTGGAGTTGGAGGGTGGAGTTGGAGGGTGGAGGCAGAGGGTGGAGTTGGAGTTGGAGGGTGGAGTTGGAGTTGGAGGGTGGAGTTGGAGGGTGGAGTTAGAGTTGGAGGGTGGAGTTGGAGTTGGAGGGTGGAGTTGGAGGGTAGAGTTGGAGTTGGAGGGTGGAGTTGGAGTTGGAGAGTGGAGTTGGAGGGTGGAGTTGGAGTGTGGAGTTGGAGGGTAAAGTTGGAGTTGGAGGGTGGAGTTGAAGGGTGGAGTTGGAGGGTGGAGTTGGAGGGTGGAGGGCGGGTTGGTGGGTGGAGGTTGGAGTTGGAGGGTAGAGTTGGAGTTGGAGGGTGTAGTTGGAGGATGTAGTTGGAGGGTGGAGTTGGAGGGTGGAGTTGGAAGGTGGAGTTGAAGGGTGCAGTTGGAGTTGGAGGGTGGAGTTGGAGTTGGCGAGTGGAGTTGGAGGGTGGAGTTGGAGTTGGAGGGTGGCGTTGGAGGGTGGAGTTGGAGGGTGTAGTTGGAGGGTGTAGTTGGGGGGTGGAGTTGGAGTTGGAGGGTGGAGTTGGAGTTGGCGGGTGGAGTTGGAGGGTGGAGTTGGAGTTGGAGGGTGGAGTTGGAGTTGGAGGGTGGAGTTGGAGTTGTAGGGTGGAGTTGGAGTTGTAGGGCAGAGTTGGAGGGTGGAGTTGGAGTTAGAAGGTGGAGGTGGAGTTGGAGGGTGGAGTTGGAGTTGGAGTATAGAGTTGGAGGGTGGAGTTGGAGGGTGGAATTGAAGGGTGGAGTTGAGGGTGGAGTAGGAGGGTGGAGTTGGAGGGTGGAGCTGAGGGTGGAGTTGGAGGGTGGAGTTGGAGGGTGGAGGTGGAGTTGGAGGGTGGAGTTGGAGGGTGGAGGTGGAGTTGGAGGGTGGAGTTAGAGGGTGGAGTTGGAGTTGGAGGGTGGAGTTGGAGGGTGGAGTTGGAGTTGGAGGGTGGAGTTGGAGGGTGGAGTTGAAGGGTGGATGGTGGAGTTGGAGGGTGGAGTTGGAGTTAGAGGGTGGAGTTGGATGGTGGAGTTGGAGGGTGAAGTTGGAGTTGGAGGGTGGAGTTGGAGTTGGAGGGTGGAGTTGGAGTTGGAGGATGGAGTTGGAGGGTAGAGTTGGAGGGTGGAGTTGGAAGGTGAAGTTAGAGTTGGAAGGTGGAGTTGGAGTTGGAGGGTGGAGTTGAAGTTGGAGGGTGGAGTTGGAGGGTGGAGTTGGAGGGTGGGGTTGGAGTTGGAGGGTGGAGTTGGAGGGTGGAGTTAAAGGGTGGAATTGGAGGGTGGAGTTGGAGGGTGGAGGGTGGGTTGGAGTTGGCGGGTAGAGTTGGAGTTGGAGGGTGGAGTTGGAGGGTAGAGTTGGAGGGTGGAGTTGGGTGGAGTTGGAGGGTAGAGTTGGAGGGTGGAGTTGGAGTTGGAGGGTGGAGTTGGAGGGTGGAGTTGGTGGAGTTGGAGTTGGAGGGTGGAGTTGGAGGGTGGAGTTGGAGTTGGAGGGTAGAGTTGGAGTTGGAGGGTGGAGTTGGAGTTGGAGAGTGGAGTTGGAGGGTGGAGTTGGAGTGTGGAGTTGGAGGGTAAAGTTGGAGTTGGAGGGTGGAGTTGAAGGGTGGAGTTGGAGGGTGGAGTTGGAGGGTGGAGGGCGGGTTGGTGGGTGGAGGTTGGAGTTGGAGGGTAGAGTTGGAGTTGGAGGGTGTAGTTGGAGGATGTAGTTGGAGGGTGGAGTTGGAGGGTGGAGTTGGAAGGTGGAGTTGAAGGGTGCAGTTGGAGTTGGAGGGTGGAGTTGGAGTTGGCGAGTGGAGTTGGAGGGTGGAGTTGGAGTTGGAGTTGGAGGGTGGCGTTGGAGGGTGGAGTTGGAGGGTGTAGTTGGAGGGTGTAGTTGGGGGGTGGAGTTGGAGTTGGAGGGTGGAGTTGGAGTTGGCGGGTGGAGTTGGAGGGTGGAGTTGGAGTTGGAGGGTGGATTTGGAGGGTGGAGTTGGAGTTGGAGGGTGGAGTTGGAGTTGGAGGGTGGAGTTGGAGGGTGGAGTTGTAGGGTGGA
Organism: Lissotriton helveticus; assembly: GCF_964261635.1. Taxonomy (NCBI): domain Eukaryota; kingdom Metazoa; phylum Chordata; class Amphibia; order Caudata; family Salamandridae; genus Lissotriton; species Lissotriton helveticus. The sequence continues at coordinate 600,076,706 of NC_136073.1, read as the reverse complement.
GTTCGAGGGTGGAGTTGGAGGGTGGAGTAAGAGTTGGAGGGTGGAGTTGGAGTTGTAGAGCGGAGTTGGAGGGTGGAGTAAGAGTTGGAGGGTGGAGTTTGAGTTCAAGGGTGGAGTTGTAGGGTGGAGTTTTAGGGTGGAGTAAGAGTTGGAGGGTGGAGTTGTAGAGCGGAGTTGGAGGGTGGAGTAAGAGTTGGAGGGTGGAGTTGGAGTTGGAGGGTGGAGTTGGAGTTGGAGGGTGGAGTTGGAGGGTGGAGTTGGAGGGTGGAGTTGGAGGGTGGAGTTGGAATTGGAGAGTGGAGTTGGAGGGTGGAGTTGGATTGTGCAATTGGAGGGTGGGGTTGGAGTTGGAGGGTGGAGTTGAAGGATATAGTTAAAGGGTGGAGTTGGAGGGTGGAGTTGGAGGGTGGAGGGTGGGTTGGAGGATGGAGGTTGGAGTTGGAGGGTAGAGTTGGAGTTGGAGGGTGTAGTTGGAGGGTGTAGTTGGAGGGTGGAGTTGGGGGGTGGAGTTAGAGGGTGGAGTTGGAGTTGGCGGGTGGAGTTGGAGGGTGGAGTTGGAGTTGGAGGGTGGAGTTGGAGGGTGGAGTTGGAGGGTAGAGTTGGAGGGTGGAGTTGGAGGGTGGAGTTGGAGGTTGGAGTTGGAGGGTGGAGTTGGAGCTGGAGGGTAGAGTTGGAGGGCAGAGTTGGAGTTGGAGGGTGGAGTTGTAGTTGGAGGGTGGAGTTGGAGGGTGGAGTTGGAGGGTGGAATTGAAGGGTGGAATTGGAGGGTGGAGTTGGAGGGTGGGGGGTGGGTTGGAGGGTGGAGGTTGGAGTTGGAGGTTGGAGTTGGAGGGTGGAGTTGGAGGGTGGAGTTGAAGGGTGCAGTTGGAGTTGGAGGGTGGGGTTGGAGGGTGGAGTTGGAGGGTGGAGTTGGAAGGTGAAGTTAGAGTTGGAAGGTGGAGTTGGAGGGTGGAGTTGAAGTTGGAGGGTGGAGTTGGAGGGTGGAGTTGGAGGGTGGGGTTGGAGTTGGAGGTGGAGTTGGAGGGTGGAGTTAAAGGGTGGAATTGGAGGGTGGAGTTGGAGGGTGGAGGGTGGGTTGGAGTTGGCGGGTAGAGTTGGAGTTGGAGGGTGGAGTTGGAGGGTAGAGTTGGAGGGGAGTGGGTGGAGTTGGAGGGTGGAGTTGGAGGGTGGAGTTGGAGTTGGAGGGTGGAGTTGGAGGGTGGAGTTGGTGGAGTTGGAGTTGGAGGGTGGAGTTGGAGGGTGGAGTTGGAGTTGGAGGGTGGAGTTGGAGTTGGAGGGTGGAGTTGGAGTTGGAAGGTGGAGTTGGAGGGTGGAGTTGGAGGGTGGAGTTGGAGGGTGGAGGCAGAGGGTGGAGTTGGAGTTGGAGGGTGGAGTTGGAGTTGGAGGGTGGAGTTGGAGGGTGGAGTTAGAGTTGGAGGGTGGAGTTGGAGTTGGAGGGTGGAGTTGGAGGGTAGAGTTGGAGTTGGAGGGTGGAGTTGGAGTTGGAGAGTGGAGTTGGGAGGGTGGAGTTGGAGTGTGGAGTTGGAGGGTAAAGTTGGAGTTGGAGGGTGGAGTTGAAGGGTGGAGTTGGAGGGTGGAGTTGGAGGGTGGAGGGCGGGTTGGTGGGTGGAGGTTGGAGTTGGAGGGTAGAGTTGGAGTTGGAGGGTGTAGTTGGAGGATGTAGTTGGAGGGTGGAGTTGGAGGGTGGAGTTGGAAGGTGGAGTTGAAGGGTGCAGTTGGAGTTGGAGGGTGGAGTTGGAGTTGGCGAGTGGAGTTGGAGGGTGGAGTTGGAGTTGGAGGGTGGCGTTGGAGGGTGGAGTTGGAGGGTGGAGTTGGAGGGTGTAGTTGGGGGGTGGAGTTGGAGTTGGAGGGTGGAGTTGGAGTTGGCGGGTGGAGTTGGAGGGTGGAGTTGGAGTTGGAGGGTGGAGTTGGAGTTGGAGGGTGGAGTTGGAGTTGTAGGGTGGAGTTGGAGTTGTAGGGCAGAGTTGGAGGGTGGAGTTGGAGTTAGAAGGTGGAGGTGGAGTTGGAGGGTGGAGTTGGAGTTGGAGTATAGAGTTGGAGGGTGGAGTTGGAGGGTGGAATTGAAGGGTGGAGTTGAGGGTGGAGTAGGAGGGTGGAGTTGGAGGGTGGAGCTGAGGGTGGAGTTGGAGGGTGGAGTTGGAGGGTGGAGGTGGAGTTGGAGGGTGGAGTTGGAGGGTGGAGGTGGAGTTGGAGGGTGGAGTTAGAGGGTGGAGTTGGAGTTGGAGGGTGGAGTTGGAGGGTGGAGTTGGAGTTGGAGGGTGGAGTTGGAGGGTGGAGTTGAAGGGTGGATGGTGGAGTTGGAGGGTGGAGTTGGAGTTAGAGGGTGGAGTTGGATGGTGGAGTTGGAGGGTGAAGTTGGAGTTGGAGGGTGGAGTTGGAGTTGGAGGGTGGAGTTGGAGTTGGAGGATGGAGTTGGAGGGTAGAGTTGGAGGGTGGAGTTGGAAGGTGAAGTTAGAGTTGGAAGGTGGAGTTGGAGTTGGAGGGTGGAGTTGAAGTTGGAGGGTGGAGTTGGAGGGTGGAGTTGGAGGGTGGGGTTGGAGTTGGAGGGTGGAGTTGGAGGGTGGAGTTAAAGGGTGGAATTGGAGGGTGGAGTTGGAGGGTGGAGGGTGGGTTGGAGTTGGCGGGTAGAGTTGGAGTTGGAGGGTGGAGTTGGAGGGTAGAGTTGGAGGGTGGAGTTGGGTGGAGTTGGAGGGTAGAGTTGGAGGGTGGAGTTGGAGTTGGAGGGTGGAGTTGGAGGGTGGAGTTGGTGGAGTTGGAGTTGGAGGGTGGAGTTGGAGGGTGGAGTTGGAGTTGGAGGGTAGAGTTGGAGTTGGAGGGTGGAGTTGGAGTTGGAGAGTGGAGTTGGAGGGTGGAGTTGGAGTGTGGAGTTGGAGGGTAAAGTTGGAGTTGGAGGGTGGAGTTGAAGGGTGGAGTTGGAGGGTGGAGTTGGAGGGTGGAGGGCGGGTTGGTGGGTGGAGGTTGGAGTTGGAGGGTAGAGTTGGAGTTGGAGGGTGTAGTTGGAGGATGTAGTTGGAGGGTGGAGTTGGAGGGTGGAGTTGGAAGGTGGAGTTGAAGGGTGCAGTTGGAGTTGGAGGGTGGAGTTGGAGTTGGCGAGTGGAGTTGGAGGGTGGAGTTGGAGTTGGAGGGTGGCGTTGGAGGGTGGAGTTGGAGGGTGTAGTTGGAGGGTGTAGTTGGGGGGTGGAGTTGGAGTTGGAGGGTGGAGTTGGAGTTGGCGGGTGGAGTTGGAGGGTGGAGTTGGAGTTGGAGGGTGGAGTTGGAGTTGGAGGGTGGAGTTGGAGTTGTAGGGTGGAGTTGGAGTTGTAGGGCAGAGTTGGAGGGTGGAGTTGGAGTTAGAAGGTGGAGGTGGAGTTGGAGGGTGGAGTTGGAGTTGGAGTATAGAGTTGGAGGGTGGAGTTGGAGGGTGGAATTGAAGGGTGGAGTTGAGGGTGGAGTAGGAGGGTGGAGTTGGAGGGTGGAGCTGAGGGTGGAGTTGGAGGGTGGAGTTGGAGGGTGGAGGTGGAGTTGGAGGGTGGAGTTGGAGGGTGGAGGTGGAGTTGGAGGGTGGAGTTAGAGGGTGGAGTTGGAGTTGGAGGGTGGAGTTGGAGGGTGGAGTTGGAGTTGGAGGGTGGAGTTGGAGGGTGGAGTTGAAGGGTGGATGGTGGAGTTGGAGGGTGGAGTTGGAGTTAGAGGGTGGAGTTGGATGGTGGAGTTGGAGGGTGAAGTTGGAGTTGGAGGGTGGAGTTGGAGTTGGAGGGTGGAGTTGGAGTTGGAGGATGGAGTTGGAGGGTAGAGTTGGAGGGTGGAGTTGGAAGGTGAAGTTAGAGTTGGAAGGTGGAGTTGGAGTTGGAGGGTGGAGTTGAAGTTGGAGGGTGGAGTTGGAGGGTGGAGTTGGAGGGTGGGGTTGGAGTTGGAGGGTGGAGTTGGAGGGTGGAGTTAAAGGGTGGAATTGGAGGGTGGAGTTGGAGGGTGGAGGGTGGGTTGGAGTTGGCGGGTAGAGTTGGAGTTGGAGGGTGGAGTTGGAGGGTAGAGTTGGAGGGTGGAGTTGGGTGGAGTTGGAGGGTAGAGTTGGAGGGTGGAGTTGGAGTTGGAGTGTGGAGTTGGAGGGTGGAGTCGGTGGAGTTGGAGTTGGAGGGTGGAGTTGGAGGGTGGAGTTGGAGTTGGAGGGTGGAGTTGGAGGGTGGAGTTGGAGTTGGAGGGTGGAGTTGGAGTTGGAAGGTGGAGTTGGAGGGTGGAGTTGGAGGGTGGAGGCAGAGGGTGGAGTTGGAGTTGGAGGGTGGAGTTGGAGTTGGAGGGTGGAGTTGGAGGGTGGAGTTAGAGTTGGAGGGTGGAGTTGGAGTTGGAGGGTGGAGTTGGAGGGTAGAGTTGGAGTTGGAGGGTGGAGTTGGAGTTGGAGAGTGGAGTTGGAGGGTGGAGTTGGAGTGTGGAGTTGGAGGGTAAAGTTGGAGTTGGAGGGTGGAGTTGAAGGGTGGAGTTGGAGGGTGGAGTTGGAGGGTGGAGGGCGGGTTGGTGGGTGGAGGTTGGAGTTGGAGGGTAGAGTTGGAGGGTGTAGTTGGAGGATGTAGTTGGAGGGTGGAGTTGGAGGGTGGAGTTGGAAGGTGGAGTTGAAGGGTGCAGTTGGAGTTGGAGGGTGGAGTTGGAGTTGGCGAGTGGAGTTGGAGGGTGGAGTTGGAGGGTGGCGTTGGAGGGTGGAGTTGGAGGGTGTAGTTGGAGGGTGTAGTTGGGGGGTGGAGTTGGAGTTGGAGGGTGGAGTTGGAGTTGGCGGGTGGAGTTGGAGGGTGGAGTTGGAGTTGGAGGGTGTAGTTGGAGTTGGAGGGTGTAGTTGGAGTTGTAGGGTGGAGTTGGAGTTGTAGGGCAGAGTTGGAGGGTGGAGTTGGAGTTAGAGGGTGGAGGTGGAGTTGGAGGGTGGAGTTGGAGTTGGAGTATAGAGTTGGAGGGTGGAGTTGGAGGGTGGAATTGAAGGGTGGAGTTGAGGGTGGAGTAGGAGGGTGGAGTTGGAGGGTGGAGCTGAGGTTGGAGGGTGGAGTTGGAGGATGGAGTTGGAGGGTGGAGGTGGAGTTGGAGGGTGGAGTTGGAGGGTGGAGGTGGAGTTGGAGTTGGAGGGTGGCGTTAGAGGGTGGAGTTGGAGTTGGAGGGTGGAGTTGGAGGGTGGAGTTGGAGTTGGAGGGTGGAGTTGGAGGGTGGAGTTGAAGGGTGGATGGTGGAGTTGGAGGGTGGAGTTGGAGTTAGAGGGTGGAGTTGGATGGTGGAGTTGGAGGGTGAAGTTGGAGTTGGAGGGTGGAGTTGGAGTTGGAGGGTGGAGTTGGAGTTGGAGGATGGAGTTGGAGGGTAGAGTTGGAGGGTGGAGATGGAGTTGGAGGGTGGAGTTGGAGGGTGGAGTTGTAGGGTGGAGTGGGAGGGTGGAGGGTGGAGTTGGAGGGTGGAGTTGGAGTTGGAGGGTGGAGCTGGAGGGTGGAGTTGAAGGATGCAGTTGGAGGGTGGAGTTGGAGTGTGGTGGGTGGGTTGGAGGGTGGAGGTTGCAGTTGGAGGGTGGAGTTGGAGGGTGTAGTTGGAGGGTGTAGTTGGAGGGTGTAGTTGGAGGGTGGAGGTGGAGGGTGGAGTTGGAGGGTGGAGTTGAAGGGAACAGTTGGAGTCGGAGGGTGGAGTTGGAGATGGCAGGTGGAGTTGGAGGGTGGAGTTGGAATTGCAATTGGAGGGTGGAGTTGGAGGTTGTGAGTTGGAGAGTAGAGTTGGAGGGTAGAGTTGGAGGGTGGAGTTGGAGGGTGGAGGTGGAAGGTGGAGTTGGAGGGTGGAGTTGGAGTTGGAGGATGGAGTTGGAGGGTGGAGTTGGAAGGTGGAGGTGGAGTTGGAGGGTGGAGTTGGAGGGTAGAGTTGGAGGGTGGAGTTGGAGTGTGGAGTTGGAGGGTGGAGTTGGAGTTGGTGGGTGGACTCGGAGTTGGTGGGTGGAGTCGGAGTTGGAGGGTGGAGTTGGAGGGTGGAGTTGGAGGGTGGAGTTGAAGGGTGGAGTTGGAGGGTGGAGTTGGAGTTGGATTGTGGAGTTGGAGGGTGGAGTTAGAGGGTGGAGTTTGAGTTGGAGGGTGGATTTGGAGGGTGAAGTTGGAGTTGGAGGGTGCAGTTGGAGTTGTAGGTTTGGAGTTGGAGGGTGGAGTTGGAGTTGGAGGATGGAGTTGGAGGGTGGAGTTGGAGGGTGGAGTTGGAGGGTGGAGTTGGAGGGTAGAGTTGGAGGGTGGAGTTGGAGGGTGGAGTTGGAGTTGGAGGGTGGAGTTGGAGGATGGAGCTGGAGTTGGAGGGTGGAGTTGGAGGTAGAGGGTGGAGTTGGATGTTGGAGTTGTAGTTGGAGGGTGGAGTTGGAGTTGGTGGGTGGACTCGGAGTTGGTGGGTGGAGTCGGAGTTGGAGGGTGGAGTTGGAGGGTGGAGTTGGAGGGTGGAGTTGAAGGGTGGAGTTGGAGGGTGGAGTTGGAGTTGGATTGTGGAGTTGGAGGGTGGAGTTAGAGGGTGGAGTTTGAGTTGGAGGGTGGATTTGGAGGGTGAAGTTGGAGTTGGAGGGTGCAGTTGGAGTTGTAGGTTTGGAGTTGGAGGGTGGAGTTGGAGTTGGAGGATGGAGTTGGAGGGTGGAGTTGGAGGGTGGAGTTGGAGGGTGGAGTTGGAGGGTAGAGTTGGAGGGTGGAGTTGGAGGGTGGAGTTGGAGTTGGAGGGTGGAGTTGGAGGATGGAGCTGGAGTTGGAGGGTGGAGTTGGAGGTAGAGGGTGGAGTTGGATGTTGGAGTTGTAGTTGGAGGGTGGAGTTGGAGGGTGGAGTTGGAGGGTAATTTGGAGTTGGAGGGTGGGGTTGGAGGGTGGAGTTGGAGGGTGGAGTTGGGTTGGAGGGTGGAGTTGGAGGGTGGAGTTGGAGTTGCAGGGTGGAGTTGTAGTTAGAGTTGGAGTTGGAGGGTGGAGTTGGAGGGTGGAGTTGGAGGGTGGAGTTGGAGTTGGAGTTGGAAGGTGGAGTTGGAGGGTGGAGTTGGAGTTGGAGGGTGGAGTTGGAGGATGGAGTTGAATGGTGGAGGGTGGAGTTGGAGGGTGGAGTTGAGGGTGGAGTTGGAGGGTGGGGTTGGAGTTGGAGGGTGGAGTTAGAGGGTGGAGTTGAGGTTGGAGGGTGGAGTTGGTGGGTGGAGTTGGAGCGTGGAGTTGAAGGGTGGAGGGTGGAGTTGAAGTTGGAGGGTGGGGTTGGAGTTGGAGGGTGGAGTTGGAGGGTGGAGTTTGGAGTAGGAGTTGGAGGGAGGAGTTGGAGGGTGGAGGGTGAAGTTGGAGGGTGAAGTTGGAGGGTGGAGTTGGAGGGTGGAGTTGGATTTGGAGGGTGGAGTTGGAGGGTGGAGTTGGGGTTGGTGGGTGGAGTTGGAGGGTGGAGTTGGAGGGTGGAGTTGGAGGGAGGAGTTGGAGTTGGAGGGTGGAGTTGGAGGGTGGAGTTGGAGGGTGGAGTTGGAGTTGGAGGGTGGAGGTGGAGTTGGAGTTGGAGGGTGGAGGGTGGAGTTGGAGTTGGAGGGTGGAGTTGGAGGGTGGAGGGTGGAGTTGGAGGGTGGAGTTGGTGTTGGAGGGTGGAGTAGGAGTTGGAGGGTGGAGTTGGAGGGTGGAGTTGGAGTTGGAGGTTGCAGTTGGAGGGTGGAGTTGGAGTTGGAGGGTGGAGTTGGAGGGTAGAGTTGGAGGGTGGAGGGAGAGGGGTAGGGAGGAGAAAACAAGAAAAGCGGATATCAAAGGAAGGGTGGGAGGGAACGAGCATATGGGGTGTGAGTGAACAAAAGTTAATTGCTGTAAGAGGGGGAGCAGGAAGGGAGGTCAAGCGTGCGCTGGCGAAGCAGTCTGCTGCTTTCAAGTCAATGCCAGATGCCTGCTTCGCACTTTAATGCCTCACATGCACTGGCCACAAACCGCATTCCAGAGGTCTTTGGTAGACTTTTCATTTCCCCTTACTATAATCTCGCATAGCGATTGCTTACGCAATAGCAAGGCTCGACCTAATGAGGGGCATCAATCAGATCAAAACTATTTTATTCATAGTGACTTGCAAAACCCATCACAAAGATTGTGTGCATATATTAACATTGAAGGCAATGCTGAACCATCTACTGCTCTAACCTCTGCAGGAACATTCTTAGTGATCAAAGGTATCTCTAATGATTGACCAAACTTGATAACCATTTAATTCCCTGAGACACCTAAACCTGACCTGAAGTCCTGAAACCAATGCACCTTGTTCATTGGATAAAATAATTTTGTTAGGAACTGCTAAATGAGTAATCAATCACTACATAGTATTAGCTGCCTATTTTGTGACAAACTGCTTATCTTCACTCAACAAGGCAGCACCATTTATTGTCGAGGCGCTCAGTTTTCCACTGGTTGTAACCTTTCTAACTGAAGGCATCCATATTTGACTCTTGAAAATTCTATGTTTACTCTGACAATCTTTTAGATAATATCCAGATTTACCACAATACAAACACATTCTTTGTACACATCTTCTTTTCGTTTCTTCCTTTTGCAAAGCTCATATCATAATAAATTGCAAGGATTAAAAATAAAAAAAGACTGTTATGAACGGAGGTTTGCTCCCTGGGGCGGGGCCTATGTTGGCACCGCGAATGTCACATCTGCTGCTTACTACGCCAACAATACGATGCAGTGCCAAACGATGCCAACTACCAGCATGCAAGGGGAAATTGCAAAAAATTATTCAGGATGCAGTCCGACACTAGGGAATATTCTCATATAAAGAATCAGCATCTAGATAGAGTCTCTACCAGCTAAAGCGTTATGGAATGTAAGTAACTTGTTTGTCAAGATGTTAGTTTTCACCTCTGTTGTAGGTAGGGTCAGGTCAAGGACCTCCTCAGACCCTAGGCACCACAGACATAGTTCATGGGAATCTGTCACAGACATTGGTTTTCAACATTCCCTGAAATGTTTAAGCCCTGTTGTTTTGGTAGGTGACATATTGTCCCTGGGACTCTGAAAAAGAACGTTTTGGGAGAAAAATAGTTGTCAAAGAGAGGAGGAGTAAGCTCTGTTTCCACCCGAAAAAGCATGTATACAAAGGAACTGGCATCAGCACGCCTGGATGGTGGTTATTTACACCCAAGGGCCTTATTTATGAAGGCCTTGCGCCGCCGGTGCGTCACTTTTAACATGGGAAAAAGTGACGCGGCGCAAGGCCTTCATAAATAAGGACCCAAGTCTTCTGGAGTGGAACAACGTCAACACGGAGGTGCACAGCGCCATCTACTGGTATACAAGAGTACTGCTGCTTTTAAATATCTGGATCCAGTCTGATGCCTACCAGAAGCCTTAAAACAGCAGCATGTCATGCCAATTTTATTTGCTCTAGTATCATCCATGTAGCCATGACTGTCACAGCAACCTGTTGCTTTCATTGAACCCCAAAGTCATACTTTCCAACCATTCAGTAAAAGGTGGAACTCCATTAAGGAACTATTTGTCTCATCATCTTAAGAAAAGAATGGTAATTATCCGAGCTTCTTTCTGCAATGTCTATGAAAATCTCAGTTTTTGTCAAGACCGTAGGGAAGGATTATGCATAATTTAAAGCATACTCACCACCGACTGTACTCCACAGCTTTAAAATAAAACCACTTAAACGTAGAATACCCACACCACTTGACATCCTTGAAAATGTTGTCCAATCTAGCTCCCACTACCAGGGCTTTTAGTGCCATTGGAAACTCCTGTCGATTGTGGCTCAAACATGCAAATTTCAACCCTCCCTTGTTCAATCATCCACCTGATGCATCTGTTTAAGGCAGATTAAGACATTGTAGTGCCGACTGGTCTTGATTCTGTTGTCCTCTTGAAAGTTGCATGAAGTGTGTATCAATAGCAAATTGATGTTGCTAGAAAGCATGTAAGAAAGTCTAAAGACACTGGAGGAAAGGTTTTAACTCAAACCCTAATAAGAATGCCATTTCCAGATTTTAAAACCTATAAAATAGCCATTAAAACAAAACATTCAACTCAATTTGTGCTCAGAGTAATCAGTTCACCTCTCGGACTAGACAGATTTTGGAGAATGTTAGAGAGTTTGGCCCACTTACTGTGAAAGATGTAAGTCTCTGCCCTCCTACACTTTATACAACCAACTCTATCACTTTTTTTGCAGGAAGCATTAGCTCACCCTCTGCAGACCCCTCAATAACATATTAACTGGACCCTACTTCTCAAGGAAACACTTTTATGCGTTTTAAGCCTATAAAATAGGAAGAGCTAATTGAGCAGCTGAAAGAGATATTATCAAGATCTCTTCGGGATATCTGTAAGATGAAGATCATTCACACAGTTTGTGAAATTATTTGAATTAAACTTACAGAATTAATGTATCAGGCCAGGTACCTAATGGGTGGGAAAATACTGCTGCCTTTGGAGCATAATTAAAGTTTATGTCAATTACCGACCTGTATCATTTTTATCGTTTGCCACCAAACTGATACAAAGTCTGGCTAATAATCAGTTATCAAGTTATTTGGAAAATAATTGCTCAGCCCGCAACAATCAGGTTTTAGACCAATGCAATCCTCTGATTAAGTCTTGACGTCCCTGTTGGATGCCCTCCATCTGTTGCATTCCTGATTCTTTTAGGCTTTTTGGCTTCTTTTGAGTCTGTTTCCTATCCAGTGCTTAACGCGGATAAAATCAAACTTAGTAGTGGGCAACAAACTAAACAGCTGGGCTAACAACCGTTGGCTGGATAATCAATCATATAAGTCAAATATCACACAAGTTCCTCCAAAAGTTTCTTTAACCAATAAATGATGAAGTCGGCCCAATCTGTAGTGTTATCAAAGGGTAAAAAGCTTTAGAGTAAGGGGATCTGGAAAGCCCAACTTGCTGCAACATTAGGATTCAAGGTCTTGCGTGAGTGGGAAAAGATATTCAGACTTACATTCAGAAGCTACTCCCACACATAGTGAACAACATCGTTAACATGCATTGTACATACATATGTTCGAATGTTCCTCACCCATTACTGTACCCATATGTGATGAGTTCCAACACCTACAGGAGTCCTGCACGTGTCTTGCATAATTATGTAATGATTATTTTGCCTCCCAATACTGTATCCCTCTTACCCAAAATTGTGAAGCGCTCTGATACCCATAAGGGTCACGTTGGCGCTATACAAAACTTTATAAATAAATGTTTGTGCCTTGCGCACCAGACTCAAACATTTTACCGCTTACCTGAGAAATATCTAGTCTGTTATGTGACTTGTTCACCAGCCATTAATATTTTGCTATGTATGACTATAAGGGAGAGCCATTAGCATGAATACCGAATTCCAAATCCTGTTATTGCTATGACAGAAAAACTGGGAGAAAAAAGTTGTTTCATACTGTTGCAAACTGATAAATCAGTTCCAAGTTATCCTGCCATGGCTCTCAGAGAGCCTGTCAGCATTGGATGAAGAGCAGAGAGCACAACTTGGAGCAAGGAAGGAAAGGAAAACTCTAGAGAGAAATGTGGTAGGGTAGCCAGAGGCCAGGAATAATGGTTTTATATTTTGGCAGGAGAAAGATTTAAAGAGAGGTGTGGCGGGAGGCAAAATACCAGGCTTATCAGTGAGTAAGGCAATGGCTTTTGCCTCAGGGTTCTGAGATACATCATAGACAGGGCCAGACTGGGCGTAGCGGGCACTAGGTTTTTCCCCGGTGGGCCGCCAGTGTGAGGGATGGTTTTTGGCCTGTGGGGTGTTGTTTTTGTTACAGGGCCGTTTTTGCATCACAGCTATAATATCGGACCCTGTACCAAAATCGTCCGAAACCGGCACTGGCAAACAGCTCGGTCACACCCCTAACCCCCCAGGCGGGCCGCCGAGCACTTTGCCGGGTCTTGTTTTGGTACTCAGTCCAGCCCTGATCATAGACAACTCAAGCTTCCATCTCATCATCCATTTGATGCTACCTAGGACCCCTGCGTGCAAAACATAGCAGTTGTGTTAAATGATCGCTAGTCCAAAATGTTTAGTTGATGCATGAGAAATTGCAAGAGATCTAATTCAATAATCAGCTTCAAAATGTATTAGTGGGTTAAACGGATAATTTCACTATAAATATTATTCCGCTAATAGGAACAAAACAACATGTATAGGGTGATGGCCCTTTGTGGTTCAACTTTCAACAAATTTGAAGATCTGTAAAGTGTCCTTTATGGCTAAATTATTTTGGGGAAAATATAAAATTGATGATGGCACTTTGTTGCAATAACTTTTTTTTGCAAGGTGCACATGAAATTCCCATGGTCTTGTTTAGCCTAAGAGTGTTATGTTAAAATGTCTGATTTAAGCACCATTAGCGACAATCATTTGAAAATGTCTGGATAGAGATAATTGAAAACCCTGCGTCACTGGCCCCTCTGCCACAAAGGATAGATTAATTCTGAGGTCATCCATGTGGGCTCATTAAAAAGAATTCCTTGCACCTGAGAGACCTTCCAGGCATGTACTGATAACTCTGCTTTGGCTTAATTCATAAACAATTAATTTAAACTGACCAAGCGTTAGAAACTGGGTGAGAGGGGTGGAAGCACCACTCAAGTAATAAACATAATCCTTGTCTGGTTAACCAACCACAAAAGTCACTAAGTAAACCTGTGCTTACCCTCTGGTGCCTTGGCACAAGATCACTTATGCTTAAGATAGGGTTAATGTGTATAGTACTTATGCAGCACGCAAACAAAGTAATAAAGTGATAACACAACGCAAGACAAATCCCAAATCTATTGATGTTGCTAGAGCTTCTCTTTGGCAGTCATTGCAGTCTACTGTGCTGGTGCTGGTTATCTTGACTGGGAGTGAATGTTTGATTCATTCAGTTCTCAGTCCATCATTTGTTTGCTGAGCACTTTTGGCGTAAGTGGGATGAGTAAGCCTAGATGTGTGTCCTTTACTGACTGTGCCACTGGATTTAAACTAGCCTAGCTGATGACGGGTGATGCTCCGAAATTGGTCCTATTATACTTTTTTCTGGTCCAATGAATGCCTTGCTTGACAGTACAGGCTGGACCGTTCCCATGAGAAGCAGGATCAACACTGATTTGTATATGGCTGGGACTACTCTGGCATGGCATGGAGAGCAAAAGAGCAATGGGTTTAACCCACATTTCTTAACTGGGGATGAATGTTTGGTTCATTCAGCATTCCTTCCATCATTTGTTTGCATAGCACTTTTCACCCTAAGTGAGACGGTTATGCCCAGACATGGGTCCTTTGCTCACTGTCGCACTGGATTGAAGCTACCATGGCTGATGAGGGGTGATACTCTGAAATCGGACCTAGGATGCTTGTGTCTGGTCCAAGGATGGCCTGGCTTTTCAGTTCGGTCTAGACTGTTACCATGAGACGCAGGTTCAAGACTGTTTTGCATTTGGCTTGGTCTAAACTGGGATGACATAGTGAGCACAATAATGATGGCTATAACCCAGATCACTTGACTGGGGGTCAACATTTGATTCATTCAGCATTCCGTCCATCATTTGTTTGCTCTGAACTTTTCACGTTAAGTGGGATGAGTAAGCTCAGATGTGTGTTCCTTGCTGACTGTGGAACTGGATTCAAGCTAGCCTGGCTGATGAGGGGTGATGCCCCGAAACCGGTCCTAGGATGCTTGCTTCTGGTCCAGAGAAGGCCTTGCTTGACAGTTCGGGCTGGACTGTTTCCATGCGGAGCAGGATCAAGACTGATTTGTATATGGTTGGGTCTAAGCTGGGGTGGCATGGTGATCAAAGGAACAACGGATTTAACCCAGATCTCTTGACTGGGGATGAATGTTTGATTAATTCAGCATTCCAGCCATCATTTGTTTGCATAGCACTTTTCACCCTAAGTGGGACGGGTATGCCCAGACATGGGTCCCTTGCTCACTGTTGCACTGGATTGAAGCTAGCATGGCTGATGAGGGGTGATACTCCAAAATCGGTCTTAGGATGCTTGTGTCTGGTCCAAGGATGGCCTGGCTTTTCAGTTTGGTCTAGACTGTTACCATGATAAGCAGGGTTAAGACTATTTTGCATATGGCTGTGTCTAAACTGGGATGGCATTGGGAGCAAAATATCGATAAATTTAACCCAGATCTCTTGAGTGGGTGTCAATGTTTGATTCATTCAGCAGTCCATCCATCATTTGTTTGCGTGGTGCTGGATCTAGGAGCGGACATGAAGAGCAGGTCGTCACAGGAGATTCACGCTGGCAGGCATTGCAGATGGTTGTCGGGTGACATGAGGAGTCCATTCGCAGTCGCACAGTGGCCAAAAACTTTAGAATCTTCACCTGGGACTCAGGACCGTGCGGTTTCAGACAAGAAGGGAACACTCTAATGCTAGCAAGGGTCCATGACTTGGATGGGCACCTATTAGGGATCAGAGTTCACTCCACCAGAGGCCGGCAGCAGGGCTCAGGCAGCCCAATTGGTGCTGGTCAGCTTTGCAGTTGCAGGGAGGCTCCTGGAAGCATGCCTTGCCCCTTTAGCTCAAACAGGAGTTCAGTCAACTAACTCTTGGAGTCACTTCCATGGAGCCTGAGCCCAAGTCAAGCAGGTCCAATCTTCCATCTTCAAATGGCAGGATAGTTCTTCTTCCTAATCTTACACAGGTCAAGGAATGTTCTGATGGGAGGTTTTGAAGGTACCACTTTTATTTTCAATGCCAGTCTGCGGGTGAGGGACGTCCCATTTGTCTAAATTTCACTCTTTCCTATATTTGGCTCAAAACTGTCCAGGGTGACAAAGGGGAGACAGTGAATCATGCCTTTAAGATATTCTCATTATCAGGGCATGTAAAACTGAAGTAAACCTTTGCTACTTTTTAAATACACTGCACCCTGCCATATGAGCTTTTAGGGCTTGCCTTAGGGGAGACTTATAAGTATTAAATAAGAATGCTTAGGCCTAGCAAAAGGCATGTTGTGCCTGGTTGAAATGGCAGTTTAGTTAAAAACTGTACTACAGATTTAGGGGCAGAAGTAAGATATGTTTTGCAGTGCTACCTTAGTTAGGGAGAGGGGGCACAATGAGTGCTGCAGCCCACTAGTAGCATTTAATTTGCAGGTAGTGGGTACATTTAGTGCCATGTATTAGGGTTTTACAAGTCAATTAAATGTACCAGTCAGGTGTAGGCCAAATTTACTCTGTTTTAAAGGGAAAGCACAATCAGTTTACCAGTGATTATCAGGCGCAATGTGCACTGAGTCCTAAAAGTCAACATAACTGTGTTCAGCTAAGGAAGGCAAAAATCTGGGGTGAACTGGCTTAGAGGGCAAGTTCGAACACCAACTCATTCTGTTGCTGCTTTTAACATTTAGAACTCATATTACCAGCCCACTAAATAGTAATATTTCTGCAGGTTGTAAGGCTGACCAAGAGATATTGAAACCATCACCACTGACATTGATTAGATACAAATATACCTCATAGGTATCTCACCTTTTCCTATTTGATAGGTCGACAAGCCCAACCCTAACGTCAACATATATTAGATATCTCTAGATGGTAAATAGTGTTTGAGCAGAACACAAGTAATCTTTCTTCTTTTCCCCACAGCCTATATGTTTTTCTCCTATACCTTACCAATGCACAGGTTCATAACACGGGTGTACAGCCTGACAGCCCTCAAACACAAGACTCACATGAACAGACAGAAGGAAGAGCAGAGTTTAATAACAACAATACCAGCTCAACAGTGCAGCAACAAACACAACTTACCAGAAAACGAAATAGCTAAGCAAAAACTAGAGATGCCTGTAACAGTTTGAGGACAATAAATCAACAAAAGTATTTTGCACTTCAGAACATCAACTCTGAACCACTAAGAGAATGTTTGACAATGAAAGAAATTTACAAATTAGGTATGTCGTAATATGTACAGACTTCAGCCCCTATCAATTAAAACACTTCACGCTCAATTACCACATTTATAGATGTTTTGAAAATATACAAGCAAACACAACCAATTATAAACACATTAAACATGTAAACATAAATAGTAATCTTTTTTTGAAATGAGAAATCATCTAAACTGGTACTTAGTGAACAAAATTCTATGGGTACTTAGTTTATAGCTAAGAAAGAAGAGGATCAGAGAGACATCTATGATTGTCGTAGGAACTATTATAGATAGCAATGAAACTACATACTCAAGAGGTGTGTGTTTGAGTGTATGTGTTTGTGTCCCTAGATAATTCATATTGTTTACTGAGAAATACATGCCTGGAAAGTCATGTGTGTTCCATTGAAATAAATTGAGTGCAATGTTACTATGAAAAGTAAACCTGCATATTTTTCATACAGATAAATATAATTTCTAGAAATACTCATTAGCATATGTAAAACATGTTCCTCTATATTATTAAAGAAATGTAACAGCAGGGTTTCTTTAATCCTAAATCCACAATTTTAACCCTCTTCACCACAACCTTTAGAAGATTCCTGAAATACTTAACTCATACCCTTAAGCCCTATACCTTATACTCAATGTGTTAATCTCTATTCCCCTAATCCATTAACCCTACACCGAGAAGTGTCAATCCTAATATCATATGTCTCACAATGTTAAACCCTAGCACCTATAACCGTCATAACCCTAACTCCTAACCTTTTCACTCCTTAACATTATACCCAAAATCCTTAACACTTAAATCTGTACCTCAAAATCTTAACTATTAGTGTGTATGTGTTTGTGTACCTAGATAATTCATGTTGTTTACTGAGAAATAGATGGCTGGAAAGTCATGTGTGTTCCATTGAAATAAATTGAGTGCAATGTTAGTATGAAAAGTAAACCTGCATATTTTTCATACAGATTAATAACATTTAAAAAATACTCATTAGCATAACTCATATGTAGAACATATTCCTCTATATTATTAAAGAGATGTAATATCAGGGTTTCTTTATTCCTAAACCTACACTTTTAACCCTCTTCATCATAACCTTAAAAAGATTCCTGAAATACTTAAGCCATACCCTTAGGCCCTATACCTTATACTCAATGTGTTAATCTCTGTTCCCTTAATCCATTAACCCTATACCCAAAAGTATCAATCCTAATACCGTATATCCCACAATATTAAACCCTAGTACCTATAACCGGCATAACCCTCACTCCTAACCTTTTCACTCCTTAACATTATACCCAAAACCCTTAACACTTAAATCTGTACCTCAAAATCTTAACTATTATACCCTAAACCTCTAACCTAAAACCACATTACCTCACATCTATTCCCCTAATGAATAAACACTAGTCCCTGAACTTTAACGTAAAGTTTCATCATTTGTCCCCAGTATGTGTGTGTGTGTTTATGTAAGTGCACGTGGATTCTTTAAATACACAGGCCTTTGGAGGTAGAACAATGTCTATATTCTATTTAAGTTTAATATTAACACAATGTTTTAGATTAAAAACATCACAGATATTCCATCCATCAAATTCCAAGTGTATTATAATCTAAAGCACTTGTAACATAGGGGAAGAAGTATCTGTCACATTTTGACTGAGTATCCCATCCACAAACCTCTAAATAAGACCCTCAGTCAAGCACTCTAACACATAAATGACCTTACCAGTTGTAGTAGTATTCAAGCTCACTAATAAATGTCAGTGTTTAAAGAAATTGCAGCTCTCACAAGCTAACACAGCTCCAACTGCCTCCTTCCAAGTCTCCAAGGAAAGTGACCACTGCGTCAGAGATCTAGAACTATCAGCCTCAGTTTCCTAGGCAGCACTAATGGAGCCCTTATGACACTATCAGCAACCATATGTTTGTTATGTTTCTATTTCTGCTCCTTGGCAATGTCTGATGATGTCACACACACAGAATCTGGAGAGGTTGGAAGATGAGTTGAGAATCCGGGTGTGTGGGAAATTCCAACAAACAAAAGAAGCAGGATTATCCTTATTTAAAATGCAGAAAGGTCATCGTTCCTCAATATGGGAATGCCCACAAGATTTCGAATTCAAGTAAAGCTTTGTTCCAGGGGCACATTGTCACTGAAACCACGTCTGGACATACACTGTGTCACAGGAACAAAGCTATACCTATTTGATGAGCCCCAACCAGGGTAAAACCACTCCTGGGTTGCTTGGTTCCGGTTCAGGGAGAACTTAGCCTGTTCTCATTGGAGCAGAGTCAAGAGTGATTTGCATATGGTTGGATCCAAACTTAAGTGGCATGGTATGGAAAATAATGATGGATTGGGATGTGGCCCAAGTAATTACCAATGAATGAGATTAATTCAAACATTCCATGCATCACTTTTCTGTACACTTTAATGAAAAAGCATACATTGTTTATTAACCATGTACATCATGGGAAGGGTTTCCTAATGTACAGTTATATTTGTTGTCAATTCTTGTGGAGTATTGCTATTTTTTTTCAATGTTTTAAACCATTTGAAAATGGTTGTAATAACCAAGCGTGCAGTGTGCAATTTTCACACTTTTTGCATGTTGTAATAATTTTTGGCCACTATTTTCTATTGCTTTTATTATGAAGTATTGTGATAGCAACATTGTTTGATATATCTTTGCTTTATTTCCTGCCTAATGCCTCTGCACTAAACCTGGACGGAGTTTGCGGAGTTGCACTATGCGGCACTATGCGAACTGCAAACAAATCTCCGCCGCACTACGCAGAGCTATGCGAGTGGCGGAGTATGAAAGGAAAATGCTGTTTGGGGTGATTGGACAGTGCCGAATGCTTGTCCGCACTGTGAATCATTGCGAACGACACCATGCACAGTGCAAGTGGTCCCTGCTTTCCTTTTGTGCCGCTCATGTAGATTTTTACTCGAGCGCCAGCTTTCTTAACGGGAACGGGCAGTTTCTCAACGCGAGCTGTTACAAGCATTCGCGACCACTTGCAAGAGAAACCTATAGCCCCCTGCATTGAGAAATCTTGCCGGGATGTTGATTTGCCAAGCTCGCGCTCGCCAACTTGATGTTGATGATCGCTAACGAGGTAAAAAACTCTGCTACACAACGCGAAGTGGAGTTTTTTGGAACTCAGTGCAAGAAAAGTGAGGTTCAAGAAACGCTTAGGAAGACGCGTTTCAGCCTTTACATGGCTTCATCAGTGCTGATTTCAATGGCTCCTTCTTCCAGGGGGGCCAAACGCACAGATTTAAATATCGTGGCCACTCCCCATCAGGTGGTCTCTCGCCCGTCATCAGGCCGACGATGTTTATGGTGTCCTGCGCTCAAACCAACCAGGCAGATGCATGCTGGGGCTGGGAGTACTCAGAGGAAGCCCTTTCAGTGACGGGGCATCTCCTAACAACATATGAAGTCCCAACTGGTTGGTTAGGGATCCCAAAGCCGCCAGAGGTACCCGGAATGGTTTTGCCTTCCTATGTGCCCTTCTCAGACAAACAGTGTTGTCTCCTCGCTCCCAAAGTATGGAGGGCAACGTGTTGCAGTTTCATGCAGCTACCAGAGTTCACAGGCTCTCACCGTTGGTCCAGACCGAGAGGGCGGTGGTCAGCCA
This sequence comes from Lissotriton helveticus, assembly GCF_964261635.1. Classification (NCBI taxonomy): domain Eukaryota; kingdom Metazoa; phylum Chordata; class Amphibia; order Caudata; family Salamandridae; genus Lissotriton; species Lissotriton helveticus. Next base: position 600,057,209 of record NC_136073.1, on the reverse strand, counting down.
GCGCCTGCTTGCTGCAGAAACATAGACACCAAAACTTTATCCCATGTAGGGAAAAATGGACGACACCGCTCCGGGGATTAAAAAGGCTTTAATAGCTCTTGTTTTGCGCAATTAAGTGAGGTCCATGAAACGCTTACGCAGACGTGTTTCAGCCTTCAAATGGCTTCATTAGTGCCGGTCTCAATGGCTCCTTCTTGCAGGGGGGCCAAATTCACAGATTTAAATACCGTGGCCACTCCCCATCAGGTGGTCTCTCCCACCTCCTCACCACAACGATGTTCATGTGTCCTGTGCTCAAACCAACCAGGCAGATGCATGCTGAGGCTGAGAGTCCTCAGACGAAGCCCATTCAGTGACGGGGCATCTCCTAACAACATGTGGGGTCCCAACTGGTTGGCTAAGGATCTCAACACCGCCAGATGTACTTGGAATGATTTTGCCTTCCTATGTCTCCTTCTCAGCAAACAGTGTTGCCTCCTCTCCCCCAAAGTATGGGGGGCGACGCATTGCAGTTTCATGCAGCTACAAGAAATCACAGGCTCTCAGCGTTGCTCCAGACCGAGAGGGCGGACGTCAACCAGCGCCTGCTTCCTGGCGAAACATAGACACCAAAACTTTCTCCCAGGTAGGAAAAAAGGGACGACTCAGCTCCGGGGATTAAAAAGGCTTTAATAGCTCTTGTTTTGCACAAGTATCTGAGGTCCATGAAACGCTTAGGCAGATGCGTTTCAGCCTTCAAATGGCTTCATCAGTGCCAGTTTCAGGGGCTCCTTCTTCCAGGGGGGTCAAACGCACAAATTTAAATATCGTGACCACTCCCCATCAGGTGGTCTCTTGCCTCTCCTCAGCCTAACGATGTTCAGGTGACCTGTACTCAAACCAACCAGGCAGACGCATGCTGGGGCTAAAAAAAGAGGTTTTTTTTTACAATATCTTTGGGGCCCTTTGATGAATCTTCGCAAAATTTTCAAAACTAATGAGTTGCTCTGTTCAGCTACTGTCTTGAAAGGTTTGGGGTGAATCGTCAAGTGGGGGCCAAGAAAAAAGGAGGGGCCCAAAATCCATTTTCTCCATGTTCATTTCCATAGGAAACTTTAGACAAGGCTACAGCCTGAACTCCTGAACGGAATTGCACTACATTTAGCAAGTTCAGGCTGGACTGTTTCCATGAGGAGCAGGATCAAGACTGATTTGTATATGGCTGGGTCTAAGCTGAGGTGGCATGGTGAGCAAAGGAACAATGGATTTAGATTAATTCAGCCTTCCAGCCATCATTTGTTTCCATAGCACTTTTCTCCATAAGTAGGATGGGTATGCCCAGGCATGGGTCCCTTGCACACTGTGCCACTGGATTGAAGCTAGACTGGCTGACGAGGGGTGATACCCCTAAGCAGGTACTAAGATGCTTGTTTCTGCTACAAGGATGGCCTGGCTTGGCCATTCGACAGGACTGTTCCCATGAAAAGCAGGGTCAAGACTGTTTTGCATATCGCTGTGTCTAAACTGGGATGGCATGGGGAGGAAAATAACGATGAATTTAACCCAGATCTCTTGAGTGGGGGGTCAATGTTTGATTCATTCAGCATTCCATCCATCGTTTCTTTGGGTGGTGCTGGATCTAGGAGCGGACATGAGGAGAAAGTCGTCCCAGGAGATTCAAGTTGGCAGGCATTGCAGATGGTTGTCGTGTGACAGAAGGAGTCCATTCAAAGTCGCAGAGTGGGCAAAAACCTCAGAATCTTCACCTGGAACTTAGGACTTGTGGTTTCAGATAAGGAGGGAACACTCTGATGCTAGCCAAGGGTCCATGACTTGGATGGGAACCTATTAGGGATCAGAGTTCACTCCAGCAGAGGCCGGCAGTAGGGCTCAGGCAGGCCCAGTTGGTGCTGATCAGCTTTGCAGTTGCAGGGAGGCCCCTGGAAGGTTGCCTTGTCCCTGTAGCTCAAGCAGGAGGTCAGTCAACTAACTCTTGGAGTCATTTCCATGGAGCCTGAGCTCAAGTCAAGCAGGTCCAATCTTCCATCTTCAAATAGCAGGATAGTTCTTCTTCTTAATCTTCCACAGGTCAAGGAGTGTTCTGATGAGAGGTTTTGAAGGTAGCACTTACATTTTCAGTGCCAGTCTGCAGGTGAGGGATGTCCCCTTTGTCTAAACTTCACTCTTTCCTATATTTGCTCAAAACTGCTTAGGGTAACAAGGGGGAGATAGTGAGTCATGCATTTAAGATATTCTCATTGTCAGGGCATGTAAAACTGAAGTAAGCCTTTGCTACTTTTTAAATAAATTGCACTCTGCCCTATGTGCCATTAGGGCTTGCCTTAGTGGTGACTTATAAGTATTAAACAGGAATGCTTAGGCCTAGCAAAAGGCTTATTGTGCCTGGTTGGAATGGCAGTTTAGTTAAAAATTATACTACAGATTTAGTGGCAGACGTAAGATATGTTTTGCAGTGCTACCTTAGTGGGGGGCAGGGGGGCACAATGAGTGCTACAGCCCACTAGCAGCATTTAATTTACAGGCAGTGGGTACATTTAGTACCATGTACTAGGGTTTTACAAGTAAAGTAAATGTACCAGTCAGGTGTAGGCCAATTTTACCCTGTTTTAAAGGGAAAGCACACTCAGTTTACCAGTGATTAGCAGGAGGAATGTGCACAGAGTCCTAAAAGCCAACGTAGCTGTGTTCAGCGAAGGAAGGCAAACATCTGGGGTGACCTGGCTTAGAGGGCCAGGTCGAACACCAACTAATTCTGTTGCTGCTTTTAACATTTAGAACTCATATTACCAGCCCACTAAAGTAATATTTCTGTAGGTTGTAAGGCAGACCAAGAGATATTGAAACCATCACCACTGACATTGATTAGATGCAAATATACCTCATGGGTATCTCACCTTTTTAGGTCGAGCTTCAGGCATTGATTTAGCAATGCTTGTTGGCGAGACCTTTGAAATGTGGTTCATGGCCAGTGCATGTGTGGCATTCAAGCGCAAAGCTGGCATCTGGCATCTGGCATCGGACTTGAAAGCAGCAGACTGCTTTCGCCAGTGCGCGCTCTGCTTCACTTCCTGCTTCCCCTCTCACAACAATTAACTTTGGTTACCGCTCACACCCCATATGCTCGTTCCCTCCGACCCTTCCTTTGATGTCCGCTTTTCTTGTTTTTCTTTGCATCCATTTCGCGGGGTAGCCATGTTTTGTTTGGTGTTCTCTGCACCTTTCTCGGTTTTCTTTCTGGACGAAAGTGAACGCCTACCATGCTTGTTTACAGTAGCCTTGCTCTTCAAATGCTGTTGCTGTATTGCCATCTCTCTAGGGACACTCAGCTTGAAAACACTCGACTTGCTAGCTGCAATGCTACATCCGCTATGCTTTGCGTCTAGACACGTTGATCCCTCGCAGACTGTGCTGACTCTGCCCCTCCTGATTCTGAAACTGACAAACGCAGTCACCACGCAGTCTCTTCTCTCTGTCTTATGATGTCTGCCCTGCCACCATTTACTTCGGACCCTCACCCTCACACCTCCTCACCCTCACACACCCCCACACCCTCTCACCCTCACACACACTCACATATCGTCACTCACCCTCACCCACCCTCACTCACCCTTACACCCTCACCCACTCACACCCTCACCCTCACAACCCTCTCACCCTCACTCACCCTCACCCCTCACACCCCCACACACCCTCACACTCACACCCCCTCACCTTCACAACCCCTCTCGCTCACCCCCTCACCCTCATACACCTCCTCACCCTCACCCCCTCACACCCTCACATCCTCTCACCCTCACACACTCTCACACACTGTCACTCACCCTCACCCACCCTCACACACCCTCACTGACCCTCACTCACCCTCATACCCTCACACCCTCACCCTCACAACCCTCTCACCCTCACCCCCTCAAACCCCAACACACCCTCACCCTCACACCCCCTCACCCTCACAAACCTCCTCAGCCTCACACATCCTCACTCTCACACCCCCTCATCCTCACACCCCCTCATCCTCACCCTCACCCACTCTCACCCTGACACACCCTCTCAAGCCCACATCCCCTCTCACCCTCTTACCCTCACACCCCTCACCCGCACACACCCTCACATCCCCTCACATCTCCTCACCCTCCCTCACCCTCACACCCCCTCACCCTCACACCTCTTCACACACCCTCATGCACCCACAACCTCACACACCCTCTCACCCTCACACACCCTCACCTTCACACCCCCTCACCCTCACCATCACACCCCACACCCTCACTCACCCTCACACACCCTCTCACCCTCACCCTCACAAACACTCACATACTGTCACACCCTCACCCATCCTTACACACCCTTGCTCACCCTCACTCACCCTTACACCCTCACCTCCCTCACCCTCACAACCCTCTCACCCTCACTCACCCTCACCCGTACACACCCCAACACACCCTCACCCTCACACCCCCTCAACCTCACACCCTCACACCCTCACACTCACATACCTCCTCACCCTCACACCCCCTCACTCTCACACCCCCTCACCCCCTCATCCTCACCCTCACACACCCTCACCCTCACATACCCTCACCCTCACACACGCTCCCCCTCACTCACCCTCACTCAACCTCTCACCCTCACACGCCCTCTCACCCTCACACACCATCTCACCATCACACACCCTCTCACCCTCACACACCCTCACCCTCACATCCCCTCACCCTCCCTCACACCCTCACCCTCACACACCCTCACACACACTCACCCTCACACACCCTCTCACCCTCACACCCTCACCCTCACACACCCTCCCCCTCACAACCCCTCACCCTCCCACTCACAACCCCACACCCTCCCCCCTCCCCCTCACACCCCCTCACCTTCACACCCCTTCACCCTCATACTGTCACACCCCCTCACCCTCAAATCCCCTCACCCTCACACCCCCTCACACTCCCTCATCCTCACCCTCACATACCCTCACCCTCACACACGCTCCCCCTCACACACCCTCACCCTCACTCAACCTCTCACCCTCACATGCCCTCTCTCCCTCACACACCATCTCACCATCACACACCCTCTCACCCTCACACACCCTCACCCTCACATCCCCTCACCCTCCCTCACACCCTCACCCTCACACACCCTCACACACACTCACCCTCACACACCCTCACCCTCACTCACCATTTCACCCTCACATACCCTCTCACCCTCACTCACCCTCTCACCCCCACAGCCCCTCACACCCCCTCACCATCACACCCCACACCCTCACCCTCACACACCCTCACCCCCCTCTCACCCTCACTCCCCCTCTCACCCTCACACACCCTCTCACCCTCACCCACTCTCTCACCCTCACACACCCTCACCCTCACACCCTCACACCCCCTCACACCCCCTCATACCCTCAACCTCCCACATCCCGTCCCAAACCTGCACACCCTCACACTCCCTCACCCTCACACCGACTCACCCTCAAACACCCTTACCCCGTCACCCTCACCCTCCCTCACCCTCATACAGCCTCACCCTCACAGCCCCTCACCCTCACACCCTCACCCTCACATCCACTCACCCTCACACCCTCCCCCTCAGACCCCCTCCCCCTCACAACCCCTCACCCTCCCACTCACAACCCCACACCCTCTTACCCCAAACCCTCACCCTCACATACCCTCACTCACCCTCACATACCTAATGACCCTCACACACCCTCTCACACACCATCTCACCCTCACACACCCTCTCACCCTCACCCCCGCACCCTCACACCCTCACCCTCACACACACCCTCAAACACCCTCTCACCCTCACACACCCTCACCCCCCTCAACCCCACACCCAGTCACCCTCACACCCCCTCACACTCATACCCCCTCACCCTCATACCCCCTCACCCTCACCCCATCAGCCTCACCCTCACCCTCCCTCACCCTCACACCCCCTCACCCTCACACCCTCACCCTCACACACCCTCACCCCCTCACACACCCTCATCCTCACCCTCACACGCCCTCACCCTCACTCCCTCACCCTCACACCCTCACTCTCACACCATCACACACCCTCACACACCCTCACCCTCACACACCCTCACCCTCACGCACCCTCACACACTGTCACTCACCCTCACTCACCCTCATACCCTCACCCCCTCACCCTCACAACCCTCTCACCTTCACTCACCCTCACCCCCTCAGACCCCCAAACCCTCTCACCCTCACACCCCCTCACCCTCATACACCTCCTCACACTCTCTCACCCTCAAACACCGTCACTCACCCTCACCCACCCTCACACACCCTCACTCACCCTGACTCACCCTCACACTCACATGCCCTCACCCTAACACTCTCACCCTCACTCACCCTCACCCCTCACACCCCCTCACCCTCACACCCCCTCACCCTCACACCTCCTCACCCTCATACCCCCTCAATCTCACACCCCCTCACCCTCACACCCCCTCATCCTCACCCTCACACACCCTCTCACCCTCACACACCCTCTCACCCTCACACCCTCTCACCCTCACATCCCCTCAGCCTCACATCCCCTCACCCTCCCTCACACCCTCACCCTCACATCCCCTCACCCTCACACCCCTCACCCTCACACACCCTCACCCTCACACACCCACACCCTCAAACACCCTCATTCACCCTCTCATCCTCACACACCCTCTCACCTTCACACACCCTCTCACCCTCACACCCCTCACCCTCACACACCCTCACACCCTCACACCCCTTCTCACCCTCACACCCCTTCACCCTCTCCCTCCCTCACCCTCCTCACCCTCACACCCCCTCACCCTCACACACCCTCACCATCACACACCCTCACCTTCACTCACCCTCACACACCCTCACACACCCTCTCACCCTCACACAACATCTCACCCTCACACCCCCAGACCCTCACCCTCACACACCCTCTCACCCCTCACCCTCACACCTCCTCACCCTGACACCCCTCAAACTCTCACCCTCACACACCCTTACGAACGCTCTCACCCTCACACACCCTCACCCTCACACATCCTGACCCTCACACCCCCTCACGCCTGTCATCCTCACCCTCCCTCACCCTCACACCTCCTCACCCTTACACCCCCTCACCCTCACACCCCCTCACCCTCAAACCCTCACACCCCCTCACCCTCAAAACCCCACACCATCACCCTCACAAACCCACCCCCTCACCCTCACCCCCTAACCTTCTCACCCCCACATCCCCACACCCTCGCACCCCTCACCCTCACACACACCCTCACCCTCACACCCCCTCACCCTCACTCCCCCTCACCCTCACCCTCACACCCCCATACCCCTTCACACCCCCTCACCTTCATACCCCCACACCCCCTCACCCTCACACCCCCTCACACCCCCTCACCCTCACACACTCTCACCCTCATACACCATCACCCTCACACACCTGCACACACCCTCACTCACCCTCATACCCCTCACCCTCTCACCCTCACATCCCCTCACTCACCCTCACACCACCTCAACCTCACACCCTCATCCCCTCACTCTCACATATCCTCACACCACCTCACCCCCTCTCACCCTCACACACCCTCACTCACTCTCTCACCCTCACACACCCTCTCACCCCTCACCCTCACACCTCCTCACCCTGACACCCCTCAAACTCTCACCCTCACACACCCTTACGAACGCTCTCACCCTCACACACCCTCACACATCCTGACCCTCACACCCCCTCACGACTGTCATCCTCACCCTCCCTCACCCTCACACCTCCTCACCCTCACACCCCCTCACCCTCACACCCCCTCACCCTCAAACCCTCACACCCCCTCACCCTCAAAACCCCACACCCTCACCCTCACAACCCCATCCCCTCACCCCCTCACCCCCACCCTCACCCCCTAACCTTCTCACCCCCACATCCCCACACCCTCGCACCCCTCACCCTCACACACACCCTCACCCTCACACCCCCTCACCCTCACACCCCCTCACCCTCACACCCCCACACCCCTTCACACCCCCTCACCTTCATACCCCCACACCCCCTCATCCTCACACCCCCTCACCCACACACACTCTCACCCTCACACACCCTCACACACCTGCACACACCCTCACTCACCCTCACACCCCTCACCCTCACATCCCCTCACTCACCCTCACACCACCTCAACCTCACACCCTCACCCGCTCACTCTCACATATCCTCACACCACCTCACCCCCTCTCACCCTCACACACCCTCACTCACTCTCAGACCCTCACCCTCACACAACCTCACCCCCTCACCCTTACACCCCCTAACCCTCACACCCTCACACCCCATCACCCTCACACACCCTCACTCACACACCCTCACCCTCACACCCTCTCACCCTCATACACCCTCACCATCACACCCTTTCACCCTCACTCACCTTCACACACACTCACACACCCTCACCAGCACAGCATACCAAAACATAGCATAGCATAACAAAACAAATCATAGGATAGCAAAACAAAGCATAGCATAACAAAACAAAACATAGCATAGAAAAACACAACAAACGTAGCATAGCATAACAAAACATAGCATAACAAAACATAGCATAGCAAAACACAACAAAACATAGTATAGTATAACAAAACATAGCATAGCATAACAAAACACAACAAATCATAGCAGAACAAAACATAGCATAACAACAAAACATAGCAAAACACAACAAAACATACCATAGCATAACAAAACACCACAAAACATAGCATACATAACAAAACATAGCATTGCAAAGCATAGCAAAACATAGCATAGCATAGCATAACAAAACGCAACAAAACATAGCATAGTATAACACAACATAGCATAGCACAACAAAACAAAACACAACAAAACAGCATAGCATAATAAAAGAAAGCAGAGGATAGCAAAACTAAACATCGCATAGCATAACAAAACAAAGCATAGGATAGCAAAACTAAACAGCATAGCATAACAAAACAAAGCATAGGATAGCAAAACAAAACATAGCGTAGCATAACAAAACATAGCATAACATAACAAAACATAGCATAACAAAACATAGCAAAACACAACAAAACATAGCATAGCTTAACAAAACACAACAAAACATAGCATAGCAAAACAAAACATATAATAGCATAGCAAAACATAGCTTACCAAACACAAAAAAACACTGCATAGCATAGTATAACGAAACATAGCATAGCAAAACAAAGCATAGCATAATAAAACACAACAAAACATAGCATAGCATAACAAAACATAGCATAGCATAACAAAGCATTGCATAGCAAAACATAGCATAGCATAACAAAACATAGCATAGCATAAAAAACACAGCCTAGCATAGCATAACAAATCAAAGCATAGGATAGCAAAACATAGCATAGCATGACAAAACAAAACATTGGATAGCAAAACAAAACATAGCATAGCATACAGCATCACTCCGCACCACCACCGCATCACTCAGGGGCACCACAACATCACTATGCGCTACCACAGCATCATTGAATGCCACAGCATCACTCGTTCGCCATCACAACATCACTCAGCGCCACCACAGCATGAATCTGTGCAACCATTCAACAACACCTGGTTCAAATATGTTTGCTCAATGTTTCAAGCTTTATTACAATTGTAACAACAAGATGTTAATATTTCACTTCTGTTCTTGGATTTTCGCCACAATAAAATGCACTGAACATAATCTTCACAAAAGTTATTTACAAAACTTTAAGCTACTGCCATTATAAGTTACAATAACTTTCATTTAAGTATTAATTATTGAAAAAAAATTAAAAGCCATTGTTATTTGAAATATCAATACATGTAAGTCACGTAAATACAACACATATTGCATTACAAATGCTATAGGTGTCACATTTGCAAAAGTTATAACTATTGGCATTGTAAATGACACAGCTATTGATTTAGCTATTTTCAAAAACAAAACATAAATAAAAAAAATCGTCATTTACGATACCAATAGCTCAAACTTTCCTAATGCGAGACCTATTGCATTGCAAATGCTTGTTCTAATTGAAAGGTCGACAAGCCCAGCCTTAATGTCAACACATATGAGATATCTCTAGATGGTAAATAGTGTTTGAACAGAACACAAATAATCCTTCTTCTTTTCCCCACAGCCTGTACCTTTTTCTCCTATACCATACCAATACCCAAGTTCATAACACAGGTGTACAGCCTGACAGCCCTCAAACACAAGACTCACATGAACAGACAGAAGGAAGAGCAGAGTTTAATAACAACAATACCAGCCCAACAGTGCAGCAGCAAACACAACTTACCAGAAAACAAAATAGCTTAGCAAAAACTAGAGATGCCTGTAAACTTTTGAGGACAATAAATCAACAAAAGTAGTTTTCACTTCAGAACATCACCTCTGAACCACTAAGGAAATGTTTGACAATGAAAGAATTCCATAAATTAGGTATGTTGTAATATATACAGACTTCAGCCCCTAACAATTAAAACACTTCAAGCTCAATTACCACCTTTATAGATGTTTTGAAAATACACAAGCAAACACAACCAATCACAAAAAAATTAAACATGCAAACATAAATAATATACTTTTTTTGAAATGAGAAATCATCTAAACTGGTGCTTAGTGAACAAAATTCTATGGGTACTTAGTTTAAAGCTAAAAAAGAAGAGGATCAGCGAGACATCTATGATTGTCATAGGAATTATTATAGATAACAATCAAACTACATACTCAAGAGGTGAGTGTTTGAGTGTATGTGTTTGTGTCCCTAGATAATTCATATTGTTTACTGAGAAATACATGCCTGGAAAGTCATGTGTGTTCCATTGAAATAAATTGAGTGCAATGTTACTATGAAAAGTAAACCTGCATATTTTTCATACAGATAAATATAATTTCTAGAAATACTCATTAGCATATGTAAAACATGTTCCTCTATATTATTAAAGAAATGTAACAGCAGGGTTTCTTTAATCCTAAATCCACAATGTTAACCCTCTTCACCACAACCTTTAGAAGATTCCTGAAATACTTAACTCATACCCTTAAGCCCTATACCTTATACTCAATGTGTTAATCTCTATTCCCCTAATCCATTAACCCTACACAGAGAAGTGTCAATCCTAATATCATATGTCTCACAATGTTAAACCCTAGCACCTATAACCGTCATAACCCTAACTCCTAACCTTTTCACTCCTTAACATTATACCCAAAATCCTTAACACTTAAATCTGTACCTCAAAATCTTAACTATTATCCCCTAAACCTCTAGCCTAAAACCACATTACCTCACATCTATTCCCCTAATGCATAAACACTAGTCCCTGAACTTTAACGTAAAGTTTCAGCATTTGTCCCCAGTATGTGTGTGTGTTTATGTAAGTGCGCATGGATTCTGAAAATACACAGGCCTTTGGAGGTAGCACAATGTCTTTATTCTATTTAAGTTTAATATTAACATAATGTTTTAGATTCAAAACATCACAGATATCCCATCCATCAAATTCCAAGTGTATTATAATCTAAAGCACTTGTAACATAGGAGAAGTATCGGTCACATTTTGACTAAGTATCCCATCCACAAACCTCTAAATAAGATCCTCAGTCAAGCATTCTAACACATAAATAACCTTACCAGTTGTAGCAGTATTCAAGCTCACTAATAAATGTCAGTGTTTAAAGAAATTGCAGCTCTCACAAGCTAACACAGCTCCAACTGCCTCCTTCCAAGTCTCCAAGGAAAGTGACCACTGCGCCAGAGATCTAGAACTCTCAGCCTCAGTTTCCTAGGCAGCACTAATGGAGCCCTTATGACACTACCAGCAACCATATGTTTGTTATGTTTCTATTTCTGCTCCTTGGCAATGTCTGATGATGTCACACACACAGAATCTGGAGAGGTTGGAAGATGATTTGAGAATCCTGGTGTGTGGGAAATTCCAACAATCAAAAGAAGCAGGATTATCCTTAAGTAAAATGCAGAAAAGGTCATCGTTCCTCAATATTGGAATGCCCACAAGCTTTCGAATTCAAGTAAAGCTTTGTTCCAGTGGCACAGAGTCACTGAAACCACGTCTGGACATACACTGTGTTACAGGAACGAAGCTATACCTATTTTATGAGCTCTAACCAGGGCAAAATCAGTCCTGTGTTACTTGGTTCCGATAAGGGAGAACTTAGCCTTTTCTCATTGGAGCAGAGTCAAGAGTGATTTGCGTATGGTTGGATCCAAACTGAAGTGGCATGGTATGGAAAATAATTATGGATTGGGATGCGGCCGAGTAATTACCAATGAATGAGATTAATTCAAACATTCCATGCATCACTTTTCTGTACACTTTAATGAAAAAGCAGACATTGTTTATTTACCATGTACATCATGGGAAGGGTTTCCTAATTTCCAGTTATATTTGTTGTCAATTCTTGTGGAGTATTGCTACTTTTTTAAAACATTTTTTAAACCATTTGGAAAACAGTGGCTATCAATTTGCACGCTTTTTGCATGTTGTTATAATTTTTGGCCTCTATTTTCTGGTGCTTACAGGGAGTGCTGCTTTTATTATGAAGTATTTTTGATACCAACATTGTTTGATATATCTTTGCTTTATTTCCTGGATAATGCCTCTGCACTAACCCTGTGCGGAGTTTGCGGAGTTGCACTACACGGCACTATGCGAACTGCAAACAAATCTCAGCCACATTACGCAGAGCAACGTGAGAGGGGGAGTATGATAGAAAAATGCCGTTTGCAGTGATTTCACAGTGCCGGATGCTTGTCCGCACTGTGCAATCATTGCAAATGGCATCATGCACAGTGCAAGCGGTCCCTGCATTCCTTTTGTGCCGCTCAAGTAGATTTTGACTCGAGCACCAGCTTTCTCAACGTGAAAAGACAGTTTCTCAACGTGAGCTGTCATGAGTATTTGCGACAACTTGCAAGTGAAACCTGATGCCCTCTGCATTGAGAAATCTCGCCAGGATGTTGATTTTCCAAGTTCGCGCTCGCCAACTTGGTGTTAAAGATCGCAAACTAGGTAAAAAACTCCGCTACGGAACGCAAAGTGGAGTTTTTCGGAATTCAGTGATCTTCGCTTAACGCAGAGTGCAGGAAACTCCGCAAACTCCTTGAGTGGAGCGAAGTTCACCACCCAGGGTTACTCTGCACTCACATTTTAAAATATATTATGAGAAAAAATCCCTGTTTTTATAATGATTGTTAGTGGATTGTGCTTTTATATCTATATTTGTGTTGTTATTTCCTAGAAGTTTTTATCCTAATATTTGGTCAGGCTGTGAATTTGTAAATTCTTTTAAAGATATGTTTTATATCTAAATAAAGATTATTATTATTACTCTGCACTCACTAGCGGGTGCACCATCGTGTGTGGAAAGGCTAGCATATATCTCTATGCTCAAATTTCAAACAGACCAGTACTAATGGGAGTGTTTAATCCTCTTACATATTTATCTGCACTTTACACAACAAACGCTTTTTGGCAGTCCGTCTTCATCAATGATGAAGGCGAACCTCCAAAATACTTTTGTTGCATAAAGTGGCAATAAATCTGAAAGGGGGGCGTGGCTTGAGGCATCAAGATGGCGGTCGCACTCTAAGAGTGCTCCGGACCCCCTCCGTCATCCGCCTCATCTTAGCCCACTGCTGGCGACCATTGGTGCCTCAGAGTCCTGGGAACGATTCCCGTACCCGACCTGCAGCGCTCTGACCCCTCGCGGGTCGATCTGATGCCTGTGATCTCCTGCGGGCTCTCGGCTCCTTACGGCCTCTTCTACCCTAAGATGGCGGCCCTGTAGCTCCCGCTCCTGTGGCCTGGGTCCCCGCCTGGCCGCCCCTTCCTGCCCGGCTTACCTGCACTCCGCCGCGGGCGCTGACCTATCCTTGTGGTGTGCGGCCGAGCAGCGGCTGGAGACTGAGGGGTGCCCTCCCGTCCTGGAGCCTGTGGAGTTGCTGGATCATCTCCGGAGCGAGTGGCGGGACTCGTCAACGGAGCGCGCCTGGAACCCGGGCGGCGGAGGAGTGGTGTCGCCTCTGTGCTCGCCGGCGGCTGAGGAGTATACCCAGTATCCTGCTGCGGGATCGGATTGTGGCCTGTCCCTTGGCGTGGATCCAGCGAGGAGGCGGTGGAGGTGCTGGCAGCTGGCGCTCTGGAGGAGGTGAGTAGGCGGGGGAACGCGCTGTGGGCCTCCTCTCCCCCTGCACCCTTCGGCGGCTGTGTCGAGCCGTGCTGCTTCGAGCTCCGGTGCATGGGCTGTGGTAGACGAGGTGTGGTGGTGCTGGGGGGCCGAATGGGCTGCCACTGAGGCTCGAAGTCGCTGTACTGCTGGTGCGGGCCCCATTGCGCCTTCGGTGTGGTCCCCTGTTGGGGCGCCCCTCCATCCCCCATCAACCTGCCTTGGATCCGCGGCCGTTGCCGTCCTGCCAGTTGAAGGGGGTGGAGGAGCGGGGCGACGGAGGGGCTGTCAGCGGAGTCTGTGGATGTTCTTCCCCTGCGATGGAGCTGGGGGGCGGCGGATGACAAGACCTGCATTGAAGGAGGCTGCCTGTGTACAGCGAGGTCCTGGGGTGGGGGAGTGCCCGACTCTGAGGGCCCGCTGGGTCTCCTGGCCGGCCTCGACCTACAGGCTGATGGGCCCCCCCCCCCCTGCCTTCTTGCTGCCTGTGTGTTTAGAGGTGTTTATGAAAAACGGGTTAGACCCAAATTACAGTCATTGAGGACCTGGGTAACAATGGCATTGGAAGGAAGGGGTCCTAAGACTTAGCACAAAGAAATTTACAAATTCATTCCATTATATTAAATTAATTCAAAAAAGCAAAGCTATTCGATGCAAAAGGAATTTAATTCAAAATTGCATATATCCTGTTCAATGGATTAGAACTTATATTACAATAAACACATTTTCATACATGTTTGTGCCCACATTCACAACAGGGAGGGGTGAAGTGAAGGAAGTGTCGGGGATAGGATAAATGTGATCTGAGTCATTCAGTGACAAATCTTATTCTTGTTCGAAAAAGTACATATAAGTGGTCCCTTAGGATAAAGGCCACATCACGAGGCTCATGGAGAGTCCAAATTAATACAAGCAAAACGAGCCTAACTCCGTTAGAACGATCAGTGTCTATATTGGGACCGGAGTTGGTCGATGGTGTGTAGTCGTCTACGTTTCGACCCGAAAGAGCAGTAGGAATCTTTTCCTTACGAAAGGGTCTTCATCAGGACAAAGAAGTTGTGGGCGGGCAACCTCCTAGGGGACAATTGAAAAATTAATTAGAAACACACCCATCCAGTTATGATTTCAATGGAAGGTGGAACATATTAAGCAATTAAAACCGTGTTGTCTATCGGTGTCTAAATCCCACATTGTTAAATCTAACATTAAGCACAAGACTAGGTCTCACCTATCGCCGAGGGCGAGAGGAGTTTGATCTACTTAGAGATGGATTATCTGGTCCGGAGTAAAGATTTGTAGCTGTAGATGATCGGGTTGTTTCTACAGCTTATTTGATATCCGCTAATACAAACGGGAAATGAAGAGTAAATTAAGATAGTTAGATCATCTCTTGCCTTAGGTCGCGAAAGATATCTTGGCCAATTGGAACATGTGCGCACAAGTTGAAAAATGACACAATATAGTTTTACCTATTGGCCTCTACAAGTTCAGGTCTTAGCTGATTCTAACAAAGTTTCTTATCAGTAGGTTTAGCAGCCTACAAAGCAAAAGAAGTTGATTATTGTTTCATAGGCGTCATTATTATAACACCACATTATATTTAGCATGTCCGTACCAAAGAAAGGGCTCCGAAAAGACATCCAATGAGGCTTACCACTATTATGTAGTTTAATTTGGCAGTCCAAAAGGATTCTGCATAGAGTTATTTATTCCAGTGTATTCTATTCCAAAACGATTGTCAAGTGAAGAGTAGGCGAAACCCTAATCATAAAATGATAAACGAAATTGTTCATTAATTTTCATTGCATGCGTGATCACTTAAAAAAACACAACGGGGCTATTATTGTCCTTACTTATGGAAGTCACCGCTTCTCCTTGAGAAATGGTGGCTTCTGTCAGGTTGGAAGAATAATAGATTACTTATGGAAGGCACCGCTGAGAGAAGCGGTGCCTTCCATAAGTAATCTATTATTCTTCCAACCTGACAGAAGCCACCATTTCTCAAGGAGAAGCGGTGACTTCCATAAGTAAGGACAATAATAGCCCCGTTGTGTTTTTTTAAGTGATCACGCATGCAATGAAAATTAATGAACAATTTCGTTTATCATTTTATGATTAGGGTTTCGCCTACTCTTCACTTGACAATCGTTTTGGAATAGAATACACTGGAATAAATAACTCTATGCAGAATCCTTTTGGACTGCCAAATTAAACTACATAATAGTGGTAAGCCTCATTGGATGTCTTTTCGGAGCCCTTTCTTTGGTACGGACATGCTAAATATAATGTGGTGTTATAATAATGACGCCTATGAAACAATAATCAACTTCTTTTGCTTTGTAGGCTGCTAAACCTACTGATAAGAAACTTTGTTAGAATCAGCTAAGACCTGAACTTGTAGAGGCCAATAGGTAAAACTATATTGTGTCATTTTTCAACTTGTGCGCACATGTTCCAATTGGCCAAGATATCTTTCGCGACCTAAGGCAAGAGATGATCTAACTATCTTAATTTACTCTTCATTTCCCGTTTGTATTAGCGGATATCAAATAAGCTGTAGAAACAACCCGATCATCTACAGCTACAAATCTTTACTCCGGACCAGATAATCCATCTCTAAGTAGATCAAACTCCTCTCGCCCTCGGCGATAGGTGAGACCTAGTCTTGTGCTTAATGTTAGATTTAACAATGTGGGATTTAGACACCGATAGACAACACGGTTTTAATTGCTTAATATGTTCCACCCTCCATTGAAATCATAACTGGATGGGTGTGTTTCTAATAAATTTTTCAATTGTCCCCTAGGAGGTTGCCCGCCCACAACTTCTTTGTCCTGATGAAGACCCTTTCGTAAGGAAAAGATTCCTACTGCTCTTTCTGGTCGAAACGTAGACGACTACACACCATCGAGCAACTCCGGTCCCAAAATAGACACTGATCGTTCTAACGGAGTTAGGCTCGTTTTGCTTGTATTAATTTGGACTCTCCATGAGCCTCGTGATGTGGCCTTTATCCTAAGGGACCACTTATATGTACTTTTTCGAACAAGAATAAGATTTGTCACTGAATGACTCAGATCACATTTATCCTATCCCCGACACTTCCTTCACTTCACCCCTCCCTGTTGTGAATGTGGGCACAAACATGTATGAAAATGTGTTTATTGTAATATAAGTTCTAATCCATTGAACAGGATATATGCAATTTTGAATTAAATTCCTTTTGCATCGAATAGCTTTGCTTTTTTGAATTAATTTAATATAATGGAATGAATTTGTAAATTTCTTTGTGCTAAGTCTTAGGACCCCTTCCTTCCAATGTGTGTTGAGAGGAGCACCCTGGCTTGATGGGAGGCAGATCGGCCGCTGAGTCGGGTGGCGCGCGTGGGTGCCTGAACCCCTTTCGCCTGGAGACTCGAGCTCTTTGAGCTGGTGGGGGGCTCCTGAGGCCCTGGGCCTGCTGGAGTCACTTGTGGAGCCGACGACACCTGGCACGGTTTAATATCCTTGTGATGCCCGCCTTCCATTATCCGTGGAGTGGAAGGGAGATCGACTGTCACACCTGGCAGTGGGACCACAGCTGGGCTGTGTGCCCCCCCTCCACCCGGGGCCGACCGCTCACACTTGAACCTCCGGGAGCATGGGCAAAAACCTCACCTCTCAGGTCCCTGGTGTAGGAGAGTGGGGTCTGCAATCCCATGGCCACCCCAGATTTTTGCTTTTTGCTTCACTGATTTACGACTTTCCCTGGCTGTGGGCCTGCTAATCAGACCCACAGCCTAGCCGTTCTCTCTCTAAATTACAACCATGTACCCTAGGTGCATTTTACCAATTGGCACTGGGCCACCTTATCAGTCCCTGTACAGTATACCTTAGGTATCCAGGGCATAGGTGTACCCAGGGCCTACCAGGGGTTGAAGCATGTATTATGCCACCCCTGGCTGGCCAACTAAACAGACACAACTGGCTGCACGACAGCTGGGGCAAGGTGGTGTAAACACCCTTTGCTTTAGATATAGTTCCCTATATCTAAACCTAAAATGGACACATATATTCCTATCAGTCACTTCTATGGCAGGCCTTATCAATCCTGAAGGCAGAGTGCTTGGAATTATGTGAGATGGTGCTCTGGCATGAGCTGAGCCCGTTTGCAGCTTGCGGAACCAAGTCCTAATAGCTGTTCCATGATAACGCTATACCATATACTCTTAAGTGCATTATAATCCTCGCAGTTAAATGCTAACTTTGGCATAGCATTATCAAAACATGTCGAGTAAGGTGTCATACGATTTGGAATACTACCCCCTCGCCAATTCTGGCGACGGGGGTAGCATTCCACCCTTCTAGAGGGACACGACATGTATGTAACTGTGAACCCCGGTTAAAGTTAACTCAAGCCTCAGCATCACAAAATGGATGCTGCCACCACAGACACAAGTCTGACCTCCTGCTGCTGGGAGTCCTTCCAGCGAGGGAGGCTTGGACAAAGGGTTTCCTGCCTTGGGAGGTGCTAGCACCACCCCAGACAGGATTTTGTGTATTGGGTAGGCCCAGGCTGAAAGGAATGAGACATGCCTGGGGCACACAAGGTGCCCTGTGCATACACCGGTTCCAACCAGTTGCAGGGACACTCCAGCCCCAGCTCTGGTGGGAAACTGGACAAAGGATTGGGGGTGTAGCCACCCCCCTTCCTGGTCCCACCCAGGGGAGGGACCTAGTCCGTAGTGCAGCCCCCTTTAGGAGAATAAAGGTAGGAGCTGGTCCCATTCCAGATTAGATTACTCTTGACAACTTCCACGAAGAACTTTTGACCTTCGACCTCCTGATCATCAGAAGACTGAAGAATCTCCCCTATGGTCAGGGAGTGACCATCCTGCTTCGTAGGCACCATCAAGCTTCTGTGCGGTTTGCTGCAAAGTCCTTCCTTCCAGGAATCCGACGACCCAGCTCGACAAGACCCGGACCTCCAGACCTCTCTGACCTCTACCCACATCCACAGCACAGCTGAGACCCGTGGGTGCGACGAGCAATGTGGAGACGGCCATCTTGAAGAAACCTGCACAGCGCTTCCAGCACGACCCCCGAGTGACCCTCGTGTAAGTGCATCAGGGTTTGAGAAGCACTACACCGACGCAGCTCCTGCACCAAAGACCAGCCCCCCCAGCATCCACGTGATCTGCGTGGGGCCCTTTTGCCTGGTTGCTGCTTGTCCTGTTGTCTGGTCACTTGCCGGCTGGCTAGTGACCTCTGAGACGACGACCCAAAGAATTCGACTCTGCTAGTCAGGTCCCCCAGACTGGCCCTTGCTTCCTTGTAAAAGAGGAGCACCCCTGACCCTCCTGGTCCACACAAGACGCCATCTTTGTTCCACCGCGTGGCTTGCATTAGCCAAGGCCTGTTGTCCAGATCGACGATCCAACACTGCCAACAGCAGCAGACTACGTGGGACAGCTCGTGCCTCCAGCCTGGTTGTGAAGAGCAGCTCCTGGTCCTCGCAGCTACAGAGAGAAGCGACCCCTCCTTCACCTGAACTCGGCGACAGCTCCTGGTTCCCTCCTGGTTCCAGCACCGTCACTGGCTAGTGACCAAGACTCTGTCCCTTTCCTTTTCAGGACTTCCTTCTTCCTAGTTCCATCCTTGGAACCACCGGACTCCTCCGTCTGGCTGCCTGCCAGCAACTTCTTCTTTCAGGCATCACCGGGATCAACGCAGGAAACCTGCCACTACTCCAGCCCTATGCACCCGCAGCCTGTGGGTTAGGTAACTAAAGCTTCTAGGTACGGAAGTCTGTGTGCACTATCCTAGTGTTCAGGTCCACTGTTGTTTTCCCTCCATCCAGCCGGGTTCGTCCGGAATCCGTAACTTTGTAAACTGTTGCATCCATAGACGTTGGTACGCATCTCGCGTGAGAGTTTCCACTCTGCATGTGAGTCCCGTGGGCCTCCTGCTCCGTACTTACCTAGTTCGTAGCGTAGTCCCAGCGATCCTCCAGCCTCTGGATCTTCTTACAGTACTTTCTTTCCTCGCATTCCATTGTTTTGAGTATATGGTTTGTCGTGCCCCTAAGGCACTCGTGTAAATATTGTGTGAACTCGTATTTCCCTTTTAGTATTGCCATGTGCTTAGACCTCTTACCTCATAAAGAGTTCAGAGGTGTTGTTGTTAATAAATAGACTGTTTATTTTCATAACTACCTGTGTGGTGTCCTTTCATTTGGTATTCAAGGGGTTATATTGTGGTAAAACAGCTGGCTTCACATGCCAAAAGAGATTAGCCTAAAAGACTGCTTTTGTCCACGCTACTAGGATAGCTGGTCTATAAGGTTGACTTTACAACCAATCACCATAAGGGTTGTTTGGACTGATACAAGGTGATCACTAGAACTAGTGAGCATCATATATCAGGCCAACTTCTCACATTGGTGTGCAGCGGTTGGGATTTGAGCTTGCTGTTGTTTTACCACGTATAATCTGAAATATCATTTGAAAGATCACATCAGGTACTCTAGGTACATATAACAAGCTTAGAAATACTCTGAGTTCTACTGAACCAGCTGTTGTAGTAGAAAGGGCCTAGCACACCCTGACTACAACTCTTAGCAAGGGATCAGTAGGTAAACCCATAGTGTAGGTAGGTGCATCACTTACACCACACTAGAAGCATGTCTACCCATGGAGAGTCTTCTGAGACTCCCCTTGTGGTTGTTGACCCTCCACAGGTCACTTCCAGATATGCAGCCCTTAGCTTCCAGGAGATGAGACAATTGTGTACCTCCAGGAAACTAAAACAGGGTTCTAACCCTACCACTCCTTTTCTGTTAGGTCTCTTAGAGACATATGATGCTAGAAAAGCTACTCATACAGATGGGAGCATGCCAGCCCTAGAAGGTACCCTTGGTGATCCTGACCTTCCTGATACTGAAGAAGTAGAAGAGGAGGAGGATGAAGAGGATGTCTCTGGGGATGAGGCAGACAATGGTCCTGAGCTAGTCAGCAGACTTACTAGGGCCAACGTAGACCTACATAGGGAAGGATCTGGGGGACCCCCAGTACTGACCCTGAGCAGGCCTAACTTTGGAGTTAGAAGAGATAGGTCTCATTCTAGGGACTCCAGTAGATATGTGCACTCTCATGCCTCTTCTCAGAGGAGAATGACCTCTCCCCTGAGGAGAATGACTTCTCCCCAGAGAAGAGAACATGAAGCAAGGATGAAACAAGCTAATCTGAGGATCTAGAGGGAAGAACTTGCCCTTGCCAAGGAGAAGCTTGCCTTTGCTAGAGAGCAACAGTTGAGTGGGGTAGTCCCCATTGGTGGCAGCATTATCCCTAAGGATAAAGACAGGAGTTTTGATACTAGACACCTGAGTAAAATAGTGCCCCCCTTTAAACAAGGGGATGACATCCACAAATGGATGACTGCTTTGGAGAGGGAATGCACTGTCCAGTGCATCCCCCAGAGTCAGTGGGCAGCTATATTGTGGCTCTCCTTTGAAGGTAAAGGTAGAGATAAGCTCCTCACTACTAGAGCTGAGGATGCTAACAATTACCAAGTCTTGAAGAATACACTGATTGATGGGTTTGGCTTAACAACTGAGCAGTACAGGTTGCTGTTCAGAGACACCCAGAAAATTCAGTCTCAAGATTGGGCTGACTTTGTTGATTGTGCCACTAAGGCTTTTGAAGGCTGGTTACTGGGAAGTAAAGTTACTGATTACACAGGATTGTATAATCTAATTATGAGAGAACAAATCTTAAGTAATTGTTAGAATCAGTTGTTGCATCAGCACCTTATTGACTCAGATCTGACCTCTCCCCAAGAATTGGGAAAGAAGGCAGACAGATGGGTCAGGACAAGGGTCAAGCAGCAGAACCAGAACCAGGGTGGTGGGCAAAAGAAAGCAGATCCCAAGGGTAATGAGAATAAGCAAAATGACCAGAAGTCTTCAACAGGGCCCCAACAACCTAAAGAGGGTGGGTCCCAGAATTCCCAAAAGAAGAAGAATAATGGTCAGAAGAAACCATGGTGCCAATACTGCAAAAGTAATACTCACTGGTTTAGTGAGTGCACCAAGAAAGACCCAACTCCTACCACTACTGCCCCTAAGGCACCTGCACCCCCTAGTACAGTTAGTAGTGGTAGTAATCCTCCTTAGGCTATAGTGGGGTTAACCCTGGTAACTGAGGCGGGCTCTGACTTAGTCAGAACACCTACTCAGGCTGTTCTTGTTTGTACTGGGGACATGGATATGACCCCTACAATAAGTCCCAGTACTCTGGGCAAGTACAGGCAGACGCCTTTGATTAATGGAAAAATGGGTCAGGCCTACAGGGACACTTGTGCCAGGGTCACCATGGTGACACCAAACTTTGTGGACCCTGACCAGGTAATACTGGGATCAGACTACCTGGTGACCAATGCTAGCAATGCCACTACCTCCCATAGTATAGCACTTGTTAACTTCTCCTGGGGAGGGGTAAATGGTCTCAAAGGGGTTGTTGTTAGTTCAGACCTCCCAGTGGACTCTCTTTTGGGCAATGATTTGGAATCCTCCTTATGGTCAGATATGGAGTATAGGACTCATGTAGAAATGTTAGGTTTGTCAGCACATGTCCTTGCTGTGACTAGGTCACAGGCCAAGAAAATGCCCAGCTGAACTAGTGCTGGATCCTGGAACAATGGACCAGACACTACCCAAGAGAAAGAGCATTAGGGGTAAGATTGACTCTTCCCCCCTGCCTCAGGTGATGGATCAGCTCTCTCAGGAGACTGACCCCAAGACCCCAGAAGGAACTGTCCTAGAAGAGCTTGAGCCTGAACAGGTTGAGTTTCTTGGGACAGGGTGCCCTTCCAGGGCAGACTTGAGGCAGGCACAGTTAGACTGTTCCTCTCTTGAACGCCTCAGACAGCAGGCTGCTGCTGAGGCTGCAGGGAATGCTACAGGTGCCCATAAGGTATATTGGGACGATGGACTCCTATACTCTGAGGCAAGAGACCCCAAGCCTGGTGCTTCCAGGATGCTGGTCATCCCCTTGACTCTGAGAGGTTTCCTTCTCACCTTAGCCCATGAAATTCCCCTTGCAGGTCACTTAGGCCAGAACAAGACTTGGGACAGGCTTGCCCCACACTTTCACTGGCCTCATATGTCTGAGGACACTAAGGACTTTTGTCGTTCATGTGTCACGTGCCAAGCCAGTGGCAAATCAGGTGGCACAACAAAGGCCCCCCTTATACCACTACCTGTGGTGGGGGTTCCCTTTGAAAGAGTGGGGGTTGACATTGTTGGACCAATGGACCCCCCAACAGCATCTGGGCACAGATTTATACTGGTGGTAGTGGATCATGCCACCAGGTATCCAGAAGCTATTCCCCTTAGAACCACTACAGCTCCTGTTGTGGCAAGGGCCCTGGTTGGAGTTTTCTCCAGAGTGGGGTTCCCTAAGGAGGTTGTTTCTGACAGAGGTGCAAACTTCATGTCAGGATACTTGACTGCTATGTGGAAGGAATGTGGTTTAAATTACAAATTTACCACACCCTATCACCCACAATGCAATGGGCTTGTTGAAAGGTTTGATAGAGATCGCGGGTCACCCGACCAATAATTTCACCAAACACGTACTAGGCCCACGTACTTTCCTCCAATCAAACCCATATACATTAATCGGGTGACCTTCCACTCTCTGCTACCAGTAACCCTGGGTTCCTTCCTATGCAATTTTGTTGTACCCGACTTACCAATCCACCGTTACGGGTACCTATGACCACAATGGATCAGGGAGCTAGCTGTGAAAGAAAAGGCAGGCAACACAAATACCCACTTTATATCTCACTTTGTATTCATTAAATGACCACGGACAACTGGGAAGTTTTTAAAGTTTATCTAAGATTCAGTTTCAGGAAACATTAGCTTTACAGTAAAAAGGTAAATCAATAATCAAGATAACGAGTAACACATAACCGTGAAGAAGATAAATCAAAGCAACCATTTATGAACTCCTAACAATGCAATGAGAACAAGGAAATTACACTAAGCAGGTTAAAAAATGGAACTCAATAATGGATGTCTATAAATGGGCAAACTTATGCACGTACTAGAATTATACTATTGGGACGTACTTCATGAGAATGAATGGAAGTTAGGGATCCTATACATCTATAGGAAAGGAAAAATTGGAACACGCTATAAATCTAACAATGGTACTTCAATCAGTTTGCAAAGGGAAGTTATAAACCACATCTATAGTTCATAGATAGTTGAAATGAATGTACTCTAAAAGGTAGGGAAACATAGGAACACGCTATAGAAATAAATGCATTGACTTCATTCAGAAGTTTGCGGAAAGCATGGAAATTAACATATGCAAAGATATGTCTTTATTGAAGCAAAGACAGAAAAATAGAAGGTGCAGTATAGAGTTTCGCACTTTATAATTACCTAGAATGGTGTGAAAACCAACCCTGGCCACGGTTCAGTTAAGGACAGGAAATACCCCAAGGAAGGACAGTCATCAATGGGACAGCAGATGCAGAATGGACACCCCAGGACAGGACAGGAAAACCAGATTAGGATCAGGACAGGACCACCAAGGTACGACCAGCACCCGCAGTTCGGAAGCAACGCCTGCGCTCCACCCTCTCTGCAGCTATCAGTCAGAACCCCGATTGGGTTAGCGAACTCCCCAGCAAAGTGCTTCGCCAGCACTTAAGGTTCAGTAAAACCTTATAGTCTATGGTCAAAATTCGGACAGAGTGCTCCGCAGCACCTCTGTATCAGTCACCTATTGAGTGCGATGGGTCAGTGACAGGTCAGCTATTCAGACAAGTCGGACAATTTATCTAGCTGAACCTAGGCTAGATATACTGTTTTCGGGTCAGTGTACCACCCCCCCAATGTTGCAAAGTGTCAGAATCCCTAATTTTGATTGGTCCCCACATAGGATAGGTTAACACACCAATCAGAACAAACCTCTACAAGCTCGGTTTTGCATCTTAAGGAACCGCCTAGTGAATTTGGGGTTCCCATGACCTATTCTGCAGAATACAATAGGAAAATATACAATTGTATCAAGTTAAGGACATTTAGCTCCATCCTTCTGGGTCAGAGGTTGTGTTCTCAGGAGCATCTTGACTGTGGATGCCAGCTGGCTGAGTTCCACTGCTCAAGGTTGCTTTCTCCCTGGCTGCGCGACATGCGCAGTAGGGACCTTCAAGATGGTTCACGTCTCACTCCGACCCCCCATTTATCGCAATGCATGAAAAGTAAGCGAAAACAAATTAAAACATAGAAATTTATGATTTCACAATATACCGTGAGTAGTTGCTTTATACTTCTTGCTATAAAAATATACTATGCGATTACGAATTAGTGCAATAGACAATAACACGAGAGCATCTGCGCAAGCTTCACCATGTGAGTATTTAGACAGCCATTTTAGAGGCAAATACGCATGCGCACTGTTTCCCACCAGAACTGCAACTACGTCACGTCACGTGAGTGTGACTAACGCATGCGCAGTAGAAAATTCCCAAGCGACGGCCATTTTAAGGACAAGGGTTATTTGTATTAGTAAAACACATAGGCAAGCGTCACTAATATACACGTACATCCAAAATAAAGGAAATTAGTAAGACATACAATTGGATTACAGAGTTATACATATTTCGAGGTTCATGACTCAAGCAAGTCGCGTAATATGCGAAATCTTGCTCTATCAATCCCCTCTTTGAGGATATTTACTATCATCACAAATATATGGAACCAGATGCCAACTTCTCTCAAACTTTGTGCATCTCAATCTCTTCCAACAGACGATTCAATTTCTCTTTCACATCTTTGTTAGGGTGAGAATTTTTCACCTTTTTGTAAATTTGATTATTCATTTCTTCCAATTCAAGCTCATCCACACTCTGTTTCACACCTCTTCGATTCACAGTGTATTTCTTTGTGTGTCTGCGACATTTGCAGCAGACAAATATGAGGAAAATGATGAAACCTATCACTCCAATTGGCATCAGTACCTTAAACAATAAACTTTTACCTAAATTAGCAAACCAATGACCTACTTTGGAGAGACCATCGACAAGTCTCTTCCAGGCACTGTCAACCTCCAGTGGTTTGAGTTCTTTTTCCAAATTAGTAATGTTTTTCACATATCTTTTGATCTGTACACTTTTATCCGGTATGTAAGTGCAACAATGTTGCGCCTTCAGCATCCGGCAGACTCTGCCCTCTTTTGCTAATAAGGTATCAAGCGCAAGTCTGTTCTGCAAAACCATTGATCTGATCGCAAACATTTCGGTATTGACCAATAGAAATCCATGAGCTGTGTCAGTAGACAGCACATCCACTATTGTGGATAATTTGCAAATTCTGTGTGTGTTCAGAACCACTCCCACTCCAGGTATCAGTGCACTAAAAATACTACCCATTAGTTCACCTACGCTTTCCCTTTTACTACGCACTAAGCCATTAGTGTTTTCATTGCTTCCAGCAATTTCATTCACATGGTATATTTTCGGGAAGACAATGCCAAAGTAGCAGCTTCCATACCAGTGATCCGGCAATTTGAAATAAGCCTTGTTTCCACATATATAATAAATTCCGGGAAACACAGGTTCTGACCCATTTTTGAAACCCCAACCTCCAATTACCTTGTAATTGTGTTCACATTGACTGGAACCAATGAAAATGTTATTATAATAACTAGTCTTCTCGCGGTGAAGACAGAGTTTCCCTTTCCTTTCGAAATCCAGCAACAAAGCAGGACCAGCCCCACCATTTGAGGTGCTTTCCATGTTTTCAGCCCATTTGGGAGTTTTCTGTCTTTTGTCATTTGCCTTTCTTTGGAAACTCTCCCTTCTTTTCTCTGTCATGTTTAAAAACATTTTTTCTTGCTCATGTAATGAACAGGTAAATGTAAATGTAAATGTACAGGAATTTATATAGCGCAAATCACCGAGCGGTTTCTAAGCGCTTGCTTAGGGAACCCGTCCTGGTATTCCCCTGTGAGATAACCCCGGCAGGGTATCCACAAGGTGAAAGCCAGGCATCCCGCCGCGAGGGGCCGTTGTGGAGATTAAGCAAGCTATTGCCCAGAGTCGCAGAGTGTGAGCCCGTGAATTGAGTAGGCACCGGAGCGAGAATTGTCAAGTCCATGGACATTTTAGGACTCAAGACCCCGCCGAGCCGGGAATTGAACCCTGGTCCCGGGCTGACCTCTGCTTCCAGGTCTGCCTCCTCTAACCAGTGAGCCACACTTCTCCACACAGGTCAAGTTATCTCTGTGTGCTTCATTTAAGTCTATGGTACCTATAGTCAGAAAGTATTCTCCCATATAACGTGTAACGTCACTTTTGGTATGTACAGGATTCAGATTTCCACGTATAGGAAGTTCAGAAAATATCACGTCTGAGTTAGAGTAGTAGTACTGTAACGGTCCTCTTTTGTAGAATAAGCTTGCTAAAATACTACAGGATATTCCATAAGTCAGGGGCAGGTGATGGTAAGTCACGCCTTCAGCTACAGAAGTAGGTAGCTTCATGCAGACATAGCAGTCTTCTATTTCCATAGTTTCTACATAGTGTACTAACAGGTTTGCGAAAACATTTAAATGAGTCTGGTTCTTAACTCCATGGTAATGTAGTCCTTCCTCATCTGATGCTTCTAAGTCTCGTTTTGTTTGTCTGAGTGCTTTTTCAGGTCTTTCTACTCTTCGTGTTGTCAGTTCTTCAGTATCGGTAGTCACAGTCTGTGTAGGGTCAATATTAGTATTTTTGCTTATCATATACGGAATGAAAACT
Source organism: Lissotriton helveticus (assembly GCF_964261635.1). Lineage (NCBI taxonomy): Eukaryota > Metazoa > Chordata > Amphibia > Caudata > Salamandridae > Lissotriton > Lissotriton helveticus. The sequence continues at coordinate 600,029,197 of NC_136073.1, read as the reverse complement.
GTTAGTCCTATCCAAACTATTAACACTTTAGCTATACTACATATACATACTTTGCAGCATGTTTTGCAACAACTGCGTCTAGGCCTTCCATTCACACTTGAATCAGACATTTTATTTTCTCAGAAGAAGTTTTCAACCCCTCTTTGCAACTTTACACAGGTAGCTTACAGTGGGCAACTTCAAGTGAGTTTGTCTTCTTCGGCAGACAGATCAGCAATCTGTTCTTCGTCACTTTCGTCAGAAATATCAAGATCCTCAAATTCCTCCAAAACTAAGTATGTCCACTCAGGATCTTGGTATTTTTCGTTCAGTCTTTTTATTCGATCAATCCTTCTTTTGGAGCTTTCTCCAGCTTGCTCTGCAATTCGTGGACTTTTCCTTCTTTCTGCAAGTTTCTCTTCTACTGTTTTTATTCTTAGTCTCAGTCTTTTAATGTATCTTGGCTCAATATGCTTCCTCTTCTTGAGTCTTTTAGCTGGCACTGTGATTTGGCTTTCTTCTAGTGCTCTTTTATTCTCGTTTGTTTGTGGCACTTCTGCTTCTGTCTCTTCCCTTCCTGTCTGACTAGTCCCAGGTCTTGTATCTATTTCTTCTGCCTGGTTACTAAGCTGGCCTGTTTCAGGTGAATTTTGGTCTTGGCTTTCGAGTGTCTCTGTTTCTGTGTCCTGAACACGTTCTTCTAAGTCTATCTGATCCTGTTCAAGCACTTCGATCCCTTGATTTTCTTCTGCTCGAACTTTTTCACTAGTTCTAGTCTGACCCCTTTCAATTTCAGGAGTTAGTGGAGGTGTGTCGATCACTTGCTCTGTCCCTGTCTGACCTTCCTCTTCTTCCTCAGATTTGACGTGAATCTCAATAATCTGAGGGTCTTCGCCTGTGCCTATATCTTCCTCCCTATTCCACTCTCTATCTTCATAGATTTGACTTCTTGTTCTGATTGGGTCTTCAGTCAGGTCGATTATGGGTATCCAATCCTCTTGACTGGTGCTCGGTTGTTCGTCATCAGCTACTTCAGGACCAACTTCTGCAGACCCCTCAGCTGGACAACCTTCAGCGTCAGTCTTCACGTCTGGAATCACCATTTGTGTATGGCTGGCATGGATCCACTTTGGAACGCCGGCACTTCACCGCTGTCGTGTTCACCAGTATTATTTGGCGTTTTTCTCCCCACCTCGGTGCAAGGCAACTCGAACGAGTATGTTTCTTGATTCTAACCCAGTCACCAGGAACCAATTTGTGGACTGGGGTTGTTGGATTGGCGACGGCGTCTTCCCCAATCTGGCGAGAGATAGAACGCACTTGGTCACCCAGTTGCTTGCCGTACTCAAGTACCAAATCATCAGAAATGTTTAACAATTTGTATCCTTGTACCCATGCTTGTCTCATCACTCTTCCCATCAGGGTTTCATGAGGGCTCAGGCCTGTCTTTCGGTCTGGAATACTTCTGAGTCCCATCAGAACAAGAGGTAAAGCATTTATCCAGTTCATGCCAGTAGAATCACACATCTTTCCTAATCTCGATTTTATAGTGCCATTTATTTGCTCTACTACTCCAGAAGCCTCTGGACGATATGCACAGTGCAGCTTTTGTGTGATCTTGAATGCTTTACAGAGCTGATCGATTACCTCATTCTGAAAATGTTTGCCTCTATCTGATTCAATTGTGACTGGCACCCCGAACCTAGGTATCAATTCTCGTAGTAACAATTTTGCTACTGTCATGGCGTCACTCTTCTTGGCAGGGTAGGCTTCCACCCATTTCGAAAACAGGCAGACAATGACAAGGACATATCTTTTTCCCTCACAACGAGGCATGGTGATGAAATCAATCTGTACTCTCACAAAGGGACCCCCTGATTTTCCAATCTTTCCTAATTCAACTACTGTTCTTTTGGCAGCGTTGAATTGCTGACATGTCAAGCACCTCTGGCAGAGTGACTCCGCTACCTTCCTGAACTTCGGATTGTACCATGTTTGTTGGAAAACCAGAACCATGGCGTCCCTACCAGTGTATGAATCTCCATGTATCAGTCTGGCCATAGAAGCAAGCAGATGTCTAGGCAACACAGGCATACCATTTGGGCCCACAATGACACCATCCTCACTTCTCGGTCGACAACCAAGTTTCCTCCACTTTTCCCTTTCTTTCGATGGCACAGCATGCTGCCAATCTCTCACCTCTTCCCAAGTAGGCACCTCTTCAAACACCATAAGTTGGCAGCTGTTTCCAAGTCCCCCCAGTTTAACATTTACAGACATGCGATTTTTGGAACAATGTTTGGCCACTTCATCAGCAAAATTATTTCCCAAAGATACAGGGTCAAGGCCCGATTTGTGAGCAGCACATTTGACCACTGCCAATTCCTTTGGTAATTGGATTGCCTCCAGTAAATCTTGTACAACCTTCCCATTTCGAATGGGTGTACCTGATGAAGTCAAAAATTCTGTTTGTAGCCATAATTGGCCGAAGTCATGCACGACCCCATAACAGTACTGACTGTCAGTATATACTGTTATTCTTTTGTTTTTCCCAATTTTGCAGGCTCTTACCAATGCAATCAATTCGGCTACTTGTGCAGACTTCACTCCAAATAAACAGGATGCTTCTTTAATGCTGTCTAAAGTGACTACAGCATAAGCAGCACTTAGGCCTACTAATTCGTGTCTCATACATGAGCCATCCACAAACAGCTGCTCATCATTAACAGGCAAAGGCATTTCTTTAATGTCTGGGCGGGGTTAAGTACTGAATTCTGTTAGGTCAATGCAGTCATGCTCGTTCTCTCCCTCGTCTTCTATAACCATTGAGTCAGGGAGTAGTGTGGCTGGATTCAGGATATTACACCGAGTAATGACTACATTTGCAGCACCCACGAGAATCCTCTCGTATTTAGTCAGCCGACTAGGGGTGAGATACTGTGTTTTAGTTCGGGTTAATAAAATCACAACTGCATGAGGAACATACACAGTGACAGGATGTCCCATTACAATGGATTCACTCTGCTCTAAACTTGTGCAAGTTGCAGCTACTGCTTTCAGACATCCAGGTAATCCAGCAGCCACTGAATCCAAAGTGGCAGAAAAATATGCTACCGGGCGTCTAGTCAACCCATGCTCCTGAGTTAAGACTGACAATGCACAATTGTCACGTGTGTCACAGAACAGAGCAAACTCCTTAGAATAGTCAGGCATCCCTAAAGCAGGGGCTGTACACAGGCAATCTCGTAATTTAGTGAATGCTGTTAAGCTTTCATCATCCCATTCCACTGGGTCCTTTGCTCCTTTCTTTGTCATTTTAATCAAAGGCTTTGCCAGGACTGCGAATCCCACAATCCATTGCCTGCAATAACCTACCACTCCAAGGAACATTCTGACTTCTTTCTGAGTACGGGGTAACTGCATCTTTTGAATTATCCTGACTCTCTCTGAGGTGACTTTTCTAATGCCTTTTTCGATCTGGTGCCCCAGATAGTTCACTGATTTTGAGCAGAATTGTAATTTTTCAGGGGCCACTTTATGTCCCTTTTCTCCTAGATGATTCAGTAAAGCAATGGTGTAAATCACACAATCCCTATGACTTTTGGACGCCACCAAGAGGTCGTCGATATATTGCACCAAAACAGATTTTCTAGGTAAGACTAAAGATTCAAGGCACTTTTTCAGGATCTGATTAAAGATAGAGGGGCTTTCTGTGTACCCCTGGGGGACACGATTCCAAACATACACGTGACTGTGGAAAGCAAATGAGAAAAGAAATTTGCTGTCTGGATGCAATGGGATCAAAAAGAATGCGTGACATAGGTCTATCACAGTGAACCACTCAGCATCCCAGGGAATCTGATACAGGATCACTGCTGGGTTTGGAACAATAGGACAGCAAGGAACTACAATTTTGTTTACCTTTCTCAGGTCCTGCACTACTCTGTATTTGCCACTAGGTTTCTTGATTCCAATTATGGGTGAGTTACACGGACTACTCATCACTTCTTGTATGATGTTTGCTTCTAGCAATTTTTGTATTTCAATCGCAACTCCTGCTCTCACTTCGGCACTCATTTTGTATGGCTTGGTATTGGGGTAAACTGCATTTTCTTTCATGGCTATTTGTATTGGGTCTACATTGGCCATTAATCCTACATCCTTTCCAGTAAAGTCCCATACTTCTGGTTTCACTGTCTTTTGGAGTTCTTCGGGTAAGTCTTGTATAGTCATTCGTTTAATTTCTGAGTCAGGTCTGATTAACATTAATTTATATATGCCATCCTCGTCTGGAGTTTGAATTTCGACGCCTTTTGGTGAGCAAAAGATGGTACAGTTCATTTTGCACAACAAATCACGTCCCAGTAAGTTTACTGGACTGGTATCACAAACGACAAATCTGTGCATTTCTTTAAAATTCCCTATTGTGATCTCCATGGGCTCAGTAACTGGGGTACTAATCAATTGATTAGAGACACCCACTACTTGGATTGCTTCTCCCGAGAGGGGTAGGTTTGGAACGTCCGCTGTTCTCACAGTAGAACGGGTAGCACCAGTGTCCAATAGAAAGGTGACATCATTTCCATCAACCTTTCCTTCAATGTATGGCCCTGACTGGTCTACCGGCAAGGAGGCGCCAAGTACACACTCCTCGTCCTCCCCTCTCAGGCCCCGTCAGTACTGGTCGTCACAGAGAAAGGTATCATTCAACAAAAACTGCGAAGTTGCTGCATTTCTATTCTCATTGCCCCCCCAGATCTCTATGTCGTCACCCTGCGGTGATTTTCCCTTATAATTTGGTTTTGGCGCTCGGGGCAATTGACTTGCTTTTACCTGTTGCTGGGTCTTTCTTGGTTTTTCATTCTGCGTCTGTGGAATTAAATCAGGGGTTTGGGTATTATCATGCTGTAAATATGGACACTTGTCTCTCCAGTGCCCGATTTCTCCGCACTGGTGACAGGGAAATTTCTTTTTAGCTTCTTCTCTGCTCATTTTTACTTTGGGCTTCCCTCCACCCCCAGAGCCTTGATTTTGGGTATTCTTATTCATTTTATTCAATTGCTTTTCCTGTTGCTCAGCTAATTTTACTTCTGCCCACATGACCTTCTCCTTCAAAGCCTTTCGCTTTTATGCCATCTCGTCCTCACAGTACTTTGCGTACCGTAGGACCTCATCCATTTTTTTAGACTGCCAACAAATTTTATTATCTTTTATCCACTGGCAAATTTTGGGTCTTAAACCGTTTACAAACCTGTAAATGAAGTGGGTCATGTATTTCATCTCGATGTTATCTATACCACTGTATGTTTTGAACACCTGTAACAGTCTTTCATAGAAGGAGTGCACAGTCTCATCCCTTTCCTGTGTGGTTCTATCTATCTTGGTCCAATCAGTTTCCTTCGCAGGTACCTTTTGCTTTAGGTGTAGAATTACCTGATCATATTTTTTCATTACTTCATCAGAGGGTGCTCCTGTGTTAGGGTCCCTCGGGTATTCCTCACTAGGCCAACCTATGGCGATCTTACACTCGGTCCATAAATCCACAGGAACCACTATATCGAAGAACCCATCCAGGTCCTTCCATTACAAACCTTTCCACCTGCCTGTACCAGTCCACAGGCTTTTCTCGCAATTTTGGAAAGTCATTGGTAAAGGACACAATATCCTGTCTGGACCACGGAACGTGCACGTATTTTCCACCTGGCACTTCACGCATAGGGTATAACTGTTCTGGCTTATCAGCTTCTTTTAGAACGAATTCGGGAGTCGCCTGTTTGGATCTAGCCTCATCTTTCTTTTTGGCCCATCTGGCTTTCCATTTTTCTACATCTCCCCATTTTTGCAACACAGTCAGTAATTCTTTGACCTGTGCCTTTTTCCCTGACACATTCAGGCTTTCCAAATCTTTGTCTGAGAAATCTGCTCTGTACGGTTTCTGCAAAGGTTTTGATTTTGAAATGTCTATTCCCATACTAGCTGCAGTGTCAGTTAGTTTTTCATGGAGTACTCTGGTACTTCGGGTAAGATTCTTGCAGATGAATAACAGCTCTTCCTCAGAGTAGGTATTTAATCGGTCTAATCCTACATTTCCTGCCATCAGTTCTTCTATTTCTACTCTTAGTTTGTAGAGATCTAAAGGTTTCGACTGAGGAACTTGTTTCTCTAATTCTCGACTCCATCTTTCAATTTCTTCAGGAGTCACCAACGTGACACTCTTGGTACCCGAAGTTGATTCCATTTGAATCTCCCTCGTGTTGAAAGGATTATGTCTTTTCTGCATCCTTTTCCCTGTGTCCCTATTGGGTAGATCCAGTAGCGAGACTTCACATTCGCACTCACTTGTCTGGTCATCTACGATTAAGGGTTCTGGTCTCGGCTGAGCCATAACTGGGGTAATGATTCAGAAAAGGGGGTGGTGATGAACAGAGTGTCTGAATTAAGCAGACCACTCTTACCCAGTCCAAAGATCAGGGCTTGATCCATCACCGTTATTTAGCTCACTGCCCCATCCCAGCTCAGAACCTGGCTATATGCAAATTAGTCTGTCCCTGGCCCAGTGCTTGTTTCCTTCCCAGTGTAAGAATTGGCTTTTGTAGTCTGGTCTGCCCTGTTCCCATGATGCACTGGGCCAGGGACAGACTAATTTGCATACAGCTAGGTTCTGAAACTGGGATGGTGCAATGAGCTAAAAAACGGTGTTGGATCCAGCCCTGATCTCTTGACTGGGTGAGAGTATTCTGCTTAATTCAGAGACTCTGTCCATCACCACCCCTTGTTGTAAATATTTTTGTCCACCCTAAGCGTGGAAGGGTATACTCAGATGTGAGTCCCTTGCTCATTGCACCAACAGGATTCAAGCAAGCCGGGCCGAAGACGGCTGAAATGCCAGAAACCGGTCCCCGGAAGCTTGTTTCCTTCCCAGTATAAGAATTGGCTTTTGTAGTCTGGTCTGCCCTGTTCCCATGATGCACTGGGCCAGGGACAGACTAATTTGCATACAGCCAGGTTCTGAAACTGGGATGGTGCAATGAGCTAAAAAACGGTGTTGGATCCAGCTCTGATCTCTTGACTGGGTGAGAGTATTCTGCTTAATTCAGAGACTCTGTCCATCACCACCCCTTGTTGTAAATATTTTTGTCCACCCTAAGCGTGGAAGGGTATACTCAGATGTGAGTCCCTTGCTCATTGCACCAACAGGATTCAAGCAAGCCGGGCCGAAGACGGCTGAAATGCCAGAAACCGGTCCCCGGAAGCTTGTTTCCTTCCCAGTGTAAGAATTGGCTTTTGTAGTCTGGTCTGCCCTGTTCCCATGATGCACTGGGCCAGGGGCAGACTAATTTGCATACAGCCAGGTTCTGAAACTGGGATGGTGCAATGAGCTAAAAAACGGTGTTGGATCCAGCCCTGATCTCTTGACTGGGTGAGAGTATTCTGCTTAATTCAGAGACTCTGTCCATCACCACCCCTTGTTGTAAATATAACTGGGGTAATAACTGGAGTTTTTGGACTCCCTTGCCGGTCCCCATACAACGGAACCACTGGTCCAATAGTTACCGGGATTGTCAATGCTTCAGGGCTTGTATTTAACTGGGAGATTTTGTGAATTATCTCAGCTCTCTGCTTTGCTAGGGCCTCTCGCTCCTTTTCTTCCAATAACCTGTCTAAGGATTTTTCATGTAATATCTGAGGGGTCAAAGTTGGGGCATAACTCGGGGCAGTGGGATGCGTCTCACTTGGTCTTTCACCATAATTAGGTTTTGGGAACAAACTTCCTGTGCCTAGGGATCTTGGTTCTTCCTCATACGGAGGTTTTAAGAACGGCATTCCTGAACTTGATGGTCTTGCCTCACTTTCGTAGAGAGGTCTAGGGAAAAAGTTTCTTTCGCGTGAGTATCTCGCCTCTCCACTAGCGGGTATTCTTGGATATATATCTCTCGCATCTATGGGTCCTAAACTTTCGGTATAGGGAGGTATTTGACAACCCCCTCCTACACTTGCGGATCTGGCCTCATCCTGGGGCGGAGGTCTTAGAGAATTATCCCCCTCACTAGAAGGTCGGTGTCCTTCATTATAAGGAGGCGGACTTCTTATAAACATGTCATCTAACAACTCATCATCCGACTCTCCAATGGGCACCCAGTGTTTGCATTTTTCCGTTTTCTTTTCCCCCCCAGGAGGACAACCCATCGGCATCTTTGGAAACAGTCCTTCTACAATCATATTCTGTCTCCACTGTTTCATCTTTTTGTCTCGGGTCTCCTGTTTCAATTTCGGATAAAATTTTGTTAACCCTTTATCCATTCGGGGCTTATCCCTTTCAAAAGCCTCGATTTCCCATTCCTCTAGTGCTTCGTACTGCGTTAATCTAGGTCTGGGATGTAAATCATTCATTCAGGTTCTTAAATTAAATAGAATCCTGCCATTAAATGTACCCTCCAACGGAAAAGCCAAAATTCCGTCATCTTTAGTGTATTCCGCCCAGTTTTCCAACCATACACATGAGTGGTACCCTTTATCAAACATCATGAAAGATGCGGGAGTATTAGGTGGCGGAATGACAACACCTTCTCTGGTTCTAATCGGTTTGTCTTTTTTGAAATAATTCTTTACTTTGTTTACAAGTGACAATTTTCTCTTATTTCCGTACATAATGTCGATTTTATGACCTTTCCACTGATCGTTCTCAAACCCTAAGTGTCGTGGATCGGGTCTAGTATGCGGTCTATACGAGTGCCACATACGATTTCTGCGAGTGACTTTGTTTACAAACTCACTTCCAATCCCAATGCGTCTTTTATTTTCGTGCGACCAATGAAATGCACGAATTCAAATAATCTCAATCAATGGGTGCGCGGCCTTTTCGCGAGACTGTTCTCACGCTTCGGCACTCACCCCTCCTTTACAATTTCAGCTCCGCTACACACCCGCTGCGTCTACCAATCTCAGCGCGGCACGGAGTGACGTCAGAGCAGCTTTGCGACTGACTCCCTCCTTCACAAGGTAACGGAAACTTAATTTCTCTCTAAAGTGCTTGTGCTTGGTTATTTAACAACGAAAATACATTCGCCACTGTACTCAAGTGTCTAGACAGAAAAGATTTGTTTCACTGCAAGTAAACTCCTTCTGTCTACTCTTCACACGCTACGGATAGATCTCTTCTGCCTATCCTTCACTCAAGCATTAGGGAACCTGCTACTTCCTTAGACTCATCCACTTTTCTGGGATATATTCTAAGTCCAACGTTTCACCAGCGAACCCCTTTGCTATCACCCAAGCCCCGACGAACCTGCTACTCCTTCCGCTGTGACCCTTACTAGGTTATATCACGAGAGAAGTTTTGCCAATGATTTCGTAGCTATCATTTATTCGAACATACATTCAGAAAAATCCTAGTTAGTGCTTCCAGTTCTGCCTAACCTGCACCAACTTTCCTGGAGCCAGTGACCTCAAAACAAGTGGATTCTCTTCACCACTTGCTATTCAATTCCCCGGGGATTCCCAACAAACATAAAAACACTTTACTTTAACGAATGGATTAGTACATTTATCAGTACACTAATAAGAAAAACAATTTAAAACATTTCATAATTTTTCAAAGCAAACATTTCACGTGAGTGATCAGGTCACACAAAATTGTTTTGCCCCTATAGCAGCACTAAAACTTTTCTTAGCAGCATCCAACTTATCTAGTTTAACTAGTCCTACCTAACTTTAACTAGTCCCTAACCATCACCTCTGCTACCAGAAAATTACTGATAGAGATCGCGGGTCACCCGACCAATAATTTCACCAAACACGTACTAGGCCCACGTACTTTCCTCCAATCAAACCCATATACATTAATCGGGTGACCTTCCACTCTCTGCTACCAGTAACCCTGGGTTCCTTCCTATGCAATTTTGTTGTACCCGACTTACCAATCCACCGTTACGTGTACCTATGACCACAATGGATCAGGGAGCTAGCTGTGAAAAAAAAGGCAGGCAACACAAATACCCACTTTATATCTCACTTTGTATTCATTAAATGACCACGGACAACTGGGAAGTTTTAAAAGTTTATCTAAGATTCAGTTTCAGGAAACATTAGCTTTACAGTAAAAAGGTAAATCAATAATCAAGATAACGAGTAACACATAACCGTGAAGAAGATAAATCAAAGCAACCATTTATGAACTCCTAACAATTCAATGAGAACAGGGAAATTACACTAAGCAGGTTAAAAAATGGAACTCAATAATGGACGTCTATAAATGGGCAAACTTATGAACGTACTAGAATTATACTATTGGGACGTACTTCATGAGAATGAATGGAAGTTAGGGGTCCTATACATCTATAGGAAAGGAAAAATTGGAACACGCTATAAATCTAACAATGGTACTTCAATCAGTTTGCAAAGGGAAGTTATAAACCACATCTATAGTTCATAGATAGTTGAAATGAATGTACTCTAAAAGGTAGGGAAACATAGGAACACGCTATAGAAATAAATGCATTGACTTTTCATTCAGAAGTTTGCGGAAAGCATGGAAATTAACGTATGCAAAGATATGTCTTTATTGAAGCAAAGGCAGAAAAATAGAAGGTGCAGTATAGAGTTTCACACTTTATAATTACCTAGAATGGTGTGAAAACCAACCCTGGCCACGGATCAGTAAAGGACAGGAAATACCCCAGGGAAGGACAGTCATCAATGGGACAGCAGATGCAGAATGGACACCCCAGGACAGGACAGGAAAGCCAGATTAGGATCAGGACAGGACCACCAAGGCACGACCAGCAGCCGCAGTTCGGAAGCAACGCCTGCGCTCCACCCTCTCTGCAGCTATCAGTCAGAACCCCGATTGGGTTAGCGAACTCCCCAGCAAAGTGCTTCGCCAGCACTTAAGGTTCAGTAAAACCTTATAGTCTATGGTCAAAATTCGGACAGAGTGCTACGCAGCACCTCTGTATCAGTCACCTATTGAGTGCGATGGGTCAGTGACAGGTCAGCTATTCAGACAAGTCGGACAATTTCTCTAGCTGAACCTAGGCTAGATATACTGTTTTCTGGTCAGTGTACAACCCCCCAATGTTGCAAAGTGTCAGAATCCCCAATTTTGATAGGTCTCCACGTAGGATAGGTTAACACACCAATCAGAACAAACCTCTACAAGCTCGGTTTTGCATCTTAAGGAACCGCCTAGTGAATTTGGGGTTCCCATGACCTATTCTGCAGAATACAATAGGAAAATATACAATTGTATCAAGTTAAGGACATTTTAGCTCCATCCTTCTGGGTCAGAGGTTGTGTTCTCAGGAGCATCTTGACTGTGGCTGCCAGCTGGCTGAGTTCCACTGCTCAAGGTTGCTTTCTCCCTGGCTGCGCAACATGCGCAGTAGGGACCTTCAAGATGGTTCACGTCTCACTCCGACCCCCCATTTATCGCAATGCATGAAAAGTAAGCGAAAACAAATTAAAACATAGAAATAAATGATTTCACAATATACCGTGAGTAGTTGCTTTATACTTCTTGCTATACAAATATACTATGCGATTACGAATTAGTGCAATAGACAATAACACGAGAGCATCTGCGCAAGCTTCACTATGTGAGTATTCAGGCAGCCATTTTAGAGGCAAATACGCATGCGCACTGTTTCCCACCAGAACTGCAACTACGTCACGTCACGTGAGTGTGACTAACGCATGCGCAGTAGAAAATTCCCAAGCGACGGCCATTTTAAGGACAAGGGTTATTTGTATTAGTAAAACACATAGGCAAGCGTCACTAATATACACGTACATCCAAAATAAAGGAAATTAGTAAGACATACAATTGGATTACAGAGTTATACATAATTCGAGGTTCATGACTCAAGCAAGTCGCGTAATATGCGAAATCTTGCTCTATCAGGTTCAACAGGACCCTCAAAGGGATGATAAAAGGGTTACCTGAAATGCTTAGGCGAAGATGGGACATCCTTTTACCCTGCCTTCTGTTTGCTTACAGAGAGGTCCCACAGAAGGGGGTTGGTTACAGCCCTTTTGAGCTTTTGTTTGGACATCCTGTAAGATGACTCCTATGTCTTGTGAAGGAAGGATGGGAGTTACCTCTCAAAAAGCCTAAACTTGACATAGTGGACTATGTACTTGGTCTCCGCTCCAGGATGGCAGAGTACATGGAGAAGGCATCTAAAAACCTGGAGGCCAGCCAAGAACTTCAAAAAGCTTGGCATGACCAAAAGGCTGTCCTAACTGTTTACCATGCAGGACAGAAGGTGTGGGTGTTAGCCAGCAGCTCTCCAATACAAATGGTCTGGACCCCACATCATCATTGAGCAAAAGGGAGAGGCCACCTACTTGGTGGACATGGGAACTCCCAGGAGCCCTCAAAGAGTACTTCATGTGAATAGGCTCAAAGCATTTGTTGACAGGGAGGACATGGGCTTGCTCATGGCCACAGATGAGGGACAGGAGGAAGAGAGTGACCCTCTCCCAGACCTGCTCACTCAGAACCCTGATGATGGGTCAGTAGATGGTGTAGTCCTTTCTGACAGCCTCTCTGAGTCTCAGCAATAGGATTGTAAGCAAGTCCTTCAATCCTTCAGACAAATGTTTTCTCTGACCCCCAGTCAGACAAACTGGTGCACACATGAGGTGGACACTGGAGACAGTCTGCCTATAAAGAGTAAAATCTACAGGCAACCTGACCACGTCAGGGACTGCATAAAAACTGAAGTACAAAAGATGTTGGAATGGGGAGTCATTGAACCCTCAGAGAGCCCTTGGGCTAGTCCTGTAGTTCTAGTGCCTAAACCTCACACCCAGGATGGTAAGAGAGAGATGAGGTTTTGCGTAGACTACAGGGGTCTCAATGCTGTCACTAAGACAGATGCCCATCCAATACCTAGGGCAGATAAACTGATAGATAAGTTGGCTTCTGCAACTTTCTTAAGTACATTTGACCTGACAGCTGGTTATTGGCAGATCAGGTTAGCTGAGGATGCCAAGGCCAAGACAGCATTTTCTACCCCAGGAGGTCATTACCAATTTGTGGTGATGCCCTTTGGTTTGAAAAATGCACCTGCCACTTTTCAAAGGTTGGTGAACCAAGTTCTCACTGGGTTGGATGACTTCTGTGCAGCATATCTAGATGATATTGCTGTCTTTAGCTCCACCTGGGAGGATCACCTGATCCACCTGAGGAAAGTTTTAGAGGCCCTGCAAAAGGCAGGCCTCACTATCAAGGCTACTAAGTGCCAGATAGGGCAGAGTCAAGTTGTATACTTGGGCCAACTTGTAGGTGGAGGCCAAGTTCAACCTCTGTAGAGCAAGATACAGGCCATAAAGGACTGGGCTCCTCCAACCACCCAGACACAGGTCAGAGCTTTCTTGGGCCTGTCTGGTTATTACAGGAAATTTGTCAGAAATTATGGGTCCATTGTGACACCACTTAATGACCTGACAAGTAAGAAAATGCCAAAGAAAGTTCAGAGGACAGTTACCTGTCAGAAGGCATTCGATGACCTAAAGCAGGCCATGTGCACTGCACCTATTCTCAAGAGTCCAGACTACTCCAAACTTTTCATTGTCCACACAGATGCTTCCGAGTTGGGTGTGGGAGCTGTTCTATCTCAGCTGAATATTGATGATCATGACCAGCCCATTGCTTTTATAAGTAGAAGGCTGACCCCTAGAGAGAAACGTTGGTCAGCTATTGAGAGGGAGGCCTTTGCTGTGGTTTGGGCCCTGAAGAAGTTGAGGCCATACTTGTTTGGTACTCACTTCAAGATTCAGACCGACCATAAGCCCCTCTTATGGCTAAATCAAATGAAGGGTGAAAACCCCAAACTTCTTAGGTGGTCCATTTCCCTACAGGGGATGGACTTTACAGTGGAGCACCAGCCAGGGACTGACCATGGTAATGCAGATGGTCTCTCCAGGTACTTCCACTTAAAGCAAGAAGACTCACCTGGTCACGGTTAGTTTAATGTCCCTAAGTTTGGGGGGGGGTTATGTAGGAGAGTGGGGTCTGCAATCCCATGGCCAACCCAGATTTTTGCTTTTTGCTTCACTGATTTACGACTTTCCCTGGCTGTGGGCCTGCTAATCAGACCCACAGCCTAGCTGTTCTCTCTCTAAATTACAACCATGTACCCTAGGTGCATTTTACCAATTGGTACTGGGCCACCTTATCAGTCCCTGTACAGTATACCTTAGGTATCCAGGGCATAGGTGTACCCAGGGCCTACCAGGGGTTGAAGCATGTATTATGCCACCCCTGGCTGGCCAACTAAACAGACACAACTGGCTGCACGACAGCTGGGGCAAGGTGGTGTAAACACCCTTTGCTTTAGATATAGTTCCCTATATCTAAACCTATAATGGACACAGATATTCCTATCAGTCACTCCTATGGCAGGCCTTATCAATCCTGAAGGCAGAGTGCTTGGAATTATGTGAGATGGTGCTCTGGCATGAGCTGAGCCCATTTGCAGCTTGCGGAACCAAGTCCTAATAGCTGTTCCATGATAACACTATACCATATACTCTTAAGTGCATTATAATCCTCGCGGTTAAATGCTAACTTTGGCATAGCATTATCAAAACATGTCGAGTAAGGTGTCATACGATTTGGAATACTACCCCCTCGCCAATTCTGGCAACGGGGGTAGCATTCCACCCTTCTAGAGGGACACGACATGTATGTAACTGTGAACCCCGGTTAAAGTTAACTCAAGCCTCAGCATCACAAAATGGATGCTGCCACCACAGACACAAGTCTGACCTCCTGCTGCTGGGAGTCCTTCCAGCGAGGGACGTTACAAAAGGGGGGTTTTAACCCATGCAGTCGCGGGGACCTGGGCGATTAAGTGGTAAATGTAGAAAGGGGTCCCCACAAGAAAAAAAAAAAAAAGTATCATGTGTAACACACACTAGCATTGACTAACATAACCATTAAACAGGAGATATGAATCAAGTTAATGACAAGTATTGTCCTTTATTTTACAATACTGAATAGTAGTCAATATAAAAGTTCATGTCTAATTAAGAGCCCCAAAGGGGGAGGAAAGGAAAGGGAAGGGAAGTGCTCAGGGCAGTGTCAAGTCAGAAAAGAATACACACAATCATAAAAGTTCACAAATTGTAACAGTTTGCAATTCAAAATCAAAACAAATCTAATACAACAACCCAAATTTTGGGCATCCACTTGAAAGCTAGTATAATGTGGACATTCAACGGACACATGCACAATTGCAATTGATCAGGGGCATGTGCCGGAGGTCTATGAAGAAAAAGGCCGTCGACGTTTCGACCCCTAGCCGTAGGCTATGTTAAATCCTTATACGGGGTCTTCATCAGGACATGTGCAGGAGAAGGGAGGGGGGATGGCAGGGGCAATTCTTTCTGTGAAATTTAAAAACAAGAATCAGAATAATGTATATATAGAGTCGTCATTTTATTTGACATCATCACCAATATAGTCAGGGGGGATAATATACCATGGGGTCTGGGCCAAGAACCGGCCTCAGAGCAAGGAATAAGAGTGAGACCAACCTGTTTTCAGGGTCAAAACTCATCAATATTCAATAAAACAGAGGGAAAAATTAACACAAGTTGAGTAGGTCAGGCTACATTTACAGCTAGACACATACTAACACTTGAGGCTCAGGTGAAGAGCGCTATATGATATTGGGACTAAAGAAGCCTTAGGGAAAGATAACGTGACAGATCATTCTAGGGTTTAAGGAGAAACCTCAAAAATAATTAGAACTGATGAGCGCCAAAATTAAAGGCGTACCTCTAAGTTTGTTAGAGAACTTCAGCGGCAATTATATCAGACCCTCGGGTCCCGGGCTGGACCAGTAGTTAAAGGATGCCACAGTACCCGAATCCTAAATAAAGGAAAACCGGTGGTTTAAAGGATAGTGGACTTTATAGACAAGGCAAATTACCAATACATGCAAAAGGTCACTTACACATTTGTAGGAGGTTCTTTACTGACAAAGATCTACACGTGAAATAACTAGTTCCATGTGTAGCGGGTAGAGGTGATTAAATCAAACACTCGATTCTGGAGTTTACAAAGTCGTCAGTATGATCAATTCCTAGATAGAAAAAACTGCGTTAGGGGCGCGTGATTTCATTGATACGCATGCAGAATTGCACATACATTCCAGTTATTCCAAAAACCGTTATATTCTGGAAGGGCTAAGTCGTCTATACATACCAGAGAAGGGTTCAAGGCCACTTCTAGATTAATCGATTATTCGGGGGTACATCGGTATCATCAGATAGGGCGCGGATTTAGTTGTAGTTAACTACCACGTTGGAGCTGTTGTTGACAAATATGTCAATATGGCCGTATCCTGAATGGAGAAGCGGCTTGGTTAAAGACGCGTGAATGGACCCATTCAGAGTGCAGAGGCTAATTCATAAAAGAATGCTGGAATGGGGATTTACTTACATTTCGCTTAGCAGCTCGTCTGTTGTCAGCTCTGTGAACCGCGAAGTTGGGGGCGCGTTGGAGCTGTTGTTGACAAGTATGTCAATATAGCCGTATCCTGAATAGGAAAACGGCTTGGTTAAAGAAGCGTGAGTGGACCCGTTCAGAATGCAGAGGCTACTTAATAAGTGAAAGCTGAGATAGCGATTTTTTGAGCCACTTACATTTCGCTTTGCAGCTCGTCTGTTGTCAGCTCCGTGAACCAGCTACGCGGAGTTGGGGGTGGGGCTATTGACTCACCACCTTATTTAAAGGTTACTGATTCAAGCAGCTACGCAACGTAAGAGGCGGGGCCACCACTCTAACCACCTCAGAAGGACATAGAAGAATCACTCAACAGCACTGGTTGCTCTAAAATTGCGATATAGACCCGCGAAATTTGAAGGCATGGTCGGGGTTACACCACCTTGTTAAAAAAGGGGAACTTAAAGGGCAAGACGTAATACAAATTGTCAGCGCAGATAGTTCGTTTATAACTAGTTTACAAAGTAATACCATATTGATCGGGATAATAGTGATTACCAGTATTATCACAGAGCCATAAATCACATCCTCAGGCAACTCTCACACAGGAGGTTGTACGTGAGACATCAGTGTAACACAAGTAAATTGACAGTGTGCATATAAAGCTGACCACATATCATACACCAGTATTAACACGGGACTTAATGCAAAGTGGGGGCACAGATGGTTAAATTATTAGTGTCTTGCAAATAATTCCATATCAATGGAAATGATGGTGAATACCAGTATTATCACCTCGAGCAACTCTCACACAGGAGGTTGTACGCGAGACATCAGTGTGACACAATTAAATTGACAGTATTCATGTTATGGTGAAAAGATATCATCCATCAGTGTTATCACGAGACCATACGTAATACCATCGACAAATCTCACATAGGAGGTTGTACGTTAGACAACGTTGTGACACAATTTGAATTGGAATTAAATTAACAGTTTTCATGTTAGGTGGATCACGTGTGCCAGGCCAATAATACAACTTGTGCACTACTCAGACACGAGAGTGTAGACGAGTCAATTACCTAGTTATTGACGAATATCATTTAAAGACTGACTCGTGCACTTCTCTAGCATGAGAGTGTAAACGAGTCAAAGGTACACATTTATCTTATCGGTAGACTTTACACCAGGGATGTTGAGTCTGTATTTAGGCACTGGTTAGCTATGAGACAACAGGATGTTAAATGTGTTAGCCGAGCGCCGCTAATTGCGCCAGGCTACTGTCCTGTTCATTTAATACATTTTTTATGGAGTCCAAAAGGGACATCCATTTGGATTCGCGTGTGTTCAGAATCGTCAACAGGTTACCCCCTCTTCTCCCTAGGGATACCTTCTCGATGACCAACCATTTCAAATCAGACACTGTATGTCCTGCCTTTTGCCAGTGTTCTACCAGTGGTGCTCCTAACACATTGCATCGTAGTCTACTACAATGAGAGGAAATACGAGATTTAATTTTTTGTTGTGTTTGTCCCACGTATAAGTGGTTGCATGGACATAAAATGATATAAATTACACAGGTTGAATTACAGTTAGTGTAATGTTTCAAGGTGTAAACACGTCCACCATGAGCAAATGTTTTGGTCTGGATGGTAGTATCACATGCTGTGCATGTGCCACATCTGTGATGTCCAATCAAAGGAGGTAAATTCCACAAGGTAGTAAGAGTCGGTTGACTTACTGGTTCAAGATAGGAGTGAACCACCAAGTCCCTTATATTCTTGGCCCTTTTAAAGGAGTGGAGTGGCAAGTCCGGTTGTTTAATCTCGTCAGCTACCAGAGACCAGTTCTTGTTAATAATTTGTTTGATTTCATTGCTTCGTGTAGAGAAGGACGTGACACAGATAATACGTTCCAATTCAGTTGGGTTGGTGGTTTCAGGGTTCAACAGGCTCTCACGAGGATTGTACCAGGCCCGTTTTCGGGCTCTCCTAACCATTCTTGCTGGATATCCACGAGCCACTAAACGCTCATTCAGGGTCTCCGATTCTTTTATGTAATTGGCTCGAGTGGAGCAATTTCTTCTGATCCTCAGAAATTGCCCCACCGGCAGATTGTCTTTTAGACCTCGGGGATGATGGCTCCCATACTGCAGCAGAGAGTTTCTTTCAGTAGGTTTCCTAAAAAGCGTAGTCTGTAAATGATCTTTGTCCACATAAATCGAGATGTCCAGGAATGGAATGGATTCATTGCTGGATTCCATTGTGAATTGAATGTGCGAATTTCTAAGATTGAGCCAGTCATGAAAATCATTTAGTTGTTGTTTACTACCATTCCAGATGCACAGGACATCATCAATATATCTGACCCAAAGGGCCAGATAATCTTGAAATGGGTTGTTGGGTGAGAAAATATGCTGTTGCTCAAAATGGTCCATAAAAATGATGGCCAGATTTGGGGCAAAGGTAGCCCCCATGGCCACCCCCTTCGTCTGAACGTAGAAATCTTCCTGAAAAATAAAAACATTTTGCTTCATAGCAATACTCAACAGTTCAAGTATGAAATCTGTTGGAACTTGGACAGGGGCAGATCTTTTGTCCAAGACCTCTCTTATTACATCCAAAGCATCCTGTTGGGGAATGCTGGTATAAAGCGATATTATATCGCACGTGACCAAAAGTGCACTGGTTGGATCAAAAGGTCTTTCATCAATCAGATTTATCGTTTGAGTGGTGTCGCGGAGATAGGCCCTGGTGTTGAGTGCAATGGGCTTAAGAAAAAAGTCGATATATTTACACAGCGGCTCTAATATCGATCCGCAACCCGAAACAATAGGACGCCCAGGAGGGTTGTCCAAGTTCTTGTGCACTTTTGGTAAAGTGTAGATCGTGGCTAATCTCGGGAATTTCTGGTTCAAAAATTTAAATTCTTGCTCACTCAAAAATCCTAGGTCCAAACCCCTCTGTGTGGTAGTCAGGATCCGGGAAGACAGGTCTTTGGAAGGGTCACTTGGTAATTGTTGGTAGCTGACACCGTCTGATAATTGTCTGTATATTTCTTCTTTATATTTTGAAAGATCTTGCACCACGATAGCCCCGCCTTTGTCGGCGGGTTTTATGATGACTTCTTTATTTGAACCCAGGTCCATTAGTGCCTTCTTCTCACTTTTACTCAAATTGAATCTGACAAACTTGCTTTTGTCAAGGACTTGGTCCACTGCCGTAGTCACGATTTCCTCAAAGGCCAAAATCTTGTGGCTCATTGCATATGTGGGTGGAAAGAAAGTTGAAGGTTCCCTCAATCCAGTGATGGAACGTTGTTGTCTGGTGCTTTGGTTGCGAAAATAGTACCTAAGTCTGATCTTTCTAAAGAACCGGTATAGTTCTGTTTTTAACAGAAATTTGTTAGCAGGGGCTGTTGGAACATATGAGAGTCCTTTGCTTAAGACCTTAATCTCCTCATCCTTTAACTCATACTTAGAGATATTAATCACAGGATTAGGGTTAGTGGTACTGATCACGTTGGAGCCCGGGACAGATGAATGATTCACCACCTGTACGTGTTTCTCCGTGTCGAGATTTCTCCATGCACTTCGGGGCGAAATGTAACCCGTTTCTGCTGTTTCCCCCTGTTGCCATCCCATCCAGGGTTCTGTTGTTGGCCTCTCGCCTGTCCTCTCGCCCAATTGTTGCCACGTCCTCGTGGAGGCCGCCATGATCCTCGTCCCTGGTCTAAAAAATGAGGCTGAAATTGTGGAGGATATTGTTGATAACTGGTGTCTGGAGGTGGGTAATTATAGGAGGTACTTGGACCAGCTTCGCTCTCGCTTCCTGAACTGTAGGAGGAGTCGGAAAAAGTAGTGAAGTTGCGCCTTCCTCTGTAACCACCGCGGCTGCGGTTTGAAAAGCGTCCTTGTGTATCCTGTTTATAATATTCAGGTTGCAGATATGGGTAAATAGCTTTCTTGTCAAATACCTTCAGATCTCTCGCTAGTTTCTCCAATTTTTTTGTCTGGGCTGTAACATCAAATTCTTTGATCGATATTTCTAAATTATCTAAGGCCTCCTTTGCTTTAGTAAGTGTACTGTCACCTAAGATTTCCGCTTTTAGGTCAGCAATTTCCTTGCTGAGCGTAACAACCTGTTCAGCAGCTGTCTCAACCCCCAGCACCATCCAGTGCCGGGAGCAATTATTCGCTACGTAACTGAACCCTTCTTTGAACTTAGGGACGTCTACAAATATTGCTGGCTCGATTTTTATCTGTAGTCCCACCGGAATTATATTTTCTTGTAGGTATCTCGTAAAAAGATGCCCATGTAGTCGTGTCCTAATGAGTTTTTTCTCTAGCCTCTCAAGGCGAGATATCTTATCATTAAGAGAGACATCAATTAGGGGGACAGATGTGGACAGGAAGGTGGTAGATAAGTCCTTGGTTAACTGGTTAATATATTCCTCTGTGTATGACAATAACTCAGATTCCACCATGGTTTGAAAATTAATTAAGATATAGGAAACCTCGCAGGTCAGCACCTGCTCAGAGAACGTTACAAAAGGGGGGTTTTAACCCATGCAGTCGCGGGGACCTGGGCGATTAAGTGGTAAATGTAGAAAGGGGTCCCCACAAGAAAAAAGTGTCATGTGTAACACACACTAGCATTGACTAACATAACCATTAAACAGGAGATATGAATCAAGTTAATGACAAGTATTGTCCTTTATTTTACAATACTGAATAGTAGTCAATATAAAAGTTCATGTCTAATTAAGAGCCCCAAAGGGGGAGGAAAGGAAAGGGAAGGGAAGTGCTCAGGGCAGTGTCAAGTCAGAAAAGAATACACACAATCATAAAAGTTCACAAATTGTAACAGTTTGCAATTCAAAATCAAAACAAATCTAATACAACAACCCAAATTTTGGGCATCCACTTGAAAGCTAGTATAATGTGGACATTCAACGGACACATGCACAATTGCAATTGATCAGGGGCATGTGCCGGAGGTCTATGAAGAAAAAGGCCGTCGACGTTTCGACCCCTAGCCGTAGGCTATGTTAAATCCTTATACGGGGTCTTCATCAGGACATGTGCAGGAGAAGGGAGGGGGGATGGCAGGGGCAATTCTTTCTGTGAAATTTAAAAACAAGAATCAGAATAATGTATACATAGAGTCGTCATTTTATTTGACATCATCACCAATATAGTCAGGGGGGATAATATACCATGGGGTCTGGGCCAAGAACCGGCCTCAGAGCAAGGAATATGAGTGAGACCAACCTGTTTTCAGGGTCAAAACTCATCAATATTCAATAAAACAGAGGGAAAAATTAACACAAGTTGGGTAGGTCAGGCTACATTTACAGCTAGACACATACTAACACTTGAGGCTCAGGTGAAGAGAGCTGTATGATATTGGGACTAAAGAAGCCTTAGGGAAAGATAACGTGACAGATCATTCTAGGGTTTAAGGAGAAACCTCAAAAATAATTAGAGCTGATGAGCGCCAAAATTAAAGGCGTACCTCTAAGTTGGTTAGAGAACTTCAGCGGCAATTATATCAGACCCTCGGGTCCCGGGCTGGACCAGTAGTTAAAGGATGCCACAGTACCCGAATCCTAAATAAAGGAAAACCGGTGGTTTAAAGGATAGTGGACTTGATAGACAAGGCAAATTACCAATACATGCAAAAGGTCACTTACACATTTGTAGGAGGTTCTTTACTGACAAAGATCTACACGTGAAATAACTAATTCCATGTGTAGCGGGTAGAGGTGATTAAATCAAACACTCGATTCTGGAGTTTACAAAGTCGTCAGTATGATCAATTCCTAGATAAAAAAAACTGCATTAGGGGCGCGTGATTTCATTGATACGCATGCAGAATTGCACATACATTCCAGTTATTCCAAAAACCGTTATATTCTGGAAGGGCTAAGTCGTCTATACATACCAGCGAGGGAGGCTTGGACAAAGGGTTTCCTGCCTTGGGAGGTGCTAGCACCACCCCAGACAGGATTTTGTGTATTGGGTAGGCCCAGGCTGAAAGGAATGAGACATGCCTGGGGCACACAAGGTGCCCTGTGCATACACCGGTTCCAACCAGTTGCTGGGACACTCCAGCCCCAGCTCTGGTGGGAAACTGGACAAAGAATTGGGGGTGTAGCCACCCCCCTTCCTGGTCCCACCCAGGGGAGGGACCTAGTCCGTAGTGCAGCCCCCTTTAGGAGAATAAAGGTAGGAGCTGGTCCCATTCCAGATTAGATTACTCTTCACAACTTCCACGAAGAACTCTTGACCTTCGACCTCCTGATCATCAGAAGACTGAAGAATCTCCCCTATGGTCAGGGAGTGACCATCCTGCTTCGCAGGCACCATCAAGCTTCTGTGCGGTTTGCTGCAAAGTCCTTCCTTCCAGGAATCCGACGACCCAGCTCGACAAGACCCGGACCTCCAGACCTCTCTGACCTCTACCCACATCCACAGTGGAGGCCAAGATCGGGGAAGTGCGGGTGGACGTGGCGTTGATCCGGCAGGACCTCCGTAATGCCACGGCCCGGATTACTGAAGCAGAGTCCCGCATTTCCACGGTGGAGGACGACGTGGGTGCTCTTAAATTCCAGGTGACGCGTCTACAGGTAGAGACTGTGGAGTTACATCGTAGGGCAGAGGACGCGGAAAAGAGTGCCCGGAGAAACAATCTACGCCTCCTGGGTTTTCCGGAGGGAGTGGAACAAGGATGCA
Organism: Lissotriton helveticus; assembly: GCF_964261635.1. Classification (NCBI taxonomy): domain Eukaryota; kingdom Metazoa; phylum Chordata; class Amphibia; order Caudata; family Salamandridae; genus Lissotriton; species Lissotriton helveticus. The sequence goes on along the minus strand of NC_136073.1, from coordinate 600,006,026 downwards.
CTGATACCTTCATCGAGGCGTGGGTCAAGTCCTGGATCCCCAAGGAGAAATTCTCCCCCTGGTTCGCGATAGAGCAAGCCCACCATTACCTTGCTCCTAAACCCCCTCTCGGAGTCCCCGCCCGTCCTATCTTCCTGGACAGGGACGCGATCCTAGAGGCCGCCAGGATGCAGGGTCCAGTGCACTTTCCGGACTACTCTAGGGAGGTTCAGTCACAGCGCCGGTCCTACGACGAGGTCAAGCAGAAACTCCATGCCACGGGTCTTCGTTACGGACTCCTCTTCCCGGGCCGCCTTAAGGTGATTTTTCAGGACAAAACCTTTTTCTTTGACACCCCACAGGCAGCATGGACCTGGCTTACGGATGAACGGCCCCTCCTTCCGGGGGCAATCCCGGTACCTGTCCTAAAACCGGTGGGCCGATCCGGCCGGGAGGCGCTGAGGTTCCGTGAAAATCGTTACGGTGTTTCGGGCATTGCCGAATATGGACGAGTTTGGTATCTATGAACCGTAAATGGCGAGTTCGGTAAATGTACGCGTTTTCACTACACTACCTGACTTGGTTCGCCTTATTTACGTGTTTCTACATCTGAACCCTTGGGTTCCATTTTAGATACGGCATCCATTTTGTTTCTTGCCCTCACGTAGTCAGTGAACAGGCAACTGTCCGCATCGTGACCTGTTAGTTCCCAAGCCATACGGAAGACGCATATTCCTTTCATGCGTCTTTATGACCGGAGGAATGACACTGCAGAGGCAAATGGCTCAGCTTGAGGGTAATCTTGCCGTACCGGCCTATTGTTTCAGCCGTGCATGTGCTGGGATCAAGCTCTTTGATCCTATGATCGTGTTTCCAATATTACCCCCACACTCTTTTCTTTAGGTGTGCCTGACTTCCTAGCAGCTGTTCTTGTCTCTTTACTCTTGCTCATTTACAACTCAAGTGGAGTGTGCCTCACGATGGGAAAATGTGCCTTTACAGTTGGGAACTGGTAATGTTACTGTAATTATGTTCCGGGGTTCTGAAAGCATGAAAGCAACCCTTTTATTAGTTTATTGTGGGAACTGGGTTGTAACCGTTTGTTCACATGTTGTGCAATGGCGAAATCTTATATAAAAGAGAGCGACTCACATATGCAAGTGAAGCAGACTCGTAGAACCTACACGCTGTTGTACTTCTAGCGACTTTTGCCTCCCTGCAGTAATAAACTCTGATCTTTGACGCCGAAGGAAGTCTCCCGTGTCTCTGTCACTTGTGCGCCGAATCAGGTATCCCACGAAGGTTATAGGTGTTGTTCCCTGGCACCGCTGGGCCTTAATTAGCACAGTCCTTCAGTTGGCGCCCAACGTGGGGGCCGACATCGGCGGTACCGGTCCGAAGCCTGACGATTGTGAGGAACTTCGTGTGAAATCTCCGAGGAAAAGGTGCACCCCGCTTCATCGATCCCGTTGTCGAAATAAGTGGTCCGAAGATTTTTCCCGCGAAGATTCCCGCCTCCTGACGGCTGCGACGGACCGATGCCCTGACTGTCGACCTGTTTTCGACGCCCGGCGTAGACCTTTCGTACGGCGAGACGATAGACGGTATGCAAGTGAAGCAGACTCGTAGAACCTACACGCTGTTGTACTTCTAGCGACTTTTGCCTCCCTGCAGTAATAAACTCTGATCTTTGACGCCGAAGGAAGTCTCCCGTGTCTCTGTCACTTGTGCGCCGAATCAGGTATCCCACGAAGGTTATAGGTGTTGTTCCCTGGCACCGCTGGGCCTTAATTAGCACAGTCCTTCAGCGCCCAAGGAGCAACAACGCCGAACTGGATCCAGACGTCGGGGACCCATCGGGGCGGAGCTCTCGGTCACCGGGGACGCAATCCCGGCGCTCCCCGAGTCAGTGACTGAGCCAGAGGGCTTCCTCCCCTGCTGTGGTGTCCTCCCTTATCGACATGGGCAGTGCCCCTGGGCCGGCGGCTACCCGGCGACGGGCCATGTCGGACTCGGATCTATCTGGAAGCCCTGTAATTCGTGGCTCTGGTGGGGAGGAGGGGGTGTGATCAGGATTCCTGTTGGTATGCCTTTGCCCAACCACTCTGGACCTGAAGGGGAGAACTTACTCCTGACCCCGTGACCGGGGTTTTCCCTTGGCTCTGATAGCTGAATTAGCCAAGGACTACATTTGCACTGTTATCCTAAACTTGATCCATCTTATGTTTCTTGCTGTCCAACCATACTTCCTACTGTGGGCATGTATCCGTACATATGGAGGGGGGTCCGACTCAGCCATGTTCCTGCTTGACTGTAGCTAAGCGTTTTAGAGTAGCATATCACCTTTTGCGGTGTGGTTAATAGTTGGGTTTTTGGGCGACAGATGCTTCCGCTTCAAAAGTTTAGGGTGGGGGAGTTGGGGGGGTTGGGTGGGACGGGGGACCGTTGTCCCTTGACAGTTTGTTTTATTTGGCTGCCTACGGGCCGCTGGTTGCAGTTCATCTTGCCATTTCCGATCCTCTGATTACTTCCCAATGGGCATGCAGATCACGTGCTTCCTGGGTTTTTTATTTTTGGCCGCCTACGGGCCGCCACTGGGGTTCCTACTGGCAGTTACCTACCTCCTTTCCCCGATTCCCAAGATTGATGGGCTGACCATCAAATACCGCAACTCCGATCCTGGGCCCGGGGGAAGGGAGGTGTTCCCCCCTGGATGGGTAGGGATCCATGTTCTTATCCGGCCCTCCACAGTTTCTTCCCTTAGATGACCTCTATCCTTACTAGACCTCTCCACGTCCTTTCTTGGAACGTCAATGGCCTCCTGGAACGAATTAAGCGTACATCGGTCTTCCCTGCTGCTCATCGCCTTGGGCGGACATCCTATTCCTCCAAGAGACCCACCTCTTGGGTACACAATGCAACTTCCTAGCTTGATATGGCTTTGATAGGGTCTGGCACTCTGGGTTTGCACAGGGCTCCCGACAGGTGGTCATCTTGCTGAGGAAAGGGCTTTCTTTTACCCTTGCTAACGTCGAGTCGGATACACAGGCTCGATATGTGGTGGTTTTGGGAACCATTGAAGGGTGCCCCCTGAGCCTTCTCTGCCTCTACATTCCCCCCAGCTCCTACCCCCTGCACTCCGGGGTCTTACTCAAGTGATCTCCTCCCTCCCACAGGGCCTTATGGTAGTAGGGGGGACTTCAACGCCGTTCTGCAGCCCCTGCAGGATATGACCCGGCCACCATCTGGAGCCCGTGTCTCCTCTGCGAACATTCTCTCACGCTGGTCCTCGACCTTGGGTCTGTGTGATGTCTGGAGAATATGGAACCCGTGTACAGAACAATACACCCACACGTCAGCCGCCCACCATACTCACTTCCGAATCGATCTTATCCTGATTATGACCACGGACTGCCAGCTAGTGTCTGCGGCCGAGATACTGCCAAGGGGGATCTCAGATCACTCTCCCATCTCACTCCGCCTCGGGACCCCCCTGACTTAACTCCTGGCTCTTACAGGATACGACGTTGGTGGAGTCCCTTGACCAGGAGCTGCATATTTTTTTCTACACTAATACAGGCTCGGTCCCCTCGCAGGGGACGCTGTGGGAGGTGAGCAAGGCCGTTATCCAAAGGGTGGCCAGGGGATTGGTCCACGCGAAGCGGTCGGAGCGGATGACCCAGCTTGCTCACCTAGAATCCCGGGCGGAGTGGCTCGAGATGGCTTTGCTCAGGGGCGGCAAGGGGGATTCCTCCCAACAGCTGACTGTGATGCGTGAGGAGATCCGTTGGGTGTCATTGGAATCTGCCAAGATGCTTTGGCGTTCATCGGTCGCCCGTATTTACGGGTGGGGGACAAGAATGGTAAGCTCCTCCACAATCTGGTGTCTTTTCCCAAAGTCCACCGTATTATCCCTGAAATCTGTTCCCATACTGGGCCTCTCAAGGTGACGTCTTCAGCCATTGCTCAAGCCTTTGCGGATTACTATGAGACCCTTTACACCATCCGTCCCCCAGGTGCTTCCCTAGATGACTTGTTGGACGAGACAGATACCCGACTCCCGGGTCTCTTTCCAGAGGCGACGGAGGTTCTGGACTGTCCTCTCACCCTGGAGGAAGTCCAGGACGCTATCTCACTCTTGCATCCCGGGAAGACGCCTGGTCCCGATGGGTTTCCTCAAGAGTACTACGCGACCTTTAGGGATGTCCTGGCCCCCCATTTGGCGGATCTTTTCCGCCACGTGGCAGACGTAGGGGCATTCCCTCCCGAGTCGGATGTTGCCACGATAGTGGTCATTCCAAAGACACAACCGTCCTCCCTGAGCTGTGCGGACTACCATCCGATTTCGCTGATTAATACAGAGACTAAGTTTTTCGCCACTGTCTTGGCTCAAAGGCTACGACCCCTTCTGCAAGATCTTGTTCACCCCTACCAATGTGGGTTTATGGCTCCCCGTGGCTGCCTCACCCCATACTTCAATCAATCAATCAATCAATGCATTTGTAGAGCGCGCTACTCACCCGGGAGGGTCTCAAGGCGCTGGGGGGGGAGGGAGGGGAGGGGGGTAAGTTACTGCTCGAACAGCCAGGTCTTGAGCTGCTTCCTGAAGGAGAGATGGTCCTGGGTTCGCCGAAGGTGGGTGGGGAGGGAGTTCCAGGTCTTGGCCGCCAGGTAGAAGGATCTTCCTCCGGCGGTGGCTCTGCGGATGCGCGGTACGGTGGCGAGGGCGTGGCTGGTTGATCGAAGCTGGCGGGCGGGCGTGTAGAAGGTCATGCGGTCGTTGAGGTACTTGGGGCCCAGGTCGTGGAGAGCCTTGTGTGCGTGGGTCAGGAGTCTGAACGTGATTCTCCTGCTAACGGGGAGCCAGTGCAGGTCTCTCAGGTGTCCGGTGATGTGGCTGTGTCGGGGGATGTTCAGGATGAGTCGTGCGGAGGCGTTCTGGATGCGCTGGAGTCTTTTTTGAAGTTTGGCTGTGGTTCCAGCGTAGAGGGTGTTCCCGTAGTCCAGTCGGCTGGTGACGAGAGCCTGGGTGACGGTCTTCCTGGTTTCGGTCGGGATCCATCTGAAGATCTTGCGGAGCATGCGCAGGGTGTTGAAGCACGAGGATGAGACGGCGTTGACTTGTCTGGTCATCGAGAGGGAGGAGTCCAGGATGAAGCCCAGGTTGCGTGCGTGGTCCGTTGGTTTGGGAGCCGTGCCCAGGGCCGGAGGCCACCAGGAGTCGTCCCAGGCGGAGGGTGATGATCCCAGGATGAGGACTTCCGTCTTGTATGAGTTCAGTTTGAGGCGGCTGCTCCTCATCCAGTCGGCGACGTTTTTCATCCCTTCGTGTAGGTTGGCCATGGCGGTGGTGGGGTCGTTGGTGAGGGAGAGGATCAGCTGGGTGTCGTCGGCGTAGGAGATGATGTTGAGGTTGTGTTGGCGTGCGATAACTGCGAGGGGGCTCATGTAGACATTGAAGAGGGTTGGACTGAGTGAAGATCCTTGAGGAACGCCGCAGATGACTTTGGTGGCCTCAGATCTGAACGGGGGGAGGCGGACCCTCTGGGTTCTTCCGGCGAGGAACAATATGATCCATTCCAGTGCTTTATCTCGGATTCCGATTTCGCTGAGGCGCTTCACTAGGGTGCGGTGGCAGACAGTGTCGAACGCCGCAGAGAGGTCCAGGAGGATGGGGGCCGCTGTTTCCCCGTTGTCGATCTGGGTTCTGCTGTCATCGGTGGCTGCGATTAGGGCGGTCTCGGTGCTGTGGCTGGCCCGGAACCCGGACTGTGAGGGGTCGAGGGAGCAATTTGTCTCGAGGAAGGCGGCCAGCTGGCTGTTGACGGTATTCTCGATGACTTTGGCCGGAAAGGGAAGGAGGGAGATGGGGCGGTAGTTCTTGAGGTCCGTGGGGTCCGCTGTTGGTTTCTTCAGGAGAGCGGTGAGCTCGGCGTGCTTCCTGCTCTCCGGGAAGGTGGCGGTGTTGAAGGAGGAGTTGATGACGTCCCGGAGGTGGGGTGCGATGATGGCGTCGGCTTTGTTGAAGACGTGGTGTGGGCAGGGGTCGGTTGGTGATCCGGAGTGGATGGAGTTCATCGTGCGGGTGGTGTCTTCGGTGTTGATCAGGGTCCAATTGCAGAGGGTGGTGGTGGCGGGCGTTGGTTCGGCGGTAGGGTGCATGGTCTGTTCGTCGAAGGTGTTATGTATGTCGGCGATCTTGCGGTGGAAGAACGTCGCGAGTGAGTTGCAGAGGTCTTGCGAGGGAGTGATGTCGTTGTTACCGGCGCTGGGGTTGGAGAACTCTTTGACGATGCTGTCGTGGGCGTTGTTGTCCAGTCGTTCTTTGAGTGCCGACTTCTTGGTGGTGCGGATCAGCTGGTGGTGTTTGCGGGTAGCGTGCTGGAGGGAGGTCCTGTTGTCTGTGGTCTGGTCGAGCCGCCAGGTTTTCTCGAGGGTGCGGCAGTTCTTCTTGGATTCCTTGAGTTCGTTGGTGAACCAGGGGGTTTTCTTGCTGCCGGGTCTGCTGGGAGGGTTCTTTAGTGGTGCGAGGTCGTCGGCGCAGGCGGTCAGCCACTTGGTGAGGTTGCTGGCTGCTTCGTTTGGGTCCGTTGTGTTGGTGGGTGTGTTCTGGCTGAGGGAGGCGGTGAGCTGCTCGGTGGTGATCTTGCTCCAGCTCCGGCGGGGAACCTGTTGCGGGTGGTGGTGGGTCGCAGTCTTTCTGAAGCTGAAGTGGACGCAGCTGTGGTCGGTCCAGTGGAGTCCGGTGGCGTGGCTGAAGGAGACGTGCTTGCTGAATGAGAAGACGGGGTCAAGCGTGTGGCCGGCGTAGTGGGTGGGAGTGTTCACCAGTTGCTTGAGCCCGAGGTTGGCGAGGCTGTCCAGCAGGGTGGTGATGTTTCTGTCGTTGTTGTTTTCCAGGTGGAAGTTGAGGTCCCCTAGGAGGATGTAGTCGGCGGAGGGCAGGGCGTGTGGGCTGATGAAGTCCGCGATGTCTTCGGTGAATTGTGTGCGTGTTCCTGGTGGTCTGTAGATGAGGGTGCCTCGGAGGGTGGTCTTGGGGTCGGTGTGTATCTGGAAGTGAAGGTGTTCGGCGGCGGTGAAGGTTTCGTCGGAGTTAGTCGAGATGCGGATGGTGTTCTTGTGTATGATGGCGATGCCTCCTCCCGTCTGGTTGTCGCGATCCTTCCGGGTGATCTTGTATCCGCCCGGGATGGCTATTGCGATGTCGGGCGCTGAGGACGCGTTCATCCAGGTCTCGGTGAGGAAGGCGACGTCTGGTGCTGTTGCGTCGAGCAGGTCCCAGAGTTCTACGGTGTGCCTGTGGACGGAGCGGGTGTTCAGCAGGATGCACTTCAGGTGGTTTTTGCTGGTACTCGACTTGAAGGGGAAGGTGTCGGTCCGGAGGCAGGTGAATTTGCAGGCTTGGCAAGCGAAGGGTCCGTGGGTGCGTCTCGGGGTGGCTCGGTAGCAAGCAGGGTTCTGGCCGGTGTTGAGTGCGTTGAGTGTTGCGGCGTCGTAGGTCCGTCGGGTCGTCTTGCTTCGGCGGGGGCCAGGGGTCCTGGCGCTGGGCGCGGTCCAGGTGCGGACGGGCGCAGACGGGCTTACCTTTGGCGCGCCTTCGGCGCACAATCGGCGTGCCCGCTGTGCGTCCGTGCGGTCGCCATTTAAGGGCAAGTGGGGAGGGAGGAGCAGCTGGGAGGCGGGAGCGGGGAGGGCACAGAACACAAAGGGGGCATGGCCTCGTGGCCGGTGGCGGGAAGCGGGGAGCGGGGCGGGAAAGGCACAGGGGGGGGAAAAATTAGCACAAATTACAGAAGGAAAAAGTACAATTCAAACAAACAGAAGGCAATACAATCTCTCAAGGCAATAACAAATACAGTCAAAAAACCGGCGGAGCTGCGGGGGCAACGTACAGCGAGGTGGGCAGCTAGGGCGGCAGGCACACGGAGCAGCGAGTTTGCGAGCAGCAGCGGGGGCACACACACACAGCTGGTGGCCGTGCGGCACTACTCTTCTTAGATTTCGAGAAGGCCTTTGATACGGTGAACTGGGAATATCTGCAAGATGTGCTAGACAGAATGGGTTTTCGCCATCTGATCAGTGTTCTCTACGCTAGCCCCAGAGCCCGAGTACTGATCAATGGAGAGCTGTCCGGGGCCTTCCCGATCCGAAGGGGTACACACCATGGGTGTCCGCTCTCGCCACTCTTATTTGCGCTGGCGATGGAGCCCCTGGCGGCTCTCATCAGGCAGGACCGACTTATCCGGGGATGGGACAGGGACGCGAGTCAAGTAGACAAGTTAGCCCTATACGCGGATGACGTTTTGCTATATTTGGCTGACCCTGATAGTTCTGGCCCCAGGTGCCTGCCGACCCTTGCCGCATTTGAACGGGTCTCGGGACTCCGCATCAACCTGGCAAAATCAACCCTAGTGCCCCAACACCCCTCCTGGGACTGTTTTGACTGGCAGTCGGGCATCCCCCTTAGAAGGCACTCAGTCAAGTACCTGGGCATTTGGATAGCTCTTCTGCCAGAACTTGAGTGGGCTTTAAACGTCACGCCTTTGGTTGCCCGGATGAAGGCGGATTTCAAGAGGTGGCAGACTCTCCCCCTCAACCCTTATGGAAGAAGGGAGTTGTTCAAAATGATGGTCTTCCCCCGTTTTATTTACATAATACTAAACCTTACTGTCCACCTGTCGAGTAGCTGGTTCCGCGAACTGGACAGTGTCCTCACCCGGTTTCTCTGGGGAGGGGGTAGGCCATGCCTATCTCTGGCACACTGTCATAGCCCCCCTTTGATGGAGGCATGGGGTAACCAACTTTCACCTATACTACCTAGCCACGAAGCTCATTGTCATCCATGATTGGTATGCGGGCGGCTCGTCCGACCCTGCATATCGGGTGGAACTTGGTGCGTCGAACTTTACTCAGATCCAGGGTTTTTTGTACGGCAGCCCATTCCCGTGGCCCTTGCCCCTGGTCACCAGGACGGTGTTTCTGGCCTGGCGCACGGCCCTCCGCCATGTGCGGTGGGATTGGAAACTAACTCAGCAGACGCCATTATGGCATGGGTCCTGGATGCAAGAGGTCTCGTCCTTGCAGAGGTTCCGACGGTGGGACCTTGTCGGAATCTCAGTACTTGGTGATGTTTAGGTGGGGGATCACATCCTCTCCTTTGCGGATCTGCAGCACCGCCACGCCCTTGGACACTCACACTATAAATACCTGCAGCTCAGACAGGCCCTCCATACCCATGTCTCACCCTTTGTCTCTCTTCCAGAGTTCAGCCCATTAGAAGCCCAAGAGATGATGGGAAATCTGGGGAGGGGAGGAGTGTCCCGTATCTACCGATCCTTAGTGAATAATGGCCCGCTTCTCTAGACCGGCTCCGGGGTCGATGGGAGGGTTGGGTGGGCCCCTAGAGGAGGCGGACTGGAGGGATGCCCTTATGGCACCTAAAACCCTGACCACATCCTCCAAGCTTCGTCTGGTCCAGCTCTATTATTTACACATGGCGTATCTCACCCCGACACGGCTATTCCAGGCCCGGCTGAAGCCCTCCCCGGCATGCACACGATGTACATCTGCCCCAGCTGACTTCTATCACATGGTATGGTGCTGTCGGCCTTGGCGCCATTCTGGGAGGGGGTGGAAAGAGAGCTCACGACCGCATTGGGCTGGGAGGTTCCTCACGACCCCATATGTTTGTTGCTTGGGGTGTTTGATGGCCTGGATGGATCAGGGGCGGATAAGCGCCTACTGGGGACAGCTATGGCAGTGGCCAAGAGAAGAAGCTTGAAATATTGGATATTAGTGTGCTTTAATTGGATTATAATTGAATACATGGATATAATTTGAACAGATGGCTTATTGCCTGCATAAGGCTATCTCAGTTGTGCGTTTGGCGGGGGCAGCAATACGCCCCCACCTTCTGAAACATATGTACCCAGGCCCGTTGTGGGCATGGTGCCTTTCCAAACGGCACGCTTCATACAAACACATTTGCATAAAGAGAAAAATATAATGAATAAACAGGTGTGCATACCTATCCCAGTGAATTCTTGTCGAAATGAATGCCCCACATGGGATAGCACCCGCAAAGAATTTAAAGAATTATGGAGGAAGAAAATGAATACTGTAACCCCACACGGAAGGCGATGCATCGTGGTTCATCATCAAAGACAGAGGTGGATTTATAAAAACTTTTGTATATGTTGGACTACGAATGAATTTGGTCTTTACAAACAATGTGCGTTCAGAGTTAAAAATCAAACGCTAGGACACGAGTTTAATATTTGTTTATAATCGCCATGCATGATGGGACATGTAGGCTTTACGTGAGGCATACATTCGATAGAGCTTGTTTGGCGGGAAACACAAACCATATGGACCAATGAGGGTGATTGAGAAACGTTTAAAGAAGGGGTGGGAAGTGGGAGGGAAAATTCAACGGTCAGCAAAGTAACTAAGTCAGATGTCCCGTAGCGACAGTGGCAGGTAGGTTACCTGTCTGTTATAAAAAAGCAGGATTAATGCTTTTTGCTGCATGAGCGAGATCCAAACTGTGAGGAATGTGTAAACAAGGTAAATAAAGTAGAGTGCAACAGGACCAACCGATGCGGGCGCTTGAATGGTGTTGATTCTTTGAAGCGGGGTTTGGCTATAGAGATATTTGGTTAAGTGGGAAGGTGATTGTGGAAGGAGTAAATTATGGTAGGATGTGGGGTCAGTTATATATGGGGACTGCATGTTAATACCGTTATTTTTAAGCATAACGATGATTTTTGATGAAAAGTTTGACCAATGATATGGTCTTTTGAAAACGAATTGAGCACTTATGCACTTGTTTGATAATGTTGTAAATTAAGAATGGTAATAGTTGTTATCTCATTTGTTATTCCAGTGACCCCTGAAGAAGGGCACGTGATGCCCGAAATGCATTGGGTATTTTAAATAAACTTCACTGTCTGACGAAAATTGCTCTACTCGTGTTCTGTGCATGAGGTTCGGATGGGCCAGTCGTAACATGTGAAACAATGTAAATTGGCAAATCCACACCGCGTGTGGGAGAAGAAGCTTGAAATATTGGATATCAGTGTGCTTTAATTGGATTATAATTGAATACATGGATATAATTTGAACAGATGGCTTATTGCCTGCATAAGGCTATCTCAGTTGTGCGTTTGGCGGGGCAGCAATACGCCCCCACCTTCTGAAACATATGTACCCAGGCACGTTGTGGGCATGGTGCCTTTCCAAATGGCACGCTTCATAAAGACACATTTGCAAAAAGAGAAAAATATAATGAATAAACAGGTGTGCATCCCTATCCCAGTGAATTCTAGTGGCCAAGAGAGACATTGGGGCACACTGGTCCCCAGCCAAGGCGCCCACGCTAAAGGGGTGGAGGAGGGAAGTGGACTGGTGCGGGATCAAGGAGGAAGCCATGTTCGAAGCTCGGGGGTGCCCGGATTTGTTTAATGAAGTATGGGGTAAATGGTTTAATATGCTTCCCCCTTGAGGATCTGCCTATTTACCTGTACTTCGTATCTTTATTTCACCCTCCATTGTGTGCAATTTTCCCTCGTCCATGCTCTGCCATGCTCACCCTGAAGGACAGTTTTGCTTCGTGTCAACTGTGTGTACTGTTATTTTCTTTCCTGACCTCAATTGAACTGCAACCAATGAATGTGTCTGGTTGTAATAAGCTTAATAAAATTGATTATCAAAAAGAAATCTGAAAGAGGTTACTGTTATGAAAAAAAAGAAATCTGAAAGAGGATTAAACTCTCCAGCGAGTGATGGTCCATTTAAAATTGGAACTTTGATATTATATATATATATATATTTTTTTTAAATTATTATTTATTTATTTATTTAATTAGTTTTTTGGGACATTGACAAAGGCGTGTAGCCGAAACGCGTCTGTCGGGTGTTTTTGTGCGGAATAAAAACTGAATAATATATTCCCCTTGTGTGCGCCTCATCTTTGATCCAGAAGCGGATCGTCGTACTTTTCATATATTAGCCGAAACGCGTCTGTCGGGTGTTTTTGTGCGGAATAAAAACTGAATAATATATCCCCCTTGTGTGCGCCTCATCTTTGATCCAGAAGTGGATCGTCGTACTTTTCATATATATATATATATATATATATATATATATATATATACATACACACATACATACACATATATATATATATATATATATATATATATATATATTCACTGAAAAAACCATAGGTTATAGACCATATATAGTTAGGAATTAGCATTTAAAAAACCTTATTTTACTCACACAAAACCATTGAAATTCCATATATAGTTAGTTGCACTAACTATATATCGCGCACCCGCAATCCACTGCTGATGATGTCACATATTACATCATTCATGACATGGTCAGTGACATCACTGATGACATCACTGATGACATCTCAAATGACATCACTGATGACATCACTGATGACAACATCCAGTGACTGTATGTTTCTGTAAAGTTAAAATATGTCTTACATATTGAAGAATGAGTGGAAGTATAAGTGTCTGGATGAAGGATTTAGTAGGTGCATGACTGAATGTATGAGTGAGTGATTAAATGTGTCTCACTGAGTGCATGGGTTAGTGACTAAACTGTCTTAATTTGTGCATCATTATGTCTGTTGTTCTGTAAACTGCTGCATGTGTTGATCAGTAGCTATATGAGTAACTATATGGGTTATTGATTGATTGTCCAAGTATTTGTATGGGAGACTGAGTGTGTGTGTGGCTGGCTGGGAGGTGTGTGACTCTGTGCAGATCAATGTGTACTTATATCAATGATTGTATAACAAGGTAAGTATGTGTTAGTATATGTTTGAAAATATAAGGTGCTCTATGTTTAACTGTATAGACAAGAAAATGGAAGTGTGATTGATTCTTTACAGGACTGACTAGGTGTGTGAGTAACTCCATGGATGAGTGGCAGAGTGTGAGTGTCTGTATAGGTGTATGAGTGCATATGATAGTGTTGTAAAGATGAGTGATTGTATGTATGAATGATTGTATGGGTGAATGAGTGAATGTGTGTGTAGACGTAGGAATCAGTGAGTACATATGTAGTAACTAGTATTGGTGTGTCAATGGTTTCAAAAATTATACTCTGTATTTAACACTGGGTGAAACAGAGGTTATATTAAAATATGAGGAGATGCATTGTATTGTCACATGAATGATATCATCAGTGATGTGGTCATTGATGTCAAATGAGATGTCATCAGTGATGTCATCAGTGATGTCATTTGAGATGTCATCAGTGATGTCATCAGTGATGTCACTGACCATGTCATGAATGATGTAATATGTGACATCATCAGCAGTGGATTGCGGGTGCGCGATATATAGTTAGTGCAACTAACTATATATGGAATTTCAATGGTTTTGTGTGAGTAAAATAAGGTTTTTTAAATGCTAATTCCTAACTATATATGGTCTATAACCTATGGTTTTTTCAGTGAATTTTCAAGGTTTTGTAAATGCTAATTCCTAACTATATATGATCTATAACCTATGGTTTTTTCAGTGAATTTCAATGGTTTTTTAATAGCAAATATGATAAGCTGTCGAATGTCAAGTACGTGGTAAGTGAAAACATTTTCGTGTTTATGCACACTGATCTGCTTTGAATGGTGCCCCCCCCCCTCATTTCTATTAGGAGTACTCTCTCTTTGCACATAGTGAAGGGTAGTTAACGCAGGCCTTTGCCCCCGTTGTAATACGTCGTGCCTGCTTCTCTCTCCATTTGATTGATTGTTATCCAAGTATTTACTGTTTTAGAAATGGTTCTCTTTGGTTCATTCTCTATTTCCAAACAAACACAGAGTCGCAATACTCTGTTTAGTCTTTGCAGATAAGGAAAAATCGTGTAAAAAAAAAAAGAAAAGGAATCGAGCAAAATCAGTAGGCCACTAACGGGATCTCTTTTTGACCTCGCTAAAATAGAAACATTAGGAACAACCCCTCATGACAAATACAAAACTTGTGAAATGAACTGAACTCCACACAATGATGGCTGCAAAACAGCTCGGCTCCGCCACCCACCCCGCCCAAAATAACGATAAAGAGCGGCTGCCATGATTGGTTGCGGAATGGCCACGACGGAGCTACGAAATGGTACTGCTCTCATGCTAACCCCAGCTTCAGTCTGAAACATCCAGAAACACTGTAGACTACCAATTCGATCAGTTCCGGTAGCGCCCCAATGTAACCCGGTAGAGAAGAACTAGCCCTCCCCTCTTTGACTGATGGTTCTTGTTGCCTGTCCCTTCTGTTGTCATTTAACAGAACTATTTAGCCTGCTGAAAGGGGTTGTGTTCCGACCGCTGGTTGGTGGAGACATTTTGACTATATTCTGGACCTGCGTTGTCGCGTAATGCGTCATATGACGCGCCGCGTTAGCGCATCCGGAAGTCATCGAGGGCGCGCAGCGCGTAACGTAAGCATAACAAGTCATGTGACTTGTTAATAAAACTTTTCATTGCTTCATTTTACTTTTCTTATTCTAATGATGAAAGGCTTGGTCATATGACCTAAAAATTACGCTTTTTATTACTTCCGAACATTATTTTTTCTTAAATATATGTTATAATGTTCCAGGCTAATGTACTTTCCCGGAAAATTTACAACTGTCCTGCAAGTAAAATATATTCTTTTTTCGAGAAAAAGAGCGTTTCTTCGTCCCATGACGGAGCCGTTGAGCAAAAGAGGGTCGACCTGCTGTCTTAGTCGCCGATACGCCTGAATATGAGATTCTTATCGATCACTTTATGTTGCAGGAATAGAAAACACAACAGCCCTTGACCATTTATCTTTACTGCGTTCCTTCGTATTATACCTTTTACCCTTCATGTAATTGGTCTGCTTTATTTCACTTGCCTTTTAATGATTCTAAAACAGTGACTATTATTAAAAACTTTACCAATGTATATACTACTACCATGTTTTCTTTTAAAAACCTTTATTGTGAAAATTTCATTATACAAATACGAGCCTATAACCACGTGGGCCTGCCACGGAGCAAACTGTAATCGTATATGATGAGTAGACATTTACACTGTAGAGGAACGTAACAGGCGGGCCATTAGGTTGCAAGAACTAAGGTGTCTAACAGTTACGGAATCGGTGGACGTACATTTTATAATTAAAATACGACAGGGCCAGTTACAATAAAATTATCTAGATATACATTTGCGGGCAAGTACCATGGGTGACGTTAATTCGAACTTTCAATAGTACAGTAATCAATAACACATCAGAACTTAATATCAATAGGGATGTCGAAATATTCAATCAATTCTCGTCCCCGCCCGCCATGTGCTTCAAAACTGCATACGTATCTCGTGATTTCAAGGTTCTGCAACCAGTACACAACAAGGAGTTACGAGTCCCATTTATTCAGGCGCCATTTTGGGCGAGGACGGGCAGGTCCAGGATATAGTCAAAATGTCTCTACCAACCATCGACTATGATGATGTTCATATGCTGTATTTATTAGAGTAACACTCATCTGTCCACATGAAATTAATTTGCCACAATCTAAACATGTCATTTTAATCTTTCCAAAGTTCTTCTAAATATTTGGGACCGTTTCCCTTGCCTCTGATGCTGTCAGTGCCACTTCTTTGATGAATGTACTAGCAGGTCAGGGGTTCTCCTCCAAATCTCTCTTTTATGCAGCACTATAATTAATTGGTGCCACCTCTCCATATGACGATGCATGGTATAGTTACCATAACTATATTTTTTTTCGGTTCCTCTGGAGAGTTCATCGTGGCAGATGAAGCGTGTAACGTACCGGGCATTTACCTTTTTTTGCATGTACAGGAAAGGAAAAAAAAATCGAGCGTCCGAGTTCTAAGGTGTCCCAGGGCCATTTTAGTGGACCATCCCCAAATCCAAAGAACAGGCCGCCATTTTGAGAGTCCTGTTGCAGCCGCCTGTCGCTGTAGCATCAAGAGCAGCCGAAACTCAGCCGAATGGCAACTGAAACGGTAAAGGGGCGCCCCACTACAGCAGACGAGCCTCCACCTAGGAAGGCCCGTTCACGCCGCCTCCCCCCCCCCCTTCGGGCACCCCACGCCGTTATTCGGAGCAGTATTGTAGGATGGCCACACCAGTGCGGCAAATTGCTAGACATCACCTCGGTGGTAACCGAATCTCAACGCCTTGTGGTGTCTTCTATTCAGAAAACATTGTTATGCTGCCTTCGACCTATTCGCCGCAAGTGCGCACACAACTCAACTGCATAGCTTGCTAGACACCACCTCGATGCCATCCGGATCTTGGAATCTCAGCGCCTTTTGGTGTCTTCTCTTCAGAAAATATTGTTGCGCTGCCTTTGGCCCCATTCGCACATCGGTCCGCTACTGACGCCATCTCACAGGCTAATGGGGCGCCCCACGCCGACTTTCAGCATTGTAGGATGACCACACCAGTACAGCAACTTGCTAGACATCACCTCGGTGCCATCCGGATCTCGGCGCCCCACTGCAGATGAAGTGCCTCTCAACTATGAAACCACCACGGTGACATCCGGATCTTGGCGCGTTGTGCTGCCTTCGGCCTATTCGCACATCGGTCCGCTACTGACGCCATCTCACAGGCTAATGGGGCGCCCCACGCCGAGTTTCAGCATTGTAGGATGACCACACCAGTACAGCAACTTGCTAGACATCACCTCGGTGCCATCCGGATCTCGGCGCCCCACTGCAGATGAAGTGCCTCTCAACTATGAAACCACCACGGTGACATCCGGATCTTGGCGCGTTGTGCTGCCTTCGGCCTATTCGCACATCGGTCCGCTACTGACGCCATCTCACAGACTAATGGGGCACCCCACGCCGAGTTTCAGCATTGTAGGATGACCACACCAGTGCACCTTACTAGACACCACCTCGGTGCCATCCGGATCTTGGCATCTCAGCGCCTTGTGGTGTCTTCTATTCAGAAAATATTCTTGCGCTACCTTTGCCCCATTCACACATCGGTCCGCTACTGACGCCATCTCACAGGCTAATAGGGCGCCCCACGCCGAGTTTCAGCATTGTAGGATGACCACACCAGTACAGCAACTTGCTAGACATCACCTCGGTGCCATCCGGATCTTGGCATCTCAACGCCTAGTGGTATCTTCCATACAGAAAATATTGTTGCGCTGCCTTTGGCCCCATTCGCACATCGGTCCGCAACTTAGACATCACCTCGGTGCCATCCGGATCTTGGCATCTCAGCGCCTTGTGGTGTCAGTCAGAAAATATTGTTGCGCTGCCTTTGGCCCCATTCGCACATCAGTCCGCTACTGACACCATCTCACAGGCCAACAGGGCGCCCCACGCCGACTTTTACCATTGTAGGATGGCCACACCAGTGCCACAACTTGCTAGGCACCACCTCGGTGCCATCCGGATCTTGGCATCTCAGCGCCTTGTGCTGTCTTCTATTCCGAAAATATTGTTGCGCTGCCTTTGGCCCCATTCGCACATCGGTCCGCTACTGCCGCCATCTCACAGGCCAACGGGGCGCCCCACGCCGACTTTCAACATTGTAGGATGGCCACACCAGTGTGGCAACTTACTAGACACCACCTCGGTGCCATCCGGATCTTGGCGCGTTGTGCTGCCTTCGGCCTATTCGCACATCGGTCCGCTACTGACGCAAACTCACAGGCCAACGGGGCGCCCCACGCCGACTTTCAGCATTGTAGGATGGCCACACCACTGCTGCAACTTGCTGGACACCACCTCGGTGCCATCCGGATCTTGGCGCGTTGTATTGCCTTCGGCCTATTCGCACATCGGTCCGCTACTGACGCCGCCTCACGTGCCAACGTATTTTCTCCGCATTTTATACCCTATGCCGCATAACAGGTCATGTGACTTGTTTATAAAACTTTTCATTGGTTCATTTTACTTTTGGTTTCCTAATGATGGAAGGCTTGATCATATGACCTAAAAACAACACTTTTATTGGATGAAAACTTTTTCTTTTTCCCAAACGATGAAAGCCCCACCTTGTTTCTGGATGTTTCAGACTGAAGCTGGCGTCAGCATGAGAGCACCACCATCTCGTAGCTCCGTCGTGGTCATTCCGCGAGCAATCATGGCAACCGCTCCCCACCAGAAGCCTACAGGAGTCGGGGGCCCCCAAAACTTTTGATGAATCCTCAAGGCGGAGGGGACGCTTTCGAGAATGAGGTCCAAGACCTAGCAGACAAGCGTCCGATTTCCAAGGTGTCCCAGGGCCATTTCAGTGGACCAGGCCCAAAAAGGAAAGAGCCTGCCGCCATTTTGAGAGTCCTGTGACAGCCGCCTATCGCTGCACCGCAAGAGTGGGCGCAACTCAGCTGAATTGCGGCTTTTGACACAGTGGACCAAAAACGGACGGAATGGCAACTGAAACGGTAAAGGGGCGCCCCACTACAACAGATGACACTCCACCTGGAGAGGCCCGTTCACGCCGCCTCCCCCGGGGCGCCCCACGCCGTTATTCGGAGCAGCATTGTAGGATACCAAAACCAGTGCGGCAACTTACTGGACATCACCTTGGTGCCATCGTTCTGCTGCCTTGGAACTATTCGCACAACAGTTTGCTACTGATGACCCACCCCCCGCGACGCCCCACGCCGGAAATCTGGACGTTGTGCTGCGTTGGGACTATTCGCACAGCCGACCGCTACTTCGTTGTTTTTCCCTAAAAATGTTTATATGTTATTACTATTTTTGTTTTCTTGTATATATTTATAAGTTATTAAAGTTTTATAATCTTACTACTTTGTCGGAGTGCTATATATTTTTAATGTGACACATAATTGTAAAAACTTTGATGTACAAAGAGTCATCCCTGGAATCTTCCGCTTCAGGCTCGGTCCCCTCCCCAATCACAATACAGGATGGTTTTCAGATAGTAGGAACGCGTGTGCTGTGACGGATCTCATCGAGTGTGGGCCTTGATCTACTATAACTCCTTTGAAGAGGGGTGATTCTTTACAGCTTGGGCCATAAACTACATCTGCAGGGCTAGCTGATACCCTAGGACCAGCCTGGACAATCGGACACAGAGGAAAAGGAGTGTCAGAGGGTGCGGTAGTGAATAGGGCAAAAGGGAGGTGTCGGGCGGGCACAGGGTGTGATTCTCAGGGAAGAGCAGCGCAGATGGGGGGAGGTTTATTACCCATGCATAAGACAGAGAGCGGGGGTGACCACTGCCTGGGGGAGATGCTTGCGAGGGTGGGGAGCCATGCTAAGGATCGACAGCGTGCACAGAGTGGGTCTGGTCAAAGCATCTAAAATGGCTGCCGTGCACGACAAAAGTGTGGCATTTGAAAAAAGACAAGATGGCGCAGACAATGTTTTTCAACACTTCCTGATTTCCTTCGAATCGAACGTTAACAGACGTTGGGGCATATTACCAAAGTTAAGCGATATTTATCCCTAACGATGCTTAGCAACGATTTTTTTTACCGCTAAGCATCGTCAGAAATTATCGCAGATAAACCTTGCTATTATCAAGGTTTATCGCAAATACGATAATAAACGACCGCAATGCATTAATATCGCTGAAAACTCAGCGATATTCATGCATTACCGAGCTAATGCTCTTAGCCATGTTATCCACCTCCCATTGGATAACATGGCTAAGAACTGCTCAGGGCAGGTGCTAGCTTTTGGAGATATTCGCGCTTATCTCGAATATTTCCAAAAGTTGATAATAGGAGATAGCGATGTTAGCGACTGTTTCCAGTCGCTAACATCTTGGCATGCCCACTTTGCATGTCATTAGTGATAAATATCACTCACATGCAAAGTGGGGCCCAAGATGGTCGCTATCTCCTACTAGCCGTCGCTAACTGGTGTTAGCAACAGCTAGGTAATACAGATATAATTTTATCTCCGCGAAGCGGAGCGCTGTTACAGATATATATCTTGTTTTTGAACGTTAATTTCTCAAAATCCACTGAAGCACATATATTGAGACCTAGCAAAGGCACATCGAGCTACCAGTCCCTACAATTTTGCCAAGTTTCGTGCAAATCCATTCAGCCGTTCGATTATTATTATTTTTTTTTTGCCCCGCGGGGCCCTTTTAAAACCTCCACATCAAACCTAAGAGGTCAAGGAGGATCTACTATGCCCCCTTATGGTCATTTGCCCCTTCGCTTTGGCCTCCTCTTGTCTCTCGATCCTACCGAGAGACAAGATGGCGGCCGCTACGGACTGTTTGCAATGTTTACAGACGCCGGAGAACCAATCAGCTTCGCAAACCTCCGTTACACGAAGCGGAGCGCTGTTACAGATATATATCTTTTTTTGAACGTTAATTTCTCAAAATCCACTGGAGCACATATATTGAGACCTAGCAAAGGCACATCGGGCTACCAGTCCCTAATATTTTACCAAGTTTCGTGCAAATCCATTCAGCCGTTCGATTATTATTATTATTATTTTTTTTTGCCCCGCGGGACCCTTTTAAAACCTCCACATCAAACCTAGGGGGTCAGCGAGGATCTACTATGCCCCCTTATGGTCATTTGCCCCTTCGCTTTGGCCTCCTCTTGTCTCTCGATCCTACCGAGAGACAAGATGGCGGCCGCTACGGACTGTTTGGAATGTTCACAGACGCCGGAGAGCCAATCAGCTTCGCTACGCGAAGTTCCGTTACGCGTAAAGTCCGCGAACCGGAGCGCTGCCCAGTCCGCTGTTACAGATATATATCTTTTTTTGAACGTTAATTTCTCAAAATCCACTGGAGCACATATATTGAGACCTAGCAAAGGCACATCGGGCTACCAGTCCCTACAATTTTGCCAAGTTTCGTGCAAATCCATTCAGCCGTTCGGGCTAAAAGTGAGGCCAACCGCCCTATGGAAAACTCAATGTTAAAAACACGTTTTGGGACCCCCCTTTTTTCTTGGCCCCCCCCTTGACGAACCCCCCCCCAAATTTTCAAGGGCTGCTCAGAAACAAAATGTGCCATTTTCCTGAAAATTTCAGCCAATTCCGTCCACAAACGCCAAAGTTATTAGACATAGAATTTTCAAAAATCCCATAGAGAAAAAATCCTAACTATATATACCTACTGGCGACCGCCAGTAGGTAATATATATATATATATATATATATATATATATATATATATATATATATATATAAAGTCAAATATTTCTTTGTGGTCCCTCGAAGAAAACACACGAACTCTTCAATCTCCCAAAAAGCCTTTTAATTAGCAAGCATAAAGGCAAACACTCTACGCGTTTCGGGTCGGCTCACGATATATATATATAAACGCTCGGTTTTCTCTCACGGCCGTGAAAGTATGGATTACACTCTCAGGCTGAAGGTTCGTTCATTATTTTATTATCGTGATTCAAAATCAAAATCAAGAAACAGGACGCGTTTCGGCATCGCGCCTTTGTCAACTGTTAAGTTACTAATGTTTGTAACATTCTTAAATAAAGTTACACATACATTCAAAAACAATTTAACTTCCTCTGAGTAGTCAACAAGAAGGAAGGACTGAAATTTATAGTTCCATTACGGTGGCCATCTTGTAGTGAGTTTAAATTAAATACATTTTTAACTCATTTTGGTAGTGACCATTTTGTTAGCAGATTGCACAGACCTTATTAAGCCCTGGATGGGCATTTTGGAATTTCAATTGAGTCTACATGAATAACAAAGTGAATACAGGCAATGTAGTAGACGAGTGGTTCCCAAACTTTTGACTCCTGAGGACCCCCATTGAGTCACCACTGGAAGCCGGGGACCCCCAAGCAATTTGTATGAGTTTCAAATATTAAAACAGTAATTCGAAAAAAATACACACGTGTGCACACAAAACAAAGACTCAAAGTACTTAGGGGCAGATTTACAATAAGTGACGCATCCATGCATATCAGCAGGGATGCGCCACTTATTGTGTGCCATGCCTCCGCCAACATTGATGCGCCGCATTTACAATGCTGCGCCTCATGGGGCAAAAAAGCACAGATGCCTGACGCATCTGTGCCGTAAAGTTGGCGCATTGTTGGAGTTGCGTCGCAAGCGCGACACAGCTCCAGCAATGCTCTGTGGGGCCGAATCTTGTTAATGCTGCGTCAATCCTTACGCCTGCTTCAAGCAGGCGCAGGGTTTTGACGCAGCATGGGCCCCAAAGTGACTGAGTGAAATCTTGTAGATTTCACTCAGTCACTTTTAGGATGCGTCCCTGTGCCAGAACGCCTCCTTCTGGCACAGGGCTTTACAACGTGGCGTCTCTCTGATGCATCACGTTGTAAATACCCTGCACCATGGCGCATCTTTTGCGTCGCCGCTGCATCACGAAAGTGACGCAACGGTGGCGTAAAAGAGGAGCAAGGGGCTTGTAAATCTGCCCCTAAGGATTTTGGGGCCAGATGTATGACCATTTCATTTAGCGCCTCGCAATTGGTGACACATTGCGAGTGGCAAATTGCAAGTCGCTAAATGAAATGTACAACAGTGTGTTTAACACTGTTTCCGATTCCCAATGGGGTCGCAAATTGCGAGGTTCATTAATATTAATGAGCCTCTCGCAATTTGCGAGCCTATTGGGAATGCCAGCCCTCCTAGGTATGGTGCCTGCTGGGCTCTGCAGGCCACCATGTCTGGGACTGCTTTTAAATAAAGCAGTTTAAAAAAAAAATGCAGCCCATTTACCATGCATTTAAAAAAAAAAAGAAAATGAAACGTTTTCGTTTCATTTTCTAAGGGCAGGCAGAGGTCCCTGGGACCACTGCCTGCCCTTAAAAAATAATTTTGCATGCATTTGCAAAGGGGAAGGGGTCCATTGAGGACCCCTTCCCATTTGCAAATGCATTACCATCTACTTGAAGTAAGTGGTAATTGCGAGTGTTTTTCGACCGCAAAACATTTGTACATGGTTTTAAGACTCGCTATTTGGAAGAGAATGCCCCTTCCAAATAGCAAGTTGCAAAACCTATTTAGCGAGTCGCAAACAAATTGCGACTCGCGAAATAGGCAATGTACATGGCCCAATACGTTTTTGCATGTGAAAGCGGGTTCACGAACCCGTTCACGCATATAAAAACGGATCGTACATCTGGCCCTTAGTATTTTATATTGAAGTAATAGCCCCTCTGTCACATGTATTTCATTTGTTTTATAGCATCTCTCATACCATTGTAGGATGTCAGAGCACTTTACATCACACACATATAGAGACATTGAATCGTACATGTAAATCAGTGTGTATATAAAATGTTTAAAGAGTGCTTGGTCTGGAAAAGCACAAACTCAGGATTCAGAACATAACACAGTGGCTAGCACTGACTTTAACATAAAAAATGTATTTCCACCCAAATAAATCTTTTTAGCAGCATCGGGATAATGAATAACTGGGAAAAAACAAATGTTACTAACTGGTAACATGCAGTTTGCAAGCAGCTCTTTGATGACAGTTTATAGGTCCCTCTGCTACATTACGATTGTCACTTATGAAGTGCACAGTAACAAAATAATCTCTGTGACAAAAGCAGTAACCACGAACCTATGCACATAAAATGCTGCTTTTTTAAAATACATGTTACACGTTCTTTGCAGTAGGCACATTAACCCTCTGTGCTACATTAGTTAAGTCAAAGCTACCACTAAACAAAACTCTCCTCACGCTCCAGCAGGTACATTAATCACTGGCTTTATCTTGACACTTTTATTGCTGCTGGAAAGCTGCTAATTATACAAGATACTTTTCTGTGCTTTTAAGACTGTTGCCTGCGGACCCTCTGGGAATGTGTCACAGACCCCTGGGGGTCCGCGGACCACAGTTTGGGAAACACTGTAGTAGACAGTTCTTAGATTGTTCTTAGATTTCATTGTACCAACAAAACAATTTTTTTGAAAAGTTAAAAAAAGTAAATAAGTTTCTAAGTGAAGTACTGGGTTTTTAAGAACCCAGCGGTGCCAGGGACACACCCAAAGACTTCGAGTTCTCTTGTCTCAGACTACAGAAACGCAGAGTCTTCTTGGTGACTTCAAAGATCAATTTTATTGGCTGCAGCCAGTAACAGGTATCCTAGAAGTACAACACGGTGTATATTCTCAGGAGACTGCTCAACTTTACAAAACCAGCCATCCTTTTTTATACAAAATATTATGCTTTAGGCAAACATTCCTTATTTTACAGTTGATCATTCACATATTTCTATGACAAATAAAAGCAGATTCATGATGACAAGCCCATTTTCAGTTTGTCCAGCCCACAATCAATTACCCGGCAAGGCCCAACACTTTTCATCAGATATCGGACGGACCCCTAATAAAAATGGGCACCTCCTCATCGTAAAGCAGGCCATAAAGAAAGAACAGAGACAGGTGTAAGATTAGACATAGTTGTGTGCAATGAAGAGTTTATGGTATGCTGTGCCTTGATCCTAATCTCGAGCGGCCACTGGGAAAGGAACTGGCCGAACAGGTTTTGGCTCCAGGGGCAGTGGAGTCAGCTTGCCCAGGTCACACAAAAGTCAGCAAAGGTGTACGTGTCCCTAAGACTCGTTTTGGCCTTAATCATCGGCCTATGTGATGGCAACCATAAAATGGCTGCCATGCACAAAATGGAACCCGAGGGTTCAGGACGGAATCTCTGATTTCAGGGTGATCTTGTCACTCGAATACGCCGAAAATACTCGTATATAGCATACTCGTCATTTTCGGTCTGCTGATACCAAATTCGTTATGCTACGAACATGTTTATTACATGGGTCCAGAATCCACGGAACCACAGACCCTCCTTTTTCCCTTACATAGGCAATAACCTACACTCACGCTAATCTGAGTCCACGTCTACATTCATAAATTCATTGAGATGTTGCTGTAGCATCATCCTATTACTTAGCTTGTCCCTCGATACAGGTTTCCGTACACATGATGTAGCACAGAGGCCACATATAGTAGGAGCACACTGTACGCACACAGACAGAACAGGAAAAGAATGGCTAAGATCATCCCAATGACCATTAGAATCTTCCATCCCCAGGCAGATAACAGCTCCCAGAACCATCCCATCAACGACCAATCTCCTTTATCCACATGAATAGATTCAGAGATCTTATGCAGTTTGGAAATGGCCTGGTACACTGTCGGAGCGTTATTTGGAATGAAAACACAGCAACTGGATTGGATCACTTTACATACCCCACCTCGGTCTGCAAGTATGACATCTAACGCAGCTCTGTTCTGAAGAGTCATAAGACGATCCGACTGGAGCTCAGCAGTCAAATTACTAAGGGCACCAGCAGTTTCAACTACGGTGGACTCAACCACCCTTGTCAATTGCCTTATGTTCCTGCTGTTAACCATAGGTCCCCAAAATGGCAGAAAACCCTTCAAGAAATCTCCCAATTCTTGTCCTGCAGTGTCTTCCTTGCTGAAGACACCTCTAACTACCCTTGTCTCGTGGTAATCTGCCGTGGCTGTGTAGGTGGGAGGCAACAGGAACGAAACAAAACATGTGCCCGAGAAGTCAGGGGGCAACCATGTGTATGCTCTATCATGACAGATGAAATAGGTACCTTTAGCTGCTAGGAATGAAGGGGAAGTCTGGGACGAAAAGACATACGTCTCATTGCAAATACTCTTCCCTAGCTGAGCTCTGGGATTCTTGCCATTACCTTGCAGACATAGATGACCCTGATGGGGTACGACCCAAATCGGGAAGGATATTTTTGCTCGCTGGTTCTCACTCAGACTAACTCCATATCCGGTTAAGTTCCATCCAATATATGCTAGAGTCTCATCTCTCGGGATAGTCTCATAGGAAGTAGCTCCTCTAATCATATATACTATACCCTTGACTAGAGCACTATTCTTTGGATTGTCTTTTATAGAACGTAGGGGGTGGACTTCACGAGCATAGATGAACATCGTTCTGTATGCCCATACAGAACCATTATGCTGAATGGCAGGATCAGGTAAGGGATACCTTTATCAGTGGTATGAGGCATAAGACCACACATCCAACAGTTAGTTGTGTTCTCTACCAATTGGTGTTGGTGCAAAAGCTGAACGAAAGAGTTATTAACAAACTCTAATCTTCTAGCGGACTCATGTTCAGGCAGAGGATGAAAAGAATGCGAGGAAACAGTAGAAGGAGGTATGGGCGGTGTAGTAGGTGCAAATGTCACTCGAAAAGAGAATAAAATATATCCTATTAAAAACGTCATTACACTAAGCAACATGAAAATGCTTATTATCAAAAAACGTTTCTTGGTCATCATTATACACATTTTGGCTTTAAAGTTCATCTCTTTGGCAGGTCTCTCCATCTTGAAAAACTCCATCCTCTAACCTTGCTGCTCGCGGAGGTAGGGTGTTCCGTGCTAAGGAATGCGCCTGTCAGTCCAGGGAACTCACAAGGACCAACCAGAACCGTCGACCTTGTGTCTTCGGCTTGCACTCCAAAGACTTGTCGCACGCGACCCTACAGCTGAACCCGAATGGTGGTTCGAAAAACAAAAATAAAAAAGTTTCTCAGATGAGAGAGCTGCACTTTCAAAAATAGCAAAGAAAAGGAATTTATTTGTCCATAGTTCTCGGCCTCAGATTATAACGGCTTTTTCCAGATAATGTTTGGTTTTGGAACAAAAGTTCAGGCTCTATAGTGTCCAATCGAATTGACGGTGGCACAGCTTCTTGCAAAAGATTGTCACTTTCACGTTCAGAATTTGTTCCTTTTACACGTGCATCGCTGAAAGGCAGCAAACGAGGCACAGCCTCAGTCTCAGAGTCAGCAATACCCTCCTGGACCCACCGGTCGTACGGCAGAGGCAAAGGGACCCTCTTACAATGTACGCCGTGGATCCAGTTCTTCTTTCCTTCCACTCGCACTGCGGATGTCGTTGACAAATGGACTAGGTGGGGGCCGGTCCAACGGGGCTGATCATTCTTTGTCCGCTGGAAGTTTTTAACTAGGACCCACGATCCAGGATCGATGATGTGCCCTGGATCTTCAGACACCTCAGGCAAAGTATCGTGAACCTGTTGGTGTAAAACACGCAATTTAGCCGTCAAATCATACAAGTAATCAAGCAGTACAGGGTGTTCAATCTCACTGAATTTTGTCGGCCTTGGGACTCCCCATATGTTGGCCGGGCGGCCGAACACAATCTCGTATGGAATAAGTCCCACTCGCGAATGCACAGTCATTCTTGTCGATAGAAGTGCTAATGGTAAAGCATCGGGCCATTTAAGGCCAGAGCTTGCTTGTATCTTGGCCAGTTTAAATTTTAGAGTGCCATTGTAGCACTCTACTAGTCCAGCTGATTGGGGGTGTTTGCAGCGTGGAATTTTTGCCGGATTCCTAGTCCCTCACATACTTTCTTCATCGCTCGACCCACAAATTCACTCCCATTATCACTCCAGACCATTCTCGGCAAACCAAACCTAGGGAAAAATTCTTTGACAAGGGCTTTAGCTGTGGATAAGGCAGTGTTATCTTTCAGGGGATATGCTTCTACCCATCTTGAAAAGGCACAAACAACAACGAGTACGTATTTCAAGTTGTTGCACCTTTCCATGTGGATGAAATCTAGCTGCAAAGCCTCGAACGGATACGTAGGAGGCGCAAAATGACCAGCTGGAGTTGGGGTTTCCCTTCCAGGAATGTATTTCAGACACACCATGCAATTCTTGACCACATTCTCTGCACACTTAGGAATTTCCAGCATTTTGCCATACTGGAGCCAACAACTTACAAATCCCTTTCACACTGATGTGAGCCATTCCATGCGCCAATGTAACCACTGCGAGCACATACGCATCGGGTAACAACCATCGCTGATGCTCTGACAATTCAACCCAACAACCATTTGCATCCAATTTACCCGTACTCTCTCTCCACACACTCAACTCTTTCTCTGTAGCTTCAGCTTGAATAGACTTCACACACTCTATCGTATCTTCACACATTCCAACTTCACCAACCCATCTTGCAGGGCCCGCAACATACATTCGACTTATCACATCTCTTGCTGTTTCTTTTGCAACTTCATCAGCAAATGCATTGCCACGACCAACATCATCAGTAACCTTCTTGTGTGCACTACATTTCACAATCGCAACTTGTAATGGCAAAGTAAGTGACTCAGGAAGCTCATTCACCAACTGACCATGCTGAATCTTGGCTCCATGCGAAGTCAGAAACCCACACTCTTTCCACAATCGTCCAAAACTATGAGCCACACCAAATGCATACTGGCTGTCAGTATATATGGTCACTTTCATTCCTTTTGATAACAGACACGCCCTCGTAAGTGCAATCAACTCTGCTGCTTGAGCTGAAATATGTGGGATACGTGCAGCTTCAACAATCGTACGCAAAATCGTAACAGCATATGCCGCAGTCGTATCACCACTCGGGAGCTTGAAGCACAAGCCATCCACCCATAAGGTACCATCACACTTCACAAGAAGAGTGTCCTTTAGATCTACTCTCCCTTTCGTTTCTTCTTCTGTCCTAAAAAGGCAATCATGCTGTTTAGAAACATCTGTCTCTGCTACAACCGGCAACAAAGTAGCTGGATTCAACGTGTTGCATCTCTTTATGCGCACATGACTCGCTAAAAGTGTCAACTCGTAACCTGACAATCGAGCACTAGTTAAGTGCTGTGTCTTGGTCGTGTTTAACAAAGTGTCCACTGCATGTGGAACCATTACAATCAACATATTATTCATCACTAAACCAGCAGACTGTCGAATAGAAACAGCTGCTGCCGCTGTGGCTCTCAAACAACTCGGCAATGCTCTAGCTACCGGATCCAAAGTCGACGAGAAATACGCGCATGGACGTTGCTTGTCCCCAAAAGACTATGTCAACACTGACAATGCACATCCTTCTTTCTCATGGACATACAGTGTAAAGGGCTTACTGTAGGCGGGGGTACCCAACACAGGAGCCGAACACAATGCATCACGCAATTCGGAAAAACTTTTCTGACAATCTTCAGACCACGGAAGGGGATTCGGTGTATCTTAACAGGTCAATGCTACCAAAGGTTTGGCCAGTAAAGAAAAATTCGGTATCCATTGTCTGCAATATGATGTAATACCCAAGAAAGCACGCACTTCTCTCTGCGTCATTGGCACACTCAATTTTGCAATTGCCTGAATTCTTTCTGGGGTCAGTTTCCTTCCCTCCTTCGATAAGAGATGACCTAAGTAGGTCACTTCTTGTCGACAATATTGCAATTTCGAAAGAGACACTTTGTGATGCAAATCAGACAACTGACGCAACAACGACAAGGTGGCTTCTTTACAAATTTCTTCAGTATCTGCAGCGACTAGTAAATCGTCGACGTACTGAATAAGGGTAGCGCCATCAGGTAGAACAATCGTATTAAGCTGTGTTTTTAAAGCCTGACTATATATCGATGGACTTTCACAGTAGCCTTGGGGAGCACGTTTGAACCGGAAGCTTCGACCTCCTAAACAGAAACCGAAAATATCCCTGCTCTCCTCGGCAATCGGGATGCCGAAGAAAGCATTCTTTAAGTCAATCACCGAAAACCAAGTCGCGGAAGCTGGAATCATAGTCAATAGGGCAGTGATATCAGGAACAACTGGAAATTGTGGCACAACGATTTTATTCACCTCTCTAAGATCAATCACAAACCTGTAAACAGGTGGCTGAGAAGGGTCAGTACGCTTCAAAACAGGCAGAACAGGACTATTGCAAACATTACCTCTAGTTTCTTCAATTACATCTGTTTCAATCAGATCATAAATGATCGCTAGCAACGCCTTTTCGCCTTCACTAGAGATCTTGTATTGGGGAATGCGTGGCATTTTAACATTGGCTTTTAATGTCACATTATATGGCGGTATTTCCAAAAGACTCACATCATTAGGACCAGTAGCCCAAAGAATATCAGGAAGAGAAGACAATTCTGTCGGAAGTTTATCCTTCGACAAATACATTGGGGAGACCACTTTCTTACCCAATGTAAGTTGTACTCCCGAAGGAGAACAATACAATGTCGCATACAATCTTTTCAACAGATCCAATCCCAACAAGTTCTCACCACAACCTGTCGTCAGAATAAGGGGTGCTTCGAATTCACAAGGTCCAACAGAAAAGGACCATCGGACTAGAAATCGGGTTCCTAACCGGGGCGCCAGAAAAACCTACTGAAACATTCATCTCGCCAGACAAAGGTGCACCAGGGAGTTTAGAGTGCATAATAGAACTCTTTGTAGCACCAGTATCCAACAGAAAAGGCTCTGACACACCTGATGTAATCACCTCAACATAAGGTCCACTCTGATCTACTGGAACTGAAACAACTCCCTCTCTTTGTCTATGGCTGTCCTAGCAATTGTCACCTTCCATATTCTCACCCTCCGCATAGTAGTCATCAGCATAGTACTGAGTCGTCCTACCAGACGCGTTATTCTGCTGATCAAAACTATTCATTGAATTTCGAGGAGGAAAGGAACGCGCGTTCTGGGGGAAATTTCCACGTCCTCTACCTCTAGGAGCTTGTTGAACACCTCGACCTCTTGCACCAGAAGCACCATTCATACGCTGTAACAAAATAGGGCAACTATACTTGAAATGACCCTCTTCCTTACAATATGAACATTGATTGGGGCCTACCAGAGCACGTTGTTGAGGATACTCGAACCTTTGCGAGTTCCTCTGAAACTGCTGAGGTTGCTGATAGTCACGCTGACCACCACGAGGCGGATACGCCTGCTGTAAAAGAACCTTTGTCTTCAATTCTTTAGTTTTCTTGTCTGCTCTATCCTTTTCATCTTTATCTCTATTCTCATAGTACTGTGCAGTAGCCAGTATTTGTGCTGAAGAGGAAACGGCCCAAGAACTCTCTGAATCTTTCAATTTCTTACACAACTCGGGAAGCAAATTATGCACAAACTTGTCAACGAACAACCGTTGACCACCTTCTGTACTCATATCTTGACCACTGTGGTCGATAAACGTCTCTTCAAACCTAGTGAAGAAATCGGACACGGTCTCCTCTTTCTTCTGCTTATATGCAGACAATTTATCCCAATTCACACGCATCGCAGGCATTAAAGTCTTCATGTAAGTACCTATCTTACCAGGGAGTTCTGCTACCAAAGGCTCAGGTTTAGCATCACCTACTTGTCTATCATTTGCAGCACTAATATTAGCCCATTAGTCACCTAACTCTTGTGCATGATCTGTATGGCGAATCAATCCCCATAAAGGCTGTGGAACAACATTCCCAAACAACATATCGATATCGGCTAAATTCATAATGCATGAATCTGCAGTCTGTGATAGTTCCTTGTAATACCCTGCAGGATTTTTATGAGGGTCAGGTAAAGTGTGTTTAAGAGCCAAGACTTCAGCTCGTTTCCATGGAACATGTACCCAAACACGCTGAAAATGATCTGGAACAGCATCAATATGAAGAGCGGCATCGGCCTGAATTGCTTCCTTCCATACCGGAGGAACTTCTCTCATGGGATATTGTCTCACCTTCTTTCTAACAGAGGAATCAGGCTCAATCAACGACCGAGAAATACCCTCACTCCTAAACGATATTAATGTCGTAACTGCTTTCTTAACATCGGAACCCACAATCGTGCCTTTTGCAAACTCAAAAACATATCTCTGTTTCGGTGCTTCCCATTGATGGAAGACATCCATAACAGACTCTAGCTCATATCTTGTAGGGTCAGTAACCCATTTATGTGCCAAATAATCCAATGTTTCCCGCTCCCTAGAGTCAGGCAGTTGACTACGCAACTGTTTGCGAGTTGAAACAGGGGTCATACTTGCTGCCCCGAAGAGAGGATATAGAAGACTAGTAACAGTATCAGTTATTCTCTGGCGAACAGAAGGAGAAGTTGATGAAAGGACAGGAGGAAAAGCAGAGTGAGGCAAAGCAGACGCAGAGGCAGTATCAGAAGGAATATTGGAAGAAGTAGTCAATACAGTAGGCAAAGTCGTAGGAAGCACAGGCGGGGCAGGTATGGTCGGCGGCCCTTGAGGAGGCTGCACCAGAGGAGTAGGAGCCAACTGAAGAGGAGCTGGCGGCTGTGGAAGAACTTGAGGCAAACCAACCGGAGGTTGCACAACTAAAGGTTGCGGAGGTGCTGTAGCACTTTGCGCATAAGGGGGTGGCGAACTCAATAAGTGTGACATTAAAGGATCTTTTTCAAGTTCTTTTGCTGCATCTTGCTGGACAGGTGGCAAAACCGGATAACATTTATCAATCGCCATTTTACGTTGCCTGTGCAACTGCTCACTTGCCTGTTCTTCTTCGTTATCTTTAAACTGCATAGCAGCTTGCATTATCGAAATACCCTTTTCTCTTTTATTTCTCTTTGCTAATTTAATTTCTTTCTGTTTGGCTTCCTTTCGCCATAGGCGGAAAGAGTCAAACATCGCCGGCCGGGCTTTCTTCTTAAAAAGTCTAACCTCTAGATTATCTAAAATCTCTGTGTCAAAACTACCATATTGGGGCCATTTTAGAACACCATCTTTCCTGGTGTATCGGATCCATACTTCATTATATGTGATGGGGCCTACGCCATGCTTCACATAAAGCTCATGGGTTGGAGTTCCAATCGGAGGAACCGGACATGAGTCCTCCAATCGGGAATCCCTATTATAACCAAGACAAAACAAATTTCCAAGTCTGCTAAGACCAGGCATCTTCGCTCACTAGTCTAGCTTCAAACTTCAAAGGATTATCGAATACGATAGTCTCGTGAATACACGAGTCCCTCGGCTTTGGTACTTGCAAGTTCCAAATCAAAGATCCCAAGGGGATACCCAAACTAAGAACCAAACTAAGGACTGGGAGACGCCCCACTCATACTTAACTGAGGTATCGATGACGTCACCAGAAGACTCGTCTATCGTCTCGCTCTACAAATCACCAAAGGGTCCAAGACAGGGCGATAGTCAGGGCAGCAGTCCTTCGTAGCCGTTGGAAAGCGGGGAACCTCGCAGCAAAGACTTTCGGACCACGACGACATACAGGGGTCGATGAAGTGGTTGGCCTTCCTCCAGAATTTCACACAAAGCTCCTCACGAACCTCTGGCTTGGACCGGTACCGCTGCCCACGTTGGCGGTGCCAGGGGACACACCCAAAGACTTCGAGTTCTCCTGTCTCAGACTACAGAAACGCAGAGTCTTCTTGGTGACTTCAAAGATCAATTTTATTGGCTGCAGCCAGTAACAGGTATCCTAGAAGTACAACACGGTGTATATTCTCAGGAGACTGCTCAACTTTACAAAACCAGCCATCCCTTTTTATACAAAATATTATGCTTTAGGCAAACATTCCTTATTTTACAGTTGATCATTCACATATTTCTACGACAAAGAAAAGCAGATTCATGATGATAAGCCCATTTTCAGTTTGTCCAGCCCACAATCAATTACCCGGCAAGGCCCAACACTTTTCATCAGATATCGGACGGACCCCTAATAAAAATGGACACCTCCTCATCGTAAAGCAGGCCATAAAGAAAGAACAGAGACAGGTGTGAGTAAGATTAGACATAGTTGTGTGCAATGAAGGGTTTATGGTATGCTGTGCCTTGATCCTAATCTCGAGCGGCCACTGGGAAAGGAACTGGCCGAACAGGTTTTGGCTCCAGGGGCAGTGGAGTCAGCTTGCCCAGGTCACACAAAAGTCAGCAAAGGTGTACGTGTCCCTAAGACTCATTTTGGCCTTAGTCATCGGCCTATGTGGGGGCAACCATAAAATGGCTGCCATGCACAAAATGGAACCCGAGGGTTCAGGACGGAATCTCTGATTTCAGGGTGATCTTGTCACTCGAATACGCCGAAAATACTTGTATATAGCATACTCGTCATTTTCGGTCTGCTGATACCAAATTCGTTATGCTACGAACATGTTTATTACATGGGTCCAGAATCCACGGAACCACATAAGCCCTGTATGGGCATATATACACGTGAAATTGTGTCTATTTATAATTACGACATCAATCTACTACTATTGCTAATTATGAATTTCATAAATATGTTGATGATTTTTACCAGATCAGTAATTTAAAAAAGAAGAAGAAATCAACAGTGATGCAGAGCCTATTGTCTATATACACTGTTCTAGTGGACTAACCTAGATGTATGGCTAATTCCTCTTCGGAATTTAGCCCTTTTGGAGTTTTGGTTTGAATATCTATGATAAATCTTGATTCCAATCTCCGCAGTTGTAGTATCCTGTTTCCTCCCCTGTCTTTTGTGGGAACTTGGTCTAGGCAAAAGAACTTTAAAAGGTTACGAGCACTCTGATGTTTTAACGCAAAGTGTCTACCAACGGGGTAGTTAGGGTCATTGTGTTGAATGGCTCTGACATGTTCGAAAATTCGTTTCTTTACTGGATGGAATGAACTACCAATGTACTGAAGTTTGCATGGACATTCCAAACAGTAAACGCAAAATGGGCTTGTACAGGTCAAAGATGTGTTAATATGTCTTGTTATGGATGTTCCTGGTATAGGATACGATACAACTTTAGAACTGGATCTACAAGCTTTGCATTGTTGACATGGAAAAAACCCAGTAAGGTTTCCAAGTCGTGGTGAGCTGACGATTGGATCAAAGTGACTGTGTACAAGAACATCCTTTAGTGATCTATTTTTTCAGTAGGTGATTTTAGGATAGCTGGATAAATCCCTGCCTATTACTCCATCACTTTTCAAAATATTCCAATTACGAACCATAGTTCGATGGATAAGTGATGAGTCTTTCGAAAAGGTTGTGATAAAACGAGAAGTATTATTCTCTGTGTTACTGGTTCTACAATGTTTACTGAATAGGCTTTGTTGAGGGATTTTAATGACTCGGTCATAGGCTTGTTTTAAAGTGTCATCTGAGTAGCCTCTTAACCTGAATCTTTCCATAGATTCCTGCGCTACATTTTTTAAGTCTGTTTCCAATGTGCAGTTCCTCTTCAACCGCAATAATTCCCCGTAGGGGATACTGCTGATGAGGAGTTTCGGATGGCAGCTACTGGCTTCAAAGGTAGAGTTCCCAGCAGTAACTTTTCGAAATAAAGATGTACGAATTTTGCCATCTTCAATGAATACTTTAGGATCCAAAAATTCAACCTGTGTGTCACTAATGGTGCCACTGAAGTGTAGATTCACATTATTATTGTTCAGCTGTTGGATGTATGCCTCTGCTTCAGATTTGGGACCTTTCCAAAAAATAAACAGGTCGTCAATGTACCGGTGCCACCCAATTATTGACGAGACCCAGATTTGATTTTCATCGGCCCAGGCCACCTGCTTCTCCCACCAGCCGACGAACAAGTTTGCGTAGCTGGGGGCGAAGCAGGTTCCCATCGCCGTCCCCCTCTTTTGCCTATAATATTGCTTCTGGAACAGAACATTTTTATTATATAGACAAAACTTCAAAAATTCGATCAACATCGTGTTATGTTTTACCAGTCTCAAAGTACGAGTATTGAGGAAATATTGTACTGCATGTATCCCATGCTCATGTGCTATGCAGGTATATAACCCTGTCACATCCAACACTATCATCAACATGTCGGGTTCCCATACAATGTCCGAAATAGTTCGAATAAAGTCTGATGTGTCTCATACATAAGAGGGGAGTGTTTTAACATGATCTACCAAGAAGGAATCCAAATACTGGGACATATTTTCTGTTAGACTGCCTTTTGAGGAAATAATCGGTCTCCCCGGGGGCAGTGTTGCATGTTTATGAACTTTTGGCAGATGATAGAATGCTGGTGTGATTGGGTCTTGACATGACAGGAACTTAAATTCATTGTTGTCCAGCATTCCCTCTGAGACCCATTTGTCGAGTAATTTGTGGTACTTAATGATGCTGGAATTGTACTCTTCTCTGCTGATTTTAGTATAGCAAGTGGTATCTTTCAGTTTTCTAAGTGCTTCTGAGCAGTAGTATTCTCTAGTCATTAAAACAATATTTCCTCCTTTATCAGATGGTTTACAGATAATGTTCGGATTGGATTTCAATTTATGCAATGCTGTTCGTGAGCTAGCGAGAGATTCCATTGCCTGTTGTTAAAAATTTTGGCTTCCTGAACTCTTAGTTTGTCCAAATCATTTCTCTCTCATCTCCAGACTGTTCCGTATCAGTTACCTCGGACTCAGATGTCTCAACAACTGTGGCAGTTTTCTTGCTGATACCACTTCTGAGCGCTTTTCTTGGAGCATCGAATTTGCGCGCAAATGTCAGGATGCGTCCTTGCGCATAATCATTAGCATCTCTTTGGAACTTAGTTTGCTTCCGTTTCTTGATTTTATCCTTGTATGCTAATAGCCTTTTCTTCATTGCCTCTCGTAATTCCTGACATTGGACAGTGTTAGGATCCTGAGAAATTTTGGTTTCCAGGGCTTCAATTTCCTTTTGGCATTTTTCCCTGTCACTCCACGCAAATTTGATCAGTATTTTTAACATGCCTCCTGACATCTCTGCTGTATAGCTCGCCCATTCATCAAGTAGCATAGGATCTGGATTCTCATACGCAGGAACCGTGTAAATGCGGAGCCCACGTGGGATACGTTGCACTTCTAAGTATTTTTGAAGCGACGTATCTTCCCACTATTTTCTTATCTCTCGTTTGAAGAGTCTTTCCAATTGTGTAAATAAAGTTTTGAGGGGGCTTAGAACAGGAGTTTCCGTTCCGCTTGCCGCTGTGCTCTGCACTGTGTCTGTTCGGAAGATATCTTCAGCCGCGTCACGGCGCGCTTGATCTGAATACATTACAGTGGTTTGTGCTGCTGCTAACTTGTGTAGCTTTACAGATGGTTCTGAATCACTGAGATTATTACTATGAACACAGCCAAATATTCTGCCCGACAACGAGCGTCTTGATACGCTCTACCGTATAACAGAGAAAGAAACACAAGGACGTGACAGTACTCCGACTCACCCGTCCTCGATTTCAACTCTGCAGTGTCCTTCAAGAGTTCAGCTATCCGGCAATATGCTTCTTTGTCGGTGGTCCAAATGAAACTTGCTCTCAAGGTGAAGCGCCACACACGAAGTTCAGATTAAACCTTCTTTTATTCAAATCGGCAACAGCAGAGGCACAGCGCACTGAATTTGGTAAGTCTCTTACAGCCTTCCGCCAGACGCGTTTCCGGGGTTCATTTCTCCCTTCTTCAATGGCAGGCGCAGAAGGGAAGGTACAGCTACCTTGTATCCCAAATTCATTTTAAATGTTCACAGTACCGCCCAACAGGGCGTGTGGCATCAAGCATTCTGGTAAATGTAGTTGGGGGCTTGCTCGCAGCTGTCTCTGTGCTTTCCTAGGTGAATAATGCACATTACAGGTTACGCCGCTTCTGCTGCTTTTCTCATGCCCAAATGAACAAGGTGACTTCGTTCCCAAGTGTTGTTCTGTTTAGTAAAACAACCGGACCTGAAGCGTCAGCAGGTGGGCAGCTTTGTGCCCAGAGCGGGCCACTAAACATCCAAATGAAACTTGCTCTCAACATATATGTGGCCGAAACGCGTCTTGACTTCATGCAGCAATAAATAATGCTGGCACAAAAGTTGGTCTACACCAGTGATTCCGCGTCTAAGCGGGAGAATATTACGAGTTCCTGTTGATATATTGATGGTCCAGTTGAAGGCTAAGTGTAGCCGAAACGCGTAGGCCGTCCTGTAATTTTGCACTTTTGCACATGGTGTTTTAAGAAATAAAATTTAATGAACAACGTATCTGCTGCGGTGCCGTGACTTTCTTGCTGGAGGGAAAGGAGGCGGAAGGAATCAAAGTCATATATATATATATATATATATATTCCTCGTGCTACTCGAGCATTCAATGCCTCCTTAGCGAGAGTTGCATCGTCGAATAGACTCCTCGAGACGAGTCTCCACTATTGCAAATAAAGATGACGAGGCCATGTGCAATTTTCAATCTTTAATAGCTGCAGCTACCAAACGCGTTTCAACTGACTCGCAGTCTTGTTCACTGGTAATTGAGCTTCTGAACGGGGCCATTTTTAAAGTGCATGACGTGCAAAACATTAAAACTACAACAGTGACTAACGTGAAAACAGACTCATAGTTTTTCATCATGTTCACAGAGTAACATACAATAACATTTCATTACAACATTTCTCGTGGTTATAAAGTGAACCAATACCATTTAAATGATTCAATTTATATTTTGTCACATAAAATCGCTAGCGCTGTGCTTCTGCCCATTATAACGCTCCTGTGAGCACATTAATAAAAAGCTAATGTACCGTTTCAGTACTTGCGCTTTTATCTCTTTGTCACCTGCGCTCTTTTTACAATTTGAATCAAACTTTATTTAAAATTATGACAAGTGAGCTTTAGTAAGTTCCTTCATTCTATGTATTGGTTACACCTCTATTTAACATGTTTTAACCTCTAATGAATCAGTTGAAACGCGCTTGGTAGCGGCAGCTATTAAAGATTGAAAATTGCACACAGCATTGTCATCTCTATTTGCAATACATATATATATATAGATGTGATCAATGGCTTGCAAGCCCGAAACGCGTCATCTGTCTAGTGCTGATTTGGATATATACGGTTGAATAAATAACATCTTGCCTAAAATCAAAGAGGTCCGTTTCTCCTTCTTCGCCGCCGAGGCTTTGGTGGAAGTGGTCGTAGTGTTTTTTCGATATATATATATATATGTGTGTGTGTGAAGCTTTCCCCTGCTCCAAACCAATCCACTGGAATCGAAGGACAGCACGCTAGGAAACGGCACAAAAACTTTATTGTGCACAAGTTAACAAGGACAACGTGTTTCGGTGTTTGCCTTTATCAAGTAACTTCCTGTGTCTCCATTTGCCATAGAAATACACTTCACACTTCATGATGGAAATGGAAAAAATAATGTATCTTACGCTTTGTTTCGCCGTCAACATGAAGCATTGTAAAACTGAAATTCGTTGGCAAAAAACAAATTATCCCATAAATCGCCATAATTGACATTTTATAAATTAAGGCATGTAGTCAAAACAGTTTACAAAGCAGAAATGACTTTTCTAACATTAGAAGAAGGAATGTGTATGTGCATCGTTATTTAGTAGTGCCAGCAACGTATTGTAAAATACATTCGTGAAACCATTAATTGCGTGACAACCGAACAAATTCTAAAAACGGCAGCAGCTTTTTGTAAAATTATAGGCATTTCGAGCACAATATACATAACATGATTGCAGCGGGATACTGAGAGCAGCATAATGGGCAATGTAGGCATTGCTGACGGAAAGACACATAACCATAATTATAGCGTAATGCTAACAATTAATTTTAAAATTAAAATACATTTTCGACAACAAGCACTCATATTATCCAGCAATATAATGTGCCAATATGTTGCATACAAGTCTTCGTAACTTTGCATTCATATAAATGTTAATTTGCCCCGTAACAGTATTGTCCTGCCCTTTGCGCGCTATTGATCATTTCTCTTGTACATTCACTAAGGTAGCGCTTAAATAATGCCCCGCTATATTTGTATTCCAACGTCAATGTTGCCCAACGTGTAACTATTCTCCAAGAGACGCAGGTTTTATCCTTCTCTAAGTGCTGGGTATATGGGATGTGAAGGGATAGTGTAAGTGTGTGAATTAAATTATTGCTAAAGGGTGTAATATGTGTATAGGGACAGGATATTCGGGGGAGACATCTGGTGCTTATGGAAGACTACATAGCTTCCCAATGAGACTCCGCAATTGCGGATGCGATTCATATATTACCCTAGATTGGCAAAACACCAACAGTTCAAAATCCCCCGTTAATCAAAATATCTATCCTGTCTGAATAAAAAGTGAAAAATAGAAAAGCTTACTGCTAGAAAATCATCTTAATTAAAATCCTAACAGACTTCTGTTCAGGAGATTCCCAATACTGTTTATTGACTAAAGAGAATACCGCAGTTCTTTATAGGCCTATATGCCTAGCAAGTTCTTCCCCACTGTTAAGTCCTTTCAGCACTTTACAATCCAGATCCAGGATAAACCTGGATTCAAGGATCCTGAGTTGCTTCTCTCGGTCCCCACCCCTTATATGTTTTGGTATTCTATCCACACCAAAAAACTGTAAGCTGCTGTTGTTGCTGTTGTGACATTCTGTGCAATGGCGTGTCACCGGATAGTTATGATCACAATTTGCGATGGCTCGCAGATGTTGCAGTATCCTTAGCTTAAGTGGAAGTTTGGTACTGCCTACGTACTGGAGGCCACAAGGGCATTTCAGTACGTAGACAGTAAAATCGCTATTGCCATTGATAATGTGTCTTATTGGTCGCTTCTGTTTGGTGCCTGTGGTATATTCCTTACAGTTCCTACCATTCCGGTCTGCTTTACACATACCACAAGTGGTAAAGCCATTTGGCATTCATAACCACTGTGTTTGTGTGTCTTCTCTAGGATAGCTACGGACCAACCTATCTCGTAAGGATCTAGGCCGTCGATAAGTTATGATAATGATAATGATAATGAAATTTATAAAGCGCACGAATACCAAAAATGGGGTCTCTGCGCTATCTGTGGTCTGGCTCCTATCCGAACATTTAGAGGAATATATATATATATGTGTTTGTACTGACAAAAGCGAAGGCTGAAACGCGTCTGTTTACTTTTGCGCAATAAATCTATAATAGATTTAACCTAACACAAGTGCTGGTCCGGTCATTTATTGACAGTGAATCTGTGTGTACATATATATATATTCACTGAAAAAACCAAAGGTTTCACACCAGTTATAGTTAGCTGGAAATTTTACTCGCATAAAACCATTGAAATTCCCACGTTATAGTTAGTTGGACTCACTATAACTTGCACGTCTGCAATGCACTGCTGATGACGTCACATATTACATCACTCATGACAGTGTTTTTTAAAAAAAAATTGATTGGTTAACTGGCTTATTAAGTGTATCTTAGTGAATACATATATTAGCGAGTAATGTTTAAATATTTAAATATATGCATGAGTGATGTAATATGTGACGTCATCAGCAGTGCATTGCAGAAATGCAAGTTATAGTGAGTCCAACTAACTACAACGTGGGAATTTCAATGGTTTTATGCGAGTAAAATTTCCAGCTAACTATAACTGGTGTGAAACCTATGGTTTTTTCAGTGAATTTCAAAGGTTTTTTAATTGCTAATTCCTAACTATAACTGGTGTGTAACCTATGGTTTTTTCAGTGAATATATATATATATATATATATATATATATATATATATATATATATATATATATATATATATATATTTATATATATATATATATATAACATTTCTGTGGCAAAATGAAACCCCTCATTTTGTTCCTTTTCAAATTAAATGTATTAAGTGTTACCACTTTATTCCAATCAAGATGACTTCAGGTGTGCCATACTTTTGTCATAAGTAAGACTGTTAGCGTTCTAGTTGTTCTTTAGAACACTCTGGAACATTCTGTCCTTGGGCTATAGTTGGGCTACATCTGGCTGATATTTGGGCTACATTTGGGCCCTTTTGTCTCTGGGGGCCATCTTGGGAGACTGCATATCAGAATTTTTTAATGAAATATAAGAGGATTTGAGAAGTCACTCAAAATGTGCC
Source organism: Lissotriton helveticus (assembly GCF_964261635.1). Classification (NCBI taxonomy): domain Eukaryota; kingdom Metazoa; phylum Chordata; class Amphibia; order Caudata; family Salamandridae; genus Lissotriton; species Lissotriton helveticus. The sequence goes on along the minus strand of NC_136073.1, from coordinate 599,964,419 downwards.
CTAATTTTTCTTTCTTCAGCACTAATCATAATTTCTATGGCAAAATGAACCCCCTCATTTTGTTCCTTTGCAAATTAAATGTTTTAAGTGTTAACACTTTATTCCAATCAAGATGACTTCAGGTGTGCCATACTTTTGTCATAAGTAAGACTGTTATCGCTCTAGTTGTTCTTTAGAACACTCTGGGACATTCTGTAATTGGGCTATAGTTGGGCCACATCTGGCTGATATTTGGGCTACATTTGTTTTTTTTTGTCTCTGGTGGCCATCTTTGGGCTACATTGGGCTATATTGGGCTACATTTGGGCTCTAACATATATATAGCCCAATGTAGCCCAATATATATTTTTTCAAAGTTAATTTTCGTAAAAACCACTGGAGCATATATCTTGAGGCATAGCAAAGGCACATCGGGGTACCAGTCCCTACAATTTTGCCAAGTTTGGTGGAAATCCATTCAGCTGTTCGGGATAAAAGTGAGTCCAACTGCCCTATGGAAATTAACATGGGGAAAACACGTTTTGGGACCCCCCTTTTATCTCGGCCCCCGCTTGACGGATCCCCCCGAAACTTTCAGGGAAGGAGCGGAGCGCCGCGAGGCAAAGTTAAGGAAAATTACAGGCAAAATCCCTCATTCGGCGCCAAAGTTATTCCCAATAGAATGTTGCAGATTTCCTATGGAAAACGATCCTAACTATAACTACCTACTGGCGACCGCCAGTAGGTTTTATATATATATATATATATATATATATATTCACTGAAAAAACCATAGGTTAGAGACCATATATAGTTAGCTGGACATTTTATTGACATAAAACCAATGAAATTCCATATATAGTTAGTTGCACTAACTATATATCGCGCACCCGCAATCCACTGCTGATGCTGTCACATATTACATCATTCATGACATGGTCAGTGACATCACTGATGACATCTCAAATGACATCACTGATGACATCACTGATGACATCACTGATGACATCTCAAATGACATCACTGATGACATCATCTAGTGTCTGTGTGTTTTTTGTAAAGTTTAAATATGTTTTACATATTGAAGAATGAGTGGATGTATGGAAGACTGAGTGTGTGTGTGTGGCTGGCTGGGAGGTGTGTGACTCTGTGCATATCAATGTGTACTTGTATCAGTGATTGTATAAGAGAGTAAGTATGTGTTAGTATATGTGTGAAAAGTATGGTGTTCTGTGTTTAACTGTATAGATGAGGAAATCGAAGTGTGATTGATTCTTCACAGGACTGACTAGGTGTATGAGTGCATATGATAGTGTTGTAATAATGAGTGACTGTATGTATGAGTGATTGTATGGGTGAATGAGTGAATGTGTGTGTAGACGTAGGAATCAGTGAGTGCGTATGTAGTAACTGGTATTGGTGTGTCATGATGTCATCAGTGATGTCATTTGAGATGTCATCAGTGATGTCATTTGAGATGTCATCAGTGATGTCATCAGTGATGTCACTGAAGTATGGTGTTCTGTGTTTAACTGTATAGATGAGGAAATGGAAGTGTGATTGATTCTTTACAGGACTGACTAGGTGTGTGAGTAACTCCATGGATGAGTGGCAGTGTGTGAGTGTCTGCATAGGTGTATGAGTGCATATGATAGTGTTGTAATAATGAGTGACTGTATGTATGAGTGATTGTATGGGTGAATGAGTGAATGTGTGTGTAGACGTAGGAATCAGTGAGTGCGTATGTAGTAACTGGTATTGGTGTGTCATGATGTCATCAGTGATGTCATTTGAGATGTCATCAGTGATGTCATCAGTGATGTCATTTGAGATGTCATCAGTGATGTCATCAGTGATGTCACTGACCATGTCATGAATGATGTAATATGTGACATCATCAGCAGTGGATTGCGGGTGCGCGATATATAGTTAGTGCAACTAACTATATATGGAATTTCATTGGTTTTATGTCAATAAAATGTCCAGCTAACTATATATGGTCTCTAACCTATGGTTTTTTCAGTGAATTTTCAAGGTTTTGTAAATGCAAATTCCTAACTATATATGGTCTATAACCTATGGTTTTTTCAGTGAATTTCATTGGTTTTTTAAAAGCTAATATCTATAGCTGTAAAATATATTCTTTATTACGTGACGTATCACGTAGCCACGTGAGACGCCTCATGACGCGTCGCATAACCGTGACGTATCGGCTCTGCAGCGCAAACAAAACCCGTAACGTAAGCGTGCCGGAGCACGCTTACAGATATATATATTTTTTTTAACCTTAATTAGACAAAATCCACATGTGCACATATCTTGAGGCCTTGCAAAGGCACATCAAACAAACAGTCCCTACAATGTTGCCAAGTTTGCTGGAAATCTATTCCCTTAATTTTTTTTTTACTGTTTCTCTTGGTTTTCCCCTTGTTACGCTTACCGGGACGCTACCCGGTACGCGAACCGGACGCTCCAAAAACACAAGATGGCGGACTCCCGTTACGCTGCCGGTTAGCTGCCCGGTTCGCGTACCGGGAAGCGCCTCTACCGCGAAAAATTGCGGGGGACTTTAATATCCCCCTCATCAATCCTAGGGGGTCAGGAGGGGTTTACCTTGCCCCCTTTCCTTCATTTCCCCCTTCTTTTTTCACCACATCTTGTCTCTCGAACCTACCGAGAGACAAGATGGCGGCCGCTCCAGACTGTTTAGAATGTTGACAGACACCGGAGAGCCAATCAGCTTCGCTTCGCGAAGTTCCGTTACGCGTCAGGTACGCGAACCGGGGCGCTAACCGGAGCGCTGTCACAGATATATATATTTTTTTAAACGTTAATTTCTCAAAATCCACTGGAGCACATATATTGAGACATAGCAAAGGCACGTCGGGCAAACCATATCTACAATTTTGCCAAGTTTCATGTAAATCTATTCAGCCGTTCGAGCTAAAAGTGAGTCCAACCGCCCTATGGAAAAATGAATGGGAAAAACGCATTTTGGGACCCCCCTTTTTTCTCGGCCCCCCCTTGACGAAACCCCCCCATTTTCAGGGGCTGCTCAGAAACAAAATGTGCCATTTTCCTGAAAATTTAAGCCAATTCCGTCCACAAACGCCAAAGTTATTAGACATAGAATTTTCAGAAATCCCATAGAGAAAAAATCCTAACTATATATACCCACTGGCTATCGCCAGTAGGTAATATACATATATAAACATATATAATCTGCATATCTATATAAATATAAATGCATGCATACATATACATATATGCATACATATGCATGTTATTTACATGAAAGTTTTAAAAACACTAATAAAAGCAAAGCTAAAAAGCCACCTCATTACAAACAGAATGGCTTTAACTTAAACGAGGGCGAGATCTATTGCATTTTCAATGCTTGTTTACTTTGGTTCTATCAAGAAGGCATTCAGATGTGTCACACATTTGCCATAAATTCTGAATGTTAGCACTCTAGTTGCTCATTAGATCACTGTAGTAAAGCTAATGCTCACCAGGGAAGTCTGCTGCTAATCATGGTTTGCAGCCATTTTCCCGCATTTTTTATCCCGCACACTTTCAGTCCGCATACCATTATCCCGCAAGGTCATTGACCTCGCATACCATTATCCCGCATTTTTTCAAAACGCATGTGCATTTATCGGTCATGCCTTTACAAAGAATTACGTTTTAAAGGCATGTATGGTAAATGCATTTGCGTTGTGAAAACCACGATGACGAGAGAGGTAAGTGGGTTTGTGTTAATTTTTTCGTGGGTTAGTGATTGTGTAGTGTAGTGTAGTGTTGTGTAGTGTAGTGTTGTGTTAGTGTAGTGTAGAGTTGTGGTGGTTGTTTAGTGTAGGGTCATGCTGGGGGTAGTGTTTTAGGGTTTAGGGTTGTGTTGTAGTGTTTGCGTAGTGTAGGGTCATGCTGGGGGTAGTGTTTTAGGGTTTAGGGTAGTGTTGTAGTGTTTGCGTAGTGTAGGGTCATGCTGGGGGTAGTGTTTTAGGGTTTAGGGTTGTGTTGTAGTGTTTGCGTAGTGTAGGGTCATGCTGGGGGTAGTGTTTTAGGGTTTAGGGTAGTGTTGTAGTGTTTGCGTAGTGTAGGTTCATGCTGGGGTGTAGTGTTTTAGGGTTTTGGGTAGTGTTGTAGTGTTTGCGTAGTGTAGGGTCATGCTGGGGGTAGTGTTTTAGGGTTTAGGGTAGTGTTGTAGTGTTTGCGTAGTGTAGGGTCATGCTGGGGGTAGTGTTTTAGGGTTTAGGGTTGTGTTGTAGTGTTTGCGTAGTGTAGGGTCATGCTGGGGGTAGTGTTTTAGGGTTTAGGGTTGTGTTCTAGTGTTTGTGTAGTGTAGGGTCATGCTGGGGGTAGTGTTTTAGGGTTTAGGGTAGTGTTGTAGTGTGTGCGTAGTGTAGGGTCATGCTGGGGTGTAGTGTTTTAGGGTTTTGGGTAGTGTTGTAGTGTTTGCGTAGTGTAGGGTCATGCTGGGGGTAGTGTTTTAGGGTTTAGGGTAGTGTTGTAGTGTTTGTGTAGTGTAGGGTCATGCTGGGGGTAGTGTTTTAGGGTTTAGGGTAGTGTTGTACTGTTTGTGTAGTGTAGGGTCATGCTGGGGGTAGTGTTTTAGGGTTTAGGGCAGTTTAGTTGTTTAGTGTATGCTAAAGGCATATTCGTTCTAAAAGTTTTCGTTATTTTAATTTGCGGCCTAATAGTACATGCGGGATTTTTTTTGCGGACTGATGGTATGCGGGATTTCGTCGTATATTCGCTAATCATACTTTCTATGGCAAAATGAACCCCCTCATTTTGTTCCTTTTTAAATTAAATGTTTTAAGAGTTACCACTTTATTCCAATCAAGATGGCTTCAGGTGTGCCATACCTTTGTAATAAGTAGGACTGTTAGCACTCTAGTTGTTCTTTAGAACACTCTGGGACATTCTGTCATTGGGCTATAGTTGGGCTACATCTGGCTGATATTTGGGCTACATTTGTTTTTTTTTGTCTCTGGTGGCCATCTTTGGGCTACATTGGGCTACATTGGGCTACATTGGGCTACATTGGGCTACATTTGGGCTCCAACATATATATAGCCCAATGTAGCCCAATATATATTTTTCAAAGTTAATTTTCGTAAAAACCACTGGAGCCTATATCTTGAGACATAGCAAAGGCACATCGGGCTACCAGTCCCTACAATTTTGCCAAGTTTGGTGTAAATCCATTCAGCCGTTCAGGCTAAAAGTGAGGCCAACCGCCCTATGGAAAATTGCATGGGAAAAACACGTTTTGGGACCCCCCTTTTTTCTCGGCCCCCCCTTGACGAAACCCCCCCAAATTTTCAGGGGCTGCTCAGAAACAAAATGTTCCATTTTCCTGAAAATTTCAGCCAATTCTGTAGTCAAACGCCAAAGTTATTCGACATAGAATTTTCAAAAATCCCATAGGAAAAAAATCCTAACTATATATACCTACTGGCTATCGCCAGTAGGTAATATATATATATATATATATATATATTCACGCTCCAAGGTTGTCCACCATGTGAGTAGCACGCGAGCAGCAGCTTTATCTATGTGTAGGTGAGGACGGGGATCCGCTTGTAGACGCCGCTCCGTAATGGATCTGCCCGACGCGTTTCGAAGCTCCATCTGCTTCTCTTCAGGGGCTTTAACGGAAGCGGTGTGCGCACCCGCTACACTTCTCCAATTGTATAACTCGCCCGTCGATGGGCGGCTCCAGTGAGACCTCTGGGAAGTGTAGTACGGAAAGCACACAATCAAGTCCTGTATGGACTCCACAAGTGGGCCCGTCCTCGATTCCATGTACGGCTGCTACTTCACTGCCGTGACCCCCACGTTAACGGGGTGGTGCATACTCTGCGGCTGGACCGCCGCATATAGATTCACGCTCCAAGGTTGTCCACCATGTGAGTAGCACGCGAGCAGCAGCTTTATCTATGTGTAGGTGAGGACGGGGATCCGCTTGTAGACGCCGCTCCGTAATGGATCTGCCCGACGCGTTTCGAAGCTCCATCTGCTTCTCTTCAGGGGCTTTAACGGAAGCGGTGTGCGCACCCGCTACACTTCTCCAATTGTATAACTCGCCCGTCGATGGGCGGCTCCAGTGAGACCTCTGGGAAGTGTAGTACGGAAAGCACACAATCAAGTCCTGTATGGACTCCACAAGTGGGCCCGTCCTCGATTCCATGTACGGCTGCTACTTCACTGCCGTGACCCCCACGTTAACGGGGTGGTGCATACTCTGCGGCTGGACCGCCGCATATAGATTCACGCTCCAAGGTTGTCCACCATGTGAGTAGCACGCGAGCAGCAGCTTTATCTATGTGTAGGTGAGGACGGGGATCCGCTTGTAGACGCCGCTCCGTAATGGATCTGCCCGACGCGTTTCGAAGCTCCATCTGCTTCTCTTCAGGGGCTTTAACGGAAGCGGATCCCCGTCCTCACCTACACATAAATAAAGCTGCTGCTCACGTGCTACTCATAAGGTGGACAACCTTGGAGCGTGAATATATATATATATATATATATATTACCTACTGGCGGTTGCCAGTAGGTAGTTATAGTTAGGACCTAGTTTCCATAGGAAATCGTCAACATTCTATTTGGATTAACTTTGGCCCTGGTGGATGAATCTTTGCGAATTTCTCAAAGAAGATGGCTCAGTCCGCTGCGCTCCTTCCCTGAAAATTTGGGGGGGCTTGGTGAAGTGGGGGCTGAGATAAAAGGGGGGTCCCAAAACGTGTTTTCTCCATGTTATTTTCCATAGGACGTTTAGACACGGCTACAGGTCGAACGGCTGAATGGATTCATAAGAAATTTGGCAAAACTGTAGAGTCCGGCTCGCAGATTACGCTTTTTTTGGAATGGTGTAAATCCGTTCAGTAGTTGCTGAGAAAATTAAAGTTAAAGTCAATTATATATCTATAAGCGCGGACGGGTGCGCGCACTCGAGCGGCTGCGCGCGAGCGGAATTTTTTTTGCTGCGTGACGTTTGTTAACGTTCGATTCGAAGGAAATCAGGAAGTGTTGACCGCCATTTTGTCACTGCGAGTAAAAAGGGGAGAAGGTAGAGATTGTTTTGCTGCGTAGGTTCTCTCAGGGTGTGCAGTAAGGCCCTTAAAGGCGAAAATATATATATATATTTTTTTTTTTAAAGTTGCGGGGTGCGCGCATTCGGGCGCGCACACCTATTTACAAGAGTGTGAAAATGGAGATAAATCAGAAGTTTGAGTGCTTTGATATAAGGTGGCTCTGAAAAGAGCCCTTGTGTTAATTGAGTTGTTTCTGCATTTATAAGTAAGTACCGATGCAGAGTCTGATGTTGCAGAGGAAGATTTTGTTTCCCTCATCCGTGAAATGAACACCATCTGTCCTATAGATGTCTTGCATGTGGTAACGCAAGTTGTTGTGGTAAATAGAACCCATGCTATAATCTCTGAGGAAAGCAGAAACAGATTTATTTACATGTCTCCTTGCTTTCTCAATTTGTGCACAATGTTGATTGGACCAATTCCATTTCTGTCTTTGGCATATATTGGAATATACCAAGGCAGTTCGAGGAAAAAGTGTCATCAATTGTCGAAAGGTGTCTTTTAGAAGCATTTCCAGACCTACCCCAGTCAATGTGCCTAGATCGTTCCCACCACAGTGCACAATTATAAGGTCTGGTTCTGGGAGATGCATAAAAGTTTTCACCAATGGTATTAATTGGTGACATCTTAATCCTCTTTGCCCAATCCACGTTATCTGCACATTTGGTAAATCAAGGTTGGAAATTCGTCTGCTTGCTGCATATTTTCCACTCCAGTGAATATAGCTGTGTCCTAAAAGCCAAACCTTCATTTTCAAGGCAGATGCACTCGTACTCCGATGGGTTCTGGAAGTGGAATGGCAGTTAGAAGCTGAAAGTCAGGATAAAAAAATGGATGAGGCTTGGTGTGGTTGAAAAACAAAAGATGATTGGTTGATTCTAATACGTGAAGATTGAAGACTACGTTGCATGTTAATGTTATGTAAAAGAAAAAGTAGTATTGGGTGTGAAAAAAATGACATGTAACAGAGCTGTGGATAGGCAGGTGTTTCTGGAGGGAAAACAGTGTTGTTAGTTTGCTGTAGAACGTTGAGATATGAACTTTTGACCTGTGCCTTCAGCCAGGTGCAGAATGAGGTGTTACCATGGAAACAGCCAGAGATGGCAGTGGGTGATGGGTGACTTTTATGTGACATTGAAAATATTGTGAGGGACAACGAACTGAAATGTATATTTGAATACAAAATTTTGCGGGAGGAAATATGATTGGCTGAAGAGACATATATGAGTCTGTATTGACTGGATATCTGTGCCATTGAATTTTGGTTGCAGTGATAGCAGCATAATTGAGACTTCCGTCAAACGAATATCTATTTTGTGACTGTCACTGTTGTACATCGTACAAAGCATTGGTAAAGGTAAGTCTGTAATTGTTTGTTTTGTCATGTACCGTAAAAGAAAGGGTTCACGGGCTGTTATAGGCCTGTGGGTTCTAGTATGAGTAAATCAGGTCGACAAAAGAAAATATTAAGTTAGTACAGCTGAAGTTACGTGGAACACATGAATACTGTTTCAATATACAATCATTTTAGTTGAGATTATGGATTAAAAGAGAGAACGTGTATATTTGAAATGTTTATTCAGAAATGCACTGTTTTCAAGGCAAGTTTCTTATCTAATACGAGTGCAGACATTGCAAAAAACAAAGTAATCGGTATAGCCACTAGTACATAAAATACAAACGGTATAGTTGATGAAAAATGAATATGGTTTAGCAAAATTAATTATACACTCTTATGAGGAAGTATATTGGGGCAGATTTATTAAGGCCTTGCGCCGCCGGTGCGTTACTTTTAACATAAATAAGGCTCATTATATGTTAATAAATGGATGAAGGTCTCTGGCCTTTCAGTTTAGGAACGATACATGAAAATGCTAGTGGTTAGACCAGTGTTTCCCAAACTGTGGTCCGCGGACCCCCAGGGGTCCTTGACCCATTCCCAGGGGGTCCGCAGGCAGCAGTTTTAAAAGCACGTCAAAGTTTTTTGCAGAATTATCAGTTTTGGAGCAACAATAAAAGTGTCAAGATAACACCAGTGATTAATGTACCTGCTGGAGAGAGGAGAGTTGTGTCCAGTGGCAACTTCAACTTATCTAATGTAGCACAGAGGGTTACTGCAAAGAATATGCACCATGTATTTAATTTAAAAAAATGTTATATGCATAGGTCAGTGGGTTACTTACTGCTTTTGTAAGTAACTTATTTTTCTTCCCAGATTGTCATATCCTTGTGCATAATAAGGTCTTCATTTACTATTCTTTGAAAGCTAATAAAATTCAATCTGTAATGATAACTGTGTTGTAGACTGCACCATTGTTTCCCAAAAACCTTTGGGGGAGAGCATTCCAAAGCCCCCTCTGTAGTGGTCAGGCTCACTCATTGCACTTGGTATGTACCGTATGGGGACTGGTCTGAAAACATTTTCTAGGGCTGCTTTTGGTTTCCAGACTGGCCCTTGCAGGAGCAGGAGCCTCGAACAGCAAAATAAAACCAGCCATGTAAAGGTTTGCCACTGGGATGCAGCACCAATCTTCCCATTAAATTATTTAGTTTTTTGTAAATTCACAGAAGTGGAGGAGCGTGTCGTTATCCTCCTTGGCTTAATGACACGGTCCACCACTTCGGAAACGAGGGTTTTTGCCATATTTACAAGAATATGGTGCAGCCCTGTGTTTCCCCCTGCGCTTGCGCTACACTTAGCAGGGTAGCGGCAATGCAGGCACCCTTGCACCATAGTGCAAGTGTGACTGCGTGCAGGGGAAGATTGTTTATGTACAGGAAGATCCTCCTTCCTGACATAAAAAATCCAAGTCATGAGTGATGTAATATGTGACGTCATCAGCAGTGCATTACACGCGCAAGTTATAGAGAGTCCAACTAACTATAACGTGGAATTTCATTGGTTTTATATCAGTAAAATTTCCAGCTAACTATAACTGGTGTCAAACCTATGGTTTTTTCAGTGAATTTCATAGGTTTTGTAAATGCTACTTCCTAACTATAACGTGTGTAAAACCTATGTTTTTTTCAGTGAATATATATATATATATATATATATATATATATATATATATAGAGATCGATGCCAATCCTGCTGAACACAATGAATAAAACAACCGCTGACTCCGTGGGTAAAGGTTTCAAGCGTAAGTGTTTTTATTCCTCCGTGATGGACGACTTGTTTCGGCGGACGTGTCCACCTTGCTCACAACATCGCAAATCTCTACGGTGCAGTATAAATTAGAAACAAGGTGTAAACCAAAACTGATTGTCATGGAATCTGACTTAGCGACCACAGCAATGGAAAAGTTACATACAGCCTGGGACATACAGAGTCATGGTGAGTATGTGCAGTGTTTCTTCCAGTCAATCAAAGTTACAAAGGTAGATGAAACTTTAGTTCGCTAACATTATGCATAGGTTAAATCACATTTGTTGAATAATCACAAAATCGAAATAATACTATATACATCACACTAGAACCAGTGTTATTGAAGAAACCACAGACGAAAAATGAAATCAGAATCAGATTAAAGCACAAATTAATATATATGTGCGCCTCACCATCTGCCTACTAGGTTGTATATGCAGAAAGTACAATCTAATGAATGTGTTTGTGTGTGAACATGTGCTCAGGCAGTCAATGTGTCTTACTCGGGGAGTTATTGTTCCTGAGTAATGGTGGCTATTGCCTATTAGGTGGCGTACCGCATGGAAAGGATCCAGCCCAAGTGGGCAGAGGGGCATGAAGTCGTGCACGGATCTACGGTGCCAATAAGACGCCCATTGAGCGTGCACATATTAAGGTGATTGTGGTCTAAGACAGTCGGTATGCAATTGTGCAGGAGTGTCCATATATTCCAAAGTGAAAGTGTTGGAATGTGTACGGTGATAAGTGACCAAAATGTGGGGGGGGTTGTATTAAGAATATATACAAGTGAGATTGATGTTAGGGAAAGGGTGGGTCAGGGAATGAGAAGTCGCCGCTATGGAGTCATAAACTCATGCGGAATTAAAGGTGGACACTCAGTGCCTCATTCGCATTCAGACCGTTCTGCATCTATATATATATACGAACACACACACGCACACACACACACACACACACCACACACACACACACACACACACACACACACACACACACACACACACATGTGCACACACACACACATATATAGTACATTCCTTAACCTCTTTTTACCAGTATAAGCTTCAAAGACACCTTGCTGTGTGCTGAAAATAGGTTGAGAATATCATGTAAATTACCTAATCATTCTTACACATCTCATGACATTACAGTACTTGCTTTGTGTCATACTATACCCACCCAGAATAAAGAGAAGCCTTGTTTCACAGAGGGAGAATCAATACTCTGAAAACCCCTGTTAAATGTCAAAAAAGTATGAGAAACAAATAAATATTCTTAAAGGTTCATTGCACATATTTTCATGTCATAGAGCAGTGTATCCAGAAAGTATATTTCACTCCAAGCTGCTGCTTTCATTCATATCATAGCGCGCAAATGAATTTGCATTTGATAATATTTTTTGATCCTTACGAAAGTCTTTTGGCAATAACATAAATCCTGTGTTTTAAGACAGCCACTGTGTTATCTGCACAGCGTGCTGGTAATACACATAAACTCAGCAAAGCCCCCGTTATTTGCCGAAGACTACGGAAACACACAGCTTGCACCGGTAGTAGAACAGCGCACTGAAGAGCAAATGCAGCTAAAACGAAAAAACAAAGTCACGGTCTTTAACATACACGTGAGCGGCGGCTTTCCTGAAATCTGAAACCTCAGACCATAAATCTTACTGACTGAGTGAGGCACAAGGTCAAGCACAAATGCTGCCACTGTTAAGACACTACAAGCCTTTCACTTGAAACAAAATAATACACTCGGTCTCTGCTCCCATTAACCTCCCAAAAGAGACAGAATGTACAAAATATAAAATGGAGACAACCGTCGTGCTGCCTCACTAATCCAAAAAACCAAACAAGCACTATTAGTGGATATTATTTGGTGTTTAAACACCCTTACCACACCAGCATGAAGTCCCCATGTCTGATTCAAACAGTCTGCGGGACGTGCTGATTTCTCCTGGAATAATCGGCCCTGTGATGAGAACGGAAGTGACCTATATGGTCCCTCTTATTTGAACATCACAACAGTAATTCCTATGGAGTACACACTTGCTATTTCCTCATTTGAATTGGAATTGTTGCTCCAATTATTGCTTCTTGTACTGTTTGAAGGGGCCACTACCCCACTAAGCCTTGAAAGAAGTTTATGTATAATTCCATAAGCTCGTTATCTTCCTACCTGCCACGTGTGTATGATGCTGTTGGATTCCTGACAGCGTTCACTGTGATGGATTTAAGGGACCTTTTCTGGGTGTAACAGGTACATCAGAAGGACCATCATCTTAAATAGGGCTTTTCTTTCCAGCATGTTCAGCAGGAGGTTAATCCAAAGGCCTGTCATATTTATTGTAATAAATGTAAAAAGAACAGATGATGGGCGTAATGCTGAACAAATCAAACATTCACTCCCAGATACAGATCAGGGTTGAATTCCTAGTTTTTTTGCTCATGCCCACCGTGCCATTCCAGTTTGGACCCAGTCATATGCAAAATAGTCTTGACCCTGTGCCTCATGGGAACAGTTCAGCCCAAACTGTCAGGCCTAGTCCTCTCTGGACCAGAAACAAGCATCCTGGAACTGTTTTCAAGGTATCACCCCTAATCAGCCAGGCTAGCTTAAATCCAGTGGCTTAGCAAGCATGGGGCCCCCTTCTGGACACACATGAAACATTAGGATTGCTGTCGACGTTACAACCCTATGTGTATGTGTTAGTAGTTAGAAATCAAGATGGGTCTTCTCAGGACTTTGCACTCACGGATGTAATCCTAAATTACTTGGGGACCAGGAAGAAAGTATTCCTCATAATTGTTGCTGTATTTAATACAGCCTTTGTGTTGGGATTTGGAAAGTAATCCCAAGTGGGAGCTCCCCTTGTTGAATTTTGGACACATGATTACGGATACTTGCGGATCCGTGTGTGAACTCCATCCTGGTTCGGAGGAGTTATTTTCCTATAAAGCGCACAGCATTTAGGCTATCTACAGCCCTCTAATTCTGAGGAAGATCCGCCGTGATGTCTAACTACTAACACATACACACAAAGTTGAAAAATCGACGGCAAACCCATTCTCTGTCCACCATCTTAAAGCAGTGCAAATTATTATTTAGGATATTGATGAACTGTGGATATGAAGGAGAATAGACATTTTTTTAAATATTATTTCTATGTATGTCATGTTTAAATCAGTCTGTGTCACATTGTGTAATGTTAAACTTATTATTTCACTGTATGTCACTTTATCACGTAATTTGATCTGTTTGTGTGTTTTTGACAGCCTTATCTGAAAAAGAAAATGTAAGCATATTCTTTAGATATATGACTTCAAATATACTAAATAATTATAATTATTGTTGTATGTTGTTTATTTAGGTGATGTACGTTAGGGGTTTGTAGTACTGAAAATTCTGGACTCGAGAATTAAACTTCGTCGAAACATGACGAATTTGGTATCAAAAGACCGAGAATGGCTAGTACACTATGTACAAGCATTTTCGTCTTATTCGAATGACGATTTCACCTCGAAATCGTCATTTTCGTTCTGAACCCTTGGCTTCCATTTTGTATACGGCAGCCATTTTGTGAGTTGCCCTTTACATAGGCTTATAATACAGCTAAATTCGATTCCAAAGGACACGTACACCTTGATTGACTTTTCTCTGACCTGGGCAAGCTGGACAAGCTGAAACCATTGCCCCAGGCCGAACCTGTTTGGTCAGTTCCTCTCCCAGTGGCCGAATGAGATAGCATCAAGGCTCAACAGGCCATAAACCCCTTTTCATCGCACACACACCCTGCCGAATCTTGCTCACACCTGTCCCTGCTCTTTTCTCTCTCACTTGCTTTATGATGGGGAGGTGCCCGTTTTTATTGGGGGTCCACCGGTATCTGATGGAAATGCTGGGCCTTGTCGGGTAATTTGTTATGGGCTGGACAGAAAGAAATGTGGGCTGTCATCATGACTCTGCTTTTCCTTTGTAAAGAAAATATTTAAATGGTATACTGTAAATCCAAGAATTTTTGCCTGAAGCACAATATTTCGTATAAAAAGAGAAGCCAGACTGTGTAAGATTGAGCAGTCTCCTGAGAATATACTTCCCGTGTGTTGTACTTCTAGGACGCTTGTTACCTTGGTTGCAGCCAATAAAATCGATCCTTGACTTCACCTAGAAGACTCTGAGTTTCCGTGGTCCAAATCCGGAAAGTACCCGAGGTCTTTGGGTGTGTTCCCTGGCACTGCTGGGTTACCGGTTCAGTACCGGTTCTGCAAAACCCAGTACCTCAGGTTGGGAGAGAGAGGTACGCCCAGAGCCCCTAGTCCGGCCTCCTAGATTTTGTTTCCAACCCTCCCTCCGACAGGGGTGTTGAATAATGGTAAGCATAGGCCCCCACTCTCACAACTTCTTTGAGAACACACATTGATCTTCTCATAAAGGTGTGACTCCCAACACCTATTTTTTAATGCAAAGAAATTGCAACACCAGAAAGAACTCATTGTAGTTTATAACATTGTATGGCCAGGTTCTGAGGACACAGGGTAAAGTTTTGATGATAAATACTAAAGGGTTGATTGGTTCATTTGGAAAATTGTACTTAATACCATAGGTCTGATCGGCTTATTATAAAAGCTTCCAACAAGAACAGAAGAACTAGCCTTTTTCGTGATAAGTATTTGTGGAAGCCAATAGGTATTTAAGGATGGATTGATATTACATTGTGTAAGAGGGTATAGGCATGTATTTTGTTATCTTGAAACTCGCATATATTAAGAATTTTGGTATTGGTTACACCTTTTCACAAACCCTGGAGTTAGATTGGTGGATTGCTATTGTACTGTAGACAGTCATTTTGTTTAACTGACTCACATATATCTCAAGGAATTTGGTGGTGTTTACACCTTTTCATAAACCCTGGAGTTTGACCTGTAACATTCTTTTCTAGGCTCAAGGAATTTTGTGTTGGTTACAACTTTTCACAAACCCTGGAGTTTGACCAGTAACATTCTTTGCTAGGCTTCCTTAGAATTTCTTTACAGTTTCAGTTTCCCCTGTAATTAGAACAAAATAACAAAACATGCATAAAAAATGATACATACCTACATACGCATACATAGAGCGGCTGTGGGCCAGCCCTATTCTGTCATTCTGTCTATCATACACGCTCTGCTCCCGCCCATTACAGCACACGACATGGGGAACTGGATCAGCCTACTTCAGCTGTTTGTTCTGTCGCCTTGTGAGTGACAACATTTTTATGATCATGTGCACATCCACGTAAAAATGAGTGTGCTTCAATGCCAAGGCCGTACATTTTTAGTTTTCAAAAGCTACATTTTATAGGTCCACTCTCCCTTCTTTCTTTCTTTCTCTCTCCTTTTGGGTCTGGGATTTTGCATTACAGTTATCAATCTGACCCACTGCTTACTTTTGGGTGCACCATTTTCAACAATTGGCTTTCTTCGTTCAGCCTCTTTCAGCCATTTCATTACAACCTTGTCAATCATATCTTGGCTCCACCCACTGGAGTATGTACCCTTCTATCTCCACCTCAATTGTTTGCATTGAAATTCTTGAGGGACTACTTTGCAACTATATACTTCTGTCTCCACTCAAGAATTTGTATTGAAATTCATGACGGACAACTTTGCAATGATATGCCTGTCTGCTCAAGTTGTTTCCCTCTGTGTGTCTTCCTGTTCCTATTGTGTATCCCCCCAGTTTACTCCAACTTCTACCTCTTTTCTCTGTGCTGTCCTGATTCCCCTGTGTGCTACTATCTTATATCTCCCTTCTCCCCGTCCCTCCTTCCTCTGTGCACTTGCGCTCATGTCTGGACGACTACTCGTTAGCCAGTCTTCCTCTGTGCGATGTACTGGTGAATGTCTCTGGAAGCCACAATGTCACCAAACACTGGAATATGTGGTAGGCAGGTGCCTGTGAGAAGCTGCCATCTTCTCAGGAGGAAAAAAGCCAGAGGTATAAAAAAAAATCTGTGCTGGACCAGGACTTAAAAAGTTTGAAGAAAATCTAGAATCTGGATTCTGATAGTGAGATCTCACAGGAGTGAGTAGTCAGGTACAGCAAGTGAAAGGGAAAACTGAGACAAGTAAAGGAACACAACTTTGCTGTGACACACCCTCTAAACAGACAGAAGCCTTTCTATAGTAAAAGAACAGAAAAAGAGAATTGCCTCATACATCACCGGCCAGGTAACACAAAGAATTAGGAAAACCAGAAAGAAATCAAAGATGAAACAGCCATGATGAATGAGGCAAAGAAACAGGGACAAAAACCTGTACCGGACAAGTTGCAGAGCAACTTCAAAAGGCAGCTGCAAACCCTCAGGCAGGTGATTGCCATTTTGGAGCTGGATGAGGAAGGAGCAGCAGCCAGGAGTTCAGGGGAACGAGGGAAGGCAGTCCCAAGTGAATGAAACTCACAGCCTGCGTCTGCGGGTTTCATGTGGAGTTTTCGCAGACTCAGGAACCACAGATCCACACAAGACACTGTGATTCTTAATTGCCCGGGCAGCTGAGACGCCACAGTTGCAAAAGTACACCCTCTTTCTCAGGTCCCAGCATGTCAGGAAAGACCAGAAAACATTTTGAAACTATCTAGGGTCAATGACAAAAGAGGAATGACCCAAGACTGCTCCTTAGCAGGATAAACTTTCCAGTAAATGAAAAACTGTAATTGTCCTCTGAAAATTTGTGAATCACAGATCTCACAAACTTTTTACTCTGATTCTGCATCTACCATAACAGGAGGGGGTGGATGACTCAGAAGAAAAGCATCAGACACAAAGGGCTTCCTCTTGGAGACATGAAAACTAGGGGGAACCTTCCAAGAACTACAACAATAGAGCATAAAGGCAACAGCATTAATTTGTTTGCTCATTACAAATGGACCCAAAAAATTGAGGACCAACCCGGACTGGCAATTTTTGGGTGGGCTAGAACCTGGACAACACCAGACTTTCTCTGTCGCCTTAAATTTTGGGATCATTTGTCCTAATCTTTTGGTCCTGGGCTTTATAGCAGTTTTAGAATCTTGTAAATTCCAGGAAAACAATTTTCTGTTAGAGTCAAGCATCTCTGGGAAATCAGCAGCAGCAACCAAAAGAGGAGATGACAACAGAAAACATTGAAAGGATCAAGGATGGAAATCCTGGATCCACCAGAATGGAGAAACCTGGGTTACAGAGTGAATAGATTTGTTATAGAAGAACTCTGCTAAGGGTAAGAATGTTGCTTTGCTGTTTTGAGAGACATTGCAGATACACATAAGAAACTGTTCAAGACTCAGGTTCACCCCCGCAGTCTGTATAGTTAGTAGATTGTGGATGGTAACTTGAAGACAGAGCTTGATGGATACTCAGGGTAGAGCAAATACATTTCCATATCCTAGAAACGTACGGAGAGACCCTGTCTGAGATTATAATGTTGGGATCCGATGCAGGTGAAATATATCAGCCAGAAATTTCCTTCGGGGTGACAAATGCAAAAACAACAGTTGATGGACAAAATGCAGTTGACTGGGGGTGAGTGCTTGCATTTTTCAACACTCCGTCCATCATCCCCTTTGGTTTCGCTTTGTTCGCCCTAAGTTGCCAGGGTATGCTCAGACGTGGGTCCATTGCTCACTTTGCCACTGAATTCAAGCTAGCCTGGCTGATGACGGCTGATTAGCCAGAAACCGGTTCCAGGATGCTTGTTTCCGGTCCAGGGAAGACATTGCTTGGCAGTTCGGGCTGGACAGTTCCCCTGAGGCACAGGGTCAGACTGATTTGTATATGGCCATGTCTGAACTGGGGTGGTGGAGTGAGCTAAAGAATGATGATGGATTAACCCCAGATCAGTTGACTGGGAGTAAGTGCTTGCATTATTCAACACTCCGTCCATCATTCCCTTTGGTTTCGCGAGAAATTTCCTTGTCACCATGCTGGCAGATGAAAGCCTCTGGAACAAAGATAAATGAGCCATTGTAGAAAAGAGGTCCACTGTGAAAATGATTGCTGGTTTTCTGCCAAAGGGGGTCAGTACGCGATAAAGTTGGTGGAAATTGTGTGCAATTGGTGACGTGGGATAGGCAAAGGGTGGAGAAAGCTAAAAGGCTTATCATGGACTGCCTTGAATTGTGCACAAACAGGACAGGATAGAACATACACCCTTGCGAACAGTAGGCCAACAGAATAAACATAGAATTGTTCTTACGTTGAATTTACCCCGCAGTGACCTGCTGACTGGGATGGAGTATTCATCATATAAACCAAACAAGTGGTTCAAAGATTTAACATTCAGTCCCTTTTTAATGTATTTATTTATTTAATTGATATGTAACAATTAAAGCAATTCATGAATATAAGGTCCACAGTGCATTTGCAGTAGTACATATGTAGACATAAATACACAACATAGTAATGTACCCCGAACCCAAGGTGCATGTTCCCCTATGGCTCATCCGGTGCAGCCAACAAGTATGTCGTATGGGGACCCCAAATGTCTTTAGGTCTCGAGGCCAGTGGTAATTCTTCAGTGTACAGGTCCAGTTGGGACCTACAGTATGCTTGATCCGACTCTTTTACCCCAATGCAGGGCTAGCCTCCTCTTTGCTAACACCTGGGCCACAGACACAAATTTACGGTTCACCAGGTGCAAGCTCTTGACCAACTCCAGCAGACACACTCTAGTCTAGGATCACAATCCATTGGCTCAAGCAACGCGGCTGAAAGTGCTTCCATGATTTGAGTTTAGTATCGTCTAATAGAGTCACATTGCCAAGCTGAGTGAGGAAAATCTGCACCTGCCGTCCTATGTTGCACACAGTTCACATCTTCCCTCAGACTAAATTTACATAATTCTGCAGACTTGTAGCAGCGCCTTGAGACCTTGCAGGGAACTGTGCGCTATATAAGAATGCATGACTATGACTATGACCTCCAGGGGTCTGTCAAGCACAGCATTCACGCTCTTTAGTGCCTTGTCGGGGCCTGTGGCCGGTCCGTCTGAGCTGCATTATATAATTTTGTGGTCAAGTTTAGAAGTCGCCTTTCGCTAGTGTGAAGTGTCTGCAGTGCATTGAGTGTGGGTGGCTTTTGTGGGAATTGTGGGTAGAACTCATGTAGTGTAGCTCTGAAGGAGTAGTATGTAAATGTCAATTTTGCCTCATTTTAGGGCTTCACAGGTTGATGACACCCAAACCAACTACTGCATACGGTTCAGGGCCGCAATGCTGTAAACTCCAACTGTCCTCGGGGGCTCTAGCTGCACCGGCCCTCACAGTCCTGGCAGATAGGTGGTAAGTGGGACACTCCGACCGTGCGTTTACTGACGAACCTGCTCAGCTGCTTATCGCCAATCAGATAGTCACCCGGAGCGGTCTTTCACCATCCGCTCAGAACAATTAAGTTCAATCACCAGCTATTTCACAGCAGTGCCCCAAGCAGCAGACTCTCCTATTTACAGGCTTCCTGACACAGATGCAGTTCGCCAGCAGAGCGGTAACCCGTCAAGGAGGTCCCGATTCTAAGTAAGAAGCCATTCACGGTCCCATGCGTGAGGAATGATCCCACGGCACTCATTGGTCTTGTGACCGCGAGTACGTCGTACAAAACCCTTTGGAGCTTTGACAAGGCCCATTTACAGACGGTACAGATGGCGACCGTCCTTCTGATTCTCTCCTTACCTTCCTGATGAAGACCCCAGCATGAGGCTTGAACCAACCCTTTAGCGTAATCGGGGGTCGAAACGTAGAACTACGCCTTTTCTCCACACACCATAGGATCTAAATATGAGATTGATTCTCCTTCTCTATGTGTGATGTATTTGGGAACCTTTGCTCATTAATTTGACTGTAAAGGTTTTTGTAACTTTAACATGATGTTATGAACATGTCACTACACCTTTACCCTGTCCCTCTCACTTTTCACTTACCCCTCCCTTCCTCACTGAGAGCACTTGATTCCAAAATCGAATGTAATGACTTCACAATTACATGGTAATACTTGCCTTTTACATGATGAACTATTGGCTGCAATTTGATCAAACATTGACTTTGCATGAATAAATGCCAATGAAACTGAATTGAACAATTTAATTTTGTGAAAAATATTCTTCCATTTAATTATTTGTAAGTTGATGATGATTGTGTGTTGAGGTATAGGAGGATGTCATCTGCATACAAGGCTATGTGGTCCTCATGATGGACATCCCAGCTCCACCTCCTCTATAGTGGGTCACCATGGATGATCTGGGAAAAGGGCTCCTTTGCTAAGGTGAAGAGAAGGGTGCACATAGGACAACCTTGCCTCGTGTCACGCCTGATGGGGAATGGGTCGGAAAGGATCCAGTTTACTCGGTCCTGGGCCGAGGGGTGGGAGTAAAGCACATCAACCATACCTCTGAAACACAGGCCAAGGCCGGCACAGGCTAGCACTTAGGGAGGTAGTCCCAGTCCACCGTATTGAACAACTTTTCGAAATCAACAAAGAGCAGGGCTAGGTCATGTGGTAAGGAGTGTCGATGGGCTAGGGCTACGTGGAGCTGTCAAATACAGTGTTGTGTGCTCCTTTGCGGCATGAAGCCGCATTGGGCGGGATGAATAAGAAGCACCAGCACTCTTTTTAGTTTGTTAGCTAGGATCGTGACAAAGATTTTTATTTCACAGTTGAGTGGGGAGGTGGGACAGTAGCGGGCACAGGAGGTGGATGGAGGCTCTTTTATGGGGATTACAACTATTGAGACAGAGTCCAGGTCCTCTGGGAAGGAACCTAGGTGACATGTCTATTTGGAAAGGGCGAGAAGAAGGGGGAGAAGTAAGACTCGATTTTTCATCAGGTATTCCATGGGGAACCCATCTGGGCTAAGAGTTTTCCCGGGGCTCTGCCCTGAGAAGGCGTTCTCGACCTCTTCCATCGTGATGGGGTTGTCAAGTAGTTTGGCGTCTGCACGGGAGAGTGTTGGTAGGTCGACCATGCTCAGGAGGCGTTCGCCCGCGGCACCATCTCTGTCCTTCCGGACACAGTACAATACCTTGTAGTAGCCGGAAAAGGCTTGGGTGATTACGGGTAGGGTCCGGTGCATATGGCCTGCTTCATCGCTGACCTCTGACACTATTTTATTGGCCTGTTGGTATGAGGCCAACCAGTACAGTTTCAAGTTTCAAGTTTAATGTTTATTGCTTGATTAATTAAAATCATCACAATACCCCCCCCTTACAAAAAAAAAAATAAGTTTCATCTGCTCACACAGCTGGAAATGTCATTGTGCAACAATCATATGATATCTGTGCTGTATCTCACATACATTTCATATGTATAAGATTCTATTATTATAAAATCGTTCTAAACTATACTTAGATCTAGTTACAGCAGAGAAAGTTAAAATAATATGCCATCAATTAAAACTATGGAGATATGTTACGTGCAATTATGATTTGGGATCGTCCGCTTGCAATAGGCAGCGAATGTTCATGTTGATAAAAATCGTCTTTAGATACTGTCTCCTTTGGGTTAACATAGCAGGACAGGCGCACAACAAGTGGGCCAAGGTTTCCTTTTGGAATCCGCATAAGCGACAACGTTCTGAGTTAAAACCTGTCACCCAAGAGGGGGATAGGTCCTTGGAGACATGCACCCCCATCCTGAACTTTAAGAAGCACATCTTTAAATAGGAACTAAAATGGGCAGATAAGTAGGCTTGTGGCTTTGAAGACCTGTATGAATTCATGACTGTCCATCCATGCCGTCTCTTTGTAAGCGCCAATTTATCTTCCAATAGAGATTTCTTTTTGCTTGCGGCATTCACTGTTTTGTTAAAGGACGCTCGATCCATCTTGTTGTCCCACGCTGTTTGAAGTTCCAAAGTGGCCAAAGATGTACTCAGGTAACTTCCTCAAGAATTTGGAGTTACTTGCTTGTTCTGTGACCTTACTTCGTCCCAGCAAAGTCTATTTAGAGTGTCCTCTTCGGATAACCGGAGGGAGTAGCAGAATTTAATAAAATTGCTCATTGCCCTATATTTTAGATCCTGAAGCCCAAATTCCAGTCTTACCTGGGCGGGTGAGGCACATTTTGGCAAATCAAAAACTGCTTTGTAGATTTTTGACTGCAAATCGTTCTGGAAATGCGAATTTTTGCCACACCAAGGAACAAGGCCGTAGGACAAACTTGGTTGGATTTGGGCAGCCATAGCTTTTAGCAAATGCGAATGATTTGGGCAGTCCAGTTTCCTGCGCAACGATCTATATGCATAGATCAGAGACTGGGTCTTTGCTTTGAGGGACATTTTATGTTCTTTGTGACTAGTGCCCTGCCCGATTATTACGCCCAGATATTTGTATGAACTTTTTTCTTCCACTTGGGCCCCCTTAACACTCCATTGAAACTTTAATTTCCTGCTGTCAACCAGACGAACGATTTTTGTTTTGTCTTTGTTTATCTCTAGCTGTTCCGAGCCCAGGTAGGATGCCAAGTTATTTATTGATCTTTGTAGTCCCACTGGGGTTTGGCTTAGCAAGACTATGTCGTCTCCATATTGGAGGATTGCGACTGGCTTGTTGGCCAGTTTCGGGGGGTGGCAATCTGGGTTTTCAAAGTGTCGGGCAATGTCTGATAAGTACAAATTGAAAAGACTTGGGGCCAAGACACAGCCTTGCTTCAGACCACTTTGTATAGGAATTCTTCCAGTGGTGCTCGACCCGTTTCCCAGCTTGACTCTTGTCCAGGTGTCAGTGTGCAAGGTTACGATAGTGGTGAGGAGTGCATTTGGTATACCCCAACATTTTAGTTTGCTCCAACCAGTACAGCATTTTCCCATTTTTATTGCCCCAGTCTTAGATGTTGGCTATCATCGCACGCCAGAGAAGATTGGCCGCTTCTAAAGAATGAAGATGAATGTCTTCCTGGATGAAACATAACTGACGAGAAGTAGTGTCTCATCGGTTGGAAAGTAGGTGCTGTTCCAGGTGGGAGGCCTTGGGTTCCAGCTACATGTTAAGGGATAGGCAATTGTGTTCCCGCTGCCTGACTAAGTGTTTTGCAAAGCCACGAATGGTGGCTTTGCTGGCAGACCATTGTGTGCTCACTCGGGCGACTGTTCCGGAGTTATGAAGGAAGTAGGATTGGAGCTCTGTCTATAGTGTCTGGACAAAGGTTTGGTCTTGAAGATACCACGCGTTGATGTGCCGCATGGGTCTTGGACACGAAGGGGAGCGTCCCAGACCAAGAAGAAAGGGAGAGGGGTCTGTGACCCCTCTGGGAGTATGTTGATGTGGTTCAGCAATTGGCAGTCTGGAGCCAGTAGGAGGATGAGGTCAATACGGGAGTATGTGTAATGGGACGCCGAGGTGTGTGTGTATTGTTAAAGTGTCTGGTGCCAGGACCGCCAAACTTCGGAGAGGCCCCAGGATGTAATCCAGTCTCCAAGAAATTTGGTCCCAGGGATCCTGAAGGCAGTGGGACCGGTACAATCAAGGATTGGCGCGGGGTCAGCGTTAAAGTCTCTGTCTAGCATGCTGATACCCTGCGGGAGAGAAGCGACGTTAGGTCCGCAAGGCATCCCCTTAGGGCACCTGGGGGGACGTAGATGGATTAACCCCCAGCTTTCGTTTTGTGAGTGTTGAATGTCCTTTCCAGGTGTTTGTTCCTGCTTTACCGAGTGCCTCATCTTCAGAGTGCTGAATTTCTTTTATTTGGGACAGATGGATACAATGGGCAAACTTCCTCACTGCTACAGATGTAGATTACAGATTTGACCCTACATTACAGACACAAGCATTTCTCCAGTACGAGCAAGAATATCCTCTGCCTAATAAAATCATGCTTTTAGAACGCTACGACTATATCATTTACACTGATGGTTCTGCTCAGCCTGCTGTAGGAACCAAACACCAATATTCAGCTGCATGTGCAGTTGTAAAAAACCGTATGCATGATGGCAACTTCCATCCAGAAAAAAAATACACGTATGCACTGTGTGATTGCACAGCTGGCAGAACTTAAGGCTCTAGTACTGGCGCTACAGAATACAGATGCTGGATTCCCCACACTTATAGTGTGTGATTAATATTATTGCGTGAAGTCGTATAATGAGGATCTTCATTATTAGAGCCAGAATGGATTCAGGGACTCCAAAGGCTGCACAGTAAAGCACACGTTGCTTTGGAAACAGGTGGCAAAGCTGAAAGAATGCTTGCCATGGCTCATGCCATTCATAAATTGAGTCATCAACGTGTTGGCATTCATGTTGCAGGGAATTCACTGGCTGATGAAGCCACAAAAGTGACAGTTTTCACTGCCGCGGTTGCTGCAATCACTCGTTCAAGCATGAGAATGGACAGAGATGTCATTGTGGCTGAAAAGCTTTCAATTCAAGTAATCCTAAAAGCTAGATGCACAAAACACACTGCATGATCAGATTCTAGGAGTGGGGGTCAGAGTAATACCAAACAGTGATCACAGATTGGGGTTAATTCTGGTTGCACATGAAGGACTGGCTTCTGCCCACGCAGGGGTGCCTGCTCCGATTTCTCTTCTACAGCAATGCTATTGGTGGCCTGAACTTTACAAACAGACCAAAGACTTTGTCCAGAGATGTGGCATCTGTCAGCAGATGAAGGGCTTCACCGTGACGCATCCACCCCAACACCTCTTTGATTTCAAACAAGCCTCTGGCTTGTGTTTATTTGGATCATTGCAGCCCCCTATTATCAGATGGGGCTTACAGGTACATCTTGGTGGCAGTGGATTACTGCTCTTGGTTCCTTTGGGTAAGGCTACAGCGATCGGCTGACATCCGAAATATTATAAAGGATCTGCACATTTTTATTAGGACGTATGCAGTTGGCACACTACATTCTGATCAGGTTCAGGCGTTGGCTCTCAGGCTTACAAAGGGACTATGGGAAGTTAGTGTGTGACCCTGCATTTCTCGTCTCCATTCCATCCCAAGGGAAATGTGGTCATGGAGAGGAAAAACAGTGACTTTAAGTAGTCTTTAACAGAAAGGGTATTAGGCTCTGGTAACAGTTGGGTCCAGCACCTTTATGAGCGCCAGAGGGCTTTGAAAAATATGCCAAGAAAATCCCTGGGTGGTCAGACTCCTTATGGGATCCTGTTGGGGTTAAGATGTGAGTCCCACACCGCGATAATACTAGCATAGTGGCGGCAGAATCACCGTTTGATATCAATGAACGTTTGGATATTTTACAGGAATTGAATGATTTACGGGATGAATAAGGCAACGTCTGAGTAAAACGTAGCAGCACTGGAGAAGTGAAGCTTGTTCTGGCAAAAACAGGCTGGAACCCATAGATTGGGGATCTGCTCTGATAAAAGATTATGGACAAGAAAGAGTTTTGGCCATCTTACAGCTTGCCTGTCCTAGCTATTGAAGGTATACAAAATGTATTTCTCCCATCGCTTACTGGACACCAAGACAAAAGGTTTGTCTCCAGTGTTCTGATTAAACCACATCATGTGGCCAATTCTCAACAGTAAGCCTCGTGGACTCCTGGGCACCTACCAATCTCCTCTCAAAGCCATACAGGAGGGTCATATGGAAGATATAATTACAAATTAAGCCTGCTCTCTTCAACAAGATTCAACGATAAACAACAATGAAGTATGCCTTCTACCTATTTCAAAAACAACAATAACTGTGCAGTTGACAAGTACAGAAACACAGATTTCAATTCAGATTCACAAGAAGAACAAGGTCTACGTCAATGTACCACAGATCGGGTCTTCATCTAATTCAAACCAGCCTGCTGAGCTACCTGAAATAGACCGGATGGCATCTGGATACTTCATCGACCTTGATGACTTCTCTTGCGATGCATCAACGCCAACACCGCCCCCCACCACCCCTGCCCTTCAAACTAAAGGTGCGTGTCTTCTATCTTTGGCTGAAAATAACATGCTTTATTTCTCCATGGTTACACCTTTGGATTAAAATTGCTTTGCTTTTCCTAGTCCTTTGAATTGGTTTTGTGCCTGTGTTCTTCCTTCTTCTAAATAGACATTTTGTCCCAGAATGATCTGCAATAAACACTGTAAATTTGGTTCTGAAACCATACGCATCATTACACCATGAGGAAAGAAACTTGTCCCTGGTGAACATTTTAGCTGTTCCAGTTCCGTATGGGATTGTATGGGACAGGTATCATCTAATGTGTATTGTCCCACTGAACTCTTGCAAATTTCGCAGTTGTTTAAAATTTCTTTGAATGACATAATCATCCTCAGTACTATTTCTGATGATTGGGACATTTATATGGTATATGAATTGTTAGACAATCTAAAACATTCCACTGTGTTTTCTTCTGATGAGTTTTATAATGGTACAGCTCATTTTGATGAGATGTACTGTTTTCAACATGACTGTCATCATTTCCTAAACTTTACACAATGGGAACATTACCGTCTAACCCCAAGGGGTATTTCAAAAGCATTTGCACAGAAGTTTGATTATTTTTCTGGATATAACACATCAGACAGTATGCAGATTTCCTTTCCCAACTCTCTGTACAAGGTTTCGACTTTTGCAGGGATACAGTAGATGTAAAATATATCTGGGGGACTAGAGATTGGCGGGGTTCAGGGAACTGAGGCTTTATTCAGAGCCTGTTTAATGCCGCCACAGAAGATTCTCCGGGAACAAAACTGTGCAACAGACAACATGTCTTGGTTTAGCCAAGATAAAAGATTTGAACACACCAAGGGTTCCCACTCTTACATGATTTTACAAATGGCAGCGGTTAACACCCTATGAGAAAAACACTATTGATACTATGCTGTAAGAGTAGACATAACTCATTGGATCCCAATTTGAAGGGATGGTTAGCATGGCCGCTAGACACTAACAAGTTTATGGATAGATTCCTAGGTAACATCAAGGGATTTACAGCCAATAGGCCTGACATGTGATATGTACAAATTGAACATTTTGGTGTGGTAACAATTCACAATGTTGGAAAGTTGTGCCTTGATTGGCAAACAACCTCAACACTGTCTCGGGTAAACCAGCACTTGTCCCTTCTAGCTGATGACCTGGACTTAGAACACTTTTTAATGGTTCTTCAGAAACCATGTAAAAAGCGCATCCTTTATGCTGTCTACAACGAGATATGGAAAATATCGCCAACAAGAAGCGACTGAAAGGCTGCGTGAGAATGACAGGGCCAACTTAGAACATGCTCTTGCAGTGATGGACAACGGGATGACTACCTTGTCTTCTAATCTTTATTCTTTAGGTAACATTGTCTCATCCACAATGGATGGGCTTCAGCAAGACTTGTCTGCATTACGGCATGAGTCATTTCAACTTAGGTCAATTCTATACACTACAGACATCATGTTCTGGTCATGTGCTATAGCTCCACATTAACATCATTAATTTGTTCTCACCATACTACCTTTCAGAACAGCAGATAGCTATGGCACGGAAAGATGCGAAATACACAATGTTACTTATTGAAAGGTTTGAGAAATTACCTTTTTGCCATTGCTGAGATGACATCTTTGGATTGGATAATCAATTGGTGCATTACACTGCCAATCTTGACTTTTCACTTTCAGTACTGTCTACAACACCATCAAGTGGGCAGATATGAAGATTTGGGTGAAGGGTTCATACATGAACAATCGGAGCTTCCTTTCACATTCCGGTGTTGGAATAAGGATACTGAAGTCTTTCTCAGCTGCTCAGACGGTGAGAATACTTTAAGGGGGTCCCTAGTATGTGAGCACGTTTCGTTGCACGAGCCGTGCAATGCGCCTGTGGCAAACCTGTCTTGCTATTTGAAAGGGTCTCTGACAGCCATGATATGTCTGACTTTCAGATTACTCTCAAATGGAAGCTACTTGATGTTAAATAGTCATGGTTGTTTTGGGATGAAGCCAGGGGGTGCCTATTTGGTGACTGTATCTTCCATTGTAACATGTTGCACACAAATCCTGTTTCTGCCTGCCCATGTAGTTAGAGAGGATACACTGTGGCATTCAATTAATCTTAAAAACATGCGATTTGATGCCCTGAGCAAACTGAAAGCCTTATTATTTCACAAAGATGTGGCCTTAACTTTGGCCAAGGAGGAGGAGGAGCTTGGCGGGCATCCGAGATGGCCGCGTGAGCACAGCGCTCCCCGTACCCCCGCCGCTCCCGGCATAATATCCTGAACTAATCCTGATTTTTCACGAGGATTTATGTAGAGGACGTTGGGCTGATCTACCTGGACCTTTCAGAATTTGATTTCGACACCGGGTGCCGGAGTTACGGTGATTCGAACTTTTGGGCTCCGCCCTTGAGGTGCGCCCGGGACTGGGTGAGGCTCAGTGGCCGTCTTGGAGTTGAACAACAACGGCAGGGGGATTGGACTTGAGGGTCCCCCTCTTAAGTTTCGGTTTCGATTCTGCCTCAGACTGAGACATCGGCAAGAGAGTCTGGCCAGGGCTGGGTCCGGGGCACGAGACGGCTGTCGGGCCTTTGGCTGGCCTTTTCTCCTATTTGGCTGGCTCTATCCTAGTGGTACCCTAGTTGCGGCCCTTGGGTCCCGAGGCCTCACTTTCTGGTGCCCGGTCCGTTGAACCTGGTGAATCTCCTTGTGACGCAGTCTCCAAAATGGCGGGCAGAGGGGACCGAGAGACACGGAAGACGAAGACGCCTCTGCGCGGGGGTCCGATCCAATCTAACGTTATGGACCGTTATACCCACTCGAAGGGATCCCCCGGAGCTGCCCTGCCCGGTCCCAGCGCGTCTGACCACATCGTGGACACGTCAACGGAGCCTTCCCTGCAAGACATCATGGGCGCCATTTCTGGCATGAGGGAGACGATAGGCCAACAATATGAAACTTTGGCCCACAAAATTGACACCGTGGCCATTGATGTGAACTTAATTCGAGCCGATCTCTCGAAAACCAATGAGAAGGTGAAGTCATTGGACCTCAAGTCATCCAGCCTCACGGCAGACGTCTCGGAGATACAGACGGAGATTGGCAATCTCCGTAGGGTGAACGATTTCATGACCCGGCGCTTGGAAAACTTTGAAAACAGGGCACGTCGCTGTAATGTTCGCGTGGTTGGTGTTCCGGAGAATCCAGAACCCCACTCGGTTGATCTCCTAGTTGAGGACCTGATCCAAAACCACCTCTCTCCATCTGGACTGAGTAAATTTTTCACAGTTGAGCGTGCACATCGTGTTCCGGGGGCCAGGGTAAGCCAGGTGCCCCGCCGAGGCCTATTGTTGCAAAGCTTTTCCACTATAGGGATCGGGACGCTATCCTGCAAGCATCTCGTGTGAAGGGCCCGGTGGCCTTTGAGAATGCCACAGTGAACTTTTATCCGGACTTTTCCCAACAGGTCCAGAAGCAGCGAATGGGATTTTGTGGTGCCAGGAAGCGTCTTAGGGACTTGGGGCTGCGCTACACTATGCTTTTTCCGACTAGGCTGCGGGTTGAGTACAATGACCGAACCTTTTTCTTTGATCGGCCGGATGCTGTGAATGACTGGCTGGACTCTCTGCCTGACCGACCTCCTGAGACTGAGTCCACTGCCCACCCGGGCGGTGCTGAAGGTGGTGTGGAGAGCTGAACATTTCGTCTACGCCTGGGGCCTTGTTTTGAGTAACTCTTTCCAGGATTGTATGCCTACGTGCCTCTAGTGTTTATGTGATTTGTTGTGTGTTTTTCCTCGTTATTGGTCTTGCTCGGGGTGGCGGGTGGGACGGAGCCTTTCCTCCTCCGGGGTCTTTGTGTAGAATGGGGGTTCTTGGGCGACAGGCACACTGCAGGTTGGGGTGGCTTTTTAGCTTTTTGCAGGGGTGCAGGGTGGGGGGTGTTCTTTTGTCTGTTGGGGGGTGGGTGGTTGGGAAGTTCGTTGTTTGTGTGTTTTGTTTTCAAGGCGACTCTATCCTGTATTTGATGATGTTTCTTGTGTCATGCTCATTGATGGGGGGTTTTGGCGTTGCTGGGTGGGATGGGGGGTAGCGGGTTGAGATTTGTTTCGTGGAACGTTAACGGTCTGGGGGATCGTATCTAACGGAGTGTGGTGTTGAAATGTATACGACGTTTATCTCCAGATATTGTTTTCTTGCAGGAGACTCATTTGGTGGGCAATACTTGTCATGCAATGAATAGGTGGGGCTATCGCCTCGCAGCGCATTCGGGGTTTACCTCGGGTTCTAGGGGTGTGGGTATCCTTGTTCGGGCTTCCCTCCCCCTAGCTATTGATGATGTGGTTCTAGACGATCGGGGCGATATGCTGTCCTTGTGGGTCGCTATGAGGGTCGTACCCTCTCCTTATTTACTGTTTATGTGCCCCCCGGCCTGCAGACTTCTACCTTTTCCGATTTGGGCCGTGTGTTGTTGGACCTCCCTGATAGTACTCTCTTTCTGGCAGGTGATTTTAATTCTGTGTTCTCCGGTTTACACGACCGCCACCCCCCTAGGGATACTCCTGCGGCCCAACAGTGGTTGGGTGGGTTCTTGGACACGTTTGGCTTGGTGGATTGCTGGAGGCTTATGCATCCCACTCAGCTTCAATACACTTTCCACTCTGGGGCCCATGGGAGTCTGTCTAGACTGGATTATTTCCTGATGCCTGCGGCACAGTCGCCAGCGGTGCGTGAGATTGTACACCTCCCCAGGGGCATTTCTGACCACTCTCCGCTCTGGCTCCGTTTTGAGATTGGAGTGGAGGCAGTGGGCCGGGTGGCTCCTATCAATCCATGGTACCTTACCTCCCCCGAGACCCGCAGCCTTTTGATTAAGTCTTTGGACACATATTTTCTGGATAACGAGGGGTCGGTTTCCTCCGCGGTGTCCCTGTGGGAGGCCTTTAAGACGGTGATTCGTGGGCAGGCCCTCTCCCTTATTGTTGAAGCTAAGAAGGCAAGGAATCGGGAGGTGGTGGACCTTGAGAGTGAGATTTCTGAACTGGAGGCTGCTTTGGATTCTGGTGTCACGTCTCCGAAACTCCACGCCCTGGGTCTGAAACAATTTGCCTATAAGTCTATGGTCACGGATGCTGCCAAATTGATGTTCCGGGAGCAACAGGGTCGTCTGTATGATGTGGGGGACAAAGCGGGTAAGCTACTGGCATGGTTGGATAAGAAGGAGAGAGCTAATCGTGTGGTGCCCGTGATTCAATCGTCGAATGGTGCGAGTGTGACGGACCCGAGTGGAATAGTTGAATGTTTTGCTGAGTATTTTCGTGTGGTTTATACCCCTGTGTCTGTGAGGGATGTGGCTGACTCTCGCCTTCTGTTGCGCGATATAGCTTTGCCCAGTGTTTCCGATTTAGATCGTATAGCGTTGGAATCCCCCTTTACTATTGACGAGATTGCTACTGCCATCCGTTCACTCCGTTCGGGCAAAGCCTTGGGCCCGAACGGGTTGCCAATTGAACTGTACAAGCTACGTCCCGACAGAGTGGCGCCCTATCTTCGTGATATGTTTCTGGAATCCCGGGAACGGGGTATTCTCCCCTATGATCAGCGTTTGGCTACAATAGTTGTCATCCCCAAGGATGGCAAACTGCGGGACCTTGGTTCATCTTATAGACCCATATCCCTGCTGAATGTTGAGCCCAAGGTATTGGCTAAGCTCCTAGCGACCCGCCTCCTGACGGTCGTTAATGACTTGGTCCATCCAGATCAATCCGGATTTATCCCGCATCGCAACACGGCTCTTAACTTACGTCGTCTCCACGGTGCGATTGCGAGGGCGGGGCTTCTGACGGAGCCGGACATTTTGGCTTCGTTGGATGCCTCGATGGCTTTTGACACTGTGGAATGGCCTTATCTTTGGGCGGCTCTTGAGAAATTTGGGTTCGGGCCTGAGTTTATCGGTTGGGTGAAGTTATTATATGCTGAACCCTTAGCACAAGTGTTGGTAAACGGTAGAGTTTCGGCCCCTTTCGACCTTGGCAGGGGAACCCGTCAGGGTTGCCCCTTGTCTCCGTTGCTTTTTGCACTTGCCCTGGAACCGTTGGCTGCATGGCTTCGATGGGAGCCTTCGCTTAAAGGGATCCGTAAGTCGCCGGATTTTGAGGACCGAGTCTCACTTTACGCGGATGACATTCTTTTATATCTCACCTCCCCGCGTAAATCTCTCACTGTTTTATTTGATGTTCTTGCTTCATTTGGTGCCAACTCAGGCCTCGTTATTAATTGGGCCAAGTCCTGCGTGTATGTTCTTTCGGGTGTTTTGCCCCCATTGCCGAGCAGACTTCCTATCCAGGTGGTCCAGTCCGGCTTCAAGTATTTAGGGATCTTCATTACGTTGGACTCCTCACTCCGCTTTGAGCGTAATCTCCTCCCCCCGTTGCTTAGATTGCGACTGGACGTGGCCCGTTGGCGTAAGCTCCCTTTGTCTCCTCTGGGCAGGGCGGCTCTGTTTAAAATGATGTCCTTGCCGCGGTTCCTTTATGCACTCCAGAACTCCTATGACGACATCCCCAAGACCTATTTCCGGGAGATCGAGAGTCTTCAACGGCAATTGATCTGGGACGGGCATCCACGTATTGCCCTTGCGAAACTCACCGTCCCTTGGTATGACGGGGGCATGGCGCTCCCCGACATCAAGAGATATTATTGGGCTTCCCAGTTGTCTGCCATTAATCACGTGATGTTTTCACCGGGTCGTAATCCTGCTTTTGAGATGGATAGACTCCAGCTGCCGGGTGGGGACTTTAATAGAGCGCTTTATTCTAGATCGGCCGGGCGCCATCTCGTGGGCCCGTCCAGGAATGCAGTCTCTGTGTGGCGAGCCGCGAATGTGAGTTTGGGATGGGAGGATCGAATGACACTTGCGACGCCGCTTTATGCCTCTGAACGTTTGGGGTGTCTCTGGTCTACTAAGGGCTTCGACCGCTGGGACATGATTGGGATATGTAAGGTGGGTGATGTCTGCTCGAAGGGGAGTGTGAAGTCATTCCAGACCCTTCAGGCGGAATACGGTTTGAATGGTAGAGAGTTTTTTCGCTATCTGCAGGTCCGACACGCCCTCGCCTCAGTCCTCACTCCTGA
This sequence comes from Lissotriton helveticus, assembly GCF_964261635.1. Classification (NCBI taxonomy): domain Eukaryota; kingdom Metazoa; phylum Chordata; class Amphibia; order Caudata; family Salamandridae; genus Lissotriton; species Lissotriton helveticus. Next base: position 599,931,165 of record NC_136073.1, on the reverse strand, counting down.
TGAGAACCTGCCCGAGTCTTCCCCCCTCGAAGATCGTATCCTTGATGGCCACCTGCCTGATAGCACCATCTCCCTGATTTATAAAAAACTGATCAATAATCGGGCGGACTTATTGGTCCGACTTCGGGAGGTTTGGGTCGGCGATGGGATGGAATTGGACGATGAGGATTGGCAGTCGGCACTCTCTTCTCCGAAAGAGGTAGCCATCCCTGCCCGTCTCCGTTTGGTTCAACTTAAAATCCTCCATCGAGTATATGTCACTGGTCCGCGTTTGGTGACAATGGGCTTTTCCCCGGATGGGTTATGTAAGCGTGGTTGTGGGTCGAGTGCTACTTTTTTACATATTCTTTGGGAGTGCCCAGTGGTGGCGACCTACTGGACTGATGTGCTTGCGGTGATGACTGCTGTGACTGGTGTGGCCCTGCGGCCGGAGACGCGAAGGTGTCTGTTGAATGTGTGGGAACCCACCGACTACTCTGTTGCCCAGACCAGATGGGCTACCCTGGGATATATGATTGCAAAACGGGATATTGCGCAACTCTGGGGCGCGTCCAGACCCCCTGAGGTCTCGAAATGGGAGGATAACATGGACTGGTCCATGTTTCGTGAGAAGACCGTATATGTGGGCAGGGGCAGACCCAGGGCGTGGACGAAGATTTGGGGCCAGTGGAATGAATATCGTGGGGATATCTGTACCCCTCTCATGGTTGACACTACTGATGTTACCCTATCTCCCTAGGCTGGCGTTCCCGAAACCTTTTCATACTGTTCTGTGATTTTCCGGTTCTCCCCGCTGCTCCCCCCCCCCCCCGGCCCTGTCAGAGTCCCATGGTTCGTGCTATGTTCTCCTGATTCTTGGCCATCCCCTCCGCTATTTGGGCTGACCTTGATTACTGTGCATTCGCCTTTTTTCAGTTTTTGTTGTTTTTATGTATAAAACAGAAAATTAATATGCTCTGTACTATGTTTGGAGTAATGCTTGGTACCTGATTTGTGCCTGACCACGGGAGTGATTTTCTGCCTCTTTCATTGTGCCTTACTATTAGCGGCCAGCCCGTGAGGTTGTAGGCCCATTCTTGTAATTTCCTTTGCTTGCTCGAATAAAGGTTTTTAAAAAAAAAAAAAAAAAACTTTGGCCAAGGAGATGTTTGATCTTCAGGTGACGAGTTCCTATTCAGAGATCCAGGCGCTTCTCCGTACCAACCAACTTCCCATGACATTTGAGGGAGCTGGTCCATCATATTTGTAACATGCCTAGTATGACTGGAATTGTAAGGTATTTCAGGAGCATTGGCTCTGAATTGGTCAGAACCTACCAGACGGTGTTTGGAGTTATTTCATCATTTATCCACTCTGTCCTCGGAAGCATCTTTGGAGGTCTTCCACTGGTCCTGATCCTAGTTGCAGGATATTGCTTTTATTATTTTTGCTCTGCAATGGATGTCCCAGTTCAAGATCAAATGGAGCTAGCACTGACTCACGTCCTCTTGTGCCATGAAAGCATGGTGCATTTCTTTGACACACCTTTGCTTCATGAACTGGATGAGCATTAGTTACGGTCTTTCTGGACTGTATGGCTTCAATCTATACAGCCTGTGTTCCGCGGCCTCTTGGGCACTTAGGAGTGTGCCCTGAATACGTGCTTGGGGTCTCAATTGGTTGACTCTGCAGACATACAGGTACTGCTGGACTCACTGAAGGCCCATCTGTGCAGCTGTTCTCTGGGGATACCTTTCCCGCGTTCTATGAGCTTCCCTGGGTTGCCTCCCTAGTGGTTTGGATCTAGGCTAAGTTTCACTGGAACATCAATTGGTTGTATTTCCTCCCTCAGTGGTTGCTGTGGGTTGTGGATGGGAATATATTTGCTCTATTAATTTGCTTTGATGTATGCCTCTGGGAACATCATCTGCGGACGCTGGGAACAGCAATGTTTTATCTATCACTCGAAACATATGAACATCTGTCTCTGAGTATGGTGGGAACTTGTATTGAGCCTGTTTTTAACTGCAAAATTTCTTTAAAAGTGAATTCCATTTTTATTACTTTTATATTTTTAAACAGCTATTGGATTTTTTTATGCTTTGGGTATTCAAATAGCATGAGTAACCTGATTTTTAAGGCGATTTTATCACCCTTTTATCATATAAGCTTTTAGATGCTGATGTATTCTAATGGTGGGATTAGTTGCTTTAGATAGCCTATTCACCGACCTATGTACAAGGAGTGAGTGTCATGTGCCCGGGTTAGGCCTGGTAGGAAATAGTGCTATTTTAACACAAACACGGTCTCTTTCCTAAAGTTGCCTTCACTTTGTCACCTCGACTTTTGACACACATTTGCGACACTTGGGTTTGTTTCTATGAAACACCTACCTTGCTGACACACAGGACTTAGTGAGAACACTATTGCACTGCCTAGGCACTACACGCAAGGCCCTCTCTTTCGTGATACAAATGTTTTTGTTATTACATACATATAGCAACACAGCTATCTGTGGAATACAACCAATGGCAGCATGACTACAAACTCGGCGCAAGGCAAGGATGCTTTTTTCTATATATAGCCTTTTGTTTCCAAATACAATCAGAGGGGACGCGCCTGCTGATTTCGAGGGGTCCCTGCATACTTAAGCTTTTGCTTAACAGCTGACTGACATCTCAGTGAGAGGTGTCCAGTTCCTGACCAAGACACAGTTCTACATTCTTACCCACCAGGTAAAGGAGTTAGATAGTTCAGAAGGGGGTTTCTAGGCAGACCGTACATTCACACCCTAGACACTTAAGTTATGGTTTGCATTGTAGGAGTATGCTAGATTCTTTAAATACTGTATATGTATGCATACATAAGTTGTCTCTTTTTTTTATTCACTGTTTTGACACTGATTATAACTTTTGTCTGCTTGTGTCTATTAATCATTGCAGCACATATTTACTATACAAGAACCACTATGATTCGATAAGTATTGAAAAATGTCCCTTTGTATATTCTTTGTATATTTCTCTGAGCGAAAGAGAGCATGAGTAACTGGGCAAAAAGGTCTAGGCCTGTCATCACGGTTCCTGAGGGGACAGGGTTGTCATGTTCAGTAGTTTCGAGAACTATTCGCTCCCTGTTTAAGTTTAGGGGGGCTAACGGTGGCACTTTGAGCTAGCTGGTTTAAGGGGCAACATATCCTGTGGGAGTGCATAAAATCAGCCAGGCACCATCCTAAATATATGTTGTCAGCAAACACCCAGTTCCTACTGATTAGTGGAAACTACATGACACACCCTCCGCAATGGTTCAACCCTCCCCGACCCATTTTGAGTTATTTTCCATTAGCAAAGTCAATATTTCTTTAAGCAGCAACCGATTGCCTTTCCCAAAGCTTGTTAGTGCTGATGTTCTGTGTTGTGTTTCTGAAGCCCAAGCCTTTGCAATGACGACACTGAGATTTCTACAGACTCCCTGGCAGAGTTGGACTCTGATACCATTGTGTTGCAGAGTTGATTCTGTAATATAATAATCCTTGGGAGAGGACTGCAACAGACACACTAGTGCTAAAACTCAAGCCTCCCTGTGCAGCTACAGAGTGCTCCCTCCTTTCCGCTCACGAACCTTGACAGAAAGCCAAGAAAGGAAACTACAGTAAAATCTGTTGTAGTTCTGAAGGAAGGTAAGATCGTTCTAGCATGGTTACCCCCACTTTTTGCTGGTGTTAGGATCCTTCTAGCATAGTTACCCTCATTAGGTCTCGCCTGAGCCAGCTCATGCGCTGTCTGCGAGACATTTAGTGTGTGGGCTTTTAAAAGTCCTACCACAGCTTTTTGGCTGGCATAGAGCGTGCGGTTACGCGCACAATGACGAGCAGAGGCGCCATCTGGCTTTCTTCGCTTGTCATGGTGCACGCACATCGCACACCACTCGCCAGCCTGCTTTCACTTTTGTTGTCACGCCCGGGCACACCACTCGCGTCCTTTTTTTTTCTTTTAGCGGGCGCGCCCACAACTCCTGCTTGTTGGCAGTGGTTAACGTTACGAGTGTACACAGCCTGTTGATGGATGCGTTTCTCCCTTTCCTTCTCTGCTGCCCACTTTACCAAGCTTGGATTCTACAGAAATATCTTGGTTTTTCCACTGAGGGAGAAATGTGCTGAAGGTAAGATGCTTCTGCATCGAGCTGTGAAGTTCCTCGCGCTGAGCAGTCACATTCCACGGGCCGCAGTCACTCCGAGCTCCACTCCGGGGCTGTGAGTCCTCTGTGGTAATACAGTCTCTGGGTGCCGCACGGCGGGCGAGTGTAGTCAGTAACAAGCAGGGTGTTTAGGTAGGGAAGTCTCGTCCCTACGTATGAGATCTCTTTGTAGTTTGCTGAGGTAACTTGTGTCTACATGCTGCCTGTTGATGACGTATACTGATTTTCTCAACATCACTCTAATTGTACCAGTGCTGTCTTTTACCCCACTCCTGTCCACCCTATTCCAGCTCCCAAGCTGTGGCCCCACCCCGCATCTTTGGACCGCTGAGCGTGTTTATTTTGACACATGATTGACTTTTGACTTCTCACCGCCACTTCAGCATCTCTTGTGGACAGTCTAACTTCCCTAGTTTAAAGTGGATGAATGTTTGATAACCTTCAGAATAAAGATTGTCGGGTGAGAATGTTTGAAGGGGACACTGCCTTCATTGAGTCTTTTGGCTGCACTCCTAGAAGTGATCGCCGGGTTCTACTACATTGCCCAAACACTAAGGGAATATGCAAGAACCCTCCCTGTTGGAATGTCTGCATCATTTACACAACATCCTCCTGGAAGCCTCCACTACGTACAGCTGAACGGACGTTAAGTAGGAGATCTAATTAACACCCTACTGTGAGTGGTGCTCTAGGAGAAGACCCTTCTACACTTGCAGAGCTGGCTCTTGGTCTCATCTATCCCCATGGAGTAGTCTTTCGGAGGCTTCTTAATCTATGATTCCACCACCAACTCCCTCCTGTAAGAAGTGAAAACTCCTGCTGAAGTCTGAGGACTGAATGCTCTCCCTGCCCTAACACTTGTTTGTGCAGGTCCTGTCCTCTTTTTGTTAGACCAATAGCGCCGTTGCTCCTGCAGTCCTTTTTCTCATCTTTCAGGAGGATACTTGGAGTTGTGAGGCCACCTTCATATTGAAGACGCATCACAAACCCCTTGTCCTTGCTGCTCCTATAAAACACCATATATATGAAGGCAAACACTGAAGTCAACCAAAAATCATTGAGAAAGGCTAAGATTTAATCCACAGCTATGACGCCCTTGTCACTCGCTCGTCAAGTATCTCTGGTAAGTAGGCAGGTTTAGCAACTGTTGCCATGGAACCAGTAAATCTTCTCTGTTGCTGCCCTTTGCAGCGTTGACCTCACTAAAGTTTGGCCTATTATTTTTTTATAAAAGAACATGGTAAGGATCAAAGAAGTAAGGCAAGGCTGTGCAAGATGATTGATTGACTTCGCTCTTTGAGTCTGGTGTGAACATTGGTTACTTTCTAAACTGTTGCAGCGCTTGTCGCAAGAGGCCAAGTTAAAGGCCGGTGTCACGGTGATGGTCGCCAACAGCCAGGCAAAGACCAAGCAGGCACTGCGGACGCTGGACTCCATGACCTGTTGATGCCATGGTGAGTTTGTCCGATTGTGTCTCGCTGCCTATCCACAAATGAAGGAGTCCTAACACTGTCTATGCTAGGTGCTGGTGTTGAAGAGACAGTCCTCATCTGAATGTGTGCCAGTGTTTCAAGCAATGCTGATCAAAATTCCAAAAATTATAAAAAAAGATCTTCTAAAGTAATGCACAGCCTCTGATCATCAACACGTATCGAAGCCAGAAGGTCACATGGATTCATCCTATATTAATTGGCTCAGATTTAAGATCTGAGATTACCCTGAACTGCTGCAGGAGTTTTAAGTCAAGCAGCGGCTGAGCCCTTGGACTACCCCGGAGTGTCAATGATCAGAATATGAAGCCTGCGGGCAGTGTATTGGTGTCAAGTGTGAAGTAAATTGGGGTGTTAGTCTTTCTAATTGTATTGGCATTCACTTTCACTTAATCCATGATCAAGACACATGACACAGGCGTTCTCTGCCATTCTCTGCAGAAAGGGCTGGAAACGACTGGGCACAGTTTGTGTTCTCTCTGCTTGGACCAGGCTTGCTACCAGCACTGATCAGCAGCACTGTGTGCTCTGCTGAAGAGGACCTCTGTTTAAAGGTCTGTATCAATCCGTCATGATCAGCGGACAAGAGGTCCTCCCATTTCTTAGAGTGGAATTCATATCAATGTTTCGTTAATACAAGCTCTTGTCTGCTTCTCTTATCCAGATTTGAGTTGAAAATGTGGCAAATCTGGCCATATTTAGTTCCGTTCCTCTGGTGAGAACATTTCCTCTTAACTACATCCCCCATCAACTTCTTAAAAGTCCATCAGTGGAATTTCATTTAATTTCTTAATCTTTTACCAAAACGCTTTGAGATTCATCATATAAACAACTATAATAAAATCTACAGAAATATAAAGCAGAAAAACGTTGTTAGGCAGACAGGTGAGGTAGCAGCAAAGAGGTAGACGTGTAAGAGAATGGGTTTTAGGTAAGCATTTTAAGAGACACAAGGGATGAGACCAGGAAACCTGGGGGCATATTACCAACGAGTAGCGATATTTATCGCTAACTAGGGATAGCAACGTTTTTTTTATCGCTAAGCATCGCCGGAAATTATCGCTGAGATATTGTGCTATTAGCAACGTTTAGCTCCATAGCGATACATTTTCCGGTGATAGCGTGAATATCACTGAGAATACAGCGATATTCACGCATTAGCGACAAAATGCTCTTAGCCATGTTATCCGCCTCCCATTGGATAACATGGCTAAGAACTTTTTGTACCGTAAGAACTGGTCTGGCAGGCGTTAGTTTATGGAGATATTCGCGTTTAGCGAGAATATTTCCATCACTACGCCTGCCTTGCTAATAGGCGATAGCGACATTAGCGACGGCTTTTAGTAGTTAACTGGTTGGGTACGCCCACTTTGCATGTCATTAGCGACAAATATCGCTGACATGCAAAGCGAGCCCCAAACCGCTCGCTATCGCCTAAAAGCTGTCGCTAACTTCTGTTAGCGACAGCTTGCTAATGGAGCGATAGAATTATCCCCGCTTAGCGGCCGAAAACGTCCGCTAAAGCGGCGATAATTGCCTATCGCCACCATTGGTAATATGCCCCCACTTGTTTTCTTTTAGCGCGCGCGCACAATTCCTGGGCTTGTTTTTTTAACTTTCACTTTTTTTTGTCATACAGGCCCATGAAGTGTGCCCCTCTGTCAATGTTCCTCTGTGATTGAGCGTCTGCCACCCACCAGTGCAACAGTGGCTAGACCTCTGCATCCAAGAGTTGGGACTACCCTTCTTGCCTTTCAAAATTTTGCTCCACATCATACAAACCAGGTGTTTGACAGCCAGCAAGGTTTATGGGGTCTAGTTTGACGTCCCCCTCGGAATTTCACAGCGTAAACACGGTCAAACACTGCAAGTACTGTCTCACCACGCTCCATCCCTGAGCCCCCAGAGTTCATATTAGAGCCTCAACATGATGAGAGAGTGACAGCTCCAAGCCTGAGGTTCAGCATATACTACAAATCAAACCAAGCTGGATCGATTCTCCTAAAAGACCGCACACCCCACCACTAGGATCGCTTCCGCTAAAAGACAGCACACCCTACCACTGAGTGGGCTTTTAGACTGTCTTTTTATTGTCCTGCACTACACAGTCTTCGATTCATTAAAATGACAGACCAAAGCGCCACAAATGGGTTTAATCCATCGTTATTTTGCTCACCAAGCCACCCCAGTTCAGACATGGCCATATGGAAATCAGTCTTGACCCTGTGCCTCATGGGAACAGTCCAGCCCGAACTGCCAAGCCTAGCCAGGATGCTTGATTCCGGTCCAGGGAAGACATGGCTTGGCAGTTCGGGCTGGACTGTTCCCATGAGGCACAGGGCCAAGGCTGATTTGCACTGGGGTGACTTGGTGAGCAAAATAACGATGGATTAAACCCAGATCTGTGACTGGGGGTGAATGTTTTGCCATTGTGCAACATTCCATCCATCATCTTGTGTGTTTTGCTGTTCACCCTATGTGAGAAGGGTATGACCAGACGTCGGTCCCGTGCTGACTACGCCACTGGAGTCAAGCTATCCTGGCTGAAGATGGCTGATAGACAGAAACCGGTCCTAGGATGCTTGATTCCGGTCCAGGGAAGGCATGGCTTGGCAGTTTGGTCTGGACTGTTCCCATGAGGCACAGGGTCAAGACTGATTTGCATATGGCCATGTCTGAACAGGGGTGGCTTAGTGAGCAAAATAACGATGGATTAAACCCAGATCTGTGACTGGGGGTGAATGTTTTGCCATTGTGCAACATTCCGTCCATCATCTTGTGTGTTTTGCTGTACCCTTGTCAGTCCCTAGTATATGGGCATAGGGCATAGGTACACCAGGGGTCTCTCGTGGGCTGCAGCATGTATTATGCCACCCATGAGAGACCATTCAAACTGTGACTACAGTCCTGCCACTGCAGCCTGTGAGAGTTGGTTCTTGTACCTCCCACTACTGATCTAAGTTTTCTTATATCTGAGTTCACTACACTTACACCTATAAGTCACCCTTATAACAGGCCTTTCAGGCCTGAAATCAGGATGCTTGGTTATAAGTGTGTGTGTGCCCCTGCATGAGCAGGACACCCCTACGAACTCCAGAGTTGATTCTCCAGGCTTTATAAGTGCGGCCAGCCATTTTGATACATATAGTGGCCATTCGTCACTATGCGATGGTTAACTATGTAGTGGCTGTGCCGAACCTGGGCATATTTGGTATCAAACATGTTTGAATCGTGCTTCAGCACCATTACCAGTTTTGGAGGTTTGATTCCATGCACTGGGGTGGGGGTCTCCTTCAGGAAGCCCCCAATACTCCCGGTAACAGCCTATCAGGGTCTGCCAGCAATCTACTGCTGCTGCCGACCACAGACATGATTCTGCCCTCATGCTGCTGAGCTGAGCTCGAGCAGGGCACGGTAGAACAATTGGTTTCCTGTCACATGGAAGTGTGACTACCTCCCAGACAGGCTTGAGTGTATTGGGCTTGGGTAGGGGCGCTTGCCAACACCATCAGACTGCTTTAAAGGGGAGTATCCTCCCCGCTGTCCAACCCCACCACTGGGAAGGACCCCTGAGTCATCCTAACCCCCTCCTTAGGGTATTTAAAGACTTACCTGTGGATGGCTCCTCAGATTTGTAATGGGACAAGACTCAAGCTTGAAACCACGTCACTCTTCGACCGTCTGGACACTTGGACTTCGCCTGGAACCAAGACTGCATCAAGGAAGAGTCCTGCTGCTCTCGGTCTCGCTGTTCTGCAAGTCTTCTTCATTGTCTGTGCTTCTTCCAGGATCTTCAACAGACCTGCAGGTACTGCAATGAAGCTGACTGGTCTGCTGCTCCAGACAACCCATGGACTTCGAAAGGCTCAGTAACACAGGTGGTGGTTCTGTAACTCCCTCGAGGCCTGACCTGTCCTCTCTGCAATTTGGAGGCCAGTATCCCTCATCTGAACCACTGGAACCAAATCCCTATGTACCGTGTCAACTTACCATTGCCAAAGCTTGTTTGCTCTGCACTCTAGAGATCTTCAGGCTACAAGAAGCTCCAGCCTCCAGCATCTCTTCCTGCCAAGTACAGCGCCCTAAGCGCATCCTCTGCACCATGGGCCTTGCTTCTTGGTGAGCTGCTCAAGGTCCTCTAACAACTACTGTGCCTCCAGCCTGTGGGTCCTCTTGAAGGTCTTCTGCTCCAGTGGGCTCCCCTGCTTCCTCGGGCCTGCTCTGACTCTCCTGCTTGTGGTGAGTCCCTTGGACCTTACTGGTCCCAATGTTGCTCTGGATTCAGTTTACACACCTGCTGCAGCTGCTAAGGCTTGTTGGTGTTCCCGCCGGACATCGTACCCTGGTTCTCGACTTCCGACGTGGGACAGCTCGTGCATGGCTCCTGGTCTTCCTCAGCATCACCTGTTCCTCAAAGCAGCAGTGACAAGAGCAATCCATTCTAATTCCTGGTTTAATCCTGAACTCAATAATGAAAGAAGACAACTTACACTAGCAGAAAGAACATGGAGACAACACCCCTCGCCTTCTCATTTAGCCCTCCTCAGATCAATATACAAGAAGCATATTTTCATGGAAAAAGCATCTTTCTTTCATTTCCAACTGGTTTGTGCTAAAAATATGATTAAAAACAAGAAGGAGGTACCCTTTTTCAACTGAAAAAGGGAGGGGGTGTATAATACTACAAAAATTAAAGAGCTCCCTTTCCCTGCAGGGAAAGGGAGCTCTGTAATTTTTGTCGTGCTAAAAATATGCCCGGAGAACTCTTTAACATTGTCAGAAGATAAACTTCATCAGCCCCTCCTGAACAGCCTCTAATGAAAGATGTAAGGAAATTGCCAACTTCTTCACGGAAAAAAATGCAGGTATTGATCAATCCTTCCCGCAAATATTGGCCTTGCCCAGCCCCCAAATTTCTCTTGACATCCCCCCTTTCTCCACATCTACCCATTCTCTTAATCCTGTCCTTCACCATTCTACTCCAACTAGTTCTGGAAATATCCGTTCCAACACACAATTAAAAATAACCCCACCTGGACTAATCTCAAACCCATGACTGAGCTCGAAGTCTTTCACATCATTGCAAAATTTAAGCTGACCTCGCATATCAAAGACCCACTCCTGACAGAGCTAGTACATAACCATAACCACATCATTGCCCCATGTTGGACAAAGATTATTTTTATTTTTATTTATTTCATTTTATTTTTGGTGTTTAATAGAGCACGGACACGACCCCGGGTGGGGTATCAGAGCGCTTTACATTAATATATCTCTCAACAATTTTGTTACCAAGTCATCAGTAGTTGTACACTATTTGCAATTATGCTTACAACAAAAACCAAAAACACATAAATACAGTACCCCGAAGAGGTTAATGTTCGGTGAGAGGTAGCATGCATATGATCATGGGGATCCATGAAAATGACGAATCTGTTGCGATTATGCTAGGTATTTACTCATGCAAAAAGATTTGGCTTCCTTTTTGAAAGCGGAGATTGACGAAATTCTTCTAATGTTAGGGGGGAGAGCGTTCCAAATTCTAGGCGCTGCACCAAAGAACACTCGGTCATAAGTTTTTTCTTACAGAAACGACCCGGTTTTAGTAGTAGATCACCCTGACTCCGTGATACGCGGCATCCTCCTGATAATGTTATTTTCTGGGCTAGGTATGCTGGTGTTTTGCAATGTATCGCTTTATGGGGAATACTTGCCATTTTCAGTAGTATTCTTGCTTCGTAAGGCAACCAGCTAAGTGGTTTCAGATAAGGGGTGATGTGGTTGAATTTCCTGGAGCCCGTTATAAGTCTTGCGGCCGCCTTGAGACAGGCTTTCAGTGGGGCTGTTGAAATCATGGGGGGACCAGCTAGGGTTGTGCAACCGTACTCGATCCTTGAAATTACTAGTGCCTGGACTGCAGTTTTAAAGTCTCTCTTATTTAGGAAAGGTTTCAGTTTTCTAAGGTAGCTTAGGTGGAACTGGGCATTTTTTGCCATTGTGTTGATATGCAACAGCATATTCAGATTTTTGTCTAGTATAATTCCCAAGGTTTTGGTAGAATCAACAATCCTCTGCATACAGTTTAGTGGTGTGATCAGCTTGGTCCACTCTAGATCGTTTGTGGCGCTTTTCTGTGGGTGAATCATCAGGAATTCGTTTTTATGAGGGTTAAGCTTTAAGTGATTACTGGTTAGCCAATGGATGGTATTCTTTAGAGCTTGGTTCATGATATCTATCTCTTCTGTCAATGTAATCTTGATGTACAGCTGTGTGTCATCTGTGTACATGTGGAAAGAGATGTTAGCTCATTGTAATATTTCTGTGAGTGGCTCTACGTACAAATTGAATAGTGCTGGTGATAGTGTTGAGCCCTGGGGCACCCCGATCGCATTTCTGGACAAAGCTGATAGTATTTGGTTAACTGTGAATGTTTGGATTCTATTCTCTAGGAAAGATCTAAACCATTTCAGGACTGTACCTTCTAAACCCATCCTATTTTTCATGCGATCAAGTATTTTGGCATGATTCACTGTGCCGAATGCCGAAGAGAAGTCGAGCAGGATTAAGAGACTGGATTCGTTGCAGTCAAGGGCTAGTAGAGCATCATCCACGATGTGCAGAATCGCTGTTTCAATACTATGGTTTGGTCTAAAACCTAATTGGCAGTCATTCAGCAGTTGAATTCAGAGATATGATGGCTCAATTGTTGTTGTAAGCATTTTCCAGGACTTTGGCTAGTATGGGGATGTTTGTTACTGGTCTAAAATTGTTGAGGTCAGAAGGGTTCTCTGTTGTTTCTTTTAAGATTGGGGTGACTTGCCCTGTTTTTAGGCAGTCCGGCATTGAGCCTTGTGCCAGTCACACATTGATGATCTTTGTCCATGAGGGAATGAGCAATTGATTTATTGAAGACCAACACTTTGCAGGTAAAGGATCGTTGTAGTGATTGTTTGGTTTAATGATCAGGATGATCTTTGCAATGTCTAGATCACTGATAGGCTTGAATTCTGACCATCCCACATTATTTTTGGGCTTTTCCAGAACTGGAGTGCTCTTAGTAATACAAGGGTCTTCAGCTGCTTTTTTGAGCTCCGCCTTTATTGATTATTAACACCTCCTTTGCCTCTGGGTGTGTCCCTGACTCCCTTCAACATGGGCAAATCACTCCCATTCTTAAAAACCTAAAGGCTGACCCTAATGATCCTAATAACCTCCGTCCCATCTCTAAATTCCCACTCCTAGCCACAACCATCAACTCGAAAGCCACATGGGAAAATGCAACTTACTTGACTCATTTCAATCTAGTTTCAGGAAAGGCTGTAGTACCGAAACCGCTATGCTGAACATTGCCGACAACATTCCCGCATTCTCTCAATTGTTTTGCAGGCTCCATGCTCTTCAGGCTTGTATAAACTTGTCCTGATGATGATCCTAATATTTTTGTAGTAGGATCGAAACATCGTCGACTTGCTGGAACACCGTGCACACAATCCTAATCGATATTGTAGTGTAACGGTTGTCGTTTTTATCTTGCTTGTTTAACTGTCCACATTTCAAACAAGCCCTTCTTGCCCTGCATGAATGTTTTCTTGACTTTATATGTTTTGATGTAGGACGCAGGAGTGTGTCCCACTTTATTGTTTCTCGTTAGATCTACAATTTTGTTAGTCATTAAATTTTACTGTCCGGCTGGACAGTAATAATATAGCACTGATTCAAGTCTATATAGATTATTTATTTACATTAATTCCTCATCAAGGACCACTGTTCTTTTAAAAAACTGATACCCAAGGTCCTTGCTTACCTTATTGGGTCCTCATGTCTTTTTAAACAACAGTCTTCTCCAGCGGCATCTTTCCTGAAGTCCTCCATTGTAGTCTACAGTGGTTTCCGACATCACTTTGCACCTATGCACCCTGCTGTAGGTATCCTAGTTCATGGGGTATCCACGGGTGGGGTGACTCTCCAACCATCTGTCTTCCATGGGGTTTCTTCAGGGACTACTGAGAAGGGTCCTTTGTCTCCAAAACTGCAACTCCCACGTTCTCGTAGACTTCTATTGGACACGCAGCTGTGTTTTCACTCTGCACGCTGCCTCTTTGGGGTTCCTGGGTACTTACCTTAGGTGGTTCCTTGTGTCCCCAGATCTTCTGAGTCTCCTGGTCCAAGTCCCGACTTTGGTACTTTCTCAGTATATGGTTTGGTATCCCCCCTGGAGACCACTGTCTTTGGTGCATACATACCTATTTACAATTGAAGTATTATTGTGTATTTGTGTTTATATCTCCGTGTAGGAGATATACACATGTGTTAGTCAGTGTTGTGTAATAAATAGACATATTTTTATATATACATTGTGTGGTTGCTTTTCGTTTAACCTACTCTACATGATAAACCTGGTAAAACAAGCTGCTGAACACTCCTTCAAGATAAGCCTGAAGGATGCTCTTCACAGCTAGCACTTTGAGAGCTTTCACAGGTTATTGAAGACCACTATAATCACCATAATGGTTGTCTGGATTAGTGCAAGGTGCTTCACTTAAATAAGTGTGCACCAGATTCTAAACCAGCCTCCCACAAGTTGTTTAATGTTTTGAAAGCATACTATCAGGAAGTTTGTTGCTAAAATGCACATGGATCCTTAAAATGTCAAGCCTGGTGGCAGACACCTTTCAACATGTTCACTTAGGACACTCAGCTGGTTAATGCATGTGATGTACTGAATGGTGTTGCCACCATATTAGCGCAGTTTTTTTTACATTTGTATGTGAAAACAAACAGATACTAAGGTGAAATAGTGTATGCATTTCAATTGTGAGGTAGGCCCTTTAGTTAACCCTTGTGCAACAAACAGGTTTGAATCCGATCGGACTGAATTAGACTTTTATGTTCTGAAAGGTGATAATAATGCATACCACCAATTTGCAATAGCAACTCATGTTAGTTAGATTGCTAAGAACCTGGTACACTAGCGCAGGAACTGATACAACTCCCAGTACCTAAAGGATTGGCCAAATGGTATTTAGGACTAAACACCCAGACTTACAGATTTTGACCTTTCGTAAATGCAGATTACAATTGACAGGTGAGATGGACCTTTGCCACCGTAGTATGAATGGAGCTGGAACAAAACACAAGTCATGCATATATCATTGTAAGAAACTGCAGGAATGACTCACCGGGGTGTCGCTGTGGGGGGACTTTACAAAACAGGATTCTTTCATTAGTCTTAGTTTCTTTAATAGGTACGCAGCATTGATAAAATATTCTTTCAGATGAAAAGTAATACTTGTAATATCCTGTCAATTAATGCAAATGGAATGTTAAACAAACAGAAGTATGGGGCGTTGTTGAAATGGATAATTTTTATTAGACCTCAGGTGGTCTTCTTCCAGGAGACTCATTTGAAGTCTAATAGTCCGAAATTGTTTATTCCTAATTACTTTTCTAAGGTATTTTTCTCATCAGCAGGGGTGGCCCAGAGAGGGGTTGCTATTTACTTCTGAAGGGATCTTGCCTGGGAATTCCTTCAGGTTCATAGAGATGATAAGGGCAGGTGGATTTGGGTGGTGGCCAAATTGCAAAATAAAATTACAAACTTTGTCAACTATTATGGCCCCATCCACGATGATATTTCCGGTTTGTCAGAAATTTATGAATCTTTGAGGGGCGTCCCAGGACAGATAGTACTAGGAGGAGATTTTAATTTTATTCAAGATTTGTCAAGAGATACTTCTAACAAGAAAAAGAAACAGCTAAAGCCCAAAACAAAATGTTTTTTTGAAGCACTCTTACATGAATATCAATTAAGGGATCCATGGCGCTATAGAAATGCTGAAATTGAATCTTTTACATGCTATTCCCACCAGTTTCGGACTGCATCCAGAATAGATTTTTTTTTAATATCTAGATCTTTTTCGATCTTAAGAGCTGGGATTGGATGCAATCCGTTTTCGGACCATGCTAGAATTGAATTAGAATTAGAATTAGGAGGAGTGGATGAGATGCGCCCCAGGTGGCAGTTGGATCGCACCCTCCTACAGAACCAGGAGTGGGTTTCACAATTCAGAGATTGGATTACACAATACTTTGTAATAAACAATAAAACAGCTGAACCCTTCTCGGTTTGGGGCGGATTCAAAGCATCAGCACGCGCCCAGATTATTGCATATACTAGCGCTAAGGCAAACGAAAGAAAGTTAAAAATAGCTAAGCTTCAATCAGACGTAGAGAGGGAATATGCATTGCAGCTCCAACATCATTCAAGCAAACTAGAGCAGGCTAAAATTCTTCTTCGGGATTATTTTGTAGCGGAAGAGATTAACAGCTCGAAAGCCTTTCAACAAAAGGTCTATGAAGACAGCCAGTTGGTGGGGAAATTACTAGCTAACTCTACCAGAAAAAAGCAGGAGTCATCACTGATAGTGAAAATTCGCGATCCTCAGAGTGGGCTGGAGGAGGAGGATAGAGACAAGATCTCAAAAATCTTCCTGGATAAATTTTGAAAAAATTTACTCAACGGAATATCAGGTAGAGGATGTAATGATCCAGGACTATTTTACAGACATACAAATCCCCAAAATCTCCGAAAGTCGGGTAGATCAAATTAGTCTGGATATAAATACCCCTGAAATACAAAACTGCATAAAGGCAACCTCAGGGGGAAAAGCTACCGGCCAGGACGGATTCCCAATAGAATTTTATAAGGTCTTTTTTAGAGAATTAGCAACTCCTTTGAAAAAGTTATATAATCATGTTAGGTTAGGCGGGTACGTCCCTGCTGAGTTTAAGGAATCTACCATCATATGTTTTCTTAAAAAGATAAAAATCAGTATGATGTTAATTCATACAGGCCGATTAGCCTATTAAATTCGGATAACAAAATCCTTATGAAAATATGGGCTGAGAGATTTGTGTTTGCTGCCCAGGAGGTCATTCATCAGGACCAGTCTGGGTTTATTGCAGGTCGTTATATGGCAGTAAACACCGAGTTCCTAATCCAGGCATTAGACTATTTTAATATTAATTTGACCCCAGCCTGTATATTGATGATGGACGCGGAAAAAGCGTTTGACTTAGTGAATTGGGCTGCATTATTTTACTCTCTCGGTCAATTTGGTTTCCCAGCCTCAATTATTAAGATGCTTTATAACATCTACGAGGGAGCATCAGCCCAAGTAATAATCAATATGAAAGAGGCTGGTAAGATCAAGGTAAACAGGGGAACAAGGCAGGGCTGCCCGTTGTCCCTGTTGCTTTTTACTTTTTTTATCGAACCTTTAGTAATTAAGATTAGGGACAACATGGCTATTCAGCCCCCTTTAGTCGGTATGTCTAAATTAAAGCTGTTTGCCGACGATATCATTTTATATTTATCACCCATAAAAGAAAATATCGAAAGTTTGATGAGGTAGTTCAATAATTATGAAAAGATAGGGGGTTATAAAGTAAATCCCAAAAAAACTGAGGTCCTTGTATTAAACACTGATCCTCATTTTCTCCCTGCCGATCTGCAGGCCCAAGCTGCAAGAAGCGACCCAATAAGAAATCTGGGCATATATGTGACCACCGAATATGATATGCTCTATTCTATGAATTATATCAGAATGAAGAACAAAATTCAGAACCTTGTAGATCACTGGCTTCTTCTTCCATTATCAATTATAGGTAGAGTCTCGTTGATCAAGATGTCGGTGTTGCCTTTGCTTATCTTTTTGTTCAGTAACGTGCCCATTAAAATTAATTTAACATTTTTTAAAGAACTTGAAACAATGATGAGAGGCTTTATATGGGGTAACAAAGCTTCAAGAGTTAGACTTCCAGTATTACAACTTCCAGCTGAACAAGGAGGCTTAGCCCTACCCCATTTAAGGACCTATTATGAAGCCGCATTTTTTGATATATTGGCAGGATTATTGAGGAATAATCAAACAAGAGATACTTTTTTTCTTACAAGAATGCTACAAGAGGTAGGCTCCCAAATTCCAGTTTTTTTTTAAATCACAAGGCTCCCAAAGAGGTCAAGATATAAAACATTAAGAGAATATGCCTCAAGAATGTCGCTCCTTTTCAGAAAACAGGGTACTGATGGTTCTTATTATCTAAGTTTAAAAGAATGTACTCAAACAGGCCTCCCACTAAGCCTGAATCGTATTAAATCTTGGGAACTTTGTGGTTTCCGAGAGTTAAGACATTTTGTGATCCAAAACAGGGTAATTAGTTGGCAGGAGGTAGCCGCTAGAATAAATGGTTCACTACACCTGACTTTTTTTTAATATATGCAGATTTTTAATTTTATTAGAAAAGAGATAAGTGGCCTGTTTAATCCCCCAAATATCATACTAACAGCCCTGTACGATGGAATGAGTAAAGGTATCGGATACTGGTATAAGATGCTTCATTGCTCAAATCAAAATGTTTTAGTAGATAATCATCTTGAGAAAATAAATCTCGCTACACAAATGTAACTTTTCTACAAAGGATTGGGAGGTCATTTGTCAGTTGGGGAATAGATCATTGCGAGCTGCCAACTATAAAAGGATGTGCTTTCTGTCTCGTTGGTTAGCATATTATACACCAGAGGCTTTGGAAAGGATGTTTCCCGGAGCTGAAAATAAATGTTTCAGATGTTTGGCTAGTAGCCAGGGAGGATGGCATCACATTTTTTTTTCTTGCCACCAGTTAGAATCTTTCTGGAAGGGAATATTTGCCGATATCGAACAGGCTATTGGGAAATCTCTTCTACCAATAGCAGAAGTAGCCCTGTTTGGTATATGCAAAGATAGGAGCAGGTTTAATAAAGCAGAAGAGGTATTTATATTTATATCTTGCGCAGTTGCTCGTTCCATAATTCTTCAAAACTGGAAGTCCAGCGAGATCCCATCGCACTTAAAATGGTTCAACAAAATGAGGAGAACATGTTTTTTTGAAAAGGCTTATGCTAGCAGAGTGGGAGCTGTTGGGAGATTTGAGAGGAACTGGAAATATTTTGAGACTCTGGAGGATGATTCGTGAAGAAAATTGTGAGGAGATGATTCTTCTTTTATAGCCTTCTATCTGATTTCCAGGACATTTACACTTACTAGCACCTTTTCCTATATCAGATTGCACTTAGCACTTTTTAAGATAGTACTTTTTTGTACTTTTGGCACTTTTGCACTAGCACTTTATTGCAGTTTTGCACGTTTTTGCTGATGCATCTTATAAATTGCATATTTTGTACTCAATGTCCTGGGGAAAATTTTAACGCTGTAGTAGGCAGTCTGTTTCTATCTTGTTGAACCTTCCTTTTATCTTTACATATCGTTTTTAACTTTTTAACTTTTTATCTCTTGTTTGTTATTTGAGAAAATTATTGGAAATTTATTGGAAATTTGTGATTATTGAATTCTAAAGTATATAATGTTTTGTACCTTTGGCTTACCTGTTGCTCTATTCAATAAAAAAGAAAAAAAAAAAAAGGATTCTTTCAATGGCCAGGTCTATGTCAGAGGACTACAAAAACCATACCCCTCTCTTGTCTCTCCACAGTGAGACACTGACGGAGACCCGGAAGTGGGAGGGAACAACTCTGGATGTATTTACCGCGATCCAATTAAATCAGGTGGTATTCAAAGGGAGGCGTTTCAGACCGGTGGCACGCTGGCAACAGGAAGAAAGTCAGAAGAGCGGAAGAACGAAGACGGACCCTGTGCGCGGAGAACTGAAGGAGAACTCAGGAACGAGGACGATGTGGACGGAGAAGAGGCGGGACCGAAAGAAGAAGATGTGGGACCGAAAGGAGAAGAGGCGGAACCGGACGAGAGGTGGTGCGAGGATTGGTGGTGCCCTCCGGAGGATGCTGGGGAGCGGTGAGTGAGAGCATCTAGAGCAGTGGTCTTGAAACTTTTTGATGCCGAGACCCCCCATCAGAATTTTTTAGGCATAAGGACCCCCTCTCGACAAAAACTTCTAGAACCTGGTAGTCCTTATCATTGACAACCATAAGTGTTCTCCAGAGAAACGGTTAATCTGTGGTTGCACCTCGTTAGTACCAGTTTCACACCCAAGTATAGCAATAAGCAACAAAACGATGACCAGTACAGCTTTACAGAGGGCCTTCTACAGAGCGGCAACACCTGTTGCTGCATTTTAGTAATTTTTAAACCTTTTGAGTAAGTACATTATTTTGTTGTTAAAATCAGCAGTTATGCAGCAGATGATGGATTATGTGGCAAACGCAGCAAATCGGTATTATGCTAGAATCGCTGCTGCCGCACAATCATGTAATGCCAATGGCGGGAAACATCATTTAGAACGCGGTGTTTACACCGTAGTGCCTTTAGAACGCTGCCATTACAACGCAAGTCGTTGCTACGACTTGCGCTGGATGGCGCTGTTGGGCAAGGAATGTTGTAATTTTATATTTCAACACCTTCCCTACTGTTACGTGGACTGGTGTTGGAATATAAAATTATAAGATTCCAAAATCGTTGTAACAACTTGCGTTGTAATGCCCGCGTTGTCAAGTACCGCGATCTTTTAGATCGCATTGTACTGACATACATCCCCAATTGCCCTTGGTATAATAGCTGTAATACATGGGGTGCAACTTTATTGTACAGCATTAGAGGAAAACCCTACTATATTTCATGGGATGCTGACGGTTTGGCATTTACAGCTGCATGTAACCAGATGTAGTGAACATCATTCATCATAATTAAAACATATGTGCGTTTTTTAAGTCTTTCACCATCAGGTAGCTACATATAAAATAACAGGCAGTTTCCATGAATATCGAATACATTTTAAAAAGGTGTTACTCAGTGGGAAATGCACTATAATAAATTATGAAACCTCTATTAGTTAATGCACTACAAAAGTCTGTGTGAAACCAGAGAGCCACAGAATTAACTCGTGGTTGGTGCAGTGGAGAATTGTGACTTGTGTATTTTTAGTGCTATAAGGTCATAGCCTGTGAAAAGAAAGCACTGTGAATATGTAATTCAATTTTTTACCTGCAGTACACACAGTATAAGATAGGACGCTACAAAATGCGCAAAATGTTTTACGATAAAATGGTGCTTCCAAAATATACGGGCTGCTTCCAAAATATAGGGTCTTATTTATAAGTCCTTTGCACTGCCGGTGTGACATTTTGTATGACACTCTCGTTGCGCAGAGAGCAGCCCATATCAATGAGATCAGGCAAAGCCACTTAGCGTGGCTTTTAATGGGCTCCTAGATATGGTGTAAGGCAAAGCATCACAAGTCGGTGCATTGCTTTACACTGCATAAGGGGGGCGCATTCCAGGGGCGTTGCAGCGGGGTTTCCCTGGGGTTTTGGCACATTCCCAGATTTACAAGGATCTGTAAACCTGAGGTTGCGTCAAAACTGTACGCTGCCCCAGGGGATGTGTAACGAGGAGAAATATTTTATTTCTTCTCAATTGATTCCAATTTTTATGTGTAGCACACATAGAAAGAGGAAAAGGCCTCCATGGGTTGTTTTTGCACAGGAAGGCGTGTCTTCTTGCACACAAACAATCCTGCCAACAATGCAGACACCCTTGCACCATGGTGCAAGGGTGCCTGCATTGGCTCTAGGCACCAAATTGTGTGCTGGTAGAAAGGACTGGAGTGCACCTTATCTTATAAATACAGTCCAATCCTGCCCTTTTGATTAGGCATAGAGCAGCGCAGCAAACATACTTGCGGAGCTGCGTTACACCATTTCATTGCAAAGGAGACCCATAGATTTTTGTAAAATCCAGACCCAATGAAATGCAATTTTTTTACATAATTACCCTACAACACATTTCTCAGGGATAGTAAGCCCTAAGTAAAAACAATGACAATTAAAAGCAAGCACTTCACAGGTCAGTAAACTCTGGGCACTAACACTCAAAAAGCTTCAAGTGATTTGACCAATTAACTGCAACAACACTCTCCTGTCCTGAGAAATCAAAGCCAGGCAGACAGCTAAATACACCTTTCTGCCAGTGTGCTGCTGTCCTGAAAGAAATGCAAATATGCACAGCAAGTTAATCTGCAAATCCTTTAAAATTTTCAGATTAACTCGTTGTGCACATTTGCATTTCTTTCAGACCAGCAACACACTGGTAGAAAGACATGTTTAGCTGTCTGTCTGACTTCCATTTACCAGCACAGGAGATTCCCTGAATAAGACCCCAGGGAAAACATTTTAAATACCGGTGACTGTCTGCAATGTTTTCTTTTACCAAATAAAGAGTGCGACCCCCTTGCCATGCCTTCACGGCCCCCCCGGGGGTCGCACCCTACAGATTGAAGACCTCTGATCTAGAGGGACCAGGGATTGGGGTTAAGGGAAGCGGTGGTGAAAACGGGATGGGTTACGGGTAAGGGGCGGGAAGTCTCGCTTTTCAGCGCCCATGTTTGGTGAGCCCTGTGATATCTCAAATATGTGGCACCCTTTGTATTTGCCCCAGCTGAACCGCTTCCTGTTATTTTTTTGTGGTATTTGCACAGCAATACGTTTTTGAACCGAGCACTACCAAAATGCCTAGGCACTTGATAACAACCCCTTTCCCTACCCCAACCAGCACAAGAGAAGCATGCCCCAACACTAGAAGGTGTGGTGACGGGTATAAAAACAAATGTACATAATCAAAACCCCTATCAGACGGCTCCCTCTTTTTCCATCCTATGAGCCTCCGGGGAGATCACCTTGAGAACGAGGAGGAAGAGCCGGTAACACCAATCTTGGGATCCCCATCAAGCTCAATCCAAGATACATCGGTAGAAGAATAGAAAGGAACACAACTTGAACAACCTACCACTTCTACTCTTGACAATAAAAAACGACCTTTTCGTAAATTCATGCAGCCTCCTCGCCTGTTTATCAAACCCGCCCTCCCACCCGTGGTGTCAGAAGTTGGATTGAAAGGCAACATGGCGGCTGCCTTAGCAAAAATGGCAGAAAACCAGGAGCACCTAGGGAGAGTGATGGAGCGCTTCCTGAAAGTAGTTTTTATTTTATTTTTTTGTTTTGTTTATTAGTTTCAAGTTACACAACAATGCAACAACTACAGGTATACCGTGACATAGCTTGCTCAAATCCTTAGTTCCAGCATTTGCATACATTATAATCGGCTATAAGCGGCAGATGTATAACATCATCAGCATATTTACCACAGTGCTTACAAGGTACCATATAATAATAAGATCATAAACAATTCTATACAGTGCGCCGCAAATCTTCAAATTATTATTCTAAGTTCTAAGTTCTCTCAGGTAGTATATCCAGTCTAATCCGGCTTAGCCTCCTACACCATGAGTTCTTTATACACATATCCAAATATTTGCCCTCCTTCTCCATCTCTCCCACATTTCTAGTGATCTTAGCCCCGTGTATACTGTTACATATTGACGCAAATAACCTCTATGTCTCCCCTCTGGGGTTTGTAATTAGGTAGGACGAGATGCCAGGGGTAGCAATTCCGCTTTTTTTTACGACCTTTCTATTTACTGCACTATCAGCGATACGAACTAGTGACTGTGACTCGAACCTTTCCCAAAGCTATCATACGGCGGGATCCTTAATTCTTGTCGGTTCAAAACTCAGAGTACTGCCCATACATATTTTCGATATTGGCCATTCAACATATTGGCCTATTGTGAAGCGGTCTTTCACTTACTTCCTATCAGATTTTAAGAACAGATACAGGTCCAGGGAATTCCCTCTCATGAAATAGCCCTGAAGAAGTTCCTTGTGAACTAAACGCGTTGGCTGAGGAGTTTGTTTTATTTGGAACTGAATAAAGGAATTGTTTAAAACTTATTGGAGCTCTTGGATATTCTTCTCTGGTGCACCGTCCTTTTATATATGAACTTTGGGATCAGCGTTGCAGTAGAGTGTTTGTGCGGCACACTCTGGACGTATTGTACACAGGACATGGACACGTTTACCATACTTTGAAAGTACTTGTGCATAACCTTGGTCAGCCGTTCTTGTTCTTTTGTAATTGGTAAGCAATTCCGCATACGTTGACAGGTTCTCTTGACATGTTATCAAGTCCTCCAGCCACAGCTTGAATTTAGGAGCATGCCCCCTTCCCCATCTACAGGCAACTCTCTGTTTAGCCAACAATGCTATGGCCATAAATTTACGATGTTCAGCACAGAGTGGCTTCACATAACCCAGCAGGGCCAACAGCGGAGCCGGTGCCAATGGGGTGGCAATCATAATCTGTAAAGCATTAAAAACCTATGTCCAATAATCTCTAACTCCTGGACATTCCCATACCAGGTGCAGGAATCTCGCCCCCTCCGCATGACATCTGTCACAGCTCTCATTATCTCTAAGTTTATATTTGTACATTTTGGCCGGGGTGTAGTAAAGTCTGTGTAAGAACTTGTAATGTATGATACGTAGTCTACTACTCGCGGATACTCTCTCAGTTTGTAGGCAACAGTCCTCCCATTGTTCATCCGTCATGGCAATTCCTAGTTCCTCCTCCCAACGTACACGCGACTGTGTAGCCGGAAGCTCCCTCTGTGTATGTATCATATTATATATCCGGGATACCAGTTTACTTGCCGTATCTGTGCCTAGTATGTGCTGCATGGGGGCTAGCGCCCTGGGTTCCTCTGGGAATCCAGGAGTGCTCGACCTTATGCCCTGCCTTAATCTGATGTACAAAAACCCGTCCAGCACCGTCCTCTGTGTGTCTGATAACATCTGGTGAAGGGTACAAAAGCGGCTTTCTACATACAAGTCCCCCCAATTAACAATTTGGGCCCGGCTTTTAAATTTATGAAAGACCGTTTTCTGCAGCAGTGGCATAGCCGGATGATAGACTAGGGGTAGCAATGGCGAATATATAAATGGCACATCCAACATGCGCCCGATTCTGCACCAGGCTGTTATCGTGCACGCCAAGGCATCAGGCCATCTATCTTTGTCCCCTATCGGGAGGAAGAGCGCCCCCTCCAATGGTACAGGGTGTGCCAGCCAATGTTCAGCTGCTACTTGCGGCATATATTTCGGTTGCTTCACCCAAAACCATGCATAGTGGGCTTGCGCCGCAGCAAAATACAACTCAAAATACGGTATTCCAAATCCACCTTTCGCGTACGGGCGAGTCATCACCTCCCACTGTAATCTAGCTTATTTGCCCCCCACACTAAGCAAATCATCTCCAACTTAATCGTCTTAAAGAAATGCCCGCCAGGATAATAGGGTATGTTCAAAAATAAATAAAGCAGTTGAGGGAGTACCACCATTTTTATCAATGATGCTCGTCCCGCCATGGATAGAGGTAATGCCACCCCTCATGTAACGGTCTCTGTAATACGAGTCACAGCCGTCCCATAGTTCAGCCTCAGGAGCGCATCCCTATCTCTAGTGATTCTAAACCCTAGATATTTCAGGTCATCATCACACCACTCCAGGGGATAGTCAATCGAGAAGCGCCCCGTAGCCTCAGTAAGCGGAAAACAACTGGACTTCCCCCAATTTATTTGGACTCCTGAGAGTTTTCCAAACACTATGAACTCTCGCAGCACCGGGTTAAGGTTGTGCTGAGGATCACGTACATATAGGGTAATATCATCTGCATAGAGAGATATTAGTATCTGATGCTGATAACACCTAAGGGCCCTATCTTTGCGATATTGGCATAGTTTCGCTGCAAGCGGTTCTACAGCAATGGCAAACAATAATGGTGAAAGAGAACACCCCTCCAGAGTCCCACTCGTTATACTGAAAGTTCGTGAAGTATGGCCGTTAATAAGAACCTTCGCTACTGGCAAGGTGTACAGTAATTTAATCCATGACAGAAACAATGGCGGGAACCCCATTCTCAGCATCACCCCAAATATATAATCCCACTCTATAGAGTCGAATGCCTTAGTGTCATCTAAAAAAATCGCAGCTAGGGGGAGGTCCGGAGACACTTTGTTCAATACAGCAAAGAGCGTCCCGAGATTGTGGGACGTAGCCCTTCCGGGCACAAATCCTGATTGATCTGGCAGTATCAGGTTTGCCATCAATAGGCTTAGCCTCATTGTGATAAGTTTGGCCAATATCTTAACATGACAGTTAAGTAGCGAGAGAGGTCTATACGAATCACAAAGTTCAGGCTCTTTCCCTGGCTTTAAAAGCGACAGTATGACAGCTTCCCTCATTGAGGGAGGTAAATGTGTGTGGATTTAAGATCAGTCAATAAACAAATTTTGGTGGATTGTCATCCCCTGCTGCGCATTTAAGAGTTATTAGCGACATTGGATGGTGCAAAACCTTTTTCGATTATTGATTCAAAGGCGGCATATCATCAAATTGAATTGATGACCAATGGTCATTTTATTGCTTCTTTCATCACACCAGATAGTGCATTCAGATATACACACATGCCTTTTGGCCTGGCATCTGCCGCATCAGTATTTTAGAAGCTCATGTTTTACCTGTTCAAAAATACTTATAATGTGGTGGCATTTCAAGATGATATTTTGGTTCACACTTATTCTGAAGATCAACATTATCATACTCTTGATAAAGGTATGTCTATTTTGAATGAAAGGGGGATGACAGTTCATTGAGATAAATGCAAGTTTCTTGCCACAGTAGTGGAATATTTAGGTCACACCATTTCTGGGAAAGGTATTGCACCGAAAAAAGATTCACTCAAACCTATTCGAGACATTGTTGAGCAAAGCAACAAAGATCAACTCAGATAATTTTTAGGTTTATGTGAGTACTATTCCAGATTTGTCAAAAATGTTGCAGAAATTGTAGTACCTTTACGCTCACTACTCAAGTAGGGAGCACAATTTGAATGGTTGCAAGAAGAAAATAAAGCATTTGCAAAGCTTAAAAAAAAGAAATCATAGATTTGCAACCCATGTCTCCTTTTTCAAATGATGCATTGAGTTTCGTTACTGTGGATGCCAGTTCAATAGGGTTTAGTGTGTTTTGAGACAAACTAAAGGAAATGTGAACATACCATTGCTTTCGCATCTTGACCTTTGACAGAACTGAGTGTAAATATTGCTCAGTAGAGCGTGAGGCATTGACTTATGCTGAGTCTGTTGAACATTTATGTGGCAATAAAGGCAAACAATGTGACATAATGCATCATATTTTAAAGCAGTGATACTTCACTATTTTGTAATTTCTGCACATTAGCACTGTACAGGCAAATGATTCACCTTATTAGCATCGATGTAACACATAAATACAGCAATCTGCTTGAACATTAAAGGGCTTGCCGCTACACGGAAATATCTGCTATATTGTTTTTAGTAACTTCAGATTTATTTGAGCTTGAAACAACCTTTTTGTTAAAATCTGCAAACTATGCAGAAGATGATAGATTATGTGTCAGGTGCAGAAAATCAATAAATATGCTAACAACACTGTTGGTGCATAAGTCTACTGGCCATGATTGTAATATATTGGGATGACTGTAGTGCCCATTACATATAAAGGCATATACTCTTTTTTTTAACTCTCTGGGCATGCGCCCGCCGTCGAAGCGGGAGTGGGACCGCCCGACAAGTAGTCAGAGGTCCCACCCGCCAGATTAGAATGTGACCGCACTGTAGTCAGTCGGAAACATTTCTTTTTCTATTGCAGTTTGTGCTGCGGGCCAGAAAAGGGCAGTAGCTCAAGCAGCAATGTGAAAAGGGATGTTTTTAAACACCCATGCACCATGTGTCAGGCACCATGTGGTGCCTGGCATACAATGCATGGATTATTATACTCCAGGCCACATTGCGGAGGCCTGCAGGGCATAGGTGCCCTACTAGCTGTAATGCGCTCATTTAGAGTCACTTTAGGTGACCAACTCCAGTAGGGAGCAAGTCAGGGCGACCAACAAAGTCCTCAGACTCAGTTACCTCTACAGGTGAAGCAGTCTCCAGGCACTTTATCCCCATTGCAATGGATCCCTATGGAAGTGGTACTGATGCAAGGGATGAAGGATGCCGAAGATGCTCAAGGATACTGTGGATATGGTGCGGTCGAAGGGGTCTTCCCGTGGCTACTCCTTGATTCACAAAGGGTGTGAGGCGATCTTGGTCAGAGGGTCGATGTCCCTTGAGGTCCTCTTGGGGCTCACGAAAGTCCAGTCACCACTTTTTCTATCAGTCACTTAGTATAGCGGTCACAGACAAATCCTTCCCTGGGTGATAACTGAGCTTTTGGGTGACCAAACTGCATTCGGATGAGTCTCCTGGGCCCAATGAACTCTGGTGCAACTTTGAGTTTCAGGTACTGTTCTTTGGTGTTGTACGGTGGCGTTTGGAGGCGGCTTAAAAATTCTGGGCTACCACCTTGCCCCTGCAGGCTTCTCAGCTATTGTGTCCCTGTGCCCCTGTGCTGTGAACAGGAGGCCAGAGTGGGTAACAATATATCAAGTTAAATCTAAAAGTGGAAAGCAGGTTGTTTTGTTAGCTTTCTGCACTCTCCCAAAGCACCATTCAAGTCAGTGGATGTGCAGAATAACATGGAGAATTTTAACAAAAGAGTATATGCCTTCAAAGTCTATTTCCAACAGCCTTTTCATGGTGGGCTGACCACCATGAAAAGGCTGTCAGAAACTGACATCCTAATCCCTACGGCGGTGTCTCCGCAGGCACCGCCACTATTGTAGGGATTAGGCTCCGACTGTCGCT
Organism: Lissotriton helveticus; assembly: GCF_964261635.1. Lineage (NCBI taxonomy): Eukaryota > Metazoa > Chordata > Amphibia > Caudata > Salamandridae > Lissotriton > Lissotriton helveticus. The sequence continues at coordinate 599,902,867 of NC_136073.1, read as the reverse complement.
CCGACGGGCTCCTTGAGCCTGTCAGAGATGTCGGTCTTTCCCCCGCCCGCTGCACTCTGACCGCTGGTATCATAATTTAGCGGTCGGACCGCTGCCTTACTTAGATGTCAGGTGGACCAACACCGACGGCCTGTCTGTGGCTGTCCACCTGACATCATATTCGGGCCCTCCATGTTATTCTGCACATCCACTGGCTTGACCCACTTTGGAAACACTGGAAGCTAATAAAACTACATGTTTTCCAATTTTTAAGTAGACATTTTGTCATCCAGTCTTTAAAATGTACAAAGGGTGGGCTGTGGTTCCACCCACTCGAGGGTTTCTTTTTCATTTCATTCTATTGGCTGTTTCACCTCCTATGGATGCGTTCCATTGCAATGCATGAGGGACTAGTTTACATTTCAAAAGTATGCTGAATCATCCCATGTTATCTCATAAAGACATTATATGCACAAAGTAATCAATTTTTCTTTTGCTTTTGCGTTATATAAGGCTTTTTGAAATGTTTTTGTCAGAGCTCAAATTGCAAGTCAGATCTGTTGGCTTTTCCATTGCTTGAAGTTTTTCATTTTTTTGTACAGTTTTTAAGAAATAACATGGATACAGATGTTTTCTCTTTGTATATGTACGAAATTTGGATATAGCATATGAAGGCATATACTCTTTTGTTAAAATTCTCCATGTTATTCTGCACATCCACTGACTTGAATGGTGCTTTGGGAGAGTGCAGAAAGCTAACAGAACAACCTGCTTTCCACTTTTAGGTTTAACTTGATATATTGTTACCCACTCTGGCCTCCTGTTCACAGCACAGGGATACAATAGCTGAGAAGCCTACAGGGGCAAGGTGGTAGCCCAGTATTTTTAAGCCACCTCCAAACACCACCGTACAACACCAAAGAACAGTACCTGACACTCAAAGTTGCACCAGAGTTCATTGGGCCCAGGAGACACATTGGAATGCAGCTTTTTCACCCAAAAGCTCAGTTATCACCCAGGGAAGGATTTGTCTGTGACCGCTATACTAAGTGACTGATAGAAAAAGTGGTGACTGGACATTCGCGAGCCCCAAGAGGACCTCAAGGGACATCGACCCTCTGACCAAGATCGCCTCACACCCTTTGTGAATCAAGGAGTAGCCACGGGAAGACCCCCGTTGACCGCACCGTATCCACAGCATCCTTAAGCATCTTCGGCATCCTTCATCCCTTGCATCAGTACCACTTCCATAGGGATCCATTGCAATGGGGATAAAGTGCCTGGAGACTGCTTCACCTGTAGAGGTAACTGAGTCTGAGGACCTTGTTGGCCCCCCTGACTTGCTCCCTACTGGAGTTGGTCACCTTAAGTGACTCTAAATGAGCGCATTTCAGCTAGTCCAAGTGTTTGCTGAAAATTAGTTGAATTTGCCAGTGCTCATTGGCATTGAAGTGAAATGCTTTAATTTACAATAACTTTTAAGTCGATATCTCCAGAACTCTCTGGTCGATCTTTTTCATTGTGGTGTCTAAAAATACATAAAATAAAGTCTATTTCTACAAACTGGTGTTGGGTTTCTTTGGTGTAATGTCAATTTCTTCAATTGTTTTGGTGCTGTTTAAATGTTTTACACTTGTTCCTTTCTGTAAGCCTTGCTCTCCAGAGACACAGGTACCCAGGGTTTAGCTGAAGGATTGACAATTGAAACGTAAGGCTCCTAAAGGGGTTGGTAAGTGTATTACACTGTGACGTTGCACCACCATACCTTATAACACACTTCAATTTCTCACTATAGTGTTTGAATTTTTAATAATAACTCGTTATGTGCAATAATCCAGCAAAGGCATTTGTTTTCCTATATTGAGTTATTCTATAGTGCAGTACACAACTGCCATAATGCTTAATAATTAATAATATTGTTGTATGTGATGTCTCACTCTCACCGTAATGAATTATGGACTAATAAGACATCTATGATCTAAACAAGTGTTATATTCTTTTTTTTAAAAAGCCATGTTCACACTTTACAAAGCATACATAGTTTAAGGAGGGTTACGTGTGCCTGTGGTTTCAGACTTGAAATGTGTAACCTATTTTTTAGGTCGAGAACCGAAGGGTGAACCCGCCTCTCTCTTCCATTGGCTGGGTCCCTAAACGGAGGCCAGCCATTGGATGAGAGGGGCATCACTCAGTTCAAGCCCCGTCTCTTTCGGATTCAGGGGGGGGGGCGTTCTTTCGGCCTGTGACGTCATCTGTCACTCAGAACGCCCAAAACACGCCCCCGATTCCGAAATTTTCGGAGCTTGGTGGCCGTCTACCGAGGACATGAGGTAACCGTTGTTTACAGTTGTGAATGCGGAAAGCGTTAGAGGTTTCATTTAGTGCTGAGCAGAGTGGAAGTACTGTCGATACGTGAATATTTTGTAGCCCTGGCAGATAGTTTTGTAATCAGCTGTGACGGAGGCACTTAAACCCAAACTGCACACACGGCGCTTGTTTCGGCAGAGGGCACAGCCGTGGGGAGCGAGCAGGGAATGCGACGGTGCATCGGTCTCGTTATTTCTTTACTGTTGTTTCTCCGGTAGAGCAATCTGCAATGCAAGGCGCGCCTCTGCCGACCCCTCGCCACAGTGCCCCCGGTAGAGGAGAGCAGGGGCTTTGGGCCCTCACCTGCCCCCCTCCCCACAAGGGACGTCGTATGTCGTCTGCAGGAACTGCCTGTCTGCTGTGTGTCTCCACTGAGGCCGGCTCTGACGGTGTCTCATTCTCACATTCTTTCTTTAATGATTCGCGACGTGCCAGGTTTCGGGGATGCTGGATTTTGGGGAGCTGGGCCGTGTCAAGTGCCCAAAGAGGCGCGAGGTGAAGAGACCACCACTGTATTGCTCTCACTCAGAAGCACAGCCGTCCCTTGCATCACACCCACCCCACTTGGCTCCGAACCCACTGCACGCACCCTTTCCATCTGAGCACTTCTGGCGTGTTACGTGTTATCCCCTTGGCATGATGCCATCCACCGCTGTCACGGTGCATCCCTAGCATGTTCCAGCTCTTGCATGTCGCATGTTGGGCTTGTTGCACCACTGGCACGTTGTGCAGTTTGGCATGTTACACTACTGCCACCCATAGTGCGCCTTGCAGTCACAGTCTAGGATCAGAAAGAGCACATGGTATTAGTATGTTGTATGACTACGGTGCGGTTGGGTGTAGTCCATTGGCGGTGCTCGGTTGTGCTGCTGTCCTGCTGTTGTTCGTATGACTGCACTGCTGTGCTGTGTGTCCTACAGCTCCAAAGCGCATTGTGTATCATGTCGACAGTGCTGTGTTGGGTAGGCCGCCTCGTGATGGTTGTTATATAGATGTAGTGAAGTGCTGTGCACCCCATTGGCGGTGCTCGGTTGTGCTGCTGTCCTGCTGTTGTTCGTATGACTGCACTGCTGTGCTGTGTGTTCTACAGCTCCAAAGGGCATTGTGTGTCGTGTCGACAGTGCTGTGTTGGGTAGGCCGCCTCGTGATGGTTGGTATATAAATGTAGTGAAGTGCTGTGCACCGTTTACATCAAGTGCTGCACCTTATCATATAGTCGCTGTGCTGCATTATATGGCGTATTCATATTGTACTGCACTGTACAGGTGCAGTGCCGTGCCGTACTGCATACCATATACTGGCAGGGCTGTACTGTATGTGGTGTAGAATAAATGCAGTGTTGCGACGCATGATGTGGAGGAAGAACAATACTAGATTGCTTCTACATGATGATGTATGGCGTATAAATGCAATGTCTATAGATGCAGCGTGCGTGGTACACCCGTAGTGCTGTGCTGTTTGTTGTGTAGCCACAACTTGCCTGTACGTCGCGAAAAAAAGTGCTGTATGCAGTTGAGAATGCAGTGCCGCACAATGCCTTATAGATATTGTGGTGTACAGTACCTCATACAGATACAGTGCTGCGATATATGTGGTAACAGTGCAGTGTATGTCGTATAGCTGGAGTGATGTACTATATTTTGTATGGCATAGGTGCTGTGCTGTATGTGGTACAGACAGCACTGTTGTGTATGTCCTGCAACTTGTCTCCTGATTGAAGTCCCAAAAACAAGGTCCAAAAAGATGTGGAAACAAGGGCGTGATATTCGCTCAGAATAAGATCACATCAGTCCCAGCAAAAAATAAAAATCTTTTCATATCCTCAGCAGACATTCTTGTTAACGAACTTTGAAAGCAGTATTCCCTACAGCGCCAAGAAACTCTAGGAAAGTGAATGTCGCGCTTCACAAACACGTGGACGAGAATTCTTATCTCATCTATATTTTAAGTGCTCAGCACAGAAAAGCTATATTCTTTTGGTTCTGCATACTAATCAATGAAGGAGAGGTGCACATGACAGCAGAAATGCATCACTTGAATCTACACAGCAGCAGGCTGGAACACATGCCTTGCTTATCTTAGTCAAACAGAATATGACCACTGCCTTCTGGAATACTTATGTTAGCTAGTTCTATTTGTACATCAAATAAGTGTGCCCTGTCCTAAAATATGTAGGACACTCATCATTTATTGCACCATAGTTTTGTTTGAAAAGTCTTTTCCCCTGTGTACTGTTGTCCGGAAGTTCTGTACGACCCTATCTCATTCTCATGGGTGCACGTGGGTAAAAATAGCTGTAATATTTCTTGTTATTTTGTTCAAAGCATCAATTCACCTTTTACTTTTCATTGCAACTTGACTCGTTTGGCGCTCTATTTGCCTAGTTTTAAAAGTGAGGAGACACATACAGTACTGACTTTAGTCATACTAGTGAAAAAATAATGGGTCATTAGTAATATTGAGTGCTAAGCCCAAAAAATGCCACCCAGTTTTAACAACGTAGATGATGCTGAAATCATGTTTTAAAAGATTTTATTAGCTAGGGCTGCGTCCGCTGTGTTGAGCACCTGGCGCTGACCGAAGTCTCCTGGGCGGAACTGGGGGATATGCCCCAAAGCTGGCAAAGATGAACCTGCATGCAAAATAAGTGTCTAAAAGATGTCACTGAGAGTGCGCATAATGAATGCCTCCAGTAAGAGCAAACTTGATGAGTTTTGCTGTTTAAATACAAGAACCTGCAATTTTCACGTAAGCACCAACTATGGTGAACAATAATGCTTCATTAGAATATTGACCATGATACACTGTATAAAGCAGCTGGTACATTAGTCCTATTTGAATAAAAAAAAAAAAGTGGAAACATCGGCAGTTCTAGTCTTGCTTGTTAGTCCTAACCCTGTTTTTACTTAAAACCTGCTTTAGTTTTTAAATATGTTGTTGTCTCTTGTAAGTTTTTGCATCTTTTCTTTCCAACTATCATTTCTGGCACCTCACCCCGCCCACTTGCACAAATGATCCTTTTCTGTCTGAGTGGCTCTGCTTTGTGGCCTCAGGTGTTTTTCGGCTTTCTGCTCCTTGGATTAAAGGTTCTGGGTGAACCCTAGTTATCAGAAACGTCACCTTCCAGTTTACTGTTTCCTACTTTTAACAATTGAAGCGTTGAAATTTAATGTGGCTGATTTAGCCACGATTAGCACTCCCAGAATGCATTGGGTTGCCTTTGTCCTCTCTCCTTTGTGTCCTTATGGGAGGTATATCTTTTCTTTCTGTGAGGCATCCTTTGTCTTCTTTCCTGGTGTGAGGCTGCTTTTTCGTCCAATTGAAGATATGCATTTGTTCTTTCCCCTTGTATGGGGCTCCTTTCTTTCCTTAAGGGAGGTAAGCTGTTTGGGGTTGAGGTATTTCCTTCATTTCTGTGAGGTATTCCGTTTTCCTCTCCTCTTGTGGAGCTCCTTTGTCTCCTCATGTGTGGTATCCTTTGTCATCTCCTTTTGTGTAGTCCTATTTCGTCTCCTCGTGTGAGCTATGCCTTTGTCTCAGCAAGGTATGCCTTTGTCCTTTCTTCTTCCTTGTATTGTCTCTTGAGAATGTGTGTGGCTCTGTCTGTGTGGCTCTGTCTGTGTGTGTGTGGCTCTGTGTGGCTCTGTCTGTGTTGCTCTGTCTGTGTGTGTGTGGCTCTGTCTGTGTGTGTGTGGCTCTGTCCGTGTGTGTGTTGCTCTGTCTGTGTGTGTGGCTCTGTGTGTGTGTGGCTCTGTCCGTGTGTGTGTGGCACTGTCCGTGTGTGTGTGGCTCTGTCCGTGTGGCTCTGTGTGTGTGTGGCTCTGTGTGTGTGTGGCTCTGTGTGTGTGTGTGGCTCTGTGTGTGTGGCTCTGTCAGTGTGTGGCTCTGTATGTGTGTGTGTATACCTCTGTGTATGTGTGGATATGAGTGTGGCTGTGTGTGTGTGTAGCTCTATATGTGTGTTGCTCTCTGTGTGTGGCTCTGTGTGTGTGGCTCTGTGTGTGTATGTGTGCGGCTCTGTGTGAATGCCTCTGTGTGTGTGTGTGTGTATGGCTCTGTGTGTGTGTGACTCTATGTAGATAGCTTTTTAAGTAAGTGGCTCTATGTGTGTGTAGCTCTGTCTGGCTCTGTGTGTGGCTCTGTGCCTATGTGTAGGTATGTAACTCTGTATAAATAGCCTTTTTTGAAGGTGACTCTGTGTAAGTACCAATGTCTGTGTGAGGGTGGCTCTGTGTGTGTAGGTGAAATTGTAAATTGATACTTGTATAGCACACTACTCACCCGCAGGGGTCTCAAGGCGCTTGTACGAATACCACTGTGGAACCCATCCTGGCTTTCCCTGTGAGGTGTCCACTCCTGGGCACCCCCAAGGTGGAGGCCAGGCATCCTTATCGTTGTGGGGGCCGTTGTGGAGATTAAGCAAGCTATTGCCCAGTGTTGCAGAGTGGGACTCCATGATTGGAATAGGCACCGAGGCGAGAATTATCAGATCCGTGGAATTTTGAGCCCAAGACCCGCCGAGGCAGGGAATTGAACCCTGGGCCTGGGCTAGACCCTGCATCAGGGTATGCCGCTCTAACCATTGAGCCACACTTCTCCACTAGGTGACTGTGAACAACTCTGTCTAGGTGGCTCTGTATGTGTATGTGGGTGTGGCTATGAATGTGTAAATTCAATAGGTCATGCATATGCAAAAGATTAAGCTATTAGCATTGTAAATGACAATGCCATTTATTGGACGATTAAACGATTGCAAATTAAAAAGACAATGCTATTTATTTATGATTTTAAAAAAATTAATTAATAAACAATACCAATAGCTCTACCTTTAATAATGCCGAGACCATTGCATTGTTCATGATTGTTTTTATATTCTCCAGTGGCGCTATTGTGTAAAAACATTCTTAAGTATTTACATGTGCTTGTTCCCCTTTTCAAGTTATCGATAATGTGATGCATATGTGAAATTAACATGATGTAGTGACTGATATATAATTTGTCGATGACAATATCTGGATGTTTAAGGAAGCTCAACATGATAAAGGACTGGATATAACTCTAGGCAGATGACTTAGAAGTGTGATGTGATAGAAATACTGACCATGTTACTTGATGTTAGTAATGCAATGTTTGAGTTTCTAAGTCTGCCTAAAGAAGTGTAAAGAACAAGTTACTTACCTTAGGAAGCGCTTTTTCTGATGGATACAGTATCTGCCTGTGGATTCCTCACCTTTTGAATTACCCCTTATGCAGCATTCCACAGAAACGTTTTTCATAGCTCTCCCACGTCGACGAGGACTCACAATGGTACGGCTCCGTTTGCGACTCCGCGTGACGTCATTGGAGCCATAAGAAGACCTCGTCGGTGTGCTTAGATCAGTTCCACCCCTTTTTTCCGTGCCTTTGAGGCAAATGGGTGAACCAACAATATTTCACAAGTAACACAGTATACAACATAAGCACAAATATACACAGTATATGATTCAAAGAAGAAAGGAAACTGGAAATTCTAAAATATAGACATTTCCCAGAAACAAGCATCATATCATTTCTATTGACAATGAAATACAAGAATGTCATACCCAAAATTATTTTCGGTATAAGTAGGCAGACAATGGGGAGGCGGGTGGGTCAGTGAGGAATCCACAGGCAGATACTGTATCCACCAGAAAAAGCAGTACTGAAGGTAGGTAACTTGTTCTTCTGATGGATACATCTGCCTGTAGATTCCTCACCTTTTGAATTGAATCCCCAAGCAGTCCTGCTCCCGGAGGAAGGTGTCCGCTTACCTATACCAAAAAATCCTGCAGCACAGAACGTGCAAAGTGACCGTCCCTCCTCACCTCAGAATCTAAGCAGTAATGCTTCCCAAAAGTGTTGAAGGAGGCCCAAGTTGCTGCCTTGCAGATGTCTACAACAGGGACACCTCTAGCCAAAGCAGAAGAAGAAGACATAGCTCTGTTAGAATGATCTTGAATACCTTCAGGAGGCACCTTCTTGGCCAAGGCGTAGCAGATCTTGATGCAGAGGATAAACCACCTGTGGACAGCCTTGCCCTTCAGTTTTTTCCATGTATCCAATGAAGAGTTGGTTATCCAACCTGAAGAATTCAGCCCTAACCAGGTAGAAGCTGACCGCCCTCTTAGGTGAAGTCTTTCCTCCTTCATAGAAGGGTGAGGGGAGGATAGGAAAGGGGTATAGTTATAGATTGCCCTATTGGAAAGGAATGACCACCTTAGGCAGGAACACAGCTCTGGTCCTAAGAACCATCTTATCTACATGAATAAAAGGTGAAAGGAGGCTTATAACTAAGAGCCTGTAGCCCACTAACCCTCCTGGCCGAATTAATCACAATCAGAAAAATTGTCTTGAATGACAGAGCCGCAACGGACAACTATGTAGAGGCAAAAAGTGGACCCCATCAGGAAAGTAAGAACTAAATTTAAATCCCACTGAGGCATGATAAATGTAGTGGGGGGGAAACCTGTTAGTGAGACCCTTAATGGATCTCATAACTATAGGAGACTTAAACAAAGAGGGTTGGTATGGTAAGCAAAGAAAGGTACACAAGTAGCCTTTAAAGTTGCTACAGCACAACCCTGTTGAGCCAAGGAAAGAGCGAAACTCAGACTATCAGCAGGTGGGCCTGCAAAGGATCAATTGATCTCTCTACGCATCATTTAACAAACTTGGCCCACCTACCAGAATAGGCAGATTTGGTGGAGTGTCTTCTTGCCGATAAAATAACATCTATCACATCTGGTGGGAGAGAGAAATAACTCAGGTAGTCCCATTCAATATCCAGGCATGAAGGTGCAGACTCTGGAGGTGGGGATGTAGAAACTGCCCCTGAGACGGTGAAAGGAGGTCTGCCCTGAGAGGGAGACGGAGCGGAGGGTGCGATGAGAGGTGAAGGAGGTCTGTGTACCACACCCTTCTTGGCCAATCTGGGGTGATCAATATGACTTGGGCCCGGTCTTGGCGAATCTTCCTTAGAACCGGAGGAATCAAGGGTATGGGAGGAAACCTGCAAAGAAGCTGTGACCCCAAATTTTACTGAAATGTGTCCCCCAACGCTCCGCGCATTGGATATTAGAGACTGCAGAATGACGGGCAGTGCACTTTCTCGTGAGTGGCAAACAGGTCCAACTGAGGCAACCCCCACATCCTGAAAATGTGATGGAACACCTCCGGAGAAGATGCCACTCGTGATCGTCCGAGAACTGCAGACTGAGACTATCCACATGTACATTCAGCAGTCTGGCCAGATGATTAGCATTCACTCAAATCTGATGGTCTTGGGCCCAGGACCAGAGCCACAGAGCGTCTCTGCAGAGACAATGCGACCATACTCCTCCCTGTTTGTTTATGTTACGTTAGCATTGGCCGTCAGGACCTGAACTGACTGACCATGAAGGTAGGGAAGAAAGACCTTGAGAGCCAAATGTATCACCCACAATTGTAGAAGATTGAATTAAAGCAATCTTTCCTCTGTAGACCAAAGGATCTTGATATCCAGATCCCTAAGATGAGCTCCCACCCCAGAGTGGAGGCATCCGTTATCACTGTGGCAACTGGAAAAGGAGGTTGAAATGGCTTACCCCAGAGACAGGTTGCCTGGAAAATTCCACCATAACAGCTCCACTGCAGTGTCTCTGGTGATTCTGACCACCTTCCTGAGATTCCCATTGTGTTGAAACCACTGCCTGCAGAGGCACCACTCTAGTGTCCTCATGTGCCAGCGTGCATGATTGACCAACAGTAAACAGAAAGTGAACAGGTCGAGTAGGCGCAAAACCTTCAGGACTGAACCAGTTGCTCCATCTTGAAACATTTGAATCATGGTTTGTATGTCTATAATCCTTTGAGGAGGCGGGAAAGCACGACTAACAGTAGTGTCCAGTACTGCCCCTATGAACATGTTGTGCTGAGAGGGCACCAGGTGAGATTTGGGTACATTTATCGAAAAACCCAAGTCGAACAAGACACGTTGTCTCTTGCAAATGATGCACCACCGAAACGGGAGGACCGCAAACTGATACTGTTGAGACCCCACCGTAAAACGGAGATACTTCCGATGCGACTCTAGGATGGGAATGTGAAAATACACATCCTGTAAATTGATCGACACCATCCAGTCTACCTGCTGCAGCGCCAGCAGAACCTGAACTATGGTCAACATCTTGAAGTTCTCCTGTTTGAGGTAAAAATTCAAGATCCTGAGGTCTAGTATCAGTCCCAATCACCCGTCCTTTTTGGGGTTCAGGAAATACTGAGAATAGCATCCCTGACCCCTTTCCTGCTCCGGAACAACCCCTATTGCACCTTTCTGTAGCAAGGAAAGGACCTCTTTTGCAGGATCAACAGATGGTCCTCTGAATTCCAGCCCTGGCAACGAGGGAAAGGATGGGAAAACTCCCGGAAAGGAAAGGCATACCCATTTTCCACAAGATTCAAAACCTAAAGATCTGACGTAACAGATTTGTAGAAAATGGGACATCCAACCTCCAATGGGTCCAACAGTGCTTTAAGGTGGGGGATCTAGAGCTGCTTCCCTGAGGAGCCAGTTGGGCGAACAGGAGAGGAGGAGGAGGATGAGGAGGAGGAGGATGGGGTGGAGGAGGAGGAGGAGACTTGTTGGCGAGCAGACCCTTGCAGACGACCTCTTCCCTTCCCTCTGCATGTTCTAAACAGCGGGTCCTGTTGTTGCTGCTGCTGTTGCTGCTGCTGCTGTCGGGCCCGAAATGGAGCAGCCTTCCTAAAACCCTGAAATCTCCAGTATCCAAAGCCCCTAGGCTGGCATTGCACACCTAAAGATCTAGAGGTAGCTCTACTATCTTTAAAACTTTGTAGAGCAGAGTCCACCTTGGTCCCAAAGAGTCTAGAGCCATCACAGGGAACATCCAACAGTGTGGCCTGAACATACGGACAGAATCCTGATCCTCTGAACCAGGCGTGCCTCCTAGTTGCCAACAATGAGCCCATCCCCCTAGTAACTGAGTCAGCCGTATCAAGCCCGAACTGAATCACCTGCCCGGCTGCAGCTTGAGTGTCCGACAGCATCTTCGCGACAGCATCTCCGTGAAGTGGCCCTGGATATCCTCTGGCAGTTTAGGAATCACACCCTTTGCTGAGTCCATCAACGCATGGATGTAGCCTCCCAACAGGCACATGGCATTAGTCGACTTCAAAGCCAAACTGGCCGATGAAAATACCTGTTTAACCGACTGTTCTAGTTTTTTTGAATCCCTATCTCCCTGAGTGGAGGGAATGGAACCTGAGGATTGTTTTGAGGAATATGAAGCTTAAAACACCAAGCTCTCAGGTGAAGGGTGTGTTGACAAAAAAGCTGGATCCCCAGACGCAACTTTGTATTGCCTTGCCACCATTCTGGAAACAGCTGGGGCAGACAGAGCCTTCTGCCAAACTTCCAAGATGGATTTCTTCAAGGCTTCATTGAGCAGAAGTAAAGGTTCCATCACTGATGAAGGGGAGTGAAGAACCTCCGTCAGAATGTTTGATTTGACCTCTGCAGTGGGCAACTGTAAATTCAGGAGGTCAGCAGCCTTCCTTATAATAAAATGGTAGGAAGAAACCTCCTGAGAAGGACTTGCTTTGGGAGAAGAGAGCTCCCACGCTGGTGATGTGTCCAGCCCACTAGCTTCCTGAAGCCCTTCAAAATCATTCATGGGATCCAGTATCTCCGCTTCCTCTGCTTCTTCCTTTTGCTCCTGGAATTCCTCCTCTTCCAGAAGCCTCTGAGCTTCCCTTCTGAATCGTATCTTTGCTATCGGCATCTGTAGTGCAAGACGTGGTACCGGTGACTTCGGAGCCGGGGTCGACGGAGGCCCTTCAGGTGCGGCTGGATGCACCATACGAAGTCGAGAAGGTGCTGGACTGGAGCCCAACAGCACCGGCGATTAGTCTATCCTTTCCTGTGACTGGATTGGCATCGAGAATCTCAGCGTCGGGAGAGGCCAAGTTGGAGTCACTGACATGAAAGGCATAAAGGGTGCCTGGGCATAATGTTTGGGTATGCCCATGTTAAAGGAAAACAGTCCCACGGGGCCACCAGGCGCACCAGATGAGTTAACCGCCCTGGCAAACATGCCATACATTGCATTTAAAAAATGTAAAGGAGGAAGTGGCCAAGAGTCGGACCAAGATGGCCGCTTAAGACCTCTGCTCGTCTCCCTGACACCCATATCCTGCCAGTAATCCTGCCTCAATGGTTCCCCAAATGACAGCCAACAGCGAGCGGTGCCGATCCATGTAGCTCCGAGCAGCGCCCAGAACCGGAGATACAGGTCCTGTCTTTTTGGGCCTGGATGAACGTCTCACGCCGGGGACTGGAGTACTGCGGCTCACCGCAAAAGTGTGGAGTAGAGCCAGCCGCTCGGGCTGGATGTTAGCCTGTCAGCGGGAAACTTTTGGATCGTTCCCTTCAGGACACTCGGCCGAAGTACCTCTGACTGGAGTGTCGCTGCCATCATGAAATCCCCTTGGGCCTCGCGCGGAGGTATTTACACCGGCCTGTATATGACTCGGATACCGCCCGAGGGCCGGATCACCTGCCTGATAAGGCCTTCGCTTCACCAGTCAGCCTGACCTGGGGGTGGAGGCTACCCTCAGCGTTTCTCCTGTGGCCCTGCCATATCAGCCAGCGAGGTGCGCCCGGGAGCTGGGAAGAGCGCACTCCTCCGCCTGCAAGTGCCTGTGAGCCTGCGGCTGCCGAGTGCATAGCGACCAGCACCGCTGTTCCTCCTTGAAGCACCGGCGCGCAGTATAGATGGAGGAGTCTCCCCCATGACCTAGCATCTGTCCGCGCCGCCCCTTAAACGCGCAAACACTGGTGCGACATAACCACAGTAAGTTGCGGCAACTCATGAGAGAGGGCGCATTGAAACCCTTGCCTTCCTGCCAGCGATCATCTCCTATTCAACCACGCACCCACCTCGTCCTTGCATTCCACCCACCCTGGGCTGTGCGGGAGCTGCTACAGAGAGACTGTAATTCCCTGGGGTGGAGTGCACAGACGCTGGCTGACCAGCCGGTCGTGGACGCAAATGGGGCCGCTCACCTTTTGCATCCCCTCCATCTGACCCTGGTACCTCTGATAAGTTGACATCTCTAAGTAACTGACTTTTCCCTCCTCCCCTCTCCCCTCCACACCCACAGAGTGACTTTCGGCTCAGGCGCGGCAAGCGGGTCTGGATGCTTTTAAAGCGCGATGACAGGGAGACATGAAGCAGAAAAGGGCCCAGCCCAGGGTCCCAGAAGCATGAAACAAGTCCAGTCAAATAAACTCGACTGGTACACTCTTCCCAAGGGCTCACCAACAGACCTGCGCCACACTCCTAAGGCAGTGGATGAACTTGAGGGCACCACCCTTGACCTGACACTGCAGGACATTGTGGCAGCCATCAATGGAGTCAAATCATCTTTAGAACATAAAATGGGAACTATCTCCATCGATGTGACCCTCATTCAGGCTGACCTCACGAAAATGAACGAGAAGGTAAAAACTTTGGATATAAAGACAGCCAGTCTAATAGACGATGTAGCCCTACTCCAACGAGAAGTACAAGATCTTAAATCCTTCTGTGAGACGGCCGAACGCAAACTGGATGATCGCGAAGGTCGTACGCGATGCAACAATGTCCGCATCCTAGGTGTGCCCGAAAAAGCGGAAGGACCAGCGCCAGACTTGTTTAGAGAGGACCTCATCTTGAACTACCTCTAACCTAAGGGACTGGGGACATTTTTCACCATCAAGCATGCACATAGAATCCCGGGCGGATGACCCAAGCCTGGCACACCACTGCGCCCGCTAATAGCACCTTTCCTGATCTTCATGCGCAGACCGCACCCCCTCTGCACTATGAGAATGCCGTTATATCCTTTTTCCCGGGCTTTACGCAATTGTTGCAAAGGCAGCGTCAAACGTTCATAGCTGTCAAGAAGATGCTCAGGGAAAGGGGCAATGATGTTTCAGGCTCGTCTCCGTGTGGAAGTGGAGGGACGGGCATGGTTCTTTGATAATCCGGCAGTGGCTTCGGACTGGCTCGACAGCCGAATCGACAGCGGTCCCGGAGGGAGGAGCGGGCTGGCGATCTGGATTAGCAAGACCGAGGATGAGAATTGCTAGGTGCCGTTGTCTTCCACACAAACTCACTCAGGTAATGGGGTCCTGGTGGCCCCACAGATGGACATAGTCTCACCATGTTCCGCCTCACTCAGGGGAAGTTTTGTAGACGGCCCAATTGGGGACAATTGATTCAAAGAATTATCCAGGGGATGGGGAAATGGAGTGTTGGCGTCCCTCCTCTTTTCTACTTTTAGTTGTGTCTTAGTATCAGAATTTGGGCGACAGGCACTCTGCCAGTTTGGTATGGGCAGTTATAAGTCCAGAGGGCAGGGAAGCAGGTTGTTGGTGGGGGGGTTTGAAGTGGTTTTTCTTTGTTAGTTCTTCTCATTTACGCACAATTGCAGGCACGGCGAATGCACAAAAGACTTTCTACATTACCAATGCACACAGACTGGGATAAAAGCATTAACATTTTAAGTTGGAATGTCAACGGGCTTGGGGACAAAGTTAAGCGGAGCATTGTTCTGCAATATATTAAGAAACAGGGCCCGGATGTCGTGCTTCTTCAAGAGACACATCTTATGGGTTTCTCCTGTAGAGCGATGAACAGGAGCGGATATAAACTAGTGGTGCACGCAGGATTCACGACTGGCTCCAGAGGGGTGGGCATTATGGTAAAGAACACATTTCCTCTTAGCGTAGACTCCACTGGACTGATGACAGGGGTCAATATGTAGGCATCACTGGGTCCTGGTCGAGACGGGTCCTCACACTGTTGTCTGTTTATGTTCCACCGGGCCTCAAAACCACCACGTACTAAGACCTCCGTACTACCCTTCTCTCTCTTCCGGTGCTGGGGGCGACTTTAACTCTGTATGCTCTGGCGGGCTGGACCGACATCCCCCTCGCGAGTTGAGGCCCGCTTCTTGCTGGTTACCTGACTTCCTTGAGGCCATGGGGCTAATAGATACCTGGTGCACGTTCAACCCCGAGACAAAGCCATACACATTCCACTCCGGAGCCCACCACAGCTTCTCCCGCCTTGACTATATTTTGGTTCCCAGCTCTCAAACCTCACACGTTCATGAGGTCCGACACTTAGCTAGGGGCATCTCCAATCACTCACCGCTATGGGCACATATAATTCTGGATCACATTCACGTGGGCAGAATCGCACCAATCAACACCTGGTACCTTCGTAACCCCAAAATACGTATAGGGCTTCTAGCCACAACAGACAGCTATTTCAAAGGAAATGTGGGTACCGTGACCTCTGCCCAAACGCTCTGGGAGGCCTTTAAAACGGTGATCGGGGGGAAGCCTTATCCCTAATATCAGGTCACAAACGGGAGCAACAGAAAGCGATATCTGACATAGAGAATGATATTCACAGATTTGAGGGGGAACTGGAGGGGCAGGATACTCCTGAGATACTCCATCTAATGCAACTTAAACAGGACGAATATAAGGCGCTTGTTACAGAGACAGCTCGGACTCTGAAGAGAGAGAAACTTGGGAGAATTTTTAATTTGGGTGACAAAGCTGGGAAACTGATAGCTTGGCTGGATAAACGGGAATGGGCAAATACACTGGTCCCGGTCCTATATGGCGCTACTAATACTAGCATAGTGGACCCCTCAAGACTTAGCTCGTCAATTCGCCATCCATTTCAAGGCAGTGTATAATGAATGAACATCCTATACTGAAGACGACTCTGCTGAACTGTTGAGAGACATTGTTCTGCCCTCCCTCTCCTTGACTGACAAGCAACTAATGGACAGTTCCCTGACTACAGACGAAATTGCTCAGGCAATTAAATCGCTTCAATCGGGTAAGGCCTCCGGCCCTAATGGGATCCCTATAGAACTGTATAAACTCTACCCGGATAAAATGGCAGCCCACCTTAAAGTCATGTTTGAAGAGAGCAGGGAGTCAGGTTAACTATCGCGGGATCAGCACATAGCTAACATTGTTTTCATCCATAAAGACGGCAAACCTAAAACAGACTGTACCTCGTTTTGACCTATTTCTCTTCTTAATGCGAACCTAAAATTCTAGCGAATGTCCTAGCCAACCGCTTAGTTAAAATCATACCAACTCTCATTCACCCTGACCAGTCTGGCTTTATCCTGTGCTGGAATACAGCGTTGAACCTGCGCCACGTTCATGGGGTACTTGGCAGGGCAAACACCATACGCGAACCAGCGTTTTTGGTCAACCTAGACGCAACTATGGCGTTCAACATGGTCGAATGGCCTTATCTCTCCGCGGTGCTCCAGAAGCTGGGGCTTGGCCCCAATTTTTTCAGATGGGTCCGCCTCTTATATGGGACACCATTAGCGAAAGTCATAGTTAACAACAAACAATCAGACACCTTTACCTTGAGCCGGGACACCCGTCAGGGCTGCCCGCTTTCCCCTCTCTTATTCACCTTGGCACTAGAACCGTTAGCGTCCTGGATCTGTCAGGACCTAGAGATTCCCCTGGACATCAGACTGGGAAGACCAGATATCACTTTACACTGATGACGTAATACTCTCTCTCACAGACCCCCAAAAATCTTTAATTGTTTTACTGGACATCTTAGCGGTATTTGGGAGATATTCCGGATTCAAGATTAACTGGACTAAGTCTCATCTGTTTCCTCTTCATGGGGGTATACCAGCCTTGCCCCGTAACTGCCCAATCCAAGTCAGTGCATCAGGGTTCAAATATTTAGGGATATTCGTCTCCCTGGTCCCCATGCTCCGCTACAACAATCTTCTTCCCCCGCTCCAGCGCCTACGACATGACATAGCCAGCTGGCGAACCCTCCCGTTGTCCCTCCTCGGAAGGGCCGTACTTTTTAAAATGATGTCCCTCCCCCGCTTCCTCTACGCCTTGCAAAACTCACTTGATGCTGACCCCATTGCTTACTTTAAAGAAATTGAGCAACTCCAGAGGGAGCTATTATGGAATAGACCACCATGTATAGCTCTCAGCAAACTAACCTTGAAATGGTATGATGGAGGTATCGATCTTCCTGACATCAAAAAATATTATTGGGTTGCTCACCTGGCTGCCATCAATTCTGGCACCTACGGGGCCCCTGAAGACCCAGGCTATCGAATGAGCAGGTGGCTTCTCCTGGGTGGGAACTACAATAGGGCATTGTATTCCAGACCGGCTCGACCTCCACTGTCTGTCCCCAACGGGCACTCAATAATCTTCTGGCACGCTGCCAACAGATCCCTGGGATGGGAGGGTAAACTGACGTTGGCCACCCTCTTATGGGATTTCGCAACACTGGGGACCCTGTGGCAGACAAAGGGTTTTGATAAGTGGGATATGATTGGTATCTCTCGCATCCAAGACCTTTGGGAAAAGGGTGACATAAAAACGTTCACTTCCCTCCAGGATCAACATGAGCTGGCTGACTCAGAACATTTCCGCTACATGCAAATACGGCATGCTTTACGCTCAGCCTTTCCTACGGGTTCCTACCCACCCCCTGAGTCTTCTCCAATGGAAATCAGGATATTAGATGGACTCCTCCCAGAAAAGACTATTTCTCTGATTTACAATAAATTAATTCATAACATGGATGACCCTCTTGCACTGCTTCGACAAAAATGGGTGGCGGACGGTATTGAACTGACGACGAAGACTGGCAGGAGTCTGTGTCCTCTCCCAGCATGGTGGCTATCCCAGCAAGACTGCGAAAATCCTGCACAGGATATACATGACGGGGCCTAGACTAGTGCAAATGGGAAGGGCAACCACCGGGGACTGTCGTAGGCGATGTGGCCAGCTGGGCACATTCCTGCATATCATCTGGGAATCCTCTCTCATCCAGTCCTACTGGAGGGAGATTCATGGAGTGGTGGGGACGATCCTGGTGGTGCCCCTACTCCCGGAGGCACGCAGATGTTTGCTGAATATATGGGAGTCAACCGACCTAAACACACACCAAACACAGTGGGCCACACTTGGATTCATGGTGGCTAAAAGGAACATAGCCCAGGCTTGAGAGGCAGCTGACTTGCTTTCTCCTTGATTTGTCCTAAAAGTGGAAAAATGTGCATTATTCTTGTAAAATGTGACTGTGCCTGGCCAATAAGAGTGTTTTGCTGTAATGTCTTTCTGTTGTCGATGATTGTTAATAAAAAAGAATTTTAAAAAAATGTGAAGGATCCGCACTTGGAGCCGGTAAGGGTGGGTACGGATCTGGAACCGCCTGATCTGGAACTGCCCGAGGTCGAAAGGCTGGTTCTCGCTGCGACGCCGGAGACACCAGAGCCTGGGGCGGAGTGGCCGAAGGCAAAGGACTCGCTTCCCTAGGCAACAGAGAGTCCCTAGGAGTCGGAGAATGCACCGGAGTCACCTGCGGTGAAGAGGAAGGTGAGATATCATCCTTCCAGTGATGCTGTGGAGCTGGGGACCCGACTTCGACGATTTACCTTTCAAAGAGTGACACTTGGAACCATGACTGCGCTTCTTCTTATGTTTCCTCAATGATTTTGAAGTGTGTGGAGTCGGTGACTTCGACCTGAAATTTAGCCTCTTCCGACCCCTCTTCTTCTTCTTCGCACAAGCCATGAACAGTTTCGCATCCCTCTCCTTTAGGGCCTTTGAGTTCATCCGGCGAAACGAAGAGCATCCCTCGACGTCATGGTCCGACGATAGGCAACAAAGGCAATCATTGTGGGGTTCCGTGATGAACATATGTCACCCACATTCCCTACAAGGTTTCATGTCATGTCATGGTACTTAGAGAGCGCACTGTCACCAGACGGTCACCTTGCGGTGTCGCCTATGTGGCTTCCTGGCGCTGATACTCATACCGCTGTGGAACCCCTCCTGGCTTTCCCTGTGAAGTGTCCACTCCTGGGCACCCCCAGGGTGAAGCCAGGCATCCTTAGCGCTGTTGGGGCCGGTGTGGAGGCTAAGCAAGCTATTGCCCAGAGTTTCAGCGTGGGGCCCGTGATTAGAATAGGCACCGAGGCGAGAATTAACAGGTCCGAGGAAATTGAGCCCGAGACCCCGCCGAGGCAGAAATCGAACCCTGGTCCCTGGCCAGAACTCTGCATCAGGGTCTGCCGCTCTAACCATTGAGCCACACTCCTCAACTGAACTGAGGTTTGAACCCTGACTTTTTCTGCGTAGCCATCACACTGTTACAATTACAGATCGACTGTTACAACGTTAACCATAAAGGAATATAGATTCCTAGAAAAAACGATACGCGTCGACGGCACGGAAAAAGGGAACTGACGTCAGCACACCGACGAGGTCTTCTATGGTTCCGATGACGTCATGCAGTCGCGAGCGGAGCCGTTCTATTGTCACATCCTTGTTGACGTGGGAGAGCTACGAAAAAAGTTTCTGTGGAATGCTGAGTAAGGGGTAATTCAAAAAGGTTAGAAATCCACAGGCACGTGTATCCATCAGAATTTAAGATAC
This sequence comes from Lissotriton helveticus, assembly GCF_964261635.1. NCBI lineage: Eukaryota > Metazoa > Chordata > Amphibia > Caudata > Salamandridae > Lissotriton > Lissotriton helveticus. The sequence goes on along the minus strand of NC_136073.1, from coordinate 599,882,991 downwards.
ACTCAAAGGTTTATTTTACTCCCCTCTCCCTAAGAAACACAGAAAGTCAAATGTTTAGGAATGTTGTATTCAACTTTCAGAATATTTTTATTATGAGTTATGAGTGTAAAAAGGCAAACACTTACAATTAACATTACACTATTACACACAGATGTATACTAATAAACATCATTTTATTACATATTGTTGACCAGCTCCCAGAGCAGAAGTTCCTGAAACAACACCTACAACTCCAACCACAGTCTCAACTACCGCATAAGCCTTTATGGAGGGCACAGCTCCTGCTGATCCTGTTCGGGATGAGGAGCAGCTTGGTCCGTCAAGTGTGCCAGTGCCTGGACAGGCTGCTAGGCTGATCCTCACTATGCCTACCAGCAGTAATACCACCCATGTTGTTCAGTACACAACCCAGACCTGGCTCCCGTACTGGCAATAACATCTGCAATTGAGCTAGGACCCAATGTGGTTGTGCCAACTGTGCAAACGCCACAGAGTAGTGCGGGTGGGGTAGGCATTCATCTGGACAGCAGAGTGAGGCCACTGACAACAACTGGCTCATGGGTGACATCAAACAGTTGTCTGGGGAGTACAATGACCTCATTGAGAGGCAGATATCTGTCTTGCGCTCCCTGTATCGGGTGGTGCAAGGTGGCTTTAGGGACATATGCAGGGCTATTAGTCAACCCTCTACCCTTTTCTGTGCATCCGCAATATCTATGTACCATCCACCAGGTTCCTCCACAAAAATCCTCCTGCCATCACCTCTAACCCTGCTACTGCGGAGCCAACAGTCAACCTGACATGGAGTCGCTCATCAAGGCGAGTGGGAGTGGATTACATCAAAACCACTACCGAGAGGCGCAAGTAATTTCCTCCTGTGAAACAGTAATATTAACTCTTGGGTCAATTCTGTCTCCTGTGTCTGATATAAATATAATTTTTCATTTAATCTTCCATAATTTCTCTTGTCATTGTATCCCACCTTATTCAATATATGTGTGCATTAGAATACAATTTGTTTTTTAATACATTTAAACAGTTTTTTGTTCTACTTTTTGCTGGATTGCCAAAATGTTGTGGTAGGAAATGTTCATATTGTGTCAAATTCTAAAGATACCCCACATACAGAATTTTACAATAACCATAGTTATTAGTGATATTTACTAATATGTTTGTGGCTTATCTCACAAAATGACACAAATATTGATGTTCTTGGGATGATTATTCCATTTATTACATACAAAACAATAATCATCATTGTTTGTCCTTCATGCATTTTAATACATGGTGATTTACAATTTGAAGTATATACTATGACCATCACATTTCATAAGTACATACTCACACAGAGGAATTCCTATAAACACACACTGCAATTATGTCAGCAGTGATTTCATTTTTTAATGTAAGAGCATTCAAAGTACAACGAGTGGCGTAACGAAACTTGAGGGGGCCCCCCTGCAAAGAACATGGGGCCTTATTTATGAAGGCCTTGCGCCGCCGGTGCGTCACTTTTTCCCATTTTAAAAGTGGCGCACCGGCGGCGCAAGGCCTTCATAAATAAGGCCCATGGAAGGGGCCCCCCATGTTCCGGACTCAGTCAGGAGCTCTCAGGTCAGGAGCCAGATGCCCATGCAGTGGCAGCTGGTGGATCCTAAAAGGGGTGAAGCGAAAAGCTGCGATCCAAGTTGAAGGAGCAAGTGAGTACAGCAAGCACACCAAAGTGAAAGAGGAGTGTTCAGTGTTGGCCTTCCCAAGTGGCATCTCCCAGCAAGAAATAACTCCCCCAGCAAGAAACAAATAAAAAGGTTCAAATGGTGCTTTGCATTTACAACATAAACTTCCGAAAACTTGGTGTAAAGTTTTGAAAAACACATGGTGCAACATGTATATGAGAGCATATCATGTAACATGTATCACCACCATCTATCACCCCGGAGGGCAGGCTCACTCGAGGGGATAAATAAACTGGCGCATGACCGCTCGAGGTCTTGGCCCATACACCAATACTGTTTGTGTGTTACTGCAGCGTTACATTACAGGGGGGAACAGCCTTTACGACGCGGCTGTTACACCGCGAGCCGTTACAACGCGGTTTTTTCAACGCAAGTCGTTACCACGACTTGCGCTGGATGGCGCTGCAGGACAAGGAATTTTTGTATTTACTATGCAACACCTTCCCTACTGTACGTAGGCTGGTGTTAGAATAGTAAATTAAAAAATTCGTGGTAACGACTTGCGCTGAAAAAAATGCGTTGTAACGGCACGCTGTGTAAAAGCACGCGTTGTAAAGCCGTACAACCCATTACAGGCAGTGGGCCTCGCAGCGTGTCGCCAGGTCACGCGCCACCATCCCTACCACCGGGGAGACATTTAAGCTAACGCTGCAGGAACACTGAGTCCAGGAGAGACAAGTAACATTCTATTGCGGGTTCAGTAAGTGTCATATACTTTACACTACGCAGTGCTCATGCTACAGCAACAGCGATGATAGGTTACTTCACCTCGCACTGCAGGGACACTTCATCTTGCACTACAGGAACAGCGAGGGAGATACTTCACCTCACACACACTGTAGGGAAGGTGGGGTGCATAATGCACCTCACACACACTGCAAGGAAAATAAGTGAGTTACTTCTAACACTGCAGGAACAGCAAGGAGAAGCTTCAGTTTGCAGCGCAGGTACATCATTGGATAGACATGTTGCAAAAACTATTGGGTCCGGCCACCTCACCATATACTACAAGAAAGAGGAGTGTTTCACCTCATAATTCAGAAACTGCAAGAGCATGATCTTTCCCTCCCACCCAGGGTGCAAGTCGAGAGTGGGAGTGAATGGAAGGTAACATTGCACTATTCTTACAGATTGGACGCTTAGTTTCAGGCCGAGGTTGGATGAGAAGTGTAACCATTGACGTTAATAGGGTCTAGATGTCATGTTATGCCCTACCACATAAGCTGTATATAAAATAAAGATATACTGTCTCAGACTGACGTACACTTTCAGTGTGATCCCACACGAATGTTCTTAACTTGCCTCGGAGGTTCTTTATTACCACAAAGCCTATGTCTTTATAAAAAATCCTATTATATTTACTAGTACCAGCCTTTTCATTAGAAATGTTACAACTCTCAGTAATTTCATTTCTATCGATTATTTGTGTTTTCCTTATATGTAGCAACATGTATATGATTTACCAAGAGTGAATCTGAAACTTACAAAGTAATTTCCGCATTTCTATGTGTGACTTGGCATAGATAAGTATAGCTCTCATACTGTTGGAAGGCCACGTCGGAGCACAAATATAAAACAAAACACGACTACAAATCTACAATCCTTATACACTAGATCATATTTTTTATCTTTCACACATATTTTCCTTTTACTTAATTTGTCCATCCTGATATGACATGATACGTTGTAAACTGTAACAGTTGAAGAATGCGTTGCTTCTTAAATAGATTCCATATTCCTTCATTTCTGTTTGAGTATCAGGTATGCAATCTTGAACTCCTTGACTTGGACACGTTTGAAAGAGACCTGCTCACCTTCCCCTGAGCCAGTATCTACACTTGGGCAGCCTACCCTACCTACCACAAGCGGCAGACCAGTTCCTCGACCCAAGGGCCGTGTTACTGACAGGCTCTCATATGGTTCTCTTCCGTTACTCACCCGTCAGTGATAATGTTGTAGGACGGGTTTGCTTTGGGGTCACTAGTAGCTGAGGCATACAGGCGCGTCATCCAAACTGAGAATCTTGTTGCATCGAGGTCCATCTGGCATCAACACAGAAACATACCCTTAAGTCTAACCCGACAGCTGCCCAGTGCCCACCAGTTGTAGGCGGGAGCATGTTTTTTAATCAAACAAAAAACCCATAGAAAGATCTAAGCACCTTCACATTCAGCACTGTAAGCTGTGGAAACTGCTTTCTTGGACTAGCTGTACAAAAGCTGCCTTCAGAAAGAGGGCCGGGGACTGGGCATGTGCACCACTTAAAAAAATGAAGAGAACCTCAGAGACCCGGCTGGGGCCCATGCGTGCGCACTATTTAAATAATGAAGACAAGGTTTACTGCTGGCTCACTGAAACTGAGAGGGGCCCCTGCAAAGCCCCCAACCCCTACCGCAATGTGGGGGCCTGTGTTACTCACTGGGCCAACACTATATTATGTTTTAAACTTTTACTTTTATTACCGGCCGGGCCTCACCATGATGCTTTCCCTGATTCCAAATTATCATCTTTCTTCTCATCCAATGCGATAACCACCCCAGGTCCCCACCCACTGAGACTCCGTCCTTGCCACCACCCACCGACCACTCTTGCATCGGACAGACTCTGACTCACCTGAATGGCTGAGGACGAGGCCTGGCCTGCAGCTTCAGAGGCAGGCGCGAGGCAGGGCAGGGCAAGGCTAGACAGGCAGGCAGGGGCTAGTAATAGTTTTAATTATTATGGCCAGTGACGGAGGGTCTTTCTCAGTTTCTGGCGTGGCTGGGTCCTGGGATGCCTCACCTCAAAGTCAGGCGCACTTTAATTGCGCCCGCAGAGCGAATGGCAAATTTGGTCACCAGCCCCACCCTGGACTTGCGGAGACAAGTTAACCCTATATTGGGAAACGTGAAATGTGCCCTTACGTAAAGAACCTTTCAGCCAGCAGGTAGTCGCCATGAATAGCTCAAATAGGCTGCACTAAGAAATCCACTAGTTGAAAGGAGCGGGCCCAGGGGAAGCGTGGCTCAGTGGTTAGAGGCGGCAGACCCGGAAGCTGAGATTGACCGTGGACCAGGGTTCGATTCCCCGCCTCGGCGGGTCTCGGGCTCAAAAATTCCACGGACTCGACAATTCTCGCTCCGGTGCCTACTCGAATCATGGGGTCACACTCTGCAACTCTGGGCAATAGCTTGCTTAATCTCCACTACGGCCCCTCGCGGCGGGATGCCTGGCTTTCACCTTGTGGACACCCTGCCGGGGTTTCTCACAGGGGAATACCAGGACGGGTTCCCTAAGCAAGCGCCAGGATGCCCTTTGGGTGACAGGTTTGCGCTATATAAGTACACCTACATTTACATTTACATTCTCTGTGTATATTGTTAGCAAAAGCCCCGAGTCTTCGGACGTGGCAGTAGCCAACCTCACTATGGGGTGGGGCAGTGGGTGCACCCTCAGTTCAGCAGAAACAACAACGACAAGACACCTCCAGCGTCTCATAGATTTCTAGTGACAAACTAGTCTAGGGACATAGATTTATAGGGACAAACTAGTCAGAGAAAAAAATCGAGGCGGGTGGTGGGGGTAGCTGCTTTCATTTTAGCCAACCCCAATTGTTCTTTGCGCCTATCAGTCGAGGCTCAAGCGCTTTAGTCTTAAAGGTTTGCTGCATTACACCCACAATGAAGCCATACCATCGGCATCATTTCAGAAAAGGTCTCAAAACTCACCTGCTGCAAAAAAGGAGTTTATGCCTTTGGTCACTCTCTGTAGTATGACTACATCTGTGCTCATCCTAACTCCCCACTTCCTCTCGCTATTAGTAATCCTCTGCTTCAATGTGCTTTGAAGCGGCATCTGGCCATAGTTGAGCACTGCACAAAATCTATAAATGATTTAAAAAAAGAACGTTAATGTCACAAATGCTTCTTGCACGATTGCTTGGTATATTACCAAGGAAGCACTTGGAAGGCGGTGGTGTGTCTAGTACTGGACATCGATATAGTTGCCAAGGTTTCATATTGCTATGTGTGACATTTTCATAATTTCAGTGTAACTATGAGTGCCATTTCAACAACTAAGAGTGACATTTCTTCATGAGCAAAATCATGCAATGCAATGGTGCTAACTTCTTGCACCAACCACAGAGGTCTCAGGGTAACCTCACCAACAGACAGAAAGAACTCGTCCACCTATAAAAAGTGTTTTTTTGTGTTTGAGCTCAGCACTGCTTACCTGGTCAAGCCATGCACCTTTGACCCTGTGTGCTCACCATATTACAGAAGGAGCAGATGTTCTGGATAGTCAGGTACAGCCCGGGGCCAGAGGGGTTGACACAGCAAAATGGTCAGCCGGGATCGGCAGTGGTGGGGGCCAACCCGGGAGCCCGGCCTGCACTAGCGGGTCCTGGAGCTCCAATGGCTCAGACAGAGGTAGGGTCTGGGCGGCTCAGCACTGCATAGGAGATGCAGTTCTGCTTCGCTGTTATGTACTTGCAGCCTGGGCGCGGGATAAGACGAAGGGGCGGAATGTTTCACTCACATGGAAATCGATAAGTCGCATTAAAGCGTCCTGTATGTGCACAGACTGTGCATAATTGGCACACAGCAGGCTGCCCATGATTGAAGTAGGGGCCTGCCTCATCCTGCAGCGCTGCCGCTAAAACGGAAATTCTTGTATACAAATCCACACACATACTGTAATGATGTAGGCAGACTCCAATGATGACTCTGAGCCCTTACTGTAGTTAACAATTATTTATTAGCTATAACTCTGATAATCCCAAAGAGCACCGAGCCTCTCGCTCCAGCGCCCGCTCTTTCTGTTCCTTTCGCGCTCTCGCGCTCAGCCACGCCCCCAACACCAGCAGCCAATCCTGGCCGCCTGCACGTCACGTCCGCCGACGTGCCGTGCAACATCTAGAGCGTCTCTACATATCTCCCCTTTTTCGCACAAACATTTCAACTTACAGTCCGTCGCTCAAATCATAGTCTCTGAATCTCGTTGGCCTCACCACGGCTCTACCACTCCGTGTTCGTCTCGCAGGGGTGGTGTTGTTCTCTTCTTCACCTTGTCTGACTCTGTTATCGCCATTCTCCTCAACTCTTATCTCCTGCTCTCTGTCCCTTGCTTCTCCTTGACCTTGCTCTCCTTCATTCAATGTGATCCCGTTCTCCTGATGTTCTCGCTTCTCACTCTCGCATTCTTCTGATTCTCCGCCTGCCCTTTCACAGTCCCACACTAGGATCTTGTTACATCTGGCCATGCGGTCTTGTGACCATATGTTTCCGTCACTCAGCCTGGCCGCTCTTCCCTTAATTTCCTTCACCTGCAGGGGCTTGCTGTATTTGCTCTCTCCTTTTCTTTGTAGAGTGGGCAGCTTGACTCTAACCCATTCTCCTACTTTGAGTTCTGTGTCTCGCACGTTCCTCCGGGCATTATAATGTCTGGTGTATACTGCCTTGGCCTTCTCAATGTTAGCCCGCACCACAGCAGGGGACCATTCACTTACTACTGTCTTTTCCTTCCACACCCGGTTGTCCTGAGTGAACGGTTCTCGGCCGCGCAGCAGCTGGAAGGGGCTGTATCCCGTACTTGTGGGAGTGATCCTGTACGCCCACAACATGTGCCATATGTCCTTCTCCCAGTCTTTGTGGTCTGAGATGGCTGCTTGGATCGACCCCATCACCACCCTATTGAAGCGTTCGACTTGGCCGTTTCCCGCGGGGTGGTATATTGATGTGTGCTTCGCTTGGATGCCGTTCCTTCCTAGGAAGTTGTCCCACTTTTCCGATCGGAACTGGGGTCCATTATCGCTGAGGACAGACTTGGGTATGCCTTCCCTTACAAAAGTGTCTGCCAGGAACTTCACTATGGTGTCCGTGTCCATGGTTTCCTCGATCTTGATCTCTGGCCATTTCGAGAACCTGTCCACAAGGACACACACGTACTTCTGGACCCCTTGGGTGTCTAAGACGGGGCCTAAGATGTCGACAGACAGCTCTTCCCAGGGGTTCTTTGGAGTTTCGAATGCACCCAATGCAGGGCGCAGGGGTTTGAGTGTCTTGTCTGCGCCCTGGCACCTCACGCACTCTCTCACATGTCGTTCCGCTCTCATGTCCATTCCCGGCCACCAATAGTTCTGCTTGGACCTCAGTTTGAGTTTCCCTATGCCCAGGTGCCCTTCGTGCAGCATGTCCAGCAGTCGGGGTATGATGTTCGTTGGAGGGACAACTTTCTCTCCTCTATATACAAATGTTCCTTGATTGTCCAGGGAGAGTTCCTCCCTCACTTCAAAATAGGGGTTGAGTTCCTTCCGAACCCGTCTCTTATCCGGCCATCCATGAGTGATGTAAGTTTTCACCTCTTCCAACGTCAGGTCCTCTGCATACGCTTGTGTCCATTCCTGGAGGCTGATAACACTTTCATGATCCTCCATCAGTGCCACCCATTCTTCTGTGCATGCCTTGTCCTCTTCACTGGGTTCCATAGCCGCCGCTCGGCTCAGGTAGTCTGCTACCTTGTTCTTGCTGCCTGGTATGTTTTCCACATCATACCTAAACTCTAAGAGCTTTAGCGACATCTTCGATATCCGGGGTGTCGCCTCTGCGTGGCCACTCGATGTCAGCACTCTCAGTAGTGGTTTGTGGTCGGTCCGTAGCTGAAATCTGGTGCCCCACAGGAATTGTCGGAAGCGCGTGGTGGCCCACACCACCGCCAGCATCTCCTTTTCTATCACACTGTACTTCCTTTCCGTCTCACTCAGTGTGCGCGAGGCGAAGCAGATCGTCTCCAGCTGACCTCGCCCTCGGTCTTGCATGAGGACTGCACCCAGTCCCTTGTCGCTGGCGTCCGTTGTGAGGACGGTGTTGCCTTGAGGGTCGAACCCTTGAAGGGGTATGGCCCCTGCCACTTCCTTTTTGATAATCTCGAATTCCCTTTGTGTGTCCTCCGACCACTTGAATTCCGTGTTCTCTTTCGTTAGTTGTCTCATATGATGAGTCTTAGAGGCAAAGTGCTGTACAAATTTCCCATAATACTCTGCCATCCCCAGGAATGACCTGACCTCTTCCTTGGTGGAGGGGGGTGGTGCTTCGCAAATCGCCCTGACATTGTCGGCCTTGGGGGTCACGCCTTGCGCCCCTATCTCATGCCCCAGGTAGGTTACCGAGTCCATCCCTATCTTGCATTTGGACCATTCAGCCGTGAGTCCTTTACCTTCTAGGATCTTCAAGACTACTGCCAACTTCCTGTCGTGGTCTGGTATGTCTCTGCCCATCACCAGGATGTCATCTTGGAAGTATTGGACTTCCTTGATGTCCTTGAATAATTGGTGCATCATCCTCTGGAACACCGCCGCTGCAGAAGCTAAACCGAATGGCATCCTGCGAAATTGATAGCACCCAAACGGAGTGATGAAAGATGTTAATTTGCGGCTGTCCGGATGCAGAGCAATCTGATGATATGCAGAGGTCAAGTCTATTGTTGAGTACCACTTAATCCCCCTGGTGCTGGCTAGCATCTCCTCTATCCTGGGCAAGGGGAATCTTTCCACCACAATGTTTTTATTTAGTTCCCTCAGGTCAACGCACAACCGGACCCTACCGTTGGGTTTCTTGACCACTACCAGGGGCGCCAGCCACTCGGCGCACGTGATGGGTTCTATGATGCCCTTGTTTTCCAGGTCTTGAAGTTCTGCTCTCACAGCGTCTCTCACTGCCAACGGAACATTCCTGGCCTTGTGGGCCACCGGGACAGCATTCTCCTTCAGGATGATCTTGTGGGCGAATTTTTCCAGCTTCCCCACCGTGCCCCCAAATACCTTTGGATATTCGGTTTTCCATTTGTCCAGACTTGGCCCGGCCACCTGGTCCGTCAGGAGAATTTGCTCCTTGCCACCCGGATCCAGCTTGATTCCTAGGTCGCCCTGATCCAGCCAACCCAAGACTGACGGGCCCCTCTCCGACACGTAGAGTTTACAGTGTGCTGACCGGCCTCGAAATTCGAAGGTCAAGGGTCTGAATCCTGCCATGGGGATCCGATCTCCGTTGTACGTGACCGGGCGGATGTCTAGCTTTTCAAGCTCTGGCCCGAGCCGTGGCACAAATTTCTCCTCCCACACTGCTCTCTGGATGATGGTGAAGGGAGACCCTGTATCTGCCACCACGTTGATCTTGACGCCGCCTATGGCCATCTCCAACACCGGTTTCATCGTGCGTCTACCTTCTCTGTCTAGAACTTTTCCCTCCGTGCTTAATACCTGATCCTCAATGTAGATCACCGTGACTTCTTCTGGCTCCGAATCGCCGTCCGGATGGTCATCGCTTTGATCCACGCATCTCACCATGCTCTTGGAGGCCTTCCTCCTGCAAACCTTCTCGTAGTGGCCGATTATTCCACAGAACGCACACTTGGCGCGAAACGCAGGGCACTTCCGATCGTGCGCCTCGTGCGACCAGCTTCCACACCTGTAGCATGACTTCCTGTTGCTTCCCGCTTGTTTACTCGACGTGTTCGTGCTGTTTTGCCACTTGCTGGGCCCTCTTTCTGTTGGTTTTCTGTTTCGGTATTCTCTGCTAGTCCCCTCTTCATCCACTTTGTTCACCATCGTGCTGGACGCCATATCCTTTTTTGTCACTTCAGCGCATCGCCGTGCTAATTCCGCTCTCTTCACGATGACCAATACCTCCTTCAGTGTGGTGTCTCCACTAGCCCACAGCTTGTCTTGCACATTCGAGCACGTGGTATGCATCACCACCTGGTCCTTGATGAATTCCTCTTCCCAGTTGGCGTACCTGCACGTGGCTGCCAGTCGTTTCAGTGCCGCCACATACTCCTCCACTGTTTCTCCTTGTTTCTGCTTCCTCTGTTGGAAATTAAACCTATCCACCGACACGCACATCGCCGGTCTGAAGTGTTCGTTGAGGTCTTCGAGCGCCTGTGCGTATACATCGTCGTCTGTGGATGTTCTCTGTTTCGGGACTAAGCTCTTGTAAATCCGGAGTCCTTCTGGGCCTAAGTTCAATAGTAAAATACGTTTCTTCCTCTGGGGTTTGAATGCCTCCTCGTTCTCATCTTCGAGTACACCTATGAAATTGTCGATGTACTCCCTCCAGTCCTCCCATTTCATGAGGGGTTCTCCCGGGCGCGGTAAGAACTGTACCGGAGCCATCGCGTAGCCTGCTTGCGCGCTCATTTTCTCGCTCTTCACTGCGGGTAGCGATCTTACTTGGCCACGGGGACTCCCTGGTGCGTCGTCTTGTTCTTCTCCACTTGCTGGGGTTCGGGGACTGTCCTTGTCAGCCCCCTCGGCTCCTTCTGAACCCTCCAGCGCGTGCTCACTGGTCTGCTGCTTGCTGGGTGGGCTGGCGCTCTCCTCCTGCCTTACTTCTAGGGTTCCTGGGTTTTTTCCTCCCTTTTTCCTTCCTCTGCGCCACACCCTCCTGTGTGCCGGGCTCTGCCGCGCTCTTTGGGGTACCTGTTCTCCTGCACCAGGTAGTCGCGCTCCTCTGTCCCTTGTGGGGTGGTTCTGAAGCTTCTGGTGCTTGCTTGTCGCTTAGGGCTGAGTCTGCGGTTCTGCCTTGCTGGGGGGTCTTCTATCCCACCTTCGTCGCCACTGTAATGATGTAGGCAGACTCCAATGATGACTCTGAGCCCTTACTGTAGTTAACAATTATTTATTAGCTATAACTCTGATAATCCCAAAGAGCACCGAGCCTCTCGCTCCAGCGCCCGCTCTTTCTGTTCCTTTCGCGCTCTCGCGCTCAGCCACGCCCCCAACACCAGCAGCCAATCCTGGCCGCCTGCACGTCACGTCCGCCGACGTGCCGTGCAACATCTAGAGCGTCTCTACACATACTGCTGCACTGCAGTGAGTACAGTCACTTACTTCAGTTTTGCGGCAGGTTCAGACTGCAAGCCAACTGCCTGAGTTTAGTTACAATGTCCTCGCCGCTGCAATGGCAATTTGTGAATGATTCTAAATTTGCGGTGGTGAAAGCAAGCGGCGCTGCCTGCGCCATGATGTGCAGCAAAAAATAGCCATTTCATGTGAGACTAGTTAAGTTAACGTACTTACCGCAGCGTCACTACGACAGCAGCGCCAGTCCAGATTCACTGCCCAGTGTCGGAAAAGTTGACAGAGGGCCCACCGGCTAGCACACACGATGACCGGCTGCAGCACCACCTGACGAAAGAATGAAAGCAATATTGTACTTCGGAGCTTCAGCCTTCTTTGGATCCTTAAAAACAGAGATCTTCGGGGGAAGAAAGGCACGCTGCTGGCAGGCCTTGCGTCTTCTGGCATCCTCCGGTTCTGTATTGATGGTGAAAGTGTTCCATTAGCTCCAGCGGCGCTCTTGCAGACCGCGATGGGCCCATTCAATCTCGGAGGAGCCTCCGAGGCCCAGCCAGGGCCCGGAGCCCCTGGCGTGCGGCTGCGCACCATTTAATTTATTAAGAGGCCGCGCATGCGCAATGAAAAGGCTTGACGGCTCAGCTGAGTGAAGGGGCCCTTGGAGCACAGCCCCCCCCCCCCCCACGCGTGGGCTGCGGGGGGCCTGTGTTACTCCCCTGAGTACAACAACAGGAAACACATTCATATAATTTTACATCTGTACATTACAAGCTACGTAACTTACCCATTCAGTAAGTCACCAACGATTTATTTGTACTACTGAAGATGGCAGTGTGTGGTGACCTATGGGAAAAGATGAATGTTTAAAAACAATAAGTGATGCTAAAACAATAGTTAAATACACTCAAAAGGACTGGACCACAATGCTACCACTTAAAAAGGTCACCTTTCCATGTAGCAATTAACAAAATTACTCTATCATATACAAGGAATTCCACTCTGCCTGGTAGTGAAGACAGTGGAAAACATCACCATCTACAACCACCTTAGGTGGCCATATATCTAAACTTACTACTTCATGAAAGACTGCAGCAATCTGTCACCTGTATATAAAAACGGTTACATTTACATGAATTTCAATTAACTTATAGTTACCCTCATGAGATGAAGCTGTCAATTACATCTTGATGCAAGTAATTTACTTCTTCACCACTGTCATATTTATTTGGCAATTCTTCAACATCACCCAGGACCTCCTCATTGTAGACATCATCTGGGAAGAAAGGAATGTTCCACTGCAGGGCAATGTAGTGCAGCATCCAACAGAGAACGGTAATTTTATACACCTCATCAGGTGAGTAAAAGATGGTTCTGCCAGACTTATCCAAACAACACAATCTTGCTATCAGGAACCAAAAAGCCAGTTCCCTTGTCTCTGAGTTTTAACTTGTGCCTCACTGAAGCAGACTTCACCTGGAGTAGTTGGAATTCTCAGAGATGATAACAACCATGGTCTATTAGGTTAAGCTGTGTCTCCTACAACATATCAAATATGAGTATAAAGTAAGATAACGTGTTTTTAGAGTGCAATGTTGAGATAGCAATTGTAGACATTTTAAAATATATTTACACTGAGCACTTACCAACAAGCTAGGCATTCACATTTCCAAGTTGTGTCATTTGCTGTTTTATGCTGCTATTGTGTAGCAGAAAAAAACCATTAGTGGATCCAGGGAAGTGTGAACAGACTCTTGGGATATACAGACTGGGGCTGCAAAAAATATGCACATTTACAGAATGAAAATATTTCCTGTTATGGTATACTTGTTTTCTGTTGTGTGGTGGACAAAAGGCAATGTGTGTCCCATCAATAGCACCAATAACATGGGAATACCTCCCTAAGCATAACAATATGCCTTCACATTGTTCACTACTTCTACAGTACTTGAAACCTGGGTGGGTATACAATATATGTATAATGATGACTTCCATTATTACAACTTTTTCAATGATATGTTTGACATTTATGATGTTAACAGTGTTTTTTTCACATAAGCCTCCATTTTAGGTATTGCTAGTGAGGTTTATATTAAAGTGCTTGTGGTCTCTGCAAATGATGACAGCCTGACTGCCTGACTTCTGCGTCATGACAGACATAAATATTATGTCTTGGAGATGTAACATGCACCAAAGGAGTACACATCGACAGGTGAACGTGTGCCGATGGATTTGACACCATCAATGTTTTTTAATATGTAATTTGACACATGTATAAGTCACAGTGATGTCTGCATTCTGTAATGGTTTTTCACTTGCCTCCTAGCATTGGCACAGTTCAGACCGTCTCAGATTTTGTTGCTTCTCCTGAACTGGTGGTGGCCATGATGGAAAGTGCTGGAGACAGCCCCTAACTTCACACCTGATGAGCTTGAGATTGTCACTGATGAGGTCTCGTCCCAGTATACACAACTGTATGGCATGCCACAGCAACAGGTAGAAAAAATATTTCTTGTATGTATTTGGCTAGTAACACAATATTTTGTTCACGGATAGAACAACAATAATGTGTTCTTTCATCATTGTGTTGATGTAACACGTGGTAAGTTAACCTACGAGGAACAATATGGCAAATGATGTATATAAATGTAGTTAAGACATGTTGCAAAAAAATACAATGATACATGCTTCCATTGGGTTAAGAAGAAGAATATACTTTTATTCAATTTCTGAAAATCATAAAAATGTGGAACATACCGCCATGAGATATACAATGTAAACATGATTAGACTGAATTAAAATTACAGTAAAACAATTTTTATAAGTAATGTGCCACACGTGATGTAATTAATTCCAAGGTCTAATATTTTGTGATATAATACCTCAACCAGAGGTCTTTAAAATTAATTTTAAAGTGGGTAAAGTGGGTAAAGTTCTTGTGCTGAAAATGGGAAGGGGAGAGAAGAAAATAACGGATTAAAAGTTCTGGGGAGGACTCAACCCGGCTGCATGATGGAATACTGGTCATCTGTCCTTCTTTTCAAGTTGTTTTATCACCAAGTCCTTCTTTTCAAGTTCTTTTGCTGCTAAATTCAAGGGGGTATATTTACAAGCCCCTTGCGCCGCTTTTGCACCGCTGTTGTGTCACTTTTGTGTCGCAGAGGTGGCGCAAAAGATGCGCCAAGGTGCGGGGTATTTACAACGTGACGCATCTAGGAGATGCGTCACGTTGTAAAGCTCTGCGCCAGAAGGAGGCGTTCCTGCACGGGGAGGGGGGGCGTTCCGGCGCAGGAATGCGTCCTGAAAGTGGCTGAGTGAAATCTACAAGATTTCACTCAGTCATTTTGGTGCCCATGCTGCGTCAAAACACTCGGCCTGCTTGAAGCAGGCATAAGGATTGACGCAGCATTGGAATAATAGGGCCCCCCGAGCATTGCAGTAGCTGCGGCGTGCTTGCGACGCAACTCCAGCAATGCGACACTTTTACGGCACAGATGCGTGACGCATCTGTGCCGTTTTTGCCCCATTGTGCGCCGCATTGTAAATGCAGCGCAACCATGTTGGCATAGGCATGGCGCACAATAAGTGGCGCATCCCTGCTGATATGCAGGGATGCGCCACTTATTGTAAATATGCCCCAAGAATTTTATTGTCTTGCAAGACAATTGAACAGAGGAACAACTGAGAAATGTTATGACTGACGCTCTGCAAGTCGTTTTCAAATTTCTCTCAGGATTGGCTGTAAAAGGATCTTCCTCGTATTGTGTAGAGCCGGACAGATGCATAGTAGGTGTAATAGAGACTCTGCTCCGCTACCACAGAGCAATACAAAAGGGGATGATGGACGGATCGAGAGGCAGCAATCCGTGGTCGACCAGGTCCCTAGCCATTTTGGAGTAAGATCTTTTGTCGGAAAGAACCCCAGTCTCAATAGGGTCAGTTTCCACTTTGATCTGTGAAGCACTCTTGTCAATATGATTGCAGTTTCAGCTGTTTGTAAGTGGGCCTCACCATCCATGCATGCCTTTTGTTGGCCAGTAAGGCTTTATCTGTTTGCAGCAATAGTTGTTTGATTGCTTTATTGGTGATTTGTTTAAATGCACAATATGGCATTGGTGTGTGCCAGGCTTTCTCGAGCTTTATTGTTGAAAGAGCTTGTTTTAAAATTCAACATTTTTACTTGTTCTGCCTTGATTGTTTTTCAACCTCCTCCCAGCAATGATGGGGTATCGTGTTTTCTCCAGCTGCCCTCATTCTCCAGTAGTTTTGGCTAGAGCTCCTTTTCTAGCCAGTATCTGTTTTTTTAGACCGTATTCCAGATGTTTCTGAACCTGGGAGATGTGAGGCGGGATTGTGAACAGTTTTTTGAATAATCTGTTTTGGATTAGGTTTAAAGTTGTCGAGTTCTTGGTGTTTAGCATTTGCAAGCTGTTCGTAATAGATGGCAAAAATGTAGCTGCTACGACCTTTAATAGGTGGTATGTTGAACTGCTGCTTAGTTTTTTTCTGCAGCGTTTTAAAGGCAAATAGTATTTGTTTGCTTTTGTTTACCCAAGGTCTTGATGTTGTTTGTAGCTGAGTTGTCAATCTAAATGAACCCCCAAATATTTCTATACGTCCACCTGAGATAAGATGCTGGAATTTATCCTACAAACAAATTTAGGACGTTTTTATGGGTACTGGAGAATCACAAAATGTTCGATTTTAAAAAATTGATTATTAGTTGTTCTTTTGAGGTGTATAGCGCTAGTTGGGAGGTCAGCTGCTGCAAACCAAGAGGCGTTTGGGAGAGCAACATGATGTCGGCCGCACATTGCAGGCTAACTATTGGGGTATTTCCCAACTTGGGAGCGTCGTCCTGAGTTAGACAAAGGTTGCTCTCTAAGTCGGCGGTGTAGATGTTGAATAAGCTGGGTGCCAGTACACATCCCTGCTTTAGCCCGTTGTCACAAGTTTCTTAGTTAAGCTCCGGCCATCCCCTTTTTAGGTCTCGCCTGAGCCAGTGCATGCACCGCTCTGGCGAGACTTTTAGTAACGCGCGCACACAACTTGCTCGTGTGTTTTAAAATTATAATTTTTTTGCACGTGCACACACATCTCCCAGGCTTGCGGTATCAGCATAAAGCATGCGCTGCCTTTCTTTTCTTATGCATGCTGTGGCGTGCTCCATCCTGCTTGTTTTTTATTTAGTTCTGCTTGTTCTTTGGTGCTGTTCAGCTTCGGCTCCCAGCCATCGTTCCCCCACCATCACCTCCTTACGGTCTGGTATTTAGAACCATTTTTGTTTGATGCAAGACTGTAAGGAGCTTCCCTCACAATTTTTTTGGGGGGAGCGGGTGGGTGCATTGGTGGCGGGCAAAGTGCCTTTGAGATAGCTCTTGGCCCGAAGCTCCGTTTCCTCCTAGACCAAGCCCCCTCCTCACACGGTGAAATTTGTTTATAGGTTGGCAGATATGTGACAGCAGTGGATGCACAGGTCAGAGTTTATGTTCAGATTTACTGGTGTAACTGGCACTCATGATTTTACTGTGTCTTTAACAAGTTTGCCTAAAGCGTCTCTTTCTGTATGGCTGCCAGTTGCTTCGAAGTTCATTCAGCGTGACTTTTTTTTTTACTCAAAAGCTGTAATCATGTTGCCGGTTTAGCCCCTCTCCCTTTAAAGGCCTATGAAACTACAAGTCCCACTATCCCAGGATGCAAAACTGAACGGTTTGGTTGTCAACAGTGGCCAATGGGTTACCTAGTTCTAAATGTTGCTATGTTATCCCTCATCAAGCTGTTAGTTACTCTTGCACCCACAGTGCATGAAATCTCAGTTTTCCATTTAGTGCTGGCATGTTCTGTCCAGTAGACCTTCTCTTTCATTCTCCTGCTTGTGCACCCTGAGGACACTCACATAAGCCTAATGTCCAGTTCACGTTTAACATTTTTCCGTAACTTTCTCTACGGAATTATTAACCGCTGTTGGAAGCAGGTGAAGGTGCCTGATGTCAGTGAAGGACTTTACCCTGCTGGGCAGGGGCGTAACACAGGCCCCGGCAGCCCCTGCGGTGTGAGGGGTCCTCAAGCTCCAGGGGGCCCCATTAGCACAGCACTCTGCTCCTTATTTGCCTATTTACTTGCTATTATTTCTCCTGTGCATCCATAACCTGGTTGTGCATTTCTGCCTATGCCTCCTTTTGCCTCTTGTACCCCATTTGCTGCTGGGGGAGGCACCTAATTTGTGCCTTCTCGTCCCTGCCTGTACTGTGTTCCTTGCCTGTATTCTTGAAGTGCCTGCTCTGTTCACCATTGCCAACTGGCATATACCTTGCTATGACAAGCTCTGTATGCCTCTGCCTTAATGTGGTGTATAACATACCTAAAAGTTTGCAGGATGCATAGCATAGAGATCCCATAGCGAAGTCAGCAGATATACATGCAGTCAAGAATTAATGACAAAACAATGAAATAATTGAAACCCCGGCAATTTCCATTGGGGACAATTATATTGGAGGTTTTGTATCAATAAGGTAATGGGTTAACGTACAAGACGTCCAAGAGTAGCCAATTAAATGACCTGTCTGATTTACCGGTAGTCACGAGGACTTGCCGTCATCTGGTTTCAAACTCTTAGAGCTGTGCCCACTTCTGGACCCTGTAGCCTGGCTAAATGTGATTCCTGTGCACATCGAAGCCATGCAAGCCCACCCACATTTGGTTAGGCTTCCAGCTGCCTTAGGAATAACTGAGTGCTGTTGCTTCCATTCAAGGGCCTGCCATAACAATTACTGGGGTACTGGCTAAAAGTCTCCATGAGCTGCTTAATGTGGATGCTTTCTTGCCTGAAGTTTGTTGTGTCGTCCTGTAACGCCGTCAAGTCTTCTTGGGGTGTGGCAACTGTAGGCAATAAAGCCCCTTAAAATTCCTTTTGCATTAGTGCTCAATCCATTCCACTGCAGGTTTTAAAGTGCAGTGAATAATATCTACCTGCACCTGCAGCACATGTAATTGCTCCACCGCAGGGGGCAGAGCTAGCCGGGAAGCGAGATGGCTGCTGCTTAAGCGAGCTCCTCGCCTGAGCCCATGTAATACTTCAAAAAACATCCTTTTATTCATCTACACCTGCACTGTCGCATACCGTGGGCCGTTGGGAGCGCTGAGGCATCGAGCGACTGGATGCTGGAGGACGAACGCGGCCCCGAGCCCTGTGACACTGGCCGGAAGTCGGAGGCCTAGGAGCGCCAGAGCGTGAGTGAAGCCCCGACCTCGAGTGCAGAGCTGACCCATGACATGGGTCACGTACGGCGGCTGCGACGGACGGCGAGTCCCACCTGCTGCCTGGGGGACTCGCGCCACACTGTTCTGGATCGAGGTGGGCGCCGGAGACTGGTGAGGCGGTGTATCGCCCTGTGTAGCGGCTGCGAGCCCGGGGAGAGTGCGGGCAACATGGAGGACCTGAGAGGGTGGCAGCATCGCAGAGGCCTGCAGGATCGGCTGTCAGCAGTGGGCCAGAATGACTTGCGGATGATGCGGCGCCCCCCTGCCCGGTACACACCTGGGCACTCAAGAGCTTGAGGCGGGCCGGGCGGCGAATTGGGGCCACAGTTGGGCTCGGGGCCTATACGGTGGGCTGAGGCCTGCATACAAGGATGCATGGCTGTCTGGTGGTGAGTGAGGCGAGACGACCCTGCCTCCACAGCGCAGAGGAGTGAATACCTGATGCTGGGCAAGTGGCGCGCATGAGGCACCCGCGGCTTACTGTTCAACCACCGGTGGTGTGACACGCAGAGGCAGTGTACTGTATGCGGCGACGAGCGCCCAGGCTGCCCTGCCCAACTGATACTAACGCTGCTGGTGCGCAGTACTGCTGCATTCACCCGCATCTACTACAGACCATCAGCTGTGCGGTGCCAGGCCTGCTGCCGGGACAGCGCAGACAGAACACACACAAAGATAGCCAGAACCTGCCGAGACGTGGGGCAGCCCGACAGAACACCAGGTGGCCGGGGGGTGGAAGATTGTGGATTGGTGCTGGAATGGAGGGCGTGGCACCACTACCACTGGGCTGCAATACATACCCTACACGCTAGTGGCACTGCTCAAAACGGGGCCTGTACCTAATCCCAAAAGGGGATCTCACTCCTTCAGTGCCCGTTGTACCTCGACCGTCTGAGCCAGACGTTTATACCTAATAACTGCTACAGGATGGGGAAGCCGGATCGCAATCAACCAAAGATAACCTTCGACCAGGCCAAAAAACAGCAGGACAACACCATGGAGACACAGAATCCACTTCCCCCTACACCCACAGATGCTGGAGTGATTACGAATGACGCCATACAATCCATGTTCCACACCATACAAACCTCACTTACGAATATAGACGGAAAGATTGATTCCCTGACTTACAGGGTGGACAGAATATCAGAACGCCTAGATAAGCACACCGAACGTTTGGATATGGCGGAACGGCGGCTCTCAGAGGCCGAAGACTCTCAGGTACAAATGGAAGCGAAGCAAACAAAGGTAGAAAAACAGCTGGTGGCAATGGCGTCGAAGACGGAAGATTTGGAAGCCAGGTCCAGGAGAAGTAACCTCAGTCTGAAGCGCGTTTCAGAAATGACAAATACAGGCACAATGGAACAATATGTTGAGAAATTGCTGATCTCCATGCTGGGACGAGACACTTTTTCGGAAGTGTTCATTGTCGAAAGAGCACATAGGACACTGGCTCCGAAACAGCCAACCGGGTCCAGACGAGGCCCATCATAGCCAAACTATTAAATTACAAAGATCGCGACGCGGCGCTGCGGAAGGCCAGAGAACTGGGGAAGCTAACCCACGAAGGGATGGACATCTCCATATACCCCGATTTTACCTCAGCGGTACAAGAAGCGTGGAAGAAAGTCATGGATGCCAAGCAGAAATTGAGGGAGCTTAACATACCCTAACCAATGCTATATCTGGCAAGACTCAAAATCACTATTGAAGGCAAAACGTGGATCTTCAATGACTCAGCAGTGGTGCAGAAATTCCTAAAACAAAAAGGGAAACCAGGAGTGCGGAGAAGATCACCACGAAGCGAACAGGGCGAACAGCCCACAATGTCGGATGTGGAATGATTTGGTTGCAGGACTACATGTTGACTGATGGAGTGCTGTGTCTATGGGTGTGACCATGGGATTACAGGGTGATGTACACTGGTAATCTATGCATATGCTTGCCGCAGACTGCGACAGATAAGTGGACAAATGCCAAAGTATTTTATAAGCAACAGAGGTCCAAAGTTTAAAGAGAATAATTCACTTGTATTATATAGACCACAATAGGCTGCTATATACTTTCCATGCCCAGCCGGACAGGGAATTTTATTTATGATTGATTCAAGTGTTTGCACTTTTAAAAATACATTTTTACAGCAAAAAGAGATTTTACTGTAAGGCACAGTCCTGCGCCGTACTAGAAGATGAAAAAATCAAGTGAGAAGATAAAAAGTAAAGACAAGTGCTTCAGGCAAAGAAGGAGTGAGCATTCTGGGCACTGTCAATATCAAAGGTTACCAGTGTTACCCAGAGCAGAACATACATACATCAATATCAATGATCAAAAGTGCGTCTGCTATGAAAGGTCGACGTTTTGATCCCGGGCTCTAATTAAAGGGGATCATCATCAGGACTTAACATAATGTTTGCCTGGTACAAGAAAAATACGCCTGTAGAAGGAAAACAGGGAGAAAACAAGAAATAGACAATTTAAAATACTTCAGAGGTCAGCTAAGCCACATTTCTGCATTCGGAATCGCAGTGAAGAATTTGCAAGCAAGGTGTCTTTCCCGCATAGTACTTTTAGGAGAGAGCTCAGTGTTTTGTTCATTCATTTCTTTTGTGAAAGATTATGACGCATGCTGTGAATTGCAACATGCTGCATTTACCAGGTGACGCTTAGTGAAGGCATTTATCGATTCAGGGGCGTTTATAAATAGGAGTGACGTTGGTGAAGGTGTACGTGGGTGGGAGTGAGTTGATCGGGGGATAATTAGTTTTAAGTTTTTAGGCTTTTCATTTTTTACCTTGGTGTAGGCTCGCTGCCACCAAGCGTTGGGAGTCGAGAATAGTGCAACAGGGGCTGCGTTGAGCTCCTGAGTGGGTGGAGTGTTGAGGACGCTAGATGGGGGTAAAAATGGACCATTAGATCTAAGACAATGTGGTGACTGGCAGGGGTGTTCAATTAGAGTAAGGTCTTTGCATACCGAAACCGCGGTCTTTTAGGCGCCCATGTGAGCCAGTCGTCGGGCGTGAGCTTCCGTTTTTGAAAATAGACGAAATCCTGCAAGGGTTCTTCCACCCCTAGAAACCTCGTCATTACGAGGACGGCCTTCCTAGTGCCTCTGTACCCACACCCTAATATCTTTACCTTTCTAATCTTTTCACCCCTTCGCTCATTACCCAAGAAATGTCAGCTCATGCCCCACTGTACACGGCAGAATATCTCAAACACTTATGCTCTGGGCCCTCTCTACTATCAGACACCTCGGATGTCCCTACCGTCACCAACTCTTCCTTACCTGACCAATTAGAGAAACTAAAAAAGAAACAGGTTCGTTTACAGTTGATGGTGTTAATGCTGACGGATTATTTAAAGGCCGACGTAATACCGGTAGGCCTACAAGTCCGCAATATTCCAGGTATCTTTACGGATAATCCGAAGTATATATCAAATTTTAGTTACATCGGCACTACCTGCTCAAGGCATTGGCTCGCACTAGGTATTGACATTGCTACAGAGACTCTCAAATCACTGGAAATAGAAATCAGTGACCTACTGAAACAAATTCACGATTCCGATCCTACTGAGGATTGTAAGAAACTACTTGACCAAGTAGAAAAAACTGTTGCAGATTTCCACAGAATAGAAGCAAACAAGAAATCGAACAAAATTAAGAAAGACATCAAGTCTTACAATATTGAATATACCTACCCCTACTTACACAAAGACTTTTATACCAACAGGCCACACTTTAATCCTAACAGCAGGCCGTGGGGCAGGTATAATAAACGCCAGACCCTAGTGGGCTTCACTGACACATCTGAGGACTCCTCTGAGAGCTCAGACCCCGGTGAAGGAAGCAGCAACTCTCGCCGAGGAGGGGGTGCTCAGCCTAATTTTTTATCCAGAGGCCAATCAAACACCCCCCAAAGAGGTCGAGCAAAGAAACAACAACGATGGTTCAATGCGCCAGGGGAACGCAGGACGAGGAACAACTTTTATCAATGGTAGCGCAGATAGGAAGTAATGATCTCCCCTCCCCGGCCTTGCAAATCTCCCAAACACAACTAATACCTATCTTTAACCTGTCCAAACACATCTTACAGGAGAATGAATTAGAGGTTCTGAAAAAGGGATTATCATTCGTACCCACTGTACGTCCAGACTTCATGGAACTACAGACAGAACTACTCAGATTTTTTAGATTGGTTCGCTTGAAAGCATTCTTTCAACTACACCCTTCCACCACCACCAATCCGAATACTCCATTCCGCCCGCCCTCCAGATTTTTGCCTACGGCTAGCATGATCCCACTAGAGATCATAACCTTTGAAAAACTGGTCCAGAAAGATCTTGTTGAAATACAAAAGAAAAAATTGCTCATCCCATACAACATTTCATGAAAAGAGAAGGACGCAATAAACACACTCAAGAGCAATACATCGCTCATCATAAAGAGTGCGGACAAGGGAGGTGGGATCGTACTCCAGGATATTGATTCATATAAAGAAGAAATCCTGCGTCAACTAGCCAACACAAATCACTATCAAAGATTACCTGGAAATCCTACCAAAGATATCCAGGCTACCATATTGAAACTCACTTCGGACGCATGTGCCAAAGGATATTTGAGCAAAAAAGAGCACATTTTCCTTAATGTAAAAAGCCCGCGCTTACCGGTGATATACACTCTCCCGAAAGTGCATAAAAACATTGACCAACCCCCAGGCAGACCCATTGTCTCTGCATGTGGTTCAGTGTTGGAACCTTTGGGAGCATATGTGGACTACTTCATAAAAGAATTCGTACCTATAACAGCTTGCTACGTAAGGGACAGTATGGAAATGATTAAATTGGTAGAACATCATCCCTTTGATCCAACATTGAATACACTCTGTACCCTTGACGTAGAGTCACTGTATACGAATATCCCGCAAACGTTGGCACTTCTTGTCATTCAAAAAACACTTGACTCTCGCCCACGTCCACACAGGGTTCCCACCCTATTCATCCTCCAGCTACTAGAACTATGCCTTTCCCGTAATTTCTTTACCTTTGACAATGTTTTCTACCAACAAATCAAGGGGACGTCCATGGGGGCTATTTTTGCTCCCAACCTGGCCATTCTGTTTATGGACGCTGTTGAGACTGGCTCAATCCTTGCGAGCACCAACCCATTCCTATCAGGAATAGGGCTATGGCGTCGGTATATAGACGACATTTTCTTAATCTGGAAGCTTGACACTGACACACTGAACCTGTTTCTCCATTGGCTAAATAACAATTGTGCGGATCTAACCTTTACTCTCACTCATGACAGAAATAAAATCGCATTTCTAAATCTCACTATTTTCCATAATGAAGGTGAACTTCTAACACGCCTCTACCGCAAGCCAACTGAGCGCAATACCCTTCTCAGCTACAGCAGCAACCACCCTAGGGCTCTAAAAGACTCACTGCCCTACTCCCAATTTTTGCGAATAAGGCGCAATTGTTCATCCAAAACGGACTATTTCAGGGAGGCAGACATCCTCGCAAACAAACTCAAGACCCGAGGCTATCCCAAACAACTGGTAAAAACAGCATCAAAAAGGGCTTGGTATTGTCCGCGAGAAGTTTTGCTCACACCAAAGACACATGATAAGAAGGAGAGGATAGCGTGTGTAACCACATTCTCCACGGTCTCAAACAAGATCCGCAAAGCTATTTTGAAACATTGGCCCATAATAAATGCAGGTCCCATTAACCTAGAAAGACCCCTTTTTGCCTTTCGAAAAAACAAAAATCTAAGAGACCACTTGATCAGGGCAGCCTTACCAGCCACCACTACAAGAACGACAATTGAATCAAATTGGGGCCTACCACCAATAGTAGGCCATGTAAAATGTGGAAGCTGCAATGTTTGTGATCTTACGATAGAGGCTCGTAATTTCAGTCACAACGGCATAAATGTAGAAATGAAGACGTTGACAAATTGTAACACCTACAATGTTATTTATGCTATTCTCTGCCCCTGCCCGAAAATGTATGTGGGACAAACAACACAAAAGGCAAAGACCCGCATCTGCCAGCATCGGAGTCGCATCCGGTGTGGCACACCCAACGCCCCGTTGGTGGAAAATTTTTCTGAACTGAAACACACAGAAGACGACATCAAGTGGACTATTCTAAAAACTGTAAAATTGCCACAAAGAGGTGGCAACTTGGCCCAACTTTTGAACCGTGAGGAACTAAAGACTATAATCCAGTTCAACACAATTCAAACTGGACTGAACAGAAGTGAGGACTGGACAACCCTCCTCTAGAAACAAACTGTTTACCATCATGCTTGCTCAAGTTCAAAATTGAATTCCCTCAATAATGTACTGATATTCTGCCAAAATGTAAATGTTAATTAAAACATGTCACTGCGCCGAAATTTTAAGTCACAAAAATGATCACTCAGCCATGCCATATGCACGTGCACTAATTAAATACCCAGACGGCACCATCTCACCACTGTAAGATGGCCACCACACTGTTCCCCAACCATTATAAGATGGCCGCCAATATATTGCTCCTTACTCCTGATATGTGACAAAGTCACCTGACACAATAACATGTTATCTGGAATAATACCAAGATGGCGCCCGCCTTAGACTCACCACTCGGCGAGGAACCGGCAGCCAGACTGGTATTCATCTGGACATTGTTCCAAACTAGGTAAGTCCAATAATCCCCGGCTTGCCGCTACTTTCATGGCCCATATAACTAACTCACTTGCATTTTCAACAGCGGATCGGCTTAAATATCGACCGCTACACCTGAAATCCCAAAACTTTGAAGCGGCCTTCTCGCATCTCCCGATTGGTAAGTCCAACCCCTATGGCTAGCAGACTTCCAACCCAAAGCGAGCCTCGCTAACTCTTGACGCTTCTCTCCCTAGCGGACCGAGTTTTTCCAAATCGTCTATTTTCAAAAACGGAAGCTCACGCCCGACGACTGGCTCACATGGGCGCCTAAAAGACCGCGGTTTCGGTATGCAAAGACCTTACTCTAATTGAACACCCCTGCCAGTCACCACATTGTCTTAGATCTAATGGTCCATTTTTACCCCCATCTAGCGTCCTCAACACTCCACCCACTCGGGAGCTCAACGCAGCCCCTGTTGCACTATTCTCGACTCCCAACACTTGGTGGCAGCGAGCCTACACCAAGGTAAAAAATGAAAAGCCTAAAAACTTAAAACTAATTATCCCCTGATCAACTCACTCCCACCCACGTACACCTTCACCAACGTCACTCCTATTTATAAACGCCCCTGAATCGATAAATGCCTTCACTAAGCGTCACCTGGTAAATGCAGCATGTTGCAATTCACAGCATGCGTCATAATCTTTCACAAAAGAAATTAATGAACAAAACACTGAGCTCTCACCTAAAAGTACTATGCGTGAAAGACACCTTGCTTGCAAATTCTTCACTGCGATTCCGAATGCAGAAATGTGGCTTAGCTGACCTCTGAAGTATTTTAAATTGTCTATTTCTTGTTTTCTCCCTGTTTTCCTTCTACAGGCGTATTTTTCTTGTACCAGGCAAACATTATGTTAAGTCCTGATGATGATTCCCTTTAATTAGAGCCCGGGATCGAAACGTCGACCTTTCATAGCAGACGCACTTTTGATCATTGATATTGATGTATGTATGTTCTGCTCTGGGTAACACTGGTAACCTTTGATATTGACAGTGCCCAGAATGCTCACTCCTTCTTTGCCTGAAGCACTTGTCTTTACTTTTTATCTTCTCACTTGATTTTTTCATCTTCTAGTACGGCGCAGGACTGTGCCTTACAGTAAAATCTCTTTTTGCTGTAAAAATGTATTTTTAAAAGTGCAAACACTTGAATCAATCATAAATAAAATTCCCTGTCCGGCTGGGCATGGAAAGTATATAGCAGCCTATTGTGGTCTATATAATACAAGTGAATTATTCCCTTTAAACTTTGGACCTCTGTTGCATGTAATAACTAATACCCACGGTCCACACTTACCTATTGGGTCCCCCTTGTTTTTTCATTAAAATTTTTTTTAAAAAAGTATTTTATAAGTCATGTTTGTTATGTGAAGATATGACATGGCTGACTCTGGGCCCGTAGAAATGTTCAAGGATGCTACCCAAACGGCCACATATATGGGGAAGGACAATAATGGGTGTGGGTATGATGATGCTATGCTGCAGTGGGCTTAAACATGTAGCTTAGGTTGCAGCTCTGACCGCCACGTGTGAACCGCACAGTTTACTGTATTATGATTTTTCTTTGTTCCTTGTTATTTTGTTGTTGTGGGGCATGATGGGTACTGTTGAAAAGGATGTCTCCACTTGGTTTAGGGTAGTGAAGTGGGTGGGGGTGGTTCTGGGTAATTGGGAAAATCTGACCAGCAGCTTGATGACTGAAATACTAGAGACTGACACTCTTCGAAGGCACGTGCATATGGGGTGATACCTGACTTAGACGCACACTATGAGTGATCACCTTACAGATCGAAGACCTCTGACTTTCCTCTCCTGGAATGTACGATGCCTACACAACCCACAGTAAATACGCAAGGTGGTGGCATACTTAGACAGACACAAAATTGATGTACCTTCTCTACAGGAAACACATTTTTCTGATCTTAGGTCACAACATATTGGAACACGTTGGGCATCCTTTCGACTGACGTCCTCTTATTCGTCCTACGCTGGAGGTGTCTTAATATGGGTAAAGCGCACTATACCCTTCACTCACCTTAAATCAGTGCGGGACGACCAGGGACGCTTCGTGATACCGCTAGGCAACTACGGGGGTTCCATCTTGACTATAGTGAACGTCTATGGCCCAAATACAGACGACCCTTCATTCTATGCCAAAATCTGGTCGACACTGAGGGACATGCAACCAAGCATTATAATTTGGGGGGGGGGGCTTTAACACATGTTTGGTGTCAACCGAGCTGGATAGGTATGGCAAACGTTCGGCCAAAGTCCTGCGGGATGGGTTGTTTGATTGGAACTTGGTGGATATATGGAGGCAGAGGAACCCAGATAAACGGGAGGGAACGTGGTTTTCGGCAAAACACCTCACATGGTCCAGACTTGATTACTGGTTGGTAACACAAAATGTATGTACATGGGCTACAGAGCTATTACACATGCCTAAGACACTATCTGACCACGCACCGGTCAAACTCAGACTAGACATACCAA
The DNA here is from genome assembly GCF_964261635.1 of Lissotriton helveticus. Lineage (NCBI taxonomy): Eukaryota > Metazoa > Chordata > Amphibia > Caudata > Salamandridae > Lissotriton > Lissotriton helveticus. The sequence continues at coordinate 599,854,953 of NC_136073.1, read as the reverse complement.
CGCATACTCCACGACAATTCACATGGAGACTGAGACAAACGGCATTAAAGGATTAGGTGTTCAGAGAGGGACTGCGTCAGGCCATACTGACCTTTTTCGAACACAATACTGGCTCTGTCCAGAGTACAAAACCCTCTGGGAGGCATTTAAGGTTACTATACGTGGACACTGTATAGGCACACACGCGGGTATATTGCGGGACATACAGGAACAATTGGCGAAAATTGAAAGAGACATTCTGGCACTAGAACGCAGGTATGAGGAGAACCCATCTGACTCCTTGCTAGCTGACATAAGGAAACACATTGACACATATGACGAATATGCAGCTGACAAAGTCAAATACATGTCACGCAAATATGTAGCGCGGAACTATGGCGAGGGAGGCAGACCTGGTAGGGCACTGTCATACAAAGTTAGACCTGCACACTCCATGACACATATCACCAAAATTAAAAACGCTCAGAATCTTCCTGTGTATTGCACGCCGACTATACTAAACTGCTTTACCGAATTCTACATTCCATTGTATACGGCCCGCGTCACACCCCCCCCCCCCCACTCCAGATATATGGCAATACCTAGACGATATAGGACTTGCATGGCTGTCCAATACTCTTAGACAATATTTCTGTCTCCCAATCTCCAGGGATGAAATAATAGAGGCTCCTGGCCTGGATGGGCTCCCGGGAGAGTTTTACAAAGGATACCGAGATATACTTGTGCCACACTTTGCAGAAATGCTAGAGGAAGCGTATAAGGAAGGTACACTACCAACCACTCTCACTGAAGCATTACTGATAGCACTACCAAAGCCGGGTAAAAATCCCCAATGAAGTGACTCCTATAGGCCTTTATCCTTAATTTACATAGACGCGATGATTTTGGCAAAAATAATAGCGAACAGGATACAACCACTCCTTTGCAACTTAATCCTACCGGACCAAGCAGGCTTCATGCCGACGCGGTCTACTGCCCAAAATTTGCGCACTATATTCTCCCTCTATCATCAATTGGACCCGGAGGAGCCAGCGGCTGCTGCCCTGCTAGATGCCGCTAAGAGTGGAGTGGAGGTTCGTGTTCGTGACTCTGCGCAAAATGGGGTTCCTCGACCCTTTTTTGAAGTAGATTTCACTGTTATACACGACACCCAAGGTACGAGTACGAATAAACGGCTTGACGTCTGACCCTATATTAATTACAAGAGGCACGAGACAAGGGTGCCCACTGTCACCAATGCTCTTTGCCTTGATACTTGAGCCGCTAGCTTGCAAAATTCTGCAAAAACATTTCACCACGGCTTTACAATTCAGTCTCTGACCAATTGGCATTTCACTATATGCCGATGACATGGTCCTCTACACTACGCATCCGGAAAATAATTTGAACCCACTCATCAGAGAGTATGTCAATACGAACAATTCGCCGGCCTCTGTATCCATTGGGACAAATCGGTAGTGATCCCACTCACCACAGCTACAGAGGAGCCAGAGTTGGACTACCCCCTAAGATGGTGCACCGACCCCGTAAAAACTTGGGGATATGGATACACAGAGATCCAGAGGTAGTCATTAGGGAAAACTATGGCAAGGCAATGTCTAGATTGGAGGATCAGGTCGACAGGTGGATAAAAATGCCCTTTTCAATGGCAGACAGGATAGCCCTTCAAAAGATGCTAATATTACCCAGATTTCTGTATTTGTTCTGGAATGTTCCAATTTGGCTGACAAACGCCTTTTTTGACAGATTACGTTCTACACTCCAGAAACTAACATGGGCCAGAAAACAGGCTAGAGTAAGCTGGAGGGTCCTTACCCAACCATACCACCTGGGAGGCTTTGAGGCGCCTGATTTTCAATTATACTATCTTTGTGCACAAGCTCAGCACGCACATTATTAGACGAGGCCCTACGCATATATACCACACGTTGCAGTGGAGAGCGACAGCGTCTCTCCTGTGCCGCTGATGGCGCTACTAGCCAACCCCGTACGGTATATACAACATGATACGATACATCTCGCCAAGAACACTTCAAGAGCATGGCACGCATTGGCGCGTAGAGCAAAAAAATTGCCAGTATATGCACGGGCCCTGCCAACAACAAACCATCCTCACCTCGCAGTGACCCAAGTACCCAAAATGCAGAAGCTCCTCGAGGATATGGGTTTCCGGACTTTGGGTCAAGCGTTCCCTCATAACACATTTCTCAAATGGTCGGATCCCGCCTTATGCGCACATCAGACCCCAATGAAAAATGTTGTATACCTACGCTTCCGTATGGCTATGAGGGCACTATACAATACGTTCCCCGCTGAACCTGAGCAGCTATCATCGTTACAAGTGCTGCTAACGGCCCCAACTCACCAGAATTTAGTAACACGACTATTCACCGCAACTCAAAGTGAACAGGCTGAAGGTCCCATGGCAGCGAAGGGTAGATGGGAGAGGTCACTGGGCATACCAGTTGATGAACAGGATTGGCAATATAGTTGGACGCAACTCACCTTCTTACATCCAACTGTAACTTGTGCATTATACATTTTAAATTCCTTCACCAGATATACTACACACCAGCTAAATTACACAAACTAGTGCTTAGGGACACTGACTCTTGCTACCGATGCAAAGCAGCAGGTGCAGATTTCTTACATGTGGCATGGTCCTGCCCTGGCTAGCAGACCTACTGGAATGCAGTTACCGATGCGTTAAGCACCATGCTATCGGAAACCATCCCAAACACCCCTTTGACATGCCTATTGGAAATCAAGAAACTCAAATACGCTAGACGTAGGAAGTTCTTGGCAGTGGCGCTACTTCTTGCGAAACGACGAGTGGCGACCAGATGGGGCAGCAAGAGACCACCTAGACTAAAAGACTGGATCAAAGATATGACATATTGGAAGACGACACTAGAGACCTATGCTGAAGACATACCACTGGCGTCGAGACCCAGAGACTTCTGGGAGCCACTCCTGCAATACTTGCAAGACGCTTCAGACTAAATGTTCTGCACAAATGTTGATTTCTTCACGTAGAGAGGTGGTGTTTGTAGTAAAAGAGACATGCTGAGGACCGGAGGAGATGTGGGACTGGGCGTGAAGTTGAGATGTGGGGGCTTCAGGAGTACGAAGATTATGTTTATTGAGATTCGACGCACTGCATAGTGTAAAGAATGACTGTTTGTATGTACCTTGCAATGTGATCCAGGAGTGTCAACTGATTGTTTCTTTTTCGTAAATGACTGTACATGATGAAACATGCTGTGTAGTTGCTGGTCAGAAGGAAAAAAGAAATACTAAAAAGAAAATTGCTCCACTGCATTATTACCTTTTCCCTGTGAAGTATTTCCTTTAAGACTGGTTACTTGGACACTCTCATTCAATAGTTCTTAACCTGTTGTCCAAGAACGCTTGGGGGTTTGAGAGGCTTACTCAGGGGTTGCGCAACTGTTTTACAAAATTAAATTATATTTATCAATTAATATTGTACATACAAATATTGAGGCGAAATTGAACATTTAAAAACTTTTTCTATGTTTGACCTTGAATTTACAGAATATTTCAACATTTGAGCATTTGTTTGGTGTATACATATTTCTGTGTACTGTTTGAGGTCCAGATCACAGAATTTGCTTCGGCCGAGGGTCCCTAGCTTCCAATAATGACTCAGTGGGTTCCCCACATTCCAGTAATGATTCAGTAGGGTCCACAGAAGTCAAACGTTTAAGAACTGCTACCCTAATCTATTATGAGAATAACCTGTGGTAGGAGGAGATTGCACCAATAGCTAACCCTTGCCCGTGCCCTTAAGTTACCCTGCCATTCCTGTGTAGCAGCTCCGGATTTAAATATCCCATACTTACCACATCCCGCTTCGTAAGGGGTGCAGCTAGCTAGGTCCCTAGATTCCTGGATTTGGCTAAAATGGGCTTGAGGGTGTGAGTAGGGTGTTTTTTTTCTTGGCATGGTGAATCCACAATGATTCACTGCCCGCCAATTTTATGCAAAGCTTGCCACATGAACAGCAATGTTTCTTGCCACTGATTGCAGATCTGGACTTCCAAAGTTTTGTGCTGCTTTGCTGTTAGCATTCCAATGCCAGTCAGAGGCATTTGTAATCCACAATCAGTAAGAAGCTGAGTGCTGTTATACCTTTCTTGTCAGAAATGGCTAAAGGAGCAGCGGCATCTGAAAGAGAAACCTGAAACCCTGTGGTGAGGGTCAGTGCTGAACACCCGTCTCCACCCGTGCAGATAGAGCTGAGAGGCAGAGGGGCCGGGTTAGAGGGGGGGGGGCAATTTCGACTGACAACGTTGAGGGAAAATGAAATAAATAATTTTCCCTTATCGTCTGTAGAAATCCCCCCACCCACCTCCACCCTCCCATCTGGCCCCACCGCTCTTACCTGCATGGGCAACGACTGCTGACCCTACATGTCACGGTAAACCTACACTTTAATAATGAAAGCAAGTAATCACTTGGCATCAAATTGCACAATTTAGGAATATTGTGTTTTTACACTATCATCATTAATATATATTGTTCACAGTTTAGAAGTGTTGTGAAACTATGCTACTAACAAGAATACACAGGTTAGGGCCATGAATGGAATACGGGGCTAATAGTGTGACAAGTGTGGGATGTTGCCAACCAGCCTACGTACTAAAAATTCACTTCACTAAGGTCCAGATTGTAATGGGTCGCAATCTGATTTACGTCATCAATATTCATGAGAGAGGTCACAAACTGTAACAAATTATGATTGGTGGCCATGACAGAGATGGTGTCCTGCTGGGGTCAGTAGAACACCATCTCTGTGATTGTGTTTTTTAATCATTTTCTCTTAGCCTGTTTTCCATAAAATGTAGCTGCTTTACTGTGTTTTAAAGTGTTTATTTTTTTTTTTTTTTTACTTTTTGCTTGTTTGAGAGAACAGTGGTTCCCTGGACCACTATTTATCTATTCATGTATTTATTTTTACATTGACCAAGGGAAGCAAAGTTCCGAGGACTCCTTCCCTTTTGCGATGAACTTACTAACCTATGTTGGAAGTCAGTAAAATTTCAATGCTGTGCAACCAAATTTCATTTGCAGTACATTGATATATATATATATATATATATACCACAACAAATCGCTATTTGGAAGGGATGCCCTGTAAACGCCCTTTCCAAATAGTCCTTCTAACGATTCTGTAACATGTTACCAAATCACAAAATGGGCTTAGTACATACCAAACAAGCATTGGCATAGCCAATAGGTCTCGCCTTTGGGACCTTATAAGTGTTTAGCCATGCAACAGTTGATGTTGTTGCACTAAGGATATTGTGCTGCACAACTAAATACTTATAGGGTCTCAAAAGCGAGCACTATTGGCTATGCCAATGCTTGTTTTATTTGAGCCCAAGTTTGTGAGTACAGGTTGATGATTGCACCCAATAAATTCATAGGTGCTCTCCAGGCTGTGGCCCATAGTTTGGATCTTGGCACTTTGTCGAAAGCTGCTTTGAGATCTACGAAGCATGTTTAGAGGATGTTTGAGTTGACGATGCTTGGCTGGCTAAAAGGGTAACTGCCAATATGTTTATTAAGGTGTCCATTCCGGCCCGGAATCCGGTCTGCGTTTTTGGAATTACATTTATGCTGCTGATCCAGGTCTCCAGATCTTCCAATAAGTTTGATGTGTAGATCTTTGCCTCTACATCGATGAGGGCTATCTGTCTGTAGTTCTTTGGGTTTGAATGTGTCCCTGATTTATATATGGGCTGAAGGATGCTGCCTCACCAGGAGTCGGGATGATGCTGACCTCTAAGCTGTGTATGAACAGGGGGGTTAAATGGCTAGACCAAAATGCCGGATCGTTCCTAAACAGGGTGTTAGGTAGGCCGTTAGGGCCTGTGGCCCTGTCTGATCTCAAATGTTTAATTATGTTCGATACCTGCTTTTGAGTAATCTGTGCTAGTTCTTCCCTTAGCTCCAGCCTGGTGGGTCTTGACTTACTTTTTGGGTTTCAGGAGTTTCTTTTTGAGGTTTGTCTTTGTTAGATTTTTTGAGTAAGTAGCTAATGACTCCGCAGATGGTTGTCTATGAGAAGAATCTAGTTCCTCTTTGATGCTTTGGTTCAGGTCTTCGGACTTTGTGCTCGAACTAATATGCATTCCGATCTTGTTTGAAGCATCGGCAGTGCTAGCTGCACTTGAGGGGGCTGTGGTATTATATGTTGCTTCAGTGTGAGCTCTCCAGGTTTGCTCCATTATATCCGAGTTGAAGTGGTGATGTTTGACGTTTAGCAGAAAGGGGATGTTTGCCCAAAACTGTTTAGAGTTTCTCTGCTTACTAGCGTGGAGCATGTTGTTCTCGAGTTGTTTCTTGTATGTTTGCTTGGCCGCCTTTATTACCTGTTTTAGGTCCTTTTTCATTTTTTTCTATTGTTGTAAGGATCTGTTGGGTCGAATGGGTTGTACTTGTGGCAAGAATAATGATACGACTGTCAAAAAAAGAAAATTTGTAAGTGTTTTATTCACAATATGGGTACAGGATGGTATGTCATGCTTATGTAATATTAGCTTGCATATACATTAAAAGTGCTTGCTAACATTACAATGCAGATATAACTGCACTATACATATAATACAATGTTAGCTATAATGATACATTTATAACATTTGTATTAAAAATATTATTATACAACTAACACACTTTTACTGATACATACACAAAGGAAGAGTGTAAGGTATACACAGACAATATGGGCTAGAAATACAGATATCTATGTTATGGACACCTATATCAATAGTTGTGTTCAATATATTATGGGTATAATCTGAAAACATACATACACATATGCTGTAGGCGTATGCACAGAGCAATGTCACTGGTGATTGTGGGACTTGTAGTCCGTGATGCAAGATTAATTTCCTTTAAGTAAGTTCAAGTCCTCATTTAAAATGGTGCTTCGATTAGTTACCTTAAGTAGGCAGTGTTATGATCCGGCAGGTTTTTATTTCGCAAGGAGCGCTGTGCCACTTTCAGTCCCAAAACAGTTTGTGACTTGCTGCCCAATCCGGCTGGAAAGGCATGTCTCTCTCTACCCGGTGGTGGTGCCTTCCTCACAGCCGGTCTGCCGTGTGTATAGGATTAAGCAAGATGCCCTGGAGCATAGGAAGCACTCAGCAGCGATCTGCACTCCGGTGTGATTTTGCAGCCTGCCACCATGTTTCACCTTTGGATAATTCGCCGACGCGTTTCAGGGTATTTCAACCCCTTCTTCATGGGCTGCACAAAGGAGTCTTGAGGCTTGCATCATGTGATTAACTGGCTTTTATTCATTACAGGCCCCCCAGTAGGCGTATGCACAGAGCAATGTCACTGGTGATTGTGGGACTTGTAGTCCGTGATGCAAGATTAATTTCCTTTAAGTAAGTTCAAGTCCTCATTTAAAATGGTGCTTCAATTAGTTACCTTAAGTAGGCAGTGTTATGATCCGGCAGGTTTTTATTTCGCAAGGAGCCCTGTGCCGCTTTCAGTCCCAAAACAGTTCGTGACTTGCAGCCCAATCCGGCTAGAAAGGCATGTCTCTCTCCACCCGGTGGTGGTGCCTTCCTCACGGCCGGGCTGCCGTGTGTATAGGATTAAGCAAGATGCCCTGGAGCATAGGAAGCACTCAGCAGCGCTCTGCACTCCGGCGTGATTTTGCAGCCTGCCGCCATGTTTCACCTTTGGATAATTCGCCGACGCGTTTCAGGGTATTTCAACCCCTTCTTCATGGGCTGCACAAAGGAGTCTTGAGGCTTGCATCATGTGATTAACTGGCTTTTATTCATTACAGGCCCCCCAGTAGGCGTATGCACAGAGCAATGTCACTGGTGATTGTGGGACTTGTAGTCCGTGATGCAAGATTAATTTCCTTTAAGTAAGTTCAAGTCCTCATTTAAAATGGTGCTTCGATTAGTTACCTTAAGTAGGCAGTGTTATGATCCGGCAGGTTTTTATTTCGCAAGGAGCGCTGTGCCGCATCCCGGCCGTGAGGAAGGCACCACCACCGGGTGGAGAGAGACATACCTTTCCAGCCGGATTGGGCTGCAAGTCACGAACTGTTTTGGGACTGAAAGCGGCACAGCGCTCTTTCGAAATAAAAGCCTGCCGGATCATAACACTGCCTACTTAAGGTAACTAATCGAAGCACCATTTTAAATGAGGACTTGAACTTACTTAAAGGAAATTAATCTTGCATCACGGACTACAAGTCCCACAATCACCAGTGACATTGCTCTGTGCATACGCCTACTGGGGGGCCTGTAATGAATAAAAGCCAGTTAATCACATGATGCAAGCCTCAAGACTCATTTGTGCAGCCCATGAAGAAGGGGTTGAAATACCCTGAAACGCATCGACGAAATATCCAAAGGTGAAACATGGCGGCAGGCTGCATAATCACGCCGGAGTGCAGAGCGCTGCTGAGTGCTTCCTATGCTCCAGGGCATCTTGCTTAATCCTATACACACGGCAGCCCGGCCGTGAGGAAGGCACCACCACCGGGTGGGAAGAGACATGCCTTTCCAGCCGGATTGGGCTGCAAGTCACAAACTGTTTTGGGACTGAAAGCGGCACAGCGCTCTTTGCGAAATAAAAACCTGCCGATCATAACACTGCTTACTTAAGGTAACTAATCGAAGCACCATTTTAAATGAGGACTTGAACTTACTTAAAGGAAATTAATCTTGCATCACGGACTACAAGTCCCACAATCACCAGTGACATTGCTCTGTGCAAACGCCTACTGGGGGGCCTGTAATGAATAAAAGCCAGTTAATCACATGATGCAAGCCTCAAGACTCCTTTGTGCAGCCCATAAAGAAGGGGTTGAAATACCCTGAAACGCGTTGGCGAATTATCCAAAGGTGAAACATGACGGCAGGCTGCAAAATCACGCCGGAGTGCAGAGCACTGCTGAGTGCTTCCTATGCTCCAGGGCATCTTGCTTAATCCTATACACATGGCAGCCCGGCCGTGAGGAAGGCACCACCACCGGGTGGAGAGAGACATGCCTTTCCAGCCGGATTGGGCTGCAAGTCACGAACTGTTTTGGGACGGAAAGCGACACAGCGCTCTTTGCGAAATAAAAACCTGCCGGATCATAACACTGCCTACTTAAGGTAACTAATCAAAGCACCATTTTAAATGAGGACTTGAACTAACTTAAAGGAAATTAATCTTGCATCACGGACTACAAGTCCCACAATCACCAGTGACATTGCTCTGTGCATACGCCTACTGGGGGCCCTGTAATGAATAAAAGCCAGTTAATCACATGATGCAAGCCTCAAGACTCCTTTGTGCAGCCCATGAAGAAGGGTTGAAATACCCTGAAAGGCGTCGGCGAATTATCCAAAGGTGAAACATGGCGGCAGGCTGCAAAATCACGCCGGAGTGCAGAGCGCTGCTGAGTGCTTCCTATGCTCCAGGGCATCTTGCTTAATCCTATACACACGGCAGCCCGGCAGTGAGGAAGGGCCCACCACTGGGTGGAGAGAGACATGCCTTTCCAGCCGGATTGGGCTGCAAGTCACGAACTGTTTTGGGACTGAAAGCGGCACAGCGCTCTTTGCGAAATAAAAACCTGCCGGATCATAACACTGCCTACTTAAGGTAACTAATCGAAGCACCATTTTAAATGAGGACTTGGACTTACTTAAAGGAAATTAATCTTGCATCACGGACTACAAGTCCCACAATCACCAGTGACATTGCTCTGTGCATACGCCTACTGGGGGGCCTGTAATGAATAAAGGCCAGTTAATCACATGATGCAAGCCTCAAGACTCCTTTGTGCAGCCCATGAAGAAGGGGCTGAAATACCCTGACACGCGTCGGCGAATTATCCAAAGGTGAAACATGGCGGCAAGCTGCAAAATCACGCCGGAGTGCAGAGCGCTGCTGAGTGCTTCCTATGCTCCAGGGCATCTTGCTTAATCCTATACACACGGCAGCCCGGCCGTGAGGAAGGCACCACCACCGGGTGGAGAGAGACATGCCTTTCCAGCCGGATTGGGCTGCAAGTCACAAACTGTTTTGGGACTGAAAGCGGCACAGCGCTCTTTGCGAAATAAAAACCTGCCGGATCACAACACTGCCTACTTAAGGTAACTAATCGAAGCACCATTTTAAATGAGGACTTGAACTTACTTAAAGGAAATTAATCTTGCATCACGGACTACAAGTCCCACAATCACCAGTGACATTGCTCTGTGCATACGCCTACTGGGGGGCCTGTAATGAATAAAAGCCAGTTAATCATATGATGCAAGCCTCAAGACTCCTTTGTGCAGCCCATGAAGAAGGGGTTGAAATACCCTGAAACGCGTCGGCGAATTATCCAAAGGTGAAACATGGCGGCAGGCTGCAAAATCACGCCGGAGTGCAGAGCGCTGCTGAGTGCTTCCTATGCTCCAGGGCATCTTGCTTAATCCTATACACACGGCAGCCCGGCCGTGAGGAAGGCACCCCACCGGGTGGAGGGAGACATGCCTTTCCAGCCGGATTGGGCTGCAAGTCACAAACTCTTTTGGGACTGAAAGCGGCACAGCGCTCTTTGCGAAATAAAAACCTGCCGGATCATAACACTGCCTACTTAAGGTAACTAATCGAAGCACCATTTTAAATGAGGACTTGAACTTACGTAAAGGAAATTAATCTTGCATCATGGACTACAAGTCCCACAATCACCAGTGACATTGCTCTGTGCATACGCCCACTAGGGGGCCTGTAATGAATAAAAGCCAGTTAATCACATGATGCAAGCCTCAAGACTCCTTTGTGCAGCCCATGAAGAAGGGGTTGAAATACCCTGAAACGCGTCAGCGAATTATCCAAAGGTGAAACATGGCGGCAGGCTGCAAAATCACGCCGGAGTGCAGAGCGCTGCTGAGTGCTTCCTATGCTCCAGGGCATCTTGCTTAATCCTATACACACGGCAGCCCGGCCGTGTGGAAGGCACCACCACCGGGTGGAGAGAGACATGCCTTTCCAGCCGGATTGGGCTGCAAGTCACGAACTGTTTTGGGACTGAAAGCGGCACAGCGCTCTTTGCGAAATAAAAACCTGCCGGATCAAAACACTGCCTACTTAAGATAACTAATTGAAGCACCATTTTAAATGAGGACTTGAACTTACTTAAAGGAAATTAATGTTGCATCACGGACTACAAGTCCCACAATCACCAGTGACATTGCTCTGTGCATACGCCTACTGGGGGGCCTGTAATGAATAAAAGCCAGTTAATCACATGATGCAAGCCTCAAGACTCCATTGTGCGGCCCATGAAGAAGGGGTTGCAATACCCTGAAACGCTTCGGAGAATTATCCAAAGGTGAAACATGGCGGCAGGCTGCAAAATCACGCCAGAGTGCTGCTGAGTGCTTCCTATGCTCCAGGGCATCTTGCTTAATCCTATACACACGGCAGCCCGGCCGTGAGGAAGGCACCACCACCGGGTGGAGAGGGACATGCCTTTCCAGCCGGATTGGGCTGCAAGTCACGTACTGTTCTGGGACTGAAAGCGGAACAGCGCTCTTTGCGAAATAAAAACCTGCCGGATCATAACACTGCCTACTTAAGGTAACTAATCGAAGCACCATTTTAAATGAGGACTTGAACTTACTTTAAGGAAATTAATCTTGCATCACGGACTACAAAACCCACAATCATCAGTGACATTGCTCTGTGCATACGCCTACTGGGGGGCCTGTAATGAATAAAAGCCAGTTAATCACATGATGCAAGCCTCAAGACTCCTTTGTGCAGCCCATGAAGAAGGGGTTGAAATACCCTGAAACGTGTCGGCGAATTATCCAAAGGTGAAACATGGCGGCAGGCTGCAAAATCACGCCGGAGTGCAGAGCGCTGCTGAGTGCTTCCTGTGCTCCAGGGCATCTTGCTTAATCCTATACACACGGCAGCCCGGCCGTGAGGAAGGCACCACCACCGGGTGGAGAGAGACATGCCTTTCCAGCCGGATTGGGCTGCAAGTCGCGATCTGTTTTGGGACTGAAAGCGGCACAGCGCTCTTTGCGAAATAAAAACCTGCCGGATCATAACACTGCCTACTTAAGGTAACTAATCGAAGCACCATTTTAAATGAGGACTTGAACTTACTTAAAGGAAATTAATCTTGCATCACGGACTACAAGTCCCACAATCACCAGTGACATTGCTCTGTGCATACGCCTACTGGGGGGCCTGTAATGAATAAAAGCCAGTTAATCACATGATGCAAGCCTCAAGACTCCTTTGTGCAGCCCATGAAGAAGGGGTTGAAATACCCTGAAATGCGTCGGCGAATTATCCAAAGGTGAAACATTGCGGCAGGCTTCAAAATCACGCCGGAGTGCAGAGAGCTGCTGAGTGCTTCCTATGCTCCAGGGCATCTTGCTTAATCCTATACACATGGCAGCCCGGCCGTGAGGAAGGCACCACCACCGGGTGGAGAGGGACATGCCTTTCCAGCCGGATTGGGCTGCAAGTCACGTACTGTTTTGGGACTGAAAGCGGCACAGCGCTCTTTGCGAAATAAAAACCTGCCGGATCAAAACACTGCCTACTTAAGATAACTAATTGAAGCACCATTTTAAAATGAGGACTTGAACTTACTTAAAGGAAATTAATGTTGCATCACGGACTACAAGTCCCACAATCACCAGTGACATTGCTCTGTGCATACGCCTACTGGGGGGCCTGTAATGAATAAAAGCCAGTTAATCACATGATGCAAGCCTCAAGACTCCATTGTGCGGCCCATGAAGAAGGGGTTGCAATACCCTGAAACGCTTCGGAGAATTATCCAAAGGTGAAACATGGCGGCAGGCTGCAAAATCACGCCAGAGTGCTGCTGAGTGCTTCCTATGCTCCAGGGCATCTTGCTTAATCCTATACACACGGCAGCCCGGCCGTGAGGAAGGCACCACCACCGGGTGGAGAGGGACATGCCTTTCCAGCCGGATTGGGCTGCAAGTCACGTACTGTTCTGGGACTGAAAGCGGAACAGCGCTCTTTGCGAAATAAAAACCTGCCGGATCATAACACTGCCTACTTAAGGTAACTAATCGAAGCACCATTTTAAATGAGGACTTGAACTTACTTAAAGGAAATTAATCTTGCATCACGGACTACAAAACCCACAATCATCAGTGACATTGCTCTGTGCATACGCCTACTGGGGGGCCTGTAATGAATAAAAGCCAGTTAATCACATGATGCAAGCCTCAAGACTCCTTTGTGCAGCCCATGAAGAAGGGGTTGAAATACCCTGAAACGTGTCGGCGAATTATCCAAAGGTGAAACATGGCGGCAGGCTGCAAAATCACGCCGGAGTGCAGAGCGCTGCTGAGTGCTTCCTATGCTCCAGGGCATCTTGCTTAATCCTATACACACGGCAGCCCGGCCGTGAGGAAGGCACCACCACCGGGTGGAGAGAGACATGCCTTTCCAGCCGGATTGGGCTGCAAGTCACAAACTGTTTTGGGACTGAAAGCGGCACAGCGCTCTTTGCGAAATAAAAACCTGCCGGATCATAACACTGCCTACTTAAGGTAACTAATCGAAGCACCATTTTAAATGAGGACTTGAACTTACTTAAAGGAAATTAATCTTGCATCACGGACTACAAGTCCCACAATCACCAGTGACATTGCTCTGTGCATACGCCTACTGGGGGGCCTGTAATGAATAAAAGCCAGTTAATCACATGATGCAAGCCTCAAGACTCCTTTGTGCAGCCCATGAAGAAGGGGTTGAAATACTCTGAAACGCGTCGGCGAATTATCCAAAGGTGAAACATGGCGGCAGGCTGCAAAATCACGCCGTAGTGCAGAGCGCTGCTGAGTGCTTCCTATGCTCCAGGGCATCTTGCTTAATCCTATACACACGGCAGCCCGGCCGTGAGGAAGGCACCACCACCGGGTGGAGAGAGACATGCCTTTCCAGCCGGATTGGGCTGCAAGTCAGGAACTGTTTTGGGACTGAAAGCGGCACAGCGCTCTTTGCGAAATAAAAACCTGCCGGATCATAACACTGCCTACTTAAGGTAACTAATCGAAGCACCATTTTAAATGAGGACTTGAACTTACTTAAAGGAAATTAATCTTGCATTACGGACTACAAGTCCCACAATCACCAGTGACATTGCTCTGTGCATACGCCTACTGGGGGGCCTGTAATGAATAAAAGCCAGTTAATCACATGATGCAAGCCTCAAGACTCCTTTGTGCAGCCCATGAAGAAGGGGTTGAAATACCCTGAAATGCGTCGGCGAATTATCCAAAGGTGAAACATTGCGGCAGGCTTCAAAATCACGCCGGAGTGCAGAGAGCTGCTGAGTGCTTCCTATGCTCCAGGGCATCTTGCTTAATCCTATACACACGGCAGCCCGGCCGTGAGGAAGGCACCACCACCGGGTGGAGAGGGACATGCCTTTCCAGCCGGATTGGGCTGCAAGTCACGTACTGTTCTGGGACTGAAAGCGGAACAGCGCTCTTTGCGAAATAAAAACCTGCCGGATCATAACACTGCCTACTTAAGGTAACTAATCGAAGCACCATTTTAAATGAGGACTTGAACTTACTTTAAGGAAATTAATCTTGCATCACGGACTACAAAACCCACAATCATCAGTGACATTGCTCTGTGCATACGCCTACTGGGGGGCCTGTAATGAATAAAAGCCAGTTAATCACATGATGCAAGCCTCAAGACTCCTTTGTGCAGCCCATGAAGAAGGGGTTGAAATACCCTGAAACGTGTCGGCGAATTATCCAAAGGTGAAACATGGCGTCAGGCTGCAAAATCACGCCGGAGTGCAGAGCGCTGCTGAGTGCTTCCTGTGCTCCAGGGCATCTTGCTTAATCCTATACACACGGCAGCCCGGCCGTGAGGAAGGCACCACCACCGGGTGGAGAGAGACATGCCTTTCCAGCCGGATTGGGCTGCAAGTCACGATCTGTTTTGGGACTGAAAGCGGCACAGCGCTCTTTGCGAAATAAAAACCTGCCGGATCATAACACTGCCTACTTAAGGTAACTAATCGAAGCACCATTTTAAATGAGGACTTGAACTTACTTAATGGAAATTAATCTTGCATCACGGACTACAAGTCCCACAATCACCAGTGACATTGCTCTGTGCATACGCCTACTGGGGGGCCTGTAATGAATAAAAGCCAGTTAATCACATGATGCAAGCCTCAAGACTCCTTTGTGCAGCCCATAAAGAAGGGGTTGAAATACCCTGAAACGCGTTGGCGAATTATCCAAAGGTGAAACATGACGGCAGGCTGCAAAATCACGCCGGAGTGCAGAGCACTGCTGAGTGCTTCCTATGCTCCAGGGCATCTTGCTTAATCCTATACACATGGCAGCCCGGCCGTGAGGAAGGCACCACCACCGGGTGGAGAGAGACATGCCTTTCCAGCCGGATTGGGCTGCAAGTCACGAACTGTTTTGGGACTGAAAGCGACACAGCGCTCTTTGCGAAATAAAAACCTGCCGGATCATAACACTGCCTACTTAAGGTAACTAATCGAAGCACGATTTTAAATGAGGACTTGAACTTACTTAAAGGAAATTAATCTTGCATCACGGACTACAAGTCCCACAATCACCAGTGACATTGCTCTGTGCATACGCCTACTGGGGGCCTGTAATGAATAAAAGCTAGTTAATCACATGATGCAAGCCTCAAGACTCCTTTGTGCAGCCCTTGAAGAAGGGGTTGAAATACCCTGAAAGGCGTCGGCGAATTATCCAAAGGTGAAACATGGCGGCAGGCTTCAAAATCACGCCGGAGTGCAGAGCGCTGCTGAGTGCTTCCTATGCTCCAGGGCATCTTGCTTAATCCTATACACACGGCAGCCGGGCCGTGAGGAAGGCACCACCACCGGGTGGAGAGAGACATGCCTTTCCAGCCGGATTGGGCTGCAAGTCACGAACTGTTTTGGGACTGAAAGCGGCACAGCGCTCTTTGCGAAATAAAAACCTGCCGGATCATAACACTGCCTACTTAAGGTAACTAATCGAAGCACCATTTTAAATGAGGACTTGGACTTACTTAAAGGAAATTAATCTTGCATCACGGACTACAAGTCCCACAATCACCAGTGACATTGCTCTGTGCATACGCCTACTGGGGGGCCTGTAATGAATAAAGGCCAGTTAATCACATGATGCAAGCCTCAAGACTCCTTTGTCCAGCCCATGAAGGAGGGGTTGAAATACCCTGACACGCGTCGGCGAATTATCCAAAGGTGAAACATGGCGGCAAGCTGCAAAATCACGCCGGAGTGCAGAGCGCTGCTGAGTGCTTCCTATGCTCCAGGGCATCTTGCTTAATCCTATACACACGGCAGCCCGGCCGTGAGGAAGGCACCACCACCGGGTGGAGAGAGACATGCCTTTCCAGCCGGATTGGGCTGCAAGTCACAAACTGTTTTGGGTCTGAAAGCGGCACAGCGCTCTTTGCGAAATAAAAACCTGCCGGATCATAACACTGCCTACTTAAGGTAACTAATCGAAGCACCATTTTAAATGAGGACTTGAACTTACTTAAAGGAAATTAATCTTGCATCACGGACTACAAGTCCCACAATCACCAGTGACATTGCTCTGTGCATACGCCTACTGGGGGGCCTGTAATGAATAAAAGCCAGTTAATCACATGATGCAAGCCTCAAGACTCCTTTGTGCAGCCCATGAAGAAGGGGTTGAAATACCCTGAAACGCGTCGGCGAATTATCCAAAGGTGAAACATGGCGGCAGGCTGCAAAATCACGCCGGAGTGCAGAGCGCTGCTGAGTGCTTCCTATGCTCCAGGGCATCTTGCTTAATCCTATACACACGGCAGCCCGGCCGTGAGGAAGGCACCACCACCGGGTGGAGAGAGACATGCCTTTCCAGACGGATTGGGCTGCAAGTCAGGAACTGTTTTGGGACTGAAAGCGGCACAGCGCTCTTTGCGAAATAAAAACCTGCCGGATCATAACACTGCCTACTTAAGGTAACTAATCGAAGCACCATTTTAAATGAGGACTTGAACTTACTTAAAGGAAATTAATCTTGCATTACGGACTACAAGTCCCACAATCACCAGTGACATTGCTCTGTGCATACGCCTACTGGGGGGCCTGTAATGAATAAAAGCCAGTTAATCACATGATGCAAGCCTCAAGACTCCTTTGTGCAGCCCATGAAGAAGGGGTTGAAATACCCTGAAATGCGTCGGCGAATTATCCAAAGGTGAAACATGGCGGCAGGCTTCAAAATCACGCCGGAGTGCAGAGAGCTGCTGAGTGCTTCCTATGCTCCAGGGCATCTTGCTTAATCCTATACACACGGCAGCCCGGCCGTGAGGAAGGCACCACCACCGGGTGGAGAGAGACATGCCTTTCCAGCCGGATTGGGCTGCAAGTCACGATCTGTTTTGGGACTGAAAGCGGCACAGCGCACTTTGCGAAATAAAAACCTGCCGGATCATAACACTGCCTACTTAAGGTAACTAATCGAAGCACCATTTTAAATGAGGACTTGAACTTACTTAAAGGAAATTAATCTTGCATCACGGACTACAAGTCCCACAATCACCAGTGACATTGCTCTGTGCATACGCCTACTGGGGGGCCTGTAATGAATAAAAGCCAGTTAATCACATGATGCAAGCCTCAAGACTCCTTTGTGCAGCCCATGAAGAAGGGGTTGAAATACCCTGAAACGCGTCGGCGAATTATCCAAAGGTGAAACATGGCGGCAGGCTGCAAAATCACGCCGGAGTGCAGAGCGCTGCTGAGTGCTTCCTATGCTCCAGGGCATCTTGCTTAATCCTATAAACACGGCAGCCCGGCCGTGAGGAAGGCACCACCACCGGGTGGAGAGGGACATGCCTTTCCAGCCAGATTGGGCTGCAAGTCACGAACTGTTTTGGGACTGAAAGCGGCACAGCGCTCTTTGCGAAATAAAAACCTGCTGGATCATAACACTGCCTACTTAAGGTAACTAATCGAAGCACCATTTTAAATGAGGACTTGAACTTACTTAAAGGAAGTTAATCTTGCATTACGGACTACAAGTCCCACAATCACCAGTGACATTGCTCTGTGCATACGCCTACTGGGGGGCCTGTAATGAATAAAAGCCAGTTAATCACATGATGCAAGCCTCAAGACTCCTTTGTGCAGCCCATGAAGAAGGGGTTGAAATACCCTGAAATGCGTCGGCGAATTATCCAAAGGTGAAACATGGCGGCAGGCTTCAAAATCACGCCGGAGTGCAGAGAGCTGCTGAGTGCTTCCTATGCTCCAGGGCATCTTGCTTAATCCTTTACACACGGCAGCCCGGCCGTGAGGAAGGCACCACCACCGGGTGGAGAGAGACATGCCTTTCCAGCCGGATTGGGCTGCAAGTCACGATCTGTTTTGGGACTGAAAGCGGCACAGCGCACTTTGCGAAATAAAAACCTGCCGGATCATAACACTGCCTACTTAAGGTAACTAATCGAAGCACCATTTTAAATGAGGACTTGAACTTACTTAAAGGAAATTAATCTTGCATCACGGACTACAAGTCCCACAATCACCAGTGACATTGCTCTGTGCATACGCCTACTGGGGGGCCTGTAATGAATAAAAGCCAGTTAATCACATGATGCAAGCCTCAAGACTCCTTTGTGCAGCCCATGAAGAAGGGGTTGAAATACCCTGAAACGCGTCGGCGAATTATCCAAAGGTGAAACATGGCGGCAGGCTGCAAAATCACGCCGGAGTGCAGAGCGCTGCTGAGTGCTTCCTATGCTCCAGGGCATCTTGCTTAATCCTATAAACACGGCAGCCCGGCCGTGAGGAAGGCACCACCACCGGGTGGAGAGGGACATGCCTTTCCAGCCAGATTGGGCTGCAAGTCACGAACTGTTTTGGGACTGAAAGCGGCACAGCGCTCTTTGCGAAATAAAAACCTGTCGGATCATAACACTGCCTACTTAAGGTAACTAATCGAAGCACCATTTTAAATGAGGACTTGAACTTACTTAAAGGAAATTAATCTTGCATCACGGACTACAAGTCCCACAATCACCAGTGACATTGCTCTGTGCATACGCCTACTGGGGGGCCTGTAATGAATAAAAGCTAGTTAATCACATGATGCAGGCCTCAAGACTCCTTTGTGCAGCCCATGAAGAAGGGGTTGAAATACCCTGAAACGCGTCGGCGAATTATCCAAAGGTGAAACATGGCGGCAGGCTGCAAAATCACGCCGGAGTGCAGAGCGCTGCTGAGTGCTTCCTATGCTCCAGGGCATCTTGCTTAATCCTATACACACGGCAGCCCGGCCGTGAGGAAGGCACCACCACCGGGTGGAGAGAAACATGCCTTTCCAGCCGGATTGGGCTGCAAGTCACGAACTGTTTTGGGACTGAAAGCGGCACAGCGTTCTTTGCGAAATAAAAACCTGCTGGATCATAACACTGCCTACTTAAGGTAACTAATCGAAGCACCATTTTAAATTAGGACTTGAACTTACTTAAAGGAAATTAATCTTGCATCACGGACTACAAGTCCCACAATCACCAGTGACATTGCTTTGTGCATACGCCTACTGGGGGGCCTGTAATGAATAAAAGCCAGTTAATCACATGATGCAAGCCTCAAGACTCCTTTGTGCAGCCCATGAAGAAGGGGCTGAAATACCCTGAAACGCGTCGGCGAATTATCCAAAGGTGAAACATGGCGGCAGGCTGCAAAATCACACCGGAGTGCAGAGCGCTGCTGAGTGCTTCCTATGCTCCAGGGCATCTTGCTTAATCCTATACACACGGCAGCCCGGCCGTGAGGAAGGCACCACCACCGGGTGGAGAGAGATATGCCTTTCCAGCCGGATTGTGCTGCAAGTCACGAACTGTTTTGGGACTGAAAGCGGCACAGCGCTCTTTGCGAAATAAAAACCTGCCGGATCATAACACTGCCTACTTAAGGTAACTAATCGAAGCACCATTTTAAATGAGGACTTGAACTTACTTAAAGGAAATTAATCTTGCATCACGGACTACAAGTCCCACAATCACCAGTGACATTGCTCTGTGCATACGCCTACTGGGGGGCCTGTAATGAATAAAAGCCAGTTAATCACATGATGCAAGCCTCAAGACTCCTTTGTGCAGCCCATGAAGAAGGGGTTGAAATACCCTGAAACGCGTCGGCGAATTATCCAAAGGTGAAACATGGCGGCAGGCTGCAAAATCACGCCGGAGTGCAGAGCGCTGCTGAGTGCTTCCTATGCTCCAGGGCATCTTGCTTAATCCTATAAACACGGCAGCCCGGCCGTGAGGAAGGCACCACCACCGGGTGGAGAGGGACATGCCTTTCCAGCCAGATTGGGCTGCAAGTCACGAACTGTTTTGGGACTGAAAGCGGCACAGCGCTCTTTGCGAAATAAAAACCTGTCGGATCATAACACTGCCTACTTAAGGTAACTAATCGAAGCACCATTTTAAATGAGGACTTGAACTTACTTAAAGGAAATTAATCTTGCATCACGGACTACAAGTCCCACAATCACCAGTGACATTGCTCTGTGCATACGCCTACTGGGGGGCCTGTAATGAATAAAAGCTAGTTAATCACATGATGCAGGCCTCAAGACTCCTTTGTGCAGCCCATGAAGAAGGGGTTGAAATACCCTGAAACGCGTCGGCGAATTATCCAAAGGTGAAACATGGCGGCAGGCTGCAAAATCACGCCGGAGTGCAGAGCGCTGCTGAGTGCTTCCTATGCTCCAGGGCATCTTGCTTAATCCTATACACACGGCAGCCCGGCCGTGAGGAAGGCACCACCACCGGGTGGAGAGAAACATGCCTTTCCAGCCGGATTGGGCTGCAAGTCACGAACTGTTTTGGGACTGAAAGCGGCACAGCGTTCTTTGCGAAATAAAAACCTGCTGGATCATAACACTGCCTACTTAAGGTAACTAATCGAAGCACCATTTTAAATTAGGACTTGAACTTACTTAAAGGAAATTAATCTTGCATCACGGACTACAAGTCCCACAATCACCAGTGACATTGCTTTGTGCATACGCCTACTGGGGGGCCTGTAATGAATAAAAGCCAGTTAATCACATGATGCAAGCCTCAAGACTCCTTTGTGCAGCCCATGAAGAAGGGGCTGAAATACCCTGAAACGCGTCGGCGAATTATCCAAAGGTGAAACATGGCGGCAGGCTGCAAAATCACACCGGAGTGCAGAGCGCTGCTGAGTGCTTCCTATGCTCCAGGGCATCTTGCTTAATCCTATACACACGGCAGCCCGGCCGTGAGGAAGGCACCACCACCGGGTGGAGAGAGATATGCCTTTCCAGCCGGATTGTGCTGCAAGTCACGAACTGTTTTGGGACTGAAAGCGGCACAGCGCTCTTTGCGAAATAAAAACCTGCCGGATCATAACACTGCCTACTTAAGGTAACTAATCGAAGCACCATTTTAAATGAGGACTTGAACTTCCTTAAAGGAAATTAATCTTGCATCACGGACTACAAGTCCCACAATCACCAGTGACATTGCTCTGTGCATACGCCTACTGGGGGGCCTGTAATGAATAAAAGCCAGTTAATCACATGACGCAAGCCTCAAGACTCCTTTGTGCAGCCCATGAAGAAGGGGTTGAAATACCCTGAAACGCGTTGGCGAATTATCCAAAGGTTAAACATGGCGGCAGGCTGCAAAATCATGCCAGAGTGCAGAGCGCTGCTGAGTGCTTCCTATGCTCCAGGGCATCTTGCTTAATTCTATACACACGGCAGCCCGGCCGTGAGGAAGGCACCACCACCGGGTGGAGAGAGACATGCCTTTCCAGCCGGATTGGGCTGCAAGTCACGAATGTTTTCGGACTGAAAGTGGCACAGCGCTCTTTGCGAAATAAAAACCTGCCGGATCATAACACTGCCTACTTAAGGTAAGTAATCGAAGCACCATTTTAAATGAGGACTTGAACTTACTTAAAGGAAATTAATCTTGCATCACGGACTACAAGTCCCACAATCACCAGTGACATTGCTCTGTGCATACGCCTACTGGGGGGCCTGTAATGAATAAAAGCCAGTTAATCATATGATGCAAGCCTCAAGACTCCTTTGTGCAGCCCATGAAGAAGGGGTTGAAATACCCTGAAACGCGTCGGAGAAATTTTCCAAAGGTGAAACATGGCGGCAGGCTGCAAAATCACGCCGGAGTGCAGAGCGCTGCTGAGTGCTTCCTATGCTCCAGGGCATCTTGCTTAATCCTATACACACGGCAGCTCGGCCGTGAGGAAGGCACCACCACCGGGTGGAGGGAGACATGCCTTTCCAGCCGGATTGGGCTGCAAGTCACGAACTCTTTTGGGACTGAAAGCGGCACAGCGCTCTTTGCGAAATAAAAACCTGCCGGATCATAACACTGCCTACTTAAGGTAACTAATCGAAGCACCATTTTAAATGAGGACTTGAACTTACTTAAAGGAAATTAATCTTGCATCAAGGACTACAAGTCCCACAATCACCAGTGACATTGCTCTGTGCATACGCCTACTGGGGGGCCTGTAATGAATAAAAGCTAGTTAATCACATGATGCAGGCCTCAAGACTCCTTTGTGCAGCCCATGAAGAAGGGGTTGAAATACCCTGAAACGCGTCGGCGAATTATCCAAAGGTGAAACATGGCGGCAGGCTGCAAAATCACGCCGGAGTGCAGAGCGCTGCTGAGTGCTTCCTATGCTCCAGGGCATCTTGCTTAATCCTATACACACGGCAGCCCGGCCGTGAGGAAGGCACCACCACCGGGTGGAGAGAAACATGCCTTTCCAGCCGGATTGGGCTGCAAGTCACGAACTGTTTTGGGACTGAAAGCGGCACAGCGTTCTTTGCGAAATAAAAACCTGCTGGATCATAACACTGCCTACTTAAGGTAAGTAATCGAAGCACCATTTTAAATTAGGACTTGAACTTACTTAAAGGAAATTAATCTTGCATCACGGACTACAAGTCCCACAATCACCAGTGACATTGCTTTGTGCATACGCCTACTGGGGGGCCTGTAATGAATAAAAGCCAGTTAATCACATGATGCAAGCCTCAAGACTCCTTTGTGCAGCCCATGAAGAAGGGGCTGAAATACCCTGAAACGCGTCGGCGAATTATCCAAAGGTGAAACATGGCGGCAGGCTGCAAAATCACACCGGAGTGCAGAGCGCTGCTGAGTGCTTCCTATGCTCCAGGGCATCTTGCTTAATCCTATACACACGGCAGCCCGGCCGTGAGGAAGGCACCACCACCGGGTGGAGAAAGACATGCCTTTCCAGCCGGATTGGGCTGCAAGTCACGAACTGTTTTCGGACTGAAAGCGGCACAGCGCTCTTTGCGAAATAAAAACCTGCCGGATCATAACACTGCCTACTTAAGGTAAGTAATCGAAGCACCATTTTAAATGAGGACTTGAACTTACTTAAAGGAAATTAATCTTACATCACGGACTACAAGTCCCACAATCACCAGTGACATTGCTCTGTGCATACGCCTACTGGGGGGCCTGTAATGAATAAAAGCCAGTTAATCATATGATGCAAGCCTCAAGACTCCTTTGTGCAGCCCATGAAGAAGGGGTTGAAATACCCTGAAACGCGTCGGAGAAATTTTCCAAAGGTGAAACATGGCGGCAGGCTGCAAAATCACGCCGGAGTGCAGAGCGCTGCTGAGTGCTTCCTATGCTCCAGGGCATCTTGCTTAATCCTATACACACGGCAGCTCGGCCGTGAGGAAGGCACCACCACCGGGTGGAGGGAGACATGCCTTTCCAGCCGGATTGGGCTGCAAGTCACGAACTCTTTTGGGACTGAAAGCGGCACAGCGCTCTTTGCGAAATAAAAACCTGCCGGATCATAACACTGCCTACTTAAGGTAACTAATCGAAGCACCATTTTAAATGAGGACTTGAACTTACGTAAAGGAAATTAATCTTGCATCACGGACTACAAGTCCCACAATCACCAGTGACATTGCTCTGTTCATACGCCTACTGGGGGGCCTGTAATGAATAAAAGCCAGTTAATCACATGATGCAAGCCTCAAGACTCCTTTGTGCAGCCCATGAAGAAGGGGTTGAAATACCCGGAAACGCGTCGGCGAATTATCCAAAGGTGAAACATGGCGGCAGGCTGCAAAATCATGCCAGAGTGCAGAGCGCTACTGAGTGCTTCCTATGCTCCAGGGCATCTTGCTTAATTCTATACACACGGCAGCCCGGCCGTGAGGAAGGCCCCACCACCGGGTGGAGAGAGACATGCCTTTCCAGCCGGATTGGGCTGCAAGTCACGAACTGTTTTGGGACTGAAAGCGGCACAGCGCTCTTTGCGAAATAAAAACCTGCCGGATCATAACACTGCCTACTTAAGGTAAGTAATCGAAGCACCATTTTAAATGAGGACTTGAACTTACTTAAAGGAAATTAATCTTGCATCACGGACTACAAGTCCCACAATCACCAGTGACATTGCTCTGTGCATACGCCTACTGGGGGGCCTGTAATGAATAAAAGCCAGTTAATCATCTGATGCAAACCTCAAGACTCCTTTGTGCAGCCCATGAAGAAGGGGTTGAAATACCCTGAAACGCGTCGGCGAATTATCCAAAGGTGAAACATGGCGGCAGGCTGCAAAATCACGCTGGAGTGCAGAGCGCTGCTGAGTGCTTCCTATGCTCCAGGGCATCTTGCTTAATCCTATACACACGGCAGCCCGGCCGTGAGGAAGGCACCACCACTGGGTGGTGGGAGACATGCCTTTCCAGCCGGATTGGGCTGCAAGTCACGAACTCTTTTGGGACTGAAAGCGGCACAGCGCTCTTTGCGAAATAAAAACCTGCCGGATCATAACACTGCCTACTTAAGGTAACTAATCGAAGCACCATTTTAAATGAGGACTTGAACTTACTTAAAGGAAATTAATCTTGCATCACGGACTACAAGTCCCACAATCACCAGTGACATTGCTCTGTGCATACGCCCACTAGGGGGCCTGTAATGAATAAAAGCCAGTTAATCACATGATGCAAGCCTCAAGACTCCTTTGTGCAGCCCATGAAGAAGGGGTTGAAATACCCTGAAACGCTGCGGCGAATTATCCAAAGGTGAAACATGGCGTCAGGCTGCAAAATCACGCCGGAGTGCAGAGCGCTGCTGAGTGCTTCCTATGCTCCAGGGCATCTTGCTTAATCCTATACACACGGCAGCCCGGCCGTGAGGAAGGCACCACCACCGGGTGGAGAGAGACATGCCTTTCCAGCCGGATTGGGCTGCAAGTCACGAACTGTTTTGGGACTGAAAGCGGCACAGCGCTCTTTGCGAAATAAAAACCTGCCGGATCATAACACTGCCAACTTAAGGTAACTAATCAAAGCACCATTTTAAATGAGGACTTGAACTTACTTAAAGGAAATTAATCTTGCATCACGGACTACAAGTCCCACAATCACCAGTGACATTGCTCTGTTCATACGCCTACTGGGGGGCCTGTAATGAATAAAAGCCAGTTAATCACATGATGCAAGCCTCAAGACTCCTTTGTGCAGCCCATGAAGAAGGGGTTGAAATACCCTGAAACGCGTCGGCGAATTATCCAAAGGTGAAACATGTCGGCAGGCTGCAAAATCACGCCAGAGTGCAGAGCGCTGCTGAGTGCTTCCTATGCTCCAGGGCATCTTGCTTAATTCTATACACACGGCAGCCCGGCCGTGAGGAAGGCACCACCACCGGGTGGAGAGAGACATGCCTTTCCAGCCGGATTGGGCTGCAAGTCACGAACTGTTTTGGGACTGAAAGCGGCACAGCGCTCTTTGCGAAATAAAAACCTGCCGGATCATAACACTGCCTACTTAAAGTAAGTAATCGAAGCACCATTTTAAATGAGGACTCGAACTTACTTAAAGGAAATTAATCTTGCATCACGGACTACAAGTCCCACAATCACCAGTGACATTGCTCTGTGCATACGCCTACTGGGGGGCCTGTAATGAATAAAAGCCAGTTAATCATATGATGCAAGCCTCAAGACTCCTTTGTGCAGCCCATGAAGAAGGGGTTTAAATACCCTGAAACGCGTCGGCGAATTATCCAAAGGTGAAACATGGCGGCAGGCTGCAAAATCACGCCGGAGTGCAGAGTGCTGCTGAGTGCTTCCTATGCTCCAGGGCATCTTGCTTAATCCTATACACACGGCAGCCCGGCCGTGAGGAAGGCACCACCACCGGGTGGAGGGAGACATGCCTTTCCAGCCGGATTGGGCTGCAAGTCACGAACTCTTTTGGGACTGAAAGCGGCACAGCGCTCTTTGCAAAATAAAAACCTGCCGGATCATAACACTGCCTACTTAAGGTAACTATTCGAATCACCATTTTAAATGAGGACTTGAACTTACTTAAAGGAAATTAATCTTGCATCACGGACTACAAGTCCCACAATCACCAGTGACATTGCTCTGTGCATACGCCTACTGGGGGGCCTGTAATGAATAAAAGCCAGTTAATCACATGATGCAAGCCTCAAGACTCCTTTGTGCAGCCCATGAAGAAGGGGTTGAAATACCCTGAAACGCGTCGGCGAAATATCCAAAGGTGAAACATGGCGGCAGGCTGCTAAATCACGCCGGAGTGCAGAGCGCTGCTGAGTGCTTCCTATGCTCCAGGGCATCTTGCTTAATCCTATACACACGGCAGCCCGGCCGTGAGGAAGGCACCACCACCGGGTGGAGAGAGATATGCCTTTCCAGCCGGATTGTGCTGCAAGTCACGAACTGTTTTGGGACTGAAAGCGGCACAGCGCTCTTTGCGAAATAAAAACCTGCCGGATCATAACACTGCCTACTTAAGGTAACTAATCGAAGCACCATTTTAAATGAGGACTTGAACTTACTTAAAGGAAATTAATCTTGCATCACGGACTACAAGTCCCACAATCACCAGTGACATTGCTCTGTGCATACGCCTACTGGGGGGCCTGTAATGAATAAAAGCCAGTTAATCACATGATGCAAGCCTCAAGACTCCTTTGTGCAGCCCATGAAGAAGGGGTTGAAATACCCTGAAACGCGTTGGCGAATTATCCAAAGGTGAAACATGGCGGCAGGCTGCAAAATCATGCCAGAGTGCAGAGCGCTGCTGAGTGCTTCCTATGCTCCCGGGCATCTTGCTTAATTCTATACACACGGCAGCCCGGCCGTGAGGAAGGCACCACCACCGGGTGGAGAGAGACATGCCTTTCCAGCCGGATTGGGCTGCAAGTCACGAACTGTTTTCGGACTGAAAGCGGCACAGCGCTCTTTGCGAAATAAAAACCTGCCGGATCATAACACTGCCTACTTAAGGTAAGTAATCGAAGCACCATTTTAAATGAGGACTTGAACTTACTTAAAGGAAATTAATCTTGCATCACGGACTACAAGTCCCACAATCACCAGTGACATTGCTCTGTGCATACGCCTACTGGGGGGCCTGTAATGAATAAAAGCCAGTTAATCATATGATGCAAGCCTCAAGACTCCTTTGTGCAGCCCATGAAGAAGGGGTTGAAATACCCTGAAACGCGTCGGCGAATTATCCAAAGGTGAAACATGGCGGCAGGCTGCAAAATCACGCCGGAGTGCAGAGCGCTGCTGAGTGCTTCCTATGCTCCAGGGCATCTTGCTTAATCCTATACACACGGCAGCTCGGCCGTGAGGAAGGCACCACCACCGGGTGGAGGGAGACATGCCTTTCCAGCCGGATTGGGCTGCAAGTCACGAACTCTTTTGGGACTGAAAGGGGCACAGCGCTCTTTGCGAAATAAAAACCTGCCGGATCATAACACTGCCTACTTAAGGTAACTAATCGAAGCACCATTTTAAATGAGGACTTGAACTTACATAAAGGAAATTAATCTTGCATCACGGACTACAAGTCCCACAATCACCAGTGACATTGCTCTGTGCATACGCCCACTAGGGGGCCTGTAATGAATAAAAGCCAGTTAATCACATGATGCAAGCCTCAAGACTCCTTTGTGCAGCCCATGAAGAAGGGGTTGAAATACCCTGAAACGCGTCGGCGAATTATCCTAAGGTGAAACATGGCGGCAGGCTGCAAAATCACGCCGTAGTGCAGAGCGCTGCTGAGTGCTTCCTATGCTCCAGGGCATCTTGCTTAATCCTACACACGGCAGCCCGGCCGTGAGGAAGGCACCACCACCGGGTGGAGAGAGACATGCCTTTCCAGCCGGATTGGGCTGCAAGTCACGAACTGTTTTGGGACTGAAAGCGGCACAGCGCTCTTTGCGAAATAAAAACCTGCCAGATCATAACACTGCCTACTTAAGGTAACTAATCAAAGCACCATTTTAAATGAGGACTTGAACTTACTTAAAGGAAATTAATCTTGCATCACGGACTACAAGTCCCACAATCACCAGTGACATTGCTCTGTTCATACGCCTACTGGGGGGCCTGTAATGAATAAAAGCCAGTTAATCACATGATGCAAGCCTCAAGACTCCTTTGTGTAGCCCATGAAGAAGGGGTTGAAATACCCGGAAACGCGTCGGCGAATTATCCAAAGGTGAAACATGGCGGCAGGCTGCAAAATCATGCCAGAGTGCAGAGCGCTGCTGAGTGCTTCCTATGCTCCAGGGCATCTTGCTTAATTCTATACACACGGCAGCCCGGCCGTGAGGAAGGCACCACCACCGGGTGGAGAGAGACATGCCTTTCCAGCCGGATTGGGCTGCAAGTCACGAACTGTTTTGGGACTGAAAGCGGCACAGCGCTCTTTGCGAAATAAAAATCTGCCGGATCATAACACTGCCTACTTAAGGTAAGTAATCGAAGCACCATTTTAAATGAGGACTTGAACTTACTTAAAGGAAATTAATCTTGCATCACGGACTACAAGTCCCACAATCACCAGTGACATTGCTCTGTGCATACGCCTACTGGGGGGCCTGTAATGAATAAAAGCCAGTTAATCATCTGATGCAAGCCTCAAGACTCCTTTGTGCAGCCCATGAAGAAGGGGTTGAAATACCCTGAAACGCGTCGGCGAATTATCCAAAGGTGAAACATGGCGGCAGGCTGCAAAATCCCGCCGGACTGCAGAGCGCTGCTGAGTGCTTCCTATGCTCCAGGGCATCTTGCTTAATCCTATACACACGGCAGCCCGGCCGTGAGGAAGGCACCACCACCGGGTGGAGGGAGACATGCCTTTCCAGCCGGATTGGGCTGCAAGTCACGAACTCTTTTGGGACTGAAAGCGGCACAGCGCTCTTTGCGAAATAAAAACCTGCCGGATCATAACACTGCCTACTTAAGGTAACTAATCGAAGCACCATTTTAAATGAGGACTTGAACTTACTTAAAGGAAATTAATCTTGCATCACGGACTACAAGTCCCACAATCACCAGTGACATTGCTCTGTGCATACGCCCACTAGGGGGCCTGTAATGAATAAAAGCCAGTTAATCACATGATGCAAGCCTCAAGACTCCTTTGTGCAGCCCATGAAGAAGGGGTTGAAATACCCTGAAACGCGTCGGCGAATTATCCAAAGGTGAAACATGGCGTCAGGCTGCAAAATCACGCCGGACTGCAGAGCGCTGCTGAGTGCTTCCTATGCTCCAGGGCATCTTGCTTAATCCTATACACACGGCAGCCCGGCCGTGAGGAAGGCACCACCACCGGGTGGAGAGAGACATGCCTTTCCAGCCGGATTGGGCTGCAAGTCACAAACTGTTTTGGGACTGAAAGCGGCACAGCGCTCTTTGCGAAATAAAAACCTGCCGGATCATAACACTGCCTACTTAAGGTAACTAATCAAAGCACCATTTTAAATGAGGACTTGAACTTACTTAAAGGAAATTAATCTTGCATCACGGACTACAAGTCCCACAATCACCAGTGACATTGCTCTGTTCATACGCCTACTGGGGGGCCTGTAATGAATAAAAGCCAGTTAATCACATGATGCAAGCCTCAAGACTCCTTTGTGCAGCCCATGAAGAAGGGGTTGAAATACCCTGAAACGCGTCGGCGAATTATCCAAAGGTGAAACATGTCGGCAGGCTGCAAAATCACGCCAGAGTGCAGAGCGCTGCTGAGTGCTTCCTATGCTCCAGGGCATCTTGCTTAATTCTATACACACGGCAGCCCGGCCGTGAGGAAGGCACCACCACCGGGCGGAGAGAGACATGCCTTTCCAGCCGGATTGGGCTGCAAGTCACGAACTGTTTTGGGACTGAAAGCGGCACAGCGCTCTTTGCAAAATAAAAACCTGCCGGATCATAACACTGCCTACTTAAAGTAAGTAATCGAAGCACCATTTTAAATGAGGACTCGAACTTACTTAAAGGAAATTAATCTTGCATCACGGACTACAAGTCCCACAATCACCAGTGACATTGCTCTGTGCATACGCCTACTGGGGGGCCTGTAATGAATAAAAGCCAGTTAATCATATGATGCAAGCCTCAAGACTTCTTTGTGCAGCCCATGAAGAAGGGGTTCAAATACCCTGAAACGCGTCGGCGAATTATCCAAAGGTTAAACATGGCGTCAGACTGCAAAATCACGCCGGAGTGCAGAGCGCTGCTGAGTGCTTCCTATGCTCCAGGGCATCTTGCTTAATCCTATACACATGGCAGCCCGGCCGTGAGGAAGGCACCACCAACGGGTGGAGAGAGACATGCCTTTCCAGCCGGATTGGGCTGCAAGTCACGAACTGTTTTGGGACTGAAAGCGGCACAGCGCTCTTTGCGAAATAAAAACCTGCCGGATCATAACACTGCCTACTTAAGGTAACTAATCAAAGCACCATTTTAAATGAGGACTTGAGCTTACTTACAGGAAATTAATCTTGCATCACGGACTACAAGTCCCACAAACACCAGTGACATTGCTCTGTTCATACGCCTACTGGGGGGCCTGTAATGAATAAAAGCCAGTTAATCACATGATGCAAGCCTCAAGACTCCTTTGTGCAGCCCATGAAGAAGGGGTTGAAATACCCTGAAACGCGTCGGCGAATTATCCAAAGGTGAAACATGGCGGCAGGCTGCAAAATCACGCCAGAGTGCAGAGCGCTGCTGAGTGCTTCCTATGCTCCAGGGCATCTTGTTTAATTCTATACACACGGCAGCCCGGCCGTGAGGAAGGCACCACCACCGGGTGGAGAGAGACATGCCTTTCCAGCCGGATTGGGCTGCAAGTCACGAACTGTTTTGGGACTGAAAGCGGCACAGCGCTCTTTGCGAAATAAAAACCTGCCGGATCATAACACTGCCTACTTAAGGTAAGTAATCGAAGCACCATTTTAAATGAGGACTTGAACTTATTTAAAGGAAATTAATCTTGCATCACGGACTACAAGTCCCACAATCACCAGTGACATTGCTCTGTGCATACGCCTACTGGGGGCCTGTAATGAATAAAAGCCAGTTAATCATATGATGCAATCCTCAAGACTCCTTTGTGCAGCCCATGAAGAAGGGGTTGAAATACCCTGAAACGCGTTGGCGAATTATCCAAAGGTGAAACATGGCGTCAGGCTGCAAAATCACGCCGGAGTGCAGAGCGCTGCTGAGTGCTTCCTATGCTCCAGGGCATCTTGCTTAATCATATATATATATATATTCACTGAAAAAACCATAGGTTATAGACCATATATAGTTAGGAATTAGCATTTACAAAACCTTGAAAATTCACTGAAAAAACCATAGGTTATAGACCATATATAGTTAGGAATTAGCATTTACAAAACCTTATTTTACTCACACAAAACCATTGAAATTCCATATATAGTTAGTTGCACTAACTATATATCGCGCACCCGCAATCCACTGCTGATGATGTCACATATTACATCATTCATGACATGGTCAGTGACATCACTGATGACATCACTGATGACATCTCAAATGACATCACTGATGACATCTCACTTGACATCAATGATCACATCACTGATGATATCATTCATGTGATAATACAATGCATCTCCTCACACTCTAATATAACCTCTATTACACCCAGTGTTAAATAGAGAGTATAATTTTTGAAACCATTGACACACCAATACTAGTTACTACATACGCACTCACTGATTCCTATGTCTACACACACATTCACTCATACAATCATTCATACATACAATCACTCATCTTTACAACACTATCATATGCACTCATACACCTATACAGACACTCACACTCTGCCACTCATCCATGGAGTTACTCACACACCTAGTCAGTCCTGAAAAGAATCAATCACACTTCCATTTTCTCATCTATACAGTTAAACACAGAACACCTTACATTTTTGAAACATATACTAACACATACTTACTCTCTTATAGAATCACTGATACAAGTACACATTGATCTGCACAGAGTCACACACCTCCCAGCCAGCCATACACACACTCAGTCTCCCATACAAACACTTGTGCAACCAATCAATAACCCATATAGCTACTTATATAGCTACTGATCAACACATGCAGCAGCTTGCACAACAACAGACATACTGATGCACACTTTCAGACAGTTTAGTCACTAACCCGTGCATTCAGTAAGACGCATTTAATCACTCACTCATACAGTCAATCACGCACCTACTAAAACCTTCATTCAGACACTTATACATCCACTCATTCTTCAATATGTAAAACATATTTAAACTTTACAGAAACACATAATCACTGGATGTTGTCATCAGTGATGTCATCAGTGATGTCACTGACCATGTCATGAATGATGTAATATGTGACATCATCAGCAGTGGATTGCGGGTGCGCGATATATAGTTAGTGCAACTAACTATATATGGAATTTCAATGGTTTTGTGTGAGTAAAATAAGGTTTTGTAAATGCTAATTCCTAACTATATATGGTCTATAACCTATGGTTTTTTCAGTGAATTTTCAAGGTTTTGTAAATGCTAATTCCTAACTATATATGGTCTATAACCTATGGTTTTTTCAGTTAATTTCATTGGTTTTTTAACAGCTAATATCTGTAGCTGTAAAATGTATTCTTCTTTAAATCCAAAAATATATTTTATATGTTTATGAATATTTTTTTTTTTAAATATTTTTTTTTCTTCGTTCCCGCTTCGCGAATCGGGAAGCTTCCCGTTAGCTGACCTTGATGCCGCGAAATAGACCGCGAGCCGGTAAACGTTTCTTTACCGCAACTGCCGCGTTACAAAACAACATCGTGACGCCTCCCGTCCGCATGACGTTTCATGTTGTCGCGTGATACGTCATATGACGTGCTACGTTAGCGAACTGGTACGCGAACCGAGTCGCAAAGCGCAGGTTTCTGGAAGCAAACCGGGAGGCCCTGCAAAGCGCTTAACGTAAACACAGCAGGTCATGTGACTTGGTAATAACACTTTTCATTGGTTCATTTCACTTTTGGTTTCCTAATGATGTAAGACTAGGTTATATAATCTAAAATGAACACTTTTCATTGGTTGAGAACTCTTGTTTTTCCCAAATGATGAAAATCCCTCCTTCTTTCCTCACTCTGACTTTCATCATTGTGAGAGAAAGACCCTTTGTGATCACTGAGCAATGGCTTCTTTAGTAGCTTCAGCTGGTGCTTCCCCACCACCTCCACCACATCCAAGGAAGAGTGGACCACCTGCTCAAGTTATAATTCAACAAGAAGAGGAAGAAGAGGAACAGGACGACGAGCACGAAGAGAGGCAGTTTTTCCCTGAGGAGCCCAGGACGTCTCACCGGAAAGAAAACTTCATTTGGCAATTTTTTAAAATTCCCAAAGGTGAGAAAAAAGTAAATGCAAGATACGTAACTTGCCTTATATGTCAAGATAGACTGTCCAGAGGAACCGAGAAAAAATACAGTTTCGGAAACTACACAATGCATCGCCATATGACTAGGTGGCATCCTAACAACTACAGTGCTGCACAGTTTCGGAACGACCTAGATAATCTCCCTATTATGGCCAGAAGATCTGTTGTACCGGAAGTAACGGGACCAGAGGGCAGGGAGATGGTGCCAAATATACAAATGAGATTTGGTGAAGTAAAACACACCTGCGTATTTTGCGATGGATTCATTTGCTACGGAGAAAGAAGCATCACTCTGATCAACAGAGCTATTGACTATCATATGCAAGTTTGTACGAAACGCCCAAAATAATAAATACTTTTTTTTTGTTTTGTTGCTCCTGTTGAGCCCTTTACAATGAATCGTTTTCATTGCCCCCTCCAAGAAAAACCCAAAAAAATATAAAACTGTTCAGAAAAATTCAAAAAAAGTAAAAAAATGTTCCGAAAAATAATAAAAAAAATATAAAACAACAAAAACAATTAAAAAAAAGTTCTTTTCAGAACTACCTCCCCGTTATTAAAAAATTGGTACAATATTTGGAACTGTGCCAACCTCTATTTCTCTTAGTTCGCTTCCCAGTTCGCTCGCCAGTACGCGAACCGGAAGCGAACCAAAAACAGTAAGTATAAGGGAAGGAAACAGACACTTATGTTAAAAGAAAGACAGCTATAGGGGAGTAAACTAGAGATACTATTACCCGTAATCCACTGCTGATGATGTCACATATTACATCATTCATGACATGCTCAGTGACATCATCAGCAGAGGATTGCGGGTTTTTTGGCAACGTGCCTTATCCACGGTTTAATAACGCTGCCTTTTGCTTTATATAAGTTTTCAAATTGTATGAAATATATACCAATAGGTCGTTATGAACCTTTAGGTAGTGCTTTTCTTCATGAGGTCTGGTCGCTTCCATACACATACAGATGTTTCAAAGATGATCAAGAAGTGGAGAAGTGTGGCTCACTGGTTAGAGGAGGCAGACCTGGAAGCAGAGGTCAGCCCGGGACCAGGGTTCAATTCCCGGCTCGGCGGGGTCTTGAGTCCTAAAATGTCCATGGACTCGACAATTCTCGCTCCGGTGCCTACTCGATTCACGGGTTCACACTCTGCGACTCTGGGCAATAGCTTGCTTAATCTCCACAACGGCCCCTCGCGGCGGGATGCCTGGCTTTCACCTTGCGGATACCCTGCCGGGGTTATCTCACAGGGGAATACCAGGACGGGTTCCCTAAGCAAGCGCTTAGAAACCGCTTGGTGATTTGCGCTATATAAATTCCTGTACAAGAAGTTTATCTGAATGGAGAGGAATGCACTGAGACGCCAGATCATTCACTAATGTGTAGGCACATACAGTTACACGGTTCATGCAACAAACACCGACCAAATATGGCTTGCGTGTTGCAAGGCACGCCAGTTCCTGCTATCATCCCCACGTTCAAGTTGTTGGAAAATGGTAGTTATTTGATGCTCAATAATGAAGATTGATCTGGGTTAATTAAAAGTATTCCTTTTATCGTAACAGTAAGTGAACGGGTTATTTGCTGCAGAAATGTTCTATTTCCTCCCACACATGAACATAGGGAGTTTTCAATCTCGCCACAAATACCAACCTTGGGAGCAGATTTCAACGGCATGGCAAGAATAAGAGCTCTTTTGTCTCAGAGAGAGGTGGCCTTGAGTTCGGCCCGTGAAACTTTCGTGCTTCACATAGCGAACACCCGTACAGAGGTGCAGACCCTTTTCAATTCAGATTTGCCTTTCCATTTCAGCAAGATGGTTCGGACTATCTCTAACGCATCCTCCACAAAGGCCCTGGCGCACTTTTTTAAAGTTGTTACCAGTGGTCTCGTGACTTCATTTGAGAAAATCTTTCGAGTCATCCCTACTTTCTTTCATTGTATTTTTTCCACTCTGCTTCGTGGATTGCCATTTTTACTTGCATTACCAGCGGACGCTCTTGTGCTTTTTTACATTTTTAAATATGGATGTCCCTCCTATGCAACCTCCCGCCCTGCAGCTGCTGACACTGTTCCGCAATCGCATGCTAGAATATTATGGCACAATGCCGTTGGCGATATTAAGCACGGCATATGGATTATCTTTTCGATTCTCCTACTTCACCTGTGTCCAGCCTGTATTTCACTGCCTGACCTGTGATTTCGATTGGGCCATTGATTTGTGTCTCTGCGGACCGGTTTCTCCTGACGTCGACTTTAATCAGCTGATGACTCCTATCATTACTCACGAGTTGGTTTGTCCTGGCGAAAGGATTATGGCTGTGGCATTGATGCATGGACTAATTGGTCCCTGGAATTTACTGGCGGCAACACAGTCTTTCTTGGAACAGAGCTTTCTTGAAAACCCACCGAGCTGTCCTCTGATGGTGATAGAGGATCCGGTGCTGGGAGAGCACGTATGTTCTTTTCCGCTTTTAAATTGGATGGCTGAACTGTTTTCGGATGAAGACGGTGACTTCCTATTGGAGGCTGTTGCAGCTTATTTTGCATACACAGTTATGTCATAGACCTTTTTCATGTTTGATATGCTGAGTACTAGCATTTCATTGACAATTCATTGACTTATTTGTCAAGTTTTTATTATTTACCTTGCCTATTGGCTTAAGACTCGATAAAGTACTTGGCTGTTTTATTTTTCTTTAGCATTAAATTTTCCTAGTTTTTAATGCTTTACCTTGCGGACCGTCCACATATAAACTTGCAATCTGCTCTCATGAGATGGCACTTCTATTATCTTATTCAGTTCGTTTCCGGATCATGGGGAGGTGTCATCTACGTCCTGGATATCTTTACACCGTGTTAAGTTAGCATGGGCTCATTACCGGTTTAAACGCCATTTTTCCTTTTTTGCAACTTCTGCACACGACACTTAATTGTTGCTTTAGCTTTCAACCTAGTAGTTCATCGTGGTTTACATGAGAATAATATGTTATTGCTCTACTATCTGCTTTGCTTGTTAAACTATATCTGTACAGCGAGTGCTAAAGTTTCAAGAACAACACGATACAGAATTGTTATGAGGTCTGATCTCCACGACTTCATACTCATAACATAAGTGCAACTTCTGCCAATTCTGGGCATGAGGCGGGTTTTATATTGCTTTGCCGAACACACATACACAACACTTGATGCGGTTCACATGAAGAGAGAGCTGGTGTATGCTGATGTGATTCCTTCAAATCTAAGACACTAAAGTATGGGCACGCCCTAAACCAACACAAAGAGACCTTCTTAGCAAATAATATAATATGTGTATTAGGGAGGGTGAGATATAAGCAGCCGCGGGCCGTGGAGGGAGTTACGGTGAGGCAGGGAGGCGGGGAGGGGGAGAAGCAGGGTGGAGCCCTCTCCACCCTGCCCCTCCCCCTCCCCGCCTCCCTGCCCCACCGTAACTCCCTCCACGGCCCGCGGCTGCTTATAAGTGTTGCTAACTCTTATTTATTTACAGCATGTTAACATACTATCACCATTCGCTTTTTATGTACTAGTAACTATGCTGGTAATTTTGCTACTGATAATATGTGTACTTGTATTATCTAAGATACTACGCCTGAGAAGACGGCATTAGTAAATAAACATTTCAAATACACATGTGTTCTTCTTAACTCCATGTTCTGGTTTCTAAGAAATATATAACGACCGACTGTTCATGAGTTCCACGTATCCTGAGGTACTATAAGTTCATATTCTGGATTGTCTAAACATTGAGAGTTTGTTATATCCAATGTGACACTGTACCTAGCTTGCTAAGGGGTTTTTGATTACTAAGGTGAGTTTTGGGACACCCTAATTCGCCGAGGTTCCAATCCTCTGTCCACAGTTCTGTGTGAGAACAGAAACCCTGCGACAGGGGCACCCCCGACCCTTGCTGGAGCTTCATCACACTTGCGATACAACTCCAGCAATGCGCCACCTTTACGGCACAGATACATCACGCATCTGTGCTGTTTTTGCCCCATGATGCGCCGCATTGTAAATGCAGCACACCATAGGTGACGGAACAGCGGCACAGAATGACTAACACATCCCTGGTGATGCGCCAGTCATCATAAATCTATCCCTATGCTTCTTATCTTGTTAGAGATGAACCGCCATATGTATCATCAAAGTTTTTTGCATTTCCTAAATAGCGAACTTTAAGGAATAAATAGCGATTCTTTACCATTCCTAGTTTGCGATGAGCTATTTGCTAATTACAAATTACCCATTCATTTCCTTCATTTCCATAGGACGGTTGGACTCACTTTTAGCTCGAACGGCTGAATGGATTTGCACGAAACTTGGCAAAATTGTAGGGACTGATAGCCCGATGTGCCTTTGCTATGTCTCAAGATATATGCTCCAGTGGTTTTTACGAAAATTAACTTTGAAAAATATATATTGGGCTACATTGGCCTATATATATGTTGGAACCCAAATGTAGCCCAATGTAGCCCAATGAAGCCCAATGAAGCCCAATGTAGCCCAATGTAGCCCAAAGATGGCCGCCAGAGACGAAAAAAAACAAATGTAGCCCAAATATCAGCCAGATGTAGCCCAACTATAGCCCAGTGACAGAATGACCAATCAGCGTCGCAAACCTCCGTTACGCGAAGCGGAGCGCTGTTACAGATATATATCTTTTTTTGAACGTTAATTTCTCAAAATCCACTGGAGCACATATATTGAGACCTAGCAAAGGCACATCGGGCTACCAGTCCCTAATATTTTACCAAGTTTCGTGCAAATCCATTCAGCCGTTCGATTATTATTTTATTTTTATTTTTTTGCCCCGCGGGGCCCTTTTAAAACCTCCACATCAAACCTAGGGGGTCAGCGAGGATCTACTATTCCCCCTTATGGTCATTTGCCCCTTCGCTTTCGCCTCCTCTTGTCTCTCGATCCTACCGAGAGACAAGATGGCGGCCGCTACGGACTGTTTGGAATGTTGACAGACGCCGGAGAACCAATCAGCTTCGCTTCACAAAGCTCCGTTGCGCGAAAAGTACGCGTCCTGGAGCGCTGCCCGGTCCGCTGTTACAGATATATATCTTTTTTTAAACGTTAATTTCTCAAAATCCACTGTAGCACATATATTGAGACCTACAAAAGGCACATCGGGCTACCAGTCCCTACAATTTTGCCAAGTTTCATGCAAATCCATTCAGCCGTTCGGGCTAAAAGTGAGGCCAACCGCCCTATGGAAAACTCAATGTTAAAAACACGTTTTGGGACCCCCCTTTTTTCTCGGCCCCCCCTTGACGAACCCCCCCCAAATTTTCAAGGGCTGCTCAGAAACAAAATGTGCCATTTTCCTGAAAATTTCAGCCAATTCCGTCCACAAACGCCAAAGTTATTAGACATAGAATTTTCAAAAATCCCATAGAGAAAAAATCCTAACTATATATACCTACTGGCGACCGCCAGTAGGTAATATATATATATATATATGTTTATATATATATATAACACTTCCAAATACGTCCTTACCTGCTGCTACACGGCTCCTCTTTTGCGAAGCACACTTCAGCAATGATCCACCTGCCGCATTCACTTGAACAGATGCACACTGGGAGCTGTAGGCTCACATTTGACTACAGTATTCTCTCAAAGCTGGGTCACCTGATCTCCAACCAATGGGAGCGCTTGAGGAATTACAAAGGAGGGAGAAGGATAGGATGCAGTAACAGCGCGTCTGAAGAAGGCGGATACGCCGAAATGCATCATGCCAAGCTGTACTTGTGAATAAAGGGTGTCTCCTGAAATGATCCCCGCTGTGTCCTCGCAACTTACTTTCCAGTAAAGTGTTTTTTCTCTCATATATATATATATATATATATATGTATTTAAAAAATATATTTTTATTTATATTCATTATTTATTTATTTTAATGTTATTAAAGTATTTTAAGTATGTTTAAGTTAGCTATATTTATTATTTCATTAATTTAAAATTACTTTTAACCATTTAAAAAATTTGATATTTTTGACTATCTATATTTTTGTAGGTCTATATTTTTGATTCAATATTTTTGTACTTACCTGTTTGAAGATAGGAAGTCGATATTTTGGCATTCTATATTTTTTACTCGATATTTTTGTAGGTCTATATTTTTGCCATTGATATTCTTTCAGTAATCCATGGTCTAGGTGTATAGAGCATTTGCGAAAAGATGGGCATGCATTAGCACTTTAATCTTAGCACTTTATTTCTAAGCACTGATGTTTTGAATGGACTGATGATCACAATTGTGTGGCATGTATCTTCTGCAAATATGATTGTGATGTAGGTCGATTTTCGAAGTTGTTTTCGTTCGTAATATTGAACATGATCTTATGAGTTTGGTCTATGCTTATAATCAGTTTCAGTGTGAAGGTTTAACCTACAGTGCTGGAATCTATTGTTGATATCGTTGTATGCACTAGGCACTTTATTGATTAGCGTATTTGCACATTTATATGAACATATGTGTTGCTGATGAAATAAAAGAATTGGGGTCCTATGGGGAGCCACAAAGAGTGGTATCCATGAAAAAACTACCCGTACTCAATAGCACCTTAGTCAATGATACCAATCACACAATGGACAAAGAAACCTCAAAATGTTCAGTTGTGTTTACCTTCTAGTAGTCAAAGTAAAACATTTGGTTGGTCCTGTTATATAATATTCAAAATGATGCATGCAGCAGACTTAGTAAAGTTAAGTACATAAGTAACAGTGAAAAACGACAAAAATATTTATCCGGCAAGAATATTTTTTAATCATAAAGGGTTAATTCATTTATACAAAAAAGTACACAGTAAAAGATAATCAAACGCAATGCATCATATTTAAAACGGATGAAATAATGTAAAATACTCAAGATGCACACTACAGAAAGAGAAAATGATAAAAATGTTCAAGAGGAACAGTTGTCGACGCGGCGTTTCGGTACAGTGTTAAAAACCTTCATCAGGACAGTTTCTGTTAAAGAAACAACAAAATTACTGTGTGTTTGGTTACATATATCATCATTTTTTTAAAAAGTCACAGACAAGCTGTTATAACCCAAAACATAATTCCAAACTGTTTGTTTTACATTTTTTTGTCTCGTTTATTCTTCACATTATTGCACTGCAACAAGGGGCCAACACAAAGAGTAATCGGGCACTGATTCAAAAGAGGTTTACGTTATTGGTATCATGAAAAAGGTGGGGGTAACAAAGGGAGTGCTAAGCACTACTACTGTGGAGTTAAATATATCCTTATTCTCAATGTACATGGTAAGGGAATGCTTACCTCGGTCATTAAGAGGTATGATGAT
This sequence comes from Lissotriton helveticus, assembly GCF_964261635.1. Lineage (NCBI taxonomy): Eukaryota > Metazoa > Chordata > Amphibia > Caudata > Salamandridae > Lissotriton > Lissotriton helveticus. The sequence goes on along the minus strand of NC_136073.1, from coordinate 599,813,715 downwards.
CTTAATGATGCACTGAAATAGCGTGCAGGGTATTGGGCATGAAAAGTCCAACCAAATTCATAAATTTTTGGCTGGGCTTGAAGATAAAAACAATCTAAAAAGTAATAGAGAAAAAGGCCATTACCAAATTGTAATTGAAGGTATAGTTGCTGGCACAATGCGTTTTGAGGGGCAGACTGAAAATATATCAGAAAGAACCGCTCATTGGTTTGTTTAGATCTCCAACGTGATTGGACTCCAGTAAGTCACATGTTGGAGGCGCTTTTTTTTGGAGATTACGAGATTTTGGAAACAAACTTTATTGGTTGTTACGGGGACATCACGTTGGAGATCTAAACAAACCAATGAGCGGTTCTTTCTGATATAAGACAGATTTCGGTGGCTACGAGGGAGGCTGTCTTTTCCCCCTCTCTCCCAGTGCACACACGGGGATTCTATTCAAAAACCGTGGCTGCATTGCTTCTTACCCAATTAAATAACCGGGGTAAGTGAGAACCAGAGCTAGAGGGTTTTTGATGACACTAAATAGGCAGTAACAGCACTAATAAATCCGCCTTGCCCTCTTCCTCTTTTCGCTTCAGATATATCCAATCAAACAGGATATTCAGATACACCCAATAAAACAGGATCTTGAGATCGGTGGCTCCTGTTATTCCAGTGTGAGCTTGCTCCTTAACTAATAAAGGTACTGACTACGGGTGTATTTTCAGTCTGCCCCTCAAAACGCATTGTGCCAGCAACTATACCTTCAATTACAATTTGGTAATGGCCTTTTTCTCTATTACTTTTTAGATTGTTTTTATCTTCAAGCCCAGCCAAAAATTTATAAATTTGGTTGGACTTTTCATGCCCAATACCCTGCACGCTATTTCAGTGCATCATTAAGATCATCATACCTCTTAATGACCGAGGTAAGCATTCCCTTACCATGTACATTGAGAATAAGGATATATTTAACTCCACAGTAGTAGTGCTTAGCACTCCCTTTGTTACCCCCACCTTTTTCATGATACCAATAACGTAAACCTCTTTTGAATCAGTGCCCGATTACTCTTTGTGTTGGCCCCTTGTTGCAGTGCAATAATGTGAAGAATAAACGAGACAAAAAAATGTAAAACAAACAGTTTGGAATTATGTTTTGGGTTATAACAGCTTGTCTGTGACTTTTTAAAAAAATGATGATATATGTAACCAAACACACAGTAATTTTGTTGTTTCTTTAACAGAAACTGTCCTGATGAAGGTTTTTAACACTGTACCGAAACGCCGCGTCGACAACTGTTCCTCTTGAACATTTTTATCATTTTCTCTTTCTGTAGTGTGCATCTTGAGTATTTTACATTATTTCATCCGTTTTAAATATGATGCATTGCGTTTGATTATCTTTTACTGTGTACTTTTTTGTATAAATGAATTAACCCTTTATGATTAAAAAATATTCTTGCCGGATAAATATTTTTGTCGTTTTTCACTGTTACTTATGTACTTAACTTTACTAAGTCTGCTGCATGCATCATTTTGAATATTATATAACAGGACCAACCAAATGTTTTACTTTGACTACTAGAAGGTAAACACAACTGAACATTTTGAGGTTTCTTTGTCCATTGTGTGATTGGTATCATTGACTAAGGTGCTATTGAGTACGGGTAGTTTTTTCATGGATACCACTCTTTGTGGCTCCCCATAGGACCCCAATTCTTTTGTTCTCTGTTCTCCCCTGGTCCATAATCATTACCAGTAGGGGGCCTCCTTCACTTTTACTTGCTGATGAAATATCCATTGTTGATATCGTTGTATGCACTAGGCACTTTATAAAGTAGCGTATTTGCACATCCATTTGAACATAAGTGTTGCTGATGCAATATATTAAACAGTTATTTGATTTGAATTTTAAAAATGGATTTTATCAGTTTTTTGAGCATTTCTAAATTGCATTATGACTGCTCTGATTATGTTACAATTTCAAATACTGTGTTAGTTTCTGGACATAGCACTTTTTCCCATCTGCGTATTTTTGCACATTGAGACCAACATGAGTTCAATTATTATAATATGTATGTCTATTAAGAACGTTATTACCATTGTGCATTTTTTCGCTATTGCCATCTTGCTTTGTGTTTTAATGTGTGTGGAAAACATTAAGCCTTGTTTCTAAGTCTATTCGTGCACTTTACTCACCTTAGATCACTTTAAATGTCGTCATAGCTAATGGATGCATCATGTGACCAAGCTCCCACGAGGAGCAAAATGCATCATGGAGGGCACTTGCCTGTGTTATTCTATGCCGAAATAAATACTCTGCACTGCTTCACCACATATTTTTGTCTGGAGGTCCTTTTATTTGCTGGTGGAGATTTTCTGAGGTCCGTGCCTGCGAGCTATGTGCGAAATGTTTATTGTTTTTAGTTAATAAAAACCATCACAATACAAAATACAGTTTAAATACATTTACTTTCCTTTAAAAAAGATGTCACTCCATCTCATTAAAACGTTATATATATTAATACATCAATAACAGTTATATTCCAATTTTATAAAATATCATCAGAGGGGGGTCATAAGTACTTTACAGTATTTCAACAGATTTGTATAGGGGCTACATAGGAGATGACAAGCATGATTCTGTTGTTCATGATGGCGTCAATTACCATAACTTTTGCTACCTTAACAATAAGATACAATTAGAGCCTGCCTTTTTGGATGCTTCCTCCTGTCTCTTTTACTGCTTTGCCGTGGATTTCCAAATATTTCAGCAAGTTGCAATTTAGGCGAGTATCAGTAGAGTCCAAGCTTCTCATGATTGCTGTTCTACATGTACAGATCCCTCGCTCATTAAATAAAAACGTTAAAAGTAATTGGCGTGCATTCATCATTTCGTGGCATATACAAACCAAATGCACAAAATCTTCTTCCGCAGCATCACATAATCTACATGTTTTTGGTCAATTATATCGCCAAGACGGTTTTTCAGATAAAGACGGCAGGTCCCCTATGCGCATAGCCATTAATTGCTTCTTAAAGCGCACTGGATAAGTTAATTGAAAATAAATTGCAGGCTGTAATGTGACATATGTTTGAATTGTCATCCATGCATGAGCTCGTCGTGAAAAGAGACTTTTATCCACTATCAGTGAGTGATTTTTAGCTGCTTTATTCATAGCCTGGCAGAACGTGTGATGAGACAGTTTTAGGGCCCACAAATCACCCACATTTATTAGACGTATGGAGGAATAAAGGTATTTACTATAGGTTGACTTAGCATCATGGATTATGGTTTCCCATAGTGCTTTAACTAAAACACTTGATTCATTATTTCTTATTTTATGCATAGTTTTGATAAAGTGATACCTTCTTGCTATACTTTGCTGCAAAAAGCCAAATTCTAAATGGATTTGGGCTGGGAGGCATTAGATGGAAGATGGAATACCTGTTTATATGTTTTCGTTTGTAAGCTGTCTAATAATTTAGCATATACAAAACACAAAGGAGCAGATCAAGTCTGAAAAAGAGTGTGTGCCTACAACAGTAGCCGTGTGGTACTGGTGATGCATGCGTGAGACAAGGGTTGGCAAAACCATTGGTTGGAAGTCGAGGGAGGCTGACACGATTCCCATCAGACCACCCATGCGGTGGAGTTTGCGTCATGTGGGAAAAGTTTTGTCATGCCGTCCCACAACCGACCATATAGTGCCGGTGCAGGGATGGATGTAAAAGATATCATCATAGGCATGCATCCTAAAGTGATGGAAAAATGAGAAGAGTGCAGTGCTCAAATAATAGTGAAGATAAAATTAAAAATTTAACAGTCCGGACTCCTGGAGGCATTGCGACAGAAGTGCGGGTGTCAAAGATTAAAAGGCACGCTGGGTAGCATGGCTACCCTCTAGCGTAGTGTGATGTGGTCAACATGTTTCTGCTTAAGGGCATCTCGCCCAGCTTTCTTCAGGACCGATGACAAGAAGTCAGCTACTGCTACTACATACTAAGTGTATAAATGATGAATAATAAACCTGTACTGACAAAGTTACTTTTATATCGAGGGTATGAATACTTAAGTGTCCACTGTAGGGAGAGAAATGAATCTTCTTCCTGTTAACAAACAAAAGACACTGTATCAGACAACACCAAGTTAGACACACACAACACGGCGCGTACACATAGAAACCGTGCAGGCACACATACATGAAAAATATGATTTTTACATGGAACTAAAGCATATATGCTTGATCACACCAAGGCATTTCCTCAGCGTGATACTCACCCAGCTTTGTGTGGGTGACGACCTCACCTCACCCGGCAACCGCTCGGGAGGAAGAGGCCCCGCTCTGTAGTGTAAAAAATAGAAGACTCAGTAAGCACTTAACTTTACCGTGTCTTAGCCGAATGACTTTACACTGAAACCCAACAAACGTGTGATAGTGACCCTCCTACCAAAACCTACCACTGACAATGCCCAGGGCGCGTAAATCTCGCATATTTAGTGACACTCGAAGAATAATAGTAATATAACAACTGTTTTTAAGGAGTTAGACCTGTTAATGACCATGGCCTATTAGAAAACAAAGCGCTAAAGTGCTAGTAAAATATCTCAACCTGTGTCTATAACTGGCTGCCTGGAAAGAGTTCCCATGTGTCCAGTATTAGGTTATGAGGGAAACAAAAAGATAGCCTCCCTATCCCAGCGCAGAGTCTGTGACAAGTGTAAGACTCTCTCTAAGCTCACAAATCACAATGCCCTTAACAAAAGACTAGATCCTAGTAAGGTAAAGAAGCAAGGTTCTGGGCAGCCGGGCGTCTCACCTCTCCGTCGGTACCTCGGTACTGTCAGCGAGCGGAAGTGGAGGCGAGTTAAGGAAAACGCCCTCCCTCCTAAAATAGCCTCGCTGTGTAACGCGCTGACCCTCCGTTATCCAGAGGTCACGCAGGGTCGCGCGATAATACCGAAAAGTTCCTCTAATCGGGAGCGCATGCGCGGAGAGATGCCACGCATTACTCTCTCGCGCATGCGCATTCGTCCGTACTCGTCGGACCTCCTTGTTGACATCGCGCTCTAAATCACCTGCAGGAACACAAGAATCCATAGTAATGGTTCTATTCCTGTCTGGGTTGATCTAACGAACCAAGGATTTGTTTTGTTTGGCATAAGTCAAACTGGGGGACAAAGTTATGTGTCCATGGAGGAGACACTGCTCCTTGGACAAAAACGGCGAAATACACCACTGAGGGTTCGGCAAGTGTATCAGGTTTTATATTTGTTAGGGATGTGAGATGTGAGCATACATTATACCGCTGTAAAAATGAATTACAGTCAGACAAATTTAAACAAGGTCATATTTTATTCGCATGAAATCATGTGATGGATATGTGTGAAGCGACCTATATAAGAGAGTTTCGCTTCAGATACCTGGAGAAAGGGACCAATAGTGTCTGGAAATAGCTCTAGAGCCATTGATCAAGAGACAACTGTCTCATAAATGTTCAGTATATATTAAGTCCAATGACTAGCCACATAAAGGGTTGCTTTTTGTTTAAACATCGATGGATGGGATGTTAAAGTCCTGGGGTATGCAGTGGAGGCAGGCAGACAGTGGGTCACGCACACAAATAGGTTGGGTGAGCTAGAAGGAGTAAACTATACAGTGTTTACATCCTGATTAAGTAGACCCGCAACTGAACAGTTGCACTAAATACTATAAACAAGAAGGGTGTGTGGGGGTCAAGGGGAAAGTTTTATGACCTGACTGCTCACTCCCCAATTACAAGATACAAAACACAAAGGAGCAGATCAAGTCTGAAAAAGAGTGTGTGCCTACAACAGTAGCCGTGTGGTACTGGTGATGCATGCGTGAGACAAGGGTTGCCAAAACCATTGGTTGGAAGTCGAGGGAGGCTGACACGATTCCCATCAGACCACCCATGCGGTGGAGTTTGCGTCATGTGGGAAAAGTTTTGTCATGCCGTCCCACAACCGACCATATAGTGCCGGTGCAGGGATGGATGTAAAAGATATCATCATAGGCATGCATCCTAAAGTGATGGAAAAATGAGAAGAGTGCAGTGCTCAAATAATAGTGAAGATAAAATTAAAAATGTAACAGTCCGGACTCCTGAAGGCATTGCGACAGAAGTGCGGGTGTCAAAGATTAAAAGGCACGCTGGGTAGCATGGCTACCCTCTAGCGTAGTGTGATGTGGTCAACATGTTTCTGCTTAAGGGCATCTCGCCCAGCTTTCTTCAGGACCGATGACAAGAAGTCAGCTACTGCTACTACATACTAAGTGTATAAATGATGAATAATAAACCTGTACTGACAAAGTTACTTTTATATCGAGGGTATGAATACTTAAGTGTCCACTGTAGGGAGAGAAATGAATCTTCTTCCTGTTAACAAACAAAAGACACTGTATCAGACAACACCAAGTTAGACACACACAACACGGCGCGTACACATAGAAACCGTGCAGGCACACATACATGAAAAATATGATTTTTACATGGAACTAAAGCATATATGCTTGATCACACCAAGGCATTTCCTCAGCGTGATACTCACCCAGCTTTGTGTGGGTGACGACCTCACCTCACCCGGCAACCGCTCGGGAGGAAGAGGCCCCGCTCTGTAGTGTAAAAAATAGAAGACTCAGTAAGCACTTAACTTTACCGTGTCTTAGCCGAATGACTTTACACTGAAACCCAACAAACGTGTGATAGTGACCCTCCTACCAAAACCTACCACTGACAATGCCCAGGGCGCGTAAATCTCGCATATTTAGTGACACTCGAAGAATAATAGTAATATAACAACTGTTTTTAAGGAGTTAGACCTGTTAATGACCATGGCCTATTAGAAAACAAAGCGCTAAAGTGCTAGTAAAATATCTCAACCTGTGTCTATAACTGGCTGCCTGGAAAGAGTTCCCATGTGTCCAGTATTAGGTTATGAGGGAAACAAAAAGATAGCCTCCCTATCCCAGCGCAGAGTCTGTGACAAGTGTAAGACTCTCTCTAAGCTCACAAATCACAATGCCCTTAACAAAAGACTAGATCCTAGTAAGGTAAAGAAGCAAGGTTCTGGGCAGCCGGGCGTCTCACCTCTCCGTCGGTACCTCGGTACTGTCAGCGAGCGGAAGTGGAGGCGAGTTAAGGAAAACGCCCTCCCTCCTAAAATAGCCTCGCTGTGTAACGCGCTGACCCTCCGTTATCCAGAGGTCACGCAGGGTCGCGCGATAATACCGAAAAGTTCCTCTAATCGGGAGCGCATGCGCGGAGAGATGCCACGCATTACTCTCTCGCGCATGCGCATTCGTCCGTACTCGTCGGACCTCCTTGTTGACATCGCGCTCTAAATCACCTGCAGGAACACAAGAATCCATAGTAATGGTTCTATTCCTGTCTGGGTTGATCTAACGAACCAAGGATTTGTTTTGTTTGGCATAAGTCAAACTGGGGGACACAGTTATGTGTCCATGGAGGAGACACTGCTCCTTGGACAAAAACGGCGAAATACACCACTGAGGGTTCGGCAAGTGTATCAGGTTTTATATTTGTTAGGGATGTGAGATGTGAGCATACATTATACCGCTGTAAAAATGAATTACAGTCAGACAAATTTAAACAAGGTCATATTTTATTCGCATGAAATCATGTGATGGATATGTGTGAAGCGACCTATATAAGAGAGTTTCGCTTCAGATACCTGGAGAAAGGGACCAATAGTGTCTGGAAATAGCTCTAGAGCCATTGATCAAGAGACAACTGTCTCATAAATGTTCAGTATATATTAAGTCCAATGACTAGCCACATAAAGGGTTGCTTTTTGTTTAAACATCGATGGATGGGATGTTAAAGTCCTGGGGTATGCAGTGGAGGCAGGCAGACAGTGGGTCACGCACACAAATAGGTTGGGTGAGCTAGAAGGAGTAAACTATACAGTGTTTACATCCTGATTAAGTAGACCCGCAACTGAACAGTTGCACTAAATACTATAAACAAGAAGGGTGTGTGGGGGTCAAGGGGAAAGTTTTATGACCTGACTGCTCACTCCCCAATTACAAGATACAAAACACAAAGGAGCAGATCAAGTCTGAAAAAGAGTGTGTGCCTACAACAGTAGCCGTGTGGTACTGGTGATGCATGCGTGAGACAAGGGTTGCCAAAACCATTGGTTGGAAGTCGAGGGAGGCTGACACGATTCCCATCAGACCACCCATGCGGTGGAGTTTGCGTCATGTGGGAAAAGTTTTGTCATGCCGTCCCACAACCGACCATATAGTGCCGGTGCAGGGATGGATGTAAAAGATATCTTCATAGGCATGCATCCTAAAGTGATGGAAAAATGAGAAGAGTGCAGTGCTCAAATAATAGTGAAGATAAAATTAAAAATTTAACAGTCCGGACTCCTGGAGGCATTGCGACAGAAGTGCGGGTGTCAAAGATTAAAAGGCACGCTGGGTAGCATGGCTACCCTCTAGCGTAGTGTGATGTGGTCAACATGTTTCTGCTTAAGGGCATCTCGCCCGGCTTTCTTCAGGACCGATGACAAGAAGTCAGCTACTGCTACTACATACTAAGTGTATAAATGATGAATAATAAACCTGTACTGACAAAGTTACTTTTATATCGAGGGTATGAATACTTAAGTGTCCACTGTAGGGAGAGAAATGAATCTTCTTCCTGTTAACAAACAAAAGACACTGTATCAGACAACACCAAGTTAGACACACACAACACGGCGCGTACACATAGAAACCGTGCAGGCACACATACATGAAAAATATGATTTTTACATGGAACTAAAGCATATATGCTTGATCACACCAAGGCATTTCCTCAGCGTGATACTCACCCAGCTTTGTGTGGGTGACGACCTCACCTCACCCGGCAACCGCTCGGGAGGAAGAGGCCCCGCTCTGTAGTGTAAAAAATAGAAGACTCAGTAAGCACTTAACTTTACCGTGTCTTAGCCGAATGACTTTACACTGAAACCCAACAAACGTGTGATAGTGACCCTCCTACCAAAACCTACCACTGACAATGCCCAGGGCGCGTAAATCTCGCATATTTAGTGACACTCGAAGAATAATAGTAATATAACAACTGTTTTTAAGGAGTTAGACCTGTTAATGACCATGGCCTATTAGAAAACAAAGCGCTAAAGTGCTAGTAAAATATCTCAACCTGTGTCTATAACTGGCTGCCTGGAAAGAGTTCCCATGTGTCCAGTATTAGGTTATGAGGGAAACAAAAAGATAGCCTCCCTATCCCAGCGCAGAGTCTGTGACAAGTGTAATACTCTCTCTAAGCTCACAAATCACAATGCCCTTAACAAAAGACTAGATCCTAGTAAGGTAAAGAAGCAAGGTTCTGGGCAGCCGGGCGTCTCACCTCTCCGTCGGTACCTCGGTACTGTCAGCGAGCGGAAGTGGAGGCGAGTTAAGGAAAACGCCCTCCCTCCTAAAATAGCCTCGCTGATTTAGAGCGCGATGTCAACAAGTAGGTCCGACGAGTACGGACGAATGCGCATGCGCGAGAGAGTAATGCGTGGCATCTCTCCGCGCATGCGCTCCCGATTAGAGGAACTTTTCGGTATTATCGCGCGACCCTGCGTGACCTCTGGATAACGGAGGGTCAGCGCGTTACACAGCGAGGCTATTTTAGGAGGGAGGGCGTTTTCCTTAACTCGCCTCCACTTCCGCTCGCTGACAGTACCGAGGTACCGACGGAGAGGTGAGACGCCCGGCTGCCCAGAACCTTGCTTCTTTACCTTACTAGGATCTAGTCTTTTGTTAAGGGCATTGTGATTTGTGAGCTTAGAGAGAGTCTTACACTTGTCACAGACTCTGCGCTGGGATAGGGAGGCTATCTTTTTGTTTCCCTCATAACCTAATACTGGACACATGGGAACTCTTTCCAGGCAGCCAGTTATAGACACAGGTTGAGATATTTTACTAGCACTTTAGCGCTTTGTTTTCTAATAGGCCATGGTCATTAACAGGTCTAACTCCTTAAAAACAGTTGTTATATTACTATTATTCTTCGAGTGTCACTAAATATGCGAGATTTACGCGCCCTGGGCATTGTCAGTGGTAGGTTTTGGTAGGAGGGTCACTATCACACGTTTGTTGGGTTTCAGTGTAAAGTCATTCGGCTAAGACACGGTAAAGTTAAGTGCTTACTGAGTCTTCTATTTTTTACACTACAGAGCGGGGCCTCTTCCTCCCGAGCGGTTGCCGGGTGAGGTGAGGTCGTCACCCACACAAAGCTGGGTGAGTATCACGCTGAGGAAATGCCTTGGTGTGATCAAGCATATATGCTTTAGTTCCATGTAAAAATCATATTTTTCATGTATGTGTGCCTGCACGGTTTCTATGTGTACGCGCCGTGTTGTGTGTGTCTAACTTGGTGTTGTCTGATACAGTGTCTTTTGTTTGTTAACAGGAAGAAGATTCATTTCTCTCCCTACAGTGGACACTTAAGTATTCATACCCTCGATATAAAAGTAACTTTGTCAGTACAGGTTTATTATTCATCATTTATACACTTAGTATGTAGTAGCAGTAGCTGACTTCTTGTCATCGGTCCTGAAGAAAGCTGGGCGAGATGCCCTTAAGCAGAAACATGTTGACCACATCACACTACGCTAGAGGGTAGCCATGCTACCCAGCGTGCCTTTTAATCTTTGACACCCGCACTTCTGTCGCAATGCCTCCAGGAGTCCGGACTGTTAAATTTTTAATTTTATCTTCACTATTATTTGAGCACTGCACTCTTCTCATTTTTCCATCACTTTAGGATGCATGCCTATGATGATATCTTTTACATCCATCCCTGCACCGGCACTATATGGTCGGTTGTGGGACGGCATGACAAAACTTTTCCCACATGACGCAAACTCCACCGCATGGGTGGTCTGATGGGAATCGTGTCAGCCTCCCTCGACTTCCAACCAATGGTTTTGGCAACCCTTGTCTCACGCATGCATCACCAGTACCACACGGCTACTGTTGTAGGCACACACTCTTTTTCAGACTTGATCTGCTCCTTTGTGTTTTGTATCTTGTAATTGGGGAGTGAGCAGTCAGGTCATAAAACTTTCCCCTTGACCCCCACACACCCTTCTTGTTTATAGTATTTAGTGCAACTGTTCAGTTGCGGGTCTACTTAATCAGGATGTAAACACTGTATAGTTTACTCCTTCTAGCTCACCCAACCTATTTGTGTGCGTGACCCACTGTCTGCCTGCCTCCACTGCATACCCCAGGACTTTAACATCCCATCCATCGATGTTTAAACAAAAAGCAACCCTTTATGTGGCTAGTCATTGGACTTAATATATACTGAACATTTATGAGACAGTTGTCTCTTGATCAATGGCTCTAGAGCTATTTCCAGACACTATTGGTCCCTTTCTCCAGGTATCTGAAGCGAAACTCTCTTATATAGGTCGCTTCACACATATCCATCACATGATTTCATGCGAATAAAATATGACCTTGTTTAAATTTGTCTGACTGTAATTCATTTTTACAGCGGTATAATGTATGCTCACATCTCACATCCCTAACAAATATAAAACCTGATACACTTGCCGAACCCTCAGTGGTGTATTTCGCCGTTTTTGTCCAAGGAGCAGTGTCTCCTCCATGGACACATAACTGTGTCCCCCAGTTTGACTTATGCCAAACAAAACAAATCCTTGGTTCGTTAGATCAACCCAGACAGGAATAGAACCATTACTATGGATTCTTGTGTTCCTGCAGGTGATTTAGAGCGCGATGTCAACAAGGAGGTCCGACGAGTACGGACGAATGCGCATGCGCGAGAGAGTAATGCGTGGCATCTCTCCGCGCATGCGCTCCCGATTAGAGGAACTTTTCGGTATTATCGCGCGACCCTGCGTGACCTCTGGATAACGGAGGGTCAGCGCGTTACACAGCGAGGCTATTTTAGGAGGGAGGGCGTTTTCCTTAACTCGCCTCCACTTCCGCTCGCTGACAGTACCGAGGTACCGACGGAGAGGTGAGACGCCCGGCTGCCCAGAACCTTGCTTCTTTACCTTACTAGGATCTAGTCTTTTGTTAAGGGCATTGTGATTTGTGAGCTTAGAGAGAGTCTTACACTTGTCACAGACTCTGCGCTGGGATAGGGAGGCTATCTTTTTGTTTCCCTCATAACCTAATACTGGACACATGGGAACTCTTTCCAGGCAGCCAGTTATAGACACAGGTTGAGATATTTTACTAGCACTTTAGCGCTTTGTTTTCTAATAGGCCATGGTCATTAACAGGTCTAACTCCTTAAAAACAGTTGTTATATTACTATTATTCTTCGAGTGTCACTAAATATGCGAGATTTACGCGCCCTGGGCATTGTCAGTGGTAGGTTTTGGTAGGAGGGTCACTATCACACGTTTGTTGGGTTTCAGTGTAAAGTCATTCGGCTAAGACACGGTAAAGTTAAGTGCTTACTGAGTCTTCTATTTTTTACACTACAGAGCGGGGCCTCTTCCTCCCGAGCGGTTGCCGGGTGAGGTGAGGTCGTCACCCACACAAAGCTGGGTGAGTATCACGCTGAGGAAATGCCTTGGTGTGATCAAGCATATATGCTTTAGTTCCATGTAAAAATCATATTTTTCATGTATGTGTGCCTGCACGGTTTCTATGTGTACGCGCCGTGTTGTGTGTGTCTAACTTGGTGTTGTCTGATACAGTGTCTTTTGTTTGTTAACAGGAAGAAGATTCATTTCTCTCCCTACAGTGGACACTTAAGTATTCATACCCTCGATATAAAAGTAACTTTGTCAGTACAGGTTTATTATTCATCATTTATACACTTAGTATGTAGTAGCAGTAGCTGACTTCTTGTCATCGGTCCTGAAGAAAGCTGGGCGAGATGCCCTTAAGCAGAAACATGTTGACCACATCACACTACGCTAGAGGGTAGCCATGCTACCCAGCGTGCCTTTTAATCTTTGACACCCGCACTTCTGTCGCAATGCCTCCAGGAGTCCGGACTGTTAAATTTTTAATTTTATCTTCACTATTATTTGAGCACTGCACTCTTCTCATTTTTCCATCACTTTAGGATGCATGCCTATGATGATATCTTTTACATCCATCCCTGCACCGGCACTATATGGTCGGTTGTGGGACGGCATGACAAAACTTTTCCCACATGACGCAAACTCCACCGCATGGGTGGTCTGATGGGAATCGTGTCAGCCTCCCTCGACTTCCAACCAATGGTTTTGGCAACCCTTGTCTCACGCATGCATCACCAGTACCACACGGCTACTGTTGTAGGCACACACTCTTTTTCAGACTTGATCTGCTCCTTTGTGTTTTGTATCTTGTAATTGGGGAGTGAGCAGTCAGGTCATAAAACTTTCCCCTTGACCCCCACACACCCTTCTTGTTTATAGTATTTAGTGCAACTGTTCAGTTGCGGGTCTACTTAATCAGGATGTAAACACTGTATAGTTTACTCCTTCTAGCTCACCCAACCTATTTGTGTGCGTGACCCACTGTCTGCCTGCCTCCACTGCATACCCCAGGACTTTAACATCCCATCCATCGATGTTTAAACAAAAAGCAACCCTTTATGTGGCTAGTCATTGGACTTAATATATACTGAACATTTATGAGACAGTTGTCTCTTGATCAATGGCTCTAGAGCTATTTCCAGACACTATTGGTCCCTTTCTCCAGGTATCTGAAGCGAAACTCTCTTATATAGGTCGCTTCACACATATCCATCACATGATTTCATGCGAATAAAATATGACCTTGTTTAAATTTGTCTGACTGTAATTCATTTTTACAGCGGTATAATGTATGCTCACATCTCACATCCCTAACAAATATAAAACCTGATACACTTGCCGAACCCTCAGTGGTGTATTTCGCCGTTTTTGTCCAAGGAGCAGTGTCTCCTCCATGGACACATAACTGTGTCCCCCAGTTTGACTTATGCCAAACAAAACAAATCCTTGGTTCGTTAGATCAACCCAGACAGGAATAGAACCATTACTATGGATTCTTGTGTTCCTGCAGGTGATTTAGAGCGCGATGTCAACAAGGAGGTCCGACGAGTACGGACGAATGCGCATGCGCGAGAGAGTAATGCGTGGCATCTCTCCGCGCATGCGCTCCCGATTAGAGGAACTTTTCGGTATTATCGCGCGACCCTGCGTGACCTCTGGATAACGGAGGGTCAGCGCGTTACACAGCGAGGCTATTTTAGGAGGGAGGGCGTTTTCCTTAACTCGCCTCCACTTCCGCTCGCTGACAGTACCGAGGTACCGACGGAGAGGTGAGACGCCCGGCTGCCCAGAACCTTGCTTCTTTACCTTACTAGGATCTAGTCTTTTGTTAAGGGCATTGTGATTTGTGAGCTTAGAGAGAGTCTTACACTTGTCACAGACTCTGCGCTGGGATAGGGAGGCTATCTTTTTGTTTCCCTCATAACCTAATACTGGACACATGGGAACTCTTTCCAGGCAGCCAGTTATAGACACAGGTTGAGATATTTTACTAGCACTTTAGCGCTTTGTTTTCTAATAGGCCATGGTCATTAACAGGTCTAACTCCTTAAAAACAGTTGTTATATTACTATTATTCTTCGAGTGTCACTAAATATGCGAGATTTACGCGCCCTGGGCATTGTCAGTGGTAGGTTTTGGTAGGAGGGTCACTATCACACGTTTGTTGGGTTTCAGTGTAAAGTCATTCGGCTAAGACACGGTAAAGTTAAGTGCTTACTGAGTCTTCTATTTTTTACACTACAGAGCGGGGCCTCTTCCTCCCGAGCGGTTGCCGGGTGAGGTGAGGTCGTCACCCACACAAAGCTGGGTGAGTATCACGCTGAGGAAATGCCTTGGTGTGATCAAGCATATATGCTTTAGTTCCATGTAAAAATCATATTTTTCATGTATGTGTGCCTGCACGGTTTCTATGTGTACGCGCCGTGTTGTGTGTGTCTAACTTGGTGTTGTCTGATACAGTGTCTTTTGTTTGTTAACAGGAAGAAGATTCATTTCTCTCCCTACAGTGGACACTTAAGTATTCATACCCTCGATATAAAAGTAACTTTGTCAGTACAGGTTTATTATTCATCATTTATACACTTAGTATGTAGTAGCAGTAGCTGACTTCTTGTCATCGGTCCTGAAGAAAGCTGGGCGAGATGCCCTTAAGCAGAAACATGTTGACCACATCACACTACGCTAGAGGGTAGCCATGCTACCCAGCGTGCCTTTTAATCTTTGACACCCGCACTTCTGTCGCAATGCCTCCAGGAGTCCGGACTGTTAAATTTTTAATTTTATCTTCACTATTATTTGAGCACTGCACTCTTCTCATTTTTCCATCACTTTAGGATGCATGCCTATGATGATATCTTTTACATCCATCCCTGCACCGG
Source organism: Lissotriton helveticus (assembly GCF_964261635.1). Classification (NCBI taxonomy): domain Eukaryota; kingdom Metazoa; phylum Chordata; class Amphibia; order Caudata; family Salamandridae; genus Lissotriton; species Lissotriton helveticus. The sequence continues at coordinate 599,798,292 of NC_136073.1, read as the reverse complement.
CACTATATGGTCGGTTGTGGGACGGCATGACAAAACTTTTCCCACATGACGCAAACTCCACCGCATGGGTGGTCTGATGGGAATCGTGTCAGCCTCCCTCGACTTCCAACCAATGGTTTTGGCAACCCTTGTCTCACGCATGCATCACCAGTACCACACGGCTACTGTTGTAGGCACACACTCTTTTTCAGACTTGATCTGCTCCTTTGTGTTTTGTATCTTGTAATTGGGGAGTGAGCAGTCAGGTCATAAAACTTTCCCCTTGACCCCCACACACCCTTCTTGTTTATAGTATTTAGTGCAACTGTTCAGTTGCGGGTCTACTTAATCAGGATGTAAACACTGTATAGTTTACTCCTTCTAGCTCACCCAACCTATTTGTGTGCGTGACCCACTGTCTGCCTGCCTCCACTGCATACCCCAGGACTTTAACATCCCATCCATCGATGTTTAAACAAAAAGCAACCCTTTATGTGGCTAGTCATTGGACTTAATATATACTGAACATTTATGAGACAGTTGTCTCTTGATCAATGGCTCTAGAGCTATTTCCAGACACTATTGGTCCCTTTCTCCAGGTATCTGAAGCGAAACTCTCTTATATAGGTCGCTTCACACATATCCATCACATGATTTCATGCGAATAAAATATGACCTTGTTTAAATTTGTCTGACTGTAATTCATTTTTACAGCGGTATAATGTATGCTCACATCTCACATCCCTAACAAATATAAAACCTGATACACTTGCCGAACCCTCAGTGGTGTATTTCGCCGTTTTTGTCCAAGGAGCAGTGTCTCCTCCATGGACACATAACTGTGTCCCCCAGTTTGACTTATGCCAAACAAAACAAATCCTTGGTTCGTTAGATCAACCCAGACAGGAATAGAACCATTACTATGGATTCTTGTGTTCCTGCAGGTGATTTAGAGCGCGATGTCAACAAGGAGGTCCGACGAGTACGGACGAATGCGCATGCGCGAGAGAGTAATGCGTGGCATCTCTCCGCGCATGCGCTCCCGATTAGAGGAACTTTTCGGTATTATCGCGCGACCCTGCGTGACCTCTGGATAACGGAGGGTCAGCGCGTTACACAGCGAGGCTATTTTAGGAGGGAGGGCGTTTTCCTTAACTCGCCTCCACTTCCGCTCGCTGACAGTACCGAGGTACCGACGGAGAGGTGAGACGCCCGGCTGCCCAGAACCTTGCTTCTTTACCTTACTAGGATCTAGTCTTTTGTTAAGGGCATTGTGATTTGTGAGCTTAGAGAGAGTCTTACACTTGTCACAGACTCTGCGCTGGGATAGGGAGGCTATCTTTTTGTTTCCCTCATAACCTAATACTGGACACATGGGAACTCTTTCCAGGCAGCCAGTTATAGACACAGGTTGAGATATTTTACTAGCACTTTAGCGCTTTGTTTTCTAATAGGCCATGGTCATTAACAGGTCTAACTCCTTAAAAACAGTTGTTATATTACTATTATTCTTCGAGTGTCACTAAATATGCGAGATTTACGCGCCCTGGGCATTGTCAGTGGTAGGTTTTGGTAGGAGGGTCACTATCACACGTTTGTTGGGTTTCAGTGTAAAGTCATTCGGCTAAGACACGGTAAAGTTAAGTGCTTACTGAGTCTTCTATTTTTTACACTACAGAGCGGGGCCTCTTCCTCCCGAGCGGTTGCCGGGTGAGGTGAGGTCGTCACCCACACAAAGCTGGGTGAGTATCACGCTGAGGAAATGCCTTGGTGTGATCAAGCATATATGCTTTAGTTCCATGTAAAAATCATATTTTTCATGTATGTGTGCCTGCACGGTTTCTATGTGTACGCGCCGTGTTGTGTGTGTCTAACTTGGTGTTGTCTGATACAGTGTCTTTTGTTTGTTAACAGGAAGAAGATTCATTTCTCTCCCTACAGTGGACACTTAAGTATTCATACCCTCGATATAAAAGTAACTTTGTCAGTACAGGTTTATTATTCATCATTTATACACTTAGTATGTAGTAGCAGTAGCTGACTTCTTGTCATCGGTCCTGAAGAAAGCTGGGCGAGATGCCCTTAAGCAGAAACATGTTGACCACATCACACTACGCTAGAGGGTAGCCATGCTACCCAGCGTGCCTTTTAATCTTTGACACCCGCACTTCTGTCGCAATGCCTCCAGGAGTCCGGACTGTTAAATTTTTAATTTTATCTTCACTATTATTTGAGCACTGCACTCTTCTCATTTTTCCATCACTTTAGGATGCATGCCTATGATGATATCTTTTACATCCATCCCTGCACCGGCACTATATGGTCGGTTGTGGGACGGCATGACAAAACTTTTCCCACATGACGCAAACTCCACCGCATGGGTGGTCTGATGGGAATCGTGTCAGCCTCCCTCGACTTCCAACCAATGGTTTTGGCAACCCTTGTCTCACGCATGCATCACCAGTACCACACGGCTACTGTTGTAGGCACACACTCTTTTTCAGACTTGATCTGCTCCTTTGTGTTTTGTATCTTGTAATTGGGGAGTGAGCAGTCAGGTCATAAAACTTTCCCCTTGACCCCCACACACCCTTCTTGTTTATAGTATTTAGTGCAACTGTTCAGTTGCGGGTCTACTTAATCAGGATGTAAACACTGTATAGTTTACTCCTTCTAGCTCACCCAACCTATTTGTGTGCGTGACCCACTGTCTGCCTGCCTCCACTGCATACCCCAGGACTTTAACATCCCATCCATCGATGTTTAAACAAAAAGCAACCCTTTATGTGGCTAGTCATTGGACTTAATATATACTGAACATTTATGAGACAGTTGTCTCTTGATCAATGGCTCTAGAGCTATTTCCAGACACTATTGGTCCCTTTCTCCAGGTATCTGAAGCGAAACTCTCTTATATAGGTCGCTTCACACATATCCATCACATGATTTCATGCGAATAAAATATGACCTTGTTTAAATTTGTCTGACTGTAATTCATTTTTACAGCGGTATAATGTATGCTCACATCTCACATCCCTAACAAATATAAAACCTGATACACTTGCCGAACCCTCAGTGGTGTATTTCGCCGTTTTTGTCCAAGGAGCAGTGTCTCCTCCATGGACACATAACTGTGTCCCCCAGTTTGACTTATGCCAAACAAAACAAATCCTTGGTTCGTTAGATCAACCCAGACAGGAATAGAACCATTACTATGGATTATTGTGTTCCTGCAGGTGATTTAGAGCGCGATGTCAACAAGGAGGTCCGACGAGTACGGACGAATGCGCATGCGCGAGAGAGTAATGCGTGGCATCTCTCCGCGCATGCGCTCCCGATTAGAGGAACTTTTCGGTATTATCGCGCGACCCTGCGTGACCTCTGGATAACGGAGGGTCAGCGCGTTACACAGCGAGGCTATTTTAGGAGGGAGGGCGTTTTCCTTAACTCGCCTCCACTTCCGCTCGCTGACAGTACCGAGGTACCGACGGAGAGGTGAGACGCCCGGCTGCCCAGAACCTTGCTTCTTTACCTTACTAGGATCTAGTCTTTTGTTAAGGGCATTGTGATTTGTGAGCTTAGAGAGAGTCTTACACTTGTCACAGACTCTGCGCTGGGATAGGGAGGCTATCTTTTTGTTTCCCTCATAACCTAATACTGGACACATGGGAACTCTTTCCAGGCAGCCAGTTATAGACACAGGTTGAGATATTTTACTAGCACTTTAGCGCTTTGTTTTCTAATAGGCCATGGTCATTAACAGGTCTAACTCCTTAAAAACAGTTGTTATATTACTATTATTCTTCGAGTGTCACTAAATATGCGAGATTTACGCGCCCTGGGCATTGTCAGTGGTAGGTTTTGGTAGGAGGGTCACTATCACACGTTTGTTGGGTTTCAGTGTAAAGTCATTCGGCTAAGACACGGTAAAGTTAAGTGCTTACTGAGTCTTCTATTTTTTACACTACAGAGCGGGGCCTCTTCCTCCCGAGCGGTTGCCGGGTGAGGTGAGGTCGTCACCCACACAAAGCTGGGTGAGTATCACGCTGAGGAAATGCCTTGGTGTGATCAAGCATATATGCTTTAGTTCCATGTAAAAATCATATTTTTCATGTATGTGTGCCTGCACGGTTTCTATGTGTATGCGCCGTGTTGTGTGTGTCTAACTTGGTGTTGTCTGATACAGTGTCTTTTGTTTGTTAACAGGAAGAAGATTCATTTCTCTCCCTACAGTGGACACTTAAGTATTCATACCCTCGATATAAAAGTAACTTTGTCAGTACAGGTTTATTATTCATCATTTATACACTTAGTATGTAGTAGCAGTAGCTGACTTCTTGTCATCGGTCCTGAAGAAAGCTGGGCGAGATGCCCTTAAGCAGAAACATGTTGACCACATCACACTACGCTAGAGGGTAGCCATGCTACCCAGCGTGCCTTTTAATCTTTGACACCCGCACTTCTGTCGCAATGCCTCCAGGAGTCCGGACTGTTAAATTTTTTATTTTATCTTCACTATTATTTGAGCACTGCACTCTTCTCATTTTTCCATCACTTTAGGATGCATGCCTATGAAGATATCTTTTACATCCATCCCTGCACCGGCACTATATGGTCGGTTGTGGGACGGCATGACAAAACTTTTCCCACATGACGCAAACTCCACCGCATGGGTGGTCTGATGGGAATCGTGTCAGCCTCCCTCGACTTCCAACCAATGGTTTTGGCAACCCTTGTCTCACGCATGCATCACCAGTACCACACGGCTACTGTTGTAGGCACACACTCTTTTTCAGACTTGATCTGCTCCTTTGTGTTTTGTATCTTGTAATTGGGGAGTGAGCAGTCAGGTCATAAAACTTTCCCCTTGACCCCCACACACCCTTCTTGTTTATAGTATTTAGTGCAACTGTTCAGTTGCGGGTCTACTTAATCAGGATGTAAACACTGTATAGTTTACTCCTTCTAGCTCACCCAACCTATTTGTGTGCGTGACCCACTGTCTGCCTGCCTCCACTGCATACCCCAGGACTTTAACATCCCATCCATCGATGTTTAAACAAAAAGCAACCCTTTATGTGGCTAGTCAATGGACTTAATATATACTGAACATTTATGAGACAGTTGTCTCTTGATCAATGGCTCTAGAGCTATTTCCAGACACTATTGGTCCCTTTCTCCAGGTATCTGAAGCGAAACTCTCTTATATAGGTCGCTTCACACATATCCATCACATGATTTCATGCGAATAAAATGTGACCTTGTTTAAATTTGTCTGACTGTAATTCATTTTTACAGCGGTATAATGTATGCTCACATCTCACATCCCTAACAAATATAAAACCTGATACACTTGCCGAACCCTCAGTGGTGTATTTCGCCGTTTTTGTCCAAGGAGCAGTGTCTCCTCCATGGACACATAACTGTGTCCCCCAGTTTGACTTATGCCAAACAAAACAAATCCTTGGTTCGTTAGATCAACCCAGACAGGAATAGAACCATTACTATGGATTCTTGTGTTCCTGCAGGTGATTTAGAGCGCGATGTCAACAAGGAGGTCCGACGAGTACGGACGAATGCGCATGCGCGAGAGAGTAATGCGTGGCATCTCTCCGCGCATGCGCTCCCGATTAGAGGAACTTTTCGGTATTATCGCGCGACCCTGCGTGACCTCTGGATAACGGAGGGTCAGCGCGTTACACAGCGAGGCTATTTTAGGAGGGAGGGCGTTTTCCTTAACTCGCCTCCACTTCCGCTCGCTGACAGTACCGAGGTACCGACGGAGAGGTGAGACGCCCGGCTGCCCAGAACCTTGCTTCTTTACCTTACTAGGATCTAGTCTTTTGTTAAGGGCATTGTGATTTGTGAGCTTAGAGAGAGTCTTACACTTGTCACAGACTCTGCGCTGGGATAGGGAGGCTATCTTTTTGTTTCCCTCATAACCTAATACTGGACACATGGGAACTCTTTCCAGGCAGCCAGTTATAGACACAGGTTGAGATATTTTACTAGCACTTTAGCGCTTTGTTTTCTAATAGGCCATGGTCATTAACAGGTCTAACTCCTTAAAAACAGTTGTTATATTACTATTATTCTTCGAGTGTCACTAAATATGCGAGATTTACGCGCCCTGGGCATTGTCAGTGGTAGGTTTTGGTAGGAGGGTCACTATCACACGTTTGTTGGGTTTCAGTGTAAAGTCATTCGGCTAAGACACGGTAAAGTTAAGTGCTTACTGAGTCTTCTATTTTTTACACTACAGAGCGGGGCCTCTTCCTCCCGAGCGGTTGCCGGGTGAGGTGAGGTCGTCACCCACACAAAGCTGGGTGAGTATCACGCTGAGGAAATGCCTTGGTGTGATCAAGCATATATGCTTTAGTTCCATGTAAAAATCATATTTTTCATGTATGTGTGCCTGCACGGTTTCTATGTGTACGCGCCGTGTTGTGTGTGTCTAACTTGGTGTTGTCTGATACAGTGTCTTTTGTTTGTTAACAGGAAGAAGATTCATTTCTCTCCCTACAGTGGACACTTAAGTATTCATACCCTCGATATAAAAGTAACTTTGTCAGTACAGGTTTATTATTCATCATTTATACACTTAGTATGTAGTAGCAGTAGCTGACTTCTTGTCATCGGTCCTGAAGAAAGCTGGGCGAGATGCCCTTAAGCAGAAACATGTTGACCACATCACACTACGCTAGAGGGTAGCCATGCTACCCAGCGTGCCTTTTAATCTTTGACACCCGCACTTCTGTCGCAATGCCTCCAGGAGTCCGGACTGTTAAATTTTTAATTTTATCTTCACTATTATTTGAGCACTGCACTCTTCTCATTTTTCCATCACTTTAGGATGCATGCCTATGATGATATCTTTTACATCCATCCCTGCACCGGCACTATATGGTCGGTTGTGGGACGGCATGACAAAACTTTTCCCACATGACGCAAACTCCACCGCATGGGTGGTCTGATGGGAATCGTGTCAGCCTCCCTCGACTTCCAACCAATGGTTTTGGCAACCCTTGTCTCACGCATGCATCACCAGTACCACACGGCTACTGTTGTAGGCACACACTCTTTTTCAGACTTGATCTGCTCCTTTGTGTTTTGTATCTTGTAATTGGGGAGTGAGCAGTCAGGTCATAAAACTTTCCCCTTGACCCCCACACACCCTTCTTGTTTATAGTAATAATTTAGCATCCCTACCATACATCACCACACTTGCATAAGTTAGCGAAGGAAGGAACTTTGCTTTAATTACTGCAAGCAGTGGTTGATAGGAGGTTCCATCTAATTTTCTTGCCAACAAGCTAAACGCATGTATCAGAGCTTTGCTTTTCCCAGCCATGTAATTATGTTGTGCTTGAAAATTAACATTTTTATCGAAGTGAAACCCCAGGTACTTATAGGTAGTAACTTCTTCTATGATTTGATCTTCCAGCTTGATCTTTAGAGATGCACCAATATTCCTCCCTATACGCATAGCTTTTGTTTTAGAGATATTTATTTCCAAATTGTTATGTTTTGTATAGGTCGGTGTTTTTTTAAGTAGTCTTTGAAGACCAATTTCTGTGTGACTCAACAGTACAATATCGTCAGGATAGGCTAAATGGGATCTCGTCAATGGTCCTAGTCTTGGTGCATGTGCGTTTACAGAATCCAATTGGAGAGACAAATCCGCCATAAATAGATTAAACAGGTGTGGGGCTAGCACACAGCCTTGCTTAAGCCCCCTAGCCATTGGTATTTTCCTTGACAATTTGGTTCCATCCCCTATTTTAAGTTGAATCCACGTATCTGTGTATAGTGATTCAATTGCTCTTAGTAACTTTGTTTTATTTATTTATTTATTTATTTATTTATTGGGCTTTTAAAGTGCGACAGCTACCCAAAAAGGGTTTCCCGGCGCTAAGAGATACTTAACCAGTGAGCGCATCGTAAAAACTCAGGGAAAAGGCAGGAGCAAGTTACTGGCTAAAAAGCCATGTCTTAATGGCTTTGCGGAAATGGGTGTAGCAGGTTTCCAAGCGTAATTGCTGAGGGAGGGAATTCCAAAGCTTGGGGCCAAATAGGGAGAATGATCTTCCCCCCATCCTCGCTCTGCGCCCTTTGGGCACGCAGAAGAGACTTTGAGATGAGGATCTCAGGCAGCGAGCCGGCGTATAGGTTTGCACGAGGGCTTGTAAGTATCTGGGGGCGTTTCCACATTTAATTCTGTGCATAAGGCTAAGTGTTTTAAATTTGACCCTGTTTTCAATTTGTAGCCAATGGAGTGCCTTGAGATGACCGGACAGGCGTTCCATTCTGTGGCACTCGCAGAGCAATCTAGCGGCGGCATTCTGCACAAGTTGAAGGCGTCTCATGACTGCCTGTGATGACCCTAGGTAGAGGACATTACCGTAGTCTAAACGGGAGGTGATTAATGCGTTGACCACAGATTTTTGTGTGTCGTCAGGTAGCATCCAGATAATTTTCCTGAGCCACCTCAGGATGTTGAAACAGGTTGATGTGAGGTTAGTGACTTGGGGCTCCATGGTTAGGTCATTATCGATGATAATGCCTAGATTGCGTACTTGTTGCGACGGGGAGGGTAGGGAACCCATTTCAGATGGCCAGTGTCTTGGGTTCCAGAGATGGTGATTTGGACCCAATATTAAAACCTCCGTTTTGCTACCATTTAATTTGAGCATGTTGTCACTCATCCAGGTAGCAATGTTCCTGAGGCCTGACTGCAGGAGGGAGGAGGAGTCTTGGTCTCCATTGGACAGTGAAAAAACGATCTGCAAATCGTCGGCATAGGTGAACATGTTTAGACCTGCTGCTTCTGCGATCTGGGCGAGCGGGGTTAAGTATAGGTTAAAGAGCAGAGGGCTCAACACCGAGCCCTGGGGGACTCCATAGGAGGATAGATGGACATTTGAGGCCGAGGTACTGGATGTGATTTGAAATGTCCTGAGTGTCAGGAAAGATGCTATCCAGTCCAATGCTTTGCCCCTGATGCCCATGGCAGAGAGCGAGTTTAACAGAATGTTATGGGAGATGGTATCAAACGCTGCGCTGAGATCGAGTAAAATCAGCGCAGCGGAATCCCCTCTGTCTACCAGGAGGCGAAGATTGTCCATCACACCGAGTAATGTTGTCTCTGTTGAAAAGCCTGGGCGGAAACCCGATTGAGAGGGGTGAAGAATGTCGTTCACCTCCGTGTACCTGGCGAGGTGTCCGTGGACATGTTTCTCCAATACTTTAGAGAAGGCAGGTAGGAGGGATATTGGACGGAAATTGGCCAGGATTTTCGGATCTGCCAATGGTTTTTTGAGAAGGGGTGAGACCATGGCTTGTTTCCACATGGTTGGGACCTTTGCCGTGGAAAGGGATAGATTCAAAGTCTGGCAGATGATGGAGAGTTGTGGGGTGTCCAGGAGTCTGAGTACGGAAATTGGGAGGGGGTCAATGCGAGAGCCGGATTTTACTTTCCCTAGGATGTCTTGAAGGCCCTGGACATTAATTACTGGCCAGGATCTCAATGGCTTGTAGGACAGGTCTGGCGGAAGGGTGATGACCTCCGCCTTCGGGCCAAGATCCGGATCCGTCGCTGCTTGTGCTAGGTGATGTTTAACGATATCCTGATAGATCGTCTCAATCTTGTTTGTAAAGAACTGCGCCAATTTTTCACATTGAAAATTATTACAAGATTGAACAATGTTTTTGATTTGTTTGTGGCCTCAGAAATTGTTTTCGCCATGTAAGTGGCTCTAGCTGTGGTGCAGGCTTTGTGGTAAAGCTTGAGTTCATTTCTGTAGGTCGAATTGGCTGCAGGGGAATAGTCTTTCCTCCAAAGGCGTTCCAAACGTTTACACTTGGATTTTGCAGCCTTCAGTGACTCATTGTACCATGGCGCTGGAGTATTGTGGGTTTTATATTTATTGTGAGCCAAAGGCAGGCAAGCGTCCAAGGCTCCTAAAAGCCATTTGTTAATCTTAGAGGCTACAATCTCTATGTCCTCCGTATCAAATATCTCACCCAAGGGTGCAGAGTCAAGGACGGAAATGAATTGATTTATGTCCAGCTTCTTCCAATTCCTTTTACCAGACTGTCCTGCCAAGCTAGGAGGACTAGAAGCCCTTGGATCAGACACACTGAATTTAATGAGAAAGTGGTCTGACCAGTGCAGGGGCAAGGCTGGAAGGCAGTGTGACAAGGGAATGCTGGAAAAAATAGGGTCCAAGAGGTGACCTCCTTTGTGTGTTGCTCCCGAGTTCCACAAAGTGAGGTTCATAGCAGCAAGATCGTGAATTAAATTACTGCCTAGTTTGTTTCGTGGATCGTCAAAGTGTATATTCAGGTCACCTATGATGGACAGATTGCTGTAGTTTACCCGGACCGATGCGGTCCAGTTCACAAGTTGAGTGGCCCATGGAAGAATGGGACTAGGTGGTCGATAGATCAGAAGACCCGTGAAGGTGAAATTCGGGTGAAGTTGGAGTTTGAAAAGGGCCATCTCACAGGCATTTAAGGAGACCAGTTCCAAAGTGCATTGCAGTGTTTTTTTGAAAATGACTGCTATGCCGCCCCCCACACCGGTAGTTCTATCTTTTCTGACAATGGCATAGTTTGACGGTAGGGCTTCTGCAATGTCTGGGCCTGAACTGGCGTGCAGCCACGTCTCTGTCTGAAATAAAGCGTCCAGTGAGTTGTCTGACAGAAGGTCGTGGATGTTTCTTTTGTGTTTGCAGAGAGACCTGCAATTTAGGCTGCCGAGATGCCACGTGTGTGATAGCTTGCGGCCTGTGAAAATGGGCCGACACGGCAGAGGGTCCTCAAGCTGAAAGTTGCAGGAAGGACATGAGATTGTGCTGTGCCGGTCATTATGTAGGATCTTGCAGTTTTGCTTGACAGGGAGTCTCAGGGAGAGTAGCATGTCGGGTGCATAGACCCTTAATACAGGTGTGTTACCTCCAGGGGTTACGGTCCCTGGGCCCGGTCTGGCGCGGACGGGCGCAGACGGGCTTGCCTTTGGCGCGCCCGCTGCGCTTGTCCGCTGCGCGTCTGGTGATTGCACATTGAAAGAGGGTGGTGGGAGGCGTTGCCTCAATTGAGTGGGTGTGGCCAGGGGGCTTGGCGCGCGATGGCGGCGGTTTCTTTCCCAAGCCCCCAGCAGTGCTAAGATCTGCTGCGCGGGGGAAATGGTGATGGCGAATTTCGTGGGAAAGTGCCCAGAGATGAGTTGCTTGTGGTTAAAAAGCAGTCAAATACAGTGCATTAAAAGTAGCTTACAAGTGCTGTCTCCCGGCGTCCGCCTCAGGAGAGTTTTAAGTATCAATGGTGCGCCTAGCAGTCAGCGCGCTTATGAAGGCTTGAGGAGAAGTGGGCGTGGCCTCACTTGTTTGTATGCCCCAACTTCTTAATTTGGCCCAAAGAAGTGAACGATCCATCCAGTCGAAGGCAGCCTTCAGGACGTTTGCTTTTTTCCGCAATAACTGATACTGCTAGCATGTTAATTGTGGTACCATATCCCTTTCGGAATCCTGTTTGCTGAGATGGATTCAGATTCTTGTCATTTGACCACTCTGTTAGCTCTTCCAATAATATTGATGCATAATATTTTGTTTCTGTATCAGTAAGGGCTATTAACCTATAGTTGGATGGATTTGTTTTATTACCTCCCTTATAAATAGGGTTTATTATCGATCCTCTCCAACTATCAGGAATTGAACCTGTATTTTCCACCTCTTTGAACAATGGCATTATGCGATTGGCCCAATACTTTGGGTCAGTTTTAAATAAGGCTGGTGGAATGCCATTTGGACAGGGAGCACTATCACTTCTTCCTAATTTAATAACCTTTTCGATTTTAATACTCAATGTATCATCCATTTCGGGCACATGGGCATAGTGGAATGATGGTTCAATCATTTGATTAGTTTTGTTATTTTCATTAGTCCTTAATTGGTTCTCAGCTACAAAGAGTTTTGTTAAATACACAGCCCAAGTTTCTTCTGTTACATTTGTTGATATTTTTGTGTTAAGAGACTTATTTAGGCCATTTATTATTTTCCAAAATGCTTTAGCATTTGATTGTTTGCAATTATAGGCCATCTTTGCCCAAAACTCATCGGTTATTTTTCTTTTTGATAACCAGACGCGTTTCTTAAACTCTTTTCAGTATCTTTAGCTTATCCCAAGCATCTGATCTATTGCCTTGTTTTTTTACCTTCCTTATTTCTCTTCTCAATTCCTTTTTGAATCCTTTAATTTTATGTGCTGGTAAGCAATTATGATTTGTGATCCATCTAGTAGTTACTTTTGAGTTTTGTTTCATTACTTCGAGCACAAATTTATTCCAAGCTTTTAACATTGAAGGTAGTAACTCTATATAGTCCTCCAGTATTGTTTTGGCTTTGACTGCAAGTTCTGGTAGTCGTTCGCTTGACCAGTTCACTCTTTTATAGGCGGTTACTAAACTTCCCTTATTCAGTGTTGGTGCTGGTTGAAATCTAACCAGATTAATATTTATTGCTATTTTCTGCATCAAGTGATCACTTTCCGTGGTACACTTAATTTTGAACAAACTTAATTGCTAAATTAACAGCAGGCTTAGAGTTGTGTAATCAATAACGGACCCCGTGGTTGGACCATAGTATGTTATGCTTGGTGGGCTATCATCCAACGTTCGCCCGTTGATTACTCTCAGTCCCAGGTGTTCCAGGGTTGTCACTAGTTCCTTGCCCACTTTATTTGGCTTCCTCCATTGATGGGCAGTTTGATGTTTTATTGACCATAATTCATTTTCAACAGTTAACTGATCATCTTCGTCTGGTGTAAAGATGAGATGAGTATTAAAGTCACCTGTTATGACGATATCCCAAGTTGGAGTATTATATCTTACTTCAATTATTTCCTGGATTAGCTTTTGGAATGTTTTCAGTTTTTCTTGAGCATTTGGGTGAGCATATATATTAAACAGAATTACCCACTGACCGCTTGCAAATTTAAGGTTTATTATCTGTAATTTATTTGAAATTGTCGACATTTGTTCGGATTCTGAGTTGAAATTATTCAATATATATACCGAAAGACCACCCTTTGCTCTTCCATAATTACTCGTTTTTACTGCATCCACCTGATGTACTGTGAATCCAGGTAGCTGAATTAGTTCTGTCAACCAGGTTTCTTGAAGTACTATAATATCATATGAAGCCCAGGTTTCCAATAAGGGTCTATCTGTAAATTTTGTAATTGCACCTGCAATGTTCCCGGAAATTATATTTAATTTCTCATTTTGACAAGCATGTTTTACTTCAGTAACTGGTCAATGCCTACCATTTGTTAAGGGAGACCAATACCTCTAGTTACTCCTCCCTCTTGTTGGGGACACCGTATCTGTACTTGTTGGTCCTCTGGCATTGTGCAGAATCGAATACACTGGAGGATGTGCGTTCAGCTTATTGACTCCTTGTGCCAATGGAGCAGGGTACCGCTCCGATGCTGATTTTATTATTTTTATACCTCAAGTTTCAAATTGCTCCTTAGCATCTAAGATTTGATTTGCTATTTTTTCCGATTTCCATAAAGATAAAGTTGCCTCTGTAGAAATCGCCGCAATGGACCGCACACCGCTAGCCCCTCCTCCAGATCGCCCCTCGGGACTCTGGTACTTGTAGTTCTGCAGTGGATCACCCAGGTGGGTGCAAGTCGGTACTTGTTGGACTGATGAATCTCTAGACCCGATACATGTCCCGGGTTTTAGGATATCGCCCGAGACATGTCTCGGGTTTCGGGATAACTTCCCTCATCAGTAGAGAAAGATTGTTAGGGGTGGAAGAGAAGGCCGCCACACAACAGTCAAAGGCCTCGATGCCAGAACCGGCACGCAGGTGCGTCGTCCAGGAGCACGTCTGCTCAAAGCTCAAGGGAGCCAAAACTGTATAAATCGCCGCAATGGACCGCACACCGCTAGCCCCTCCTCCGGATCGCCCCTCGGGACTCTGGTACTTGTAGTTCTGCAGTGGATCACCCAGGTGGGTGCAAGTCGGTACTTGTTGGACTGATGAATCTCTAGACCCGATACATGTCCCGGGTTTTAGGATATCGCCCGAGACATGTCTCGGGTTTCGGGATAACTTCCCTCATCAGTAGAGAAAGATTGTTAGGGGTGGAAGAGAAGGCCGTCACACAACAGTCAAAGGCCTCGATGCCAGAACCGGCACGCAGGTGCGTCGTCCAGGAGCACGTCTGCTCAAAGCTCAAGAGAGCCAAAACTGTAGAAATCGCCGCAATGGACCGCACACCGCTAGCCCCTCCTCCGGATAGCACCTCGGGACTCTAGTACTTGTAGTTCTGCAGTGGATCACCCAGGTGGGTGCAAGTCGGTACTTGTTGGACTGACGAATCTCTAGACCCGATACATGTCCCGGGTTTTAGTATATCGCCCGAGACATGTCTCGGGTTTCGGGATAACTTCCCTCATCAGTAGAGAAAGATTGTTAGGGGTGGAAGAGAAGGCCGCCACACAACAGTCAAAGGCCTCGATGCCAGAACCGGCACGCAGGTGCGTCGTTCAGGAGCACGTCTGCTCAAAGCTCAAGGGAGCCAAAGCTGTAGAAATCGCCGCAATGGACCGCACACCGCTAGCCCCTCCTCCGGATCGCCCCTCGGGACTCTGGTACTTGTAGTACTGCAGTGGATCAGCCAGGTGGGTGCAAGTCGGTACTTGTTGGACTGATAAATCTCTAGACCCGATACATGTCCCGGGTTTTAGGATATCGCCCGAGACATGTCTCGGGTTTCGGGATAACTTCCCTCATCAGTAGAGAAAGATTGTTAGGGGTGGAAGAGAAGGCCGCCACACAACAGTCAAAGGCCTCGATGCCAGAACCGGCACGCAGGTGCGTCGTCCAGGAGCACGTCTGCTCAAAGCTCAAGGGAGCCAAAACTGTAGAAATCGCCGCAATGGACCGCACACCGCTAGCCCCTCCTCCGGATCGCCCCTCGGAACTCTGGTACTTGTAGTTCTGCAGTGGATCACCCAGGTGGGTGCAAGTCGGTACTTGTTGGACTGATGAATCTCTAGACCCGATACATGTCCCGGGTTTTAGGATATCGCCCGAGACATGTCTCGGGTTTCGGGATAAATTCCCTCATCAGTAGAGAAAGATTGTTAGGGGTGGAAGAGAAAGCCGTCACACAACAGTCAAAGGCCTCGATGCCAGAACCGGAACGCAGGTGCGTCGTCCAGGAGCACGTCTGCTCAAAGCTCAAGGAGCCAAAACTGTAGAAATCGCCGCAATGGACCGCACACCGCTAGCCCCTCCTCCGGATCGCCCCTCGGGACTCTGGTACTTGTAGTTCTGCAGTGGATCACCCAGGTGGGTGCAAGTCGGTACTTGTTGGACTGATGAATCTCTAGACCCGATACATGTCCCGGGTTTTAGGATATCGCCCGAGACATGTCTCGGGTTTCGGGATAACTTCCCTCATCAGTAGAGAAAGATTGTTAGGGGTGGAAGAGAAGGCCGCCACACAACAGTCAAAGGCCTCGATGCCAGAACCGGCACGCAGGTGCGTCGTCCAGGAGCACGTCTGCTCAAAGCTCAAGGGAGCCAAAACTGTAGAAATCGCCGCAATGGACCGCACACCGCTAGCCCCTCCTCCGGATCGCCCCTCGGAACTCTGGTACTTGTAGTTCTGCAGTGGATCACCCAGGTGGGTGCAAGTCGGTACTTGTTGGACTGATGAATCTCTAGACCCGATACATGTCCCGGGTTTTAGGATATCGCCCGAGACATGTCTCGGGTTTCGGGATAACTTCCCTCATCAGTAGAGAAAGATTGTTAGGGGTGGAAGAGAAAGCCGTCACACAACAGTCAAAGGCCTCGATGCCAGAACCGGAACGCAGGTGCGTCGTCCAGGAGCACGTCTGCTCAAAGCTCAAGGAGCCAAAACTGTAGAAATCGCCGCAATGGACCGCACACCGCTAGCCCCTCCTCCGGATCGCCCCTCGGGACTCTGGTACTTGTAGTTCTGCAGTGGATCACCCAGGTGGGTGCAAGTCGGTACTTGTTGGACTGATGAATCTCTAGACCCGATACATGTACCGGGTTTTAGGATATCGCCCGAGACATGTCTCGGGTTTCGGGATAACTTCCCTCATCAGTAGAGAAAGATTGTTAGGGGTGGAAGAGAAGGCCGCCACACAACAGTCAAAGGCCTCGATGCCAGAACGGGCACGCAGGTGCGTCGTCCAGGAGCACGTCTGCTCAAAGCTCAAGGGAGCCAAAACTGTAGAAATCGCCGCTATGGACCGCACACCGCTAGCCCCTCCTCCGGATCGCCCCTCGGGACTCTGGTACTTGTAGTAGTGCAGTGGATCACCCAGGTGGGTGCAAGTCGGTACTTGTTGGACTGATGAATCTCTAGACCCGATACATGTCCCGGGTTTTAGGATATCGCCCGAGACATGTCTCGGGTTTCGGGATAACTTCCCTCATCAGTAGAGAATGATTGTTAGGGGTGGAAGAGAAGGCCGCCACACAACAGTCAAAGGCCTCGATGCCAGAACCGGCACGCAGGTGCGTCGTCCAGGAGCACGTCTGCTCAAAGCTCAAGGGAGCCAAAACTGTAGAAATCGCCGCAATGGACCGCACACCGCTAGCCCCTCCTCCGGATCGCCCCTCGGGACTCCGGTACTTGTAGTTCTGCAGTGGATCACCCAGGTGGGTGCAAGTCGGTACTTGTTGGACTGATGAATCTCTAGACCCGATACATGTCCCGGGTTTTAGGATATCGCCCGAGACATGTCTCGGGTTTCGGGATAACTTCCCTCATCAGTAGAGAAAGATTGTTAGGGGTGGAAGAGAAGGCCACCACACAACAGTCAAAGGCCTCGATGCCAGAACCGGCACGCAGGTGCGTCGTCCATGAGCACGTCTGCTCAAAGCTCAAGGGAGCCAAAACTGTAGAAATCGCCGCAATGGACCGCACACCGCTAGCCCCTCCTCCGGATCGCCCCTCGGGACTCTGGTACTTGTAGTTCTGCAGTGGATCACCCAGGTAGGTGCAAGTCGGTACTTGTTGGACTGATGAATCCCTAGACCCGATACATGTCCCGGGTTTTAGGATATCGCCCGAGACATGTCTCGGGTTTCGGGATAACTTCCCTCATCAGTAGAGAAAGATTGTTAGGGGTGGAAGAGAAGGCCGCCACACAACAGTCAAAGGCCTCGATGCCAGAACCGGCACGCAGGTGCGTCGTCCAGGAGCACGTCTGCTCAAAGCTCAAGGGAGCCAAAACTGTAGAAATCGCCACAATAGACCGCACACCGCTAGCCCCTCCTCCGGATCGCCCCTCGGGACTCTGGTACTTGTAGTTCTGCAGTGGATCACCCATGTGGGTGCAAGTCGGGACTTGTTGGACTGATGAATCTCTAGACCCGATACATGTCCCGGGTTTTAGGATATCGCCCGAGACATGTCTCGGGTTTCGGGATAACTTCCCTCATCAGTAGAGAAAGATTGTTAGGGGTGGAAGAGAAGGCCGCCACACAACAGTCAAAGGCCTCGATGCCAGAACCGGCACGCAGGTGCGTCGTCCAGGAGCACGTCTGCTCAAAGCTCAAGGGAGCCAAAACTGTAGAAATCGCCGCAATGGACCGCACACCACTAGCCCCTCCTCCGGATCGCCCCTCGGGACTCTGGTACTTGTAGTTCTGCAGTGGATCACCCAGGTGGGTGCAAGTCGGTACTTGTTGGACTGATGAATCTCAAGACCCGATACATGTCCCGGGTTTTAGGATATCGCCCGAGACATGTCTCGGGTTTCGGGATAACTTCCCTCATCAGTAGAGAAAGATTGTTAGGGGTGGAAGAGAAGGCCGCCACACAACAGTCAAAGGCCTCGATGCCAGAACCGGCACGCAGGTGCGTCGTCCAGGAGCACGTCTGCTCAAAGCTCAAGGGAGCCAAAACTGTAGAAATCGCCGCAATGGACCGCACACTGCTAGCCCCTCCTCGGATCGCCCCTCGGGACTCTGGTACTTGTAGTTCTGCAGTGGATCACCCAGGTGGGTGCAAGTCGGTACTTGTTGGACTGATGAATCTCTAGACCCGATACATGTCCCGGGTTTTAGGATATCGCCCGAGACATGTCTCGGGTTTCGGGATAACTTCCCTCATCAGTAGAGAAAGATTGTTAGGGGTGGAAGAGAAGGCCGCCACACAACAGTCAAAGGCCTCGATGCCAGAACCGGCACGCAGGTGCGTCGTCCAGGAGCACGTCTGCTCAAAGCTCAAGGGAGCCAAAACTGTAGAAATCGCCGCAATGGACCGCACACCGCTAGCCCCTCCTCCGGATCGCCCCTCGGGACTCTGGTACTTGTAGTTCTGCAGTGGATCACCCATGTGGGTGCAAGTCGGGACTTGTTGGACTGATGAATCTCTAGACCCGATACATGTCCCGGGTTTTAGGATATCGCCCGAGACATGTCTCGGGTTTCGGGATAACTTCCCTCATCAGTAGAGAAAGATTGTTAGGGGTGGAAGAGAAGGCCGCCACACAACAGTCAAAGGCCTCGATGCCAGAACCGGCACGCAGGTGCGTCGTCCAGGAGCACGTCTGCTCAAAGCTCAAGGGAGCCAAAACTGTAGAAATCGCCGCAATGGACCGCACACCACTAGCCCCTCCTCCGGATCGCCCCTCGGGACTCTGGTACTTGTAGTTCTGCAGTGGATCACCCAGGTGGGTGCAAGTCGGTACTTGTTGGACTGATGAATCTCAAGACCCGATACATGTCCCGGGTTTTAGGATATCGCCCGAGACATGTCTCGGGTTTCGGGATAACTTCCCTCATCAGTAGAGAAAGATTGTTAGGGGTGGAAGAGAAGGCCGCCACACAACAGTCAAAGGCCTCGATGCCAGAACCGGCACGCAGGTGCGTCGTCCAGGAGCACGTCTGCTCAAAGCTCAAGGGAGCCAAAACTGTAGAAATCGCCGCAATGGACCGCACACTGCTAGCCCCTCCTCGGATCGCCCCTCGGGACTCTGGTACTTGTAGTTCTGCAGTGGATCACCCAGGTGGGTGCAAGTCGGTACTTGTTGGACTGATGAATCTCTAGACCCGATACATGTCCCGGGTTTTAGGATATCGCCCGAGACATGTCTCGGGTTTCGGGATAACTTCCCTCATCAGTAGAGAAAGATTGTTAGGGGTAGAAGAGAAGGCCGCCACACAACAGTCAAAGGCCTCGATGCCAGAACCGGCACGCAGGTGCGTCGTCCAGGAGCACGTCTGCTCAAAGCTCAAGGGAGCCAAAACTGTAGAAATCGCCGCAATGGACCGCACACCGCTAGCCCCTCCTCCGGATCGCCCCTCGGGACTCTGGTACTTGTAGTTCTGCAGTGGATCACCCAGGTGGGTGCAAGTCGGTACTTGTTGGACTGATGAATCTCTAGACCCGATACATGTCCCGGGTTTTAGGATATCGCCCGAGACATGTCTCGGGTTTCGGGATAACTTCCCTCATCAGTAGAGAAAGATTGTTAGGGGTGGAAGAGAAGGCCGCCACACAACAGTCAAAGGCCTCGATGCCAGAACCGGCTAGCGGTGTGCGCTCCATTTATGACGAAACACAATACGGCTCCCTTGAGCTTTGGGCCGACGGGCTCTTGGAAGACGCACCTGCGTGCCGGTTCTGGCATCGAAGCCTTTGACTGTTGTGTGGCGGCCTTCTCTTCCACCCCTAAACAATCCTTTCTCTACTGATGAGGGAAGTCATCCCGAAACCCGAGACATGTCTCGGGCGATATCCTAAAACCCGGGACATGTATCGGGTCTAGAGATTCATCAGTCCTACAAGTACCGACTTGCACCCACCTGGGTGATCCACTGAAGAACTGCAAGTACCAGTTTCCCGAGGGGCGATCCGGAGGAGGGGCTAGCGGTGTGCGCTCCATTTATGACGAAACACAATACGGCTCCCTTGAGCTTTGGGCCGACGGGCTCTTGGAAGATGCACCTGCGTGCCGGTTCTGGCATCGAAGCCTTTGACTGTTGTGTGGCGGCCTTCTCTTCCACCCCTAAACAATTCTTTCTCTACTGATGAGGGAAGTCATCCTGAAACCCGAGACATGTCTCGGGCGATATCCTAAAACCCGGGACATGTATCGGGTCTAGAGATTCATCAGTCCTACAAGTACCGACTTGCACCCACCTGGGTGATCCACTAAAGAACTGCAAGTACCAGTTTCCCGAGGGGCGATCCGGAGGAGGGGCTAGCGGTGTGCGCTCCATTCATGACGAAACACAATACGGCTCCCTTGAGCTTTGGGCCGACGGGCTCTTGGAAGACGCACCTGCGTGCCGGTTCTGGCATCGAAGCCTTTGACTGTTGTGTGGCGGCCTTCTCTTCCACCCGTAAACAATTCTTTCTCTACTGATGAGGGAAGTCATCCCAAAACCCGAGACATGTCTCGGGCGATATCCTAAAACCCGGGACATGTTTCGGGTCTAGAGATTCATCAGTCCTACAAGTACCGACTTGCACCCACCTGGGTGATCCACTGAAGAACTGCAAGTACCAGTTTCCCGAGTGGCGATCCGGAGGAGGGGCTAGCGGTGTGCGCTCCATTTATGATGAAACACAATACGGCTCCCTTGAGCTTTGGGCCGACGGGCTCTTGGAAGACGCACCTGCGTGCCGGTTCTGGCATCGAAGACTTTGACTGTTGTGTGGCGGCCTTCTCTTCCACCCCTAAACAATTCTTTCTCTACTGATGAGGGAAGTCATCCCGAAACCCGAGACATGTCTCGGGCGATATCCTAAAACCCGGGACATGTATCGGGTCTAGAGATTCATCAGTCCTACAAGTACCGACTTGCACCTACCTGGGTGATCCACTGAAGAACTGCAAGTACCAGTTTCCCGAGGGGCGATCCGGAGGAGGGGCTAGCGGTGTGCGCTCCATTTATGACGAAACACAATACGGCTCCCTTGAGCTTTGGGCCGACGGGCTCTTGGAAGACGCACCTGCGTGCCGGTTCTGGCATCGAAGCCTTTGACTGTTGTGTGGCGGCCTTCTCTTCCACCCCTAAACAATTCTTTCTCTACTGATGAGGGAAGTCATCCCGAAACCCGAGACATGTCTCGGGCGATATCCTAAAACCCGGGACATGTATCGGGTCTAGAGATTCATCAGTTCTACAAGTACCGACTTGCACCCACCTGGGTGATCCACTGAAGAACTGCAAGTACCAGTTTCCCGAGGGGCGATCCGGAGGAGGGGCTAGCGGTGTGCGCTCCATTTATGACGAAACACAATACAGCTCCCTTGAGCTTTGGGCCGACGGGCTCTTGGAAGACGCACCTGCGTGCCGGTTCTGGCATCGAAGCCTTTGACTGTTGTGTGGCGGCCTTCTCTTCCACCCCTAAACAATTCTTTCTCTACTGATGAGGGAAGTCATCCCGAAACCCGAGACATGTCTCGGGCGATATCCTAAAACCCGGGACATGTATCGGGTCTAGAGATTCATCAGTCCTACAAGTACCGACTTGCACCCACCTGGGTGATCCACTGAAGAACTGCAAGTACCAGTTTCCCGAGGGGCGATCCGGAGGAGGGGCTAGCGGTGTGCGCTCCATTTATGACGAAACACAATACGGCTCCCTTGAGCTTTGGGCCGACGGGCTCTTGGAAGACGCACCTGCGTGCCGGTTCTGGCATCGAAGCCTTTGACTGTTGTGTGGCGGCCTTCTCTTCCACCCCTAAACAATTCTTTCTCTACTGATGAGGGAAGTCATCCTGAAACCCGAGACATGTCTCGGGCGATATCCTAAAACCCGGGACATGTATCGGGTATAGAGATTCATCAGTCCTACAAGTACCGACTTGCACCCACCGGGGTGATCCACTGAAGAACTGCAAGTACCAGTTTCCCGAGGGGCGATCCGGAGGAGGGGCTAGCGGTGTGCGCTCCATTTATGACGAAACACAATACGGCTCCCTTGAGCTTTGGGCCGACGGGCTCTTGGAAGATGCACCTGCGTGCCGGTTCTGGCATCGAAGCCTTTGACTGTTGTGTGGCGGCCTTCTCTTCCACCCCTAAACAATTCTTTCTCTACTGATGAGGGAAGTCATCCCGAAACCCGAGACATGTCTCGGGCGATATCCTAAAACCCGGGACATGTATCGGGTCTAGAGATTCATCAGTCCTACAAGTACCGACTTGCACCTACCTGGGTGATCCACTGAAGAACTGCAAGTACCAGTTTCCCGAGGGGCGATCCGGAGGAGGGGCTAGCGGTGTGCGCTCCATTCATGATGAAACACAATACGGCTCCCTTGAGCTTTGGGCCGACGGGCTCTTGGAAGACGCACCTGCGTGCCGGTTCTGGCATCGAAGCCTTTGACTGTTGTGTGGCGGCCTTCTCTTCCACCCCTAAACAATTCTTTCTCTACTGATGAGGGAAGTCATCCCGAAACCCGAGACATGTCTCGGGCGATATCCTAAAACCCGGGACATGTATCGGGTCTAGAGATTCATCAGTTCTACAAATACCGACTTGCACCCACCTGGTTGATCCACTGAAGAACTGCAAGTACCAGTTTCCCGAGGGGCGATCCGGAGGAGGGGCTAGCGGTGTGCGCTCCATTTATGACGAAACACAATACAGCTCCCTTGAGCTTTGGGCCGACGGGCTCTTGGAAGACGCACCTGCGTGCCGGTTCTGGCATCGAAGCCTTTGACTGTTGTGTGGCGGCCTTCTCTTCCACCCCTAAACAATTCTTTCTCTACTGATGAGGGAAGTCATCCCGAAACCCGAGACATGTCTCGGGCGATATCCTAAAACCCGGGACATGTATCGGGTCTAGAGATTCATCAGTCCTACAAGTACCGACTTGCACCCACCTGGGTGATCCACTGAAGAACTGCAAGTACCAGTTTCCCGAGGGGCGATCCGGAGGAGGGGCTAGCGGTGTGCGCTCCATTTATGATGAAACACAATACGGCTCCCTTGAGCTTTGGGCCGACGGGCTCTTGGAAGACGCACCTGCGTGCCGGTTCTGGCATCGAAGCCTTTGACTGTTGTGTGGCGGCCTTCTCTTCCACCCCTAAACAATTCTTTCTCTACTGATGAGGGAAGTCATCCTGAAACCCGAGACATGTCTCGGGCGATATCCTAAAACCCGGGACATGTATCGGGTATAGAGATTCATCAGTCCTACAAGTACCGACTTGCACCCACCGGGGTGATCCACTGAAGAACTGCAAGTACCAGTTTCCCGAGGGGCGATCCGGAGGAGGGGCTAGCGGTGTGCGCTCCATTTATGACGAAACACAATACGGCTCCCTTGAGCTTTGGGCCGACGGGCTCTTGGAAGACGCACCTGCGTGCCGGTTCTGGCATCGAAGCCTTTGACTGTTGTGTGGCGGCCTTCTCTTCCACCCCTAAACAATTCTTTCTCTACTGATGAGGGAAGTCATCCCGAAACCCGAGACATGTCTCGGGCGATATCCTAAAACCCGGGACATGTATCGGGTCTAGAGATTCATCAGTTCTACAAGTACCGACTTGCACCCACCTGGGTGATCCACTGAAGAACTGCAAGTACCAGTTTCCCGAGGGGCGATCCGGAGGAGGGGCTAGCGGTGTGCGCTCCATTTATGACGAAACACAATACAGCTCCCTTGAGCTTTGGGCCGACGGGCTCTTGGAAGACGCACCTGCGTGCCGGTTCTGGCATCGAAGCCTTTGACTATTGTGTGGCGGCCTTCTCTTCCACCCCTAAACAATTCTTTCTCTACTGATGAGGGAAGTCATCCCGAAACCCGAGACATGTCTCGGGCGATATCCTAAAACCCGGGACATGTATCGGGTCTAGAGATTCATCAGTCCTACAAGTACCGACTTGCACCCACCTGGGTGATCCACTGAAGAACTGCAAGTATCAGTTTCCCGAGGGGCGATCCGGAGGAGGGGCTAGCGGTGTGCGCTCCATTTATGATGAAACACAATACGGCTCCCTTGAGCTTTGGGCCGACGGGCTCTTGGAAGACGCACCTGCGTGCCGGTTCTGGCATCGAAGCCTTTGACTGTTGTGTGGCGGCCTTCTCTTCCACCCCTAAACAATGCTTTCTCTACTGATGAGGGAAGTCATCCTGAAACCCGAGACATGTCTCGGGCGATATCCTAAAACCCGGGACATGTATCGGGTATAGAGATTCATCAGTCCTACAAGGACCGACTTGCACCCACCGGGGTGATCCACTGAAGAACTGCAAGTACCAGTTTCCCGAGGGGCGATCCGGAGGAGGGGCTAGCGGTGTGCGCTCCATTTATGACGAAACACAATACGGCTCCCTTGAGCTTTGGGCCGACGGGCTCTTGGAAGATGCACCTGCGTGCCGGTTCTGGCATCGAAGCCTTTGACTGTTGTGTGGCGGCCTTCTCTTCCACCCCTAAACAATTCTTTCTCTACTGATGAGGGAAGTCATCCCGAAACCCGAGACATGTCTCGGGCGATATCCTAAAACCCGGGACATGTATCGGGTCTAGAGATTCATCAGTCCTACAAGTACTGACTTGCACCCACCTGGGTGATCCACTGAAGAACTGCAAGTACCAGTTTCCCGAGGGGCGATCCGGAGGAGGGGCTAGCGGTGTGCGCTCCATTTATGACGAAACACAATACGGCTCCCTTGAGCTTTGGGCCGACGGGCTCTTGGAAGACGCACCTGCGTGCCGGTTCTGGCATCGAAGCCTTTGACTGTTGTGTGGTGGCCTTCTCTTCCACCCCTAAACAATTCTTTCTCTACTGATGAGGGAAGTCATCACGAAACCCGAGACATGTCTCGGGCGATATCCTAAAACCCGGGACATGTATCGGGTCTAGAGATTCATCAGTCCTACAAGTACCGACTTGCACCCACCTGGGTGATCCACTGAAGAACTGCAAGTACCAGTTTCCCGAGGGGCGATCCGGAGGAGGGGCTAGCGGTGTGCGCTCCATTTCTGACGAAACACAATACGGCTCCCTTGAGCTTTGGGCCGACGGGCTCTTGGAAGACGCACCTGCGTGCCGGTTCTGGCATCGAAGCCTTTGACTGTTGTGTGGCGGCCTTCTCTTCCACCCCTAAACAATTCTTTCTCTACTGATGAGGGAAGTCATCCCGAAACCCGAGACATGTCTCGGGCGATATCCTAAAACCCGGGACATGTATCGGGTCTAGAGATTCATCAGTCCTACAAGTACCGACTTGCACCCACCTGGGTGATCCACTGAAGAACTGCAAGTACCAGTTTCCCGAGGGGCGATCCGGAGGAGGGGCTAGCGGTGTGCGCTCCATTTATGACGAAACACAATACGGCTCCCTTGAGCTTTGGGCCGACGGGCTCTTGGAAGACGCACCTGCGTGCCGGTTCTGGCATCAAAGCCTTTGACTGTTGTGTGGCGGCCTTCTCTTCCACCCCATAACAATTCTTTCTCTACTGATGAGGGAAGTCATCCCGAAACCCGAGACATGTCTCGGGTGATATCCTAAAACACGGGACATATATCGGGTCTAGAGATTCATCAGTCCTACAAGTACCGACTTGCACCCACCTGGGTGATCCACTGAAGAACTGCAAGTACCAGTTTCCCGAGGGGCGATCCGGAGGAGGGGCTAGCGGTGTGCGCTCCATTTATGACGAAACACAATACGGCTCCCTTGAGCTTTGGGCCGACGGGCTCTTGGAAGACGCACCTGCGTGCCGGTTCTGGCATCGAAGCCTTTGACTATTGTGTGGCGGCCTTCTCTTCCACCCCTAAACAATTCTTTCTCTACTGATGAGGGAAGTCATCCCGAAACCCGAGACATGTCTCGGGCGATATCCTAAAACCCGGGACATGTATCGGGTCTAGAGATTCATCAGTCCTACAAGTACCGACTTGCACCCACCTGGGTGATCCACTGAAGAACTGCAAGTATCAGTTTCCCGAGGGGCGATCCGGAGGAGGGGCTAGCGGTGTGCGCTCCATTTATGATGAAACACAATACGGCTCCCTTGAGCTTTGGGCCGACGGGCTCTTGGAAGACGCACCTGCGTGCCGGTTCTGGCATCGAAGCCTTTGACTGTTGTGTGGCGGCCTTCTCTTCCACCCCTAAACAATGCTTTCTCTACTGATGAGGGAAGTCATCCTGAAACCCGAGACATGTCTCGGGCGATATCCTAAAACCCGGGACATGTATCGGGTATAGAGATTCATCAGTCCTACAAGGACCGACTTGCACCCACCGGGGTGATCCACTGAAGAACTGCAAGTACCAGTTTCCCGAGGGGCGATCCGGAGGAGGGGCTAGCGGTGTGCGCTCCATTTATGACGAAACACAATACGGCTCCCTTGAGCTTTGGGCCGACGGGCTCTTGGAAGATGCACCTGCGTGCCGGTTCTGGCATCGAAGCCTTTGACTGTTGTGTGGCGGCCTTCTCTTCCACCCCTAAACAATTCTTTCTCTACTGATGAGGGAAGTCATCCCGAAACCCGAGACATGTCTCGGGCGATATCCTAAAACCCGGGACATGTATCGGGTCTAGAGATTCATCAGTCCTACAAGTACTGACTTGCACCCACCTGGGTGATCCACTGAAGAACTGCAAGTACCAGTTTCCCGAGGGGCGATCCGGAGGAGGGGCTAGCGGTGTGCGCTCCATTTATGACGAAACACAATACGGCTCCCTTGAGCTTTGGGCCGACGGGCTCTTGGAAGACGCACCTGCGTGCCGGTTCTGGCATCGAAGCCTTTGACTGTTGTGTGGTGGCCTTCTCTTCCACCCCTAAACAATTCTTTCTCTACTGATGAGGGAAGTCATCACGAAACCCGAGACATGTCTCGGGCGATATCCTAAAACCCGGGACATGTATCGGGTCTAGAGATTCATCAGTCCTACAAGTACCGACTTGCACCCACCTGGGTGATCCACTGAAGAACTGCAAGTACCAGTTTCCCGAGGGGCGATCCGGAGGAGGGGCTAGCGGTGTGCGCTCCATTTCTGACGAAACACAATACGGCTCCCTTGAGCTTTGGGCCGACGGGCTCTAGGAAGACGCACCTGCGTGCCGGTTCTGGCATCGAAGCCTTTGACTGTTGTGTGGCGGCCTTCTCTTCCACCCCTAAACAATTCTTTCTCTACTGATGAGGGAAGTCATCCCGAAACCCGAGACATGTCTCGGGCGATATCCTAAAACCCGGGACATGTATCGGGTCTAGAGATTCATCAGTCCTACAAGTACCGACTTGCACCCACCTGGGTGATCCACTGAAGAACTGCAAGTACCAGTTTCCCGAGGGGCGATCCGGAGGAGGGGCTAGCGGTGTGCGCTCCATTTATGACGAAACACAATACGGCTCCCTTGAGCTTTGGGCCGACGGGCTCTTGGAAGACGCACCTGCGTGCCGGTTCTGGCATCAAAGCCTTTGACTGTTGTGTGGCGGCCTTCTCTTCCACCCCATAACAATTCTTTCTCTACTGATGAGGGAAGTCATCCCGAAACCCGAGACATGTCTCGGGTGATATCCTAAAACACGGGACATGTATCGGGTCTAGAGATTCATCAGTCCTACAAGTACCGACTTGCACCCACCTGGGTGATCCACTGAAGAACTGCAAGTACCAGTTTCCCGAGGGGCGATCCGGAGGAGGGGCTAGCGGTGTGCGCTCCATTTATGACGAAACACAATACGGCTCCCTTGAGCTTTGGGCCGACGGGCTCTTGGAAGACGCACCTGCGTGCCGGTTCTGGCATCGAAGCCTTTGACTGTTGTGTGGCGGCCTTCTCTTCCACCCCATAACAATTCTTTCTCTACTGATGAGGGAAGTCATCCCGAAACCCGAGACATGTCTTGGGCGATATCCTAAAACCCGGGACATGTATCGGGTCTAGAGGTTCATCAGTCCTACAAGTACCGACTTGCACCCACCTGGGTGATCCACTGAAGAACTGCAAGTACCAGTTTCCCGAGGGGCGATCCGGAGGAGGGGCTAGCGGTGTGCGCTCCATTTATGACGAAACACAATACGGCCCCCTTGAGCTTTGGGCCGACGGGCTCTTGGAAGACGCACCTGCGTGCCGGTTCTGGCATCGAAGCCTTTGACTGTTGTGTGGCGGCCTTCTCTTCCACCCCTAAACAATTCTTTCTCTACTGATGAGGGAAGTCATCCCGAAACCCGAGACATGTCTTGGGCGATATCCTAAAACCCGGGACATGTATCGGATCTAGAGATTCATCAGTCCTACAAGTACCGACTTGCACCCACCTGGGTGATCCACTGAAGAACTGCAAGTACCAGTTTCCCGAGGGGCGATCCGGAGGAGGGGCTAGCGGTGTGCGCTCCATTTATGACGAAACACAATACGGCTCCCTTGAGCTTTGGGCCGACGGGCTCTTGGAAGACGCACCTGCGTGCCGGTTCTGGAATCGAAGCCTTAGACTGTTGTGTGGCGGCCTTCTCTTCCACCCCTAAACAATTCTTTCTCTACTGATGAGGGAAGTCATCCCGAAACCCGAGACATGTCTCGGGCGATATCCTAAAACCCGGGACATGTATCGGGTCTAGAGATTCATCAGTCCTACAAGTACCGACTTGCACCCACCTGGGTGATCCACAGAAGAACTGCAAGTACCAGTTTCCCGAGGGGCGATCCGGAGGAGGGGCTAGCGGTGTGCGCTCCATTTATGACGAAACACAATACGGCTCCCTTGAGCTTTGGGCCGACGGGCTCTTGGAAGACGCACCTGCGTGCCGGTTCTGGCATCGAAGCCTTTGACTGTTGTGTGGCGGCCTTCTCTTCCACCCCTAAACAATTCTTTCTCTACTGATGAGGGAAGTCATCCCGAAACCCGAGACATGTCTCGGGCGATATCCTAAAACCCGGGACATGTATCGGGTATAGAGATTCATCAGTCCTACAAGTACCGACTTGCACCCACCGGGGTGATCCACTGAAGAACTGCAACTACCAGTTTCCCGAGGGGCGATCCGGAGGAGGGGCTAGCGGTGTGCGCTCCATTTATGACGAAACACAATACGGCTCCCTTGAGCTTTGGGCCGACGGGCTCTTGGAAGACGCACCTGCGTGCCGGTTCTGGCATCGAAGCCTTTGACTGTTGTGTGGCGGCCTTCTCTTCCACCCCTAAACAATTCTTTCTCTACTGATGAGGGAAGTCATCCCGAAACCCGAGACATGTCTCGGGCGATATCCTAAAACCCGGGACATGTATCGGGTCTAGAGATTCATCAGTCCTACAAGTACTGACTTGCACCCACCTGGGTGATCCACTGAAGAACTGCAAGTACCAGTTTCCCGAGGGGCGATCCGGAGGAGGGGCTAGCGGTGTGTGCTCCATTTATGACGAAACACAATACGGCTCCCTTGAGCTTTGGGCCGACGGGCTCTTGGAAGGCGCACCTGCGTGCCGGTTCTGGCATCGAAGCCTTTGACTGTTGTGTGGTGGCCTTCTCTTCCACCCCTAAACAATTCTTTCTCTACTGATGAGGGAAGTCATCCCGAAACCCGAGACATGTCTCGGGCGATATCCTAAAACCCGGGACATGTATCGGGTCTAGAGAATCATCAGTCCTTCAAGTACCGACTTGCACCCAGCTGGGTGATCCACTGAAGAACTGCAAGTACCAGTTTCCCGAGGGGTGATCCGGAGGAGGGGCTAGCGGTGTGCGCTCCATTTATGACGAAACACAATACGGCTCCCTTGAGCTTTGGGCCGACCGGCTCTTGGAAGACGCACCTGCGTGCCGGTTCTGGCATCAAAGCCTTTGACTGTTGTGTGGCGGCCTTCTCTTCCACCCCTAAACAATCCTTTCTCTACTGATGAGGGAAGTCATCCCGAAACCCGAGACATGTCTCGGGCGATATCCTAAAACCCGGGACATGTATCGGGTCTAGAGATTCATCAGTCCTACAAGTACCGACTTGCACCCACCTGGGTGATCCACTGAAGAACTGCAAGTACCAGTTTCCCGAGGGGCGATCCGGAGGAGGGGCTAGCGGTGTGCGCTCCATTTATGACGAAACACAATACGGCTCCCTTGAGCTTTGGGCCGACGGGCTCTTGGAAGATGCACCTGCGTGCCGGTTCTGGCATCGAAGCCTTTGACTGTTGTGTGGCGGCCTTCTCTTCCACCCCTAAACAATTCTTTCTCTACTGATGAGGGAAGTCATCCCGAAACCCGAGACATGTCTCGGGCGATATCCTAAAACCCGGGACATGTATCGGGTCTAGAGATTCATCAGTCCTACAAGTACCGACTTGCACCCACCTGGGTGATCCACTAAAGAACTGCAAGTACCAGTTTCCCGAGGGGCGATCCGGAGGAGGGGCTAGCGGTGTGCGCTCCATTCATGACGAAACACAATACGGCTCCCTTGAGCTTTGGGCCGACGGGCTCTTGGAAGACGCACCTGCGTGCCGGTTCTGGCATCGAAGCCTTTGACTGTTGTGTGGCGGCCTTCTCTTCCACCCGTAAACAATTCTTTCTCTACTGATGAGGGAAGTCATCCCAAAACCCGAGACATGTCTCGGGCGATATCCTAAAACCCGGGACATGTTTCGGGTCTAGAGATTCATCAGTCCTACAAGTACCGACTTGCACCCACCTGGGTGATCCACTGAAGAACTGCAAGTACCAGTTTCCCGAGTGGCGATCCGGAGGAGGGGCTAGCGGTGTGCGCTCCATTTATGATGAAACACAATACGGCTCCCTTGAGCTTTGGGCCGACGGGCTCTTGGAAGACGCACCTGCGTGCCGGTTCTGGCATCGAAGACTTTGACTGTTGTGTGGCGGCCTTCTCTTCCACCCCTAAACAATTCTTTCTCTACTGATGAGGGAAGTCATCCCGAAACCCGAGACATGTCTCGGGCGATATCCTAAAACCCGGGACATGTATCGGGTCTAGAGATTCATCAGTCCTACAAGTACCGACTTGCACCTACCTGGGTGATCCACTGAAGAACTGCAAGTACCAGTTTCCCGAGGGGCGATCCGGAGGAGGGGCTAGCGGTGTGCGCTCCATTTATGACGAAACACAATACGGCTCCCTTGAGCTTTGGGCCGACGGGCTCTTGGAAGACGCACCTGCGTGCCGGTTCTGGCATCGAAGCCTTTGACTGTTGTGTGGCGGCCTTCTCTTCCACCCCTAAACAATTCTTTCTCTACTGATGAGGGAAGTCATCCCGAAACCCGAGACATGTCTCGGGCGATATCCTAAAACCCGGGACATGTATCGGGTCTAGAGATTCATCAGTTCTACAAGTACCGACTTGCACCCACCTGGGTGATCCACTGAAGAACTGCAAGTACCAGTTTCCCGAGGGGCGATCCGGAGGAGGGGCTAGCGGTGTGCGCTCCATTTATGACGAAACACAATACAGCTCCCTTGAGCTTTGGGCCGACGGGCTCTTGGAAGACGCACCTGCGTGCCGGTTCTGGCATCGAAGCCTTTGACTGTTGTGTGGCGGCCTTCTCTTCCACCCCTAAACAATTCTTTCTCTACTGATGAGGGAAGTCATCCCGAAACCCGAGACATGTCTCGGGCGATATCCTAAAACCCGGGACATGTATCGGGTCTAGAGATTCATCAGTCCTACAAGTACCGACTTGCACCCACCTGGGTGATCCACTGAAGAACTGCAAGTACCAGTTTCCCGAGGGGCGATCCGGAGGAGGGGCTAGCGGTGTGCGCTCCATTTATGACGAAACACAATACGGCTCCCTTGAGCTTTGGGCCGACGGGCTCTTGGAAGACGCACCTGCGTGCCGGTTCTGGCATCGAAGCCTTTGACTGTTGTGTGGCGGCCTTCTCTTCCACCCCTAAACAATTCTTTCTCTACTGATGAGGGAAGTCATCCTGAAACCCGAGACATGTCTCGGGCGATATCCTAAAACCCGGGACATGTATCGGGTATAGAGATTCATCAGTCCTACAAGTACCGACTTGCACCCACCGGGGTGATCCACTGAAGAACTGCAAGTACCAGTTTCCCGAGGGGCGATCCGGAGGAGGGGCTAGCGGTGTGCGCTCCATTTATGACGAAACACAATACGGCTCCCTTGAGCTTTGGGCCGACGGGCTCTTGGAAGATGCACCTGCGTGCCGGTTCTGGCATCGAAGCCTTTGACTGTTGTGTGGCGGCCTTCTCTTCCACCCCTAAACAATTCTTTCTCTACTGATGAGGGAAGTCATCCCGAAACCCGAGACATGTCTCGGGCGATATCCTAAAACCCGGGACATGTATCGGGTCTAGAGATTCATCAGTCCTACAAGTACCGACTTGCACCTACCTGGGTGATCCACTGAAGAACTGCAAGTACCAGTTTCCCGAGGGGCGATCCGGAGGAGGGGCTAGCGGTGTGCGCTCCATTCATGATGAAACACAATACGGCTCCCTTGAGCTTTGGGCCGACGGGCTCTTGGAAGACGCACCTGCGTGCCGGTTCTGGCATCGAAGCCTTTGACTGTTGTGTGGCGGCCTTCTCTTCCACCCCTAAACAATTCTTTCTCTACTGATGAGGGAAGTCATCCCGAAACCCGAGACATGTCTCGGGCGATATCCTAAAACCCGGGACATGTATCGGGTCTAGAGATTCATCAGTTCTACAAATACCGACTTGCACCCACCTGGTTGATCCACTGAAGAACTGCAAGTACCAGTTTCCCGAGGGGCGATCCGGAGGAGGGGCTAGCGGTGTGCGCTCCATTTATGACGAAACACAATACAGCTCCCTTGAGCTTTGGGCCGACGGGCTCTTGGAAGACGCACCTGCGTGCCGGTTCTGGCATCGAAGCCTTTGACTGTTGTGTGGCGGCCTTCTCTTCCACCCCTAAACAATTCTTTCTCTACTGATGAGGGAAGTCATCCCGAAACCCGAGACATGTCTCGGGCGATATCCTAAAACCCGGGACATGTATCGGGTCTAGAGATTCATCAGTCCTACAAGTACCGACTTGCACCCACCTGGGTGATCCACTGAAGAACTGCAAGTACCAGTTTCCCGAGGGGCGATCCGGAGGAGGGGCTAGCGGTGTGCGCTCCATTTATGATGAAACACAATACGGCTCCCTTGAGCTTTGGGCCGACGGGCTCTTGGAAGACGCACCTGCGTGCCGGTTCTGGCATCGAAGCCTTTGACTGTTGTGTGGCGGCCTTCTCTTCCACCCCTAAACAATTCTTTCTCTACTGATGAGGGAAGTCATCCTGAAACCCGAGACATGTCTCGGGCGATATCCTAAAACCCGGGACATGTATCGGGTATAGAGATTCATCAGTCCTACAAGTACCGACTTGCACCCACCGGGGTGATCCACTGAAGAACTGCAAGTACCAGTTTCCCGAGGGGCGATCCGGAGGAGGGGCTAGCGGTGTGCGCTCCATTTATGACGAAACACAATACGGCTCCCTTGAGCTTTGGGCCGACGGGCTCTTGGAAGACGCACCTGCGTGCCGGTTCTGGCATCGAAGCCTTTGACTGTTGTGTCGCGGCCTTCTCTTCCACCCCTAAACAATTCTTTCTCTACTGATGAGGGAAGTCATCCCGAAACCCGAGACATGTCTCGGGCGATATCCTAAAACCCGGGACATGTATCGGGTCTAGAGATTCATCAGTTCTACAAGTACCGACTTGCACCCACCTGGGTGATCCACTGAAGAACTGCAAGTACCAGTTTCCCGAGGGGCGATCCGGAGGAGGGGCTAGCGGTGTGCGCTCCATTTATGACGAAACACAATACAGCTCCCTTGAGCTTTGGGCCGACGGGCTCTTGGAAGACGCACCTGCGTGCCGGTTCTGGCATCGAAGCCTTTGACTATTGTGTGGCGGCCTTCTCTTCCACCCCTAAACAATTCTTTCTCTACTGATGAGGGAAGTCATCCCGAAACCCGAGACATGTCTCGGGCGATATCCTAAAACCCGGGACATGTATCGGGTCTAGAGATTCATCAGTCCTACAAGTACCGACTTGCACCCACCTGGGTGATCCACTGAAGAACTGCAAGTATCAGTTTCCCGAGGGGCGATCCGGAGGAGGGGCTAGCGGTGTGCGCTCCATTTATGATGAAACACAATACGGCTCCCTTGAGCTTTGGGCCGACGGGCTCTTGGAAGACGCACCTGCGTGCCGGTTCTGGCATCGAAGCCTTTGACTGTTGTGTGGCGGCCTTCTCTTCCACCCCTAAACAATGCTTTCTCTACTGATGAGGGAAGTCATCCTGAAACCCGAGACATGTCTCGGGCGATATCCTAAAACCCGGGACATGTATCGGGTATAGAGATTCATCAGTCCTACAAGGACCGACTTGCACCCACCGGGGTGATCCACTGAAGAACTGCAAGTACCAGTTTCCCGAGGGGCGATCCGGAGGAGGGGCTAGCGGTGTGCGCTCCATTTATGACAAAACACAATACGGCTCCCTTGAGCTTTGGGCCGACGGGCTCTTGGAAGATGCACCTGCGTGCCGGTTCTGGCATCGAAGCCTTTGACTGTTGTGTGGCGGCCTTCTCTTCCACCCCTAAACAATTCTTTCTCTACTGATGAGGGAAGTCATCCCGAAACCCGAGACATGTCTCGGGCGATATCCTAAAACCCGGGACATGTATCGGGTCTAGAGATTCATCAGTCCTACAAGTACTGACTTGCACCCACCTGGGTGATCCACTGAAGAACTGCAAGTACCAGTTTCCCGAGGGGCGATCCGGAGGAGGGGCTAGCGGTGTGCGCTCCATTTATGACGAAACACAATACGGCTCCCTTGAGCTTTGGGCCGACGGGCTCTTGGAAGACGCACCTGCGTGCCGGTTCTGGCATCGAAGCCTTTGACTGTTGTGTGGTGGCCTTCTCTTCCACCCCTAAACAATTCTTTCTCTACTGATGAGGGAAGTCATCACGAAACCCGAGACATGTCTCGGGCGATATCCTAAAACCCGGGACATGTATCGGGTCTAGAGATTCATCAGTCCTACAAGTACCGACTTGCACCCACCTGGGTGATCCACTGAAGAACTGCAAGTACCAGTTTCCCGAGGGGCGATCCGGAGGAGGGGCTAGCGGTGTGCGCTCCATTTCTGACGAAACACAATACGGCTCCCTTGAGCTTTGGGCCGACGGGCTCTTGGAAGACGCACCTGCGTGCCGGTTCTGGCATCGAAGCCTTTGACTGTTGTGTGGCGGCCTTCTCTTCCACCCCTAAACAATTCTTTCTCTACTGATGAGGGAAGTCATCCCGAAACCCGAGACATGTCTCGGGCGATATCCTAAAACCCGGGACATGTATCGGGTCTAGAGATTCATCAGTCCTACAAGTACCGACTTGCACCCACCTGGGTGATCCACTGAAGAACTGCAAGTACCAGTTTCCCGAGGGGCGATCCGGAGGAGGGGCTAGCGGTGTGCGCTCCATTTATGACGAAACACAATACGGCTCCCTTGAGCTTTGGGCCGACGGGCTCTTGGAAGACGCACCTGCGTGCCGGTTCTGGCATCAAAGCCTTTGACTGTTGTGTGGCGGCCTTCTCTTCCACCCCATAACAATTCTTTCTCTACTGATGAGGGAAGTCATCCCGAAACCCGAGACATGTCTCGGGTGATATCCTAAAACACGGGACATGTATCGGGTCTAGAGATTCATCAGTCCTACAAGTACCGACTTGCACCCACCTGGGTGATCCACTGAAGAACTGCAAGTACCAGTTTCCCGAGGGGCGATCCGGAGGAGGGGCTAGCGGTGTGCGCTCCATTTATGACGAAACACAATACGGCTCCCTTGAGCTTTGGGCCGACGGGCTCTTGGAAGACGCACCTGCGTGCCGGTTCTGGCATCGAAGCCTTTGACTATTGTGTGGCGGCCTTCTCTTCCACCCCTAAACAATTCTTTCTCTACTGATGAGGGAAGTCATCCCGAAACCCGAGACATGTCTCGGGCGATATCCTAAAACCCGGGACATGTATCGGGTCTAGAGATTCATCAGTCCTACAAGTACCGACTTGCACCCACCTGGGTGATCCACTGAAGAACTGCAAGTATCAGTTTCCCGAGGGGCGATCCGGAGGAGGGGCTAGCGGTGTGCGCTCCATTTATGATGAAACACAATACGGCTCCCTTGAGCTTTGGGCCGACGGGCTCTTGGAAGACGCACCTGCGTGCCGGTTCTGGCATCGAAGCCTTTGACTGTTGTGTGGCGGCCTTCTCTTCCACCCCTAAACAATGCTTTCTCTACTGATGAGGGAAGTCATCCTGAAACCCGAGACATGTCTCGGGCGATATCCTAAAACCCGGGACATGTATCGGGTATAGAGATTCATCAGTCCTACAAGGACCGACTTGCACCCACCGGGGTGATCCACTGAAGAACTGCAAGTACCAGTTTCCCGAGGGGCGATCCGGAGGAGGGGCTAGCGGTGTGCGCTCCATTTATGACGAAACACAATACGGCTCCCTTGAGCTTTGGGCCGACGGGCTCTTGGAAGATGCACCTGCGTGCCGGTTCTGGCATCGAAGCCTTTGACTGTTGTGTGGCGGCCTTCTCTTCCACCCCTAAACAATTCTTTCTCTACTGATGAGGGAAGTCATCCCGAAACCCGAGACATGTCTCGGGCGATATCCTAAAACCCGGGACATGTATCGGGTCTAGAGATTCATCAGTCCTACAAGTACTGACTTGCACCCACCTGGGTGATCCACTGAAGAACTGCAAGTACCAGTTTCCCGAGGGGCGATCCGGAGGAGGGGCTAGCGGTGTGCGCTCCATTTATGACGAAACACAATACGGCTCCCTTGAGCTTTGGGCCGACGGGCTCTTGGAAGACGCACCTGCGTGCCGGTTCTGGCATCGAAGCCTTTGACTGTTGTGTGGTGGCCTTCTCTTCCACCCCTAAACAATTCTTTCTCTACTGATGAGGGAAGTCATCACGAAACCCGAGACATGTCTCGGGCGATATCCTAAAACCCGGGACATGTATCGGGTCTAGAGATTCATCAGTCCTACAAGTACCGACTTGCACCCACCTGGGTGATCCACTGAAGAACTGCAAGTACCAATTTCCCGAGGGGCGATCCGGAGGAGGGGCTAGCGGTGTGCGCTCCATTTCTGACGAAACACAATACGGCTCCCTTGAGCTTTGGGCCGACGGGCTCTAGGAAGACGCACCTGCGTGCCGGTTCTGGCATCGAAGCCTTTGACTGTTGTGTGGCGGCCTTCTCTTCCACCCCTAAACAATTCTTTCTCTACTGATGAGGGAAGTCATCCCGAAACCCGAGACATGTCTCGGGCGATATCCTAAAACCCGGGACATGTATCGGGTCTAGAGATTCATCAGTCCTACAAGTACCGACTTGCACCCACCTGGGTGATCCACTGAAGAACTGCAAGTACCAGTTTCCCGAGGGGCGATCCGGAGGAGGGGCTAGCGGTGTGCGCTCCATTTATGACGAAACACAATACGGCTCCCTTGAGCTTTGGGCCGACGGGCTCTTGGAAGACGCACCTGCGTGCCGGTTCTGGCATCAAAGCCTTTGACTGTTGTGTGGCGGCCTTCTCTTCCACCCCATAACAATTCTTTCTCTACTGATGAGGGAAGTCATCCCGAAACCCGAGACATGTCTCGGGTGATATCCTAAAACACGGGACATGTATCGGGTCTAGAGATTCATCAGTCCTACAAGTACCGACTTGCACCCACCTGGGTGATCCACTGAAGAACTGCAAGTACCAGTTTCCCGAGGGGCGATCCGGAGGAGGGGCTAGCGGTGTGCGCTCCATTTATGACGAAACACAATACGGCTCCCTTGAGCTTTGGGCCGACGGGCTCTTGGAAGACGCACCTGCGTGCCGGTTCTGGCATCGAAGCCTTTGACTATTGTGTGGCGGCCTTCTCTTCCACCCCATAACAATTCTTTCTCTACTGATGAGGGAAGTCATCCCGAAACCCGAGACATGTCTTGGGCGATATCCTAAAACCCGGGACATGTATCGGGTCTAGAGGTTCATCAGTCCTACAAGTACCGACTTGCACCCACCTGGGTGATCCACTGAAGAACTGCAAGTACCAGTTTCCCGAGGGGCGATCCGGAGGAGGGGCTAGCGGTGTGCGCTCCATTTATGACGAAACACAATACGGCCCCCTTGAGCTTTGGGCCGACGGGCTCTTGGAAGACGCACCTGCGTGCCGGTTCTGGCATCGAAGCCTTTGACTGTTGTGTGGCGGCCTTCTCTTCCACCCCTAAACAATTCTTTCTCTACTGATGAGGGAAGTCATCCCGAAACCCGAGACATGTCTTGGGCGATATCCTAAAACCCGGGACATGTATCGGATCTAGAGATTCATCAGTCCTACAAGTACCGACTTGCACCCACCTGGGTGATCCACTGAAGAACTGCAAGTACCAGTTTCCCGAGGGGCGATCCGGAGGAGGGGCTAGCGGTGTGCGCTCCATTTATGACGAAACACAATACGGCTCCCTTGAGCTTTGGGCCGACGGGCTCTTGGAAGACGCACCTGCGTGCCGGTTCTGGAATCGAAGCCTTAGACTGTTGTGTGGCGGCCTTCTCTTCCACCCCTAAACAATTCTTTCTCTACTGATGAGGGAAGTCATCCCGAAACCCGAGACATGTCTCGGGCGATATCCTAAAACCCGGGACATGTATCGGGTCTAGAGATTCATCAGTCCTACAAGTACCGACTTGCACCCACCTGGGTGATCCACAGAAGAACTGCAAGTACCAGTTTCCCGAGGGGCGATCCGGAGGAGGGGCTAGCGGTGTGCGCTCCATTTATGACGAAACACAATACGGCTCCCTTGAGCTTTGGGCCGACGGGCTCTTGGAAGACGCACCTGCGTGCCGGTTCTGGCATCGAAGCCTTTGACTGTTGTGTGGCGGCCTTCTCTTCCACCCCTAAACAATTCTTTCTCTACTGATGAGGGAAGTCATCCCGAAACCCGAGACATGTCTCGGGCGATATCCTAAAACCCGGGACATGTATCGGGTATAGAGATTCATCAGTCCTACAAGTACCGACTTGCACCCACCGGGGTGATCCACTGAAGAACTGCAACTACCAGTTTCCCGAGGGGCGATCCGGAGGAGGGGCTAGCGGTGTGCGCTCCATTTATGACGAAACACAATACGGCTCCCTTGAGCTTTGGGCCGACGGGCTCTTGGAAGACGCACCTGCGTGCCGGTTCTGGCATCGAAGCCTTTGACTGTTGTGTGGCGGCCTTCTCTTCCACCCCTAAACAATTCTTTCTCTACTGATGAGGGAAGTCATCCCGAAACCCGAGACATGTCTCGGGCGATATCCTAAAACCCGGGACATGTATCGGGTCTAGAGATTCATCAGTCCTACAAGTACTGACTTGCACCCACCTGGGTGATCCACTGAAGAACTGCAAGTACCAGTTTCCCGAGGGGCGATCCGGAGGAGGGGCTAGCGGTGTGTGCTCCATTTATGACGAAACACAATACGGCTCCCTTGAGCTTTGGGCCGACGGGCTCTTGGAAGGCGCACCTGCGTGCCGGTTCTGGCATCGAAGCCTTTGACTGTTGTGTGGTGGCCTTCTCTTCCACCCCTAAACAATTCTTTCTCTACTGATGAGGGAAGTCATCCCGAAACCCGAGACATGTCTCGGGCGATATCCTAAAACCCGGGACATGTATCGGGTCTAGAGAATCATCAGTCCTTCAAGTACCGACTTGCACCCAGCTGGGTGATCCACTGAAGAACTGCAAGTACCAGTTTCCCGAGGGGTGATCCGGAGGAGGGGCTAGCGGTGTGCGCTCCATTTATGACGAAACACAATACGGCTCCCTTGAGCTTTGGGCCGACCGGCTCTTGGAAGACGCACCTGCGTGCCGGTTCTGGCATCAAAGCCTTTGACTGTTGTGTGGCAGCCTTCTCTTCCACCCCTAAACAATTCTTTCTCTACTGATGAGGGAAGTCATCCCGAAACCCGAGACATGTCTCGGGCGATATCCTAAAACCCGGGACATGTATCGGGTCTAGAGATTCATCAGTCCTACAAGTACCGACTTGCACCCACCTGGGTGATCCACTGAAGAACTGCAAGTACCAGTTTCCCGAGGGGCGATCCGGAGGAGGGGCTAGCGGTGTGCGCTCCATTTATGACGAAACACAATACGGCTCCCTTGAGCTTTGGGCCGACGGGCTCTTGGAAGACGCACCTGCGTGCCGGTTCCGGCATCGAAGCCTTTGACTGTTGTGTGGCGGCCTTCTCTTCCACCCCTAAACAATTCTTTCTCTACTGATGAGGGAAGTCATCCCGAAACCCGAGACATGTCTCGGGCGATATCCTAAAACCCGGGACATGTATCGGGTCTAGAGATTCATCAGTCCTACAAGTACCGACTTGCACCCACCTGGGTGATCCACTGAAGAACTGCAAGTACCAGTTTCCCGAGGGGCGATCCGGAGGAGGGGCTAGCGGTGTGCGCTCCATTTATGACGAAACACAATACGGCTCCCTTGAGCTTTGGGCCGACGGGCTCTTGGAAGACGCACCTGCGTGCCGGTTCTGGCATCGAAGCCTTTGACTGTTGTGTGGCGGCCTTCTCTTCCACCCCTAAACAATTCTTTCTCTACTGATGAGGGAAGTCATCCCGAAACCCGAGACATGTCTCGGGTGATGTCCTAAAACCCGGGACATGTATCGGGTCTAGAGATTCATCAGTCCTACAAGTACCGACTTGCACCCACCTGGGTGATCCACTGAAGAACTGCAAGTACCAGTTTCCCGAGGGGCGATCCGGAGGAGGGGCTAGCGGTGTGCGCTCCATTTCTGACGAAACACAATACGGCTCCCTTGAGCTTTGGGCCGACGGGCTCTTGGAAGACGCACCTGCGTGCCGGTTCTGGCATCGAAGCCTTTGACTGTTGTGTGGCGGCCTTCTCTTCCACCCCTAAACAATTCTTTCTCTACTGATGAGGGAAGTCATCCCGAAACCCGAGACATGTCTCGGGCGATATCCTAAAACCCGGGACATGTATCGGGTCTAGAGATTCATCAGTCCTACAAGTACCGACTTGCACCCACCTGGGTGATCCACTGAAGAACTGCAAGTACCAGTTTCCCGAGGGGCGATCCGGAGGAGGGGCTAGCGGTGTGCGCTCCATTTATGACGAAACACAATACGGCTCCCTTGAGCTTTGGGCCGACGGGCTCTTGGAAGACGCACCTGCGTGCCGGTTCTGGCATCAAAGCCTTTGACTGTTGTGTGGCGGCCTTCTCTTCCACCCCATAACAATTCTTTCTCTACTGATGAGGGAAGTCATCCCGAAACCCGAGACATGTCTCGGGTGATATCCTAAAACACGGGACATGTATCGGGTCTAGAGATTCATCAGTCCTACAAGTGCCGACTTGCACCCACCTGGGTGATCCACTGAAGAACTGCAAGTACCAGTTTCCCGAGGGGCGATCCGGAGGAGGGGCTAGCGGTGTGCGCTCCATTTATGACGAAACACAATACGGCTCCCTTGAGCTTTGGGCCGACGGGCTCTTGGAAGACGCACCTGCGTGCCGGTTCTGGCATCGAAGCCTTTGACTGTTGTGTGGCGGCCTTCTCTTCCACCCCATAACAATTCTTTCTCTACTGATGAGGGAAGTCATCCCGAAACCCGAGACATGTCTTGGGCGATATCCTA
Source organism: Lissotriton helveticus (assembly GCF_964261635.1). Classification (NCBI taxonomy): domain Eukaryota; kingdom Metazoa; phylum Chordata; class Amphibia; order Caudata; family Salamandridae; genus Lissotriton; species Lissotriton helveticus. The sequence goes on along the minus strand of NC_136073.1, from coordinate 599,756,600 downwards.
AAACCCGGGACATGTATCGGGTCTAGAGGTTCATCAGTCCTACAAGTACCGACTTGCACCCACCTGGGTGATCCACTGAAGAACTGCAAGTACCAGTTTCCCGAGGGGCGATCCGGAGGAGGGGCTAGCGGTGTGCGCTCCATTTATGACGAAACACAATACGGCCCCCTTGAGCTTTGGGCCGACGGGCTCTTGGAAGACGCACCTGCGTGCCGGTTCTGGCATCGAAGCCTTTGACTGTTGTGTGGCGGCCTTCTCTTCCACCCCTAAACAATTCTTTCTCTACTGATGAGGGAAGTCATCCCGAAACCCGAGACATGTCTTGGGCGATATCCTAAAACCCGGGACATGTATCGGATCTAGAGATTCATCAGTCCTACAAGTACCGACTTGCACCCACCTGGGTGATCCACTGAAGAACTGCAAGTACCAGTTTCCCGAGGGGCGATCCGGAGGAGGGGCTAGCGGTGTGCGCTCCATTTATGACGAAACACAATACGGCTCCCTTGAGCTTTGGGCCGACGGGCTCTTGGAAGACGCACCTGCGTGCCGGTTCTGGAATCGAAGCCTTAGACTGTTGTGTGGCGGCCTTCTCTTCCACCCCTAAACAATTCTTTCTCTACTGATGAGGGAAGTCATCCCGAAACCCGAGACATGTCTCGGGCGATATCCTAAAACCCGGGACATGTATCGGGTCTAGAGATTCATCAGTCCTACAAGTACCGACTTGCACCCACCTGGGTGATCCACAGAAGAACTGCAAGTACCAGTTTCCCGAGGGGCGATCCGGAGGAGGGGCTAGCGGTGTGCGCTCCATTTATGACGAAACACAATACGGCTCCCTTGAGCTTTGGGCCGACGGGCTCTTGGAAGACGCACCTGCGTGCCGGTTCTGGCATCGAAGCCTTTGACTGTTGTGTGGCGGCCTTCTCTTCCACCCCTAAACAATTCTTTCTCTACTGATGAGGGAAGTCATCCCGAAACCCGAGACATGTCTCGGGCGATATCCTAAAACCCGGGACATGTATCGGGTATAGAGATTCATCAGTCCTACAAGTACCGACTTGCACCCACCGGGGTGATCCACTGAAGAACTGCAACTACCAGTTTCCCGAGGGGCGATCCGGAGGAGGGGCTAGCGGTGTGCGCTCCATTTATGACGAAACACAATACGGCTCCCTTGAGCTTTGGGCCGACGGGCTCTTGGAAGACGCACCTGCGTGCCGGTTCTGGCATCGAAGCCTTTGACTGTTGTGTGGCGGCCTTCTCTTCCACCCCTAAACAATTCTTTCTCTACTGATGAGGGAAGTCATCCCGAAACCCGAGACATGTCTCGGGCGATATCCTAAAACCCGGGACATGTATCGGGTCTAGAGATTCATCAGTCCTACAAGTACTGACTTGCACCCACCTGGGTGATCCACTGAAGAACTGCAAGTACCAGTTTCCCGAGGGGCGATCCGGAGGAGGGGCTAGCGGTGTGTGCTCCATTTATGACGAAACACAATACGGCTCCCTTGAGCTTTGGGCCGACGGGCTCTTGGAAGGCGCACCTGCGTGCCGGTTCTGGCATCGAAGCCTTTGACTGTTGTGTGGTGGCCTTCTCTTCCACCCCTAAACAATTCTTTCTCTACTGATGAGGGAAGTCATCCCGAAACCCGAGACATGTCTCGGGCGATATCCTAAAACCCGGGACATGTATCGGGTCTAGAGAATCATCAGTCCTTCAAGTACCGACTTGCACCCAGCTGGGTGATCCACTGAAGAACTGCAAGTACCAGTTTCCCGAGGGGTGATCCGGAGGAGGGGCTAGCGGTGTGCGCTCCATTTATGACGAAACACAATACGGCTCCCTTGAGCTTTGGGCCGACCGGCTCTTGGAAGACGCACCTGCGTGCCGGTTCTGGCATCAAAGCCTTTGACTGTTGTGTGGCAGCCTTCTCTTCCACCCCTAAACAATTCTTTCTCTACTGATGAGGGAAGTCATCCCGAAACCCGAGACATGTCTCGGGCGATATCCTAAAACCCGGGACATGTATCGGGTCTAGAGATTCATCAGTCCTACAAGTACCGACTTGCACCCACCTGGGTGATCCACTGAAGAACTGCAAGTACCAGTTTCCCGAGGGGCGATCCGGAGGAGGGGCTAGCGGTGTGCGCTCCATTTATGACGAAACACAATACGGCTCCCTTGAGCTTTGGGCCGACGGGCTCTTGGAAGACGCACCTGCGTGCCGGTTCCGGCATCGAAGCCTTTGACTGTTGTGTGGCGGCCTTCTCTTCCACCCCTAAACAATTCTTTCTCTACTGATGAGGGAAGTCATCCCGAAACCCGAGACATGTCTCGGGCGATATCCTAAAACCCGGGACATGTATCGGGTCTAGAGATTCATCAGTCCTACAAGTACCGACTTGCACCCACCTGGGTGATCCACTGAAGAACTGCAAGTACCAGTTTCCCGAGGGGCGATCCGGAGGAGGGGCTAGCGGTGTGCGCTCCATTTATGACGAAACACAATACGGCTCCCTTGAGCTTTGGGCCGACGGGCTCTTGGAAGACGCACCTGCGTGCCGGTTCTGGCATCGAAGCCTTTGACTGTTGTGTGGCGGCCTTCTCTTCCACCCCTAAACAATTCTTTCTCTACTGATGAGGGAAGTCATCCCGAAACCCGAGACATGTCTCGGGTGATGTCCTAAAACCCGGGACATGTATCGGGTCTAGAGATTCATCAGTCCTACAAGTACCGACTTGCACCCACCTGGGTGATCCACTGAAGAACTGCAAGTACCAGTTTCCCGAGGGGCGATCCGGAGGAGGGGCTAGCGGTGTGCGCTCCATTTCTGACGAAACACAATACGGCTCCCTTGAGCTTTGGGCCGACGGGCTCTTGGAAGACGCACCTGCGTGCCGGTTCTGGCATCGAAGCCTTTGACTGTTGTGTGGCGGCCTTCTCTTCCACCCCTAAACAATTCTTTCTCTACTGATGAGGGAAGTCATCCCGAAACCCGAGACATGTCTCGGGCGATATCCTAAAACCCGGGACATGTATCGGGTCTAGAGATTCATCAGTCCTACAAGTACCGACTTGCACCCACCTGGGTGATCCACTGAAGAACTGCAAGTACCAGTTTCCCGAGGGGCGATCCGGAGGAGGGGCTAGCGGTGTGCGCTCCATTTATGACGAAACACAATACGGCTCCCTTGAGCTTTGGGCCGACGGGCTCTTGGAAGACGCACCTGCGTGCCGGTTCTGGCATCAAAGCCTTTGACTGTTGTGTGGCGGCCTTCTCTTCCACCCCATAACAATTCTTTCTCTACTGATGAGGGAAGTCATCCCGAAACCCGAGACATGTCTCGGGTGATATCCTAAAACACGGGACATGTATCGGGTCTAGAGATTCATCAGTCCTACAAGTGCCGACTTGCACCCACCTGGGTGATCCACTGAAGAACTGCAAGTACCAGTTTCCCGAGGGGCGATCCGGAGGAGGGGCTAGCGGTGTGCGCTCCATTTATGACGAAACACAATACGGCTCCCTTGAGCTTTGGGCCGACGGGCTCTTGGAAGACGCACCTGCGTGCCGGTTCTGGCATCGAAGCCTTTGACTGTTGTGTGGCGGCCTTCTCTTCCACCCCATAACAATTCTTTCTCTACTGATGAGGGAAGTCATCCCGAAACCCGAGACATGTCTTGGGCGATATCCTAAAACCCGGGACATGTATCGGGTCTAGAGGTTCATCAGTCCTACAAGTACCGACTTGCACCCACCTGGGTGATCCACTGAAGAACTGCAAGTACCAGTTTCCCGAGGGGCGATCCGGAGGAGGGGCTAGCGGTGTGCGCTCCATTTATGACGAAACACAATACGGCCCCCTTGAGCTTTGGGCCGACGGGCTCTTGGAAGACGCACCTGCGTGCCGGTTCTGGCATCGAAGCCTTTGACTGTTGTGTGGCGGCCTTCTCTTCCACCCCTAAACAATTCTTTCTCTACTGATGAGGGAAGTCATCCCGAAACCCGAGACATGTCTTGGGCGATATCCTAAAACCCGGGACATGTATCGGATCTAGAGATTCATCAGTCCTACAAGTACCGACTTGCACCCACCTGGGTGATCCACTGAAGAACTGCAAGTACCAGTTTCCCGAGGGGCGATCCGGAGGAGGGGCTAGCGGTGTGCGCTCCATTTATGACGAAACACAATACGGCTCCCTTGAGCTTTGGGCCGACGGGCTCTTGGAAGACGCACCTGCGTGCCGGTTCTGGAATCGAAGCCTTAGACTGTTGTGTGGCGGCCTTCTCTTCCACCCCTAAACAATTCTTTCTCTACTGATGAGGGAAGTCATCCCGAAACCCGAGACATGTCTCGGGCGATATCCTAAAACCCGGGACATGTATCGGGTCTAGAGATTCATCAGTCCTACAAGTACCGACTTGCACCCACCTGGGTGATCCACAGAAGAACTGCAAGTACCAGTTTCCCGAGGGGCGATCCGGAGGAGGGGCTAGCGGTGTGCGCTCCATTTATGACGAAACACAATACGGCTCCCTTGAGCTTTGGGCCGACGGGCTCTTGGAAGACGCACCTGCGTGCCGGTTCTGGCATCGAAGCCTTTGACTGTTGTGTGGCGGCCTTCTCTTCCACCCCTAAACAATTCTTTCTCTACTGATGAGGGAAGTCATCCCGAAACCCGAGACATGTCTCGGGCGATATCCTAAAACCCGGGACATGTATCGGGTATAGAGATTCATCAGTCCTACAAGTACCGACTTGCACCCACCGGGGTGATCCACTGAAGAACTGCAACTACCAGTTTCCCGAGGGGCGATCCGGAGGAGGGGCTAGCGGTGTGCGCTCCATTTATGACGAAACACAATACGGCTCCCTTGAGCTTTGGGCCGACGGGCTCTTGGAAGACGCACCTGCGTGCCGGTTCTGGCATCGAAGCCTTTGACTGTTGTGTGGCGGCCTTCTCTTCCACCCCTAAACAATTCTTTCTCTACTGATGAGGGAAGTCATCCCGAAACCCGAGACATGTCTCGGGCGATATCCTAAAACCCGGGACATGTATCGGGTCTAGAGATTCATCAGTCCTACAAGTACTGACTTGCACCCACCTGGGTGATCCACTGAAGAACTGCAAGTACCAGTTTCCCGAGGGGCGATCCGGAGGAGGGGCTAGCGGTGTGTGCTCCATTTATGACGAAACACAATACGGCTCCCTTGAGCTTTGGGCCGACGGGCTCTTGGAAGACGCACCTGCGTGCCGGTTCTGGCATCGAAGCCTTTGACTGTTGTGTGGTGGCCTTCTCTTCCACCCCTAAACAATTCTTTCTCTACTGATGAGGGAAGTCATCCCGAAACCCGAGACATGTCTCGGGCGATATCCTAAAACCCGGGACATGTATCGGGTCTAGAGAATCATCAGTCCTTCAAGTACCGACTTGCACCCAGCTGGGTGATCCACTGAAGAACTGCAAGTACCAGTTTCCCGAGGGGTGATCCGGAGGAGGGGCTAGCGGTGTGCGCTCCATTTATGACGAAACACAATACGGCTCCCTTGAGCTTTGGGCCGACCGGCTCTTGGAAGACGCACCTGCGTGCCGGTTCTGGCATCAAAGCCTTTGACTGTTGTGTGGCAGCCTTCTCTTCCACCCCTAAACAATTCTTTCTCTACTGATGAGGGAAGTCATCCCGAAACCCGAGACATGTCTCGGGCGATATCCTAAAACCCGGGACATGTATCGGGTCTAGAGATTCATCAGTCCTACAAGTACCGACTTGCACCCACCTGGGTGATCCACTGAAGAACTGCAAGTACCAGTTTCCCGAGGGGCGATCCGGAGGAGGGGCTAGCGGTGTGCGCTCCATTTATGACGAAACACAATACGGCTCCCTTGAGCTTTGGGCCGACGGGCTCTTGGAAGACGCACCTGCGTGCCGGTTCTGGCATCGAAGCCTTTGACTGTTGTGTGGCGGCCTTCTCTTCCACCCCTAAACAATTCTTTCTCTACTGATGAGGGAAGTCATCCCGAAACCCGAGACATGTCTCGGGCGATATCCTAAAACCCGGGACATGTATCGGGTCTAGAGATTCATCAGTCCTACAAGTACCGACTTGCACCCACCTGGGTGATCCACTGAAGAACTGCAAGTACCAGTTTCCCGAGGGGCGATCCGGAGGAGGGGCTAGCGGTGTGCGCTCCATTTATGACGAAACACAATACGGCTCCCTTGAGCTTTGGGCCGACGGGCTCTTGGAAGACGCACCTGCGTGCCGGTTCTGGCATCGAAGCCTTTGACTGTTGTGTGGCGGCCTTCTCTTCCACCCCTAAACAATTCTTTCTCTACTGATGAGGGAAGTCATCCCGAAACCCGAGACATGTCTCGGGTGATGTCCTAAAACCCGGGACATGTATCGGGTCTAGAGATTCATCAGTCCTACAAGTACCGACTTGCACCCACCTGGGTGATCCACTGAAGAACTGCAAATACCAGTTTCCCGAGGGGCGATCCGGAGGAGGGGCTAGCGGTGCGCGCTCCATTTATGACGAAACACAATACGGCTCCCTTGAGCTTTGGGCCGACGGGCTCTTGGAAGACGCACCTGCGTGCCGGTTCTGGCATCGAAGCCTTTGACTGTTGTGTGGCGGCCTTCTCTTCCACCCCTAAACAATTCTTTCTCTACTGATGAGGGAAGTCATCCCGAAACCCGAGACATGTCTCGGGCGATATCCTAAAACCCGGGACATGTATCGGGTCTAGAGATTCATCAGTCCTACAAGTACCGACTTGCACCCACCTGGGTGATCCACTGAAGAACTGCAAGTACCAGTTTCCCGAGGGGCGATCCGGAGGAGGGGCTAGCGGTGTGCGCTCCATTTATGACGAAACACAATACGGCTCCCTTGAGCTTTGGGCCGACGGGCTCTTGGAAGACGCACCTGCGTGCCGGTTCTGGCATCGAAGCCTTTGACTGTTGTGTGGCGGCCTTCTCTTCCACCCCTAAACAATTCTTTCTCTACTGATGAGGGAAGTCATCCCGAAACCCGAGACATGTCTTGGGCGATATCCTAAAACCCGGGACATGTATCGGATCTAGAGATTCATCAGTCCTACAAGTACCGACTTGCACCCACCTGGGTGATCCACAGAAGAACTGCAAGTACCAGTTTCCCGAGGGGCGATCCGGAGGAGGGGCTAGCGGTGTGCGCTCCATTTATTACGAAACACAATACGGCTCCCTTGAGCTTTGGGCCGACGGGCTCTTGGAAGACGCACCTGCGTGCCGGTTCTGGCATCGAAGCCTTTGACTGTTGTGTGGCGGCCTTCTCTTCCACCCCTAAACAATTCTTTCTCTACTGATGAGGGAAGTCATCCCGAAAACCGAGACATGTCTCGGGCGATATCCTAAAACCCGGGACATGTATCGGGTCTAGAGATTCATCAGTCCTACAAGTACCGACTTGCACCCACCTGGGTGATCCACTGAAGAACTGCAAGTACCAGTTTCCCGAGGGGCGATCCGGAGGAGGGGCTAGCGGTGTGCGCTCCATTTATGACGAAACACAATACGGCTCCCTTGAGCTTTGGGCCGACGGGCTCTTGGAAGACGCACCTGCGTGCCGGTTCTGGCATCGAAGCCTTTGACTGTTGTGTGGCGGCCTTCTCTTCCACCCCTAAACAATTCTTTCTCTACTGATGAGGGAAGTCATCCCGAAAACCGAGACATGTCTCGGGCGATATCCTAAAACCCGGGACATGTATCGGGTCTAGAGATTCATCAGTCCTACAAGTACCGACTTGCATCCACCTGGGTGATCCACTGAAGAACTGCAAGTACCAGTTTCCCGAGGGGCGATCCGGAGGAGGGGCTAGCGGTGTGCGCTCCATTTATGACGAAACACAATACGGCTCCCTTGAGCTTTGGGCCGACGGGCTTTTGGAAGACGCACCTGCGTGCCGGTCTCTGGCATCAAAGCCTTTGACTGTTGTGTGGCGGCCTTCTCTTCCACCCCTAAACAATTCTTTCTCTACTGATGAGGGAAGTCATCCCGAAACCCGAGACATGTCTCGGGCGATATCCTAAAACCCGGGACATGTATCGGGTCTAGAGATTCATCAGTCCTACAAGTACCGACTTGCACCCACCTGGGTGATCCACTGAAGAACTGCAAGTACCAGTTTCCCGAGGGGCGATCCGGAGGAGGGGCTAGCGGTGTGCGCTCCATTTATGACGAAACACAATACGGCTCCCTTGAGCTTTGGGCCGACGGGCTCTTGGAAGACGCACCTGCGTGCCGGTTCTGGCATCGAAGCCTTTGACTGTTGTGTGGCGGCCTTCTCTTCCACCCCTAAACAATTCTTTCTCTACTGATGAGGGAAGTCATCCCGAAACCCGAGACATGTCTCGGGCGATATCCTAAAACCCGGGACATGTATCGGGTCTAGAGATTCATCAGTCCTACAAGTACCGACTTGCACCCACCTGGGTGATCCACTGAAGAACTGCAAGTACCAGTTTCCCGAGGGGCGATCCGGAGGAGGGGCTAGTGGTGTGCGCTCCATTTATGACGAAACACAATACGGCTCCCTTGAGCTTTGGGCCGACGGGCTCTTGGAAGACGCACCTGCGTGCCGGTTCTGGCATCGAAGCCTTTGACTGTTGTGTGGCGGCCTTCTCTTCCACCCCTAAACAATTCTTTCTCTACTGATGAGGGCAGTCATCCCGAAACCCGAGACATGTCTCGGGCGATATCCTAAAACCCGGGACATGTATCGGGTCTAGAGATTCATCAGTCCTACAAGTACCGACTTGCACCCACCTGGGTGATCCACTGAAGAACTGCAAGTACCAGTTTCCCGAGGGGCGATCCGGAGGAGGGGCTAGCGGTGTGCGCTCCATTTATGACGAAACACAATACGGCTCCCTTGAGCTTTGGGCCGACGGGCTCTTGGAAGACGCACCTGCGTGCCGGTTCTGGCATCGAAGCCTTTGACTGTTGTGTGGCGGCCTTCTCTTCCACCCCTAAACAATTCTTTCTCTACTGATGAGGGAAGTCATCCCGAAACCCGAGACATGTCTCGGGCGATATCCTAAAACCCGGGACATGTATCGGGTCTAGAGATTCATCAGTCCTACAAGTACCGACTTGCACCCACCTGGGTGATCCACTGAAGAACTGCAAGTACCAGTTTCCCGAGGGGCGATCCGGAGGAGGGGCTAGCGGTGTGCGCTCCATTTATGACGAAACACAATACGGCTCCCTTGAGCTTTGGGCCGACGGGCTCTTGGAAGACGCACCTGCGTGCCGGTTCTGGCATCGAAGCCTTTGACTGTTGTGTGGCGGCCTTCTCTTCCACCCCTAAACAATTATTTCTCTACTGATGAGGGAAGTCATCCCGAAACCCGAGACATGTCTCGGGCGATATCCTAAAACCCGGGACATGTATCGGGTCTAGAGATTCATCAGTCCTACAAGTACCGACTTGCACCCACCTCGGTGATCCACTGAAGAACTGCAAGTACCAGTTTCCCAAGGGGCGATCCGGAATAGGGGCTAGCGGTGGGCGCTCCATTTATGACGAAACACAATACGGCTCCCTTGAGCTTTAGGCCGACGGGCTCTTGGAAGACGCACCTGCGTGCCGGTTCTGGCATCGAAGCCTTTGACTGTTGTGTGGCGGCCTTCTCTTCCTCCCCTAAACAATTCTTTCTCTATTGATGAGGGAAGTCATCCCGAAACCCGAGACATGTCTCGGGCGATATCCTAAAACCCGGGACATGTATCGGGTCTAGAGATTCATCAGTCCTACAAGTACCGACTTGCACCCACCTGGGTGATCCACTGAAGAACTGCAAGTACCAGTTTCCCGAGGGGCGATCCGGAGGAGGGGCTAGCGGTGTGCGCTCCATTTATGACGAAACACAATACGGCTCCCTTGAGCTTTGGGCCGACGGGCTCTTGGAAGACGCACCTGCGTGCCGGTTCTGGCATCGAAGCCTTTGACTGTTGTGTGGCGGCCTTCTCTTCCACCCCTAAACAATTCTTTCTCTACTGATGAGGGAAGTCATCCCGAAACCTGAGACATGTCTCAGGCGATATCCTAAAACCCGGGACATGTATCGGGTCTAGAGATTCATCAGTCCTACAAGTACCGACTTGCACCCACCTGGGTGATCCACTGAAGAACTGCAAGTACCAGTTTCCCGAGGGGCGATCCGGAGGAGGGGCTAGCGGTGTGCGCTCCATTTATGACGAAACACAATACGGCTCCCTTGAGCTTTGGGCCGACGGGCTCTTGGAAGACGCACCTGCGTGCCGGTTCTGGCATCGAAGCCTTTGACTGTTGTGTGGCGGCCTTCTCTTCCACCCCTAAACAATTCTTTCTCTACTGATGAGGGAAGTCATCCCGAAACCCGAGACATGTCTCGGGCGATATCCTAAAACCCGGGACATGTATCGGGTCTAGAGATTCATCAGTCCTACAAGTACCGACTTGCACCCACCTGGGTGATCCACTGAAGAACTGCAAGTACCAGTTTCCCGAGGGGCGATCCGGAGGAGGGGCTAGTGGTGTGCGCTCCATTTATGACGAAACACAATACGGCTCCCTTGAGCTTTGGGCCGACGGGCTCTTGGAAGAGGCACCTGCGTGCCGGTTCTGGCATCGAAGCCTTTGACTGTTGTGTGGCGGCCTTCTCTTCCACCCCTAAACAATTCTTTCTCTACTGATGAGGGAAGTCATCCCGAAACCCGAGACATGTCTCGGGCGATATCCTAAAACCCGGGACATGTATCGGGTCTAGAGATTCATCAGTCCTACAAGTACCGACTTGCACCCACCTGGGTGATCCACTGAAGAACTGCAAGTACCAGTTTCCCGAGGGGCGATCCGGAGGAGGGGCTAGCGGTGTGCGCTCCATTTATGATGAAACACAATACGGCTCCCTTGAGCTTTGGGCCGACGGGCTCTTGGAAGACGCACCTGCGTGCCGGTTCTGGCATCGAAGCCTTTGACTGTTGTGTGGCGGCCTTCTCTTCCACCCCTAAACAATTCTTTCTCTACTGATGAGGGAAGTCATCCCGAAACCCGAGACATGTCTCGGGCGATATCCTAAAACCCGGGACATGTATCGGGTCTAGAGATTCATCAGTCCTACAAGTACCGACTTGCACCCACCTGGGTGATCCACTGAAGAACTGCAAGTACCAGTTTCCCGAGGGGCGATCCGGAGGAGGGGCTAGCGGTGTGCGCTCCATTTATGACGAAACACAATACGGCTCCCTTGAGCTTTGGGCCGACGGGCTCTTGGAAGACGCACCTGCGTGCCGGTTCTGGCATCGAAGCCTTTGACTGTTGTGTGGCGGCCTTCTCTTCCACCCCTAAACAATTATTTCTCTACTGATGAGGGAAGTCATCCCGAAACCCGAGACATGTCTCGGGCGATATCCTAAAACCCGGGACATGTATCGGGTCTAGAGATTCATCAGTCCTACAAGTACCGACTTGCACCCACCTCGGTGATCCACTGAAGAACTGCAAGTACCAGTTTCCCAAGGGGCGATCCGGAATAGGGGCTAGCGGTGGGCGCTCCATTTATGACGAAAGACAATACGGCTCCCTTGAGCTTTAGGCCGACGGGCTCTTGGAAGACGCACCTGCGTGCCGGTTCTGGCATCGAAGCCTTTGACTGTTGTGTGGCGGCCTTCTCTTCCACCCCTAAACAATTCTTTCTCTACTGATGAGGGAAGTCATCCCGAAACCCGAGACATGTCTCGGGTGATATCCTAAAACCCGGGACATGTATCGGGTCTAGAGATTCATCAGTCCTACAAGTACCGACTTGCACCCACCTGGGTGATCCACTGAAGAACTGCAAGTACCAGTTTCCCGAGGGGCGATCCGGAGGAGGGGCTAGCGGTGTGTGCTCCATTTATGACGAAATAAAGTTGCCTCTGTGAATGGATTATGTATATTTCGCACGACCTTGACCGAAAGTAAATCTGTTGTTTCAATACATTGTAATGTTCTCACCTCTCCTAAAAGTCTCATAATATTGCCTCTATTTAATATATCTTGTTTTCCTCTTGACGTATATAGGGGTATAAATGTAATTTGCCACTCTTCACTAGGACTCATTATTTCTTTTAAGGAGGCATTTTCAAAGGATTCTTCTCTTCCTTGATTCTGAGTTGGTATATTATGTTTTGTTTGGCACTGATTGTAGGAGAGATTTTTTCCTTTAGCTATCTCTTTAAACTGTATAATAGGTGGTATGAATGAGGCTCATGTTGGTTGTTACTGTCTGCTAAAGGACACGTGATCACTATTTCTTTATCTACGCTTGCAGTTACTGTGCCTTTGGAAAAGTTATATTTCTTACAGCAATTGTTTGTTAGGACTTCTGGAGGATTGTTATTAAGAATTCCTCGGCTTTCCATTTGTTTCTGTTCCAAACATTTACAAAATTGTATCTGAGGGCATTTGATCTGATCTTGCCCTATTGGATTTTCTGTTAATGTATTCTGTTTTCTATTTGTCATCAATTTCTCTGTTTGTGGACTTTCTGAATGTATACCTTTTCATCTATTTTTGCATTTGTATCACTTTTTTCCATAACCGAGGCTAATTTCGCTCACTGACCTTACTTTCTATACAATTGGAACCGGGGTGCCTGGTGCAGTCCAACAATTGATCTACCGAAGTACACTTTCTTTTAGTGGTATCTAATTCTGGGAGAGATTTCTTTTGTTTCATGGCGCTAAATAATGGGTAACACGTATTGAGCTCTCCATCATTTCGTGTAGGGCCATTTATTTTCTGCCTTCCTTTTCTAGCACGTTTTGTTTGCCTTTTAGTTAAAACTTGAGTAAGAACCAATTTGGATTTTGTGACAGTGGATTCTTCAGCACTATTTGATAAAAGGATCAATGACCCATCATTTTGAGTTTCCTGTATATTTTCAGTAATTTGCTCCTTCAGCAGCCCAGCCTGTTGTTTTTGAATGTCTTTTTTTGTTGTTGGATTACCTATTGGCTGTAATTGCTCCTGTTTATCTTCCAGCTGATTATTCTCTATTGTTGGCCTGTATTTTATCTCTTTCAATATATCAATTAGTATAACTGGTAATGTACTTAGTTTTTCTATTATTTGATCACATTTACAGATGTACTGTGGATCTGGATTCTTCGGTAATTTAAATTTCCTCATTTGATTGGTCAATCAATATATCTATTTTGGAATTAATGCTAGAAACGTGAGTTGCCATAAGATTCATAGGATCAATCTGGACGTTTAATTTGTCTGATTGCATATTTAGGACCGATATTGATGTTTGCAAGGTATTTAATAATGAGGAGTGTAGGGAGGATAAGTTATCTATCTCCATTCGGTTAGTATATTCTTTCGGCTTACTTGCATATAATCCTCTCGCTATTGAAATATCCTGCTGAAGTGCCGAAGGACTAACATTTATTTCTGTTTGAATTTTGAATTGATCATTTGGATCCTCTCTTATAATACCTGGCAGACCATATGATAAATCATGCTTTCCCTCCATAGAGATCTGGGTAGAACAATGACTTGATATTTCTATAATTGAGCTAAGATCCTGGTTTGATTCAGCACCAATAGTTCTTAATACAGAGACCGTATGCTTTTTATTTCCTTTTTGTTTTGAATTTTTTTGCTTTACTATTTCTGTTTGCATATTTGGAAAGTTAATTCCAGAATTTGATTGTTTCGATGTTTTCGTTTCCAAAGCTTCAACCAATTCCATATTCTCCATTATTAGTGTGGAATGTAACCAGGAAGATGAAGCCTTTATTTCGCACGGAATTAGAAGGGGATCATAACATTGATTATCTTGTCTTAGGTTATCCCTGTTAGCGGTCAAATGAAAATGCTCCGATACTTTTAGTTTGTTTGTAGTTGTATCATCCTGTTGGTGATTTCTTTTATCTGATTCCATATTCATCTCAATGCATATTGGCTTAGTGTCTCCCAAATCATTTTTATTGTTATTAACTGAATGTATAATTGCCTGGACTATAGTTTTTTTTGCACTTTTTGTCTGATGGACTGCTGGCGAATTGTTATCATTTCTTAACTCTGTTGTTATTAGATCCGTTGTTCCCACACTTTCATTTAGTCCTGGTGCTATTTGGGTTGCCATTGCATGTGATACTTGTTGTGGGACTACTTGCAATGCAGTGATTTTTAATTTTTGTGGAGCAAGGGGCGTAAGCAGACCCTTGATGTTCCCTGTTTCCGAAAAGACAGCTGCTTCTGGGTCCTTCAGGAAAAACAATTTGCTTATTTTTTGCTCCGGCCTCTTGTTTTTCCCAGGATTAGTTTCCATTTGAGATGGTGTTGAGGAAAGATAATTTCCAGTCCCTTGTGGTCTTATTGGGGATGTCCCCCTTGCTATAGTGTTATTTTTTTTAATTTCTTTTGCTTATGTGTTTTTTTGTAGCGGGGGCACCTGCCTAACCCGTCCTGATCTCATTTCACTTATGTCACTGGATCTGGAATTATTTGCCTCCAAATTGAAGGTTTATAAGAGGAGCTTCACACTCACGCTTTTATATTCCAGAAGAACCGACTTCTAATTTTGCTAAATATCACTGGGGCTGGAATTATTTGCCTCCATCTTGCCTCTGAAAATTGTGTTACACGTTTCACAAGGAATCCCTCACCTCCTACTATCGGCTCCAACTCCCAGCTTCTGGTAGACTTCCGCCGCTGTGATCACCGCTCCTGCTAGTTCTTTGCTGCACAGTACAGGCTACACCGCACCCACTCCTGCGGTTGCCTCTCGTAGTACCGCTGGCCGTGCCAAACCAAACGGCACCAAACGCAGCAGATGCCAAAGGCCAAATACTGAACACGATTCACAGGCGGCCAGCGGCTGCTCAGGCGCCTCTGCAGCTGCTCTGGCTCCTCGGCACTACCGCTCACTTGGCTCTCCTCACTGCACTCCTGATGGCCGCCATGCTGACCACACCTCCAAAAGCAGGTCTGGGGTGTCTACGACCCTCCTGGGCAGTCAGCACCCCTCAGCTGTAGTCTGCAAGCACATCACAAGTTGCTCCCGGGGGGGCACAGGGTTCAACTTGGCCACAGCCTGCCTGCCTGCCGAATCACACCTCGCCTGCCTTCCCCACCTCGCCTCGGTTCACATGCCCCGCTCGCCTCGGTCTCACCGCGGGCGCACACGGCGAAGCAGGCAGGCACGACCGGCAGCACAGCACCCTCTCAATGTGGCTGCAAGTGGCGGTATGGGGGCTAGGGTGGAGCGGTCACAGCAGACGGCTTCACGGCAAAAAGATCTCCTTGGTGCCTCCGGGAGCAGCGGAAAGCTGAGCAGAAAGCAGAGTCAAAGCAACGGCGGCAGCAGCGAAAGCATGGAGTGGAATCCCTGCAACTGTTCCTTGACGATGAGGGACGGGCAAGATTTGCTTGGATATATATATATATATATATATATATATATATATATATATATATATATATATATATATATATATATATATACATACATATAGTTAGGGCTTTAAGTGGGATGAAAACACTGGGGGGTCTTTCAAAGGGGCGTGGACAATGTAATTAAGGGTGTGGCTTACAAACACATAAGCTAAAAATCTGCGATTAGCATAGTGTGCCCTCTGACTTGTATTTTGCTGTTTCTGTCATTGCATCCAGATATATGATTAAACAAGTAACATCATACCTACAACAAGGCAGGACTATTGACTTTGTCAATAGTTGTTAGTTGCATCAGATAAATAAGCAGCAACTATGGCTTGTATATAATATTGAAAAAGCTTCCACTTAAAGCCCTGGTGACACCCCGACGATGTTGCTGCTCCTGAATTTCAAAAAGGGAAATCCAGAATGACTCTCTTTAAAGGATTTCCCTTCTCCTACAACGCTCACATGGCATGACGTCATGCCGTAACTTCTTATGCCGTAACTTCTCCACTAGCGAGAAGAGCAGTGTGAGCAGCGCACATCAATGTGCCTGCGGTCACTGCAGTCTGGAAGAAACGGACCGACTGTGCCAGGGCACAAAACAGAGCCCGATAGAGACCCGTTTCGAGGCCCCCTTAAAAAACAAGCATTTGCAATGCAATAGGTCTCGCATTAATTAAGTTTAAGCTATTGGCATTGCTAAATATTGCAACACCAATTGCAACAAAAGTCTAAATTGTAGGCCAAAAAAAGTGTATTTATATTTGTAGCAATGGTGGAATGCTGCACTTGAGATGAATATGTTTAAAAGTACAGTGCGCCATTCTGCGATTGCTACAATAGTTAATTGTGGATGCGTTAACAATTGATGTGTGCACTGATGGCTGGTGGTGTGTGTGCCTGTAGAAATTGTGCACTGATGGCTGGTGGTGTGTGTGCCTGGTGGAATTGTGCACTGCTGGCTGGTGGTGTGTGTGCCTGGTGAAAGTGTGCACTGACGCCTGGTGGTGTGTGTGTGTGCCTGGAGAAAGCGTGCACTGATGGCTGGTGGTGTGTGTGCCTGGTGAAAGCGTGCACTGACGTCTGGTGGTGTGTGCCTGGTGGAAGCGTGCACTGGCGGCTGGTGGTGTTTGTGCCCGGTGAAAACGTGCACTGAAGGCTGGTGGTGTTTGTGCTGGGTGAAAGTGTGCACTGATGGTGTGGTTGTGGTTGTGTGTGTGTGTGGTTGTCGTTGTGTGTGTGTGTGTGTGTGATTGTGTGGTTGTGTGTGTGTTTATGTGGTTGTGTGTGTGTGGTTGTGTGTGTATAGTTGTGTGTGTGGTTGTGTGTTTATTGGGTGAGACTGTCTAGGGGGGTGTCTATGTAGCTTGTCGCTCATTGTCATATTGAAGTCTCCACCTATAATCATTGTACCTTGGGGGAGATCCAATAGGATTTTACCCAAATCTCACAATGCTAACCCACCTAGTGCAGGCGAAAGGTAGGCCGAAATAACATTTAGCGGCCTTCCCTCCCAGGTGGCCTCCAACACTGCAAATCGTCCCAGTGGGTCAGCCCAGGTGTTAGTGTGTGTGTGGTTTTTCCTTACAAGGATGCCCGTACCACGGGACCCAGATGTGAACCCTGCGTGTATTAATAATTTGTAGCCCCATCGTTGAAGCGCTTGACAATTATTGCCCACCAGATGTGTCTCTTGTAACAGGACTGGGTCAGGCGCATGGCGCTTGAGGTATTTTAAGACCACCCTCTCATTATTTTATTTCCTAGACCATTTACATTCCACATCATAATTGACAGTGTCCTTTCTGGGGAATTTGTCATGGCGGTGGTTGAAAAGGAAATACCCCGGACAGCCACCAGGGAGACCCGCCCCCCCCCTCCCCGACAATTGCAGCTATATTCACAAATGTACTCTGAGTTACCACTTGGAGGGAGTGAACAGCTCCCCGCCTCGGACAACCACGGCTCCCAATACATGGACCCTGCTGCTGAAGTGACCCTAAAATGCAAAATGCTCTGCTTACAAAAACAAATACAATAACCACAAACCATACAACACCCACCTCCCCCCGTCTCCCTCCCTCCCTGCCCCCCTGCCAGTGGACTTTAAACTATCCACACCCCAACTAGGCAGAGTACCCGTCGCCCTCCCAACCATTGCGGGGTACCTGGTTAACCGCCTGCACTTCTCGCCATAAAGCAACGTAGTAATATTGTAGCGCAGTGAAACTTAAAACATAACATTCCAGTCCTTATTTCAGCACAAAAATAAGTCATTCAGCTTGGCTTACGCATCTGTCTTAATCCGGAAAAAGCTGATATGAGGGTCCGAGAGAGAGTCCGGCGCCTTGGCTCATATCCAAAGGTGAGGAGGGTGCACGTGATCTGTGTCGTCATTAGTCCAACAGCATCAGTTGTCTGTCCTTTGGCTTTGTCTTTGATTACTTTTATTGCGAACCACCATGGTCGGCACTGGAGTTCTGTTCTCTCGTTGTCGGCGGATTCCTGTGGTAAATGTCCGTACCTTCCGTTCCCCGATTATCTGGTGACTTCCCCACCCTGCGCCATCCTTCTATCCTTTCCCACGCCTCCTCCGAGGACAGGAAAAACCAGACCTTGTCCTCTGATTCCACACGTAGTTTTGCAGGAAACAGCATAGAATATTTTATATTTTTGTCCCTCAGTGCTTTTTTGACCTCTGTAAAACTGTGTCGGCGTGCCTGCACCTTCACGGTGAAATCCGAAAAGAATGTAATGTGTGTGTCTTCCAGTTTCGTTGGTGGCCCGCACGTGCAGTTTGTAAAATCACATCCCTATCATGGAAGTTGAACACTCTAGCTATGATAGGGCATGGGGAGGTCCCATGTCTTGGCCTACCCCGGGACCATATGCACCCGCTAGATGGAGAAGTAACTAGAGAGACGTTTTGGCTGGAGGGTCTTAAGTATGAGGTCTTCTATGAACAGGTCGACTGAGGGCCCCTCCAATCGTTCCGGGACCCGAGAATACGGATGTTGTTCCGTCTTGCCCTTCCTTCATAGTCATCCAGGAGCTCAACCATCTTTTCCTGTTGTTTTTGGAGTTGAGCCACTTGCTGCTGGAGAGTGGAGGTATCAGCTATGAGTGCTGTTGTTTTGATCACAACATCTTTGACCTTGGAGTCCATCTTTCGCAGGTCTGCTCGTAATAGGGTGACCTTGATATTTACTGAGTCTATTCACGTTTCCAGAGATGTCTGCACTCCAGCTATAGCCTCCATGACATCCTCCAGTGTCAGAGTCTTTGCCACAGGTGCAGAGGGTGAGGCCTTTGGGTCTCCTTCAGAAGCCATCTCCTTATTCACTCCTCTGGAATTCCAGGAGAACTTAGGGGCAGATTTATGTTAACTGGTGCATCCCCAGGGATGCGCCAGTTAATGTGCGCCACAGTGCGCCACAGCTCCGCCACCCATGGTGCGCCGCATTTACAATGCGGCGCACCATGGTATAAGGCAGGGAAGATGCGTGACGCATCTTTCGGTGTACGGGCGGCGCATTGCTGGAGTCATGTCGCAAGTGCGACATGACTCCTGCAATGCACAGGGGCCACCCCTACATTGCATGGTGCATCACCCTTACGCCTGCTTCAAGCAGGCGTAAGGAATTGACGTAGAAAGTGACTGAGTGAAATCTTATAGATTTCACTCAGCCACTTTTAGGAGGGATTCCTGCGCAGGAACACCCCCCCTGCGCAGGAACGCCTCCTTATGGCGCAGGGCGAGATGCGTCACGTTGTAAATAGGGCGCATTGTTTGCACCGCCGTTGCGTCAAATAAAGTGACGCAATTGCGGCGCAAAGAGGCGCAAGGGCCTCATAAATCTGCCCCTTACTGATTTGTTTTTGCCTGTTCGGCTTGTTCCCTCTGTTCGGGTCCATTTGTACCGGAGGTGGAGAGACTTCCACCTGAAAACCAACTTGTAATGGTCACCACCTATTTATGGGAGCGGATACCTCTTAGTTCGTAGCTGGTTGACTGGAGAGGTCCTGCAGGGATTGTGAGGGGGTCCACCTCCCCAGCCAGGGGTATACCACACGGCGTCCGGCTTGGTGGTCTACTGTCCGTACCCCTACCGTCTCCCTTGATGCTGTCTTAGCACGTCGTCACCAGAGTTCACATCCACAGGGGGAACCCGATCCTGAATTCCACCGAGGCGTATACTATAAGGCCGAAGGCCACCACGATCCGCGGGTCCAGTAGGGGGAGTACACTGGGAATCCAACTAACTATGGCCATCCATTTTATGGAGTCCAACTATACAGAGCACTCTTAGGTAGCTCCGGGAGCCGCTGCAATGGGGTCACCACCCGTTATTCTCCGTCACTCTCTGCCGTTTCAATGTTGGGTGCTCTGTATCATGTGGCTGATCTCGAATGACCCTTCCACCCCTGCCACACGACAGAGTGTCCGAGCGCCAGGCACTGCATCCAAGGCTCTTCAGGCCAAGTCCAGGGCAGGAGGGCTCAAACTGGTCCGGGAATTGGGAGGACCACGCAGAGACCGTCCAAGAGGGTCCCCATTGGAAACGGATAGCAGCCACAAAGCCCTCAGGTCCGAGAACAATGTGCTCTGTGTTCCACTCTCAGGCAGAGCTCCCCCGGGGCCGTGGTCAAATCCACCCGTTCCCAGCAACCAGGGGGAGAGCGCTTGCATGTGCCACTATTCATATTCATATTCATAAAGCTTTATTCGATATGTAAACACATTATCATAAAAGCGTACATAAATGCAAAAGAATCAAAAGAGTACAAACAGTAAAATTTCGATTGACAATAGAAAGCGTTAAAAAGAATAAAATGGTACAATTGATTAAAAAACAAGTCTTATACTCCAAAATGGCGAGCAGTTAATGCAGGAGGCAATTGTTTGAATAAACAACGCATTTCAGTTCAATAAGGCACTTAGTTGTACTAGGGTTGCATTGAAGTCCTGGCTCTAACCATAGCTGTTAGATAGGTGGAGACAAGTGCGATAACTGGTAACGTTTCCATGGCTTTCAGTTTTTGGTATGCCACTCTACAAGATCTTCAACCCCATGATTTAAGCAAGGGTTTCAAAAACATTGCCCTTGGGAGCTGGTAGTACCTATAAAACAGTAAGCAATGAATGTTCGACTTTGAGGAAAGGTTGTCACATGGGCATTTTTCCAACTGTCATGACCAGCTGTTTGGGTGTGGGAAAGTTAGTAATCTGAAGAAAGTTTCCATATGGAAACGAGTGAGCAGCATGCGCTTGTAGGGAGATGGTTCTAGGGAGAGATACTGTTGTACCCCTACCATGGTGGTCGATAAATGGTGTTCCTCTACCGTGGGTTTGCTCTTCTCTATCGACTGTCGATCAACAGTCAGGTGATGCTGTACCAAGTTTTTTAAGGGCGGCTCGGGACATTTTTGTCATGGATGATGGATTGGGAAAAAACTCAGGGAGTCCCATGTCGGTAAGCAGGACTCTAATGTACTTGAGCCACTTAATGTTATCAGCGCCGGTGAGTTTAAGACAATCTTTTATAACTTCCCTATTTAGGTTTGTCTCCTGATTAACCCAAACATTGTGCCACAAGAGTATTGGTGAAGAGTTAATTAGGTCCTTGATGTGTGTAATGCTCAGTTCGCTATGTAGTACATATGTTGAGGTGCCACATGGGGCGGCCAGGAGGTATCGCAGGAAAGAATTCTCAGAGCGTTGAAGATTGTCTATCTGATCAGTCCGATCGATTCCCCATATCCCAGATCGATAAGTGCCGGTGGAGATACACTTTGCCCTGTAGATCTGTAGTAATGGCCCAATCGGTCTCCCGCCCAGTTTTTTTGAGAAATTAATCAGGGCGCCTATTGCCCTGGAAAACGCCATTCCTCTTGCCTGTGCTGCGGGAAGCCAAGAACCTTTTTTATCAAAATTAATGCCCAAGTAGGCAAACGTATCTGTGTTCTCCAGCTTTTTCCCGTTTAAAAATATTGGGCATTGTTTCTTTCTAACCCCATTGCCACAGGCCATGGTCACGTTGACACATAAGCCTCTTCTTTTCATGAAGTCTGTGAACCTCTCTACTGCTCTTTGTGGACCTACACAGGTTTGCGAGAGGATAGCGTCGTCGTCCGCATACAGGTATGGGGGTCCAATTAGTGGTGGGGTAGTCGTAATATGCCTCGTTCAGATGTTCTCCCACAGAATTTATGTATAAAGTGAAGAGGAGGGGTTCTAGGATGCACCCCTGCCTCACTCCTCTGCGTATATCAAATTTTTCCGAGCATTCACCCCCTCTGCCATATCTGACGCGCGCCCCTGCCCCCCTGTAGAGTTCTTTTATGTATATTAGTATGCGTTTGTCTAGACCAATTTCGGTGAGAGTGGCCCAGAGTAGTTTGTGCCCGACGCAGTCGAACGCAGAACTCAAGTCTACGAAAGTATACTTTGCTATAATTAGAGCTAGGTTTAGACCTTGCTCAATGGTGCCTTTTCCGTGTCTAAAACCGTATTGCAGCTCAGAAATAATGCCCTGCTCCTCTGTCCACTCCTGGATTCTATTTAGAATGATCCTCCCTGCCACTTTCATCAATGCGTCAAGCAAAGAGATTGGGCGGTAGCATGAAGGATCATTTCTATCGCCTTTCTTGAATATGGGCACTACAATTGCCTCGGGCCAGGTAGAAATAAAGCCAACTTTGTTTAGGGCATTTAGGACACTTGTAAGCAGTGGAACCCAAAAGTCCAACTGTGATTTAAAAACATCGATCGGCACACAGTCCGGGCCTGGAGCCCTGCCCGAGGGACTTGCCTTTAATGCTATAAGGACTTCTTCACATTCAAATGTGATACCTAGTGGGAAGGAACTACAAATGGTGGCTCCCAAGAAAGAACCATCTTCATGCTTTCTTGGGTCCGATAAGGCCATTGATTCAGATCTACCGTACAGGGTTCTAAAGTGCCTCACCCAGGTATCTCCGGGTATTGCTAGGTCGATTTTGGGGGACTGTGCGTTCTGCAAGAAGGGAGCATTGACCGCCTTCCAGAAGGCTATATTGTCCCTCTTTTCAGAGGCCTCCTGAAGGGCCAGCCATGCGTCTCTTTTCATTTGACTTTTCCTGCTTTTTAAAGCTGCTCGGTATTCCTTCCTTGCTTCGGAAACGAATACCTGTGATTTATGATGTGAAGGGCCGATTTTAAAGCTTTTAGGGCCTTGGTGCAAGGTTCCTTAAACCAACCTTGGCTGTAAGGGGATGCTTTTCTGGGTGCCCGAGTCAATATTCTTTTAATCTCTAGTGAGATGTTAAGGAAGGAGCAGCTGACCTCCTGGCGGTCGGCTGAGAGGCAGATCTGGATATCGTCGTGTGTTTTTGTTACCAGTGCTTGAAAAAAGTCCAAAGGCACCACTTTTTTCCATTTAAGGCAGAATTCATTGCTACTAGCCAGCTTCAATGGAGGTTTATGGGAAAAGGTGCTCATTGAACTGGAAGGAGCACATAGTTTCAGGTCTAAGATCACCGCA
The DNA here is from genome assembly GCF_964261635.1 of Lissotriton helveticus. Classification (NCBI taxonomy): domain Eukaryota; kingdom Metazoa; phylum Chordata; class Amphibia; order Caudata; family Salamandridae; genus Lissotriton; species Lissotriton helveticus. The sequence goes on along the minus strand of NC_136073.1, from coordinate 599,733,599 downwards.
ATCTGGTAGTGGTCGCTTAAGGCTAAGCTGAGTGTAGCCCAGTTCAACACTATCCCCGCGTGTCTGGCAGAGAAAAGTGTGTAGTCGATGGTAGAATGACAGCCTCTCCCGATGTAGGTAGGGTAAAAAGGCTTGGATGGAGTGCATAGTTCGTTGGCATACACAAGACTGAGATTGAAAATTAAATTGTTAAAAAAGTTGCCAACTTTCGTAAGGGCGAAATGTGTCCGAGCATCTTCCCTGCAATTTCCTAACCCACAAATTTCCAGGCCACTACAAGGACACAGTGGACAATTGAAATCCCCCGCCCAGGGAATCGGTAACTCTTTGGCTGTCTGGTACACTAGTTTTGTTAGGTCTGCCTTAAGATTTTTGAAGACCATTTCAACTGAGTTGTGTGGGATATTATTATAGAGGTTTAGCAGGATTAACTTTTTTAAAGTTCCTCGCGTAAAAACAATTATTTGATAAAATTCTGCCCCATTAAATTTTACATCTATCGACCCGTACTTAGTTGAGATGTATGTACAGAGCCCCCCCTTGTTCCTACCATGAGAACTAGGCATGGCTGGTGTGTGTAGGGTCTTGTATCCCAAAATATGTATCTCGTTGGTTGTCCACGTTTCCTGTAGGCAAACGATGTCATAGTGGGAAGCAGTGTGCAACCATGTGGGATTAGTATATTTATCAGATAATCCTGCCACGTTCCAAGTAAGTAAATTGTCATGGGGTGCCTGAATTAGATCGGAAGCGCTACTTTTCTACAAGCAAGGAGACCCTCCCTGGTACCAATTAAGGGGATAGCCGGGGAGTCGTGGGCCCTGCCTGAGCTTAAATAATCTATGCCTCTTACTAAAAGATCAGAATTGTTGGATTCGCACATTGGAGGGGAACTGTCCGGGGCCTTAATTTGGGTAGGCGTAATTTCTAGATCATGGACCTCAAGATCACATGTTTGGAGTGGTAACTGGTCGAGGCGTGTATGGGGTAAGGCTGCAGCATATACATCCTTGATCGATTTATTGCTAGCATGGGTGCTATTTGTGCCTTCAGGTGTGTCTGGTTTGGGAACAGAGGAGGTAGTCCCGACCCGGCTGCCTGATTTTAACCTAACCTTTACGCTACCAGAGGTTTCTCCAACAGAGGTAATATCAGGCGGCCGATTGGACAGCTGGCCTTCTATTAGAACGTGGGGAACAGGGGGCCTAGCTGTGTGAGTAGATAGAAATCCGCCACTCCGGGAGAAATTAGGTAGTCAATCCACTGCCTCCAAACAAGAAAATGTGGCAAAACGGTTGAATGTGGGAATATTAAAACGTGGCCTCACTATGCTGTCCCTAGTTAATAGTCGTGGTATTGATTGGTGGGTCATTAAGGAACGGGGATAAAAATAACTTAGATCGTGTGTCATTATGCCTTCCTCTCCCCGATCAGAGTACCAATCTGCAATGTGTCTGGGTGCCCGGATAGCTCTGAAGTTAACGATGATGATATCCCCCCCAATGTCCTTTGGTCTTTGGCCAACCCATCCTAATCCTCTGACGTGAAGAATTTTGCCGTCAATATTGGGGGGTAGAGGCCTATTGTGGCTTAACCAATAAACAACTTTATTTCTTAAGTCTTGGTGGCCTTCTATTTTCCCCAGAGCCAGTTCTGGTACCCCAGCAAGTACCACTACATAGGGTGCTGCCTCAGGTGGTAAATCAATTTGGTGTGTTACACCCCTTTGATGTTTATTGGATGGCCGTATGTTGGGAATAATTCCATGGGAACCATCTGGCCTGTTTGACAACCCCCCTGAGTTATTACCGTTGTTATATGAAGTCTGTACAGCATCTATAGTCTGCGATGCAGTGGTATTGGCTATGATTGTGGGTTGGGGGACCTTAGCTGTGGATGGAGTGACCTTTTTGGGAATGAGGGCCTTTGATTTCAGATCCGTTGTTGTTAGTTTTGTAGGGTGTTTCAATGTATGGGTGGTCAGCTCCCTTGTAAGTTCTATGTTAGTGGAAGTTAAAGTTTCAAGGGAGGCGAGTTGCTCTGCAATCTTTTTGACCCTTGCAATTAATGGTAATATGAGAGATTTCATCAATTGCTCAATATTTCCCATTAGGTCAGTGGTAGAGGGAGCTAATGGCTGGAAATGGTCCCGTATGGTCTTTTTTGTGGCTGGTTTTGGTCTCTTTTTGGATTTTATTGCGTGTGTTGGTGTATCTGTGCTGTTCTCAATATGCTCAGTGCGCCCACGCCTACTTCTTTTAACTATCTGTCTAATGGCCGCGGGTTTTCTGTAGGATTTTTTCCTCTTGGTGTGTTTAAGGGGGAGTTTAGGTGTGGATATAAGATCCTCTAGTGAAGACTCAGACGTTATGGTGATGTTAGAGTCGTGTCTCTGAGTATCCTTTGAGTGTACCGTTGAACCTATTGAGTCTAGCAGTTGATTGGGGATACTTATGTCCCTGATCGAATCTGTGGGGGTTACCTCTATTGGCGGTGTGATTGCCTGTTCGATTTGGTCCAGAGATGGACGCTTTTTGTAGAGGGGTTCTGAAGAGAGGTGCCGCTCGGCGATGGCTATCTCTCGGTCCAGCACCGAAGCGGCCCTTGTAATAGAGAGACCGAGTGTCCCTCTAACAAAGCCGCCCACCACAGAATTTCTGCCCTGACTAAGGCGAGTTGTCATGATTCTTCAGGGCTAACTCCCGAGGTATGGAAGCAGAACACAACAAAATGTAATGTGACCAATATTATATACGCATGAAACCACAGTTAGTCGCCCATATAGCATGCGAGCGTAGAGACAATGTTATTGGCTTACTCTCAGAGACACGGTGGGCAGATGTAAGCGGGGTGGCCCAGTCCAGTCTCTGACGGCCCCAGACGGCCCGCCCTTTGCCTGGGCTTAGCCCGGCTATGCCCGCGCGCGTCCCATGACGTGGGAGGACAGGCTGCAATTTAAACGCCACCGGGCGCAATGGGGGCGTGTTCATCCACAGGAGTGCAGAGGCTTCTGGTTGTCGTAGTCTCCCCGCACAGCAGCTGCGCCCTAGATGATTGTAGGCAGCGGCGGCGGGGGAGAGAGCAAGCTGCAATCAGGCAGCGCCAGCAGGGGTCAAAGCGGGTGGCAAAGGTAGCGGTAAGCCCCGACTGCAACAGGCAACCCAGGTCAAATTCTTTTCTTCGGCGGTCGCAAACAAGTACAGAGTGAACAGAGTTCCCGCTCTGACGGAGGACAGGCTGCAATTTAAACACCACCGGGCGCAAGGGGGGCGTGTTCATCCACGGGAGTGCAGAGGCTTCTGGTTGTCGTGGTCTCCTCGTACAGCGGCCACGCACTAGATGATTGTAGGCATCGGCGGCGGGGGAGAGGGCAAGCTGCAATCAGGCAGCTCCAGCAGGGGTCAAAGCGGGTGGCAAAGGTAGCGGTAAGCCTCGACTGCAACAGGCAGCCCAGGTCAAATTCCTTTCTTCGGCGGTCGCAAACAAGTACAGAGTGAACAGAGTTCCCGCTCTGCCGGAGGACAGGCTGCAATTTAAACGCCACTGGGCGCAAGGGGGGCGTGTTCATCCACGGGAGTGCAGAGGCTTCTGGTTGTCGTAGTCTCCCCGCACAGCGGCCGCGCCCTAGACGATTGTAGGCACCGGCGGCGGGGAGAGGGCAAGCTGCAATCAGGCAGCTCCAGCAGGGGTCAAAGCGGGTGGCAAAGGTAGCGGTAAGCCTCGACTGCAACAGGCAAACCAGATCAAATTCCTTTCTTCGGCAGTCGCAAACAAGTACAGAGTGAACAGAGTGCCACTAAGTATAGAAACCTGTGTCCACTGTCGGGCGTCTCGGCCACAAATCCCTGGTCCGGGGTTGATAGTCATCTGCCGCAGAGGCCGTAAGCTTGGGCGCCAGATAAGGGTGACGGCCCTCGCCCCCTAATCGCGGGCAACGAGGGTCCTCAGCGATATCGGGGGCAAAGATCTCCAAGCAGCCCTGCTGCTCTGCTTTCCGTTGCCTTACCTTACTGTTTCCAGTCAGTCCCCGGGTCTCCCAAGTGATCCAGTGATATGCGGGTAGGCCTCAAAGCCGGGGACCTCGTGCAAATGATCCTCAGCGCGAGCCCGCCCAGCCGCACACCTCCGCTGCAGCCGCCTCTCAGGTCCCCGGTGCTACAATCCTCGCCGTATTGTCCGCCTCACCTCCGATCGGGCTCCTGTGTATCCCTTTGACTCCGCTGCTGGTGGGTGGTGCTCCGCATCACAGCTAATGCTTCATATCAGACGCTCTCTCAGCTCCCGACCGCCATCTTGGATCCGCGAAGCTCGTACTTCGGAAGAGATTCTTCTGCGGGGCAGGTCGCCAAGTCAGCTGTAAAAGCAGGATCGGGTGCCCTGACTGGTAGTATGAGAGATCCCCCGTGTGTGGGGAGCTCTTTATTATTCGAATCGGATGAATGATGCGGATTTATAGGCGAGGGTCAAGGAGCCGCTTCAGCAAGCAACCATTCCCTTCGGCTGCTAGCCACGCCCCCGTAAGAACAGTATTGACAGCAAAAAATAGTGTTTGAGGAGACTGATGGGTGCAGCACCTTGAGAAAGCCCACAAAAACGACAAAGTGCCTTTAAAAATGTGAAAAGCTTTGAAATAAAATAAACTAGTACCCAAATAAATACTTAGCAACACTTTTGTTGCTGGTGGGAACCAAAATAAAACATCAAAAGGCATGTGGATTCGTATCACCCTTAACAAGTGGAAAAACTAGGTGGCACACTGTGACGAAAGCATATATACAGGTTGACTTGGTATGTACATGTAAAGAAACCTTGTGGCATGAAAAGCGACTGTTTGAATGGGAGGCTAAAAAAAAAAAAGTAAAAAGGAATGATCCAACTACACTTTGACTGTAGGAATCGAAGGACCAATCGGCACAAATTGAAATAAACCACACAATGGTGACTATTGGTGATGACGTGGTCTAAACATAGTGTTATAATCCAAACACACATAAAGTTTTCACTCAAATATATACAAACTCCAGCACTACGAAATCAATATTGTAATCAAACGTCCCGTAGGTATGCAGCTGTTGACCAGTAATCCGGGTCACAACTAGAGAAAAGAGGGATTGTGACAAGCCCCCCCTAAGATTAAATTACATGACTTGCCCAAAAATTCAGTGTTAAAGATAATATATTGTATTCCCACCATTAACTCAAAATGTTGGAAAATTTTGTAGGGCATTGTAGATAGGTTCCTCCAGTTTAGCGCACAAATCCATTTCAGCGCGCCATTGTTTCAGTGTTGGTGGGGAGGTTCGCCTCCAAGCACGAGCAATGTCTCTCTTGGCTACCAGAGTCACCAGTCCAATTAATATTCTGTCCCTACAAGACCCTCGCATCCCATCAAGTACCCCCAGCGTGCCACTCTAGGCAATAAATGTATGGAAGTTCCCAGTACCGCTGATAGGGTAGCACCAACCTGGTGCCCTTAAGGGGCAATCCGTGGGCACAGCTATACCATATGAAAGAAGTTGGCCTCTGGGGATTGGCAGCGCGTGCAGCTGGTATAAGTGAGGATCTGCATGCTGGCCTGTCTCGGGGGAGTCATATAGGTGTGGTGGAGATAGTGCAGTTGAATTAATCATAGTCGGGCAGATATCACTAGCTCCCAGGAAGCTCTCACCACTCAACCTCATCTAATTCCCAAATCCAACCCTCCCACTTTTGATGCAGTAATTCCAATGAATGCATTATGAACCAGGGCTCTGTATAGTTGAGAAATCCTGCCCTTACCCCACTTCCTCAACAACATTGGGCTTCAGTCGGATAAAAGTCTATGAGGTCACATAGATCCTCACTGTAAGATTCAAGGGATTGGTGTATTTGCAAGTACTGGTAAAACTGGGTATTTGAAAGAGAGAACTGTGTCTGAAGGTCAGCGAAAGAGTACATGGTGAGCCCTTTCCCAATGTCTGACAGTGTGGAAATACCAATCAGGTCCCAGCGATGAAACCACTTAAGTCGTGTCAATTGTGCAAGCCAACAACCTCTCCACATGTGAGTCTGCCCTGTCAGGCACCCCTTCTAGCCCATAAATCAGAGGCCCCCCTCCATATCAAGAAGACCACCCTGGTGACCTCTGGAAGTGATAGGGGGAGCGGGTAGCTATACATGTAGTGCATTACACTATTTTGGCCCAAACCACTTTGCTCCAGCCAATATACTGGGTCGCTCCAACCGCCTATCAACCAGCCATTCATAGCTAGGAGATGGGAGGCCCAATAGTATACACTAATATCCATCCACTGCCTCAATCTCTCCCTCACAGACCGAGTGACTACATGTGCCCTTAGCTATACAGGCAGGGCGCCCACCACCAGAGGAAGGAGCGAAACAGCGATGCCACCTCTGTAAACTAAGTGTTTGGAATGTAGAGCAGAAAAGTATGTAATATGTAGAGAAAATGGGGAAGTATCATTTTTAATAATGCAACTCTACCAAGAAGATTTAACGAAAAGTCCGACCATGCATTTAAGCTGGCCTTTAGACTACTCAAGAGGGGGAACATCCTTTACAACGCAACTTTTACCACGCAGTGTCTTTACGACGCAACTTTTACAACGCAAACCATTACAACGCATTGCGCTGGGGGGCGCTCTAGGATAGGGAATAGGTTTAATGTACTATCCAACACCTTCCCTACTATCCGCGGGGACTGGAGTTGGAATAGTAAATTAAACTTCACTATCCAGCGCCCAAAAGCACTATGCGTTGTAAAGGTATTCGTTGTAAATACAGCGTTGTAAAGGCATACGATGTAAAAGTATGCGTTGTAACATCATACATCCACTCAAGAGAGGTGTCAAGTTAAGGGCACAGGTGAGATCCAGTACAGTTTCCACGTTCATTTCCAAGTACTTGAAACTAAGCGGGCGAAGGGAGGTATCTGTCCTCCCATTGGTCAATGCACTAGCACCCCTCAGAAGGACAAGGAGAGACTTTGCCCTGTTAAGGCGCAGGGTGGAGACCTCCTCAAAAAGACAAAGGAGATTGAGGGCCCAAGACCACCAGGTTTGCAAGATAAAGAACAAGAACATCGTCAGTGTATAACATGATTTTTTTTCCCTCAAAGGCATTCGCCCAGTGCTAGCCCTCGAGCTGTGCAAGGACTTAATCACCATGGCAAAGAGCAGTGGGGAAAGGGTACAGCCTTGCTGGGTTCCCCGTTCAATTGGATACAATCGCAGGATTGCATCCAGTTGATTGGGACTTGAGCTGTCAGGCACGAGAAAAGAAGTGACACCATTGTGCGGATATGTGGCACATACCATGCAACCCTTCTACTAGATAATCGCAGTCAAGAGTCTCATAGGCTTTTTCACAATCAACAAGGAACAACACTAAGTCACATATCAGTTTCTCTGCGTCAGCAAGGGCACATTGCAATAGTCGGATGCAATGACGGGTACTGCAATCTGGCATAAAGCCACATCGGCCAGGATGTATTAGGGAGGTGAGAATTGGGTGGAGCCTAGTCGCCAGGATCTTGGCATATACTTTAATACCTGCATTGATTAAGGAAATGGGGCTATAGGACCCACGGTCCAGCGAAGGCGGATTGGTTTTAGGAATGACAACAATAGTCGCCAGGTCTCTGGAACGATCCTTTTCTGATGGCCTTTTTGTAGAGCCGAAGTAGCCGGAGTAATACTCCAGGGAGAAACCATCTGGGCCAGGGGTTTTCCCAGCCTTCAGGTGAATTTCATCTTCATCAATCGGTTCCTCGAGGGCTCTACACTTGGTCTGGCTCAAAGAAGGAGTTGGTATATTGTTAAAGAGGCTGCGGACTGTGGGTGTAAAACTGCCTGTAGTAGGCTGCAAACGCCTCCGCAATCTCGGGGGCTAAGGTGGCTATACTTCCTGAGACATCAGTAACCGCGGGTATAAATCGTGAGGCAATGTCTTGAGTCACCAGTTGATCCACTCTCGCCACCGGAGGACGTTGAACCAGACGAGGAGCCGTGTTGCGCATTCAGTGCCTACGAAAATTCCATGGAGGTCTAACTCTGGACGGAACCAGACAGTCTACTTTGAAGTTTTGTGCCTGGGTTACTATTGTCAGCTATTTTCATAGCGTGTTTGGAACATTGGCTTTCCTGCCATCCTCCGGGGCAGTTGCCCCACCGTCAATCACACCCTGGATACGTTGATAGGTTCTGGCATTACATTTACCAGGATTTAGTTTTCAGGAGTTCGGTACCCTGTAAAGGTCGGTCAGTGTGGTACAAGCCTTCTGTCCTTTTATATCTTTGTATGGTAGCGGAACACATGATGATATTATCATGTCTGATACAAATTCAAGATTGAGCCCCCGTGTTATTGTACTTTGATTTGACTTATTTCGCAATATTTAAAGGACAATTTAGCCAAATAAGAACTTGATCTACTGCGTCCTGACGAAGGAACTGAGGACCAGGATCCTTTTCCGAAACATGCGTCGGCGCCTTCCTTTTGTTTCTATGTTGTATGTGTAAATTCTATGTAACAATGAAGATATGGGATTAGGCGGGGCACAGCTGTTGTTTGTAACGGTAGCAAGAAGTGTAGGTAATTGCGTGTGCACTCTTGGGTCGTGTTTCCGTCGAAGCACGTTCTAATCACTGTACTGTAGTGTAGGCATGGTTATGCAGCTACATCCCCAATGGAGGCACAACGATAGAGTTCAAAACAATGATTCAGGAGTTTCAGTTGCACATTTCAAATGTTTATTTTAGATATTTTTCATTTTGTCCATAGATATTAGGTTCATATCTAGTGCCGACTTAATGAAGCATGGTAGAAAGCGGGGAACGCCTCCGATGCATTTCGGGCGGATAGCCCTTTGTCAAGGAGCGCTGTAAGGAAGACGAAAGAGCGCTGTGAACTCAAGGGTATATGGCAGCTTGTGATTTTAAAATGCTTCATAGTGCCGATCAATGGGGTGAACTGTTTAAACGAGTGGGAGAAGGTGGAGGAGGTGAAACGTCTAGCGTCAGCGCGTGACCGGTCCGGTAGGTGGTGAAGGGTGGGGTTGTGCTGGGTTATCGGTATCAGCGGTACTTACTTCGTGGGTGGGTTCGAAAACCTCTAACGCTTCCAGTGTGGGTTCGGGCGAGGTGCCTAGTTGGAATGAGGACGCGGGAAGCTTTAAAGAGACGCGGGGTGACGGGAGTGAAAGAAGGACTAAGGTTGTGATCTGTATGCAGTGTGGGGGCCATCTTGGAAAGGTGTCAGAGCTTGGGCAAAGGTGAAACGCAAGCGCGAACAATGCAATAACATGTGTATGAAAAAACGGTACAACAATGCAAGTGAGGTATAAACATAGTAGATTACAGATGACAACTAAATTCAATCCGGTCGTTAAGACCGTGAGGCTTAAGGGTGTGCAAACGATATATCCAGTACAATTCTCTCTGGAGTAGGAATTTACGTGTGTCTGTTCCTTCTTTCTTCGAAGCTGTTTCCAAAACGATGAATCGCAATTGAGCGATAGAATGTCTGGCTTCTGCAAAATGCATGGCAACATTAGATTTCTCATGTTTCAATCGAATGTTCGATTTGTGCTCATTTAGGCGTATTTTGATTTTGCGTTCAGTCTTGCCTATATATAGTTTGCCACAAGGGCATTTAAGGGCATAAATAAGGTTCGAGGTGTCACATGTGGCGTTGACTTGAAGTTTTATAGGATTGCCTTGCATGGGATGTCTGATGGTGTTTCCTTTTATGATGGAATTACAATGACTGCAATTCAAGCACGGTAATGTGCCTTTATTTACAATAAGTTTGGGAGTCGGTTTATTGAGTATTTCTTGTATGTTCTTACTCCTAGAGTATGCAAATAAAGGAGGTTGTTGGAAGATGTCCCGAAGGTCTGGATCCACTTGTAAAATGGGCCAGTGCTTGAGAATTATTTTCTTGTACATCGTGCTAGATGTGGAAAATTTCGAGACAAGTACAGTCCTTTGATTGTCTGTTTTGGGTTGTTTAGATAGAGCTTGTTCTCTTGTGATGTTCGCCACTCTAGTTTGTGCCTCGATGAGGATGGATTCCGGATATCCTCGACTTAGGAAACGTTCTTGGGTTTCTTTTATGCGCTCAGAAGCGGTTAGTTCATCGGACACTATGCGTTTAACGCGTAGCATTTGTGAATATGGCATGTGTTTTTTGAGAGCTCCCTGGTGGAAGCTGGAAAAATGGAGGGTATTGTTGCGATCAGTTGGTTTCCTGTAAAGATCAGTGCTGAAGCCTTCCGGTGTTAGTGTGACATTCACATCAGGGAATGGGATGGTGTGATTGCTGATTTGCCAAGATAGTTGTATGCGTTCATGTTTAGAGTTCAGATCGAGTAATGCCTCGTTGAGAGATTGTTCGGTGTTACTCCAAATGAAAAAAAGGTCATCAATGTACCGAGCGTACATAATGGTATTGTCTTGGAAGGTGGCATTGGCATAAATGTGACGTTTTTCGAAATCTTCCATGAAGATATTAGCGTATGTGGGAGCTGCGCAGTTTCCCATCGCCATTCCGGATAACTGCAAGTACCATTGATTATCATTTTGAAAGTAGCTGTGATATAGGGTGAAACCCATGAGTTCCAAAATGAATGTTTGCATCTCGGGGTCAATATCACTGTTGAGAAGGGCCGCTTCTATTGCTTCAATGCACGGCTGATGTCAGTTCACTCTATACTTCCATACCGCACCAAGGAGGTACATTGATGAACTTTTTTTCATGATCGCAACAATACCCTCCATTTTTCCAGCTTCCACCAGGGAGCTCTCAAAAAACACATGCCATATTCACAAATGCTACGCGTTAAACGCATAGTGTCCGATGAACTAACCGCTTCTGAGCGCATAAAAGAAACCCAAGAACGTTTCCTAAGTCGAGGATATCCGGAATCCATCCTCATCGAGGCACAAACTAGAGTGGCGAACATCACAAGAGAACAAGCTCTATCTAAACAACCCAAAACAGACAATCAAAGGACTGTACTTGTCTCGAAATTTTCCACATCTAGCACGATGTACAAGAAAATAATTCTCAAGCACTGGCCCATTTTACAAGTGGATCCAGACCTTCGGGACATCTTCCAACAACCTCCTTTATTTGCATACTCTAGGAGTAAGAACATACAAGAAATACTCAATAAACCGACTCCCAAACTTATTGTTAATAAAGGCACATTACCGTGCTTGAATTGCAGTCATTGTAATTCCATCATAAAAGGAAACACCATCAGACATCCCATGCAAGGCAATCCTATAAAACTTCAAGTCAACGCCACATGTGACACCTCGAACCTTATTTATGCCCTTAAATGCCCTTGTGGCAAACTATATATAGGCAAGACTGAACGCAAAATCAAAATACGCCTAAATGAGCACAAATCGAACATTCGATTGAAACATGAGAAATCTAATGTTGCCATGCATTTTGCAGAAGCCAGACATTCTATCGCTCAATTGCGATTCATCGTTTTGGAAACAGCTTCGAAGAAAGAAGGAACAGACACACGTAAATTCCTACTCCAGAGAGAATTGTACTGGATATATCGTTTGCACACCCTTAAGCCTCACGGTCTTAACGACCGGATTGAATTTAGTTGTCATCTGTAATCTACTATGTTTATACCTCACTTGCATTGTTGTACCGTTTTTTCATACACATGTTATTGCATTGTTCGCGCTTGCGTTTCACCTTTGCCCAAGCTCTGACACCTTTCCAAGATGGCCCCCACACTGCATACAGATCACAACCTTAGTCCTTCTTTCACTCCCGTCACCCCGCGTCTCTTTAAAGCTTCCCGCGTCCTCATTCCAACTAGGCACCTCGCCCGAACCCACACTGGAAGCGTTAGAGGTTTTCGAACCCACCCACGAAGTAAGTACCGCTGATACCGATAACCCAGCACAACCCCACCCTTCACCACCTACCGGACCGGTCACGCGCTGACGCTAGACGTTTCACCTCCTCCACCTTCTCCCACTCGTTTAAACAGTTCACCCCATTGATCGGCACTATTAAGCATTTTAAAATCACAAGCTGCCATATACCCTTGAGTTCACAGCGCTCTTTCGTCTTCCTTACAGCGCTCCTTGACAAAGGGCTATCCGCCCGAAATGCATCGGAGGCGTTCCCCGCTTTCTACCATGCTTCATTAAGTCGGCACTAGATATGAACCGAATATCTATGGACAAAATGAAAAATATCTAAAATAAACATTTGAAATGTGCAACTGAAACTCCTGAATCATTGTTTTGAACTCTATCGTTGTGCCTCCATTGGGGATGTAGCTGCATAACCATGCCTACACTACAGTACAGTAAATTCTATGTAATCTTTCACTGTTAGGTCTTGTCGTTATTGTTTCACTGTGGCTTAATTGTGTTTGGAAGCTTTTGATGAATGTTTGGATGTTTGGTGTGATTAGATGAATGAATGATATTGTTTGCCTATTGTGTTTGAGGATTACTGTATATAGTATGTTTGTATGCTTTGTAAATATTGTACATATAGAATAAGTATGTTGATAACGTTACTGTGCTATGAATATGTTTTTCATGTCAGAAAATTATAACAATAAAAAAGAAAATATGTTTTTCAAATATGTTTTGCTGTGGGACAATGTTAATATATATTCAATGAAGGATATATTACCGAGATATTGATGTGATACCTAGGAGAGGTTTGTTCTTGTTCTTCTTGAGTCACCAGTTGATACAGGAGCACACCATTTTTGTTGCTGTGTTCGTAGATACGTTGGATGGCTGCCCTCCAACAACGATGTGCTTCACATAGGAATAGTTGCTGTTGCGTGACCTTGTCTATATTGAGTTGGCGGGTGAGTGTCTCAGTGGTGCCCAGGTCATCCTAGACTCATTGTCAAATATGTGAGTCTCCAGGTGTAGGAAAGTGGGTTTCTGTTGCAGTAACCCCCCACTTTTTGCCAGACTACTGATGCACTTTTCCTTGATGTGCCCTGGGTCTCTGCCAATCAGGTGCCCAGGGCCTGTGTTCCTTCCCCCAAACTAACCCAATTGACATCTCTGGCCACATGTCAGCCCCTGGTAAATGGTACCACAGGTACCCAGGGCACTGTGACCAGAGAAGGCCCTAAAGGCTTCAGCACTTATTGTGCCACACTTAAAGGCCCTGCACCCTGACACTCACACACTGCCTTTGCAGGCTGCATGTCTTGGTGCAGAACAAAGTGAAGAGTCGACATGGCACATGGTGTGCCATGCCCACAAAACACTGTCCTGGCATACATCAGTCACCCCTCTAGCTGGGTGCCCTATGCCAGTGGTGAGGGTACAGGTGCATGACCCCAGTACCCCTACAGTACCCAGGTCCATTCCTGGGCACTGTAATAGCAGTACTGCCATTAGAGTATATGGTGCTGGGAGGTTGTCATTACGAACTCCACAGCACCATAATGGCTGCACTGAAGACTGGGAAGTTTGGTATCAAACTTCTCAGCACATTAAACCCACACAGATACCAGTGTGGGATTTAATGTAAAATGCATGACAGAGGGCATCTTAGAGATGCCCCCTAAAACTGGACCAACTTCCAGTGACCTGACTGAATGGCTGCCTAGGCTGCCACCACGAGACATGTTTCTGGACCCCCGGGTCGAGAGCTTGCCGCTCTAGGGAGTCTGAAACAATGCACATCCTGGGACAAAGTGCCAAGCCTCCTCCCCCAGGGTGGGCGGGGTTCACGGAGGAGAAGCTTCAATGGTTTATCGCCTTTGTGAGCCTCTCCAGACCACTTGCTGCTCTCAGCAACTGGTTCCCACTAGTTCTACCCCCCACTTTGGGTGGGAGACCCGGTGGGAAAAGCAAGAGAGGAAGAGAGGTGTGCCCACCTCTGCCAACTCCACCCCTAAGGTGGGGGAGGTGAGGTGAAGCACAACCTCGAGTCCCCGCCATCTTGAGGATGGGGGGACCCAGCCAACCAGGAACAGGCTCCTGCCCCCCTCCTACTGGAAAAATTGCAGAATAGGGGGTGCACCCACCCCAGGGAAGCGACCCATTGGTCCCTGCCCTTTACCTACCTGTAACACCCCTAAATGTAGTATTTAGGGGCACCCTGAACCTTCCTTCCTCAGATCCAGCAACCACAAGAAAAGAAGAAAAACGAGAAGCCGTGCAGAGCTAACAAGAGGATGACGTCCACTGACTTGACCCCAGTTCTAGAGGCCTGTCTCCCCTCGAATCTGCTCCTGCGAAACCCCGGCGTGTCTAGGGAGCAACCTCAAAAACCCTGGAAGGCCTGCCTGCATTCACTTTCCAAGCTGTTTCTCCCGTGAACACCGGCCATGTTTAAACTGCAGCTTCTGGTGCCAGCCAGAAACCGCGAATCCAGCACCCTCTGCACCCGCCGAGCCCGGCTCCTGCTTGAGTGAACAAACACCACGAAGAAGTCCCCCCAGCGATCGTGACCCAAGATTCGGCGACTTCTGACCTGCCTCAAGCCTCCAGATGTCGCCTGCAATGCAGAGGCCCCCCCACCGCGACCAGAGAGGGTAAGAAAATCCGACGTGATACTGCCCATCCCACAGTGATGTTTATTGGGTTAACCTCTTGTCTCATTCTGGGAAGAAGAGCGAGACTCGCCAGCACAGGAGTACCGCCTTTGTAGGTGCCAGTGTTGAAAATAGACAATGTATATGCACATAAGCGGCGTTCATTTGCGTTCACTGTGCCCCTTGTTGTAAGCAGAACGGATATCGCGAATCACTGACTGTGTTATCCCGCCAGCGTAGACCCCTGCATACACGTACACGACAGCCATTTTGGGCACCATGGCCTCTCTGCCCGTTTTGTTAAACCCCCGGCACCCCTCCCCGCGAGCACTGCTCATGCATCAGCCATAAAACCCTCTCCCTCTGCGTGACCCTGCTCTAGAAGTAACACTCCAGCTCGACCCACACCCCCCCATTCCCTCCCAAGACCTTTTGACCCGGTCCCAAGTCCTAAGACCAAGCCTCATGGATGTACACCCCCCTTTCCTGCCCAGCATAACAAAACCGTGATACACCAGTCGAAGTGCCCGATCTTATCGCCTGCCCAACCTTTGATCTGATCATCCCCTCCTGCCCTCGTGTCCTGTAGGAATGTCCGGCTGAGAGATCACAATCTCTTGTTACATTCAGGAGGGGAGGATGACATCTGAGCGACTGGTATGGGAATAGGCCTGAAGCTGGGATTCCAAGCATGCTTTCTCCTACTTCAAAGCGTCTTTATTGCAATAAGGAATGTTTGTGCATCATAAACATGTGTATAAAAGACGAAGCCTCAGAGAAACTTGTTAGAGCACCTCCTGAAGACACTATGCGAGTGTCCGAAATGACTGGCTCTCCTCATGAGAAATAAAGCTCTGTTCTTGCTTCCCTGTTTCCAGCGCCCATCTCTTTATTTGGTAATTGTTCAAGATGGGAACCAAGAGGCGTCTTACGCCAGCAGCCTGGGCATCAGGTGCGTTATGGGCTGACTTTTCCACAATTGGCGCCCCAACGCGGGGTCCTTCAGCGACATAAGGTTCGGTAAGAGAGGTCCAGACGATGGGGTGAACATCTAAACGATTGGAGTATACCTGCCTTGAGAGGGCCCTCGTCCGGCTGCTGATTGAATGAACTTCACCGATTCCGAATGGACCTCTCTCTCAAGTGACCTACTGTCCTGACTGGAATCCCACAGGAATGCTGCGGTAAAAACATGGAGAAAGAGAACGATTGGGCGCTGGAGAAAGGAAGGCGAAGAATTGCCCACACGGTCCGGTCCGGGTAAGATTAAGTAGGACGTCTTTACGTCCGATTGGTAGGATGGCTTTATCCATCTGATTGATTGATTGATTGTATTTGAAGTATTGGTTCTCTTTGAGACATTTTCTATTTGCAAACAGCGATGAATAGGAACGTTCCTCTCTCTTTGCAAATAGTAAAGGATAGGTAATGCAGACGTTTGTCCCCCATTGTAATCCGTCATGCCTATTTTTTTCGCCCCACTGATTGTTTGTTATCGATTTTTATCGATTATTGCTCTTTGAGATATTCTCTGTCTGCAAACAGGGAAGAATAGAAATATTCTGCTCCCCTTTTGCAGATAGTGAAGGATAGGTAATGCAGACTTTTGTCCCCGTTGTAATCCGTCATGCCTGTTTTTCTCCCCATTGATTGATTGATTGTCTGGACATTTATTGTTCAAGGAATAGTTCTCTTGAGGTATTTTCTGTTCGCAAATAACATAGAAAGGAAATATTCTGTCTAGATCTTTGCAAATAGTGAAGGGTAGGTAATGCGGACCTTTGTCCTCCGTTGTAATCTCTCGGGCCTATCTACTCCCCACTGATTGGTAAACTAGTTCCTCCCGGACCATTTATTAGAGGTAGGTCATCTGGCTTGATCAGAGGGCACCCCTAATAAAAAGGACATATGCAATAATAATGAAGTAATCACCGTATCCTGTTAACAGAAACTTAGCATGAAACACGATAGGAATAAAAAGGGAAGAAAGAAATAAGAAAGCAAAATCAGTAGGCCACTGATGAGTTTTTTGATTTCGCTAGAAATAAGAAACGTTAGAAAAAAGCCCGTAATAAGAAACATGACAATGGTGAGAGAAGCCAAGCTTGACATCGCGGCAGCCACGAGGCGACAAGGCTTCGTCACCCCTCACTGCTCCAAACATGTCTGCCCCACCGCCTGCCACGCCCCAATAACGGTAACAAGATACAAGTCAACAGATACCTACCCCCATTCTGGAAACTTCCGAAATGCAGCAGGTTCACGGCTACGCCCATCCGGAAGACGAGATCTTCGGCACGTGTAGGGCGGGTCCTGCTGCCAGCCGCCGGCCGGAGGTCATCGAGTAAGGTGGGCCCGAAGAAGAGCCGAGGCCGATGGGGGCCGGCCGTCCCCACTTCTTCAATAATGGCTGCGACAACACTGGGGGGGGATGTCTTGCTCATGCCACCGACCCCCCCCCCCCTCGCATCTCCTGGTCCAGCCACGGCTTGATAGAAGCTCCCCGTCCGGCCCTGAAGCGGCGCCTTGCAGGCCACCGGGGGGGGGGATGTCTTGCCTATGCCTCCGACCCCCCCCCTCTCATCGCCTGGTACGGCCATCATGTATATTAGCGCCGAGGAAAACGGCGTGGGGTGCGCTGGGAGGGAGAGGCGGCGCGAACGAGCCTCTCCCACCTCCCCAGGTGGAGGCCCCCAGTGGCACCCCCAGCGCTCCACGCACCCGACAAGGGTTCGCCGACTCTTGTGATGCAGTGACTGCTGAAACTCGTAAAATGGCGATCGACCGTGCTGGAGCGGGCCCGGGGTGAAGAGATGGCCCGGCTGCTTGTTGATTAAGAAGCGGGTCCCACCATCATAAAAGTTCTCCTCGACCTTGAAGATTCTATAGGAGCCACGGGGGTCCCCGACCCCCGCAGATACCCCCGATGGGGAATGACTGCCATGATTGTCCGCGGAACGTCGGCGCTCCCATGCTGACGCCAGCCTCAATTTGAATGACTAAAATCCTGCAGACTACAGTTCGGATCAGTTCCGGTGAAAACCCAGTAGGAAAAAAAAAATGTGTCCTCCCTCCCCCCCTCCCTTTTTGACTGATGGTTCATACTGCCGATCCCTTTCTGTTGCCCTTTAACGGAACTTTTTGGACTGCCGAAAGAGGCTCTGGGCCAACCACGAGTTGGTGGAGATTTTGACTATGCCTGGATCTGCCTGGCTGCACCCAAAATGGCGCTGGTACGAATGAAATTTTCAACTCCTTGTTGTACCCCGATTGCTCCACCTTGGTGTCATGAAATATGTATACAGTTTTTAAAAACAATGAATTGATATGGGATGGGTACTGATTATGTGTTCGGACAATGAATTGAAGTGAGATGGGTGCTGATTGAACATTCGGACAATGAATTGCTGTTAAGTTTGGCGCATCATGATTATTGAAAGTTCGAATTTCAACACTTATGATACTTGCTCACACTGAAGTTTCGATATGATTTTATTGCACTTGTCGCACTTTTATTATGAAATCAACGACCACCGACTCCATTAGGTGTTCCACTAATAAGTATCCCCACATGTACAGTTCTGGCCGGCCCACGGGGTTGTAGGCCCGTATTTATGCACCGACATTTTTTATTAAAGATTTTTGGAGAAATCGTGCGTAGTTGTCACGTGTAAATTGGTAAGTTTCGAGTAAATGACCACTGTTTCCGATATAACTGAATTACAGGTGAAATGGCTCAGCTCGATTAGTTAAGGGTTAAAAAGTATAGTACGCAGAAATATTGCAAATCTGAATGGTCCAGGTTTTTGTTGTATGTACTTTGCATATTCTTGTACAACCTAAAGCAACCGCTAAAAGATCCTGGTATTTAGCCCATACTTTATACGCTACCTGTATCAGGAAAATTGTGCTAAAAATGCCCCTAAGTCGCCCCGAAGGAGTGCCACCTGACCTCCCTGCATACGATCCGTAGTGCCACACTTGGGCGACCTATGCTATCCCCAGGCTTCCGATAAATCATCTCTCCCACACTAAACGGTCCCCCTGGGCTCAAACGCCAAGTTGGCAGGGACTGCATCCCGTGGAGATAGGCCGAGTATGTAGTAAGTAAAAGCCTTTTCGAGTTTATGCGCGCTAATGTGTTTTTTTAAATACTGCCCCCGTCCCCCTTCTTTTTCCCTCTTTCTGCAGGTCACATCGGAACGTCGATTAAAGTACGAAAAAATGGTGATCTAGCGGACGACGAGAACGGAAAAAGGGGTTCGATTATGGTACCTACACACGACAAGCAACAAATGACTATTTCTCTCCCTGAACTTAGCGCTTGGGAGGACAGCTTGAAGCGGGAACTACCAAATATGACTTCGCTCGGCAAGCCGAATACAACAAAGAATGACGTGCACTAATAAATAAATTCCTACGTTTAACTAAAAAGGGAAAGTTTAAGGAATATTCCGAGGTGAGGTTTACCCAAGTACCTTCTGTTTGGAGGACTAGGAATGTTGCCAGAGTTTAAAATCTACTACCTCCTTTTCGCACCCTCATAGACATAAAACTCAAAGCTGCCCCATTGTAAGTGTGTGCAACCAAAGCCACCAGTGAAGGCAGCCGACGATAAAAGAGAAGAAAAAGGTAAAAAGAGCTTAGGATGCTAAGGATGCGCAGCATACCGGAAGAGATCATTTTGGCCAATAACTGTTCTATGTTTTGTCTTGGACTTTTTGTATATAATACATGTACTGTCTCCCCCGCATGAGTTTGTGTGTACGTAATGTATGGATCTACGGCATCCCTCTGCCTGTGTTTCTGTATTACTTAACCCCTGCTGTTCTGTGTTGTGTGCGCACTGAATGGCCCATTATTGTACACGTTTCTCTCTCTCTCTCTCTCTCTCTCCATGTCATACGTGTACCGAATGGACCATTTAGAGTGCGGACTCTCTCTCTCTCTCTCTCTCCCTCTCTCTCTCTCTCTCTCTCTCTTTCTCTTTCTCTCTCTCTCTCTCTCTGTCTCTCTCTCTCTCTCTCTCTCCCCCCCCCTCTCTCTCTCTCTCTCTCTCTCTCTCTCTAAAGTCCCCCTGTTCCCCCCTCCCTTGTGTGGTAACGATGTGCCCCACCGGCACAAACCTAATTGGGTCTCTTCGAACACAAAGGTGTTCGGCAAAATTTACAGGAACTAAAACGATTATAACTTGCAATATTACTACCTCTCCTTTCTACAAAACGACAGAACCCGAGTTGGTAACGAAAGAAAGGACAGGTAAGACGACTGATGTCCCCTAATCTGGCCATTTATATGGGGACTATAATGTCAATGGTCTTCTGTTTTTCAGCTCGTTAGAAATGCAATCCCCAATGCCCAGATTGCCTCACCCCTCTGCACTTAAGGACTGTGATGTCCAAAGCGTTCCCGCTTCTCCCGATTGACCCCAGCTCCCTGTCCAAAGCGTTCCCGCTTCTCCCGATTAACCCCAGCTTCATGTCAGCTACCCCCGAAGCGTAATTGATGACCTTGATTAACGGTCACTCCCCAAGAAGAGCATGTTTTACATCTGCCCCCCCCCTCCCCCTTCTTCATGACGATAACGCCCCTGCTTGCAAGGGTTAGCCGACCCCGAAGGGAAATGTAAGATTGTCAGTACTTGGGTTAAAAAGAAAAAGGGCGAGTCTCTACCTAAGGACTCGATTTCGAGTTTAATATAATACACTGTTGATAGAAGTCTGATTTCTCTCCACGTACGTCACGAATGAACGCCAACTAGGCTTATGAATTCAGTGGAAATGCCCTCCTACATATTCCATAAGTGATGACTTCTGACTGTGACCGATGAACCTATCCCCCACTTACTTAGGATTGGGGACGGAATTAAGATGTATAAATGTCTTCTCCTGCCAGTTTCTCTAAAACTTGTTTTTTTACCCATTCAAAGATACAATCACCGGAGGAGAGGAGCTGGACGTGACGCACAGCCTGGCCACAGATCATGAAGCACGTGTGACCTCAGCCAAAGGTGGAGCCACAGAGCAACGAGACGCGGGACGAGGCACCACTCTCAAACTCGGCAGATTAAGGAATGAAGGGCTGCCTTGAAGCCCTCGATTTGCTGACCCACTCGTGCCTGAAGTCCCCGTCCCTTTTGAGCCCGACTGATGGGCCTGCCTGCTCGTCGTCCTTTGCTCCTTTGGTCCCTTGGTGTTTTCAAAGATCTGATCCCACTCCGCCCTCTCTTCCCTTGATTATTCAACAACATCACCCTTTTCGCGTAACTTTTGACTATAGAATGAGGTTTTGCCACGGAAAAAGAAAGACACGCAGGTGCCCAGCTTGAGGCACCCCTAAGAAAATCAGTTAGGAAACAGGACTGTGATCTAACAGCAGAGGACTGATCGCACCCTGCAACGTGTAAGGATGAATCTGAGCTGGACCTATAGCTCCACCGCCGGTGCTCAACAGCGCCAACAAAAGAAGACGGACTCTGTTGAAAAGACATTGTGACGAAGACCCCCCCCTTCCTGAACTTTCTACTCACCCCCTTGACTAATTGCTTGTATCGAACTAAATTCCTCCCTCAACCATTTTGTATTGCTTTCTAAAATGTTTCATCGGTCACTCATGTATTTAGTTTTCCAAAAGTCTCTTATAGCACTGACAAGACCCGAAGGTATCAGAGCACTTTTTACTGTATGTTGATGTCACCGGAGAGAAAGTCAGAACCTGATTCTATAATGTGTCGGAACCTCTTTCTTTATTAACCCCAACTAAGTATTATACCGATCTCTAGACTTGTATGAAGAACCCAACAAATGTAAACTCACATGTACAGCATTCCGCCAATCGTATCGACTGTATAAAAATGATCTAGCTTATGTGAAAAAGCGGCGACTGTTGAAAATAGACAATGTATATGCACATAAGCGGCGTTCATTTGCGTTCACTGTGCCCCTTGTTGTAAGCAGAACGGATATCGCGAATCACTGACTGTGTTATCCCGCCAGCGTAGACCCCTGCATACACGTACACGACAGCCATTTTGGGCACCATGGCCTCTCTGCCAGTTTTGTTAAACCCCCGGCACCCCTCCCCGCGAGCACTGCTCATGCATCAGCCATAAAACCCTCTCCCTCTGCGTGACCCTGCTCTAGAAGTAACACTCCAGCTCGACCCACACACCCCCATTCCCTCCCAAGACCTTTTGACCCGGTCCCAAGTCCTAAGACCAAGCCTCATGGATGTACACCCCCCTTTCCTGCCCAGCATAACAAAACCGTGATACACCAGTCGAAGTGCCCGATCTTATCGCCTGCCCAACCTTTGATCTGATCATCCCCTCCTGCCCTCGTGTCCTGTAGGAATGTCCGGCTGAGAGATCACAATCTCTTGTTACATTCAGGAGGGGAGGATGACATCTGAGCGACTGGTATGGGAATAGGCCTGAAGCTGGGATTCCAAGCATGCTTTCTCCTACTTCAAAGCGTCTTTATTGCAATAAGGAATGTTTGTGCATCATAAACATGTGTATAAAAGACGAAGCCTCAGAGAAACTTGTTAGAGCACCTCCTGAAGACACTATGCGAGTGTCCGAAATGACTGGCTCTCCTCATGAGAAATAAAGCTCTGTTCTTGCTTCCCTGTTTCCAGCGCCCGTCTCTTTATTTGGTAATTGTTCAAGATGGGAACCAAGAGGCGTCTTACGCCAGCAGCCTGGGCATCAGGTGCATTATGGGCTGACTTTTCCACACCAGTGTGTGTGTGTGTGTGTGTGTGTGGGGATGGGACCATCATATAAGATACCTAGGCCATTGTCCAGGCTCAACAAGGCCAACTCTGCCATCTAGGCTAAGTCCTCTCCGACCCTCGCCCATCCAATCATTGGTGACCAGGAGCTACAATGCCGTATATAGTATAGCCAGATGTCCACAAGCCTCAACTCACCAGTGAACGTTGATTGACGCGAGCATCCCAGGCGATGCCCTGAGTCGGCGCTCCCCAAAGGAATGTTCGAACAAACTAGTTGAGCTTCTTTGGACCAAGCATTAGAAAGTGGAAGCAGAATATTTTGCAGGATATATTGGTACTCTCAGCCTTGGCCCGAAAAATTCCTCAGGATCGAGTCATTGCTCAAAAGGGTCCACCTTTCGACAGCCCCAAATCTGTTTGCTATAATCCTAATAAGAAAAAAACACACACAGACACACACACATACACACACACACACACACACACATATATATATATATGTAAATATATATATATATATATATGTATATATATATATTCTGTAACAAAAAAGGGTATGCCGCACTCAGGAACTGTATTAACTCTGTCTAGTTGGCAAACTCCACAGCAAGATTAGTCTGTCACACCGACGCGTTTCAGGCACACGCCCTTTCTCACGGTGGGCGGCACTACTTTTCTCTTTGCTTAAAAAGGCTTTGCATTACAGCCCCCTGTCTTAGGATTTCTGGGACTTGTAGTTCATATATACATATGCAACAAAGTGACACCTTTTGTGACAGTTGTATATCTTTGTGTAAGGTTACATTTTCTAATACTAGCATATTTAACAAACAATGTGTGCAATCGCATTATATGTGTAAAAAAAGTGCCAAAAAAAGTATTAAAAATGTAACCTTACACAAAGATATACCACTGTCACAAAAGGTGTCACTTTGTTGCATATGTATATATGAACTACAAGTCCCAGAAATCCTAAGACAGGGGGCTGTAATGCAAAGCCTTTTTAAGCAAAGAGAAAAGTAATGCCGCCCACCGTGAGAAAGGGCGTGTGCCCGAAACGCGTCGGTGTGACAGACTAATCTTGCTGTGGAGTTTGCCAAATAAACAGAGTTAATACAGTTCCTGAGTGTGGCGTACCCTTTTTTGTTATAGAAGATTTACTGGACCTGTGGTTGGTCCCACGCACGCACCAGCCGAAGAGCGCTCTAGCTTCAACCGCCATTGTTTGTATATATATATATATATTACCTACTGGCGGTCGCCAGTAGGTATATATAGTTAGGATTTTTTCTCTATGGGATTTTTGAAAATTCTATGTCTAATAACTTTGGCGTTTGTGGACGGAATTGGCTGAAATTTTCAGGAAAATGGCACATTTTGTTTCTGAGCAGCCCTTGAAAATTTGGGGGGGGGTTCGTCAAGGGGGGGCTGAGAAAAAAGGGGGGTCCCAAAACGTGTTTTTAACATTGAGTTTTCCATAGGGCGGTTGGCCTCACTTTTAGCCCGAACGGCTGAATGGATTTGCACGAAACTTGGCAAAATTGTAGGGACTGGTAGCCCGATGTGCCTTTTGTAGGTCTCAATATATGTGCTACAGTGGATTTTGAGAAATTAACGTTCAAAAACAAGATGTATATCTGTAACAGCGGACCGGGCAGCGCTCCAGGACGCGTACTTTTCGCGCAACGGAGCTTTGTGAAGCGAAGCTGATTGGTTCTCCGGCGTCTGTCAACATTCCAAACAGTCCGTAGCGGCCGCCATCTTGTCTCTCGGTAGGATCGAGAGACAAGAGGAGGCCAAAGCGAAGGGGCAAATGACCATAAGGGGGAATAGTAGATCCTCGCTGACCCCCTAGGTTTGATGTGGAGGTTTTAAAAGGGCCCCGCGGGGCAAAAAAAAAAAATAATAATAATAATCGAACGGCTGAATGGATTTGCACGAAACTTGGCAAAATTGTAGGGACTGGTAGCCCGATGTGCCTTTGCTAGGTCTCAATATGTGTGCTTCAGTGGATTTTGAGAAATTAACGTTCAAAAAAAGATATATATCTGTAACAGCGCACCGCTTCGCGTACTTTTCGCGTTACGGAGCTTTGCGAAGCGAAGCTGATTGGCTCTCCGGTGTCTGTAAACATTCCAAACAGTCCGTAGCGGCCGCCATCTTGTCTCTCGGTAGGATCGAGAGACAAGAGGAGGCCAAAGCGAAGGGGCAAATGACCATAAGGGGGCATAGTAGATCCTCGCTGACCCCCTAGGTTTGATGTGGAGGTTTTAAAAGGGCCCCGCGGGGCAAAAAAAAAAAATAATAATAATAATCGAACGGCTGAATGGATTTGCACGAAACTTGGTAAAATATTAGGGACTGGTAGCCCGATGTGCCTTTGCTAGGTCTCAATATATGTGCTTCAGTGCATTTTGAGAAATTAACGTTCAAAAACAAGATATATATCTGTAACAGCGATCCGCTTCGCGGAGATAAAATTATATCTGTATTACCTAGCTGTTGCTAACACCAGTTAGCGACGGCTAGTAGGAGATAGCGACCATCTTGGGCCCCACTTTGCATGTGAGTGATATTTATCACTAATGACATGCAAAGTGGGCATGCCAAGATGTTAGCGACTGGAAACAGTCGCTAACATCGCTATCTCCTATTATCAACTTTTGGAAATATTCGAGATAAGCGCGAATATCTCCAAAAAGTAACAGCTGCCCTGAGCAGTTCTTAGCCATGTTATCCAATGGGAGGTGGATAACATGGCTAAGAGCATTAGCTCGGTAATGCATGAATATCGCTGAGTTTTCAGCGATATTAATGCATTGCGGTCGTTTTTTATCGTATTTGCGATAAACCTTGATAATAGCAAGGTTTATCTGCGATAATTTCTGACGGTAAAAAAATCTTTGCAATGCATCGTTAGGGATAAATATCGCTTAACTTTGGTAATATGCCCCAACGTCTGTTAACGTTCGATTCGAAGGAAATCAGGAAGTGTTGAAAAACATTGTCTGCGCCATCTTGTCTTTTTTCAAATGCCACACTTTTGTCGTGCACGGCAGCCATTTTAGATGCCTTGACCAGACCCACTCTGTGCACGCTGTCGATCCTTAGCATGGCTCCCCACCCTCGCAAGCATCTCACCCAGGCAGTGGTCACCCCCGCTCTCTGTCTTATGCATGGGTAATAAACCTCCCCCCATCTGCGCTGCTCTTCCCTGAGAATCACACCCTGTGCCCGCCCGACACCTCCCTTTCGCCCTATTCACTACCGCACCCTCTGACACTCCTTTTCCTCTGTGTCCGATTGTCCAGGCTGGTCCTAGGGTATCAGCTAGCCCTGCAGATGTAGTTTATGGCCACAGCTGTAAAGAATCACCCCTCTTCAAAGGAGTTATAGTAGATCAAGGCCCACACTCGATGAGATCCGTCACAGCAGAAGCGTTGCTATTATCTGAAAACCATCCTGTATTGTGATTGGGGAGGGGACCGAGCGTGAAGCGGAAGATTCTAGGGATGACTCTTTGTACATCAAAGTTTTTACAATTATGTGTCACATTAAAAATATATAGCACTCCGACAAAGTAGTAAGATTATAAAACTTTAATAATTTATAAATATATACAAGAAAACAAAAATAGTAATAACATATAAAAAATTTTAGGGAAAAACAACGAAGTAGCGGTCGGCTGTGCGAATAGTCCCAACGCAGCACAACGTCCAGATTTCCGGCGTGGGGCGTCGCGGGGGGTGGGTCATCAGTAGCAAACTGTTGTGAGAATAGTTCCAAGGCAGCAGAACGCGCCGAAATCTAGATGACACGAAAGTGATGTCTAGTAAGTTGCCACCCAGCAAATAACGGCGTGGGGCGTCGCGGGGGGTGGGTCATCAGTAGCAAACTGTTGTGCGAATAGTTCCAAGGCAGCAGAACGATGGCACCAAGGTGATGTCCAGTAAGTTGCCGCACTGGTTTTGGTATCCTACATAGCTGCTCCGAATAACGGCGTGGGGCGCCCCGGGGGAGGCGGCGTGAACGGGCCTATCCAGGTGGAGTGTCATCTGTTGTAGTGGGGCGCCCCTTTACCGTTTCAGTTGCCATTCCGTCTGTTTTTGGTCCACTGTGTCAAAAGCCGCAATTCAGCTGAGTTGCGCCCACTCTTGCGGTGCAGCGATAGGCGGCTGTCACAGGACTCTCAAAATGGCGGCAGGCTCTTTCCTTTTTGGGCCTGGTCCACTGAAATGGCCCTGGGACACCTTGGAAATCGGACGCTTGTCTGCTAGGTCTTGGACCCCATTGTCGATAGCGTCCCCTCCGCCTTGAGAATTCATCAAAGGTTTTGGGGGCCCCGACTCCTGCAGGCTTCTGGTGGGGAGCGGCTGCCATGATTGCTCGCGGAATGACCACGACGGAGCTACGAGATGGTGGTGCTCTCATGCTGACGCCAGCTTCAGTCTGAAACATCCAGAAACAAGGTGGGGCTTTCATCGTTTGGGAAAAAAAAAAAGTTTTCATCCAATGAAAAGTGTTGTTTTTAGGTCATATGATCAAGCCTTCCATCATTAGGAAACCAAAAGTAAAATGAACCAATGAAAAGTTTTATAAACAAGTCACATGACCTGTTATGCGGCATAGGGTATAAAATGCGGAGAAAATACGTTGGCACGTGAGGCGGCGTCAGTAGCGGACCGATGTGCGAATAGGCCGAAGGCAATACAACGCGCCAAGATCCGGATGGCACCGAGGTGGTGTCCAGCAA
Organism: Lissotriton helveticus; assembly: GCF_964261635.1. Lineage (NCBI taxonomy): Eukaryota > Metazoa > Chordata > Amphibia > Caudata > Salamandridae > Lissotriton > Lissotriton helveticus. The sequence goes on along the minus strand of NC_136073.1, from coordinate 599,706,552 downwards.
GTTGCAGCACTGGTGTGGCCATCCTACAATGCTGAAAGTCGGCTTGGGGCGCCCCGTTGGCCTGTGAGTTCGCGTCAGTAGCGGACCGATGTGCGAATAGGCCGAAGGCAGCACAACGCGCCAAGATCCGGATGGCAGCGAGGTGGTGTCTAGTAAGTTGCCGCACTGGTGTGGCCATCCAACAATGCTGAAAGTCGGCGTGGGGCGCCCCGTTGGCCTGTGAGTTTGCGTCAGTACCGGACCGATGTGCGAATAGGCCGAAGGCAGCACAACGCGCCAAGATCCGGATGGCACCGAGGTGGTGTCTAGTAAGTTGCCGCACTGGTGTGGCCATCCTACAATGCTGAAAGTCGGCGTGGGGCGCCCCGTTGGCCTGTGAGATGGCGTCAGTAGCGGACCGATGTGTGAATGGGGCCGAAGGCAGTGCAACAATATTTTCGGAATAGAAGACACCACTAGGCGCTGAGATGCCAAGATCCGGATGGCACCGAGGTGGTGTGTAGCAAGTTGCCGCACTGGTGTGGCCATCCTACAATGCTGAAAGTCGGCGTGGGGCGCCCCGTTGGCCTGTGAGTTTGCGTCAGTAGCGGACCGATGTGCGAATGGGGCCAAAGGCAGCGCAACAATAGTTTCTGACTGACACCACAAGGCGCTGAGATGCCAAGATCCGGATGGCACAGAGGTGGTGTCATAGTTGAGAGTTCTGAGCAGCGGTTGTACCACTGTCTGAAGCTTATTTGCAGCTGCTGCAGCTTCACTACGCGTCAAGATCCGGATGGCACCGAGGTGGTGTCTAGTAAGGTGTACTGGTGTGGCCATCCTACAATGCTGAAAGTCGGCGTGGGGCGCCCCGTTGGCCTGTGAGTTTGCGTCAGTAGCGGACCGATGTGCGAATAGGCCGAAGGCAGCACAACGCGCCAAGATCCGGATGGCACCCAGGTGGTGTCTAGTAAGTTGTCGCACTTCTGTGGCCATCCTACAATGTTGAAAGTCGGCGTGGGGCGCCCCGTTGGCCTGTGAGATGGCGTCAGTAGCGGACCGATGTGCGAAGGGGGCCAAAGGCAGCGCAACAATATTTTCTGATTTGAAGACACCACAAGGCGCTGAGATGCCAAGATCCGGATGGCACCGGGGTGGTGTCTAGCAAGTTGTGGCACTGGTGTGGCCATCGTACAATGGTAAAAGTCGGCGTGGGGCGCCCTGTTGGCCTGTGAGATGGTGTCAGTAGCGGACTGATGTGCGAATGGGGCCAAAGGCAGCGCAACAATATTTTCTGACTGACACCACAAGGCGCTGAGATGCCAAGATCCGGATGGCACCGAGGTGATGTCTAAGTTGCGGACTGATGTGCGAATGGGGCCAAAGGCAGCGTAACAATATTTTTTGTATGGAAGATACCACTAGGCGTTGAGATGCCAAGATTCGGATGGCACCGAGGTGATGTCTAGCAAGTTGCTGTACTGGTGTGGTCATCCTACAATGCTGAAACTCGGCGTGGGTCGCCCCATTAGCCTGTGAGATGGCGTCAGTAGCGGACCGATGTGCGAATAGGCCGAAGGCAGCACAACGCGCCAAGATCCGGATGTCACCGTGGTGGTTTCCTAGTTGAGAGGCACTTCATCTGCAGTGGGGCGTCGAGATCCGGATGGCACCGAGGTGATGTCTAGCAAGTTGCTGTACTGGTGTGGTCATTCTGCAATGCTGAAAGTCGGCGTGGGGCGCCCCATTAGCCTGTGAGATGGCGTCAGTAGCGGACTGATGTGCGAATGGGGCCAAAGGCAGCGCAACAATATTTTCTGAAGAGAAGACACCAAAAGGCGCTGACATTCCAAGATCCGGATGGCACCGAGGTGGTGTCTAGCAAGCTATGCAGTTGAGTTGTGTGCGCACTTGCGGCGAATAGGTCGAAGGCAGCATAACAATGTTTTCTGAATAGAAGACACCACAAGGCGTTGAGATTCGGTTACCACCGAGGTGATGTCTAGCAAGTTGCCGCACTGGTGTGGCCATCCTACAATACTGCTCCGAATAACGGCGTGGGGTGCCTGAAGGGGGGGGGAGCCGGCGTGAATGGGCCTTCCTAGGTGGAGGCTCGTCTGCTGTAGTGGGGCGCCCCTTTACCGTTTCAGTTGCCATTCAGCTGAGTTTCGGCTGCTCTTGATGCTACAGCGACAGGCGGCTGCAAGAGGACTCTCAAAATGGCGGCCTGTTCTTTGGATTTGGGCCTGGTCTACTAAAATGGCCCTGGGACACCTTAGAACTCGGACGCTCGATTTTTTTTTCCTTTCCTGTACATGCAAAAAAAGGTAAATGCCCGGTACGTTACACGCTTCATCTGCCACGATGAACTCTCCAGAGGAACCGAAAAAAAATATAGTTGTGGTAACTATACCATGCATCGTCATATGGAGAGGTGGCACCAATTAATTATAGTGCTGCATAAAAGAGAGATTTGGAGGAGAACCCCTGACCTGCTAGTACATTCATCAAAGAAGTGGCACTGAGAGCTTCAGAGGCAAGGGAAACGGTCCCAAATATTTAGAAGAACTTTGGAAAGATTAAAATGACATGTTTAGATTGTGGCAAATTAATTTCATGTGGACAGATGAGTGTTACTCTAATAAATACAGCATATGAACATGATCATAGTCGATGGTTGGTAGAGACATTTTGACTATATCCTGGACCTGCCCGTCCTCGCCCAAAATGGCGCCGGAATAAATGGGACTCGTAACTCCTTGTTGTGTACTGGTTGCAGAACCTTGAAATCACGAGATACGTATGCAGTTTTGAAGCACATGGCGGGCGGGGACGAGAATTGATTGAATATTTCGACATCCCTATTGATATTAAGTTCTGATGTGTTATTGATTACTGTACTGTTGAAAGTTCGAATTAACGTCACCCATGGTACTTGCCCGCAAATGTATATCTAAATAATTTTATTGTAACTGGCCCTGTCGTATTTTAATTATAAAATGTACGTCCACCGATTCCGTAACTGTTAGACACCTTAGTTCTTGCAACCTAATGGCCCGCCCGTTACGTTCCTCTACAGTGTAAATGTCTATTCATCATATACGATTACAGTTTGCTCCGTGGCAGGCCCACGTGGTTATAGGCTCGTATTTGTATAATGAAATTTTCACAATAAAGGTTTTTAAAAGAAAACATGGTAGTAGTATATACATTGGTAAAGTTTTTAATAATAGTGACTGTTTTAGAATCATTAAAAGGCAAGTGAAATAAAGCAGACCAATTACATGAAGGGTAAAAGGTATAATACGAAGGAACGCAGTAAAGATAAATGGTCAAGGGCTGTTGTGTTTTCTATTCCTGCAACATAAAGTGATCGATAAGAATCTCATATTCAGGCGTATCGGCAACTAAGACAGCAGGTCGACCCTCTTTTGCTCAACGGCTCCGTCATGGGACGAAGAAACGCTCTTTTTCTCGAAAAAAGAATATATTTTACTTGCAGGACAGTTGTAAAATTTCCGGGAAAGTACATTAGCCTGGAACATTATAACATATATTTAAGAAAAAATAATGTTCGGAAGTAATGAAAAGCGTAATTTTTAGGTCATATGACCAAGCCTTTCATCATTACAATAAGAAAAGTAAAATGAACCAATGAAAAGTTTTATTAACAAGTCACATGACTTGTTATGCTTACGTTACGCGCTGCGCGCCCCGGATGACTTCCGGATGCGCTAACGCGGCGCGTCATATGACGCATTACGCGACAACGCAGGTCCAGAATATAGTCAAAATGTCTCCACCAACCAGCGGTCGGAACACAACCCCTTTCAGCAGGCTAAATAGTTCTGTTAAATGACAACAGAAGGGACAGGCAACAAGAACCATCAGTCAAAGAGGGGAGGGCTAGTTCTTCTCTACCGGGTTACATTGGGGCGCTACCGGAACTGATCGAATTGGTAGTTTACAGTGTTTCTGGATGTTTCAGACTGAAGCTGGGGTTAGCATGAGAGCAGCACCATTTCGTAGCTCCGTCGTGGCCATTCCGTAACCAATCATGGCAGCCGCTCTTTATCGTTATTTTGGGCGGGGTGGGTGGCGGAGCCGAGCTGTTTTGCAGCCATCATTATGTGGAGTTCAGTTCATCTCACTAGTTTTGTATTTGTCATGAGGGGTTGTTCCTAATGTTTCTATTTTAGCGAGGTCAAAAAGAGATCCCATTAGTGGCCTACTGATTTTGCTCGATTCCTTTTCTTTTTTTTTACACAATTTTTCGTTATCTTCAAAGACTAAACAGAGTATTGCGACTCTGTGTTTGTTTGTAAATAGAGAATGAACCAAAGAGAACTAATTCTAAAACAGTAAATACTTGGATAACAATCAATCAAATGGAGAGAGAAGCAGGCACGACGGATTACAACGGGGGCAAAGGCCTGCGTTAACTACCTTTCACTATCTGCAAAGAGAGAGTACTCCTAATAGAAATGAGGGGGGGGGGGGCACCATTCAAAGCAGATCAGTGTGCATAAACACGAAAATGTTTTCACTTACCACGTACTTGACATTCGACAGCTTATGATATTTGCTATTAAAAAACCATTGAAATTCACTGAAAAAACCATAGGTTATAGACCATATATAGTTAGGAATTAGCATTTACAAAACCTTGAAAATTCACTGAAAAAACCATAGGTTATAGAGCATATATAGTTAGGAATTAGCATTTAAAAAACCTTATTTTACTCACACAAAACCATTGAAATTCCATATATAGTTAGTTGCACTAACTATATATCGCGCACCCGCAATCCACTGCTGATCATGTCACATATTACATCATTCATGACATGGTCAGTGACATCACTGATGACATCACTGATGACATCTCAAATGACATCACTGATGACATCACTGATGACATCTCAAATGACATCACTGATGACATCACTGATGACATCTCAAATGACATCACTGATGACATCTCATTTGACATTACTGATCACATCACTGATGACATCATTCATGTGATAATACGATGAACCTCTTCAGACTCTAATATAACCTTAGATACACTCAGTGTAAACAGACACTCATAGACTGTCACTCATCCATGGAGTTACTCAGACACTTAGTCAGTCATGCAAAGAATCAATCACACCTCCATTTCCTCAACTATACAGTTATACACACCTTACTTATTCAAACATATACTAAAACATATTTACTCACTTATACAATCCTGGATACAAGTTCACAATGATCCATACAGCCACTCACACATTCACTGGCTCTTATGCACAGTTATTTATATATGTCAACTCTCACATGTACTGTGTTTTACATATGTATTTACTTTGACATGTAGCACTGAGATATCCATTCACTCACCAATACACTCATGCACACAGTCAACCGCCCATACAGCTGTTTCCACATGCACTTTTGAACCCATACATCTAGTCAATCAACTGCTTACACATCTATGCAGAGAGTCATACACCTCCCAGCCACCCAGACACACACTCAGTCTCCCATACAAATGCTTGGGCAACCAATCAATAACCCATACAGTTAATCATATAGCTAATGATCAACACATGCAGCAGTTTACAGAACAACAGACATAATGATGCACAAATTAAGACAGTTTAGTCACTAACCCATGCACTCAGTGAGACACATTTAATCAGTCACTCATACAGTCAGCCATGCCCCTACTAAATCCTTCATCAAGACACTTATACATCCACTCATTCTTCAATATGTAAGACATATTTTAACTTTACAGAATTATACAGTCACTGTATGTAGTCATCAGTGATGTCATCAGTGATGTCATTTGAGATGTCATCAGTGATGTCATCAGTGATGTCACTGACCATGTCATGAATGATGTAATATGTGACATGATCAGCAGTGGATTGCGGGTGCGCGATATATAGTTAGTGCAACTAACTATATATGGAATTTCAATGGTTTTGTGTGAGTAAAATAAGGTTTTATAAATGCTAATTCCTAACTATATATGGTCTATAACCTATGGTTTTTTCAGTGAATATATATATATATATATATATATATATATATATATATATATATATATATATATATATATATATATATATATATATATATATATATATATATATATATATATAATAATTGTTCCACCGATGAAGACTATCAGAAGGAGGTTCTGGTGATGTCTGAGCGATTTAAACAAAGGGAGTACACCCAGAAGTGCATTACCAGTGCTATAAAAACAGTAAACACCAAAGAAACAGGGAAAGTGAGGCAGGTGGCTAGCCCAGAAGCTGATCAAAGGGTCTTGTCGAATGTTACTAGCAGAGTGATCACTGACTATCATTCACAGTCCAAAGATGTAAAGAAAATAATGGGCAAATTTTGGAATGTGCTTAAACTTGATAAAGACTTGGCACAAGAAGTCTCAGATTACCCCCAGATCACCTATCGCAGACCAAAATCCCTGAAGGATTTATTGTGTAGCACTGTTTTACCAGGGAGTGCAAGCACAAGGAAGCCGATCCAGGGATTTTATATCTGCGGGAAATGTAAAGCATCCCACATACAACATATCACCTCTAGCTGCCACTATAAACTCCGCAACCTCCGAAAATTCCTCTCCCTTTTACCAACTGACTGTCGCAAATCGGTGGTCCACGCGACAGTCACATCCAGACTGGATTATTCTAACGGCCTCTATCTTGGCCTCCCGAAATATCTGACACAACGCCTGCAGAGCGTGCAGAATGCGGCTGCAAGATTGATAAAACACGTTCCTTTTAAACATCACATCTCTCCGCATCTTCACGAGCTGCACTGGCTCCCAGTGGCGAGCAGAGTAAAATTCAAAGCGCTCACCCTAGCGTACAGAGCACAAAAAGGGAACTGTCCCAATTATCTTAAACTCCGACTCCCCCGCTACCACCAAGAGAGACACCTGCGCTCGAACTCGCAGATCCTACTGGCCGTACCACGAGCGAGAAGGGCGAGACTCGGAGGCAGATCTTTTTCGGTAGGCACTGCGAAGCTCTGGAACTCCCTACCCTCTGCCATCCAATCTGCCTCGTCAGAAGCCATCTTTAGGAAACTCCTAAAGACCTGGCTCTTTGCGCAGAAAGCTTAGTACCTCTCCCTGCATTTCCTCTTGGGTTCTGCGGTTTCTTTTTCAGCGCCGGGACACCTCCACGCGAGGTAGCTGTTCGCGCTATATAAATATCGGTATTATTATTATTATTAATAGCAGTAACCAAAAAGAGGTGAAACTTTCTAAAGACAGAGATAAATTCAAGATTCTTAAACACGTTACCTGTCTAACAGATCATGCAGTTTATGCACTCAAATGCCCGTGCAATCTCTATTACATTGGAAGCACCAAAAAGCCGGCTAAAATGAGAGTTCTTGAACACATGTGGGCCATCACTAATGGAGACAAACAGTACCCGATAGCAAGGCACTTTGCGACATACCACAAAAGCAATGCACGTCTCCTATCGTTTTGTGTCTTAGAAACGATACCTGCTAGAGAAAGAGGAGGAAATAGAATCCAGGAGCTTAGAAGACTAGAGTCCAAACTAATCATTAAATATAAAACCACACAGCCGGATGGGCACAATCTACACGAGGATTTAGTGGTTCATCTAGGCTAGAATGTTTACCCATTGCTAAAGTTTGCTATACTCATGATTGTTGTCTTTTTAAAAAAAAAAATTGTATGAGAAATTGGATACTGCATATTTTAATCACAGCCCTAAGGGTGTCATTTAAATCTTGATATAATTTGTTTTATTTGTACAGAACTACGGGATTATTGCTGGTGGGAATTTGTTCCAGATATACGTTTGTGACAACACCTAGACATCTACTGATGAGAAATTGAGACAGTTCATAATGTGGTACAACGTGCCGTAACAAGAGAACTTTCTGTTTGACATTTTTCTTTGCCCACTTGGGCTGGACTTTCAATACCTTAGAAGTTCACTGTCAGGATGTGTCAACAGTGACCCGTTTTTGAATTACCTTAGACATTTGTCTGATTATCTTTTTGTTTGCCCACTTGGGCGTTATTTAGTCAAGAGGTCACTGAAAGGGTCGGTAACTAATTTTGCCGTATCCGTCTGGATCTTCACTGGATTTAAAGAACTTAACGTATCTCTCGAGAACTACGTGAGTTTACTTTGACCCTTGCGGAACAACACTTTCAGCCTGATTCATGAAGCTAAATTGCGGGCGCAATAGCTGCGAAAATGGCATTGCGCCCGCAATTACCCAAATCGGCATTCATGAAGAAAATAACCAAAGCGCAAAACACAGATTGCGAATTCGCTAATAATTTGCGCCAAAGCACGGAATTAGAGAAAAAAGTTAGCGAATTCGCTATACTAGCGCAATCGGAATTCATGAAAATTCTCTAATAGCGAAAATCCTCAAAATCTCCATTAGCGCCGCGCAAATTAAGGACAACCCAAAGCAGGTGGTAACCATAAAAGTGATTTGCGAAAATTTTGAAAAACTGTTGGCCAATCAGGAACAGGGACAGGGCTGACCAAACACACATAAGGAGACACAGCAGCAGCAGTTGGTGTCTCACAATGCCAGGAATGTACATGGTGGTCAGGCGGCGAAGGCTACAGCGAGCAGCACGGAGGAGACGCAGAATACAGGAGAGGATATTCCGCCAGCGGATCACCCTGCTGGGACAAACCAGGGAGCAGATCTATGCGAAGTACCGGTTGAATGGGGCCATGATAATTCAACTCCTACACGACCTTGACCCCCTGATGCAGCACCCAACAAGGCGGACCAATGCTGTGCCTACACATGTACAGGTATTGTGTAGCCTGCACCTCCTGGCCTCTGGTAGCTTCCAGGGGATAGTAGCCGCAGCAGGGGGGATATCCCAGCCCACCATGTCACGCTGCCTCCGGAGTTTTGTTGACGCAATGCTCACCCAGCTACACCGACACATCAGATTCCCCACCAGCCAACAGGAACTGGACTTGACAAAGTTAAACTTCTACAATGTGGCCCATTTCCCATCTGTGATAGGATGCATAGACTGCACCCACATTGCCATCTGCCCCCCAGCTGCGACGGAGTACATGTACCGGAATCGGAAGTCATACCACTCCCTCAACATACAGATGGTCTGCAATGCCAAGACTATCATAACTGACATCGTGGCCCAGTACCCAGGGAGTACCCATGACTCTTTTATATTCCGGCACAGCGGCCTCCACACACGACTGGCCAGGGGAGAATTTGGGGAAGGACACCTACTTGGTAAGTACACATTGTCAACAATTACACATTGCAATGATGTAGCTGCGCAGCTCAGGCACTCACCCTCTGCTCCTCACATGCAGGTGACAGCGGCTACGCCCTCCGGGAATACCTCCTCACCCCATACCTCAACCCGGCTACACCACAGCAACGGCGGTACAATGTTTCTCACATACGGACAAGGAATTGTATAGAACGGACATTCGGCCTACTCAAGAGCCGGTTCCGCATACTGCACAAGACAGGTGGGGCCATGTACTACAGTCCTGATGTGTGCTGCCGCATTGTGGCTGTCTGCGCAATGTTACACAACATTGCAACCAAGCGCCGGATACCAGTCGAGATCTCTGGCAGTGAGTCTGAAGGGGACGACCGTCCACCAGCACATGTGCGGCATGCACGTGGGGAGAACCCTGCTGAAGGACACAGACGGCGCAACCACATCACTATGAACAGTTTCTGAAGGCCACAATCCACTCACCCAACATTCACTCCTGCATGGCAATGTAAAAAATGACAGGAGGCCCATGTATGTTGCATGAATACATATTATTGTTAAATCCACAATAATAACGTAAAGTATACATTCCTAATCTTGCAGCAGTATTGCGCCATACTGCTCCTAACTAGCCACTGGACATGCTTGTATCATCAGCATTATCTAGGCTACTTGCAAGGAACTCAATTGCGCCTCCGCCGCGCAGCCCCCAAACAACGCTCTGGCTCTTCCTCTGGGACGGCACGTGTCCCTGCAGTGGGCCTGGTGCTGCGGCGTAACACGCCAACCATTGAGGCAGACAAGCTGCTGGCACTGGATGCGCACTCACTGGTGTCGTCCCTCCCCACATTGCCTTCACCAGTAGGATGGAGTGCCAGTACGGCAGTGGTGACCTGCTCCAGCACCCGTCCAACATCCTCGACACATTGTATCAGCTGCTGCTGCTGCGCCAGGCACCGTCGTGATAGCTGGGAGGTGGCATTCCCCATTATGTAATTTGAGCGGGTGTAGGCTGTCAGGCGCGTTAGGAGCTGCCGGTGGCGTCGGCGGGCGGAGGTGCGCTGCGATATAACTGCAGCAGTGTTGGCCTCCATGGCCGCCGCCATGCGCTCAATACTATCACCCACATTGGCCACATTGCGGCCAATTTTATGTAGTTGCAGCTGGATGGCCGCTTGCCGTCGTGCCTGCTGTTGGTGAATGCGTAGCATCCGGCGCTCAGTGCTCATGCCTGGCTTGCGCACAGCCATCCCCCTCCTGCTGCTGTGTGATGTGTCATGGTGGGAAGCCCTGACATGGCTGCTCTGCTGGCTGTCCACAGTGGGTGTGTGCACAGTCACCGCAGTTGATGCACCAGGAGTAGATGGTGCCACGGGTGGTGGAGTTGTGCTTGGCAAAGGTGCAGCACCTGATGGTGCTGAAGCTGTTGGTCTGGCCCTGCCTGCAGGGTTAGGTGCAGCGCCGGATGTTGCAGGCACTGTTGGTCTGGCCCTGGCTGCAGGGTTAGGTGCAGCGCCGGATGTTGCTGGCGCTGTAGGTCTGGCCCTGGCTGCAGGGTTAGGTGCAGCGCCGGATGTTGCTGGCGCTGTATGTCTTGCCCTGGCTGCAGGGATTGGTGCTGCCAATGATGGTGCTGGACCTGTTGGTGTTGGCCTGGCTGCGGTGTGTGGGGCTACGCCTGATGGTGCATGAGGTGTTGGTGTTGGCACCTCCTCCGCATCCTCTTCTGACTCAGCGATCTGCAGCATGTCGCTGTCGCTGCTGTAGTCGCCGCCACCTGTGAGGGGAATTGGACTTACATTAATGCCATGTATCTGTCACACGTACAGCTTAGCGATAGCTCATTTTGGGTTACGTCTGGCTGCTTTGGGGTTATTTTACATTTTTATTTTACATTATGGGCAGTGTACATGTCCGACATTGCTTGTGGCCATGATCTCATGTGCATTGTTTGTATGACTTGGAATGCATATGGGAGGCTATAGGGCCATGGCCATTGGTAGGGGACAGGGTCGCAGTCGCATGCCACTTACCTTGGCTGTCTTGGCTGGGTCGGGATGAGTCCAGGTTGGTGACACCTATGCATGCCTCTGTCTCGAGGGTGTCCTCCACGCGGTCCTCCATGGGGGTATTGGGAGGGACAGTAGGGTCTCCGCCCCCAGTACCAGATGTCTCGCCCAGCCTCTCTGCCACCCTTTCCTTGGCACGACCTCGGAGGTCGTACCACCTCTTCTTTAATTCGTCCAGTGACCTGTGTGTCACGCCCACAGCGTTCACTTTGGCAGCAATTCCCAGCCAGATGCGACGTCTCTCCATCTCTGGCACCCTCCGGGAGTCCTTTCCGAAGAGTTTAGCGTGGTTTTCAACCACTCCCTCGATGAGGTGCTCCAACTCCGGCTCGGTAAACTTGAGCTTTCTCTTGCGCCCGCTGTCACTGGGCCCGGGTGCAGTCTCCTCTGTCATTGCTACTGTCGCTAAAGGGTGACTAGCGCTACTTTGGAGGTGTCCCGGTAGGAGCTCTCAGTTTCGCTGCAGACTCGCAGTCAGCCTCGCAGTTCAGAATGGGTGTGGCAACTGGCTGCTTCCTGGTTGCGACGTCATCACGGCGCTCGTAAAGCGACTTCCCGTTGGTGAGTTCTCGCTACTGGCGAGATGTCGCAAATGTGGATTTGCGTGGCGCTAAATAGAGACGGAATATCTGGGTTTTTGCGACTTTTTCGGCGATTTCATTTTCTCGCTATCGATTTTAGCGCCCGTGTGCGAATCGCTTAGATTACTCGCTATCTATGATGAATTCCGATCTGCGCCTTTCCATTTGCGATTCGCTGTGATTCGCTAGTTGAGAGTCGCTGTTTCCTTTCTTCATGAATCAGGCTGTAAGTGCCTTCTTTAATGCTGGAAGGGTAAAACTTTATTAATATGACAAACAGGAAGTGAATCGAATGATTTAATGTGAAAACACAGTTTGATTATTGTTTTTGTTCCACAGTCGCATTATGAATTAATCGAATGTTAAAATATATGTATTTTGGTGTTTTGATAGCCGAGTTAAAAAATGAACTTAGCCCGCAGCATGACCAGCGAGTCTGTTATCCATTGCTCTGGTATGACGTCAATACCATGTGATTTGTATATATTGTAATGAAAACCTTTTCTCGTTAGAAAGCGGGTTCTTCCTGCGAATCGCGTCGTGTGAAGCCATCTGCAAATAAACTGCATTTGTAACTGCAAGTGGCCCGGACAATCTTTTCTTAAGGAGAAGTTGAGGTTGGATATATATATATATATATATATATATATATATATATATATATATATATATATATATATATATACACACACACACAAAAATATATACCCAGAAATACGTATATGTACATATTTGGGGGGCTGGGACTCTCCAAACCCCCTCACTTTAAAAAAGAATTGGAGTGGAACCCACATAAAACCCCTTTTAAAAAATGTATTTAAATATACTAATTGTGAAGAGAACAATCTTACTTCTCTTTTACCTCTACCAGCTTCTGAAACATAAAAACTCCCTAGCCACCTCAACTCCTACCACAATCGTAAAATCCCTTACCTTCCTTTACCTCAAGCTGCCTCTGAACCATAAAAACCCTTTATTCATCTCTGACCCCTATAAAACACTTACTTCCACCCACGAAACCTTTAATACCCTATTCCCTTAACCCCTCCCTTTTTTTAAGTAGCACAAATGTCATTTAAAAACAAATGTTACCTGCATCGTAAAAGCCTGTGTAATAAGATGTTTAAACATGTTCCTTGCTGTACTTCCCTGCCTTTGTAAAGGTTTGCATTGAAATGTTTATCATGGTAAACACCACGTTGCAAACAACACATACCAGTATGCATAGTTCTGCAGTCTTTCAGTCTCAGCCATAAAACCCACACTCTGCAGTGGCAAGCCTGGAAGTAGTGGACGATAACTGGACATGGTAGGAGGCAGACCAAGACCACACACTGGGTAATCTACAATTCCCAGCCCACCTGACCACCATGGGCATGTACTAGCTGTGCCACCACTCACATGCAAGGAGCATGCTCAACAAGGTTAACTTGTTGCGAGTGCCACTTGTCTAAGAAACTATTCTACCTGCAGTTCTGCGATTCCTTTTCCAGCCATGTCTGGACCTTGAAATAACATTTGTAATGGAGAACTGTGGCTGCAAAAACTATCTTTCTTTTTAGCAGGTGTCTCTGGATCTACTGCTGCAATGATGAACTCATGCTGCAGGACTTTTAGTTTTATTGAATAGATTTGTATTGGCCTACTGGGAGTCTTGTTGTACTTTGCCTGGAATTATATTTGGATCTGACCTTTGGACCTTCACTTTGCTTCAGTCATCAAGCAGGGGAAGGGGGCGGCAGTGGACACATACGATGCCACTGATAGACCTTTATATGCCATGGATTGTCCACAAGCATGCCATTGGAACAGTCTTGCAAGGTTTACTACACATCCCAAACAATATATGTTAAGATTGATTCATATTTGCTCAACAGCTTCCACCACTGTGCAGGGAGGCTGACCCTAGTTAATCTGGGTGGCTTCCAAGTCTTATGTTCCTGGGGATAGTTGTGTTTTTTTCAACAACGCCTAAGTGCCACTGATGTAAGTAATAGTTCCCCTCACACCGGTGGATCCACCCGTTGCAACTGGTACTCCTCTTTAGTATGGTTGGGGGGGGGGGTTCAAAAGATGGGTAGAATGATAGATTGGGCATGATTGAAAGGAGAAACCGTTTCTGAAGGAAACCCTTTTGTTTACAGCTCATGCTTATTTAGGAGGAAATGCGTGGTGGGTGACATAGCCAGCTGCTCACTTGTACAACGAGACGAGGTCACCACAACGAAATACGTTTTTTAAAGTGATTAGTCGCAACTAACAATGGTACAGGGGCTCAAACTGAGCACCCATCAAGAAAGTCAAAACTAAAATCAAGCCCCACTGTGGCACAAGGAAGGTTCAACTGACCGTATCTACTGCACATCCTTGCAGGGCTACGGACAGTGTGAACTGATTAAAGTTGGCTAATGATGTTTCAAAAGATCAATTTATTTGCCTGAACACCAAGTTACAAATGTATTCCATCTCCCTGAATAGACAAATTTCATAGAGAGGAGATAAGCTGACAAGATCACGTTAACTACCTCTGGTGGAAAGTGAAAAGGACTCAGATTACCCTCCTCACGCATGAAGGTGTAATCCCTATTGGGGTGCAGGATTTGGACCCCCTCCCCCCCAATTGGATGAGGAGTTCCACTCGGAGGGTGAGACAAAGAGAAACAAACAGGGAAGGCTGCAGAGGACCTGTGCACCACACCCTTCTCAGCCAGTTCCGAGCAAAGAGAATGGGATTGGGCTGGTCCCAGGGAACCTTCCTCCAAACCCAAGGAACCAATGGTGTGAGAGGAAATGCATAATAATGCAAAAACTTCAACTGAAATGTGTCCCTCAAGGCTCCCTGCAAAGGATTCTGTAGAACAGAATGTCGAGCAATGGGCGTTGGTATGAGTGGCAAAAAGATACACGAGGTGGGATCCACAGGGCATTATTGAGCCACCTCCGGTGGAGACACCACTTGTGGTAAGCAAGAAAATACTGACTGAGGCGGTCCGCACTGATGCATAGTGAACATGTGAGGTGATTAGCTACCTGCCACAGCCCTTGTTGGAGCACCCAAATCAATAGCATCAGTGTTTCCCAACAGAGAAGGCAAGACTCCACTCCCCCATGCTTGTTAACATACTACATCATGGTTGTATTTCCTGTCAATATCTGAGCCGACTGACCACAAAGTGACGGAAAGAATGCCTTTAACAACGCCAGATTGTCAGGAGTTCCAGCAGTGATGTGCAGTCTCTTACCCCTGGAGACCTGGACTCTGATCTCCTGATACTCCAGATGAGCATCCCACCCAAAACATGGACACTTCTCTCAGCTTCATGGTAACTGCTGTGGAGGGGGGGTGGATGGGGGGGAGGACCGGGGGGGACAGAATGACCTACCTCGAGACAGTTTCTCAATCAGCTCAACACCGTTGCAGCGTCCCTGGAGATCCTGATGGAGTCTGTTAGATCTCCCTAATGCTGGAATCACACTATATGGAGTCACCACTGGAAGGTCCTCATGCAAAGTACTGTGTGTGACCTAAAGGATGCAAGAAACTAACAGACCCAACAGCTGTAGAGCAGTCAAAACTAGAAGCTCCAGTCCCAAACATAGGGATCATCTCTTGTATGTCCCGATCCTCTATGGAGCGAAGGCCTAGAGTATGATCATATCTTGTACCTGCCTTATAAGCAGGAGGAGCCTGAAGAGCTCCAAGTGAGGTTTCAGTAAACTGATTGAGTAGGAAGCTGGTTCTGCATATGGTATCACCACTACGTGGTTATACCGTGCACAGAGTCCAGAGGTTCCCCAAAAGTATACAGGGCTCAATGTAAAACCCAAAGTGCTCTATTAGTGGTAGTGTGGGTGAGCAACCTCAGACCTAACACAGAGTGTAAGTCTTGGGTGACTTCCAGATGGGGGCAAACGCTGAGTACTTTTCGATACCTAACAGTCTCCTTGTATTGCACCACACTATTAAACAAGCTCTAAGAACCTTTAGCCATACTTTCTCAAAATAGTGGGGGATCCCAAATAAGTATACACAACCTTCCCAACCAGGACGCCTACTATGCATGAGTATATTTTCCCCCTCCAATTGTCATGGAGAGCTGCCAGTAATAATCTACTATACATACACTGAAATACATAGCAATACACCAGTATGTCTGAAAAAAGCTAGTCCTCCCTTCTCCAATTTCCTCCTTTAATCCCTCCAGGCCAGCCTCTGAATATTCAAGGCCCAAATAAAAGATACTAGTCTTCCCTGGATCCTATCTATCAAGTCCTATGGGAAAAGTAAAGGGATATTATCAAAAAGGAAAGTCAGCGAGAGTAAAATAACAATCTTCACCACATCCTAGATCGTTAAATGCAGGTTTTCCCACTTGGTCATTTGAATATTTCTCCAATTATTCGGCTCAGATTTACTCTAGGAATCTTCTCTGTTTGGAACCACCTCTATACCTAGATATCCCAAAAACTAATCTGGCCGTAAAGGTTTCGAATGCTTTGTCTCCTGCTCTTTCCAGTGACCCTCTACTTCCTTTCCATCCTCGTTCTCCATAAATTCTTGTATTTGGGCAAATTGCCCACACTTCATTTCAAAGATCACAACATTCTTCCTTAAAAGTCTTATCAGAACAATATGTAATCTCCTCTAGGTCATCTAACAATTCTGCCAATTATCTGCTAAACCCACACATTCCCACAGGCCCTCCCCCCACAAATGATCACAGATGAATCCTACCAATTTAATCTATCCTAAAGAAACTGGGGAAACACATGCAAATGTTTCCTTTGCAGCACAAGATAATCCCAATAACCACTGGATTAAACACTAACCTTGATTTCCACAGAAGTGTGCTGCCTGGCATAAAGCACACTAACGCCTCATATCGAGTAGTAAGTATAATTACAATTAGAAGTTCAACACTATCTTCCACCCATGCTACCCAAGCATATGCTCCTCAAAACGAAGTAGTAGTTACCTCACAGCCTCAGCACATAGCATGCTGATATGGAAGCTGATGGAACTTGAAAGAGCAGTTCATGCTTTCAGCTTCGCTCTGCATTCTATTCATCAGGCTACCTTATTTCCCTCAGATATCACCTCTTAAATGTTCATAGGAGGATTTCAATTCGAAGGGCCCAGGTACCCAGTATTTAGGTGGGAGTATTCTACACTCACTGCTTCAATGATGCAGCACTAGATTAGTTAAGATTTCCATTTTCTTTTAAACTTTCTTCCATCTTCAAGAAAATGTGAACATTGAACTTGCACTCCCACTGTAATTGATATACAGACATTACATTTATCCATCTCTGGTTTTATTATATTGAGGTTGTTTGGCAGTGAACAAGATTTTTAATAATCGAGTCAATATTACCATGTGAAGTACCATTGTGATTGTGCTCAAACTACTGCTATCACCCATCTCTTCAGCTCCCATGTGCTGATCAATTTCCCCTAAAACATGCAAACCCATATTCATACTATGGTTACAAGAAGTACAGAAGGGAGTTTTACTTCGATATTTTAACTGTTCCTTTGTAGTCTATTAGAGATGGACCTGGGTACCTACCTCTTGGGGCAGTCCATAAACCGACAGTCTAATGCCTTGTGACGACCCGAGTGCGCCAGTTTTGATGCACAAGATAGATCAATAAGTTATGTTGCAATTAGTTTGTCAGTGACAGGAAACTAACCATTCTGAGAGCTTGTTTCATAAGATCCCACTGTGATGCTGCAGGGAAACCTCTGGAGAAGAGGGCCACAATAAACTGTTGCATGTCATCTCCTTGAGTGGTTTTCATGGGTTCCCCAAGCACTTAGAGGTAAGTTTGTTCGAAGATGAGTTAAAAAGGCCTTAAGCCTACTGTGAACATTGGAGAAACTGATCAGCCAGAGTTTCAACTTAAAGATGAACAGGAGTCTGTGCCTTCGCAATCTCAGCAACCTTAGTTTCCGAGGTTGTGACCTTTGCCAGTGTTTTTTTGTATGTTTGGTCAGATTGCGGACTGCAAGTTGCATTTTCATAGTAGACCTCTAAACCTACTATAGCCGTTGGGAGTCTAACAGAACCTGAGATTACAACCAGGAATGGGGCAGCGGAGTCCTTGAAGCGATCATAGTTGCCAAGTGGGTGAAATCAATCAAGTAGCAATCCATCAACGTACTTAAGCAATTATCCAAAGAGTAGGGATCGCTCCTGTTACTGACACCAGAGGCCCCTTTTGCTATGTCAAAGTGCTCATCATGTATTGCTTTACATTGGAGAGGCATCATTTGAAGTCTTGATAACCAAGGTCATAGGATGTACCTTTGGTTTAAGAGCAAGCTGATCCTTCAGCAGCAGGTTCCAATGATTGACTTGCTTTCTGCATGTTGGGTTTCCTCTGGCATGCAGCCTCACACAAAGGGGAAAGCGTACTGTCACTGTAATGCTGATCAAACTTTTGCAATAACAGCATGAAAGACAGTGACAGCTTTCAATCTATTTTTCCAACACAGTGAATAGGATCCCGGCGTACAGAGCTCTGTCTCTTCTGTTTCACTCAAATATTTGTGAGGTATGTTACAAACACCCTGGTTTTCCCCCTCTCCTTCTTTGCAGACGTGATCTTTTCTGGCAAAAGTGACAGGCTTGGAGAAAAGGGGTCTTCTAGGATAAAGCTGCAATCTGTGATGGGGAAATGTATACAACCATTGCTGGACTTGGGTGTTTTACACCTTGGAATGTATCTGGTCTCTTCACTAATATTGCAGGTCAGTGAAGACCAGTGGAGAGACTCCACCTTAGAAAAGGTTCCTCAGAGGAGACCTGCTATTTCTCTGGGTCCACAATGTCTATAGCCCAGAGGAAAGGCCTTTGGCAATATTCATTGATTCTGTAAGGATGCGCTGAATATTGAAGACCTCTTAATCGGAGGTTGATGCATCATCATCATTAAATAAGCTTTCTTTGATTATTTAAAAACAATCACAACTAGCATATCATTCTACATCCTGGGCCCTGAGTGAGGTGCTACCTTCGAAGGCCAACAGCATCAAGAAACAGTGTGGTGAGCTGAAGACCGCTGTGCATGAGCAGATGGTGCTCTCGCAGGTGTGGGTGCCCCCTGGATCACCAAGGGCCCCCGTCATCTGAACTGGACACCAAAAAGCAGCGCCCGATCTTGGGGCCCTTATCTGAGACCGGCAAAGCTGTGTCTCGGCTGGCAAGGCCTTTAAAGTCGGGCGCTAGGCCCACATGCTGGAGAGAGTAATTAGGACACAGACACTCTGGTTACTGGATGCAACTGGCCCTGAGCACGTGTGCTCAGCCCTTTTTATTAAACCGGGTCATCTGACCGATGACGCCTGTGGTGGGTGGGTGTTTAGTGTGATTAAATACTGAACACTAGAATGCTGACTGTGACACAGGGTCACTACATCCCTCCCAAAGCCCTGTGGGAAAGAAAAGATACCAAAATATAACATTGGACTCATAATTTCAAACGAGTCTCTTTGACTGCTTGCAAGCCGCAGGCAGTGTAGTTTCTGCATCCAGGACCAACAGTTCTCTGTTGTACGGTTCGCAGTTGTTCGGCGGGTTCATTCTTTGTCTGCGCCGTCTGGACGTTGTTCTCAGCCCTGCCTTTGCTTCGCTCAATTGGTGACGATGAGTAGTTGGACAGGGAGATAGATGATATGGGTGTTGTTTGTCTTCTGGTTTCTTTTCTCCATTCTGGTTTCGTGATGTTTCCGGGCAGGCTTCAATGTGTCGCTTGGCAGGTGAAGAGAGTTGGTGCAAACATCCTTCTCATTAGGATGCCCCTCTCGCCAGTATTCTTCTCTCACAAGATGTCCGGGAGGACCTCTTTGCCAGGCTTCCACTGGACTGGTGCTTTCGGTCGTGTTGCTCCACCATGGCCTTCGGGCTGTGAGCAAGGCGCTCCACGAGCCTCACCGTTGTGTCCTAGTTCCACCTGAAGGTTGGGTTGTTGACTCTTTTCCTTGCTCGCGAGGCTTTCATCCCTGTGGGTCCTGCAGACGCGCAGCTGTGGATCCGTCTCCCGTGCGGGACTTGCTGCCACCAGAGTCCCTTGAGGCCTCTAATTCTTGGGTTGCCACGGGCTGGTGTGAGGTGGTCAGTTCCTCAGCTTCGGGATGCCTGAGCACTCTCGCAATCCAATCTTCCACTCAACCCCAGAGGTAGATGTCGCCAGTCTAGTTTGCTCTCTTCTGCGATCGCCATGTGGATGGATGGCTCGTAGGTAGACGTCTTTGATCTGCGCTGCCGGTGCTCTCACCAGGCCTTGTCCTTCAATGCACTCAGATGTTCCTTGGCTGAACTTCTTGGACCTCGTGCTGGTCCCTTCTGCCGATCTCTGGCAGGTAGGCTTCGTGGTGCAACCATCTGGCTGGTCGACTTCTTGGTGTGACCATCTGGCTGGTCGGCTTCGTGCTTTGTGATCAGGCTGAGTGGTCAGGATGCTCTTGTGTTGAGTCTTCAATGCCGCGAGTTGTCTGCACAACCATTTTCCTTTCATCGCAGTTCGACTGCTTTGGGGCGCATCTGGGTCTGCTCTCCGGGTGTTCTTTGTGGCTTGCTGCCTTGAGCTAGTGCTGTCTGCACTGTTGCGTATTTGTGTCATGCTTCTTCACACTTTCTGTTGCCGGGTTCCAGAATCACTGTCGGTTCATGTGGTGGTGCTCCAGTCTTCGCCATACTGCTGCAGCGATGGCCTGTAGCCATCAGGCATCGCTGTACCTTCGTCCGGCGTGGCGTAAGTGCTTCTGGAGTGTTGCTGTTGGAGGGTTGCGTCACCACTCCGTTGACCTTCTTCTGGTCTTACTTCTTCTGTGCGTTGCTGGTTGCGATCCTTGTGAACTTCTATGGGCGCACTTGCTGTATACTTTTGCGTGTCTTCTGAGGAGTTCCTGCACTCCTGTTCCTGGGGTGTTCTTTGCGCTTCTGGCTCGCTCCCGCGCCGTCGCCTTTTATCTTCTCAGGCTGTGTGCTGAACTTGAAGGTGTTCCGGTGTGGCAGTGTCCTTGCGCACTCTTCACGCGCTCAACATTGTCTTTCTTTCCTTTCCCCTGGTAGTAGGTGTCCTTCAGTCACAGGCTGTGATAGTGTTGCCTTTCATTTGTTCCCTTCTCCTTGGGAGTAGCCACCTGCCAGCAGGTGGTTCTCTATCAGTCTCTGGGCATCACTTGTGGGGGGTTCTTGTGTTGTTTGGGCTGTGTGTTTACTTTGCTTGTCGTAGGCTTGTTACTTTTCTTACAAATACTAGGAGTCAAGAGGGAAGTGCAGAACTAGGTCGCCCTCCACTCAGTAAATCAACAAAACAAAAAGACCTAATTCTTTAAGCAATTTTTCTTCCAGACCTGTGGACAAATATGGCTTGTCAAATGATCATTCCATCCGTACCTCTAACTCTAGAGATTGTTACCGTGTTCCAGTCAATTGCTATGTTAAAAGATAGCCATACTCTGATCAACACACTACACAACAACACAGGACATATATTCACTAGAGGGACAACATTTGAAAAAATGTGAATAGCTAGATGGCACCTCACGGGCGCACCACCAATGGGACCCCTGGTTGGTACTCACCAGGATGGCCCTGTTCTCATCATCGGTGCCACCTAGCTTAACGTAAACGTGTCCAAAGGAAAAGAGACAGTGAATGATGCAGTGTACAAAAGACTTATATGTGACAAGGACTAACAACATTCAACATATAACGAAAAAATTACTGTGTAAACAAGATACAAGATACAAAAACCTTTTACTCGCATTCTTTTGTTGCAAACAGTAAGGACATATATATAAAAAGGAGAGATGCGAAGATGCGAGAGGACTCCGCAGATAAGGGGGCTGGAGTAATGAGGCAAAACTACAAAGAAAATGTGATTACAGAGCTGTTTGTCTCCAAGGGAAGGTATAACTGGTGAGGAGAGTGGGAGGGGGTATGGAACAATGGGACAAGAAGTCACCGGTATCTGGTAAGGGGTTGGGCTTGAATGGGGTCCTATTCTTGGAATAGGGTACTGATTTTAACGAAAGGACAGGCAGTAGTTGAGAATCCAGGAGTAACTTAAAAATCATTTACCAGGTATGTATGGGGGTCATGGTCATCAAGGGGATGGTCCTTCAAGCACGCTATCAGTTGGTTGTTTGTGCATATATGGTATCTGGTAGTTGTTGGGACCAACTATTTGGGGCCAGTATGCACTAACCTGAATATGCATTTTTGTTACTCAAATGGTGAGCAGATTCGCGTGCACTGAGGCTTGTGTTCATAGCACAGGGTAGGCAGGGTATTTCTCCTAACTATACTGGGGCGTTTATACTACTAGGTCATTGTTAAGTTTAGGGTTTAGGGTTTAATATTTTTAAAACCACAACAAAACTGTAGCCTTTAGGAACAGTTATGAGACTTTCTAGGATCAGGTGTTGTATAGATATTAGTACGAGTGACGGTGTTGGGGTCACTTATTATACACAGCATCGCAGGGTGACAAGCAGCGTTAGGTGGATAGGGATTTAAATGAAAGCACCCTGGTGGTTTAGGTTTGTGAAAAGGTGACTTTGCTGGTGTGGCCTTAGTATTTGCGCTTTTCAGAGTGTAGCTAATCTGTTAACGTGCGCAGGTCCCGACAGGGGGTGTAGTGGGGCTGAGCCTTGCATTCACACAGTGTTAGGTTAGCATGAACTTATTAGAAGTTTAAACACCATTTTACCTTTTTGCTGTCCTTTGCACATGGCACACACTCTAGCTATTGTTTAGAGAAAGCTGAGTGTTTGCGTCACATGAGAATAACTTGTTTTCCTGCATTACTAGACTCGCTTTGTTAGCTTAGTCTGTACAGTGAGTGCTGAGGCTGTCAAGGTTATATCAACAGTGGGCTGTTGTTCGAAATGATCAGCGCACGTTCTAGCCATAACCTATATACAGCTGTGGGCACCTCTGATAGTGGCACATTTAATAATGCACTGTGTAAGCATGATTGAAGGCACTTGGAGAACATTCGTATGCTGAGAGCTTGTGCAGAACTTGATGTGATTCACTCCTGCTAATACCAGAGGTATTGCAAGCCTAAGAGACCTTCTTTAGTTATAAAACTAGCAGCCCGTCCCGACGTTGTCCGGGTATGAATTGCTGCCGGCCAGTAGTATATTGTTTTGTAGGATTTCGTTTTGATAGCATTTCTTATCTGTGACAGGCCTGTGAAACACTCCGATTCACAGTGCACTGCTGATGCACTTAAGAGTGTGCGTTCTGTAGTGTGTGAAGTCGAGTTTGCCTACTTTATTTTTCCTTGCAATATTATATAGCGCGAACTCGACAACATGGCATGAGCACAATTTACATTACAGAAGAACACATTCATTTGTGGTAGGCACGGGGAGACAAAGCGATTTGCCTGGAATCACAGGATGTTGAGCTGATGCCGAGATTCGAACGTAGCTCCCCAGCTCTAAAGTTCGCAATTCTACAACTTGTGGCAGGAGGTGTGTCTAAAAGTGTATGTCGGTACTGGCCATCAATGAGAGACACCTGTGCATTTTTCAAATCGGTGGTGAAAAAATATGAGTATGTTGCTGGAGATGTGGGCCGCCATGCCACCAATGTACTTACCGGGGGAGGGTAAGCACCCATTATTCCGCAACTTTCTTCCCGCATACCAACACTCCGCATACTTTCATTACGAAAGTACCATGACTCCGCAATGCCATTATAACACATGGCATTACATTTTATATGCTTTACCACGCATACATTTACAACAAAATTCGTTGTAAATGCATGAATGGTAAAAGCATTTTTTTTATGTTTGGATAAGGTAAGTATGGGTATAGGGGTATATGTTTTGGGGTACTGAGGTATATGTTTTAGGGTGTTTGATAATTTTAAGGGTTCAGATATAGTTTTGGGTTATGGGGTACAGGGGTAGTTTTAGGGTTTACGGATAGGTATGGGTTTTGGGGTACAGGGGTATTTTTAGGGTTCACGGGTAGGTTTGTGTTTTGGGGTACAGGGGTATTTTAAGGGTTCAGGGCTAGGTTTGGGTTTTGGGGTACAGGGCTATTTTTAGCGTTCAGGGCTAGGTTTGGGTTTTGGGGTACAGAGGTATTTTAGGGTTCAGGGGTAGGTTTGGGTTTTGGGGTACAGGGTTATGGGTTTTGGGGTACAGGGGTATTGTTAGGGTTCAGGGGTAGGTTTGGGTTTTGGGGTACAGGGGTATTTTAAGGGTTCAGGGCTAGGTTTGGGTTTTTGGGTACAGGGGTATTTCAGGGTTCAGGGGTAGGTTTGGGTTTTGGGGTACAGGAGTATTTTTAGGGTTCAGGGCTAGGTTTGGGGTACAGAGGTATTTTTAGGGTTCAGGGGTAGGTTTGGGTTTTGAGGTACAAGGGTATTTATAGGGTTCAGGGTTAGATTTAGGGGTACAGGTGTATTTTTAGGGTTTAGGGATAGGTTTGGGTTTTGGGGTACAGGGTATATTTATAGGGTTAAGATGGGTTAGTGTTTAAGGGTGTTAGGGTATTTTAAGGTGTAAGGGTGGGTTATGATTATGGGGTGCAGGGGTATTTAAAGGGAGAAGGGTGGACACCCGGAGCTGGAATGTACAGAACCTGGGAAGAAAAAACAATGAAATATTGGGCACAACGCTCGCTTTTTTTCCCCCGCAATCCCGCGCCCCGCACATGCCCACAGCACACGATATGAGACATGGCATGAAGGGTGGAACGTACCACACGCCCCCAGCGTTTGTCACGCCCCCAGCACACTCCCACAGCACAACGCAGACACGCCCAAGGGACTACTTTACTGGCACGGTTCTTTTACCTTTTAAATGTATATGGTGGACGTCTGCTTAGCCTATGTCCTTCTGCTGCAACTGCCCTTTCCAACGCTGTATTGGGTGTTGTGATTGGTGCTGTGGTTCCTGAGATTACCTGCCTCAAAAGTTTGGGCTCTCTCTTTATTATATTAGTATAGATAACCTACCAGCAAGGGAGGGCGAAATATAGGTATATATTTAAACCTGTTTCCATTTAGCATTATAACATGCTTTCTCCCTTTGTATTTTATGGAATAACTATGCTGACAATCTTATTTCTAATCATATGTCTGCTTGTATTAGCTAAGATGCTGCACCTGAGATCAGCCATGTCTGAACTGGGGTGGCAGAGTGGGCTAAAGAACGGTGATGGATTAAACACAGATCTTTTGACTGGGTGTGAGTGTTTGATTGATTCAGATGCTCCGTCCATCACCACCCCCTTTTGTACTGCTTTTGGCCGCCATAAGTGTGGCAGGGTATGCTCAGACGGGGGTCCCTTGCTCAGCCAGGCTGAAGATGGCAGGAATGCCAGAAACCGGTCCTCGGAAGCTTGTTTCCGGTCCAGGGAAGACATGGCTTGGCAGTTCGGGCTGGACTGTTCCCATGAGGCACAGGGTCAGACTGATTTGCATATAGCCTTGTCTGAACTGGGGTGGCAGAGTGGGCTAAAGAACGGTGATGGATTAAACCCAGATCTTTTGACTGGGTCTGAGTGTTTGATTGATTCAGATGCTCCGTCCATCACCACCCCCTTTTGTACCGCACCTGAGATCACGGCGTTAAAATAAATATTTTAAACTTGCTCGTGTCTCCCTTTACTCCATATTTTGGACTGGTATGAGAGTGTAACGAAAGAGTGTTCTTGTTTCCCACTTTACCTGAGGTAACCTAAGTCGCATGTTCTGGGTTGTCTAATCATTGGTTTCTTTATTATAGGACTGAGAGCTAATGAGACACTGATGCTAGTCTGGTAGGGGATTTTGGGTACTAAGGTGAATTTTTGGCACACCCTAATTCACTGAGGTCCTGAGTCTCTGTGCACAGTTCTGTGTCTGAGCAGAATCCCTGCAACATGGCGCCCAACCGATGGTGGTCTTATTACATGACACTTGAGTAGTGCTTATATCAGTCCATGACCCCCTCACTATTGTTTCCGGATAACATTAGTGATGGATAAACCTACCTATATTTACATAAGTCTTTTCAAGCTTGAATATTTCAAAAACGGTTTCTTTTTTAATTACTACCCAGTTGTGCTACATTGTTTTGCATTGTACCTCTTCCTTTCTGTGTCATTATGGGTGACATTGACATGCCGCAGCACAGTCGCATTGCGGTCCGCAATCATTTGCAAACTTATAACGTCACCTTGGAGGGCATGGCGGTTATTTTGGTGGTGAGTGCTGAAGTAGCATACCCTTTTGAGATTTTCTACTCATGGGTGATGTTTCCTCCAGTGGATGCGGCTACTCAGGTGTTTCACACTTACACTCACACAGTCGTGCCCGTGGAGTGTGTTTCTTATAGGACACAGGAAGTTCCGATTTCTGCTTGGCAGCAACGTGTTTGGTTTAATGGCGCCCTTCCCCAAAGTTTAACGGCGATTAGATTAGGTCCTTTGTCCATTCCAGGCGCTTCTTGGCCTGTGTTGGCTGGATTTACCCTGCATCCTCGTGCGGGAGCAGTCCCCGTTGCTGACCTGAGGCTCCTATATACCTCCGCAACAGGGGTCATTAGGGCCCTAGTTCAATATATTACCCGCAACTTACAGGGCGGGGCCCCTGGTGTTGCGGCGCTTCCAGCTGGACCCAGCGGGATGAAGCTTAGTCCCGTCATGGTTAATGCGGTTATGGGCAAGTGTCCCCAGGATAGGAATGGTATGCCTTTCTGGCTTGCCGAAAAATCTGACCAACTGGAAGCTGTCTTTCCTAATTCGAGTCCTGTAGAAAAACACAGGATTCTTACAATTAGTTTGCCCAAGGACTTGGTACCGAAGCCGGTGATTATGAGTCATGGGGTAGGATTTTTGCGGCAGTGTACACAAGGTGCTTCGGCACTCAGTCAATGGCTGTCCTTCCCTCGGTCATTAAGCGTGTTCAAGATGAGCACAGACCTGAGGCTGTGGTTGAATTGGGAATGAGACTCGTCGGCACATTTGACGTAGTTTCCGATCTCGTCCTTTCTAATATAAAGGGAGATGCGGTAAATTTTCAGGTGTCTAATATCTTGCGCGATGTCCCTGATGCCGACAAACCTCGTCAGTTACCGAGGATTATTATGGCAGCTTATAAGACTATAGGCCGCAATAGTTTAAATAGTTTAGTTGTCAAACCTTTTTCTAAAAAAAGAGAAAAAACAGACTCGAGTGCGAAGTCTGATCAAGACGAGCAGCCTAAATTTCAAAAGCAAAATTGGAATAAGAATAAAAAAACAGGGTAAACATCAACAGAAACAGGAGTCACATCCCGCATCACCTGTGCCTGCGTCTACAGAACGCAATTATGACTTGCGTGACCGAGCGCTGATTAAAACGCTTGATCGTTTTCAAATTCCTGATCAACGTTCTCCTCGTTCTTTACAGGACACATCGGCCTCATCGTCCGGTCGTGGGAACGGCAGCAGAGGAAGGGGTGGCCAGCAGAGTCGCGACCAGCCCCGCCCGAAAGACAGAGAAGGCAAGCAGGATGATTCTTCGCAGAAAAGATCCAAGTTTCAGAAAAAGAAAGTTGCCTCTTTAACAGCGAGATATGCCACAGATAGTGAGAACGCAGCTTCGGAATCTGACATGGGCGCTGACGTTGTTGGACAGCGCGGCGGAGATTACCATAGTACGAGAGGCACTACGTCCACTACTGAAGGTGACAGCGACTGACAGATTTGTTGTTGTTGAGACAGCCGACACTTGAGAAGTTCTCCCTGAAAGAATTTTTGAGATGGACCTTTTAATTGAAGGTGACATACAACGTACTATAAAAAGGGTATTTTGGGAAAATCTGACTACCACGTATGACATTTTGTTAGCAGAGGCTGACTGGCCCCTGCCTTTTGTTCTCGCGGCTCCGAGAGGGGAGGAGGTAATCCTCCCTAGTTTCACGCACACAGTGTTGAAAGAGCATGCGCTGAATTTTGCAGAAGAGTGGGCTAAGGCGCTTGCGCCGGCTTTGTACCGTACTACCTGTGGTAGGGATAAATTCTCCCCCCAACATAAGATTCCCTTACGGTCTATGCCGCAGCCTCAACCCCAGTATCCCATGCGGCATGAAGCCAAGGCTTCCGTAGCAGACATCCTTGAACAATTGGAATATCAAGGAGTAATTGAAACTTGTGTGTCTCCGATGAATAACCCACTTTTTACTGTGACCAAACCTGATGGTTCTTACCGGTTGGTATTGGATTACCGGCATTTAAACTCGCATTGCCGTACCTGTGCAGTACAGAATACTCACGGCTCTGCCTTGGTGGATGGTCTTGTGCGTAAAAGGTTTAAAACAACACTTAACATATCCAATGGTTTTTTTTCCCACAACCTGTCTGGTTTAAGTGGTCAATGGACCAGTTTTACCAGCGGTGGCAAACAATGCCAATTTAAACACTTGGCTATGGGCTATAAGCATAGTCCAGGTGTGTTTGCTGCCCGTATAGTCTCTCTTTTAGAGAGAGTTGATCCAGATGCGTGTTCCTATGTGGATGACATTTATCTGACAGACGACGAAATATGGGCATATCTGTGTCGCGTTGATCGCATAATTTGTAGTTTTGCAGATTTCGGTTACAAATTCAACTTTGCAAAGTCTCACATTGCAGAGTATACAGTGTTGTTCCTGGGCTATGAGCTCAATAATGAAGGTAGAGGTTTGGCTACTCACTTCTTGGAGAAATGCGCACAACTGCGCGCTCCGACAACTCTAAAAAAATTACAATCTTTGCTGAGATTATTGAATTTCGGGCTTACTTACATTCCCGAAAATGCCCAGCGCATCAAACTACTGTATGCTTTGATACAACCTACTTTTACCAAATCATGCTGGCTGCCTGAACATTCGGCCATTTTGCAATCTTTGCAGGCTGATCTTCTAGAATCTAAAGTCTTACTGACTCGTGATAACCACACCAACCTGGTGATAAGAATCGTCCCTGGGGCGGTGGGTTTCACTTACCTCACTTTTATTGAAGGTGACACAGTACCTATAGCTTACAAGTCACACTTGTACACTTCGGCTGAATTGCGGTTTTCCACTGTGGAAAAAGTTTTGACAGCAGTGCAAATGGCGATTCTGAAGGAACGCGCACTGTCGCAGGAGAAACGTTTGTTAGTTGTTACCCCGTATCCTGCCCTGGAGGCAGTGACGAAAGCCAGTGTACCAAATTCTAAAGCTTTGCACCCACTGTGGGTACAATGGGCCACATCATTGACGTCTCCGGATGTCACGTTAATTTTTTACGCCTCCTTGCAGTCGCAGGAGTTCCTACAGTATGAATTTGTTCATCCTGCTCCTTTGACTATGCGTCCTTTGGAGGATTTCCATTGTATCAATTACACTGACGGTTCTGCGCAAGTTGCGCATGGGTCTAAGCACGCATATGTCTCAGCCTGCGCAGTTGTGGTCAGTACTATGGTGAATGGAGAGTTCAAGTCCGATGTCGTGCATACACAGACATTAGGGGACTGTACAGCCCAATTGGCAGAGCTCCGTGCTCTACTGCTTGCATTGGAGTACGCAGATCCTAGTGTGACTACTCTTATTGTGAGTGACTCTTACTACGGTGTGCAGTCTTACAATGACAATCTGTTCTTTTGGACTCAAAATGAATATCGCGACTCCAAAGGTAGCACAATAAAATATAAAATGATTTGGGTTCGAGTGGCTGAACTTAAGGAGCGACTGCCACTCGTGTTTGTAATGCATACTCTTGGTCATCAGCGTGTGGGAGTTCACGCTGTTGGCAATAGTCTGGCCGATGAGGCCGCGAAGACAGCAGTAGCGACATATCTGTTTGCAGCAGTTACACGTTCCAAAAGTTAGATTGATGTTGACATCTTGGCAGCAATTGCCGCTACTGAGAAGGGAAGTAAATATCCTACTGGATTTCCTTCAAAGTATTCTTATCATTTAAGTCCTGATAAAGTTCCTTATGTGAAAATAACAGACGTTGGTGACAGATTGATTCCCAATGCGGACCGCAGGTCCACACTGATTACAGCTGCCCACGAGGGTGTTGCATCCGCGCATGCGGGTGTTTCAGCTACTGTATCTCAGCTACAACAATGTTTCTGGTGGCGGGGACTGTACAGAGGAGTGACTATGTCCTTCAATGTGACATTTGTCAGCAGATCAAGCCTTCGACTGCTGCGCGTCCGTCCCAGACACAGCTGTACATTTCTAATAAACCACTTGGTTGTGTTTATTTAGATCACTGCGGTCCTTTTTCTTCTGATACTGCGTATAAGTACATCTTAGTTGCAGTTGATTCTTGCACGCGCTTTGCTTGGGTGTGGCCCCACCGAAGTGCTGATTCACGAACTGTCATAAGGGATTTGAGTGTCTTTGTGGGAATTTTTGCGTGTGGTACCTTCCATTCGGACCAGGGTCCAGCGTTCGCCTCTATGGCGTACCAGGATGCCATGAGTTCATTGGGGGGTCCAGGTCAAATTTTCATCTCCATACCGGCCTGAGGGCAACAGTGTTGTGGAGCGGATGAACCGTGACTTAAAGCAGTCCTTGACAGCCAGGGTTATAGGTACAGGCCGGAACTTGCTAGCCCATCTCAATAGCGTACAGCGTGCACTTAATAATCTCCCTAGAAGGTCTCTGGGTGGGCGGACCCCATATGAAATGCTCTTTGGTATCAAAATGTTTGTCCCGGACCTTGAAGGTCTAGATCCAGTGGCGGAAGATGCCCCCTTTGACGTAGATGAACATTGTAATGTTTTACAGAATCTACAAGAGACAGTCTTGCAAAGGAACACTTGCCCTCCACATCTGAAGCTGCGTTGCAGATTCCGGTAGTTGGCTGGCTACCCAGAGTCGGAGAACTGGTTAGAAAGAAGATCGAGAACAAGAAAGAGTTTGGTCCCTCGTATCGAGCTCCAGTTCCTGTGCTTGGCGTGCATGGCACAAGAATAGTCGTTTTACCACCACTTCCAGGTCGTAGAGAAAAAAGGTATATCTCCATCGACAATGTCAAACTACACAGAGCGGCCGATTCTTCTTAGCATGACACCTGCGGTCTCCTGTATAGCAATGCTGAGAAATTCTGTTTTGGCTCCGGCTTCTAACACCAGGCCTGACATGCATTCGAGGTGCCCGCAGTATCAAGTCCTTTATTGAATACCCCGCCTGATGATTCTCTAAATGAAACTGAGTATACTTACCCCACAGACTTGTCGATGCCCGATTTACAGACCTGTTTGGCAACTGAGTCCAGGTTTTCATTTGACACTAACTCTACCACATCGAAGTCCCCTTCAAAAATGTCTGTTTTTGCAACATGGTTTAAAAAACATTTTTTGATTCCCCCTTGGACTTACATCTGGTAGGTGCTTTTTTTCAATTTTTTTGTTTATGTCAATTGGATTTGTGGTGTATTTTTTCCGTCTTGTGAATGGACACTTCGTTGAAGAAAGAACTGTTATTCGATTAATCAATGGAACATTGGCACCCCATTCCTCATCACAGAGAATGAAGAGGGACCTGGCTTTTGTGAATATTACTGCTTGGCCCGTCTTAGATGGGATTGTATGGGATACTGTTAAATTTCAGATTCACGGTCCCACAGAGGTTATAAATGTCCCAAACGTACCAAGAGTTTCTATGGGGGATGTGATTAAACAAAATATACGCTCTGATGATTGGGACGTTCAGGCCGTAGAGGCTTTGTTTTCTGATTTGAAGTATTAATCTGCTCTTGATGCTGAGGATTTATATTTAGATTCGGCTAATTATGGTCATTTGTTCTGTTTTCAACACTATGGAAATCACTACCTACATAAGGTGAACACAAGGAGGAATATAGTTAATTATACGCAATGGGAACATTGTCCCGCTCCTGTTGAAGGCAGCTCGAGTTATCTTCTAAAGAGATTCACTTATTTTACTGATTTTAATCAGTCAAATTCTAAATCATTTTATTTTAAGATGACCGAAAAGTCCTCTTTCAAAGTTAGACTTACCCACACTAAATTGTCATATTCCAAGTCCTTTATTGACCAATTGGCTATTGGGGGCTATGAACTGTGGAAAGATACTATTGATCTTAAATCTGTTTGGGGTTCTAAAAGTTGGCAAGTGCAAGGCACTGAGGCTTTGTATCGTGCATGTCTTATCCCGAACCATATGTTGTTTTTTAATTCGACTATTTCACAAACCACCTGCTTTGAATTGGCTACTACTAAAAAATGTAATGCTCCTTCTTTTCCGGAGTTGGGAGAATACCCCGGTTGGGATAATACCGGTATGTCCATTAGAGAATTACAGACCCTGTTACTGAATTCTTCTTTTAACATTTCCAGTTTGGATCCTGAGAGTTGGTTGCTGTGGCACAAAAGTGTAGATTCCTGCCAACATCGTTTTCTGTGTTTGGCCTCTGGCTACGCGCAGGTTAGGGTGGATCCCCGTTTTGAGAGTGACCATTCTGCCACTACCTATTCCATAGGCAAGCTGTGTCAGAATTGGCTCAAACACTCCACTTTAGCGTAAGTTAAGCTGCATTTGTCCAAATTGACTGACGATGTTGGTTTGAATGACTTCGAGAAAGGTCCTGCAACTGGAAGATCCAAAAGGTGGATATATGCTATGTATAATACCGTTTGGAAACTGTCTCAGATTGAGGCTGCTTCCCGGTTAAGAGCTATTGATCAAGCTAATTTAGAAAAAGTGCTTGCAGTTGTAGACAATAGCATTAACACACTCTCTTACCGCATTTACACATTAGATAATATTGTTTCATCTGTTGTTGATATTGTGCAAGGAGATGTCTCTGTTTTGTTCCATGGTCAAAATCAATTGCGTTCCATTATGCAGTTTGCATGGACTTTACAAACGTTAAAAGCTGGCAGGGTGCCTTCGGACTACATGAACACATCCTCGTTATTTGCACCATTTAGTTTGACTGAAAAGCAACAATTTATGTCAATGAAAGATGACACTTTTTCTATGTTACATATTGAAAAGTTAGAACCGTTACCATTTTCTGTGGCGAAATGAATTCTGCTGTGTGGCTCGTCCATGGGTTAATAACATTGCTGTTTCCTTTATTTAAATTCGAGGCTTGCATGAAGTATGCTATAGGCAGGTATGAATCTTTAGGCAGTGTTTATCTCCATGAAGCTTGGTCGCTACCATTTACATATAGATGCCTGAGGGAGGGTAAAGAGGTTTATTTGAACGGTGAAGAATGCACAACAACAGCTGATCACTCTTTAGTGTGTAGGAATATACAATTGCATGGCTTGTGTAATCAAAATGCACCCAATTTAGCCTGTGTTTTAAAAGGTACTCCCACACCTGCTATCACACCGACTTTCACATTACTAGCAAATGGTAGTTATTTACTTTTAAATAATGAAGATTATTGTGGGATGCTGGCTGGAATTCCTTACGTCGTTACGGTCTCCCAATGTGTAGTTTGCTGTAAAAACGTCCCGTTTCCTCCTCCACATGGGAAGCTGGATGTTTCCATCTGGCCGTCGATTCTGACCTTGAAAGCAGAGTTCACCAAGATGAGTCAAATAAGAGCTCTTTTGTCCCAGAGAGAAGTCGCCCTCACATCTGCTCGAGAAACATTTGTCCTTCACGTGGCAAACACCCGCACAGAAGTGCATGTGTTATTAGATACGGATCTTCCCATGCATTTTGGGTAGTTAATTCCTATTATCTTTAATACCTCCTCGACCACAGGCTTAGCACACTTTTTTAAAGTTGTCAGTAGTGGCCTTGTGACTTCCTTCCAAACTATCCATTCGATTTTTTCCAGACTCTTTGGTGGATTTCTCTTGATGCTCGCGCTAGTGGCCGGTGTGCTTCTATTGATTTGTTTATTTAAAAATGGATGCGCAGCCTGTGATACACGACAATCTGCCCCGACTGTTGCTGATGCACAA
Organism: Lissotriton helveticus; assembly: GCF_964261635.1. NCBI lineage: Eukaryota > Metazoa > Chordata > Amphibia > Caudata > Salamandridae > Lissotriton > Lissotriton helveticus. The sequence goes on along the minus strand of NC_136073.1, from coordinate 599,672,694 downwards.
CCGAATGCTTGATTACTGTGGAGCGCTGCCTCTGGCTACATTGAGTGCAACTTATGGATTATCGTTTCGATTTTCCTATTTCACATGCATCCAGCCTGTCTTTCATTGCCTGAGCTGCGATTTCGACTGGGCCCTGGATTTGTCTCTGCAGTACGGAGTCTCCCAACGCGGATTATGATCAACTGATGAGCCCCTTAGTTGCTCATGAATTGCTTTGTTCTGGCGGCGGGATTATGGCCTTTGCAGCGATGCATGGAGTCCTGGGACGTTGGAATATTTTTGCAGCGGCGCATGACTTCTTGGCATGCAGTTACATTGAAGAAAACCAGAGTTGTCCTCTAATGGTACTAGAGGCTCCGGTTATTGAAGAACATGTATGTTCATTCCCATTACTGAATTGGAAGGCTGAAATGTTTTTGGATGAGAACAGTGTCTTCCTATTGGAGGCTGTTGCAACGTACTGTGCATATAAGCTGTTGGAGTGAGGTAGTTATTTCTCTCTCTCTTTCATGATCAACGTCATATGTTGAACAGCAGATTTTTTTCTCCCCTACGCTACATGAATATGACTCAACCCCAATGCCTTTTTGGTTGACTTTCACCTGTCCATAGGTGGGCCCTAAATTTGTGAGTGGTTTTTAAATTCGGAGTTTGCTCCTGTTTTTCCATTGTGGCAATTTGAACTTGATTCTAACTCTCGAACTTGAACTCTGCGTTCCAATATCCTGACTTTATGGCTGGGGGAGCTGTGGACTGTTTCAGATCACCTGCTAAGTGGTTTGCATATATCGCTCTTTGTCTGCTATTTGTAGTGTCTGTCTATGTGCGATATTAGCTTGTCCTAATTTGACCCCTGCTGTCTCCTAACACGGTGTCTGGGATCTGCAAACCTACCTTGCTGGCCTATATAAGCTGTCTTGCTTCGCCAATAGGCATATGGGTTATTTTTGTTGAACTGGGCTGTTGTAATACTGTTTGCTTGGTCAACTCCTGTTACGCGGGAGGACTACGCATCTGCGCCCCTCCATATGGGTGTACCCCAGAATTTGAACCTTGTCGTGGGGGGGGGGGGTTGGTTTGGTTTTGGGATGACTTTGACATGGTTGGAGTGCTGAAGTGGGTGGTGGGTGGGTTGGGCTGGGAATGGGGAGGGGGACCTGTTCGTTACTTTCTACCAGGCATACAGTGACAATGTGCAATGAGGGTTGTGGTTTGCGGTCCTATTACTTTCAATATGGGGAATGCTATTTGATTTTCCTGCAAACGGCTAATGGGTAGCCCTATTACATTTGTCACATGGAACGTCCGGGGTTTGAATTTGCCACGGAAAATTAGGATGGTGTTTGCGGGCTTGGATCGAATGGTGTGAGTGTCGCATTCCTCCAGGAAACACATTTAACTGCTGAGTCGGTGTGGAATGTTGGGTCGCGCTGGGCGAGTGTGCGTGCGGCCTCCTCATATTCCTCGTATGCCAGAGTACTCACGCTGGTGAAGAAAGGTGTGCCCTTCACAGCAATTAGAACTGAGGCGGATGTTTTGTGCTGTTGCATGGTAGGTTGGGGGGGGAGAAAGTGTGCTCTTGGTGAACATATATGGACCGAATGTGGACGACCTTGCTTTTTTCTCGGATGTGTGGCGCAGGATCCTGTTGTTCCCTCCTGCCGAAATTATCTGGGGTGGGGATTTTAATGTGTATTTGGATACGATCCGCGATCGGTGCGGTGCTGGGGAGGCCAGGCAGAGGAAGGCATCAGATGTGCTGTGGGGTCTTATCGATGCGGGGCATGTACATGATATTTGGCGCTTGAGGCATCCAATGGCTTGTGAGAGTATGTGTGTGTCTTCTGGGCATGGTTCATGGTCACAAAAAGACTATTGGCTAATTTCTGTAGCGGTAGGTCATTGGGTCAAGAGTGTTACACATGCAGCCAGAACACTTTCGAACCACTCCCCCGTACTTATGGAGCTGACACTACTGGAGTATAGCAAAAACAACAATTGATGGACAGAATGCAGAACAATGTCAAACATTCACCCCAGTACAGAGATCTGGGCCTAAATCCATCGTTTTTTTGCACTCCACACCACCCCAGTTCAGACATGGCCATATGCAAATCAGCCTTGACCCTGTGCCTCATGGGAACAGTCCAGCCCGAACTGCCAAGCCATGTCTTCCCTGGACCGGAATCAAGCATCCTAGGACCGGTTTCTGGCTATCAGCCGTCTTCAGCCAGGATAGCTTGACTCCAGTGGTGTGGAGAGCATGGGACTCACGTCTGAGCATACCCATCCCACTCGGGGTGACAATGTAAAAACAATAATTGGTGGACAGAATGCAGACCAATGTCATATATTCACCCCAGTACAGAGATCTGGGCCTAAATCCATCGTTTTTTTGCACTCCACACCACCCAAGTTCAGACATGGCCATATGCAAATCAGCCTTGACCCTGTGCCTCATGGGAACAGTCCAGCCCAAACTGTCAAGTTCCCATGAGGCACAGGGTCAAGGCTGATTTGCATATGCCATGTCTGAACTGGGGTGGTGTGGAGTGCAAAAAAAACGATGGATTTAGGCCCAGATCTCTGTACTGGGGTGAATGTATGACATTGTTCTGCATTCTGTCCATCAATTGTTGTTTTTGCATTTGTCACCCCGAGTGGGAAGGGTATGCTCAGACGTGAGTCCTGTGCTCTCCACACCACTGGAGTCAAGCTATCCTGGCTGAAGACGGCTGATAGCCAGAATCCGGTCCTAGGATGCTTGATTCCGGTCCAGGGAAGACATGCCTTGGCAGTTCGGGCTGGACTGTTCCCATGAGGCACAGGGCCAAGGCTGATTTGCATATGGCCATGTCTGAACTGGGGTGGTGTGGAGTGCAAAAAAACGATGGATTTAGGCCCAGATCTCTGTACTGGGGTGAATGTATGACATTGTTCTGCATTCTGTCCATCAATTGTTGTTTTTGCATTTGTCACCCCGAGTGGGAAGGGTATGCTCAGACGTGAGTCCTGTGCTCTCCACACCACTGGAGTCAAGCTATCCTGGCTGAAGACGGCTGATAGCCAGAAACCGGTCCTAGGATGCTTGATTCCGGTCCAGGGAAGACATGCCTTGGCAGTTCGGGCTGGACTGTTCCCATGAGGCACAGGGCCAAGGCTGATTTGCATATGGCCATGTCTGAACTGGGGTGGTGTGGAGTGCAAAAAAACGATGGATTTAGGCCCAGATCTCTGTACTGGGGTGAATGTATGACATTGTTCTGCATTCTGTCCATCAATTGTTGTTTTTGCATTTGTCACCCCGAGTGGGAAGGGTATGCTCAGACGTGAGTCCTGTGCTCTCCACACCACTGGAGTCAAGCTATCCTGGCTGAAGACGGCTGATAGCCAGAAACCGGTCCTAGGATGCTTGATTCCGGTCCAGGGAAGACATGCCTTGGCAGTTCGGGCTGGACTGTTCCCATGAGGCACAGGGCCAAGGCTGATTTGCATATGGCCATGTCTGGACTGGGGTGGTGTGGAGTGCAAAAAAACGATGGATTTAGGCCCAGATCTCTGTACTGGGGTGAATGTATGACATTGTTCTGCATTCTGTCCATCAATTGTTGTTTTTGCATTTGTCACCCCGAGTGGGAAGGGTATGCTCAGACGTGAGTCCTGTGCTCTCCACACCACTGGAGTCAAGCTATCCTGGCTGAAGACGGCTGATAGCCAGAATCCGGTCCTAGGATGCTTGATTCCGGTCCAGGGAAGACATGCCTTGTCAGTTCGGGCTGGACTGTTCCCATGAGGCACAGGGCCAAGGCTGATTTGCATATGGCCATGTCTGAACTGGAGTGGTGTGGAGTGCAAAAAAAACGATGGATTTAGGCCCAGATCTCTGTACTGGGGTGAATGTATGACATTGTTCTGCATTCAGTCCATCAATTGTTGTTTTTGCATTTGTCACCCCGAGTGAGAAGTGTATGCTCAGACGTGAGTCCTGTGCTCTCCACAACCCCTGTAGTCAAGCTATCCTGGCTGAAGACGGCTGATAGCCAGAAACCGGTCCTAGGATTCTTGATTCCGGTCCAGGGAAGACATGGCTTGACAGTTCGGGCTGGACTGTTCCCATGAGGCACAGGGTCAAGGCTGATTTGCATATGGCCATGTCTGAACTGGGGTGTTGTGGAGTGCAAAAAAACGATGGATTTAGGCCCAGATCTCTGTACTGGGGTGAATGTATGACATTGTTCTGCATTCTGTCCATCAATTATTGTTTTTGCATTTGTCACTACCGGAGTATAGGGCGCCACAGTTTGCTCCAACCGTCGGAGCTTAAAGACCCAGTATTCAGGCAAACTATAGAGGACGCGATTGAGAATTATTTTAAGGAAAACGAGGGCACCGTCGACAGCGCAGGGGTCCTCTGGGAGGCCTTTAAGGTCACTATCAGAGGAACCTGTATAGGTTCACAGACTGGTGTTCTGCAAGATGTTCGGCGCCAGATTAGGCAGCTGGCTGCAGACCTTCAGGTCCTGGAACGCTCCTTTGATGTGGCCCCAACTGCTGACAAACTTGCACAGATACGTGACCTTGTCTCTGAACACAATGACACTGTAGATCAGGAGTTGCAACACTGCTCTCGGCGGCAGACTGCTCGGTATTATGGGGAGGGTGGGCGGTCTAGCCGCTCTCTCGCCCAGAAGCTGCGGGAGCCCTGTAGCCAGGAGCATATAACTGAACTAATAGACGACACTGGGACGGCATATCATTCGACGGAAGAGCTTTGCGATGTCGTATTGAAATTCTATAAGGATCTATATGCAGCTAGGGAACCCCCTCCAGCAGGAGAAACGCATGATTATCTAGACGATGTGGCATTAGGCTGGCTATCTAAAGTGCATTGGTAATACCTGGGTCAGCCGTTCGGCGAGGAGGATGTGCGGGATGCTATAATGGCACTGCCCACGTGTAAAGCTGCTGGACCGGATGGTCTGCCCACTGAATTTTATAAGGCATTTGCGACAGCTCTTGCTCCGCGGTTATTGGAGATGTATGCAGAGGCCTACGATACCGGGAGCCTGCCACAGTCGCTTAGGGAGGCCTTGTTAATCACCCTGCTAAAACCGGACAAGCCTCCAAACCAATGCGGGTCGTATAGGCCACTCTCCATCATAAATATTGATACCAAAATATTGGCAAAAATGAGAGCCACTAGACTTCAGCCCCTTGTACCTCTACTGGTCCTACTGGATCAGTCTGGTTTTGTGATGGAGATCCACCACACACAATCTCCGTACTTTATTTTCCACGCTACATTATTTTGAACCTGACTTCCAAGCCGTGGCTGTGTTGCTAGACTCAGCAAAGGCGTTTGATTCTGTGCATTGGTCCTATTTGTTTACGGTCTTGAGCAGGATGGGATTCACCCCCTTCTTCGTACAGTGGAACCGGGTTCTTTACAGTGAACCTGTCGCTAGGGTCCGGGTGAATGGTAGGGTCTCATCCTTGTTTCCGATAGAACGGGGCACGAGACAGGGGTGCCCGCTAATTGTCTCGCTATATGCGGACGATATGCTGCTCTTCGTCCGTGAACCCTCAACTTATCTCTCCGCGGTATTGAGGGAGTATGTCCAATTTGAAAGGTTTTCAGGTCTGGGCATCAACTGGTCCAAATCCGTGGTGTTCCCCATAACAGAGCGCACAGAGGTTGTTGAGCTGGGCTTTCTGCTGTCCTGGACTTCCGAGCCTGTAAAGTATCTTGGGGTGATGATCCATAGAGACCCGGCTGTTGTGGTCACCGAGAATTAGGGGGGAGCCATTATGCTATTATGGAGCAGGCAGAAGGGTAGGCACGCCTTCCCTGGTCGTTGGACAGACAGGATTGCCATCGTCAAAATGGTGTTCTTACCAAAAATGCTGTCTTTTTTTATTAATATCCCAATTAAACTGAATGTGGCGTTATTCCAAATGCTGCAATCAGCACAGCTTACATTTGTTTGGGGTGGTAAGAATTCTCGATGCCGCTGGGACCTCCTGACGCAGCCTTTTGACAGGAGCGGCTTTGAGGCTCCTGATCTACGCCTGTACTACATCTGTGCGCAGGCGCACTTTGCGCATTACTGGCACTTCCCACAGCGCTTTCAATCACATGCAGCCATTGGAGCGGACGCGGTCCATCCCACTCCGGTGCAGGCTATGGTTCTCTCGGGCGGAACGGGCAGACCCAGACACGAAATCAGCCCACCTTAGTGCACATCCTGGGCGTGGAGGGCGCTAGCCTTCAGAACCCAGCTCTCATATTTATATGTCCCTCTTTTGCGATGGATGGATTTAGGCCCAGATCCTTGTCCTGGGGTGAATGTATGACATTGTTTTATATTCTGTCCATCAACTGTGTTTTTTGCAATTTTCACCCCGAGTGGGCTGGGTATGCTCAGACGTGAGTCCCAGGCTCTCCACACCACTGGAGTCAATCTATCCAGGCTGATAGCCAGAAACCGGTCCTTGGATGCTTGATTCCAGTCTGGGAAAGACATGGCTTGGTAGTTCGGACTGGACTGTTCCCATGAGGCACAGGGTCAGAGCTGATTTGCATATAGCCAGTGTCTAACCCAGGGTTGTGTGGAGTGCAACAAAACAATGGATTTAGGCCCAGATCCGTGTACTGGGGTGAATGTATGACATTGTTCTACATTCTGTCCATCAACTGTGTTTTTTGCAATTTTCACCCCGAGTGGGCTGGGTATGCTCAGACGTGAGTCCCAGGCTTTCCACACCACTGGAGTCAACCTATCCAGGCTGATGAAGGCTGATAGCCAGAAACCGGTCCTTGGATGCTTGATTCCGGGAAAGACATGGCTTGGTAGTTTGGACTGGACTGTTCCCATGAGGCACAGGGTCAGAGCTGATTTGCATATAGCCAGTGTCTAACCCAGGGTGGTGTGGAGTGCAAAAAAACCCATGGATTTAGGCCCCGATCCTTGTACTGGGGTGAATGTATGACATTGTTCTATATTCTGTCCATCAACTGTGTTTTTTGCAATTTTCACCCCAAGTGGGCTGGGTATGCTCAGACGTGATAAATAACGGTGATGGATCAAGCCCTGATCTTTGGACTGGGTAAGAGTGGTCTGCTTAATTCAGACACTCTGTTCATCACCACCCCCTTTTCTGTATCGTTTTTGGCCACTATAGGTGTGGCAGGGTATACTCAGACATGAGTCCCTTTCTCACTGCTCCATCAGGATTCAAGCAAGCCGGGCCGAAGAGGCTGAAATGCCAGAAACCGGTCCCCGGTAGCTTGTCTCCTTTCTGGTGAAGAATTGGCTTGGTAGTTTGGTCTGCCCTGTTCCCATGATGCACTGGGCCAGGGACAGACTAATTTGCATATAGCCAGGTTCTGAGCTGGGATGGGGCAGTGAGATAAATAACGGTGATGGATCAAGCCCTGATCTTTGGACTGGGTAAGAGTGGTCTGCTTAATTCAGACACTCTGTTCATCACCACCCCCTTTTCTGTATCGTTTTTGGCCACTATAGGTGTGGCAGGGTATACTCAGACATGAGTCCCTTTCTCACTGCTCCATCAGGATTCAAGCAAGCCGGGCCGAAGAGGCTGAAATGCCAGAAACCGGTCCCCGGTAGCTTGTCTCCTTTCTGGTGAAGAATTGGCTTGGTAGTTTGGTCTGCCCTGTTCCCATGATGCACTGGGCCAGGGACAGACTAATTTGCATATAGCCAGGTTCTGAGCTGGGATGGGGCAGTGAGATAAATAACGGTGATGGATCAAGCCCTGATCTTTGGACTGGGTAAGAGTGGTCTGCTTAATTCAGACACTCTGTTCATCACCACCCCCTTTTCTGTATCGTTTTTGGCCACTATAGGTGTGGCAGGGTATACTCAGACATGAGTCCCTTTCTCACTGCTCCATCAGGATTCAAGCAAGCCGGGCCGAAGAGGCTGAAATGCCAGAAACCGGTCCCCGGTAGCTTGTCTCCTTTCTGGTGAAGAATTGGCTTGGTAGTTTGGTCTGCCCTGTTCCCATGATGCACTGGGCCAGGGACAGACTAATTTGCATATAGCCAGGTTCTGAGCTGGGATGGGGCAGTGAGATAAATAACGGTGATGGATCAAGCCCTGATCTTTGGACTGGGTAAGAGTGGTCTGCTTAATTCAGACACTCTGTTCATCACCACCCCCTTTTCTGTATCGTTTTTGGCCACTATAGGTGTGGCAGGGTATACTCAGACATGAGTCCCTTTCTCACTGCTCCATCAGGATTCAAGCAAGCCGGGCCGAAGAGGCTGAAATGCCAGAAACCGGTCCCCGGTAGCTTGTCTCCTTTCTGGTGAAGAATTGGCTTGGTAGTTTGGTCTGCCCTGTTCCCATGATGCACTGGGCCAGGGACAGACTAATTTGCATATAGCCAGGTTCTGAGCTGGGATGGGGCAGTGAGATAAATAACGGTGATGGATCAAGCCCTGATCTTTGGACTGGGTAAGAGTGGTCTGCTTAATTCAGACACTCTGTTCATCACCACCCCCTTTTCTGTATCGTTTTTGGCCACTATAGGTGTGGCAGGGTATACTCAGACATGAGTCCCTTTCTCACTGCTCCATCAGGATTCAAGCAAGCCGGGCCGAAGAGGCTGAAATGCCAGAAACCGGTCCCCGGTAGCTTGTCTCCTTTCTGGTGAAGAATTGGCTTGGTAGTTTGGTCTGCCCTGTTCCCATGATGCACTGGGCCAGGGACAGACTAATTTGCATATAGCCAGGTTCTGAGCTGGGATGGGGCAGTGAGATAAATAACGGTGATGGATCAAGCCCTGATCTTTGGACTGGGTAAGAGTGGTCTGCTTAATTCAGACACTCTGTTCATCACCACCCCCTTTTCTGTATCGTTTTTGGCCACTATAGGTGTGGCAGGGTATACTCAGACATGAGTCCCTTTCTCACTGCTCCATCAGGATTCAAGCAAGCCGGGCCGAAGAGGCTGAAATGCCAGAAACCGGTCCCCGGTAGCTTGTCTCCTTTCTGGTGAAGAATTGGCTTGGTAGTTTGGTCTGCCCTGTTCCCATGATGCACTGGGCCAGGGACAGACTAATTTGCATATAGCCAGGTTCTGAGCTGGGATGGGGCAGTGAGATAAATAACGGTGATGGATCAAGCCCTGATCTTTGGACTGGGTAAGAGTGGTCTGCTTAATTCAGACACTCTGTTCATCACCACCCCCTTTTCTGTATCGTTTTTGGCCACTATAGGTGTGGCAGGGTATACTCAGACATGAGTCCCTTTCTCACTGCTCCATCAGGATTCAAGCAAGCCGGGCCGAAGAGGCTGAAATGCCAGAAACCGGTCCCCGGTAGCTTGTCTCCTTTCTGGTGAAGAATTGGCTTGGTAGTTTGGTCTGCCCTGTTCCCATGATGCACTGGGCCAGGGACAGACTAATTTGCATATAGCCAGGTTCTGAGCTGGGATGGGGCAGTGAGATAAATAACGGTGATGGATCAAGCCCTGATCTTTGGACTGGGTAAGAGTGGTCTGCTTAATTCAGACACTCTGTTCATCACCACCCCCTTTTCTGTATCGTTTTTGGCCACTATAGGTGTGGCAGGGTATACTCAGACATGAGTCCCTTTCTCACTGCTCCATCAGGATTCAAGCAAGCCGGGCCGAAGAGGCTGAAATGCCAGAAACCGGTCCCCGGTAGCTTGTCTCCTTTCTGGTGAAGAATTGGCTTGGTAGTTTGGTCTGCCCTGTTCCCATGATGCACTGGGCCAGGGACAGACTAATTTGCATATAGCCAGGTTCTGAGCTGGGATGGGGCAGTGAGATAAATAACGGTGATGGATCAAGCCCTGATCTTTGGACTGGGTAAGAGTGGTCTGCTTAATTCAGACACTCTGTTCATCACCACCCCCTTTTCTGTATCGTTTTTGGCCACTATAGGTGTGGCAGGGTATACTCAGACATGAGTCCCTTTCTCACTGCTCCATCAGGATTCAAGCAAGCCGGGCCGAAGAGGCTGAAATGCCAGAAACCGGTCCCCGGTAGCTTGTCTCCTTTCTGGTGAAGAATTGGCTTGGTAGTTTGGTCTGCCCTGTTCCCATGATGCACTGGGCCAGGGACAGACTAATTTGCATATAGCCAGGTTCTGAGCTGGGATGGGGCAGTGAGATAAATAACGGTGATGGATCAAGCCCTGATCTTTGGACTGGGTAAGAGTGGTCTGCTTAATTCAGACACTCTGTTCATCACCACCCCCTTTTCTGTATCGTTTTTGGCCACTATAGGTGTGGCAGGGTATACTCAGACATGAGTCCCTTTCTCACTGCTCCATCAGGATTCAAGCAAGCCGGGCCGAAGAGGCTGAAATGCCAGAAACCGGTCCCCGGTAGCTTGTCTCCTTTCTGGTGAAGAATTGGCTTGGTAGTTTGGTCTGCCCTGTTCCCATGATGCACTGGGCCAGGGACAGACTAATTTGCATATAGCCAGGTTCTGAGCTGGGATGGGGCAGTGAGATAAATAACGGTGATGGATCAAGCCCTGATCTTTGGACTGGGTAAGAGTGGTCTGCTTAATTCAGACACTCTGTTCATCACCACCCCCTTTTCTGTATCGTTTTTGGCCACTATAGGTGTGGCAGGGTATACTCAGACATGAGTCCCTTTCTCACTGCTCCATCAGGATTCAAGCAAGCCGGGCCGAAGAGGCTGAAATGCCAGAAACCGGTCCCCGGTAGCTTGTCTCCTTTCTGGTGAAGAATTGGCTTGGTAGTTTGGTCTGCCCTGTTCCCATGATGCACTGGGCCAGGGACAGACTAATTTGCATATAGCCAGGTTCTGAGCTGGGATGGGGCAGTGAGATAAATAACGGTGATGGATCAAGCCCTGATCTTTGGACTGGGTAAGAGTGGTCTGCTTAATTCAGACACTCTGTTCATCACCACCCCCTTTTCTGTATCGTTTTTGGCCACTATAGGTGTGGCAGGGTATACTCAGACATGAGTCCCTTTCTCACTGCTCCATCAGGATTCAAGCAAGCCGGGCCGAAGAGGCTGAAATGCCAGAAACCGGTCCCCGGTAGCTTGTCTCCTTTCTGGTGAAGAATTGGCTTGGTAGTTTGGTCTGCCCTGTTCCCATGATGCACTGGGCCAGGGACAGACTAATTTGCATATAGCCAGGTTCTGAGCTGGGATGGGGCAGTGAGATAAATAACGGTGATGGATCAAGCCCTGATCTTTGGACTGGGTAAGAGTGGTCTGCTTAATTCAGACACTCTGTTCATCACCACCCCCTTTTCTGTATCGTTTTTGGCCACTATAGGTGTGGCAGGGTATACTCAGACATGAGTCCCTTTCTCACTGCTCCATCAGGATTCAAGCAAGCCGGGCCGAAGAGGCTGAAATGCCAGAAACCGGTCCCCGGTAGCTTGTCTCCTTTCTGGTGAAGAATTGGCTTGGTAGTTTGGTCTGCCCTGTTCCCATGATGCACTGGGCCAGGGACAGACTAATTTGCATATAGCCAGGTTCTGAGCTGGGATGGGGCAGTGAGATAAATAACGGTGATGGATCAAGCCCTGATCTTTGGACTGGGTAAGAGTGGTCTGCTTAATTCAGACACTCTGTTCATCACCACCCCCTTTTCTGTATCGTTTTTGGCCACTATAGGTGTGGCAGGGTATACTCAGACATGAGTCCCTTTCTCACTGCTCCATCAGGATTCAAGCAAGCCGGGCCGAAGAGGCTGAAATGCCAGAAACCGGTCCCCGGTAGCTTGTCTCCTTTCTGGTGAAGAATTGGCTTGGTAGTTTGGTCTGCCCTGTTCCCATGATGCACTGGGCCAGGGACAGACTAATTTGCATATAGCCAGGTTCTGAGCTGGGATGGGGCAGTGAGATAAATAACGGTGATGGATCAAGCCCTGATCTTTGGACTGGGTAAGAGTGGTCTGCTTAATTCAGACACTCTGTTCATCACCACCCCCTTTTCTGTATCGTTTTTGGCCACTATAGGTGTGGCAGGGTATACTCAGACATGAGTCCCTTTCTCACTGCTCCATCAGGATTCAAGCAAGCCGGGCCGAAGAGGCTGAAATGCCAGAAACCGGTCCCCGGTAGCTTGTCTCCTTTCTGGTGAAGAATTGGCTTGGTAGTTTGGTCTGCCCTGTTCCCATGATGCACTGGGCCAGGGACAGACTAATTTGCATATAGCCAGGTTCTGAGCTGGGATGGGGCAGTGAGATAAATAACGGTGATGGATCAAGCCCTGATCTTTGGACTGGGTAAGAGTGGTCTGCTTAATTCAGACACTCTGTTCATCACCACCCCCTTTTCTGTATCGTTTTTGGCCACTATAGGTGTGGCAGGGTATACTCAGACATGAGTCCCTTTCTCACTGCTCCATCAGGATTCAAGCAAGCCGGGCCGAAGAGGCTGAAATGCCAGAAACCGGTCCCCGGTAGCTTGTCTCCTTTCTGGTGAAGAATTGGCTTGGTAGTTTGGTCTGCCCTGTTCCCATGATGCACTGGGCCAGGGACAGACTAATTTGCATATAGCCAGGTTCTGAGCTGGGATGGGGCAGTGAGATAAATAACGGTGATGGATCAAGCCCTGATCTTTGGACTGGGTAAGAGTGGTCTGCTTAATTCAGACACTCTGTTCATCACCACCCCCTTTTCTGTATCGTTTTTGGCCACTATAGGTGTGGCAGGGTATACTCAGACATGAGTCCCTTTCTCACTGCTCCATCAGGATTCAAGCAAGCCGGGCCGAAGAGGCTGAAATGCCAGAAACCGGTCCCCGGTAGCTTGTCTCCTTTCTGGTGAAGAATTGGCTTGGTAGTTTGGTCTGCCCTGTTCCCATGATGCACTGGGCCAGGGACAGACTAATTTGCATATAGCCAGGTTCTGAGCTGGGATGGGGCAGTGAGATAAATAACGGTGATGGATCAAGCCCTGATCTTTGGACTGGGTAAGAGTGGTCTGCTTAATTCAGACACTCTGTTCATCACCACCCCCTTTTCTGTATCGTGAGTCCCAGGCTCTCCACACCACTGGAGTCAAGCTATCCAGGCTGATGAAGGCTGATAGCCAGAAACCGGTCCTTGGATGCTTGCTTCCGGTCTGGGAAAGACATGGCTTGGTAGTTCGGACTGGACTGTTCCCATGAGGCACAGGGTCAGAGCTGATTTGCATATAGCCAGTGTCTAACCCAGGGTGGTGTGGAGTGCAAAAAAACCGATGTATTTAGGCCCAGATCCTTGTACTGGGGTGAATGTATGACATTGTTCTCTATTCTGTCCATCAACTGTGTTTTTTGCCTCTTTTGCCCATAGCGTCTCACCCTGGGATATCGGCTGCCCGGGAACCAGCTGCGTTAAAGGAACTTGCGGCTGCAGGGGTGGTTAGGATGGGCGATCTCTACAAGGAGGGTCGCTTTCAAACCCTTGCGGAAGCCCAAAATGGGAGCAATCGCCCCTTTATGTTTTGATTCATGTATGTTAGAGTCCAGCAGGCTGTTCGGGAATTGTACCCAGACTTTCCTGAGGAGCCCACGACTCTTCGTGCATTGCAGGCAATGCTGACGGTGGAGAGCCTTAAAGGCCTTATCACTACGCTCTATTCTGCTTCTCAGCGGGAGCACGCGTTCGAAGATCACCAGTCCCGCCAGCGCTGGCAGGAGGCGATAAATGGTCCGGTATCGATGGAGGTCAGGTCGGCCTGTTGTCAACTCACGGGACGGCTCACGGCCAACTGCAATCTTAGGATCATCCACTTTAAGTTTCTGCACCAAATATATTATTCTCCCATGCAGCTCCATAGGTACGGCTTGAGGGAGACTGCGAGATGTGTGCGCTGCGGTATGGATGATGCGGACTTCTCCCAAGTAGCCTGGTTGTGTGGGAAGGTCTTTGCATTCTGGACGGAAGTGGCTCGTATATTATCGGAAGTGGTACTTGAACATGTAGCCTGTGCGCCTGAACTATGCCTGTTGGGGTATGTAAAACCCTCAACATCATCTCATACGCCGACGACACCCAACTGATCCTCTCCCTCACCGCCAGTACGAGCCTGCACGAAGGGATGAAAAACGTCACCGAATGGATGAAGAACAGCCGCCTGAAACTGAACTCAGACAAGACGGAAGTCCTCATCCTAGGACCATCGCCCTCCGCCTGGGACGACTCCTTTTTTTGTTATTTTTTTTTATTAAGAGATAAGGCAGTTATACATATCCAGACATATATTAATATATCATTCATAATATGCAATAAATTAATAATCATTATTCATGGATAATACCATACATATTTAGAAATATAAATGTAGAGAATCCAACACATAGTATTCAGTAAAATCAATCAGAGCTGTACAAAAGTTAATAACATACATTCATGGTTTATAAAAATGTGTCATCCCAGCATGGCTCATGAATCTGAATTCCTCCAGTTCTTCACTGGTGCCCATATATTCCTACCAAACTCCTGCTTCTTTCTTCTCTTAAATTCATATAGGCATGCTTCCAGATTATGAATAGCCAACAACCTAGACAACCACATCTGAAACGTAGGGGCATTAGGATCTTTCCACCCAGCAGATATCAGCATTCGAAGTACTGCGACAGCAATAAATAACAATGCTTGTGCATGTTTTCCAACCTTAAGTTTGGCGTCTGAACCTAAAAGGACCAGGGTGGGGGATAGGTTGATGTTATTACCTAGCAGCCCCCTCAAAAACGTAATTATCTCAATACGAATTAGGGCCAGACTGGGGCAACCATAAAACATATGCACCAAATCTGTTGGACCTGTGTTACATCTTGGGCACTTATCATCTTCCCTTAGCCCCCATCCATACAGTTTCGCGGGTGTATAATAAAGGTTAAATACCGTCTTGTAGTGTTGGGCCCTCAAATTTGCAGCTCGAAATATTTTATTACTTAAGAGTAGGGCAAGGTCTATATCTACATCCGGGTCCCCCAACTTATGCGACCACGCCACCTCAGTTTTATCTAAATCATCTGGGAGCCCACACACCAAAAAGTTATAGGCAGTACCGATCTTCCTTCCCCTTCTTTTTAAATAATCAATCAGTTGACTATCTGGTGTCAGCACTAATTTTGGTCTTATTGCAGATATGGTTTGAGTGACTTGCCAATATAACAGCCAATGATTTCCAGGGATCCCAAACCTCCGCTGTAGTTCATTGAAGCTGATTATATCCTTGCCCAGCATAATATCACCCAAACATCTTATTCCCTGTATCCTCCATATAGAGCAATTCTCATTCTGGCCTAGGTGAGTGAATAGGCTCGATTTCCACAGGCTAGTGTTAGCATTTATTTTAGGGATTCCCAAGGTTTTACAAATGGTTTTCCACGTCCCCCAAACCCCTTCAATAATCTTATATCTTGTCCTACTGTAGAATCTCCGTTCCACTTCGCACTGCAATAATCCAAATGCCTTTCTGCCCAGCAGTAGCTTAAAAATGGAGGGGGGATCTTCATCCTCATTGGGTCCTGCCGCTGGCAGAAGTTCGGACTGGAACAATATATTCATTTGTGTAAGAAGGCATGCCAGATGGTAGAATTTTAGATTCGGCAGCGACTGACCGCCTCTATCCGCCGGTAGTGATAGATAGTTAATAGAGCGCCTAATTCTACCATACTGCCACACAAACCTAACAAATGTGGATTCTATTTTCTTGACCATTGTTTCCCCTAAAAATAGGGGAATAGCCCTGAACAGATATAGTATTTTGGGGAACATGGTCATTTTTAGGGCATTCACCCTACCTATCAAGGATAAATGCTGCACATCTATTCTTCTTAGCTCTGTTTCAATTGAGCCCAGCAGTGGAAGGTAGTTCTCTTCAACCATCTTCTCGACGGATGAATTCATTTTGACCCAGAGATATACGGCACACTCTACAAACCTTTGGTCACTCTTCCTGATGTTTTTAGTACAAATGATCTGGGTTTTCCCCTCATTCAGCTTATACCCGGAGCAGCTGCCAAATTCATTAGCCAATTGTACTATCTCCGACATTGCTTGATGGGGGTCCACAGTTGTTATTGCCAGATCGTCTGCGTAGGCTAACAGTTTAGTGGTGAATCCGTTAACCACCACCGGGCTTATTTGTCGTGAGGCCAGGATTCTTTGTATAAAGGGGTCAATGTACATAGAGAACAAAATCGGGGAACAGGGGCACCCCTGGCGCGTCCCCCTCTTAATTGTTATTTTGTCTGATTGATGCCCCATAACTGAAACTTTAGCCACCGGATTAAGGTACATAGCTTTAACTGCTCTCAGAAAATTGCTACCGAACCCTCTGCCTACCAAAATGCCCCAAAGATAGTCCCAGACCACGCGGTCGAAGGCTTTCTCCGCGTCGAGGAGGATCATAGCCATCTCCTCCCCCGCGGCACCCTGAGCATCAAACAAAGCTGTTGCCCTTCCGATATGGTCCGTGGTGCCCCTCCCTGGCACGAACCCATGCTGCCACGGGGATACGAGCTGGCCAATGATCCCCCCCAACCTACTCGCCCATATCTTTGAATATAGCTTTGTATCTGAATTAATGAGTGATATGGGTCGGTATGATCCTGGTAATTCCTTGGGTTTCCCCTTCTTATGGAAGATAATGATTTTCGTCTCTTTCCAAGATTCTGGTACACTCCCTGTGTGTAAAATCCCGTTAAATAGATCAAGCAAAATAGGGGCAATCTGTTTTTCTAAGCACACATATACCTCGAGGGGAATCCCATCGGGACCTGCAGCCTTACCCGCAGCTAACTCATGAAGGGCCTTTATTACCTCTGTAATCTGTAGATCTTTTTCCAATACTTCCCGATACTGCACATTTAATCTTGGACCGCTGTCCGCATTACCCGAGCTTTGCTCGCCTGTCCGCTCCTCTTCGTCGTATAGTTTTTGATAGAAATCATGAAATACTCTCAATATCTCTTTAGGCTCTGTAAACTCGATACCCTCTTCCTGTATGCACGGGATTAGATTTTTTGTCCTTTCCTGTCTTATCTGCATGGCCAAAGCTCTTCCTGCCTGCTCCCCTGTCTCGTAGCGTCTAGCCCTTGATACCTGATAACTTCTAGCCTCCTTCTCCATAACTATTTTCTGGAGGTTAGCTTTGATGTTTGTGATTTTTGTAAGGCTTCCATGACCCTCCTGCCCTAAACTGATTTCCCTAATATGTTGTTTTTCAGCCATAGCAAGCCCATCCATCAACTTCTCAACCTCTCTCCTACCCTCCCTCCTTAGCCTAGCTGAACAGCTAATTGTTTCTCCCCTCAGCGAGGCCTTGAAGGCCTCCCACACCAAATTCCTAGATGAACTATACCGGTTGGCATCATAAAACTCCTCTGCCCATTTTCTGAGGTGTTCTACAAATCTGGTATCTAACAATAATTTGCGCTCAAAAGACCAGATGGTTTGTTTCCTCTCTATACTGGGTATTTTACAGGTCATAATCAGAGGATTGTGGTCTGAGATTGATTTAGGGAGTTTCCTGATGTCAACCTTACTCGTTTCCACGGAGGAGATCAAAAAGTAATCTAGCTTGGTGTATTTTGCATTAGGGAAAGAGAAATAGGTGTAGCCTGGATCGAGAGGCTCCTTATACCCCCAGACGTCCATAAGCCCATGGGAATTCCTAAGGGAGTCTAGGGCTCGGAACACCCTTGGTTTCCGCCCCGAATAGCCCACCGGATCGTTCCAATCCACCGATACATTTAAGTCCCCACAGACTATTATAGGTGTTTGCCAATTAGCTAGCTCTCCCTCCAGAAAATCAAAAACTTCTGGGTCGTCTTGGTTTGACCCATAGACCACACAAAGAGTGTACCCAAGGTTGAGTTCTACTATCGCCCATCTACCGGAGCTGTCGGCTTTATGTCTTTTAGCCCCCCCCAGATAAGGTTTAGCCAATATGGCGACCCCTCTTATGTTTGAGGTTTGTGTGGAGCAGGATAGAATTTCATACACCCTCATTTTCATCATATTTCGTTTAGCCCAAGGGAGATGAGTCTCCTGCATACAGAGGCTATCAATGTTATTATACTTTACAAAATACTCCACATTATGTCGTTTTCTTAAATCGTTCAGGCCGCCTACATTAGCTGTACAAATATTAATGCTTGCCATGCTTGCTATGTTTACCATACTTTTGATCAAGTTCACCCTGTAGATCCTGGGTTGCGATTATCTTCTGCAAAAAACTACTAGCTCTGATACTATCTTCTTCAAAACTCCTTATCTCCATTTTTTTTGCTTTCTCCCCTACCGTCCCTCCCCCTCCCCCCCTTCTATTTCCCCCCACCCCCCTACCCCAACACACCTCCACCCTTACTCGTGAGGCGCTCAGACCTGGTCTGTGCGTGTGATGGGTACAGTGAGAACAGTGAAGCCCTTCCAAAAAAAAACAAAAAAACAATCCTTTGCCAATCCTAACTCCCCTTACCACCCTCTACATTGCTATACCCTACCAACCGGTGACCCTTTGCTTATATTTATACTTCAGAGCTACTACCATGACCAACCGGCATTCTTAGGACCCAGAGTCTGCTGATTTACTTCCCTTGAGAGTCCAGAAACTCTTTAGCTTTAATTTCGGATGAGAAATAAATCGTTCTCCCCTCATTGATAATTTTAAGTTGCGCCGGGTTTATCAGGTAAGCTTGCATCTTCTTCTCAATGAACGGTTTAATCAATTGTCTGAGTCGCCAGCGTCTCTCCACTGTGGCGTGGCAAAAGTCCGGGCGAACAAAGAAACATACCCCGTCCACATTCCTCTTGGCGTCTGGTCTTGCTTTCTCCGAAATTGCCTGCCTGAGCAAGAAGTTACTCACAAAGATAAGAATTGCTCTGGGTTTATCATCCCCCTTTGCCCCCCTGTCGGAGGGGGGCGAATGGTCAGAGGAGGAGGATAGCTCCAACCGGGGATCAGATTTGGACTCGGAAAGTGATCATGAGCTGGACTTACCGGTGACGACAGTGAAATCACATAAAGTTCGAGAGCACTCTCAAGGTGAGCTAAGCTGGGACCATTCATCGGCTATGCCCCTGCAGGGTAGTCCGGGGGGAGCGGTGGCCCAGATGTCGCTTCTGGAGACTAGCCCTGTAAGGACCTGGAACTGTCCAGGTCTATCTGGGAGCTCTACCTATGTCCCTAGGGTTTCAAAATAATTCTTCAATTTTATAATAACCAGAATCCCAATTTTTACATTCGAAAACAATGATGCTCTTAATTTTAATAATGCTTACAGTTTTACTGGTTCAATCAAAACATTTGTTCATTACACGATTCAGATTAAACATCAAAATCAAATCATCTTAATACATTGTACTTAATTCATGTATCAACATTTTCAAATATGAAAAAAATGTGAAAAGGATGTAAATTGCGACATTTCCCAATGCATTTCGGGTCATGTATGACCCTTCTTCAGGGGAGTAAAACTTTGGTAACAAAACTGATCCTTGGTATTCAATGTTTGTTCCGATGGTTAGCAGTTCAACAACGTTTTTGGGCACCTATCTGTGGTGCACCGTTCGAAAGCCGGTTTTGATTTCAGGGGCTAAAAAAATCCCCCAACCCAATTGAGATGATATGCGGCCGTACTAATTCTCATTTGTTGCAGTAATACTCCGTAGTTCTTCCAACAATTCTCACTCGCTCGTTACAGCGTTCTCCAAACTTTGACCCCCAATTGCCGTCACATCCTGATCTATGCGGTGGGGCGGTGCCCTCATGATTGTCACTCCTACTGTGCTATCACTAACCGGGAATTGTTTCACTCTCTTACTCGAGTGCTAGGTTGTAGTATTTCTGAGGAGATGTCTCCTGTTTATTGCTGACCGCTCTGCAACACGTTTCTTTTCCTTTTTCATGGGATTGCCTTGATGTGGGGCTTTCATGTACTGTTATCGCCTGGATGGATGTTTGGGGGAGGGATGGGAGGAGTTGGGGTATTAATGTAACTGCTGGCATGTGTGCGGAAGCACACTATCGCTGTAATGGCTGATTCCTGGGTTATACATATGTTGCTCGCGATGCATGTGATTGCTTGATGTATGTTGCACTGTCGACTGTATACTGAAAAGGTTTAATACATTTTTTTTTTTTTTAAGACAAAAAATAAATAAATAAATTCTACGTTCCAAATTAGCCCCCTTCTTGTACGTGCTCCGATCAAGGGAGGGTGTAGTGGGGCTGAGCCTTGCATTCACACAGTGTTTGGTTAGCATGAGCTTATTAGAAGTTTAAACACCATTTTAACTTTTTGATGTCCTTTGCACACGGCACACACTCTAGCTATTGTTTAGAGAAAGCTGAGTGTTTGCTTCACATGAGAATAACTTGTTTTTCTGCATTACTAGACTCGCTTCGTTAGCTTAGTCTGTACAGTGAGTGCAGAGGCTGTCAAGGGTATATCAATATTGGGCTGCTGTTCGAACTGATCAGCGCACGTCCTAGCTATAACATATATGCAGCTGTGGGCACCTCTGATACTGGCGCGTTTAATAATGCACTGTGTAAGCGTGATTGAAGGCACTTGGAGAACATTCGTATGTTGAGAGCTAGTGCAGAACTTGATGTGATTCACTCCTGCTAATACCAGAGGTATGGGGTCACCTATGCAAGCCTAAGAGACCTTCTTTAGTTATAAAATAACCTACTAGCAAGGGAGGGTGAAATATAGGTATATATTTAAACCTGTTTCCATTTAGCATTATAACATGCTTTCTCCCTTTGTATTTTATGGAATAGTATCAATGCTGACAATCTTATTTCTAATCATATGTCCGGTTGTATTAGCTAAGATCCTGCACCTGAGATCACGGCATTAAAATAAATATTTTAAACTTGCTCGTCTCTCCCTTTACTCCATGTTTTCGACTGGTATGAGAGTGTAACAAAAGTGTTCTTGTTTCCCACTTTACCTGAGGTAACGAATAGTTTTTTACCTGTCGGTGTAGTTTTGCAGCTTGAAGATCTTTCTGGATTCACTATGCTGTGCATATTCCGCAATCTGATGGTTGGGTCCGGAATCGTAGTCTTTTTTATTTTTTTATTTTGTCGTAGCCCAGGTGGGCTTTGACGTCCCACCATTTGGTGTACCTTCGGTGACGTCGGCGTGCTTCCAGCGGAAGCTTCCACCCGTGGGCGCCATCTTCGGATTCTTTTTTCTGTCTCTTTTTCTTTTTGTCTTTGTAGTGAATCCATGGCTATGTTTGTTAATCGTTTTTTCAACTTTATTCTTTCCACGTATCTTGTAATCGTTCCAATTTGCTTTCTTTTCTATGTGTTTCCACCCTCTTCTCCAGCCTTATCTTTCTGGCGGAGGCGGGTGGGTTCGCTAGTGAATCCAGAAAGATCTTCAAGCTGCAAAACTACACCGACAGGTAAGAAACTATTCGTTTTGCAGCGTGAATCTTTCTGGATTCACTATGCTGTGCATAGATTTTGTAGCAGTTTTCGTTACTTTTGTGGCGGTTGGGTGGAAGAGGAGCGTTCGTTGTTAAAAATATGTTGAAGCACTTTTTGTCCTACTTGTGCTTCTTTGTTCATCTGTACATCCACGCAGTGGTGCTTCGTGAAAGTGTGCACTGAAGCCCATGTTGCCGCCAGGCATATGTCCTGAATCGGTGTGTTGGCCAGAAAGGCAATTGTTGCTCCTTTCTTCATGGTGGAGTGGGCTTGTGCCCCTCCTGTTAGCTCCTGGCCAGCTTGCTTGTGGCAGAACTGAATTGTCTGTGCGATCCATCGGGCTATGGTGTTTTTAGTAACTGGTTTGCCCATGTAACTGTTAGCGAAGGACACGATGAACTGTTTCGTTTTCCTGTGTTCCTTCGTTCTTTCAATGTAGTGCATCACAGCCCTTCTTGCGTCTAGGGTGTGGAGCGACCTCTCAGAGCTTGTAGTGGGGTTTTGGAAGAAGCTAGGGATCTGAATACTCTGATTCATGTGGAACCTTGACACCACCTTTGGCATGAAGTGTGGGTCAGTTCTCATCACGACCCTGTCACTGTGTATCTGGATGTAGGGTTCCTGCAGTGTGAGTGCCTGCAGTTCGCTCACCCTTCGTAGTGAGGTGATTGCCACCAGGAAGGCCATCTTCATTGTCAACATTTGCAGTGATGCTTTGTGGATGGGTTCGAAAGGTGCTTTCATGAGCTCTGTCAGTACCACATTTAAGTTCCAGGCCAGTGGCGGCATTCTCTTTGGCGGCGCTATTCTTTTAGCCCCTTCCAGGAATCTATTCACGACTTGGGATGTGAAGAAGCTTCTCCCCGTTTCTCCTCTTGTGTATGCCACAATCGCTGCCAGGTGCACTCTCAGTGAGGATGAGCTTAGCTTTGCCTTAATTAGGTGTGTGAGGTACCTTAGCACCGTGGACTCCTTGGTCAGTCTCCTTTGGAGCTGTTTCTTGCAACACCATTGAGTGAATCTTATCCATTTTTCCCCATAGCACTTGCGTGTGCTGGGCCTTCTTGCCTCTCGCAGCACCCGCAGGGTGCTCTCTGGTAGTTTTAGGTGTGCAAATTCTAAGTCCTCAGGAGCCAGGCTGAGAGGTTGAGGCTCTCTGGCTCTGGGTGTAGAATTCCTCAGTTTTCCATGGAGAGTAGGTCTCTTCTTTTTGAAAACTTGTGGGGGGGCCCCTGCGCCATCTCCATTATCTGAGAATACCACGTCTGTCTGGCCCGTTGTGGTGCCACAAGGATGAGCGTCATGTTGCTCTTCATGCATTTGTTGAGAACCCTGGGGATCAGTGGTATCGGGGGAAAAGCGTAGGCAAATGTTTTTGACCAGCTTATCTATAGGGCATTCCCCTGGGACAGTGCCTCTGGTTGCCTGGATGCAAAGTATTGGCATTTTGCATTCCGGTGTGTTGCAAATAGGTCTATTGTTGGGGTGCCCCATTTCCTGAATAGACTCTCTGTTTCCTGACTGTTGAGTTCCCACTCGTGGGATGCTGAAGTCTGCCTGCTGAGCCAATCCGCTTCTACATTGTCCTTCCCTGGCAGGTGTATGGCTAGCAGGTCTATTTTTAGTGGTATGGCCCATTTCCAGATCTCCTGTGCCAAGTTTGACAGCGGGAACGATTGAGTTCCCCCCTGTTTGTTTATGTAAAACATCGTTGTGGTGTTGTCTGTTTGTATTAGCACCTTCTGGTTGTGTAGGTGTTTCTGAAAAGCCTTGAGGGCTAGCAACACAGTTTTCAGTTCCACGTAGTTGATGTGCCTGACTGCATCTGTAGGGCTCCACAGACCCCTCACTCTGAGCCTGTTCATGTGTGCGCCCCACCCCTTCTGGGATGCGTCTGTGGTGATGGTCACTGTTGGGTCCGTGGTGTTAGAGGTTTCCCTTCTGTTATTCTCTCCTTGGTCCACCACCTTATCTCTTCCTGCACCCTGTGCGTTACAACCACTAGATCCTCCCAACTTCCTGTAGCTTGTGACCATTGTTGTTGCAGCCACTCTTGGAGTGGTCTCATTTGTAGGCGTACATTGGGGACCAGGTGAATGCATGATGCCATCATCCCCAAGATCTTGCTCACAGTCCTCACTGTCAGAGCTCGCCCCTTCTGGTAGTGACGTTTCTCCCTCAGTAGACTGAGCGTTCTCTTTTCGCTCGGTAAGACTCTGCATTGGATGGTGTCGATCTGGGCTCCCAGGAAGATCTTTACTTGCTCTGGTTCCATCAAGCTTTTGCCCCAGTGTATGGAGAAACCCAGGTTTGCTAGCGTTCTTGTCACCTGTTCCGCATGCTCCTTGCATGTCCTGTAGCAGTTTGCCTTCACCAGCCAGTCGTCGAGGTAGGGGTACACGTGTATCCCCTTTCTCCTTAGGTGTGCGGCCACGGCCGCGATGCATTTGGTAAACACCCTTGGTGCGGACTTTAGGCCGAAAGCTAGGGTCGTGAATTGGTAGTGATCCTTGTTTACTGTGAACCTTAGCATGTGCTTGTGCTGCCTGTTCATGGGGATGTGCAGGTATGCATCTTTGAGGTCTATGGTGGACAAGAAGTCCCCTGCTTTTATCTGAGGAATGACCTCTTGTAGGGATGTCATTTTGAATTTTTGGGTTTTGACGTATTTGTTTAGGAACCGTAGGTCCAGGATGGGTCTTAGGCTTTCGTCCACCTTTGGCACTAGGAAGTAGTTTGAGTACACTCCCATGTTCCTTTCTTTGAAGGGGACCCGTTCTATGGCCGCTTTGAGGAGGAGTTCTTGGGCTTCCTCTTGCAGTAGTTGCAGCTCTCTTCCTGAGTGCGGTCTTTTCTTTGGTTTTCTGTTTGGTGGCCTTTTTTCCAACTCTATGCAGTACCCGAACTGCATAATATTGAGTATCCACTTGTCTGTTGTTATTTTTCTTCACTCCTGGAGAAAAAATCTCAATCTTCCTCCTACCGGCGTTGCATGTTCTTTTGTGTCTTGTCCGTGTAGCCCTCTCCTCTTTGTTTTTCCATGCTCCTCCCCGGAGGGTGTGGGTGGTGGAGCACCTTCTCTCGTGTGAAGTCACTTAGAGGGGGGTTGTTCACCGCCTCTCCTTCTCTGGCCCCGTCCATTTCCTCTCGACCGAAAGGACTGGCCCCTGCCTTGGTAGTTCCAGTTTTGCCTCTGCTGGCCCTGGTGGCCTTGGTTGTCACTCTGTTGCCCCTGGTGGAAACTCTGGTGAGAATCTCCTCAATGGCTTCCACCTCTGCTGTTCGGTCTCCGTGAAGGAGTGCCCCTTCTCATCCCTCTGAACTGCAGGGCTCCCATGGACCTTGCCGTCTCGTTGTCCTTCTTCAGTTGGGTGAGCTTATCATCAACTGGGGCTCCGAACAGTGTTTCGCCGTTGAAGGGTGTGTTCAGGATGTTGTTCTGGACCTCAGCCTTGAATCCTGAGATCCTGAGCCAGGCTTGCCTTCTTTCTGTGATGCCGTTAGCCATCAGTCTGCTGGATGTTTCTGCCCCATCCAAGGCTGTCTTGAGGCATGAATTGGCGATGCTCTTCCCTTCCTCCACCAGGTGTGCTGCCCTCTCACAGTATTGTTCCGGGAAGTGCTTGAGCAACTGTCCCATCTCATCCCAGTGCTGGTATTGATGCCTATTCAGGAGGGCGTTGGAATTCGCCATCCGCCAGTGCGTTGCAGCGTTCCTCTCAATCTTCCTGCCAGTCAGATCCATCCTCCTGCTTTCTTTGTCAGGTGGGGGTCCGGACGTTGTTGGGACGTTTGCCCTTTTTCTGGCCGTTGCAGCGCTGATAGAATCTGCTGTGACGGATCCCTTGATGTAAGCTGGGTCTTGGGAGGAGAATTTGTATTTCTTCTCGGTCCTCGGCGTTACAGATCTGCATGTAGCCGGGTCCTTGAAGGCCTCCTTTCCCTGGTCTGTGATACTCTTGAGCATGGGCAGGAACTGGCTCCTTGTCTGTATGGGGAGCAATGTCTCGAGCAGGAAGTCTGCTTTTGGCTTCTCCTCTTTCAGCTTAATTCCATAAGATGTTGCCGCCTTTCTTACCACCTCATTGTATGCCCCAATGTCATCCGGTGGCGAAGGCCTTGAGGGGTATGTTTCCACAGCCTCCTCTGGGTTTTCGGCCTCGATGTCCTGCCATTCATGGTCTTGGGCCGTCGAGGAACCTGAACCGTAGCTTGACTGCTGTTCCCCGTAATCCCCTTCTGTGTAGTAGAGGTCCTCCTCCTCTTCGTGGTCCGAAGGTTCCGGAGTTTTCGGCGGCTCTTCGACGTCGAACTCCTCGAGCTCCTGTACCTCAGCGACGGTCGATGCCGGCTTATGGGGAATCTTGTAACTTTTCATTTTTTCATCGAAGCCCTTCTTTCTCTGAAGGATGTTCTCCATTTCGGCCTTGAGCCTTCTCTTCTTTCTCTGCATTTCTGCGGCCTGTTAGTCGTCGAGCGTTTCGGCCGCTCTTTTCGACGTCGAAGCTTTCTTTGGCTCTTTTTCTTTCGACGTCGAAGGCCCTTTTTCGGGGGCTTTCTTCGATGACCTTTGCTTTTCGCTGGTCTTGTGCCTCCGGGAGTCCTTCTCGGAGGATCCGCTGGGCTCTTTTTCGGAGGATGCAGCTTCGGTCGTCGATTTGCTCGGTGCCGGTGCTCCTTTCGAGGCTCTGTGCTCTGACTTTCGAGAGTCTGCCTCAGGTTTTCGAGGCCCTGTGGGAGTTTTCGGGGTCGTAGACTCTCCTACCTTATCAGGCGTATTCTTATCGGTCTCAGCGACCGTGAAGTCATCTGGTCCTTCGGCGATGTTGTCCTCATCGTCGGTGGAGAGGCCAAGTTCGTAAAGCGTCGGCGCTTGTCCTGCATCGTGTGGTGAGCCGTCCTCTGTTTTTCTTGAATTCGGAGTGTCTTCGGCTTGAAGACGGAGCAGGCGTTGCAGTCCCTGCTCTTGTGGTCTATTGGCAGGCAGAGGTTGTAGACTGGATGCTGGTCCTTCTGTGCGAACTTGTGGTGGCAGTTCTTGCAGAATTTAAGATTTCGAAGTTTTCTCCTTTCTTCGTCGTCTCAGTCCTAAAGGTCTTCTTCTCTCGATGTTCTCAGGTCTTTACCGTTGAAGATTTGCTGTATTTTCTCCTCCAAAAACTTCTGGAGCTTCAAGCGACGATCCAGACCCAACGGTGGAAAAAAGAATCTGAAGATGGCGCCCAAGGGTGGTAGTTTCCGCCGGAAGCACGCCAACGTCACCGAAGGTACACCAAATGGTGGGACGTCGACGCCCACCTGGGCTACGACAAAAAAAAAAAAAAAAAAAAGAGAAAAAAAGACTACGATTCCGGACCCAACCACCAGATTGCGGAATATGCACAGCATAGTGAATCCAGAAAGATTCACGCTGCAAAACCTAAGTTGCATGTTCTGGGTTGTCTAATCATTGGTTTCTTTCCTATAGGACTGAGAGCTAATGAGACACTGATGCTAGTCTGGTAGGGGATTTTGGGTACTAGGTGAATTTTTGGCACACCCTAATTCACTGAGGTCCTGAGTCTCTGTGCACAGTTCTGTGTCTGAGCAGAATCCCTGCAACAGGGGTGTATAGAACTCGGATGGGTTGTCTAATCATTGGTTTCTTTCCTATAGGACTGAGAGCTAATGAGACACTGATGCTAGTCTGGTAGGGGATTTTGGGTACTAGGTGAATTTTTGGCACACCCTAATTCACTGAGGTCCTGAGTCTCTGTGCACAGTTCTGTGTCTGAGCAGAATCCCTGCAACAGGGGTGTATAGAACTCGGATGTACTCTGTGTTGGGTTGTAGTTATTCTGACATGCAAGGATTGAGTCCCCCATACTGCTTCCTCCAGCTCTGTTTTCTGCTTTTGTGTGCTCTCTAAAATGATTGCCTGTCCCTTGTTTGCTCAGACTATCCTACAAATTCCACAAGCGTTTATGAAGGGAGTTCTCATATATATCCTCTTCCTTCAATGTGACTCATCTCAAACCTCACTCTACTACTCTCTCCAATGCACTACCCTATACTGCTATAAATACATCCTCTACCTCCACTCCGATAAATCCCAAACCCCATCCAAACAACAGACTAACATGTCCACCGCACAAATTAATTTCACATTTCCATATACTAATTCCCCACTAATCCTGTTTGGGATCTGGAGTAGCATGCTAACCGTCAAAAAGTGATTCACCACCTCATCAGGGGTAGCAAGCACTATATAAATGCAAATCTTTCCCTTTTCTGTCCCTCCACTATCCTTCTCAATCCAAATTTCTCAAGAAGGAGATCCAGACCAATTTTAGAAAACTTTATTTGTATTTTATTTTGACCAAAATCTCCGCAATAAGGTAAGTACATTTATTATTAGAAATACTTTTAACTTGGAAAAATCAACACCTAGAAACTTTTCAGCACAGTTCAATGTTATCGTGTAGGGAAATAATATTGCAGTTAAAACAGGTAAGTAAGGCACTTACAATCCCAGTCGTCAGAACCAAACGTCAGCAAGGGCCAAGAGGCACAGGGGCGTCCAGGTGCGGAGGTCAAAATCAAATTTCTGCCCAACGCTTTCCAATGTAGATTGTGGGTGCCTGGAGGCACACTGCTTGCAGTCAAGTATCGGTGGCAGGGGCCTGCCTTTGGGGGTTAGAAGCAGCACGAGGGGTGGGGGGTAGGGGGGTCACGGGGGGGGAGGGGTAGGGGCTACAAACCAGCACCAAAAAAATCCCCACTAGTGGTACACGGATTCCTGGTGCGATTCCGATGTCGGACACTCAATGCTTTTCAACAGGGATTCTTGTTTCGGTGTTAGAAATGGGATTTTTGGTAGGCTAGGGCATGTGCCAAAGCCAGGCAGAAACCACCACTCTAGGCAGGATAAGGGAGTTATACTCCTAAAATAACCCCTGCTGACCCCCTTGGTAGCTTGGCACGAGCAGTCAGGCTTACCTTAGAAGCATTTGCACATAACCAACAGTA
Source organism: Lissotriton helveticus (assembly GCF_964261635.1). Lineage (NCBI taxonomy): Eukaryota > Metazoa > Chordata > Amphibia > Caudata > Salamandridae > Lissotriton > Lissotriton helveticus. Next base: position 599,644,257 of record NC_136073.1, on the reverse strand, counting down.
ATACAGTGTAAGCACTACAAAAGGACACCACACCAGTTTAGAAAAATATCCAATATTTTTATATACTTAAGACAAGATCAAAAACAATAAAAATCCAGTATACAGTACTTAAGAAAATCTTTGGTTATCTAAATATGCTTGAAAAACAGTTCCTTGATGTCGATAGCCTCGTCCGGGGCTATCATGGCATCGTGAGCAAACAGATCCAAACAATTCTGGCTGACCGTGGTGTCGCGGGTCAGCTACGGTGTCGGAAGACCTGCAAACAGTACCTTTTAGAAATGCAGGGCTTCGGCGACCTCTTGTTGAGCATCCAAAAGCACGGCGGCCGCAGGCGTCAGTTCCGGAGGTTGGTGGAGGAGTCGTTGGGGCCCTTGAAGTCACACGGGTTGCAGATCGATCGCCTCTCGATCTCCTCTCTGTTGGAGTCAGGGGCGCTGGTGTCGGCAGGCGTCGGGTGCTGCGATGAGAAGGGTAGCGGTGCAGAGTGCAGTCCCATTAGGTCGCGGTGCGAGCAGCGGCTCAGCGGCAGATGGCGTTGTCGGCGAGACCAGGGTCGTGTGCGTCAGATGGCGTTGTCGGCGAGACCAGGGTCGTGGTACGAGGTGAAGGCAGGGCTCGTCGCGGTGTTGGAAGGTCACGGTGCAAGCAGCGTCTTCGTTGCTGAAGCACTGTGGTCGGCTGACGAACCGGAGTCTAAGGCACCAGCGTCGGTAGGCCAAGGCTGTGGTGTGGGATGAGAGCGGTGCGTCGTGTAACTTTACGAGCGGTGCCCTCGAACCACGGTGCAAGCAGCGGCGTCGATTTCGGCATGGAGCGTCGTCGGGGATAACAAGGCGTCGCTGTGAAGCAAGGCTGAGTGCGGTGCCCACAGGTTTGCGGTGCGAGCAGAGTCTCGGTGGCTGCGTCAACAGGCGTCGTCGGTGAGACCAGGGTCGCGGTGCAGCGTTGTGACTGTGCCCTCTGCTGTGCCTCCAGGACACAGAGTTGGCAGCTGCTTCGTAGACGTCGTCGGGTTGCTTTTCTTCTGTTGCAGCACAAAACACACAGTTCCCAGTGCTGAGGGCAGAAGAGCTTGAAGTCTTTGCTGTTCCTGAGACTTCTTGAACAGGGGGGCAAGCTCTACCTCAAGGCCTTGGAGAAACTCACAAAAGTAGACTGCAGAAAGTCCAGTTCAGTCCTTTCACTGCTCAAGACAGTAGCAGCTACTGCAGGCCAACACAGCAAAGCACACAGCAACGTGGTAGTACCTCCTCACAGCTTCTCCAGCTCTTCTTCTTTGCAGTCTTCTTGGTCCAAAAGAGTTCTAAAGTTCAGGGGTCTGGCCCCCAATATTTACATCCCAAACTCCTTTGATCTCTTAGCCAGAGTGTCTGTGCCCAGCCAGAACCAGTTCTACCTTCTCTGGTGTGACTTCCTGGCAGGAAGTGGCGATGGTATGGTCCGAGGCAGACCAGGCCCTTTGAGGTGCAAGGAAATCTCCTCCCCTTTCCCTAATTACAGCCCAGGTCTATTCAGCCCTTTCCTGACCCACCTAGACTATCTGGAGCCACTCCTGCTCCCCAGCCTTCTGTCATCCAAAACCCAGACAGGCAATCCGCGTTCCAGCAGAGGAACACGGGATGACTGAGCAAGAAAATATCTACTTTCTAAAAGTGGTATTTTCAAACACCGAATACAAAAATCACCTTCACTAAAAGATGCATCTTTAGTGAATGCATACTAACCTTTATTTTCCTACCTAATTCCCCCGGGCCAGTTAGGTTTATAAGAGGTTATAAACAAACTCCCCATTCTGTCCTATGGGAAAAAGGTAGCCTTGCAATAGCAAAAAACGAAATTGTCCATCATTCGCTATCAGGACATGCCACACACACCAGGGCATGTCCTACCTTTCACAAACACTGCACCCGGCCCACAGGGGTAACTTGGGCCTACCTTAGGGGTGGCTGACATGTAAGAAAAGGGAAGGTGAGGGACTGGCAAGTGTGTGCACTGGCCAAGTGGACATGTCAGTTACAAACTGCGCGCAGACTCTGCAATGACGGGTCTGAGTTACCTTTTCAGGGCTACTCACGTGGGTGGCACAATCAGTGCTGCAGGCCCACTAGTAGCATTTGATTCACAGGCCCTTGTACACCCTGCACTTTACTAGGGACTAAAAAGTAAATAAAAAATCCATTCATGGAAACACCAATCCATAACACAATTTACTACAAGAGCACTTGCACTTTACCACTGATCGGCAGTGAGAAATGTGCATAGAAACACTACGCCAGTCACAACCGGGAGGTCAGAAAGCAAACACTCTGGGGAAACACACCAAAAGATGCAACATCTAACATTCTGCAAAGAGGCTGCAGGTGTGGCACCAGAGGTTGCAGGAAGACCAAAGACAGCAGAGGTAAGTAGAGAGGTCAGCCAACTCTGGACCCGAGGTCAGGATTGCTGGGGAGAATTCACTGCACAGGTGAGCCACTCAGGTTCTGGCCGTGGGCGTCAGGTGCAGAGTGGGCTGGAGACACAGATCCGGGGTCCTTGGAGCTCATTTCTTCTTGGACAGGTCCACTGCCCACTGAAGATTGGAGTTTTTTTTAACACAGTAGTTCTCCTAGGATGTTCAGCGGTCGCTGGCTACAAGGCTGGTCGCAAAAGCTGGAGACAGGCCAGTAGGGCTGGGACCAAGGCAGTTGTCATCTTCAGTCTTCTCTGCAGCGTTGTCTTCTTGTTTCTAACACAGATTTAGTTTCCAGGTCTGGCGAAGCCACCTAAATAATATATTGAGCCGTATTTTAGAGTAGTAGCAGGTAAGGACAATGGGCACCTTATCTGGGGTGAAGATGCCCTCTATCATTCCACCCTCCCGTGGGAGGGGGGGGACAGACACAGCCCCGATTGGAGGGGCCTCCCCATCTTCAAGATGAAAGATGTGCTACACCTCACCACCCCCACCTTAAGGGTGGAGTTTTCCCACAGGTTTTCCCGGCCAAAGTGTGGGTGTATACCAGGGACTGCCATCTGCTGGTAGCACCAGAGGCTGGGGGTCCTTTACAAAGGCAATAGGTCTTTGAAGCTTCTCTTTTAGAGCACTGGTTCATCCTGGGGGAAGAGGTGTGACACCTCTGGGACCAGAAACAATGCACATCCTAGGCAGAGAGCAGGGGCTCTCTACTAGGGAGTCCAGAAACATGTCTGGTGGTGGCTGGCTGCCTGCAGCTGGTCAAAGACCACACCAGGGTACAATAAATCCCACACTGGCATAAGTGTGGATTTATTGGAAGGAATAGTTTGGTACCAAACACCCCTGTGTTCATTGAAGCCATCATGGTGCAGTGGAACTAGAGTTGCTGAGGTCCCACCCATGTACTCTATCTGGCTTCCTTGGCACTTATAAACTTATGGAATAGACCCCAATATGTGCCCTGCAGGTCGAGGGGCACACTCTTCTGCATTCTGCTCCACAAGGGCCGGATCCAGGGAGATCTCTGTGTACTTTTTTGGTGCAGGTAAAAGTTCAGGAGCTCAAGGTACAGGATGGTCCGAAGTCCACCGTACTTCTTAAGAACCCCAACGTATAGGGAACAGCCCCCGTGTTCAGTTGCTTGCTGTGGCATCAATTCAACTGTTCCCTTCTGCAGCAAGACTACCATATCCTGCTGCTGAAACCGTAGAAGGTCATTGTATGGAATGAAATACTGAGGAGGACTACAGGGTGTGCTACTTAAAGGGTAGGATATATTCCTTTTCCACAGTCTGCAGGAGCAGCTAGTCTGAAGATATGGCCTTAAAGGCTAGCAGAAAAGAAAATACCCTCATCCAACTGACAAACTACTGTGACTTCAGTAGAGAAAACCAACAGTAGCACATCAGTTGGAATGATAAGCGAGTATTCTACTTAGGGGAGAGGGAGCTCAAGCACTTCAGCCACCTTCTCCAGTACAAAAACAACAATTGATGGACAGAATGCAGAACAATGTCATACATTCACCCGAGTACAGAGATCTGGGTCTAAGTCCATTGTTTTTTTGCTCACCATGCCATTCCAGTTTCGACGCAGCCAAATGCAAATCAGTCTTGACCCTGCGCCCAATGGTAACAGTCCAGCCCGAACTGCCAAGTCAGGTCCTCCCTGTACTGGAAACAAGCATCCTAGGACCGGTTTCGGGGTTTCACCACTCTTCAGCCAGGATAGCTTGAGTCCAGTGGCATGGAGAGGATGGATTAAGGTCCAGATCTCTGTACTGGGGTGAATGTATGACATTGTTCTGCATTCTGTCCATCAATTGTTGTTTTTGCATTTGTCACCCCAAATGGGACGGGTATGCCCAGACATGGGTCCAGTGCTCTCCATGCCACTGGAGTCAAGCTATCCTGGCTGATGAGGGCTGAAAGCCCGAAACCGGTCCTAGGATGCTCGTTGCCAACCAGGGAGGACCTGGCATGGCAGTTCGGGCTGGACTGTTCCCATTGGGCGCAGGGTCAAGAATGATTGCATATGGATGGGTCTAAACTGGAATGGCATGGTGAGCACAAAAACGATGGATTTAGGCCCAGATCTCTGTACTGGGGTGAATGTATGACATTGTTCTGCATTCTGTACATCAATTGTTGTTTTTACATTGGTCACCCCGAGTGGGACGGGTATAACCATCTTTTATTCCACTAAAACAATACTTTGAATAAATAACAATTATCCACCACTCAAACAATGAAAAACTAGGATTGCAAAATTTGTATAGAATATATTTTCAATTAACCAGAAAAATAAATTTTGATTGCCTGAAAAAAAGCACCTAATGATTTACTGAATATGGCAATAATACAACTTTAAGATGAATACCTGTGAGCTCTGTTCACATGACCTTCAAAACAGAAAGGCAGTGCTAATAAAAAAAAGAACTAAAAAAAAAAAGCAACACGTTGCAGCAAAGAATTCTATATTTTCGCAGTTCATTCAGTGTGGGGCCCACAAGGTCTGTCCAGGCTTGCCTATAATATGCCTAAAATAGGTGTATGGTGTGCCATTAAAATTCTGCCACATTTACGGTCAGGTAAACTGCACTCAATCACTGCCCTTAAGTATGGAATTGAGGACAAGATACATCTTCATATTTGAAGTGGGCATCCAAAACTATCGATTCTGCTAAAAGGATTGTCCTGTGATAGTCCTTGCCAAATTTATAACTCCAGATGGACCACAAGCAGCTCACAATTTTGAAAATCAAGCAAAGGTACTGGAAGACTGCATCAAATTCTCTTTAATCATTCTGACATTGTGAGATTCCATTCAAGGAGAACCGCAATATTAAGGAACGAGGCAAACAAATGACTTTATAATTTATCAAGCAAAAACTGCATGAATGTGGACATTATCCCAAAACGCATAATTCTGATCTCTGTGGACCTGTGCATTCCCGTTTTTTCAGGAATCGGGTTTATCCTTAAATCGGGGGGTAAAGAATACTCATCATGGGTATATATATATATATATATATATATATATATATATATATATATATATATATATATATATATATATATATATATATATATATATATATATATATATACACACACCAGACTCCTCTTCAATATTCTTTCTCAATCTCGCCTTTTACCCCATCCCCTAGCGGCCATTGCCCTGGATGCCGAAAAGGCGTTTGATAGGGTTGAATGGACTTATCTCTTTCACACCCTCCGCTGGTTTGGTTTCGGTCCTATTTTTATATCCTTAATTTCACTACTTTATTCTCACCCACGCGCAGCGGTTTGTGCCAATGGCCAAATATCCTCCTTTTTTGATTTACAAAGAGGTGTCCGCCAAGGTTGTCCCCTATCTCCCTTTCTCTTTAATCTAGCCTTAGAACCCTTCCTCTCCAAACTCCGTCAACATCCCTCCATCCATGGTTTTCAACTGTCCGATTCCCATGTCAAACTAGCTGCTTATGCAGATGACATTTTGCTATTTGTCTCCAATCCCTCCGTTTCCATTCCTGCCTTTCTCAGTGAAGTCCGTGCTTATTCTCAAATATCTGGCTATAAACTCAATAACGATAAATGCGAGATCCTCCCCTTGACTAAATTCACCTTCAAACCCGACTTTGCCGCCTCTAATTTCACGTGGAAACCTTCCAGTATCAAATACCTGGGAATGCATATTACCCCTACCATCCCAGACACTGTTTCTCTGTGCATGTCCAAATGCATTCAAAAATTAACGGATCTCACATCCAAGTGGCATCCCCTTTACCTATCCTGGTGGGGTCGCCTTGACACTATAAAAATGATGTTGTCTCCCATTGTTCTCTACACCCTCTCCAATATTCCGGTCCCTGTTCCCTCCAAATTTTTCAAGAAAATCAACTCCATTCTAATGTCCTTTCTTTGGAATAAAAAGAAGCCAAGAATGTCTCTAGTACGTCTGATTCGTACTAAATCAGAAGGCGGGGTTAACTTTCCTGACTTCCCAGCCTACCACAAGGCGTTCCAATTGAGGCAAGCCTCTTTTTGGCTACAGGACCCTGACACCTCATGCCCTCTATGGGCCAAATTTGAGCGCCTCCTTCTTTCTCCCTTCTCCTTTGCTGAATACCTCTCCTTCTCTCGTAAACCCACTTCTATCTCTACTCCGATCCATAAGTTTACCACTAAATTACTCCTCTCTTCCACCCACTCACCTCCTCTTACCGTTGCTGCTTTCCTCTCTTCCCCCATATGGCATAACACGTCCTTACTCATACGTGCCAGACCCTTTTTTTGGAAAACTTGGCATACTCGAGGTCTTCAGTGGATTTCCCAACTTTTTTCTCACTCCTGTTTCTTATCTTTTGACACCCTTCGCTCCCTCTATGACCTACCCACTTCCTTTGCACGCAAATACCAATTGCTTAAAGACACAGTCCTAACGAAATACAATGACCTCTCTCTGCCTTGCCCTCCTCCTCCTTCATCATCTACTCCCACTTCCACACTTCATTCCTTCTTACGCACTACACCAAAGGCTGCTGCTATTTACAAGTACCTTCACGCTGGTGCGATTCCAAGACCCAAATCTAAAGTGGAAGAGTCCTGGGAGCATGACTTATCTATCTCTTGGTCGGTTTCCTTCTGGGACAAGATATGGACCAAACTTTTCAAATCCTCCAGAGCAGCAACCCTCATTCAAACTTTGTTTTTTATTTACAATAGACTTCTCTTCACACCCTCTGACCTTCACAAACGCTTTCCTAACACTCCCCACACGTGCTGGTCTTGTTCGTCACCACAAGCTGATTTATTTCATATGTTATTTTTATGCATTCATGTTCGTAATTTTTGGCTACAGGTTTGGGCCCAAATTAATTTAATTTTCCATACTACTATCCCTTTTTCCCACACACATGTTTTTATGGGTAGCCTTTCCCCCTGCTGGGATGACATTGATCTGAAGCCTCAGATTGTTGATCTATTACTTGCCGCTGCCTTCCAACAAATAACGGTCAACTGGAAAGACTTCTCCAAAATTTCCTTCAAGGCATGGTGGTTTAATGTATGCCATAACCATAGACTTGATACTGCTCATGTTTTCCCGTTATGTATGGCTACTAAACGCATGGACTTATGGACTCCCGTCACACTTTATCTGGATTCATGTAGTAAACGTTTGTTTCACCCTCTGCCTCCACAACAGGAAGTTCCTAAACCTCCTTAGTCGCTCGATGCATTCCACTTATCCTTCATTGTACCATTTTGTTTTAATTCTTTCCAATGTTTTTATGCCTTTCATATTTTCTGCTTACCGTGTTTTCTTTTTTACCCAGATTTCTTTTATTATAATGCTTACATTTGTATGATCGTATTATTCTGCTCAGAATCTTTGCCTTGATATCACATTGTACTTTGTTTTGACACCTGGTTTTCTCTCTTGTTATTATCAAATAAAATTTTCTTGAACTAAAAAAAAAAAAAAAAAAAAAAAAAAAAAAAAATGAGTTGTAGTAAATGATTTATTAGTCCAGAAGGACCTTTCAATCAGCAGAATTAGAAAAACAACTGTCTTGCTCTCAAGAGACTTTGACTAGATCAAAAAACGTGGGGATCGGCACAGGAAACAGAACTCTTGTAACTTAACTAGTGCCACCAACTAATTCTGTGAAGTACACATCACTCCGAGCACTGGTGCTTCTGCAACTTCTGCACCAAACTTACTAGAGTTAATTTGTCCTCCGAATATGCCCACACATACAGTGATCTGAGGACATTCCTAAATCCTCCAACACCCAGGAAGTAGAGCCAACAGTGTACCCATTGTTTCTATCGGTGCCTGAAGTACAATCACCAGTTCAATGGTGCAGTTCTAAGCAGACAATGAACGTTCTGTGAAACCTTTCTGTCCGTATGATGATGTTAATCAGGCATAAACTGAGGGAGACCTGGGTGTATCCTACAGTCACTAGTACTAGTCACAGTCAATTAATGTTCCATTGCATCACCTTGATTATCAGACAGACTTCCATGCAAACAGTGAACGGGAAGCAAAGTAGAAAGATATTTATTGGAGGACTTGGATGCTAAATGCAACAATATTTTTATGTTTCTGAAGTGATGCATGTGACAATGTTTCTATTGTGTGCTGCAAACAAAGTATCCTTAAGTGTTTCTATTAGTAATAATCACCTGGTATACAATGCAATACAAATTGTCACATATGCACTGAAGCGACAACAAAACCCGAGGTCCAACGTTTTCGATCTATGGGGTAAAGAAACAGTAACCTCAAGGGCAAAGAAAAAAAAGAGTGCATTTCTTTCTGTTAACAACAGAATCTACTGGCCATTACATTCTACAAGCCAACTCTAACTAGGCATATTCGATGAGCGGGACATCTTCACCCAGTCCAGCAAACCATGGTATGAACCACCTGAAGGAAGAGAATCAAATATTTAGCACCTTGTGGCTACACAGTAAAGGAAGCCTGAAGGTGAGACCCAGTGGCACTCCCATATAGTAGTGAAATTCAGCAGGTTACATGCGATTATCATTGTAAACCATTTGCTCTGAAATCATTAAAGAAACAAAATCCATAGCCACTTTTAGCAAACTATAAATAGTAAAAACCAGCAACTGCATTAAATCTATTTTGTCATTTTAATCTCTTGGAGCATTTACATAAGACAGCAGTGTTCTAGTGTGTATGTACAAGTGCACTATGTCACAGCAGGTGGAGTCCTTAGAAAAATGATGATGTAAACTGTAAAAAGAGTAAGATCTATAACAAGTTTGTACCCCCCTATGCCCAACAGAGTTTAGATACTAGTAGAGCAAAACCCAAGCCCAGTGGGACAAGGATGTACACAGATCCTAATAAGTTTGAAAGCAATGGCTTAACCATGAATTAGGCTTTAGAACAGTTATGTGACAGCACATGCTATGTTATATAAATTTCCCACTATTTTACGGCTAAGCACCATCACTAAACTGTTTGACGGTGGTTGGCCTAGGCATTCGGACTGCTGTAGGCCATCCCTGAATCTCTCATTTTCAACTTCCTAACAATCACAAGCGTTTACCTATAGCTGGGACGGAAAGCCAGGTCGCAGATTAAAATAAGATAAATTACTCATTCAAATTCAATGAAAACTCTTTATCGCTGTATTTCCTTTCAAGTGGACTCATTCTTAAAGGGTTCTGCTCTCTGATATGCAAGGTGCTGCTTTTGAGGAATTCGCCTCATTATAACGAGGCAAGGCCAGCAGTTGACAGGAGGGTGAGAGCCAAGACAATGATTCCCGACTGGTACACCTGGGGTATCTTGAAACCCTTTCCAAGATCCCATGCCTGGGGAAAACACAAGAAAATGGAAGAAAATTAATACAGGGTGGAAAATATAAACACTATCGCACATGAATCTGTATTGCTCTAAAATCGTAAAACCTTAACACAAGCCGCCAGTACATTCTAGTTCCTATTATGTAATATATGTCAAGATTTGGTGTTCAAAGTATCACCCCTAGCCCGATGCACATTATTCTGTAATGTGGATATTCAATGATATATGCATTCCTTTGAACAATACTGTGACCACAGAAGCATAGATAGTATTGGAGAGTTGTATAAATTGTGCCCACTTAAATTTAATATATATGAAATTTGCATATTGCAGCATTAAAAAAGTCAATAAATACAATCTTTTATCAATATTTCAAAGCAAATTGGCGGCCAAAATTGCTCACTAAGATTTCTCAGAAAATGCAGAAGCCGGAGATGCCCCCAGAAATGGATCAAAATATGGGGAGCGTGGAATAAATACCGGGGGAATGTATGTGAGCCACCACCAGACTGTGATGAAGACAGCTCTGAAGATGAATAATAATGTATGTACAGGGATTGGTTTAAAGAGATTGTCCGATGTAATGACCGCAATCAGCCAAATTTATACAGGCGCCAAATGTGATTTGTTGTTGTGGTTATGTATGCTAACTGTAAGATGTCATTGTATACAACCTGACTTTTTTGCCGAAGTTGTTAATGAAAATAAAAACCAGAATAAAAAAATAAAAAAAAGGAAGCACATAAAGACTGGCACCTCTAAACCTGCTCATTGTTGAACTCTCACTCTCGGGAACACAAGCCAAAAGATACTTGCCCAAAGGGGAACACCAAACCGGAAAGAGCAAAAGCATTAAACATGCAATGTTACAAATTCTGGCCAGCAAAAAAGGCTAGGTGTTAAATCCTGTACACACACAAAGTATCAGACAGACACACACACACACACATACACAATAATTCATACCAAACCCATTTAAAAACAAGCATTGGAAATGCAATAGGTCTCGCAGCATTAGAGTTAGTGCTTTTAGAATTGTTTATGGGTTTTTTTTGTAAATCTTTAGCATTTTTGTTTCCTGTAGCCAATGCTAAAGAATTACAAATAAAAAAAGCCATAAACAAATCTAAAAGCTCTAACTCAAATGCTCCGAGACCTATTGCACTGTGTGAGGGTGAGGGGTTGAGGGTGAGTGAGGGTGAGGGTGAGTGAGGGTGAGGGTGAGTGAGGGTGAGTGAGAGTGAGGGTGAGTGAGGGTGAAGGTGGGTGAGGGTGAGTGAGGGTGAGTGAGTGAGGGTGAGTGAGGGTGAGTGAGGGGTTGAGGGAGAGTGAGGGTGAGTGAGAGTGAGGGTGAGTGAGAGTGAGGGTGAGTGAGGGTGAGTGAGGGTGAGTGAGGGTGAGGGTGAGTGAGGGTGAGTGAGGGTGAGTGAGGGTGAGTGTGAGTTAGGGTGAGGGGTTGAGGGTGGGTGAGGGTGAGGGGTTGAGGGTGAGTGAGGGTGAGTGAGGGTGAGGGGTTGAGGGTGAGTGAGAGTGAGGGTGAGTGAGAGTGAGGGTGGGTGAGGGTAAGTGAGGGTGAGGGGTTGAGGGTGAGTGAGGGTGAGGGCGAGTGAGGTGTTGAGGGTGAGTGAGGGTGAGGGTGAGGGGTTGAGGGTGAGGGTAGGTGAGGGGTTGAGGGTGAGTGAGGGTGATGCTGAGGGGTTGAGGGTGAGTGAGGGTGAGGGGTTGAGGGTGAGTGAGGGTGAGGGATTGAGGGTGAGTGAGGGTGAGGGGTTGAGGGTGAGTGAGGGTGAGGGATTGAGGGTGAGTGAGGGTGAGGGGTTGAGGGTGAGTGAGGGTGAGGGGTTGAGGGTGAGTGAGGGTGAGGGGTTGAGGGTGAGTGAGTGAGTGAGGGTGAGTGAGGGTGAGTGAGGGTGAGGGGTTGAGGGTGAGTGAGGGTGAGTGAGGGTGAGGGGTTGAGGGTGAGTGAGTGAGGGTGAGTGAGGGTGAGGGGTTGAGGGTGAGTGAGGGTGAGTGAGGGTGAGGGGTTGAGGGTGAGTGAGTGAGGGTGAGTGAGGGTGAGGGGTTGAGGGTGAGTGAGTGAGGGTGAGTGAGGGTGAGTGAGGGTGAGTGAGGGTGAGTGAGGGTGAGTGATGGTGAGGGTGAGTGAGGGTGAGGGTGAGTGACGGTGAGGGTGAGTGACGGTGAGGGTGAGTGAGGGTGGGTGAGGGGTTGAGGGTGAGTGAGGGTGAGTGAGGGTGAGGGGTTGAGGGTGAGTGAGTGAGGGTGAGTGAGGGTGAGGGGTTGAGGGTGAGTGAGTGAGGGTGAGTGAGGGTGAGTGAGGGTGAGGGGTTGAGGGTGAGTGAGGGTGAGTGAGGGTGAGGAGTTGAGGGTGAGTGAGTTAGGGTGAGTGAGGGTGAGTGAGGGTGAGGGGTTGAGGGTGAGTGAGGGTGAGTGAGGGTGAGGGGTTGAGGGTGAGTGAGTGAGGGTGAGTGAGGGTGAGGGGTTGAGGGTGAGTGAGTGAGGGTGAGTGAGGGTGAGTGAGGGTGAGTGAGGGTGAGGGTGAGTGAGGGTGAGTGATGGTGAGGGTGAGGGTGAGTGATGGTGAGGGTGAGTGAGGGTGAGGGGTTGAGGTTGAGGTTGAGGGTGGGTGAGGGGTTGAAAGTGAGTGAGGGTGGAGGGTGAGGGGGTGAGGGTGAGGGTGAGGGGGGAGGGGTTGAGGGTGAGTGGTTGAGGGTGAGTGAGGATGAGTGAGAGTGAGGGGTTGAGGGTGAGGGGTTGAGGGTGAGGGGGTGAGGGTGAGTGAGGGTGAGGGTGAGTGAGGATGGCTACGGTATGGGATGTCTCATATTAAAATTACGTGTGACCTGTGAAAACGTGAGTGAGATACCGGCATGCCATGTTCTCTTGTACAAGCGCAATCGGGTGTTCAACAATGCCATAGTGGGCCGGTTCATGGCTACGTGTTCTATCATAAAAATAGTGCAAATGCTCATGTTTAAAAACGTCAAAGCCAAAGGAAAGTGCGATTTAATTTTAAAATCAAATAAGTAGAAAAAAATATATATAATTAACAGCCATTAGGTTTAAAACAGAACCAATGCAAGGAAAGGTGTATTTTAAAAGGAGAATAATGATGTTAAAAATCGAACACAACACATAAGGAGGTCCAAGCCCAACGAGCGTGTAATACAAAATAGCAGGTAGCCAAGCAAAACTATCAAAAGTCTATTGTCATTTAAATGAACCCCGGCTGATGCTAGAAAATGGCCAGGTGGAGCAGCATGCTTACATAATGTACAGTTTGGTCCGGCATATATACATTTCCTGCTAAAACACATCAATGCAGAGAGATTATGAGACAGCAATTAGCCTCAGCAGCAGAACGAATGTAATATGCAGGTAGCTGAATCTTTTCCTCCAAGGAGGCGCAGAAAGGCATTGAAAGGAAGCTAGCATCCATGCCCACAAATACAAGAATCTCCTCACAAAACACTGCTTCCTTTTGCTAGGTTTAAAAACAAGGTTGTACTTACTAAAATATGCAGTGTACAACATGGAGCAGCAGCGTTCCTGGTCACACTTTGACCCAGCAAAGCCATCAGTAAATGCAACACTGCAATGGTTTAACCAGAAGGAAACACTATTTCTGGTCGGCCCACAATGAATATATTCATAAACATTCCTACGTTGTCTTCCTTGCAGAACGCCTGCCCGCCTGTTGGCTACAGCTTCGGGAATCCCACCAATCGTCTCTTCTGGGATAACCTCAAGGTGAATGACATCAAGTGGAACTTCGAGAAGTTTCTGGTTGACCCGGATGGGAAGCCCGTCAGACGCTGGCACCCGTGTCCGTGGTGAAGCGAGACATCATTGAGTACCTGCGGGCGGCGCGCAGTCCGCAGAAAAAGATTTACAATCAAGCCGAGCAGAAGTAGAGACCCCGCGTGCAAGAGGAGGGAGGGGGCGAATGAGAGAGAATGTATGTGAGGTTAAACTAGGGGCACTGATTTTGTGGGTGGACCTTCAGAGATCTCTTGTTTTTAAATATGGGCCTCTGTGCCATCCAAGTGTTTGCCGTAAACATTTCACACATTTCCCAACTTCCCAAAATACAGAGAGATGGCAACATAAAAACAAAATCGGCCTAAAGTACACCCTCGAAATCTCTGCTTCTCTGCCACCTAATATGCCATGTGCGTGTGCCTGTGTGAAAGGCATTGTTAATGGAAGAGTAGGAGTTTGTTCATAAGCTAAAGTAAAAGCAGGTTTTTGCTTTTATGACTGTGTTATAAAGTATTTCAATGTGTTACAATGAGATGTTTCTTCAGGCATAATTTGAGTTAGTCTTTTAAAGGAAAGTGTTTATAAAGAAATGTCAATGTGTAAAGGACAGGCTGTAGGGGTGGCAAGTGAAACTGACCCAGGAGGGGGGAGGAGGGAGGAGAAATGCGTCTCGGCCGGAGCAGGGGGCGGAGCAGGGAGAGCGGGCTTTGGAATGTAATTGACACGGCCGGCCGGTCGTGAAACTGAAAGCATGGCCGGCCGGCCGTGAAAGCCTTTGATGCGGCAGGGGGAAATGCGAGACGGCGGGGAGGGGGCGGAGCGGGTAAACAAAGACGGACGTGCACGCGCTTTTAAGCTCAATGCGCATGCGCATTGAGCTTAAAAGTCACGGGCACTGCAAGGAATCGCCACGATTCCTTGCAGTGTGGATAAAGAGCGGATAAGTCCCAATACTCTCGCCTTGCTCGATGCGCATGCGCATCGACAGGCGAGACCTAAAAACGCAAGGGTACTAAATAAAGATTCCAAACAAGATAATAGTCTGAAGCAGTAGAAGAGGGCAGAAGTATCTAGAACATCAGCGGCGCATGTGGAAGGGCTGGACAAGATTCAGACTTACTTTTAGAAAGGTGTAAGAATGGACAAATCAAAAGGCATATAAAAAGCGCATACTTCTAATCAAGTTCACAAAAACGCACATTAGCAATTACCACTAAAATGTTCAAGCAAAATTAACTACACATCCATACAAAATAGTTTTGGAAAACTATGAAAACCAATTTGAACAGGGAAACGGTAAAAGTGTTGGATAGCGCTCTGTGTGTTGGGACGGTTGTTTTCAAAGTAGGAAACTGGCAAATAAATATCAGGTGAACTTGCCATTGTTCATGGGGTCGACTAGTACTTGAAAGTTAGTGCTGGTAAGTAAGGCTAGACTATTTTGATAAACTTCATTTCCCTACAGCAGTGGGTGTTCAAAAGCTAAACCCAAAGAGGGCTCCACACGTTCATGTAGGCTGCTAAAGAGACCAAACAATATATAGAAAAGCTCTATGCAGGAAAGGTTTGCTTAATGTGGAAGGTAGCTTCCATTGGTAGGTTCTTCTTTTGTAAATGTCCTAAATATTTTCATTCTCTAGAAGGTTGCAGGTCAGAGCTGAAGAGTAAAACGCGGCTATGCTTGCAGCAGTTAGTAGATATTAACTAGCTTAGAGAGCTGGCTGTGTTAATGAATGCGGGGGAAAGGAATCATTTCCACAATGGCGCTTTGCCCTGGTTTTCAGAAAGAGTTCGTTCTTGATTGGTAGAGCTCTACCGGTGGTAGTACTGTGCACCACTTGTCGAAATACAGTCCGAGTTCAGACGTGGGCTCCTGCAAATCAGAAAGGATTTTTATGACCAGGTCTGGCTCATTACTGGTCAACTGTGTGCAAGGGTTTCTCTCAAACCTCTAGTGAACATGCTGGTACAGAGCTTACAGCAGGCATGCTATTTGCTCCAAGGAGTTACTTCTGCTGGGATCAGTAGGTCCTCTCTCATCATCGATTCCATAGGTACCAGACAGGAATGTAGCTATTTGCTCAGCAGGTGCAGTGATATCAAGGCCAAGGGGAGTGTCTGCCCACTGCAACCCAACTATGTCAGTCTACTTTATTACATAAATCATGAGTCTCACCCAGCACCGCACACTACCAATCCCCCCAATCACTCCCAGATCTAGACAAAAGAGACTCTCACATAGCACTCGCACACCAACCCAGTTTCATGTACATGCCACCAACTACCATACACCACCAAACAGAACTGACCTCCAGCTCGTGCTTATTAACATTCGATCTACTGTACTGCACACACCAGACATCAAAGACCTTGTCACCTACCACAAGCATGATGCTCTTCTTCACAGAAACATGGTTCACCCCCACATACTAGATGTCCTTCAAGCAACAGGCTGCAGCATTCATATTGTGCATCAGGAGGACCATAAATCCTCCTTGTCCTGTACCCTAGGCAAGGAAGTAATACTCAAATGCAGTTGCAGACATGCCACTTCCCACTCTCTGCAACTCATCATCGAATCTTTATTGGGTTTATGTGCTTAATAAACCATAAAAGAATATCCTTAGGCAAGTACGTTTATTGATGCATATTGGTAAAAACCATTGTAATTACAACAACGGTTTCGCCTTTGGAAAAGTTAGAGCTATTGGCATTGTAAATGACAACATTTTTATTTATGTGTTGGTTTTGAAAACAGATAAATAAATGGCATTGTCATTTACATTGCCAATAGCTTAATCTCTCGCAAATGTGAGACCTATTGTACCGGACAGAACATTAAAATACAGCCCATCAGACTCTCTTTGTTAGATGTTTTCGTTGTGCTGGAATTTGACTGTTATCCAAAAGAGAGTCAATCCCACACTTTCCACAAATTAAAAACGGCAATAAACATCCATTACTGTAATGACTCCTGCCGGGACCCGTGGCCTGAGATTAGGAGCCGGAGGAGCCTGGCAACAATATCCAGCATTAATCCCACAATGGACGGGCCTTGACGTCAGCGCCTCCGCCTGATGCTCAAGTGCGAGGCACATCTGGAAAGAAGAATCTCGGGCCATCTGCAGCTCTAATGGAACTTTTGGACCACAAATCTCCACTTAGCATTATGTACCCCAGACTGCTGCACGCGTGCTTCGAAATCACACGCACCTTGCTATGTCTGCTCATCTGCTCGCTTACAGATACTTACATACCACAGTTTAAGTTTAAAATACACTAGTCAGGAATGTTCACAATTACATATACTGAGCAGAAGGACATAGGCGAACCGCGCCTCCTCATCCCCCCCAACATTAATTCTAGAAAATAATGTGAAATGCATTAAAGAGAACTGGCCACTTGAGCATGCGAAGTTCACGTACACGCCTTCCAAATGCCTACATTTGGCGTGACACCGTCAGGAAGTGCTTCCTTTCACTGAACTCAAACTGCATTCTGGGAGTTGTAGTTTCGCTTCCTCCGCTAATACAAGAATCTAAGCACTCCTGAAGGTGTCGCACATGATTGGCCCGCTGGCATCTTTGCGCCCCCCCATACACATGACCCATTCACACACCAGAACACCCCAATCCTGCGACCCCAGAGACTCTGAGATCGGTGGAACAGTCAAAGCAAGACCTAGAACGGTTCTAGCTCAGAACCCTAGCAAGGCCTGGCACGCATCCTTCAGTGGAAGGTCAAACATTTACACAGGAGGATCCTTCGCTGAGGCAAAGTGCCATGACTCGGCCCAACACAGGACTGGCACTAGGAGGTCCTGAAAGACAACAGTAACTGGAAGCAGGGAACATGCAGGCGAGGAGCACACCCGAAAGCAAATTAACAAAGATTTACAAATTAAAGCCAAACAAAATGTCTGTCTTCCCTGTTATTTTGACATATGCACTTAATACAATTTTCCAAAACATACTAAGTGTTCAAACCAATTCGATTGGCAGCTTCACAGGTGCGCATGGTCCGGAAGGCGACCAGCTACATAATGCGCTAAGCTTCCATTCCTACTGCGGTTTGGCGCTATGCACATGTAACTACCGGGCTTAGCCTTCTCCCCTTTCCGTGCTGGACATCTATTGCCATTTAGTTAAAATGTAAAGACATGAAAGGAGCGAGCCCAGTGGCGTAGCTTCCATTGGTGCGGCAGGTGCAGCGGCACCGGAGCCCAAAGGGCTGAGAGGCCCACTGATCCCTTATTATTGCTGTATTCAACAGAGGGCCCATTACACACTGGCTAAGCCTCTGAGCCACTCTATGTAACCTAACCACGCCTACCCCTGGATAGTGAATGAATGTGCTGTTGGCTGTACTATATAAATGGTTGGAATTCATGGCTCGTGCTGTTCTGCAGACATCACATTAGCTCCTGCGTCACGAGGTGGGAGGGTCTGTGACAGAGACAATCCACGGATGCAGCCTCCTACCCTGGGGCAGGAAGCATGACCAGCCCCAAGCCCTGGGGCAGGAAGTACCAAACAATGGCCCCTCTGCCCCCTGAAACGCTGATGCATCAGCCTTCCGTGGCCATCAACACACGCTTATTCAGCCTCACGAGCAGGGCCATAAGTGTCTGGCAATAGTTAACGTGTTAAATCAAGGGCAAACTAAACTACAGCGCTACAAACCCGTTTAAAATATTTTGTCTCAACCGTGTATTCATTTAATGGGCACAGGCTTTTTGCTTGAGATGTCGAGGCAAAATAGGCTGATGTTCAGTGTGCGTGTTTTTTGGCAAAATGGTGTAGTTCTCTGCATTTGTGTTGTCCTTTTTGTAAGTCAGCGCTACATACGAGAGAATACGCTTGCACGCTGTTAGAGCCGCGCGCTGCTATCAATCCCATCGAGAGGACAGACGGCGGCTTTGTTTTAACTATCAGCACAAAGAGAGGGAAGACAGACAGTTCTTTAAATGTCATTCAGGACTGTGTGTTTGATGTATCAGGAATGCATAAGAGTGAGGGATTACAAAAGAAATCTGGCAACCAGCCCACACCTAATAGCAGTCTAAAGGCAATTTGGTGAAATGAATTAACATGCTAATTGCCAGGGGGGGTGGGTGCGGAGGCATATTCTGCTTAGGTGGGAGAAGCCCGCTTCCATAAAAATAGAAAAGAAAAAAGTGTGGAAAAGAACTTGGGGCGCGTGAGCGCGTGATTTGGGTCATGTTCTCATAGCACAATGGGTGATTATATCACTAACAGTGCTCCTACTCTGGCTTTAAAGCGGAGTCGTGAGCCTTCACGTGTACTAAGGACGATAGCTGTTTTTTTTCTGTTCATCGTCGAGCTACTGCAACATTTCGCAGCCTTCGGACACATTCAGCACCAGGGTGCACTTTTTGCCTGCGCACTGTGGCGAGTGACGCTGCGGCGGAGCTACAGTTTAGGCGAGGCGAGTCGAGTCACAAGTTATACACATTTATGCACGGAGAGAGATCCCAGCTTCAGTTAACAGCTCGCCTGGATCAGGGTAATCGGCTGCGGCAGCGACGGAGACGCAAACATGCTTCTGAGGAACTTGTGCAAATATTAAGACAAAAGCCACGTCTGCCAACTGTTTGGACCAACTAGCAGCGAGTGAAGGCAGCTTCGGAAAGCTGCTGCAGTGCGAGCAAAAAAGCAGGAAGTTCACGGATGCCACACAGGAGCTGCATTCCGAGGACGCGGGCTCTGCAGATGGCCCGAGATAAGCGTCTGTGATTGTTTGATGTCTTTCACAGATGACGGTGTGTGTGAGGGGCAAAGTCACTTTAAAGTGGCGCTATCTTTAGACAGTGGCGGTATTCCCAAAAGGGGCGTGAACGTTGCACAGTATCATTAAACAAGCATTTACAAGTGGGGCCGGTACGTAACGTGTAGGAAAATTAAAAAACTTACCTCCGGGAGTCGGCTCGGACTAGGGAGCGGGTCGGGTCTGCGTCCTCACAGGGAGAGCCGTCCGGCTGGTGTGACGAAGGATGCCGAAGTAAAAAAAAAAAAACCCCCGCCCACCGCCGCATGACGTGGGCAAAAAGAGAAAAATTCTACGGAACGCCCACGAATCGCCTCTGACAATGACGGACATATCTCTGTTCCAATGGCTAGCCTCCATTTATGGAGCTAGCCAATGTAACAGAGGGGCGGGACAAAGCCCCATACTGGTAAACAAAAGTTTTCGCCTGCGCGAACGCTGCTGCGCAGCGGATCGCCAGGCAAAACCTAAAAAGGCATACAAATTATACAGGATATTACAACATGATATTGCAATATTCACATTTTGGAAGGATAAAAGATAAAAACATCCTAAGGAATGTAAGAGATGTTGCAGAGCACCTGGGGTTTACAATAGTATTACTGCAATGTCCGCATACAATATGGAAACAGTGCGTGGGTAAACTCTCGGAGCATCTGTACCTACGGATTGGAGCTTCATGTCTACACCATTTATGTATAGAGAAAGCGGAAGGGGACAAACACAAAACCCTTAATTTGAAGGGCAGTGTTAGTTACCCAGATGGTCTAAAATGCATCCTGGCAGGTAAGTTGTATATGTGAGCCAGTAGGGAAATTACGTCCTTTTGTGCGCCAAGCAAGTGCATAAAGTGCCATAATTTATGATGATTTACTGGATCAAAAGCACTGCTCAGATCCATGAAGCCCACGTGTAGACTCCTCTCCTTCGCCCTTGTATACTTCGCCACCAAATGATTCAGATTGAGGCACTGCTCCACTGTGCCCAACTCTTTCCTAAATTCAAAATAAACTTTGGTCAGAATTGCGTTTTCCTTCTGCCCATTGTTCCAATCTCTCCAGAATAACCCTTCCAAGCAGTTTTACGGTGAGTCTAGGAGAGCTACAGGTCGATAACATTTCAGGTCACTTTTAGATCTCTTCTTAAAAATGGGAACAATAGTTGTGTCTGACCAAAAAGGAGAGATGTGCCCAGCACCTGCCGCATTTAAGACCATGGTGAGCAAAGAAGCCCACAGAGATAAGTATTTGCATATGTCCGGAAGAACACTATCAGGCCCGGGCCTTGTTCTTTGAACTTTTATCTGGAGCTCTAATTACCGCTTCAAGTCTGATACAAATGGGATCTAGCTGCTAGATTTGATTTACATTGGGTCCAGAACCACTGATTCTTGGGAGGTTGAGGGTAGATGTGAAGTGATAAACCCATACGTTAGCCGGATTAGAGCAGTCTATTTTAGGGGCCAGATTGTCCTTAAGAAAAGGCATATTTCTAGATTTCCAAAAGTGGGACATGTCTGTTTCCAGTTTGCCTATGCCTTTCCCTGTAGCACACTTTTCCTAATGAGTAAGACCTTTTTGTATCTGTCTCTACAAGCCTGAATGAAGAGTCTGTCCCTAGGGTGCAAGTGAATTTTTGCACTAGTGCACTCTTTAAATCAAACAATCCCTTGCTTGAAGATCCGGTACCCTTTACTCCTTGTTAAGAGTACATTTATTGCGTTTAAGATACCTTCATGAGACTTAATACGATCACGATCCACTTCCAGGTCTAAGCAGGTCATAAAATGATATCCGTTAACAATTTGGGATGTTATAAAGCTAGATGGATCCCCGTTCTGCCTATCTGCTACGATATTTAATATCCTAGGTAGCTCCAACTGGTGTTGTAAGTGCATTGATACAGTAAACACTACTGGGTTATGGTTGCTTACACAGTTTTCCTCAACACTAAAGTAAATAGGGAGAGTCTTAGGTTTAACTGAGACTAATATATGATCAATAGTACTCTTAGCACCTTGTCCAATAGAAGTGGGTAGCAGCATATCGCTGCTATACAATAAACATCGGCCATAAGAAACAGGTTACTTACCTGTAACTATAGTTCTCCAGTACTGGCAGCTTTCATGGAGTCATGTGCTTGAATCATTCCCCATCGTCATGATGGGAGTCCCCGGTATTTAAAATAGTGGTAGTAGACTTAGTATAAATAATAGTACACTGATGGGTATAGACTAGAAAGGCACAGGCCTCTCAGTTCATTAACCTATCATGGTCATTATTAAAAAAGAACCAAAGTTCTGCTTCAAACAATCAGCATCAGTCACCCTCTAGAACCCTCCAGAGAGAAGGTCAGCACCTCAGATTTTCAAGCACAAGAGCTAACACAATTATGCCCACAAAATGTGGTGCAACGCCCCCGGGGAGGAATATGGGTTGCATGTGAATCTATGAAAGCTTCCAATACGGGAGAACTATAGTTCCAGGTAAGTAACTTGTTTCTTACTCCAGTATTGGAACTTTCATAGATTCACATGCTTGAATCAGAATAGCAAGCAGATGGTAGCACATTTACCATAATCTTAGAGCTTAACTGAAATATGTATCTGTAAGACTTGCAAGCAGTCATCAAATAATATACGAGATGACAATAATAGAACTCATTAATACAAAAAGTCCTGTAAACTGCAGCCTGGTAAACGGTTAATCATGTGGAAATGTGATACAGAGAAGCGGTAGGAGGGCATACAGGGGTGGCTCACCTTAGTGTAACATATGGCAAAGTACTGCTTGACCCACTGCCGTACCATTTAGTATTGCTGAGTCCAGGTAGTAGTGCCGGGTGAATAGGTGTCTATTCTTTCACGTTGCAGCCCTGCAGATGTCTGGAAGCGCACTACCGCAAATTAAGCTGCAGATGTCGACACCTCCCTCGTGGAATGGGCTCGGCCTTTTGCAGATAGATGTCTTCCTGCTTTGTGAGGACAAAATGTTATGCCACTTGTAATCCATCTAAATATACTCTGTTTGGAGAACGGGAAACCTTTTCTTGGTGCACGGAATGCGACAAACAATTGAGATCTTTCGCGGAAAGGCCGAGTGTTATGTAGATAACATTGTAAGCAACGCCTGACATCCAGTAAATATCGAGCCCACTCTGCATGTCGTTGGATTCGAGAAGAAAGTTTTAAGTACCACCAGTTTGTTTAGGTGGAAATCAGAGGGGCCTTGGGAATGAACTTCGGATTTGTGCATAGCAGAACTCCATATATTTTAAATTGCAAAAAGGGTTCCTCTATTACAAAGGCCTGAATCTCATTGACCCTTCTGGCAGATGTCAAGGCAAGGAGCAAAGCCAATTTCCAAGTCAGGAACTTTATATACGCTGTGTGAATTGGTTTGAACGGGGGTTTCATTAACTACGAGAGGGCAGTGTTCAATTGCCACATTGGAGGTCTTACCGGAGGAAACATTCGAAACAGTCCTGTGAGAAGTTCTCTTATAACTCTAGAGGACCACAGAGGTGGAGAAGGTGGTGATCTTCTATATCGGGAAATGGCCGCTAAATGAACCTTTATCGAATTGTGAGACAAGCCTGACGTTGCTAGTTATAAGAGGTATGGTAAGACGTGTTCCTAAGAGGAGGACAGTGGGTGTATGTTCTCTTGATGACACCGGATTCAGAAGCACTTCCATTTGAGGCGGTAAGTCTTGTTGGTACTCTACGCCCGCGCCTTGGCTAGTACATCTCCACACTCACTAGAAATGTTCAGGTGTTGGAACTCATTGTATTCAGGAGCCATGCGGACAAATGCAAGTTCTTGAGATCTGGGTGAAGGATCTGGCCCTGGTTCATGGTCAGAAGATTGGGGAAATCTGGAAGTCGAAGGTGTGGAACCTGCAATAAAAGAAGCAGTTCTGTATACCAGTGCCGATGTGACCACGCCGGAGGGAGGAGTATCAACTTGCATGGTTAGGTTCTCATCTTCCTCAGAATTCTTGGGAGAAGAGGAATGGGAGAAAAGGCATAGGCAAAGATGCCAGACCATGCAATTGAAAAGGCATTCCCCCATGACCCCTGTTGAGGATGCCAACTTGCATAGTACCGGCATTTGCGGTTCTGGTGAGTTGCAAACAGGTCCAATTCTGGCCTGCCCCAGATACGAAATATGTCCTGTAGCGTTTGTTAGTGGATCTCCTATTCGTGACACAATGTTGTCAACCTGCGTAGAGTGTCTGCAATCGTGTTCTGACGTCCCGGGATGTTGCTCTGCTCAGAAGCGGATTCCATGAGCTAGGGTCCATTCCCATAAGAACTGAGCCTCTCCGGAGAGTTGGCGAGACTTTGTGCCGCCTTGCATCGTAGTGGTATTGGCCGTCCGGAGTAACACAGATGAGTTGTGAACTCTGGGATGAAATGCCTGTAAGCCTAGATGCACCGCTTTCAGTTCTAGCACATTTATGTGGGATTGAGTTTGATTACACTTGCCACTTACTTAAAGTTTCTGGAGATAAGCCTCCCATCCCTCCAAGGACGCATTTGTTGTCACCACTAGCAGAGCAGGTACTTGTTGCAAGAAAAGCCCCATGGACAGATGATTTTTGTCTATCAACTACCCTAGGCCTTTCACCAGGCGTGGGGTTACGTGGATGTTGTCGTCAAAGGATCCTCTTGATTGGACCCACTGCTTGTCCAGTTCTTCTTGAATTGGGCGCATCTTGAGACGGCATCATTCCCAAAAGGGATTTGTAAAATCAGGCCGAAAGAGACTTATATTCTGATGGAATTTGCCAGATTGAGAAGTCGCTGTTGACGTTCGTCCACAGTACTCGCCTTGAAGGAGACTATGTCTAAATGAGCTCCTCGGAAGACGATATTTGGGACGGATTTGGATTGGATTTTTGTAGGTTGATGGTAAGACCCAATCTCTTGAAGAGAGTGTGCAAACGTTTGTGGACTTTATTGCTGCTCCTAGGGACGGAGCCTTGATCAGCCAGTTGTCCAAATATGGAAAGACTTGATGTTGCTATTGTCTGAGGAATGCGGAGACTGGAGCCAGGCACTTGGTAAAAATCCTGGAAGCCGACTTCAGACCAAAAGGAAGTACTCTGAATTGGTAGTGGCATCCGGCTACCACAAATCTCAGGTATTTTCTGTGTTTTGGATAAATAGAGATGTGAAAGTAGGCATCCTGGAGGTCTAAGGTTGTCTCAAAATCTTGCTGATGTAGGAGCTTCAGCACCTCTTGCAATGCCATCATTCGGAACAATTGATTCTTCAAAAATAGATTTAGGTTTCGAAAGGTCCAAAATCGGTCTCCACTGCTTTAACTTCTTTCTGACCAAGAAGAAATGGGAGAAGAAACCTGTGCCCCTGCTGGATAATGGGACCTTTTTTATTGCTCCTTTTTGAAGCATGTTTCTGACCTCCTGCTGAAGTGCTTTGAGATGACTGTGGGCGGAGATTTGAGGAAGTGTGTAGCTGGTTTCTGGATAAACTCCTGTGTGTCCCCGAATTGTACTAGACGAAAGCTCCACTGGTCCGTACTAATGGACTGCCATTGGTTGAGGTAGTGAGAGATTTTGCCTCCTAGGCAGGTATGAGGAGTTAGACATAAATGTGAGGAAGGAAAAGATGGAGCCGAAGCCTGTGGTGTATCATTGCCAACGGCTAGTATCCTTGCCAGCTCGTGGTGTTTTCCCCCTATTTGGTCTGATGTAGGATTATTGAGGTGGCTGCCCGTGTTGGTACTGAGGCGGGTATTTCTGAGATGTCGAAGAGTATGCTGGGTAGCGGTATTGCTGATACCTCCTCTGTAGGATGGCTGTCCTCATCCTCTAGAACCTCGAAAAAACTTTTCTGAATTGCAGCGTCCCCAATGACTTGCCTTGATGGTTTTCATGCCTACCGAAAAGATCTTCCCCGTCATATCTAGTTTTGTACCTCTGGACGAACAGAGGAGGCTTTGAGCCATCCCTGTCTGCGCAAAACTGCAGATCCAGCCAGTTGCCTGAATCCAGTCACAGCAACATCCATAGCTGAATCAATTATCTCATTGGAAGCCCTCTCTCCTTCATGTTGAATCTTTTTTGCTTCTTCCTTCACATCTTCCGGCAGCTGGTCGATATATGAGGCAATGTCCGACCACATTTGGCGATCATAGGGCCCTAGAATCGCCAGGGAATTTGCAGGCTTAACCATTAGTGGAGACATTGCAGAGAACCTTTTGCCAATTAAATCCAGACGTCTGCCTTCTCTGACTGGGGGTGCAGATAAAGGCGCCACAGGATTTTTGGAGCGTCGTTGGGCGGCCTGCATTACCACAGAGTCTGGTTTTGGGTGACCTGTGAGGCACACTGAGGCGTCATCTGTGGTCCCATCCCTATCCCCTGGTCCGACCACTTCTTTGTTCCATTTGTGGTAAAGATCCCAGAACCTAGAGCCCCCGAGCAACCTGTGCTAAACCACCCGTGTCGCAAATGGGCAGGCTTCTCACAGATGAAGTTTAATGAAGCCCTGGTCCGAGGAGGGTCTCCGGGGGGTACCGACGTCGAAAAGGTCTACTTCAGTCTAGAAAGATGCATAAGAGAAGCCCTAGACAGTGTAGCACCGCTACGTCAGAATAAAAAGTTGAATAGACCACAGAAATCTGCACCTTGGTACAATGACGATTTGCGCCTGGCTAGGACAGAGTGTAAACATCTGGAGAGATAATGGATGATAAGGCTTTCTTAGTCAAGCCAAGTTGGAATATCCCCAAAAAGCGGAGAAAGTACCATGGGCTTATCAGACGGGCCAAGGCCGCTTACTATGCAGAGAGAATTGGTGCAGCAGGAAACTCCACTAAGGAATTATTCAAGATATTTAAGGAGATTTCCTCACTAACAGCGTCTGCTATTCCCACGGAAGGCTCAGTGTAATCTTGCAAACGTATCGCAGTTTTCTTCTCAGAGAAAGTGGAGAAAATATACTCTTCCTTTCCGGGAGCCAAAAAAAACGGGTGCAGAATTTGTGGAACCAATCGGAGGTGTTGGGGAAAATCAGAGGCTGGATAGTTTTATCAGCCCTCCCCCTGAGTCGCTCTGCATAATCTGCAGTTCTATAAAGTCTGGCTCACCCAGGGATCCTGCCTCACCACAATTGCTTGGGGAGAGTATTGCCATTCTTGAGCCTTATATCAGGCATCTTTTAGATGTATCATTTAGTATGCACATGGTGCCCGATAACTGGAAAATGGCTGTGGTTCTTCCACTTCAGAAGAAACCCAATATTAGCGCTGCGAAATTGGATAATCTCCGCCCTATCTCGCTGTTACCGTATCTGGCGAAAGTGGCAGAGAAGGCTGTAAATCTAAAGCTCATGGCCCATGTGGAAGAAGCTAATCTTCTCCACCCCACGCAATTTGGATTTCGGTCACTTCACTCTACGGAGTCAGCTCTACTAATGGCCACGGAGGCCATTAGGCAGGGAGCAGATGAGGGGCAAATAATGGCTCTCATCCTTCTGGACCGGAGTGCCGCTTTTGACACTGTAGCACACTACACCTTGCTGCAGTGTCTGAACAAGGGCGGTGTCTCAGGCGCGGCGCTAAAATGGATACAATCATTTCCAACGGAACGGAGCTTTCAGATCAGGCAGGGCTCCAACTACTCCAAAGCTATGAAACTGGATCAGGGTGTGCCTCAGGGCTCTGCCCTGAGCCCCACCCTATTTAACCTATATGTATCTCCAGTGGCGAGTATAGTGGAGGGTTTTGGAATCAGGATTGTGTCATATGCCGATGACACGCAGCTGGTTATCTCGCTATCGCGGGCACCGGGTCTGGCGGCTTCCAACTTCAGAGTGTGCATGCAGGAGCTTGCCTCCTGGATGTCCAACAACTGCCTGAAGTTGAACGGTAGCAAGACAGAGGTGCTCGTGGTGGTGGGGGGGGGGCGTCTGTGTGGTCATCGGCATGGTGGCAATCCAGCTTAGGTCCAGCCCCTATGCCGTGCGCCCAAGCTAAGAACCTGGGCGTATGGGTGGACTCTGATCTGACATTTGAACCTCATATCAGACGTGTGGTGGGGACTTGCTTTGGTGTCCTGACGCTAGTGCATGCACTTGTTAGATTATGACAATATACTGTATCTGGGTGCCACGGTCAAAAGTCTTAACCGGCTTCAGGTGATGCAAAATGCGGCGGCTCCGCTGGTCCTTAGGCTACCGAGAAGGGCTGCTTCCAAAAGGGCCTTGGATGCTCTTCACTGGCTCCCTGTCAGAAAGAGAATTGTGTTTATGGCCCTTTGTACTTGCCACCGCATCACCCAAGGCATTGGTCCTAGGTACTTGCAGAATCTCATCATTGTCTACAGGCCCGTACGGTCCCTTAGATCTACTGGGACTGGCCTGTTGGTTGTCCCTAGTCAAGAGGGCTAGGATGGGTGGTAGATCCTGCCGGCTCTTGGCGGCCAGGAGCTGGAATAAACTCCCTCTCGAGCTTCGGTTGGAACCCTCTGAGACCAGGTTTAGAAGGGAGCTTAAAACATACTTGTTCCTTCATTGATAGGCCTGGACGTCTTAATCTGGGCATGGGGCTCTAGGATCTCACTGACTACATCGCGGGTACACGCCGATGGGCATAACCAGGCGCTTTATAAGCTTCCTTATTATTATTATTATTATCAAGACATGGCAATACCGCTGGCACGGGCTGGGTTCTTCATGATCCCAATACCTTTATCCCAAATATAAACTATTATGGGACTAGCACGGACTGACTTTCGAAAAGGCTCTTTAAAATAGTATAAAAAGCAGTCAGCTTGTTTGGATGGCATAGGTATAGCAAATCTTTTCGCTGCACGCTCCAACAAGTTGTGAAATCCCCCAATGTCTTATGGTGGAGAGACAGGCGATGACATTCTGTACAACCCAATCTGAGGCTGTGTCATGCAATTCATGCAATTCCCATTCCTCATTTGAATAGGCTGGTTCCTGGAGAGGAACAGCTTGTGGAGTACTAGGGACCGATAACACAGCAGGAGTATTTAGTCGTATAGGTGATGTGACCTGGGATGGCGGAGGTCTATTGGCTGGCCGGGCGGTGGAGCGTTGCCTGTAATCTTGTAGCATGAACTGTAAATCAGATAATGCAGAGGGCATAGGAACTATTTCTTCATGAGACTGCTGATGTCCTTGTGCAGGCTGCATAAAATAGGCTTGAGCATAGCATTGTTGATCATCCTCCTCATCATCACATGGCTGACACTTAACGTGTAATTCTGATGGACTATAAGCGTCTCCAAACAGACCACTATCTGGCTCGAAATCTTCATCATCCCCTTCCAGTAGAGGAGGTGGTAATAGAGGTGTAATTCTACTGGGTGAAGTGTGCTATTGTGTAATTTCCACATCCTGTGTCTTTTCCAGTGATTTTTCTTCATAGACACAACTATCGCCGATGACTGTGTCGACTACGAGGTCTTCAGTTCCAAAGATTTTGCCTCGGTCGTCGACGATGATGACTTTGTAGACTGTTGTGACTACGTCGACAGTTGCGGTTTCGTCGACGGTAGAGATCTCGTCGACGCCGGTGATTGCTCCTTCGTGGATGGCTTCTTCAACGAGGATATCGTCGACGGTGGCATGCTTGACGACGATGACTGCCTCGTCGACCGCTGTAGTTTCGTCGACATCTTCGTCAATCCTCAATGATGACGGTGCCAACATCGGTTTTGTCGTCGATGACGAGTGCTCCGTAGACAATGCTTTCTCCTTAGGTATCAGAGGGTCGGTCAACGAAATTGGACCCTGTGTCAACGATGTCGTTGACAATGAAAGCCATAGAACAAGTTGTCGACGTGCCTTCAGTGCAGCCTCTCGTCGACGAAATGGTTGAAACACTCTCCTTCACATGAGAACTCTCTGATTGCTTGTCAGAAGAGGGTTTTTTGAATGTCAATTTAAGTTGAGCTGGAGGTGTATCTGGCTCAGAAACAGTCTTAGGTACCTGCTCTTTTTTGTGAGAGCCTTTACGGCACTCAGAGGAAGATTCGTGAGAGGACTGCTTGGCACATTTTTTGACAGGTTCCTTATCGGACTGTGAAGGATCCCTGGCTCTTTTTCAAGGGACTTTAGAAGTTTTAGAGGAGGTTGACTGCTCACTTTCTGAATCTGAACCAGGATCAGACCTAGTTTTTAATTTTTGAAGCCAAATTAAAAGATCCCCCAGGGTTTTGATTGAGAATGTACGACAAATTCTGCAGTCTGTAGCCTTATGAGAAGGGTATAAAAAAATAGGTGTAGTTTTTATGAGGGTCCTCTACATAGCCTTCTCTTCAAACTAGTGGCACATTCTCTAAATAGAGCCTTCTTAGTCTTATCAGCCATAGTTCAGACAGATTTAGCAATCCACCAACAAATAAGTAAATCCACTCCATTAATGTCAATATAATGAAGTTAAAGTACTTTCCTGACAGGAAATCAGGAAAATGTCTGTCACCGGGTCACGAATACACCACTATCGTCCCCCGTGACTGACTTGCCGTCTCCCCTGCAGGACTGGTCCTGTCCCTTTAAGGGAAGCCTGGATTTCCCTGGTTCGGAGGACAACCCACTGACGTCAGAGGACGCCAACCTATCCCTTGAGCCCGGCGTCAGAGAAAAAGAGGACCCGGAAGACGCTGAGTAGCTGTTGTGCCGTGGAGAGTTGGATACCTGGACGAGAAGCAGACGTGGAGCAGGAGCGACGGAGGACGCCGAAGCAGACTGGAGACTTCGCGGACTCGAGACCAAGCCACCCGAAAACGGAACACCGAAGCGAGAAGGGAATTCGGAAGCCCCGCCGAGGGAGAAGCCAGGAGGCCACCGAACCCACGCTTCGCCCAGCCACGCGAAGGAAGAAGCGTGGCTCAGGCAGGTACGGGGTCGTCTACATAACCTGCTACGCTTTAATAAGGGGGGGGGGGGACAGGGTAGCTGAAGGAGCGGGAGGGACCGGGGCACCTTTACTTTTGAGCACCTCACATTCACAGTGGTCTTCTTAATTGCTCGTGCAAGTGCTGGTGACGGAATCTCTGTGTTCCCCTCCTCACTATAAGTTACCCTCACTCCCTCCCCTGTAGATCGTTAAAAAACCCGGCAGTGAAGTAATTGCCACCTTTTCTTTTTTTTTTTATTGTGGACCCGGGCTCGACGGAGAGAGCAGAACAAGGAAGACCTCCGACGTCCCCAAAACGGAAACCACCCAGAACGTCCTGGAACCATAATTGTTGTTTAAACCTTAAATAAAACTGAGTTAAGAAACATCACAAGTGGCTCCTTCCCTCCTTGTACACCTCCAAGGTTACAATGTCCTTTAGAAGAGAAAACTAAGCAGAGCTCAGGAGGAGACTCCCTTAGCACAACGGGGAGTAGATAATCTGAGGTGCTGACCTTCTCTCTGGAGGGTTCTAGAGGGTGACTGATGCGGATTGGTCGAAGCAGAACTTTGTTTCTTTTTTAATAATGGCCATGATAGGTTAATAAACTGAGAGGCCTAGGCCTTTCTTGTCTATACCTATCAGTGTATTATTACTTATACTAAGTCTACTACTACTACTATTTTAAATACCAGGGACTCCTATCATGATGGGGAATAATTCAAACAAGTGCATCTATGAAAGTTCCAATACTGGAGTAATTAAGTTGTACTCAAAGCTTAGCCATGAGGGCAATGATGAAAGAGCTTTAACCTCTTGCTCTGCATGTGATGAAAGAGCTTTAATCTCTCGTTCTGCGTGTTAGTTAAACCACACACCTCTTTAGAAGAAGAGGGTATCTGATGATGTTTAAGTCCCCAGATCAGTTTAGGAAGATATCATTTGAACTGCTCTGGAGAAAGGTATCCAAATTATTTATTCAGTGCGACGACTACACCAAATCGAAAAACATAAAATGTATTATTATAAAATTATCAATATTTCAATAGTGACATAGTCAATACTAGAACAAGTCCACCCCCCCCCCCTCCCCCTCGAGCTCCCAGCGTCAGACAGGGATGTAGTCCTAGAAAAAGATAAAAAATCAATCAAAGACAATCTTCTCTACTTGCAATGTCTCTTGTAAAAAAAGAAATCTGAGATAGCTTAGTACAATTATGCCAGTTCTTGGAGGAAAACTTGTTTGCCAAGCTTGCAACATGCCAAGATATTGCTGTACATTCAAAAGTACCCGGGGATTAGCAATTAGCAGCTTATCTGTAGCTGAATACCATTGAGCAACGTTACACAATGTTGAACCTGGGGATATTTCTTCCTTCTTTGGGGAGTTAAGTATTCCCCTATTTAGAATGACTTGGTCTGTTTCCTTTACTGACTCAAGGGTGGCAAACCTATTGTCGAAGTCCACATTGTACCTTTGAGCTCATAGCTCTTCTCTTATAATTAGGGTGTGTATTCCGCATAAAAAAATTGTTCGGGTTTATAACAAAAACAACAAAAAAAAGCTGTACGACTTCAAGATTGCCTCCTGAGCAGACACCACTAAATTGCATGTTCGATGGAGTCAATAGTACGTATTTAACCATTTGAGTGTATTGAAAAATCAAAACAGAAGCCCCTCTTGTAGGGAACCTGCTCTGTATATACTATAACAAAGTAAGGTATAGTGTGCACAGATTCCAGTGTATAGTCAGAGGCTTCACAGAGGCTAAAGTAAATAATAGTAAATGCTCTTTTGTAGTAGCGTGGTCCAGCAGCTAGGCTTATCAGAGGGCTGTGTTAAGCATTTCTTGTACACATTCAGGCAAGAAATGATTACACACACTCAGTGACTTAATCCGAGACCAATTGTTTGTAAAATATTACTTTTTACATGTTTATTAAGTAGAACCAAAGATACTAGGTTGCAGTAAAATAAGTTTTGCACTATCACAATTTTCAAGCATAAAAAGGTAACCCAGTGCATTTTTCGAGCAGTTCAATGTTATCCTAGGGTCGGAAAGCAAACATGCAACTGGGCCCAGCGACCGAATATGACCTCTGCACCTGGCCGCTCCAGTGCAGCTGATGGTGCAGTCTTTACACTTACCTGGCCCTTGCCCAGTGTTGGCCCTAAAACCCGAACACTGGATTAGTATGTTGTGTAATAAGGTCAAATTCGGTCACTGAGCCCAATGTTAGTCAATGGAAACTGGAGGCACGCAAAGTGGTGCCAGTTGTAGGTAGGTAAAATCGGAGTCGGGGGTCAATATCCGGGGGTTATGACCAGCACTAGGGGGCCATGAGGCAGCACCAAAGACACACCCTCAGCGGCACAGAGGCGGCCGGATGCAGAGTGCCAACACAGCGACGGGCGCCCAAAACATAGCAATAGAAACTGAAGATCTTGAACAAAGGCTTCAGGCTCAGACCAGCAGGCTGGATGAAGGAAACCGGTGGCTCTGGCAGTAAGTTAGGGTGCTGAGGAACTCGGGAGACACCGTCGGTCGAGCTCTCCAAGGTTGGGGGTTGCGCGCACAGTGGTGTCTTTGGAAGTCAGAGAAATCTTGCTGGTTGCGGTTGGGGATCTCTTTGTGCTGAGGTTGCAGGAGTCATTCTGGAGTCCAGGGGGGGTCACTCTAGGATGGACTTGTGTGCATGACAGCAGGGCTACCTGGACTATGGCCGAAGGCATCTGGTGGAGAGGAGAGTCCGGGGGTTGGTTCTGTGGTTCAACTCTTCTTGTTGATTTCTCTGTGGACAGGGAGGGAAAGGTGTGGCACAGTGGACAGAGCGGCTTACTATGGCGCGCTGGGCTCACGGTTTGATGATTTGCGGCAGCTCAGCATCAAATGACACTGGGCAATAGCTCACTTAATCTCCCAAACGGCTCCAGCGCTCTGAAACCCTTAAGGGGTGATATGTTTGTGCTTCGAAATAGAATTATGGGCCACTTTCCTCAGGAGTTCTTGGTCTTTAGGGAAGGCAGGCAGTCCTCCCAGGGTTGCAGAGCTCACAGGGCCTCCAGGACGAGTCGCTTTTTGAAGCAGGTTCCTTCGAGGACTGCAGATAGGCTGGTAGGGCTGAGGCAAAGTCAGTGTCATCCGGAGTCTTCACTACTATACGGCTCTTCAGTCCTCCTCCTTGTTTAGGTCGTCAGGAATCTAAGGATCAAGGATCAGGTGTTCCCCTATATACTCAATTTAGAGGAATTTCAGGGACTAGAGGTAGCAATCAATAGACTACTTACTTTTAGGGTGACCACACCCTTTGTATGTCCCCTCCCTTTGGGGAGGGGGCAAACCCATGATCCTATTGGCTAAAATTCTCACAACCAATTTGGAGGATATTCAAAGGAGGTGGGTCACGTAAGCTTAGGACACCTTAGGTGTGGTCCTGGCTGAGAGGAGACACACCTCTCCTACTTACTAATTTTCCAACCGACCTTTCCACCAAAAGTGCGGCTTGGTCAGGGGGCATGTATCTTCACTAGCTGGAGAGGCCCAGGCTAGAATAACAAAGGGAAGAAAGCGTTTTTTAGGCTCACCTTCCTTAAATGCTGTTCCTGCTTGGGGGTAGGTGTGAAGCACCTCCACCCGTAGCAGGCTTTGTTTCTCAACCACAAGAGCACAGCCTTAGGGAGTCAGACCATCTGGAAGTAGCAGGCTGGTGCAGACCAGTACGCTTCACACTAGCGGTTGGATAGGTTTTCAAGGTGCACCTCTCAGGCGCCCTTGGAGTCAATTTCACTGGCATCAGTGTGGGCTCATTGATCTGAGATGTTGGGTACCATGCGTCTTGGGATTCGGTGAAGCCATCATGGAGCTGTAGAACTTGTGTATTCAGTATGGCTTTACCATGAACTTATAATGTCTAAGAACAGACTTAGACACTATAAGGGAAGATCCGCTCATGCAGTTATGCCCTCACCAGAGGTATAGTGTATCCTGCCTTTAGGGCTTTAAGACCTGCTGTAGGGGTGACTTGCCTATGCCTCCGGCTGTGCTGGCAGGCCTAGCACACAGGGATGTTTGCGAGGTTGACTCTTCACTTTTTGTTGCACCAAAACACGCAGGTTGCAGTGGCAGTGTGCATGTGTTTGGTGAGGGGTCTCTAAGAGTGGCATAATACATGCTGCAGGCCTTAGAGACCCTCTTTTTTTACAAGGGGTGTACATATGGGGCAGAGGTGCGTCAACAGTGGAAACAAAGGTACAATTCTGGGATATAATGCAGGCATTGGAAACCCGATTGTCAGGGACCCAATGCACATTCAGTCAAAGTTGCAGAGTCTGGAAAAAAGTGGAGGGTAACCATGCCAAAAAGGAGCACTTCCTACACCCCTCATTGGATTTCCTGGTGCTACCTATCTACTTAACTCTTCTTGCAGTCATAATTTCATGATACAGTTGGTCAAACCCTTTATGATAACCAATGAACTGTTTTATTTTGAGATCCCACCAAGACTCACTTAATGTGGGGTCAAGACAGGGACCCCCTTCAAAATCAGCACATATATAGCGTTTCCGGTAGAAGTTGCAGGTTAGGGTGTGGGAAGCAGTTATACTCCATGAATACATCACACCATTTATTAAGAACCAGGGCTGGACTGGCCATAGCGGGCATAGAGTGTTTTCCCGGTGGGCTGGAATGGTGGGGCCAGTTTTGGAGCAGTACTGGACATTTTTTGTTACGGTGGGCCGGTTTTGCAGCAGTGCTGCAATATCAGTCCCCACTAACAAAAGCAGCTGGAAGTGCTGGGGCCGGGTTAATGAAGCAGCAGTGCTTCATACTAGCACCCACCCCCTGCGGGGCCGGTCCGACAAATTGCCAGGCCTACTTTGTGTTCCCAGTCAGGCCTGGTTAAGAACCCTTCCCTGTAGTTCACTTCCTTGCAATTCATCCTTTTAAGAAGAGGAGTGAGCCATCATTTACCTAGAGGTCTTCCCTCCTGTAGGCTGGTGGTAATCAGCCAGACAGGTTATTTGGCATAGTGGGACTCGGCTCTGGTCGCTCAGATTTATCCCTTAGGAGAGTTGGACATGTCCTTTTGTGTATTTCCGTTGTTAGTAATATCTGGACTCTGCATGCTATTTATACTTGGACTATTGATGAGTTTATTTAAAAGCTCCAGTACATTTGTTGCAGCTGCTTCAAGCTTCACTTGTTTACTATTTATCCCTCCGAAACAGACTTCACGAGGTTCTTCAAATCACTCAACTGAGAGCCCAAACTTTGTATATGGGATCCAATATCCACTACTGGTTTTACTTTCGTCATTTGCACAGCTGTTTAGCCTGTGCCCTTTTCTTTTTGGCTGGTGGAGGAAGGGCAATAGGTGGGGAAGAGTTTGTAATGGGAGACAAGGAGGTGCTTGAAATACACAGGTTATGTTTGCGGGTAGGGTAGGCATTTCCAAAGTGGGCGCTCACATGTGCCCGCCTTGGCCCCCCCCCCCCCCCCCCATCGCAGTCAGTACCTCAGTGAACTTCGTTGTACCTCTTCTAGTCTTACCTCCAAATTAACAATCTCTTCAATAATCAAGCAAATGACCTCTGGAAGATACTTTATAATAAAACTGGAGGAAACTCTCACCTTACCATTACATCAATGTGTTTTCCTTTTCCCCACTGTTTCTCATGTAGGTGGCAATGTGAGTTAGAGAGGCTTGATTAAACTAGAGAGTTAGCAAGATGAGGAGAGTTTGCAAGATGAGAATAAATTCACATCCCCCAAACTGTTTTCTAGGGGGTGGCTCAGCCCAGCCTCGAACAGGAACAGATGAGCCCATCTTGGCCCGGTGTAAGAAAGTGGCTCTATATATACTGGACCAAAGTAAGGTACAGTGTGTATAGAGTCCCCAGTCTCCAGAGGTATGACAGAGATTAAAGTCCGATATGACCTGACTCTCTAAAGTGGTAGCTTGGTCGAGCAGTAAGGCAGTATCAGAGGACAGTGTAAAGCATTTGTTGTACACACTTAGTCAGCAAAAGGTTTCACACACTCAAGAACTGAACTGTAGGCCAATTGTTTTATATCAAGATATATAGTTGTTTTATTTTCGAACCAACAGGTATCAAAATACACTTTTCTCAATAGGAGTGACTTTAGGAAATTACTTTGCAAAAAGGCAATAGACTTTGTAAGTACAATAGCTACAGTGGTTGCAATAGGCAACACAATTTCAAACACAATTTAACATTGAGCTCAATGGGTTTTGCTAGATAAATGCAATTGATTACCTTATGGATTACTTTTCGAACCCCAGGACTGGATCCTAGATTCAGTCCCGGGACATGTACTGTAAACAGTTAAGTAAAAGTGTTTTGGTTACAGTAGTGATTTTGAAAGAATAGAAATGTATTTTCAAAGTTGCTACTTCAAAACTTTTCAGTGAAAACCAAGCAATGTTATCCTTCGGGAGGAAATTCAAGTCACAGGTAAAGTAGGTTCTCGTTACTTTTATAATCCAGTACTGGACTCCTAGGTTCAGTACGGTTCTGGGCATAGACTCATGGGTCTCCCAGGGTCGGAAAGGTACAGTTGTTACACCCTCAGCGGCCCAGGGGCAGCCGGGTGCAGAGAGAGTAGGCCCATTGCAATCCAATTGAGGGTAGGGGGCCGTTGGTTGGTGGCTGCAAGCAAGCAGGCCATGCGGCTGTGGGAGCTGAGCTCCTGGTCACTTACTCAGGGCAAGTGGGGAAGTAGAGTAGAGTAGTAGTTGCTCTTCCAGCGGCACTCGGGCTGCTGGGTGCAGGTTGCTTTTGAGCCGCCGGGCGCTCAATGTTATCCAATGGGTACGTTAAAAAGTGGACAAAGGCTGCAGTCTCGGCACGGAGATTCTTCAGGTGCGACCACCACTTCGAGAGGTAAGTTGGGATCTTGGAGAAGAGGTAGGTACCTCAAAGAAAGGCACAGGGGGCCGCAGGGCTCCGATTGCAGGGGTGTCTTTTGGTGTCGGGAAATCTTACCCTCAGCTGGTCGCGGTTGGAGGGGTCCCTGGTTCTGAGGCTGCAGGCATCAGGCATCGTCTGGTTCGTCGAGGAGGGTCTTTGGGCACTGGACTTCGGGTCTCAGTCGCCGGGGGGACGTCCTCAGGCACAGGCCGGGCTTGGCGGGCGCAGAGTGGGCTGGATTTGCGGTTCCTGGCTGGCACCAGGGGCATTGCTGTTTGAGCAGAGCCACTGCTCGTGGGAATCCCAGTCTTTTGGAAGGTTCAAGGCAGGCAGGTCCTCTGGGGTTTTCGAGGTTGCTGTCCGCAGGAGACGCCGGAGTTTAGCAGGAGCAGGTTCAAGGATCAACAGGCCTGTAGGGTTCTGGGACAAAGTCAGTGGGCGTCGTCCTTTTGTTAGCAGCTGCACAGCAGGTCTTCTTGTTCTTCTTCTTGTTGCAATCGGGATCTGAAGAAGGAAGGTTCAGGGTGCCCCATAATACAAATTTTAGGGGTGTTACAGGTAGGGCAAGGGCAGGGACCCTGTCCTGGGGTGGGTACACGCCCTAGCCTGCACCTCTCCTGTGGTAGGGGGGCAGGAGCTTAGCTGTGATTGGGCAGGGCTCCCCATCTCCAAGATGGCCGGAGTCGTGCTTTAACTCGCCTCTCCCACCTGAGGAGTGGGGTGGCATAGGCTGGCACACCCCCTTTCCTCACTTAGGGTTTCCCACCGTTCTTCCCGCCAGAGTCTGGGTCAGAACCGGTGGGGGCCCATTGCTGAGTACATCAAGTGGCCTGGAGAAGCTCACAAAGGCCTTTGAATCTTCCCCTGCCCATCCAGGGGGAAGAGGCGTGGTACCTCGTCCCAGGATGTGCTTTGTTTCAGGCTACCGAGAGCACCAGGGGTCCAGAGACATGTCTGGTAGTGGCAGCTTCAGTAGCCACACAATCAGGACACTGGGAGTTGGTTAGGTTTCAGGGGGCATCTCTAAGATGCCCTCTGTCGTGCATTCTACATTAAATCCCACACTGGCATCAGTGCGGGTTTAATGTGCTGAGAAGTTTGATATCAAGCTTCTTAGTCTTCAGTGAAGCCATCATGGTGCTGTGGAGTTCGTAATGACGACCTCTCAGCACTGCACCTACAGTGCCCAGGAATGGCCCTGGGTACTGTAGGGGCACATGGCTCATGCACCTGTGCCCACACCACTGGCATAGGGCACTAAACTAGAGGGGTGACTGATGGATGCCAGGGCAGTGAGCTTGTGGGCATGGCACACAGGTGTGTGTGCCATGTCGACTCTGTTTAGTTCTGTACTTAGACACTGAGAAGGCAGTGTGTGGGTGTCAGGGTACAGGGCCCCTAAGGGTGGCACAATAAGTGCTGCAGTCCTTAGGGGTCTTCTCTGGTCACCATGCCCTGGGTACCTAGGGTACCATTTACTAGGGGCTGACAGGTGGCCAGAGATGCCAATTGGGTTTTAGTTTCAACACAGTTTTAGGGAAGGAACACAGGCCCTGGGCACCTGGTTGGCAGGAGCCCAGGGCACACTCAGTCAAAGCACATCAGTAATTCAGCAAAAAGTAGGGGCATGCCAATGCAAGAAAGAAGGCACGTTCTCACACCCAGTCTTCGTCTGGACACGTCCCACGCTGCCTCCCAGCAGATATTGTGGCTCTGTAGCACCTTGGGCAATGTAGTCCTCCCTACAGAATGTGGCCAAAATCTAGAAGATTATCAAGCTCTACGGGAGAGCGCATTTCCTTTTGTAGCGTCTCCCAGGAACTACTGTGGTCCTGCAGCACCTTGGGAGAGGTAGTCTTCCTTTCAGAATGTGGACAAAAACCAGAACATTAGCCTGCACTGCAGGAGAGTGCGTCTAATTTTGCAACACATCCCCAGCAGCTGCTGTGTCCCAGCAGCACCTTGAGCAATGTAGTCTTCTTTTTGGAAGGAGGCCAAAAAACACAGGATTTTCATAATATTATCCGTCCGCAACTCAAACCGCCACCTTTCATTTCATCTACAGGCTTCCCGGGCAGAACCAGGACTCAACCGATGAATTTTCAGACATCCTTACCTTCTCCCCATGAGTTATGTCAACTCCACTCTCTTGGGTGACTTCAACTTCCGAGAAACGAAAGTTCAAAGAAAATAGGAGACACTGTCCACAACATCATGGATACACTCAATGTAGTACAGAATGTCACACACACACTACGAAGGCCACATACTTGATCTTGTCTTCCCAACACCACCCACAATCCAAAGAAAACCACCCATACCCCTGGACTGGACCTACTACTTTGCCATCTTTATTTCCCTGCTCAATATCCTATCAATAAACCAAAGTCAACGGAAAAAAACCTTCATATTGTTCAAAGGCTTTTCCCTAGAGAACCTAATGCTTGAAATCCATGTCAACACACTTAAAAAAATTCAACACTTTTTTGGAAAAGTATGTAAACATACTTGCGCCAATTAAACACACGTTTCATAGCTTGCATTAAGAGCTATGCAACTTACTATCAGACTGAGCCTTTTCAGTACCCAGAGTTCTTAAAGGAGGTACGTTTGGCATCAGGAGAAGGCCAACTAACCCAATATTCCTAGGGTTCAAAAAGAGAGATGGCTTTCGAAGCACTGGCACCCAAGTACAGAAGTTTGAGGACTTTGATTAGGTGAGAACAGCTCTGCTTCTACATCGCGAGTGTTGGGAAGCCTTAAGAATCAGAATTAACAAGGATGAAGGGTGCAGAGTACCATTTTATAAGCGATATCCCTACGCCTATCAGTATAAGTAAACCACTGATTCTAGGCTTCCCTACAGCTTGGCCTACCCACCTTTTAATACAGTGGAGCATTCTGAAGCCAGTCACATTTTAAATTGTCTCTCATTTCAAAGTTGTCTCAGGTATTTACTTCCTGCTAGGAGCTTCATTTACTGGCTTGGTTATTTCAAAACGTACAGCCAACTGGCTGTCTGAGACAAGTGGAGGTACCCCCCACTGCATTTGCAAATGAGTCAATCTCTCTACGAGAAATTCTTGAGTTAACCAGAATAATTATTATGGGCATGTCTGGGTTAAAATTTCATTCATTAAGATCTTAGAGAGGTTAATTGATATTTGTACATTAGCCTCTCCATCCCTTCCCTAGAAAGAAGTGTGTGTAACACAGGATTGCAAAAATAGAGCAGAATTTTAACTCTTTAAGAACACCCTCTTATCCAAATAAATGTGGA
This sequence comes from Lissotriton helveticus, assembly GCF_964261635.1. Lineage (NCBI taxonomy): Eukaryota > Metazoa > Chordata > Amphibia > Caudata > Salamandridae > Lissotriton > Lissotriton helveticus. The sequence goes on along the minus strand of NC_136073.1, from coordinate 599,603,788 downwards.
TTAATGCATTTTAAAATAAACAAATATATTCCTAAATTACTTGACTTTTTTAATCTGATACTCAATCTAACTTCAATAAATCACTCAGCGATATAATTTAATATAGGTGACAGCACAGTGGGTACCCCTAAATATCAGTCACTCATTTTACTATTTAAATGACACAGGAGTGAAATGCTCTTTGCACGCAATGTGCTAGAATATGGAGCACACTGGCATCTTCCCATGCCTGCTTTTAAAGTATCCCTATGCTTGCATGGACGTTTGCTCACATGAAGGGGGAACACATTCATACATGTACTTTTCATAGACTGTCACCTGCTAGTACACACTAAAGGTTGTATCTGCGTCAGGCAATACTTGTTTGAGTAGCTGTAGGTTATACTCCAGGCGAAGAATGTGTCATTTATACAGAAGCAGGGAAATGCAAGACAAATATACAGGCATCTGTCCACAAGATATGAACAAGCATTGGCATATCGCTTTTTGGGACCTTATGAGTATTTAACCATGCAGCATATTATCCTGGGTGCTACAACATCTACTGTTATTTTATGTGCCACTGGTGAACAGCCACACACAGCCAAGGATGGGCTTCTGTGCTATTTAAGAAAAATATGATAAAGTCTCTTCAAAATTAGAAAAGTGTATTTCTTTAACAAAGAAGCTTTGACACAAATAGGCACATTAGAGCACTGCATTGAGAAGTTCACTTATTAAAGTGTTTTTTGTACAACTCGTAGTCTCAACATATATTTTGGAAGTGCTTTTTAAATGCAATAATGAATGGGGGGAAAAAAGAGTTTTAGAGAAATAAGATATAACCGAGGCACGTTAAACCACGCCATGTTAAATACCCAAGACCCTAAAGCATTAAAAACTAAACGATCACATTGAGTATGCCCTTACAAAAAATTATCAGCAAATCAAACGCCTCAAAAACCTATTCAAAATGCACAAGAAAGAGTAAAGTCAGCTATATAGGTGGTTTTTCAATCAAATGTCCTTACAGTGGTGGCTTCAAACCACAACATAGGCCTGTATTCACAACTTTCAAGTACTGTTGTGTACTGGGTGCTGGAACACCCCAATGCTCATGGTTCCAGCTCTCCTGCTTGCCACTGACCCAAACAAACAACTTATGGACAGTGTGTACAGCAGCTGGGAACCCCAACCTTTGTCGAGCAAGGGTCTTTGGGCCATAAAGGGCTAGACTGTGTTTTGCAGCTGCGCAAAGGAACTAAGCAGCTGCCTGCTTTGAGGAAATGGTTAAACTGCAGTCCATAGTAATTCGAAGAGATTAAAGGCTTTGGTACTCTGGGTTGGGGGCAGAAACCAAACATCCACTCTAAGGAACCACAGAGAGCACTGATGCTGGAAAGCGGCTTTCCTCTCCGAGAAGGAGGGCATGTGCTAGTGTGATGGTGGGCAGGTGCAGTGAGGGACGAAAGATCACAGTAAAATGCCAAGAGGACAGACAAATTTGCATTAGAACATCAAATCAAGCTGGACTGTAATAGCGGACAGGGGCATGTGTGCGGTTTCCTAAGATACTAGTGCTTCAAAAAGCCAAGGGATGGGTACTGAATCAGTCACATAATTTGGCATTAGACTGCCATGTGACTGGAAATGCCCTCAAACTATTGACTTTCTAAGATAAAAGCCTGACTGGTAGTCTACTTTATCAGAGCCCTAATAGCCTTTATGTGGTGGGAAAGTGGAATACTACTGGCCTTCCCTAGCCCTACCGGCTTTCCAAAGGCTAGCAACTGAAATATCTGCCCCAGCCCTCCCAGTCTTTTGGGGGCTCTAAGCCGGACATGTGATGAACTCCCCCCTACTTTTCCATAGGCATTGTTCGACATGTGACTCTCCCAGTCCAACTAGCTTTCCAAAGGCACAAGCTTGATGTGAGTAACTCTGCAACAGCACCCCCGACTTCTTAAAAAGAAGGTGTAAACCTGCTTGACTGACTTCCCCAGGCTGGAGCACACAAGCTTTAAAGCCCTGGTGATTTCAATGAAATGGTCAGGATGAGTTGGGCTACTATAATTGTAATTTTACCAAACAAACTGGATATTTCTTGACCTTAGGATTCACCACTGGGGGGTGTAAAAATTAAGTGAGACATCCCGCTCGAGTTGTGACTAATGTAAAACTCGTGTGGGTATGAAAAACTGCTGAGAAAGGATCGGCTTTGCTCTTTGCACCCTTACTTATCTGACAAAAGACAGACCTGTCGCGATGCCAGTGTCAACCTGAGCTCAGACATCCCCAAGTGAAAGCACTGTGCTGAAGAAAACAGACCCCAGTGCAGTCAGCTAGTGACATCAGCACAGAAGCAAGTCATTCCTTGGCACGATGGTGCATGCAGTCCCTGCAGCGCTGGTGCGCCTGAGAGCATTGTCCAGCGATGACCGTGGAAGCGGCAGGCACCCGTCACTCTTCCTCCATGCATCCTTTTCAGGACAGCTAAGAGTAAGGTGCCCGGAGGCTTCAGACTACATCACAAAGAATCCTCGTCCAGAATTCTGCGAAATCATGACCGATGCAAGGCACTGCAGAGACTGACTGAGCAGGTAACTTAGCTCCAGGGTTAATGCGCCTGTTGCAGTTACCAGTGAGGTACCTGCTAGTCAAAAATTCGGATTATGGTGGGACTGGTTCACCCTCAGTACTGGAATAGAGGGAGACGCATCCGAGCTATTAGTTAGTGCCGAGCCACATTAGGAATGTAAGCCAGCCCCAGAGAGGACTACTGACGGGACAATGCCAACATGCTCATGTGTTTAAAAAAAAACAACAAAAAAACACTCATTCAAAATATTTATTCGGCTTACAAAGCCATACAAGATCAAAAACTAAAATGATTTACAGTACATAACATGCAATTCTCCAGTTAATACAGTGTCATAATTCATCATGTTAAAATAACCCCAGGCCCGAGCAGCATAGAGGGAATGCTTAGCCTTAACATTTTCTAATATAACATGTTTTTCTAATAAAACTTATAACAGCATAACAGTTTTCAGGGGTTTCAAGAAGAATTAAAAAACGAAAACCTTCTTGATATGAATTAAAACTGCGCTGGAAAGAAGCTATAAACATCACTCTTGCTATTTTAGAAAGTGCACAAAATAGGAGAAAATGTACCTTGCCTACAAATACTATCATATGGACACGGTGGCAAGTTAACAGACCATCCTCCTTGAACAGGAAATGCCATTAGAAAATGTACAGTGTCTATATATTGTGAGTTTTCTATAAGAGAAAGATAAGATTTGGTCTTCTGGTTGAATATTTTAACTTCCAAATTTGTCACTGAGGTAGTCTGCAGGAATTGCACCCATGCTTAAACTGAGCCTGTTCATTATAGGTGGTCTTAACTGAAGCTTTAGCTGTTTGAATTATTTTGGCTGGATGCGTAAAAAATACATTACAACACCCAGCTCTCTAAAATTGCGATGTATGTAACCAAGCCAATTGATACTCAGCATTGTCTAGGGGGCCAGGCAGTCGTGGATGATCTGTTTAAAGAATTCCAGTTCCGGCATTAGCCTGATTTTTAGCCACAACATCTTGGAGGCCAAACCCACACAATCCTCTAAAAATGTCAGACTCACCTTGGCATGGTAAAACATTTGTTGAGGCTGCCTGGGGGACCATCAAAAGTCTAGATAGAAAAACATTTTCTATAGTTTGGAGTCTGGTACAACTTTGGTACCTCCAGACTCCAACCCCATAAGTAGCAACTGAAAAGCACTTAGCATTAAAAAGGGCTGTCAATTCTTTCATGGGTCTATAGCCCAATTTAACTCCAAAACGGAAAATTGCTTTTACAGCTCTGCTTTTCTATTGGGACTTTAGGACCAACAATGGGTCCCAGGATAATTGTGAATTAAAAAGGAGCTCTAAATAACAAAAGTTGGGTACCTTCTCTACCACGTTACCATGGCCAAAAAGGTTTAGATTTAGTCCTTTTTGACCTGCATACCGTTATAAAGGACATCCGAGGATTAATCTTAAGATCCAAAGAAGATATTAATACAACAAAGGCATCACAGGCTTTTTGCAGGCTGTTTGATGTCCTTGCTAGAACGGCAGCATGATCTGCATAAATTAGGGTCATAGTAATAGAGGGAGTACCCACTCTCAGAAAATTTTACTTCTTTTGGAGAAGATGGGCTTCTAGTCCATTTATTTAAATGATAAATAAAAATGGGACCAGAATACATCCCTGGCGAATGCCCTCAGTTGAAACTACAGAACGCGTACATTCTCCACCTGGGAAGTAACGAATATTGACCATGGTATTCCAATGCAATCTTCGAAGGAGAGTGACCAGAGGTTAAACCACCCCCATATTAACCAGCATGCCCCACACTTGGCACGGTTGACAGTGTTGAAAGCACACAACAAATCCCTGAATGCTAGTTGTAAAGATTCCTTTATGGTTTTGGTGTATTTGCCAACAATGAGCGATAAGTTAAGACATGCCTATTCCCCGTCTAAAGCAAGATTGGGCTTCGAGAATAAATTATTTGAAATAGCCCACCCCTCTGGGGGCACAAACAAAACCTCCCCAAGATCTTTGCTGTAGAATCTATCAGGGAAATCGGCCTGTAGCACGAGGGGTCAGCTCTATCACCTTTTTTAAAGATGGGGAAACCGTGGCTCCTTTCCAAAATGTAGGGAGTGCACCAATAATGACAGCTATAAAAATATTGGCAAGTAATGGAGCCCGTAAGTCAGGATCTTCTTTGAACAAATCCATCAGGTCCTGGAGCTTTTCTACATTTACCTTGCCTAATTGTTACCTGAACTTCCTTTATTTAAATATATTAGGTTAGGTGAAAGGCTAATTCTCTTCCTTTCCCCATATTTGGTTCATCTTCCAGAGCAGCTAACATTTTATTAAAAGGGTTTAAAATGCAGAAGAAAAAAAGTGACTCAAGACGTTTCAGAGATTAAACATTCTATGTAGCAAGGGGGGGGGGCTGAACATCGGGCGTTTATAACCTCTCAACATTTTTTCTTATTCCTTGAACGTCTTGCAACCAACAAATCCTCCCAAACTTCACTTCAGAGCTCAACCCTTCTTGCTGCGATTGTGTCCTTATAGACCTCCCGGGCAGTCATAATTGCTTCCCTATCTTTTGGGGCAGCCTTGAGGAACAATTTTAGCTGCCTATGTTCTTTTGAGCAGGCACTATTAAACCACCGAGGGATGGGGGAACTGGATGTGGGGTATGAAGTCGTTAAGGCTTGGGAAATGGCAGAACATAAGCTCTCAAAATCCCGACTAATCACACCGAGGAGGCCTCATCCGATAAACACCTGTTAATTATCTCATAATTTTCAGACACAATTTTTTCCTCCAAATTGTATTCTGAACCCTTTATTTGCATTAAAAGCAATGGGGGCGGTAATTGTCTTAGGGTCAGCTGTAATATGATCATATTTTTTAAAGCTATAAAGGGTTATGGTCACTGTCAGGATGTGGAATAACCTTAATATCAGTTATTAACAAGGATAATCAATAGCAATTAACATAAAATCGATGGTACTAGTATTATTTCCTCCTGCAAAACTCAAGTGGCAATTACCGGTAGCCTTCATACAGACGGTTAAAAAACGAACTAATTTGTAATCAAATTATTATTCACTGCGTCCCCATACTTGGAGAGTTTGAAGTGCGATAATGCTTGACCCCACCCCAACCTGCTATTTTCTATACCACACACTCTCTAATCGTTAATCAACACGCTGGGCACTTAGTCGCCTACCCATAAAATGCTTAACGGGTGAATGGCATCACTTGCCTTCAGAATCAACTCATTTAGCATAGTTAAAACACTTGTGTTTTGATGGTCAAAAATGTTGTGATAGAAGTGCACAATCATCACTTCCAATCCGGAAAGCAATATCATGTGATACCAAGGGTTGGAATCTAGTAACTTCACTTTGGCCTTGTTACATTTCACCTAAATGAAAATAGTTATTCCGCATCTCTTCCTCCCCGAGACCGCAGAAACAGCAGGGACAAAATACAAAAGAAAACCATTTACAAAACAGTATTCCAGTGCCCATGTCTCTTGCAAACAAATCAGCTCAAACTTTGGGATAAAGCTCAGCTAATCCTCACTTGTTAATTTCGAGTGAATCCCAGGGATATTCCAGGATAACAGAGAAGTTAAAATCTGCGTCAATTTGACAAGAAGGGATAATTACGTTTTGACCTTGATCCCCTTCCCCAACCCTAAGGAGCATAATAGTTATATGTTCAATCAATCAATCAATCAATCAATCAATGCATTTATATAGCGCACTACTCACCCAGAGGGTCTCAAGGCGCTAGGGGAGGGGGGTCCGCTACTGCTCGAACAGCCAGGTCTTGATGTTGCGATATAGGGTCAAGCTGACTATTCTCCTGTGGACGTCAACCATGCTCTTGTAGGCGATTTAATAACGAGAAACGATTGGCGAGTGTTAATGTAGGCAGCTCTGTCCAGGCCACCAAAATGACCCGGTCCCATAAAATTTACAGGTTGACCCCTGTTCAAAACCCATGAATGTCTATAAAATTAATCTACGGGTGAAGCTTTACTTCCGGAGGGGTAGTTCACCAGGTGGTTTAATGCTACTAGTAAATTTCTCACCACTCAAGGGGATCTGAAATTTATAACTACACACTCCCCAGACGGAGATTGAGGGTGATTGCCTACTCCAGTGACCCTTCTGACTGTTAATATCTCGTAACAGAGATCGTTCACCCAGTGAGCATTAAATTCAGTGCATAGTTTTAGTTTAAGTCTTACTCCATTTCCTTCTTCCCCGTACCTAAAACCATTGCGATGTTGATTCAGGTGGCAAACAAAGACTTGGCAGATGGGGAAGATTTTGCATAGATCTATCATTAGTAGGGTTAATTAACTCTCCTGACCCATCAGAGAGAGCTTCTCTTGCTGGGCAAATGAAGATTTGTCTCCCCATATTGTTAGTGGGATTACTTTCATTTGCTAGCGGTAAGTGGATGGCTTTCAATGGAGCAAATAGATTCTGGGGCAGACTAGGAGGAAGGTGGGTGGATGAGGCACCAAGCATAAAAGTTATTTGGGAGCCTGCGGCCAGCTGGTTGTTTGTCAAGTGCGCCTTTTCCAGATTATGCTGCATATACTGGCCACAGGAAGTTACCGCCTCCTTCTACCCTGCTTTAATTTTTGCCATTAAATCCTCTCTTAAAGATCTCACCAGGGATTCTAACAATTAAGTAAAATATCATTATGAGCTTTTAACTAAGCATCTAATTGAGCCACTATACAAGAGGTGGTACTTTCTTTTTGTTACGTCTTTACTGGTGAGAAACCATCAGGCCCTTCTGTTGAAATAGATTGATGCTGGATGCTTTTACAGAGGCGAGTTAAAAAGAGAGGTAATGTCTATACTGGCTATTGAGGGGGTCTAGATTAATAGAGAGCCCTTCACATGTCTTCCCCTGCTGGCCAAAAGGCAATTGTTCTCCTGCGTATTCTTGTGAATCCGCATGTGCTCCAATAATTGGGTGTATATTCTCACTTGAGACCATGTCTTTCTTTGAGCTACAGACGGGAGGCTCGGTAACCGGAGAGTTTGAACTGTTGCACTATGCCTGCACTGGTAGCTGCCAGTGATGAATGCCACCTTACTGCATCAATTTTATCCCTCACCCGGCCAATTTCCAAATTGAGAGCCCCCTTAACTGTGGGCGGATAATTTGTAACCAATAGAGATTTTGTTGAAGCCAGTGGAGCGATCTTTGCGATAACGGGATACTGCATTTTCATTTTCCCCTTTGTCCTGTCAAACACAAATATAATAAAGATACAGGTTTCAAAGGGTACAATTCTGATGTAGTGATCCTTTATGGCAAATCTTACTGCATTAATCCACATGAGACTAAATTAAATGGGGGTGGCCCAGATCAGCCTCCGATGGGCTCTGACCGGTGCGACCTTGGCCCGGGCACATCTTGCACAGGTGTTGTGAACGCACTTTGTAGCGCCCAATACAGATGATACAGGTTCAAGGGGCCGCCTCCTGGAGCCCTGTACATACTGGGACTTACAGTCCCTCCTTCCTGCTTGCCAACAGAGCGTCACTCATCAAGCCTTCTTCGTGAATTTAACAATGAATATCTAAAGACGATGAGAGCATAGTCTTTATCGGGAAAACTGCAACCTGTTTGTGGGTGAAGGGGGCAGGGGAAGCAGTGGGCGGTCAACCTGGGAGCACTTCCAGTATATGCCCAGCTTGCGAAAGCTGTATATCCCACTTACTGCAAAAACCAGTTGCTAAATTACGCCCAAGAATTCAGCACACGTTTTACCCAGCGTTGGCCCTGCTCCAAAATATTTAGCAGTAAGACTGACAACTGTAGTGTGAAAATAAACAACTGGTCAGTACTGCCTTTAAATACTCCAGCCTTCTTTTTCCAGAGACCTTTGGTTACAGCACTGGGCTGTGGCTGGACTGTTGGCTGAGGAAATCACGGACATGGGTGAATGAAGATGGGGAATTGAGAGGAGCGGGTTGGGGGCCGAGTAACGCAGGGTAGGACTGTGGTCAGAGTTAAGCGCTGGGAAAGGGAAAGTGAAGGTGTAAAGGCAGGGAGGGACATGTTCGGGGAAGTGTGAATTGCTGTCCAGGACTGTGGGCGCAATGAAGGGCTGGCCAAGGGCGAATGAAGGGGTAAAGGGAGAGGCGGCATGAGAGCAGCAACCCAAAGACGGCGAGGTGGCTTTATTATTTTCACTTCCCACTGTGCCCACGGTAGAGGGTAAAGGGCGGGGCGGCTTGGGGGCAGAATAAAAGACTGATGTCAAAGTGCCAGGCTGGGGCAGCACTGTGGGCAGACTAAAAGACTGGAGAACGATGAATGAAGGCAGAGTCAATGAGTAGGAGCACAGAGCAGGGTTAGGGCAGAAGCTATGGCTGGCGACAGCGTCCAGGGCTAGGGCACGGGCAAGACACTGAGGGCAGTGCGGGAAAGTGTGGCAGATCCCAGGCAGGATGGGATGCTGAGCAGGAAAGACTAGGATAGAGTGCAGTTCTGGGAAGGAGGCTGTGGCGGTACTAGCCAGGGCAGTGACAGTGAATGATTGGAACAGTTGGGTACTAGCACAGAATAGAACTTGACTGGGAGTGAACGAACGGCATATGGCATATTGCAGGACTGGAGCTGGTGGAGGATGGGACAGAGCGCATGGATGGGACAAGACTAATTGCAAGGCGCAGGATTGTGGTGCAGGGGTGGAGTGTAGGCTGTGTCGGCAGCAGACCGCCGGTACTAGGCAAATGCACATCTTCGGTAGGGTGCAGATCTTGAGTAGGTTTGGGGTAGAGTGTGCAACAGGGACAGCTTGGGCATTGGGAGCAGAGTCACAGCTGTGGGTAGTTCCTTTGCAGAGTGTAGGTCCTTGATAGGTTTTGGGCGTGTGGAGGTCCAAGGAAGGAGTGCTGGAGCAATGTTCCGACCGGGGACAAGACGGCAGGTTCTGGACAGGACCAGATCAGGTCCTACTGCCAGCTCTCCTCTCCTGTCACCCTAGGGCAGAGGTCTTCAATCTGTGGGGCGCGACCCCCAGGGGGGTCGTGGAGTCCTGGGAATGGGGTCGCAGAACAGATTTTGTCAGTTTGCCTTAGTGGCGTTGGGCTGATTGAGGGTGCTCATGGCGGAGGCCTAATTCACACCAAGGGGTGAAAAACATCAAAGCCTCATTAACAAGTAAAAGGTCTTTTAAAGACCTGCGAAGTACTCAGGTGTGGCTTTGTGTGTGTCCAGTGAAGCTGTTTCAGCCGGGCTCACATACACGAGGGGAGGGGAGGGGTGGGGTGGCTGGGGAAGGAGGCTGTAGCCCTTTGAGTTCAATGGGCGTTGCGCGCCTGGAGCTGTGGGTCCCGCCAGTAAAGCACGTGAAAGGTCCTCATTGGTTCAAGTGCCACGAGCCCTCATACCTGGTGCCTGTGCGGGAGAAATGTGCGTGAGAGTCTGTTCTTCATGGTGAGATGTTACAGCCTGTCTGCCACCCCCTCACCCCCCGCCCCCAGCAGGGAGGCACAGAGATGCCCTCCCATGAGAGAGGAAGAAGTAGTAAGAAGACACAGAGATACTGACCCCCCCCACCCCCCATGAGAGAGGCACAGAAAAGGTGGGTGAATGAATGATGGATGGATGAAAGGGTGGATGGATGAAAGGGTGGATGGATGAAGGATAAATGGATGGATGAAAGGGTGGATGGCTGGACAGATGGATGGAAGAATGAAAGGGTGGACGGATGAAGGATGGATGATGTAAGGGTGGATGATGAAGGATGGATGTGTGAAAAGGTGGGTGGATGAATGATGAGTGGATGGATGGATGAAAGGTTAGATGGATGAAGGATGGATGAAAGGGTGGATGGATGAAGGATGGATGAAAGGGTGGATAAAAGGTTGCATGTATGAAGGATGGATGTGTGAAAAGGTGGGTGGATGAATGATGGGTGGATGAATGATGAGTGGATGGATGAAAGGGTGGATGGATGAAAGGGTGGATGGATGAAGGATAAATGGATGGATGAAAGGGTGGATGGCTGGCCAGATGGATGGAAGAATGAAAGGGTGGACGGATGAAGGATGGATGATGTAAGGGTGGATGATGAAGGATGGATGTGTGAAAAGGTGGGTGGATGAATGATGAGTGGATGGATGGATGAAAGGGTAGATGGATGAAGGATGGATGAAAGGGTGGATGGATGAAGGATGGATGAAAGGGTGGATAAAAGGTTGCATGTATGAAGGATGGATGTGTGAAAAGGTGGGTGGATGAATGATGAGTGGATGGATGAAAGGGTGGATGGATGAAGGATTGATGTATGGATGGAAGGATGAAAGGGTGAATGGGTAAAGGATAGATGAATGGAAGGAAGAAAGGGTGGAGGGATGAAGGATGGATGTATGGATGGAAGGATGAAAGGGTGGATGGATGGATGTGTGAAAGTGTGGGTGGACGAATGATGGATGTGATGAGGTCTAACAGGCGCATTTATGGTTGTCGATAGTTGCTGATGATGAGGAGTACCAGTTTCTAGAAACGTTTGTCGGAAGGGGGTCCTTACGCCTAAAAAGGTTTTACAAGGGGGTCTCGGCATCAAAAAGTTTGAACACCTCTGCCCTAGTGGAAGAACTCATTCTTCCAAGCGCTTCCTCCCGCCTCCTACTTGGCACAAAGTAATGTTAAAGGGTAGATGTTAACTAACGCAGGGAGATCAGACGGCACTTCTTGGGGTGCCAGAGAGGGGAGTGGGGCTGGCTGTGTGTGTGAGCGAAAAGCAGGTGCAGAGTGTTGGAGACACGAGGCGTGTTCATGTGGGGGGACAAACGCGATGGGTGAGGGTGGAAGCGACAGGCTCTCGGTGGTAATGAGCTGAAGACAGGTCTGTGAAGAAACAGGCTCAATGCGCGAGGAAGAAGAGCAGAAAACAGGTCGGTGCACAAAGAAATAGGTTCAGCATGTGAAGGAGAGGGTGACAGGTCCGCGTGTGAAAAGACCAGCTTTGTTAGGGGGCAAAGTAGGACAGATTTGTGCGTGAAGAGCAGGCGCAGTGCGCATGGGGAGACCGAGAAAGGAGAGGCGAACCGCATACGTGTCAGGAAACAGGCTCTGTGTATGAAGAGACTGGCGCATCGACCCTGCAGCAATTCTCAATATGCGTGTGCTCCAGTTCCCCAATCTTGTCCAAACATACGCAAAAACGTCAAGCCATCTGCTCTGCGCATGCGCACATCGCCTCACACATTTACTGTTGACTTCTACGCTGCAAGTTTGCACTTGCGAGTAGCAGTCTCCCGCATGTCACGAGAAACTGCATGTCCCAGCAGGCAGTGCGTACGGCACATAACAGGGGCAGCTTGAGTACTTGAAAGCAGCAGTAGCGGGGGCCTATGAAAACAGCCTTTAAGTTTGACCTTGGTCTTTCAAAGATCAGCAAAAGTAATGAGATAAGAATATGATTTACAGCCCCGACAGCCCTGCTTACAGAAAATGACATTGGAACACTTAAAACATTGAGTGCTCTGGTCAAATGCCGTTAAGGAAAGTGAAAATGAATCGAATCCCTAAACAGATGCTACAATGGGACAAATGGAAGGATACAAGTACTGAGGCACTGCTCTGTGGGAGTGAAAAACTGAAGAAACAGAGGGACAAAGAGGAAGGATTGATTATTTGCAAGCAAGGATTTTTAAAGGACACAAACAAATAAATGAAATTCAGTGTGCGATTCTGTAAGCCTACAAATAATTATATACTAAACGCTTGACTTAAAAAAGGATTTGGAGGATTACACCCGACCAGATGCTTTTTACATCTTATTCACTAATGGGCCTGGATCATCAATGCAACAAACAAAATAGAGAATTAATGGAGACAATGAAGCCTATGAGCACAGGAACACATCATCAAGTACAATTAGAAAGTGCCATCCACACAGGACATAAAACTCTTTCCTCCATGTCTCACAATCAAAAAAATCAAGGGGGACCACCCTCCTTCACAAAAGGCAAACCACAAGCAAAGACAAAGGACAATAAAGAGACACTGCTTGCTAGGTCATTCAGAATCAGGAAGTGCTCATACACCTTATATGGTACGACAACCAAGCAGTAACACTAGTAATCAAGAAAGCTTAAACATTTACAACATTGATGGACAGGTATTACAGTTTTGCTGGGAGTTTTACTACAATCTAGGCTTGTTTACTGCAACATTGCATGTCCCCAAACCTTATAGACCCTCTAGAACCTTATAAACAACATTATTTAGCATTATGGCAGTGCAGCAAGTTACGGGTGCTGAAAATAATAGACCTTACTCCATAGGATACCTTTAGTTCCCATGTTACTTAAAGTCCTTCTTTCAAACCAGTTCGTGTCAGTTATACCACAACTTCAAGGCACCTATCACAGACTTTAAATTTGGAGGAAAGTCTCATGGCGTCTTGCATCCGAATCTCGGAGCAAAACAATGGACACTTCTCAAAAACATATAGAAGCATAAACCACATCACACAGGTTATTAACATGCAGATCAACTGTAAAATGCAACCACAGTATCCACAGGTTCAACTTACGTTCACAAGACAAACCACCCATTTTTCGGAGCATCGACTAGTGGGACCACCCAAAACACACAAATGACCACACACATATCTAAATTTGTCGACAGGAGATGCTGGAGTAGGATTCAGGTCTCTAAATTCTGCTTCAATGGGCAAACCCCACAGATTAGATGTGAAACCGGGGCGTACAAGAGAGCCAAGGTGAAAGCAGCGCTAAACAAAAAACAGACAGTTGAACATAATTATCATGTTCATCATCTACTGCTTACAGTCTAGGAATGTGGTTAATAAAGGATTACACCTTTTGACTATTCTCAGCACCTGCCAATAACAATGATCCAACTTTATTCAAACGAGATCTGAAAATACAGTTATGCATATAAAGGGAGATTTTTGTTAAAAACTGAAATTCACTGGGTATTGTCTGGTTTTCACTACTTGGTTCTACAAGTAAAAAAAAAAAAGTGTATGGCAAGCATAATATAGAGCAGGAATCCTTTATTTAACAAGTTAACACGGTTTTAAGCAAACCGATTAGAATCAATATACAGCTTTGCATTGAATCTTGCAGGAGGAAATAAGATGTCATACAAATGTTTAATGGCATGCCTACTATGAAAACAAGCTGCATTTGACACATGCCTAAAAAATGCCTCTTTCCAAACATTTGGATAGGAAATCCTTAGCTGAATTGTACAAAGAAGACACAGACTCAGTGTACAGAGAGATTTCAAGTCTTAAGCCGCAAAACCTAACACACACACAAACAAACGATCTAAGTGTGGAGGACGAACAGGTATTAAAGACATACAACCAAACGTTGAGTGGGGGGGGGGGAGGGGGGGAGGGATATTCTTTATAGAGAACCGAAAATATACCGCCTTTGACTTACCAAATGTCGTACTCCATTCCATGAATGGTACATTAGGGGGAAAGCCAAGGCAAATTTTGCAGAATAGATGAGAGCTGGACCCAGGCTAAGGGACTTAACTAGATCCAAATGAGAGGCAAAGTCTCCTGGTAACAGCAAGGCAGCTACACCAAAGAGGGATACTCCTGTGAAGAAAATAAAGTAAGTTAAACACAAACATTTACAAATCAATTCACCATTGCAGTACTCCTCTCCCCAACCCTTAAAATGTAGGATACCGCTGAGAAAACCGCATTGATTTATAAGGATAAATTACTTACCTGCAATCCTAGTTCTCTTCCAGGGGTATCCTCATCAAAGTCATAAGCACATGAATATTCCCGCCCATGCGCAGGGACCCCGTAAAAAAATACACGTATATGAAGTTACATATATATACTATAATATGAAGTTACATATATATACTATAACAAAACAAAAAACAAATGCAGCCTTCCATAAATTAAGAGCTGAGTAATGCTATAAGAATTCACTTTGCACATATACATAAACCAAAAAAGCAGGGAAAAACAAAGTACATTTGAAACTGCTTTAATGCACAGTAGAAAACTTAATCCTGCAAAGAGGAATGAAAGCATTGCCAGCTCTCAGGCTGCATTGTAGAAAACTTAGTGTAGAAAAGCTGAAAAGCTAACCCATAGAAATACACAGAAAAACTGGCACTGTACCTTTAAGGCAGCCATGACTCCTAGCTTCCCATCATGCCTCAGGGGTGACAGTTAGGTCAGTTGTTCTTTGCTGAGACCCGAAGGCCAGGGCACAAAAAGATGACATTTACCTTGATCATTTGCCCGGGGAGGCAAGAGGCCTGCTTATGACTGATGAGGATACCCCTGGAAGAGGGCTAGGATTACAGGTAAGTAATTCATCCTTCTCTTCCAGGGGATCCTCATCAATAGTCATAAGCACATGAATCGAGTAGCAAGCCCATCCCCTATTCCTGCAGGCCAACGATAAACATAAAATCAAGCAGACATTGAAAAAACACCATAACTCCAATCAAGCTAGCATTGGAACAAATTCCTCAAAGAGGCTTGGCCTCCTTGGGTATCTGCTCTGGATTCAGAATTAAGATAGTAGTGTCTAGTAAACGTGTATCCCGACTTCCAAGTTGCTGTCTTGCAAATCGCGGCCATTGGTATATTATGTAAGAAGGTTATTGTAGCCGCTGTTCCCCTAGTGGAGTGAGCTTAAGGGGAAACCAATAGAGGCTTGTTCGCCAATTGATAAGCCAGTTTAATGCAGGACACTATCCACTTCGAAATGGATCGTTTGGAGGCTGGAAAACCTGCCCTAACTGCACCATAGTTTATAAACAATTGGTCAGACTTTCTAATGTATTTTGTTCCTTCCAAATAGAATTTAAGAACCCTCTTAAGGTCTAGTGAGTGAAGAGACCTTTCTGTTGGTGTAGCTGGATTGGGAAAAAAAGAGGGAAGAGAAATTGTCTAGTTGACACGCTCGTCAGATACCACTTTTGGTAGGAAAGAAGGAGTCCTCCTCAAAACCACCCTGTTGTGATGGAAAACCATGTAGGATTCCTTAGATCAGAGTGCCTGGATTTCACTTACTCTGCGTGCTGATGTAATAGCCACTAGAAAGGCAACTTTCCATGTTAGGTGCTGTAATGTGGCCTTATTAATGAGTTCGAAAGGAGGACCCTTTAATTTGGATAAGAATAGATTCAACTCCCAAGGAGGAGGAGGAGGTCGGACAGGGGGGAAAAACCTTCTGCAACACCTGAAGGAAATCCTTGACCACCTGAAGCTGAAAGACAGAAGGTTCGTTAGGTGACTTTCTGTAGGCTGTAATGGCCACCAAATTAACTTTTATAGAGGTGTACTTCAAACCTGATTTGGCTAAATAAAGAAGATACAGCAAGATTCTCTCCTCTTGCCCGCTAGTAGGATTAAAATCATTACGCATATACCACAAGTAAAACCTCTTCCATTTAAAAGAGTAAGAACTCCTTGGTCTCTTGGACGGTCTCTTTGACTCCCTCAAAACGTTCATACAGTCCTGGCGGAGATTCAAGTGTCAGTGTTGCAGGACTTCAGGAGCCATGCTGCCTAGCTCAGTGACGGAAGCCTGGGGTGCAGAATCTTCCCACCCACTTTGGTCAGAAGGTCCGGTCTGCACGGAAGCTTCCTGTGCGGACAGATCGAGAGCTGGAATAGGTCCATATACCACCATTAGCAAGGCAAGTCCGGTGCTATTAGGATCATCTTCATACTGGATCGGATGAGCTTAGTCACCAACTTCGGGATGAGCGGAAGGGGCGGAAAAACGTATGCAAATGTCCCGGACCGGTCTATCAAAAGAGGATTCCTCTCGTTCCTGGCTGGTAAAATCTGGACGCGAAGGCGTGGCATTTTCTGTTTAGATCGTCTGCAAAGACGTCGATGGATGGACGACCCCATTGATAAAAGGTCTGCCACCACCTCGTCGTTGAGCACCCAGTCTTCTTGTTCTTCGAAGTGTCGACTGAGAGCGTCTGCCTGCACGTTCTGTTCTCCTGGCAGATGCACCGCTGTGATCGAGAGATTCCTGGCCAGGAGCCAGTGCCAAACCACTTGGGATTCCAGTGACAGTGGGTGAGAACGTGTTCCACCTGGTTTGTTGAAGTAATACAAGGTGGCTGTGTTGTCTGTTTGTATCAGTATACACTCGAACTGAATCGATGGATGGAATGCCTTGAGAGCTAGATGAGCTGCCCGCAGTTCTAACATGTTTATATGATAGGTTTGCTCTTTGCTCGACTACCTGCGTCGAGTCTGTAGCTTATGGGCCGCCTCCTCCTCTCTAGATTAGAGAGCTGGGGCACAGGAAATAGGATCTTGATTCTGGCTCAGTATGGCTTCCAGCAGGGGAGGGGTACTGTGGACTAATGCTTGCATTTAGCATTGACCATTGACAAATACACCAGCATGAAAGATGGCAAATTATACAGGGCGTTCATGGACCTGAGCGTGGCGTTCGACAGCGTGGTCCATAATGGGGGTTGAACTCGCTATTTAAAATGTTATTAGGCAATAGTACGTAAATGCAACGGCTTCAGTGCGTTACACTAAATCGGGAGATTGTACACGTCCTTTTAAAATTTCCAAAGGAGTAAGACAGGGCTGTGTACTAGCCCCATTTCTCTTCTCCCTATATACAAATGGAGTGGAGAAGGCGCTCACAGTGGCTACTAGGGATGTTCTCCTCTACGAAAACCAAATGCTACTGATACTGTCCTACGCAGATGACGCGGATCGGGCTAAAAAGGCTATTAACAGCGTATGTCTCTTTTATGGACTCATTATAGCTAAAAGTAAATCAATCGAAGTCTTTTATAATTATAGCTGGGGGTACTAAAAGAGACAAAGTCCCATATTTTAGCGCGGACGCAGGAAAAATTGAGGTCGTAGACTCTTTCCCCTATTTAGGTATTCTTTTTGACAAAGATCTGTCATGGGCAAAACCGATGGAAGGAAGGAGGCTGGTGATGGAGAGGGTTATCACTGCCGTAAAATCTTTTGTAAAGAAATCGGGTGCCAAACCCCTATTGCCAATAAAAAACATATACCAGGCTAGAGTAAAAGCAGCTGTGACCTATGGAGCCAGGGTCTGGGGCACGATCGCATCTACTCCACTACAAATTATCGAAAACACATTTTTTAAATCTGTAGTGGGCCTCCCTTTGTCCTTCACGAATGGGATCTTACACACGGAATTGGCCCTTTCTTACATATCAGATCATATACAACTAGCCCCACTCCTCCTATGGCATTCTATTTGGAAGAGAGAGACAGTACTACTGACCCAAATGGTAATTAAGAGCTGCCTAGAGATGGATAATTGGAAAAGATCTAAGTGGCTAAGTTACGTGGAGACAGTTTTAAAAGAGATAGGCCTCCACGAACTGTTTAAAGATCCTCTGGTTTGTAAGAATGTGTCAAAGCAGAAAGTTATTTCCATGTTTATGTTGATGGCTGAACACAAGCGTAGGGAACATTATAAAGAGAAACACGCAGCACATGTTTATTACCTTAACCCACCACTAATGGAGGGAGATTTCTCCTACCTAGCCAACATAAACAGTGCGCAACATAGATTTATATCGTTAACATTCCGCACTAATTGGATTACTCTAATGCTTGGTTATCCTGAAAAGACAGAACCACTCCAATCTAAGCATGTGCCCGTGTGATAACCTATCACCCCAAACTGAACTGCACTTGGTTTTATTCTGCGGGCTCTATGAGAGGGAAAGGAAAGCCCATCTGAAACCAATTTTAAAGAAAATGGGCTTTCAGCAGTGTCGGGTAGCACTATTCTTTCTAAAAACATTGCCCGACCCTTTGGTTTGCTACTCTGTAGCAACATTCCTATGGGCCTGCATGAGGAAAAGGAAGGGGATGATGTCCATTTAAGCAGTTTCAAATGTACTTTGTTTTTCCCTGCTTTTTTGGTTTATGTATATGTGCAAAGAGAATTCTGTGTACGGACCGGAGGCTCCGATTATGCCCTATTCTTGCTTTGCTTTATTCTTACATAAAAAACACAGCAGCCAGAAAAAACATATCAACTTGATCTTTTCCAAACAACCAGGAAAAACGATCATTTGTGCCAAAGAATGAACACAAGTCCACGTTATGCAACTTCAAGTTCCATCAGGCCATAGAGGGTTGCCACATCCTTAGTCCTACAGCAGTGTCCATGCCGTGTAGATAGTCCCTCCATCTTGTCTGACCCCCCTCTTTCTTCGCTGCTTCGCAGCCAGTTAAGTGACTCTCTTTGTTTCTCTTCAAAGATTGTATTTTTATGCATGTTAGGGGACCGGAGCGGTTTTCTACGCTCCGGGTTATTGTTTGTTATCTTTGATTGGCATTACTTTTTTCCAACAGATTCCCTTTGGCCGCAGGAGAGTTTTTGCTCCTTCCGCTGCGGTTTCCCAAATTTGATGCAGCGTTTCGCCGCTAGAGGGAGCTCGCGCGTCTTGCGGCGCGGTCTCCTCAGTTGAGGCGTTGCACTGTGAGACACAGTTGGACCACAAGCCTTGTTCCCTTTGCCGCCACACCTCGACGCCCTACGGGGCAGTATTGGCCTATTACCTGCAATTTGTACGCCCCGCTGGGGGTCCGTATCGCGGCTCTGCCGCTCTAATCGCCTGCGGGCATGTTGGGCACAGTTTCTGCTGACAGGCCTTTATGGCTGTTTTTTCTTTGAGTCCGTGCTGGGTGGCGAGACGAGTCCCGGTCTATTTAGAGGGACTACGTTCACAGGAGGTTAGTGCCACCTCAATTAGCGCTTCTTGGAATCGCCTGAAAAGCCTGCAGACCTCTGGCCTGCCCATACTTTGCTCTGTCACAGCAGACAGGTTATAACTGTAGGTTACCCACCTGTATCTTAGTTGCCCTGATTCCTTCTTTGTTAGTGTCTGTCATGGATCGGGGGGGAATATTATGAGGAGGAGGAGGTTCAACAGTACCTACCTTTAGATGATACTTTTTTCGACGCTGTGGACGACACCATTTACAGGTGTGTGAATGAGGTTGTTGGCCCTATGGAAGAGCGTCTTTCCAATCGCATTATTGCAGATTGTGCCAAGCTTGCGCAGGGACACCTAGGGACCCCAGCCTCTACTGTTGCCCCATCGCCTGGGGAGAACTCCCAGGCCCGAAGAAGCCCTGCATGGAGGGGGTCTGGAAGGGGCACAGGGGGTGGACAAGGACGCATTTGAGCGACTAAAAAGCGATTTTTTGGGGAAAACAGTCACGCCTGTTCCTGCTCCCCTTCCGGCCTCGGAGTCCGTGGCATCTCCTCCGTTGCCCCCGCCATCTCCTGATGGGGATACGCCAGCGGACACGGATGAGGAAGACAGGTCTGTGCAGTCTTGTCGCCCGTCCACCTCTCCAACCACGTTGCCGCAGGGCAGCACGGGCATGCTAGACCCAGATGAGATCATTCATCCACGGTCGGCAGCCTGGGCGCCTGGGGACAAGGTGGCCAAGGTAGTGGCAGGTCACCACCGCAAGCCCTTGGAAAAGGAGGCCAGGGGATGCTTGAGAGCAGAGTGCCCACGCCCCATGCTTGAGGGAAAAGTAGGACTGACTCCAGAACTAGACTCCAAGATGGCCACTTTCTTGGCCAAGTACATGAAATACCTCCGCAAGGGTATCGATCGTTCCTGGTGCTCCTGTCAGGATAAGCTCCTTGACATGATAGGGCCACTGACAAAGATCCTAGATATGGCGGAGGAGGCAAAAGGGACAGGCTCCACCATATCCCCTGAAATTCTGTCGAATTGGGCACAACAGGCTGTCACATTTTTGGGGAATGCCAATTGTGTCCTATCCACAGAGCGTTGGCGCTCCCTGTTAATTAAGCTCGACCCGAAATTGGGCGACTTGGCCTCTTCGGAGGCGGGAGCAGTGGCGCAAGGGGGCCTCTTTGGCGATCCATTCGTCAAGGAGTTGGGGAAGTTTGTGGCAACCTTCACCTCTCTAGATAAGGCCCAGTCTAGCATTAAAAGGGTTTTTCAGTCACGTTTCTCCCAAGGGGCTGGTCGCAATAGGGGCCGCGCGACCGGTCGCAATAGGGGCCGCGCGACCGGACGCAATAGGGGCCGCGCGACCGGACGCAGTGGTCACCAGAACCCTGGCAAGGGACAAGGCTCAGAGCGGGGGCAATATCATACCACCGCAAACTATAACAACTTTTATCCTACCAGAGGTCAGTGTGTGAGAGGATGCGGAGGCTTCAAGCACAATGCAGGCGGCAACGGAACCACCGGTAAGTGTTATACCTGCAGAACAGGTGTCTGTTGGGGGCCGCCAGGGGCGTTTTCAGGGTGCGTGGGCTCAGATCACATCAGATGCTTCGGTTTTGAGAACGGTGCGGGGTTTCCACATCACGTTTTACGATTTTCCCCGTCAAACCAGTTACCCACGCCCCATCGCCTTTTCAGAAGCAGATGCGCAGCTGGTCGACGACGAGGTGGCCGCGTTGTTGCGCAAGGGGCCCATTTGTCGGACGGTTTTGCACCCCAACGATTTCCTCAGCAATATTTTTCTAGTGGACAAAAACAATGGGGGGAAACGACCGGTGATAAACCTCAAAGAATTCAACGGGTGGCTCGTATATCAACACTTCAAGACGGAGGGGATCCATCTACTCTAGGATGCCTATTTGGTAATTCCCATTCATCCTCCACATCAGCGGTTCCTCCAGTTTTGCTGGCAGGGCCAGGTGTACGAGTTTACCGCCCTTCCGTTCGGTCTTTCATCAGCGCCTTGGTGCTTCACCAAGGTGCTTCATCCTGCAGTGGAACTCCTCAGGAGCCAGGGTATTCGGATGATCGTCTATCTGGACAACATCTTGCTGATGGCGCAATGCCCCACAGAGCTAACACGGCAACTACGGCAGATGGTCTCCCTTCTGCAGGGACTCTGGTTTGTCATTAACGGGGACAAGTCAGTTCTCTCCCCAACACAGAGTATAGTGTTTCTCGGGTTCGTGGTGGATTCTGTCCGCTCCTCTTTGAGTCTCCCACCCCGGAAGGTGGCCAAGATACGACATATGCTGAGGCAGACCATCACAAAGACACACACCTCGCTCCGGCAGATTGCCCGGGTAATGGGCCTTCTCGCCTCCTCTATCCAGGCAATCTTCCCCGGGCCCCTGCATTATTGGGCGCTGCAACGCTTAAAGGCGCACCACCTCAGGAGAGGTTTATCGTACGATCAATCGGTGCCCCTCTTGATGGAAGTGAAGGAGGAGATGTCTTGGTGGCTCACTCCTATGGAGGCGTGGAACGGCCGAGCGATCTTTGGATCGGTTCCGGACCTGGTCATCGAGTCAGACGCCAGAAAGATCGGATGGGGCGCCCGTTGTGGAGATTTCTCCACCACCGGAGGCGTCTGGTCATCAGAAGAGCAGCAGTTACACATCAACTGCTTAGAACTTCTGGCAGGATCGTTCGCAGTACGATGCTGAACCAGAAACAGAGTGACCTCTTGCGTCCTTTTAAAAATGGACAATGTCTCGGCAGTTCGCTATGTGAATCATCTGGGAGGCCCTAGCTCCCGGGCCCTAGCGAACTTGGTGAAGAAGTTTTGTGACTACTGTCCGAGTCATCATGTGTCCGTTTCGGCGGGGTACCTGCTGGGCCAAGCCAACCAAGTGGCAGACTGGCACTCCAAACATCTGAGGTATTCCAGTCTGTGGAAGTTGGACACGCAAACCTTCCAGTGGTTGCACGGTCTTTGGGGCCAGTTCACGGTGGATCTGTTCGCTTGCGCTGGACGACCAACTCCTGCGTTTTTTCAGTTGGAGGCCGGACCCTCTAGCGGAGGCAACAGATGCTTTCCTGCAGGACTGGAGTCAGCAAACGGGTTACACGTTTCCCCCCATTCTCCATGGTGGTGCGGACAGCGGCCCAGATCCGCCAACAGAGGGCGGAGGTGGTTACCCCGTTTTGGCGGTCTCAAGTGTGGTTTCCAGTTCTTCTGCAACTTTCCTGGGATTTTCCAATCCTACTCCCCCGTTTCCTCACCTCCTCCTGAATCCGAACGGAGAATGTCACCATCTCATTACCGAGGGGTCTTTCCGCCTCATGGCATGGCGGCTTTCAGGCGTCGCTGGTCGCTCCCAGGCCTTTCAGGATCGGCTGAGATGCACCTCTCAAAATCCTGGGTAGACAGTACCTCAAAGCGCTACCGGTTAGCCTGGTCTAAATGGATGCGTTGGTGTCTTCAACAGGATTTGGATCCCATGGTCGCAGGAGTCGTACCATTTTTAAATTTTTTTGCGGAATTGGCAACTGAGGGCCTAGCATACCGGTCTATTAATGCAATACGATCTGAGATTTCAGCGAACCACTGTCCCATTTAAGGCACCCCGATCGGGGAGCACCCTTTCGTTTGCAGGCTCCTTAGGGGTATTTGTCTGTCGTTACCTCCGGAGCCGCGGTATTCAGTATTGTGGGACGTCAATCAAGAGTTAAATCACTTCCTGTCTTGGCAACCCAATAAGTACCTGTCTTTGAAGGAAATTTCTGCCAAGCTAGCAATGTTACTTTGCCTTGTCTCCTGCTGCAGAGTGTCGGATGTTCAGGCACTGGACATTTCTGCCAGGGTTTTTCCCCCCGGAAGGGGTTACCTTTACTATAGGTCGTCGTACTAAGTCATTGTCAAGAACAATCTCTTACCCAGCTTTTACTGACATGCAAAAACTGTATGTGGTGAAGTGCTTAAAGGTATACGAGGATATGACACTTGAATTGCGCCCCCCGGGCACGCAGCAACTGTTAATTGCTTTAAGGAAACCCCAAAAAGCGGTATCCTCCTCCACCATAGCCAGGTGGGTGTGGTGGACCATGCAAGAAGCGGGGATTGATACGAAACAGTTCGGAGCTCATTCAGCCAGGGGTGCGATGGCTTCCAAAGCCTTTTTCCCGGGGGCCTGTTTAGAGGATCTCATGCGTGCGGCAGATTGGTCATCGGATTCCACTTTTAAGCGGTTTTATTACAAACCGGTAGTGGACATGGCTCAGTTAGTGGCAAGTAAGCTTTGAACTAGCATAATCTGAGCCTCCGGTCTGAACATAAAATCGAAATTTGCCTAGCATAGTAATGGTAAGTTTCAATTCTATTAAGGACACGGAGGCGAGGATTATCCCTCCTGTTGCACGTTAGTGCGAACCCTCCCGTAATGGTTTAAGTAATTAAATTATGTACATGTTTTTCTTGGTAGATTAAGCAATGTAAATGCAGTATTGCCCTGTCATACGTGATGGCTTCTGTTTCGGATTACTCACTTTACTGTGTGGTATTACCCGTATCTTTATCTTTCAGGAAATGGCGGTTCAAAACAGGATCAGTAACTTTGGCATGACTCGCGCGAAGAAAGAGGAGGGTCAGACAAGATGGAGGTTCTATCTACACGGCATGGACACTGTGGCAACCCTGTATGGCCTGATGGGACTTGAAGTTGCATACCGTGGACTTGTGTTCGTTGTTTGGCACAAATTATCGTTTTTTCTGGTTGTTTGGAAAAGATCAAGTTGATATGTTTTTTCTGGCTGCTGTGTTTTTTATGTAAGAATAAAGCAAAGCAAGAATATGGCATAATCCTCGCCTCCGTGGCCTTAATAGAATTGGAACTTACCGTTACTATGCTAGGTAAATTTCTGTTCTTATAGCATTACTCAGCTCTTAGTTTATGGATGGATGCTTTTGTTAAAAGCGGAGTAATGCTGTAAGAATTCTCTTTGCACATATACATGAACCAAAAAAGAAGAGAAAAACAAAGCACATTTGAAACTGCTTTAATGCACAGTAGAAACCATAATCCTGCAAAGAGGAATGAAAGCAATGCCAGCTCACAGGCTGTATTGTAGAAAACTTAGTGTATAAAAGCTAACCCTTAGAAATACACATAAAATATATATATATATATAGCCAGTTTTTATGTGTAATATATATATATATATTCCAAAAATAATTGCTCCGCAATTGAGAACACCCGGCTCCGAGAATAAAGAAGGTGAAAGCGAAAGTTGTGTGGGTGTTCTCAATGGCGGAGCAATTATTTTTGGATTATATAGTGGCCAGCTAGGGTCACAAGAACAACCCCTCTGCGCCTGCAGACCCGGGTGTCTCATGCATGGGACACAGGATACGGGACAACTTACCTGTTCTACGGAGCGCAAGTCACGCAACAGATCCAGAAGGGGGATCGCCAGCGACCCAACGGGCAATTACTATGAGGAACAACGTAAGCTGCACCCACTATGGATTTTATATATTGCCCTGGACTACCTGAACCAGGGTGCTTTGCGAGAGATCCACCAATTAGGGCGGGACTTGAACTTAATATTTCACTTGAGAGAAACACTGTGCACGCTGCTGTTTTCCCCACTAACGCCATGCCATGAAGAAGGGAGTTTTCTCGAAACGTGTAGGCAGATGGTGTCATACTACGCTGTGGGTTCCTTTCTGAGTCTGCAGCGGCTCCGAGAATAAAGAAGGTTAAAGCGAAAGTTGTGTGGGTGTTCTCAATTGCAGAGCAATTTTTTTGGGAAAATATATATATATATATAAATATAATATACACATAAAAACTGGCACTATATATATAAAAAAATTCCGGGGTACGCCCGTGCGTGGGCGGGAATATTCATGTGCTTATGACTACTGATGAGGATCCCCTGGAAGAGAACTGCTAACTACCTCCTGACAGATCATACCACTGAGGTAGGGATCAAGCTCCCTCACTAACCATTTCTCCATTGCCTTCATCCTTTTCAATCAGTAATGCATTTGATCAGGTTCCCAAAAAACACAAGCAGTTTGCTGTGCTAAACCAAAATCCTGCAGTAGGTTACCAAATCAATGCCTGGTGGGGTTGATTTCTACCTAAATAAAACTGGAAAACTACAGCAAGCATAACCCCTTAATTTCTAGCTCATTGCAAACAATAACAAGCGTACTGAGGGCCATATGTAGGTGGGCTAATATCGGTCGGTAACGGACGAAAATCTGTAAATTTTCCATTACCGACCGGTATTTAACCCTTTGCGATGCAGAAGTCTGATTTAAGGATTCGGTAATTTACCGAATCGTTATTTTAAGGAATCGGTAAAATACTGATTCCTTAATGTAAGGAATCGGTAAATTACAGAATCCTTAAATCCTATGTAGGGAGCACTCAAGTGAGTGCATTTTTGGTTTAAAGATTCGTTATTTACCACCAACTACAAGTTGGTGTTAAATACAGAATACCTTTATGAAAGCAATTTTGTGCTCTTTTAAAAATGCCATGTGGCAGACATACATGCCCTTAGGGCATGTATGTGCGCCACATGTACACACATGCACGATTCAGGGGTACAACAGGGTGTCAATGTGACACTCTGCCACCATTGAATATGCTCCCCCTATTACTGATTCGGTATTTACCAAATCAGTAATAGTGAATGGCTTCTCATTCATTCCTATGGGCTTCCAGGCCCATAGGAATGAATGGGAAGGTATTCCTTATTACCGATTCGGTAAATACCGAATCGGTAATAACGAATATTACCGAATCGGTTAAATTAAGTATTTAGGAATCGGTAAATAGAAATTACCGACATCTGGCCCTGAATGCCATAGAGACCAAACATGCAAAAACTGACTGGGCAAATTGCAAAATTTCTTAGAATGCATATGATGTGAAATGGAGTCATTACAGACCTGCACTCATTGCAATACCAGTTCCACGGTGCGAGATGGACATCATCATAGGAAGAGACCATCTGAAAGAAAGGGCATCATTATCAATTAGTAACCTGTCCCCTTTTCCTTTCACTTCAGAACTATATAGCGTTTTATAGTCACAGTTTTTCTATGTAAATGCAAAATAGACCACACAAAACAATTGGGAAAAGAAGCAACACAAAACAAACAGTGACAACTGCCAAGAATCTAAACCTGTGCTAAAAAGAAATACAGAGCAAATGACGAAAGCAGAGGATAGTTGACAAAAACGTGAACAACATGAAACTGCTAGTTTGGGAAAAGCATAGTTTCAGAACAACAAGTTACTTACCTTGGGTAACGCTCTTTCTGATAGGTACTCTAACTGCAGATTTCTCCCTTTTTTAATATTTTCCATTCACTCTACCATTATGTTTTGCTCCACCTCACCAATCTTAGGTCAGGAGCAGAGTAGACTCCAATAGTTGGATCCTAAAAGAGCGCTTAGCTTTACGTTGTTTCTACCAGAGAACATGGTGTAGGTGATCAGCTCTTTGTGGTATTCGCAGGCGCAAAGAAGGCAAAGCAGTGCAGAAGAGGACCATTTCTCAGTGGATCGGGCTCTGCATTAAAATCTGCTACAGATTGCCCAAGAAACAAACCCTGAAAGGTTTGCAGGTTCATCCCACAAGAGCCAGATTGCTACCACTGTCCTTTGGCATGTGGAGAACCTGTTTTTGATATTATCCAGGCTGCTGCATGAGTCACTCCATACGATCACAAAGCACTATTGTCTGAACAGGCAGGTCCATCACAATGCCATTTTTCTTGCTCTGTCCTGCTGGACAATTTGGTTTGAGCAGGATCCCAGACCCACCAACTGTAAGGTACTGCTAGGGTACCTATTCAAAAGGTGAGGAATCTGTGGTACAAGTATCAATCAGAAGAACAAGTTAGTTATCTTCTGTAACACTCTTCCTGGTAATACTCTTTTCTCCCTGTTCTGTGAACTGGACTCTTTTCCACCTAAAAAGGTCCCATGTCCAGAGACCTGCAAACTGGTTCAAACCAATCTGTTATTGGGATCTGTGCCTGGGGTGCAGACAGCATCGAAAGCAACTGAAGTCAGCACGCATGGGTGGCTCTTACATGCGTCTACACATGTCACTTCCAGACCGGTACAAGGTCGGTACAGAACCTCACGACGCAGCCTGTTGGTGGTCTGGGTACTGCTGGAGATTTTTCTGTATACAGTGTGACACCTAGGGAACATTCAAAAGGTAAGGAACATGAGATTAGAAGGATCTATTAGAAATAAAGTTTTGCTAAATTAGGAACATTCCAACTATAAAAGTTTTCTTTCCCTTCACTCTATCCCACCTAATTCAATAGAGCAATCTGTTGTAATCTAGCTCTTTAACAAAATCTTTCCGCTACTATGGCTTCAGGAACCCATATTATTAAGAGAATGCAAGGAACACTAGCGTGCCTTTATATATCCTACAATGAAGGAGACATGAATCTAGAGTTGTAATTTTACCAATAAATAGTATATCCACATCAAATAAGTTACTTGCCTTTATGTAGAGACATCCTTTATACAGTGTTTGGACTCAAAAATATTGACTGCATAAAGGTTGAAACTAAATTCTGTCTTCTACAGGTATGCACTAATAGAACTAAAATAAAACATATTTTCCGAGTTTTAAGTTCATGTTCACAATTTCAGAGACAACCGTTATCACACAGTAACACTTGAGGGATTGTTATGTGCTCGAGTTTGGCCGATGTAGCAATGTTGCACATTTTTCTTAAATT
The DNA here is from genome assembly GCF_964261635.1 of Lissotriton helveticus. NCBI lineage: Eukaryota > Metazoa > Chordata > Amphibia > Caudata > Salamandridae > Lissotriton > Lissotriton helveticus. The sequence continues at coordinate 599,575,679 of NC_136073.1, read as the reverse complement.
GTCCTATTTCTGCACAATAACATTTTACTATAACCTTTCGCACATTTTAGCATGCGTGACAATGTCGGATTAGTTTCTCTGAAACTGCTTTGCTTACAAAACTGGCTTTGCGCAACATTATAATGATGCCCCGGACACTAAGTACAAGGCTGTGTCTTCCTAGCTTTATCCACAGGGAAAGAGGGCTATCAGCATTTCCAATTCAATCCAAACAAGCTATATGTAGTCATAAAAGCACATACAAACGCATATAAAAAAATCATAAAACACCAACTTGATTGTGATACAAAGCCTGAACTGGAGTATAAATAAGATCTTAAAATTGTTAAATAACACATTTAAAAACCAGTATGAAGCTCATATAATAAAAACATTTAAAAAAAAGAAGAATACAGTTTACAGTTGACAGAGCACAGTTGATTAGGACAGGGACTCAAATCAATCAAATATCTACTACGTTAGCTAGTTTGGCTGCTGTTATATATACTGCCTTTTTTAACCTTATACTGGATGGAGGGAACGTGATCTTATTGCCCATGACCACCCCAGATATTTTGCCATCAGTGTTGATGTGTCAGTTCGTAGAATTCTTTCTGCTTTGCTAGACCTTCTTGTTCCTAAGAGCTTGCAGATTGATGCCAACCAGACCAGGCATGGGACAGCATAACCAAAACAAACAAACAATAAGTGGGTCAGCAATTCATTACTAAACTGACATACCGGGCACAAATTATCACTGGGTTTAGCCCATCTAGTAGTAAATACTCTTTATGGCAGTGAGCCCACCCTAAACTGAAAATATAGCTTCCAGGCATGCGGTTTTGTGATTAGGTCCCAATATAATTCCAATCTGGGGATCAATTTACTTTCCAGGAAAGCTCCAGTTCGAGAGGACGACTCACTATTTCTAAGCATATTGTACTGTACCATTTCCCAATATTTATCTTTCAAAATCTTTTTAGTGGGAAAGGTGGCGCTTATTGGATCCTCCCACAGTGATTTCATGCCAATACTTGATATAGTATCTTTAAACTCCCGTAGCCATGTTATATGATGAAAAGTATCTGCCCTTATTATATCTTGGAAACCAGCCGCATATACTGCCAGTTCTGGAGTAGTCCAGAGTCTCTGCCAGTATAAAAGAGGACGCAGTTTAGCTATATCTGCAATTGATTTTCTCCCTAGATCATACAATAAAACAAACGTTGTGGTACTCTGTGGTAAACTAGTATTTTTTCTCAAAAAACTATTTTCTGATAAAATGAGCTTGGATAAGTTCTCACAACCCCAAAGCCCTGATCCATAGAGGGCTGAGCTGATAACTTTCATATTATAAATCTCAAGTACCGGACTGATTGGCTTTGAGAATGAGTTATTAAATTCCGTGAGCAACACTCCCGACAATTGCCGGTGTTTTAAGGATGCCAAATCAATTTGGTTGTTCCATTTCAGGTCGTCCTGGATGTTAACCCCCTAAATAAGTAAACTATTTAACTTGCTCTAGCAGATGATCATTAATTTGAATAACCCCCCTTAAAAGCCGTGTGCGGGTTAAAGACCATGAGTTTCGTTTTCAACACATTAACCTCCAAGCCCCGATTCAAGCAGAACTCCTCAAAGATTGTCAGGGCTCTCTGGAGACCACTTAGGGACTTGGAAATTATCAATGTGTCATCTGCGAACATTAATATGGGGATTTTTTCAGCTGCTAATGCTGGGGCATCCGTAGGAACAGACCAAATGCAATTCACAATTCCATTATTAAAAAAAAAAAATGTTTTATTAACTTTGCAAGAAAACCGTGGTGTACATCACAAGCATACAGTACAGGATTTACAGTTGTACCAGAAGGGAGCCGAGGCAAAGCACAGAAAGTTGCAGATCTTAAGCCTTACGAAATACAAGATAACATCATACATTCAACATTGCGAGTGGTTTGTCAACCCTGGCAGTCGTGGGGGGTTCGCAGATGTGACCCCTATATTCATTCCAACTAGACCAAATACCAACCAATTTCTGTGGGCAGCCCCATGCCACGTAAACTGTCTTTTCCTGGAGCATGCACTAGTCCATGTCTGTTTTCCATGAATCAATCTTTGGAGGCCCCACCGCCCCCCACATTCTAGCAATATTCCGTTTTGCAATGACAAACCCAAGCGTGGCCCAGGTTCTACCCCGAGCCGACTAATCAGTAGGCTCCCATATATTCAACAGACATCTTTTCGCCTCCACCCGTAGCTCCACCTCCCACCCCCCCCGCATGCACTGGTGTATTCGTTGCCAGTAGACCTGTAACAGTGGACATTCCCATAAAATGTGAAAAAAATGTCCCTACCTCACCACAGCCCCTACGACAAAGCCCGTCAGAACTACGTCCCATGAGTTGCAATCTTGTCCCCGAAATATAGACTCGATGGAGTATTTTCAATTGAATCAGACGAAATCTGGCTGATATGGCCACCTCCTTAGGGGACGCCAGCGCACTGTTCCCCTCTTCCTCGTCTATTTCTAACCCGTCCCACTCCCATTTCCCCTTTCAGGGTATGCAATAAATCAGGGGAATTGTTAATAATTTTTTTGTATGTGAGAGAAATGGCGTGGTCGGGAAGGTGGCCATCCAGTAATCTGCCGTCCAAGGGGGAGGAAGCTGGGGGGGGAGGGTTCCTGGGGGGATGTTAGATTGGAGGGAGTGACGGACCTGTAAATAGCGGTAATATTCTGTTTGGGCAAGCTCATACGTCCGCTGGAGGGAGGCGAAAGGCGCCACCCCCTCAGGGCCCCAGAGATCTTGAATGCGAGAGATCCCAATTAGGTCCCAGTTATGGAACCCCTTGGTGTGATTTAAATTACCCAGTCGTTCGGAAGCCCAAAGCGGGGTGGCCATGGTGAGAGTGTCAGCCCAACCAAGTTTCCTTTGGACCATGTGCCAGATTTGCACTGAGTGTTTGGTGGGCCCGGTCAGCGGGAACCTGCCAGGCCTGGAATATAGCGCAGCCTTGTAGTCCCCCCCCCCGGCAAAAGCCAACGGTCCATGCCGTACCCTGGGTCGTTACCATCACAGTACATGCCCTGGTTGATGCCCGCGAGGTGAGCAGCCCAATAATATTTGCGGATATCGGGAAGAGTAATGCCCCCATCAAACCAGCCAAGCGGCAGCTTCTGAAGGGAGATACGGTGCGCCCCGTCCCATAGAAGCTCCCTGAGTGAGGCTTCAAGTGAGGCAAAGTATGACTGGGGCACCAAGTCAGGGTGGTTCTGTAAAGCATAAATGAATCTTGGCAGTGCCATCATTGTAAAGAGCGACGCCCTGCCCAACAGGGACAGCTGGAGTTTCCACCACGAGTCCTTCTTAAACTGCTGCAAAGGCGGCAGGAGATTCCTCTCATACCGAACGCTCGCAGTCTTGGATATATAAACCCCTAGGTACTTAAACCCCTCCGTAGCTATCTTGATCGTGCAATCACGGGGCACCACCGGGGGGCCGCCGTGAAGTACATATAATATGGACTTGCCCCAATTTATACTGTAGCTGGAGTTTCTTCCGAAACTAGTGAAAATGTCCATGGCTTCCATAAGTGATTTGCTGGGGTTAGTGAGGTATAGAAGGATGTCGTCCACGTAAAGCGAAATCCTGTCCTCCCAACCGTCTGCCCAGCGGAGCCCTTTTATAGAGAAGTCTTGTCGGATTCAGGCAGCTAATGGCTCCAAGGACAAAGCAAAAAGCAACGGCGAGAGGGGACACCCTTGTCGCGTCCCTCTCTCCAGAGCAAAGACCTCGGAAAGCTTGTTGTTGACAATAACCTGGGCCAGTGGCTCAAAATAAAGGAGGCAAACCCAGCCTATGAATTCGGGGCCAAAACCCATTTTCCAGAGGACCGCTACCATATATGGCCATTCTAGAGTATCAAACTCCATGGCGGCGTCTAGTGACACCAGCACAGCGTCCTCCCGAATGGTGTGACAGCGCCCCAACACGCCATGGACCCGTCGGAGATTAAGAGCAGTGTTACGATGTGGCATAAAGCCCGACTGGTCCGGATGAACCAGCGTCGATAGGACCGGCCGGAGCCTGTTAGCAAGAACCTTAGCCAGGATCTTGGGTTCTGCATTAAGCAGAGAGATAGGCCTATAGGAGGCACACGAGTTTGGGCTTTGCCTTATTTTGGGATGGCAACGATGGTGGCTATCCGCTGATCTCTAGGTAACAATCCCTGCTCCTTGCTTTCCTCAAACATCCGCTTAAGATATGGGCTGATGCCGTCAGATTGAGCTTATAAAGTTCGACCGGGAGCCCATTGGGTCCCATGGCCTTTCCAGAACGGTGATCACAAATGGCCCCTCTATAGAAAGCGGGGCCTCCAGAGTTTCCCTCTCCGCTTCAGTGAGGGCAGGCATGCGGATGCCGGCCAACAAGTCAACCGAGTCCTCTTCAGGCCGGTCCGACCCTCTACTATACACCTTCCGGTAGTGGCGCTCAAACTCCTGAACCACTTCACGGGGTTCGGTGATGACTGTACCCGTCTCGGTCAGAAGTTCCGCTACCACCTTCTGTGTCTACTGCTTCTTATCCAGCCATGCAATGAGCTTGCCTGCCTTATCTCCCTGGTCGTACAGCCTGCCTTCCCTATCCCTAAGGGTAGTCTTGGCTGCATCAGTGGCCAACGCCTTATACTCAGCCAGTTTGAGGTGCAGCTGGTGGGTTCCCTCCGGATCTCCCCCAGCAAGCACAGCTGCCTCTAAGTCATGCAAATCTCCTTCCACTTTGAGCATCTGCGCCTCTCGCTCCTTGCGACGGCCCGCTATTACTGACAGGGCCTCCCCTCTCAGCACCGTTTTGAACGCCTCCCACAATACCACTGAGGAGTCCACTGTACCAACGTTGTCCTCAAAGTAACGGTCAATCGCTACCGTGAGGGCCTTACCCGTGTCTGGGTTATGGAGATACCAGGCGCAAATCGGAGCTATACTGCCCTCTCGCTTGTCTCTGATAGTAAGGTGGATTAATAGAGGGGAATGGTCTGATATACCCCGCGCCAAGTGAGTAGCCTCTTGAACAACCATGTCATAATGTAAAGGCATAAAGATATAATCTAAACGGGAGAAAGAGCGCTGTGGACCTGAAAAGAAGGTGTATTGCCTGTCGGTAGGATGTTTGAAGCGCCAAAGGTCGGTGAGGCCGAATGTGTCAATGAAATCTGGAACCACGTCTGGCTGGAGGGTATGTCTCTTGGAGGATATCTATCACAGTGTCCTGAGACTACAGCATTAAAGTCGCCCCCCACATAGAGCGGACCCTCCGGTAGGGAGAGGAGCAATTTCCCCAAGGCCTGAAAAGACTGGGTCTGAAGCCCAGGCGGGATGTAGCTGGTCACGAGGTTTATCCTACGACCCTCCCATCTAGCAGAGGCGGCATGTCGACCCAATGGATCTGTAGAGGTGTGATCTATGACGAAAGGAAGGCCCGACGTATCATAATACCAACCCCACGGGAGCCAGAAGTAAAGCCTGCATGAATAACAAGGGAATAACCAAATCTGCTAAGCGCATGACAGGTGTTGCCAAGGAGATGGGTCTCCTGTAGGAGTACAACGTCTGGCATGCGTCTTTTAAGGAATTGCAACACTATAGTTCTCTTAAGTTTGTCCCCCAGCCCGTTGATGTTCCAACTCAGAATCCTAAGGCTTTTATCCCACTTCATAGTGGTAGACATTTCGAACTGCGCTCAAAGCCCCGATGCTCCTGGCACCACACTGTAAAATAATCATTTCAATCAGCTGTGACAACACCAAACAACCCCTACCCCCTCCTCCCTCCCCCCGATCCCAACCACCCAAACCAAACATCCCCCAGGTACTCCCACCCGCTCCCTCCCCTCAACTCCCAGTCTCCGCACTCCCCACTTACGCAACCGTCCCCCCCTACCCCCCTCCCTGCTGCCCTGCTCTGTAGGCTCAGAACGACCCACATCCCCAATTAGCAAGGTGCCTTTCGACCCAACTAGAAAGGAGAAACTAAACTAGCAGAGAACAACCCCTGCACTCCCTTCTATCAGTACCTTCCCTGTAGGGTGCTTGAACCAGCTCCAACTCAAGCCGCCGCCCCCCTCACCCCCATCCCTACAAAGTGCAAAAAGAATGGCACAGTATAATAGCACCACCCCGCCACTCCTCATTGTAATAATGATATTAGACAAGGGGCAGTTTAGCGACAGGAGTCTCCAGTAGTAGCCCTCAAGGGGCCTTGCGGCAAAGGGGCAGTTTAGCGACAGGAGTCTCCAGTAGTAGCCCTCAAGGAGCCGTGCGGCAAAGGATCAGCAACGGGAGGAGGAGACTATACCACCAGCTGCAAGCCCACCAATGACGCTCCTCAAATAATCAGGGAGCAGATGCCCTCCTCCTCCCCAGTATAGGCTGTAAAAAGAAAACATACGCATCCAATCCCCAGGCCCCACCGCGCAAAGTACTTTACGGTTCAAGGAAGTCCTCATCATACGACCGATACTGTTCAGTGCTCCGCCGTCTCTCGCGATGTCCCCCATCAAGGACTAGCAGATCTCGACCTCCAGAAGCGCTGGCTCTGTGCATCGACTTCCGGCCTCTCGACCATGGACGCCGGGGACCCGGCCTGAGTGTCTCTCCAGTTCTCACCACCCGCTCGATCTCGAGCACGTGAAAACTCCCGATCAATCCAGTCTTGTACATCCGCTGGGGAAGTGAAGAACAAAGACTTGCCACCAAAGATGACCTTCAACTTGGCCGGGAAGAACATCATGTACTTGACCCCACGTTCTCGCAACGTTGCCTTGACTCCCGTGAATGAGCGCCGCTCCCTTTGTACCTGAAGAGTGAAGTCCGGAAAAAACCTGATAATGGCATTCTCATATTGTAGGTCCCCAGCCTGTCTCGCCGTCTGCAGGATTGCGTCCCTGTCCCTGAAGTTTAAGATTTTCGCAATTATTGTCCGGGGCGGCACCCCTGGCTTAGGTTTAGGGATTGGTGCCCGATGGGCGCGTTCGATGGGGAAAAAAATTGGACAGCCGTTTAAGTTTGAGGTGGGTGAGGATCAGCTCTTCCAAGAATAGTTCAACACTGGGCCCCTCAAGGTCCTCCGGAACACCCACCACGCGAATGTTGTTTCTGCGGGCCCTCCCTTCCTGATCGTACAGCCGCAGGGACATTTGGTGATGTTGATGGACCAGGTCATTCGTCGAGGTTTGGAGTTCACGGATCCCAACTTCATTAGATTTAGCCTTCTCTGAGGTTTTGTTAAGATCTGTCCGGAGGAGGTTGACCTCTATGGAGACCTTGTCGATCTTGGTTTCAAGGGTGGCGCCAAGTGTCTGAATGGCAGCCATAATGGACGCCAGAGAGGGTTCCCCCTTGGAGGGAGTCCCCCCAGTCACACCCTCGGGCCGCGGCGTTGTCTTCTGGACCGTATATTTGTCCAGCTTGTTGGACTGGGAGAGTCCGGTTACTTTGGCCAAGTAAAGCGCCCCGCAGGCACTGCGTAGCACCAGTCGAACCCAAGGGCCACCAAACCACCTCCAAGCGTCTCCCGTCAGTTCCAGCAATAGCACCCGTCCGGGTCAAGGTCTCGGGGCCATAGGCGTCAGCCAGGAGGGCCCCCAATGATAGAGAAGGTGGAGTCTCAGGTAGCGTCAGTGCCGCCACCGCCGTAGTTCCTCAGGCACAAGGAATGGGCCCCTAAACATACAGTGGGGTGCAGTACAATCCCACACCGCTCCAGGCACAGGGTGGGTCACCTAGCAGGTCCATAATGAAAGAGCAGGCCATACCAGGCGTGGGGAGGTCTCCAGGGAGTGCCACGCGCAGTAAACTCCACTCAGGCCCCTACAAAGGCCACCCAGGAAGAAGCAGGCAGGGCGAAATGGTGAGCGGTGGGGCGCCCTCACACGGGCCCTCTTATAGCCAAGGCCACCGCGGCCCGATGTAAAATGGCGGCTCGGGCCTCCATCCAATTAGGGTGCTCCCCGCAGCGCCGGCCGTCGGGAAGCCACCCTACAGCACGGAAAGCACCGGGGGGGCCTCCGAGAGTCAGGAGGAAGGCCCCCGACCAGTAAATACAAGTCCCGGGGCGGCCGATCAAGTGAGGTGCCGCAGGTTCCTCCCGGACGATGGGCTCCGACTAGGCCCCAAAGCCGGGCACTCTAGTGATTTTGCGGCCGCATGGAGGCGGCCGTAGGCGCAGACAGGCTCTCGGCAGAAGGTCCCACGGTCGTAGCGCCGCTCCACAGACTCGCAGCGGGACCGGACCAGGATCGCTGCCCTCCGCTCCCTTTCAGCAAAGTGGCGGTGTGCGGGGAGTGCGGCAGCAACATCAATTAACGGATATCGCCGGGATGAAGGGCTGCGGCTCCGGGGAGCTACGGGGCTAAGCGGCCATCGTCGCTGGCGCCTGGCCACGCCCCCCCACAATTCCATTATTAATATATAAAGAAAATAGCGTTGGTTCCATCACGCAGCCTTGGCGCACATATCTTTCAACTGAGAAAGGGTTAGTGACATCGCCCTGCAAGCCCCATTGAATTTTAGCATTATTGTTCTTGAGAAATCTGGTGATAAGAGTCAATAGTTCAGATGGCATCCCCATTTCTTGCAATATCACCCATAGTTTGGCACGAGGTACAGGATCAAACGCTGACTTGAGGTCAATAAGAGCAGCATATAAGCTGCGCTTGGCCAAAGTCACCGTTTTCCAATAAAGCAAAACGAACCAAAACACCTGGTCAATGGTCCTTGTAAAAGCCCGGAACCCTACTTGCAGTGGGGATAAAATACTAAGCTCTTCAATCAATTCTTATCAGCATTTCCATAACAATGCTTATCTGCATATAGATCGCAGGATCCTTTTTATTATAAATAAATAAGCATTTTCGGGGGGTTAGCCAGAGGAGACACTTCTGCTGACATCGAAGGTCCCTGCATACGGAGGCTTCACCAAACATCTGCCTGCTATCTTAGTGAGGGGTGTCTAGTTTGTGAACAGGACGGGGTTCTACATTCTTTCTCGCCAGGTAATGGGGTTGAATCATCCCGTGGGGGGAGATTCTTGGCAATACACCAAAATACATTCTAGGCACACAGAGTAGTGATTGCATTGTAGGAGTACGCCTGATTATTACCTTGTATCACATGCCTGCATATATACACTGTTTTAGCACCATGGTGGAACTATACCTGTTATTTACTATTTTGGTGCTTGTAATCACTGTAATTTGCTCCTGTCTACTGATTATCGCAGAACATATATTCTATACAAGAATAATGTTGGTTTAAAAAATATATATCGAAAACGTCCCATTGTGTATTATCTGTATGTTTCTATGAGAACAAGAGAGCATGAGTGACTCAGTCAAAGGGTTCTAGGTCAGTTATCACGATGAGATATTTGTACCCCAATGAAACATTCATTACTTTTGAAGCAGTTCAGAAAGCCTTTGAGGTCGGTCAGGGCCAGTTCTTATTATACTGAAGCATTGTGGATATAGTCCAGGATATCTGGCCTACGTATCCGGAAGTCACCATCTCCTCCAACATGTTTAGGACACTACTGGAGTTTGGTGGGGGCAGACATTTGGATATCCCACTTGTACAGGGTCATGATTGCTGATAGGCCGAGGAATGCATTTCGGGCTAAACAGGCCTGGGAGGATGAAGTTGGTACTCCACTAGAGGAAGCACAATGAAAGAGTATTTGCGCTGATTAAAGAAGGGGCCTGTAACGCGCAGTTTAAGTTGTATGTATTTGAAATGTACCATCGTACATATATTTCTCAGGTCCTGTTACACAGAATAGACCCTACAAAGATGGATGGATGTCCCAGATGTCAGGGTAGCCCAGCTACCTTCCTCTACTTGGCATGGCACTATCCCCACATACATAATTTCTGGAACCTAGTCGTCCCAGGATTGGGATATATTGAGGCTCTGGTAACTGATAAGGAACCAACCAAATGTCTTTTGGGAAACATTAAGTAACACAAGAGCAGGAAAATGGAGTGGAAATGTATTCAATCGGCCCTGCTACTGGCAAAACTACAATTTGCCATCTTGTGGATGGGTCTTTTAGGTCCTATTGAACAGGGATGGACAAAGGATGGTAAAGAATGGGGGCGGCAGAGGAAATCAGTCTTAGTCAGTGTAAACGGGATGAAAATGTGATAGATGACTTGCAAACTTGGGTTTTAGGCCTGGCATGGTTTGAGGAAAGACCACGAAGACCACTCACAGGACTGTCGCTTGACAACAAAATAATTTTTTTTACCCGTGGGTGATGGGATGCTTAGTCGGGGAGAGATAGCTTGGACGGTACTTATTAAAGTAATGTTCTTTCTTGTCCTTATTGATTCCTTTGTACGGAATTCCTATGGTTATATAACTTGTGGAGGGATGGTGGTGTTCTTACTTTAAATTCATAGTACAGAATTTGAAATGTACTGTATGTTAAAATGCAACAAAATAACATCTTTAATAAACAAGCATTGGAAATGCAATAGGTCTCGCATTAGAAAAGTTGGAGTTATTGGTCTTGTAAATGACATTTTATTTATTTGTTGGTTTTTAAAATTGCTAAATTGATGGCTTTGTCATTTACAATGCCAATAGTTATAACTTTCGCGAATGTGACACCTATAGCATTTGGAATGCAACATGTTTTGTATTTACGTGACTTAGATGGCAGCTCTGGTCGTTAGGCCACATCTCTAGAGAGCAGGAGAGTGCAGCAGGGGAGAGAAGCACAGCAATGCAATAGGTCTCTCATTAGGAAAGTTTGAGCTATTGGTATTGTAAAGGACACATTTTTTATTTATGTGCTTGTTTTGAAAATAGCGAATTAATAGCTTTGTTATTTACAATGCCAATATTTTTATCTTTCGCAAATGTGACACCTATTGTAACACAATATGTGTTGTGAGGGTGAGGGGTTGAGGGTGAGGGTGAGTGAGGGTGAGGGGTTGAGGGTGGGTGAGGGGTTGAGGGTGAGGGGTTGAGGGTGAGTGAGGGTGAGGGTGAGTGAGGGTGAGGGGTTGAGGGTGAGGGTGAGGGTGAGGGTGAGGGGTTGAGGGTGAGTGAGGGTGAGGGGTTGAGGGTGAGTGAGGGTGAGGCTGAGTGAGGGTGAGGGGTTGAGGGTGAGTGAGGGTGAGGGGTTGAGGGTGAGTGAGGGTGAGGGGTTGAGGGTGGGTGAGGGGTTGAGGGTGAGGCTGAGGGGTTGAGGGTGAGAGAGCTTGAGGGTGAGCGAGGGGTTGAGGGTGCGGGGTTGAGGGTGGGTGAGGGTGAGGGGTTGAGGGTGAGGGGTTGAGGGTGAGTGAGGGTGAGGGTGAGGGTGAGTGAGTGGTTGAGGGTTAGTGAGTGAGGGTGAGGGTGAGTGAGTGGTTGAGGGTTAGTGAGTGAGGGTGAGGGTGAGTGAGGGTGAGTGAGGGTGAGGGGTTGAGGGTGAGGGGTTGAGGGTGAGGGGTTGAGGGTGAGGGGTTGAGGGTGAGGGGTTGAGGGTGAGGGGTTGAGGGTGAGGGGGTGAGGGGTTGAGGGTGAGGGGTTGAGGGTGAGGGGTTGAGGGTGAGGGGTTGAGGGTGAGGGGTTGGGGGTGAGGGGTTGAGGGTGAGTGAGGGTGAGGGGTTGAGGGTGAGGGGTTGGGGGTGAGGGGTTGGGGGTGAGGGGTTGGGGGTGAGGGGTTGGGGGTGAGGGGTTGAGGGTGAGGGGTTGAGGGTGAGGGGTTGAGGGTGAGGGGTTGGGGGTGAGGGGTTGAGGGTGAGTGAGGGTGAGGGGTTGAGGGTGAGGGGTTGAGGGTGAGGGGTTGAGGGTGAGGGGTTGGGGGTGAGGGGTTGAGGGTGAGTGAGGGTGAGGGGTTGAGGGTGAGTGAGGGTGGGTGAGTGAGGGGTTGAGGGTGAGGGGTTGAGGGTGAGTGAGGGTGAGTGAGGGTGAGTGAGGGTGAGTGAGGGTGAGTGAGGGTGAGTGAGGGTGAGTGAGGGTGAGAGAGGGTGAGAGAGGGTGAGAGAGGGTGAGAGAGGGTGAGAGAGGGTGAGAGAGGGTGAGAGAGGGTGAGAGAGGGTGAGAGAGGGTGAGAGAGGGTGAGAGAGGGTGAGAGAGGGTGAGAGAGGGTGAGTGAGGGTGAGAGAGGGTGAGAGAGGGTGAGGGTGGGTGAGGGTGAGTGAGGGGTTGAGGGTGAGTGAGGGGTTGAGGGTGAGTGAGGGTGAGGGAGTGAGGGTGAGGGGTTGAGGGTGAGTGAGGGTGAGGGGGGGTGAGGGTGAGGGGTTGAGGGTGAGTGAGGGTGAGGGGTTGAGGGTGAGTGAGGGTGAGGGTGAGGGGTTGAGGGTGAGGGGTTGAGGGTGAGTGAGGGTGAGGGGTTGAGGGTGAGGGGTTGAGGGTGGGTGAGGGTGAGTGAGGGTGAGTGAGGGGTTGAGGGTGAGTGAGGGTGAGGGGTTGAGGGTGAGTGCGGGTGAGGGGTTGAGGGTGAGTGAGGGTGAGTGAGGGGTTGAGGGTGAGTGAGGGTGAGGGGTTGAGGGTGAGTGCGGGTGAGGGGTTGAGGGTGAGTGAGGGTGAGTGAGGGTGAGTGAGGGTGAGTGAGGGGTTGAGGGTGAGTGAGGGTGAGTGAGGGTGAGTGAGGGTGAGTGAGGGTGAGGGGTTGAGGGTGAGTGAGGGTGAGTGAGGGTGAGTGAGGGTGAGGGGTTGAGGGTGAGTGAGGGTGAGGGGTTGAGGGTGAGTGAGGGTGAGGGGTTGAGGGTGAGTGAGGGTGAGGGGTTGAGGGTGAGTGAGGGTGAGGGGTTGAGGGTGAGTGAGGGTGAGGGGTTGAGGGTGAGTGAGGGTGAGGGTGAGTGAGGGTGAGGGTGAGTGAGGGTGAGGGTGAGTGAGGGGTTGAGGGTGAGTGAGGGTGAGGGGTTGAGGGTGAGTGAGGGTGAGGGGTTGAGGGTGAGTGAGGGTGAGGGGTTGAGGGTGAGTGAGGGTGAGGGGTTGAGGGTGAGTGAGGGTGGGTGAGGGTGAGTGAGGGTGAGGGTGAGGGGTTGAGGGTGAGTGAGGGTGAGGGGTTGAGGGTGAGTGAGGGTGAGGGGTTGAGGGTGAGTGAGGGTGAGGGTGAGTGAGGGGTTGAGGGTGAGTGAGGGTGAGTGAGGGTGAGGGGTTGAGGGTGAGTGAGGGTGAGTGAGAGTGAGGGTGAGTGAGGGGTTGAGGGTGAGGGGTAGAGGGTGAGTGAGAGTGAGGGTGAGTGAGGGGTTGAGGGTGAGGGGTAGAGGGTGAGTGAGGGTGAGGGGTAGAGGGTGAGTGAGGGTGAGGGGTTGAGGGTGAGTAAGGGTGAGGGGTTGAGGGTGAGTGAGGGTGAGGGGTTGAGGGTGAGTGAGGGGGAGCGGTTGAGGGTGAGTGAGGGGGAGGGGTTGAGGGTGAGTGAGGGTGAGTGAGGGTGAGGGGTTGAGGGTGAGGGAGGGTGAGGGAGGGTGAGTGAGGGTGAGGGAGGGTGAGGGAGGGTGAGGGAGGGTGAGGGAGGGTGAGGGAGGGTGAGGGAGGGTGAGGGAGGGAGGGTGAGGGAGGGTGAGGGAGGGTGAGGGAGGGTGAGGGAGGGTGAGGGAGGGTGAGGGAGGGTGAGGGAGGGTGAGGGAGGGTGAGTGAGGGTGAGTGAGGGTGAGTGAGGGTGAGGGTGAGTGAGGGTGAGTGAGGGTGAGGGGTTGAGGGTGAGTGAGGGTGAGGGGTTGAGGGTGAGTGAGGGTGAGGGGTTGAGGGTGAGTGAGGGTGAGGGGTTGAGGGTGAGTGAGGGTGAGTGAGGGTGAGGGGTTGAGGGTGAGTGAGGGTGAGTGAGGGGTTGAGGGTGAGGGGTTGAGGGTGAGTGAGGGTGAGGGGTTGAGGGTGAGTGAGGGTGAGGGTGAGGGGTTGAGGGTGAGTGAGGGTGGGTGAGGGTGAGTGAGGGTGAGGGGTTGGGGGTGAGTGAGGGTGAGTGAGGGTGAGGGTGGGTGAGGGTGAGTGAGGGTGAGTGAGGGTGAGTGAGGGTGAGGGTGGGTGAGGGGTTGAGGGTGAGTGAGGGTGAGGGGTTGAGGGTGAGTGAGAGGGAGGGCGAGGGGTTGAGGGTGAGGGGTTGAGGGTGAGTGAGGGTGAGGGTGAGTGAGGGTGAGGGGTTGAGGGTGAGTGAGGGTGAGGGGTTGAGGGTGAGTGAGGGTGAGGGTGAGGGTACATGCTTTTCACTTTCTTCAAAGGTTGTCCGTGCATCAAGGGTAGTTGACTGAACTTGAAGTATAATAATTGTACGTACTCAATAGAACTCCTAACGCTGTAAGAAACAATGTGTTTCTTACAGCGTTAGGAGTTCTATTGTTCAACTATAAACGGCTTGAAATTTAAATGTTTCCCAATGCTGTTTTTCTGAAATGTTTGTTGTAAATAATGATTTGTATTATCTGATGTAAATTTCTATTGTATGTATTGTTTGGTATGGATGTTTGAATGAGTGTTAGTAATGTATGCTAAAACATTTTGGGTATGAGTTAGTGTGGAGTGAAGTAAGCAATGTTTCTAATTATGTGAATCTTCTTAAAATGTTCTATTGAAATAAGAATTAAAGTAATTGATTTATTCAGGACTAAAACACTGTCCGTCGACTTACTGTTCAGTTCAGCTAGTCGTGAGGCAAAATAACAGCCTCACGTGGAAATTAATTGCCTTAAATAAATCTGCAGGGATCCCGTCGAGACCAGGGGCCTTGTGTGTTGTCAATTGACCTATGGCTAGTTGTATCTCCCTAACAGTAAAAGTTAAGTTACATTAGCGATTAGTGGGGCGTTAGAAACACCCTTGAAATATTCTATCCATTTCTCAGGGAGAATATGTGATAAAATAGTACAATTGCCTAGGTCATTAAATAGAAGACGATTAACCATCTCCCAAAATTTACAGCTGATCCCTCAATCAGCTCCTCCCAAGCTTCCTAAGTTCCCTTTTTCTCATATCTAGCGCCTTCTTATAATGCAATTTGTCTGCTAGCAATTTAGCAGCAATCTTTAGGCGTTGCTTTGAAGGCATTCACTAACAATTTGTGGGATCTTGAACAATCCTTATTAAACCATTATGGTGCACTAATCTTTGTTGGTTCAGGAGAAAGCAATAATTTTAACTTCATTTCCTTCCCTATCTTTAAACATTCATTCAAGAAAGTGGTGTCTGTGCAGGAGCCCCGAAACAGGTTTCAAAATCTGCCCATTTGATAATCATGAGGGATCTTAAAAAGTCCTCTGGTATTACCCATGTCAACCTTAATCTTCTACCCTAATCGGTCACCGCACCACAAGAATGAAACGACCTACACCGATCCGGGGTCCGTGCAAAGAGGTCTGCAATATTAATGCTCATGCAGTTATGGGCACTGTAACCAGAGACATTTAACTTAAAGTATTTCAAAAGGTTCAGCAGGAATATTGTTGAGAATTGCCCTCTGCCAGTGAATCTGGGAGGGAAACTTCCATCAGGGCATTGAGAGGGTCTAGTCATGACACACTCCACGTTAAATTCAGAAAGAAGATGATTTAGAAAGGAGCCAGCTTGGGTATGTTCCATGTGTATACAATCAGGCTCACATGATCACGTAAGTTAAGAGATTGCGGGCCACTTGGGCACAGATGCATGTTAAAATCCCGACCTAAAATAAATCTGGCTCCTGTGTGGTTACAGGTTTCAATACGAGACTTGATTGCCAAGAGTGGAAAGTGTGTCACAAAATGTGTAATCTGAGGTGGCGTTATAAAAGTTTATCAAAACAACGTTGCCAAGTGCAAGGGAGCTAATACATACTGCCTGTATGTTTGGGGCACTTACCAGTTCCTTGATTCTACAGTTCAGGGAAAGAGAGACCAGAATCAACATTCCTCTCCTTGGATGTCCCCTTAACGATGGCATGGCAGGGGTTGGAATATGATTTATACCCTTCCAAGAAAAAAGAACCTTCTATTTCCCCAAGTCTCTTGGAAGCATATTATGGCAAATGATCTTAAATATAATAACCAGTCAATCTTTTCTTTTGTTATTTAAGCCAGTCACAGGAGATTACATGAGCTGGCAGGCATTAGTGTCCCTTGTGACTTTATGATCATTAGAGGCATCTAGCGAACTGGATGAATCACCCTCCTCTGTGATGGTAAGTACTCCATTCTGCATGGTCCCCATGTCTGCTGGCTGGTCTGGTTCCCCAATAGCAGTCTTACAAGTGCTGTGTTTTTTCTTTCCTAGGAATTATTCCTCTTCTACGTTTAGGATGGTCTCTACTGTATCCCTTTTGACTGTTAAGTCATCAGCAGCTCATCTCATACTCGTCCATCAATAATATTAAAGTTGATCGTGAGACCCAGTCATAGGGTGGGGAAGTTTTAGACTTTATTATTTCCAACCAATCCACACTTTTTTGCACTGGCTGAAAACATTAATTACTTTAATTGGTTTCTCATTTTCTTCATTTGGTCTCTAAAGTGCAGAAAGACTCAAACAACAAGCACGATCATCGGACTGTTCTAAATACATACTGTTTAGCTCAGGTCACGTCTGAAACTGGCTATTCAGTGTCCTTTCTACCATCTCTTTGGATAAGACTTGTGCAACTGCAACATAGAGACTTCTAACTTACAGGAGTAGCCAGGAAGTAAACATTTCGCCTTAGGTCAATGAAAGTCTTAATATGGAAACAAACAAAAAAAAAAGATGAGCATGTAAGTATATTTGTCAGAAACAATATAGCTGGCTTAATAAAAAAAAAAGCTATACAACCATTTTAGGGTGGCTAAAGCTAGACCATTTCCCAAAAATTAATCTCCTTCGTTGGCTGGTATGCCTCTTACCAATGGCAAATGTAAAACTTCTGTTCTTTTCCAAAACGAGTATTGTAGATGTTAAAGGCTATTTAAGGAAATCCTGTGTCTACATATTTCTCAAATCAAAGGAATCATGGTTCTCTTCTCTGCTCTATTTTAGGATGCTGCAACTACTTCCATCACACATCTGAGTATAAGCCTTCTTCTCTTGCAGGTCTTGTATATCCAGCACCACAATGCCTTACATGGTCGATTTAGACCTTTACAAACATATTGTTAATTTATACATTTACAAAGTGAAAGAATCAACTTTTGAGTGTTATTGATGCAGATATTAACAAAATGAACACTCCGAGCGGTCAGGATTATTAAAAGGTCAATCAAATATAGTTTTGTTCATATAAAGTATCTCTGCATGACGTCCTTAACAAAACGGGACTAAGGCATCCTTTCCACTGTGGAATCGCATTAAGTACTGCAATAACCATCCAGTATTAGCTTTTCTCGTGGCAATTTGGTCACAACCAATCAAAATCCAAAAGGCAGGGTCACTTTGGGTCAGGACGTACAATGTTCAGGAAAGGTGATGTTCTGATCTTTAAACCAAACGGTCACCCACAGACACCTTTCAGGGCCATCACCTTACATGGAAAGAACAGTATATTTCAAGATCATACCACCGTACGTTTTACTGCTTGCTGCCACCCACAAATCCTCCCCAACCCCATTTTGTCCTTTGCTTACTTATCTAACATCCAGATAAGTCTGACGGATTAAAGCCATAGCATCTTGACACTAGTGAGAATGTTCTGCTTCTTACATTTAAAGACACACATTTTTAGAAACGATATACAACTTGTTTCTTCTGGAAACATTTTTCCCTATACAATTTTTAAGACGATTCCTCTGTCTAGTGGAACATTTGAAAAGGCTGAAGGCATTGTAGGTAGGACAGGTGTGGGCGATATGCATATTCTTCTCTTCTTTCAACCCAGAGTAATGGCAAAATAACAAAAATTGCAGCCTTTTATAATTGCAGGGTGGCAGAAACTGCAAGAAATGCTATAAAAAAGCTAGCCTGCATTGCTGTAATTGAGGAACATACAGAGAAAAGGCTATCAGGCTGAGAGAAGAGTTTCAAGAGAGGTTTTCTAGCCCAGGAAACACAAATAAAAGTGTTTACAACAGGATCACATTATGCCCGAGTTACAATCCCTAATGCGAAAACGAAGGTGGTAAGAGATGATCATATCATAGAGGTGATTGTCCAGCAATAAGTGATTAGGTGAAGTGATACTTTTGGTCTGAACACTTCTTTATCTTCAAAGGAAATTAGCAGACGATCGGGTTCAGCAAAAAACATGTTTTGTCATAGCAAGTTACCTTGCATTTCCTAATAAGAAGAATGTCACATCTAATGCTTGCATGTTTTAAATGCTGGTCTCAGTTCTAGGAATTTCCTGCTGCGCGAGTTGCAATTACCTTGCGAAGCAATTTAGATGTATACTTGGTGTCAGTTCTTTAGGACTTTCTCTGTCACCCTGGTTGTGCAGAGAACTAAATAGAGAGTGCCTTAGGAAATACAGGCAAATCCCTCTAGAATCTGCACTGGCCCAGTGTCCCACTTGTGGGGACAATCTGTATGTTCTCTATATAACAAGGAAATCTGCTTCTAGGTCAAGAGGTTTTGGAAGACATCTCTTTGTGAAATTGCAGGTCTTCTTTCTAGTATCCCTCTTGTAAGCTTTTAGATTATTGTATCAATTTTTGTGTTCCGAGTCTTGATAGCCTTCTGGACCATGAATTTTAGTATTTCACCCCTTAAGTTGGATTTGTTCCAATCTTTCTAGTCGTGGTGTTAGGCTACTTTAGTACAAAAGGTTAGGAAAATTTGACATTTCGATACATTAAGCAAGGGATGGCCCTGAAATGTTTTATGGCTTTGATCTCTGTAACTATGGTGTCAAACAGAGTCATCTTGCTGCTCGGTGGATACAATGGGCCATTTCCCAGTCTTGTTAGGTGTGCACTTTAAGGATGTGCCATATTTTTCTTAGCAGAGGACTTGATGGTGTTGATAGTCAGTGGTAAAAAAATGTGGTAGACAACTGTGACAGAAGCCAGTCTTCTCAAAATGCATCAGTGGATCATACAATATGCAACAGAAAAAATCACTAGTATTGCAAGCCTGAAACTAGAATTGTTTGTTTACCTCAGTGCATTATTCTGTAATAGATACACCTTGAGGTGGGTTCCAGTGCTCACTGTGCCACTAGACCCAAGCTATACCAGACTGAGGAGCCCCAACCAGGGTAAAACCTGTCGTGGGTAGCATGTTTTGTGGTTAATGGACGACCTAACATGGCAGCCCGGGCTGGACAGTTCCTACTAGAGTAGGGTCAAGGCGGATTTGCTTATGGCTGTGTCCAAATTGAGGTGACAGTGTGCAAAATAACGATGGACTAGGATGCGTTCAACAGTGATTACCAGTTCCGGAGAATAATTCAAGCATTCCGTCCATCATTTAAAAAAAAAAAAAATTCCGACTAAAAATAGATCGCTGACAGGCACTTTCATTATGAGAACAGACACACATGTAATAATCGAGTCTGTCCGTTCTCTCTCTTTTTAGCATCTGACTGAATACTCATGCAGAACATCTTATTTGCCAAAGCCTTTTCGCAGATTACAGCTCACAGATGACGAGTATGGTTACTATGAAAGTGTTTCCAAACTCCTTCACGAGGGGCTGTTTAAGAAGGTGTTTAGAGACGTTAGTTGTGTTCAGTGGGATGAGGAGAGAGTTTCAGAAAATGGGTGGCTTGCACAGAATCGCCCATATCATATTCCACATTGGGCCAGACTTCTGCAGCAGATAATATCCCTCTTCGTTTCACCCAGTGACCATGGACAAATTTGTTTACCACTTTTTACTTAATCACTGACACAGATGTTACTGTGAAAGCAATACAAACTAGGTTTACAGTTAAGTGACGGCCAGGGGTCCATTATGAGGCTTTATATAGTCAAAAAATGAGATGCCTATAAAGTAAATGGAGCCAATGATCAAGGAAAAAAGAATAGCTGCAATGTACAGTGACACTTTCACATATAATGTGGCAATGCAACTGTGCAGAACAGTGACTGAAAATGATGAGGTACGATACAAATGACACAACATGCAAAAGTGGTGAATGAGGTATGATACAAGATGGCACAACATGCAAAAGTGGTGAATGGGGCTTGGAAACGAGATGAAATCTTTAATAAGTTCACTTTAATAGAAACGGTAAGCATTCCAAACCTGTATACTGTTATGTGGGGAGACATGGGACGGTTCAGTCGTGTGTTTTTCTCCTCAAATTGCTCCAGTCGCTGGTTTGTTGCCGTCGTCATGGGGACAGCACTGCGTGAAATGTTAAGAGAAAACACATTTATGGAAAATACAATCTACATGCGAATGCAAAGAAACAAGGAGCCAGAATTTAGGTTACTGATTGTGAAAGCCATGAGGGCTGGCTTACAAAGGAACAATGCATGACAAGAAATAAGCACCTAGAGTGCCAGAAAATACTGACTGTATTCCAATGAGAAAGGAATCAGTATGCTGATGAAGATAGAAAACTCCATTCCCTCTAACAATAGTTGTCTAAACAGGGTACCTTCTTTAGATTTGAGACGATTTCTCCATGAAGTATATTTCAAGACCACTTTCCCCACAATATATAAAAAAAATTTAAACAGACAGTGCCCTCAACTAAGCACAGTTACATCACTTAAAACTCCAAGGGCTAGTGAGAGAAAGACTCGAAGATATCAGCTGATACATATGGAAGAAGAGTATTTGTTGTTTCTTCAAAAATCTGTAAAAGATAGACCGTTTCGGAAAAGAGTACCAAGCGTGTGACATAGCTGCCAAGTTTCAGGTTGCTTATGTGGGACATTGCCTTAGCGCTTATGTGTGACATTCCATGCTTAATGTGCAACACAGTGTAAAATATATTTTTGATTAAAACCATGAAGGAAAATTAGAGTAAAGATAAATATTCTTATTTTTTTAAATAAATAATAGTGCACATTTAATACAGAATGATTCATGTTTAGAATAGTCACTGGAAAAACATGGAGCATAAGCTGAAAGCAAAAGTATACTGAATATTTAAGTTATTTGAACAGTCTTAAATGGTTGGAGGTTTGTGCTTGAAATACAACAATTTTGCAAATTATTTTAAATGAACTAATTTTGTTTCAAAATGTTGGAGTTGGTCTACAATCTTGCAGCATAGTGGGACACATTTTGCAAACCTAGGTAAGGCATCTTTAATGTGCATTGCAACTTAATAGTTTTAGATCAGCCTCAGAGTGTGTCTGAGACGTTAGGAGGGGGGTGGGCACACACTGCCTCACTCCAGCACTCAGTTTGCCCAGATGCATCATAATAAATGCAGTGCATGATAACACTTTCTTCGGTGTCAGGCTTTAGTTTTTCACCCTTGGTGGTGCAGCCAGTGCTGTGTATCTCTAGACACGTGTTTCAGAATAATTGTCCTTCTTCAGTAGAGAGCAACACTTTTTTGGGGGTGCTGGAGATGCTGCCCAAAGTCTTCTCAGGTCTCAGTACCACTCGCTGGGCGCAGGTGCATCATCCAGACTAGTGAACAGTCTTGATCACTAGGGTAATCTGCAACGGACACTGCACTTAATAGATAGATATTGGTACAGGGAAATGAGGTAGGACTGTGTATGGGCATGTCATATAGAATGAACATGTCAAGGTTTGTGATCTTGTCACAAGAAGAGAATACTTAGTGCATTGCAGCGGCAAGGTAGGAAAAGTGCCACTTGCGGACTGTTAAAACAGTCCGACCTACTCAAGACTAGGGCGGTCATCAGGAAACTAGGAGCCTGGAAGAGGACGTCCTTGAGGGCTTTTCTATGTTGAGCATCATAAAACGGTTACCAATAGTGGAACATGGCATGAAGGGTACCATATGTAACCTGAGGGACAAAACTCTATTCTTAGTTCCGAAAACTCTAAATTCAAAAATGTGGGGTGACGGACCTGCTAGCTAGCACCTTACTCTCTCACTGCTGGTATAGTCAAGATAGTTGTTGTACACAAAACTTTGGCACCTGTCACCCTTTGATGCCCCTGGTTCCAGATTCTTTCAACAGCTTTCACAAAAGGAGGTGCCCCAAACAAAGCACATAAAAGTCCATTTGTATTATCTTTATTTTCTTATTTTATTCTGACAGCAATATATGATCATAGAAAACAGCCAACAGTTTTGT
Source organism: Lissotriton helveticus (assembly GCF_964261635.1). NCBI lineage: Eukaryota > Metazoa > Chordata > Amphibia > Caudata > Salamandridae > Lissotriton > Lissotriton helveticus. The sequence continues at coordinate 599,553,598 of NC_136073.1, read as the reverse complement.
TCCTCTCAAGTACAAGCCTTTGGAACTTCATCAGGACTTCAGGTCAAAATACAAATCGTTTGTTTTTAATCCTATGTCTGAGAAGTAATAACTCTTTAGTGATGAAGTAGCGATCCCAATATTTCAAACAATCTCCCACCTTATAATTGGTGCGTACATGTGAACCCTCTTGGTTGGGATCATAGGGGGGATTTTTGAGGGAGAGGGTGCAGAGGACATAAAGCCACATATCACGGTGGTACATCTCGCTATTTAATTAAATACATATCCACCACTGGAAGTACATCCCCCCTATGATCCCAACCAAGACGGTTCACATGTACGCACCGATTGTAAAGTGGGAGTTTGTCTGACATATTGGGATCGCTACTTCGTCACTAAGAGTTATTAATTCTCAGACATAGGATTAAGAACAAATGATTTGTATTTTGACCATGAAGCCTTGTTTAAAGTACAAGCCTTTGGAACTTCGAGGAGCGAAATGCGTTGGCTGTTTTCTATGATCATACATTACTGTCAGAATAAAGGAAAAAAACAAAGAAAATACAAATGGACTTTAATGTGCTTTGTTAGGTGCACTGTGATAAAGTAGCAGGTGAGAGGAAAATAATGAGAGTTGATAAAGCAGGGAGGCAAAGGATATCCAAGGTCTAAGGGAATCTTGGTTTCGAGTTGGGTCATGAACTTGGGCATGCCAACATACAGACTGTCTGAGAAACCGCAAGAGGAGATCATGTCAATGGTGATCAAGATGGACAACAGGAAGGGTTCAAGAAATGAAACATTGCTAGAAGAGTGTTGAGATCAAAACTGTATGCCCGTTTTGTGATGAGAGTGAAGAGTACCATCAACTGGAGAACGAGGGGTTGGACAGAGACTTTGGGGACCTTTTTAATGCTGACAGCCGAGCCAGATATGTTTGCGTGTGTGGGGGGTTGGGGAGTTTCAATAACATAGCTTGGTGGTTTACTTTGATGAGGGCAGCAAACCAAAAAAAAGGAAAGTAGCAAATATGAAATTCTGGGAAGACCAAATAAAAAACTTGCATCAGCGAGAGCATGAAGTAAACGTATTGCCATGCAGTTAACCTGCAGGTACAACATACAACATTCCTCAAAATATGTGGGCACTGAAGTGATGGCAAGCAATGAATGTCATCTTTCAAAATAACATCTTAGGCTCACAGTGCTGGGCCACCATAACCCCACCAATCAGTTTTTTTCTCTACGTGCTAAAGATCCAGAACAAAATGCCCCTTGCATTCTGTCTTGCCCCGTCACAAGTGAATATCAGAAAGGATTTGAAACCTACCATGTTGACCCCTTTAAGGACATCTAGCTCCTCTATCCCACAGACCAAAATTCCTCAAACGTCCTCAATGCAGATAAATATGGATCCGACTTAATCCCTGGGCCTCCTACTTCCCAAGTGGTATGTACAATGGGCCCTAGTTGAGTATGTACTGCATAAATCCAATTACATGCATTTTCAACAGGTAAAGGAAAGTATTTAAACTCAAAAACTTACTTTCTGAGTGAGAAAACTGGGGAAAATTGAGATCGTAAGCCCTGCCGTCCAGCGTATCTGAAAAAGGAAAGCAAAAGAAATTAAGAATATCATATAGCAATGAAAGCACACAAAAAAAGACTTCACAAATTAGCTGAAGACACAATTTGTAAGCTAGCTGCAAAAACCAGTCCGCTCAGGTTGACAACCAGATTACTATCCCAACAGCCAAGCAGGTTCCCGATGAATGCCCTGGGGCAGAAGATCGACTTCTCATCAAACACTAAAGATGTCTAGGGAGGTCTCCAAAAAATACTGCAGGGTACAGTTGATACAAAAAGCACTTCCTGTTTAATGTTAAACAGTTCAAAGCGAGGCTTATTGTCAAACCATGTAAATTTTACATAGTTGAAAAATTTGCCTTTTTTGGACCTGGTGTTAGCCATGACCTTTTGATTTTACTAAATTTCATGTAGAATATCTTATCTTATGTGACATTTATAAAGCGCACTGACACCATAAGTTTCCTGGCGCTAGAAGAAAGAGTGCAGGGATTGTGAGGAGACAGGCTAACCGGTTTGGGTGAAAAGACGGGTTTTCAGAAGCTTCCTAAAATTAAGTAGGGAACAGCTGGACTTAACTGACAGGGGAAGGGGATTCCATAGTTTGGGGGCCAGGTGGGCAAATCTGCGGCCGCCGAACTTTTTAGTTTTAACTTTGGGGGCGACCAGCAAGTGCAGATGAGCCGACCGGAGATTGCGCGCCGGTCGGTGCTGCATGATCAGTGTTTTGAGGAAGTCGGGGCAGGTGCAGTGAAGAGACTTGAAAGTCAGGCAGCCGATCTTAAAGTCCTCCCTTTGTTCAACTGGTAGCCAATGCAGTTTGCGCAGCAGGGGTTTCGCAGACTGCCACTTTGGCGTTGTGGATAAGTCTGGCCGCCTGGTTCTGCACAATTTGAAGACGGCGAAGCAGTTATTTGTGGGAGTCCATGGTATAAAGAGTTAGAGAAATTGAGGCGGGATAGTACCAGGGAGATGACAACCTGGACCAGTGCCGCATGCGGTAGTAGATGGACTATTTTACGAAGCTGGAACATGCAGGCGGAGATCACAGCCCCTACTTGAGCCTTAAGAGAGAGCTCCGCGTCAATGACCACCCCTAGGCTCTTCACCGAGCTTGCAGGGGCGGGGGAGCCCAGCTCCTTGGGCCAGAACTGAGGGCCCCAGTATACTGGGCTGTTCCCAGGAAGAATAAGCTCAGTTTTTCCGGGATTTAATTTCAATTGGTTGTGGTTCATCCACTGCTGGATGTGGATCATGACCGTTTGGAAGCTATTAGCGTCAGGAGAGTCGAGAGGGAAGATGATCTGCAAATCATCAGCATAATTAAACACTGTGATATCCCACCTCTTGAGCGAATGAATCAGTGGCCGGAGGTACAGGTTGAACAGGAGGGGAGAGAGGGATGAGCCCTGAGGGACTCCACAAGTCGTAGGTGTCTTGGCTGCCGTATAAGGGCCCAAACGCACGGCTTGTGCTCTGCCGACGAGGAAAGACTCAATCCACTCGAGGGCAGGACCCTGGATGCCGGCCTGTCCGACACGGTGGAGAAGGATGTCATGGTCCACCGTGTCGAAAGCAGCCGACAGATCCAGAAGCACAAGGGCCTGGGAAGTCCCTTTATATATACTTATATATATACTTAAATAAAAAATATACTTAAATAAAAGGGCTTTCAGCCAGATCTCTTCATCCATTAGTTTGGTATTGTCTCACTAACATTTTTCGCCTGCCCACTAAAGCATTCACCATTAGTGCAATACGCCAGCCTACTTAAGCCACTGGCTAACTCCACTGTTCATGAAGTCATTCTACCCTTTCACAAGGAGCCCATCCACACATTAAGTAGTTCTTTTAAATGCCAGGGGCTGCTATGGCAATATTGTGTTTTTTGAGAACAAAGAACCATCTTTGTTTTTAGTTAATTTGTTTTTTAGATTGATGAGGCCTGGAAGCTTCTCCTACAATAACATTTTGCAAAAACCATAAAAAAACAAGCACGGACAAAGCAAAAAAACAACAAAATATGGCAAATATCGCTAGACCTATTGACCTTGACAATGCTTGTTTTTACTACGCCAGCACTTAGTTGATTACACAAAATGGATAGAAGCAAAAAGTAATTACAATGCTAAGTTGATGACTGTATTGTTGAGAAACTCGATGCACAGCGTTCCATTTAACAGTATAACAATGATCTGCCCAAGATAGGAAAAGGCCAGATAGAAATGTAGTTTATGTGTGCACAAAAAAAAAAAGACTTTTCTGCAGGGCTAATAATAGTACTTGTGACTGTCAAGTGATATGCATGCACTGAAGTCATAGGGTTTGTGTAAAATCCAGGTCACACAAAGAACATGTTTAGTAAATGATCCACGCACAATCAGCAGGAGAGTGGTAAAGGTGTGGTATGTAGTAGCCAATGATGCATTTAGGAGCACTGGTGAGGAAGCTCACTGTCATTTGCAGGCAGCACGTTTTCCGCTGAATTGGCGCTAAATTTGCATAGACTTGCAGTTTTACTGGTAAATCGATATAGTGATCAAGAAATAACCGGTTGAAATCTGATTTCAGGCAATATTTATCTTTTGCGCATCACCAAGTAAAGTGTCTTGATTTGTTTTGATGCCATCAACATTTTTGTTTCTATCATACTTCAGAGGTGCAAAGAAATTGCTTTATTTGTGATTTCCTAATAGATTAAATTTTGAAATGTGTATTCAGGTACTTAAATTCTGTTGTGTGTTGTAAAAAAAACAACAAAAAAAAACAACTGTCGGCCTTTCCTTTCACTTCTGTACCCCAGCAAGATTGCCAGCTGGATCATTTTTACAAGGTCCTCTCAATTCCAGTCGGAGAAATAAAAAAAAAATGGTTTCTGAATAAGCAGCAATTTGTCAAAAGAAATAGCCAGATGTTTCAGAGGTAAAGGGAGGTTATACTGACTTGATGGCTCAGGGGTGGGGGCTGAGAAGTGTGTAGAGTTAAAAGGAGGTGAGTGTGACTTCAGGGGTGGGTAGAGGTAAAGTGAGGCGAGGGTGGCTCAATTTTGAATAGCATGATAATGTACGACCTGTCACTGTAGAGTATGGTAAGGTATGGCCTGTCACATGGTCAAAGCCTACCAGACAGAAGAAGCTATGGCTTGCTAACGACGTTTTGGGGACAATCGAAAAGCTTCCCTGAGAATGCATTCCACACATTGCTTAACATTGGCTTTGTGGTATGTAACTGACATTTGTTTGCTTTCTATTTGCTTGCCTATTTGTTTAAGGCTGTCCAGCTTGAGTTCATCACAAACCCTATTTACTGTAGTCTTCCACCAGTACTAGATTTCTGTAAACAAGCCTTTACATCTTGTTATCTTGTCACATTTGCTGTGAATTCAAAGACGGAGGTCAAATGGCAGGCTCAGTCTTCCAGGGAGCTTGGTGTTTACTTTTCTTCCTCTGACCCTAAGTGAGAGGATTTATGTGACAAGCATGCTGGCTACTGTGGGAGTGCTTGAGGAAGGCTGTACAATGTTAGGTTTTTTCTAGCACACAACAAATTTTAAATGTCTGTAACTGAACGGAGTAGATATTTCAGAATACATCAGAATTATAAAAGCACAAATGAAGCACATTTTGGGTAATTCTGAAGTGTAGTGCAAATAAATGTTTTAATGATCAAAACAAATCAATATACTAGATGATGACAGTTTCAAACATTATTGTATGTGCACTGTACACTTATCAGTAAAACTGTATGTCAGTGCAAATGTAATGATCATTTCAATTGAAGATGTGTTGTCTGCAATGGCAGTTTGATACCACACCATGCATATTCCTCTCTATGCCATACCACACTACGTCACTGTACTCCACTCTGCGCCAATGCACTCTACTCTGTACCACTCCACTTTATGCCCCTCTAATCTACTCTGCACTCTTTGCCACTCTACTGTGAAACAATCTACTTTGCGCCACTACACTCTACGCCAATGCACTCTACCCCAATCCACTCCGCACCACTGCACTATAAGTCACTAACCTCTACTACACTTTATGCCACTGCACTCTACACCATTGCACTCTACATCACTGCCCTCTACGTCACTCTATTTTGGTCTGCACCACTGTACTCTATACCACTGCCATCTACACCACACTACTTTGCATCACTCTACGCCACTGCACTCTACTATGCATCACAGCAATCTACGCCACTATACTCTACAATACCTTATGACACTGCACTCTGAGCCAGTTTTTTCTACTCAGCACCATTGTGCTCCATGCCACCGCACGCCAAGCCAACACCCTTTATTCCACTGTACTATGCACCACTGCACTCTTCGCAACTAAACTCCACTACACTTTATGGCACTGCACTCTACATCCTTGCACTCTATGCCACTCTACTTTGCATCACTCTACGCTACTGCACTCCATGTCAACGCACTCTGCACCACTCTACTATGCACCACAGCACTCTATGCCACTGCACTCTGCACCACTATTCTACTCTGCAGCATTGTGCTCTATGCCACTGCATTCCACGCCAACACTCTAGGCCACTCTACTATGCACCAATTCACTTTACACCAATGTACTCCACATCACTGCACTCTACGCCACTCTATTCTCCTCTGCACCATTGTAATCTATGCCGCTGCTCTCTAAGCCACTGCACACCACGCCAACGCACTCTATGGCACTCTACTCTGCAACACTGAAATCTGTGCCACTGTCCTCTAAACTACTTGCGACTAAACCACTGCACTCTACGCCAGAGGTCTACAATCTGTGGGGCAAAATCCCCAGGGGGGCCTTGGAGTCCTGGGCAGGGGTTGCGCATTCCCCAGCTTCACTTGTGCCTGCATTCCAAAATGTATGATTTTGTTTTGGAAAAAGATAGCAGTCCTGGGATGGCTAATTTAGATCGGTATTAGCTGAAGTTCCATCAATTGAGTCTCTTGTGCTGTGAAAAGTTTTCGTGCCAGGGTGCCCGCTTGCCTGAATGAATGCTTGATCTAGTTCAGGGGGCCACCATTCAGGAGACCACAGCTATTGGGCCATACCGAACAGCATAATCTCAGTTTAGCCACTTTAATTGTAAACAGTTCGTCATCCAGGCCGCAATCTCTTGCATGCATTTTGAAAAGCAAGTTTTTACTTCATCCAGAACTTTACCAAATGAGATGACACGCTTGGTGTCATCGGCGTATGATAATATTTCAAATCCATATGTTTTGCAAAGGGGCCCACAAAGATGTTAAATAAAGTAGGGCTTAAACGAAAGCCCTGCGGAACACCCTTGTCAATCAGCATAGTGCGTGACTTAAGAGAAATAGTTTGTGTCTGATTTTTCATGAAGTTCCTGAACCTTTGTAGAGCTTTCCCAAAGAGGCCTATATCAAAGCATCTGAATCAGCCTGGTATGGGACAATGTGTGAAAACCTGACAGGTCAAGCGGCACCAGCATGGATGGGGTACCCGCATCCAGTGAAAGTCTAATGGAGTCTGTGACCTCAACCAAGGTGGTCTCTGCTGTGAAAGGCAATGAAACCCGATTGCCAAGGGTCCAGGATCTTATGTTCCTCTAAATAAGCTGAGAGTTGTTGATTAATGAGGCCTTCCAGCATCTTGCTCAGAAGTGAAAGTAACGAAATGGGACGTTAGTTGGATACATTCTTAGAGTTAACTTTAGCTTTCTTTTGTAATGAGGAGCTTTCCATGCTTGAGGGTTTTCCCGGTGTCTGCAGACAGATTTAACGGTGACAAATTGGTGGGTGCAATCAGGTTAGAAAGGTTATATAACTCCTGGAAGGGCAGGGGTCTGAAGGAGAGAGTCTGTTTTATCTTTCTCCAGTGTGCCCCAGATTTGCTCAGTAGTAAAAGGTTCAACATTTTCCAGACTGCAGAAACAATTTTTTAAACAGGGGGGCGGGCGTAGTTTGATAAATCTTCAGACTAGATAGAAATATACCAGGAAATTCAGATTTATTAATTTTAGTTTTTCGTCAAAGAAGTTCGCAAGGGAGTTGCATAGTTCTAGAGATGTCGGGATGTCATGGGAGCAGGTCTGAGGCTTAACATATTCATTGAGGGATTTTAATAATTATTTGGTTGAATTACCCGCTTTATTAATTAGTGTGAAAATATGGGTTTTCCGAGCTAATTTATTTTTTGCATGACCTGGAAAGGGGGTATTTGTACGAGTCTTTGTCTTCTTGTTTTTTTTGTCTCACGCCATCTTCTTTCCAGCTCCTGCCAGGAAGATTTCTTTATTGTCAGCTGCTTTGTAGACTAGCATGGTGCATGTGATCTAAGTTGGGTCTTAGATGCTTTTTAAAGAGAAGTGATACTGTTGAATGCTTAAATACGGGAGCAGTGATACTCTGCTAATTTAAGTTCAACTGAGAAGCCGAGGGTTATGCACAGTAATAATCAAGAAGAGAGGTGTAGGAAGGGGCAAGAAAATCGCAAATGCTGTTTCCATTTCCCTACTTCATCTCTAACACTCAAAAAATATATGGGGGAATTAATATATTGGAGTAACCGTGTTAAGCAAAATTATGTTTGTAAAAGTAATGAAGTAATTAATTGGTGGCATAAGAAATCCTACTATCTGGACTAAAAATCTTTTTTGGGCCGCGTGTCTTGGCATCGGCCGTGATGGTGGCGTAACTCTGCTGCTCCACCTGGGCCTACGATAAAGCCTGTGCTATCCGGCTATTGCTGCCTTCCCGGGGCAATCTGGAGTCCGAGGGGGTGTCTTGAGCCTGCGTTGGTGCGGAATCCTGACTGCGAGGAAGAAGGACCATCCTCGATCCTTGCGAGGTACCCTGGCCCGACAGGGGGCGGAATCACGTTGTTTGCCACCCTGCATGCAGGACGCGGTGCCCGGGTGCCGTGCAAATCGAGCTCCCGCGTCTGAGGCCTATGCCTGCGGCCTTAGCAGGACGACGGCGCTGTGGAGCCCCCCCCCCCCAGAGTGTGGCGCTGCCCAAATCCTGTTTTCGGTGTGCCTCCGTGGCCTGAAAACAGTGTATTTCCCTGCGGCAAATAATTGCTGAGCGGCGCCGGTGGACCAGTGTCGGAGACGCCGGTGCAGTACGGTGCTGGGGAGCATAGATTGCAGGCACCCCTCCTTACTCAATACAGCTGAGCCGATGCATGCGATATTGGCCTTGATCTGCGGGGGCCCCGGACTATTGAGAGTGGCCTGGAATTGGCATCGGGCTCCCGGCCTGGGACGCTGTTGTCTGGAAATGCGTAGCGTGTGCACCGGGATATCAGCAACACACTGCTGCCAGGGTGGACTATCGCGTAGCAGCCGGGGGGGGGGGACACCCTACATGCCTGGACAACGGAGAAATGCCGGCAACCCTGTGGTTCCCCTAGCCAGCTGCAGCCTCGACAGAGATTAGCCGGGATACTGCCTGCTGGGGACGCTTTAGATCCAGTATAGGCCAGACAGCCGCAATTGCTCATCAGAGTGATAGTTCGGAGTGGTTGGACTCCGTTGGTGCGCCCGCTGCAACATCCAGACTGGGGGCACTGCAGACAGATTGCGGGGGGCAATACGCCGGGTGAGGGCCCATATCCTCAGTCAGATAGGCCCGGGGTCCCTGGAAGATAACGCCAAGCAGAAGTGGTGACGTTTGGAAGACTGGGCAGCATCCCCATCCGAAGTGGAGGACGTCATGACGAAACCGAAAGGGATCCCGGCTACGTCACAAACCAAAAGAAATTGACAAATACAATGCCCCGCAGCACCAACACTCCGAGGAGGGGGCTCCCGTTGACCCACCGGCTCAGAGATTAACCCTCACTTAGCTCAATTATGGCAGCAATCCAATCTGTGGGTACGAAATTGGAAACTAAAATCGATAAGGTCATAATAGAAATGAACCTCATGAGGGCGGACATGCGAAAAACCTCTGAGAGGGTTACAGCGACTGAGGAGAGCATAGGGGAGCTTCAATCTGCAGTGAGTGAACAGGAGGAACGAGTGCAGAAATTGACACACCAACCTAAACTGATGGCTCTACATCTGGATGAACAAGAAGGGAGGGCCCGCCACAATAACATCCGTGTGGTGAGAGTGCTTGAGGGAGCGGAGGGGTCTAGTATGAACCTCTTCATTGAAGATCTTATCATAAATCACCTCAAGCCGAAGAGGTTGTGCCCTCTATTTTCCATCTCAAAGGGCACACAGAGCTCCAATCCCGAAACCGAGGGCCCCACGCACGATCATTGTGCGCATACTGAACTTTCATGATCAGGACACAATTTTGCAAACTGCCAGAGTGAGAGGCGACCTCCCATACGAAAACGCAACAGTGCGGTTCTTCTCGGACCTCAGCCTAAAAGTACAACAGGAGAGGCGCACGTTCGATGGGGTCGAATGGCCCCTCAGGGAGAAAGTGATCAAATATATGATGTTCTTCCCAGCAAAGCTCAAGGTCATAGAGGGTGATAAATCTTGGCTCTTCACATCGCCTGTAGAGGTCCAACAGTGGCTGAACGGGGGTCCTCCCATGGCCCATCGACTGAGGGAGGAGACGAATTGGCGTGGGAGTCGCTACCGCAATCTTGAATCCCCAGACCGACGCAAAGGGGCGAGGTCGGACTCCAGATACAGGAGCTCCCGGTTTGGGAGTCCCATGAGTGAAGCGAAATACCCAGGAGAATGATGGACCGAACTCCAGTCCATGGTTTGTTACATGGGTAGAACTGGACTTCAAGTATAGATATCTCCTTTACAGTCGTGGGGGAAGGCTGCTGTTGATACTCAACTGCATTGATGCACCAGTACACGGCTGGTAGGGTTGGGGCTGCCTGTATGCCAGCTGTCCGAACTGTGTTGAGGTGGGCTTGCTGGCCTGTGGGTTGGCACTCTTGGGCGGTGGTGCCAGGCAGCCTTCTGACACTTTCTTGTTCTTTAGGGCGACAGCCGCTCTGCTGTTGGGGATGTGGGTAGTTTTCGGCCTCCATAGCAGGGTGGGGGGTGCTTTGTTTGGGGTCTTTTGTTGTTGTTTGACTGTTTATGCTTCAGACACAATGCTCTGTCAATAGCGGGCTGCAACCTGCGTTCTTACATTTTACATGTTATCCGAAAGAGGAAGGGCCCTGCTGGGGGTCGGGCGGGAGGTAATGCCTATGGTTTCCAAATGACGGCACATCTGACTGTTAAATTGTCAGTTCTCTCATGGAATGTGAATGGTCTGGGAGCCAAGATAAAACACACTATGGTTCAACAAAACCTGTGTAGGCACTCCCCGGACATAGTACTCCTACAAGAGACGCATCTCTGGGGCACGATTACTTAGCACTCAATCGTTTTGGATACACACTTCTGGCACATGCCGGCTTTAAACATCCTCCAGGGGCACAGCCAACACAGTACCCTTTGTTGTACATCACACCTGGAGTGGGAAATGAGAGGGTCAAGTGATGAATATCTGCTCGGTCTACATCCCCCCCACGCCTACATGAGATTACACTCCCTGACCTTTGTAAGCTTTTGCTCGATCTACCGCAGAGGACCCTGATTTATTTTATTTGGGGGGGGGGGGGGGGGGGATTCGAGAATCCCGACATTGCATACATTTGCAAGAGCTATGGGACTGACGGATATTTGGAGGAGCCACAACACCACCCTGAGACACTTATAGCATATCTCCTCAGCCCATGGCTGCGGATCACGCCTCGACTATATTTTCACACACACAATACCAGTGGGACTTTTGGGGGGCAGGTGCACAAGGCACACGGAATATCAGATCATTCGCCAGTAGAGGTTCAGCTGTGTGGAACCGGGCGGGATTGGTCTCTCCCACGAGGCTAGACCCATGATTTGTTTGCGGCGCGCACTGATCAATATTTTACCGAGAAAGTAGGCACGGTGCGTTCCAATTTTACTCTCTGGGAGGCATATAAGGTGGTAACCAGGGACTTTGTGCAAGCGACGAGTGGCACCAAGCGCAAAAAAAAACTGCGATCAATTTGATGCCTTGGAGCGTGAGATATGGGCTCTTGAGCTGGCACTGAGCTCTGCATCAGGAGGGGAAAACTGGGACAAACTTAAAGATCTAGAGGAAAACGCTGCGTGCACGCATGCGCTAGCCACACAGAGAAAGACCTATGACATGGGAGATAAAACGAACAAACTAATTGCCTGGCTTGAAAAGAAGGATACGAGTCGCAACTGGGTATCCGCAATAAGAACTGAGCACGGCTTACAGGGAGGTACAGCTGCAGAATTGTCGTAAGTCTTTGCAGGCTATTACGAGAACATATATCAATCACAGTCCGCGCAGGGGAGGCAGAATCAAATGAGTTACTCAAAGACATGGCTCTGCAAACGCACAAGTACGAGGACAGAGAGGCACTTGACTCAGACTTTACCGTAGAGGAAGTAGAAAACGCCATACGCGACTTACAGTCCGGGAAAGCAGCAAGCCCAAATGGACTCCCCACGGAACTGTACAAATGCGTGGCGAGTAAATTGCTTCCACATATGTTTAATATGTTTCTTGGCGCAAGACACGAAGGGCTGCTCCCAGAGGACCTGAGGATGACGACCATTGTGATCATCCTGAAAAAAGGTAAACCTCCTCACCTCTGTAGTTACTACAGACTTAACTCTCTTCTCAACTTTGAAGCCAAAGTGCTAGCCAACATCGTTGAGACTCGTTTGAGCTCGGTTATTCAATCCCATATTCACCCAGGCCAATCCGGCTTTATGCCACACAGGAATACCAGGTTTAATGTAAGACGTCTCTATGGTGTTATGCAGATGACTCAAGGCAATAGAGATAGGACTGCTGCCCTCCTGTCACTCAATGCCACAATGGCACTCGACAGTTAGAATGGACATACTTATTCACTGTCCTGGATAAAATCGGTATGGGTCCAAAGCTGCAACAGTGGATACGCTTCCTATACACCACCCCAATGGCGCGAGTTTGAGTAAATCGGACTATTTCCCAAGCATTCTGGCTGCATCGGGGCACGGCGCAGGGCTGCCCACTGTCACCGATGCAATTCGCGTTAGCATTGGAACCGTTAGCGGTATGGATACGGAGAGATCCATTGGTCAGAGGAATGGACCTCGGGGAGGCTGGGAGGAGCATATATCATTATACGCCGATGATATCGTACTATATGCCCACAGACCGCGCCAAACATTCATCGGCTTATCCATAATCATACAATCGTTCGGAAAATACTCTGGATACTGTGTTATTGGGACAAATCCCTAGTGTTTACGTTAGCGGGAAAGCTCCCTCCCTTGACATCTGTATGCTCCGAACTGGTGCCGAAAGAGACGTTCAAATACTTGGGCATATGGATAACAAACTTGGAGACCGAGTTCCTGCGTCTAAATATCCAGGCACAACTAGATCGTCTTCGGGATAACGAGACTCACTGGAGAGAACTGCCCGTTTCCCTGGTGGGCTGAGCGGTTCTCTTTAAAACGATGTCCCTCCCCGACTATTGTATGTAGTTCGAAATGGTGTATTTTGGATACCGGAGACATTCTTTCACACTGTTGATTCCGAACAACGCACATTGCTGGGGGGGGGGTGGCAGCCCCAGGACTGCGCTCAAGAAACTCCAGCGAGGGATATATGATGGAGGCTTCGCCGTTCCTAATATTAAACACTATTACTGGGCCTCCCAACTCATTAATATTAATGGTTGGGCCTTCTCGCCGCTTGAGGAGCCGGTGTACAGAGTGGACCGGCTAGCAATGGCCAATGATAACTATTGGGCGGAACGGTATCGGATACGTAGAAGTAACCCACTTCTTCCGGTACACACTCATACATTTATTGAAGTATGGCATAAGGCGAATAAAATGACCGGGTGGGAGGCTAAGCTCACGGAACAGACCCCTCTATGCAGACCCCCAGGATATTGCGGCATGGTTTAGCAAATTTAGCGGCACAAATATGGAAATTTAGCTGCACAAATATGGAAATTTAGTGGTACAAATATGGAAATTTAGCAGCATTTTTGCGGCACTTTATTTTACTCATAATCCTTTCTTTTTAGCCTGAAACCAATGGAAACTGTTTTAGCAGAGTATTCTACTTTGCATAGGCATGTTTAAAGTGTCTGCAGCTCTACGGAAGCACAGCTCAAGTCCTAACCTCATGGGAGGGAGCTGTATTTCTCCCTAGGATGTTCTAGTGCCAATGTGTGCACCTCTGCCGGGGCACCGCTGCCTCCTGGATCCGTGAGGCAGGACACCTCTTCCTCAGGTACTCTAGGGCGCAGAATCGTAGTGGCTGATCCAAATAAGTTAGACAGACTGCATAGGGAGGTCACCACCTGCTTACCTGGCTCAGTCCTCATAAGTCGACTTGAGCATGCACCTAACACCCTGGTACTATTCCTTGTGCCGCTAAACGTGCTAATCCATGCCGCAATATCCTGGGGGGTCTGACTAGAGGAGCGAATTGAAAGATCTGTAGAAACGTGAGCTGCAAAGCAAGCTGGTTTCAGATCCCCCTTTGAAGGTGAAGACATAATCATTAACTCATCAGGAGGAGTGTTGTGATGGGAGTAAAAAATGTAAGGAATTCTGCCATGCATGTTGTGATGGGATTAAAAAAATGTAAGGAATCCTACCTTGCATGGGTTGTTCCCCAAGAGTCACACGTTTGCCGCAAAAAAGGGGTCCATCATATGTGAATTTGTCTTCAGCCTACCTTCTGTATTTTATCTGTTACAGGCATGTAAGTTCAACTAGATTTCTATGCAAAATGTAGAAATTGACTATTCATAGAACATGTGTTACGACTTCAAACTAGAAATCTTCTTCCTCGTGGGCTAAACCTACGCCTCTCACCCTGCTAGTCACCTCAGACTTACCCTCTCACATCATAAGCTCTTCAGAGTTTCCACAGAGTATCTGGGGTAGGTTAGTAGTGGTCTTTTTGGACTCTTCACCTTTTCATATTTATATCTATAACGCAAACTCAACCGAAGGTATTGATTGGAGCTTTACCTGAGTGCCAGTTACTTTACACAAGGACATATTCATGTTTTTAGTGTTTAAGTGATTTGCGCAGAATCACAGGACGAAGAACCAACGTTGAGACTCGAACCGAGTTCTCCAGTTCCAGAGTCAGCAGTATGCCACATCCTGTCACCTTGGCTCACTCACCACGAGCTGCGAAGTATGCAAGCAATGGTTTCCCTTGATTACAGTCACTGTAATCAAGGGTCTGAGCCTTCCCCCTTTCAGGTTTTGAATGTAATTTGAGTCATTTCAAAAGTATTTGGCGTTTAGGAGTCTCACACAAGTGTAAGTTTAATAAACCCTTACAGTGTATGTGCGCATCTACCAGCTTAGGCTTTCACAGAAGCGGGCAGCAGCCTTGTTGTGTAACTTATGATCTGCCGAGAGACAGCTGCTGCAGATTCTTCAATATTAAATTCAGGTGAAAAAATCCCCATGTGATTTCTGCCGAGCCAGCTCAGTGGGTTCCTAGCTTATCGAGGAAAACTGATTCATTTCAGAAGCTGGCAGCAAAAACTGCACTAGGGCTGAGTAACAACACTGGTTACTAGCGTGTGAGGAGCAAATTAATATTGTGGCGCATTTCTCGGCAGTTTGTCCTTCTGAAGACAGGGACTTTTTCATCAAGGGTGGCAACTGCATGCCTTTGAGCTCGACTAGTTTAGCAGATGCCCTGAAATAATCTGCAACCCCTGGCACTGCCCAGTGAACGCTCTTAACTGTCCCAGGGCTTGGCATACCGTCAATAAACAACAAGCATTTGCAATGCAATAGGTCTCGCATTATTAAAGTTAGAGCTAATGGCATTGTAAATGGCAATGCCTTTTATTTATGTTTTTGTTTTTAAACATTGACAATGCTAATAGCTTAGCCCCTTCGCTGCAGGGGTAATTCCCCCGCTGTGCTGGGGGAGAGGGGGGCGCGCACAGCGCTCCCATGCTCATGACGAGCTGAGCTCGTCATGAGCTACAGTGCTCCTGTGCTCATGACGAGTTCAGCTCGTCACAGGTGCATTGGTTCCCGTGGAACGCTCAGCACAGCAGGGGAATTCTCCCTGCACCTGAGCGTTCCATGGCCCATGACGAGCTGAGCTCGTCATGAGCACCGGAGCACCGTGCCTCATGACGAGCTCAGCTCGTCATGAGCATGGAAAAGGTTAAACTCTCGCAAAAATGAGACCTATTGCATTGCAAATGCTTGTTTAAAGGACACCCCAGACACTACTTCCCCAACCTACCAACCTTCAGCTATAGGACAAAACTGCAAGCTTATTTTAACAAGTCCATACCTGAATACATCGTGCTTCGAAGAGCAGCACATGCGCTGCTCAGGAACGACCTTAACACCTTGGGTGCTAGGGATTTTCCCCCTCCGGTGCTGAAATATTGAGATCCCACTCTTCATGACAAAGCCAGCTCGTCATCCGTGTAGCGCAGGTAATGCCCATGAAGAGCTGGCTTTGTCATTAGCGTCGTAGTGGTTAAAAGTCTCTGTTTTAATAGCATTATACAATATGGTCGGGTATACAGGGAAGAGCCGATTCTGCAGCTAGGATGGCTAGAATGTTCAGGCAGTGTTGGATAGTTGTCAGGGGCTATTCATTTGTTGCCTTTTAGAGGATAAAGAACATTCTTTTCTGCTCCTAAAAAATGTAATAGGTGTCAGTTATAAAGGGCTTTTATGTTAAGCGCTACACATGGTACATTGTTTAATGTAATGGATACCTAGTGTTAAGTGGTCCTTTTTTTCAGTGACTTTGTGTGCATGCGTGTGTATGTATGTGTGCGTGCGTGTTTATGTGTTTGGGTTTGTTTGTGTGTGTTTGTATGTATGTATGTGTGCGTGTGTGTTTGTGTGTGGGTGTGTTTGTATGTGTGTGTGTGTATTTATTTATGTATTTGTGTGTGTGTGTGTGTGTGTGTTTTTCTCTGCAGATTATAGGTTCACATCTCTGCTGGGCAGCCTCTGCCTTTCATCCTTTGGTGTCATTGTCCTTCTGACACGTCATTGGTTCTACAGGAGGAGGGACTTAATACCACTCAATCTTTAAAATCATTTCAATTGATGACTAATCGTCATGGTTACTTATTTGCTAGGGAATCACTTTAAAATATAATGGCCTAAATCTGCCAAATGATGAGAAATGGCACTGTACCATTAAAAGTACTGCGTTCTTGTTAAGAAATGTTAGTACTGTTAATCAAAAGTATACCAGGCTTCTTGAAACGAGCCGACTGCAAGATGGCTGTGCTAAGATAGCTTCTTAAACTTAACTGTACCTGTCAAACTGCCTCATATCACGTAGCCCCATCACCTATCCTCTCACAATGTCAGTGAAGTGCACCTCCATTTTATTAGTACTGATAGCGCAGGACATATTCCTGAGCATACTTAAAGCTCCTAAATTACAAAAATATAAGAAGTAACTTGCCCCTCTAACCCTTAATGCCAGAATTAGATCAAATTCCTGTGCAGTTTCTTGCTTTCCATTCCACAGTATTGTGACAGGAAAAGCATCGCCAAGAATGTGAAATGTCTTTGTTTGTGTTTTGGTGACACAAACCCGTATGTCTCGGGTTTGCAGTGCTCCAATAGGGCTCCCAGGGGGGGCATGTTCGCGCTCTCTCCAGGCACTGTCACTTAAAATAAAAAATTAATAATGGCCAAATCAGCACGTGGCTGTAAGGGATGGATTGACTGGTCGATTTGAAGGTTTGGAGGCCACGCTGCGGGCCCACACAACTCGCCCTTTCACTTACTACTCGGAAACGAACAAAGGGATTAGTGAGGAAGTCGCAACTGCCACACAGAATGCCAAAAAAATGACAAGAGAATGTGAAAGCCATTTTCTGGGTTGTGGGATATATATGCGTTTCCGTGGTAACTCCTGTTTGTTTACAATAATAAGTTATTCAATCCTTGCACTGTGAACACAAATGCTACAGGTAGTCAAACTATTTACTTGACTGGTAAAAGAGACTGTGCAATGGCCGAACAATTCATAAGCTTAGAAGCAACTCGGATGCCCTTATAGGCAGCAGTAACACACTCAAGACTAGAAAGCGCATGCAGCTGAATAATGCAAAAGGGTGTGTGCTGATGTCCTTGTTTGTTTTCAAATGCACCCGTTATTGTTATGTTCGCATGTGATTTGTAACACACTCATCCCACAGCACGAATCAGAGTATAGATTATTAGTGACTGACAACAGATCTGCAGAGATTTGAATGGCTCGGCCCACATATGCCCCTGCATACTAATAATGTTCGGGAAGAGAAGCTTCGAGGTATGCATACCGCCTGATGTATGTACACTCATGTCCCAGTCACATTCCCTGATGACATTCCATAGAGCCAACTCCCTCCTTCGCTTAGGTCGGTCGCCCTTCGCTGTCTGCCCCTAGCCCGCACCCTATCCGAGAGACCTGCAGAACAATCGACTTAGGCTGAGCCTCGTAGCCCCACAATGAGGGGGTCTTTACCTGGTCTATGGGCAGCTGCACGGCGTTGCTGATGAGCTGCAGGAGCGTGGACCCGGTGGTGGTCGTCACCATGGTGATAATCCCTCCGGTGCAGGAGGCGGCTGAAAGATGCAGGGAAAGACGACGAGGAGCTGCGCTGGAGGTGACATTAGAGGGCGACGTGCTCACTTCATGCTGGTCCCTGAATGAACGGTCGGATCGCCCGTGCAGAGCGCTCCCGGGAGCTGGCGAGTCCCTGCTCTGCCGAACTCTTGTGAATCAAAAGGCAGGCAGAGCAAGGGGGGGGGGGGGGGGGGGGGGGGCGGGCGTGAGCCGCGGCTACAGGAGCTCGCGAGGCACATTTCCAGGAAAGACGATTCGCAAAATCACTCTATCTTTTTAGCATATATCTCTGAGATATTCAGCGTTTGCTTTGTTGTTATCAAAGACTCGCAAATACAGCCATAACAAGTTTCGTATGGGCCAGGTGCGAGGAGGCGCAGAGCTGCTTTGGCTGGAGCGTCTGGTCACTGCGCATGCGCGTTTGAGCCAGTTCCTTTGCGCACGCGCCACGGAGTGCCTGAGAGCGGGGCTCCCATGCCCGAGGGAGAGCCCCGGCTACCGAAGTCCCGAATGGCGGTAAGGGGGCGCTTAGTTCTAGGGGGGAGGGGGGTGCGCTTGTGTGTGTGTATGTGTGCAATGGCCGCGGCGGCGGGGGGAGGGGGGTCTTTGTATGTGTGCGTGCGTGTGTGTAGGTGCGCTGGTGTGTGTGTGGGGGGTCTCTGTGTGTGCGTGTAGGTGCGCTAGTGTGTGTGTAGGTGCAGCGGCGACGGGGGGGGGGGTGTGCCTGTGTATGAGTGTGGCTGTGTATGCGTGTGGCTGTGTATGTGCGCATGCGTGTGTGGGTGTGCGTGCACGCAGTGAAATCCAGCAAAAGAGAAGCGCGTGGCACTTTCTTGTCCTTTATTCCCCCGAGTCAGCCAGGTATAAGTCTCCACGTCTACGCATCCTTCGGATGCTAATTCCAGGCTCGACCTAAAAAACCAGGTGTTGCTAAATGAGCTGCTCAAGGCTCACCCTAGAAGATGGGTTCAGTCAGGGCTACTGTACTGGAAAGCAATGACTCCTGTTTAATTCCAGGTCACGTAGGATAGTTACAATTAAGCCAACTAAATAAAACCATTCTACTGAGGTCTCTAAAATGAGTTGGGTAACAATAACATATAGTGCCAAGAATCCCCGGGTGCGCATACTCTTTACAAATACAGGTGGTTATGTTACCATAGAGAGTGTTTGTATCCGGCTCTCACAGAAGACTGGGTTTGTAGAGTTTGTGGACTGGGACTGTATCAATTGAACATATTGTGCTCACTAAGGTGAGTATAGAGGTTTTGAGGTCCGTGGTGACTGTTTTGATGCACTGTAAACTGAAAACAAATGTAGTAAAAAAAAAGCCAGAATAAAGCAAGTAATAATTAAGTATGGTTTGCGACGGTGAGCTTTTGGCACAATGTTAACGAGGTTGTAATTACTGTACTTATGTATTTGGATACATTCTGTCGTAATCTACAAATATTCCAGAAGCAGAGTGGCTAAATCATTTTTCTGCAATTTATGGGAGTAATGATTCCTATGAAACATTTCAAATCCCTTGTTATTCTGCTACCCAGCAAAATCTAAATTTTAGTGAAACTGAAGTTAAGGTTGCAATAATTGGTTCCGCGAAGAATAAAGCTCCAGGACCTGATGGGGTTCCCCTGGATTTATATAAATCAAATCCTGAGATGTGGGCAACGTTATTAGTGAATGTTTTTAACCATGTACTCATAGGGGGTTTTCCAAAAACATGGGCATGTTCAATCATAGTCCCAATTTTTAAAAAAGGGCAAAGAAGTGATCCTAAATGCTATCGCCCTATATCCTTGTTGGACTCTTCTATGAAGATCCTGGGAAAAGTTCTGTTGGCTAAAATTAATAAGTGGACATTAGAAAATGACATTTTGTCCAATGCCCAATATGGATTTCGCTCAGGAAGAGGGACAGAGGACCAATGCTTAAATCTCCATATGATCATCTCAAAATATACAAAGGCTAAAAAGGGGGCAATCTTTGTCGCTTACATGGATTTATCAACAGCCTTTGATCTAGTCAATAGAGCAAAGCTGTGGGCCTTGTTGTTAAGTTTGGGATTGGACCCTCCTCTGGTCCATTTTTTAGCTGAACTCCACAAAGATTTAAAGGCTTCCATTAGAATGGATCAGGTAGGACATCGTACAGCATGGTTCAAATCAGGCAGGGGTGTGCGGCAAGGCTGCATCCTTGCCCCCATGCTGTTCACTTTATACATAAATGCTCTGGAAAATAACCTCCTGGCAGTCTCTGCGGATACACCGCGTGCAGGAGACACTCATATTCCGGTGCTTCTGTACGCGGATGATGCCGCATTGATACTAGGACACATTTAGGTTTACAGAGACTTTTAAATACATTTAGTGATTTCATGTCCTCTCTTGACCTAGTGGTGAATAATGCTAAATCACACGTAATGGTTTTTGGGACTGCTAAAAATAATATTAAATCCTTTTACTGTAAAGGGGAAGTGATTACTAATGTTAAAGTTTTCACTTACCTAGGTGTAGTTTTTGACTCCAAGGGCAACTGGACCCCACAAATAACAGCTAAAACTAAAGCAGTGAGGAGCTCTGTAAATGCGATCCTGAGCTTCTCAAGGAGACTTGGGGGGAAACCAAGTGGTGCATTATTAGCTTTGTACAGGGCAAAAACATTGGCTATTGCACGGTATGGAGCAGGTCTGTGGGGTTATGTGAAAACTGAAACTATACAAAAGGAGGTTAACAAGTTTCTTCGTTCGATGTTAGGGCTCCCTCCGTCGACAGCCACTTTCTCAGTCCATCAGGAGCTTGGAGCAGATTATATTACTGACATCCTCGCTATGGCACCTATCCTACTATGGATTAGGGTTTGGACCAATAACAACTTGGGTCTTAATCACAAAATACTGATGGATTGTTTAAAACTTGATAAGTATAAAGATATTGCTTGGCTGTCTTACATTTATAAGTGTTCAGTGGAACTAGGCCGCCCGAGATATTTTACGCCCCGTTTAGCTTGATAAAAGCAGACCTAGATTGGGTTAAGCTCAATTTCCTCAAACTTAAGACCCTGGAGAGAGAGGAACATCAATTAATAAAACCCACTGTTAGAGCTCATTTTATGACAATAACATGTATAGCTATTCAACCGTACCTCACTTTAGTTAATATCCCATTTCACAGGTGGCTTCTGGTTAAATTTCGATTTAACCAGATTTATACGGTACTTTGTGTTAGTGAAGGTTGGTTTAAGCCCGAGGATGCACCTGTATGTAAATGTGATGACTTTTCCCTGCAAAACAACATGCACTTAATGCTGTTCTGTCCTTTTTATAATGTTCCAAGACAGAAGTATTTGGTACCCTTACTGAAAGAGAAAGCTTTTTTACAGGCAAAACCAGCACTCCTGTATTTACAAATGCTTGAATCCCCCTTGGTGATGTTCAGCCGAGGAAATTATCTTGTCGCTGCTGTTAGAATTAGGAAGAGGAATTTACAAGTGTAATATTGGGGTTTGTGATGATTGTTGTTTTGCCTTACCTATTTGTACATGATGATTTTTAATCTTGTAATTTTTAATAATTTTTTACTGAAATTGTATTGTATGAATATTTTTATATGAATTTTGGAATGGTTTTTAACTGTCTGTAGTATGCTTTTATGATTTTTAACAAAATCGAATAAAGTGGTTTTGACTTGACTTGACTAATCTACAAGTTCTGTTTTTGTAACTTTGCATACAAAGTACGTTTTGAGTGTTTACAAATGTCAAATTAAAAGAAAGAAATGAAAAAGGAAAAAAAAACAAGAAGGAAAGAAAAGATAGAATGCTCTTTAGTCTTTCAGGGGAAATAAACACCTATAGCTACATACTGTAGTATGTAACTACTGCAGCAGACCAGGTTCGTTTAACAACCTTCTTCCAGTGATGCTGGTCTAATACTAAAGCAAAACTGACACCTCAGCAGTGACCCTGCAAAGAAATGATATCAAGAACTCAATACCATCACTACTAGCGCACTAGCGACTCGTCATCATCATCACAGCCCTTCTGCTGCCTCCCTAAAACATGGATAACACGACTAAGACCCAAGCCGGTCCACATGCACTCAACGCCACCAAGGCATCCCTTACGGATCAGTCCACTGTGGCATCCTATCATCAGACCTGTGACATGCAAGTATAGATGTGCCTGCAAGACAAAGGCTAGCTTGGCTCACAACGAGAGAACACCAGCAGCTAGCTCCCCTGGCACCTGGCTCACGGTTTTCAGAAGGATCTGCGGTGCCCACTCAATGCACAACCGAGAGCCCACGAAGCAAAAGGATTGTTCTCTCCATCTTTAACGTGGACAGGTAGATACATGAGCATCAAAAGGGGCGTCCTGCTCACTTTGCTAGAGAGACATTACCTTCTGCAGGTGAATCCTTCCTCCATGTTACTGCACTGCCCGACTCCACAAAGCCAGATATCAAAGGCTACACATATGACTTTTGACACATGTTGTGGTATTTATGCATCTTTATAAAAATGCAATGTTCGGCTCTTGGCCCTTGTTACCACAGTATGTTGAATGTTAATAGACCAAATGGCTGCCATCTCTAGAAACAAATTTGGGAGCACAAATTTAATTTTAACGTAATTCGAGGAAAATGCGAAACCCACTTCTGAATAATCACACGGAAACTGGTGAGTGCTACTTAAGAAAGGGTTTCTCAATATCATGTCCACTGCAGCTGCTCTTTCTGCGCGCCGGACCACGAGCACTATCAAATAATGATAAAGAATCGGACCTGCTATGAATATATGATGTGCTGCGCTAGGCACACTCGCTACCAGCAAGAGTGAAACAGTGAGAGGTATACACACATCTGCAAAACAAAGAGTCTGTCCAAGACCTGCGAAAGGCAACGTTGACAATTAACGAGGTAAAATAATGCAGCTATAAGCAGAGGGGAGGGAGGCCCCCCAGCAGCTCCCCTCGCTGGCTGCTGAATCCGCGGCTTTTGGGTATCAAGCACCGATCCCATAATTCAATCAGAGGCCTCTACGTGCAGGCAGCCTTAATGTGCAGACACCACACCTGTGTCAGAGGCAGGCTCGCGCCTTTCATCACAGCCTCCCAAGTTAGCCTCTGCTGCCTGCGGGCGCTGCCTGCTGCTGCACACCAGTCCGGGTGCCTGCCGCGGGACCCCGGTCATGTGAGCACTAGACCTTTCCGCGCTAACTTTGTTACAGGCAGGTTCATATGCATGCGCGTCTGCAGAGGGGGCTCTGCGTGTCGTGTCCGCTCCCTACCCCCAGGCCCGGCCGCCCCCGTCCCCGCTCGTCAGTGGAGGGCATTCAATGCTAGTGCGCACAACACACCCGTAAAATGTGTACATGTTTGTTTGTGTGGGCCCAGTAGTGTAAGAGGCATACGTGCTAAGAGCCATACATGCGCCTGCCATTAGATGTACGAATGCGTGTAGTGGTTATTCACCAGACATGCCGAAAACCGCACGCAGCAAAAACAAGTTAAAATTCTACATTAAACGTTAAAACATTTTGTTAACAAAGTGCCTACAAATATAAAAACATGCTGTCCCACATAAAAAATAATGAAACCCCGCAGCCCGGCTTCAACAGGAAGCCAGGCAACCTTTATTGGGACGGGGGCGGGGCCAGACAAATACAGGAAGCAGACGGGAGTCTACCCCGCGCTCCTGTGCCCGCCGGAAGATTTGCGTGACTACATCTCAGCGCGGCACCCGCCTGTTGCTCAGAATGACCGGATGGCTGCCGAGGGACACGAACGAAGAACATGGTGAGTGGGGCGGGTCTGGTGGGGCGGCGGGGGTCTTGGTGCGCTTGTGTGTGTGTGCTGTGTGTGTGTGCGCGCGCACGCATGTGTGTGTATGCGACGGCGGGGGTGGGTTCTCTGTATGTATGTATGGGTGCATGCGTGCATGGGCGCTTGTGTGTGTGTGTCTCTGTGTATGCGGCTGTGTATGCAGTGTGTGTGTGTATGCGACGGCGGGGATAGGTTCTCTGTATGTATGGGTGCGTGCATGGGCGCTTGTGTGTCTCTGTGTATGCGCATGCGTGTGTGGTGGTGGAGCTTCGAGGCAGGAGATAGGCACGGCGCCGTGCGCGCCCACGAGGTGCAATCTGCGCTCGTGCATATTTCTTGTCCACATTCCCAAATACGGGCGACATTAGTTGTCTTGCTGACAGCTTTCAATGCTGCATTGAAAGCTAGGTCAGCTCGACCTAAACAGAAGTTTGAGCACATATTGATAGGTAATGTGCAAGCCTCTATTTCTAAAGGTCAGAGCGCATTGATCCTCGTCCAGGGCGCGAGCAATCCCGATGGTAACTGGCACCAGTAACTAAAGATACCTCGGAGAGCCAAAAGAACCAGGTGCGCAATTAAACACTATTCCAAAATTCGAATTAGAATAGAGATAAGGCGTTAATGCCTCTCGCTGCCCCGCTCCCAGGTGCAGAATATTGGAGAGGGTGCATCGGGTTTTATCTGGCACCAACCACAAGGGCAACTTCCCTCCGGGGGCACGATTGCCTCAACTGCTGGACTCAGAATCTGGACCTGAAACAACCGTTTGCGCCCGAATGGGGATTTGCCCCTTAGCAAAGAACGGGAGTTCCTACTGGAAAACTCTTTCTATTCGCGTTTGTTTCAGGGGGCTTAGACAGCCACCATGGACCGTCCCTCAAAAAATGACCACTGATTGTAAAGTAATGCAAGGAGGTCAGAAAGGTCACAATGCAAACACATCCAGGCTGAATGGTCACAACATCAGCAGCACACGCTGGTGTAAGTCTGAACCCCAGGCCAGCGCGCAACGGCTGTGTTTAATTAACATTTGTCAGATGGAAATAATACAACTTTCCAACTTTTTGTTAGTTAAGTTCAGAGGTCGGTGCGAGTTCTAATACTTGAACCTTGTCTTGATGAAAGGAGTACAGATGTTTGTATAGAGGGCACAGAAATAATGAGCTGGAATGCCTTGTTAAAAAAAAAGGATTGAGTTTTCCAAATTTCGTGGGCAGTTTAGTAAAAATCGCTGACTTTTTTCAAAACTGCCGATTTCGTGATTTTTTGCAAATTGCGAAATCCTGGAGGGTCTGTCTATGGAATGGAGACTGCTGGGGCGAGCTGCGGCAACTAAAGGGCTTTTGGAAATGGAGCCTTATTGGGATTGATTTATTGGGCGATGTCTGGAAGAAAGGCAAAATGCCAGATTGTGACACATTGAGGGAGGAGTTCCAAATTAGGGGTGGGGGGGAGGAGTTCCTCCGATACCGACAGCTTAGAATCGCACTTCACCATCATTTGAAGGAGGGCACTCTGATACTGGAGTATTCGCCCCTGGAGGACCGCCTCCTTTTAGATCCCATGATTGACAAGGCCATATCTCTCAAATATAAGAAGCTTGTGTACAACTCCCCAGACTGCTTGGGCCCCCTACATGAGGCCTGGGAGTCGGACGTGGGTCGGACGTGGGCCTGCTCGAGGACGATGACAGGGCCGAAGCTTCACAGAGCCCCAGAGAAATAGCCTTTCGGGCACGCTTTAGGCTTGTCCAGCTCCGTATTCTGCACAGATCACATGCCTCACGCATGGTTTACATACACATGGGTAAATGTACAACAGATTAATGTGTAAGGGGCTGTGGCGAATCTGGGTCCTTCTTTCATATGTTGTGGGCCTGCCCCAAAATCCAAAGATACTGGGAGGCTATTACTCGAGTGATGACAGAGATGGTAGGAGAGGTTGTCCCGCTTGAACCGAGGTGGCATATCCTAGGAGTCACAGGAGATACGACCTGGCCACAATGGGCTAAGACTTGGTGGGCCTTGGCAGGGGGGTGGGGTGGCCAAGAGAAATATTGCTCAGGCGTGGGTGGGGGTCAACGACCCCGACACTGGCAGCCTGGAAAAAAGATCTGGTTTGGTGTCATGGTGCAGAGCGGGTGATATATCAGTCGGACTACCCACGTAAAGGTGAAAAGATATGGGGGGGCGTGGGCGAAATATAAAGGCCAGTGGACAGTGCCATAGGGGGTGCGCTTGCAATTGTCAAGAGCTGAGATGTTTCTATGTACATAGATTGCACGAATTATATCAGCGAGTAAGTGTAAATGTTATTTGCCATGTTTTGGGACGCCTGTAGTAATGTTTATCCTGTACTACTAACATGTAATTGATGATGATCTGAAGCTTGTTTTTATGTTCAATAAAAATAATTAAAAATGTATATATATCAAAACAAAACCCTTTCAGGCATAGAGTGACACATAAATTATGCAAAAAAAAAAAAGGAGAGAACTCTGGGTAGGTCTCAGTTTAGGTGGAAAGCAGCTCCTGTTAGAGCACTCTCAACACCAGCGACACTCTAGATCTGCTCACCTCAAATGTCTGTTTTTCTATCAAAGTTTTTAAGCATAGGATTAGCAAAGTGCTATCCACGCCGAGATAGAAAATGACAAAGTCTTTTGCCATTTAAACAGCAAAATCTTTCAGCATAGGACTAGTACAGTGCAGTCCTTGCCAAGCTGTAAAATAACAAAAGCCATTTATCACTCCAGGCACAATATTACAGCTTTGAATTGATAAAATACTAACTCAAGCCAACCTGAAATGAGTAAAAGCTTTTACTCATTTCAGGTTGGCTTGAGTTGGTATTTTACCAATTCAAAGTTGTAATATTGTGCCTGGAGTGATAAATGGCTTTTGTTATTTTACAGCTCGGCAAGGACTGCACTGTACTAGTCCTATGCTTAAAGATTTTGCTGTTTAAATGGCAAAAGACTTTGTCATTTTCTATCTCGGCGTGGATAGCACTTTGCTAATCCTATGCTTAAAAACTTTGATAGAAAAACAGACATTTGAGGTGAGCAGATCTAGAGTGTCGCTGGTGTTGAGAGTGCTCTAACAGGAGCTGCTTTCCACCTAAACTGAGACCTACCCAGAGTTCTCTCCTTCTTTTTTGCATATATACACATATATATATATATATATATATATATATATATATATATATATATATATACACAAAATCTTTTTTTGAGCTAAATCACCAAGACACAGAATTGCCCGTGTTGAAGTATATGTTTCAAAACTTAGCACAAATGATACGTTGCCCAAGCTGCTAATGTTCTCACAGTACAGTCCTGACCTCAATCAGTATCACTGCTGCAACATTGTTCAAATTCTCAAGTCATCTTTGGCTTCCAAAAGCAACTTTAATACTAGATAAAGGCATTTAACATGATTCATTAGTGCCACTGTATAGTTAAGTCACCTTTTACTTCTCAAATTACAATATATTTCCAGAGCAGATTCCCTCATGTTTTGTATGGCCCCCATTCCTCTAGGATTACTTTAGCAGATGTGCTGTTTACTTACAGGTAATCCTAATTGCTCAGACTATCCTTCATCATCCCAATACTTACTTAAGGAGGTGGGAATCCTAGAGTTAAAAAGGGCGTAAACTCACAACTTCCTGCAATTATAAAGCCAAAAGAATAGATGTATAACAGGCTGGAGCGTGATCTGTTGGTACGGAGATGAGAAAGGGTTAATAGGAGTAATAACGATTCCTGGCAAGTAACTGGCACATAACCTCATCAACCCTACCTCGTCCCTGTCCTTACTTGAATATGAATATACATATACAACACATCAAGACCTGAAATAAGACTTTACACTCTAATGTTAATAGCAGCACGCCAAATGTAATTCAAAAATGAAAAGGCATTACAAGGAGATAAAATTACAGAGCAGCCTTCAGGACTTTATCTCTGAAGTCCAAAAGGTTTGGAATCATTAGATCCAGGCAGTAATGATTTACAAAGGTTGAAGGGACTGCCCAGGTAACAGCACGGCAAATGTCTTGGATGGAAAAGCAACAAGTATGGGATAGATACCCTTCTAACAAAAGAGACAGGGTCAGGAAGACCCGATCGAGGAGACAGGAGCACTATATACATAAGAATACGAAGGCGGAAGCAAGTACAGTACAAAGTGGAAAGTTCGAAATTTGGAGTGAGGCTAGGAGCACCAAGGGCAACATAGATGGAACTTGCCTCTCATTAATTTAATCAGAGACATTTGAGAAAATTGGTTTGATGAAAAGTGGGCAGGTAAAGAATAGGATGTGACTCTCCGTCCAGATCATTCATAAGTTTACTCCCCCCAAAATAAAACTAATTAAAAAGACCATTTTTCTAATAGACTTAATTGGCGAGAATCAAACTACATATGAAAACGAAGTAAACGCCTATTTTATCCCACAGCTATTTTATTTTTTTAATGCTTTGTCCTGAAAAGGTGGGGTGAACCAACGGTATACCACCGCAACATAGCGTCGACAACTAGGGATGTCATTTGTTTTTCTCTGCACCGTATGGTGACAACTTGTGATGAAATCCGTTTGTCTTTGTATATTATGGTATCTTTTAGCTTTGTGACGGCTGAGACCAATTGAAATCGTTTTTTTAAAATAAAATAACAGATTACTGTGTTAGTGAGATTTTAGTGATGTAATGTTGCATACATTTTGAATGTTTTTATAAACTTTCCTTAATGATACAATATTGAATTATATAAAGAAATTACTGAATACAGTATATTTTTAGGTTTTGAGTATTCGTTAAAAGAAATAAAAGAGACATTTTTACATTAAACAGGGTTTAGTGTTTAGACTAGAGCTTTCCAAACTCTGTGTCGCGACACGGTACTGTGTCGCCTGCAAATGGTGGGTGTGTCCTGGGATGACGCAGGTACTGCAATCGTACACCAGACGTACGTGGAGAAAGGAGGAGATCGTTAGGCGAGCATGCGTGCGCTGCACATGCGCAGTTTGGCCTGCAGAGCCTTTCTTGGCAGGAGTGTGAAACAGCGGGTGTTCAAGTTCTGAGGTAGGGCATAGTGTGCGCCTTTCTGCCCGATGTCTTGTTTTAATTACATACATAAAGTCTGCAGAACAGAGCCGGCTATGTTGAGAGTTCTGCCCTCCAAGGCCGTTACCCCTCCTACCAGATGCACGACCTTTGCCCTGTTGGAATATGATGTTGTTCCCAGTCTAGGAGGGCTGAGGGTGCGCTTTAAGAATTCAACTTATTCAGCATCGTCGTGTCACTCCCCGGCTCCGGGTATCAACCGGTGAATGTTAGTGAGCAAATACACCTGCTGAAGTGATCAGTTTGTTGACAGAAGGTGCACAGGTTTGATTTTCAGCAGATTAACAACTTGTCTCTGTCGTACATACAATGTCGAGAAAAACAGCACCACTGAGTTGGTTAAGAGAAAAAAGCGGACCTTTACAGCGCCGAGAAACGTAGGAATAGAAAGTGCTATTTTTTGTAAGAGTGACCAGTGTGACTGGTGCGGGTTCAAATAATGCCTCTCTGGACATTGCGTGTGGGCTGGCCATCAGTTCATAACTGACTCCCGGTTGTGCATTCTGCACAAAACACGCTGGGTTATAAATTCCAGCAGGCCACTATTTCTACCCATGAACCAGAGACCCTCCCGGTCTCATCTAACCCCATGAACTTACTTTATGAGACCACTGTATGATGAAAGATATTTTGGGCCCAAGGGGCTGGGACTTTGGAACCCCTCAGCCCTTCAACTTGAACAGAAGCCTGTTACATCAAATCAGTAAACATCTAAAAACAACTTTACCTTAAGTGTAAAATCGTCATGGGAGTGACAGCAAAAAGGCCAGATGTAGAGTAGACCCTTTTTAAGCAACTGCATGGATGCTAACACTCATGTTCTCAAACCTTTAATTTTCACCTTTTTAGGTCGATCCTGGGCAGCGCTTAAGATGTTGTATGAACCTGTAGGGCTCATTTTGTAACCTCCCTTGGCAGCACCACCGAGATTGGCAAATGACGCGATAATCCTTTAGTATGGTGAAGCACATAAATAAATGCGCACGGAAATAAGAAACATGGAAAAACATCAGAGAAAGATAGCAAATTAAAATAAAATGACATAAGCTTCAATAAAGTAAAGTAAACGTTTAGCTTCCAAAAGCAGTGGAGCAGCACTACGAGGAATCTAAAAGGGCATGAATGAAGAGGCCTGAGGGAGGGTTCCCTCATCCCCCGTGTGGGATTGCTTCCATAGTGTGTTAAGTTGATCTGTTTTAATTTCTTACACCATACGTATATCACTCCGGTGCTGCCTCACAGATTGACCCCAGTAGGCCTAAAAGTTGTTACCGGTGTCAGGCACAGGTGACGTCGTTCCTGCACCTTGCCTGGGAATCTGTAGTGAGGTAGATGGCCACGATCATTGGTGCTGAGATGGAGCTGTACCCGGTTGCTTGCCTGTTGGGCGCTATTAAAAAGCATAAAGGCAGAAGGATGGAATTAAAATGTATGCATTTGCTATCGTTGTTGGCAAAGAAGAGAGTCACATTTACCTGGAGGGAGCAGGGTTGGCCTAGTCTCGACATTTGGGAGAGGGATGTGTGTGAGTAGAGTGGCGGAGCAAGTACGCCGCCATAAAATGTAGACATGATGATAAAGTGGAAGATGATCTGCAGGTTTGGGGGGTGCTGTGACTAAATTTGTAGCATGGGGGAAACAAGACTTTTCTTCTGAGGACACAGTTAGGTTGCTCCTGTTACAGGTGCTGTGGTGTATTGAGACAATGTAGATGATTTATTTCTATTGGGTTTGATCTACAATAACTTATTACTACATGTCAAATGTTGTGGGATGGCTGTGAGTCTTGTATCATTTTCACTTGTGTTGCTGTTTTGCTCAACAGTAAACAATACTAAATGTCTTTAAATTAAAAACTCAGATATGTGACTGGTGGTGAATGTTTGACAATGTTCAGCATTCAGTCCATCATCTTTTTCTGTTGCAATATCCATGTGCAGCCAGTATGGATGAGTCTGCAGCTGCACTCATGACTTGAATACCATTGTTCTCTCATTTAGAACTTGTATAAAATCCTCCCTGTGAACTATTGATAAGTCATTAGCAATTTGCTGCACAAAGTTCCTCAACGATATTGAGAGCTGAACACACACTCCAAATACTTGAGTCTCACTCTTAATGTGTGAGACTGGAGGTCTGCGTTTCTCTCGTATGCCCAGGGTTGGAGTGGGATTAAAAATTGGCCCGGGCACGCTAAAAAAGTGGCCCTCATTTGCATATTGCCTTTCCGCAAAACACTACTTTGGCGACGTTTTTATAAAATAGAGGCATGCTTTCTTAACAAAAAACATTTCCTAGCTCAAATAGATGAAAAGTTATGGAAAATCTCGCTATTCATGTTACCGCTCACTGGAAAAACTCGTATTCAGCAAGGCAGCAGGCAGACTTTGTGCATGGCTGAAAGGGTTGGCAGTGCGTGCACCCGCCCTTTTTGTGCCGTAAATCACTGGGGCATGTGTCAATGTGTGCATGATTATACTCTTGTTTCAGGCACAAACCTAACCTTACACCCAGTTTTGCCAGTCACTGTCTGTGTTAGAACAGATTCACAATTGCTTTATTAACCTTCCTGCTTTCTCAAATTTGCTTGAAAATGCACCTTTTGCCCACTATTTTAATAGAATTTTCTTGGGGAGGAACCCCCCGAACCCCACCTGAGGTGGTTCGGCCTCGCGCACTCACATTACCGTGTCGCAAAGCTGTGCTTTAGACAGATGAGTGGATGGCAAATGAATGTGAAGTTTTCCCAAAGCAGATGATTAAACAGGTGTGATAATACGAGTGCGAATCAGAAGATGGATCTTTCATTTTCATTGGATGGAAAAGCATCACCCGATAGGCAGAAACATGTTGGCCCATATAGCGACAGTTATTTGTTTGACACTGTCTTTTGCGCTGTTCTCGTTTTTTAATTAGGGGATGTGCCTAGTTTTTCATTAAAGTTAGTGGTTAGTCATATCACCCTATTTTACTTCACCACTTTCGGTCAGTTGCACTGTGTTTTCACTATCTGTGTCTACCATCATTAACTGGTTAAGAATTGGTGGCTCATAGCCTACTGGGTACCTGATCCAGTATCAGCAACCTACTGTGTGGCAGAAGGTCTCGATGATCAAGGGACTTGCCAGGTCACCGTTTGGACTGCCAAATGATATGACTGATCACCTGGTCTTTTTGATGGTAATCTATGATGAGATGATCTGGATCATGTTGACCAGTTTCCTAATCAGCCCCTTGTTTTGTATTCCCAGTTTACTACACTTTTGCTCCTTTTTCCCTGTCCTTTAGAATATAGCCCATGGTGACTGAGGCACCAGCTGACATAGTATAATTACAAGTCAGTCGGCCCAAAAGATTTGGCCTATAGACCTCCTAGGTTATTTTTGTTGTTCATATTGTGTAGCTGGGGAAGTGAACCAGTAGTAGGTCTTTAAACTCTGTTTCCCTATGACCCTCCTCCCTCTGTATGTTGTGTTTGTCAGTATAGATGTCCATTGTATGAGCTATGGGTGGTTCAGGAGCTCTGGCTATACCTCCTCATTTTGGAACTGGTCAATACTGAAAATCAAGATACATGTGCTGTGATGCAAGTGCATTTTTGGTTACCAGAGTGGATATGTATTCTGAGGGACTGACTGATGTTTTGTAATTGGAATGACCAAAATAGAGTCAGGACAGAATTTCAGTGTGAGGGCACTGTTCAAGTCTTTGTGCTGGAATAACTGCATCTGAAAGCGAAAATTGGAAGTGCGCTGCAAGAGTTTTTTGGGTGACTCAATAGGTATATAATGTTGGCTGCCAAGCAATGCCAGTGCTAGACATAGAAGGCTTTTTTGATTTCCCAATAGCATAATTGTGGTGCATGACATGTTGGGATATAGATGAATGTGCTAATCTAAAAACAGGAATTAAGTTGGGCATGCATAATGAAATCTAGAAAGGTGCACTAGTACTTCACACATTTATATTTTGAAAGCACAAAGGCCATGCCTTTACATTCTCACAATCTTTTCAAATACATGAAAAAGCAAGGCTTTTTGTCCAGTACCACGCTAGCATTTCAGCAGCGCTCAAGCTCCTTGACAAACACACTTTACCCTGTAATTGCTTTAACACTTCTTTGTGGTTATCAAGATCTCACCAACTGCCACAGAGATGCTATGCTTAATCCTGATTGCTTCTAATAATTTTGCTGAGGGAAGGCAGCCTATGCAGTTGTTCCAACACGGTCCCATCAGATGACATACCATGGCTGGTTGCTCAACTATAGCAAGACTGCACTTCCAAATTTAAGCATCCTTCAACTCTGAGAACTTGCTTTGCCACATCAATTCAATTTCATAAAGCTTTATTCGGAGCATTTAAAAAACATGTCCATGAAAGCACATATAGTTACAGATACAGACAATTCATACATATTTCATTAATGAAAACACATAATATAAAAATAGACAGTTATTAATTACGAACAATTCATTATACAATACATATCTCCATAAAAAGAAACACATAATACAATATATCCAGAGGGGGAAGGAATAAATATGTAAAATGTACAGTGTACAAATATTTAAAAACACATGCTTTTCCTGGCGCTAATGGCTTTGAGCAAGAAAGAAGCAGTAAAAAAGCAGATGTCCGGGTGATTCAGGTTAAAAAGCAAACTCATAGCATCCGCGATATTTCTCACTCCAAATCTATTTAACAAAGGCTTCAGGTAGAATTTCCGTAACTCCCTATACAATTCGCATGTCAATAAAAAATGCTTGGTACTTTGTTCGGTTTTATTATCACATACACATGGGCCGATAGGGCGCTTTTTGATGTTAGGGCACGCAACCAGATAATGTACAACACCCATCCTCATTCTAGTTAGTACATACTGGTGCGAGCCTCTGGTTACATGTGACAAATATGGGCTAAAACCAATAAATTCATTCATGCTATTGTACAGTACACATGTGGTTAACTTAGAATCCTCTAGGATGTGCCTTTCATTGCAGTGATTTAAAAAGATTGTTTTCACATTAGATTTGGGGATGTCCGAGAGACTGTGAGGGTCCATCAGCACATTAATCCCAAATAATTTTTGTGAACATTCAATAACATATTTGAGCCTGGGGATCTTCAGGTGCTGGTCCAATAAAAGACAGTCCTTGATAATAGCTCTATTCAAGGAGGTACCATCACTGAGCCAGATAGAGCGCCACAGTAATAGGGGCCTTAACATAATCAAATCACTTAGGGCTTGAATCCCTGTTTCCTTATGAACCAAGGAGTTGGAGGTAGACTTAGGTAAACACAAGAGCTTTTTCAGGAAGAGATTCTCCTCTACCTGAAGGCTCTTAGCAGATGAAACACCCCAAACGCCTGCCCCATATAGGGCCGCAGAAAGACATTTAGCTTGATATATTTTTAACATGTCTTTAATACGTCTATTCCCCAGCTTCTTGGCGAACAAAAAGACCCCGTTGGAACTCCTAATCATCTTAGTTCTGACTACTTTATGTTCAGTGGCCCAGCTTCCATTATTGGAGAAGGTAATTCCCAAATAGCAAAAATGTTCGACTTTTTTAACCGGGTCACCATCAATTAAATAATGGGTATTGCCTTTAATTTTTGCTTTTCCCGACCTGCACTCCATTACATATGTCTTAGACTTGTTAATCACCAGTTTCCTACTCTTAATAAAAGATGAAAAACAGTCCATCAAACGTTGGAGACCCAAGGGTGTCCTGGACAGTAACACTGCGTCGTCCGCATAGAGTAATACAGGTATATTAAGATTATTAACTCTAGGGACATCCGCAGCAACTGCCTGCAGGACGGATTCGACCTCATTAATAAAGAGAGTAAAGAGTAGGGGTGCTAAAACGCACCCCTGTCTAATACCTCTTCCAATCCCGAACTTGGTCGTACATTCCCCATTGGGTCCATAACGGACACTGGTGCGGAGCTTTTCGTACAGGCGGGCTAAGAAATATATAATACCCTCAGGAGCTCCCATTTCCAATAATTTGGCCCATAATATTGTATGATCTACCAAATCAAAAGCGCTACTAAGGTCAGCGAAACATAAATAAAGAGACCCTTTTTTTGCCTTGGTATATTTCCCTACCAGTAGCTCTAAGTTCAGGCACTGTTCAATAGTACCGCGGCCTTTCCTAAAGCCAAACTGACAGTTACTTAAGATATCGTTGGTTTCTGCCCACTCCTCTAGTCTTACAAGGAGGACCCTACTCATGATTTTTACCGATGAGTCCAGTAAGGATATAGGTCGATAATTTTTAGCGTCCCCTCGGTCACCTTTTTTATAAATGGGGACGATTATTGACTCTTCCCAGGTAGACGGTATTTTACAACAAATAGCTGTGTTAAAGATTTTGGTAAGCAATGGACCCCAAATCTCTGGTGCAGTTTTATACACGTCTATGGGGACGCCATCCGGCCCCTGGGCCTTGCCTCCCTTACTGGTTCTTATGCTAGCCATGGTTTCTGCAATAGTAATATCTAAGGCTAAGATGGGCCAGCCTTCTCCATGGGGAACTATTTGGTTACTTGAGTCGAAGATGTTAGAAAAATGCTGGATCCACAGTTCCATACTCACATTGGATGTGAGTTCAGGGACCTTGTCGTCTTTTAGGAATGGGCTATTCACCGTGGACCAGAACAGGGTACAATTATTCGTGTCCGCAGCTTGGGTAAGGTTATCCCAGGCTTCCTGCTGTAATTCAGCTTTTCTATTTTTCAGGGTCATATTATATCCCTGTCTAAGTTGGCCCACCAAACTCTTATCTCTTGGTTTCGCTGCAAGAGCCTCTTTAAGATCATTCCGGGCAGTAGAGCAAGCATGATCAAACCAGCCCCTTTTACACCTGGCCTTAAACCCTGCCTCTTTGTGAAATTTCTTATTGATGCTTAAAATGATCCTATTAAAGTGGTCGATACTGTCGGGCGAGATATCATCCTGTTCTAAAATTGCCACAATCTCTGTTAGACAACTAGAAATAATGGAATCTGATGTTATGTCCGCTTTTTCCCCCTTCCACCTCAGTCTATATCCATTCTGTCTATGAGGTTCGATATTGGCAATGATACCCTGTTCACAGACATAATCATCTTTCCAGAAGGTTAATTCAGTGGACAAACAATTATGATCACTCAACATAATATCGATCACCTTGGGCATTGGACATAGCGGAGCAATGGTTGAAGACATACACATAAAATCAATACTGGTATTAGCGCCCCTTCCTTTAAAAGTAGGTATATTTTCGCCCATGTCGTTTTTAGCATTGTCCATAATTTCCATGTCATATTGAATCAGAAAATTGTTCAAGGTTTCCCCATAGGTGTGATGGGGAAAATGGACTTCAGCTTCCCCCAGTCGGTTATACACACCGCAAACCTTCTGGGCGGATAATGGGCACACACAAACGTTAAAATCCCCCACAAAAATAAATTCAAATACACCATTAAAATTCTTCATGAAATTGTTCAATGCCGCATCTAATTCGTTAATTGCAATATGTCTAGTGCTGTCGAAAATATTGTTATAAAAATTAATCAGTAGAATATTTCTGCCGGCTTCTTGTGTAAGCCATAGAATTTGTGAATGCGCCCCCACATTGACAAACTTTTTCACTGAGATGGGTAGTTTAACTGAAATTAGCACCATCAACCCTCCTTTAGCTCTACCATGGGTTGAGGGCAATGCTGGAAGCTCATAGGACACATACCCATCAATGCCTTTGAAATTTTTGCACCATGTTTCCTGTAGGCACAGAATGGTATATAAATGCACAAAATCCTTCCATCCTAACGCAACCTCCTTGGCTGCAATTCCGGCAATATTCCAGCTAGCAATGTAACAAGGTAACTTCCCTCTCTCTTGGCTAACATTTGGCAGTTCAACGCTAGATATGGACATGTTGTTCTCCATAATAAAAGGCTCTATGTTAGATATAAAATTTGAGACGTCACCCCCTGTCAGCATACAGTTCAAACGCACATCATTGCCCGTTATATCTATAGACAAAATTACATTTTCATTAAGGGTACTATTTCCTACATCCCTTAGTAGGTCGATCTCATGTCAATCGTTCTGATCTAGAAAACTCAGGCTCTGAAACCTATTCTGGGTTGGGACCTGGTAAACCATTCCATTATCGAACAAAGGGGAACTACCTGGTGGTGCAAATAAGTTGGGGGTATGCATTAAAGATGGAACATTCCCCCCTAACATAGGATTCCCCTTGTGCATTGGATGGGTAAATAGACCAGGAGGTGCAAATGAGTTGGGGGTATGCATTAAAGAAGGAACATTTCCCCCTAACATAGGATTCCCCATATGCATCGAAGGGGTAGATAGACTATTTTGTGGACCAAAGGAAGAGTTAGGCATCATTGGTCTATTTGCCATAGATGAATAGGTAACATTACTCGATACCCTCTCCTTACAATTAACATGGGGTTGCCTACTTAGATGGTTGTAAAAGTAGCCCAGTGGTCTAGCAACTACTTCTGTCTCCGACTGTGTAATTGCGGCCGCTCTAAGCAAGACGGTCGCAACATGTTGCGGATATTTAAAATTAATTATCACACAATCCCCCTCACAGACTGTTTTGGTATTACCTATCCAGTTGACTCTTCTGATAGAGATGATTTGATCGGAATAGCCAACTGGATAACCACAATGTAGGTTTAACCAAGAAATAGTTTTATTCCTCAAAGAATCAGCAGTCTCATGATCATTTGAGGGCTGGGAAAGGATTGGGACATTAGTTAATACCACAACGTAAGGTACACAGTCGGGTGGGAGATCAACTGGGCGTCTGCATATCCTAGTAGGTACCCCATTAGGTCCCCTTGTCGTATTGGGTGGGGCTGACACCACTGGTGCCGACACTTGCATGGGGGCTGATAGTATGGCACCCGACAATGTACTTGATACCCCAGTATTAGATTGTTTTAATGTTCTATCTGCCTCCTGAGTCGATGTGGATATTGGCTGCAGTGGTACTTTGGAGGGGTATTTCCTGGTAGTAATAGAGGGCGCACTAGTTGAAGCTTTAGGCTGCTCCTTATCTCTTGTGGGGGCAGTGGCTGAGCAAGTTGTCTTTTTAATATCGGCTAAAGACTTTTCTAGGTTATCAGCATGCTTATCTACCACACCCCTTAGCCTAGCTATTTCCTCCTGAAGATCTCCTATTTTATTTAACAGGGGCTCTACCACCATATTAAGTTTACTTAGAATATCACTCATTAGTAAATCAATTTGGTCAGGCTTGATGGAAACATATTTATCTTGGCTCGGAGTTCCTATGTCCTCAGTATACTCCAAATGTTTGGTGTCTTTTTTCTTTCTTGTGATAAGACTACCTCGCTTAGGGGCCGTTTTTCTACAGGCTCGCATAAATTTGGAAGCCCTACCAGATTGCTGAGGGGTTCCCCTAGCATTATCACATGAGTCATCTTCCCCCCTTATCGACGTATCTGGAACCATAGTTAGATCAACATTAGTACTATTATCAAACTCTGCTGGGACATTCATCTCATTAACAAAATTGTCTGAGTTGATATAGTTGGTTACATCTACAGATGAGTTCGATGGATGGTCTGCAATAGTACTTTTTCCCAGTGATTTCCTTCTATCACAGTTAATTCTGGAGACCACTTTCAATAGGTAATTATCCGGTAATGTACTTTGGACTGACATTTTCAGGGCTTGGTCTGAAGTCTTAATAAATATTACTTAAAAACAGGGGGACCAAATGAAGTTTCCACGATGTGTAGGTCAATTGTACTCACTGTTGGAGCCAAGGGGGGTGGCCCTGCCCGGCCTCCTCCGGCCACAGACGGCCCCGCCCTTGTCCCGGGCTTCTCCCGGACGCTCCCGCGCGCGACTCGCGGGGTCGATAGGGGGTGTCAGGCTTTATCTGGCGCCTCCGGGCGCTCTTTGCGCGTCACGGGCGCGCTGCAGGCACAGGGAGTGCTGGGGAGTGAAGTCCGGTAGCACTGGACGCCTCCCTCCGCCTCCCGGCGTGTTGTCGTCCCGCCGTTTCCCTCACGGCAATGCCCGTCGGCAAGAAGTTCAGGTGAGCTGCTTGGTGTTCCCCCACTAGGCTCCCGGGGGGTCAGGCTTTATCTGGCGCCTCCGGGCGCTCTTTGCGCGTCACGGGCGCGCTGCAGGCACAGGGAGTGCTGGGGAGTGAAGTCCGGTAGCACTGGACGCCTCCCTCCGCCTCCCGGCGTGTTGTCGTCCTGCCGTTTCCCTCACGGCAATGCCCGTCGGCAAGAAGTTCAGGTGAGCTGCTTGGTGTTCCCCCACTAGGCTCCCGGGGGGGTCAGGCTTTATCTGGCGCCTCCGGGCGCTCTTTGCGCGTCACGGGCGCGCTGCAGGCACAGGGAGTGCTGGGGAGTGAAGTCCGGTAGCACTGGACGCCTCCCTCCGCCTCCCAGCGTGTTGTCATCCCGCCGTTTCCCTCACGGCAATGCCCGTCGGCAAGAAGTTCAGGTGAGCTGCTTGGTGTTCCCCCACTAGGCTCCCGGGGGGTCAGGCTTTATCTGGCGCCTCCGGGCGCTCTTTGCGCGTCACGGGCGCGCTGCAGGCACAGGGAGTGCTGGGGAGTGAAGTCCGGTAGCACTGGACGCCTCCCTCCGCCTCCCGGCGTGTTGTCATCCCGCCGTTTCCCTCACGGCAATGCCCGTCGGCAAGAAGTTCAGGTGAGCTGCTTGGTGTTCCCCCACTAGGCTCCCGGGGGGTCAGGCTTTATCTGGCGCCTCCGGGCGCTCTTTGCGCGTCACGGGCGCGCTGCAGGCACAGGGAGTGCTGGGGAGTGAAGTCCGGTAGCACTGGACGCCTCCCGGCGTGTTGTCGTCCCGCCGTTTCCCTCACGGCAATGCCCGTCGGCAAGAAGTTCAGGTGAGCTGCTTGGTGTTCCCCCACTAAGCTCCCGGGGGGTCAGGCTTTATCTGGCGCCTCCGGGCGCTCTTTGCGCGTCACGGGCGCGCTGCAGGCACAGGGAGTGCTGGGGAGTGAAGTCCGGTAGCACTGGACGCCTCCCTCCGCCTCCCGGCGTGTTGTCGTCCCGCCGTTTCCCTCACGGCAATGCCCGTCGGCAAGAAGTTCAGGTGAGCTGCTTGGCTTTGCCACATATTTAATGTGGTTTAACAAAATGATGGAAACTATTCCAATGATAATGGATATCTGCATGTTAAACAGTCTTTTCTCACACTTTCTTCTACACCCATGCAAAGATGCAGCTACAGGCTTGCTGAAACACTAGATTAACAGCCTGTGTATACATTAATAACAAAAAAATTCCCACAAAGGCCACAGCGCACTCACACAATTCTATTAATTCAAAAGCTATATTCTTTCTAATGCTTAAGCGTTCCTTCACTCACTTCTAGGCATCGAAGTCATACAATTTTTACTAGACCTACAGGTCTAGTAACATGAATAATCTACTCGACCTAACTATAATGTACCTGACCTGTAAACTGGTCTCAAATTGTGTGATTCTAGGCAAAAATTTTATTTTACAGAGCCACCTTTTTCTTCACTATTACGTTTGACAGCACCTTCAAAATATGTGG
The DNA here is from genome assembly GCF_964261635.1 of Lissotriton helveticus. Taxonomy (NCBI): domain Eukaryota; kingdom Metazoa; phylum Chordata; class Amphibia; order Caudata; family Salamandridae; genus Lissotriton; species Lissotriton helveticus. Next base: position 599,512,869 of record NC_136073.1, on the reverse strand, counting down.
GCTCAGCATTTCTACTGTATATAAAAAAGTCTTGATTGATTAAATAGACATTACGTTTGCTACATGTGTAATAAGAATCTAGCCAACATATAGGGTACAAATGATCCCTGACTTGCCTCTTAGTTCCCTAACAGCACTGCCATCAGGGCAAAAGTGTTTCTCAGTTCATGTTCAAAAACTCACTTTTAATAAATGTATTAATAAATCATGATGTGGTAGCGCTTCTGTTATTTACAGACAATAAATTGACCATTGAAATGTCCAAAAACTTCCCAATTAACATGGTTTTAGAGATAAAATGATATAGTGTATAAAAATAATCTGTGAAAATTGGGTTTCAGCAAACGTATTTATCATTTGCACATCAAGTAAAGTGTTCAGATTTATTTTCATTCCATTAAAATATTTGTTCAGCACACAGAACCCCCCAAAATGGGCTTTCATACCTACCGAAATATATTTTGAAATGCTGGTATACTTCACTTACTAGGCAGTTAATTGTTGTGTAGTTATGAAACAAAAAGGACAACACCCTACAGCCTTTCATTTCCCACTCTGGGCATCACTTCAGACAGTTCACTTTAAAAAATCCTGAAAGTTTGCATTCTGAGAAAGAAAAGTAATTGTAAGAAGATGTAAACTGACTTCTGACCTCTGTCTCAGAGACAGAGCAGATGTGATGAGATAAAAACAAGATTCAAAGTAATCTTTAAAGCTCCATCACTTTCTGAGTGATCAGAATACCTGTTTTTGTCAGATCGCCAGAATAGGCGAGTGGAGCCTAAATATAGCTGGAATGCTAAAATCCCGCTCGCCATGGCGAGTAGATATCTTGAGGTTTGAGTTCTTCTAGCTTCAAATTCAGGGTCTAGCAAAGCAACATAACACAATAAAAGTATGATTCTGGTCCTCACAAACAACAGCCATACACTACACATATAGATTATATGACATATACTAGTTCACAGGGCTGGAACACGAAACAAATCTACTGCAGGCACCCAAAAACTAGAGGCTAAAGGCTATCATAAGAGACTGGAGGACACTCCAGGGTTGGTATCTTAAAAGGTCCGCCACACAGAAACTGGCAACAAGGACAAATGTAACAGCAACTCTGTTCGCTTACTTAATATTCACAAACGCAGCACTGCATTTTAAAATAGCATGTGGGGTAAGGTATCTCCTGCAAACGCACTGCATTTTAAAACAGCACGCAGGGTTAAGGCATCTGCTACAGAGATCTGTGGGTGTCCATAGAGTTGTGTGGTCAAGAGGGGCGAGATAACTCTGGGGTTAAATGCAATTGCCGGTGAGATTAGTTGGCAGTCTAGCAGCAGCTTTGAGATAATAAAATCAAAGAGTGAATTTATATGCCTACTGCAAAGCATAGCATGCAAATCACAGATTTCTATGTTATGCAGACAGCTCAGTGGGTTACTTCCTCTTTTGTAGAAATTCGTTCTGGCACAAATTACAATCCTTTTAATATAGGATTATCGATTTATGAGCTGGCATCAATGACCTATAACAAAACAACGTTTTGATATTCCAACATTGCTTAAAAGGTTGCTTTGGGCTGTTAAAACTACTTGTTAGTAAGTACTTTATAAATGGCTGTCACTTACAGGATATGTATACCTACCATAAAAAACATAGAAAAATCAAAACCCTCCCTCAAATTCAGCTTATCTTGAGTGCTTAAGTATCAAGTTGACTGCGATTCTTGTTAAAGCTCCAGCTAGCCCATAGCCTGGGCGAAACTCAAATAAAAGAAGTGCTGATGACCCTTTAAACTGAGTAATGTTGGGCTCAGCTGGAACTGAAATGCAGGTAGATTTGAGGGATGTAAAGTACACAAAGTGCCTCAATGCTGAATACGCCCTGGTGTTGTCATCAAGACATGTCAGATGATTTCAATGGACCGGCCGATCATTTTCAAGGACAGCTGCTGGATCCCCTTTAATTTCCAGCACGGGAGGTCCATCCATGGCATTTCCACGTAGTGGCGTATTACCCAAATGCGCTGCCCGTCATTGGACTAAAGCCCTACCTAAAGTTGCAACTACGACAATGACCTTCGTAAGGTCAAGTTGTATCATACCAGTTAATTTCTAGCATGTGTCTGTGCAATACGGTACTAGAAGTTGTATATTTTTAACGAGAAAGCAGAACCGCAATTACTAAAATGCTAAGAAACAGAGATGACTGACACACGACATGACTTTTATGATCTGGTGCACCACTATATGACTAATAAGTACTATTGCACTGCGCATCGCCTGGACATCAGGAGGTTTCACGGTCCACAACAGACTCTCCCATACCACTTCTATCATCCCCATGTTGAATAAACAACCTAAACTCGGTCGATCACACAGTAAACTTTATTGCATAGCTTGCGTGATTAATCTAAGACCATATGGTTCAGGCAGTGCAGACTATGACAACGTCGCATAGTACCCCTGTGATCTCTCCCGTAACCCTCTGAAAATAATCGCATTAATGCCCTGCTCCTCCCCGTCGTTGTTACTTCAAATTACGCATACTCTCTCAAATACTACTAAAGTCACCTCAATAATAAAGCCGCCATCTTCCAACTCAAAGACAGGAAGTGATGTCAGCCAGACTTTTGACCTATAGCCAGAGGATTGTATGACGTGACGCAATTTTAATGCGCCACTCGTACGTTTTCAGGCGTTCATCTTAGAACAACATTAATTCTTACAGCGAAGTACAATATTTTTGTTTTGAAATAAATGTACTATTTAAGTGCTGCTATATAAAAAGCGAAATATAATTTAACTACGTATATTATTTTAGTATACTTCTCAATCAAGCTATATCTTTCACAAATACCCCCGTGGATGAAAATAGAGTATATTTTTGCTGCGCTACCTTCTATAACTGGAAAGACAATGAGCATTGCCATTTCACGTCAGCAGCGACTATTCCACTTATACGGTATATAGCTGACAAGGCAGCTGCGTGTGTACCAGTAAAGGACGGCCATTTTGGACAGGGTCTGAAGACAGGGTCGGAAGTGTTTGAAAAGGAATATTGTCTAACAGCTAGAATGCTAACATGTTGATTGAAATAATCCAAAAGAAGTCACGTCGTTTCCCATGAGGATGAATTTAACCACTACCGGATTTCGAAAAATCAAATGTTTACTCAACTCTGCTGCTTGCTGAAAATCAAACATTTAACCCCGCAGCACAAAGCACTATTCTCTGGACCACTCGTAGCCAGTATTCTAACATTGACGTAGAAGAGGCAGTTGCAGCAGAGGGGGCGCCAACCACTGAGCTTTCAGGCAGGATCTTAGACAACGTTTCAGTAGTTAATAGTTAGGGCTCCCGGTTTTATGGTATTTTTTTTTGCCATTTCCGTCTGTATTTATCAATATATATATATTTTTTTTTGTAAAATTCTTATTTGTGTTTGTTTTGAAGAACATAGAAAATAATACAAGCGACAGCCCCGTAGTGTTCCTCACACAGGGAGTAAAGAAGAGGCAAACAGCACATTGTAATCATCATATCAGGTGTGGCTGCCTCTTTGTAGTGTTCTCCATGTACTTGTGTTTGGTGCCCTTTTGTAACATGCACACACCACTTTGCCCTGGTAACACACGGTTTGCTACCTCTCACATGTTCTACCTTTGTTACCTGCACAAGTGCCACCTCTGCCTACGTAACGCTTTTTGTGCATGAGTGTCTAGCACCTTTTGCAGTATTATACCTCAAATGATACTTTGTTTTCTCTTGTAACCGCACACTTGTCACTTTTTCCTCTTGTGCACTTTTCACTACCTCATGTATTTTTGGTTGCTCATAATTTTTACTACCTCATGTATTTTGTTTGCTCACAATTGTCACTTTACCTTATGTAACATAACGTTTGCAATCTTTTAATGTGTAATGTTTCTCATTATGTTTCATTTCTGTTCCTATTGTGAAGCGCTCTGACGCCTTCGGGTAAAGTCCGCGCTATATAAAAATGCATAAAAAATGCATAAATAAGGTACCACAGTGCAATTGGAAAGATCAGTCTCTGATGTCAATCAAAGTCCATCCCTCCTCCGAAGCCCGGAGGGGTAGGGGTTCTGCCAAGTAGGGGTACCGAAGCAAGGCGATTGATACAGTGCAGAAGAAGTTTGAAGCCTCCAGATGCCTTGAGGGCGTCGCAACAGTGAACAGAACTACCATACCCCTCCCCACCCCCCTCCCTACCTACCCCCCAGGTGGTGGTGACTCTTGTACACATGCATCCCTTCATTCATACGGCCATGGTTATATCTGGAAGAGGTGGAGTGTGCGTAGTGAGGACGGCCAAACTGCTGATAATAGCCCCCGTGAGAGAAAGCGGACCAGGGGACCCCATCGAAACATGAAGTTTTTGAAGGCTCCTAGGAAGATGTCCGCTACTCGTTCCACACTCAATAGTCTCCACAGTCTCGCGTGCCACAAGGATATCGCCGGGGCCTCTGGCTTCTTCCAGGCTGCCGCCAGGGTGAGTTTGGCAGCGCCAAGGCAAAGCCACAAGATTTGTTTGTCAGGTCTGGTTTGATGTTCGAGAGCTGGGTCCCGGAGACCCAGCAGGACGTGGGCTATGGAATCAGCCACCGGATATCCGAGAATGTCTTTGATGTGGGACAGAATCTCTTCCCAATATGGGCGGATGATCGGGCAGTCCCACCAGATGTGGCGGAAGTCACCTAAGAGACCACAGCCCCTCCAACACCGGTCTGAGGAGGCCGGAAATATGCGATGTAACTTGGACGGGTACAAGTACCAATCCATAAGGGTCTTGAGATGGGCTTCACGTAGGTCTACGGAGTGGTTGTGCGTCGTAATGTCGCGCCAAAGACCCGACCATTTCTCATCCGTAATATCTCTCCCAAGAAGTTCCTCCCAGTGCCCCATATAGCGGGGACGGGGTGCCACAGCAGTGGTAAGCAGCAGATTATAAAGAAGGAGATAGCGCCTCTCATAGTGTTGGTTCGGAGAAAAAAGGCCTCGAATGGGGACAGGGGTCTAGTGGCTGCGTCGCCTATCCCCGAGGAGGTAGCCCAGTGGAGAAGCTGGAGGTGTTGATACCGCTCCGAGGCCGGGACGCCATAGTCCCTCATGCAATTAGCAAAGGTGAGTGGGGCAGATCCGTGGAACAGGTGTGTAAGAGCCCTACAGCCCCCCTCCCTCCACAGTTGAAAGAGGCCCTCTTGCAATGCCGGCGGGAAAGCCGATTGAAGTGGATCGGTGTAAAGGGGGAGGGAAACGTAGTCCAGCGGTCATCACCAGAGACTGTGTCCCATACTTTCAGTACCGTGCTCGTGGGCGTACTGATGTAAGCGTTCCTGGGCCTGTCCACCTTAGGCTTCCAAGCCAGGTCCCAGATGGACCTCCCTGCGACACTCCTGTCCATGTGCAGCCAGTGTTTTTCTGAGAGTTGTTGAGACCATTCCACCAGCACTCGCAATTGCGCAGCCTTGTAATAGAGGTGCATATCGGGGAAACCCACCCCCCCCTCCTTCCGCGGTCGCCGCAGAGTAGCGAAGGAGAAACGCGCTCGGCCCCCCTGCCAGGTGAAGCGCAGCATAAAGGTCTTAAGGCGCCGGAAGAAGTCCAGATCCATCGGAATGGGAAGGGCCTGGAAGAGGTACAGAAATTTGGGGAGGAGGACCATCTTTAGAGCGTGGATTCTACCCAGCCACGAGATGTACTTCGGTTTCCAACGATCTAAGTCTGCTCGCACCGAAGCCAGCAGCGGTGGGTAGTTCGCCGAGAACAACTTCCCTATGGTAGGCGTCAGATGAACTCCCAGGTACAGTAGGGAGGTGGTCGCCCAAGACAGAGGGGTCAATAGCCGCACTCGCTCCATCTCTGTAGGAGGCAGTGTGAGATTGAGGATATACGATTTATCAAAATTGACCTTGAAACCGGCCACCCCCTCGAAGCGACGGAGGACTGTGTGGACGTGTGGGAGTGAGTGCGTTGGGTCCCCCACGGACAACAAAACATCATCCGCAAACAGGGAGATTTTGTGTTGCTCACCGGTAAAGGGGAGACCTTGGATTCCCTCATGCTCCCTCACTGCTAGCGCCAACGGCTCAATGCTCAGCGCGAAGAGCAGGGGGGAGAGGGGACAGCCCTGTCGGGTACCACGGGAGTGTGAAAAGAAGGTGGACAGGTGTCCATTGACCATCACTCTAGAGCGGGGATCGCTGTAGTTATCCCGTATCATGGTTATAAACTTATCCGAAAAGCCAAAGGCGGCCAGGGTGCGGAATAGAAACCCCCAGTCCACGCGGTCGAAGGCCTTCTCGGCGTCAAGGCCCACCAGCACGGCTGGGATATGAAACCTATTGGCTTTTTCTATCAGGTGGACCACTCGCCTCATATTATCATGGGTCTGTCGGCCCTTGATGAATCCGGACTGGTCCGGGTGGACGAGGACCGGCATTAAGTCCTGGAGCCTACGTGCAAGGATAGAAGAGTATAACTTAGCGTCAATATTGAGGAGGGCTATCGGGCGATATGAAGAGCATTTGGACGGGTCTTTCCCCATCTTAGGGATAACGGAGATCACCGCCTCAGCCATAGATCCCGAAGTTCTCCCAGTCTACGCCATTTCGTTAAAGAGGGAGACTAGGTAGTCACACACCTCCGATGGGAACGTCTGTTAGAAAAGGGCGGTGTAGCCATCGGGACCCGGCGCCTTGTGGAGTTTCAAAGCCCTGATGGCGTCCAGCACCTCTGTTCTTGAGATGGGGCAGTCAAGAAGTCATTCCGTTCCGCAGAAACCTGGGGTATAGGGAGCTCTGCCAGATAACTCGTCTGCTCCTCAGAATCGAGGACATCCCCCGCGTAGAGATCTGCATAAAAGCGGCCAAAAAGGGCCGCCTTGTCCTCGTCTCGGTGGTGCAGGTCACCTGACGAGTCCCGGAGACCTCCAATGTATTCCCTCTCCCTCTTATCCCAAAGTTGGCGGGCCAAGTGTCGTCCCACCTTGTTCCCCTGAGTGTACGAGAGGTGCCGGAGCCGTAGGAGGGTGAATTCCGCCCGATTATTGTAATGGGCCTTTAATTTCCCCCTAACCGCTGTCAAGGGGCGAAGGGTCAGTCGAGACGGGCAGAGTTTGTGCGCTTGTTCCCAGGCAGCGAGTTCCGCCTCCAGCCCTTCCCGCTCTTCCCTCCTCAGTTTGTTAAGTTGAGCATTGAGGGCCAGGCAAGTGCCCCGCAGCGAGGCCTTGCAAGCATCCCAAGTGGTGAATACAGACGTGTCCGAGACGGGATTAAGGGACAGGAAGTCCCGAATGGCCTTTCGTAGTTCCCTGCATGAGGTGTCGTCCCGTATCAGCGTGGCCGGAAAGTACCACTTGCGAAGGTTGTCACCCTTCGCCGCCCAGTGTATCCCAAGGACCAGCAAGCTATGATCAGACACAGATAGTGGAAAAATGCTGGAGTCGCGGACATCTCCCCTCAGCGCTTGGCTCAAAAAGATATGGTCTAGGCGGGAATAGGAATGGTGGACATGCGAAAAGAAGGTGTAATCTCGGGACTGGAGATGCAGGGAGCGCCAGCCGTCAATCAGGCCCAATTCACCCACCAGTCGCTGCGTTTCAGTAGAAAACAGGCCAGCGTCAGACCTCTGAGTGCCAGAGCTATCTAGGTCCCTGTCCCAAACCATATTAAAGTCACCGAGCAGAAACAAGTGCCCCTCTACAAAGTCCCCCACCCTACACAGCAGATCTTGGATAAAGCTATTTTGACCTGCTTTGGGGACATATACTACCACAAAAGTGCAGAGCCTACCATGCAATAGCCCCTTGACCATCAGCCAGCGGCCCTCCCTATCACAGTTCACCCCCAGTGGCTGGAAGTGGAGGGACGCGCAAAATAAAAGGGCCACCCCCCTATGTTTAGTGGAGGCGGAGGATCTGTAAATGAGGGGGAAATGCCTGTGCTTAAGGCGTAGCTCATCTCTGCGCGCTAAATGAGTCTCCTGGAGGCCCACCACATCCAGCTGGTGATCATTTAAGTATTTCCAAATTTTCTGGCGTTTCTGCGGAGAGTTCAGACCTTTCACATTCCAAGTACCAATACTAACTGGCATCGTAAAACATTAAATCCAGCCGCACAGCTATCACCTTGTCGAAGAACCACGACATACCTCCCACGTCTGTACCCCCTCTGCACTCCATCCTCACCTCCCCTCTCGCTAGGCTGCCACTCCCCCTCCCTAAGCAACCCCCAGAGCCAATCCCCAAGCTGTACCAAAGGTCCTGCCATTGTCTGCACCAGCTCGACAGCATCTAAACAAGGAGTATAATTGGCACAATAGTCAAGGCTCGCGCCAACAAACCCCAGAAGTAGTACCAAACCAAAAGCAACAGTCATACCCAACCACACATTCCGGTCACCACCACCCCCCTGTGCAACCCCACCAACTCTCCTACAACTCCCCCTCCCTACTCCCTCAACACACCATCCCGGATCCCTCCCACCCAAAACCCAGCAGAACAAAGGAAGGATACAAAACGGGTAACAACAGCTCCCATGCAAGGGCAAGTGTAGTCGCCCCCTTGTGGTGGGGGAAGGGGCACCAGTGTGTGTGCCCTCCGAGGGCCGGACTGTGGTGTCTTCCCAAAAGTACACGTTACCCACAGTACCTGAAGACGAAGGGCCCCTCCGGCGCCATAGGTCTTCGCTGCAAGGCTCAAGCCGCCCCAGAGCTAGCCTGTGACGATGGCACCGTCACAGATGCAACGGAGGCAACCGCTGCCCCCCGTTCCTGCAAGCTGGTCATGCGATCAGGCCGTCTCCGGTTCCTTTCACGGCCCACTCTCTGCCAAGATGGCGACCGGCGTCTCTGCCTCGAAGGGGAGCCCCCGTCATCGGAAGCAGGGGATGCATCAGCAAGGCCTAAGATGTCCCTGGCCGCCTGAAGAGACCGGACCTGCACCAGTCTGTTCTGCCACCTGAAGATGAGACGAAAGGGTTGGCCCCAGGTGTAGGAAATAGATTGTTCCCTGAGGTAGGAGGTTATAGGACGAAACTCCCGTCTCTTCTGGAGTGTCGAAGCCGCCAAGTCCTGGAACAGTTGGGGGCGATGGTCTCGGAATTGCAAGGATGGGGTGTCCCGAGCCTTTCGGAGAATGCTCTCCTTCAGTTGGAAGTCGTGGACGCAAACTAAAATATCGGGGGGAGGCCCCCCTCCGCGTCTGGGCAAGCCGACCCTGTGCACCCTGTCCAACCCGACAGCAGTCACCTCCTCGTCATCAAGAACCTGTAGGAAGAGCGCTTCCACATATCCCCGCAAGTCACCAGCTTCTCCGTCCCATGGCACCGCCCGGATGCGGATGTTGTTCCGGCGGGAACAGTTCTCCAAGTCCTCCGCATGCGCCTGGAGATCCAGGTTCTGTTCTGTGAGTCGGAGAACATCTTGTTGTAGCTGATGCACATCGTTCGCTACACTGAGGTCATGATCCTCCAGGGTGGCCACTCGTTCCCCAATGCCGTCCACATCTCTCCGCACTTCGCGAAGGTCCGAGGCTAGTTGAGAGCGGAACTCCGAGATGTCTTCCTTTATGGCGGCGAAAAGCTCCATCATAAAGGCCTTGGTGGCAGGAGCCTCATCGTCGTTCTGCTTGGGAGACGCGCTGGGTCCAGGAGATGCCGGCTGTTGGGACCCCTTCTGTGGTGCGTCCTTACCAGGTTTCCCTTTACGCTGTGACGCGGACATCGTGGCTCCGGTCCGCTGTGAGGACACATCGCAAGTCCCACTGTAGATAGCGTCAGCCCTTCGCAAGAACAGCCGGCTCCAGCCCAGGGACCAGTCGAACCACCACTTCAGCTCCGGGACTCCCAGGCCCTTCTCCAAGAAGTGAACACTGCGTTTGTCCAAAGCAGCCTCAGGTGCCGATACCGGACTCAAGCGCCTTGCGGTCCGCCTAGCACCACGTGGCGTAGGCCGCTTGCCACCACACACTCAGCCCGGGTGCCTGTGCAGGTCCCTTCCGCACAGGCGCCGCTAGTACGAATGGTAGTGTTCAAAGCAGGGCTCCCTGCTAACCAGATCTCCAAAGATTCGGGCTCACCTCCCACTGCAATCATCCGCTACCAGGACTCGTGCTTCAGCAGGCAACGGCAGTACCTCCGCGGCCGTCGTCCCTTAGGCATGCGCCAATCAGGTCCACCCGCAAGCCAGGTCCCAAGGGGTCTGTCCAGTGCCGCGGGGGGTCGCCGCCGCTGCGCAACGCCAGGCAGAGTCTCTCTCCGCACCTTCAATGTTACAGACGCACGCAGGCCAGGTTTTTCAATGGCGGCTCACCGCCGCAGCAACGCAGCTCCCCAGGCGAGGCACAGACAAGGTGGTGTGGTGGCACTTCAGGGCGTTCTCCTCATATGGTCAGTGTCCCGGGGAGATTCGCCCAGGCAAGGCAGCCCCAGCCACCAGGACAGATCAGGGACGGGGGGGCGAGGCAGAGCAGCCGCGGCGTTCGCCGTCCCCTGCCGGCCGCCACCTTCGGCACCCTCCTACCGTCTGTAGCGGAGTCTCTCGATGAGGGCGCATCCCTCCGGAGCCTGGCGTCGCACCCCCGATAGGCGGCAAGCCGAAAGCCGAGTAGGCCGAAGTTACTCCTGTGCGCGGGCCGCCGCCCGCGTCTGCTCCTCTCTTACGTGGCGTAGGATGTCCGGCCTCAGACGCCACTCGAGGCCGGGGATCGCAGGGCCGCAGACCGCCGCTGTGCCTGAGTCCACCTCCGGGCCTCCTCTGGACGAATTTGTGGCACCGGACCCAGCCCCTCCGCCTCGGGGGTCACAGCAGGCAGTGGGGGCGCCGATAGCTCGCTGCTCCAGGGGCTTAACAATGCTAAGCTGAGTTTGGCGCCGGAGGGACTCTGAAAGACGTCTCACTCCGTCACCATCTTGGCCACCTCAATATTTATTTTTGGGACATTTTATCTGTATTTATCCATATTTATTTTTCCCACAAGTAAAAGACGTCGCTGCAGGTAGTATTTTTCCACATTTATTTAAATTGACAATGCACAGATACACTTGTTTGTTATTGGTCAATACATTAATCTGAAAACTTTGCCATTCGCAGAATGTCCCAAATATAACTTATATGTTATGTTTTATCTACATGGCACACATTCTACCATTTTCTGCTATCATTTGATTTTAGACCTCTGCTTTCACGGATTTTATTGCAGACTGGCTTCTGGTGTTTGTCAGTTTTAGAAAGTTTTTGTCCGAATATTGATCTTTTTTTTATGGTTATTACATGTCTTATAAATATTCTGGTTGTGGCTGTGAGTCAGGCAATACGCCTAAGATGGTTTTGATGGTGGTTTAGTCTCTGGGTGCTCTCTTATCCCCACAAACTTAGCCCTCCTCTGCACACCATTGTTGAATTTGCTCACTTTAAGCAGGCGGTGACCCGGGGTGCTCCAAAAGTGCAGAGATCTGTAATGTCTTCATCTTTCTTCTATTTCTATTTTTGTCTTCACTCTGCCTTTCATTCTAGAATCCAAGCTGGATTCATTCTTTCTCTCTGCTTCTGACATCTAACAGCCGCTCTGCCCTGGGTCCGTTACTTGCTTATACTATTTAAGACTTAATAAAGTCTCTTCCTTTAAATACAAGAGTCTGCTTCCTGCTACCATTTATTCCTCGGTACATATTTTGGTACCAGGAGTGGGGCAAGAGGAGAAACCTTTCCTCTTCCCGGTCCCACTTTCAGATCTCAGAGGAATTTCATTTTTATGATTTATTGCCCTGCTGACGTCGGAAAGCTTCGTCTCTTTGGACGCGCTCTAAAGGACGCTTCATTGCTTTTCTGGCAAGCAGGTACAACGTGATACTTTGTTGCAACAGACCCACGGCGTTCAAAAGATCCCGATTCTTCCTGTCACAGCAGGTCTGTTTTATTTTACTTATTGGCGGCTTATTTGTCCGCTCAATAGCGCGTTTGACTTTCAGCGCTTCAACTTTAACTTTAAATCACCTGTGTTAAGATCGTCTCCTAGCGCGAGCTCCAAGCTGGATTCATTCTTTCTCTCTGCTTCTGACATCTAACAGCCGCTCTGCCCTGGGTCCGTTACTTGCTTATACTTTTTAAGACTTAATAAAGTCTCTTCTTTTAAATACAAGAATCTGCTTCCTGCTACCATTTATTCCTCGATACAAGATCCCTTGGACAGATAAAGACCTGTTAATAACAGAATACTGCCTGTAATTGCATATTTTTTCACCTGTGTTGTGTTTTAAATGTGTGGTTTTCCCTGCCCATGATTGCCTCCATTTAGTGTGTTGAATTGTGGGATTTGCAGTCCAACCTCTGTAGTTTGTCCCTCTCATTCCTTGGTGACAATGCTCTGTGCTAAGACCTGTATGTTAAAACAGTGCACTCCCAGCTACCATTTTGTGTTCACAAGCCAGTGAAACCAACCCCCTGCCTCCCCCCCCAGCAACAGGGATTTTTCTACACCAGAAGGTGCTTCTTTGAGCTGTTTCACTAGGGCCTGTGCACTTCGTTTTTTGGCCAGCGGGGGGAGTATATTCAAACAGTATTGTTAAATTTCAAGTTAGTGAGGCCCTTACCTGCTGAAGTCCAAAGTGTGGATTGAGCCTGTCTGTCTCCTAGGAGATTCTGAACAGGAGAAGCAGCTTCCGATTCCCTGGCCAGCAAACCTTGTCTGAGGTCGCTGGGACCTTATATGGTCTGCTAGTGGTTGGTACATGTCTACACTGATTAGTGGTTGTATCTGGTGTTTCTATTGGATTAGGGTTAATGTCCTCATTGTTTGGGTATTTGAGGGTTCTGATTGGTTTGTGGGCCTGTGATTCAATCATTGTAGGGTTGGGACTAGGGTTAGGATTTCTATTGGAAGTAGGGACTAGGGCTTCCTATGTTATTGGTTGTTGGGAGTAGAGTGGGACTAGGGCTAGGGTTAGACCTTTAATTGGAAGTAGCGATTAGGGCTTCTGGTGTGTTTGGTTGCTGGACTAGGTGTGGGACTTAGAGTAGGGACAGGCTTTCTATTGGAAGTAGGGACTAGGGCTACCTGTGCCATTGCTTGCATGGAGTTGTTTTGGGACTACTGGTAGGGCTAGGGCCTTTATTGGACGTAGAGATCAGGGTTTTTGAACTGATTGGGTGCTTGGACTAGGGCTAAGATTAGCTGTAAGGTCCTGGTCTCCTATTGGTTCTAGATTTTAGGGCTAGTGTTGTGATTGGATAGTGTTAGGGCTAATGTTCCCATTGGCGGAAGGGGTCACCTGATTACAAGGCTATAAAAAAGGCCAGGCTTAGGGCGTCTCAGCTTGGGCGTCGAGGACAAGGGCAGTTGCCTGTTTGAGCCTGTTATGGGCAGAGAGGACAAGGGCAGTTGCCTGCTTGAGCCTGTTAAGGGCAGAGAGGACAAGGGCAGTTTCCTGTTTGAGCCTGTTCGAGACTGGTCGGGACTAGGGCCAGAAATGCTGCCCTTTTTCTCATTTAGCAATACCCAGCCAACACCATCCACATCCACAAACAGAGCAACACACTCACCAAATGTACACCATGCACAACACTATGCACAGATTAATGTACCAGCCTGCACTACAAACCCAACCAAACCACATCTACACACCCTACTATCCCAACTACCACACATATCCACCATCACCTACAAACAGTACACAACTCTATCCTATACCACTAACCAATACACTCATCACTAACATAACGCCAATCAACACCATACATAACTACATCCCATTCAGACACACTCTCCCTGCTGTAATTACACCTAACAGACCACCTTTTATCACTAACAAACATATAATCATCCTTCCATCAGTTGTCCAACAAACACCCTCCTCTCCCTTCTACCATAATAACACTAACGCAAAACACACAAAAAAAACATTATCCTTCCACTATCCTTTTCAATCGAAATTAACAGACTAACATGTTCACTTCTCAAATTCCGTATTAAACTATACTAATATACTACCAAAATAACTGAATAACATATCCACTACTCAAATGACTTAATTTTTTTTTTTACTATACTAATTTTCAACAGTAATCCTTTATGGGTTCCGGAGTGGCGTGCTACTCGCCAAAAAAGCGATTCAACACCCATCAGGGGTAACAAGTGCTATATGAATGCAAATCTTTCTTCCCCTTTTATCCCTTCGCTATCCTTCTCACTCCAAGTAACTGACTAATATCCACCTGTGAAATTACTTCATATTTCACCATAATCCTTTGTAGGCTTCCTGAATAGCCTGCGTCAACAAGCACTATATAAATAAAAAACGTTGTCCTCCTCTATCCTTCTGCTATCATTCCAAATCCAAATAACTGACTAACCTATCCACCACTTAAAATGTACTTGCATGTTTCACTATACTAATTCAGAACTAATCCTCTATGGGTCCCGGAGTAGCGTGCTACTCGCCGAAAAAGCGCTTTGATGCCTCTTCAGGGGTAGTAAGCGCTATATCAATACAATACAATCTATTAACCCTTGCTGCTCCAGATGAGAGGCACGCGTGGAGCACCGTAGAAATATATCTGCATTTGATTTAATACAATGAATGGAACATACCAACGGAACAGACAGTGTTTTGGACTCTAAACCATGCCTGTTTCAATTATATCATTTCATCAACATCGGAAGGAAGGAAGGAAGGCTGAGTTGGCCCTACAAGGATTCAAGTGTGTGACCTTAAAGTTATACGGAAACTTCTGTAGCATTTCCTTAATCCATGGATGTATTTTATCTGATATTTCAGACGCCCCCCCCACGTCGTGTGTGTGAGCCGGGCTGAGACAGATTCCCCAGGCACACACACTGACAGTTTTTGTGCTGCCAGCCACACCCGAGTACTTCACAGGTATTTAAAAGACCATTCACTTGTTAACGAGCCTTTGTTGTTTTTCACCCCTTCTTAGAGCCCCTGCATCTCCACTCTGCCTATGGCTGGAAGAATTACTCTGTGAGCAATCACCATACCATCCTGTATTGCAAAACTCTGCTGGAGCACGGCAGCGCCGCAAAATGTGCTAGTATTTACCCGTTTTTAAATATAAATACAAACAAAGGAAAACCTGTTTTCCGTCTGTATTTATAAGTAAAAATCAGTTTAAACGGAAAACCGGGAGCCCTATTAATAATGTAGCCACCAACCTCACCCTCTCCAATAGGTTTCTCCCGCTACAGGCTACCCATGAGCCCCCAGTGACAGTGGCATTGGGGACAGACGATTATCATAGCCCAGATGATGGGAATCAGGAATCAAGAGCAGACCAAGGGACCAGAGATACTCCGACTTGGGCAATAGATGAGACTGCTATTATCCACCAGGTTGGTAGGGGCCAGGATCCATTTAAGACCATAACTGAATTGAGAACAGAGGTAGATAGTTTGAAAAAGGCAGTTCAAGAGCTAACGGACCAAATTATATTGGTAATAAAAAAAAAGGCGACCCTGAGGCTCAACTGTCCAAGCAGCTCCCTAAGAAAACCCTTATCCGCACAACTACCCTTAATAGTCCCACTGTTTCATCCCCAGTTGTTGTTGCTAACACAATTTCCAAGAAGCCCTCTGACCTCATGGCTAGGCGTACAGCGCCCTATATTAAACCAGATATTAGTCGAATCTCAGCCCAGTCACCATCTAGTGCCCCACCAATTCTTCCCCCAATGATACTCACTTTTGTCGAGATTTGCTTAGTAGGAGAGCCTTATCACAAGGACCCCCGAAGAGTATCTTTTTAATCAATGTCCCTAAGTTGCCGCTGACCACAAGACATGAAAACAAAGACTCCCTCATTAATAAAAGTATACATTGGATACGCCATGTGAGGGGTTGCCTTTCAATAATGAGGGAGGACATATGTGGGGCCAAAAGGGTCAATGGACCTAACTCCGTGACAGATTGTATACAACTGCTTCTTGGCAATGATAACTTTGCACATGATCTAATTGCACTAAAAGCTAGGTTTAATCAATCAACTTGTACGGGGATACAGATTAAATATCGCCCTGTAATGCATCCATTACTATCAAACACTCATGGTTTAGCTCATCAGCTGACCCATAGTTCAAGTCTGGATGCCAATGATTGACCTGAACATTCAACCATCCCATCAGGTCCTATGTTGCCCCCTCTCGTTTCAATCCCACTCATTCCTGTGCCAATCTACCCTACTGACTTAACTCCACCATCAGGTTCTATATCACTCCCTTTCCCCCCCAGCTCCATCCAAGCATGTGCTAATTAGCCCAGAAGATGGTCCTACGCCACACTCAACAAAGGCCCTAGTTGCTCCAACTGGTGATGTTTTTTTTTACTGAAACCAGTTGCCATATAGAGGGGGGTAGCCCCAAGGAACTTGGGCTGGGATCACAGGAAGGAGATATGAGAGAGGGCGATATTCCTGTATTCTTAGGCAACACAGACTGTGTGTCCAAACTTTCATTACTTTCATGGAATGTTGCTGGGGTGAGACCGAAATCCGCGCTTCCCCACTGGATCCAATACGTAGAAAAGTATGATATCTGTATTATACAAGAAACATGGTGCCCTTTTCCCATCTTTATCCCTGGGTATCTCTCATTTCATCGTAACACCACCACTAGTAAATCTGTGCGCCCAAGTGGTGGTTTACTAATTCAAATTCAAATTGATCTCCACTGCTCTGTTAAAGAACTCTCAACCAACAGCCCGGACATACTAGCGATCCAGATAAGGGCAGAAGACAGGCTGGGGATGGATCTTTTTAACGTGTATGCCAGAGGGACGAAAGCGGGTAGTACATCTTCTACACTCCACAAGTTTGAGCATCTTTTAGACGCTAGAGATACCTTATTACCAGTAATAGTCGCAGGAGACTTTAATGTCACCTTCGAACCTTTGGGGCTGGAGGATTTGTGTGGAGGTAAAGAAGAGGAGGAGCTATGCCACATTTCCCCCTTGGATCATACTCCCATCAAAAAGTGGTCTCAAACCGCACTACAGCTAAATGCTTTAACACTTGAATTTGGTTTGAAGGCTGCAAATGGACATAATAATTCCGACAAGGAAGAAGCAAACACTTTTAATCAGACCACTAATTTGAGTCGAAATGACTATTTTTTATTAGATTTAAGACTGTGGCCAAAAGTTGTTGACATGATTGTAGGGTCTACCACGGATAGCGACCACAACCCTTTCGAGCTAACCTTAATTTCTCCTTGGGCCAGACGCCCCAACTCCTGTGATGCTACCCTCGCTACCAGGGTGGTCCATTCCACCAATAATAACACGCGCCTCAAATGGGTATGTGTTGCAATGGACCCAGGGAAGCTAGCTCTCATTAACACTAACTTGGAAGTCAGTACTAAACTGATGCATAGCTTATGGAACCCTTAGGTGATCTTGGCAGGATTGCTGACTGCCATACTAACTTTTTTAGCTTGTTAGCTACTTATTATAAAACCCAACGGAAAAAGGGAAAAATGCTCTAAATCACAGTTTGCCTGGTTTATGCCTGAGTCCGGGTCCTTAAAACCCAGCGGACCTCTACAATTTGTTCAAATAATGTTAATCTCGTGAGGGAAATTAGGAAGGCATATAAAAAACGACTCTTAAGGCCAAAAAGGACTGGGAAGAGGAGCGATGGCACTGATCAGCGATACTTGCGCAAAGAAAGACACACAACGGTTCTGGCTCCTAGTAACCAGGGGAGAGGAAAATAGGTCCCAGATACCTGATATTAACATTGCTGTCGAAGAATGGTACTCACATTTTTTGTCTCTGTACACCAGAGATCCTGTTGACGGTAATGCAGACCTAGCAGCTGCTTATGACAGCTTTGAGACTGACGGGTTCTTCAGTATAGCGGAAATACAATCTAGTATTAATGCAATCATCAGCTCCAAAGCCCCTGGGCCGGACTCTATTCCGGGCGACCTATTCCTTGGTAACATCGAGAATTGGTCCCAGTATATTCTGGTACTGGCAAATGGAATAGCCGCCGGCTCAGCAATTCCATCCTCATGGAAACGGGCTGAGGTATTTTCAGTGTTTAAGAAGGGTGATCGTTCAGTGTCCTTGAACAATAGGCCTATCAGCCTGATCAACAATGCCTAAAAAGACTTTGCCCGAGCACTTTTGATGAAATTACAAACATGGATAGAAGATAACATTCTGACCCCTTTTCAAGCCGGGTTCAGACAGAAAGTTAGCACTGTTGATAAGGTTTTTAGCTTTTTACTACTAACATGGAAGACAGTGATAATCTCCAAGGGAAGCCTATATGTAGCTTTCATTGATTTACAGTCTGCTTTTTGACCTTATCCCTAGACATACACTTTGGTGTGCCCTGTAGGAAATGGGCAACCCACCTGAAATTTTATCACTGACCATTCGCCTGCCTGAGAACAAGTATGCAAGGGTACGCTAGGGTACTCATGAGTCAATTATCAGACCCAATCAGAGTAGACAGAGGGGTCCGCCAAAGGTGCGTGATGGCCCCTACTCTTTTCTCTCTCTTCATTAATGGAGTTTTCCAGTTCCTCAGTGAAAGCCCAGCTGATGCACCGACCCTTGGGGGGGGGAGGGGGGAGTTCAAGTGACAACCTACCTTTTTTCAGACAACACCTTGTTAGTCTCAAAGACACCGAGTGGCATAGAATCCTTCTGAAACGCTTCAAGTCATTTTGCACACTGAGTGGGATTGAGATAAACACTACATAGAGGAAGCTCCTAATGATCAACCCTCACCGATCTTTAAAGGGTAAGCTCTTCTTAGAGGGGCAACTGATAGAGAGAGTGAATACCTTTGATTACTTGCATATCACTCTCTCTGATTACCTCTCCTGAAGATCTCATGTAAAGCGGCAGAATCTTCAGCTAGGGCGTATCTCGGGGGCTCTGATCAAGGAGCACAAAATCTCCATAAGCAAGCCAATAGCTTTCCCGTCTGTATTTATGCCCACAAAGCCTTGGGAGCAGCTCTATATGGGATGGAGCTCTGGGGGATTGAAAAATTGGATGCACTTTTAGTGACTGAAAATAAATTCCTGAGATCACTCTGCTCCCTCCCGCAGAGCACCCCTTTGCACCCACTGAGATTTCATTTGTGCAGGTTTACGATTGTGCAAAAAGCTCAGCTACGTCCCCTGCTCTTTTTGCTACGTATAAAAACCATCCCCGAGCGATATCAATATGCTGCTGCTCTGGACAAAGTCAATATGCTAGATCGCCACAAGACAATTGGCTGGATAAACAGGGTGAAATAATTTTTGTCGAATCTAGGGATGAAAGGCATTTGGGATAACCACACCCCAGAATCTTTACCAACTAAGGCCCAACTTAAGAAACGGTACGGGGACTAGGCGGCGCACTCCCTTATCTCCCATCCAATCAGGGCTGATTGACTCTCGATTTTATGGAGTTCAAACTGGAAGCCGCTTTTGAACAATATTTGGAGGTTGTCACAAATGCCCAGGATAGGAAACTTTTCATGCAATTTAGATTTGGTTCCCTACCTCTTAACACTTTTGTTGCCTCCTGGTCCAAGCACCCCTCTGTATCCGTGACTTGCCCCGGCTGCTCACTTGCAGCCTAGTGCATCAGTCACATACTCTTTGCTTGTCCTTGGTACCACAATTTGAGATCCAGGAGGTTAGCACTCATCTGCAAAAAGGTAGGTACTCGTCATAGTGACGCAGTACGTATTCTAAAATCTGACTCCTGCATGTTAATTGTATGTGCAGTTGCACAATTCCTAGGGAAAATGTGGATTAGTGGAAGGTATGCTTTGACCATCCATCAGATGTAATTCTCTTGTCTTTTACCATTTCTTAACTGATCTTAATTATGTATTTATTTATTAAATAAGTATTGTATTAATCATGGAATTGCACTGCATGGCGGGTCATGCCACCATCTCTTGCGGCATAGACTTTTGCAGTTATATCTCCTGGTTCTGATTTTATTTGGTTTTATCCTTTTCCTTTTTTTACTTATTATTGTACTAGATAATTGAACCGTACTAGCTCTTGAAATTTTGCACTGAACCCCCTATTCAATGTAGGCACTGGCACTTTCAAGGTTCCTATTGGGGGATGGTCTGACTTCACTAATCATAGGTTCGCCCTCGGCAAGTTGGTCATAAATCTATATACCCTATGCACATGCATTTTTGTGACACCTTCCTGCCTGGTGTCTTTGGAAATCTGGACCCCAAGAGGAAAAGCCTTTGCTATCATGGTCTGTTTTTATAATTGATTGTTTGCTATGATTGTATTGTATTGTATGTATGTGACACTTATATGGCCGAAATAAAGTTATTGACTGACTGAATCAAATGAAGACTTGTGCTAAGCGAAGGGGGATAATAACAATTTCAGGCCCACAACCAGTTCCATCTTAAGGGTCACCAAAGAGGGAATTAGAATTCCACCAAGTACAGAAGGGAATCTATTAATCACAGCAAATAAAGAAGGGGGTATGCCCAGACGTGGGTGCCGTGGCTCTCGATACTACTGGAGTCAATCTACCCTTGCTGATGAGGGGTGAAACCCCGAAGCCAGTCGTAGGATGCTTGTTTCCACTCCAGGTAGGACAAGGCTTGGCAGGTCGGGCTGGACTGATCTCTGGGGAACAGGGTCAAGAGTGATTTGCATATGGCTGGGTCTAAACTGGACTGCCATGGGAAGCAAAAAAACGATGGAATATGGCCCAGATCTCTATACTGGACAGTGTTCAGCATTCTGTACATCAATTGTTTTTTAAAACTTATTTGAAATAATAGCACTTTTTTTTTTTTGCTCCATCTTTTCTTTAGTACTGTTCGGGGCTTTTCCGCATTACACACCACATGTTTAAAAGAAGGAAAACAATTTGTGGGTTTGGATGCTAGACTTTCAAAAGGGTGAAGAAGGTTTATTTTGGAACAGATTCTTTTATGGATTAGTGAGTTTTGGAACTAGATGAATAAGTATGGATTTGGTCAATTTTTTATTCAATATGGAATATGGAATGTGGATCGGAATTATGGATTAGATTTGCTGTTTACTTTTTTGGGAAAATGTTTTGTTTTTCAGGTTTTACATATTGTGTTTTAGGGTTTGCTTTTTTAAATTAGAACACAGATTTTCAAAGCAACTAATATGTTGTTGGTACTGGTGTTTACTCCACTCTGTGTTTCAATTTTTTGATCGAGAAATTTGGAAATTCATGATATATGGTTAAACCCTGTGGATTAATGGAGTACAGAAGACTTTTGGCGACAGGATGAATTAAAACATTACCAAACATTGAATAAAGAAGACATCTGCAGGTAGGATTTCTGACATTCCTAACAATTTTAAACTACATGAATTTAAAAAATGGCAATTTAATTGTTTTAAACAATACAGGCAACTAAGTTCTTTTGAATGAAGTGGATGGATACTCTAGTGCTCATATATTTCTTCAGACTTTTCCTTATCCACTTTTTCTATTTGTCCACTTGATTGTAGTGGTTCATTATCACTGCAACTTACATCTTCGATAATATCAATATTTCTGTAAAAAAACATTATGGACCATATGTATCATTATTAAAAATAGTGATTACCTAATTGCGATTCTTTGTGAATCGCGTTTATGTAATCTGTATTCCTTATGTATAAAAATCCATGAGTTTCATTTATTGATTTCTAGTGGGTCGCAAATCAACCTACCTCACGAATTTATAGAAATAGGTTGCAATTTTCTGACCCATTAGAAATTGCTAAAATCATGGGGATTGTGGCCTCCTTTGGTCAGCAGACCACCATGTCTGTGATTGCTTTTAAATAAAGATTTTTTTTTAATGCAGCTCGTTTTCCTTAAAGGACAATGGGTTGCATTTAAAAAAGAAAAATGAAAAGTTATCTGCCTGTGCTGAAAAATGGTTTTCGCTACCATTCCCAAAGGGGAAGGGGTCACTTGGGGACCCCTTCTCATTTGTGAATGGGTTACTGCCTACTTGAAGAAGGTGGTAAAATGCAAATGTTTTGCAACCACATTTCAGTCACAAAACAGTCTTTTATACCGCTGCCATTCGGTATTAGGAAGGGTTCCCCTAAACACGCCCATTCCTAATACCGAAACGGTATATATTTGCAATTCCAAATTGCGCTTCTGTAACATGCTACCAAAATGCAAATAATTGGAATTCATACATAACAAAATGCATTTTAGTGGTCGCAAACGGCCCGATTCTCCACATCAGGCTGTTTGCGACCGGTAAAATGCATGATACATATGGCCCTATTTTCTTTCCAGTATAAAGTGGCTTTTTTAACTTTATTCACCTCCACTAACTCCTGCCAGATTTTTTAACTTTACCTGGGCACTTAGTTTACAAGAAAAATCAGTGGTTTATCTATGTCTCTATCAATACCCACAGTGTCAACATTATTTTTCTCAAATCTACAGGTAAATAGATAACTCTTCCTTTAGGTCCTTACTATAGTTCTGTAGTTTGGTTGGTGTAGTCTCTCTGCTTTAGGTTCAATTCAAATTATTCCTTGAAATGGATGGACAGTTTGTTTTTGAATTGATTCATACACATTTAATTGCTCACGTACTTGTGGGATTGGCACCAGCTCTAATCTATTATGAATTACTCCAGCTGGCATTTTCTTATCCTCAAATTTATCATAAGAATACTTCCATATTGTTTGCTTTGTGGCCAAATCAAACCATGTTTCTACAAATGCATATGTACCAAATTTCTGCCACTCATCTGTGTTGTCTTGCTCAGATTTTGACACTACTACTGCATTACCAGTTTGGTTCTTGTAGTGAGTGCGGCAACAACAAATACAAACATACTAATGTTTTTCAGAAGATAGTGCATTGAACATGACTATCTATTTTATAAATGTTTCAATACTAA
Source organism: Lissotriton helveticus (assembly GCF_964261635.1). Taxonomy (NCBI): domain Eukaryota; kingdom Metazoa; phylum Chordata; class Amphibia; order Caudata; family Salamandridae; genus Lissotriton; species Lissotriton helveticus. Next base: position 599,489,951 of record NC_136073.1, on the reverse strand, counting down.
TCTCTGTGTCCTGTTGCTCTACACCTCTAGTCACTACATCCTCAGTTTACCTATACTTTTCTTCAAGACCAAAGAAACTGAACTGAATTTCTTCACAAACTTTCTCAACCTCTGCCACAGTACCATGTAATAGAGCTCCATTCATATCTTCTAAACCAAAGGCTGAAGTTTTCACGTAATTAAGTCTCCCTACTAAATTTCACATTTTTGAATGATGCACAGCCAACATTCTATAGTGATGAAAAGCATGTTACACACTTTCTTGCCAGTGAATGGCCTTGTAGGTTAGTGTATTTCCTAACTTTGCATGGACCTAATCCTTGCAGCATTTTAATTTTTCAGTTTCAGACTTCTCCATGACAATTCTCTGAGGAAAGTTTTCAATTTATCAATTGATTCCTGATGGCCAGTACAAATACTGCTGCACTTCCACTTGTACACAAGAGCCTGTTTACACCTTCCTTGTACTTCTTCAGCTATCACTTATTCTACATTCCTAGGAACTATCTGTTCTTTTTCTATTGGAGTACCATATTTTACTTCCTAACAACCCCTTGTGTCAACTGCATGCACTAATGTGTTCTCTTGCAAGTAGCTCTCTTTGTTAAAAAAACAGTTATATTCTAGATGTGTGCATCCATTCACCTCTAAAAACATTACAAAAATTGCTTTTGTTTAGAAGCATTTTCCTTAATTTATTTTGCTTCATGCATAGTACTGTTTTCTCTAGTGCCTTCATTCTGTTCAATATTAAGATAACAACTTTTCTCTTCAGAGTAAATGCTTTGTCCACTATATTCCCAATAGGTTGCTTTTATTTAACTATAGCACTTATCCTCTTATACTTCTTCATCCAGTTTTTAAAATTTTGTATTACTCAACTTCGAAACATTTTTACTCTTATCTCCTAATTTCTGTTTCCAAGTTGAACTCTGTCTTTCCTTATTACACTTTCCACTTTTAGAAGCATTTCCTGATTATCATTTGATTTTAAACTCCTCTTTTTACTGAACAAATGTCCTTCACGTTTGCAATTTTAGACATACTTTTTTCAAAAAGTTCTTAGTGGTCTTATCATCTGTTCTGTTTTTTCTTGTCCCCATCCTCCACCTTATCTGTGTTTTTACTTTCAGATTGAATTAGGTAGTGTTGGTTCCTCTGTTTCTTTATTTTCTTATCAGGCATTCTGATTTTTTTTCTGAATACAAGCAGATATCTAAAAATCAAATACAAAATAGATTTAGCTCTACAGAAAATACTATTAAATTACATTGTACAAAGAATTAGGTGTTTGAGTGTGTTCACTACCTGTGTCAATAACTGTCTGGGTAGCAGCTGACTTATTTTTACTTAAAGTAGAGATTAACATTTGGCAAACACAGTTTGAAAGAGAGGTTGAGCTAGCAGTAAAACTACATACTAATACTCTGTAGTAGTAGCCCTGATCACTATTTAAACTTGTACATTTATGCATAGGTGAGTAGGTTGTGTTAATATTTGACTATATATCTGACTAATTGTATCACTACCTGTATCAGCGTTCCACTGCATATTTATGTAAATATGGTAAGTAGTGAAGTATGGAACTATGTGGCCGATTATGATCGTGGTTAATCCGCATCCTCCGGGCCGGCGGAAGCCACCGCCGGCCCGGAGGATGCGGATTACCCGCTGCGGAGGCTCCAAAGACCCACCGCCAGATTAGGATGGCTGGTGGGTCAGGAAGACCGACTGCCGCTTTTCCGCCGCGGTCGCATTCCGACCGCGGCGGAAAAGCTCTGATATGGTGGCGGTGTCTATCAGACACCGCCAGCCATATTAGGATGGGGCAGAAGACATGCATTTCCGCGGCGGCTTTTCCGCCGTGGAAAGGCATGCGGTCTGTCATTTTTGGGGGCTCGTAGCGAGCCCCCAGGGTGTTGGGGGTGCACATGGGGGGTAACTATGGTACCCCCTGCATATGCATGCACAAAGCGGCAGGCACCGCGCGGTGCCTGCCGCTTTGTGCATGCATATGCAAAGCATATACTTTTAACCTTGCGGCGGGCGCTGCTTCAAGCAGCACCCGCCGCAATGTTAAACATAGGGTATGTGACCGCCAGGGTGGCGGTCACATCCTAATCTGCATGGAGGGAACGCCTCAGCCCCTGCGGACGTTCCCTCCACCTCTGGGGTGGCGGATGGACGCAGGTCCGTCCGCCATCCTAATAGGGCCCTATGTGTGGAACTGCATCCAATACTGCTGAAAACATAAATGCAGTCTAGCTATGTACAAGAATATACAAGAGGCCCTGTTAGTGTCTCAGGGGTATATTTACTAGGAAATGGCACAGTGCAGTGCTGTGAGGAGTTTTTCAGCGCTGCACCATTAAAAAAACTCAGGGATGCACCGTATTTACAAGAATATGGTGCACCCCTGTGTTTTCCCATGTGCTGGTACTAAAAAAACTTTCATAGTGCCATAGTTCAAGAGTGTCTGCTTTGCAGGGCAGGCACCCTTGCACCATTGTGCAAGGGTGTCTGTGTTGCTGGGAATGATACCTGCAACGCAGGCACCCTTGCACTTTCTTGCAAGGGTGTCTGTGTTGCCGGGAATTATTGTTTATGTGCAGGAAGGAAAATGGTCCTACACATAAACACTCGTTAAAGGCAATTTTCTCTTTCTATGTGTGCTGCAGAATACAGCACACAAAAAAGAGCAAAATCGAGGAAAAATAATAGTATTTTAGTTTTTAGCGCTGCCTCAAATGTCAGATTCTTGTAAATCTGGGGCAGCGTTAAAAAGCAATGGGCGTTGCGTTTGAAACGCCCACAGCAACACCCATTGCAGTCCCCTTTCACTCAGACAATTGTGTGAAAGGGTACCATGTTTACAAAGCGGCGTTAAGCCATGCAAAGTGGCTCAACACCGGTTTTGAAATATGGTGCAGGGCAATGTGCCACTGAAACATCGAAAAAAGTGACGTTCCAGAGGTGCAATACCCTTGTATATATGCCCCTCAGTGTCTGTGACAGTCACTATTCCATTTTATTATTAGCTATATCAGTTTCAGTATGGGTATGACACTGCATATATAAGCGAGCATATGAGTCTAAAAGTCAATTTGTAACTCTCTAAAACTTAGAAGAGCATGTTTCATTTTTTGACTACTTTTCGTGTATCTTGATAAGTGTCTTTGGTGTGTTAGTATATGTATCAGTGATTCCCAGGGTGCATGATTGTATTTCTGAGTGAGTATATATTTGTATCACTGAATGCATCAGAGTGTCTTTTGGTAAAGCAATGGAGCGATGCACTACGCGGGTATGGTAGCACTTAATAATGAAGCATAATCAGTTCCTTCATAGGTACGGTCTTTATTTAAATATATCCAAATGCAAACAAACATCAGCCAACGTGTTTCGTTCTAGAGGTGAACTTCGTCAAGGCTGGAAAAAGAACATAAATAACATACATACGTGTTATGCAAAGTTTACAGTGAAAGACCATATTGCAATACTGACAATAAATGACAAAGGGCACATACAACCAAAAGGGTACTATTTACAAAGTGGGATCAGGACCACACATACGTAACATTCCATTAAACACACATAAACAACAATAAATAAAATCCTAACAGTCACCAGCGGGGAGCGTAACGATCCCAGGTGCTGATTAAATCTGTGCAATAAGGCAACATATCTAAACATATATAGCTATCTTAGGACTTGTACAATGTACCTGGTAGAATGGGGTGAGCCACAGCGTTTCCTTTAACTACATGCAGTATATGTGTACTTCATCTTGATTTCTAAAGAGCGTAGATAATAACCAACTTGGATTGAAAGCGGATAACGGCACATTAACTCTATGGTGGTACAGTGGTACTCCCCCTAGGACTTAGAAACATGAAATCTGAGATGATACAGTCATAATCCTACTACTTAGACTATACTTTGGGTGAATACACTGAGGCTTGTGCGGCACTTGGAGTCCGCCGTTGGATCTTTGTTTCTAGAGTGTCCATTGGTGTATAACTGTACCTATCACAGACTCCTTTGGTGTGTTAAGATATGTATATGTAGGTGTGTGAGTGTGTTACTAAATGAATTGGTGTGCCCATGGCTGTGTTAGTATTTGTGTAAGTGAGCCCAGAGTGTCTTAGTTGGTGTATCAGTCAATGAGTGACTATTTTAGTGAAAAGATGAGTGTATCTATAAGTCTGTTAGTCTATGTATAAGTAATTCCTAGGATGTTCGTGAGTATGTATTAGTGAATGTGTGAGTATTTTAGTGAATGAATATGTGTGTCAGTGGATGTATCAGTGAGTCATAGGGTGTTTCACTGTTTGTATCTGTGAGTGTATGAATGTGTTAGTGTAGGAATTGGTGTGTCTATGGGTGTGTCAGTGTATGTGTTAGAGAATCCCAGACTGACACAGCGTGTGTATCAGTGAGTGGGTGAATGTGTTAGTGGCTGCATCAGTGCATGCATGGATGTCTCACTATATGTATCAGTGAGTCCCAGAGTGTTTCATTGTGTGTGAGAGTAAGTGGGTAAATATGTTAGTGGCTGCATCAGTATATCACTGCTGTGTCAGAGTATGTATCAGCAATCCTAGGGTATCTCAGGGTGTGTTGAGTCAGTTTCTGAATGTGTTAGTGAATGCACAGTGTGTCCATTGATGTATCATTGAGTCCTAGAGTGTTTCAGTGTGTGTATTAGAGAGTATATAAATGTGGCAGTGAATGAACTGTTGAGTCCATGGGTGTGTCAGTATTTGTATTAGCAAATCCTGGACTGTTGCAATGTGTTTATCTGTGAGTGGGTGAATGTGTTAGTGGCTGCATCAGTGTGTACATTGATGTCTCAGTATATGTATCGGGGAGTCCCAGAGTGTCTCACTGTGTTTGTGAGTAAGTGGGTAAATATGTTAGTGAATGCATCAGAAAATCAATGCTGTATCGGTGTATGTGTCAGTCAGTCCTAGGGTGTCTCAGGGTTTGTTGAGTGATTGTCTGAATGTGTTACTGGATGCATCAAGTGTGTCCATGGATGTATCAGTGTATGTATTAGTAAGTCATACAGTGTGTCAGTGTCTGTTTCAGTGAGTGTACAAATGTGTTAGTGAATGAATTGGTGTGTGCATGGGTGTGTATTATGTATTACAGAATCCCAGACTGTTGCAGTGTGTGCATCAGTGAGTGGGTGAATGTGTTAGTGTCTGCATCAGTGTGTGCATGGATGTCTCACTATGTATCAGTGAGTCACAGAGTGTGACTGTCTCACTGTGTGTACAAGTAAGTGGGTAAATATGTAATTGAATGAATCAGTATATCCATGCTGTGTCAGTGTGTGTAATGGAGAGTATATAAATGTGGTCGTGAATACATTGTCGAGTCCATGGGTGTGTCAGTATATGTATTAGCAAATACTAGACTGTTGCAATGTGTTTAACAGTGAGTGGGTGGATGTGTTAGTGACTGCATCAGTGTGTACATTGATGTCTCAGTATATGTATCAGGGAGTCCCAGAGTGTCTCACTGTGTGTGTAAGTGGGTAATTATGTTTGTGAATGCATCAGAATATCCATGCTGTATCAGTGTATGTGTCAGTCAATCCTACGGTGTCTCAAGGTGTGTTGAGCGAGTTTCTGAAGGTGTTAGTGAATGCATCAAGTGTGTCCATGGATGTATCAGAGTATGTATCAATGAGTCCTACGGTGATCTAAAAAAAGATGATCAGGATTGGAAATATCGAGGAAGTATATTGTGTATATCTGTGGGTGTGTTCCAGAAGCTCCGGGGTTAGCTTCGGGGTCACCATTATTATTGCTCTGAGAACTTTGTATGAGAAGGAAGTCAAGGGGAGGGCCCCCATTACTATGTCCAGATCTTCTATTGGAAGATTATAGAATTGCCTCATTTAGTACCAATGGCATCAATGATCAAAATCAATTTACATCTATTCTATCTTGGCACAAGGCGTCTAGAGCCCAGGTACTCTTGCTCCAAGAGACACATCTAAAATCATCAGCTAAACCACTGAAAATGCTCAAATTCATATTAGAGGCTTTTTTGCACCAGCAAATGCAACTGTTAGAGGGGTCATTATACTATTTCATAATTAGTTTGACGGGGAGGTGATTCAGGTGACGCGCGACCATGGTGCAAGGTGGATTTTGGTGAGTCTAAAGACCTCTAAACATGTTATGCATATAATTAGCTTCTATGGGCCTACAAAAGTAGAGGCGACCGCAGTTGAAGAGCTTATAGTTTTTTAACTTCTCTTACAGTCATGAACTTATTAGGGGAAATTTTAATCCTATTCAGCAAGTAGGGTGCGATTGCTCTTGTGTAAACAAACAACAGAATAAACCAAAAACTGCACCTTGGCAAATCTTGTATAGGACTTCGCTTTGATTGATCCTTGGAGAATTGAAGAGCCTAGGGAGTGCAAGTTTACTTGTCTCTCTAAGCGCGTCAATTCAGCATCATATATTGATTGTTTTTTAATATCACGTAGCTGGAAGAAAGCTGGCTCAAGTATACTCTCAAATTCGTTCTCTGATCACTCAGTGCCATATATTTACCTTATACCGATGGCCCCATGAAGGAAAGGCTACATTGGTCTCTAGACAAATCCTTACTTATGCAAGAGGGCTAGGACACAATCATGCACGCTGCTCTGAGTTTTTTCAGCGCAATGTTGGCATGGCTGCATATCACTCTGTCTATTTGAATCACTCCAAGTTCTTGGCCTGACCGACATCTGAGAAACATCAATAGGCCTTTTGTCCGTAAAAAAAATCGGCCAAAAATCGGCGCTCATTGTCTCAGTGATCGAAGACAAGCAGGATCTAGCAAACAGGGCGCACGGCTGGATAACGTTGGGTGACTATGGGAAAATACTTAACATCGGTATGAAAAGGGAACTCAAAGAAAAGCTGCTAAAACTACGCCTAGGCGTGATGCCCATACTCCCCCACCTCCCACCCTGGGAAAGAAATAACTCTTCACAGCAGTGTCGCCTGTGTAAAACCGCCAAGGAGGACATCGTTCATGTGATCTGCATCTGTCCTAGACTAAAGGACCTGAGGCATAACTTTTTACAACCATTCTTTAAACTACATGCCGTTCGGTCTTGCAGGCAGGCAGTCAAACTGTGTTTTAACACCAACAACACTAAATTGAACTGCCAGGTCGTGAGGTTCTTTGATTCGACAAAGAAAAGACTAAACAGTGCTTGACGAACATTACACAGTGTCATGTATTCCTATAGGTTCTGAATCGATCCCCCTATTCCTGACCCTATTCTGGTTAAACTAACTATCAAGTTAACTAACAGTCAGCCCATGAGGCAAGAACAGCCCCCATGATGCAGATACCGTTATCTGACGCAGTCACACTACGGCACAGGAACGTGTTATCTGATTAGGTCATAACGCTTGAGATCTAATTAGACAAGCGACATTCCTCCAGCCCCTGATAAGGCATACGACGTTCTCATAACAAATCAAACCTATGACAACCTGGAAAATCCGTGCGGCCATTGTTTTGATTTCACAGAGAACTTTAGTAAAGAATGTGCTAACGAGCAAGTCGTATGACATCTTTATTGACGTATCTATGTCCATCCTTACGTCAATCTCGGCACCTTTAAGGTATAAATATTGCCGATCTTGCCCTATGCAAACACACGCGTGGTGACAAGACGGAGCAGCCATACTTGCCGAAGCCGAGAGCAGAAGCAGACCCCGCTGGCAGCAGCCCCGCCTTCCTGACGCGCTGAGAGACGCGCTGCTATCTCAAGCCGAGAGACCCAGCACCGGCGTTTCTGGGCAGCCCTCGCAGGCAGCCTGGAATATCGAGAGCAGAGAAAGAGATACCATTCCTCATTCATCCTAACTTCCAGGTACAGAACTGAATAACCCCTCACAGAGAATTCTTTAGTTATTCACTTGGCAAAAACAAACTTAACTTAAACTGTAACTTTCTATTCCCGCCCACGCATTAGACCTAGGTCAGGTACACGGGGTAGGCGTATTTAGAAACACCAGTTGAGTACGTTTAGTCAAATGTATATGTGTATGTAAATATATTTTAATCATTTTAAACATCATATGGCTCAGAAACCATATCAATGTTTTTACAGTATTATTTTATACTATTGCTTTTAATGTATGCACTTTACTTAACTATAAGTATCGCAATAATATCGATCCATTTCTCATGTATGAGAAAAGAGACTGATCAATAAATAACATCTTTTTATTGAACACGCCCGTCTCTTCCTTTTCTCTACAATCTGATGAGACTAAGAATGCACGTACTGACTGAGTAAAATAATTGCCTTGTGCTCACACGACTCTCGAGATTGACTCTTGATTAGGGGAGAGCAAAGTTGTCATGTTCTATGGTTGTCAGAAACTAAATCCCTTCTTGTCTAATCAGGGAAGTTAATTCCTCCTTGAACATTCGAGAAAGTTTCTAGCGAACTCTGAGCTACGCTGGCAAACCCAAAAATTAAGTCTAGTATCGACAGTAGTAGACCTAGTTAACGTCTGGTCTAGGCCTTTACTGCTGTAGGTATTATTCCAATGCGCAGAGCCTATTGGGAAAATAGGAGCTACACTACATGGCGCCCAACGCGTTTGGAAAGGGCGATTAAACTAACGTAAGACATTTAGAGTAACTCAGTCGTGCTTTCTCACTCAGACCCCTTTTTCCATTATACTCCAAAGACGTCTGGAGTGGGTGAAAGGTAATATCCTCCAAAACCTCGCAGGAGGGAACTCCTATGTATGGTTCTTGGTATAGTCAACGTTGAAGGATAAAAACATTCCCAAAATATTGTGCATCTATTCTCTGTTTCCATAAAGAAACCTGATCTGCAAACAAACATAATACCATCCTGTCTGTAAAATGGCAGAGAGTGATGATGAAAGAGAGGCAGTTAGATTAGCAACTGAACTCGCAGATGCTGATGCTACCATGCAAGCAGCAGACCCGAATATAACACTCATTCCGGTCATTAAAAGGAGATCTATAACCTTAAAACTTATAGAAAATGGACTGACACCTAGAGGTGGCACAGTCATATTCGTAATCGAGGCACACGAATATCGGCAGACAGAGGTATACTATTCATGGATACATTTTCCAGCAGCAAATGCTGTAACAAAGTACTTCCACTATTACAAAGTAGAGGAACCTCCTGAAACGTACACTCCTTTCGAGGAGGTGGAAGTACCACTCAAATTCCAAGAGCATTTGCTCTTATTTGATGGCGCCCTAATACATAACAATCACATTACAAGGCCCGGTCCTTTAGGAAGACCAGGAGCAACGTGGCCGGTCTTAGCCGGATACACACCACATCCAGACATCGAAAGAATGCCTGCAGCAGAGCTGTTAATACAGCTAAAACAACTACTAAAAATTCATAGACAATTAGTTCAGTATGTAATGCGGACTTCAACAATTCAGCCAGCGATTAAACTTCCACAGCTGACCCCTCACCAGGGGAACACAAATAAAATTACACCACAGAACATCCAATCCTGCCTAGGTAAAGTTCCAGCTAAACGGGAACAGATACCATTCTGGTTGGCACAGAAAATTACCCAAATAGAGGCGGTGTTTCCTGACACCACCCCATTAGAAAAACACAGGATTCTGACTATATGTCTCCCAATGGGAATCGCACCACACATTGAGGACTGTGACACTTGGGGTACAGTCTTTGCTTCCATCTACACAAAAACGCACGGTGTTCCATCCATTTCGGTAATACCAGATGTGCTAAAACAAATTCAAGATGAATACGGTCCAGAACCTGCTTTAACCCTTGGTATGAAATTACTAAAAGACTTCAAGCAGGTCTCGGCTATATTATTAGCCAACATAAAAGGTGAGGCAGCAAACGTGGCGATCCGCCAGAGGTTAAAAGAGACAGATATAGCAGACCAACCAGCTGAAATTGCCAGAATCATAGAAAAATCCTATGAAGAACTAGGCAGAGATAGTCTAGGTGGAATACCAGTAAAACCGCAACTGACTACAAGTCCAGAAAAAATATTTTTTAATAATAATTCACCAAAAAAGAACTGGGATGGAAACAAACAATCCAATCCTAAAGAAAAGAAATTCCAGTCCCGAGGAAGGTCTCCTAGGCGAAGGGAGAAATCTCCGAACCAGAGACACAGGTCACCCCAGAGTGACCCCTCTGGGAATAGATATAACCTTAGAAATAGGGATAATATTAAAAAACCTGATAGATATCAAGACATTGATACACGTCCCTCTCAATCTTTTCAGACTTCCTCGCAGAAATCGGAAAGAAGAGGACGATCAGAAGAGCACGCCAAGTCCAAAGACAAGGAACCTGCTCAGCTAAAAAAGAAATTACAATTTCCAAAAAAGAAGGTAGCCAGTATCAAGGTAGTTAAAAATGCCGAGAATACTGAGGACACAACTGAAAAACGGAGAATGGGCTCAGACAATGCTAGACAGCGCAGCAGAGGTGAGCATAGCTCGCAAAGTCCTTATGAATCATCTGGAGACAGTGGACACGAATGAATACCTTCAAGTGGAAACTGCAGACACCAGAGTTAGCAAGCCCCACAAGATATACGAGATAACATTACGTATAGAGGGAGATAAGACTAGGAAAATAAGGGGACTATTTTGGGATAACCTCTCAAAGGGTTATGACATCCTTCTAGCTGAAAAAGACTGGCCACCAGAGTTTGTCAGGGATTGCCCTCATGGCGAAGAAGTAATTATGCCTGCCTTCTCGAATCAAATCCCGATTCATAAAAAATACACACTTGCTAGAAAGTGGGCAGTGGCCTTAGCACCTGCTTTATATAAAAATCATGTAGGATGGGATGAGGACTCCCCTCCTCACAAAATCCAGTTAAAATCACAACCTACTGCACAAAGGCAGTACCCAATTAAGCAAGAAGCTAAAAAACAGGTAAATGAAATACTAGATCAGCTAGAATACCAGGGGGTGATTGAAACTTGCACCTCACAAATGAACAATCCTTTGTTTCCGGTCTCCAAACCAGACAATTCATATCGTCTAGTTTTGGATTACCGACACCTTAACACATGTTGCAAAACCTTTGCAGTGCAACAACTCACACAGTGCTGCACTAATGAATAACATAGTGCGCAAAAAATACAAAACAACCTTGGACATCTCCAATGGATTCTTTTGTCAAAACATAGCACCAGAGAGCAGATCTTTAACTGCATTCTCAGTAAATGGCACTCAAAAGCAATTCTGTCGGTTAGCCCAGGGGTACAAGAACAGCCCGGGGGTATTCTCAGCGAGAGTAACAGAATTACTACAACTATATGATGATGAAGCATTATCTTATGTCGATGACATTTACTTAACAGATGATGACTTGGAGACTCACTTGAAAAGGGTGAACACCATAATACTTGGGTTCGCTGCAGAGGGTTACAAATTCAACTTTAAAAAATCCAGAATTGCCCATCTGACAGTCTTGTACGTAGGATATGAATTATCAAGTATAGCCTGGTTGACAATTTTCTAAGAACTAGAAGAATTAAAAAATCTAAAATATGAAAAGACGTATCCTCTGCCAATCGACATTCTGCCTCTACGACATTACGCCTGTGTAATCTATACAGACGGACATGCTCAACCCTCCGTTTGGGGAGAACAAGCATACAACCCCACATGTGAGATTACAAAAGAAGTGTGGCGGGGAGGTAAACTAAGACCTATATTAACAAAATCACACTCAGTAGAAACTAATTCAGAACTACAAACTGAAATAATAGCTTTGAAAATGGCGCTATATAATGCGGATCGCGAATTCCCGACACTTATAGTGTCAGATTCATATTACTGCGTCAAAGCATATAACAAGGATTTGCAGACATGGATTCAGAACGGTTACAAAGATGACACAGATGCACCAATAAAGCAGAAACTGCTCTGGGAACAAGTAGCTCTTTTACAAAAAGAACTACCAAAGACTCACGTGACACACTCACTGAGTCATCAGCGTGATGGCGTTCACGTTGTGGGGAATTCATTGGCTGAAGCAGCCGCAGCGGCAGCCACTAAACCGGCTCCCGGAGATCGAAAAAAGCGTACATTAAAATACATTGACGGTGAAACAATGCTGGCGGTGAAAACGTCATCAAAAGGCGACTGCTCAGCGTTACCGATCAACTATCCACTCAATTATACATACATAATCGATGCGAACTCCGTCCCTTTTGCTCGAATCCCTGGAGTGGGGGATAGAGTAATGCCAAACATGGACAGGAGAAACTTGTTAATCGCAGACGCACACATGGGCGAGGGTCTCAGACACCTTAAATTAAAAGATTCTCTGGAAGAATTACAATCACGGTACTGGTGGCCAGGCATGAGCCTGCACTACACCATGTTTGTAAAAAACTGCCCAAACTGCAACAGAGATCGCAGTGGGGAGAGAAACAGTTTAATACCTCGTCGTATCAAGGCAGATAATATTACCAGCAAAAAGAATGGCTTGCGATTAACATATACAGGCTAGTTTCCACTTATAATGTAGATCACCAGCACTCGGCTGACGTCCGGACTATTTATACAAGATTTGCGAGTCTAAATGGCATATACGCTAAGAGCATGTTACGTTCGACCATTGTTTTCACTCTGGCACACCAGCCTGGGGGGAAACATGGCCAAATGAGCACAGCCCAGCGGGAATCTTCTCACTTCCTTCCTGAGGGTACTGGATGGTGTAAAGAAAAAACCAAGGCAGAAAGCAATCTATAATGGAAAGGATATTAGGTTCGGGAGCTGGGTGGGTCAAACATCTAATAAGTGTCCAACGTAGTCTAAATAACTTGCCAAGAAATTCTCTGAAGGGATTCAGTCCGTACGAATTATTATTTGGAACTAGGATGTTGATCTCTGACCTTGATAGTCAGACTTCAGTGGTTAAAGAAAAAAGCTTTGATGTCAAAGACCGTTTGGCTATTTTGCAGGACTTAAACAAAACAAGAAAAGACCTGAGCAACATACAGTTGAAACAACAGCCAACGACCACTGAAGAATCACCACCTGTCCCAGCAAGACCTGTCTGGATTCCAAAAGTCGGGGATCTAGTCAGGGAAAAGATCGCGGTAAAGAAGGAATTTGGGCCTTCCTACAGAAAAGCAGTTCCTGTCTTGTCTGTCAACGGGACAAGATCAGTTGTACTACTGCCACTTGCTGGTAAAAAGGAGAACCGAGTTGTATCCATCGACCTGGTAAAACCACAACATGTGGCCGATAACAAACAGTAGGCCAAGTGGACTCCCAATAAGTAGCAGAACACCAAGGTTTGCTACCAGCACAGAGGTCCTAACAAAAAGGCTCATCACATTCGAAACGCCTAAAGAAGAACAAGAAGGACTATGCAACAATGCAATAGAACTCAGACCTCTTAAAACCCAAATAAAGACATTTAGCAGAGACACACCAATCTATACTGAAGTACCAAGTGAAAATGCAAAAAACAGAAATCCTGAACCAATTGGAACAATTGACAGAACTGCATCCGGTTACTTCATCAACTTCGATGATTCCTCTGACGGCTTCAGTGAATCAAAGACACAGCCATCATCAAAATCCTTTAAAGACAAAGCTAAGGAACTTTTGAAACATCTGAAAGAAACATATCTGGTTTCTCCATGGATTGAATTTTGGGTGGGTTTTGGTGCATTTATCCTCATACTTTGGCTCATCATGGTATTTACTTTGGGACGCTTCATTGAGGGAAAATATGCTAAAATGGACACAGCAAGTCAGAACATCAACTTGGTCCTCAAACCACACACATCTTCACACGTCGAGAAAAGAGAACTTTCTTCAGCCAACTTCACAGCCAATCCTATACCTGGTGGGGTAGCCTGGGACAACACTGACTATGAAATTTATGGTCCGGTCGAGATCCTGAAATATCCACACCAAATCAAGATCTCCTTGAGTGACTTTGCAAAACCAAACTCATTTGCTGATGATTGGGACTTCGAAAGTATTAACAACATGATGTCTGACTTAGTAATGTCTGCTAAATTTACAAAACATGATTATTTGCAAGGTTCTACAAATTATGATAGTATGTATTGCTATAACCATTATGGTAACCATTTTTTACATAAAATCTGCACAACCTAGAAATGTTTTAAATTATAATCAATGGGAACATTGTGCTACACCTCCAAAAGGAAGCTCTAGAACCGTATATGACAAATATTCATATTTTTCAGGTTTTAACATAAGTAATGCTGAAATATTTTATTTTAATTTGTCAAACAAGACAGGGATGAAAACCATGATAACCAACACAAAATTGATATATTCAGATTCATTCTTTGAAAAAATGAATACATTTGGATTTGATTATTGGGACAAAAATGTTGATTTGAAAAGTGTTTGGGGTACAAAAGAATGGCAAGTACAGGGTATAGAAGCTTTGTTTAGAGCCTGCATGATCCCAGAACAAATGATATTTTTAAATGACACTGTTCAACAAACCACCTGTCTTGGCTTAGCCAAAATCAAAGATTTAATTAAACCGTCTATTCCAAAGCCAACAATGTTTAGCAATAGCTCTGATACAGATGAAGAGATAGACGTAAACCATATACTACACCAAAACAGAACACATCCTGATTGGAAACAATGGTTGATCTGGCCCACAGATACAAATAACTGTCAAGATAGATTCCTGAATAAAACACAGGGTTTCAAAATGACCAGGCCAGACCCTAGATATCCCCAAAGACATCACCCAGGGATAATAACAACCTACAGTGTGGGCAAATTATGCCTTCAATGGCTACAAACTTCCACACTGCCTGAAATTAAGCAACACCTAACTTTACTTACTGATGGTGCTGACTTGCGTGATTTCATAATGGGACCACGCAAACAGCGTCAAAAGCGTTTCATAGCAGCCTCTGTATATGCAGCATACAATGAGGCCTGGAAGGTTACTCAAATTGAGACAGCAGAAAGAATACGGGAAATTGACCGTATTAATTTGGAAAAATCACTATCTGTAGTGGACAATGGGTTAATGACTCTGTCCTCCAGAATTTTTTCATTGGACAGCATTGTGTCTTCAGCAATCGATATATTATCGCAAGACTTACTGTTATTACAACATGGTCAGTCACAATTGCGTTCTATTGTACAGCTTGGCTGGACGTTACAAAATCTGCGTTCAGGCTATGTGCCGTGGCGTTTAATCAACACAACGTCACTATTCCAAATCTTTAACCTTACTGATAGACAAATCGGTATGGCGCAAAAGGGTGCTGATTATACAATCTTGAGCATTGAAAAACTAGAAAGATTACCAATGACAATGTCAGAACGACCTGTCAGTGAATGGATAATACACGGAATCATAAATATTCCAATCTCAACCTTCAGGTTTCAATACTGCCAAAAATATATACAGGCTGGCATGTACGAGAAATTGGGAAAGGGGTACCTTAAAACAACTTGGAACCTGCCCTATTCACATGCATGTGTCAGTAATAAAGGACAGAAAGTGTTTCTTAGTGGCAACAATTGTGCTATGTCACTAAGCGGCACGCTTCTGTGTAACGGTATTAGTTTGCACGGAGCCTGTGAAGGGAATTCATACAACCTTTCATGTCACCAGCAAGGCGCACCTGCAACTGAAATAGAACCATTCTTTCAAAGACTCTATAATGGGAGTTACATTCTTATTGTAGACCGCAGATGTTGTAGTCTTATGCCCGGGACTCCTTATCTAGTCACTACGACGGCGAAGGTCAAGTGCTGTGGACGTTCTTTATTCCCCAGCTCCTTTCCAGACAGGGAGGCAAGGGCATGGCCCAGTTTGAAAATTACTTCTATTCGAATAGATACTTTAAGCAGAATGAAAACAGTGCTTCTTCAGACGCCTACAAGGCTCACGTCATCAAAAGAAACGTATGATCTACAAGTCGCAAGGACGACTGCAGAGATACATACATTATTATCAACTAATTCCCCCGTACATTTCGCGGAAATCCTGAGCGAAATCTTAAATATTTCTGATACCAATGGGATCTCAGGGGTATTTAAGACAGTATTTTCGATGGCATTAACACCATTCAAAGCCATACTGGGTATTTTTCCAGATTTCGTCCATTCGATTTTTGGCGGACTTCCCCTGATCCTGGGACTAATTGCAGGAATCCTATTCTTAGTCCTTATTTTTCGTTATGGCAACCCATGTCACAGATCAAACTCTCGCGACAATGGAAGATACGATCCTAGCCATTGGATACCGGGACCGGATATCAAAAATCCTGGGACTCTCCCGGCTTAGAGACCTAAACATGACTTGGTTTCTATCATTTCGACCAATGTGGCAAAGGTGTGTTTTACCTGTACTAAGGTGTCTGCTATGCGGAGAAGAATGCGTGTTAGACACCTGTCTGACGCTACAATCGGATGCGCCAGTGGATGCAGATACACTGTTGGTTCCTACCAAGGTTCACGCTTTGTGCTGCCCTCAAAGGCTGCCAATCCTGATGACGGCATTCCTGGAATCTTCACCACTGCGATTGAAGAGTAGTGAAGTTCAAGATGAAAGCAGCATCGAACAGGTACGACCTTCTGTCAGCAATGCGAATCAGAATGTCAATGCAGACAATCATGCGCATGAATGCATGGTTACCCCTATTTCCGACTTAGTGGAACTTTCCCATGAAGCTGTTGACAGTTTTTTCGAAAGCCTGAATGATATGATGTTCTCTCCAGAACAGAAATAGAGACTTTTGAGCAAGCTCGCACACGGCGTTCCCTGAATTCGGCCTTCAACTTTAAAAATAAAGTCACATGAACAATTCTTCCCACCAGTTCACGGACAACAATTTTTTAGCAGCCCCAAATTATTTTTCACAAATTTTTCGGGACACTTATCTTCTGCTTAAAGTAAGAAACTATTCCTAGAGAACTAAGATTTCTATTTTTAGATACTTTATAAACTTTAGTTGCCTGCTGGGATGTTCACAAATATTTTATTATGTGATGAGATGGTCTCGAACTTCCTTTCTGTATAGCTATATTAAGAGCCATTTCATGTGTATTTTTCAAATACCAAATTAGCAATAATGCATACAAATGCATACAAATGCGTGTTTACTTTTGCATTTAATTCATAGCTTAAGTGCATACAATATATATGACTGCAATTTTTCAGTATATTTGAAAATTTCAAAATGCATTTATGTATTTTGGGGTGGTAAGGTATACACTATACTCTATAGTATGTTGTACTATGTTATACTATGCATAGATTAGTAAATATGTCCATAGTTAGCGTGGAGTGGGTGTCATGTATTCCTATAGGTTCTGAATCGATCCCCCTATTCCTGACCCTATTCTGGTTAAACTAACTATCAAGTTAACTAACAGTCAGCCCATGAGGCAAGAACAGCCCCCATGATGCAGATACCGTTATCTGACGCAGTCACACTACGGCACAGGAACGTGTTATCTGATTAGGTCATAACGCTTGAGATCTAATTAGACAAGCGACATTCCTCCAGCCCCTGATAAGGCATATGACGTTCTCATAACAAATCAAACCTATGACAACCTGGAAAATCCGTGCGGCCATTGTTTTGATTTCACAGAGAACTTTAGTAAAGAATGTGCTAACGAGCAAGTCGTATGACATCTTTATTGACGTATCTATGTCCATCCTTACGTCAATCTCGGCACCTTTAAGGTATAAATATTGCCGATCTTGCCCTATGCAAACACACGCGTGGTGACAAGACGGAGCAGCCATACTTGCCGAAGCCGAGAGCAGAAGCAGACCCCGCTGGCAGCAGCCCCGCCTTCCTGACGCGCTGAGAGACGCGCTGCTATCTCAAGCCGAGAGACCCAGCACCGGCGTTTCTGGGCAGCCCTCGCAGGCAGCCTGGAATATCGAGAGCAGAGAAAGAGATACCATTCCTCATTCATCCTAACTTCCAGGTACAGAACTGAATAACCCCTCACAGAGAATTCTTTAGTTATTCACTTGGCAAAAACAAACTTAACTTAAACTGTAACTTTCTATTCCCGCCCACGCATTAGACCTAGGTCAGGTACACGGGGTAGGCGTATTTAGAAACACCAGTTGAGTACGTTTAGTCAAATGTATATGTGTATGTAAATATATTTTAATCATTTTAAACATCATATGGCTCAGAAACCATATCAATGTTTTTACAGTATTATTTTATACTATTGCTTTTAATGTATGCACTTTACTTAACTATAAGTATTGCAATAATATCGATCCATTTCTCATGTATGAGAAAAGAGACTGATCAATAAATAACATCTTTTTATTGAACACGCCCGTCTCTTCCTTTTCTCTACAATCTGATGAGACTAAGAATGCACGTACTGACTGAGTAAAATAATTGCCTTGTGCTCACACAACTCTCGAGATTGACTCTTGATTAGGGGAGAGCAAAGTTGTCATGTTCTATGGTTGTCAGAAACTAAATCCCTTCTTGTCTAATCAGGGAAGTTAATTCCTCCTTGAACATTCGAGAAAGTTTCTAGCGAACTCTGAGCTACGCTGGCAAACCCAAAAATTAAGTCTAGTATCGACAGTAGTAGACCTAGTTAACGTCTGGTCTAGGCCTTTACTGCTGTAGGTATTATTCCAATGCGCAGAGCCTATTGGGAAAATAGGAGCTACACTACATGGCGCCCAACGCGTTTGGAAAGGGCGATAAAACTAACGTAAGACATTTAGAGTAACTCAGTCGTGCTTTCTCACTCAGACCCCTTTTTCCATTATACTCCAAAGACGTCTGGAGTGGGTGAAAGGTAATATCCTCCAAAACCTCGCAGGAGGGAACTCCTATGTATGGTTCTTGGTATAGTCAACGTTGAAGGATAAAAACATTCCCAAAATATTGTGCATCTAATCTCTGTTTCCATAAAGAAACCTGATCTGCAAACAAACATAATACCATCCTGTCTGTAAAATGGCAGAGAGTGATGATGAAAGAGAGGCAGTTAGATTAGCAACTGAACTCGCAGATGCTGATGCTACCATGCAAGCAGCAGACCCGAATATAACACTCATTCCGGTCATTAAAAGGAGATCTATAACCTTAAAACTTATAGAAAATGGACTGACACCTAGAGGTGGCACAGTCATATTCGTAATCGAGGCACACGAATATCGGCAGACAGAGGTATACTATTCATGGATACATTTTCCAGCAGCAAATGCTGTAACAAAGTACTTCCACTATTACAAAGTAGAGGAACCTCCTGAAACGTACACTCCTTTCGAGGAGGTGGAAGTACCACTCAAATTCCAAGAGCATTTGCTCTTATTTGATGGCGCCCTAATACATAACAATCACATTACAAGGCCCGGTCCTTTAGGAAGACCAGGAGCAACGTGGCCGGAATGCACGTACTGACTGAGTAAAATAATTGCCTTGTGCTCACACGACTCTCGAGATTGACTCTTGATTAGGGGAGAGCAAAGTTGTCATGTTCTATGGTTGTCAGAAACTAAATCCCTTCTTGTCTAATCAGGGAAGTTAATTCCTCCTTGAACATTCGAGAAAGTTTCTAGCGAACTCTGAGCTACGCTGGCAAACCCAAAAATTAAGTCTAGTATCGACAGTAGTAGACCTAGTTAACGTCTGGTCTAGGCCTTTACTGCTGTAGGTATTATTCCAATGCGCAGAGCCTATTGGGAAAATAGGAGCTACACTACAACAGCTCCGAGGACAAGCATGAACTGATCTCAATTAACTCTTCATTTTTAATCTAATTTAACCTGACACGCCTAAGTACACACGTCTTTTAAAATGTATATATTGGTGTTAACAATTTTGTAAAGGTTTTAATTAACCATGTACAAACAATAAACGTTACCATTCCATTCCGTTACCACTCTGTCTTGGAGGGGCATGCAAATCTTTTGTACAGGGGCAGGCTATTTCCTACACTGCTCAAATAATTCAAGCTAGTTGTGGGGAAATCTCTATTTTGCAACACGAATTAGAGCAAGCTAAAAGAGTAGATTTAATCCCAGACACAGAAGAGTGCAATAGCAATGTGGCAGCAGCAGGCCAGCACCTTAGAGACTATTTTATTTCAAGAGATGTTATAAATCAGAAGACGTGCTTTCAAAACTTTCATGAGAAGAATGAGCCTTTGGGACACCTTCTAGCATGGTCATTAAAGAAAAAAGAGTAATTAGGAAACAATCAAAGACATTTTTAGAACATTATACTAGTCTATACACTTCCGGCAGAAGCCCCTCATGTAGAGAAATTGAGACTTTTCTACACTTGATTAAACTCCGTGTCGTAGAAGAAGACCTACGCTGAAGATTAAAGCTCCCATAACGGGGGATACAATATTGAAGCCATAAAACTTCTCCCCAGTGCCAAAGAATGTGGTAGTGATGGATTACCATCTGAGTTTTACAAAACATTTGCCACGCAGCTTGTAGAATTTTTGGTTGCACTATACAATATGTTTTTAAATGGTAACAAAGTTCCAAATGAGTTTACAGAGGCGGAAATTGTTAGCTTTCTTAAGAAAGATAAGCCCTCAAAACAGCTAAGTTCATATCGACACATAAGTCTTTTAAATTCTGACTACACAATTCTCTCTAAAATTGTTATATTAAGGCTCGCTGCATCCTCAGTGGCGCATGGCGAACAAAATCGTGTTTTACCGGGCAGAACCCTATCAGATAAGACAAACTTGCCTTTGCAGGCTAAAGACTATTATTGTAATAACAAGGTAGAAACACCAATACGCATGTTAGTTGCAAGGGAAGGCTTTTGACAATGCTATAGCTATCTGTGGAAGATGGTGGGCTGTTTCTTCCCTGTATGTGAAAATATCACCAAGCCTCCTTTTCAGATTGACTGAATTGCGCAGCTGTTGAAAGCCACTCCTCTAACTCCTATGATCTACAGCAAATGCTGGTTGAATATGGAGTTCACCTACCAGCGTTTTTAAAGATTCCAAACTACTCAAGCTCTCTAGGCATAATTCTCGCATGTAATAACTAAAAGATTTTTGCAACTTCAAGAAGAATATCCGATCCTTTAATTCATCTCTCGATGCCCTTAAAAGAATGTGGTGTAGTAGGCTTATACCTGCAAAATAGTATTACCAAGAAATGAGAGAAGGCGGGGTATCACACCTTTTCCAAATGTCTACAACATGACAATTAAAAACCGGTGAGCAGGTCGTGGCGGATAAAGTCAACAGCTCGAATAATCCCCATAGGGGTATCTCCATGCTGTAGGAGATATAGCTGTCACTGCAGACCAGATAGGGCAACTCAGAAGAGCTCAGTCTTAAGAAGTTTTCTAAAAGAAAGATATTCTGAGCATTTACGAAGATAAAACGGGAGTTGATTCCAATAGTGGGGAGCTAAACACTAACCTTGACTGCAAGGTGCTGGGGAAAATCCTGGCAAATCGACTGATGCCCGATATGCACTTAGTGGTAGAAGATGACCAGACGACTTTATACTGTGGCAAAACACGTTTCTCATCTTCCTGAAGCTCTTCATGATCATGAAACGAAGGAGTTTACCACCGGGTATCCTCGTTAGATATTGAAAAACCTTCAATACATTAGGCTAGCCTTACCTAATGGGGGTTCTGTGCAGAATGGGGTTAGGCCCGGTGTTTTTGGGCTGGGTACATCTGTTGTATATGAAGCCACAGGCATGGGTACGTGCTGGCAAGGTATTTGAAATTTTAACTTTTGAACTTTTTGGACGTAATTAACTGAATAATGTATTTTCCTGAACTTGTCATGCATTTTTATTTTTTATCCAATTCCTGATCCTGAAACGTATGACTAAATTGTACATTGCACTTTTATGGTCTTAGGACCGAATAAAGTTGGTTGATTGAAGTATTTGAAATTGCTTTCCAGTTGAAAGGGGGGCCAGATGGGGTGCCCGATTTCACCATTGGTCTTTGTTGTTATACTATTGAGATTTATTCAGCCCGCAGCTACTCAAAGAGTGTCTCGGCGCTAAACAGACATAATGGCACCCGTAAAGCCAAGACTTTAATTTTTTTGAAGATGAATAGATCAAGCTTAGAGCGTATCTCCAAAGGGAGTTTGTTCCATATAACTGGCCCCAGATAGGAGAAGGATCTACTGGATGTTCTAAGATGGAAGATTATAGCAACTCTAGCCAAGTGTTCAGAAGAAAAACGTAAAGTTCTGGAAGGAATGTAGTCATGGATCCTCTACCTAAAATAGCCGTCACCTGAGCCATGCAGAGCTGTATGTACCAGGACCATGGATTTAAACAGAAACCTTTTTTATGGGAAGCAGTGGAGGGCCTCCAGATGAGAGGACATATGTGTTCTCAGGAGAAGATTAAGATGCAACCAGGCGGATGAGTTCTGTACCATCTGAAGTCTGCCTAGGATGTACTCTAGAAGACCTATACAGAGAGCATTCCCATAATCTAATTTATAAGTTATTAGTGCTTGGATTACCATTCTCTTGGAACACTCTGATATAAGGGGCTGGAATGTTTTCAACATCTGAAGCATCCCGAGGCAAGAATCTGTCAGAGGGGAAAGGAACGGGCACTATTTGTTTAGGGCTTAGGAGTGGAGCGTCCTTTGGCCAGAAGGATTTACATAAGTCTGGTGAAGATGAACCAAAGTTCATAATCTCGGTCTTATCTGGGTTGCATTTTAACTGGTTAATTGCCAGCCTCTGGTATCTATACCTGCTTCCTGCATCATCCAGCGGTCCCATCTCACAATCGTAGGGGACAAAACCGCCCTGTTTGGTAAGAGCAATAAACAATTGTTTGATGCCCTGTGGGCGTATATCTACTGTCGCCACTTCATAGGCTTTGAGCGCTCTGACCACACACAATTTAGGGACATCAGGGAAAGCAGTATAGGACACAGACCGTGAATTACACTTAGTTCATCTGGAAATGTGAAAAGTAACTCCTAACGTAGTTGATTGACCTACAAGCCAGTCCCTCCTTTGCTCACGAGGCGAAGAAGTTAAGGACGTAGACAATGTCCGCCCCCATCGGATCCACCTATTGCCGCAGACACCAACTCCCCCACTGTGACCATGCGGTCAGTATCTCTTATTGGTGCTCTCAGCCCAGGACTTAGTGAGCAACATGGCAGCCTCCTCCGTAGGGCCTGGGACTTTACAGTGTTGCCTGTAACACGCCAGGCCAACAAGCGCAGGCCTCCTGTGGTCAGAAGGTGATGGGGATTTCGCTGAGGATCTTTGCGGAGATCTTGAGCGAGGGGTAGAGGGATTGGAAAATCCCAGGAAAGTTCCATCCGAACCGGAAACCAGATTGTGATCTCCATATCGGAGTGATTGACACTAGGCCCACCTGTTGTATCCTCACCTGAGTTGATAACCTCATGATCATAACGAAGGGGGGAAACTCTTAGCTCTGTTCCTTGCTCCAATCCTGCAGGTAGGCATCCACTGCCAACGCCTCGGAATCGGGGTGCCAACTGTGGTGACGTTCCAGCTGGGCGTCCAGACGGGAGGCAAAGAGGTCCAGCAAGAAAGGGCCCCAGCGAGACTAGATTTCCCTGAAAACACTGGGGTGTAGTTGCCATAAGCTGGTGTCCTTCCAGTGATGAGAGCAACAGTCCGCCACTTGGTTGGATGAACCCGGCAGATGTTCCACTGACAAGGATATCTGGTTGGATAGGCAATATTCCCAGAGATCGTGGGCTAGATTTGACAATGCCTTGGACTGTGTCCCTCCGAGATAGTTGATGTAGCGAACCGCTGCCACATTGTCCATCTTGAGCAAGACACAGCTTTGGATCTTGTCCTTTGTCCAACACTTTACCACAAACGAGCCTGCCATCAACTCCAGGCAATTGATGTGAAGGGCCTGTTTGGAAGAGGACCATCTTCTGCCGGTAGACACTTCTCTGCAACGGGCACCCCAACCGAAACCACAGACATCCGATTCTATTACCAGATCAGGTTGTGAACCCAAAATCGCCCGGCCATTCCAGGCCTCCATATGTTCGACCAACCATTGCAGTTCCGTCTTGGCCTCCTCTGTGAGGGGCACGATCTGACAGTAGGTGAGGCCTTTGCGCAAGTGATGAGCTTTGAGGCGCTGAAGGGCCTTGTAGTGCAGGGGACCCGGAAAAATAGCTTGGATCGAGGACGATAGAAGGCCCACCACTCTGGCTAAGTGGCGTAGTGATATTGTGGGCCTTGCTAAAGTACGCTTCAGTTTGTATCTGTTCTTGGATAACTTCCGAGAGGTCAGGGACAAGGTAGCCGCTACTGAGTCTATCATGAAGCCCAGAAACTGCATCTTCCGGGAAGGCGTCAGGTCCGACTTGGTCTCATTGATTACAAATCCCAAAGACTCCAGGAGGGACACTGCTTGTTGCAGCTGGGCCACCAGACGTTGGTGACACTGACTCATAATGATAATGTCATCCAGATAAATGATCAGCCGGGCGCCCTCCAATCTAAGACGCTCCACCACAGGCTTCATCACCTTGGTGGAACACCACGGAGCGGAAGACAGCCTGAAAGGAAGGGAGGCGAACTCGAAAATATGAGAACCCCACTGGAACTGCAGAAAACGTCTGAGGAGGGAAAACCGGGATTGCAAAGTAAGTGTCCTTGAGGTCCAGGCGGACCATCCAGTCCCGTTCCTGCAGCAGATCCCTCAGGAGGTGAATGCCCTCCATTTTGAAATTGTGGTAAATGAGCCACCCGTTGAACTCACTGAGGTTTATTACTGGATGGTAGCTCCTGTCCTGTTTCTCCACCAAGAAGATGTTGCTGAGGAACCCCCCGATTGCTCCTTTCCGCAATAACTCTGAGATCTCTCTGTCTATTAGTTCCCTCTGCTCCCGCATGAAAACTATGGATCTGGGGCGAAGGTGCTGAGTAGGTAGGTTGAAATACTCTATTTGAAACCCTTTGACAGTTTGTAAAACCCAAGCGTCAGAGGTGAGCAAAGACCAATTGTGAAGAAAAAACTGTAGTCTGCCTCCCAACTTCACCTCCCGCAAACTCTGGGCTCTTACCTCGTTGGTTGTTATAGGCACCGTCTCCTCGCCCTCTACCACCCCTGCGGCGGGGGAAATTCCTGGTCGGGTAGAAGTTCCCGAATTTTTCCGGGTCCTGATACTGTCCTCTATGAGACTCGCCCTACTTGTAGGAGGCTCTTTTGTAGGGGCACCCGGCCGAGCGCCCCCTGCAATGACTGAGTGAAGATTTGTTTAATCGACGTTTGGGCTTTGTCCAGAGAGTTAAACATATTAACAAATGTTCCCAATTCCTTCACGAAGGGGTCTCCGAAGAGATTGCCCTCCACAACTGGACCTGCTTCTGAGGTAGCCAACTCCCCTAGTTTAGGATCTATTTTTATGAGAAGGGACCTGCGACGTTCGGTCGATATTGCCACATTGGCGTTCTCTAAGGAAATGATCGCCCTCTGCGCCCAACTAGCGGGGGTGTCCGGGGAGATCAGGGTGCCCGAAGCCTCGGCGTCTTCGGCCATATCCAGAATTTTCCCAAGGTACCTGCCGTGTCCAAGAGCTTATCTTGGCACACTCTCCACGAGCGGTTGATACCTTTCTTGGGATCGCGGATGGATTTTGCCAAAAAGGTGGACATCTTAGGGTCCACTTCAGGTGTAATTACGACCTTACCCTCTAGGGTAGGTCTCGGGCACTCTGCGCGAAGGCAACTCCTTACCTCTTGATCTAAGGGTTTGCGCAGTCTGGCCGCCAGGTAGACTGCCACCTTGGGGGCAGGGACCCACTCCGATGATCGTGGGTGTAATAAGACATCGGGATTAAGCATGTCTGTGCCTAGGTCTAGGGACGCTGACTGGTCTAGGTTAGATGGGCGCCATGGCCGCTCTGACCCATCTGGGTCCACTGCAGCCACATCATCAGGAATACCAGAGGGTCCCGTCAGAGCCTCCTCTGGTTTGCTGGTTGGTGAGGAGTTCTTGGCATCCATGAATGCCTTTTTGAGGCACGCAAAGGTGTCCGTGGCCACTCCTGTGTCTTCTGAACACTTACTTTTGGGTTCCACCGCGCTAGTGGAGGATTGGCCTGGAGGTAGGGGAGTTAGGCCCCAATAAATCTTCCCTCTGGTCAAGGGGTTGTTGACATTGCGCTTGTAATAGGTACATTTCTTTTCTCCAATGGCGCAACCACTTGGGACAACGCCTTGAGGATGGAGGATTTCATGACCTGACAGAAATGGTCATCTACGGGTAGGTACATGATCTCCTCCTCCTCCTCCTCATCATAGTCCTCATATTCCATAATGGTGTGGCACTCCCACCCAAGCTCAAGGACAGAAAAGGAGATCAATATAGGGAAAAACCCCTAAGCAATAAAGCACAGAACGTGAACCTACAGAGTGGGCGCAGCCCTAGGACCCAAATCACCCTCCTTATTCTGAGGGTAGTAAAACCTGCCTGGGCTAGTCACTTTTTAACAATCAATGGTCTTACCTGCGATGCGGGTGTTCAGGCTCCAGGCAGGGGTTCTCTATTTGAACAATCAGCCCAATAGGAATCTTCCCCCGCGAATACAGCGAGACCATCTGAACCGCGCTGATTTGAAAAGCGGAACTAGACGACTCGTTGCTGCGCGGGGGTAAACACATTGGAAGTGTGCGGAGCAAGAGGGCTCGCGGTCTCCTAGTGGCAGGAGGCCACACTGTGAAGAGAGCCTGAGGAAACACCTGCGGCCGCGAAGGAACGAACAACGCTCCCCCGGCTGATCCTGGAAAAAGAACGGCATTAACACGCTAAGAAAAATATATGAGGCAATAACCCCACAATTTACTGCAACCCCATGTAGGCAATACAGGCAAAGTATACAAATGTAACCATCAGTATGAGGAAAAACAGAAGTCACTCATCTTGATGCTGCTGGAGCAGCAAAGAAAGAGGAAGATAGAGCGTCCGTGGGGGATGTTATGAGACGTCTTCGCACGGGATTAGCTGCCTCAGTTGGACTTTTTTCTCTGTTTCCATTTTCCCTGTGTTCATGGGAAATGTAGTTTTAATGTGGATTGCGGTTTTTTATAAATTTGCTGGAGCTTAATAAATGGAGCAAGATGCAGCCTAATCTGAAGCCTCTGGTCCTGCCATAGAATCTAGGTGTTATCTGCATAATAAATTACTTTAGCTCATAAAGACTACGCGAATACAGCTTATGGTCTGGACTAAGATGACAACTGCACACAAAGAAGTAGCTCCAACCTATTACAGAAGCGTATGACTGGGGGAGGAAGACCACCCTCAGGAAACATACTGATGATAGTAGTAAAATGGTGTTGCGATACATATGTTCAACCGAGAACCAGGACAACCCGTTACACACCAGAACGGCTGCTGTTGGCCCTCCCTGATTGTTACCAGCTCATACGACAAAACAACCCTCGGCCCTGGTGGGAGACGGGGATCCACAAATAGGGGGAACCTGATTAGCGACAGGGCATTGACTTCCTTTGAGGAACTGAGGGAAAGGTTTGAAATGGGCCTGGCTCATTCCTGCTACACGGCGTACTACAGGGCCAACTAAATATGATATGGGATACCGTATAAAAAGTACCTGCAGCTTCCATGGGGTTGGGGGTCCTGATTACGCGCTGGTGCAATCAAGAAAGCCATAACTTTATTATATGACATCCAGCTGCAGACGAGAGATATATCAATGTAATAGTAGATCTGGCTGTCTTATGACAAACTTCTTTTCGTTTAAATGATATTTGGCCTTTGAACCTTATCTCGATTACATAACTCCATTTTTAGCCAAATTTTATACATTAAGTTTATGTTGGGTATTCTTCAGAATGAGCAATATATATGTAACTGGGGAAAAACAGTAGCTCATTCCTTTTGTGTCTTCTGTGGGGCTATTAGAGAAGATGTGGAACACTTAAGGACTGATTACAAGTCCAGTTGTCCGAGGACTGCCAGACTCATGAATGCGCATCATTAAGCATTAGGGGGTGGGACTGTCCTGGGACCGCCGCCATTGCCAGGGAACAGCCGTTCTCTGGAGGTGGTTCGGCGGTCATGAGGATGCATTATTACGAGTTTTCTCTCTGCCAGCGGTGACAAGGCAGTTCCTGATCCATGTCAACCGTGGCGGAGAAGAAACAAAGGGGCTCCTCCAGGGCCCCCTGTGCCTCCTCCACATGTGTATGCACACTGGGTGCATAACATGTCCCCCACGTGTGCATGCACACCAGTTCCTGCACGGCATGAACTTCTGAGTCCATGCCATGCAGTACCCTTGTGTTGTGTTTCCATTGCTGTAACTTTTTTAAACTCATCACTGCCTTTGAAAGAGGCACCGCAGTGGGGGCCGTCTGCCTGCCAGACCACTTTTAAGTTGTGATCTGGCGGGCAGCTGTGACTCTTGGCGGTGCGGGGGGGGGTTCGTGGCAGTGGCATGCCGCCTGCCCCCTTCGCCCTGCCCCCACACAGCCAAAAATCATAATCAGGCCCTTATTGTTCTTGTGGAGCCAGAGAAAAAATTGAAAAAAGTGGCTGTTATCACTTTGCCTTAATTTAGGATTTAGATATTACTCAGTTGCTTCCAGGGTATTAAGGTCGAATAAAGACCCTCATATAGTATTTGTTGTGAGAAGGTGGGAAACATCCTTTACGACGCAACTTTTACCACGCAGTGCCTTTACAATGCAGGTTTTTCAACGCAAGTCATTACAACGAATTGCGCTGGGGGACGCTCTAGGATAGGTAATAGTTTAATTTACTATCCAACACCTTCCCTACTATCCACGGGGACTGGAGTTGGAATAGTAAATTAAACTATTCACCATCCAGCACCCCCCAACGCAAGTCGTTATAACGACTTGCGTTGAAAAACCTGCATTGTAAAGGCATGCGTAGTAAAAGCATGCGTTGTAACAAGGTACATCCTGAGAAGGTACCTTTATGCAGTCTGGTTGATAAGAAAAAGACTAGGAAGTTCTTTGGAACTAATTTCTTTTTAGACATTTCTTAGATTATCTCAATTGGGAACAGATATATTTGGGTGATCTCTGTGACATGTATTAGTTACATTGCTGCTATGACTGTGAAATTAGGCACGTCTCCCACTTATGTAGATTGTTACTTTTTAATTGATCACATTTTTCAATTTGTATCTTTTTAGTAGTTTCCTCTGGCACTCATTTGACTTGCTATTGCATGCTGCACTCTGTCTTCTGCAATTTTTCAACTTTTTATCTATGATATGCTAAAAGAGAAAATGTATATCGCACAATATTCTGTTTCTTTTAAATGTATGCTACTGATCTTACCTGATATAGTATGCACTGTTTTTGTGATTATGCATGTTGTATTGGATCTTTGGATCCCAAAATAAACGTATTGAATGAGAAACGACATAGCAATGTCTCACCTGAAATGGTGGTGGGTAGACCTCCTGTACCTGGAGTTGAAGGATGATAAATTGTTGAAATGTCTTAGTGGCATTAACTATATGTTCAAAAATATGAGACTGAAATATACTCAGTGTAATTATCTACATCACACGTATTTGATGTCATTGCGCATGGGGCATAAGTATCAGGAAGCATCTTCTGAACGCCCACTCTGTTTTGATATAGACACAGACTTCCTCCACATGGTTTGGCGATGTACAGGGGTGTCCAGATACTGAGATCTGGTGTTGCAAAACCTGACTGACATCTCGGGCAGGTTGGTATCTTAGGAGCCCACACTGTATTTGCTGGGCTTGTCAACCTGTACGAAAAAATACTAAAGACGTGTTTTTTTTTTATATCTTGCTATGGTCCTGGTGAAGCACTGCATAACCATGATACTGGCTGTGGGATATTAGGAAATGGATATATACAGAAATTGATTTACTCTACACCGTTAACCCAGATGTTGCGAACAGGACCCGATATGATGCCTGGATGTTCTTGCATGAGGAATGGCACAAATGGATCAGAGAGTATGGGCCACCTTACGAAGAATAGGAATAGCGATTTCTAAATAGCGATTTTATCTGAAATTACTATTCCTTATGTATGAAACTTTTTATTTCATACTTGCGATTCCTAGTGGGTCGCAAATCGGCCTACCTCAAGAATATTAATGACGTAGGTCGCAGTTTGCGACCCATTAGGAATCTCAACCATCACAAGGATGTTGGCCTACTGAGGTCAGCAGACCACCATGTCTGTGATTGCCTTTGAATAAAGATTTTTTTGTTGTTGTTGAAATGCAGCCCATTTTCCATTAAGGAAAACGAGATGCATTTCAACAATAAAAATTGAAATGCGCGGTTCTCATTTTTTAAGAGTGGGTAGTGGTCTGTGGGACTGCTGCCTGCACTTGAAAAATGTTTTCCCAACATTCACAAAGGGGAAGGAGTCCCCTTTGTGAGGGAACCCCTTCCAATTTTCAAATGCATTACCACCAACTTTGTGTTGGTACAGTGCGAATATATTGCGACAGCATTTCGGTCACAAAACATTCATACATACCAATATGATTTGGTATTTGGAAGGTACGCCTTAAACACACCTCTTCCAAATTCCAAGTAACTGAATCACAATTTGGGTTTTGTACATCCCAAAAAGGATTTTTCTGGTCTCCGAAGGGTCAATTCTATGAATCAGCCCATTTGCAACCGGAAAAATGCTTCATACATATGGCCCAAGATTTAATATTCAAAGATGGCGATACAAATGAATTAGGATGATGGGCTATCACCTGAGATAGCAAAATGTCACTACACCCGGAAGGTTTAATTACTTTGTTTATTGGGTAATTTTTTACTGATCCACATACTGAGTCATTGTATTCTTGATCAGCTCTTTAGTGACAAAGGGCAATTCCCTCGGATATACTTGTCTTTATGCTCACGATAGGATACCTAAAGATATGTTATTTGAAAGAAATACTTACCTGCATGGCACAGTACAGGATGGTAAAGGTACAAATACATGCCTGCATGATGCTTACCTGTGGTCAAGGCATTATGTGACAAGACTGTTTCCCCGATAGAATAGGTGGTTATGTTAAAGATTCCTTGAGGTCAATGTACAATTGATCTATAAATGCACTGGTCTTGGGGTGTGTAGTTTAAGCAAGTAAAACTGATTCAAATGAAGAATATTTCAATTTTGAAATCATACATCTCAACAGTAGGCATGCCTTATTCCCGCATGAGGAACATTTTCATTGTTTTACAACACAGTCCAAAAGGATATGTTGGCATGAATTAAGCAGAAAAGGAAAAAATTAGAGTGAGGTGGTACTTTGAAAGTTTATTGTGATCTTGTCAATTCAGTAGAAGGTTTAATCAGAAATTGGAAAGAAGAATGAGTTTGTAGTAGTGGTCAAAAGTGCAAGTGGTGCTAAAATATAATGAAGAACATAATGTGCTAAAATAGACTGACATACAATAGATAAGGGTAATGAGCAGACAAATGGGTCATTTCGGGGTACTCTGGGACAGTAGATATGCTGTAGATTATTGTGCCACTTGGTGTTTTGACATTTAGGTAATGAATCCGAGGTCGTCATCAGGACAACATGAATTAGTTTATGAGCATCTATATAAGAATTAACTATTATTTTTTGTTTTGGAGGGGGGATTCAGCTCCTGAAGTGGATTCAATAATTGCTGAATCTCCGATGTCATATTCTAATCTTCATAAAGTAGATTTAGAGTGAATTGAATCTAATGTGGACGAGCATGAAAAACATCTAATCACTACTATGCAACACTCTGGCAAAGTCTGAGATGCTGTTGTGGGAGTTAAGGTAAGGACCCCAAACCAGTGACTCAGATTGTGCCCAGCAGGATTAAACCGTCTATGTGACCAACCATTTTATATAATTACGCATTCTGGATCTTCATTCAGACTGTGGGTGACTTCTGCCGGTCTTTCTATCCATGTGTGTTTCCTCTGCATTACGGTGGTAGATAAGTTATCACCCTGGAGGGGGTACGAACCTTTTACCTGTCTGAGTAAGTGCCTCATCCAATTCATGCTTTTTTCATTAAATACTTGTCTAAGGGGATGCCAGCTGTCTTGCATTTGACACTACTTCTGTGCTGGACAATTTTGAATGGTCAGACCTTCATAAACCAGGCAATTATTCAGCTGTAGTGGAGGCCACAGGCACACATTAAGTGCCACTCAAGCATGCACAGACTACCATGTGCCTACTCACAGATTCCTGGTTTCGTATCAGTGTGCGACCTGAGTACAACCTTATGTATTGAAGACAATTCAGAGAAACAAGAATGTTTAGTGGAGTCTTGCTATTATGAAGAGCCACTATAAACACGGGTTAAAAGTTCAAAACAGGAAGGTTAAATACATAACACACTGATGCCTCCCTAGATGGAGGAGAAGATTTGAAAATGTGTGTGATTGAATCATTTATTGCAACGTAAGAATAGATGAGCGGAGGCTTGTGGAATTGGAATTTAAATGATATTGTGTCCCCAAAATCAGTGCTTTTGGATATATATAGGTGCATGTTGCTATTAAAAGTGTGGATATTATGCCAGATCCGATTGTTGCATTTTCCACGTTCTTAACTATAGAGAAGGGATGGAAAGGACAAATTCCAAGGCAATGTTCAGGACTGGCCTTTGGAATGATGGGGCACTCACAATTGAAAACTTTGTGGATCTCCACACACATTCCCAATTGAATTTCCTATCATGAATGGACAAAGAGAACATTGGAGTAAGTGTACATTCTGTGTGTTGAAAGTGCCTCAAGCATCCCTATATTGTCAGGAAGTGCATAGGAAAGAATGAAACCATACAGAAAATGTTTGTCATGTGGAGAATGAATTGCATATTTCACATGACTGCAGGAGTATAGCTAGTGAAAATCATCTGTAGGGAGTAAATCCGGGAATTTTGAAGTTCTACATGAATGCAATAAATAAAACCTTTACAAATTATAGGTGGATGTCCGCATTTGTGAACTGAACCCACAGTCTTCTTCTTCAGTCATATTTGCTAGATGTAGCCTGCTGGTCTATATATCGCCCTTTTACTACCTAAGGGGGGAATATTTAAAGAGGGATTCTGTACGTCTCTGATTATATTAGTACAACAATCAACTAATGCTGTCACCTCTCACAAACCCTAATGTAGGGGTCACGATGTCGAAACTTAATAAAGATATGATGTAAGAAAAAAAAACTTAATGTAGGGGGCAACCTCTTAACCCTTCCTGAATATTGTGAATATCCTGGCCGAGGAGAGTAAAAGCCTTTATTTAAAATAATGTCAATCCCCTCGGCCACTAGTTAGTGGAACTGAGTCTGCTCTTGTTTGGGAAACCCCTTTCACTCAGAGTTGTGGTGTGTGTTTGTGTGTGTGTGTCTGAGAAGTTGATAGTCAGCAGAAAGCTAGTAAGTCTAACCAGTCGCAGCTGTTCTGGCATATTCACTGTTGTTTGTTCTCAAACCATGCCATTGTTTGTAAAGACTTATTCCAGGCCCCACAAACCACAAACTTTATTACATATAAACCTAAAATTGCTAGAGGGTGAGTGAGAACTTTTTTTTATTAGAGTCCCCCCTTCCACAGTGGGTTTTGACATATTTCTGCATTCAAACGAGCTCTGTTGGGGCTCCGGCATTCACTGGGACACATCTTCATCAATCAATCAGGTGTTTGATAAGCGCGGCTACTCACCCGTAAGGGTCTCAAGGCGCTAGGGGGAGTGAAAGTTCCAGTCCATCAAAGAGGAGGTCTGTCGAAGAGTCAGGTCTTGAGATTTTTTGCGAAGATGGAGAGCGATGTTGTCTGCCTGAGGTGGAGCAGAAGAGCTTTCCAGGCTCTGGCCGCAAGGAAGGAGAAGGAGCAGCCTCCCGATCTCGTCTTTTTGGCGCAGGGACCACGGCGTAGGAGAGCTGGGCTTATCGTAGGGTCCTTTGGGGTGCGTGGAACTTGAGTCGGCTGTTCAGCTATGCTGGCCCGGTGTCGTGTAGGGCCTTGTGGGCGTGGGTGAGAATCCTGAAGGTAATTCTAGCCTCGATGGGGAGCCAGTGGAGTGTGCGCAGGTGCTGGGAGATGTGGCAGTGTCTTGGCAGGTTGAGGACCAGTCTTGCGGTGGCGTTCTGGATGTTTTCTAGCTTGCATGGGGAGGTTTTTGTTTATTCTGGCGTAGAGTGCGTTGCCGTAGTAGAGTCTGCTGGTGATGAGGGCGTGAGTGAGAGTCTTTCTGTGTTCAAGGGAGATCCATTTGAAAGTCTTACGTAGGAGATGGAGGATGTGAAAGCAGGTGGATGCAAAGGAGTTGATCTGGTGGTCCATTTTGAGCTCGGAGTCCAGGATGATTCCAAGGTTGCGTGCGTGGTCCGTGGGGATGGGTGGGCTTCCGCGGGCGGGGTCCACCAGGTGTCGTTGCAGGCGTTGGGGTTTGGGCCCATGTACTTCTGTTTTGTCAGTGTTGAGTTGTAGGCAGCTGCTCTTCATCCATTTAGCAATGGCTTCCTTGCCTTCTTGAAAATTGTGTCTGGCAGTGTTGGGTTCATTGGATAAGGAGAGGATGAGTTGGGTGTCGTCTGCCTATGACACAATGTTGAGTCCGTAGAGTCTGATGATGGGGGCGAGCGGAGCCATGTAGACGTTGAAGAGCGTGGGGCTGAGGGAGGACCCCTGGGGGACTCCACAGGTGGTTGGTGTGGGGTCTGAGAGAAATGGGGGGAGTCTGACCCTTTGCATTCTGCTGGAGAGGAAGGAGTGGATCCAGTTGAGGGCCTTGTCCCGGATTCCTGCATCGTGGAGTCTGCGTATTAAGATGCAGTGAGAAACTGTGTGGAACGCTGATGAGTGGTCGAGGAGGATGAGGGCTACTGTTTCTCCTCTGTCCAGTAGAGAACGGATGTCGTCGGTTGAGGCGAGGAGGGAGGTTTCTGTGCTGTGGTTTTTTCCAAAGCCGGATTGGGAGGAGTCGAAGATGTTGTGCTCTTCGGTGAAGATGGCGAGTTGGCTGTTGATGGCTTTCTTAATGACTTTTGCTGGAAACGGGAGCAGGGAGATGGGTCTGTAGTTCTTGAGGTCGGTGGGGTCCGCCGAGGGCTTCTTCAGGAGGGGGTTGATGGTGTGGCGGAGCATGGGTGCAATGGTGTCGGCGGCTCTGTTTAAGAAGTGGTGGGGTAGGGGTCCATGGTGGCCCCGGAGTGGATTGACTTCATTGTGACATAATGAGGCTTTATGTAAGTCAATGTTGTCTGTAAAGGACAAGAATCAATATAAATACTTAAGTCATCATTGGTGCCTCAGGATTACTTAGTATGTGCTCCTGATCTTTGTGTGGTGTTCAGAATGTGTCGCACACATCTATCCCGTTCTCGGTTTCCACAGATTTTGAGGCGCCACTAAAGATCTTGGGGCACATTTACAACAAACAGATGCAACGCAGCAGCGCAAGCCAGATTGCTGCGCACAGCAGTACAATGTATCCCTGTCCTTTCCTTTGCGCTGGAGCACCATTGACTGCCTAGCGCCAATGCAGACACCCTTGCATCATGGTGTATGAGCTTCTGCGTTGTAGGAATTAGTGTTTTTGTGCAAGAAGGAACACCCTCCTGCACAAAAACAATAAATGGAGGCGTTTTCCTCCTGCTATGTGTGCATGCAGCATACATGGATTGAGGAAAAAACGAGGGAAAAAAAAGGATAAATCTCCTCGCTATGCCTTCCCCGGGGAGTCCTAGGCTTTTGACGCATTCCCATGTTTACAAGCCCTTGTAGATCTGGAAATGCGTCAAAATCTATGGGTGTTGCGTGGGAACACCTACTGAAATTCCCATTGAACGCCTCTTTGACGCAGAGTAAGGCAACGCGGGACTTGTCCTGCTTTACCTTAGTCCATATCTACGAGGCCATGTAAAGCCACGTAAAGTGGCTTTGCGTGGCATTGTATATAAGTAACTGCACACTGTACTGCCGCTGCTTCAAAAAAAGTGATGCAGAGGTAGCGCAGGCTGCTTGGAAATATGCTCCCTAGGTGAAAACCAGGGGCAGAAATCGAGAGCTATACTTTATATCCTGTATAAGGCTATCAGGTTGACTCCACGCTTTATGGTTTTTGAGGTGGAACAGTATCAATTGTTACATTGCATCTTCCCTTTTCATGCTATGCCATGATTGTCACACCGCAGGATGCAGTAGACCTCTAACAGAAAGTCTGTATGTCTTTTGTATTTAAAAAGAAACTTTTTATCCAGACATTTGTCAGTTTTCTGGATAAGACGCCCGACTCGATCATACCATGTTTGCCTCCATTTTTCAAGGCGATCCTACGCTTTGCCCTTGGGCAGGGTCCCATCTCTAGACTGCACTGTGTCGGTCGGTATGCCCGAGCGTAGGAGCGCACAATTATAAAAATCTACAAAACTCAGAGCGATTGCAGTTTTGCTTCACAATGAAGTGTCTGTGTGGAACGAGTGTGTGGGAGCTTGTAAAGCCAGTGCATGTGTTTACAGAATAACGCAGACTGCACAGTACAGCGCAGACAAAGGAAAGGGGAAATATCCGTGCTGTGTGAAACGTGTGTGTGTTTCAATGTGAACGGCTACCAGCAAGAGATTGGCCTTGATAAGGAGTCTTCGCTCTACAATGTGCGTGTGGCCAATATATTCCCTGCCCCACACACACACACACTCTACTCACAGCTGCACTTTTCCTCGATTTTTTGCAACATGGCTCCTTGCCTTTCACAGTTCACACACTCTGTTCCACACAGTGCATTCAATTTATTATCTATACTTAATATATAACAGGATAGATTGGCACGCACATTCCTGCATGTAAGCATCCCACATATAAACTTTACTGCCTTTTACCAGGAGCATAGAAATCAAAAGTGCAGCAGGAGCAGTGGCACCGGGCCCACTTAACCCCCATTTAATTTTAGTTAATGCTTTTTATACAAATCTATGATACAGGGACTCAATTTCCTCCTTGCATGATGGCTTATACCCTTGCTTCACCACTGTCTTGGACTTTTTGTAGTTGAGTTTGTTTGTGCGAAGTTTTACCTGTGGCAATGCATTGTAAGGATGTTTACGACACGAGATAACTCTTTCCTCCAACTAATGAGAATCCGAAATTATAAAGCAATGCAAAGGAGGCCCAAGCCTTCCTGACAAGGGTCGGAAGTTCTGAACCCTCAATAGACTGTACTTCATATTGCACCATGTAACTTTGAGCTCTCCACGCCACTCACAAATCCCGGTCCATTGGATCCATAATCTTCAACCAGTTACCTTAACTAGATAACATACTTTACGAAAAGCACCTTGGGCATGTGCTCTCTCTCCCACCCATCATTCTATATCCAAACATGCACTGGAAATTGAAGACTCAGTAGTGGATTATCCTAGCCAGGTTTATTTCTGGTGCTTCAACCCTCCTGAACAGCCTTCTCATCCCTAACTCAAAAATCCTACTGATGAACAGATCTATAGGCTGAGGCAGAAGCGTCAAACTCAACTATCATGAATTCTTAACTAGTTTGTAGATTTTTGGTTCAAGACAGACCTCCTTCCAGCATTTAATAGCACGCCCTAACAACCCACCCTTTTGCAGGCCCTCTCTCTTCTTTCTTTCTCACAATATCATACTGCAAACCAAGATATAATCCTGCCTTTCCTGAGGAAATCATATTCTTGGTCAAGTCCACCAAAATCTTTTCACAAATATTCTAGTTGTTAGGAGAAATGGATAACTTAGAATCTTAAGGGATGACTGAGTTGCTCTTAAGATCCACATGTGCAGCAAATCATACATTCAATTTTGGTCTTTCCTTGTAGCCTCAACATCCCCGATATTGTTGAAAGCCAAAATGTTTGTCTGATCATTCAAGAACCCATTTCACTCCTAAATGTGACCTCAAACATCAAATTGTTTAGCTGATCATGTTGTGAATCCAACTCATTGCACATGATGGGTCTCACAGCTGCACTTGCAGCATCCTGTGGCTCCGATTTGTTCCACGCAGCTACCTCCTGCATCCCCAACCTCTTGTAGGTTTACAAAGCACAGTAGTTTACTTTTGTGCAGCATGCAAGTACCTCCTGTATCCTCTTTCTCCTTCCTGCACCAATCACCCTACATCTCCCTTCTGCACTGTGAACATTTCCATAGTCTAGCTGACATTGTAATCTCCTTGTGGCTTCCTCCTGCACTCTAAACCCCTTACATCTCCCTATCCCTGTGCACCAGTAGAGCCTTGTTTGCTGTATGAGCATCCTGTTGATTTCTGCTTCTGCTAATCATACATTGCCCCCACCCCTAAGAATTTTCCCATGGCTTCATTTTGCAAGGGGGGTGTCTGGGTCAGATGCAGGAGAGGCTACATATTGATTCTTAGCATGGACAAAAGGTGTACAGAAAGTTTAATCCAGAAAAAATCCTCCCCACCGGCCTCCTTCACAGGGATACGATATTTACCTAATGCTTGTTAAATTTGAGACACCAGTCATATTCTTGTCCATGCACTACAGACATGTAATAGGTGTTAGGACACGGATTTAGTGTCATAGAGACCAGCCCTGATATTGCAAAATAGCGTCTCCTCCTCTTCATTGAACCCGTAATTCTGAGACATTGCCTTATGACCATTAGACCTTTCCTTGTAGTAATTTGGAGACGCTCCCTGAGAATCCTTGAAATACCCGCCTACACCATGACGCCTTTGCTTGGTTTACTGATCCCTCGGTGAAGACCACGCCCCCTTCCTAAAAACATTTCCTGTTTCTGTTCTGGCGTTGCGGGTGTCCTGCCTTGTTCTATCGAGCCCATATTCCTTTTTTCCGGTGCTGCTCCCGTATCCCGGTACGTGCTCTTCGTGTGGTTGCTCCGCCTGGCTGCGGGGTGACATGCCGCGTTCGCGGCATTTGTTTTGGTTCGCTCTTGGCAGGTACGCCCCTGGTCAGCCCGTTACTGCCCGAGAGCCTGGTTATTTTTTGCCCTGAGGAGTACGTGGTTGTTCCGCTCGAGCCTGGGAGCCGGACAACATGTCTCCACTGTTCCGCTTTCTCGCCCCCCAAAGCCGGACAGTCCCATTGTTTATTTTCGCCCTGAGGAGTGCGTGGTTGTTCCGCTCAAGCATGGGAGCCGGACAACACGTCTCCATTGTTCCGCTTTCTCGCCCCCCAAAGCCGGACAGTCTCATTGTTTATTTTTGCCCTGAGGAGTACGTGGTTGTTCCGCTAGAGCCTGGATGCCGGACAACACGTCTCCACTGTTCCGCTCTCTAGCCCTCGGAGCCGGACAGAATTATTACTTCCTTATGCTTTCCTGCACACTATTGGGGTCACATCGTTAATTCCCCGAGCGTAGAACACTCCTACCTCATAACTTACGCTCCTGAATACCTTATGTGTTGTTGTCTGTCTTCATTCCCTAAATTCATTTTTCCAACCTTCACGTTCTGAATGAACTCTGACTCGCTATATATATATATATATATATCCCTTTGCCTTCGCTCATGGTTGGATCCCCTGCGTGTTGGGGGGTGCTACAGGAGAAGGTTCAATTTAGAGGACGCTGTGAGGAGGGTTGAGGTGAGTGAGACCCTATTTTGATTGCTATCAGTGTGCTTAGAAGTCTATATATAGTGGATGTAATACATGTTATGGTACCCCTTTTTTCCCTACAGTACAAGACCTTCCTGACCCGTTCATTTCTGAAAACCCTCAAGAACATCATCTCGGGAAGAGTGGTGGTCACTCTTTGGTTTTTCCCCACACTTTTGTGGAATAATTACTTGCGAGCACTTCTTAGTATTGGTCCTCCAAGTATTATTTTCTAGAAGGGTGTGGATTGTTCACCTTCGCTCCCGTGGAATTGTTGGATCCGCGACAATAGGCTCTCTGTCCTCCCTCAATAGATTCTTCTGAGCAAAAGACTCAACTCACACACATATCCAACAGTAACTTCTGATGTCACCTCTACCATAGCTCTGAGCCACATTCAGTCAAAATGTAATTCTAGCAAGATCTTTATCCATAATATTTACAACTCACTAAATGATGATTTTCCTAGTTTTCCTCTTCTCAGACCGATGAGGCAGTCCATCAAAGCATGTAATTGGGATTAACAGAGATCATTACAAAAGCCTTTTGCTGTTGACTTGTGATGAATATGCATTCCAGCAGATTCTTTGCCTTATGAACACTCTTTGCAGGCTTCAGATTTGTCCGGAAAACGTTTTTACCAGCATTGGCTCTCCAGCACCATTTGTTGGCTTCCAGGTATCTCAAGGTGATTCTGCCTTCGGACATCATCCTAGTGCGGTACATTAGGCTTCATCCTTTGTGCTTGCGTTTGTTCCATTTGTTTCCCAACCTCAGCGATGAGGTTGGGAACTGCTCTTGGTGTTTCAGTAAAATGTTCCTCAGCTTTTTGACAGCAACTATATCAAGTGCCTTGTCAAAGGACTTCAGGCACTAAGCCTTGCAGATGGTGGACAAGAAATATTTGTTTGGACCCCCTTGCCTACTGTATCTGGTGTCTTCGGTCGGGTCATGGTGCATCTGCATCATCCACCTCCATGCTCCTGAAGGTCTTCAGGAAGCAAGAGGACAAGCCTTTATTGGCATAGGTCCACAGGTAGATTGCAAGTGGCCTACCTCTCCCAAAGTTAAGTCACCTTCCAGGGAATGCATGCTTAAGAGATCTTCTCATAAGAAGCACAAAAAGCACAAGAAAGTTCTCTTCCTTAAAATGCGGTCCTGTTCTAGGGTCAGTTCAGAGTCTTGATGTTCCCCCATGCCAGACCCTTCCTTAATATCGGTTGAACACCTTGCAACTAAGAAGTCGGGCCCTGAATGTCCCAGTACATCTACCAACCCAGCTATAGCAATGCCTTCCAACAAGTACTGATGGATATGTTTAGGACTACTTAGCAACCCATTGGGCTACTCCCTAAAGTGGGGGAGACATTCCTGCAGGCTTAATGAGTCCAATGGCTCTGACCTTGATGTCTTCAAACACCACATTTCCCTAGGCGCCTTTTTCTAAGGCAAAGCCAAAAATGGTTAGGGCATTGCCTCTATTCATTTTAGCCCTTCTTTAGCTTCTTTTTCAAAGTTGAAAATTATGCCACTCATGCGGCCAACTCTGACACCAGTCAAGGGGTCAATAGGGGAGAGAATCAGCCATGTGACGAAGGAGAAGATCAAGGCACATTTTAATGATGAATCATATTGTCAACTCCTTCCCAAGGCCCAAATGATTGCTAGATTCCAAGAGATTTTCAGTTTAGATTTGGATGCTTTTGCTAGGGAGGATAAGAAGTATGGTGGTACAGCGGATGATGACTCAAATGCAGATCAGCGCCTGCCACCTTACAATATTGATGTTGACAATACATTGCCTAAATACTTCATTGGAAAAGAACATTCTGTACCCCTCTGGTCCTGCTGCAGAGAAGGACCCAGTCTTTTTCCACAACCAGATCCTTTCCACAGAGGTCATTTGCATGTTTACAACCAACTCACGCCTTGTACTACACCTGGACAAAATGTCTGTGGTTGAATGATGCTGAGCGAGCAGTGTTGAATCAATAATGAAATGTGGAACATACATCAGTGCATCATACCACACTGAGACACCATTTTCCGTATTCCATAATGCATTGTCAAGGCATGGTAATGTAACTTTTCCATGTGTTCCGACTACACATATATATTGATCATACTTGGCCACAATATTGTTTAACTCAGGTATGTAGCTGTATGATAGATACATTTCCAGCATTTTGAGAGAAAGGAATATTCCTCATAAAGCACATACATTTTGATCTACATGGAGTAATATTCTGAATGCATTATCATCGTAGCCTTCATAGGTTTCAAATGTTTGCATGTGAAACCATAAGCAAACTGAACTCTTGAATCATGACTCACGTCAATGTACCATTCCCTCCCTTGTATAAAATATTTTAGCTGTTTTTTTAGAACAAATGTGAGGTATAATTTCTCAGTGTACAAGGGTATCTTGTTATCCATACATAACTGTAAGTGAACAATGAGGTAGTGGAAAATTGCAGAATATGTGCACAATTTAAAATACCTGTGAAGGAGACTCACACTTTGCATTTCTTACACAGTGGTCCTGCTTTATTTGAGCTGAGCACAGCAATCACTTGAAGATTTGTATAAGGACACATACAGAGATATGTAATGAGGTTGTGCTTGATTAATTATCTCTATCTCTCATACCAACAGAGGAATGTGAACTTAGAGACCAAATTGGTTGGTATATATGGCATGTACGCGTATATGGTGATTGGACATTTTTCACAACTGAATGCACCCAAATAGTATACTAATGCGATCCTTATGAGGTCCTGCCGAAAGCCAGCTAGCCCCATGAGGCACTGGTGTGATAGTTGAAACATGTTAATCCAGGGATACGGAGGACACTAATTTTCTTAGTGTGTACACATTTGTTTTTACACTTGTCAGGGTGCCCTGAAAATACAATTACCCCTCAGGACACCTTAGACTATTTTAAAATCTAGAATTCCACCCAATCACCAAAGAGCTTCCTTGTTTCCCAAAGTTGAATCTGTCCAGATACGCAAAGTATCTGAACGAGTTCTCTATGATGAAGCATGCCACTGGGAATCCCAGTGGGTGAGAGCCTTTTTAACACCATAGGGTGAGCCCTTGGGCAGGTACAGAGTGATAGGTTAAATAAGGTAGGGGTTCTCTCTTGTTGTTAGTGAATGATTAGATGTCTGGAAAGGAGAGTAAACTCTAGGTCACTTCTCATTCCCCCCTTTTTGGACTATACCAGTGTAAAGTGACCAATCCTGAGCCATCCTGGAGAGTCAGGACACCATTTATCTATATCCCCTTCACAGTGGTTTACTTTGGCCCCCAGAATGGCTGAGAAGATGACAGAGAAGGACTATGTCACCACAAAGGAAGTGGAGATGTGGGTGAAGACCTGCTCCAAAAGAATCTTCAGAAAGCCGCTGTGGCTATCCGGCAGGTAATCTCCAGGAAATCTAGCACCTGGAAATTAACAGCAAAAGGGTTGATGTGTACATAAGTGCTTTAAGGATCCCTGGTGCTGGGCCAAAGTGAACGTAATAGGCATTTTTGGGAGATCTCCTGACTGATTGGGAAGACCCTATCAAGGCCTACTATCCTGCAGTGGGCTGTCCTGGTGATGACCCGACCAGACCTAAAAGTCAACTGCAGGATTACGATTCAAAGAACAAACTCATGCTGTTTTCACAAAACTTTCTGTAATACACAGGTAGTTTATGTGTTGAATATTATTATGTCTTATGGAAAGCTGATTGCTATCTATACTAATATAATAAAGAGAGATCCCAAACCTTTGAGGCGGGTAATCTTAGGAACCACAGCACCAATCACAACACCCAATACAGCGTTGGAAAGGGCAGTTGCAGCAGAAGGACATAGGCTATGCAGACACCCACCATATACATTTAAAAGGTAAAAGAACCGTGGCAGCAAAAAAGGCCCTTGTGGGCGTGTCTGCGTTGTGCTGTGGGCGTGTGCTGGGGGCGTGACAAACGCTGGGGGCGTGTGGTACGTTCCACCCTTCATGCCATGTCTCATATTGTGTGCTAATCCCACCCTGCTCCCTTTAATACCCCTGCACCCCATAATCATAACCCACCCGTACTCCTTAAAATACCCCAACACCCTTAAACACTAACCCATCTTAACCCTATAATATACCCTGTACCCCAAAACTCAAACCTATCCCTAAACCATAAAAATACCCCTGTACCCCAAAACCCAAACCTAGCACTGAACCCTATAAATACCCCTGTACCTCAAAACCCAAACCTACCCCTGAACCCTAAAAATACCCCTGTACCCCAAAACCCAAACCTAGCCCTGAACCCTAAAAATACCACTGTACCCCAAAACCACCCATGAACCCCAACATACCCCTGTACCCCAAAACTCAAACCTAGCCCTGAACCCTTAAAATACCCCTGTACCCCAAAACCAAAACCTACCCCTGAACCCTAAAAATACCCCTGTACCCCAAAACCCAAACCTACCCCTGAACCCTAAAAATAACTCTGTACCCCAAAACCCAAACCTACCCCTGAACCCTAAAAATACCCCTACACCCCAAAACCCAAACCTAGCCCTGAACCCTAAAAATACCCCTACACCCCAAAACCCAAACCTAGCCCTGAACCCTAAAAATACCCCTGTACCCCCAAAACCCATACCTATCCCTAAACCCTAAAACTACCCCTGTACCCCATAACCCCAAACTATATCTGACCCCTTAAAATACCCAAACACCCCAAAACATATACCTCAGTACCTCAAAACATATACCCCTATACCCATACTTACCTTATCCAAACATTTGAAAAAACATGCTTTTACCATTCATGCATTTACAACAAATTTCGTTGTAAATGTATGCTTGGTAAAAGCATATAAAATGTAATGCCATGCGTTATAATGGCATTGCGGAGTCATGGTACTTTCGTAATGAAAGTATGCGGAGTGATGGTATGCGGAAAGAAAGTTGCGGAATAATGGGTGTTTACCCTCCCCCGGTAAGTACATTGGTGGCACGCCGGCCCACATCTCCAGCAACATACTCATATTTTTTCACCACCCATTTGATAAAATGCACAGGTCTCTCTCATTGATGGCCAGCACCGACATACACTTTTAGACACACCTCCCGCCACAAGTTCTAGAATTGCGAACTTTAGAGCTGGGGAGCTACGTTCGAATCTCGGCATCAGCTCAACATCCTGTGATTCCAGGCAAATCGCTTTGTCACCCCGTGCCTACCACAAATGAATGTGTACTTCTGTAATGTAAATTGTGCTCATGCCATTTTGTCGAGTTCGCGCTATATAATATTGCAAGGAAAAATAAAGTAGGGAAACA
This sequence comes from Lissotriton helveticus, assembly GCF_964261635.1. Taxonomy (NCBI): domain Eukaryota; kingdom Metazoa; phylum Chordata; class Amphibia; order Caudata; family Salamandridae; genus Lissotriton; species Lissotriton helveticus. The sequence continues at coordinate 599,444,958 of NC_136073.1, read as the reverse complement.
CACACTACTGAATGTGCACTCTTAAGTGCATCAGCAGTGCACTGTGAATCGGAGTGTTTCACAGGCCTGTCACAGATAAGAAATGCTATCAAAACGAAATCCTACAAAACAATATACTACTGGCCGGCAGCAATTCATACCGGGACAACGTCGGGACGGGCTGCTAGTATTGCATCTAAGTAATGTAGCATAAGGTTGTTGTTGATTTTTTGTCACACGCTGTCAAGACAATCAGGCACATGCATCAAGCGTTTAGGAAGTCGGTAAAATTGCGAATCGCAAAAATATCGCATTTGCGATCGCAATATGAGATGTAGAAATGCATGAACCTTAATTTTGCGAACATTTGTAAATTTTCGCAAAATTAAGGAATCGCAAACAAATTCTGCGAAAACCTTTGCGATTTCACGTTTGCGATTCACAAACAAAGAATCGCAAATAAGGAATCGCTATCCAAATGCATGAAAAATCGCTATTAGCGATTGTCAGAAAAATCGCTAAATTGCAATCGCAATTTAAGAAGGGACACAACCAGGTGGTAAAAATGAGAGCAAATCACAAACAGCTGAAGACCAACAGAAACTTATATAAACACACCCACAATGAGGTCCCAGTTTCCAAAATGGCTGGTCTGTACCTGATGGCAAGGAGGATGAGGCTGCAAGCTGCTCAACAGAGAGGGAGGCAAATTAATGAGCGCATCTTCAGAATCCGCATAACTTTGCTTGGTCAGGAGGATGATGAAATATATGATAAGTATAGGCTGAATGGCCAAATGATACATGATTTAATCCATGAATTGGACCTTATCCTGCAACGACAGACTCATAGGACCAATGCAATCTCAACGCATGTTCAGGTATTATGTTGCCTACATCTACTAGCGTCAGGCACTTTTCAGGAAGTCATAGCAGTAGCAGGAGGTGTGTCTCAAAGTGCAATGTCACGAATATTGGCAGATTTCCTTGATGCTATGATGGTCCGGATACACAACCACATAAGTTTTCCTACCACAGCCCATGAAATGGCTAGGACCAAGCAGGAGTTTTATCAAATTGCTGGCTTCCCCCAAGTACTGGGTTGTATTGATTGCACCCATGTGGCGATATGTCCCCCTGCAGCTCATGAATATATGTATCGCAATAGGAAAAGTTATCATTCCCTGAATATTCAGGTGGAGTGTAACGCAAAGAACATTATAACGGACGTTGTGTCACAATTCCCTGGCAGTGCACATGATTCGTATATCTTCAGGCAAAGTGGCATTCAGACCCGTCTAGCAAGGGGAGAGCTTGGAGAGGGACATTTGCTAGGTAATTATGTGCAATACATCTTTCCATTCCTTGTACAAATGTAAAACTCAAACAACCACTGACAGCCTTTCTTCCCTCACATGTAGGTGACAGCGCATACGCCTTGCGAAATTACCTGCTGACACCATATCTAAATCCAGCCACAGCCACACAAAGGAGATACAATGCAGCACATATCTCTACAAGGAACGTTATTGAGCGCACATTTGGCCTACTCAAGAGCCGATTCAGACGCCTTCATAAGACCGGAGGCGCAATGAAATACAGTCCCGTCAAATGCTGCAAGATAGTGGCAGCATGTGCCATGCTGCACAACATAGTGACAAAGGGAGGTTTGGAACTGGAGCTGTCTGACAGTGACTCGGAGGATGGAAACCAACAAGTGCCACACCACCCTGCCCAACAAGGCACAGGCGCAGCAGAAGGCCGCAGGGGCAGATTGGAGATTACACAGAATTACTTCTGAGGTGAGAAATGAAGACACAAACACATTAAATGGAATGCAAAGTATACTTTATGTAAATGTATTGTGACCAGGGAACAGAATCAAACAGCCAAAGTGACTAATGTCACAATACTCATTGGAATAAAAAAAATAAAATCAAAAGTTAAATCAAATGTACTTGAGAGTCAGTGATAAGATGGTGAACAACCTTTACAACGAAACTTTTACAACGCACTACCATTACAACACGGTCATTACAACGCAAACCATTACAACGCATTGCGCTGGGGGGCGCTCTAGGATAGGGAATATATTTAATTTACTATCCAACAACTTCCCTACCATCCACGGGGACTGGAGTTGGAATAGTAAATTAAATAAATCACTATCCAGCGCCTAAAAGCACTATGCGTTGTAATGGTATGCGATGTAAAAACCGAGTTGTAAAGACAGGCGTTGTAATAGCCTGCGTTGTAACGTCATACATCGGATTAGGTCACAGCGTGTCAATGGTTAAATCACCATTTGAAACAAAATGCCTGGATGGGAGACTAGCGTTTTTTCCCTCGAACACCCAGACGTCTGTCTGCCGCAGCATCTTCTTGCCTTTCGTTGGTAGTGGATGGGGTAGCGCTGCGAGTAGTGCGTCTCACTGCACTTGCAACAGGCACTGTTGTACTGCTCATGCTTGAGGCACACTCACTACTGTCATCCTGTGCAGTCATGTGCACTTGACTACCGGATGCATTCATCATGTCTACTGCATTTGTCACTTGATGTAGTGCTTTGGCAACATCTCCACTCCAGTGACACATTTCCGTCTGCATAGTCACTGATCTACGCGCCAGCAGTGTCGTGGCTGTGGCCAGCCTATTGTTGGTCTTTCCTTGGTGTTTGAGTTGCTGCATCAGTTGGCGGTGCTGTCTGTTGCGTGATGCATGCCCCTCCTGCATGACCTTTGTGAGTTCCTGGACACTACTGGCCAGTACTGCAATGTTGCCTGACATCTTAGCAATGTCCTCCTTCACTAACCGAGTGTTCTTGCTCTGCAGGCGATGTGAACGGAGAATCTGTCCCTCCAAGCCACCCCAGACTGGATTTGTCGCCTCCACCTGCTGTGGTCTGCGTGCTCTGCGTCTTCTCCTTTGCGATCTACAATTGCCTCTCTGGATCTGTGTTGGTGTGGGTGTTGCGATGACTGTTTGCCATACACTGACTGCAGGTGCAGCATTGGCCTCATCATTGGAAGCCATGGGACGCAGTGTTGGGACAGGTGACCTACGGGAATGAGGCACACGTGACTGGGTAGTTGGCAGAGCTGGTGTGTCCTCATGTTCTGATGCGCTGCTGTGGTGCATTTCCAGACCATCACTGTCCTCGGCCTCATTAAGTTCTGCATCTGTGAGGTTAAACAGTGCAAAACTGCATCAATGCATGCTTGTGAGGTCATGTCACAGTTCACAATTAATACATTTCATTTTCTTTTGGACATCTGCTACACTATTTCAAACAGTTTTTTGCCTATCTGTCTATGTGTCATTGTCAGTACTTAGCCTGACTACAACTCCCATGATACACTTCCCTCAGTAATGTAATAGTATACAGGCTTTACAGTGTGTGCTCATGCTGTGCTCTGCTGACATCCTGACTTATGTACTTGGGGCAATTTAAACATGCATTTCTCTTACCTTCAGACGTGTGTGCAGCTCCAGAGGAGTCCAGCTGCGTGACTCCAACAACTGCTTCAGGCTGGATGGTTGACTCCACCAATTCCTCCATGGGAGTGTTTCCTGTGTCTGGTGGCGTGCCCCCTCCTGTCTTGTGTGCCTCCTTCATACGGTCTGCAATGCGTGCCTTGGCACGACTGCGTAAATCGTACCATCTCTTTTTAAGTTCCTCTGATGAATGGTAAGTGACCCCAATGGCATTTACTTGGTTCTGAATCCGGATCCATATTTTTCGTTTTTCCTGCTCAGGAACCTTCAGTGAGGCTTTCCCAAACAGCTTGTCATTGCTGTGCACTACACCCTCAATTAGAGTCTCTAATTCTTTTTCAGAGAATTTAAGTTTTCTCTTCCTTGCACTTTGGCTGTCCCGTGCTTGATTGTCAGCTTCCGTTTTGCTGTTCTTTCCAGGTGTACACAGTCTCTCTCCCTCTCACTCTCCTCTGCTCCCAGAGCCAGCTCCCTCCTCCCCCTGAGCCTCAGAAATGAAAATAAGGCTTGGACAGCACATTTCCTGGTTGTGATGTCATCAACATGCATCAATGCGCGACCTCGCAATTTGCGAGTTTGCAAAAAAAGGATATCGCAATTTTTTCTGCAATTTTTACCGATTCCGTAAAATATCGCTAATTTTATCATGCATTCCGTTTTGCGATTCCTTATTTGCGATTCCTTAAAAATCGCTAATAAGGAATCGCAAAGCCATTCAATGATGCATGTACCTGAATGTGTCCACAGATAGACTCGCTTTAGCATTTCTTCTCATGAGACGTTCTACAATGTCCTTTCAAAAAAACATGTCAGCTTTAAACTCGACACTATGTGGGTCTGTACATCCAGTAATCATGTAATGCTAAAAATACCATTATTATACATACATTTTCATCATTACAAGTGGTTTGATAGAAACAACCATGTTACCCCTTTGGGGGAAAATGAACCAATTAAGGTATGCACCTAGCTGTCTTCAGAAATCACTTGTTTACTGTAGGCCTTACATAAATGTATATGTGCAAATGCTTCATTGTTGTTACACATTGCTTGGTTAAGTGCAGCAATCACTTGGCTCATGTCCTTCTTTCCAGATGTACACGTACAACCTTTCAACTTGCTAAGAGATGGAGATACTGCAGACACAATAGCATAATCCCTAATTTACATTTTTAGGTTTGCATATTAATAGTATCATTATTATTATTATTAATATTAAATCGCTTTTACACATTGTAACTGTATTTTTTTGTCTTTACATGGCACATGCTTTATTCATGTATGGTCTTATATGCTCGTATTGCCTCTTGGGGTCATCACCTACTTCGTGATTATGATTCTAACTGATGCTTGCTGGCAGGTGTCAGGATCAGAATATAGTAACAGCAGCATTGGAGTCTTTGGTGTTATCAGAATAAACTAGTACACATATGTATTTCTTCAGAGATTTGGTAAGATCTTTCTGCCGACGGTGGATACAGGCTGCACCTGATATAATTTCTTGTGGTGTTGTCAGAAGGACAATAACACACCCCTGTGACAGCAGGCTATGTATAGCATCTTTGAGGTGTAATCTGTTTTACATATGTACATGTTGTGTTGTACATGATTTTTGTTGCTGTAGATTTTGATTTTGTTGCATCACATATTGTCCCTCACAACTCAATTGATGGATCTTTCTATTTGTTTACATATAGCAGTCAGCAACTAGGCAAGGGAATTCTAGCAGACAGAGCCCAGCAAGATAGGACCTTTTCTGTAGGCATCTACAACAACCACATAGGAAGAGATATACGAAACAGAAGATAATCTTGTGTTTCCCAAAGGGCAACCAGATCCTCTACCAGACAATTCCAGGAAGAGGGCTCGAAGGGGAGGTGGTGGTCCCCGACATCAAGGAAAACTTGAGGAGGGAGAGCCCCTGGTAAGGAACAACAGATGGCCTTGCCGAACGTAGGCAAGACATCCCCTCATCCTGCTGTGATCTCTTCTGTCACTCCTCTTCCCAAGAGCAGTGCCTGTCACAGAAGAAAAGCTGCTGAGAACATGGCACTCTTGAGCTCCGGTATGTGTACCTCCTGGACAAGCTCAACCCATGCAGGTCTGAAAGATAGCTATGGCTGTCTGGATACATATCTTGGCTGGGTTGCAGTAGCTCTGAGGGGCCCTTGCTGAGCAAAGAAAGGCTCTGGGGTGTTAGGTGAGGGTTGGCGTCCCTCCAGGAGCCCCAGGCTGACCATCACAAAGAACTGACCTGCCTCCAGTCAACCTGAACTCCCTCCATTTGTTTATTCAAAGCCACATCCCTCCTGACTGTTGTGTTTGTCAGTTCTCCACATACAACCATCCTCACTCATCCCCTGAGTCTCACCCCACTCAAACGTGATAAAGAACTACTTCCCCTTGCCTTCACCAGAGGACATGGTATTTGTTAAGTTTTGAAAATAAGTTTATTAAATTTGAACAGTATACAGTTAGAGAGTATATTATAATCCAGAATAGAAATACAAGTAGAATGGAATATATGGCACCTGAAAAATAGGTTTGAGTATATACATGGTTAATGACAAAAAGTATTGTAATAATTACATAAGTAAGTGTAAAAATTATGAGTGAATCATTGAAAAAAGAATTGATACTGCCATCAAGGGGGGGGAGTCAATAAGGTTGTAGAACTTCTACTTCATGAGGTTGACAGGCAAAAGAAAACTATGTAGAGTTAACCAAAAAAGTAATGACCAAAAGGCGATACGGTTTAACCCCTTCGCTGCAGGGGGTAATTCCCCCGCTGTGCTCGGGGGCGCGCACAGCGCCCCCATACTCATGACGAGCTCAGCTCGTCATGAGCCACAGCGCTCCTGTGCTCATGACGAGCTGAGCTCGTCACAGCTGCACCCGTTCCCGTGGAACACTTAGCACAGCAGGGGAATTATCCCCGCGTGTGAGCATTCCAGGGCTCATGACGAGCTGAGCTCGTCATGAGCACCGGAGCACCGTGCCTCATGACGAGCTCAGCTCTCATGAGCATGGAAGGTATTAAAACCAATGCAATATGCTGCATTTAGGCATCATGATTGTGATATACAGCATACCACCATTTTTTCCTTATTTGTTGAAATGCTACTACCAACAGCACATCCAATATTTGCATATCTATTGAAATATTCATCCAGTCAGCAGATAAGCTATCTAAGAAAATGTTAGTGATGGAGAAAGGTATCTTAAATTGAAAAATTAAGTTCATTTGATTTCATACCTTTAACCAAAAGGTTTAATTGAGAGGGCTTCTAAAGAATAAGCGTTTGAGATTTGTGCGGTGTGAGGAACATGACCAGCAACTATGGGGAAGGTGGGAGTAGATTCTGTGTAAAATTAAGGGAGGGAGTAAGAGTCTATTGTATATATAAAAAAGTGTTTGCATAATGTTTGCTGTCCAAGAGGATTTTCTAAGTTTTGTCCATATTTTCCTCCACAATAAAAAAGGCCATGTCGTTCCTAAATCAGTGTCCCAAGATAACCCTGTTTCCGTTTTGGTTCTATCAGTGGGAATAAAATGTAAATGAAGATAGAGCAGAGGTTTTTGGAATTGAGAGTAAGCATTTACTGGATGGGAAAATAGTCTGAATGTTTGAATGGAAGTGAGTATGTTAGGTTGATATGGAGTCCTATAGGATTTGAAATGTTTTGCCCCAAAAATATGGAAGACCAAATAAACATGGGCGTGCGTAAAAGATATAAGAAAGTTGTGATAGAAAAGTTGTCTGACCTATTTTAAGCCCTTTGCTCCCCATGTTTTCCAGTAAATAGGTTTGTTATTAACTTGTACAAAAGTATTGTGCCTGTTAGGAGAGTTAACAAAAGTATGAATATCTGTGGTAGAGCACGGTAGAAAAGGGTCAAGTAGTTTGCAAGAGAATTTAGGAATGGGAGTGGAAAGAGTTTGAGGTCTTTGTGAGAAAGTAAAATATTCTTGGAAGGAAGATAAAGAACTTTTTTCTAAATTGGCGCAGAATGGGTGATACCTTGGGGACTCCGAAACCCAATGTGCAGATTGTTTCAACACAAAATCCTTGTAATATTTTGAGCAGTCTGTGTACTTAAAACCACCCTCAGATTCATGGCACTTTAGTTTTTATTATTCCAAAGGAACTAAGAGAGTATAGCTTTTTTTAAATATGAGAGGCATGGTTAATGGGATGTTAGAAATAGTATAAAGAATAATAGGTACTAAAATCATCTTAATATTATCTAGACCACTCTACAACAGCAGGTGTAAACGGTGTAATCGACTGATTAATGATGTAACCTTGTGTACACAATTCCCTTTGTTTAAGGTTATGGTAGTCTTAATAGATTGGGTGAATCATAGGCCAAAATATTTGTTTTGTTTTGAATTCCAAATAAAGTTGGAGGATAAAAAATCATGCTTAAGGGTGAATTGTTTTAGAGGTCATATCTCTCATTTGGCATTATTTAATTTATAACCAGACATGAAAGCATAAGTCAGCATTGTTGGACTTGGCCCTTTTTGCAGGGTCATCCCTGAACTTTTTGCCTCCCTCCTATATTTTTCTGACCTGTTGTTGACTATTTTATGACTCTGGGCACTTTATCACTGCTGATCAGTGCTAAAGTGCATATGCTCTCCCAACTGTAAAATTGATGTATTGATTAGTGGTTCCATGATTGGATATTTGGTTTACTTGTCAGACCATAGTACAGTGCACTGGATGTGCCCAGGGTGTGTACATCCAAATGCTGCTAGTGGGCTTGCAGCACTGGTTGTGCCACCCACAAAAGCGGCCTTGTAAAATGTGTCTAAGGTCTGCCATTGCATAGCCTGCGTGCAGTCTGGTACTGTCATGCTGACTGGGCAAGTGCACCCACTTGCCAGTCCCTAAACCTTCCCTTTTCTTCATATTAGTCACCCCTATGGTAGGCCCAAGGGCAGGGTGCATTGTAAGTATAAGGTAGGACAAGCCCTGATGTGTGTGGCATGTCCTAATAGTGAATTACAGCCATTTTCGTTTTTCACTATTGCAAGGCAACCTCTTCTCCATAGGCCAGAATGGGTTGTTAGAATTATTACATTTTATAATCCTAACCGACTCTGAGAACATGGTAGAAATTCGAGTTTAGTATGCCTGGACTCAGAATAATAAAATACATCTTTTGGTGAAGTTTATTTTAATATTCTGTGTTTGCAAATACCACTTTTAGAAAGTAGGTATTTGCTTGCCTAACCTTTCACGCCTGCCTCTGCTAGGTTGTGTATTCCTTTGTCTGGGTTTGTGAGTGGCAGGGCTGGGGGATTCCAAGAGACAGGAGGAGTCAGCCCAGTGGTGAATAGAGAGATCTGCATCTAGATGGGAGGGAGGAGTTGCACCTGGGACCTGAATAGGACTGTGCCCACCCCCCACGGTGCTGGCTCCACCCCCTGTGTTGCATCTGATGTCTCTACCCTGCACACTGAAAGAAGAGAAGGAAGACTGTCAACAAAGTGCTCCAGGGCTGTACTTGCCTTCCACAATGCTGGCTCCACCTCCTGGGGGGCATCTGATGTTCCTGCCGTGCACTGTGAAAGAAAAGGAGAAGTCTGGTAAACAGAGTGCTTCCGCACTGGTTTGGACTGGGCACAGGCCCCTCTCCCCTCAGGGAACAAAGGATTTTGCGGTATAAGTATTGGGACCCTGATCCCATGAAATTAGATCACTTCTGGACTTACAAGACGAAACCTCTGCTGAGGAGAAGGAACCTGAAGAAACTGAGAAGAGACTATTCCCAAGCTGAAGTGCTGCTTGGGGGATTGGCCTGCAGTGGTTGCCTGACTGCCAAAGAGAGTAGAAGGGACTTTGTGGACTTTACTTTCAACTTGTGCAAAGATCTTCAAGGGCTTGGAAGAGAGCTTGCCCCCTGATCGAAGTCCCAGGGCCAGTGGACTTCACCAGCCTTTGTGAATTGCTGCTGGAAATGCTGTTTCAGTGGCTACTGAGGCAGGGAGCTGTGACCGACTCTCACGACCGGCCCGGTGTCCTGTAGGCACCGCATCAATCAACGTCTGCCTTGAACAACGCAAGCTCTGTGCTCACCGACTCCGTCCTGACGCCGTTACCGAGCCGCAGCCTGCACCGCGACTGGAAGGACACCGCGACGTGTAACGCCTCGCTACACCAAATCGAACTGGTCTGACCGACATGGTCACTGCTGCTGACTTCGAGGCCTGTGACCGCACCGAAGTTGGGCACCGCCTCGCACGCTTTGCGACGCACTGCCCGACTTGCACCGCTGTATGGACTGATCGACGCCAGCTCCCGAACTCTGGCTCGTTCGCCGCACCGCAAGCTGCAAGCACAGCAACGAAGCACCGTCTTGCCCTGCAACGCAAGCCTTGGATCCACCGACTCTGTCAATTGGCCGCTGCCTGCACTGCATCGAGTGACAAGGCGTCCTGCAATGCTTCCTTTCTGCACCACGACGAACACCGGAACTGGCTCGCACATCCGTGCCGGCCGCCCCAAATGAAAGGTACAGTGACTGAGTCTGTCGACATTTGTGTTGGGCCCGTACCGACGTGGTCCGCTGGATTTGCTAGACTATGTGTTCTTTTCAATATAATAATAATATTTTTGGGACCAAAACCAAGCCAATTAAGAGTGTGAAAATTAAAAGGCATTGCACTCGATCAAATGCTTTCTCAGCATCTAAGGTGATGATGGTTAGGGATTCAGGTATATGAGTGGGTTTAGACAAAACTTCAAACAATAAGCGGGTGTTATCAGGCACACGTCTATCTTTGACAAAGCCTGATTGTTCTTTCATAAGAAGTTCAGGGAGGGAACAACCTTTACAACGCAACTTTTACAACGCACTACCATTACAACGAAACTTTTACAACGTGAAATCCATTACAACGCATGCATTTACAACGCAGTCATTACAACGCATGACACTACAACGCACACCACTACAGCGCATGCCATTACAATGCAGTCATTACAACGCATACCATTACAACGCATAGCATTACAACACATAGTACCCTTACACTATCCAACACTTACCCTACTGTTGCACCCCCTGGAGTTAGAATAGTAATTTTTACCCCTACACTATCCAACACTTACCTTACATGCAATGTAATGTAATGCGTTGCAATGGTATGCGTTGCAAATGTAGTATGCGTTGTAGTGGAATGCGTTGTAAAGTTAGTTTCAAAGAATTCGTTGTAATGGCATGCGTTGTAATGGTGTGCGTTGTAATGGATGTTGCGTGTAAAAAATGCGTAGTAAAGGTAGGCGTTGTAAATGTATGCGTTGTAACGTCATACATCCAGTTCAGGGATAAAGGATTCTAATCTTAGAGCTAGTACTTTTGAGAAATGTTTGCAATTAATGTTAACAAGGGAAATGTGTCTGTAGTTTTTGCAATAGTGAGGATCTTCTCCCTCTTTAGGGATGAGACAAATAAGGGTGTCTAACAATGAGCAAGATTATTTGCGTAAGTGTTATAAGGAAGTTATGAGGGTATGGAATTTAAGGCGAAGTAATTTGGAGAAATGTGCATATGAATCAGCTGTAAACCCCTCAGGGCGGGAGATGTATCTTTCCTACGAGTGGTTAAAGCGGCATTAAAATTCAGTTTAAGTTACATATGATTCCAGTGATATAAAGCCAAGGTGAGTATTAAAATGCAGCATCATGTATAACTTAAATTCCTCTACAATTTATGAATTTTTATGTTGTAGAATTTGATCATTATCTATAATGGATTCAATCTTCAATTTATTTTGTTTAGTCTTGAGATAGTTTGCCAGATTTATTTTGTCCGTCATTGAATTTGGTGGTAGATTTGTGAAGGTATGTCGATGTATTATTAGTAGAAAATTGATTAAATTGAAATTTGGGATTCATAAGTTCTTGTAGACATTCTTTTGATTTAGACGTATAATAGGAGTGTTCTAGTTTCTTAATTGTGCAACATAAAAAATTATTACGTTTGGACCGGAGATAGTTTGTTTTTTCTAGAGATATAATTTATTATAAAAGTGTGTGTCTGCAGCCTTAAAGGCATCACAGGTAGTATGAAAGGGAACGTCATCTGTTCGATTGCAATGAAAATATTCATGAAAAAAGAGTTAAAAGATGAAGTAAAGGATTTGTCCAATAAGTGTGAATTATTAAATATCCTTCTTTTTGGGAGATGTCTTATTATATTGAAATAGTGGCATGATCGGAGATGAGGATAGAGCCTATATCTGTAGAATGCAAAGACTGAGATAAATCAGGTGAGACAAAGATGTAATCTATTATCGAATGTGTGTGATGGACTGGAGAGAAATATGTGTATTCTCGAAGTGTGGGATTGCACAATGTCCATGCATCAATCTAATGCCTTTGCTTAAGAGGGTAAACAAATGCTTTTTGTGATTTGTTTAGAAATGTAGTGTAAGGTAGAATTCCTACCAACGAAAGAGTCAACAACTTGGTTACAATCACCAGTAAAAAGGAGATTATCCTCTGAGCATTGAATATGTTTTTGGCCAATATCGGACCAAAATCGAACATCAGTAACAGGGGCCCATAATCATTGGAAAAACAGAAAAGTATGTTTATCTATCAACAGTTGGAGAAGCAACCATCGCCCATCCATATAATTTTCATAGGATAACAATTGTATATGCAGAGATTTATGGCATAGAATTATTAATTCACCTTTTTACCATTAGCTATTGTGAAGAAACTTAACCTATCCCCCTTTTCAATTTTAAGGATTATTTTTCCGTAGGATGAGATTCTTGTAAAAGTGCAATATCTGTGCCAAGCATTGATAAGTGCTTAAGAACTCTTTGGCATTTAATGGGAGAATTTATACCCGTGACACACCAAGATATAGTTTTCAAAGACATAGGAGAGAAATGAAATGAATAAGTAAATTAGATATAACATCAGATAGAATTAATTTGAACCATGGAAAAATTGAAGGATTCAGTAATATAGAAAAAAGCATTGAGGAAAAATATATTGAACTTGGAGATTGAACAGTAAGGTGATAAAGAAGACGATAGAAAGAGAGGAAAGAGGTAATACAAAGTGGGAGTATTGGATATATGGAGAAAGAAATAGTAGAATAAGAATGAAGAAAAAGAAAAACATACTTAAAAACAACACAAGAGTGATGAGGAGGGTGAAACCACATGGAAAGGGTGGTGCATCTGAGCCTCAGGGAGAAACAACGCAGAGAGGACTGTAGAACGTGAAACAAAGAATGAGCACATGTAGAAACAGGAAGACAGCATCAGTAAGATAAAAAAGTTAGTTGCTAACAATAGTAGATGATGAAGTAAACAGTCAATAAAGCAACAATAACAAACAGTAACTGCTCTATAAATTAACGCCTTAACCACGGTGGCAATTCCGCCATGGTGCGGGCGTTCTAAAGGGCAGGCGGGGCTGCGTCGGCCAACGGTCGTTCGCAGCACCAGGGAGGGAGTGCTCCCGTCGGCTGTTGGCCGACGGGTGCACGGAATGGGTTAAAAAAAGAGTAATCAAATCAATGTATAGAGACATAAACCCTACAACAGGAACACATTTAAATTTAGGGAATCTTGAAGTTTCCATGTTCTCAATTCTGAGAACCTCGAGAAATGTTTTCAAATGAATGGGATCTTCATACATTGTTGTTTTATTCTTGTAAGTCACTTTAAATAGGCAAGGATGAAACAGTCCAAAACGACCACCGAGGGAACAAAGCGCTGGTCTCATACTTAGGAAGTCTTCGTGTTTATCTGCTGTAGCATTGGCATAATCCTGAGAGAAGTAAATGTTGTTACTTAGCCACGAAGTTCGCTTCATCCTTCTGGCTGCAGAGAGTACCTTGAGTAAATTGGTATATTCCAAGAAGTAAAGAATGACTCCTCTAGGTTTTTGGAAGTAAAAGCAACAGCAGGCATGTGTCCCAGTCGATGTGCTCATTGGATAATGAGTGAGATAGCTTTTGATATATTCAGTAGCTAAGGAAGAAATATTTGGAGAAGGCAACAGAGTCAGACCCTTCATATAAATACAAATTATTCCTCCTGTTTCTGATTTCTAGGTCCCCAACTTGCAGCTGCAGTGCTGATACCTGATTTTGAAGGGTGTTTACCTTGAGGGTAGTATCAGTAAAACTTATAATATGTTGTTCAGCTGTTGAGAGCCTCTCCTCCGTGTGAGACTTTCTGTCGCTGAAAATCTGTAACCTTGTATTCGTCCTCTCTTTATAAGGGCATAAGGCTCTGATCTCTTCCAGCCAAAGATCCATTGAGACAGAAGGAAGAGGTTTTGTGATGCAGGGTGGGTCTTTTTTAAGTCACTTAGTAGACGACTTTCCCGTAGCCCCTGATGTAGGAGTAACAGTGGAGGAGGGAGTCGAAGTAGAGGCAGGACCTTTTTGTACTGTGTTAATCGAGTCTTCGATCGTTAAAATATTAACATTTACAGAAGAGAACTCGGGATGTCTATGCGAGGAGAATTTAGGTGAATTTATGCTCTTCTTCAATCTACCCACAAAGAAGAATAAGGTTAGATATATACATCAGTTCTCCGAGGCAAAATGTAAACACGAATTTCCACAAAGCATCCAGTTCAAAAGTCACAGTGGAGAATCAAGAAAAGACCAACCAGTTCAATAGTAAATATATAATAGAATATGTTGCTCCTTAAAAATAAAGAGCATATATAAAATATTGTGGGATAATGTAGGACTCTGAGGAGTATCTGCAATGATAGGCCAACTTAGTTCTCCAGGCCTCAGCAAGAAGCATCTGTATGTCAAAAAATGACACTTAGCTGAGTGATTTGGTGTTTCATGAGAGGCCTGTCCGGGGATAAACATTTTGGAAAAGGAAAACAAAATAAAAATAAAGGGGAGCCAACCTGGTTGTCTGCAGGGGGCATAATGTAGAACTGAAGGCTGTCGGAACATCTTTTCGGGTTTCTGTGTTACGCCGAAATCACAAGATGGCGGGTGCTTCTAAGGGAAGAAAGGCGTTGCCGATGAGAAAGTGTGATATGCATTCTTCCCTATACCCCACAGTATGAAGAGCCAATGCCACAAGTGTTTGTCCCCTCAGTGGTGCCTTGGCAGAACCTTTTTAGCTGGACAGGCCACCACAGAATCGCATTCGTCCCTCATCGTCCTGCAGGGGCTACACAAACATGGCCATTCTCTTCAGATGTCAATCCACGCACCAGGACGTGGTATCTCTAACTGTTGCCGATGGACTGAATGATCGCCATTAAACACTTCATTCAAGCCATGACAGCACAATCTTTGGCTTGGGTGAGTGAGTTGTGTTGGGTTTTCTTTCCTTTTTAAGGGACACAATATTTCTGCAAACCATTCATTTACATAGGGGTTTATATATTTTATTGGCCTAGTACATTTGTTGGTGATTTCTGAAAAACTGTGGGATTTGTTTTGGACTTTGATTACGTTGGGGCTACTTCTTTTTCTTTTTACTATTGTTTAAATCCCATTCTCCTCCACACTATTCATCCCTGCATACATGAAGGTGTTTTGTTCTTTGGCTGCAATTTAACAAATGGGGTAGGCCTCACAACATTGGGTTGTGAAATAGTTATTACATAGACAACATTCAGGTATACTAACAACTGTTGCAGGGTGAATGCCTTACTGACTGTCATATCGGCCTAAATTAATGTATACCTGTTTTGTGTGGTAAAGAACCCTGGGGTGTCCATTTCATTCCCACAGTGGCAGCAGCTGGACTTGGAATCATTGGATTGGCAGATGCAGATTATGGTGAAGAGAATTACCCAAGGCATTCTACATGGCGCAGGCCATGATTAGACTCACATGTGTGACATTGTATTTTGAAGATATAGGCATGCCGCGTGTATATCTAAGTGACCGAATCCCTGCCCAATGCATTTTATTAATTATTTGTTTATTTATTTATGTTATTTATTATTTTATTCCTAAAGCACACTAACAGAATTGAATCTTGTGCTACCACTGATAGGAATAAAGCGTCCGGATTCACTTAAAAAAAAAGCTTCGAAAGTTGCACTCTGAAGAACATACAATTGGGAATGCACAGAAGAATCAGGGATATATCACAGAATGGAAAGGTAGCATGGTGTCCATGACAACCTGGAAATTGGGGTTTAGGGAACCATGCATGCATGTATTGGTGTCATAACCACTACAAGTTGACAGAGGTTCACTACAAAGGGAATAGGGTCACACCTATCCAAGATGGCAACTGGGTTCCTCTTTTAGGTCATGGTAGGCATAGCAGTGTAAGAGGCTTCCCTTCCAGATGTACTTTGCCAGACAGCTGTGTGTGTTAGTGGGCTTCCTCACTCTTCATTATATTTTACACCGAGCCTCCCTTCTCTTCCAGTTTTGTTGTTTTCTTACATTACTCTGGGTAGTTTCCCCTGGGCAGGAATTGTTGGATCTTGTTACTACTCACCTCTCGCATTTCCTCATTCAACTCCATTTATCCTGGACACCTTTGACACACCCTGTGGGTGAAATTGACCCATAGCCTACATGTGGTGAGTTGCAATACAAGTGTTGTGTAACTAGCATTGCAAGGCTACCTAGATTATTCATAATTCTAGAACCAACTAATATATGACTAAGTAATGCCGTTCAACTGTAGGTGGTGAATGAGGCTCAAAACAACATGCATTAAAGTATTTCTCCCTTTTTAGTTTCCTTCTCCCTTGGCTCTTCTGAGACTGATTCCAAGTGCCTCTGTGGATAAAATAAGAACCAAGACTCCTAGGCTTCAGGGAAGCTTGGGCCTATTATTTGGATTCCAACCCTACCTATGGTGTGACACATATGAGGAACAGGAAGGAGTAGAACAGTTTATTAGGATAACAAGGTTCAATCATCTGCCTGAAAGCCAAAAGGCTACATAGGTTAACATATAACATGTGGCAACTCTGTATTCCAGTCAGGATCCTACATATATGAATTTTGTGCCCCGTGCTGGTGACCCTAGCTTTGGGCACTCCATGGAGACCTATAGTGGTGCCTCACACCTGCACCAGATGCTGAATTTCTCCATCACTGGAAACACTGTTATGAGTTGGAGCAGCTCATCCGCTTCAGTAATATTCAGAGGGTGGACCCTGTGTGGAGATGTCTCTTTCAGCCGCACAGTTCAGTGTACCTGTAGCCCCTCAATGAAAGAACTTAGAATCTGCAGGGATGCCCTGAACACGACATGCCCTACAATCTAATCAGTGTCCTGCCACTGACATGATTCTCCAGCTTGCTCACCAACTTGCCCACATTCATTCACCTGAAAGACAGGGCGGAGTCCAGCTCGAGTTATGGTACAATTCCCTTCGTAAAGCAGTAGGGTGTCTAATATCTCAGTCATCCATCATTTTAAGCCTTCAAATCCGTTTCCTTCACAATTCTTGTATAAACCTTTTAGCTCTAGACTCATTCTTGACCTTTTTACCATACTAACTTTGTACCCTAAGCTCCTCTTCAGCTGCCACACTATCCAGGCCCTCTTTCTAGTAAGAGCTCCATAGGTCATCAAAAGGACCTACATATGTACACCAACATAATTCAAACTATGGGTACCAGGAGTGCAGTGCCAGGGTTGTTCTTTGTGTGTACTGTGGCATTGTTTGCCTTTGTCTTTGAATTGAAACATTATTCCCTTGTATTAATTGTTGCACTCTCACGAGTGTGGAGATATGCACGGTAGTAACTCCCACTCAAGGGGTAGGAAGAGGGTGCCCCAAGATGCGGCTAGCCTTGGAAGTTTGGGAACTCCAACAAACATATATGTTTTTTTGCTGTAGTAATCTCACTTGTGAATTTATGTTTGTTGGTCCAGCTTGAATCATGTAGTACAGTCTCTGCTCACCTTCAGTAACTTAACTCAAACACTAGCCCCTGAGCTCAGTCATTTACACTGTCCTCCATTTAAATTCTGTATACCTTGCATAAACACCTGCAACATCTCGTCATGCTCTGATGCTTCACTTTCACGTTTTCATGTTCCTTGCCAGCATTGACTATCAAGGGCTGCCAAGAATTGCCTCTGACTGAAAACACAATGTAAGACCTGCAACAGTCAATGCCCAGGTGAAGAGTAATTCCAATCTCTGTACACACTTACACACATGGTGAAGACTATCCACCCTCAATCCTCAAAAAGCTGGCAAAGCCTGCACACAGCTCAATAATGCTACCAGGCAGGCGTGCAACACCCATTGGTCTCACCGGGCTTCAGCCCCCCCCGTCGTGTGTAGCCACACCCGAACGTTTCACAGGTCTTTAAAATACCATTTGAATGTTAATTAGGCCTTGCTATTGTTTCACCCCTTGTTGGAGGCCCTGCAGCTCCACTCTGCCTACTGGTTAAAGGTTCAGCCCCCCCCCTGAAATTTTTTCTTAGCCCCTCCCCCCTGAAATTTGGCTCTAGTTGCGCCTCTGCCACCAGGCACACAAGCTGTGGTTGGAAGCAACCGTGTAAGCAGCAGATTAATCTATCTGCACACCTCGTATATGCATGAGCCTTCTTTTTATCACAGAAGGTAGGGGCTAATCCTACAATCTCCAGTTGCTCAGGGGCATATTACCAAGGGCCTTATCGCCGCTTCAGCGGGAATTTTTCCCGCTAAAGCGGCGATAATTTAATCGCCCTATTACCTAGCTGTCGCTAACACCAGTTAGCAACAGCTAGTAGGAGATAGCGATCATCTTGGGGCCCACTTTGCATGTCAGCGATAATTATCGCTAATGACATGCAGAGTGGGCGTGCCAAGATGTTAGCGACTGGAAACAGTCGCTAACATCGCTATCTCCTATTACCTACTTTTGGAAATATTTGCGCTAAGCGCGAATATCTCCAAAAGCTAACGCCTGCCCAGATCAGTTCTTAGCCATGTTTTCCAATGGTGGGTGGATAACATGGCTAAGAGCATTTGCTCGGTAATGCATGAATATCACTGACTTTTCAGCGATATTCATGCATTTCGGCCGAGTTTTATCGCTTAGGAGATAAACCTTGATAATAGCAAGGCTTCTTAGCGATAAAAATAGGCGAAGCACGGCGATAAAATTATAGCCGCTAACCAAGCTTAGTGATAATTATCGCTTATTCTTGGTAACATGCCCCACAGTGCCTCACTCCGCTCACTGGTTCCTCTCTTTTTCGTTTACTTCGACCCTCACCAATGCTTTGAGGTGATCGAAGCTCACTCGGGTGCTCTGGCCTTCCTCTTTAGACGGCATCTCGGGCTGTAAATATTAGAGTTCACCAGTGGTTGTGTGATCATGTTTTCATGTGACCGTTGTGATGCACATTGTATACTGTTGCATGTGTACTGCTACAGTAAGCCAGTATCTAACCTTTAATGGGATGTATGTCATCACAATGCATGCTTTTACTCCGCATGCCATTACAACGCAGTTTTTACAACGCAAGTCGTTACAACGACTTGCGTTGGGGGGCGCTGGATAGTGGAATAGTTTAATTTTCTATTCCAACTCCAGTCCCTGTGGATAGTAGAGAAGGTGTTGGATAGAAAATTAAACTATTCCCTATCCTACAGCGCCCTCCAGCGCAAGTCGTTGTAACGACTTGCGTTGTAATAGCTGCGTCGTAATGGTAGTGCGGATTAAACGTTGCGTTGTAAAGGATGTTTCCCCCTTTAATGCCCTGCATACCTAACTTGGAGTAAAGGGCCGGAGAGATCCAGCCCTTTTCGCACCTGGAGGCCAGTGGATAGCTATAGAATGATGGCCAGTCTGTTCAGCGAGGACCTACATCTGTTCCGAGAACCAGGAGAGAGACAATGCAAAGCATCGGGGGCTGCAGTAAATCTCCCCATATAACACTTAGAGCGGGAGACCTCCCCCACCCCCTAAACTGAGCAAACTAGCCTGGGCTCTGTGCTTCTTTGTGACTTGTGAGCGGTCTTTATGGCATTGCAGGAAACAAGTCTCCATTCACCAGAGGCACTTGCCTTCATGCCAGCAGCAGACGGCCCCTGAATGAACATGTTATATTTTCTGCTAAGTCTGCTAATAAGTGGCGTGCATTTCAGGCCCTGCTCTCTGGCTGACTTCTGGGGAGAAAGCTGTGGGTAAAGGCGTGGCAGGCAAGGATGGCATTAGGAGGATGAGGCTGAATCCAGACTGGCTAGAATATGACAGTGGCCTTCTTTGGGTCGCCGCAAAAGGGCAAATTCTAGAAGAAATAAAATCAACATGGCAAAAGTTTGCATTCATGTAGCCTTGCAGAATTACTATTAGATATTATTAGGTAGTTGTCTGCCACGTGCAAGAAAGGGTCAAACTCCTTGCTAGCAGCCCTGGCACACGTTCTGCAAGGTAGGCAAGGAGCTGAACTAGAAGCAAGAAGGTGTAAAGAGCAGGTAGTCACACCAGTCCAAAATGTATAAGACAGGGAACAAACTCCAGAATATTTCACAGAGCCACCAGCTTCCAGTCACACACGTAACTACTCAGCCTTGGTGAACTCCACAAGGAAACAGCAGAGTTTCTGGCATAAGAACGAAAGACCAGGAAACAAACTTCAGCAGGAGTTAATGATGATGCAAATATATTGCTGACTATCAGTGTCGCACAGACACCATACAAACATTGATACACACAGTCTGCAATAATATTGGCTCAGGATCTCCAAATAGGCCCTGAGGAACTTGCTGCTGCAAGTGGAAAAGCAGGTGCTGATGTCTCCACAATACAACTTCAATTTGGGATCATGAGTCAAATTCCTTAGTTGTGTATTGGGGTGCACCTCTACGTGGCATTATGCCACCACCAAGCCCTGATTCTGGGCAAAACAATGCCTCCAACAGGATTTCACAGCAACATGGTGGGGTACTGTAGAGATAGCACAAGCCTAGCCTTCCCTCTGCTTGCATGCCCCAAAGAACAGAATTCTTCAAAACAGCACAGGATCACTGCAGGGTAAAAGGAATGAGAAGCAGTGTTGATCTGGCCAGTCAGGCACTCTGACTGCGAGATGGGCCAGCTTAAAAGGGCGAGTGTGTACGGGCTGTTTTTTGGACCTAATGGGCTGTGATGGGACCAAATATTCAGCTCATGCACTGGCTCTTTCCAGCCTACACATGTGGCAGTGTCAGATTGCCCAATAGGCCATTCCAATTACTGCAGAGGAACAGGAAGGCCAATCGCTGCTATCAGCAGTCTACCCTGCAGTGATGCCACACGCATTACCCCTCTTTCATGCACAGCGACTTATAATCCACCTAGCCAAACTGCAATTGTAAAATGGCCTCATCTATTTTGGAAACCTTTACATGTATTCAAGACTTATCCATACAGTGAGTGTGTGTTGAAAAACAAACTCATTCATTGTCATTGAACAAAAGCAATGAAGCATGCAGTACTCCAGAAAGTCATCACTATTGCAAGTGCAGTATGGTAGACTGAAGATATATATACTCATACAATACAGATACAACATCAATTTTAAAGAAGGCAGCTAAACATATACAAATCGAGTGGACAGTGTAATAAGCATATTCATTTAAAAAAAACACCCAACCACACTCTACGCCTGTCTACTCTATGCCCCTCCACACCACTCTACTCCACTCAATGCCACTCCACTCCACTCCAAGACACTCTACGCAACTCCCTCTATTCCACTCCACAGTACTCTACAACACTCTTCTCCACTCTACTACACTCCACGCCACTCTATGCCACCCACCATATTGCACACTATGAAGCTCCACTCTACAACACTCTACTCTGTTCTATTCCCCTCCAATGTATGCTTCTCCACTCTACGTCCCTTCATTAGATGCCACTTTACACCATTCCACTCTGCACCACTCCACTCTACTCCACCCAACACCACTTTATTCTACTCCATGACACTCCAGTTTGCTGCACAACCCTCCACTCCACTCTACGCTACTCCACAAGCCTCCACTCCATTCTATGCCACTCCACGATACTCTACGCCACTCCACTCTATAAAACTCTATGCCACTACGCTCTACGATACTCCACTCCACGCCACTCTTCTTTACGCAACTAACTTTTCAGCATGCTGAACAACAGCCACGCTGGTGTACAACACGGCTAAAACACATTGGAAAAGTCAATTGCTCTTGCATAGGCAAGACCTATTAACTTTGCCAATGCTTGTTTTAAGTTTATTATGTTTAGCCAAGCAGCACAGCATAGGGGAGGCTGTATAGCATGGCTAGAAACCATTGACATTGGTCCCAAAGGTGAGACCTATTGGTTTTTCCGATAGCACTGAACAAGCAATTGAAAACTCAAGCCTAATGCCTGGCTCCTGCTCAGCTCAAGGCCCTCCTGGGCCCTTGAGCCCAAAACGAGCGAGCTTTAATGTGCTTTCTGCCTGTCACCTGTGCTCTAACCTAAGGCCCCAAGAATTATTAAAAAAAATCTTTGATGTAAAACAGGAGACGAAAAGAGATACTCATCCAGTGGCTGAATGGCACAATATGAAATGAAAACATTAATTTTTTTCCCAGCTTTAATCAAATAGTCTTTCCTCATTTAATTTGAGAGCACTTTGAAGTACGTGAGTTCTATATGAGAATCTTCCTTGTACCTGATTTGAACAAACGGTAATGTTACTCTATGTAAGAATCTAGGCTAAATATAGTGTGAACATGACAATTGATTTGCCTCTAAATTCACTAATGGCATTGTTGTCATGGCGGGGGTGAGTGGGACGTGAACATTTTAAAGTTTATATTTAAAAGCTGTCACTTTTGAGAAATTCCTCTCAATGTAATTATGTAATCCCAAATGCTTCAACATGTTAAAGAAAAACACGTTTGTTTTTTCAAGAGTTTTTAATATATTTTTATACAGTGCAGTTTACATGTCCAACACTTTCTGGGATCGGCTCGTCTCTACCGCTGAAATGTATTGGCTTGCCCACCTCTGCTTGCCAATGCTTGTTAAAAAGAGCCGCACATGATGCTTGACCTCACAGTTTTTAGCAAATTAAACAACTATTAAAATGTATGATCAAGGCCATGCACCACAATCTATCTATTTATCCATTTGAAGACAACATCCTGTCTTCTAATTGCTGTTTTATGGAAACTTCTGTCTTTTGTTGTTGTGAGGGGGGTTCTGGTGATCCCTGTTGTTTGTTCGTGAACAGTGGTAGGCCTGTTTTAGCCTGCTGTGACTTTACATGACCCTTGTCCGTTTGCACTGCCCTGCTCGGTGATTACGCATTCAGAGGGGGGCAGCCATGTTCACAGAAAATATAATGGCAGCAGCAGCCACAGAAACAAAGAAAAAAGCAAACGCTTTTAAAGTCTAAATGTCCTGTCAAGGACAAAAGAATCCTTTTAGATTTGCCTGGTCTAGAGGCCGTGAGCCCTAGCCAAGTAAGCCCAGACCATATTTAGCTGTGTACCCTGTCTGAATGGAAAGTATTGGAGGGAAAGCATGGCTGGTGAGAGGACAGAAACCACTAGGGTTGTAGATATTAAAATTATAATAGCAATTCAAGGGGTTAGGAGGGAGAGAGGTACGTTAGAATATGGGTGTGCTTGAAATAGACAAGACTAAGCAGAGATGATTGCTGTCTTGAAATAACTGCTTCATGCTCAGTAAAAAACATGATTCTACATCGAAAAAAGCAAACAGGAGTAGGATTAAATTTGCTGTTTATGGCAACCAAGTAAACACTAGTATGTTGGCAAACCAGTCTTTTTCACACACTATCAATATTACGATTTAACCAAATTAAATAGTTTTAAATGTTTCTGATTTAGCCCCATCAATCCAGTAGGAAGTGATTGAGGTGTCTCTGCCAGTCTTTGTTGAAGTACTTTATTAAACTGATTCTAAACATCCCTCCTCTGACCCCAAGAAGTCTTAATTTATTATTCCTTTCTGGACACAAGAATTCTACAACATATATTAAAAATCCACACACTTTAAGTTGTACCAATTAATCTTTATGCACGGTTGCCAAACATTGGCACCAACTGAATTAATATTATTATTTTTTTAAACATATTTTATTTGTCAAATTGCAGTTATCGCAGGGCTCTCCACACCAGAGGCATTTGCAGAATCAAGCCAAATGGGACCAAGAAAGCAATCGACTTTTGTATATGGCATAACAAAAGCATACCGAATAATACAGAAACCCCCCCCCAACTCCCTCCCTCCCTCGCCCCTCCCTTGAAGTCGCACAGTGTCCACATAGTCCTGTCCACAGCCTTCATACAGAAAAAGCAATTCCAGCGAGAGAGCACACACCCCCCGGCCCCCCTCCCCACCACAACACCTCCACAGACCCCCATATACATGAAGTTATCCCAATGCAGACGCCCCTACAACTGCTGGGGGCTCCAGCCACATACCCCGATAATCCGCCTATCTTTTCCATATTTTGTAATGTTTGTGTGGTCATCCCCAGGCAACAAAAATAGGCTGTTCGAGGCCCATACAAAAGTCCAAGCCATTCTTCCATGCAGCCACTTAGGGGGCCCGTGGCGACTTCCACTCCCTGGCAATATCTTGCTTCGCTAAAGGGAGGCCCAGCTGCATGAGTTGTCGCTTGTATATATTACCCCCTATTCCCTCCATCACGTGTAGCAGGGCTAGTCGCGGAGTATGGGGGAGCCCCCACCCCAAAACCTCAGAGAAGAAGTAAAATACACCTCTCCAAAATCGATCAAGGGAAAGGAACTGCCAGACAGTGTGCAGGAACGTGCCCTCCTCCCGACCACACCGAAGACACTCTGGGGAAGCAATCAATCCCGCTCGCCACAGTAGAGATCGGGTAAAATAGACCCTGTGCAGATACTTAAATTAGGCAAGGTGAAGGCACATCGCTATGGCCGCTCCCTGTGGAGCTGCCAGGGTCTTCCTCCAGTCCTCCTCTTCCAGCTCGCCCACATCCTCTTCCCAGTCCCCCCGAAGCTTCTGAAGCGTGGAGGAGCTATGTGTATGGAGGGATTGGTAGATCCGCAACATCTTCTTTGTCTCTAGGTCACCCATAAACACTTTCGCTTCCAGCTGACTGAAGTCCAGTAAAGACTCCAGCCCTTCCAGGCTAGGGGATAGGGCATGGCGGAATTGTGAGTATTGATAGAATTGTGTCTGTGGCATGCAAAATTCCCTCTGCTGATCTTGAAAAGACTTGAGTGCTGTGCCCCTCATAACATCTCCCAGAGTCGAAACCCCGATATCATCCCATCCCAGGAAGCCCTGCAGGGCAGCCAAACGGGGCAAGCGCCCATTGTTCCAAAGAGGAGTCTCCAGAGTCAGGGTATTCCACCATCCCATGTGTCGTAGCGCCTGCCTCCAAATCAGAAATACCACCCGTGTGACAGATGGCAATGCGCCTCGCAGCGGCGCCGAATATAGAATTGTATGCAGCGTATGAGGCCCCATCAGCCGCCGCTCCAGCGCATATGCCGGGTCTCCCCATTCACCATACCACCACTCGTTAAGAACCAAGAGATGTGAGGCTTGGTAGTACGAGAGTATGTCCGAGGACGCGAGTCCTCCACAGTAGGTGAATAGAAAGCAAGTTCGCAGGGCTACGCGCACCTTTCCCCCTTCCCACAGAAATTGCCTAAGCACAGAATTCACCAGCCGGAACCATCTGGGCTGGATCGGGTACGGGTGAGCTGAATTAATATTTAAAAAAAATTCTGTTAATAGTGTTCTTAAGTACGGTGATAGTTTGAGTATTTGTTCTGTGCTGCAGTTCAGTAAAATGCTAGTGACATTGGAACTGACATCGCACACCATTTGAACGCCATTTGAATCCCTTCACATTGTTGACCATTTCATCTATCTTTATCCATTCAAGAACCTCTTGTTAAGAACCTCTTGTTTAGAACCCAGAGGCCAGCATGAGGCAACAAACAGTAAATAAATAAAGAAAACAGGAATTTTAGACCCATGTTTACTTTCCTGAACTACCCCTGATTTCATGACACCGTGGACCATGGTTCGCAAGGACAGTGCCAGGGCTAGCCAAAGACATGCCACTTGTAGCAGCCTCTAGTACTGGTTATACCTGGATGAGGTCAATATGTGCTGTGAGGGCACCATGGATATTCTTACTTTGTGAGGAGTTCCTGTAAGTTTTGCGTTATTATTGATAACTTCTTTCCAAATGCGGGTTGCATTTCAGACTATAATAGCAGCCAAGCCAGTCAAAAGCATCAATATATGATGGGAGATTAAACTAAGGGTTTTTGATTGGGTACCAAGAAGAACAGCTTCAACTTCAATGTGTAATGTGGCATAGACATGTAGGATTTTTCCTCCTGGAAAAAGAGCGTTGTCTCCTGTACTAACATATTACCATACGAACAATGTATAGAAAATGTGCACTGGGAAATGCAGTATGAACAAAACAATACATTAAGAAATATTTTTATACTGCACCTTCTGCAACCTATTTTATGAAACATTATTTTGAGGGAAGATAACTAAGGGCCAGATGTAGGTAACTTCAATTTACCGACTCATAAATACCGAATTTTACCGATTCGGTATTTATGAATCTGTAAATTTGAAGGTGGGAGTGTGATGTATTCCTATAGGTTCTGTATCGATCCCCCTATTCCTGACCCTGTTCTGGTTAACAAGTTAACTAGCAGCCATCCCATGATGCAGAAACCGTTATCTGATGAAGCCACACCACGGCACAGGAACGTGTTATCTGATTAGGTCATAACGCTTGCCATCTAATTAGACAAGCGATATTCCTCCAGCCCCTGATAAGGCATACGGAGTTCTCAAAACAAATCAAACCTATGACAACCTGGGAAAAACCCTGCGGCCATTGTTTTGATTTCACCGAGAACTTCAGCAAAAGAATGTGCTAACGACCAGCTCGTATGACATCCTTATTGACGTATCTATGTCCATCCTTACGTCAATCTCGGCACCTTACAGGTATAAATATTACCGGTATTGCCTTAAGCAAACACACGCGGTGGTGACGAGATCGGAGCAGCCAGACTTGCCGAAGCCCAGAGCAGAGCAGACCCCGCTGGCGCAGCCCCGCCTTCCTGACGCGCTGAGAACGAGACGCTGCTTTCTCCTGCCGAGAAATCCAGCTCCGGCGCTTCCGAGCAGCCCTCGCAGGCAGTTTGGAATATCGAGACCAGAGACGAGAGATACCATCCCTCATTCATCCTAAATTCCAGGTACAGAACTGAATAACCCCTCGCAGAGAATTCTTGAGTCAGTCACTTGGCAAAACAAACTTAACTTAAACTGCTACTTTCTATTCCCGCCCACGTATTAGGCTTAGGTCAGGTACACTGGGGTAGGCGTAGTTAGAAACACCAGTTGAGTACGATTAGTCAAATGTATATGTGTATGTATCTATTTTATCCATTTTAAACCACCTTATGGCTTAGAAACCATATAAATGTTTTTACAGTATTATTTTATACTTCTGCTTTTATTGTATGCACTTTACTTAACCATAAGTATTGCGATAATATCGATCCATTTCTCTTGTATGAGAAAAGAGACTGATCAATAAATACCATCTTTTATTGAACACGCCCGTCTCTTCCTTTTCTCTACAATCTGGTGAGACTAAGAATGCACGTACTGACTGAGTAAAATAAGTTGTCTTTTGTTTTCACACGACTCTAGAGATACACTCTTGATTAGGGGAGAGCAAAGTTGTCATGTTCTATGGTTGTCAGAAACTAAATCCCTTCTTGTCTATCCAGGGAGGTTCAACTCCTCCTTGCCTATTCGAGAAAGTTTCTAGTGAACTCTGAGCTAGCTGGCAAACCCAAAACTTTAAGTCTAATATCGACAGTAGAAGACCTAGTTAACGTCTGGTCTAGGCCTATACTATTGAAGGTATTATTCCAATGCGCAGAGCCTATTGGGACAATAGGAACTACACTACATGGCGCCCAAACGTTTGAAAAGGCGATAAAACTAACGCAAGACATTAGAGTAACTCAGTCGTGCTTTTTCACTCATACCCCTTTTTTCCCATAATACTCCAAAGACGTCTGGAGTGGGTGAAAGGTCATATCCGCCAAACCTCGCAGGAGGAAACTCCTATGTATGGTTCTTGGTTTAGTCAACGTTGAAGGATACACTGTTCCAAAATATTGTGCATCTAATCTTTGTTTCCATAAGAAACCTGATCTGCAAACAAACGGAATAACCTTCTGGACAGTACAATGTCAGACAGTGAAGGAGAAAGAGAGGCAGCCAGAATAGCCGCTGAACTCGTAGTAGCTGATAATGCTATGCAAGAAACAGACCCGAATATAATACTCATCGCGGTCAACATAAGAAAATCTATAACTTTAAAACTTATAGAAAATGGACTGACACCTAGAGGTGGCACAGTCATATTCGTAATAGAGGCACACGAATATCGGCAGACAGAGGTATTCTATTCATGGATACACTTTCCAGCAGCAAACGCTGTAACAAAGGTCTTCCACTATTACAAAACAGAGGAACCTCCTAATGAGTACACTCCTTTCGAGGAGGTGGAAGTACCACTTAAATTTCAAGAGCACCTGCTCTTGTTTAATGGCGCCCTAAAACATAATAATCACATCACCAGGCTCGGTCCATTAGGTAGACCAGGAGCAACGTGGCCGGTCCTAGCCGGATACACACCACATCCAGACATCGATGGGATGTCTGCAGCAAACCTTTTAATACAACTAAAACAATTAATAAAAGTACATAGACAATTAGTCCAATATGTAATGCGGACTTCAACAATCCAACCAGCAATTAAAATTCAACAGCTGACCCCTCATCAGGGGAACACAAATAAAATTACACCACAGAACATACAATCCTGCCTGGGTAAAGTACCAGCTAAACGGGAACAAATACCATTCTGGTTAGCACAAAAAATCACCCAAATAGAGGCGGTGTTTCCAGACACCACCCCGTTAGAAAAACACAGGATTCTGACTATCTGTCTTCCAATGGGAATCGCACCACACGTGGAGGACTGTGACACTTGGGGTACAGTCTTTGCTTCCATTTACACAAAAACGCGTGGTGTTCCATCCATCTCGGTAATACCAGATGTGCTAAAACAAATTCAAGATGAATACGGTCCAGAACCCGCTTTAACTCTTGGTATGAAATTACTAAAAGACTTCAAGCAGGTCTCGGCTATATTACTAGCCAATATAAAGGGAGAAGCAGCAAACGTGGCGATCCGCCAAAGGTTAAAAGAAACAGATATAGCAGACCAACCAGCTGAAATTGCCAGAATCATAGAAAAATCCTATGAGGAACTAGGTAGAGATAGTTTAGGTGGAATACCAGTAAAACCCCGACTGATTGAAAGTCCTGAAAAAGTATTTTTTAATAATAATTTAACATCACAAAAAAAGAGCTGGGATGGAAACAAACAATCCAATCCTAAAGAAAAGAAATTCCAGTCCAGAGGAAGGTCTCCTCGGCGGAGAGAAAGATCTCCAAACCAAGGACACAGGTCTCCCCAAAGTGAGCCCTCTGGGAAAAGATACAACCTTAGAAATAGGGATAATATAAAGAAACCTGATAGATATCAAGATTTTGATACACGCCCCTCTCAATCTTTTCAGACTTCCTCGCAGAAATCGGAAAGAAGAGGACGATCAGAACAAAGAGAAGAGCACGCCAAGTCCAAAGACAAGGAACCTGCTCATCTAAAAAAGAAATTACAATTTCCAAAAAAGAAGGTAGCCAGTATTAAAGTAGTTAACAATGCCGAGAATACTGAGGACACAACTGAAAAACGGAGAATGGGCTCAGACAATGCTAGACAGCGCAGCAGAAGTGAGCATAGCTCGTAAAGTCCTTATGAATCATCTGGAGACAGTGGACACAAATGAATATCTTCAAGTGGAAACTGCAGACACCAGAGTTAGCAAACCTCACAAAATATATGAAATAACTTTACGTATAGAAGGGGATAAGACTAGAAAAATAAGGGGACTATTTTGGGATAATCTCTCCAAGGGCTATGACATCCTTCTAGCTGAAAAAGACTGGCCACCAGAGTTTGTCAGGGACTGCCCTCATGGCGAAGAAATAATTATGCCTGCCTTCTCAAATCATATCCCAATTCATAAAAAATATACACTTGCAAGAAAGTGGGCAGTAGCTCAAGCTCCTGCTTTATATAAAAATCATGTAGGATGGGATGAGGACTCTCCTCCTCACAAAATCCAGTTAAAATCACAACCTACTGCACAGAGACAGTATCCAATTAAGCAAGAAGCTAAAAAACAGGTAAAAGAAATCCTAGATCAATTAGAATACCAGGGGGTGATTGAAACTTGCACCTCACAAATGAACAACCCTTTGTTTCCGGTCTCCAAACCAGACAATTCATATCGTCTAGTTTTGGATTACAGACACCTTAACTCATGTTGCAAAACTTTTGCAGTGCAAAACTTGCATAGTGCTGCACTAATGAATAACATAGTGCGCAAAAAATACAAAACAACATTAGACATCTCTAATGGATTCTTTTGTCAAAATATAGCACCAGAGAGCAGATATTTGTCCGCGTTCTCAATAAATGGCACTCAAAAACAATTCTGTCGGTTAGCCCAGGGGTACAAGAACAGCCCAGGAGTATTCTCAGCGAGAGTAACAGAATTACTACAAACATATGATGAAGAAGCACTATCTTATGTCGACGACATATACCTAACAGATGATGACTTGGATACTCACTTGAAGAGAGTGAACACCATAATACTTGGGTTCGCAGCAGAGGGTTACAAATTCAACTTTAAAAAATCCAGAATTGCCCATCTAACAGTCCTGTTCTTAGGATATGAATTATCAAGTGAAGGCAAAAGCCTGGCTGACAATTTCCTAGAGAAATGTGCCGTACTCCAAGCACCTAGAACACTAAAAAACCTACAGTCAATTCTAGGCTTCCTAAATTTCGGAAGAACATACATTGCAAATTACGCAGAAAGGGTCAAACCCCTTTATGATCTAATAAAACCAGATTTTAAAAGAACCAATTGGACTCAAATACACACAGAAATTTTGAGATCCTTACAAACAGACATGTTAATTAGAACAAAATTAGAAACACGTGATAACACACGCAATCTTGTGATTCGAGTCATCCCAGGAAGATGCGGATTCACATACCTGACCTCTAATGAGGGAGAAAAGGTACCAATTGCATTCAAATCACACTTGTACACAGAAGCTGAAAAGAAGTTCAGCATTAAAGAAAACATTGTTCATGCAGTTCAAACCGCAATAGCTAGAGAAAAAGATAAAGCTGACGGTAGACGGATCACAGTCAGAACAGCAGAATCAGCCTTTGAGGCATTAACAACACCGTGTAATTTACCAACAACAGCATTGAATCCGGAATGGATACAATGGGTGAATTCCATTACAATGGACAAAGTAAACTACTACTTTGATCCAGAACTAGATGAACTAAAAAAATCTAGAATATGAAAGAACATTCCCTCTGCCAATCGACATTCTGCCCTTACGACAATACGCTTGTGTAATCTATACAGACGGACATGCTCAACCCTCCGTTTGGGGAGAACAAGCATACAACCCCACATGTGAGATTACAAAAGAAGTGTGGCGCGGAGGTAAACTAAGACCTCTATTAACAAAAACACACTCAGTAGAAACTAATTCAGAACAACAGACTGAAATAATAGCATTGAAAATGGCGCTAGATAATGCGGATCGCGAATTCCCGACACTTATAGTGTCCGATTCATATTACTGCGTCAAATCATATAACAACGATTTGCAGACATGGATTCAAAACGGTTACAAAGATGACACAGGTGCAACAATAAAGCAAAAACTGCTTTGGGAACAAATAGTTCTGTTACAAAAAGAACTACCAAAGACTCACGTGACACACTCACTGAGTCATCAGCGTGATGGCGTTCACGTTGCAGGGAATTCATTGGCTGAGGCAGCCACAGCGGTAGCAACTAAATCGGCTTCCGTAGCTAGAAAAAAGCGTACAGTGAAATACATTGACGGTGAAACAGTGCTGGCGGTGAGAACGTCATCAAAAGGCGACTGCTCAGCGCTACCGATCAACTATCCACTCAATTATACATACATAATCGATGCAATCTCCGTCCCTTTTGCTCGAATCCCTGGAGTGGGGATAGAGTAATTCCAAACATGGACAGGAGAACCTTGTTAATTGCAGACGCACATATGGGTGAGGGTCTCGGACACCACAAACTAAAAGATTCTCTGGAAGAATTACAATCAATGTACTGGTGGCCAGGCATGAGCCTGCAGCATCACATTTTTGTAAAAAAATGCCCGGACTGCAACAGAGATCGCAGTGGCGAGAGAAACGGTATACTACCATGGCGTTTCACTCCAGAAAGGATCAACAGTAAAAAACAAAGCGTCCGATTAACATATACAGGCTAGTTTCCACTTATAATGTAGATCCCCAGCACTCGGCTGACGTCTGGACTGTTATACAAAGATTTGCGAGTCTAAATGGCATATACGCTAGGAGCATGCTACGTTTGACCAATGTTTTCACTTTAGCCCTCAAGCTTGTGGGGAAGCACGGCCAAATGAGCATAGCGATGCGGGATTCTTCTCACTTCCTTCCTGAGGGATACGTGATGGTGTAAAGAAAAAACCAAGGCATAAAGCTATCTATAACAGAAAGGATATTAGGTTCAGGAGCAGGGTGGGTCAAACATCTAATAAGTGTCCAACGTAGTCTAAATAACCTGCCAAGAAATTCTCTGAAGGGATTCAGTCCGTACGAATTATTGTTTGGAACTAGGATGTTAGTCTTAGATCTCGACAGTCAGACTTCAGTGGTAAAGGAAAAAAGCTTTGATATCAAAGATCGTTTGGCTATTTTGCAGGACTTAAACGAAACAAGAAAAGACCTGAGCAACATAAAGTTGAAACAGCAGCCAACAACCACTGAAGAACCACCACCTGTCCCAGCAAGACCTGTCTGGATTCCAAAAGTCGGGGATCTAGTCAGAGAAAAGATCGCGGTAAAGAAGGAATTTGGGCCTTCTTATGGAAAAGCAGTTCCTGTCTTGTCTATCAACGGGACAAGATCAGTTGTACTACCGCCGCTTGCTGGTAAAAAGGAGAACCGAGTTGTATCCATCGACCTGGTAAAACCACAATCATGTGGCCGATAACAAACAGTAGGCCAAGTGGACTCCCGATAAGTAGTAGAACACCAAGGTTTGCTACCAATACAGAGGTC
The DNA here is from genome assembly GCF_964261635.1 of Lissotriton helveticus. Taxonomy (NCBI): domain Eukaryota; kingdom Metazoa; phylum Chordata; class Amphibia; order Caudata; family Salamandridae; genus Lissotriton; species Lissotriton helveticus. The sequence continues at coordinate 599,412,204 of NC_136073.1, read as the reverse complement.
CAAACTAAGAGGCTAATCACATTCGAAACGCCTACAGAACAACAACAAGGACTGTGCAACAATGCAATGGAACTTAAACCTCTGAAAACCCAAATAAAAAAATTTAGTAGAGACACACCAACATACAATGAAGTAACAAACGAATATGCAAGAAACAGTAATCCTGAAGCAATTGGAACAATTGACAGAACTGCATCCGGCTACTTCATAAACGTCGATGATTCCTCTGAAGACCTCAGTGAATCAAAGACACAGCCATCAACAAAAACCTTTAAAGATAAAGCTAAAAAACTTTTGAAACAACTGAAAGAAACATATCTAATTTCTCCATGGATTGAATTTTGGGTGGGTTTTGGTGCATTTATCCTCATACTTTGGCTCATCATGGTACTAACTTTGGGACGCTTCATTGAGGGAAAATATGCTAAAATGGACACAGCAAGTCAGAAAATCAACTTGATCCTCAAACCACACACATCTTCACACGTCGAGAAAAGAGAACTTTCTTCAGTCAACTTCACAGCCAATCCTATACCGGGTGGGGTAGCATGGGACAATACTGACTACGAAATTTATGGTCCAGTTGAAATCCTGAAATATCCACACCAAATCAAGATCTCGTTAAGTGACTTTGTAAAACCAAGCTCATTTGCTGATGATTGGGACTTTGAAAGTATAAATAATATGATGTCTGACCTAGTGATGTCTGCTAAATTTACCAAACATGATTATTTGCAGGGTTCGACTAATTATGATAGTATGTACTGTTACAACCATTATGGTAACCATTTTCTACATAAATCGGCACAACCCAGAAATGTTTTAAATTATAATCAATGGGAACATTGTGCAACCCCTCCAAAAGGAAGCTCAAGAACCTTTTATGACAAATATTCATACTTTTCAGGGTTCAACACAAGTAATGCTGAAACATTTTATTTCAAATTGTCAAATAAGACAGGGACAAAGATCATGATAACAAACACGAAATTGATATATTCAGACTCATTTTTTAAACAAACGAATACTTTTGGTTTTGATTATTGGGACAAAAATGTTGAAGTAAAAAGTGTTTGGGGTACAAAAGAATGGCAAGTACAAGGTATAGAATCATTGTTTAGAGCCTGCATGATCCCAGAACAAATTATATTTTTGAATGACACTGTTCAACAAACTACCTGTCTTGGCCTAGCCAAAATCAAAGACTTAAATAAACCGTCTATTCCAAAGCCAACTATGAACAGCAATAGCTCTACAGATGAAGAGATAGACGTAAACTATGTATTAAACCAAAACAGAACACATCCTGATTGGAAACAGTGGTTGATCTGGCCCACAGATACTAATAACTGTCAAGACAGATTCCTGAACAAAACACAGGGGTTCAAATTGACCAGGCCAGACCCTAGATATTCCCAAAGACAACACCCAGGGATAATAACCACCTACAGTGTGGGCAAATTATGCCTTCAATGGCTACAAACTTCCACACTGCCAGAAATTAAGCAACACCTAACTTTACTTACTGATGGTGCTGACTTGCGTGATTTCATTATGGGACCGCGCAAACAGCGTCAAAAACGCTTCATAGCAGCCTCTGTATATGCAGCTTACAACGAGGCCTGGAAGGTTACTCAAATTGAGACAGCAGAAAGTATACGGGAAATTGACCGTATTAATTTGGAAAAATCACTTTCTGTAGTGGACAATGGGTTAATGACTCTGTCCTCCAGAATTTTTTCTTTGGACAGCATTGTGTCTTCAGCAATCGACATAATATCGCAAGACTTACTGTTGTTACAACACGGTCAGTCTCAATTGCGTTCTATTGTACAGCTTGGCTGGACGTTACAAAATCTGCGCTCAGGCTATGTGCCTTGGCGTTTAATCAACACAACGTCACTATTCAATATCTTTAACCTTACTGATAAACAAATCAGTATGGCACAAAAGGGTGCTGATTATACAATCCTGAGCATTGAGAAACTCGAGAGATTACCAGTGACAATGTCAGAACGACCTGTCAGTGAATGGATAATGCATGGGATAATTAATATTCCAATATCTACCTTCAGGTTTCAATACTGCCAAAAATATATACAGGCTGGCATGTACGAAAAATTGGGAAAAGGGTACATTAAGACAACATGGAACTTGCCCTATTCACATGCATGTGTCAGTAATAAAGGACAGAAAGTGTTTCTTAGTGGCAATAATTGTGCGATGTCACTAAGCGGTACACTTCTGTGTAATGGAATTAGTTTGCATGGAGCCTGTGAAGGCAACTCAAATAACCTTTCATGTCACCAGCTAGGCGCACCTACAACAGAGATAGAACCATTTTTTCAAAGACTCTATAATGGGAGTTACATTCTAATTGTGGACCGCAGATGTTGTAGTCTTATGCCCGGGACTCCTTATCTCGTAACTACGACTGCGAAGGTCAAGTGCTGTGGACGCTTATTGTTCCCCAGCTCCTTTCCAGACAGGGAGGCAAGGGCATGGCCCAACTTGAAAATTACTTCTATTCGAATAGATACTTTAAGCAGAATGAAAACAGTGCTTCTTCAGACGCCGACCAGGCTCACGTCATCAAAAGAAACGTATGATCTCCTAGTCGCAAGGACGACTGCAGAGATTCACTCATTGTTATCAACTAATTCCCCCATACATTTCGCAGAAATCCTGAATGAAATCTTAAATATTTCTGATACCAGTGGAGTCTCAAAAGTATTTAAGACAGTATTTTCGATGGCATTAACACCATTCAAAGCCATACTGGGTATTTTTCCAGATTTCGTCCATTCGATTTTTGGCGGACTTCCCCTCATTTTGGGACTAATTGCAGGAATCCTATTCTTAGTCCTTATATTTCGTTATGGCAAACCGTGTCACAGACAAAACACCTGCGACAAGGGAAGAAACAATCCGAGCCATTGGATACCAGGACCGGATATAAAAAATCCTGGGACTTTCCCGGCTTAGAGACCTGAACATGACTTGGTTTCTTTCATTTCGACCAATGTGGCATCGATGTGTTTTACCTGTATTAAGGTGCTTGCTGTGCGGAGAAGAATGCGTGTTGGACACCTGTCTGACGCTACAATCAGATGCGCCAATGGATGCAGAAACATTGTTGAGTCCAATAAAGGCTCATGCTTTGTGCTGCCCTCAACGGCTACCAATCCTGATGACGGCATTCGTGGAAACTTCACCACTACGATTGAGGGGTAGTGAAGTTCAAGATGAAAGCAGCATCGATCAGGTACGACCTTCTGTCAGCAATACTAATCAAAACGTCAATGGAGACAATCATGCACACGAATGCATGGTTACACCTTTTTCCGAGTTAGTGGAACTCTCCCAGGAAGCTGTTGACAGCTTTTTCGACAGTCTAAATGATATGATGTTCTCACCAGAGCAAAAATAGAGACTTTTGAGCAAGCTAGCACACGGCGTTCCCTGAATTTGGCCTTCAACTTTAATAATAAAGTAGCTTGAACAATTTTCCCTCCAGTTCACGGACAGCAATTTTTTTTTTTGAGCAAGCCCCAAAATATTTTTACGATTTTTCGGGACACTTATCTTCTGCTTAAAGTAAGAACTGTTCTTAGAGAACTAAATTTCTATTTTTAGAAACTTTATAGACATTAGCTGCCCGCTGGTATGTTCATAATTATTTTTATTCTGTGATGAAATGGTCTCGAACTTTTTTCTTCTGTATTAAGAGCCATTTCATGTGTAAATTCTCATATACCAATTAGCAATAATGTATACATATGCGTGATTACTTTAGCATTATTCTACAGCTTGAGTGCATATAATACATGTGACTGTTTTTTCCGTATATTAGATAATTTCAAAATGCATTTTATGTATTTTGGGGTGGTAAGGTATACACAATACTCTACAGTGTGTTTTACTATGCCTAGATTCGTAAACATGGCCATAGTTAGCGTGGAGTGGGTGTGATGTATTCCTATAGGTTCTGTATCGATCCCCCTATTCCTGACCCTGTTCTGGTTAACAAGTTAACTAGCAGCCATCCCATGATGCAGAAACCGTTATCTGATGAAGCCACACCACGGCACAGGAACGTGTTACCTGATTAGGTCATAACGCTTGCCATCTAATTAGACACCGATATGACGTATCTATGTCCATCCTTACGTCAATCTCGGCACCTTACAGGTATAAATATTACCGTATTGCCTTAAGCAAACACACGCGGTGGTGACGAGATCGGAGCAGCCAGACTTGCCGAAGCCCAGAGCAGAGCAGACCCCGCTGGCGCAGCCCCGCCTTCCTGACGCGCTGAGAACGAGACGCTGCTTTCTCCTGCCGAGAAATCCAGCTCCGGCGCTTCCGAGCAGCCCTCGCAGGCAGCTTGGAATATCGAGACCAGAGACGAGAGATACCATCCCTCATTCATCCTAAATTCCAGGTACAGAACTGAATAACCCCTCGCAGAGAATTCTTGAGTCAGTCACTTGGCAAAACCAACTTTTTTTTTTTTTTTTTTTTTTTTTTGGAAAACCTTTATTAAAGCACTTAAATCAGTACAGACGTAGGCCTACAACCTCAGAGGCCAGCAGTAAATCAGGAGACGCAAACAGGAGCAATGCAGTAGTCCACAATTCAAAAGGGAATCACTATGTATGCAGAATACACAGTTGCAGGCACTATGTAGCACAAGGATAAGAGAGGTTTCATTTTATAATATGGAAGCAGTAGCAGCGGTTGTATCAACAGAGGCATCACACTATACGATATACCAGAAGAGACGGGAGGAGCATATCCCTCCATGCATTCGAGAATTAATGATGAACAATAAGGCTGAAAACACACACTACGCCCGCCTAAGGCAGGCCAGGAGTAGAAAGCAAACAATGGTAAGCAAATTAGCAAAAACGTCATCCGGAAATCCCACCCATCCAAAACGATAAAGGAAGGCAAGTGCAGATGCTCAAATGGTGAAAAGGAGAAAAGAAGAAGATACAGCCAACCCTACCCAAAGAGAAAGAGAAAGGGACCATAGAACAAAACAAACTAAAATAACAACACCCCCCCCAATACCCACCACCCCACATCACCGTAATGGCTATGGCCTACCCCACTAACAGCGTGCCTGTCGCCCCAGGAGTACCCCGAAGAAAGAAAGAAGAATAGGAAAGAGAGAAAAACAATAATAAAAGGATATACGTGGAGGAGGACCTCCCAGCTCCCGCCCCTCCCCCACCACTATGCGCCCCCCATATGCTATCACACCTAGTAAGGATAACGCAAAATTGGCAAATTAGGGGGGAACCAATAATCACCTAGCCCACCCCCCGCAAGGGAACAATATGAAGCGAAGTCCTAAATCAGCACCGATCCCAGCAATGCAGTCCGTATAGGCAGCAGTCGGTCAACCTTGGCCAGTTCGATCCAGAGCAGTGAGAACTCCAGTACCATCCGCCATCACCGCCAGAGGGCCAAACAACCGGACACGTCCATCGAGGCCCATCCGAATGGAAGCTGAAAGCCGCAGTACAGGCACAGCCCAGCTGTCCCCGTCGTCCCATTTCACAAATAAGGATGTTCGGCGCTGGTATCTGACGGAGAACACAAAGTCCAGGGGAAAAGTAAAACCCGCATCTAAGCACCTCATACCAATTAACTCGCTATCAGCAAGACCCCTCACTGCGTGCGATAAGGAAGGTCGGTCAACCGATGATCGCAAATCGATGGGGTCTACAACCGTAAGATCACCATCTAGAACAACAGAGTACATAGTCTTGAGCCCCACCGCAGATACAACAGCATCCAATTTAGTCTCAAGGTCTAGCAGGCTCCGAGTCATGAAGAGGTGCAAGTCAGCGATAGCCGCCATGGCAGCCCCGGGCGTATATTCCATCTCCCCTCTTCCGGTAGTAGCAATTGTCAACACTGCCCGAGACCCTCCAAGAAGGATAATCCTTACCGGGGTGATATTCGAGCCAGTTCAACCCCCTCGGAGAATCAAAGCCGGGTTGAAGCGGGACGTCGTCCGGCACCAATACACAAACCGTGGCCGCTCTCCACCATCGATGCTAAGAGGAGATCCCACCGATCCGACTCCCTGTCGCAGCCAGTGTACGGCCCGATGAAATTCCGGGCCACCCCCGGCAGCATCAGCGGTAGATTCGCACCAGGCGGGCGGAGCTGTTGTCGGCCTTTGTCACGGCCACCATCCGGAGCATCAATTAGGGCAGTCAGGCAGCGCTTAGAATAGTGTTCCCCTGTCTCGCTGGTAGCGCTGCGCAGACGTGTTAGTCATCGCTGAAATCGGACAAATCAGGTCTCCCATCCGGGTCGACCGGTCCATCTTGGCAATTCATGGCCGATGTTGTTGTGCTTGCCGCCGGCCGCTCCACCACTAGAGCTCCCGGTTTCTTAGTTGGTCAGGCCGCAATCTTCCCGGCGACAATAATTCCATGGGCAAGCCGATATTTCAACCGGGAGCACACCGCTGGGCACCGCTACACTTCGCCGATGCGGGATCGTGTCCCAGGTGCAGGATTAGTGGCAGGATGTCGTGGAAGGAGAAGGCGACCGACGGAGCCGAGAGCCCGAGCGGCCATCTCGGTCGCCGGCTTGGCTCCTCCCCCTCGGCAAAACAAACTTAACTTAAACTGCTACTTTCTATTCCCGCCCACGTATTAGGCTTAGGTCAGGTACACTGGGGTAGGCGTAGTTAGAAACACCAGTTGAGTACGATTAGTCAAATGTATATGTGTATGTATCTATTTTATCCATTTTAAACCACCTTATGGCTTAGAAACCATATAAATGTTTTTACAGTATTATTTTATACTTCTGCTTTTATTGTATGCACTTTACTTAACCATAAGTATTGCGATAATATCGATCCATTTCTCTTGTATGAGAAAAGAGACTGATCAATAAATACCATCTTTTATTGAACACGCCCGTCTCTTCCTTTTCTCTACAATCTGGTGAGACTAAGAATGCACGTACTGACTGAGTAAAATAAGTTGTCTTTTGTTTTCACACGACTCTAGAGATACACTCTTGATTAGGGGAGAGCAAAGTTGTCATGTTCTATGGTTGTCAGAAACTAAATCCCTTCTTGTCTATCCAGGGAGGTTCAACTCCTCCTTGCCTATTCGAGAAAGTTTCTAGTGAACTCTGAGCTAGCTGGCAAACCCAAAACTTTAAGTCTAATATCGACAGTAGAAGACCTAGTTAACGTCTGGTCTAGGCCTATACTATTGAAGGTATTATTCCAATGCGCAGAGCCTATTGGGATAATAGGAACTACACTACAGGAGATGTAGGTCATTTTAAAATTTGATTTACCGAATCGGTAACATTCGGTATTTACCGATTCGGTAAATACCGAACCGGTATTTCCCATTGATTCCTATGGGGTGAAGCCCATAGGAATCAATGGGAAATACCGATTCGGTATTTACCGAATTGGTAAATACCGAATCCTGCAAGGGTGCAGGGGGTGTCACTTTGACACCCTCTAGCACCCCAAGTACAGGCATGTGAGACATGTGGCACACATACATGCCCTAAGGGCATGTCTGTGTCACATGGCACAGGTGTGCATGCACAGATGTGCATGCACACCTGAATACGGTATTCTATTGGGTGGTAAAATACCGACTCTTAAGGGCCTGTGGCACTCTTAGGAGTGTCACCTACATGTGGATTTACCGAATCGGTAAAATTACCGATTCAGTATTTTACAGAATCGGTAAATTTACCGATTCTGTAAATTTACCGATTCTGTAAAATAATGGCCCCCTACATGCCAAATCCTAAATACCGGTCGGTAACGGCCAAAATCGGCCGTTACCGACCGGTATTTGGGCTCCTACATCTGGCCCTATATGTCTTAACGTAGTTTTTTCGAGCTTGAGAAAAATGCAACTGGCCCCAGACACAAAACCTGAAATTTGAAATCTTAAACGATATGTTGGCCCAATGTATAATAAACTGTAATATTTTCTATCCATTCAGTTAAAGCTCCTTCAGGAACACCCTTAAATAGCGTGAAGGATGTTTAGCTCACACCAATGTTAAAAGTCTGTTGTGATTTAAAATGTATATTTGATCACAGATTGCTCAAATAAGGACTCTTATTATGCAGTGTACCACAACAGTGAAAGAAGCCACCAAGAGTCATTTTCACTCTGGCTCTAAACATTGTTACGTCTGCACTGTTCAAAGTGTTAGCCCCCCTCTGAAATTTGGGTCTAGTTGCGCCCCCGATATTTATTTAACTAACCCCTCTTTAATTGCCTCCCCGCAGCTCCTCTTCTGCTACTACACCCTCACAGGCATTTACATTTTTTTTGCTGCACATTTATTGGTAGGGTCCGTTAGCTGCCCCTTGTTGACGGATACTCCACTCCATCCAAAGTGCTTTTACACACTTAGCATTTCTGTTTTGAATTAGCAACCTAAATAGCGTCTATCTGGTCAATTTGAAAAATGAAAATGGTGCCGCTTCATCAGTGGTGACGAATGCGCGTGCCTACAGAATGATGCGTCCAGCACCAGCAGCTAAATCATCGTGCCTTTTTTTCTTCTCTTTGTTTTTGTTTTGCCGATGTTGTGCAGCAAAGGCAGACTACTGTCAAAGCCAGTAACCCACAAGATGAAATGTATTGGCTTTGCCAGTGTTTGTTTCTATTTTATTTAAGATTTTTTTTTTTTATGATCCTGACCCTAAGGGGCAGCAGAGAGATGTACAGAGAAATGGTGTTTAGAAAGGTGACCTATGCATGGTACGGTTGGAAAGTTTTACATAAGCCAAATGAACACGCTATTATTGCAAGATTACAATTCAATGGTTCATAATAATACATACCTGAAGGGACACAATGTTATACTGTTTTGCTGGCGTTACTAATTTTCAACACTAATCCTTTATGGGTTCCGGAGTGGCGTGCTACTCGCCAGAAAAGCGCTTCAACACCCATCAGGGGTAAGAAGTGCTATATGAATGCAAATCTTTCTTCCCCTTTTATCCATCCGCTATCCTTCTCACTCCAAGTAACAGACTAATATCCACCACTGAAATTACCTCATATTTCACCATATTAATTCACCACTAATCCTTTATAGGCTTCCTGAATAGCATGCGTCAACAAGCGAGCGATAAATAAATACAAACTTTTGTCCTACTCTATCCTTCTGCTATCATTCCAAATCCAAATACCTGACTAACCTATCCACCACTTAAAATATACTTGCATGTTTCACTATACTAATTCAACACTAATCCTCTATGGGTCCCGGAGTAGCGTGCTACCCGCCGAAAAAGTGTTTCGACGCCTTGTCAGGGGTAGTAAGCTCTATATAAATGCAATTACAATTACAATTACAACTCATTGATTTCGTTCTGAGTGATCAAGGAAGGATTGATATGTGTGTATAGGCAAGCTACAGTCCCTTGGGGCAGCTGCTGCATGCCTAGGGGGGAAGTGTTCTCTGGACAGCTGGGTGTGCAAGCTCCTGGGAGAAACAATCTGGCTTGCTATACTTTCAATTGGAGAGTACCGGCACTTCTCAGAAACAAGCAGGTACTCTGGTTACAGAGTACCTGCATTTCTATTTTTCCATTTAAAGCCCTGGTGATGACTTTGTCGATGCCAAAGTAGGTTCAAAGTAAATTTGGGCTGGCACAGGGAGCCAGTGCCGCAAGGACGACTGCAGAGATTCACTCATTGTTATCAACTAATTCCCCCATACATTTCGCAGAAATCCTGAATGAAATCTTAAATATTTCTGATACCAGTGGAGTCTCAAAAGTATTTAAGACAGTATTTTCGATGGCATTAACACCATTCAAAGCCATACTGGGTATTTTTCCAGATTTCGTCCATTCGATTTTTGGCGGACTTCCCCTCATTTTGGGACTAATTGCAGGAATCCTATTCCTAGTCCTTATATTTCGTTATGGCAAACCGTGTCACAGACAAAACACCTGCGACAAGGGAAGAAACAATCCGAGCCATTGGATACCGGGACCGGATATAAAAAATCCTGGGACTTTCCCGGCTTAGAGACCTGAACATGACTTGGTTTCTTTCATTTCGACCAATGTGGCATCGATGTGTTTTACCTGTATTAAGGTGCTTGCTGTGCGGAGAAGAATGTGTGTTGGACACCTGTCTGACGCTACAATCAGATGCGCCAATGGATGCAGAAACATTGTTGAGTCCAATAAAGGCTCATGCTTTGTGCTGCCCTCAACGGCTACCAATCCTGATGACGGCATTCGTGGAAACTTCACCACTACGATTGAGGGGTAGTGAAGTTCAAGATGAAAGCAGCATCGATCAGGTACGACCTTCTGTCAGCAATACTAATCAAAACGTCAATGGAGACAATCATGCACACGAATGCATGGTTACACCTTTTTCCGAGTTAGTGGAACTCTCCCAGGAAGCTGTTGACAGCTTTTTTCGACAGTCTAAATGATATGATGTTCTCACCAGAGCAGAAATAGAGACTTTTGAGCAAGCTAGCACACGGCGTTCCTTGAATTTGGCCTTCAACTTTAATAATAAAGTAGCTTGAACAATTTTCCCTCCAGTTCACGGACAGCAATTTTTTTTTTTGAGCAAGCCCCAAAATATTTTTACGATTTTTCGGGACACTTATCTTCTGCTTAAAGTAAGAACTGTTCTTAGAGAACTAAATTTCTATTTTTAGAAACTTTATAGACATTAGCTGCCCGCTGGTATGTTCATAATAATTTTTATTCTGTGATGAAATGGTCTCGAACTTTTTTCTTCTGTATTAAGAGCCATTTCATGTGTAAATTCTCATATACCAATTAGCAATAATGTATACATATGCGTGATTACTTTAGCATTATTCTACAGCTTGAGTGCATATAATACATGTGACTGTTTTTTCCGTATATTAGATAATTTCAAAATGCATTTTATGTATTTTGGGGTGGTAAGGTATACACAATACTCTACAGTGTGTTTTACTATGCCTAGATTCGTAAACATGGCCATAGTTAGCGTGGAGTGGGTGTGATGTATTCCTATAGGTTCTGTATCGATCCCCCTATTCCTGACCCTGTTCTGGTTAACAAGTTAACTAGCAGCCATCCCATGATGCAGAAACCGTTATCTGATGAAGCCACACCACGGCACAGGAACGTGTTACCTGATTAGGTCATAACGCTTGCCATCTAATTAGACAAGCGATATTCCTCCAGCCCCTGATAAGGCATACGGAGTTCTCAAAACAAATCAAACCTATGACAACCTGGGAAAAACCCTGCGGCCATTGTTTTGATTTCACCGAGAACTTCAGCAAAAGAATGTGCTAACGACTAGCTCGTATGACATCCTTATTGACGTATCTATGTCCATCCTTACGTCAATCTCGGCACCTTACAGGTATAAATATTACCGTATTGCCTTAAGCAAACACACGCGGTGGTGACGAGATCGGAGCAGCCAGACTTGCCGAAGCCCAGAGCAGAGCAGACCCCGCTGGCGCAGCCCCGCCTTCCTGACGCGCTGAGAACGAGACGCTGCTTTCTCCTGCCGAGAAATCCAGCTCCGGCGCTTCCGAGCAGCCCTCGCAGGCAGCTTGGAATATCGAGACCAGAGACGAGAGATACCATCCCTCATTCATCCTAAATTCCAGGTACAGAACTGAATAACCCCTCGCAGAGAATTCTTGAGTCAGTCACTTGGCAAAACCAACTTTTTTTTTTTTTTTTGTTTTTTTTTGGAAAACCTTTATTAAAGCACTTAAATCAGTACAGACGTAGGCCTACAACCTCAGAGGCCAGCAGTAAATCAGGAGACGCAAACAGGAGCAATGCAGTAGTCCACAATTCAAAAGGGAATCACTATGTATGCAGAATACACAGTTGCAGGCACTATGTAGCACAAGGATAAGAGAGGTTTCATTTTATAATATGGAAGCAGTAGCAGTTGTTGTATCAACAGAGGCATCACACTATACGATATACCAGAAGAGACGGGAGGAGCATATCCCTCCATGCATTCGAGAATTAATGATGAACAATAAGGCTGAAAACACACACTACGCCCGCCTAAGGCAGGCCAGGAGTAGAAAGCAAACAATGGTAAGCAAATTAGCAAAAACGTCATCCGGAAATCCCACCCATCCAAAACGATAAAGGAAGGCAAGTGCAGATGCTCAAATGGTGAAAAGGAGAGAAGAAGAAGATACAGCCAACCCTACCCAAAGAGAAAGAGAAAGGGACCATAGAACAAAACAAACTAAAATAACAACACCCCCCCCAATACCCACCACCCCACATCACCGTAATGGCTATGGCCTACCCCACTAACAGCGTGCCTGTCGCCCCAGTAGTACCCCGAAGAAAGAAAGAAGAATAGGAAAGAGAGAAAAACAATATTAAAAGGATATACGTGGAGGAGGACCTCCCAGCTCCCGCCCCTCCCCCACCACTATGCGCCCCCCATATGCTATCACACCTAGTAAGGATAACGCAAAATTGGCAAATTAGGGGGGAACCAATAATCACCTAGCCCACCCCCCGCAAGGGAACAATATGAAGCAAAGTCCTAAATCAGCACCGATCCCAGCAATGCAGTCCGTATAGGCAGCAGTCGGTCAACCTTGGCCAGTTCGATCCAGAGCAGTGAGAACTCCAGTACCATCCGCCATCACCGCCAGAGGGCCAAACAACCGGACACGTCCATCGAGGCCCATCCGAATCGAAGCTGAAAGCCGCAGTACAGGCACAGCCCAGCTGTCCCCGTCGTCCCATTTCACAAATAAGGATGTTCGGCGCTGGTATCTGACGGAGAACACAAAGTCCAGGGGAAAAGTAAAACCCGCATCTAAGCACCTCATACCAATTAACTCGCTATCAGCAAGACCCCGCACTGCGTGCGATAAGGAAGGTCGGTCAACCGATGATCGCAAATCGATGGGGTCTAGAACCGTAAGATCACCATCTAGAACAACAGAGTACATAGTCTTGAGCCCCACCGCAGATACAACAGCATCCAATTTAGTCTCAAGGTCTAGCAGGCTCCGAGTCATGAAGAGGTGCAAGTCAGCGATAGCCGCCATGGCAGCCCCGGGCGTATATTCCATCTCCCCTCTTCCGGTAGTAGCAATTGTCAACACTGCCCGAGACCCTCCAAGAAGGATAATCCTTACCGGGGTGATATTCGAGCCAGTTCAACCCCCTCGGAGAATCAAAGCCGGGTTGAAGCGGGACGTCGTCCGGCACCAATACACAAACCGTGGCCGCTCTCCACCATCGATGCTAAGAGGAGATCCCACCGATCCGACTCCCTGTCGCAGCTAGTGTACGGCCCGATGAAATTCCGGGCCACCCCCGGCAGCATCAGCGGTAGATTCGCACCAGGCGGGCGGAGCTGTTGTCGGCCTTTGTCACGGCCACCATCCGGAGCATCAATTAGGGCAGTCAGGCAGCGCTTAGAATAGTGTTCCCCTGTCTCGCTGGTAGCGCTGCGCAGACGTGTTAGTCATCGCTGAAATCGGACAAATCAGGTCTCCCATCCGGGTCGACCGGTCCATCTTGGCAATTCATGGCCGATGTTGTTGTGCTTGCCGCCGGCCGCTCCACCACTAGAGCTCCCGGTTTCTTAGTTGGTCAGGCCGCAATCTTCCCGGCGACAATAATTCCATGGGCAAGCCGATATTTCAACCGGGAGCACACCGCTGGGCACCGCTACACTTCGCCGATGCGGGATCGTGTCCCAGGTGCAGGATTAGTGGCAGGATGTCGTGGAAGGAGAAGGCGACCGACGGAGCCGAGAGCCCGAGCGGCCATCTCGGTCGCCGGCTTGGCTCCTCCCCCTCGGCAAAACAAACTTAACTTAAACTGCTACTTTCTATTCCCGCCCACGTATTAGGCTTAGGTCAGGTACACTGGGGTAGGCGTAGTTAGAAACACCAGTTGAGTACGATTAGTCAAATGTATATGTGTATGTATCTATTTTATCCATTTTAAACCACCTTATGGCTTAGGAACCATATAAATGTTTTTACAGTATTATTTTATACTTCTGCTTTTATTGTATGCACTTTACTTAACCATAAGTATTGCGATAATATCGATCCATTTCTCTTGTATGAGAAAAGAGACTGATCAATAAATACCATCTTTTATTGAACACGCCCGTCTCTTCCTTTTCTCTACAATCTGGTGAGACTAAGAATGCACGTACTGACTGAGTAAAATAAGTTGTCTTTTGTTTTCACACGACTCTAGAGATACACTCTTGATTAGGGGAGAGCAAAGTTGTCATGTTCTATGGTTGTCAGAAACTAAATCCCTTCTTGTCTATCCAGGGAGGTTCAACTCCTCCTTGCCTATTCGAGAAAGTTTCTAGTGAACTCTGAGCTAGCTGGCAAACCCAAAACTTTAAGTCTAATATCGACAGTAGAAGACCTAGTTAACGTCTGGTCTAGGCCTATACTATTGAAGGTATTATTCCAATGCGCAGAGCCTATTGGGATAATAGGAACTACACTACAGGAGATGTAGGTCATTTTAAAATTTGATTTACCGAATCGGTAACATTCGGTATTTACCGATTCGGTAAATACCGAACCGGTATTTCCCATTGATTCCTATGGGGTGAAGCCCATAGGAATCAATGGGAAATACCGATTCGGTATTTACCGAATTGGTAAATACCGAATCCTGCAAGGGTGCAGGGGGTGTCACTTTGACACCCTCTAGCACCCCAAGTACAGGCATGTGAGACATGTGGCACACATACATGCCCTAAGGGCATGTCTGTGTCACATGGCACAGGTGTGCATGCACAGATGTGCATGCACACCTGAATACGGTATTCTATTGGGTGGTAAAATACCGACTCTTAAGGGCCTGTGGCACTCTTAGGAGTGTCACCTACATGTGGATTTACCGAATCGGTAAAATTACCGATTCAGTATTTTACAGAATCGGTAAATTTACCGATTCGGTAAATTTACCGATTCTGTAAAATAATGGCCCCCTACATGCCAAATCCTAAATACCGGTCGGTAACGGCCAAAATCGGCCGTTACCGACCGGTATTTGGGCTCCTACATCTGGCCCTATATGTCTTAACGTAGTTTTTTCGAGCTTGAGAAAAATGCAACTGGCCACAGACACAAAACCTGAAATTTGAAATCTTAAACGATATGTTGGCCCAATGTATAATAAACTGTAATATTTTCTATCCATTCAGTTAAAGCTCCTTCAGGAACACCCTTAAATAGCGTGAAGGATGTTTAGCTCACACCAATGTTAAAAGTCTGTTGTGATTTAAAATGTATATTTGATCACAGATTGCTCAAATAAGGACTCTTATTATGCAGTGTACCACAACAGTGAAAGAAGCCACCAAGAGTCATTTTCACTCTGGCTCTAAACATTGTTACGTCTGCACTGTTCAAAGTGTTAGCCCCCCTCTAAAATTTGGGTCTAGTTGCGCCCCCGATATTTATTTAACTAACCCCTCTTTAATTGCCTCCCCGCAGCTCCTCTTCTGCTACTACACCCTCACAGGCATTTACATTTTTTTTGCTGCACATTTATTGGTAGGGTCCGTTAGCTGCCCCTTGTTGACGGATACTCCACTCCATCCAAAGTGCTTTTACACACTTAGCATTTCTGTTTTGAATTAGCAACCTAAATAGCGTCTATCTGGTCAATTTGAAAAATGAAAATGGTGCCGCTTCATCAGTGGTGACGAATGCGCGTGCCTACAGAATGATGCGTCCAGCACCAGCAGCTAAATCATCGTGCCTTTTTTTCTTCTCTTTGTTTTTGTTTTGCCGATGTTGTGCAGCAAAGGCAGACTACTGTCAAAGCCAGTAACCCACAAGATGAAATGTATTGGCTTTGCCAGTGTTTGTTTCTATTTTATTTAAGATTTTTTTTTTTTATGATCCTGACCCTAAGGGGCAGCAGAGAGATGTACAGAGAAATGGTGTTTAGAAAGGTGACCTATGCATGGTACGGTTGGAAAGTTTTACATAAGCCAAATGAACACGCTATTATTGCAAGATTACAATTCAATGGTTCATAATAATACATACCTGAAGGGACACAATGTTATACTGTTTTGCTGGCGTTACTAATTTTCAACACTAATCCTTTATGGGTTCCGGAGTGGCGTGCTACTCGCCAGAAAAGCGCTTCAACACCCATCAGGGGTAAGAAGTGCTATATGAATGCAAATCTTTCTTCCCCTTTTATCCATCCGCTATCCTTCTCACTCCAAGTAACAGACTAATATCCACCACTGAAATTACCTCATATTTCACCATATTAATTCACCACTAATCCTTTATAGGCTTCCTGAATAGCATGCGTCAACAAGCGAGCGATAAATAAATACAAACTTTTGTCCTACTCTATCCTTCTGCTATCATTCCAAATCCAAATACCTGACTAACCTATCCACCACTTAAAATATACTTGCATGTTTCACTATACTAATTCAACACTAATCCTCTATGGGTCCCGGAGTAGCGTGCTACCCGCCGAAAAAGTGTTTCGACGCCTCATCAGGGGTAGTAAGCTCTATATAAATGCAATTACAATTACAATTACAACTCATTGATTTCGTTCTGAGTGATCAAGGAAGGATTGATATGTGTGTATAGGCAAGCTACAGTCCCTTGGGGCAGCTGCTGCATGCCTAGGGGGGAAGTGTTCTCTGGACAGCTGGGTGTGCAAGCTCCTGGGAGAAACAATCTGGCTTGCTATACTTTCAATTGGAGAGTACCGGCACTTCTCAGAAACAAGCAGGTACTCTGGTTACAGAGTACCTGCATTTCTATTTTTCCATTTAAAGCCCTGGTGATGACTTTGTCGATGCCAAAGTAGGTTCAAAGTAAATTTGGGCTGGCACAGGGAGCCAGTGCCAATCTCCAAGGATGGGAATGTTGATTTTACATAGCGGGTGATTTGGCGGTCAGCGGGTGAAAAGTCAGTCAGGAGTGAATTGAGGATGGATTTCGGTAGGCCATTATAAAACGCATGCAGTAAAAACACAGGTGCCTGGATACTTGTGTGAAGCCTGCCTAGAGGTAAGAAAGGGTACATTTTATGCAGGTGAGTCAGCTGACATCAAGCTGGTAGGGCCTTTTTGGTTACATGGGTTTTGAACAAAAGATTAATTCACTAATTCACTAATTAATTCACTATCTAGGCCTTCCTCGGAAGCTCCTCAGGAAATTGCAGGTAGTCCAAAATGATGCAGCCAGGCTCATCTTCTCCCTACCGAGGAGAACACGAGCTACCCCCTTCTACATAAATTGCACTGGTTGCCCATTGAACACCGAGTGCAATTTAAGTGCCTTTGTATAGCCCACAAAGCTATTTATGGAGAGGCTCCTAAATACATTAAAGATCGACTGGTAAAGTACACCCCAGGGAGAGCCTTGCGCTCCTCCAAGGCCTGTAAGCTTGCCCCATCGAGATTTAAACTCAAATCCAAGGGTGGTAGAGCTCTGTCGGTCCTCCTTCCTCAAATCTGGAATGAGCTACCAGAAATCTTACAAGGGGAATTGGTGCTATTATCCTTCAGGAAGTCTCTGAAGACCCACTTGTTTAAAAAGACAACAGCCTCAATTTAAACTGCCAGCTTGGTTGCTGGCGGATCACCGGTGGCTATCCGTTTTGCTCCTTTCTTTAAAAGCGCTTAGAGACCAGTGGTGATTTGCGCTACACAAAAATAGAGTAACATAACATAACATAACATAAAGAAGCAGAGGGAGGTCGATGATTTATTGCTGTGCATAAAACCTCCGATGTACATGTACAGCAGTCTTGATTACATTTGGCAGGTTCCTGAAAAAGACAGCAACTTCCATTTTATTTGTGGTATTCGGTAAACATCTAGGATTGCATGAGGCTAAGGTAGGGTTTTCGATTGTGAATATTGTCTGCCATCAACACGCTGTGTTAGATCAGTGTATCATCAGCACCTTCACAAGTCACTGCCCAGCTCTAATTACCACCACATAATAGCCTCTCCTACATTGAAACAATGATGTAAATTGTGGTGCTCACCTCATTCTCTTCCCATCTGGAGTCCAATCATTGACCAGTCATCAGCACCTACCGGCAGTCTGTTTTCTGACCAGACCAGGGCTAAACACATGATATTACATTGTAGATGAACTGATAGTCACCTGTGATCACAGGACGTTAAAGGCTCTCCTTCCTCTAGTAGAGTGCATTTGTATAATTAAGCACTCTGACAGATGTCCACCAAACAAAGGTAGTAAATTGATTTTGTTAACCCAGCTATAGCATTTTTTTCTTGAATAATATAAAAAAGCTTACCTTTCTAAAAATGTAATGAAAGAATTGAGAACTTACTGACTTGGAGAGTTGGAGCTAGGTTGTTCCTTTCATGTTTTTTATTGAAGCTGTTTCCGGTTTGGGACTTTCGTCTGGGTGTTCTAGTCTTGTTTTGTTTCCATTGAACTAATTAAAATAATAAACCTGAAAGCAGTTGCTTATGGGGGAGAGGTTCAGGACTAGAAACAGTGTCTGGAGACTGACATGGGTGAGAGGGGGACCTTAGGTGGAAACCAAAGTCTTAGGTGGCATACACACCTCATTGAGCAGTAAGCACTCTCTGAGAAGATCAGCATTTCAATAGTTTATTTAGCTACTTTCTTATTTCTATGTCATTCCTTGGGTAATTATAAAATATTGCAGCACCATTAAAACTAGCAAGGCTCAAGACATTCTCCTTTTAAATGATCAAAAGTGTTAATTCACAGGGGCTGCTAGCAGGCCACATCACAGCAAGCAGCGGCATATCCATAACAACGATCCCAAAATTATATGCCTCTTGGGTTTAGTGAGTTTAGAACATTTTTAAGAATAGATAGTGCAGTAATTTACAGTACAGAGAATTTCATTCCATACTTAATTTTTAATTAAACACCCAACCCATCAACTATTCCAACTTTAAGTCTCATATTACCTAGCTCTTGACATTTTGTTGTCTTTTAACAAAGAAAGAATATTTCATTGCATTGTTAAACAATACAGTTTCCAACATATAAGATGAAACCCCACTCATAATGTATCTCCATTCTATTAACTTGCACAAACCATTTGCATCTTGCTTAACCCCCACATGTTCTTATTCTGAAGGTTTTATATAGCGCTAGCATGACCCTTGCAGGTATCAGAGCACTTTACAAGTGAGGTAATTAAACAAAAGAGACAATGTAAACAAGCATTTACAATGCAATGGTCTCTGCATTATTAAAGGTAGAGCTATTGGCATTGCTTATGACTTTTTTATTTTATTTTTTAAATCATAAATAAATAGCATTGTCATTTACATTGCCAATAGCTTAATCGTTAAATAAATGGCATTCTCATTTACAATGCCAATAGCTTAATCGCTCGCATATGCATGACCTATTGCATTTACACCCACACAGAGCCAGACACACACATATACAGAGCCACCCACACAGAGTCATTTACATAGAGCCACCCACACACACAGAGCCACCCTCACACAGACAGAGCCACCCACACATAGAGCCACCTACAAAAAAGCTATCTACACAGAGCCACACACACACACACAGAGGCACACACACATACACACACACACAGAGCCACACGCACACACACACACACACAGAGCCACACACATACACACACAGAGCAACACACACACCTACACACAGAGCCACACATACACACAGAGCCACACGCACACACACACAGAGCCACACACACACACACACAGAGCTATACACACACACACACAGAGCTACACACACAGCCACACACACAGAGGCACATACACACACACAGAGCCACACACACAGAGCCACACACACACATACACAGACCCAGCCACACACACAGACAGAGCCACACACACAGACAGAGCCACACACACAGACAGAGCCACACACACAGAGCTACACACAGACAGAGCCACACATACAGACAGAGCCACACACACACACACAGACAGAGCCACGCAAACACACACAGACAGAGCCACGCACACACACACACAGACAGAGCCACGCACACACACACAGACAGAGCCACGCACACACACAGACAGAGCCACGCACACACACAGACATGACCCTTGCAGGTATCAGAGCACTTTACAAGTGAGGTAATTAAACAAAAGAGACAATGTAAACAAGCATTTACAATGCAATGGTCTCTGCATTAT
Organism: Lissotriton helveticus; assembly: GCF_964261635.1. Classification (NCBI taxonomy): domain Eukaryota; kingdom Metazoa; phylum Chordata; class Amphibia; order Caudata; family Salamandridae; genus Lissotriton; species Lissotriton helveticus. Next base: position 599,391,967 of record NC_136073.1, on the reverse strand, counting down.
TAAAGGTAGTGCTATTGACATTGCTTATGACTTTTTTATTTTATTTTTTAAATCATAAATAAATAGCATTGTCATTTACATTGCCAATAGCTTAATCGTTAAATAAATGGCATTCTCATTTACAATGCCAATAGCTTAATCGCTCGCATATGCATGACCTATTGCATTTACACCCACACAGAGCCACACGCACACACATATACAGAGCCACCCACACAGAGTCATTTACATAGAGCCACCCACACACACAGAGCCACCCTCACACAGACAGAGCCACCCACACATAGAGCCACCTACAAAAAAAGCTATCTACACAGAGCCACACACACAAATAGAGCCACACACACACACACAGAGGCACACACACACACACACACCGAGCCACACACACACACACACTCACACAGAGGCACACACATACACACACACAGAGCAACACACACACCTACACACAGAGCCATACACACACACACACAGAGCCACACACACACACACAGAGCCACACACACACACACACAGAGCTATACACACACACACAGAGCTACACACACAGCCACACACACAGAGCTACACACACAGCCACACACACAGAGGCACACACACAGAGCCACACACACAGAGCCACACACACACAGACCCAGCCACACACAGAGACAGAGCCACACACACAGACAGAGCCACACACACAGACAGAGCCACACACACAGCCAGAGCCACACACAGACAGAGCTACACACAGACAGAGCCACACATACACACAGAGCCACACACACAGACAGAGCCACGCAAACACACACAGACAGAGCCACGCACACACACACACACAGACAGAGCCACGCACACACACACACACAGACAGAGCCACGCACACACACAGACAGAGCCAGGCACACACACAGACAGAGCCACGCACACACAGGCACAGAAAAAGCGGGATGACAAGCAGGGAACAGAGGCACAGAAAACACCAGAGACACCAAGAGGGAAGACACAAGCACACACCGCCCGCAAGCACTTACTCATAACGGTGACGCCGACCCCGTGCCCCCTGTACTCACGATGGTGACGCTGGCCTTGCGCAGGTCGCGGTTCTCTTCCTGCAGGGCTTTGCACTTGAGCTTGTAGGGACTTAACTAAAATTCAGAGGGATGTAGGGAACCACATGGGCCCAAAGTCCATGAGGACACATGTAGCACACACCCGATGGCTGGGAGTGGCCAAGGGGATAAATAATGGGGAACACAGGTGCTCGGGTCTCACTCTCAGCAGGCTCAGGTGTAAGTTGATGTGTGCCTGCACAGCAGCCGTCCACCTATGGTAACTTTACAGCTAGATCTGAATCTAAAATTAGTCCCCAGTAAGGGATTAAAACATGATGGAGGTTGGGCATGAGGTGCAGTGGTAAAGCTGGGAGTGCAGTGCGGAGAGCATGGCTAAAGTCAGTGGCTGGTTTTCACTAAGCTAAGAATGTTTTCCTGCACATCGTGGCTCCCTTAGGTGACTCTGAGTTGTGATATACGTGCCGGCATGTAGTGAATGCTCCCAGAACTCCCATGGTGCAGTAGGCCAGATATGCAGAATAGTGTTAGACCTGTGTGTTAGTAGCAGCAGGACTGCGCCACACCTCCAAGAGGAGACACACGTCAGGACCAAAATACACCGAAGAGTTCTTAGGATGCCCGAATCTGCAGTGCAATTTTACTTTTATGTAAAGGCTTCTGTGCTGTGACAGCACGGTGCTGTAGACCGTGATTAATAAATAGTGCATTGACTGAGTTGTGTAAAACAGCAGGATACTGTCTGCTACGATGCCGGTACTGTGTCCGAGCTGTGTAAGGACCCTCAGTACTCTACTACCAAGTTACTGGACACCAGCATGCATTGGCAGAGCTGAGCAGTGTGAGTGTTGTCTATGGTATAATAATGGGGAGCTGTAGGGCACGGTCATAGTATACTTGTTAGACCTGGCATCATTGGCATGAGTCTCTCCTCCATTTTTTCTGTTTGCCTCCTCTGTTTACGATGTTTTTGCTGGCATATGCTTTGGGCACTGTGCCACTGCTGATCAGTGCCACAGTGCAAGTGCTCCCTATGTGAAATTGCTGTATTGATTGACTTCCATGTTTGGCTTATTTGGTTTACTATCAGTCCCTAGTAGAGTGCACCAGGAGTGCCAGGGCTTGTAAATACAAATGCTGCTAGTGGGCCTGCAGCACATGTTGTGCCACCCACAAGAGCGGCCTAGTAAAAGTATGTCTGAAGGTCTGCCATTGCCAGACCACGTGCAGTCTGACTGTCACGAGGACTGCGCAAGTACACCTACTTGCCAGTCCCTAAACCTTCCCTTAACCTCATGTTAGTCACCCCAATGGTAGGCCCACGGGCAGGGTGCATTGTAAGCATAAGGTAGGACAAGCCTGACAAGGTTGGCATGTCCTAATAGTGAATTACATCCATAGTCGTTTTTCACTATTGTAAGGTAGCCTGCTCTCCATCAGTTAGAATGGGCTGCCAGGATTATTAATGTCATAATCCTAGCGGGCTCGGGGAGCATGGTGCAATGTCGAGTTTGGTATCCCTGAACTCAGGGTTTAATAACGCATCCGTTTGTGTGGATGGTTTTTGGACTCCGTGTTTGAAAATAGCACTTTTAGAAAGTAGCTATTTTCTTGGCTAACTGTCTACCGGTCTCTGCTGGTTCTGGTGTGTGTGTGACAGGAGCTGGGTGGCTCCAGAGAGTCTGAATGAGTCAGTGTGGGATGAGTGGGGCATTTGCATTGAGAGTAGGGGAGAGTAGCTCTTGATAGCCTGCCCTGCCCGATACAATGTTGGCTCCGCCCCCCTGCCAGGCGACTGATGACTCTGTGCTTGCCTGGGACTTTCCTGGCCCGCCTCCTGCCGGGCAGCTGATGGCCCTGCCCCTGCCAGTAACAATGCTGGCTCCGCTCCTGCTGAGCGGCTGAGGACTCTGCCCTGCCCAGTGAATAGGCCAGGTGCTCTGGCCTGGCAACACCCACAACAAACCCAGGATGGGGGGAAATTCCCCTGCATGGACAAAGGGATCAAAGCCAAAAAGGGGTATAAGAGAAGGACCCCTGAACCAAGAAATCAGATCACTTCTGACAAGGAAACCTGAACCAAGGACAAGAAGCCTGCTGATCTAAGGACTGCCTACCCCTTCTGCCAGAGTGCTGTTTGTTGGGGGAATCCTGCATTGCTTCTTTATTTTTGCCAAGGAACCAGGAGAGAGGAACTTTGTGTGTACTCTCACTCTTTGCTGAGAAAATCTCCAAGGGCTGGAAGAGTGCCAGTCTCCTGTTGAAGTCACAGGGCTAAAGGACTTCATCTGCTTAAAGTGCTATTTGCTGGGATTTGTGAATCCAGCACCTCTGAAAGAATCCAGCAATCTCGACGCCGACGGACGCCGCCGAATCCAGCTCGACATCGTGAGTAACGGCTCCAGTGTCCCGCTTCCTCGACGCCGGCCGCCGGGCCCGATCGACGCCAGCAGCAACGCCAGTGAGTAGTGAGTTCGGCTCCAGCTCCAAGTGACCCCGTGTCTGCACCGCTGCTGATCGCATCGACTTCGAGCCCTCTCGACGCCGTGAGCGCTGCTCACTCTTGCAACATCGACATCGACGACGCCGTATCCTGCTTCATCCCGTGAGCGCTGCTCCCGCCTGACTTCGGTCGACGCCGCTGCAGATCGCCCCGACTCCGAGGCCCGATCGACGCCGAAGACGCGACGCCGGACATCTCGACGCCGCTGATCATCGAGTGCTTCACTTTTCCAAGGTACTGTGTTGTTGGGGTCTGTGCGACTCCGGGCTCGACGTAGCGCTCCTCGCGGTCGACGCCGAACCTTTGGATTAACTTTGCCTCGACGTCGTGTGACTCCCGTGTGGGTTACTTTGTTGCCAAGAACTGTGTTTTAGAGAAGAAGAGTTGCTTTTGATACTAAAGACTTTGTGCTAAGAAGAAACCGTGCTTGAACTATTATTTTTCCTTCCAAGAGTATTTATTAAGACTGTGGTATATTTTTGTCGTTATTTGGTCTTGTGCTAAACCTTATATAAAAATACTTATTTTTATAATTCTACTGTGTCGTGTCCATTTGTAGTGTATTCACTTTATTACTGTATGTGGTCATAAATGCTTAACGCACTGCCTCTGAGATAAGCCTGTCTGCTTTGCCAAGCTACCAAGGGGGTGAGCAGGGGTTATCTAAGTGTGTGATCTCCTTGCCCTGACTAGAAAAGGTGTGTCCCTATTTGTCAGAAGTGTATACCTCTGCCAACTAGAGACAGCCGCTTCTAACATTGGTGGGTCAGCGGTGGGATTTTGAACTTTGCATTTATGACCCATGTGCAGTGATTAGTGTGCGCTACATAGTGAAAGCAGACCATAGCGCAGCCACAATCTGTTTTGGTTGGATATTCTATTTTTGTTCTCCGCTTTTCCTGAAGCTTGATTTTTGAAACTGCCAGTTTTAACCATGAATGATACCGGAGTCACTCCCCTTGTTGTTGTTGTGGAGGAATTTGATAGAGCCAAGATAGGGACATACGAAAAGAAGCAACTGCAATACTTTTGCAAGCAGTTTCAAGTTCCTACCAAAGGCATCTCCCGGAAAGGAGACTATTCCAAAGCATTGGAGGCCTGGTTAGAGGCCAGAGACCCCTCTGCCCCGGTGGTGGTACCGACAGAGGAAGGGGAGGAGGAAGTGCCCGTGACTGGGCCTGTATCCCCTCCTGGCAGCAGTGTTTCCTCCAAAGGTCTTTCCCCTGAAGAAAGAGAAGAAAGGGCGAAGGAGCGAGCCTACAACGTGGAAATGGCAAAACTTAAGATAAATGGGCAGTTGGAGATAGAGAATGCAAGAGGCAGGAGAGAAGCTGATTTGGAGATCAAAAGATTAGAGTTTGAAAGAGAGAAGTTAGCTTTTGAGCGTGAGAAAATGGTGAGGGACATGGAGCTCAAAGCTAAGGAGTTAGAATTGAATCCCTCTGGTGGCAGCGTCCCATCTGTGCCTGCAGAAAGTAGGTTTTATTTTCCCAAAGATGTGATCAAAGATTTTCAGAAGAATGAGGATATTGGTCAGTGGTTTAAAGCATATGAGTTAGCATTGTTGGCCCACCGGGTCCCTGAGAAGGATTGGGGAGCGGGGTTGTGGGGTCGCTTTGTGAATGAGGGAAGAGATACCCTGTTAGACATGCCTGTTGAGAATAGGACGTCTTATGCTCATATGAAAGATGCTTTAATGTTAAGGTATGGCCTAACCCCAGAAAAGTACAGACAGGCCTTTAGAGAATGTAAGAAGTTGCCTGGTACCACGTGGGTGGAGTATGTGTCATATTTTTGCAGAGCCATGGATGGTTGGGTAAAGGGCAGCAAAGTGGAAAGTTATGATGCTCTTTATGATTTGTTTGCTTGGGAGCACTTGTCTAATAACTGTTTTCCAGAGCTGCGCCAGCACCTTATTGATAGCAAGATATCTAACCCTAGAAAACTTGCTGAAGAGGCGGACCGCTGGGTCAGTACCAGGGTCCACAAGGGTCCAGTGGGAGACTCAGCCAAAGGTGGGCAGGGTCCCCAGCAGAAGAATGGGGGGGACAAGGGTAAACAGAGGGAGTTCCAGAAAGGGCCCCAAAGTAATTCCCAAGGGAACCAAGGGAAAGGTTCCCAGCCTCCCCCTGTGAAGAAATCAGAGGCCCCGCCAGGTAAACCTGGTCATAGGGGCCCACTGACCTGCTTCGTTTGTAAGCAGGTGGGACACCGTTTTTATGACCCTCAGTGTCCCTTGAAGAAATCTGGTGCACTACCCAGTGCACCACCCCGTCAGTTGGCTAGTGTAGCTCTGGGAGGGGAGGAGATGGTTGCCCATGGTGGGGAGGGTCCCGCAGAGATGTCCCTGGTCTCTCTAGGAGACATGGAATTGGTCCCGCCACCCCCTCTGCCTAGTAACACTAAAAAATATAGGCAGTGGGTGACCATTAATGGCCATAGAGTGGAAGCTCTCAGAGACACCGGAGCGAGTGTGACAGCTGTCAAATGTCACTTGGTGTCCAGAGAGCAGGTTGTTCCCCACGCATTCTACCCTGTGATAGCTGCTGACAACTCCCAGAAAGAGTGTGAGGTAGCTCAAGTTTCCTTTGAATGGGGGGGAGTTTCAGGTACTCTTCAGGTTGCTGTGAGGCCCGCCATGCCTGTTGATTGTCTCCTGGGCAACGATTTAGAAGACTCCCCTTGGGCTAAGGTGGAGAGGGAGACACATTTGAAAATGTTGGGTGTGCCAGAGTGGGTGTGTGCAACCACTCGATCCATGACAGCAAGTAAGGGTGTTGATGGGGTTCTGGAGCCTGAAAGTATGGCCCAGGACCCAGCTGTGAAGAGAAGAGGCAGGGGGCGCGGGAAACCGTCCCCCGTAGTTCCCGTGGTCCAGGAGGAGGCAGACCTCGAGGGGGATGCCCTGGAACCCACAGGTGAACAAGTTGCCGAACTGGGAGACCTGCCCGAGCTGACCCATTGGCAGCAGGATGGTGGTCCCTCCAGGGAGGAATTCTGTGCAGAACAGAAAGTGTGCCCTTCTCTTGTGGGTATGAGGCAGCAGGCCTCAGCCCAAACCTCAGGTGATCAGTCAGGGTCACATTTTGTGTACTGGGAGAACGACCTCCTGTATAGCGAGCCTAAGGCTGCTGAGCCTGGGTCAGCCCGTGTGCTGGTGGTACCCCAGCGCTTCAGAGCCTTCCTACTGGGTTTGGCTCATGACGTTCCTTTAGCTGGACATCTGGGGCAGGACAAGACCTATGACAGGCTTGTCACCCATTTCTATTGGCCTCAGATGCGAAGGGATGTAGACATCCAGTGCAAGACCTGTCAGACTTGCCAGGCAAGTGGGAAAAGCGGGCGGAAGCAGAAGGCTCCCCTCCAACCTTTTCCCGTGGTCAGTACCCCCTTTGACCGGGTGGGGATTGACATTGTTGGGCCACTGGACCCCAAGACAGCCCTGGGCAACAGGTTCATCCTGGTCTTGGTGGACCATGCCACACGGTACCCGGAAGCCATCCCTCTCAGAACAGTGACTGCCCCCGTGGTGGGACGGGCGCTGATGGGTGTTTTCTCCCGAATGGGGTTCCCCAGAGAGGTGGTGTCAGACCGGGGCACCAACTTCATTTCCAACTATATGAAGTCTCTGTGGAAGGAGTGTGGGGTAACTTATAAGTTCACCACTCCTTACCACCCTCAAGGTAATGGGTTGGTTGAAAGATTCAACCGTACCCTTAAAGGCATGATCATGGGTCTTGAAGAACCAATGAGGCGTAAATGGGACGTCCTCTTGCCATGCCTGTTGTTTGCTTACCGTGAGGTGCCACAGAAGTCTCTAGGGTTCAGCCCCTTTGAGCTTTTGTATGGTCACCCGGTAAGAGGACCTTTAAGTCTGGTCAAAGAAGGCTGGGAGCAATCTCCCAGGAAACCTCCCCAGGATGTATACAGTTACATGCTGGCCTTTAGGAACCAGACTAGGCGCTTCAGGGATCTTGCTCAGGCAAATCTGGAGGCCAGCCAGGAGGAGATGAAGCGGTGGTATGACCAGAGGGCCACTCTGGTAGAGCTTCAGCCTGGACAGAAAGTTTGGGTCATGTCCCCTGTGGAACCTTGTGCGCTCAAGGACAGGTGGACTGGACCATTCGAGGTTGTGGAGAAGAAGAGCGATGTCACCTACCTGGTGGATTTAAAGTCTCCCAGGAACCCCTTGCGGGTCCTGCATGTCAACCGTTTGAAGCCCCACTTAGAAAGGTCCGAAGTGGGCATGCTCCTAGCTACAGATGCTGGAATGGAGGAGGAGAGTGAGCCTCTTCCTGACCTCCTGTATGCAAAAGAGCAAGATGGGTCAGTGGATGGTGTTGTCCTCTCTGACACACTGACCCCTGAACAGCAGCAGGATTGTCGCCATTTGTTGGGGCAATTCCCTGATCTGTTTTCCTTGATTCCTGGTGTTACTCAGTGGTGTGTCCATGATGTAGACACCGGGGACAGCACTCCTGTCAAGCACAAGGCTTACAGAGTGACTGACAAGGTCAGAGCATACATCAAGGAGGAGGTCTCCAAGATGTTTGCCCTAGGGGTGGTTGAGTCCTCTAGCAGTCCTTGGGCCAGCCCCGTGGTCTTGGTTCCAAAGGCTGCAGCGCCTGGTGCTTCACCGGAACTTCGGTTCTGTGTGGATTACCGAGGACTCAATTCAGTCACCAAGACTGACGCGCACCCCATCCCCAGAGCTGATGAGCTCATCGATCGGTTAGGGGCTGCCCAGTACCTTAGTACGTTCGATCTAACGTCTGGGTACTGGCAGATCGCCTTGACCGATGGGGCAAAAGAGAGGTCAGCATTCTCCACACCAGATGGGCACTACCAGTTCCGGGTTATGCCCTTTGGGATGAAGAATGCCCCTGCCACCTTCCAGAGGTTGGTCAACCAGGTCTTGGCTGGGCTGGAGGATTTCAGTGCCGCCTACCTGGACGACATCGCAGTGTTCAGCGCCAGCTGGGAAGAACACTTGTGCCACCTCCAGGAAGTGTTGTTGGCCCTGCGCAGAGCAGGCCTCACAATCAAAGCCAGTAAGTGCCAGATTGGGCAGGGTTCAGTGGTGTACTTGGGGCACCAAGTAGGGAGCGGCAAGGTGGCCCCCCTGCAACCCAAGATTGATACCATCCTGGCATGGGCACCACCCAAAACCCAGACTCAGGTGAGAGCCTTCCTGGGTCTCACGGGTTACTACAGGAGGTTTGTCAAGGATTATGGTAACATTGTGCACCCCTTGACTTCGCTGACTTCCAGGAAGCAGCCACGACTTGTGAATTGGACTGACGCCTGTCAGACGGCCTTTGACACCCTGAAAACTGCAATGTGCACAGCACCCATACTCCAGGCACCCGACTTTTCTAAAGAATTTGTTGTTCAGACGGACGCTTCAGAGCATGGCGTGGGGGCTGTTCTAGCTCAGGTGAATGAAGAGGGCCGAGACTTACCTGTAGCCTTCATCAGCAGGAGGTTACTTCCCAGGGAACAGAGGTGGAGTGCGATAGAAAGAGAAGCATTTGCTGTGGTCTGGGCGCTGAAAAAGCTGAGACCCTACCTGTTTGGGACTCACTTCCGGGTGCAGACAGACCACAGGCCCCTCAGATGGTTGATGCAGATGAGGGGTGAGAATCCAAAGCTGTTGAGGTGGTCCATTTCCCTACAGGGGATGGACTTCACGGTGGAACACCGCCCTGGCACAGATCACGCCAATGCTGATGGTCTGTCCAGATTTTTCCGCCTTAGTGATGAGGACTCCCTAGGGTAAGGGTAGTTCTCCCCACATTTCAGCTGGAGGGGACACGTGTTAGACCTGGCATCATTGGCATGAGTCTCTCCTCCATTTTTTCTGTTTGCCTCCTCTGTTTACGATGTTTTTGCTGGCATATGCTTTGGGCACTGTGCCACTGCTGATCAGTGCCACAGTGCAAGTGCTCCCTATGTGAAATTGCTGTATTGATTGACTTCCATGTTTGGCTTATTTGGTTTACTATAAGTCCCTAGTAGAGTGCACCAGGAGTGCCAGGGCTTGTAAATACAAATGCTGCTAGTGGGCCTGCAGCACATGTTGTGCCACCCACAAGAGCGGCCTAGTAAAAGTATGTCTGAAGGTCTGCCATTGCCAGACCACGTGCAGTCTGACTGTCACGAGGACTGCGCAAGTACACCTACTTGCCAGTCCCTAAACCTTCCCTTAACCTCATGTTAGTCACCCCAATGGTAGGCCCACGGGCAGGGTGCATTGTAAGCATAAGGTAGGACAAGCCTGACAAGGTTGGCATGTCCTAATAGTGAATTACATCCATAGTCGTTTTTCACTATTGTAAGGTAGCCTGCTCTCCATCAGTTAGAATGGGCTGCCAGGATTATTAATGTCATAATCCTAGCGGGCTCGGGGAGCATGGTGCAATGTCGAGTTTGGTATCCCTGAACTCAGGGTTTAATAACGCATCCGTTTGTGTGGATGGTTTTTGGACTCTGTGTTTGAAAATAGCACTTTTAGAAAGTAGCTATTTTCTTGGCTAACTGTCTACCGGTCTCTGCTGGTTCTGGTGTGTGTGTGACAGGAGCTGGGTGGCTCCAGAGAGTCTGAATGAGTCAGTGTGGGATGAGTGGGGCATTTGCATTGAGAGTAGGGGAGAGTAGCTCTTGATAGCCTGCCCTGCCCGATACAATGTTGGCTCCGCCCCCCTGCCAGGCGACTGATGACTCTGTGCTTGCCTGGGACTTTCCTGGCCCGCCTCCTGCCGGGCAGCTGATGGCCCTGCCCCTGCCAGTAACAATGCTGGCTCCGCTCCTGCTGAGCGGCTGAGGACTCTGCCCTGCCCAGTGAATAGGCCAGGTGCTCTGGCCTGGCAACACCCACAACAAACCCAGGATGGGGGGAAATTCCCCTGCATGGACAAAGGGATCAAAGCCAAAAAGGGGTATAAGAGAAGGACCCCTGAACCAAGAAATCAGATCACTTCTGACAAGGAAACCTGAACCAAGGACAAGAAGCCTGCTGATCTAAGGACTGCCTACCCCTTCTGCCAGAGTGCTGTTTGTTGGGGGAATCCTGCATTGCTTCTTTATTTTTGCCAAGGAACCAGGAGAGAGGAACTTTGTGTGTACTCTCACTCTTTGCTGAGAAAATCTCCAAGGGCTGGAAGAGTGCCAGTCTCCTGTTGAAGTCACAGGGCTAAAGGACTTCATCTGCTTAAAGTGCTATTTGCTGGGATTTGTGAATCCAGCACCTCTGAAAGAATCCAGCAATCTCGACGCCGACGGACGCCGCCGAATCCAGCTCGACATCGTGAGTAACGGCTCCAGTGTCCCGCTTCCTCGACGCCGGCCGCCGGGCCCGATCGACGCCAGCAGCAACGCCAGTGAGTAGTGAGTTCGGCTCCAGCTCCAAGTGACCCCGTGTCTGCACCGCTGCTGATCGCATCGACTTCGAGCCCTCTCGACGCCGTGAGCGCTGCTCACTCTTGCAACATCGACATCGACGACGCCGTATCCTGCTTCATCCCGTGAGCGCTGCTCCCGCCTGACTTCGGTCGACGCCGCTGCAGATCGCCCCGACTCCGAGGCCCGATCGACGCCGAAGACGCGACGCCGGACATCTCGACGCCGCTGATCATCGAGTGCTTCACTTTTCCAAGGTACTGTGTTGTTGGGGTCTGTGCGACTCCGGGCTCGACGTAGCGCTCCTCGCGGTCGACGCCGAACCTTTGGATTAACTTTGCCTCGACGTCGTGTGACTCCCGTGTGGGTTACTTTGTTGCCAAGAACTGTGTTTTAGAGAAGAAGAGTTGCTTTTGATACTAAAGACTTTGTGCTAAGAAGAAACCGTGCTTGAACTATTATTTTTCCTTCCAAGAGTATTTATTAAGACTGTGGTATATTTTTGTCGTTATTTGGTCTTGTGCTAAACCTTATATAAAAATACTTATTTTTATAATTCTACTGTGTCGTGTCCATTTGTAGTGTATTCACTTTATTACTGTATGTGGTCATAAATGCTTAACGCACTGCCTCTGAGATAAGCCTGTCTGCTTTGCCAAGCTACCAAGGGGGTGAGCAGGGGTTATCTAAGTGTGTGATCTCCTTGCCCTGACTAGAAAAGGTGTGTCCCTATTTGTCAGAAGTGTATACCTCTGCCAACTAGAGACAGCCGCTTCTAACATTGGTGGGTCAGCGGTGGGATTTTGAACTTTGCATTTATGACCCATGTGCAGTGATTAGTGTGCGCTACATAGTGAAAGCAGACCATAGCGCAGCCACAATCTGTTTTGGTTGGATATTCTATTTTTGTTCTCCGCTTTTCCTGAAGCTTGATTTTTGAAACTGCCAGTTTTAACCATGAATGATACCGGAGTCACTCCCCTTGTTGTTGTTGTGGAGGAATTTGATAGAGCCAAGATAGGGACATACGAAAAGAAGCAACTGCAATACTTTTGCAAGCAGTTTCAAGTTCCTACCAAAGGCATCTCCCGGAAAGGAGACTATTCCAAAGCATTGGAGGCCTGGTTAGAGGCCAGAGACCCCTCTGCCCCGGTGGTGGTACCGACAGAGGAAGGGGAGGAGGAAGTGCCCGTGACTGGGCCTGTATCCCCTCCTGGCAGCAGTGTTTCCTCCAAAGGTCTTTCCCCTGAAGAAAGAGAAGAAAGGGCGAAGGAGCGAGCCTACAACGTGGAAATGGCAAAACTTAAGATAAATGGGCAGTTGGAGATAGAGAATGCAAGAGGCAGGAGAGAAGCTGATTTGGAGATCAAAAGATTAGAGTTTGAAAGAGAGAAGTTAGCTTTTGAGCGTGAGAAAATGGTGAGGGACATGGAGCTCAAAGCTAAGGAGTTAGAATTGAATCCCTCTGGTGGCAGCGTCCCATCTGTGCCTGCAGAAAGTAGGTTTTATTTTCCCAAAGATGTGATCAAAGATTTTCAGAAGAATGAGGATATTGGTCAGTGGTTTAAAGCATATGAGTTAGCATTGTTGGCCCACCGGGTCCCTGAGAAGGATTGGGGAGCGGGGTTGTGGGGTCGCTTTGTGAATGAGGGAAGAGATACCCTGTTAGACATGCCTGTTGAGAATAGGACGTCTTATGCTCATATGAAAGATGCTTTAATGTTAAGGTATGGCCTAACCCCAGAAAAGTACAGACAGGCCTTTAGAGAATGTAAGAAGTTGCCTGGTACCACGTGGGTGGAGTATGTGTCATATTTTTGCAGAGCCATGGATGGTTGGGTAAAGGGCAGCAAAGTGGAAAGTTATGATGCTCTTTATGATTTGTTTGCTTGGGAGCACTTGTCTAATAACTGTTTTCCAGAGCTGCGCCAGCACCTTATTGATAGCAAGATATCTAACCCTAGAAAACTTGCTGAAGAGGCGGACCGCTGGGTCAGTACCAGGGTCCACAAGGGTCCAGTGGGAGACTCAGCCAAAGGTGGGCAGGGTCCCCAGCAGAAGAATGGGGGGGACAAGGGTAAACAGAGGGAGTTCCAGAAAGGGCCCCAAAGTAATTCCCAAGGGAACCAAGGGAAAGGTTCCCAGCCTCCCCCTGTGAAGAAATCAGAGGCCCCGCCAGGTAAACCTGGTCATAGGGGCCCACTGACCTGCTTCGTTTGTAAGCAGGTGGGACACCGTTTTTATGACCCTCAGTGTCCCTTGAAGAAATCTGGTGCACTACCCAGTGCACCACCCCGTCAGTTGGCTAGTGTAGCTCTGGGAGGGGAGGAGATGGTTGCCCATGGTGGGGAGGGTCCCGCAGAGATGTCCCTGGTCTCTCTAGGAGACATGGAATTGGTCCCGCCACCCCCTCTGCCTAGTAACACTAAAAAATATAGGCAGTGGGTGACCATTAATGGCCATAGAGTGGAAGCTCTCAGAGACACCGGAGCGAGTGTGACAGCTGTCAAATGTCACTTGGTGTCCAGAGAGCAGGTTGTTCCCCACGCATTCTACCCTGTGATAGCTGCTGACAACTCCCAGAAAGAGTGTGAGGTAGCTCAAGTTTCCTTTGAATGGGGGGGAGTTTCAGGTACTCTTCAGGTTGCTGTGAGGCCCGCCATGCCTGTTGATTGTCTCCTGGGCAACGATTTAGAAGACTCCCCTTGGGCTAAGGTGGAGAGGGAGACACATTTGAAAATGTTGGGTGTGCCAGAGTGGGTGTGTGCAACCACTCGATCCATGACAGCAAGTAAGGGTGTTGATGGGGTTCTGGAGCCTGAAAGTATGGCCCAGGACCCAGCTGTGAAGAGAAGAGGCAGGGGGCGCGGGAAACCGTCCCCCGTAGTTCCCGTGGTCCAGGAGGAGGCAGACCTCGAGGGGGATGCCCTGGAACCCACAGGTGAACAAGTTGCCGAACTGGGAGACCTGCCCGAGCTGACCCATTGGCAGCAGGATGGTGGTCCCTCCAGGGAGGAATTCTGTGCAGAACAGAAAGTGTGCCCTTCTCTTGTGGGTATGAGGCAGCAGGCCTCAGCCCAAACCTCAGGTGATCAGTCAGGGTCACATTTTGTGTACTGGGAGAACGACCTCCTGTATAGCGAGCCTAAGGCTGCTGAGCCTGGGTCAGCCCGTGTGCTGGTGGTACCCCAGCGCTTCAGAGCCTTCCTACTGGGTTTGGCTCATGACGTTCCTTTAGCTGGACATCTGGGGCAGGACAAGACCTATGACAGGCTTGTCACCCATTTCTATTGGCCTCAGATGCGAAGGGATGTAGACATCCAGTGCAAGACCTGTCAGACTTGCCAGGCAAGTGGGAAAAGCGGGCGGAAGCAGAAGGCTCCCCTCCAACCTTTTCCCGTGGTCAGTACCCCCTTTGACCGGGTGGGGATTGACATTGTTGGGCCACTGGACCCCAAGACAGCCCTGGGCAACAGGTTCATCCTGGTCTTGGTGGACCATGCCACACGGTACCCGGAAGCCATCCCTCTCAGAACAGTGACTGCCCCCGTGGTGGGACGGGCGCTGATGGGTGTTTTCTCCCGAATGGGGTTCCCCAGAGAGGTGGTGTCAGACCGGGGCACCAACTTCATTTCCAACTATATGAAGTCTCTGTGGAAGGAGTGTGGGGTAACTTATAAGTTCACCACTCCTTACCACCCTCAAGGTAATGGGTTGGTTGAAAGATTCAACCGTACCCTTAAAGGCATGATCATGGGTCTTGAAGAACCAATGAGGCGTAAATGGGACGTCCTCTTGCCATGCCTGTTGTTTGCTTACCGTGAGGTGCCACAGAAGTCTCTAGGGTTCAGCCCCTTTGAGCTTTTGTATGGTCACCCGGTAAGAGGACCTTTAAGTCTGGTCAAAGAAGGCTGGGAGCAATCTCCCAGGAAACCTCCCCAGGATGTATACAGTTACATGCTGGCCTTTAGGAACCAGACTAGGCGCTTCAGGGATCTTGCTCAGGCAAATCTGGAGGCCAGCCAGGAGGAGATGAAGCGGTGGTATGACCAGAGGGCCACTCTGGTAGAGCTTCAGCCTGGACAGAAAGTTTGGGTCATGTCCCCTGTGGAACCTTGTGCGCTCAAGGACAGGTGGACTGGACCATTCGAGGTTGTGGAGAAGAAGAGCGATGTCACCTACCTGGTGGATTTAAAGTCTCCCAGGAACCCCTTGCGGGTCCTGCATGTCAACCGTTTGAAGCCCCACTTAGAAAGGTCCGAAGTGGGCATGCTCCTAGCTACAGATGCTGGAATGGAGGAGGAGAGTGAGCCTCTTCCTGACCTCCTGTATGCAAAAGAGCAAGATGGGTCAGTGGATGGTGTTGTCCTCTCTGACACACTGACCCCTGAACAGCAGCAGGATTGTCGCCATTTGTTGGGGCAATTCCCTGATCTGTTTTCCTTGATTCCTGGTGTTACTCAGTGGTGTGTCCATGATGTAGACACCGGGGACAGCACTCCTGTCAAGCACAAGGCTTACAGAGTGACTGACAAGGTCAGAGCATACATCAAGGAGGAGGTCTCCAAGATGTTTGCCCTAGGGGTGGTTGAGTCCTCTAGCAGTCCTTGGGCCAGCCCCGTGGTCTTGGTTCCAAAGGCTGCAGCGCCTGGTGCTTCACCGGAACTTCGGTTCTGTGTGGATTACCGAGGACTCAATTCAGTCACCAAGACTGACGCGCACCCCATCCCCAGAGCTGATGAGCTCATCGATCGGTTAGGGGCTGCCCAGTACCTTAGTACGTTCGATCTAACGTCTGGGTACTGGCAGATCGCCTTGACCGATGGGGCAAAAGAGAGGTCAGCATTCTCCACACCAGATGGGCACTACCAGTTCCGGGTTATGCCCTTTGGGATGAAGAATGCCCCTGCCACCTTCCAGAGGTTGGTCAACCAGGTCTTGGCTGGGCTGGAGGATTTCAGTGCCGCCTACCTGGACGACATCGCAGTGTTCAGCGCCAGCTGGGAAGAACACTTGTGCCACCTCCAGGAAGTGTTGTTGGCCCTGCGCAGAGCAGGCCTCACAATCAAAGCCAGTAAGTGCCAGATTGGGCAGGGTTCAGTGGTGTACTTGGGGCACCAAGTAGGGAGCGGCAAGGTGGCCCCCCTGCAACCCAAGATTGATACCATCCTGGCATGGGCACCACCCAAAACCCAGACTCAGGTGAGAGCCTTCCTGGGTCTCACGGGTTACTACAGGAGGTTTGTCAAGGATTATGGTAACATTGTGCACCCCTTGACTTCGCTGACTTCCAGGAAGCAGCCACGACTTGTGAATTGGACTGACGCCTGTCAGACGGCCTTTGACACCCTGAAAACTGCAATGTGCACAGCACCCATACTCCAGGCACCCGACTTTTCTAAAGAATTTGTTGTTCAGACGGACGCTTCAGAGCATGGCGTGGGGGCTGTTCTAGCTCAGGTGAATGAAGAGGGCCGAGACTTACCTGTAGCCTTCATCAGCAGGAGGTTACTTCCCAGGGAACAGAGGTGGAGTGCGATAGAAAGAGAAGCATTTGCTGTGGTCTGGGCGCTGAAAAAGCTGAGACCCTACCTGTTTGGGACTCACTTCCGGGTGCAGACAGACCACAGGCCCCTCAGATGGTTGATGCAGATGAGGGGTGAGAATCCAAAGCTGTTGAGGTGGTCCATTTCCCTACAGGGGATGGACTTCACGGTGGAACACCGCCCTGGCACAGATCACGCCAATGCTGATGGTCTGTCCAGATTTTTCCGCCTTAGTGATGAGGACTCCCTAGGGTAAGGGTAGTTCTCCCCACATTTCAGCTGGAGGGGACACGTGTTAGACCTGGCATCATTGGCATGAGTCTCTCCTCCATTTTTTCTGTTTGCCTCCTCTGTTTACGATGTTTTTGCTGGCATATGCTTTGGGCACTGTGCCACTGCTGATCAGTGCCACAGTGCAAGTGCTCCCTATGTGAAATTGCTGTATTGATTGACTTCCATGTTTGGCTTATTTGGTTTACTATAAGTCCCTAGTAGAGTGCACCAGGAGTGCCAGGGCTTGTAAATACAAATGCTGCTAGTGGGCCTGCAGCACATGTTGTGCCACCCACAAGAGCGGCCTAGTAAAAGTATGTCTGAAGGTCTGCCATTGCCAGACCACGTGCAGTCTGACTGTCACGAGGACTGCGCAAGTACACCTACTTGCCAGTCCCTAAACCTTCCCTTAACCTCATGTTAGTCACCCCAATGGTAGGCCCACGGGCAGGGTGCATTGTAAGCATAAGGTAGGACAAGCCTGACAAGGTTGGCATGTCCTAATAGTGAATTACATCCATAGTCGTTTTTCACTATTGTAAGGTAGCCTGCTCTCCATCAGTTAGAATGGGCTGCCAGGATTATTAATGTCATAATCCTAGCGGGCTCGGGGAGCATGGTGCAATGTCGAGTTTGGTATCCCTGAACTCAGGGTTTAATAACGCATCCGTTTGTGTGGATGGTTTTTGGACTCTGTGTTTGAAAATAGCACTTTTAGAAAGTAGCTATTTTCTTGGCTAACTGTCTACCGGTCTCTGCTGGTTCTGGTGTGTGTGTGACAGGAGCTGGGTGGCTCCAGAGAGTCTGAATGAGTCAGTGTGGGATGAGTGGGGCATTTGCATTGAGAGTAGGGGAGAGTAGCTCTTGATAGCCTGCCCTGCCCGATACAATGTTGGCTCCGCCCCCCTGCCAGGCGACTGATGACTCTGTGCTTGCCTGGGACTTTCCTGGCCCGCCTCCTGCCGGGCAGCTGATGGCCCTGCCCCTGCCAGTAACAATGCTGGCTCCGCTCCTGCTGAGCGGCTGAGGACTCTGCCCTGCCCAGTGAATAGGCCAGGTGCTCTGGCCTGGCAACACCCACAACAAACCCAGGATGGGGGGAAATTCCCCTGCATGGACAAAGGGATCAAAGCCAAAAAGGGGTATAAGAGAAGGACCCCTGAACCAAGAAATCAGATCACTTCTGACAAGGAAACCTGAACCAAGGACAAGAAGCCTGCTGATCTAAGGACTGCCTACCCCTTCTGCCAGAGTGCTGTTTGTTGGGGGAATCCTGCATTGCTTCTTTATTTTTGCCAAGGAACCAGGAGAGAGGAACTTTGTGTGTACTCTCACTCTTTGCTGAGAAAATCTCCAAGGGCTGGAAGAGTGCCAGTCTCCTGTTGAAGTCACAGGGCTAAAGGACTTCATCTGCTTAAAGTGCTATTTGCTGGGATTTGTGAATCCAGCACCTCTGAAAGAATCCAGCAATCTCGACGCCGACGGACGCCGCCGAATCCAGCTCGACATCGTGAGTAACGGCTCCAGTGTCCCGCTTCCTCGACGCCGGCCGCCGGGCCCGATCGACGCCAGCAGCAACGCCAGTGAGTAGTGAGTTCGGCTCCAGCTCCAAGTGACCCCGTGTCTGCACCGCTGCTGATCGCATCGACTTCGAGCCCTCTCGACGCCGTGAGCGCTGCTCACTCTTGCAACATCGACATCGACGACGCCGTATCCTGCTTCATCCCGTGAGCGCTGCTCCCGCCTGACTTCGGTCGACGCCGCTGCAGATCGCCCCGACTCCGAGGCCCGATCGACGCCGAAGACGCGACGCCGGACATCTCGACGCCGCTGATCATCGAGTGCTTCACTTTTCCAAGGTACTGTGTTGTTGGGGTCTGTGCGACTCCGGGCTCGACGTAGCGCTCCTCGCGGTCGACGCCGAACCTTTGGATTAACTTTGCCTCGACGTCGTGTGACTCCCGTGTGGGTTACTTTGTTGCCAAGAACTGTGTTTTAGAGAAGAAGAGTTGCTTTTGATACTAAAGACTTTGTGCTAAGAAGAAACCGTGCTTGAACTATTATTTTTCCTTCCAAGAGTATTTATTAAGACTGTGGTATATTTTTGTCGTTATTTGGTCTTGTGCTAAACCTTATATAAAAATACTTATTTTTATAATTCTACTGTGTCGTGTCCATTTGTAGTGTATTCACTTTATTACTGTATGTGGTCATAAATGCTTAACGCACTGCCTCTGAGATAAGCCTGTCTGCTTTGCCAAGCTACCAAGGGGGTGAGCAGGGGTTATCTAAGTGTGTGATCTCCTTGCCCTGACTAGAAAAGGTGTGTCCCTATTTGTCAGAAGTGTATACCTCTGCCAACTAGAGACAGCCGCTTCTAACATTGGTGGGTCAGCGGTGGGATTTTGAACTTTGCATTTATGACCCATGTGCAGTGATTAGTGTGCGCTACATAGTGAAAGCAGACCATAGCGCAGCCACAATCTGTTTTGGTTGGATATTCTATTTTTGTTCTCCGCTTTTCCTGAAGCTTGATTTTTGAAACTGCCAGTTTTAACCATGAATGATACCGGAGTCACTCCCCTTGTTGTTGTTGTGGAGGAATTTGATAGAGCCAAGATAGGGACATACGAAAAGAAGCAACTGCAATACTTTTGCAAGCAGTTTCAAGTTCCTACCAAAGGCATCTCCCGGAAAGGAGACTATTCCAAAGCATTGGAGGCCTGGTTAGAGGCCAGAGACCCCTCTGCCCCGGTGGTGGTACCGACAGAGGAAGGGGAGGAGGAAGTGCCCGTGACTGGGCCTGTATCCCCTCCTGGCAGCAGTGTTTCCTCCAAAGGTCTTTCCCCTGAAGAAAGAGAAGAAAGGGCGAAGGAGCGAGCCTACAACGTGGAAATGGCAAAACTTAAGATAAATGGGCAGTTGGAGATAGAGAATGCAAGAGGCAGGAGAGAAGCTGATTTGGAGATCAAAAGATTAGAGTTTGAAAGAGAGAAGTTAGCTTTTGAGCGTGAGAAAATGGTGAGGGACATGGAGCTCAAAGCTAAGGAGTTAGAATTGAATCCCTCTGGTGGCAGCGTCCCATCTGTGCCTGCAGAAAGTAGGTTTTATTTTCCCAAAGATGTGATCAAAGATTTTCAGAAGAATGAGGATATTGGTCAGTGGTTTAAAGCATATGAGTTAGCATTGTTGGCCCACCGGGTCCCTGAGAAGGATTGGGGAGCGGGGTTGTGGGGTCGCTTTGTGAATGAGGGAAGAGATACCCTGTTAGACATGCCTGTTGAGAATAGGACGTCTTATGCTCATATGAAAGATGCTTTAATGTTAAGGTATGGCCTAACCCCAGAAAAGTACAGACAGGCCTTTAGAGAATGTAAGAAGTTGCCTGGTACCACGTGGGTGGAGTATGTGTCATATTTTTGCAGAGCCATGGATGGTTGGGTAAAGGGCAGCAAAGTGGAAAGTTATGATGCTCTTTATGATTTGTTTGCTTGGGAGCACTTGTCTAATAACTGTTTTCCAGAGCTGCGCCAGCACCTTATTGATAGCAAGATATCTAACCCTAGAAAACTTGCTGAAGAGGCGGACCGCTGGGTCAGTACCAGGGTCCACAAGGGTCCAGTGGGAGACTCAGCCAAAGGTGGGCAGGGTCCCCAGCAGAAGAATGGGGGGGACAAGGGTAAACAGAGGGAGTTCCAGAAAGGGCCCCAAAGTAATTCCCAAGGGAACCAAGGGAAAGGTTCCCAGCCTCCCCCTGTGAAGAAATCAGAGGCCCCGCCAGGTAAACCTGGTCATAGGGGCCCACTGACCTGCTTCGTTTGTAAGCAGGTGGGACACCGTTTTTATGACCCTCAGTGTCCCTTGAAGAAATCTGGTGCACTACCCAGTGCACCACCCCGTCAGTTGGCTAGTGTAGCTCTGGGAGGGGAGGAGATGGTTGCCCATGGTGGGGAGGGTCCCGCAGAGATGTCCCTGGTCTCTCTAGGAGACATGGAATTGGTCCCGCCACCCCCTCTGCCTAGTAACACTAAAAAATATAGGCAGTGGGTGACCATTAATGGCCATAGAGTGGAAGCTCTCAGAGACACCGGAGCGAGTGTGACAGCTGTCAAATGTCACTTGGTGTCCAGAGAGCAGGTTGTTCCCCACGCATTCTACCCTGTGATAGCTGCTGACAACTCCCAGAAAGAGTGTGAGGTAGCTCAAGTTTCCTTTGAATGGGGGGGAGTTTCAGGTACTCTTCAGGTTGCTGTGAGGCCCGCCATGCCTGTTGATTGTCTCCTGGGCAACGATTTAGAAGACTCCCCTTGGGCTAAGGTGGAGAGGGAGACACATTTGAAAATGTTGGGTGTGCCAGAGTGGGTGTGTGCAACCACTCGATCCATGACAGCAAGTAAGGGTGTTGATGGGGTTCTGGAGCCTGAAAGTATGGCCCAGGACCCAGCTGTGAAGAGAAGAGGCAGGGGGCGCGGGAAACCGTCCCCCGTAGTTCCCGTGGTCCAGGAGGAGGCAGACCTCGAGGGGGATGCCCTGGAACCCACAGGTGAACAAGTTGCCGAACTGGGAGACCTGCCCGAGCTGACCCATTGGCAGCAGGATGGTGGTCCCTCCAGGGAGGAATTCTGTGCAGAACAGAAAGTGTGCCCTTCTCTTGTGGGTATGAGGCAGCAGGCCTCAGCCCAAACCTCAGGTGATCAGTCAGGGTCACATTTTGTGTACTGGGAGAACGACCTCCTGTATAGCGAGCCTAAGGCTGCTGAGCCTGGGTCAGCCCGTGTGCTGGTGGTACCCCAGCGCTTCAGAGCCTTCCTACTGGGTTTGGCTCATGACGTTCCTTTAGCTGGACATCTGGGGCAGGACAAGACCTATGACAGGCTTGTCACCCATTTCTATTGGCCTCAGATGCGAAGGGATGTAGACATCCAGTGCAAGACCTGTCAGACTTGCCAGGCAAGTGGGAAAAGCGGGCGGAAGCAGAAGGCTCCCCTCCAACCTTTTCCCGTGGTCAGTACCCCCTTTGACCGGGTGGGGATTGACATTGTTGGGCCACTGGACCCCAAGACAGCCCTGGGCAACAGGTTCATCCTGGTCTTGGTGGACCATGCCACACGGTACCCGGAAGCCATCCCTCTCAGAACAGTGACTGCCCCCGTGGTGGGACGGGCGCTGATGGGTGTTTTCTCCCGAATGGGGTTCCCCAGAGAGGTGGTGTCAGACCGGGGCACCAACTTCATTTCCAACTATATGAAGTCTCTGTGGAAGGAGTGTGGGGTAACTTATAAGTTCACCACTCCTTACCACCCTCAAGGTAATGGGTTGGTTGAAAGATTCAACCGTACCCTTAAAGGCATGATCATGGGTCTTGAAGAACCAATGAGGCGTAAATGGGACGTCCTCTTGCCATGCCTGTTGTTTGCTTACCGTGAGGTGCCACAGAAGTCTCTAGGGTTCAGCCCCTTTGAGCTTTTGTATGGTCACCCGGTAAGAGGACCTTTAAGTCTGGTCAAAGAAGGCTGGGAGCAATCTCCCAGGAAACCTCCCCAGGATGTATACAGTTACATGCTGGCCTTTAGGAACCAGACTAGGCGCTTCAGGGATCTTGCTCAGGCAAATCTGGAGGCCAGCCAGGAGGAGATGAAGCGGTGGTATGACCAGAGGGCCACTCTGGTAGAGCTTCAGCCTGGACAGAAAGTTTGGGTCATGTCCCCTGTGGAACCTTGTGCGCTCAAGGACAGGTGGACTGGACCATTCGAGGTTGTGGAGAAGAAGAGCGATGTCACCTACCTGGTGGATTTAAAGTCTCCCAGGAACCCCTTGCGGGTCCTGCATGTCAACCGTTTGAAGCCCCACTTAGAAAGGTCCGAAGTGGGCATGCTCCTAGCTACAGATGCTGGAATGGAGGAGGAGAGTGAGCCTCTTCCTGACCTCCTGTATGCAAAAGAGCAAGATGGGTCAGTGGATGGTGTTGTCCTCTCTGACACACTGACCCCTGAACAGCAGCAGGATTGTCGCCATTTGTTGGGGCAATTCCCTGATCTGTTTTCCTTGATTCCTGGTGTTACTCAGTGGTGTGTCCATGATGTAGACACCGGGGACAGCACTCCTGTCAAGCACAAGGCTTACAGAGTGACTGACAAGGTCAGAGCATACATCAAGGAGGAGGTCTCCAAGATGTTTGCCCTAGGGGTGGTTGAGTCCTCTAGCAGTCCTTGGGCCAGCCCCGTGGTCTTGGTTCCAAAGGCTGCAGCGCCTGGTGCTTCACCGGAACTTCGGTTCTGTGTGGATTACCGAGGACTCAATTCAGTCACCAAGACTGACGCGCACCCCATCCCCAGAGCTGATGAGCTCATCGATCGGTTAGGGGCTGCCCAGTACCTTAGTACGTTCGATCTAACGTCTGGGTACTGGCAGATCGCCTTGACCGATGGGGCAAAAGAGAGGTCAGCATTCTCCACACCAGATGGGCACTACCAGTTCCGGGTTATGCCCTTTGGGATGAAGAATGCCCCTGCCACCTTCCAGAGGTTGGTCAACCAGGTCTTGGCTGGGCTGGAGGATTTCAGTGCCGCCTACCTGGACGACATCGCAGTGTTCAGCGCCAGCTGGGAAGAACACTTGTGCCACCTCCAGGAAGTGTTGTTGGCCCTGCGCAGAGCAGGCCTCACAATCAAAGCCAGTAAGTGCCAGATTGGGCAGGGTTCAGTGGTGTACTTGGGGCACCAAGTAGGGAGCGGCAAGGTGGCCCCCCTGCAACCCAAGATTGATACCATCCTGGCATGGGCACCACCCAAAACCCAGACTCAGGTGAGAGCCTTCCTGGGTCTCACGGGTTACTACAGGAGGTTTGTCAAGGATTATGGTAACATTGTGCACCCCTTGACTTCGCTGACTTCCAGGAAGCAGCCACGACTTGTGAATTGGACTGACGCCTGTCAGACGGCCTTTGACACCCTGAAAACTGCAATGTGCACAGCACCCATACTCCAGGCACCCGACTTTTCTAAAGAATTTGTTGTTCAGACGGACGCTTCAGAGCATGGCGTGGGGGCTGTTCTAGCTCAGGTGAATGAAGAGGGCCGAGACTTACCTGTAGCCTTCATCAGCAGGAGGTTACTTCCCAGGGAACAGAGGTGGAGTGCGATAGAAAGAGAAGCATTTGCTGTGGTCTGGGCGCTGAAAAAGCTGAGACCCTACCTGTTTGGGACTCACTTCCGGGTGCAGACAGACCACAGGCCCCTCAGATGGTTGATGCAGATGAGGGGTGAGAATCCAAAGCTGTTGAGGTGGTCCATTTCCCTACAGGGGATGGACTTCACGGTGGAACACCGCCCTGGCACAGATCACGCCAATGCTGATGGTCTGTCCAGATTTTTCCGCCTTAGTGATGAGGACTCCCTAGGGTAAGGGTAGTTCTCCCCACATTTCAGCTGGAGGGGACACGTGTTAGACCTGGCATCATTGGCATGAGTCTCTCCTCCATTTTTTCTGTTTGCCTCCTCTGTTTACGATGTTTTTGCTGGCATATGCTTTGGGCACTGTGCCACTGCTGATCAGTGCCACAGTGCAAGTGCTCCCTATGTGAAATTGCTGTATTGATTGACTTCCATGTTTGGCTTATTTGGTTTACTATAAGTCCCTAGTAGAGTGCACCAGGAGTGCCAGGGCTTGTAAATACAAATGCTGCTAGTGGGCCTGCAGCACATGTTGTGCCACCCACAAGAGCGGCCTAGTAAAAGTATGTCTGAAGGTCTGCCATTGCCAGACCACGTGCAGTCTGACTGTCACGAGGACTGCGCAAGTACACCTACTTGCCAGTCCCTAAACCTTCCCTTAACCTCATGTTAGTCACCCCAATGGTAGGCCCACGGGCAGGGTGCATTGTAAGCATAAGGTAGGACAAGCCTGACAAGGTTGGCATGTCCTAATAGTGAATTACATCCATAGTCGTTTTTCACTATTGTAAGGTAGCCTGCTCTCCATCAGTTAGAATGGGCTGCCAGGATTATTAATGTCATAATCCTAGCGGGCTCGGGGAGCATGGTGCAATGTCGAGTTTGGTATCCCTGAACTCAGGGTTTAATAACGCATCCGTTTGTGTGGATGGTTTTTGGACTCTGTGTTTGAAAATAGCACTTTTAGAAAGTAGCTATTTTCTTGGCTAACTGTCTACCGGTCTCTGCTGGTTCTGGTGTGTGTGTGACAGGAGCTGGGTGGCTCCAGAGAGTCTGAATGAGTCAGTGTGGGATGAGTGGGGCATTTGCATTGAGAGTAGGGGAGAGTAGCTCTTGATAGCCTGCCCTGCCCGATACAATGTTGGCTCCGCCCCCCTGCCAGGCGACTGATGACTCTGTGCTTGCCTGGGACTTTCCTGGCCCGCCTCCTGCCGGGCAGCTGATGGCCCTGCCCCTGCCAGTAACAATGCTGGCTCCGCTCCTGCTGAGCGGCTGAGGACTCTGCCCTGCCCAGTGAATAGGCCAGGTGCTCTGGCCTGGCAACACCCACAACAAACCCAGGATGGGGGGAAATTCCCCTGCATGGACAAAGGGATCAAAGCCAAAAAGGGGTATAAGAGAAGGACCCCTGAACCAAGAAATCAGATCACTTCTGACAAGGAAACCTGAACCAAGGACAAGAAGCCTGCTGATCTAAGGACTGCCTACCCCTTCTGCCAGAGTGCTGTTTGTTGGGGGAATCCTGCATTGCTTCTTTATTTTTGCCAAGGAACCAGGAGAGAGGAACTTTGTGTGTACTCTCACTCTTTGCTGAGAAAATCTCCAAGGGCTGGAAGAGTGCCAGTCTCCTGTTGAAGTCACAGGGCTAAAGGACTTCATCTGCTTAAAGTGCTATTTGCTGGGATTTGTGAATCCAGCACCTCTGAAAGAATCCAGCAATCTCGACGCCGACGGACGCCGCCGAATCCAGCTCGACATCGTGAGTAACGGCTCCAGTGTCCCGCTTCCTCGACGCCGGCCGCCGGGCCCGATCGACGCCAGCAGCAACGCCAGTGAGTAGTGAGTTCGGCTCCAGCTCCAAGTGACCCCGTGTCTGCACCGCTGCTGATCGCATCGACTTCGAGCCCTCTCGACGCCGTGAGCGCTGCTCACTCTTGCAACATCGACATCGACGACGCCGTATCCTGCTTCATCCCGTGAGCGCTGCTCCCGCCTGACTTCGGTCGACGCCGCTGCAGATCGCCCCGACTCCGAGGCCCGATCGACGCCGAAGACGCGACGCCGGACATCTCGACGCCGCTGATCATCGAGTGCTTCACTTTTCCAAGGTACTGTGTTGTTGGGGTCTGTGCGACTCCGGGCTCGACGTAGCGCTCCTCGCGGTCGACGCCGAACCTTTGGATTAACTTTGCCTCGACGTCGTGTGACTCCCGTGTGGGTTACTTTGTTGCCAAGAACTGTGTTTTAGAGAAGAAGAGTTGCTTTTGATACTAAAGACTTTGTGCTAAGAAGAAACCGTGCTTGAACTATTATTTTTCCTTCCAAGAGTATTTATTAAGACTGTGGTATATTTTTGTCGTTATTTGGTCTTGTGCTAAACCTTATATAAAAATACTTATTTTTATAATTCTACTGTGTCGTGTCCATTTGTAGTGTATTCACTTTATTACTGTATGTGGTCATAAATGCTTAACGCACTGCCTCTGAGATAAGCCTGTCTGCTTTGCCAAGCTACCAAGGGGGTGAGCAGGGGTTATCTAAGTGTGTGATCTCCTTGCCCTGACTAGAAAAGGTGTGTCCCTATTTGTCAGAAGTGTATACCTCTGCCAACTAGAGACAGCCGCTTCTAACAATACTGCTGCATAAGAACCTTTGAGGTGTCTTCTCGGTGTTTAAGGAGTGGACCTTCTTTACTGGAATGGAAGGATGCTGCCGTTCAGAAGGACAGTAGTGCAATGTCAGACCAGTATACGAAACCTATGCACAGTAGCAGATGTATTCCATGTAAAAATAAAAATAGACTGCTGAAGCATACTGTCTTTTGAATTTAAGGAAACAAAGCTCTGTGTGAAAGTCTGTGAACTGACAGCGTGCCCTATAGCCCGGGGAGCTGTGCCAAGCTCAGCCTTGAGAAGTGAAATATAGGTCAGGGTTTTCCAGGTTTGTCGCTCGGAGATGAAGGGTGGAAGTAATCCAGGCGCGGGACTCGACCGGCTGTGGGTTTCATCTGGGGTCACAAAACTCTGCAAACCCTGACTCTGAATGCCCCACGAGCTCATGACGCATTGCGTGTGACATTTCAATGCTCTTTGTCTGAGCGCTCAGTTCCGTGACTCCTCCGCGATACCAACCAGACTACCATTGCAACCCAGCACAAGGAGAGCACCCGCCAGCAACACAGGGCTAACTTGGCCCACGGACACAGCACCGGAGACTGCTGATGCATCCAACGAGAACTCGGGTCTCCACCCATGTGTCTACTGGCACAGCAGGAGTGAAATATCTTCCTAGCAAATACACATACTCTATACTTTCTCTGCTTTCCCAGCTTCTATCGGACAGTTAGGAGCTGTGACCCACAGTTGTTTTAAAATGGCGGCAGGTGACGTACGTGTTATTTTTAAATTGTTAGAAAGTAACCAGGACACACGTCCTAACAAGCACTCACCTGAGGACGGTAACCAGGACACAGGTCCTAACAAGCACTCCCCTGAGGACGGCTTCTTCCGGCGGCAGTCGGCATGGAATGGCTGCCGCAAAGAGCCGAAATTTTTGCGATTCGGGGGCGTGATTTTTTCTGAGTGACGGATGACGTCACGGGTAGAAAGAAGGCAAAAAACACGCACCCGAATCGCAAAAAGACGGGGCTTGATCAGAGTGATGCCCCTCTCCTCCAATGGCTGGCCAGCATTTACGAGGCCAGCCAATGGAGAAGAGGGGCGGGTTCAAGCCCCGTACTAAGAATCATTAAATCTCTGACCGAGACTGTGCAAGCGCAGCCTACGGTCCTCGACCTAAAAAGAAACATAGTATTTTGAAATAAAGTCTGATTTTCCAGCTGGTTGTTCTAAGAGTCCAATTCAATGTTCAAGTGAATTTCGACAGGAGAAGAGATTTGACTTCTTTTCTGAAGTAGGCAGTTGAGGGGTTAAGTCTGGTTTCTGGGGGTAGTGCATTCCAAATCCTTGGAGCAATACCAGAGAAAGCGTGGTTATATGTTTTCTTCTTGGCAAATCTTTGAGGCTTTAGAAGAGGGTTGCTGGTGCTCCTGGATGATCTGTTTCCACACGAAAGTTCCAGTTTCTGGGCCAGATACCTCGAGTGTTGTGATGTATGGCTTTATGCGTCATGCAGGCGATTTTTAAATGAATTCTTGCTTCGAAGGGTAGCCAATTGAGCGCTTTGAAGTCAGGGTAAATGTGGCTATTTCTTTTGGAGCATGTGATGAGCCTGGCCACTGAGTCATAGGGGGGCAGTTGTAGATCTAGGGAGTCCACAGAGAGTTGCACTGCCATATTCTAGTCTTGGAATTACTAGTGCTTGGACTGCCAATTTGAAGTCATTTACTGGGAAGAAGGGTTTTAATTTTCTCTGAGTGCTCATCTGAAGGTTTGCTCCTTTTGCTGTGGCACTGATGTGTTTTTGCATGTTTAGGTTACTGTCCAGAGTTACTCCCAGTGATTTTGCTGAATCGATTATAAGAGGTTGGCAGTTGAACACTGTAAGTTTTTTAAGCCATTCGTGTATGGTGGCTGGTTGGTTAGGTGGGGTGATTAGTAAGAATTCAGTTTTGAGGGCATTTAGTTTGAGGTGGTTTTCAGTCAACCATGACTGAGTCTTTTGTAAAGTTTGATTGAGAGATTTGATGTCATCCGGAGAATTTATCTTTAAGTATATTTGCGTGTCATCTGTGTACATATGAAAGTGGATATTTGATGAGTCGAGAATCTCAGTGAGAGGCTCCATGAATAGGTTAAACAGTGTAGGTGAGAGGGAGGTGCCCTGCGGGACTCCTAATGTGACTGGGACGGTCGTGGACAGAGATTGGTTAATCTTGAACCTTTGGGATCTGTTAAGGAGGAAAGAGGTAAACCTATTTAGTACTGACCCTGATAAGCCCATTCTGTAGTGCAAGAGATCTAGAAGATTATCATGTTTGACGGTGTCAAAGGCCGAAGAATAGTCGAGCAGGATAAGTAGGCAGGTTTCTTTCTGGTCTAGGATTCTTTGTGCGTCATCTACTATGTGGGTCATAACCAATTCAGTCCTATGTCCTGCCTGGATGCCAGATTGGAATTTATTGAGCAGGTGGAAATTGGTGATGTGGTTGTCTAACTGGCTGAGAACACATTTTTCTAGGGGTATAGCCAGAGTTGAGATGTTGGAAATTGGACGGTAGTAATTTAGGTCCGTGGGGTCAGCTATTGTTTGTTTTAGGATGGGGGAAACTTGTACTGATTTGAGAATTTCAGGAATAATTCCTTGGACTAAGGAGGCATGGATAATCTTTGTCCAAAGTGGCAGTAGCGCCGGTATGAGATCTTTGAGGTAGTTTGCAGGAAGGGGGTCTGAGAAGTGGTTGGAGGGGTTCAAGGACATTGGTGCTTTTAGAATTGCTTCTTCGCTATAGGTTGTGAAGGTGGCCCAGGAGGCGTTATTTTTTAGGGCAAGCTTAGATGAGCCGGTGATTGGGGTTGCTAGAATGTGAGATGTGTATGGTATTTCTATAGTGTGAATCTAGCCAGAAGACAGCAGAGCAATATGCTGGGCACTCGAACTTGATAGTTGGGGTGGGACTTCATTGCCCAGTATTCACTGTTGCTCTGCCTTGCCCCAAACACCGCCTGCAAGCACTTTCAAGTGTTTCTCATTGCCGCTGCACGGGACAGCAGTAAGTTGCTTGCTAGAGTGGGACTTTGTCCCCCAATGTTCACTGCAGCTCTGCCTTGCCCACATGCCACCTGCAAGCGCTTAAAGTTCTCCTTATTTCAAGCAGTGCAGGATGTGCCCAAGACATGCTCAGGTGAAGACCAGGCCAAGAGCGGGACCGTCTGTGCCCATCAGAGCCTGGAAGAGACTGGGTCATCCCTCTTTGGTTGAGCATTTTGAGAGGTAAGGCTTTTTAAAGGATGTTCAATTAATTTTGCAATATCTAAGGACTTCCGTTTGAGCTTATTGAACATCACGGGTGAAAGGAAGATTCAGAGTTCTGGTGGAGCAAAAACCCCTCCACCAGCTAATACCTTATCCATCACTAACCATTTGTTCTCCATAATGGGAGTTTTAAACTCTGAGATTGGCCTTGCCAAGGAAACAAAATAGACGTGATTCAGCGACACTCTTTGTCATCACTTACAGCTCCCAGGCTCAAGTTCAGAGAATCCCTGTAGATCTGAACGGCCTGGACAAGGATGCATTATCGACTGGGCTTGAAGCACAAGGAGGGGTAAATGAAACCAAGAGCCTAAGTAGTGATGTGACGCAGTGCGCACAACAGAAAGAGAATTGAAGGACAAGACCCTATCTACCCATCCAGTCTTGTGACTGAACTATTTTGTCTGTGGATTTAGCGACTGCAATTGTAGAGCCTTCCCCCCTAGTTCAACTCGCCCCCTCCCAAAAACAGGAGATGCATTAAGTAGGTGGCTATTAGAAGGAATCCTCAGCCCAGCTAACATTGGCGGAAGGGTGCAGTTGTCCTCTACCCACAAACGTGCAACAGTGTTGAGAGCGCTATTTCTCCTCTGGTGGCGAATGTAACCTCAGAAATGTAATCATACTGTGTTATTGTATTTTCCTGTTTGGAATCCCCTGTTCAAATCTTTGATTAAGGATTTAACAGGTAAAATCGAGGCAGGCTTAAACAACATTCGCTCACTCTGGTAATTGGGCTCCCAACTCAGGGGGTGAGAAACTTGTAAGTGTGGGCCATTCTCATCTCAATTCACAGCAGGTACGTGGGTCTTCCAATCTGACCCACAGGTATCATCAAGATGATACCTGTCATCCAAAGGTCATCCAATGTATTGCAAAGGTCGAGATGATGAATACCCCTATCCTTATGAGGGGGCCTTGCTCACAGGAAGCTGGAAGAATATCATCTAATGGCACAGGCCAGCAACATCTGCATCTCCTCCCAGAGTCAGCCCTGTTTATTATTATTCTTGAGGCGCCCCCTTTTGGCCACAGAAAAAGGGAATTAGAGTCAGATTTGAAACACAAAGTCATGTACTGGTTTAAAGTTAACCTAGGTTGGGTTGATGCCCTCTCTTAGGAAATCCTATTAGAAGAGTTCCAAGGTGGATCCTGAACCAAAACTCTCGCAGAGGGACTGTGTGGTTGTGAGTTTTAGGAACCCGGTCTGGTGAGATGCCTTCTTTCAAATTTTAATTACTTGGCCAATTCCTCAGTCCAAATCAGATCCCTTACTCTGGGCTATTTTTCCAATCCCCCTTAGCCATTGAATGGAGTTGCGTATGTTGAGCATCTGAGTAAGGATAATCGGTCAGTTCACTTACAACCTAAATTGCTTCCTTTAAGTATCCGTTTCTCTGCCCTAAGCAACTTGCAAGAAAATGATTGACGCGTATTGCCCTCTGTTCCGAATGACCCCTTGATTAGCACCATGGTTACGGATCCACCCCTAAACCAGATCGGGCCTTTAGATTGGACGAAGAGGCCAGGCCGAGCAGAGAGCTCTAGTGCAACCATCCTATGCTGGAAATGTTTTAAAGCCCTTTCTTGAAATATCGCTGGCCTTCGCTCCAAGCTCCCTAATGAGGACTGGTTGGCCTTCATCAAACACTTTGATGTGTTGTACCTCCTAGAGACATGGGCCCTGGAAGGTTATCATTTCCTGTTGCAACCCTTCTGTTCCTGTTGCCTCCGGGAGAGCTAGGAGCGGCTTGGCTATTTTAATCTCAGTTCAACAACTTCCGGTATAAAAGTTAAATCTGCTAGCTCCTCTCCCTGGTACCAGTTAGTATTGCTTTCAGGACTGAGCCTCGTGAATTTGTTGATTATAAATGTTTATTATAACATTTGATCATCACTCTTCCAAAATTGTGACTGATGGTTCACGAAGACATTGGTATAGTAAGAGCAACATGTCCCTCATAATGTTTGCTGTGAGTAGGAGATTTCATTTTTAAAAAAAAATATTTTTATTATTCATCATCAGAAAAACAAAGTGTAAACAGTTAATTACTTTGACATATATATCTAATACAACAAAAATAATTCAATTAAAGCTTAGTCACTTAAAGTAACAAACGAGATGCAAAACATAATTTAAATACAATTTCAGAGAAAGAAGAGTTGAAAGATCTGAACAATTTTAACACCGCCAACTATAATCCTATCAAAAATGAGCATGAGTCTATCCCCTTTTAAATTACCCGTCTAATTTAAATTTCCATTTTTCAACTGGGGCCCATATCCATTTCCTAAGCTGCTTTGCATTCACACCTTTTTTTTCATATAAAGCTTTCTCTAGAGTATAGATAGCTAATAATTTTGAGAGCCATTGTTGAAACGAAGGAGGATTAGAGTCTTTCCATACCGTTGCAATACAAAGCCGACTCAGCGTCATTGCAATAAACAAAAATTCTTGATGGGGTACATCCTGTCCCTCCTTTGCCACCCGAAGAACCATAATCTCATTAGTTAATTTAATAGAAATCTCCAATTCCTCTTTAAAGAATTCTTCCATAGCTTGTTTAAAGGGATCTAGTTTAGGACAA
The DNA here is from genome assembly GCF_964261635.1 of Lissotriton helveticus. Lineage (NCBI taxonomy): Eukaryota > Metazoa > Chordata > Amphibia > Caudata > Salamandridae > Lissotriton > Lissotriton helveticus. The sequence goes on along the minus strand of NC_136073.1, from coordinate 599,359,495 downwards.
GCTACAAACATGTGTATCGTGTCTGCCTCCATACTCTGTCATCTTGGGCAGAAGATTCCACTCGTACCCCCCCAGCGGGCTATTCTATGCGGTGTATAATATAGTTCATATAAAGTCTTGTAGTATTGTACCTGCAGATTTGCAACCTTTAAGATAGTGTTTCCTAGCTAATAAATATACGTTATTTAAAAAATTTACCGAAAAAAAAAGTAGTCCCTTGGAAGAAGCGCCGGCCGCGACGTGCGTGCCCGACGTGAGGAGCGCGGGGAGGAGCGCGAGGAGGACCAGCGGACATGGCGCGGGGAGGAGCGGTGAGGAGCGGCGGACAGGCGGTGATGAGCGGCGGACAGGCGGTGAGGAGCGGCGGACAGGCAGGGAGCGGCGGATGAGGTAGGTTATTTATTTATTTATTTAGGAGCGGTGAGCGGCGGAAAAATGAAGCAAAAATGAGAATCGTGAGCAAGAGGAAGCAAACGGAGCATTACAAAAGTGAGCCAAATGGTGCATTACTGGAGGAAAAAGTTACGTGTGCAGGTTACAAAAGCGTACATCGTGAGCAAGAGGAAGCAAACGGAGCATTACAAAAGTGAGCCAAACGGTGCATTACAGGAGGAAAAAGTTATGTGTGCAGGTTACAAAAGCGTAAAAAGTAAACATAGAGGTATAGGAGGAAAAAGTGACGTGTGCAGGTAGCCAGAGGAAGCAAACGGAGCATTAAAAAAGTGAGCCAAACGGTGCATTACAGGAGGAAAAAGTTATGTGGGCAGGTTACAAAAGCGTACAAAGTAAACATAGAGGTATAATACTGCAATATATGGAGGAAGGCTCCGGGGGACCCATGGACAACGTCGGGGCGGGCGGGGGCCCTGAAGCCTAATTGATCCCGGACAACGTCGGGACGGGCTGCTAGTATCTAATAAATGAATCAATATAACAAGCAAAGAGTAGAGGGGAGCAGGGACATCCTTGCCTAGTCCCACGTTCAATTTTTATTGCCTCGCTCAGTTCTCCCCCCACTCTCAATCTGATGTTCGGATTTTTATAAAGGGCCTTTAATGCTCCCATACATATTTTCCCAAAATTACATTTGTTCATTGTTGCCCATAGAAAACCCCACGAGACCCTATCGAAAGCCTTTTCGGCGTCCAGCAATATTAAAGACATAGGGTCTCGTGAGGCATTCGTACCGTCCAGCAGCGCAAACACCCTTCTAATATGATCAGCAGTACTCCTCCCCGGTATGAACCTGTGCTGCCAGGGTGAAACTATCTTCCCAATTACCAAGCTCAGCCTGTTTGCCAAAATTTTAGAATAGGCTTTAGTATCACTATTCATTAAGCTGATTGGTCTGTATGACCCAGGATCCGTAGAGCTTTTATTCTTTTTTAGAAACACCACCATTGAAGCTTCTCCCCAAGACCTCGGAGGGGCGGCGCCGTTTTTTATGAGGACCATAAGTCTATAAATGTCTGCTTCTAAGGTCGGAAAGAACTTCTTATAAAACTCTAGCGGTATTAAATCAGGTCCAACTGCTTTCCCTGACGGAAGATCATTAAAAACTCTTTGTACTTCTTCTAAGGTAAAGTTAATCTCCAGGGAGTTGTTGTCCTCCTTTGTTAGTTTATCTAGTGAGGCAGACTCTAGATATTCCTCAATTTCCGCTGTATCTGCTTCCCCATTATCCTGGCTATATAATTTCTTCTAAAAGTTCTGGAATACAGAGCAAATTTCCTTTGGTGTTTTTACTATTGCCCCTGCCTCCGTAGTAATTTCTGTTATCTGCCCCTAAGTAGCCGCCTGCCGAGTTCTAATCGCTAGAATCCGTCCTACCTGTTCACTATATTCATGTTGCTCTTTCCTCCTCGCTAGGTATTTACCAGCTGATTTTGCGGCATATGCTTCACCCACTGCTGCTTTAGCAATAGCTAGTTTTTGCGTTACTTTTGTCACATCCTCTTTCTCTCTTATACTTCCTATCAGTTCTTCCTCTAGCTTTGCTACTAGACTTATCTTCTTCTCAAGATCTTCTTTTTCCTGCTTGCTCCGTCTAAGAGAGTAGCTTAGCGTTTCCCCCCTAATACCTGCCTTCATAGCATCCCATACTATTTGGGGTGATGCTGTGCCCCTATTGTTTTCCAGGAATTCTTTTAACCAAATTTCCATGTGAGTAACATAATTTGTATCCTGTAGCAGAGCTCTCTCGAAAGTCCAACTAATTATGCTTTTCTGTGAATGTGGTATAGAGATCTCCATGGAAAGCGGATTATGATCTGACATCAATCTGGGCATTTTTTTAACTTTCACCATCGGTATCAACGAGGGAGAGATCAAGAAGTAATCTAACCGAGCTAGAGTTTTATGGAGGGGGGGGGGGGCAGAATAATATGTACTGCCTCCCCCTCCGTTTATAAGTTCCCAAATATCGATCAACCCATTATCCTGCATGAGCTGTATCAGCGCTCTGTGGGGTTTTTTCTTTTTACCAGTGAACCTTGCAGGATCATCTTTCCACAGCCCATTAAGGCCATTTATATTTAAGTCGCCACAAAGTGAAATGGGGAGAGGCCAGTTGGGTAATTGAGAATTTATATGAATTAGGGTTTCCGGATCATCATCTGTTGGTGCATAAATAGAACATAAAGTAAAATTAAAGCTTTGAATTTGGCACTCCGTTAAGACCCACCGCCCGTGTCTATCTACCTGTTGTATTTTTTAGTGTAGTCCTATTTCCCCGTGCTAATATTGCCACCCCACGTGTTCTGGTGCCCTGAGTCGTGCAGGTCAAAATTTTATATCCCCATTGTTCCGGTAGAGTTTTCTGCGAGATCTCTATATGCGTCTCCTGAACACAGATTAAGTCTGCTTGCAGTGTTCTAAAATATTCTTTCAAATCCCTTCTTTTTCTTGCATCATTTAGTCCACACACATTAATTGTGACTATGCGCATCATTTTTCTTTTTTTTCTTGTAGGAGATTTCAAATGTACAGTATTTGATTCTAGTAACCGGAGGGTGCGTGGCCTGGAAAAAAAAAACTATGGGTTACATTTTAAACATTCCACTTGTGGAGATGCTCTGAATAATATAATACTCTTCGCGGGTTTAGTGTTTGTGAGTGTATGTCAATGTAGACTGCTTAACACTAGAGTCAGCTTGGGTTGTACATTTTACCTGAGTTTTTAACCCCCTGAATAAGGACAATCACTCCCAAGATCTGAGGCCCCTTACAGCACGAGAAAGGGAATCAGTGCTACAGTTTAGCCAGTCCATTACAGTGAGGGAGGTTGAGGTAGCCATCAAGCAAAGTAAAGAGAGTAAAAAGGCCCCAGGGCTGGATGGATTCCCAGTAGAGGTGTTTAAAGATAATCTTGATCTCTGGGCCCCTTTGCTTGCTAATGTGCTCAGAGCTGCTCCCTTTAACCTGGAATGGGCTATTGTGGTGCAAATTTGTAAAAACAAAAAGGCGACAGATCCGATCCTGCCTGTTATAGGCCTATTTCTTTATTACCATACCACAGTGAATATTTTGGCCTGGATCCTTCTGGTGTGATTTTAGGGGTGGGCTACTCCAAATATTGTCCTTTCAGAAACCAAATACGGGTTTAGACAAGGAATGGGAATAATTGAACAGTGTTTGAACGTATCTCTTACTGTACAAAGGTACACCAAGTCCATGAAGGGCTCTTTGCATCTAGCATTCCTGGACTTGTTGTATGCTTTCGATAATGTCATCGTTCCAAGTTGTGGGTCATGCTTGTTAGTATGGGGGTGAAAGAACCCCTGGTTTCCCTTCTTCGGCGACTATAATGAGAGCACTTCAGTTAAGATCTGTTTTGTTTCAGGGTTCGAGTGTACTTTTTCTGTACATTCCACCCATGTGGTACAGCAGGGTTGTATCTTAGCCCCATTTCTGTTCATCTATATAAATGACCTAGATGCCCACTTACAAAACAAAGACCACTGACTCACTGTCAGTGAAACTGCTCTCCCACCCTCTCAGCTCCACCATTAAGTGAGGCCTCTCTGAGCCCTGCACTCCTGTAGTGTTGACGGTCGAGGCCCTCCTCCACCCGCAGGTTATACCTGCGCCTCATCACTGGTGGTCCTGTGGACCTCTGACTCCTCTCTCTCACTCTGCTTCTGCTCCTTTCTGCTGCGTTTTCACCCTTTCAGCTTTTCTCACCCTTTCACTCTCTTTAGCACTCACTTTGTACTCTTTATATCTTTTTCCTTTACTTTTTCACCCCTTTTACCCTTTTTATCCTCTTCTTCTATTGCCTGCTTTTCACCCCCTTTTTCCCATGGCTGCTGCCCCCGCGGCCCATCCCCCCAGCACAACCAGCCCGAGCCAGTTCCCATCCCACCTCCCAGCTGTCCAGCCCTCCCCGACCCCTACTTAACGGTGGCCGGTGTGCGGCCACGCGCCGCTGGCGTGCCAAAGGAGCGCCAAAGGAAATCCTGCCTGCGCCAGTCCGCGACCCGACCGCGACCAGCGCCAGGAGCCTGGACCTCCGCACCGCCAATGCTACAACCCAGCGGCGCTCCACGCACTCAACCAAGGCCGCAACAACAACTGCAAGCTAACATCACCAGCCGACAACGACGGACCCTTCATCTGTCACCGCTGCTGCCACACCTGCAGCAGCACCACCAGGAACACAGACCCAGAACAGCCCGTCCACAAGAATACTACCGAACCAAAGACCCTGCAATGCATCCTCCTCAACATCCGATCACTCCACAAACATGCCACTGAAATCTGGGACTGCCTCGACAGCACCACCCCAGACGTAGCATTCTTCACCGAAACCTGGACCAACACAACCTCGGGATCGGACATCGCCATCGCCATTCCCCAAGGATACAAGATCTCTCAGAAGGACTGCCCCACCTACCCAGGAGGAGGAATTACCATTGTCCAAAAATCCACCCTCCAGCTGAGCACACTCTCCAACAAGCCCACAGACCTGATGGAACACCTACACTTCAAGATACAGGCCAGCCCTACCACCACCCTCTGAAGAACTCTCATCTACCGACTCGCCGAACCGCGCAGGTCTTTCACCAACTCCATCACGGATATCATCTCTCCCCAAGCCATCGCATCCACCAACTACACCCTGCTGGGAGACCTCAACTACCACCTCGACAACCAACTAGACCCCAACACCACATCCCTCCTGGACAACCTCCACAACTTTGGACTCTGCCAGATAGTGATCAAACCCAGGCACTCAGCAGGACACACCCTCGACCCACTCTTCACAACAGGAAACTCCATCATTTTCAGCCACACCACTGAACTCCTGTGGACAGACCACTGATGCATCCACTTCACCTTCAGAACACCTACTATCCAGACACCAGCACCTGCTCCCATGAAGAAACTGGACCAAAATCCCCGACGACCAGCTCACCTCCTCACTCAGCAACTCCACCCCATCCACTGTGGAAGACGACGACCCCAACACCGCAGCCCAAACTCTCCACAGATGGATCTCCGACAGTGCCTACACCATAGCCCCCCTCAAGAAGAACAACAATACACACACCAAGAAAGCCAGACGGTTTACCACTGAACTTCGAGAGTCCAGACGCACATGCTGCTGCCTCGAAAAGGCCTGGAGGAACTCCAAATCCAAAGAAGCCCACAAAGACTTCAGAGCCGCCACCAACGCCCATTACCCCCAGTTCCCTTATGTCCTCGTCCCATTCATTACAAAGTGGAGATGATCATCTCCCGACAGAAAAAAAAACAAGAGGAATGCTGGGACACTAATTCTGCCCCTACCCCGGGAGTACATAAGCAGTACTTACCCAGCAGCCCTCCTGTTCTTTTTTTCTGTCTGTCGACAGATTGGATGGTGTGCTGGTGCTGCTCCTGCTGGGCTGGAGTGGCGGTGCTTCTCTTCTTCCCCCCGCCCGACTGCCTGGCTGTACGGGCGTGGGGTTCCCTGGACTGCCTCCTGGCCTGCCGGGCTTGCTGGGAGTCAGTCTGTCTTGGAGCCGGTGTTCTGCTGTGCACTTTGTGTGCCTACTGGTCCTTTGCAGCTGGGGCTGGAGTTCCCGAGATGTTGCTTCCGGGTCGTGGGCTCGTCTTCCCGAGCTTGGCCGGGGAGACGTGCCTCGATGGATGGGCTCCTGCTGTTCCTGGCTGTGGTGACGGTGGAGTGGGGGCCTTGTTCCTGGTGTTGGCCCCCTCTCTGCGTGAGTCCCGCTTGCGGGGTTTTTCTTTCTAAACTTCATTTACATTCAACTTGTCTGCGGAGACTCTTTACAAGAGCTTTTCAAAGAGTCAATCCTGTCACTCTGTGCCTCTGCAGCCCCTCCCTGCTCCCGGGCTGCCTCGGAACCGGGAACATGAAAGTGGTTGTAGCTGTATTTCTAAGCCCCGTGAGGGAGACCAAACCGATGGGGGAGCTGAGCTGGTTAGCGTGTGGCTGTATTTGTGGGCTCCCCTCTGATGTAGGGGGAGACCAAACCTACGGGGGAGATCCTCTGACCCGTCCTGGGGCTCAGGTTTGCACCTCTGTTTATGGCACGCCTGGGATTTGGGTTACATCGGCTCTGTGGAAGTAATGTCCCGTTCTTGCTGGGGCTGCAGATTTGGGGACCGGGCTTCGGGCTCGGGAACTGTGGATGTTTTCGGGTTCCTGCCAGTCCACTCAGCCTCTTCACCTTCTCAGTTTGATTAAGTGAATGCCATTGAGTTGGGTAACATTACACATCTGTTATTCAGCTCCGAGCCGCCCTTCATGGTGAACGTTTCCTTTACTACCTGTGCTGCTTTTCTGTGTGGCTGTGTCCCGTGCGATTCGTTTCCTGTGGTCCCTCCGTCCTCCGGGCAGGCCCCCAGGTCCTTCCTGGGCATGGTAGCTGTGTTGGTGGGGGCTTCAGTGATGGTTCTGCTGGACACACACGTGAATGGAGTCCGCGCAGTGCTTTCTTCTGGGGTCCTTGTGTGACTCGTCCATTTGGTCCTGGCCTTTCCACGCTCGGCCTGTTGGGTTTTGAGGGGTTGGCGTCCCTGAGATGCCTTTCTTTTTTGGCGTGCTGCTGGGTGGACTTATGGCTGGTGGTCTCGGGCGCTGGGGTGCTGTGTTCCTTTCCCTGTCCCTCGCCTGACTGTCGGTGTACTGGGATCTCTATGGCTGCTTGTGCTTGGCTGTGGCTTCGCCTGCGCCCTTCTCTGGGTCTGTGATGTTCTGTGCCGGTGGGGGCCTTGTTGTGCTGTTGGTCCCCGCTCTGGCTCTTTCGCCCCCTTTTCTTCTTCTAGGTGTCTCGTGGGCTGGTCCTGGAAGTGGTGGCTGGCTGTCCTTCTGGATGTGCCGTGTTCCGGCGCCATTGTCTCCTGGGTGTGCCATGGTTTGTGCCGGGGCCTCCTACTTGGGGTGCATGCATTCGGTGCTGTGCTTCGCCCCCTCTCCTTTTTTGGGTTGTCCTGCTGCTGCCACTGGTGCCCGCGCTGCTTGCTTCCTGTGTGTGCTCAATGGTGGGTGCTTCTGTGTGCTTGTGGTGCTCGGACGCACTGGTGTTCTCTGGTGCTTCCCCCCCCTGCGGTGCGTGGGTGTCTGGTGGGTGGTGGTCGGTCGGGCGCTGTGGTTCCTGTGCTCCTCTTTTTGGTCTGCGGGGTCACGTTTCTGTTCCTGGCCTTCTGCCTTGCCGCCTGCCTGCCCCGGCTCTTGTCTGTTCTCTGGGGGCGGGCGTGTCGAGGGGCTTCTCGCTTTGGTTCCCTTCTTCAGGTGGTGCCCCTGCTCTTGGCGGCTCGAGCTTGGGGGTTTTCCCCTCTGGGGTTGGCGTGGGTTCCTGACGCCTCTGTGGGGGCTGGTTCCTTTTTTTCGCTGGCTCTGCCTTTTTTGCTTGCTCCTGGGATTTTCTCTGTGTTGTTGGGATCTCCCTGCCTGCTTGCTTGCGCCTTGCCCTCTGCTACTCTTCTGTTTGGGTCGCTTCTTCGCCGACTGCCTTCTCCGTGGGTGACCTTGCCTCCGCTACGGGCTGGTTGTTGTGGCCTTGCTCCGGTTGTGTGCCCTGGTTCTTCACCTCCGCTTCCTGGCTTCTGTGGGGTTGGTCGGCGTTTGAGGCTCCTGGTTCCTGGCTCTGTTCCTACAGTCCTTTGGGCTGCGCCTGGTTCCTGTCCTTGGATGCTTTCCGGGGGCTCTTTGGGGTGCTCTGTCCCCTCTACCTGCGCTTGGGTGGCTTGTGCTGCCTTGGGTGCGGCTGTTCTGTTCCGCCCTGCCTGCACCTGTTCTCGTCTGTTCCCTGCGGTTTTGCTGGGTCTGGCCTGGTTGGTGCCTGGTTGGGCGCCCGTCTGGGTCTTCCTGGTGATCTGGGCTTCCTTTTGCTCCGACCTGGGGCTACTGGTGTTGTCCCGGGGCCTTCTGTGTGCTTGGCCTGGATGCTTCTGCTCTGGCTCTCCTCGTGCTTGCCTTTGGCTTGCTTCTGGTGTTCTTGGCCGCCCCTCCTGTTTCTGCCGTGGTGCCTGCCTGGTTTGTTCCTGACTGGGGCCTCCTGGATGTTGCCGTGTCCTGTCATGCCGCCTGTTCTCCGGAGTGGTGTGCTGTCCCCATGCTCCGCTGTCTGCTCAGTGGTTGTGCCTGGTTAGGCCGGGTTGGTGCCTGCCTGGCCTCCTGGGGCTGCTGGGTGCTGTTGGCTTCTTGGTCCTTATGCTCACGGGGGTGTTTGCTCCCTGGGTTGTTCTGGTCTCGTCTGGTTCCCTTGGTGGGTGCCTGGCTGCGGTTTCGGCTGGGGCGTGCCTCTCCTGCGTGTTGGGCTCCTTTTTGGGCTCTGCTTCCTTGCTGGTCTCCCTTTGGGTCCTGGCGGGGTGTTCTGCTATTGGGGCTGCTTCCTGGTGGTTCCTTCTGGGCCTTCTCCTGCTGATGGTTCTCTTCCCGGGCTTGTTTCCCCGGTGTTGTGGGCCTGTGTGGGGTTCTGTGGCTCCGGTTCTGCCGGCTTCTTGCTGGTTGTGTGTGGCCTCGGTCTGTGCCTCCTGGGTTTTCGGGCTCTGCTGTCCTTTTTCAGCCTGCTCTGGGGGTTTGTTGCCGGATTTTACCTGGTTCTTTCCTGGTTCTGGGGTCCTGGCTCGCTTCTTCCTCCCTTGCTTCTCCGGGCTTGTTCCCGGTGTGGGTCTATTTGGGTGCCCCACCCCCCTCCCTCTCTGGTTGGGGTGCGGTTCTGTGGTGCTCTTGCCTCTGCGGGTCCCTCCCTCCTGGCTGCGGGTTGTCTGTGGTATTCCTGCTGCTTGGTCCTCTGCTCTCCTTCTGGGGTTTGCTTGGGTCTGCTGTTTCTCCTGCGTGGTCGGGTTGCTTGGCTCTGGTCTTGGCTTCCTGGTTCTGTTGGCGTTTGTTGCCCTGTTTTTTTGCTGTTTGCTTGGCTCCTCTCCGGTGTTGCTGGGTTCGGGCCTTGTAGTTGTGGTCTGGGTGCTGTGCTCCCTGGGGCTTTCTTTTTCCACTGCTCCTGCCCTTGCTGCATGCCTGGCCTGGGTGTGGGGTTCCTGGGCGGTCCTGTGCAGTGTGGGCGCCATCTTTTTGTGCTGCTGGGTTCTGGGGTTTTGGGGTTCTTTCCCCCTCCCAGTCTTTTGGGACGGGTTCTCGATCCTGTTTGGCTCCTGGGTTGTTGTTGCTTCCTGGGCCTCCTCGGCCGGGTTTTCACCTCTGGTCTCTTGGGGTCGAGTCCTTTGGTTTTGGGAGGTTGGCCGTTTTTCTGGCCCATGCTTTCTCCTTCCTTTTTGGTCTCGGTGCTTGTGCCTGCGCTCTGTTGGACGTTTCTTTCTTTGGCTTTCTTCCGGGATGTCTTGGTTTCCTTGTGGGTGTACCAGGTCCTGTGTGCCTTCCTGCTGGTTCTGGGCGTGGCGGCCTTCTCCGGTGGGTTGTTTTGGCGGGTCCTTTGTGTCCTGGTCCCGGTCCCGGTTGCTAGTTTCTCGGGTTGGCGGCCTCCTTTCTTTTGGAGCCCTGGCTTTTTCTTTGTCTCCGGTCCTTGTCCCTGCCGTCCTGTTCTGGGTTGCGGGCCGGTTGTTTCCTGCGGTCTTCCTTTCCTCCTTCTCGGTGCTCCCTTGGGTTGCTGCTTTGTTGTGGTTTCCTGGGTTTGCTTGTGCGTGCAGAAGGCCGGTTTTTCTGTTTGGTATTCTCCACTTTGTAATGAATGGGACGAGGACATAAGGGACCTGGGGGTAATGCTCTATTACTTACCGGTAATCTTCATTACTCCGGGTCCCGTTGTCCTCGTCCCATTCATACGCCCCTCCCTCCCTCCCAGACGGCCGGCCTTCCTGTCTGGGCTTGTTAGTACAGGAGGGCTGCTGGGTAGGTACTGCTTATGTACTCCCGGGGGAGGGGCAGTATTAGTGTCCCAGCATTCCGCTTGTTTTTTTTTCTGTCCGGAGATGATCATCTCCACTTTGTAATGAATGGGACGAGGACAACGGGACCCGGAGTAATGAAGATTACCGGTAAGTAATAAAGCACCACCAACTCATCAGAAAAACAAGGAAAAAAGCGATTGAAGACAGAATCTCCACACACGCCCACAACAGCAAAGAACTCTTTAGCATCATCAAGGAATTTGCCCGACACACCAGCGAGTCTATGGACATTCCTCCCTCACAAGACCTCTGCAACAAACTAGGCACCTTCTTCCACCACAAAATCAAGAACATTTACCACAACTTCAACGAAGACAACCAACACACTGAACCCTCACCAGCCACCCCCGACACCCTGAAGCCAATGATTGACAACTGGACAGCCCTCACCACCGAAGACATACTGAAGACGATGAAATCAATCCACTCCGGGGCCCCCACAGACCCCTGCCCCCACCACATCTTCAACAGAGCTGCCAACACCATCGCACCCATGCTCCGCCACACCATCAACCACTTCCTGGCGAACGCCTCCTTCACCCAACGAGTGGAAACACGCAGAGTTTAACCACCTCCTGAAGAATCCCTTGGCGGACCCCACTGACCTAAAAAATTACAGACCCATCTCCCTGCTCCCGTTCCCAGCGAAAGTCATTGTGAAAACCATCAACAGCCAACTCGCCACCTTCATCGAAGAGCACAACTTCCTCGACTCCTCCCAATCTGGCTTCCGAAAAAAACACAGCACAGAAACCGCCCTCCTCACTGCAACAGACGTCATCCGCTCCCTACTGGACAGAGGAGAAACAGTAGCCCTCATCCTCCTCGACCTCTCAGCGGCCTTTGACACAGTCTCCCACCGCACCATGACACGCAGACTCCACGACGCCGGGATCTGGGACAAGGCCCTCGACTGATCCACTCCTTCCTCTCCTGCAGAACGCAGCGGGTCAGACTCCCTCCTTTCCTCTCGGACCCTGCACCAACCACCTGCGGAGTCCCCCAGGGGTCCTCCCTCAGCCCCACCCTCTTCAACATCTACATGGCTCCGCTTGCCCCCATCGTCAGAACCCTCGTACTCAACATTGTGTCATACGCAGACAACATCCAACTCATACTCTCCCTATCCAACAAACCCAACGCAGCCAAACACAACTTTCAAGACGGCATGGAAGCTGTTGCCAAATGGATGAATAGCAGCTGCCTACAACTGAACACCGACAAAACAGAAGTACTCATCATGGGCCCAAATCCCGATGCCTGGAACAACACCTGGTGGCCCCCCGCCCTCGGAAGCCCACCCAGCCCCACGGACCTCGCACGCAGCCTTGGAATGATCCTGGAATCCGAGCTCGAAATGGACTGCCAGATCAACTCCGTCACATCCTCCTGCTTCCACACCCTCCGCCTCCTACGTAAGACCTTCAAATGGACCCCCCTTGAGCACAGAAAGACCGTCACGCACGCCCTTGTCACAAGCACACTCGACTACGGCAACGCACTCTAGGCCGGAATAAACAAACACCTCACCCGCAAGCTACAAAACATTCAGAACGCCGCCGCAAGACTGGTCCTCAACCTGCCAAGACACTGCCATATCTCCCAGCACCTGCGCACACTCCACTGGCTCCCCATCGAGGCTAGAATCACCTTCAAGACTCTCACCCACACACACAAAGCCCTCGACAACACCGGACCAGCATACCTGAACAGCTGAATCAAATTCCACGTACCCCAAAGGACCCTACGATCAGCCAGCACTCCATGGTCCCCTACACCAGAAAGACCAGATCGGGAGGCCGCTCCTTCTCCTTCCTCGTGGCCAGAGCCTGGAACGCCCTACCGCTTCACCTCAGACAGTCAACATCACTCCCCAGCTTCACCAGAAGCCTCAAAACTTGGCTCTTCGACAGAACCCCCCCCCCCCTTGATGGACTGGAACCTGCACCACCCCCCAGCACCTTGAGCCCCATATGGGTGAGTAGTCATGCTTAACAAACGTGTTGATTGATTGATTGATTGAATTTCTCAAGAGCAGGTATCTACTTTATCCCCTCTCTTCTCTATGCAGATGATGTGGTCCTGCTTGCCTGGACTTTAACTAGTTTTCAGAAAGCTCTGGAGGCCTTTGTGCAGTTCATGTCATCTTTAGATCTCAAGATAAATCATCAATAAATCAGGGGCTTTTAAAGCGCGCTACTCACCCATGAGGGTCTCAAGGAGCTGAATCTTTATTATGGTCTGCGTCCCAAAAAATGCCAAATCCAAAACCTTTTTTAATTAAAAGATCACCCTTCTCCAAAGTTGAGAGTTTTTGTTATTTGGGCTTACCATTTAACTCAGAGTTAAATTGGAACTCCCTGATGTCGCTAAGGGTGCTACAAACAAATAGTGCCATTGAAGCAATGTTTTGCTTTGCAGCAAAGTTAGGCCTAGACCATTGAAGGAAAGATTACTCTCTATAGAGTGAAATGCCTCTCAATCGCAATGTATGGGGCAGGGTCTGGGGGTAATCTGACTGTTCCATACTACAAACTGTAGAGAATGGTTCCCCCAAAGGCTTTTGATGATCCAAATGGTTCATCAACCTTTTTCTGTCATTCGGAAGTGGAACTAAATTATGTAGGGGATACTTTGCGGCTTTTCCTGTAACTATTATGGGTAAAAGTATGGCAAACACCTGAATTGGAATTTTCTAAATATATTCTCCATGACTGTTTGGCTCTCAACAACACTGAGTCCATACCATGGACTGGCTGTGTTAAGCATACCTTCAGGTAGTAGGGAGCTACAGAACTTACTACTACTGTGCACATTCCACACTACAGCTCAAATAACGTCTGCCTTCTTTGAGTAGTTGCAGTTTAAGTCCAGGCATCAAATTACTCAGTTAGTTTCCCAGGCAAATTACCATGATATTGCACTTAGTTACAAGATGACATTTTACCTTCTCCAAATTGAAAGTTCCCAATCTAGGCCTTACCTAACCAGGCTCCATTTAGGGACAGTGACTTTTTTATTGGCTTTTCCATGACAAGGGGGATGGTTTGAAAATATCCCCTCTGCCCATGTGATAATTCCTCCAGACAAAGCACATTGCACTTTTTACTTTTTTTGTGCACTTTATAAATCTGTAAGAGTAGGAGTCCTACTTCCATTTCTATGCTCACGCAGTTTTAATTCTTATCAGGAAGGTTTTCGATTTTACTGCATCTTGATTCTTTGGATATTTGCTATGCTGTTCTTAATTTTATTAGAGATTCTTTGATAATCAGGAAGAGATACAGTTAATTTGATTGGACTCAGGTGTTACTACTGAGATATTTTAATCGTTTTGGATGTATTGATTCTGTGATTATTGTCATATGCATGAAATGAATTGTATGTATTTTATGGGTTTTGCTTTGATATTTTATGGCTTGGTAAGCCGGATTAAGTTTTGACTGACAATACGCAGGGTCAAAGACAAGTACAAAGCCAATGAGTGACAGGGGAAGTTGGTTGCAGAGTTGTGGATGGTTATTGCACTGTGTTTTAGTGTTCTTTAAAGAGGTAAGTATTTAACTCTCTGAATTTTAGCTGCATACGGATAGTCCTGATGTATGCAAGAATGTTGTTCTAAATCCTGGGTGCATAAGTGTATAAGGCCTACTGCCTTGTTTTTTTTTACGCTTCCCAGTCATCAGTTTGATGGTGCCCTTGCTGAGGGTGTACCAAGAACCACTAAAGATGGTGAGCTTCTCTGCAAGATAAGCAGGGTGCTGGTTGTGAAGGTTTAGTAAATGACATGGGGAACCAATTAAGTTCCACTTTGAGGTGAACATTTTTCTTCAGGTGCTGGATGAGATTTGCAGCACCATCAAAGATGCCCTTAACCTGTTAGCTACTTAGGCTTTTCTACCCCAAGCGTTGAGCCCTTTTTTTTATATTTGGGGTACTTGGTACTTACATCTTCATAACATGGTATTCAAATAACATATCCATGACAAATTTGCATCCTTTTTTCCAACATCATGGGTATTTTAAAAAGTTTGAGGATTTCCCTGGAGGGCACCAAGAAAACAACCAATATATATATATATAAAGAAATAAAAAATTAAATCGTAGTGTTCTTCTTTGTAGATATGGCATCAACGAATAGTTTGTTGTGCTAGGATTGCCAAATTCCCAGCTTTCAGGAATAAGCATTTTTTTTACTTCGCGTTTTTGTATTTTTCTAAGATGTAATCTATTTTTCCTAACTTTTGTGCTTTAACCTACTTGCAGTTTGTGGTGGAAACAGGAGTAAAACATCGGTATGGTCCCACAAAGCTATACATTTCTGAATTGGGCAAGTGGTCATTTGTGTAGGTCCCCGAACATTTTTACCAATAAGCTGGTCATTGAAATAAAAAAATACTGACAATGAGCAGAACAAATAGCAATTGGTGACAAAGTTTTCATCTTTAACTTTCGGTCACGATGGTCATTTCACAAAAGTAATATGCCTTTATTTCCTTTAGACCCTAATGGTCGTAAGGATTTTTAGGATTTGTAGGTTTTTCCAAAAAATGTGATACCCAGGCTAAACTGCAGCTGAGAATGATTGTTCATTGTGTGCCGACAATGCAACAATTCAAATAGTAAAATCTAATTGATGAAAAATTATAATGAAGTAACTCTATGTTTTTCTGAAACATGCAGAAGATACTGAGTTTAGGGGCAGTGCTTATTTGTACATCTCCAAATTTGGGGTTACCCATACTATCATGTGATTCGGAAGCCATTTTACAAAGTCTGTTGTATCTTACATACTTGATTACATTTGGAAACCAAAAATGCAGAGAAATCCAGTTGGTGATAACAAATGTTCTACTACACTGTTGTTGTCTCCCAATAATAATGGCACCCCACTTGTGATGTTGCGCCATAGCCACAGTGACATAAAACAATATATGGAGACATACCATTTCACCAATCAAAACCAGCTCTTTTTGCGATGTGGATAGCTGTGGAGTATGAGTTGTGGCCCATCCACTACCCAGGTGAAACACACCAAGCCTAGATATTTCTGAAAGCTAGACACACAGGGGAGTCTAGGGTGGTCTGGCTGCATGGATACCATAACATTTTCTTACCCACATTGCCCTTCAAACCTCAAACTTATGCAAATACATTTTCTATACATTTCTCTGAAGGAAAGTTCTGAAATCTGCAGGGATCCACAAATGTCCTCCCACCCACTGTTCCTGTTATTCTCCTGCTAAATCATCTACTATTTAAAATGCTACTCCTGGCCCCTTGTGTGGGTGGGCTCCATGTACATAGCACAACATGTCCCAAAGATCAATGTATTTCGTGACAAATAACCAACCTGATTTAGCAATGAGAGTAGCTGTCTTATTTGAGCCCTGGGTGGCGACCCAAGGAAACCTAAAAAACTGAGACATTAAAAAAATTATACACCAGGGGAGTCCAAAGTGGAGTGCCTTGTGTTGATACCACAATTTATTTGCACCTACCGAATAAAACTCCAGGGTATTTATATAAGACAGAGCCACTTGTCTGGACTTCATATATAAACTTATTATCAAATACAATAGCGACAGGGGGTGAGATAGTGGAATCATAGAGAGAAGCAGAAATCATTTACATTTACTAAAAAGGTGGTGCATGTACACCCTCTAACAACAGGCTGATCAGTTTGATCGACAACCCGCGGAAGGTCTTTGCACAACAAGTTCTAGATAAATTGTTAGACTGGGCTGAATCGAATAATATCATCACCCCCCTCAGGCTGGATTCTGCACAAAGATCAGTACCAGTAACCATATTTTAAGATTTGCTATGCTACATTGGAAATACGTCACAATACTTAAACAAAAGCTATATGTGGCTTTTGTAGATCTTAGATCCCCCTTTGATCTCATCCCACGAAACAATTTGTGGTGGGTTTTGTCATCCATGGGGGTCCCCACCAACCTTATTCAGCTTATGACCAGACTCCATACTGAGAACTTTGCTCAAGATCAATATGGCAGCCAGGGTGAACTAACCAAACACATTCCTGTTGAGCACAGTGTTCCTCCTACATTATTCAGTTTATACATGAACGATGTAGTGAATGTATTGTTAAACTGTAAAATTCCCTGATCTGAGTCAGAGGAAGATTCCTATTATTTTATGCCCAGATGACTCTTTACTCATATTTAAAACCCTGCGGGGGCTTCAAATCTTAATTGACAAGTTGCAAGGGTTTTGCAGGTGAAGGGGTCTAGAGCTCAATGTAAATAAAACAAAGTACATGGTGTTTGGAATGGGCCTGTTCAAAAACTCTGTCATTCACTTGGGTGGGGAAGCACTAGAGAGGTCGCATAGTTTTGATCATCTGGGGGACAAGCTAATGGAAACCTTTAAGTGATCAGAACAAATCACCAGGAGTGCCATGTTAATAGAACAGAGATCAAACGTTATTAACAGGTTACAAAAGCAAACAAGTTCACGCCTTGTTTCACCAGCCCTAGGGGTCTATCACTTTATGGTGCTGAGATCTGGGGCTATACAGATGTCCATCAACTATCTAACGCTGAAAATGAATTTGCAAGAAAGCTAGTTTCTGTCCCCAACAGCACCTCTTTAATTCCAGTATATTTTGAATTGGAATTGAAGAGAATTAATGACCAGGCAGTGCTTAAACTCCTAATGTATTGGGTTCACCTCTGGGTGCAAAGGCAGTTCCCTGGCTTAAATTTGTTTCACATTGGCTCAAGAGGCTGGCTCCTAAAAGGTTATGGGATGCGCCAAATGCTATATCTCGAGCCAACACCATCAACCTGAAAATGTGCTACTGGGCACACATGCATGAATGCCACATAACAAAGTGGATCAAATGGATCATTGATTACCATGCACCTTGATTTTAAATGGGTCCCGTGTTTTGAAGCATGTTTAGATTCAATATAGCCTTCCCTAATTTAATTCCTCTAAGGGAGGCTGTGTGGCCTGTAATTTGAAATAAGACCTTAGTGATGGGGTGACTCAGATGCTTTCGGATTTTTTCTTTGCTAATTTCTTACGTTCTCTCTTAGATGGTGTATTTACCGTATTACCTTTTGGCTTTGACACAGTTTTAATAGATTTAAATATTTTCAATTTCTGCTGTGTCTCTGAGACCTCTAGCTGTGGCAATTCTTTGTCAGGGGATTTCAAGTAATTCAGGGGATGATTTGTTTCCCCCCCCCCAAAATATCCCTGCTTCTAAGGGTATACCTATTAACTTTTTTTTCAGTACACAGGCCCCCACCCTGTCTCTCCTTACTTTCCACTTCACACTCACAGTCTATTTTTGGCCCCCAGTCTCTCCCCCTTCTCCTTACCAGAATCATCGAAGTTGGCCATACAACTGGATCGAGTTCTTCTGTGTTCTTCAAGTTTTGTCTTTCCCTGCATCCAGTAGTCTTTTCTTCCTGGGAGAGAGTATTATCCAGCTTGTCAGGGAAGCAGACAAGAAATGTGGCCGGTGCTGAGCTCTTCCGCCCACAAACCCTGGCTGCACAGCCCCTTCTCAGGGCAATTCCCACAGCAGCATTGAACCATCTGTGAGGCCCTCCTATGATCGCCACCTCCACAAGCCTGCCTATCTCACTGCCGGACGCTGAAACCAAAGAACGCCAGGCTCGTACTCCTGCTCCCACTCCCGCTCCGATCCCCACCGAGCCCCCCTCCGCACTGGCAAGATGATCAGTGAACCGCTGCTTCCACACAACACGGCCGCCGCCGCACAGCCACGAGGCGCCGAGATGCCGAAACCGAAGAGCCCTCCTCGGACTGGCGTCACACCCACAGGCTCACCTGCGGATCGGAAACACCGGTGCCTCTGCCGCCGCCACCACAAACACCGCTATTCAGCCGCGTAGGAAACAAAAAAGATACAGGTGAGATGACTAATACAAAGCCGGTCAAATTTAGAAACTTTCTTCCGTTTTTCTGAGCTCCATCCGTATGTTTAAATTAGTACCTGCCTGGAACAGATTAATGAGCCTGCGACTGCTACTAGCTAGCGGCCACAATTTCCCCTGTCTTATTTCAAAGTACAGGCCACACAGCCTCGCTTAGAGGAAGTAAATCAGGCTTATACACAGACTCTAGATCTAATAGTGCCTGAAAAGAACCCTTCGAGCTCTCAAAAAACTTCAGTACAACTTATAAAGAAGAAAGACAGGAGGGTGAGAGACAAAATGGATCCAATACCTTTACAGAACAGATATGAATCACTTGCACAAGAGCCAAATGATGTCGTAAACAATGGATCGCCCATTGTTTCTTCCCTGTTTCCTCTAGTGAAAGTGGACCCAGTTGGAAAGGGTGGTTTCTCAGAAAAATCAAACCCCAAAAGTACCTTAAATCCAACATGTGATACGGGATCTGCCTCCCCTACAGAGGGATTACTAGCTACATTACTCAAAGAGCAAAGAGACAAGTTTGCAATCTCCGAAAACAATCAGTTAAAAATACAAACAGTCTGTGAGGCTCTTGAATCCAAAATGAATGCCATATCTGATAGAGTTGAAGCAATGGAAGTGGCATTTGAGGACCTATCAAAACGGGTAGATAAAAACATCCAAGAAATCCAGACCCTGAGAGGAGAGGAGAAAATGGTAAAAGAGAAATTGGAGAGCTTGGAGAATGCTGCAAGGAGGAACAATATTAGACTTTTAAATGTGCCAGAAGATATAGAAGGGGATGATTTGAGGTCATTCATTATTAATCTTCTGATAGAAGTACATCCAGACATTGATAAAAAAGACATTGGAAGACGATGTACAAAGAGTACATCGGGACCCGTTCCTGAAAAAAACAGGGAAGAAAAACCTCAGAAAAATCCTGGTCAACTTTAAATCGTATACTTTAAAAGAAAAGATCTTGACAGGAGGGTTAAAAATGGGGGTTGATAAAAAGGTAGATTGGACATTTCGCATTAGATCTGATATATCTCACTATACTCAGGAAAAGCAATGGGAATTGGGAAAAGCAATGTTTAATTTTAAAGACCCAGAGGAAGCAAATGCCCTGGTAAATCAAATAAAGAGCTCAACATCCAAACATGTATGTATGTATTTCGCATTTGTAGAGCGGGTTATCACCGTCGGGTCTCTAAATAGAAATTCTAAAACATAGCCTGGTCAGAGATAGAGCCTAAAAATTAGAGGAATACCTCTAATAGTAGTAAGGGAGGTTTTCCCAGGGGAGGGGGGGGGGTTCACGTAAAATGTAACAAGAATTTTTTTTTTATCACCACACTGGGTGGGGGAGCATATGGGAAAAAATACAAAATGTTTTTTCTCATTTAAAAATGTTATCTTAAAAAATCTCAGCCCCTTTTTTTTAACTAACAGCTACAATCACTTGATAATATATGATGGAAAATGACAAAATAAAAGACCTGGAAATCATGTCGTGGAACGTGAATGGACTAAGGGTATCCCGCTAGAAGAAAAGGGCTATTAGAATATTTAAGATTATCCAAATGTAAGATTTTTCTTATTCAGGAATCCCTTCTACTCAAAGAGCAATGGTCAATGATTTTAAAACACCAGAAATGGATTGAACATTGTATTTGCACAACTCAATCTTGTACAACAAAAGGAGTAGCCATTTTGATTAAAAAAACAGCATCTGTTATATTGGGTGACTGTACAGTTGATCCTTTGGGAAGGTGGGTGATTGTTAAATTGAAAACTAATGGGGTTTGGATGACTCTTGTAAGTTATTACGGACCGAATTTAGATAATCCAGCCGCTTTATATACTCTACTTTTTCACTTAACCGAAGTTAATGACTTCATAATATTTGGAGGAGATTTTAACTTGGTTTTGAACCCAAGTGAGGATTCTACTTCACGTAGAGTAGTTAGCAACACACAAAAAATGAGAAGCGCTATAAAATAATTGATGTCAGACATAGGGTTAATAGACATCTGGAAAGAGATGGCTAGTAAGTCTAAAATAACGGGTGGAAAATATACGTTCCACAATAAAAAATGTGGACATCGCTCGAGAATTGACTTTTTCTTGGTAAGTACAGTATTGAGTAGAAAAACTTTACAAGTTAGCCATGTTCCTGAACACCTGTCAGACCACTCAGCTGTTATTTTAAAACTAGCTATGTGTAATGCTCAATCACCAAGGAGGTGGACTATTAATGGAGCATTACTTTCAGAAGGCAATATAATCAATAAATAAAAAATAGAAATTAAAGAGGTCTTCGATATGAACATTAATTCTGCCACTATTCAAACAGTGTGGGACACGTTTAAGGCCTTTCTGAGGGGTTCATTAATAGCCATATCGTGTTTACAGGCGAGGAAAATACAAGAAGAAACAAAAAAGCTAGAAAGTGAGATATCTAGATTACAAGAAAGCTATGAAAGGGAACAGGGTAATTTAAATATTTTAGGAAGTTTAACTACTGCAAAACATAAACTTGCTGATCATTTAGAAACTATTATTAAAAAAAATGGGACGCCAGTAAATTGGCGTACCATGAATACAGGGAGGGGTGTGGCAAGTTTCTCGCTTGGAAAATAAAAACTGATCAAACGAGAAACTGGATAAAGGATCTTAGATGTGTAGATACTGGAAATATAATTACAGATGAAGTTGAATTTTGAGGAAGCCTTTGTTAAGTTTTTTAAAAATGTATACACAGAAGAGAAGATAATTGATGAACATCTTATGGGTGAATTTCTATCAGATTTGGCCCTTCCTTCACTGCAATCAAAGGAAAAAGAACACATACATTGCCCTATTCTATGCAAGAAATAATTCAGGCTATTAGGACTTTTAAAAAAGGAAAAGCAGCAGGCCCTGATTCTATTCCAAATTAAATCTATAGTATATTCAAAGATGAACTGACACCTATTCTTCTACAATTATTTAACTCCTCTTTTATGGAAGGCCATGTCCCTCCTGTATCATGGGATGAGGGGACCATTTCAATTCTGTTAAAACCAAATAAAAATCCACGTCTATGCGAGTCCTACAGGCCTATCTCTCTTTTAAACTGCGATCATAAGATTTATACGCAGATTATCACCAAACGCCTGGATAAAGTGATGGGGTCACTTATACACTCAGATCAAAAAGGGTTCATGAAGGGGAGACAGCTCAGTGAACTAACACAAGATCTCATTGCAGCTATAGATATGGCCCAGACATATAAGACCCCCTTGGCAGTAATGACATTCGATGCTGCTAAGGCATTTAATCAGGTTAATTGGTCATTCCTATTCAAAGTTATACAGCTTTTAGATATGGGTGAAACATGTTTGACAGCAATAAAAGCCATCTATAATAACCCCTCAGCAAAAATCTTGGTTAACGGTAAATTAACTAGATCAATACAGATTGGAAGAGGGACTAGGCAAGGCTGCCCCCTTTCCCCGCTACTTTTTAATATTTATATTGAACCATTGGCCTGTAAATTAAGAGCTTGCCAGAATAGTATCCCCTTTGAATATAATGGATGGGAAAACAACCGGGTTATATGTCGATGATCTTGTCATTTTCACTGGGGATTTGGAAACATCATACAAAGAAATCTGGTCCGAGATAGAAAATTATGGAAAGGTTTCTGGATACCTTCTCAATCAACAGACGACAGAACTAATGAAATGGAATACTGACTTTGAAAATATCTATACAAAAAAAGAAATCAGATACCTAGGGATTCAAATAGTCCAAGACACTGATAAAATAGCACAGGTCAATTTCGAGAAAGTAACAAAGGAAGTGAGTTCCCAATTACAAACATGGGGATCATTGTCACTTTCTTTTTTGGGTAAATCCAATTTAATAAAAATGTCGATCCTCCCTATATTCACTTCTTTATTTAATACTATTCCTTTAGACTTCCCAAAAGTTTGGTTTAAGAAAGTGCAGGGCCTCTTCTCGAGCTTTATATGGGGAAACAAGAGCCTGAGAATAGCTTTAAAAAACTTAGGAAAAGAAAACAGTACGGTGGGATTGCAACTCCTGATTTGTATTTGTGTGCATTCCAATTGAAAAATTTCCGGCAATTAATAATGGAAAGTTCCATGTTTTCTCCCTTGTATAAAGCTCTAACTTTTGATTTTATAAAATCAAGCTGGGCAATTTCTTCTAAAATTTGGTCACCTAAATTTTTTTAAAAAGGTTAAATTAAAGATTTTATTATCCGCAATAAAACTTTGGTCTCAGGTGAGACGAATTCTAAAAAACCTATATTATAATGAGATTACACCAATATGGGACTCACCTGGGACACCACCGTGCCTACACGACGCCCTCACAGCCCCTTTGAAAAGTTGCGGTATTAACAGATGGGGGCAACTTTTATTAGATGCAGAATTAATTACTTGGCCCCATCTAATGGCGATTTGTAGAAATCAGGTCTCAAAGTTTAAATATTATCAACTATCGAGTTGGGCAAAATCATCTGGAAAAGAACTAAAAGGGAACTCCAATTTGGCACTAAGAATAGTCTCTCAGCAAACAAAAACTAAGGAAGTGGTGGAGTGGTACTGGTTACTTGTCCAAGAATGGGAAGAGGAGCAGGCCTCGTTCATGGAGACATGGAAGAAGGAGCTGCCCAATGAAGACCTTGAAAATATTGGGCAAGTATCGATGTCTTCACTATTGTCATGTGTAAATGCTGCCCCTTTAAAAAAGAATCACCTTTTTACAGTTCATAAAACCTACTGGACCCCCCCCAGAGACTATCGAAAATGGGAAATCGAGAAGTTAAGAGTGCCCTAAATGTGGAGAAGACAGAGCCAACGAGGTCCATATGTTTTGGAGTTGCCCGGTAATACAAGATTACTGGATCAAAGTGGGTAAGACCATATCAAATATTATGGGGGAGGAGATAAAGTTAACAACTCAGTCGGTAATTTTCGGGCTACTACCAATGGAGAGTTTAGGACGGGTTTTAAATAAAAATTACAAAGCTCTGTTTTTCACTTTAATATTATTAGCCCGAAGGGAGCTCTGTATTGAATGGATCCTGCCATGTTCGCCCACAGAAGAAGAATGGATTCATTCCATTCAGAGGATAGCCTCTTTAGACTAATCGGGTAATTCCAATAAAAAATCAAAATATTGGGACATTTTGATAATTGGGTGGAGACTGGGGCAAGTCGTACTTAGTATCTTTTGGAAAAAGTTTTATTTCCCCATTCTGTCTTAAGATTTTAATGAGTGAAGGATGAAAACGTTGTGATCCTGTTATTTATATTTTTTGCAAATTGTTTTGATTTCTAGGTCCGGTGATTAAAAATATGCTTTGGACAAAATCCCAGGATGGGATGTTCCTATCTCTCTGCAGAGGGAGAAAATAGTGGTCTTTTAAGATCTCAAGATTAGGGTTTGAGACTAGTTCAAGTAGTAGGAGCGGCTCTGGAGATACGATGTATCCTCTCTCTCCCTAGGGAGTGTGACCAGGCCTGTAATAGTCTGCCTTTGAAAACTTGAAAGGGTCAGAGTAATCGCTTCTTGATTTCGGAGCATATTGTTGTTAAATAAGGACAAAAAAAAAATATATATATATATATATATAGCCTCCCCTAGCAAACAGCCTTTTACGTCTGTTTCCGTTTAAGCATTCTTCCATTGAGGTACTTTACTGATAAATGGAATAAGGTTCTGGTCACAAGCCTTTGTCCTGCCTGTGCCTCGGACAATGAGACAGAGATGCACATATTGTTTTTTTAGCCAGCATTCCTTGGGTCTCACCGTAAATGGATTCGCCCATTATGTCGGTACTTGGGCTTGTCAAGATATTTAGTGGCCCATAGAATTCTACAAAGTTATCCGTCCCTGGCTATTGTTATTGCTGTTAGCAAATTTGTACAAGCTGTTTGGCATAGGCGCAGTAAATTCTTAAAGGAAATAGTATGTTGAAACACGCTCTGCACTAATTATAAACACAACCTCTGGACTATATACTAATGCACAATTATAAAGTTTTAAAACTCAGAGGTTTTAATCTCCAAATAATTAATCATTTGCACTCAGTTTTAAGCTGTTTCTGTATTAATTGATTAGTTAAAGGAATTAAATGTGAACTTATTGAGATTTTAGAGCTGTACAGCTGGGGAAATAATGTGTAAACTGACTTGGGTATGTGCAATTGTATTTATTAATTTACTTAAATCACAAATTGTCTTCACATTTCATCAAAGGAAAAATCCAGAATCTGCAGGCATCCGCAAAATTCCTACCATTCAACTTCCATTGTCCCTAATTTGATCCATTCCTGCCATGGGCACCAGGCCCAGCCATAAAAGTGATATAGCATTTTTATCACACCAAGTGTGGGAACCCTAGGTGGTTGGATTTTTGTGGATCCCTACCGATTCACGACATTTCCGCAACAGATATGTGCGGATAATGCAGTTGTATTTTTGTGTGTCTGATGTCACCAGCCAGGAATGTGCTAAGTATGCCCAGTTTTGACCGAGGCCAGTCTTAGGGCAAGATAGCCAGTTGGACAGGTGGACCTGTTATAACAGTGACCAGGCCACTGCACCGTATATGCATACCTGATATCTACAGCATCTTAAACCATAAGCAAGTGCACCAGTCATGACTGCAAGGTCTTGTTTTAATCCTTAAAATGTTAGAATAACTGTAAACAGATTAAGATGTTGATTATTGTTTGCATAAGAAATGTGTTTTAATCACACAACTGTCTAGGCGTTATACTTATGTACTTACTGTTTGTAGAAGATTTATGTTCATTTACCTGAGAGACTAATGAATTTGTATATTGTAAGTGTTGGCAAATGAGGTCACTATCACTGTCTTGTCACTAAAGTCATGTCTTGTGTGCTTTTCAATTGCCCTAAAGAATTCCCCAGAGTTCAGGATGAAACGCGTTGGCTGTAGTTTCTAATATGTGTTATGTGAAGAAAGTTGTAAAATAAAATAAAAAAAAGAAAATACAGATACAACATACAAAACTTTCTACTGTTTATAATTTAAGAAGTGTTCGGTATCCAGTCGATTGACACATTGAATTATTGATTTATTCTCAGTGTGTTCTGAGGGATATGATATACAAGTGTTCTAAGGAACCATTAGTTTTAACAAGCATTTGCAATGCAATCAGTCTCGCCTTTGGGACCTTATATGTATTTAACTATGCCGTACATTAGCCTGGGTGCTGAAACATCTACCGCTCTTTAACATGGTAAAAAGTAAGCAACAAACTGTGTGACATGCCAGGTATGGGAACACATGAAGCAAAATATTGCCTTTCAGCTGGAAATGTTATAGTCCAAAGCTCTGTTTTTAATATAAAATCAGGGCTTTTTGTGGTCATATCACTGAAAATACAATATTTGAAAAAAATATTATTGTCTACCGGTGCTCAGGGAAGACAATTTCTATGGACTGGAGAATGCGAAAGTGATTCTGATATTTTACTGACCTCTGCTGGTCGTTTTTTTATCAAGAAAGTTAAATAGTGGCAGTTTCCAGAAAAATTAGAAAAAGAAAGTTCCTCTGCATAAAACAATTCTGGTACTTTACTGACCTCTACAGGTCCTTTTTTTTTAAGACAGTTAAATAGAGGCAGTTGAACAGAAAAAAAGTCCTTAAACGGAGGCAGACAAGTCCTGGGGCTGATCTCCAGAGCCCACAAAGTACATACACATATAAGTATAGTATATACTAATATATAAGTATATACTAAAGTATATACAAGAGGTCTCAAATGCTCGCCCTAAGTATATACTAAAGTATATACAAGAGGTCTCGAATGCACGACCTAAAAACGGTGCTCCTGTACTTTGTAGTTTTGAATTTTGCCTGTCTGGGTGGTTCTAACGGTTGATATGGAGAGTGAGCACATTTCTATATTTCAGAAATAACAGTGTGCTGTGAATATATAACACAACCATTTGCCAACAGAATGATTCTGTATTGCTGATGAGAATGTGCTTTAGAAATGGATAGATTTAAATGCTTGAGCTGGAATGTTTCAGGTCTAAATACATCCAGCAAACGACAATTAGTTTGTGAAGAAATTACAATGTATAAGCCCCAGATGGCTTTCCTAACAGAAACACATATTGCCTATAATGATCGAGCATTATTAAAGCATCTGAGTTATAACACTATTGCATGTACCTCTCAGTCAGTGTCTATCTGGGGGAGATGCCTTTCTGGCTGACAGAAACCTAGATTATAAAGATACTAAAAACAGCTGCTGATCCGAGAAGCAGATGGGTGATTGCCCTGTATTTATATGGTATTAAATTTGTTTTTGGCACAGCATATGGGTCAAACGTAGATAAACCTGGTATGTTGGATGGTTTATCGTTAGAACTAATGGATTGGAACTCTTAGTTATGAGTGATTTCAACTGTGATCTTGATTACAGTATTGATTCTAGCAACCAGGATGCTTCACCGGATGGTGAAAACCGAGGCTTCTATTTTAGAATTTGCCCCTTTACATCACCTGACTGAAACTTGGAGGGCATTGTATCCAACCAAGCCAGGATACACTTATCATTCCTCACCTCATTGACACTACTCTGTGATCGATATGATATTCGCTGGTCGCAACCTTTTACAGGCAGCTGTCATAGAAGTGTGCCCTAAGGTAACCTCTGATCATCATCCTACATTGCTATGTTTCAGCATACAAGCACCCACTGCTCAGAGGCATCAATTTTCCTTTTCCACGCCATCTTCTCTCTTACTCTGAGTATTTAACATTTATGTCAAAAGCCCTCTCTGAATTCACCTGAGTAAATGTTGGCACAGCTTCTCTGCTAGTAGTCTGGGACACAATGAAAGGTTTTTTTATTCGGGATAGCACTGCAGTTTGTTTTATGTCAAAACAAGGACCTAGCTGTAGGGCACTAGGCCAGTTCTTGGCGTCGACATGTGTCATACTGGATCAAGCTTGCGGAGCTGTCAAGGAGATGAATGGTCCTGTGTCGAGATGCATGGCGCAGAGAAGCCTGTTGTGTCCCTGTGGCTTCAGAACAGGAGGTCAACTGACTGACCCTTTGATATTGTGGAGTCCTGTGATGAACAGGCAGGCTGTTCTCAGCAGGACAGCACACATCAGAAAAGTCCTGGTGTGGCAACAGCGGTCCGTGGGCAGCAGAGCAGGTTTGCAGGACAGATTTCACAGTTGGGCACTCCTTCTTCCTGAGAGAGTCCACAGCTCCAGTAGTGATAAGAAAAGTTGAGGTCTAAGGTCCACTATTTATACCTGGTGCCCACTTTGAAGTAGGAGACACTTCTAGAGGTTTACATCCCCCTGAATTCATTGCAATTTCTTGCCTCCCTACCTTGGCCCCAGATTGTCTGGGGTCACAATAGACAAGTGTAAAAGCCCTTTGTCAATATGAACAGGCAGGGCAGGGCCTTTATGGTGTACAAGTGTGGTAAGTGACAGCTCCTCCCCCTCATTAACTCAGAGTGGCACATCATGCCAGTTCCTCTTTTCCCTTTCTATCACTATCTTAGAGCAATACACAAAGACCAACTGCCAAGTACATCTAGTCATTTGACCTAGGATGCAGGCAGCAGACATGCTTCGGACGGGAAAATGCCAACTTCCTAAAAGTGGCATTTTCCGAAATGTGATAAAAAATATGACTTGACAACTAAAGCGGGTATTTTATTGCAATTCTATAGCCACCACACTCAACCTGTCTACCTGCTCCCAATTGAAAGTTATCACTTATTATATGTAATAATGTAAGCCAATGTTATCATATGGAAGAGGTAGGTTTACAGAATTGAGAAACAAATGTTCGAGTTTTTCACTACCAGTATATATAAAACTTAAAAGTACAAGTCCAAATTTTAATACAATACACCCTGCCCTCTGGGCTGTCCAGGGTCTATCCTAAGGGTGAATTATATGTATTAAAAATGAATAAAAGGGCCTGGAACAAGGTATATGTTGCCAGGTTGAAGTGGCAATTTAAAACTGCATAATCAAGCTGCAGTGGCCGGTCTGAGACATGTTTAAAGGACTTCCTGAGTAGGTGGCACAATTGCTGCATATTGATCGTATACAAACTAGGACACTCGTGGTTCTTGGGTGGACTCTGAGCAGGAACTACATCACATGCAGGAGGTGGTAGGGTGTGGTTAATGTTAAGTATGAGCTAAAGAGCAGTGTGTGAGAGTATGCTGAGGAACTAAGAAGTATTTGACTGCAGCTCCTGTGTGGCGTATTTCATTTACATGCTCCAGGGCTTGGAAAGACGCTACAACAATCACTGCTGCAGGCCCATTAGTAGCATTTATTAACAGGCCCTGGGCACATGGAGTACCACTTTACTAGAGATTTACAAGTAAATTAAATATGCCAATTGGGAGTAAGCCAATTCTACCATGTTCAAATGAGTAGAGAGCACATGCTCTTTACCATTGGTTAGCAGTGGTAAAGGGCACAGAGTCCTAAGGCTAGCAAAATTAGATCTGCAAAAAATGGAGGAGTATGGCAAAAAAAGTATTGGGATGACCCTCCAGAAAGGGCCAAGACCAACACTAGATTTATTGATTTTGTTTATTCTATTTGACTTGTCTGTTAGATTTTTGTGTTCCAGAGATGTGTACTGTGCCATTTGTTATCTTCCCTTTCCGGTGTTTTCTAACTCAGTTAGTCGATCTCTCTTACTAAGATTATCTTTCGCAGAGAAACACAATCTCTTCATGCTTATATCTTTAACCCTGTACACACTCCCCTGAATGCACTATTTGTTTTGTTTCTTTCCCCATGCATTACGCCACCTGTACCTTGAAGGTATAAAATTAGTCCGAGCGAGCATGGCAGAGAGTCCTATTTTCCTGAGAGCCCTGAAACCTGCAAATCCAAGCAAAAAGTTAAAATAGCCTCCGCTTTGACCAAACCTCCAATGGGACCATCAGTCTATCCAAGATCCAAGATCCTTTTCACCCTTACATCAACCCATCCATATTGTTACATTTCGATCAGTCTTTTCACCTTTCCACTCATCCTTCATTTCATCCCACCGTTTGTTCACCATTTCATACATTGACAATTTCACCTCCTGGTCCATTCCCACATCCATTCCTTCATCCATCTTTTACCCACTTATCCATCCTTCCATCAATCCTTTCCTCCATCCACCCACTCCTTTAACATTTCCATTCTTTCACCCTTCCATTATTCGACCTTTTATCCATCTTTTCATTTTCTCACCATTCCATCATCAATTTACCTTTCCTCCAGACAACAGGTAAGACATCCATCCATCCATCCACCATTTTTTTTCACCATAACATTCCATCTATCCTTTCAACAGGCAATTCATCCTTTCCCCCTTGCATCTATCTATCATTTCTCCAGTCAAGTCATCCTTTCGCCTTCCGTTAATCACCCTTCCTTCCATCCTAGCACCTTTTAATCCCTTTGCTCTTTTCATTCATCTTTCTTTCTTCCCTTTCTTCTTTCTTTCTTTCTTTCCTGCTTTGTTTCTTCCTTACTTCATCTGTCTCTTTCACCCTTCTTTTCGCTTTCCTTCCATCTACCCTTCCTATCTTCTCCCCTTCTGTATCCCTTTTTCCTTGTACGATTATATCTACCATCAGTCTTTCTTTTCATCCCTCCCTATTTTTTCTTTTTTACCTTTCTCCTGCTCACCTTATTTGCCTATCTCTGTCCATTATCCATGTTTCCTCCTTTCTATTTATCTGCCTCCCACTCTGATCTTTGGTCATTCAGCAGCCCTTGCACTGCACCGTAAGCACTACCGTAGGATTCTTTTAAAGCATGCCTTATGAGCTTTTGTCTACAAACCTGCATATAGAAGAGATCCATAAAAAGAACCCAGCTTACCAACCCATCAGGCAAAGTGACATCGCCCTCTCCACTGTAGCTGCTAAAGTTCAAGGTTCAAGGAGCCACTAAATGCACACTAAGTCAGTCACTATAGGAGGCAGGACAATGTACTATGTAGGG
Source organism: Lissotriton helveticus (assembly GCF_964261635.1). Taxonomy (NCBI): domain Eukaryota; kingdom Metazoa; phylum Chordata; class Amphibia; order Caudata; family Salamandridae; genus Lissotriton; species Lissotriton helveticus. Next base: position 599,329,166 of record NC_136073.1, on the reverse strand, counting down.
CAGTGAAAAACAATAGTGCAGAGGTGTTTTATATATTTTGAAAATGAGGGTGTTGGGAATGGAATTTCCCCCACAATGGTAAACTGGTGTACCCCCCGAACACCTGCATGGAAACTGGTATCTTGAATTTTATATTGGCCCTGATGCCACTCTAACGTATAGTGCACGCAGAGGCCTGAGCCTGTCCACGGTACTGCTAGGTTCAGAACTTGCTCTATGACCTGGAAGCTGCAACAAAACACGCCCTCATAGTGGGCATTGGACTACTGTCCACGCTCTGGGTGTATCACATTAAAAGGTGGTGGTCAGTGTTTAATTTGTAAAAGAGTTCCATGACACGTCAGGACACGGATCTATGCAGACACGGAGAGCAGCCGATCGCGCCCCGTCACCTACACTTTAGATACCATGGGCCATTGTGCCATAAAGATTCAGACTGAGGGTCCCCCGTCTGTTTAATCTGAACTGTCATCCTTCCTTGTTTTGATAAAGACCCGCCGCGACCACCCACAGGGGCGCATGAGGGTCGAAACGTCGACACATTTATAGGCCCAGACTCAACAGGATACTCACAACAATCTTAGGAATCCTTGGTCAATAATCAGCATCTGGCCGCTGAAATCAATCTTGTATATATGTATATGTATTAATTCCTTCACACTGTATATGTTACCACACCCATTGAGCACCACTTCACAAAAAGTCACAAAATGTGCATGTTTTTATGACGGTCCTATCTTGTATTGAAAAATGTATCCTTGAATGCAGTAATTCAGATATGTTTGGAAGAAATTTGTTATAATTTATACAATATAACACATTGACCTTATGACTTTGTTTTTTGAGCATTTATTCCTCAAAGCGTACATTGTGTATCAGAGAGCTGTCTTTCGTTTGTCTACATTTATGAGCATTGTTCAAGTAATCTGTCTTACCCAACAGAACCATTTTTTGTTTAACTAATTTGTAAAAGAGTCATGCCGGTAACCAAAGCTCTGCTCTGAATACCGCAGCTGGTACAATTAAATTTCAGCGCTTGAACACCAAGGCTGGTAGTCTCAAACCACCTCATGTACCTTTTTAATTCACTACCAGGCACTCCTTGACCCTTCACCTTCCTCATGCAGGTCCCTGCTTTTTCCTTGAGCCTGGAAGTGGCATTTGAAAAACGATAGACCCAAATCAATTCTGAAGCAATGGAGCCACATGCCTTGACTGGAAAATGTGTATAAGAGTAGGATCCAAACCACCCCACTATGTTCCAGTCCGAAGTTATTCTTGACCAAGAAAGAGAGGGGCATATTATCAAGCAGGGCGATAGGCAATTATCGCCGTTTTAGCTGCCGTTTTCGGCCGCTAAGCGGCGATAATTCTATCGCCCTGTTAGCAAGGCGATAGCGAGCGGTTTGGGGCCCGCTTTGCATGTCAGCGATGTTTATCGCTAATGACATGCAAAGTGGGCGTACCCAACCAGTTAGCGACTGAAAGCAGTCGCTAACGTCGCTATCGCCTATTAGCAAGGCAGGCGTAGCGATGGAAATATTCACGCTAAGCGCGAATATCTCCAAATACTAACACCTGCCCAGACCAGTTCTTAGCCGTGTTATCCAATTGGAGGTGGATAACATGGCTAAGAGCATTTCGACGCTAATGCGTGAATATCGCTGTATTCTCAGCAATATTCGCGCATTTCGCCGCTATCGCTGGATTTTTTAGCACAATGGAGAAAAATGTTGCTAATAGCATGCTTTCTCCGCTAACATATCCAGCGATAGGCAGCGATAAAAAAATCGTCGCTAAGCCTATTTAGCGATAATTATCGCTACTTGTTGGTAATATGCCCCAGAGTTCTCCTCAGAGCACTAAGAGAGCTGCTGTGTAGCTAGGGCTGGTGTCTGCCTGACAGCCAGCCTCCCAGAGGTGGGAGGACATCACCTGAAGTCTGCAACTTCTTCTGGGGGTGCCGAAGGTCTGCCTGAGGTGCCTAGAAGCCTGACTGCTGAAAGAATGAAGGAGTGCACCTGGCCCTGCAGAAGAAGAGACGGTCCCGAGAAGAAGCCAAGCATGATACCGGCATATTGGGCACTCAGAGAAAGCTGACTATCCCAGAGAGCGAAACTAGTGACGCCTGGGCCTTGAATGAGCCCCACCCAGTCTTTCAATATGGTTCCTGGGTGAGCCACGTTAAGACTGATAAAGATAAGGGATCACTGTCATGCCGGTCAGTCTGCTGAGGATTCAAAAGGTCTGTGCTTTTGCTGCCAACGCAGCTCCAGAGAGATGCCCCTTCATCACTGTGCAGGAAACCCTGATTACTCCAAAGGCCACCACTGCTGGAGGGCCACCACCACGGATGACACAGCCTGGAGGCTGCATTTGCCAAATCTGGACCCTAGTCTGCATCCAGCTAGGAAAGCCTCCACTCCCGTAGATGAGGGTTGCCTCCCAGGTCTGCCTCAACAGTCTCAACCCTTGAATTCAGAAAACTCCTCAAGACCTGGCTTTTCGAGCAGTAGCAGCATCCTCACCCCAGCGCCTTGAGACCCTCACGGGTGAGTAGTGCGCTTTACAAATGATATGATTGATTGATTGATTGATACTGTCCCGAGGGGTAGTCGCCACTGCCACCGTGCCCCCCACAAGAGAGGACCTGCTGCCCTAATGGAGGGAGCCTGAACCTCAGCAGCCACACAGATACAGATGAACGGCTCACTAGTTTGGAAATGTGGGGCGTAGGCTACACCTGGGGCCAGAGAAACGATAGCACACGCGTAAGGCTTTTGATGGGGGTAAAGGAGATTGAACTGAGTTGCACATTTGAACAAGGAGGAGTATTTTACACTACCTTCACCTGTGCTCTAGCGATGCCGAAGCCACAGAGGGTTGTGGACTGTATACATAGGATCCTCACCCTAGTCGGGAGAGAACTACTGAAAGAGGGGGGTGTATTTTCTCACTAATAAACACAACTTATATGATAACCCTGTATTACTTTTCTTTTGAATTGTGTAGTATTTAGTCATGATGTGAGATTAACATACTTTCTTTTATAACAAAGATAAGCACTTTTCGCTCTGATCAAGATGATGATACTCCCCCGATTTCTTTACGTCCTACAAAACTTCCCACTACAGATTCCCAACGCTTGGTCCACTGAGGTGGCAGCGATACTCCGATCCTTTGGCGGGCTAACCCTCGTGCATCATGGAAGCAAAATGCCGGCGCTAAGTATATGACGGGGGCCTGGATGCAGTGGAAGTCCGTCTGCTGTACTGGGTGTCTCCCCTTCTTGTTGTCAATGATTGGCTGACTGGTGGGTGGACTGACTCCATATACCGACGAATTGGCCTCAACAGGGTGATACGACCAACTGATCCCCCTCAACCTTCCAGAAGTTACCAGGGTGATGTGCCTGTTGTGGAGGGCAGCCCACGGATTCACCGGTTAGGACAGGCAACTAACCCAAAAAACCCTGCTTTGGAAGGGACATTCGCTGGACAACACTGCGCGATTGGAAGGCTTTCGATATTGGGAACTCATCGGGGTCACAGTGCTGGGCGATGTGTAGCGCAGGTCCTCCATGTATATGTCTACCGATCTGCAGATTTGATTCACACTTTCCCATACCCAATTCCACAAAAATCTATAGCTGTGACACGCGCTGGGTCAATACCATGACCGGTTAACGGGTCTGGCAGGGTCCAGAGATTGCCCGTTACTGGACCCGTGTAGGTGTCACCGTCTCTGCAATACTGTTGCATTGACCCCGAAGATGGCCCTTTCAGGTCTCATGGATGACTTTGGTGGTGGGAGGGGTAATAGGACAATGGTTGAGCTGGTGACCCTGGTGGCAAAAAGACATATTGCAAGTACCTGGAAGTTGCCAGGCCACCTAGTCTGAAGTTGTGGAGATCCGACATGGACTGGTGTGCCAAGCATGAAGAACCAATCTTTATTTCCAGGGGTTGCCTCCAGAAATGTGAGAAACTCTGGGGCAAGTGGTGGGCGTACTATGATTTTCCTCAGTGATGGAAACGGAGCGTGGGGATGGTGGTTTACCCATGCAACCTATTGATTTTGGAGGTGGGTTGGGGCTAATTTGGGACGCAATATTTATTTTTATTGTGTTGCTACACCTTTATTTAAACCAATAACGTTTTTTTTTACAAAGGCAAGCACTGGACTGAATAATTCGTTATTTTTTTCTGTGGCTTGACTGTTGAGTTCTTGCCCCCTCACTACCTCCCTCAGAGTCTGTGACTGCTCATCCTCGCAATCCTGAGAGTTAATTGTAAAAAGTTTTTTTTGCAGGTGCAGGGCCATATTATGGCGGACTGGCATTACTTGAACTGCATGTAAAGCCTATGGTCCAATTATTTTCATATCCCTGGCCCTAGTTGAGCTTTGCAAAACTCATATTATTTCCTCAAATTTGTGTTCTGGGATTTAAGGCCCGCCAATTATAAAGTTTTACATAGTGGCATTGCTCACACTCTCTCCGCGGTCAATCTGGTCGTCTCTCCTTCTCTATCTCTCTTTCTCTCGGTGTTTTCTGCTCCTTTTCTTTCGTTTTTACGTTAACATTTATTTTTTAACGCCTACTTTTCACCTGGGCCATCATTCTCTAATTCCTTTATGTTTGTTTTTCCACAAGTACTGTACACTCCTCCCACCTTTACTTTTTGCATGTTCCTCCTTTCATGTTCCTATTCTTTTTTCCCTTCAGACAACTTTTCCCTTTCTTCTTTTTTCACCTCTCGTCATCATCTTTCCTTCCCTCGTAGTTCATTCCTTACTCCTTCACTACTTTTCTCTGCTGTCTTTTCCTTCTGAGTTGTCGCTTCTCCTCCCATCCTTTCCCTCTGCTTATGTACATCTAAACTCTCCTTTCCCTCTCTCTCATTTTCCTGTTCCCCTGTGACCTTCCTTTTCGCCCTTCTTCAAGATTATTTTTCCTTTCTTTTCCCCTTAATTCTGCTGTCCTTCTGAACCCCTTCTTGTTTCCACTCGCTCTCTTCCTATTGTCTTTCTTTTAGCTCTCTTTTCTCTTTCCTGTCTCTCTCTCTCGCTCCTTTCATCGCTCTTTCTTTTCTGTGCTCAGCAGCATTCCACCGGGGGCTGCTGCATCCCCCACATCTCTGTTGAGAATGCCAAGCAGACAAAGCTCGCCGTGTCTCTAAATATTAAACCACAAAATGTTTACCACACATTTTGGACCAGAAAACAGAATGCCTCTTTCTAAATATCGCTAGTTTTTTTTCAGCCCGGGCTCCCACCCGTGTAATGCCAGGCACGGATTGGCTCTGAGTTGCCTCGACCCTACATGCCTTCGGCGGTGCCCTCTTTTAAGCCTTGTGCTGCTGGGCCCACCCTCAGTCCTGCACTGAGGGGTCTGGGGTTCCATCCTTTCCTCCTCCCGTCCTCACCCCTTTCTTCTTTAATTTAGGGATTTGCTTTCCACAGCAGCAGGCATGGTTTCCAGGAACAGCCTTGGTACAGAAAGTGTGCTTCTCGCCGCTATATTTTTGTCCGTATTGGGTAAGTCTACTTTATTCGAAGTGTCTTTTAGGGGGGAGTGGGGGCGACGTTTTAACGGTGGTGTGGCGAGAGCTCCACGCGTGGTGCTCAGAATAAAAGGACCACACCTCTCTTGCACTGATGCACCTTCCTCCTTTCAGTAAATGCATGTATTCTCACCAGTGCTACATTTGAGGGACAGGACGAGCATGAGAGGGTGTGGCGTTAAGGTCAGAGCTGCCGACTTTGGAACTAGTGTCACAAGTTCGAGTCCCGGGGTCAGCCCATAATTCTGGTCAAATCACTTCTAATAAAAAAAATAATGTGACATTGTATAATGTAACTCGGGCTCATGTAAAGCGCTCCAATACCATCGGGGCAAGTTAGCGCTATATAATACTGTAAAATTATTGTGGAAGGATTGGGTATGGACATGGTTATGCCAGTGCACACAGTGAGTCCGCTCAGAATATTTGTCGTCGTGGTCTTTAGACATGCTCTGTGCACCAGACCTGAAGGGACACGGTTTGATGTCCTTATATCAAAGTTGTTTTTTTGTAATTTTCGCGAATGCTACGTTTACTGCCTATGATTCATAACATTTTCTGCATGTGAGGTTGCATGCTAAAATCTGGATTTCTTCCCACCATGTAAGATTTTTTGGGGGAAAATAGATCTTACGAATTTATCATGCTTCAAAGTTATGAGGACATTGTTTGTTAAAGTTAATGCTCAGGAAAAGGCCACATCCATTTGTAGCGCCAACAAACAAATGCAAGAAACTATTGTGATTGTGAAGGGAGCAACTAAGCCATGGCTTAAACTTCATTAGAAGAAAACCCAGGAAAGGAAAAGAGGTAAAAAATCGAGGTGTACACGAAAATAAAGTTTGTTCTCCTCACTAGTCCTAATAGTCAATGTTAGACATGTTCCTACAATTGATTTATCTGCACCTCATTGCGACCACGTCAATACTCTATCAGCCAGATGCATCAACAGATGGAATTGCGATTCCTAAATAGCGATTTTTAAGGAATCGCTATTTAGGAATCGCAAAAGCCCATGCATGTAGGAATCGCTATAAAAAAAACAATTCCTACACTTTCCCTAATTGCGAGTCGCAAATTGCGAGTCGCAATTAAGGAATGCCTCCCCATTCACTCATTCCTATGGGCCTAGAGGCCCATAGGAATGGATGGGAAGACATTCTCAATTTGCGATTAGCAATTAGCGAATTGCAAATTGAGAATGCAATTTCAAGGGTGCAGGGGTGTCCAAAGGACACCCTGTTGCACCCCTGAAATGAATTTGTGCACATATGTTGCGCACACACATGCCCTAAGGACATGTGTGTGTGCAACATGAAACTTTGAAAAATGCACAAAAGTGCATTTTTTTAAAAAGTTTTTGCAAATTACCATGAAGTTCAACTTCATGGTAATTTGCTCCCCCTATTAGCGAAATCGCTAATTCTTTTACTTTGTTGCATTGCATTTAAGGAATCTCAATTTGGGATTCCTTAAATGCAATCGCAATTTAAGGAATCTCAATTTAGAGATTCCTTAAATTGCGATTTTTGCATTTGGGATGATGCATCCCAAATGCAAAAATACAGGTCGCAAAGGGGCAGATTCTGAGGATCTGCCCGTTTGCGATCGGTTTTTAGGTTGATGCATCTGGCTGTATGTCTAGAAGTCGAAGATGAAGGACAGACAAACCAGTCAATGGGAGACAATGTGGCAATGCTGCTCTCCCATGCAGAATCGAGTTTATGATGTCAATTATATACTTGTCCAGTGCTTAGAGGACCAGGATTACAATGTGACTTATTTGAGTTGGAGCTGCTCCGCTTATCTAAGACGTTTTGTGATCTTGGAAAAGTTCTGTTTATCCCTGCGACTTTCTTTTATCAGACTTTTTGTTATCTGGAGACGGCTGTGGTCTTCTAACAGCAGGTGCCAGAGTAGCCCTGCTGGATACATTTTCAGCGTGTATTCCAGGGTTTTCCACCCTTTTGTGTACTAAGAGCTACTTATATTCAATGAAAATCACCCCGAGCTAGTACTATTTTTAGTGATGTAATAGTGACCACATCAGACAAGATTACATTAGTGGCCCCGCCATGCAAGATTTCTAGTATTGAGCACCTCAGTCCATCAGAAAGAGTTGTCAGCAGTAATATAAAAAAAGACTTTGCCAATTTTGAATGACTCTGTATGGGTAATACAGAACAGACATAGCTACGATGCCCCTGGCACCAAGACAATGATTTTAGTAATAAGTCTCCTAACACCACGATTTATCATTTAAATATCAGCTTTAAATATGTTTTGAAAATGTAGCCATTGTTCTCCACACATCAGCTTCTGAGTTCTGAAAATACACACATTTTCATTGAGAATGCACTCTCTCAATTTTGGCATTGCATACAATGTAGCATCATACCTTATCTCAAAATAACATAACATAAAGTTGTAGTGACATGACTACAGAACATGTGTTAGGGCTAAGGTTACAGCATCCTGTTTATATTGACTTTTCTACTGTGGTATATGTATAGTGCCTTTTTGTAGGGGAGTACCCAGTTTATATTGAATTTTCTGCTCTACTGTAGCAGATGTATATTGTCTTTCTAATTCATTATGCAGCCCAGATCTACAATTGCGTGGCAGAAAAGCAAATGCAGATAATAACCCTCCACGGAGGGCATTACCAGTGTTTAAAACCCCTGCAGCAGGCAATGTCACTTAAGCAGGGGCATAGAAAGATGGCATGTCTTAAATGTACACAGCAGCAATAAAGAACGAAGAAGACATTTGACTGATCTCTGAGTGGAGGGTAGCCTCTGGTTGAGGTCTGTGTGGAGGGTAGCCTCTGGCTGAGCTCTGTGCGGTGTACAGAGACGACTGATCTCTGAGTAGAGGACAGTCACTGACTGATCTCTTTGTGTTGGGTAGCCTCTGGCTGAGCTCTGTGCGGTGTACAGAGACTAACTGGTCTCTGTGTGGAGGACAGTCACTGACTGATCTCTTTGTGGAGGGTAGCCTCTGGCTGAGCTCTGTGTGGTGTACAGAGACGACTGATCTCTTTGTGGAGGGTAGCCTCTGGCTGAGCTCTGTGCGGTGTACAGAGACGACTGATCTCTTTGTGGAGGGTAGCCTCTGGCTGAGCTCTGTGGGGTGTACAGAGACGACTGATCTCTTTGTGGAGGGTAGCCTCTGGCTGAGCTCTGTGCGGTGTACAGAGACGACTGATCTCTTTGTGGAGGGTAGCCTCTGGCTGAGCTCTGTGCGGTGTACAGAGACTAACTGGTCTCTGTGTGGAGGACAGTCACTGACTGATCTCTTTGTGGAGGGTAGCCTCTGGCTGAGCTCTGTGCGGTGTACAGAGACGACTGATCTCTTTGTGGAGGGTAGTCTCTGGCTGAGCTCTGTGGGGTGTACAGAGACTGACTGGTCTCTGTGTGGAGGACAGTCACTGACTGATCTCTTTGTGGTGGGTAGCCTCTGGCTGAGCTCTGTGTGGTGTACAGAGACTGACTGGTTTCTGTGTGGGGGTCAGCACAATTCCTAGGATGCTCACATGCATCCTTTTTATATAGTGGAAACATCGGGTCTACCAGTGGTGTTCCTGCCAATGAAAAGATCCATGGTGATTGTGACTTGTGTAAAGTGCCATTTGTCTACAGTCATGGTCATAAGGCCACATAGCTTGCCTCTGAAGAATCAAACAGTGGCATATACAACGTAATTTAATATAATGTAAAGTATCATAACATTACATACAATATAGCAACATACACAATCACAAAATAACATAACATAACTTCGTGGCACGATTACAACAGAACATGTGTTAGTGCACCATACTTAGATTGTCTTTTCTACTGGGGTATAGTTGTAGTGTTTTTTGTAGCAGAGTACCTTGTTTATATTGTTTTTCTACTCTGCTATATTATATGTATAGTGTTTTTTTGCAGGGGAGTGCCCTGTTTATATTGTCTTTTCTAATGTGGCACATTTATATTGTTTTTGTAGGGGAGTATCCTGTTTAAATTGTCTTTTCTACTGTGGCATATTTGTAGTGTTTTATTTTGTAGGGGAGTACCCTGTTTATTTAGTCATTTCTACTGTGCTATATGTGTAGTGTTTTTTGTAGGGAACTACCCTTTTTATATGGTTGTCTTTATACTGTGGAATATTTATGGTATGTTTTGTAGGGGAGTACCCTGTTTATATTACAATTCCACTGTGGCATGTTTATAGTGTTTGTTTGTATGGGAGTACCCTGTTTGAATGGTATTTTCTACTGTGGCATATTTATAGTGTTTTGTTTGCAGGGGAGTACCCTGTTTATTTTGTCTTTTGTACAGTTGTATATTTATAGTGTTTGTCTGTAGGAGAGTACCCTGTTTAAATTGTCTTTTCTACTGTGGCATATCTATAGTATTTTGTTGTAGGGAAGTACCATGTTTATATTGTCTTTCTACTGTGGCATAATGATAGTTCTATTTGTAGGGGAGTAGCCTATTTTGATTGTCTTGCTACTGTGGCATAATTATAGTGTTGTTTGTAGGAGAGTATCCTGTTTATATTGTCTTTTTTACTGAGGCATATTATTTATAGTGTCTTTTGTAGGGGAGAGCCTCGTTTATTATTGTCTTTTCCATTGTGGCATAATATTTATAGTGTCTTTTTGTAGGGAAGAGACCTGTTTATATTGTCTTTTCTACTATGGCATACGTATAGTTTTCTTTGTAGGGGAGTACCCGGTTTATATTGTCCACCTATGGTGGCATAATTATAGTGTTGTTTGTAGGAGAGTACCTTGTTTAAATTATCTTTTCTACTGTGGTATATTTATAGTGTTTTTGTAGGGAAGTACCCTCTTTATATTGTCTTGTTTACTGTGGCAATTGTATAGTGCCTTTCCCTAGGACGGGCGGTGTTTGAATGGCAAGATGTGTACAGGGTCAAGCTTTCATTGCTGCTACATCAGACCACGGATTCTCATGGATGGCTGGCTGATAGGATGTAGGCATACCCTAGCGGATGTCTCACATGCAAGCCCGGCAGTGCTCCATTGGATGGACCGGTGTGGTTACAGAATGTAAAAATGGCTGAAAGGAAGTGTAGGGTGAAGGGAGACCTCAATGTTTATATGTCACACTGAATGCTGCTTGGTGGACGTGATGCAATGAAGGCTGCATAGCTACGAAATAAATGTATGCTCTGGGCAGTGACTATGTACATGAGTGTAGTTTAAGGTTGCCAAAGGATGATTTGTGAGTTAAGGTAGATTTCTCCAGCCAGGGCTCTCATATGACCAACAACTGAAATGTGAACCCCGACAGCTTTAATGATGAGATCGAAGACACAAGTGCAGCAATGCAATAATAAAATAGAAACTGGTGTAGAGCACGCACCCTCAGTGACATGAAGACGCATGGATGCATTGTAGGGCCAGAGGGCCTAATGTCAGTGTTGTGCACCATTGTTAGTATTCCATGGCTGACTCCAATCGATCCAAGTATCTTATCAATATGCGGCTAACATGCCTGTCCTATCTAAAAACTCACTAAGCTGTTTATTAGTTAATTCGCACCAGTAGAAAAGCGAAGAGTAAATAGCCCACAACCTGTATAATGTATGTTTTTTTGCCCACTGTGAAATTTAGCACTCCCTGAACCTAGTTGGGTAGGTATGAGCATTAGAGGGGGGACTGGATGTACTTAAAGTTTCAACTAGTAAGTTCTTAGTTGTGATTGTCTTCCAAACTAGCCCTTAGCTGTAATGGCCAATTCTCTCAACATTTATAAATAGTTTTATTTAAGGTATTGTTTGTGAATCCCCAGTTTCTGTGCTATTCAGCAGTTCGTTTGCCGAGTAAACTCAACCTGTAATGTAACCGCATGCCTCTCTTACTCTAATGGTCAATGGATGTCATTTCATTTGTGTGATCTGCAACCGACCTTAGTTCAAAAACCACCAGCACGAAGCAGATGGGACTTTGTATTGCCATTTTTATTATAAGCACGATCCTTCAACGATCGCCGTTGGCTAGTAAACCTGGACTGGGTAAAGTCACCCTGGTTACAACAGGCCAGGTGACAGCTAAGCACCAATTTAAAAGATAAAAGAGAATTTCAGTTACTTCATAGATACTTTCCAATGACCTCTTCCAAATAACACTGATGACTAAGAAGCAATTACAGCCCAGAGGAAGATGTTCAAACTCCTTGTGAAAGCATAGGACAGAAACCTTGTGTTTTAGCATCAAGACACATGGCCATGTTCGCCAACTATTTCATGTGTGAAGGTCTTCCTTCATGAGAAGAAGAGAACAGAGAGAAAATAGCTATGTTTTAGCCAACTAGTACACATACACAATACATGTCTTCAGTTGAGATATGTGAAACAATTAATGTGGAGTTATACCACATTATTGTGGTTTTGATATCAATCTAGCAAAATATTGTCAAGAATACTGACTGTGGGTTTATTTGTTTGAATATCATAAGTGAAAAGAATTCACAACTGAAATGGTGTGCCCTAATTATCATTTACCAAAATATCACCCCTGGGGATGTAGATTTTCTATTATTAACTCCAATGGGGTGATTGTTTTGTAAACAGTATTTAGGACACTATATTTCTGTTGGTCAATATTTTGGTTGTGATATTCTTGTACCACAAAAGATGTGGAGACAAACACATTACATCTACAGTTCCCTATCTAGGTACACATACCGTGATGATATTTTGGTAATCAGTACTAAGGATAAGATATAAAGTCACAACTTTGTGACCTACAACAGAAAAATACAAGAATTTACAAGAAAAACTAGAGAAAAGACTGCGGCCATCTAAAGGGCGGTCAAAATGTATTACCTCAAAGAAGAAATCGTAGAAGAAATCACATTTTCATCACGTATTCTTGCATTTAACCCTGTACAGCACTCATCTGCATTTTGGAGAGGTTCAGTCTACAAAGATATCACATATACATACATAAATACATACATCCGTTGAAACAAAACATACAGAAAACGGGGGTTTCTCTGCAGCAAATCCTAACCTTAAACGGCCAAGTTAATCCTACACGTTCATCCTTGCATCGGCTAAGCACAGATGAAGGTTTACATTCTTAATTATGCATATTGAGGCTCTAATTCTTTCCATTGTCAATCTTCTTCGGAAAATGTCCTCTTGATTAAATTATCAGTTTTGGAAGGAAGCTAGGCTCTTTACCCATTAGCCTCTAAAAACGTGCTCCTTAAAAAATCCTTATCCACATTTTTTACTTGTTTCCCTTCCCTGTCCTCTCATTTCTCACATCTGCATACATAACTTTCTCTTAGCTGATGTTGAATTATAAGGGCAAGATAGGCATACCTTGTATGTACCATGTCACTTGCGGGATGAAATTCTTGTGGCAAATAATGCATGATAACATAACTTCAAGAGACTTTAATTTACCTTTCAAATTAGGCAAAAAGGACATTGAGGACGTTAGCCATTTATTTGTTATAGTTAGCCACGTTTTCACGAATCATGGAATGCGAAGAAACAATAATGACATGAAGACAATATCAAACTGAACAAGTCTCCGCAGCCTAGTGAGGACCACTGAAGCAGTTTACAGAGAGATATGGATGATAATTTTCTGACCTCCTTGTGTCGCGTGCACAGAATATTCAGCTACTCACTGACCCACACTAGAAAGGAATGATATCTCCTTCTGTGTGGGCCAACACATTTGTCAGTGGTTGAACCAGTGGTCCACCTGTTGCATGTTCTATTTTCATCTGGCATTTTAAATATTTGTGGCATAACTAAACAGTAAATAAATCCAAAAGGGAGACGAATTTAGAGAGGTGGCCATAACTGTTTTTAGACTGAACATTACTAATGCTTTTTTGTGCTCCGGTTATTTCAAAGGAAAAAACGAACACATAGTTTGCCTCATTGATTAGAATCAATTTTGTGTTAAAGGCATCTATGTTCCTACGCCAAATAATGGCTTCTGGATTAACTCTTCAAAATTGGCCACGTCATAAAATGATCACCTTTTGGGGGGATTCATGTTCTGGCTATCCCTCAGAACTGTTGGTGGTTCGAGTTGTATCTGGTTCAATGTTTACAAATGCCATACAAAGTTTACACGCAATAAAAACATTTTATCTTTCATACCTTGTCCGCAAGACATATTTCGTAGTTGAAACACCTCGCATGTCCTCGAATGGAATTATATAGAGTTGTGTTCAAGTAATATCTAATCTAATTTGTTAATAGTTTGACCCTAAACAACCTGGCTCTTGGGATCTTTTGAATCCCTGGAATCTTGCTGAGAAAATCATTGGGTCTTGCAAACGATTTAGTCCAGGAATGCTGTTCTAATATCGAATTTCTTCATATTCCAGATTATCAAAGGGTACTTCCATTTTACTGACATTCATTATAGTCTTACTGATGAGGCACAGGCCCATCAACGATGAAACCTGTTTGGGATGGTGTACTGTTGACTGAAGAAGGAGTAGAGCTTAGCAGTCAAGACTGGACCGACTCTGGAGCGGGCGGAGACTCATTTGAATGTGCTAGGTCTGTTCTCCACTGCTGCAGTGAGAGTAAGAATGATGGACTGCAATGCTGAGTTAACATTCTGTATCAAACAAAAACTTTGTCAGGGGAAAATCTCCTCCAGTCTATCATCATAAGGTTTTCAGGAAGACCAAACAATCCATAGAAAAATGTAGCCACACTCTTGAAGTCACCTTCAAAAGGTCTTAATGAAGACAGTCATCTAAAGCAGTGTCATTTGTAGTATCAGCGTCTAAATCCCTAATTTCATTGACAACAAAGAAGAGCTGGAAGCATGTACTTACACGGGACAAGGAGGAAAACCTTGAAATGCGTACGTATTATAGCACTAAGTCAGCACAGTGCATTTCCACATTTGACAATAGTGAAAGAAATTGAAGTGGACTTCACACATGCAGCCATAGTTAGTTAATTGGTTGTCTTCTGGCTTTGTTACCATGCAAGAGTTGTGAAATCTCTTAAGTACTAAGGATTGAATAATTCCACTGTTCGAGACATGCCTTCAATATCATACTAGCCAGCAACATTTATCTAGTAAGATGAAAGGAATAGACAACTGGGGGATATGCTGCTGCAGTCTTGGAAGTGAAAGCATTTGCTTGCAATGTGGCCCTTAAGGTAAGAGTTTGGTCTTGTGTGCTAAGCTCTGTGCAGTACTATAATCGTATTCGGTATTTGTCAGGCACACACTTTGAAAAATTGTGAATGAAGATTAACTAGCTCATGGGCAACTTCATCCGTATTTACGGCAAGGACCTCCCATGGTACCAAAGATGAGTTTCAGTATATATGGGTCAGTCTTTGTAAATGCTATCCCAAACAACTTGGTGCTGACTAAGGTAAACCACTGGTGATAAGTGGGTTTAGTTTCATGACTATCTAATTTCTGGTGTGAGGAGTTAATATTAAAGCCTTGGACACTGGCAGGGTAGGGGAAGCAGATTTGGGTTGAAGATGAAAGGACTAAGAGTTTGGTACTGCTGAGTAGTTTAACCAGCACTGCAGTGAAACGGCTATAACTAGAGAGTCTGGCACAGTAAGACTCATCAGACATAGGCAGAATGGCTTAACAGTCGTGAGCTTGTTCGGTAGCTTGAGGTTTAATCTGATTCGTATGGTGTTATGCCATAAGGAAAAATTGACTACATTTATAATTTACAGAAGCAGATTTGCACTTTGCCTTAGATGGTGGTAGAGCTTCTGGTCTCTGGGTTGATTTGTGGGTGCAAGATCGCGTTCAAGCTACATTTTGGTGATATTAGTAGTGAAGTGATTTAAGATTCAGGCCATTAGGCAGAATATTGTTTTAGTTTTCCAGGTCCATCTATGACAACTCTTGGTCCTTTCCACATCCGAGGAAACATTGTTCATGGGTAAGTGATGAAAGCTCAGGCTGAGAAGTAGAAGGCTTCCATTACACTACGGCGGATCAATGGCACATGGAGCATAGTCAGGTTAGGATTATGATTCTGAAAAGAAATGGATTTACTCAATGTGGAAGGCTGCAGAGAAAAAAGAGAAGACATCTGTTATTTAGAAGATTGGTTCTAAGCACAATGCCATAGGCAGACTTTGCTCTATATAAATTGGATGAAGGGGATAAAGGAATGCTTTGTGTGCAGTTTGCTGCCAAGACCCAGATTTCCTTATTCACAGACACCTAAACTGACCCACACACTGTGACTCGCCCTCGGCTCTGATGATCTTACCCCTCACCCATCATCTGCCTCACCAAAAGCAAGTTTCCTGGCAGTTCTCTCTGACATAGATCATAATTCTGTCCCATCAAGTCAATGCAGGTTCAAAGGATGTCAAGAATCAGGTGTTTCTTCTATGAAACATTCTCCCTCTTCTACACATTGACCACAATGTTTAATCGACAAAAGTCTTCATCCTGTCACACAGCCAGTCTTGTAATATTATCTACTCCATTATCTCCCAAAAACTCATTACCAGACTCCAAACACCAGAGCCAGGCAGCCAGAATGTGCCTTAATATTCATTCACCAAGACCCTGTATACCTGCAGAAGTTGGCACCTCAACACAGCAACAACAAGAAGGAACCTCATGCCGTGTCTACTTTATGTTTTGAATAGGAAGACGGTCATCGAACTTGAGAAATCCTATATAGAGAATATTCGTCAACTTTTACATCTTCAATCCGCTATCCCTCCCTCTGTCATCAGGCTGGAATTGAATCTAAAATCATTCTCATCACTCCATATTGGTGCTACTATGATTTGGGCGACTGTACAAATGCAGATCCCACCATCGTAAAATCTCTGATTTATCTAGCACTCAAGAACATTTCAAACAATGTCATGGAACTGAATTGTTCTTCTTTAAACAAGGTGATAAAAGCACACAACTTAGGAGACTTTGAGAGTTTTGCTAAACTGAGTTGATCTCTACAGAAGCGTGTAACAAGGAAGGCCTTAACTCTCATTCAAAACGAGAAAGAAATAATCTTGTTTGGAAAATAAAAGCATATGGATCTGCTATACGAATCCTATTTACTGCCTCATCAGGATTATATCAATTCCAACTTGAAAGGTGCGATACAAAGGAAGTATTTAAGATTTAGACTGCTATACGTCCCTATCATCGAACTTGAGGGGTCTTGGCGGCAGACTCTACAGGGGAAAGAAGGCATCAGGTGCGGCTCTAGGCTCATGGCGGCCCTGGGCAGGGAGCGTAGGTAGGGGGCCCTGGAAGAGGGGGTCCGGGCCGGTGGGGTCAGGGTGTTTGGAAGTGGAACAGAGCCCGAGGCCACCAAATCCCTGCCAGGGGCCGCCACTCAAATATGTATCCATCCTCAGAGGATTATTTTATTAAGGATATATATTGGCGTGGTGGCCTGGGGTTTGGCGGCCCTGTGCAGGTGCACAGCTTGCACATGCCTAAGGCCGTCCCTGAAGGCATGTTATCTCTGAGGCTATAAAGAGGAAAGAACCCCTTACTCACCTATTGCGCATTTGCCTGAAACTTCTGCCCCTATGGAGTGCACCATTTTGAAGGGCACTAGTATAGGATTAATTTCTGAAGCGGTTAAATACTGTTTTAATTTTAATAATATCGGTTGCATTATTATATCAACAACATTTTTTAATTTAATTTATAAAATGTTAAGTAATTATATTTAAGTATGTTTTACAAATACAGTTTCTTAAAATCTCGCTTTAAAAGCTCACTTTGACAAGTGTGGGACAACCACTTACTATTTAGTGTAATCATTGTGATAAATGCAATAACATTTTGTACTACTACTACTCAGTGCATTAGTGAGCGGTGGACTGGCTTCTTGAAGCTGCGGGTGTGCCTTCCACTGATTTTCACGGAGATCCCCCTGCGGGCGGGTGCAGTGAGTGACTACATCTGCATGCAGGAAGATCCCTGTTGGCACCCTGGTAGCCCATTTGCCACTTTGCAACAGGTGTCCTGGTGGGGGCGCTGACTATATGACACCTCTATGCTGTGCACAGTCAGTGTCTCATTTTCTATGTGCCTGTAATATGGCGCAGTCGCGGAGGCAACATAGTCTCTCTTCTTATGGAGCCACGCCCTTAGGCAAATGAGGGCATTACCGTTAGGATCTCATTGGTGCAGTCTGTATGACAGAAGGGGCTGCAGGAGCGACTGTGGTTCCTTCTGTAATGCCGCATTGCATGGGGGAGAGGGAGTGGGTGCACATGGCCCGTTGCACGCTGGGGCACTTACTTTAATCACTGAGCTGACCCTGTGATACAACCTTAACTGTGACAAAGCGTCACTCATCAATAAGACAACCTAAACAGCGACTAGAAAATTCAAAATGAATGTGGAGTAATGAGGCTACTGCCTCGGTATCCAAAAACTCACCACTGTCAGAAAGAATCTGACAGACGAAAACAAGACAGTAGACTGCACTTACTTTATTATAGCCCATAATGTTCATTCCAAAGCATGGAGTTCAGATACCTCCTTTGCTAGCCCCAAGCCCTAGTAGGAAGCTTCCTGATAGTGGCAAGTAAATGTACTTGTAATGCCACTGATAACAGCAGTGCTTTTATCATGATAAATTGTAACCAACACTCTGAGCCAGAACTAAACATTCATGATTTAGCTGTAATAAGTCTAGAACTGCTTTCTGAGGCAGCACTTCCAATTTATGTAACAATGTTATTGTAAATAATCTACAATTGAAAGGCATTAGAAATAAAATGTTCCACACAGATTAAAACTGTGAGATATGTTCAGGCCATGAAAAGGTGAAGATGTCAGATTGTGGGTGAGGAACACGGTAGACATGGCACACCCAGAGCACACAAGGACTGAGCATTTGGAATGTATGTCAAGTGGGAAGAATAAAGGGGCACTTCAGCGCCATTGTTAGACCGAGGCACAGAGTTGCTATTCACAGCGCGTTGGGCGAGTCATATTTTGACACAGGTCCAAGTCATGCGGGTGCTTGAAGCGAGTCGTGGCTGGAATCACTTCATAAGAGCCTCCTACGGACGGGTCTCGGACACTTGCAGTGGGGGCCGAGGAAAGCACATTCGGGCTTTACCGAGGACCCATACAGACTGGCCACTGTTGCCTCTTCGTGGTAGGACAATGTATGCATGTTTGAGTGTCAAGAACCAAACCAAAGCCTTTTAAAGGTTCCCAGGTCATCATTCAACATGGTAGTAAGAGGTGACTTAATTATAACTAACACTAGAAATCCGTGAAGGTGCAGATACACAAAGGATGTTGGGGCATATTATCAAGCAGGGCGATAGGCAATTATCGCCGCTTTAATGCTATAATAGCTTAGTGCGAATATTTCCATCGCTATGCCTGCCTTGCTAATAGGCGATAGCGACGTTAGCGACTGCTTTCAGTCGCTAACTGGTTGGGTACGTCCACTTTGCATGTCATTAGCGATAAACATTGCTGACATGCAAAGCGGGCCCCAAAAACGCTCGCTATCGCCTAAAAGCTGTCGCTAACATCAATTAGCGACAGCTTGCTAATAGGGCGATAGCATTAACGAAGGGAGTATAGCGATGACAAGGAGGCCGTTCAAATGGCTTAATTCAGGGGTTTCTGTAATTATGGTACACTTTCATGTATCGAGGAGCACGTTCAGTAATGATGCGTCAAATATCGAATAGCTCCAGCCGGAGCTCCGATTCGTCAGGTCAAAGATAGGATAGCACGATGGATGCCTTAATATATCGCGATCTTGTGTGTGCTAATGGGAACTCAATATGCACCCATAGAGACTCAGAAAACTCCAGCCGGAGGTCCTGTAGGGTCAGGGCAAAATATATTCACTCAGTGGGGGCCTTTAGCTGGATTTGCAGAAACGGCAAACAAGATTTCTCAAGAGTCGGGTAGATTATCGTTGATGACAGTAAAGGATAGCATCCATCGTGCATCTTTGACCTGACGAATCGGAGCTCCGGCTGGAGCTATTCGATATTTGACGCATCATTACTGAACGTGCTCCTCGATACATGAAAGAGTACCATAATTACAGAAACCCCTGAATTAAGCCATTTGAACGGCCTCCTTGTCATCGCTATACTCCCTTCGTTAATTTATTCTTGTTTGTGAGTCCCTAACCCCATGGTACATCTTCGCCCTGAAGAAGGTGTGGCCTGAATAGGCCCTACACCGAAACACGCGTTGGCGTGGTGGCTGTGGATGGAAGAAGCGTAGCCTTTGTTAGCCATCTCCTCCTAAGCATCTTGCCTCCACAGTCTCATTTGTGCTTATGCAGCTAAATTTCACCTTTACTGCAGGCTTGGCTGTAGCAGTATGAGTGTAATGTATAAATGTTTGTGGATGTGATTGGTTTTATCAGTGTGAAAGTGAGTGTGACTCTAGTATGGTTGCCTGGTAGTGTATGGGACATGTATATACATTGTAAATTTATCTTATGAGAGGTTGTTTTTTCCTCCTTTTATTTAATACAGCATAGGGATCAGATCGTGACCCAGGCTACTTGAAAATATCTAAACAGATTAACAAATAAACAAGAAATAACAAAATGAAAATGGTGTGATGTGTACCTGGCTCTGATGTTTATTTTTGTCACCTTTATTTAAAACAAAGGATCCCTTGTGGGGCTGCAATATACACTCTGGCAGGGTTGCTGTTTATTCTATTTTGCAGGTATGCCTGCAAAAACCTGTGCATGTGCACAGAGGCGGAAATGTTGCAGAAACCTAGAAGGTACTTATGCCTGCAGAAACCTGTGCATGTGCACAGAGGCGGAAATGTTGCAGAAACCTAGAAGGTACTTATGCCTGCAGAAACCTGTGCATGTACACAGAGGCGGAAATGTTGCAGAAACCTAGAAGGTACTTATGCCTGCAGAAACCTGTGCATGTGCACAGAGGCGGAAATGTTGCAGAAACCTAGAAGGTACTTATGCCTGCAGAAACCTGTGCATGTACACAGAGGCGGAAATGTTGCAGAAACCTAGAAGGCACTTATGCCTGCAGAAACCTGTGCATGTTCACAGAGGCGGAAATGTTGCAGAAACGTAGAAGGCACTTATGCCTGCAGAAACCTGTGCATGTTCACAGAGGCGGAAATGTTGCAGAAACGTAGAAGGCACGTATGCCTGCAGAAACCTGTGCATGTGCACAGAGGCGGAAATGTTGCAGAAACCTAGAAGGTACTTATGCCTGCAGAAACCTGTGCATGTACACAGAGGCGGAAATGTTGCAGAAACCTAAAAGGCACTTATGCCTGCAGAAACTTGTGCATGTTCACAGAGGCGGAAATGTTGCAGAAACCTAGAAGGCACTTATGCCTGCAGAAACCTGTGCATGTTCACAGAGACGGAAATGTTGCAGAAACCTAGAAGGCACTTATGCATGCAGAAACCTGTGCATGTTCACAGAGGCAGAAATGTTGCAGAAACCTAGAAGGCACTTATGCCTGCAGAAACCTGTGCATGTAAACAGAGGCAGAAATGTTGCAGAAACCTAGAAGGCACTTATGCCTGCAGAAACCTGTGCATGTAAACAGAGGCAGAATTGTTGCAGAAACCTAGAAGGCACTTATGCCTGCAGAAACCTGTGCATGTAAACAGAGGCGGAAATGTTGCAGAAACCTAGAAGGCACTTATGCCTGCAGAAACCTGTGCATGTGCACAGAGGCGGAAATGTTGCAGAAACCTACAAGGCACTTATGCCTGCAGAAACCTGTGCATGTGCAGAGAGGTGGAAATGTTGCAGAAACCTAGAAGGCAGTTATGCCTGCAGAAACCTGTGCATGTGCACAGAGGCGGAAATGTTGCAGAAACCTAGAAGGCACTTATGCCTGCAGAAACCTGTGCATGTGCACAGAGGCGGACATGTTTCAGAAACCTAGAAGGCAGTTATGCCTGCAGAAACCTGTGCATGTGCACAGAGGGGGAAATGTTGCAGAAACCTAGAAGGCACTTATGCCTGCGGAAACCTGTGCATGTGCACAGAGGCGGAAATGTTGCAGAAACCTAGAAGGCACTTATGCCTGCAGAAACATGTGCACGTGCACAGAGGCGGAAATGTTGCAGAAACCTAGAAGGCACTTATGCCTGTAGAAATCTGTGCATGTGCACAGAGGCGGAAATGTTGCAGAAACCTAGAAGGTACTTATGCCTGCAGAAACCTGTGCATGTGCACAGAGGCGGAAATGTTGCAGAAACCTAGAAGGCACTTATGCCTGCAGAAACCTGTGCATGTGCACAGAGGCGGACATGTTGCAGAAACCTAGAAGGCAGTTATGCCTGCAGAAACCTGTGCATGTGCACAGAGGGGGAAATGTTGCAGAAACCTAGAAGGCACTTATGCCTGCGGAAACCTGTGCATGTGCACAGAGGCGGAAATGTTGCAGAAACCTAGAAGGCACTTATGCCTGCAGAAACATGTGCACGTGCACAGAGGCGGAAATGTTGCAGAAACCTAGAAGGCACTTATGCCTGTAGAAACCTGTGCATGTGCACAGAGGCGGAAATGTTGCAGAAACCTAGAAGGCACTTATGCCTGCAGAAACCTGTGCATATACACAGAGGCTGAAGTGTCGGCAGCAGAAACCTGGTATAGGAAGTGATGTCACCAGATATATACAGTTTAAATAAACTGCAAAAATGGACTTAGAATATTATGTCAAGAGGCACACTATTCAATTTCATCTTTATTTTGGCACCGTTTGGGCCATAAAAGATACATGAATCATCAATACATAATAAAATCATTTTCACATTTGCTTGCTATAAAATCTATACACGATATAAAATGCACAGCGGAGGAGAGATAGGAGTCATATAATATGATGAACTATAAATTACATAGTTTAGAACATATTCATAAGGGATATTGAGGTCAAGATATCATGAATACTACAACAGTTTTACAGTTTACAACCATTCCTTTCGCGAATAAATTTTATGGAAAGTAGAAATCTACTAATACAAAAAACAATCGTTCTCCTAGTGTCAGATTTGACGATTCTAAGAGCCTCCCTGCAAGTTCTTACACCATGAAGATTACATAGAGGCTTGATCCATTTTCTCATTGCTGACACATAGGCCGAACAAAAAAATAGAATATGTTGATCGTCTTCCTTAGAGTTGTCCGAGCACATAGTGCAAACATCGCTTGGTATTATAGCATTTTGCTCAGCATTATGCTCAGCATTACCTTCCCCGGCCCATCTGGTCAAAGTTGAGTTATGCATAAGATTGCCATACCTGAATTTCATAAATAAACTTTTGGCTATGGGTGGTTCGATTTCATCAAGAAAACTCTCAAAACAAGGACTATCCTTGAAAGTCAAGAATTTGTTAGTTAATGTTCCACCCTTATGCTCGTTAGCCAGATTATGTGCAATATAACCCCCAAAAACAGTTTTTAGTACTTTTTTAGCATTTTGGGGTAAATTTTCCGGTGCGTCCCAATATTCAGGCAAACCAGTTTTCTTAAACCAGAAACTAACATGCTTGAGCCAGGCACAGTAAGAAATGCACTGTTCCGTGGAGTAGAAAGTGATGTAACTGGACATATACAGTTTACATAAGCCCAAATTATGGATGTAGGAAAATATGCACACTGCTTGCCGTTACAGTCACTGAGTGCAGAGAACTTAGCACGCTCTTTATCTCGAGAAGATTGAGAAAGAGTACAAATCCGAGAATGTTGTCAATAGAAGTACATGCAGGGGTTCAAACTGAGAGGTTTGGACACAAGGAAGTCATGCAGGCTGACAAGTCATGTACCCAGAAAGATGTACGTGGACACATAGGAGGAGAGTCATGTCAGGAGAACCGTTCAAGCAAGCATAGAAAGGAAGGAGTGGTTCTAGCAACAACCCCAGTGATGCAGAAGAGGAATTCACTTTACTTTCTGACATTTTACATTGTAGGGTGTGTGATAGATTGTTGTTCATGTTTAAAGCCGCCACCTGCCAGCTCTCAAGCATTCTCTTGGAAGCATATATATACAGGTTTGTTTTTAAAACTTCTTCAGGTAACCTTGAGTTGTAAGTAACATTTCTCCTTTGTTTTTCATGAAGGTCTCCTCACAAATCTGGTGCCCTATATGGCGAGAGCTCCTGGCGTTCATGTCTGTGCTATTGTCTTTAGTGGGGAATGATTGAGAACGATGACAGGATCTATTATTTTTGTTTTCTTCTGCAGCACCTTTTCCTACCTTGGGAATCGACGTATACACTGCTCGTGAGGTCCATGGAACGGTGGGATCAAAGGTCACCCTCTCCTGCACATTCTGGTCAAGCGAGTGGATTTCAGATGACATCTCTGTGACCTGGCACTTCAAGCCCGATGGCAGCAGGTCCAGTCAATCCGTAAGGCTGCTACTCACAGTGTTTTCTTGTACAGATTTTATTCGTGTGAATATTAAACTATAGTTGGACCGCTATGCTTGTAATACTTAAATGTTGGTGAAGTTTGACCTTCAATTTTCCAAGAACCCTGTGACTTAGTTTATTCTTCAACAGATGTTCTGTCAGCCATAGCCAATGTTAATATTACTGATATGAAGGACCCACAAAATCTATGTACCTCCAAGATCCAATTTAGAACATGTTTATTTAAAATATTTGAATTGTGACTATTGAAACCACAGAGACCTTAGGCAAGACTGGTACAGCGTCAGCTGGTCGAACTAGCATTATGTCTTCGGGTAGAAAGAAGCATAGTGTCTGTGGGGGGCACTAGCAACATGTCTGCAGGCATAACTAGCACATTATCTGTAGGAAGGACTAAGGCAATGCATATTCAAGAGGTCATTAGAGTGTCTGCTGGTTGGGATATCACAAAAGTAGGGATATAATTGTGTATGTAGTCAGTAAATATTGTCGAGAAGAGCGTAGTGACTGTAGGTAGGTGACTCATAGTGTCTGTAGGAAGGACTAGTGAATTCATAAGTTGTATCATATCTCTGTTAGCTAAGCACTATTATCACAGTATAATATATGCAAGTAGGATCATCACAGTGACTGTAGGAAGAACCAGCATGGTTTATTTAGGGTGGGTTAGTCAGTGGCGTAGGGGGGGGGGGGCAGCATTGGTGAGTAAGTCGTGCATGTCAACTACCTCAACCCCCCCCCCCCCCAGGCAAACTTAGGGGCCGCCCCTGATGCATTTAGTCTAGCTAAGCCAATGGGGTTAGTAAACTCTCTGAGGGAAGGAATAGCCAGATATCTTTATGAAAGGATAACACAGTGTCTGTAGGTAAAACAAGCATGGTATCTATAGTGTTTGCATACAGAGTAAGTACATCATAGCTGTAGGAATATTAAGGACTAGGATGCAAGCATTGTTAGAAAACAATAGTATATGTCATGTTGCATCTAAGCATGACTACAATTGTATCCATAGGATGCAACCACATAGGCTCCATTTCATAAAGGTTAATTCTGTCATAAATGTAAGTTTATGACCAATTTACTTGTTTAAATACCTACCAAAAATCCACAGAAGGATTCAGGTGGGAGTAAAAATGCATTTAGGATGACGGATTTCTGTGCCACGAGAATAGATAAATCAGGACTCGTAAATCTATACAAGGGCTATGATGTGGGCATTCAAGGAGTGATTTACCTTGAAAGTTTGGAAACACCCACAAAAATGTACATATGCAAGCACTGCCAATCTGCAATCCGACCCTAACCAAATTGGCATTTCCAGACTCCACTTCAACCCCTTTTTAACCTGGAATTGATAAACGATTTACTGTAGCAAAAGGCTGGGATAAGTCTTCGGCCAGGGTGGGAAGGGGAACAACCTCCATATTTGGTTGACTCTATGGGAAGGATTTTCTTCAACATGAAATCCATGTTTTTTATAGAGGAAAAAATAAAAAAAACAAGTGTCATGATTTACATTCTGTTAAGTACAGGAAACCAGTGCCTGACCAGCTTCCAATGCGTATGTCTAGGAATTTTTATAACTTCCATAAAATTTGCAAACACACGTACACATAAATGTATGCATGTCGATGTACTACTTTGTTTGTGAATCAGGGTAAAAATGTCTGCAGGTGTTTACAGATCAGTCAATATTTGTAAGTTTGACTAACGCCGTGTATACAGTTACGTAGCATAGCACAGTTCCTAAAAATAATACTTTAGGATCAAAATAATGGGAGCGAATAAGCAACCCACAGGGCTTTTTAGACTAATTCACCGGACCAATTACCTCTACTACCTACAGATGTAAACACCCAACAGTTTTGAGACTACCGCTCAAGTTTCTTTATCAATTAAAGAGTAAACAGGTTCACATCAATATTGTCCACCACGTAATCTGGGCACATCCACCCAAACCCTCCACTTCCAACAGCATCCAAAATTAGCATTTTGCCAGGTAAGCTCAAAATGTATTTCAATTGAATTTTTGAAATCCATCGAGCTTCCACAACACTGCTGATAATCCAGATATTTCCAAACAAACTCCTGAGGAACATCACACACTTCTTACTTCATTAACATGTCTTTCTCATAAGGAATAGTTTTAGATCCTGTAGGAGAGGCAAACATTGTCACCTGAAAAAAAATGAAAACAATGGATCACAGGATTCCTAATAATCGACCCCAAACTCACCTTTCCACAACATCTAAGACGGGGTCTCCAAACCCTTCTGTAATAAAGCCTGGATCCTAATCCACAAAAGCAACAAATTCAAACTGCTCACAAGCACATACAAAGAACTACACAGCACCGGCTCTGCATACCTCAACATCCGCATACACCTCTACAGACATCCCATGCACATCCGCTCAGCTGGACTCTCACTGGCACGCATATCCCGCATCCGTAACGCCACAGCCGGAGGCCACGCGTACTCATATCCATTCCCCAAAGAATGGAACAACCTGCCTCCCCACATTAGAGACTCCTCCTTGCTTCTTGAGTTCCACAAGAAGTTGAAGACCTGTCTCTTGCATTAACCAACCAGAAGACAGCTGGCTGCCCACCTGCAAAGCGCCTGGATACCCCCATGGGTGATTAGCATGCATTAAATACACATGACATATTAAGAGCTACTTATGGCCAATGAAAATCATCCTGAGCTACGAATATTATTAGAGGTGTATTAGTGGCCACCATATGCAAGTTTACCAGCAGCAGTCACCTCAGTGTATTAGGCACGTTTGCCAGCAGTAATGAAAAAATGCTTTGTCTACATGTTTTATACATAACAGCCATAGATGCAATGCCCCAGATTAAAGTTTTTTTTTTGTTTTTGTTTTTGAAGACCTTTATTGTTATTACAGAGGTAAACCACAGCTTTGTGCCTACAACCCATTCCGACAGGCCGGCAGCGACAGTGTACAGATCAATCACATACCCCGGCTCTGGGCTCGGTGCCAATTTCTTACACAGCATGTCGCCTACAACCCACTTGGGCCGGCCGCGTTAACTGTTATACAAAGCTGTAGAATGAAGCGTATTACCGCAAGCATACTATCCGTTAATTGCAGTTCGTATTTCCTTGAGGTCTAATTTTTACATTTTGTCGCACTGTAAACATTAACAACAACTCGGTACAGAACGAAGAGGGTCACTCCTATTCCTCTGTGATTTCCCCGGTGGGGGTGGTGGACGGTCAGGGTCTCCGGATTCCAAGTCCGGTGTGTTGTGACTCCGAGTGGTGGAATGTATGTATGTATGGTGCACATCTTAGTGTACAGTCAGGCATGCGCTTCCCACTAGGGGAGGGGGGGGGGGCTATGTGTATAGTCTATGCCAGTCTCCTGGCATGGGGGCATTGTTCTTCCCTGAAATGACGAATCATGTGCAATGCGCGAGGGTAGGGAGGAGGGGGGGGGTGGAGAGGAAGGAGGGCGAGGGGAGGGGGGGGGGTGGGAGGGAGGAGATTAGCTGGGCCAAGCAGCACAGGTAGTAGGCCACAACTTCGACTCTCGTGCGCACCGGGAGCGATCCAAGTGCCACCTCACACTTCCCCCTCGGCGGCTCTAGTAATCGCGCGTAGAGGAGCATTGCAGGCAATAAATCCCAGCCGGATGTGTCCCAGCAGGCGGGTGTCAGGCGCGCTCTATCACGTCCTCACTACTGGGAGTCATTACCAGCTTCAGCAGCTGATTGGGCGCGGAGCAGGTAGGCGGTGAGCGGGCCCCATAGATCCTTGGGACGCGATTTATGTGGAAGTAATTCAGCGTAACTGTGCAGCTGGTCTTGCCAGGTTGACATTGTCGCCAACCATATTTTGAATTTGGGGGCACGGCCCCGGCCCCATCTGCACGCCACTTGGCGTTTTGCAAGAAGGAAGCCCATTGCAGTGAACTTCCGGAATCTGTTATTCGATGCGGTGGGGAGCCCCAATAATGCAACCCTGGGACAGGCTTCTAATTCTATCCCTACCATTGTGGACATGGCCTCTGTCACCTGCGTCCAATACAGCGCGACTGCCGGGCATGACCACGCTAAGTGCATAAAGTCCGCTCCTGCCTGTCCGCATCTGGCGCAACGGTCATCTTCTCGAAGACCAAATCGGTACAGTTTGGCAGGAGTGTAATATAGGCGGTGGAGGAATTTATAGTGGATCAGTCTGAGGCGAGCATTTCCCGTCACCGAAACTGTATGGGAGCAGCTGTCCTCCCATTGTTCATCCGAAAGGGGAGGGTCTAAGTCCTCGTCCCAGTCTCGTCTTGCACGCAGTTCCGGGGGAGCGGAAGATGCATATGTGTGGTTGTAGAGCATGGAAACAACGTGTTTCGGGGTGTCCTGTTGTAGCAGTGCATGCAGGGGCGCAAAGGTCTCCGGCTCATCAGGGAACTGCGGTGTTACAGATTTGATATTCTGTCGGAGCCGCGTGTATAGGAATGTGTCCATAACAGAAGGAGTTTGCTCCCCGAAAAATTGAGCCTTCGTGCGAAACTTGCCATTCACGTATAAGTCTCCCCATTTGTAAAGGGCTAGTTTGGAGAGTAGTTTACGGCCTATTTCCTCTCGGGCAATACTCACTCTAGGGTCAAATGCCAGAATCATTGTTGGGGAATACATAAGGGTCACCCCCATACGCTCTGCGATTCTACGCCAGGCTCGTACTGTACAATCTACCGTGGATGGGTCCCGGTCCGTTACACTAACCTCCTTATAAAGGTACCCCGACGGTTTTTCTGGTCGCATATATCCGTCTTCCACAGCGAGGTGCGCCATGAACGGCGGGGGATGAAGCCAGTAGGAAGCAAAGTGGCCCTGTGCGCAGTCATAGTACAATCGGAAGTTCGGCACCTCAAATCCACCCAGATGGTAAGGTAACATGAGCGTCGTCAGTTTTAGCCGAGCCTGTTTCCCCCCCCATATAAGTCGGGAGAGTTGGGACTCCAACGCCTTAAAGAAATGCGGGCCTGGACTATAGGGAATATTAGTGAAGAGGTACAGCAGCTTAGGGAGTATGACCATTTTGATCATGGATACGCGCCCCGCCATGGATAGCGGAAGATGAATCCATTTCGTGATGCTGTCCGTTAATTTGTCAAGGACCGTACCATAGTTCGCTCTGAACAGAGCATCACGGTTTCTGGTCACGACGACTCCCAAGTACTTTATCTCGTCTTGTGCCCATACTAGCGGGTAGTCAAGGGGGAACTGGGGCGTGTTATCAGTGAGGGGGAACAGGGCTGACTTGGACCAGTTGATTTGTACCCCCGCTATCGCTCCAAATTTGGTAACCTCGCGCAGTAGGGGATTGAGATTATCTCGCGGTTTATGCACGTATAAAGTCATGTCGTCCGCGTATAAGGAGACGAGCAGTTGACGTTCTGGGTATATCAGGGACCTGTGGTTATGGTGCTGGCGGAGTTTGGCTGCCAGGGGTTCGATTGCTATCGCAAATAACACTGGAGATAATGGGCAACCCTGTCGGGTTCCTCTATGTATCTCGAAGGGTGCGGATCGGGACCCGTTTAAGAGTACCGAAGCCCGAGGTTTGGTGTACAAAAGTTTTATCCAATCCAAAAAGCTGAATGGAGTACCCATCCGTTCCAGTAACTCCAAGAGGTAGTCCCATTCCAGGGAGTCGAATGCTTTGGTAGCATCTAAGAATATTGCAGCTGCTTCACATTTGGGGTCTATATCTTGCATGATCGCCTGCAGGGTACGAAGATTGTGCGAAGTCGCACGATTCGGGACAAACCCCGCCTGGTCAGGGAGGACCAGCCTCTCCATAAGAAGATTCAGGCGCGTCGCGAGCACTTTAGCTAGTATTTTTACATCAGTATTTAAAAGTGACAGGGGACGGTAGGAATCGCAAAGCTCCGGAGGTTTACCTGGTTTAAGCAGTGACGCTATCAGAGCCTCTCTCATACTGTCGGGCAGTGTGCCTTCCTCAAGAGCCGAGTAATACACCTGCTTCAGATGGGGGCAAGTATGTGGATGTAGGTTTTATAGAAATCTATCGGTAGCCCATCCGAACCCGGGGATTTGCCAGATTTCATGGACATTATGGCGTCCTTTATTTCATCCAGCTCTAGTTCGAGGTGTAAGAATTTCTGTTGCGACGGGCCTAACCAGGCAATAGCCGTGTCGTCAAGGTATGTATGAAGCTCCAGCGGCACCCGCCTCTGTGAGGTGTACAGCGCCTTGTAGTGATTCGTGAGTACACGGAGCTGCCCCGGCAGGTCCCTCTGAGGCACCTGATGATCATCGCACAGAGAGGTAACGTAATTACAATGTCGAGGGGGTTTTACTGCTGTGGCAAGGGCCCTACCCGGCCTATCTCCCTCGCCATATATGCGCGCCATGTAGGGTTTACCTCGGAATTGACTCTCTTTATCCGCTGCTTCCGAATATTCATTGATCTTCTCCCTGAGCTGAGCTCGTTTCTCATTT
Source organism: Lissotriton helveticus (assembly GCF_964261635.1). NCBI lineage: Eukaryota > Metazoa > Chordata > Amphibia > Caudata > Salamandridae > Lissotriton > Lissotriton helveticus. The sequence goes on along the minus strand of NC_136073.1, from coordinate 599,298,712 downwards.
CCCGTCGCGCCGCGAGTGACTTCCCTCTCAAGTGTGCGTAACTCGGACTCTAACTTGCGCAGCTCTCCCCGCAGGGATTTGAGTACTCCACCACCTTTGGAAATGCACCAACCCCTGACGGTGACTTTGAAAGCCTCCCAGACAGTAGTTAGGCTGCCAACTGAGTTAATATTACGGTCGAAGAAGTCCTGTATGTCCATTTCAAGTTCCGACTTAAAGGCGGAATCTGCAAGATGCGCGGGGTTGAGGCGCCAGCTTAAATAAGGGGAGACTTCATGGGGGACGCGCAGGGTAAGGAGGACCGGTGAGTGGTCCGAAAAGGTACGAGCCAGGTGAATGGTGCGAACTACCCAGGGTGTGAGGCCTGCCGCTAGGAAGATGTAATCTATGCGAGCCCAGGTAGAGTGAACTGCTGAATAGTGAGTACCCTGGCGCATGGTGGGCTGTGAGTGTCTCCAGGCATCTACTAAATGGTGATCCTCCAGAAGTCCCAGTAGGGAGCGTTGAGTGTTAGTGTAATGTGTCGATTGCGGGTGCGATCTGTCTAGAACAGGTTGGACGGCTGTATTGAAGTCCCCCCCAAGTATTACATGAGCTATGCCCAGGGTTTGAATTTTGCCCCACAACGTGAGTAGTGCAGACGGATCATCTGTGTTCGGGCCATAGTAGCAAGCAATGAGCACTGTGTGAGAGTACAATTTCCCCCAGACCATGCAGTATCTCCCCCCACTGTCCATGTCAGTGCCCGCTAGGGTGAACCCTACCCCTCTACGAACAAGGATCGTGACCCCTCTAGCATAACTGGAGTAAGACGAAAAGACCCTGCACGAGGCCCACCTGGATGCGAAAAGAGGGGACCCACTCGGCAGCAGATGAGTCTCCTGCAGAAGAGCTATGTCCACACAATGTCTGTCTAGGTACCCCAAGATCTGTCTTTTCTTTCTAGGGTTATTGAGCCCTCGCACATTCCACGACAACACCTGGAGCCGGAGCTCGGGTGGCGAATCAGTTACGTCTCCCATCCCCACAATGACAAGTAAATAGAACAAGTAGGTGTAGCAACATGCATCGAAAAAATTTCAGCAGAATGACAAATTAGGACAATACCCAACCCTCCACCCTGGGGTCTCCTCCCCCTGGGACACAACTTCAAGTGACCAAAAACAGTGTAAGGAACTAGCTGACCCTTCGCTCCACTCCTCCCTCCGGTAACCCCAACAGACCGGATCAACTTCCACCCCGCAACACTGAAATGTCCGCCCCCTACTAGAGTAGCCAGTGAACTGATAATCATTGAGGCAGTGCATGCGTTCCACCCTCCCACTCCGGCTTCCCCAACTTGCCGGGCATTCAGCACCCACCCTCCCTCCCCCACCCCAAACAGTACCAAAAACAACATCATAACTACAATAATCCTGACCCCAGAAGGGGGAAAGGAGTCATGGGGATCGCCCATTGGAGGCGTAGTCTAAGGGGCGCCAGACCTGCCCTCCACCTCCTTACTTGCACCCACTGGCATCCGGGACCAGTCCCAGATTTCGGCCGTGGGACGGAGGTGGGTGATCCGGCACTTGTCAATGTTGTAGATCGGTGAGAGAAAAAATTTTGAAGTGTTACCTCACCAGTAAGTGTCGCATCTAGACCAGAGGATGTCCGTTACCGGCGATGGTACCACGATGATTAACAGGCTGCCATGATTAGTCTTGCTGGGATAACGGAGATTGTGACCTGGACCGTCGTTCCTCCCTCTCTTCCCGGAGTCTGTCCTTCCTCTGCAGCTTCAGAAAATCCTCCACCTGTTGTGGGTTGGTGAAGAAGTGGTGAGTGCCACGGTGTGTGATCTTTAACTTTGCAGGATAAAGCATGGCATATGGGATTTCGTGGGTTTGTAGTTTCTTTTTCACGGCGGCGAATTTGCGTCTTGCATCTTGTACTGAGGGGGTAAAATCAGGAAAGAAGGACAGCGTTGCGTTGCCATAGGATACTGTGCCCAGCTCTCTTGCGCGACGAAGAACTGCGTCTCTGTCCCTGTAGTTCAGGAAGCGGGCGATGATAGGGCGCGGAGGTAACCCAAGGGGGGGAGGTGCAGCAAGCGATCTGTGTGCCCGTTCCACTATCAGGTGCGGGGAGAAAGAATCTTGTCCGAACAGTTCCACCACCAGTTTTTCCATGAAGATCTCCAGTTTCCCAGTGTTTGTGGTCTCCGCAAGGCCCAGGACGCGGATGTTATTGCGCCTGGACCTCGCTTCTAAATCTTCATTTTTATCCGCAATTATTTTGAGCAGTTTATCCATTTGCGTAACTTGCTTGGTGGTTGTCGTCGCCCGTCTTCCAGCACAGAAATCCTGTCTTCGGTTTCTTTGATACGGGTGTCATGTTGTTCCAGTCTCGTCACCACCCTATCCATTCGCGAGTTGATGGTGTCAATCTTGGCGTCAATGGTTGACAAGCTCTGCCGCATTCCAAGCAGGAGCGTTTTCCAATCTTCGTCCGGGGGGGACTGTGCAGGGGGGCTTTTCTCCACTTCCGACGTTCTCCCGGCAGGTTTCTTGGACTCAAACGGTATCTTGGACTGTCTGGCATCGTTGCGTCCCATTTCGCGCCTCGGGGTCCGGGTCGCCGCCAGTGAAGAAGCCGCCAGAGTCACAGCTAAAGGAGTTCCGACAGTGGGGGGCACAGGCAGTCAAGCTGTACAGTGTGAGGTCTCCTGTTTTACCTTGTCGCCTGAGCTGGGTGGACGGGCGTCGGTCACACTTTGGATTCCCTCGCGTCACTCATCCAGTCCCTAAGCTGGTGTAGCCGACCTCAGGGGCAGTTAGATCGTCAGATTTTTCCCCCCGGGAGAGGGGGTGTCCTCACAGTGTCTTTCGGATCTTTCTGGAGTCAGGGATCCACGCCACCCAGACAGGGAGCCCACTCCACGAGCCAGGCAGGACCACAGTATTAGAGGGGCCCAGCAGCCACTCCCAGGGGGCGGTCAATCAACATCTCATTTCTGCATCGCCTAGGCCAGACCTCCGGTAACCACGTGGCCTCGCAGATCAGCCCCCTATTCTGTACACGCAAGTCGCAGTTGTAGGCCCACTCACTGTCTCCCCGCCAGGGTTCCTGCGCTATGAGGTGAAGCAGAGACGTAGCTAGTATTGCAGTAGGCGAGGCTCCCTCGCAGCGCAGGTCCGCAGCGCAGATCAGGCCGAGGCAGGCCGCTTCCTCTCGCTGTCTCGTCGCGCTGTGCGACAGGCGCGCTGTGGAGTACAAGCAGGGGGCCATCTCAGATCTCCCCAGCCCAGGCAGTCTTAGCGGAGCAAATTAGGCGCGAAATGCAGGCGCTCGATCCCCCTCACCTCCAACGCGGCCCGTTGAGCCGCCAGAGCCTTCCCGGCTGAGCGCAATGTACGGCGCTGTCTTTGGCGGGAACTGCGTCAGTTCAAAAGCTGTGTTCGCTGCACAGCCCAGCGCCGGGGTTCCTGTCTCAGTCTCCTCTCGGGCCGGCCTCAGGGGAGAGGGGGGGAAGGGACACAGCCTCCGCGCCGCCTTCCGTCAGTCTCGTTGTGTGGGCCGCTGATCCCCGGACTTTCCTAGTGTGTGGGTCCGGCAGTGTGCAGTCTCTGCTCCGTCAGCCACTCCCGCTCCGGAAGCGCCGGCTTCTCCCAAGGCGGCCGGGCGCGCAAAGTCGGCAAGTGACACACCGTTGTGTGCGGGGTACCTTAGTGGAGCTGATTATAAGGGTTCCAGGTCAATTCAACCGATCAGGATGATGAAGGATTGTAAAGAGTGCCAGGTCGGGCGGGAGCCTCACTCCAGTGCGGCCATTACGGTTTGGCGCCACCTAGCGCCTCGCCCCAGATTAAAGTTAATAATATTAATGTTTCTCCCCAGCGCTGTATGATTTATCACTCAAATATCAGTTTAAAAAATATTTTTGAAATTCAACCATTTTTCTCCAAAAATCAGGTAATGAGCTCGAAAAAATGCACACATACTTGTCTCAAACAGACATTTTTCATTTTTGGTATACATATATTAGTTCAACCAAGCAAAATCTTCTAATTTAGTATGCTGGACTGCACACAGGAGAGCTACTTACAGATGGGGAGGAGCTACCAGTAGCTAACAAGCTACTCCTTGGAGAATTTTTATCTAAGATAATCAAAAAAGACCACCTCACGGCTCAAAACACCTTTGCCATGGAGTCTGACTGCTGCAGAACTGAGGCCTGACTTTTGAATGTCTTATTAAATATCCTTAAAATAATTACTAACAATTATTTTTACTTAATGGTAAACCCAGTGATTCTTGTTGTAACATGCAAGGATTTCTCCTTTAAATACTATTCTAAATATTTTTTGACAATAACTAAAAAAATGAAAAAGCAGTCCAAATTGAAATGTGAAGCCTTCAATAATCACAAAGGTTCAACAGGTCATCTGGACCAAGTCAATCAATCAATCAGTGTTCTTATAAAGCGTGACTAGTCACACATGAGTGTCTCAAGGACCTGGATGGGGCTGTGGGTCTGCAGTTCAGTTGAAGAGCCAGGTCTTAAGGTCCTTCCTGAATTGCCTCAGGGATGGTGATTGCCTGAGGTGCAGAGGCAGGGAGTTCCAGGTCTTTACAGAGAGGTAGGAGAAGGATCTTCCTCCAGCCGTGGTCATGCAGATCTGTGGGATGGTGGCCAGGGCCAGTTGAACTGTATACTTTCCTCTATTGGAGTCACACAAATATATCCGCACTGCCACCACCCTGCAATGGGGAAAACCTCTTTAAGTACCTCGGGGAATATCTCACAGGGACCAAGCAAAGTACTTAGGAGAACAACATTAAGCCCATGGTTGCCCAGGCCTGACGGGACATGGAAGAATGGGAGACCACCCCCTTTACAAGCTGGCAGAGTACCCTTATCAAAATGATCCACTTACTGAAGTTGCTATACACCTTGCAAAATTACCCCTATGAAATACTCCCAGCCTTCTTCCACACCCTGTAAACAGCACCCCCAAAGTTTCTCCTTAAGTGGGGACAAACCCCATAAAGCAAATATGTGCTGGGACCCTCTAAGTGTGGCCTTGTAGTAGCCAACATTAGCAACAACAACAAACATTGAGGGAGGGTCAAAGGGGATTTTAAAGACCACACTCAGATACAACCCCAAACAGTATTAAACAAAATAGAGTATCAGAGGGTCTATGGAGCCAAGACAGGGAGCGCTATGTACATGTCTAGAGAGGACTAACCATAACTGCCTTCAACAACATACCAATGATGTACGGGTCAACCTCACAAGGAGCCTGCCCAGTGATCATGTGAGGATTCCCATCAGTCACCACACGGAACCGCCCTTCATCATTTGGGTTCCTGTTGGGACCACTACTGATGTTATCTATTCTATTCTACATGGAGGGGTCTGGTAGCAAGATACCCTCTCATGATCAATTAGATTAACGTGGTCTCAGATGGAGATGATGTTGTAAATCAAGGGGGACTGATATCGTAGTGCAAAGATTGTAACACAAAACTAAATGTGTGTGAATTAAAATTGGATGAGGGGGTGCTGAATGTAACTTTATTCTGTCGCTACCCACTCTGCCAATGTTAAAAGAAGTAGACAAGAATAATCCAATGATTCTTGGGTTATTTCATGTATAAAGGGGTCAACATGTTTCTGCAATGTTTGACAATAGTTGTCATTGCTTTCATCAGGATCATTATATAAACATGCTACTACGAATTAGTGCTCACAACGAAAAAACAATGAGTGCTCAAAATTATGAATGAAATAATAAATATTTCAAAACCGATACTGGAGTCACCTGAATCCACTAGTTGTCTGTATCGGTAGTTCAACCTTCCAATGTGGAATTTACCCAAATGGAGGATGTATAAACTTCACCCCACCTGGCCACGGCTCAGGATGAAGGGGAAGCACCGCTCTGTCCGTCGGTGCCTCGCGAATGCGTCTGAACCGATAGCCAACATTAGACCAGCCACATTGTACATATTAACCACTGGATATTAGGGAACAGGGCGGACCCATCCATGGGTATAGGACTCCGGACCTTGGAACGATACGGAATCTTTGACTTACTCTTCGGCCCACCCCGCAAGCCTGTCTCCCTCCAGCAACCTGAACATCACATGCATACTGGCATCAGGCCTTGCGGTGGATACGCTGACATGGGACCCTGACCAAGGAGACCCCATTGTGGGCCAGAAGTTGGCTCTGACACCTGATCGCCCTGTGCGGCTTCCGAGCCTGGGACACCATTGGTATCTCGAAACTGGGCAAAATCTGGGAGGGGGGCACACAGTGTACATTCCAACACCATTTCAATGTGTACAATATGCATAGATTGCAATTTTATCGATACTTACAACTCAGGCATGCCCTGGAACAGCATTGAGGGGCTCTTCCGGTAGTCCATGAGTACAAGCCACTTGAGGCTCACATTACAGTCTCCTCAATTCGAGCCAAAAGCATTTCCAAGATATAACTCTCCCCAGTCAACAACACCCCAGGTCCCAAGGCCACATTGTGGGAACGGTGGGAATAGGACATAGGCACACTAGCGGAAGAAGACTGGGTGGAGGTTAGAATTATTCATTCACCTTAAGCTAGTACAACTCAAATATCTGCACACGGTATATTTTAGCCCAACTAGGCAGCACAAGATGAACTACACCCTGACCCTCACTGCCTATGCTGCAGAACATAACTAGGCAGCTTTTGCTACACGATCTGGAAATGTAGATATATTCAGTTATTGGCACACTATATGCATGTCCCCGGATGACACTGGAGAGCAGAGACACTGCCTATGCTGAATGAATGAAGACCCAGAATGGACTACTGAGCCGAGGAAGAGTGGCATGACTATAAAGCTAGGGGCTGCCCCGAAAACATAGTAACATTTGGGGGCCTGGACTGCAGGTTCCATACGTGGAATGTAGTGTGTACTTTTGGTATAGGGAAAGCTGAATGACTTAAATAGGTGGAGGGCTCAAGGCGCTTGATGTGAAATACATTCCTCTGTACTTTGTGCAGTGTGATCAGTTAAGCACTCTGTAAAACTAATAAAACAGATATGTCAAAAGAAAAAAAAGAAACTTTATAGCAATGGGGTCTATTCAGAAAAAGAAAACTAAAAATATCAGAGAACTCCACAAAGTTCTTCCCTGTAAATGCACATTTTTTTCTCCGTACGGAAAACATTTTTCCCACATAGAGAAAACACTTCCTCTATGCCCCTAGCAAATCTGGGGATGAATAGTTCGCTTTTCCACCCTAGAAGGGGTCAATCTCTGACATTTTCCATGTCGGAAAGGGTGTTGCAGAAGAGTTTGACAGGGAAACATCCTTTACAACGCAACTTTTACCAAGCAGTGCCTTTACGACGCAACTTTTACAACGCAAACCATTACAACGCATTGCGCTGGGGGGGCGCTCTAGGATAGGGAATAGGTTTAATTTACTATCCAACACCTTCCCTACTATCCACGGGGACTGGAGTTGGAATAGTAAATTAAACTATTCACTATCCAGTGCCCCAAAGCACTATGCGTTGTAAAGGCATGCGTTTTAAAAACAGCGTTGTAAAGGCATGCGTGGTAAAAGCATGCGTTGTAATGTCATACATCTGTTTGACAATGCCCACAAATGTATATCTTTCTGAGTGCTCACAAACATTCCAAGCAAATCGCACCTTGGAACAGTCATTTCCCACCCGTTGAGTGGGATTTACTACTGTGTAAAAATCCACACTAGTAAATGCATGTACACACACAAGGAATTCCTTTGTAAATTCATGGCAAGCATAAAAAAGTTGAATTCAGTCATAAATGTATGTTTACAAGCAAATTTGCCTTTGCGAATAGGGCCTTTCATATTTCTTTTTTCGGTCGCATCAAACTTCTTGTTGAACTGCCTCATGCTGCTTTTAGCCCCAAACTAAAGAGAACTAGAGGAGGAAACTAGTTTATTGAGACCCATCGTGAAAAGACAGCAGGAACAGTTTCACACAATCCTTATTTGTTATTTATGTTGCTCCTTGTACTCCCCTCTTCTTCCAGATTGTCCACTATGCAAAAGGAAAGTCCTACATTGATGAAGTTGGAACATTTAAGGATCGCTTGGAGTTTGTGGGTAACCCACGAAAGAAAGATGGCTCTATAATAATCCGCAAGCTAGCTCATACTGACAATGGCACCTTTACCTGCGATGTGAAGAACCTGCCTGATGTGGTGGGGACTACCTCTTCTGTTCATCTCTTAGTCTTTCAGAAAGGTAAGAGCAAGTCAAAGGGGCTATTAGATCACAATAACACAAACAGAGACATTGGGGAGAGCATGCAGTGACACCTTACACTTTATTAGTGGTTCCTGCCCATCGTTGGTAGTCCGTAACCATTACATGTTTCGCAACCACTAGAGCGATCACAAAGAATTTGTGCATGACCCTGCAATTGACAAGGGGAGTGCCTTGCAAGTTAGAAATGTGTGGATTACTATTTGGAGTGGCAAGTGCATCATTGTGTATTGCTAACTGGAATTTTGCTTTTGCAAACTTAGCCTTGCTATCTCTGCGAATTTGAAGTATCTTTGTACATATTTATTTATTTATTTATTTATAATTACATTTATCAAGCGCACAGCTACCCGGAGGTTTCCCGGCGCTAAGCAAACTGAGCAGAAAGGGAAACAGAAAGAGTCAGACCAGGAAGGTTAAAAATCAAAAAGCCAAGTTTTAATTCCTTTCCGGAATTTCAGAAAACAAAGTTCAGAGCGCAGAGATTGGGGTAAGGAGTTCCATAACGAGGGTGCCAGCAGGGAAAACGAGCGTCCTCCCATTTTGGCTCTGGTGACACGAGGGATCTTACATTTGTTCTGAGTGGAGGACCTAAGTGTACGGGGGGGGATGTATTGCTGAACCAAAACAGAAAGATAATGAGGGGCTCTACCTGTCATGATCTTGTGCATATAGCAGAGTGCTTTGAATTTAATTCTGCTCTCGATGCATAACCAGTGCAGTTTACGCCTATGCTGTGAGACCGAGGATCTCGCAGGGAGGTGACAGATAAGGCGGACTGCCATATTCTGTACCACCTGAAACCTCCTGGTCACCTCCTTGCCGGCACCGAGGAATAGGATATTCCCATAGTCCAGGCGTGAGGTGACAAGAGCCTGGACTACAGATCTCAGGGTGTCGGCAGGCAGCATCCACGTAATTTTCCTCAGCCACCTGATGATGGTGGTACAGGTGGCTGAGACTTTCACCGCGTGTTGTTTAAATGATAGCTGGTTATCAAAGATAACCCCTAGATTACGAGCAGACACGGTGGGAATAGGTAAAGGCCCCATCTCAGGTGGCCAATGTTGTGGGCCCCAGAGCGAGGTGTCTGAACCAAACAGGAGCAGTTCGGTCTTGTCCCCGTTTAATTTTAATTTGTGCTTCAGCATCCAATCTGATATTTGTTTCAGCCCGGATTGAAGAGAAGAAGAGGGAAGATTTTTATTGGTAGACAATGAGTAGATGACTTGAGTGTCATCAGCATAGGAATAAATTGTGAGACCAGCCTGTTCTGCCAAAAAAGCAAGGGGTCTCACATACAGGTTAAAGAAAAGGGGACTAAGGATAGACCCTTGGGGAACACCGTGAGTGGAAGGGAATATGGATGAAACAGAAGAAGAAGAGAAAACTTGAAACGTGCGATCAGAAAGAAAATTAGCAATCCAGGCCAGGGCGGAGCCTCCGACGCCAATAGCCTTCAGGGTGGACAACAAGATGGAATGGGAGACGGTGTCAAATGCGGCACTCAAATCAAGCAAGATGAGTGCCACCGTCTCCCCATTGTCCACCTGCCGTCTAATGGTCTCTGACACACCCAACAGAGTGGTCTCCGTAGAAAAACCAGCCCTGAACCCGGATTGAGAACCATGTAAAAAATTGGAGGTTTCAACATATGAATTAAGCAAAGAGTTAACATGTTTTTCCAAGATCTTGGAAAAACATGAAATCAAAGAGATGGGGCGAAAATTAGAGGGATTGTTGGGGTCAGCGTTAGCCTTTTTCAGCAGTGGAACCACCATAGCGTGCTTCCAGTCACTAGGAACAATAGCTTCTGTTAACGAGGCGTTCAGGACATCCAAAATAATAAGGAGTGAGGCTGAGTCCAGAGAGCTCAGAACTTGAGGGGGCATTGGATCAAGGGGGGAGCCAGATTTGATGTCATGCAAATACTTTTTTAAGAGCCCAGGAGAAATGGGGTCCCACACTTGAAGTGGGGGGATCACTGACTCAGAACAGGGAATGAGAATAGGGGGAACATTGCACAGATCTTGCGCAGAAGGAATAGACCCATGATCTGTGATTTTATTAATTCTTGAACCTTACTGATGATGCAGTATCTCTAATAGCTTCAGGGAAGTGGTACTAATGAGAGAATAGGAACTACATAACAATTGGGAGCACCAGCAGATATTTTTTTCAACCGAGCATGCAGAACATTTTACGGATTTGTGATGCTAAATTTGATCCTAAACCCAGACTCTTCGCACAAACACAGACTTCCAATACTATGATTGGCATGACAAGATAGGGTATTGTTCTGAATGCCCACTGCATAACAGACTTACTTCTCGTTTGTACTTGAGCCCTTCTCATTCCTTTCTCCTTAGTGCCCTTGCGACCCGGGGTTCTTGTTGGAGCCATCGTTGGAGGAGTGCTTGGTGTGGTGATCATCATTGCTGTTATAGTGTACCTTATAAGGTATTGCTGGTTGCAGAGGCAAGCAAGACTGAGAAGAGACCTCAGGTAAGGATATCAAGAAGTCCAGGGATTTCAACTGCTATCAGATTATGAGTATTTGCTAATTATTACGAAATCCTTGTAAAGCTTTGTCTGATAAAAGACTTGCCATGATCAAGCCTAACAATAGTGATGGAAAAAAACATGAAATACATTTCTGTGTGAATCCTACTGAAAGGTTTGGGAATTAAATGCTGGAGATCTCAGAGGGATAGCGGATCTCTGTTATCACAGATTGTCATTCTTTTCAGGGGAAAAATTGCAAAATATGTAGCCACTGGGGAGAGCATACATACTTACCCAATGACATTCAGAAAGTGGGAGCTGTACAACACAGACGGCCTAAACTTTGCAATTGAAACTACCCACGTTTGAATGCCAGTATCTAATCCCTGCAATCGCAAACCCTTACTACATTGCATCGTGAATCATTGAGATGGGAGGTGTGCATGCCACATCCTTTTTTTCCATACAAGTTGTAGTTGTTTGCAAAGAGTACATTGCGACTCACAAAGACATTTGTGAATCTTAATGTGCCTTTGATTCATTAGGACGTTGGACTTTGTGGTAGCAGATACTGTGATTTTGCAAATCACTGGCTTTGAAAACAGAAAAGAGAATCTATTGGTAAAAAGGGCCACACGTTTCTTATATTTGATTAAATATGCAATTGATCTAAACCAGCCAGCTCCAAATGTGGGAAGGTGCCAATCTATAATTTGAATGTACAGTGGTCAATTAGCGAGCATCTGTGAAATGGATATCATCAGATAATGGCCCCAGGGAATATGTTCAGTTCACAAGCATTAATGTGTGATACCCATTGTTATCCTGTGTAGTGTGCATGCACTTACCACAAACAATGTGTCTTTTTCCTGATCTCTTGAGGCACCTTAACTAGCTTGGCTGGCATGGTATCTAGAGAACTATTTAGAAAACTATCTGTATTTGAATGTGACTTCTCTTTTCTTTTTCCATTAGTGCACTGGAAAGGGGGAAACTTCATAAATCTGGCAAGGACTCAAAGCGAAGCCGGCAGGTAAGCACCACCAATTTAACAGGAAGTCATGACGCTAACCAATGAGAACATGAGATGATATGTTTTGAGAAAAGAAGTGTAGAAGTTGCAAAGGTAAGGAATGGTAGAGCTCAAAAGTGATTAAAAGTGTTAAATGGTGGATGTTAGAAGTGGTATAGCTCTGACCTTGCGGAGCTCAGACATGGCTCTCGGTGGAGGAACCTAGAAATAGTTATACTGCCAAGTGATAAACCATTGAAGAGGAGGAGCCTACTGTGTAGAATTTTGCAGAAGCAGAGCTCATGACTGGTAGAGCTGAGAAGCAGAAGAGCCTAGGCATGGTAGACTGTGCAAGTGAGAGGTACTGGAATTGCTAGAAATGGTAGGGCTTGGGAATGGTTGAGTTCAGGTAAAGGACAGGTAGCAAGTGATGACATTTATAATAGGCAGAGCTGGGGGTTTTGGAACTCGCAAAGAGATGCACTCCTATGAAGCTATCCCTCTCAGTGTCTCTATCTGTCTCTCATACAGTCTAGATCTCTTGTTGTCTCTTTCGTTCTCTCTATCACAGCACTTCTACTTCGCCTTAGCCACTCTTATTGTGTGCAGCATCCCCAAGTTTCCTCTCTACTATTAGCAAATGGCCATAGAGACTGGGCGTGGAAAGTTATGAAATATCTCTGCACATATATGAGAGTCTGCTTTCAGAAGACAGCCTCTCTTGATTTCAAAGGCCGGGAGCCCAAATTGGCTCAAACTGTTGAGGAAGAAAATCAGACCCTCCAAAATTTACCTCAATCTGACTTCCCACAATTTACTGGATTGGAGATTGTGTTAACCTCAATTTCATGATGCAACGTGTCCCTGAGTTAAGGCACCACACAGAACACCAAAATCAAACACAATACAGTTAATTAATTAATTAAGGGGGGAAAAAAGGGGGGAAAGGGGAGTGCACAGGTCTCTAATGGATTGCCCTCACACACCCTGAAGGATGTCATGCTTCATCATTGGGCTGTGCTCCTCGTCTGGCCTGCGCTGCAATGCCCAATCGGCACCCGCAAAGGGGCTCTTTGCCGGAGACCTTTTAAGAGACAGCCGTTGGGCGTGTGAGGGTATGTGATCAAGGTAGTGAATTGAGAGTGCAAAGTGAGTTAAAATAGGTTGGTACTGCACTGTATGGAACAAATTTTATTCTGAGGGTGTACTAACCTAACTAAAATGCGTGAGCCCTGTCTGGAGCCAATGATCCTACAGGGTCTAGATAGTGTAAGTGGTTGACATGTTTCTCGCCTTCTGCCCCTAACGGGTCAATCAGCAATTCTTCAGGACCGGTGTATTTAAAAAAAAAGGAATATAGTGTTAATAACTACTGCAAAGCCGGTGCTGAGTACCGTCTTGTTACCAGCGTTGCTTTTGGTGTTCCAGGGCTGAAGGCCTGGATAGTTGAGAACTGAAAAAATAACAAATAAAACGATAAAATAATGTCATTAGTCCTGACGTGGGGAAAAGCTGTGCATGTTTAATCATGCAACTTTGTTCGGAGTGCAATTCTGCGGAGTAAGGGAGGGTGCACCAAGATAGTTTAGTGTCGTAATAGTAGCTTGGTCAGGGTGGTACACTTCACATGGTGTGAAACACATCGTGGTGGTAGTGTGGTACACATCGCATGACACTCAAGCCTGACATCACCCCTGGTAATGAGGTCCGGTGCTGATGGGTCTGCCAAACGAGAACTGCGTTGCTCGATTCTGTCAATTGAAAATCAACAGGCGGGCAGCCGCACACATATAAACGTAAGCACGAGTCATACAGTCTTACCGGCCTCTTGTTGAACCGTTCAATTTTAGATGAATAAGATCAGTACTTACAAAAGGGTGGCCCTCCCTTACTATGCAGAATTGCACTCCAAACACAGTTGCATGATTACACAAGCACAGCTTTTCCCCATGTCAGGACTAATGATATCATGAGCCCTGGGTTATCAGTACTACTGTCATTTACCTTAGGACACTAATCATGTCCCAGTGACAGAAACACACCATCCCATACGACCACACTGCCACATGGGGTTATACTATTTTGCATATCACTTCATGCAGGGGATACATGTTTTAACTGATCCACTGGCGACATAGCACTCTGTGATGTGCATTGAGTCAAGATTTTTTTTTTAAATAACCAAATCTTCACTTTAACTTCCCCTGTTTGCCACTGGTTGCAACAAGTTAACGCATGGAAGCACTGCACTTGGTGACTATGTTCCTATCCAGACTCGACTCTGCAAGTATGGGAACTATAATAGTTTTATTATTACTTTTTCAGGTCTCAACTATCCAGGCCTTCAGCCCTGGCACACTAAGAGCAATGCTGGTGACAAGACGGTACTCAGCACCGGCTTTGTGGTAGTGTTAGAGTTAGGAAAACTATATTCCTTTTTTTTTTTAAATACACCGGTCCTGAAGAATTGCCGATTGACTCATTAGGGCAGAAGGCGAGAAACATGTCGACCACTTACACTATCTAGACCCTGTAGGATCATTGGCTCCAGACAGGGCTCGCACATTATAGTTAGGTTAGTACACCCCCAGAATAAAATGTGTTCTATACAGGGCAGTACTGAACCTATTTTAACTCACTTTGCACTCTCAATTCACTACCTTGATCACATACCCTCCCGCACCCAACAGCTGTCAATTAAAAGATCTCCAGCAAAGAGCCCCTTCGCGGGTGCCAGTCGGGCATTGCAGCGCCAGCCAGACAAGGAGCACAGCCCAATAATGAAGCATGACATCCTTCGGGGTGTGTGAGGGGAATCCATAAGAGACCTGTGCACTCCCCTCTCCCCTCCCCCCCTTGGGAACTGCACACCCACTTCACTGACTTACCTTTTAGGAGCATTTTGCAGGACCTATTGAAAAAACTCACGGTTCCTCCCTTTTGATTAACCAATCAGTCTGTACATGTGGAATCAAGTGTGTTCATTAAAGTTTTAGCTCTCAATTATCTTGTGCCCAAAGAAAATAGAAAGTAAGTAACATTTCTGAATGATAGGAATTAGTGCTGGAATATAACATAATTATTATCTCTGGCAAATATTAAACCAAGCATGCCATTATATAAATAATTTATACAAAGGAAGCAGACACATCATGAAACATTGTCTTGTCTAATCTTTGGATTTGGCAAATGATGGCACAAGCCTGTCAAATGCTATTGACCTTATTCAAAACCATGGTAAAAATAGAGTGCAAAAGCCACCCTATATCCCCTGAGTTTTTTGCACTCAAATCTGAGTTTTCCCCTACACACAGAGGAATTAACTTGCAGTATTGGTCTTTCCAGCTGATATAATCATACAGCAATCCTCTTTGAGTACTGTTGAGACTGCACAATTTTCCTCTAGATATGTAAAGATTTGTGCACTCAAAAACCTTGCCAAATTTGTAGTTCAAAATCGGGAAAATGTAGTGTAGCATTCAGCAGGAGGTATATTTATGTCTTAATGTTAAGGCATTTTTAAAACAAAAATAAAAAGGTTTTAGTGTAATAATTTAAAACTACATTACCTTAGTTTCCTGAAGTAGATTATTGGTGGAACAAACAAATTAGTCAGGGAACACAAACAACTAAATTCAAGGACAGTTGTGTCCGGCATGTTAATCTTGGCACGATTGTTTGCTGGGCACGAGATGGGTAAATGACAGTGTTACCCCTTGAAAAACACAAGCTTTAGAAATACCTGATCCCTAGAGTAAGATATAAGGGCTTCTGTTTTTGGATGAAAAGTGTGAGAAAGTATAGAGACAGGCTTTGAGGATTTGTGAAGCTGTGACATGTTGAAACAAGGGTACGGTAGGCATAATGGGAACAAATATTTGAGGCTACTCCATCAGGGGATCAGTTATAATAGCAAATTGACGAATTAACAATTGATAGTATTCCACCATACTCAAAAAGGCTCTTAACTCCTTAATTGGGAAAAAGGGAATGACTTTGATTGCTAGTATTTACCTACTTATGGTTTGATCGTCTCCTAGCATGTAACCTATGCATCTGGCTTCCGTAGCAGCAGGAAGGCTGTTTCTATGATCAGTATGCAAACCAAACTCCCTGGGTGTATTGGAGAAGGTTGTTACAAGGTCTTGAGGAGATGGCCAGTCTGTACTATAACTGATAATGTCTAAATAAGCAGCAGCACAGCCCGTGTGTGCCTGCAGCAAGGAATTGAACAATCTTCGTAAAGTTGCTGGTGCCCCATGAAGACCAAAAGGTAGGCCGAACCATAATGAGTTTGAAACAGTTTTTTCTTTAGGCCCTGGGCCACAAAGATCTGCCAGTATTCCTTGGTTAGGTCTCTAATGACCATGCATGGTGAAGTAACCATCTGGCCTGTCGTATCATGTGCTCTCTGCAATGGTGAATTGTGCTATAAAAATCATTCAACTAATACTGATACAGAAGCATGTGTTTCGTCTAGTTTTTAAACCAATTCAGATGAATAGTTCCAAGTGCTTCTTGACGGCTCAATAATGTTGTTTTCTAAAGAATCTGGATTTGTTTCTCAGCAGGCATTTGGGTGATCTTATTTGGTTTGGTTGGATGAAGGTGGTACATGCTGTAGTATTTAAGAGTAGCAAACACACAAAAGGTGATGGGAGGAGCAGCATTCCATTGCATTGTTCTTTTGCCCAACATGCCACCTCAGTTTGGACCCAGCCATGTGAAAATTAGTCTTGATTCTGCTCCAATAGATATAGTCCAGACCAAACTACTAGGCCAGATCCTCCCTGAAGCATACACAACCAACCCAGGACTGGTTTCACCATGTTTGGGGCTCTTAGGTTTGGTCTTGCTTGACTTTATAGAGAGGCACTGTAAGCACATGACCCATGTTTGGGAATACCCTTACCACTTAGGATGGTACTTCAAGCTCACAGGGGGTGATGAGAAGAATGCTGGCAATTTGTCTAAACATGGGAAATTGGTTTGGGTAGCATTCCAACCCATGGATCTTTTCCTCACCATGCTACCTCAGTTTGGACCCAGTCGTGTGCAAATCAGTCTTGATCCTGCTCCAAAAGGAATAGTCCAGCTAGAATTGCCACACCCTCCATGAACCAGAACACAAGCAACCAACGACTGTTTTTTCCCTGAATTTGGCTTGTCAGTGTGGTATAGCTTGTTTAAAATTGCACAGTAAGCAAGGGACACACATCTGGGCATGCAACTTGCCATTTAAGGTGGCAAATCAAACTCACAAAAGGTGATAGGAGGAATACTTGCAATTTGTCTAACAACATGCATTGCTCTGGGTAGCATTCCGACTCCTCATTCTTTTGTCCACTGTAAGAATTTGAGTATTAATTGAGGGGGCTGAGAATTAAAAACCTCATATGATAACCACAATCCTTTGCAGGGTGAACCACAAAAGTCACTAAATACACCTGTGCTTAACATTCTGGTAGCTGCCTGAAAAGCAGTCAGGCATAATGTAGAGACAACAGGTAAAGTATTTATGCAGTGCTCAAACAGTAATAAAGTAAAAACACAACACCAGAAAAATCTCAATTTAGCAAAATAGAGTATGTTTTTAATAAATAAAATGATACCAAAATGACAAAAATCAATTTAGTAAAATCAGAGATATGAATTTTTAGGTTTGAATTAAAATAGTGCTAAAAAGCACAAAGTGCCAATCCCAGTTTTCAGGTCATCCTAGACCGGGTCTAAGTCAAACGTTAAAGCCAACTCCAATTGATCACGGGTGGATATAGGGACCAGGCTTGTCCCGGTGGAAAGTTTTCTTTCTGACTTAAAAACGTATGGGGAGAAAAAGTGGTTGCCGACAATACATCGGCGGGGCAAGCTGCAAGCTGGATCCGAAGTGGGGCACGATGATGACAGGTCGCTAAAGCACAGGATCTTGGTGCGTTGATCGACAAAGGCAGTTAAGCTCCGAGCAGACAAAGTCAGTCCCCAGGAAAGTCTCAATGGCAATCGGCTTCAACTCGGTGTTGGTCTCAGTGATGTTCAGATTCAGAAACATTTCTGGAAGTCAGATCTCCTTCAGCAGGGAAAAGCAGCAAGCTGAGGCCAATCGGCAATTTGATGTCAATGGCTGCAGCTGCGAGGGCAACTCCGGTCTCTATCGTTTCTCCAGGCAGAAAGTTGGCAAATAGTTTTAGTGTGGGCAGGAGGACTGCACTCTAACTCCAACTAAGGGCCAAGGGCCTGGTAAGCACTGGCTGGAGTTAGGACTCACTCCAACGCAGGCCAGCAGCATGGTTCAGGGCAGGTTCAGTGAGGGCTTGTCAGCTGGGCAGTTGCAGGGTGAGAGGCAACTGGAAGCTTGATATATCCCTGTAACTCAAACAGGTCAGCCAACTGACACTTGGAGTAACGTCTGGGGTCCTGGCTGAAAGGCAAGTAGGTCTAGTCTTCTTTCGGGGTTCAGCAGCAGAGTAGTCATTATTCTGCTCTTCACATGTCCAGAGTGTTTTGAGGGAGGTAATGAGGATGCCACTTTTATGGCCAGTGCCACTCCCTAACCAATCCTAGGGGTGACTATACCCACATTTACAGCACTTCCTGTGTGTTTTACTGTAAACTATTCAACAGTGCCCTTCTCTACCTAAATCCAATATGGCAGAAGCCTTTTTTTTCCTGATCAGAGCTCCCTGTGCCCACCCAGAGGCATGGCTATGGAATTGGAAAACTCTCCCTTGTGATCACTCCAAACAACTTCCAGGGCAGCTCCATTTTCCCACTAGGTTTAGAGCCGAGCTGATTAGAGAGACAAAAGGAGCCAGGCCTATGTAGGAGCCCTTAGAAGCTCAGGAAGAGGCTGGGCACAACCACACAGGCTATCCTGCACAAGGAAGAAAAACACATCTCCACACCCAAGCCTTTTGTCCACTGTCTGGGAGCAATACACATAACACCACATGAGAGCCATTAACAGTCATGTGACACTAGCAGAAAGGCAGATTAGGTTTAGGCAGCGAAATGACAACTTCTAAAAGTGTCATTTAAAAAATAGTGATATAAAATCTGATTTGAGGTTTACATTGGATTTTATATTACTATTAACATCAGTACTTCAAACATGGTTCAAGCTGCTCTCAAACTGAAGTTAGGCATTACAACTTGTTATAATGTAACCCAGTGTTTTACAATGGAGAGGGCCAGCCTTGCCACAGTGAAAAACGACTTTGTAGGCTTTAACTGCCAGGACATTTAAAACATTAAATATACATGCCCTACTTTACAAATACCACATACCCCGGTCTGTGGGCATTTAGGGCCTCCCTTAGGGCTGACTTAGAAGTACTAAAAAGGAAGGTTTATGAATGGATAAATTATTGTATTGCCGGGTCAAATTGACAATTTAGAACTGCACACACACGCTGCAAGGGCTGGCATTGAGACATGTTTTATAGTGCTTCTTTAGTGAGTGGCACAATGAGTGCAGGAGCCCACTTGTAGCATTTAATTTACAGACCCTATGTACATGTAGTACCATGTAGTGGGAACTCATAAGTAAATCACATGTGCTAATTAGGAGTGTGTAATTTGAACCATGTTGAAAAGGGAGAGCACAAGCAGTTTACCACTGGTTAGCAGGAGTACAGTGTGCAGAGTCCTATGGCCAACAAAGACAGATTCAGTTAAAGAAGGCAAAACATCTGGTTGAATACCATGCAAAAGATGGTCATTTCCAACATGCGCCCCCAGCAGAAAGCAGGGAGAGCTACCCACCCTCATGTGAATTCTCATTGAAAAAGCAGAATAACTTGGTCAGCATTGGGGTGGTCAGTCCCAGCGTGATTTTGCACCATAAAACCAATTCCCTGTAGGGAGAATGGACCCCTCAATAGTTGTGAATTCTCATCCAGCCAAGTGAGGGGGCTGCAGTGTGTCTGAACCTAGAAGTGAGTCCCAAACAGCAAGATCTCAGCTTCTCAGCTTCTCAGCTTCTCAGTGCACAGACCACTGGAAATGTTTCCCTCTCAATTGCATTCCGACTCTCTTCCCTGAGCAGTAGCCTCCTGCTAACAAATACCACAGGTTAGTCCAGCCCTCATCATTCAGCTACGACCTGTCATCCTTAGGGTGGTTTCTCCCCAAACATTTTGCCTGATCTCCACCTATTTTTGATTTATCATTTTGTTGGCCTTAGGGCTCTGATCACTTTATCACTACTGACCAGTGCTAAAGTGCATTGTCTTCTCACCTAAAGATGGTGGCATTGGTGTGTACCCAATTTACATATTTAGTTTACTTATATGTTCCTTGTAAAGTGGTATATCATATACCCAGGGCCTGTAACCTAACTGCTACCAGTGGGCAAGCAGCACTGATTGTGCCACCCACACAAGTAGCCTTTCAAACCTGTCTCAGGGCTGCCATTGCAAGGCCTGGGTGTGCAGTTCACTGCCATATCAACTTGGCACTGAAAACCACTTGCCACCCTTAAACTCCGCTTTTATTACTCATAAGCACCCCTAAGGTAAGCCCTAGGTAGCCCTTATGGCGGGGTACTGTGCAAGTAAAAGGTAGGACATGTACTTTTAAGTTTCACATTTCCTGGTAGTGACAAACACTAACATTTGTTTTTCACTACTGTGAGGCTGACTTCTCTCATTGGCTAGCACTGGGAAATTCTCAATACACTTTTACGTTGTAATTCCTGATTAGAAAGGAGTAGCTGCATCATGTTTCATATCTTTGAAATGGGAAACATCCTTTATAACGCAACTTTTACCACGCAGTGCCTTTACGACGCAACTTTTACAACGCAAACCATTACAACGCATTGCGCTGGGGGGCGCTCTAGGATAGGGAATAAGTTTAATTTACTGTCCAACACCTTCCCTAGTGTCCACGGGGACTGGAGTTGGAATAGTAAATTAAACTATTCACTATCCAGCGCCCCAAAGCACTATGCGTTGTAAAGGTATTCGTTGTAAATACCGCGTTGTAAAGGCATGTGATGTAAAAGTATGCGTTGTAACATCATACATCCCTTTGAAATAGTAGTGCTAAATCCTCTTTAAAATGTCACTTTTAGAAAGTGGACATTCCGCTGCGTTTACTGCTCTGTGTGCCTTGCAGGCTGTCTTTAATACATGTCTGGGGTGGGTGATAGCTACACTTTGCTCATTTCCTCTCACAGCCACAAAAACCGAAAGGGTGGGTGTAACAAAGAACTCATCTTTAGTCATTTGCAATGTGATAGCACTTTCTGGGCAGGAAGAGCTGACACTTATACCTGAATAGGCAGTGTCCCGTTTATCACACAATGGGCTGATTACCCCCTAATTGTCTAGAGTCAGGACTGGGAAGAAAGGGGGACCTGTGCACTTCAAGGACCTGTCTGAAGTCACCCCTACTTCAAAGGCACACCTGGATATAATTCCTGGGCCTTTGACACTACCAAGACAGCCCACTACTGGACTATGAAGAACTCATCCAGGAGTAAAGACTGCTGTGCTACAAGGATTGCCACTCTGCCTGACTGCTGCTCTGGAAGAACTGGTTTTATGATTTGCTCTGCTGCCCTGCTGCCTGCTGATCTCTGCCCTGCTGAGGACATGGCCCATCTCACTTGAACCCAGAGTGACACCAAAGGATTGCTGGCTGGCCCCCTTTTTCTGAAGTCTCAGGGCCATCAAAGACTTCCTTTAACCCTGCAACATCACCTGGACTTTGCCATCTGTGAGTCCTGCCCTGCAAGTGGTGTCAATCCAGTCCTAGGCCCTAAGCTTTTGCTGTGCAGAACCATCAAAATTGCAGTGACGACTTTGCACCGATTGGAACCAATGCTTTGCCCTTTGACACCGACGCAGGAACCAATCGCTTACATCACTTAGACGAACTGCGTGGTTCATCGACGACGCATCGCCAGCATCATAAAGGGATTTGCTGATGAAGCCTTCATTGCCTCCGCGGATCGGCACCAATACATTGAGTCTTCGACGTCTATGCTTCTTCCATCTGAGGTACTTTGTCCAGCGGGACCTGCTTGAGTCCTGTAGCCAGTCTACCTCCCATCACGGTTGGCCTGAACTTTAGATTCACCGCAGTCGAGCGCAACCTCTAAGCTGAGCGTCTAAGCACTACATTTTGATTTAATCTTTAAAAATTCATAACTCCGGTTCTACTTTTTGGATTTCTGTTGTTTTGGTAATGTTTTATTCATAAAAATATAATCTATATTTTCCCTGTGTGGAGTATTTTTATGCTGTTTTCATTGGGTTACTGTGTGTGTTGCACAAAAACGTTATACTTTGCCTCTTTAGATAAGCCTGATTGCTCAGTGCTAAGCTACTAGAGGGTGAGTACAGGTTATCTTTTAGTGTGCATCTAGCTTACCCTGACTAGAGTGGTGGATCCTACTTGTACCGGGTGTATACTCTGACAACTAGAAGCCCAATTCTAACTGCCATTCTTTAGTCCAAAGGGCATCACTTTAAACTGAAAGTCACCCTTTGGGGTGGATAATGCGGACGACTCTCCCTTGCCCTGCAGTCAGGGCGATCTGTCAATACCCAGACGTCAAGTCAAACGTACTGAGGAATTTGGAAGCCCCCTACTGAGTGAAGAGTTCATCAGCTCTGTGGGTAGGGTGAACATCTGTTTTGTTGACTAAATTGAGGCCCATGTAATCTACACAGAAACTGTGTTCTGAGGTAGAACCTGGTGGGGTAGCCTTGGGTGCCAGTACTACTGGACTGGACCAGGGAATAGAGGAGGACTCATTCACCCCAAATCCTCATACCTTATGCTGGTACTCATTGTCAGACAGCCTCTAAATTTTGACTGACATGAATGGAATTTCAA
Source organism: Lissotriton helveticus (assembly GCF_964261635.1). Taxonomy (NCBI): domain Eukaryota; kingdom Metazoa; phylum Chordata; class Amphibia; order Caudata; family Salamandridae; genus Lissotriton; species Lissotriton helveticus. The sequence continues at coordinate 599,276,048 of NC_136073.1, read as the reverse complement.
ATATATATATATAATTGGTATTTCACACTTCCTCAGTCTATCCACAATGCTTGTCAAAGTTATCATTATTTTTTGTGATTTGTTGCTCACCTTCTAGCAATTGTGATTTTATAATAACTTGTTTCATGTTTTAATTTTTCTATGTTTAAGTATTTTTATGTAAACTGTACTTTTTATTTTTTTTAGCCAAGCAGCTAAACTAATTTAAATAAACTATATTGAAATAGCTTTGTTTTATATGTTATTACCTTTTTTCATTTCAGGCTCCCATCTTGTATGCCATGCTAGACCACAGCAAGAGTTTAAAGTCTGCCAGTGAGAAAAAGGCCAAGGGAGGACTCGGGGACTCCAGAAGGGATAAGAAATAGCAGTTAGCCGGCAGAGAAGGTACAAAGGGGTCTGACGAGGATTCACCACGCAGTTCCAAAGTTGTTATGACCATAGAAATGGAACTGAAGCGGCAGAGTCCCACAGAAGAGCCTTTCAGAACTGCAGTAAAATCTCCCAGCAAGAACAGCCTCAAAAACGCCTTAAAGAACCTAATGCAAATTGACTCAGAAAAGTGATATGAATTAATATAGAACAATTATTCTGGAAATAAGAAAGTGATGTGGGAGGGCAAAGGGTGTTTCTTCTCTCTTGTTTCCAAGTAATATCATTGGATATAGAAAATATTGTGTCTTACCCAAGGTCTATGTCTATATTGAATGTGTTCAAAGGATGACTGGATGTTCTGTTTGTTTATAAGTATTAATATCCTCTAAACCCCAAGAAATACAAACAGTGATATATTATCTATAATTTTCTTTTTAACCTTCCATAGCATAGTCTGATTTAGGCATGGTTTACTGTAGGAATTGGAAAACACTTACTTAAAGTCAAATGTACAAGGATTTACTCAAGCAATGCTGTGAAGACACTGAAAGTCCAAACCTCCTGGACAAATTGTATTAGCAAAAATGCATTTTAAAGCTTCTACTGGGCCTTTCATAATTCACAGCAATCCTCCATGGTGCACCCTGAGCCTCTAAAATGGATACTACTCAAGGTACATCGCCAATCTTTATGGTAGGCAGTGTCACTACGATATGCGCCATGATTACCGACAACGCACAGGGACATTTGGAGAGCCACAATGAACCCAAAAGATGCAATGCTCCATGAATAGCCCAAATGCAAGGGTTCTTCCAGATCATTAATCACTAATCTTCAAGATGTATTGTGAATCTCACCATCTTTCTTAAATGCACCATGCATATATTTTCTAAGATAGAAGTAGCTCGCTAAGAAGCACCACGGATCAATAAGATTCAGGGGTCTCTTCGGAGATGCACCACAAAACTGTGAGATGCTTAGATACTTGAAGGTACAGCACAATGTTCTAAAATGTAAGGGGATTCTCACAGATTAACAATAAACCTTTGAAATGTATGGGGATTCTCATAGGAGTGCCATGAATTTCTAAGACAGAAATTGACTCAGGTAAACCTACCAACCATTAATATTCACCGATCGTTACTGTTTGGAATGCACAACAGTTCTCTAGGAAATATTGTGTCTCTCCAAGGTAGACAAAGACACTTTAGGATTCGCTACCAAGATGAGTGCTATGCATCTCTAAGATATATGAACAATCTGAGATGGTCAGTGGTTTTTGAGGTGATCAAAGATTAATCAAGGCCTATGGAAACTCTAACAGGTGAACCATTAAAACCTGAAATGGATCACAAATTAGTAAAAAGAGCACTTCATAAGAGGCATCATAAACCTCTTAAACGCAAAAACGATCTCAAAATTGTTTCGGAGCAAATCTAGTGACCACTTCTATCACATCATTGCCTGTTTAAAGGTACACATTATATATAATTTCCAAATGGAGACTGTGCCATGTTGGTAAAAGCTGACATGAATGTCAAATGTCATTATCAGATCAAATTAAAGAGTAGGATTCTCAATGCACGATTCTTTCAATGCCACTTTTAAAGATGAGATTTCTTTCCACGGTACATCGTTCCTTTTTAGATAGTTGCAGTAATTTGCTATAGTTTCAGAAAGCCCTTCAGCATCAAAGGAAGAGAAAAATGTGCTACTTAGCACATCTCTTGGAGCCTCTAAAATGTATTTTTGTTTCCCCACAAAGAAAATAGAATGAATCACATTTTAGGACTGCAGATGTTTTCCTTTTAATTCATCATCTGAAAACACTTAAGCATGCCATTTAAGCAAAGTATGACTTGTAAACACAGAGACCTGCCTTTAAACCTATTCATTTTGAACCTGGACTCTGTCTAGAATTCTGCCCTGTCCCGACCCCATTATCACAAAAAGGCTCAAGACATAATCCCTTATGTACCTTCCTCTGCAGGGACATGTAGCATTCAACATGAGCAAATATTATGGTGACTGTGTAACTAGCCGTGCCTTCATTGTTTGTGTATTATAGCCAGGTGGATATTCGCCCAGGTCAGGCAGCACAACTCAGTGTTCTTACAATGCATTCTGGTGTTGCTGTTAGCAGGGTTGGTTGTGGACATTTTCCATAAGCACCAGAATTAAGATAATCATAATCTGTTAATGTTTGGATAATGTATTTGGTCAATTTTAAACCTTATTATAAAGGAAGAATCACCTTCATAACATCATATTTGGTCCTCTGCATTACATAATCTGAAAGAATATAATTCCTTTCCATATCAAGGTTGGCATGAACCCCATCAGTCCCTAACAGATTCAAGCATTGTAATTAGTAAAACTTTTCACATGAAATGCCTGAACCGACCAAAGTGATTCTGAGTTTTTCACAAGTTTACAGTACTTCTTATGGTCTCCACCAAACAGCTGGCAAGTAGTTTGTGCGCTCTGCCATATCACAAATTGGAAATTGGGGACATTTAAAAAAGAAAAGGTCCATAGAACCCAGTCAGTCAGTCAATCCATCACGATGCTTCTGGCTTTTAAAAACTGAAAAGCAAGAAATATTCAAATAATAGTTCAAATGCTAGAGTCTCTTTCTCTTTCAAGTTGTAATCCAGCAAGACAATTTTGGTTTGCTTCACCATTACTGTACATACCAAAATATATTGGCAAGAGTATATGAACAGGAAAAGGTTGTGGTTTGCCTTTCACACCTGATGTTGTCTCAGGTAAACTCTTCTAGTAACTCACAATCTTGGTTAATGCCACAGTCGAGCTGTCTTGTTGTTTTTTGTAAACCCACGTGTGCTATATTTGTATAGAGAAACATTCAAAGTACGAGGCATACCCTCCTACAACTATTTTGTGTGGTTTTAATAACTAGGTTCTCAGCATGGTTCCTTTGGTAGGCTTTGTCTTTCCATGAAACTGATCAAAAGATGTGCCAGATAGCAAGATACGGGAAACATCCTTTACGACACGACTTTTACCACGCAGTGCCTTTACAACGCAGGTTTTTCAACGCAAGTCATTACAGCGAATTGCGCTGGGGGGCGCTCTAGGATAGGCAATAGTTTAATTTACTATCCAACACCTTCCCTACTAGCCACGGGGACTGGAGTTGGAATAGTAAATTAAACTATTCACTATCCAGCACTCCCCAACGCAAGTCGTTGTAACGACTTGCGTTGAAAAACCTGCGTTGTAAAGGCATGCGTAGTAAAAGCATGCGTTGTAACAACGTACATCCCAAGATACAGCCACTCCTCTAGCAAGGCATGCACAATTGCGTCAGAAAAACCCTATTTGGACGCTTTAATTTCCTGACAAAAAGCCAAACCCTCCGAAAATATGAATCTGAAGTCAGCAATGTGTATGAATTACTTTGATTAAAGTATTGTTTCTGTCTTCCTACCCTTTTCTCTTCGATGTTTTCTTGGGCCCCACAATCCCTTCCCTTTGCTCAGATGGACTCTATTACAATTCCCATTGGCTCATCTGCCATCCAAGTCCTCTAACAATTGGGTTTAAGTTTCTGTATTTGCAGTCTTTTACTCCCAGTCTTAGGTACTGACGTATTTAGGTTGGCACCCTAAACAGTGGAATACGTTGCAAAATGTTAGGCATGCAGCGTTATGACTTTCTGGCCCAAAATGTTATCTGAAGGCAATGACATACATATATTCGAGTGTAATATATTTATTTCCAGTCACAGGTGTTTAACGGAATTCAACAGAGAGAGTTAAAAAGGACATAGTGAATACAGAGCAGAAATAAGTCCATGAAATATATTTATTAGAAAATGCACAGGCCGTCCTGTCATTTGCCTCCTGCAGCGATGTTAACACCTTCGTTATAATAGAGCTCTCTGCTAATTTTCCTCAACATTTACAAGTCTAAGTTCATTTACTTGTTTTACAGAACAGTTGAACAAAGTACAAACAAATGCAAAAAAACTGCAATTGCAATAAAAACTAATATTTGCAATAGTATAAAAATAGCACACAACATACATTGTTTTACTTTATTTTTTCTTTCACCTGGACATGCACTAAAATGCATTAAAATATTTTTACGTTCTATTGCGGTGTAGAAACCAAGTGTCACGTTAAGTCTTGGAATCCTCAAGTACAAAAAAAAGAGGTGTGTAATCCAGGCTAGTTTCATATGTCTGCTGCCTCAGTAGATTGTGCTTCTGGTATCTCTTTAGAGGAGGTTGTCTCAAAAATAAATTTGTCTGCATTGGCCAGATCGACCTCACACCAGTCTGAAAAAAATATATAATAGTCTTTATTCATGTTTTCTTTCCTTATATTTAATTATTTTAAAACAAAGATATGCATATTTATGGCAGATGAGAACCGCTGGGACCATCTATAATGCCCCTTGTCTGTGTTCTCTATCAGTCCAGTATAGACTGACAAAGAAGTTCAATATCTCTAAAAGTCCCCATTGCACCTACAAACCATTTTGGGGAAGGTATGACTAATTTCCATTTACAATGCTACATTGTAAAAAAAAGGTTTTGTTTACAATAATGTCTTGGGAGCAAACAGCTGACCAATGAGAATCCAGCTTACAAGTCAGGAGCTTGTTTTCTTGCAATAAAACTTTCATCCTTTGACGGTCCTAGAGAAATGAAACCAAGTTTGATATGGTCGACTTGCTGCACCACTCATAATTGCTAATTAGTCTATGATTGTAGTGTGTTTTGTGGCCCGCGTGTGATGACCATTGACATAATACATACAGTGCACCCTACCTGGAGTCACGTGTGAGGGAGTATACACTGACTCTTCAGCATCGGATAATAAGTGGTGGTGGCTGGTTTCAGAAGTTTTCTGGACAGCATCTCTGTGAGAAGGCTACATGAAGCTGAAAGGGAAGCATGGAGTTTTGAAATGTCTAAACAAAGTATCTAGTTAAGTTATATGCTTGGATCAGGGAAGGTGGTGATATTGTCTCCTGCACCATGAGAAAGGGAAACCGACAAGCCATTGGGTTGAATATCCTCTGGACAGCTTTACTTCATTATTCTTAAGAACCTGGAAAAGATGTAAATACTGATAACAAACATACTGGTCGGCAGGGAAGCCAGGAGTTTTTCTGACAAGTCGGTGCTCCCCAAAGGCTGTTCAAACAAGCTCATGTATCTAGGGAACTCATTCAGAAACACTGACTTTCGGAAAGATTTTCTGAATTCGCTCCGACCAAAAACTAACAGTTTTAACAAGCGCGCAGTTGCACCTTTTATATCAACTTTTAAATGTACATATGTCTTTCTTGTTTTGTAAAACAGACTACTTAAGAAGTATAACCGTGGTGATTTTACATAGATGTCTAACTAAACGTGGGTAACAATAATTTTCCCCAAAACCTCCTTGTCTTGTTTTCTTTGGTGGCTTCTGTTTCTTTTTCTCCTTGACCGTGTGATTGAGGACCAATGACGTTGTGCGGTGAGGACCAAAAAGCTCAGAATTTTCTCTTCCATTTTGTTCTTTCCATGTTTTTAAAATAAAGTTGCTTGGAAAAATCTTGTATCTTACAACCCTTTAAATTCTGTTCTTCTGTGGTGCATTCTGGAATGTGTTGGCCTGGTTTCTTCATTCGCGCGGACTAACTTCATCAGAAAGCTTGAAAATGGGCAACTCCACTCACAACACCAAAGAGTAAGATAAATGGAACATATCATATACTTACGAACACTGCTCCTTCAGGCATTGATAGATCACGTCTTCAAGCAGCAGCCCTAGTTTGTTTTCCATATTTACCAGGGATGTTCAAAATGAACCTGCTACCAATCATTGGTTCTAAAATGACATTCACTGCCAAGGACGGATTATCAAACTACATTCATGACCAATAAGAATTCATCATATTACATGTTCAACCAATGGAAGATCTTTAAACTGCTCTCATGACAAATAAGTTCATCAAACTATATTCACGACCGATAAAAGATCCTTAATCTAGTTTCAAGGCCAATAAGATACTAACAATCTATTGTCACATCCCTAGCAGGTCTGCAAGCCCGTAAGATAAGTACATCCCTAGTCAGCAAGCTACATTTTTGATCAAGGGTAAATGATCAAGCTAAATTCTCAAAACATGAGAAATCCTAGACTACGCCCTCTACCAATAAAATCTTATCACCCACTACATTCACATCTACAAGTTATTTCCTTACCTCTCCACGAGCGACACCAGGAGCTGTTACTAATCGCCATTGCTAAAACCTTTTTTAAACAGAAAATTGGATAATCTGTGCTATTTCTCATGCTTTTCCACTGTTAATTACAAGAGAAAATAGTCCTTGCTCTGGACAGACCGTAATACATCTAAAAAGAAACTAGTCAAGCCATTTAAGCACATATGAGTAGTAATTCAAAGTCTGCCATTTTGTTTTAGAGTTCTCTCCTACCAATCTCCATGCGCAGGTATATCATCATTCTTCCACATTTATGTCTATTGTTATTGGTTTCAGGGAATATTCTTCGATATCCTACTTTTTACCTACATCCTCATAGCTCAATCCCTTCATATGTCATCTGTGTGTGTAACTCAGGAAAATGTGTATCTGTGCACAAATTTAGCATAGCAAATTTTAAATGTAAATCCGTCTTTGTAAAGCGCAAACTACTCACCCTTCCGGGTCTCAAGGAGCTGAGCTGCCGCCGCAGCCGGGGATCGAACTGTGAACCCTGTGCTTCGAAGTTAGCTGCCCTGGCCACTGCACCACACCTCTCCAAATCTTATAAGAAGAAATGTCTTCTATGGAACATCTATATGGCTTGTTATAATTCTGAAGCGTCAACAGTACTAATCAAATCACACCTCTAGAAAATCGATAGGATTCAACAAAAATGCATGGCATTACAATGCATGATCATGCCGTGTAAGACGCATGCAGTTGTTTTCCTTATAGGAAAAGTATTCCTAAAAATAACACAATAATTACAGTAAACCCCTTACCTACATTATCAACTGGGCTCCATCCCACAAGAATACAGTGGGGGAAATGGGATTGTGGAAATGAGAACAAATGTACCCAGAGCAATACTCACCGGAATGCACATAATAGGAGAAATTGAGAAAGAGATTTGGCCATTGTCTTCAGAGTTCATCAGCAGTGGTTGATTGTCTAACACATCAAAAGCTATGTACCCGTGACATCTGTCAGTCACAACCTTCAGGTTCACTATATTTACATGGGTGCTCTAGTGTTCCTTTATAGCCAAGTAGTAGTCACATGATGGTCCTGTTCATAAACTGCCTTTTAAAAACTAAGCTATAATGTAAGTCATTGTTTTCTGAGTTTTGTACATTTTCAATTCATAAATAAAAATGGCAATATAATATTTAATAAAAACTTACATTTCAGGAGATGAATGTTTTGATGTTTTTTATTGTCCTTTTTTGATGGCTGAAATGTTTTATGTAGTAATATTTTGAAACTGCTAAAAGCCTCAACCTACAAATAATAATAATAATAAGCAAGTTTGTAAAGCTCTTGGTTACACTAGCTAGTGTGTCTCTGTGCTGCGGCTAGACCTCATCCCGGGTGATAAGTAACATAGCTAAAGGAGATCCTAAGGGCGGAAGAGCAATGCCTTAAATTTTTTACGAAAGATCATTTCAGACGGTTCCTTCCGAAGTGCGAGAGGGAGATTGTTCCAGTGTTTTCTTGGCTAGGTATCGGAAGGAGTGGCCCCCCATTCTTGCTCTTTTAATAGCCGGGGCTCTGCCCTGTTCAGTCCCTGATGATCTTAAATGACGAGATGGAGTATAGGGGAATGGATGGTTGTGTAGGTAGCTTGGCCCTTTTCCCTGCAGAATACGGTGACTAACACACAGGGCTTTAAAGAGTACTCTCTCCCTCCTTGGGAGCCAGTGAAGGGCGACAAGGGTATTCTTGTAGTTCTCCTGGGGAGCATTAGAACAAGGGGGGCTGCTGCGTTCTGAGTACATTGAAGTCTCCTCAGACACTTACTACTTGCTACCAGGTATTGAACATTCCTGTAGTCTAGGTGGGAAGTTACCAGTGCGTGGACTAGGCATTTCCTCGCTGCCACAGGCAGCATGTCGAAAGTTTTCCAAAACACTTCCCAGCCACAATTCTGGTGTGATTCTCAAAGGAGAGCTTGGAGTCCAGCCACATTCCCAGGTTCTTAACCTGATTACTGGGGGGAGGAGTCAGGCCCAGAGTCTGCGGCCACCAGGATGAGGACCAAATTGAGGGAGCCATTCTCACCACCAGAACCTCGGTTTTGCTGCCATTTAATTTTAAGCAGTTATTCCTCATCCAGAAAGTCAGCTCTTGTAGGCAGGAAGAGAACGTGTTGGGATTGTAACAAAGAGACCACCAGTTGCATGTCATCCGCATATGACACGGCACTGATACCATGTTTAGAAATAATCTCCGCCAATGTGGCGATATAGAGATTAAAAAGGATGGGGCTTAGTATAGAGCCCTGTGGGACCCCTTGAGCAAGCGCCATGCTCTTGGAATAGTGAGGTCGCTGAGCCACCGGAAAACTACGATCCTGTAAAAAGGACCTCAGCCATTCAAGGGTTAGTTTATCCAGCCCACCTATCCTGAGGCGCTGTAGGAGTAGTGGATGGGCTACAGTGTTGAATGCGGCACTGAGGTCCAAGAGGACTAGCACAACTGTCTGGCCCTCGGCGAATCATTTCAGTTGACAGGAGCAATGCTGATTCAGTCAAGTAAGTTGCTCGAAAACCCGATTGCGTAGGGTACAATAGGCTGTGCCGGTTAATGTGGTAAGTCAGTTGTATACTGACCACTTTTTCTGCTATTTTTGCAAAGTATGGCAGGAGTGAGACTGGTCGAAGGTTCTCCAGTTGGCTTTCACTCACATTTGGCTTTTTTTATGGGGAGGACAATCACTTCTTCCCATCTTTTTGGGACCACTCCTGACTCAAAGGAGGTGCCTAATATGAGGTACTAAGATATCCAGGCTCTATCTTAGAAGTTTAGGTGTAGTGGGGTCCGTAGGTGAGCCAGATTTTATACTTAAAGCAACGCCTTTGAGGTCGTCACAGGAGGGGAGCTCAAATCTGGAGAGGCAATCTGCCTCATCCACGATTGCCCTCCCCTCGTTATCAGAACTCCCATTACGTGCCTCATCCGGGAAGGTAGTTTAAATCCTTGCTACCTTCTCTGCAAAGAAGTCTGCCACCAGATTGCACAACTCAACTGGTCGCCTTTGGAGGCCGTAGTTCTAGCTAGTGACGAGATGTCTTTGAGAATTGTGAAAAATTATCTAGAAGAGTTCTCAGCTTGTTCTATCACTGTAATAGGAGGCACGAGTTTTTCTTATGAGGGAGTGATAGTGCTTAAGACTGGTTTTGTTTGCAGCCTTCCTGTAGTCTGAGAAGTCTTTCCTCCATACTTGTTCTAACCTCTTTTTTTAAGTTCAAGAAGAATTTTATTAATCATAAAATAAGCCACCAATACATAATAAAGCAAGAGAAATGAGGGTAATAAATGCAGGGGAATGGGAAACAAAGAAAGAGTAATCAGGATATACTTTACAAGATATTAAATAGCAAAAGACATATCATGGGCAATAAGAATAAAAATAAGGGATACAATAATTATACATCAGAAGCAAGTGCGAATGAGGACAAAGCAGATAATAATGCAGAAAAATAAAGGAAATGAAAAGGGTATCAGGGGGGTTTGGGAACCTCCTGCTGAGCAGGTCGTGGGCAAAAAGAACGAGTCACACAATTATCCAAATACATTGTAACAGGGAGCCATAGGTCTGCAGGCTTGGTTGCCAATTGGGCAGGAAAAACAAAAGCAGTATCAAGCCTGTGATTATGACAAACATTGTACCACCATGCTTTAAAAGAAATGTCAGAAGAAGTCTTCCAATTAATAGTAATCTGTTGGAACGCAACAGCCAAAAGCAAATCAACAATGCGAACATGTAGATCAGTCCCCTCCCAACAGGGAGAGAGGCTCCCTAGAAAAAGATGAGTGTGAGACAGGGGAATACATGTATGGAAAATTACATTATTTGAGCCCAAACCTGCAACCAAAAATCATGTACATGTTTGCAAAGAAATAGCATATGAAACAGAGTAGCGTGAGGTGAGGAGCAAGACCAGCAAGCGTCTGAAACAGTAGAGAACCGCTTGTTAAGGGTAAAGGGAGTATGGAGCAGCCTGTTGTAGATGAAAAATAAGGATTGCGTCAAGGACGCTGCTCTAGAGGTTTTACGAACCTTTGTCCATATCCTGTCCCACAGGGATATTGGCCAAGATATAGCAAGGTCCTGTTCCCACTGCTCCTCCACCCTAGACTTAGGTCTAGTAGATGTATGAAGATGCTTGTAAATAATGGAAGCTTTAGGAGTAGTATGCAGGAGAGAATGAAGTCGGAGGGCAGGGTCGGGAGAAGTGGAGGGGGGTGAAATCTGCATGAGCCATGTGTAGATCTCCATGACCGCTGCTTTAAGTAGAAGGTATTTGGGAGCAAAAGATGAGGGTAAATCAAAGGAGGAACAAAGAGTGTGAAAAGGCAAAAAGGTAGAATGTGAGAACAACTGCGAAATCCAGAGCAATCCTCTGGTCCTCCAGGATTTCCAGTAAAAGGGTCTATTATGAATTAAAAGATACTTGTTATGCCAAATGGCGGACGAGAGAAAGTCAGCAATAGTCGTAGGGGGAGGAGGATTAGAGGATAGAAGGAGCTTGACAGTAAATTTATAAATAGGAGTGGGAATCGAGGAGGGTTTACGTGAGAAAGAGATATACTCAGCGAAGGAAAATTGGGAAAGGAAAAGGCGCTCAACCTTAGTCCACAAAGGGCAGGGGGAGGTGGGATCTTGGAACCAAAAGGAATCTTGGCGTAACAAAAAGGCCTTTTGATAGGCTGGAAAGTCCAGAAAATTGACTCCACCTTCAAAAGCAGGGCAAATTAGTCTGGCAAGGGACATTTTGGGGGTCTTGTTATGCCATAAGAAAGAGGACAGGATCGAATTAACTTTCTTAAAGAATTTGGCTGGGATAGAAACAGGGATATTAGAGATTGTGTAGAGAATTATAGGGGACAACATCATCTTAATGGTGTCAAGACGGCCCCATCAAGACAAATAGAGAGGATGCCATCTAGCTGTAAGGTCAGATATTTTCTGAGAGCACTTGGTCAAACAGAGTGAAATGGTGTCTGAGATGGAGGGGGTGATGTGCAAGCCTAAATATTTATTATGGGAGGGACTCCAGGCAAAGTTGGAAGCACTGAAGTCAGGTTTAAAGGTGAACTTCGTCAGGGGCAAAATCTCACACTTGTCATTGTTAATCTTATAGCCAGAGATTAAGGAGTAATTCCGCACTTCCTCTAGGAAAGCGGGAATGGAGTCTGTGGGATTAGAAATGAAGAGTAAAATATCATCTGCATAGGCAGCGAGTTTAATGGAAGATTCCGCAGTCTGAAAGCCATGTATGTTGGGATTCTGGCGAAGCTTGGACAAAAAGGGCTCTAAAGCGAGATTCAAAAGAAAAGGTGAAAGGGGGCAGCCTTGGCGAACGCCTCTACCAAGGTCATAGTAAGAGGAGATCTGACCATTCGCATAGACCGCAGCCCGTAGGTGAGAGTACAACAGTGAGACTAGGGAAGTGAATTTAGGGCCAAAGCCAAACCATCCGAGAGTGTGGAAAAGATATGGCCATTCGACCCTATCAAACGCCTTCTCGGCATCTAGGGCGATCGCTGCAAGGGAATGCTGGAGGTGGGATGACTTCGACAATATGTTGAATAAAAGTCTGGTATTTTCAGTAATGTATTGACCCCTAACAAAACCAGACTGCTCTTCGCCCAAGAGGTCAGGAAGTAAATGGTCCAACCTTATCGCCAATGCCTTAGCAAAGAGTTTGTAGTCAATATTGACAAGGGAAATGGGTCTGTAATTTTTGCAATGCATCACATCCTTTCCCTCTTTGGGTATTAAACAAATATGTGCATCGGAAAAGGTTCCTGAGGAGTTACCTAAATCAGCAAAGGTGTTGAGGAGAGAATGTTGTTTCGGGATTAACAAGTTGGAAAAGTGGAGATAGAATTCAACGGTAAAACCATCTGGTCCAGGGGCTTTATTAAGTTTGAGATGTTGGAGCGCGGTAATCAATTCCTTCTGCGAAATGTCATTCACCAGGAAGGAAAGATCAAGAGGGAAGTGTGCAGGCTTTTGGATATTAGAGAAGAAATGTGTGAGGGAATGAATAGAGGGTTGGGTTTCAGAGGTGTATAGGGTTTTGTTGAAGCGGGAGAACTCAGTAAGGATGTCGGCGTCCTTGTGCTGTAAGTTAGAATTGGTGTCGTAAATAGATTCAATGTTCAGTCTGTTGTGCTTGACCTTCAAATAATTGGCAAGAATTTTCCCAGCTTTGTTTCTCCCACCATAAAACTTAGCACTAGACTTGAGTAAATATAAGGAAGCATCTTCTGTAGACTTCTCATTAAATTTCATCTTGGCAGCGACAAGAGCCGTCAGACTATCTTTTGAATGTGAGGTGAAGTAGACATGTTCCAATCTCTTAATGTCACAGAGGAGATTTTTAGTGTATAGACGGGCAGTCCTACGCTTCTTTGCGACATAGCCAGTCCTACGCTTCTTTGCGACATAGCCAATAATAAAGTCGCGCGCTGCTGCCTTAAAAGCATCCCAAACGGTGTGTTTCGGGAGGGAAGGGGTATCATTGAACAGGAAGAATTCATCAAAAAAGGCAGTGAAGGAAGCAGTGAATTTGGGATCCAGGAGGAGGGTATTGTTAAAGCGCCACCTCTTGGGCCCATCAATCTTAGGAAGCACGTCAACGCTGATTACAACAGGGGCATGATCCGAAAGCAAAATCGGACCAATTTCAGCAGCGGTGAGTGAGCAAAAGTATGAGAAACAAAAATATAGTCAATCCGCGACTGGGATCGGTGAGACGGTGAGTAAAAAGTAAACTCCCGCAAGGTCGGATTACATAGCCACCAGGAATAGACGAGCTTATGTTGGGAGATGGCTTGAGTAAAAAGTTTGTGTGATTTATTGGAAACGTAAGTGGCGTCGGAATTCCTATCAATAAAAGGATCTAGGGGATGATTGCAATCTCCAGCTAGGATAAAATGGTCATCCATAAATTGGTTGATACGTGGAGAAAACTCAGCCCAAAAAAGAGGTTCACCATTGGTGGGAGCATAGACATTAAGGAGGGAGATTGGAACACCTCTAAGCGATAGTCTGACGTGTGTCCATCTGCCATTAGTATCCGATTCTTGGGAAATAATTGTGAGAGGGAAAGATCTACGACATAAAATTGCTACACCATTACGTTTACCATCACCTTGTGAATAAAAAACCTCACCCACCCAACCTCTCTTAAGCTTTGCAGATTCTATGTTGGAGAGGTGGGTTTCCTGGAGGAACGCAACATCAACATTCAATTTGGCAAGGTGTGACAAAATGCGTTGACGCTTAATTGGCGAGTTAATACCCTTAACATTCCACGATACTATGTTCAATGAAATACTATAAACAATAATCCATAAAATACATCGTAAGCATAATTAGGATAGAGACCCATCAATAAGGATGGACAAAGAGAAGATAGATATAAAATAGAGATTAAGAGAGGAGAGAAAGAGAAGAAATTGGTGGAAACGAAAGAGTGTGCAGAAAGAGAGAGTAAAGTAGAAACTAGAGAGAGGCTCAGGAAGGTTAGAGTAAGAAGAGAGAGAACATGAAGATAAATACAACCTGAGAAAAAAGAAGTCATGGTTCCTGCACAAACAAGGAAGCTGAAACACAAGAGGAAGGGTAAGAAATAAAAAATACAAAATAATAGGAGGAAACAGAGGAAAAACATACCTACAAAAGGAGAAGACGAGAAGGAGCTGGGGGGGAAGGGACCACATAGGCAAGGCAACACATCCGAGGCATGGGAACAGTCCAGTCCGAACTACCAAGCCATGTCTTTCCCAGACTGGAATCAAGCAATCCATCGTTTTTTTGCACTCCACACCACCCTGGGTTGGACACTGGCTATATGCAAATCTTGGAGCTACTTGGAGTGAGAAGGACAGCGGAGGGATAAAAGGGGAAGAAAGATTTGCATTCATACAGCACTCGTCACCCCTGATGGGCGTTGAATCGCTTTTCTGGCGAGTAGCACGCCACTTCGGAACCCATGAAAGATTACTTTTGAAAATTAGTATAGTAAAAGAATAGGAAGTAATTTGAGTAGTGGATATGTTATTCAGTTATTTGGGTAGTATATTAGTATAGTTTAATATGGAATTTGAGAAGTGAACGTGTTAGTCTGTTCATTTCGATTGAAAAGGATAGTGGAGGGATCAAAGAGTGAAAGATTTTTTTTAATTTTTTTATTATTTTTTTAGGTCTTAGCAATAGGAGGAGGCTTTAGATGAGTAAAAAAGGAGTTTTGGAGGGGAGGACTCAGAGGAAAGAGTTTAGAATGGTTTGTTTTAGGGTATCGGTATAGTAAAAGATGTGTCAGATGATGCAAAGAGGGGTAGAGTAGGAGATAAAAAGTGGTCTGTTAGGTGTAATTACAGCAGGGAGAGTGTGTCTGAATGGGATGCAGTTATGTATGGTGTTGATTGGCGTTGTGTTAGTGATGAGTGTATTGGTTAGTGGTATAGGATAGAGCTGTGTACTGTTTGTAGGTGATGGTGGATATGTGTGGTAGTTGGGATAGTAGGGTGTGTAGATGTGGTTTGGTTGGGTTTGTAGTGCAGGCTGGTACATTAATTTGTGCATAGTGTTGTGCGTGGTGTACATTTGGTGTGAGTGTGCTGCTCTGTTTGTGAATGTTGATGGTGTGGGCTGGCCCTAGTCCCGACCAGTCTCGAACAAGTTCAAACAGGAAACTGCCCTTGTCCTCTCTGCCCTTACCAGGCTCAAACAGGCACCTGCCCTTGTCCTCTCTGCCCTTACCAGGCTCAAACAGGCAGCTGCCCGGGCTGAGACGTCCTAAGCTTGGCCTTTTTTATAGCTCTAGTAATCAGGTGACCCCTTCAGCCAATGGGAACCCTAGCCCTAACACTATCCAATCACAACACTAGCCCTAAAATCTAGAGCCAACAGGAGACCAGGACCTTACAGCCAATCTTAGCCCTAGTCCAAGCAACCAATCAGTTCAAATACCCTATTCTCTATGTCCAATAAAGGCCTTAGCCCTACCAGTAGTCCCAAAACAAGTCCATGCAACCAATGGCACAGGTAGCCCTAGACCCTACTTCCAATAGAAAGCCTAACCCTACTCTAAGTCCCACACCTAGTCCAGTAACCAATCACACGAGAAGCTCTAATAGCTACTTCCAATTAAAGGTATAACCCTAGCCCTAATCCCACCCTACTCCCAACAACCAATAACATAGGAAGCCCTAGTCCCTACTTCCAATAGAAATCCTAACCCTAGTCCTAGTCCCAACCCTACAATGATTGAATCACAGACCCAGAAACCAATCAGAACCCTCAAATACCCAACCAATGAGGACATTAACCCTAATCCAATAGAAACACCAGATACAACCACCAATCAGTGTAGACATGTACCAACCACTAGCAGACCATATAAGGTCCCAGCGACCTCAGACAAGGTTTGCTGGCCAGGGAGTTGGAAGCTGCTTCTCCTGTTCAGAATCTCCTAGGAGACAGACAGGCTCAATCCACACTTTGGACTTCAGCAGGTAAGGGCCTCACTAACTTGAAAATCTAACAATACTGTTTGAATAAAACTTTACTCCCCCTGCTGGCCAAAAAACGAAGTGCACAGGCCTTAGTAAAACACAGTTTAAACAGCGCACAGAAGCACCCTCTGATGTAGAAAATCCCTGTTGCTGGGGGGGAGGCAGGGGGGCTGGTTTCACTGGCTTGTGAGCACAAAATGGTGGCTGGGGGTGCACTGTTTTAACATACAGGTCTTAGCACAGAGCAAATGAGAAATTTGAAGGGAAAACAGAATTGTCACCAAGGAATGAGAGGGACAAACTACAGAGGTTGGACTGCAAATCCCACAATTCAATACGCTAAATAGAGGCTATCATGGGCAGGGAAAACCACAAGTTTAAAACACAACTGCTACCTGGCCAGCTGCGATGGTGACATAGTCTCAACTATGGTCAATAGCGGGCCTGTACAACACTTAAAGTTTGCATTCAAATTATTATGGCATTCTACACCTAAGATCTCGCATCCTGACTAGCCGCTAATTGCACAGCACCCTCTCTGCTACCCGTGCACGTCCTGGTCGCAGTGTTTACAACTACTAGGTAGAGTTCACAATACAGGGGCATAAATGTTGGTTTCAGTCAATTCTATGCTTCATAATCTGAACTGCAGCAAGGCGGAAAAAAGTTGCACTGTATACGAAGACTAAAGACTATACTATGATACAGTATGCTATGATGTAGAGAGCAACCTGCCTACACGTCTGCCGAAGGCGCTTCCGTGCATCATCAAGAACTTCCAGCCACGGAAAGACAATTTCAAACTTTCACAGTTTGTATGCTTCCTCCATCTTGGTCATGTATCAACTTTTGTGCCTCGATTGTTCAAATGCTCTGCTCACTGAGGAAGTGTTCCAGTCTCTTGTATTCATTTTGCTTCCTCCAAGCAAATTTTTGCAGGCACACAGGACTCATGGAGGACGGACAATTTCAGACTCCCTTCTCTCCCACATTTAAACACACATTTATTTTCCAAAATGAATCTCAGCCCTTTCTGCGGAGCAGAAAACCATACTTCTAGGAAAGACGAATATAGTATTATTCATCATTTATAAAATCACGCTATTGTAAAACCCTGTGTAATGCATATTTTCTCGCTTTATCTATGCACAAATTAAACGATTATTCTTTTGTTTCAGTTTAGTGTAAAATAAAACTAGAAGCTTTAGTCTGTTATTTTCACATGCATTTGTGGCCTACTTTATCACTTTAACACGAGCCTGTGCAATTTTCGTTTTCCCTCATGTTAACCTTTTTTTGCATTTAGTTTGCACATCACACAATTAGTATTTCACACAAAGGGAGTTCAATCCGAGCAGATTTTATTTTACAAAAACCCTGCTTTAACACCGGGCTCCTTCACAGTGAGCATTTAGGAGCCTGCTGGGGTAAGTACAGCATAGCAGTCTATTTTCGTGACACATTGGATGATTTTGCAGCATTGATATTCTGTCTGCTATTTTCTGTGGTCTGGGGCCTGGTTTGCTGAATCCTTTTGTTTCCTTGTGGCTCTTCATCTTGGTCCCACTGAACTTTCTGTTCCTGTGTAAAATTGACTGTGTTACGCTTGGAAATGCTTCTCTGGGCCTGTTTCACTGCAGTTTCTGGTCCTGGTGTTTTTTTGGGGTTATCTGTCATGGGCAAGAATACCCGCAAGAGTCATCATAGGGAGCGCTCCTCTTTCTCCCCTTCTCCGGCCAGGTCTAAGCGCCGCAGGGAAGGGGGATAATGTGAGGATTAAGCGTCTCATCAAGGGGACTCTCCGTGAGATGGGGGTGGTAGGGCTCGTCCTAAGGGCTCTATGCCCGTACATTCCTCAAATTCCTCGGATTCTAAGGCTGAATGGATGGGGGACCAGGAGCACAAAGGAAAATACATCAACAAAGATTTGTTGCCTGAATTCATAAAACATTTCAAATCTAGCATGGAGTTTCCTGATGAGGAGGCTCCTAGCACGTCCGGTGTTCCCTTGTTAAGCCAGTTCCAGAGCGCTGCTGCTGTCGATGTCCCTGTCTATCCTTACATTAGGGATGTCCTGAAGTTGGAATAGAAGGCTCCTGATGGTATTAATGTTCCAGTCTTGTAGGTCACACTTCCTCGCCGAGGATGCTTTGCTTAAGGACCCGGTTGATAAATAGGTGGATACTTCCCTCAGGAAGGTGTACTCTGGTTCTTATCTGGCTCTGAGGGCTGGCATTTATGGTACTTATGTGGCGCAGTCTCTGCTCTCCGGTATCAAAGCTCTGTATCAGTCGATGAATGATGCTTCCGACTGTTCTGGGCTTTTGGAACATATCGAACGGCAGGTGGAGTTCCTCTGAGATGTATCCTTCGATGTAGTAAGGGTCGCTGCCCTTTCCAGTGGAGCGGGTGTGGCTGCTTTGTTGTATTTCTATCTAGGACCCTAATTCGATATTCCTGATTTATGCCCTTATGTGGTTATAATAAATAATATCCTGATAAAGGCATAAGAATCATATCCATATTTAGTCGTAGCCCATGCAATCCAATTTAAGCAAGGCTACTTCCCCAGACTCCTAGAGAGTACAACGAGTTCTTTAAACAAAACAAACCTCCAGCAACCTGAGAAATCCCCATACTTCTGTTTTGATTTGTCCTAGAACTCCTGCGAACACTGAAAGAACGGCCAGTTCTTAGTAACATCTTTATTGACGTCTTATGTCCAACCTTACGTCAAACCCGGCACCTTTCAAGTATAAATATACCAACGCTGCCTTAAGCAAACACACGGTGGTTTGGAGCAGAGCGGCTATCTACTTGCCCGAGAGCCCAGCTGATGCGAGAGCCCACGGATGCCGCCCCTCCCTTTTGACGCACTGAGAAAGACGCTGTCTTTTTCTCCAGCCGAGAAAATCCAGCTCCGGGGTTTCCATATACCCTTGCGGGTTGATGGGATATCGAGTCCTGAGAAAGAGATACCAGACCTCCTGCTTTCTGTTACCCAGGTACGGAGCTGACTAAACCCTTAAAGAGAATTCTTGACTCAGATTCTTGGCAAAAACCGACTTAACTTAAACTGCTACTTACTTACTCCTTCCCACGTATTAGGCTTAGGTCAGGTACACCGGGGTAGGCGTATTTAGAAGCACCAGTTGAGTACATTAGTCAATGTATATATGTATGTATATATTTTATCCATTTTAAAGTATCATATGGCTAAGAAACCATATCAATGCTTTTACAGTATTATTTCATAATACTCCTTTTACTGTACGCACTTTACTTTACATTAAGTATTGCAATTATGGCAATTCATTTCTCTTGCATGAGAAAGAAGACTGCTCAATAAATAACACCTTTTATTGAAAACGCCCGTCTCTCTTTTCTCTGCACTCTGGTGAAACTAAGTATGCACGATTGACTGAGTAAAATAGCTGTCTATTGTTTTCACACGACTCTAGAGATACACTCTTATTCTGAGGGAGCAAAGTTGTCATGTTTATGGTTGTCAGAAGCTAATCCCTTCTTGTCTATCCAGGGAAGTTAAACTCCTCCTTGTTTATTCGAGAAAGTTTCTAGTGACCTCTGAGCTAGCTGGCAAAACTAATATAGTCTAATATAGTCAGTAGAGACCTAGTCGACCTCAGTCCTACGTCTACACTGCTGTTTATATTATTCCAATGCGCAGAGCCTATTGGGAATATAGGAACTACACTACAGCTTGTCGCAATCTGGTACTAAAGGAATGGAAAACGGACTCTGCTCAAAGACTTGCGCCTTGCGCTTACCCTTTCAAGGGGCCATGACGTTTGGGGAAGAGTTGGAGGAAAAATTGCATACATTGTTTAAAGAAAAAAAGCACTCTTGTTCCTTTAAGCAGTCTTCTACTGCTTCTGTTTCCTCTAAGCCTAAATCTTTTTACCACCCTCCCTCTCGTAGGCAGTGTTCCAGGGGCCATGGGAGTTTCTCTTTGGGTCGGGATAGAAAGGCTAAGTGACCCCCCCTCCCAAGCTTCTTTCCTGAATTATGGCTGTGGATCCTGGATTATCGGTCGGAGGTCGACTGCGGTTCTTCCTACCAGCTTGGGTGTAGTCATGTTTAGACGTATGGGTGTTGGACATTATTCGTCAGGGTCATGTTATCGAGTTCTAGGAACCCCCTCCGGACTCGGGGATTCGTCTGACTCCATGGCCGTCCTGCCGGTCCAAGAGGGACAATCTGTCCCTGGTGGTCGAGTCACTTTTACAGAAAGGGGTGATTCAGGAGCATCCTCCTCTGAAGGTGAGAAGGGGGTTTTACTCTCTGATATTCCTGGTTCCCAAAGTGATGGGGGTTCAGGCTGGTCCTGGATTAGAGGGCTCTGAACAAATGGGTGGTTCATCTGCCTTTTCGAATGGAAACCCTTCAGCTGTGATTCCGTTGGTGCTTCCGGGCCATTTCATGTTCGCCCTCGATCTCCAGGACGCTTGCTATCACATCCCTATTCACCCTTGGTCTCGTCGGTTCCTGAGGTTTTGCATTGAGGGCCGTCACTTTCAGTTTCAGGTCCTGCCTTTCGGCCTGATATCTGCACTGCGAGTGTTCACCATGGTGGTGGCTCCATTGGTGGCTTCCTTGCATTTTCAGGGTGTCCTGGTTTTAATGCTCCCTCTTGTCCCAGTTGTTGAAGGCTCAGAATGTGGGGTGCTCTGCATTGAAAGTTTCTTCAGAATCTTGTTGTTATCAACAAAGAAATTTCCTTCTGTGTCAAATTTACTCACTTTCAATAGTTTGCACCGAACCAGAATCTGCACTCACTCATTAGGTGTCATAACACATATATTTTAATAAAAATGCTTTATTACACACAATGCAAAAAAAGGCCCGCTTTTGATTGCATATAGATAAAATACACAAAAAATGATCATAATAATGTAACAAATTCACGTCTGTAGCCACAATTTTTCATGAACACTTTGCAAATATCAAATGATCACATACATATTATGCATTTAAAATAAAATTAAACAAAATACACCACTATATCAGTTCTTCAGAATCTTCCCAAGTGTTAGTTGACCCCTCAGAGGACTTGACTTTCACTTGAGCTTGCTTTCGCACCGATCTCAACAGAGTGTTTCTGCCGGGTCCTTGGGTGGAGACCTTGAGGTCTCCTGCTCGGAGGTTCTGGGAGGGGGGTTCCTTTCCGGTCTGCTTCTGGGTCTCATGGCAGCAATACGGTTTACAGTGGCTTGGGCGCAATTTCACCTCCGTCCTCTGTGGTTGTATCTTCTGGCTCATTGGGATCCTCTGTCTTGCGATCTGGCCTTTCTGCTTCCTGTGTCCCCTTCCACCCTCCCTGCCCTGCTCTGGTGGACTGTGTCGTACAATCTTTCTCAATGTCTGCCACTGCTACCCTCCCCTCCAGCGGTCCTGACTGCGGATGCAAGTTCTTCCAGGTGGGGGCGACTTTGGATTCTCTGTCGTCGATCTTCCGATTGGCGGGAGTTGACTGCGGTGTTCCTTGCTGTGATGGGGTTTCGCAGCCAGTTGCTCGGATGCAATGTGGTTATGCTTTCCGACAACATGTTGTCAGTAGCCTACCTGAATAATGAGGGGGTCCCAGGTCCTCGCCTCTGAATGCAGTGGTGGCCCCTTGTTCTGTTGGGTGGAGGGGCATCTGTTGTTCCTCTCTGCAGTTGATATTCGGGGGTAGACAACAGGGTGGTGGATGCCCTCAGCCGTTATTTCCCTGCCTATCAGGAGTTGGCTCTGACGCCAGTGGCTTTTCAGCTTTTGTGCAGGAGGTTTGGTCTTCCTTATCTTGATCTCTTTGCTTCCCGGCTCAATGCACAGCTGCCCCGTCTTTGATCCCGGGGTCGTCAGGAGGGATACTGGGGAGTGGATGCCCTGACCATTCCTTGGCCATTTTGCTTCCTCTATGCTTTCCCCTCGCTGGCTCTGATTCCCCGGTTTCAGGCTCGCCTGAGCTGGGAGTCTCGAGAGGTTGTGGTGGTGGTTCTGTTTTGGCTCTGGGTCAAGGTTCTCCACTCTGTGGCTGTTGACTGTGCAGGGTCCCTGGTTTCTTCCTTGTTCTATGTCCCCCCTGTGGTCTGCTCGGTTGTTGTCTCTGTGACAATGTCGCGACTGGCTGAGACTGTCGGTGTGGACGTTAAAAGGCAGGGGTGGCATCAGCGGGGTTTTCCCAAACATTTAGCAGTGGCTCTTAAGCAGTCTGGTTGGCCTTCTACCTTAAAATCCTATGGGTGTCATTGGGGTAATTTTTAGCGCTAGTGTCTGACTCTGGGTTTGTCCCCTACAGTGTGCTCTTTGCTGGAGGTGTTGCAATTTCTTTGGGAGAGTTTTGAGAAAGGTTAGGCGGTTTCCAGTTTGTGTGCTCAGTTGGCCACTGTTCGGACTTTCCGTTCCCCTTGGGAGAATTTGTCAGATGTGGAAGATTTGGTCTCTCGCCTGCTTCGAAGTTTTTCCTTGTCGCATCCTGTGGTGCGTCCTTCCTTTTTGCTATGGGATCTGCCTTTGGTTCTGCGGGCTTTGGTGGCTCCTCTGGTTGAGCCTCTGTCTGAGGTGGACATGAAGTTTGTTACGTTTATAGTGGTTTTTCTTGTGGCCATTACCTCAGCGCCCCATCTGGGGGAATTGGGGGCCTTGATGGCACAAGAGCCGTTTTTGTCCTTTTCTGATGATGGAGTTGGATTTCACTTTTGTTTCAAAGGTTTCTTCTAAATTTCATCGTTCCCAGGAGTTGGTGTTGCCTGCTTTGGGGTCTGCTCTTGGTTCTCCCGGTGACCTTCCTTGGTCTTTGTTGGATGTTTGCAGGGCTTTGCATGTCTATTTAGATCACACTAGCTCTTTTCAGAAATCTGACTCCTTTTTTGTTTCTTTTGGGGTTGCCTCTCATGGTGGAAGGCTTCTTCTGCTTCGATTGGTCATTGGCTAAAGCAGGTCATTTGGTTGGCTTACTCTCTTTCTGGGTCTCCTCCTCCAGCGTGGGTGCAGGGACGGTATACCTGGGGTGAGTGGCAGCTTCCTGGGCTGAGTTTCAAGGTGTGCTCCAGTCTGTGATTTGTAGGGTGGACACTGGGGTGTCCTCTAATACCTTTGTGAGGCATTATCGGCTGCAGAATTTGCTGGGGGTTGATGCTAATTTTGGTTTGGGGGTACAGCATGCTGTGTGCTCCTGAATTTCTTGTTATGTTGTTTAATAGATCACTGGGTTTTGCTATGCTTGTCATGGTGATTTGTTATGGATGAATGCCAGTCGTTGCCTGGGACTCATTCTCACTTTGTGAATTAATGGGGAAAGGACAGGAGGGACCTGGGGGTAATGCCCTATAACTTACTGGTAATCTTTATTACTCCTGGTCCCTTTGTCCTCGTCCCATTCATCACTTCCCTCCTTCCCTCCCCTTCTGGCCGGCCTTCATCAGGGCTTGGTATTTCAGGAGGAATGCTGGGAGGGGTATGTTTATATATTCCCAGAGGGAGGGGAAGGGGTAGGGCCAGCATTCCTTTGTTTTTTTTCTGTCAGCGAGGTAGATTATCTCACTTTTTGCATGAATTGGACGAGGACAACAGGATCAGGAGTAATGAAGATTTCCAGTAAGTAATAGGGCATTTGCTCATAGCAAAATCTTTCTGAATCAGGCCCTTTTTGTGCTAAACAAAGGACAGGCAGCAGAGAGAGCAGCTCTCTGAAATGTAGTACATAACAAACTTTCTGGTAATTTCAAAACATTTTATACAAAACAGTAGTGGTGATGATGTGTCTTCACATTCAAGAAATTAGAACTTGTGCGGCCTACAGATCTCCTTAAATTACAACAAGTCTCATCATTTTCCAGATGCCACAAACAGATAGGTCAGAGACTTCTTTGAAGTTAACAAGCATCTGTTTTTGTGGTCGCAGTCTTGGCACAAGCCTTCTCTTTTGCATAGATGGTGATCATTATGAAGGCAATTTAATTTGTTACAGTATTCAAAACAAAATTCAAAACAATATTCTAAGATGAATTTGAAAAACACAAGGGGGCTTATTTACAAGCCTCTTGCGCCACTTTTGCGTCATTTTTAACATGGGAAAAGTAACTTACAGGTGGCGGAAGGGGTTTGTAAATAAGCCCCAAGATTTTGAAGCATCTGGGGCACCAACTCTTCCAGAAAGTACCCTAGCTTCTCCCTCTTCAATCAAATCTACTTTCCAAGGACGTGAATGTTCCAGCCCTCATTAGATTTTCCACCCATTCCGAATTTTAATTACACTTCCTGTGTCTTTTTTCATTTGATATGTTCATTTAATTATTTACATGTGTAGTCGAACATTTCTACCACAAATGTCGCACATGAGGACAAATACTAGGTGCATGAATTAGTTGGCAGAACATATAAATGATTCAGTGAGTAGGGGTGTAGCTATCATTGGTGCAGCTGGTGCAGCGGATGCAGTGGCACAGGGGCCAGACCTCTGAAGGGCCCACTGGACCACACGTATGGCCAGTCAAATCTATCCAATAGGGCTGAGGGAAGTGCTCATTAGCCGGGCAGGGGCGGATGTGCAGGCAAAGAGAGACGTGCTAATCCACACCAGATGGTTGGAGACTAAGCGCGGTAACAGTTTGGTTTTAGATTGTTTTTACTCGAATATGTGTGTAACATTATGCCCTAAACTTACCTTAGCATTCATGCTCTGACAGCCTTCTTGCTCATTCATGCCGACACACAGGGCACCAAGACACAAGCACTTCTGCTGCGACGCAGTCTAGTGTTTGCGGGGATATCAGCTGCTAAACAGCAGGGCTGATTGGTGGGGTGGGCTGAGGGGTGTGCTCATTAGCTGGGCAGGACTGGACGCACAAGCCTGTCTGCGCCCGTCCTTGTCTGACCGGGGCCAGGGCCAGGACCCCTGGTCAAATCCAGGCCTGGTCAGTAGAGGCACTAGCGCATCTGGATCACCCACTGACAAAGCAGGAGGAAGATAAACTGTGATCAGAGGACATACTTGGTAAACAGGAAGGAGGATGGAGCACGGCCAAGCAGTCCTATCTCCTTAAAGATGTGGGGATAGGCAACCCTCGGGATTAAGGGTAGCAGTATTAAATACCCGCTCCCTTCAGAAACAGTCTAGAGATCTTCTCGCTCCTCCAGAAGGAAGCCCTTGATATCCTAGGAGTAACATAAACTTAGCTAGAGGAAGGCTCAGGTCCGGGTATTGTAGCAGCCCTTCCCATGGAATATGATATTTTATGGCACAACAGGCAGGAAGAGAAAAGAGGGGGGGGGGTGTAGCACTGTTTTATAACAAACGGCTAGCTGTATATAGGCTTGTTGCAGAGAACCTTGATGGCACGAAAATTTTAGGGGTAAAATTGAGCTCCAAATCCTCATGCCTGGCACTACTGGTGGTGTACCGCCTAAGCATTGGCGTAAAATCCGTTCCGCTCGCGGAATTTGCGGATTTTCGGCAAATTCGCAGTCTGCGAACTCTTGCGAATTTGCTGAAAATTCATAAATTCGCACGCAGCGGATTTTGTTTGCTTGGTGATACAATTTTGTGGCGGGCGGCGTTCACTTACCGTCATTCAGCGTTTGCAGAGTTGTTTTTCTCCATATTTTGCGTGTGCTGCGCCATTTTGGATCTTGCTGCGGGATCCAGCGGGAGTTTGGCGACCGCGATTACGTCATCGCGGCTTGCCACCTTGCACAGCACGCATCGCGAGAGTTCGCAATTGCGAACACGTAGATGCGGCGGGCAGCAACAATCTCGCACTCGCGAAATTGCAAAATTTGCAATTCTGCACAAGAAATCCACCAGCAAGCAGCATAAACCTTCTGGAAATGATGATTTTTATCAGAATAACTCTTCAGGTTGACATTTGCCTGCACTTTTTTTTGCAAGGAGTCCATTTTGGGGGGGGGGGGAGGAAGTGCCCCACAGCCTCCAACTTCCTGTTCCTGTCCATCAGGCTCCTCCCAGTGCTTTCTTCATGTGCTGGTCACTTTCATTTGGATCTTGACCTGGAAGGATTGCTTTTTGTGGATGCTGCTGGATATTTGGATTTGAGGCCTTTTTGACTTTCTTTGGATCACTTTTGGATTAGAAATCAACTTTCACAAGTAAGTTTGTTTGGGGCATTACAGTTGCTGCAACTACAATTTTGGAACTTTTTCAGAACATTAAATAAAATATATTGTGGGTAGCCACAGTATCCAGTAGGACCAGGGTTAGTTATGGGTGCATGATACAACTGTTTTGTTGAATTGAAACATCATTGAGGGCATGGATGGCCTGGGATTGTGGTGAATTTTGTGGGGTTTTTTTCAATTTTTTTGGGCTGCTGTTGGGGCCTTTTGCCCAGGGGTAGTGAGTGGTGCATGGACTGAGTCTGCCTGTGGGGTCTCTTTAATGTAAACATCCTGGATGGCATTGGATTGTGGTGATTTTTGTGTGTTTTTCGTTTTTTTGGGGTGTACTGTTGATGTGGACTGGCCATGTGGGTGGTGGTGGCCATCTTGAGTGCTGGTACAGGCAGGCCCTCCACATGTGCTTGGGGTGCAAGGGGCCATTTTGAATACAGGCAGTGTCTGAGGCCTGCAACCATTTTGCCTAGCTTTCATCCATTATGCCCAGGGGTAGTGAGTGGTGCATGGGCCTAGTCTTTCTGTGGGGTGTCTTCTTGAATTTAAACATCATTGAGGGCATGGATGGCCTGGGATTGTGCTGAATTTTGTGGTTTTTTTCGATTTTTTTGGGCTGCTGTTGGGGCCTTTTGCCCAGGGGTAGTGAGTGGTGCATGGACTGAGTCTGCCTGTGGGGTCTCTTTAATGTAAACATCCTGGATGGCATTGGATTGTGGTGATTTATGTGTGTTTTTCGTTTTTTTGGGGTGTACTGTTGATGTGGACTGGCCATGTGGGTGGTGGTGGCCATCTTGAGTGCTGGTACAGGCAGGCCCTCCACATGTGCTTGGGGTGCAAGGGGCCATTTTGAATACAGGCAGTGTCTGAGGCCTGCAACCATTTTGCCTAGCTTTCATCCATTATGCCCAGGGGTAGTGAGTGGTGCATGGGCCTAGTCTTTCTGTGGGGTGTCTTCTTGAATTTAAACATCATTGAGGGCATGGATGGCCTGGGATTGTGCTGAATTTTGTGTTTTTTTTCGATTTTTTTGGGCTGCTGTTGGGGCCTTTTGCCCAGGGGTAGTGAGTGGTGCATGGACTGAGTCTGCCTGTGGGGTCTCTTTAATGTAAACATCCTGGATGGCATTGGATTGTGGTGATTTATGTGTGTTTTTCGTTTTTTTGGGGTGTACTGTTGATATTGACTGGCCATGTGGGTGGTGGTGGCCATCTTGAGTGCTTGTACAGGCAGGCCCTCCACATGTGCTTGGGGTGCAAGGGGCCATTTTGAAGACAGGCAGTGTCTGAGGCCTGCGCCCATTTTGCCTAGCTTTCATCCATTATGCCCAGGGGTAGTGAGTGGTGCATGGGCCTAGTCTTTCTGTGGGGTGTCTTCTTGAATTTAAACACCATTGAGGGCATGGATGGCCTGGGATTGTGCTGAATTTTGTGTTTTTTTTCGATATTTTTTGGGCTGCTGTTGGGGCCTTTTGCCCAGGGGTAGTGAGTGGTGCATGGACTGAGTCTGCCTGTGGGGTCTCTTTAATGTAAACATCCTGGATGGCATTGGATTGTGGTGATTTATGTGTGTTTTTCGTTTTTTTGGGGTGTACTGTTGATGTGGACTGGCCATGTGGGTGGTGGTGGCCATCTTGAGTGCTTGTACAGGCAGGCCCTCCACATGTGCTTGGGGTGCAAGGGGCCATTTTGAAGACAGGCAGTGTCTGAGGCCTGCGCCCATTTTGCCTAGCTTTCATCCATTATGCCCAGGGGTAGTGAGTGGTGCATGGGCCTAGTCTTTCTGTGGGGTGTCTTCTTGAATTTAAACATCATTGAGGGCATGGATGGCCTGGGATTGTGCTGAATTTTGTGTTTTTTTAATTATTTTTTTGGGCTGCTGTTGGGGCCTTTTGCCCAGGGGTAGTGAGTGGTGCATGGACTGAGTCTGCCTGTGGGGTCTCTTTAATGTAAACATCCTGGATGGCATTGGATTGTGGTGATTTTTGTGTGTTTTTCGTTTTTTTGGGGTGTACTGTTGATGTGGACTGGCCATGTGGGTGGTGGTGGCCATCTTGAGTGCTTGTACAGGCAGGCCCTCCACATGTGCTTGGGGTGCAAGGGGCCATTTTGAAGACGGGCAGTGTCTGAGGCCTGCACCCATTTTGCCTAGCTTTCATCCATTATGCCCAGGGGTAGTGAGTGGTGCATGGGCCTAGTCTTTCTGTGGGGTGTCTTGAATTTAAACATCATGAAGGGCATGGATGGGATGGGATTGTGCTGATTTTTATGTGGTTTTCGAGTTTTTGGGGTGTATAACTGAACTGATGTTCCTCTGTCTTCCATTGCTTTGAGGTGCACAAGACTCAAGAGAATCACCAGTGCTAGGAAGAAGTCCTGCAGCGGTGTGTGTGTGCAGCATAACGATACGCGACGTCACGTCTGGCCACAGACAACTGTGCAACTCGTGCAACTGCGGCCTGCTGTTCTGACCTCTGAAGAAGATGGCCCCAAAAAAAGTTCCCCGTAGCTCCTCTAGTAAGAAAGTTTTTTTTTTTTTTTAAAGTTATTTATTGTCATTCGTGCGAATATACACAGCAGTGTGCCTACAACCATATTTAGGCCGGCAGCGATACACATTCAGTAATGCAATAGGAAAGTCTTCAAAGATTAGTATAGGGGCAATCAACTGGAGCATCCATTAGCATAATAATACTGTACTAGGCAAAGATACGACAGTCCTTACAGCAAGCCTACCTGCAACTGAGTAATGGGCAGCGGGGGCACATCATGTGGGACAGCACAAATATCATCAGGGTCAATACAACATTGAGGAGAGTCATCACCGCAATCATCAGGCTCAATATACCATAGGTTCCCCTAGGAGGAACGGCGGCGCAGGGTCGACGCATAGCTGTCAGTCAGACCCCCAAACGGAGCAGCAATACAGTGCACAACAACTAACAAGCAGAACCCTGAAAGTCGATCCCACCTGCTTGCTCACACCGGTACGCAGAGACGCCGGCTAGGAGAGGGGAGTCCCAACAACCAATATGGCAGTGCCAGCGTGATCCCCCTACACTGCTCTCCCTCCGCCATTGCCCCACCCAGTGCATCTGTATCTATTCCGAGTCCGAAACCACGGATAGGCCAGTAGCGTCGGCATCCTCCCCCCCTGTGATGTAGGTGTAAGAAGGTATGTCTGCAGAGGGCCCCAGATATCAGCAGGCCTGGAGCTGGGAGGCAGCAGTTCTACGAATACGCCATACTGCTCCTGACAATATAACATGTCTTGCACCCAATCTTTGAATTTCGGGGCCCGGCCCCGACCCCACCTACAAGCCAGATGTCTCCTCGCTAATAAAAGCGCAAGGTTCGTGAATTTCCGTATTGTCCGCGCTAACTGTGCGGTATAACCCAGTAGGAACAGCAGTGGATCCAAGTCCATAGTAACCCCTATCATGAGGGAGAGACCCTTGCAGACCTGTAACCAATATTCTTGGACTTGTGGACAGCTCCACGCCAAGTGGAAGAAATCCGCCCCCTCCTGTCCACACCTGTCGCATCTATCCGAGTCCGCCAGGCCAAATCTGACCTTCTTGACCGGCGTGTAATAAAGCCTATGGAGGAATTTGTAATGTATCATTTTGAAACGACAGCTAGACATCACAGTTCCGGATAGGTCACAACAATACTCCCATTGCTCCTCCGTGATCTCACTGCCAAGATCCAAGGACCAGTGCGCTCTAGCCGCACTCTCCACGACAGGCAGCTCCCTCCGGAGACATTTATAGATATTGGACACTAGATGTGCACCATCCGCGCTATTCAACACAACCGCAAGCGGGGCAATATTGGGTGGTTCCTGAGGGTATTCAGGTAGCAAGGCTTTCAAGCCCTCTCGTAGCCGTATGTAATAGAACAATTCTAGGGGGTTGGGCGTAAATTCCCCAAAGAAACTATCACGAGACCGAAACACGCCATTTTGGAATAGGTCGCCCCAAGTTAGTATCTTCAGCCGAAGACACAGTCGGCGGAATCCCGCTTCCTGAAGAAGCGCCATCTGTGGATGATACGACAGTGGCAATCTGGCTGTGTATAATAATGAGGCGTGCAACCGCTTCCCAATTCTATGCCATGCATCCATTGTACACGTCACTGTATTAATGTGCATTTCCAATTCCGATACGGGGGCATGAATCACCCCAGTCAATGGCAGCGGATGTGCTATCCAGTCCTCTGCTGCAACCTGTGGCATGAAAGGAGCAGGCCTTATCCAATAGTACAAGTAATGTGCCTGGGCACTCAAATAGTACACCTCGAAATCGGGGACATCGAAACCCCCCACATTGTAAGGTTGCGTCAGAACAGCCCAGCGAAGTCACGCCTGCTTGCCCCCCACACCAGTCGGATAAGTTCAGAGCGTAAAGTTTTAAAAAAGAAGGCACCCGGGTAATAGGGAATATTGAGGAAGAGATACAGGAAGCGCGGCAAAACCACCATCTTTATGAGGGAGACTCTAGCCTCCATGGAGAGGGGCAGTGCGATCCATCGTGTCACCGAGTCAGATAGTTTCGACACAGCCACACCATAGTTCATTCGCAGCGTATCTCCCCGATCTCTCGATATCTGTATCCCCAAGTAGCGCACTTCCGAGGTGCACCACTCCAGAGGATAGTCAAGCGGGAATTCCGACACAGCTGGTGTTAGGGGGAAGAGCTGGGACTTTCCCCAGTTGATAGTGACGCCAGACAGGCCCCCAAAGGCGACAAACTCCCTCAGTAAGGCATTCAAGGTGGTCTGGGGGTCTTTGACGAACAGCGTGACATCGTCAGCGTAGAGGGAAATAGAAAGTTGTCGCCGAAAGCAATTAAAGGCGCTGTCTTTGTGTAGCTGGCGGATGCGGCAAGCCAGCGGCTCTATCGCGATGGCGAAGAGCAATGGGGAGAGGGGGCATCCCTGGCGGGTGCCCCTCGTGATAGTAAACGTATCAGACAGACAGCCGTTCGCAAGCACCCTCGCCGTCGGAGCAGTATATAACAACCGCACCCAGCACACAAAAATCGGGGGAAACCCCATTCTCTGCAATACCGTGAACAAGAACTACCACTCTACGGAATCGAAGGCCTTCGATGCGTCTAAAAAGATCGCAGCGAGAGGTATCCCGGGGCTTACTGTCTGTATCAGGGAGAAAACCGTACGGAGGTTGTGAGAGGTAGATCGCGTAGGGACGAATCCCGACTGATCGGGCAGAATCAGCGTGGTCATGAGCAAGGAGAGTCTCGTGGCGAGCACCTTGGCTAGGATCTTGGCATCGCAATTCAGGAGCGACAGCGGGCGATAAGAATCACAGTGCATTGCGGGTTTACCAGGCTTAAGTAAAGATGTGATTACCACCTCTCTCATAGAGCGCGGCAGCACTCCCACCTCCAAGGCATCCTCAAATACCTCCCGCAAAACCGGAGCCATGATATCCACATAGCATTTGTAAAATTCAGCGGGAAGCCCATCTTGGCCTGGTGCCTTCCCGTTGCTCAAGGACATGATGGCATCTCGCACCTCGTCCAGCTCAAGTGGCGCTCCTAGAAACTGTCTATGGGCATCGCTTATCCAGCAGAGCGCAATATCCCCCAGGAAGCCATCCAAATCCACGTCACCGCTCGCCCGAGAAGTGTATAATTGTTCATAGTGTGTTCGGAGAGTGTTAAGTACGCCAGCCGAGTCTCTCCGTACCTCCCCATCAGGTGTTGTGAGTTCTAGGATAATGTTCGAGCCACGCGCCTCCCGGATTACCGTTGATAGCGCTCTTCCAGGCCTCCCCCCTTCATTGTAGACGCGGGCCTTCCAATGCTTTCCCTTGAAGTGCACCTCCCTCTGCGCCTCAGCCTCGTACTCTGACAGTTTAGCCCTGAATTCCTGCTGTACCCCCCCCCCCAGCTCCCTGCACCATGCTCCCCTCGAGGGCCCTCAGGTCTCCCTCTAACCTATGAAGTGTATGTTGTATATCTCTGAGCACCCCGAAACGTTTAGCGATGCACCAACCCCTCAGCGTGACTTTAAAGGCCTCCCATACTGTTTCCACACTATCCACGGTATTCTTGTTACGGAGAAAGAACTCCTCAATATCGCCCCTGAGTTCCTCGCGGAAGACCGTGTCCACCAGAATGTTAGGGTGTAGTCGCCAAGGTGGCCGTGGTTTAGCAAATCCGGGCATATCTAAGGTTAACAAAACCGGGCAGTGGTCAGAGTGTGTTCTGGGCAGGTGATGGGCATGCAGGACAGATGGTGCTAAGTTCCTAGACACAAATATGTAATCAATTCTTGCCCAAGTACCCGTATAAGATGTGAAATGTGTGCCGTCACGTTGTTCAGGGTGCAGGTGTCTCCAGCCGTCGACTAATCCTCCCTCCTCCACTATCCCGTGAAGGGTATCTCTTGCCCTGGGATGATATGACGAACATCCATCAGCCCTATCCAACCTCGGGTTCAAAGCCACATTAAAATCTCCACCCCAGACAAGATAACTAGAGCCCACATCCATCACAGCTCCCCACAGGCCAGTGAAGAAATGAGGGTCATCAACATTAGGTGCATAACAATTGGCCATGGTAACTGTCACCCCATCCATCCTCCCCCATAGAATCACATACCTCCCCTCTCTATCTATGCGGTGACCCTGTAGTGTAAACGGGAGAGCACGATGTACAAGGATGGCCGTCCCCCTAGCATAAGAGGAATAATTTGAAAAGACCCTCACTCCCGCCCACCTTCCACCAAACATAGGGGCAGTCGACGGCGTGTTGTGAGTCTCCTGCAGCATGACCACCTGAACGTCATGTCTGTCCCAGTAGGCCATGAGCTGCCTACATTTACGCGCATCCTTAAGCCCTCGTACATTCCACGATATGAAATTACACTTGTTAACGTCCCCTGCGCCTATATAAGCCCAGTCGAACTAGCTGCATAACGCAAAAGTGCGCCACCAACATCATCAATGAAGCATAATCATTCCTTCCGCTGCCGGCATTCCAACATATCATCACGTCTTTCCGCTCTTGTATATCACACTCAACTAACACACGCATCCCCCAAACATTCCCCCAGCCCCCCCCAACTCCCCACATAGGCCTCCCCAACTTGCCAGTGTCTCCGTCCCCCTTATCCCACCCCAATCCCTTCAGCAAACAGGGATGGCGACATGCCCCATAACCGCAGTAACTACGCGCGTAGCAGCCGCTAAGCATTCGTGCAAATGTCGTACATTTCCCCTTGCAGGAACCTGTACCCCCACTCACAGCAGTCTTCCAACAACATCCTCGGTAAAATAGCCGGAGTCGCGCCAGAAACCCAAAACCATGCAACAAGAATCTGCAGCAGTAGAGGCCCGGTAGCGTGTTGTAGAGTATAAGCCTGTGAAGCAGGAACCCAATCGAAAGCACAGCAGCAACATCAATAGTTAATGACAAGATAACAAGCAAATGAGCCGGCCGCTCACAAGCAATTGAACCCCCTCCCACCACCCACCTGAACAACCCCAACCTGCCAGGACCCCTCACCCACCCCCCTCCCACAACGAACATTCCCAACCAAAATAGTAGCACCAATAAGAGCAAAGTGCACGGGGAATACCCTTCAGGGTGCAGTCTAGGGGCGCACAAAACCACCCCCCATGCCTCACCATTGGCCCGCATAGTTCAAGGAGGTGCGGCCCAGGCATCGGGGGGAGGGTGCCTGGAGTAATTAACCACCATAGTCTGGAGCATGTCCAGCGTCCACATGTTTTATGTGACAAGTAGATAGGAGAAAATCCCAACTCGCAATTCTCCGCTGGGGGGGGACAGCTAAGCAAAAGTTTGTAGGATATGACACCAATGCGCGGCAGCCCCCCATGCGCACCCATCAGACATCACAACCAAATAACATGCAATATCACTCATCTTCGTCGGCGGACTGGATACCCTCCTGTCCGTCATCTCCACCGCGTCGGTCAGCAGCCCGCTCTCTCCTAAGCCGTTTCACAAAGTCCTCTGCCTGCTGTGGGTTAGTAAAGAAAAGTTGTTTCGCCTGATGTGTCACTCGCAATTTGGCAGGGTACAGTAGGGCGTAATCCACCTGGAGATCCCTAAGCTTCTTCTTCACATCAAGAAATTTACGCCTCTGCTCCTGTACCACAGGCGTGAAATCCGGAAAAATTGTGAAGTTGACTCCGTCATAAGAGAGTGTGCGAGCCGTGCGAGCCGCACGCAAGGCTGTGTCCCGGTCCCGATAGTTGAGGAGACGAGCGATTATCGGTCGCGGCGGTGTCCCAGTGGCCGGCCGCGGTCCAAGAGAGCGGTGCGCCCTCTCCACGATGAACTGCTTAGAGAAGGCTTCCTCCCCGATCGCACCGATGAGTATCTTCTCCACATAGGTTTCCATCCTACCCACGTTGGTCGTCTCCGGTACGCCAATCACGCGTATGTTATTGCGCCTACTTCTGGCCTCCAACTCCTCATTCTTCGCTGCGATTATCCGGAGGACATTATCCATCCGCGCCAATTGAGTAGTATGTGTAGCAGCCGTATCGTCATGATCAGAAACGCGCTGTTCCACTGCTGTGAGTCGTTCCTCATGAAAGTCCAGTTTTTGTACCACTGCATCCATTCGTGATGATAGCTTATCAACCATGTCTACTATGGTCTCAAATCCCTGTCGCATTTCCTGCATCATTTGCTGGAAGTCAGGGGCAGCAGGTTGAATAGCAGAGTCAGGTACCGTAGAGGGAGAGCGGGACGCCCCCGCATCCTGTACAGCCCGGGAGTTTCTCTTGGCTGCAGAGGAGTCAAAAGATAGTTTCGGCTGTTTATTATCCGGCTTACCCATGTCGAAATATCAAAAAACAGTCGCGCCCAGTCGCCGGCACAGTGTCGCAGCTCAAAATCGTCCCGCAAGCTCCAGCCCAGGTAGGTGAAGGATTTCCACCGCAGCCACGTAGCACACACTCCCTGCAGGATGACCAGCTGGAGGATTCAGCAGAAGAAGAGACGTCTCCCCGTAGCCGAGTTATGAAACCCAGGCCGCTATCAGCAATGTAGGTAGCATCAGACAAGGGCGCGAAGGAGAGCAGGCCAGCAGCACAGTTCAGGGACCCGTCCCCAGCACCAGATAGTATAACGCCAGGAGCGTCGAAGTGCAGCCAAATTCAGGCAGTGTAGCCCCTCACCGTCATCGGTCAAACACCCAGGGGGGCGGCAGGCAGGCCTCTGCGGTAAGGGAGGAACACAGCAGGCAGCAAGGTCACAGATGGTGGGCGCAGCTCCCAAAAGCACAGCCCGCAGCCCCACCACAGCTCCAGCCGCCACTCCGCCGAGCGCCAGGTAGGAGACGTCAGCAGTGGGCCGCCCACGGCCAGGAATGATCCCCACGAGGCCTCAGCACCCACAACCACTGTGATCGCCACTCACCATCGGGCTCCGCAGCTCAACACGGGATATCAGCAGCCCCGCAGCGCAGCAGGCAGAGTCCGCTCTCGGGCCCCAGATCGGTCGGTCCCACAGGATGGCACAGGGCGGGATCAGGGTATCTACGGTCCAATACGGCGACCAGGGGCACGAGCAGGCAGAGGAACAGCCCCGCCTCACCTGGGACACTCCGCAGTCGCAAGCACCATTGCCGTCAGGTCCGCCGGCAGCAGAAGGGCGCCGCAAGGCAATGCGGCAGCCGGGCAGGTCGGTGTATCCCCAAACGTCCAGCAAGGATCACGAGCAGCTCACCTCACAGTCCGGCGGCCGTCGCCGCTCGCCGCCAGCAGCCGGGACCCCAGGTCAGAGGGGCTCACCCGGCAGCACCGCAGCAGCTCGCTCAGGAGGGCCTAGTCGCCTCGTGGTGCGCCGCGGTCCCCAGTCACACAGCAGGCCGGCCAACAGATCCAGGAACTTCAGACCACTGCACGGACCGAACTCCAGCCGCCTGTATCTCCGGGCAGAAGCGGCGGTTCCCAGCAAAACTTCAGCCTATCACGCAGTAAATCATCCCGCTTCGGTTCATATGGACGCTGGCATCACAGACGGTGATTAAGGTAGGATAAAGGAAGGATAATATGTCCAGGCAGCAAGAGCCTCACATTTGTGCAGCCATATTGCCAGTGCGCCCTCTAGCGCTCCTCTAGCAAGAAAGTTGCCCGTAAGGAGCAGAAGAAGCAAGTTACCAAGGAGACTGGTGTGCCGCCCGCCACATTTTTTGGGAATAAAAAAAAAGTACGCCTGCAGCAGCAGCGGGATCTGCTGGGGACCAAGCTGGGAGCAGCACCCCCGCTCCATTGGGCTCAGTGCCACCACCACCACGCCAACTTAAGTCTAAGCCCTTGAGTGCTGCAGAGGCAGCCAGTCTACTTGTTCAATCACCATCGACCAGTGATGTTGGCTCATCGCAAGAAAGTAGCAGCAATGTCCCTCAATCAACACAGGTTGTTGTAACTCATCTGACGAGTGTTGAACAACCACAGCCGCAACAACAACCACATGTGCAAATACAAGCCCAAGTACATGTGGAAGGAGAGGCAGCGTAAGGAGATGCGCAAGCAGGGGTGCATGGAGGGGCACAACAAGTGCCCACAATAGTTGTTCCTCCCGAAGTAGGGGCACATCAGGAAATCGACAATCAAGCCGAGGTATCATTTGAGGAAGCCACTCCTCCTGATGATCATTCATTGTCTTCCACATCCCGAGCAAGGAAAAGATCAAGGGTGGTGTCTACATCTTCTTCAAGCCCACCTCCTTCTGATGATATGGATCTTACTTGGGAACCAGCACCACTGCCGTCTGAGAGTGAGGCTGAGGCACACCATGATCTGACAAAGGTAGCTAAGCGTAAGAGGAAGGTCGTCGAAACTCTCATAGTTATGGAGTGTGATGACGCTCAACAAGAAGTGGCGTATACTCCTGCTGCTGAAGACTCTCACGACGACGACGCAGTCATCATAGGCTTCACTCCAGCCTCAGCGGGAATGCAGCAAACAGACATTTTGACCCTAGCCCGAAAAGCTGCTGAGCGAGATGATGTTGTCGACGAGGAGGTAATGGGAACACCACAATCATTGGAGTTAACTAGTACACCACCACCTACCGCTTCCATATTTCTTCCTCGCCAGAAGGGACCTCCATCCACCTCGACCTCAATTAGTGGTGGGGAAAGTGCACAACGTAGTAAAGTTCAGCAATACACATCCTCCACTTCATCTGGCATTAGCAGCATGACCACCACTAGTATCGCCTCCTCCGCCCCCCACAGACATTTCAAGTCCGCAGTTTGGGACTTCTTTAGTGTTTGCACAAAAAAGGAAAACATAGCCATTTGTAGCATTTGTAAGCTTGCAGTTAGTCGTGGTGAGCTTGGTACCAACTATGGGACCGGAGGCCAGAGAGGTCATCTTGAGAGACAGCACGCTGTCCAATGGTTTGCGCACCTAAAGGAAATCCAGGAAGCCCGAATTGCAAGTCAAGAAAACGTTGATATTTCATTTGATGATGACGAGGAGGAAGAAGCGTCACACACTTCACTTACACCCAGTACCCCTGTCAGCACACCCCCTGTGAGCCACACTAAGAGTGTGGGAGAGAGTGAGACACCAATGCAAAAAAGTTCATCAGCGAGCGTAACTGGGTCGAAGAAGTCATCATCATCATCCCGTAAAATGGTCCAGGGCAACATTAGAACCATGTTGTTTTCAGACGCGCCATATGAAAGCAACCACCCAACGGCGCGTCTGTATAACACTAAGCTGGCTAAAATGCTAGCGCTGGACCTTCTCCCTTTTTCTTTTGTAGAAGGGGTTGGTTTTCTAGAATTAGTGGCAGCGCTCTGCCCTAAATGGAAGGTTCCTAGCCGGTTCTATTTTGCCAGAGTTGCGGTTCCAGCACTACATGAAGATGTGCTGGAGGTGGTTGGGGCAGCTTTGCAGAAGAGTGCTGTTCACACTATACATCTGACAACAGACATGTGGACCAGTGGCGCAGGCACTGATTACATGTGCATCACTGCACACTGGGTCTCTTTTTCAGGGGTTAAAGCAAAGCTAAACGCAGGTGTTGACCAGGACCAAGTTTTTAAAGCTGCTCGGAAACATGCAACACTAGCCATGTTTGGCTTGGAGCAACGTCATACAGCAGAAAACATTTTGAACGAGTTTAACACAAAGGTCTTTCACTGGCTGTCCCCAAAAAACGCCAGATTGGTTATGTTTCCACGGATAATGGCGCCAATGTAGTTAAGGCCATGGATCTGGGTCACTATTTCAGAGTGCCGTGTTTGGCACACTGTATAAACCTGGTTGTTAAAAAATTCTTGAGTGAAGACAGGCCAGCGTGCCAGTTAGTGGCCACCTGCCGAAGAATGTGCAACCATTTCAGCCATTCTTTTAAGGCCCGGAAGCATCTGAGGAGCCTGCTACATGAACGTCGAATGCCAGTCACCTCTGCCTTTTTTCTCCGAGGTTAACTCTGGCTATGATTTATTCTGCAATTGGATTTCCTCGGCCCTAGACTTGCTAATTCCTCTGGTTCGATCGAATTGTCGGACTAAAAATCATAGTCCTTGGTATGATGAGACTCTAGCGTCCCTCAAGAGAGATTGTAGGAAAGCAGAAAGGCGATGGAGAAAAACCTATGACTCCGCGCTTAAGACCTGTTACCTTACTCTAACCAAGGCATACCATAGAGCGATCTGTCGAGCCCGGGCCACATTTTATGCGGAGGAGTTTCGGAATATCCCTAATCCCTCTAAATTGATTTTCAAGGTCCTAAAGGACCTTATGACGAAGAGGGCCTCCGCAGCTGAAATCTGCACTGACTCCCACTGTGAAAGTCTGGCTGCCTTTTTTATTCAAAAGGTTCAGGCAATCTACCGCTCCTTTCCAACGGGGATGCAACATCCGGCCTTAGATGGCTGCCCGAGGGATGATGGTGTGACTCTGGACCTGCTGGCCCCCCTCTCTGAGGAGGGGTTTGATTTACTGAGCCAAAAAATTAAATCTGGCTCCCCAATGGACCCGCTTAAACCGGTCCAGCTTAAGAGCATGCAGGCCTTATGTCGCACACCTATGCTAGCCCTTATCAACTTATCACTGTCCTCGGGAACCGTGCCCACTAGCTGGAAGCATGCGGTAGTAACACCCATTCTAAAAAAGCCTTCCCTAGACCCGGTCAAACCAGAGAACTATCGCCCCATCTCACTGCTGCCGTGGGCCGCCAAAGCTACCGAGGCCCACGTGAATGGGATCCTGGCTGACCATCTCGCCAAAGCTAATACCTTGGATCCCACCCAAAACGGATTTCGCGCAGGCCACAGCACGGAGACTGCCTTGTTGTTTATGACCGAACATCTGCGTTCCGTGCTGGATAGTGGACGAACAGCGGCACTCTTGTTATTAGACTTGAGTGCCGCGTTCGATACGGTGTCCCACGAGATCCTGTTACGGCGGTTAGAGGAAATTGGCGTTAGGGGATCCGCTCTTCGCTGGTTCCACTCATTCCTCTCAGATAGATCTTTCCAGGTTGCTATCCCTCCCGGGAAATCCACCTCCTACCCGCTCACACTGGGGGTCCCACAGGGATCATCGTTGAGCCCCACCTTATTTAATATCTACGTTAGACCGCTGGCTGATGTAGTCAAACGCTGGGGCCTGACAATGGTTTCCTATGCGGATGACACACAGCTGGCGGTCACGTTAAGTGGGGACTCAGCTGTGGAGGCCCTCAAGTTCTGCGAGGGGCTTCGTGCGGTGGCCAATTGGATGAATCAGAAC
Source organism: Lissotriton helveticus (assembly GCF_964261635.1). Taxonomy (NCBI): domain Eukaryota; kingdom Metazoa; phylum Chordata; class Amphibia; order Caudata; family Salamandridae; genus Lissotriton; species Lissotriton helveticus. The sequence continues at coordinate 599,236,021 of NC_136073.1, read as the reverse complement.
TGTCTCCAATTGAACACTATGAAAACAGAGGTCATGGTGTTTGGTAAGCAACCTGGATGGTGGAATGACCACTGGTGGCCTCCCGAGCTAGGAATGATCCCTACTCCTGCTACGGAGATAAAAAACCTCGGAGTCTGGCTGGATCCCTCCCTGAGTTTTATCTGCCATACCGAGAGGGTAGCCGCCACCTGTTTTGGTGTCATTAGAGGCATCAGGCCGGTATTGAAATTTTTTGATGCCCCCACCAGACAGCTTGTGGTTCAGGCCTCAGTGCTATCCAGGATAGATTATGCCAGTGCTCTGCTAGCAGGTACCAACCAGGCGGAACTTAAGCGGCTGCAGCGAGTACAGAACGCCGCTGCAAGAGCGGTGGTCGGCCTGCCTAGGAGATGTTCGGTCTCAAGAACACTGCAGGCGCTCCACTGGCTTCCAGTAGCCAGGAGGATCGAGTTTAAGGTGCTCTGTCTGGCTTTTAAAATTTTAAAAGGTACAGCCCCACCCATACTGGTGAATCTTCTGACCCCATATGTTCCTTCCCGACCCTTGAGATCGATGGGTCACAATCTGTCTGTGGTCCCACGTTTTCTGTTGAGTAGGACTGGCGGCCGCTCCTTCCGAGTGGTAGCCGCAAAACTCTGGAACTCCCTCCCTGCGGAAATTCGAGCACTGGAAGATCTACTCCAGTTCAGACGTGCCATTAAAACAATACTTTTTAATAAAAACATCTGATTTGGCAGCTATTTGCAATGTTGTGTTTACCTCTCTGGGCGCCAGGACGCCCCTTTGCTGGGGCAGCTGTGCGCGGTACAAAAGTAATTAACATAACATAACATAACATAACAGTGAAAGCACTCATCCAGGAGGTGCCAACACGTTGGAACTCAACCTTCTACATGCTTGAGCGTCTGTATGAGCAGTTTACGGTACTCGATCAGTATTTCTTAACACTGGGTACAGCTCAGAAGGACCTGAGGCTAGATGCGGCGGAATGGAAGCTAGTTAAAAGCCTGACAGACATGCTTCGTCCTTTTGAGGTCTTCACGCGTGCAGTCAGCAGGGAGGACTGTAATTTGGGAAAAGCTATCCCATTGTTGCGCATGCTGGAGCACAAACTGAAGGCGGTGTCTTCTAAGTTTCAAAAAGATGAAGAAAAGCAAGAAGCTTTTGTTTTGGCGGAGAAATTATTAGAGCGCCTACTTGGCGATGAACGTCTTCAAAAGATCCACTCAGAACAGCATTACATTTGTGCTACTATTCTGCAACCACGCTACAAAAAGGCGCTGGCAGGCAGAGCATTATTTCCTTTTGGTGATGAAGATGTTACAAAGTACAAACGTTGGCTAGCCTTGTCAGCCATGAGGTTTGAAAGAGAACGGCAGAAAATTGAAGGAAAAGGCAGTACATCAGCATCAGCAGGCCATCCCCAGTCAAAAGAATCCACTTCTGCACCAATGGCTGTGGCAGAAGTGACCTCTCAGCCGTTAAAGACACCGGCAACCGGATCATCTGCACCAGACATAACAGAAACATTGGGTGATGATGATGAAGAGGATTGGCTAACTGAGCTTGGGTTTGGTTCTCAAAAGGTCCCAGCAAAAAGTAAGCAAAGTGGAGGAACCACGGAGATCCTTCAGTCGATGGTGCAGGACTATCTGAATGACTCAACAGAGGTCTATGTTAATGCTGACCCATTGGCGTATTGGCATGGGAAAAAAGAATTGTGGCCAGAGATCACCAACCTGGCTATAAATTACTTGTCTTGCCCACTCGCAAGCGTGTCTTCTGAACGTGTTTTCAGTGCTGCTGGTGGCATTGTAACTTGCAAACGGACCCGCCTCTCGCCCAAAAATGTGGAGAGGTTAACAATGATCAAGATTAATCAGCACCTCATACCACCAGATTACAAAGTACGAGAATACACGCCGGAAGAAGACGAGGAGGACAGCAACTTAGATGAGGGAATTTTTTCTCAGTTAGGTGACACTGACCTACTCGTGCCTGAATTCGCAGAGTATGAGGACGAACTCTTATTCCCTGACACCGAGCCCTGAAAATGAGCCAATGAATCAATAACTTTCTTTTTCGTCCTTATTCACTTTTATTCCTGTGTGTCTGTCTTTCTTTGTTTTGCACAGTTAATATAATTAAAACTTTAATCATCTAATCACAAAAACAAGCCCATCAGCAGAACTGTCTTCACTTATTTGCTTATTGATTTGAAGGTGCCGCAGTCTGCATTCCTCAGGTTCACAAGAACATGATCCTCTATCCTCCTCCTCCAGACTCCTATTTCCCTCAAAGCAGAGGGCTGGATTACGCCCAATGAAGAAAGACTCTGCACTTGTGGGGGTGTTCTACTTCTTTGCGGGTGAATTGGCGGGTCTTGGGGCATTGCTGGGAAGGTCTAATAGCGGATAAAACTGGTTTTGACCAAATAAGACTTGAAAACGTTTTTGACTTTTTGCTCTCTAATACTATCATGTTTTCAGGGGCCTGTTTGGGGGGCTTCCTGGTGTTTGTGGGTGGGTTTTGGGGTCTGGGAGCACTGCTGGCACAGTCTAGTTTTGATTGCATTTGCTTTTCAGGAAATCCATGGTGGAAAACGGGAGTTATGACCTAGCTGCACAGCGCGTTTGGACAGAAGGCCGAAAAATATTGTAAGTAATATGAGATTTTCCATTTTGGCTTTTTGGCTGTTTGGGGGTGTTGTGCTTTTTTGCGGGTGGGTTGGCAGGTCTTGGGGCATTGCTGGGAAGGTCTAATACCGGATAAAACTGGTTTGGACAAAATCCAAGGGGAAAAAGTTTTTGCATTTTCTGACATTGCGCTCAATGTAGCGTTTTCGGGGGCCTGTTTGGGGGGCTTCCTGGTGTTTGTGGGTGGGTTTCGGGGTCTGGGAGCACTGCTGGGTATGGATAGTTTTGATAGCAAGAGGTTTGAAGGAAATCCACGGAGGCAGAGGGGAGTTAGGGCCTAGCTGCAGAGCGCGCGCTGAGTGATTTTGGAAATTTCACCAAAAGTGACAAAGTCCCCATTTTTGTACTTTTGCTTTTTGGCTGTTTGGGGGTCTTCTACTGGTTTTCGCCTGGGTTGACGGCTCTGGGGCCATTGCTGGGAAGCTCTAATACCGGATAAAACTGGTTTGGACAAAATCGGAGGCTAAATTTTTTTTGCGTTTTTGCTGACTTGCTTGTCTTTGAGGTGCTCTTTGGGGGTGTTCCGGGTGTTTGTGGGTGGGTTTTGGGGTCTGGGAGCACTGCTGGCACAGTCTAGTTTTGATTGCATTTGCTTTTCAGGAAATCCATGGTGGAAAATGGGAGTTATGACCTAGCTGCACAGCGCGTTTGGACAGAAGGCCGAAAAATATTGTAAGTAATATGAGATTTTCCATTTTGGCTTTTTGGCTGTTTGGGGTTGTTGTGCTTTTTTGCGGGTGGGTTGGCGGGTCTTGGGGCATTTCTGGGTAGGTCTAATACCGGATAAAACTGGTTTGGACAAAATCCATGCGGAAAAGCCTTTTCGCACTTTTTGTAACTTAGGGTTCGTTAATGTTAGCCCTAGCAGCAGGATTGCATGTGTTTCGGGGTGTTCTTGATTTTTGCAACTGAGTTCTGTGGTCTTAGAGCACTCGTGGGAATGTGTAATTTTGGTTGCAAGTGATTTGAAGAAAATCCATGGTGGGAAAGGGGGGATTTGGCATAGTTAAAGAAAGGGTTTGCCACTATTCTTAACTTAGGGCTCGTTAGGGTTAGCAGTATTTGTATTGCATGGGTTTGGGTGGGGGGCTGTTTGTGGGGGGGTTTGCGAGTCTTGGAGCGATGCTGGGTATGGATACTTTTGCTTGCTTGTAAGTGCTTTGAATACAATCCACGGTGGGTAAGGGGGGATTGGGCGTACTTTTACTTTCAAAGTACGTTTTGTCACCAGTTTTCTACTAGGCCTCGTTTTTTTAGATCTGATTGGGGGTCTTCTACATTTTTGCGACTGGCTTTAGTAAGGGTCTGGGTGGGAGCACTGCTGGGAAGGTCTAATTTTGTTCTAAAACACAGTTTACAGTACACCTAGCTTGAGGGGAAAGATCCGCTAAATTAATTTGCCCATACTTATTTATCCTTCAAAAGGAGACTCAGACAGAGTACGCACTTTCAAAAATATTGTACTGTCTATTAGGAAACTCAAAGTGTGACTTTTTGCACTACACAGCTTACATACCTTATATTTATTTGTCAGTGGTGTTCTAATATCACTTCCTGTTTTTCCATCAATAATTACAGGCCGGGTTTCAGTCTGTGCAATGGGAAAAAAAGGATGAAGTCAGGCTTCACATTCGCGAGCCGCAATTCAGCATCCGCCAGGCAGGCAGTGGACAGGGTGTCTTCTGGTCACCAACATTGATGGACGGAGCGTCAGCTGGAATGGAGGAGTCCCGCTAATAAGAGGAATGGTTTGATGCATGCAACTTACCAAATTCAACAGGACAACTACAACAACATACAGATACAGTATCCGTTCTTTTCTAATTATCTTTAAAGTAATGTTATTGCTGTGAACTTCTATGAGTGTGACTCTGCATTTCTTGGATCTCCATTCTCTGCTTCTAAATTCATCCCTACAGCCATTCTATAGGTTTTACTTCTGCTATTTTTTAAACCTAATTTAATGTAAGAAGTGTTTCTCTGAGTGCAGGGATAGGTAAGTGAAAACGCTGCAGCCCTGTACTGTCGCATTTTGTCATTCACGGTTGTCGAAAATAGTACTTAATTTTTAGTAACCATGCATGCAGTCGTGCATGCACTTCCTTTATGTCACTTAAAAGATTTATGGTTAGCTTTGTACCCAAAGATTTCTTTATCTTCAATTATTGTTTGTCCATGCTGTGCTTTTTTTTTCTTCTCTCAACAAAACTTACCCAAAAAAAAAACCCATTCCCATCCATTTTCCAAACCCTAACCCTCTTCCCCCGGGCTGTGTGGTTTTGATTGATGTGTGACTAAATGACAGCAATAATTCCACACACTTGCTGGGGAGGATAAGGTCATAGCAACAGGCTGGTGAAGGAATCCGAGGATATATATTCTATTCTTACTCAGCTTGACACTCAGTCACTATTGGCAAATGAAAGCAGATTTTCATGTGCGCCATCAACTTGATAGGTCATCAAGATTAGAACATCCTCCTCCTAGACGTGGCAAATTATTACGCTGCTGTGTCCTTCACCTTCGGTACTATTTCTTGTAGTAGTAGCCAATGGGCAAATAAATTCAACGCAAGTACTAGTTATACTTTCAATACTTTACCATTTGTTAGGCTACATTGTGGCACTGTTCTAGTGTACTGTCACCTGCTATATTCTCTATCGTACCGTTCTAATGCTACGGTAAGGACAAACAAGGTTTCATTTTCTTTTTTTTCAGATACTGCAACTGCCACTGTGTAACACCACTAGTACCAACGCAATGATGACATTTCATCCGCCCAGGATTGCCAACCTTAATCGCCATTTGCCGTGCAGCCAGCCCTATGCCTAGCCCTATTTCAAAACACAAATTACAGGTAAGATAAGCGTTTGGGGGGAGGAAGTATAATGGAGTATTAGGAGAGACGAGAGACTGACGCTAGTACTAGTAAAGTCCTAGGACTATTGAATTCACTTACTCTGTGAGAGGCACTTAGTTTTGAAAACATTTGGGCAATTAATTACACAACTTGAATCAAGATGCCACTTCAGTTTCACGAAAACAAAGTTACTGTTAAACCCCCACCCACCAGCCTCAAAAGCAGTAAAAAAAACACGTATGCTAAGATAAAGTTTAAAGTATATTTATATCCCTGACAAAAATAATCTCCCACAAGACCCAACCCACCCCCACTCCCTAACCCCAACGAATGTCCTTGAAAAGTCCAAAAAAGTGAAAAAATACAACTCCCAATTCCCACCCCCCAGAAGTCTTTAAAAAAGGGGCAAGGGACAGTCTCTCCTCCTACTGCTGGCTACTGCTGTTGACTTTCCGGGCCAGGTCGGAATGCTCCTTGCGGAGGGTCTCAAGCAGGGTTTTTGTGTTGAGCAGCTCCTGCTCGAGGTAGGATACCCTCAGGGAAAGGCGGTGCATACGTTTTTTGCAACTGCTGTGGGGGGCAGCTGATTTCTTTGCTGCTCGGCGGTGGCGGGTGGCTGCGGCAGTGGTACCCCGGCTCCGTACCGCTGGAGACCTTCTGCGCTGACTGGGTGACCCAGGGAGCGCGGAGGAGGATGCAGCTGTGCCGGTAGATGTTGTTGTAGACTGCGTGTCCCCCTCCTCCTGGGCCACCAGCCGCCGATATTCAGCGACAGTGGCCTCCAGCCTCCGTTGCCGGGCCCGTGAAGCCAGCTCCTTCCGTGTTAGTTTGGATGGAGCATCTATATGAAGAAAGAAAGACATAGTCTGTAACCAATGCTCTTTAAGATTAACACAAAATGATTCAGCAGAAAGTTGTGTCACAGTAGAAGTAGCAACTTGCAAGCGCAGTACATAACTATTGTGTCCAGTATCTATCTAACCTCCCACTTCTTCATCCTTGCTCTAACATTAGTGGGAGTTTAAGGAATCAATTCTACGAGCACAATGGACTCACTCCATTAGAGTCGACTATGACAGTACACCAGTCTTATTCTTCTTCTTCTCTATTGTTTAGCAAAATTGGTACGTTAACTTCTGCAAGCCGGCATAATGCCAGCGCAGTCAACTTGCACCCAAGAAAAACAGACGCCCGCCATGATGAGTGAGACAGACTTGCGTTACTGTACCAGTCCACTACATGCAGGTGGTGATGCTCTTACTTTTCTATTACGAGTGGCACTGAGAATACTCTGTTACAAGGGCTACTGCTTAATTAATTTAACTTTCACCCTACAGTGCCAATGAATAGATACTTGAAAAGGAAAATTAAGAAGATAAATAATCTGATTATCTATCACTGCACATGGTATGTATTTCCTTACATATGGGATGACTTTAGGTGCTTTGCTTTTTATTGAGTGAACAGTGATACATCCACACAAGAATGACCGAGTTCTACTAAACTTATTAACAGAGGTAGTGAGTGGCCATCGTAATAGCCGGATATATGCTGTGCTTGCAATACAAACTACTGCTGCTATTCATGGTAGTATTCAGACAAAATTACAACTTCTTTTCCTTGCCTTCCCTACACTGGGACGGACGTGCGGGTGCGGTGTTACATGCTCTTCAAAGTAACACTTAGTTCATCCAGTGACCGTGTACTCTCTCGAGATACACATATGCTATCTAAGAGTCAGATAGTACCATGTTTCAGGCATCCATCCATTCAAACTATATGTCAATCATTCTTCTTCATGTCTCTCATCTGGACAAACCTTACATTTTCTCACGGGGAGCACACTATGCAGTCTGAAATCTCAATAAGTAAGGAATATAAGAGCTTACCACTGCCCGCCACTACCGTGGCAACCCGCACAGCAGTTTGGTCCGGCACTTGCACCGCCTCCTCCCCAGAACTTTCCTCCTCCACCTCCGCGCTGGGCCCAGCACCAGATGTTCCACCTACAAAGTACATTTAAGAATGTTAGATGTCATAGACATACACCAATCACTAGTATTTTGTCTAGGAATGAAGAAATGTGAATACAGAAAACAATCTAATAATTTGTGACTGTCTACTCTAAAGTTAAAATGTCCCTTTTTCCAGGGAAGGGTGTTGTCTTGCTGCACTTTTTGGCACAACTGATGAATGCTTGCTTTTTAACACGCACCATTTGTCTCATAACAGACAGAAGCTTCACTTCTAAGAACAAATCATCATCACTAGGACGGAGGGACCAACGATTCAGCACCAAAAAGAAAATTAAAGTTCAAACCAGGTGAGGGCTCGGCTCCCCCACAATAAATGTATGAAATAAATCACTATAAGCACTTTTCCATTTTTAATCAACCGTTTATGTTTTATGACAAGCTTGATTTTAATAAATATTTTTACTTTTAATAAAGCTTTAAAACTTAAATAGACTGTGGTGTTTGGTCATGAGTGAATGAGCAAAAGGTTTTGCAATTTGCAATGCATGAGCCCGTGCCTCTGACACTTCTGGACTCTGACTCTGTACTCTTGTCCTGCGTTGGATAATCATCATTGGGGATCAATCATCGATGAATTCGGGAGCTAAATGACTCTGCCACACTATCTAGTCAGTAAGGAGATTGGGGGTTCTTCAAAGTCTAATATCACTGAGGTATGTGGAAAGTCGACCTGTGCCTATTATAATTGATAAACAATGCACTTTAGTGTCCATAGTTCTGTTTGTACAGATTTGTCCCTGCAACAGTAGTAGTATGGATTGTCCTCCTATCCAAACCAAAAGTAAAGTAGTATCTTATTCTTTCTTGGTGGTCATTCACCTTTTTAGTGTTGGTAATTGTCAAAGCATAAACATTTAGAAGACTTGAAAAGACATTATGGATAATCCCAGAGGACTGCACTCAGTGCATAGAGCTATTGCTGACTAGAATGGGAGTTTCGTTTTACACCTTTTGCCAAATGTTCAATCTTAGTTAGCTACACAGACAGACAAATAAGAATAATCTAGTAATACCACAGGGAGTCATAGTCGAGGCAGGATAAGAATTTAGATACAGTCTACAAGAAGATCAAAGACGATTTAGAAAAAATCGAATGAGGAACGCTAGGAAAAAATAGGTACTCTATATTAAAATTAAAACTTACCGGGACCAGCAAAGGAGCCCTCGCCTGACCGATCCTGGCCTGGTTCAGCAGCAGCAGCCTCCTCCAATGTCCTCTTGCCCCTGGGGGGAGCTGATGTACAACATGAAAGAAAGAAAGACCCAAAAACATGGATGATTGTTGTCAACCAAATCAAACATTTCAAAAGAACAATAACAAAATCTTTTGGCGAAATAGCAAATAGACAACTATTGAACGGGATATATTGACCTATCTCATGTGGTCTACTACGATATTAGTATTGCTTGATTTGCGGACCGTCGACTTGGAAAGTTATGCAACTCACTAAACAAACTACTAAAAAGGTTCGCCTAGGACTGGCAGGCAGCAGTCCGCAGCACGCGAAGTGACAGACAAACTCCATCGTGATTGCAGATCAGCGACAACACTAAAAAGTTTCCTACTACATTAACCAGTCATTAAAATACTCAAACTATCAATCCACCACCACTATTTCTTCTTATTGCCAGGTGTACATAGGAAGGACTGGACTGGAGTCTGTAAGGGCAGATTTACAAGCCCCTTGCGGCTCTTTTGCTCCATTGTTGCGCGACTTTTGTGACGCAGAGGCATAACAAAAGAGGCGCCATGGTGCGGCGTATATTTACAACGTGACGCATATGGGAGATGCATCACGTTGTAAAGCCCTGCGTCATCAGGGGGCGTTCCGGCGCAAGGGAGGGCGTTCCTGCACAGGAACGCATCCTAAAAGTGGCTGAGGGAAATCTACAAGATGTCAATCAGTCACTTTTAGGACAATGATGCGTGACTTAAACCCTGCGCCTGCTTGAAGCAGACGTACGGATTGACGCAGCATTGGGGAGATAGGGCACCCAAGAGCATTGCTGGAGCTGCGCCATCGTTGTCACGCAACTCCAGCAATGCGCCGCCTTTACGGCACAGATGCGTAAGGCTTCTGTGATTTTTTGTGCCCATGGTGCGCCGCATTGTAAATACGGCGCACCATGGGTGGTGGTGGAGTGGCACACAATTACTGGCGCATCCCTGCTACTTTGCAGGGATGCGCCGGTAATTGAAAATCTGACCCTTAGTGTCTAGCATTACGCAGTTCTTTACACTACACTCATACATAATTTCTCAGGCCAATGAAATGAACACAAAATAGAAAACAAATAAGCATAGTAGCAAGACTTCTGAGAAGGAGAGCAGTGCACCTGAAATGCACAGAAGATTTTGAAATATAATTTACCTACAATGTAAGCAGCAGCATTATTGATCTTGCTAAAAAAAAATTGCAATATAAACACAGAGCAGGAGAAAACAGAGTAGTAAAGAAATAGCTACTACTACTCACCAAGCCCGGGGATCTCAAGCCCGAGCAGGTGCAGCAGATCGCGTTCCCGGTCCAGGAGATCCGTCCAACGGTGGGTGGCCTGGTTGTAGGTGCGCTGGACCCGAGAGTGTTGGTACATGGCCCGGCACACCTTCTCCCACCGCTTCTGGCGCTCCCAGATCCCGTACCCGCTAGCGATCCTGCCGCCTGCCATGATGGTCCTGGGGAGGCGGCGCTGAACATAAAAAACTAGTGCGGCCACCTCCTCCGCGCTGAAGATCTCCCGGGACTGTGACATTCTCCCCCCTCAAACGCCCGCACGGGAGCCAGGCACGGGGTGTGGGACCCTTCCCCTTCTCAGGATGCTTCCCGGCTCCCTTTACCATGGTCTGGGCAGAAAGGAAGCTAAATAATAAAGAAGAAATAGAATAGGGAAGAAGAAAAGAAAAGAGTTTAAAAAAGTAGGTTAAAATTAACCAAAAGTTGCAGAAAACACAAAAATATAGAGCTAGAAAAATAGAGGGATAAATAATAAGTAAAACAGATTTAAAAAAAACTTCAAACAAGCAAAGGATGGCAGAGATTCAGAGAGGATACAGAAAGCCTGCCCAGAACCATAGCAATGAATGAGAAACAAGATGGCCGCGCCCGTTCACGACCGTGTGGGTAAGTTCGCGCAAGATTTTCCTCGCGATCACCCGCGAAATTGTACTAGCGAGCCGCACACTTTGCGAGATTACACATAGCGCCCGGAAACGGAAATACGTCTCGCAAACAAGATGGCCGCGCCCATGTACGACCACTAGGGTAACTTCGCAAATGTTGCGCTACAAGCGGCTTGCGAACACGCACAAAATCACGCTAACAAACACGCCGCAAAAAAAACTAATCGTGTATTCGCACGAATTCGCGGCTTCCGAAATCGATCTCGCACGAATTTGCGCCCCGCGAATCGCGCGAAATTGCAGAAAAACAATTTTTGCAAAACTGAAAGCACTCAGCAGGTGCAAAAGTTCAATCTTAACATTAGCAACCATTCACTCTAGTGCTTCCTGAGGGGCCCCTCCAGAGTTCAGTTGCCTATTTGCAACTATTCTATGACCCTGCTCTGACCCTCACAGCAGGCTCATAGAATAGCTACAAGTAGGCCACAAAGGTCCTGTGAAAAAAAATTGCACTGCAACAGAAAGCAAATTACAGATAAGGAAGCAGGTGCCAGCCAGACTGGAAGTTTAAATTCAGTGACACATTAATCAACCCCAAATTAATTCATGTCAGTTGAAGCAGGGCAGGTGTGCTTGCTTTTTTTCACCCCCATAATCTACAGTGATAAACCAACCAGAGGGTGGCCGTGATGTACCAGAGGGTGGCATGGGTGTACCAGAGGGTGGCAGTGGTGAAACAGAGGGTGCTGTGAACCTGCGATGATGAACCAGACGTAGAAACAACATAGTCGCGGCCGTTGCGAGCCGACAAGTAAGTTCGCAATTGCGAACTGGTACACAACCCTGGCGAACTGGCAGAAACCCTTGCGAACACAAAAAAATTAAAAATCCGCAAATTCGCGGGAGTTCGCGGATTTTGCGGATTGTGAATCCGTAAATACGCAATTTCGCGGATTGCCATTCGCAAAATCCGCCCATGCTTAGTACTGCCCTCCTCGGTCGACTCCATGGTTTAACAAGCTGCTCATGGAATTAGTTAATGACTGATGCTCATGGTACCAACAACTCCTGGTGGTGGGGGACTTCAACAGCTTGTAGACTCCCCCACTCATGACAAGGGACACTCCCTAGATCTCATCTGGGCCACCAAGCCACCGGCCAGCCTGACGGATGCCAGACCTTGTGGCTGATTGGACCACTATTTGATCATGGCACTGGGGGGGGGGGGCGCTACTGATCGAACAGCCAGGTCTTTAGTATCCTCCTGAAGGTCAGCAGGTCTTGGGTCTGTCGTAGGCTCAGTGGGAGGGTGTTGCATGTCTTGGTGGCAAGGTGGGAGAAGGATCTCCCGCTGGTGGTTGTTCTTCAGATGCGCGGGACGGTGGCAAGTGAGAGGTTGGCGGAGTGTAGCTGGCGGTTGGGGGTGTAGAAGGAGAGCCGTCTGTTGAGGTACGCTGGGCCGTTCTTGTGGAGTGCCTTGTGTGCATGGATGAGGAGCTTGAAGGATATCCTCTTGTTGACAGGGAGCCAGTGCAGGTTTCTCAGGTGGGGGGTGATGTGGCCGTGTCGTGGTACATCGAGGATCAGTCGTGCCGAGGCGTTTTGGATGTGTTGTAGTCGATTGATGAGCTTGGTCGGGGCTCCCGCGTAGAGGGTGTTTCTGTAGTCGAGTCTGCTGCTGACGAGGGCCTGGGTGACTGTCTTTCTTGTATCTGTCGAGATCCATCTGTAGATCTTGCGGAGCATGTGGAGGGTGTTGAAGCAGGAGGAGGAGATGGCTTCTCTTCATCCAGTCGGCGAAGTCCTGGACTGAAGTCCTGAGAAGCTATCATTGGCTGCCAATCAGAAATCGAATTAAATTCAAAACCTTGTGTATTGTCTATAAATCACTACATCACCAAGCACCTCAATTTCTGAGAAACCATTTGGTTCCATATATTCCTTCTCGCCCACTCCGTTCAGCTAAACAGAATGATCTGATTGTTCCACGGACCAAGTTAGTCAACTGGGGAGACAGACGTTTCCTGGTTGCGGCTCCAAGGCTATGGAACACACTTCCTCAATCTATCAGATCTAGTCCAAACCTGCTTGTTTTCCGAAAGAAGTTGAAAACGTGGCTGTTTAACCTTTAGAACCCACTGCTTACCTCAGGAGAGTTGTTGACATTACAGCGCCGAGATGCCTGCGGGCAATTGTTCGCGCTTAAGAAATATTAAAAATAAATAAATAAATAAATAAATAAATTGCTTGGTCATTGAAAGCGTTGAGTCGAGGATGATTCCCAGGCTGCATGCATGGTCCGTGGGGGTCGGGGCTGCCCCCAGTGCCATTGGTCACCAGGAGTCGTCCCAGGCTGACGGGTTGGAGCTGAGGATGAGGACCTCCGTCTTGTCCGAGTTCAGCTTCAGACGGCTGCTCTTCATCCAGTCGGCGACAGCCTTCATTCCTTCATGGAGGTTGGCTTTGGCGGTTTTGGGGTCCTTGGTGAGGAAGAGTATCAGTTGAGTGTCGTCGGCGTAGGAGATTATGTTGAGGTTGTGCTGTCGGGCGACGTGTGCGAGCGGCACCATGTAGATGTTGAACAGTGTCAGGCTGAGGGAGGATCCTTGGGGTACGCCGCAGATGATCTTGGAGGCTGAGGAACGGAACGGGGATGAGGCAGACGCTCTGGGTTCTGCCGGAGAGGAAGGAGGTGGTCAATTCCAGAGCCTTGTCTCGGATCCCTGCAGCGTGGAGGCGTGCGCTTAGTGTGCGGTGGTAGACGGTGTCGAAGGCGGCAGAGAAGTCTATGAGGATGAGTGCTGCAGTCTCTCCGTTGTCTAGCAGGGTCCTGATGTTGTCGGTGGCGGCGATGAGGGCGGTCTCAGTACTGTGGTTGCTGTGGAACCCTGACTGGGAAGGGTCAAGGATTCTCTTCTCTTCGAGGTATCGGGTTAGCTGTCTGTTAACGATTTTCTCGATAACCTTGGCCGGGAAGGGGAGCAGAGAGATGTGTCAGAAGTTCTTGAGGTCTCTTGGGTCTGCCTTGGGTTTTTTGAGAAGGGCGTTGATCTCGGCATGTTTCCAGCTCTCTGGGAAGGTCGCGGTCTCAAGGGAGAGATTGATGACGTTGCGTAGGTGGGGTGCGATGGAGCTGCTTGCTTTGTTGAAGACGTGGTGCGGAAATGGGTCTGACGGAGAGCCGGAGTGGATTGTGCTCATGGTCTTGATGGTGTCATCGACGCTCACGCTGGTCCAGGCTAGCAAGGGGAAGTGGGCGAGGGTGTGCGGAGGGTCTGTTGTGTTGCTGTCTGTTGGGGCTGTCTGGGTGTTCAAGCTGTCGTGGATGTCTGCTATCTTGCGGTGGAAGAAGGTGGCGTGGGAGTCGCACAGGGCTTGCGACGGCGGGTCCCTATGACCAGGCGGCCCTCACAGCCACCCCCAGGATGGAGAGCTGTGCGAAGGTGGAGTAAAATTGAGGCAGGCAGCCTTGTGGATACTCTGCACAGAAACTCCCTTAAGAGGCACCTGATGGGGGACCTTGATCAGGAGAGTGAGTCCCTCACTAGAAGGCTGAGAGAGGCCATCGATAAGGTGGCACCTGCTTGGAGGGAAAGAGCTAGGAACAAGGGTAAAGGGGCCCCCTGGTTCACTGAGGACCTGAGGGGAAAGAAACAAACCCTACACCAGCACGAAAGGCAATGGCGCAAATCATACGACCCAGAGGCACTCATAGAATCCGAAGCCATGTTAGTCACATACAAAAATGCCATCACGACTAGAAAGGCCAAATACTACGAGGCCAGGATCAGGGACGCTGATAATAAGCAGAAAGAAACCTTTTGAATACTAAAGGAACTCAGTCAAAAACAGGAGCAGAAATCCATTGCCAGCCGGGAAGACTGCAATAAGTTCCAGACTTTCTTCCTACACAAGGTCAGGGATATTTTACTTGACATACACAACACACCTACCAGCCAGAACCCCCTGGCGGGGTCCCAGTGCCATGTACCCACGGCATGTCTCTCTCCACCTTTACGAGGTTAGACCGAGACTCTTCGTCCCACTTGATGGATCGTATCAAGTCAGGATCGCCAGCGGACCCCTGTCCACCAAAGGTGTTCAGAATGGCCCTACCTGGGATAGAGAGAGATGTCCTTGACCTGATCAATCTATCATTGGAAACAGGAAGGGTTCCCACTAACTTCAAGGAAGCCAGGGTCACTCCCCTGCTGAAAAAGCCTGGGGCAGATGCAGCCAGACTCCCAGCTTCCCATTTTGGGGAATGTAGTGGAACAGCATGCCCTCAAAACCCAATCACTTTTTATTGAGGAATAACAGCTTCTACAGGTGAGGCAGGCAGGCTTTAGGGCCCACCACAGCACAGAGTTGGTGATGCTGTTGGTGCTGGATGAGCTCAGGTTCACGGCTAACAGCAGGAAGCTGTGCGCCCTAGTTCTGCTAGACCTTACAGCGGAGTTCGATCCGAGACGGTTATCTGTGGGCTGGTACATCAATGATTACTTCCTTCCTGACAGATCGGACACAAAGGATCCAATTGGCAGACTGTGTGTCCAGCATCAGGGCAGGGACCTATGGAGATCCCCAAGGTTCAACGCTGTCGCCCCTTCTCTTCAACATCTATCTTCGGCCTCTTGTGGCCGCTCTGGCCCGTATGGACTGCCAGGTGTTCAACTATACAGATGACACACAATTAATCCTCCAGATTGACAACTCCTCTCATGCCCACGCGTGTGTGCAAAATATACTCAGATATACAGTCAAGTGGATGACAGTCAACTCGCTTAAAGTCAACCCCGACAAAACAGAGGTCTTAGCCATTATCACCGGAAGTAACCCCTGGACGAACCTCTTTTGGACACAAGAGCTGGGTACCTCACCACCACCGGACCTTTAAGTAAAGAGCGTAGGCATCAAAATAGATGCCAAGCTCACCATGTCGAACCAAGTGTCCATCGTGGTCGGGACCTGCGTGGGCTCACTGAGACAACTGTGGAAACTGGCATCCCTCCTCTCATTTGCCACGCTGCAGATAGTGGTGTCAGCAATGATTTTGTCTTGTCGGGACTATGGCAATGCTCTGTGTATTTGACTTCCTGAGAAGCTGCTAAGTAAACTACAAGTAGCCATAAACGATGCAGCTAGGCTGATCTTCAGGCTCCCATGCAACACCTTTACTGCAGCAGTTGCACTGGCTCCCCATTAAACAGCGAGCCAGGTTCAAGGGCCTCTGCATCGCCCACAAAGCTCTCCATGGACAGGCCCCAGTATACATTAAGGACCGCCTATGGAGCTATGTGCCAGGATGTACCCTCCGGTCATCCGAGGCAGGCCTCCTGGCCTGTCCATGGTTCAATACAACTTCAAAAGGTGGCAGAGCCTTCTCTGTACTGATCCCTCAACTTTTGAATAAGCTACCAGAGAGCATACATAAGGAATCCACCCTTCTTCGATTCAGGAAAAGACTCAATATCCTTCTGTTTACAGAGGCTTGAGTACAACACATGCTTTGATCTGGAGTATGTACAATCTACCTTTGGCGGGTTTTAGCTACTCTCTCGCAGCGCTAAGAGACCTTTCTGTGATTATGCGCTCTCTAAATCCAAGTTAACATTACACGTGGGCCCATTTGTCTCCCCTGCATTAGGGCCCACTGCACCCTTGCAACACAACTGCCGAAGACATAACTTGATGTGCTGTACAAATAGGCTGTTTGTGGTGAATAGACAGCAAGAGAAGGACATCATTTAGACGAGCTAAACTTCAAGTTTAAAAAACAAGAGCTTCTATTTATAACATTATGGAGCATGCATCCTTATTATGCATTTCATTCTTCCTTTTGTACACTCAGAGCAACTTTAGCCAAGTGTGATGCAATCTGTTTCCCTTTCTATCGGACCAACTCTTGGCATCACATAATGCTTCAGGGCTGTGAACCCAGTCCCTATGATCAAACATGACGAAACCTAGAAGAATCACCCCTTATAGAATGGTCATCAGAAATCAAGGCCTACATTACCAGCCACAGGCTGGGTAGGCTCAGTTTAAGTGATAACTTGGGAGACATTATCATCATCTATACATATTTTCATAGTTACACAGCTTTGTCGAGTCAGGAAGGCACTGAAATGTTAACACAGTTTCTGTGCCTCTTCATTTAACTTGATGGTAAGTAAAATACCGTCTTAAGCAAGACTATCAGTTTGAGCTATATTGTAAATTGAGAACAACCAGGACTGTACTGAGCCTGCACAAGAAAAAAACAACCTTTAAATAAACCCTCTGAAAGACAACAAACAAGCATTTACAATGCAATGGTCTCGGCATTATTAAAGGTAGAGCTATTGGCATTGCTCATGACATTTTTTTTAAAATCATAAATAAATGGCATTGTCATTTACATTGTCAATAGCTTAATCGTTAAATACATGGCATTGTCATTTACAATGCCAATAGCTTAATAGCTCGCAAATGCATGACCTATTGCATTTACACCCACACAGAGCCACACATACAGAGCCACGCACACAGAGCCACAGAGCCACACACACCCACACAGAGCCACACACACACACACAGAGCCACACACACAGAGCCACACACACACAGAGCCACACGCACACAGAGCCACACACACACAGAGCTGCACACACACACACCCAGAGCCACACACACACACCCAGAGCCACACACACACACCCAGAGCCACACACACACACCCAGAGCTACACACACACACACCCAGAGCCACACTCACACACCCAGAGCCACACTCACACACCCAGAGCTACACTCACACACCCAGAGCCACACTCACACACCCAGAGCCACACACACCCAGAGCCATACCCACCCAGAGCCACACACACCCAGAGCCACATACACACACGAGAGAGCAAGCACAGCGAGGGGGCAGGGAAGCAAGCACAGCCGGGGGGCAGGGAAGCAAGCACAGCCAGGGGGAAGGGAAGCAAGCACAGCCAGGGGGCATGGAAGCAAGCACAGCCAGGGGGCAAGGAAGCAAGCACAGCCAGGGGGCAGGGAAGCAAGCACAGCCTGGGGCAGGGGAGCAAGCACAGCCAGGGGGCTGGGGAGCAAGCACAGCCAGGGGGCAGCTGCCAGCAGACGTTCGTTTGGCCAGAGATCTCCCGCTCTGGCTCTGTGAAAGGCCTAATATCTGGCAGAAGATCTACTTCTTGATCTCATGGAACTCAACAAGTCTGCCTTCCTGACAGCGAACCTACCCAGACATCCAACTGCACCAATGCTAAGTACTACAACTAAGGCTACCTCATCCGCCCAGAACCTCAAGATTCATAAAAGCGGTCCAACATGCTTTAGATCATCAATCCGAGCACACAAGTGGCTAAACCACAAATCACACACTATCTATCTCAGAATGATCACTTTGACACACAAGCGCCAGCTGCCAACAACCTGGTCACTGTGTTCAACAATAAACTATCCCCATCTTCATGCCAAAACCACAAGCCTTGAAACAGCATACATGGAAAATCACAAAACCTTGTGTGCACAACACAGTCCGTAATTAATGTAAACTGGAGTTGCCAAGCTATTAGGACAAAAGCACATGTCCCGTAGTAGACAATATTACTCAAACAGAAGAATAAGTTTTATAATTGTGTTCCTGATTGACACTTCTGCTAGCCGAACTTGTTATTGGCTTGTCAGGGAAGGTGCACAGTATCAAACAGATCAAGATTTGTGGAGTTATGAGAGAGAGAGAGAGAGAGAGAGAGAGAGAGAGAGAGAGTCTCTTTAGCTCTCTCTGAGTTTTGGTGTGTATGTGTGTGGCTGTTTTTTTCATGTGATTGCTGTTCGAATAATGAGGGTGAGAGGAATGTGAGGGAAACAGTTCGAGAAAAAATGGATGAATCATAGCAGAAATTTATGCCACAAGAAATGTATGGCAACGGAGGACCGACCACCTTGTGTGGCAGGATGACCTAAATTATGTGGCATGCCACTGGCATCATCATGTGTGGCACTTTTCTTTTTTTTATAGTAACTTTAAATCTGTGAGTAAGAAACAAAGTTTTTGGTTATGATCTGCAAATTAAGCCCTTGGGGGTTAATGCTGTGCTCAATCTAGCCCCTTATTTTTTTTTTATGACGTAGGAATGTCTGAGTCCTGCCACAACAAAATGTTCCTGTTGTGGTCGGCCAATTAGGCTGACTTTTCCCCTTTAAATTAGACAATTCCGAGCATATCTGGACAAAAAGAATTCTCAAAAACAGCAGAAAAGATTTTCACAAAATCTCAAAAAGCACACTAAGTAAAGGTCTAACATTGTGTCAAATCGGGATCAGCCATTTTTTCTGTACCAGAGAGTGAAGTTTCCTATTGAAATCAGCCTGGGAAATAGCACTTTTTTAATCCCCCCTCACCCCGGCTCCCACTTGACGGTTTAGCATGAAACTTTCCATTAAAGAGCCAGAGGTGGGTGAAATTTTTTTGTGCACATTTGTGAAAGGGTGGCTAAGTTATTAGCAAAACAGAAAAAAACTCTTCCTATAGAAACTAACCTGACTAATTGCACAGTGGCAACTGCCACTATGTGTGTATATATGAGCAAGCAAGCAGATGTGCAGGGCCCCTCTCTTACTCCCATACACAGCATGGCCTACTACTGGACATAGGCGCTAGCGACCTATCTTCTCACATCCGGGCTGCACGTATGCTGTCACTGCAGCACTTCCCTCCCATAGCTCCTCCAGGCAAAGCTACACAGACCGTTTCAAATGCCCATAGCAACTCGCATCCACCTCGCTGCTTTCTGCGTGCACTGCTAGGTCTGCTGCAATCATAGTCGTTTGAGGCATGGGCAAAGTGGACTCTGACCTAGGGCCCCAGTCATTCAGGGGGACCCCAGATAAAGCTAGCTTTGTTCTGCAGGGAGTCTTGCCCTGATGACACCGAATAATTCTCAAACAGATTATTTTAAATGCTGTGGACATGAAAGAGCTGAAATTCAAAATTGTCCCGAACAGGGGCCCATAAAATGACTTTGGCCCAGGGTCCCCGAAATCCTTAAGATGTCCCTGGTTGCAATAATGCGCTACTCTTACATATAGTTAGGCCAGTATTTCCAGAAGTGCACGCCCCTACCTGGAAGTGAGGTTCTGTGATTTTCGACTCTGCTTCGTAGTCAGCCGCCATTTTGTGACAGCCGCCATTTTGTATTGCCCTACGCTGGCAGCTGGGCCTGCTGCTACAGATGTGCACATTGGCCACTGCCGAGGCCAGCTACTGCACGCACCGCTGGCTATACTTCTGCCGTAATGCACCACCCCACACCCCTTGTACGCGGACAGCTGGGCCTGCTGCGAGAGCGGGACGAAAGAGAGCTGCGGGCGGAGGGAGGGGGGGAGCGGGACGAAGGAGAGCTGCGGGCGGAGGGAGGGGGGAGCGGGACGAAGGAGAGCTGCGGGCGGAGGGAGGGGGGGAGCGGGACGAAGGAGAGCTGCGGGCGGAGGGAGGGGGGGAGCGGGACGAAGGAGAGCTGCGGGCGGAGGGAGGGGGGGAGCGGGACGAAGGAGAGCTGCGGGAGGGGGGGAGCGGGACAAAGGAGAGCTAGGGGCGGAGGGAGGGGGAGCGGGACGAAGGAGAGCTGCGGGCGGAGGGAGGGGGGAACGGGACAAAGGAGAGCTGCGGGCGGAGGGAGGGGGGGAGCGGGACGAAGGAGAGCTGCGGGCGGAGGGAGGGGGGAGCGGGACGAAGGAGAGCTGCGGGCGGAGGGAGGGGGGGTGAGCGGGACGAAGGAGAGCTGCGGGCGGAGGGAAGGGGGGGCCAGAGCAGGACGAAGGAGAGCTGAGGGCGGAGGGAAGGGGGGACGAGCAGAGGAACTCTGGAAACCACCACTGTCTTTCTCCGAGGCAAAGCAGAAATGCCTCGGAGAAAGCATGGTCATTTTCGCATTCGGGGGCGTGTGTTTTTAGGTTTGAGTGACGGATGACGTCACAGGTAGAAAGAACCTAAAAATACACGCCCCGAATCCGAAAGAGACGGGGCTTGGCAGGAGTGACACCCTTCTCCTCCAATGGCTGGCCTCCGTTTAGGAAGCCAGCCAATGGAGGAGAGAGGCGGGTTCCAAGCCCCTAACTCCAAAACATTAATTCTTCGGGACTCCGCCCCTCACTGCTTCGCAGTGAGAAGCGACGGTCCCTCGACCTAAAAAGAAGTGGCGGGACGCTGACGTCACAACAGGAAGTGACATCAAGAAAGGTGGCTTGCACCATCAGACTCATTGCCTCCCCTCGCTCACCCCTTAGATGCGATTGCAAGAGAAGCCACCGCGTGAGCAGCGTTCTAAATGAGCTCTGATCTCGCCCCAGAGAGACCAAAGACTGAATGTGTGGCTCCATTTGCTCCAGTAATCGAGCTCCTGGTGAAATAAGTGGGGGGACGCAGTCCACCCGCCTGGTACCCCGACTCGAGCCTTGGATGGAGTGAAATGCGACGTTGAAGCTACCAGTGATTCAATATAATTCGAGCATTCTCTCCCTCTCAGTGAGCCAGCCTGGGCCATGTGCCTAGACGTGGGCACCGTAGCTCGCAGTGCTATGAGAACCCAAGCTGTCTTCTTTGGTGAGGTCCATGAAAGCCAAAACACGTCCAGGCTCCTTGTGCCCCCAATGAAAGGGGAGGTGTCCTAAAGGCTCGGGCCAGGCTGCTCCTCTCGGAGACAGGCCACGGTTCTTTGGCACGTGGTAGGTTCTTTACCGCTGTGCCAGCCACAACAGGCATCACATGTTCCGATTCGTTTCCATTTCATAGTTTTCATTCTCCTGAGCTAACACAATTCTGAGTTCGAAGAACGGACTGACTGACACCATTAAAAATGTCATATTTTATAAACCTGGAAACCCGGAAGCAGCCGGAGGCGGGTGGGTTTGTGGTGCTGCCCTGCTGAGTCTCATACGAGTGTACCCATCTGAAAATCGATTTTTTTTTTCTCTGGAAATCTGCTTTCCTTTTCACTGTGTAATCTTGAAAATCTTATCTCAAGCCCGTTCCGCGGTTAAAAAGAAAGATTCCCCGAAGACTGACAAGTCCACCCCGAGTCTGTTTCATCCCTTTTAGCAAAGAATCTACGAGCCCCTCAATCCCCCCACCCCTCACCAATACCCACCAGCAGAAGAAGGGAGGGAGGAGAACAGCTTGAGAAGATCAGAAGAAGAGACAGCGGGCGAGAGAGCAGGAAGTGAAGTGCATCGGCAGGGAGAGGCAAATAAATATTCAGAGAGGGAGAAGAAATGAGCAGAAGATGAGAGACAGAAGGGAGGGCGGAGGGAGGGGGGAGCGGGACGGAGGAGAGCTGCGGGCGGAGGGAGGGGGGGAGCGGGACGAAGGAGAGCTGCGGGCAGAGGGAGGGGGGGAGCGGGACGAAGGAGAGCTGCGGGCTGAGGGAGGGGGGGAGCGGGACGAAGGAGAGCTGAGGGCGGAGGGAAGGGGGGGCCAGAGCAGGACGAAGGAGAGCTGCGGGCGGAGGGAGGGGGGACGAGCAGAGCAGCTCTGGAAACCACCTCCGTCTTTCTCCGAGGCAAAGCAGAAACGCCTCGGAGAAAGCATGGTAATTTTTGCATTCGGGGCGTCTGTTTTGTTGTTCTGAGTGACGGGTGACGTCACTGGCGAAAGAAAAGCAAAATGTACGCCCCCGAATCTGAAAGAGACGGAGCTTGTTTCGAGTGACGCCCCTCTCCTCCAATGGCTGGCCTCCGTTTAGGAAGCCAGCCAATGGAGGAGAGACGAAAAGAGAGGCGGGATAAAGCAGCCACTCTAAGAATCAATAATTCTCCGGACTTCCGGCTTGGCTACGGCCAAGCCTACGGTCCCTCGACCTAAAAACTCACCTAAGGAGGAGCAAATGGAGGAAGCAAGGAAAGAATTTCACTGCACTGTTAAAAAATAAAAGGCAATAACAGCATTTTCCAAGAGCATCTGGCCATGACGGGACCTCTCTTTTTTAGTTTAAAATGTTTTCTTATTTTTATGTTTAATATATTTGGAATCCAATAATATGTCTCTACTGCATATCATTTTTATGTCTGGACTTTCTTGCTTGCTGAATATTGAATTCAAATACAGGAGCCCTTATCAATGCTTTAAAAATCCATCCTAGAGGGGCGTGGCCAAGATGGCAGCGGAGTAGGACGTGCTTTCCTGTCCCTCCGGCGCCGCCTGAATATATCTTTGAATATCGCCCTACCTGGTGCCCTTCCGAGCCAGCCACGGGGTTCTGCTGCACCTGCAAGCAATCCCGGCACCGGCGGTGCGCTTCTTTCCATGCTGTGGAGTAGCTGTTGTCTTTTCCGGGCAGACTGGCCCTGACCTTGCTGAGGCCAGGCGGGCCTGGGGGTGGAGAGTTGCGGTGGCTGTCTCCTGCCCTGAAGCCCCCTGACTGCCCGGTGCGACATCTGGGGCATGGCTGAAGCAGCGACTTGGCAGCTTGCTTGGAGCCTTGTGGGACGGAGCAGCGAGGCGTGCGGGCGGAGCTGAGGCCCACGCTGCAGCCGCCATTTTCTCGCTCTGAGGCCTGGCCCACGTGGGGAGTGGGGAGCCTGGGAGCGTAAGAGGTCCGGTGCAGTGCAGGCCAGCTTGGGCACTTCTCCCGGTGAGGTGGCAGCGGTCGAGACCCCCACTGGTCGGGTGTGTGTTCCCGAGCCGCTGTGACGAAGACCGGAGGTGGCTAGGCCCGGGTGACGGCGAGTGAAGCGAGGTGAGGAGCGGCGGGGCGGCTGGCATGGAACCGGGAGCACGGTCCGTGAGTCGGCGGACGGTGGGAGGCCCTGCGAGCGGAGTAGGTGCGGGGCCTCATTGCTTGCGCTGGTGCCTGGAGTGGTCCGTGGGCCCCCCCGCATTGCCTGACTGTGTGGTGGTCCCGCTGGGAGAGTGCAGGGACCTATAGGTGGGGGCCGCGCAGGAGTGTCTCTTGCTCTGTGGAGGTCTGCACGGCTGTGGTGGTGGCAAGCGTCCCTTCCCCGACGTGGGGGTTGCGCGTGCCCTGCTACGCCTTCGGGGCTTGGGAGTCCTGCAGGGGGTGAGAGGCCTAACGTCGGCCCGTGCATCGGTGGGCGGTGCCTCTCCCACCAGTTCTGAATCCTGCATTGGCTAAGAGCTTTCTGGTGCTTGGGGCTGAGAGAGAGCCCCGCTTGAGGAGAGTGGGACCTGCAGGCGGCGACTGGCCTGAGGCGCCCACGCTGAGGGGGAGCCTCGAGTCTGTAGAGCTGATAAGCGCCCCCCCCTGGTGTGGACACTGAATAGGCCTTGGCCTGGGGGTCCTGCGGAGGGCGAGGGGTCCATCTTCGGCCCGTGTATCGGCGGGTGGGGCTTCCTCGCCGGGACCTGGCTTAGCCTGAACGTTGAGGTGGAGTGTGCTGCTAGGGCCTAAGTGTGTCCTACCCTAACTGAGTGCTGCGGGTGGAGTGCAAAGGAGGGCTGCTGCCCCAAGAGGCGTCAAATCCTCGCATCCTGATTATAATGATCTTCCGCCGACCAAAGCATTTATGATAGAACTATTCTCAGCCATAAAGGAGGACATTTTGGAGCTCCGGTCTCAGCTTTCCTGAGATGTACGTGAGATGTGGCGGGATGTCGATGCCAGTTGGGAGTGAGTCGCGACCTTGGAGGAACATGATTTGGGCACTGCAGATGAAATCCACCAACTCCAGCAGGATGTCATTCGCCTCACGGAACAAAACCTAGATCTCCACGCCCATGCTGAGGATTTGGAGAACTGGTCCCGGCGGAACAATAGTAGAATTAGGGCAGACCCCGTGGAAGGCGGAGGGAGATAACCTTCGTGAGTATGTTGGTGAGCTGTTCCGACAGATCCTTGGTGAAGGGGAAGAACAGGAAATACAATTGGATCGCGTCCACCGTGTTGGCTTGCCGCGAGGTGCCAGAGCTCCGCCACCGGACATACTGGTGTGTGCTCACGATTTCCAGAGTAAGGAGAGGATCCTTCGGAAGGCCCGTGACCTCAACCCAGTGCAGTTTCGGGGCCATCAACCAGCGCTTTTCCAGACTTGGAGGCCTCCACCCTCATCAAGCGCAGAGACCTTAAGCCCATCACTAACCACCTTCGTGAACAGGGCATCCCCTACTCATGTGGCCACCCGTTTCGGCTTATCTTCAAGCACAAGGGCAAGCTCCTGCAGGTTCATTCACAGGACGTTGCCTTCGAGACCTTGGGACTGGAGCGGCCTGCTTCTTTGCCCGGGACCGCCGGAACACCTGCTAGGCGGCGTAGACACTCCACTGAGTGGCAACGAGTTGGGCAGTCCCCCCCCGCAGGTGAAACCGGACATGTCCGCGAGCCTACTGGAGAGAGAAGCTGCTGTTACCTCTGTGGCATTGGTGACTGACAACTCTGAGATCCCTTCAGATCCACTTGCTTGGCACTGGTTGGGTCCTTAGTCGGCGCCGGAGGCGGAAAGTTCTTGGATGAGAAAGTGTTTTTGTTTGTTACTTGAGTCCTTGTGAATCGGAAGTGCCCTGTATCAGGTGCGTGAAGGGTTTCACGATGGTGCCATGTTCCCCTAACAGTTGGTTCTGCAAGACGGACTGTAGTCACTACATGCGACTTTTGATTCTCCTTCCTTTTTGTGTTGTTCAGTATTGTGGTTTGGGATCTGGGGTTTTCTTTGGGGGTTGGGGTTGTTTTTGGGGCTCCGCATCAGCTCTCCAGAAGGCTAGGCGAGGATCCGGCCGGCAGGCCATGCATCGTTACCCACTCCGCACTGCTGGCATTGGGTACCACATTGGCTGTTCCCTTCCCTCTGGGGGTTATGGGTAGGGATCTGAAGATTGTTAGCCTGAACGTTAGGGGCTTAAACAGCCCTGTTAAGCGCTCGGCTACCCTTTCCCTATTGGAGAATGCGGGGGCGACGTGTGCCTGTTGCAAGAGACCCACATCCTTTCTTGGGATACTAAGCGGATGAAAGATAGACGCTTTCCCTTACAACTCCGGTCCTCAGGTCCTGCGAAGAAGCATGGGGTGGCGATCCTTTTTGGTGCTCGCGCACACTGCAAAGTCCTTTCTCAGGTGGCTGATTTTTAGCTGTTCACGTCCAATGGGGGGGAGACGCAGCTCACGGTGGGGTCACTATATGCCCCGAACGAACGACAAGAGCCCTTTCTGCGGGCAGCCCTCTCCGAGGTTTTAGTGTCTCCAGATGCATCGATCCTGGTGGGTGGGGACTTGAATATTGTGATGGACCCGGGGATGGATAGGTCTGAGCAACGGTCCCACCAGACAGGAGCAATGTCGCAGGGGGGGAGACAGTGGCTGCTCGAGGGTGGGTTGAATGATGTTTGGCGCGTCCAGCACCCCCTAGAGCGCGACTACACCTACTACTCTGCAGCGCACAAGACGTATGCACGCTTAGACCACTTCTTAGCCACATCCTCTCTCCTACCTCATTTGTCAGCAGCAGACATTACACCATACTCCCTCTCGGACCATGCCCTTATCTCGGTACTACTCACCTCCTATGGCAAGCGGCGGCCGCCGCCCGGCTGGCGCCTCCACGACTCCCTCGGAGTCGGTGGTCGCACAAATACGAGACACTATCACTCACTATCTCGCAGACAATGATGAGGATGGTACATCATTAGCGTCGGTATGGGAGGCAGTGAAGTTGGTGGTGCGGGGTGAGTTTATTGCGCTCGCTGCATCGTATGCGCGGTTGCGCAAAGAAAAGCGCGCAGAGTTGGAGAAAGAGGTGGGCGCATTGGAAGCGATAAACAAGAGGGTGGGGGCCCCAAGAGTTTGGAGGGAGTTAGAGACAAAGCGGCGCATGCTGAAGCACCTCAACTTAGATAGAGCAGAGCACACCATTGTGCGCTTGCTACATACGTTTTAGCTTAGTGGGGACAAGGGGGAGGATGCTGACGCATAGGCTGCGAGCGCGATCTCAGTTGACGGCCATACAATCCATTAGAGACCCTCAGGCAGTTGAACATACCACTGACACCCTCATTGTGGAATACTTTCGGCAGTTTTATCAGGACCTGTACAGGGGGAGGCGGCAGACGCTGGGGGGATGGCGGACTACTTGGCGTCCTGCGACATTACACCTCTCTACCGGACGTCGGCGGACGCTTTAGATTCCGCGATTCGCATAGAGGAGGTCATATCTGCGATTGCTTGGCTGAAGGTAGCTAAATCACTGGGGCCGGATGGCTTCTCTGCCATATTTTATAAAACCTACTGTGTGGAGCTGGCTCCTCTTTTAACCCGTCTCTTCAACTCCTTTCTTGATACGGTAGAGGTGACTCCCTCCATGTCAGAGGCAGCGATTACAGTCATCCTTAAACCTGGGAAGGACCCTAGGGACTGCGGCTCGTATAGGCCGATCTCTCTTCTCAATATTAATGCAAATCTCTTTGCGAGTATTTTAGCAGCGAGACTCAATCCATTGATGGACGGAATCGTAGACCCGGATCAGGCAGGCTTTATCCTGATGCGGCAGGGGGGGGGGGATAATACCAAACGGCTTCTTCACCTCATAGACCTGGCCCACCGATCTCGGGCTCAGGCCTTTTTTCTTTCCATCGATGCGGAGAAGGCCTTCGATCGGGTGGACTGGGAATACCTGTTCGCAGTTTTGAAAGCCTTCGGGATGGGTGACAACTTTGTGCGCTGGGTTCGGTGCCTCTATGCGGCCCCTAAAGCAGCGGTGCGAGTGAATGGGTGCAAGTCAGCCCTTTTACCCATCACTAGAGGGACACAACAGGGGTGCCCCTTATCCTCGTTGCTTTTCGCGCTCTATATGGAGCCTTTTGCCCAATGCATACAATCAAATATGGATATTACGGGGATTAAGTTTGACGCTGATACTCACAAAATTAGTTTATATGCTGATGATGTTATTCTATCGCTTACCCAGCCTCACTCCTCCCTGCGGTGTCTGTCGGCGGAACTCCTCGAATTCCGAAAGGTTGCAGGATTCAAAGTTAATTTCTCAAAATTGCAAACCCTTAATGTTTCTATTCCCAATGCAGAGGTGCACCATTTACAGCAGGACTTCGCTTTTCAGTGGGTGCACTCTGATATTCAATACCTGGGTATCCGACTGACCTCCTCTATCGCTAAAACAATCTCCCTTAACTACAGGCTACTGGTTGATCAAACTACCAAAGCACTTTCAGACTGGTCCCCGCCTCAACTTGGTCTGGTATGAGAGGTTGGCAGTGGTGAAAATGATGGTGCTCCCGCGCGTCCTCTACCTTTTTCAGATGCTACCTCTGAGTCCCCCGCCGGGCACTCTTCGGAAACTGCAGGGACTCCTTAACAAATTCTTGTGGGGCAACAAACGGCCAAGGTTTGCTCTGTCCCTCGTCACCACACCAAAGGCTGCAGGTGGGCTGGGCTTTCCCTTGCTGACGGCTTACTATCAAGCGTCCGGTCTCCGATACGCCACGGAGTGGAATAGGCCCTTGTCCAGCAAGCACTGGAACTTTATAGACCAGATGGTAGCGGTCTGTAACATCTGGCGTGAGCAGTGGCTGCCGCGCAAGCACAGAGCGTGGGGCCTTTACTCTTCCCCGGTGACCTCCCCGACTTTGAAAGCCTGGGATCAATTAGCGCTACGTAGGGGTTGGACTACATTTCCGTCCCCGATGACTTCCATTGTTGCTAAAACCCCGATTTTCCGCCGGGGTGTGCGTCCCCAGTCTTCTACCACTGGCGGGAGGGGGGCTCTAAGAGAGTGGGCTCCCTCTTAGACCTTGAAGGTCTGATCCTGTTCCACCAACTGCGTAAGGAATACCGATGCTTTTCATTATTCGCAGTTAGCGCACTGGGTGACCCAACCATCTAACTCTGCCTCAATGTCCCGCCCTTTGACTACTTTTGAAAAATGGTTAGTTTGCAAGAAGGATGACCGTAAGCTCATATCTGAACTGTATGCGATGATTCTGTTGCGCTTCAAGAAACAGCGTACGAAGGCGCAGGTTTGCTGGGAGACGGAGTTAGGGCGCTCCTTGACACGTAAAGAGTGGGAGCATATATTTTACCGTGTCCACCACACTGCCTCTAACACTGCGCGTATTGAGTCTGCCTATAAAGTGGCCGCTTATTGGTACTATACTCCGGCGCGCATCAAGGCATGGGATGTAGCGCAATCAGGCCTCTGCTGGCGGGGGTGTGGCCTTACGGGTACTTTGGTGCATCTGTTGTAGCATTGCCGAAGTTGGTGTGGTATTGGAAAGCGGTTCTTGATGACCTAGATGATGCCTTCCAGATTACATTTCCCCGGGCACCTGAGCACACGCTGCTGGGACTCCCTCATCCTAAGTCCTTTCCTTTGCGTTTGCTGAGGGGTAGACAGATTGCATTAGCTCTGTTCGCGGCACGGCAGGTTCTTTTGGTGCAATGGGGTTCCTCGGCCACACCTGACCCGCAGGATTGAATCCAAAGGCTTTGGCATATCTTGCTATGGAACGCCTCTCGCTGGGCATTGATGGAAAGGGTTCTGAATATGAGAAGCTATGGGGTCCTTTCCTACAACTCCTTTCTAAAGATCTGAGGGAAGTCACGTGCCCCAAGTACCTACAAATTCTACAGCTTATTCCTTTAGAGCCTTGGGGGGCCACTAATGTTGCTTAAGTGGTTGTGGGACGAGTCTGGGGTTTTTGGAGGGTGGAGGGTGGAGTTAGAGGCTGGTGCGGAGCTGGGTGTGGGGGTTAGGGGGGTGGAGGGGTTGGGTGTTCGTCTCCTTTGTTTGTTTCTTTCTGATAAAAGTGGTCTCCACGCAACTGCCCTGGCTGTTTGTTATGGCTTGAAATCTCTTTCGCGGGGTCGCCCTCCTGGTTGTAGACGCTGTGTAGTTGTTAAGAGATTACGCCCTGCCGGCCAATGGATGTAGGTGGCTGGGCTGTGTATTAAGATGCTTTACCACACAATAAAAACGATGGATTCTAAAAATCCATCCTAGAGACCCAGCACTGATAGGATCGCTTCGTAACTACTATAAGCATGCCAGAAGTAAACCAGTAATGAATTTGAGGGAGAAGGACTAGGACGACCTTGAATAAGCTGCTAGCTCAGGAAACACTAGGGAGTTTTTGAACATTATAAATGCCCCTTATTTTAAAGACTCCAAGGATCCTTCCCGCGATACGCATGTAGATGAAGATGCATGGGTGGGACATTTTGGAAGTATCTTTGGACCAAATCCCCCTCTGCGCTCCCCCAACTCGATTTAGCTCCCTCACCACAAAGAAGCCTGATGTTTTCATTACACAAAGTTAGAAGAGGGCTGGAAGCTTGCATTCCAGGAAAGGCTCCGAGTCCAGATGGGGTCCAGAATTACCTTTTCCAGGACAACTATGATATGTGGGTCCCCCTAATAACAAATGTCCTTAATAGCATAGTGGTGGAGGGTCCCCCACCATCCTGGAATCATAGTGTAATAGTCCCAATCTATAAGAAAGGAGATGGGGTAGCCCGAAGAACTACAGACCCATCTCCCTTCTGCACACCACTGCCAAACTCATGGGCTTGTTGTTATTAGCTAGGTTGGAGGAATGGGCGCAAGAACATAACATCCTGATGCAGGCCCAATATGGTTTCCAGAGGGGGGAATGGGAAAGTGGATCAATGGCTCAATCCCTCGCTCTGTATAGACAAATATGCGAAGGCAAAAGTCGGGAAGATCTACATGGCCTTTATGGATCTGTCAGCGGCCTTCAATTGTGTGTCCCACCAGAAGCTGTGGCTCGCGTTGGAGGGCATGGGGATTGATCCCCTGATTATCGACTTCATCCGCCAGCTGTATGCCAATGTCACTGCCTGTGTGCGGTATGGCATAAATGGGGAATGCACACGTTCATTTAAGATCGAGAAAGGAGTCAGGTAGGGTTGCATCCTCGCCCCGTTCCTTTTTTCCATCTATACAAACGGGGTGGAGGCAGCCCTGACTGGCTCGCCCTTAGACGTGCCTAAATTTGACCCAATATTGGCATATGCTGATGACGCAGTCCTAATTGCCTGGACAGGGGTAGGTCTCCATAGCCTTATAACTTAATATGCTTCATTCATGGCTTCATTAGATCATAGAGTGAATGAAACAAAATCCTTCATCCTTATAGCTGGAGCTGCTAGAGGAGCGAAACTACTTTACTTCCACCTGGCCTCAAAGAAAATCGAAGTGGTTGAGTCTTTCTCATACCTGGGAGTCCTGTTCGACAAAAAACATTTGTGGACAAACCTGGTAGCAGCAAGAAGTCACCAAGCCACAAAAGGCTTTGCCAAGAAGCTGGGAGCCAGTCCCCTGAATACGATTAAAAACATCTATCATGCAAAAAACAAAGGCTGCGGCAACTTATGGCGCGGGAGTCTGGGGGACGGCCCACATTGAGCAACTACAGCGAATGGAAGATAGCTTCTTTAAAACCAGGGTCTCGCTACCACATTCATTCTCTAATTACACCTTACACTTTGGACTAGGGCTGCCTTATCTGTCTAACTCCATTAAACTGGTGCCAATCTTGTTGTGGCTTTCGATCTGGCGCAGGACCACTGGTAACTTAACACAACGTATAATTGGCAACTGCCTGAAGCTGGAGGGTCATAGCAGGATTGGTTGTCTCAGATATGTAGAGGCTGAACTAAATGCAATTGTGCAGGGAGAACTAATCAGGGATCCTGCCTCTTGTAGCAGGGTCTCAAAACAGAAAATAACTGAGCTATATATGAAGAAGGACAATTTTGCTCGTAGGGAAAAGATCCAGCACCAAGAGGCGCTTATTGCATATGACCTTATCCCGATAAGACCTAGGGATAGAAACTCATATATCTCCCATACTACTTTTGCCCAGCACAGATTTATTCTGTTGCGCTTCCGTCTGAGCCTCATTCCCCAGTCTGGCCTACACTTAGCACTATCAATTGAAAGAGAAGCTTTTATTCTCCCAATCTTGAGGCATCATAATTTTATTCAATTTAGGGTGGCATTGTATTTTTTAAAGGCTCTCTCTAACCCCTTCGTTTTCTTCTCTGTAGCATCTTTCTTTTGGGCTTGTTTGAGAAATAGAAAGGTGAGGGGTTTATCGCTCTAAATTACTGTAACCATGTACAAAAAGCATGTGCGTTTGGTGACCTGGGTTTAAGAGACACCTAAAGCCCAATAAGATTTTAAATGTTTTTATGGTTCTAATACTGATTTTTTTAACTATGGTCTATCTGATAAAATGGTGCTTTTATGATCTGTTTGCAAATAGATTGAATAAAGATTTTATTGAGTTGAATTTAATTGAAATACTAAATGATTTGATGACATCCAAGAACATGGGTTCTCACAAACTTTCTCTCGGGGGCCAAAATTACAGTGTGGTTTGTGGTTGAGGGCAGCACCTGTAGGGGCGGCGTCAGCAGGGGGGGCGGGGCTAGAGAAAAAAACTGTGACCATCAGGTTGAACACAGGCCCCTGCAGTGGACGCATTGGTCCACTGAGCCACCAGACCCAGCATACACACACGTCTCTCTGTATCTGTCTGTGTGTCTATGTCTGTGTGTCTCTGTGTGTCTCTCTCTGTCTCTCTGTGTCTCTGTGTGTCTGTGTGTGTGTGTGTCTCTGTCACTGTGTGTGAGTCTCTGTATCTGTGTGTCTCTGTGTGTGAGTCCGTCTCTGTGTGTCTGTGTGTGTGTGTCTCTGTCACTGTTTGCGAGTCTCTGTGTGTGCTTCTCTGTCTCTGTGTGTCTCTGTCTCTGTCTGTGTGTCTCTGTCTGTGTGTGTGTGTCTGTGTGTGTCTGTCTCTGTGTGTGTATCTCTGTCTCTGTGTGTGTATCTCTGTCTCTGTGTGTGTCTTTGTCTGTGTGTGTGTGTGTGCGTGTGTCTCTCTCTGTGTGTTTGTGTGTGTCTGTGTGTGTGTCTGTCTCTCTGTGTGTCTCTGTCTCTCTGTGTGTCTCTGTCTGTGTGTGTCTCTGTCTCTGTGTGTCTCTGTCTGTCTGTCTGTGTGTCTCTGTCTGTGAGTCTCTGTCTGTGTGTGTGAGCCTCCGTATGTGTGTCTCTCTGTCTCTGTGTTTGTGTCTTCCTGTCTGTGTGTGTGTCTCTCTATCTCTGTGTGTCTCTGTGTGTGTGTCTGTGTGTGTGTCTGTCTGTCTGTCTCTGTCTCTGTGTGTGAGTCTCTGTCTGTGTGTGTGAGTCTGTGTGTATGTGTGTCTCTGGCTCTCTGTTTGTGTCTCCCTGTCTGTGTGTCTCTGTCTCTGTGTGTGTCTCTGTCTCTGTGTGTCTCTGTCTCTCTGTGTGTCTCTGTCTGTGTGTGTCTCTGTGTGTCTCTGTCTGTCGGTCTGTCTGTGTGTGTCTCTGTCTCTGCGTGTGTCTCTGTTTGTGTGTGTGAGTCTCTGTGTGTGTGTGTCTCTCTCTGTGTTTGTGTCTCCCTGTCTCTGCGTGTGTCTCTCTGTCTCTGTGTGTCTCTGTCTCTGTGTGTGTAGCTGTGTGTGTGTTCGTCCCTGTGTGTCTCTGTCTCTGTGTGTCTCTGTCTGTCTGTTTGTCTGTGTGTGTGTCTCTATCTCTGTATGTGAGTTTCTGTCTGTGTGTGTGAGTCTTTATGTGTGTGTCTCTCTGACTCTGTGTTTGCGTCTCCCTGTCTGTGTGTCTCTGTCTCTGTGTCTCTGTCTGTCTGTTTGTGTGTGTGCGTGTCTCTGTGTGTGAGTCTCTGTGT
Source organism: Lissotriton helveticus (assembly GCF_964261635.1). Taxonomy (NCBI): domain Eukaryota; kingdom Metazoa; phylum Chordata; class Amphibia; order Caudata; family Salamandridae; genus Lissotriton; species Lissotriton helveticus. Next base: position 599,202,615 of record NC_136073.1, on the reverse strand, counting down.
GTGTGTCTCTCTCTGTCTCTGTGTTTGTGTCTCCCTGTCTCTCTGTGTGTCTCTTTGTCTCTGTGTGTGTCTCTGTCTCTGTGTCTCTGTCTGTCTGTGTGTGTATCTCTGTCTCTGTGTGTGAGTCTCTGTCTGTGAGTCTTTGTGTGTGTCTCTCTGTCTCTGTGTTTGCATCTCTCTGTCTCTGTGTTTGCATCTCCCTGTCTCTCTGTGTGTCTCTGTCTCTGTGTGTCTCTGTCTGTCTGTTTGTCTGTGTGCGTGTCTGTCTCTGTGTGTGTCTCAGTCTGTGTGTGTGAGTCTCTGTGTGTGTTTCTCTCTCTGTCTCTGTGTTTGCATCTCCCTGTCTCTCTGTGTGTCTCTGTCTCTGTGTGTCTCTGTCTGTCTGTTTGTCTGTGTGTGTCTCTCTGTCTCTGTGTGTGTCACTGTCTCTGTGTGTGTCTCTGCGATCGCCAAAACTCAAACCCGGGCCCCAGTTTTACCTGCAGCACAGAGATCTTCATGCACCGTGATTTCCTTTTATCATTTAGAGGCAAGGTAGCAAAATAAATCGTATTTTTTTATTTATACGTGTCTCTCACAGTGCATGCAAGGGCTAGAATGCCCTCACGTGTGTTGCCAACATGTGCTCCAGTAGTACAGCCCGGAATATTCTCCTGCCACTCCGGTTTAATCAAAAGGTTATGGTGATTATCACCTCAAGGCCATGCAGGACCGCTGACAAGCTTTGGGCCTTCCTGTGGAGTGGAGAGCAGATGGCCGGAGGAACGATAATTAAGACAGCAGCAAAACATTCGAGCGTAGCAAGTATCTCCATCCCTGCACTGTTGACATTTGGTCTGCTGGATATCTTTGTATTTGCTCGCCCCTTGAGGCCCCGCGAAGCGGCGAAGAGCTCTGCAATTGTCCTCTTTGTACTTGTCAGAGCATAAGCTCTTACTAAGCCTGAAGTGCTGCCGGATGTCCCGCGGCGTTTGTTGTCAACAGCAGGGTCCAGCGTTAATCGTTCCCCTCCTACAGATGGATGCCGGATTACCTGCCGTTCAATGCTGTTTGGCCACTTTGGGTGTCACAAAATAGCCCAAAGTGGTACCGTCTTTAACCACTTCGCTGCGGCAGGAATTCCCCCGCGGTGTGAGGAATTTGACACCTGCACGGAATGGATGGCCCCCAGCCGTCCTCCGCACACGCCCACCGTGACGTCAGACGGCCTGGGGCCGTCCGACGCATGGAAGAGGCTGCCAAAGGAGCACAGTTCGTCGACTGCCGGTCTTGTTGGCTACTTCTATGTCAACCACAAGATCATCGCTTATGCAAGAACCCTGAACATAGCCAGCATTTTTTGACCAGCCCACTGAGGGCCAGCATTTTTTGACCAGCCCATTGCTTCCCCAATTAGGCAAGACTTCACTCTTTTGGATCGCTGGGTTAGTCTTCTTTTTGAATGTTTGCCAGTGGTTTAAAAACATGAATTTTAGGTCTAAGTGTGAATTGTTTCTGGTAATTCACAGTGCCGTATTAGTCAGTAGGATTTGTAACTTCCCTAAACAAAGAAAAACATTAAACAGCATTTTCTGATTCTTTTAGGGCTAAACAGAAGCTTTCACAATGAAAGTGCTGCTCTTAGATCATTAGTCAAAACACCAGCTAGGCTCACCCTTGCTTAGCATCTACAAATGAATCCACATGAGTGTGAAAGCAAACATTGTAAACACGGAATATAATGTCAGCAAAAGGTAATGCTGTCCAATATTGCACCTTATTTTCTTTCTTTATAAGTTTCTACATTAAACCTATTCTATAGTGTCAATGTGAAAAGCACATTTTAAAAGGCATAGTTGAAATTTCATTACAACGAACTTAGCATGTAAAGTTTGATCTATAATAATACATAAACATGCACAGGTAGGCATGCTAAGATAAGCACAAAAGTATGCACATCCTTGGAGGCCCTTCAGTAGGAAGGCATGTTTTGCTGTAAAACTTTGATGAGGAGCGCTTTTGTGTTGATCTTGGCATGCCTGTAGGTTCACAAGTTGGAATCAGAATTCATTTATTCCCATCAGAACCAATACAGCAGCCATACCAGATTGTGGTGTCAATATAAAGACAATGTTTGATCGAAATAGGCATGGGGAATCAACCACAGAAGAAGATTTTATCAAATGGATTAACAATCGCAAAAGGTTTCTTAAATCTAATCACACGTCTAACAAAGCTCCACTTTTTCTTGACTTGGTTATTCGTCCACAAGATGACATTCTGGTAACAAAAGTCTACCATAAGCCCACAGACAACAAAAGTCGGCTGCATTTCAACAGCTTCTGTCTACACACACTTCCTTTCAAGCAGTTCCTCTGTCTCCAACGAAACTACACATTGATTACTGACTATGATACTAAAGCCAAGATTAGGGGTGGGCGTTGAACACCGCTCTGCCGGCGGAATTAGCAGAGTTTTTGCCACTCCGTGCACCGTTTAGAGCACAGAGGTTAAAAAAATCAGCTCCATAGCGGAGTTTACTGGCGCCCAGCTACACCAAGCTAAGTGAACCATTAACCTGGCTCTTCCAGCCACATTGAGTGAAGTTTTCTGATAACACGTTCTGACAGAAGAAAATACATTTATAATAGATTGCAATGCAACATGGCATTATTAAATATATAGTAGGTTAAAATCAAAGGATTACAGAATCAAAAAATAGATTTCCTTACAAAAGTTAATGAGGTGGAATAAAAAGTATGATTATATCATTAATCAAGCAAAAAAAAACAAAATATATGAATGATACGTATTAAGTGGTATATATCGAATCAAATAATATTACAAAACCAAGATGAATGGATTAACAAGATCACCATTTTATATGTCATACTGAGGTCACAAACCAGTCATATTGCTTAATAAATAGGATTGCATAGCAGGAGAAAGAGAAGACGAAGAAGAAGGAAAGAGAGAAAAAAGGAAAGGAAAGGAGAAAGAGCTGGGTACATCTGCTTCAATGGAGGAAATAACTTAAAAAGTAAAGTCAAAAGGATATTGAGCAACCAGCCCCTGAGAGGACAGATTCATATAATTGTCCAGTGATGGCCAAACATTGCTAGAAATGGAAGGTGGGTAGTGCTTTTCCTCAACAAAAGTATGAGCTCCACGGAGATATGACACCCATGCCCACCAGGTATGATAAGATAGAAGATGAAAGATTTCCATTCTGTGAGTATAACTTTAACCGCAATGGATATAAGTAAATCCAATAATTCCACATCCGTATTGTTAAGGGGAAAATGAATAGCTGTAGCCCATGGGCCCAATAGAATCATAGGTAAGGAAAGCTCTAATGAAATATTAAAGATTACTGATAAGTGTTTCCTTATCAAACCCCAATAAGACTGCACAAGTGTACAATCAAAAACATATGTTGATGAGTGCCTGGTTCTAAATTACAAATCCAACAAAGAACAATTTGTATAAGCGAGCAGGGGTCCTTATTGTAAAAAAAAAAATAGATTGAATACGAGGAGCAATCTTATTGTGTAGGGATAGCTTCCCAATCAATTGCCAGGTCTCATGTGAAATATGCTTAAAAATATAATTGTCAAAATGATGAGAACATTTATCATATATGATTGTAGACTGTGAGGGAAGTAGAGCAGATAACAATTTATAGATTTTTGATGCAGTATGGCTTGAGCAGGACCAAATAGAAAGAAGAGAAACATTAGCCAAATCTGTAGAAAGGGATACTTTAGAAAGTGCAACCTTTATTTAAAAAAAGAGTAAAAATCCACGTTATTAAGATTATTCTCCCTAGCTAAAAAAGAGAAGGGAAGAGGGATGTGATTGGAATCTTTTACCAGTCTAATACCGCTCACAGCCCACGAAGAAGCCGTACCAGGATCAATATCAGTAACAGTTTTAAGATTGTACCATAGGGAGGACCATCTTGATTTATGAATAGGTTTAGATACTTTTTTGTCAATATGTTTCAGTGCATTAATCGTGTCTAGTATAGTACGATGGGAATGACCATGAACGAGCTTAGAAGCTGTGAGAAAGGAGGAAGTAGAAAGAGGAGTACACAACTCACGCTCAATATAAATCTAAGGGGGTGTATGCTGGGAGTCTAGTAAGAACCAGAGAGCACCTTGAGAGGCTAGAAAGGCAATTTGATACAGGTTCCAATCTGGAAGATTACAACCACCCAGGACAGAGGGTTTCCTAAGGTATTTATAAGCAATTCTAGCTCTCTTATTATTCCACAAAAATTGGAAGTGAGTGAATCAATCTCATCGAAGAAAGAAGAAGAAAGCTTTATAGGTACCATGGAAGATAAGAAATTAACAATCGGGGTAATTATCATCTTAAGAGTTTGTAACCTTCCCCACGAGGAGCTATATTTAGGAGACCAGGAGGATAAAAGATCCTTCACTTTAGCCATGATGTGGGATTCATTATAAGAAATAGTATCTGAAAGGTCCTTACAAAACCAAATTCCAAAGTACTTAATATGAGACGATTGTCATTTAAAACCTGAGTTGCCCATGTGAGAAGGGAAACACATCAAATAAAAGGAAATATTTCAGAGACATGCTGGATGCGAAAATAGGGGCAGTTGGAGCTGATGTTACCTTGCTGCGCCAGGACCTGCATAACGCCGTGGCCCGCATCGCCGAGACTGAGACCAGAATTACAGGAGTGGAGGACGACGTGGTGACACTAAAGAAGAAGGTGGCCAACATGGAAGGGATTCAAAAGGGACTTGCACTGCGGGCGGAGGACGCGGAAGGACGGGCACGGTGAAACAACCTTCGGTTCGTGGGATTTCCGGAGGGCTGTGAGAAGGGCGACATGGAAGCCTTTCTGACCCAATGGTTGTAGGGGTGGCTCCCTCCGGAGTCCCTTTCGCGCTGTTTTATAATTGAACGCGCGCACCGAGCATTGACCCAGAAGCCGCCGGAGGGAGCTCGTCCGCGGCCTGTGATAGCAAGACTGCTTAATTATCACGACCGCGACACAATCCTGCGACAAGCACGAGTGAAGACACCTTTGTTATATGAAAACCACAAAATCCTAATATTTCCAGACTACACCAGACTAGTCCAGCAACAACGTCAGTCCTTCACTGCGGCTAAGGCGCGGTTGAGAGACCTCAATATCCAATATGATCTGCTCAACCCAGCCCGCCTGCGTGTGGTCTATCAGTCCCGGACACAATTCTTTAATACTCCAGAGGAAGTATTTGCCTGGACGGACGAAACAGTCCACATCAGAGTCAACACCCCTCCGAGTCGGGACTCGGACTCATCATCCACGGCGGGACCCCCGAGGACGTCCCGGCGATCGCGGAGCAGGAGTAACTGGAGGTCACGGACCAAGAAGGATCCTCCTCTTAACGATGGTGCGGCGGAGGCGACCGTAACTGCAGACTCTCGGTATCCGGACGCATGAGACCCGAAGTCATTGGGCAAGCTGCGGACAAAGCCCTAGAGAGGGATCGGAGGCCGGCGCCCGTCCCTTGGACAATGGTACTTTTCTTCTTTGCGATCTATTGACCATGACACCTGAGACATCAGTAATTGGGTAACCATGAGACGTGGGTTGGGAGATGAAGGCGGGAGGGCGGCATAACCCCTCGGTTTAGAGGAGTTTATTTAGTGGGGGGTGTGTTGGGACTTTGTGGGTAGTTCATGGGGATCCATTGGAATAGTGGGTCTCTAACCTCCCTTTGGGGGTCGGAGATTATCTATACCGCAACAGGTACTTCTATGTTACTGAGGTATGGGGTGGGGGGAGGTGGGGAAGTTGAAGGGGTGACTGGGATTGGGGTGGGGGATGGGGGGTTTGTTGGGTGTGTGTTGCAGGGGGATAGGAGAGGGTGGGAAGCATTAATCTGCACAGTGTACTTTGGGGTCCTATTGAAGCGAGATGTGTGTGTGTGTGGTCTCAGATGCGCGGGCCACTAAACTCTCAATTCATGAATGGCGGTTGAAACCTCCGAATCGGGCCTGCAGAGGGCATCTATGCGTGTTGTGAGCTGGAATGTCAGGGGGATGCTGGACAGGATAAAGAGAGGGACAGTCCTGCGACAGGGGAAGAGAGACGAGGCTGATGCACTGCTGTACAAGAGACTCATCTTATGGGTTCCAAGACCCTTAGTCTACAGCGATATGGCTTTCAGCAAGTGTTTCATGCTGGAATTGTGAGGGGATCTCGAGGGGTAGCCATTCTGGTACATCGCAGGCTGTCCTATACCCATGAGACTCAGTGAGTCGATACACAGGGCAGGTATGTCTTTATACAGGGCAGGATAGGTACTGAGTCGATAGTCTTCGGGAGTGTTTACGCCCCGCCTCTGCTGCAGGGTGCCCTTATTGAAAAATTGTTTGGTGTGTGGGCTGAGATACCAGATGTGATGGCAGTGATAGGCGGGGACTGGAACGATGTGATGAATGCACGGATGGACCGTCACAGACTGGGGGGGGGGTGCCATCGGATACACCCACTAAACTGAATGGCTTGGTGAGAGGAATGGGGTGGGTGGACACATGGCGACACCAGCACACTCAGCAACGTGAATACACATATGTCTCAGCAGTGCATAGGTCCTTCTCTAGAATCGATTACTTATTTGTCCCCTATGCCTGGGTGTGCAGAGTGAACGCCACGACGATACTGCCACGTGGCCTTTCGGACCACTCCCCGGTGGTGGTGGACATGCTTCTTGATAGGAGGCGGCAGCCGTTTAGATGGCGCCTCTCCACGTGGCACTTGCAACAGGACGACTACCAATCCCACATGAGAGAGGCTATTGCCCACTACTGGAGTGATAATGATAACGCGAATACAGATGACACGACCCTCTGGGAGGCACTGAAGCCCACGCTTCGCGGGGTGGATATTGCCTGGTGCGCGGCTGCCCGCAAGACACGCAGGTAAGACATAGTGAGAGCGGCGGACCGAGTCGGTGACCAAGAAAAAAGATGCCATGCTGGCGGGGGTGAGGAGGATGTAGGACAACTTCTGCTGTCCCAGCAGATGTATGCCTCCTTGCTGTTAGATGAGGCTCGACAGCTGTGGTTAGCGACTCAGAGTAGGATCTACCAGTGGGGCGACAAATCCAGCTCAATGCTATACAGGCTCGGCCAGAGCACTTATCATGCGCAGTCCCTACCGTGCCTTCGGGATGAGACGGGAACGCCCATGACGGCCCCGACGGACCTAGCAGCCAGCTTTGCGCAATATTATGAGGCTCAATACGCCCCCCAGGAACTCCTCTCAGCAGAAGACATTGACAAATTCCTGGCTGATCTTCCGCCGCAATCAATTTCGGACGAAGGGCGGGCTCACCTTGAGCTCCCGTTGTCGGCGGAAGAGCTGGATACAGCCCTCGGGGAATTGAATGTGGGCAAGGCCCCTGGACCCAATGGGTTCCCTTGCGAATTTTTCAAGAAATTTCACCTCCAATTGGGTGCATACTATGGCAGGGCATTAGAGGCAGCCAGGGAGTGTGGCCGTCTTCCGAGGGATTGGCGACACGCCGAAATAGTGGTCTTTGCAAACCAGGGAGGCCTCCAGATCAACCCGAGTCCTATAGGCCAATATCACTATTGAATACCGAAGCGAAAATATTGGCGAAAGCGCTGGCCAATCGCCTCCTCCCATACATTACCGATCTTGTCCACCCGGACCAAGCCGGGTTTATGCCTCGTAGAGCAACAAGACACAATATCAGGCGCGCACAGGTGGTAGTGGAGGCAGCCCGGGCGGCAGGGATTTCAGCGGCTCTTCTGTTGGCCGATATAGATAGGGCCTTCGACTCGGTAAGTTGGGTCTACCTCCGTGCGCTTCTGTCCCGCCTGAATCTGGCGCCCCGCTTCTTATCTTACATACAACTGCTATACACAGATCTCACGGCATCGGTAAGAGTGGCTGGGGCAGTGTCTGATTCCTTCCCCATAGGTCGGGGCAACAGGCAGGGATGCCCCCTATCGCCTTATCTATTTGCTCTGGCTATGGAACCGCTGGCGGCGTGGGTCCGCATAGACGCACAGATGCGGGGCATCGAGTGGAGAGCGGGACCGTCTGATAGAATTGCACTCTATGCTGATGATGTCCTCCTTTTTCTCACGGATCTGAACAGATCGGGCCGCGGGTCCTAGACATCATGCGAATCTTTGGAGAGGTGTCGGGCCTTCACCTGAACAAGCGTAAGTCAGTGCTATGGGTGCTGGGGGAGCGCCGTGGCCTGGGATCCTGGGCGGCGTCATTGCAGGAAGCGACGGGAGGTTTCAAATACTTGGGGGTGTTCCTTACAGACCTACAGGGGGTCTCCTGGACGCGCAATGTTGTGCCTGTGTGGGAGCGTATCCGGTCGGACATGGTTACATGGTCCCGCATGCCCTTGAATGTATACGGCCGATCGGCCATATTCAAAATGGTGGCCCTCCCGCGTCTCTTGTACCAATTACAAAATCACCCGTTCCCTATTTCACCGCAGTGGTTCAAGCAGGTGAATTCGGCACTTGGTAACTTTCTCTGGGCCGGGGGGGTGGCGAGAGTGGCACTCCACACGTGTTTCCTATCCACGTATTGTGGTGGTCTAGCAACGTCGGACATCCTGTCCTATTATCAAGCTTCTCAACTGTTGATACTGAATGAATGGTGGTATGGGGACCGGGGTGATCCGGCCTATGCCCTGGAGAGGTACCTGATGGACCCCGACACGCTACACGTCATACTGTATTCAGTGGCTAAGAAGAAGAGGCTCCCAGTGGTCACTCAAATAGTATTTCAAATATGGCGCGGAGCACTCCGCCGCATGGGGTGGTGGAACAGGCTAACGAGGGAAACCCCATTGTGGCAGAATGGGCAACTGCCGGCATTGATGTCTCTACAAGGGTTCCATGGCTGGGACGCTATTGGCATCTCGGCCATAGGCCACGTCGTCAAGGGCACGACCCTTAAGTCGTTCCAGGAGTTACAAGAAGAGTATGACATGCCCCGGGCCCAGTTCTTTAGATATTTGCAGTTCCGACATGCTATCACACCCGTCCTGAGGGGCCTGGACTCTTTGCCCGAGTTTAGCCCCCTGGAAGCAAAGGTATTTATGGGGGAACTGGAGAGTAAAAAGATATCTTCTATCTATCAAACACTAGTCACACATTGTTCAACATCCCTAGACACTCTGCGGGCCAAGTGGGAGAACGATCTGGGTGCATTTGAGGAGGAAGACTGGAGAGAGGCGCTTGAGGCTCCAAGGGGAGCGGCCATTGCGGTACGCCTGCGATTCATTCAATTCAAGTATTTACATAGGGCCTATTATACCAGGGAACGACTGTGGAGAGCGGATATGATCGCGTCCCCTGATTGTCTGAGATGTGGCAGAGAGATAGGCACCTTTCTACATACAGTGTGGGAGTGTGATGGACTACGGAGGTTTTGGTCGGAGTGTGGGACTGCTTGTCAGAGGTGTTGGGCTGGGAACTCCCCCGCACGCCTCAATTGGGCCTACTCCACATACTGGAACAGGTGGGGGGTGATATCTACAAACGCCACTTGCTATTGTTGGGCCTCACAGTTGCTAAGAGAGACGTGGCCCGCGCCTGGAAGGATCCCAGGGCCCCCCTGTTGGGAGTGTGGAAAAGGGGACTGGACTTCTATATGGGACTGGAGCGCCCGATTTTTGAGGCCAGGGGCTGCCCCCGGAAACACTATAAGATCTGGAAGCGATGGGCGGATTACAGGGGATTGTGGCTGGAACCGCCAACTCAGGATGGACCTGAGGACAGACATTTGGATATTGAACCCGGGCGATGAGGAATACACACTAAATGTTTCTTGCTATGCCTTTTATTTACGGACTGTCTAGTGGCTGTGCAGGGGGTGGGAGGGGGGACTTCGGGTGGGGGGAAAGGGGGGGTGAGGGGAGGGGGGATGTAGAGTAGTTACTTTTACTTAAATGGTTGTTTGAAGTGCCTGCAATGTACTTAACACTTTCATGCTCACAGCTCTTTCGGTTTCCGGGGTGCTGTGCATACCATGTACCTTTTCAACAACACAATAACATTTTGTTCTGAAAAAAAAACTAAAAGGAAATATTTCAGTTTTTTCTTTGTTCAGAGTACATCCAGAAACAAGCAAAAACTCTCTAATAATGTTAGAAACAACAGGAATCGCAGGAGCAATGTCTTCTAAAAAGATAAGAATGTCTTCCCCATAGGCTGCTGTTTTAAGTGTATACAAACCAAATTGAAAACCTTTGATACCCTGGTTCAAGTTGAGTAGACAAAGAAGTGGGTCTATAGACAATAGAAAAAGAAGGGATGACAAAGGGCACCCTTGTCTAGTGTCCTGACAAAGATTAAAAAAGGAAGACGTAGCCCCATTAACACCATCGATGCTCATGACGAGCTCAGCTCGTCATGCGGCACAGTGGCGCTGTGCTCATGACGAGCTCAGCTCGTCATGACCGCAGCGGCGCTCCCACGCGGGGATAATTCCCCTGCTGTGCTGAGCGTTCTATTCAAACGGGCGTGGTAATGACGAGTTCAGTTTGTCATGAGCGCTGCGCCAACATGCTGCGTGATGAGCCGAGCTCGTCACGAGCACCGCGGCGCCACGCACGGCCCCCCACCCCCGCACCGCGGGGGAATTAGCCCCGCGGCAAAGGGGTTAACTCTGATGTTAGCTTTTGGCTACGTATAGCAAGACATTACCATATTAATAAACGAGCCACAGGGGTTATGGGATTCTAGCACTGCTTGTAAAAAAGGCAAAGAGACTTTGTCGAAAGCCTTTTCGGCGCCAAGAGCGATCACCACTGATGGAAATGCAGAAAGTTTAGCTTTTTCTAAAATATGACAAAAGGTCCGGTTATTGTCTCTAGCGAGCCTCCCTTTAACAAAACCAGTTTGGGAATAATAGATAAGACTAGGAATATGACCTTCTAAGTGCTTAGCCAAGATTTTGACAAACATTTTAGCTTCCATATTCAATAATGAGATTGTAGTATTAGAATGATCTTTGCCATCTTTCGGAATCACAACAATAGTAGCCTCAGCAGCTGAACCAGAGACCTTGTCAGAAAGGAAAACATTATCAAAAACTTCCTTGAGATATTTGATTATTGAGGAAGAAAATGTTTTGTAAAAGGCAATAGGGAACTCATCCGGCCCTGGAGCCTTCCCCGACCGAGTGGCCTTAATAGCCTGAATAATCTCGTCAGACTCAATCTATTTCCCCAATTCAAGCATATTGGAATGCGAAATAGTATTAGTAGGAATCGAATTCAGAAACTGCTGACAAGCAGATATGTTGCATTGATCTTTAGGATTGTATATTTTTCAGAAAAATCACGGAAGACTTCAAGAGTTTCTTGAGTATGGAATTTCTTTGAACCATTTTTATTGTTAATATAAGAAATCTGGGCAGTTTTAATATTCATATTTTGATATTTTAAGGTGGCAGCCAAAAACTTACCATCACTATTTCTTAATAACAAATGCCGTGATTTCTGAGCGTGTACACCAGTATAAGCTCTTTTATTAACAATAGAATTGGAAGAATATTTTAAATGCTTGATATCCCGTGGGAGAGACTTATCATTAGGGCCTCTATAAAGCACCTCTTTAGGTTTGATCTTGTCTCCCAAAGACTGCAGCAACTCTCTGATGTCCCTGTTTCTTTTTGACTTTTTTTGATAATATGACCTAGAATAGTGCATTCAAATGCATCCCAAAGAACTATTGGAGAGTTCACCGAAGACTCATTATCTTTGAAAAAATTATCAATCTCCTCATTGAGCACTTAACTTCATCTTTATTATTCAAAATCTCTGTATTAAGACGCCAATTATGGGGGCCTCTCGTATCTGTAAGATTAAGGATAGTGAAGGAAACCACTGTGTGAACAGAAACGGCTTTTGGATGGGTTGCACCAGTTAGTCAAGGCACCAACGCAACGGCCTGGCAACACATTGGATGGGGTCTGCACTAATTTCACCTTGCTTTCTGCAGACCCCCCCCATTCCTCAGGTATGGTCAGACCATGAGTTCATTCCTATTAATATTAAGAAGCCAAGTGTTTACATGATTGCAAAACGGGATATTGCGCAACTCTGGGGCGCATCCAGACCCCCTGAGGTCTCGAAATGGGAGGACAACATGGACTGGTCCATGTTTCGTGAGAAGACTGTATATGTGGCCAGGGGCAGACCCAGGGCGTGGACGAAGATTTGGGGCCAGTGGAATGAATATCGTGGGGATATTTGTACCCCTCCTCTTGTTGGCACTACTGATGTTACTCTATCTCCCTAGGCGAGCGTTCCCGGAACCTTTTCATACTGTCTTGTGCATTTCCGGTTCTCCCCGCTGCTCCCCCCCCCCCCCAACCTTATTAGAGTCTCAGGGCTCTTGTTATGTTCTCCTGATTGCTGACCATCCCCTCCGTTCTTTGGGCTGACCTTGATTACTATGCATTCGCCTTTTTTAGTGTTTGTTGTGTTTATGTATAAAACAGAAAATCAATATGCTCTGTGATATGTTTGGAGTAATGCTTGGTACTTGATTTGTGCCTGACAACGGGAGTATATTTCTACTTATTTCCTTGTGCCTTATTATTAGCGGCCAGCCCGTGAGGTTGTAGGCCCATTCTTGTATTTTTCTATGCTTGCTCAAATAAAGGTTTTTAAAAAAAAAAAAAAAAAAAGAAGCCAAGTGTTGCTCAATCAGCGAAGAAAGTCCTGGTGGTACAGCCAGGACGTAAGTGGCTACAATTAGCCACTCACTCAAAGTTACCCATGATTGCCCATGACCGCACTCCATCTCTAACGGGTAACACTACAGAAAACTCTCACCTCTTCCATGCATGGATGACATCTATAAGCGAAGAGCTACTTCCATCTAAGCATCCTCAGAAAATAGTAAAAGTTAAGTCACACAAATCACTCTGGTTTACGTCCGATTTAGCTAAACATCATCTCCACTGCAAACAATTAGAACGCAAGTCGAGAAGGGCCTATGATCCTGCAGCGCAAAAAGCTTTTAAAATAGGTAGGAGGCAATATCACACCTGTATCAAATCAGCAAAAAAACACTACTACTCAAATAAAATAGTGGAGGCTAACCATGACCAAAAATCGATCTTCTCAATAATAAAGTCCTTTACCGACCCAAAAGCAATGCATAGAGAAATGCCCCCGTCTCAGACTCTCTTCGATAAAATCTCTATTTCTTTTTCGATGATAAGATAAAGAACATTGTAGGAAGGTGGACTCTGACCATATGGTTACCACTACTACCTTTTGCCTGGTATTTTGCTGGTTTTCGCCTTAGTTGGACTGGGATCCTGCTATTCAGGGACCCAGTCTATCTGCTTTCTCTAAAATGATACCATGTACTTTAGGTGCATCTCAGATTGGTTACTGGGTCACCCTTGTGAGCCCTTGTATATGGTACCTTAGGTACCCAGGGCATAGGTATCCCAGAGGCCTATCAGGGGCTGAGTCATGTATTGTGCCACCCCTTGACAGCCTTCCAAAATGACACCACAGGTCTGCACTTGCAGCCTGGGTAAGGTGGTGTAAGCACCCCTTACTTAGATATAGTACACCTATATCTACCTTTACATATAGACATATAGTAACCTATAAGTCACTCCTATGGCAGGCCTTGACAATCCTTAAGGCAGAGTGCTTGGTTTTGTGTGAGAGGGTTCCCTAGCATGAGCTTAGCCCCCCTGCAGCTTTCGGAACCATCTCCTTATAGCTGTTCTATGATATAACCATACCATATACTCTTAAGTGCATTATAATCCTCGTGGTTAATGCTAACTTTGGTTTGGCTTTATCAAAACATGTCATGTAAGGTGTCAAACACTTTGGAATACAACCCCTCACCAGTTCTGGCGGCGGGTGTTAGCATTCCACCCTAATAGAGGCAGAAGACATGTACACACTGGTACACCCGGTTAAAGTGTAAAAGAGCCTCAGCATCACAAAATGTATGCTGCTGCCACAGACACGGGTCTGCCCTCCTGCTGCTGGACGAAACCCTGGCAGGGGAGACCTGGACAATAGGTTTCTTGTCCAGGGAGGTGCTAGCACCTCCCCAGACAGGCTTTAGTGTAATGGGGCAGGGTGGGTTGCATTCAGTGAATGCTTTTCAGACTCTGCCTGGGGCACACAAGGTGCTCCATGCATTTCCCAGTTCAAACCGGTTGCTGGGGCACTCAGCCCCAGCTCTGGCGCGCAACTGGGCAAAGGGGAAGGAGTGTAACCACCCCCTCCCCAGGTCCTCCTATAAGTGGGACCCTAGAGTTAGTCCAACCCCTAAACTTACTATAAGTATAGGAGCCCAGTCCCTAGGACTTTAGATTACCCTGTAGGGAACTCTGAAACATATAACTTGGACCGCCGACATTCCATATCGACTGCAAGACGGAATATATCTCCCTTGTGGTCAAAGAGTGATAACTCTGTTAAAACAGGCAACATAAGCATCTTTGCCGGTCTGCATTGTCGAGGCTCCCGACGGATCCCGAAGACTCTGCGACCCAGGAAATGGACTTCCAGACATCTCTGACCCTGACCTGCGCTCCCAGCAAAGCTGAGACCTGTGGCGGACACGAGAGACGTGGGACCGGAACTCCTGGACATCCTGCATTTTTGCAACTGCACCTACTTCCCAAAGTTTTCCGTAGTTGTGCATTGGGGTATTTGAAGCACCTGCCGGAGCACCTTTTGTACCGAAGCTCAGAGGCCTTCACTCCACGAGTGTTCCGTGGGCCCGCTTTGTGCATTTCTGCTCGAGGCCCCTTAGTGGTTCCTAGTCATGAAGGACAATCCTTTGTTTTGAGTTTTCCTGGTTCCTCCAGATGTGGTCTCACTCCTCTCCAAAGGAGGAGTCCCTCAGGCCTTGCAGGTCTGAACCAAAGCCAATCTCGACATCTTGCGTGGGTTGCTGTTGCCAAGGCTTGTTGGATCCAATCCGCATTCTGACGCTGCAGCACTCGACATCCTTTGTGGGACAGCTCGATTGCAGCTCCTGGTATTTGTCTCCGGATCTGGTCCTCGTGGCTGAAGAGTCAAGCTTCACCTCTTTCACCTGAAAACACCCGACATCGGCTGGCATCTTTTCCTCGCCATCCTGGCCACTGGCTAGTGACCCAGACTCTCTCCTCTCTGCTTTCAGCTTCTTCACATCTCCGATCCACCCTTGGATCCACCCGGACACTTTCCTCTGGTCGCCTGCAGCATTTCTTCGCAGCTCTCCATTGGAATCTACGACAAAACCCGACACCAAAAGACACCTATGCACCCGGCGTCCCTGGGTGAGGTATCACGAGTACTCCGGTGCTCCCGCGGGTCTTGACTCTCGAAATGTCCTAGTCTAAAAGGGTTCCATCATAGTTCACCTCTAAGTGCCCTTATTCTTTAAAATTGTAACTTGTTCGTTCTCCATAGAAAGTCAAAGGTTGTGGTACTGAAAATTCTGGACCCGTGTTATAAACATAGTCGTATCATGACAATTTTGGTATCAGCAGACCGAGAATGATTAGAATACTATGCACGAGCATTTTCGTCATATTCGAGTGACGAAAACACCCTGGAATCGGAGTTTCCGTCCTGAACCCTCGGCTTCCATTTTGTTTACGACAGCCATTTTGTGATTGCCCTCACATAGGCTAGTGACTAAGGCCAAAAACGAGTCTGAAGGACAAGTGCACCTTTGCTGTCTCCTCTGTGACCTGGGCAAGCTGACTCCACTGCCTGAAGCCAAACCTGTTCGGCCACTTCCTTTCCCAGTGGCCGCCCGAGATTAGAATCAAGGCACAACATATCATAAAACCCTTCATTGCATACAAACCATGCCTAATCTTACACACACCTGTCTCTGTTTCTTCTTTGATGGTTTGCTTTACGAGGAGGAGGTGCCCGTTTTTATTGGGGGTCCGTCGATATCTGATGAAAATACTGGGCCTTGCCAGGTAATTGATTGTGGGCTGGACAACTGAAATATGGGCTTGTCATCATGACTCTGCTTTTTCTTTGTTGTAAAAATATGTGAATGGTCAACTGTAAAATAAGGAATGTTTGCCTAAAGCATAATATTTTGTATAAAAAGGGAAGGCTGGCTTTGTAAGTTTGAGCAGTCTCCTGAGAATATACACCGTGTTGTACTTCTAGGATATCTGTTACTGGCTGCAGCCAATAAATTCGATCTTTGACTTCACCAAGAAGACTCTGTGTTTCTGTAGTCTAGAACAGGAAGGGCTCGAAGTCTTAGGGTGTTGTCCCTGGCACCGCTGGGTTACCGGTTCCGAAAAAACCCAGTACTTCAGTTGGCGCCCAACGTCGGGCGATTTCAGCGGTACCGGTCCAAGCCAGAGGTTCGTGAGGAGCTTCGTGTGAAATTCTGGAGGAAGGCCAACCACTTCATCGACCCTTGTATGTCGACGTGGTCCGAAAGTCTTTGCTGCGAGGTTCCCCGCTTCCCGACGGCTACGGAGGACTGCTGCCCTGACTATCGCCCTGTTTTGGACCCTTGATGATTGGTAGAGCGAAACGATAGACGAGTCTTCTGGTGACGTCATCGATACCTCAGTTAAGTATAAGTGGAGCGTCTCCCAGTCCTTAGTTTGATTCTTAGTTTGGGTATCCCCTTGGGATCTTTGATTTGGAACTTGCAAGTACCAAAACCGAGGGACTCGTGTATTCACGAGACTATCGTATTCGATAATCCTTTGAAGTTTGAAGCTAGACTAGAGAGCGAAGATGCCTGGTCTTAGCAGACTTGGAAATTTGTTTTGTCTTGGTTGTAAAAGGGATTCCCGATTGGAGGACTCGTGTCCGGTTCCTCCGATTGGAACTCCAACCTATGAACTATATGTGAAACATGGCGTAGGCCCCATCACATATAATGAAGTATGGATCCGATACACCAGAAAGGATGGTGTTTTAAAATGGCCCCAATATGGTAGTTTTGACACAGAGATCTTGGATAATCTGGAGGTTAAACTTTTCAAGAAGAAAGCCTGGCCGGCGATGTTTGACTCTTTCCGCCTATGGCGTAAGGAAGCCAAACAGAAGGAAATTAAATTAGCAAAGAGAGAAAGGGGTATCTCGATGATGCAAGCTGCTACGCAGTTTAAAGATAACGAAGAAGAACAGGCAAGTGAGCAGTTGCACAGGCAACGTAAAATGGCGATTAATAAATGTTACCCAGTTTTGCCGCCTCTTCAGCAAGATGCAGCAAAAGAACTTGAAAAAGATCCTTTAATGTCACACTTATTGAGTTCGCCACCCCCTTATGCGCAGAGTGCTACAGCACCTCCGCAACCTTTAGTTGTGCAACCTCCGGTTATTGTGCCTCAGGTTCTTCCACAACCGCCAGCTCCTCTTCAGTTGGCTCCTACTCCTATGGCACAGCCCCCTCAAGGGCCGCCGACTTTGCTACCTGTTCCATCTGTACTTCCTACGACTTTGCCTACTGCATCGACTTCCTCTCCTGGTATTCCTTCTGATACTGCCTCTGCGTCTGCCTCTGTTTTTCCTCCTGTTCTTTCGTCAACTTCTCCTTCTGTTCGACAGAGAATGACTGATATCGTTGTTAACCTTCTATCTCCTTTCTTTGGAGCAGCAAGTATGACCCCTGTTTCAACACGCAAACAGTTGCGTAGTCAATTGCCTGATTCTAGAGAGCGGGAGATATTGGATCATTTGGCACATAAATGGGTTACAGACCTGATAAGATATGAGCTAGAATCTGTTATGGATGTCTTCCATCAATGGGAAGCATCGAAACAGAGATACGTTTTTGAGAAAATGTGTGCTTTTCTTTGTGAGGAATTGGAGGAAAATGATTTGGAATCCAATCCGCCTGAGTTGTGTCGTGTACGGTTCGAGTTTGCAAAAGGCACGATTGTAGGTTCTGATGTTAAGAAAGCAGTTGCGACATTGTTGTCATTTAGGAGTGAGGGTATTTCTCAGTCGTTGTTTGAGTCTGATTTTTCTGTTAAGAAGAAGGCGAGACAATATCCCATGAGAGAAGTTCCCCCAGTTTGGAGAGAAGGGGACCCAAATGCTAATCCAGCCATTCCGCCACATTTTCAGCGTGTGTGGGTACATGTTCCATGGAAGCGAGCTGAAGTTTTGGCTCTTAAACAGACATTGCCTGATCCCCGTAAAAATCCTGCAGGGTATTACAAGGAATTATCACAGACTGCAGGCTCATGCATTATGAATTTAGCTGATATAGACATGTTGTTTGGAAATGTTGTTCCACAGCCTTTATGGGGAAAGATTCGTCATGCGGATCATGATCAGGAGTTAGTTGATACATGGGCTAATATTAGTGCTGCTGATGGCAGACAAGTTGGTGGTGCTAAACCCGAGCCCTTCGTAGAAGAACTTCCTGGTAGGATCATTACTTACATGAAAACTTTAATGCCTGCGATGCGTGTGAATTGGGATAAATTATCTGCGTGTAAGCAGGAGAAAGATGAAACAGTGTCTGATTTCTTCACCAGGTTTGAAGAAACGTTTATCGACCTCAGTGGTCAAGATATGAGTACAGAAGGTGGTCAACGGTTGTTTGTTGACAAGTTTGTGCACAATTTGCTTCCCGAGTTGTGTAAGAAATTGAAAGATTCAGAAAGTTCTTGGGCCGTTTCCTCTTCAGCACAAATATTGGCTACTGCACAGTACTACGAAAATAGGGATAAAGATGAGATGGATAGAGCAGACAAGAAAACTAAAGAATTAAAGACGAAGATTCTTTTACAACAGGCGTATCCACCACGTGGTGGTCAGAGTAACTATCAGCAACCTCAACAGTTTCAGAGAAACTCGCAAAAGTTCGAGTTTTCTCAACCACGTGTTCCTGTAGGTCCCAATCAGTGTTCATATTGTAAAGAAGAGGGTCATTTCAAGTATAGTTGTCCTATTTTGTTACAGCGTACGAATGGTGCTTCTGGCGCAAGCGGTCGAGGTGTTCAACAAGCTCCTAGAGGTAGGGGACGTGGAAATTTCCCCCAGAACGCGCGCTCCTTTCCGACTCAGAATTCGATGAATAGTTTTGATCAGCAGATTAACGCATCTGGTAGGAAGGTTCAGTACTATGCTGATGACTACTATGCAGAAGATGAGAACATGGAAGGTAATGATTGCTAGGACAGCCATAGACAAGGAGAGGGAGTTGTTTCAGTTCCAGTAGATCAGAGTGGACCCTATGTTGAGGTGATTACATCAGGTGTGTCAGAACCTTTTCTGTTGGATACTGGTGCTACAAAGAGTTCTATTATGCACTCAAAACTCCCTGGCGCACCTTTGTCTGGCGAAATGAATGTTTCAGTAGGTTTTTCTGGCGCCCCGGTTAGGAACCTGATTTCTAGTCCTATGTCCCTTTCTGTTGGACCTTGTGAATTGGAAGCACCCCTCATTCTGACGACAGGTTGTGGTGAAAACTTGTTAGGATTGGATTTGTTGAAAAGATTGTATGCAACCCTGTATTGTTCTCCTTCGGGAGTACAACTTACATTGGGTAAGAAAGTGGTCTCTCCAATGTATTTGTCAAAGGACAAACTGCCGACCGAATTGTCATTTCTTCCTGATATTCTCTGGGCTACTGGTCCTAATGATGTGGGTCTTTTGGAAATACCGCCATATGTTGTGACATTGAAAGCCAATGTTAGAATGCCGCGCATTCCCCAATACAAGATCTCTAGCGAAGGTGAAAAGGCGTTGTTAGCGATCATTTACGACTTGATTGAAAAAGATGTAATTGAAGAGACAAGAGGTAACGTTTGCAATAGTCCTGTCCTGCCTGTCTTGAAGCATACTGATCCTTCTCAGCCACCTGTTTACAGGTTTGTGATTGATCTTAGAGAGGTGAATAAGATCGTTGTGCCACAATTTCCAGTTGTCCCTGATATCACTGCCCTATTGACTATGATTCCAGCTTCAGCCACTTGGTTTTCGGTGATTGACTTGAAGAATGCTTTCTTCAGCATCCCGATTGCCGAGGAAAGCAGGGATATTTTTGGCTCAGTTTAGGAGGCCGAAGCTTCCGCTTCAAACGCGCTCCTCAAGGCTATTGTGAAAGCCCATCGATATATAGTCAGGCTTTAAAATCACAGCTTGATACGATTGTTTTACCTGATGGTGATACCCTTATTCAGTACGTCAATGATTTGCTAGTCACCGCAGATACTGAGGAGATTTGTAAAGAAGCCACGTTGTCGTTGTTGCGTCATTTGTCTGATTTGCATCACAAAGTGTCTCTTTCAAAATTGCAATATTGTCGACAAGAAGTGACCTACTTAGGTCATCTCTTATCGAAGGAGGGAAGGAAACTGACCCCAGAAAGAATTCAGGCAATTGCGAAATTAAGTGTGCCAAGGACACAGAGAGAAGTACGTGCTTTCTTGGGCATTACATCATACTGCAGACAATGGATACCAAATTTTTCTTTGCTGGCCAAACCTTTGGTGGCATTAACATGTAAAGATACACCGAATCCCATTCCATGGTCTGAAGAATGTCAGAAAAGTTTTTCCGAATTGCGCAATGCATTATGTTCGGCTCCTGTGTTGGGTACCCCCGACTACAGTAAGCCCTTTACATTGTATGTCCATGAGAAAGAAGGTTGCGCATTGTCAGTGTTGACACAGTTGTTCGGAGACAAGCAGCGTCCATGCGCGTATTTTTCATCGACTTTGGATCCGGTAGCTAAAGCGTTGCCGAGTTGCTTGAGAGCCACAGCGGCAGCAGCTGTTTCTATTCGACAGTCTGCTGGATTAGTGATGAATAATATGTTGATTGTGATGGTTCCACATGCAGTGGACAAATTGTTAAACAGGACCAAGACACAGCACTTAACTAGTGCTCGATTGTCAGGTTACGAGTTGACACTGTTAGCGAGTCATGTGCACATAAAGAGGTGCAATACGTTGAATCCAGCCACATTATTGCCGATTTCAATAGAGACAGATGATGTTGAACAGCATGATTGTTTTCTCAGGACAGAAGAAGAAACAAAAGGGAGAGTAGATCTAAAAGATACTCCTCTTGTGAAGTGTGATGGAACCTTATGGGTGGATGGTTCATGCTTCAAGCTTCCGAATGGTGATACGACTGCGGCATATGCTGTCATGACTTTGCATACGATTATTAAAACTGCAGGTATTCCACATAACTCAGCTCAAGCAGCAGAGTTGATTGCACTTACGAGAGCATGTGTGTTGTCAAAAGGAATGAAAGTGACCATATACACTGACAGCCAGTATGCTTTTGGTGTGGCTCATAGTTTTGGACGATTGTGGAAAGAACGTGGTTTCCTGACTTCGCATGGAGCTAAGATACAGCATGGTCAGTTGGTGAATGAGCTTCTTGAGTCACTCACCTTGCAGTTACAAGTCGCGATTGTGAAATGCAGTGCACACAAGAAGGTTACTGATGATGTTGGTCGTGGAAATGCATTTGCTGACGAAATCGCAAAAGAAACAGCAAAAGATGTGATGAATCGAATGTATGTTGCAGGCCCTGCAAGATGGGTTGGTGACGTTGGAATGTGTGAATATACGATTGAGAGTGTGAAATCTATTCAAGCTGAAGCTACAGAGAAAGAGTTGAGCATGTGGAGAGAAAGTAAGGGTAAATTGGATGCAAATGGTTGTTGGGTTGAATTGTCAGAACATCAGCGATGGTTGCTACCCGATGCGTATGTGCTTGCAGTAGTGACAATGGCCCATGGAATGGCTCATATCAGTGTGAAAGGGATTTGTAAGTTGTTAGCTCCAGTATGGCAAAATGCTGGAATTCCTAAGTGTGCAGAGAATGTGGTCAAGAATTGCATGGTGTGTCTGAAATACAATCCTGGTAGGGGAACCCCAACTCCAGCTGGTCATTTTGCGCCTCCAACGTATCCGTTCGAGGTTTTGCAGCTAGATTTCATCCACATGGAAAGGTGCAACAATTTAAAATACGTACTCGTTGTTGTTTGTGCCTTTTCAAGATGGGTAGAAGCATATCCCATAAAAGACAACACTGCCTTATCCACAGCTTAAGCCCTTGTCAAAGAATTCTTCCCTAGGTTTGGAATGCCGAGAATGGTCTGGAGTGATAATGGGAGTGAATTTGTGGGTCGTGTGATGAAAAAAGTATGTGAGGGGCTAGGTATCCAACAAAAATTCCACGCTGCAAATCACCCCCAATCAGCTGGACTAGTAGAGTGCTATAATGGCACACTAAAACTGAAATTGGCCAAGATCCAAGCGAGCTCTGGTCTTAAATGGCCTGACGCTCTGCCTTTAGCACTCCTATCAACAAGAATGACTGTGCATTCGCGAGTGGGACTTAGTCCCTATGAAATTGTGTTCTGCCGCACGGCCAACATATGGGGAGTGCCAAGGCCGACAAAATTCAGTGAAATTGAACACCCTGTACTGCTTGATTATTTGTATGAATTGACGGCTAAATCGCGTGTTTTACACCAACAGGTTCACGATACTCTGCCTCAGGTCTCTGAAGCTCCAGGACATCCGATCGATCCTGGATCCTGGGTGCTGGTCAAGAATTTTCAGCGAACAAAGAATGATCAGCCCCGCTGGACCGTCCCCAATCTAGTTCTTCTCTCAACGAGATCAGCCGTTCGAGTGGAAGGAAAGAAAAACTGGATCCACGGCGTGCATTGCAAGAGGGTCCCTTTGCCTCTGCCGTACGACCGGTGGGTCCAGGAGGGTGTCGCTGACTCAGAGACTGAAACTGTGCCTCGTTTTCTGCCTTTCAGTGATGCACGTGTAAAAGGAACAATTTCTGAACAAGAAAGTGACAATCTTTTGCAAGAAGCTGTGCCGCCGTCAATTCGATTGGACACTACAGAGCCTGATCTCTTGTTTCAGGACCAGACATTACCTGGAAAAAGACGCTATAATCTGAGGCCGAGAACTATGGACTAATAAAAAATCCTTTTCTTTACTACTTTTTTCAAGTGCAGCTCTCTCATCTGAGAAACTTTTTTATTTTTGTTTTTCGAACCGCCATCCGGGTTCAGCTGTAGGGTCGTGGTTGCCCAAGTCTTTGGAGTGCAGCTGAAGACGTTAGGTCGACAGTTCTGGTTGGTCTAAGGGAGTTGCCCTGGACTGACAGAAGCATTCCTTAGCATAGAACACCCTACCACCGCGAGCAGCAATTAGAGAGGATGGAGTTTTTCGAGATGGAGAGACCTGCCAAACAGATGGACTTTAAAGCCAGAATGTGTATAATGTTGACAAAGAAACGATTTTTGATATTATGTATTTTCATGTTGCTTAGTGTAATGACGTTTTTAATAGGATATGTTTTATTCTCTTTTCAAGTGACATTTGCACCCACTACACAGCCCATACCTCCTTCTACTATTTCCTCGCATTCTTTTCACCCTCTGCCTGAACATGAGTCCGCTAGAAGATTAGAATTTGTCAATAATTCATTCTTTCAGCTTCTACACCAACACCAATTAGTAGTGAACACGACTAACTGTTGGGTGTGTGGTCTTATGCCTCATACTACTGACAAAGGTATCCCTTATCTGGTACTGCCTTTCAGCCATAATGGTTCTGTGTGGGCATACAGAACGATGTTCATATACACTCATGAAGTCAACCCCCTACGTTCTATGAAAGATAATCCTAAGAATAGTGCTCTAGTTAAGGGTATAGTAGATATGATTAGGGAAGATATTTCCTATGAGACTATCCCGAGAGATGAGACACTAGTATATATAGGATGGAACGTGACCGGATATGGAGTTACTCTGAGTGAGAAACAGCAAGCTAAGAGATCTTCCCCGATTTGGATTGTACCCCATCAGGGTCACCTATGTCTGCAAGGTAATGGCAAGAATCCCAGAGCTCAGTTAGGGAAGAGTACCTGCACTGAAACGTATGTTTTTGCGTCTCTGACTTCCCCTTCGTTCCTAGCAGCTAAGGGTACCTATTTCATCTGCCATGATAGAGCCTATACATGGTTGCCCCCTGACTTCTCGGGCACATGTTTTGTTTTGTTCCTGTTGCCTCCCACCTACACGGCCGCGGCAGATTACCATAAGACAAGGATAGTTAGAGGTGTCATCAGTAAAGAAGACACTGCAGGACAAGAATTTGGAGATTTCGTAAAAGGTTTTCTGCCGTTTTGGGGGCCTATGGTTAACAGCAGGAACATAAGGCAATTGACAAGGGTGGTTGAATCCACTGTAGTTGAAACCGCCGGTGCCCTTAGTAATTTGACTGCTGAGCTCCAGTCGGATCGCCTTATGACTCTTCAGAACAGGGTCGCATTAGACGTCATACTTGCAGACCGAGGTGGGGTATGTAAAGTGATCCAATCAAGTTGCTGCATTTTCATTCCAGATAACGCTCCGACAGTCTACCAGGCCATTTCGAAACTGCATAAGATCTCTGAATCTATTCACGTGGATAAAGGAGATTGGTCATTGATGGGGTGGTTCTGGGAACTGATATCCGCCTGGGGATGGAAGATTCTGATAGTCATTGGGATGATCTTAGCCATTCTTTTCCTGTTCTGTCTGTGTGTACAGTGTGCTCCTGCAATATGTGGCCTCTGTGCTACATCGTGTGTAAGGAAACCTGTATCAGGAGACGAGCTAAGTAATAGGATGATGCTACAGCAACATCTCAATGACTTTATGAATATAGACCTGGACTCAGATTAGCGTGAGTATAGGTTTTTGCCTATGTAAGGGCAAAAGGAGGGTCTGTGGTACTGAAAATTCTGGACCCGTGTTATAAACATCGTCGTATCATGACGATTTTGGTATCAGCAGACCGAGAATGATTGGAATACTATGCACAAGAATTTTCGTCATATTCGAGTGACGAAAACACCCTGGAATCAGAGTTTCCGTCCTGAACCCTCGGCTTCCATTCTGTTTACGACAGCCATTTTGTGATTGCCCTCACATAGGCTAGTGACTAAGGCCAAAAACGAGTCTGAAGGACACGTGCACCTTTGCTGTCTCCTCTGTGACCTGGGCAAGCTGACTCCACTGCCTGAAGCCAAACCTGTTCGGCCTCTTCCTTTCCCAGTGGCCGCCCGAGATTAGAATCAAGGCACAACATATCATAAAACCCTTCATTGCATACAAACCATGCCTAATCTTACACACACCTGTCTCTGTTTCTTCTTTGATGGTTTGCTTTACGAGGAGGAGGTGCCCGTTTTTATTGGGGGTCCGTCGATATCTGATGAAAATACTGGGCCTTGCCAGGTAATTGATTGTGGGCTGGACAAACTGAAATATGGGCTTGTCATCATGACTCTGCTTTTTCTTTGTTGTAAAAATATGTGAATGGTCAACTGTAAAATAAGGAATGTTTGCCTAAAGCATAATATTTTGTATAAAAAGGGAAGGCTGGCTTTGTAAGTTTGAGTAGTCTCCTGAGAATATACACCGTGTTGTACTTCTAGGATATCTGTTACTGACTGCAGCCAATAAATTCGATCTTTGACTTCATCAAGAAGACTCTGTGTTTCTGTAGTCTAGAACAGGAAGGACTCGAAGTCTTAGGGTGTTGTCCCTGGCACCGCTGGGTTACCGGTTCCGAAAAAAAACAGTACTTCAAGGTGATCCGCGACTGTTTCTAGACACTGCACGCGTTCCCCGTGGGTCTCCTGTGTCCCTACCTTGAGTAGTTCCTGGTCGCCCCAGTGGTTCTACAGGCCCTAGGCCTGCTTTCTAACCCTCACGTGGTTCTTATACCACTATTTTAGTATATGGTTTGGAGGCCCCTAGGGCAAAACGTATACTGTGCAACTTATCGTATGCTAATTAAGTTCCTTGTTTTGTACTTTTACCTCTGACCTCATAAAGAGTCCAGAGGGGTTGTGTTTAGATTAAATACATATATATTTGATATATACCTTGTGTGGTGTGCTTTCATTTGACTCTTCAAGAGACTGTATCTGGTAAAACAAGCTGCTTAACTCGCCTCTAAGCCTTAGCCTGAAGGCTGCTCTCCACAGCTACCACTAGGATAGCTTTCTATAAGGTTGGCTTTTAACCTACCATCAATAAGGGTTGTTTGGACTGGTGCAAGGTGTTCACTAGAATAGTGGACATCATATGCCAGGTCAACTTCTCACAAACATCCAAAAAGATTTTGTAACGACCAGCACACTTGACAGTATTCAGAAGTGGGGCCTCAATAGAAGTAGTCCTTCCCTTCAGGTTTTGAACCAGTCACACTGGAACGTACACAGGCATCTACGGTGGCCTGTAAATCGGACTCCCCACTAGATGCTTGCCCTCCTTTTATTCTTCATTAAATTATAAGTATTGTCAATAATCCAGTGATCAACGGCATAGTTAACTCTTCGTTACTCAATGGTACGGCCCCAAATGAATGGAAGCTGGCCATAGTGAGACCATTGAAGAAAAAGCAAAATGTGGACACATCGAATCTTTCAAACTTCCGCCCTATATCACATCTACCAATTTTGGGTAAAATTAAAGAAAGACTAGTCAATAAAGAGCTTTCAAATTCCTGGAATCAGCTAGGATCCTTTATCTGAGGCAGTCAGGCTTTCGCCCTGAACACTCTACAGAATCAGCCTTACAAGAAATTACGGATACGTTAAGATCCATAGCAGGCAAAGGTAGGAGGGCAATGCAAATCTTGTAAGATTTTTCCGCCGCATACCATCTCGCATGGCATTCTTCTGGCAAGGTTAGAATCAAGTGGTATCTCTCGCACGGTTCTGGCCTGGTATTACTCTTTCTTGACTAATCGTAGGCAATCCGTTTATCTTGGGACGTTTCTCTCTGCTGAACAAACTATTACTGTGTGAGTCCCACAGGGCTCCTCTCTTAGTCCGTTATTGTTCAATGTATACATGGCCCCTCTCATCTCATTGATCTTCTCATTCGAGATTGAAGTGACGTCCTATGCTGACAACTCTCAGTTGATTCTATCTCTGAACAAAGACTCAACCGTCGCAGAAGCAAGCTTCAAACTCTGCCTATCGAAGGTCTTTCAATGGATGAAGGACAACCATCTCAGGTGTAATTCTGACAAATCTGAGATCCTTCTGATGGGAAAAGACAACTCCTTTCAACCTAGTGCCTGATGGCCGGAATATACTACAGCCCCCTCGTCTACCATTGAAGTAGCAAAAAATCTGGGAGTGCAGTTTGTCACCTCACTCTCCTTTCGACCACATGCCTTGACGGTGGCAGATACTTGTTTTAGTCTAATCAAAACTTAAAAAAATTCTTTGATCTCATTCCTCTTTCCGCTAGGAAGACTGTCGCAGTGGCATTGATCCTCTCGCGCCTAGACTATTGTAACAGTCTTTTGGCAGGGGTCAATAAATCCACACTTAAGAAACTTCAGATGGTCCAACACGCATCAGCCCGCTTAGTTCTGAAGCTCCCTCATAGCTCATCGGCATCGGATGTGCTAAAAACACTACACTGGCTGCCCCTACATAAGAGAATTTTATTTAAAATCCTCCTAATCACTTTTAGAGCAGCAAATAAAATTGGTCCAGTGTATCTTTCAGCCAGATTTTCCTCATATGTTACAGCTAGGACCCTCAGATCTTCTGCGGCAAACCTCCTTAAGCCTCCCTACTTAAGACTCAAATCCAAGGGAGGGAAATCGGTAGCCTCCCTAGGAGCTAAAGCATGGAATCTCATACCAGCTCAACTGAGGCTCGTGAAAACAGAAACTCAGTTTAGGAAGGCACTAAAGACTTGGATCTATGGAGCATCAGATGACTTTTGCCAATCACTCATATAGGGACTCATTACTCTCTGCTTAGTTTGATCCTCACCCGCTTAGCGCCAGGATGCTCCTTCCGGAGTGAAAGTTGCGCTTTATAAGTACCCAATTCATTCATTCATGGATCATAATATTATTAGCATGCTTTAGAAACGCAGCATCTACTAAAAGATAATTGATACGAGAAAAGCTATAATGTGGAGAAGAGAAAAACGTGAAATCACAACCTGTAGGATTATGCAATCTTCAAGCGTCAACAAGCTGGTGAGATGAACACATATAAGCATGTGTTTATGTGACCCAGGAGGACGAAATTTAAAAGCAGAATGCCTATCTAAAATAGGATCCAAGGGTAAATTAAAATCACCACCAACGATTATTCTAGCATTCTGAGGAATATCAGAAAGTTTTTTATTTATGGAATGCCAAAAAAGAAGATCATCGATGTTAGGAGCATATACATTCATGATATATAGATCATCTGAAGCATTGGACAAATGAGTAAGTAGCCATCTGCCATTGGTATCATGCGCCGCAATCACAATAGATGAACCAGAATTTTGGGAAATCAGAGTAACCACCCTATTCCTTTTACAAGAGGCTTCGGTGCAAGTAACATCAAGAACCCATTCCTTCCGCAAAAGAAGAGCTTCTTTAAAAGCAATCTTAGTCTCCTGATGTAGAACAATGTCGCCAGATAAACTTTTGCAATAATCTAAGATCTTGGCCCTTTTAACAGGGTGAGTCAGCCCACGAATATTAAGTGAGACTACATTTAAACCAGACATAGATAAATATAAAACAACACAAGTAGAAACAGCTGATAAAGAAGACAAAGGGGAAACCAAAAGAACATCAGGTATAGGGGTCGAAGGAAAGCTATGAAATAGATAAAATACACTGAAGCAGATATCCCAAGAGTAGGAAAAATAGGAAGGAAGGAAGAAAGGACTAGAAAGAGAAAACAAAAGAAAAAAAATACTCCAAGGAAAGAGGGAGCATTAAAAAAGAATAGCCCCACCAGAGGATGTCTTTAATAGACAAATTGCATGGGGGAAAAACGTGGAGGAGTAACAATAGAGGCCATCAACCACGATGCAGACAGCTCAACAATAAATATTTCATTAAGCGACGAAACAAGTGCATAAGTATCAATGTATTCTATACTATCAATAAACCATCAATAGGAATAAATATCACAGGACCCCAAAAATATATAACATAGCTGATACAAGATAAATCTATTATTATATCTTAAATAGAAAAATGAGACTATAAAATCAGATATATATCCAATTAGGGAATTATGAACAACAATATAAGACAATATAAATAACAATCTAATGCATAATAAATAGTAATATGTGGTGTAATAAATAACAATCTGTGGCAATATAAATATCAATATCAAACATATAAATATCAGTCTAAAATATTATAAATTAATCTATCAGGCTAATATAAATATATATCAACCAAAATGTAAAGAGAAATTACTAGACATTACAGAATTGATATAATTCAGGAATAAATTGACATATCTAAAGTATTTTTGAAGGTAAGAAGATAGTATATTCTACAATTAGGTGTAATTCATACTTGGGATAGATATATAATGAAAATTAACAAACAAGTACATTAAAAAAAATTAAACGTACAAACCAAAATGTATAACTTAACTTAAAAATACAGTAGTGGACAAAAGTACAAATGAATAGAAAATACATATCATCACCAACGAAAAGATTATTAGAAAAGAGAAGTGTAAAGTCAAACAAAAAATACAACAATCGAGCAAGGTAGAAAGGACTTGTATTAAAAAGTGATCGAGCAAAGAAAATAAAGAGAAAGTCGGAGGTAAAAGAAGAGATACTTACTTTATCCTAAAAGCAGTGAGAAAGAAAAGCAATGAAAAACAATTATCTAGAATGTTATTACATCAAAAAGACTTCAACAATATGGTTTAAGATAAATGCCCACAGAAAAAATGAGAAGCAAGTAGGAAATAGGTACAAAATTAGAATAAGTCAGAGAAGTAACACAAGACGATAAGAAAGATAGAGAGAAGGAGAAAAATAAGGACACAATAAACTTCTATACTTAACAGAATAGCGCAGAAATAGTACCAGAATATGCAAAAAGAACCTGTAAAAGAAAAATCAGTTAATAAAGAATAGCATTTATAATACTAACCATCTTACAATGCGTAGTTACCATTCCACAGAAGAACCTAGAAGAGCAATATTAACTACACACAATGGGGCCGATTATGATGGCGGACAGACCTGAGTCTGTCCGCCACCATAGAGAAGGAGGGACCGTCCGCAGGGGCAGCGGCGGTCCCTCCGTGCAAATTAGGATGTGACCGCCACCCTCGCGGTCACATCCTGTATTTTTATCATTGCGGCGGGTGCTGCTTGAAGCAGCACCCGCCGCTATGATAAAAAAGTAAGTTGTGCATTTGCATGCACAAAGCGGCAGGCACCTCACGGTGCCTGCCGCTTTGTGCAGGCAAATGCAGGGTGGTACCATAGGTACCCCCCATGTGCACCCCCCACCCCCCCTTCACCCCTGAGGGCCCGCAACGGGCCCCCAAACACAAATCAGTATGCCGCCGTGTAAAGGCATCTTTCCGCAGTCATCCTAATATGGCTGGCGGTGTCTGATAGACACCGCCAGCCATGTTAATGCTTTTCCGCCGATAGCGGATTCCGCCCGCGGCGGAAAAGCGGCGGACAGATAGTAAGACCCACCAGCCATCCTAATATGGCGGTGGGTCTTGCAAGGTTCCCCGGCGGATTTCCCGCATCCTCCGGGCCGGCGGTGGCTTCCGCCGGCCCGGTGGATGCGGGAAATCCGCAATCATAATCGGCCCCAATGTGTCCAGGCACAAAAAGCTGGGAACCATCTTATCAGAAGATGAAGGACTTTAAAGACGAGTAGTACCAGGAAGAGAGTCTGAATCCATCTGGGATTCAGATTGATTATCCAAGAATGTTGAAAGCTCAGAAGGAACAGGTAAGTTGTTTCCCTTTAGGTAACTTGTTCGACACTCAGCAAGTAATCAAACTGTCATATGTAAACCAAACATCTCCCTCTCTTAATACACTAATCCTTCAAAGAGGCGATTGAACCATATAAAACAAGGAATAACAAGAACCTCTGCTTTTTCAAAATAATTATTTTCATTCATTTATTCATCTTGAAAAGGGTTTTGGGTTTCTAGAAAAAACACAATCCCTATACAATACAACATATTTCTGTTAAAAACATTTGTGAAAATAAAAAGAAAAAATCACTAAATACATCATAAAAAAGAGAGTATAAACAAAGTAGACAAATACAATATGTCTTCAAGTATTACACATCCGTCATGTGACAGTATCCAGGGCATGGAGTTTAATAATTGTGCAATTGGTATTCCCCACTGTGCCTTGTTTTGACAGATTGCGTATAAATATAAAGGCGTTGACGCGTTTCGATGGTCAAATATTATATTTCCATCTTTATCAAGACAACTGATAATACCCTCTATTTTGGGAAAGGGGATATATAACGTTACCTAGGATAAAAATACAAAATGTCAAAAATACATTGCTTATAACCTTTAAAATTCAAAGCAACCAAGAACAGTTCTACCCTGGCTATTGCCATACTAGCCCATGGTTCAATCCCCACAATCTTTTATAAACAAAGCCTAAGCATCAACCTGTCTAAGTGTATGTTTTGTAAGCAGACACAACTTTACCACAAAGAGTCTACATTCACTTATTTAATAAATCCAGAAAAGGAACAATGGTACCCTCAACAATCAAAAGGTTGCGCCCACTAAGGCTTCCCCTCCCGTTCGAGACAAAACTTTACCACAAAAAGTCTACATCCACATATTTAATAAATCAAGAAAGGGAACAATGGTATCCTCAGCGATAAAAAGGTTGTGCCCACCAAGGCTCCCCCTCCTATTCCAGACAATATACAGAGCATAACCTTCAACTAAATTATAATCCATGGTGACAGCCCCTTGTATGAAGCTCATATTTCTAGCCCCTCCCTGGGACACATTTCGAAACAATATTCCATGTTTGCTATGGTACAATCTAATTGCATTCAACTTTCCTACTCCCCAAACATTTTATCCACACATACCCACACCTTCATAACCACTCTTTCAATCCCTGAACCAGAGATGCCATGTATACACCTCACCTTGAGTTTTAAAAGCGAGAAGGACTTTTCTTATAACTTCTTCACTTCGTTGCCAGTAAAATGTATTTAAATTATTTTGGAATCCAGGGCATTAGATTAGGATTTCCTATTGCAAAGGCCGTCACAGGTGAAAACAGACTCACCCCTGTACAGGTAAAGTAAATAGAATGAATATAAAACATGAAATCAGCCCTCATTCTAATAGCTAGATAGGCTTGGGCATGAGAGTTACCTTTAGGGGAAGCACTGAAATTTTGGCACTAATGTTCACGTTTTCTTGTTGCCAGTGGTAAATATCCTCTCAAGAAAGTTTAAGGTACTATTTCTTTATCCTCCCTGCAATGGTTAGGGGTAGGGTTATTGTTGTATCTGCTCAGTGTGCATGAGCAAGAACAAAGATACATTCTATTAAAAGGGAAATATACATAAGGATATAATGTTAAAAGGGAAATATTTACAAATAAGGATTTAACAGTTATCTGTTCAGGAGACAACACATGCTTGCTGTCACAATAATATCACCCCTCAATGTCTTGTAAAGGATTGAATTTTATGTATACGTTTGACTTAGTCCCTCACCCTTATTGGAGTCAGTTTGAAAGTACACAGTCCACTCGCCCCTACTTAAAAGGACTGTGTTTCTATTATCTTCTTAAGACTCTAAAGTGTCATCACTTACTATTGTAACCCGCTACTCCAAGACTCCCCGTCTTTATTTTAAACAGAGAAACATGGTCCTAAACCTCAGGAATACCATTTAAAAAAAGGGGGGGGGAAACACCATGGAAGGGAATTAAAGTTAGAAACACGGAGCTTCCCTTCTTTCCTAAACTCTCCCTCCTCACATCAGGCTAGCGTCACTTACTTTAGCGTGCAGCGCGGTCCCGCGTGGATCTCCTCGTACACTGGATTCCGGGGAATATGTGTGGGGCCTCTTACCTACCTCATTAAGGTGCATAAAAAATCTGTGTATGACCCTTGAAAGTTATTCTGAATCTTGAAGGACCTGCAAATGAAAATTGAATATTCATATCTATGAGTCTTCTGCTTAGATTCAGGAAACCTTTACGACGAATGATGGTATCTCTAGTAAAGTCTTGTGATATTGATATTCTGTGACCTTCCCATTGTATTGTTTTAATCTTCCTCATTTGAGCCAAAATTTGCTCAGTATGTTGATGGTGCAGAGGTTTAAAGATCGAGGGTCTTGGAGAGGAGCATATTTTAGGCTTAAGAGTCAGAATCCTATGAGCACGTTCTATTTCAAAATCTTTGTGGAATGAAATATTCTGAACTTTTGGGATCCAAGTAAGCAAAAAGTCCAACAATGAAGGAGCAGATTTCTCACGGTCTTCCGGCCGTCAAAAAATACCAAGGTTACTTCTGGGATTTCTGTCCTCCTGTTCAGTTAGGTCTCTCCTTAATAAAGCCATGGAGCGCTCCAAGCTTTGGACGTGTTTAGCTTGCCTATTTGTAAAGTCCTCTACATTACTTATTTGTGTGTAGACATGTAATGAAATATTCTTGAGGTCATTCTGAATTGCTGCCACCTCAACTTGAAGCAAGTCTGTGTTCGTATTGGTACTCGGTGCTATATCATGCACTGAATTAAGTTTGAGTAGTATAGTATCTAAGGTCGAGGCAGAATCGATATTACCCTTAGCTGGTAAATCCGGGGTGGGTGAACTTTGTTTAGACCTCTTCAGATTCCCCTTAGAATCTCTGTTCTTGGAAGTGACACCGATGCCTTCTGCCATTGGAAACAAACACAGTAGGCACACAAACAAGTGTGTAGATGTTGCGTAAAGCAAAAGAGCACTGACTAATGTAAAAATTACTTGGGGAAGTATTAATGCCTGAGAGACCGAAGGCCAAAACTTCTATAAAATGCGTGAAAATTCAGCAAGGACTAAGGAAGGTTCTTTTTGTAAGTTGATCTGTTACAGTGTGAGAGACCTAACAGAAAGTATTTAATTGTGGTCCCAATAATGTGAGAGCCTTACACAGACCACATTCAAAAGAAAATAATCCAAGAAATGATGACTCTCGACAACAATCCATTAACAGGCAGCTGACGCACCAGAGAGGACCGGCTAACATTTAATTATAGAGAACAGACTTGAGTAGACTCTGCATGACCAGCAATAAACAGCACAGGCCCAAAAAGCTTACAATGGAACAAAAGATATGTTGCACATATGATAGTACACACCTATTGAAGCACAGCCAGCTGAGTAGTAGGCCACTAATTAGGTACCATGACTCCCGGGAGAATCCTGTCAGCAGCAGCCATTTTGTGAATGTGGTGAGGAAATATGATAGTGACCCCAAAAGTCTCAGGTCCAGATATGAAGAGGTATAAAATTGGACATGACAATACCTCATGCAGCGCAGGGGAAAAGAGCCTGAAGTCCAAGCAGGCAGGCAAAATGATGTTATGCCTTCAGTCACTGTATCGACGAGTCCTCCGTGTCGACCGCCATTTTGAGGTCCCAACGTGAAGAGAAAGTCGCCGAGCACCGCTACACACAGGGAAGCCGTCCGAATCACCTGCAAGCTGTCCCAAATGCTCCAAAGCTGTTCCGCTGCCTAATGCTGTAAATTGGAGAACAAAAATCACCCGAGCAGCATCGTAAATAAAGCGTCCGCACAGGTGGTCCAACGGAGCTCAAGAAAGCGCTGCCATCTTAGTTGCGCGCTAAACCACGTCCCTTATGTTAACTTTACTTAACTACAGTTACCCCATGTCATTCTTGATGTATTTTGCTCATCCCTATTGCATGGTGGAGTATGCATAAGCACGCTGATCTGACGAGTCGGCCACCCCTATATTTCTGCCCGGCCCCCCTAAATCTGAGGACAGAATGAAGTCTTTATTGGATTTAAGTAGGTGTCTGTTTGCGGTTTACATTTCTTTTTAGAGAGCGATTTCTGCATGTGGTGTCCTTGGCCCTTTAGTGTTGCAGTAGTTGGTTTGCCTTATTATCTTGTTTTTCTTGATCATGGCAGCAGTATTTTATGGAAGTCAGAGTAAAGTTGGGGCTGCAGCCTCTCAGAAAGGTATGAAAATGTGAGTCAGTTACACATGAGGGAAAATGAAAATGCAAGAATAATTCTCAAGTAGCATTGTCGTATAATGCAACGAATAGACTGTATAGGTGAATGAAGGGCTGGTTTTACAGTGACAGGAATGTTTTGTAGGGAGAGGGGTAGGGTGCCATCAGTTGCAGGAAGAAATTATGAAACGTTTCTAAAAAACACTGTGGAAGCCCTTTGTATCCATCTAAAGAAGTCATTATGTTGCAAAAAAAAAATGCATCCTATAAATCAATTTCCTTAACAAATGCCATGGAAACCTTCAAATTAACTACACAAACACCTGTTACAATGAGGAAGTTTAGGAGGCTGAGTGACTGCTGCTGTAATCTGTGACTAACATACAGATCATAGATTACAATAACACAATAGTCCACCGAGACACTGCATACTGGCTGCGCAACTACTGCTCAGGGCGTAAACTTGCCCGAGCATGGGCATGTATGTTCCCCCCATGCTGGCAATAATGACACGGGGAGGGTGCTGGTTAACAGGAGCTCCGGAGTTATCAAAGGTGACAGGGCGAGCAGTTAGTGTGCCCCCCAAGCCAATGGCTTGGGGGGCACACTAACTGAAGCCAATCCTGGTGCTGCATGCAGCGCCAGGATTGGCCGGTCACCGTCTCGACCAGGGCTGGTCTCGACGACTTCTCTTCGAATCTGACTTCTTTTTTTAGTGAGTAATATTTGAGTTATTATATATTGATTGAATCGATTCTTGTGGAGCGGAGGACATATTGTTGAATTAATGACATGATGAAGTGTTCCTCTGTCTCTGGTGTGCTAAGGCTAAGGCGCGCATAATCATTGCCAAAACTTACACAGCAGCACGAGAAGCGCCATAACTGTTGGGCCTGCTGAGAGAGGCCTTCCCTCCCCCTGTCGGCTGCTGTAGGCTGGACTGACTCAGGGTGGGATGGGGCTGCAGGTTTAAGGCCTGGCCTACGCTGCATTACGAGACTCCCAGTTTGGCAACGGAGTCTCGTAATGCAACGGACCGCGTTGCTATTTTTTGGAAGTGTCCGCTCTCCCAGCAGGTGCGGGGGAAGATAGCTTCGAAGAGATACTGCCGGCCTGAGTGTGCTTAACACCTGCACCAACAAACCAGCACCCCTGCACTGCAGGTGTTAAGCAGCACGAGCCTCGTGTGTGCCTATGACTATTTTATACTTCATGCTGCTCGTTATTAATAACATTTGACATTTGCAACATTTGCGTAATTGTACCCTTGACTTTGGATTTCAGTCCTCTTTTGTGAACAATTACCTGGTTTATGGCACAGACTATCAGTTTAAGGAGCACCTTCATTTTAAACTCCCACATAAAATACTCGTCAACCAAATTAAAACACGCAAGGCTGCCAAAGGGGATTATGGGTTTTGCAGTCCCGCTGGGAGGAGTAGCAATTACAGGAACCTATGTCAAAATTAAGCACAGCCTGTGCAATCAGAGCCCCGTGGCTTTGTTACAAGCCCACTGTTTTACCCCTTGTCTGTGTCTGTTCCTGCGAGCATTTGGGAGCACAATTTAAATTTCGCTCTGTGTGCCATCAATGTTTAAACTGGACAGGTTTTGTTCTTTTCAAATACGAGGCAATGTGGTAGATGAAAACAAGTATTAACGATGTTAGCAGCACGATTTGTATGCAAAACAGCTTTAACTTTTGCAGTTCTTTTTTATATTGTCGGATTCATCATCGGGAAGGCAGCATGTTCTGAGAGTTTTTGCGCCATAATGTAGACAAATATTTATGCACCTCGGCTGGTCATTACGACATTCATACATTGAGCAGATGGCTTACAAATATTATTTTTACTGTGTATATGTTATGAAAGTGATTTGTTTTGCATTGTGTCAGTCAGTCATGTTTTTTATGGCTCTTCGCCACGCGACGCTTTTATCGTTTTCCAGAAGGAGAGGTGTCACGAAGCAAGGACATCTGAGCACTGCGCAATCTCCCCCCCCCCTGTTCTTGTTTTGAATATGGTGGGTTCGAGGGTGGTCTCTTTATGGGAACGTCGGTATTCGGGACGCTTGATGTTGTGAAGAAAGTCTGGCCTCTGTACGGTATAGTTTGTGTGTGATGCATAAGGTTTTGACGAAGTACATTTTCAAATAAATAAATTAAGCACAAACACACTACCATGCTCTCACTACAGTGCTGAAAGAAGACATATCTGCGTCTCCAAATGAAAACACAATATTTGTTTTTCTGTTACACGCACAGCACAGGTTGGCCGAAAGACGCGCTGTAAAAGTATATTAGGTGCTACAAACGAAGGGGCATAAATGTCATACTGTATGCAGTTTGTGCTGGGGTCCTTGGGGTTTGGTGAGTGTCAGGGGGCTAGTGGATTTGCAATTTCTCATGGAAGGTGGATGGTGCATTGTGTTTTGGGTCAGTGGGGTTTGCAGAATGCTGTGTGGGTTGGTGTTTG
Organism: Lissotriton helveticus; assembly: GCF_964261635.1. Taxonomy (NCBI): domain Eukaryota; kingdom Metazoa; phylum Chordata; class Amphibia; order Caudata; family Salamandridae; genus Lissotriton; species Lissotriton helveticus. The sequence goes on along the minus strand of NC_136073.1, from coordinate 599,165,102 downwards.
CTGAGTATGTGAGGGGGTTAGTTGGTTTGCAGTTTGTCAGAGGTATGGGGCTTTACTGGATATGTTGGGTTTGCCATATATGTGTGTAAGGTGTCAGAGGCGTCCACAGAGTGAGCCGTGGTCAGCAAGGTTTCCAAAGTGTGCCAGGCAGTGCTTAATTTGTAAAATAATAAGTGCCGGGGCCCAACGTTTTGCTGAGAAGCTCACTACTGGTATTATTGAATTTCGGGGGATGCCAAATACCAAGGCAGCTTCCTCTTGATCTCACCTCATGCCTCTTTCATCCACTGCCAGGCACTCTCTGCACCTTTATCTTACTATTTAAGGTTCTTTTTCATCCCTGCTTTCTTTCTTTGTCATTGTTTTCCACCTTTTCCTTCCTTTTTCTCTCTTTTCAGCCGAAGATTCCTCACATCCTCCGCAGACAGTCTGTATTTTCATTCAGTTTATGTTAGGAGCTTACAATGAACACACACACATCATGATCAGTCTGTCTGGGGTTTACAAATGATTGTCAGAGAAATCCTTTTGTTACTTGCAGTTTGTAAGTTATAATCCTAACATACAACAGCGAGCTATTAACAGGCATCTAGAGCTGAGATTTCCATGAAAGTCTTATAGTCTGAATTCAGCACCTGTGCATAATAGGACGGAATGTATGAAGCTCTGTGGTTATACTGAATAAGCAGCTACCTATGTTATGCCATCTATTAATGTAATAACTGCACTTCCACAATTGCTTTTTTAATCCTTGCTGCTTTCTCAAATTTGCTTGAAAATGCACGATTTTTCTTCTTTTTTTTCAAAATTTTCTTGGGGGGGGTTATCCCCCCAAACCCTCCTTTTGGGGTTCGGGCTCGCTCGCTCGCTACGGTGCTGTATGCAAATCACTTTGCGCCCCACCACTTTCAAATGTCACCTACCGCCCCTGTCAACGCAGCGACCCCATTACCACAATGCCCACCAAGACATACTGGAACTGGAATAAAAGGCAACAAAAGGGAGAAAGAGAGAACGCAAAATCCAAGAGAGTAAGTGAAAAATCTTAAAAGAAGGAATAATAGGCTTGGTCAATCAGGGAGTGTAAAATGATGGAGAAACCACATCAATATATGACCAATTTAACAATGCTATACACCCAGATCCCTCCCCCATTAGCCCCATATGCCTAGAAGGGGAATAAAGTGATATTGTCTCACTCAATAGCAGAACCTGTACTGCAAAATAGCAGTCTAAGTTCACCACTCCAGTACTTTTCTTGATGCTCTCTGGCCTCGTTAACGACCCTCAGTCTTCCCAGTCACATTACAAAGCATGTGACCCCTAAGCAAGCAGTTTTAGTGCCACAGTCTGGAGTGCCTTTGTATTGGCATTTAGCGCCTAGCTGATGTCTTAGAACAAGAGGATCCTCCTACCTTCCATTTGCAATCATTAATCAGAAGCACCACCTTTTTAATAAAAAGGTCATGAACGTCCAGGTCACACTGGAACACAATGACACTGCTGCCACCACTTTCTTACTTTCTTATGGGAAGCCCTCTCGCCCAGAGGGGAGTCTGTACACTTTCTTGATCAGAGTACCCAGGATGGGAAAGGTATTCAGAAAACATTGCTCCTATCATTTCTTTCATAGACCCACCAACCTGATATCCCAATACCCTAATGTGTGATTGGTGTATGTGATTTTCCAGTGCCTCAATCCTTTCTTTTACCACCAACATCACCCCAGTCAACCACTTCAAACTTATACTACACCCCATGTGTTCCTCTAGCCTCTCCTTCTGCCCCTCTTTGGTGTGTTTTCATTCTCATATCCTTCATTCTGGTATTCATTCCATTCATTTGAGGCTCAACACATTCAAATTGAACCTAAGCAGCCACAGATTAATGCTTTTTTAATGTTTTCGAGCTTTTTTAATATAGTGTGTGACAGATGGCTTACTGCTATCATCAGCTCCCATCCCCATTTTCCAGCCCGTTAAGCTGTAGTGGTCTGAACTGGTCCCAGTTAAATGGGTATCCACCAGATGTTTGTGGAATTGACCCCTCCTCCATTAGCTGCTGGTAGTGTGTCTGCACCTGAAGCTGCACCAGCCCATCTCTCTCACAGGTGCTATTGGTGCCTTCCACAATGCCTTCTTCTCCCAGGTTCAATCTGGCCATCCTCACCCACTTCTAGACAGTGGACTTTCAAAGCTGCAGATTGAGCAGCCTAAGCTCAATCACCACACATGGCAACAGTTATTGCCATAAGAGTCCTCGTAGACCAACAACGAGACTCATGAAAAGAGCTCCAAAAGCAGCAATTTAGCACACCGACAGGTACAGCCTCCCTCTAGAGACATTTTTATGTTAGTATGTTAGTAGGACATCTTAACCCCCCAAAATGGCAAATATATTTTGATACAGTATTTTAATTGATTGTATACAGCTATTTAACCCATTAATAAGGCACCAAAGCACAGACAGCACATTTCACTGTTGGACAGTGCCTGGTTGGAAGTTTGTTGAATTGCAGTGTTGCCTATTTGGGAAGTGCTCTAGTATTTTGTATGATTAACTAAATTAGTGCTCTTAATTTGACCTAATTGTGTAGAGGAGAGGAGAGAACTGAAGGATGGTACACATGTGATTTACATTCATTTATAGCTCTAGCTGTTTGTAAGTGTTTAGGTTGAGTGTGGCCTTGGAAGTGATTTGGTGCTGTGTGTGATGGATGAGTCATTGAAAGCCTTCCTTGTGTGTTGTACTTATGCATGAAGTGGAACAAAGTAGTGTCAAACATAGAAGCACATGTGGACTTTTCTACCATCCTAGTCAGAGCAAGGGTGATAGTTCTTGGCTGGGTTTCAGCACAGAGGAGACACCCAAAGGAAAGCACTGGATTCAGTAAGTGCCTTTCCTGTCCTGCCCAAAAGCAACAGAGGGCAACCTAAATGGCATCCACTGGATACAGGCAATCAAAGGAAATGGCTGGAAACACCTACTCAGGAGAGACAAAGGAGTAAACCGAGTAATGCAACCGTTTACAGGCAGTCATGGTAAGCGCTTATTCAGGTCTACCAATAAGCGACATGGGGCAACCTTGGCATGCGCAAGGTACATGCAGCTCAGCGATGCACATGAAGAGTCCATCCAGGGTGACAGTGTTGGTAATATGGCAGTGTAGTTTAAGGAATATGATTAGTAGCTTAGATAATGTGGAGGAGAAGGGGGAATTTAGACATGGAGGGAGAACAAGAAGTAATGGGTCTGGCCCTAATCCCTATCATAACATAAGAGGCTCAAACAGGGAAGATCTCAGAGATGTCATTACCTTCAAGCCGTTCATCTGCATGACTAGGCTGGACACACTGAGAACAAAGGTAATTTCAGTGACTGGATGAGGAGTAATGTGCGTAGGATCTTGGGGCTTGGGCGATATTCATATTATACTCCATTGTGCTTTAATGATGATCTACCCCAAATCTTCCAGGATAGCTGTATAAATAGATGGGTCTCGGCCGGAGTGGTGCAGCTGGGTTGTTTTTATGCACCAGGTGGCCTTAAGATGTTTGAAGATCTACATGGTGAATATAATATCAGCCAAAGAGATTTTTTTAAGTTCTTGCAGGTCAGAGTTTTTTTATCAAAGAAAACTGGCGGGCGGTGGAATTTTCAGAATAACCTACTGATTGATAATCTTTGTAAAAAAAAAATACACTCAGGATTGGGGAAATATATGAAACCTTGATTGTAGCTTTCCCAGATGATATGGACAAACAGTCTTCTGATTGGCAAATCAAGCTGGGAGTTCACTCTACAATCCCCCGCCAGGCATATGAGTTAGCCCTAACATCACTAATGTCCATAAAGCTGCACGCACAATTCTATAAAACATTATTTTCCCTGTATTATACACCGGGAAAAATCGCCAAATGGGGGACAGGGAAGGGAGCTACATGCCGCGCTGTGCATTGGTCGGGGCTGATATGATTCATATGTTTGCCACCTGTAAAACACTCAATATCTTGATCAAAGATATATCAGAATTCTTATCAGAAGTATGCCAAATAAGAGTAGAAGTCTCAACTGAGGAAATTATGCTGTGTGTATCGAATTGTGGGCGGCTGACAAACATACAGGGACTGATTTTTGTGACTATGGCGATACTTCGACTTTGTATTGCCTCTGCCTGGCTAGATCCTAATCCGCCTGCCTTTCTACAATGGAGGGCTAGGTTACTTGAGACCTGCAGTCTCGAAGTGGCAATCTATAAAAACAAAGGTTCCAATAAAAGAAGAAGAGGTATGCAGATTTGGGCACCGCTCCTACAGTGGATTCAGAGTCAAACATAGGTTGCGATGTAGCTATAATGATTGTGTCTTTGTTTCCGCACGTGTCTCTACGTACTATAATGGATTAATTTCAGAACTATGAAAGTAATATGTCTTTGTTTTTCTTTTTTATGGTTTTATCTTGGTCTTGTAGGTGGGGGGTGGGGTGGAGCGGGGTATGCATATTATGTAAAAATTGTGAATAAAAAAAAAAAAAAAAAAAAAAGAGTCCATCCAGGGTGACAGTGTTGGTAATATGGCAGTGTAGTTTAAGGAATATGATTAGTAGCTTAGATAATGTGGAAGAGAAGGGGGAATTTAGGCATGGAGGGAGAACAAGAAGTAATGGGTCTGGCCCTAATCCATATCATAACATAAGAGGCCCAAACAGGGAAGATCTCAGAGATGTCATTACCTTCAAGCCGTTCATCTGCATGACTAGGCTGGACACATTGAGAACAAAGGTAATATCAGTGGCTGGATGAGCACTTGGTCCTTGTGAAACTAATCAGGTGGGAGATTGGGAGATGTAAATATTTGTGGGGGGGAAGAGAACCCTGAAAGCAAAACAAAGAAGAAAGGAAAGAGATAGGCCACAATTTCAGACAAAAACATTCCGGGTTGGACCCTGTACAGAATCCAGCCTGACACAAATATTCTGTTGACCGGTTACAATGTAAAAATGTCTCTAATTACTTTAATTGAAATATACTAGTGACTTTGTGGGTTACTGTCCGTGTAAGTGGCACCTTCCTCTTTACATTTGTTTTATTTATAAAAGTAATAACAAGCATTTGCAATGCAATAGGTCTCGCATTAGGAAAGCTTGAGCTATTGGTATTGTAAATGACCAATTTTTTATTTATGTGTTGGTTTTGAAAATTGCGAAATTAATAGCTTTGTCATTTACAATGCCAATAGTTTTAACTTTCGCAAATGTGACACCTATAGCATTTGTAACACAATATGTGTTGTATTTACATGACTTAGATGTATTGATATTACAAATAACAATGGCTTGTAATTTTTTAAATAACTAATACTTAAAAAAGTTAGTGTAATTTATAATGGCAATAGCTTAAACTTTTGTAAATAACTTTTATGAAGATTATGTTCATTGTATTTTATTATGACCAACATCCAAGAACAGAAGTGAAATATTAACATCTTTTTGTGACATTTGTAATAAAGATTGAAACATTGAGAGAACATATATGAACCAGTTGTTGTTGAATGGTTGCACAGATTGATGCTGTGGTGGCGCTGAGTGATGTTGTGGTGGTGACGAGTGATGCTGTGGTGTTTAGTGATGCTGTGGTAGCGCATAGTGATGTTGTGGTGCCCCTGAGTGATGTTGTGGTGCCCCTGAGTGATGCTGTGGTGGTGCTGAGTGACGCTGTGGTGATGCGATAGATAGATAGAGTGAGTGTGATAGATAGAGTGAGGGAGGGTGATAGACAGAGTGAGGGCAATATATTTATAGATAGAGTGAGGGCGATACATAGATAGATAGAGTGAGGGCGATAGATAGATAGAGTGAGGGCAATAGATAGAATGAGGGCGATAGATAGATAGAGTGAGGGCCATAGATAGAGTGAGGCCGATTGATAGATAGAGTGAGGCCGATAGATAGATAGAGTGAGGCCGATAGATACAGTGAGGCCGATAGATAGATAGAGTGAGGCGATAGATATATAGAGTGAGGCCGATAGATAGATAGAGTGAGGTCGATAGATAGATAGAGTGAGGCCGATAGATAGATAGAGTGAGCCCAATAGATAGATAGAGTGAGGCCGATAGATAGATCGAGTGAGGCCGATAGATAGATAGAGTGAGGGCGATAGATAGATAGATAGAACGATAAATAGATAGATAGATAGATAGATAGATAGATAGATAGATAGATAGATAGATAGATAGATAGATAGATAAAGTGAGAGCGATAGACAGATAGATAGAGTGGTATTGTGTGGAGTGTGTGTTGCATTCAGTAGAGTGTAATTATGTGGTGTGTAATTATGTGGCACTGAGTGGTATTTGGAGTGTATGTTGCATTGAGTGCAGTGTAATTATGTTGTATATAACTATGTGACACTGTGGGGTATTTGGAGTGTATGTTGCATTGAGTGCTGTGTAATTATGTGGCGTGTAATTATGTGGCACTGAGTGGGATTTGGAGTGTATGTTGCATTGAGTGCAGTGTAATTATGTGGCACTCTGTGGTATTTGGAGTGTATGTTGCATTGAATGCAGTGTAATTATGTGGCATGTAATTATGTGGCACTGAGTGGTATTTGGAGTGTATGTTGCATTGAATGCAGTGTAATTATGTGGCATGTAATTATGTGGCACTGAGTGGTATTTGGAGTGTATGTTGCATTGAGTGCAGTGTAATTATGTGGCGTATAATTATGTGGCACTATGTGGTATTTAGAGTGTATGTTGCATTGGGTGCAGTGTAATTATGTGGCGTGTATTATGTGGCACTGAGTGGGATTGTACTCATTTGGCACTGAGTGGGATTTGGAGTGTATGTTGCATTGAGTGCAGTGTAAATATGTGGCGTGTAATTATGTGGCACTGTGTGGTATTCGGAGTGTATGTTGCATTGAGTGCAGTGTAATTATGTGGCACTGAGTGGTATTTGGAGTGTATGTTCCATTGAGTGCAGTGTAATTATGTGGCGTGTAATTATGTGGCACTGAGTGGTATTTGGAGTGTATGTTACATTGAATGCTGTGTAATTATGTAGCGTGTAATTATGTGGCACTGAGTGGGATTGTACTTATTTGGCACTGAGTGGGATTTGGAGTGTATGTTGCATTGAGTGCAGTGTAAATATGTGGCGTGTAAATATGTGGCACTGAGTGGTACATGGAGTGTATGTTGCATTGAGTGCAGTGTAATTATGTGGGATGTACTTATGTGGCACTGAGTGGGATTTGGAGTTTATGTTGCATTGAGTGCAGTGTAATTATGTGGCGTGTAATTATGTGGCACTGAGTGGTACATGGAGTGTATGTTGCAATGAGTGCTGTGTAATTATGCAGCACTGAGTGGCATTTGGAGTGTACGTTGCATTGAGTGCAGTGTAATTATGTGGTGTGTACTTATGTGGCACTGAGTGGTATATGGAGTGTATGTTGCATTGAGTGCTGTGTAATTACGTAACGTGTAATTATGTGGCACTGAGTGGGATTTGGAGTGTATGCTGCATTGAGTGCTGTGTAATTATGTGGAGTGTAATTATGTGGCACTGAGTGGTATTTGGAGTGCAGGTTGCATTGAGTGCTGTGTAATTATGTGGCATGTACTTATGTGGCACTGAGTAGGATTTGGAGTGTATGTTTCGTTGAGTGCAGTGTAATTATGTGGTGTGTAATTATGTGGCACTGAGTGGTACATGGAGTGTATGTTGCATTGAGTGCTGTGTAATTATGTAACGTGTAATTATGTGGCACTGAGTGGGATTTGGAGTGTATGTTGCATTGAGTGCTGTGTAATTATGTGGAGTGTAATTATGTGGCACTGAGTGGGATTTGGAGTGTATGTTGCATTGAGTGCTGTGTAATTATGTGGCGTGTAATAATGTGGCACTGAGTGGGATTTGGAGTGTATGTTGCATTGAGTCTAGTGTAATTATGTGGCGTGTAATTATGTGGCACTATGTGGTATTTGGAGTGTATGTTGCATTGAGGGCAGTGTAATTATGTGGCGTGTAATTATGTGGCACTGAGTGGGATTGTACTTATTTGGCACTGAGTGGGATTTGGAGTGTATGTTGCATTGAGTGCAGTGTAAATATGTGGCGTGTAATTATGTGGCACTGTGTGGTATTCGGAGTGTATGTTGCATTGAGTGCAGTGTAATTATGTGGCACTGAGTGGTATTTGGAGTGGATGTTCCATTGAGTGCAGTGTAATTATGTGGCGTGTAATTATGTGGCACTGAGTGGTATTTGGAGTGTATGTTGCATTGAATGCTGTGTAATTATGTGGCGTGTAATTACGTGGCACTGAGTGGGATTGTACTTATTTGGCACTGAGTGGGATTTGGAGTGTATGTTGCATTGAGTGCAGTGTAAATATGTGGCGTGTAATTATGTGGCACTGAGTGGTACATGGAGTGTATGTTGCATTGAGTGCAGTGTAAGTATGTGGCATGTACTTATGTGGCACTGAGTGGGATTTGGAGTGTATGTTGCATTGAGTGCAGTGTAATTATGTGGCGTGTAATTATGTGGCACTGAGTGGTACATGGAGTGTATGTTGCAATGAGTGCTGTTTAATTATGTGGCATGTAATTATGTGGCACTGAGTGGGATTTGGAGTGTATGTTGCATTGAGTGCAGTGTAATTATGTGGCGTGTAATTATGTGGCACTGTGTGGTATTTGGAGTGTATGTTGCATTGAGTGCAGTGTAATTATGTGGTGTGTAATTATGTGCCACTGTGTGGTATTCGGAGTGTATGTTGCATTGAGTGCAGTGTAATTATGTGGCACTGAGTGGTATTTGGAGTGTATGTTCCATTGAGTGCAGTGTAATTATGTGGCGTGTAATTATGTGGCACTGAGTGGTATTTGGAGTGAATGTTGCATTGAGTGCTGTGTAATTATGTGGCATGTTATTATGTGGCACTGAGTGGGATTCGGAGTGTATGTTGCATTGAGTGCTGTGTAATTATGTGGAGTGTAATTATGTGGCACTGAGTGTTATTTGGAGTGTATGTTGCATTGAGTGCTGTGTAAGTATGTGGCGTGTAATTATGTGGCACTGAGTGGAATTTGGAGTGTATGTTGCATTGAGTGCAGTGTAATTATGTGGCGTTTACTTATGTGGCACTGAGTGGGATTTGGAGTGTATGTTGCATTGAGTGCTGTGTAATTATGTGGAGTGTAATTATGTGGCACTGAGTGTTATTTGGAGTGTATGTTGCATTGAGTGCTGTGTAATTATGTGGCGTGTAATTATGTGGCACTGAGTGGGATTTGGAGTGTAGGTTGCATTGCATGGCGAGTGACTGATCAAGAATGGGGTAGGTGGGTCACAATAAGGAGGGTGAGCCACTAACATAACAAGTAAAGTGCGAGGTGAAAAGAGGAGCGCTGAGTGAGGGGCGAACAGGGACCGGGTGAGGGGGTAGTACAAAGAGGGTGATCCACTAGCAGATGAAGTACAGTAAGGGGTGAAGATATCGACTAATTAAGGGGTTAGGACAATGACTTTGAGTCACAAACAGAAAAAAAATAATGCTGGAAGGAAATGACAGGACACAGAAAAAATTCAGCTGTGTGGGCAAATCTGCGACGTCTTATCCTGTTGTCTAACGCCCTCGGGCCAAGTTCGAGAGACAGAGAAAATATAAAAAGTCGGACCGTATCTGCTGTACTAGAATCAAAATGGATATTTAAGAAACACCCTCTGTATCCATGAATGCAGGCTGTAGCTGAAACCATTTAATACAAATATCCCCCAACAGTTGCACCCATTTAATAAAAATACCCCCCACTCCCAGTTTACGTAGAAGGCAAACGTTATTTAGCAAAACAAAAAAATTTCACACAAAAAGCGTGCACTACCATGGAGGGCTAAAAGAAAAAAAAGCATGGCGCGGGAGTGGCTTCCTTTGAAGTCTGATGGGGAGGGGGAGGGGGGCGGTGGAGCGGCTTCCTTTGTAGTCCGATGCGGAGGCAGATGCACTCCCACTTTACGTAGAATGCAAACGCTATTTAGCAAAACAAAATAATTTCACACATAGGTGGGTGAAGAATGGGCAAGAGAGCAACATAGTATGTATGGGTGTGAAGGGGGGAACAGCGCATAGAGAGAGAGCAGAAAGCATGCACTCCCATGGAGGGCTAATAGAAAAAAAAGCGGATTGCTTTGAAGTCTGATTGGGGGGGAGCGGCAGCCTTTGAAGTCTGATGCAGAGGCACAGACAAATGGTGGTGTGTGATGTGGCTGGCGTTGTGCACACGCCTGTCTCACATGAACTGTGTCTAATCCGCAGCTTGGGTAGACTTTCCGGACCGCTTTCTAGAATCTTGCTGCAATGCTTACGCATTGCTTCAGTGAGATTTAAAAACAAGGGAAACATCTTCTCTTAGAGAAGAAAGATTAGGAACCATGGTTTTTAATGTGGGCGTTTTTTTTGCATCAACTCTTACAGTGCCATCAGGTCTAAGTGCATGTCAATCACCACATTGATATTCTCTTCAAAATGTGGGAGAGTAATGATTGGTCTGAAGGAACATTTCAAAGATTTTTTTTGTTTATTGAGTTTTTTCAAATAACCTGAGCGTAAGAAAAATACATGGATGCCAAAGGCAGATGAAACATTGAAAGGACTTTTTCTGATGGTGCTGCCTAATTTTAGCCGCTAGAGGCTCTATTGCAAGGTCAAACAGGAGGGGAGAAAGTGGGCAGCCCTGCTGAGTGCTTCGAGTGAGGCAGGAGTGGCAGAGGTTTGACCATTTATTAAAATCCTCAGCATGGGAGAGGCATAAAGCAGGCGAATCCGTGCTAAAAAGCCTATGGGGAGCCCCATGCATTGAAGGATAGTAAAAAGATAGTCCCATTCCACCGAGTCAAAAACCTTTGTGTCGTCTAAAAAAACAGACACTAGGGCCAATTTAGGTTCCACCGTCTGCAGAATGGAGAAAAGAGTATGGAGGTTATGGGAGGGCGCTCTCCCGGGAATACATCCCGCCTGATTGGGCAGTACCAGCTTCTCCATCAATAAACTGAAGCGGTTGGCTAAAAGTTTGGCAAGGATTTTTACATCTGTGTTGATGAGGCATAGGGGTCGATAGGAGTCGCAGCGGTCTTCTGGCTTTCTAGGCTTTAGGAAGGAAACAATAAGCACCCCTCTCATTGATTCAGGGAGGGTCTGTGCCTCTTGAGCCTCCATGTATACCTCCCTCAACACCGGCACTAGTTGTTCAAGATAAGTCTTATAGAAATCAATGGGGAGGTCATCAGAGCCCGGGGCCTTGCCCGATTTCATCTGCATGATGGCTGTTCTGAACGCATCTTCAAACAGAGCTGCCAAGAATTCCCTTTGATTATCGCCTAGCCACCCATACGTGATATTTTCAAGAAATGAAGTAAAGTCTGTGGGTTAAGTCCTTCGGGAGTGGTAAAAGGTTTGTGTAAAATTCAGTGAAGGTATGTAATATTGCAAGACTATCTCTGTGACGTGTCCTCGAGTCATCTACTATATCCAAAATGTAGTTTGAGAAGCGGGGCAGTCGGATCTCCGTCTCCAGTGCCCTGCCAGGCCTTTCCTCCTCCCCATATCTGCGAGCAGTGAAGTATTTGCCCCGAAAGCGAACCTCTGGCGCAGCTGTGTTGATATATTCAGTGAGTTTTATCTCTAAGTGTAACTTTCGGAACCCCGGTTGGATCCTACCACATATCTGTTTCCAGTTGTTTTATTTCCCTTTCGAGGCAGCGCAAGCTTCGACGAATATCTCTGAGGACTCAAAAGCTTTTTGCTATACAAAAACCAAGCATCGTTACTTTAAAAGCCTCCCAAGGGGTGCTCATGTGAGTGACTGAACCTTTATTCTGTTTAAAGAAATCAGAGATCCCCTCCCCAAGTTCCACCTTGAAGACAGTGTCTAATAGCGCTTATGGCATTAGCCGCCAGATTTGTGGGGAGGCGATGAAACTAGGGGGCTCGATCGTCATGCACACCAGAGCGGGATCCAAATGAGTTCTGGCCATGTGCTCCACTGAGTGAGTCCAAGGAACAACCCCTTGGGATACTATCCAATAGTCAAGTCTCGACCAGGAAGCATGTGCTGTAGTGTAATAGGTTCAGAAAAGGGGGTGGTGATGAACAGAGTGTCTGAATTAAGCAGACCACTCTTACCCAGTCCAAAGATCAGGGCTTGATCCATCACCGTTATTTAGCTCACTGCCCCATCCCAGCTCAGAACCTGGCTATATGCAAATTAGTCTGTCCCTGGCCCAGTGCATCATGGGAGCAGGGCAGACCAAACTACCAAGCCAATTCTTCACCAGAAAGGAGACAAGCTACCGGGGACCGGTTTCTGGCATTTCAGCCTCTTCGGCCCGGCTTGCTTGAATCCTGATGGAGCAGTGAGCAAGGGACTCATGTCTGAGTATACCCTGCCACACCTATAGTGGCCAAAAACGATTCAGAAAAGGGGGTGGTGATGAACAGAGTGTCTGAATTAAGCAGACCACTCTTACCCAGTCCAAAGATCAGGGCTTGATCCATCACCGTTATTTAGCTCACTGCCCCATCCCAGCTCAGAACCTGGCTATATGCAAATTAGTCTGTCCCTGGCCCAGTGCATCATGGGAACAGGGCAGACCAAACTACCAAGCCAATTCTTCACCAGAAAGGAGACAAGCTACCGGGGACCGGTTTCTGGCATTTCAGCCTCTTCGGCCCGGCTTGCTTGAATCCTGATGGAGCAGTGAGCAAGGGACTCATGTCTGAGTATACCCTGCCACACCTATAGTGGCCAAAAACGATTCAGAAAAGGGGGTGGTGATGAACAGAGTGTCTGAATTAAGCAGACCACTCTTACCCAGTCCAAAGATCAGGGCTTGATCCATCACCGTTATTTAGCTCACTGCCCCATCCCAGCTCAGAACCTGGCTATATGCAAATTAGTCTGTCCCTGGCCCAGTGCATCATGGGAACAGGGCAGACCAAACTACCAAGCCAATTCTTCACCAGAAAGGAGACAAGCTACCGGGGACCGGTTTCTGGCATTTCAGCCTCTTCGGCCCGGCTTGCTTGAATCCTGATGGAGCAGTGAGCAAGGGACTCTTGTCTGAGTATACCCTGCCACACCTATAGTGGCCAAAAACGATTCAGAAAAGGGGGTGGTGATGAACAGAGTGTCTGAATTAAGCAGACCACTCTTACCCAGTCCAAAGATCAGGGCTTGATCCATCACCGTTATTTAGCTCACTGCCCCATCCCAGCTCAGAACCTGGCTATATGCAAATTAGTCTGTCCCTGGCCCAGTGCATCATGGGAACAGGGCAGACCAAACTACCAAGCCAATTCTTCACCAGAAAGGAGACAAGCTACCGGGGACCGGTTTCTGGCATTTCAGCCTCTTCGGCCCGGCTTGCTTGAATCCTGATGGAGCAGTGAGCAAGGGACTCATGTCTGAGTATACCCTGCCACACCTATAGTGGCCAAAAACGATTCAGAAAAGGGGGTGGTGATGAACAGAGTGTCTGAATTAAGCAGACCACTCTTACCCAGTCCAAAGATCAGGGATTGATCCATCACCGTTATTTAGCTCACTGCCCCATCCCAGCTCAGAACCTGGCTATATGCAAATTAGTCTGTCCCTGGCCCAGTGCATCATGGGAACAGGGCAGACCAAACTACCAAGCCAATTCTTCACCAGAAAGGAGACAAGCTACCGGGGACCGGTTTCTGGCATTTCAGCCTCTTCGGCCCGGCTTGCTGGAATCCTGATGGAGCAGTGAGCAAGGGACTCATGTCTGAGTATACCCTGCCACACCTATAGTGGCCAAAAACGATTCCCTTGCTCACTGCACCATCAGGATTCAAGCAAGCCGGGCCGAAGACGGCTGTAATGCCAGAAACCGGTCCCCGGAAGCTTGTTTCCTTTCCAGTAAAGAATTGGCTTGGTAGTTTGGTCTGCCCTGTTCCCATGATGCACTGGGCCAGGGTCAGACTAATTTGCATGTAGCCAGGTTCTGAGCTGGGATGGTGCAGTGAGCTAAAAAACGGTGATGGATCAAGCCCTGATCTTTTGACTGGGTAGGAGTGTTCTGCTTAATTCAGATACTCTGTCCATCACCACCCCCTTTATGAATCGTTTTGGCCACCACAAGTGTGGAAGGGTATGCTCAGATGTGAGTCCCTTGCTCACTGCACCATCAGGATTCAAGCAAGCCGGGCCGAAGACGGCTGTAATGCCAGAAACCGGTCCCCGGAAGCTTGTTTCCTTTCCAGTAAAGAATTGGCTTGGTAGTTTGGTCTGCCCTGTTCCCATGATGCACTGGGCCAGGGTCAGACTAATTTGCATGTAGCCAGGTTCTGAGCTGGGATGGTGCAGTGAGCTAAAAAACGGTGATGGATCAAGCCCTGATCTTTTGACTGGGTAGGAGTGTTCTGCTTAATTCAGATACTCTGTCCATCACCACCCCCTTTATGAATCGTTTTGGCCACCACAAGTGTGGAAGGGTATGCTCAGATGTGAGTCCCTTGCTCACTGCACCATCAGGATTCAAGCAAGCCGGGCCGAAGACGGCTGTAATGCCAGAAACCGGTCCCCGGAAGCTTGTTTCCTTTCCAATAAAGAATTGGCTTGGTAGTTTGGTCTGCCCTGTTCCCATGATGCACTGGGCCAGGGTCAGACTAATTTGCATGTAGCCAGGTTCTGAGCTGGGATGGTGCAGTGAGCTAAAAAACGGTGATGGATCAAGCCCTGATCTTTTGACTGGGTAGGAGTGTTCTGCTTAATTCAGATACTCTGTCCATCACCACCCCCTTTATGAATCGTTTTGGCCACCACAAGTGTGGAAGGGTATGCTCAGATGTGAGTCCCTTGCTCACTGCACCATCAGGATTCAAGCAAGCCGGGCCGAAGACGGCTGTAATGCCAGAAACCGGTCCCCGGAAGCTTGTTTCCTTTCCAGTAAAGAATTGGCTTGGTAGTTTGGTCTGCCCTGTTCCCATGATGCACTGGGCCAGGGTCAGACTAATTTGCATGTAGCCAGGTTCTGAGCTGGGATGGTGCAGTGAGCTAAAAAACGGTGATGGATCAAGCCCTGATCTTTTGACTGGGTAGGAGTTTTCTGCTTAAATCAGATACTCTGTCCATCACCACCCCCTTTATGAATCGTTTTGGCCACCACAAGTGTGGAAGGGTATGCTCAGATGTGAGTCCCTTGCTCACTGCACCATCAGGATTCAAGCAAGCCGGGCCGAAGACGGCTGTAATGCCAGAAACCGGTCCCCGGAAGCTTGTTTCCTTTCCAGTAAAGAATTGGCTTGGTAGTTTGGTCTGCCCTGTTCCCATGATGCACTGGGCCAGGGTCAGACTAATTTGCATGTAGCCAGGTTCTGAGCTGGGATGGTGCAGTGAGCTAAAAAACGGTGATGGATCAAGCCCTGATCTTTTGACTGGGTAGGAGTGTTCTGCTTAATTCAGATACTCTGTCCATCACCACCCCCTTTATGAATCGTTTTGGCCACCACAAGTGTGGAAGGGTATGCTCAGATGTGAGTCCCTTGCTCCCTGCACCATCAGGATTCAAGCAAGCCGGGCCGAAGACGGCTGTAATGCCAGAAACCGGTCCCCGGAAGCTTGTTTCCTTTCCAGTAAAGAATTGGCTTGGTAGTTTGGTCTGCCCTGTTCCCATGATGCACTGGGCCAGGGTCAGACTAATTTGCATGTAGCCAGGTTCTGAGCTGGGATGGTGCAGTGAGCTAAAAAACGGTGATGGATCAAGCCCTGATCTTTTGACTGGGTAGGAGTGTTTTGCTTAATTCAGATACTCTGTCCATCACCACCCCCTTTATGAATCGTTTTGGCCACCACAAGTGTGGAAGGGTATGCTCAGATGTGAGTCCCTTGCTCACTGCACCATCAGGATTCAAGCAAGCCGGGCCGAAGACGGCTGTAATGCCAGAAACCGATCCCCGGAAGCTTGTTTCCTTTCCAGTAAAGAATTGGCTTGGTAGTTTGGTCTGCCCTGTTCCCATGATGCACTGGGCCAGGGTCAGACTAATTTGCATGTAGCCAGGTTCTGAGCTGGGATGGTGCAGTGAGCTAAAAAACGGTGATGGATCAAGCCCTGATCTTTTGACTGGGTAGGAGTGTTCTGCTTAATTCAGATACTCTGTCCATCACCACCCCCTTTATGAATCGTTTTGGCCACCACAAGTGTGGAAGGGTATGCTCAGATGTGAGTCCCTTGCTCCCTGCACCATCAGGATTCAAGCAAGCCGAACCGAAGACGGCTGTAATGCCAGAAACCGGTCCCCGGAAGCTTGTTTCCTTTCCAGTAAAGAATTGGCTTGGTAGTTTGGTCTGCCCTGTTCCCATGATGCACTGGGCCAGGGTCAGACTAATTTGCATGTAGCCAGGTTCTGAGCTGGGATGGTGCAGTGAGCTAAAAAACGGTGCTGGATCAAGCCCTGATCTTTTGACTGTGTAGGAGTGTTCTGCTTAATTCAGATACTCTGTCCATCACCACCCCCTTTATGAATCGTTTTGGCCACCACAAGTGTGGAAGGGTATGCTCAGATGTGAGTCCCTTGCTCACTGCACCATCAGGATTCAAGCAAGCCGGGCCGAAGACGGCTGTAATGCCAGAAACCGGTCCCCGGAAGCTTGTTTCCTTTCCAGTAAAGAATTGGCTTGGTAGTTTGGTCTGCCCTGTTCCCATGATGCACTGGGCCAGGGTCAGACTAATTTGCATGTAGCCAGGTTCTGAGCTGGGATGGTGCAGTGAGCTAAAAAACGGTGATGGATCAAGCCCTGATCTTTTGACTGGGTAGGAGTGTTCTGCTTAATTCAGATACTCTGTCCATCACCACCCCCTTTATGAATCGTTTTGGCCACCACAAGTGTGGAAGGGTATGCTCAGATGTGAGTCCCTTGCTCACTGCACCATCAGGATTCAAGCAAGCCGGGCCGAAGACGGCTGTAATGCCAGAAACCGGTCCCCGGAAGCTTGTTTCCTTTCCAGTATAGAATTGGCTTGGTAGTTTGGTCTGCCCTGTTCCCATGATGCACTGGGCCAGGGTCAGACTAATTTGCATGTAGCCAGGTTCTGAGCTGGGATGGTGCAGTGAGCTAAAAAACGGTGATGGATCAAGCCCTGATCTTTTGACTGGGTAGGAATGTTCTGCTTAATTCAGATACTCTGTCCATCACCACCCCCTTTATGAATCGTTTTGGCCACCACAAGTGTGGAAGGGTATGCTCAGATGTGAGTCCCTTGCTCACTGCACCATCAGGATTCAAGCAAGCCGGGCCGAAGACGGCTGTAATGCCAGAAACCGGTCCCCGGAAGCTTGTTTCCTTTCCAGTAAAGAATTGGCTTGGTAGTTTGGTCTGCCCTGTTCCCATGATGCACTGGGCCAGGGTCAGACTAATTTGCATGTAGCCAGGTTCTGAGCTGGGATGGTGCAGTGAGCTAAAAAACGGTGATGGATCAAGCCCTGATCTTTTGACTGGGTAGGAGTGTTCTGCTTAATTCAGATACTCTGTCCATCACCACCCCCTTTATGAATCGTTTTGGCCACCACAAGTGTGGAAGGGTATGCTCAGATGTGAGTCCCTTGCTCACTGCACCATCAGGATTCAAGCAAGCCGGGCCGAAGACGGCTGTAATGCCAGAAACCGGTCCCCGGAAGCTTGTTTCCTTTCCAGTAAAGAATTGGCTTGGTAGTTTGGTCTGCCCTGTTCCCATGATGCACTGGGCCAGGGTCAGACTAATTTGCATGTAGCCAGGTTCTGAGCTGGGATGGTGCAGTGAGCTAAAAAACGGTGATGGATCAAGCCCTGATCTTTTGACTGGGTAGGAGTGTTCTGCTTAATTCAGATACTCTGTCCATCACCACCCCCTTTATGAATCGTTTTGGCCACCACAAGTGTGGAAGGGTATGCTCAGATGTGAGTCCCTTGCTCACTGCACCATCAGGATTCAAGCAAGCCGGGCCGAAGACGGCTGTAATGCCAGAAACCGGTCCCCGGAAGCTTGTTTCCTTTCCAGTAAAGAATTGGCTTGGTAGTTTGGTCTGCCCTGTTCCCATGATGCACTGGGCCAGGGTCAGACTAATTTGCATGTAGCCAGGTTCTGAGCTGGGATGGTGCAGTGAGCTAAAAAAACGGTGATGGATCAAGCCCTGATCTTTTGACTGGGTAGGAGTGTTCTGCTTAATTCAGATACTCTGTCCATCACCACCCCCTTTATGAATCGTTTTGGCCACCACAAGTGTGGAAGGGTATGCTCAGATGTGAGTCCCTTGCTCACTGCACCATCAGGATTCAAGCAAGCCGGGCCGAAGACGGCTGTAATGCCAGAAACCGGTCCCCGGAAGCTTGTTTCCTTTCCAGTAAAGAATTGGCTTGGTAGTTTGGTCTGCCCTGTTCCCATGATGCACTGGGCCAGGGTCAGACTAATTTGCATGTAGCCAGGTTCTGAGCTTGGATGGTGCAGTGAGCTAAAAAACGGTGATGGATCAAGCCCTGATCTTTTGACTGGGTAGGAGTGTTCTGCTTAATTCAGATACTCTGTCCATCACCACCCCCTTTATGAATCGTTTTGGCCACCACAAGTGTGGAAGGGTATGCTCAGATGTGAGTCCCTTGCTCACTGCACCATCAGGATTCAAGCAAGCCGGGCCGAAGACGGCTGTAATGCCAGAAACCGGTCCCCGGAAGCTTGTTTCCTTTCCAGTAAAGAATTGGCTTGGTAGTTTGGTCTGCCCTGTTCCCATGATGCACTGGGCCAGGGTCAGACTAATTTGCATGTAGCCAGGTTCTGAGCTGGGATGGTGCAGTGAGCTAAAAAACGGTGATGGATCAAGCCCTGATCTTTTGACTGGGTAGGAGTGTTCTGCTTAATTCAGATACTCTGTCCATCACCACCCCCTTTATGAATCGTAGTGTAATAGGTGCCCTCTCTCGCATCAGCGTGTACATGGCGCCAAGTGTCTATCAGCCCACGGTCAGGAAGCAAACGCACTAGTGTTTCATGAGTTTTTGTGTAGTAATGAGGGAGAGGATTGGACCTGTCAGCAGAAGGGCACAGAGCAGTATTAAAGTCTCCCCCCCAGAAGACATGAGTAGATCTCACTTTAAGAATGTGTCCCCATAGAGTAGTAAAGTAGTCTGAGTCATCAGTATTGGGCCCGTAGCAGCAGACAAGTGTAACTGACTGCGTACCCAGTGTGCCTTAGAGCATGCAACTCCTACCAGAAGGATCGCTGAAAGTACCGCCCAGAATAAAGGGTGTGTTCCTTTTGACTAAAATTAGAGTACCACAGGAGTAGGTAGAGTCTGTTGATGCCAGACAAATTAATATTAAAAAACACCAACAGTGATCCCCAACCCACCCCCACCCACAGCAGCACCCCAATCGTGCCGGTAATACATTGCCCACCCCACTTCCAAGAACATTTTTACATTATAGTCCAGGTCTATCGAGTCCAACAAAAACAGAAGTCCAGCTGATTAGGGGGATCTCCCATATAGGGGGTCGCTGGTGGGTCACGGGTTCCTCCTTTCTCTCATGAGCTGCTAGGCAGCTACCCACTCGAGTGGGGATGCGATGGAAGAGAGAGGCAGGGTACTCGGCATAGTTCAGGACTAACACTCTAACCATATATTAAAGCCGTTTAGCCAACGTGTTAGGTTCGCATACAGAAAGTTGCACTTCTCTGTCCAATATGCGCTGGAACCAGTCAGGAACTTCGGAGATGAGTGAGATGAATGCAGCCACAGAGTTCAACACTAATTCACCTCAGAATCTGAATTTCTGAATACAACGGTTGCAGCAGAGGATGTGAGGTGCGAGAGAGGTACAGCAGGATACAATGCCCTTCCGGAGGTCAGTCCTCAGCGGGAGATGAAGATCTGGATTCACGGTTATATGAGGTTCCTCTCGGTGATCTTAGGTTAACAGATTTGAGGAAGTCCTCCGCTTGTTGTGGGTTGGAGAAGATGGTGTGTTTGCCCTGGTAGGATATTCGCAGGCACGCCGGATACAGGAGCGCATATTCGATCTGCGCTTTTCGAAGTTTTTGCTTAACAACCATGAATTTGCGCCTCGCTTCCTGCACAGCAACAGTGAAGTTCAGAAAGATCATGAATTCCAGCCCTTCATGCCGCAGCGGTCTGTTCTCTCGGGCCATTCTTAGTGCAGTGTTGCGGTTCCTGTAATTAAGGAGGCGGGCCTCAATTGGTCGAGGTGCAACGCTCCACAACAAGCTGCAAAGAGAAGTCTCCATCACCACATGAACCCCTCAGGAGGCGTTCCACAAAGTCCTCCAAGCGGCCCGTATTGGTACTTTCTGAAATGCCCATCATCTGGATATTATTACGACTGCTGCGAGCCTCCGAATCCTCGTTCTTTGCAGCGATGACTTTGAGCAGCTTATCCATCTGCTGCAGTTGTGAGGTGGTGTCTTCAGGGTCTGATATACGACATTCTACTTCCTTGATCTGCTTGTCGTGCTTATCCACCTTCTGAATTAAGAAATCTAAGCGGCTGTTCAAGGTGTCCATTTTCCCAGATAAGTCAGTGAGGCCGTCCTGCATAGCGAGAAGCAACGTTTTGACCTCGACTTCAGGCGTTGAAGACTGCATCTGTACCTGTTCCCCACTAAATTGGATAGATTCCTCCGGGTTGGACCGCATGACCACCTTCTTGGCGTCGAAGACCAGCCTGGACTGACGGCTGTCCGGTTTACCCATGCTATCTGTAAGGAATGACAATACGCGGGTAGGCGCCGACAGTAATTAGGCAGTTTTTCATTTTCTGTAGTCCCTATTAGTTGCAGGGTGTATGTGAGAGAGTATTGGGAGCCCAGAAGTCTCCCTCAGGGGTTCACCGACAGTCCCCACTCCACAGACTCTGCTCCGTAAGAAGAGATACTGTCCTCCCAGCTGTTCAGGATCTAAAGCCACTGTCTCCGCAGAGTATGGAGGAACAGGTGAGGGCACACTGGTGGCAGTCTACGGGATTGTCAGGGGCTTGAAGGAGATTAGCTTAGAAGAAAGCGCCAGGTATATGGAAGTCTCTAACCCAACACGAGGCGTCCTGCCGAAAGCCCAGGTTAGCACGTGCTAACGCGGGATTACTGGTTACTAATTATCTTACCAAATCCCAAACTATGTCGATTGAATCGTTGGTACCTGTCTTGGAGTAAAAGGTAATCTCGCAATAAGTCAATCAATTTAAGAACTTACACCACTCTAAATGACCACTGACCAAATTTAAGTTTTAAAGATTTAATATAAAGTCAAAGATAACTGAAGATACAAACTTCTCAAAATGAGATTCAAAAGGTATATCGGTATCACTATGAACATGAACTTTTTGAATAGTCTGAGTCTGCAAAACAGAATAATAAGTACAAGCTCGAAAACCATCAGGGTTGCCAAAATGGATACAAGTTGCAACCTCAAAGTCATTACAGAAAAGAAAATTAAGGTTAGTCTGTCCCTACACTACACTAAATGACATCCCTACTTAGCAAGATCTTAACCCTCTAGGTGTCAGCCGTGGTGACTTCCTAAGAAGATCACGCACTTCTCTTTGTCTCTTCTCTGATAATGGGTCTCTCCTGATCAGCCTATCTGCCTACCCATCCGCTTCTTTAGGCTCCCAAAATCATCTGCTCTGCTCTCCTCCCGGGTCTCTTTCCCTAATATCAAATCACATTTTCAATAGAAACGCCCCTTGGGACGCCCCTCACGTGGTACATCTTTGCGCGGCAAACTCCATGATGGTACTCTTGAAGACCCTCGTTATAGTTGACCTTGGTTCCCAGGCTTCTTCTTCCGTGCGCTGATACCCCCTGAAATTCCTGGAAACTCCTACAGGCCTGCGCAAGGCGCCACTGAACAAAGTCCCTTTCATTCGAGCTGATTAGGACCCTCGCACCTGCATGCAGCTCGTCCTGCAGTGGGCCTCAAATTCCAGACTCCACCATATCTTTAGTCATAAAACACTCTCAAAGCTCGGTGCTGGACACCTCGCGACCTCTTCTCTAACGAGCACATGACGATTTACACGACATGACATTATCTCCTCTGGCCTACTTGATTTACATGCAGCAGGTCCCTGCACTCTTAAAACGTTAACTTGATTTAAACAGCAAACATTCTTAACTAGCATACGTTTCTAAAATAACACATCTATAAAGCATATACTTTTCCCTAAGTTCAATAGTACATTTGGAAGAACCATGTCAACCTTATCTCACATTAATTTAGCAGCACGTTCAGGTTTGCTGTGAATTGCCCTAAGGCCTACACATAATACTGGACTTTCAAAGTTACATTTAATTCGGACATGATTCTTTTAACATGAGAACATGAGGTTTTCACATGTATTCCAACATTTCTACATTAATCTCACACCGTTATAATTATAGTTACTCTACTTAACATTCTATACGTTTCACTACTGAATATAAACCACTCGTGTGCAAAACATGTTTAAACTAACTACGTGCTTGTAAATATGGCGTACTTATACATTTTTTTTCAAACTTGTGCTCTCTCAGTCCCCCCTTTGATGACCTTCAGGGGTCATCATCACCAAGACATTAAAAATGTAGAACCTTTTAAAGTGAAGACAGGGCAGTTCCACCTCTTTTCATACTCTCTAATGCTTTCAGACTCTTATATTGAGTGTCCTGCATCGCTGTCAACTCTTCTTCCTGTTTCTTCATAGCTCTCTGTAACCTATTTGCTCTATAACATTGATACAAACGCACCAATCCCCACAAAGTGATTACACAAATCACAATTATGATGATGGGTTTCAATATGTACCAAACGATACCCTTTCCTAAGTTGGCAAACCAACTTCCAACTTTACCCATTCCATGGCCTACTTTTTCCCACACATTTACCTTTGCCAGGTCCTCAATTTCGTAGTGTATGGCAGTGATGTTTTGTATATACTTCTCTAGAGGCTTTGAATTGTCTGGAATGTAAGTACAGCATTCCCGGACCTTCAAGGCCTTACAGACTCCTCCCTCTTTTGCTAACAGAACATCTAAAGCAAGTCGGTTCTGAAGAACCATCGCCCTAATCGATTGCATCTCCCCTTCTATCAGCATCAAGGATCTTGCAGTACTGGCAGATAGCCTATCTACGACTGTAGCTAACCTCCTGATCTTAATGTCATTCATTATCAATCCTAAGAAAGGGAATGCAGCACCTAGTACATCTCCAACTACCTCTGCTGCACCCAGCCCTCGCTTCCATCTAGTCGTTATTTCTTTCTTAGGCGTGTCTAACTTCTCAACATGATATATTTTAGGGAAGACAACAGCCAGATAGCATGATCCGTACCAATTATCTGGTAACTTCACATAGGCATATCTTCCACATACAAAATATACATTTGGTATTGCTTGCATCCCTTTCATAAAGTTCTTAGAGTAATACTCCAATTGAAAGGCATGTTCACAATGGACTTGACCTACATAAAAGTTTTCATAATATGAGTAACTCCTGTGAATGCACAGTTTTCCCCGTTTATCCTTATCCAAAGCAATTGGACCAATACTACCTTTTCTTTGATGTGCCCTCTCCTCCTTGGTCCAATCTGTTTCCCATTGTCCTGATGCTTTCAAAATCTTCTGCCTCCTGTATCTAGTATCTACCTGTGCTATAAACTTTTTCTCAACTTCTGATATTTGACAAGTCAGATTGTTTCTTCGAGCATGTGAAGTATCTAACGTTTTCCATGGAATAAACCATTTGTGTAATCTGTCTTCGCTTTTGTAATAGTCCCATTTGTTCAAATGCTTGAAATTCGGAACCTCTGGCAATGTCGAGTCGAAATTCGAGAAATAATACTCGAATCCTTCTCGTCCATAAAACATGCTCAACAATAAACTGCACGTTATTCCATATGTCAACGGAAGATGATGGTATCTGATACCCTCCTCCACTGAAGCTGGTAATTGCATACAAACATAACAATCCTTCACTTCCATGGCATCAACATATTCATAAAGCAATTTAGCATAAGCATTTGACTTGTAATTTCCCTGTGACTCGTCGGTGTGAAGCCTTTTTATTTCTGCATCTAACAATGCTTTGTCTTTCTCATTGATGTTTCCCTTCTCTTTAATAATGGTAGTTTTCGGTGTTGATACTCCCTTATCCTCCTTAACTGCGGTTTCATCCCCTTCGTGTCCCGCTAGGAATGAAACAGTTACCACTAAAATTATAAGAGAAACCACTACTCCTAAAAGTATAACAGCTATACATTTTGCCCTGCGGTTCGGGTTGCCAGCCTCCATGTTCTCAAACAGTGTAGTTTTTGACTTTCTTCCAGCATTCACTTCCTCTTCTTTTCAAACAAAGTCTTTCTCTCTTGCAATGTCTTTCTTTGAACACTTGGAAGCTTGACAATTTGTTTCCGCAAAACAGTTCAAAGTCCAGTAGAAAATAGACAACCCTAGCCCTTCTCCATCCACTAAAATGAAACCCCTATCACTTTTCTTCTTCCACTCGGCGCTAGGTTATCTTGCAACAAGTTTACAATTTCTTTTCAAAAGTCTTGTTTTCATCTAAAGTTAGGTATGACTCAAGGAGTGACACTACTTCTTCATAAATGTCCATCCGAAGTATCATTCCCTCAGGTTCTGGACAGTTCGTACCACAACATGGAAAGTCAACTTTTTCTAGGATTATTCTCCTTATTTCGCTCAAGACAAGTGGACGGACAAAATTGAGAGTTAGCGTTTTTTCAATTTCCACTCCTGGTACTATCAGTTCTACATCCACAATTACAAAGGGGTCCGTTCTAATCAAGATCACTTTCTTCACCTTTCCAGTTCTGCGCCCCTTTGAAGACATTCACAATAAGGTATTAATCCACAACAATAAGCGCTCCTAGCATTTCTACTATTCGCTCAAGCATTTCCAAATGAAGAAGAGTTCCCTCCAATATTGGATATCGTGAACAGCAAACTGGAAACTCAACTGTCTCTAGAATCAATTTTCTTATTCCACTCAGGAGAGCAGGATGAACGATGTTGAGTGTCAGCAACCTTTCGGTCTCCGCTCCTGGCAGTAGAAACCTTATTTGCACTGTGATGATCGGGTCAGTTCTGATCAGTTCCACTTCCCTGATCCTCCCTGTTCTGTGTCTCCCAGACATCTGCAACGAGGTAGGTCCAGTCGGGAGTAGAGTATCTTCTACTAGGCACTCGCACCCTCCTTGATCTTCTAAGACCCTCCTCGGCTTGATCCTGGATATCTTCTTCTGGATCTGAGTCTTCGGATATAGGAGTAAGCGTTTCTTCCTGGGCCGACCTCAAACTTAGCCTTCTTCTCCTAGTTGGCCAAGTGGCAGCTCCAAGCCTTATTCTCCTATTCCTTGTCCTCCCACTTGGTTCTTGGTCGCTCCGATACGGATCTGAGTCTGAGTCGTATTCACTTCTGCTCTCTCCTTCAGTTGCGTCTTCTGTCTCACTGCCGTCCTGCCTTCGCTCTTCTTCTGAATCCGATGCGTTCCCAACTTCTTCCGACACCTCCTCAGCTGCCTCAATCCCTTCTTGCGACTCTTCTTCCACTTCCGGGCTTTCGTCTGGGATGGGAGCTGTTCCTTCTAGAGGTGCTGGAACTCTTCGAGTATGGGATGCATGGATCCAATTTGGCAGCCCCCCGCACTTCACCGCGGTGTTCGTGATCAGGATTACCTGAAAGGGCCCACGCCAGCGAACATCTAGGCAGTTCTTCCGGACGTGTTTTTTAACTAAGACCCAGTCCCCTGGGTTCAGGTCATGACACAGGTTCCTCGCTGCTGGAACTTCAGCCGCATGCACCTGAAGGGACACAGAATGGATGGCGTCAGACAGTCCTTTACAATAATCCAAGATCAGATCATCTGTAATATTCAATAGAGCAGTAGTTGGAACTGTAGGAAGTCTCATGGCCCTCCCCATCAGGATCTCGTGGGGAGAGAGACCTGTCCTCCTATCAGGTGTGCTGCGCATGCTCATGAGCACTAAAGGAAGAGCATCTGGCCAACTCAAGGATGTGGATGCCACTACTTTAGCCAATCTATTCTTCAAAGTGCCATTCACTTGTTCCACAATTCCTGAAGCTTCTGGTCGATAACTACAATGCAGCTTTTGATCGATATTCAGTGTGGAGCACAACATCTTCACTATTTCGCTGTTAAAATGTTTTCCTCTGTCAGATTCCAAAGAGGCAGGCACCCCGAAGCGCGGTATCAACTCCCTGAGCAACAATTTAGCCACTGTGAGTGTATCGCACCTACGTGTAGGGTACGCTTCAACCCATCTGGAAAATACGCATACAATCACCAACACATACCGAAGGCGATTGACTCTTGGCATTTCGATGAAATCTAGTTGCATTCTATTGAAAGGCCCCCCCGACCTCCCAATGTGACTCAGTGTGACTGGTGTTCGTTTGCCTACGTTCAGCTGTTGGCAAGTAACACATCGCTTACATACTGATTCTGCTGCTATTCTGAATTTCGGGCAATACCAAGTCTGCCTAAAAACTCTCATCATAGCATCCCTTCCTAGATGTACTGGACCATGTATTTCTCTCGCCATGGGATTAGCTAATTCTTCAGGTAACACAGCTCTCCCATCTGCTGAAACCCAAAAATCCATTTCACTTCGCACACAACCTGCTATTTCCCATGCCTTTTTCTCTGTTTCAGGTGCGTTCTCCTGCATTATTCTTAAATCCTCCCAAGTGTCTACAGTTTCTAACATCATACTTAATTCAGTCTTTTCTTCTGCACCTTCTATTTCCACCTTTGAGAAAGAATAACTTTGTTCCGCACAATAGCGTGCGACTTCATCAGCATATCTATTACCTTGTGACACAAAATCTGTATTCTTAGTATGAGCTACACACTTCACTACTGCGATGTCAACAGGACCTTGTAATGCTTCTATCAGCAATCGCACAAATTCTCCATTTCGAATGGGCGAACCAGAGGAGGTCATGTAACCCCTCTGAGACCACAACTGCCCGAAATCATGAACCACACCGAAACCATATTGGCTGTCCGTGTAGATGGTGACTCTCTTTCCATTTCCTGCTATGCAGGCACGAGTTAGGGCAATAATCTCTGCTACCTGTGCGGAATGTACTCCTTCCAGGCAAGCGGCTTCCACAACTCCAGTAATGGTACAAACAGCATAAGCTGCTCTCAACCGACCAGTATCGTCTCTTAAACATGAGCCATCAACAAAGTAAATTTCATCGGGGTCTGACAATGGCTCATCCACAATATCTGGTCTGGGTTTCGTGCATAGTTCAGTCACATCAAGGCAATCGTGGTCTTCACATCCTTCGCCTTCTATTACCGTAGGTAATGGCATCAAAGTAGCAGGATTCAAGACAGAACATCTCCTGAGAGTCACGTTTTCTGCGGCAAGTATAACTTGCTCGTAACGCGTGAGCCTGCTATTGGTCAGATGCTGCGTCTTCGTCCTGGTCATTAACAATTCAACTGAATGTGGTACATATACCACTACTGGATGTCCCATCACAATACTCTCGCTCCTTTCAATGCTGACACCCGTTGCAGCAACGGATTTGAGACATCCGGGCAACGCTGCGGCTACTGGATCTAATGTAGCCGAAAAATATGCAACTGGTCTACGGGCATTACCGTGGGTCTGTGCCAAGACTGACAAAGCACATCCCTCTCTCTCACAGCAATAGAGTGAAAATGACTTTTCGTAATCTGGCATTCCCAGAGCCGGAGCACGACATAAATCGTCTCTCAGCTGTAAAAACGCCACCAGACATTCTTCATCCCATGGTACCGGATCACTCACCTCCTTGTGCGTCAGTTTCTGTAAGGGCTTTGCTTTCAGTGAAAAGTTAACTATCCACTGTCGGCAGTAACCCACCATTCCTAGGAACATTCTAACTTCTCTCTGTGTTGTAGGCGCATTCATTTTCATTATCGCCTCAATCATCTCCGGGGACACCTTACGTTTCCCTTTTTCTAACCTGTGCCCTAGATACTGTACTTCTGTCAAACAATACTGCAACTTGCTTGGAGATACCTTATGTCCATTTTCAGCTAAATGATTCAGTAAGGCAATTGAATCTACTTTACAGGCTTCCTCTGTTTCTGACGCAACAAGTAGGTCATCTATGTACTGTACCAGAACCGAGTTCTGTGGCAGTACTAGATTCTCAAGATTCTTCTTCAACAACTGATTAAAGATGGATGGGCTATCTGTGAATCCTTGTGGGATTCGACACCATGTTAGAACGCGATCTTCCATTTTAAAAGCGAAAAGGTACCTGCTCTCTTCATCCAATGGGATTGAAAAGAAAGCCTGACAAAGATCTATCACTGTGAACCATTCTGCTTGACATGGTATTTGAAACAGTATCACTGATGGATTCGGTACCACGGGACAACATGAAACGACTATGTTGTTAATTTTTCGTAAATCCTGCACTATCCTGAATTTCCCGCTAGGTTTCTGCAAACCCATAATCGGGGAGTTACAAGGACTACCCACAATTTCTTTCAGTATTCCCTGTTGTATCATTGACTCGATCACAGGTTTTATTCCCGCAATCGTTTCCTGGGACAATTTGTATTGAGGCGTTCTTGGAAACTCAACATTTGGTTTTACCAGATTTTTTACCGGTTCTACCCCTTTAATCAATCCTATATCTTCTCCTGTGAAATCCCACACCTCTGACGCCACTGCATCTCTTAAATCTTGTGGAAGATCTTCTACAGTCAGAGTAGGATATAGTTCTACACAGAATTTTGAATTGGCCACCTTAAAGGTAGCATCATCGTCGGTAGTCTGTACCTCCACTCCTTGTGGGGTGCAGTATATGGTGCAATTCAATTTGCACAACAAATCCCTTCCTAACAGACATACCGGACTCGAGTCACAAACCACAAACTGATGTTCGTTCATGTGGTTTCCAATTTTCACAGACACTGGTTCTGTCAAGGGACTAGTCATTCTTTTATTTGCGACTCCTACCACCTGGATTGTTTCCCCTGACATTGGCAAGTCTGGAACCACCGCTGATCTCAGAGTCGAACGAGTAGCCCCAGTATCCACTAAGAACGTAGTGGGACACCCTGCCACTTCTGCCTCAACAAATGGCCCTCTTTGATCCACTTCTAGGACTGCCCCGAGGGTACAATCCTCTTCACTGCTCACCCGTTGTCCTGTCAATGGGTCAATGTAATAACACTTTTCTTCCTCGATAAACAGAGGCATTTGTTTAAAGACCTTTCCCCCAGCTGCTATCTTCGGTGGCTGTGGGAATTGGGCCCGTGGAGCCGAAGTCCCCCCTTTGGCCACCTTACTACTTGGGACTGTCACCTTTTGCACTGGGTCTTCTTGGACCTGTTCTTCTACTTCTAGCTCTCCATTTTCAGGGTTAAAGGGACACTCGCGTCGCCAATGCCCCACCTGGTGACACTGATGACACTTTGTCGTTTTCTTTAAAGTGGCAAAGTCTATCCTAGGTCTCTGCCCTTCCTCATTGTCCTTATTCTGACCGTTTGGTTTTCGTCCCATCCCCTGCTTCTGCTGGCCACCCTTCCCAGCGGACTGCATTTGCACCACCATCAATTTCTCCTTTAGATTCTTGGCTTTAGAATCTATCTCGTCACTGCAGTACCTCGCATATCGTAAAATCTCATCTAGTGGTTTGTTCTGCCAACAGATTAAATGTTGCTGTATCATCAAACAAATATCAGGTCTCAACCCCAAGACAAACTTTGACACAAACTGCCCTATATCTTTGGGATCCATTACATCTAGTCCACTGTATTGCTTGAATGTTTTCAATAATCTTTCATAAAACTCGTGAACTGTCTCCTTGGGTTCCTGCCTTGTTCGGTCTATTTTTACCCAATCTATATCCTGTGGTGGTACCTTATCTTTCAGCCATGCTATTACCCTTTCATACTTTCGCATGACAATCTCAGACGGTCCATTAGTCCGAGCATCCCTCAATGGTTCAGCATTTGGCCATTCGACACTAGTCTTACAAGGGGTCCACAGATCAGATGGGACCACGATGTCAAACAACGTGTTCAAATCAATCCACAGTACTTTCGAGATTTTGACAAACCTCTCTACCTGTTTATACCATTCGACTGGATTGTCCCGCAACTTCGGAAATGAGTTGGTAAATGCAGCTAAATCTCCTCTACTCCAGGGCACATGTACATAATTTCCGTTTGATATTTCTCGCAAAGGGAATGCCTCCATCTGCATTACCCTTCCCTCAGGGGTCATCACATTTGTACTTCGCCTAACTGTGCCCTTTTTCGACCACCTTTCTTCCCATTTATCCAGTTCCCTCCACACTCGTATCCCTGTTACCAGCTCTCTTATGTGTGTCTTTAATCCAGTAGTTCTCTTCTCATCTAGATCCTGGTCTGCGTACTGTAATCTGTGGTTACTCTGCAATGCCCTTGTCCTAGACAAATCCACGGCATATCTATCTGCCAAATCAGTCAGTTTCTCATGAAACGCTCTAGCTTTCCTAGTAATATCCTTTGCCATGAACAATAACTCATCCTGTTCATACAATTCTATCCTTTCCAAAGGCAATGTTCCATCTATTATCTCATCAACATCTGATTTTAAACTGGTAACATCAAGCCTTTTTGCCTTAATTTCAGCTTTCAAGACACTCAATTTAGCTCCTCCATCCGCATCTCTCCCATCCCAGCTCCGAGATCTACGTTTAGGTATTGGTGAATTATAGGGAGTCCTCCCCTGTTCCCATCTCTCTAGATCCCATGCCTTTCCATCTTCTCGGGGTGGGTGGTGAAACACTCCTTCATGCCTCCTAGCCCCTCTCTCCCCATCCGGGCTAGTTTCACGGGATGCAGGGTAAGATGTTCCATTACTCCCTCTTTCTTCCCTACTTCCCTGTGACTCCTGATTATTCGAGGCGTGGCGGGACCTATCGCTGTTCTCCTTTCTCCAATGTTGAACGTCTTCCCCGAGTGTATGATGAAGGCACCTAAACCTATTCTGAAAAGCCCGCACCGCCTCATCTCCTCCTTTCCCCCAGAGACGGGACATTTCCTCACATTCTACAATCCTAGTATTTTGTTCCGGCTGTTCTCTCTGATTTGTAGGACATGCATCCCCTCTATTCTCTTGACTTTGGCCTTCCCGGCCCTGACTGCTTTCGCTGGCCCCACAATGAGATACAGTCCCGTTACCCCTGCTTTCCCACCCTGGTTCTGTTCTTGTCCTGTTACTTGGAGATACTATGGACCCGTCCCATTCCCTCAAATCAGCTCTTAACTCTGAAAAAGATCTTGGCCGTGGTCCCCTTAGATCCATTGGTCCTCTCGGACCTCCCTGTTCTGAATTGGGACCGACAGTTGTGTCTAATGGTGTGTTCCATGTTACCGAACCTGGCAGTTGTTTCCATGCATTTGTCACATTATTCCTCCTTTCCATCTCAATCCTTTCCCTATCCAATTGCCTTTGTTGTTCCCCTCTATCTCTCTCAGAATTATAGATCGAAACTATGGGTCCTATGGTAACAGGCACTTGAAGAGCGTCTGGCAATCCCACAGACTCAACCCTTTCTGTGGTTGGCGTTTTCTGCACTACAAACCTTCCCACTACACTCTGTACAGTGTTGTTTGGAGGTGTTTCTCCACTTTTGATAGGTGTCCATTCCGATATAGGGAGTGGTGTATATCCCTCTATGTCATTCCCATCTTCCCTTGCGAGCCCTCTATCTTCTATCAACTCCACTCTCGGAGGTGGTCTATCCATTAACAATCTGTTTATCAGATTGTCCTCCGACTCGCTTTCCTCGTCTTCTTCCATGAGGTTTCCTCCTCCTGACACCTCCCTCATCGGATACATTTTCTCCACCTCGATAGTCTGTACTCTCCAACGCTTTTCCTCCTCATCCCATTTGGAATCTCGCACTGCCCTTACCGATCGCGTCAGTCTTTGTTGACGCCTGTTCAAATTTCGGTCGTGTGCAGCCTTAATCCATGCATTAAGAGCCTCAAACTGTGTTGGTCTGGGCGAGGGTTTCAATGAGGACATGGTTGCTTTTAGCCGATGTAACACCTCTAATTTAAACGTCCCGTACCTCGGGAACTGCATTTCCTCATTCCCTTCCGTAAGCTTATTCCAAGCCCCAATCCACAATATCGTATGCAGCCCAACATTCGTTGCCATATAATGAGCTGGCGTACCCTCTGGGGGAGCCTCTTCCCCGTAATAATGTTCACTTCGTTTACGTTTAAAAATCCCTTTCAAACACTTAAAACACTTCATGATTTCTCTTTTCTCCGCGTTTGTTTACTTCCTGATGATATTCCACCAATCTCAGCCCCGTTCTCACTAACTGGCCTATCCGTACGCGACTTTCCTCCGACGTCACTCTAGCCGCCCAACCAGAGCGCGGCTCTAGCTAACGTCACACCAACCGCTCAATCAGAGCGCGGCTCTAGTCGACGTCACCCGTCCCCCTTCGCAGCAGTTCCCCTCCTTTCTCAGCTCGTCTCCTCGGTCATGCACGCATCCCATTCATACTCTGAAAAATGATTACTTCCGTCCAAGCGATCACCTTTCTTGACTGTACGCCCACAGTCTTTCTGTAGTTGTCACCTTAACTTGGCAAAATGTCTTTCCGTTTACTTCCAGACAATCGCCTTCTCCGATAGGTTACTCACACGCAGTAACTTTCGACCAGCGTCCGTTACTCATACACTCACTCTTACACTCCCCCTATCTTGGATCCACGGCGGTCAATGGTACCTCGTGACCTCCGTACTATGGTCGACAACTACCCTGGATGTTCGATACACCCAAAACCACTTAAGCTCTGGCCTGAACTTAAGATTTCACCAGTTCACCCGTTTACCAGGTCACCAGCTTACCAGGTTGCGCGCGCTCACAACCTTCTCTCATTCACACTACAGGCATTCAACTCCGCAAGACATTACAATACAAATACAACACAAAACACCGCAATCTGTTCACGCATGACCCTTTTTATACTCACTCTCCGATACTGCTGCTTTTCTCGCACCGTCTGCACCTTTCGGCACACGATTCTTCCGCTGCTCGTCTCTCGGCGTCTCGGGCCTTGGGGTAAACTAACCTCTCTAGATTACCTTCCTCAAGAAGATAACCATCCTCACTCTGCTACCAACTGCTAACGCGGGATTACTGGTTACTAATTATCTTACCAAATCCCAAACTATGTCGATTGAATCGTTGGTACCTGTCTTGGAGTAAAAGGTAATCTCGCAATAAGTCAATCAATTTAAGAACTTACACCACTCTAAATGACCACTGACCAAATTTAAGTTTTAAAGATTTAATATAAAGTCAAAGATAACTGAAGATACAAACTTCTCAAAATGAGATTCAAAAGGTATATCGGTATCACTATGAACATGAACTTTTTGAATAGTCTGAGTCTGCAAAACAGAATAATAAGTACAAGCTCGAAAACCATCAGGGTTGCCAAAATGGATACAAGTTGCAACCTCAAAGTTATTACAGAAAAGAAAATTAAGGTTAGTCTGTCCCTACACTACACTAAATGACATCCCTACTTAGCAAGATCTTAACCCTCTAGGTGTCAGCCGTGGTGACTTCCTAAGAAGATCACGCACTTCTCTTTGTCTCTTCTCTGATAATGGGTCTCTCCTGATCAGCCTATCTGCCTACCCATCCGCTTCTTTAGGCTCCCAAAATCATCTGCTCTGCTCTCCTCCCGGGTCTCTTTCCCTAATATCAAATCACATTAAAACGTTAACTTGATTTAAACAGCAAACATTCTTAACTAGCATACGTTTCTAAAATAACACATCTATAAAGCATATACTTTTCCCTAAGTTCAATAGTACATTTGGAAGAACCATGTCAACCTTATCTCACATTAATTTAGCAGCACGTTCAGGTTTGCTGTGAATTGCCCTAAGGCCTACACATAATACTGGACTTTCAAAGTTACATTTAATTCGGACATGATTCTTTTAACATGAGAACATGAGGTTTTCACATGTATTCCAACATTTCTACATTAATCTCACACCGTTATAATTATAGTTACTCTACTTAACATTCTATACGTTTCACTACTGAATATAAACCACTCGTGTGCAAAACATGTTTAAACTAACTACGTGCTTGTAAATATGGCGTACTTATACATTTTTTTTCAAACTTGTGCTCTCTCACACGTATGGGCATTGTCAGGATATGTTTGCCGTTACAGGTGGTGGTCTCGAAAGAAGTAGGCTTAGGAGCAGAGCCCAGGCAGCAGTTTGGCGCAATAGGTCAAGCCTCTACAGAGGAGGAAATTGTGCAGTCCAATTTGTGTCCACAACGCTGAAAGACGTAGGAGCAGGGCGCAGCGGGAGGTGCTCCGAAGGGGCACCAAAGGAGGATGTCCGCGTGCGATGGGGTCACAAAGGGAGTTTGCCCCCAAATGGCTGCCTGTAGAGAGATACGGCCCCCCGCAGCGGTGTCAGGAGGTTTCAGTTATGCTGCAGGCCCACAGCTCTCAGCTGCCACAGCAACTGTTGTTCAAGGATGGCGTAGCATACAGGGGTGCTGCAGGCAGAGGAGCGGGTGACGCAGGCCGGTGTGACGAGTAGGCTCCACGTACAACAGGCCGCTTTAGGTTATGGGCTGGTGAGGCCTAGCGACATTCAGCAGTCTCCGCAATGTGGCAGCGCGGCGGCCGATATCTTGCTGGTAGATAGTGGTGTGCAGTAGGGGTGTCTGTTAGTGCTGCGGTGCCCCCCTGCATCGTGTCAGAAGACCAGGAATGCTGCGGCAAATGTAGCACCTCTCTCCCCACGTACCGCCCCAACTTGTAGCATTAGCGGTGAGACAGATGGTGTGAGGATCGCAGCGGATGATCGCCGATGTAGGATAGCTCAAGCCCTCATCATAGTTCTGGAGGGAATTGAAGACGTGGATGCGCGTCAGCACCCTGCCAGCGGCCGGGATGTGCAGTTTGGAGCAAGTGCCGCTATCGCTGCTGCATCTGTCCAAAGGCGTGTATGTGTTAGGGGTGACAGCAGGGAGGCAGCCCACCTCAGTGCCCGTGGGCCGCCGGCATGAGTAGAAGTGAAGTGGTGATGTAATGGGTGAAGTGGTGATGTAATGGCCGCGGCCAGGCCCGCAGCCACGTGGAATCCCCGGGTTTGCGTAGTGGCGGAGTCCGCGCAGGACCACAGGTAGGGCGTCTCCCTCATCCCACGCTCGCTCAAACTTGGTCCTGAGAATTCCGATCAGGATCGCAGGGCGGTGATTTTTTTCACAGGAGTGAGCACAGCTCCAGAGGGTAAAGCGGCATTGTTTTTTAGCAATTTTTTATGCAGGTTAGAGGATAATAAATGAAATAGTATGCTGCCATGTGTCCGGAGCCTCACTGACGCGTGGCCATCTTGATCGTGCACCGCCTAGCACACCCACATTTCAAAGGTTTAAGGTGATGGGTTACTGTCCCTCGACTCATGCTGATCCCAGGGGAAAATCCAATGCAGAAATTGCCCAACATGATGCAGAGCCCATGAAACATCGAGCAAACTGCAACTTTTTATTAAGAAGTGGCTGCCCACTTCCCCATGGAGATATGCAACTGTGAGTATTCCTTATTCTGTGAGACAGGATAACAACCATTATTGTGGTATGTAATGGAAATGATCATACCTTACTGCCCTATACTACTCTATCTATTATACAAAAGCTGTTTGTCGACTACCACATCCATTCAGACGTTTTTTAAGGAGTGGCCCTGGGACACTCGCCTCTTCTCCTTGGGGCTTGAGCTGCTTGGTGATGTGAACATGAATAGATAAATAATATTTGCTCATTATTACAAGACAATAAGAGATAGAGTGAAAGTAGGAATGTGACAACAGGACTGTGTATTCTGATATTTAGCTTTTTGTATTAAAAAAATAGATATCTAGTATTAGCATACCAAGTACTATTGACTAAGAAGTCAGACCTGCTGGAAGATAACACATATGCTACAGGGACACTTACACCTCCATTCTCAACTACAAGGTTTCAGAGTCTCTGACCTGGAATTATTGCATTCACAAACTCTGAACCCAATAGTTTTGGACCCAGAAACCCCAGACTCAGAGACATATGGGTAGCTGTGGGCCGCTGTAATTCCTTTCCCCCACCTGTTCTTGTACTTCAGTATGGGGGCAGAAAAATATTTTCCATTGACAGTGATCTATATATAAATGCCCACTGTCTTTCACTACCAAACGTCTCACCATCTGTTTGCTACCCAACTTTTCTACCTCTTCTCTCTCTCTCTTCCTAGTCCTGCTTTACCTTTTCTTTCAATTTCTATCTATTTTCTCTATCAGTATCCCCTCTCTTCTTCATCTCTCTATGCCCCTCCACTCTTTTTCGGTATACCCTTGCTACCCCACCTCACTATCTATACAGCCTTCTTCGTACATTGCTATTACTCACATCTCTGTCTCTACTTCTTTCTTTATCACACAACACACTTTATGTCTCACCCCGTTTTTCTCACACTCTCTTCCTATCACAATATCAACCTCCCCACTCTTTATGTTCCTCATCTATGTTTACCTACTTTAATTATTTTATCTCATCAGCTCATCTCACTTTCTACCCTTCACAGTTTTCCTTTCTTCCCTTCTCTCACTCGCAGCTCTCTTTCACTGACCTTTCTTTCCATATGCCTCTTCTCAATTGCCCCTCTCTTTTTCTCACAGCTCTTTTACCTTGCATTTCTTTATACATATACATCTCTCACAACCACATCTATTATCTCCCTTTATCTTTTGCTGCCTTTATGTCTAATTCACTTTTCTTTCTTACTTCAGTCACTGCATTTTCCTACAATGAAAAGCATGCATTTAACAGTAAGTATGTGAATATTTTTGATTAACTGTACAATTGAGGTTTGGTGACAACATGTTAGCATTGTCAATGACATATTTAAAGCTAATGTTTAAATGACAATCACTGCTGCAGTCTGAGAACATAGGCTGAACTATTGATGTAACCTTTATGTATGTAAGTGTATGCTATTTCTCTAGCGCTATCAGGGACCATAGATAAGCATAAAGTCAAAGAGTGATCGAAGTTGTAGGTGGGTTGTGAATGGTTAATGTAATGTGATGTAATCTTCTTTTAAGAAGTGAGTCTTCAACTCCTACCTAAATTGAAGCAGGGTTACAGATTTTTGGGAGAGAAAGATAAACTTGTATGTTGCATTGAATGCAGTGTAATTATGTGGCATGTAATTATGTGGCACTGAGTGGTATTTGGAGTGTATGTTGCATTGAGTGCTGTGTAATTATGTGGCGTGTAATTATGTGGCACTGAGTGGGATTTGGAGTGTATGTTGCATTGAGTGCAGTGTAACTATGTGGCGTTTAGTTATGTGGCACAGAGTGGGATTTGGAGTGTATGTTGCATTGAGTGCACTGTAATTATGTAGCGTGTACTTATATGGCACTGAGTGAGATTTGGAGTGTATGTTGCATTGAGTGCAGTGTAATTATGTGGCGTGTAATTATGTGGCACTGAGTGGTATTTGGAGTGCATGTTGCATTGAGTGCTGTGTAATTATGTGGGGTGAAATTATGTGGCACTGAGTGTGATTTGGAGTGTATGTTGCATTGAGTGCAGTGTAATTATGTGGCGTATAATTATGTGGCACTATGTGGTATTTAGAGTGTATGTTGCATTGGGTGCAGTGTAATTATGTGGCGTGTATTATGTGGCACTGAGTGGGATTGTACTCATTTGGCACTGAGTGGGATTTGGAGTGTATGTTGCATTGAGTGCAGTGTAAATATGTGGCGTGTAATTATGTGGCACTGTGTGGTATTCGGAGTGTATGTTGCATTGAGTGCAGTGTAATTATGTGGCACTGAGTGGTATTTGGAGTGTATGTTCCATTGAGTGCAGTGTAATTATGTGGCGTGTAATTATGTGGCACTGAGTGGTATTTGGAGTGTATGTTACATTGAATGCTGTGTAATTATGTGGCGTGTAATTATGTGGCGTGTAATTATGTGGCACTGAGTGGGATTGTACTTATTTGGCACTGAGTGGGATTTGGAGTGTATGTTGCATTGAGTGCAGTGTAAATATGTGGCGTGTAATTATGTGGCACTGAGTGGTACATGGAGTGTATGTTGCATTGAGTGCAGTGTAATTATGTGGGATGTACTTATGTGGCACTGAGTGGGATTTGGAGTGTATGTTGCATTGAGTGCAGTGTAATTATGTGGCGTGTAATTATGTGGCACTGTGTGGTACATGGAGTGTATGTTGCAATGAGTGCTGTGTAATTATGCAGCACTGAGTGGCATTTGGAGTGTGTGTTGCATTGAGTGCAGTGTAATTATGTGGCGTGTACTTATGTGGCACTGAGTGGTACATGGAGTGTATGTTGCATTGAGTGCTGTGTAATTACGTAACGTGTAATTATGTGGCACTGAGTGGGATTTGGAGTGTTTGCTGCATTGAGTGCTGTGTAATTATGTGGAGTGTAATTATGTGGCACTGAGTGGTATTTGGAGTGCAGGTTGCATTGAGTGCTGTGTAATTATGTGGCATGTACTTATGTGGCACTGAGTAGGATTTGGAGTGTATGTTTCATTGAGTGCAGTGTAATTATGTGGTGTGTAATTATGTGGCACTGAGTGGTACATGGAGTGTATGTTGCATTGAGTGCTGTGTAATTATGTGGAGTGTAATTATGTGGCACTGAGTGGGATTTGGAGTGTATGTTGCATTGAGTGCTGTGTAATTATGTGGAGTGTAATTATGTGGCACTGAGTGGGATTTGGAGTGTATGTTGCATTGAGTGTAGTGTAATTATGTGGCGTGTAATTATGTGGCACTATGTGGTATTTGGAGTGTATGTTGCATTGAGGGCAGTGTAATTATGTGGCGTGTAATTATGTGGCACTGAGTGGGATTGTACTTATTTGGCACTGAGTGGGATTTGGAGTGTATGTTGCATTGAGTGCAGTGTAAATATGTGGCGTGTAATTATGTGGCACTGTGTGGTATTCGGAGTGTATGTTGCATTGAGTGCAGTGTAATTATGTGGCACTGAGTGGTATTTGGAGTGTATGTTCCATTGAGTGCAGTGTAATTATGTGGCGTGTAATTATGTGGCACTGAGTGGTATTTGGAGTGTATGTTGCATTGAATGCTGTGTAAATATGTGGCGTGTAATTACGTGGCACTGAGTGGGATTGTACTTATTTGGCACTGAGTGGGATTTGGAGTGTATGTTGCATTGAGTGCAGTGTAAATATGTGGCGTGTAATTATGTGGAACTGAGTGGTACATGGAGTGTATGTTGCATTGAGTGCAGTGTAATTATGTGGCATGTACTTATGTGGCACTGAGTGGGATTTGGAGTGTATGTTGCATTGAGTGCAGTGTAATTATGTGGCGTGTAATTATGTGGCACTGAGTGGTACATGGAGTGTGTGTTGCAATGAGTGCTGTTTAATTATGTGGCATGTAATTATGTGGCACTGAGTGGGATTTGGAGTGTATGTTGCATTGAGTGCAGTGTAATTATGTGGCGTGTAATTATGTGGCATTGTGTGGTATTTGGAGTGTATGTTGCATTGAGTGCAGTGTAATTATGTGGTGTGTAATTATGTGCCACTGTGTGGTATTCGGAGTGTATGTTGCATTGAGTGCAGTGTAATTATGTGGCACTGAGTGGTATTTGGAGTGTATGTTCCATTGAGTGCAGTGTAATTATGTGGCGTGTAATTATGTGGCACTGAGTGGTATTTGGAGTGAATGTTGCATTGAGTGCTGTG
Organism: Lissotriton helveticus; assembly: GCF_964261635.1. Lineage (NCBI taxonomy): Eukaryota > Metazoa > Chordata > Amphibia > Caudata > Salamandridae > Lissotriton > Lissotriton helveticus. The sequence goes on along the minus strand of NC_136073.1, from coordinate 599,125,196 downwards.
TAATTATGTGGCATGTTATTATGTGGCACTGAGTGGGATTCGGAGTGTATGTTGCATTGAGTGCTGTGTAATTATGTGGAGTGTAATTATGTGGCACTGAGTGTTATTTGGAGTGTATGTTGCATTGAGTGCTGTGTAAGTATGTGGCGTGTAATTATGTGGCACTGAGTGGAATTTGGAGTGTATGTTGCATTGAGTGCAGTGTAATTATGTGGCGTTTACTTATGTGGCACTGAGTGGGATTTTGAGTGTATGTTGCATTGAGTGCTGTGTAATTATGTGGAGTGTAATTATGTGGCACTGAGTGTTATTTGGAGTGTATGTTGCATTGAGTGCTGTGTAATTATGTGGCGTGTAATTATGTGGCACTGAGTGGGATTTGGAGTGTAGGTTGCATTGCATGGCGAGTGACTGATCAAGAATGGGGTAGGTGGGTCACAATAAGGAGGGTGAGCCACTAACATAACAAGTAAAGTGCGAGGTGAAAAGAGGAGCGCTGAGTGAGGGGCGAACAGGGACCGGGTGAGGGGGTAGTACAAAGAGGGTGATCCACTAGCAGATGAAGTACAGTAAGGGGTGAAGAGATCGACTAATTAAGGGGTTAGGACAATGACTTTGAGTCACAAACAGAAAAAAAATAATGCTGGAAGGAAATGACAGGACACAGAAAAAATTCAGCTGTGTGGGCAAATCTGCGACGTCTTATCCTGTTGTCTAACGCCCTCGGGCCAAGTTCGAGAGACAGAGAAAATATAAAAAGTCAGACCGTATCTGCTGTACTAGAATCAAAATGGATATTTAAGAAACACCCTCTGTATCCATGAATGCAGGCTGTAGCTGAAACCATTTAATACAAATATCCCCCAACAGTTGCACCCATTTAATAAAAATACCCCCCACTCCCAGTTTACGTAGAAGGCAAACGTTATTTAGCAAAACAAAAAAATTTCACACAAAAAGCGTGCACTACCATGGAGGGCTAAAAGAAAAAAAAGCATGGCGCGGGAGTGGCTTCCTTTGAAGTCTGATGGGGAGGGGGAGGGGGGCGGTGGAGCGGCTTCCTTTGTAGTCCGATGCAGAGGCAGATGCACTCCCACTTTACGTAGAATGCAAACGCTATTTAGCAAAACAAAATAATTTCACACATAGGTGGGTGAAGAATGGGCAAGAGAGCAACATAGTATGTATGGGTGTGAAGGGGGAATCAGCGCATAGAGAGAGAGCAGAAAGCATGCACTCCCATGGAGGGCTAATAGAAAAAAAAGCGGATTGCTTTGAAGTCTGATTGGGGGGGAGCGGCAGCCTTTGAAATCTGATGCAGAGGCACAGACAAATGGTGGTGTGTGATGTGGCTGGCGTTGTGCACGCGCCTGTCTCACATGAACTGTGTCTAATCCGCAGCTTGGGTAGACTTTCCGGACCGCTTTCTAGAATCTTGCTGCAATGCTTACGCATTGCTTCAGTGAGAGTTAAAAACAAGGGAAACATCTTCTCTTAGAGAAGAAAGATTAGGAACCATGGTTTTTAATGTGGGCGTTTTTTTGCATCAACTCTTACAGTGCCATCAGGTCTAAGTGCATGTCAATCACCACATTGATATTCTCTTCAAAATGTGGGAGAGTAATGATTGGTCTGAAGGAACATTTCAAAGATTTTTTTTTTGTTTATTGAGTTTTTTCAAATAACCTGAGCGTAAGAAAAATACATGGATGCCAAAGGCAGATGAAACATTGAAAGGACTTTTTCTGATGATGCTGCCTAATTTTAGCCGCTAGAGGCTCTAATGCAAGGTCAAACAGGAGGGGAGAAAGTGGGCAGCCCTGCTGAGTGCTTCGAGTGAGGTAGGAGTGGCAGAGGTTTGACCATTTATTAAAATCCTCAGCATGGGAGAGGCATAAAGCAGGCGAATCCGTGCTAAAAAGCCTATGGGGAGCCCCATGCATTGAAGGATAGTAAAAAGATAGTCCCATTCCACCGAGTCAAAAACCTTTGTGTCGTCTAAAAAAACAGACACTAGTGCCAATTTAGGTTCCACCGTCTGCAGAATGGAGAAAAGAGTATGGAGGTTATGGGAGGGCGCTCTCCCGGGAATACATCCCGCTGATTGGGCAGTACCAGCTTCTCCATCAATAAACTGAAGCGGTTGGCTAAAAGTTTGGCAAGGATTTTTACATCTGTGTTGATGAGGCATAGGGGTCGATAGGAGTCGCAGCGGTCTGCTGGCTTTCTAGGCTTTAGGAGGGAAACAATAAGCACCCCTCTCATTGATTCAGGGAGGGTCTGTGCCTCTTGAGCCTCCATGTATACCTCCCTCAACACCGGGACTAGTTGTTCAAGATAAGTCTTATAGAAATCAATGGGGAGGTCATCAGAGCCCGGGGCCTTGCCCGATTTCATCTGCATGATGGCTGTTCTGAACGCATCTTCAAACAGAGCTGCCAAGAATTCCCTTTGATTATCGCCCAGCCACCCATACGTGATATTTTCAAGAAATGAAGTAAAGTCTGTGGGTTAAGTCCTTCGGGAGTGGTAAAAGGTTTGTGTAAAATTCAGTGAAGGTATGTAATATTGCAAGACTATCTCTGTGACGTGTCCTCGAGTCATCTACTATATCCAAAATGTAGTTTGAGAAGCGGGGCAGTCGGATCTCCGTCTCCAGTGCCCTGCCAGGCCTTTCCTCCTCCCCATATCTGCGAGCAGTGAAGTATTTGCCCCGAAAGCGAACCTCTGGCGCAGCTGTGTTGATATATTCAGTGAGTTTTATCTCTAAGTGTAACTTTCGGAACCCCGGTTGGATCCTACCACATATCTGTTTCCAGTTGTTTTATTTCCCTTTCGAGGCAGCGCAAGCTTCGACGAATATCTCTGAGGACTCAAAAGCTTTTTGCTATACAAAAACCAAGCATCGTTACTTTAAAAGCCTCCCAAGGGGTGCTCATGTGAGTGACTGAACCTTTATTCTGTTTAAAGAAATCAGAGATCCCCTCCCCAAGTTCCACCTTGAAGACAGTGTCTAATAGCGCTTATGGCATTAGCCGCCAGATTCGTGGGGAGGCGATGAAACTAGGGGGCTCGATCGTCATGCACACCAGAGCGGGATCCAAATGAGTTCTGGCCATGTGCTCCACTGAGTGAGTCCAAGGAACAACCCCTTGGGATACTATCCAATAGTCAAGTCTCGACCAGGAAGCATGTGCTGTAGTGTAATAGGTGCCCTCTCTCGCATCAGCGTGTACATGGCGCCAAGTGTCTATCAGCCCACGGTCAGGAAGCAAACGCACTAGTGTTTCATGAGTTTTTGTGTAGTAATGAGGGAGAGGATTGGACCTGTCAGCAGAAGGGCACAGAGCAGTATTAAAGTCTCCCCCCCAGAAGACATGAGTAGATCTCACTTTAAGAATGTGTCCCCATAGAGTAGTAAAGTAGTCTGAGTCATCAGTATTGGGCCCGTAGCAGCAGACAAGTGTAACTGACTGCGTACCCAGTGTGCCTTAGAGCATGCAACTCCTACCAGAAGGATCGCTGAAAGTACCGCCCAGAATAAAGGGTGTGTTCCTTTTGACTAAAATTAGAGTACCACAGGAGTAGGTAGAGTCTGTTGATGCCGGACAAATTAATATTAAAAAACACCAACAGTGATCCCCAACCCACCCCCACCCACAGCAGCACCCCAATCGTGCCGGTAATACATTTCCCACCCCACTTCCAAGAACATTTTTACATTATAGTCCAGGTCTATCGAGTCCAACAAAAACAGAAGTCCAGCTGATTAGGGGGATCTCCCATATAGGGGGTCGCTGGTGGGTCACGGGTTCCTCCTTTCTCTCATGAGCTGCTAGGCAGCTACCCACTCGAGTGGGGATGCGATGGAAGAGAGAGGCAGGGTACTCGGCATAGTTCAGGACTAACACTCTAACCATATATTAAAGCCGTTTAGCCAACGTGTTAGGTTCGCATACAGAAAGTTGCACGTCTCTGTCCAATATGCGCTGGAACCAGTCAGGAACTTCGGAGGTGAGTGAGATGAATGCAGCCACAGAGTTCAACACTAATTCACCTCAGAATCTGAATTTCTGAATACAACAGTTGCAGCAGAGGATGTGAGGTGCGAGAGAGGTACAGCAGGATACAATGCCCTTCCGGAGGTCAGTCCTCAGCGGGAGATGAAGATCTGGATTCACGGTTATATGAGGTTCCTCTCGGTGATCTTAGGTTAACAGATTTGAGGAAGTCCTCCGCTTGTTGTGGGTTGGAGAAGATGGTGTGTTTGCCCTGGTAGGATATTCGCAGGCACGCCGGATACAGGAGCGCATATTCGATCTGCGCTTTTCGAAGTTTTTGCTTAACAACCATGAATTTGCGCCTCGCTTCCTGCACAGCAACAGTGAAGTTCAGAAAGATCATGAATTCCAGCCCTTCATGCCGCAGCGGTCTGTTCTCTCGGGCCATTCTTAGTGCAGTGTTGCGGTTCCTGTAATTAAGGAGGCGGGCCTCAATGGGTCGAGGTGCAACGCTCCACAACAAGCTGCAAAGAGAAGTCTCCATCACCACATGAACCCCTCAGGAGGCGTTCCACAAAGTCCTCCAAGCGGCCCGTATTGGTACTTTCTGAAATGCCCATCATCTGGATATTATTACGACTGCTGCGAGCCTCCGAATCCTCGTTCTTTGCAGCGATGACTTTGAGCAGCTTATCCATCTGCTGCAGTTGTGAGGTGGTGTCTTCAGGGTCTGATATACGACGTTCTACTTCCTTGATCTGCTTGTCGTGCTTATCCACCTTCTGAATTAAGAAATCTAAGCGGCTGTTCAAGGTGTCCATTTTCCCAGATAAGTCAGTGAGGCCGTCCTGCATAGCGAGAAGCAACGTTTTGACCTCGACTTCAGGCGTTGAAGACTGCATCTGTACCTGTTCCCCACTAAATTGGATAGATTCCTCCGGGTTGGACCGCATGACCACCTTCTTGGCGTCGAAGACCAGCCTGGACTGATGGCTGTCCGGTTTACCCATGCTATCTGTAAGGAATGACAATACGCGGGTAGGCGCCGACAGTAATTAGGCAGTTTTTCATTTTCTGTAGTCCCTATTAGTTGCAGGGTGTATGTGAGAGAGTATTGGGAGCCCAGAAGTCTCCCTCAGGGGTTCACCGACAGTCCCCACTCCACAGACTCTGCTCCGTAAGAAGAGATACTGTCCTCCCAGCTGTTCAGGATCTAAAGCCACTGTCTCCGCAGAGTATGGAGGAACAGGTGAGGGCACACTGGTGGCAGTCTACGAGATTGTCAGGGGCTTGAAGGAGATTAGCTTAGAAGAAAGCGCCAGGTATATGGAAGTCTCTAACCCAACACGAGGCGTCCTGCCGAAAGCCCAGGTTAGCACGTATGGGCATTGTCAGGATATGTTTGCCGTTACAGGTGGTGGTCTCGAAAGAAGTAGGCTTAGGAGCAGAGCCCAGGCAGCAGTTTGGCGCAATAGGTCAAGCCTCTACAGAGGAGGAAATTGTGCAGTCCAATTTGTGTCCACAACGCTGAAAGACGTAGGAGCAGGGCGCAGCAGGAGGTGCTCCGAAGGGGCACCAAAGGAGGATGTCCGCGTGCGATGGGGTCACAAAGGGAGTTTGCCCCCAAATGGCTGCCTGTAGAGAGATACGGCCACCCGCAGCGGTGTCAGGAGGTTTCAGTTATGCTGCAGGCCCACAGCTCTCAGCCGCCACAGCAACTGTTGTTCAAGGATGGCGTAGCATACAGGGGTGCTGCAGGCAGAGGAGCGGGTGACGCAGGCCGGTGTGACGAGTAGGCTCCACGTACAACAGGCCGCTTTAGGTTATGGGCTGGTGAGGCCTAGCGACATTCAGCAGTCTCCGCAATGTGGCAGCGCGGCGGCCGATATCTCGCTGGTAGATAGTGGTGTGCAGTAGGGGTGTCTGTTAGTGCTGCGGTGCCCCCCTGCATCGTGTCAGAAGACCAGGAATGCTGCGGCAAATGTAGCACCTCTCTCCCCACGTACCGCCCCAACTTGTAGCATTAGCGGTGAGACAGATGGTGTGAGGATCGCAGCGGATGATCGCTGATGTAGGATAGCTCAAGCCCCCATCATAGTTCTGGAGGGAATTGAAGACGTGGATGCGCGTCAGCACCCTGCCAGCGGCCGGGATGTGCAGTTTGGAGCAAGTGCCGCTATCGCTGCTGCATCTGTCCAAAGGCGTGTATGTGTTAGGGGTGACAGCAGGGAGGCAGCCCACCTCAGTGCCCGTGGGCCGCCGGCATGATTAGAAGTGAAGTGGTGATGTAATGGGTGAAGTGGTGATGTAATGGCCGCGGCCAGGCCCGCAGCCACGTGGAATCCCCGGGTTTGCGTAGTGGCGGAGTCCGCGCAGGACCACAGGTAGGGCGGCTCCCTCATCCCACGCTCGCTCAAACTTGGTCCTGAGAATTCCGATCAGGATCGCAGGGCGGTGATTTTTTTCACAGGAGTGAGCACAGCTCCAGAGGGTAAAGCGGCATTGTTTTTTAGCAATTTTTTATGCAGGTTAGAGGATAATAAATGAAATAGTATGCTGCCATGTGTCCAGAGCCTCACTGACGCGTGGCCATCTTGATCGTGCACCGCCTAGCACACCCACATTTCAAAGGTTTAAGGTGATGGGTTACTGTCCCTCGACTCATGCTGATCCCAGGGGAAAATCCAATGCAGAAATTGCCCAACATGATGCAGAGCCCATGAAACATCGAGCAAACTGCAATTTTTTATTAAGAAGTGGCTGCCCACTTCCCCATGGAGATATGCAACTGTGAGTATTCCTTATTCTGTGAGACAGGATTACAACCATTATTGTGGTATGTAATGGAAATGATCATACCTTACTGCCCTATACTACTCTATCTATTATACAAAAGCTGTTTGTCCACTACCACATCCATTCAGACGTTTTTTAAGGAGTGGCCCTGGGACACTCGCCTCTTCTCCTTGGGGCTTGAGCTGCTTGGTGATGTGAACATGAATAGATAAATAATATTTGCTCATTATTACAAGACAATAAGAGATAGAGTGAAAGTAGGAATGTGACAACAGGACTGTGTATTCTGATATTTAGCTTTTTGTATTAAAAAAATAGATATCTAGTATTAGCATACCAAGTACTATTGACTAAGAAGTCAGACCTGTTGGAAGATAACACATATGCTACAGGGACACTTACACCTCCATTCTCAACTACAAGGTTTCAGAGTCTCTGACCTGGAATTATTGCATTCACAAACTCTGAACCCAATAGTTTTGGACCCAGAAACCCCAGACTCAGAGACATATGGGTAGCTGTGGGCCGCTGTAATTCCTTTCCCCCCACCTGTTCTTGTACTTCAGTATGGGGGCAGAAAAATATTTTCCATTGACAGTGATCTATATATAAATGCCCACTGTCTTTCACTACCAAACTTCTCACCATCTGTTTGCTACCCAACTTTTCTACCTCTTCTCTCTCTCTCTTCCTAGTCCTGCTTTACCTTTTCTTTCAATTTCTATCTATTTTCTCTATCAGTATCCCCTCTCTTCTTCATCTCTCTATGCCCCTCCACTCTTTTTCGGTATACCCTTGCTACCCCACCTCACTATCTATACAGCCTTCTTTGTACATTGCTATTACTCACATCTCTGTCTCTACTTCTTTCTTTATCACACAACACACTTTATGTCTCACCCCGTATTTCTCACACTCTCTTCCTATCACAATATCAACCTCCCCACTCTTTATGTTCCTCATCTATGTTTACCTACTTTAATTATTTTATCTCATCAGCTCATCTCACTTTCTACCCTTCACAGTTTTCCTTTCTTCCCTTCTCTCACTCAAAGCTCTCTTTCACTGACCTTTCTTTCCATATGCCTCTTCTCAATTGCCCCTCTCTTTTTCTCACAGCTCTTTTACCTTGCATTTCTTTATACATATACATCTCTCAGTACCACATCTATTATCTCCCTTTATCTTTTGCTGCCTTTATGTCTAATTCACTTTTCTTTCTTACTTCAGTCACTGCATTTTCCTACAATGAAAAGCATGCATTTAACAGTAAATATGTGAATATTTTTGATTAACTGTACAATTGAGGTTTGGTGACAACATGTTAGCATTGTCAATGACATATTTAAAGCTAATGTTTAAATGACAATCACTGCTGCAGTCTGAGAACATAGGCTGAATGACTGATGTAACCTTTATGTATGTAAGTGAATGCTATTTCTCTAACGCTATCAGGGACCATAGATAAGCATAAAGTCAAAGAGTGATCGAAGTTGTAGGTGGGTTGTGGATGGTTAATGTAATGTGATGTAATCTTCTTTTAAGAAGTGAGTCTTCAACTCCTACCTAAATTGAAGCAGGGTTACAGATTTTTGGGAGAGAAAGATAAACTTTTTCCAGATCCTGGTGCATAATTGGAAACGCCCTGTTGCTTTTCTCTTCTTTTTACACTTCTTAGTCTGCTCTCTGGTCATTAATTGGCTACCAGTGGGTGAGAACCACTGGAGATGGTGAGCTGGTCTGCTAAATTAGTAGGGGTATTGGTCATGATAGCTTTGTAAATGATGCAGCTAGTTATAAAGATGATGCAAGTCCGCAAATGGAGCCAATACAGTTTCATCGTGTTGTAGGTGATGTGATCATATTTCTTCATGCTGTGGATGAGATTGTTCTGCAGAATGTAGGATGTGTGTAAGGAGTACCAGTGTGGTATCTCTGAGGCAGTGGAACAGTGTACTACTACTCTCCAGATGCAAGAGTATGAGGTCGCTTCAGTTCAGAATCAAGAGCTGGTACCAGCTTGTCTTGTTTGTTTTTTACAATGTGCTCTCCAAACCTGTAAGAGCTCTGTAAATTAGTAGCTGTTAGAAGGGGCGATCTCAGAGGGCCAGGTTGTACTCACCCAACCACCCCGGGACCCACCTCTCCCACAGATCTTGCCGAGTCTTATCGTGAGGTCCGGGGAGGACTTCGAGTCTAGGATCGTACACCCTGAGCTCACACCACACGTATGAACAGACACTACAACGTTGAATTTCAATGACAAGTTCTTTATATGCAGTAAAAAGAAGGAAGCACTCTTATGTACAGGAAGGATCGAGGAATCACAGAGTCTCTGAGGATTCGGGAAGAGGGAAGCGGGACAGTCTTTAGCCTTTGGGGCCAGTACGATGCGTACCCTACGCGCAGCTCTCAATCCTCGAGCCGGGGGATACGGGATGATGGTTGCACTGGCTGCTTCACTCACGTCGAGTCGGCTCGGGTCGTGATGGTGGTCTCGATGGTCCAGCCGGACCAGAGTACTCCTCGAGCCGCGGCGAGGTCAGCAGGGCTCGGTCCGGAGAAAGTCTTGAAGAGCCGCGACAGCGTCAGCAGGGCTCCGATGGTCTTAGAGAGGACGAGCCGCGACAGCGTCAGCAGGGCTCCGATGGTCTTAGAGAGGACGAGCCGCGACAGCGTCAGCAGGGCTCCGATGGTCTTAGAGAGGACGAGCCGCGACAGCGTCAGCAGGGCTCCGATGGTCTTAGAGAGGACGAGCTGCGACAGCGTCAGCAGGGCTCCGGTGGTTGCAAGTTCAGCTCGAGCCGTGACAGCGTCAGCAGGGCTCAGGTGGTTCAGTTCCTTGTTGCGAAGAGGGAGCCGCGACAGCGTCAGCAGGGCTCAAGGATGCGAGGTTGAGTTCGTCTCAGGGTCAGCCGCGATCAGATCAGCAGGGCTTCAGGTCCAAGATACAACTGCCCGCTAGTTGTCGAGCGGGCCCAGATATAGTCCATTGGCCCTTTGATGTCCGGACCCTCGCAGACGGGGGTCTCATGCCCTGGGGGGGCTGGTCGTTGGCGAGGTCCGGCGGTTGGCTCTTTGATCCTTTGACGATGGGTCCCAGACGCCAGCGGGTCTGGAGCCAGCACTGGGGGAGGCCAGAGGTGTGAACAGGAGTGGCCCACAGGGGAGGGCCAGAGGTGTGACAGATACCGGTCTCTCAGGGGAGGCCGGAGGTGCCATCGAAACTCCCTGGCTTATCTCACTCGGGGAGCCCTTTACCCCCCAGCCGGGACTGGCGCGCCTTGGGAGTCTGGGTTTCGCTGGGGCCGGGGTCACGCTAGGCCCAGGGAGACGGGGGATCTCGGGGAAGGAAAATGGCTGCCGGGCCTTGTGGGGCATGCAAGGTTAGGCGCTCGGAGCCGGGAGTGGGACGAGATAGTCAGGCCTGGTCGTTGGTTGCGGGGGACGGGACTTATCGGGGGTCGAACAACCAGGCTCGGGGTGCAGGCTATGCTAACGGGGACGCTGCGCAGGAAACTCAGGGTGCAGGCCCGCGCTCACAGGGTGTGGAGGGGCAGAGCGGACCGCGCCACGAGGCCGGGTCCAACAGTAGCACTGTGCTTGCGCATGTAAAATATGTGGCTCTTTTGTGTATGTTGTGTGTGCATGAAATTGTGAGATGCCTGACATTTGTATTTTCCCACTCTTCAGAGACATCATCTGACATAACCCCTCAACTCTCCAAATACTATGAGAGAGAGTGAGGTTTGCAAACTTTGTTTGCTTGCCTAGTGTAATGCTCTGCACTTTAAAACAGCACCAGACACCACTGTTCTAAGTTTAAACATGTGTTGTTTTCACTACTCTCATTAAGACTGCCTTCCTCTGTTCTATCTCAGGCCATTCTGCATTGATGTCTGTTATTTATATCTAGAGCACAAAGGGGATGTGTTTGGGAGGGAGTACTTTTTTGTGATCTTCCAAATCTGCAAGAGCATCAGTAAGCTAAAATTAAGGACACATTGGTCTGAAAGCATATAAATAATCAGTCCACAACGTGTGCCCATTTCGGGGATGTGTGTGTTGTAAATCCAAGGTTATTTATTGATAAGGTACATATATCTTATCAAGCTTATACTTTTGGTAATAGGAACATATTGGCAATGATTTGTGGAGCTGATTGAGGACTGAAATAATTGGTCATGGTCCGATTTTCAGATGATTATTGATGGATACCTATTGAGTATTAGCATATCCACCAGGTCCCACTGTGATGACACTAATATGTATCAGTTGAAACCATTTATGTTTATTAAGTTCAATTGTTTTATTGGGGTGTATGACGGTACAACGCGTACCGTTACAACGCGTACCGTTACGACGCAGGTTCTACAATGCAAGTCGTTACAACGACTTGCGTTGGGGGGCGCTGGATAGTGAATAGTTTAATTTACTATTCCAACTCCAGTCCCCGTGGATAGTAGGGAAGGTGTTGGATAGTAAATTAAACTATTCCCTATCCTAGAGCGCCCTCCAGCGAAAATCGTTGTAACGACTTTCGTTGTAAATCCTGCATTGTAACGGTACCGCGTTGTAACGGTTCCGTTGTAAAGGATGTTCCCCATTTTATTGTGGTATCGTTAAAATCCAGGTATAGTGCACTGATTATTTTGGCCAGAAAAGCTTTAAAATGTACTACTCCCACCTTCAGAGCGATTATCTGGCATAACCCCTACCACTACTTAGTGGACAAACAGCAACCCTACCTACGAATTTATCTTTAATAAAAACCTTAAATCATATATAATGGAACCACATGCCATTTGCCATTATTTCGCTAAAAAATTCATGGAAATGATCCCAAATCTACAGAAAAGCCAAATTTAAATTTGATTAATGTGATCACTCTAATATGTTTTATGCACCTTGGGAGGGACCCTCAATTCTCCTGTAAAACTAGCTTTAAATCATGTTGTGTTTTGTGTAAGTTTGTTACCTAATGTGCCTAAGTTGTAAGACTTGCCGCAAATATTTTCAGTAATCTTTTGGTGTATCCACAGCCCACTGCTTGCAATTAGTCCCTCACATCCTCCAAACGTCCTTGGCGATCATACTGTAGTAAAATATACAGAATGAATATAAACTGTCTGTTTTCAAATATCACCATAATTAAAGATTTTTTTTGTAAACAGATTCTGCAGATAGAAACCTTTACTCCCTGTCAGAAGGCCCTCTAATTACTATGTGGGGCCATGCCCCCCCAAACTTATACTGCTGGCTACTGGCCTGCCTTGACTCCACTGTACAGTCAGCGGGTTACTCTGTTTTTGAGTTGTTGGTAGCTCTCGATCATCTCTTTCTTAAGGTGGGGGCATTGGTTAGAACCAACACATATGGAGTAGTGGCTGGCGGGAGTTGGATTACATTCTTTCATGGCGATATCCCCGCCACAGACTCTACGGCAATGGAACACCCATCTCTCAGCAGCCTCATAGCCTGCAAACTCTTATGCTCTGGGGAGCAGGACCATTAAAGGAATTAAGGGCCAGATGTAGGTAATTCTATTTTACCGACTCATAAATACCGAATTTTAGCGATTCGGTATTTATGAATCGGTAAAATAGAAGGAGGGAGATTTAGGTACATTCGGTAATTGAATTACCGAATCTGTAAAAATCGGTATTTACCGAATCGGTAAATACCGATCCGGTAATGCCCATTGATTCCTATGGGCATTGATGTCCATAGGAATCAATGGGCATTACCGAATCGGTATTTACCGATTCGGTAAATACCGATTCAAGCAAGGGTGCAGGGGGTGTCACTTTGACACCCTCTAGCACCCCAAATACAGGCATGTGTGCCATGTGGCACACAGACATGCCCTAAGGGCATGTCTGTCTGTCACATGGCATAGGTGTGCATGCACACATGTGCATGCACACCTGGATTCGGTATTTTACCACCCAATAGGATTGGGTGGTAAAATACCGAATCTGAAAGGTCTTTGGGACTCAGAAGAGTCCCACCTCCATCTCGAAGTTACCGAATCGGTAAAAATACCGATTCTGTATTTTACCGATTCGGTAAATTTACCGATTCGGTAAATTTACCGAATCTGTAAAACTGGCCCCCTACATCCCAAATACCCATTTACCGGTCGGTAACAGCCAAAATCGGCCGTTGCCGGTCGGTAAATGGCCACCTACATCTGGCCCCTAATCCCCTTTGTAAATGAGACCTGTGCTGTGCTAGATGAGGCAACAAGGAGGAAGTGCCTGAGGGATAGATGGACAAAAAACCCATACCATCTACCCCTGGAACCTCTCAAAGGCCTGGGATGGATTAGATCTCACAGTATCGACACAGGATTGAAAAGTGGCGCACAGAGCAGCGGCAGGCGTAGCTCGTCCTGCACCAGAATTATTAGGCGTAGATAACAGGGAAATAATTGCCGCCATTAAAGCTCCCAAATTATTAGTGAACTGTTAAACCTTGGAGATGTGTTTTCCTATGTCATCAAAGTTAGTCTTAATGAGCCGTCCAAGTTCTGGAGATACTCCAGCAGGGCCCTGTTTGCTCCTGCTGAGACTGACTGAAGAAAAAAAAATCCCTTTGTTAAAGCTACCAGTCGTCTTTGCAACTGCTTTAGATTTACTGGACCTCCCCAGTGTTCTATTCTTTGGCCGCTCTCTTCCTTCTGATTTTTTGCATGAGGAGTATGTTGAGACTGTGTTATTGGGGCCAGGTATTGCTTCGGAATGGCTTCCTGGTAGCATATCCTTGCCGGTACCATGATCGAGGGGAAAAACTGGGTGGAAATCCCATCAGATAAGCCATATGGAGGCAGAGAAGAAGCCTCTCCTCCGTGAGGGCCCCCACAGCAGTGTTGAGGTAGGTGTGAGACGTTGGCCTGGTATATGCTGCCCACTAATTAAAGTGGGCACCTTGCACGTCTAAACGACCCTCATGATGTATGAGGTCAAAGATAACCTTTAGAAAGCTATCCTAGTGGTAGCTGTGGAGAGCAGCCTTCAGGCTGAATCTTGAAGGAATGTAAAGCAGCTAGTTTTACCAGAATATCACCTCTTGAATGACCAAATGAAGGGGAACCACACAGTAGTTATATAAAAATATGTATTTATTAATACAACACTCTATACTATCCTCTACACGAGGATAGAACACAAAGCACACAATACGAAATCAATAGAACAGTTGTAAGTAGAACAATACTTAGTGGGCTCCAGGGGGAGACCAAACCATATACTATAATAGTGGTATAATAGTCACGACTGAGATCAAGACAAGATCTGGAGCACATAGAATCGCTAGGACCCCAAGGAACCACCCAAGGTTAGTAGACAGGGACCCCACGGAAGCTGGGTGTAGTGTGGGAACACGACAGCGGGCTTCGTACAATTCTATGGGGAAGTCGCGGCTACACTTTTACAGTTTAAGAACCCTTCTAGGAGGACTTCGAGCGAACCCCTTGGAACTTAAGAGTTTGAAGAGCCACCCCACCCATGGATACTGAGGTGCCCGAGTTACCTATCCCAGAGCAGGCGGGTGCATAGGTCTGAAGTGGCGTCGGAAACTGCAGTCGTTCTCAGTGGAGAGCTGCAAAGAAGTACATCTGCCGTGAAGGTGAAAAGGAGCCGGTGGGATTGAAGCCTGGATTCTGGAAAGAAGGAACCTGAAAGCAGAGGGGATAGAGTCTGGGTCACTTCACAATGACCAGGGGCTCAGTAGACGAATGCCCATCGATGTTGGGTGCTTCAGGTGCGAAGAAGGGATGCTTGACTCTGCAGCCACGAGGACCAGGAGATGTCGAGGACAACCAGGAGATGTGTGCGAGCTGTCCCATAAAGGATATCGAGTGCTGAGTGGTCGGTGTCCGGCTAGAGCACCAACAAGCCTTGGCAAAAGCAACCCATTCAGAAAGGTCAAACAGGTTATGATGTGGACCAGCAAGGTCCAGGGGACTCACCAACCAATGGGTAGTCAGGGTACATCTAGAGCAACCAGAAAAGCCAAAGAGAAATGTAGATGACTCTCAGGTGGGCCCACAGGCCAAATGACCAGGAGTCGCAAGGGGACCTCAAGCAAGATTGCAAAGCACCAGCCCACGGAGCACTCGGTACAAGGAGGCCAGAGTTATTTGGTGCACATACTGCTCAGGGTCCATACTACACAGAGTCCAATGTACAAACTTGGGATCACCAACAAGTATATGCACTTGCAAATGGACGATGTGCACAGAGGTTCAAGTTATGCAATCCCCATGAGGATACTGGCCTCAAGCTCGGTGAGAAAGCAGATCAACCTCAGAGACCTTCAGAAACCCACCTCCTGTGTTGCTGAAATCTTCGAAGTCCGTAGGAGTTCAGAAGCAGCAGACCGGTCAGTTGCGGTAAGGTGCCTGCGAAGGCAGGGTAGTGACTCCTTCACTCCGAAGGAGATTCTTCAGTTGTCTTTAGTGCACCACAGGTCCTGCATGGAGCCTATAGGGAGCAAAGGCACAAACTAAGCTTCGGACAGAAAGGGGGACAAAGTTGAGCCCAGTTAAAGTCCAGCGAAGTCCAGAGTGTCCACAGATCAAAGGTTAGTGGTTTCTTTTTGTAGAATCTTGTCCAAGTAAAATCTAAAGTCTTACAGCCATGTAAGCAATTTTGTAACCACGGGAGAGGGCTGGACAGATTCCAGGGACCCTCCTAGGGGATGGGCAGGACAGAGGGGTGGCTACACCCATGTCCTTTGTCCAGTTTCGTGCCAGAGCAGGAGACAATGGCTCCCAGAACTGGTTTGAGCTGAACTATGTACAGGGACACCAAATGTGCCTCAGGTACAGACTTTCAGGCACTCTCAGAGTGCACCCACCCAGCCCCAATACACTAAACCCTCTCTGGGAGGTGTTCACACCTCCTTGTGACAGCATGCCTATTGTGCTGCCTTCCTCTGCTCGAGCTTGGCTCAGCAGCAGGAGGGCAGAAATGTGTCACTGGTCGGTAGCATGCATTTTGTGCTGTCCAGGTCAAGGAGGCTGGCACGGGAGAGACCAGTGACACCACGAAGCTCGCTTCTGAAGGGTGGAATCATAGAGGTATGATTCCAAGGTGTTTGATACCAAACACGATATGTTTCTATGCAGCTGTTTTCAAGATGGCATTTATCGCGAAGATATAATGCACCTCTACCCATATGTCCGGCTGAGTCACAGACAACCCGGGAGAATGGTCTCCAAAGGCTCTGCTCATGCAGGGGCACCCTCTCACATAAAGCCCAGCACCCTGCCTTCAGAATTGTTAAGGCCTGCTATAAGGGTGACTTATAAGTTTTAAGTGTAGTCACCAATAGATATAGTGAACCTATATCTAAAGTAAGTGGTGCAAGCACCAGCTTACACAGGTTGCAGTAGCAGACCTGTAGTATCATTTTGCATGACCTCTCACGGGTGGCATAATACATGCTTCAGCCCATGGGAGGCCTCTGGGGTACCTATGCCCTGGGTACATGGGTACCATATACTAGGGACTGAGAAGGGTAGCCCAGTATCCAATCTGGAGTGTACCAAAGTACATTTATGTCGATTTAAGGGAGAATGCAGATATACTGGGGTCCTGAATAGCAGGATCCCAGTCAGAATAGGCAAAAACAGTGAGACATCAAGCAAAAAGGGGAGGTAACCATAAGAAGCAAATCCTACTTTCCCTCAGTAGGAAAGGATAGATTTACTGGTCATAAGTTGTTTCTCGACCAAGTTATGTGAGACCCCCTTCCTTTTCCCCATCTCCCTCCGGACTAGGCAACAGGCCCCAAAGAACCACTTTTCTCTCTCAAAAATGGAGTCCTAAGGCTCCAGGGATGCCCAGAGTATCGAGAAGATAAAAAACAATCAATACATGCACAGTATCAGTCAAGGTTGACAGTCTGAACACCCTAGACCTTCACCAGAGTCTTAAAGCAGTCCTTGTTCTGGACCCGGGAGCAGGCAAGCTCAGTACCACCTCTGCCGAGGTTGAAAAGTGGCATCAGACACAGCAAATGGAGAACACTGAGTAAGCATGAGCACAAAATCCATTCCGCTCGCGGATTTTGCGGATTTTCGGTAAATTCCCAATCCGCGAACTCCCGCGAATTTACCGAAAATCCGCAAATCCGCGAGCGGCGGATCCGGGGGGCAAAAGTTCAAGCCTTCAAGCTAGAAGTTGTTGTAACTATTTTGGGATGGCGCCGGCAAGCTGCCAGCGCCATCCTAAAATAGTTACTAAGTTAGCTTCAACAGGAAGCACTAATAGATAAAATAAAGCAGGTGCTCTAGCACCTGCTTTATTTGATCTATTAGTGCTTCCTGATTAAGCTAATTTAGTAACTATTTTAGGATGGCGCTGGCAGCTTGCCGGCGCCATCCTAAAATAGTTACAGGATGATGGACAGCTCACTCAAGGGACCCCTGCACACATCGGTGTGATTGCATAGTAACACACACATGGTCGCTGGAACTAGTTGAAGCTCAAATTCAGTGACTCATTCATCAGCCCAAAAACAATCGTGAGCGTCATCGAGGCTGGGCAGGTGTGCCTTCTTCCCAAATCTACCGTCGAAAATCAGCTGTGATGCTGGATAGAGGCCTTTGTATCCTTGACTTTCACGAGTGCAATCCTCGTGCTGTTCCTGTGACCAGGAGCTTCTTTCTCTTCATCTGCTGCTCTGATCGGTCTCTGACCATTTATACACACAAGAGGCAGTTGAACTCGCACAGAAGACCCCCCCCCCCCGAGTGGGGCAGAGGGCAGAAGACCACAAAAACGAGTTGGGCAGAGGGCAGAAACGAGTGGGGCAGAGGGCAGAAGACCACAAAAACGAGTTGGGCAGAGGGCAGAAGAGCACAAAAACGAGTGGGACAGAGGGCAGAAACGAGTGGGGCAGAAGACCACAAAAACGAGTTGGGCAGAGGGCAGAAGAGCACAAAAACGAGTGGGACAGAGGGCAGAAACGAGTGGGGCAAAGGGCAGGAGAACACAAAAACGAGTTGGGCAGAGGGCAGAAGACCACAAAAACGAGTGGGACAGAGGGCAGAAACGAGTGGGGCAGAGGGCAGAAGACCACAAAAACGAGTGGGACAGAGGGCAGAAACGAGTGGGGCAGAGGGCAGAAGACCACAAAAACGAGTTGGGCAGAGGGCAGAAGAGCACAAAAACAAGTGGGACAGAGGGCAGAAACGAGTGGGGCAGAGGGCAGAAGACCACAAAAACGAGTTGGGCAGAGGGCAGAAGAGCACAAAAATGAGTGGGACAGAGGGCAGAAACGATTGGGGCAGAGGGCAGAAGACCACAAAAACGAGTTGGGCAGAGGACAGAAGAGCACAAAAACGAGTGCAACAGAGGGCAGAAACGAGAGGGGCAGAGGGCAGAAGACCACAAAAACGAGTTGGGCAGAGGGCAGAAGAGCACAAAAACAAGTGGGACAGAGGGCAGAAACGAGTGGGGCAGAGGGCAGAAGACCACAAAAACGAGTTGGGCAGAGGGCAGAAGAGCACAAAAACGAGTGGGACAGAGGGCAGAAACGATTGGGGAAGAGGGCAGAAGACCACAAAAACGAGTGGGACAGAGGGCAGAAACGATTGGGGCAGAGGGCAGAAGACCACAAAAACGAGTGGGACAGAGGGCAGAAACGAGTGGGGCAGAGGGCAGAAGACCACAAAAACGAGTGGGACAGAGGGCAGAAACGAGAGGGGCAGAGGGCAGAAGACCACAAAAACGAGTTGGGCAGAGGGCAGAAGAGCACAAAAACAAGTGGGACAGAGGGCAGAAACGAGTGGGGCAGAGGGCAGAAGACCACAAAAACGAGTTGGGCAGAGGGCAGAAGAGCACAAAAACGAGTGGGACAGAGGGCAGAAACGATTGGGGAAGAGGGCAGAAGACCACAAAAACGAGTGGGACAGAGGGCAGAAACGATTGGGGCAGAGGGCAGAAGACCACAAAAACGAGTGGGACAGAGGGCAGAAACGAGTGGGGCAGAGGGCAGAAGACCACAAAAACGAGTGGGACAGAGGGCAGAAACGAGTGGGGCAGAGGGCAGAAGACCACAAAAATGAGTTGGGCAGAGGGCAGAAGAGCACAAAAACGAGTGGGACAGAGGGCAGAAACGAGTGGGGCAGAGGGCAGAAGACCACAAAAACGAGTTGGGCAGAGGGCAGAAGAGCACAAAAACGAGTGGGACAGAGGGCAGAAACGAGTGGGGCAGAGGGCAGAAGACCACAAAAACGAGTGGGACAGAGGGCAGAAACGAGTGGGGCAGAGGGCAGAAGACCACAAAAACGAGTTGGGCAGAGGGCAGAAGAGCACAAAAACAAGTGGGACAGAGGGCAGAAACGAGTGGGGCAGAGGGCAGAAGACCACAAAAACGAGTTGGGCAGAGGGCAGAAGAGCACAAAAACGAGTGGGACAGAGGGCAGAAACGATTGGGGCAGAGGGCAGAAGCCACAAAAACGAGTGCAACAGAGGGCAGAAACGAGAGGGGCAGAGGGCAGAAGACCACAAAAACGAGATGGGCAGAGGGCAGAAGAGCACAAAAACAAGTGGGACAGAGGGCAGAAACGAGTGGGGCAGAGGGCAGAAGACCACAAAAACGAGTTGGGCAGAGGGCAGAAGAGCACAAAAACGAGTGGGACAGAGGGCAGAAACGATTGGGGCAGAGGGCAGAAGAACACAAAAACGAGTGGGACAGAGGGCAAAAACGAGTGGGGCAGAGGGCAGAAGACCACAAAAACGAGTGGGACAGAGGGCAGAAACGAGTGGGGCAGAGGGCAGAAGACCACAAAAACGAGTTGGGCAGAGGGCAGAAGAGCACAAAAACGAGTGGGACAGAGGGCAGAAACGAGTGGGGCAGAGGGCAGAAGACCACAAAAACGAGTTGGGCAGAGGGCAGAAGACCACAAAAACGAGTGGGACAGAGGGCAGAAACGAGTGGGGCAGAGGGCAGAAGACCACAAAAACGAGTTGGGCAGAGGGCAGAAGAGCACAAAAACGAGTGGGACAGAGGGCAGAAACGAGTGGGGCAGAAGACCACAAAAACGAGTTGGGCAGAGGGCAGAAGAGCACAAAAACGAGTGGGACAGAGGGCAGAAATGAGTGGGGCAGAGGGCAGAAGACCACAAAAACGAGTGGGGCAGAGGGCAGAAACGAGTGGGGCAGAGGGCAGAAGACCACAAAAACGAGTTGGGCAGAGGGCAGAAGAGCACAAAAACGAGTGGGACAGAGGGCAGAAACGAGTGGGGCAGAGGGCAGAAGACCACAAAAACGAGTTGGGCAGAGGGCAGAAGAGCACAAAAACGAGTGGGACAGAGGGCAGAAACGAGTGGGGCAGAGGGCAGAAGACCACAAAAACGAGTTGGGCAGTGGGCAGAAGACCACAAAAACGAGTGGTGCAGAGGGCAAAAGGGCACAAGCACGAGTGGGGCAGAAAGGCACAAAAACGAGTGGCACAGAGGGCAGAAGGGCATAAAAAACGAGAGGGTGGCAGTGATGAACCAGAGGGCGCATCACGGTCTCGCCCAAAAAAAAACCCGCGAACACGCAAAGCGCCCTGCGAACATGCCAAAATGCCCCGCGAACACGCAAAGCGCCCCACCAACACGCAAAAATATAAAAATCCGCAAATTCACACAAATTCGCGAATTTTGCGCATCGCGAATTCGCAAATCTGCAAATTCGCGAATCGCGAATTCGCAAAATTCGCCCATTCTTAACACTGAGTCAGCCTGGAAGACCATATAGCACCTTCTGATCGGACCAACAAACTATTACCCGAGAACCAAGGGGGTGGCCCTCCCCTGCCTCTTCCTGGTGATACTGGGCACAGGACGGGCAAGCCCATGGCCAGGGCGAGTCTTTTGGAGTGGGATGGCGGAAGATCTTTTTGTGCGTCTAGAGGAGGCCCGCCCCCTTGTGCATCCGGCTGCAGTTGCATCTCATGGCATGTGATATGTTGGGGATAGAATCCCCAGGCACTGGTGAGGTCCACTAGGGTTTGAGACCCCCAAGTCCGCTCAGCAAAATCACCTATGCTGTTCATTCTGGCAATAACTACTTTTGATATCCTGGTCACACCCTCATATCAAGTCCTCAAATGGAAGCTCTGGGTGGATCACCTAGAGATTAATTTTGCCACACACTCATACCATATGTATTTAACACCCCTGAAGACAAGAAGACGCCCTGAAGACAAGAAGAAGCCCAAGCTACTACACCTTGCAGAGGAAGGTATATTCATGCATTTGCAGGCTTCTTGAGGCTGGACTGCCACACACCTATGCCACTGCAGTGGCTGTGCTCAACTAACACTTCACACCTCTTGCAAGCCAAGATTATGAGTGCCTTGTCTTATGTGAAACCAAGCAAACCCATGATGAATCTGTTGATGCATTCAATGGACGGCTCAAAGACTTGCACTGGTTCAGTGTGTAAAGGGTCAACAGGTGCACATCTACAAACTGGTCTTGAGATTACCCGACAAGTCACTGCCCAATATACCAACCATGGGTAGGTCTTTGGAACTATCTAGCTCTAAAGTGTTGCACGTGGAAGCTTCCCTCAGCACCAAAAAGTCACAATCTATGAACCAGAGAAGCCTAATTTTTCACGCCTAAAAGCTGCTCTACAAGGTGGGAAATGAATATACAATGGTAACGGTGGTGTCACTTTTACAAATACAAGTGAAAGGCCTGTCCTACTGAAGAAGTATGCAACCTGTGACAAATTAAATTATTTAGGAAAAAATCTGCCACTTATCATGCACTGCCAAGACTCCTTCAAAGATATCCGTTAACATTGCTGCATAACCATCATTTGAAACCTCAAAGCAAGACATAGATGATTATGATGATGAAGAGAACAATGACTGAGTTATGTACATTGTCTATGACAGGGACCAGGTCAAAAATCATAGCTGATCTCAGCCAAAACGCCAGGTGCAGCTGGCTGAACAGAAGAGAACGGCCTGAGCTGACACTGGATCAATAAATGTAATGGTAAAACTTCATTTTAAATCCTACACGGCTCCACTGTCATATAGATATGCTTTACCTTTATGCTGTGTTAAGTTAGCATGAGCTTATTAGGAGTTTAAACGCCATTTTACCTTTCTGCTGCTTCTGTACACGACACATAACTGTTATTTTAGCTTTGAGCCTAGTAGAGTGTTTTGATTCACACGAGAATAATGTGTTGTTCTGGTATCAGCTTTGCTTGGTGAGCTGTGTCTGTACAGTGAGTGCTGAAGCCTTCAAGGATATCTCGACACAGTGGTTGTTGTGAGGTCTGATCTTCGCACCTTCCTAGAAATAACATACATGCAGCTGCGGCCAAATTCTGGCTTTAGGCACGTTTTATATTGCTTTGCACAGAGCATACAAACACACTTGATGGTGCTTCGCATGCAGAGAGCTGGTGGAAGATGATGTGATGCCTTACCACTAGGATCTGAGGTATGAGGCCGCCCTGCTAAAACCCAAAGAGACCTTCTTAGATATAATATAATATACTAGCTAGGGAGAGTGAGAATTAGGTGTTGTATAACCTTCTTCGTTTTAGCATTTTAACATGCTTTCACCTTTTGTATTCTATGGACCAGTAACTATGCTGATTACTTTGTTTCTTATAATATGTTTGCTTGTATTAGCAAAGATACTGCTTTTGAGAACACTGCATTAGAAAATAAACATTTCAAATGTGCACGAGTCCTCATTTACTCCTTGTTCTGGATTGAAATGATTGTATAACGAAAGAGTGTTCATGTGTTCCACGTTACCTGAGGTGTACTAAGTCCATGTTCTGGTTTGTCTAAACATTGGGGGTTTGTAATAACCAATGAGACACTGTAGCTAGTCTGGTAGGGGATTTTGGGTACTAAGGTGAGTTTTGGCACACCCTAATTCACTGAGGTTCCAAGTCTCTATGCACAGTTCTGTATGAGAACGGAATCCCTGCGACATGGCGCCCAACCGTTGGTGGTCTTATTACATGACACTTGAGTAGTGCATTGTTCAGTCCTTAACCCCTTCACCATTGTTTCCGGTTAACGGTGGTGTCGAACAAACCTACCTATATTTACATAGGTCTTTTCAAGCTTGAATCTTTCTAAAACGGTTTCCTTGGATTACTACCCAGTTGTGCTACAGAGTTTACTTTGTACCACTTTCTTTCTGTGTCAATATGGCCGCGGTGGACATTCCGCAACATAGTCGTGTTGCGGTGCGCAATCATTTGCAGACTTATAAAGTTCCCGTGGATGGCATGGCTGTAATAATGGTGGTGAGTGCAGAGGGGGCTTACCCTTACGAAATTTTTACTCGTGGGTGACCTTCCCAGCTGTGAACGCAATTACTACTGTGTTCGGCACGTACACTGCCACTGCTGTGCCACAGGAATATACTCCATATAGAGCACAGGAAGTTCCTATTGATGCTTGGCAGCGCCGCGTATGGTTTGATGGCGCCCTACCCCACTCTTTGACAGCTCCGAGGTTAGGTCCTTTGTCCATTCCCGGCACAAATTGGCCTGTTTTGGCTGGATTTACACCTCATCCTCAACACGGGGCATGTACCATGGTTGAGTTAAGACGACTACATGTAGTCGCAATTAGCGTGATTAGGCCGTTAGTGCAATACATAACCCGTAATCTCCCGGGCGGGGCCCCAGGTGGTGCGGCGCTTCCTGCTGGACAGGGCGGAATGAAACTTAGTCCTGTAATGGTCAACGCTGTGATGGGCAAGCGCCCCCAGGAAAAGGATGATTTTCTTTTCTGGCTTGCCGAAAAGTTTGACCAGCTGCAAGCTGTATTTCCTAACACGACTCCTGGTGAAAAGCACAGGATTCTGACAATTAGCATGCCAAAAGACTTGACCCCAGAATTTGTTGACTGTGAGACATGGGGAAAAACATTTGCGGCAGTCTATGCGAGGTGTTATGGCACTCCGTCTATGATCGTCCTGCCAACGGTCCTTAAGCGTGTTCAGGATGAGCACGGACCTGAGGCTGCTGTTGAATTGGGTATGCGCCTATGTGGCTCCTTTGATGTGGTTTCCGATCTCATACTTGCGAATGTCAAGGGGGATGCGGTTAACTTTCAGGTGTCCAATGCTTTACTGGCGATTCCCGATGTCGAGAAACCCGGACAGTTGGCAAGGATTATTGTGGCGGCTTATAAAACCGTGGGCCGCACTAGTGTGGGTCTCAAGCCTTTTTCAACTAAAGAGAAAAAGCAACCCCAAGGGCAGAAGTCAGAAACTGACGAACAGACCAAGACCAAAAAACAAAATTGGTCGAAAAAACAAAAACAGGGAAAACAACAACAGCAGAGACTTGGGTCTCGTCCTGCGTCTCCATTGCCTGCACCCCCAGAACGTGTTTATGACTTGCGCGATCACGCGACGATAAAATCACCTGATCGTTTTCAGGTTTCTGATCAACGCTCTCCTCGTTCTTTTCAGGACTCATTGGCCTCATCAACCGGTGGTGGAGGAGGTGGCAGGGGTCGGGGTGGCCAGCAAGGACGCGACCAGCCCCGCCCGAAAGACGGGAAAGGCAAGCAGGACGATTCTACACCAAAGAGACCCCAGTTTCAATAGAAGAAAGTCGCCGCTTTAACAGCGAGATATGCCACAGATAGTGAGAACGCAGCTTCGGAATCAGACATGGACTCTGACCTTGCTGGACAGCGCGGCGGAGATCACCAAAGTGCGAGAAGCCCTGTGTCCACTACTGAAGGTGACAGCGACTGATCGTTATGTTGTTGTGGAGACAGCTGACACCAGAGTAGCTCCCCCTGATAGACTTTATGAAATAGTCTTGTTCATTGAAGGTGACATACAGCGTACCATAAAAGGGGTGTTTTGGGAGAATCTTACAACTACCTATGACATTTTGTTAGCGGAGGCTGACTGGCCCCCACCTTTTGTTCTCGCAGCTCCAAGAGGGGAGGAGGTAATCCTCCCTAGTTTCGCGCACACGGTCTCGAAGGAGCATGCACTGAATTTTGCAGAAGAGTGGGCTAAAGCCCTTGCGCCGGCTCTGTACCGTACATACTGTGGTTGGGATAAATTTTCCCCACACCACGAAATACCTTTGCGGTCTCAGCCACAGCCTCAACCTCAATATCCCATTAGACGTGAAGCTAAAGGCTTCCGTTGCGGAAATCCTTGAACAATTGGAATATCAAGGAGTGATTGAAACATGTGTGTCACCAATGAATAACCCTCTTTTTACTGTGACCAAGCCAGACGGATCATATCGTTTGGTATTGGATTACCGGCATTTAAACTCGCATTGCCGTACCTGTGCAGTACAGAATACTCACGGCTCTGCCTTAGTGGATAGTCTTGTGCTTAAGCGGTTTAAGACCACGCTTGACATTTCGAACGGTTTTTATGTCCACCATTTGGATGGTCTGAGTTCCCAATGGACCAGTTTTACATGCGGTGGCGTACAAAAACAGTTTAGGCATTTACCGATGGGCTATAAGAATAGTCCTGGGGTATTTGCTGCCTGCATTGTCTCTGTCTTAGAGAGAATTGACCCTGATGCATGCTCGTATGTGGATGACATTTATCTCACAGACGACGAACTTTGGGAGCATCTGTGTCGAGTTGACCGCATCATTTGTAGCTTTGCGGACTTCGGTTACAAATTCAACTTTGCAAAGTCGCACATTGCAGAGTACACAGTGTTGTTCCTGGGCTATGAGCTCAACAATGAAGGTCAAGGATTAGCTCCTCACTTCTTGGAGAAATGCGCACAATTGCGCGCTCCGACAACTCTGAAAAAATTACAGTCTTTGCTGGGATTTTTGAATTTCGGAAGGACATATATTCCTGAATATGCCAAGCGTATCAAGCCTTTGTATGCTTTGATACAACCTACTTTTACCAAATCATGCTGGCTGCCGGAGCACTCAGCTATTCTGCGATCTTTGCAGGCTGATCTGCTTGCTTCTAAATACTTACTGACTCGTGATAACCACACCAACCTGGTGATAAGAATCGTCCCTGGGGCGGTGGGTTTCACATACCTTACTTTTAACGAAGGAGACACAGTACCTATTGCCTACAAGTCACACTTGTACACTTCGGCTGAAATGCGATTTTCCACTGTGGAGAAAGTTTTAACGCCTGTACAGATGGCAATTCGTAAGGAACGTGCTCTGTCACAGGGAAAACGCATGATGGTTGTTACCCCGTGTCCTGCTTTGGAAGCAGTTACGAAAGCCAGTGTACCTAATTCTAAAGCTTTGCACCCTCGGTGGATACAATGGGCTGCTTCATTGACATCTCCGGATGTCACATTTATTTTTGATGCCTCCTTGCGGTCACAGGAGTTTTTGCAATATGAATTCGTTCAACCTGCACCTTTGGCTATGCAGCCTTTGGAGGATTTCCATTACATCATATACACTGATGGTTCAGCGCAGGTTGCGCATGGTTCTAAACACGCATACGTTTCCGCATGCGCCATTGTGGTAGGTGCCATGGTGAACGATGAGTTCATGTCCAGAGTCGTGCACACGCAGACTCTAGGGGACTGCACCGCACAATTGGCAGAGCTTCGTGCTCTGATGCTTGCATTGGAGTATGCTGATCCTAGTGTGACGACTCTTATTGTAAGTGATTCTTACTACTGTGTCCAGTCTTACAATGAAAACTTGTTCTTTTGGATTCAAAATGATTTTCGTGATTCCAAGGGTAGCACAATAAAACATAAAATTATCTGGGTCCGAGTGGCTGAGCTTAAGGAGCAATTGCCACTTGTGTTTGTAATTCATACTCTTGATCATCAGCGCGTAGGAGTTCACGCTGTTGGCAACTCGCTTGCTGATGATGCAGCGAAATCAGCAGTATCGGCATATTTAGTTGCAGCAGTTACACGGTCCAAATGTAAGATTGATGATGATATCTTGGCAGCTGTTGCTGCCACTGAGAAGGGAGGTAAATCACCTAAGGGATTCCCTTCGAAGTACTCATACCACTTAAGTCCCGATAAGGTTCCTTATGTGAAAATACCTGACATTGGGGAGAGATTGATTCCCAACGCGGATCTCAGAAATACATTGATCACAGCGGCCCATGAAGGTGTTGCGTCTGCCCATGCGGGCGTTTCTGCCACTGTGTCTCAATTACAACAGCGTTTTTGGTGGCGGGCACTGTACAAACAGACGCGTGATTATGTACTTCAATGTGACATTTGTCAGCAGATTAAGCCTTCAACTGCTGCGCGTCCGCCCCAAACACAGTTGTTCATTTCTAATAAACCACTAGGTTGTGTTTATTTAGATCACTGCGGACCTTTTTCTTCTGATACTTCATATAAGTACGTCTTAGTCGCAGTTGATTCATGCACACGCTTTGTATGGGTGTGGCCTCACCGCAGCGCTGATTCACGGACTGTCATAAGGGATTTGCGTGTCTTTGTAGGGATGTTTGCCTGTGGTACCTTCCATTCGGATCAGGGTCCTGCTTTCGCCTCTAAGGCGTATAAGGATGCCATGGCTTCGTTGGGGGTCCAAGTCAAGTTTTCGTCTCCATACAGACCTGAGGGTGATAGTGTAGTGGAACGAATGAACCGTGACTTAAGGCAATCATTGACAGCTCGAGTTATAGGCACTGGCAGGAACTGGCTGGCCCATCTCAATGGCGTGCAGCGTGCTCTTAATAATCTCCCTAGAAGGTCTTTGGGTGGGCGGACCCCATACGAAATGCTCTTTGGTATCAAGATGTATGTACCGGACCTTGACGGTCTAGACTCGGTGGCTGTTGCTGCCTCCTTTGACGTAGATAAACATTGCAATGTTTTACAGACTCTACAAAAGACAAGAGACAGTCTTGCAAAGGAACATTTGCCCTCCTCTTCGGTTGATGCGTTGCAGATTCCGGTAGTTGGCTGGCTACTGCAAGTTGGAGAATTGGTTCGGGAGAAGATCGACAAGAAAGATTTTGGTCCCTCTTACCGAGCTCCAGTTCCTGTGCTTGGTGTGAAGGGCACAAGAACAGTCATTTTACCACCACTTCCAGGTTGTAAAGAAAACAGGTATATCTCCATTGGCAATGTCAACATACACAGAGTGGACGATTCTTCTTAGTATGACACCGGCAATCTCCTGTCCTTCGATTGTGAGAAATTCTATATTGGCCACTGCTTCGAATCCTGAGCCGGAGGTGGCCCTTGAGATGCCTGCAATTTCTAGTCCTTTATTGAGTACATTGCCTGGTACTCAACTTGATGAAACTGATTACACTTACCCAACTGACTTATCGATGCCTGATTTACAAACTCGTTTGGCCACAGAATCCAGATTTTCATATGACACTGTTTCACACACATCAGGAAAGCCCTCATGGATTGCAGTCTATACAAGTTTATTTAAAAAACATTTTTTGATTCCGCCTTGGACATATATTTGGCTGGTGCTTTTTTCAATTTACCTTTTTATGTCAATTGGTTTTGTGTTTTATTTTTTCCGAATCGTCAATGGACACTATGTCGAAGAGAGAACATGCATTCGACATCTAAATGGAACATTGGCACCCCATTCCTCGTCACATACTGCACACAGATTGAAGAGAGACTTGGCTTTTGTTAACATCACTGCTTGGCCTGTCCTGGATGGGATAGTATGGAATGCTGTTAAATTTCAAATCCATGGCCCCACTGAGGTTATAAATGTCCCTAATGTGCTTAGAGTTAACATGGGGAAGTAGTTAAACAAAACATACGTTCTGATGATTGGGATGTTCAGGCCGTAGAGGTATTGTTTTCTGATTTGAAATATTATGCTGCCTTTGATGCTGAAGATTTATATTTGGAATCTGCTAATTATGGTGATTTATTTTGTTTCCAACATTTTGGTAACCACTACCTACATAAAACTAATTCCAGGAGGAGTACTGTAAATTATACACAGTGGGAGCATTGCCCAGCTCCTTTGCGAGGCAGTTCGAGTACCTTTTTGAAAAAGTACACTTATTTTACTGACTTTAATCAGTCTAATCCCACTTCATTTTAAAATGACAGAAAAGTCCATGTCAAAGGTTCGACTTACCGATACTAAGTTATTGTACTCGAAGTCCTTTCTAGACCAGCTAGCTGTTGGAGGCTACGAGTTGTGGAAGGAAACAGTTGACCTTAAATCTGTTTGGGGTTCTAAAAGTTGGCAGGTACAAGGCACTGAGTCTTAGCACCGTGCATGTCTCATCCCGAATCATATGTTGTTTTTGAATTCTACCATTTCACAGACAACATGCTTTGGATTGGCTACTTCTAAAAAATTAAATACTCCTTCCTTCCCTGATATGGAAGAATATTCAGGTTGGGGTAATACTACAAAATTTTCGATAAGGGAGTTGCAAACTCTATTGCTGAATTCGTCCTTTAACATATCCAGTTTGGATCCCAAAGGTTGGTTGCTGTGGCACAGAAGTGCAGACTCGTGCCAACATCATTTTCTGGGTTTAGCTGATGGCTTTACACAGGTCAGGGTCGATCCCCGTTTTGAGAGTGACCATTCTGTAACCACTTATTCAGTAGGCAAATTATATCAGAATTGGCTCAAACATTCTACCTTGGCATCAGTTAAACTGCATTTATCTAAACTGACTGACGATATTGATTTAGTGGAGTGGTGTGGCTCACTGGTTAGAGGCGGCAGACCCGGAAGCAGAGAACGGCCCGGGACCAGGGTTCAATTCCCGACGCGGCAGGGTTGTGGACCAGGGTCAGCGGACTCGATAATTCTCGTCTCGGTGCCTACTCTAACCAGAGATCACACTCGGCAACTCTGGGCATTAAGCTTGCCTCATCTCTACAACGGCCCCCCACAGATGCCGGGGATGCCTGGTTTCACCTTGGAGATACCCAGAAGGGACCATCTCACAGGGAAAGTCAGGACGGGTTCCCCAGCGGTCTTCAGTGCCAGGACGCTTACGGGCAACAGTGCGCTTTACAAGTCCCACACATTTACATTTACATTTACATTTGAATGATTTCATAAAAGGCCCGGCTAGAGGTAGATCTAGAAGATGGATATATGCAGTTTATGATGAAATCAGGAAAACATCACAGATTGAGGCGGCTACCCGCTTTAGGGCTATTGATCAAGCTAATTTAGAAAAAGTGCTTGCAGTTGTGGATAATAGCATTAACACGCTTTCTTCCCGCATTTACACATTGGATAATATTGTGTCATCTGTTGTTGATATTGTGCAGGATGATGTGTCTGTATTGTGCCATGGTCAAAATCAATTGCGTTCTATTATGCAGTTTGCGTGGACCCTACAGACGCTTAAGGCCGGGAAAGTGCCTTGGAATTACATGAATACCTCTTCTCTTTTAGCCCCGTTTAATTTGACTGAAAAGCATCGTTTGCTTTCAATGAGAGATGCATCTTTTTCCATGTTACACATTGAACGATTGGAGTCTTTACCATTCTCTGTGGCAGAGGCCACTACTGCAACGTGGCTTATTCACGGATTAATAACTTTACCGTTTGCTCTTTTTTCGAATTTAAGAATTGTATGAAGTATTTTGCCATTGGTAGATACGGGCCTCTTGGTAGCTCTTATCTGCATGAAGCCTGGTCGCTTCCTTTTACATACAGATGCCTTAGGGAGGGCAAGGAAGTTTATCTGAAAGGTGAAGAGTGCACCAAAACACCAGTTCACTCATTAATGTGTAGACATATTCAATTACACGGTTCTTGTAATCAAGAACAGCCTAATTTAGCCTGTGTTTTGAAAGGTACACCCGTGCCCGCTATCGTCCCCACATTTACATTACTGGCAAACGGGAGTTAGTTACTTTTAAAGAGGATTGCTGTGGGTTAATAAAAGGCATTGCTTATGTCGTTACAGTCAGTGAACGTGTGGTTTGCTGTAAAAATGTGTTGTATCCACCCACGCATGGGAACTTGGATGTTTCCATCTGGCCAAGGATTCCGACCTTGAAAGCAGAGTTCAATAAGATGAGTCGCATAAGAG
The DNA here is from genome assembly GCF_964261635.1 of Lissotriton helveticus. Lineage (NCBI taxonomy): Eukaryota > Metazoa > Chordata > Amphibia > Caudata > Salamandridae > Lissotriton > Lissotriton helveticus. Next base: position 599,094,392 of record NC_136073.1, on the reverse strand, counting down.
CTCTATTGTCCCAAAATGAAGTTGCCCTGACATCTGCTCGTGAAACATTTGTCCTTCACGTAGCTAACACCCGCACAGAGGTGCATGCTTTATTAAATACTGAACTTCCATTGCATTTCGGTGAGCTGATTCATACAATCTTTAACGCGTCCTCCACAACGGGGCTGGCACACTTTTTTAAAGTAGTTAGCAGTGGTCTTGTGACTTAAATTCAAAAGATAGTTGGAGTCATTCCTGCTTTCTTCCATTCAATCTTTTCCAGCCTATTTGGTGGATTTCCTGTTTTGCTGGCGCTGGCTGCAGGCGTTCTGGTGCTATTTTGTTTTATTAAAAATGGATGCATATCCCGTGTTCCAAGACGAGGTGTCGCGGCTGGCACTGTTTGGCAACAGGATGCTTGAATACTATGGAACACTGCCGCTTGCCACCTTAAGTGCAGCATAAGGATTATCATTTCGATTTTCCTATTTCACATGTGTCCGGCCTGTCTTTCATTGCCTGAGCTGCGATTTCGACTGGGCCCTGGATTTGTGTCTCTGCGTTATGGTGTCTCCTGAAGTGGATTTTAATCAATTCATGAGCCCCTTAGTTGCTCATGAATTGCTTTGTTCTGACGGAGGGATTATGGCCTTTGCAGCGATGCATGGAATACTGAGTCGTTGGAATATATTCGCAGCGGCGCAAGATTTCTTGGCACACAGCTTCATCGAGAACCCACCGAGTTGTCCTCTGATGGTACTGGAGGCTCCGGTAATTGAAGAGCATATATGTTCTTTCCCGCTATAAAATTGGATGGCTGAATTATTTTCGGATGATAACAGTGACTTCCTTTTGGAAGCTGTTGCTGCGTATTTTGCATATTCAGTGCTAGGCTGAGATTTATCGATGCCTTTGTTGACATTAAACTTTTTCATTCTTTTTTTTTGGAGCTATGAAAAACCTTTTAAGTCACGGACCTATTGACTTTGATTAAAGCGAACACTAAATTGTCATGATGGTGAGATTTTGGTTTTTTGAGTGACAAAAATATTTTTTCTCACTTACTCAAATTTAAACTGACTATCGTTCTTGAACTCTGCATTTCAAAAATGAACCCCTTATCTTATCTTATCTTGTCTTATCCGTGCTCGGATCATGGGGGGGTGTCATATAGATATGCTTTACCTATATGCTGTGTTAAGTTAGCATGAGCTTATTAGGAGTTTAAACGCCATTTTACCTTTCTGCTGCTTCTGCACACGACACATAACTGTTATTTTAGCTTTGAGCCTAGTAGAGTGTTTTGATTCACACGAGAATAATATGTTGTTCTGATATCAGCTTTGCTTGGTGAGCTGTGTCTGTACAGTGAGTGCTGAAGCCTTCAAGGATATCTCGACACAGTGGTTACATGCAACTGCGGCCAAATTCTGGCTTTAGGCGCGTTTTATATTGCTTTGCACAGAGCATACAAACACACTTGATGGTGCTTCGCATGCAGAGAGCTGGTGGAAGATGATGTGATCCCTTACCACTAGGATCTGAGGTATGGGGCCGCCCTGCTAAAACCCAAAGAGTCCTTCTTAGATATAATATAATATACTAGCTAGGGAGGGTGAGGATTAGGTGTTGTTTAACCTTCTTCGTTTTAGCATTGCTTTCACCTTTTGTATTCTATGGACTAGTAACTATGCTGATTACTTTGTTTCTTATAATATGTTTGCTTGTATTAGCTAAAATACTGCGTTTGCGAACACTGCATTAGAAAATAAACATTTCAAATGTGCACGCATCCTCATTTACTCCTTGTTCTGGATTGAAATGATTGTATAACGAAAGAGCGTTCATGTGTTCCACATTACCTGAGGTGTACTAAGTCCATGTTCTGGTTTGTCTAAACATTGAGAGTTTGTAATAACCAATGAGACACTGTAGCTAGTCTGGTAGGGGATTTGGGTACTAAGGTGAGTTTTGGCACACCCTAATTCACTGAAGTTCCAAGTCTCTATGCACAGTTCTGTTTGAGAACGGAATCCCTGCGACACCACCAAAGTTAAAACACACAAAATATTTACACCGAAGGAGTAAAACCGTAGCTACATTTAACTCTGGAGTGGCTCACAACTGGAAATCAAGCATGACAATGATGTATGTCACTCAAGAAGATCAGATACATTGCTAAGTTGTCAATAGGCAGAACAGCTAAAGTTAACACAGTTCCCATACACAAATCACAAACTCGCCTTAGACTACCTTTTTGGGGTATTTAAGGAACTCTTCAAAGGCCCTGGATGCCTGAAAGGCAAAACTGTGACACTACACATTGACCAATCTATACAGTTGCATTTTTTCACCAATGAGCAGCCTCTCTACTGAGATCTAAGGTAGGTGATGAATATTTGAAACTTGGGAAACTGACATAATAGAATGGCTTGATGTGAGCAACCCAGGGGTTTTACCCACTGTGGTTGCCAGAAACCATCAACAGCCTGAAGAAGTACACATATGTGCAGATATTACTTTTGCTTATACTTAAAGAATTGCAGCTAGTTCCATGAAATGGGAGAGGAAAGTTACTTACAAACAATTACCAATGGCCATGCTGAATACAATGTTCTACCCACTAATATCGACAATCCAAACAACCCAAGAATATAGCTTAATTTAACACTCAAGGGTAGAGACTACCATGCTGTGGAGAGCTTTTTATTTTGAGAGGATCATTCATCTTTGTTTTAGTGTATATCACAAGATACATTTCTCTAAAAATAGCTACTGATATTTACTATATTTTACTCATTTAATTATTACTAATTAGTTTCTATTAAAACCATTCCCTTTCCATCATAATTGCAAACAGCTTTATGAACAATCCATAAAGTGCAATTAGTGAATTGAGTCCAGATTTCTATGAATTAGTGGAGCATGCCTCATTTGGTGATAGTATTCCCAGATTTAATTCCTTCCACATGAAGACAGGATCAGTTCTCTATTTAGTAGAGATTTATTTCATTCTTAGTTCCTCACAAAAGAGGAAATAAAACACAATCTATGTCAATCAGATTTTCTATTTATAATGAGAATACCACTCAATCAGAGGAAAAAGTAGCCAAAACCACCTATGAATAGAATAGCCAACACATATTTTGCTGTGTAGATACATATCTGCGTCATATCTGCTTTTTAAGTGCTCAAAATCCACTTTTAAAAAATCTGGTCACATAACTGGTTGATTAATGAGGTATTTATGGTCTTCCCACCATTTTATCTTACACAACTAAATCAATACAGTCCAATCATGGTCTTATTCTTAAGGCCACTCCTCTTACGCAGAAATTCAGCTGCCCATTACAATACCAAACAACAGATATAGTAAATGTCAGTAGCTATTTTTAGATCAATTACATATTTGTAGACATGCATCTCTCACAAGCAGAGATTAAGATAGAACGTCATCTCAATCAATCAATCAGTGACACTTATAGAGCGCGCTACCTACCCGAAGGGTCTCAAGGCGCTGGGGGGGGGGGTGCCGCTACTGCTCGAATAGCCAGGTCTCCAGCTTCTTCCTGAAGGAGAGGTGGTCTTGGGTCAGGCGCAGGTCGGTCGGGAGGGAGTTCCAGGTCTTGGCGGCCAGGTAGGAGAAGGACCTTCCTCCTGATGTCGCTCTTCGGATGCGGGGGACAGCGGCGAGGGCGAGGCTGGCTGATCGGAGGTGGCGTTTGGGAGCGTGGAAGTTGATTCGGCTGTTGAGGTAGCTCGGGCCTTGGTTGTGTAGGGCTTTGTGTGCGTGGGTGAGGAGGCGGAACGTGATTCTTTTGTTGACGGGGAGCCAGTGCAGGTCTCTCAGATGTCCGGAGATGTGGCTGGTTCGTGGGATGTCGAGGATGAGTCTGGCTGAGGCGTTCTGGATCCGCTGGAGTCTCTTCTGGAGTTTGGCGGTGGTCCCGGCGTAGAGGGCGTTGCCGTAGTCCAGCCGGCTGGTGACGAGGGCCTGGGTGACGGTCTTCCTGGTCTCGGTGGGGATCCACCAGAAGATCTTCCGTAGCATGCGCAGGATGTTGAAGCACGCCGAGGAGACGTTGTTGACTTGCCTGGTCATGGAGAGGGAGGAGTCCAGGATGAAGCCCAGGTTGCGTGCGTGGTCCGTCGGTTTGGGTGCGGTACCCAGGGCGGGGGGCCACCAGGAGTCGTCCCAGGCGGAGGGCGAGGAGCCCAGGATGAGGACCTCCGTCTTGTCCGAGTTTAGTTTCAGGCGGCTGGTCGTCATCCACTCGGCTACCTCTTTCATCCCTTCGTGCAGGTTGGCTCTGGCGGCGGCGGGGTTGTTGGTCAGGGAGAGGATCAGCTGGGTGTCGTCGGCGTAGGAGATAATGCTGAGGTTGTGTTTGCGTACGATGGCCGCGAGTGGGCTCATGTAGACGTTGAAGAGGGTTGGGCTCAGAGAGGATCCTTGGGGGACGCCGCAGATGACTTCGGTGGCCTCTGACTTGTACGGTGGTAGGCGGACTCTCTGTGTTCTTCCGTCGAGGAAGGAGATGATCCATTCCAGTGCCTTCCCCTGGACTCCGGCGTTGTCGAGGCGCTGCACTAGGGTGCGGTGGCAGACCGTGTCGAAGGCCGCGGAGAGGTCAAGGAGGATGAGGGCCGCTGTTTCTCCATTGTCCATCAGGGCTCGGATGTCATCGGTGGCGGCGATGAGGGCGGTCTCGGTGCTGTGATTGGCTCGGAAGCCAGACTGTGAGGGGTCGAGGGATCCGTTCGTCTCGAGGAAGGCGGCCATCTGCTTGTTGACGTTCTTCTCAATGACTTTGGCTGGAAACGGGAGGAGCGAGATGGGGCGGTAGTTCTTGAGGTCGGTGGGGTCCGCTGTTGGTTTCTTGAGTAGAGCGCTGAGTTCGGCGTGCTTCCAGCTCTCCGGGAAGGTGGCGGTGTCGAAGGATGTGTTGATGATGTCTCGCAGGTGGGGTGCGATGACTGCGTCGGCCTGGTTGAAGACGTGGTGAGGGCAGGGGTCGGTTGGTGATCCGGAGTGGATGGAGTTCATCGAGCGGATGGTGTCTTCGGTGCTGATCGGGGTCCAGGCGTGGAGGGCGGTGGTGGGGGGTGGTTGTTCGGTCATGGTGTGCGTTGGTTGGTTGTTGAAGCTGTTGTGTATGTCCGTGATCTTGTTGTGGAAGTATGAGGCGAGGGAGTTGCAGAGGTCTTGCGATGGGGTGATGTCGTTGTTTCCTGCGCTGGGGTTGGAAAGCTCTTTCACGATGTTGAAGAGTTCCTTGCAGTTGTGTGCGTTGTTGTCCAGCCGGTCCTTGAAAGCTGTTTTCTTGGCGGCGCGGATCAGCTGGTGGTGTTTCCGGGTGGCGAGTTTGAAGGAGGTCCTGTTGTCCGGTGTCGGTTCCCTTTTCCAGACTTTCTCGAGGGCTCGGCAGTTCTTCTTGGAGCTCTTGAGTTCGTCGGTGAACCATGGGGCCTTCTTGCTGCCGGGTCTGCTAGGCGGGGTCCTCAGAGGGGCGAGCTCGTCCGCGCAGTTGCTGATCCACTTCGTGAGGTTGTCGGCGGCCTGGCTGGGGTCTGCTGAGCTGGCAGGAGGGTGCTGGCTCAGGGACGTGGCGAGCTGGTCTGCTGTGATCTTGTTCCAGCTTCTACGGGCGGTCTGTTGCTGGTGGTGGTGGGTCGTCGTTCTCTTGAAGGTGAAGTGGACGCAGCTGTGGTCCGTCCATTGAAGCTCAGTGGCGTGGCTGAAGCTGACGTCTTTGCTGGAGGAGAAGACTGCGTCGAGTGTGTGTCCGGCGCGGTGGGTGGGGGTGGACACCAGTTGCTTGAGTCCCAGGTTGGCGAGGTTGTCGAGCAGGGTGCTGGAGTTGCGGTCGTTGTTGTTTTCCAGATGGAAGTTGAGGTCTCCCAGGAGGATGTAGTCAGCGGAGGGGAGGGCATGCGGGCTGACGAAGTCGGCGATGTCCTCGCTGAAATGTGTGCGTGGTCCGGGGGGTCGGTAGATCAGGGTGCCTCTGAGGGTGGTGTTCGGGTTGGTGTGGATCTGGAAATGCAGGTGTTCGGCGCTGGTCAGGGTGTTGTCGGTGCTGGTCGTGAGACGGATGGTGTTCCTGTGGATGATGGCGATGCCTCCTCCCATCTGGTTGGCGTTGCGGTCCCTGCGGACGATCTTGTAGCCTTCTGGGATGGCGATGGCGATGTCGGGAGCTGAAGAGGCGTTCATCCAGGTCTCCGTGAGGAAGGCAACGTCAGGGGCTGTGGCGTCTAGGAGGTTCCAGAGTTCTACGGCGTGTCTGTGGACGGAACGGGTGTTGAGCAGGATGCACTTGAGGTGTGTGCTGCTGGTGTTCGATTTGGCGGGTGCTGGTGTGAGGCAGGTCCGGATGCAGGCGAACTTGCAGGCGCGGCAGCTGAAAGGTCATCTGAATCATCTCACTCCAACAGTGGATGATCTTGAAGAAGTAAATAGATTGTGTTGGTTCAATGACAGTAAGATGGTATATGGGGAAGAGCACTACAAGGGTCGGCAGGGCCCTCACCAAAAAAAAGGGGGGCAAAAACAAAAGTAAGGACCTCTCTAAAGGGCCCCAAACTAGTTTCACAAGTCAGGATTTCCATCCCCCTGCTAAGGACGTAGTTCCCTGACTATAGGTCTGCAGGGAAGGCACCTCCTAAGTGTTATGATTGTCAACAGGACGGGCACCACAAGGGGGATGCCAAGTGTTCCAAGCGGGCATAGCGCCGCACCGATGTACATTCACTGGGGCCAGCTAGTGTAGCACTTGGGGAGGAGTAGGCCCCAGCTAGTGGTGGGGACAGACTTAAGGTTACCCTAGTGTCCCTATGTGATGGAAAGATGGTGCAGAGAACCCACATGCCTGACAATACTAGGAAGTACAGTAAGTGAATCACCATCAATGGCAGATGGTGGAGGCTGTAAGAGACAAAGGAGCCAGCATGACTACCATCTGGTGTCATCTGGTGTCTTCAAAGCAGGTAGTCCCTAATGTATTTCACCAAGTTGTTACTGCTGACAACCATGAGAGCCACTGCCCAATTGCTCTTGTTCCCTTTTAGTGGGGGTGGTGGTGGGGGTCTCAGGTTCCTTGAGGTTACCTCTGATTCCATCCATGCTTGTGGATTGTCTGCTTGGCAACGACCTGGAGCATACTGCCTGAAGGGAGGTGGAGCTCAGGTCGCTCTTGGAGATGTTGGGGTTGCTTGATTGGGTGAGCCTGACCATACAGTCCATGACAGCTCAAGAGGGTGGTCAGGAGGACCTGGAGCCTTGAAGAATGGCACAGGAACCTACCAAAAAGGGGAAGGGAAAGTGATGGAAATTCCTTTTTTTGCAGGGTTATCCTCAGATGTTTTGCTTTCTTCTTACTTTGTGACTCTGTTTTTGAAGGTTTTGGGACTCTGAGCGATTAAACACTGCTGCCCAGTGTTAAAGTGCATGTGCTCTGTGTCTAAAATGTAATGGCATTTGATTTCTCCATGATTGGCAGATTTGGTTTACTAGTAAGTCCCAAGTACAGGCCACTTTGTGTGCCCAGGGACTGTAAATCAAATGCTACTAGTGGGACTGCAGCACTGATTGTGCCACCCATATGAGTATCCCTTCAAACATGTCTCAAGCCTGCCACAGCAGAACCTGTGGGTTCAGTTTTAACCTGCCATGTCGACCTGGCAAGTTCACCTACTTCCCAGGCCAAAACCTTCCCTTTTATTAAATGTAAGGCACTCCTAATGAGGCCGTAGGTAGCCCCATGGGCATGGTGTAGTGCATTTAAAAGGTAGGACATGTACTTTTAAGTTTTACTTGTCTTAGTAGTGAAAAACTGCAAAATGTGTTTTTCACTACAACAAGGCCTAAGTCCCCCATAGGTTGGCATTGGAGTTGACTTTTACCACTGTACAAAAGTATCTTCTAATTGTGAGCAGATAGAAAATTAGTGTTTGGTGTCTCCGGACTCACAATTTAAATACACATCTTTTAGTGAAGTTGTTTTTAGGTCTCGGCCTGCGATTGCTGAGCATGCACAGTCTCGCTGGCGAGATTTCATGTTTCTGAGTACGTTTCACTAGCGAGGTTAAGCCGTGCCCCTCTTTTCCATTGGCTGGCGTCACCGTTCATGCTAAACGGTGGCCAGCCATTGGAAAAGAGGTTCCAGTGACTTACTCTTTTCTCTTTTAGAGCCGTCCCACTTGGACTGGCTTCCTTGACTTACGTGTGTGGTAAAAGGTTTCTTAACTTCTTTATGGGGAGAAACAGATGGCCCCATAAAGAAGACAATAAACCTTTTACCACACACATAAGTCAGGCCAAGCCCGTCGAATTGGGACGGCTCTAAAAGAGAAATTTCTTTCATTTTAGTATAATCGCGATACCCGCGCTTTACTTTTAAAATGTTATAAGTAAAGCGCGGGTGCCGCGATTATACCAAAATGAAAGAAATAGAAAAAACATCTATTTTCATTTTGGTATAATCACGGTGATCCAGCGCTACACCAAAAATAATTTCTGAAACCATATCACTTATCCCTGAACACCAGAACATACATTCACTCACCAGTGGGGCCCATATCACTGTGAGTTTTGTACACACAATCTCTACCTCACTCTAGGGATCATAGCAAAATGTCTAAATTCTAGTTAAAATGTACTATTTACACCTGCTGTTTTTTGCGAGTTTACCATGGTTTTATCATCAGAAAATATACATTTAGACATATCGCCATAAGGGTCCATGGGTCTGCTAGTAAAAAATTAGGCGCAGGAAATCTCAAGACCAGCTTTAATTTTCCGTTTATCTAACTTTTATTAAAACAATTTTAACATGTCTAAAGGTTTATTTTCTTTATTTATTTATTTAATCATCAAATGACATTTAAACGAAAGCTTAATTCAAATCAGTTAATTTCATTAATTTTAGAAAATTTCAGAAATAACGTTAACATTTTAAGTTCAGAACGCAAGTATTATCAAAAGACAGATAGTTCCCAAAGTCCATTCCCCTAACTCCCTAACTAAATTCCCTCACTACAGTGCCATTCCTGCAAAGAAAAGTCATAAGTTAAAAAAAAGAATCTTACATCACTGGAACATCAGCAATCCGACAGCATCTCTGGTAGAAAATCAGAAGAAGTTTTTTACTCTGTAAAATCAGCACTTTTTATACCTTTTCCACTAGCTCTATCTATCTAAAAGAGTAACTTTTAAAGAAAAGTCGAGTCCTCATTGGTCAGTTCGGGGGTGGATGAGCATAACCTCATCTCCACATTATACATTTTATTCCTGTCAGGGTTTTTTTTAATGCCCCCATTGTCTTTCATAGTCCGGCCTAGTCGAGTTTCCTTAATTCGCAACTTCGATTAAAGTTCTCACGTTCAGAACCATTGCTCTCATCATTTGGCAGCCATATAGACTTCCAGGCCACAGCGACCTTGAACTGCCTTCCGCACAGGCCCAAGCTGCTCGCATTCATTCTCATCTCTTCGGCTGCGCATGCACTCTGCCTTTGGCTGTTACAGTAAACCAGTGACTCCATTTTGTCACAGGCCTCTCGAGTCAGAATGGGAACTATCATAGAAACAAACACAAATATACGTTAATTTTAGAAAAATAGCCTTTCTGTTTCGCTCCCGCCTTACTAAGGTATTCCCTATTAGTGATTACCTAGCAAATATGCGAGACTTATGCGCAATATACTTACTTGGGTCCAATCTTCTGGCCACAAATACATAGACAAAAGCACATTTATGCTTCATTCTGTTATATCAATGCAGCATTTTAGTACAGGATACAACAAAATTACATAAATAGTTAGTTATAATTGCAACATAAGCAGAGATTAGTTCCCACGTGTGTGTGTATGTCCTCATTTTTATTCTAGGTTGATTAGTCTCATGCACCACTTCATCAGTTCAGATTACATGTTATGGAAGTGTGACTTCACAAGGGGTATACACAATTTTGTTTCTCCACCTTGCTCCATCAACTCCCCCTTTGGTGATTTATCACCAAATATCTCCGAAAATATGCACATTTTATTCAAAACATGTTCCAGGTTCTTCAGATTAATACGCCTTTATACTTTAGTATCTTTTTCTTTAGTCTCTTTAAAAATCTTTTCTCTGAATTCCTCCATTTCTATGTCACCTTTTTCTCTTTCCCTTTCTCGTTTTTCTTGAATTATCTTCTTTAATGACCTTCTAACATTCCTTCTTATTCGGTATATGCAACATAATCTTATCACTAAAATAGCTATTACAATGACTGTTACTGGAATTAGTATTTTACCTATAATTGAACTACCTATTTCTTGAAACCAATGTTTAACTGCTATAAAACTTCTACCAAGATGATCAAGAATACCATCAACCTCCAGTGGTTCAATTTCTCTGTGCAACTTTGTAATGTTTATTATGTATTTTTCAATGTTCTGACTTTTATCTGGAATATAGGTGCAGCAATGCTGTACCTTCAATATACCACAGACTCCTCCTTCTTTTGCCAATATAATATCAAGAGCAAGACGGTTTTGCATTATCATAGTTCTCATAGCAATCATTTTGTTGTTTACCATTAGGAATCCACCTGCTGTGTCTGTTGACAAACGATCTACTATCGTTGACAATCTTCGAATTCGATTTGCATTGAAAGATATTCCCACTGCTGGTATCAGTGCTCCAAAAACATCCCCTATTATTTCTATAACACTCTCTCTTTTTCTACGACTTAACGGTTTACCCATCTCATGTATACCATTTGTTCCCCTATCTACATGGAACATTTTAGGAAAGACCAAACCCACATAGCATGTCCCATACCAGTGGTCAGGCAACCTATAATAAGCTTTGTTCCCACAGATAAAATAAACACCAGGAAAAACTGGATCATCTCCTCCTGTAAATCCCCAACCCCCTATTATTCTATAGGTATCTTTACATTGACTTGCTCCCACAAAGCAGTTATCATACACAGTATTATCTCTCCTAATACAGAATTTTCCCATCAATGGGGTATGAATATTTATAGCTACATTCACATTTCTTTTATCAATATTCTCATCATTGAATGTACAATATTTTGATTTCTCATGTTTCACCCTTTCTTTGCGCTTATAAGCTATTCTTCTTTCTTCAACCATGTCTAAAAATACCTTTTCTTCCACTCTCGTTTTACATGTCAGATTATGTTTAACCACTTGGATGCTAATGACAAGGGTAACTCGTCATGGAGTTCCCATTCATTTCAATGGAATTTACATACCCTCGTTACTAACATAACTGTAGCAGGCTTTCTTTTATTCAGTTTCTTATCAATTTTCAACTTTTCAAATACTTCATCTGAATTAGAATAATGATATTCCAATTTACCTGTTTGGTAAAACAGGCGTGCAATCACACTATATGTAACCCCATATGTAAGTGGAAGGTGATGGTATGTCACCACCTCAGAAACAGATGCAGGCAATTTTACACACACATAACAATCACTTGCATCCATTGTCTTGACATACTCTGATAACAATCTTGAAAAAGTGTTCTTTGAATAGTCACTTATTGAGCTATCCTGATGTACTTCTGGCGTATATACGTGCTGCTTGTTAGACTTTGACTCTATCTCTTATTCACTTGAACTTACATTATTTTTTAATTTCACTAAGCTATCCTGCAAAGGAAGTACAATAGCCAAAACTATCCATATCATTGTTAATAATTCAGTGCAAACCATGCATAACCTACACCATTTTCTAAATATAGAACATTTCATCTTGCGCTCGTTATTCACCATTTATTTATTTATTTATTTATTTTTTACACAGCAATTTTTCTAACAGATTTTCTTCGACCTTGTGTCACCTACAGAGTTAATTTTGTTACCTCTAACAATTTTTCTTCGACCTTATGTCAATTACACAGTTATTTTCGTTTTTCTCTAACAAGTTTTCTTCGACCTTTTGTCACTTACAACTTTCCACTTCCCTCTATAATACCTTCTTCTTTATCAGGATTTTCTGGATTTATACTTTTTATCTTATACCTTGACCAACCGTTTTCCTTTTCAATAATTCATCTCTCTACTCACTTTTTCCACTTGTCATTGGTTAATTCAAATCTTCTTGGATAATGTTTACCTCTTCTATTGACGGTAGGACAATATATGTCCAGTCAGGTGATTTGTACTTCTGATTTGGTCTTCTCACTCTTTTTGGCCGGTGTACCACTTCAATCTTCCTTCCCAAAGATTCTCTCTGACTAGTTATTTCATGCCCTTGTTCTTCCTGTTTTCTTTCTCTGTTAACCAGTTTGATTTTCAGCTCGTCATTTCTCTTAAGCCAATTATCTCCTTTACAGAATCTTTTTGTTTTAGGCTCTGTAGTGTTGTGTTTCACTCTCCAGGCCCTTTTTCTTGGACTCCTTCTCACAGAAGTTTCATCTGCACTGTCGTCAGTTTCGCTTTCAGTGTCTTCGACAGTTTCATTTATGATAAACTTCACAACGTCTTTGTCTTTTCCAGAGTCAATTTTCTCTTCTGACAGTTCTTTCACTCTGTAAGGAACATTTCCATGACTGGTACTTGGAATCTCATCCTTGTTGTGAGTTACTTCCGCATTTCCAGTGTATGGATTTTCGTTCCTGTCTTCCGAATTTGCAGACTGTTCTTCAGAGTTTTTATGATCACCAGTTTTCTCTTTGTTCTGCTCATTGTTCTCACTGATGTTTTCTTCTACCAATTCTTGATCTTCAGATCGATCTTTAGAATTTGGCACTTGAACAATTTCCTCTTCTCCTCAGGCGCAGAACTAGCCTCTGAAACCTCCAGATGTCGACGTCCTTGTCGAGCTTCAGAATCTGGACTTTCCTCTGGTTCACCTTCAGAGTCTGAATCAGTGGTACTTTCACCTTTGTCTGGATTTTCAGGTTCAGGCCCACGGATTGCATGGCTCACATGAACCCACCTCTTCACTTCTGCACATTTAACTGCAGTTGTGCTAACCAAGATAACCTGTTGTGGTTTCTGCCAATGAGGCTCCAAGCAATTTCTCCTGCGGTGCACTTTGATTCGGACCCAGTCTCCAGGCACTAGGTCATGAACCGGCTTTTTCTCTTTCGTGTCTGCATCAGTTCCCACCTGATGGAACTCAGAAGTCACTACATCAGACAGATTTTTGCAGTAATCCAATATGATGTCACCATTAATAGTTAATAACTTATCAACTGGTACATATGCCTGTCTCATTACTCTACCCATCAGAATCTCATGTGGACTCAGTCCAGTCTTCCTGTCTGGAGTGCTTCTCAAAGTCATCAGAACAAGGGGCAAGGCGTCCGGCCACTTCAATCCTATTGCCAAACACATTTTTGCAATCCTGTTTTTAATTGTCCCATTTACCTGTTCAACCACTCCTGAAGCCTCAGGCCTGTATGCACAGTGTAGTCTTTGGCGTATATCCAGTGCTTCACATACCATATGTATGAGCTCATTTTGGAAATGGGGACCACGGTCGGTTTCAATGGTCACTGGAAAGCCTAATCTGGGTATAATCTCTCGTAGAAGTAACTTTGCAACAGTTATTCCATCATTCCTTCTTGTGGGGAAAGCCTCCACCCACCTTGAGAACAAATAGACAATCAGAACAAATAGACGATCACCGGAACATATCTGAGTCGATTACACAGTGGTAACTCAATGAAGTCCAACTGCATTCGTGTAAATGGACCTCCCTCCCGTCCTATGGTTCCCAGACTCACAATTGTTTTCCTGTTTGGATTAAACTGTTGGCACACCAGACACCTCTGGCACAGACTCTCTGCAATCATCCTGAATTTGGGGTTGTACCACGTTTGTCTAAACAGACACAACATGGCATCTCTTCCAATGTGAGCTTGACCATGGTATGCTCGGGCCATATTTGAGATCATGCTATCAGGCATTACTGGTCTTTCGTCTTTGTAAACCCAGATTTCATCTTCCTCTCTTTGTCTGCACCCTGCTTTTAACCAAGTATTTTTCTCCTCCTCATCTGCCTCTTCCTGCATTTGCCTTACTTCCTGCCAAGTTTCTACTACTGTGGTTAGCATTAAAGGACTTGGAACATGTTCTTTCTCTCTTTCTCTCTGTCCTTATTAATTGAAGCCAAATTCTTTGCACAGTATTTTGCAATTGCATCAACATAACGATTACCTCGGGTGATGTAATCATCCCCCTTTTTGTGTGCTGCACACTTGACCACAGCAATTTTGTCTGGTAGCTGAATCCCATCAATTAGCATTCTTACAAACTCAGCATTCCGTATGGGAGATCCTGCAGAAGTCAAATAACCTCTTTGGGACCACAGTTGCCCATAATCATGGACAACTCCAAAGCCATACTCACTGTCAGTCACTATGGTGACTTTGATCTCTTTTCCCAACTCACATGCTCAAATCAAAGCAATCAATTCCGCTATTTGTGCAGAACGCATCCCTTTCACACAGGATGCTTCCAGTACTTTCGCTACAGTGCACACGGCATAGGTTGCACTTAAAGCACCTTTATCCGTTCTCAGACATGATCCATCCACAAACATCACATAATCAGGCTCAGGTAACGGCTCATCTCTGATATCTGGTCTTGGTTTGGTACAGTATTCAAGAACATCCAAACATTTGTGATCAACCTCACCTCTTACCTCAACTTCCGGGACATCAGGTAATAGTGTAGAAGGATTTACATTTAAACATCTAGAAATTGTCACATTTTCTGCTCCTAGAATTGTCTTTTTATACTTGGTGATCCTGCTGTTGGTCAGGTATTGGGTCTTTGTTCTAGTGAGGAGAATCTCCACTGAGTGAGGAACATACACCCTCTCAGGAAATCCCATCACTATCCCTTCAGTTTGTTCTATACTGACACTTGTAGCTGCCACTGCTTTTAGACAACCTGACAATGCCTTTGCAACAGGGTCTAAAACAGCTGAGAAATATGCAATTGGTTTTCTCAGTTTTCCATGTCTCTGAATCAGTACTGACAATGCACATCCCTCTCATTCACTGCAATACAGTTCAAACTCTTTTTCATAATTTGGCATCCCTAAAGCTGGTGCTTCGCAGAGACTCGTTTTTAACTGCTCAAATGCTTCCATTTCAGTTTTAGTCAGAACAATAGCGTCTCGGATATCTGCTCTGGTTAACCTCTGCAATGGCTTTGCAATCAGTGAAAATCCACTAATCCACTGTCTACAGTAACCTACCATTCCCAGAAACATTCTCACTTGCCTTTGAGTTGTTGGTGGTTTCATTCCCTGTATCATTTTAATTCTTTCCGCAGTAACTTGTCTGACTCCCTTGGCAATCTTATGACCTAAGTATTGCACTTCTTTCTGACAAAATTGTAATTTTGATGGAGACACCTTATATCCCTCTTCAGCCAAATGATTCAGCAATGCAACAGTATCAGTTATGCATGAATCTTTTGTCTTTGATGCCACCAGAAGGTCATCAATATATTGAACCAATATGGACTCTCCAGGCATATTGAAACTCTCTAATGATTTCTTCAGAAATTGATTAAAGATTGATGGACTTTCAGTATACCCTTCAGGAATTCGACACCATGCCAAAATACGATCTCCGAACCGGAATGCAAATATTGTCTGGCTTTCTAGATGCAATGGAACTGTGAAGAACGCATTACACCGATCTATGACTGTGTACCACTCTGCATCGTAGGGAATCTGATATAAAATCACTGCTGGATTTGGTACAATCGGACAACATGTGACAACTATCTTATTAACCATTCTCAAATCTTGCACAATTCTAAAGGTTCCATTTGGCTTTTTCAATCCCATTATTGGTGAATTACAAGGACTACTCTCTATTTCTCTCAGTATTCCCTGCTCAATCATCTTGTCAATCACTGGGGTTATTCCTTCAATTATTTCTGCAGTCATTGTGTACTAGGGAATATTCGGGTAATTCACACCTTCTTTTACTGAGATTTTTACAGGGTCTACATTTTTTTTTATTTTTGCAGAGATTTATATAGCGCGAACTAGCACCGAACCGAATCAGTTATCAGAGCGCTTTACATAGAACCAGTTACGTTACATGAAGACACACTTTCATTTTAGGCACGGGGAGATTAAGTGATTTGCCCAGAATCACAGGGGGTTTTTGGCGTCGTTACCGAGACTCGAACCCAGATCCCCAGTTCCGAGGTCGAGCGCCTTAGCCGTTAGGCCAACCCATCTTTCATCAATCCAATATTTTCTCCTGTGAAATCCCACACTTTCTCTTTCACTGACTCTTTCACTGACTCTTTCAGTTTCTCGGTCAAACACAGGGAACAATTTATTCTGCTCAGCCTCAACCATGAGCATAGTCATTTTATACAGGCTATCTTCATCTGGGGTTTGCAATTCTATGCCATCTGGTGAACAATATATAGCACAGTTCATCTTACACAAGATATCTCGTCCTAACAGATTCACAGGACTACTATCACACACCACAAATCGATGCATATCTTTGAAATTTCCAATCTCTATTTCAACAGGTTGAGTCAATGGGGTTTTTATTTGTCTGTTAGCTACACCTACAACCTGGATGCTAATTCCTGAGAGAGGAAGATTCTGGACTTCCACTGATCTAACAGTAGAACGGGTAGCACCAGTGTCCACTAGGAAAGTTATTTCTACATCATTCACCTTTCCATTCACATATGGACCAGACTGATCTACCTCGAGAGTGGCTCCAAGCACACACTCTTCTCCCTCTCTCAGGCACCATCAGAAACTTTCATCCGACTCACTTCCACCCTCCTCCTGTAACGAACACTGGGGACACGCATTCACTCTGTGCGGTCTTATTTCCTGTTCACCTCCGCTGAATCCTGTCTCTGCACTGTCTCTCTGTTGGTTTACACTGTGTGGAAGTGGCGGTTGTGGCACCTGACTTTGCTGATTTACTATCTGCTGTTGTTGCGGTTGCTGCTGGTTTACCTCATACTGCTGCACAAAACAGGGAGAGGAGGGTCATAGGGAAATAGAGATTAAAGACCTGCTACAAGTTCACCTCCCCAGCTCCATAATATGAAAAACACACAAGAACTTGTGAGGTCTATCAGCCAAATATGTTGGCCCGACTGGCATGTAGTACACTATGTCAGTAGGTGCTACAGTCGCCTTAAGGAGAACTTCTAAAAAGAAGGAAGAGAGCATGAGTCATATGTGTAAGGAATGCACACTCAAAAATCTACAAATATTCAAAAACTGGTCAACAAAATCCAGAACAGCTTATTATGGATAACCATCAAACAAACCAAGTGATCCGTCATATCATTTGGCCGTCCATACTGTGACCAGGCCGGTCCTTAGATTATCAAGACCCCATGCCTTACAGTAGGTTGTTAATACTGGATCAGGTCCACAGTACGCTATGAACCACCAATTGTTGGCCAGTTAATGATGGTTGAAAGAGCTGAAAACACAGTGCAATGTAACAAAAAGTGGTGAATCTAAAATAGGGTGATATGTCTAAACGACTCTTTAATGAAAACAAGGCCCATCCCCTAATTAAAAGAACAGGAACAGTTCAAACGAGAGTATGGAAAAAATGACTGTCGCTAATAGGGCCAACATGTTTCTGCCTACCTGACAAAGCGTCCTTTGGCTTTCATCAGGGCCACTGCTCTTAAATGTTGCTACTGTAACAAATCTGTGAGAACTAAATGTGCATGTTATGTGTATATTACACCGACCTAATCAGTGAGAGTAAAAGAAAATAGTAGATGTAGGAACGATACAACCTGTGCCTACAGTTTTGTACTCATCCTCCTTGTCACTTGGATACTCAACGTGATCCAAAATGACAGGGGACTGGACCTCACCTCACCTGGACCGTGCTCAGGTATACGAGGCCCCGCGCTGTCCGTCGGTGCCACCTGACTCCCCCAAGCCTCAGGAAAGTTTGGTGGAAAAACCTGAGCACGGTCCAGATGAGGTGAGGTCCAGTCCCCTGTCATTTTGGATCACGTTGAGTATCCAAGTGACAAGGAGGATGAGTACAAAACTGTAGGCACAGGTTGTATCGTTCCTACATCTACTATTTTCTTTTACTTTCACTGATTAGGTCGGTGTGATAAACACATAACATACACATTTAGTTCTCACAGATTTGTTACAGTAGCAACATTTAAGAGCAGTGGCCCTGATGAAAGCCAAGGGACGCTTTGCCCGGTAGGCAGAAACATGTTGGCCCTATTAGCGACAGTCATTTTTTCCATACTGTCGTTTGCACATTTCCTGTTCTTTTAATTAGGGGATGTGCCTTGTTTTCATTAAAGAGTCGTTTAGATATATCACCCTATTTTAGATTCACCACTTTTTGTTATGTTGCACTGTGTTTTCACCACTTTCAAATGTCATTACCTGGCCAACAATTGGTGGTTAGTAGCGTACTGTGGACCTGATCCAGTATTAACAACCTACTGTAAGGCATGGGGTCTTGATGATCTAAGGACCGGCCTGGTCACTGTATGGACGGCCAAATGATATGACGGATCACTTGGTTTGTTTGATGGTTGTCCATAATAAGCTGTTCTGGATTTTGTTGACCAGTTTTTGAATATTTGTAGATTTTTGAGTGTGCATTCCTTACACATGTGACTCATGCTCTCTTCCTTCTTTTTAGAAGTTCTCCTTAAGGTGACTGTAGCACCTACTGACATAGTGTACTACATGCCAGTCGGGCCAACATATTTACCTCATACTGCACCTGTGGATTCAATGATGTTGAGGAACTAGAATTAGATTAGGCCTCGCACGGGGAAATAGATTGTAACTTCTCCATCAGTGTTCAGCGTGATGCAACTAATTAACATACCGAGAACACACCTATGGCATAAAGACACCCTTTTTGTTATATTCTGTCATCTCTTTTATAATCATTTTTTCCCCGCTTTCCTTATAAATAGGGTAACTTCGGTCGACAGGACCAGCGCCATTTTGTTTAGGCAACCCATAGCGTTGATTGTAAAAACCTCCTTGGCTCTGCACTTTCGCATCTCCCCGTTCTCATGAGAAATAGCTAGACACATGTAGCGAGCAGCTGCTTCTGCTTTTGGGCCCGTCAAGGTTATGGGAGGGGGCCGGCCAGATAAGCACATTCTTGCAGGCGCTGTGCGGACTCTCACCGAAACCACCAGAAGGGAGTCAACCAGCGTGACCTTGCTATACTGAGCTCAGATAGACGCTTTGTGTGCCATATATGGGCATATCCTTTGCCACCTCCCGTACCAACTTGTACTTTTCCATCTTAGGTAACGGTTGCAAATTGTGATTGTATAGATGTGTTGACCTGACAATGTGCCAGCAGTCTCTCTGCGGTCCTCGGGGTGTGAGGTCGTTGGGAGCTCCTCTGGCAGAGTATTATTTGTTTAATAAACGCTTGAACTTTCTACACTGCCAATCGACTGATTATTGATGAATGATATTTGGTAATTGTGACTATAACCCGTTAGGGGTTTGTAAATTTCGGTACTTCAGTTGGCGACTCCGCCGGGACTCCGCGTTGGGGTCGTCCCTCCGTATCTGGAAAGTAACGGGACATTACGAGGGGTATTCTCGGTCGGGGGTGGACTGACCAAAGAAAAAGGGTTGCTCCGCTTTTCCGATCGGGAAGAGCCTTGGCTGCTAGTGGCCCCACGCCGGAGTCCTACGGGTGAAACCCGGAAGAAACAGATCGATTGGCAGTGGAAAAATCTGCAACTGGACCTGAGTGCACCAGGTGAGTGATTTGTCTTGTTTCATGTCGGATATCCTTTTGCATTTGATTTTGGAATTTGGTGGTCATAGACCACGGAGATCGTGGTATTTTGGAAGGGGGTCTGACGGGGCAGTAGTGAGACTGCACGGGCGACGCCTCTATTTTGTATTTGATAGAGAAATGACTAACACGCCTAGGTGTGAACTGTGAAACGTTCATACTAGGCCGGACCGCCCTCTGAAATGCTGACGACCAGGCTTGGGTAGCACTCGGAGAGATCTGGAGCGGTGCTTGAAAAAGCGGGCTAATCCAGCATAGTCAGGGAGGTGAACCAAGAAGGCCGTTGGATGGTCGGTAGGTCGGTCAGTGGTTGTGAGAAAAAACCTGTGTGGCTATCTCTAGGCAGCTCCTATGGTGAGGCTGTTTTGATCTTTTGTTCTTTGACTTTGGAATATACCGGTTCTCCTCAGACGTGGGTCGACGGGCTCCGTCCTTTGATTTGGGCTAGCATTGGTTCATATTGGTTTGTCTTGTCTATATTTCGATCTGTGTTCTGTGTTCGTCTATTTGTATTCCGGATGGTTATATGATTTTTAGATTATGGATGAGTGACTGAATGAATAACTAAACATGGCCATGTATGCGTGAGAGTATTGTAAGTAATAACTTGCCTTTTACTTCCTACAGCTATCGTTAGAACAGTAGTGAAACAATGCCGTGCTTCAGTAGGTTATGCTTTGGCTGCACCAGCCCAAATAGCACTAGATTAGATGAAAGCCAGCCAGCCCCTCCGGAAGGTACGCCCAGCCATGATTTATACTGTAAGCACGGAATTGGACCCTTGATATTTAATCGTTTATGGCACAAGTACACCAAGGATAATGTAGAGCTACAGTGGCCATTAACCGGGTCCTTCGATGAGAAAAAGATCAATTAATTGTAGGAACGCCTGTTCGCAAAACGCAGTAGACAGTCCATGTTCGATACACTGAGGACATGGCAGAAAGAGGCCACCCGCAGAAGAATACGAGCCGAAAAATTTGTAAAAATAAAGCAGGGACAGACCGTTACTCAGAAAGCAATTGCGCATGACAAAAACCAGACGGAGCAGAACATTGAGTACTTAGATAGACAATTTCGGTTGGAGGTAGACAAGAGCTTTGTTGTCCGAAAGGAAGCCGACGATGAGATAGAGGATCTGCTGGATGTTCGCCCCCCTCCACCATATGCTCCACAGCGAATATAACCAGCGGTGCCTCTAACGACGCCCACAGCCCCTGTAGCATCGGCTCAAGAAGGAGCCCCGGTCCGGGCTCCCACCGATGTGCCGGGCACCGTCGCTTCCTCTGCTAGGAGCTTAGCAACCCTGATCCCAGACACGCGCCACCCCTTGGTGGCGGCGGGCGTCTCTCCAATGCTATTACCCTTGTCTAGCCCCGTAGGAACTTCCCAGTCAGCTAGCACGACACCCGAGTGCAGGGGTCGGGCTCCGGTTGGGGTTCCGGAATGCTCACATATTAGATGGTTATTTACGAGAGGGTCTGTAGGCTATGGAGAATAAGAAGCAATCGCTGACCAAGCAGTTAGATGGATGTATAAAGACATATACACCTTGACCGACATATGGAGTACCATGAAAGATTTTGAGCCGGTAATGCAGCAGACTGCTTGAAACACATGTCCCGATTTCTTATTGAGATCTGCGAACAGTGTTTTGGGGAACGAGGATTAGCCCCACAAATCCTGTATGACATTAAGGACCGAGCCCATAGGTTCGAATTAAGTCCAGACGAAGTTTACAAGAATGTTGGCACTCTGGTGAACTATCGAGGCAGACTCTTTTCGCAGTTCCCTGAGTTGGGTGCCCAGCACCCCATGAGGGAAGTGCACCCCATTTATCATCCAGAGATAACCGAGTTGCGCAATGATCAAAACGTAATCACACGAGACCGAGTAGAAGCTAGGTTTCAGGAACAATGGGTGTATACGCCCTGGAAACGAAGTGAAGTATTGGCTCTAAAAGCCCAGCTTCCTGACCCCCGAAAGAATCCTACTGCCTACTATAAGGAATTAACAGAGGCAGCGTCTTCCGCTGTCATGACTCTAGCAGATATTGAGTTGTTTTTCGGATTATTGGTTCCCGTAGATATATGGCGGCAGGTCCATGATACTCCCCACGCGGCTGAGTTGGGGGGTACCTGGGATGAGCTTGGGGCGTTGGGTAAAGACCGTAAGCCGGGAGATAAGCCGAAGGCTGAAATAATTGCCTTACCAGCGAAGATTATAGCTTATATGCACACATTGATCCCTCCATGAAAGGTGGATTGGGATAAATTGACTGCTTGTAAGCAAAAGTGTCTCCGATTTATTTACTAGATTTGAGGGAACTTTCATCGATTTTAGTGGTCAGGACCTCGCTAGCGGGGGTGGAATACGATTATTTGTGAATAGATTTGTGACCAATCTGATACCCGAGATTTCGACTTGCCTACAAGCTGCTGAAAGCACCTGGACTACGTCCTCCCCTTCCATCATATTGAGTATGGCCCAGTATTACGAGCACAGGGAGAATGAGAGCAAGGATAAAGATGAAAAGAAGACTAAGGATCTCAAAACTCGAGTGCTGTTGCAGCAAGTTATGAGGGGTCGAGGCTCAGGGAGAGGCGTCAGAGGGCCCGGGTCCAGCGGGCCGGTCTCCAGAGGGGGAGGAGGGGGCCAGCCCTCCCGATGGGGACCCAATCAGTGCGCGTATTGTAGAGAGGAAGGCCATTGGAAAGATCAGTGTCCGTGGCTGTTAGCACAGAAATGGAGCTATCCGACCAAGGGGAAGAGGACGTGGCGGCACGGACTGTAGGGATATGCACAGAGAAGAGGCAGTGCAGGGAGAACACGAGCGAAATCATTTCGATAAAGCACGAGGCACAGGTAGGCAGTATTACAACGAAGATTATGGTTTTGAGGATCAGGATAAATTCGGAGATGTATAGGACAGCCAAGGACAGAGTGGGGGCCAAGTGTCGATACCGGTCAATCAGCAGGGACCCTGTGTGACAGGGGAATTGATGGGGACCCCCGATAAGTTCTTGATTGACACAGGAGCAATGAATAGTTCGGTTGCTCGATCGTTGGTCCCCGGGGCCGCTCTGTCCGGGCAAAATAATGTTTTAGTGGGATTTTCAGGAGTTCCTGTAATCAGCCCCATCTCTCAGCCTCGCCCTTTCACGATTGGCCCGTTCACTATGGACTCTCCATTCCTCTTAACTTCCAGTTGTGGAGAGAATCTTTTGGGTTTGGATATGTTGAAAAGATTGAATGCTAGAATACATTGCACTCCCGATGGTGTTTATTTGACTATTCAAAACCCCGATGTAAGTACGAGACAATGTTTTGCTAAAAATGACCCATTGCCACCTGAATTTGCAGACATATCGTCCAGCTTGTGGGCGACAGGAGATACGGATGTCGGTAAACTGGATATCCCTCCTGTTCGCATTACATTGAAACCCGGTGCTAGATTGCCCCGCATACCACAATACAAGATCTCCCCCGCGGGAGAATGAGCTTTGCTTTCTACAATACAATACAAGACTTGATTGATAAAGGGGTGGTCGAAGAAACTGCATCGAATATCTGTAATAGCCGTATCTTGCCTATTTTGAAAAAAGCTCCTGAGACAGGGACCTCTGAAAATGCTGATGTCTATCGTTTTGTGATCGATTTGCGGGAGGTTAATAAAATAGTGGTACCCCAATTCCCGGTGGTTTCAGACATCACTACCATCCTTACTATGATACATCCCACTGCTAAGTATTTTGTCTGTCATCGATCTGAAGAATGCCTTCTTCAGTATCCCTATCCATCCTGATAGCAGACAGGTCTTCGGATTCTCATTATCTGGCCGAAGCTTCAGATTCTGTCGCGCTCCTCAAGGTTATACCGAAAGTCCTAGCATCTACAGCCAAGCCCTTAAGGCGGTCTTGGATGACCTGTCCTTGCCAGATGGTAGCTTGCTCTTGCAGTATGTTGATGATTTACTGATAACGTTTGACACTGAAGAGGGTTGTAAAGAAGCCACGGTTAGGTTGTTGCACCATCTGGCAGACAGAGGTAATAAGGTCTCCCTGTCCAAGTTCCAATATTGTCGACAGGAAGTGACCTACCTTGGCCACTTACTATCGAAGGAGGGTAGACGTCTATCACCTGAACGAATTACTACCATTTCTAACATGCCTGCACCTTGTACTCAACGTGAAGTCCGTGCTTTTCTTGGCATTACCTCTTACTGTCGTCAATGGATCCCTAATTTTTCCCTTCTTGCTAAACCTCTGCTACACTTAACCACTAAAGATGTGCATGGACCCCTCCCTTGGACTGATGAATGTCAGTCTGCCTTTGCTTCTCTGAAATCTGCTCTGTGTTCTGCTCCTGTCCTTGGAACTCCTGACTACCGTAAACCTTTTGTACTATATGTGCACGAGGTCGACGGTTGTTCGCTCTCAGTGTTGACACAGGGTTTTGGTGGTAAGCAAAAACCGTGTGCTTATTTTTCGGCCACATTGGACAATGTGGCCAGAGCACTTCCCAGTTGCCTGAGGACCACGGCGGCTGTAGCGGCGGCCATCAGGCAATCAGAAGGGCTTGTTCTAAATTCTAATTGACCGTGATGGTGCCGCATGCTGTGGATGCATTATTAAATAAAACAAAAACACAGCATCTGACAAGCGCGCGCCTCACGGGTTATGAATTGACTTTGTTTGCTCCACATGTGACCATTAAGCGTTGTGCCACATTGAATCCGGCTACACTGTTACCTCTCCCTTCGGAGGAACAGGCGAATGATGTCCATGATTGTATCTTCAGGACAGAAGAGGAAACAAAGGGAAGAATCGATCTCACAGACGTTCCCTTATCTGAACACCAAGGGGAATTGTATGTGGACGGTTCTTATTTTAAATTACCAGATGGCACAACGACAGCTGCATATGCAATTACCACTCTAAAAACAGTAGTTGAAACATTCCGAATACCCCATCGATCAGCCCAAGCTGCTGAGTTGATGGCTTTACTGCGGGCCTGTGAGCTAAGTGAGGGATTAGAGGTCAGCATATTCACAGACAGCCAATACGCCTTCGGCGTTGCCCATAGTTTTGGGAGGTTATGGAGGGAGCGGGGGTTTCTCACCTCACATGGTCAAAAGATACAGAATGGACCCTTGGTATTATGATTACTAGAAGCCTTGACTCTCCCCAAGAAAGTAGCAATCATAAAATGTAGTGCACATAAAACAGTGGTGGATAAAGTGGGAGAGGGCAATGCTTTTGCAGATCAGGTAGGTAAACAAACAGCTCAGTCAATGGTGTCCTCTATGTATGTAAGCTCCTCTGCCAGATGGGTGGGGGAATCCGACTTGTTTAATAATACTATTGAAAGTGTGCAAGAAATTCAGAAAGAAGCAACCACAGCAGAGTTAGACAGATGGGTGCAGGAAGTAGGACGTCTGGACGAGAATAACTGTTGGGTGGATTTGACAGATAAACAGCGATGGTTGCTGCCCAATGCTATGGTACAGGCTGTCGTCACTATGGCCCATGGACCAGCTCATGTAGGAGCAAAAGGCATTTGTGCCTTGTTGGACCCCGTTTGGAATAACCCCAATATACAAAAAACAGCTGTACGTCTGGTCCAATATTGCATGGTTTGCCTGCAACATAACCCGGGGAAAGGAGAACCTGTTCTGAGTGGGAACTTTGCCCCCCGACATTGCCATTTGAGGTGCTCCAGATGGACTACATCCATATGGAGCGTGTCAATAACTTCAAGTATGTACTAGTGGTGGTATGCGCCTTCAGCAAATGGGTTGAGGCGTACCCTACGAAAGAAAATACTGCCCTAGCCACGGCAAAGGCGCTTATAAAAGAGTTCCTCCCACGCTTCGGATTGCCCCGCTTGATCTGGTCTGATAACGGCGGGCATTTCCATGGGGCCCTTGTGCAGAGTATATGCAATGGGCTCCAGATAAAACAAAAATTCCATGCGGCCAGACACCCCCAGTCAGCAGGGCTGGTGGAAAAATATAATGGGATATTGAAGCTGAAGATGGCAAAAATTCAAGAGAGCGCTGGTTTAAAATGGCCTGACACCCTCCCATTAGCTCTTATGTCCCTGCGGGTCACCCCACATTCACGTTCTGGCTTATCTCCTTACGAGATCGTTTTCGGGCGACCCGCTAGTGTGTGGGGCGTGCCGAGGTCATTTACTGATGTTGAATACCCTATGTTGATCGATTACCTGTATACTTTGACTAAAGACCTTCGTTCTATTCATCAGCAGGTAGCATCTGTATTGCAACCCCTGCCAGAGGGCCCCGGACATCGCCTGGAACCCGGCCAGTGGGTTCTGGTCAAGAAGTACGAACGAGACTCCAGCTTGGCTCCGAGATGGTCTAAGCCACACCAGATCTTGTTGGTCACACGGACGGCTGTGAAGGTGGAGTGGAAACGACACTAGATCCATGTGTCGCACCTAAAAAGAATTCCTCTTCCACTTCCCTATGACCAGCGACACCCTGAGGGAATCCTGACTCAGGAAGGCGAGAGAGCTGTTGCCTTTGTTCCGTTTTCCGACGCTCGTGAAATTGGAGCTGAAGGAGAAATAGGGCCGGACGGGGCAGTCTCTGGAGAGTCAGCAATCACCCCTGTCCCTGTCCATGTTGATTTGGTTGGCAGCAGTTCTGACAAAGGTGTTGTACCTTCCCCTGTGTTATTCCCTGATCAGGAAGTGCCTGGTCATGTCCGTTGCAACCTGCGGCCAAGAAAGCATCACAGTACCCCAGATGACACTGTTAGGAGATAAGGAAAGACTTGGATAAAAGTAGGGTTTGCTAGTTTCTAATCTGGGGTACTGAGCGAGACACTGGACTGAACTAGTTGAGAGCTGGAACATTGATATTGTGCTCTGTTCAGAAAGAAAGACTCTGTTCTTATCACCGGCCAGGTTGTTTGAGCAAAATCTTTTCAGAAAATTTGTATCGTGAGACTTCGTTGGATGTGTACCTGGATTGCAAGTCTGCCTGTGAGGCTTTGAAGGACACAGGAAGAAGAACCCTCTGGCAGGAAGGTTGTTCTGACCCCCCCACTTAGTTACTTTGGACTTTTAGCTAGGAATGTACCCTTTTGGTCGGCCTGTACTTGAGGAAGAATTACCTTTTGCTCCTAGATATTTGCCTTTTTACGAACCAATGTTTTCTAGTTGGACCATGAGTGTAAAAATAGCTTTTGTAGTTACAATTGCAGTAATCTTAGCCATCTTTATGTTTTTTTTATATACTTAGAATATAAACACCCAATGCAATCAATGATGATGTCGACTGTTGCCCCCCCTGAGCATTTTTTGTATACTTTAGCACCTCACAAAGAACGACATCGCCAGACCTATGCAAAAAATGTATTTGTAGAAATGTTGCACCAAACGCACAGCACCACCAACACCACTGACTGCTGGGTTTGTGGCCTTCTGCCTTCTGTTGTACATAATCATGATCTATTCCTCTCGCTACCTCTCTCCTATTTAGGGAGTTGTGAAGCTTGGTTCAAACTTTTTTCCGCCATGTAATATAGACTGATTTTGGGTGGAGCAACAGGTATCTGTTATTAGCTTCATCACGCTAAAAGTAGGGTTTGAGGAACTAGAATTAGATTAGGCCTCCCACCGGGAAATATATTGTAACTTCTCCATCAGTGTTCAGCGCGATGCAACTAATTAACATACCGAGAACACACCTATGGCATAAAGACACCCTTTTCGTTATATTCTGTCATCTCTTTTATAATCATTTTTTCCCCGCTTTCCTTGCAAATAGGGTAACTTCGGTCGACAGGACCGGCGCCATTTTGTTTAGGCAACCCATAGCGTTGATTGTAAAAACCTCCTTGGCTCTGCACTTTCGCATCTCCCCGTTCTCATGAGAAATAGCTAGACACATGTAGCGAGCAGCTGCTTCTGCTTTTGGGCCCGTCAAGGTTATGGGAGGGGGCCGGCCAGATAAGCACATTCTTGCAGGCGCTGTGCGGACTCTCACCGAAACCACCAGAAGGGAGTCAACCAGACCTTGCTATACTGAGCTCAGATAGACGCTTTGTGTGCCATATATGGGCATATCCTTTGCCACCTCCCGTACCAACTTGTACTTTTCCATCTTAGGTAACGGTTGCAAATTGCGATTGTATATATGTGTTGACCTGACAATGTGCCAGCAGTCTCTCTGCGGTCCTCGGGGTGTGAGGTCGTTGGGAGCTCCTCTGGCAGAGTATTATTTGTTTAATAAACGCTTGAACTTTCTACACTGCCAATCGACCGATTATTGATGAATGATATTTGGTAATTGTGAGTATAACCCGTTAGGGGTTTGTAAATTTCGGTACTTCAATGTGTTTTCTGGATTAACTCTTGGTGGATACTTACACTCTTTTCTCCAATGCCCTATTCTGCCGCAATTAAGACAGGGATGTTTCTTTTTCAGTTCTTCTATATTTCCTACTAATTTTGGTTTCTTAAAACTACCTTGCGATTTTCCCTGATTTGCATCAGCGCCTTTATTATCCAATTGCGCTACCTGCTCTGCCACTTTCACCTGTGCCCACATGGCTTTTTCTTTTAGTTTCTTTTGCTTCGCATCAATCTCTTCACTGCAATATTTGACCTTTCTCAATACCTCATCCACTGAGCTCGACTGCCAC
This sequence comes from Lissotriton helveticus, assembly GCF_964261635.1. Taxonomy (NCBI): domain Eukaryota; kingdom Metazoa; phylum Chordata; class Amphibia; order Caudata; family Salamandridae; genus Lissotriton; species Lissotriton helveticus. The sequence goes on along the minus strand of NC_136073.1, from coordinate 599,065,926 downwards.
CCTATTAGAGAGTGTCGGATCATATCTCCGATTTCTGGTCTCAGTCCATTCACAAATCTATATACAAAATGACACATGTCTTTCTCACTCAATTATTCATATCCACTGTACTGTTTGAACACCAACAATAGTCTCTAATAGAATGCATGTACAGATTCTTTCGGCTCTTGGGTTGTCCTATCTATTTTAACCCAGTCTGTCTCCTTTGGTGGAATTTTATTCTTCAAAAACACAATCACTTGTTCATATTTTCGCATTACATCTCTTGAAGGGGCACCTGTCACTTTGTCTCGGGGGTACTCTTCTCTTGGCCAATCTACAGATATTTTACATTCAGTCCATAGGTCTGCTGGCACAACTATGTCGAATAATCCATCCAAATCAACCCATAGTACTTTTGAAACTTTCACAAATCGATCCACTTGTCGATACCATTCCACTGGCTTTTCTCTCAATCTAGGGAGATCATTTGTAAACGATAATATATCCTGTCTGCTCCAAGGAACATGTACATATCTTCCTCCAGGTATTTCTCTCATGGGGAATTCATTTGCGACTGCCTCTTTTTCCCTGACTGGAAACGCTAGGGTAGATTTATCACAAATTTCCTCTTTCTTCTTTGCCCATTTAACCCCTTGAGTGCTCATGACGAGGTCAGCTCGTCATGAGCAACTGCACTCTGGTGCTCATGACGAGCTGAGCTTGTCATGACCGCGCCCGTTCCGTGGAACTCTCGCATACTGGGCAGATTCCCCTGCAGTGCTGAGCGTTCCATTGGAACCGGTGTGGCCATGACGAGCTCAGCTCGTCATGAGCACCGGAGCGCCGTAGCTCATGACGAGTTGACCTCGTCATGAGCACCGGGGCGCTGTACGCACCCCCACCCTCGCCCCCAGCACAGCGGGGGAAACAGCCCCGCACGGAAGGGGTTAACTCTCCATTTATTCACTTCTCCCCATTTTTGCAACATCACAATTAACTCTTTTATCTGTGTAAGTCTTCCAGCAGTATTCATGTTTTCAATGTCTTTTTCTGAAAAATATACTCTGTAGGAAAACTCCACTCCAAATTCATTTGCCAATCCCTCCAATTGATCATGCACTGTCTTTGCTTTCCACGTTATACTTTTACACATGAACATAAGTTCTTCATCCTGGTACGTTTTTAGTCTGTCTGTTCCAATTGTTCCAATAATTAGTTCTTCCATGTCTACTTTTAACCTGGCTACATCCAGTACTTTAGAATCAAGCTCTTTTTGTTTTAAAATTTTAATCCAGTCACTTGATTCTTGATCTGATGGTCCTACATGGGTTTGCGTTAAATCTATTTTCTCTACGCTCCTTTCTGGTGTAGCAGAGTCAGATTCTGCTCCAGTTGCATATTTATAAGGTACACCCTGATTAAAAGTTAAGTCAGGCGGATTTACATTATTTACTTGTTTAACTGCTGACAAGTCTGGATAAATGTTTCTGTTCAGCTTTTGTAAGCCCTGCTGTAACGGGATTGTTAAACTTGGTTCTTGTACTCTCTGGTTTTCAAACACTGGAATTACAGGTCCTATCGTTACTGGGACTGTCACTGCTTCTATATTTTTCGTAAGCTCTTGTATCTTTTCGGTTAATTCATTTGTAGTTCCTATATACTCTGCAGTACTTGTTTGTTCCTCAACTTGTTTTTCTGCTCTCTTTACTCTCTCTTGCTCATGACTCTGTTTAGGGGTACTGAAAAGTCTTGACTCTACTATTGAGGTATTTGGGTTGTATCTCATTTCTACTCTTTCTGGTACATCTTTAAAATTTGTAAATTGCTTTGGGGTTTCATTATTTCTCTCATCTGCCGATGGGGCATTGGGTGTAATCCATAAAGAACCTGGTTGATATGGTGGCGGTCTCCTATTTAATATTTCTTCTAATACAGCATCCTCTGATTCATTGTCACCATAACCTTGTTTCCCTGTCTCTATGTTTTTCCTCTTTTCTGTGCATTTTCGCCCTTCATAATCATCCACCAATCTAACTGGAAACATGCCATCACACATGTCAGCATTTCTCCATCTACACATTCTACTCTCATGTGTCTCTCCCCATAAATTTCTAAATCTACCTCTTGGTCTGACATGTCCTTTCAATCTTTCGCTTTCTAATTCATGCATCTCATCCTCCCATTCAACTAAAGCTTCGACTGAGTTGGTCTGGGTCTTGGGTCAAGATTCATCATCTTTTCTCTCAAATTTCTCAAAACTGCCACATTAAAAGGTCCTCATTCCGGGAAAGCTAACACACCATCATTTATGGTATATCTCACCCAATTCTCTAACCAAACACACGTATGGTAACCATATTTTGACAACATGTAAGAAGCAGGCGTTTTCGGCGGAGAAAGCAATTTTCCCTCTCTTGTGACTATCGCCTTATCCTTCACAAACACATTTTTCAATTTCTTAAACCATGAAGGTTTCTTTCTTTCCTCTCCGTAATAGCAGTCCATTTTTCTGTAGATTCCCGGTCTTTCAAAAGATCGCGTACTTCCCTATTGCTGTTCCGTAACACCAACCTATCACAGCGCGGTTTACCCTAACGCACCAATTAGAACAAGATACGTCTATGTAGTGCTTAACCAATAGCTTTCGCTGCTTTCTGTGATGTACCAATCAGCCTTTTCTCGGTCTTGGTCACGCGGACCAATCCCAGCGCGACACTTTTGACGTCAACATTGCTCCGGCTTCTGCAGCGCCGACTGACCCCTCCCCTGACTGGATTATTTCAAGAAGCCGTATTTACAAGATATTTTACAAAATCGGTTAGTAACTTACACAAAACAACTCCATGTGTCTGTTTCGCTAAACAAAGTGATAGAATGTTCTCAATCGCACAAGTATTCTGTATTTCCAGTAGACAGCGCTTACCTCTTCTCTACCACAGAATTTTTTTAACTTGCCGATAAAGTAGCACCACTTCCTCTACTTTACCCTTTTCTCAAGCTCAGTTTAAGCTCTTTTACTCTCCCAGCAGTACGTTTTAAACCAGGATACGCAATGATCCCTGTACTTGAAGGCTAAGATTCTATAGAATGTCCTCGCTATGCATTTATCCTTTCACACGTAGTGTCCCTAAACAGTGATATACGACGATACCACCGCAGTATACGACGATACTACTTCTTTTAAATAGACTATGCGATGTACGACTTCATTGCCACACTTCCTCTGCCTGCAGACAGAGTGACCAGCTTCACGCAATACTCGATAGCCTTTTCAGGACTAGATATAACGTAATACAAACTCAACAGATGTTAGTCATAATTCTGTATACCAAAACCCTTATATTGCACTTTATACATAATCCTAGCTAATTTCTATAACAACCATCCTCTGCTACCAAGCTTATAACTGATCCAGCGCTACTCCAAAAACAAATTTCTGAAACCATATCACTTATCCCTGAACACCAGAACATACATTCACTCACCAGTGGGGCCCATATCACTGTGAGTTTTGTACACACAATCTCTACCTCACTCTTGGGATCAGTGAATCTCAATGGAGAGCTGCTGTATCATAGCGAAATGTCTAAATTCTAGTTAAAATGTTTATACTATTTACACCTGCAGTTTTTTGCGAGTTTACCATGGTTTTATCATCAGAAAATATACATTTAGACATATCGCCATAAGGGTCAATGGGTCCGCTAGTAAAAGATTAGTCGTAGGAAAACTCAAGACCAGCTTTAATTTTCCATTCATCTAACTTTTATTAAAACAATTTTAACATGTCTAAAGGTATCTTTTATTTATTTATTTATTTAATCATCAAATGACATTTAAACGAAAGCTTAATTCAAATCAGTTAATTTCATTAATTTTAGAAAATTTCAGAAATAACGTTAACATTTTAAGTTCAGAACGCAAGTATTAGCAAAAGACAGATAGTTCCCAAAGTCCATTCTCCTAACTCCCTAACTAAAATCCCTCACTAAAGTGCCATTTCTGCAAAGAAAAGTCATAAATTAAGAAAAAGAATCTTACATCACAGGAACATCAGCAATCCGACAGCATCTCTGGTAGAAAATCAGAAGAAGTTTTTTACTCGGTAAAATCAGCACTTATTATACCTTTTTCACTAGCTCTATCTATCTAAAAGAGTAACTTTTAAAGAAAAGTCGACTTCTCATTGGTCAGTTCGGGGGTGGATGAGCATAACCTCATCTCCACATTATACATTTTCTTCCTGTCAGGTTTTTTTTTAATGCCCCCATTGTCTTTCATAGTCCGGCCTAGTTGAGTTTCCTTAATTTGCAACTTCAAGTAAAGTTCTCACGTTCAGAACCATTGCTCTCATCATTTGGCAGCCATCTAGACTTCCAGGCCACAGCGACCTTGAACTGCCTTCCGCACAGGCCCAAGCAGCTCGCATTCATTCTCATCTCTTCGGCTGCGCATGCGCTCTGCCTTTGGCTGTCACAGTGAACCAGTGACTCCATTTTGTCACAGGCCTCTCGAGTCAGAATGGGAACTATCATAGAAACAAACACAAATAAACGTTAATTTTAGAAAAATAGCCTTTCTGTTTACCTCCCCCCTTCTAAGGTATTCCCTATTAGTAATTACCTAGCAAATAAGTGACACTTATGCGCAATATACTTACTTGGGTCCAATCTTCTGGCCACAAATACATAGACAAAAGCACATTTATGCTTCATTCCGTTATATCAATGCAGCATTTTAGTACAGGACACGGCAAAATTACATAATTAGTTAGTTATAATTGCAACATAAGCAGAGATTAGTTCCCACGTGTGTGTATGTCCAAATTTTTATTCTAGGTTGATTAGTCTCATGCACCACTCCATCAGTTCAGATTACATGTTATCGAAGTGTGACTTCACAAGGGGTATACAACATTTTGTTTCTCCACCTTGCTCCTTCAGCGGCACCCGCACTTTACTTATAACATTTTAAAAGTAAAGCGCGGGTGCCGCGATTATACCAAAAATGAAAGACATTGATGTTTTTTCTATTTCTTTCATTTTGGTAGGTAAAATCCTGAGGCTCCACTTGATCCTGCTTTCAGTTTTGGATCTGTTGAGATGTACTCTGCGAAGAAGAAGGGCTGTACAGCTTGAGCTACCACCCAGCACTCAACGCCATCCTAGCTGCCACCAGCCGCGGCAGCGGCAAAGTCATCAAGTGCACCTCGGGAGACTTGCTGCAGCAGGCCACGGCCACGTTTACCATCTAAAGCTTAAAGTTACATCACAGATTTGACAGCTAAATTTAATTTAAATCCATTTTAACAATGTGTTAACCTTTCAATCATTGAAGGGCCCGCCACCGTGTGTGTAAATTACGCCACTGTTTGAAAGAGTGGCCTAGCACTTTAAAGGGCAGACACCCAAAATATGAAAGTTTGTTTTCCGAGAGACACTCTCTGCAGCGGTTCTTTAACAAACTAGTTTGCAAGATTTGTGTGGCCCAATCAGGAGCGAAATAAAACAGGCGGCGAAGTAAACACTGAATAGAAGCGGATAACAGGTGCCTGGAGTTATAAAGTTAGGTCTTAACGCTTTCGTTTAAATGGCTTATAAGGTGCCCTTGACTGCCCGCGTACCGATTCGGGTGTTTGGGAGGTCATGTTTGCGGGGCCCACTGTGAACACCTGGGGTGGGTTAACCCGGTGCTGAAGCGGTTTATAATCCGCTTCAATCCTGGGGGTGCGCACACATTTTAATCCGGGATACCCCCCAGAGGCTATCAATTTTTAATCGAATCCAAGTGGGCGCTTGTTAACAGCATGCGTCGCCCAGCATGCATCTCGTTGGTGCACTAATGTTTGTTTTTTAGTCAAAATATTCAGTTTTTTAACCCCCGTTGCCATTTTAAAGTGACAGGTTATGTGCTTGAATATGGACAGTGGAATTTGTTAGTCCTATAATCTGTTTGGTAAATTGCAAACTAGAAAAGAAAACTTCTGCACTTTTGTTGTTTTTCCTCAGAAGTTTACACGCCTTGTAGTGTAGTTCCTATCATCCCAATAGGCTCTGCGCATTGGAATAATACCTAAAGCAGTAAAGGCCTAGGCCAGACGTTAACTAGGTCTACTACTGTCGATACTAGACTTAAAGTTTTGGGTTTGCCAGCTTAGCTCAGAGTTCACTAGAAACTTTCTCGAATGTTCAAGGAGGACTTAACTTCCCTGATTAGACAAGAAGGGATTTAGTTTCTGACAACCATAGAACATGACAACTTTGCTCTCCCCTAATCAAGAGTAAATCTCGAGAGTCGTGTGAACAAAAGGCAATTTATTTTACTCAGTCAGTACGTGCATTCTTAGTCTCATCAGAATGTAGAGAAAAGGAAGAGACGGGCGTGTTCAATAAAAAGGTGTTATTTATTGATCAGTCTCTTTTCTCATACAAGAGAAATGGATCGATATTATTGCAATACTTATAGCTAAGTAAAGTGCATACATTAAAAGCAATAGTATAAAATAATACTGTAAAAACATTGATATGGTTTCTAAGCCATAAGATGTTTTAAAATGAATAAAATATATTACATACAGATATACATTTGACTAAACGTGCTCAACTGGTGTTTCTAGATACGCCTACCCCGTGTACCTGACCTAAGCCTAATACGTGGGCGGGAATAGAAAGTTACAGTTTAAGTTAAGTTTGTTTTTGCCAAGTGAATAACTAAAGAATTCTCTGTGAGGGGTTATTCAGTTCTGTACCTGGAAGTTAGGATGAATGAGGAATGGTATCTCTTTCTCTGGTCTCGATATTCCAGGCTGCCTGCGAGGGCTACCCAGAAACGCCGGTGCTGGATTCTCGGCAGGAGAAAGCAGCGCGTCTCTCAGCGCGTCAGGAAGGCGGGGCTGCTGCCAGCGGGGTCTGCTCTGCTCTTGGCTTCGGCAAGTATGGCTGCTCCGTCTCGTCACCACGCGTGTGTTTGCATAGGGCAAGATCGGTAATATTTATATCTTTAAGGTGCCGAGATTGACGTAAGGATGGACATAGATACGTCAATAAGGATGTCATACGACTTGCTCGTTAGCACATTCTTTTACTGAAGTTCTCGGTGAAATCAAAACAATGGCCGCAGGGTTTTGCCCAGGTTGTCATAGGTTTGATTTGTTATGAGAACTCCGTATGCCTTATCAGGGGCTGGAGGAATATCGCTTGTCTAATTAGATCGCAAGCGTTATGACCTAATCAGATAACACGTTCCTGTGCCGTAGTGTGACTGCGTCAGATAACGGTATCTGCATCATGGGGGTTTTCTGCCTCATGGGCTGACTGCTAGTTAACTTGTTGGTTTGTTTAACTAGAATAGGGTCAGGAATAGGGGGATCGATTCAGAACCTATAGGAATACATGACACCCACTCCACGCTAACTATGGACATATTTACTAATCTAGGCATAGTATAACATAGTACAACATACTATAGAGTAGTGTGTATACCTTACCACCCCAAAATACATAAATGCATTTTGAAATTCTTCAAATATACGGAAAATTTGCAGACATATATATTGTATGCACTCAAGCTATGGAATAATGCTAAAGTAATCACGCATTTGTATACATTATTGCTTATTTGGTATATGAGAATTACAGATGAAATGGTTTCTTAAATACAGAAAAAAGTTTCGAGACCATTCCATCACAGAATAAAATATTTGTGAACATACCAGCGGGCAGCTAAAGTCTATAAAGTATCTAAAAATAGAAATCTTAGTTCTTTAGGAATAGTTTCTTACTTTAAGCAGAAGATAAGTGTCCCGAAAAACCGAAAAAATGAATTGGGGCTTCTGAAAGAGTTGCTGTCCGTGAACTGGAGTGAAAAATAGTTCATGTGACTTTATTATTTAAAGTTGAAGGCCGAATTCAGGGAACGCCGTGTGCAAGCTTGCTCAAAAGTCTCTATTTCTGTTCGGGTCAGAACATCATATCATTTAGGCTTTCGAAAAAACTGTCAACAGCTTCCTGGGAAAGTTCTACTAACTCGGAAATAGGTGTAATCATGCATTCTTGTGCATGATTGTCTCCATTGACATTCTGATTCGCATTGCTGACAGAAGGTCGTACCTGTTCGATGCTGCTTTCATCTTGAACTTCACTACCCATCAATCGCAGTGGTGAAGCTTCCACGAATGCCGTCATCAGGATTGGTAGCCTTTGAGGGCAGCACAAAGCATGAACCTTGATCGGGCTCAACAATGTTTCTGCATCCATTGGCGCATCCGATTGTAGCGTCAGACAGGTGTCTAACACGCATTCTTCTCCGCATAGCAGACACCTTAATACAGGTAAAACACATCTTTGCCACATTGGTCGAAATGATAGAAACCAAGTCATGTTCAGGTCTCTAAGCCGGGAGAGTCCCAGGATTTTTGATATCCGGTCCCGGTATCCAATGGCTAGGATTGTTTCTTCTCTTGTCGCCAGAGTTTTGTCTGTGACATGGGTTGCCATAACGAAAAATAAGGACTAAGAAAAGGATTCCTGCAATTAGTCCCAAGATCAGGGGAAGTCCGCCAAAAATCGAATGGACGAAATCTGGAAAAATACCCAGTATGGCTTTGAATGGTGTTAATGCCATTGAAAATACTGTCTTAAATACCTTTGAGACCCCATTGGTATCAGAAATATTTAAGATTTCATTCAGGATTTCCGCGAAATGTACGGGGGAATTAGTTGATAATAATGTATGTATCTCTGCAGTCGTCCTTGCGACTTGTAGATCATACGTTTCTTTTGATGACGAGAGCCTGGTAGGCGTCTGAAGAAGCACTGTTTTCATTCTGCTTAAAGTATCTATTCGAATAGAAGTAATTTTCAAATCGGGCCATGCCCTTGCCTCCCTGTCTGGGAAGGAGCTGGGGAACAACGAGCGTCCACAGCACTTGACCTTCGCAGTCGTAGTTACTAGATAAGGAGTCCCGGGCATAAGACTACAACATTTGCGGTCTACAATAAGAATGTAACTCCCATTATAGAGTCTTTGAAAGAATGGTTCTATTTCTGTTGCAGGTGCGCCTTGCTGGTGACATGAAAGGTTGTATGAATTCCCTTCACAGGCTCCATGCAAACTAATTCCATTACACAGAAGCGTGCCGCTTAGTGACATCGCACAATTATTGCCACTAAGAAACACTTTCTGTCCTTTATTACTGACACATGCATGTGAATAGGGCAGGTTCCATGTTGTTTTAAGGTACCCCTTTCCCAATTTCTCGTACATGCCAGCCTGTATATATTTTTGGCAGTATTGAAACCTGAAGGTTGAGATTGGAATATTTATTATCCCATGTATTATCCATTCACTGACAGGTCGTTCTGACATTGTCACTGGTAATCTTTCGAGTTTTTCAATGCTCAAGATTGTATAATCAGCACCCTTTTGTGCCATACTGATTTGTCTATCAGTAAGGTTAAAGATTTGGAATAATGACGTTGTGTTGATTAGACGCCAAGGCACATAGCCTGAACGCAGATTTTGTAACGTCCAGCCAAGCTGTACAATAGAACGCAATTGTGACTGACCGTGTTGTAATAACAGTAAGTCTTGCGATAATATATCGATTGCTGAAGACACAATGCTGTCCAAAGAAAAAATTCTGGAGGACAGAGTCATTAACCCATTGTCCACTACAGAAAGTGATTTTTCCAAATTAATACGGTCAATTTCCCGTATTCTCTCTGCTGTTTCAATTTGAGTAACCTTCCAGGCCTCATTGTATGCTGCATATACAGAGGCTGCTATGAAACGCTTTTGACGCTGTTTGCGTGGTCCCATAGTGAAATCACGCAAGTCAGCACCATCAGTAAGTAAAGTTAGGTGTTGCTTAATTTCTGCCAGTGTGGAAGTTTGTAGCCATTGAAGGCATAATTTGCCCACACTGTAGGTGGTTATTATCCCTGGGTGATGTCTTTGAGGATATCTAGGGTCTGGCCTGGTCATTTTGAACCCCTGCGTTTTGTTCAGGAATCTGTCTTGACAGTTATTAGTATCTGTGGGCCAGATCAACCACTGTTTCCAATCAGGATGTGTTCTGTTTTGGTTTAATATATGGTTTACGTCTATCTCTTCATCTGTAGAAGTGTTGCTAAACATTGTTGGCTTTGGAATAGACGGTTTATTTAAATCTTTGATTTTGGCTAGGCCAAGACAGGTGGTTTGTTGAACAGTGTCATTTAAAAATATCATTTGTTCTGGGATCATGCAGGCTCTAAACAAAGCTTCTATACCCTGTACTTGCCAATCTTTTGTACCCCAAACACTTTTCAATTCAACATTTTTGTCCCAATAATCAAAACCAAAAGTATTCATTTGTTCAAAGAATGAGTCTGAATATATCAATTTTGTGTTGGTTATCATGGTCTTGGTCCCTGTCTTATTTGATAATTTAAAATAAAATGCTTCAGCATTACTTGTGTTAAAACCTGAAAAATATGAATATTTGTCGTAAACGGTTCTTGAGCTCCCTTTTGGAGGTGTTGCACAATGTTCCCATTGATTATAGTTTAAAACATTTCTAGGTTGTGCAGATCTATGTAAAAAATGGTTACCATAGTGGTTATAACAGTACATGCTATCATAATTGGTAGAACCCTGCAAATAATCATGTTTGGTAAATTTAGCAGACATTACTAAATCAGACATCATATTATTAATGCTTTCGAAGTCCCAATCATCAGCAAATGAGTTTGGTTTTACAAAGTCACTCAAGGAGATCTTAATTTGGTGTGGATATTTCAGGATCTCGACCGGACCATAAATTTCATAGTCAGTGTTGTCCCAGGCTACCCCACCAGGTATCGGATTGGCTGTGAAGTTGGCTGAAGAAAGTTCTCTTTTCTCGACGTGTGAAGATGTGTGTGGTTTGAGGATCAAGTTGATTTTCTGACTTGCTGTGTCCATTTTTGCATATTTTCCCTCAATGAAGCGTCCCAAAGTAAGTATCATGATGAGCCAAAGTATGAGGATAAATGCACCAAAACCCACCCAAAATTCAATCCTTGGAGAAATCAGATATGTTTCTTTCAGTTGTTTCAAAAGTTCCTTAGCTTTATCTTTAAAGGTTTTTGATGATGGCTGTGTCTTTGATTCACTGAAGCCTTCAGAGGAATCATCGAAGTTTATGAAGTAGCCGGATGCAGTTCTGTCAATTGTTCCAATTGGTTCAGGATTTCTGTTTCTTGCATTTTCACTTGGTACTTCATTATAGATTGGTGTGTCTCTGCTAAATGTTTTTATTTGGGTTTTCAGAGGTCTGAGTTCTATTGCATTGTTGCATAGTCCTTGTTGTTTTTCTGTAGGCGTTTCGAATGTGATGAGCCTCTTCGTTAGGACCTCTGTACTGGTAGCAAACCTTGGTGTTCTGCTACTTATTGGGAGTCCACTTGGCCTACTGTTTGTTATCGGCCACATGTTGTGGTTTTACCAGGTCGATGGATACAACTCGGTTCTCCTTTTTACCAGCAAGTGGCGGTAGTACAACTGATCTTGTCCCGTTGACAGACAAGACAGGAACTGCTTTTCTGTAAGAAGGCCCAAATTCCTTCTTTACCGCGATCTTCTCCCTGACTAGATCCCCGACTTTAGGAATCCAGACAGGTCTTGCTGGGACAGGTGGTGGTTCTTCAGTGGTTGTTGGCTGTTGTTTCAACTTTATGTTGCTCAGGTCTTTTCTTGTTTTGTTTAAGTTCTGCAAAATAGCCAAACGGTCTTTGATATCAAAGCTTTTTTCTTTCACCACTGAAGTCTGACTGTCAAGGTCAGAGATAATCATCCTAGTTCCGAATAATAATTCGTACGGACTGAATCCCTTCAGAGAATTTCTTGGCAAGTTATTGAGACTACGTTGGACACTTATTAGATGTTTGACCCACCCTGCTCCCGTACCTAATATCCTTTCCGTTATAGATTGCTTTATGCCTTGGTTTTTTCTTTACACCATCCCGTACCCTCAGGAAGGAAGTGAGAAGATTCCCGCTGGGCTATGCTCATTTGGCCATGTTTCCCCCCATGCTTGAGGGCTAGAGTGGAGACAATGGTCAAACATAGCATGCTCTTAGCGTATATGCCATTTAGACTCGCAAATCTTTGTATAACAGTCCGGACGTCAGCCGAGTGCTGGTGATCTACATTATAAGTGGAACTAGCCTGTATATGTTAATCGCAACCCTTCCTTTTTACTCCTGATTTTTTCTGGAGTAGAACGACGAGGTATTAAACTGTTTCTCTCCCCACTGCGATCTCTGTTGCAGTTTGGGCAGTTTTTTACAAACATGGTGTGACGCAGGCTCATGCCTGGCCACCAGTACCTTGATTGTAATTCTTCCAGAGAATTTTTTAGTTTGAGGTGTCTGAGACCCTCGCCCATATGTGCGTCTGCGATTAACAAGTTTCTCCTGTCCATGTTTGGAATCACTCTATCCCCCACTCCAGGGATTCGAGCAAAAGGGACGGAGTTTGCATCGATTATGTATGTATAATTGAGTGGATAGTTGATCGGTAACGCTGAGCAGTCGCCTTTTGATGACGTTTTTACTGCCAGCACTGTTTCACCGTCAATGTATTTTAATGTACGCTTTTTCCGATCTACGGGAGCCGTTTTAGTTGCTGCCGCTGTGGCTGTTTCAGCCAATGAATTCCCTGCAACGTGAACCCCATCACGCTGATGACTCAGTGAGTGTGTCACGTGAGTCTTTGGTAGTTCTTTTTGTAAAAGAGCTATTTGTTCTCAGAGCAGTTTCTGCTTTATTGGTGCATCTGTGTCATCTTTGTAACCGTTTTGAATCCATGTCTGCAAATCCTTGTTATATGATTTGACGCAGTAATATGAATCTGACACTATAAGTGTCGGGAATTCGCGATCCGCATTATCGAGCGCCATTTTCAATGCTATTATTTCTGTTTGTTGTTCAGAATTAGTTTCTACTGAGTGTGTTTTTGTTAATAGAGGTTTTAGTTTTTCTCCGCGCCACACTTCTTTTGTAATCCCACATGTGGGGTTGTATGCTTGTTCTCCCCAAACGGGAGGTTGAGCATGTCCGTCTGTATAAATTACACAGGCGTAATGTCGTAAAGGCAGAATATCGATTGGCAGAGGATATGTTTCTTCATATTCTAGATTTTTCAACTCTTCTAGTTCTGGATCAAGGTAATAGTATACTTTGTCCGTTGTGATTGAATTCACCCATTGTATCCACTTTGGATTCAATGTTGTTGTTGGTAAATTACACGGTGTTGTTAGTGCCTCAAAGGCTGATTCTGCTGTTCTGACTGATATGTCTACCGTCAGCTTGATCTTTTTCTCTAGCTATTGCGGTTTGAACTGCATGAACAATGTTTTCTTTGTTGCTGAATTTCTGTTCAGCTTCTGTGTACAAGTGTGATTTGAATGCAATCGGTACCTTTTCTCCCTCATTAGAGGTCAGGTATGTGAATCCGCATCTTCCTGGGATGACTCGAATCACAAGATTGCGTGTGTTATCACGTGTTTCTAATTTTGTTTTAATTAGCATGTCTGTTTGTAGGGATCTCAAAATTTCTGTGTGTATTTGAGTCCAATTGGATTTTTTAAAATCTGGTTTTATCAGATCATAAAGGGGTTTGACCCTTTCTGCGTAATTTGCAATGTATGTTCTTCCGAAATTTAGGAAGCCTAGAATCGACTGTAGGTTTTTTAGTGTTCTAGGTGCTTGGATTACGGCACATTTTTCTAGGAAATTGTCAGCCAGGCTTTTGCCTTCACTTGATAACTCATATCCTAAGAATAGGACTGTCAGATGGGCAATTCTGGATTTTTTAAAGTTGAATTTGTAACCCTCTGCTGCGAACCCAAGTATTATGGTGTTCACTCTCTTCAAGTGAGTCTCCAAGTCATCATCTGTTAAGTAAATGTCATTGACATAAGATAATGCTTCATCATCATATAGTTGTAGTAATTCTGTTACTCTCGCTGAGAATACCCCCGGGCTGTTCTTGTACCCCTGGGCTAACCGACAGAAATGTTTTTGAGTGCCATTTATTGAGAATGCAGTTAAATATCTGCTCTCTGGTGCTATGTTTTGACAAAAGAATCCATTAGAGATGTCCAAGGTTGTTTTGTATTTTTTGCGCACTATGTTATTCATTAGTGCAGCACTGTGTGAGTTTTGCACTGCAAAAGTTTTGCAACATGTGTTAAGGTGTCGGTAATCCAAAACTAGACGATATGAATTGTCTGGTTTTGAGACCGGAAACAAAGGGTTGTTCATTTGTGAGGTGCAAGTTTCAATCACCCCCTGGTATTCTATCTGATCTAGTATTTCATTTACCTGTTTTTTAGCTTCTTGCTTAATTGGGTACTGCCTTTGTGCAGTTGGTTGTGATTTTAACTGGATTTTGTGAGGAGGAGAATCCTCATCCCATCCTACATGGTTTTTATATAAGGCAGGAGCTAGAGCCACTGCCCACTTTCTAGCAAGTGTGTATTTTTTATGAATTGGAATTTGATTTGAGAAGGCAGGCATAATTACTTCTTCGCCATGAGGGCACTCCCTGACAAACTCTGGTGGCCAGTCTTTTTCAGCTAGAAGGATATCATAGCCCTTGGAGAGATTATCCCAAAATAGTCCCCTTATTTTCCTAGTCTTATCCCCCTCTATACGCAATGTTATTTCGTATATTTTGTGAGGTTTGCTAACTCTGGTGTCCGCAGTTTCCACTTGAAGATATTCATTCGTGTCCACTGTCTCCAGATGATTCATAAGGACTTTGCGAGCTATGCTCACTTCTGCTGCGCTGTCTAGCATTGTCTGAGCCCACTCTCCTTTTTCAGTTGTGTCCTCAGTATTCTCGGCATTGTTAACTACCTTGATACTGGCTACCTTCTTTTTTGGAAATTGTAATTTCTTTTTTAGCTGAGCAGGTTCCTTGTCTTTGGACTTGGTGTGCTCTTCTCTTTGTTCTGATCGTCCTCTTCTTTCCGATTTCTGCGAGGAAGTCTGAAAAGATTGAGAGGGACGTGTATCAATGTCTTGATATCTATCAGGCTTTTTTATATTATCCCTATTTCTAAGGTTATATCTTTTCCCAGAGGGGTCACTCTGGGGTGACCTGTGTCTTTGGTTCGGAGATTTCTCTCTTCGCCTAGGAGACCTTCCTCTGGACTGGAATTTCTTTTCTTTAGGATTGGATTGTTTGTTTCCATCCCAGTTCTTTTTTGGTGAATTATTTTAAAAAAATATTTTTTCTGGACTTTCAGTCAGTTGTGGTTTTACTGGTATTCCACCTAAACTATCTCTACCTAGTTCCTCATAGGATTTTTCTATGATTCTGGCAATTTCAGCTGGTTGGTCTGCTATATCTGTTTCTTTTAACCTCTGGCGGATCGCCACGTTTGCTGCTTCTCCCTTTATGTTGGCTAATAATATAGCCGAGACCTGCTTGAAGTCTTTTAGTAATTTCATACCAAGAGTTAAAGCGGGTTCAGGTCCATATTCATCTTGAATTTGTTTTAGCACATCTGGTATTACCGAAATGGATGGAACACCGTGCGTTTTTGTGTAGATGGAAGCAAAGACTGTACCCCAAGTGTCACAGTCCTCAATGTGTGGTGCGATTCCCATTGGAAGGCAGATAGTCAGAATCCTGTGCTTTTCTAGCGGGGTGGTGTCAGGAAACACCGCCTCTATTTGGGTGATTTTTTGCGCTAGCCAGAATGGTATTTGTTCCCGTTTAGCCGGTACTTTACGTAGGCAGGATTGGATGTTCTGTGGTGTAATTTTATTTGTGTTCCCCTGGTGAGGGGTCAGCTGTGGAAGTTTAATCGCTGGCTGAATTGTTGATGTCCGCATCACATACTGAACTAATTGTCTATGAATTTTTATTAATTGTTTTAGCTGTGTTAACAGCTCTGCTGCAGACATCCCATTGATGTCTGGATGTGGTGTGTATCCGGCTAGGACCGGCCACGTTGCTCCTGGTCTACCTAAAGGACCGAGCCTGGTGATGTGATTGTTATGTTTTAGGGCGCCATCAAATAAGAGCAAATGCTCTTGAAATTTGAGTGGTACTTCCACCTCCTCGAAAGGAGTGTACTCATTAGGAGGTTCCTCTATTTTGTAATAGTGGAAGTACTTTGTTACAGCATTTGCTGCTGGAAAATGTATCCATGAATAGTATACCTCTGTCTGCCGATATTCGTGTGCCTCAATTACGAATATGACTGTGCCACCTCTAGGTGTCAGTCCATTTTCTATAAGTTTCAGGGTTATAGATCTCCTTTTGATGACCGGGATGAGTATTATATCCCCGTCCGCATCTAGTGCTGCAGCATCAGCCGCTGCGAGTTCAGCTGCTAATCTAACTGCCTCTCTTTCTTCTTCATTGTCTGACATTTTACTGTCCTGAAGGTTATTTCTTTTGTTTGCAGATCAGGTTTCTTATGGAAACAAAGATTAGATGCACAATATTTTGGAACAGTGTATCCTTCAACGTTGACTTGTACCAAGAACCATACATAGGAGTTCCCTCCTGCGAGGTCTGGCGGATATAACCTTTCACCCACTCCAGACGTCTTTGGAGTATTTGGGAAAAGGGGTCTGAGTGAGAAAGCACGACTGAGTTACTCTAAATGTCTTACGTTAGTTTTATCGCCCTTTCCAAACGCGTTGGGCGCCATGTAGTGTAGTTCCTATCATCCCAATAGGCTCTGCGCATTGGAATAATACCTACAGCAGTAAAGGCCTAGGCCAGACGTTAACTAGGTCTACTACTGTCAATACTAGACTTAAAGTTTTGGGTTTGCCAGCTTAGCTCAGAGTTCACTAGAAACTTTCTCGAATGTTCAAGGAGGACTTAACTTCCCTGATTAGACAAGAAGGGATTTAGTTTCTGACAACCATAGAACATGACAACTTTGCTCTCCCCTAATCAAGAGTAAATCTCGAGAGTCGTGTGAACAAAAGGCAATTTATTTTACTCAGTCAGTACGTGCATTCTTAGTCTCATCAGAATGTAGAGAAAAGGAAGAGACGGGCGTGTTCAATAAAAAGGTGTTATTTATTGATCAGTCTCTTTTCTCATACAAGAGAAATGGATCGATATTATTGCAATACTTATAGCTAAGTAAAGTGCATACATTAAAAGCAATAGTATAAAATAATACTGTAAAAACATTGATATGGTTTCTAAGCCATAAGATGTTTTAAAATGAATAAAATATATTACATACACATATACATTTGACTAAACGTGCTCAACTGGTGTTTCTAGATACGCCTACCCCGTGTACCTGACCTAAGCCTAATACGTGGGCGGGAATAGAAAGTTACAGTTTAAGTTAAGTTTGTTTTTGCCAAGTGAATAACTAAAGAATTCTCTGTGAGGGGTTATTCAGTTCTGTACCTGGAAGTTAGGATGAATGAGGAATGGTATCTCTTTCTCTGGTCTCGATATTCCAGGCTGCCTGCGAGGGCTACCCAGAAACGCCGGTGCTGAATTCTCGGCAGGAGAAAGCAGCGCGTCTCTCAGCGCGTCAGGAAGGCGGGGCTGCTGCCAGCGGGGTCTGCTCTGCTCTTGGCTTCGGCAAGTATGGCTGCTCCGTCTCGTCACCACGCGTGTGTTTGCATAGGGCAAGATCGGTAATATTTATACCTTTAAGGTGCCGAGATTGACGTAAGGATGGACATAGATACGTCAATAAGGATGTCATACGACTTGCTCGTTAGCACATTCTTTTACTGAAGTTCTCGGTGAAATCAAAACAATGGCCGCAGGGTTTTGCCCAGGTTGTCATAGGTTTGATTTGTTATGAGAACTCCGTATGCCTTATCAGGGGCTGGAGGAATATCGCTTGTCTAATTAGATCGCAAGCGTTATGACCTAATCAGATAACACGTTCCTGTGCCGTAGTGTGACTGCGTCAGATAACGGTATCTGCATCATGGGGGTTTTCTGCCTCATGGGCTGACTGCTAGTTAACTTGTTGGTTTGTTTAACTAGAATAGGGTCAGGAATAGGGGGATCGATTCAGAACCTATAGGAATACATGACAGCCTGTTTCACCTTGGCTATTCTGATAAACATATAAAGAAGACAAACAAATTAAACTTGCGTCATGTGAAAAGCTGGTTGTCGAAATCACATTGAAGCGACCAGACACTTGATATATTTTCAGTGCTAAATATATTCGATTGATGCTCTGATTATAACAAACGATTTCAATTTCTAAGCCCAGCAAGGTGACAAATTAAAGAGCTCGGAAAACAGCTGAGCTGGGTTGGAGCCCCCGTTTTGTGGTCGTTTATAAAACTAAAGGGGCATGCGAAGTTTGCAACGAAAAAATAACTTAAACGGCGGTATTTAAAGTAACGATCTTATCGGCTGAAAGAGTGGTTTTCTTGGTCAGGGATGAGAACACGTTCACATCCGACAATGTATATTACAACGAATAAATAAGGTGGGGCTCATATTTGACAAACCAAACAATTTGTCACATGGTTTGCCAAACATGAGCAGCAAAAACAACGAACAAACAGGAAACCGCACGCGAAAGAGCGAGGTTCAAACACCCCGAGCACGTTTGCGCCATCAAATAAATAAAGTTGGAATGGTGTTGTCTGCCAATGGAACAATTACACAATTTGCGAGAGGTCAAATAAGACATTTTATAAAGGTAAACAAAATGGCGTTTAGGAAATGCATTATTTGCCAGTATTACCTTCGAAGTTACTGTGCCCCATATAATGGTTCAGTTTATGCAACATTTTTTGTGTTTAAAAAATGCTTTATTAAAAGAGTAAAACAATGTAAAACATCAGTACAGAGTCTATCTTAGCAGGAAACAATAACACCTAAGAATATGATGAGAAAAAAAGGTAGAAAAGTAACCCTATGGAATAATACCATACTTAATACAAGTGCATTTTAAAGAAGTTTATGCAACATTTTGACAGTTTTTTTTTAATTTAGGAAATAGAAGTTTATTAACATGATATGCAGATAGGATGCAAAGAGAAAAACGCATCAAAACAAAATATCCTTACTGATATGAGATAGTGATCACTTTAAATACGTTCGTTTATAAACTAGTTTGAATTCGTTTAAGCGATTTCAGATTTCAAACTACATTGAAACTTCTTTTGCAACTGAATTGGTTTATTAATTAGTGACCTCATCACCGGCACAATTGCACATTAACGGACCTCTGGGATTAAGTGGCAGTTACTGTTTATTACTGTTCGTCAGGGGGGGAGATGAACCATAATAACAGACACACAGAGCAAGGACGAACGTTTAGTATAACGTGTGGCATTAACGCTGTACACTAATTATAAAGGCACCCGTCAATAAGTAGGGTTCTTTTAACATCGATTTATATCGCTCCAGGCCACGAACTGGAACTTTCACATTCGAGGCACTATTAGCTCATAACGTCCCACTAGTGTCACGGCAAAGGACCTGCCGTGCGGGACGGCTGCCTAAGCTGCGACGAAGAAGGGATGAACAGCTTGAGCTACCACCCGGCACTCAACGCCATCCTAGCCGTCACAAGCTGGGGCAGCGTCAAAGTCTCTGTCTAACAAATATTTGTATTTTTTGCAAATTAAATTACATGTAGTGATTTACAATAACATTACCTGGTCTTGCAACGTTCTATTGAAATTGGCTTCCATACACAAATTGGTGCTTACAAATACCTGGTGGTGGGACTGTATTTAAAATTCACCTCACAGATCTTAGTGTGTAGTGTACACACGAGCGCCTTGCTCCTCAATGTCCTGTAGCAGAGGAAATGCTCTATTACTTACCGGTAATCTTCATTACTCCGGGTCCCGTTGTCCTCGTCCCATTCAAAAACAATGTGAAGATATCCATCTCCCGACAGAAAAAAAGACAAGAGGAATGCTGGGATCCTAATACTGCCCCTCCCACCGAGAGTACATAAGTCAAGTCGAGTCAAGTCAAAATTTGTATAGCGCGCTACTCACCCAGAGGGTCTCAAGGCGTTTAAGGGAGAGGAGTTCGCTACTGATCGAACAGCCAGGTTTTGAGTTGCTTTCTGAAGGAGAGGTGGTTCTGTGTAAGACGGAGGTGGGTGGGGAGGGAGTTCCAGGTCTTGGCCGCCAGGTAGGAGAAGGATCTTCCTCCCATGGTGGCTCTTCGGATGCGAGGAATCGCGGCGAGGACTTGGTTGGACGATCGTAATTGGCGAGTGGGGGTGTAAAAGGTCAGGCGAGTGTTGAGGTATCTGGGTCCTAGTTCGTGGAGTGCCTTGTGTGCGTGGGTGAGGAGACGGAATGTGATTCTCTTGTTGACGGGGAGCCAGTGCAGGTCTCTCAGGTGACCGGATATGTGGTTGTGGCGAGGTAAGTCTAGGATGAGTCGAGCGGAGGCGTTCTGAATGCGTTGAAGTCTTTTCTGCAATTTGGCTGTGGTTCCGGCGTAGAGGGTGTTTCCATAGTCCAGTCGGCTGGTGACAAGTGCTTGGGTGACCGTCTTCCTTGTTTCGGTGGGGATCCATCGGAAGATCTTTCGGAGCATGCGTAGGATGTTAAAACATGAGGATGAGACGGCGTTAACTTGTCTGGTCATCAAGAGGGAGGAGTCTAGGATGAATCCCAAGTTGCGAGCATGGTCCGTTGGTTTGGGTGCACTGCCTAGGGCCGGGGGCCACCATGAGTCGTCCCAGGCAGAGGGGGATGATCCTAGGATGAGGACTTCCGTCTTGTCTGAGTTCAGTTTAAGGCGGCTGTTCTTCATCCACTCGGCTAAGTCTTTCATCCCTTCGTGTAGGTTGGTTTTGGCGGTAGTTGGGTCTTTGGTGAGGGAGAGGATCAGCTGGGTGTCGTCTGCGTAGGAGATGATGTTGAGGTTGTGTTGGCGTGCGATGGATGCGAGGGGGCTCATGTAGACGTTGAAGAGGGTAGGGCTGAGCGATGATCCTTGTGGAACGCCGCATATGACTTCGGTGGCCTCTGATCTGAAAGGGGGGAGGTGGACTCTCTGGGTTCTTCCGGCGAGGAACGAGATGATCCAATCCAATGCCTTATCTTGTATCCCGACGTCCCTGAGGCGTTGTACAAGGGTGCAGTGGCAGACCGTGTCGAACGCTGCGGAGTGGTCCAGGAGGATGAGGGCCGCTGTTTCCCCGTTGTCGAGCAGAGTCCGGATGTCGTCTGTGGCTGCGATGAGGGCGGTTTCGGTGCTGTGGTTCGCTCGGAAGCCGGACTGTGAGGGGTCGAGGGAATCGTTAGACTCGAGGAAGGCGGCGAGCTGATTGTTGACGGTCTTCTCTATGACTTTGGCGGGGAACGGGAGGAGCGAGATGGGGCGGTAGTTCTTAAGTTCGGTGGGGTCTGCTGTAGGTTTCTTCAGGAGGGCGCTGAGTTCGGCATGTTTCCAGCTTTCCGGGAAGGTAGCGGTGTTGAAGGAGCAGTTGATGATGTCCCGGAGATGGGGTGCGATGACGGAGTCGGCCTTGTTGAAGATGTGATGGGGGCATGGGTCGGTTGGCGATCCGGAGTGGATGGAGCTCATCAAGCGGATGGTGTCTTCAGTGCTGATCGGGGTCCAGGCGTGAAGAGTGGTGGTGAGGGGTTTCGGTTCAGTGGTGAGGGGAGTGGACTGGTCGCCGAAGCTGTTATGAATGTCTGCGATCTTGCTGTGGAAGAACGAGGCTAGAGAGTCGCAGAGGTCTTGAGAGGGAGTGATGTCGTTGTTGCCGGCGCTGGGATTGGTGAGCTCTTTGACAATGCTGAAGAGTTCCTTGCTGTTGTGGGCGTTGTTGTCTAGTCGATCCTTGAATGCTGATTTCTTGGTGGTGCGGATCAGCTGGTGGTGTTTGCGGGTGGCGTTCTTGAGGGCGGTCATGTTGTCTGTGGTTGGGTTTCTTCGCCAGGCTTTCTCGAGGGTGCGGCAGTTCTTTTTGGAGTTCTTGAGGTCATCGATGAACCAGGAGGCTTTTTTGCTTCCTGGCTTGTTGGGATGGTTTTTCAAGGGTGCTAGTTCGTTAGCGCATTGGGTGATCCACTGTGCGAGATTGATGGCTGCTTGATTTGGGTCCGTTGATATGGCGGGAGGGTTTTGGTTCAGAGATGTGGTGAGCTGGTCGGTGGTGATTTTGTTCCAGTTTCTGCGGGGAATTTGTTGTGGGTGGTGGTGGGTCGTGGTCTTTCTGAAGCTAAAGTGGACGCAGCTGTGGTCTGTCCAGTGGAGTCCCGTGGTGTGATTGAAGGAGATGTGCTTGCTGGAGGAGAAGATTGGGTCGAGCGTGTGTCAGGCGTAGTGGGTGGGGGTGTTCACCAGTTGTTTGAGTCCAAGATTGGCGAGGTTATCCAGCAGGGTGGTGGTGTTGTTGTCGTTGTTGTTCTCCAGGTGGAAGTTGAGGTCCCCTAGGAGAATGTAGTCATCGGAGGGGAGGGTGTGTGGGCTGACCAAGTCAACGATGTCTTCGCTGAATTGTGTGCGGGGTCCTGGGGGTCTGTAAATGAGGGTGCCTCTGAGTGTGGTCTTGGGGTCGGTGTGTATCTGGAAGTGGTAAGTGGTAAGCAGTACTTACCCAGCATTCCGCCTGTACAACCAAGCCCAAACAGGAAGGCCGGCCGCCCGGGCAGGAGGGAGGGGCGTATGAATGGGACGAGGACAACGGGACCCGGAGTAATGAAGATTACCGGTAAGTAATAGAGCATTACCCCCAGGTCCCTTATGTCCTCGTCCCATTCAAAAACAATGTGGAGCATACCAAAGCAGAAAAAACGGCCTTCCAAACCCACAAACGCCCTCAGGAAACCACAACAAACGCAGCAACCCAAAGGAGCACGAGAAGGAGGGACGGGGGGACCGCAGGAAGAAACCGGACCGCAACCCAGAACAGGACAGCAGGGACAAGACACGAACTGGAGACAACCAAGAAACAAACTGAAGGCCAGGGCCACAACAAGGAGGCCCAAAAACCAGACAAACCGAAGGCAGGGCAACAAGGGCAAAGACCCAAAGGACACGGCCAAGGGACCCACCCGACAAGGCAGCCCAGCCCAGAACCAGCAGGAAGGCAGACAGGACCCAGCAGCAACAGAGATAGCAAACGACCTGGCCCCCAGAGATGACAGAGGAGGAATCCAACCCAACCCCGCAGAGTAGGCCCAGGAACCAGAAAAGAAAAGCCAGCACCACCAGGGCCTCCAAACAACAACCACCACTCACCCAACCCAGAGGGAGGAGACGCCGCAAGAGGCCAGGCCAAAAAGAGATAGAAGGAGACCAGAAACCCCAGGAGGCCAAAAAAAAACACAGGGAAGGGGGCCGCAAGCCGAACCAGGACAGCCCCCAAACCCAGAGCAGCAGGGGCAAAGGACATCAATCCAAAAGACCACAGGCCAGAGAAGCCCCCAGAAAGAACCAGCATTGGACAACAACAGAGAGGCCAACAAAAAAACAGGAAACGAACAAGCCAGAACCGCAGAGGCCCAGCAAGGGAGGGGACAGGGCCACTGGCCACAACCCCAAAAACCCACAAACCCAGAGGGAGGGAAAACAAGACAGGGTGCAAAACCCGGGGCAATGGGAACCCCCAGCAGCCCCTAAACCAGGAAACAACCAGGCAAGAAACCGCTGAACCACAGAGGCAGAAAAACACGCGCCAACATAGCGGAGGAACGCACAGGCACCCAACACCCCAGCCAAGCCCGCAGCAAGGGCAGGAGCAGCGGAAAAGGCCCCAAGGCGCACAGCCCAAAAGGCCAGAAACCCACCAGCCAACGCCGGAGAGGATACAAGAAAACAGGCCAAGAAACAGCCCAACAAACGCAAAGGAACCAGGAAGTCAGGACCAGAGCCAAGCAACCCACCCACACAGGCCCCACCAGACCCCGGAAGGAGCACAGGCAGCCCAAAGGCAGACGCAAGGGCAGGAGTACAAACAGAGACCACCAGTAGACCACCGCCGGACCTCACAGAAGGCTGGAGGAAACCAACAGAGAAACCGACGAGTGGCAACCGGAGGAAGCAGAGAAGCCAGAGGGCCAACCAGCAGCAAACCCCGGACAACCCGCATCCACGAGGGAGGATGCCCCAGAGGCCAAGACGAACACCACAGAACCACAGCTCAACAAGAGAAGGGGTCGGCAAACACCCACACTCGGAGCAGAGCATGCAGAAGCAAATGGAGACAGGAGCGAGCCAGGACACCAGCATCAGGAACAACCGGGAACCCTCGGCAAACACACCCCATAGCCGGCAGAGAAGGGACCTCACAACCAGCTAACCAAAGAGGCACCGCCAGAGGCCATGCAACATCAGCAGGAAGCCGTCAGGCCAGGAGCAAAGGGAGGCAACCCCGGAAACGCCAACCTAGAAGCACCGAACACCAGGACCCCACACAGGCCCCGATAAGGCAACAGAAAGAGGGCCAACGAAGAAGGAGCACCGGGGAAACCCCAACAGCCCAGAACAGAGACACCAGGACCAGGGAGAGAAACGGACACCCAACCCAGGAGAAGCAAGCCCGGGAAGAGAACCGGCAGCAGGCGCAGTCCCAGAAGGACACACCAGGACAGGGCCCGACACCAGCAAAGGCACCCGTCAGGCCAGTCAGAGAGAGCACAGGCAAGGACGCAGGGCCGAAGAAAGTGATCAACAGGCGCCAGAAACACATAGGAGCCAGAAAGCCCTAGAAGACCCCAGCCAAGCACCCAGGAAGGGGACCAGACAAGACCAGGACCCTCCTCAGGGAGCAACCGCCCCCGGAGCCCAGACAAAACCCCAACGTCAGCACTGAAGAGGGGAAACAAGGGCCAGAGCCCAGGGCAGGGCAACAGCAAAAGGCAGCCAGGCCCAAACAGCAGAAGCACGAACCCCCAGGGACCAAACAGCCCCCCCAGAAGAAACACCCGGGGGAGGGGCGTGCAAAGGAAAGGAAGAGCAGGAGCCCAAACCAGACCGAGCAGCACCGAACCAGGAAGGGCAGCAAGGACCCCCCGAAATAAGCCAAAGACACAGGCAACAGAGCAGGGGTGCAGCAAAAGCAGGGAACACGAGGACAAAGCCAAGGACACCCCAGAAGACAGCAACAGAGCAAAGGGAAGCACCAGAGCCAGGAGCAACTAGGAGAGCAGCACCCAGCAAGGAAAAGGCAGGCAGATGGAGACAGCACCCACCAGCCAGCCCACACAAAGCCTATCCCAGCACAAAGAAGGCTAGGGACAAACCCCGGCCGCTGGAAAAGGAGGCAGCAACAGGCGCAAACCCCGGGAACCAGGAGGAAGAGGACACTGTACCACACCTCGGAACCAGCACCCTGAGAAGCACCGGGCAGGCACAAAAGGGAGGGCAGACCCCGGCAGGACCAAAGTCCAGGAGAGGGCAAGCACCAGCTAGGGAGCAGGTGAAGAACAACTGCCCATACCATGACAAGGGCGAGCAGCATGGAGGCCACGCAGGCCCAGAAGGACCAATGCCCCAACCGCAACACCGAGGGAAGCCAGCCACCGGCAAGAGCAGGGAACCCCAGGAAGACACCAGAGCGCCAAATGGGAGGCAGAAACACAGCACCGCCCAAGACGACAGCCGAACAGCCCGGAACACCCTCCAGGCTGGCAAAACAAGAAAGAACAGCCAGAGAGGCAGGAGTGGCAGGGCAGGCACCAGGACGCACCACCAGGCAAAAAGGGGAGACAAGCAGCCAGGGAACAAGGGCCGGACAAAACACACCACCAGGCACCCAGCACCGACAAAGAGAACCAGGCAGGGAAATTAGCGAGATGGGGGGACCACTAGGAACCCAGCCGACTCCCCAACACGGCAACTCAGAAAGGAAAACAGAGCCACAGCAGTGATTCCCGCAACACCAAGGCAAGACCCCAGCAACAGAAAAGGGGACAGGCGCCAGAAGAGCCCAAAAAGACGGCAGTCCAGACAGAGACCGCCAAGGCCAAAATGAAGAGTGAGGGCCACCTGAGAGGCAGCCGCCCCCAGGAGGAGAGACAGCGCATGGACAGCACAGCAGAGCAACACGTCCAGAAGCCCACAAGGTCGGGGACGGAACCCGCAGTGAACAAGATGGTAGGCAGGAGATGCCAGTCAGTGGCAGGCCACCAAGCGCGGTACCCCCAGGGCCGCCCGGACAAAATCGCAGCCAGCAAAGCAGACTGCGCCGAAACCCCGGGACAATGAGAACTACAGTCGTATTCCCAACTGAGCAATAGTGGCCCGCATCCCAGGAACCCCCGAACAGGCACAGGCAGCTGGAGCACACAACAGCAGAGACACAGCCCCCGCAACACCAGGCACATAATCGCGAACCACATACGTGAAAGAGCGTGTATGCAAATCCACAGACTGAAATTGTACCACATGGGGATGCTGTGTACCTAAGCATAGGCAGGAGTCGAACCCTGGCCTGTGAGGGCTGCAGCACCAAAGGTACAAGACAAACCAATGAGCTATAGCTCCATTTGGCGAACACACCCGCATGTGCACAAAAAGACAGAGAGACAGGCATCCATCCCTCACAGCTCCGTGGCCGCCAGGTGCGTAGCCCCAGAGTCGCAGTAAGAACCCCACATGCCGCAGAACAGCCTGACTGCGGCAAGCAGAGAACACACGCCTCCACCACCCGCTGCATGAAATGCCGAAGGCAAAGCAACAGGCCAATATGGAGGCAACGGCATCACAGTCCAACATAAATATGCGTGTAGAGAGTTCAGTACGTAAAAAAACGCCAAGCGGGACTCACCCGAGGCGTGGGCCAACACCAGCGCCAAGGAACCCCCCCCAAGCAACCGCCAGCAGGAATCCTGGAGAGGAACCTCCGCAAGCGAGGCACGTCCCACCCGGCCAGGCTCGGGAAGATGCACCGCAAACCGGATGGCAACAGGAACACATGCCCCAGCCGCAAAGGGCTGTGCAGCCAAGCAGGATCCCGGCAGGAACAGGGAAAGACTTCTAGCAAGCCCGGCAGGCCGAGAGGCAGTCCAGGAAACCCTGCGCCCACAAAGCCAGGCAGCCGGGCGGAAGATGAAGAGAAACACCGCCACTCCAGCAGGAGCAGCACCAGCACATTCCAAGTCCATTCTGTCGACAGACAGAAAAAAGAACAGGCGCAATGTTGGGTAAGTACTGCTTATGTACTCCCAGTGGGAGGGGCAGTATTTGGGTCCGAGTATTCCTCTTGTCTTTTTTTCTGTCGGGAGATGGATATCTCCACATTGTTTTTGAATGGGACGAGGACATAAGGGACCTGGGGGTATTGTCACTCGGTCTTCAAGGCGCTGTTGGACTCCCAGTAAGGACTGCGGCCGCACAGAAAGGGGAAGGCGCGCCCTAGTCTCCCTTCGTCACCCTTTCCCCTTTCTTCTTACCTGTCCCTCCTCCATTCCACTGCCCCTCTACTGTGTACCTTCACCACACATTGTTACCCCACCTTTGTCTTGTCTCCTCGTCTAGCATGTTTCCTCCCGCCTCTCTTCTGCTCTTTTTCTCCCTCGTCTACCATGTCTTTCTCTACCGTCAGAAGCCTCTTCTTTTCACCATTTATTAGCTTAAATCGCCTGCTCCTTTGCCCACGGTCCTTATTTCTATATTTTCAGCCCTGATTTACCCCCATCTATAACCTGACATCTCCCTTCTTCCTTCACCCCCTGTGCAAACCCCTTCCCTCTCAGACAGCCACTACCTCCCGTGCGCCTTCTCCCCTCTTCCCTTACATTTACCCCCTTCATCCCCTTCTCTCCTCCTCTTGCCTCTATTGTCCTCCCTCCCTCACACACAAACTCTGCTCCTCGAGGTTGTCTTGGGGCACCCTGATGGTCCACCCGATCATGGGCTAAGATAGAAAGCGGCAGGGTCGGGGCTCGGTTGCACCAGATGAACACTAAATATCCCACTTCGGCACTTCCGGGTGTTTCCCCAGAGTGTGTCACTTGTTTGTTTACCAATCCTGTAGCTCCAATCTGCCAGCTCGGACCATACCATTCTGTTAAGTTTGTTTTGCCAAGAATCTGACTCAATAATTCTCTGTAAGGGTTTAGTCAGTTCAGTACCTGGGTAATAGAAGGCAGGAGGGCTGGTATCTCTCTCTCAGGACTCGGTATCCCAGTCACCCGCAAAGGCAAGCTGGAAACGCTGGAAGCTGGATTTCTCGGCAAGAGAAAAGACAGCTTCTCTCTCAGCGCGTCAAAGGGGAGGGGCAGCGTCCGTGGGCTCTCGCATCAGCTGGGCTCTCCGGCAAGTAGTCGCTGCTCCAGGTTCACCACCACCGTGTGTTTGCTTAAGGCAGCGTTGGTATATTTATACCTGAAAGGTGCCGGGTTTGACGTAAGGATGGACATA
Source organism: Lissotriton helveticus (assembly GCF_964261635.1). Classification (NCBI taxonomy): domain Eukaryota; kingdom Metazoa; phylum Chordata; class Amphibia; order Caudata; family Salamandridae; genus Lissotriton; species Lissotriton helveticus. Next base: position 599,037,600 of record NC_136073.1, on the reverse strand, counting down.
AGACGTCAATAAAGATGTCACTAAGAACTGGTCGTTCTTACAGTGTTTTACAGGAGTTCTTGGACGGAATCAAAACAATAGCAGGCGGGGATTTCCCAGGTTGCTGGAGGCTTGGATTTGTTTAAGAACTTGGTGTGCTTTCTAGGGGGCTGGAGGAATAGTGCTTGCTTAATGTGACAGCATGCGCTATGACTAATTTATGAAACGGGTTTCTGTGCCGTTGTAGGGATATTATTGATTTATAACCGGACAAGGGCAAAGAATAGGAATATTGATACAGGTACCTAGATAAACACACTACACGCCGAAACCCGGGACAATGAGAACTCCAGTCGTATTCCATACTGAGCAATAGTGGCCCGCATCCCAGGAACCCCCGAACAGGCACAGGCAGCTGGAGCACAAAACAGCAGAGACACAGCCCCCGCAACACCAGGCACATAATCGCGAACCACACACGTGAAAGAGCGTGTATGCAAATCCACGGACTGAAATTGTACCTCATGGGGATGCTGTGTACCTAAGCATAGGCAGGAGTCGAACCCTGGCCTGTGAGGGCTGCAGCACCAAAGGTACAAGACAAACCAATGAGCTATAGCTCCATTTGGCGAACACACCCGCATGTGCACAAAAAGACAGAGAGACAGGCATCCATCCCTCAGAGCGCCGTCTCATACAGCTCCGTGCCGCCAGGTGCGTAACCCCAGAGTCGCAGTAAGAACCCCACATGCCGCAGAACAGCCTGGCTGCGACAAGCAGAGAACACACGCCTCCACCACCCGCTGCATGAAATGCCAAAGGCAAAGCAACAGGCCAATATGGAGGCAACGGCATCACAGTCCAACATAAATATGCGTGAAGAGAGTTCAGTAAGTAAAAAAACACCAAGCGGGACTCACCCGAGGCGTGGGCCAACACCAGCGCCAAGGAACCCCCCCAAGCAACCGCCAGCAGGAATCCTGGAGAGGAACATCCGCAAGCGAGGCACGTCCCACCCGGCCAGGCTCGGGAAGATGCACCGCGAACCGGATGGCAACAGGAACACATGCCCCAACCGCAAAGGGCCATGCAGCCAAGCAGGATCCCGGCAGAACCAGGGACTGACTCCCAGCAAGCCCGGCAGGCTGAGACGCAGTCCAGGAAACCCTGCGCCCACAAAGCCAGGCAGCCGGGTGGGAGATGAAGAGAAACACCGCCACTCCAGTCCAGCAGGAGCAGCACCAGCACATTCCAAGTCCATTCTGTCGACAGACAGAAAAAAGAACAGGCGCAATGCTGGGTAAGTACTGCTTATGTACTCCCGGTGGGAGGGGCAGTATTAGGGTCAGAGTATTCCTCTTGTCTTTTTTCTGTCAGGAGATGGATGTCTCCACATTGCTTTTGAATGGGACAAGGACATAAGGGACCTGGGGGTATTGTCACTTGGTCTTCAAGGCGCTGTTGGACTCCCAGTAAGGACGGCGGCCGCACAGAAAGGGGAAGGCGCGCCCTAGTCTCCCTTCGTCACCCTTTCCCCTTTCTTCTTACCTGTCCCTCCTCCATTCCACTGCCCCTCTACTGTGCACCTTCACCACACATTGTTACCCCGCCTTTGTCCTGTCTCCTCGTCTAGCATGTTTCCTCCCGCCTCTCTTCTGCTCTTTTTCTCCCTCGTCTACCATGTCTTTCTCTACCATCAGAAGCCTCTTCTTTTCACCATTTATTAGCTTAAATCGCCTGCTCTTTTGCCCACGGTCCTTATTTCTATATTTTCAGCCCTGATTTACCCCCATCTATAACCTGACATCTCCCTTCTTCCTTCACCCCCTGTGCAAACCCCTTCCCTCTCAGACAGCCACTACCTCGCGTGCGCCTCCTCCCCTCTTCCCTTACATTTACCCCCTTCATCCCCTTCTCTCCTCCTCTTGCCTCTATTGTCCTCCCTCCCTCACACACAAACTCTGCTCCTCGAGGTTGTCTTGGGGCACCCTGATAGTCCACCCGATCATGGGCTAAGATAGAAAGCGGCAGGGTCGGGGCTCGGTTGCACCAGATGAACACCAAATATCCCACTTCGGCACTTCCGGGTGTTTCCCCAGAGTGTGTCACTTGTTTGTTTACCAATCCCGTAGCTCCAATCTGCCAGCTCGGATCATACCATTCTGATGTGCAGGGTTCGTGGCACGTTTTAAGTATCCAAACACAGTGCCATTACAAACACGCAAATATTGCAAAGTATTCCAAAGAAGGCAGCAAGTGATGTATACATGTGGTTTCCCGCCGAGCTCCTACTCGTCGCCACCTCTAGTTTTTTTAGGTCTCTGGCGGCCTTGTGACACAGGGTGTTTACCTCAGCACCCAGTGATGGAGCCCCGGGTGCACGTAAGCAAATGAGTTGTCAGCACCTCCACGGTATCCCGGATGCTTCGTCACAAGTAATTTTTTAACTACATTGGCTCTTGGAATTATGCTCTGTGGCTCTGTGTATGTGTGTGTGGCTCTGTGTATGAGTGTGTGGCTCTGTGTGTGTGTGTGAGGCTCTTTGTGTGTGTGTGGCTCTGTGTGTGTGTCTGTGGCTCTGTGTGTGGCTCTGTGTGTGGCTCTGTGTGTGTGTGTGTGTGGCTCTGTGTGTGTGTGTGTGGCTCTGTGTTTGTGTGTGTGTGTGTGTGTGTGTGCGTGGCTCTGTGTGTGTGTGTGTGGCTCTGTGTGTGTGTGTGTGTGTCTCTGTGTGTGTGTGGCTCTGTGTGTGTGTGGCTCTGAGTGTGTGGCTCTGAGTGTGTGTGTGGCTCTGTGTGTGTGTGTGTGTGGCTCTGTGTGTGTGTGGCCCTGTGTGTGTGTCTGGCTGTGTGTGTGTGTGTGTGTGTCTGGCTGTGTGTGTGTGTGTGTGTGTGTGTGCAAATGCAATAGGTCTCCCATTTGCGAGAGATTAAGCTATTAATGCCATTTATTTATCTGTTTTCAAAACCAACCCATAAATAAAAAGTTTGTCATTTACAATGCCAATAGCTCTAACTTTTTTGAAGGCGAGACCTATTGCATTGTAAATGCTTGTTTAAAATTGCAGGTCTGAAAATGGCTCTTTTAGAAAGTTGATCTTTTCTTACTTAACCATTCTGTGCCTCTGCCTGTCCTTAGAATACACAGTGCTGCATAATTTGGTCCTACACTGCCTCATCATTGCATCCAGTGGCCCTGCCTCTAACATGCTGAAAGGGATCTATGCATGTGTCCCTATAGGCAACTCATAATATATAAAACACAGAGGGTAGAGGGTCCTAGGGGAAGTTTAACGACCGTGCACTGCTACTACCCCTAACTGAACAGTTACACCAACAAAAAGTAGCAGTGGGTCAGGGAGCTAACTGATTATGTATCTGTATGAAAGAAAAGACAAAGTGAAATCGTGCCTAGGGTATTCTTTCAAAGTGAAAGAATTCCCATCAGTCATCGACCGAGACCGCCCTTCATCATCTGAGGCCCTTCACACTTTGAAGGTAACATACCCACAACAGTTAGGCAGATATTGTAAACCTAATCTGAAGCGAGTATAACAGTGATAGAAAGTGAAGTATGGAAATATGTCTAGGGACAACTGAGTAGTAGTGCAAAATTAAAGTGAATAGTGAGTCAGTGAAAAGTGACATGTATTAAAATTTGGTAGTGAAGGAGGAAAAAACTTTATTATGCACCCCTTCAATCCCAAATCAATAAAAACAGTGCAAATAGTATTGTAACAAATAACTACTAATTAGTATCTTAGGTCGACATGTTTCTGCAGTCAAACGGGGCCCCGTGGTCTCCTGCTGCTTCTTCAGGACCATTGATGCTACTGCTAAATAAAATGATATTAAAAATTGATATCACCTGAAAGTGTGATATAGTTTCGTCCTCCTGACTTCGCAGTTCAATGAAGATGCAATGGTCAATTGGACAAAATCCCAGATACATAAAAAGAAAGACAAACAGACAAACCATAGTCAATATTAGTGGTATTGCTATGAAATATTTGGATCTATTAACCCATTTTTTTGAGCCGGCTTGTGCATGCCAGCCAAAATAGGCAAACATGTCTGCCCCATGTATACATTAATTACATGCTCACTCACCTTTGCGGCAGGAGAGAACAGCCCCACCTCACCTGGCCTCAGTTCAGGTAAATGGAGCACCGCTCTGGTGGAAGGAAAATATAAAAAATGCCATTTGAACTGTGGGACTTCGTTTCCCAGAAGCGACAGTAAATACCCAGTCACTCACGTCACCATAGAGTACTGTTAAAGCTCTCACACTATCGCACAATGAAAGCGTCTTCAGCATATGCACAGGCGAAGAAGAGCTGTCTCTCATTCTCTTTCTATACCTTACTTCTGCCTTCGACTGGGGGGATATAGGCAAGGTCTAGGGCAAAATGTTTGTCATGGGAATAAAGGAAGCTATGGTTCACTTTTTGGGGCAAATGTCCGAGGATTTGCCTGCACATATTGGGTATGGCACTTATGGGAAATATACAGACCCTGTCAAAATGCAGAGAGGCATGCAAAAAGGGTGTGGGCTGGCTCTGTTCCTTTTTTGTCTATATATAAATGATTTATAGACCATGTTGAATCTGGGAGAGGCAGACACTCCCAGGGTGGGCTCAAGAAGACTCCTTGCTCTGCTACATGCAGATGATTGTGTCTGATGCCAAGGACAGGAATGGGCTTACAACTCTTGTTAAATAGATTTGTCTCCTACATGAGCAAACTATGCCTCCAGACAAATATTGCTAAATCTCAGAGATTTTAGGGTGCACTATCTTGAAAACCAGAGCTCTTTATATTAATAAAGAAAAACTTGCCTGTGTGACATTATTTAATTATCTGGGCATCACATCTTGGTCTCACTTAATTAAAGTCAGACATGCCCATACTAATCAAACAACAGAGGCCCTGTTCCGGTTTGCTGAGAGGCTTGAGTGCAAGCCGAATGATGTAATAAGAAAAATCTATACGGCTCAATGTTGCTCTGCTAATAAAGTCTATGGCACTGGGGTGTGGAGTTATTATGACACTGGCCCACTTCAGGTGAATGAAAACATGTTTGTCAGAAAGCTTTTGTTGTCCTTAAATCCCTGCTCTCATTCCTTTGTCCCACGGAATTAGGCCTGTTAAATCTAGAAGACTGAATTAAGCTGGCACCACTAGAGCTCTGGCACTCGGTGCCGGCAAAAGATGAAACTGCCTAAAAGCAGGATGTTAGAATTGGGGGTCTCTAGTTGACAGAGGTAGGTACCTTTGCCCAAATAGGGACGCTTACTTCTAGTCGGGGTAAGGGGGCTCACACTGTTGATAAACCATGCTCACCCCCTTGGTAGCTTGGCAAGAGCAGACAGGCTTTTTCACAAGGCAATGCAAAAGTATTTGTGCCAACACCCTCAATAATACTGTGAAACACCACAAATGGACACCACACAGATGATTTTCAAAAATAGATCCTTTATTTAAAAATTATGCAAGACCAAATCTCATATGCAAGTCCAACATACACACTGATCTCTTGTAGTTAAACAAAACAAAGTCTTGTAGTGTTTTCTTAATTTATAGTTCAATTTTCATCCAAAAAGCACAATCCTAGCAAGGGGGGCCTCAATTAAAAATAATCCAGACAGTCTTTGTGTTCTCCGCTCTCTGGGGAAGCCCTCGAGGCAGGACCAATGGCAGTGAGGCACCACGATGATGCTGCGGTACCCTGGAGCGGGCGGACCCAATGGCAGCGAGGCACCACGATGACGCTGCGGGACTCCCGGGCAGCTGGAACCAATCCCAGCACGGCCCTTCAATGGTAAGGAGGGAATCCCTGATAGCGAGTGTCAATCACAGCGCGGAACAGCAGTGCGGCTTAACGGCGGTTCTTCTCTCCACGGCGAAACCGGCCTCGGGCTGTTAAGCTCGAGATTCGGCGGTGAAGAAAGAAAAGGGGGATTGTACAGCACGCACGCTTGGCAAATGAGGGCCGGTGGTGAAAAGATACCGGCCCTTAGTGCGTACTTCTCCTCATGGGTGCTTTCCTTGGGTGCCGACTGCACACCGAAGGACAACCTGCCCACGGGCACCGACTGTACACCCCAACACGCACTCAGCTTACAAATAAAAGTTGTTTCTTGGGAATCTTGGTATCCCTGTGTTCCCAACAGGAGGCCAGCTCTTCTCAGGCCCTTGGAGACTCTAGCTAGACACAGCACACAGCAAAGTCTTGGTTTCAAGCAGGCGAGGGGAATCACAGCACACAGTAAAGTCCCCTTCTTTTCTCCTTTAGTTGAATCAGCAAAACAACAGGTCAGCCCCGGAGCACACAGCAAAGGTTTCTCCAGATGTTCTTCTTCCAGCAGAGGTTCCTCTTGATTGTAGAAGTCTAATTTTCAAGGGGTCTCAGTCCTACTTTCATACCCCTTAAGTCTTTGTTCTTCATGTGTTGGGGGTTTAGGATCCAGTTCAAACCAGTCCTGGGGGCACTCTGCCAGTGCACAATTTCTTCCTTTGAGAAAGGGGGCCAGGGTCCTCAGATGCCCAGCAGGAGGTGGAGCCAGTCCTTTGTGGAGGCAGGCACAGCCCTACTCAGCTACAGGGATCTCCCCACCCACCTCTCTAAATGCAGATGGGCCTATTCAGCCTAGGGCTGAGGCACCCAGAATCCTGGAACAAAGACACTTCACCAGCCCCTGTCTCTTCCCAAAGCCAGACAGTCAATCCACAACCAGACAGAGGCACACAGGAAGGTTTGAAGAGAAAATAGCAACTTTCTAAAAGTGCCATTTCTAAACGCAGGATTTAAAAACCATCTTCACTAAAATATGTGTTATTACATTCTGAATTCAAGAGTACCAGACTCCATGTCTCCATCTTGTTCCTATGGGAAGATAGGCTGGTAAAATGGTACACAGCCTGTCCCATTTTGTCCTATGGGCAAGATGGCCTTTCAATAGTGAAAAACGAAATTGGCTGTATTTCACTATTAGGACATGTTACACACATCAGTACATGTCCTACCTTTCGCATACACTGCACCCTACCCAGGGTGGTACATTGGGCCTACTATAAGGGTGTCCTATGTGTACAGAAAGGGAAGGGTAGGGACTGGCAAGTGTGGGCACTTGCCAGCGCAACATGGCAGTTTAACAAACTGCATGCAGGCACTGCAATGGCAGGCCTGAGACTTCTTTTAGGGCTACTCATGTGGTTGGCACAATCAGTGCTGCAGGCCCACTATTAGCATTTGGATTACCAGCCCTGGCACACTCAGTGCACTCTACTAGGGACCTTACAGGTAAAACAAATATGCCAATCATGGATAACCAATCACAGTAATACCTTACAGGGAGAGCATATGCACTTTAGCACTAATCAGCAGTGGTAAAGTGCTCAGAGTCCTATTGCCAACAACCACAGGTCAGGAAAAACAAGGGAGGAATAAGCAAAAAGTTTGGGGATAACCCTGCGAAAAGGGCCATTTCCAACACAGGACATTATAAAAGATTGTCAAAGTTTAGAAAATGCCCACTTTATATCCTGGCCTTTTGCTGGCAGGGAAGGCAAACCAAGGAGTGGGGGAAGCAAAGAGTGTCCACCTATATTCCGCTAGTGACTACGGACCAGATGAAACCTTATTTATATTTTCCTCTACAGCTCTCACTGAGAATGTATTTAATACGGTTCAGATTTAACATAGCTCACTTCCTGGTCTCATATCCTAGCAAAGCTTTTCCAGAATCCGAGCTCATGTCCTGTCCTTGTCACTTAAGATCTTCCCAGAATACACATAGTTTCTTTTTATTTTGCAAGTTATACGATATTCCTAGGGAAAGCTTTTTACTCCTACTCTAGAGGGGCCAAAATGCTAGATTATGTCGGCCCATGATGCACCAACTCCAGTTGTTATCTGGTGCTATAAGTGTGTAGGGGATGTTGATCGATTATCAGTGAAACATGATCAAATTGTACCTTTTTGTATATTTATTGTGGTATTTTTAAAAATGTTATAAGCATGGTTTAATGAAAATTTCTTTTTAAGTTGTCTAATGTATCATTTTCGGTATTTTAAACATGAATCATGGCTTTGATGCCTTTGGTTTTATGCTTATCTGTTTTTTTTATCAACCGAATAATGCTTGTTATAATTAAATGACTACAAAAAAGTGACGCACTTCTGCTCTTTCCCTGCATTGGCACAATTTCCGCCAGCCATGCTGCAATGCAGTCACCCTTACAGTGCAAGGGGATCTGCGTTGTGGTCAGCTTAGTTTTTGTGCACGAAAGGGTCCCTTTCTGCAGAAAAAAATATGCTTTAAGGCAATTTTCTCTTTGTATGTGTGTTGCAGAATTATTTCTAGAGACAGTAACTCATATGTAATACATTTATTTAACTGAGAAGGCACATTATTTCCTTTATAAGATCATTTTGTGTTAACAGTGCAGACCCGTACTTAACAGAAAATAGTAAAGTTCGTTTTGTTGCCTCTAAGGATGGCATCACTTGATGATGGCCAGAGTAACATTACTCAGAGTTCACTGAGTTGTGATTACCAAAGAGAAATTTTCTTTTTAATTACAGGGAAATTAATGACAACCCACTTTGTTATGGAACAATTAATTACTCTGTAAATATTAGAAGTGATGTGTATATACTCTTTTCTACTGGATTTAAGTGTACTGTTTATGGACCTCTCAAAAGTTCTACATTGCCCCTTGGACAAAGTCAGACAAACACATTGCAAATAAGTGAATAAAAAAATTTAAATAAATAAACTGATCTAAACTACAAAAATGTTATGTGCATTTTAGGATATTCTCCAAAATCATTGTTTTCATACAAATATATATGCGCGCTCTCTTTCTCCGGTGCCGTCATAAAGCTTGCAGTCATTGTCTTGTTTATAGTGACAATCACTTTGCCTAGTTAAAACTTCATAGAACTTCGACACATAACATTGGGTTATCCATACTTTGAAATCAGGGTGGTGTTTTATGGGTAACAACCAAACAGGCATAGATAAGGAGGCGTAGAGCCTGTCTGGGCTGGCGAAGGCTCTCACTGTCTAACATCTTTATAAATGGCATCCATTGTAGGTAATGAATGCACTGCAAGGCAGAGACGGGGAAGCTGCCATGCCTCGAACCAGCAGCAAAGATGAAGCTGTGTCAGACGCAATACCAAGCGGTTCTTGTTTGAAAACAGTAGAACAAGCCGCCATGCAGTGCATCCTGAATGTTCTCCAATACAGCAGTGCATTGAGGCACAACTTTGGATGTGCATGCATAACTCTCTGCTGCTTTGTTGCTTTCTGTTTCCCACAAGCTAAAGCAATAGGGTGAGGCAGAGCCCAGGGGTGGATATGTTGGTTGACATTATGCTGCATTTGTCTAGTCTGCTACAGTATCTTTTATGCCTGCTTAATGCCTCAGCTTCAGAAGGAGGGCCACCTAATAAGAATGTTTTTGCACATTAAAGCCAAAGCAAAAGCAGTAGTTCTGGCTTACAGCTGAATATGCAGGCCAGACCGATTGGCTTTGCCAATGCTTGTTGCATTGGAAGGCTTATTGTTCTGTATTTGCAAATGGAAAAACTAAACTACAACTTGAAGGGTAATATCAGGATTTTATAGGTTACTCTATGAAAGCCTAGTGTGAGCATACTCAGCTTCCCTTTACTTGCTACAACCTAGTGCTGAGAATTCAAACAAACATCACAGAATGAAAGCCAAACATTATCGGAGAGGAAATTCAAACTAGCGAAAAAGTGCAAGCACATCCAAAGCTTTCAAAGTGCATTGGAATCTCTCACAGTAATGTATGGGTAGAGATTACCTTTTTAAAAAAAAAACCACATATATATATATATATATTCACTGAAAAAACCATAGGTTTCACACCAGTTATAGTTAGGAATTAGCATTTAAAAAACCTATTAAATTCACTGAAAAAACCATAGGTTTCACACCAGTTATAGTTAGCTGGAAATTTTACTGACATAAAACCATTGAAATTCCCACGTTATAGTTAGTTGGACTCACTATAACTCGCGCGCCCGCAATGCACTGCTGATGATGTCACATATTACATCATTCATGACATGGTTAGTGACATCACTGATGACATCACTGATGACATCTCAAATGACATCACTGATGACATCACTGATGACATCTCAAATGACATCACTGATGTTAATTTCCATAGGGCGGTTGGACTCACTTTTAGCCCGAACAGCTGAATGGATTTCCACCAAACTTGGCAAAATTGTAGGGACTAGTACCCCGATGTGCCTTTGTTATGTCTCAAGATATATGCTCCAGTGGCTTTTACAAAAATTAACTTTGAAAAAATATATATTGGGCTACATTGGGCTATATATATGTTAGAGCCCAAATGTAGCCCAATGTAGCCCAATGTAGCCCAATGTAGCCCAAAGATGGCCACCAGAGACAAAAAAAACAAATGTAGCCCAAATATCAGCCAGATGTAGCCCAACTATAGCCCAGTGACAGAATCTCCCAGAGTGTTCTAAAGAACAACTAGAGCGCTAACAGTCTTACTTATGACAAAAGTATGGCACACCTGAAGTCATCTTGATTGGAATAAAGTGTCAACACTTAAAACATTTAATTTGCAAAGGAACAAAATGAGGGGGTTCATTTTGCCATAGAAATTATGATTAGTGCTGAAGAAAGAAAAATTAGGGCACATTTTGAGTGACTTCTCAAATCCTCTTATATTTCATTAAAAAAATTCTGATATGCAGTCTCCCAAGATGGCCACCAGAGACAAAAGAGCCCAAATGTAGCCCAAATATCAGCCAGATGTAGCCCAACTATAGCCCAATGACAGAATGTCCCAGAGTGTTCTAAAGAACAACTAGAACGCTAACAGTCTTACTTATGACAAAAGTATGGCACACCTGAAGTCATCTTGATTGGAATAAAGTGGTAACACTTAATACATTTAATTTGAAAAGGAACAAAATGAGGGGTTTCATTTTGCCATAGAAATTTTATATATATATATATATTCACTGAAAAAAACCATAGGTTACACACCAGTTATAGTTAGGAATTAGCATTTAAAAAAACCTTTGAAATTCACTTAAAAAACCATAGGTTTCACACCAGTTATAGTTAGCTGGAAATTTTACTCGCATAAAACCATCGAAATTCCCACGTTATAGTTAGTTGGACTCACTATAACTTGCACGTCTGCAATACACTGCTGATGTCACATATTACATCACTCATGCATATATTTAAATATTTAAACATTACTCGCTAATATATGTATTCACTAAGAAACACTTAATAAGCCAGTTAATCAATCAATTTTTTTTTTTAAAAACACTGTCATGAGTGATGTAATATGTGACATCATCAGCAGTGCATTGCAGACGTGCAAGTTATAGTGAGTCCAACTAACTATAACGTGGGAATTTCAATGGTTTTATGCGAGTAAAATTTCCAGCTAACTATAACTGGTGTGAAACCTATGGTTTTTTCAGTGAATTTCAAAGGTTTTTTAAATGCTAATTCCTAACTATAACTGGTGTGTAACCTATGGTTTTTTGCAGTGAATATATATATATATATAAAATTTCTATTTTATATATATATATATATACATATATATATATATATATATATTCACTGAAAAAACTATAGGTTTCAGGCCTTATATAGTTAGGAATTAGCATTTAAAAAACCTTTAAAATTCACTCAACAAACTATACGTTTTAGAGGTGTTATAGTTAGCTGGACATTTCACCCATACACAACCATTGAAATTGCTCCTATATAGTTAGTTGTACTAACTATATTTCGCGCACCCGCAATCCACTGTTGATGATGTCACATATTACATCATTCATGACATGGTCAGTGACATCACTGATGACATCTCAAATGACGTCACTGATGAATATCACTGATGACATCATCCAGTGAATGTGGTTTGCTTCGTTATTTAAATATGCATTATATATATAGCAATTTGCATTGAACAAGGAGTGGATATATAAAAATAAATATTTGGATGGAGGATTTAGTAGCAGTGTAATTGACTTTTTACTTGACCAATTTATAGTGTCTCACTAAATATAGTGGATAGTGACTAAACTGTTTGAATATCTGTATCACTTTGTCAGTTGTTGTGTAAACTGGTTCTCCAGTTGGTTACTAGCTATGTGAAAGTCTATATTAGTTATTGATTAGTTAACTGAGTATTTGTATGGGACAGTGAATGTGTGTGTGGTTCAGTGGGGGGTTTGTGACTGCCCAAAGATGTGTGAATAGTTGATTCACTAGATATATGAAGTTAAAACTACATGTTCTAACAGTTGTTTGGGTGAGTGAATATCTTTATGGGTGTGGTGATGAGCAAATATATTTTTCAATGGTACGTGTCCAACAAACCAGAAAAAGAAAAGGCAGGGTATGTGTCAGTTGTTGTATATAAATAAGTATACATAAGACTCAATGATTGTGTGAGTGACTGTATGGATAACTTTATACTTGTAATAATGATTTTATAATTCACTAAGTATGACCTACTATCTAAATGAATAGATTAAATTGTGTTTTTATAAGTGTTTAGCTAAGTAAATATGTAAGTATGATCCATTGTTTGCATAAGTGAGTAGGATGACTTCATATGTGAATAGGATGTGTGCTGGTGTGTAATGTCGATTTAGGTGTATAAGTATTTTTGATAGTGTTCTATTGTTCATTGACAGCATGTATGAGTGAATCTACAGGTAAGTGATTAGATGTGTGTATACGTCTATGAATCACTGAGTGGGTTTTTAGATACTTGTATTGCTGTAACAATGGATTCAAATATGATACTCTGTGTATGAAAAGGTGTATGTGATTGTCACGTGGATGATGTGATCAGTGATGTCATCAGTGATGTCATTTGAGATGTCATTAGTGATGTCACTGACCATGTCATGAATGATATAATATGTGACATCATCAACAGTGAATTGCGGGTGCGCAAAATATAGTTAGTACAACTAACTATATAGGAGCAATTTCAATGGTTTTGTATGAGTGAAATGTCCAGCTAACTATAACACCCCTAAAACTTATAGTTTTTTGAGTGAATTTTAAAGGTTTTTTAAATGCTAATTCCTAACTATATAAGGCCTGAAACCTATAGTTTTTTCAGTGAATTTCAAAGGTTTTTTAAATGCTAATTCCTAACTATATAAGGCCTGAAACCTATGGTTTTTTCAGTGAATTTGCAAGGTTTTTAAATGCTAATTCCTAACTAAATAAGGCCTGAAACCTATGTTTTTTTCAGTGAATTTCAAAGGTTTTCTTAATGCTAATTCCTAACTATATAAGACCTGAAAGCCCACCAGGAATCTCCAGTATGCGCTAGGGGACTGCATTACAGAGAGGTGTAATGAAGCCACGCCACTTTTTACACCTCTCTGCAACGCAGCCCCGTGCATGTTTGAAGAGGGGGAACTAATTCCCATTGCATACTGGGGGTCCCTGGGGGCCAACTAGCCCACCAGGAGCCTCCAGTATGCGCCAGGGGGCTGCATTGCAGAGAGGTGAAAAGAGGCCACACCCTTTTTTACACCTCTCTGCAACGCAGCCCCCGTGCATGTTTGAAGAGGGGGAACTAATTCCCCTTGCATACTGGGGGTCCCTGGGGGCCAACTAGCCTACCTGGAACCTCCAGTATGCACCAGGGGGCTGCATTGCACAGAGGTGTAATGAGGCTATGCCCCTTTTCACACCTCTCTGCAACGCAGGCCACTGGCGCGTTTGCAGAGGGGGGACTAATTCCCCTTGCATACTGGGGGTCCCTGGGTCATATATGCCCAAACACCGATATTCCGAATGATTGAAAATGACTTTTCTTGAGAAACATTTGGATTTGGATTATCATGTCCTATACTTTGGAATTTTTGAAAGACTGACTTTGAGGATGCTATAAATTACTCAAGTCTGCCCGAATTGTGTAGGTAAAATTGATACCTAGTCACTTTGAATAAGAATGTACTTATGTCTCGTCTAACATTTGGAAGAAATATCTAGTTATATGACAACAGGATACCGACATAACTTGAAGGAAATAAGAACGCCCTTAAGAAGTTCTGTTGTACAGAACGAAACGCGTCGGCTGGCTGTGGTACATAAACTTAAGGAAAATAAAAGCATTTGAAAATACACCAAGATTCAGCGCTTCAATAAAGACTCTAAGTGATAAGATTTGATTGGACTTATTGTGCAAGTGGTGCTGTGCCAAACTTTGGAATATTCTCTACTACTCTCTACTACTTACTCTCTACTACTCCATTACTCTCTAATACTCACTCTCTACTACTCATTCTCTACTACTCTACTACTCTCTACTACTCGCTCTCTACTACACACTCCCTACTACTCACTATCTACTACTCTCTACTACTCACTCTCTACTACTCTCTACTCTCTACTACTCACTCTCTAGTACTCTCTCTCTACTACTCATTCTTTACTACTCACTCTCTACTACTCTCTACTACTCACTCTCTACTTCTCACTCTCTACTACTCTCTACTACTCACTCTCTACTACTCTCTACTACTCACTCTCTACTACTCTCTCTCTACTACTCTCTACTACTCACTCTACTACTCACTCTCTACTACTCTCTACTATTCTCTCTCTCTGCTACTCACTCTCTACTACTCTCTACTACTCACTCTCTACTATTCACTCTCTACTACTCTCTACTACTCACTCTCTACTGCTCTCTACTACTCACTCTACTACTTACTCTCTACTACTCTCTACTACTCACTCTCTACTACTCACTCTACTACTCTCTACTACTCACTCTACTATTCACTCTACTACTCTCTACTACTCACTCCCTGCTACTCTCTCTACTGCTCTCTACTACTCTCTACTACTCACTCTCTACTCTCTATTACTCACTCTGTACTCTCTACCTCTCTACCTCTCTCTACTTCTCTCTACTAGTCTCTACCTCTCTACCTCTACACCTCTACCTCTCTACCTCTCTCTACACGCACACATATACACATATATATATGCATATATATGCATATGCATTTATATATATGTATGTGTATATATATATATAAACGTACATATATAAACATATATAATCTGCATATCTATATAAATACAAATATAAATGCATGCATACATATACATATATGCATACATATGCATGTTATTTACATGAAAGTTTTAAAAACACTAATAAAAGCAAAGCTAAAAAGCCACCTCATTACAAACAGAATGGCTTTAACTTAAACAAGGGCGAGATCTATTGCATTTTCAATGCTTGTTGACTTTGGTTCCATCAAGAAGGCATTCAGATGTGTCACACATTTGCCATAAATTCTGAATGTTAGCATTCTAGTTGCTCATTAGATCACTGTAGTAAAGCTACTGCTCACCAGGGAAGTCTGCTGCTGGTGTTCAAAGTGCATGTTTCAGTCTGCATGTCAGAATGTTTTTAATGAAATAGAAGAGGATTTGAGAAGTCACTCAAAATGTGCCCTACTTTTTCTTTCTGAAGCACTAATCATACTTTCTATGGCAAAATGAGCCCCCTCATTTTGTTCCTTTTTAAATTAAATGTTTTCAGACTTACCACTTCATTCCAATCAAGATGGCTTCTGGTGTGCCATACTTTTGTCATAAGTAAGACTGTTAGCGCTCTAGTTGTTCTTTAGAACACTCTGGGAGATTCTGTCATTGGGCTATACTTGGGCTACATCTGGGTGATATTTGGGCTACATTTGGGCTCTTTTGTCTGTGGTGGCCATCTTGGGAGACTGCATGTCAGAATTTTTTTAATGAAATAGAAGAGGATTTGAGAAGTCGCTCAAAATGTGCCCTAATTTTTCTTTCTGCAGCACTAATCATACTTTCTATGGCAAAATATACCCCCTCATTTTGTTCCTTTTTAAATTAAATGTTTTAAGAGTTACCACTTTATTCCAATCAAGATGGCTTCAGGTGTGCCATACCTTTGTAATAAGTAGGACTGTTAGCGCTCTAGTTGTTCTTTAGAACACTCTAAGAGGCTGCAGTAGAACACAAAGGAATCAACTGACAGTCTCTGTCCTTGTTGTATGTACATGTTTTACTGAGAATGTCAGACTTCATTCTCACATGACTGAGAAAGATAATGTGAATTTAGAGAAAATATGCTTTCAGTTTAGCTTATAGATCCCCTTCCAAACCACTGTGGGAAAAGCATGAGATAATAGTTTTCTTTCAAACACGATTCATGATATCCCAGCAGAAGGCTTTTTCACATGGTAAAATCACCTTAGAACACACCACAATTCCTAAAATGAGTATGATACCATCAACAAATGATTTATAATGTAACTATTAACTACAATGCTTTTTAATGAGGTGCTATCATGTATATTGGTCCCAAGATGGCTGCCAACACTTCTTGGATGAAGTGCTGACAAGCCAATCAGATCTTACGATGAGATGTGTGGTTAGGCTCCGCCCAGATATATATGTGTTTTTGAAGTTAATTTTCATAAAAACCACTGGAGCAATTTTCACCAAATATAGAAAAGGCACTTCTGCGTACCAGTCCCTACAATTTTGCAAAGTTTGGTGTAATTCCATTCAGCGGTTCGGGCTGTAGCCTTGTCTATTCGTCCTATGGAAATTAACATGGGGAAAACACGTTTTGGCCCCCCCCTTTTTTCTCGGCCCCCGCATGACAAATCCACCCGAAACTCCCAGGGAAGAAGCGGAACGGAGCTGGCCTAAATTTTGGAAAATTATACGCAAATTCCTCAACCGGCGTCAAAGTTATTCCCAATAGAATGTTGCGGATTTCCTATGGTAGCTAGGTCCTAATTATATATACCTACTGGCTATCGGCAGTAGGTAATATATATATATATATATATATATATATATATATATATATATATATATATATATATATATTCACTGAAAAAACCATAGGTTATAAACCATATATAGTTAGGAATTAGCATTTACAAAACCTTGAAAATTCACTGAAAAAACCATAGGTTATAGACCATATATAGTTAGGAATTAGCATTTAAAAAACCTTATTTTACTCACACAAAACCAATGAAATTCCATATATAGTTAGTTGTACTAACTATATATCACGCACCCGCAATCCACTGCTGATAATGTCACATATTACATCATTCATGACATGGTCAGTGACATCACTGATGCCATCACTGATGACATCTCAAATGACATCACTGATGACATCACTGATGACATCTCAAATGACATCACTGATGACATCACTGATGACATCTCAAATGACATCACTGATGACATCACTGATGACATCTCAAATGACATCACTGATGACATCACTGATGACATCTCATTTGACATTACTGATCACATCACTGATGACATCATTCATGTGATAATACGATGAACCTCTTCAGACTCTAATATAACCTTAGATACACTCAGTGTAAACAGACACTCACAGACTGTCACTCATCCATGGAGTTACTTACACACCTAGTCAGTCATGCAAAGAATCAATCACACCTCCATTTTCACAACTATACAGTTATACACATCTTACTTATTCAAACATATACTAAAACATATTTACTCACTTATACAATCCTGGATACAAGAGCACAATGATCCATACAGCCACTCACACATTCACTGGCTCTTATGCACAGTTATTTATATATGTCAACTCTCACATGTACTGTATTTTACATATGTACTTACTTTGACATGTAGCACTGAGATATCCATTCACTCACCAATACAGTCATGCACACAGTCAACCGCCCATACAGCTGTTTCCACATGCACTTTTGAACCCATACATCTATGCACAGAGTCATACACCTCCCAGCCACCCCCACACACACTCAGTCTCCCATACAAATGCTTGGGCAACCAATCAATAACCCATATAGTTACTCATATAGCTACTGATCAACACATGCAGCAGTTTACAGAACAACAGACATAATGATGCACAAATTAAGACAGTTTAGTCACTAACCCATGCACTCAGTGAGACACATTTAACCACTCACTCATACAGTCAGTCATGCACCTACTAAATCCTTCATCCAGACACTTATACATCCACTCATTCTTAAATATGTAAGACATATTTTAACTTTACAGAAAAATACAGTCACTGTATGATGTCATCAATGATGTCATCAGTGATGTCATTTGAGATGTCATCAGTGATGTCATCAGTGATGTCATTTGAGATGTCATCAGTGATCTCATCAGTGATGTCACTGACCATGTCATGAATGATGTAATATGTGACATTATCAGCAGTGGATTGCGGGTGCGTGATATATAGTTAGTACAACTAACTATATATGGAATTTCATTGGTTTTGTGTGAGTAAAATAAGGTTTTTTAAATGCTAATTCCTAACTATATATGGTCTATAACCTATGGTTTTTTCAGTGAATTTTCAAGGTTTTGTAAATGCTAATTCCTAACTATATATGGTTTATAACCTATGGTTTTTTCAGTGAATTTCAATGGTTTTTTAATAGCAAATATCTATAGCTGTAAAATGTATTCTTATTTAAATCCAAAAATATATTTTATATGTTTATTAATAATTTTTTTAAAATATTTTTTTTGTTTCGCTCCCGGTCCGCGAACCGGGAAGCTTCCCGTTAGCTCAATTTGATGCCGCGACCCGGTCCGCGAACCGGTAAAAAATCAACTTAGTGACGGTATCGCGTTGCCGCGTAATGCGTCTTATGACGTACTGCGTTAGCGCACCCGGAAGTGCCCCGGGGCGCGGACCGAGGCGCGAAGCTCAGCGACCCGGAAGCTAACCGGGGCGCGTCACGAAAGCGCGACGTATCGCGTTGCCGCGTAATGCGTCTTGTGACGTACCGCGTTAGCGCACCCGGAAGTGTCCCGGGGCGCGGACCGAGGCGCGAAGCTCAGCGACCCGGAAGCTAACCGGGGCGCGTTCCGCAGCGCGTAACATGAGCGTGAGAGGTCATGTGACTTGTTAATAAAACTTTTCATTGGTTAATTTCACTTTTGGTTTCA
Source organism: Lissotriton helveticus (assembly GCF_964261635.1). NCBI lineage: Eukaryota > Metazoa > Chordata > Amphibia > Caudata > Salamandridae > Lissotriton > Lissotriton helveticus. The sequence continues at coordinate 599,018,537 of NC_136073.1, read as the reverse complement.
TAATGATGTAAGGCTAGGTCAGGTGACCTAAAAATAACACTTTTCATTGGTTGAGAAGTATTGTTTTTCCCAAATGATGAAAACCCCTCCTTCTTTCCTCACTCTGACTTTCATCATTGTGAGAGGAAGACCTATTTTGCTTGTTGGAAAATGGCTTCATTGGTTGCTTCAGCTGGTGCACCCCCACCACCACCTCCACCTCCTCATGGGAAGAGAGGACCACCTCCCCAGGTCATTACCAACACTGAGGAGGAAGATGAAGAAATGGATGAGGAGGGAGAAGAACCACAGTTCTTAGAAGAGTTGCCCCGGGTTTCCAGAAAGAAAGCCAGTTTCATCTGGCAGTTTTATTCGATCCCTCCTGGCCAAAAAAAAGTCAATGCGAGGTATGTCACCTGCCGCATATGCAAAGAACAATTGTCCAGAGGGACGGACAAAAAATATAGCTATGGAAATCACACAATGCACAGGCACATGACAAGGAAGCATCCACTAAATTACAGCCGGGCGGAAATAAGGGATATGCAGGACAATCCAAGACCAACTCCTGTGGCCAGACCAACAATACCGATTTCTCTAACACCAGAAGAGGCACGGGAAACTGTGCCAAATATTCAAGAAAATTTTGGGCACATGATTCACTTATGTATGCACTGTCGTGCATTATTAGCTTGTGGCAACATGAGCATCAATGCACTCAACCTGGCGTATGAACACCATGATTGCCCTAACCGCCCCCAGTAATTTTTTTTTGCTCCTGTTGAGCCCTTTTCAACGCCTGTTTTTTGTTGTTTCCCCCCCCTCAAAAAAAACCCAAAAAAATATAAAATCGTTCAAAAAATACAAATAAAACAAAAAATGTTCAACAAAAAAAAATATATAAAACAACAAAAATATAAAAAAAAAGTTCTTTTCAGAACTACCTTCCCTTTCAAAAAAAATTGCTAGAATGTTTAGCACTCTGGCAAGCTCTATTTCTTTTGGTTCGCTCCCGGGTTAGCTTCCCGGTACGCGGACCGGGAGCTAACCAAAAAAAAAAAAAAAAAAAAAAAAGTGTAAGTATAAGGAAAGTAAACAGAGAGTGATGTTAAAAGAAAGACAGCTATAGGGAGTAAAGAAGAGATACTGTTTAATAGATCTATTTACCGAAGAAAAGACAGAAGAGGGTATAATTGTGAAAAACAAAATAGATAACGAAGTGAAAGAAAAAAAAAGAGAGTATAACATTAACAAAGAAGAGTTTCTTGGAGAATGTGAGTGAATGTTCAAAATAAGATTAAAACATGAGTAATAACAGAGAGAAAAAATAGAAAACAGAAAACAAAAAATAACAGAAAAAGATTAATTGAAACAGCAAAGAAATGTAAGTAACATAGAGCCATATCATCAACATAGGCAATAAAAGTTTTGCAGCTTTTATTGGCAGAAATGTGTCGCTAAAGCTGCTTTTGTGGCAGAAAACTGCCGCTAAAACCACTTTTGCACCAGTTTTCTGCCAATAAAAAGAGCAATAATTTTATTGGCTGTGTTCATAATATTCCCCTTAGTGTGCTTCAACTACACAGAGAAAGCATTATGAACAAGTAGTGATAGAGTGATCAGTCAAAGACACTAAGAGTAATAGAGACGGAGTGAGTGAACAAGAGTGAGGAACTATGAGAAGAGAGGGACTGAGAAAAAGAGTGGAAGGAGTTGAGTAAGTAGGTAATAGAGAAAGGAATGAGGGAAGTAGCAAAGGCAGGAAACTGAGGGTTAAAGAAATGAAGCAGTGGAACTAATAGTAGTTAAATGTGATAGAAATGTAACGAAAAGAGTACAAAATATTTACCTTATAATTGTCGTTAAATTACTCACTTTTTGTTTTTATACTTTCAATCTGTGAAAGAGAGAACAAACATTTGAAAAATATTAAAACATGTATTTAAAAATTAGAAAAGACAAGGGAAAAGATTGAAGGACAAACAGTTTTTCAACAACTTTGACACTTACAGAAGCTTCTGCTTCTCCAGGCCCCCTACACAGTCCTAAAGATATACATTTTAAACTAACAGTATCTTGATGCAGATGAAGTGAGGCCTATCTTAAAACATGGTGCATCTTTTGCATTGCTGTTGTTTCAGAAAAGTGTCGCAAGACACTAAAATTTTAAATAATTGCTTCAGGATGCCAATAAGATGTCTACTATCCAGAGGTTTGTTTGAGGTGAGGCCTACTCAGGGTTGCAGATGAGATTTACACTTGTTGAAGAGTACAGAGGAGATAATACATGTGAAGGTCTACCAATGAAGTGAGTCATGTCCACTGCACTCTTCAACAAAGTCCAAACCTCCTATGTTTCCCTGGACAGACCTAAACTTGATCTGCACAATGTGATTCGTAATGATAGGAAACACAGGTGATGTAATTGAAATACGTGCAATTTATTTTGCTCATTTCACAATCACATCACTTGTGTTTCCTTTGCTTAGGTATCTCATTGTGCAGATGTAGTCTAGCATATGAAAGAATACGCAGAAGTGCAGCACTGCATGCAACAACTTTGACACTTACAGAAGCCTCACCTTCTCCATGCCTCCTACACAGTTCTACATATACATCATAAATGCAAACAGTACAGAATTAATTATACATGTTAAATGGTTTATTTTTGCTGTTCTCAGAATGTATCAAAATTCACTAAAAACAGTGACTTGAAGGAATTCATCATATAACAGCAGGGAAAAAAACACAATCAAAATGATTGTGTTTAAAAAACCCATACAACATAAGAAATCAAAATTCAGAACTCCTTAAAGTTAACTTACTTTCCATGACGTCCAAGGATGTCCTATGAACAGCTTACACTCTTTTGTGCTGTTATTACTTTCAGCCCGCCACTTTCTGAAAGAAAATCTCCATCGTTTTTAAAAACACGTTACATGCAATAAATGACTTCTTGCTCTCTACCACAAGTTTCCACAAGGCCAAATCTGGTCAGAGCTATTTATAACTCTTGGATTTCTTGTAAGCCAATCCCGTCATTTGGCATTTCCGCAACTTTCAGAATTAAAATGTTGAAGATCATTTTCACAATCCTGGAATAGTAATATCTTCCCCTTCTTGCTCAGTCATGTTCTACATTTCCTATGACACTGATACTGCTTACTATGAAGCAGACTTACACTACCTCTATGACTACTACAATTATTTAATTCTCTACATCACTTTTAATCACAAAGCAATGTAAAACAGTAGACAGCATTGCAGACTTACATTCCCTCTACTCCATGTTTTGATTGGCTGCTTCAATTAGCTTATAAAAAGAAACAGTTTTTCTGAACTCATTCAAAGTGCACGTATTTCTCCATGACGTCCAGTCCTATGGTTAGAAGTTATGTCTCTGAACTACACTTATCCTCAAGGCCAAATTGTGTAGGAGCCATTAGAACTTCTTGAAATTCCACAGAGCACATCCCGAGATTATTTCCCTAAAATTTTGGTTTTAAAAACACCAGGTAAGAGTTTTTAAGGTCAAACAGCAATTTTTTTTTTAAATTAAAACAGAATCATTGCAGAATGACCAGCCATTTCTAGACTTTAAATAAGCTGTGTAATGTCCTGATGTTATTGAAGGGCCGTCATGATATATAATTGCTGCAGTTACAAAAGTCCTTCCTGATATTGACAACTGCGAAGCTACAAAATTTTTAATTAAAGTTGTCAATTTTGTTCCATCAGGCCTACATCGTTGGAACATTAAAATGACATACTGGCCATATGTTCGTATAAATAATGTGGACATCATTTCAGATTTACATTGGCTACACTCCATGTTGTGATCAGCTGCTTTTACTAGCTTATTAAAGGAGACTGATTTACTGTCTGGCAAAGTTAAATATATAAATCTTTCTGAGTCTACACTAGTAGTACTTGATACCATACAGTTCTCGCAGTCATGCTGCCATTGATAAGAAAGCCCAAACAGCTGATCTACATCTACACCTTCAGCATGTAATACATCAAGCATATACATTAAAAACTCCTGACAATCTTGCTGAATATTTTGAGAGAATTGTGTTTGGCCTGAACATCTGTCTAACAGATTTCGAATTTCAGACACACTTTCTATGTTTCTTCTATCAGTGCTACATTTCTCTAACACAGAATTTAACAAACTGCAAAATCTTTGATCAGAATTGACCACAATCTCTTCTTTTACATTTTCTAGAGAAAACAAAACATTAACCACTACATTAGCATAGCAGTTGACACCAGAACTGTTTTCAAATTGAAAACCAACAACATCTTCAACAGAATCCTTTTTGTTTCTGCTTGTAATTTTAGGTTCATCGACTTTTCGTCTTTTTGCTACAACCTCCCCAGTATTGGTCACATTTCTTCGTTTCCGGCCTACCACACGTTTCTCAAACAAAGGATACTGAGGCAAATGTGGCGCATACTCTCTTCTTAACCTATTGTATTCCTTAACACAATCTAGATCAGCACAAATGTTTGTGACATCACACTCAATCAATTACAATCCCGATAAAGTTCTAACTCGTGACAATGCCACATATGCCATACCCTCCTTGAACACAGAACTGCCAATATTCACCAATGCACTGTCTACACTTAAACCTTGCGATTTATGGATTGTCACCGCATATGCCAAGCAAACAGGAAACTGCTTACGGCGAACATATAAGTCTTTTACAAGCAAAAATCTAGCAGAACAACGAGCAATTAGCTGTACTTCCTCAATGCCATCAAATTTATTTTTTAAAAATTCAATTCCATCTCTATTTCTGTATTTCACAAAATCAACAACATTACCCATTGATCCATTTACCAGACCTCTTTCAACATGTAAATTCCTTCTTAAAATTATACGGCAGTTCAAGCACACATTCAGAGTCTTTTCAAAACCTGCAGTTTTAGATTTACTCTTCTCTAATGAATCCAATTTTGTTTTCAGATTCTCAGACAAAATAATTGTTGATCCCATATGCTCTACTCTGTCAATAGCTTCCAGTTTCACAATCTCTTGCTTTTCTAAATGCAACATTTTGTTGTTAAATTTGGCACATTCTGCAAGAGTTGGCATCAAACATATTCCAGATTTCTTCTCAGTAATTTTCTGAAAAATATTCTCAGGCACAACATCTTGTTCTGGATATAAATTTGACAGTAATCGTGCATGTAAAGCTTCTTTCCCATGCTCGGTCACTTTTCCAATTCTAACATCTTGTAGAATAGTCTTGTAAACTTCATCCTTCGCCTGACGCATATTTTCATGCAGTTCAGCATAATTGAAGTTTAACCATATATTGACGTTGCCAATGCTGCCTAGGCACTTCCTGGTATCTTCATGCGTGAGCATTTTGAACACAGGTTGCCCTTTCACTGGTGTCAGCTGCAGAAGATCTCCAAAAACAATGATGTGTTTGCCACCAAATAACACATCATACTCTGTTTTGAGAACTTCTTGCATTCTCAAATGCACAAAGGCAAGCATGACATTGGAAACCATGCTTACTTCGTCAATGATAAGAAGTTTCATTTTTCTCAAGATTCTTGAAACTTCAAAACAAGCATCTCCAGATAGCTTGTGATATTGTAATTTGTTGTCATGCTCCACTGGCAGCATCAGTAAACGATGTAAAGTAATCCCTTTAATATTATGTGCTGCCAGTCCAGTTGGAGCAGTGACAACACAAGACAGCGATGACTCTGTCCTTTCCTGCAAATAGCATGAAATTGCTTTAATGAGGAAACTTTTTCCAGTTCCCGCTTCTCCACTCACGTACAGTCGGACAGGCTTCAACGACGTACATGAGCACTCTTTCTTATCATGACTTCATCCATGATCAATTTGCATGGTAACTTCGTCATATATTTTCCTCTGCTCAACGTTGAGTTGTCTTTCCAACTCTTCTAAGTTAACCGCATCCTCCTGAGCATGTGCCATGGCTCTTTCCACTTCATTCATAGCAGTGGCAGCTTCATTTTCGATAACAGGTCCTCCTAGTGGATCCTGACTCAATGAAGCAGAACTCTGACTGTCCTGAGAACTGTCTCTGGCAATCTCGGCTGCAATCGTTGCTTCCTGCTCAATTTCCGCATTCAACATTTCTACATATTTGGGAAAAGCAGGACATTCTATGGTCTCCTTGGCGGCATTGAAAGAGTCTTCGTAACAGAGAAAATCTCCAAGCAGTTCCTCTTCTGCACGCCAAGGCTTGAAAAGTTGCAAAAGTGCTAAATAGAAAAACTCCTTTTTTTCAGGAGATTCGCCACTCAATTTTCGATGGTTTACCAAGTGGCATTTTCTTTGCTTGACCAGACATCCCTCACTTCCTATTACAGCATACACTCCTTTCTCAGTATCTTCTTTGATGTTCCTCTTGAATATGTAATTTTGAAGAACCTCATACAGACAAACATTCTCAAGGTGAATGCTTCGATTTGGATAATATGTATCCAACATGTTGGTCTTCAAAATGTCGGTACTGTTTGGCTCCTTTTCCGCCAAATACTCAATTTCCCAGACAGGTTTGAGAACTCGATTACGCGTTGCAGCAAGACCAAGACTCGCCCAAACGATACTCCTGGACTTGGCATAGAGACTTGCTGAAGACAACCGGTCAGAACATTCGTACGCTCCGATTTCTCGATGCGACAACATCTTCAGACTGAAACTGTACAACTTCTTGCTGAGGCTCTTTTCATGGGAAATGTCCTCCCACATATCCTTCAATTCTGTCTTCTCTTTTTTGGTGATGTAAGACGTCACATACCGAGCCACAGCCATACAATTATCAGCCACAAACTGTATATCCATGTTAGCATTCCACATGGACAAAATCACCGGGTTGTAGTCATTGATGTACTTGGACTCTTCGTTCCTCTTCAAATTGTATGTGTTTTTAGGTGGTTTCTTCATGACATTGTGTCGCAGCGAAGACATCAAACTGTTTACTCTTCCTTTAGAAATCACCGGTCGTGGAAAGCCGAAACGACATTTGGTGTAGAACTTGTCCTTGTTTCGGAATTTACGACGGCAGTACTTTCCACATCGATGGCTTTGGAAACGCAGAACTTTTTCTCTTAGGCTTTTCTTCTCCTTTGCGTTTGGAACAGCACACGTAGAATACTGTTGGATGAAACTCATCACTTAGTCTTCTGGATCCGTTCCAAATTTAGGTGCATCCTTGATCCACAGCAACATATGTATATGATGAGCACCTCTTGCTTGGTACTCCTTTCTCCAGAAGAAATCCAACACCTCTCCAAGAGGTGGATTCTTCTTATTCATGATGAAAGACATCATAGCTTCAAATCTATGATTGAAGTACCTACATACATTGACTGGATCCAAAGAGCATAGTTCTCCGGGTGTCTTGAATTCGATGTTATCTACGTTAGCATTTGCCTCTCGTAGAAATTCAAGTAAGTCTTCCCAGCCATACTCGGCACAGCTCAGAGTGAGGAACCATGTGGGAGTACCTAAGTTCCTCAGCATACATTTTAAATCACCATGACGACGGTACCAGTACTCATTAGTACCACGCTGACACGCCATGAGATTAATCAGGTGAGAATCCAAAATACTGTCTTGGACATTGACTTTATCCATAAAGTCACTTGCCGAGATGTTTTGCATGTGTATACCACTTTTCAAGATGTGGTTCACTGCATATGACAGTCCAGACAGATCGCTTTCAAACAGGAGATGAAACAAATAAGGAATGCATTGTCGAAACCTAGCATCTCCTGCATACAATCGCAAAGTCCGGTATTCAGAAGCAGGAATTTGATGAGGTCGCTCATCATATCTTCCTCCCTGACCTGTTGGAAAAAGCTGTGGGAAACACCGAGCTTCCAAACTTTCCTCCCAAACACTAATGGGACTCCCTTTGGCTTGTTTCATTTGAAACAACTCAATAGCATTCCCCATGACTTCCTTGGAATGCAAAGGATGAACACTATAATGTTCATATATTTCTTCACTAGTAGAGGGTTCTACTTTCTCAATTTGACCAGCACACAAATCGCTATCCTCTTCCTCACTTACTTCCTCTTCTGCAACATATACATTCTTATAGTATTTATTATTTTTTTTCAAATACAATGTTGCCTTTTTAACTTTCCTAACATCTACTAAATCTTGCCATATTTTCTTATTCTTTGTCGGAACCCCATTAACTAAGATAACCAGAGGTTCCTCTTCCACTTTTTCTACTCCAATTGTGTTAATGTTTTTCTTCAAATCTAGAGGCAAATAAACAACTCTTCCCTTTAATCCTCTCTGTAAATCTGATGGAGGCAATTTCCCTGTCTTTGGCTCCATTCTTACAATAGCCTGAAAGGGATGGATACTTTGAATCAAAATAGATTCATAAGTATTTAAATCCTTCAATTCAGAAGGAATCTCAACCAATTCCAGATTATTATGAACTGCTCTAGCAGGCATCTGGTTTTGATTTAATTTGCAACAACAATAAGTACACACACGTTGATCCAATCCCAAATCAAAACAATTTTCTACCATCAAGTATGTTGCGAAATCCTTCCATTCACTATTATTTTCCCTTTCACTTTTTGCATATAAATCCACTAACTTAGTCTGATTCTTATAATAAGTGCGTCGACAACACACACAAGTGAAATTTGGCCTCTCACTTGATTTCACCTCAAACGTGGCAATTTCCCTCTGGAAATTATCTGTACTGGAAACCTGTACACTATCTTCCACATTACCCTCTTCTTCTTGGTCAATTTCAACATTCTCCTCTTTACTTCCAAAGTAACAAAACTCAATTTCTTCACAAATATTCTTCACATCTACTTCAGAACCATGCAAAAGAGCAGCGCATAATTGTTTAAGCATAATTGCTGGACTCTTAGCATAATACAACATTCTAACTAATTTCCTCACTTTATTATGATGCACTGCTAGCATCCTGAAATGATGAAAAACACTCTGGCATACTCTCCTGGAAAGACAAGCCAGTGAATGACCATGCAAACCTGTCACTTCTCTCACTCTGCAAGGATCTAATTCTTGCAACAACCTTATTTTCTGCTTCAAACTTTTCTTATTAAATGACCGTACAAAATCACAAAGCAAATTGATGGAATCCTGTCGCACACTACAAATACTACTACACTTCCAGGTGTAGACAGGACCCTTAGCACGTCTTCCTAAAACCTCATTACCTAACACCTCTTCTGTCTCTGTTGTCACAAGTTTTTCTTTTTCAACTGGACAACCATCTTTCACTTCATAAGCACGACCACTGGTGTCAACTGCATGCACCAAATCATTATCCTGGAAATAACTCTCCTCATTAAAAAATGCCTCACAGCTTGAACTATGCATCCATTCTCCAGAAAAAACTTCACAAAAATTACTACGATTAACTATTCTCTTCCATCTACTATTTCTTTTGAAATCATAAACTGCCTTGTTTAGCTTCCTAATTCTATTGATTATCAAAATAAATAACTTACGTTTAATTTCAAATGCCTGATCAATAACTTTCTCAACTTTTTTTTTTCTCTTATAAAAAACCAGTTTCTGTTGACCTTTCTTAATATTTTTTAACAAATTGCCAATTATCCTGTTGCGGAACATTCGTTTACGAATCTCCCTAAACTGTTGTTTCCTTCTACTATCATGCACAGAGTTATCTCTTGCTCTAGCAGTAACATTTTTGATTGGCCTTTCCTTTCCATTTGAATTCCTTCTCGTTTTATGGACTGAAACATTTTCTGTAGTAATATTTTTTTTACTACACATATTTCTTATGAAATATTTTGTGCTCTTACCCGGTGCTTTCTTCGTGACTTGACAAATCTTTTTGTTAGAGGACTGCTGCTTATTTTCTTTCACCTGCTGTCTTTGACGTTTTGCAGCCTTTCTCTGTCTTTCTATTGTTGGCATGGTGAAATCTTGAAATGATCTGCAGTTGAATCTGTGGTAAAATATAATAAAAAATGTTATTAACCATTATTACCAAACAGTAAATCAATAACAGTGATCAAAAACTTAACACACTACTTGACATTTTAATTAGAAGATTTTTTAGTCGTTGGCAAATTTACAATACAGAAATAGCAGAAAAGAAATGACATTTATATTTATGTTACCTGTGCTATTTTATATGTGAATCTGATCTAATTTTATGAGCATATTTTAATATTTTATTGAAGACACTACACATAACCTGTTTTTGAAGGTGTCTTTATTTTTAAATTAAACGGTTTACATTTTTACTTTTTATTAATTATAAATTTTAAAAATAAATGTTTATATTTCCATAGGCTCAAGCAGGTCAGCTTCCCACCCTATGTCATATAATTCGGACAAATCTGCATCCTCATCACGCTCTTCTTCATCCTCAGGATTTAAATCATCCAAAGGATCAACATCCACTGATGTTTCAATTACAAGTTCAATGATGAGGTCAAAATCAACTGATTGCAGATTGTCGCTCGTGTTGATGTTGTCTTTATCTTTAAAGAAAGATAACAACAATGAGATGTTGCAGAGTAAGAGACAAATCTCAGAGATTATAATAGTAAAATTGTTTAACAAGAGTAATATTTTGCAGCTATTATTTAGCCATGTCCAGCAATGCTGAGCAGGTGAAGACTATGTCTAAATTTTCAGTGAACAGGACTCATCTCTTCTTAACCTTGGATAAGCCTCACCGACTCTGTGTGTCCTGCACATACTTAAATGTAAAGGGGCAGATTTATGTTAAATGGCACATCCCCAGGCATGCACCAGTTAACGTGCACCACTACTCTGCCACCCATGTTGTGCCGTATTTACAATTAGATAGGAGAAAGCTTCGTCAAAACCCTGCGCCTGCTTTAAGCAGGCATAGGTCTTGACGCAACATTGTGGAGATGGGGCACCCCTGAGCCTTGCTTGAGCTGCATCGCACTTGCGATACAACTCCAGCAATCACTACCTTTACAGCACAGATACGTCACGCATCTGTGCCATTTTTGCCCCATGATGCCCCGCATTGTAAATGCAGCATACCATGGGTGGCGGAACAGCGGCGCAGGATGACTGACACATCCCTGGTGATGCACCAGTCATCATAAATCTATCCCTAAGCTTCTTATCTTGTTGGAGATGAACCGCCATATGTATCATCAAAGTTTTTTCCATTTCCTAAATAGCGAACTTTAAGGAATAAATAGCGATTCATTACCATTCCTAGTTTGCGATGACCTATTTGCTAATTACAAATTACCCATTCATTTCCATGCAGCAGGAGGCCCATAGGAATGAAGCTGCAATTTGCGATTAGCAATTTGCTCATCGCAAATTAGGAATTTTTCCAAGGGTGCAGGGGTGTCTCAAGAACACCCTGCTGCACCCCCTGAAAAAGAAATTTGGGGGCATATGGCGCACATACATGCCCTAAGGGCATGTATGGGCGTCATATGGGACCTTTTGTTTTTTGGAAAAAAAGCTTTTTGAAAAGAATTCACAAATTACCACCAACTAGAAGTTGGTGGTAGTTTCCAAATCCTTAATGTCATTTTTTTACATATTTTTTGTTTGATACATTGCATTTAAGTAATCACAAATTTTGCAAATCCTTCAGTGCAATTGCAAAATAAGGAATAGCAAATTTTGCTACTCCTTATTTTGCATCAAACTTGTTTGATACATACCATTTGTCTAATTAACATTCGCAAAGGCCGAAATTCGTAGAATTTTGATCTTTGCGAATGCTAATTAGCTTGATACATATGGCCCCAAGTGAGGCCTGTCTTGCGACATGGTGCATCTTTTGCATCACTGCTGCATCGGTTTCATGTGGTACGTTTTTTTTACACCATGACATATCTGCCTAAATGCATCAATTTGTAATTTTGTCGCCTCATAGCAAATCTTTTGCACCGCTGCTGCATCATAAAAGTGACGCACAGTGGCACAAAAGAGGCATACACCTATCATAAATATGTCCCTAGCATTTTAAATGATTAATCCAGGATGACAATAAGGTGTGGCCTATCCAAAGGTTTGTTTAAGGTGAGCCCTACTCAGGATTGCAGATTAAAGTTACGCTTGATGAAGAATACAGAAGAGATAATACATGTAAAGGCCTACCAATGAAGTAAGTGATTTGCACTTTATTTCGCCAGTCCTCATAAATGTATCCCTTAGCTTCTTATCTTGTTAGACATCAACCGCCATATGTATCATATAACTATTTTGCATTTCCAAAATAGCGAATTTTAAGGAATAAATAGCGATTCTTTACCATTCCAAATTTGCGATGAGCAAATTGCTAATTGCAAATTACCCATTCATTTCCATGCGCCAGGATGCCCATATGAAAGAAGGTGCAATTTGCAATTAGCAATTAGCTCATCGCAAATTAGGAATTTTTCCAAAGGTGTAGGGGTGTCTCAATAACACCCTGCCGCACCCCTGAAAAAGAAATTTGGGGGCATATGGCGCACATAAATTTTAACAACATTCCTTTACCTCAAAAACGATTTTCAATTCATAATTTGAAAACACTGCCCACAGGGAAATTACTTAAAATGTCCTTAAGACACATGAAAGTGTTTTTTTATTGCCTTTCCAGCATGGTTGGGTCACTTTTAACATGGCTATGTAACACAAACATTTAAAATCTAAATTTGCCATGCACAGGTGGGAGCATATTTACAAGCAATTTGCGCCACAGAGAAAGGTCTTACATTAAAATGGGAAAAATAACATCAGGGACAGTCAATTGCCTTATAAAGAAGCATACACCATTATGTCCTTGTCATAAATTTAAAAACAATTCCTTTTCCCCAAAAACGATTTTCAAATCATAATTTCAAAACACTGCACATGGGAAAATTACTTAAAATGTCCTTAAGACACATAAAAGCGTTTTTTAATTGCCTTTGCAGCATGTTTGTATCACTTTTAACATGGCTATGTAACACAAACATTAAAAATCTAAATTTTCCTTGCACAGGTGGGAGCATATTTACAAGCAATTTGCGCCACATAATTCATAATTTTCTCCTTAAAGCACACTATTCTCTATCTAAATTAAAGAAATATTTTCTCACCTTAGCAAATACTTTGAGTTTGAAAACAGTCTCAGAAACACACCAATTTGTCTTCAGCAGAGCAAAAGGTATGCACTCCAGAGTCTGCAGCTATCAAAAGCACAGAAATGCTGTAATTCTTCACACATATCTCTCATGTCACCCAATCAAAACTCTTCCCTCACTTTTTTCAAATGAAAACCCTTCCCCCCTCTGCCATTTCATGCCTTTTCTGCATAGCAACCACCTCTTGGAAGACTTCTCGTGTTTGCAAGTTCACACAACAATGTTGCAATTGAACTCTGAACTCTCAGTGCACCTGCATATCCAGTGCATTCTTTCATTTAATGATTTTTTATTGACCATTCAAAATACATCTTTCAAATAACTCATCCGTGCACCCTAACTTTCTGTTTTCAGCAATCAAAATCCACCAATCACTGTTACTGCTTCATGAACACAGAAACTCCACAGTTTTTTTCATTTTAAACTCTCATTTTTTCAACTGCCATTTCATTGCCACACTTCATCTGACTGCAGGAGAACCTTCTCTCACCATGTTTTCTGTCTGGATTGTTGGACATAGTTATATTCACTGGGCTCAAAGGTACACTGAAAACAGGAATTTACCTAACCTCAATTTACAAGATGTGGAAATTAAGTGGTTTGGCCACAGAGGATTAAAATGTCACCAATTGATACCATTGGTGAAAACCTTTATGCATTTGCCCAAACCTGACCTGTTAATTGTGCACTGTGGAGGTAATGACTTGGGCACTTTGACTGGTGTAGGTCTGGAAATGCTTTTAAAGGACACCTTTGAGCAATTAATGGCACTTTTTCCTCAGACTGCCTTGGTATATTCAAATATATGCCAAAGACAGAAATGGAGGTGGTCAAACCAATTTTGTCCACAAATTGAGAAGTCGAGGAAGCATGTAAACAAATCTGTTTCAGCTTACAGGAGAGACCATGGAATGGGCTCCCTGTACAACAATAACTTGCGTTACTACATGCAAGATATCTACAGAGGAGATGGAGTTCACTTCTCAGATGAGGGCAACAGAATTTTCACTCTGAATTTAAGAATGTGCATTGGTACCTACTTATAAGTACCTAAATGTACCATAAACCCAAAAGCTCTTCTCAGAGCTACCCTACATCTGATCACTCACAATTATTATTTTACTCTAACATTTTTCACTAATTTTCAACAAAGTACGCTCCCTGGGGCGCTACCCGGTACGCGAACCGGGAGCTAACCTCGCGAAATTTTAAAAAAAAATGTGTTTTTTTCGCACATATGGGCCTCCTCAGCCACCCTCACAAAACCTAGGGGGTCAAGATAAGTCTACTGTGCCCCCTTCTACCCATTCTGAACATTATTTGCCCTCCATCTTGTATCTTAATTCGACCGAAACACAAAATGGTGGACTCCCGTTACGCTTAAGGTTCGCGAACCGGGGCGCTCAACGGTTCGCGTACCGGGTCGCTCCCTGGGAAGCGCACCATCAAAAAAGGTGGGAAAGTAGTTCACAGAAAAGCCACTGGAGACAATTTCACCAAATATAGACTAGCTCATACTACATACCAATCCCTACCATTTTCACAAATTTGATTGGAATTCCATTTAGCCATTTAGCCTGTAGACCTCTCTAAATACCGTGAGGTAAATTACTTCACAAAACACATCTGAAGTGTTGGAATTGACAACCAATAAAAATGTTACTTTCATTTTCTACTTTTTTTACCTGACATTTGATTGGTTATATACCTGAATATATATAAAGGAAGAGAAGAAAACACAGCCATTTTGACCACTACTTCTTGGTGTACATTTCAATAGGATTTTCACTAATTCCTTCAACTTCTATCTAAAGGTAAGTTTTTATTTTTAAAACTGAAGTATATTGTGCACTATAAGTTAATATGGTAAACTTTTTCTGATAGTTATATAATATCCCTCTGTAGTAGTTATAGATTTAGATAGACTTCTCTGTTATAGTTATGGATGGAGTTAGGCTTCTCTTGTATAATTATGAATTTACTTACGTTAAATCACATACACTTTTTTATATTCCTACTTCCACTCTGATACTATACACTGCCCAAAATTAATCCCAACAGTGCCCTATCTCTACTAATATATATTCTTTTAATCTAAATTTCAGGCAAAATGGAAGGCGAACAGAAAGTTGAATTTCAAATTGTCCTGCAAGAGAGCAGCCAAGAAATCAATGATGAAAATGATATTGAATTTTTCGATGAAACTTGGGACAATGAACTACTGCAATGTGTACAAGCAGTAGATAACCTCCTTGAAAATGAGGACATTTTACACCCTCAGAGACTACAATGTATATTCCATGATAATTATGAAATTTCTGACAATGAAATGTTAGAAAGTTTAATAAATTATGAAACACAATCACAATAAAAAAAAATGCTTAAAAAATAAAGAAAATAAAAAATAATCAACAAAAACAACAATCAATTAACATACAGCATTTGAAAAGTCTATCATTCATTTTTCATTGCAGTACGCTGCCCAGAACGCTTCCCGGTTCGCGGACCGGGCGCTCCCCACGCAAAAAAAATAAAATTTTTTTGTTTTTTTTGCCCCGCGGGGCCCTTTTAAAACCTCCACATTAAACCTAGGGGGTCAGGGAGGATCTAGTATGCCCCCTTATGGTCATTTTCGCCTTTGTTTTGGCCTCCTCTTGTCTCTCAATCCTACCGAGAGACAAGATGGCGGCCGCTCCGGACTGTTTAGAATGTTGACAGACACCGGAGAGCCAATCAGCTTAGCTACGCGAAGTTCCGGTACGCTTAAGGTCCGCGGACCGGAGCGCTGCCCAGAGCGCGCTTACAGATATATATCTTTTTTTAAACGTTAATTTCTCAAAATCCACTGGAGCACATATATTGAGACCTAGAAAAGGCACATCGGGCTACCAGTCCCTACAATTTTGCCAAGTTTCATGCAAATCCATTCAGCCGTTCGGGCTAAAAGTGAGGCCAACCGCCCTATGGAAAACTCAATGTTAAAAACACGTTTTGGGACCCCCCTTTTTTCTCGGCCCCCCCCTTGACGAAACCCCCCAAATTTCCAAGGGCTGCTCAGAAACAAAATGTTCCATTTTCCAGAAAATTTCAGCCAATTCCGTCCACAAACGCCAAAGTTATTAGACATAGAATTTTCAAAAATCCCATAGGGAAAAAATCCAAACTATATATACCTACTGGCGACCGCCAGTAGGTAATATATATTACCTACTGGCGGTCGCCAGTAGGTATATATAGTTAGGATTTTTTCTCTATGGGATTTTTGAAAATTCTATGTCTAATAACTTTGGCGTTTATGGACGGAATTGGCTGAAATTTTCAGGAAAATGGAACATTTTGTTTCTGAGCAGCCCCATAAAATTTGGGGGGGGTTCGTCAAGGGAGGGCCGAGAAAAAAGGGGGTCCCAAAACACGTTTTTCCCATGTTAATTTCCATAGGGCGGTTGGCCTCACTTTTAGCCCGAACGGCTGAATGGATTTGCACGAAACTTGGCAAAATTGTAGGGACTGTTAGCCCGATGTGCCTTTGCTAGGTCTCAATATATGTGCTCCAGTGAGTTTTGAGAAATTAACGTTCAAAAAATATATATATCTGTAAGCGCGCTCCGGGCAGCGCCCCGGTTCGCGTACCTGACGCGTAACGGAACTTCGCGAAGCGAAGCTGATTGGCTCTCCGGTGTCTGTCAACATTCTAAACAGTCCGGAGCGGCCGCCATCTTGTCTCTCGGTAGGATCGAGAGACAAGAGGAGGCCAAAACAAAGGGGGAAATGACCATAAGGGGGCATAGTAGATCCTCCCTGACCCCCTAGGTTTGATGTGGAGGCTTTAAAAGGGCCCCGCCGTGGGGAGCGCCCGGTACGCGCACCGGGGAGCGGTCTGGGGAGCGTACTATAAGGAAAAAAGAATGCTAGACTATGATATTTTGAAATATTGTATGTTTATTGATTGTTCTTTTTGTTGTTTTTTTTTGTTTTTTTTTATTTAAGTAGCAGTATTTATGATTATTAAATATAAATTTATTTTTGGGATTGTGCACAGTATACTATAAGTCTGACTTTACATTATAATCAATTTGGTACTAGTTTATGAATTACATATAAAAATGATTAAAGACTCAAACAATTTTTTAATATTAAATATAATTTTATTTTTCTGATTCTTTTTCAAAATTTAATAGAACGTCTAACATTTGACTGTCCGATATGTCTTCTTTTTGACTGAACATAACTTCCCACATTTGACCGTCCTCATATTGAAGTAAGAAATCCACAGATTCTACACATTGTAGAAGTTCATGGTCTCGTGATTCATCCATGAATTCCAAGTCAATGGGTTCAATGATTTCCTCATTGTTCATGTCTAGGATAATTTCAAAGGAAACGTTCTGTTCTCCTTCCATTTTTGTGCTGAAATTTGCATAAAAAATAAATATATCAGTAGAGATCGGGCACTGTTGGGTTTAAGTTCAGACGGGTACTTTTGAGGCGTGAAGTAGTAATGTTTTCAAATTTATAAAATAACATCTTACCTTTTAAAAACAAGTTTAAGTTGTGAGTGAAAATGATCTTGCAATGTAGTTCAGGAAGTAGTAGTCAAAATGGCTGTGTTTCTCTCTCTTTTTTTTATATATATTCAGGTACATAACCAATCAAATGTCAGGTAAAAAAAGTAGGAATGAAAGTAACATTTTAATTGGTTGTCAATTCCAACACTTCAGATGTGTTTTGTGAAGTAATTTACCTCAGGGTATTTAGAGAGGTCTACATGCTAAATGGCTAAATGGAATTTCAATCAAATTTGTGAAAATGGTAGGGATTGGTATGTAGTATGAGCTAATCTATATTTGGTGAAAGTGTCTCCAGTCGTTTTTCTGTAAATTACTTTCCCACCTTTTTTAATTGAGCGCTTCCCGGTGAGCGCCCCGGTACGCGAACCGGCAGCATTACGGGAGTCTTCCATTTTGTATTACGGTAGAATTGAGATACAAGATGGAGGGCAAAAAATGTTCAGAATGGGTAGAAGGGGGCACGGTAGACGTATCCTGACCCCCTAGGTATTCTGAGGGTGGCTGAGGAGGTCCATATGTGCGAAAAAAAAACATTTTTTTTTAAATTTTCGCGCGGTTAGCGTCCGGTGCGCGTACCGGGTAGCGCTCCAGGAAGCGTAAATTGTGAAAATTAGTAAAAAAAATGTACATTTAAAATTTGTTTATGGTGATCATAGTTAGGGTAGCTCTGAGAAGAGCTTTTGGGTTTATGGTAGATTTAGGTACTTATAAGTAGGTACCAATGCACAGTCTTAAATTCAGAATGAAAATTCTGTTCCCCTCATCTGAGAAGTGAACTCCATCTCCTCTGTAGATATCTTGCATGTAGTAACGCAAGTTATTGTTGTACATGGAGCCCATTCCATGGTCTCTCATGTAAGCTGAAACAGACTTATTTACATGCTTCCTCGATTTCTCAATTTGTGGACAAAATTGGTTCGACCACCTCCATTTCTGTCTTTGGCATATATTTGAATATACCAAGGCAGTTTGAGGAAAAAGTGCCATCAATTGGTCAAAGGTGTCCTTTAAAAGCATTTCCAGACCTACCCCAGTCAAAGTGCCCAAGTCATTACCTCCACAGTGCACAATTAACAGGTCAGGTTTCGGCAAATGCAAAAAGGTTTTCACCAATGGTATCAATTGGTGACATTTTAATCCTCTGTGGCCAATCCACTTAATTTCCACATTTTGTAAATTGAGGTTAGGTAAATTTCTGTTATCAGCATACCTTTGAGCCCAGTAGATGTAACTATGTCCAACAATCCAGACAGAAAACATGGTGAGAGAAGGTTCTGCTGCAGTCAGATGTAGTGTGGCAATGAAATGGCAGAAAAAATAAGAGTTTAAAATGAAAAAAACTGTGGAGTTTCTGTGTTAATGAAGCAGTAGCAGTGATTGGTGGATTTTGATTGCTTAAAACAGAAAGTTAGGGTGCATGGATGAGTTCTTTGAAAGATGTAATTTGAATGGTCAAGAAAAAATCATTTAATGAAAGATTGCACTGGATATGCAGGTGTACTGAGAGTTCAGAGTTCAAATGAAACATTGTTGTGTGAACTTGCAAACATCAGAGGTCTTTCAGGAGGTGGTTGCTATGCAAAAAAGGCAGAAAGGGCAGAGGGGGGAAGGGTGTTGATTTGAAAAAAGTGAGGGAAGAGTTTTGATTGGGTGACATGCGAGATATGTGTGATGAATTACAGCATTTCTGTGCTTTTTAGGTCTCGCCTGTCGATGCGCATGCGCATCGAGCTTGCGAGACTATTGGGGCTTAACCACTCTTTAACTAACTTGCAAGGAATCGTGGCGATTCCTTGCAGTGCCCGTGACTTTTAAGCTCAATGCGCATGCTCATTGAGCTTAAAAGCGCGTGCACATCAGTTCCCTCAGCCGCACTCCAGTCCCCTGCTGCTTTCACACCCTCTCCCCGCTCCGCCCCCTCCCCTGCCCGCCGTGTCGCATTTCTCCTCCCCCCTCCCCTTATCTGCCTTTCCCTCCGTCTTGTTTTTTTTTTTACCCGCTCCGCCCCCTCCCCTGCCCGCCGTGTCGCATTTCTTTTCTCCTCTTTGCTCCTCCAGCAGTTCTCTGTCACCTTTCCTTCTCTCCTCCCTTGTCCACCTTTTCATTGTTTTTGCCCACCTCTCCTCCAGTTGAACTCTGTCACTAGCTCCTTTCAGCCCCTTCTCATTCCAGTGTTTTCGGGTCCCATCTCATGCTTGGGGTTAAGCTCCCTTTGCCTGCAAATGCACGGGAAAACGGACAGACACGCACCAGGAAACACCACACAGACGCAGTACAAGCATTGATTAATCACTCGCACACATCACATTTTACTCCTTTGCTAGTGTTCTCGTTGTTTACATCAGAAAGAAACAGACCTTAAAACGATTGAATAATTGACAGAATCCTCAAATATTGTTAATTCCATTGAAGTCTAGTGAAAACGCTGCTCGAAGATGATATGTTGCTAAAATTACCGTAACAAAATCAATCCACTCACTGTAATATTCTTAATGTAATTGTATGTGCTAGCACCAGAAGGTGTGGAGTGAAATTACTTAACTTGTGAGTAAACATATTTGTTCACACCCTCTCCCCGCTCCGCCCCCTCCCCTGCCCGCCGTGTCGCATTTCTCCTCCCCCTCCCCTTATCTGCCTTTCCCTCCGTCTTGTTTTTTTTTTTACCCACTCCGCCCCCTCCCCTGCCCGCCGTGTCGCATTTCTTTTCTCCTCTTTGCTCCTCCAGCAGTTCTCTGTCACCTTTCCTTCTCTCCTCCCTTGTCCACCTTTTCATTGTTTTTGCCCACCTCTCCTCCAGTTGAACTCTGTCACTAGCTCCTTTCAGCCCCTTCTCATTCCAGTGTTTTCGGGTCCCATCTCATGCTTGGGGTTAAGCTCCCTTTGCCTGCAAATGCACGGGAAAACGGACAGACACGCACCAGGAAACACCACACAGACGCAGTACAAGCATTGATTAATCACTCGCACACCTCACGTTTTACTCCTTTGCTAGTGTTCTCGTTGTTTACATCAGAAAGAAACAGACCTTAAAACGATTGAATAATTGACAGAATCCTCAAATATTGTTAATTCCATTGAAGTCTAGTGAAAACGCTGCTCGAAGATGATATGTTGCTAAAATTACCGTAACAAAATCAATCCACTCACTGTAATATTCTTAATGTAATTGTATGTGCTAGCACCAGAAGGTATGGAGTGAAATTACTTAACTTGTGAGTAAACATATTTGTTCACACCCTCTCCCCGCTCCGCCCCCTCCCCTGCCCGCCGTGTCGCATTTCTCCTCCCCCCTCCCCTTATCTGCCTTTCCCTCCGTCTTGTTTTTTTTTTTACCCGCTCCGCCCCCTCCCCTGCCCGCCGTGTCGCATTTCTTTTCTCCTCTTTGCTCCTCCAGCAGTTCTCTGTCACCTTTCCTTCTCTCCTCCCTTGTCCACCTTTTCATTGTTTTTGCCCACCTCTCCTCCAGTTGAACTCTGTCACTAGCTCCTTTCAGCCCCTTCTCATTCCAGTGTTTTCGGGTCCCATCTCATGCTTGTTATAAAGGGGCTGCCAAAATGCGGACACTCCTCAACCCTCTGCTTCACATGAGACTCTGCGGCTCTCCTGGGACAATAAACCACTCCAGAACAAACATGGAGTTGTCATACGCGGCCATCTATCTCAATTAAAGGCCACATAGCTTCTCTAACCTCTAGGAAAATCTAGCCCTGCTATTTAATTTTGGTGCGGGATTACTGTGTAAAGAAGGTTTGCATAACGTCTCATCTGACTAACTAGTGCTTTAGTTTAGCATTGTATGTGTTTTCATAGGCTTGTGTGTATGTCCTTTAATGCATGTGCATGCTTGTCTTTTTCTGTTCAGTTCCCGTGTCAGTGTGTGCTTACCTGGATTTCCGTTTGTCTAATTTATGTGGCCTTTGTCAACGAGGCAATCCGCTACTCTGTCCAACGTTTATGAAGACGAGACACTCAACCACGCAACGCCAATCACACACGCAACGCCACTCACACACGCAACGCCACTCAACAACGCAACGCCACTCAACCACGCAACGCCACTCAACCACGCAACGCCACTCAACCACGCAACGCCACTCACACACGCAACGCCACTCACACACGCAACGCCACTCACACACGCAACGCCATTCACCCACGCAACGCCACTCAACCACGCAACGCCACTCACCCACGCAATGCCACTTACCCACGCAACGCCACTCAGCCACGCAACGCCACTCACACACGCAACGCCACTCACACACGCAACGCCACTCACACACGCAACGCCACTCACACAGGCAACGCCACTCATCCACGCAACACCACTCACACATGCAACGCCACTCAACAACGCAACGCCACTCAACCACGCAACGCCACTCACACATGCAACGCCACTCACACACGCAACGCCACTGAAACAACAGCGCCACTCAAACAACAGCGCCACTCACACATGCAACGCCACTCACACACGCAACGCCACTCACACACGCAACGCCACTCACACACGCAACGCCACTCACACAAACAACGCCACTCACACAAACAATGCCACTCATCCACGCAACGCCACTCATCCACGCAACGCCACTCATCCACGCAACGCCACTCATCCACGCAACGCCACTCATCCATTTGCAAAACGAAAAATGTTAAACTCTTCTATTGCGAGACCTATTGCATTTTCAATGCTTGTTATGGCTGCAGCCTCTGGAGTGCATACCTTTTGCTCTGCTAAAGACAAATTGGTGTGTGTCTGAGACTGTTTTGAAACTCATAAAGTATTTGCTAAGGTGAGAAAAGATTCATTTAATTTAGATAGAGAATAGTATGCTTTAGGGAGAAAATTATGAAGAAAGTTGTGTATTTAAAAAGTTGATTTGTGTCAAGTATTTTACAAATAGATTTTGTTTCTTTGAGTTACATAGCCATGTTAAAAGTGACGCAAAAATAGTGCAAGGCTCTTACAAAAATGCTTTCATGTGTCTTAGGGCATTTTAACTAACTTCCCCATGAATGTAGGAATATAATTGCTTTACAAGATGTTTTTAAAAACGTTTTTTGAAATCAATTAGGTTTCTTGATATGTACTGCTAGAGTTTCATAGGTTGCTTGGGGCATATTTACAAGGCTTTTGAGTTCCTTTGATGTAATTTTTCCCATTTTATTTTAAGACATTTCCTTGTGGTGCAAGGTCCTTGTAAATACGCCCCCATGTGTGCTTGGCAAATTTAGATTTTGATTCTTTGAGTTACATAGCCATGTTAAAAGTAACGCAAAAATGATGCAAGGGCCTTAAAAAAACGATTTCATGTGTCTTAGGGCATTTTAACTCACTTCCCCATGAATATAGGAATATAATTGCTTTACAAGATTTGTTTAAAAACGTTTTTTTAAATCAATTAGGTTACTTGATATGTACTACTAGAGTTTCATAGGTTGCTTGGGGCATATTTATAAGGCCTTTGAGTCTCTCTGATGTTATTTTTCCCATTTTAATTTAAGACCTTTCCCCGTGGTGCAAGGTCCTTGTAAATACGCCCCCATCTGTGCTTGGCAAATTTACATTTTGATTCTTTGAGTTACATAGCGATGTTAAAAGTGACCCAAAAATGGTGCAAGGGCCTTAAAAAAACGCTTTCATGTGTCATAGGGCATTTTAAGTCATTTCCCGATGAATGTAGGTATATAATTGATTTAGATGATGTGTTTAAAAACGTTTTTTGAAATCAATTAGGTTTCTGGATATGTAGTGCTAGAGTTTCATAGGTTGCTTGGGGCATATTTATAAGGCCTTTGAGTGTCTCTGATGTTATTTTTCCCATTTAAATGTAAGACCTTTCCCCGTGGTGCAAGGTCCTTGTAAATACGCCCCCATCTGTGCTTCGCAAATTTAGATTTTGATTCTTTGAGTTACATAGCCATGTTAAAAGTAACGCAAAAATGGTGCAAGGGCCTTAAAAAAACGCTTTCATGTGTCTTAGGGCATTTTAAGTCATTTCCCCTTGAATGTAGGTATATGATTGATTTAAATGATGTATTTAAAAACGTTTTTTGAAATCAATTAGGTTTCTTGATATGTAGTGCTAGAGTTTCATAGGTTGCTTGGGGTATATTTAAAAAGCATTTGAGTCCCTTTGATATTATTTTTCCCATTTTAATTTAAGACATTTCCCCGTGGTGGAAGGTCCTTGTAAATACACCCCCATGTGTGCTTGGCAAATTTAGATTTTGATTCTTTGAGTTATATAGCCATGTTCCATACAGTGCTCACCTTCTGCGTAGTCTTTGATATGCTAGACTCCATCTGCACAATGAGATACCTAAGCAAAGGAAACACAGGTGATGTGATTGTGAAATGAGGAAAAGAAATTCCACATTTTTCAATTACATCACCTGTGTTTCCTAACTTTACGAATAACATTGTGCAGATGAGGTTTAGGCCTGTACACAGACACAGAAGAGGTCTGGCCTTTGTTCAAGAGTGAAGTGGACATGACTTGCTTCAATGGTAGGCCTGCACATGTATTATCTCCTCTGTACTCTTCAACAAGCTTGAATTTCATCTGCAACCCTGAGTAGGCCTCACCTCAAACAAACCTCTGAATAGGCCACACCTTATCGTCATCCTGAATCAATCATTTAAAATGTTAGGGACAGATTTATGATAGCCGTGTGCCTCTTTTGCGCCACTGTGCGTCACTTTTGTGACGCAGCGGCGGTGCAAAGGATTTGCTATGTGGCGACATATTTACAACTTGATGCATCTAGGCAGATGTGTCATGCTGTAAAAAAAAGGTTTCATGTGTCTTAGGGCATTTTAAGTCATTTCCCCTTGAATGTAGGTATATGATTGATTTAAATGATGTGTTTAAAAACGTTTTTTGAAATCAATTAGGTTTCTTGATATGTAGTGCTAGAGTTTCATAGGTTGCTTGGGGTATATTTAAAAAGCATTTGAGTCCCTTTGATGTTATTTTTCCCATTTTAATTTGACATTTCCCCGTGGTGGAAGGTCCTTGTAAATACACCCCCATGTGTGCTTGGCAAATTTAGAATTTGATTCTTTGAGTTATATAGCCATGTTCCATACAGTGCTCACCTTCTGCGTAGTCTTTGATATGCTAGACTCCATCTGCACAATGAGATACCTAAGCAAAGGAAACACAGGTGATGTGATTGTGAAATGAGGAAAAGAAATTCCACATTTTTCAATTACATCACCTGTGTTTCCTAACTTTACGAATAACATTGTGCAGATGAGGTTTAGGCCTGTACACAGACACAGAAGAGGTCTGGCCTTTGTTCAAGAGTGAAGTGGACATGACTTGCTTCAATGGTAGGCCTGCACATGTATTATCTCCTCTGTACTCTTCAACAAGCTTAAATTTCATCTGCAACCCTAAGTAGGCCTCACCTCAAACAAACCTCTGAATAGGCCACACCTTATCGTCATCCTGAATCAATCATTTAAAATGTTAGGGACAGATTTATGATAGCCGTGTGATAGCCGTGTGCCTCTTTTGCGCCACTGTGCGTCACTTTTGTGACGCAGCGGCGGTGCAAAAGATTTGCTATGTGGCGACATATTTACAACTTGATGCATCTAGGCAGATGTGTCATGCTGTAAAGTCCTGTGCCACATGAAACCGATGCAGCAGTGATGCAAAAGATGCACCATGTTGCAAGGCAGGCCTCACTTCATCTCCAACAAGATACCGTCAGTTTAAACTGTAAACATTTAGGACTGTGTAGGGGGCATGGAGAAGCTGAATCTTCTGTAAATGTCAAAATTGTTGTATACAGTGCTCAACTTCTGTGTACTCTTTGATATGCTAGACTCCATCAGCACAATGAGATAACTAAGCAAAGGAAACACAGGTGATGTGATTGTGAAATGAGGAAAAGAAATTCCACATTTTTCAATTACATCACCTGTGTTTCCTAACTTTACGAATCACATTGTGCAGATGAGGTTTAGGCCTGTTCACGGACACAGAAGAGGTCTGACCTTTGTTCAAGAGTGCAGTGGACATGACTCACTTCATTGGTAGGCCTGCACATGTATTATCTCCTCTGTATTCTTCAACAAGCCTAAATTTCATCTGCAACCCTGAGTAGGCCTCACCTCAAACAAACCTCTGGATAGGCCACACCTTATTCCATCCTGAATCAATCATTTAAAATGTTAGGGACAGATTTATGATAGCCGTGTGCCTCTTTTGCGCCGCTGTGAGTCACTTTTGTGACGTAGCGGCGGCGCAAAAGATGCGCTATGTTGCGACATATTTACAACTTGATGCATCTAGGCAGATGTGTAATGCTGTAAAGTCCTGTGCCACATGAAACCTGCGTCAGGTTTCATATAGGCGTTTTGTTGCAGGGTGGGCATTCATTTGCATGAAAGCCCTGTAAAACTAACACAGTGAAATTTAGAAGATTTCACTGAGTCAGCTTTATGGCATTGCTGAATCAAATCCTTACGCCTGTTTGAAACAGGCATAAGGAGTGATGCACCATGCAATGTGTGTCTTGCTCCTGTGCATTGCAGTAGACATGTCGCGCTTACGACGTGATTCCTGCAATGTGCTGCTTTTGCGGCACAGATGCGTGACGCATCTGTGCTGTTTTTGCTCAATGGTGCTCCACATTGTAAATGCGGCACACCATGGGTGGCAGAGCAGCGGTGCACATTAACTGGTGCATCCCTGGGGATGCGCCAGTTAACATAAATCTGCCCCTTTACATTTAAGTATGAGCAGGGGACACAGAGTCGGTGAGGCTTATCCAAGGTTAAGAAGAGATGAGTCCTGTTCACTGAAAAATTGGACATAGGCCTCACCTCCTCAGCATCGCTGGACATGGCTAAATAATAGCTGCAAAATGTTACTCTTGTTAAACAATTTTACTATTATAGTCTCTGAGATTTGTCTCTTACTCTGCAACATCTCATTGTTGTTCTCTTTCTTTAAAGATAACGACAACATCAACCATGAGTGATAATGAGCAATCCGTTGATCTCGATCTTATCGTTGAACTTGTCATTGAAACGTCAGTGGAAGTAGATCCCTTAGATGATTTAAATCCTGAGGATGATGAAGAACATGATGAGGATGCCGATTTGTCAGAATTGTATGACATAGGGTGGGAAGCTGACCTGCTTGAGCCTATGGAACTATAAACATTTATTTTTAAAATTTACTGGAAATAAAAAGTAAAAATGTAAATCGTTTCATTTAAAATTAAACACAACTTCAAAAACAGGTTATGTGTAGTGTCTTTAATAAAATAGTCTAATATGCTCATAAAATTAGATCAGATTCACATATAAAACAGCACAGGTAAAATGTAGAAGCATTCCATTTCTTTCCTACTATTTGTGAATACTAAATTTGCCAATGCACTAAAAATTATTCTATGTAAAAATGACAAGTAGTGTGTTAAATTTTTTACGACTGTTATTGATTTACTGTTTGGTAATAGTGGTTAATAACATTTTTTATTATATTTTACCACAGATTCAACTGCAGATCAGTTCGAAATTAGAGAATGCCGTCTAAGCATAGAATCCGAAAGGCTACAAAACGTCAAAGACAGCAGCTTAGGAAATTGTTGCAGCAGTCCTCTACAAAAAAAACTTGTCAAGTCACCAAGAAAGCTCCAGGTAAGACAACGAAATCATTCATAAGAAACATTTGTAGAAAAAAAAGTAGTACTACAGAAAATGTTTTAGTCCAGAAAAAGAGAAGCAATTTAAACGGAAAGGAAAGGCCAATCAAAAATGTTACTGCTAGAGCAGGAGATAACTCTGTGCATGATAGTAGAAGGAAACAACAGTTTAGGGACATTCGTAGACGAATGTTCCGTAACAGGATAATTGGCAAATTGTTAAAAAATATTAAGAAAGGTCAACAGAAAGTGGTTTTTTATAAGAGAAAAAAAAAAGTTGAGAAAGTTATTGATCAGGCATTTGAAATAAAGCCAAAGTTATTTATTTTGATAATCAATAGAATTAGGAAGCTAAACAAGGCAATTTATGATTTCAAAAGAAATAGTAGATGGAAGAGAACAGTTAATCGCAGTAATTTTTGTGAAGTTTTTTCAGGAGAATGGATGCATAGTTCAAGTTGTGAGGCATTTTTTAATGAGGAGAGTTATTTCCAGGATAATGATTTGCTGCATGCAGTTGACACAAGTGGTCGAGCTTATGAGGTGAAAGATGGTTGTCCAGTTGAAAAAGAAAAACTTGTGACAACAGAGGCAGAAGAGGTGTTAGGTAATGAGGTTTTAGGAAGACGTCCTAAGGGACCTGTGTACACCTGGAAGTGTAGTAGTATTTGCAGTGTGAGACAGGATTCCATCAATTTGCTTTGTGATTTTGTACGGACATTTAATAAGAAAAGTTTGAAGCAGAAAATGATGTTGTTGCAAGAATTAGATCCTTGCAGAGTGAGAGAAGTGACAGGTTTGCATGGTCATTCACTGGCTTGTCTTTCCAGGAGAGTATGCCAGAGTGTTTTTCATCATTTCAGGATGCTAGCAGTGCATCATAATAAAGTGAGGAAATTAGTTAGAATGTTGTATTATGCTAAGAGTTCAGCAATTATGCTTAAACAATTATGCACTGCTCTTTTGCATGGTTCTGAAATAGATGTGAAGAATATTTGTGAAGAAATTGAGTTTTGTTACTTTGGAAATAAAGAGGAGAATGTTGAAATTGACCCAGAAGAAGAGGGTAATGTGGAAGATAGTGTACAGGTTTCCAGTACAGATAATTTTCAGAAGGAAATTGCCACGTTTCAGGTGAAATCAAGTGAGAGGCCTAATTTCACTTGTGTGTGTTGTCGACGCACTTATTATAAGAATCAGACTAAGTTAGTGGATTTATATGCGAAAAGTGAAAGGGAAAATAATTGTGAATGGAAGGATTTCGCAAAATACTTGATGGTAGAAAATTGTTTTGATTTGGGATTGGATCAACGTGTGTGTACTTATTGTTGTAACAAATTAAATCAAAACCGGATGCCTGCTAGAGCGGTTCATAATAATCTGGAATTGGTTGAGATTCCTTCTGAATTGAAGGATTTAAATACTTATGAATCTATTTTGATTCAAAGTATCCATCCCTTTCAGGCTATTGTAAGAATGGAGCCAAAGACAGGGAAATTGCCTCCATCAGATTTACAGAGAGGATTAAAGGGAAGAGTTGTTTATTTGCCTCTAGATTTGAAGAAAAACATTAATACAATTGGAGTAGAAAAAGTGGAAGAGGAACCTCTGGTTATCTTAGTTAATGGGGTTCCGACAAAGAGTAAGAAAATATGGCAAGATTTAGTGGATGTTAGGAAAGTCAAAAAGGCAACATTGTATTTGAAAAAAAATAATAAGTACTATAAGAATGTATATGTTGCAGAAGAGGAAGTAAGTGAAGAAGAGGATAGCGATTTGTGTGCTGGTCAAATTGAGAAAGTAGAACCCTCTAAAAGTGAAGAAATATATGAACATTATAGTGTTCATCCTTTGCATTCCAAGGAAGTCATGGGGAATGCTATTGAGTTGTTTCAAATGAAACAAGCCAAAGGGAGTCCCATTAGTGTTTGGGAGGAAAGTTTGGAAGCTCGGTGTTTCCCACAGTTATTTCCAACAGGTCAAGGAGGAAGATATGATGAGCGACCTCATCAAATTCCTGCTTCTGAATACCGGACTTTACGATTGTATGCAGAAGATCCTAGGTTTCGACAATGCATTCCCTATTTGTTTCATCTCCTTTTTGAAAGCGATCTGTCTGGACTGTCATATGCAGTGAACCACATCTTGAAAAGTGGTATACAGATGCAAAACATCTCGGCAAGTGACTTTATGGATAAAGTCAATGTGCAAGACAGTATTTTGGATTCTCACCTGATTAATCTCATGGCGTGTCAGCGTGGTACTAATGAGTACTGGTACCGTCGTCATGGTGATTTAAAATGTATGCTGAGGAACTTAGGAACTCCCACATGGTTCCTCACTCTCAGCTGTGCCGAGTATGGCTGGGAAGACTTACTTGAATTTCTACGAGAGGCAAATGGAAACATTGAAAATATCGAATTCAAGACACCCGGAGAACTGTGCTCTTTGGATCCAGTGAATGTATGCAGGTACTTCAATCATAGATTTGAAGCTATGATGTCTTTCATCATGAACAAGAAAAATCCACCTCTTGGAGAGGTGTTGGATTTCTTCTGGAGAAAGGAGTACCAAGCAAGAGGCGCTCCTCATATACATATGCTGCTATGGATCAAGGATGCACCTAAATTTGGAACAGATCCAAAAGACTTAGTGATGAGTTTCATAGAACAGTATTCTACATG
The DNA here is from genome assembly GCF_964261635.1 of Lissotriton helveticus. Classification (NCBI taxonomy): domain Eukaryota; kingdom Metazoa; phylum Chordata; class Amphibia; order Caudata; family Salamandridae; genus Lissotriton; species Lissotriton helveticus. The sequence goes on along the minus strand of NC_136073.1, from coordinate 598,988,482 downwards.
TGCTGTTCCAAACGCAAAGGAGGACAAAAGCCTAAGAGAACAAGTTCTACGCTTCCAAAGCCATCGTTGTGGAAAGTACTGTCGTCGTAAATTCAGAAACAAGGACAAGTTCTACACCAAATGTCGTTTCGCCTTTCCACGACCGGTGATTTCTAAAGGAAGAGTAAACAGTTTGATGTCTTCGCTGCGACATAATGTGATGAAGAAATCACCTAAAAACACATACAATTTGAAAAGGAACGAAGAGTCCAAGTACATCAACGACTATAACCCAGTGATTTTGTCCATGTGGAATGCTAACATGGATATACAGTTTGTGGCTGATAACTGTATGGCTGTGGCTCGGTATGTGACATCTTACATCACCAAAAAAGAAAAGACAGAATTGAAGGATATGTGGGAGGACATTTCCCATGAAAAGAGCCTCAGTAAGAAGTTGTACAGTTTCAGTCTGAAGATGTTGTCACATCTAGAAATCGGAGTTATGAATGTTCTGACCGGTTGTCTTCAGCAAGTCTCTATGCCAAATCCAGGAGTATCGTTTGGGCGAGTCTTGGTCTTGCTGCTACGCGTAATCGAGTTCTGAAACCTGTGCGGGAAATTGAGTATTTGGCGGAAAAGGAGCCAAACAGTACCGATATTTTGAAGACCAACATGTTGGATACATATTATCCAAATAGAAGCAGTCACCTCGAGAATGTTTGTCTGTATGAGGTTCTACAAAATTACATATTCAAGAGGAACATCAAAAAAGATATTGATAAAGGAGTGTATGCTGTAATTGGAAGTGAGGGATGTCTGGTCAAGCAAAGAAAATGCCACTTGGTAAACCATCGAAAATTGAGTGGCGAATCTCCTGAAAAAAAGGAGTTTTTCTATTTAGCAATTTTGCAACTTTTCAAGCCTTGGCGTGCAGAAGAGGAACTGCTTGGAGATTTCCTCTGTTACGAAGACTCTTTCACTGCCGCCAAGGAGACCATAGAATGTCCTGTTTTTCCCAAATATCTAGAAATGTTGAATGCGGAAATCGAGCAGGATCCACTAGGAGGACCAGTTATCGAAAACGAAGCTGCCACTGCCATGATTGAAGTGGAAAGAGCCATGGCACATGCTCAGGAGGATGCGGTTAACTTAGAAGACTTGGAAAGACAACTCAACGTTGAGCAGAGGAAAATATATGACGAAGTTACCAACCAAATTGATCATGGATTAAGTCATGAGAAGAAAGAGTGCTCATGTACGTCGTTGAAGCCTGTCCGACTGTACGTGAGTGGAGAAGCGGGAACTGGAAAAAGTTTCCTAATTAAAGCAATTTCATGTTATTTGCAGAAAAGGACTGAGTCATCGCTGTCTTGTGTTGTCACTGCTCCAACTGGAGTGGCAGCACATAACATTAAAGGTATTACTTTGCATCGTCTACTGATGCTGCCAGTGGAGCATGATAACAAATTACAATACCACAAGTTATCTGGAGATGATTGTTGTGAAGTTTCAAGAGTCTTGAAGAAAATGAAACTTCTTATCATTGACGAAGTAAGCATGGTTTCCAATCTCATGCTTGCCTTTGTGCATTTGAGAATGCAAGAAGTTCTCAAAACAGAGTATGATGTGTTATTTGGTGGCAAACACATCATTGTTTTCGGTGATCTTCTGCAGCTGACACCAGTAAAAGGACAACCTGTGTTCAAAATGCTCACGCATGAAGATACCAGGAAGTGCCTAGGGAGCATTGGCAACGTTAATATATGGTTAAACTTCAATTATGCTGAACTGCGTGAAAATATGCGTCAGGCGAAGGATGAAGATTACAAGAATATTCTACAAGATGTTAGAATCGGAAAAGTCACCGAGCATGGGAAAGAAGCTTTACATGCACGATTATTGTCAAATTTGTATCCAGAACAAGACATTGTGCCTGAGAATATTTTTCAGAAAATTACTGAGAAGAAATCTGGAATATGTTTGATGCCAACTCTTGCAGAATGTGCCATCTTCAACAACAAAATGTTGCATTTAGAAAACCAAGAGATTGTGAAACTGGAAGCTATTGACAGAGTAGAGCATATGGGATCAACAATTATTTTGTCTGAGAATTTGAAATCAAAATTGGATTCATTAGAGAAGACTATATCTAAAACTGCAGGTTTTGAAAAGACTCTGAATGTGTGCTTAAATTGCCGTATAATTTTAAGAAGGAATTTACATGTTGAAAGAGGTCTGGTAAATGGATCAATGGGTAATGTTGTTGATTTTGTGAAATACAGAAATAGGGATGGAATTGAATTTTTAAAAATTAAATTTGATGGCATTGAGGAAGTACAGCTAATTGGTCGTTGCTCTGCTAGGTTTTTGGTTGTAAAAGACTTATATGTTCGCCGTAAGCAGTTTCCTGTTTGCTTGGCATATGCGGTGACAATCCATAAATCGCAAGGTTTAAGTGTAGACAGTGCATTGGTGAATATTGGCAGTTCTGTGTTCAAGGAGGGTATGGCATATGTGGCATTGTCACGAGTTAGAACTTTATCGGGATTGTACTTGATTGAGTGTGATGTCACAAACATTTGTGCGGATCTAGATTGTGTTAAGGAATACAATAGGTTAAGAAGAGAGTATGCGCCACATTTGCCTCAATATCCTTTGTTTGAGAAACGTGTGGTAGGCCGGAAACTAAGAAATGTGACCAATAGTAGAGAGGTTGTAGCAAAAAGACGAAAAGTCGATGAACCAGAAATTATAAGCAGAAAGAAAAAGGATTTTGTTGAAGATGTTGTTGGTTTTCAATTTGAAAACTGTTCTGGTGTCAACTGCTATGCTAATGTAGTGGTTAATGTTTTGTTTTCTCTAGAAAATGTAAAAGAAGAGATTGTGGTCAATTCGGATCAAAGATTTTGCAGTTTGTTGAATTCTGTGTTAGAGAAATGTAGCACTGATAGAACAAAAATAGAAAGTGTGTCTGAAATTCGAAATCTGTTAGACAGATGTTCAGGTCAAACACAATTCTCTCAAAATATTCAGCAAGATTGTCAGGAGTTTTTAATGTATATGCTTGATGTATTGCATGATGAAGGTGTAGATGTAGATCACCTGTTTGGGCTTTCTTATCAATGGCAGCATGACTGCGAGAACTGTAGGGTATCAAGTACTACCAGTGTAGACTCAGAAAAATTTATATATTTAACTTTGCCAGACAGTAAATCAGTGTCCTTTAATAAGCTAGTAAAAGCAGCTGATCACAACATGGAGTGTAGCCAATGTAAATCTGAAATGTTGTCAACATTATTTATACGAACACATGGCCAGTATGTCATTTTAATGTTCCAAAGATGCAGGCCTGATGGAACAAAATTGACAACTTTAATTAAAAATGTTGTGGCTTCGCAGTTGTCAATATCAGGAAGGACTTTTGTAACTGCAGCAATTATATATCATGACGGTCCTTCAATAACATCAGGACATTACACAGCTTATTTAAAGTCTAGAAATGGCTGGTCATTCTGCAATGATTCTGTTTTAACTTTAAAAAAAAAATTGCCTTTTGACCTTAAAAATTCTTACCTGGTGTTTTTAAAACCAAAATTTTAGGGAAGGAATCTCGGGATTTGCTCTGAGGAATTTCAAGAGGTTCTAATGGCTCCTACATAATTTGGCCTTGAGGATAAGTGTAGTACAGAGTCAAAAGTTATTTTTGAGTTTTAAATAGTTCCTGGAAAAAAAGAAGGTTTTCTTACAGAAAGTGGTGGGCACGGATTAGTTAAAGGACAACAGAGTATTTCCCAAAGCAAACGGTGTTCTTACCATAACACTTGACGTCATGGAAAAATAACTGCGCTTTGAATGAGTTCAGAAAAACTGTTTCTTTTTATAAGCTAATTCAAGCAGCCAATCAAAACATGGAGTAGAGGTAATGTAAGTCTGCAATGCTGTCTAGATTATTTGTCCAAACTTTTGGTTATAATGTCATTTTAAAATTCAAACTATATAAACCTGATGAAAGTAAGTCTTCAACTTTAATTACAAATGTTGTGGCTACACAGTCGTTGATTTTAGGAAGAACATTTGTAACTGCAGCTATTATATGACATGATGGTCCTTTGACAAGATCCGCTTATTACACAGCTTATTGAAAATGTTAAAAAAGCTGCTGTTTCGGAAATGATTCCCATTTGACTACGATACAATGTTGCCTTTTTACTTAAAAATATTCTTACTTTCTGTTTTCGGAAAAGAGAATTTAGGGTAGGTAACTGGCCTATAATGATTCTAGGGGTTGATATAATTGTATCTACTGTTTTAAATTGCTTTGTGATTAAAAGTGATGTAGAGAATTAAATAATTGTAGTAGTCATAGAGGTAGTGTAAGTCTGCTTCATATTAAGCAGTATCAGTGTCATAGGAAATGTAGAACATGAGTCAGCAAGAAGGGTAAGATATTACTAGTACATGATTGTGAAAGTGATCTTGAACGTTTTCTTTCTGAAAGTTGCGGAAATACAAAATGACGGGATTTGCTTATAAGAATTCCAAGAGTTATAAATGGCTCTTACACGATTTGGCCTTGTGGAAAAGTGCGGTAGAGAGCGAGAAGAAATTTATTGTATGTAACATATTTGTCAAAACGATGGAGCTTTTCTTTCAGAAAGTGGCGGGCTGAAAATAATAACAGCACAACAGAGTGTAAGCTGTTCATAGGATATCCTTCGACGTCATGGAAAGTAAGTTACTTTTGAGGAGTTCTGATTTCTGATTGGTTATGTTATATGGGTTTTTTAAACAAAATCATTTTGATTGTGGTTTTTTTTCCCCGCTGTTATATGATGAATACCTTCAAGTCACTGTTTTTAGTAAAATTTGATAAATTCTGAGAACAGCAAAAATAAACCATTTAACATGTATAATTAATTCTGTACTTTTTGTATTTATGATATACATTTAGAACTGTGTAGTAGGCATGGAGAAGCTGAGGCTTCTGTAAGTGTCAAAGTTGTTGCATACAGTGCTCACATTCTACGCAGTCTTTCATATGATAGACTACATCTGCACAATGAGATACCTAAGCAAAGGAAACACAGGTGATGTGATTGTGGAATGAGCTAAAAAAATTGCACGTTTTTCAATTACATTACCTGTGTTTCCTAACATTACACATCACAGTGTGTAGATAAGGTTTAGGCCTGTTCCAGGAGACAGAAGAGGTCTGACATTTGTTCAAGAGTGCAGTGCACATGACTCACTTCGTTGGTAGGCCTGCACATGTATTATCTCCTCTGTAGTCTTCAACAAGCCTAAATTTCATCTGCAACCCTGAGTAGGCCTCACCTGAAACAAACCTCTGGATAGGACACACCTTATTGGCATCCTGAAACAATCATTTAAAATGTTAGGGACAGTTTTATGATGGCTGTGCATCTCTTTTGCGCTGCCATTGCGTCACTTTTGTGAGACAGCAGCAGTGCAAAAGATGCACCATGTTGCAAGATAGGCCTCACTTCATCTGCATCAAGGTACTGTTAGTTTAAAATGTATATAATTAGGACTGTGTAGGGGGCATGCAGAAGCTGAGGCTTCAGTAAGTGTCAAAGTTGTTGCATGCAGTGCTGCACTTCTGCGTACTCTTTCATATGCTGGACTACATCTGCACAATGAGATACCTAAGCAAAGGAAACACAAGTGATGTGATTGTGAAATGAGCAAAAGAAATTGCACGTTTTTCAATTACATCACCTGTGTTTCCTAATATTACGAATCACATTGTCCAGATCAAGTTTAGGCCTGTCCAGGGACACAGAAGAGGTCTGGCCTTTGTTCAAGAGTGCAGTGGACATGACTCACTTCATTGGTAGGCATGGACATGTATTATCTCCTCTGTACTCTTCAACAAGCCTAAATTTCATCTGCAACCCTGAGTAGGCCTCACCTCAAACAAACCTCTGGATAGGACACACCTTATTGGCATCCTGAAACAATCATTTAAAATGTTAGGGACAGTTTTATGATGGCTGTGCACCTCTTTTGCGCTGCCATTGTGTCACTTTTGTGAGACAGCAGCAGTGCAAAAGATGCACCATGTTGCAAGATAGGCCTCACTTCATCTCCAGCAAGATACTGTCAGTTTAAAATGTATATAATTAGGACTGTGTAGGGGGCATGCAGAAGCTGAGGCTTCAGTAAGTGTCAAAGTTGTTGCATGCAGTGCTGCACTTCTGCGTACTCTTTCATATGGTGGACTACATCTGCACAATGAGATACCCAACCAAAGGAAACACAAGTGATGTGATTGTGAAATGAGCAAAAGAAATTGCACGTTTTTCAAATACATTACCTGTGTTTCCTAACATTACGAATCACATTGTGCAGATGAAGTTTAGGCCTGTCCAGGGAAACAGAGGAGGTCTGAACTTTGTTGAAGAGTGAAGTGGACATGACTCACTTCATTGGTAGGCATGGACATGTATTATCTCCTCTGTAGTCTTCAACAAGCCTAAATTTCATCTGCAACCCTGAGTAGGCCTCACCTGAAACAAACCTCTGGATAGGACACACCTTATTGGCATCCTGAAACAATCATTTAAAATGTTAGGAACAGTTTTATGATGACTGTGCACCTCTTTTGCGCTGCCATTGCGTCACTTTTGTGAGACAACAGCAGTACAAAAGATGCACCATGTTCCAAGATAGGCCTCACTTCATCTGCATCAAGATACTGTTAGTTTAAAATGTATATTTTTAGGACTGTGTAGGGGGCCTGGAGAAGCAGAGGCTTCTGTAAGTGTCAAAGTTGTTGAAAAACTGTTTGTCCTTCAATCTTTTCCCTTGTCTTTTCTAATTTTTAAATACATGTTTTAATATTTTTCAAATGTTTGTTCTCTCTTTCACAGATTGAAAGTATAAAAACAAGCATTGGAAATGCAATAGGTCTCGCAGCATTAGAGTTAGTGCTTTTAGAATTGTTTATGGGTTTTTTTTGTAAATCTTTAGCATTTTTGTTTCCTGTAGGCAATGCTAAAGAATTACAAAGAAAAAAAGCCATAAACAAATGTAAAAGCTCTAACTCAAATGCTCCGAGACCTATTGCACTGTGTGAGGGTGAGGGGTTGAGGGTGAGTGAGGGTGAGGGTGAGTGAGAGTGAGGGTGAGTGAGGGTGAGGGTGGGTGAGGGTGAGTGAGGGTGAGTGAGTGAGGGTGAGTGAGGGGTTGAGGGTGAGTGAGAGTGAGGGTGAGTGAGGGTGAGTGAGAGTGAGGGTGAGTGAGGGTGAGTGAGGGTGAGGGTGAGTGAGGGTGAGTGTGAGTTAGGGTGAGGGGTTGAGGGTGGGTGAGGGTGAGGGGTTGAGGGTGAGTGAGGGTGAGTGAGGGTGAGGGGTTGAGGGTGAGTGAGAGTGAGGGTGAGTGAAGGTGGGTGAGGGTGAGTGAGGGTGAGGGGTTGAGGTTGAGGTGTTGAGGGTGAGTGAGGGTGAGGGCGAGTGAGGTGTTGAGGGTGAGTGAGGGTGAGGGTGAGTGGTTGAGGGTGAGGGTAGGTGAGGGGTTGAGGGTGAGTGAGGGTGAGGGTGAGTGAGTGTGATGCTGAGGGGTTGAGGGTGAGTGAGGGTGAGTGAGAGTGAGGGTGAGGGTGAGTGAGGGTTTGAGGGTGAAGGGTTGAGGGTAAGTGAGGGTGAGGGTGAGTGAGGGTGAGTGAGGGTGAGGGGTTGAGGGTGAGTGAGGGTGAGGCGTTGAGGGTGAGTGAGGGTGAGTGTGAGTGAGGGTGAGGGGTTGAGGGTGAGTGAGGGTGAGTGAGGGTGAGGGGTTGAGGGTGAGTGAGGGTGAGTGAGGGTGAGTGTGGGTGAGGGTGAGTGAGGGTGAGGGTGAGTGAGGGTGAGGGGTTGAGGGTGAGTGAGGGTGAGGGTGAGTGAGGGTGTGTGAGGATGAGGGGGTGAGGATGTGAAGGTGCGTTTGGCAGTGTATGTTTTAACGCTCGGAATATCATAATGAACCCAGACATGACAGTCTCCAGCCAACAGCTGTAAATAGTTAGTCAAGTAAGCTCCAGTGGCCCTGCCAAAAGGGCGTGTTTTTTTCGTGTAAAGTTTCTTATGTTCTTGTGAGATAATCAGCCACCCTAAGTTCTAGGGCTCTGTGCAATGACAGAAGTTACAATTCTTGACCAGAGGCCCCAGTTGGCACACATGCAAATCAGAACCAAACTTTCCTCTAAAAGGAAACTCAATCCGCAACACAAGACCTGTAGTGCCGATAATGGTATGATACGGATATAGTGCTTTATACTTCCGATGGCGCTGAAGCTACATTAGAAATGTCACCGTGCGTAAGGAATTAGACTTAGCCATGCTGATTAACACCCAGCTATCATGCGGTAATGAAGGTCATGCTTTTGATACAAACTACTATTCTTGTACTCGTCTGTCCTGCTGGATCTGTTCCACGAGGAATAGAGTATTGCACTTGATGCCTTCCAGGAGACACGGAAACTTGCGTTGCGACAGCCACGCTGAGCCGGTTTTGTAAGGCAGCAAAGCCTTCAATGCTGCTGCCCAATTTGTAAGTGTCCAGTGATCGGGAAAGCCCGTGCTGCTAAAATGGCGACACCCCGCAGATTGCTCTCCAGATTGCTCTCCTGAAGCTGGCTGCCTGATGGAGTGGAGAGCGGGCGGGCAGAGAGAGTGAGGGGGCGGAGCGGGGGTGTGGGAGGAGTGCGGCTGGCTGCCTGATAGAGTGGAGAGCGGGCGGGCAGACACCACAGACAGTATGCGGTCAATAGGCTTGTGTGGTACCATCATTTTTCAGGGCTATAGGGTCAGGATGTGGTCCAAAGCACCAGAGGGCGGACAATAACTTGCGGACGATATCAACTCGCTGGACAATCGCACTGAACTGCCCACGTCATCTGTTTGTTTACCCAGCCTGTTTTGCAAACCTGCAAGTGACTGTGGTTGCAATGATCCGGGAAGGCGTCAGTCAGGGGAAGCAATTAGAAAACACAAATGCATTCTCTCCAAAGAGCGTGGGGAGAAAAGATGGCATTAAAAAACAAGCTACAATTCTTGACCAGAGGCCCCAGTTGGCACACATGCAAATCAGAACCAAACTTTCCTCTAAAAGGAAACTCAATCCGCAACACAAGACCTGTAGTGCCGCTGCGTGGCGGGAGGGGGCGGGGGGAACGTCGAGTCGGAACAAAAAACAAGTGAAAGCGGGATGTAAGTAGGGGGGAGGAGAAGTCTGGGCAGGCAGGATGACTCAGGGGAGGGGGCGGAGCGGGGCAGAGCGGCATGTGGGTGTGAAGAAGCCGGGCCTTTGAAGTGAAGCTAAGCTTCACTTCAAAGGTGTCGGAGGAATGCGGGCGGCTGTGCACGCGCTTTTAAGCTCAATGCACATGCGCATTGAGCTTAAAAGTCACGGGCACTGCAAGGAATCGCCACGATTCCTTGCAAGTTAGATAAAGAGTCGATGAGCCCCTATAGTCTCGCTTGCTCGATGCGCATGCGCATCGACAGGCGAGACCTAATAACAAGTGACTAAGTTAACGACAATTATAAGGTAAATGTTTTGTACTCTTTTCGTTACATTTCTATCACATTTAACTTCTATTAGTTCCACTGCTTCATTTTTTTAACCCTCAGTTTCCTGCCTTTGCTACTTCCCTCATTCCTTTCTCTATTACTTACTTACTCTACTCCTTCCACTCTATTTCTCAGTCCCTTTCTTCTCATAGTTCCTCACTCTTGTTCACTCACTCCGTCTCTATTACTCTCACTGTCTCTGACTGATCACTCTTTCACTACTTGTTCATTATGCTTTCTCTGTGTAGTTGAAGCACACTAAGGGGCATATTATCAACACAGCCAATTAAATTATCGCTGCTTTTATCGACAGAAAACTGCTGCAAAAGCGGCTTTAGCGGCAGTTTTCTGCCGCAAAAGCGGCTTTAGCGGCAGATTTCTGCCAATAAAAGCAGCAAAACCTTTATCGCCTATGTTGATAATATGCCCCTATGTTATTTACATTTCTTTGCTGTTTCAATCATTCCTTTTCTGTTACTTCTTCTTTTCTGCATTCTGTTTTTTCTCTCTGTTATTCCAATGTTTTAATCTTAATTTGATCATTCAGTCACATTCTCTAAGAAACTCTTTTTTGTTATTCTTCTACTCTCCTTTTTTCTTTCACTTCCTTATTTATTTTGTTTTTCACAATTATACCCTCTTCCATCTTTTCTTCGGTAAATAGATCTATTAAACAGTATCTCTGGTTTACTTCCTATAGCTGTCTTTCTTTTAACATTACTCTCTGTTTACTTCCCTTATACTTACTCTTCTTTTTTTTTTTATTCTTTTTTTTGGTTCGCTCCCGGTTCGCGTACCGGAGAGCGAACCGGGAAGCGAACCAAAAGAAATAGAGGTTGCTAGAGTGCTAAACATTCTAGCAATTTTTTTTATAAAGGGGAGGTAGTTCTGAAAATAACTTTTTTTAAATTATTTTTGTTGTTTTATATTTTTTTTATTATTTTTCTGAACATTTTTTTACTTTTTTTGTATTTTTTGAACGGTTTTATATTTTTTTTGGTTTTTTTTGGGGGGGGGGAACGAAAACTATTCATTGTAAAGGGCTCAACAGGAGCAACAAAAAAAAAGATAATTTATTTTCTGAATCGTCCTGAACAAACATGATTATCAATTGCTAAGTTGATTAAAGTGATGCTACTTTCTCTGTAGCAAATCATCTGACCGCAACGTATACACACTTGTTTGACTGCCCCGAACCTCATCTGTATATTTGGGACCGTCTCCCTCGCCTCTGGTCCCGTCACTTCCTCTACAACTGATCTTCTGGCCACAGAAGGAGGATTATCTTGCTGGTCACGTAGCTGCGCAGCACTGTAGTTGTTAGGATGCCACCTGTCCATATGTCGATGCATTGTGTAATTACCGTAACTATATTTTTTATCTGTCCCTCTGGACAAATCTTTCTTACATATCAGGCAAGTTACGTACCGGGCATTGACTTTTTTTTGGCCCCGGGGATATTTAAAAAATTGCCAAATAAAGTTTTCTTTCAAATGAGACCTCCTGGGCTCCTCTGGCAAAAACTGCCTCTCTTCCTGCTCTTCCTCTTCTTCCTCTTCTTCCTCCTCTTGCTGAATGATAACTTCAGCAGGTGGTCCTCTCTTCTTTGGAGGTGGTGGAGGTGGTGGGGAAGCACCAGCTGAAGCTACTAATGAAGCCATTGCTCAGTACTGACAATAGGTCTTCCTCTCACAAAGATGAAAGTCAGAGTGAGGAAACAAGGAGGGGTTTTCATCATTTGGGAAAAACAATAGTTCTAAACCAATGAAAAGTGTTATTTTTAGGTCACATGACCTAGCCTTACATCATTAGGAAACCAAAAGTGAAATGAACCAATGAAAAGTGTTATTAACAAGTCACATGACCTGTTGTGTTTACGTTACGCGCTCCGCGCCGCGTCCCGGATCGCTTCCGGGATGCTGCGCTTCGCGCCTCGCTTCGCGTACCGGTTCACTTCCGGGTACGCTAACGCGGCGCATCATATGACGTATCACGCGACAACGCGATACGTCACGCTGACGCAACGCGTCACGATGTTGTTTTCTAATGCGACAGTTGCGCAAACGGAACGTTTACTGGTTCGCGGACCGGATCGCGGCAATAAATTGAGCTAACGGAACGCTAACCGGTTCGCGGACCGGGAGCGAAACAAAAAAAAATAAAAATGTATTAAAAAACATATAAAATATATTTTTTGATTTAAAGAAGAATACATTTTAAAGGTTTTGATATTTGCTATTAAAAAACCATTGAAATTCACTGAATAAACCATAGGTTATAGACCATATATAGTTAGGAATTAGCATTTACAAAACCTGGAAAATTCACTGAAAAAACCATGGGTTATAGACCATATATAGTTAGGAATTAGCATTTACAAAACCTTATTTTACTCACACAAAACCATTGAAATTCCATATATAGTTAGTTGCACTAACTATATATTGCGCACCCGCAATCCACTGCTGATGATGTCACATATTACATCATTCATGACATGGTCAGTGACATCACTGATGACATCACTGATGACATCTCAAATGACATCACTGATGACATCACTGATGACATCTCAAATGACATCACTGATGACATCTCAAATGACATCACTGATAACATCTCAAATGACATCACTGATGACATCACTGATGACATCTCAAATGACATCACTGATGACATCTCATTTGACATCAATGGTCACATCACTGATGATATCATTCATGTGACAGTACAATGCATCTCCTCACACTTTAATATAACCTCTGTTACACCCAGTGTTAAATACAGAATATAATTTTTTAAACCATTGACACACCAATACTAGTTACTACATACGCACTCACTGATTCCTACGTCTACACACACATTCACTCATTCACCCATACAATCATTCATACATACAATCACTCATCTTTACAACACTATCATATGGACTCATACACCTATACAGACACTCACACTCTGCCACTCATCCATGGAGTTACTCACACACCTAGTCAGTCCTGTAAAGAATCAATCACACTTCCATTTTCTAATCTATACAGTTAAACATAGAGCACCTTACATTTTCAAACATATACTAACACATTCTTACTCTCTTATACAATCATTAATACAAGAACACATTGATCTGCACAGAGTCACACATCTCCCAGCCAGCGACACACACACTCAGTCTCCCATACAAATACTTGGACAATCAATCAATAACCCATATAGTTACTCATATAGCTACTGATCAACACATGCAGCAGTTTACAGAACAACAGACATAATGATGCACAAATTAAGACAGTTTAGTCACTAACCCATGCACTCAGTGAGACACATTTAATCACTCACTCATACAGTCAATCACGCACCTACTAAATCCTTCATCCAGACACTTCTACATCTACTAATTCTTCAATATGTAAAACATATTTAAACTTTACAGAAACACACAGTCACTGGATGATGTCATCAGTGATGTCATTTGAGATGTCATCAGTGATGTCATCAGTGATGTCACTGACCATGTCATGAATGATGTAATATGTGACATCATCAGCAGTGGATTGCGGGTGCGCGATATATAGTTAGTGCAACTAACTATATATGGAATTTCAATGGTTTTGTGTGAGTAAAATAAGGTTTTGTAAATGCTAATTCCTAACTATATATGGTCTATAACCCATGGTTTTTTCAGTGAATATATATATATATATATATATATATAGATATTCTTATCAAATTGCCCAACAGCTTTAGGAAGGAACACACAGCTCACCGTCCCTCCGGACTTCTGTTATGCACTCGCCACCAGTTTCCAGTATTTATTCATATTGCCAACGCGTTTCAAGTCACACAGACTCTTCTACATGGGCTGGTTTCAAATAAAGTGCTAACTCGATTTCCTGTTTGTTTGTCTCTTTTATTGAACATGTGGCCCCTGATGGGCCTGGCTGACGCTGGTTTCACAGATTTGCATCATGGGAAACGTAGTCCTGGAAGAGAGTTACAATTATGCTTAGATTAATTTATTCTTCATTTGTACATTAAAACAGTTCATTATTCCTTATAGTAAGGTCCAGTCACTCAGTGCAAGTGCGCGATTATCTTGGCTTGCTGTACTGTAATTGACCGAGAGATATTTCCCGATCACAGACTCCCCTGGGATGGTTCACTTCCCCACGGCTCAGGCGGCCGTGCAGTAATATTCTTATCAAATTGCCCAACAGCTTTAGGAAGGAACACACAGCTCACCGTCCCTCTGGACTTCTGTTATGCATTCGCCACCAGTTTCCAGTATTTATTCATATTGCCAACGCGTTTCAAGTCACACAGACTCTTCTTCATGGGCTGGTTTCAAATGAAGTGCTAACTCGATTTCCTGTTTGTTTGTCTCTTTTATTGAACATGTGGCCCCTGATGGGCCTGGCTGACGCTGGTTTCGCAGATTTGCATCATGGGAAACGTAGTCCTGGAAGAGAGTTATAATTATGCTTAGATTAATTTATTCTTCATTTGTACATTAAAACAGTTCATTATTCCTTATAGTAAGGTCCAGTCACTCAGTGCAAGTGCGCGATTATCTTGGCTTGCTGTACTGTAATTGACCGAGAGATAGTTCCCGATCACAGACTCCCCTGGGATGGTTCACTTCCCCACGGCTCAGGCGGCCGTGCAGTAATATTCTTATCAAATTGCCCAAAAACTTTAGGAAGGAACACACAGCTCACCGTCCCTCCGGACTTTTGTTATGCACTCGCCACCAGTTTCCAGTATTTATTCATATTGCCAACGCGTTTCAAGTCACACAGACTCTACTTCATGGGCTGGTTTCAAATGAAGTGCTAACTCGATTTCCTGTTTGTTTGTCTCTTTTATTGAACATGTGGCCCCTGATGGGCCTGGTTGACGCTGGTTTCGCAGATTTGCATCATGGGAAACGTAGTCCTGGAAGAGAGTTACAATTATGCTTAGATGAATTTATTCTTCATTTGTACATTAAAACAGTTCATTATTCCTTATAGTAAGGTCCAGTCACTCAGTGCAAGTGCGCGATTATCTTGGCTTGCTGTACTGTAATTGACCGAGAGATAGTTCCCGATCACAGACTCCCCTCGGATGGTTCACTTCCCCACGGCTCAGGCGGCCGTGCAGTAATATTCTTATCAAATTGCCCAACAGCTTTAGGAAGGAACACACAGCTCACCGTCCCTCCGGACTTTTGTTATGCACTCGCCACCACTTTCCAGTATTTATTCATATTGCCAACGCGTTTCAAGTCACACAGACTCTTCTTCATGGGCTGGTTTCAAATGAAGTGCTAACTCGATTTCCTGTTTGTTTGTCTCTTTTATTGAATATGTGGCCCCTGATGGGCCTGGCTGACGCTGGTTTCGCAGATTTGCATCATGGGAAACGTAGTCCTGGAAGAGAGTTACAATTATGCTTAGATGAATTTATTCTTCATTTGTACATTAAAACAGTTCATTATTCCTTATAGTAAGGTCCAGTCACTCAGTGCAAGTGCGCGATTATCTTGGCTTGCTGTACTGTAATTGACCGAGAGATAGTTCCCGATCACAGACTCCCCTGGGATGGTTCACTTCCCCACGGCTCAGGCGGCCGTGCAGTAATATTCTTATCAAATTGCCCAACAGCTTTAGGAAGGAACACACAGCTCACCGTCCCTCCGGACTTCTGTTATGCACTCGCCACCAGTTTCCAGTATTTATTCATATTGCCAACGCGTTTCAAGTCACACAGACTCTTCTTCATGGGCTGGTTTCAAATGAAGTGCTAACTCGATTTCCTGTTTTTTTGTCTCTTTTATTGAACATGTGGCCCCTGATGGGCCTGGCTGACGCTGGTTTCGCAGATTTGCATCATGGGAAACGTAGTCCTGGAAGAGAGTTACAATTATGCTTAGATGAATGTATTCTTCATTTGTACATTAAAACAGTTCATTATTCCTTATAGTAAGGTCCAGTCACTCAGTGCAAGTGCGTGATTATCTTGGCTTGCTGTACTGTAATTGACCGAGAGATAGTTCCCGATCACAGACTCCCCTGGGATGGTTCACTTCCCCACGGCTCAGGCGGCCGTGCAGTAATATTCTTATCAAATTGCCCAACAGCTTTAGGAAGGAACACACAGCTCACCGTCCCTCCGGACTTCTGTTATGCACTCGCCACCAGTCTCCAGTATTTATTCATATTGCCAACGCGTTTCAAGTCACACAGACTCTTCTTCATGGGCTGGTTTCAAATGAAGTGCTAACTCGATTTCCTGTTTGTTTGTCTCTTTTATTGAACATGTGGCCCCTGATGGGCCTGGCTGACGCTGGTTTCGCAGATTTGCATCATGGGAAACGTAGTCCTGGAAGAGAGTTACAATTATTTCTTTCTTACTAAATACTGGAAACTGGTGGCGAGTGCAATTACAGTACAGCAAGCCAAGATAATCGCGCACTTGCACTGAGTGACTGGACCTTACTATAAGGAATAAAGAACTTTTTAATGTACAAATGAAGAATAAATTCATCTAAGCATAATTGTAACTCTCTTCCAGGACTACGTTTCTCATGATGCAAATCTGCGAAACCAGCGTCAACCAGGCCCATCAGGGGCCACATGTTCAATAAAAGAGACAAACAAACAGGAAATCGAGTTAGCACTTCATTTGAAACCAGCCCATGAAGAAGAGTCTGTGTGACTTGAAACGCGTTGGCAATATGAATAAATACTGGAAACTGGTGGCGAGTGCATAACAGAAGTCCGGAGGGACGGTGAGCTGTGTGTTCCTTCCTAAAGCTGTTGGGCAATTTGATAAGAATATTACTGCACGGCCGCCTGAGCCGTGGGGAAGTGAACCATCCCAGGGGAGTCTGTGATCGGGAACTATCTCTCGGTCAATTACAGTACAGCAAGTCAAGATAATCGTGCACTTGCACTGAGTGACTAGACCTTACTATAAGGAATAATGAACTGTTTTAATGTACAAATGAAGAATAAATTAATCTAAGCATAATTGTAACTCTCTTCCAGGACTACGTTTCCCATGATGCAAATCTGCGAAACCAGTGTCAGCCAGGCCCATCAGAGGCCACATGTTCAATAAAAGAGACAAACAAACAGGAAATCGAGTTATCACTTCATTTGAAACCAGCCCATGAAGAAGAGTCTGTGTGACTTGAAACGCGTTGGCAATATGACTAAATACTGGAAACTAGTGGCGAGTGCATAACAGAAGTCCGGAGGGACGGTGAGCTGTGTGTTCCTTCCTAAAGCTGTTGGGCAATTTGATAAGAATATATATATATATATCCAAGTCACGGACAGGTAGCCCCAAGCGAAGCAAACACTGGTTCAAGTTGTAAGGTTGAAAAGCAGCCCCACTGTGGTAAGAGGGTCAACAGACTACGAAGCACAGGATGCAGTGCGACATAGCCACGCCCACTGTGGCAGGTGAGAGCAATATCAGCAGACGTGACCTAAAACTGTTTTTCAAGCCTTCATGAACATTGCCTCTGAAGAAAGGATTATCTCCTGAAACGCATCAGGCTTTCATGTTTGAAGACGGCTCTGTTAGCTGCCTGGGAGCGAGCAGTGAATTGGATGCAATAAACGTGCTTATTTGAAACTTTGTGTGGCTTTGCTTCGCTTGGGGCTACCTGTCCATGACTTGGATATATATCGGCTGATTGCCCAGCCGAGAAGCGAAGCCCACCTTTGGCGAGGGTCCGTGCAGCCTTTGTGAAGGGGCTTGCACAAACAGGAACGAAGGCAAGCGCAGCGCCAACGCAGGTGGTGCTACCTTGAGCACGATTTCGCTGCTGCAAAGCGCTCACAGATGGCTCCCAGCGCTGTACTTTACTCCACTTGGAGAACACTGGTTCAAGTTGTAAGGTTGAAAAGCAGCCCCACTGTGGTAAGAGGGTCAACGGAATACGAAGCACAGGATGCAGTGCGACATAGCCACGCCCACTGTGGCAGGTGAGAGCAATATCAGCAGACGTGACCTAAAACTGTTTTTCAAGCCTTCATGAACATTGCCTCTGAAGAAAGGATTATCTCCTGAAACGCGTCAGGCTTTCATGTTTGAAGACGGCTCTGTTAGCTGCCTGGGAGCGAGCAGTGAATTGGATGCAATAAACGTGCTTATTTGAAACTTCGTGTGGCTTTGCTTCACTTGGGGCTACCTGTTCGTGACTTGGATATATCGGCTGTTTGCCCAGCCGAGAAGCGAAGCCCACCTTTGGCGAGGGTCCGTGCTGCCTTTGTGAAGGGGCTTGCACAAACAGGAACGAAGGCAAGCGCAGCGCCAACGCAGGTGGTGCTACCTTGAGCACGATTTCGCTGCTGCAAAGCGCTCACAGATGGCTCCCAGCGCTGTACTTTACTCCACTTGGAGAACACTGGTTCAAGTTGTAAGGTTGAAAAGCAGCCCCACTATGGTAAATGTAAATGTAAATGTAGTATACTTGTAAAGCGCACAGCTGCCCCAGCAACGGGGCGTCCCGGCGCTGTATAACTCTGGGGAACCCGTCCTGGCTTTCCCTGTGGGATGGTCCCTTGCTGGGAGTCCCCAAGGTGGAGCCAGGCATCCCCGGAATTGGTGGGGCCGTTGTGGAGATTAGGCAAGCTAATGCCCAGAGTTGCCGAGTGGAACCCCTGATTAGAGTAAGCACCAAAGCGAGAATTATCAAGTCCGCTGACCAAGGTCCACGACCCTGCCGCGTCGGGAATTGAACCCTGGTCCCAGGCTGACTTCTGCTCTCGGGCCTGCCGCCTCTAACCAGTGAGCCACACTACTCCACAGGGTCAATGGACTACGAAGCACAGGATGCAGTGCGACATAGCCACGCCCACTGTGGCAGGTGACAGCAATATCAGCAGACGTGACCTAAAACTGTTTTTCAAGCCTTCATGAACATTGCCTCTGAAGAAAGGATTAGCTCCTGAAACGCGTCAGGCTTTCATGTTTGAAGACGGCTCTGTTAGCTGCCTGGGAGCGAGCAGTGAATTGGATGCAATAAACGTGCTTATTTGAAACTTCGTGTGGCTTTGCTTCGCTTGGGGCTACCTGTTCGTGACTTGGATATATATCGGCTGTTTGCCCAGCCGAGAAGCGAAGCCCACTTTTGGCGAGGGTCCGTGCAGCCTTTGTGAAGGGGCTTGCACAAATTATTAATATTTTTTTTATAAATCTTTTTATTGAACACATAAAAACAAACAATAACAAAAAATTGCATCGGGTGTCATCCGCCATTGTGCAACTATCACAGTATTTCCTTGGTTACAGCAAAAAATAAAGAATAACCAATAACGGAATCAGGTGGAATCCAACATCTCAGTAACATCTGCTGGAGCGGGGGGCACACAAATATCACCTCGGTATGCATTCCAAGCACCCCAAATCTTCCCCCATTTTCCGGGTCTCCCCCTGGCAACATACACAGACCGCTCACAAAACATACACCAATCCAGGTCTTCCATCCATTTCCCAATCTGAGGGGCCTGGCTGGCACCCCATAGCTGCGCAATATTACGTTTGGCAATCATACAAGCAAGTGTGACCCAGAGTTTCCCATGGGTCGTGAGGTCGGACGGCTCCTATACATTGAGCAAGCAACGGCGCGCTTCCAACTCAAGCTGCACTTTCCCCACCTCCCGTATTTTCCCATGCACCGCAGTCCAATATTTACGAACCTCCGCACACTCCCACAGCACATGCATAAATGTCCTAATCATCACACCCTCTACGGCAGTCCGCATTTGCAGCTAAACCCATCTGCAACAATCTAAGACCTGTGGTGTAAGAGCGATGGAGAATCTTCAGCTGCACCAACCTAAGCCTCATCGGGACGGCTACTGTCCTAAGAGACGATACTGCCTCCCCCCAATCTTCATCATCTAAGACCAACCCATCAGCAATCCATTGTTCCCTGAGTGTCACTAAGGGATCCTCGGTGTGGTTAATCAACTTCTTATAAATCAGCGATATCGCCTTAATGGGGAGATGCCCATCCAATATCCAGTCCTCCAGCGGAGAGGCCTCCGGGGGTGTAACACCACGGGGAACGCCAGCCAGCAATGCGTGCCTAATCTGTATATAGCGAAACCGCTCACTCTCGTGCAGTTGGTGTCTGTCCTGCAACTCCTCAAATGTGAGAATCCCGTTCTTCCCCCACAAGTCTTTCACCTGCAAGATCCTGATTAGGTCCCACCGATCAAATCCTTTTGATTTCCACAAACTGCCTAGACCCTCCGAGTTCCATAGTGGAGTCGCCAAAGTAATCTTCCCGTCCCACTTAAGAGAACGGTTGGCCTCATGCCACACTCGCGTCGCAACCACCGGCGGTCCCACCAAAGGAAACCGTCCCTGTCTAGCATATAACGCTCTGGTGTATTCACCCCCGGGCACTTGGCCACGATCCATCGCATACCCGGGATTGACTGGCGAGCCATAGATGGCATGATTGATGGCCACCAGCTGGGAAGCCCAATAGTACTTCCGGATGTTAGGCAAGCCAATCCCCCCCATCATACCATGGCAACCGCAATCCGCGGTCTCCCATCCCAAAGGAGCTGTCTCTGAAGAGACTCAATTTCCTTAAAGTATGAGGGAGGTACCGGGTCAAGGGTGTTTTGAAGGGCATACAGGAAACGCGGAAGAGCCAGCATCTTAAATAAAACCGCCCGACCCAACAGGGAGAGCGGCAGAGATTTCCATCTCGCCGCTAGGGACTTTATTATTCTCCAATGACTAGGTCCACCCTGGTGGTGTGGCACCAACTACAATGTGGATGAACACCAACTACCTTCCATCATTCAAAACACTAAGGAGGAGTTTTCATCTTCTTGAAATGGAAGTTTACATACCATGAGTTTAGACACTATGTCCTGCTCCCACTCTTTGAAATATGGCTCCTAACCAAAGACAGTAACAAAAAGATTGTCTATCACATATACTGACTGGAATGAGTTCATCAGATCACAGCTAAGAAGTGGGGAGATATGTATATTACATCACAGAATTTATCAGGAAGCATTAAGGCAAAGAGTGGCTATTTCTAAACTATCACACTACTGCTATCATACCCTTCCTACGTATGGTGCTTAGGAGCAATTGTGGATGAAAGGGCACATTACTACACTTAATATGTGCTTGCCATAAACTCTAGCACTTCAGGTCTAACCTACTGGATGAGAGTGATATCATGTTTCAAAAGAATACTCCCAGATTATATGCATAAATGTTGCATGGGATACCCAATACACAAACATATCAACTGCACACTCAGCAGATGGCTCATGCATTTTGCTTGGCTAGACAGCTGATAACCCCAGACTGGGGAAACATGCACACCTCCGATATTGGAGAATGGCACTTGAGACTGTGGGGTCTGCTAAGTGATAAGAAACTAACCACTGGTCACATTGTCTGACTTCAGTCTTTAGGGAATTTACATGTCCCAGATTCTTCAGAGTACTCAGGATCATCCCGTCAGCTATTTCACAATTTAGCCGGTTAGAACTGTGAGTATTAGTTGAGGGTAGTGAGACCCACCTCAAATATTAATCGCAATCCTTGTTAGGTTGAACCTCAAAAGTAACTTACTAAACCTATCCTTAACTCTCTGCTAAGACATAAAAGCATTGAGGATTAATTTGGAGGCAATGTGTAAAGTATTTATGCAGTACTCAAACAGTAACAAATTGAGAACACCACAACAGAAAAATCTATCTCTGTGGGGTCTTGACTATCACTGTAATCACACAATATCTCTGTGGGTACCTGACCGTCACTATAATCACAAACTATCCGTGTAGGAACTTGAACATTGCTATAACCTCACACTATCTTTATGGAGACTTGAACATGGCTATGACCACACACTACCTTTGCGGGGACTTGAACATCACTATAATTACACACTATCCTTATGGGGACTTGAACATCACTGTAATCACACTCTATCTTTGTGGGGACTTGAAAATCACTATAATCACACACTATTTTTACTGAGACTTGAACATACTTACCTTCACAAACTATCTCTGTGGGAACCTGAACATTCCTATAATCATGCACTACCTCTATAGGTTTGTAGAGAACATTGCCTTCACATACCATCTTTGAAGGACTTAAATATCCCCGTAATCATAAAGTATATCTGTTGAGAACACCACAACAATCATTCTCAATGTGGAGGTTTGAGTATTCCTACAATCACACACTGTCTCTGTTTGGACTTGGACATCATTATCTTTAAGCAATGTGTGGTGACTCTAACATTAAATTAACACACTAACACTCTCGGTGTGTGAACATGATTACATTCACACACTATTTTGTGAAACTTGAGCACCCCTATAATCACACACTATTTATGTGGGGGTTTAAACATGCCAATGTAAAGATTGAGGGCCTTATTTGTAGTATGTTTTGTAGTACTACAATAGTACTACTGAACATACTACAATGTGCAATTCACAAACTGCACTTTTGTAATAAGTCACTATTTCCAATATCTTCTATAGGAAGGTGTTGCAGTACCAGTGATTGGTCATGTGTAGCTCTGGACTTCCTATAAAAGTGTAGGTTTTTTCAGAGGTGTAATATACTACAAATGTGAAGTTTGCAATTACTGAAAATTAGTAAACTTACTCAAAAGTGTAAACTTACTCAAAAGTATAAATTACCTTTGTGACTCATGCCCATTATCTCTGGACTTGAACATCATTATCTCCACAAACAATCTGCATGGGGGCTTTGAAATCCCAATAAGGCACTCATTCTAATCAAACACTATCTTTGTAGGAACTTGAACACCACTACAAACACATATTGTGTTTCTAGGGCTTAAACATTGCTATAACAACACACTATTCTTGTGGGGACTTCCACATCGCTATGATCACACGCTATCATTATGGGGACTTGAACATCACTATAATTACACACTATCTCTGTGGGGACTTGAAAATCACTATGAACACACACACTATCCTTGTGGGGACTTGAAAATCACTATGATCACACACTATCCTTGTGGGGACTTACAAAATCACTATGATCACACACCATCCTTGTGGGGACTTGAACATTACTATGATCAAAGCAAAACCAAAGGAAATGATGGACGGAGCGTTGACAATACAAGCACTCACCCTCAGTCAACTGATCTGGGTTTAATCCATCACCATTCTTCAGCCCACTCTCCCACCCCAGTTCAGACATGGCGATATGCCACTCAGTCTGACCCTGTACCTCATGGGAACAGTCCAGCCCGAACTGCCAAGCCATGCCTTCCCTGGACCGGAAACAAACTTTCCAGGACCGGTTTCTGGCATTGCAGCCGTCTTCAGCCGGGCTTGCTTGAATCCAGTGGCAAAGTGAGCAAGGGACTCACGTCTGAGCATACCCTGCCAACTTATGGCGAACAAAGCAAAACAGAAGGAAATGATGGACGGAGCGTTGACAATACAAGCACTCACCCCCAGTCAACTGATCTGGGTTTAATCCATCACCATTCTTTAGCCCACTCTGCCACCCCAGTTCAGACATGGCCATATGCAAATCAGTCTGACCCTGTGCCTCCTGCGAACAGTCCAACCCGAACTGCCAAACCATGCCTTCCTTGGACCGGAAACAAGCTTCCCAGGACCGGTTTCTGGCATTGCAGCCGTCTTCAGCCGGGCTTGCTTGAATCCAGTGGCAAAGTGAGCAAGGGACTCACGTCTGAGCATACCCTGCCAACTTATAGCGAACAAAGCAAAACCAAAGGAAATGATGGACGGAGCGTTGACAATACAAGCACTCACCCCCAGTCAACTGATCTGGGTTTAATTCATCACCATTCTTTAGCCCACTCTGCCACCCCAGTTCAGACATGGCCATATGCAAATCAGTCTGACCCTGTGCCTCATGGGAACAGTCCAGCCCGAACTGCCAAGCCATGCCTTCCCTGGACCGGAAACAAGCTTCCCCGGACCGGTTTCAGGCATTGCAGCTGTCTTCAGCCGGGCTTGCTTGGATCCAGTGGCAAAGTGAGCAAGGGACTCACGTCTGAGCATACCCTGCCAACTTATGGCGAACAAGGCAAAACCAAAGGAAATGATGGACGGAGCATTGACAATACAAGCACTCACCCCCAGTCAACTGATCTGGGTTTAATCCATCACCATTCCTTAGCCCACTCTGCCACACCAGTTCAGACATGGCCATATGCAAATTAGTCTGACCCTGTGCCTCATGGGAACAGTCCAGCCCGAACTGCCAAGCCATGCCTTCCCTGGACCGGAAACAAGCTTCCCAGGACCGGTTTCTGGCATTGCAGCCGTCTTCAGCCGGGCTTGCTTGAATCCAGTGGGAAGACATGGCTTGGCAGTTCGGGCTGGACTGTTCCCATGAAGCCTAGGGTCAGACTGATTTGCATATGGCCATGTCTGAACTGGGGTGGCTGAGTGAGCTAAAGAATGGTGATGGATTAAACCCAGATCAGTTGACTGGGGTGAGTGTTTGATTTGCTCAAACGCTCCGTCCATCATCCCCTTTTGTATCGCTTTGTTCGCCCAAAGTGTGGTAGGGTATGCTCAGACATGAGTCCCTTGCTCACTTGGCCACTGGATTCAAGATAGCCTGGCTGATGAGGATTATGAATCCGAAACCGGTCCCAGGATGCGTGTTTCCGGTCCAGGGAAGACATGGCTTGGCAGTTCGTGCTGGACTGTTCCCAAGACGCACAGGGTCAGACTGATTTGCATATGGCCATGTCTGAACTGGGGTGGCTGAGTGAGCTAAAGAATGGTGATGGATTAAACCCAGATCAGTTGACTGGGGGTGAGTGTTTGATTTGCTCAAACGCTCCGTCCATCATCCCCTTTTGTATCGCTTTGTTCGCCCCAAGTGTGGCAGGCTATGCTCAGACGTGAGTCCCTTGCTCACTTGGCCACTGGATTCAAGATAGCCTGGCTGATGAGGATTATGAATCCGAAACCGGTCCCAGGATGCTTGTTTCCGGTCCAGGGAAGACATGGCTTGGCAGTTCGGGCTGGACTGTTCCCATGAGGCACAGGGTCAGACTGATTTGCATATGGCCATGTCTGAACTGGGGTGGCTCAGTGAGCTAAAGAATGGTGATGGATTAAACCCAGATCAGTTAACTAGGGGTGAGTGTTTTATTTGCTCAAACGCTCCGTCCATCAACCCCCTTTTGTATCGCTTTGTTCGCCCCAAGTGTGGCAGGGTATGCTCAGACGTGAGTTCTTTGCTCACTTGGCCACTGGATTCAAGATAGCCTGGCTGATGAGGATTATGAATCCGAAACCGGTCCCAGGATTCTTGTTTCCTGTCCAGGGAAGACATGGCTTGGCAGTTCGGGCTGGACTGTTCCCATGAGGCACATGGTCAGACTGATTTGCATATGGCCATGTCTGAACTGGGGTGGCTGAGTGAGCTAAAGAATGGTGATGGATTAAACCCAGATCAGTTGACTAGGGGTGAGTGTTTGATTTGCTCAAACGCTCCGTCCATCATCCCCTTTTGTATCGCTTTGTTCGCCCTAAGTGTGGCAGGGTATGCTCAGACGTGAGTCCCTTGCTCACTTGGCCACTGGATTCAAGATAGCCTGGCTGATGAGGATTATGAATCCGAAACCGGTCCCAGGATGCTTGTTTCCGGTCCAGGGAAGACATGGCTTGGCAGTTCGGGCTGGACTGTTCCCATGAGGCACAGGGTCAGACTGATTTGCATATGGCCATGTCTGAACTGGGGTGGCTGAGTGAGCTAAAGAATGGTGATGGATTAAACCCAGATCAGTTGACTGGGGGTGAGTGTTTGATTTGCTCAAACGCTCCGTCCATCATCCCCTTTTGTATCGTTCCATTGCTATGATCACACACTATCTTTGTGGGGACTTGAACTTCACTATAATCACACAATATCTTTGTGGGGACTTGAAGATAATTACCTTCACATACCATCTCTGTGGGTACTTGAACATTATATAATCTCACATTATCTGTTTGACTTGAACATCTTTCTCTTTACACTGTGTACGTGGAGACATGAACATTATCTTTACATTCTAGTGCAGTGGAGAATTAAACACGATTTTCTTCACATTCTATCTTCACACTCTGTGTCTATGGCGACTTAAAACTCCAAATAACCGCTCATTAACCGCATGCGTGCGGCGGCTTTTTTCGCACTGTGCTGCCTTTTTAAAATAACCGTGTTACATGACGAGCTGAGCTCGTCATGAGCATGCGAGCGGCGTAACTCATGACGAGCTCAGCTCGTCATGAGCATGGAAGGGGTTAAAATCATTATATTCACACTATCCGTGTGGAGCCTTAAACAATATCTTCATACATTATCTCAGCAGGTTTTGAAAACATGTATCTTCACATACTATCTCTGTGGGAACTTGAACATCCTTACAACCACACACTAGCTCTTTGGGGACATTAACATTGCTATAATCATGCATATCTTTGTGGGGACTTTGAAATGATTACCTTTCCATATAATTTCTGTGAGGAATTGAACATTTCTATAACCACACACTATCTCTGTGTTTATCTGACTATCCTATCTTCACACTCTGCCTCTGTTGGTACTTCCATCACAGTTGTAGACATCATCTCTGTAAATACTCTGGTGCCTCCGTGATCACAAACCCTCTCTGTTGATATCAGTATATACCATTCCTATACAGCGATCGCATGCCAACTCTGTGGGCATCTTCACACTGCATTTGTATGCAGACATTAACATTCCATTCCATTCCTAGGGAGATATGCTATAGTATCTACTCTTGATTTCACTCAGCCTTTGAACACTAAGCAATGGATTGAACTCAATTTTAAGTGCCTTTCAATGGGTATGGTATGTGATATTTTCCGACATATTTTGAAATAATACAGTTATTCTTAACTAGTGATTCGGGGACTCTCTACAAGTAGGCAACACTTTCTCAGGAGGTCCGCAACAGTTTTAAAAATTAAATATTATTATCAAAGTAACAAAATATATATACATATACATAAAAAAGCAAAACATTTAAAACTCTGTAAAAGTGAAGGAATTTGAAAATGGAGGCTAAAACTGAAGTTAGTATCCTGTTTTTGGCTTGTGGGAGCGGTGCAAACATAGAAAAAGGAATCTAGTAAGGACGATTGATGTTCTCAAATGAAGCTTTAGTGTACACAAACAAAAATATGAAGCATTTGAACCAAAAAACAAAATAATATGCTAGCATCCAGTATATTGCTTTGTCTTTTAGAAAAATACTGCATTTTGAAACTCTCCAACCTTCTGATTAAAATTAGTTTTGAATTTTGCCTCTTTTTGTTTATGAATGTAATCAAATATTTCATAATTTTTTTAATTTTACGTGATATTAATTTGTTTCTGTATTTTCTTGTATTGTTTTGAGTTTCAAGTCATAGAAATTGCGTAGCTGGGGGTCCCCGGCATTCAGTAGTGATTCATGGGTAGTTCACAAACGACAAAAGGTTAAGGACCACTGACATAGTCCATCTTTTGTGTTTCCATAAATACGTACAGCAATTCAAATGTGAATAGATTATTATGTTATTTATATGTATTACTGATAAAAGAAACATCTAGGCATGTGCCTTTGACTGTATTGAATCATATATGATGATTATGAAGCAGGTCCCCACAAGGATGGTAGCACATGTTTAAGTCCCCACAAGGATAGTTCTGTGCGCGTAATTAAATAATAATATATTTGTATATTTGAAGCAGGATCATGAATCATGAATTTTTTCTTAACATTTTTCTGCCATTGGTATATTTTTAAAACATTGGGAAATGTTAGTCCCCACAAGGATGGTATTCACACATAGTCCCCACAAGGATGGTAACACGTGTGTGTGTGTGTGCAAATGCAATAGGTCTCCCATTTGCGAGAGATTAAGCTATTAATGCCATTTACTTATCTGTTTTCAAAACCAACCCATAAATAAAAAGTTTGTCATTTACAATGCCAATAGCTCTAACTTTTTTGAAGGCGAGACCTATTGCATTGTAAATGCTTGTTTAAATTGCAGGTCTGAAAATGTCTCTTTTAGAAAGTTGGTCTTTTCTTACTTAACCATTCTGTGCCTCTGCCTATCCTTAGAATACACGTCTGGGTTGGATGACAGTTGTGCTTTGTGAATTCACTCTGGACAGTCACACTCAAAGGGAACTGAGGTGTGCCCTGCATATCCTGATGGCCCATCACCAGGCTAATCAGTCTTCCTGATTAGCCTGACACTTGCGTATGAGCTGACACTTGCACCAGAATGGGGCTGTGCCTGTCCCCATACAAAGAGCAGCATGCCCCCTGCAGTGTGTATGGAGCCAGGGCAAGGAAAGGCAGGGTCTTGTGCACTACAAAGACCTTTCTTTGAAGTTTCCCTCCTTCAAAGGCTACAATGGGTATAACTACTGGACCTCTGACACCCTATACTCAGAACACTCCTGGACTGAGGACATTCTGCCAGGAAGAAGAGATGATGTGCTACGGGGAGGGACTACCACTTTGCTTTTTGCTTTGCTGTTCTGCTGCCTGCTGATTCTGTCCTGGGAGTAAGAGGACTGGGCTTTACTCTCTGCAATCTGCTTTCTAAGGTTCTCCAAGGGCTTGATTTGAGCTTGCCCCCTGTTGGAAGTCTCAAGTTCATCAAAGACTTTACCTGCAGCACCTGGGCTCCTCTGCTGAGATCTTTACACTGCCAAGTGGTGCCATGTCCAGTTCCTGGGCCCTTAGAAGAGTGTTCTGTGCTGAAAATAGAAGAACTCAACACCTTGACTTTGAGTGTCTCTTCGGAACCAGAGTCAAACAACAATTCAAGAATACTCTAACTCAGCCTCTCCGTTCCTTCCAACACATTTCACACGATGAATTATGGACCTGGTCAAAGCAAAAAGGCCTGCCGCCAGCCCTTCTGACCCGTGTCCAACATAAGCCTTCAAGAGTATTCTAACAACCTATGCAGCCACTCCAGTAAGAAGAATCATCAACAATTCCTTAACAACCAAAATATTTCCAGATTGACTAAAAAAGCCATACATACGCCCTTAACTGAAGAAAACAAACTTTGACCCCCTGAACCCAGACCCACTACAGACCCATTACAAATGGACCTTTCTTGGGCAGCGTTCGCCCCAGATGTAACAATTCATTGAAGAGAATGCCATACTTTCAGACTTCAAACAGGATTTTGTCCGGGAAGAGGAACAGAATCTGCCCTGCTTGCCATCTGGAATGACCTGAAGAACACAGTTGACCGCAACAGGGTTGCTGCGCTACTCCTCTTGGACCTCTCGGCTGCATTTGACACGGTTGACCATGACACTCTGATACAAAGACTCTACGAAGCCAGCATAGGGGGAGCTGCTTTAGACTGGATCACGTCCTACCTTCAACACAGAACTAATATCATCCATAGCCCACCTTTCGCGTCCAAAACGTCCTCCACAAAAGCTGGGCTCCCTCAAGGCTCTATCATCTTGCCCATGCTTTTCAACATCTACATGAAGCCATTACTGGTACTGATCAATCAATTTCAACTAACATGCTTTAATTATGCAGATGACACACAAATACTCCTTAAACTCTGATGCCCCAAAGACATCGGAAACTCACCAATTTTCAGTTGTCTCAGAACCGTGGATCAATTGATGTCTTGGAGCCATCTCAAAATGAATGCTTCCAAAACAGAAATACTCATGTGTGGTGATTGGAAACATGATGACCCCCTTGCCGCCTGGCCTGATGAACTGGGATCACTGCCTAAAGTATCGAAGGAAGTAAGAAACCTCGGAGTGACCATGGACTCCAAGCTATCGATGAATGCCCAAGTGGACAAACTAACAAGATCAAGCTTTGTTACTATTAAAACTCTGCGATAAATCTTCCTCCATTCGGGATTTCCACACAAGGTCCAAGCTGTCATCTCCCTTGTTCTGTCCAAACTTGATTACGCCAATAGCCTCTACCATGTATCACCTTTAATGACTATGAAAAGACTACAACGGATTCAGAACTCGGCTGCCAGACTACTCTTGCATACCGCAAGAGCAAATCTCCCCTGCCTTGAAAGCCCTGCATTGGTTACCCGTTGCCAGAAGATCCACGTTCAAACTGCTTTGTATCACCCACAAAGCCATAGATGGAATGGGACCGCTCTTCATCAGGAATAAAATCACATTCATCATAGGAACCTCAGCTCTAGAGTGGCACATCACCTCAAAATCCCAAAATACAAGAAAAAAGCAATGGGTGGCTCATCCTTCTCTGTGCAAGCAGCCAATATATGGAACTCCTTACCCCTTAACATAAGATCCACAGACAACCACCTTATCTTCAGAAAACTACTCAAGAATTGGCTCGTCCCCACATAAGCACAATACGCAAACAGAAATATACAGCATATCCCTCTGTATATAAGCCTTTATTTGTACTATAGATATGTACCTATATATGTGTTATACTTTGTATAAACATGTAGAATAATTATGTTTTAAAATAAATAAATAAATACATTTTTAAGTACAACACTTGAAAACCAGAGTTTATCGCATGAATCTTTAATCTACTTATACGTACTTCCTTTAGGCATCTATATACCTTCTATGTACTTGGATCTATATATATTTATTACTTTCCTCCCCCAAATAAAAAACAAGAAAGAAAAACCAGATGCAATGCACTACACTATTTCTCACTCTATACCTCTATCAATATCTTTAATCTACATATACTTCCTTCCTTTATGCATCTATAAACTTTTCATGTACTTATGGATTTATATATTTATTACTTTCTTCTAATTCAGCATATCCAATGCGCTACCCTATTTCTCACCCTATAGTTCTCTCAATATATCTTCTACCTCAACTCTCTGACTCATCTCAAACCTCTTTCTACTTTTCCAATACACTAGCCTATTTCTCACCCTATACCTCTATCAATATATCCATTACCTTCGCTCTCTCATTCATCCCAAACCCCATACCACTACTATGATCCCCAAAATAGCTCTTTCTAGACTCTCCCCTGCTCTACCCCTCCTTGCACCACCTGACACCTCTTTTACTTAACTGATCCCCTAAAACAAGCCTTTTTAAACTCTTCCCTTTGACTCTTCCCCTCCACATCTCTTTTTATTCATCTCAAGCCTCCCACTACTGCTAAGACGTCCAAAAAAACCCACAATTCTAGATCCTTCACTCTTCTATCCCTCCACTATCCTTTTCAGTTGAAATAACAGACACTTCTCAAATTCCACATTTCACTGTACTAATTCACCACTAAAACACACAAGGTGATGGACGGAATGTTGCACATTGGCAAAACATTCACCCCCAGTCACAGTTCTGGGTTTTTTGTGTTTGAAAGCTTTATTGAAGAGCAAAAATGGTAAACAACAGTAGACATCAGCAAAAAGAGAAAATGCAAAACAAAGTCTAAAGTAATGTCATTGCTAATGTCATAGCAGAGAAATAAAAGCATTTTATGGGATTTTAAGGCTATAGGGGAGGGGGGAGGGAGGGGACGAAAGAGTAATGCTACGACAGGATAATATTATAAAGAACAACGGCAACTAAAGCTATGAGAAGAAACATTCGACCATACAACAATATAGATTGTATAAAAGCATTGTAATATAGGACAATTGCAAAAAACATCAAGTAAGCAAAAAGGAGAGAGTATAAGTCCTTCAAGGAGGATTAAAATTCTCTGAGGCGGTATGATTGGGCAACTTACAAGCTAATTGGTCTAAATATGTGGTAAGAGGTAACCAGTAAAGATCCACATTGCGTTTTGGTTTACAAGAAGAAGCAAAGGCAACATCAAGTCTGTGAAAATGACATATGGAATTCCATCAATGTTGTATTGAAATGTTTGTAAGGAATTTCCAGTTGGAAGAAATGTGTTGGAATGCGAGTGCAATCATGAGATCATAAAGACCATGTGAGTGCGGAGGAAGATCTAAAGATTCTGAAAGACTTCTCAGAAAAAGATGAATGATTGAAAAAGGAATAGAAAGTGTGAAAATGCGAGAAAGATAAGACCATACTCTTTTCCAAAAAGCAGATACAGCAGGACAGAGAAGGAATAGATGGAGGTGATCAGCATTTAAAGAGCCACAGGTCCAGCATTTAGAATCGGACGAGGAAGTAAAACAAGATAGAGAGAGAGGAGAAAGATAAAGTTTATGATATAGAAAAAATAAAGATTGAGTGAGAGAAGCAGAGCGAGAAATTTTTAAAGACCTAGACCAGAGATTGTCCCAAAGAGCAACAGACCAGATACAATCCAAATCTTTTTCACAAGAAAGTTCCACTTTAGTCTTAGCCCGATCTGGGTTAGGAGAATAAAAGAATGTATAAATTAGAGAAGCTTTAGGAAGGGTAGAAAGAACAACAAGAATGGGGGATTAAGGAACTGGCGAAGCCAAAGAAGGAAGAGAATAATAGCGATCAAGAATTGTCTCCATGAGAATAGTAAATTTATGTAGAAAAGAGTGAAGACAGCGGAACTAAAGCTGAAATTGGGGGAAAGAACGAGGTGAGACACCGTCAAATAGATGATTGACCCATATGATACCTCTTAGTCTCCAAGATGTCCAACAAACGGGCCTATTGTTAAAAAGTATAAGAGAGTTATACCAAATGGGAGTATTTAGAAATGATTCTCGCGAGATGTCATGTGGAAAGAGCAAAGATTTTAAGAGAGAATAAGTATATTTAAACAGAGGAAGAGAAATATAAGGAGTTTTGGTAGAGAATCCCAATACTTCCTCAAAAGAAAAGGGTAGTAATAAGTTTCGTTCAATATTGAGCCAAAGAGGAGTAAAGGGGGAAGGGTCTGAAGAAAGCCATCGGGAAGCTTATCGCAGAGAGAAGGATTTATGATAAAGACGAAAATTTGGAAAATTAACACCACCATTCGATTTGGATCTGCGAAGAGCAACCAGAGAAATTCTAGCTTTTTTTTTTTCCAGAGAAATTTAGAGAGAGAGGAATCAATGTATTTAAAATAGAGAGCAGGGATATGAACAGGTAACATAGAAAAGATATAAATAAGAATAGGGGCAACCATCAATTTGATAGAATTGAGCCGACCCCACCAGGAGAGGAAAAGGGGGTTCCAGGAGGAAAACAAATTATCAATTCGGGATAAAACTGCAGACATATTTGTGCTATTCCAGGCAAAGCCAGTCAAGGAGAACATATGTGGAAGACAAGTATTGGTCAGGGGGAGAATTTTAGTCTTATCGGAATTATTCTTATAGCCCGAGACAGAGGAAAAGTAGTCAAATTTGGATAGTAAGGGGGGAATAGACAATTCTGGGTTGGAGATAAACAAAAGGATATTGTTCGCATATGCAGAGAGTTTTAATTGATCATCACCATAGGGGAAGCCAAAGATAGATTTATTATTCAGAATGGAAGACAAACGGTTTGAGAGCTAGAATAAAAAGAAGCGGGGAAAGAGGACAACCCTGACGTACACATCTTTGAAGGGTGAAAGATGAAGAAAGCTGTCCATTCACAAGAACTGAAGCTTTAGGTGAGGAGTATAACAAAGAAATGAGAGAAATAAATTTGGGACCAAAACCGTGCCAACGTAATGAAGCAAACAAAAAGGACCAATCCACTCTATCAAAGGCCTTTTCTGCATCAACAGAAATAGCGGCTAAGGGAATTGAAAGAGAAGAGGCTTTGTTCAAAACATTAAGAAAGAGCCAGGAATTATCAGAGGTAAGTCTACCCTTAACAAAACCGCACTGTTCTTTACCAATAAGATGAGGCATAAGGGGATCTAAACGTAGGGCAAGTAATTTAGCAAACAGTTTATAGTCTACATTAACTAATGAGATTGGACGGTAGTTTTTACAAAATTTGGGGTCCCGTCCATCTTTTGGAATTAGACAGATGGCAGCATCCTGAAAAGAGCCTTCAGCTTTGCCAGAGGAATAAAATGATTGAAAAAGTGACAAGAGTTTGGGCAATAAGAAGTCAGTGAAGTGTTAATAAAATTCGACAGGAAAACCATCAGGACCAGGTGTTTTACCTTTAGTAAGGGAAGATAAGGCAGTATAAAGTTCTTGTAATGAGAGGTCAAGTTTAAGAGCTGGAAAATTGAGATGGGAAGTAGTAGGTCCGGGTAATTTCTCAAAGTAAGATTAAATAAGAGAAGAGGAAGGAAGAGATTCTGGAGTATAGAGCTGTTGATAAAACAATTGAAATTGATATAGTATGTCTTTATCTTTATGAAGAAGGGTATCCCCAGAAGAGTAAATGGAATCGAGAAGAGTGCGTTCTTTACGAGATTTGAGATAGTTAGCCAAGAGCTTACCAGATTTATTGCGACCACCATAGTAACGTGTGCTACTGCGAAGAAGAATGGAAGATGCATTGTCAGTAGTGAATTTTTTAAAGTCTATTTTTGAACGCAGAAGTTCTGGTGACATACATTTATCTGAAGAGGTGTAAAATTGATGTTCCAATTGTTTGATATGTGCTAGGGAAAGTGAACGTTTCTGAACAAACTGCCTTTTTTTTCTGGAAACAAAATCAATAATGAAACCCCTTGCAGTAGCTTTAAAGGAATCCCAGAGGATATAAGAAGGAGTGGTAGGGTCGGAATTAATTTGAAAGAACTCATTAGTAAAGGAGCAAAATGAGGAAGAGAAGTTAGGGTCAGAGAGGAGAGCACAATTGAAACGCCAACGAGGTGGCTTGGTATGAGGTGGAAGTAAATCAAGGTCTGTTACGATGGGAGCATGGTCGGAAATAACTATAGGTTCAAATGAGGAGGACAGTAAGTTTTGAGATAAGGATTGAGAAAGAAAAATATAGTCCAGTCGAGAGAGACGCATGAGGAGGAGAAAAGAAAGAATAGTCCAAAGTGTCTGGATGTAAGAGTCTCCAAGAGTTAGTAAGATGTGATTGTAAAATGGTATCTAGAATTTTTTTATGGGATTTGTGTGGAATAAATCAAACTGTGGATTTGCGATCAAGAAATGGATCCATAATCTCATTACAATCTTCACCTAAAAGGAATAAGTCGTCTTTATGTTGAATACATTTACTCGTAACTAAAGGCCAAAATGTACAATCAGGTTGGGTAGGGCCATGGACATTAAAAACAGTCAAAGGTATTGAGTTAATTAATAGTTTAGCAAGGACCCATCTGCCATCAGTATCTTTTTCTTCTGATAAAACCTTACATTTCAATTTTTTATGAAGTAAAATGGCAACTCCTTTCTTCTTATTATTAGAGGGGGGAAAATAAAACTGTACCTACCCAGTTCCTTTTTAATTTAAGGGATTCAAGTTCATTGAGATGAGTCTCTTGTAGAAGGACTATATCAGGGGTATAGGAAGCTAAGTGAGAGAGAATTATCTGCCGTTTAATAGGATTAACAAAACCTTTTACATTCCAAGAAATAACTCTAAATGTTAAATGCGGCGAGGTCGATTATATCAAAAAATGCAAAACAGTATGCATACATCATATAGCCGAAGAAAGAGAATAGTAGGAAGAGAAAAGAAGAGTATGTAGCAATAGCAAAAAGAGGACAGGGTAGAAAGAGGGGGAGCAGAAAAAAGTTTGCTAGGGTGAAGAGTAGGAGAAAAAAGAATAGACAGTACATATCCAAAAGGACGACTGTAAAAAACATACCTGAAGGGGAGATACAAGAGGGAAGTGGGGTAGTGGTGACACGTAACAAGATGGACCGTACGAAGAGCAGGAATTCGACCACACCAGGACCTCAAGACAACAGTGAGGGAGCCACATGAAGTAGAGGGTAAACAACTTGAATCTATGTGAGGAAATGACAAGAAAAATGTCAACATAGATGTAACAAGAGGATTATGTTATCGGGTGTACAACAAATCCATATATAGAACAACACTACGAAAATGTAAAGAATATACTTATATACCGAACAACCACAAGAACGCTGCGATAAAAGACAACAAGAAAACTGACAAATATTAATGACAAATTATTTAACCATTAGGAGAAGTTGAGGTATCCATGCCACCATTAGATTGAATATGAATAAAGTTCTTGAGTTCTCTAGGATCTTGAAAAGTCCATGTTCGATTTTGATGAGTGACCTTGAAGATGCATGGATGAAACAAACCATACCGAGCTCCAAGGGAACGTAAAGGAGGACGGAGAGATAGAAATTCTTTTCTTCTTGATGCAGTGGCATTTGAAACATCTTGAGAGAAGAAGACTCTTTGACCAAGCCAGGAAATTTGCCGTTTAGCTCTAGCCGCTGAAAGTACTGAGAGCAAATCCGTAAATTTTAAAAAGAGAAGAATGACTCCACGGTCGAACGAGGACCAAGTCTATGAGCTCGCTGAAGTAACAATCCATCCATCACCTTGTGTGTTTTGCTGTTCACCGTATGTGGGAAGTTATGCCCAGACGTGGGTCCCGTGCTCACTGCACCACTAGAGTCAAGCTATCCTGGCTGATGACGGCTGATAGCCAGAAACCGGTCCTAGGATGCTTAATTCCGGTCCAGGGAAGACATGGCTTGGCAGTTAGGTCTGGACTGTTCCCATGAGGCACAGGGTCAAGACTGATTTGCATATGGCCATGTCTGAACTGGGGTGGCGTGGTGAGCAAAATAACGATGGATTAAACCCAGATCTGTGACTGGTGGTGAATGTTTTGCCATTGTGCAACAATCCGTCCATCACCTTGTGTGTTTTGCTGTTCACCCTATGTGGGAATGGTATGCCCAGACGTGGGTCCCGTGCTCACTGCACCACTAGAGTCAAGCTATTCAGGCTGATGCGGCTGATAGCCAGAAACCGGTCCTAGGATGCTTGTTTCCGGTCCAGGGAAGACATGGCTTGGCAGTTCAGTCTGGACTGTTCGGATGAGGCACATGGTCAATACTTTTTTATATATTTCCATGTCTGAACTGGGGTGGCGTGGTGAGAAAAATAACAATAGATTAAACCCAGATCTGTGACTGGAGGTGAATTTTTTGCCGTTGTGCAACAATCCGTCCAACACCTTGTGTGTTTTGCTGTTCACCCTATATGGGAAGGGTATGCCCAGACATGGGTCCCGTGCTCAGTACGCCACTGGAGTCAAGCTATCCTGGCTGATGGCTGCTGATAGCCAAAAACCGGTCCTAGGATGCTTGATTCCGGTCCAGGGAAGACATGGCTTGGCAGTTCGGTCTGGACTGTTCCCATGAGGCACAGTGTCAGGATTGATTTGCATATGTCCATGTCTGAACTGGGGTGGCGTGGTGAGCAAAATGACGATGGATTAAAACCAGATCTGTGACTAGGGGTGAATGTTTTGCCTTTGTGCAACAATCCGTCCATCACCTTGTGTGTTTTGCTGTTTACCCTATGTGGGAAGGGTAGGCCGAGACGTGGGTCCCATGCTCACTACGCCACTGGAGTCAAGCTATCCTGGCTGATGATGGCTGATAGCCAGAAACCGGTCCTAGGATGCTTGATTCCAGTCCAGGGAAGACATGGCTTGGCAGTTTGGTCTGGACTGTTCCCATGAGGCACAGGGTCATGACTGATTTGCATATGGCCATGTCTGAACTGGGGTGGGTGATGAGCAAAATAACGATGGATTAAACCCATATCTGTGACTGGGGGTGAATGTTTTGCCATTGTGCAACAATCCAACCATCACCTTGTGTGTTTTGCTGTTCAACCTTTGTGGGAAGGGTATGCCCAGACGTGGGTCCCGTGCTCACTACGCCACTGGAGTCAAGCTATCCTGGCTGATGACGGCTGATAGCCAGAAACCGGTCCTAGGATGCTTGATTCCGGTAAAGGGAAGACATGGCTTGGCAGTTTGGTCTGGACTGTTGCCATGAGGCACAGGGTGAAGACTGATTTGCATATGGCCATGTCTGAACTGGGGTGGCGTGGTGAGCAAAATAGCAATGGATTAAACCCAGATCTGTGACTGGGGGTGAATGTTTTGCCATTGTGCAACAATCCGTCCGTCACCTTGTGTGTTTTGCTGTTCATCCTATGTGGGAAAGGTATTCCCAGATGTGGGTCCCGTGCTCACTATGCCACTGGAGTCAAGCTATCCTGGCTGATGACCGCTGATAGCCAGAAACCGGTCCTAGGATGCTTGATTCCGGTCCAGGAAAGACATGGCTTGGCAGTTCGGTCTGGACTGCTCCCATGAGGCACAGGGTCAAGACTGATTTGCATATGGCCATGTCTGAACTGGGGTGGCGTGGTGAGCAAAATAACGATGGATTAAACCCAGATCTGTGACTGGGGGTGAATGTTTTGCCATTGTGCAACAATCCGTCCATCACCTTGTGTGTTTTGCTGTTCAGCTTATGTGGGAAGGGTATGCCCAGACGTGGGTCCTGTGCTCACTACGCCACTGGAGTCAAGCTATCCTGGCAGATGACGGCTGATAGCCAGAAACCGGTCCTAGGGTGCTTCATCCCGGTCCAGGGAAGACATGGCTTTACAGTTCGGTCTGGACTGTTTCCATGAGGCACAGCGTCAAGTCTGATTTGCATATGGCCATGTCTGAACTGGGGCGGTGTGGTGAGCAAAATAACGATGGATTAAACCCAGATCTGTGACTGGGGTGAATGTTTTGCCATTGTGCAACAATCCGTCCATCACCTTGTGTGTTTTGCTGTTTACCCTATGTGGGAAGGGTATGCCCAGACGTGGGTCCCGTGATCACTACGCCACTGGAGGCAAGATATCCTGGCTGATGATGGCTGATAGCCAGAAACCGGTCCTAGGATGCTTGATTCCGATAAAGGGAAGACATGGCTTGGCAGTTTGGTCTGGACTGTTCCCATGAAGCACAGGGTGAAGACTGATTTGCATATGGCCATGTCTGAACTGGGGTGGCGTGGTGAGCAAAATATCAATGGATTAAACCCAGATCTGTGACTGGGGCTGAATGTTTTGCCATTGTGCAACAATCCGTCCATCACCTTGTGTGTTTTGCTGTACATCCTATGTGGGAAAGGTATGCCCAGATGTGGGTCCCGTTCTCACTACGCCACTGGAGTCAAGCTATCCTGGCTGATGACCGCTGATAGCCAGAAACCGGTCCTAGTATGCTTGATTCCAGTCCAGGGAAGACATGGTTTGGCAGTTTGGTCTGGACTGTTCCCATGAGACACAGGGTCAAGACTGATTTGCATATGGCCATGTCTGAACTGGGGTGGTGTGGTGAGCAAAATAACGATGGATTAAACCCAGATTTGTGACTGAGGTTGAATGTTTTGCCATTGTGCAACAATCGTCCATCACCTTGTGTGTTTTGCTAATTCACCACTAATCCTTGATGCGTTCCGGAGTAGTGTGCTACTCGCCAAAAAAGTGCTTCAACACCGCATATATATATACGGTCGCCAGTAGGTAGATATAGTTGGGACCTAGTTTCCATAGGAAATCCGCAACCTTCTATTGGGAATAACTTTGGCGCTGGTCGACGAATCTTCGCGAATTTCTCAAAGAAGATGGCCCGCTCCGCTCCTTCCCTGAAAGTTTTGGGGGGATTCGTCAAGTGGGGGGTGAGAAAATAGGGGGGGTCCCAAAACGTGTTTTCCCCATGTTATTTTCCATAGGACGTTTAGACACGGCTACAGCCCGAACGGCTGAACGGAATTACAAGAAATTTGGCAAAATGGTAGAGTTTGATTCGCAGATCACGCTTTTGCTCAAATGGTGTAAATCGATCCAGTAGTTCCTGAGAAAATCAAAAGAAAAAAAACATATATCTATAAGCGTGCACGTGCGTACACCCGTGCGCGCACGGTGCGCAAATCGGGTGTGCGCGAGCGGAATTCTGATTTGCTGTTAGACGTCTGTCAACATTCCAATCGGTCAAAATCAGGAAGTGTTGTCTGCCATTTTGTGTCCGAGACAGAAGAGAGCGGAAAACAAAAGTGGAAAACGTGAAAAGGGGACAGGGTAGAGACTCCCAGGCCTTCTCATGGGGTCACTGAAGGACCCCGAACGGCAAAAAAAACATTTTTTTTTTTTTTTTTAATTGCGAGGTGCGCGCACGTTGCCCGCACCCTCGAGGCAGAAGTGACACAAAAACAAAAGTGGAGAACGTGAAAAGGGGACAGGGTAGAGACTCCCAGACCCCCTAGGCCTTCTCAGGGGGTCTCTGAAGGACCCCGAAGGGCAAAAAAACTATTATTTTTTTAAATCTCGAGGTGCGCGCACGTTACGGCACGTTCAAAAAAAAATTATTAATTGACAAATTTGACTGTTTATATTTTGATTGAAGATATAGACTATACTGTTTAACTTTATCCAAATCATAAAAACTAGCTGTGCCATTGCATATTACAGGATACAGTCAATGTATTACAATATACAAAGGCAGTTTGTTGGAAAATAAATATATAAAAAATATAAAAATTGATACAGAAATTAGCATTTTAAAAACCTTGGAAATTCACTGAAAATACCATAGGTTTCGCACACGTTATATTTAGGAATTTGCACTTAAAAAACTTTGTAAAATCACTGAAAAAAACATAGATTTCACACACGTTATAGTTAGGAATTAGCATTGAAAAAACCTTAGAAATTCACAGAAAAACCATAGGTTTCACACACATCATAATTAGGAATTAGCATTTAAAAAACCTTGCAAATTCACTGAAAAAAACATAGGTTTCAGGCCTGATATAGTTAGGAATTAGCATTTAAAAAACCTTTGAAATTCACTGAAAAAACCATAGCTTTCAGGCCTGATATAGTTAGGAATTAGCATTTAAAAAACCTTAGAAATTCACTGAAAAAACTGTAGATTTTAGGGGTGTTATAGTTAGCTGGACATTTCACTCATACAAAACCATTGAAATTCCTCCGATATAGTTAGTTGTACTAACTATATCTCGCGCGGCCGCAATCCACTGCTGATGATGTCACATATTACATCATTCATGACATGGTCAGTGACATCACTGATGACATCTCAAATGACATCACTGATGACATCATCCACGTGACGATACACCTCATCATACACTAGTATAACCTTTCGTCACTCACTGTAAAATACAGAGTACCATATTTAAATTCATTGACACACCGATACAAGTTTCTAAAAATCCACTCAGTGATTCCTAGATCTATACACACATCTAATCACTTACCTACAGATTCACTCATACATGCAGTCAATGATCAATAGAACACTATCAAATATACTTATACACCTATATCGACATTACACACCAGCACACATCCTATTCACTTATAAAGTCATCCTATTCACTTATGCAAACAATGGATCATACTTACATTTACTTAGCTATACACTTATACAAACACCACTTTATCTATTCATATGGATAGTAAATTATACTTAGTGTGTTATAAAATCACTATTACAAGTATACAGTTATCTATACAGTCACGCATACAATCACTGAGTCTCACGTATACTTATTTATAAACAACAACTGACACATACAATGCCTTTTATTTTTCTACTTTGTTGGACATTAAGAGAGATATTTGTTCATCACCACACCCATAAAGATATTCACTCACCCAAACAACTGTTATAACATGTAGTCTTAACGTCATATACCTACTAAATCAACTATTCACACATCTTTGGGCAGTCACACACCTCCCACCGAACCACACACACTTTCACTCTCCCATACAAACACTCAGTTAAACTAATCAATAACTAATATAGACTTTCAAATAGCTAGTAACCAACTGGAGAAGTAGTTTTTACAACAACTGAAAAAGTGATACAGATGTTCACACAGTTTAGTCACTATCCAATATATTTAGAGAGACACTTTAAATTAGTCAAGTAAACAGTCAATCACACTGCTACTAAATCCTCCATCCAGATATTTATATTTATATATCCACTCATTCTTTAATGCAAATTGCTATATATATAATACATATTTAAATAGCAAAGCAAACCACATTCACTGGATGGTGTCATCAGTGATGTCATTTTAGATGTCATCAGACCATGTCATGAATTATGTAATATGTGACATCATCAGCAGTGGATTGCGGGCACGCGAGATATAGTTAGTACAACTAACTATATCGGAGGAATTTCAATGGTTTTGTATGAGTGAAATGTCCAGCTAACTATAACACCCCTAAAATCTTGTTTTTTCAGTGAATTTCTAAGGTTTTTTAAATGCTAATTCCTAACTATATCAGGCCTGAAACCTATGGTTTTTTCAGTGAATATATATATATATATATATATATATATATATATATATATATTACCTACTGGCAGTCACCAGTAGGTATATATAGTTAGGATTTTTTCTCTATGGGATTTTTGAAAATTCTATGTCTAATAACTTTGGCGTTTGTGGACGGAATTGGCTGAAATTTTCAGGAAAATGGAACATTTTGTTTCTGAGCAGCCACTGAAAATTTTGGGGGGGGGGGGGTCGTCAAGGGGGGGCCGAGAAAAAAGGGGGGTCCCAAAACGCGTTTTTCCCATGTTAATTTCCATAGGGCGGTTGGCCTCACTTTTAGCCCGAACGGCTGAATGGATTTGCACGAAACTTGGCAAAATTGTAAGGACTGGTAGCCCGATGTGCCTTTGCTAGGTCTCAATATATGTGCTCCAGTGGATTTTGAGAAATTAACGTTAAAAAAAAAATATATATCTGTAAGCGCGCTCCGGGCAGCGCCCCGGTTCGCGTACCTGACGCGTAACGGAACTTCGCGAAGCGAAGCTGATTGGCTCTCCGGTGTCTGTCAACATTCTAAACAGTCCGGAGCGGCCGCCATCTTGTCTCTCGGTAGGATCGAGAGACAAGAGGAGGCCAAAACAAAGGGGGAAATGACCATAAGGGGGCATAGTAGATCCTCCCTGACCCCCTAGGTTTGATGTGGAGGCTTTAAAAGGGCCCCGCGGGGCAAAAAAAAAAAAGATTTTTTTGGTTTTTTTGCGTGGGGAGCGCCCGGTACGCGCACCGGGAAGCGGTCCGGGGAGCGTACTATAAGGAAAAAAGAATGATAGACTATGATATTTTGAAATATTGTATGTTTATTGATTGTTCTTTTTGTTGTTTTTTTTATTTTTTTTATTTAAGTAGCAGTATTAATGATTATTAAATATAAATGTATTTTTGGAATTGTGCACAGTATACTATAAGTATGAATTTACATTATAATCAATTTGGTACTAGTTTATAAATTAAATATAAAAATGATTAAAGACTCAAATAATTTTTTTAAATTAAATATAATTTTATTTTTCGGATTGTTTTTCAAAATTTAATAGAACGTCTAACATTTGACTGTCCGATATGTCCTCTTGTTGAGTGAACATAACTTCCCACATTTGACCGTCATCATAATGAAGTAAATAATCCACAGATTCTACACATTGTAGAAGTTCATGGTCTCGTGATTCATCCATGAATTCCAAGTCAATGGGTTCAATTATTTCCTCATTGTTCATGTCTAGGACAATGTCAAAGGAAACGTTCTGTTCTCCTTGCATTTTTGTGCTGAAATTTGAATAAAAAATAAATATATCAGTAGAGATAGGGCACTGTTGGGTTTAAGTTCAGACAGGTACTTTTGAGGCATGAAGTAGTACTATTAAAAAGTGCCTGTGAAAAAGCCTATGTAAATTCATAATTATACCACAGAAACCTAAATCAATCCATAATTATAATAAA
The DNA here is from genome assembly GCF_964261635.1 of Lissotriton helveticus. Taxonomy (NCBI): domain Eukaryota; kingdom Metazoa; phylum Chordata; class Amphibia; order Caudata; family Salamandridae; genus Lissotriton; species Lissotriton helveticus. The sequence continues at coordinate 598,945,206 of NC_136073.1, read as the reverse complement.
CAAGCCTTTCTCAATGTCTAACTCTTACAGAGGGATAGTATATAACTATCTGAAAATGTTTTCAAATTTATAAAATAATATCTTACCTTTTAAAAACAAGTTTAAGTTGTGAGTGAAAATGATCTTGCAATGTAGTTCAGGAAGTAGTAGTCAAAATGGCTGTGTTTTTCCCTCTTTTTTTTAATATATATTCAGGTATATAACCAATCAAATGTCAGGTAAAAAAAGTAGAAAATGAAAGTAACATTTTAATTGGTTGTCAATTCCAACACTTCAGATGTGTTTTGTGAAGTAATTTACCTCAGGGTATTTAGAGAGGTCTACAGGCTAAATGGCTAAATGGTATTCCAACCAAATTTGTGAAAATGGTAGGGATTGGTATGTAGTATGAGTTAATCTATATTTGGTGACATTTTCTCCAGGGTTTTTTCTGTAAATTAGTTTCCCACCTTTTTTAATGGTGCGCTTCCCGGTGAGCGCCCCGGTACGCGAACCCGCAGCGTTACGGGAGTCCACCATTTTGTGTTTCGGTCGAATTAAGATACAAGATGGAGGGCAAATAATGTTCAGAATGGGTAGAAGGGGGCACGGTAGACGTATCCTGACCCCCTAGGTTTTCTGAGGGTGGCTGAGGAGGCCCATATGTGCGGAAAAAAAAAAAAATTCAAATTTTCGCGCAGTTAGCGTCCGGTGCGCGTACCGGGTAGCGCTCCGGGGAGCGTACTTTGGTGAAAATTAGTGAAAAAAGTTAGAGTAAAATAATAATTGTGAGTGATCAGATGTAGGGTAGCTCTGAAAAGAGCTTTTGGGTCCTGTGGCTGATGTAGGTACCTACAAGTAGGTACCAATGCACAGTCTTAAATTCAGAATGAAAATTCTGTTTCCCTCATCTAAGAAGTGAACTCCATCTGCTCTGTAGATATCTTGCATGTAGTAACGCAAGTTATTGTTGTACATGGAGCCCATTCCATGGTCTCTCATGTAAGCTGAAACAGACTTATTTACATGCTTCCTCGATTTCTCAATTTGTGGACAAAATTGGTTCGACCACCTCCATTTCTGTCTTTGGCATATATTTGAATATACCAAGGCAGTTTGAGGAAAAAGTGCCATCAATTGCTCAAAGGTGTCCTTTAAAAGCATTTCCAGACCTACCCCAGTCAAAGTGCCCAAATCATTACCTCCACAGTGCACAATTAACAGGTCAGGTTTTGGCAAATGCAAAAAGGTTTTCACCAATGGTATCAATTGGTGACATTTTAATCCTCTGTGGGCAATCCACTTGATTTCCACATTTTGTAAATTGAGGTTAGGTAAATTTCTATCAGCATACCTTTGAGCCCAGTAGATGTAACTATGTCCAACAATCCAGACAGAAAACATGGTGAGAGGAGGTTCCGCTGCAGTCAGATGAAGTGTGGCAATGAAATGGCAGTTGAAAAAATAAGAGTTTAAAATGAAAAAAACTGTGGAGTTTCTGTGTTAATGAAGTAGTAGCAGTGATTGGTGGATTTTGATTGCTGAAAACAGAAAGTTAGGGTGCATGGATGAGTTCTTTGAAAGATGTAATTTGAATGGTCAAGAAAAAATCATTTTATGAAAGATTGCACTGGATATGCAGGTGTACTGAGAGTTCAGAGTTCAATTGAAACATTGTTGTGTGAACTTGCAAACATCAGAGGTCTTTCAGGAGGTGGTTGCTATGCAAAAAAGGCAGAAAGGGCAGAGGGGGGAAGGGTGTTGATTTGAAAAAAGTGAGGGAAGAGTTTTGATTGGGTGACATGAGAGATATGTGTGATGAATTACAGCATTTCTGTGCTTTTTATGGCTGCAGCCTCTGGAGTGCATACCTTTTGCTCTGCTAAAGACAAATTGGTGTGTTTCTGAGACTGTTTTGAAACTCATAAAGTATTTGCTAAGGTGAGAAAAGATTCATTTAATTTAGATAGAGAATAGTATGGTTTAGGGAGAAAATTATGAAGAAAGTTGTGTATTTAAAATGTTGCTTTGTGTCAAGTGTTTTACAAATAGATTTTGTTTCTTTGTGTAACATAGCCATGTTAAAAGTGACGCAAAAATAGTGCAAGGGTCTTACAAAAATGCTTTCATATGTCTTAGGGTATTTTAACTCACTTCCCCATGAATGTATGATTATAATTTGTTTACAAGATGTGTTTAAGAACGTTTTTTTAAATCAATTAGGTTTCTTGATATGTACTGCTAGAGTTTCATAGGTTGCTTGGGGCATATTTTCAAGGCTTTTGAGTTCCTTTGATGTAATTTTTCCCATTTTAATTGAAGACCTTTCCCCGTGGTGCAAGGTCCTTGTAAATATGCCCCCATCTGTGCTTGGCAAATTTAGATTTTAATTCTTTGACTAACATAGCCATGTTAAAAGTGACTCAAAAATGTTGCAAGGGCCTTAAAAAAAACGCTTTCATGTGTCTTAGGCCATTTTAAGTCATTTCCCCTTGAATGTAGGTATATAATTGATTTAGATGATGTGTTTAAAAACGATTTTTGAAAACAATTAGGTTTCTTGATATGTACTGCTAGAGCTTCATAGGTTGCTTGGGGCATATTTATAAGGCCTTTGAGTCTCTCTGATGTTATTTTTCCCATTTTAATTTAAGACCTTTCCCTGTGGTGCAAGGTCCTTGTAAATACGCCCCCATCTGTGCTTGGCAAATTTAGATCTTGATTATTTGACTTACATAGCCATGTTAAAAGTGATCCAAAAATGGAGCAAGGGCTTAAAAAAAACGATTTCATGTGTCTTAGGGCATTTTAAGTCACTTCCCGATGAATGTAGGTATATAATTGATTTAGATGATGTGTTTTAAAACGTTTTTTGACATCAATTAAGTTTCTGGATATGTAGTGCTAGAGTTTCATAGGTTGCTTGGGGCATATTTATAAGGCATTTGAGTCTCTCTGATGTTATTTTTCCCATTTGAATTTAAGACCTTTCCCCGTGGTGCAAGTTCCTTGTAAATATGCCCCCATCTGTGCTTGGCAAATTTAGATTTTAATTCTTTGACTAACATAGCAATGTTAAAAGCGACCCAAAAATGGTGCCAGTGCCTTAAAAAAACGCTTTCATGTGTCTTAGGCCATTTTAAGTCATTTCCCCTTGAATGTAGGTATATAATTGATTTAGATGATGTGTTTAAAAACGATTTTTGAAATCAATTAGGTTTCTTGATATGTAGTGCTAGAGTTTCATAGGTTGCTTGGGGTATATTTAAAAGGCATTTGAGTCCCTTTGATGTTATTTTTCCCATTTTAATTAAAGACATTTCCCCGTGGTGGAAGGTCCTTGTAAATACACCCCCATGTGTGCTTGGCAAATTTAGATTTTGATTATTTGACTTACATAGCCATGTTCCATACAGTTCTCACCTTCTGCGTAGTCTTTGATATGCTAGACTCCATCTGCACTATGAGATACCTAAGCAAAAGAAACACAGGTGATGTGATTGTGAAATGAGGAAAAGAAACTCCACATTTTTCAATTACATCACCTGTGTTTCCTAAGTTTATGAATGACATTGTGCAGATGAGGTTTAGGCCTGTCCACGGACACAGAAGAGGTCTGGCCTTTGTTCAAGAGTGAAGTGGACATGACTTACTTCATTGGTAGGCCTTCACATGTATTATCTCCTCTGTACTCTTCAACAAGCGTAAATTTCATCTGCAACCCTGAGTAGGCCTCACCTTAAACAAACCTCTGGATAGGCCACACCTTATCGTCATCCTGAATCAATCATTTAAAATGTTAGGGACAGATTTATGATAGGTGTATGCCTCTTTTGCGTCACTGTGCGTCACTTTTGTGACGCAGCGGCGGTGCAAAAGATTTGCTATGTGCGACATATTTACAACTTGATGCATCTAGGCAGATGTGTCATGCTGTAAAGTCCCGTGCCACATGAAACCGATGCAGCAGTGATGCAAAAGATGCACCATTTTGCAAGACAGGCCTCACTTCATCTCCAACAAGATAAGAAGCTGAATCTTCTGTAAATGTCAAAATTGTTGTATACACTGCTGAACTTCTGTGTACTCTTTGATATGCTAGACTCCATCTGCACTATAAGATACCTAAGCAAAGGAAACACAGGTGATGTGATTGTGAAATGAGGAAAAGAAACTCCACATTTTTCAATTACATCACCTGTGTTTCCTAAGTTTACGAATGACATTGTGCAGATGAGGTTTAGGCCTGTCCACGGACACAGAAGAGGTCTGGCCTTTGTTCAAGAGTGAAGTGGACATGACTTACTTCATTGGTAGGCCTTCACATGTATTATCTCCTCTGTACTCTTCAACAAGCGTAAATTTCATCTGCAACCCTGAGTAGGCCTCACCTTAAACAAACCTCTGGATAGGCCACACCTTATCGTCATCCTGAATCAATCATTTAAAATGTTAGGGACAGATTTATGATAGGTGTATGCCTCTTTTGCGTCACTGTGCGTCACTTTTGTGACGCAGCGGTGGTGCAAAAGATTTGCTATGTGGCGACATATTTACAACTTGATGCATCTAGGCAGATGTGTCATGCTGTAAAGTCCCGTGCCACATGAAACCGATGCAGCAGTGATGCAAAAGATGCACCATGTTGCAAGACAGGCCTCACTTCATCTCCAACAAGATAAGAAGCTGAATCTTCTGTAAATGTCAAAATTGTTGTATACACTGCTGAACTTCTGTGTACTCTTTGATATGCTATACTCCATCTGCACTATGAGATACCTAAGCAAAGGAAACACAGGTGATGTGATTGTGAAATGAGGAAAAGAAACTCCACATTTTTCAATTACATCACCTGTGTTTCCTAAGTTTACGAATGACATTGTGCAGATGAGGTTTAGGCCTGTCCACGGACACAGAAGAGGTCTGGCCTTTGTTCAAGAGTGAAGTGGACATGACTTACTTCATTGGTAGGCCTTCACATGTATTATCTCCTCTGTACTCTTCAACAAGCGTAAATTTCATCTGCAACCCTGAGTAGGCCTCACCTTAAACAAACCTCTGGATAGGCCACACCTTATCGTCATCCTGAATCAATCATTTAAAATGTTAGGGACAGATTTATGATAGGTGTATGCCTCTTTTGCGTCACTGTGCGTCACTTTTGTGACGCAGCGGCGGTGCAAAAGATTTGCTATGTGGCGACATATTTACAACTTGATGCATCTAGGCAGATGTGTCATGCTGTAAAGTCCTGTGCCACATGAAACCTGTGTCAGTTTTCATATAGGTGTTTTGTTGCAGGGTATGCATTTATTTGCATGAAAGCCCTGTCAAACTAACACAGTGAAATTTAGAAGATTTCACTGAGTCAGCTTTATAGCATTGCTGAATCAAATCCTTACGCTTGTTTGAAACAGGCATAAGGAGTGATGCACCATGCAATGTGAGGCTTCCTCCTGTGCATTGCAGTAGACATGTCGCGCTTACGACGTGATTCCTGCAATGTGCTGCTTTTGCAGCACAGATGCGTGACGCATCTGTGCTGTTTTTGCTCAATGGTGCTCCACATTGTAAATGCGGCACACCATAGTTGTCAGAGCAGCGGTGCACATTAACTGGTGCTTCCGTGGGGATGCGCCAGTTAACATAAATCTGCCCCTTTACATTTAAGTATGAGCAGGGGACACAGAGTCGGTGAGGCTTATCCAAGGTTAAGAAGAGATGAGTCCTGTTCACTGAAAACTTGGACATAGGCCTCACCTCCTCAGCATCGCTGGACATGGCTAAATAATAGCTGCAAAATGTTACTCTTGTTAAACAATTTTACTATTATAATCTCTGAGATTTGTCTCTTACTCTGCAACATCTCATTGTTGTTCTCTTTCTTTAAAGATAACGACAACATCAACCATGAGTGATAATGAGCAATCAGTTGATCTCGACCTTATCATTGAACTTGTAATTGAAACGTCAGTGGAAGTAGATCCCTTGGATGATTTAAATCCTGAGGATGATGAAGAACATGATGAGGATGCCGATTTGTCAGAATTGTATGACATAGGGTGGGAAGCTGACCTGCTTGAGCCTATGGAACTATAAACATTTATTTTTAAAATTAAACGGAAATAAAAAGTAAAAATTCAAACCGTTTCATTTAAAATTAAACACAACTTCAAAAACAGGTTATGTGTAGTGTCTTGAATGAAATAGTAAAATATGCTCATAAAATTAGATCAGATTCACATATAAAACAGCACAGGTAAAATGTAGAAGCATTCCATTTCTTTGCTACTATTTGTGATTTCTAAATTTGCCAATGCACTAAAAATTATTCTATGTAAAAAAAAAAAGTAGTGTGTTAAATTTTTGACGACTGTTATTGATTTACTGTTTGGTAATAGTGGTTAATAACATTTTTTATTATATTTTACCACAGATTGAACTGCAGATCATTTCAAAATTAGAGAATGCCGTCTAAGGATAGAATCCGAAAGGCTACAAAACGTCAAAGACAGCAGGTTCATCAATTATTGCAGCAGTCCTCTACAATAAAAAATCGTCAAGTCACCAAGAAAGCTCCGGGTAAGACAACAAAATCATTCATAAGAAACATTTGTAGTAAAAAAAGTAGTACTACAGAAAATGTTTTAGTCCAGAAAAAGAGAAGCAATTTAAACGGAAAGGAAAGGCCAATCAAAAATGTTACTGCTAGAGCAGGAGATAACTCTGTGCATGATAGTAGAAGGAAACAACAGTTTAGGGACATTCGTAGACGAATGTTCCACAACAGGATAATTGGCAATTTGTTAAAAAATATTAAGAAAGGTCAACAGAAAGTGGTTTTTTATAAGAGAAAAAAAAAAGTTGAGAAAGTTATTGATCAGGCATTTGAAATTAAGCGAAAGTTATTTATTTTGATAATCAATAGAATTAGGAAGCTAAACAAGGCAATTTATGATTTCAAAAGAAATAGTAGATGGAAGAGAATAGTTAATCATAGTAATTTTTGTGAAGTTTTTTCAGGAGAATGGATGCATAGTTCAAGTTGTGAGGCATTTTTTAATGAGGAGAGTTATTTCCAGGATAATGATTTGGTGCATGCAGTTGACACCAGTGGTCGAGCTTATGAGGTGAAAGATGGTTGTCCAGTTGAAAAAGAAAAACTTGTGACAACAGAGGCAGAAGAGGTGTTAGGTAATGAGGTTTTAGGAAGACGTCCTAAGGGACCTGTGTACACCTGGAAGTGTAGTAGTATTTGCAGTGTGCGACAGGATTCCATCAATTTGCTTTGTGATTTTGTACGGACATTTAATAAGAAAAGTTTGAAGCAGAAAATGATGTTGTTGCAAGAATTAGATCCTTGCAGAGTGAGAGAAGTGACAGGTTTGCATGGTCATTCACTGGCTTGTCTTTCCAGGAGAGTATGCCAGAGTGTTTTTCATCATTTCAGGATGCTAGCAGTGCATCATAATAAAGTGAGGAAATTAGTTAGAATGTTGTATTATGCTAAGAGTCCAGCAATTATGCTTAAACAATTATGCGCTGCTCTTTTGCATGGTTCTGAAATAGATGTGAAGAATATTTGTGAAGAAATTGAGTTTTGTTACTTTGGAAGTAAAGAGGAGAATGTTGAAATTGACCCAGAAGAAGAGGGTAATGTGGAAGATAGTGTACAGGTTTCCAGTACAGATAATTTTCAGAAGGAAATTGCCACGTTTCAGGTGAAATCAAGTGAGAGGCCTAATTTCACTTGTGTGTGTTGTCGACGCACTTATTATAAGAATCAGACTAAGTTAGTGGATTTATATGCGAAAAGTGAAAGGGAAAATAATAGTGAATGGAAGGATTTCGCAACATACTTGATGGTAGAAAATTGTTTTGATTTGGGATTGGATCAACGTGTGTGTACTTATTGTTGTAACAAATTAAATCAAAACCAGATGCCTGCTAGAGCGGTTCATAATAATCTGGAATTGGTTGAGATTCCTTCTGAATTGAAGGATTTAAATACTTATGAATCTATTTTGATTCAAAGTATCCATCCCTTTCAGGCTATTGTAAGAATGGAGCCAAAGACAGGGAAATTGCCTACATCAGATTTACAGAGAGGATTAAAGGGAAGAGTTGTTTATTTGCCTCTAGATTTGAAGAAAAACATTAATACAATTGGAGTAGAAAAAGTGGAAGAGGAACCTCTGGTTATCTTAGTTAATGGGGTTCCGACAAAGAGTAAGAAAATATGGCAAGATTTAGTGGATGTTAGGAAAGTCAAAAAGGCAACATTGTATTTGAAAAAAAATAATAAGTACTATAAGAATGTATATGTTGCAGAAGAGGAAGTAAGTGAAGAAGAGGATAGCGATTTGTGTGCTGGTCAAATTGAGAAAGTAGAACCCTCTAAAAGTGAAGAAATATATGAACATTATAGTGTTCATCCTTTGCATTCCAAGGAAGTCATGGGGAATGCTATTGAGTTGTTTCAAATGAAACAAGCCAAAGGGAGTCCCATTAGTGTTTGGGAGGAAAGTTTGGAAGCTCGGTGTTTCCCACAGCTATTTCCAACAGGTCAAGGAGGAAGATATGATGAGCGACCTCATCAAATTCCTGCTTCTGAATACCGGACTTTACGATTGTATGCAGAAGATCCTAGGTTTCGACAATGCATTCCCTATTTGTTTCATCTCCTGTTTGAAAGCGATCTGTCTGGACTGTCATATGCAGTGAACCACATCTTGAAAAGTGGTATACAGATGCAAAACATCTCGGCAAGTGACTTTATGGATAAAGTCAATGTGCAAGACAGTATTTTGGATTCTCACCTGATTAATCTCATGGCGTGTCAGCGTGGTACTAATGAGTACTGGTACCGTCGTCATGGTGATTTAAAATGTATGCTGAGGAACTTAGGAACTCCCACATGGTTCCTCACTCTGAGCTGTGCCGAGTATGGCTGGGAAGACTTACTTGAATTTCTACGAGAGGCAAATGGAAACATTGAAAATATCGAATTCAGGACACCCGGAGAACTGTGCTCTTTGGATCCAGTGAATGTATGCAGGTACTTCAATCATAGATTTGAAGCTATGATGTCTTTCATCATGAACAAGAGAAATCCACCTCTTGGAGAGGTGTTGGATTTCTTCTGGAGAAAGGAGTACCAAGCAAGAGGTGCTCCTCATATACATATGCTGCTGTGGATCAAGGATGCACCTAAATTTGGAACAGATCCAGAAGACTTAGTGATGAGTTTCATAGAACAGTATTCTACATGTGCTGTTCCAAACGCAAAGGAGGACAAAAGCCTAAGAGAACAAGTTCTACGCTTCCAAAGCCATCGTTGCGGAAAGTACTGTCGTCGTAAATTCAGAAACAAGGACAAGTTCTACACCAAATGTCGTTTCGCCTTTCCACGACCGGTGATTTCTAAAGGAAGAGTGAACAGTTTGATGTCTTCGCTGCGACATAATGTGATGAAGAAATCACCTAAAAACACATACAATTTGAAAAGGAACGAAGAGTCCAAGTACATCAACGACTACAACCCAGTGATTTTGTCCATGTGGAATGCTAACATGGATATACAGTTTGTGGCTGATAACTGTATGGCTGTGGCTCGGTATGTGACATCTTACATCACCAAAAAAGAAAAGACAGAATTGAAGGATATGTGGGAGGACATTTCCCATGAAAAGAGCCTCAGCAAGAAGTTGTACAGTTTCAGTCTGAAGATGTTGTCACATCGAGAAATCGGAGCTTACGAATGTTCTGACCGGTTGTCTTCAGCAAGTCTCTATGCCAAATCCAGGAGTATCGTTTGGGCGAGTCTTGGTCTTGCTGCAACGCGTAATCGAGTTCTGAAACCTGTGCGGGAAATTGAGTATTTGGCGGAAAAGGAGCCGAACAGTACCGATATTTTGAAGACCAACATGTTGGATACATATTATCCAAATCGAAGCAGTCACCTCGAGAATGTTTGTCTGTATGAGGTTCTACAAAATTACATATTCAAGAGGAACATCAAAGAAGATATTGATAAAGGAGTGTATGCTGTAATTGGAAGTGAGGGATGTCTGGTCAAGCAAAGAAAATGCCACTTGGTAAACCATCGAAAATTGAGTGGCGAATCTCCTGAAAAAAAGGAGTTTTTCTATTTAGCACTTTTGCAACTTTTTAAGCCTTGGCGTGCAGAAGAGGAACTGCTTGGAGATTTCCTCAGTTACGAAGACTCTTTCACTGCCGCCAAGGAGACCATAGAATGTCCTGTTTTTCCCAACTATCTAGAAATGTTGAATGCGGAAATCGAGCAGGAAGCAACGATTGCAGCCGAGATTGCCAGAGACAGTTCTCAGGACAGTCAGAGTTCTGTTTCATTGAGTCAGGATCCACTAGGAGGACCTGTTATCGAAAATGAAGCTGCCACTGCCATGAATGAAGTGGAAAGAGCCATGGCACATGCTCAGGAGGATGCGGTTAACTTAGAAGACTTGGAAAGACAACTCAACGTTGAGCAGAGGAAAATATATGACGAAGTTACCAACCAAATTGATCATGGATTAAGTCATGAGAAGAAAGAGTGCTCATGTACATCGTTGAAGCCTGTCCGATTGTACGTGAGTGGAGAAGCGGGAACTGGAAAAAGTTTCCTCATTAAAGCAATTTCATGTTATTTGCAGAAAAGGACTGAGTCATCGCTGTCTTGTGTTGTCACCGCTCCAACTGGACTGGCAGCACATAACATTAAAGGTATTACTTTGCATCGTCTACTGATGCTGCCAGTGGAGCATGATAACAAATTACAATACCACAAGTTATCTGGAGATGCTTGTTGTGAAGTTTCAAGAGTCTTGAAGAAAATGAAACTTCTTATCATTGACGAAGTAAGCATGGTTTCCAATGTCATGCTTGCCTTTGTGCATTTGAGAATGCAAGAAGTTCTCAAAACAGAGTATGATGTGTTATTTGGTGGCAAACACATCATTGTTTTCGGTGATCTTCTGCAGCTGACACCAGTGAAAGGACAATCTGTGTTCAAAATGCTCACGCATGAAGATACCAGGAAGTGCCTAGGGAGCATTGGCAACGTTAATATATGGTTAAACTTCAATTATGCTGAACTGCATGAAAATATGCGTCAGGCGAAGGATGAAGATTACAAGAATATTCTACAAGATGTTAGAATCGGAAAAGTGACCGAGCATGGGAAAGAAGCTTTACATGCTTGATTACTGTCAAATTTGTATCCAGAACAAGACGTTGTGCCTGAGAATATTTTTCAGAAAATTACTGAAAAGAAATCTGGAATATGTTTGATGCCAACTCTTGCAGAATGTGCCATCTTCAACAACAAAATGTTGTATTTAGAAAACCAAGAGATTGTGAAACTGGAAGGTATTGACAGAGTAGAGCATATGGGATCAACAATTATTTTGTCTGAGAATTTGAAATCAAAATTGGATTCATTAGAAAAGAGTATATCTAAAACTGCGGGTTTTGAAAAGACTCTGAATGTGTGCTTAAATTGCCGTATAATTTTAAGAAGGAATTTACATGTTGAAAGAGGTCTGGTAAATGGATCAATGGGTAATGTTGTTGATTTTGTGAAATACAGAAATAGGGATGAAATTGAATTTTTAAAAATTAAATTTGATGGCATTGAGGAAGTACAGCTAATTGGTCGTTGCTCTGCTAGGTTTTTGCTTGTGAAAGACTTATATGTTCGCCGTAAGCAGTTTCCTGTTTGCTTGGCATATGCGGTGACAATCCATAAATCGCAAGGTTTAAGTGTAGACAGTGCATTGGTGAATATTGGCAGTTCTGTGTTCAAGGAGGGTATGGCATATGTGGCATTGTCACGAGTCAGAACTTTATCAGGATTGTACTTGATTGAGTGTGATGTCACAAACATTTGTGCGGATCTAGACTGTGTTAAGGAATACAATAGGTTAAGAAGAGAGTATGCGCCACATTTGCCTCAATATCCTTTGTTTGAGAAACGTGTGGTAGGCCGGAAACGAAGAATGTGACCAATAGTAGGGAGGTTGTAGCAAAAAGACGAAAAGTCGATGAACCCGAAATTATAAGCAGAAAGAAAATGGATTCTGTTGAAGATGTTGTTGGTTTTCAATTTGAAAACAGTTCTGGTGTCAACTGCTATGCTAATGTAGTGGTTAATATTTTGTTTTCTCTAGAAACTTTAAAACAAGAGATTGTGGTCAATTCGGATCAGAGATTTTGCAGTTTGTTGAATTCTGTGTTAGAGAAATGTAGCACTGATAGAACAAAAATAGAAAGTGTGTCTGAAATTCGAAATCTGTTAGACAGATATTCAGGTCAAACACAATTCTATCAAAATATTCAGCAAGATTGTCAGGAGTTTTTAATGTATATGCTTGATGTATTGCATGATGAAGGTGTAGATGTAGATCACCTGTTTGGGCTTTCTTATCAATGGCAGCATGACTGCGAGAACTGTAGGGTATCAAGTACTACTAGTGTAGACTCAGAAAAATTTATATATTTAACTTTGCCAGACAGTAAATCAGTGTCCTTTAATAAGCTAGTAAAAGCAGCTGATCACAACATGGAGTGTAGCCAATGTAAGTCTGAAATGTTGTCAACATTATTTATACAAACATATGGCCAGTATGTCATTTTAATGTTCCAACGATGTAGGCCTGATGGAACAAAATTGACAACTTTGATTAAAAATTTTGTGGCTTCACAGTTGTCAATATCAGGAAGGACTTTTGTAACTGCAGCAATTATATATCATGACGGTCCTTCAATAACATCAGGACATTACACAGCTTATTTAAAGTCTAGAAATGGCTGGTCATTCTGCAATGATTCTGTTTTAACTTTCAAAAAAAAATTGCCTTTTGACCTTAAAAATTCTTACCTGGTGTTTTTAAAACCAAAATTTTAGGGAAAGAATCTCGGGATGTGCTCTGAGGAAATTCAAGAGGTTCTAATGGCTCCTACACAATTTGGCCTTGAGGATAAGTGTAGTACAGAGTCAAAAGTTATTTTTGAGTTTTAAATAGTTCCTGGAAAAAAAGAAGGTTTTCTTACAGAAAGTGGTGGGCACGGATTAGTTAAAGGACAACGGAGTATTTCCCAAAGCAAACGGTGTTCTTACCATAACACTTGACGTCATGGAAAAATAACTGCACCTTGAATGAGTTCAGAAAAACTGTTTCTTTTTATAAGCTAATTCAAGCAGCCAATAAAAACATGGAGTAGAGGTAATGTAAGTCTGCAATGCTGTCTAGATTATTTGACCAAACTTTTGGTTATAATGTCATTTTAAAATTCCAACTATATAAACCTGATGAAAGTAAGTCTTCAACTTTAATTACAAATGTTGTGGCTACATAGTCGTTTATTTTATGAAAGACATTTTTAACTGCAGCTATTATATGACATGATGGTCCTTTGACAAGATCCGCTTATTACACAGCTTATTTAAAATGTAAAAAAAGCTGCTGTTTCGTAAATAATTCCTATTTGACTACGATACAATGTTGCCTTTTTACTTAAAAATATTCTTACTTTCTGTTTTCAGAAAAGAGAATTTAGGGTAGGTAACTGGACTATAATGATTCTAGGGGTTGATATAATTTTATCTACTCTTTTAAATTGCTTTGTGATTAAAAGTGATGTAGAGAATTAAATAATTGTAGTAGTCATAGAGGTAGTGTAAGTCTACTTCATAGTAAGCAGTATCAGTGTCATAGGAAATGTAGAACATGAGTGAGCAAGAAGGGTAAGATATTACTAGTCCAGGATTGTGAAAGTGATCTTGAACGTTTTCTTTCTGAAAGTTGCGGAAATACAAAATGACGGGATTTGCTTAGAAGAATTCCAAGAGTTATAAATGGCTCTTACACGATTTGGCCTTGTGGAAAAGTGCGGTAGAGAGCGAGAAGTCATTTATTGTATGCAACATATTTGTCAAAATGATGGAGCTTTTCTTTCAGAAATTGGCGGGCTGAAAATAATAGCAGCACAACAGAGTGTAAGCTGTTCATAGGATATCCTTCGACGTCATGGAAAGTAAGTTACTTTTCAGGAGTTCTGATTTCTGATTGGTTATGTATATGGGTTTTTTAAACACAATCATTTTGATTGTGGTTTTTTTTCCCCGCTGTTATATGATGAATACCTTCAAGTCACTATTTTTAGTGAAATTTGATCAATTCTGAGAACAGCAAAAATAAACCATTTAACATGTATAATTAATTCGGTACTTTTTGTATTTATGATATACATTTAGAACTGTGTAGTAGGCATGGAGAAGCTGAGGCTTCTATAAGTGTCAAAGTTGTTGCATACAGTGCTCACATTCTATGTAGTCTTTCATATGATAGACTACATCTGCACAATGAGATACGTAAGCAAAGGAAACACAGGTGATGTGATTGTGGAATGAGCAAAAAAAATTGCACGTTTTTCAATTAAATTACCTGTGTTTCCTAACATTACACATCACATTGTGTAGATGAGGTTTAGGCCTGTTCCAGGAGACAGAGGAGGTCTCACATTTGTTCAAGAGTGCAGTGGACATGACTCACTTCGTTGGTAGGCCTGCACATGTATTATCTCCTCTATACTCTTCAACAAGCCTAAATTTCATCTGCAACCCTGAGTAGGACTTACCTGAAACAAATCTCTGGATAGGCCACACCTTATCAGCATCTAGAAACAATCATTTAAAATGTTAAGTGCAGATTTATGATGGCCATACGCCTCTTTTGCGCCGCTGTTCCGTCACTTTTGTGACGCAGCAGCAGTGTAAAAGATGCACCATGTTGCAAGATAGGCCTCAGTTCATCTCCAGCAAGATACCGTCAGTTTAAAATGTATATAATTAGGACTGTGTAGGGGGCATGCAGAAGCTGAGGCTTCAGTAAGTGTCAAAGTTGTTGCATGCAGTGCTGCACTTCTGGGTACTCTTTCATATGCTGGACTACATCTGCACAATGAGATACCTAAGCAAAGGAAACACAAGTGATGTGATTGTGAAATGAGCAAAAGAAATTGCACGTTTTTCAATTACATCACCTGTGTTTCCTAACATTACACATCACATTGTGCAGATCAAGTTTAGGCCTGTCCAGGGAAACAGAGGAGGTCTGGCCTTTGTTCAAGAGTGCAGTGGACATGACTCACTTCATTGGTAGGCCTGCAAATGTATTATCTCCTCTGTACTCTTCAACAACTCTAAATTTCATCTGCAACCCTGAGTAGGCCTCACCTCAAACAAACCTCTGGATAGGCCACACCTTATCGTCATCCTGAACCAATCATTTAAAATGTTAGGGACAGTTTTATGATGGCTGTGCACCTCTTTTGCGCTGCCGTTGCATCACTTTTGTGAGACAGTAGCAGTGCAAAAGATGCACCATGTTGCAAGATAGGCCTCACTTCATCTGCATCAAGATACTGTTAGTTTAAAATGTATATTTTTAGGACTGTGTAAGGGGCCTGGAGAAGCAGAGGCTTCTGTAAGTGTCAAAGTTGTTGAAAAACTGTTTTTCCTTCAATCTTTTCCCTTGTCTTTTCTAATTTTTAAATACATGTTTTAATATTTTTCAAATGTTTGTTCTCTCTTTCACAGATTGAAAGTATAAAAATAACAAGTGACTAAGTTAACGACAATTATAAGGTAAATGTTTTGTACTCTTTTCGTTACATTTCTATCACATTTAACTTCTATTAGTTCCACTGCTTCATTTCTTTAATCCTCACTTATCTGCCTTTGCTACTTCCCTCATTCCTTTCTCTATTACTTAATTACTCTACTCCTTCCACTCTTTTTCTTAGTCCCTCTCTTCTCATAGTTCCTCACTCCTGTTCACTCACTCCGTCTCTATTACTCTCACTATCTCTGACTCATCACTCTTTCACTACTTGTTCATTATGCTTTCTCCCTGTAGTTCAAACACACTAAGGGGCATATTATCAACACAGGTGATAAAATTATCGCTGCTTTTATTGGCAGAAAACTGCTGCAAAAGTGGCTTTAGCGGCAGTTTTCTGCCGCAAAAGCGGCTTTAGCGGCAGATTTCTGCCGATAAAAGCAGCAAAACCTTTATCGCCTATGTTGATAATATGCCCCTATGTTATTTACATTTCTTTGCTGTTTCAATCATTCTTTTTCTGTTACTTCTTCTTTTCTGTATTCTGTTTTTTCTCTCTGTTATTCCTCATGTTTTAACCTTAGTCACTATCATACATCTTGTTTTATTCCTATTTACTTTTGCTCACTGTTTTCTTAACACTTTCCCTCAGGATTGTTCTTTTAGTCCGGTTCTATCCCTACCTCTCATTCCACATCCTTTACTATTTTTCTTCTTATTTTGCTCTCCTTCTCTTGTTTTTTTTTTGTTATTTTTTTTATTGCGCTAACGGGGCGCTCTCCGGTGCGCGCACCGGGAAGCGCACCAATGAGAAAAATGAAGTTAAGAGTGCTTAAAATTTGAGTAATTTTTTAAAAATGGGAGGTAGTTCTGAAAATAACCTTTTTTTAATGTTTTTGTTGTTTTATATTTTATTTTGATTTTTCTGAACATTTTTTGTTTTTTTTGTATTTTTTGAACAATTTTATGTTTTTTTGTGGTTTTTTGGGGGGGAAACAACGAAAAACAGCCATTATAAAAGGCTCAACAAAGAACAAGAAACAAAAAACTGGGAATTAACAGTGGCTCGAGAGGAGAAAAAATAAAAATAAAAAACTACTGCTTTCTTCTCTTGCTGCAGTTGTGGTTGTCGATGGAAGCATTAATAAGGTGAATGCTTAGTTCCCCGTAGCAGAGGGTCTTTCCGCAAAAAATGCAGACCATTTTTATTACACCAAATTTATCTTGTATATTTGGTACTGTTTCGCGCCCTTCTGGTGCTGCAAATGAAGATTCACCTGATGAGGTGCTGGCCTGATGGTCTCTTTTTTTCTGAGCCAGATCCCGTACCTCAGCTTGTGCCAGATTGTTAGGGTGCCACCTCTGCATGTGGCGGATCATTGTGTAGTTCCCAAATGAATATTTTTTATTTGGGTTGCCCCTGGACAGGACATCTTTGCAAATTAAGCATGTTGCCTTCGGGGCATTCACTTTTTTTTGCCCAGCAGGAATGGAAAAATACTGCCATATGTAATGAACTTTGACATGGCTTTGTCTTGGTTCTTCAGGCAAGTATGTTATGGTTTGTTGGTCCTCATCATCTTCTTCCTCCTCTTCTTCAACTCCTGGAAGGATCTGTGGTGGTGGACCTTCCTTTCTGGGTGGTGGTGGTGGTGGGGGTGCACTAGCTGCAGCTACTACTGAAGCCATGTCTCACAGATAGGTCTTGCTTTCTCAAAGAAAAAAGTAAGAAGGAGGAAAAGAGGAGGGGGCTTTCATCATTTGTAGAAAAAAAAGTTGAGAACCAATGAAAAGTGTTATTTTCAGGTCACATGTCCCGACGCGCTTACGCTACGCGCCCCGGCGCGCTTACGTTTCGCGCTCCGGGTCGCGCCACGGAGCGCTTCCGGGTACGTTTACGGAGCACGTCGAAGAAACGCATGACGCTGTTACGCGATGCGTCACGTTTACGCGGCGCATCACGCGACTACGCTAAACGTCATCATGTTGTTTTCGTTCGCGGGAGCAGCGCTCACGGAACGCTCCCCGGTACGTTCACCGGTACGTGCCCCGGGAGCGCCCCGGGGCGCGTACCGGGGCACATAATTAAAAAAAAAAATATTTACACATTTTAAAATTTCTAATAAAAATTATTACTTTCATACATATAGATATTTGCTACTAAAAAACCTATGAAATTCACTGAAAAAACCATAGGTTATAGACCATATATAGTTAGGAATTAGCATTTACAAAACCATTGAAATTCACTGAAAAAACCATAGGTTATAGACCATATATAGTTAGGAATTAGCATTTACAAAACCTTATTTTACTCACACAAAACCATTGAAATTCCATATATAGTTAGTTGCACTAACTATATATCGCGCACCCGCAATCCACTGCTGATCATGTCACATATTACATCATTCATGACATGGTCAGTGACATCACTGATGACATCACTGATGACATCTCAAATGACATCACTGATGACATTACTGATGACATCTCAAATGACATCACTGATGACATCACTGATGACATCTCATTTGACATTACTGATCACATCACTGATGACATAATTCATGTGATAATACGATGAACCTCTTCAGACTCTAATATAACCTTAGATACACTCAGTGTAAACAGACACTCACAGACTGTCACTCATCCATGGAGTTACTCACACACCTAGTCAGTCATGCAAAGAATCAATCACACCTCCATTTCCTCAACTATACAGTTATACACACCTTACTTATTCAAACATATACTAACACATATTTACTCTCTTATACAATCCCTGATACAAGTTCACAATGATCCATACAGCCACTCACACATTCACTGGCTCTTATGCACAGTTATTTATATATGTCAACTCTCACATAAACTGTGTTTTACATATGTACTTACTTTGACATGTAGCACTGAGATATCCATTCACTCACCAATACACTCATGCACACAGTCAACCGCCCATACAGCTGTTTCCACATGCACTTTTGAACCCATATATCTAGTGAATCAACTGCTCACACATCTTTACACAGAGTCATACACCCCCCAGCCACCCACACACACACTCAGTCTCCCATACAAATACTTGGGCAACCAATCAATAACCCATATAGTTACTCATATAGCTACTGATCAACACATGCAGCAGTTTACAGAACAACAGACATAATGATGCACAAATTATAACAGTTTAGTCACTAACCCATGCACTCTGTGAGACACATTTAATCCCTCACTCATACAGTCAGTCATGCACCTACTAAATCCTTCATCCAGACACTTATAAATCCACTCATTCTTCAATATGTAAGACATATTTTAACTTTAGAGAAACATAAAGTCACTGGATGTAGTCATCAGTGATGTCATCAGTGATGTCATTTGAGATGTCATCAGTGATGTCATCAGTGATGTCATTTGAGATGTCATCAGTGATGTCATCAGTGATGTCACTGACCATGTCATGAATGATGTAATATGTGACATGATCAGCAGTGGATTGCGGGTGCGCGATATATAGTTAGTGCAACTAACTATATATGGAATTTCAATGGTTTTGTGTGAGTAAAATAAGGTTTTGTAAATGCTAATTCCTAACTATATATGGTCTATAACCTATGTTTTTTTCAGTGAATTTCAATGGTTTTGTAAATGCTAATTCCTAACTATATATGGTCTATAACCTATGGTTTTTTCAGTGAATATATATATATATATATATATATATATATATATATATATATATATATATATATATATGCAAACCTTTGTCCCTCTTCTATCCCTCTGCTACCCTTCTCAATCCAAATAACTGACTAACATCCACCACTCAAATTGCTTTCATATTTCACTATACTAATTCAACACTAATGCTTGAATGGGTTCCAGAGTAGTGTGCTACTCACCAAAAAAAGCACTTCAAACCCCCATCAGGGGTAACAATTGTTATATAAATGCACACATTTCCCTCTTCTATCCCTCCGCTATGCTTCTCAACCCAAATAACTGACTAATATCCACCGCTCAAATTACTTTCATATTTCACTATACTTTTTCAACAATAATCCTTCATGGGTTCTGGAGTAGCCTGCTACTCGCCGAAAAAGCAATTTGACCCCTCATCAGGGGTAGTAAGTGCTATATAAATGCAATTACAATACAATACAATTTAAAGTCACTTCAACAATGCCACAGGACTAATACTCAATTGATGGTTCTTATGGTGATGATGTCATTGTAATGTCTCAGTAGTATTCACTAGGTCATACCATCAGATAGGGATGCTGAGTGTATTCCCCTATGAAGGGCATATGGTTGAGTGGGCCTTAATATGACATTTTGGGCATATTTGCAAGCCCCTATCGCCACGGTAATGTCCCTTTTTACGACGTTCCGGTTGTGATAGGGCATTCGCCTTATTAACAAGGCAGCATTAAGCCACTTAACGTGGCTTAACGCTGCCTTGTATAAGGCAACCTTTCACAATATGCTTAGCATGAAAGGGGAGGGCAATGGGTGTTGCTGTTGGCGTTCCACAGCATCACCCATTGATTCTGATGCTGCCCCCATTCACAAGGGAGGGTGTAAATAGGAGCAGCGCCAGAATTAAGACCGGGGAAAACCTGGTCTTACCCTGGCGCAATGAGGAGAAATGTTTCATTTCTCCTCGTTTTTGCTGTTTCACACAGCAAAAGACCAATGATTGTTTATGTACAGGAAGGTCCCCCTTCCTGCAAATAAACAATAATTTTTTTTAAATGCCGTTTTGCAACTTCTATGTGTGCACTGCATTAATTAGCACACAAAGAAGTTACAAAAACGCATTTAAAGATTGTTTATGTGCAGGAAGGGGGTGCCTCCCTGTACATAAACAATCTTCGCCTACAGGGCGACACCCTTGCATTATAGTGCAAGGAGGCCTGCGTTGGTGCTAGGCTGCTAAGTGTAGCGCCAGAGCAGGGATAAACGCAGGGCTTCACCATATTCTTGTAAATATGGTGCGGCCCTGAGTTTCTGAAGTGGCGGAGTGAGGCATTAAGCCAGGAAGGCTAACGCCTCACTCAGCCACTTGCCTTGTACATATGCCCCTTTGGGTCAATAAAATGTCCTGTCTGATTCCTGGGCGGGGTTTAAAACCATCAGTACTGTGAATGATTTGTTTTTGGAGCACTGTTGGACGCCTGCTGGTACACAGAACTCTACACCTCGGAGACAATGAGTGGACTAAAGGCTAACACCACACTCCCTTGTGCAGGCACACGTGTGGATGAGGAAGCATGCCCGGGCGCTTCTGACTGTGGTTACGGTGACCAGAATTTCAAAGCCAATTACATTTCACAAACATAGAAGAAGGACTTTAACTTTACTTCAAGCGATGAGAGCTCTCATCAGCAGAGAATTACAGAACAGGCACAAAGAACATACATAAAATGTAATTCTTAAACCCAGTAGCTTGCCTGTTAATTAAATTGCTTTCTTGAAACAACTGCTAATTGTCCCTGCTTTGTAAAACATAAAAAACACCTCCCACCGTTTTCAGTCGACCCTCTCTAAAAACCGGGACATGAGCTAGATTTCTTGAAAGTTGCTGGGACAGCTGGTTAAAAACAAGGACCGTCCTGGCAAAACGGGGACGCCTGGTCACCCTAACTGTGGTGGCACTGTGAGAGAAGGAAGCTGTGCAGCGGTGCTCCCACTTGTGGCCTGCAGGGGTACTGTCGGGCGCCTGCCAGTGCTGGTCACTGCGCAGCCCTGCTGAGCGTCTGTGGAGGGATCAGTTGGTTGATGTTGAGAGCTGTGGAGCTGGGTCACGCGGAGCGGCTGACCAGAGGCCACCCACTGAAAAGGTGAGGCAGCAGCCCAGCACTGCTGCAGTGATGAGATCACGCCATCAGACAGTATGGGCCACATGTTCACTCGCAGTAAGACAGGAATAAGGCTGTCCAGCACACAGCATCCAGCTCATGACTGTGAGTTGGGTAGCTTCTGTGCAAACACAGTTTTTCAAGCTTCGCAAAAGGTGGCCTGATCCTGCACCCACCGTCCACAGCCCGAGGTCTGGAGCTATCAAGCTAACATAAGGAGGCCTGGTGCTGCCTGATAAGAGACTACGCCCAAGGGAAGGCAAGGTCCTTTGGGAGGGAGACGCCAGCAGCCGCGCTGATCTATTGAATAATGACACATGCAGCGCAGTGAAAGACAAGGGCAAACATTCCAGCAATTGAAACTTTTGTCATTGTGGCACCCCAGTTGATGTACCCAAATGGCTATTGTGGGTGTAAAGGCTTGCGATGTATTTAGCTGTGAGTGCAGTGGAGGACAACAGGAAGAGGCCATTGCTGCTGCACCTTGAAGGCACGGAAATTTATAAATGATCCCTCACACTCCCCGGAGCTGGGCTACCACACACTTTAAACACAATAGTTGCGGCCCTTAGAAACCATTTTGGACCAATGGCAAATACCGACTATGATAAACAAAAACTCCTTCTCCTGATTTTGATAACAAGACTTATAATGCTATCCTATCCTAGGCAGAGATTGCACAAGTCGGGAAATCAGTCTAGGCATGGGTTACCAAATTTACAACTTAATCAATTGCAGATCAGTATTGACATGAACAAATATTGCAAACACAAAGTAAAAAATGTCATTCATTTATTAAATTTTTTTTTGTTAAAACACTAATACATTATATCATATGTATTCTGCAGACAATTCTATGCACATTACTATAAAATGTTTTTCAACTCCATTAAAAACCAGTTCCTAAATACTGCTACTAAGCGTTGTTACATAAATCTCAATATACATCAAATTTCTCAAACATACAGAGCTAACTATCTCATTCCATCACTGTACAACTTGTTTATTACACATAGAGAACAAAATGTTGACGCGGCGTTTCGGTGCCTCACACAATCTTGCACCTTCTTCAGGACTTGTTCATTAACATGGTATCTACAAAAAACATGTCACAATATATTCCAATTAGGTCCAATATTAGATCTGACAATTGCACATTGATTCATTTACATTCTACCTCTAATGCCCTACTATTTGGTAACCCCGCCTCAATGTGATCTGTATCTCGTCTTTGAGTCTCATGTTTTACTAAGATTCCCCATTTCTTAGTCTTCATGAAAAACAAGACTACCTGGCATATACATAGCTTTAATGCCAAGATAACGTTTCCTCAAATTACTTCATGGGACATAGTTGTTAACAAATTTAGTTGTGGGTACTTTAATCTTTGTCCTATCTTAATCATCAAAGTACCATGGGTAGCTCCCTCCTCATTTATTGGTATTTAAACACCGACTATGAACAGTTCCTGTACCGACCAGCATGACAGGAACCTGAGAAGGCAATAGACAAATTTCTACACTAGGCTCAAGGGCTTGGCAACCACATGTATGTTCTAA
Organism: Lissotriton helveticus; assembly: GCF_964261635.1. Taxonomy (NCBI): domain Eukaryota; kingdom Metazoa; phylum Chordata; class Amphibia; order Caudata; family Salamandridae; genus Lissotriton; species Lissotriton helveticus. The sequence continues at coordinate 598,922,157 of NC_136073.1, read as the reverse complement.
GGCAAGGCAGAGTGATATGTGCCCAAATCATCCAAGCCTGTGCCTCGGTGCACTTACAGGAATAAATCTTCCAGAAACCGGAGAAAAATCTGCAGGATATTTTGAAGCTGGGATGCTGAAAAGAACTGCCACGTGCCCGAGTGACCCGCCTGGAGATGGCCGCACATAAACTAGTTAATATCAAGCCAACAAGGTCACACAGGTCAGACCCACTGAGAAAGGGAAGGCCCGACAGCTGGCGTGACATTCTCAAGGGGTACTGCTGAGATAGACCACTACCAGGGACACTGTCAGGTGGGAGGGAAGAGGTGTGCCTCATGCAACAAGATAAACCATTTTACCAAGGTCTTTTGCTCCACCCACAATTCGAAATCACCCACATCCACAGCTACACGGGGTCACCAGTCCCCTAAATAAGATGGGTACCGTGACATGGACCATGATGAGGTGGAGGGAACCGTCCACACCATGTCCGAAGTCAGTAACATCTGTTCTGAGACATGCTCTGCTATGAAATATCATTTCAGGGTTTGGGATCAAGCCAGTGACTGTTCCTGGAGCTTACCTTAACATAGTAGTCAAAGAGACCTATGATACCTTGTACGCTTCACTGACCCTGAGACCTACAATGGTCCGAGTATGTGCCTATGGGGAGACCAGCCATTGTCTTTGATGGGTATGTGACAGATATTTAGCATGACCAGGTCACCACCAGAGTCAATATATATTTCACCAAAGGGTACACTACACTGTGATGCTGCTTCGCAGCCAGACAGCAGAAGGACGTCTTCAACAAGTACAGTTTGCACTCAAGGTACATGCTGCAGAGATCGACTGCACTCTAGAAGAGTAAGTAAGTAAGTAAGTATTTTTATTTGCATAATTAATTAAAATTGTTGCAATTTGTACAGACAGTAATTGCGATTAAAAAAGGAAAACTGTAAGCAGCACATAAAAGAAAAGGGAGATAATTTTAGGGAATAAAGTTCATTCTTGGGGTAGTACATTTTTGATTCCTAACATAAATTTTACAAAGCGGGTGGCCATCTGAGGTGAGTCACTCTAGAAAAATCCGAAGACCCGCTTTAAGATATAGGTTGCCTTGACAGGAAGACGGTCAAGCTGCACATTGATCACTCCGCGCACTCTGTTCCCCTACGACACTGCGGGGGAGCATTCCATCGGAGGCCGAATGTGGAGGCTGAGCTGAAGAAACTGAAAGAAGCAGATATAAGACGGAAGACAGAAGCACCCACCCCAAGGGTTTCCCCTATTTTCTTAGTGTGGAAGTCAAAACAACCAGGGAAGCCCCCCCAAAAGTCACATTCAGGCAGGAGAAGTATATTATCGCCACCTTTGATGACCTTGTGAGCAAACAGAGTCGGTCAAGATGGTTCTCTACGATGGATATAGGTTCCGGCTATCATTCAAAAGTGTTGGCAAAGTAATGCTATATAACGACACTCCTGACACTCTCCTTCTACAATTGTCTCAATTTTGAGACATCTAGTGTAGCACTAGTTTAAAAAAACATGAATGCAAGAGGTAAAGTCAGGACACCATGGTAACAACAAGTTCAGCTATGACATTCTGGCGTTTGTTGATCACTTCAGGGACATCATGTCAGACTACATTAGGTGCTACACCGGCTTCGAGAGTGCAGCCTCACCTTGGTCCAGGAAAAGTCCGAATTCCTGCAGATCAAAATCATTTTTCTGGGATACCATTTTTCAGCCCATGTGGTGGCCCCTGCTGATCTTATGAAAGTGAGGGATTTCAAGGTCGCTCGTCCTCCTTCCGCAGTCTCTGAAGTCAGAATCTTCCTAGGGATGGTCCATTTATGGCTGATTTATTACTGACGACCTCCCTTACAACAACTTTCAAAAATACCCATCCCATGGGTCTGGAATGATGAGCAGGAGACTGCCTTTTAATGCACCAAAAAAGCCCTGTCAGCAGTACCCACTGTGCAGTTCTTAATTTGAGCTAATGCTTTCCAGTGCTCGGCACTGGCACTTAATTGTCAACACTGGCACTTATGACAGCTGCCAAATGGTGGCACTGTTTGTATGATTCAGAGTTTAGCAGAACAACAGTTGTTTTATTAATTCAATATGTATTAAATACGATCAATACATGCCACTTAAGCCATTCTTATACCTTTGAGGGCCTCAGACAATCTGAACTGCCACACGTTTATCAGTGTGATGATTAGTAGTTGCTTCGGTACTGTGATGGCAGTACTGACAAGGACAATGGGTGCTGCAAGATGTGGTTGCCTCCTGGCGGGGGCCCTGGCACTTATTTTCTTACAAATTAAGCACTGCCACTCTGGTATATTACATCTCTGCCAAAGACACTGAATTATCAGTGGAGGTCAGTCTCACAGGTTGGGAGAAGCTGGCTTAGTATATGGTGCACACTTATGTAAGTGGGCACCCAGCACTAATCCAGCCACCCTTATGCTGATTTTAGTTGTCTTAGACAACCTTAGAAAGCTCTCTAAGTGGAAGTTGTGGAGAGTTGTGGAAAATGACAATGTATATGTACATAAGCGGCGTTCATTTGTGTTCACCCTCGCCACTGTTGAAGGTAAAGCGAAAGTCACGAAACAGTGGCCCGTCATCTTGTTCCCTTTTAGGCCCCATCCCGAACGTAGGTAGTAGCCATCTTTGTGTTATGACCTCTCTGTCCATTGCCAGTGGCCATCATCTCTCTCTCTCTCTCTCTCTCTCTCTCTCTCTAGCCTCGCAAGCACCCCGCGCCCCGACAGCCCCCGGTCTCTCCTGTTCGGGCCATAAAAGCACCGCTAAACACGACCTTGTCTCCGTGCTGAACCCCTGCCCCCTCGCTCTTTCATCCTACTCATAGAACGGACCCTTTTGATAACTTCTTCCTCCCTGCCCGATTGCCCGGCCTGATCCCAGGCCATCACCTTGCCCAACAGATGCAGTTTATTGCTTCCTACAGTAGGACCCCGCTTCACATCAGGGGAGCAGTGAGTAATCAAGGCCTTCACACCCCTAGGTCCGACCGACACCCCTGCATTCCTCCCAGGAACACCCTTCCTCTCTTCTGAGGACACCCCCCGGCTGCACCTGGTCCCTCGACCCAGTCCCATGTCATAAACCTAGGGCTCGTGGATGTACCCCTCGGCCCCGCATAGCGAAACACGATCTTATCGCCTGCCCAAACCTTAGATCTGACCACCCCCTCCTGCCCTCGTGTCCTGTTGGAATGTCCGGCTGCAGATTACAATCACATGTTACATTTGGGAGGGGAAACAACATCAGAGCGACCGGTATGGGAATAGGCCTGGAGCTGGGATTCCATACATGCCCTTTCGTACTTCAAAGTGTCTTTATTGCAATAAGGAATGTTTGTACATCATAAACCTGTGTATAAAAGACGGAGCCGTAGAGAAACTAGAGAGAGCACCTCGAGAAGATACCCTGTTGTCTGATTCGACGTGTTCTGTTCCGATCGGAAATAAACTCCTGTTTTCCTGCCTTCAAGTCTCCAGCGCCTGCCTCGTTATTTGGGTAATCGTGAGTTGGGTGAGAAGCGGCTAACGCCGGGCAAACCTAGAAAAGGGGTAAACGACCTGATCTGCCTGAACCCTTGTTCCACAGAGTGGCCTTCAGACTTAGTCCAGAAGGAGTGTAAAGCAGAATGTTTCAACAGAACATAATCTTATTGGCATAGATTAAGTGAAAAAGAACCACACAGTGTATTTATAAAAATATGTATTTATTATAAGACACTCACTAACACATACAGATATCTCCAAACCGGAGATATACACAATGCACACAAGACTTTGTAATAAAAATAGGTAAGTAGCACGAATACACAGTTGTCACCAAGGGGAGACCAAACCATATAGTAAAATAGTGGTATGCAAACAACAACTCGAGTCAAGACTGTACCCAGAAGATGTAGAAGTGCCGGGGACCCAAGGAACTACCCAAGGTGAGTGTCTAGGAACCCCATTGATGTCTGTGCAGTGTGGGAACATGGCCACGTTCTCAATACAAGTAAACAGGTAAGTTGGGGTTGCAATTTTAAAGAAGAAGGACCCTTCCAAGTGGACCCTGATTAAACCCTGTGGAAAACAGAAGGTTGGCGCGCCATCCCACCAGTGGATACCCTAGGAGCTTGGATACCTACACTAGGGAAGCCAGGTTCATAGGTTTGAATTGGCGTCGGAAACCACCGTCAAACTCAATGGAGGACTTCAGGAAGATGCCACTGCTGGAGGAGATGAAAGTGTCCGGTGGAACCCAAAGGTTGATTCAAGAAGAGAAGTACCTGCAAGCAGAGGGTACAGAGTCTATGCTCTCAGGGGTGACCAGGAGGCACGGAAGACCAATTCCCACCGATGTTGGATGTTGCAGGGGAGATGAGGGTGACCTTGGAGCTGCAGCTGTGTGGACCAGGCGATGCTGTGGAAGATCAGGAGCCGTTCCACGAGCTGACCCATGTCTGATGTCGAGAGTTGAGGGGTCGGTGTCCGTCGGGAGCACCACAAGCCTTGGTAACTGCAAACCACGTGGAAAGCGAAGAAGGTGCAGTGTCAGGACCAGCAAGGTCCAGGTGACTCACCGCAAGCAGGGGAGTCAGGGCAGGCCCCAAGCAATATGGGAAATCAAAGGAAGACCCTCAAGAGGAGCCACAGGCCTGAGGCACTGGAGTCGCAAGAGGACCTCGAGCAGCTCATCAGAGATGCAGGACCCTGCTGCAAGTGATGTGGTGAGGATGAAGATCTTGATCACAGGAGATGTTTGACGTGGGAGCTACTTGGAGCGCAAAGATCTTGGAGGAAGGAAGCCAACAAGCCTTTGCAACAGCAAGTCAAGGCAGTATACAGGGGTTTGGTTTCTGCAGCTCCAACAAGGGATTCTGGCCCCAAACCTGATGAGAGGGCAGGGCAGGCCTCGAGGGATGTGAAGAACCACCACTTGTGATGCTGAGCCTTTCAGAGTTCATGGGAGTGCGGAATCAGCAGACCAGTCAGCTTCATTACAATGCCTGCAGATGCAGGGAAGTGACTTTGTCACTGTAAGGGAGATTCCTTCAGGTGTCTTGGATGTCCACAGGCCTTGGAAGGTTCCTGTAGGGAGCACAGGCATGGACATTGCAGCAGACGAGCAGTGCAACGAGACCAGGACCAGCAGGATTCTTTCTAGTTGCAGTCTTGATACCCAGAGCGAACTTCAGAGTGCCCAGACTGTGGAAGAAGTGGTGTCTTGAAATTTGTCTTTTCCCATGACGAAACTAGGAACCCACCTACAGGTAAGCCCTTAAGTACCCTAAGGAAGAGTTGGGATGATGTAGGGTTTCCTCCCAGGAGGCGGTTCAGACAGTGGGGAGGATACTCTCATATCCTTTGTCCAGTTTCGTGCCAGAGCGGGAACCAAAGGCTCCCTGAGCTGGTTTGAACTGAACTATGCAAGGAGGGCACCAAATGTGCCCTTAAAGCAGACTGAGTGGCGCTTGCAAGCGGACCCACCTGGCCCCAATACACTAAACCCTGTCTGGGAGGTGATCACAACTCCCTGTGACAGGATACCTATTGCTCTGCCTTCCCCTGCTCGAGCTTGGTGCAGGAGGGAAGAATCGTGTCTCTGGTCGGCAGCTGCCATGTTGTGCTGTCCAGGTCTAGAAAATTGTTGCCGGGAGCACCACGGGCCACCCAGAGGAGCTTTGCAGTTCATGGAATCATACCTCCCACACCATTGGTCCACACCATTGGTGCATGCACCAGCTTACACAGGCTGCAATGGCAGGCCTGTAGTTACAGTTTGAGTAATCCCCCATGGGTGGCATAATACATGCTTCACCCCATGGGGGACCCCTGGTGTACCTATGCCCTTGGTACCTCAGTGCCATATATTAGGGACTGATAAGGGTACCCCAGTGTCCAATCTAGGATGAACCGAAGTACTTACCATACCATCATCATCATTGATAACTTTATTTCGGTCACCACAGACCATAAAAGTACAGATAAAATACATACATACAAACGCGAAATAGATAAAACAATAAATAGCATGTTCAATAAAATTTACAGCTAAGAATAGATTAAACCTTAATAGTTATCAAGATAGACAGAATAAAATCTAGAAATAGACATGATTTATCATAAAAAACTTTTCCGTCTACGCCACATGCCAAGTAGGAACCGTGAGACAACGCAAACAATAGGGGGTTGGGTGTCATACCTTAAGACTCTACAAGCTTGGGCACATTGGCTGAAGCCTAGATTCCTACAGAGTGGGATCAACCAACATTTCCTTGTGAACTGATAAGCAGGGCAAAAAAACAAAACGTGAAATACATCCTCTCGCTTATAGTTACATGCCGGGCACCCAGCGTTCTCTGTATTAGCCCATTTACAGGTAAATGCCCTGAGCGGAAGACTACCGATCCTAAACTGCATGTAGAGTTTCCTCGCAAGTGAGGGATAAATTACATCTAAAAAATCCTCCTTTTTAGGTTCGATTTTTACTTGGAGGAACTCTATTGTCAATTTTCCTACGGTAGTACACCTCTGTAAGGATAATGAGTTGTAGTACCTGAGATGGTGTAACAGTTTTGCCTTGGTTATCCCTGGACAACTTTCTTCTGGATTATCCCACAGCTCAGGTAAGCCGATACAGTTACTAAGTGCCCTAATATGTAGGAGCCACGGAATGTTCTTTGTTTTTAAAGAATCCCACACCTCTATAAATTCTTCTTTGTAAGAAGCCAGTTCAGGCACTGACCATAGTCTTTTCCAGTACATTATCGGCCGTGCAGCTACTTCCTCCTCTATAGGGTCTAACCCCACATCCATACGTAGAAGAATGAGTGGTGTGCTAAGTGGCAAACCCAATAGATTCCTCATGAAGGTGTGCTCAACCTTCATGAGGCTGGGTATATGTTGGTGTCCCGATAATACAGCCCCATACATAGAAGCCATTCTGGCCTGAAGTCTGTAAATTTCAACGACCGGGGCCGTTGGCTTAAAGTCTGAGGTTCTCTGCACTTTGCCAATTCCACCCACCACTTGGGATAGCCTAAGGGCCGCCTTTGCTGTCTGAAAACCCCAATCGTGATTTTCAGATAAAGTAATACCTAGGTACTCAAAGGTCCTAACTCTTTCCAGAGGAGTACCATTCAAGAGCGGGTTTGGGCGGGTCTGTTTAGGGGGATTAAAAATCATATACTTGGTCTTATCTAAGTTTATCTCTAGCCCACGCAATGTGCAAAATGTTGTGAAACCGTCCAGGATGCGTTGGATGCCCATTGGTGTTTTGGACAGCAACAGAGTGTCATCCGCAAACATCAAAGCGGGCACCCGACCGGACGCTAGCCTTGGAGCATCGTTGTCCTTAACTCTAAGCAGATGATCAACTAGGCCATTTATGTAGAGACAAATCAAAGTTGGGGCCAGGACGCAGACATGGTGTACCCCCTTCTTCACGGGGAACCGAGCCGACAATTCACCATGTCTCCCACACCTAACTTGGGCATAATTATCCGTGTGGAGCCTATTTAAGACATCCAATAAGTAGGTGGGTATGCCCAGATCCATTAATACTCTCCACAACTTTCCTCTGGGCACTAAATCAAAAGCGGCTCGCAGGTCAACAAAGATGATGTAGAGGCTGCCACCCTCCACTCTCACCGTTTTCCAAAATAATACCTGGAGCCTAAATATTTGGTCTAGGGTACAAATACCCGTCCTAAACCCAGCCTGAAGAGTACTCAAAATCTCATTTTCCTCTATCCAGCCCTGAATTCTGTCTAAAATTATCCTGCCCATCAGTTTTTGCGTAGCGTCTATCAAACTGATGGGCCTATAGTTAAACGGAATCAGAGGGCAACCTTTTTTATGGACAGGGACTATCTCTGCTCCAAACCTGGTTTCTGGTGGATCCATCCCCTTCAATATTGCATTAAATAAAACGACCAAATATGGAGCCCAAATTTTCGGTTGAGACCGAAATAGATCCCCAGGCAACTTTTCTAAACCAGGCGCCTTATTGGGTAGAAGTTTAGCTATTGCAGCTTCAACCTCAACAAGCGTGATGTCAAAAAGCCCATCCAGTCGATACTCATGGAGGGCTCCTGGTGAAGCTAGCAAGGGGGGCGCTACGATCCTACCCAGCTCAGTATTCAAAGGCCCCGCCAATCAATACTCATGGAGGGGTCCTGGGGTAGAAAGCAAGGGAGTCTCCTCAGCCTCACACAGCACAGCATCCATCGGCCCCGCCAATCGACACTCATGGAGGGGTCAGGGGGTAAAAACCGAAAAGGCCTCCTCAATGGGATTAGCATAAAGTGCTCCAAAATGGGCTTCCCAGACCGTTGGTGCTATGTTCGATACGGGTGCTAATCCACCCTCACGCACGCCAAAACTAACAATGGCCCAAAATGACTTGGAAACCTTACGTAAGAGTGCTGATCTTAGTTCTTCCCATCTATTCATCTCCCAGTCTTTCTTTTCCCTGTTGATAACCTGGTTATACTTAGTTCGACATTGTTTAATGCCGGTTTTATCCTTTTCTTTTATTGCGGGTAGCAGATCTTTTTTTGCTTTCCGACAGGATGCATCATACCAGGGTTGGGTTAGAGCTGGGCTTAGCTTCTTACTACGATGAGGATAAAACGCATCAGACAGTTTAACGACCAACTGCTTATGCGTTTCTAAGATCTTGATCTGATAATCACGCTGGGTATCCTTTGCTCCCAACTCTCCCATTTCTACCAACTGCGGTAATGCCAGCTGGTATATTCCAGCAAGTTTAGCTGGAGAACCCTGCAAATGGCACCATTTGACTCGCCTCCTGTTATTAGTTAGAAGGAGGGACTGTTGAGCAGAATTAGACTCAGGGGCGGGGTTAGACAACACAAAACTCCCAGGTTTCATTGTCAGGACCAGGGCATTATGGTCACTGTCTTTCCTCATATGTACCCTAAAATTCAGGATCTTATCCCAATGTCTGAGCTCAACCATTATGTAATCAATAATAGAGTTTTGCCCTACTCTTTTAAAAGTTGATGAGCCCAGTCTATCTGCTTCTACCCTCCCATTACACGCCCGTAAGGACGCTGTAAGGGAGAAAGATTTAATTTAAGAGCCAATGGGGTCCATGCTCTGGCAGGTGGTATCTGCGGGTCTGGGATGCACCAATACTGGTCCTCATCAGCTAACCCTCCCATATCTAAGCTACTAAGAGGTTCAAATTGACAGTTGAAATCACCGCCAACTATTAGGGCTACTGTTGGATCGAGAGTCAGGATAAAATGCCTTAGTGTATCAATAGTGCCAGATTCCTGCCCACTCTTCATAGGCCTGGAATAGATGTTAAGTAAGGCAATCCGGGTGGAATCTAAAAGCATTAAAAGAACAAATTGGGGGGCATGGCTTGGAGGGCGAAGATGGCGGTCGCAGCTTAGAGGAGCTCCCGCCGGCCCAGACACAATCTGCTATTTATCCTGGCCCCCGAGCCCGCTAACTACCCTACTTGTGTGGAGGGTGTTCCTGGTGGCGCCCAGATCCCTCCGGTGTGCTGACTCGCTCCCTCTGCCGCTCCGGTGCACCGAGAACATTGGCAGCGTGGTGCGGCCTGGAGTCCGTGAGCGGAGCCGGGACCTCGATATTCGAGGTCGGCAGCCGACGGCCGGTGGTCGGGCCGGTCGTGCGATTCCCTGGCCGGGGACAGCAACACCGGAGCTCGAAGGTGTCACGGTAGGGCCCAGTGGAGCAGCCTGGTGCATTGAGGCGACCCCGGGACGGCGCAGAGGCGCTGCGGCCTGTGCGGACCCCAAGCAGCCGGGGCCTCGAGTTTGGCGACCCCGGGTTGGCCCGGACCTAGATGACGGTGAGTCGCCGCGGCTCGCCCCTGGTGTTGGTGGGGCAGCTGCAGTGCCCGAAATCCGCTGGACAAGTGTGGGAGAGCCCGTAGGGGCAGACAACAACTGGGGCCCGACTGCCCGATGGGCCAGACTTTGCTGATGGTGTGAGTCCTGGGGCGTGCTTTCCCCTGCCTGGACCCGGGGCCGCTTGGAACCAGCGGCGTGACAAGGGACACCCCTGCTAGATTCTGCTTCAGGCTCTGGGGACGTCAGTGGGTGACTGCGGCCTGCCTGGCCCTGGAGACGCCGGGGCCTCGAGTTTAGCAATCCCCGCCAGGCAACATCCTCATTGGCTCCTGGACGGGGGAGCGAGCACTGTGCGACCGGGAGTGCTGGAGGGTCGGGCGCCTCTTCAGATTTGGAGGACTGACGCTCTATAGTGCTGTCCAGTGGGGCCCACATACGCGCCTGGAGAGACGCGCCTACTACTCTGGTGGCGACCGGGAGCCGATGCACGGATTGCCCGCGACAAACTGTGAGTGCCCCCCCCCCTTCCCCTCTGGCGGACCTGCTTATGTGGCGCAGTGAAGAGACTTGTGGCCCGAGGGGTGGTCTGTACTGGTCGGTTGGAGGAATCGGATGCCTGCCCTGCATGTGCTACACTGGGACCCGAGTGGGGTAAAGGGGGGCCAAGAGGACCGACGTAGCTGGGCTTATCAGTGAATTGGGTCTCCGCTGTACGTGCCCCGGTTCACAGGTCCGGGTGGGGGTCCGGACCTAGACCTTGGAGACCCTGAGCGAGTGAAGAGACAGACCTGTTTTACACTACTGGTGGGGCCGGACATCTTCTGCCGGGGCTTGCCGCCCGGAGCTTGGCTGTGGTGCCTGGTACCTAGGGGTGCTCGCTGGAGACGGCTTCCAGGCGTAGACGGTGGTCCCCTTTGGCCCCCCGAGTGGACTCTACTTTTGAATTGCTGTTGGGGAAGGGCCCATTGCGGGTGCGGAGCGGTCCGCTCCATCCCTGCCAACCATGACGAGAGGTGGGGGCGGCACTGGTTCCACCAAACAAGGACCGATCGATAAATTCACTGGACCCAGTGGGGGATCCGGGGCCTCCGGGGGCAGCCAGGGCACGGGTCCTGACAACGCGGCCCTGATGGCCGCCATTACACAATCCAGAGACATGCTTGATGCCAAGATAGGTGCGGTTGGGGCCGATGTCATGCTGCTGCGCCACGACCTCCGTAACGCTGTTGCCCGCATCACAGAAACCGAAACTCGGATCACAGGGGTGGAAGATGATGTAGTGGCCCTGAAGAAGAAGGTGGAAGACATGGCCAGGATCCAAAAGGGGCTGGCACTTTGCGTCGAAGATGCGGAGGGGCGAGCGCGAAGGAACAATCTGCGCTTCGTGGGCTTTCCGGAGGACTGTGAGAAGGGGTTCATGGATGCGTTCCTGACACACTGGTTAGAAAGCTGGCTTCCCCCAGACGTCCTGTCGCGCTGCTTTGTGGTGGAGCGCGCCCATAGGGCCCTGATGCAGAAACCGCCAGTGGGAGAGCGGCCACGTCCGGTCATCGCTAAAATCCCTAACTTCCACGACATGGACACTATACTCCGAGAAGCGAGAGCCAAGGAGGATCTACTGTTCGAGGGTCACAGAATTATGATTTTCCCAGACTATACTAAGCTGGTGCAGCAGCAACGCCGATCCTTTCAGGATGCGAAGGCCAAACTGCGCGGTCTGAAAATTCAGTACTCACTGTTGTACCCGGCTCGCCTCCGAGTTGTCTTTCAATCCAAGACCCATTATTTTGATACCCCGGAGGCAGTGTTTAGCTGGACGGATGAGACGGTCAGGATCCGGCCGAATGCCCAGCCGGGCTTGAACCCCGGAGCATCGCGTGGGTCGTCACAGGAGAGAAGCGAGTCTTCCATCAGAGGCAAAAGACACAGGAAGTCTCGATCACGGCGACGCTCCCGATCCGGGGGTGGCCCGCTAGATGGTGCACAGTCTGACACTGCCCAATCCGGGACTGGGACCTGAGGGCCGTGCAGCCTCTTTCTTGCTTCCCAGGCAACACTTTATCACTGGTCTATGCTGGTGGTCCTGAGTGGTTGCCTCGCTGATCGTCTGCCTGGCGCCTGGTGTGGCGAGATCTGGGACATGGCTTGACACAGGAGGGGCGTATTAAATGTTGTAGAACTACCTCGCTCCGTTAGAGCGGTGGGACACATGTGGTTCAATGGGGCTCGGGGTACTGACCCGTGGGCGGCCTAGTCCTCTCACGTTCGAGGGGGGGCCCTAAGGGGAGGTACTGTTAGTTGGGGAGAGTAGTGGGATCCATTGGTATGAGTAGCTTTGGGCGCTCTGTTTTGGGCCTGAAGCTCCTCATGCCGCGACAGATACTTCAGTGTTCCATGAGGTATAGGGGTGGGGGAGGGGGGATAGGCGGAGGTTGGGTAGTTGAGGGGGTTGTACTGGTGGGCAGGGAGGGGGGGCACGGGGTGGTTGGACAGGGATGCACATGATTTTTGCTGTCAGGATTTCCGTAGTACAGGGCGCTTGGGCTAGGTCCTGGGACTTTCAGAAGCTTTCCCATCGAGACTATGGGTGATTTCCCAGAGAAGGCGCCTACTGGTGGCTCCATGCGAATCCTCAGTTGGAATGTCAGGGGAATGCTGGACAAAATTAAGCGTGGGGGCTGTGCTGCGCTGGGGTAAGAGGGAATCGGCAGATTTTATGCTGTTACAGGAGACACATATGTTGGGAACGAAGGTCCTGAGTTTACAACGGTTTGGATATACCCAGGTGTTCCATGCAGGTTTTACCAGGGGATCTAGGGGGGTGGCCATCCTCATTCATCGAAGACTATCTTATACTCACGAACGCCATTGGCTCGACCCTCAGGGTCGTTATGTGTTTGTTAAGGGTATGATTGGCATGGAACCTGTGGTGTTTGGCAGTGTGTATGCTCCCCCGCCTCTACAATGGTCCTTGGCAGAGCGCCTGTTTGAATTGTGGGCTGAGATCCCGGACTGCTTGGCTGTGATAGGAGGCGACTGGAACGATGTGGTGGATGTAGATCTGGACAGGCAGAGAGTACAAGGAGCCGCAATGGCAACCTCCCCTACACGTCTGAAGGCAATGATTGATGGGATGGGCTGGGCGGATGTTTGGAGACATTTGCATGTCAGGAAGCGTGAATACACGTATGTATCAGCAGTGCATGGCTCCTTCTCCCGGCTGGACTGTGTGTTTGTACCAGGGGCCTTCCTCAATAGGGTGAAGCAGGCCGCGATTCAGCCTCGAGGGCTGTCTGACCACTCCCCGGTCGTGGTACGGATCGAGCTGCGCAAGTCGCGCCAGCCATTCCGGTGGCGGATGTCTTCGTGGCATCTCCAACAGGCAGATTATACGTCGCACATGCGTGGAGCAATAGCCCATTACTGGCAGGAAAACTTGACTGAGGGTGTAGATAGGGTGACGGTCTGGGAGGCCATGAAGCCCACGCTGAGAGGTGTAGATATCGCCTGGTGTGTTGCAGCCTGTCGAAAGCGTCAGGAGGCCACGGTGGCAGCTGCGGCTAGGGTAGGAGTATTGGAGAATCGGTGTCGGGAGGACAATGGCGATGTAGCGTTAAGACTGCTCCTGCAGGTGCAGCAATCCTATGCATCGGTCCTACTGGACGAGGCTCGACAAGCCTGGCTGGCCACACGGAGCAGGGTTTACCAATGGGGCGACAAGTCCTGCACCATGCTCCACCGGTTGTGTCAACAAACTCTACAGCCGATCACTCTTCCGGGCCTCACGGACGGAGAGGGGATTGCCATGACAGATCCTGCTGCCCTTGCGGCGAGCTTTGCTGGCTACTATGCGGTGCAATACGCCCCAAGGGACAGTCTCCCACAGGAGGCAATTGACAAATTCATAGCCGACCTCCCCCCTCGAGCGATTTCGGATGAGGCCAGGACGGCCCTAGACCTTCCCCTGACAGCGGAGGAACTGGGCGATGCACTGGGACAATTAAACTCTGGTAAGGCGCCCGGACCGAGCGGATTTCCCAGTGAATTCTACAAGAAATTTCACTTGCAGCTGGGACCACACTATCGGCGGGCTCTGGAAGCAGCGCGAGAGTGCGGTAGCTTGCCGGTAGACTGGCGTCAGGCTAAGATTGTGGTATTCCAGAAGCCAGGCAGGCCCCCCGACAGGCACGAGTCGTATCGCCCAATCTCTCTCATTAACTTTGAAGCCAAATTGTTGGCTAAAGCGTTGGCGAACCGTCTCCTCCCGTATATAGTGGACTTGGTCCACCCGGATCAAGCGGGCTTTATGCCGGGTAGAGCGACGAGGCATAATATCAGACGTGCACAGGTAGCGGTGGATGCGATGGGGGCGACTGGGGAGCGGGCGGCACTCCTGCTTGCAGACATTGACAGAGCGTTTGACTCTGTCAGCTGGACTTACCTTTTTGCTCTTTTACCGCGCCTCAATCTGGGTCCGGTTTTTATCTCATACGTCAGACTGCTATACACGGACATCACCGCCTCAGTGCGTATTTCAGGAGCCATATCGGAAAGGTTTCCGGTTGCTAGGGGGACCCGGCAGGGGTGCCCCCTGTCCCCGTACCTCTTTGCGCTGATCATGGAGCCCCTGGCTGCGTGGGTGCGCATTGATGTGCAGCTTCGTGGCTTTGTATGGGGAGCGGGACTCTCAGACAGGATCGCGCTTTATGCGGATGATGTCCTTTTCTTTTTGACAGACCTTGATCGTTCAGGCCCTCGAATCTTGGAAATACTGTGCATTTTTGGTGACATCTCGGGACTCTACCTCAACCCGCGCAAATCGACTCTTTGGGTGCTAGGGGGACGGTCCGAGGTGTCTCCTTGGGCCTTGGATCTGCAAGTAGCGATTGGTGGACTGAAATATCTGGGAGTTTTCCTGTCGGAGTCTGCTGCAATTGCATGGGAGCGTAACATACAGCCGGTGTGGGACAAGGTTCAATCGGACGTCAAAACGTGGTCGCGTATGCCTCTTAACATTTATGGCAGATCTGCCATTTTCAAGATGGTAGCCCTTCCTAGACTATTATACCAACTGCAAAACCATCCACACAGAGTGGACCCGCAGTGGTTCCGTCGTGTGAATTCAGTGCTAGGCCGGTTTTTATGGGCTGGGGGCGCTTCGAGAGTGGCACTGCGGACTTGCTTTTTCTCCACGTACTGCGGAGGTCTCGCAACGTCAGACATCTTGTCCTACTACCAAGCCTCCCATTTGTTGGTTCTAAACGAGTGGTGGTACGGTGGGCATAGCGATCCGGCATACGCCCTGGAGCATTTTCTGATGGGAGATGCCACGCTTCATACACTCTTGTATTCGGCCGGGCAGCGGAAGAAACTGCCGAGGGCTACTCAGGTAGTCTTCCTGATTTGGAGACAGGTACTGCGTCGCATGGGCTGGTGGGGTCGGCTGACGGCCGAAACTCCACTTTGGAACAACGGACAGCTCCCTGCGTTGGCTTCGCTGCGGGGGTTTGGTGGCTGGGACTCCATAGGGATCTCGTCACTTGGCCATGTCCTTACCGGGACTACCCTCAAATCCTTTCAAACTCTTAGCACTGAATTTGACATGCCCAAGACCCAATTTTTTCGATACCTACAGCTCCGCCATGCTCTTGCGCCGAGTCTGGTAGGGCTGGACCGGCTTCCGGAGTTTAGCCCCGTGGAAGCTAAGCTTTTCATGGGAGATCTGGGGGATAAAAAAGTCTCCAAAATCTACCAGACGCTGGTCACCCACTGCTCCTCTTCCCTTATGTCGATGAAGGCCTCCTGGGAGGTGGATGTTGGTCCGTTGGATGAGGATGACTGGAGGGAGGCACTAGAGTCCCCCAGGGGGGGCGGCGATAGCAGTGAGATTACGGTTCATACAGTTTAAGTACCTGCATCGGGCCTATTACACCAGAGAGAGACTGTGGAAGGCCGGCCTTATTGCTACCCCAGACTGCCTGCATTGCGGGACTGAGAGAGGCACGTTGGTGCATACTGTGTGGTCGTGTGTGGGCCTGGCCCGGTTCTGGAATGGGGTGTGGGACTGCCTGTCGGAGGTGCTGGGATGGGATCTCCCTCGTACGCCCAGATTGGGTCTTCTTCATATCCTAGATCAAGTAGGTGGTAACATCTATAAGCGTCATCTCCTTCTGCTGGGCCTCGTTGTGGCCAAGAGGGATCTGGCGAGGGCATGGAAGAGTGACCGCGCTCCCCCACTTGGCGCCTGGAGGGCGGGCTTAGATTTCCTTATGGGGCTAGAATTGCCAGTGTTTGAAGCCAGGGGTTGCCCCCGGAAACATTATAAGATCTGGAAGCGGTGGGCAGACTACAGAGACCTAACCTTGGAGCCTCCCATTGACATGGATGATGGACTGTCTGCTGATAGAGACCTCGGGGCCTAGGTGGCTCCAAGACGCCTGTTTTTGCTTTAATCTGTATACTGCAGCTGATTGTGATCACGTGCATCGGGTTAGGGCGGGATAAGGGGTGGGTAGTGGGGAATTTTAGGGTTGTTGGGGGGGAAAAAGGTGTGGGAGGGGGGCCAGTTAAACGCTTAAGCTATGCATGTATTCTATTGTGTGTAAACCACTGACGTGTTCTCCTGTTTTTGGAGGATTGTACCTATGATCTGCTTAAACTTCTAATAAACACGGTTGTGAAAAAAAAAAGAACAAATTGAACGTCGGGTGAATCAGTTGTGATATGGGCTCCTTTGGCACCCAGGTGCGTACCCACCAATGTGGTTAGGCCTCCCGAAGGTCTGCCCCTTCCCCGAGTTGCAGACTAGATATTAAAAGTGGCAAATCCGGCCATTACAGTCTCTTCCAACGCCCACGTCTCCTGCATCAAGCAGATGTCGTGTTTTTCTATAAAAAGACCCCACTCGGGAACGTATAGTTTGTTTCTAATCCCTGCCAGATTCTAGGACAGGATTTTGATACTACCCTCTAATGCCCTGGTACCTGTTAGACCTAGTTCTCTCACTGGGCTATATTTCCCAACATGTAAAGCTTCACCAGTTTCTGCTCCACTAAGACCCATTGGCCTCACGGTTTCTTGCATACTTTCTTTGTCCCCTACAATTAGCAAATCAACTATAGTGTCACCTACCTCCGCCTGTGTCTCAGGAGATTGGGGACCATTATCTACAGCTGGGTTATCCTTCCCCTTGATCTGCCCCACATTATCCCTGTTTGCCACCCTACCCCTACCCCCTCTTGTTGAATAATAATTGGGGTGTAGAGAGTATTAACATCAACATTACTCCCCACTCTCACTACTTGGGGGCCTGGATCGCTGGTTATTGAGGGTACGGTCCACTGACTCTCATGGCGTCAATCCACTTGATCTTAAGTACTAAACCTATTACTTTGGGGAAACAATGAAAGTAACGGGATATATGGATATGAGCCCTGCCAATTTGGTGCCCCCTCATGATCTCTGTTAGGCTGCATATTCTGAGCCCCCCAAGGCTGCCCGCCTCTATTTTGTTTAGGGCCCAACAAGGGAGCAGGATGAAAATAGGATAAATGTAAAGGTTGAATTTGTGTTCCAGACCGAACTGGGGCCCCATTACAAATGTGATCCACAGCACAAGTGTTCCTAAAATTAATTATTACACAGTCTCCCACAATGGTTTTTTGTCTTGTCCCTAGCCAATCGACTCGTCTTACAAAGAGTATTTCAGCAGAGACCTGTAAGGGGAGAGGCCTGTTAAGATTGAGCCAATGCATACATTTGTTTTTAAGTTCAGCGTATTCCTCAGTTTTCCCCTGACTTAAGACTGGAACCCCTGCAAGCACCACCACATACGGTAGTGACTCTGCGGGAAGATCAATGTGGGGTAGGGCTTTTACGAGCCTATCCCCAGTAATATTTCTGCTGGGTAGGGATTGTTGGACCACACCCCTTGACACCCCCCCTGACACACCCCTTCCAGATACAGCATAATTGTTGTCTACATTGCTTTCCCTTAGTATTAATGGAATAGCATTGATGGGGGCATTATGGTTTACCACCCCAGGAGATGCAGCAGGTAAGTTATTGTTAATGAGGGGGTTATTAGAGTTAGAGTTGCCTTCTCCGTCTACATTATGCTGCAACCCATCAGAAGTACCATCACCCCCCGTAACATGAGAATCTACCCGTGCCTGGATGGAATCAAACCGCGACTCTAAATGCAGGAGTCTGTCTTCAATCAAATTGAGTCTGTCATAGATGGGAAGACAAGTTTGAGTAAAAATGAGTTCCAATTTCGCCCAAAATGCAGTTCCTAACTCTGCAGGGTCTACATCCCTAAAGTTCGTTACAGCAGTAGCCAGTTGAGTATTCTGCGGGCTTGTGACTGGGGTGTTCAAGAGTCTGGTACTTGGTCCATCGCCCTCATTGTTCCTTTTTGGAATCTTCACTTTCTTGTTTTTTAAGGGTGCTCCCCCACGCTTCCTTTTGGCACCCAACTCTGCTACCTCCTTTGCGGCCTCAGGTTTAAAGTTTTGTTTCGATCTCGCCTTTGGCCTTGAGTCTGAGGGGCCGGAATCTTCATGATTAGGATGAGCTGTGCTTATGCTAGGTGGTGCAGTGTTGGTGCTATCTGTCAAAATGCACAAATCTTCACTGCCTTGAGTTTGATTTCCCACCTCACTGCTAGCTCTTATTAAACCAGTGGCAGTCCCTGATTGGTGGTTTGGGGACACTACATGCAACAATAGACCCAGAGATGACCTTTTATCAAAAGCGGAATCCAGTTACAGCCTTTTTTCAGTTCGTTCTATTTCACGAGACAGCACGGATGATGCCCTAGTAATAAAATCATCCAAGGTGCCCATAAGTGAGCCATTAATGTTAGACTTCCTCCCCTTCGGTTCCTTAATAGTAGCCATAATGGAGACAAGAGGAAGAGAACTTCCTAGATAAGTGCTAATATAGTTTCCACTCCGTCTGGGTGCACTAACCTTAATTTACAGATGAAAGAGGGTGGCCCCGTCCCGTCCTCATCCGGTCTCTAACGGGCTCAAACGGGCCCGCCCTTGGCCCAGGCTTCGCCCAGCGCGCGTCCGCGCGGCGGAGACCAGGGCTTCCTAAAGTACTTCCGGTGTAAGGAAGACAGGCGGGCGGTCTCCTGATGGCCCCCGCGGCTCTCTGGGGCTTCGAGTCCCGGCAAAAGTTCAGCAAACTGCCACAGCCAAGTGCGCAGTGATACCAATTATGGGGAGAAAGCACAGAGACGGGGGTCTTGATTAGCAGGATCTCAGCCAGATTCGTCAGAAATAGCATAGCACCAGGCAAAAAGTGGGGGGTAACCATAAAAGCAGATCCTGCTTTCCTACACAGGGATATCGCCAATGTTGTCACAAAGAAATAAATGAGAAGAGTGGATCCTAGTATTATATGCCACCCGCACTCTAACCCCCCACAGAACAGTGGTACCAATAGATATAGCATAAGGCAATAGCTATACACTTGAGGTGTTGACGCTTTTATCTCTAACTTTACAGACATTCTTTAGTGGTACACATAAACCACAAGCACCTGACTCCTTGTTTCAGGTATCATCATCAAAACCGCCTCCTCAATTGAGAAATGGGTGCCCCAATAGCAAAAGTACTCTTTCAAATTTGAGTACAACCCTGGCTTTCAGAATCCAGTGGACTACTCACCACGACACCCCAGAACTGCCACTCATGAGGAGGAAAGAGTGACCAAGGAGACAGAGTAATATGGCAGGTATGTGTTTGAACTATCACATTCACTGCCTATACCCTTGGACAAAATCCTAGAAGGCACCAAGAAAGAAACCTGTCTGCAGATGGCGCTGACCTCTGTGAAGACTGATCGCTGGAAAACCCTGAAGCCTCACTGATTGTACTGGATGCCAGAGCCTCTGCAAAGTTTGGACTCAGTGTACAATGTGCGAAATGAACTAGAAGCAGTGAGTGAAGGTTGCCTCCTGCGGGGCCTAGCTATTCCGAAAGGCATGTCATACAGATCTTTGATCTGGCCCATGTGAGAGAGTAGAGAAAACAAAACAATTAATATGAAGTGAAGTCTGGTTTCCTCATCTGGACGAGTTGATGGAAATGAATGAACTTGCCATAGGTGTCACGCTGCTGGGAACGCGGACCTTCCCCACATTGTCATAACAGAAAAGGGCCAAGGAGCCCATGGGCCTGTACCACTTTTAACTTTGGTCGCCTACCGGATGGCCAGTACATGTTGGTGATGATGGATGACTATTCAAAATATCTCGAGTTGGAGATAGTGCCCATGACAGCGGCTGGCAAAATAATACCAACGTTGGATAAAGTCATACCCTATACTCACATCCAGACCACAATGAGGCTCAAAGACCTACTCAACTCCTTATGTGGCGTATTCCACAGAATGCGGAAAGGAAGCAACTCCTTTTGTTATTTAATCCTCACACACCCTATTGGTGTCATGCTTCATCATCGGTAGGACCACAGCGAGAGACTGGCAGCAAGAGGAAGATAGAGATTAATTGCCTGCTTCACGCTACTTTGACACACGAGCACCCGAGGGAAGTACATTGCTCTCCGCGCCCCGCTCGAACAAAGTCTGGGGACTAGCGGAAGCTCTTGAATGTGGTGATTCCCCCCGAGGCCCCGGTTCAAGCTACACACCAGCAAGTCCAGTCCAAGACCATAATCCATCGTAGAGCCAAGAAGGTTTACGCCACCTAAAGACCAGAATTAGTACCACCAGTCCTCCTTGTCAAATACCCACCCTGATGAAGACCTCTGGTATAAGAAGCGCCACGCAGAAGGTCGAAACGCATTGGTTATACTCTTTCAAGAGGCGAGCCTAAAAGAACCCAGGATAAACTTGCATCCAGAATTGTTGACAGCTTAGAGCCCATCTTGTACGGCTCTAATCTGGGTTCAAAATTTGAGGCTAAAAAACATTAGTGTACTGTGAGGACTTTATCGAGAGGCGTCCCCGTACCACTATCTAAGAGAGGAGTAGGACTATTTTCTGCCTGTAGAATTGCACAGCTCCATGTTTGTAAATTGTATAGTCATTTGTGTTGTATAAATTGTATAGTCAGTTGTCTTGAGAAGTGTACGGATGTAAGTTGAACGTAATTATGGTTTATATGTCTTGAGTATTGATTTTTTTCTTGTACATACTTTATACACCATTCAAAGCAACAGGCTAAGTTTCTAGCAAGTCCTGCACAGGGACAACATGTCTTGGTGAAACCAAAAAATACGTGTGATGTGCATTTAATTGCAATCCAGGGATAAATAAAAAATCCAACTGGTAGTAAAGAAGACTGGTATCAATGGTCAGAACAAGGGAGATAAGTATTCTCCCCGTTATTATTGTTTTCATTATTATTATTGTCACAAAGGTTACATCAAATAAAATGCCCAAATATGAGAAGGCCGGTACTTTTACCAAGGTATGTCTGCTTATTGTGTAACTGTGAGGCATCCTTGGCTTCTTCCCAATCTCCATTATATATGATTTAGCTAAATTAGGAGACGGATCCATCTTATTCATGAAGGTCACAAAACCGTCTATTAAAATCTGCAGGCCTTTTTGGGTGCGGGCGAGGAGTACCGCGTCGTCTGCATAAAGCAGAACTGGGACCGCTCTTGTACCTATCCTCGGGGTATCTGCTTGTATGGCCATCAGGGCAGAATAAAGGCTGTTAATATATAATGTAAACAAAAACGGCGCTAATATGCAGCCCTGTCTAACCCCGCTAGAACGGTTAAAATGGTCCGTGGTGTTACCCTCCTGTGTATATCTAACTACTGCTGTGGTAATTCGAGTGTAGGGCCATTAGAATGTTAATTATTGCCGGATCCACCCTGAGCTCTCCCATAAGTGTCCATAGTTTGCTGCAGTTCACTCGGTCAAAGGCCACAGAGAGATACATGAACGCTAAATAAAACGCCCCTGGTTTGGCTAATGTGTATTTGACGGTGATTAAATGAAGGTTGAGGCATCGGTCCATAGTGGATTTGCCAGGTCGGAACCCATATTGGGCATCCGTTATTATTTGATTGCGCTCTGCCCAATACGACAGCCTGTTTAGAACCACCCACCCCAAGACCTTCACCGACACGTCAATAAGAGATATGGGGCGATAACAATGTGGGCTATCCCTGTCTCCTTTCTTAAAAATGGGAACAATGATGGCAGTAGATCATGATGCCGGCATTACAGATGCTACTGCTGCGTTTAATACCCTCGTCAAAAGCGGCGCCCATACCTCAATATTGCATCGGAAGAGGTCTGGCGGGATCCCATCTGGTCCCGGCGCCTTG
Organism: Lissotriton helveticus; assembly: GCF_964261635.1. Classification (NCBI taxonomy): domain Eukaryota; kingdom Metazoa; phylum Chordata; class Amphibia; order Caudata; family Salamandridae; genus Lissotriton; species Lissotriton helveticus. Next base: position 598,899,964 of record NC_136073.1, on the reverse strand, counting down.
TTCCGTGAGAGAACCTCAATTCCTATTCTCACCTCGTCCAGAGGAAATGTGAGAGGGTCGGCTCTCTGCTACAGGTTGGTGCCTGAGGTTGCTCTACTCTATGATGGTGATTATACTGACCCTCGAAGTGCTACTGCCATTGATCTGGTAGGATGTTATGGCTTAGCCCTGGTTTATTCTACTCTTTGAAACATGGGTCGTTAATGACCTTCCAAAAATGGATAGAGTCCTTTAACTCCTCTGCCTCTGTTAACTCCTCCCAGGCTTTCTGTTGTAGTTGTCCCTTACGCCCCTTTACGGCTTGCTTATAGATTTTACGGCAGGCTGCCACCCAATCCGTTTCTCTCAGGGACTGCTTAAGGGCTGGTTTAAAATCTCTAACGGCCCAAGAACATTGCCCATAAAACCATCTTGGGGCTTCCATGCTAGGGGAATGAGCTGGTGCTTTCAGTAAGCTTTCCACTAATTGTGCAATGTCCCTAAAGGTCTCTACTACTTCAACCCCTCGCACTTCTAGATCTAAACATTTCAGAATTTCCTGCTTGCCTATATTAAAAAGAGAGGTGTTAAAAGCAATAGTGTCTACCAGAGCCCAGCGTGACCGCCTGCCTTGATCGGTTGCGGAGATCGGTGTGAGGCAACAAGTGACAAAGTCATGGGTTATGGTCATTGAATATGCTATAATTGATGTTAAAAAAGGATATAAACCTTTTCAATGTGAAAGAAACAAAAATAAAGTCAATAATTGATAAGCAGCCTCTCCCTTTGTAAGTCGGGTGCACAGCTATGTCCGGATGAGTGGCAATCAGGTCAAACGTGTGAGATAACCCATAGGTGTTCAGGGGGCCGCTCAGGTCCCACCCTTCCTGGGTATGCTCCATGTGTGGTCCCTCCCTTAGTGTGCAAGATGACCAGTCAAGATGTAACACCCTCAGGTTTGGGCACAGATGGCAGTTAAAAACTCCGACTAGGACCAATTGTGACTGTGCCGGACCTGCCTCGTGTATTTCCTCCAGCCGGTTGTTTAATTCATCAAGGCTCATCGATCCTAGTGAGTGTGGTTTTGCATTATAAAAATTAATTAAGACTAGCCTGTACATGTTGTTAAAAAATGTAAGTCCCTGAACGACATCCAAGTCCCATGCCTGATTCTTCCATGTTCCATGAATTCTCAGGTCTATAAACATACCCCCCCCCCCTGCTCTCCCTGAACATGATCATATTGCTGGGCAGAAGAAAGTTTTATATCCTTCAATGAAGAAGTTATTTTCTGGCTCCCACGTTTCCAGGAGGCATATTATATGGAAATCTCTAACGCAATGGACCCACTGCTCATCCGTGAACTTACTGGTTAGACCTGCTAAATTCCATGAAATTATTTTTAGAGAGCCCACATTACGCCCCTCCGGTGAGCCAGCGGGCGGGGCGCAAATAGGTGCAATGATGGCCCTCTCTATGCTATCTAGTCGCAACTGACTTTGGTCCCTGCACTCTTGGGGGATTTGTGTTGTTATCCCTGAGTTGGTCTCTTCCCTGCTCCCTGCTATACCAGTAGATTCCGGTCGAGTATCAATGACTCCCTTCAAGCCTTTCCCTTCTCGTAGTCAATCTATATCGTTCAGGTCTCTCAATGGTGCAAATGCATTACTTAAGGTCAGTGCTTCCCTGCCCAAAATTAATCCCTCCTCTGGTCCTGCAGCGCGTTGAGACAGTTTTGGGCTCAATGGCGGCCTATAAAAGAACCCCAGCGGTAATGGTTTGATCCCTGATTCTGCTTCGAAATTGGTTTAAGGGGGGTGATAGGATCTTATGGGCCAGTTCAGGATACCTAAGCGTCACAATCACAATGTCCCCTGGGAATGCTTTCTTACCAATCCATGATACCCTCCTTGCCATCAGGATATGCCTGTGCTTGGTAATTATAAATTCAGCATGCTTACACAGCCAATGGCCACTTTATTAATTAACTGGGCAGTAGACTCCTCATTTGCACCATTAAGTCCTGGTACGCCTGTCAGGACCACTGTGTAAGGGCAGCCCGCTGGTGGGAGGTCTATAACTGGTAAGTCACAGGTGTTAGTGGCAGCTGGGGTGACCCCCCTGCGTGGCTGTTGGTGCAGCCGTTGATCCCTCTGATGACCCCCCTGGGATAACTTATTATTGTGGGAAGGCAGTGGCCCAGGCAACATTAATCCCGGGTTGGTGACCTGAGCTACGGGCCTTGTTGCATCGGGCATAATTTGAGGGATCTCAGCCTCAGTATGCATTGCTATTGGGGAAAATACTGGGGAGATTACTTGTTGAGCCTCCTGGGTAATTGGTACGGCACTCTGCATAGACTGTCTGGGGAGGGACAATGCATTATCAATGTTATCAAGGGTTGCTCTTGTTTCTGACAATACTTTAGCAAATTCATTTAAAAAATCATTCAAGAGGCCAGTCACTGTTTCCACAATTTTTCAAAGGCTTCCTAATCCTTAATAACCTTAGAGTCTGGACTAGCGGTGACTCCCCTTTTCTTTGCCGGAATTATTTTCCTTGTTACTTTCCGTTGTTTCTTCGGGGCTGGTAGCCCACTTGATTCCGCACCAAAGGAGTGGGTCAGCCTGGCCTTGTTACGAGTAGATTGACCAACAGCACTGGGAGTAAGACTAGTTCCGGTACTGGAGCCTCTTGAGACGCCTGCAACCTCATCTTGACATTGACCTTGTCCTAGAGAGCCCCCTGCTGGTCTTTCAGCTACCTCAGTCACTTCTGCCATACAACCCTCCATGAGTGGGACAGCAGCCCCTGCTTTTTCTAAAGAGAGGCGCCTCTCAGCTCTGCCTATCTCTTTAGTGATAGCCCCCACTGCTTTCACCAAAAACGAGTCAATGGTTATGTGGGGAACCCACGGGCAGACCTTTCCTCTTCCCCAAAGTGTATTTAAAACAATCAACCAAATAGGCCCCACGTCCTTGTTAAATGTCTAAAATGCTTCAAAAACCTTTGCAAAAACGTTTGGCGTGAGACAAATTACTCACATGCGCTGATTCAAGCGTCACTGTCCCATGGTCAACCGCAACCTGCCCCAGATGCTTCCTTGCTTCTCTGTCTCCTCTCTCTCTTTGCCAAAGTTCAATCAAAATTAATGAGGCTCCAGCACTTTATGGTAATACCCGCGGGTGAACGTATGCGCCTCCGGGCACAGCGGTCTTGTGATTGCACCTTCCTGGCGCAAGGGCACTTAGGGTCTGTAGTCGCCTGGGTCCGTGGAAGTGGCAGTGAACTGTCGCAAGGGCTCCCACGCTGCAGGAGCCCGCTGGTAATCTTATGCGCCTCCGGGCGCAGCGGTCTTGTAATGGCACCTTCCTGGCGCAAGGTTTCTTGGGGGCTGTAGTCTCCCGGGTCCGTAGCAGTGGCGGCGAACTGTAGCAAGGGCACCTGCTTGTTGTTCCTAGGACAGGAAATGGTATTTATGGAACATTGAAAGGCGATGCCTAGGTGGCCCCAGGCTATTGGGGAGCTTGAACACTTTATGCAAACCATGAACGAAGTGTTTCGAACTGCCCATGCAAGTCACCAGCCTCTTGAGTGGACTTTATATTCTTTCTTCGCAAAATACCAGCAAAGTCCTCATATTACTGTTCAACGGGCCTCATCTCTGAAGATGTCCTCCTCAAATGCATCCTCGAAACAAAGCCCTCCAACCATTCTCTTGACCCCATTGCTAGTGTCATTGCCATCGACTTCTACACCCATCCTCTTCCTATTGGACCACTCTGGTTAACCTCTCCCTCTGTCAAGGCTCCCTTCCTGTTCCTTCAAAACTGGGCAGGTTACCCCTCTGCTTAAAAAACCCACCGCTGATGCGAACGACCTCAACAACTTCCGCCCCATCACTAACCTACCTTTTCTTGCAAAAATCGCAGAAAGGTGTGTAGCGAAACAACTCTCCCGTCATATCAAGGACAATGATCTTCTTGACCATTTCCAGTCTGGCTTCATTCAAAACTGCAGCACTGAAACAGCCCTGCTGCAAGTGATTGATGACGCGCTGCAGATACTCGATTCGGGGGAGTCTTGTCTTCTAATTCTCCTTGACCTTTTTGCAGCCTTTGACACTGTCAATCACAACACTCTCCTTAACACTCTTCAACAGAGAATGGGCATGGAGGGCACTTTGCTTAAATGGTTTGCTTCCTTCCTCTCTAATAGATCCCAAATGATCAAAATAGCGAACAGTCTTTTATCTCCTTTGGCGGTAGGTCATGGTGTTCCTCAAAGCTCTATACTTGCACCCACTCTGTTCAACCTCTATTTGGAACCATTGGGAAATCTCCTAAGTAAATCCGGGATCCTATATCATCTCTATGCGGACGACACTGAAATCTACCTTAAGGTGGCCTCCACTCACGATCTCTCCATCCTAAACTCTACTCTCGACTCCATTCAAAACTGGATGTTAACTCATCAACTCATTCTGAATCCCTCCAAAACTACATTCCTTCTCCTCTCCTCCTCACTTTCTCCTCCTCCGGTTCAATCATGGGTGGATCAGATGAATCTACTTAAAAATAAACTCATCATTGTCGACAGCGCAAAATCCCTTTGTGTCATACGAGACAAAAAACTCAATCTACTCTCCCACATCAACTCCATTGCAAAGTCTGCTCGATACCAACTGCACCTTCTTTGGAGGATTTGTCGCTTCTTCCCAGAGCAAGACCTTAAAACCATGGTCCAATCGCTGGTTCTCTCTACATTGGACTACTGCAATTCTCTTCTTACTGGCCTCCCCAAATCCCACCTGTCCCCCCTTAAATCTGTTCTCCATTCAGCAGCTCGTTTCATATATGGGGCCAAAAGAAGCGACCACATCACACCCATTTTTCCACCCTCCGTTGGCTTCCCATTGAGGCAAGATCGATCTACAAGATTGCCTGTATCACCCACAAAGCCTTGCACCCCTCCTCTCCTCGCCACCTGGCGAATAAACTGAAACTCTCTGGAGGCTCTAGACCATCACGTAATGCGGAAAATGTATTGCTTGAACCTCCCACTTTCAAAAAGGAAAGATCGATGGCCCAATCCTTTTCAGGCAACGCAGTGAGAATCTGGAACTCACTTCCCCCTCAGCTCCGGACCACCACCTCTTCCGGGTCCTTCAAAAGTGACCTCCAAGTTCTCCTCCTTCAAAGACACTTCCAAATCTAATTCACGCCATTCCCTGAAGGAAGTTCTTCCACTAAAGGAAATTCTGTACTCCATGCCTATAGAAGTGCCTTCCCAGTGTGTTCTTGTGTTTTGTGTTTCTGCCATTTATTGCAGTTGTATACCTCTACTTGTATCTTGTACGCTTATGTAATTTGCACACATGTCACTTTTTCCTCTTGTAACGTATCGTTTGCTACCTCTTTTTGTATTTTGTTTGCTTTTGATACATGCACAATTGTCACCTTTGCCTCATGTAATGTAACGTTTGCTTTTGTAACATGCCCACTTGTAATTTTCTCATCATGTAACGCTACTGTTTCTATTGTGAAGCGCTCTGACACCTTCGGGTAAAGTCAGCGCTATATAAAACGCATAAAATAAATAAAATAAAAAATAAATAAAGATTGTTACCTGGCAGCAAATTTCAATTACTGTTTGAGCTGAGCCGATGGTGAGTAACTTATTGGCATGGCACTATGAGGATGGCTCAGCAGCATGACGAGGAAGATACACGACATGTGTCATTTTTCTCAGATGCATAGCTTCAGAGGGTCTTTGGGATGCGATAGTCCTCAAATTCATGTATTCTTGGCTAGGTAGTTGGGTGTGCTATCTCTGTGGTGGTTTTTCATGTAGTGAGCCAAGAATGAAAGACAAAGAGAGGGCTTGACCTATATATGGCCGCTGAAAGAGTTACTTACAAGGCGAGGGGATGCCCGAAGAAGTTCCGTAGGGTCTGGGGCAAATGGAGAAAATATCATGGGCTGGATGGTGGGTTATGAAGACTGCATAACTAGAAGGGAACTAGGAATGTGTCTACGTCATCTAGGGAGACATCACGGCCGACTATGAAGGACTATTGCACTTTGGACTTTGGCCTACACTGACATGGAACTAGATAGAGATGTATGGGGGGAGGGCGGGAATTGGGAGACCGAGAAATGTGTGATGAAAATGACATGATTGTATTGTTGAATTATCTTAACATGCAAATAAAAAAGTTTACATTTTTTTTTTTTTAAAGAATGAAAGACAAAACAGTGACCTTTTATGTAAATGGGGAATAGAGTGAGAGACAGGAAAATACCCATATGGTGGCTGACTTTCAAAATGTGAACCTTGATAACATGGAATCAGTACCAGGTTTCCTGCTTATCCAACTTGTATGATCATAGGAAAATATTTTTTGCTGTGAAGTAAATAATACTCAGATGAAGAAGAAAGCAAAGAAGCATGCTTATTACGGCCTACTAAATCTCCTCAACCCCACAGATAACGTACTTCACAACATTCTAAACTGCCTCTGGGGCAAACGCAAACTAAAACAGGGTAAGCGGTAATGAATAACAGTGGAATGTATCACTTTGTAAATAATTATATCAAAACATAATAGGTTAATAATAAATTACATCAGGACACACATTGCTTAATAGATTATAACAATTTTATTTCACGGAGCCTCCATTTTCTTTATTATCACATATGAGCACGCTTTTAAAAGTTCAGGATGTGAGCTGTCCAAGCACCTCTATTATTTGATTTATTAGCCTGCATTGTTGCTCTATTTATAATAAGAATCTAGGCCACGTTTAGAGTTTACAAGAGTACAGACTTGCCTCTTAGTTCAATTATGGCATTGTCTTTGGTGCAGGAGGGAACATGAATGTTTCCACAAACTATAACTTTTAATAAATGTCTGTCTATGCAGTGATATAATCTGAGGTACCAAAGTGAAACGCTTCACATGTTAAAGAAATACACCTTTTTGAATTTTCAAGAGATTGCATCATATTGTTACATTAAGTTTCTTGCTCAATATACATGTTAAAGGTTTTCATGCCACAATTTGTGCAAGGACTCTTGGAGCCAAGCAAGACCCAGGGTTCCCCCCCCCCCCATCAATTTGCTTGCGCACACTCCTCTATTTGAGACTTGGGCTTAGAACCTGGTGTTGTCAGTCACTTGATAAAGTGATTTGTAAAAGGCGAGGGCTGGAAACATGGAGCCCTTGTGATATGCACTGATTTGACAACTCTACTGTCAAGGCTTCTTGTAGAAGAGACGATGAAGAGTATGTACAGTGAAAATACCATCATTCAGTTGGTACTTGGACACAAATAAACTAGAAAACACAAACAAATACTGCTATTTGGGAGTGATCATTGACGACAGGGGTAGTTTCAAACCACAAGTGGAGGAGATAAAGAAGAGAGGCCTAATGACAGCAGTTTCTTTAAGGAACTTTAAAAACAAGCTCACTGGTCCAAACTTCACCCAACTCCTCCAAGTGATCCAAGCAAAACTGATTCCATCCATCACATATGGAAGTGAAGCTATGAGAGGCAGGGACATAGGAACTTTGAATAGAGTAGTCACAAGAGCAATGCGGATAATGTTCGGTCTCCCGAAATACACCTCTCCGGCGCAGATCCGACTTGAATTTGGGTTGGTCAAGGAAGAGCTTGCATGCAAGGGATCATACCTCAAGACCTGGTACAAAATAAGCAGAGGTGAAGCACACACTCTTAACAAACTCCTCTGGAAAGATCTACAAAGCAAAAATGACAGTCCAGCAAGACTCTTTCTGGAGGAAGCCATCAACCAACTGGGGGCAAGGCAGCTATGGGAACTGCAAGGGAACCTGGCAGGCTTTAAAAAAACCGTAAATAAAATTGTTAACAAAGAATCCCTCCTTCAAGATAAAGCTTCATTAGCTAAGCGAGCACATGGCTGGCTGACTGTACAAACTTATAACAAACTCACTCCACAGGCGTATCTGTCGACCAGTTTTACTAAAACAACAAAAGAATCCTTTCTAAAACTACGATTGGGAGTACTACCATCAGCGGACCACATGGCCCCATGGCTGCGCCCCTCAAAACCAGCAAAATGCCGCCTATGCGGTACGCACGAGGAAAACATCACACACCTCATTACCATCTGCAAGGAGCTGCAGCAAGTCCGCAAGAACGTATTGAGACCCCTATCTATAAAAAATGGAAACAGAACCTGCAGCGAAGCAACTCTGGCCTGCTTCAGAGGCGAGGATGTGCAAATGGGTTGCCGACTGGTTAAATATCTTGGAGCAGCAGAATCCAGGCTCAAAAAAACGAAAGACCAAACGCACACCGTCACCACTCCCTCAACACCGTTAGCTCCTAAACATTAGGTCGGCCTAGAGTCTTAAACTGATCCGGAACACTGAAGCGCCTCCTCCAAGAGGTACGAACATTTAGGGAGAGTCCCAGCCCGTCCTCCAAAAGGAAAAAAGGGGAATGTAGTTGATATAACACACCGTCCTTCGGGAACAAGACCCAGGACAGATAAACAAAAACCTCTTCGAAGAAACACACAAGTATCTCGTGGTGGACTGATATTTCACTAATTATTTTTATTTTTATTTCCTTTTTTAACTGTTTTTAACTGTCTTCTTTTACAATCTGCTCTCTTTTATTGCCGATGGCTATTTGTAATGGTTTTTATTAACTGAACAATAAAGCACTTACTTACTTACTTACTTACAGTGAAAATACACTTAAAATAAGGGATCGCTGGGCAGGAACTCCAGGTCATTGTATTGTACGTGCCCATAGTCAAGAGTTACCAGGGAGAACTGTGAAAGCAGAACCCCAAACCCCAAATTTAATGCACCCCAAAATTTAGAACATTGACATTTACCTTAGAAGTTGTGCTCTATCACCCTTGATGTTGTGATAAAGAACACCCTCCTCCACATCAGGCCCAACATTAGATTAGCAGAGTAATAAATAAGTAGTTGGGACCACTCAATAATGGAGTTCTAGATCAGAGAAAAGTTAAACAACTTCCCCCCTCTGATTATTCTGTAATCACTAAACACTTAGGGGCCTATTATGATGCCACTGTAACGGAACACGGGACCGACTGCCAGAGGTGCGGGGCTCCCGCCAGCCTAATTAGGATACGCCCGCCACACAGGCGGGCGCCTCCTCGACTTTAACATTGCGGCGGTCGGTGCTGTGAGCAGCACCCGCCGTAATGTTAAAGCCCATGTTGTGTATTGCCATGCACAACGTGACAGCCACAGCGCGCCGCCTGCCACCTTGTGAATGGCAATGATGGGGGGTACCCCCCAGTGCAGCCACCCCCCCAACCGCCCGGGGGCCCGAAATTGTCCCTGACAGTGATTTCCTGCATGCCTTTCCATGACGGAGTCTCCGCCATGGTAAGGCATTTCACCACAGCATCATTATATGGATGGCGGTGCCTGCACAGCACCGCCACCATATTGTATGCCGTTTTCTGCCCAACCGGCAATACGACCGGCGGAAAAGCGGCAGGCGGTCTTTCCGTCCACCGCGGTAACCCTCGCCATAATAATATGGCGGGGGTGAAACAGGAACATTTGGCAAGCGGATCGTCACCGCTGGCCTGGCGGTGGCGATCCACCCGAGATCCTAATAGGCCAAATAATACTTTATTAATCAGGAATCATTAAATTGAAATCGTCATCAATCTCAATTGCTTTCTGCAATTTTCCTCTGCCATTTTCATCTGGTTGTAGATATGATGTTTGAGACTCTCCAATGCCATCTCCATCAACCTTTATTTTTTCACCAACCTATTTTCACTTTTACCATTGTATCTACATCTACTAATCATACACTTCGAACATTTTAGAAAAAGAAACAGAATCTTTTCACAAATCATTATGATTATGATAGTGGTTAGTATTGCCTTAAAAGCATTTCCATATAAATTACCTACCCATTTGCCAACCTTACCAAAACTCTTCACTAAATCACTAAACCATTAACCTACAGTTTCCCATAAGTCAGAAACATCAAAAGATTTAATCTCATGTGAAAGATTAGTCAGATTAGTTATAAAACAATCAATAACTCTATTATTTTCAGGTATACATTTTCATCTCTTAGCTTTTACCACTTAACAGACTTCAACATCTTTCACCAAGAGAATATCTAACACTAAACGATATTGCATAACCATAGCTCTAATAGCTATCATTTCTACATTTCATTTGCTGAAATGACCGTGCTGTATCTACTAAAAGCCTATCTACATCGGCAGACAAACATTTAATTTTCACATCCTTCATTGTTATAGCTACAGAAGGAATTATAGCCTCCATTATATCTAAAACTACTGGTCCAAAACTGTCTCACTCTTCTCAAACTATGTTCACTATAAGTAAGATGAACCTACCCAGTTTCTCACAAACTGAAATACATAGGGGCCGATTCACAGAACTAATCTGAGATAAAATCCTAAACTTACCACTTTTGGTATTAACAGAAGGCATTTAGTAGTAGTAAAGTTAGGACTCCTAACTTTACTACTACTAAACTAAGACAAAATCCTTACTTTACGACTTTCGGTATTCACAAAAGGCATTTAGTAGTAGTAAAGTTAGGAGTCCTAACTTTACATCTACTAAATGCCTTCTGTGATTACCAAAAGTAGTAAATTTAGGATTTTATCTCAGATTAGTTCTGTCAATCGGCCCCATAGTTTTTCCCTAACACATAATAAATGCCTTTCAAAATAGGTTCTCTGCCTTGCACATATGTGACTTCATAAGTTCTATCGCACAATCTTTCTTCCATAAATTCACTCTTTCCTCCCTTTGAAGGACTACGCCTTACCATACACAACTCAGCTCTTCTCTCCTGTTCCATTCTCAGTATAGGAGCAAACTTGACAACCTGAATTCCTGTTCCTCTTTTATCTGTTCTAATGCAACCTTCTTATTTCCTAATTTCTCACAATTTTTATCCCTCTCTCATTGTATTCTTTGAAAACGTTCTGCTCCTCACTACTCAAAATGCAATCATAATTGGTATTAGTATCATAGTTGTTTTGTGTAGTCACTCTCAAATATTTATATTTATTTTCACCTATTGTCTTCTCTTACAAACAAATTCTCTAAAGACGCATTACAATTAGTCAAACTAGGAGAAAAAAACTCAGCAATATTGAAAACTGCTATATACACAGTGCACGGCAGGAGTGAGAAATGGAAAGCTGCACATATGTTGATCCTTTCCAAGCTGATATGGGAAAGTAAGCACACATGAAAAAAACACTAACTTTAATTAAAACTACATATTCTCTAATCATTTTGATATAAACATAACCCTTAAATCAACACACAAGATTGTTCTCTCCCAGTGACACTGTCAGTACCCGATTTAAATACAGTACCGTCGGTGGTAGACCTGTCAGTTACACATTCTGAGTCAGACCTTTCCATAACATTTGACGACCTGGAAGTAACTCCTGATCTAGCCGGTTATCAAACTCAGGGGGATGCTCAATCCAACGAAAACCCCCCCCAGAAAGGTGATAGGGAAGGAGCAATCCCAAAAACCCGTTCAGTAAATAATGAAGAATTACCTAGTGTCCCGCGCTCGGAACAAACAACATCTCATTTAAACTCCACGTCCCATAGCACACTATTTCTCCCAGAAACTATCCTCCCACATAAGGCAATCTCAAACGACTATATTGAAAATCAATGTAAAACTTGCAAAATCACCTCGCAAGTTCTTACCACAATAAAAGACCTCCTATATCAATATTTAAAGCCCATCCAACTCAGCATTAGAAATCTCGAAGCCCAACTAACTATAATTTCGGCCACCCTCCTAGACTCAAATACCCGTATAGAAATAAAGGGGCAGCGTAACACTTCACAGCCACCTAAAAAACAGAATCAAGCACCCGCGCAGAAAACAGCTAACCACACAAACCCAACGTCCTTAGCACAGAAAAACCTCAAACAAAACATCATGCCTTCCAAACCTGCAGCTAAAACGTCTCAACCTCAGAAAGAGAAACCTTCTGCTATAACTGTACAGCAAACAGTAAGCACAGATACAGACAAGACAGACACTCCAGGCCCAACGACAAGGACAGACACCAGCAGAGCCTGCTTAGAAAAAAGGTCTGAAACTCTCCCACCGAAATCATTTCCCATTCAAAAGACTCCAAAAAACACACCCAAAAAACCTCCACCAACTAGACGTCCTGTCTATTTGCCCCCGGAAGCTACTCCCTACACAATAGTCCTCACAGGAGTGCCAGAGCTAACCGATGATACATCAGAAACTGCTTGGTCACTTAAAAATAAAACCATGCAGTGGCTAAGCATCAATAGACCTCTCGAATCCCATCTATCGGGAGGGATCACCACAGCCCGTAGGGTAGCCTGGATAGGCAAAACGGCAAAATCAATACGCGGAGACTGTATCATTATAACGTGTAGAGATCCCTCAACAGTAGACTATATCTGTGCATGGCCACAGCTCGACAAAAAAGGGGGGATTGACGCTCGACATCTTTCTTTCTTCTACCCCCCACCGAAACAGCAGCGTAACCCTCCACCCTGGGCATGGCACCAGCTCCCCAAAGAGTCGTGGAATCAGGAGCCATGGTATCAAGCGCCATGGAAACAGATTGAAAATCCTTATGATCATATAGCTAGGGGCGGACCAAGAGAAAGGCCCAGAGAACGCCAGAGCCCATATTGGCAGGACAGACCCTGCCAAACCTACGAAGGATGGCAGGCCTTTCCAACTCAAAACCGTTTCGATTGTCTCGAAATGGTCGATTGACCAACCCGGGACAAACTCAGCAAACAAATATTTGATATCAGGTCACAACCAGCAGTCTCCAAGCAGCATGTAACATCTTTAAAGTCCGAGGTACTATCTCTACACTCAAAAAAGCTTCCACCAAACATCCCTCTGGCAGAACTCGATATCAACTTGGGAATACCTGTCCAACATGCCACAGCGAATATCATCAACTCGACAACACACGCAACTGCAAAGGAACTACCAACTCTGAGCCTAGCTATTGCCTACTGGAACGTTGCAGGCCTAACAACTAAAATAACTTGTCCTTCATGGCTCGACACAGCAAGGAGCAAACAAATCTTGTGCCTACAAGAGACCTGGCGCACAACTCCACTTCATTTAGCGGGCTACAAAACATTCTTCACCAAAGCAGTACCTAGTACTATGGGAAGACCTAAAGGTGGACTCATGATCTATTTTTCCAATACTGTTCCACTCACTGTAAAATTATTAAAGGAAACGCATAATTTTCAAATCATTCAAGTAACACAGCCAATGGAATCAAAGAAAAAGTTATATGTATTCATAAACTACTATAATAACACCGGTACTCTGGAATGCTGCTCACACCTAGACGAAATAGCGGCATACTTATTTTTACTTCAGAAGACAAATTCCAATTCCATACTCAAGTACATCTGGGGAGGTGACTTCAATTTATCACTGTGCCCAAATTACAAAAACGGGAACTGTGGGCTCCAGAACGAACTCGGAAATCCCATTCCCCACTTTGTGCACACCTCGAGTGGTAACAAACTAAATGAAATCCTCTTTACCCTAGACCTTGACTTTGCTAACGAATTAGTTAACCCGGTGCAGGACTTTCTACCCACCTTTCACGGGCGAGGCTTTCTGTCTACCATCGACTATATTTTAGCTTCAAATTCCTATAATGGGCAATTAAAAAACTACAAAATAGGGTCTAATCCAATCAGTGACCACTATCCTCTAAGTGTGGAAATCCTCATGAAAAAAGCAGGAACACTCTCTGCAAAAGTCAGCCCTCTTGACCAACAATCGCTGGCCATGAGGAAGACGAATGGCTACGCAATCAAATGGTCAAAGATCGACCCGGAAGAGATAACACAAAGGGTTCTCGAAAAAACCCATCTCTGGTTAACGAACTGTTTGTCCCCCGAGGCATCATCAGAAATAATTATCACCTCCTTTAATAACATCCAGGAAGTAATAAGGGACGAGCTATTCATAAACACTAAAAACAAGCCTAGACTTCCGACCACGAGATGGTTTGACACCGACTGCCGAAAGACCCTTACATCCCTTAAAGAAGCCCTAAGACAGAAACCGAGGGACCTCCAATTAATCTCACAACGGAGAAAAATCTATAATACCGCCCGAAAAAACCGCAAAAAGCAGATAAAGCAAGATCTATGGCTTCAACTACACGACAGTGCAGCAAGGAAAGATAGCACTGCTTTCTGGCAGACCATAAGATCACCCTTTTTGGCTAACATCACTGACCCAAACCACCTTGATGTGGCAATAACTGAGGACGACTGGGTCTCTCACTTTACAAAAATCTTTGCATTACCAACGGGTGCTCAAATAATTCAGACACAAGATTCTGAAACAGCAAAGAGAAATATCTATCCCATTAGGCTACGTTTTACCCTCAACGAGGTCAGAAAGGCAATCAAGGCCTCAAACCCTGGCAAGGCCCCCGGCCCAGACGGGGTTCCCATGGACTTGTTCCTACACAATGTCGATTATTGGTCAATAATACTCACACGGGTAATGGCAGCAGCTGCCGAAACTGGTCTCATCCAATCATGGTCCACATCTACATTATTGCCCATCTTTAAGAAAGGGGACCGAAATGACCCCGCGTGCTACCGACCGATCTCCCTTCTGGACTCTACGGGTAAGATTGCAGGTCGAATACTCCTGGACCGACTACAATCATGGGCCCGGGAGAATAACATCATCACTGACCTGCAATATGGTTTCCAGAAGGGGCTCGGAACGGTGGAACAGGCCCTAAACCTCGTCCTTTTGGCAGGAAAGTACACACGCGCTAAAGGAGGTAACATCTATCTGGTCTATGTAGACCTAAGCGCGGCTTTCGACTGCGTACAGCATGCAAAGCTATGGCAGATCCTGGAAAACCTCGGAGTGGACCCTCCCATACTAGCCTTCCTGAGAGAGCTATATACCAACGCAGAAGGTCGAGTTCGTTATGGCATTGGCGGCGAATTATCACGTCCCTTTAAAATATCACGAGGAGTAAGGCAGGGGTGCGTGCTGGCTCCCTTCCTGTTCAATTTATACACAAACGGGCTCGAACAGGCCATGCTGGAAGGGAGCCTGGACCTCCCGCAGATAGATCATCGCCCGATACCAATCCTCCTATATGCCGACGATTCTGTCATCCTGGCACGGACATCCAACCAACTCCAGCGACAGCTAAACAAATATGTGACTTTCATGGACTCCTTGGGATTGAAAGTTAATATCAAAAAAACCTTCACAATGACCATCGGACCAAGACCAGGAGTCTCTAAGCCCATATCCATTAACAACAGTAGATTAGAAAAAACATCGGTGTACCCATACCTGGGCATTTTAGTGGAAGACAAAATTAACTGGACTAAGGCAGTGGAAGCTAGAAACCTTAGTTTCCGTCGCGCAGTATCAGCATTAAGTGCGTTTTCAAGGAAGCTAGGCAAACCAGCACCAGCGGAACTAATAACGATATACTATGCAAAATGCCACAGTGTGGCCACGTACGGAGCAGGCATCTGGGGCTATGGATGTATCGACCAACTCCAGGTTACTGAGAATGCTTTTATCAAATACATCCTAGCTCTCCCCCAAAGTTCCCCGATCCTAGCCTCACACCGGGAACTGGGTATGGAATATATGACCGACACCATACGATGCCAGCCCATTCTACTGTGGCAGCGAATATGGTGTAACCCCGAAAGTCACATCACCCGCTCCCTTATCACCGAATGTCTCGGCCTAGCGTATTGGAAGAAAATACCTTGGCTCAATTATATTTACAAATTCTTTTTAGACCTTGACTGCGAGCACTACTTCCTCGAACCCCCCTCAATAGAAGATATCTCGAAGAAACATCTGAAGGAACTATGCATGGGTCACTTAAGGGAACTCCGCAATCAAGCTGAGATTACTAAAAAACATAATGAAAAATCTCGCATATTGCAGACAGGGAAACTCATACAGCCATACCTGACATACTTTCTCTCAAACTATGAAAAGTTTTTAATAACAAGACTCCGGTTCAATCTTTTTTTCCGTCTGGTCTCATTTCCAGAAATGAAGAACTGGTCTAGAAAACTGATGAGCTGCCCCTGCAATGGAGTCTCTGAACAATCAACGATACATGTTGTCCTTTTCTGCAAGTACTACAGACTAGCAAGGAAAACATGGATTTTGCCCCTCCTCCGCTCAACTGGTCTTAGACAATCACACTCAGCACTTTTACACTTACAATCTCCGAAATCCCCGCATGAAGCAAAAATGATAGCGACCTTTCTTAAAATTGTAATATCAACTCGTCGCAAAGTCAACTTCTAAATTCGTTTCATTTCTATAACAGTAACCCACTTTGACATTTTCTGTCCAATATAGCGATGCCAGATCTGTGATTAATAGCACATTGACTTTTCTTTTTTTACTGTGTTATATTTCCCTGTTTTAAATGTACTTTTAATGATTATACAAGTCTATAATCGAATAAAAGTTGAAATAAAAAAAAAAAAAAAAAACTAACCAATCTTTCTTTATGTACCTTACATCATGTTTTAATTCATTTATATTAGTGGTAAACTCAACATTAGTGTTATCAGAAACATATACCACAGAACTAAGTTAGCACAAAACCAGCCCCATTAAAATTATGAATATTTTTATTATTAGTAACACTAGCCCTCCAATTTTACAGCATTTGCTGTACTCCAGCTTCTAACTGAGACAAAACGTATTGTGGAAAAAATTCAAAAATAAACAGACATTTTGTTTACAAGAATAATATTGTTCTTGTTATTTTATTAACCTCTTGCATGCTCATGACAAGGTGAGCTCGTCATGAGGCACACTGGAGCTGTGCTCATGACAAGGTTAGCTCGTCATGTATAATGGGATTATCAATCAATCAGCACAGGAGGGGAAAAGCCTTAGCAGCCAAGTGGTTAAGGCAGTAATCAAAACAAAAGCTAATCTCAGTTTACTTTTTCAAAATTGTATTTTAAAGGTTCATTTCATTTCCATTTTTAATTTTCTTTGTTCTATAGCAGTCTCAAAAACATTAGCTCAAAAAGTCTCTTTATTCTATTCACAGTGGTTTTTCCTGTGTTTCATATTCAGTCTATGATTCACTCTCATGCCTATACTGGCATTCATTCACCAACATATAGTTATCCAATACTGTTTCATCCTCTTCTTCTGAGACTATCAATGATACACCCATTCATGTGAGGCATATATTTGATTTGGCACTCTGTTTCTTGTAGATCTCTTGGCCACTGGTGATTCATTTACACTAATTTCAAAATACATTGGTCTCTCAGGTTTTCCTTCTGGTTCACAGAGGTTTTTTTTGCAAGATATTTTGCTTGGAATATCTTTTCCAGCTATTCTCTGTTTAGCATCAGTCTTTACCAGATTTTTTTTATTCACCAATAAACTTTGACTCCAACTTGAAATTTGAACAAATTACTCTTTTCCCTGTAAACTTCTTCTTTCCTCCAGGGGTCTTCATAACTTTGATTTATTTTCAATTTCAATGTTGGATTGTTTAGATCAGAAACTACTCCTTCTCATCTACCTGCCACTCATGCCTTTGTCTTTTGCACTGTAACAGCTCTTCTCTCTAATCCCTGCTTTGAAACTGGGCTTCAAGAATTTCAGGTTCTTTATCAGAGCTTACAGTAACCTGAAATGTCACCACTTCTATGTGCTTTCACTTATTGCCTTCACCAGTTTCACATTTTTCAAAGTTTCCACCTGTCTCTGGATCCATGCTGCGAAATTGACCCCTTGCTTTGAGCTTAACTTCTTACTTGACTCTGTTACATCAGTTAACGCTTTCAGTGTTTCTTTCACTTCCATTCTCTTTGTGTGAGTAGTGTGAATCCACTGCGGCACACCACCACATTTTACAGCTGTGTTTGTCATCAATATTACTTGAAAAGGACCTCCCCACCGTTCCTCTAGGCAACGTTTCCTGACATGATTTCAAATTACAATCCATTTTCCTAGATTGAGATCATGACTTGCAACATCACTTGTTTCTTCTGTGCCACCTCCACCTTATAAGAGACCAATTTCACCATATCAGCTAAAGCTTTGCAATAACCTAGTATGATGTCATCAGGTATTGCCACTATCCCCCTGAAGGAAGATGTGTAATTCTCCTGGCCCTTCCCATGATTACCTTCTGGGACGATAAACCAGCCTTTCTGTTAGCAGTACTTGTCATGCTCATCAAACAAGAAGATAAGGCATCAGGCCTCTTTAAACCAGTTTAAGCACAAACTTTTACCAGGTCATCATTGAGAGTGCATCGGTCCCTCTCCACAATTTCTGAAGAGTGTTGTCGATAACTACAATTGAACTTCTGGTTGATGTCAAAGGCTGTGCAGATTACTTGCAACATCTAATTTCTGAAACGAGTTTCATGATATGTCTCAATAGAAGTAGGAAGGCCAAACCAAAGTAGCAACACCCTAAGCAACAATTTGGCAACTGTAAGGCTAGCTTGTCTACTGGTGTGATAGCATTCAACAATTTTAGAAAACAAGCAGATACTTACCTAGAAGTACATTATACTATTACAATTCTACATCTCAATAAAATATGCTTGGAGTCTTGTAAATTGGCCCTCAGATTTGCCATTAGGCTTCATGAAAGTAGGTGTCTTTTCCCCTTGATTATTCAAATGATATGCTGTACGTTTGCCGCAAACATCCACAGCAATATTTGAGAATCCTGTATTTTCCGAGTACCTTTTGAATATTCATAATGAGCTAGCCATCCCTGCATATTTGCACATTGGATAAAAGATGGAATCTGGTAATACATATTTATGCAAAGCATTAACATACAAATCTTGATAATTCCTCCCTAGTCTGTCACATTTTATTTTTTCATCTTGTGGAGCATCACCCTGCAAATCTCTTATTCTCTCAAAGTCTGTATTGAACTCAAAAGAAACAAATGATCTTTTCTGCTTTTTGTACGGAATTAATTTGCAATTCATCATTTTCACACCTCTTGTACAACTGTCTTATGCTGCAATGCACATTATTTTGCCATCTGATCAGCAAATTTATTTCCAAATGTGTTTCATTTCATTTCCAGCCACACTTGACCACAGTGTTGTAGTGTAAACGTGTTGGGCCTCAATAAATCTCTACTTCACACATATTTTTCCCAGAATAATCTCAACTACCACATTGGTCTCATTAGGTCCTTCTATGGATCTTGTTTTGTGCTGAAAGGGAGTAGAATATTTAATGGATTAACTATTATCATTTGTGGACCTGGAATTAGATAATAGTATTTATTCATTACCAAATGGATGTTGCCTAGGCAGAATCTATTTAAGTTAGTGCATTTGGAAACAGGGAAAATGGCCACAACAAATGAATGAAACAGAATCAGCTAAATAATTATATGACATTTAAATACATTTTTTGTCGAACAGAATTTAAGACTTATAGAGATTTAATAAACATTAATAAAGCTGTAAGAATCACATTTTTAAAGTATTTTTTCTTCCTCCGTCAAGGGAGACTATATTATATGAAGTGAGTCCTTATATATATATATATATATAACCCTCCTACAAACCCTATAGATACAAGTTCAGGAATCGCCAAGTGACCAGTTTCAGTTCATAAACAGGATCGTCTGCCTCTGTTCCCACGTGAAGTCCTACTGGAAGCCAAAACTAAACCATCCCAAAATCGCTTGGTTTCTGTTACCACCTTCTCCCCAGTTTCCAACATTGTATGCAAATCCATCTTAAAAACTGGAATATTCTTAATGCTGGTACCCTCAATCTTGAGCGCGCCATGTTTGCATTTAAGAAAAAGAAAAACATCAAAGACCACCTTGTATGTGCAGCCCTACCGACCAAAAGACAACCAATCACCCTGAATGACCAATGAGGGCTACCACCTCTACCGGGCCACGCCAAATATGGCAATTGAAGCATTTGTGAGCTTACGATTGAAGGCAAAGAGTTTTGTTTTGAAAATATACGATTTGAACTAAAACATTTACAAACTGTAACACATGCAATGTCGTATATGCAATCTTGTGCCCCTGCAACAGAATCTATATTGGACAAACCACTCCAAAAATATGAATGCGCATATGTCAGCACCGGAGCAGAATAAGATGCAAGACACCAAATGCACCACTGGTTGACTACTACACAGAGACTGGACATTCTGAGGATGACATTCGTTGGACTGTCATATGTGGGGTCAAACTCCCGCCAAGGGGTGGTGATATGTCCAAACTGCTAAACAAAGAAGAGCTAAAATGGATTTTGAAAACTAATAGCTTGCACACTGGACTGAATCGCCTTGAAGACTGGACAGCTCTCATATAACCAGAGTTACAGTACCATATATGTGAATATGGCCTTCTGATAATATTTCATGCAACCCTTGTATGCACTGCATATGTCTTCAAACATGGTATTCCTTCATACACTGAACATATGTTTTTAAACCTCCGTTTTACATTTGTCACACATGATTTACACTTGGTGTAGCAATCACTAACCCCTTGTGTGAGGTTGACTCAACTCCAACAAACTCTCACCCCTGAGGCCTTTCACTCCATCACTTTTCTCCGTGTGCTAACTTCACTCCATTCCAATATGGCTCTCACTCTCACCTATTAGGCTTCCTCTCTTTCTCTTCCCTTCACCCGATCACATGACTCTTCCCGGCCTATCCTTGCGTGCCATTTCGTACTTGAGACTTAGCGAGTCTCACTTCCCTCTCAGTATTCACGGTTTCTGACCCCCTGTACGGCACGCCGCATCCATCGGCTATAGGTAAGCCAATTGTCCTGCCAAACCCCAGTGCCCTCCACTATCTCGCCCAACCCACCCCCCCTTTTTTCTGATCCCCTGTAATCCTTCCTTCACAGGCAATTACGGCGTTCAGAGCACACGCCTGTGGCTCTTCCCCTGGGACGCCTATCATACGCCCCCACGACCTCATACCCCTAGGTAAGTGACCGTCAGCTGCGCCACATTTTGATGCCGTCGTTCCCCTTCTCGCGTCTCGATCCTTACCCTTACTTAGAACACGCTACAGGCATCCACACCACCTGCAATGAGGAACCCTAAGCCATTGCTCAACTGACTGTAGCATTATCTCATGCCGCTACTGCTGGTAAGCACTCTTGCCTCCCACCCTTTTTGCCCACTCCACCCCCTAATCCTTAAATTCTTCCGCCGACATTGACATCGAGCTCTCCTTCCGCATCTAGGACGAACCTTCACCCCCACCGCGGTGGTTCATCCCGGCACTCTTCCTCGAAATATTCCCATCAAGTAAGGATACTTCCTTTGGGAAACATCCATCACAACGCAACTTTTACGACGCACTACCATTACAACGCAGGATTTACAACGCAAGTCATTACAACGACTTGCGCTGGAGGGCGCTGTAGGATAGGGAATAGTTTAATTTACTATCCAAAACCTTCCCTACTATTCACGGGGACTGGAGTTGGAATAGTACATTAAACTATTCCACTATCCAGCGTCCCCCAACTCAAGTCGTTGTAACGACTTGTGTTGTAAAACCTGCGTTGTTAAGGCATGCGTAGTAAAAGCATGACATACATCCCTTCCATCAAGTAAGGATTACCTTTTACCCCTCACACTTGGACTCAAATGCATTAACAATTATCCGACCAACATGCCTTTAACCGGCATCGGACGCTCTCGACATCGGGCACTGCATGTAATTGTAGACAAATGCATGCAAGCAACACCTAGCCAACTGAGGTTCCTCAACTCCGTTCACACTACGCCCGGGTTGCTATTACAAACCCCAACCCATACCAACCTTCTATCACATCGTCACCTTGCTCAATTGTTATCTTCACCAAGTCACTGCGCCGTAATTTTTTATGCCAAACACCTTGTCACTCCGCCGTAACTTTTACGCTAAAACACCTTGTCACTGCGCCAACTTTTATTCTCTCTGTGCCAGATGGATGACACTAGGTCACTTAAAAGTGTTATATGTGCTCTATTAAGTAGCCACTGTATTTTGACTAGCGCACTAAGTATATGAGGTTACTTTGACTTTACATCCTTCTAATTATCCCCTGTCACGTTTTTCTTTTATCCCCCTCTGTTATTTTACCTTTGATTGTGAATTATTTAATATACTAATCTTAGGCACGTATTAACAGGCATACTTATTTAATGTCCTGAAGATGATCCTCGCATTGTTCTCTTGGATCGAAACGCTGTTGACACCCCAAAACTTCTCATACATACACTGTGATGTTACTATTTACTATGTAGAGTCGTTCCTTGCGATTTGTTTGTCTAATTGATGATTTGTCTTGAAAACAAACCGTGAGCATTGCCTGAGCCTCCCCTAAATGTTTCCCAAATTGTATGTCTCTATGTCTCTGTAGTAGGATGCAGGCTTGTGTCCCACTTTCAGTATTCTTGTTTGTGCATTCCCTAAAGAATTGTCGATAAATTAAATATTAAACCGCTGTCCGGCCAGACAAGTTTAACTAAAACAGCACTGATTGGGTCTGTATTGATTGCTCTCTGTTCATTCCTATTCTCCCCTAGGGACCACTATTGTGTTAAACAATTGATTCCCAAGGTCCCTGGCTGACTTTATTTGGGTTACCCTTGTTGTTTAAAAAGAAGAGATCTGTTCTCACTGCAGCGTCAATGCCACAGCTGTAACCTTCCAGCCAAAAAGGTTCCACTTATGCAAGCATGCCAGCTGGCAGCAAACACAGTAATACACCTCAATTTGTTTCTGGAAGTCCAAATCATCAGTCTTTGTACCACAAGGTGGGTTGAGTAGGTGGACAAGATAGGGGGGTGTCCCTTTCCACAATTTAGGTAATTATACTCCATCAATTTATGGTTACAGCCCTTGACCTCACTGAATTTTGTAAGACCAGCTTGTTCCATTGGTCATTGTAAATGTAAATGTTGTAAATGTAAATGTTTTTGTACTTGTATAGCGCGCAGCTACCCGAACCGGGTCTCCCGGCGCTTGTACTCATACCACTAAGGAACCCTTCCTGGTTTTCCTTGTGAAGTGTCCACTCCTGGGCACCCCCATGGTGAAACCAGGCATCCTCGCGCTGTTGGGGCCGTTGTGGAGATTAAACAAGCTATTGCCCAGAGTTGCAGCGTGGGACCTATGATTAGAATAGGCACTGAGGCGAGAATATCCGGTCAGAGGAATTTGAGCCCGAGAACCGCCAAGGCGGGAATCGAACCCTGGTCCCGGGCCAGAGCTCTGCATTAAGGTCTGCCGCTCTAACCATTGAGCCACACTTCTCCACGATATTATGAGATGATGCAGTAGGTAAAAGTATACATATCCGTAAGATTAAGCAATTCATTACTTTGCATTTTCCATAAGACCACTGTCTTTAATCATAGGTTTGGTTATGACATCTAAGAAGTAGGTGAGTCCATGCTCTCTTCCTTTGTCAGTCCTTTCCCAAGCATGTACGCTAGGAAGTGACACATTTGTTGCAAGTCAGATCAAGTAAGCTACAAATTTGAAAGGAACCATTGACTGTGAGAGTACTAGTAGAAACTTTACGAAATGTTCTCATAGGCTTCAGACTATTCAGTTCATTAGTTCATGCTAGGAAGGAAAAGTATAGGCCTTAATGAAACACAGTCTGTGCACACTGGTTGTGCTAGAATATGACTTTCACATAATTGAATACAATCCATTAGTTGTTCATTTAGGTCAATTAATAATTGCATCTACATTATTTAAGTATGAAATACCCATACATTTATTTTTATAATACCTCATAGTCAATTCCCATACTAATCTTTCAATACTATTCTCATGCTACAGGCTTATTACACCATTCAGTATTTGGAAGCACAGCTTAAGTAAACCTTTACGAAGTACAAATTATTATAGCAATTGTTTTTCTCATGAATGTCAGTGCTCACATTACACACTCTAATGTTAATGTCCATTTTCTTAACACCTAAAACAAGTTTATTCATACACGTATAAAGAATTTCTATGTTATCCTTTGTCTGTCGTGTTCATTTATGCATAAAGAAAACCAATCGCTTTATTAAACTGCTCATTAGTTGATCTGTGGTTAGGTGTAATCACAAATCTATGTCTAACATTCTGCATGCTTTTATAATGCAGTATCTAAATCAAACTTCACTTTGTGCATGTTCTTGAAGCATAATAACTCAACAGACATTTGTCATATCTGTAAATTATTGTCACAAATAAACTTTCCAGGGTGAATTCATAGAGATCAGGTGAACGATAAGATCCAGGCTCTATCAACAGCAACCTCTTTTGGCTTTTGTATTGCTTTCAACAAATCCAATATGTAAGCATTTTTAAAGGAGCTCCTGAGGATGTCATAAACCCCTTTGTGACCACAAATGACAATATTCATAAACACTCCAAAACATCCTGGCTGTCTGTATAGATTGTCACATACAAACTCTCTGACAAGAAGCAGGCTCATTATCAATGGAACCAATACTGCCACTTGTGCTTGAATTACATTTGGCAGAGAAGGTGCTTCTAAGTTTTAAATAAAAAATAGGGCATGCTGCAAAGGCTGCCCTCAGTGCTCCATATTGGTGTCTTAAACAGGAATCATCAACAGTGTCAAAACATCTGGTCTGGTTCTGCAGTGATTTTGATTCAGATTCCATCAGATGCATAATGGTATACCATCATCAAATTATTTCCTTAAACTAGACAATACAGACTTAAAAAAGATGGAGAAGAATGAATGAAAACATTGATTGAGCAGGGAATCATCCAGGGGGGTACTTGGTAGTCCTTGTAACTCTCCCATGGTGGAAATTCAAAAGCTGAATGGCAAGTGGAGAGTAGTACAAGATCTCCAAAAGATTTTGTTGTTCCATGTTGTCCAGTGGGGTTGTCGATGCTATGTTTCTTAAAAATCTACTTAAGCCTCTCATAAAAAGCATGTACTGACTCCTTCGACTCCTGGGAAGTTCTCAACATTTTATACTAATTTGTATCCTTCTCGTCAGCCTTGCACTCAATCCACAATTCATTAGAAACCACAATTTAAAACAGTGAATTTAAATCAGTCCACATCATCTGAAAAATGTTTGTCAACCTTTGTTTCTCTTGATACCTCTTTATACCACTTTCCTGGAATCTCTCTGAACTTTAGGAAGTTAGTAGTAAATGCAGGTCAAGTCCATGGCACATGCACAAAATTCCCTTCATGAACTTCTCTCAAAGGAAACTCTAAAACTGATACTGACCGTGCTTCTGAATCACTCACCACATTTTTTGTTCCACCTTCAGTCCCTTTCAATTTATTATTATTTGCTGTGCCTTGCTTCCATCTTCCTCAATATTTCTTTAAGTAATTGTAATCTTTTTTTTTCTCAATTAAATCTTTAATATAGGCCCTTCATTGTGATTAAACGCACTTTTTTATTTCATCATTTGTTAAATACATTTTATAATTTCGTTTCATATTTTTCATCCTGCTGATGCCAACCTCTAATCCATCAATTAATTCTGCTAGCTTATCATGTGCTTCATTTGCACATCTGGCTGTTTCTTTGATCAGGTATCTCATTTCAACATCATTTTAAGTCAACGGGTTATTTAAATCAACATTTCCCTCAATTTAAATTTTTTAAATGCTAATATTAATTTCTTTAGGAGCCACTTCCACTACCACTGTCCTTACAGGTGCAGTGGCTTGAATCTGTACACCCAATTATGTATCTCCACTTGCTTTAGGCACAGTTGTCATCAATGTCTCTGTTGGTGCACTCAGCACCACTACGTTAGTAGCAGAGCTCTACATAACTGTGCCACCATGGCCCCCAGCACCCATATCATGCCCTTAGCTAGAGTCACTTGTCTAATGGTCTTGCTGTGTATGGAGCAGGTCTAGAATTTAAATGTTCATTTTAAAAAATGATCCTCCTCATCAGACTCGTTATTCTGCATCTCTTTTTGTCCTTCTTGTCTTTGTTCCCTTAACTATAGCAGGAAATGTCTTTACACCTGCAATTAAGTCCTTCATTGTAAAAATCATGAATATTCAAAGTAAAATTTTCACTCAAAATTGTGTATTAAAAAAACTTCAATAGAACTATCAGGCTCAGGTTGGACGGGACGGGGTGTTTGGGGTTTGACACTCATCAAATGCATTCTTGGTTTGGTATTTTACTCAGGGGGCCCTCGGTTGATCTCCTATGTTCGTATAATTTTGTTTTCGTCATTCTCATTTCACTAAGAGCTTTTAATATGATAATTCTTTGAACGGTTTACTTCTTTTTGAAATTCACAAACATTGGCAATAGTAGGCTTGAAAGGCTGCACCAGCCTCAACTTTCCAGGCATAGTATTGGCAATCAAATATTCAATATATTTATTAAAGATTTGGAACTCCGAGGAGGTCCACATAAAATGCATTCATAGAATTACAAATAAAACAAAAACACATAACAAGCATAATCACAAACCATCATAACAATTATCAAGAGCCTGCCTTCGAGTAGCTAAATTTCGATAAGAAGAAACAAACAATATTATCAGAAAACCTGATCATACAGTACTTGAGATTTTCCACGTTATAACTCCTAGGATGATATATTGGACATTATATAAGCTGACAGTTCATTTAATAAAAACCAAAAGTTCCATTTGAACTAGAGAATCAATTTAAAATTGGAGACAGAATAAAACATGGGCATAATCAGACCTGTGCAAAAGGCAATTCAGTAGCAACCAGCTCACAAGAGAAAAACCTCCTGAATCCCACTGCATATAAGTTTTTAGAATGAACAACAGAACATAGTGGGAAGCATAAAGCAACCTAACCCTAATTATGAGAAAATAGCAGTTAATAGCTGCCTATCAATGAGCAAAATACAAATTAATAAAACTAAAGACTACTACAGGTGGAGAGCTAGCTAAAGTACTGGCAATCAAATACCTAAGAGGTGATGGGATTAAAGTTTGCAAATAGAAGAATCAGTGACAATTGCTTGGGTAGCATTCCATCCAGTATTTTTTTGCTCACTGTGCCACTCTTGACGGAGGCCCACCTAATGTAAACCAGTACTGGCTCTGTACCTCATGGAAACAGTCCATCATGAACCTGAGGCATCGTTCCCCTACGCCCTGTAGCCCACTGCTTTTTTTGTTAGGAAATTTGACATTTACACCCCTTGAATCTCACTAAGCTACCCCTCTGATTTTTCAAGCGATTCAAAGGCCAGGCCAGACCTCTTTGTCGATGAGGCCACTGAGTCAGGATGCCCCTGCCATGGAACCAGGATTTATCTGCCAGAGGTCTGGGTTAACCACTACAATGGTGCCGAGTGTAGGAGACCTGCATGTGGCCGACTGTGACAGGCGGGATGAATCACAATCCTTTGTCACACCACGTGACTGAGTAGAGAGGTGATTACCCTCGGTATAACTTGTGGGCTAATCCGATCCCATCTAGCTGTTATAAAGAATTTTAACTTCTTTTGGGGTGGTGAATGACCTGTCGTTAAGCAGACGTGTTCATTTCTAGGGTCGAACCTGAGAAAGTATGCTCTTGTACATGCGTTTCACTTGCGAGACACTCTTGTATTCATCAAAAATGGCTTGGAGTCCACCTGTTGCTTTGCATGTCTGCTGCCTCACTCTTCTTTGCAGCTGTCTTAATTCACAATTCCTGCCAAAATGTCACTTTCGCCTCTTGCTGTGGAGCAGGGACCAAGCACAGATTGATTGAATTTAATCAGTGCCCATCCACAGCTCCTGACACGATTCATGTACTATATTGTTCTACCAGCTGAAATTTCTCTTACGATGCTTGTTTTTTTTTCAGTTATAGCACCTCATTACAGAGCCTATGTGTGGTATCCTGTGGTATGTTGCACTGGAGCTTGGATCACTCAGAATTTAATTTCATGTAACACAGAAGGTGTGAGGAAAACAGAAGGACTTGAAAGGTCTCAACACTATAAAACTTGAGCTACCGGACTTTCGAATCCTAAGGTACTGTGCGTTTTGTGAGGAGAGTTCGCAACTGGGGGTCTCCTTCGCTGATTTTACGGTGTTGCGAGTTTGGTCCTAATTAATTGCCACCTGGTCGTCCTTGCACTTTTGAAGTGCTTGCTTAGAGCGCTTACCTCGGTAAGTTGAACACGATGGATGACGTGTTAAAATGGAATTCATGGATACGCATGTTCTGCACTCTCAGACTGAAGCACTATTGCCCTGCTTGTAGGGAAGTGACCCTTTTTGCATGGTACCCCCGAACGTTTTGCCAAAGTACCATCATGGCGACACTCCCCACCCCCAAGCACCTAGCATGCATGTAAATAAATACACACCACACAAATTTGTTATTGGGAAAAACTGCTGCAGGATTATTACATACAACGTTATGTAATATGGTGGGTCATCTTACGGGCGATCCAAGGGCAGGCAGCATACTCGTCCCTGCCCGCCTGATGAGCCAAGCAGCACTGGGGTGAACCCCATCTGTGCTGCCCCTTCTGGTGATTCTCCTCCCAGATCACGTGACACTTATTACTCATGCCCTTTTCAGGGCGGAGCGTAGCAAGGCAAGCCCCCGGTTGTTCAGGCCCACAACCGTCCGAAGGACGTTTCTAGGAACCCCTATGTGCCGTGCAGAGGTACTCTTCTGTACCCAATTGCTTCCAGATCGCCCTGTAACTCCGCCTGCAACAAAAAAAGAACAGGATTACAACATTCTCACCAGGCTTTCTACCACCGACCACGCCGGGTAAGCGGTAGGGTGGGAGATGGCATGTCCCGCGAGGCAGCGACCGCGCGTGTCCGGTGCGACGACAAAGAGGTCGTCAGCGTGGTGAGGGGTACATATATACCCCTCAACCCGCCTCCCGCACCGGACAAGACGCGGCACTGTCCTCGCCCAGGAGGAGACTCTCCTCGAGTCCCTGCCCCTTTGGGAGGAAAGGGGGGTGTGGGCTGCCCGATGGCACTACAGGGCCGCCTTCTTGAGTGGCCCCCTACGGTGGCCTCGGGCAGTCGCAGATACATGAGGCCAACTTGACTGAGTGTGCCATCCCTGACAATCAGGCTCCCAAGCCCCATGTTCTTTACCAAAGCTGTTTCTTTGACTCCAAAATTGGCAAACCTCTGGGACATGTGTAAGTCCCTTGTAAAAGGTACCCCTGGTACCAAGGGCCTTGTGACCAGAGAGGGCTTCTGAGAGCTGTAGCATGTATTGTGCCCCCTCGCCTTAAGACCCACACACTACCATTGCAGGTTGCGTGTTTTGGTGCAGACCAAACTGAGGAGTCGAATAGATACACATCCCTGTGTGCCATGGTCCCAAACACTGCCTGTGGCATGGGTAAGTCACCACTCTAGCAGGCCTTACAGCCCTAAAGGCAGGGTGCACCATACCACAGGTGAGGGCAGAGTTTCACAATCAATATGCCCCTATAGTTTCTGTGCAATTCACAGACATTGTAAGTGTAGTGGAGCCATTTTGAGTACATGGGCTGGAAGTTTATCAAAACGACCTCCACAGCTCCATGATGGCTTTACTGAAGACTGGGGAGTTTGATACCAAACTTTTCAGCCCTTTAAAACCACACTGATGCCAGTGTTGGATTTAATGCCCCCTGATACCCGACCAACCCTGGTGTGGTTCCTGACTGTCTACCAGCCATCTGCCACTACAAGACAGGTTTCTTAACCCAGGAGTAGAGAGCCCTCCACTCTCTGGATCCTAGAAGAAAGCACATCCTGGGCAGAGGTGTCATGCTTCCTCCCACAGAATGGGCAGAGTCCACAAAGGGGGAGCTTCAAAGGCGTATCGCCTTTGTTAGCTACCCCCAGCCTCTGCTGCTGTCAGCAGCTGGCTCCCACTGGTTCAGACCCCCTCTTTGGGTGGGGGAATCAGAGGGAAATCCTAGGAAGAACGGGAGGTATGCCCACCTTTGCCAACCCCACCCCTCAGATGGGGGAGGTGAAAAGAAGCCCACATCTCAGTGCCCTGCATCTTGAAGACAAGGGGACTCCCCCAATCTGGATGAGGCATATGCCCCCTCTCACTTGAGGGTGGCATAAGGGAGGGGTGTAGATACCCCAGGGAAGGGACCTATTGTTCCGACCCACATGCCCCTGTAACGCCTCTAAATCTAGTACTTAGGGACACCCCTGAACCTTGCTCCTTAGATTCGACGACCTTAGAAGAAGAAGGACGAAGAGCAATGCAGCAGTGGAGAAAAAGACACAACTGACTTGTCCGCAGCCCTACCGACCTGTCTCCTCCTCCAGCAACCGTGCTTCAAGAAACCATCATGGCTCGCAGCCAGAAACCTCAAGCACTGTGGAGGACCTGTGCTATCTTTAATAAAGACGACTGTCTCCCGTGGACACCGGATAGAAACCACCAGTCTCCGGATCACTTGGATTCACAACAATGCACCAATCTGCACCTGACACCCAAGGCCCTTGTTTGAGTGACTCAACTATCCTGGGAAGACTCCCTGGCGATCCTAACCTCGTCTGTATCGGTGGTTGACTTCTTCAGGACCCCTCCTCAACGCCTGCAGCTCTGTTCAAAGGGTCCCCCAATCGCGACCGGAACCACCTGAGAAAACCTGATACCGAGATACCTCTGCATCCTTCACCCCTCAACTTTGGGGAGCCCAGCCGATGGTGCCCTGGTGGCTTTGTGGGGGTTGCCAGGACAACGTTAATTTCTGATGTCGTTGTGAAGTAGCTGTCTGTAGAAAAGCTTAGCTGAACCCAGCCTATGCGTCTAGTGTTAGGACAACATCGCATGTGATGGTGGACATTATGATGACCTTCTGCGGTTTCTTTAGGAGCGGCAAAAGGACAACATGAGAAATTGTTCTCCAACATACCGACTGAACCTGCATAATGACTCTGAGTTAATTGGGCTATGAGGAAAACGAGAATGGTACTGTGAAAAGGTTGAAGGATAATTACCTTGGTGAATGCGTGAATTCAAAGTATTTACAGCTTGTGCGCCAGGAGGAAGAACTTTGTGGAAGTTTTTTTTAATGAAATTCTTAATATTTATTTAAAAAAAGAAATTCTGTATTTGTATTATTGATCAATTTAAATTCACAGGTGGCGTTTGGGCGTGAGTCGCACATCGGTGTTGAAAAGGGTCGCTTGTGTGTATGAGTTACTGTTTGGATTTATATGTTTGATTATTTGTTTTAAGGTTTTAAGAGGTGCGTTTGTTTGATTTTAAGGGAATTGTTTTGTGCAAACTGAGTATAATGCAAAACATTACACAGCCACCTTTCTTTTGATCTTCTCCTGGGGAACAAACAATAATGTGGTCAATGTTTTTCTTGCACTATGAGCGTGTTTGCGGGACCTCTCTCTCTGCAGAGAGCAAAGAGAATATCAGTCAGGAGAGAGCACATCTCTCTATTTCTAAGAACAGCCAGGGTTCCGGCTGATTCGCGGGTTATAGTACATATAGAAATAAAATGGAGGTAACGACTCAAGGCAGACGAAAGAGTAGCAACAGGGAGAACGCAAATTGAAGAGGAGAAAGGCAGGGGAACAAAGGGGGGGAGGGAAGCAATGGGGGGGACGAAAGTCCTCAGATAGCTAGCAGAACAGAAGTTAGAGCTGCTGGGATAGGAGCGGGGCAGGGAAGAGCAAGGTCAGGGTATACAGAAGGGAAGAATACAGAAGGGAGAGTGAAAGGTCAAACAGGTTAGCCGAAAGGCAACCAATACAGGGAAGACAGTTTGTCAAGTCAGAAGAGAAATTATAGACTCCAGTACTTGTTGAGAAGGTGACATTTTAGTTTTTTTCAAAGCTGAGGTAGAAGGGGTTGCAGCGCAGGTACCTCGGGAGGGCATTCCAGATGCTGGGAGCATTTCCAGAGAAGGAGCGACTTTGGATGGCTTTCGTTTTTAGTAGCAGGGGGACGAGGAGAAGTGCCGCGGAGCTTCTCATCAGTCTGGAGTGGCCAGCAATTTTGAGTTTGTTTGTTAGGTATGACGGAGATTGTGAGTGGAGAGCTTTGCATGTGATGCAGTCAGTCTTATAAAAGCATCTACCTTCAATGGGCAGCCAATTTTGGGATTTGAGAGCCGGTGTGATGTGGTGAAATCTTTTACAGTCAGTAATGAGCCTGGCCGCCAGGTGGGGCGGAGCTTGCTCACGACCAAGATGGCCGCTTGAGCCCTTAGCTCCGTGACATCGTCCTAACATCCCGCACTTATCCGATAGCTTAGCATTCACTAAATAATTATATCGCTGAGGCTGGCACACCAGAACACACCAGGAATCCAGGGATCGCACTCCAGCTCTCCTGCGACCGGGAACAATGAAGATACGGAGGCCTAACGACGTCCGCCTTGCTGGGCCCGGATCCCCGTACTTGAGTTGTGCAGAGTGACAGACTTCGTCCAGTGACGTGCTGCTGATGCGCCTGAAGCACGATGGACGCCTTGGAAGCCCGGGAGGTCTGCCGTGATCACTGGTCTTGGGGTTCATAGCTCGCCGAGGCATGCCCGGTGTGCGGACTGAGCACCGGGCGATGTGCGGCTGGATGTGCAAAGACTCGCGGTAACCAGACGGCTGCTGGACGAACCAGAGCAGGCGGCGAAACTGACTTGGGTGCATGCAGCTCCGGTTAAGGAGATACCCCCGGAACTTGGATCAGTGAGAGGGTTTTACAGGTTGATTAGCCCATGGTGTGTGCCCCCTTTTCGCAGACGCGCTTTGTGATCCCAAGCGTCTGGGAGGCATTTCACCCTCTGGGTCCGCCATTTTGTGCTGCGTGAAACGAACGCGCTCTGCTTTGCCCTGTGAATTGACCCTGCGGACAGGGTCGATGATTGCTGAGCCTGAATTGGGGAAGATTGGGGCAGTGTAAACGACTCCAGGAGAGTGCAGACTGGGGTACTCGCTGCCACGGGACAGTGGTAGTGCGGGACCCCTGGGATTGTGGTGCACCCCTACGAGACCCGCGCACAGGAGATATGCTTGGAGTAAAGAGGTGCTCATAAGCTGGAGCTGATATAACTGTAATCCTATTGCTCAGTCCTCTTTGGCGGCACCCTTGCTCTGTGTGTGGTCCCGAGTGGGGTGAAGTGTGTAGTCCCTGCTGAGACGCGCAGGGTTGGGTGGAGATATAAGGTGCAGCTTGGGCTGCGGTGGTGGAACTTCTCGCGGACATTTGAGACCTGGTCTGGACGCATAAAGCCGGACGCATCACACTAGCACGCTGCCCCACACTCGGATGAGTATGATCACCGGCTGGTGCTAGCATTTGGGTGCACACCTCCAACGGCACTCTGCGCAGGGTGTTGACCCACAGGTCGGCTAGATACCAGCGGGGATTGGAGCCGCCTGGAACATCTTACGGTCATTCCTGCTATTTTGCGTACTGGGCTCCGGTGCTGAAGAGTGAAAGAGTTCTACCTGGTGGGCCCTTCTGAGTGCGAAAATGGGAAGGGTAGACAGAGCGCAGCCCAAACTCTCTTTTGAACAGAAGCGGTTGAAGCCACACAATGCCTCCACAGATGAGGCTGCCAGGATGCAGGCCCCCACGTCTGAAGAACTAGCTCAGATAGCCGGTGCATGCTTCTGGCCATGGAGAACAGCTTGCAAAGTGGTATCACCTCCCTGGGTACGAAAATGGACGCTCTCTCCTATAGGATGGACAGAATGGTTGAGCGCTTAGATAAACATGCTGAATGGTTGACCATGTCAGAGCGGAGGATTACGGAGGTGGAGGAAGCGCACACCTCACTTGACACTGAACACAAGCAACTTGGGAGAGTTCTGCGTGTCCTTCAAGATAAAACAGAGGACTTGGAAGCGCGTTCTCTTCACTGTAACCTCAGAATCACTGGCCTTCCAGAGTCCA
Source organism: Lissotriton helveticus (assembly GCF_964261635.1). Lineage (NCBI taxonomy): Eukaryota > Metazoa > Chordata > Amphibia > Caudata > Salamandridae > Lissotriton > Lissotriton helveticus. The sequence continues at coordinate 598,865,978 of NC_136073.1, read as the reverse complement.
CCCCGACTGGTAATATGGAACAAATTATTGAGGGTCTGTGGGTCAAGCTGCTGGGAGAGGGGGTCTTCTCCATTATGTTTGTGGTAGAGAGAGTGCATCGGTCCCTGGGGCCTCGCCCACCCCCGGGGGCACCACCACGACTGATCATCGCAAAACTGCTCAACTACCGAGACAGAGACATTACCCTGAGATTGGCGAGGGAAAAGTAGTCATTGGCCTACGAAGGTTCCGAGATATCATTGTTTCCGGACTTCACTATCCGTGTGCAGGAGGCGCGCGACAGTTCGTCCCCATGAAAAAACAGCTACACGATCTGGTCATAGACTTCGCCATGTTGTATCCTGCGAAACTTCGGGTCAACAGACAGGGCCGTTCTCTCGTCTTTACAGACCCAAAGTCCTTACAGCAGGCCCTAAAGGATTGGTCCAAGGAACATCGCCACAGCTCGGAATAGCAACTGCTCGAACAGGCGGCTGGGGGTTCCCTGGAGGAGCAAGACTAATGACGGCGTGCTGCAGCTAGCTGATATGTATGGTTTGGGGTTTGAAAACAGGGGGAGGAGGTTGACTTATGAATTGATCGGGTATTGCCTATTGTTGACTGCAGATGTCTATCCTCAACTGATATGAGGGGGGGGTATTACTGGTTCAGCTCCAGAATCCCCTCAGACTTTAGATGGGGAGACATCAGACATGCAGCTGAAAGTTGACCGGGAAGAAGGCTCGGTGGGGCGGCTATGCGTGGGTCACATAGAGACTCTCCGAAACTAATGCAGGGGATTGACATTGATCCTTGAGGTATTAGGCCCTAGAACTGGAGGGGGAGCTGCCAAATTTTGATCCATATGATTGTTGAAGCCTGGAATTGTTCGGTTTACGAGGCTGTATTCCCGTTTGCTGATGATGCACGGGGGATGGGGCTGTTAAATGCTTTTATTGTTCTCCTTGGAAGGACGAGCAACATCCGCCCACGAGTTAATCACACAAGGGTGGGAAGATTTGGCTTTGGTAGGTAGAGGGAGGTTGATTGGGGGTTTTTGGGGATGATTTGTGGTCGAGTTGGGGGTGGGCTGACGTGGGTGGGGGGAGTATGAGAGGAGGGAACCGTATTGTTGTTTTGGTTATTTGAAGTTTTATGTTGGTCACTGCATGGTGTTCTTACCAATTATTTGCTGCATAGGTCAGGATGCATTATGGGCTCTAATACACACGATGGTGGGACCCAGTGATGTTAACGTGCCAAAGACGCTAGACACCCTCTGCGCCCTAATGTGGAATGTTCGGGGGCTTAACAACCACCGTAAATTACGCAAGGTGTTGAACATTCTGAATAGGCAGAACGTTGATCTAGCCCTAATTCAGGGGACGCATCTCCCACTGAATAGCGTATTACTACATTGTAGAGGCCTGTTGGATAATATAAACATCTCAGATTTCACCACACATGCCGGAGGGGTGCTGACCTGGGTTTACCCTATGGCAGCCTACACAATGGTCCAATTAGACTCAGACAGGGACGGTCGCTTTGTGATCTCCAGATGTCATGGGAAGGGTGCTGACCTAATTATAGTGAATGTCTACGGCCCCAACTATGATTGCCTGGAATTTTTCACAACACTTGCAGGCGCTGTCAATAGGTACCGAGACGCACAGTTTCTTTGGGGTGGGGACTTTAACCTGGTCAGAAACCCAATTTTGGATTAGTCGGGGGTCCGATCAGGTGACCCTCTGCAGCGGCCAGAGCACTTGAGAGTGCTATGGTGGGCATGGATCTTTGCGATGTATGGCGAACGCGATACCCGGACAAGGGAGTTTACACACACTACTCCGCTTATCATGATTTACACACTCGTATAGATTACTGCTTGGCCTCTTTGTCACTCATGGAGAGCACTCAGGAGTGCTTGTTACTTCCTCGCACTCTATCGGATCACTCTCCTCTTCTAGTTCTCACCTCGCCAAGGAAGACTATTCCGCCATTTACTTCGCGGTTTCCCCCTTATTCAGTGTTGGATCCTATCTTTAAAGAAGAATTAGCCGAAACTATAGAAACTTTCTTCACCATTAATGTCGGGTCGGTGGATAATTTTCAGGTCGTATGGGAGGCTTTCAAAGTTTATATTCATGGCGTTGCCATGGCCAAGCACTCGGGGGTTCTCCGCTCTATCCGACAGAGACTGGCCAATCTGGAAAGGAAGCTGGGAGCCTTGGAAAAATGCCAATTAGAGTGTGACGACGAGGCAATATCGCAAGAGATTAAAGATCTGTTGGGAGAAGCTGCTGATAGCGAAATTAAGCATCTAGGCAAATACGCCACGGCCTGTGTCTATGGGGAGGGGGACAGGCCTGGTTCAGTACAAGCGTAGATGCTAAAAGCTAAATGCGGCAAAACGTTGGTCACTGAGATTAGATCGGCGGAGGGTGAGATGTTATCTGACGAGGCGGCCATTGCAGATAGGTTCAAGCAATTTTACGCAGAATTATACACATCCCGGCACGGAGGATGAAATCCTTGACTATCTTGAGCATATCAAATTAACATTTCTCACCAACACCCACCGGGAGTTTCTTATAAGACCCATAGAAAAGGATGAAATATTATTGACCTTGTCGGGTATGAAAGCCTCCAGCACTCCAGGAGCGAATGGCCTAACAGTCGGTTTCTATAAAGGTTTTTCTGATTTATTACTCCCACACCTCTCAGTGCTTTTTGATGACATGTGCATATCAGGCACAATGCCACCAATGATGAGAGAGGTGCTTATCGTTGCCATCCCTAAACCGGGCAAGCCTTTGGAATAGTGTGGATCTTATCGTCCACTCTCTTTGCTCAATATTGACACTAAATTATTCGCTAAGATACTTGCTAACTGTCTGGCCCCCCTAGCGCCGGTATTGGTAGCACCTGAACAGGCGGGGTTCATCCCAGACAGGAACCTTACCTACAGTCTTCGTATGGTGTTTGGGACCATGCAACATACCAAAAAAGGTCTCTAAAGCGGTCGCGGTCTTCCTCGACATGGAGAAGACCTTTGATTCTGTCGAATGGCCCTTCATGCGACAAGTATTGTCTAGGATGGGACTGGGCTCAGTCTTTCTACAACTGATCTGGGTACTGTACAGTTCACTTTCGGCCCGTATAAAAATAGGTTACTTGGTGACGGATTCTATTGTTGTAACCAGAGGGACGAAACAAGGCTTCCCGCTGTCTCCCATTTTATACGCCCCGGTCGCTGAACCACTAGCGTGTGCATTAAGGGAATACCGTAGTCACAAGGGTACATGTTTCCCGAATTGTGGTAAATAAATAAATAATACCCTATTTTTGACTAGACATATATCATAACAGATAGCTCAATAAATAAGAGTCAAGATTCGAGGTAGTAGGAGTTTTGCAGGTTTAATACAGCATAAGGACAGGAACAGGACAACCTGCACGGGAATAGGATGGCAGCTGCCGGGGGCCAGGATCTGGGATGAGCGAGCTAGCTTTTAATAACAATACAAGAGCATATATACATAACGCAAACACATAGCATTACATTGCAGTAGGCGTAGCAGTGGGTGGAGCAGAAGGCGTGACGCGTAGCAGTCGCGAAAGATAACAGTAAAAAGAGGTGTAACTGGGCGTATACATAGACATGTGGTGCAGACGTAACAGAATATGTCATGAATGGGCGGAAACATAGGAGGGGGCTACCTAAGGAGCCGGGACCTCTAACCTGGTAGTGCGCGCAAACTGGCAATGACGTGTTACGAGGAGAAGCTGGGGCTATGAACTCTGTGCTAGGAGCAGAGACTAAAGTCTGGAGGGTCGGAGCGACATGTACCTAAGCAGTATCTAGTATCTGATGTTTAGAGAACATGTTGATATAAACTAGAAGTCAGGAGGGGAAAGGCTAACTGACTCTAAGACTGGACCATGCATTATTCTACATGTAGTGCGTGATGAAGAATATTAAATGACCAGTAAATACAGTATTTCTCTTAACATGGAGCCGCATAGGCTAGACAATGACGGAAACTATTGATGCAGTTCAGTAGCTTAGGAATGCAGAGAAGGAGGACTGAACTGATAACTGGAACTATAACATACTTTTGGCAGACTCAGAGGCAGAGCCAAGCTGCACCGGGCACTGCGAGACAGGAAATAAGTGAAAGGTCGAGGATACAGGTGGGGGCTGTATCGCTCCTCAGCGAGGCTTCAGGAGACAGGAGCTGAATCTGATGTCCAGGCCCTGTTGAGGCCTGGAAACGGGGACTTTATAATGGAATAACGTGCACACTGAGAAACGTGGCAACATTATTTTACATAGGCCTGATATCCGTAGTATTCACGAGGCCTGGAAACTGGCATACTAGAGGTGGACACAACTGAAATTGCGTCATTAATCAGACATGGGGAATGACATATGCATATTGGTCATGCACACATAACATATGATGGATGAGGCGTAGGGACACGGAACATGGCAAAATTTACTTTTCCACATTCCCTCCTTGTCACTACGTTTCCATCAGGAAACATCAATATTCATGATACCATCTATCATTTCATACAGTACCATTTGTTCATCTCGAATTGTCTTGGAACGAGATTTAGAACGGGGCTTGGGACTAGGAATACAAGAGGTAGCACACATGCCGCAAATCGCAGGGCCACATTGTATACAGAGGCAGCAGCTGAATATGATCGCTACTGCAATACCTAGAAAGGACAGGACTTTCCATCCCCATGCGGAAATTATATTCCAGAACCAACCGGACCATGTCCAGGTGCCTGGATTCTGGTGTAACAGATGGGCAATTTTATGAAGTCTGGTTATAGCTGAATAAACAGACGGCGCGTTATTTGGAATGAAAATGCAACAACTGGATCCGATGAGTCTACAGGCCCCGCCCCTATCGGCCAGTATGACGTCAAGGACGAGACGATTCTGGAGCACAACAATTCTCATAAAGGATTGCTCTTCGGTTAAGTTACCTAGAGCGGAGGCAGTCTCATCTACTACTGCTTCAAGGGTTCTTGTTAACCTACGGATTAGCTTACTGTTTACAACTGTACCTAAATAAGGGAACACACCTTTATCAATATCAATGAATTGTTCTGCAGCAGTTTCAGTATAATCGACAATCGGGAGATTTCTCTTGTGTCTAGTATGTACTAGGAAGGAATTCCTATGGTAGTCAGGTGGGGCTAGAAAAACTGGTGGCAGTAGGAAAGCAATGTAACAGGTTCCCTCCCAATCGAGGGGCAGACGAACATATGCGGTTTGACCACAAACAAAATAAGAATGACGTGAAGCTTTAAAAATAGATTTCCCACTGTCACTATACTTGACAATAGTAGTACAATCACTATGTCCTACGTGTACGAAACCCTTATTTCGGACACATAATTCGCCTTTGACTGGTAGTACTGAAATAGCAGGTGAGTCTGGAGTAGTATCAGACTGAACATTCAGGACCATAAAATTCGACGAATAATTACCTAAATTATACACTTCATTTTCTAGATCTAAACCTGTTCGGTGGGGGAGACCTTGCTTGTCTGGGAAACATGTACTGTTAAGAAAAGACATATCTGTTGAGGATGACGTTAACGTGGACCATGCTCCACATGAACCATTATGTGAAAAAGGATAAGGAAAGAGTGGCAGAACTCCCTTCGGTGTCTGGAAAGGGGGGAGTCGACCACACACCCAACAATTAGTGGCATTGCTGGTCTGGTGTGAGTAATGTAACATGCGGATAAATGAGTTATTACGCATAGCGAGGCGGTATGAATATTCGTGAGGAGGCAGATCACTAAACGTGTGCTCTGCTGTAGCATTAGCAGACTTATTTACATGAAGAACTGGGAAATATAGGAAAAAGGCATAACTGGTGCAGGAAATCATAATGCTGATGAATAATATGAAACTTAGAAAAACGATACATTGAATTGAGTTTTTACTAACTCTCTCACTATGGGGGTCTATTTTATACATGTCAGAAACAGTCTAACCGTTTCACCTAGGGGAGGACTTATACAATCAAACTGACTGACTTATTTTACTAGACCGGAGTTTTTGCTTATACTCCTGCTGCGGAGTTTTCTCTACCAAGGGAGGGGTTGTATCAATGTCATTTGCGGGACAGTCCTTAGGAACAATGTTTCGACAAGTCTTGATATCCTGGAAAATGTTTTTAGAGACCGGTTTCAATCCGTAGAATTTCTTGACGTGCGAAAGGTGTACCCAGCCGCGGCGTCCTTCCAATTTCACGGCTGTACGGGTGGTGAGGAGGACCTGACGGGGCTCTTTCCAACGTGGCTCCAGCGGACTTGATCTGTCAAAGTTCCGGACCATCACCATGGAACCTGGAACGATTTCATGCGGTGCCACCTCGGTATTGTCTGGAAATGCGGCAGCAACCTGTGAACGACATGAGTTGAGGGCAGACATCAAGGAAGCTAGGTAATCTGTCAGCATATTACATGAAACATCAGTAATACTTCGGGGTCTAGGAGTACCCCACATGTTAGGGGGGCGGCCGAATACGACCTCATACGGGGACAGACCTGATCTGGAATGTGCGACCATGCGCATATAAAACAAAGCGACTGGCAGAGCTACTAGCCAGTCCACACCCTTATCTTTACATATTTTTGCAATTCGAATTTTCAGAGTCTGATTATGTCTCTCGACTAGACCGGCTGCTTCGGGATGGCGTACACAATGGAACTTCCACTGGTACCCTAACAACAGGGAAACGTGCTTCATCAACTCAGATGAGAATGGCTGACCGTTATCAGAATATACGACTCTAGGGAGTCCATATCGAGGGAAGAACTCACGAACCAACTGCTTGGCAGTGGTCGCGGCTGTGTAATCTGGGACTGGATATGCTTCTGTCCATCTGGACAAAGCGCATACAACTACAAGGACATACTTGAAACCTCGACATCGCTCCATCTGAATATAATCCATCTGGAGGACTTCAAAGGGGTGGTCAGGAGGCTGGAAACCACCTTGTTCCACCGGGACACTTTTACCTGGATTAAACTGACAACATATCATACAGGTACGGACTTTCTGCTTGGCTGCAGCTCGTAAATGTTTGTTGAACCAAATGTTCTGGATACTGTCTAACATAGCTTTTTCTCCTAAATGTGCTGGACTATGTGCGGTATTAATGATGACTTGAACCATAGAGTCGGGGAGAAACCATGTGGCTCTACCCTTCGTTAACCATCCTTGATCTGTCTGGACCCCTCCTTGTTCGGACCATTTCTTGATTTCTTCAGGAGTAGCATGTAACTGGATATCTATGACATCTTCAGTAGGGTCCTTAACTGTCATACATGTAATCGGATCTGGAGTGTGTGTCAGGTTAACTGGAATGTCTAGAGTCTGTGCTGTAAGCTTGGCTGTGCGATCTGCTAGATCATTACCTTGAGAAATAATGTCAGTGACTTTCGTATGTGCTTTGCATTTCATGATAGCAATGGATGTCGGTAAATGTATTGCATCTAACAGAGCTTGAATAAGGAGACCATGCTGAATCTTGGTTCCATGAGAAGTCATGAAACCTCTCTCCTGCCAGAGCACTCCGAAGTCGTGTACAACTCCAAATGCGTAACGTGAATCTGTGTAAACATTAACTTTCAGGTTCTTGGCGTGTATGCAGGCTTGTGTCAGAGCAACTAGCTCTGCTGCTTGAGCGGACAGAGTGTCAATACGGTGTGTTTCAATAACTTCGGTGTCAGTAGTTACTGCATACGCGGCGACTAGTTCTCCTGTACTAGTTCTCATAGATGAACCATCCACATAAAGTGTCAGGTCGGAGTCTGGTAACGGAATGTCTGTCAGGTCCTGTCTTGGCTTTGTCGTAATGTTGACTACTTCCACACAGTCGTGTGTGGCAGAATTTGAACTAACTGATGGTAACAGTGTAGCAGGATTCAGGACGTTGCAGCGTCTAATTACTATGTGTGGCTGGAACAGTGTCAATTCATAACCTGTTAAACGTGCAATTGTCAAGTGCTGAGTTTGTGTTCGGTTTAAAAGAACTTCCACGGAGTGTGGGACTTGTACTGTCAAAGTATGTCCTAAAACTATGGAATCACTTTGTCTGATAGCTAGTGCTGTGGCTGCAACTGACTTGAGGCACGCAGGCAACGCCTGGGCGACTGGATCTAGTGTGCTCGAAAAATAAGCGCAGGGCTTGTATTGTCCTGCTTGATCTTGTGTGAGAACAGATAATGCTGTACCTTCACGTTCAGTGACAAAAAGTGTAAAAGGCTTACTGTAGTTCGGTGTAGCTAGAACTGGGGCTTGGCATAGGGCTTTCTTTAACTCGTTGAAACTAAGTGTATGTTCAGATGTCCAAGGGAGAACAGTCGATACGGCTGCCTCCTGTGTCGTTAACTGTATCAGTGGCTTGGCTAGAAATGCATACTGGGGAATCCATTGTCTACAATAAGAAGTAAGGCCGATAAAGGCACGTACCTCCTTCTGGGTCCTGGGCTGGGGAAGACTCGCTATCAACTGGATACGGTCTGGTGTCAACTGCCTACCCCTCTTGGACAGTAAGTGTCCTAAGTATACCACTTGCTGGACACAGAATTGAAGCTTCGAAGGTGACACCTTGTGCCCCATCTCGGCTAGGAAATACAAAACCGTGAGTGACGCTCGCTCGCAGTCACGTTCAGAACGGGCTGTGATCAGTAGATCATCGACATACTGGAGCAGGGCAGTGTCAGTTGGCATGTGAATGTTGTCTAGTTGTCTCTTGAGTGCTTGACTGTAAATACTAGGGCTTTCTGTGAAACCTTGAGGAGCTCGTGTGAACATATAGCTCCTTCCATTTAAACAAAATCCGAAAAGAAACTGGCTGTCTGGATGAATAGGAACACTAAAAAATGCATTCTTGAGGTCTATTACTGTGAAGAACGTGGCTTCGGAATCAATGGCTGTCAATAGGGAAGAGATGTCTGGGACAACTGGGTACTGCGGAATAATACATTTGTTAAGTTCTCGTAGGTCAATCACTAATCGATATACTGGGGGTGCATTTGGATCAGTACGTTTCATGACTGGAATGATCGGAGAGTTACATACATTGGAGTCAGTTTCTACAACTACTCCTTGAGCGATGAGCTCGTCTATAATTTTGGATAAGGCTGCTACAGCCTCGGGTGGCAATCTGTACTGTCTGATTCGTGGTAACACTACACCTGGTTTGAGAGTCACACGATAGGGTGTGATTTGCATGTAACCTACATCAGTTGGACCTTGCGCCCATAAATGCTGCGGAACCTTAGACAGTCTGGAATCAAAATCTCGTAATACATAGTGACCCTTAAAGTCACGTAGGAACAGACGTATTCCCTCTGGGGAACAGCATATAACTGCACCTAACTCTTTCAGTGTTTTAATGCCTAATAGATTTTCTGGACATGACTTAGTAAGTAACAGATCAGTAGTGCGGGACAATGGACCTACTTCTAGAGTAACTGGCTTTGAAATCTCATTAACGATAGGCTTTCCTGAAAATCCAAGGGAAACATTTCTTGAGCCTGAGAGCGGAGCCCCTGGAACTTCGGCGTGACTAATTGTGGTCCTACTTGCCCCTGTATCAATCAAAAACTTTCTGTCTTTCCCTAATACTTGACTGTGAACATAGGGACCTTCTTGATCTACAGGTATCTCGATGAGAGGCAAGCCTACCTCCCTCTCTAGGCTGTTTCATGAATATGGCTGGTACTCTGGATACTCAGACTGTGCATACTGGTACATCTGCGATGTAACGTGCTGTGTTGCAGCGATAGGCTGCGGTACTGTAACTGTCTGTGGTGCATTCTGTGGCTGAGGAATCTGTGAAACTTGTTCTTGTCTAGGCGGACGTGGTCTTTCTTTAGTCTTACCAGTAGCTATGTTGTGTTTCAGAACTGCACACTCATTTATAAAATGACCTGGCTTTTTACAATAATTGCAGTTCCCTTTAACGGGTGTTGCAGGATGACTGGCTTGATTCGGACCCCTCTTCTGACTGTCTTGAGGAACAGATTGTGCAACTAGTACTTTCATTTTCGTGTCTTTCATACGTTTTCTCTCGTGTTCTTGCTCTTCCCTGATTCTATTCTGGTGATACTGGAGCATCTGGGACGGAGTATTAGCTTGCCAGGTGCTTTCGACTTTCAAAACTCGGTTTTTAATTGGTGGACTTGAATTCTCGACTAATTTAGTAACAAAAAGGTGAGGGTATGACTCACTACTTGTCTTGAGACCACTGTTGATACTGAAACATTTTTCAAATCTAGAATAAAAATCACTAATATCTTCATCTTGTTTCTGTTTACAGGCTGAGATTGCATCCCAGTCTTCTTTTCTCGTTGTTAATAATCTGGGTAAAACTTGTATCAATAATTCTGGTAATTCTTTACATTTCTCTCCAAGACCAGTACCTGGTACACGTATCTTATCTTCTGCTTCTAGGACTGCCCAATCTATCTTTTTCTCTCCCACCTCCCATTCTTTTTCCTTTAGCTTTTCATACACCCCTGCGGGTAGCAGAACCTTTAACATTTTAATGATATCTGGGTATGTGTATTCTCCCATACGGAGCATGTCTTTTAATTCTCGATGGAACCCTGCTGGATCTTTGTCATGACAGGGAATTAATTTCTTCATTTCAAGGAGTTCCATCTTTGTGATTGGAGTGTATACAAACACTCGTTGCATTTCGCCACCCGTTCCTCTAACTGGGTGGACTTCTCGTAACGGATTCTGTCTGTCTATGTAGAATGATTTACTTTCTGGGGGTGAGACATGAACAAAATGCGGGTTCAAGAATGTTCTATATTTGTGGCGCTGTTCTAAAATGACACTAATTAAATCGGTACCTAGACCTCTCCATCTATACTGGAGTAACTCGTTCAGGATATCATGTAACGGGCCTGGATCAGAATGTTGACCCTCATACAGTGTAATGAGGTGCTGAATCATATACATACCCACCAGTCGCTGCTCGGCTGGGGGCAATTTCAGAAACATTTGTGCCACTATTTCGTCTGGAAAAGTGGTAGAATCAGTAATCCATCGGACTGCTGATCGCACTAATTCCTGTTCATGCATAGTACTTAACTCACTGTAACCGATTCGTGATTTCAGAATGTGATCGGTAGCTTGAAATACTTGTTCTAGGGAACCTTGTTCTGGTGCTGAATGATGGAAAGTAGACTTGGGTTCTAGACGTAAATGGCGATCTGGAAATCTAGGTTTTCCTACATACGCTATTCTGGCAGTATTCTCGTCGTCTTCCTCTTCAGGATCGGAGGTACTTTCTTTCTCGCTTACTTGTGCTGCTTTACGCTGTTCGTGTATCTTTATTATTTCTCTACGGATTTTCTTGTACATACTTTCCATGGCACTAATGGTATTGTGCTTTCCTTCGGCTATATTATCACTCCACTTTGTCAGGATTTTCATTTCGGCTGGATCTTTAGACGGGTAATCTTGTTCTCTTATTAGACAGTTAATTAAGAACTTTAATATCATGCGCTGAATCTCGGCTTTCCTTTGAGACATGGCATTACTAATACTTTCTGGATCATCCCCTGTACGGATGAAACGATATATTCTGTCTAGATCTTCTTTCATATTCGGCAAGGTGACTAGATACTCGGTCACCCTCCTTATGCGTACGGAATATAAAACCATATTAAATTCGCCTGGAACTGGGTCATAGACACATTCGCCAAGGGTTTGCCCGATTTCTGCAACAGACTTATTACTTTTAGGAGTACGCTGTGATGCTTGAGCATGTAATTCGAGTGCTGATAAACGCTTGTATGGCGGCGGGGTTTGAGGAAGACCTCCCCCTGCGGCCCCTAAACTAGAATCATCAACTGATGCTTTTCGTCCTGGCAGGGTCGGTAATTGTAACGTGGGCTGGACTTGTATGGCGGGCTGACCCGGGGGGGCTGTTAAGGGCACCCCGGTGTCTGGAGGAGCAGGAATTACCTGATTTACAGGGACTGGCGGAGCGTGAACAGGATTTGCATATTCGGGGACTGTGTCGTCCAGATAGGACGAAATAAAAATATCAGCTGCGGTCGGTTTGTGACGTAGCTTGGTCGGAACTAATGGTGGCGGGAAATTACTGGATGCCTCTGGGGTCGCTTTTGGCAAGCCCTCAGCAAGAAGAGGATACATACCCTTATTAAGGGCATGCCTCTGTCTGTCTGATTGCTCAGTTCTAACTCGTTCACCTATCTCGATTAATTCTCTTTCTTGGGCTCGTTCTTGGGATTCTCTACTTAGTTCTGACTTTCTGATTTCTTTTTCGGTTCTTTTATGAGCTTCTTTGCGCCATAACTCGATGGCATCTTTCTGTGACTGTCTGGCTTTCTTTTTCCATAATGCTTCTTCTACTCGCATGATGCATTCGGCATCCCATGTACCCGATACGGGCCATCTATACTTTTCTTCTAACTGTTTGGTATAATCTACCCATAAATCTAGATACAATATGGCGCTTATGCCATGTTTCTGATACATAAAGTGACCTGGACTGTCCCTAGGCGGAACAGGAACTGCTTCTTCTAACAAACCCTTTCTAGTTTTTAACTGACGTAATCTCGAAAAGAGAGACATTGTAAACTTGAATCGGAACACAATACAATAGACGAGGAACAATAACAATTGGGAAAACAATTCAGGCATACCACGACATTGGAAATACATTGAACAACATCATAACATTACAGTTCGGACAGAAATATTACCTGGAATACTGAGAACAGAAACACAAGAATTTCTCGAGAACGGAACAGACTAGAGTTACTGGATGCACTGCTGAAACAGTACGGAACATACCGGTCCCATAAAGGGACGCATCAAGACCCGTATCCACCTAGGTGAACACTTCGTTTGTGGGCCTGGGTACCACCAACCCACGGACCAGAGTCAATTTAGATTGACCCTGTCTAGATACTACCCCAGTAATGGTACTCACCGGGCAGCAAGAACGGAAAGCTTCGGACTGGACTGGACTGCTACGACGACGGACGACGAACTTCGGACTTCGGTTACGGGTGGGCCTCCGGATACCTCGGACCTTGGACTCTTGGCTTGGGCTCTGGTCGGGACTCGCCGCGTTCCTCCACCGTCTCGTTTGGATGCTGGACCGCCTCCTCCGTCTCCTCCGTGGGCCTGAGGGATACTTGAAGCAGAAATATCTGCACGTGGCCGGTATGGTTCCGTCACGGCTGCAGAGGGTCAGGGGGTCGGCGTGGCTTCACCGACGCGTGGGGAAAGGGCAAGTCCCTATTCGGGCGCCATTATGTGGTAAATAAATAAATAATACCCTATTTTTGACTAGACATATATCATAACAGATAGCTCAATAAATAAGAGTCAAGATTCGAGGTAGTAGGAGTTTTGCAGGTTTAATACAGCATAAGGACAGGAACAGGACAACCTGCACGGGAATAGGATGGCAGCTGCCGGGGGCCAGGATCTGGGATGAGCGAGCTAGCTTTTAATAACAATACAAGAGCATATATACATAACGCAAACACATAGCATTACATTGCAGTAGGCGTAGCAGTGGGTGGAGCAGAAGGCGTGACGCGTAGCAGTCGCGAAAGATAACAGTAAAAAGAGGTGTAACTGGGCGTATACATAGACATGTGGTGCAGACGTAACAGAATATGTCATGAATGGGCGGAAACATAGGAGGGGGCTACCTAAGGAGCCGGGACCTCTAACCTGGTAGTGCGCGCAAACTGGCAATGACGTGTTACGAGGAGAAGCTGGGGCTATGAACTCTGTGCTAGGAGCAGAGACTAAAGTCTGGAGGGTCGGAGCGACATGTACCTAAGCAGTATCTAGTATCTGATGTTTAGAGAACATGTTGATATAAACTAGAAGTCAGGAGGGGAAAGGCTAACTGACTCTAAGACTGGACCATGCATTATTCTACATGTAGTGCGTGATGAAGAATATTAAATGACCAGTAAATACAGTATTTCTCTTAACATGGAGCCGCATAGGCTAGACAATGACGGAAACTATTGATGCAGTTCAGTAGCTTAGGAATGCAGAGAAGGAGGACTGAACTGATAACTGGAACTATAACATACTTTTGGCAGACTCAGAGGCAGAGCCAAGCTGCACCGGGCACTGCGAGACAGGAAATAAGTGAAAGGTCGAGGATACAGGTGGGGGCTGTATCGCTCCTCAGCGAGGCTTCAGGAGACAGGAGCTGAATCTGATGTCCAGGCCCTGTTGAGGCCTGGAAACGGGGACTTTATAATGGAATAACGTGCACACTGAGAAACGTGGCAACATTATTTTACATAGGCCTGATATCCGTAGTATTCACGAGGCCTGGAAACTGGCATACTAGAGGTGGACACAACTGAAATTGCGTCATTAATCAGACATGGGGAATGACATATGCATATTGGTCATGCACACATAACATATGATGGATGAGGCGTAGGGACACGGAACATGGCAAAATTTACTTTTCCACAGAATTATAAGATCATAGTGTCAACCTACACAGATGACATGTTGTTATATGTTCGCGATCTAGAAAGAAATCTCTCATCTGTCCTCAGGGAGGTAGTACACTTCGGAGTGCTGTCGGGCCTGCGGGTCAATTCGTCGGAGTCCATAATTTTCCCACTCACACCGGTCACAACGCATTTTGAGCTGGATTTCCTGCTACATTGGTCCACTGATGCGATACGATACCTGGGCATCTGTCTCCACACGAATTCGGAGATTGTGTTTAGAGCAAACTACGGCACCGCAGTCAACAGACTGGAGGACGACGTAGAAGCCTGGATTAGGTTGCCGCTGTCTGTACTTGGTAGAATCTCTATTATGAAGATGGTGATTCTGCCCCGATTCCTGTTTCTTTTTTACAAATATCTCCATTGTTTTACCATGTTCCTTTTTTCAAAGAGTCAACAAATAATTGATAAAACTGGCCTGGGAAAAATGGCGGATACTTACTCTGCCATATCACATTGGGGGGTTGGGCGTGCCAGATTTAAATTTGTATTACAGAGCGGCCTTCCTTCCTGATGCAAGTGGAGCGGGTAGGTGAGCTGGACTGCTCTGAGTGGGAGCAGCAACACTACGTTGAGTGTCCATATACTCTGCTGCGGTCTGATGAAGCAGCACTTGAATCCTTAAGAGGTTGGCTGCTTTTCTCCAGGGCAACGTCCTACCGAGAGAAGAAGTGGTATGTAGAACCACACCACACACTGTAGATAGTTTTCATTTAGTCACTAGGTCCTGAGGAATGGCCAACTGATCTATTAGAGACATTATATAGGCGAGAAACATGTTGACCACTAAGGGGTAGAGCGTAGTTTTTGTCAGATTAAAACAAAATAGTGGCGCTCCTTCTTTTTACTTTTTAATCAGGTTGTGACGACCTCTCCAGAATAAAAATAATTATAGAGGATTCCCTTACCTGTTTTAACCCACACGCCACATCTACATCTTACCAGGCCCCTCACACCCACGGCACCTATACGGCAAGAAACAAAAGATCTCCGATAAAGAGCCCCTTTATGAGTGCCCGTCAAGCATTGCAGCGCTGGCTCGACGAGGAGCAGACCCATATGATGAAGCATGACACCTAGCTTGCTGGGTTTGTGAGGGTCCTACTTCCGAAAGGAGGTATTCCCCACCACTCTGAGTACTTACCAGATGGCCAACTTGTCATCCAGGAACACCGTACCTCTTTTGTTTTCTATTACAGAGCGGCGCAAGGCACTCAAACTTATTATTGGATACATGGCTCGCCAGACATCCCATTTCTCCGTATGGAAAAACTCTTCGCAGATCCACTCCCCCTTCCGGCCACAATATTTGAACCCGCAGACTGCAGGACAGGGATTCTAGACTCCATTAACTTGACTCATCATGCTTGGCATAATTTACTTCAATTACAAGCGGGGGCACTGCTATACTCCCCGGTTATGCCTATTGAGTGGACTTTCTGGCTAGCCCTATGTAGAGATAGAGGAGTCACTTGTGAGGGATGTATGATGGCGCATCGCAAACGGTAACATCGCATGCCCTCACATCGCCGATTTTAGATTGCATGTCCCTTTACATCGCAAGTAATTACAACGCAGCCCATCACGTCGCATCCCAATTGTAAAGCATGCAACAGACATTCACACCGCATACCAACACCCCGCATACTTCAAAATCGCAGTTTGTACCCCATGCGCATTCCCCCTGACCCTACCTCCTAAACTACACTGTAAGCAATGTAGCAAAACACATCGACCCCCTCAAGCCTAAATAGTGTCTCATTTACGACCCTAAACCTTAAAACATTACCCTACACGCCCCTTAACCCTAAGCCCTTACCCTAAAACACTACTAGATCCGACCCTTAACGCTAAGCCCTAAAAGCCCTAACCCAAATGTCGAAAACACTACCATATCTGACCCTTAACCCTAAGCCCTAAAAGCCCTAACCCAAATGTCCATAACACTACCATATTTGCCCCTTAACCCTAAGCCCTAAAAGCCCTAACCCAAATGTCTAAACCACTACTGTATCCGACCCAAAGCCCTAACCCCTAAAACACAACCATATACTACTATTAACCCTAAGCCCTAAAGCCTAAAACCCTGCCCCTCCACTACACAAGCCGTAAAGCCTAAAACCCTGCCCCTCCACTACACTCCCCATCAACTACCTAAAAGCCTAAAACACTACAGGCTTACCTGTCTCGTGGTTCCAACGTTGTCTCCCGTGTCCGTTGTAAGTGCCCGCGATCTAATGGCGTCTCCGATGTAGTGGCGTGCATAGTAAATGAACGCGTTGTAACGTCGCGTGCGTTGTGATGCCATGGGACGTAAACACATGTGATGTGAAGCATGCGTAGTGCTGGTCGTCTCCCCTTGTGCGTTGCAAACTTTGAACATACTAACGGCGGGGGATTTATTTCAAGATGGCGCAGTTAAAACGTGGGAGGAAGTAGAGAGCACAGCGGTCGCTAGCACTTTGCTGCAACGGTTTCAGTTTCACAGAGTGAGGAGGGCTCTACATGACATATTAGGAGATGACCTGCAGAAACCCCCTGGGATGCTAGAACTGTCCTATATCATTAAAACTAAGTCGCCACGCAAGGTGGTCTCTAACATATATAAGTTAGCAGTGTCGCATAGAGCGAATCATTATACTAAAGCAAGGCTGGCCTGGCAGAAAGATCTACAACATACCATAGATGACACTATGTCGACCTATTGCTGTACTAGCATCCGACGTATCTCTTTACACGTATCTCTTTACACGGCAGACATAGGCTGATCACTTCAAGTAAGTGAATACAGTGTACTACACCCCAGAGAGATTACACAAGTATGGTCTGAGGGATAGCCCGGCTTGCGACAGATGTCATGCTCAAATCGCAGATTTTAAACACCTAGCATGGCATTGCCCGGTTGTGTATAAATACTGGGAATCGGTTTTTCTGGAATTGGGGAAAATTATTGACACAGA
Organism: Lissotriton helveticus; assembly: GCF_964261635.1. Lineage (NCBI taxonomy): Eukaryota > Metazoa > Chordata > Amphibia > Caudata > Salamandridae > Lissotriton > Lissotriton helveticus. Next base: position 598,848,447 of record NC_136073.1, on the reverse strand, counting down.
ACTCGCCCCAGACCCGGCTCTGGCCCTTTTGGGGTATTCTAAACAGTTGCCTAAGGCAATACGCAGGCTGGTAGACATGGGTCTTCTCATGGCAAAACGAAGGGTCGCAATGTGCTGGTTTAGGGGCCCTATACCCACAATGACACACTGGTCGCATGACCACACAAACCGAGAAATTCTGCGAATTGCTCCCCCCTCGGAGTAGACCCAAGAACTTCTGCGGGCTCTATATGACAAATTTGCTCAACAGAGATTCGAACATTGGCGGTGACACCCCCACTGAACCTGATAACAATAGCCACACCTCTATCACTTAATCTGCTGTTGGCAGTTTATATTACGTGGCGCCACCTTGAATGCCTCGCCAATAGGGCTTCTTCTTGACTCCTGGGGCGCAGAGTAAATTTGGACGTGAGGGCATGCGGGTCTAGTGACTGTACACTTGATGGGAATCCCACCGGTTTGCAGCCATTATCCCGCATTTTTTATCCCGTGGACTTTCAGGCCGCATACCATTTTCCCGCAAGGTCATTGACCTCGCATACCATCATCCCGCATTTTTTCAAAACGCATGTGCATTTATCACGCATGCCTTTACAACGAATTACGTTGTAAAGGCATGTATAGTAAATGCATTTGCGTTGTGAAAACCACGATGACGAGAGAGGTAAGTGATTTGGGTTAATTTTTTCGTCGTGCTGGGTTAGTGATTGTGTAGTTTAGTGTTGTGTTAGTGTAGTGTAGAGTTGTGGTGGTTGTTTAGTGTAGGGTCATGCTGGGGGGGGAAGTGTTATAGGGTTTAGGGTAGTGTTGTAGTGTTTGTGTAGTGTAGGGTCATGCTGGGGGTAGTGTGTTAGGGTTTAGGGTAGTGTTGTAGTGTTTGCGTAGTGTAGGGTCATGCTGGGGTAGTGTTTTAGGGTTTAGGGTAGTGTTGTAGTGTTTGCGTAGTGTAGGGTCATGCTGGGGGTAGTGTTTTAGGGTTTAGGGTGGTGTTGTAGTGTTTGTGTAGTGTAGGGTCATGCTGGGGGTAGTGTGTTAGGGTTTAGGGTAGTGTTGTAGTGTTTGCGTAGTGTAAGGTCAAGCTGGGGGTAGTGTTTTAGGGTTTAGGGTAGTGTTGTAGTGTTTGCGTAGTGCAGGGTCATGCTGGGGGTAGTGTTTTAGGGTTTAGGGTAGTGTTGTAGTGTTTGCATAGTGTAGGGTCATGCTGGGGGTAGTGTTTTAGGGTTTAGGGTAGTGTTGTAGTGTTTGCGTAGTGTAGTGTCATGCTGGGGGTAGTGTTTTAGGGTTTAGGGTAGTGTTGTAGTGTTTGTGTAGTGTAGGATCATGCTGGGGTAGTGTTTTAGGGTTAAGGGTAGTGTTGTAGTGTAGGGTCATGCTGGGGTAAGTGTTATAGGGTTTAGGGTAGTGTTGTAGTATAGGGTCATGCAGGGGTAGTGTTTAGGGTTTGGGGTAGTGTTGTAGTGTTTGTGTAGTATAGGGTCATGCTGGGGATAGTGTTTTAGGGTTTAGGGTAGTGTTGTAGTGTTTGTGTAGTGTAGGGTCATGCTGGGGTGTAGTGTTTTAGGGTTTAGGGTTGTGTTGTAGTGTTTGTGTAGTGTAGGGTCATGCTCGGGTGTAGTGGTTTAGGGTCGAATTGTAGTGTTTGTGTAGGGTCATGCTGGGGGTAGTGTATTAAGGTAGTGTTGTAGTGTTTGTTTAGGGAAGTAAGGTGATTTATGGTAGTGTTGGGGGGTCGTGCTGGGTAGTGTAAATGTTGGAAAAGGACTGTGTGTCAAGGGTGGGTGGTGCAGGGGTACTACATTAGAGTGTAGTGTAGGGTAGGGTAGGGTAGGGTACTCTTACTTACCTTTAGAACTTTTACAATGAGTATATCTTTAACATGCATGCCTTTTCATTGTCGTTTTAAAAGTTTTCATTCTCTTATTTTGCGGACTAATAGTACTTGCGGTATTATATTTGCGGGATGATGGTATGCGGGATGTTTGTCTGCGGTCTGACATCATATATTCTATCCCACCTCATTCACACAATTATATACAGATGACCTCCTAATGTTTTATAAATGTTTTGTTATCTATTGACTGCTGAATGCTGTGTATGCTTTGCATTTGCTGCTTCACTGTGCACCAAGATCGTTACCTACACAGGGTCCCACAAATTTTTGGGTTCATGATTGCTGCCTGTACCCTGGGTTGTTGGCTTATTAGCTGTGTATACTACTCATTAATGCCATGCTGCTGGCCCCAGGGTTGTAGGTGTGAGGCTATATGAGACTGAATTTTTTCAATAAAAAGTTTTTAAAAATAAAATACAAAATTAGCCTGGCCGCCAGGTTGAGCACATCTCTAGGAGGGGTGAGGTGTGTTTTGGGGATTCCCGTGAGGATGGCATTGCCGTAATCAAGTTTGGAGAGTACTATTGATTGTACTACACATTTAAAGTCATCTTGGGGGATGAATGGTTTGATGTTTTTTAAGTGTCTGAAAGAGAAAAGTTCTCCTTTGTCCGAGTTATTGACATGGTCCTTCAGTGCCAAATTTGTGTCAAGAATGAAACCTAGGGATTTTGCTGAGTTGGATAAGGTGAGTGGACAGTTGAGGGAGTTGAGGTCAGAGATCCAGCCTTGGATGGGGAGATGGTTACTATTAGGAGAGAAAAGAAAAAAATCTGTTTTGTTAGGGATCAGTTTAAGATGGTTAGAGTAAAACCAAGATTGAAGCTTGTTCAGGGTATTATTTAAATGTAGAACATCAGTATGGGATTTGATCTTATAGTAGAGTTGGGTGTCATCGGCATAGAGGTGATAGCTGATCCTAGATTGTTTCAGAATGAGAGTAAGGGGTCCCATAAAGAGGTTGAAGAAAGAATAATTTCCATTTTATTAGGGTTCAGTTAGAGATGGTTAGAGTAAAACCAAGACTGAAGCTTGCTCAGGGTATTATTTAAATGTAGAATATCAGTATGGTATTTGATCTTATAGTAGAGTTAGGTGTCATCAGTATAGAGGTGATAGCTGATCCCAGCTTTTTTCAGAATGAGAGTAAGGGGTTCCATAAAGAGGTTGAAGAGAGAGGGGGAAAGAATTGAGCCCTGGGGGATGCCTAGGGAGACAGGGCTGGAATTGGAGAGGCATGAGTTGATTTTTATTTGTTGTGTTCTGTGTTAGAGGTAGGAGGTGAACCATTTCAGAACCAATCCATTTAGGCCAGAGTCAGTTTTCAGCGATTCTAGTAAGGAAGAGTGATTGACTGTATCGAATGCTGCAGAGAGGTCAAGGAGGATGAGAAGTCAGGCCACTCCATTGTAAAGAGAGCAGTGAATGTCATCAGCAATGTTCAGCATGGTGGTTTCTCTGCTAAAGCCTTTCCTGAAACCAGACTGGAAGGAATCAAGTAAGTTAAATTTGCCTATGTGGTTGTCCAGTTGGAGTAAAGCACATTTCTCCAGGGTTTTATCCAGAAGGGGGAGGTTGGACGGAGGTTGTTAAGATCGTTATGGTCAGCATTCATGTTTTTAAGAATGGGCATGATTTGCCTGAGTTGGAGGGAATCTGGGATGCAGCCAGTGGCAAAGGAGGTGTTAATGATTTGTGTCCAACATGGGCCAATGATGTGGTTATGGTTATTTACTAGGTTAGAAGGGAGTGGGTCTTTAATGTGTGAGGTCGGCTTTAATTTCGCAATGATGTTAAACACTTCAAGCTCAGTCACAGGATAGAAATTAGACCAGGAGGTGTTATTTTTCCGTTGTACGTTGGAGAGGATGTCACCAGAGATAGTTGGAGTGGATAGGTGAGTGGGAGGATTAGGTGGGGCAATGGGGCAGAGAAAGGAGGTATGTCTGTGGAAATTTGGGGGCAGGGCAGGGCCAGCCTTTGAGGGAAGGATTGAGCTTTTTTTTTCGAGAAGAAGTTTGCAATTTCTTCACATCTTTCGATTGAGGCTGTCAGCACTGGGAGGGGGGGGGGGCAGATGAAGATTGTTTTCTGACAGTGTTAAAGAGTTCTCTGGGCCTGTTTTCGTCATGATCAAGTTGGCCACGAAAGAAAGATGCTTTTTCATTAAAAATTTGCTTTTTGTAAGTTGATCTTGCAGATCTGAGGAGGGCAAGATGGGAGGGGTGTTTTCTTCATGCGATGCAGGGACTACCAATAAGGAGTTATCTGTTTCTAAGACAGCACATAATAAATCTGAGAGATTGCCGGAAGTGAAGAAACAACTGGATTGGTCTCACAATGGGAATAAAACCACTGATCATCTTCGTAGAAAACCTTTGAAAATTAGATGCTTTAGATGCGACAATATTGGTAATTTGGCCAATGATAAATCGTGTCAAGTCATGTTGGTCAGGTTCCAAATTTGTGGTAAGCAAGGTCATCTGGCGAAGTGTTGTAATTCTAAAAAGAAGCTTAAGTGTGAGGAGGGAGTGAAGAATGTTGATGAGTGTGAAGAAGATAAAGAATTACTACAAGGAGCGAAATTGTACTTCAAGTGGAACATCTTAAAGGAAATGGTCCAACTGATAGTGTTCATGTCAGAATGTCAGAATGATCGGACCATCAAAATGCTGTTTGACTAGGGAATGAAGATCATGCTTGTGCCAAAAGAGATTTACTTAAGAAATTTGAAGGATAGGGTGAAACTACTTAAACCTGACATTAAGCCTCTTGCTTATGGTGGGCAGGCTATCAAGTTGCTAGCATATTTCTGGGGTGAGTTAGATTATAAGGGTTGTTTAATAGCTGGAAAGGTGTACATTTCATGTTAGGGAGACAGCATTGTCAAGTGGTTCAACCAAAAACTTAAATGTGATGTTTGATCCCAATAGTGATCCATGTGATCCTATTGAGGGATGTTTCAGCAGTTAGCGGGGAGACACATGGTAATAAAGAAAATACAGTTGACAAAGTCACACGTGCGTGTGAAAATGACCTAGTGGAGTGTTTGTGGAGTGAGTTCAAAGAAGTTTTCAGTGAGAAATTGGGGTGTCTTACCAATTATACGCAGAGAAATATGTTGAACGAATCTTCTGTGCCGGTTGCTTGCAAAATGAGGAGGGTGCCTTTGGCAAAAAGGGAGGCAATGCGGGCTGAATTTAAGAGTGAGGGAATAATTGTGGAAATCGAAGCAAATGAATGGTTACCGCCTGTTGTGATCTCTAGTAAAACCTCTGGTGAGATACATCTGTGTGTGGATTTAAGGGGTCTGAACAGAAGTGTGGTCATGGGCAAGTATCCTCTCCTTAACATTGCAGAAATGTTAGTGTTATTAAAGGGTGCTTCTGTGTTTTCAACTCTTGATCTATGTGAAGCTTATCATCAGATAGAACTGGATGGGGCTTTTTCTCACACCATGCACCGACAGATCAACGCCGTATCCTCCACATGCCTTAGCACCCTCTGTAATACATTCAAATGGATCCCCCCTGAATCCAGAAGGATCGTCACCTATGCACTCATAATCTGCAGACTGGACTATGGAAACTCCCTCTATGCCGGAAAAACAAATCTCTACTCCGCAAACTTTTAACTATCCAGAACGCCGCAGATAGATATGACCTCGGCATCCCACGATAACACCATATCACCCAACACCTACGAGAACTCCGCTGGCTCCCTGTTGAAATAAGAGTTACCTTCAAGCTCCTCACTGACGCCTACAACATAGGACCCCAATACCTCAACTAAAGAATCTCCTTCTACACACCCAACAGAAGCCTTAGGTCCTCCAACCTTGCCCTAGCCATAATCCCATAGCCATAATCCCACGCATCTACAGAACCAGAGCAGGAGGGCGATCCTTCTCTTACATCGCAGCCAAGACCTGGCACGAACTCCCACTCTGCATCAGACAAGCCCCCACTCTGCAAGCTTTCAGGAAATGCCTCAAGACCTGGCTCTTTGGGTGAGACGAAGCTGCACAAACCCCCTTCCCCCAGCGTCTTGAGACCCTCGCGGGTGAGTAGTGCACTTCAAAAATTCCTGGTTGAGCGATTGAAAATTGACTTCATTCATTATTCCGTTTGGTGTGTTTAGGTTCTTGAGGTTGCCCTTTGGGTTGAATTCAGCTGCCTTGGTATTACAGAGAGCCATGGAGAATGTTTCACGGGGTTTGCCAGGGTAAAAATGTATCAGGGCGACGTCCTGATATTTGGCTCATCACAGGAGGAGCATTGTTAGACCCGGAATCCCTGGTTGGCTGAGGTAGGTACCTTAGGCCAAGTAGGGACCCACGTTCCAACGTCAGGGAAAGGAAGGTCACCTTCTTAGATAGCCCCGCTCAACCCCTTGGTAGCTTGGCACGAGCAGCCAGGCTTCTCTTCAAGGCAAATGAGTAAAGTATTTGCAACCACGCTCACAATAATTCAATGATGACACCACAAATAGACTTCACACGAGTTTTATAAAAAGAGTATAAACTTTATGTAAAAAGATATAAGATAAGACCACACAATATAAACCCAACATATGAGGTTGTGTAATATTTCTCCTGGCCAGTTCGTAATGCTAGATTCAGGCATTTTTGCAATGTAAAAATACTGTCATGTGTAATGTAGCAATCAATTTTTGGTCTTGCTTCTAGCTATTGTCCCGGATGAAGGGCGGACAGCCCGAAATGCATTGGACATTAATTGTGTTATTTCTACTCTTTACATCAATCAATGAACTTTATAACTGAACAAAAGATGTTTTGAAACTTGAACTTATGAAAATACAATAAGACTTGATTCGAATAAAACATTGTATGAATTTTTCTTGAAAAACCGTTAAAGATGTTTTCATAGCGGAGCGCCAGGGGATGCTTTCAATAACCATTGCAGGCACTTCTTTGTAATGTAGCAATCAGACACTCTGCAATGAAAAGGATGCAATGCGTAACGCAACAATCAGGCACTTTGCAAGGTAAAATAATGCAATGCATAATACAAACACCAGATATGTCGTTCTGCAAAAATAAGGCAATGCGTATATACTAATAAGGTAATTAGTTATGCAGGAATAATGCAAAGCGCAATACGCTAATCAGGTAGTTTGTTATGCAGAAACAAGGCAATGCGTCATACGACAATCAGGTAGTTTGTTATGCACATAAAAATGCCATGCGTCATACACTAATCAGTTAGTTCGTTATGCAGGAATAATGCAATGTGTTATTCTCTAATCAGGTACTCCGTTATGCAGAAATTATGCAATGTGTAATACGACAATCAGGTACTCCATTCTGCTGAAATGAAATACTACGTAGTATACTCAGATCATTGGGCCTTAGGCTATCTCACTGCCTCTCCTTCTGACTTGCAGTCAGCCTCTCACAGTTGCCCCCAACACAGTATGATGTAATTGAAAAGTGCAGCTTCGCACTCCAGCCCCTGTACCGCCACTCCCTTGGTAATATGGGCAGCGATACGAGCTGAAGCAGAGGCTCACGCTGCCAACACGAGAGAGAGAGAGGCAGTGAGCGTCTCCCTCCAAGCCCCCCCAGGAGTTGACTCACGTTACCTGGGGGGCGAGAACTCACTCTCCTCTCCTCGTCAAGCCTCTGGGCCTCCAATGCAGCTTTGTGAAATGGCACCGGCAGCTCGGCTGGCAACTCAGCTCCTGCGGGACTGCTTGTCTGGGCCAGTTCAGTTACGAAGATCTCAGGCTGCGACAAAGCACATGCACACAGCATTGCTGAGTCTTCCTTCACTCCGGGTGCACGATCACTGGGTACTCCAGACACAGGTCTCAGGCTGCACGAAGATCATGCACACAGCGTCGCTAAGACTCACTTTACTCCGGTGCACACGATAACAAGGCACATCCTCACGAAGGTCTCTTGGTGCACAACGCACCAACACACAGCGACGATGAGACTCACTTGGATTACGGTGCACACGATAACAAGGCAAATCCTCACGAAGGTCTCCCGGTGCACAACACACCTGCACACAGCGGTGATGAGACTCACTTGGATTACGGTGCACACAATAACGAGGCAAATCCTTACAAAGGTCTCCCGGTGCAAAACACACCTGCACACAGTGGCAATGAGACTCACTTAGATTCCGGTGCACACGATCACTGGACAATCCTCACAAAGGGGCTCAGGCTGCACAAAGCATACACACACGGCGTCGCTGAGACTCACTTGGTCTCCAGGCGTCCCCACAATCACAGGGCAGTTCTTACAAGGATCTCAGACTGCAACAGTCACACTCACACAGCGCCGCTGCAACTCTCCTGGAAACTTATGTGTTCTTGTGTTTCCGAACAGGGAGCCAACTCACCTCAGGCCCTTGGGGATAAGTTACTTCAGGACACAGCACACAGCAAAGTCCTTCAAGCAGGGTGACACAGCACATCGCAAAGTCCCTTTAGCCTTTCCTTGGTTAAAACAGCAAAGTGCAGGCCAGCCCCAGATCACACAACAAGGGTCAGTCCTATCCTTCGGTCTCTTCAGTTGTTTCTTCCTTGGTGAAGGTCCTCTTGACCATGAAGTAGCTCCAGTCTTGTTCACACTTGATCAAGCCATTCTCCAAAGTTCAGGGGCTTCAGCTCTCATAGATATATCCCTCAATGGCTTTGATGTTTTTGTGTTCCAGGAGGCACTGAGGCCTGTTAAAACCAGTTCTGGGTGGCCCCCTGCCAGAGAACCCTTTCTTCCTTTGATTAGTGGGGATCTGGATTCTCAATCACTCGGCAGGAGATGAGCCACTTGGTTTATAGCAGCAACCCAGGCCTCTTCACCTCTAGGGGCTTCTCCTCCCCCTACACTCCAGATGCAGGTCAGCCTATTGCTGTTGCACCTCCTCCCTTGGTTCAAGACATTCCCCAGATCCTATTGCTTTCAAATCCAGACAGTCAATCAACAGCCAGCCAGAGACACACAGAAATGTCAGAGCACAAAAACTCAGCCACTTCTAAAAGAGTGGCTTCTGAACAGACATTGCAAAAACCACCTACATAAAAAGATGTGTTATTATATTTTTAGTTCAGGCATACTAAACTTCTCCTTTCCGTCTTAAGCCTTTGGGAAGATAGGCTGGAAAACATATTACACAGCCTTCCAATTGTGTCCTATGGGCAAGATGGCCTTTCAACTAGGGGTGGGCGGACATCTCCGTTCCACCCACGGAATGTGTGGAGATTTGCCCCTTCCGCTTTTCGCAATGAAGGCGGAGAAACGAGGCAAATCTCCGCACACTCGAGGGCATAACGGAAGTTGGCTGCCCGCCTCCCACCCGCAATATTAAATGAGATTAAAAAGCATAAAATAAGATTTAAATAAAACTTACCTTATCGCGGGGTCATCCTGGTCCATCTAGCCTTCTTCTTGGAACTGCGCATCCGCTGGAGCATGCGAATGCGCATTCCTGACGAGGAATGCGCATGCGCAGCTCTCGCGCATGCTCAGTTCCAAGAAGATGGCTAGATAGACCAGGATGACCCCGCGATAAGGTAAGTTTTATTATTTGGGCTTTTTAATCTCATTTAATATAGCAGGCGGGAGGCGGGCGGGAAGCAGGCGCGCGTAACAGAAATATGCGGAGAGGCACGGAGATAGCTTCAATCTCTGTGTCTCTCCCCGTAATTCCCTTACGCGACTTCCGAGCCACCCCTAGTTTCAACAGTGAAAAGCGAAAATGGAGATTATTTCACTGTCAGGTCATGACACACACCTTAGTACATGTCCTACCTTTCACATGCACTGCACCCTGTCCAGGGGGTAGCCTAGACCTACCATAGGGGTATCTGATGTACCTAGAAAGGGAAGGGTAAGGTCTGGAAAGTGAGTGCACTTGACAGAACAACATGGCAGTTTAACAAACTGCACGCAGACCCTGCAATGGCAGACCTGAGTTCCCTTTTTAAGGCTACTTGTGTGGGTGGCACAAATAGTGCTGCAGGTCCACTAGTAGCATTTGCATTACCAGCCCTAGCACACATAGTGCACTGTACTATGGACTTTACTAGTAAGGCAAACATACCAATTATGTACAACCAATTACCATTACTTTATACAGGGAACACTTACACTTTGACACTGTTTGAAACCATGTCAGAAACAAGGTCTGGGGGAAAGCAAAATGTTTAGGGACTTTAGCCAAAAAGGGCCAAGTCCTACAAGCATGATTTAAGATACGATTTAACACGGTTTAAGGAAAGAAGTCTTAGCCTGAGAGAAAGTAAATGTAAGTCCGGTCTCCCCGAAATTGAATATTTAGGTCACAAGTTAACAAGCTCAGGGGTTAAGCCTAGGGATTGTCTTCTTCGATACCATTATCAATCTACCAGTTCCTCAAAATAGAGAAGAGTTAGTCACTTTCTTTGGACCGGCTTAATATTATAATAAATTTGTTCCTAATTTGGTTTCCACACATTTGGCATGAGAGCTCTTTTAAAGAGAGGGGTAAGGTTTTTGCGGACCCCACAGTGTAATTCTGAGTTTTGTGATGTTATGGGAGTTTTGATGAGTGCTTCGTCTTTACAAAGTTTCAATACAATATGGGAATCTATTCTAGTAACAGACGCCAGTGCAAAAGGCTTTGGTGCTGTCCTTTAACAGATTAAAAATGGCAGAGTTGATTGTGTTGTTTCTGTCAAGGGCTCTCGTTGGTCCTGAGAATCACTACTCAGTGATCGAGAAAGAGGCCCTGTGTATTTTGGGGGCAATAAGGAAACTAACAAATGTTTGAGGAGATTCATTTGTGGAAAAATCTGATCATAAACCCTTAGAGATATTTATGCAAAGAAAAATCTTGATGTGGTGTCTTCATGTATTTGTAGGTGGGTTGTAGCCCTGCAGGATTTTGATTTCATAGTTGTTTACATTCCAGGTACGGAGAATAAGGTTGCTGATTGCTTGTCGAGATTGGTGTCCATGTCAACAGTGGCTGAGGAGATGGTGGAAGACAACCATTGGGATTTGGATGGATATAGGGTGTGTGAAGTAACAGAAGGTGTGGTAAACAAGGATGACTGGAAAATTAAAATCACATCTGAACTTGTGTTAAAAGAGGTAATTAAGTGTATATTGGACAGGTAGAGTTGTAAGAAAGTGTTAGTTGATGAGGTGAAGAAGAATTAGAATGTCAGGGACGAGCTGTCTGTAAAAGACTGGCTGCTGTGGAGGGGAACCAGGTTGGTACAGCCCACAGTGTTTAGAGGAAGACTGATTTGTTTTGGTCATCATGGTCATCAAGGGTAACGAAGATAAAGGAGAGAATTAGAATGTACTTTTGGTGGCTGGGGTTCGATTTGCATGTTGGACTTGCAGTGAGAAATTGTATTGAATGTGTTTCTAGTGACAAGAGCTGTAAGGTTAGGGATCCACCTATGATTATTATGGAAATGCTGGAAAGAGTGTGGCAGGAAGTCGCCTTAGATATTCTGGATCCAATCTCTGGCAGGTCCGGACAATATTATGTTTTGGTTTTAATTGACTTGTTCGCTCGTTGGCCAGCGATTTGTATTACTTAGTGTATTGAAACGCTCAAGATCGTCGAATTTTAGAGTGAGATTTTTGTCAGGGAAGGTTTGCTGGATTGTATACTCACTGATAACGGGATGCAATTAGTCTCCAAAGAGATGGAACAGTTTTTGATGCTGAGGAATATAAAACACAAGCGTTGTTTTCTCTATCATCTTGATACTAATGGATTGGTAGAGAGGTTCAGCAGGGTACTTAAGGAGACTATTCAAATTACAAGGTCACAGAACTAGGACTGGAGGCCAGAGATCGTAGAAAGGGTGAGAGTGTAACGACTTACTCCTCACTCCGTCACTAAAAGTATTCCATTTGAGGTGTTCAGGGGAAGTTGACCTAAAACTGTTATGTACCCTGGGTATATGAGTTGCAAGGATGTAGGGCTAAGCCTGGTAAGGGAAAGGAAATTGGAAATGGAGAAAGACATGATTAGGAAGGGGAAACGTAATGTAGATATTAGACATGCTACTGCACCTACTAATGTTGCTGTAGGTGACATTGTGGGAGTAAAGTTTCTGCATAAGAGTGGCGTGCCAAGATTCTCTTTCCCACCAAGGTTATTAAAGTGTTTCGTAATGCGGTTAGGATGAGTGATAATCGGGCATAGAAATAGAAATGGGCTGGCTCTAATCCCTCTGCTTTTTGGTGACCATTATGGAGTGGGCATGCTGTCACTATCCCACACACCTGGACTGGGCATAAAAAGAGAAAAGGGTTGGTTACACCTTTTGCTCGTGGTGGCCACCTTGGAATGGGATGTTGTCATTATCCCACTCACCTGGGTAATGATTTCTCCACCTAACACCATCCATGCCCTATGGATATTACTTCACCAGGGGACAATTGACAGACTCTCAAAATGGAGTTAAGTCCCTATCCCTCAGGATCCAATGCTTTCATCATCAACTACCCACCCAACCTATAGAAAAATGCCGCCAAAAAACACAAGCACCACATTCTCAGAGCTAGGCCTGAAACCTTAATCTCGGACGTCTATTTTTTCACTAACAAAGGTAGTAGAGTTAATGACCTTATTTTCTATACTAGGAAAAGAGCATGTTGGCGAAAATGCCTCTACTCTATGTTCCGAATAACAAGTACCAGGAAAACACTGCATGGTCTCAAACTTACTACAGCCCCCTCACCCACCCTCAACGCCAATGCCTCCATCACCCTCTATAACAATGGGATCATCCTAATCCAAGCCTGCAATGTCAATCTAATTAAGCTAGCCATTATCTTCCCTTTACATAAAAGCGCGGTTTCAGCTAAACCTAATGACACCCTCTCTCACCCTTCCATCACTCAGGTCATCACTAGTCCTCCCCCCACCACTCGGGGGAGGCCTTCACTCTCTCTAAATCACTCTTCGCCCGTAGATAATTACCGAGCAGCGCTGTCCCCTGTTGAAGTGCCCCTACCCCCTAGAACCCCCACTCAGTTTGTGAGAGACTTTCCGGGTTAACCCGAAGCACAACCAGCCAATCTGATTCTAACCGTTCCTCGATCGGACAGATCCCCGTGTGACCTAATATCATTGGCCTCAACGATTGACCCCTCCTCCCCCTTCCCTCTCTCCACATCACCTACTATGCTGTGGAAGGGGCAATTGCCCGCCACCGACCATGATCGGTCAAACCCACTCTTTTTCCTATCTGGACCATATCTGACTCCCAGCTCAATGGTCATATCACCCTCGCTAAGGCTCCAACCTTGATAACCAAAGGTCAAGGAACTCCGCTAGTCCCATTTGATCAACCCCCTCCCCAGGAACCACTCTGCATTACCTTGGACCCCAAGGGCTTACACCACAGCCCCCTTTCTCCGCTCGCTTTCCCAACACACACTTTACCCCTTTCACACTTGGTTGCGCGCCTCGATTATATAATTCTCCAGCTGCACCTCATCACTACTGAACTACATGACCTGAAAGCCCTCTCAAATGATCTTTTTCCCGCGATCCGCTCCTTCCTCACCTCTGTGAGCCTACCCAGAGGCTCCCCTAGTGTGAGTGAACGCATGGGCCAGTTCTTAGCCCCCCGTCTTGCAAACCATTCCCTTAGCTAACGTGCCCTCCCGCCCCAAAAGATTTGAGACCTACCTGGTGCCCAGCAATCTCAATGACCTTCACAACGCTTACCTTACTAGGTCCAATTCCAACATGATCCCGCCAAACCAAATATAAAACCATCCATTCTAACCCATACAGAGAACCTCTCCACGATCTTAGAATCATCAATAAAGACAACCTCAAGAGAGCAAACATCACCCAGTCTTCTTCCCACACTAATCCACCACGACTTAAATGTGTACTCCTCAATTGCAGGTCAGCCAGTAAACACGATTCCGACATCTTCAACCTCATCCAACACAATGATTTAGACATTATCATCCTCACTGAAACTTGGCCAAATCCTGCCTCCACTCCTATTTTAGACTTACTAGTACCTCCTACTCACGACATAATTAGGCTAGACAGAGCTCGGAAGCTGGGGGGTGGCTGAGCGTGTATTCATAGGAACACACTCTCGATTTCTCACTTGGAGTCCTCTTCACCCTCCTCCTGTGAATACCTTTGTCTCAACATATCAAGTAAAAACTTGTTGATTCGCAAACTTCATACTTTTTATCACCTCCGTGGGGACAATCTCCCCTTTATAGAACAACTAATGGAAGTCATCTCCGGCAATGTCGACTCAGCCGTGTCCCAAATCTTCCTGGGTAATTTCAATCTTCACTGGACAAACCCCAATGACCATGCGGTAACTTGCCTTAAAGCATTTTAAATGATCACAAACTGATTTAGCATTGTGATCAACTAACTCACATTAAAGGAGAAACGCTAGATCTCATTATCTCAAAATGGCAGACCATCACATTGGATACCATTACACCTTGCGATTGGTCCGACAGCCACTGCATCCTTTTTTATATTAACAGGGAGATTTCTTTGAGGAAGAATCAACCAACAAAATCAAAGATCTGGAAATGGAACCTCAGATCAATAAACTCAGCTGAACTAGCAGCCCACTGTAAATCTGCCCTCTCCTCCCAAGCTGACTTGACTGAGGTTGAGTTACTCACTGACTCCTACAACTCGACAATCTCCAACATCATGGATGACATTGCAACGCTCCAACAAAAAAATGTTTCAACAAAAATTTCAAACCATGGTACAACAACAATTTAAACTCGGAGCACCGCAACCTTAGGGCAGCGGAACGTTCCTGGAGATCCAAACCCTACCTGGAACAACTAAAACTCCTCAAAGATGTTAGAAGCTTCTACAGCAAACAAATCAGGCGCACTAAGGCAAACTACTTCAGACACCAACTTGATCAAGCTGCAAACCGCCCCAATAAACTTTTCGAGTTGGTAAAACAGCAATCAGTGGTTCAAACCACTCTGACTCTGAAGGCAGCTCACCTTCTTGCGATGCTCTTGCTGCCTTCACCGAGAAATCAAGACTCATCACCATTGAACTCGCCTCTAAGAAGGCTCTACTGCAATTCCCCGGGTCCGCACCACCCCTTGACCTCTCAGAAAAGTGCAAACCTATCAGCCTTAGCACTAAGAACAATGCGTCAAGGGGCACCTTTACCCCATTTAGTGAAAAAGACATCAACAAGATTCTTCAGAACATCAATCCATCTAACCACTTCAGTGACCCACTGCCACCGGCCATCTTCAAGGAAATCAAGAATGTACTCATCCCCACCTGGACAAGGATGGTAAATGCCTCTCTATCACAAGGCACGATCCCAGACTGCCTAAAAGTAGCTCAGGTGTCACCTATACTTAAAAAATCCTAACGCAGATAAAACTGACCTAAATTATTTTCGCCCTATCTCCAACATCCCCACACTAGCCAAACTACTTGAAAAATGTGTACAAACCCAACTCTTTGCTCACATAGAGAATTTCCAAATCCTAGAACAACATCAATCCGGGTTTCGGAAGGGGCACAGTACCGAATCGGCTATCACGCACTTCATCGCTAACATTTAAAAAATGCTGGACCAAAATGAGTCCTGCCTCCTAATCCTCCTTGACCTTTCATCCGCATTCGACACAGTTAATCACAACAACCTCCTTTCCATTTTGAGGAACAGAATGGGTTTCTCGGGTCGGGTGTTACAATGGTTCTCATCCTTCCTGAATCTTGAGCCGTATCCTGGCTACCAGATTACTGCCATATATGACGACATTGATTCACGAGGACCAAGCTGGTTTTATCCCCACCCGGAACACTTCCGCGAATATCCGCCGCTTGATACGTGTCTTGGGGAGCGATCTAGAACCGGATGAATGGCCGGCGGTATTATCTATTGATATAGAGAAGGCGTTTTATAGCTTAGAATGGGCTTACCTAGATGGAGTACTAGAGAGGTTTGGCGTGGGTACCAAGTTCGGGCGCTGGACGAGAGTGTTATACACCTCGGCCACTGCTAGGGTGCGACTGGGTTCAGTGATATCGGCTGCATACCCGGTACAGCGGGGTACACGTCAGGGATGTTCCTTATCGCCTCTGTTATTCGCGCTGGCGATCGAACCCTTGGCAATTCGCGCTCGGACGGGGGCGGCGTATAGAGGGATAGTCTATCGAGGTGAGCATCATTATATCTTGCTTTATGCGGATGATCTCTTGATGTTTCTGGAGGACACGGCGGGGGCGTTGAGGAGTGCAGTGGAAATGCTAGATTCATTTGGAGCTGTGTCGGGCCTTGGGGTAAACTGGCGCAAGACTTGTGTTTTCCCACTGAGAGCGGACGCGCCCCAGCCGCCGCTGCCTGCAGGGGTGGTTTGGGAAGGATCCTGCTTTACCTACCTGGGAGTGAGGATCTATCATGGGGCTGAGGACTTACTGGAGGGCAACATTGGATGCTGCATTAGAGCCCTGAGGGGCTCGGTGGCATTTTGGGCCACACTTCCGTTGTCGGTGGTTGGCAGAGTAGCACTGCTCAAGATGGTGGCCTTACCGCGTCTCTTGTATTATTTTAGGACGTTGCCGGTGTGGGTTCCGCCCCGGTTCTTTAAGGACCTACGAACCCTTACTATCGGGTTCCTATGGGGGGGAGGAAGGAGGAGGGTGGCGTTGGACACACTGCATCGGCCGAAATCGGACGGGGGAATGGCAGTGCCGGATTTCGAATTATATTATTTGGCGGCGCAGCTGCAGATCCTTACGCAACACGTGGCTAGGGAGTTCAGGGGCCCTGACCTGCGCAGAGGGACAGGGATACAGAGGCATGTATTGTCCTATATTGTCCTGCAACAACACCTTGATGCAGGAGACCTGACGCTCGAGGAAAAAACGTTGAGGTTGTGCTGGAATAAGAGTCAAAAGCGAGCGGGAGTGGTACATCCGTATGCCCCGGAAATACCCCTGGGCGTGCTGACGGCCTTACCACATGGAGGGGATTGGTCGCCCCTTCTGGAATGGGAAGAGATGGGGCTCCACATGGTGGGTGACCTGTACGCCGACGGCGAGTTGCTTCCCTTCCGAGCGTTGCAGGATCAATTTGGAATCCCGGCTGGGAATTTCCTATTATATATGGCAGTGACTAAGGCAATTAGGAAACATTGGAGGGTGGGGCTCTCGGAGCCAACGACCACGATGGCATGCCAATACGTAATGATGTCGGCAGGGACGTTTAAAGCGGTGACGTGTTTGCATACCCGAATGCTCCATGAGGGTCTAACCCCCCTGACAGCGTTGAAAGTGAAATGGGAGGGAAGTGTAGGGAAGCCCATTCCAGATGCAACATGGGGGCAAATCTTGAGGAGGGCATGGAAGGGTTGCAGGAATGCCCGCTTCCAACAAGTACATTTCTTTGTGTTACATAGGGCCTACTTGACACCTGGCAAGATACAAAGGCATTTTCAGGCACAGGGGGCGGCATGCCCGAGGTGCTTCCTAGTGGGGGCGGAACTAGATCACATGATGTGGGATGGCCCGAAGCTGGGCTTGTTCTGGACAGAAGTAGGAGAACTATTGCACGGGGTGACGGATAGACAGCTGACATTTGATAAGGCAGTTTGCCTACTACTTTCGTTCCCACACACGAAGAAAACGAAGATCACTAGTAAATTCATGGACCTGGGACTTATTTTGGCCCAGAGAGAGATCACATGGCACTGGAAGTCATCAGAGGGCCCGTCCAGTAGGCGCTGGGCAACAGAATTGGAAAAGTGGGCCAGAAGCGAAGGTATGGTCCGGCTCAGACAGGCGACCCGCACGGCTAATGAAAAGGGCTTGGAGGCAGCACGGCTGTGGGAGGGTCTAGTAGTTGCCCTGCATGAGTATCAATCACGGGAGGGGGGCCAGGAAGAAGAGGGCTAATGGAATAAACTTGATGACACACGATTATAGGAGGGTTGTTCCCTCGGCTCCGGATTGACGAGATTAACTCCTGAATTTGGCTCATACCAGCGAAAGGCAAGGGGGAGGGTGGGAGGTGAGGGGAGGTAGGCCATAACCAATGGTGTGACCTTGACTGCTGAGAGTGACTCGAGAGCTAGTAGCAGAATGATGGGCTCGCTGGCCAGGTTCCGCTGGGTGGGATAAAGGTCATGGGATTTGCTCACTATTCTTTATTATGGCCGGGGGTAACGTGTTATTTGTTGGGGTTAGGGGTAGAGTAGGTAGTAGAAAAGCGGATCTTTGCGACAAACCTACCTATACTGATGTTAAGTGAAAATTGTTGCTGTGATATTGTCACTTGGTTTCTGTACGGATTCTTGGACATCGCCGCCCTGCCTCCGGGATGTGGGCTGAATGGCTGTGTGCAAACTTGTTTATGACTGGAAACCAGCGATAAGTGGAGACGGGTGGGACCGCCCGAATGATTGTGCATTTTTGATTCTGCAATAAAAATTGTTTTAAAAAAAAAAATGGTTCTCATCCTTCCTGCACCCCAGATCGCAAAGAATGACGATTCTCCAATTTTATGCAGTGAGAATCTTGATTTCATTAAAGACAAACGGAGGCTAACATTATGCAAACAGTTGTATTTGCTGACAAACATGCAGCCCTTTAAAGAATGTAAGTACATCACAATAAATAGAACATTAGCAACATAATAAGGAGACAGTGCACACTCCCATCTTCCTCTTGGACTGCGATGACACAGGTGCACAACTTGGTATTCCAGTTGCTCTTAAACATTGTTATCTGAGTAAAAATTAAGAAACACTGTATAGTGAAAGAAATAAGGACAAGCTAAAATTGAATAGACAATTACAATGCACAATACATAACAATTCAGAGAAATATAATGTCACTATATTAAAGATGAGGAATATTGAACCCAAACCTCTCAGGGAGAGGAGGGTGGGATAATGTTAGCCTCTGTTTGTCTTTAATGAAATCAAGATTCTCTCTGCATAAAATTGGAGAATCGTCCTTTCTAACGGCTAGGGCGCTCGACCTCGGACCTGGGGATCTGGGTTCGAGTCTCGGTAACGACGCCAAAACCTCCTGTGATTCTGGGCAAATCACTTAATCTCCCCGTGCTTAAAATGAGAGTGTGTCCTCATGTAACGTAACTGGAAAATATGTAAAGCGCTCTGATACCTGATTCGGTTCGGGTCTAGTTCGCGCTATATAGACCTCTGCAAAAAAAAAAAAAAAGACTGGAGGCTACCATTATGCATGTTTAAAGCCATGTAGAGCTATACTGCTAACATGCTCTAATGGTCTCAAATAGAATTTGAGACGGTATCGGCATGAGACCAATCTGCGGCTTTAAGTATTTTGGGCAGGGAACCGCCAGCCCAAAATACTTTGCTAGCCATTGATCCCCTAGAAGAGTGAGCTCCAAATCTAGAGAGATCCACACTAGCTTCATGCATAATCAGGCGGACCCATCTGGCTAAGGTGGCTGAAGAGACAGGCCTCAAAGGTCTAACATATGACAAAAGAAGTTGATCAGTGTCAACAGGCCTAAAAGTAGAAATGTTGCTTTCATAGCACTTCATACAATTCACAATGCACAGTTTTTCACACTCGTGAAAAAAGGAGTAGAAAACAGATGCAGGCATTGTTTTAGTTCTTCTCCAGGTATCAAAGTGAACACCTTCGGAGGAATAAAACCTATTAGAAAGTTCCAAAGCCTTACTGTCTGTGACCCTTATAAAAGAAATCAGACACAAAAGAGTCGCCCGTTTCATAGAGATCCTTTTAAGGGAGAGTAAATTGTTGGCATGCCAGGAAAGGAAGAGATTAAAGGTAAGGTTAACGTCCCAAAGGGATACGTATCGAGCATTGGGATGTCTACTTAGTCTAATACCCTTCATAACTCTTTTAATTAAGGGGTTACTACCAATAGCAAAATTATTAATCAAAGCATGGCCTGAAGAAATTGCTGCTCTGTAGCAATTGATAGTTCTATAAGAAAGACCTGACTCAAAAAGATAGGCAAGGTGTTGTAAATAAAGCCAGGTAGTCCATATGCTTTCTTGATCCTCCTTTATTCAGGTATGATGTTAGATAAGATATATAGAGGAGAAACCCCACCAGGAGTGGCCTTCTGCCACTCAGCCCACATTCAACTGCCAGACATCCACACTGAACATTCTAGCAGGCTCTTGCATCACACATTCTAAGCTGGGCAGCAGGGACAAGTATAACACATCTCCCTTCTTTGATCTGATAAACGAGAGAGACGAATAGAAATTGCGGAGAGTAAATGAGATAGCAAGTCACATCACGCAATTTCCACATAAATGTAAAACAAGATAAGATTAGCAATGTACATCTTCACAAACCAATCACGCAACTAATAAATAACATTCACACCACCTTCTCTCTTCCTTAAACAAACATTACTGAAACAACGAAATAACCAACACACTATCACGCCCACGCATCACATGCTCAACCCAAAAACCAAACAAACCGACTGGCCAGGTCAGTAAGAGGCAAAAAGGTCCCAACTTACGGCGTAACAGTACAGTGGAACTCCAAGCTCCCTCAAAAGTCTATAAAAACAAGGTGGAACTTCAAGCTCCCTCAAACTGCATAAAAACATTTAAAAGTGGAACTCCAAGTTCCCTCAAACTCCATAAAAATATTTGAAAGTGGAACTCCAAGTTCCCTCAAACTCCATAAAAATATTTGAAAGTGGAACTCCAAGTTCCCTCAAACTCCAAAAACATGTTTAAAGGTGGAACTCTAAGCTCCCTGAAACTCCATGCAAATATTTAAAAATTGGAACTCAAAGCTCCATTAAACAACAAGTATTTAAACTTATCACTCCACAACCCAAAAGGCAACAGACACATAATGCCCTGTGACATTTCAAACACATACACTCCCTTAAACTTAAAGAATGAAACCATCCTATGAACAAAACACAAAGCACTTAATAAAAACATAGAGCACTTAGTTCCTATCTCAACCCCACCACCACCTTCACAGAAGCATTTAGACAGAAGTAAATTATACACATAGGCAAATATAATGAAAGTAAATTAAGTAAAAAGAAATTATGTAGCTCCGGTGAGCGATCTCTCACCCGAGGTTATCTTCCATCTTAAAGAAAAACCGCTCTCCAAATGTCTACTGTGTCACCCCATTTGACTGCGGTGAGCGGTGTCTCACCCGAGTTCCTTCCCAACCTTAGTCAGCAATGAGTAGCAAGGTTGTGCCACTCAAAACGCCAGAACTAAACGCTAAAACTGCGGCAGAGGAAGCTTGCATTCTCCAATGGTCAGAACATCTCCACAAAAGAACTTCCAGCCTGCATTCGCCATTAGCTAGGACATCTTAACAAAATGACTGATGTTGTTTTGAAAAAAAAACGTCAAAGTGCAATTTCCCTTATTCCCGATGTCTCGATGCTCAATATGGGGGTACGCATTACACGGCGCATCGTGTGGTTCTCGGCACGCCAGTGCTGTAAAGCGTGTAAGAGCAGCGTGTAGGAATGATGCGTCACAGAGGCTGCCTCGCTGTAGCTCGTGAACCGGTGAGTGCATATCAAGTTTGAATTTCGAAATGTACAATAACTGTTTGAATTCGTCACACACCGTGAAACGAAAGTTAAAATACAAAGACTCATTCCCAGGTGTCACAATATGAGGGTATCAAATTTAATGATTCTCCATAGTGCCGATCTGCCGCAAATGCAGAAATTTCCTTAATCGTACTGTGTACTGCCCGTGACTCTCTCCTTATGTCATCAAATAGTGCAGCATCACATCCAAAACTGCGCATCCACACTCCCGGTTAACCAAATGTGTCTTAAGAAGGAAACTTCTCTTGTAGTGCAGGTCGTGAATCTTCAAGTGCTCAATGTGAAATAGATTACAGTTTGAATCAGCTGCGCTTCAAATACACGAGTATGACAGATAAATGTCTTGAAAGTCTATTTTAAAAGAAGTCTCTTATTTCTCTAGACAAGACGCTTTTCAAATGTCTCTGTCACATCGCATTTCAATCTGCTGCTTTCAGTCAAAAACTTCTCTTGAGTGCAGGTCGTAAGTCTAGTGCCTGACACTAAACAGATGGCAATTACTTTTACCAGCGCTCCAAACACACACGAGGACACAATGAAACAAATGGCAGTTCTTTTACTAAAACGCTGTTATTTCCCTAAGTAAGGCTTTTTCAAAATGCCATGAAGGTCTGTTTCAAGGTGGTAATCTAGTCAAAGACATTGAGCTTGATCTGGCACTACTGATTCTTTGGGCGACTGATCTCTTGGTCACTGGTGGGGTTTCCTGGTGCCAGTAAGCTTAAACACACATTAGAAAAGAGAGTTTTTACCTTTTAAATGTTCTTCCTCAGTTCATTTCTTAAATAGTCTTAAATGTTCATTCTCTGTTTCTGAGTTCAAGACTCTTGTAGGTTCTTCGGCTTTAAATTGTAGATTTCTGCGCACTGTTGGTTCTTCTTTCTGTTGCCAAGTCGCCAAAAATGTTGTAAATAAAGCCAGGTAGTCCATATGCTTTCTTGATCCTCCTTTATTCAGGTATGATGTTAGATAAGATATATAGAGGAGAAACCCCACCAGGAGTGGCCTTCTGCCACTCAGCCCACATTCAACTGCCAGACATCCACACTGAACATTCTTGCAGGCTCTTGCATCACACATTCTAAGCTGGGCAGCAGGGACAAGTATAACACAAGGTAGTAGGCTACTTGTTGTAGAGAGGCCTGTACGGGATCCAGATCCCTTTCCAGGCACCAACAAGACCACTTTCTCCAGACATCTGTGTACCTCTTTCTGGTTCCTGGTGCCCATGAATCTTCCAAAAGGCTCTAAGCCTCTCCTGAAAGCTCATAATATCTGCCTGAACTCCTGAGATCCTCCAGACAAGAAGGTTAATCTTCCCTTCTAGAACCAAAGGATGTTCTTCTCCATCCGGACCCTGGAGGAAGCCTAAGGATGATGGGATTAACTGTGGACGGTCCACTGCTAACTCCATTACCCCGGGGAACCAAACCTGGAATTTCCGGAAGGGTGTTACAAGGATGATGGAACAAGACCCGAGTCTCACTTTCCACAACAATCTCTGAATCATTGAGAAGGTGGGGAAGGCTAACCCTTGATACCCCCCCAAGATTGGAGAAAAGTGTCTACCCCTGACGCACCTGGGTCTGGTCTCCAGCTGAAGTAACTCTGAACTTGGTGAGTTAGTCTGCTGGCGGACAGGTCTATTTGAACTGGACCCCATAAGTCGTGAATCAGGGAAAAAATCTCGGGATTCAATTTCCTATCGCTCGAATCGTGGAGATAACGAGCATTCCAGTCTGCCCTCAAATTCTGGATTCCCGGAATGAACTCCGCCCTGAAAGAAATCTTTTGATCCCAACAAAAATACCAGATCCATTTGGCTATATCTGAGAGATTCTTGAATTTTGCGCCCCCCCAGGCGATTTATATAAGAGACAGCTGAAAAATTGTCTAAGCGGACTAAGGTATTGGAGTTCTTCAGAAACTCTTTGAAGCTCATAAGTGCATTCAGAGCAGCCAACATCTCCAGGGAGTTTATATGAAAGGATTGTTCCACTAAGGACCACCTCCCACCGGTCTCTAAGTTGTTTAGGCGAGCACCCCAACCGTGGTTGCTTGCATCTGATTCTAGTAAAATTAGGATGGTTTCCGAAAAAACCTTTCCCATTCCAAGCTTGAAGGTTTTTCAACCACTAATGAAGCTCCTCTCAAGTGTCCTCCGAGAGGGGACCTGAGTCTTCGTACCACAGGCCTTTCCTTAAGACGAGTGTTTTTATCTTTGTAAGCCTCTGTAATGAAGGTGACTGGGTGAAATAGCTTGGATGGAGGATGATAGGAGACCTAGAACCCTGGCTAGATCTTTCAGGCGGATTAAATCTTTTGAAAGGATAAACAAGACATGTTTTTTTATCTTGGAAACCATTTCTGTGGAAGGATTAGGTTGGAAAGAATGGTATTTACCTGGAAGCCGAGAAATTCTATCTCCTGGGTAGGGATCATGATAGATTAGTCTATATTTATGATAAAGCCCAGGTTTTGAAGGAGGTCTAAGGTCATATGTAAATGTTCCTGGATTACCAAGGTGTCTTGAGACATAATGAGGATATCGTTTAGGTAAATTATTAGACAATCCCCCTTTCTCTGAGATACGTGACCACTGGTCACAGGTCCTTGGTGAAGCACCACGGTGCTAAGGAGAGGCCGAAGGGGAGACATTGGAACTGATAAAGGGTCCCTTTCCAGGTAAAACGAAGATACTTTTGACAGTCCTCGTCCACGGGTATCGTAAATTAGGCATCCTTGAGATCCAGTTTTACCAGCCAGTCCTTGGCTTGTAAAATGTCCCTTAAAAGATGGATACCCTCCATCTTGAAGTGTCTGTACGTAAGAAAGTTGTTCAAATATTTTAGATTTATGACGGGACGCCAACCTTTGTCCTTCTTTTTGACTAAAAAGATGATACTTAGAAAGCCCTTCGAAATCTCTGAAATAGGGATCTTTATTATAGCTCCCTTTTCTAACATTTGGGAAATCTCCAATTCTATCAATTTTGAATTTTCCATGTCCAAATTCATCTCCCTTGGAACCTTCTTTTGAAATGGTTATTTCCAAAAATCTATCTTGAACCCCACTACTGTTTCCAAAACCCAGGGGTCTTGAGTAATTCTTGACCATTTGTGTGCAAAAAATGTCAGTCTTCCTGCCACTTTAAAGGGAGAGGAAGACTTCTGGCTTACCTTGGTAGGTTTTATTGGTGGACCTGGATCTGCCTCCGCGGGATCTTGAACCCCTTCCTCTTTGGGGGTAGAAGTTGGAGTTGGAGCGATAGCCTCTATTAAAACGGTGTGAGCCTCTTTCATCTTGTGGGTAAAATTGGGACCTATAGAAGGTACGGCTGACAGACTGTCCCCTTCTGTCAGCCCTTCCAAAAACTGCACGATCTCCAAAAACTTTGCGCATACTTGATTGAGCTCTACTGAAGGCGTCAAAGGTGGACACATACTTGCCCAGGGATTGGACATAATTGTCCCCAAACAATAATCCCTTTACGTCGCACATGTCTTCTCTTGCGGGAAGATCGGCGAACTTGGGGTTCATTCTTGAAAGAACTGCCTTTCTGCACTCGGTAATGAGGTTGGCATTGGCGTTACCAACAAAGCAAATTGCTTGTTGTCACCAACTTCTTAAAAGTTCAATATCGACCGGGGTATCGTTGTCCTTGCCTCTTCAGTCATATCGAGAGTCTTGGACAATGGGCCGAGTACGTCGAGCAGTTTGTCCTGGCACTGCTTCAGACATTTTTCTATCCCTTTTCTGGGATCCCTTGTCCTCCGAGGAGGGACGAGGGCACTCGTTTCGCATAAGATTGCGTGTATCCCTATCCAAGGGTTTCCTCACTCTCTGAGAGAGATACGTTCCGACATGGTCAATAGGCCACCATTCGAAACTGCGAGGGTGGCGAATAGCAGTCGGATTAAACATTTCCCCACCAAGTGGGTCTTTAACAAAGGAGGAGGAGGTGGAAGGTTGTTTAAGGTCCTCATCAAGATCCTCCAAGGTATCCTGAGGATCGAAAACAAACTCATCCATTGTTAAATCCTCAGTGTGGAGATTCGCGATGGAAGTGTAAGGAATCATCATAAATATAGTTTGTACAGAAAAGGCTACCTTGATTTGTTATGCGGCTGTGGACAACTCTTCTCTCTGTCCCAAGATATTGGGATCTCTCCTTTGTGCTGCCATGAGCACCGACATCTATTGTAGCGCGAGGGCTACCAGCATCAGATGCACGGATAAGTGCCTCATTCAAATGTCCCTTTTCTCAGGAACTTTTCCTCTTTTTTTAGGTCCTGATGTAGAGGGATAGTCTCCGTCTAAGAGAGAGACAAAAGAATCTCCTCGACAAGGGACGCCCTCTTTCTTCTAGTTAAAACGGCATCAACTGCTTCCCTGACGGCAGACTTAAATTCTTCCCCAATTAATCTCTTTAGATTATCACCCAGTAGTTCCTTAGGGGACTGTGGAGGGTTGATAGCGTCAGGATTCATTTTAATCTCAAATAATCAGAGATATAATGAATTGTAAGACCAAATTGTCCTTTGTACTCACAGATGGTAGATGAGTTACAATTGAAACAAGCATTTACAATGCAATGGTTTCGCCTTTGGAAAAGTTTGAGCTATTGGCATTGTAAACTACAACATTTTTATTCATGTGTTGGTTTTGAAAATAGATAAATAAATGGCATTATCATTTACAATGCCAATAGCTTAATCTCTTGCAAATGCGAGACCTATATCATTTGCACCCACACAGAGCAACACACAGAGCCACATGCACCCACACAGACAGAACCACACACACACAGACAGAACCACACACACAGACAGAACCACACACACACACACAGACAGAACCACACACAGACACGCACACACACAGACAGAACCACACACACACACACATACAGACAGAACCACACACACACACACACATACACACACACACAGACAGAACACCACACACACACAAACAGAACCCCACACACACAGACAGAACCCGCACAGACACAACAGAACCCGCACGGACGCAGACAGAAAAGCAAACACAGAAAGGGCACACCACACAGACTCTCACTAGCAGGCAGGCACGGGCGACAGAAAAGTACAGGGAAAGAGACAGACGGATACACGAACAACCAGCGCCGGAACACACCGTGCCTGAAGTGGAAGGTCCACTCTCCCCCCTGACCAGCATCCCGGAAGCAGACGGCCCCTCCGATACTGTCTATGTGTCCCCCCGCCCCTGTGCCAGCAGCGGCGCCATCCTAAATCACATATGTGACCATTTCTGGGAGGTTTGGATTTCAACCAATAGGAAGCCTATTTGTGAAGATGAGGGTTAACAGGTACATTATGGTCAACTGTTGTCTACTCTGAATTCTGCAGAGACGCACTTGTGCCCGCCTTCTTAGGACTTCTAATAATAACCTTATTGCCCGTGCCAACAACGGCCTAACTTCAGATTGAGACGTCTGACCTTCCTGGCCTCTTTATCATATTTTAGATCCGGAGACCAGGACGCCTTGAATAGTTTGCTCAACCAACACGTTGACATGCTTGCTGCAGTCTGACGTCACCTTCTCTCGTCATCACAATGCCAGCCTTTGGACCCCGTCGAGTCTGCGTGCGTGACGCCTCAACCTCCCCCTCCACTTTGTAGACAGAAACCACATATATGCACAGAGACACACTCAGAAACAACCTCAAGCACACACAGAATCACATACACTGAAACATACTGCCACGCATGCACACAGAGTCAAACACACAGACAAAAACCACGCACACGGAGGGATACCGACACACATATAGAAACAAAAATGCAGGCGCACGGACGCAGACAGAAAAGCAAACACAGAAAGGGCTCACCACACTGACTCTCACTAGCAGGCAGGCACGGGCAACAGAAAAGTACAGGGAAAGAGACAGACGTATACACGAAAACCAGCGCTGGAACACACCGTGCCGGAAATGGAAGGTCCACCCTCCCCCTGACCAGCATCCCGGAAGCAGACGGCCCCTCCGATACTGTCTATGTGTCCCCCTGCCCCTGTGACCAGAGATCGACAGAAAGTAGCAAGTCCGTGGCCATTAACGGCTACAATGGAGTAAAGAGTCACATGCCGAAAGAGTCATTGAGGTTAAGGGAAGAAGCAAAGGCGGAGGTCCGAGAATCCGCCTTACCCCAGGAGTCAGGCTCCGCCATCTTTCTTGCAGCTTGCTCCCGTCCGCGCGGTGTGTGAGTCACTGTCTGATGCTCTGCGTATCACGCAACCGCACAGTCGTGTTTTCTGATTGGTGAATGCTCTTGTCCATCATCGATTGGAACTATATGACACGCTCTTTAACTCGAGGCAGTTCTGAGTACTAGCACATTGAGATTGCATGATCTAGCCACCCAGTATTATTCGAATGCGCCTCCTTGTTTCTGGAGCCAGGGAGGAATGCAGAGATACTTACTGGAACTCACAGCACGCCCAATAGTAGGTGAAACAGAAAATTAACAACTTTGGAAATTAAAAAGAACAAGCATTTACAAGTGGGGCGGGAACGGGCACACGGACAGCGGGAGGGGGGGTGCGGGAACGGACGAACGGGCACACGGACAGCGGGAGGGGAGGGGAGCACTCACCAGGACTTCTTTCGGCGGCGTTCGGCCTGGAGGAATGACCCCAAAAAAACTAAAAAAATAAATTAAATAAACCACCGCCCACCGCCGCATGACATGGGCAAAAGCCTAAAATTCTCGGGAACGCCCACGAATCTGCTACAGCATTGACGGACAGATCTCTGTTCCAATGGCTAGCCTCCATTTATGGAGCTAGCCAATGGAACAGAAGGGCGGGACAACACACACATACTGTAGACATAAGATTTCGCCTGTGCGAAAAGCTGCGCAGTGCGCAGCTTTCGACAGGCGAAACCTAAAAATGGGTACCCTGGTCAGTTCTACATCCCACCAAAGCAAAGCCTGTCCTACGACCTGCTTAACCGAATTTATATCAGTTCCTGAGCAGGTATGAAGGAAGAGGGGGGTGGAGCTGATTGTCTCATGCCCCCCGCCTACCCCCCAGTCACCCCACATGAATGTTATTACCAGCCGCGGTCGGTAGGGGAGTACCTGCCGGGGCGGTGACGTGGGGAGGGGCAGGGTGGGGGTTAGTAATGTGTGGATAATGGAGGTTTGCAGGTAAGTAAACATATAAATAAATCAAACGAATTTCGTTGTGTGCACTGCATCCCCAAATGCAATGCAGTGTGCGCAACGAAACCGGTGGTCCTTCACGGTGGCGATGCTTTCACTCCAGGCACATGTGGAGCTCAGATCAGTAGAAAGAGAGCGAGTACTGAGCAGCGACAGCCCGTGTAGGGCGTTCCACTGGGCGGGGGCGTGGGGCGGGGGAAGGGCAGGGTGGGGGGTGTAAAATACGGGAAACGGACGATTACAGGTAAGTAACATAAAAAATAAATAAAACGAATTTCGTTGCCCTCACTGCAACGCCAAATGCAATGCAGCGCGCGCAACAAAATTTGTTTTTATTAATTAAATTGTTTACTTACCTCCAATTATCCATACTCCGGTTTTTAGCATCCCCCACCCTGCCCCTCCCCGCCTTTCGCCCACCGCAACTCCCTCCACGGGCCGCGGCTGCCAAACTCCATCCACAGGCCGGGGCTGGTTCCGAATGCTTCTTGCAGCTTCCTCCACATAGCGCTGCGATGTGCAACAGGCCTGGAACCCCCAAAGCGAATAAAGGTCAGAGGTCAACCTGCTTTCGGCTCGTGGACACATCCACGCGGGGTGAAATGTGCATTTTACTCCAAGTCTTGACATAAATGCGTGTGGGAGACATCCAAACACCTCCCAAAAGTTACCTAGAGTTAACGCCAGAATTATTACTTTGTGGGAATAGAAGTCAGGACTCAGGGCCCTGTTTATCCCCCGAGCGGCGAGTTTTGCTCTGAAAGTGAAGGGAGGCCTTCTGAGGGGGGCACGGTGAGTCAGGGAGGGCGCTGGGATCGTGAACTGCCCCCGCCACCCCCTTAAAGAGCCAATCCAGCTATTCAAAGAAGAGCCGATTATCTGCTGTGCTCGTGTCCTCCTTCCACTTCCGCTTCTGACGTAGAAAAGCGGAACTACTCGGGAAACCAATCAGAAATCCGTTTGTCCCTCGAGGGAATATTCATGCCTTTGACTTTACTCAAAGCTTCTCAATTTTAAATGTTATATTTTTCCTTATACTCGGCTGCAGTTGTTTGTGTTTTTTTACATAGCGCCAAGAAACCTCTTGGAAATTATTAAAACCGCCTGCCACTTTTGTCGGACGAATGTTCACAAATGCCATTAATTACTCCACCTCACATGACTTCCGGGTGAAACAATTCTCTTGTATATTTTATTTGTAACCAACAAGTCCAAACTGCTTGAAGGGCAGGTAAAAAGCGCTTCACCCAGGACAGCGCTGTGCAGGGCGCCCTTGCATCTCTTTCTGTGCACACCCCATGTGTCTGGACCTGCGCTGAGTGTGCACAAGTATGAAAGTCAACTGCTTTAATGCTGCGACTCGCACAATGTGTATAAGCATAACAAGTCAACGTGGTTTAATTCTGCGACTCGCACAATGTGGCAAGTGCACAAGTATAAAAGAGTCACCATGGTTTAACGCTGAGACTCGCACAATGTGCACAAGTATAAAAAAAGTCACCATGGTTTAATTCTTCGACCCGCACAATGTGCACAAGTATAAAAAGTCACCATGGTTTAGTTCTTCGACTCGCACAATGTGCACAAGTAAAAAAAAAAAGGCATCAGGGTTTAATTCTGCGACTCGCGCAATGTGCACAAGTATAAAAAAAAAGTCATCAGGGTTTAATTCTGCGAGTCTCACAATGTTTACAAGTATAAAAGAGTCACCATGGTTTAACGCTGCAACTCGCACAATGGGCACAAGTATGAAAGTCTTCGTGGTTTAATTCTGCGACTCGCACAATGTGCACAAGTAGGAAAGTCACCTGTGCACAAGTATGAAAGTCACCTGGTTTAACTCTGCGCCTCCGTGCTGTTTTAATAACTTTCTCATGTACTTTTAATGTTTGATAATATTTTGGTAGAGGGATTTTAATACCCTGTCTAACGTACACCTTGGGATTTTAATGTGTTTATAGGTTTGGTGCCTCGGTTTTTTAACATTCAATCAATTTGCCAACATTTCTACTTTGTTGTCAATTTTGCGCTGTGTTATTTTTAATGTCTGTACGTTTATTGATTCCCAAAAATGCGAATAAAGTGATGTTGATTGGTTGAACTCAGCAACTCACACAAAGTGCACACGTATGAAAGTTACCCGTGCACAAGTGTGAAATCACCTGTGCACAAGTATGAAAGTCACCTGTGCACAAGTATGAAAGTCACCTGGGCACAACTGTGAAAGTCACCTGTGCACAAGTATGAAAGTCATCTGGTCTAACTCCGTGACTCATGCGGAGTCTGTGTGCTTTAAGAGAGCCGGGTGCTCTGCGTGCTGTTCTGCGACAGGCATTAACTGTTTGCAAAAAATACAATAAAAATAATCATAATAATCAGATTCATAACAATAATGTAGACTATTGATACAGCACCCATCAGAAACTAAACTTACCCATGAGTTATTATTATCCAGCCAGTCGATCGTGCTCTCAGGTGTGTGAGGCGCTTTCTGTGCACTCTGCGCTTTCTGTGCACTCGGCGCTTTCTGCGCACTCGGCGCTGTGAAGGGCCCTGAGTGTATGAATGAATCCACTTGCCGCTGCCCTGCGGGCTGCTCTACCTGCCCCCACCCAACCCTTCCCCGGTGGGAACCGACCCCGCGCGGCGCAGCAGCGCTAATAAATCCGTCATCGGCGTTAATTTGATCAAGCCATCCCGGGGTGACTTCCCACAGCCCCCCACCCTGTAATTAGAGCCAGCTCGCGCCGCCCCGGGCTGCAAAAGTGCGTTTCATTCCCCGCATCTGACTGGGGGAGAAGGGCGTCAAACGAAGAAAAAGTCGCGTTTTATGATCCGGATAAAAGGGATTTTATTTGCATGTTTTCCGCGTTCAACTACATCCCCGTAGACATCTTATAAAAACAAGGGGTTTTGTTCCCTTCACAGCAGCTGTTTAGAAGGAAGGCTGGCTCACGGGGCGCAAATGTTTATTTGATAAAGCTATCAATTTACATAAATAATAGCGTATTTTAAGATATTTACCTGCGTGTTAGGATGGTGTTTTCCCCCTAGGCAACACTTTGATAAACACGCACATAGTTACAGATAGATTCACTGACACACACACGCAGATAAAAACACACATATAAATAAACAAACGCGCATACTCACAGACACACGCATTAACATGCATGCATACATGATCTATGTATTCAGACACCCACAAATAAACATAAACGCATACACATAGACATGCGCAAACACACATACTCAACATACATATATGAAGGGCCGCTGGAGGTATACAGCGGAGAGGGCTAAATTATGAGACAGTAAGGAAAGGAAAATTATGCGGCGTGTTATGCCACATTTTGTGATAGTATGGCGATTATTAGTTTACCAGTTATACACATGTCGCAACTACCCGGACAGATGTTTCACTTCATTAGTACAAGTTTAATACACAAAAACCGTAAAAAGCAACAGAAAGATGATCAGGTGATACACTATGGCAAATCAATAACTAGGCGGGAACGCCGTCTGCAGAACCGCATAATTACAGTCGTCCTGCACCTATGTCTGTCTCTGAACACACACGAGTAAACTCACATGTACAAACGCGCAGGCCCGTTAATGCATCTACACACATGTGTTTAGCTGTATACAAAAATACAATTAGATTTGATTCGATTCGACAAAATTAGACTAGATTTTCTGTCACCAAGGTACAGAGATTACAAGATTCGTTTTTTAATAACAATTAAAATATCTTGTGTACAGATAGTAAAAGGTTTGAGCATAAATAAAAACAAATCTAAAATAAAACCATAACTGAAAAGAATAGGTATATCCAGGCACTAGAATATTGTAACTGTGAAGCCGCTACCAGGTTTTTTACCCAAATAATACCATCAACAAATATCTGAACGCTTTGAACCTCTTCACCTCTTCCTCACCTCCCCTCCCTCCCTCCTGACTCCCCCCCCCCACCCCATCCAGGCTAAAACGTCTGCTCCTCGCTTTCCCTGCAGGAGCTGCATTGGGTGCAGTGAAAGAAAAGAACAAACGAAAATAAAAAATATAGCGCCCAGATGCAGATAGCGCCCCGGCCTCAGTGAGAAAGAACCCAGGTCAACATTTCGATTCTACCCCAGCCCGGCCCACGCCCGAGAAACGAATCAAGCGCAGGCCTCTGAAGATGACCTTAAAATGTTATTTTAAATGTTTGAGACTTGAAAACAAGCCACCAAGATAAAAGGAGCGCACCTTTTATTGTAACGTTTTTGCACAAGTCTATTGAAAACTCAGCTGTAGTGAACAAACAGTTACAGTGAACAGAACACAGGCGCACAGACACGGAGCAGAAACCCATAGGAAATAGCGAAGACGCAGTACCTGTGATATTTTAGTGTCAGTGCGGCCGGGTTACAATGGAGAAACAGGTCAGGTCCCGGGCCGGCCAGCCAATCACAGCACGGCCCGGGGAATGACATCACGGGGGTGTCCCGGGCCGGCAGCCAATGACAGCGCGGCCTGGGACAAAGGGGCGGGACTTAAAAAAAGGCCCAGAAACGCCCCCGAATCGCGTTTTCACCAGAAAGCGTGATTGACAGCCTCTGTCTCCCAATGGCTAGCCTCCATTTATGGAGCTAGCCAATGGAACAGAGGGCGGAACTAAGCCCTGCACTGTAGGGACATAAGATTTCTCCTGGGCGGAGCTAGGAGCTCCGACGCCAGACGAAACCTAAAAACAGCACACTTGCTTAAAGGAACGAATATCCAATTTGTCACACTAATGAGAAAAATCGAAACTCAAAAGGAGTATATTGTATGCCCACTAGATGGTGCTTGTGCTATTAGTTTGTACATATTCAGAAGGAAAGAGGCTCTGATGCTCCGGCTTAAACGGTACCGCTATGCGCTCGAGAGAAGAGCCGTAACCAGAGTAACCTGCCGCCAAGCCGGAGGGGAGTGACGTGATGCCAAGAAACGCTAAAGAATAATGGCACGCTCCCGCGTCTTCCGGCAGGTTGCTAAGAGACGCGGGAATCAAAGGACGCAAGCGTTGATTCGTCAATCTCTCTCTTTCTTTCCTTTTTCTTCTTTTTAAAATTCAGTATACATTCGGGATGACAAAAGCCTTAAAAACAGATCCTGTTCAGTGAAGGTGTTTGCGCAAAGCATAAATTCGGCACGCTTGGGGGGAAAATATTCACCAATACGTTCCTAAGTGCGGTAGATGAGCATATGTGACAAAAGGCACTTACCTGCTCCCGCCAACGAGCGCAGCACGATCGGAGGGAAGAAGGGATCGAAACTTTTTCCCCACCATAAATTGGACAGGGGAAGAAGGTTGCTGAAAATATAAAGTCAGATTACAGAAATAAGATAGAGTAGGACGGTAGTCCTTTAGCATTAGGAAATCAAAAAGTCTGAAGGCATGTTAAAGTAGTACAAACTATAATCAATTAAGGAACAGTTAAAGAAAGTAATGCCACGTAATGAAAAGAGTACTTAGCTGTGTCAAGAGCAGCGAACAAAAGAGGAAGATGGGAGTGTTCACTGTCTCCTTATTATGTTGCTAATGTTCTATTTATTGTGATGTACTTACATTATTTAAAGGGCTGCATGTTGGGCAGCAAATAGAAGTATTTGCATAATGGTAGCCTCTGGTCTTGTAATGAAATCAAGGCAAACCACTCCCTCTCCCAGCCCTCTTCAGAACTCATGGGTTTCCCCCAAGGGTCCCCTCTATTCCCTATCCTCTGAAACCTTTTCTTTGAACCACTAGCTAATTCTCTAAACTCCACGAACACTCTCTTTCATATGTACGCTGACATCACACAACTTTATTTGAAAATCTCATCCCCGGACAACATCATCTCACTCAACAGCACCCTAAATTCTATGCAAAATTGGTTAACGGAGAACCATCTACTGCTCAACACCTCCAAAACGGAATTCCTTTTCATCTCCCCCCTGAACCACATCCCCATGCTAGACCTTTGGTTGAAGGACCTCACTGCCTTCAACTGCACCCATCTCATCATAGACTCAGCCAAATCTCTTGGAATCACTCTTGACAAGCCTCTTAATATGAAAAATCATATCAGTAATGTGTGTAAGGGAGCTAATCACTTGATGAGGACACTTAGAAATATCAAGCCATTCCTTCCTCAAAAGGACTTTAAACAGGTGGTACAAGCATTGGTGCTGCCGAGGCTAGTCTACATCAGCGCTATGCTCTGTGGCCTTCCTAAATACACCCTGGCTCCACTAAGGGCATCACTGACCACTGTGGCCAAACTGGTCACAGGTACCAAATGAAATGAGCACATATCCCCAATCCTTAAATCTCTCAAATGGTTGCCCTACGAACCTCGAATTCAGTTGAAGATTGCCGTTCTGGCACACAAAGCCCTGCACTTCAAAAACCCCAGGTACCTAGCGCAAAAGCTTGAACTATCCTGTGGTGGGAGAGCCTCAAGAAGCGCTATAACTCTCCTCCTGAAACCACCCATCCTTAGGAAAAAGAGAACCTGTCTCCGAGCCTTCTCCGGCACTGTCCCAAGGATATGGAACTCTCTTCCACCGGAAGTGCGCAGAATCTCATCAACGACTGCTTTCAAACTGGAAGCCAAAAGATTCCTAATGAACACATTTTTACCTTAACTGGGTTAGGATAATTTGTTTGACATCATGGATCCTACAACCATTGTACCTTCAGGTACCATCATGTGATGTTGCTCCGCTGTACCATATTATGTGCCCCCCTTCGTAGCCTTCTATCTTCCTGTTTATTGTATTACTCTCCTGGATTAATTTGTCTGGGAATCATGCCATTATTCCTGTTGTGTATTCCTACTTAATGTCGATATTGGATCTACGCTCTTCTTTTCCTCATTATGTGTCCCCCTTCGTAGCCTCCTTTATACCTGTTTTTGTACTACTCTCCTCGATTCATCTGTTTGGGAATTATGCTATTAGTCTTGTGGTGTATTCTTACTTGATGTCATTATTAGATTTATGTTCTGCCATCCATCCTTTGTAAAGCGCTCTGATATCCTTCGGGATCTTGTTCGCGCTATATAAAACTTTATAAATAAATAAAGTAAATTGGAATTTGAATAGGATATCTCGTACTGTTGATGCTGCAAGCATGGCTTGTCAGGAAGGTCTCACTTGTGGTAAGAATTCATGTTCTGATTCATCCATTGCCTGCCTCTGTGGATGGGATGCTTCGTATTCCTCTTATCTTAATAAATATATTTGAGGAACAGTTTCTTCTGTGTATTGTGCTTTTCCGCAATGCGTTTGCTGGATGTTTCTCTTTCCCACACAGCATTGTTGCTTTTCTCTCCAACCCATTTTGCTTCCCCTCAAATCTGCCCCCGCACACCGGTTTTACTTTTCCGTGCTGTTTTCGTCCACACGGCCTCCCTCGTTGCTGCTTCACCCATCCTCCCCCCACCCCGCAGTCATCCCTCCTCCCCTACCCCGTCATTGCTTGTTAGGGCTCGACCTCTGCCAATGCGCAAGCATTGCAGATGTCGAGACATATTGGGGCTTAACGAGAGCTTAACCAAACTGGCGATTTGATGCTGTGCCCGTGAAAAAAGTGCGTGCATGCATCAAAGCCACCAGCCTCCCTCCCACAAGCTTCCCCCAGCGTGCGCTCTGGCATTTCTCCTGCCCTAATTATTCACTGCCCACGGCCGGCCGGCACATCAAAGGCTTGGTACGTTTCATCTGTTTACTTCTTTTTTTTTTCATTCGGAGCGTTTATAACTTTCATCACGGGCCGCTTCAGCGTGCATGTTTAATTACTTAATTACTGTTCCCTTTTGGCGCCGTCCGCTTCGCCCATGCTTGTTCTTTCTACAATTTGTGGTGTTCGTGGCTGCAGTGTCTGTGTTGTCTGTTTTTCCGCCATCCATTGTTGCTCTGTTGTGAGTGTTCCTCTGCCTCTCGTACCGCCATAGCCCCTTCTTATTCTTTCTACAATTTGTGGTGTTCGTGGCTGCAGTGTCCATGTTGTCTGTTTTTCCGCCATCCATTGTTGCTCTGTTGTGAGTGTTCCTCTGTCTCTCGTGCGGCCATAGCCCCTTCTTATCACTGTGATCCTGGACAACTTCATCAGTAACGCTTATAAGGGAGAAAGAGAGAAGCCATGGAGTTTGTCTTTGTGTCTAGCCTTACACTTTGGCTGTTCAGTTAAATGTGCAGCACACATCGATCGCTATTTCTGATCCTCTGTGACACAATAACATTTATGTTTGTGAAATTATAATAACATTATTATTTTCTTTAAGAAAAATAGTTGTATTATGGTACATGTGCAACTAGGGGCCACTTCTTTCACGCGCGCCGTCTCTGCTGCCAGGCTTCAGCACACCAGGCTGCACACCCCCTCACCCCCAGTCACTTCATCCGCGCCCACTTCACACACGCTCTGCAGGTCATAAACAGGACCATCTGCTCCACTCCCAGCGCTGCATGACCTTCTTCAAAGCCAGCTTGTAACACGAGCTGCCCTCAGACGTTCCATTCTGAACTTTTTTAACTACACTGCTAAATAAATAAAATGTGGTGCGTCAACAACACATACATTGGGCACTCTTTTTAGGAGTTTCTAGGTTACCTGCTTTGCTAAATAACATCTCCTCCCTCTAAACATGTACTTCTTAACTAAAAACACTTTTCTTCGACAATGTAACATTGTATAGCGTTACAGGGGAAACAGACATGAGGCGCCACTATGGCAAAGACAGAGTCATCCTGCCTGATTAATCGATTAGCATTTCTAACGTGTTAGCGAACAAAATGCCCCAGCCAAGAAGGAAACACCAACGCACATAGACACCACCTCCTTAATTGATGTTTCCTGTATCATTCAAACCCCCTACTGCAGTCTGCCTATTTTTGCCCATGTGGAGTAAGTTACACAACATAAAGTAGTTCTTGTGTTGTATTTATTACACGCCATTTGTACAGCATTTGCTGTTTGCACAGTACACTACATGGTTGTCTCACTTCCTTCTCTCAATTTTGACTTGCCAAACATATTCCCACAAAACATTTATAAGTTTCCATATGATACCTTTGGGGGGGGGAGTTTAGAAATCCACTCACACCTTTCTTTCATTGTGGAGCCAAATTTAACTTTTAGGTCCATTTCTCTTTGCATTGAGTCATTGTCTCACACTCTACACTTTTGGGGACACTCTTTATTTTATTGCACACTTTTTTGTGCCTTCTTCTCCTCTGATTGTACTCGTTTTTCGTGCCTTCTGCTCCCCTGATTTTTCTTGCCTTCTGCTCCCCTGATTGCCCTCGTTTTCTTGCCTTCTGCTTCCCGGATTGTACTAGTTTTTTCATCCTCCCACTCCATCCATCCATCCATGCACCCCACTCCATCCATCCATCCATCCCACTCCATCCATCCATCTCCATCCATCCCACTCCATCCATCCATCCCCCACTCCATCCATCCATCCATCCCACTCCATCCATCCATCCCACTCCATCCCACTCCATCCATCCCACTCCATCCATCCATCCATCGCCCCCACTCCATCCATCCATCCCCCCACTCCATCCATCCATCCATCCATCCATCCCCCACCCCATCCATCCATCCCCCCACTCCATCCATCCATCCATCCCTCCACTCCATCCATCCATCCCCCACTCCATCCATCCATCCCCCCACTCCATCCATCCATCCATCCCACTCCATCCATCCATCCACCCCACTTCATCCATCCATCCACCCCACTCCATCCATCCATCCCGCTCCATCCATCCATCCACCCCACTCCATCCATCCACCCACTC
This sequence comes from Lissotriton helveticus, assembly GCF_964261635.1. Lineage (NCBI taxonomy): Eukaryota > Metazoa > Chordata > Amphibia > Caudata > Salamandridae > Lissotriton > Lissotriton helveticus. The sequence continues at coordinate 598,809,932 of NC_136073.1, read as the reverse complement.
CATCCATCCATCCCCCCACTCCATCCATCCACCCCCACTCCATCCATCCATCCATCCCACTCCATCCATCCCACTCCATCCATCCATCCCACTCCATCCACCCCACTCCATCCATCCCCCCCACTCCATCCATCCATCCATCCCCCCACTCCCTCCACCCATCCCCGCACTCCATCCATCCATCCATCCCCCCACTCCATCCATCCCCCCCACTCCATCCATCCTTCCCCATCACTCCATCGATCCATCCCACTCCATCGATCCATCCCACTCCATCCATCCATCCATCCCCCACTCCATCCATCCATCCCCCACTCAATCCATCCATCCATCCCCCCACTACATCCATCCATCCCCCCACTCCATCCATCCATCCCTCCACTCCATCCATCCATCCCCCCACTCCATCCATCCATCCCCCCACTCCATCCATCTATCCATCCCACTCCATCCATCCATCCCACTCCATCCATTCATCCACCCCATTTCATCCATCCATCCACCCCACTCCATCCATCCATCCACCCCACTCCATACATCCATCCACCCACTCCATCCATCCACCTCCCACTCCATCCATCCATCCATCCCACTCCATCCATCCCACTCCATCCATCCATCCATCCACCCCACTCCATCCATCCCCCCACTCCATCCATCAACCCCCCACTCCATCCATCCATCCATCCCCCCACTCCATCCATCCATCTATCCATTCATCCCACTCCATCCATCCATCCACCCCCCACTCCATCCATCCATCCCCCCACTCCATCCATCCATCCATCCATCCCCCCACTACATCCATCCATCCCCCCACTCCATCCATCCATCCCTCCACTCCATCCATCCATCCCCCCACTCCATCCATCCATCCCCCCACTCCATCCATCCATCCATCCCACTCCATCCATCCATCCCACTCCATCCATCCATCCACCCCACTCCATCCATCCATCCACCCCACTCCATCCATCCATCCACCCACTCCATCCATCCATCCCCCCACTCCATCCATCAACCCCCCACTCCATCCATCCATCCATCCATCCCACTCCATCCATCCCACTCCATCCATCCATCCACCCCACTCCATCCACCCCCCCAGTCCATCCATCCATCCATCCCCCCACTCCATCCATCCATCCATCCACCCCCCACTCCATCCATCCCACTCCATCCATCCGTCCCACCCCATCCATCCATCCCCCCACTCCATCCATCCATCCACCCCACTCCATCCATCCCACTCCATCCATCCATCTCCACCCATCCACCCCCCACTCCATCCATCCATCCTACTCCATCCATCCGTCCCACCCCATCCATTCACCCCCCCACTCCGTCCATTCATCTATCCCACTCCATCCATCCATCCCACTCCATCCATCCATCCATCCATCCCACTCCATCCATCCATCCATCCATCCCACTCCATCCATCCATCCATCCCACTCCATCCATCCATCCATCCCCCCACTCCATCCATCCATCCCCCCACTCCATCCATCCATCCACTCCATCCATCACCCCACTCCATCAATCCATCCCCCCACTCCATCCATCCATCCCCGCACTCCATCCATCCATCCATTCCCCCGACTCCATCCATCCCTCCCCGCCCCACACTCCATCCCTCCCCCGCCCCACACTCCATCCCTCCCCCGCCCCACACTCCATCCCTCACCCTATTGCCCTGCCTCTATCTCTCGCCCTGCCTCTATCTCTCACCGTCCCTCTATCTATCTTTCATCCTCCCTCTATCTATCTATCGCCCTCACTATCCATCGCATCACCACAGCATCACTCAGGGGCACCACATCCATCCACCTCACTCCATCCATCCATCCACCCACTCCATCCATCCACCTCCCACTCCATCCATCCATCCACCCCACTCCATCCATCCCACTCCATCCATCCATCCATCCCACTCCATCCATCCGTCCCACCCCATCCATCCATCCCCCCACTTCATCCATCCATCCACCCCACTCCATCCATCCATCCATCCCACTCCATCCATCCATCTCCATCCATCCATCCCCCCGCTCCATCCATCCATTCATCTATCCCACTCCATCCATCCCACTCCATCCGTCCATCCATCCATCCATCCCACTCCATCCATCCATCCATCCATCCCACTCCATCCATCCATCCATCCCACTCCATCCATCCATCCACCCCCCCACTCCATCCATCCATCCCCCCACTCCATCCATCCATCCACTCCATCCATCACCCCACTCCATCCATCCATCCCCCACTCCATCCATCCATCCCCGCACTCCATCCATCCATCCATTCCCCCGACTCCATCCATCCCTCCCCGCCCCACACTCCATCCCTCCCCGCCCCACACTCAATCCCTCCCCCGCCCCACACTCCATCCCTCACCCTATTGCCCTGCCTCTATCTCTCACCCTGCCTCTATCTCTCGTCGTCCCTCTATCTATCTTTCATCCTCCCTCTATCTATCTATCGCCCTCACTATCCATCGCATCACCACAGCATCACTCAGGGGCACTACAACATCACTGTGCGCTACCACAGCATCACTGAACGCCACAGCATCACTCGTCGCTGCCACAACATCATTCAGAGCCACCACAGCATCAATCTGTGCAACCATTCAACAACAACTGATTCAAATATGTTCTCTCAATGTTTCAAACTTTATTACAAATGTCACCAAAAAATGTTAATATGTCACTTCTGTTCTTGTATTTTAATCACAATAAAATACACTAAACATAGTCTTCCAAAAAGTTATTTGCAAAAGTTTAAGCTATTGCCATTATAAATTTCAATAACCTTCATTTAAGTATTAAAAATTGAAAAAAATACAACCCATTGTTATTTTTAATATTAATACATCTAAGCCATGTAAATACAACACATATTGCATTACAAATGCTATAGGTGTCACGTTTGCAAAAGTTAACACTATCGGCATTGTAAATGACAAAGTTATTAATTTCGCTATTTTCAAAACATAAATAAAAAATTTGTCATTTACAATACTAATACCTCTAAGTTTACTAATGTGAGCCCTATTGCATTGCAAATGCTTGTTTTTTAAGTGCAGACCATTTCAGTAGGCCTACATCTCAGCGGATTTGTATCAGTACCATAGGACCTTTCCCTCGCTTGTGTCACTCTAAAATGTATATGTTAAAAGAACTTATATGCAGACTGGCCTTAAGCCAAAAGTGTCCTGCCTTTTCAACCCTCTGTTTGGCAAAATTGTATGGTAGTGCTTGGTTTTATCTTCCAAACTCCAATCTGAAAGCTGCAGCACCCTAAGACAGTTGTGTGAACCAGAGAAGCCGAAAAAACACTGCCACTGAATACACCTCATACTGTGTACATCTGATTGGATGGTCATTATTATTTGACAACATAACAGTACCAGCATGGCATTAAAATGATCTCAATAAAACTGTGATTGTATAATTACTGTTATTCAGCATAGTTCGAGGAAAAGACCAGATGCACTCTGTACCATAGTCCGTGCTCGTAGGAATATTTCATTTTAAGCTTTCCTTGTGTTACCAGTACTTTGTAAAAAAGTGCAGGGGTCCATGTTTTACTTAGGATTCCTCGGCTTAAGTTGCTAAATGTCAGTGTCAAATTATTGCACCTCATGCCACATTCTTCCCCACCCTCAGGGGCGCAACTAGACCCGAACTTCGGGTAGGAAGGGCTAAGACTCCCTGCCAGGGCTAGCCCTAGCACTGGTCGCGTACGGTGCAACAGTTTTTTTTGGCTGCCCTCACCAATTTCCTCCTTCTCCATGAATTCCCTCACTACCACTAACCAACAATGCACCTCATCTCCCTATAGCCCCTTTTTGACAAACATTTCATTTTTTTATAGGGCTACTCGTAGTTTACTCACACTTAGTTCTGTAATCTGCATGGTACACGTTCTTTGTAGCAGGCACATGAACCCTCTGCACTGGGAGTGCCCATGTGAGTGCACGATGAGCAATGCAACAATGTGAGAGTAGGGTGAGAGGAGTGACTACAGGGTTAGTGAGGTGACCATATGAATTTGGGTGCAGATGTATGTGTAGAGTGGGACGAATTAATGTATGGGTAGTGATGGGCTTGTTTGAGTGAGATTGCAGAGTGAGCAGTGAGGGGGGCATGTGAGTGAAGTGACACATGAGTGCAGAGTGAGTAGTGTGCTTGTGTGACTGCAGGGTGAGGTACAGGCTGAACAGCGCAAGTACATTGTGAGTGCAGAGTGATCACTGTGAGTGCAAAGTGAGCGGTGTGCTCATGTGACCACAGGGTAAGAAGAGAGAGAACAGTGTGAGTTCATAGTGAGTGGCATAAGTGCAATGTGGTCACTGTGAGTGCATTGTGATTGCTGTGAGTGCAGGGGGAGTGTGAAAGTAAAGGGCGAGAATGAAGAGTGAGTTGTCTGTATGCAGGGTGCATTCCTAGGCACTTGAATTAATTCGGTATGTTATTGAGGGCTGGTGTACGGTTTCAGACATGTTAAACTATTGCTATTATGGCATTATTCAGGGACAGGGTTGGACTGGCTGCAGCGGGTCCCGGGCGGTTTCTCGGTGGGCCGGAAAGGTGGTGCCGGTTTTGGACTGCCGGGGGCTGTTTTTCGTACAGGGGGCCGTCTTTGCAGCAGTGCAAAAGCGGGCCCCTGGACCTAAAGCTGCTGCAGTGTTTTCCATGTGCACCCCCCCACTCCCCACGGCCGGTCCGACTCAATTGCCAGGGCCCATTTGCATTCCCAGTCCGGCCCTGTTCAGGGATCGCAGGTGGAGGAAATAAATACAGTGCTCATCCTGCAACAAACTTCCAGTCTTGTGATTAGGGTTGCTCATTATATTGATGTCCCAGACTGTACAAAAATAAGGAGTCATCTAAAGACTATTTTCAGCACTTATCTGTGCATTCTTGGAACAGCACTGGAACAGCACATATAAATAGAGAGAATTTGTTCTAGGGCTGCCTGAATGATTCATGACTGATAATTAAAGGGAACAAAGACAGAAAAGTCACATTACAAATTAATACATATTTTTTTATTTAGAACCCTATTAAGTGTCAAGACAAGGTCTTTGCAGGCTCTTTGAACAACACATGGCTGGTATTTTTCTTTTGGCAACCCTACTTTATATTCCTTTTCATGAAATGCATTCTCACACGATGGCAGTAAAAGATAAATACAAATGTAAAGAATAGGCAGAAAGGGGACCCAGGGGGTACTGGACCCAGAACAAAAACCTAAGCCTCAGTAAACAGTTTACCAAGGTATATAAATATGCAAATGATCTTTAAAGACCTGTGAAAAACTCGGGCGTACGGGAGATAAGACTCCAGACAATGCATAGCCGAGTCCACAGCAGCTCAGCTCGAGCAGCAGCAGCCGGGGCTGAGACACACGACGGGCGAGGGGGGTGGGAGCTTTTCATCCCTGCTGTCTCCCTTTGTCACTGTTGTCGTCCTACTTCTTTCTCCATTATCTGCTTTTTAGGTTTCGGCCTGAAGTAAGCAACGCATGCGCTGCTCTCGTCATACGAGGTTTCTTGGAATCACTACGATTCCAGAAGCCTCGTCCCAGCTCCGCCTTCAGTTTTGATTTGTGCGTGTCGTTTGGCATCACGAATTATGCCAAAGGCAGTGCAATGATCGCACTGAAGGCATGTCAATTGCTGCTTGTTGCCACCCTGTCTCCTTTGATCCACGCCCAGCGGGATTGGATCTCTTATTGGCGGCAGGAGACAGTGTCTCCTAATTAACCGCTTCGCACTTTTTTGTTAGCATTCGCCTTTGGCAAAGGCAGCTGCGTGTTTATTTTTGCATTGCGCTTTCACTTAAAGTGAAAGTGCGATGCAATTATAAACAAGCGGCTGCCTGTGCCAAAGCTGAGAGCTTGTTTTTACAGCATTCCTTAACTGCAAGAGAAACAGTCAGCGCTATGTAAAAAACGTTCATCGACTCAGCCTGCAGCTTGCACATTTTATTACAAGGGACAACATTCTAGGATAATCTAACAAGCATTTACAATGCAACGGTTTCGCCTTTACAAAAGTTAGAGCTATTGGCATTGTAAATGACAACATTTTTATTTATGTGTTGGTTTTGAAAACAGATAAATAAATGGCATTGTCATTTACAATGTCAATAGCTTAATCTCTCGCAAATGGCACACACACACCCACAGAGAGCCCCCCCCACACAGAGCCCCCCCCCCCCCACACACACAGAGCCCCCCCACACACACACCCACACAGAGCCCCCCACACACACCCACACAGAGCCCCCACACATCCACACAGAGCCCCCCCACACACCCACACAGAGCCCCCCCACACACCCACACAGAGCCCCCAACACACTGCGAGCCCCCCCACACACCCACACAGAGCCCCCACACACACTGCGAGCCCCCCCACACACACTGCGAGCCCCCCCACACACACTGCGAGCCCCCCCCACACTGCAAGTACCCTACCTTTTTTAGTCTCCTGTTTATTTTTTTAAACGTTCTATTGAGTAACACGTTTCTCATGTAAAGTAACTGGTCCTATAGTACAGCGCTCTGACACCTTTGGGTAATGTCCGCGCTATATAAAAATACACTAAATAAAAAAACTCTGTGCTTAGTTTCTTCCGGAGTCTGCACCTCTCTGTTCAAGTGTGTATATATATATAGTGTGCTCTGGTGTATGTTCCGGATTATGGATTCTAGCGTTTACTCCGTGGTCTGGATTCCAGCGTATCCCCTGTGTCCTCCTGGTGTGTAACCTTCCGTGCCGGTGTGTTCTGGAGTTTATTGCACACATTCTTCAGGCGCAAACATACCCACAACAGCCACCCATTCATCCTGCACGACACACACACATGCATTCAGAGAAATACCCTATATACTGCCTGAGCTCCCAACATGATTAGTCTCCTTGCTGGATACACACGCATACATAACCATGCATATTCACACTCATACAGCCATCCAGAGGCATAATAATAGTGCAAGAGCCCTAAGCAAGGTAACGTAACCCAGTAGGAATCCGTGGAGTATTTAAAAGACTCCATTGTGGAGGGGCAATGGACCTCTCACTCACCTGTGACCTCATTCGTATTACACTGCATTTGCATACTAGTGTACTAGTGATAGCGACACCAATTTAATTATCTCAAACACATGTCATGCTGCAAAGAAGTGCACCGATCCTGCGGAAATAATCCATGAAAGAAAAAATACACCTCACGCAGATAAATAAATCCACGCTGCAGACACGCCCGTGCATGGTAGACAACCTCCTAACACATAATACAGCAGAAGCCAAACTGCAGGGGATGGTGACAGCAGAAAGGCGGATGGGGAGGTTGGGTGTTTAAACTCCCGTCATGAAGGAGATGCCGTGAGATTAGGGGTAGTGCGTGGGCTGTCCGTGTGGATGAGATGGGTAATTGCAGGTATTGGTGCTAGTTGATGGACAGAGGACGAGTAGCTCTGCATTCATGAATGGAGGTGCGGAAATTCTACTTATCCAGCCGAGCGCTGTAAAGCGCCAAAGACAATAAATGGCACAAGCATAAAGACATATTATAGGAAGTAGCATTGATAGAACATGTTCTGGAGATATTAGGTACAAATAAGTGCAACTAGGTAGATTGGGGCATCAAATGAAAGAGGCTGCATTGTGATAAAAAAGATAGCGACATTTCGCTAATTCAAACAATAATGGCTAAACAAGCATTAAGCACGGGCACACGGACAGCGGGAGGGGGGCGGGAACGGGCAAACGGACAGCGGGAGGGGGGCGGGTTAACGGGCACACGGACAGCGGGAGGGGGCGGGAACGGGATAAACAAAATAGTGAAAATGGCAAAGAAAATAAAAGTGGCTGCACAGCAATCCGGGGCGTCACATGCCCCCCGCGGTCGGGCTCCGTGTGCACATGATCCTGGCGTGGACGTGGGGTGCGAGAGTGCCTTCCAGGCGCTGTGCTGGTGCTGGTGCCCCCCCGTGAGATTAAAACAGGATGCCTGGCATATAAGGTTGTTAATTTGATCTCTCTAACTTACGTAGTCCCAAAGATGAAGATCTCAGGCTGATCAAAAAAACTCAGGCCTCAAGTACTGCCCTGGTTGGGGCTAGGCCTGGCTCCACCAGATGGCAGATGCATTTGGCTGAAGCTCTGCTGCTCGGAGCTCTCTGCAGCCAGAAACACCATCTGCCTCCGCCAACTAATCCACAAGGTAGGCAGCGGCACTTTGGCGGCGACAGCAGCTGGAGGAGAGGTAAATTGGTGGCTAAGAGACTGGTAGGCCCTAGCCACACCGGGAGAGGCCACTAGGGCCAGATCGACGAAGTGCTTGTGTCTGCTCACTGAGGGGCCCTGGGGAGTCCTAAAGGACCCCCCTCACACGCTAAGAGAGAGTGGTGAGTAAGGGTGCCACTCGGCGGGGGGGGAGGGTTGCAACAGAGCTGTTTGGGCTGCGTGGCAGGGGCCTGATTCCCATCAGACGGCCTAAGACAAGCAGGCTGCAGTGCTGTCTGGCCCACTGTTTTTAGGAATCCCCCCAACCTCTGCAAAGAGAGGCAGAAGCTTTCGCTTGGGTTGTGGCTGGCTAGTGGGAGGATGCAGAGTTTATTGACGCGACTGGGGACCGGTACGTCGCCCTGATAGGAGGAAGGCCACGAAAGACGCACACCAGCTAAACCAGGACGACTGAAGATAGGGGATTGCCCCTCGGGCCCCTTAATTAATTATTCCCTGGTGCTTCATGTGCCCTGCTGCCCCAGTCACACGAAATACAGCACTGATTGGATGTAAGACATTGATGGCACGTGGGGGATACAGACAAACCCCCTCCTGCGCCAGGGAGGGGCTTGCATAGCGCCTTTCACAGCTGAAGAGACTGTTCCTGTCATGACTTTGCAAGCTTCATGTCCAAAGAAACGCTCAATTTAGAATCTGCCCATGAGCGGTACTGTTGGGCTGCTCGTGCCTCTCTGGTGAGCTGAATAGTGTGACTGTCACCTAGGGACGGCTGGCCTGAAGGGCTGGAGTTTCTACCTGAGAAACTGGCTGTTGTTGAATTTGCCGTAGCGTGAAAGAAAGAACCCACTGCAAGGGCGAGCCACCCTGGCTGCCCCCGTAATGCTGAGCATAGGGAGGCGGGCAAACGGACAGCGGGAGGGGGGGGGGCGGAACGGGCACGTGGGAGGGGGGGCGGGAAAGGCACGGACAGCGGGAGGGGGGGGCGGGAAAGGCACGGACAGCGGGAGGGGGGCAGGAAAGGCAAGAAAAAGCACTCACCTGGACTTCTTCCGGCGGCGGTCGGCCTGTAATGACCAAAACAAACCTTCCCCCAAAATAAAAAATAGGAACCGCCCACCACCGCAATGACGTTGACAAAGGGGCAGGATGAGTAAAAATGGCCGGAACGCCCCCGAATCTGCTCCGCAATTGACGAAGAGATCTCTGTTCCAATGGCTAGCCTCCATTTATGGAGCTAGCCAATGGAACAGAGGGGCGGGACATGAGTACACATCTCTAGACATAAGCTTTCGCCTTGCGCAGAAAGTCTGCTGCGCAGCCTTTCGGCGAGGCGAAACCTAAAAACAGCAATCTCCTGTAATAGGTACAACTATCGTAGAGATAAAGAGATGTGAACATAGGATAATCATAAAACAGTTTACTAAAGCGCTTCGATGCCAGATATTTTTACAGCCCCAAACACAGTAGACGGTTCGTCTTATAAGAATTTCCGTTTGCCGTCAGGCAAGAGGAGGGAGACAGGAAATAAAGTTATTCACCGAAGATCACAAGTACTGCTTAAGCAGGGGAGCCACGTAAAGCTACAGTTTTCTAACTTCATGGATGGCAGTATAGCACCAAAACCACATGTCGCCCGTAGGCAAAGTGCTGAATGCAGCCGTTATGAACTCTACTTTTAATAAAGAAAGAATGAATGACCCTAAGGGAACCGATTCCTGCTCCAGAGTACCAGCTGCCAAGAGGCGAGGAGAGCCGGCGCAGCCAAGTCCCGTTCCAGCTCCCCCTGGCGTCCACCCCGGGACTTCCATCTCACAGGTTCTCCCTTCAACCACAGCTCTTGGACAGGAGGGCTGGAAAAGGGTGTTGACATGCTGACAGGCCGGTGGAGCTGGAGAAGGATATTGACATGCTGACAGGCCGGTGGGGTTTGAGAAGGGGTAATAACAAGCTGACAGGCCGGTGGGGCAGACTGACTGCCACTGACTGAAACTGACTGCCACTGACTGACTGATATTGACTGACTGACACTGACTGACTGACACTGACTGATTGACACTGACTGACACTGACTGACTGACACTGTTTGACACTGACAGACTGACACTGACTGACACTGACTGAAACTGACTGACTGAAACTGACTGACATGACTGACACTGACTGACACTGACTGACTGACACTGACTGACTGATTGACATTGACTGACTGACACTGACTGACTGACACTGACTGACTGACACTGATTGACACTGACTGACACTGACTGACTGAAACTGACCGGCTGACACTGACTGACATGACTGACACTACTGATTGACACTAATGACTGACTGACACCAACCGACTGACACTGACTGACTGACACTGACTGACTGACACTGATTCACATCGCCCTCAATGCTCACCCCTACACTGGCTGACTGATTGACACTACTGATTGACACTGACTGACTGGCACTAACTGACTGGCATTGAATGACACTGAATTACGGACACTAACTGACTAACTGACTGACACTGACTGACTGACACTGACTGAGCTGACTGACTGACACTGACTGACTGATTGACACTTACTGACACTAACTGACACTACTGATTGACATTGACTGACTGACTGGTACTGACACTGACTGACTGACACTGATTGAAAATGACTGACTGACACTGACTGACTGAAACTGACTGACTGACACTGACTGACATGACTGACATGACTGACACTGACTGACTGATACTACTGATTGACACTGACTCACTCCGACTTACTGACTGACTGACTCTGACTGACTGACACTGACTGAAACTGACTGACTGACTGACACTGACTGACTGAAACTGACTAACTGACGCTGACTAGCACTGACATGACTGACACTGACTGACACTACTGATTGCCACTGACTGACTGACACTACTGAATGACACTGACTGACTGACACTGACTGACTCTGACTGACTGACTGACACTGACTGACACTGACGGACTGACTGACACTACTGAGTGACACTGACTGACACTGACTGACACTGACTGACTGACACTAACTGACTGACATTGACTGACACTGACTGACTGACACTAACTGACTGACACCGACTGAGACTGACTGACTGGTATTAACTGACACTGACTGCCTGACACTGACTGAAACTGACTGACACTGACTGACTGACACTACTGATTGACATTGACTGACTGACACTAATGACTGACTGATACTGACTGACTGCCACTGACTGACACTGACTGATTGACACTGACTGAAACTGACTGATACTGACTGACTGACACTACTGATTGACATTGACTGACACTGACTAACACTACTAATTGACACTGACTGACTGATACTGACTGACTGACTAACACTACTGATTGACACTGACTGACTGACAATGACTGACATTGACTGACTGACATTGACCGACTGACACTGACTGAGACTGACTGACTGCCTGACTGACACTGACTGACACCAACCGACTGACACTGACTGAGACTGACTGACACTGACTGCCTGACTGACACTGACTGCCTGACTGACACTGATTCACATCGCCCTCAATGCTCACCCCTACACTGGCTGACTGACTGACACTACTGATTGACACTGACTGACTGACTGACTGACTGGCACTAACTGACTGGCATTGACTGACACTGACTGATGGACACTAACTGACTAACTGACTGACACTGACTGACTGACACTGACTGAGCTGACTGACTGATACTGACTGATTAATTGACACTTACTGACACTACTGATTGACATTGACTGACTGACTGGTACTGACACTGACTGACTGACACTGATTGACACTGACTGACTGACACTGATTGACAATGACTGACTGACACTGACTGACTGAAACTGACTGACTGGCACTAACTGACATGACTGACTGACTGTCACTACTGATTCACACTGACTGACTCTGACTGACTGACACTGACTGACTGACTGACACTGACATGACTGACACTGACTGACTGACACTGACTGACACTACAGATTGACACTACTGATTGACACTGACTGACTGACACTGACTGACTCTGACTGACTGACACTGACTGACACTGACGGACTGACTGACACTGCTGAGTGACACTGACTGACACTGACTGACTGACACTAACTGACTGACATTGACTGACTGACACTAACTGACTGACACTGACTGAGACTGACTGACTGAGACTGACTGACACTGACTGGTACTAACTGACACTGACTGACTGACACTGACTGAAACTGACTGACACTGACTGAAACTGACACTAACTGACTTACTGACACTGACTGGCTGACACTGATTGACACTGACTGACTGACACTGATTGACACTGACTGACTGACACTGGCTGACATGATTGACACTGACTGACTGACACTGACTTACTGACTCTCACTGACTGACTGACTGACACTGAGTGAAACTGACTGACACTGATTGACTGACACTGACATGACTGACACTGACTGACTGACACTACTGATTGACACTGACTGACTGACTAACACTACTGATTGACACTGGCTGACTAACATTACTGATTGACACTGACTGACTGACTCTGACTTACTGACTCTCACTGACTGACTGACTGACTGACACTGAGTGAAACTGACTGACACTGATTGACTGACACTGACATGACTGACACTGACTGACACTGACTGACTGACACTACTGATTGACACTGACTGACTGACTAACACTACTGATTGACACTGATTGACTTACATTACTGATTGATACTGACTGACTGACATTGACTGACACTGACTGACTGACACTAACCGACTGACACTGACTGACTGAGACTGATTCACATCGCCCTCAATGCTCACCCCTACATGGAGGTGCCAGCCATTCCATTTCTTAGAGGTGCAGGGCGCTCATGGTACACAGGGGGAGTGCCACATATGTACACAATCGTTCGAGGTACTCGAGAAAATGGAAGTAGAGGTGGGCTTTACAGGGCGATCATTTTATACAACGAAGAGGACACACATGAACCCAGCGGTACAAGCCCTGTTCACTGTACACAGAGGTGCAGGTTGTTCCCCCAAAATACAGACATTCACTGTACTTTCAGACTCACTGCACGCAGACATAGGCGCAGAAATAAGAGCCACGGGCACCCATGCAATACATACCCTTGGTGTACATAGAAATAAATGCAGGCACATACTGGGTGCATTCACTCACTGTGCACAGAGGTACTCAAATCAAACTTATACAAAGTGGCTCTTACAGTGCACATAGATACAGACGCTCGGAGCGCGTGCACTTCCCCTATAGACAGGGGTACAGAATTCTGCTGTACACTGACGAACCCTGTATATACAGTCACAGCACCGCCAGTTCACAGGAGATACAAGCACACGCCGTATGCAAACATCCTCCCTTGGCCTTCTCTTACCCCCGGTTCCTTCCGCTACCACCTGAGGCTGTGCACATCCTTCTTGCCCGCTGAAAGGCAACATTTCTCTCCATGTGTTCCCATACCTGGCGTGTCACGCAGTTTGGTGCTTATTTTCCCTCTTTGTTAAAGAATAGTAGATGTTTCAGAACCCCGGCAAAGGTGCTGCATAGGTAAATACATATAAGGTCCCAAAGGCGATTTAATCTCGGTGAGAAGTCTGCCATAAAAAGATTGTCACTCTTGTATTATAAATTGATTTATATAGCGCTTACTACCCTTAAGACGTTAAAACGCTTTAAGTCGAGTAGGACGCTACCGAATAACCCGAGATTAGTGGTTTAGTATTATTAGCTTGGTCAGAGACTGAGCAAGAAAAAATAAGTTCTCGGCCCCAAAAGTTCATTCCGTTTTCCACCGCCCGCAGGCCCCGGCAAAAATTAAACACTGCGATGCTACACAATATCTGAGCTCTCATATACTGGTTCTATTGGTGACCTAGAAGCCTCAGTGATGTTCAAGTGTTCTTCTCCTTAGGTAATTTCTCTCCGCTCACTCAGGCCTTCCTTTATCTAAATCAACATTTTGGAAGGTTACTATCCTTCTCCTCGTGAGCACATGCCGTCCAGAGTAAATAAACGTTGCTAGGAATAGTTAAAAAAAGTTCTCTTTGAGCAACAGAATCCTCATCCTGTGGAGAGGATGTGGTCTGACGGCCAGAGCAGCCGACTTTGGTGCAAATCACTTAAACTTTGGTGCAAATTACTTCATCTCCCCGTGCTTGAATGTGTCCTTGTGTAACGTAACCGGTGCTCATGTAAAGCGCTCCAATACTTTTGCGTCGAGGTCGCGCTATATAAATCTGCAACAAAAAAAAAAGCAGACCCACAACTAGGATTTTCAAATGGAGCTTGTGCTATAATCAGTGAGGATCAAATGGTATGAGGGTTATAAGCTGCAGTTGAAACAGATGCGTTCATTTGTTGAAGTTGCCGTCACATAGCTGCCAAGGTTTCAGATTGCGATGTGTGACATTTCTCATAATTTTAGTGTAGTAATGAGTGACATTTCAAAGACTATGAGTGACACTTTCTCACGAGCAAAGTCAAGCAATGAAGATGAAGGAAACAAACAAATATTAGAAATGACTACCCACTGAGCAACAAAAAGCTCTAATTGCTTCAAAGCACTAGAAATGGAAGGACACTAACGGGACATAGACTACATGACAGCAGTGCTCAGCAACAGAAGACAGGCCCTATAGGTGCTCAGAACATGATCTGAGCCCCACCATGCAGATTATGCAAAATTGGTATTGAGTACACCAGGTTGACTGGTGGTGTTGGTAGTTGGTCGGAGCAATTGCCACTGGAGGAAGTAACAGGATGTTATTTAACTGCGTGAGGGAGAGCCCTGTGATTAATCAGCTGTGTTAACATTCTTGATGGCTGCAGAAGTAATTACTATTTTAAAGCAGTGCCACTCATTAAATCCAAGTCAGAAGATAACTCACTGCTGCTCTTTGGGACATAATCATTTTTGTACTAATCTCCTAATGATTAGGGTCTCGGGATGGCAGCTGTCCCCTCCGGTGTTGCAGCAGGGCTCTGTTTTGATGCTGACGACGTAGTACAGAGGGGCCTTTCAGCTCCTGGGGTGTGACACTTAGGTGTGAATTGAAGAGCGACTTCCGAGACACAGTCCTTATATTGTTTGGGGCCGGGGGGGGGGCGGGGTTCAGGAGCATGAGAGCCATGTAAAAGATATGCCCTCGCCTGACTTCTTGTGCCCGCCTCAACGAAAACAAAGTAATTTTGATCCTGCACCGTACCCGCTTTGCTAGACAGGGGCTGCGAAGCGCGTCCCCGCAAACATGCACTAAATGTAAAAATGCGCCCTGAGTTCCACGACTCACTATCACTTTGGTAGAAAACAGCCCCCTTCCCTGCTTCGGCTGCGCCCGTAGTTATCTGGCCGCAGCCACTCCCAACAATGTGGTTTGTGGATATCCTATCGTAAGACAACACAACCATCCGTGTGCCCCACCTATACCTTTTTACCCCGTCTAAAGCGCCAGCTAACTCATTCCCATTCAGTGGCCCCGCCCCTTTTTCCCATTCATGCTGGAAAGCTCGCGGGAAGGAAACCGTGAGACCCCCCCACCCCCCGAAAAGAAACAGAGCCGGGTGAGGGGGTCGGTACACACGAGGACAGCGCTCCGCACTGAAGAGCATGGACGGGAGCTCATCCGTGGAAGGCGAAGCCGGGACCTGAAGCCCCTCGGCGAGTTCAGATCGCATGACCGATTGGAGAGTTTGTGCGGATTTGTTGGTAAGGGGTATATTTTCGCCCGGGGAGTAGGGTGGCAGTTGCTGCATCTGTGACTCTGTGAAAAAGCACCGTGTCACAAACACTGTTTTTTTCAGTCCACGGTACGTTGCATTCCGAGGCAGCGACTGAAACACCACAAGCAAAGGACACTAAAAGCCAGGCGTTGATGTTATTGTCTTAAAAAGTTAGAGTGACTGCAGGTGGCGCCCATGACAACTCGAGCTGCCCGCGTGATCCCTGTATATAGTGGTGTTTGTAATTGAATCTATAGAGCATTTACGACCCCGGAAGAGCCGTCGAAACGCATTACGCCAGGCAGCATGGTGCTTCGGAAACCTGGGTTAGTGGATAGTCCAGTACTATTAGGTTTTGTTGGCTACAGGGATTGGTCTTATCTACCCTACTACATTTCAGTGACATAATTTTGGAGAGAGGCCACATCCGAACTACCAATGTGCCCCTTACATGGAGGCAGTGTAACACTAATAATGTTTTTTTCAATCCAGCAACAAAGGCCAATAAGACACATAGCATTACATTTTTGTCACTTAACAAATAGATTCAATTATAATTTGACCCGCATTACAAATTACAAAAAAAAACCTTTCCTAAAGAAAAGGTGGTGTCCATCATAGTGATATTATAACATGGAAATGTACATAGGTTTGAATTGGTATATTATGTGATCAGCACATATTCTTGAAAACCCATGAACCTAATTCATTGTCTTTAAACAATTTGTGAAATAACAGTTAAGATAAGAAGTAAGGTGGAGTTACATTTGAGTTCCAGCTCCTTTTTAGGTCAAAGCCTACTAGACAGCGCAGATATTGTTGCAAAAAGACTACTTGTGTACAATCTGAAAGCTTCCTGGGGAATACTTTCTGCCTATTGCTTACCACTGGTTTTATGGTTTGAAATTCACATTTGCTAACTTTTTATTTGCTGGTTTTATTTGTTTTAGGCTGTCCAACGTGAGTTAGTCCATCCTGTAGAGCATATCCCACTTACTGTATTCTTCCACAAGTGTTCGCTTTCTGTAAAGAGGCCTATACATTCTTTTCCTGCCACATTTGCTGTGCTTTCAAAGACGGAGGTCAAATATCAGGCTGTGTCCTCCGAGGGATCTTGGTGTATACTTTTCTTTCTCTGACTTCAAAGTGAGAGGGTTTATGTAACAAACTAGCTGGGTATGGGAAAAGAAAGGACTTTTTTCTAGCATACCTCAAAATGTAAATGTTGGTTAAGGAACCTTGCAGATATTTCAGAATATATCCAGAATTAGGAAAGCACAAAAAAGCACAATTTTTTGTAATTGTGAAGTATGGAAGCAAATATCTAAAAATGATAAAAACAAATATATTTATAAGGTGATGCCATATCCACACATTTCCGTTTGTGCTCTGTACAGTCAAATGTAGTAGTCATTTCAATTGAAAATGTGCTGTCTGTAATGACAGTGCGCTATCACACCATACATGCTCTACTCTCCGACACTCCACTCTATGGTACTGCACTCTACTCTACGCTTTCCACTCTATGCCACTCACCAACACTCTAGGCTGCTCCACTTTAATCCATTCCACTCTGTGCTATGCCACTCCACTTTACATTATGACCCTCCACTCTACACCATTTTACTCCACTCTACGGCACTCCACTGTTCAACACTCTACTCTCCTCCACTTTAAGACGCTATACTTTACGATACTCCACTCTGTGCCACTCTACTTTATAGCACTTTACTTCACTCTACACTGCAACATTTCCCTCTACGCCATTCCACTCTGACACTCCACTCATTGACACTCCCCTCCATGCTACTCCACTCTACGACACTGCTACACTCTGACAAGCATGCTGAACAGAGGTCACGCTAGTGTACATGGCTAAAACACACTGACACTCACTGACTGACTGATTGACACTGACTCACGGACTGACACTATTGACTGACTGACACTAATGACTCACGGACTCACTGACACTGACTGACACTGACTCTGAACGACTGACACTGACTGACAATGACTGACATTACTGACACTGACTGACTGACACTACTGATTGACACTGACTGACACTACTGATTGACACTGACTGACTGACTCTGACTTACTGACTGACTGACACTGACTGACTGAAACTGACTGACTTTAACTGACTGACTGACACTGACTGACAATGACTGACTGAGACTACTAATTGACACTGACTGACTGACTCTGACTGACTGACACTGACTGACTGTTGCTTACTGACTGACACTGACTGACTGACACGGACCTACACTGACTGACTGATACTGACTAACACTACTGATTGACACTGACTGACACTGACTGACTGACTCACACTACTGATTGGCACTGACTGACTGACGGACACTAACTGACCGACACTGACTGACTGACACTGAATGAAACTGACTGACTGACACTGATTGACTGACACTGATTGACTGACACTGACTGACTGACACTGACTGGCTGGCACTGATTGACACTAAATGATTTACACTGACTGAGACTGATTGACTGAAACTGACTGAAACTGACTGAATGACACTGGCTGACATGACTGACACTGACTGACTGACACTACTGATTGACACTGACTGACTGACACTAACTGACTGAGTTTGACTGACACTGACTGACTGATACTGACTGAGACTGACTGACTGACACTGACTGACTGACACTGATTTACACTGACTGACACTGACTGACACTGACTGGCTGACACTGACTGACACTGACTTACTGACACTGACTTACTGACACTGACTGACTGACAATGACTGACTGATACCGTTTGACACTGACTGACACTAACTGACTGACACTAACTGACTGAAACTGACTGACTGACACTGATTGACACTGACTGATACCGACTGACTGACATGACTGACACTGACTGACACTGACTCACGGACTGACACTACTGACTGACTGATACTAATGATTGACTGACATTGACTGACTGACACTGACTGAAATGGACTGACACTGACTGACTGACACTGACTGACTGACACTGATTGGCACTGACTGACTGACACTGACTGACTGACACCGAGTGGCTGACACTGACTGACACTGACTGACATTAACTGACATTAACTGACTGACACTGACTGACTGACACTGACTTACTGACACTGACTGACTGACACCGTTTGACACTGACTGACTGACACTGACTGACTGAAACTGACTCACTGAAACTGACTCACACTGACTGACTGACACCGACTGACTGACATGACTGACACTGACTGACACTGACTCACTGAAACTGACTGACTGACACTGACTCACGGACTGACACTGACTCACGGACTGACACTGACTCACGGACTGACACTAATGACTGACTGACACTGACTGAAACCGACTGACACTGACTCTGACTGACACTAACAGACTGACAGTGACTGACTAACATTACTGATTGACACTGACTGACACCACTGATTGGCACTGACTGACTGACTCTGACTTACTGACTGACTGACACTGACTGGCAATGACTGACTGGCACTAATAATTGATACTGACTGACTGACACTACTGATTGACAATGACTGACTGACTGACACTGACTGACGGTTGCTTACTGACTGGCACTGACCTACACTGACTGACTGATACTGACTAACACTACTGATTGACACTGACTGACTGACTGACACACACTACTGGTTGACACTGACTGACTGACACTAACTGACTAACTGACTGACACTGACTGACTCACTAACACTCACTGACACTGACTGACTGACACTGAATGAAACTGACTGACTGACACTGATTGACTAACACTGACTGAAACTGACTGACTCTGACTGACTGACACTGGCTGGCTGACACTGACTGACACTGATTTACACTGACTGACACTGACTGAAACTGACTGACTGACATGACTGACACTGACTGACTGACACTGATTGACACTGACTGACTGACACTGACTGACTCTGACTGACTGACACTGACTGACTGAAACTGACTGACCCTGATTGACTGACACTGACATGACTGACACTGACTGACTGACTCTGACTTACTGACTCTGACTGACACTGACTGACTCTGACTTACTGACTCCGACTAACACTACTGATTGACACTGACTGACTGACTCTACTGATTGACACTGACTGACACTACTGATTGATCCTGACTGACTGACACTGACTGACTCTGACTGACTCTACTGATTGACACTGACTGACTTACACTGACTGACACTACTGAGAGAAGAAAAAATCAATTGTAACATTGATCGGCGAAGGACAGTCTGGCATTGACAGGTATGTAATGAACACCATCATCTGGACTAGACATCTGACCCCACCTTTAAAATATGTGGTTTGGGGGCATGGCCAAGATGGGAAACAGGTGGGGGAGTCTCTGCTGAGCTCAGTTTCCCGTTCCTGTGTACCCGTGCCAACGGCTGACATCTCTACCCCGGAGGCCCACAATAGACAGTGAAACTCTGTGTGGAGGGACTGCACGCAGACTATCAAGACCCAACATTGCAGATTCCTGAGAGAGGGCATCACTGCAGCAGCCTTTCATAATGGCGGTCACCTCGGGGCTTAAGTGGTAAAGCGTCTGGGAAGCTCAATCCCTCCCGGTGCCTTAAGGACATCTTGGGCTCCCTGCAAGAGCCGCAGGCTATTGGAGACGGCGGTAGGGGGTGTTGCAGTGCAGACCCCTCTGCACCATTGACCATCCTGGAGACCAACTGGAGCACCTCATGCCCAGAGAGGCCAGGCACAGAGATCCATAGTGAGTTCCACGGATCATACTGCTGAGCTGGTGAACTTCAAGCAAACCCTTTGGAACTTAAGAGGTTGGAGAGCCACCCCACCCATGGATACCGTAGTACCCAAGTTACCTATCCCAGAAGAGCAGGGTGTCTTGAGTGGTGTCAGAACCCGCCGTCGTTCTCAATGGAGGGCTGTGAAGGAGTACTGCTGCCGTGAAGGTGAAAAGGGTACGGTGGAATCCAAGCCAGGATTCTGTGTGAAAGCAGAGGCGACAGAGTCTGGTTCACTGCAGAGTGACCAGGGGCTCGGTAGACAAATGCCCACTGCTGTCAGATGCTTCAGGTGCGAAGAAGGGATGCTTGACTCTGCAGCCACGAATACCAGGAGACGATGACCAGGAGCAGGAGGTGAGCTGTCCCACAAAGGATGTCGAGAGCTGAGGGGTCGGTGTCCGGCGGGAGCACCAATAAGCCTTGGCAAAAGCAACCCACTCAGGAAGGTCAGGCAGGTCACGGTGAGGACCAGCAAGGTCCATGGGACTCACCAAGCTATGGGGAGTCAGGGCACGTCTGGAGCAACCAGGAAAGCCCAACAGAAATCAAGATGACCCTCAGGTCCCACAGACCGAATGACCCGGAGTCGCGAGGGAACCTCGAGCAAGAGTGTTAAGTGCCAGCCATCGGAGCACTTGGTGGGAATAGGCCAGAGTTCTTTGGTGCAAATACTGCTCAGGGTCAGGACTGCATGGGGTCCAATGCACAAGCTCGGGAATCGCCAACAAGCATATGCAACTGCAACTGGACGCGGTGCACATGGGTTTGGGTTATGCAGTCCCCACAAGGGATACTGGCCTCAAACTTGCTGAGAGGGCAGATCGACCTCAGGGACCTTCAGGAACCCACCTTATGTGTTGCTGAAATCTTCGAAGTCCGGAGGAGCTTGGGAGTAGCAGACCAGTCAGTTGCGTTAAGGTGCCTGCGAATGCAGGGGAGCAACTCGTTCACTCCAAGAGAGATTCTTCAGTTGTCCTTAGTGCACCACAGGTCCTGCAAAGAGCCTGTATGGAGCAAGGGCACAGACAAAGCTTTGGAAGTAGAGGGAGACAGTCGGGCCCATTCAAAGTCCAGAATGTCCAGACGGTCGAAGGTCAGTGGTTTCTTCTTGTAGAATCTTGTGCACGTACAATCTAAAGTCTTACAGCCAGGATAGCACTTTTGTACCCACTGAAGGGGGTTGGAAAGATTCGTTGGGCCCTCCTAGGGGGGGGGGGTCAGGACAGAGGGGTGGTTACACCCATGTCCTTTGTCCAGTTTCGCGCAAAAGCCTGAGCCAATGGCTCCCGAATTGGTTTGAGCTGGGCTCTGCACAGGGACACCAAGTGTGCCTCAAGTGCAGACTTTCAGGCACTCTCAGAGTGCATCCACCCAGCCCCAATACACCAAATCCTGTCTGGGAGGTGGTCACACCTCCCTGTGACTGGATGCCTATTGTGCTGCCTTCCTCTGCTCGAGCTTGGCTCAGCAGCAGGAAGGCAGTAAGGTGTCTCGGGTTGGCAGCATCCATGTTGTGCTGACCGGGTCGAACAGCCTGGCACCGGATAGACCAGTGACCCCACGAAGCTTCACTTCAGAAGGGTGGAATCATACCTCCCATATCAGTTACCGATGTGGAGGTATGATTCCAAGGTGTTTGATACCAAACATGATATGTTTCGATGCACCCGTTTTCGAGATAGCATTTACCGTAAGGTTATAGTGCACCTCTACCTATATGTCTGGCTAAGTCACAGGCAACCCGGGAGAATGGTCTCCAAAGACTGCAGAGAGGCTCTGCTCATGCAGGGGCACCATATCACTAAAAACCCAGCACCCTGCCTTTAGGATTGGTAAGGCCTGCTATAGGGGTGACTTATACGTTTTAAGTGTAGTGACCTATAGATATAGTAAGCCTGTATCTAAAGTAAGTGGTGCAAGCACCAACTCACACAGGTTGCAGTAGTAGACCTGTAGTTCTATTTTGCATGGTTTCTCACGGGTGGCATAATACATGCATCGGCCCATGGGAGGCCTCTGGGGTACCTATGCCCTGGGTACATGGGTACCATATACTAGGGACTGATCAGGGTACCCCAGTATCCAATCTGGAGTGTACCAAAGTACATGTGCAACAATTTAAGGGAAAAAGCAGATAGACTGGGGTCCTGATTAGCAGGATCCCAGTCAAACTAGTCAAAAACAGTGCAGCATCAAGCAAAAAGTGGGGATAACCATATGAAGCAGACAGACGGGACTCTGTGGATAAAGTGGCTGCCCCCCTTCACAACTGGTTAGGCAGCGGGATCCGGTCCTGACGGCGACCTTGACGCCAGGTAAGGCTCAGGCGCACACGCGGGGGGACAACGGATTATGGGCGCATAGCGACAGGGAGGGTGCAAGGGAGGTCGCAAGGCAGTGCACACGATGGCACATGGTTGGGTAATAAACCACAACACAGGGTGTGGGTGGGTACGGATGCATGAGGGGAGAAAGGGGAGGTGCGATTGAAGAAGGGTGCGTACGCGAAGGATACAGGAGATGGGCCAGAGTCGCCACGAAAGGGGGGACCACAGTGAAGGGGCTGTGGCACCCAGTCCCGCAGAGGGATAGGCGATGGGGCACCAAAGAGTCGCAGACGCGGAAGGGAAAGGGACGGATGGAGTGACCAAAGAGGGGACGAAAGAGAGGACGAAAGAGAGTCCTAACATTACGGTGAAGAAGTCACCTTACATGGGGATAACTAAGCCCTTGGGGGGCCCACCTTACGTTGGCCACCAAGGAGAAAATCTGGAAGGGCGAATATGTGGACATGCTGAAGCTGCTGCATAGGGAGCTTGCAGCTAAAGAAGGGTCCAAGGAAGAAGAATTGGAGCTTGCAAAGAGATCTCGGGTTGCGACGACCATCGTGATTTGGTTGGCAGCGTTTCTGATCTTCGCCAGCGTGTACTGTGAGAAGTACCCCAACTGGTCCGTCGCATCGTTTAAATACATGGACGTGATCTGAAGGGCACAAGTAACGTACAGGGGGTACGCGTGGTCGCATTATGATGAGGAGTTCAGGGCGCATTTGACCTGGGACCCAGAGGCTAAGTGGGGGTTGATAGATACGGACCTATACCAGCAGACTAAGGGGAGGCAAAGTTTGGAAAGACCAAATACATGGTTAGCAGGCTGCCGCTAGCCTTGCGCCCCTTTCAGAACTGCCCCACCCGAGGAGGGGTGGAATATACAAGGAACAGCACCGGGGGTACAGTGGGAGCGTGCTGGGACTTCAATAAACAGGGAAACCAAAGAAGGCTTGGGTCTATATACTAACTGGCCTAGACCACTCTAAATTGAAACACCAAAACAGATGGCCAGGTAGATTGTTTGGAAAAACCTAATCAAGCACCACTTATCCAATAGATCTAAGCGGGCACACTTTTCATTTAGTAATTTTTACTTAGTTCTTCATTTTCACAAAAACATTCATATATGTCCGAACATCGACACCATTTCAGTAGCAAAATTCACATAGAATGCAATATTCACAACACAAATTTTACAAACAATATAAATGAGACATATTTACAATTACACCATATATACAAAAACACAGACAGAAGATGCCTATATTCACTCAATGTTTGGGGCACCAGTCCTGATATAGAACAAACAAGGGGCCGTTCAGTTTTTTGCTGGCCTGCTTGCTTGACTGCTCGAACCTTCTAAGTCCAAGGGTCAAATCTCAGGTAGACCTTATCTGAATTTACAGTCCTGATATGCCCTTCCTGAATCTCGTTCCAACACGGAGTCAACGCGTTTCGAACCCAAGTGTTTTTTAAGGGGTTCTCCTCAGGACCTGGACTGGAAACTGTCCTGTACTGTGAAATATTCAAATAAATACAAAATCGGTGTGCGAACAGCTGATCCCTTTTCCTATTTGACTGACATTTCCCTTCCACCTCAACTTGAAGTACCTGAAATACAGCCTTGGCGGAGCGACTGTCTTATCTCTCTCAGGGGCACTGTAATTCTGTAATTCTGTGGGTATACAAAGAGTGTATCAGAAATGCCCAGGGTCGCTACAATGTTAATTATTGAGAAGCTCGGTCAACAACAAACCACTGTACGTAGTTAAATGTCCTACCTCGCGGTAGAAGTGTCCTCGGATGATTATGATTTTTTAATGATGCCCGGTGCTGTAAATAACAATTGAGCATTGGTTTAATTTCCTTGTATACGGTGTACATCTGACGCGCGGCTCTGCTGCAACGCAGCTTTCACATACCTTGCAGATGGGAATAGCGCGATGGAATCGTGGTTGTCAAGAGGATGTTCATTCGTAATCCTGCCTGCCGGGTCTGTGAACGTGACATGAAGCACACATCTAGGCGCTGAATCCACCAGCTGTTTTTGCTCGTAAACTGAGTTTGAAGACTGTCACTTACGTCTGCTTGATGTTTGGCACTCGATGTAACTCTCCGCTCATGGCTTCTGCGTTCGACGTCAGCACACGGAACAAGGCGTATCCGTTTTTTGAAGAAGCCATTCCGGCGGCATTGCTCCCCGGTGCACTTGGTCTTTGTAGTGCAAATGATGCATTCATCTGGTTGTTTTGCTGTATTCGAGGCACCCCAACCTTTTACTCCAGAGTTTATGAACACGGTAATTTAGCAGAGGGCTCCACAGTTATGTTAGATTGCTCAGTTCAGACAATTCATTCAAACCGTTGTTTGTTGTATTGAATTTCAGAATCAAGAAAGCTTCCCTCCGGGATAGTTGCAAATCGGGGTCTCCTCCAGATCCCGGTGCGATTTTGATTGCTGACAGAATGATCCATTTAAACTCATTTGGGCCATGATTCTTTTCCAGAAAATGAGCCACTAGTGGGGCAGACAACACCTTATTCTTCAACCTAGACCGGTGCTGGATGATCCTTTGTCGCTCTTCCTGTGTTGTTTTACCAATGTAAATTAACTGGCACGGGCATATGGTTGCATATATAACATATTTGGATTTGCAGTTTGTAAACAGATTGTGTCTCCAAAACGTTTTGCCATCACGAACAGTGTACCCTCTTCAGTAGTGTCACATGCCAAGCAGGTTCCACACTTGTGGTGTCCTTTCGCTGGGCCTGTCCCGAAGATTGTGCTCTGGATAGTTTTTTTGATCAGGGGACGTGTTGACATGATTTGTTGCCCAATGCTGCGGTTCTTCTTTAGTGCAAACAGGGGTTTGCCCACCTGGGGGATGGCGTCCTAGCACCGGTCTAGGCTGAAGAATAAGGTGTTGTCTGCCCCACTAGTGGCTCATTTTCTGGAAAAGAATCATGGCCCAAATGAGTTTAAATGGACCATTCTGTCAGCAATCAAAATCGCACCGGGATCTGGAGGAGACCCCGATTGCAACTATCCCGGAGGGAAGCTTTCTTGATTCTGAAATTCAATACAACAAACAACGGTTTGAATGAATTGTCTGAACTGAGCAATCTAAGATAACTGTGGAGCCCGCTGCTAAATTACCGTGTTCATAAGCTCTGGAGTAAAAGGTTGGGGTGCCTCCAATACAGCAAAACAACCAGATGAATGCATCATTTGCACTACAAAGACCAAGTGTCCCGGGGAGCAATGCCGCCGGAATGGCTTCTTCAAAAAATGGATACGCCTTGTTCCGTGTGCTGACGTCGAACGCGGAAGCCGCGAGCGGAGAGTTACATCGAGTGCCAAACATCAAGCAGACGTAAGTGACAGTCTTCAAACTCAGTTTACGAGCAAAAACAGCTGGTGGATTCAGCGCCTAAATGTGTGCTTCATGTCACGTTCACAGACCCGGCAGGCAGGACTACGAATGAACATCCTCTTGACAACCACGATTCCATCGCGCTATTCCTATCTGCAAGGTATGTGAAAGCGGCGTTGCAGCAGAGCCGCGCGTCAGATGTACACCGTATACAAGGAAATTAAACCAATGCTCAATTGTTATTTACAGCACCGGGCATCATTAAAAAATCATAATCATCCGAGGACACTTCTACCGCGAGGTAGGACATTTAATGACGTACAGTGGTTTGTTGTTGACCGAGCTTCTCAATAATTAACATTGTAGCGACCCTGGGCATTTCTGATACACTCTTTGTATACCCACAGAATTACAGTGCCCCTGAGAGAGATAAGACAGTCGCTCCGCCAAGGCTATATTTCAGGTACTTCAAGTTGAGGTGGAAGGGAAATGTCAGTCAAATAGGAAAAGGGATCAGCTGTTCTCACACCGATTTTGTATTTATATGTATATTTCACAGTACAGGACAGTTTCCAGTCCAGGTCCTGAGGAGAACCCCTTAAACAACACTCGGGTTCGAAACGCGCTGACTCCGTGTTGGAACGAGATTCAGGAAGGGCATATCAGGACTGTAAATTCAGATAAGGTCTACCTGAGATTTGACCCTTGGACTTAGAAGGTTCCAGCACAGTCAAGCAAGCATGCCAGCAAAAAACTGAACGGCCCCTTGTTTGTTTGTTCTATATCAGGACTGGTGCCCCAAACATTGAGTGAATATAGGCATCTTCTGTCTTTGTTTTTGTATATATGGTGTAATTGTAAATAAGTCTCATTTATATTGTTTGTAAAATTTGTGTTGTGAATATTGCATTCTATGTGAATTTTGCTACTGAAATGGTGTCAATGTTCAGACATATATGAATGTTTTTGTGAAAACGAAGAACTAAGTAAAATTACTAAATGAAAAGTGTGCCCGCTTAGATCTATTGGATAAGTGGTGCTTGATTAGGTTTGTCCAGACAATCTACCTGGCCATCTGTTTTGGTGTTTCAATTTAGAGGGGACTTCAATAAAGGCACGTGCGCTAGACAATACTGCAAGTTTCGGCAGGAATGCTTGAAGTGTGGGAAAAAGGATTTAGCAGGCAAGGTCAGCAGGCCAACCAGTCCACGCAGCCCACAGCAGGGGGCAGGGGTGGAAAGGGAGGACAAGGGGCTATGGGGAAAGGCTCATACTCCCATTAAACTGAACTGTCTAGAAACATATTTGGCGTCATATCCACGGACCAAAGATGCAGAGATTTTGCAGGGTTTTTGAGAAGGCTTCAGGCTGGGTTACGAAGGTCCACGGGCTGCTAGGTGGGCTGAGAAACTGAAATCCGCAAAAACACACAGTCCAGTAGTGCGGGCAAAGTTGTACAATGAGGTGCAGGAAGGGCGCATTGTAGGTCCGTTCACGAGTAGCCCCATCAGGGACCTGATCATTTCCCTGATTGGCGTGGTTCCAAAAAAGGAACCTGGGAAATACCGGCTGATACAACATCTATCATGGCCACAGGGAGCATCGGTCAATGACTTCATAGCGGCTGAGCTGTCTTCAGTGTCTTACTCATCTGTAGATGTAGCATGAGAATTGGTTGCCACCGTAGGGGCAGGGGCCCTCATGGCAAAATGCGACATAAAGTCTGCATTTTGGTTGCTACCAGTACACCCTGAGGATTACCAGTTGCTGGGCATACAGTTCGAAGGGTCCATTTTCGTGGACAAGGCTCTGCCAATGGGCTGTTCCATATCTTGTGCCTTATTTGAGCACGTTAGTACATTCTTGTAGTGGGTTTTCTTATGGTACACTTGGAAGGAGACGGTGACACACTACCTGGATGACTCTTTCCTGGTGGGACTGCTTGCTTCTGCGACGGACTGCCAGCAGCAGCTGGCAAGTTTTAAAGAGCTCATGGGCTACTTGGGGGTGCCCCTGGCACCAGAGAAGACACAAGGTCCCAGTACAGTGTTGTCATTTCTTGTTATTGAGTTGGATTCGGGGGTAATGCAAGCCTGCCTGCCGAGGGACAAAAAATTGCACATGCTCATATTGATTGATGGTTTGCTGGCCAAAAAGTAGGTGATGTTTAGGGAGGTACAGATACTGCTAGGACACCTAAATTTTGCGTGCAGGGTGGTGCGAGCAGGGCAAACGCTCTGCAGGAGATTGGGGATGTCCTTGGCAGGTTTGACAATGCTGCATCATCACATGCGGCTGTCGGCCGGAACTAAGGAGGACTTGCGCATGAGGCTCACCTTTCTTGAACATTTTAACGGCATCCCTATGGCAACCCCGGAGAATTGGGAATGGGATGTCACGATCTCTTCAGACGCGGCAGGGGCGGGAATCTTTGGGCTTTACTGGCAAGGAAGGTGGTACGCAAAAGAATGGCCACCACACTGGAAGAATGGGGAGGAGTATTGCCTTTTTAGAGCTCTTTCCACTGGTAGTGGCCATGACCGTGTGGGCATGGGACCTGGCGCACAAGAAGGTGATCTTTAAGGTGGACAATATGTCAGTAGTGCAGGTGGTGAACAGGCAATCAGCCAGTGACGCTCAAGTGCTCAAGTTGTTGCGTTTTTTTTGTGCTGAGATGTTTGGAGCATGATGTACTGTTTCAAGCCAGGCATGTGCCGGGAGTGGACAATGACATTGCGGACGCTTTGTCTCGTTCGCAGTGGCAAAGGTTCCATGGGCTAGTCACGGAGGCGGACAAGGGCAGGACGCTGGTTCCAGCAGAGATGTGGTATGTAGGAAACAAAGGGTCATACAGTTGGTAAGAGGGTCACTGGCCTCATCCATGTGGAAGGAATTTCTTGACAGTGACGCAAAGTGTCGAGGACAGCAATGGGTAAGGGAGGAGCAGGTTGTGCAGTTCATTTTGTCCTTGATTGACAAAGGTTTGTCTACGGTAACAATAGCAGGCAAGTTGTCGGCCATAGCTTTCATGGGAAAATTATGGTGGGGTTTTGCGCCTTCGGTGGGAGAATTAGGCAGCCGATTACTGGAAGGTTGGGCGCAGGAGGAGGGTGAAGGGCCGCGGCCAAGAAGGCCATTGGCTGTCGGGATACTGGCCGGCTTGATGTGGGTTTTGCCGCTAATTTGCCGCAATGCAGAAGAAGTGGTCTTGTTTTCCACGTTAATGTCTTGGATGTACTTTGGGGAATTTCGGGTTTCGGAATTGCTGGGTGCGTAGAGGGCACTAGGGGTTCTGTGGTGGGAAGTGGACCTAAGGGTTGACGAGTTGGCAGTGCTGCTCAAGCGATCCAAAACTGACCAGCTGGGAGTGGGGAAGTGGGTGGTCATGGGACCGGTGGTGGATAAGACAGTGTGTCCTGCGGTGTGGGGGGGGGATCATGGCCAGGGGGTTGGTTCTGGATGGCCGGGAGGTTTTCCACCGAAAAGCGGGCGGCAGGGTGACGGCATATCAGCTGATCTGAGTCTTGAGGCGTGCCCTCCAATGCCTGGAGGAGTATCCTAGCCAGTTTGTGACACATTCTTTCCGCATAGGGGCAGCTACGGACGCAGCGAAGTGGGGATGGGGTAGGGAAGAGATTATGCGCTTAAGGCTTTGAAAGTCCGATTGCTTCAAAACCTACATTCGGCTGCCCGGTTTTGGGGAAGGGGACAGATAATGTTAATTTCCTGTCTTATATATGTGTCTTTCCAGGTGCGGCGGCGGGGCCTGCTCAGGCGGAATTATCCATCTGGATAGTAGGACACTCACTTGTCAAATGGGCAGAACATTATGAGTGTACAAAAGGGAAAGGTTAGAATTTGGGTTTGGACTCCCAGTTGTTTCAGTGTTTTTGGAACGGAAAGGGGGTATGAGGTGGCATGAGTTGTTTCCGACGTTAAATAGTATGATTAGAGGTGAGATTTGTCCAGATGTATTGATTATTCATGTGGGGGAACATTTCCTGGTTCAGTGTAAAGGTTTAGCACTGTTAAAACAGGTGAAGAGGGGTCTCTTGGAGATTAAATAGCAGTGGTCAGGTTGTTATGTTATCTGGTCAGAGTTCATACCAAGGAGGCATTGGAGGGGGCCTGGGAGGCCAGTGGCGATAGATAGGGCCAGGAGGAAGATCAATAGGGACATGCGAAGCTTTTGTGACAAGGTAGGCATTGCGAGAGTGGAACATCCGGAGCTTAGGTATGCGGCGGTCTGAGAGGATAGGGTGCACTTATCACGATATGGGCTGGAGTTGTATATCATACAGATTAAGGAGGTTTTGGACAGAGCCTTGGACATACGCAGATATCCGAAACAACAGGGTCCCTAGTTGGGGGGGTCAGAAAAGTCTGGGGACTGAATCTTCTGAGTGGCGTTTTTTCTGGGTAATAGTTGGTAGATCTGTTTACAGTGTAAGTTTATTGTTTGGAAAATGTCACTCTGAGAGCACGCAGGAAGGGGAAGTAGCATAGGAAGGTTACCTAGATAGTTATGTTAGAAAATGAGAAGAAGTTATGCTAGGAAATGAGAAGAAGTTAAAAGTTTAACGGGTCAGCAAGGAGGACAGAGTTGGGGGTTTATAAATGGTTGCAAAGGGGGAAACTTTAGGGGAGGGGGAGGGGGTGGGGGTAAGATAGGAGGAAAATATTTAGTGAGGTTTAGTTTTGTACGGCACAGGCCAAGGATATTGATTGTAAGGTGCACCTGTCTTCAATAAAGCCGCCTTTTTTACACTTAACAAGCTGGTCTGTGCTGCACCCCCCCTTTTTGGCCCAACTTCTAATATTTTCTTTTACACAGCTTTCACGCGCTACTTCCAAAGCGATTAGATTATACGATGTAGTATTTGTAACATTGTTACATTTTCAAAACGGTGCTACTGTTTGCGTCCTCTTTATTTTCCTTGCAATCTCAACTTTTGTTTCTGACTTTTCCTTTTTTTGTGGCGTTTCTAATACATCTCTATTTGCGAAATGCAATTTTAACATGTTCCTATGTCTGTACTTTATTTAACAACTTACTTATTATTGGTGGTAAACAGAAAGTATTGGGGCACTAAACATACACAAGTTATTTCCTAATTTAATTTATCGGCATTGGGAAAACAAACATGGAATTTACCATGTTGCCACTGTTTTGTTGCAATTGCGCAACACGTTCTAAACCACTTGCGAGGGAAAATGTTTTTATATTTACAACAGTGTTTTGTGCGAAATGTGTTCGGCTGCTTACTTACTGTAGTATGCTATAATGTGCATATTTGTTTAGGAAAATCATATTCCATTTTAAAAATGTTGGGAAACTTTCCAAATTTTTTGTAAACCGTGTGTGCTTACTCTTTTCTCATATGCAATAACAACACTACGCTAACAGCGAACAAATCCCAGTATTGCACTTTTTACATTCATAATACAATGCCCCAAAACCCTAAAAAAAGACAAAAGATGCTCACGCTAACAGCGAACGAATCCCAGTCTTGCACTCTTTAGATTCATAATACAATGCCCCAAAACCCTAAAAAAAGGCTAAAAATGCCCACGTTAGCTGTCACGAGTCAGAAATGTACCCATCTTTTACGCGCACATTACAAAACCATTAGCTGATACTACATAGTATTTGTATCATCTTCATATTTGGTAAACGGTGCCACTGTTTGCGTCTTGTTGTTTGTTACCTCGAAACACACATGTGCAGTGGCATTTAAGTGCTCCTGTTTACTCCAGCACTTTCTCTCACTACGGTGCAGACAGTGTTTAAACTATGTAGTACAAGGTCTCTCAGTGGCTCTTTTACACACACACACTTTTTTCTCTCATGCGCATTCTATTCTATTATCTCTCCTCACTCTATTTCTCACACACACTTATCTCTGTTTCTGGCTGTCTCTCTCACACAGACATGCACACACACTTTCCTTATAGACTTCATTCCGTACAACCTGCAATACTATGTTTTCTGTCTTCATCTCCCATACACACACCTATTTCTCTCTCTCTCTCCTCCCCCATCCCTCTCTGTGAAGCACACGTTGTCTCTCTCTATCTAAAGCCTTTTCTTTCTCTCCAAGGCTCATCACACCTCTTATAACCACCATATATTCTCATTACACAAAGTGCATGCTTTCTCCCTCTCTAAGGTACAAAACATAGGCTCCCTCTCTTATCTCCCCCACATGCTGGCTCTCTGTTAGGTGCAGAACACATGCTACATGGACAGACTCTTATCTTTGCAGCAGGGTCCGCCCACCTCTCAGGCGTGCAGTTCATTTCTTAAATGCAGGACTCACTCTCCCACAGCACAGCCTCTCGCTCTCTAACTCACAGTACACTTCTTCCCACTCAAAGCTAATACATGCCTCTAAGCCTCAGGGACACGGTTCCTCTAGACCAGAGGTCTTCAAACTTTTTGATGCCGAGACCCCCCCCCCCCCCTCCATCCCCCCTGTCTACTTTTTTTAGGCGTAAGGACCCCCTCCTGACAAAAATTTCTGGAACCTGGTATTACACAACCATCCTCGACAACCATAAACGGATTGGTATCAGCGCGTTACAACACAGTTCAAACAAAAAGTCTCCGAAAAGAACTACCTAAAAATTCACAATGATACTTTTTCACAAATAAAACATATTTTGGCAAAACTTATTTGTATTTTAACACCTTTCTGAACTAAAGTGATGAGTGTGCTTGTTTTTCTCCACATAGACGGTCAATCTGTGTTTGCACCTTATAAATTCCAGTTTAACACCCAAATACAGCAATAAGCAACAAAACAGTGATCAGTCCAGCTTTGAAAATAGCCCTAACTGCGCAGCAACACGTGCCGCTGCTTTTTAGCAACTAATGAACTGGTTGAGCTATAAACACATTTTTTTGTTACAATCAGCAGTTTATGTGGCAGATTGACTATGTGGCAAATCTATAAATATGTGACAATCACTGCAGTTGCACAATCGCATAATCCCAGTGACCCTGAGTATAATGGCTGTAATGCATGGGATGCAACGTTAGTTCAAGGAATCCGAGGAGAACCATACTATATGTCATGGGATGCTGGTGGCTTGGCTTTTACAGCTGCTTGGAACTGGAGGTTGCTGGAAAGTGTCATGTGAGTCCCTTGTTCACTTGGCCACTGGATTCAAGATAGCCTGGCTGATGAGGATTATGAATCCGAATCCGGTCCCAGGATGCTTGTTTCCGGTCCAGGGAAGACATTGCTTGGCAGTTCGGGATGGACTGTTCCCATGTTCTTATGTCTGTACTTTATTTATTTAACAACATACATATCAATTAACGTAGAGCAAAAGTATTGGGGCACTAAACATACACATTAGTTATATGAACATATATTTCCTAGTCACAAGGAAAGTAAGGAATTTACGACGTTGCCACTGTTTTTTGTGGCAATTCTGCACTAAGTTCTGGACAGTGTGCAAGGGAAAACATTTTTATGTTTACATCGGTGTTTTAAACCGGTTTATTTTCCAGAAGCTTTTGCACAATGTATTTGGCATATGAAGAACTCCCGATTTAGCGTGACCCGATATACCCGCCCCATCTACAGCTACTGGAATGCTTTAACAACAGCAGTATCACCTTCAGTAGTTCTGTGACCGAGCTTGATGGCAGTAAGGATAGTGATCGCTACCATAGCCTGCACTGTTTTCTTCCTGTCACTGCTGTTTTCAGCTTTTAGTAATAAGGAATGACATGGAAACGCCCATTCCACATGTTTGAGCAAACATCAATGGCTTGTGAATGATGGGAATTCTTGCTGGGGCGTATTGTAGTCTGCTACAATTGAGAGTACTGCCCCTCCACCCTAGTTGTGGGACTTAAATTTACCATGCAGGAAACAACGTGTAGACATTCAGTGGACAAAGGTCTCTGAGGCTGCCCTGCCTGCCACTACAGAGGTTGAAAGAATAGACTGACCAAACAGTGGGTGCACATGAATTTTATTTATTGAGTAGTGAGTGCAGGGTAGTGAGTAGTGAGTGCAGAGTAGTGAGTGCAGAGTAGTGAGTGCAGAGTAGTGAGTGCAGAGTAGTGAGTAGTGAGTGCAGAGTAGTGGGTGCAGAGTAGTGAGTGCAGAGTAGTGAGTGCAAAGTAGTGAGTGCAGAGTAGTGAGTGCAGAGTAGTGAGTGCAGAGTAGTGAGTACAGAGTAGTGAGTGCTGAGTAGTGAGTGCAGAGTAGTGAGTGCAAAGTAGTGAGTGCAGAGTAGTGAGTAGTGAGTGCAGAGTAGTGAGTGCAGAGTAGTGAGTGCAAAGTAGTGAGTGCAGAGTAGTGAATGGAGAGTAGTGAGTGCAGAGTAGTGAGTAGTGAGTGCAGAGTAGTGGGTGCAGAGTAGTGAGTAGTGAGTGCAGAGCAGTGAGTGTAAAGTAGTGAGTGCAGAGTAGTGAGTGCAGAGTAGTGAGTGCAGAGTAGTGAGTGCAGAGTGCAGAGTAGTGAGTGCAGAGTGCAGAGTAGTGAGTGCAGAGTAGTGAGTAGTGAGTTTAGAGTAGTGAGTGCAAAGTAGTGAGTGCAGAGTAGTGAGTGCAGAGTAGTGAGTGCAGAGTAGAGAGTAGTGAGTGCAGAGTAGTGAGTGCAGATTAGTGAGTGCAGAGTAGTGAGTGCAGAGTAGTGAGTAGTGAATGCAGAGTAGTGAGTAGTGAGTGCAGAGTAGTGAGTGCAGAGTAGTGAGTGCAGAGTAGTGAGTAGTGAGTGCAGAGTAGTGAGTGCAAAGTAGTGAGTGCAGAGTAGTGAGTGCAGAGTAGGGAGTAGTGAGTGCAGAGTAGTGAGTGCAGAGTAGTGAGTAGTGAGTGCAGAGTAGTGAGTGCAGAGTAGTGAGTAGTGAGTGCAGAGTAGTGAGTGCAGAGTAGTGAGTGCAGAGTAGTGAGTGCAGAGTAGTGGGTGCAGAGTAGTGAGTGCAGAGTAGTGAGTAGTGAGTGCAGAGTAGTGAGTGCAGAGTAGTGAGTGCAGAGTAGTGAGTAGTGAGTGCAGAGTAGTGAGTGCAGAGTAGTGAGTGCAGAGTAGTGAGTAGTGAGTGCAGAGTAGTGAGTGCAGAGTAGTGAGTAGTGAGTGCAGAGTAGTGAGTAGTGAGTGCCGAGTAGTGAGTAGTGAGTGCAAAGTAGTGAGTGCAGAGTAGTGAGTGCAGAGTAGTGAGTGCAGAGTAGTGAGTGCAGAGTAGTGAGTAGTGAGTGCAGAGTAGTGAGTGCAGAGTAGTGAGTGCAGAGTAGTGAGTGCAGAGTAGTGAGTGCAGAGTAGTGAGTAGTGAGTGCAGAGTAGTGAGTGCAGAGTAGTGAGTAGTGAGTGCAGAGTAGTGAGTGCAAAGTAGTGAGTGCAGAGTAGTGAGTAGTGAGTGCAGAGTAGTGAGTGCAGAGTAGTGAGTGCAAAGTAGTGAGTAGTGAGTGCAGAGTAGTGAGTGCAGAGTAGTGAGTAGTGAGTGCAGAGTAGTGAGTGCAGAGTAGTGAGTAGTGAGTGCAGAGTAGTGAGTGCAGAGTAGTGAGTGCAGAGTAGTGAGTAGTGAATGCAGAGTAGTGAGTAGTGAGTGCAGAGTAGTGAGTGGTGAGTGCAGAGTAGTGAGTGCAGAGTAGTGAGTAGTGAGTGCAGAGTAGTGAGTGCAGAGTAGTGAGTAGTGAGTGCAGAGTAGTGAGTAGTGAGTGCAGAGTAGTGAGTAGTGAGTGCAGAGTAGTGAGTGCAGAGTAGTGAGTGCAGAGTAGTGAGTGCAGAGTAGTGAGTGCGAAGTAGTGAGTGCAGAGTAGTGAGTGCAGAGTAGTGAGTGCAGAGTAGTGAGTAGTGAGTGCAGAGTAGTGAGTGCAGAGTAGTGAGTGTGGAGTAGTGAGTGCAGAGTAGTGAGTGCAGAGTAGTGAGTAGTGAGTGCAGAGTAGTGAGTGCAGAGTAGTGAGTGCAGAGTAGTGAGTGCAGAGTAGTGAGTAGTGAGTGCCGAGTAGTGTGTAGTGAGTGCAGAGTAGTGAGTGCAGAGTAGTGAATGCAGAGTAGTGAGTAGTGAGTGCAGAGTAGTGAGTGCAGAGTAGTGAGTAGTGAGTGCAGAGTAGTGAGTGCAGAGTAGTGAGTGCAGAGTAGTGAGTAGTGAGTGCAGAGTAGTGAGTGCAGAGTAGTGAGTGCAGAGTAGTGAGTGCAGAGTAGTGAGTGCGGAGTAGTGAGTGCAGAGTAGTGAGTGCAGAGTAGTGAGTAGTGAGTGCAGAGTAGTGAGTAGTGAGTGCCGAGTAGTGAGTAGTGAGTGCAGAGTAGTGAGTGCAGAGTAGTGAGTGCAGAGTAGTGAGTGCAGAGTAGTGAGTGCAGAGTAGTGAGTGCAGAGTAGTGAGTGCAGAGTAGTGAGTAGTGAGTGCAGAGTAGTGAGTAGTGAGTGCAGAGTAGGTAGTGCAGAGTAGTGAGTGCAAAGTAGTTAGTGCAGAGTAGTGAGTAGTGAGTGCAGAGTAGTGAGTAGTGAGTGCAGAGTAGTGAGTGCAAAGTAGTGAGTGCAGAGTAGTGAGTAGTGAGTGCAGAGTAGTGAGTAGTGAGTGCAGAGTAGTGAGTGCAGAGTAGTGAGTAGTGAATGCAGAGTAGTGAGTAGTGAGTGCAGAGTAGTGAGTGGTGAGTGCAGAGTAGTGAGTGCAGAGTAGTGAGTAGTGAGTGCAGAGTAGTGAGTGCAAAGTAGTGAGTGCAGAGTAGTGAGTGCAGAGTAGTGAGTGGTGAGTAGTGAGTGCAAAGTAGTGAGTAGTGAGTGCAGAGTAGTGAGTAGTGAGTGCAGAGTAGTGAGTGCAGAGTAGTGAGTAGTGAGTGCAGAGTAGTGAGTAGTGAGTGCAGAGTAGTTAGTGCAGAGTAGTGAGTGCGAAGTAGTGAGTGCAGAGTAGTGAGTGCAGAGTAGTGAGTGCAGAGTAGTGAGTGTGGAGTAGTGAGTAGTGAGTGCAGAGTAGTGAGTAGTGAGTGCAGAGTAGTGAGTAGTGAGTGCAGAGTAGTGAGTGCAGAGTAGTGAGTGCAGAGTAGTGAGTGCAGAGTAGTGAGTGCAGAGTAGTGAGTAGTGAGTGCCGAGTAGTGAGTAGTGAGTGCAGAGTAGTGAGTGCAGAGTAGTGA
Source organism: Lissotriton helveticus (assembly GCF_964261635.1). NCBI lineage: Eukaryota > Metazoa > Chordata > Amphibia > Caudata > Salamandridae > Lissotriton > Lissotriton helveticus. The sequence continues at coordinate 598,772,262 of NC_136073.1, read as the reverse complement.
GTAGTGAGTGCAGAGTAGTGGGTGCAGAGTAGTGGGTGCAGAGTAGTGAGTGCAGAGTAGTGAGTGCAGAGTAGTGAGTGCAGAGTAGTGAGCTGCCTCAAGTGAAGTACTCTGGTACCCAAGGATGACTAGCAAACAATATTATTCACAATGTTGCTTACTATTCAGCAACATTTGACAGTTTGCAAATCATCTTTATACAACAATTCAGAGTTTGATAACAAATTAATGTAACACATTGTAATATACAATGCCAATAGCTCAAACGTTAATGCTGGGAGACCTATTGCATTGTACATGCTTGTTTCTCTTTCTTTCTCTGGGTCAGAAGCTGATGAAAAACAGTCCCAAATATTAATGCATGTGGCCACCATGGGCCATCAGTGTCGGACTGGGATCATAATTAGGCCGAGGCACTCGCCAACAAAGTGGCCACATTCCAGAATTGTTCATTTGTTTTGTAGTTGGCCACTGGCAGAACAAGCATTCGGGCTGGACTGTTCTTATTGGTCACAGGGTCAAGACTGATTTGCATATGGCTGGGTCCAAACTGTAATGGCATGGTGAGCAAAAAAAACGATGGATTTCGGCCCAGATCCCTGTACTGGGGTGAAAGTATGACATTGTTCTGCATTCTGTCCATCAATTGTTCTTTTTTGCATTCCTTTTATTTTTGTTCTAGCCTTTAGTGTTGTTCTCTTACTGTTCCCTTTTTTAGGGGGTTTATGGAACACCTTTGTGTGCAAAATGCAATTCTACCATGTTCTTATGTCTGTACTTTATTTATTTAACAACATACATATCAATTAACGTAGAGCAAAAGTATTGGGGCACTAAACATACACATTAGTTATATGAACATATATTTCCTAGTCACAAGGAAAGTAAGGAATTTACGACGTTGCCACTGTTTTTTGTGGCAATTCTGCACTAAGTTCTGGACAGTGTGCAAGGGAAAACATTTTTATGTTTACATCGGTGTTTTAAACCGGTTTATTTTCCAGAAGCTTTTGCACAATGTACTTGGCATATGAAGAACTCCCGATTTAGCGTGACCCGATATACCCGCCCCATCTACAGCTACTGGAATGCATTTACAACAGCAGTATCACCTTCAGTAGTTCTGTGACCGAGCTTGATGGCAGTAAGGATAGTGATCGCTACCATAGCCTGCACTGTTTTCTTCCTGTCACTGCTGTTTTCAGCTTTTAGTAATAAGGAATGACATGGAAACGCCCATTCCACATGTTTGAGCTAACATCAATGGCTTGTGAATGATGGGAATTCTTGCTGGGGCGTATTGTAGTCTGCTACAATTGAGAGTACTGCCCCTCCACCCTAGTTGTGGGACTTAAATTTACCATGCAGGAAACAACGTGTAGACATTCAGTGGACAAAGGTCTCTGAGGCTGCCCTGCCTGCCACTACAGAGGTTGAAAGAATAGACTGACCAAACAGTGGGTGCACATGAATTTTATTTATTGACAGTCATTGTTCTTATAGAGTGTACTCCCAGCAAAAATTGTTCCTAGTAATAGTAAACGGTGGTGCTAACTTGAGCATATAGGTCTTTTTTGTAGAGCTGGGCACACAGACCGTTAATCTGGGGCCCTTTCGTTTTTGTGCTAAACCTCTTACGAAGGGGGTGCCGCAGGGCTCATTTCTCAGTCTCACACTAATGTGTATGTGGCCACCCTTGCAAAAATTATTCGAGATCATGGATTTGTTCCCTTTTCGGATGCGGACGATACTCCACTCCTTTCGTTTTACAACAGATCGGTCGCTCCAAAACATCTTTTTGCTGAAGGTATGCAAGTAATGTTTGATTGGCCTCCACCCTTACAGCGAAGGCAATACAACTTGGGTTTCTATCTGGACCATGCCCTAGCTATGAGAGATCAGATAGTGACTACCTCAGGCACCTGCTTCTATATGCTGAGCTTCTAGGGAGAGTGTTCCACCTCCTCCCTTTATCAGTATATAAGACCCTGATTCAAGCCCTGGTAGTCAGTCACCTCGACTACTGTAATGCCCTTTTGGCAGCAGCAAACAACACCGTGCTGAACAGGTTGCAAGTGGTTCAGAACACGGCAGCATGTCTGGCCCTCAATATGCCTCCTAGAACTTCATCTCTCCCATTGTTGAGACGCCTTCACTGGCTCCCCATTCGTAAAAGAATTCAGTTTAAAATCTGCTGCATGGTCCACAAAACAATCAATGATAGAGATTCCATGTACCTTGCCGAAAAACTCGTTCATTACCTACCAAGCAGATCTCTGCACTCTGGAGAGAAGGCTCTGCTAGTTTTCCCCTGATTTAACAAACTCACTTCCTGTGGGAAAACCTTTACCTACCTTGCCCCTCGATACTGGAACTCGCTCCCCATTAACCTGCGTAAGTTCCTGAATTTTCTTAAGTTCTGTAAACTCCTAAAATTGGAACTTTTTAACAACTGGTCGCCTGTTCCAGCCTCCATACATTGGTTTATAGCGCGGAGATACCCCTTCGGGGGTGAGTCCAGCGCATTATAAATTCTTCATTCATTCATTCATAGTCCCTTTACTGCTCTATGGGTGATCCGACGAATGAGATCCTTGTTTGTAACTGACTGTTTTAACAGATACCTATATTTTTACTAATCTGTAATTCTCTTACTGTTTTGTTGTTTTCAGACCCCTTTGATGATCCAGGAACCATCATGGATAGCCTAATGAAATTTTTGAAGAGCATCAAATCTACACAAGTGGGCTTTAACAATTCAGTTTCTGAGGGACCTAGGCGTGAATCATATTTTGTGCTTCCTAAATGTGAACCTGAGAATGTTGAAGGTAAGAAATACTCACTATCTGTGACGCTCTTATGTCTCTCTACACTCAAAAACACAATTTTCATTATCTTTACATATCTCAGAGTCTCACGAGAAACACATCCTTTAATTAAAACGCACACTCACACCTGTGAGTCTGGGATTCCATTTATGACCAGGAAAATCTTTGATTGTGGCAGTTACTTTTCTTTTTTTTCTTTTTTAGTTATTTGATTATGTATTGATATATTCGGGCTGCTGCCAAAGGACTTTTATCGTTTGTGAAATGATTTATAACTCAGCTTTGCATGTGGCAGAGAATCTGCTCAACTTCCCTATAGGTTAGGACCACTCATTGTTCATCTGCATTCCCTCTAAATCTCTGCGTCCGAGTAGCCCACCTAAAAAACAGATACTCTCTTCCTCCCTCAGGGTTAGAGCATCACTGTCAGGCTTTTTGTGCTCAGATTACCCATTCATGATTCACTTCACAGACACCAATGCCTGACAGACAACATAGCAAACATGCTGTTTTCTAGAAATCATAGTGTGGTTGTGAGGAGGTGGGTCTAAAGGGTGTTGGAGGGGGTTTGGGATTAGACAGGTAGAGGCCACCTCCTTGATTCACCAAGGTTGAAGAAAGATGATGGCTTTCCTTGCTTCCGCTCCTGGTGCAAAACAGAATGCGATCAGTTGGTGGGTAGATCAGGATGTGAAGTGGCAGATGTAATAATCTAAAACAAAGAAAGGCTAGTTGTTTAGCCCGTGTCAGATTCGCATTCTTTTAAAATAATTTTTCGGTGTCATAACTGGATCACAGAAGACATTAAACGAGGACCCTAATTTATACCATGGCCTCAAATATGATCCAGCAAATTATAGGCCCATAAGTCTCATCAACGCTAGCCAGAACATTTTCTGTTAGCTGGTTTTGGATTGCTTGCAGGCCTGGATTGAGGACAACAAGATACTCTCTGTTCCAGGCCATGTTTCGCTCCCGAACCAGCAAAATCGAGCAGGCTTTCAGGCTTCAGTTTATAAGAAGGTAAGAGGTCGACAGGAACAAGGAGTAGCTTATACATTGCTTTCGTCGACCTTAGGACAGCTTTTAATATGGTCCCTAGAACTTAAAACTTTGGTCCACCCTCAAGGCTATAGGGTTACCTGGTTCGCTGTATGATATCATAACTAGACTCCATTGTGATAATTTCGCTCAAATCCGTTGGGGAGTAAATGGCGAAACCACTGAACATCTTGGATCGATACGGGAGTTATGCCCCACACTATTCCTGATCTATATCAACAGCTGTGTTTATTCCCTTAAGGACTGCGAAAATTTCTCCCTGATCCTCGGGTGTACCAAAATTCCAGCGTTATTGTTCGCAGACAACACACTGCTGATCTCATAATCCCCAGTGGGCATAAAGACTTATTTTAAGGTTTCAACCATTCTGTATTACTTCTTTCCTGACTATCAATGCATCTAAAACCAGGTTTATGGCAATATACCCACATAGGGGTTACAGAAGGGCACTTTCCCTAGAGGGGTTTAAACTGTAGAGTTCTCGATTTTGATTTATCACTGAATTTCGGATTTCCACTTCCAATTCTTGGGACAGCCAAGTTTCCCAGAGTATACTCACATTAAACCTCAGGACTGCTGCTATCTAAAGATTAGCTGGCAAGACCTCTTTCCACCCCGTTTCTCCACTCTTAGAAGTCTGAAGAGCCCAGGCAGTAGCAGCCACTGCCTACGGTATTGAACTCTGAGGGCATAGAAAAGTAACTTGCCCTCCTCCTAGGTATGGCTTAAACCCCTAATGTATTGGTTACGTGTTTGGTCTATTCCAGAGTTGTGCAACTACAGAGTGGGTTTGAGTAACATCTTGGGTAGGTAAAAAGTGGGGCCTTGTTGCCATGGCTGTTATATTAAACAGTCCCTCCATTCCTGTGGGATGCAAGAGCTCTGGGTAGATACTGCAGCCATTACATCTTCCTCTGCCACAAACTGCAGTCTCTTTATTGAGAACATGAGGTGCTGAAGCTGATAAACCAGCTAAACCCGGGGTTCTGTAGTGATCGTTTTATTGGGTTCAAGCCCATCCTGGCTTTTGAGCCTATATGGACCATACTGACCCTCACTCCACTAAAGCCTTTCACATAAGGTTTAGATTTGTCACCCTTTCTTTGGCTTCATTCACTTCCAAATGGAAAAGTGGCTCGGGGGAGGGGGCTGGAGGAGAGGAGCACCCTCTGGCCATCATGTAATGGGTGCGTGGAAGTATCACTTGCTGTTTTTTTTGCCTCTTAAACTCGATGCAGCGTAGGCGCTAGATTATCCCCTTTCTGTGCTTGATAGCAATGCACCAGTATAAGAGAATTTGCAGGGTTTACACTTTGTCCACCATTGTGTTTTCAATGGCTACGTTTCTAGAGAGTTCTATGATTTTATGTAATTTGTTATGTTGTCACTTAAGTGAGCCCACATTGTATTTTAAATGTTGTCTTGTTATTAACTGAACTCTTAATTGGGCTTATGTACTGCAGTCCATCTGTATTGTTCCTTTTAGCCATGTGAGATGTTGGTATGATTGTGTTCTATTGGATTTTGTCATTGGTTATTTATTGTGGCCTTCACCCAAAACTAAGACTTTCTTTTATATGTGGAGAAAGTAGGTTAATTTTCTTTTCTTTTATAATTCTTTTCTGGAAGATTTTGAAGCCCACAATTACAAAGGATATAGTAATTTCAAATAACATATCAAGATCAGAAACCAAGTTTGACAATGAAAATTACCAGTGCTGCGGGTTTGGGGGTGACGTTTAGAGTAGATACAACCACCTACTTCGCATTGCCAAAGTTGATGTGCAATGGGGAATTTGGCGCCTGATACGAGTGGGCGCATTCAAAGACCCATTATTTTTCCAATACATAGCTCTTACTGAGCATTCGCTTTGAATGCAGCTCCCAAACCATCAACCACCTGTAGCATATCCCGACTGGTGAATACAATCTGATTGCGTTAGTAGCTGAGCGCTGGAACACCAATGAGATACATTAATACCAACAAGGATGAATGTCAGAGGATGCACGAACTGCTCAAACATCCACAGTAAAGGTCTTCCGTTTATATGCATCCTGGGAGTAGAAACACATGACCAATTAAATGTATTGATCTAGCCATTTTTCTCTGATTCCTTCTTAGGCAGAGTTAGTTTAATTAATCTTTGTCAAAAGTAGAATTTGATAACCTACTTGTAGTCCTCAATAGAAATTCCCAAGGAAACTCCCCTGCTAAAAAGACAGAGAAGGGCTTGTCTTGATAGCAGTGGCCATTTTTAGACAACTGACAACAGCTAGTTTCTGCTTTAACTCATGTATGGAAGGTTCTGATGTCATTTGTTTACATTTTCCAGGAGAGCCTGAAACTGAGAAAGTCAGATTGATTTTTCACTTTAACTACAACTGTTACATTGAATTACAACTGTTACATTGAATTACTGAGTTAGACATTATTCTGTTTGCATAAATGCAAGTTGGAAGAAGAAATACAATGGATAAATTATGAGGTTATCTATAGGTAGAAGTAGTCTAAGGGACCACAGCATATGTTTTGTTTCTTTGTTTTTTGCTAGAGAATGGGAACTCCATATTCAGGTTCATCAAAAGAAAATCTACTTTACAGAATTGTTTCCTAATTTATGAGTAACAGTGGCCTTCCGTGAGGGACAGCAAGAAACAGGCAGCACTTTCTGAACTAAGGAAGTTGCAGAAATGTTATAATGCTGTTCTCATGCACAGCTTACCACGCCTTCACCAGCTGATGTCATTTGGCTAACATCATATGAGTGCAAACAAAAAATCCTGGGCCTGATTTGATAAAAAAAATTTTGCTGAGCACCCAACATAGAGCCCATTATGGAGCAATTCTTTGGATTAGGTGCAGATGCCTTGAAGATGACTAAAGTGGATTACTGGTGCATGTAGAAGGATGCTTCAAACACTGACAAACTGGTTCGAAAATAAGTCAAAATATTTAAATTGCCTATGTCCACTGCTGGGCTGAAGTCCAGCATTCTTACCAAAATCTGCAGCCATACTCTTCGGATTCAGAACCTTTTCTCCCGTTCAGTGAGACGCTCTTTGGATTCATTTCTAGCTGCCTCGGAGAATCCTTTTATGAGCCCAGCAACCCACAGACAAATTGCACTTTGCCTTAGGTTAACGGCCTCTAATCCACAGCCCTTGTACTCTCATCCCTCGCCAGAGAGGCTAGTGGTTCAACCCTCGTTTGCCTATGTGAATCCAAATGCCTTTCCCATGGATCTTCAAGATTGGAAGTTGAAAATACTTGACTGTATGGGTCGAAAAGATTTCTCTTCTGGCACTCTGGCCCTCCTCCAACCCCACATGCCTGCTCAGCTGACACGTCCACCCTTTTCGGGACTTGGTAAAATGGTTATAATTAATCTTGCTGAATATTAAAAAGCCTTTTCCAAATGATGTGGCCAATGATGGTCATGATTCCTTAGTCAGGCGTGGTGGCTCAGTCCATGACTATGGCAGTTATACCTACCCCACCACACCACAACATTCTAGTAGGCAAGAGGGTCTCTCACTTTTTGATCACTTGAATGATTATTACAACAGATCCCTGGGTAGTCCAGTTTATCCACAAGAGATACACCCTTCATTGATTCCCTCTCCCCTGGACTGAACTTTTCATGCAGAACGTGCTGGCACACACATTGATCTTGGAGGCAAACGTTTTTGCCCTTCTCGTTAAAAGGAAGGATTAGAGGAGTGAGAAAGAGGACTTTATTCCCTTCAGTACTTGCTTCTTGGAAAGCACGGAGGCCTCCAACGTATCTTGGATCTCCTCCTTTTTTAAATATTTTTTATTTCTTCTTTCGATAGGACAAGTTCAAACAGTTGCCCCTAAGCCACGTTCTGCTGGCCATCAGTGCACGGATTGGTTGGTATTCAGGGATCTCCAGGATGCCTATTGTCATTTACTGATCAATCCTAATTATTATGAAGAACTCTGCATTTTCCGTTTGTGTTTCTACCTTTATAGTCTGATGACCGCTCAGACTTTGGTGGCATGATTCAATAGGTCCGGTGTCCATACTTTGGAAACGGCTTGGTGCAGGTAGGGACTCCTGCATCACTTCCAGAGCATTATTAGCATTCTATGAATGTCCTGCATGGCTTAGGCTTTACCATCAATGTCGAGAAGCCATGCTCATCCCTATGCAGGGACTGACCTTCATCAATACAGTTTTGGAAATGACCTGCTGCAGTTCTTTGCGTGTACAATTCTGATATTTCTGTATTAGGACTTGAACCTACTTCTGCAAGTCCTATGCCTGATATGCTTGATGGCCTCCTGTTAGTCCTGCACACCAGATGGAAAAGGAGGGCCCTTCGGTGGGGCCTGAGGTAGCAAATACCAGCACCAGATGAGTCTTTTGACTTGGGTACAGAGTTTCTAATCAGCTCTCCAGAACTGCACTTCCAACTTGACTGTGGGTCCAGACAATGTCCTAAGTCTAACCACACTGCATTCGCAGTCCCGTTCCGATCGAAACCTGCCTCCCATGTGTGGATGGGCCTAACACTTCATTGGAACAGACCAAAACTATAAATAACCATGTGAAAATGTCATTAACACTACATGGTCTTCACACGGTGCACGTTTTGACTGGTCCCTGTTGCGAATAATAGGCCTACCCACACAAGTGGGTAGTGTTGGTATTGGGTAAAATGTGGAAAACCTAGGTGGTAGGAATTTTGTGGCTCCTCAAAATTGCTGGATCTTTCCCTGGCATACATTTGAAGAAAATCCATGTTTTATCCAAAGTTTGACATTTGGAGGGCATTCTGGTTATGAAAACGTAGTGGGGTCCATGCAAGACACACAACCCAGAACTCCCCTGGGTGTCTAGTTTTGGAAATGTTTGAATCAGAGAGGTTTCTGAGGGTCTCAGCCGACTCCGTGCCCAAGTGCTGCAGCTACCCACATCACCAGAATGATTTAATTTGCAAGGGAAAATCTTAATGTTTTCAAAGATTTTACCCTATGAATTGTTTCATGGTTGATACACATGGAAATATAATTAAAGCTGAAGCTCAGTTGTTGGCTCTGGGTAGCGCTTATTTTTGGACGGTCTACAAACTTGTGACCGTAAGAATTTGACAGAGGTAACCGTATATTAGTTGTGTAAGTCAGTCATCAGAGCACAAAATTACAGATAAAACTGTCACCTAGTGCTATTTTTGCATACTTACATTATTTTTCAATTTCATTGATTCAATTCTTTAGGTAAAACCATGAGTGAGCTTCTCAAATTACTCTTTGCTCAATACCTGATTTTGTCTACTTTTCAGAAATGTATAACTTTCCTGGTTCACTGAAAAAACATAGGATTCAGATGTAAGTAATCCAGACCTTTATTTGTATGAACCATCAACCAACCTGTCAGCCAACTGCCCATCATAGAATTTGCACCACTATCGAGACTGTTTGGAATGTTGATACCATCACAACATTCGAATTCCCACAAGGCAGGATATTACACCTCTTCCTACCTTAAGTAACACAATAAAAACAAATATACAAGTTATAGATAAGTAATGGAAAGAATAACAACCAAATAACACTAAATAGAACAGAACATATCAATTTTACAATGCAAGAAAATATTTTTGTTGCTAAAATAAAATAGAAACCTAGAACAAAAATGAATGAATTTCAAAATCTTCAAACCACTGAGGAGTTTTAGTTTGTCTTCTCAACCCGCTGTTCGGTTCCACATTCATTCTTACTGCCTTGCTATCATGCGCTCTACGAGACAAATTCAGGCACCTTCACCACCTTCTTCCCGGTTCTATACATTTTCATAACTCAACAAAACAGTATACAAATCCACCCTTCCTACTTGGACTCCCATTTCATATGAACCCAATTTCTAACTTTTAATTTTACATGGATTCCCTTCGACCACAAACTGTTATCTTCCTTCATTCCCTTTTCCTTTCCACACCCTAAAACAACAAAGCCCTAAGCTTCCTTTTTGTCTTCCAAACATTCAAAAACTGCTTCAGCAGTGACCTTAGCGATGATTTTAGCTACCAGCTGTCAAGAATAGTAATCTATGATTGCAATGGCATACTTGGGATACTTACTCGAGATATTGTTTGGACCAGTTATATCCATAGCAATTTTTTTCCTTGGTGCGTTATCTTTGTCACTTATTTATTGCTCCCGGCACAGGGAACACACTCCCTAATACTCTAAACCATTTCAAAGTCAACCCCGGCCCTCAACACCCTCCTCTAATGTGATGTGTAGTGGCACCCATCCCTATCTTACCTTTGTGTGAGAACTTCACAATGCATTCTCTCAAACCTTCAGGGGCAACCAGCGACTCGCTTCTCAGTGTCATTTTATCAGAACTTGAAAGTTCTGTGCTCTCATTACTGAAGGACTCTTTTTGGTCAGAAGCACGACCCATTGCAGGCCATCACTCTATCATGTACTTTTGCACTTCCTGCAGCCCCATATCCTCCCTCATTGCATTCACCCTTTCCTCATGAGAAATTTGCCCTTCTGAAATTTCATCCTCCCGAGCAACCAGAAATGTTATCATGTGGCTAAGTTGGGCCCAAAGAGAAACGCTGCCATTTTACATAAACACGTTTTTTAAAGTTGTTTTTTCCTTCACACATTTACTTTTAACACACATTTGTTTGCGTGATTGTGTAGGATTAGTTTCCATGAAACTACATTTGCTTACAAATTCCACTTCGCGAGAACACCATCACAACACCTCGAACATCTCATGCAATGTCTGGACATACATTGTGCGAATGTGATTGTTTATTGTTTGTCCATGCGGCGACCCAGCTATCAATAGATGATAAACAATGGCGGCCTGTCTAAGATCTCGACTCCGGAGAAAGGATGCTTTTCGTTATAAATAAATAAGCATTTCCGGGTTGAGTCAGAGGAGCACTTGCTGTTATTGCGAGATACTACACATTGACGTCTCAGCCCAGCTGAGCTGCTTGCTGATCCCTCTACGTGGAGGGATGTCCAACCTGTAACCAAGATGGGGACCTACATACTTTACCTTCAGGTAATGGGGGTTGGATCATCCAACAGGGGATTCTGGGCAGGATACACGCACACACACACACCCTAGTCATCTAGGTTAAGGAATGCATAGTAAGAGTAAGCTATAGCTATATATTTTTATATATGCTTGCACATATACATTGTCTTAGCAAGATGGTGGGATTGTTCATTCTGTTCACTGTGCTTATATTGCTAACTGCTTTTATCTGCTTCTGTCTATTGATCAGGGTTGTCCTGTTCTGTCGTTGCCAAGCCATTTCCTACCTTTCTAGGTTTTAGGGGTACTTTTGGTGGCACTGCGAGCAAGCTGGTCTCTAGGAAAATATCTCCTGAGGGGGTGCACGGAATCAGTCCAATGTTTATGTGGCCCAATAAACACGCAGTTTCTACTAGAAAGTAGAAACTACACAACAGTTTCTCATCCCCAGGCTCATTTTCCAGAATACCCTTCACCGGCAGGTGAGAAAAGCAATCTACTAGAACATTTTATTTCTATGAAGGTACTTCTTCTTAAAATGAACAGCCTCAGGAGGCAATGCGCGATTCTTGCAGAAGATCCTATTGCTTCCTTGATAGTAAATGAAAATGTATCACAGGGTGATAATCTGTCCGTGGTTCCTCGCGTGCATAAGGCCCGCACTGGGGGCCGCTCCTTTGGCTTCAAGGCACCTCAGTTGTGGAACTCCTTACCACTGGCGTTACGCAGTACTCCTAATTTGCTTCAATTTAGGAAGAGCTTGAAGACATGGCTTTTTAATGCTTAGTTGTTTTCTGGGGGGTTTTTCTTTTCTGTATTGTTTCGTGTTATGTTATTACACACTGAGTTGTTTGTGGAAAGCGCCGGGACACTCTGTCGGAGTAGCCGTGCGCTATATAAATACAATTTAACATAACATAACATAACATAAATACCTCACACAAACTTTCTAAAATGACTTACCCCTCACCAATATGCCAGTGCTTCATTCTCGGTGGTGGCGTAATTGTTGTCAGCATCCCACTATGGTCGAGATCCATATTGTAATTGTAATTGTAAAAATATTTGTTAAGCGCGGTTGCTGCCCGTAGGCGTCCAAGCGCTGAGTAGAAGCATGGAAGAGACGGGAGGCTAAGGTACATAGGATTTGGCAAACAGCAGTGTCTTTAAGTTTTTTCGGAATGAGAGGAGGTCTGGGTTAGACCGGAGTGAGAAGGGGAGAGCATTCCAGAGCCTGGCGGTGTTCAAAGAAAACAGCCTGCCCCCAGACCTGGCTCGCTTCACTCTGGGGACAACGGCGAGGAACGCCTCCGTCGACCGAAGGTTCCTGTTAGGGTGGTAGGGGGTGACAAGGTCGGTGTTAATGGCTGGACCGGTTTTCCAGAAGGCGCGGTGCGCCAGGCATAGCGCCTTGAAGGCCACTCTCTGCCTCACTGGCAGCCAGTGAAGACCTTTTAAAGCAGGTCTGGCTGACTGAGTGCGTGGAATCTTCAGCAGGGTGCGTGCTGCACAGTTTTGAACAACCTGCAATTTTCGGAGGGTCATCTCAGGTGCCCCCACGTATAGGGCATTGTTCGAGTCCAGGCGAGACTGGATGAGACCCTGTATCGCCACCTTTTTGGCCTCTAGGGGAAGTAGCGGGAGAACCTTCCTCAAGATTCTAAGTAGGCCAAAACAGGTGGCGGACAGTTTTGTGGCCTGGGTGGAGAAGGAGAGGTTGTTGTCCAGCCACACTCCCAGGCTCTTAACACTTTCCTTAGGGGTGGGGGGGGGCCTAGTGTACTGGGCCACAAGGAGGTGAAAGGCACAGGAGAGGTTGGGCCTAGGAGCATGAGCTCCGTCTTTTCTCCGTTTAGTTTTAGGGAGGAGTTGGTCATCCATCCCTTAACGTCCTCTAGGCATTTTAGCAGGTCGGATGGGGAATGCCCGTTGTTCCCCGTGGCCAGCGAGACCACAAGCTGGGTGTCGTCGGCATATGACACGATTTTAATGCCATATGGTTCGACAACACCCGCCAGCGGCCCCATGTACACGTTGAACAATACAGGGCTCAGGGAGGAGCCCTGTGGTACTCCGCAGCTCAGAGGTTTGCTCGAGGACATCGTCTCTCCATCGAAGATCTGAAACGACCTCCCAGACAGAAAGGAGTCGAACCACCTTAGAGCGTCACCAGAAACTCCGATGTTGCAGAGACGGTCCAGCAAGGTGGTATAGCTGACCGTATCGAAGGCGGCACTTAGATCGAGGAGGATCACTGCCACTGATCCTCCCTGGTCCAGTATCCTTCTAGTTTCTTCGGTGACCGCTAACAGGGCGGTTTCCGTACCATGCTTCGGTCTGAAGCCTGTCTGGGATGTGTGCAGTAGAGAGTGGTCCTCCAGGAACTGGACCAGCTGCGCGTTTATATACTTCTCTAACACCTTGCTCGCCCAAGGGAGAAGTGAGATGGGGCGGTAGCTGGAGTGGTCATTAGGGTCCAGGCTGGGTTTCTTCAACAGTGCCCGTACCATGGCCTGCTTCCAAGCTGTGGGGACTGAGCAAGTGGAGATGGATGTGTTTAGAAGATCCAGGATTACAGGCAGGGTGGCTTCGCTTGCCTGCATCAGGATTTCTGGGGGAGCAGGGTCACAAGGAGAGCCCGACTTGACTTGTCGTGCCACCTTGCTTAAAGTGTCGAGGTCCAGAGGGGGGAAGTGCTCGAGGGAAGGCTGGTCTGGGTGAAGAAGTGGTCTGGGGGGAAATGGATTAATTGCATCCGGGGTGGTGGCTGCAGTTGAGAAGGTAGAGTAAATTTTTAGAACTTTGTTGTGGAAGAAATCCGCGAGCTCATTGCATTGGTCCTGGGTTTTGTTAGGAGGGGGTGCCGTGTTGGCACTGGAACATTGCTTTATAATTTGAAAAATTTCTTTGGGCTTGGATTTCGCTTCTAGTATTTTCTCAGAGTAGTGGGTTGCCTGGGCCGTTCTGATCCCTTCTTTGTAGGCTTTAATCGCCTCTTTGTAAGAAGCCTTTTTATCTGGGAGGAAGTCTAGACGCCAAGCTCTCTCTCGTTGCCTGCAAATGCGTTTTAGCTGTCTTAGAGAGTCAGAGAACCAGGGGGCTGATTTCTGTAGTCTCTTCGAGGAGGATCTGCGAAGCGGGAGGATCGAGTCTAGCGAGTGGGTGATCCAACTTTCATAGTTGGCGTTTGCCACATTGGGGTCTAGGCAGGGTAGCGGGCGAGTGGAGTCCAGGTTATGCAGCCAGGACTCCAGTGGGAGTTTTGACCAGTTCCTCCTGGTGGTAACTTGGGGCTGTAGCTGGGGAGTTTTATGTTTGACCCAGGTGAATGGGACCAAAAAATGGTCCGACCATGGAAGGGGGGTGGGTTGGTCGGCAGTTAGATCCCGACAGTTGCTAAATATAGGGTCAAGTAAATTGCCCTTTTCATGGGTCGGGGCTGTAACCAGTTGGGACAGTTGGAGGGCTTCCAGGTCATCGAGTAATTCCTTGGCAATGTGGTCTGAGGGGGAGTTAAAGTGGAGATTGAGGTCCCCTAGGATCGTGTGGTTGGCGGAAGAAAGAATTCTTTCCGCTATAATTTCTGGAAGAGCCCTATGGAACAGTTTAGCAGGCTCTGGGGGCGGTAGATCAGGGTGCCGGAGAAAGAGCTATTTGCATTGAACTCTATGCAGAATGCAACACTCTCACACTCAGGGATAGTTTCTGCTGTAGTACGGCATCGGTACTGGTTCTTCAGAATGATCGCCAGACCTCCGCCTCTCCCTGCAGGTCTATCCACTCTAGTGATATGGTAGCCTACGGGTAAGGCTTGAACCACATCTGGTTCAGAGTGAGCAGTGAGCCACGTTTCTGTCAGGAAAACCGCGTCTGGCTTTTTCTCCTCGAGCAGCATGGCAATCTGTAAGCTGTGTTTAGGTAAGGAGCGGCAGTTTAACGCGTACATATGGTACGTTTGTGCCTCGGCCGACGGGGATTTGCGAAAGAAGTGTTTGCACCCCGAGCATTGGGCGGGTAGCTCTGTGGGAGCAAAGATATGGGAGCACTGGGGAGTGGCAGTCCTACCTATGCTGTATAAGATCGCCGAGCTGTAGGTCATGCTCTGGGTGGGGTGGGAGCCAAGGATTGTGGCCCCGGGTCCCGGCTGGTCGCGGACGGGCGCAGACGGGCTTGCCTTAGGCGCGCCTTCGGCGCGCAAACGGCGCTCCCTCTGCGCTCGTCCGCTGCGCTTCCTATAAATGCACATATTTAACCCAGAGGGGGGTGTGGCCTAAGTGGGCGTGGTCAGCGTGCACGCCTGGTCTGATGGCGGCCGCTGGGGATGGTGAGAAGCGTGACAGCGTTGAGATCGGCTGTGCGCTCACGAGATAGCAGTTCCTGGCGGTGGTGCAGGGTTAAAAACACAGAGTAAGTGACACCACGCAATTTCTAAAATAAGCTTCGTTTTTTAAAATTTTCAGCAAGTGTCTGCAAAATACAGTAGTACCTCCAGCTCCCGGCTTTCCGCCTCAGGAACTGGGTCAAAAAGTGTACAGAAGCGCTAGTGGTCAGCGCTTTTGTAGATCAATCGGGGGGCGTGGCCTAAGTGGGCGTGGTCAGCGTGCACGCCTGGTCTGATGGCGGCCGCTGGGGATGGTGAGAAGCGTGACAGCGTTGAGATCGGCTGTGCGCTCACGAGATAGCAGTTCCTGGCGGTGGTGCAGGGTTAAAAATACAGAGTAAGTGACACCACGCAATTCTAAAATAAGCTTCGTTTTTTTAAATTTTCAGCAAGTGTCTGCAAAATACAGTAGTACCTCCAGCTCCCGGCTTTCCGCCTCAGGAACTGGGTCAAAAAGTGTACAGAAGCGCTCGTGGTCAGCGCTTTTGTAGATCAATCGGGGGGCGTGGCCTAAGTGGGCGTGGTCAGCATGCACGCCTGGTCTGATGGCGGCCGCTGGGGATGGTGAGAAGCGTGACAGCGTTGAGATCGGCTGTGCGCTCACGAGATAGCAGTTCCTGGCGGTGGTGCAGGGTTAAAAACACAGAGTAAGTGACACCACGCAATTTCTAAAATAAGCTTCGTTTTTTAAAATTTTCAGCAAGTGTCTGCAAAATAGAGTAGTACCTCCAGCTCCCGGCTTTCCGCCTCAGGAACTGGGTCAAAAGTGTCATATGCCACAGCGACCTCCTTACCTTCCCTAATTTGCATTGAAACAGCCCACATTCCTACCATTGCTTAATATGAGGATATACCAGAGCATTAAATAGCAACCTGATTCCAAAAACTCCAGAACTTCCAAATAAATGTAGAAAAATACACCGTATGCAATTCTGCGAGTGCAAGAAGGAGAAATCTGTCATCTAGGTGAGAGGAACCACTAATACTGTGGCACCAAATTCCAGTAACGCAGTTTCCCAAATCCAGTCTGTAATGGGAAACAAATTTAGATGAAGTAGCCCATGTTGGGCTACTTTAATGATATAGCTGATTAAAGCTCTACAAGGTTCTGCCATGGACGCAGACATTACCGTTGTAGTTCTTCCGCTTTGTACATTCCCCAGTAAGGCTGTGTCCTGAAAACCATAGGCCTTATAGATAAACATTTTAATGCATCTACTCAAAGTCACAGATGAATATTTTTGTCATTATTGAAAAATACCATAATTAACAAACAGGTTTTTGCACTGTTTATAATCCTGTGTCCTATTTCAAATAGATGTTTGCTACTCTTAAAAGATCCATGCATGCAAGGAATGTTCTTCAGGTGTAAAAGGCAATCTAAAGAAAGTTAGAAGAGTTATTTCTTGCTACTAATGGAAGGAAGACATCACCTTAGCACTGAATCATGGCACTAACTTAAGAACCAACCTATTAGGAAACATTTTCAAATAATGAGGCTCAAAGTTCAGTGAACCTAACTCAACCACTAGGAGCTTGAGTTATAGCTACAAAACAGAAAACTTTCTGCATCAGATGTTTCAAATCCACATGTGGAAAGTGCAAAGGCATGGGATTGTATATCGTTAAGTAATTCCCAGGATAGGTTTGATGGTTTAACTAATGATATGATCAACAAAAACTCTTTTTAAAAGCCTACTGTGTAAGGAATCCATGGCTGGAATGCCCGATGGAGTTTTAACTGCTCTTAATAGTATTGGTTGGATCTTCAAAGTAGTAACTGCTAAGCGGGTATAGAATTCATCCTGAAGGAACTGAATTGACAATTTTGATTTGCAGTTTGAAGGATTCAAAGATTTATCACAGCAACATTTAGAAACGGTTGGCCAATGGTGATCATATGGTTTTCTGGTAGCTAATGGCTTGATTTCTGTACTGACATTGCTAAGGAAGAGTAGATATCCAACATCTTCTCTCACCAATCGTAGTGTCACTTTCACCCTTCAGCCTGCAGCCAGTAGCAGAAGGGGTGCTCAAGGAGGGCTGTGATCTACTGAAATGACTCACTGCAGCACCTTAGACATCATTCAGAGCACTGGAAACCACTTCATCCTTGGTCAAAAGAGGACCACCAACGTCTGATCTACCTGCTTTCTCCGAAGATGAGCTAACAGCTTGATGATTAATGAAAAGAGAGCAAAGACAAACCACAGTAGAGGGGGCCAAGGACATGTTAGAGCATCCATTCGCCAACAAGCCTTCTCCTGAAATTTGGGTAGTAACCTGGGCAGCAGAGTATTTCCGGGATTGGCAATAAAGTCTAATTGTGGAATTCTTAACAGTGGTCATATTTCCTCAAAAATATAAGCGGTCCGACAGAATTCATAAAAAAGGAAGCTGCCTAGTCTGGCTGCTAGAATATTGTCCTTTCCATGAATGTTGGCTGCTGATGAAGAGACCAAATTATTGTCCAACTGATTATCTGGTAAGTTAAGGTTGCTAGACACAGAAAACCTGGTCTCAGCCGCTTATTGATGATGTAAGAGTTTGTCTGTCACTATATTGTCTGTCCTCACCACCACTACTTGGTCTTGAAGGAGATAAGTGGAGAAGTGCATTAAAAATTGCTCACTTCTCCTTCCAATTTGAAGTAAGGGGTCTGTCCTTTAGAAGCCCTTTCCCCTGTATTATCTGGTGTCCAAGAGTTGCACCCCACCCTACATTGCTCATGCTGATTGCAACAACAATTGGAGAGAGCATGGCTAAGGAAATTTCTCTGCCTTTGTGGAATTCATCCCGCCACTGTAACTATTCTAAAATGGTGTTTGATATAGGTAGAAGATCCTCCAGGTTTGGCTAAACTCGACCTCAGAGTCCAGAAGGTGAAGTGCTAGAGAACTTAAGTGTCAATGAGTCAAATTACCATAAAGATCCATGATATCTGTAATAAAAGGACTCTGTAAACCCTCTTAAAAACGTTCATTATCCTCTAAAAATGTCCCTTAAAACTAAGAATTCAATCTGTGGCCTTGAACATGGAGCCAGTACCCTACAGAACCAGAGCTTCGTTTTCTGAAGTTGTGCCACAAACTTTGTATCGTGAGTGCTCTTATCTGTAGCATAATCATAAATCCCAATAACATCTGGAAACTGGCTTGAATACATTCCTGCTTCTTTGTTGGAATCAATTGAAACTTCTTGTGATTAAGAAACCACGATTCATCTGAGTCTGACAAACTACCCTATGTGTTCCTGGACAATGGTTTTGTAAAAATACGTAGATTAATCAAACATTCAGATAGCGGTGACTCCAAATCCCCATGCTTCGAATGAGAGCTACAGTTGGTGCCAACTCCTTCATGAATACTCTTGGAAAGGATGTAAAGCCAAGGGGAGAACTCGGAATTGCCAATGCTGACGCTCCACAAAAAACCTCAGGTTCTTTGGATGAGAAGGTAGAATGGGAACACAAAGGTAATAGTCTCTGGTATCCTGTGCTGTCATCCAGTCTCCTGGAGTGACTAGTGGAATTATGCATGGAAATGTCTCCATATTGAATCAAGTCTGCATATAAACTGATCTGATTTATTTTCTTCCGATTGATTATTAGCCTGAAACACCCAATGAATTTTGTACCAGAAACACAGTACAATCGTTTTGTTCCTCTTTAGTTTTGGAACAGGACAGATCACATTCTCTGATAGAAGTTCTTAGATTTCTTGAGTCAAAAGCCATTTGTTTCACAGGAGCTTGAGAATAGGAATCATGTGCCGCACTGCAGTCTAAGGCGATTTCCTCAATCTCCAAAGAGTAGACCTGTTTTTTTGCAGAAGCCAAACATCAGAAGCATCTTCTCGCCAAATCTGATGAAAATATTTGAAGGCGACCTCAGTATTCCAGCATGGAACACTTTTCAGGCTTCAGAGGAGGAGCGGGAGGTCTTGTGTTTTGGCCACTAAATAAAAAGGGCTGGATAAACCAAATAGAATTTTCACAAACACCTACTCCTTGATGGTCTGCATGAAGGAACAGGTTTGAGATTAATCTTGAACAACTGGTTATGCTTTTGATTCCTGAAAGCTCTGCAAAGCAAATCTTCAAACTGATCCTCAAAATAATTGTTAGCCGCGAAGTGCATATGGAGGAGACCAGCCTTCTGTGCCTGCTCTACCTTGCAGTCTGTAAGGTAAATATGTCAACAAGCCTTAACATCTGTAACAATGGAGAAGGCAGAAGTCTTCAGCATGCCACAATACACATATGACATTTGCATGTTCAAACTAGACTGAACAATCCACTCTTACCTGAATAGCTGCTGTAGTGGCCTGAAAGTCTTTATCAAGGGACTGAAATCCATACACTGAATATATATCTGTAGTAACGGCCAGGTTTAGACCTGAAAACCCCTTCTTTAAGGACACCTTTACCCTGCGGTCCACCTGATCTGTTTCTGGCAAATCCTCTCTGGTAACTGTAGAACCCCAACCAGGTTACCCAACATTTAATCAACCATGCCTGACAATGGCAACTCCATGTCCCCCTTAACTGGACGCTACATCTGTGCCTGTACTTTTGGAAGTTATGCCTTCTTTGGGTTCTTTCATTATTCAGTAAGCAGTTCCATAAGCTCCTTAGTAATTGCTAGGCAAGGAGGGGGATGACGCTATACCTGCTTAAAGAGTCCTGAACGGGTACTGGGCAACTCATACTCAGTGAGAATTTGACATTTATCACCCTCGTATCTGAAAAGTGTGGCAAGCTTGGGCATTTAATGAACATGCACTTAAGAGTGGAATCGGTCACCAAAAACTCTTCTCCTCATACTCACGCGAGGGGCATATTGACACAGAAGATGGTGATGAAACATTCATCGTAGAAATAGAGTATGTAGCAAAGTATCAAGAATAATGTCTGGTAGCATTGTCTTTTGGTTTCTGAAGGGCCAAAATTAAAGAGGAAGTCAAGTGCTGAATCTGTTCATCAGGTGAACCAAAACCAAGGGCATAGAAAGAGTGCGCCCTTTTCTTTGCACCTTTTCTTGCCAACATTATCATCCTTAGAGTAAAGATGTCTCTTAGAAGAGTGTTTCCTGCAGTCCATGATGAATCACAATGAGGTTCATAGTGAGAAAGCTTTTATATTGCTCTAAAAAGAACCAGAACTTAAAGCAGGCTAATGCCCACAAGAACTCCTAATCTCTATATTTTTTTAATGAATATATAAAATAAATTACAACAAGGAGCTCATTCAGAATCCTACAGTTGGATACTTCACCTCGTTCATTATCTTACTTTATACTTTTTATTCATTCCCTTTTTTAAAAAAAATATATCAAAAAGAGCACTATTCCATTTCTTTATGATTAAAGAAACATTTTCACCTAAAGGCCAAGGATCGATCCTAATTGCTTAACAACTAAGCTAAGAACTGACCTAATACTGAGGCCTAAAAGAAACAGCATTACCAATTGTTTCTCCTTCCTTCCTTTCTTTCTTTATTTATTGTTTTTTTTTTTTAATAGTGCACCATGTCTCAGCCCCTTTTCACTCAGGAAGATGCATGCATTCAAATGCCTACAGGTGGTGAAGATGCTGTCCTCCAGCCCGGCCAGCTCCGGTCAGTAAGAATAACTTTGCCTTGGGTGGCAGAAATAGCAACGCCCATGATTGATTAGGAGTCGTTGGTATAACAAACCCCTCGGATACTACACACCTCGCAGAATCCACATCAAGCAACAAATGGAGATACTGCTCCCTGATATTTATTTTTCTTTAATAGAGAATTGCAAATGCTATAATCTCTTCTGGGTGGCAAATGAATCCCCTCACCCCACTCCAGAAGTAACTGCTCAGGGGATAGTTAAAAGTAAATAAAGAAGCATTTCTCCATCAGTTGAAACTAGTCCTGGGAGTGAACTTTCTTTCAGCTTCTGATAACTAACCTCGCAAGCTATTCTACCTACCAAAGGGACAAGAAGAGTGCTTACCTCAAGTTTTACAGACCACTAAATGCTAGCTCTTCTGTTTTGCAAGAACTATTTACAGAAGCAGACAAAAGCAACAGGAAGTATTATTATTATTATTTTTTTTAAATATATTTTTATTGCAGCAACAACATGTGTACAATCAATTCACCGTTCAGGCCAGCACCCTGCAGTCACGTTAGATAAACTCTTAAACAGAAAAATTAGACTTACACAGCCATTTAGCTCACAGGGTCGAGCGGCAATAGACAGGAGAGCATTTTTCGCTAATAGATGCATGAGTATTCACACACGACTGCTTCTCAGGCAGTACTCAGGGCAGCTTTTCTTATCATCCGGTTCCCCTGCACCTGTCCTAGAGAGCTCCGAACAATATCCAACAACTCCCCCCCTCCTAAACTCCCCACTCTAAGCCCCTCCATCCCTTACCCCACTACCCCCCTAACCCCCTACTCCCCCCCCCGCTCCCGCCCCTCCCCCCAGGCGTGTCAGAGTTCCACAAGAGTAAGCCAGAATCCCTCGCGGGCTGTGCAGGTCCAAGACCGACAATCAGGAGTAACCAATAGGAAAGCGCAGTCAACACGTGGGGCGTGGGGCAATCCAAGGAAAGAACCTGGCCGAACACCAACCTAGGCCAAGGAGCCTAAGGACCAGGACTACGTGCGGGGGAGCCTTCGCTGTCCGAGGCCGAAAGCGTGAGTTCGAGAACCAACCGTTCCCAGGTCCGGGCCCGCTCCAGAGCAGTATCAGTGCCTGCCCTAAGTGCTAGCTGCAGACGTATCTCCCCCTCATAGCGTGCCCATTTAGTGAGCTCCGCCCGCCATCTCTCCACCGTGGGACCCCTATTTGCCTTCCACTGGGACGTTATGGCTCGCTTCACTAGAAGCAGACCCAGATCTAGGAATTTACTAGTGATTTTGTTTTTGGATGTATGCGGGAACCAGTGTAGGACGCAGTGTGCCATTGTGGGTTGCAAATCCCTCTCAGTGACCTCCCGCAGATTCTCCACCACCTCCTGCCAAAAGGAGCCGAGTGCCGGGCAGGACCAGAACATGTGTTGGAAATCGGCCACTCCTGCCGGACAGCGCGGGCAGGCCGCCGAGTGTGTCGGGAAATACCTATGGAGCTTGTCAGGGGTCAGGTACGCTCTATGTAGGATGTAAAAATGCAGCAGCTGAAACCTCGCATTGCGCATCCCTTTCCAGGCCCGTTCTACTATACCAGACCACGCCGTCTCAGGGATCTCCGTCGTTAAGTCTGCCTCCCATTTCGCCTTCAGAGCTGTTAGCGGGGCCTGAGCTTCCTCAGTCATGCGTTTATAGAGGCACGTTATAGCCTTAACCGTCCCCGCGGCCACTACCACGTATTGACAACCCATGGACAGCGGAGGTTCCGCCATACCCGCCTTCCAATGTTTACGGATCGCCGCAGTCAGTGCCGCATGAAGGAGAAAGTCTCCCCCCGGCAGTTCAAAGCGATCCTGTAAGAGGTCGAAAGGCAGTAGAACTCTGTCGTCATACATATCTCCAACGGTCGCCAGGCCCTGGTGCGCCCAGTTCTCTAGTCGGTGCCATGTGCCCCCGTGCGGGAGCGCCCTGCATAGCTTGAGCGGGATCTCTGATGCGTATGGCACCGCAATGTGACCTCCTCAGATATCTATTCCAACACTTCCGAACCGTCGAGAATTCCTGAGTAAGATGGAGGTCCCCCATCGGGAGGCCCAGAATAATCCGGGAGATCACCTGCACCGGCCCCGCTGGTTCACCAGAACCGTTCTCTTCCCTCGTGGCTCTCGCTGTCCACTGTGTCAACCACTGTAGCTGGGCCGCCAGGTAGTACAGCTCGTAGTCCGGCACCGCGAGACCCCCCCCAGCCCGAGGCCGCAGAAGCGTGGTATGTGCCACTCTGCGTCTACCCGAGCCCCACAGAAAACCGGTCACCATGGTCCGTAGACGACGAAAGTAGCTCGCCGGGATCCAGACCGGAAGAGTCCGGAAAAATAGAGCAGCCGCGGTAGGGTCACCATCTTAAGGAGCGCCACCCTCCCCGCCAGAGACAGGGGAAGCGTACCCCAGAAGTCAAAGTTCGTTTTAGTGAGTCTGATCGCCGATCCGATGTTACCTTCCAGAATGTCTATGCTATTATGGTAGATCGAAGTGCCCAAGTAGCGAAGACCCCTCTCCTCCCAGGTCACCCCTTCCGAAGAGTGCGGGCATGGTCCGCGCGCCCGAGTTGGGAACAGGTAAGACTTCGCCCAGTTCACTATGAGGCCAGACACCTTGCTCAGTAATTGAAGTTGGGATTTAGCTCCCCGTAGGGAGGCAGCAGTGTCCGCCAAAAACAGTAGGAGGTCATCAGCGTATAATGCAATATGATGCACTTGCCCATAGTCGTCCAACCCCTGATATGCCCGTCCCAATCGGGCCCGTGCCGCTAAAGGTTTGATTGCTATGGCAAACAACAGGGGTGAGAGGGGGCAACCCTGACGCGTGCCTCTCCCTACTGTGCAAGCCTCCGATATTACACCTCCCGTTCTGACTCTCGCCGTAGCGTTTCGGTATAAGAGTGCCGTCCAATCCACGAAATCCTCACCCAGTCCCATGGCGCGCATAACATGGAAAAGATAAGGCCATTCCAGGCTGTCAAAGGCCTTCTCCATGTCTACGGCAAACACCACCGCCTCGTCCACCTCATAGGTGTCAGCCTCCAGAACGTGGAGAAGCCGTTGTATATTAAGCGCGGTGTTGCGGGTCGGAATAAAGCCCGATTGGTCCACGTGGATCAGAGTGGACATGTGGGGGAGTAGGCGCGTCGCCAAGATTTTGCTCAAAATTTTGTAGTCCAGGTTAAGCATGGACAGCGGGCGGTACGCCGATCTGTCCCAAGGCGGCTTGCCAGGTTTCAATAGTGGGACAATTATCGCCTCGCCAGTGGTCTTCGGTAAGCTGCCCAGTTGTTTAGCCTCATTATATAGCCACGCCAAGCGGGGTGCCAGGAGGTCGACGTAGTTGTGATAGAATTCCATCGGAAGACCATCAGAGCCTGGCGTTTTATTCCATGCCATACTCTTGATGGCGACTCTCACCTCCCTCTCGTCAATTTTATCCCCTAGAGGTTTTGCAGCCTCTTCTTCCAGCTCCTGCAGATCCAAACCCTCCCGGAATCTCTGGAACTCAGTCTCCAACGGAAGGACCCGACTACGGTAGAGCTCCGTGTAATAGTCATGGAATAATTCATTTATTCCCTGTTGGTCGAACCGCGCAATTCCCGCATGATCTCTGAGTTCAAGAATGACCGAACTTCGGGGGGCGTGGCCAACAGCATGCAGGACTAGACGTGTCTCCCGGGAGCTCCCGGCCGACGTCTAAATATCCGACATAAATTCATATCGCCACTAGCCAATAATCACCCACGGACTGTCGGAGGTCGCCTAGAGAGGGACGAGCGAGCCAAAGTGCGAATACGGAGCCTCCGGTGTGAGTTAAGCCGAACTTTCCACGGCACTCGTGGTGGAGGAGAAAAGGCCAAGCAAGATGGCGGCTCGGTGAAAGGTCCGGGACCAGGCGACACTTCGCACCGGGCTCGAGACTCTGCATGGGAGGAGAGTGGCGAGAACAAGCTCTGACGCCAGACAAGCCCGGAGTGCCATAAACACCCTTGTGCCTACCGGAACACCCGGAACACCCGCCGGGCGAAGATTCGGAGTAGGGCGGAGGTGCTCGGGTGAAACAACGGCTGCATGGACGTGGAGTGTAGAGGGGCCGGAATCGGAGGTGCCCTGTTGGACGTCATCCTAACCTGGGCGTAAGAGGGGCACCGGGACGCGAGCTGAGTGGACCGGGTGGCACCGGGATTCGGGACGCCCTTTCACAACATGGCGGCCGCTACACCCAACTGACGACCGGAGGAAAGCCCAGAGGTGCCTACGGCGAAGGAGAGGGATTCCTGGCCCGCACCGACTACAACGAGGGCCCGGACGAGGTACGCAGGGTGCGGCCAGAGCGGGGGAGGCACAGACGCCGAGAGCCCGGAGGCAGCCGACCTTTACCAACATGGCGGCCGCGACCTCAGCCGACCGCGGTGAGTGAGCTGCGCGAGTCCCGGCCAGAACTACACGGCCGAGGGTGCAGGAGCCGGCGGTGGGGTGGGACAGCCTCTCAACGAGGGGAGATTGTGGCAGATACCCCCCTCCCGACCCCCACGCTCGCACCGCCAACTCACAGGAGTAAGCTCGCAAACAACGCTTGCTACCGCCACACATCGGCTGTCACGCAAACACGAGGGAGGCACCCCTTGACCACACCGGGACTACACTATTGAGGCGGACCGCAGGCACTGAGAGGGGAAGCCTTTTGACGACGCAAGAGTCGCACAGTGCAAGGTTGGAGCTCGGGGGAGGAGATACCGGGACCGCAGCTACGGCGAGAACCTGCTGGTGGACTGAGATTGCAACCAGAGGCGGGCCCCCGGGGACACCTTTAGGAATCTCGCTAGACGCACCACGACATAGAGTGGGACTGCCACAGGTACATCTGAGTGGAGGCACCGCCAACCGCCCAGAGCAGTCACAAGGAGTGGTGGGGCAGGCAGCGCAGACGGTCGGTAGGAGGCACACAGCCGGAATATGTTCTACCAGACAGTCGGAGAAGAAACGGAGCGCCAAGCCAGTGCACCATCCTGGATGGCCATCTAGAGATACTAACGGTGGGGCTAAGCCGTAACAGAATTAGTGCAAGATATCGGACATAAGGCAGGCAGTGCCCGGCGCTACTAGATCCCTGTGGGGCATACTACGAGGAAGCAGCCAAGACAACTCTACCTACAACATTCGTCGCAGGGCACACAACTGAATCAGTGAAGATGGGGAAGAGGGACCCCCCACCCAAGCATCCCAAACAAGGCACTCTGGAACTCTTCACGGCGCCAAGACCGCCCAAAGACAGCTCAGGCCCGGCAGCGGAGGGGGCCACTGACACAGACAGGCTACTTGCAGCAATCCAGGCGTCTAGATCAGACATACAGGAATCCCGATCTGCATTGGAGGTCAAAATTGGGGAAGTGGGCTCGGAGGTCACGCTCCTGCGCCAAGATTTCAAGAACCTCTCCGCCAGAGTGACTGAGACTGAAACTCGCATTGGAGAGGCCGAAGACTCGATAACGACAATCCGAAAAGAAATGGCGGAGCTTCAGCGTCCCACAGACAGTTACTCTGGAAGGTGGATGACGCCGAAAACAGGGCAAGACGCAATAACCTCCGATTCGTAGGCTTTAGAGAGGGAATCGAGGGGACCAATATGGCGTCATTCTTGCACAAATGGCTCACGGACACCTTCCCAGGAGCCCGTTCTCCAAAAGCTCCTTGCGAAACCTCCGGAGGGCGCAAGACCCAGACCAGTAATCGCGCGATTCCTAAATTTCGCTGACAGAGACTTAATATTACGGGAGGCGAGGAAGATGGGCGACATCCGAGTGGAGAACACCAACATAATGATTTTCCCGGACTATAGTCAAGAGGTCCAGAAGCAGCGGCGCTCCTTCGACTCGGTGAAAGTCAAATTGGGATCCTTGAACATTACGTACAAGTTGCTCTTCCCGGCGAAACTCAAAGTCCTTTACAAGGAGAAGGCGCACTTCTTCAACCACCCGGAGGATGCATGGCAATGGCTGGAGGAGAGGCCGATCCTCAATGGTCGGGAAACGGCAGGGAGAGAGGAGCTGGTAAGGGCAGCACAAGAAAAGGCGCGGTGGGGCTCTCCAAAACAGCAGAGGAGGAGATCCAGGAGACTATACTCGAGATACACAGGAACTCCATACCGTTCACACACATCGGCAGGATCCAGGAGGGGTAGATCTGAATCGCCGGGGACATCGAGAACGGTACACATGACACAGAAGGGATCCCGGGACCAGGCCTGTTCGGAGGGAGAGGGGGAACACCGCAGGGATTCGGAGGTGGATGACGAGGCGTCAGACAGTGACCAACACTCCTTACACCCACTAGAAACAGAGATCCGGCAGTTGGAACAGGACTTATCCGACAAGAACTGTAGCACAGTACCGACCACGCAAGACTCACACTCGTGAACCTGGAAGAAGTGGATGATTGGATTGTCGGCCGGGACACGGATGTGACACGCAAGTGGCCGTCACCCTTTTAGTTGTTATTTCCTTTTCTTTCGTTAATCCCTTTTTCTTTGTTTTCAGGCACAGTTTACTTGTTAGTTTCCCAGTTTTCCGCCGCTTTGACACACATTCAGGGAGTGGTGCATACCTTTGGCGGGGGTACACCCGGCCGGGGGGATACATCACAGGTTACTATAGGCGGCTCTTGAGGGACATAGTTCAATAGAGGGGGGGAGTGGGGGGGTGACAGACTGACTTCTACTGACGGCTTGGACCTGGATGGGGACGAGTCTGGAAGGGGAGAGAGGTGGGGCGGGGGGCGGGAGAGGGTACAGGGGAGTTTCAACCAGTTGTGGGATTTGGGGGGGGGCGTTGGGCATGGGAATACACAGTGGGACACAGTCAGATGCATGAGAATCAAAGTTGTCACACACAGCTGCTATGGTCTCCTACGGATCGCCAGAAGAGCTACACAGAAAGACTACACAGGGGGATCTCCGTTTTGACTTGGAATGTTAATGGATTGGGGTCCAAAATAAAGAGAGGATTGGTAAATTCATACATCAAGAGGGTCGCCCCGGACCTTATCCTCCTGCAGGAAACTCACCTTAAGCCGGGAAAATGTACATTCATAGCGAGGGGGAGGTACAAAGTCTTGACTCACTCGGGCTACACCTCAGGCGCCAGGGGAGTCGCAATACTAATTAACAAAACGCACCCCTTTAACGTAACACGCACATGGAGAGATCCACAAGGTACATATGTGGGAATACAGGGGTCGTGGAATAGACTAAGCATGACAGTTGTCTCGGTATATGCCCCGCCAAAACTCCAATCACGCACGCTCAGAGATGTAGCAGCCATCCTACTGGAAACGGCGGACATGATGCAAATAGTGGGGGGGGACTTCAATGACGTCATGTCGGAAGAATTAGATCGTTCGGGAGCAACACGCAAAGGGGGACGCAAACAGCGCTTGCAAAATTCATGGCAGACATGGGACTCACTGACACATGGCGATGGCGACACCCGACGCAGGAGACGTTCTCCTTTTATTCAGGTACTCACAAAACCTTCTCTAGGCTAGACTACATTTTTGTTGCAAGGCAATACCTGTCGGAGGGAGATGAGTTCACGTACAAAGCGAGGGGAATATCAGACCACTCACCCCTCTATGCAGATTTAGGGAAAACCACGGAGAGGCGAGCGACGGATTGGCGCTTAGCCGCCTGGGATATTCAAACCCCTGAGATAGCACGGGGTCTGAGGGCAGACATAAAAGTATACGTAGCTGAGAATAAGGGTTCAGTGGACTCTAACATCACATTCTGGGAGGCCATGAAACCAGTGTTGAGAGACAGACTTAGAGGGAGACTGAGAAATGAGCGGAATAAACAGCACAGGGAGGCAACAGCGTTAGAACTTGAAATCCTGACCCTAGAAAGACACTATCATGTAAACCATGGGGAAGATATACTGAGGCAGTTACATGACAAACAAAGGGAGTATAGGGAACTGGTCTCTAATGAGGCAAAGACACAAGCGCTAGCAACGTAACACCGCCTATATGATGTAGGCGACAAATCAGGCAAGCTTCTGGCGTGGCTTAGCAGGAAAGAACGAGCTGCAAGATGGGTGGAAAGAATCAGGAGGGATGGGGGAGGCCTGGAAACTACTGACAAGGGCATAGCAGAAGCCTTCGCATTGCACTACGAGAACTTCTATAGAGGCGGAGACCTCGGGACAGTGGACGAGGCCGTACAATATATGGAAAATGTGGATATCCCGGTATTAGATGTAGAACTCAGCGCCCCACTAGAGGCGGGAATCACACTGGATGAGATAACTACAGCCATAAATAAATTAAAAACGGGGAAAACACCAGGGCCCAACGGGTTCCCGGCAGAATTCTTTAAAAAAACGGCTGACCTACTGAAACCTCACCTATTGGCTCTATATGTTGAAGCCTACGAGATAGGGAGACTCCCACGAGACCTAGCATTGGCAACCATAGTGCCGATATACAAACAGGGCAAGCCGGAGGAGGATTGTGCCTCGTACCGCCCCATCTCACTTCTGAATTTGGAGGTGAAAGTGCTGGCTACAATTCTAGCGGCACGCCTACGGACAGTCGTTCCGGACCTTATACACGCAGACCAATCCGGGTTTTTGCCGGATAGAGCGACAAAGCTCAACCTCCGACAGACTCACAACTGACTACAAGAAATACAAGATAGGAAGGAGCCGCACTGGTTCCTGTCCTTGGACGCTGAAAAAGCGTTCAACGCGGTACATTGGCCCTTTCTCATGGCAGTATTGCGGCGATTTGGTTTTGGTCCACACTTTCAGAAGTGGATAGGGCTGCTATACACTGCACCGAAGGCACGGGTACGGGTGAATGGATGCTTATCACGCGAATTCCAGGTGGAGAGGGGCACCAGACAAGGATGCCCGCTGTCCCCTCTACTCTTCACACTCACCATAGAAATATTGGCGGCCAAAATTCGACAAAACCCGGAGATCCATGGCTTCACGTGGAATGAGTCTGGGGGTGCTCAGGAAAAAGTTTCATTATATGCCGACGATGTATTGTTATATATCACGAACCCAGAGGTCTCCATAGGGACACTGTTCAGAGAGTTAGAGGGCTTTGGGGCAATGGCGGGCCACACCATCAACTGGCACAAATCAGTCCTGTATACGCCGGGGGGAACAGTGCAGGGAGTAGCGTTACCAGACCGTCTACTCACGACCTCAGAGGGGTTCCGGTACCTTGGGATCTATATCACCCTGGACAAGAAGCACTCGTTCCAAAGAAATGTGGAACGAATAATGAAAGAGGCAGTAGAAGACATGACGAGATGGAGACAGTTGCCGCTCACCCTACTGGGAAGGGCGGCGATGTATAAGATGATTACCTTACCCAAATTCCTATACGCACTTCAAAATGAGTACTATCCGCTCCCGACAAACACTATCACCAAAATTCACGCAGACCTGCGATCGTTCCTATGGCTAGGCAAACAACCACGCATCGCACTCCAGACACTCCAACGACACCAATATAGCGGAGGGATCTCATTGCCGAACCTGGAGGCATACTATTGGGCGGAACATCTGACCCCCATAAACGACTGGTTACATGCACCAGCGGCCCACCCGACGTATGCATTAGAAAGGCATAAATTGTCCACACACAACGTACTTCACTTTCTGTATGGGGGGGAAGGCAGGGAGAACGCTCTTGCCCGCGACTATGATTACGATTCGAGCTTGGACACGGGCCACGAGATCCACGGGGTGGGGGGAGAGGCCAACACGTCAGACGCCACTATGGCAATGCACATGGTTCACGGAACTCCAAAAACTGAAAGGCTTCCAAAGATGGGATGACATAGGGATTTCTACTATTGGGGATGTGATTAGGCAAGGGGAGCTGAAGACATTTGCGATGCTACAGGCAGAGTTTGGATTACACCACACACAACAATACAAACACCTGCAGCTAGTACATGCATGAAATGCGCAGAAGATATCACTACAGGATATACCGGAATATTCACCCTTAGAAGGGAGACTCCTACAGGAACAGATGTTACACCAGGCAGTGTCTCTCACATACAAAACCCTCACAAACAATATGTTGGGAAACTTGGCGAAACTCAGAGGTGTATGGCAGGCGGAAGTGGAGCAATTAGAGGACTTGGACTGGGAGCTGATACTGATGCACCCCCGAGAAGTGGCCATTAAGTCACGGCTGAGGCTGATCCAATTAAATGTGCTACACAGGACATACTTCGACCGGAGGCGTCTCCTCAAGATGGGTAGGATAACAGACGCCACATGTCTTCGGTGCAGATCCGAACAGGGGGATTTTTACCACACTATCTGGTCCTGTGAAAAGATTCAAGAATATTGGTCCCACATCTTCATGGAATTGGGGGAGGTACTGGGAATAGAGCTAACACTGGACCCGAAACTGGCGCTACTAGGAATGGTGACCGAAGTAGACCTGCCACGCCCGCTTATAATTTTCCTGGTGTTGGCACTGGTGGTGGCAAAAAGAGACATTGCGAAATATTGGGGGGTGGCGGAGAGGCCAGAAATAGAGGAGTGGAGGAGAGGGCTAGACCTCTATATGGCAGCAGAACGAGTGACATACAAAGCTAGAGGCTGTCCCAAAAAATTCCGAAGGGTATGGAGTAAATGGAGGCAATACCATGGCTTAGAAGTGGGGCGATTAGGAGGTGACACATAGAGGGGTAGACGGCGGAGGCGGGAGGAGGAGACCACATGATAACGATAAGTGCCCGAAAGAAGACGGAGACATTGAACATTCAGAGACTCCAAACATATGAGATGTTATATTGTGCCATGGGTGGGGGAACAAGCGCCAGTATATTATGCACGAATGGAACTGATGGATTAGTGCCACATAGATTGATGGCCATGTGATCTGACTGTCACCACTTTGAGGGGGATGTGTTACCAATTTTGTAGAAAGGAGTGGGGGGGAGGGGGAGGGAGTTGTGGGAGTAAAACAACAAAAGCAGGATTGAGGGGTTCCATGCAGAGCTCGTAAACATTAAATTAAATGCACACTACTGGAAGAAAAATGTGTTGCCGCCCGGCCCCAGGTTTGTGGGCATAATGGCTGTGAAATAGAAACATAATGTAAGTTTGACGTGCTACTGTGGGCCTGGCACATCGGTATTTTTTCCATACCTGCACAAAAATAAAGTTTTATAAAAAAAAAGAATGACCGAACTTCGGCGAGCCGGATTGGCTAGCCAGGCCAAGAGCGCCCCCGTTTTATCCCGTTCCGAATGCGCACGCCAGAGGTAGGCTTTGTAATCGAAGCACCTGAGGCGCTTCACCGTCGCCGCTACTGATTCCTTCGCCTCAAGTAGAGCCTCCTGAATGTCTGGCCGCTCAGGACGGTCCCTCTCCAGCGAGCGTAGCTTCTCGTCCTCCTGGTCAACGGCCCTGAGAAAGGTCTTCCGCACCCCCGACACCGTCGCAATGCATCGTCCCCGCACCACTGATTTGAAGGCGTCCCATTCAACTGTTGCCGACTCCGCGGTCCCCGCATTGATCTGAAAATACGTCTCTATACTCGAGGCTATCGCTGTCCGGAAGACCTGATCGTCTAGCGCCTCCGGCCGCAGTTTCCAGGTGGGAATGCGTGGGCGGCGCTGCGCCCAACGTAGGTGCACTAGCAACGGGTTATGGTCAGAAATCGTGCGCGTAAGGTATTCACTATGGCATACCTCACCATGCACATCCGGGGAGCACACGGAGGCGTCTATGCGGACGTGAAGCTTGTGAAGGGAGGAAAAGAAGGAGTAGTCCCTGTCTAATGGGTGGTGAGCCCTCCATGCGTCAGTTAGTCCCCAACGCCGTTGCCAGTCAGAACGCGCAAGCGCCAGTCTGCTCGCCGGTGCATTTGGTAAGGGGGGATGTGAGCGGTCCAAAGCAGTGTCAGTCACACAATTAAAATCCCCCCCAAGGAGCAGTGGGCCCATTAAGAACGGGGCCAATGTGCGGGACAGCAAGGAGAAGAAGGCAGGCTGGTCCACATTCGGGGCATATATGCAACCTAACGTTAGGTCCCTCCCATCCAGTTTGCCCCTCACTACTGCATACCTCCCCTCCGGGTCAATAAGCTGTTGTGTGCATTGAAAGGGTACCCCGGCCCTTACCCAGATGACCACCCCCCTGGCATAGGCCGAGTAATCAGTGTGGTAGACTTGTCCCCTCCATCTCCGCTGCAATGCTTTTCCTTCCTGCGCTAAGAGATGCGTTTCCTGGAGGAAGGCAATATGGATGCCCCGTCAAATTAAATATGAGTGAATCTTGTGGCGTCTATGCATGGTGTGCATCCCCCTCACATTCCACGTGAGACATTTATATCCTAAGTCGGGTCCCATGGCAGCCCATATTGTAGTTCACATGGTCCCCCATGGGAACCTCTGACATGCTCAGTTCCCACCCCCCATCCCCCATAACCATACCCAAACAGTCCTACCCAACTCCCTCTCCCCAGGACAGATAACCAACGTGGCAACCCATCCAAACCCTGCAAAAACAAGCGTTAATCAACCAGAGCAGGCTAGGCTATTCGGAACGTCAATGCCAGTAAGATCCGGAGCTCCCCCCCCCCCCAAGTATTTAAAGATCAACCAAACTTCTCCCCTCGATATCACAGTTATGAACAACAGAAGGCTGCTGCCCCCTGCCACCCTCGCAACAGCAGGTAGGACCCTCCCCGTGTCCCAGTACCGTATAACAGTGTGTCCCATGTCTTCACAGCCGCTTCAGCCAAAGATGCCATCTGCCGTTTGTGGGGTTACAACTGGGAAGACCGCCTCGGAGAGACCATGAGCGCCTTGTTTCTCTCCTGTTGCCACCCAGTCGGGGAGCCAGGTCGCTGTGTCGGTGTCAAATCAGTGGAGCTACGTCTAGGCGTGGTCGCAGTGGGGGTGTCTCCATTAGTCTCCCCCCTGATTTCTATCCAGTCCCAAGTCGCCTGCGGTGTAAGGAAGAAGTGGGTACTCCCGCCAGCAATGACCTTCAGATGGGCCGGGAACAGCATAGCATAGGGCAGTTGCATAGCTCTCAGCTTTCGCTTGACCGCGAGGAATGATGAACGTTGCCGCTGGACGTCCCTGGTGAAGTCCGGGAAAATCATGACCTTGCTGTTACCAATGCGTAGGTTCGGCAGGCCCCTGGCCGCTTGAAGAATGTGATCACGATCCCGGTAGTGTAGAAGGCGCACCACCATCGGGCGAGGCGGTCCTCCAGCTCTAGGCGGGCGCGTCGGGACTCTGTGGGAGCGCTCCAGAGCGAAAAATGGGGAGAGCCCTTCCGGTGTCACCTCCGTTCGCAACCAATTTTCCAAGAAGGACACCGCATCCTGGCCCTCCTCCCTCTCCGGGACTCCCACGAGGCGGAGGTTATTAAGTCTGGAGCGTCCTTCTCTGTCCTCGGCCTTGAGTTCCAGCACCTGAACTTTCTGCGCCACTTCCGCCAATGAGGCCTTCAGGGTAGCCACGTCACCAGAATTGTCCTTCATATTCGCCTCCGAGGTCGTTACTCGCTCCTTCAGCTTCCTGTGGTCATCCTTCAGGAAGGACAGGTCAGATCCAATGGTGTCTATTCGCTTCTCCAGGGCCTCACGCGATGCCACAATGGCCTGCATAATGTCACTCAGGGAGGGGTCCCGTGGCGGGGCTGGGCTCCCAGAGCCAGACGCCTTTTCACCACCCGCCACCGTGTGACCAGGGTCATCAAGTCTCAGTATGTCAAATCCCTTCTTTTTGGCCCCCCGGACCATCTTGCAGCAGTTTTCCGGAGATCGCTCCCAGCCGCAGGCGTCGCATACTCTCAATGCACCGGGCCCGTTAGCCCGCTGTCGCCTCCTTAGGGGAGTCACCAGCGCTGGGTCCGCACCCCTCCGTCTCCCGTGGCAGAAAACACCCACTCCACTGATAGTGGGTGCAAGGGCAAGGTCAGCGCAGGAAGGACGCTCCAATTAGGGTCCCCAGGCAGGTTTCCAGAGCCAGCCCGAAGCGGTCGCCCGCAGGAGTCAGCAGCAAAGTGGAACGGCCGGCCCGCGGGCAGCAGGGATCGCGCTCCGGCTCCAAGGGCAGTCTCCTGCAGTCCCAGGTCCTCCCTCTGCAGGCCTATCAGGGGTCCCTCCAACGCCCCTGCCCAGTATGAGGAGGAAGATGATGGGTCCCCGGGTCTTCACCCAGAGAAGCAGCCAAAACGGGCACCACCGGCCCCCGGGTCACCAGAGCCCCAATGTGTAGCTCACCGGTGTCGTGCCAGAGCCTTATGCGCCTCCCGCGAAGGCACCCTCTAGACCTCCTGTCGTCCTCTTGGGATGGCCCCCCGGGCAGCCAGCAGCCACCAACCACAGCCAGCCGTCTTCACGCCCCCCCGGGACAGGGGTCGCCGGTGCCCCCGCTCCAGCAGGCGGGTAACTCCTCCACAGGGGAAATCTGCAGGCCCTCTAATGCTTCTGACCAGACGTCCGGAACCAGGTGTGATCATGCGGGCGCCGCCATCTTAGGGTCAGGCAGCACACGAATTCGCCGCTCCCGGGCCGCCTCGGAGCCTCCACGCCAGTCTGCTCTCCCCACCTCAGGCAGTACGCAGGACGCTCCGCTCCGGTGCAGGTAGGACCTGTTGCCTCCGTGAGCCCTCCGCCGTCGGCAGTTCGCCTCCGTCCGGCAGCCCGACCCTTGACTTCAGCCGCCATCTTGTGCGCCCACCGCGCCAGCCGCTTTGCTCGGGGGGCAAACAGTCGTCCCTGGCGGTCTCGGGGCACCCAGCACCCCCAGTCCGTGCCCCAATGCTCCCCAGACCCTCCGATATTAAGTGGAGGGCAGGGGTCCGAATTTGGGGGTCAGGATATTTGGATGAGAGGGGCGGTTGCGGAGGAGCTCCGGAGTCCCGCTTCCTTCTACATCGGCGCCCAAGCCACGCCCCCAGCAACAGGAAGTATGGCCGGCCTCCGCCCTTCTTTTTTTTGCCTGGTTATTGTGAGGGGTATTGGAAAAAGATGCAGAGTTGAGGTTTGTTTTATTTGTTCTGGCTGGGTGACGTGGTGCCTGGAAGGGAATTGAGAGAAACCTTATACAGGAAGTAGTGGTTCGAGAAATGGGTTGAAGAGGTAAAGTAAAGTGGTGGGGATCACCAGGGGCTGCCAAGATAGGCATCCATGTTTTAATTGACGAAACGCAGCTTGTGTCCAGTAACCGCATGGAGTAGGTCTTCATTAAGTCAGTAAAAGGGAATCAGTCCTGTGCATAGTTTTCTGTTCCTTAGCTAACATACATTTTACATTTATTCTTTTCTATCTTACAGTAGCCCATCTTACAGCTTCTCGTTCCATTATTATTCCTAATGGCAGGAATATGACTTCTAGTTTACCATAGACATGACAGAGACTGACTTTTTCATAGGTTGCCATATAATATAAATGCTAACCCCTGGTTGGTAGCATTCAGTTTCCTCCAGAAGCATAATTTGGATCTCATTCTTTTGGATTAGGTTGCCAAGTTTATAATAGAGAAGACAAACAGACAAACTATAGGGTTTGCTAATCCTTTTACGGATATGGAGCATCATAGTGATACCACTTCCTTTTCTTTTTAAAGGGAAATGCCAG
Source organism: Lissotriton helveticus (assembly GCF_964261635.1). Classification (NCBI taxonomy): domain Eukaryota; kingdom Metazoa; phylum Chordata; class Amphibia; order Caudata; family Salamandridae; genus Lissotriton; species Lissotriton helveticus. Next base: position 598,735,673 of record NC_136073.1, on the reverse strand, counting down.
TCTGCATTGTAGTGGAAAGTAACTGATCTGAGTGTAAATATTGTTCATATTATCTTTAAATGATGGCATTCCTACAGTTCATTATTTCCTTGATCTCTCTAGATTCATGATTTTCTATTGCTCAGTAGGGTCTGAGAACAAGCCCAGCACCAAAACACCCCCTTTCAATTTCTTGTCAAAAACAATCATCCTGTTCATTCATATCCCACATCAACCAGTCTGATGTTGTGCTTACATGATGCAGGATGGTTTAAGGGCAATCATGCAGGTTTCAAAGTCATTGGCTTATTTCAAAGTAACTATAAACTAGACTTCAAATGTTTTTAGGTTTTGTGCAGATTGTCCGTTTGAGGGTTGTTGCAATATCTAGAGATGGTGTTGATTAGACCGTTGAGACTGGATCCTGCACTCTTATTCATTCAAACATAATGTTTTTACTTTTTGTTCAGTGAAAATACTGGTGGTTGACATCTTTAACTGGGTTTTTTAGATTTCTTAAAATTAAACTATAAAGTTAAACTTCTCAGCTACAAAGGAAAGGAAATATATTTGATTCAAAACAATTCTAGTACTTACATGATCACTTTATCCAGAAGAATGAGTGGCGGCAATGTAAAAAGTACATGTAATTCTTTACTGCAGATTTCTTGTTATTCTTTTAATGAAAGAAAGTGTTATTTAATCTCCTTTATGCATGAGTTTAACTCAGACTTACTTCAGACTTGTTTGTCCCATTATGCACTGCGCCTATGGTGCACAAACAACCCTACTTTGTATTTTCACGTCTACACTCCTCAGGTCCTTTTTGTGAGCTAATTGGAATGATGATTTATTGTTAATTACCGAATCCACTGACTTTTTCCCCGCACATTATTCACTTGTTAAAACGAGAAAAAATTTGTGTGGGAGAAAAACGGTCATTGCTTTGGACTTCAGACAGAGAGAAAACACAGACAATAGAACCATATGGTACCTAATACAAAGGTGCAGCACAAAGTATGTGGTAACACCACAGCGAGCTGTATCTGGCTTACTGAGTGCGGTATTCCCACACAGAAAGACTATGGGACTCCCAATGAGCGTGTTGTTTATAGGCAAAAAAAAAGCTACATGTGTTTGAGGTGTCAGTTCGAAATGGTCTGAGAAGCTGAAGGGACTAATACTGATGTACCATTGACCAATAATGCTCCACAGGTTGAGGAGATTGAGCCGTAAAACGGTGTCTTGATGCATTGCCTATCAACAAAGTACGTGAAACAGCGAGTTCACCCATGGGAGTCTGTGCCTAAGTATAGTGTAGGCACTGTGGTTAATTTGAATTAAAAATTAGCGTGGGGTCCAAGATATATATTTGAGGCCACTGTCTCTAGTGCCACACCCTACCTCTGCCAGGTTCACGGAATGCCAGTATGGCACCGACTAGCCAGCGCGCTTGTTTTTGAGAGTTACAATACTGACAGTAGCTCGAAAGCAGGATCAAAGATTACGACTCTTCGCAACAATGGCTGCTCTTGTGAACTTCTTTTTGGCTCTGGTGGCTGAGATTAATTCAAGCATTCTTCCCAACAGTTTTTGGTTTTGGTCAGTGAGATGTCACAAGAGCAATGGATATTTCCAGACATGGGCCCTGAGCTCACTGTGCCAGTCAGTTTGTACCTCACGGATGGGGACATATAGCCTGAAACCTTTTTGGGGTTGCCTTTCTCAGCATACCTGGCCTGGAATTTCAGCTAGACTGTTTTTGTAGGACCAACTCTAATGTTCAGAGGGCTGATTCCTATTTGAAGTGGCATGATGGACAAAAAAAAGTACTTGAATGCTACCTGAGTAGCGGCAAGTTTCTGACACTTATTCTAGCTTTCCAAACATCACCTGTTTATATTTTCCGGACTCATTCTAAAGCTTAAAATATCCTATCACAAAAAAACGCTGCAATGTAACCTGCTGAACTAAATGGTGATGCACCTAGGAAAGAGAGTAACATAGATGTTTGTGAAAAAGGGTATCCGAGCCAGGCCACTCACCAAGAATAGCCATTGGCTGCATATACTCCCCAGCATCTTGAAATTGAACCTATTTGCATTTATAATGCTTAAGTAGTAACTGGGGTGGCGAAGTGAGCTAAAGAATGGTGATGGATTCAACCCAGATCTATGACTGAGGGTGAGTGTTTCAGCGCTCCGTTCATCATCTCCTTGTGTTTGCGTTGTTCGCCCTAAGTTGGCAGGGTATGCCCAGATGTGGGTCCCTTGCTCACTTTGCCACTGGATTCAAGCTAGCCTGGCGGATGAGGGCTGTTAGCCATGACCTGACTCCTTGCTTGTTAAAAAGAGATTTCAATAGAGAACTTCTCATGTCCTTTAGTTCGTCACAAATACAGATGACATGGATGATATCCTCTGTACCACGGCCAGACCGGCGGTAGGGTTGATCGACTCCTTTTCTTTCCCACTGGTTGATCGGACCAACTCCCAAGCAAACTTTTAAGAATTTTTCCTTTGTTGCTATCTTGATTCCTGCTTTAAGGTAAGGTTGGGGTTTCAGTACGTTGTAATTGTTCAGCACAACCCAGCCATGCGCTCTTTTTGACAGAGCTTTCTTGTCCTCTCTGGCTGATGGTAATCGTGTTGTCCTTGTGATTATTTTTTTAAATACTGAATGAGCCGTTGTAGCGTTCCAGAGGTCTGTCAGGCCTAGAGACTTGATGGATTCCTGAAGGTACTCCTTGGCTGGCGATTTTCTTGGGCGGGACAACTCAGCCCAGACATGGTTATCCACGGTCCCCTCCTCGGCTGCTCTAATCTTATGCCAGAATTTTACATAAGCTCCCCTTCTTTCTATTGATTGATTTTGAAGACCGAATTCCAACCTTATTTGGGCCGGAGAGATATATTTAGGGAGTTTGAAGATTGCTCGGTAGGAGTTTTCTATTATTTTATGTAAAACTGTTGCATCTTTTTCAATTTTGCTTGCAAAACTTAAGAAAGGCTCTACCGTTAGGTCCGGTAGCAGCTACTTCAAGGGCTTTATTGCTAGATAAGTCATAACTCCCTTCCTTCGCAGAGATTCCATCTGTGGCTTGCAGGAGTTGTTTTGATCTAGCAAAATGGCCAAATAAGTGTAACTTGATTTAAGCGCGTCCCGTCCAGAATCCAGTTAAAATTTATTTTCTCATGGTGGTTTACTATCATGGTTTTTGTTTTTTTTTATTTATTTTTAGACCGTTTCGTAGCGAAAAGTTTTGGGTGACGTCCAAAAGATTTTGCAAGCCTATGGGGGTCTGGCTTATCAGGACTTAGTCGTCAGCATAAAACAGGTTAGACCGTATTCTATTTCCCAACTTCGGAGCATGTGATAATCAACTGTCCAATTCGGCCGGTAAGTCTGCCAGGAAAAGGCTAAAAAGCAACGGGCCAGGATGCAGCCTTGTTGTAAACCCTTAGTAGTAGGGATTCTTTTTGAGAGGTGCTCCCCAGCACCCAGCTTTTTTCTGATCCACGTATCAGTATGCAAGTTCCTAAGTTGATCTAAGAGGGGAGTTGGTATTCCCCACCCATCTAGTTTTCGCTAGAGCTTAGTCCGATCTACATGGTCAAAGGCGGCTGTGTAATCTATAAAGGAAAGGTAAAAAGGGTATCTTCCCTGCTTCACAGCATCCATTAGCATTGTTAAAGCCATGATATTTGTTGTGGTGCCTTGCCTTTGACAAAACCCCGTTTGCGTTAGAGGTATTAGATGATTTGCAGAAGCCCAACTTGCTAGTTCATTTAAAATGATCCACGCATAATATTTAGCCTTGGTGTCTATGAGGGCTATCAGTCGGTAGTTGTTTGGGTCGGACCTCTCACCTTGTTTGTAAATTGGGCTAATACTTGAGCCTCTCCATGACTCTGGCATTATAGTTGTTCTCAGCACGTCTGAAGACCGGAACTAATGCATTACTCCAGAATTCCGGATCATATTTATACAACATTGGCGGAATGCCATTGGGGTCAGGTGCCCCCCCACCGATCTGCCTCTAGCAATTTGTTTTCTTATTAGCAGTGCAGTATGATCGTTTTGTTCCTCTACTGCACTAGGTAGGCAATCTGGGCCCGCTGACGGATCCGTCTCCTGTTGTATTTAACCCTGGTGATTGCTGTCCACATCCGTGGGATGGTGATGGGTTGTTACTTCCATTGTAGCGCTTTTGATGATATCATTCCCCAAGTAGGCAGTGAGGACAGTTGTTTCTTTCTCCTGGTCATTGAAAATGCTTAAAAAGGTACTCAATCCAGGTGGCTTTGGAGATGTTAGAATTTATGCCAGAATGGTTAGGCCGCTGCAGTTTATTTACTGTTTGCCAAAACCTAGCACTGTTAACTTGGTTTGCATTGTGGAGGAGCTTTGCCCATACTTCATTATGCTTTTCTCTTTTGTTGGCCCATCTCCGTTTTATTATCAATGTTTTTAATTCACAAAGGGAGCTTTGCAAACTCGAGTTGTTTGGTGATTTAGGGAGTTGCCTTAAAGTTTGGTTAATAGATTGCGTTAGTATTTGGAGACTGGACTTTTCACTGTTTTTGAAGGTACTGCTGCATACCTCTGTTTTGGACCTGTCCTGTTTGCAAATTTTTCTCCAAGAGATAAGACAAACTTGTCCCAGTTTTCCAATGGCCGGGCTAGTTTGTCTGCTCCATTATTATATAGATCTTTAGCAGTAGAAGATATATCCGCTATATTTTTTAAGTTGCTTCTTGTTCGTTTAAGGTTATTGGTTTTATCCAGCGCAATAGTTTTGCAAATTTCTAGCGAATTGCTTGAGCTTGCTTTAAGAGTCAGCTCCTGTGGAATGTGATCACTAAATTCGTTATTGCCGATCTTAAAGGAGGCAATATTGTTAAACAGAATTAATGTTGCAAATGTAAAGTCTAAATGAGACGATGCATTGGCCGAATGATTCGTTGCTCCTGGTGGATTATCCTCCTTAAAGCGACCATTTAAAGCTCTCTTGTTTAAATGCTCCAGATCCTGGAGCAAGGTCCTCGCACTTCTCACAGGTTTAATAATTTTTAATGAATCTTGAACCGGAATTCCCCATGTGGCTGTTAGATCCAACTTGGGGGTATCGACCTGGTTGTGTCCCAAAAGTTGCATATTAAAATCTCCACCCAGGATCATGTGGTCTATGATCTCCTCTTCCATTACCCTCTTTAGCTCTGATGTCAGCTCCTTTGCTGCTTTCAATCTTTGTTTTGGATGCACATAGATATGTATTAATATTCCTGTGTGGTCTGGTTAAGCCTGAGCTTTACTTTTATAGCCTGAATGCAGCTTGGAGATGTTATTTGAATCCTTATAGGTCCAATTTCGCCTATTTCAGTTATTGAGGCTAAGAGCAGTAATCCTCCCAAACGATGACCAAAGACAGATCCCTTTGTAGCCGGAGTTAGATGAGACGAGTAACCTTGCAGGTCGTAGGGCTTGTATTCCCAAGTCTCCTAAAGGAGGATTATATCGAAGGATTTCAAATAATTCAACATCTTGTGATCACTTGTTTTGGATGCTAATCCATTGGTATTCCAGACGCAGATGTTTTATTTAATCTCGCTCTGCTAAAGGTGACTAAAAGGCAGGCATGTGTTGTCAATTTGGGTGTACTGATGTTATGGTTCGCTGTATTCCCAAAAAATTGTTAGTTGGGGAGTATACTATATCAGATTGTCCATGAGTTGGTATCAGTGCAATATTCAAATTTGACTCAGTTGTGGTGCCTGGGGTTCTGCTCTTTGCTCCTTTTAGCACTGAAGTGATCTTCCTTCTTGGGCTATTTGCTTCATTTCTTAAGAAAGGGGTTGGATATAAGGGTTTTGAGACTGGTTTCAGAATTATCCCCCAGTTTTGAAATCTATTTCTTTCCGAATAATTCTATGTGCCACCTCTACGGTGTTCCATTTTGTTTTTGTTACCTCAGTGCTTGGGGGGTTGTTGTTTGGCAGAATTCTATTGGCAGTAAATCGGAAGTTTATATGTTGGCTAATCTCGGAATAGAATGTAGGAGCCGTAGCACGTTCCCTTTGTTTAATGTGTCCATGGGGCCTCGTGATTTATATTGAGGAGAGAAGATAATAGTATCGGTCTCCTCTGGCCACGGTATTTCCGGAATCAGTGGTGGAAAACAGTCCTTATTGATTACTATTTGGGCTGAATGCCGAAACTTGACATCGTTGACATTGTTTGTTTTACGATTAGAAGTTTTGTAAATAATTAACAGTTGGTCTGTTAGTCGTAGGAAATTCTTGCATATTGGCACATTGTTCATGAGTTATCCTCCAGGGTTGTGGTGCTCTTTATGGCTGTCCTGCGGATCGGTGCCCGGGGTCAGCCAAATGGGTTGTATTCCTTCAATTAATGCGTTGTTTACTTGAGATGTTGGGAGTGACGATTGCTTTAGGCTGACGTTTTCCGAATTACTGCCGTGTTCTGAGGAGCTTGAAATTGGTCTAATATCGGGCGATCTCCTAGCTGGTGCATGTCTACCTTCCAGTTTGTTGGTAGCACTTAATGGAGTAAGAGTACCCCTTTTTTGCGACTGTGAAGTGTTTGATCTGGTAAACCGTTTCTTTGTACTTTCTAACTGCGTTTGGACACAGGAATTTGAAGTTTCCTTGCAGTTGAGATCAAATGTAGCTATGCTTTCCTGAGGCTGGCTAACCAAGTGATGGGCCTTGAAAATTGTTTTCTTGTTCCTTCATTTCCTTTTATGCTTACGACAGATTTTTGCTGGTGAGATATTATTATCAAGTGTTCCCACGTCAGTGTTAAGCAAGGGTCCTCTTCCACCTGTCAGATGTTCACTATTACAAGGGGTCATCATCACTGGCTGAAGGCCCGATTTTATTTTATTCTCTGTATTTAGGTCACTGGTTGCAGAGATCGGAGTTAAAACTTGGTTTCAGGACATGTAACAAGTCACCTAATATTGATGGCAATGTTAGCAATTCTTCCACTATTGGAGCACAGGAGCATTCTTGTTGCAAAGGCTGTGTTTTAAAAGCTGCTTCTTGCCCCCTTTTTAGGTCTCGCGTCAGCGAAAGACCTATTGCTGCCCAGCTAGCTCTGAAGGGACAACAGACCGGGGCACGAGCGCCGATTGCACCTCGTGGACGCGCATGCCCAGCCCCGCCTCCCGAGCCGTGCACATCTCAGTCAGAGTCAGCCATGCCTCTCAGTCGCACACACACACACACACACACACACACACACACACGCACACACACATGCACACACATGCACACACACACACACACACACAGGCACACACACGCGCGCGCACACACACACACACACACACACGTGCCAAGCCCCACTTACCGCATCAGTGGCCTCAGCCGCCACTCCTTCTGCTGCCACCGGTCCTCTGCCATCCACTCCGTGGGCGCGGGCTTCTCCGAAAGACATAAGTCCCGCCCCACGACAGCCGTGAGTGTGCACATCCCGAAACCGGAAGTTCGGGAGTGTTCCCGAAACCGGAAGTTCGAGAGCGTGCACGCTCACGGCTTGTTTAACAAGTTGTCGCTTCTCATCTTAGTCTGAGACGCTTTGGAAGTTGGCTTCTGGCTGAGTGTTCAATTGAACAATTCATTTACTTTCCCCCCCCAAGAGTGCAAAATATTGAATGGAGCTGTAGGTATTCATTTTATTTACACCCGCGAGGGGAGGCCTAGTGGAGATGCTTTTGTTGAACTGGAAGACGAAGAAGACGTGAAAATGGCCGTGAAATAATGGGCCACCGATACGTTGAAGGTTGGTTTGGAGTGTCACATCAAAGTTCATAATCCTGTATTCCTCGACAACCATGTTCTCATAACCCGTTTTCCCCTCATTGTTTCAGTGTTTAGGTCGAATAACGTGGATTGGGTTTTAAAACACATAGGCCCTAACAGCCCAGACACGGCGAATGATGGTTTTGCTCGTCTTCGCGGTCTCCCGTTCGGGTGTAATAAAGAAGAGATAGTGCAATTCTTCTCGGGTATGTCGTGTTCCTGTGTAAAAGTGCCATTGATTAACTGTCATTTGTCCGATAGTATTGCACATACGCTCCCGCGCCGCACATTGACCTATTGTTTACGAGTTCGAATCTGTATAGTTTTAAAAATGGTTCTTATTTAAGTATCGCATGCGCCCAAATTCCGAATGTTTACGTTTGTCCTCATTACTGCCTTTAACTTGAGTGCTATACCTTAAAATCCATAACATGCAAATGTTTCTCTAAAACGTGTTTTTTCCGAATGAGTGTATACTCCACTACATCGTGCTATCGCATTTGTGTCGTGCAATCAGCTGCTGTGCTTAAGCTTTCAGTACCTATTTGAGGGTATACACTGGGACCACCAGCCCATTGTGTTCTAAGAGCTACTTATGTTTAATTAAAATCATTGTGCACTACTAATATTGGTGTTCTAATTGTGACCACATCCGACAAGATCACATGTGCCCACCGTATGAAAGATTACCAGCAGTGATCACTTCACCTTGGGTGCATCAGGCAGTGATGTCAGCAGTAATGTGAAAATGGCTTTGCTAATTTCGAATGCCTCTCCCATGCCAATCCCACCTGCAGCACCTCAGCACGAAAATTTAGTAATTGGTCTTCCAACACGATTTCACTCTAAAATCTGCTTTAAATATATTTGGACGTTCAGCCATTTGTCTTAAGCGTATAAATTCTGAAAACACACTTTCACCTTGAATTCACAACTTTAGCCTGTTATTAATTCAACAAATCAGAAAGTTCCAATTTAGTAGGTAGAGATGTACATAGTGCTATTTCTAGCTAGCCATTCCTAAACAATAATTTTAGTAGAATAGACGTGATCCACGTTATGCATCTTACCAACAACGTTCAGTGCTTCGTTTTAGCATAAAGATCTCAATGAGTTGCATTTTATTTCTTTATGTGGGTCTCTGCTGTTAATATGCTTATTGTCTGTTTGCGTTTTCACATGTTTTTATTAAAACACCCTGTTGTTTAGTTACTTTAACTTGAAGCGTGCGGGGTGTGTTATTTACCTTACAGTACCTTGATTTGTGAATGTTAAAAGTACAAGCGCTAAACTACCGCACAGTGTTTAAATGATTGTGTTTTTTAAAGCATTAAGATTTTTGGGCATGTGATGTTAATGTTGCCCCCCACTTGGGTTGAACAGTTGGAAATCGTGCCAAATGGGATAACACACTATATTTTTCGCACAGCGCTCTGTATGTCCTCTAGGGTCACTGACGTACGGCTAACAAGGGAGAGTTTCACACCTACAGTATCAGCACGTGCAGTATGAACATCTAGAGAAATTTTTAGACCGGACAGACCGGCAGGCTGGCTTATAGAAAAATGTCTGTGCCAGGGCAAGGAAGCGCGCGCACCTAGGAACCCGGTCAGACGCAAGAAACACACTTATTAAACTACGGACACCACAAGACCTGAAGAGAGCACTGGGACCACTGCACCTGTTGCAACATTGGTAGCCACACCCCTGCTCGATACTAGAGACAACTACTGCTGACCTATGGAAATTACAGGAGGAGGGGCACAGCAGGCATGGTCCCCTTGAGACAGCAAAGAACAGGCACAGGCAGCCCTCACTAGGTCCACAGCAGGGCAGGGTCACAGCTGGTGCTCTTTAGATGTCCCCGCCATGGTCTGTAATGATGCTTGCTCTGTAATTTCCCAGGTTCTGCATCTACCTTCCTTCATAATCTCCGTTCCGCCTGGGTGGTCCCAGCTGCTCACTTCCGGGTTTATTTTGAATGTTGCAGATAGGGGAGGCTGCATAAGGAAACCAGTACTGAAGTATACCATCCAGGAAGGAGTCCGGTGCACATAGGCGCCCAGATCACCATCATCTTAAAACATGGCGAAGTTTTATCATCATCGAGATGGGGCACAAATGTTAAAATGTTCAAAAACCTGACTGCCTGTGGCGTGTCGGTGAACAGGATTCAAGTGTCACCTATGCAATATTTGTGAAATCCTATGATGGTGCGAAAAGAGTGTGATCAGATTCCCCAGGAAACCTACATCTCTAGGCCAGTGTGCGCCAGCAGAATGACATGGGTACCATGGTGTACTGATCTAGGATGGCAGAAGAATATTATTTTTTAGACCAAAACCAAAACAAAAAAAAGGAGATAATAGCGCGCAAGAAGAAAAAGCGGATAGGATGAGAGAAAGCAACACGAGTGGGTTGGTAAGCACTTGTGGGAGACAGCTAAAAAAGTATTGAAACTGCAATAGGTCTCGCCTTTGATTAAGTTAAAGCCATTTGCTTTGCTAATGGTATTGTATAGCAAAGCAAATGGCTTTAAATTAATCAAAGGCGAGACCTATTGCATTTTTAATGTTTTTTTATTTTTTACTTCCTCATTAGTTAATCGCCCCACCTCCAATTTTGTCTAGTTGGGAGACTCAGCTGAGAGGCCAACAACTGAATGGGTGCGTGCGAAGAGTCAGGTAGCCTGTACTTCTGCCACGCACTTTTGTTTTTAATGCTGACGGAGCAGGCAGCGCTAGTCTCTCAATCGCCTCTCTGCATGCATGCTTAGCTCCCTTTGTTAGTTTTCCTTGGCCAGACTTTGGAGGGCAGTGTGATGACCCACTTTGGGGGATAGTTCAGAGTCGGGTAGCCTGCACTTCTGCCACGGTCTCACTAATTCAGAGCGCACTTTTTTTTTACTGCCTCATTAGTTAACCGCCCCACCTCCACGTTTTTGTCTAGTTGGCAGACTCCGCTGAGAGGCCAACATCTGAATGGGTGCGTGTGAAGAGTTAGGTAGCCTGGCATCACCATAGCATCACTCAGCACCACCACAGCACCACTATGCGCCTCAACAGCATCACTGAACGCCACAGCATCACTTGTCGCCAAAACATCACTCATCGCCACCACAGCATCAATCTGTGTAACCATTCAACAACAACTGGTTCAAATATGTTCTGTCAATGTTTCAAGCTTTATTACAAATGTCATAAAAAGATGTTAAATGTTTTCACTTCTGTTCTTGGATTTTCGTCACAATAAAATACACTGAACATAATCTTCACAAAAGTTATTTACAAAAGTTTAAGCTATTGCCATTATACATTACAATACCTTTTATTTAAGTATTAATTATTTAAAAAAATTAAAAGCCATTGTTATTTGTAACATCAATACATCTAAGTCACGTAAATACAACACACATTGCATTACAAATGCTATAGGTGTCACATTTGCGAAAGTTAAAACTATTGGCATTGTAAATGACAAAGCTATTAATTTAGCTATTTTCAAAACCAACACATAAATACAAAATTTGTCATTTACAATACCAATAGCTCAAACTTTATTAATGCGAGACCTATTGCATTGCAAATGCTTGTTATTAATCGATTCAAATCAGTTAGCTTCCTATCAATCCCTGAAGTGAAGTCGGCTAGGGTTTGAAGGACTGTAAGTTGAAAATTCAATTTGTGAGATTGACATTGTAGCGCAGCTATGGAATATTTCAGGGAGCTTAATATTGCTGCCAAATTGAATCTTTATTTGTATGCTCATTTTCACTTCTCTCTGAGCACACGATTTTTTGAGGGGATTTTTGGATAATGGCTATACGAGGCGACTAATTCCTCCTACTCTTAAGAAAGCTAAAAAAGACATATCGTCATTGGAGGTTTGAAGATCTTCCTTGGGGGGGCAACAAGCCAGGCCCTCTTTGCGATTTTACCAAGGGTTCGCCTGAAGCCTTTGAAGCCACTAGAAACATTGAGTCTTCTACTTAAGCTTGTGCAGTTGGCAGGGATTGGGTTGAAGAGTTTTTTAATTGAAATACCTGCTGAGCTGTTGCTAGTGAGGGAGCTTGTTGGGGCTTTAAATCAAGCCCCATGTCTATTCCCCCTTGTTGAAATGGAGCTTTGGTGTTTTTGGCAAGGCACGCCCCCACAGCTTGAAGACTCAGTGTTCATTGATTTTTACTGTCCTTCTGCTGAATGACTTGATGGACCTGCTGGTGACTGTTATGCTCCTTATTTGAACTTGATGTGTTCGACACATTTGATTCTTCGGCTGCCTCCTCAGCCGCTTGCGTTTCTTCATTATTTTGTTGAATGGAATTCTCATCCTCTCTGATGTTTCCGTTATTTTTGTCTTGAGATTTTTCGTTCTAGCGGATCACTACTACGGTTTGAGTTGTTAATGGTTGTGAAGTTTGATCAAAACTGTTTAATTGTAAGAGTTGAGAAGGTTGAAGAGGATTTTGTAGCCCTTTTATTGTGCTGCTTGTGAAAATATTACTGTGCCATGGTCTTTTATTAAGGAAAATTTGATATATATCTTGGGGTGAAAGGAACAAGGATTTCTCTTTGGTGGTGTCCCTTCTATATTGATTAGTTCTTTTTCTTTTGTGTCCTCATCTCACCATTCAGCGTCTGCAATTTAAGCAAGAAGCCAACCTTCCAAACTGGGCGCCCCACGGCTATTGCAACTGCATTGGCTTTAGGCCTGACCGGGCTAGCTCCTTTGTTCGATGCTTGGTGTAATCATAGTACCCGGGGGCAATCAACCAATCTCATCTCTCTTCCCTAAGATATAAAATCTGGCCAGATATTCATGCTGTAATCATTTAAGACCCCCTGATCTAGGTGTGCCATGGCAAAAGCAGCTTTCAACTAGTCCTGATGTAGTGGAGGCCACAGATCTTTCCATAATTTACAGATTTATCTTCGGGCAATAAGAATTAAGTAAAACAGTAAACCTCTTTGTGATGACCGTAAAAGGTTCATGCAATCATTGTCAACGCCCAAGATTGCTATAGTTGGATTAACACTCATCTTAACTTTAAAAATACCATATAAAACATGCTCCACAGTCCTCCAGAAAGCACTTAATTTTGAACACTCAAAAATATATGAATATCATCTTTAAGAAGATCACATCCTGGACATTTAGGGGAGGATAGGGGAGCAAATTTAGCTATCTTCGCCGGGGTATAATATAGTCTGTTAATAACAAAAAATTATTATATTTTAACCCCATGCGTACGGCGGCTATTTACGCGCTGTGCGGCATTTTAAAAAAAGCCGCGTTACATGACGAGCTGAGCTCATCGCGAGCGGCGGAACTCATGACGAGCTCAGCTCGTCATGAGCACGGAAGGGGTTAAACATGCCGGTTTAACAAACTTATATAAAGTTTTCAATGATAAATCAAATACATCTTCGAAATTTAAGTCTAAAGGGGACTGGTTCCAAGCTACGTATTGTGGAGGATATTCCACATCATCTGCGTAAAGTCATTTTTTATACCATAATGCGACTACCTTTCTCTTAGGATATGGGTCTTGGAGAATAAGCTCAGTTTCCCAAACTAGGCTGATAGACCCCTTTTCTACTGAATGCCAAGAGACCAATTGTAGAAATTTAAATTTGGAGAAGCCACTTCCTATTTTAGATCTTAATGCTTCCCAAGGGTGGACAACATCTGATGATACAAGATCTGACCAAATACAAATACCAGCCCTCCTGGTTGATGTCGCAAGGCTGTCTTCCAAACAGGCCGGGGTCTCAGGGGAATCCCAAATCGGGGCAAAACCAGAGTAATAACCAATCCCCCATCTACATTTGACCTTGTGCCACAAACTGAGGGCAGCCCTTAGGACTTTCAGGCGTACTTTTTTAAAGAACCTTGGTGCACCGAATTTATAAAGGAAGCAGTCTCCCCCACCCTCAGCGATAGCCATTTCTCTCAATAGCCTACCCCAATTCATTTAGTCTATTTTAGTTAGGAGCATCCGTATATTTTTTAATTGAAAGGCGACGGAATACCAGGGAATATCCGGGAGAGCAAGACCCCCTTTCAGTAGTTTACGTCTCAACTTCTTCCAAGACAGTCTAGCACTCTTATTCGCCCAGATGAAATTACCAATCTTGCTCTGAATTTTACCGATATCCTCGCTAGGAAAATTAAGGGGAATGGAATTAAACAAATATGTCAGCTTGGGCGGATGACCATTTTAACTAGATTAACCCTACCGAATATTGTCAGGGGGAGATTTATCCATCTAGAAAATAGGCGATACACCTCTTTGATGGTCTTTTTTAAATTAATCAATGGTATATTACCTAAGTCATTAACTATGATAATTCCCAAGTATTTAAACTGTGTACTTAATCTGCCCTCCCAGTTATTAATATTCCAACACATCACCTCTGTTTTGGAGGGGTTAGCTAAATAGCCCGAATATGAGCCAAATTCTTCCAAAAGGACTTCAATCCTTGGTATTACATCAACCGGAATGTTGGTATATAATAACAAGTCATCAGCATATAGGGCAAATTTACAACTATATTGATGGGAACTAAAAGGGGTGATCTGATCGTCTAGTCTTAAAGCTTAGGCAAGGGGCTCTATATATTGATCGAACAACAAGGGCGAGATGGGACAGCCCTGTCTTGTTCCCCTATGAATATTACAACTTGCCGTTAGCATACCATTTAACAGAATTACTGCAGAGGCCCCCTGATAGCAACTTATCGAGGTCTGAATCAAAATATGCCTAAAGCCCATCCTCCTAAGTACCTCCCACAAGTATACCCAGCATACTCTGTTGAAAGCCTTGGCTGCATCAAATGCCACTACAGCCAAAGGTTCCGACCGAGCCACCGCCAGATCTATGTTGCCAATAAGTTGGAGGGTCTGCTCCTGAATATATCTCCCTGGAATGAAGCCCTTTTGATCCAGATTGATCAACTGCGGCTAACTTAACCAATCTCCCTGCAAGAATACTCATAAAGATCTTATAATCTGCATTCAGCAGGGAGATTGGTCTATAGGGATCTGCTTGAAGGGGATCCTTCCCTGGTTTCAGAATAAGTACAATAGTAGCCTCCTTCCAGGACTTGGAGACTTTACCTTCCGGGCTGTAAACATAATTAAATAATAGACACAACATCGGGACTAACTCATCCTGGAGGAGTTTGTAAACCTCACTAGGGGGCGCATCAGTACCCGCGGCCTTATTCTTCTTACTTTTGTTTAGATATATTCTAATCTCGCTCTCGGTGATAGGAGCATCAAGACTCTCTCTGCTGCCTTCGGTTAGCTCTGGTAGAGCTTTATCCCGCAACCATTTTTGAAGAGTTTCTGAGCGACGTGTTATCTCCTCCCTATACAACTCTGAAAATAAAGAGAGGAGGCAAGTTTGCATGTCCTCCAGTCTACTTGATGTAACCCTGCTCTCATCAATTATTAATTCATTGATATTATTTTTGACTCGATCTACTCTTGCCTTCCATGCCAAGAGGGCACCCGCCTTTTAACCATACTCATAATTTTGCTATTTTGGGACGTCCACTGAGCCTTCACCTTTTGGTCTAGCCTACCCCTGTAGTCCTGGCGAGCATGATTGAAGTCGCTAATAACTTGTGTCAGCCTTTCTGAATGCCCCTGAGTACATCTAGTCCTCTTATCCTCGAGCTTGAGAATATTCTCTTCCAAGTTACGCAGTTCTTGTGCCTCCACCCTATTTTTAGAACAAATCAGGCTATGTAACAAACCCCTCAGGTAGGCTTTAAAAGCGTCCCATACATACTCCAAAGAAGTTGAGCCAATATTTAAAGAGAAATAGTCTAAAGTAGATAATTTAAGTACCTTAATTATTTCAACTTCTGACAGCATTGCCCTTTTTAGCGTCCATCTAGGCCTGAGGCTATACCTCTTCCCTAGGTGTACAACAAAGATAGGGGCAGGGTCTGATAGAAGACTAGTTAGGATGGAGATAGCCGGTAAACTTTTCAAACTTGCCCTGTCGACTAAGACATAGTCGATTCTAGACGAATGACCATTCTTTTTACTAGAGAAGATATACCCATGTTTATTGCCCATTTTTGCCCTCCAGGCATCGGCAAGCCCTAAATCAGGAATCATGTTGCCCAAAGCCCGACGTATACGTGGGGTGCCTACATAATGGCTCTGATTTGATCTATATCTTAGTATATCGAAAAGGACGTTAAAATCGCCACCGATTATTATAGGCGAAGTTGCTTCCAATAATTTAGACTGTAATTTGCAAATTTAAGTTGGGTCATCAACATTGGGGCCATAAAAAGAGTCAACAGTGAACTCCAAGCCTCCAAAATCCAACAGGGCTATAATCCATCTCCCTGTCTGGTCAGTTAATGTTGATTTAATTATACATCTTGCCCCTTGTGTAATCAAAATAGCCACCCTTTATTATGCGCTACCTGCTCGGAAGAGCAAAAATATTTTACCCAGTGATATTTAGCTAAGATGACCCGACATTCTGAATGACTTAAATGTGTTTCCTGTAGAAGACAGACTTGGGCGGGTGAATTTTCTAAATATTTCATAACCAGTCTTTGTCTACGTGGAAATCTCAACCCATTAACATTCCACGAGATAAATTTTATTCCACTACACATTGAGGCGCCTCCCTCCACCCGGTACAAAAACTCTACACAGACGGTTTAATGGTAGATGGAGATTGAGATTAAGGTTGAGTATATTTTTTTGATTTTTTCCCCACTGCGACCCCCCCATGTACCCCACCCCCATTCCTTCCCCCTCCCTGCCCTCGTGACCCTATACCCCCCTTACTCCCTTGGGGAACGCCCCCTACTCTAGGCATGAAGCCCATATGGCCTCTGTCCCCCTGGCATGACACTAAAAAGGGAAACTTTATGATCCATTACCAAGTCCCACTCGCGGAGCCCCACACATATTTGACACCCCTACACACCATTCTCATTCCTTATTTTATCAATGAGGACATCTACTTCCTCTACTGAACGCAACAGGTGCATGTGGTTATTCCAGATAATACGCAAAGATGCTGGGAAACTTAATTGAGCCTTAGCCCCCAGTGTGTTTAAAGTCTCCATTCTTTTACCCAGCTCCCACTGTTTTGTAGCTGTAATATGGGAGACATCTGACCTAATGGAAAATGAAAAGGGGTTGGAGAAAGATTTAGTTTTTATCAAATCTTCTTTCAAGGCCAATAATAACATCCTTTCTTTTATAGTGTACGTGAGGAAGTTAACTAAGATTTTCCTTGGCTTCTGTTTTGCAGGGTTTCTTTTAAACGGATCACGATGGACTCCTTGAATATCATGAGCCCGATCTAGCTCCGGGGAGTCCTTCAAGACTGTATCTTTTAACAGGGAAATCACAAAACCTTTAACATCTGCTCCTTCCAAATCTTCTGGCACATTTTTGAGTCTTAGATTATTTTTTCTTGAATTATTCTCCAGGCGCTCCATGTCATCTTTTAATTCCCTATTTTGGTTGACTAATTTCCATTGTGGAGGAATGGAGTGCCTCCTTAATTTTAGGGATTTCCGATTCTAATACGTCTGTTCTCAATGATACTTCCAGTTTATGAGCTAGTGCCTCCCATGATGCTTGAACTGCTGCTTGATTGATCTCCAAAACTGTAAATCTTTTCCCTATATCGTCCTTAAGAGCCAGAAGAATATCTGCTCAAGTGCCGGTCCCAGGCCCAGCAGAAACTACTGGGGGGTTTGAAATTATACGTTCGGGTGGGGTGGGGGGAGCCCGGTTGGTCCTCTTGAGCCTCCAGTACCGAAAATCTATTCTATCTATTGGAGGTTCCAACAGAAGTATATATAGCTGATATATGCTCTCCTGATACTTCAGTTGCTTCTACCTCCACCCCCCCAGGCCTCATTACGGACCAGGTGGCACAAGGGACTGCATGTTCTTCGAGGGTGGAGCTGGCCGGTCAGGAGACGTAGACGGGGAGAAATTTGATGAAATAGCAAGTTGTGGGCTATTAATCGCCGAAGAGCTTCCTTTAGTAAAGCCTCAATTTGTGGGAGTAGAAGTGGACAAAACCTTTTTAAGGAAGGTGTGATTTTTACTTTAGAAGAAGGGGCTTTCTTCCTCCTGCCTTTCCCTCTTCCATGTACTGCAGTGCTAGACTCCGTAGTAATTTTCCCCTTGCCCTGCATGGCAGACACTCTGACTTCAGCAACGGGAGGGGATACCCGAGTTAGTACTAGGGTAACTGAACTTAGTATAGACTGACTAGCCCTAGTGCGCATGGTATACCTACACACATTGAGCAATGGAATACTGGTTTGCTGGGCGTGAGCAGCGCTACTCTCCATGTAGTACAAGAGTCATTATTGCACTGTACCAATTTCTTGTTGGTTCCACTGCCAATAAAGAATGTCATAATGAGCAACAGAGATTGAAGGGTCCCCAAAGCAACAAATACAATTCTTACTTTCGTCTCGGGCACAGAGACAGTCTCAAGAATAACAGTATCGCCAAGAGAAGGGCGTCCTTACACGGGCGTACTGCCGCTCTTTCCCCTTGCAGATCACCCGTCCTCAGGCACAAGTAATTGTAGGTGCTGACTCTTCCCCCAACAACCCGGGCTTGAAGGCAAGGAATGCCATAGCGTCTCCACTCACGGGCCACACCCTCCCTCCGCAGGAGCGCCGGCGCCATCAATCTGCCTCGAAAATCGAAGACCATTCACCAAGCTGTTCCACGCTCAAGCGGAAAAAAATCCGATCCTCATGAAAATTCGGAAAGAGAAGTCAAGGTAGGAAAGAGATAGGGGTGCAGAGGGGGATAATCCGTTAGAAATACATCAAGGGAGCCTCCCGGGGAGAGTGGACACACACCTGAGGGAGTTTTGGCCGCAACCGTTTGCTTCCGGCCGCCATGTTCCCCCCGCCTCGCTTATATTGATTAGTTCTTGACCTGCCTTGGAACAGCTGCGACTCCCTTTCCTGTTACAGTTGGAATCTTTTTTTACCCCTGGTTTGAGAGGCTTAAAAGGTCGTTGTTAATTGTACCATTAATTGTTCTGTTCAAAGACAGACTATTGTGGGGGCTAGGGCAAGGATGAATACGAGAAGTCATGTTGGCTGTCTGATTGACTGGTGACTCCTCAAGTTTTTCGCGTTTTGTTTTGTAGCTGTCTGGGCCAGAGTCAAGTGGACTGATTTCGCTAGGCCCATTATTCCCCTCATTTTTCAGTTTTATTGCCCTAGATTGTGGTCTTGGTGTAGTAGGTGCCGTCCTCATTCAGCTTGACCTCATGGTTCCCTATTCCCTGTTGTAACCACCTCGCACCTCACTCCTTGAAAGAGGCTGAGGTATATCTTGTCAGGTTTTGTCAGGTTTTGGCGCTGGGTGGCTTAGTAATAAGATTGTTGGGTTTGTGGAAACCGAAGGTCAGACCAGGCCCGCTAGTTTGTCAAGTTTTCGTATTGTGTGAGTGGGTATGCACACTCAAGCCTGTTCACCTGCACTCCTCGACCCCCAGCTGGTGGCTGACAGGCAAGCTGGCAGACTGCTCAGTACCAGGGCCCCAGGGCCACAGGCAAGACCCCCAGGCAGGTTTGCAAGATGGCTCTCCCAATTTGACAGTGTGCCCACTTCTTAATCGCCTATGCTCCCCTCCACAAAATGGTGATCTTAGGGTGTCGGCCAGCTGATGCTCGAGGTGGGATGAGGCTACAGGGCTTACAGTTCGATTTTAGTTATGTGATTATATAGGGTTGTGGTTACTATTTGTAATTTCCAGCTACAATACAAAAGTACTTGACATATGAAGAGGGAGGAAGAAGGACTCACAACAGCTGGTCGGTCACGCTGCTTGCTTTTCACCCTTTTCACTGCCGAAGTCAGCAGTCTAGGACCGTAGCTTGGAAGGGTACCTTCCGCGACCGTGACTGCAGCTGCCTCTCGCCACCTCCTCTCGCTTCTCGTAGCCTGATCCCCTCAGGTGGTCCAGCCCACAGGCAACCCTGCGAAGGGGTGTAAACGCCTGATGGAGTGGGTGTGAACCGGGTGTAAAACGCTGTCCTTACCCGCTGGGCTGGGCTGTCAGCCATCAGGCTCTGAGTGAGTAGCTGGAAGAGAAAAACGCCCAGTGTTCCCGTTTTTTTGGGGGCATTTTCTCGGCTCCCTTCTCGGCTCCTTCTTGGCTCCCTTGCTGCCTCCTTCACGCTCGTTCGCTCAATGCTGGATCAATGCTGGCTCGAGTAAGCCACTGAGTTATTTTCTATAGAGACTCCCAGTGATTAACCATAGACACGTTTGAGAATAATGTAGAGAAAGAACATGCAGTGCCTGACAAAATAACAACGGTACAAAAGGGGGTGGTGATGGACGGAGCATCTGAATCAATCAAACACTCACACCCAGTCAAAAGATCTGGGTTTAATCCATCACCATTCTTTAGCCCACTCTGCCACCCCAGTTCAGACATGGCTATATGCAAATCAGTCTGACCCTGTGCCTCATGGGAACAGTCCAGCCCGAACTGCCAAGCCATGTCTTCCCTGGACCAGAAACAAGCTTCCGAGGACTGGTTTCTGGCATTCCAGCCGTCTTCAGCCCGGATTGCTTGAATCCAGTGGCAAAGTGAGCAAGGGACTCACGTCTGAGCATACCCTGCCACACTTATGGCGGCCAAAAGCGGTACGAAAGGGGGTGGTGATGGACGGAGCATCTGAATCAATCAAACACTCACACCCAGTCTAAAGATCTGGGTTTAATCCATCACCGTTCTTTAGCCCACTCTGCCACCCCAGTTCAGACATGGCTATATGCAAATCAGTCTGACCCTGTGCCTCATGGGAACAGTCCAGCCCGAACTGCCAAGCCATGTCCTCCCTGGACCGGAAACAAGCTTCCGAGGACCGGTTTCTGGCATTCCAGCCGTCTTCAGCCCGGCTTGCTTGAATCCAGTGGCAAAGTGAGCAAGGGACTTACGTCTGACCATACCCTGCCACACTTATGGTGGCCAAAAGCGATACAAAAGGGGGTGGTGATGACAAAATAACAAAGCAGTCAAAGCACCTTTGAAAAACTGTTCTCTGCTGCCTTCACAAAACCAACATCTTGAAGATCTTCTAAGCCGGCATCTGAACGACTCGGTTCAGATGCCGGCTTAGAAGTACCGACGGACAGCGCGGTGCTTCACTCTACTCCTGAGCCACTGCCAGGTGGGGTGAGGTCGTCACTTCTTACGAGTCTGTGAAATACATGACCAGTAAGAACAGACAAGACTCATCACCTAGAAACTGCAGGTGATCTCTGTACTTGTCTTTGAATCTGGTTTCCTATTGTCTTTATTCACTTATGATTTCTTTTATGAATGCAGTAGCAATATTTGTTGAAGGGTCCTGAGGAAAGCAAGGACAAACTTGTCCTTTAATTTCTGAAACATGTCGACCTAATTCCATTTCTAGACAGCTAATTTTTTCAACCTGTCTTAACAAAATTTTTAATTTTGGTGGAGTGAGTATCATCTGAATAAATTTTGTTCTATACTCCCTCATCCAATTTTAATACACTCTTTGCTTTCATTTTTCATACAGTTATCTGCACTGCACCCCACTAGTCATCTCACGCTCCACTACTCACTAGCTTAGAGGAGTGGTATACCATACTACTTGTTATTTCAGTCGAAGGGACCTTTTAACATCTTGGTTTCCTTGCCTCTGAGAATAACACATCTGAGTAGATGGTCTTGAAGGAATCCCAAGTGATGAAGGGCGGTTCCGAGTGGTGACTGATGGGCATCTTTGACCATCTACTAGGGTGTCATTGGTTGCCATCCTTTGTAAGTCAGCTAGAAAGATTTAGTTTTCTGTTGATTGGTTGCGCACATTGTAAGCTTACTCTCTTTTTCAGACCCTCTGGTACTCTTTTGTTGTCATGTATTGGTTGGGAATGTTCCCAGAGCCTGGTCTTTAAATATTCCCTTGGGTCCCATCTGATAGTTGTGTTTTTGTTATAAAAAAACTTAGTACAGTGGAGGAAAGAATCAAATTCACCTTCACAGTCAGCAAAGAACAGATCACATTCTTAGACACTTTGATTAAAAAACAAGAAGGTCATCTCATCACTAGCGTGTTCACCAAACCCACTGACCGGAACAATTTAGTACATTATAAGAGTTTCCTCCAACCTTCACTAAAAAATCACTTACGATCCTCCCAAATGCTACGAATTTCATCAAACGAAGAATTGTACAATGACAGTCTTGTTACAACAGTTGAAAAATTCAGAAAATTGGGTTATCCAGAAAGTGTTTTACAGGAAGCAGTGAAAAAGGCACAAAACACGGGGAAACTTGTTAACATGCACAAGGCCATCAAATGAAAAGGAAAACCGAACAGTTTTCATATCCAAGTTTTCAGCCCGTAGTTACAGAATCAAAAACACCATATTAAAGTATTGGCCAATGTTAAAAATGGAAAAGGATTTCAAAGGTATATTTGAACACCAACCTAGATTTGCCTATCTGTGTATGAAAAATCTAAAATAAATTCTCAACAAAACACATGAGAAGAAAGAACAGGATCATCGGGGTACTTTACCCTGCATGAATTGTGGAAGTTGCAATTCCATCCATTAAACCAGCAGTCTATTCACTAAAAACAGGCTCTTTTAGCCACATTTACATCACTGAAAGGGTGTATTCACTCAGTCTTTTTTCTGTTTTCAGGCACTTCGTCAGTTGCGATATGACATGCACATTTTGATACTTCTGGGTTAAGCGCGCATGCACATCTGGTTCACTGCACACATGTGAGTATTCCAACTATGGAATCGCGGAAATAGGTTCACGCAGTAAAACGTTTCTGAAAGGGTTAAGTTTGACTATGGTCATATGCGCTCTTAAGTAGCAGTACCACTATTTAGTCTTAACATTCAGCCCTGTTTCTTTCAGGTTAACCTTGAAAGCACCGTACATAGACACTCGTGCATTTGTCGTTTCAGTAAGTAATCACTGGCACTCGCATCACAACTACCGGTATGAATCTTTAAGCACTTAAATAATAATCACATAGATATGATCAAGCAAATCACTTCACGTATTTTCTTGACACTTTTTATGGTCACCGGCAAGAGCCTCTAAGCATGGGAACATCTATCACGCAGTAATGAGTGTGTGAATCTCCCTACACATTTGAACTTCTTTCTTTCACTTTAGTAAAGCTTCGCTTGCGTTTCGGTGCTCGTTTTGGTTCACCCATGGTTACCAGCATGAGGTTTAAAGCACTGGGAAGACCAAACCTTGTTTAATATTTTATCACGACTGTTGCAAAGTTAATTTTTGTAAAATATCCACCGGTAAAGAATGGGTCTTTGACCATATGGTTTTGTAACCCTCTAACACAGTAGCAACTAGCAGATAAACAAAGTTCATCTCTTGAAATAGATGCCACGCTACACTATTCATTGTAGTTGAACACTTTGCATGAATCATTGGAGTACTGATCTTATCTTACTATTGACAGTCAATTGGTTTAATGTTACTTATTTAAAAAACTGAGCTCAAGTTTCTTCTATTTCTGTAGGATTAATCCCCTGATGAAGGGCGCAGCCCAAAATGCATTGGGCATATTTAAGTTTATGAATACAAGTTTGATATTGTTCCAATGGAAGTTACTGCATGAAGACAGCAAACAATTCATGAAGAACAAATACATGAAATAAAAAGAATTTTCGTTAAAAAAAGACTTTACACCTCGTGAAGACTTTTACTTAAAAAGTTATTTGGGTGCGTGCGAATTAGAGACCCCCCCATCCCCTCCCCCCGAATTTGGGATAGCACATCAAGCAAATGTTTTCACCCTCATACTCAGTAGGATTTACCAATCAGCACTACCAAACAAGTTTAACTTTACTCACCAGCTTACAAGTGAGTGTGTGTTTAACCACTAGATGGATAGAGTGTCTGTTGGAGCCAACACAAAGCAGAAGTACCCTGCCACAGAAGCCAGTGCCAGTCAGCAGCACCAGTCTGTAATTGTTGCCAACAATCAGAAAAATCCTTCTTCAGTGGCAGCCATCCCTTAGCTGCATCAGCACTCATCAATTAGAGCTATCACCTACTTGCAGCTGCTGGCAACATTCGTCACCACTCAGCATGAACACTCATCTAAAGGCAACGATCAGCAGCAGGGGCCAGCAGTAGCCAATGCTGATCCTCAAACCTTGGTGGTAGCAAAAGCTCATTGGCTCACTTTCAAAGAAAGTAATATTGATCAGAAAACAGTCACCTTCACCATCACTACTGTCTGGTTGACATTCCTACTCATTTTCTCTAATTTTGTCATGTGTCCTGACTACCATTTGTGGTCTTACAACATCCTCAAAGGACTAGGATGTCCAATAAGTAAGACTCAATAGGACTGATTGACTACGAGTACACCAGTTACTACACTGAGTGAGGATTACACGTTCTTGACAGTCACACATTTTTGCTTCGCTATCACTTTCGAAATCTCTTCTCTCTTTCTCCATATCTGCTGCTCTCATGCTTCTAGCCTTCTCTCTATCTCTGTATCTGCTGCAGTTACACTTCTATCCTGCCAGACTCAGTCCTGTTACCTTTTGCACTTGCTCTCTTAGACAGTCTTTCTTATTTCTTACCCGTCACTCTTTGTTGTTCTCTTAACCTCTTTTTCTCTCTTGCCTAATATCGCTTTCCTGCCATTTTGCTCTCATTCCCCTAACCGGTTACCTTCACTAACTTAACCAGCTTTCCTTTCTCCTCATTTATTGCTGTTACTTTCCAGTCATTTGTCTCTTATTCTCCATACCTGTTTCCTTCACTGCTTTACATACGTTTCATTCTGCTTATCTGCTGCTATTACTCTCCTGGGCTGTCACTCGTGGTCTCCCTGCATATTGCACTCATTAATTCTCCTGATCCGTCACCTTCCCAGTACTTCTCTGTCACTCATTTTTTTCAGGTTGCTCTAAACTTCCTTACGTATGCCTCTTGGACTGCTTACGTGGTGTTCTCACTCCTCTGTGATGTCACACTACCTAATTGGCATTTACACTCATTTTTGTTGTTCACTGTCCTTATCTCTCACTCATTCTCAATAGAGCTCTAGCTGTCCGTCTGTTGATTGCTAAATAGATTTGTCCGCATCGCTAGTCTCTCGGTTAAGTCCATCTCCTATATTTTGTTTAGTTCCAAGATTGCAGTATAAGGTAAACTACATCTCAATGAGTTTTTTCCATATTCCTATCTGTTGCTATTCTGCAGTTGTTCGCCTTGCATTCTTGTGTTTGTCTTGTGGGCCCCCTTTACATTCATACCTTTCATATTGCATCCATGGAGTTGCCTTCGTTTTGCAATCATGCTATTACTATTTTGTTGCTGCCTTCATTGCCCACTCCTTCAAATTCCTGTAAAAGAGTGCAGCCATATAGGTGTTCATTTCCACATGAGTTTGTCTACCTTTTCTTCCCATTATCTTGCACAATCAATGTTATTTCCCGTATGTTGCTGTTCTGATGTTGCTGCCCTGTATTTGACATTGTTTTGCATTTGTAATTGCCTTTTGTGTGGGTGTCCAAGTAGAATTGCACCAAAGTCCTTAACTTTGATTCACTTGTACTGTCATCCTGAAATTAGTGCCTCAGTTGTCATTTGATTTCCATTCATGAACTTTGTTGCATTCCTTGTAGTTCTAGAGAAGGTCTCTCAAATACAAGACAGCGAAGAAATGGTTCCTGCCCCAGTGGATCCTGAGGCGCAGGCTACCTGGAAGGCTCTCGATGAGTTTCTCAAAAGATTGGACAATGAAATTGAAGGGATCATGCTTCAATGGGAAGTGGGACCAGCAGAAACCAGAGCTCCAAGCCCAGACTTCGAAGAGATGTACACCTATCCTCTAATTACCAGTAGGTACACCAGAGTTCTATGGTCGCAACGTATCCTGAAGCAGCATTTTGATTACAGTGTAGAATCATTGTCAAAACAAGAACAGACATTTACTGCTATTTTTGGGCAATAGTTTCTTTAGTGGTGAACGCCACAATTATAATTTGTTATGAAATACATTTCAGACACATCTAGTAGTCAAGCTATTAATGCCTTCCAACATGAAGTCTGAGAGCCGAAATGTACAATCTATCCTTCTTACATCTGGTTCGTAAAAGTACATTAGTAATGACAAACGTTTTACTGTTGCAATAGGTTAATAGCCCTTTGAATTTTCTTTTATTCAAATAAAAGTTTTAATCATCACTGTTTGAAGTTTTAGGTTTTTCCAATCCTGGACGCCAATGCTGCAACCGGCATGCCCTTTGGTATCCCAT
Organism: Lissotriton helveticus; assembly: GCF_964261635.1. Taxonomy (NCBI): domain Eukaryota; kingdom Metazoa; phylum Chordata; class Amphibia; order Caudata; family Salamandridae; genus Lissotriton; species Lissotriton helveticus. Next base: position 598,709,529 of record NC_136073.1, on the reverse strand, counting down.
TCCCTTGCTGACCCTGTTCCCAGTGATTGTGACTCAGAGAACTAAAAGCTTTTAACTTGCTGTCCTTACCCTAACCCCTTAGTGACAAGTAAGAGGAGGTTGAAGTACTATGGATGGGAAAAGTGGGCCAATCCTGCAATGTCATTTAGGAAGGGCCAATCCTGCAATGTCATTTAAGAAGGGCCAATCCTGCAATGTCATTTAAGAAGGGCCAATCCTGCAATGTCATTTAAGAAGGGCCAATCCTGCAATGCCATTTAAGAAGGGCCAATCCTGCAATGCTATTTAGGAAGGGCCAATCCTGCACAGTTATTCAGGAAGGGCCAATCCTGCAATGTCATTTTAGAAGGGCCAATCCTGCAATGTCATTTAAGAAGGGCCAATGCTGCAATGTTATTTAGGAAGGGCCAATCCTGCAATGTCATTCAAGAAGGGCCAATCTTGCAATGTTATTTAGGAAGGGCCAATCATGCAAAGTTATTCAGGAAGGGCCAATCCTGCAATGTTATTTAGGAAGGGCCAATCCTGCGAAGTCATCTGCGGCGTATCACAAGGATCATCACTCAGCCCCACCCTCTTCAACGTCTACATGAGACCTCTTGCAGCCATCGCACGCCAACACAACCTCAACATCATCTCCTACGCCGACGACACCCAGCTGATCCTCTCCCTCACCAGAGACCCCGACACCGCCAGAACCAGCCTACACGAAGGGATGAAAGACGTCGCCGAGTGGATGAAGAACAGCCGCCTGAAACTGAACTCAGACAAGACAGAAGTCCTCATCCTGGGACCATCGCCCTCCGCCTGGGACGACTCCCGGTGGCCCCCCGCCCTGGGCACCGCTCCCAAGCCAACAGACCACGCACGCAATCTGGGCTTCATCCTGGACTCCTCCCTCTCGATGACCAGACAAGTCAACGCCGTCTCCTCATCATGCTTTCACACCCTACGCATGCTCCGCAAGATCTTCCGATGGATCCCGACCGAAACCAGGAAGACGGTCACCCAGGCACTCGTCACCAGCCGACTGGACTACGGAAACACCCTCTACGCCGGAACCACAGCCAAGCTACAGAGGAGACTCCAACGCATCCAGAACGCCTCCGCCCGACTCATCCTGGAAATCCCCCGACGCAGCCACATCTCCGGCCACCTGAGGGACCTGCACTGGCTCCCCGTCAACAAGAGGATCACGTTCAGGCTCCTCACCCACGCACACAAGTCTCTCCACGACCTGGGCCCCAAGTACCTCAACTACCGCCTGCCCTTCTACACGCCCACCCACCAGCTACGATCTACTAGCCTCGCCCTTGCCGCCATACCACGCATCCGAAGAGCCACCGCCGGAGGCAGATCCTTCTCCTACCTGGCGGCCAAGACATGGAACTCCCTCCCCATCCACCTTCGGCTGACCCAAGACCATCTCGCCTTCAGGAGACAACTCAAGACCTGGCTGTTCGAGCAGTAGCGGACCCCTTCCCCCAAGCGCCTTGAGACCCTCCCGGGTGAGTAGCGCGCTATACAAGTGTTATGATTGATTGATTGCAATGTCATTTAAGAAGGGCCAATGCTGCATTGTCATTTAGGAAGGGCCAATCCTGCAAAGTTATTCAGGAAGGGCCAATCCTGCAATGTCATTTAGGAAGGGCCAATCCTGCAATGTCATTTAGGAAGGGCCAATCTTGCAATGTCATTTAAGAAAGGCCAATGCTGCAATGTTATTTAGGAAGGGCCAATCCTGCAATGTCATTTAAGAAGGGCCAATCATGCAATGTCATTTAGGAAGGGCCAATCCTGCAATGTTACTCAGGAAGGGCCAATCCTACAATGCCATTTAGGAAGGGCCAATTCTGCAATGTTATTTAGGAAGGGCCAATCCTGCAATGTTATTTAGGAAGGGCCAATCCTGCAATGTTATTTAGAAATGGCCAATCCTGCAATGTCATTTAAGAAGGGCCAATCATGCAATGTCTTTTAGGAAGGGCCAATGTTACACAGGAAGGGCCAATCCTACAATGCTATTTATGAAGGGCCAATTCTGCAATGTTATTTAGGAAGGGCCAATCCTGCAATGTTATTTAGAAAGGGCCAATCATGCAATGTCATTTAGGAAGGGCTAGTCCTGCAATGTGATTTAGGAAGTCAGACGGTCTATGTTGTCAGTTTCTCAAAATTGGGCTTTTTTGGTGATTTGACCTCCATGTGTACTTCAGTGATTACTTAATTCTCAGGATTTAGTGGTGGTGGTTGTTGTGTTTTTTTTAATAACATGTAGTACTAATATCACAAACCAAACTAAGTCCATCCGTTTACAAAGTACTATAAGAACCCAGATGGTCCAATCAATACTGTTAAATCTGGGGAAGAGCAACAATGTCATAATATATACTAATGGTTGACACGGATTGCTATGGGACTGTTATTTGTTCACTATTAAATTAGACTCATACTGTGAAAACAGCCGGCCCTCGCAGTGTTGGGGGATAACAAAGGGTGAGAAATAGTCGCAGTCATGGCTCGAGGGGTCGGGAGAAGCAGTGACAGTGTAGAGAGGTAAAGGTGAGATGGACCATGTAGATGTAGCGGAGTACTCCGGCTCTGTCCAGACAGTCACCTGCCAAAGGACTCTGAATAACCTTAGAAGGATGAGTTTTGATTCTTCTCTAAATTCTGTATAGTTTTCCTCTTTTTCTTTTTGCTTTTGTTATGTTCTCTCTAACGTAGCTATACGGGAAGTGGGTTTTATCGCTAATGGGGTTTTATGCGAAAGTGCCACGTTTATTATTGATAATGTTTAGGATATATGAGTTGTACTTTCTTTTCGCTTTTATCTGAAGTCTGTTATGTTAGAGCATGTGGCTATGGAGCAAAGCACTCGTGAAGTTGTTGCAGAGTTATATCTTCTAGAACTCTACTTAGCTCTTTCTGGGTTTTAAGTAACCTTTAATCCAGACATCTAGCAGGATGGTTTTGAAAGGTGGAGAAAGAGATGATCCATCCAGTCGAGCTTTAATGTTTTGTCTATGGTAATAAAGTTAGGAGAGCTTCTAGTATGTATGTTGCCTTTTCTCTGAGGTTCGGAAATAAGGCTAGTTATGAGTTTATTTATGGAGCAGATCGCTTCTAGCTTTGATTTTTTGGGGGAAGTTCTAATAGACAATTAAACGGTTAGCAGTGGTTGTTCATACGCACATCCAAAACACCCTCTGGGTCAAGTATAATCACTACTTAAGTCAATTATGGTGGTGCTCACATGAAATCCTGCTTCTCACTACCAATGAGTGCATGTTGTTTATGTCCACATGGTTAACAATCCTAAGAAAAGAACAGCTGATACCGAAACACACTTAGTGTAAAGCCCAACATATAAAAAGTCAGAAAAGATTCAGTTCTTACTTTCCAGAACTTTTATTCAGTGAAAGTCCTTTCTCAATTTATTTCTTCACATTGAGCTTGATTCTATCTTTATGCACATCATCTGGCAGCCGGGGACGTTTTTTTCTTTTACTTTACACTACGTGTGCTTCGGTATCAGCTGTTCTTTTTCCCAGGATTGTTAACCTTGAATTCTAAGGTACGTTGACAAAACCAAAGAAAATGTTAGTGATCTAGTAGAGGGGACCCATTTCATGTTGGGTGCAATACTTGATGCAAATAGTTGTGTTTGTTAAATTTGATTGGGTTTGATAGTTATTGGTAGGGTGTGCATTCTTCGCTCGAAAAAGACAATTTATTTTGTATGTAATCGACATCAGTAGCTGCTTATACTCCGTATGTTTTTTGTATTTTTGAGGCGAGTTGCTATTTATTAGCTCTTTTACATGAATGTGCATATTTCATTTAAGGCAATGGAAGTTGGCGGCAACTCTTGGGAATGCATGACCTTTCAGAAGAACCAGCCTACGATATGGCTCAGGTGGACAAGGAAGCTCTTCAGCACCTGGAGGATAGTAAGTAAAGAGGATGCATATTTTTTTCAATGGACATATTTTATTCATTGAATGGTTGGCCATGTGCTTTACTGAAGTGAATCTACTTTATACCTGTTTGAGGAGTTTTAGAGCCTAATTTTACACCCCATTGGCACCTAAATGAGGTATGAATATAAGAAGATAAACACATTCTGCCTCAGGCCATGTATACAACAAACATCCTGTATTAAAATAACTCTGTGTTCGTAGTAGGGGCATTGATAACTCCATGATAGCTAGGCTTCGCTTGCAACTCAGCTCTACTGTCATTAGGTGATGTAGGTTTTTTGAATGGCACCTGAATGGTAGTCAGAGTTTTCTTATAACTAACTGCAAATGTGCAGTTTATACATTCCTGCCTCCCAAAAGCAGCAGGTTATACCTATACTATTCTTCTAACAGAACTAGATTTCTCTTGACGGTTCAGTCCAACCATGTGATGGAGACAATACCCATATATTAATTTGATGATGCTGAATATTGATTTTGTTTTAAGAACCCTGGTCCAGGCGAATTAATTTGGATCAGATGCTCCCCCTTCCCAACTAGAACTCTTAATACGTTTTACTTTGCATGCTCTCTTATCAGATGTTAGATATTTTTTCAATATAGAGATAAAGGAATTAAAAAAAACATCATAAAAGGCCAGAGGGAATAATTATATTGAACAATCTACCTATTGAGGTTCGGTTTAAATGCACGTTGAAAGGCTAAAAATCCTCACCCCTACTGGGTCAAACCGATTCAGATTTTACTAAACTCTGATACAACAGTGACTCAATAGACCACTTCAAAAACGTATCTGTTCTTAGTTCAGTCAGCGAATTGTAGATGTGCTACTGGCAGCAAGTTTCTCTAAATGTGCCGCAAATGATCCGGTGTCAGCGCCATCTTTTTTCATTAAGCTCACGATCCATCATGCCCACATGGCTTCAGAAACAAGCCTGTGAAACTTTGCAAACCTTTCAGAAATTATCTTTAAATCCCTCTGGCCTGATTTACCTCTCATGTCTAAATAAGACCCATCCCGTTTGTGACCGTAAAGAAACTAAAGGGCAACATCAACATTATCTTCAATCTTCAAAAAGAAATTGCGACATGCGAATGAGAAACTGAAATATTCAATTGTAATGGATGGATTATTTTGTAGGATTGACACTCCAGGAGATTAAACTGAAGCATACTGTACAAAAGTCTGGACTATTGTAAAATTTATCGACCTACCCATCGGACCATGACAATAGGTAGTTCCTGGTGCCCATAAATCAGTAATGAAAGTCGAAGTCTGACAAAAGCTGAGAAAACTAGCAACCACTAAAATGCTCCACTTGATAATGGCAGGATTATTTGTGGCCGTACCTGGTAAGGTTGGACCTTCAGCCTTACCAAGGGATACATTCATTCATGAAGTAAAACTAGGAGTCACTAAAAATTAAAGCGATTGAAGAACCCCAGGCTAATTCAGCTTTGCTGGCACCACCAGCTTCACCAGGTGTAGGAAGCGAGCTCTCTATATAGTGCACTAAAACAAAGTACACTGTGCAGAGAGTCCAGCGGGTCCCAGATTGGTATACAACGGCAAAAGTAGATAATACTAACGCTCTATTTGTGATAGTGTGGGTGATCAGTTAGGCTTATCAGAGGGTAGTGCTAAGCATTTGTTGTACTCACAGAGGCAATAAGTGGGACATACACTCAAGAATAAATCCAAGACCAATTTGATTTTATATACTTTTTAAGACCAAGAAGTTGATTCACAGGTAAGTAATTTATTTTTAGTTATCATTTTTCAAGTTTGGAAAATAGCTCACTGTTGTGTGCAATTATGCACAATTAAAGTCTATGAAGAAAAACACATAAATGTGTATAAAATCGGACAGTCAATTCTAGGAGTTCACCTTGAAGGTTTAGGGTAGCAGTAGGCCAAGGCCCAATTTTCTGCCAGCGTATTGTCTGGGGCATCCCAGATTCGGCTGAGGGCAGGGTGCTGAGGTCGTTGGTAGCTGGTGCGCTACAAAGAAGTGGGTTGCCTCAAAACAGGCTGCAGAAGAACCCCAAACTGGGAATCGGATCTCAAGTGCCTCAGAACCATGGGAGCACTGCTGGTTCGTCAGTGCCTAGGATGGGCAGGCTGGGTGCGGAGAAGATAGGTCAGCAAGGCATTGTGTATCAAGATGTTCTTAGCGGTTAGGAGCAGACAGGTTGTAGGGACAATTCCAGGACAGCTGGGCCACTCATGAAGAGTCCAATCTAGACTGCAACTGCCAAGAAAACAAGCACCCATGGAAAGACTTCGAGACCGCTGATAGGTCTCAGCGGTCTCAAAGTCTCTCTATGGGTGCCGGTTTCCTGGGAAGTTGATATCTGGATTGGACTCTTCGTTTTGGTTCCAGGTGGCCCGGAACCTCAGGTATTGCTATGGCACAGCTCTGGTGTCCTCTCCCTTGGTGGGAGGACAAATCTGAATCGGAGGAACTAGTGTACCGCTGCTGGTTTGGTTGCTGCGTCACAAGGGAGATGTAAGTCGGACTCTACGGTTCGGTGCCTGTAGGGGAGTAGTTCCTCTACTACAAGGGAGTTCTCTGTCGATTGTCGAAGGGCCGGAGGATCTCCGGGAATCTTAGAGGCCTCAAATCAGCTGGATGAATAGGCATACCATGATGGTCAAGTCCGTGGAAGCTACATGCAGGGTTTTGCACCAAATTTTGCATCAGGTACTCTGTTCTCGGGTCAGCTGCTCTTCTATATCCGTTGTCTTTTTAGGACCCTTGAATCAAAAGTTCAGGGTCCATGGCTGCTATCTAAATGCTAAATTTAGAGGCGTTACAGTAGGACACAGGTTATAGCCAGTGGGCTACTTACCTTTAGGGCGTCTACACACTCTAATGCAACCACTTCACTTCCTTTGTGGAGTGGGCACACCCCTGACCGTAATTGGCTTCTTCCCTCTGAAACAAGATGGAGGAATCATCTGCCCCACCTTAGGAGTGGTGTTGGCTAAATGTGGGCCCATCTCCTAATCTAACTACTTTTCCCACCTGTCCTCCCGCCAAATGTATTGTATTGTATTGTAATTGCATTTGTATAGCGCTTACTACCCCTGACGAGGCTTAGAAGCGCTTTTTCGGTGAGTAGCACGCTGCTCCGGGACAAATAAAGGATTAGTGTTGAATTAGTATAGCGAAAAATGAAAGTAATTTAAGTCGTGGATAGGTTAGTCAGTTATTTGGATTCGAAAGGATAGCAGAGGATAGAAGAGGAAAAAAGATTTGTATTTATATAGCGCTTGTTACCCCGATGGGGTGTTGAAGCGCTTTTCTTGGCGAGTGGCAAGCTACTCCAAAAACCCATAAAGGATTAGTGGTGGATTAGTATGGTGAAATATGAAAGTAATTTGAGTGGTGGATAATAGTCAGTTACATGGAGTGAGAAGGAAGAGAAGGGGAAGAAAGGTTTGCATTCATGTAGCACCTGTTATCCCTGATGGGTGTTGAAGTGCTTTTCTGGCTTTTCTTTCGTAACTGTGATTTCAAGCTGCAAAAGGCTGGATGATGAATATTCGATTCAGAAAAGGGGGTGGTGATGAACAGAGTGTCTGAATTAAGCAGACCACTCTTACCCAGTCCAAAGATCAGGGCTTGATCCATCACCGTTATTTAGCTCACTGCCCCATCCCAGCTCAGAACCTGGCTATATGCAAATTAGTCTGTCCCTGGCCCAGTGCATCATGGGAACAGGGCAGACCAAACTACCAAGCCAATTCTTCACCAGAAAGGAGACCACCTTCCGGGGACCGGTTTCTGCCATTTCAGGCGTCGTCGGCCCGGCTTGCTTGAATCCTGATGGAGCAGTGAGCAAGGGACTCATGTCGGAACAGGGCAGACCAAACTACCAAGCCAATTCTTCACCAGAAAGGAGACAAGCTTCCGGGGACCGGTTTCTGCCATTTCAGGCGTCGTCGGCCCGGCTTGCTTGAATCCTGATGGAGCAGTGAGCAAGGGACTCATGTCCCCGGAAGCTTGTTTCCTTTCCAGTAAAGAATTGGCTTGGTAGTTTGGTCTGCCCTGTTCCCATGATGCACTGGGCCAGGGACAGACTAATTTGCATATAGCCAGGTTCTGAACTGGGATGGTGCAGTGAGCTCAAAAACAGTGATGGATCAAGCCCTGATCTGTTGACTGGGTAGGAGTGTTCTGATTAACTCAGATACTCTGTCCATCACCACCCCCTTTTGAAATTATTTTGGCCACCATAAGTGTGGAAGGGTATGCTCAGATGTGAGTCCCTTGCTCACTGCACCATCAGGATTCAAGCAAGCCGGGCCGAAGACGGCTGTAATGCCAGAAACCGGTCCCCGGAAGCTTGTTTCCTTTCCAGTAAAGAATTGGCTTGGTAGTTTGGTCTGCCCTGTTCCCATGATGCACTGGGCCAGGGACAGACTAATTTGCATATAGCCAGGTTCTGAACTGGGATGGTGCAGTGAGCTAAAAAACGGTGATGGATCAAGCCCTGATCTGTTGACAGGGTAGGAGTGTTCTGATTAACTCAGATACTCTGTCCATCACCACCCCCTTTTGAAATTAAGGATGATGAATATTCAGCACTTCCTCAGAGAGCACCATTGAACATGGACCCACGGACTTCTGAATCAGAGCAAATGCCAAATAGTTCATCTGACAATTTTTTAACTTTCTGGGAAACCAATCCCCCATCACTTTCAACTTCCCTATTATAGGCACACCTTGCTTTTATAGGAAGGTAGTCATTATGGCTGCTCTGAATCCTCATACACTGTGAAAACAGCTTTTCTGACAATATCCTCTGTCTGATTCAGAAGTTAAGTCTCCCTCATACCTGTGGGTTCGGAATCTTCTGGGCTGGAGGTACTTATTCTACAAGGGATTGTGCCTGTGGCATCTTTTAATAGAGGATAGTTCAAGCTCCAACTAAGGTTAGTCCTGCTGTGTTCTCCAACAAGTCTGTGGTGGTATTTATGGAAAAAATGGAAGGGGTGCAAAAAATGTACTTTGCAGTGGTTACAGAATTCCTTGTGAGACCCTGCACCTTTCAGAAGAGTCAAATTGGCATTACCCTTCGACTCGAGCCCTAGATTACTTAAACAGTGCTACACAGAATACTTAAGGATATAAATTAATACTGGAATGAAAAACGTGTTCACCATTCTACTTGTCACTTATCAACGGCTTTCTTTGTGAAAAAATCTTCATTATCTTCACGATCATGTCCATTTCAAAACCCCGCATCCTAATGAGATGAATTTTCCTTTACAAAGCAGTTTTCAGATGACCATTGCTAAAAAGGAAAAGGTGACTAGTGTCAGGACTGGTGTTGAACTTCTTCGACATGCATGGATGCGCTTCACAGGTATTTCCGGTGATGTATAGGTCTTCCTCATGTATGTGTTGTAGGAAGCTGGTTCTGTATATGGTATTACTACTAGGTGGTTTTACCATGCACAGGGTCCAGGGGTTCCCCAAAAGTGTACAGGGCTCAATGTAAAACCCAAAGTGCTCTATTTGTGGTAGTGTCAGCGAGCAGCCTTGGCCTAACACAGAGGAGTGTCAGACATTTATTGCACAACATTTACTAACAAGCATTTGCAATGCAATAGGTCTCGCATTAGCGAGAGTTTAAGATATTGGCATTGTAAATGACAATGCCTTCTATTTATGTTTTAAAAACCAATACATAAATAAAAGGCACTGTCATTTAAAATGCCAATAGCTCAAACTCTCACAACTGCGAGACCTATTGCATTGCAAATGCTTGTTTCATTTACTGTGTGTGCTCGTTTTTTATATATGCAATTATATGAAGATGAAAAAAATACATAGTTATTAGCATATTGTGTTTACCCTTGAGCCCCGTTTCCCTACTCACTGACAGTGCCCCAGGAAACACTCAGGATTACAGGTGCAAACTTTTTATGCTGTTTAACTTCTGCATATAAAAGAAGACAGCCTGTGAACTAACCAGATAAATGTCGATGCTTTTAGGCTATCTTCCTTTACAATTCCTTCCTTGCAGATGCAGTTGTGCCCCCCTGGGAATCAAGTCACGGACCACCCACTGTTTGAAAAGCTGTGCCCTAAGGCTGGGCAGGAGCTCCCACCACATGCTGTGCCTGCTGGCTTTGGCCAGTTGTCATTCTATATGCGACAATGGAATGCGATAATCCGTGCTGGGCTGGGGCTGCAGCAGCCTCTGGAGCTCGGATCCGGAGAGCCAGCCCGGACACTGGGGGGGGAGAGTTGGCTCACATCAAACCCGGGCACTGGGCCTCAGGTACCGGTCGAATGCAATGCCATGCCAATCATCCGACGCTCAAGGCTCATGTTTGGGTGGGCCTGGCCTGGTCCACCCGGCCCATCCTCTAGAACCGGGCCTGGACAGCAGGAACATGGATGTGCACTGCTCACACCCGCGTGACCTAATGCCAAGTGAGCGCAGTAGGGGGAAGGGAAATCCTTGCTTCTTCCATCTCCCATGTGTCTACTTTTTAAAACACAAACCTCAGAGCGCTGTTGCGAGTGAGGGGGGCCCTATGAATAGCGCACACTGCACATTGCCACTTCTCGTTTTGAAACTCAGGAGCAGCAACATTGCTGTGGTGTCACCAGGGCTTCAAGTGGAAGCTTCTTCAATATTCTATACAAGCCATAGTTGTGCTTATTAAATATTATGCCATTAACAACCATTGACGAAGCCAATAGACCTGATTTGTGTAGGTATGATGTTACTTGCCATGCCCTTAATTACACTGGCCACGCACCTTTGAGAGACCCCCACGTTTTTTCATCCCACTTAAAGCTCTGGGTATAAGCCCCACACATCCTACACCCATGGCTGCCAGAAGAGGCAAGCAGCTGCAGAGATCTTTTAATGTATTTATTCATTCATAATCCTATAGCGCTGACATTACCCGAAGGCGCTGCAGCGCTTTACAAGAGGAAGATTTGTTTAGAGGAGAAAGAAGGGGGTTCAGGTCCGAGACGAGGCTGCGGAGCTGGAGTAGACGAGAGCCGGAGGCTGGACTGTGCCAAGGAGGAGGAGGGGGGGTGAGATAACAGCCCCCTCCCCCAGGAATGTGTGCAAGGGGGGAGACGAGTCTGTAGGGGGAGGGGGCAGGACGGAGCCTGCAGGAGAGGAGCCGCAGGGGGGGGAGGCTTCAAAAGGGAGAGATTTATGGCCGAATCCTTCCCTGCTCATGCGGCCAGAATCTGAACCCCCCCTCACCGTTGCGCCGGGTGGAGGTGCTTGGAGGAGGTTCTGGCTGCCCAGCCCACCCCCACGGAATGAAGCACTTCTGACGTCACTGGTAATGGCAGGGCGACCACATACCCCCTGGATGCCAGACTCAGACAGGCGAGTCATTTTCACCTCGAAGTGCTGTCTGAATCGAGCACGCTGTGTGATCTGCTGCAGGTGAGCATGCCATGTGAACTGCTGCAGGTGAGTTGTGGGGTGGAGAAAGTTACTGAGTGGTGGGGGGTTGTTCTTTCCTTCTGTTTCCAGTGTGATTGTGGCATAAGGGCCTGAGCTGCCGACTCTGGAGTATTGGCGTCTGTTCCATCTCCTGTGATTCTGGGCAAATTACTTACCCGTCCGGGCCTGACACAAATAATGAATGTATCCAGGACGTGCGTGCGTGTGCGAAGCTAAAGCAGGGGGTGTGTGGCCGTGTGTGTTGGAGGCTTTCAAGGGAGACAGGAGATGGTGAACGCGCGCGCGACCTGATCCGATTACGGCATGCTGCGCGTGCCCATCTCCTGTCTACTTGAAAGCAGACTCGCCGACTATAGGTCTAGCTGCGACATCGCTTCGCGATGCGTCGCAGGTGCGAGACCTAATAATGGATACATGACTCAAAAAGGAGATCCACACCAATTTTAGAAAAATGTGCTTTGTTTGTATTTTATTTTAAGACCAAGATCTTCGCATTAAGGTAAGTACGTTTTTAAATTATAAATACTTTTCACTTTAAAAAATCGACACTTGAAACAGTTTCTGCATAGTTAAATGTTATCAAATGGGGAAAACAATATTGCGGTTACACAGGTAAGTACCACACTTGCAGCAGCAGAGGTAAGATGTAGAGACGTAAGGGGTCGTGGGGCACCGTCCGTTCAGTTCACCAAGGTCCAGGCGCTTCGGGTGCAGGGGTGCCTTTTGATGTCGGAGTCTTCTTACCGAAGCCGGTCAAAGTAATGGGGAGACTCTGGATTTCCACTGCAGGCTACCTCGTGGCATCCAGGAGAGGTCAGCCAACGTTGGATTCGTGGTCCGAATCGCTTAGGAGGCTTCACTCCACAGGTGAGACACTCAGACTTGAGCCATGGGCATTGGGTGCAGAATGGGCAAGAGACGCAGATCTGCCTGGATCCGAAGTCATTGGGTTTCGGTTCTTTGGGGACGGATCTGCTGCCCAAGTACTAAATTTAGGGGCGTTTTAGGGGAATAGCAGGTAGGGCTAATGAGCACCTTACCTGGGGTGACTACAAAGAGCGGAGGGCTCTCTACCCAGTATTCCAGAACCCACACCAGAGTTGGCCTTTTTTCAGGGGGCATCTCTAGGATGCCCTATGAGTGCCATTTTCATAAATCCAACACTAGCATCAGTGTGGGTTTGATGGGCTGAGAAGTTTGGTACCAAACTTCCCAGTCTTCAGTAAAGCCATCGTGAAGCTGTGGAGTTTGTGTTGACAGACTCACAGCCCATGTACTCGAAATGGCTCCACTGCACTTGCAGTGTATGTCAATGGCACAGTCACTCTAGGGGCACATTGCTCATGCAGCTATGCCCTCACCTGTGGTATGGTGCACCCTGCTTTTAGTGCTGTAATGCCTGCTAGAGGGGTGACTTACCCATGCCACAGACAGTGTTGGGGGAGGGTGTGCCATTTCGATACAGTTTGGTCTGCACCAAAACACGCAGCCTGCAGTGGCAGTGTGTGGTTGTTAAGGTGAAACATGCTGCAGCCCTCAGAGACCCTCTCTGGTCACACAGCCCTTGGTACCAAAGGTACTTTTACAAGGGACTTAACTGTGTCCCAGAGGTGGGTGGACCAATTGTGGAGACAAAGGTACAGTTTAGGGAAAGAACACAGGTGCTGGGGCCTGGTTTGCAGGATCCCAGCACACACTCAGTCAAGTTGTTGTCTGAGATCTGGCAAAAAGTTAGGGGGTAACAAAGCAAAAAGGTGCACTTTCCTACATAAGATAATAGTCCAATGCACTGCAGTGTATGCTGCAGAGGGAAACTCTTTTAGTTCGCAGTGCTGAGGATTGCTCCAATGATTGCAAGCTAAGAAGGAGTCAGGTGGGACTTCTGCTTGTTGATCGCGAACCGTAACAATGTCTAGAGGTGGTCTATGACTGACAGTGGCAAGCCCGCCTTTAACAACCAGTCATCCAGGTATAGGAATACAGGTATCCCTGATTTCTGAAGATAGGCCACGTCCACCGCCATCATTTTGGTGAACAACCAAAGTACTGGTGAGGACGAAAAAGATCACAGCATTCTGAAAATGCTCCTGGCCTACCATGAACGGCAGAAAACATATTTGTGATGCGTCCTGCATGTCCATTAATAACATACAGTAACCCCGTTGAAGAGCGGACATGATGTGGGCCAGTGTGAGTATCCTTAATTTGTCCTTACACAGGAAGGAACTCTGAGGCCAGAATCCAGAATAGGCCGGAGGCCACTGTCCTCCTTTGGAATGAGAAAATAGCAAGAGTAACAACCCCCTCCACTTTCTGAGTCTAGAACAATACCGAGAGTAACAACCCCCTCCACTTTCTGAGTCCAGAAACCTCTCATTGGCGTTTTTGGAGAGCAACAGCAGCATCCATAGCCATTTTGAACCATTGGTAAGATCCATCTGTCTCACGTGATGGATCACCAACTTGGGAGGAAATATTGAATGCTGGCCCCCACCGGTTGGGCATTCGCCACTAAAGTGGCTTGGTGGCCACAGTACCATGGAAAACGGAATTGGAAGATTGATGCCCTAGCTGTGTCACACACTGACTGCCAGACCCAGGTCCACGCCGTCCAAAGGAATGGGGTCTTCCTGCACTAGTTAGGAAGACGGTCTCTTCCTATAAGGAAGCCCTCTGGTTTATCCTCCAAGTGTTCTTAATTCATCCAAGAAAATTTAGCAGTGGTCAACAGTCCTAAAGAGTGCACTATAATCCTATTGTGCTTAAGACACTCCAACACAGCGCCTACCTCCTTAATAAAAAAGACTGGACCACCAAAGGAGCACATGTGAGAAAGTGCCTCTTTTGAAAAGGTAAGCCCCCACTTTCTGCTTTATTTTGATGTGGTTTACATTGTACTGCACAGCGTCCCTGCCAACTAGCTTCCCTTTGCCAGTTCTTCTTCCCTAAAACATATCCAGATTTGGTACATCTGCCCCCTGTAAGACCCTAGTAAGTGGTACCTGCGTACCTAGGGCCTGGGAGCTGAAGAGGGTCCCCTGGGACCACTCTCACTGGGACCATGCCACTGCCCTTGCAGCTTTAATGCCCCTCTGAGGTAAAAAACAACAAAGTTGACATAGGACCCTGTCTGGGTACCATGCCAGCCAGCACTGCCTGAAGTATAGGTAAGTCGCCCCTCTAGCAGGCCTTGCAGCTCTATGGCAGGGTGCACTATACCACAGGTGAGGGTATAGCTGCATGAGCAGATATGCCCCTACAATACTAGGGTCTATTCTTCAATGTTGTGTCATGGAAGCCTAGAGAGTATATTGGCTGGAAACTTGACAACTCAAGTTCCACAGCACCATGATGGCTTCACTGAACACAGGAGTGCTTGGTACCAAACTACTCCTCTCAATAAATCAACATTGATGCCAGTGTGAGATTTATTGTACCATGTACTCAGAGGGCCCTACTTGCTACTCCCCTAAAATGCCACTAAATTTAGTATTTAGGTAGTTCCTCCAGACATGAAAACTAGTTCCTGCCAACCTAAGAAGTACGAAGAAGATGCTGTACAGCAAAGCCTGAAGAAGCCTACTGACTCGACTGCGGCAACAAACTCTACGCTGGAATAAACAAAAACCTCACCCGCAAGCTACAGAACATCCAGAATGCCGCCGCAAGACTGGTCCTCAACCTGCAAAGACACTGTCACATCTCCCAGCACTTGGGCACACTCCACTGGCTCCCCATTGATACCAGAGTGACCTTCAAGATGCTCATGTATGCACAGAATGCCCTCCACGACACCGGACCAGCATACCTGAACAGCAGACTCAATTTCCACGCACCCCAAAGGACCTTACGATCAGCCCAGCTTACCTACGCCGCCGTCCCCTGCTCCAGAAAGACCAGATCAGGAGGCCACTCCTTCTCCTTCCTCGCGGCCAGAGCCTGGAACGCCCTTCCTCTCCACCTCAGATGGACATCATCGCTTCCCATCTTCACAAGAAAACTCAAAACTTGGCTCCTCGACAGACCCCCTCCTTGATGGACTGGAACCTGAACCCCACCTGCCACCAGGGCATGGAGACCCTTACGGGTGAGCTTAACAAATGCCTGATTGATTGATTGACTGACTTGACCCCAGCCCAACGGCTAGTCTCTGGCTTCCAAGACCCTGCAAAAGAAGACCACACCTGTCCTGCGGCAAATGACTTCCAGAACCCGAGGAATACTGACTTGCTCTTTGATTAAGACCAGAACTTCAGAGAACAGTGGATCTGTCCCCAAGAAACCTACACAAAGGACTCTGATGTCCTCCGGAACCATAAGTCCTGCCCACTGTGCAAACAACGCTTCTGGCCCGTGTCTAGGTGGCCCACCGATCCAGAACAAGTTCCCCAGTGATCCTGATCTCAAGTCCAGCATTGGCTGACCCCTCTTGGACTCCTTGATGATGCCTGCAGCTTGAATGCTCCGGTAAGAAGAACCCAGATTCTTCCCTATGGGCTTCGAGTGCAGGGGTGTCCTTAGAATCTGGGTTCTTCTTACCGGAGCCGGCTACAGGCAGGGGAAGCCTCTGGCATGCTTCGAGAGTTATGAAGGGTGGGGCTGGCAAATGCCAAATTACTTCAGCTTCTTTTGAAAGTAAAAATAAATCACTGTTGTGTAGAGGAGATGAGTGTTATCGTTCGCCCCTGCCTCTAGCCAAGGCGTCCCACCCCAGGAGGGGGCAGAGGCAGCGATTGTGTGCAGACTTCTTAACACAGTACAGTTGTCCTTCTTAGAATGTGCTTGCATTGGTTAAATTTAACCCCTTCGCTGCTAGGCCTTTTCCCCTCCTGTGCTGAGGCTTTTTTTGGCGTTTTGGAGTAGTGCGCGCTTAGGCCCTTGTAACTTTTTGACCACATAAGGTATCCACGCCAAATTTGCGTCCTTTTCTTCCAACATCATGTGGATTCTAAAGGCGCCCTGGGTTTGTGGATTCCCTTGGAGGGGGCCCAGAAATTTAGCAAAATATAGTGATTTTTTTGTTTTTTTCAGAAAAATGGGAAAAACGGGCTGCAAATGAAAGCCTCTGGGTGTTTCCCTGAAAATGGTATCACAAAAAGGTTTGTGGGGCTGAAATCTCCATTTTCTCAGCTTTCAGGGAATGACAGACTTTTGTCAGAGAACCGAAATTTTTCACTCAGTTTTGGCATTTTTCTGGGACATAGCCTATTTTTGCTATTTTTAGAGCTTTCCACCTCCTTCCAGTTAATGGTAGAAATGAGTTTGAAAGCAATAATGGATCCTGGAAAGCTTTACATTTTCGAAAAGTAGACAAAATTCTGAATTCAGAAAGGGGTCATTTGTCTAAATCCATGAAGGTTTCGTTATAGAAACTAACAGTTAGATATTGGAATATTTGAAATTTTGTTGAAAAAAACAGCCTTTTGTCTCAACGTTTTCACCTATAACTTTTTCTAATTTTGACAGCTCTTGGAAAGCAATATACCGTTACATCCGTTAGACCTTCCTGGTTGTGGGGATATATAGGACTTGTAGTTTCACCAAGAACCCGACGAACCCAGATCCAAAAACTGAGCAGCAACTTGCAATGGTATTTTTTCATTTACTGGGTATAGTGCACTTTGTCTTGGAAAATGTATACATGGAATAATCTGTATGAAAGACACCTATGTATTTCTGAATTGGGTACAAATTATAGACTTCAGAAACAGTATATAATTGCACATTTTCAAAGTTGGGAATACTCATACTAGCATGAGAATTATTGGTCATTTTTCATAAAGATTTTTTTTTACTCAATGTCTTTCATTCAAAGGGAGAAATGCATGAAAGCTCAATTGGTAATAACAGTTGATTTACAAATCTGAATTACCCCAAGTGTCCCGATAAAAACGGTACCTCACTTGTGTGGGTCGGCCTTGTGCCTGCGACAGGAAACGGCGGAAAATGCAACGTGGTCACACCTAAATTTAGCAGTTACAAATTGACCCTTTTTTGGCAAAGTGCCTACCTGTAGTTTTTGCACCCTAGCTCTGCCGGCACCTAGGGAAACCTTGCAAACCTATACATTTTTGAAAAGTAGACACCCAGGGGAATTCAGGATGGGGTGACTCGACTGCCTACCACCAGGTTTTGTTACCCAGAATCCCTTGCAAAGCTAAGTTTTTCACAAAATAAACACATTTTCCTCACATTTCTGTGGTGGAAAGTTCTGGAATCTGCGTGGATCAACAAATTTCCACCCACCCAGCGTGCCCCCAGGTCTCCCGAAAAAAACGGTACCTCACTTGCGTGGGTAGGCATAGTGGCTGCGACATGAAACAGCGCAAAACGCAGCATGGTCGCACCTCAATTTCCCAGTGAAATTTAGCACGATTCGGACAAAAAGACTACCTTTTGTTTTTGCGCCGTAGCTCTGCCAGCACCTAGGGAAACCTAGCAAACCTATACATTTTTGAAAACTAGACACCCAGGGAAATTCAGGATGGGGTGACTCGCCTGCCTATCCCCAGGTTTTGTTACCCAGAATCCCTTGCAAACATAAAAATTTGACCAAAAAAACACATTTTCCTCACATTTCTGTGGTGGTAAGTTCTGGAATCTGCGTGGATCAACAAATTTCCACCCACCCAGCGTGCCCCCAGGTCTCCCGAAAAAAACGGTACCTCACTTGCGTGGGTAGGCATAGTGGCTGCGACATGAAACAGCGCAAAACGCAGCATGGTCGCACCTCAATTTCCCAGTGAAATTTAGCACGATTCGGACAAAAAGACTACCTTTTGTTTTTGCGCCGTAGCTCTGCCAGCACCTAGGGAAACCTAGCAAACCTATACATTTTTGAAAACTAGACACCCAGGGGAATTCAGGATGGGGTGACTCGCCTGCCTACCCCCAGGTTTTGTTACCCAGAATCCCTTGCAAACATAAAAATTTGACCAAAAAAACACATTTTCCTCACATTTCTGTGGTGGAAAGTTCTGGAATCTGCGTGGATCAACAAATTTCCACCCACCCAGCGTGCCCCCAGGTCTCCCGAAAAAAACGGTACCTCACTTGCGTGGGTAGGCATAGTGGCTGCGACATGAAACAGCGCAAAACGCAGCATGGTTGCACCTCAATTTCCCAGTGAAATTTAGCACGATTCGGACAAAAAGACTACCTTTTGTTTTTGCGTCGTAGCTCTGCCAGCACCTAGGGAAACCTAGCAAACCTATACATTTTTGAAAACTAGACACCCAGGGAAATTCAGGATGGGGTGACTCGCCTGCCTACCCCCAGGTTTTGTTACCCAGAATCCCTTGCAAACATAAAAATTTGACCAAAAAAACACATTTTCCTCACATTTCTGTGGTGGAAAGTTCTGGAATCTGCGTGGATCAACAAATTTCCACCCACCCAGCGTGCCCCCAGGTCTCCCGAAAAAAACGGTACCTCACTTGCGTGGGTAGGCATAGTGGCTGCGACATGAAACAGCGCAAAACGCAGCATGGTCGCACCTCAATTTCCCAGTGAAATTTAGCACGATTCGGACAAAAAGACTACCTTTTGTTTTTGCGCCGTAGCTCTGCCAGCACCTAGGGAAACCTAGCAAACCTATACATTTTTGAAAACTAGACACCCAGGGGAATTCAGGATGGGGTGACTCGCCTGCCTACCCCCAGGTTTTGTTACCCAGAATCCCTTGCAAACATAAAAATTTGACCAAAAAAACACATTTTCCTCACATTTCTGTGGTGGAAAGTTCTGGAATCTGCGTGGATCAACAAATTTCCACCCACCCAGCGTGCCCCCAGGTCTCCCGAAAAAAACGGTACCTCACTTGCGTGGGTAGGCATAGTGGCTGCGACATGAAACAGCGCAAAACGCAGCATGGTCGCACCTCAATTTCCCAGTGAAATTTAGCACGATTCGGACAAAAAGACTACCTTTTGTTTTTGCGCCGTAGCTCTGCCAGCACCTAGGGAAACCTACCAAGCCTATACATTTTTGAAAACTAGACACCCAGGGGAATTCAGGATGGGGTGACTCGCCTGCCTACCCCCAGGTTTTGTTACCCAGAATCCCTTGCAAACATAAAAATTTGACCAAAAAAACACATTTTCCTCACATTTCTGTGGTGGAAAGTTCTGGAATCTGCGTGGATCAACAAATTTCCACCCACCCAGCGTGCCCCCAGGTCTCCCGAAAAAAACGGTACCTCACTTGCGTGGGTAGGCATAGTGGCTGCGACATGAAACAGCGCAAAACGCAGCATGGTCGCACCTCAATTTCCCAGTGAAATTTAGCACGATTCGGACAAAAAGACTACCTTTTGTTTTTGCGCCGTAGCTCTGCCAGCACCTAGGGAAACCTAGCAAACCTATACATTTTTGAAAACTAGACACCCAGGGGAATTCAGGATGTGGTGACTCGCCTGCCTACCCCCAGGTTTTGTTACCCAGAATCCCTTGCAAACATAAAAATTTGACCAAAAAAACACATTTTCCTCACATTTCTGTGGTGGAAAGTTCTGGAATCTGCGTGGATCAACAAATTTCCACCCACCCAGCGTGCCCCCAGGTCTCCCGAAAAAAACGGTACCTCACTTGCGTGGGTAGGCATAGTGGCTGCGACATGAAACAGCGCAAAACGCAGCATAGTCGCACCTCAATTTCCCAGTGAAATTTAGCACGATTCGGACAAAAAGACTACCTTTTGTTTTTGCGCCGTAGCTCTGCCAGCACCTAGGGAAACCTAGCAAACCTATACATTTTTGAAAACTAGACACCCAGGGGAATTCAGGATGGGGTGACTCGCCTGCCTACCCCCAGGTTTTGTTACCCAGAATCCCTTGCAAACATAAAAATTTGACCAAAAAAACACATTTTCCTCACATTTCTGTGGTGGAAAGTTCTGGAATCTGCGTGGATCAACAAATTTCCACCCACCCAGCGTGCCCCCAGGTCTCCCGAAAAAAACGGTACCTCACTTGCGTGGGTAGGCATAGTGGCTGCGACATGAAACAGCGCAAAACGCAGCATGGTCGCACCTCAATTTCCCAGTGAAATTTAGCACGATTCGGACAAAAAGACTACCTTTTGTTTTTGCGCCGTAGCTCTGCCAGCACCTAGGGAAACCTAGCAAACCTATACATTTTTGAAAACTAGACACCCAGGGGAATTCAGGATGGGGTGACTCGCCTGCCTACCCCCAGGATTTGTTACCCAGAATCCCTTGCAAACATAAAAATTTGACCAAAAAAACACATTTTCCTCACATTTCTGTGGTGGAAAGTTCTGGAATCTGCGTGGATCAACAAATTTCCACCCACCCAGCGTGCCCCCAGGTCTCCCGAAAAAAACGGTACCTCACTTGCGTGGGTAGGCATAGTGGCTGCGACATGAAACAGCGCAAAACGCAGCATGGTCGCACCTCAATTTCCCAGTGAAATTTAGCACGATTCGGACAAAAAGACTACCTTTTGTTTTTGCGCCGTAGCTCTGCCAGCACCTAGGGAAACCTAGCAAACCTATACATTTTTGAAAACTAGACACCCAGGGGAATTCACGATGGGGTGACTCGCCTGCCTACCCCCAGGTTTTGTTACCCAGAATCCCTTGCAAACATAAAAATTTGACCAAAAAAACACATTTTCCTCACATTTCTGTGGTGGAAAGTTCTGGAATCTGCGTGGATCAACAAATTTCCACCCACCCAGCGTGCCCCCAGGTCTCCCGAAAAAAACGGTACCTCACTTGCGTGGGTAGGCATAGTGGCTGCGACATGAAACAGCGCAAAACGCAGCATGGTCGCACCTCAATTTCCCAGTGAAATTTAGCACGATTCGGACAAAAAGACTACCTTTTGTTTTTGCGCCGTAGCTCTGCCAGCACCTAGGGAAACCTAGCAAACCTATACATTTTTGAAAACTAGACACCCAGGGGAATTCAGGATGGGGTGACTCGCCTGCCTACCCCCAGGTTTTGTTACCCAGAATCCCTTGCAAACATAAAAATTTGACCAAAAAAACACATTTTCCTCACATTTCTGTGGTGGAAAGTTCTGGAATCTGCGTGGATCAACAAATTTCCACCCACCCAGCGTGCCCCCAGGTCTCCCGAAAAAAACGGTACCTCACTTGCGTGGGTAAACATAGTGGCTGCAACAGGAAACGGTTCAAATTGTACGGTGGTGAATTTACATTACCTTATTGCAAAACTACCTTGATTTTGGGGGGGGGGCATCTGAGTTTGTGGCCCGGGGCTCGGTGGTATTCTTTGCAAAGTAGCAAACCCAAACAGTTCTGAAAACTAGACACCCGGGGGACTCCAGGGAGGTATGGCATGCATGGGTCCCCCAATGTTTTCCTACCCAGAACTCTCTGCAAACCTTAAAATTAGGTAAAAATTGCACTTTTCCAAACTTTTTGGCGTGGGATCGCCGGGTCGGCAAAAAAGTCATACCACCCTGCGTTCCCCTTGTTCTCCCGAGTAAAAGGATACCTCACTTGTGTGGGTGCCCCAAAGCAGAATACGCCAAAAATGAATTTTGAAAAAAGTAGTTTTTACTCATATTTACGTTTTACAAATTAAGCACCCCAGCCTAAGTCACATGCCTTTGGCCCACCCACACAAGTGAGGTATCATTTTACTCGGGAGAACAAGGGAAACACTGGGTGGTAGGACATTTGTTCCGGCAGCGAGATCCCACCCAAAAAAGTATGGAAAAGTGGGTTTTTTGACCAAAATTTCAGGTTTGCAGGGGTTTCTGGGTAGGAAAACATTGGGGGACCCACGCATGCCATACCACCCTGGACTCCCCTGGGTGTCTAGTTCTCAGAACTGTTTGGGTTTGGTAGTTTCCAAAGATGCCTGCCAAGCCCCGGGCCAAAAGCTCAGGTGACCCCCTCAAAAAATAAGATTATTTGGCTAAAGGTAAAGTTTTTGTCTCCACAGTATGAATTGGGCCTTTTCCTAAAGCAGCCGCTATGCCTACCCACGCAAGTGAGGTACCATTTTTATCGGGAGACCTTGGGGAACGCTGGGTGGGAGGTAATTTGTGTGTGCCCAGTGATGCCACGCTTTCCCACACTAAAACGTGTGAAAAAACTGATTTTTTACCATGCAAAAAATGAGGTTTGCAAGGGATTCTGGGTAAAGGAACGTTGGAGGATCCACGCAAGCCATACCTCCTTGGAAGCCCCCGGTTGTCTACTTTTCAGAAATGTGTGGGATTGGTAGGTTTCCCTAGATGGCTGTCTCGCACGGGGCCAAAAACCCAGGTAACCCCTCTTGCAAAAGCTGGTGGACTTAGGGGTTACCTGGGTTTCTGGCCCCGTGCGAGACAGCCATCTATGGAAACCTACGAAACCCACACATTTCTGAAAAGTAGACACCCGGGCGCTTCCAAGGAGGTATGGCTTGCGTGGATCCGCCAACGTTCCTTTACCCAGAATCCCTTGCAAACCTCAATTTTAGCAGAAAAAAATCAATTTTTTCACACGTTGTAGTCTGGGAAAGCGTGGCATCACTGGGCTCACACAAATTACCTCCCACCCAGCATTCCCCCAGGTCTCCCGATAAAAACGGTACCTCACTTGCGTGGGTAGCCATAGTGGCTGCAACAGGAAAAGGTCCAAATCTAACAGTGGTGAATATAAAATACCCTGAAGCAATATAACTTTGATTTTTTGGGGGGGAGGCACCTGAGTTTTTGGCCCGGGATGGGTGGTATTCTTTGGAAAGTAGCAAACCCAAACAGTTCTGAAAACTAGACACCCGGGAGAGTCCAGGGAGGTATGGCATGTGTGGGTCCACCAATGTTTTCCTACCCAGAACTCCTTGCAAACCTTAAAAATAGGTAAAAATAGCACTTTTCCAAACATTTTGGCGTGGGATCGCCGTGCCGGCAAAAAAGTCCTACCACCCTGCGCTCCCCTTGTTCTCCCAAGTAAAAGGATACCACACCTTAACAGAGTTACTCAAAAGTCAAACATTCAAGCACGGCTATCTATTCCTCAAAGACACACACATACAGGTTGGATTTGGCACGAGGGCGAGTGATGGTTCAGTACATAAAATTTTATTAACAAGATATTTCAAAAAAATGAAATGCTCTGTCAATAAATAAATGCATAAAAACTGAACCAGTGACTCGCAACTCGTGAGCTGTAAAGCCACGACAAGGCACCAACCGTTTTACAGGCCATTCACGCACCTTTCATACCTGATACAAACCAGACCATTGACACCATCCGAATGGAAAAGCAACACATAACAACAATCACAATAAGGGGCAAGGTACACCCTACTGCAGAAATTAGAAAAAAAACAATTATTACTGCACACCCATCTAATCCGCAAGCACACACACATACTGGTTGGATTTGGCACGAGGGTGAGTGATGATTCAGTACATACAATTGGATACGCAAGTAATTTCATCAAAAATGAAATACACTGCGTATAATTGAAAGTATGATAAACTGAACCACTGACTCGCAGCTCGTGAGCTGTAAAGCCACGTCAAGGCACCAACCTCTTTACAGGCCATTCATACACCTTTCGTACGCGTGACACATACAAAACATTCACACCGCCAGCCGCGGACCCATCACATTTCAACACTCACACCAGCAAACAGCGCCATTCAAGGGCCCATCACTTTCACACGCCCACATTTCTGACACTGCAACTACACAAAATGATGGACTGTGTGGAGTGTCACTCAACTAGCAGTGTGTGTAGTGACCAACAGAAAGTAACTACTCACACACCGCCTGCCGAGCGCCAGTCCACCCACACCACCATCCAAGCACCAGACCATGCACACTGCCAGCCAAACACCACTCAGCGCACACCGACAGCCAACTACCACTCCACACACACCACCAGCCAAGCATCACTCCACGCACACCACCAGCCAAGCGCCACTCCACAAACACAACACCATCCAAGCACCACTCCACACACGCCGCCAGCCAAGCACCACTCCACACACACCGCCAGCCAAGCACCACTCCACTCACACCGCCAGCCAAGCACCTAACCATACACTCCGCCAGCCAAGCAAAAATCCACTAACCCCCCCAGCACAACTCCAATCCATGCACTATTCCAGCCAAGCACCAGACCACGCACACCACCAGCCAAGCGCCTGTCCACGCACACCAACAATCCAAGCACAATCCTGCACACACCACCATCAAAATTAGAATTTTTTAAAGAAATACCACAAATCAAATGTAGAAACCTACAAATCTGCTAACACAAATTCAAAACCTAAATGCTTTGCACTAATGCAAACCTAAAAGCAAACAAAAAAATATTACAGAAAACAAACCAGACAGTACACTTACAAGCTCAATGAAACTCCCAAAACTTCTTTTGTGTGTGGTACGATTTAAAACAAGCTGGCACACACAATCCAGGATTTGAAGGACAGTCAGGACAGTGCATACGAGACTCCCTCCGCACTTCTCTTCGCCAACAGACTCTACATCTTTTAGTGGGTTTGTCTTTTGCAGTTGTGGGAGGAATGTATTCTGGAAAGTGGCGATCTTTCAGTCTAGCCACTTCCTCCACCACTCCAAATCTTGGCACACTTGCCTGTTCCACTAGTACAAGGCTGCCTATTATAGTCTCCTGAAACTTAACAAAAGGCATCTTTGACTCAGGACAAGATTTCTGGAAAACAACAAAAGCATTAAAGGATGCCAAGTGGAAAAGATGGATAGCCAACTTCTTGTACCAAACGTAAGCCTTTCGAAGAGCAGCATAAGGTTCCAACCTCTGATCTACTCTGTCAACACCACCCATGTGCCTATTATAGTCTAAAATGCACACAGGTTTACGCACTTCAGCAGTCTCACCCCGAACTGGCAGAGCTTCAGTGCTTTCGTCATGGATAGTAGTCAGCATGTAAACATCTCTCCTGTCTGAAAACTTCACAGCTAGAAGCTTCCCACATCGCAATGCAGTAGACTGTCCCCGCACAAGCCTTTTGCAAACAAGTTCTATTGGAAAACCTTTCCGGTTACTGCGCATCGTGCCACATGCAACAGTGCCCACTTTGGCCAACTCCTTGAACAAACGCACACTAGTGTAGAAGTTATCTACATATAAATGGTGGCCTTTGTTAAATAATCGTCTACCTAGTTCCCACACAATTTTCTCAGTCACTCCAAAAGTGGACGGACAAGCAGAAGTGTTAATGCTGGAATCCTTACCGGTGTACACCCTGAAATTATAAACATATCCAGTCTCACTGTCACACAGCATATACAGTTTGATGCCATAGCGTGCCCTCTTACTAGGAATGTATTGCCTAAAAACCAAGCGGCCCTTGAACAACACCAAAGACTCGTCCACAGCTATTTCTCTTCCAGGTGCAAACATCTCAGGAAAACGATCAACAAAGTGATCAAGGACAGGCCGAATCTTAAAAAGACGGTCACAATCAGGGTGATCGCGTGGCAACGCTAAATCATTATCAACAAAATGCATCATGCGAAGAAGAAGCATATATCGATCACGAGTCATAAGTGCTGGAAATATAGATGTTGCCATCAAGGGACTAGTGGACCAATAAGAAGACATTGATGGCTTCCTTAGCAAGCCCATCAAAAAAGTTAATCCCAAAAACTTCTTCATCTCTTCAACATATGTGGGAGACCAATGGGTAGCTCTGGAATGGGGCTTAAGGCTGGCACTGTGGTCCCTCAAATACTGCTCTGCATACAAATTAGTTTGCTCCACAATCTCCTGCAAAAACTCATCGTCAAAAAACAATTGAAAATATTGAATTGGCAAAAAATTGTCAGTATCCACTCTACACCCTGGAACACCAGTGAAGTCTGGCAATTCCGGCTGCACCATGCCAGGGGCAACCCAGACGTCATCACTAACATGAGGAGAAGAAGCCACCCTAGCCTGCAGGCCAGATGCCTCTTGCTGCACTACATCAACGGGAACACTAGCATCCCCAGATGCCTCTTGCCTCACTACACCAACAGGAATACTAGCATCCCCAGATACATTTTGCATCTCTTCACCAACAGACAAACTCACATCCCCAGCTGCCTCTTGCATCTCAACATCAACAGAAGAACTCGCATCCCCAGATGCCACTTGCTGCTCAACAACAACAGAAAGACTAGCAGCACCAGATGCCTCATGCTGCTCAACAACAGGAAGACTAGCAGCACCAGATAACCTTTGGCGCACCACAGCAATGTGAAACCTTTTGGGCGCAGCCTTTACCACACTTGCCTGTTCCTGACGAGAAAAAAAGGGAAACCTTGAGGACCTAGGCTGCCGCTCACATGGCTCTTCCCTCTCTACCGGCACATCAATGTCCCTCTCTACCACAGGCACTTCATCAGCACTAGAAGAAGAATCATCATCCGATGATACCATGCGAAGAGAAAACTCACTGCCTGAATCTTCTGCACCTAACTCAAGCTCCGAATCGGAGTCAGTGTCTGGACCATGGTCAGAGGAAGACTCAAAAAGCAAACTAACAACCTGCTTAGCAGTAATCCTGCGAGCAGCCATTATCCTTACAAATCAAGAAGACTACACACACAAGTGAACAACAACCTACACTGTGCAAAGGAAGAAGTAAACAAGGTAGAGTCTTCACACAAAAATCAATACACTCAAAAACAATTCAAATCTAACCAAATATAAGAAGACTCACCAGCACCTACTCTGCTGAAACACAGCAAAAAGAAAGGAAATCCCACTGGAAAGAAAAAAAAACAAGTATAGATTAGACAAAGTACACATCAAGCAGCAATACAAAAAAAAAGTTAACAATCAAGAAACACAAAGCCACACAAACAGCAATAACTTCACTTTTCATAACAACACATTTATCTAGGAAAAATAGTACAAAAAACATTTACTTACCAAGCACATGCAACTACACAAGCTGCAAAACCAGCATTAACCGAACCACAACCTACACCAATACAAACAGCAAAAGCCTGGATCAAAAACAAAGAAGAAAAAAAATAATTTAATACTACATTTCACAAACAACATAACAAATGAATAAACAATACACAAATGTACCCCCAAAATCACATCCACACAGATGGGCCATCAAAAAGGGCAAAACGGACAAAAGTACGGGTTGATTTGCCCACCGGGGGGGGGGGGCCAGAACATCTAAATTTAAAATCCGACCCACCTGAAAGCGACCCTTGCACAATGGGTCACTTCCTACAATCTAAAATAAAATCCCTGGTGCTAGTGAGGGCATTTCCACCGCACAATCGCAATGCTGTGCGCGACCGTGAGCCAGAAATGCCCTGCAAAGAGACATCAGAAGAGAGGAAAATCACTTACCTCTCCCCTGAAGCCTCTTTGCAAACCCCCCCAAATATCTCAAAACCAACCTAACACCTCCAGGCGCAGGAAGCAAATGGCTTCCCGACCGCCTGGGAATCCCTGAAGATGTTGGCGCGTGCTGTGCGCGCTGACATCATCAGGGATTCTCATGGGGAGGGGGACAACAGAATTACTGTGGTTAACTGCGATGCTGGACAGAGGCACTTGCATCCTTGATTTTCACAAGCGCAATCCTAAAACAGTTCCTATGACCAGGAGCTTCTTTCTCCCCATCTGCTGCTCTCAACAGTCTCTGACCATTTATACACATAAGAGGCATGTGAACTCACACAGAAGATCCCCTATTGGCAACGCCCACCAACTAGCGGAGTGCACCATCTTTCCTAAATTTACCCACTATGATGGACAGCTCACTCAAGGGACCTGTGCACACATTGGTGCGATGGCATAGTAACACACACGGACACTGGAGACAAAGCAAGCGCTCGAGTTGCAGCACAAATTCAGAAAAACATTCATCAGCCCAAAAACATTTGTGACCTTCCCACTATGATTCACAGCTCACACAAGGGACCCCTGCGCACATCTGTGCAATTGCATAGTAACGCACACATGGACACTGGAGACAAAGATGGGGCTCGAGTTGCAGCACAAACTCAGGAAAGCAATCATCAGCCCAAAAACATTTGTGAACTTCCCACTATGATGAACAAATGGTCTCTGCTTCCAGATACCTAAGAGCGTTGCTAGTTTATTCAGATAACAACCAACACACACTGGGGTCGATTGTGAAAATATGGTATTGTGTACAAAAAAGGGGAGAAATGCTCCTCTTTTAGGTGTCCCCTCACTCACCAGGGTTGCCCCACGGTGACATGCTTCATCATTGGGGCCATCCCAGTCCTCTACGGGCTGGGGCGTGCTGCGACTTGCGAAAGTTACGTAGGAGCACTTTATTAGACTATGTGTGGTGCATGTGTATTTGAGGAGTGGACTATGTGATGTGTGAAATACCTGCCCAGTAGGTTTACAATAAACTTTATTCTTGCCTCTAGGTGGTAATAAACGGGGTGGAAAGATGGGCTGCCCTAAACGTAATGTGTCCAGATGTACCTATCAACTCCTATCGTCGACATGTTTCGTGCATACCCCAAACACTATGATGGACAGCTCACACAAGGGACCCCTGCGCACATCTGTGCAATTGCATAGTAACGCACACATGGACACTGGAGACAAAGATGGCGCTCGAGTTGCGGCACAAACTCAGGAAAACAATCATCAACACAAAAAAATTTGTGAGCTTCCCACTATGATGGACAGCCCACTCAAGGGACCCCTGCGCACATTTGTGCAGTTGCATAGTAACGCACCCATGGTCAATGGAGACAAAGATGGCGCTAGAGTTGCAGCACAAATTCAGGTAACAATCAACAGCCCAAAAACATTTGTGAGCTTCCCACTATGATGGACAGCTCACTCAAGGGACCCCTTCGCACATGGCATAGTAACACACACATGGTCACTGGAGACAAAGCATGTGTTTGAAAAGCAGCACACAAAAAAAAAACATTCATCAGGCCAAAAACACTAGTGAGCTTTGCCTAGGCAGCACAGGTGTGTTTTTTAGCCACTTCAGAAACACACATCAGTATAAGTAATGAAGGACAGAGGCACTTGCATCCTTCATTACAATGAGCACTATTATTTTACTTTATAAATGACCCCCATCGGCATTTTTGTAGAAAAAACGGCCTTTCAACAACATTGCAGCAAAGAGAAGACTTCATAGATAATGTTCCCCCAACAAGGGGAGCGACCCTTCCCCAAGGGGCCGCTCCCCGAACTACGAAATTGATCATCCATGAAAAAAAAAAAAAAATCCCTAACATTCCTGCTGCACGATCGCACGATCGTGCAGCAGGAAACCTCTAAATGCCACCGAGGGAAAGGAAAAGCCTTTCCTTTCCCTCCTTAGAACCAATACTGAAATCTCCCCCGCCCCAGCCGCAAAACTAACCTGTTTACCATCCGACGCGCAGGAAGCAAATGGCTTCCCTGCGCGTCGGTAAACAAATGGAGCCTCCGGTGACGTCAGCGCGCCTCGCGCGCTGACGTCATTGATGACGCGGGCGGGGAGGGCGGGGGGAGGCAGGGGAAGGTCTTCCCCTGCCATCCCCGCAGAAACTAAAAAAATCGGGCTGACTCGGGGGGAGCGCTGGCGCTTCCCCCGAGGGTGGGGCTCATGACGAGCTGGGCTCGTCATGAGCGTGCGAGGAGGCTACGCCATGACGAGCCCAGCTCGTCATCAGCCCCGAAGGGGTTAAAGTATCATAAACTTGGGTTTCACGTCATGAGGCACTTCAGCGCTGGATGCTGCCAAGACCTGTGAGCAGTTGGTGTTCTGTAAAAGGGCACATCCGCCTCCCATGGGGCTTTAAAAATGTAAAAGTGAAAAAGTGGCCTGACACTGTCTGCAGATTCAGACACAGTTCTGTGGGAAAATCGCAGCTTTCAGCCGGTGTCTTGACGCTCAGTTCAGCTCTTCTGCATTTTTGTGAAGACCTTTTCAGCACAATTAAATGTAACCTGCTGTGGAGGGGTTCTCTGTGCAGTTAACAGGCTGTGGCGGGGTTCTCTGTGTAGTCATTGAGTGAAACGAGATGAGGATGACACTGGAGAAAGGCGAAGAGGTGTGCCAACAGTGAAAGAGAGTAGAGAGAAATGAAGAGGGAGAAGCAGTGAGAGGGGAAAGATGAGCAATGGGGGAAGCATGAAAGAAATGAAGAGGGAGAACACTAGACGGGGTGGGGCTAGGAAACAACAATGAAAGGTTGAAACGTGTGGCAGAAAAAAATAAGAAGAAATAAAGTATAAAATGTATAGGGCGAGGGAGGATCAGCAGTGAATGAATGAGGGGGCGGAGAGGAGGCTCTGAGCGAGAGTGACGGCTAAAGGCCAAGAGGAAAGCCAGATGGTGCGGCTCGTGAAGTGGCTGGTGTGAAAGAGCAGCAGGGAAGGGGGCGAAGAGGAGGCTCTGAGGGAGAGCAACGGCTAAAGGCCGAGAGGAAAGCCAGATGGCGGCTGCGCGTGTAACAGCAAGCTTGAGGCCAGCAAAAGCGTGTTGTAGCAGTGTGAAAACCCACTTACTAAATGTCTCGTCTGATACAGTGCATGCGCTGGCTTAGGCGAGACCTAAAAAGTGCAGGTACTCAGTACCAGGCAGTACCGGCCCATTTACACCAGTGAGCTGACCTAAAAATAAAGTAACTGTGAGAAAAATGAGTCATTTGGTGGGGACCCAATTAAATTAGTATTGAGGGTAGCATCAAAACGTTTGAAAGTCACTGTATTAGTGGTATAAAAACGCTGTAAAGAAATATTGGTATGATTCAAATAAAAGTACAGCAGCCAACAGTAGAAACAACAGAACTATCGCACCAGTGCAGGCATAGCATCGGCTCTGATGTGCCATGCTCAGCTGGCACTATTTCGTTGAAAGTATAGGCCCACCCATGATAAGTGCCAACACAGGCAGATTAAAGGGCCAGTGGTCCAGCAGGAAAATGCTGACACTGTGTCATTAAAGCACATCGGCACTAGTGAACAGTGCTAGGCTGCCAGTATTGTCCAATTAGTAGCCTTTTTGTCTTGCTCAGAAGTGGTGTTTGCCATATATCCACATAAAATAAGTCAGCGATACAGCTGTGCTGCATTTACAGCTACGTACGACTAGATGGCGCTGCAGCATAACAATTGCAGGGTGAAAACAAGCTCGAAAGTGAAAGCTAATAAAAAGCACTCATACTTGTGGTGGCATTGCGGAAGCGAGCAGCGGCGCGCAGGCCATCTTTTCAATTAGCTTGCGGGTCGCTGCTAGTTCCCGCAAGGTGGATGCCACCACAAGCATGAGTGGGCTGAAAAGGAGCAGACCGATTGCTAAAGGTCTTCTCCTAGGGCAGCGCATGTGTGATGCCTAGGCGAGACCTAAAAACACAGAACACGGCTGAAAAAACAGCAGCAGGCTATAAACCAGTATCCGTTCCCAGCTCCTCCCTGTTCATGAGGCACTGGCTCATCACAGAAAGCTCTCGCTTAGCCCCATCCAGTCTCGGATTGCAGCTTCGAGACTGCTATTCAGCATGTGCAAGCTTTTAAAGTGCAAGGAATTCATTCTACCTCAAAGTATGACACAACCCAAAACTTCTCCATAGCGATAAAACCTTTCTGAGCACAGTCTGTGGATGCAGGTGGATCCTATGAGGTTGTAGCTGTTGCCTTCTTTATGCTGCAAGAAACCAGTTGAATTGAATGGGACAAAGTAGTGGGAGAGGAGCAATGACTCATGCCTTTTCACAAACAAGAATTCAACAAGCCAAGTTCCCTTTTTAAAAGAAGCCCAAAACAAAACAAATATTCCACCCTAAAAAAGCCAAACTGTCATACACATCAAAAAGTGCAAATAGGCTCAATAAATACAATCTACAGAGAGGGAGGCAGTACTGACACAATTGTGGAATTAAGACGAGATGGGAGGGAGGAATGATATATTAACAGGTAAGCAGCTTTGCCTCCGAAGCTGAACACAGGCAAACAGTAACAGACCAGGAAACCATGAAAAAAATAGTCCCCCAAAGAACACATAAAGACCCATAGCGAAATGAGACAGTACTTGAAGGAAGAGGTGTGGCGCCGCGGCCAGGGCGACTGACGCTGGAATCTGGGGATCAGGGTTCGATCCCCGGCTCCGGCGGCAGGTTGGCCCAGCACCATGTGACTCTGGGCAATAGCTCGCTTAATCTTCCCGACGGCCCCCAGCGCCTAGAGACCCTTACGGGTGATTGTGCGCTTTACAAATGTGGATTATTATTATTACTTAGTCCCAGCTGCTTGGGAGGAACAGAAGGAAAAAAGGAGGAACAAAGAGGCAGGGCTGACCGCTAGCTAGCAATGATTTTTAAAGGACACTGAAACAAACAAATCAAAAGAGGGGATGGCTTTAAGCCAACAAGAGAAATTACAACAGATCTCGAATGATCAACCTAAAAAGGACTGGCTAAGAAGACAGATTAAACACATGGAAGAAAGCGTTTTCAAAGGACATGCAAAGTAAAGACACGAAAGTGACGGGTGGGCTGTAAGCACACAGAGTGGGTACAGCATGTCTCAAAGAGACAGTACGTGGACTGCCTAGGCGAGATCTAAATAACACAAGCTTTTATTTCTTAGCCAGTGAGGGAAGCAGTATGAGAGAAAAAGCAACATGAGGAAGCGATAAAGGGGAGGCGTGAAACGTGTGGACTAGACAACACTGAAATAGGACGAATGTCATGTCAGGTGAGTAATTCAGATTAGAACCAAGTTTAGCATCAAGGACAGACAAAGGTGAGAGCCAACATCTTAATCACTGAAACTAGAACTAGCCTGTCCCTCCACTATTCCAAAGCAGTGCAACAGTCTTGCCAAGTACCACGTATTAGGCGTTAGACTAACGCATTTCAGTGTGATGCTCAACATCACCGCATTAAAATGCATTGTCACACATAATGCCTAGTGCCCGGCAGCTGTTAGCACTGCCTAAATTAAACTATTACTAGAGCAGCAGCTGGCAGAGCGCCGTGGCGTACATGTGCTTCCCCCGCATCTTGGCTGGCAACTGAGGCTGCTGGCAGGCTGCTATAATGTATCAGAACTCATTGATTCCCACCACACGGCTCTCAGCCTGACGTCACGTAGTGGTAGTACGCAATGGCTACTACAAAGAGATGACATAGCCCAGTCAGCCAGTTGTGTGATACAACAGTCTCTGACACAGTGGGATGTCACATCCTGCTGCTGGAGTAAGTTTGTTTAGGGAGGGGCGGCTCCAGGTTTGCGGCAATCATTGTGCTCGCAGCACTGCCTGAGTGCTCTCACCTGCCGCTGGTCTGTTTGATAGAATCAATGTCTTAAGATACTGTGCAATGCATTCAAAAGGTAAATGTAGCCTTCTTTGGTAAAGCTCATTCTCTAAAGATGATCGACAGGAACAAAAAAAATAAAAAGTATATGCAACAAAGATATTGTACATAGCTTCTTGATCATGATATATATGAAAAATAGTTATTTGCATTAACTTTTAATTTAGATATGCAGCGTGATACACTGTTTGGGAACTCTCCAATGCCCTCATTCCACCCCGCCCCCCCAGTACATATTTCTTCATGTTAATCTGGCGGAGACATTTCTTTGGAGGGATATTTTTGCTTATGGGAGAATAGACTGCAATAACGTGTGTAAAGACAATAGTCTTGTGTCAGAGCAGATGCTTGGTTCTGGCTCTACACCTGTCCCTTTGGCGCAGCTTTGCCCGACTGCGGCCGCTCTCAGACACTGAGGTCCCGGGTAGACTGGGCTGCATGGGTTGGTATAAAACGGGCTCCAGTTACCCGAATGCCAGTAGGAATCCTCCAAGGGACATGGATCAGGCCTCATAACCTCTCAGTGAAATGTTAGAACAGTTTAGTGTGTATCCGGCATTTTTCTAATACTTGCTACAGGGAGAGCAGTGCTTCAATGGGAGTTGTGGGTGCCCACAAAGGAGAGAGAAGTTGTGAGTGCGGCTTTCTTTGCCTGAGGTTGCACAAAGGGTTATCCTCTTGTCTCTACTTTTGTAGTGTGAACCTGTGTAGAGAACAGTACTCTGCGCACAAATGACTGATAACATGGCCTTGTATCATCAAAAGTTTACTTAACATTGATTACTTAAATACAAACATAAATCCAATGATGGTTAACATCGTATGAGAGAGACTCGCTTTATTAGCTGTGTGTAGCACAAGAGGTTTTGCTTCAGTGATGACCCTAGGTGATACCACTTGGGAAATAAAGGCTATTGAGCAAGTGCTTTCTGTTCATGCTACCTTTAACTTTTAGTTATGGTGATCTCAGATGCAAGTCCTGTTGGGACAGTGGAGCTTGCCTCAGGTGGCAGTCTGTGCCAGCCACTGCATCATTAGCGCACCAGTGAACTGGCCAAATGATGATGATGCCCTCTGCAACAGTCATGGCTCCGCTCACGATCGGGACACTCAGAGCCTGGAACAGTTGTTGTGCTACCATTGGGGCTGCTACCGGCCATGACACTCTTGTAGTGACTTAACACTTCTTTGCAATGGGGTGCATAGCCAAATCCATCAGACAATGCTTGCCCCTTGCGTGTCACTGTCAGGCTAATGGAAAATACTGAAGCGAGACACCACAAGGCACAGAGAAAGATGGCACGCAGATTTATCAAAAGAAGAAGTGAGACAGTGTGGAGTGCACTAAGCCTCCCATGGCCGAGTATGTGTGTCAATTAAATTCTTTGGCGGAGCGCGATCTGGCAACTGCCTGCAGTCAGGAGGTGCAGGTTGTACAGTGTGCGTCATATTAAAACAGTTACTCTAAGGTGCCATTTTTTCGTTGCTCAAATGGGTGCAATTTGTTAATATTTATGTTTCCTTCGCCTTCATTGCTTGATTTTGCTCACGAGAAAGTGTCAGTCATAATTACACTGAAATTATGGAAATGTCACACATAGCAATCTGAAAACTTGGCAGCTATGTTGCAAGTGTGTGTCTCTATTTGCTATGTATAGCATGGATCGTGTGTCCTACTTAGCAGGACACAAATAATGTAAAGAGTAATTTTATAGCGCTTACTATCCCGGACGAGGCACTGAAGCTCTTAAAATACAACAACACTACCTAAACAGGATTCCACAAGTCCATGCTTATCTACCTATATAACCACGCACACCAGATTGTTCATGTTTAAACAGTTCTTGGGAGTCTAAATTACCAAATGTAATGTTACAGGAAGTGATGTCGCACATTTCACATCAATGGCGTCATGGTAGTGAAAGTATGAATAATTATTGGAGCCGAGGGCAAAATCTAGTTTTCCCAATAAATTGTGAAATTCAGCACAGTGCGAATGAGGACTCAACCCGACCTACAAAAGAGGGAGTTTCACTTGTAGTGTTAGACTACTTAAGAATACTGATGACTCCATGTCACCAAGGACGCTTTTACTCTGATCCAGGGTTTTCGTTTAACAGCAGTTGCAAACTGGAGTCCTCGTCCTATGTGACGTCAGTGTATTCAATTGAAAAAAAAGACTACTAAAAGAAAAGCTTAGGACTTAAGTAGTGTGTTCTTGGATATGGATTAAAAGATCAATCTAACAAAAAATACTTTTGCCGCTCAGCCACTCAAATCCCTCAGTTTTTTCAAATCATTTCTTATGTGGTTTCCTTTATAGCACCATCAACATATAACTACAAAATCTCTAAATTCAGCCCTTCCGAATCGGGCAAGAAGGTCCAAGCTTATATCTTGCCTCCCGCCTTGGGACTTAAAATTCCCGCTTCTGATTCCCAACCGGTAACAATTCATGTTAAGAAAGTAACATAACTTAGTGAGTGAAAGGCAGCAAGCAGGGTCAATCAAAAGCCAGTATAAAGAGATTGACAGACGCAATGGCGATACTGGACGGACCTTAAGGGATCTGAAGCACAGGATTGGTTACAAAAGTTAAGTAGCAACGGAAATGCCGGCCCACTCAAACAGCGGCAATCCTCCACCGCCCAAATACCCGGAAGTAATTAACAGTCGCCAGTACCCAAAATTGTAGTCTTCATTTCCGTCTATAATCGCGTGGCAAGATTTATCCTCGGGAGTAAGGTGCGTGCGGCAGAGCGCCGCTGCCGCTACACAGTGGAGAAAACCCAAGCTACCTTACTTCTAAACACTATCGACACCAGGGAAGCGCGTCACGCCTCAGAGTAGCCAAGCGGGGGGCCTTACTCTCCGTTTTTGATCAAAACAAGCAACAAACACTAGCGCCTCGCGTGGCGAGGGGGAGTGAGGAGGGGGCGGGTGCGATTCGCTCGTGGGAGCGATAATTGCGACCAGATGGGCCGCGAGTGAATCTCCTGACATGCACGCGTTGCCATTGAAGACAATGGAACGCGTGCACGTGCTTGGCCAGAGCAATCGCAAGAGGTCTTTTTGCCTTTGCAACACATGCGCTTTGCGAAGTCGAGACCTAAAAAGGACTCTGAGGTGGCAAACTCTATGGGAGCACTCCAGTCCCCATCGAATAGAGGCTCCTTTCGCTGCTCATTTTACAGAGAAGGGTCCAAAACTACATCCTCAGACCCAAATGCTTCCTCCTATAAAGGCAACAATCAATCCTTTTTCTACAGAAGAGGATATAGAGGAAATGATTCCAAAGGCAGAGGTAGGGGCGCCACATCACGTAACACCACTTCTCCTAGTAAACAGTGACTTGCCCACACCTCTCCCTGATCACTTGACACCTGTCAGGGAAAGACTTCAACAGTTTTCCCCCATTTGGCAATCTATAACAACTGACAAATGGGTACTAGACCTTATCTAACATGGTTACTGCCTGGAGCTCACCTCCAATCCACCAAACATACGACCTTGTTTTCACCGATTGTCGTCAGACCATCTGCAATTACTCAAACAAGGTACGATCTTTCTTACAAAAGAAAGCCATAGAACCCGTTCCATTTCAGTACCAAGGTTCAGGGGTTTACTCTCTTTATTTTCTGATTCTCAAAAAAGACGGTTCCTTAAGACCAATTTTGGATCTCAGAGAGTTAAATCACTACATACTGTCAGAACATTTCCATATGGTAACGCTTCAACAGGTTCTTCCTCTCCTACAGCAAGGTATTTTTTTTTTCCACACTGGACTTAAAAGATGCATTTTTTCACATTCCCATTCATCAGGCTCATTGCAAATATCTCTGATTTGTAATAGCAGGCAAACACCATCAGTTCAAAGTACTTCCATTCGGAGTAACTACTGCTCCCAGGGTATTTACAAAATACCTAGCAGTGGTAGCAGCTCATCTCAGAAGACAAATTCATGCCTTCCCCTACCTAGACGACTGGCTTATCAAAGCCAGCACACACCAACACTGTCTACAAAACACTCAGACACACTACACCTACTTCACCAACTGGGTTTCAGGGTCAACATTCAATAGTCTCATTTACAGTCTTCACAGATAGTCTTATCTGGGAGCCAATCTCAATACTCACAAGGCTGTAGCCTTCCCCAGTGCAGCTGGAATTTCCAATATCCAAACTTTACTGCTGCAGTTTCAAAGCAACCAAACCATGCCAGCTAGGACTTTCATGCGCCTACTAGGAATGATGCAGTCATGCATTGCAATAGTACCTCATGCAAGATTACACATGCACCCATTGAAGAATGCTTAGAAAATCAGTGGAATCAGTCACAGGGTTGATTAACAAATCTAATGTTGGTGTGCAGTGGTGGAAAATCTATCCAAAGGGCGGCCTTTCATCGACCCTGTTTCACAAGTCATGCTAACAGCAGATGCATCTCTCACAGGTTGGGTTGCACATCTCCATCATTACTCAATCCAAGGTCTCTGGGACAACAAACCCAGATGTCTCCACACCAATTATCTAGAGCTTTTAGCAGTGTTTCTAGCGCTGAAAGCTTTTAACTCCGTCTCACAGGCAACATTGTCCTAGTCCGCACAGACAACATGACAGCAATGCACTATGTACAAAAACAAGGGGAGGACACACTCTCTCCAACTGTCACACCTGTCTCGGACAATTTGGAAATGGGCAATACATCTCAAAATTCACATTCTAGCAGAACGCCTCCCGGGAGTAAACAATTAAATTGCCGACCTCCTCAGCAGAAGGAGACCGCAAATACACGATTGGGAACTTCATCCCCAAGTTCTCCTTCCATATTTTCAACAATGGTGACACCCAGAAATAGATCTCTTCACCACAGTAGACAAGGCACAATGCCCAAACTTCGCCTCAAGGTTCCCACGCCCTCTCTCCAAAGGCGTTGCTCTTTGAATGAATTGGTCAGGGATATTTGCCTATGCTTTTCCGTCTCTGGTTCAGAAATTCATACAAACATTACTCACTGATTTTAATAGGTCCCAAATGGGCTCATCAGCCGTGGTACATCTCCATGTTAGAGCTCTCAGTAGTTCCACATCAAAAACTACATCTCACCTCCAGTCTTCTTACTCAGAACCATGGAGAAATCAAGCATACAAACCCAAACAGCTCAACTAAGCGATTTGGCTCTGTGAGAAGCTGGCCTGGTATATGGTAACCACTAATTAAAGTGGGCACCTTGCACCTGTCCAGACAACCCTTCTGGTGATTTGAGAGGTCTTAGACAACCACAGAAAGCTAAGTGGTAGCTTCAGGCTTAGGCTTGAATGAGTGTAAAGTAGCTTATTTTACCAGAATGCAATCTTATAGTATAGATTAAATGAAAGAGAACCACACAAGGTGTTTAGAAAAATATGTATTTATTATATAATCCTCTCTAGCACGTTGCAGTATCTCCCACACGGAGATATACACAAAACACAATACACCAATACGGTAGCAAAGAAATCACAGTAAATAGCACTAATACACAGTGGGGACCAAACCATATACTAAGTAAGTGGTATAAGAACCACGACTCAAGTCAGGACAATGTTGAGAGGCTGTAGAATTGCTGGGGACCCAAGGAACCACCCAAGGTAAGTAGACAGGGACCCCACAGAGGCTGGGTGCAGTGTGTGAACATGACCGCGGGCTCTGTACAACTTTATGTGTAAGTTGCGGTTGGATTTTTAAAGATTAAGGACCCTTCCCAGAGGACCCTGAAGAA
Source organism: Lissotriton helveticus (assembly GCF_964261635.1). Taxonomy (NCBI): domain Eukaryota; kingdom Metazoa; phylum Chordata; class Amphibia; order Caudata; family Salamandridae; genus Lissotriton; species Lissotriton helveticus. The sequence continues at coordinate 598,670,033 of NC_136073.1, read as the reverse complement.
ACCCAGTGGAAGACAGAAGGTTGGAGAGCCACCCCACTCGTGGATACCCTAATACCCACGTTACATACACCAGTGAAGCTGGGTGCATAGATGTGAAGTGGTGTCGGACCCTGCCGTCGCTCCCAATGGAGGACTTCCTGAAAGTGCTGCTTCTGGAAAACGGGAAAGTGTCCGTGGGAAACCAAAAGTGGATTCTGGATGACGCGTACCTGAAAGCAAAGGGGACAGAGTCTGGGTCACTTGAGAGTGACCAGGGGCTCGGTAGACGACTGCCCACGGATGCCGGGTGCTTCAGTAATGATGTTGTTGATCTTGACTCCGCAGCTGTGGCGACCAGGCGACGCTGAGGACGACCCGTAGCCGGATACAAACTGTCCCCTGAGGGATGTCGCGTCCTGAGGGGACGGTGTCCGGCAGGAGCACCAACAAGCTTTAGCAAAAGCAACCCACACAGGAGGTCAAGAAGTTGCAAGGAGCAAGGTCCAGGAGACTCACCACAGTCAGGGGAGTCAGGGCAAGCCTGGAGCAACCAGGGGAGCCTAAAGAAGATGTAGTTGACCCTCCACAGGTTGAAGACACTGGAGTCGCAGGAGGACCTCGTGCAGCTTTACAAAACAGGCCATGGAGCACACGGTGCGAGGTGGTAGAAGATCTTTGCAGGAGAAGTTGCCAGAAGTTGGAGCTACTTGGAGCCTAATGCACTTGTCACAGAATTGCCAACAAGCATTTGCACTTGCAAAAGTATGCGTGCCCAGGGGTTTGGGTATAGCAGCCCCCATGAAGGATACTGGCCTCCTACTCTGTGAGAGGACAGCTCAGGTCTTGAGGAATGTAGAAACCCACCTCTCGTGTTGCAGAACCCTTCGGAGTCCGAAGGAGTTCGGGATCAGCAGACCGGTCAGCAGTGTTGCGGTGCCTCCTTCACTCCAAGGGAGATTACTTTGGTAGTCCTTGATGCTTCACAGGCCTTGGAAGGTTCCTGTATGATGCACAGGCACAGATGATGCAGCAGACTGAAAGGGAGACTAAGTTAGGCCCAAAGAAAGTCCAGCAATGTACAAAGTGCCCAGACAGTAGAAGTACAGTGGTATCTGTTCTGAATCTTATCCCACGATGAATCTAAGGACTTACAGTCAGGTAAGCCCTTAGGTACCCTATGGAACAGGTTGGCACGATTCAGGGTCTGGATGGAGGGGGGGGGGAGTTTACACCCATGTCCTTTGTCCAGTTTGCTCCAGAACGGGAGGCAACATCTCCGAGAACTGGTTTGAACTGGACTGAACAGGGACACCAAATGTGCCCCTCATGCAGACTTTCAGGCGCTGGCAAGCGCACCCACCCAGCCCCAATCCAGTAAATCCTGTCTGGGAGGTGGTCACACCTCCCTGTGACAGGATACCTATTGTTTCACTTTCCTCTGCTCGAGCCTGTCTCTGCAGCAGGAGGGAAGAAATGTATCTCTGGTTGGCAGCAACCATTTTCTGCTGTCTGTGTCAAGAAGGCTGGTACCGGGAACACTAAGAGCCTAACGGAGGGCTCTTCCAGTGCTTGGAATCATACCTCCCACACTGTTTACGGTGTGGGGGTATGATTCCAACATGTTTGATATCAAACATGATAGGATTAGTTGCAGCCAGTTACTTTCGAGTTGGTCATCGCGTAATTACGCTGTGCTCAACTATATAGTATATGGCTGCTTCACTGACAACCTTGGAGAATGGACTCTGTAGGCTGCAAGGGTATCCTGCTCATGCAGGGGCACCCTCTCACTTAGAACCAAGCACCCTGCCCTCAGGATTGTAAAGTTTGTTTATAGAAACAATGGTTCAGAAGGTGGCCAAAGGATTGGTCCAAAGGAGATGCAGTGTGAAGCGCCCAAATAGAGGATAGAGTAATTATAAAAACTGAGACAATCAATGTTGGAGGGAGCAAGGAAAAGTGTGACCAGGGACAAGTTATGATCAGGATAACAATACTATTTGCAATAGTATGCAGAGAATAATGCTCGTGCAGATGCTCACATAGGAAAGTGACAAGCATGAGGTGCTCAGTGAAAGTGACTTAAAAATATGTACATCGCATTGACAACACACTAGACAACTCCTTAAAAAATAAAATAATGCATATATGGACTTTAGGGTGTACAGGGTCGACGGCGGTTTAATCTCAATTAGTTAGAGATCATCTTCAGGACAAAGTATATGTGAGCAATCCAAATTCAGAACCAGATGAAAGGAACAAGGGCTCAGGAACATGAGTGTTGTGACTGGCAGGCTTTGCAGTACACTTGGGGGTGTTGTGCATGGACAGGCGTAAAACTGTCTCTCTCTTTGCGGTTACTGTGGGTTGCAGCAGCTATCCTAGTGCTGCCAGCCGTTTCTATTGGACTCACTCATTTTCTACAAGTATGGTAGGCCGAGATGTCCACCAGGTGGCTCTCACAGTCTTTGGTTACTTGGCCTCTCAGCAAAACCTCTGGCCTGCAGCATGCCGAGTGCGCTGCGACTGCAGACATCCCGAAGGCGCAGTGGTCATCATTACATTCAGCACACCTAGGGTTGGGGCAACTCAGGCAGGCAAGGTGCGGGAATGCGCTTGGGCTGAGGATGTTGAAAAGACCGGCTTCACTGGTACGGTAAGGCGGTTCCTCATTGTGCCATTACCGTGTGGGGTTTGAGGAGAATGCGGTGCACTCCGGCGACCGCTAGGTGGCGCTGCACACTTCTCTCCAGCCGCAGCAGTCTTCCTTCCAAAGGCGAGTGTGGCATCCGGGCGAGGGTGGCCTCTTCATTTACGGGCCGCATCCGGGTGCAGGAATCGGGAGCACTCTGAGACGTCTTCCGCCAGCCGTTGGAACCTTTGCAGACTTCCAGGCTAGGTGATCGCTGCTAGAGCTGGGCTTGAAAAACTGGAAGGCAGTGCTTCCGCTATGGCACCTCCTCGCTGGGGCAGCTGGCGGCGGGCAAGACAGGCTCCAGGCACCTCAGCAGGTAAGGGGGCCTAGATCTGTTCACAGAGCTGCCGCTTCGCCCTCACTTCCTCTCTGGTTGGGCTACCCGCTTCCCCACTGCGGTCAGTGTTTGCATCTGGGGCCTCGCTTGCTGTATTGCGCTAGTGCATGAAAGCAGACTGCTGGCGGGAGGGGCAGGGCTTGCCGCGGCAGCTATGACTTTCTTGTTCTACCACTACTAGGGTTGAGGCCCCAACGTGGTGTGGGACCATGCGGGTGCTTACTGTGTCTGTAGCTGCAGGTCGGGCTCGACATACATGCCTCGTCCTCTTCTTCCCTCTTTGATCGCGCCCAGCATCAGTGCTTCCGTGGTGTCTGGACGTGCAAGCAGTGGCTGTGGGGGAGTCACTCCACGATCCCTCTGCTTGTCTCCCAGGCCAAGCGTGTGCAGACCGGTGGCAGTAGTGGCATACTTTACAGGCATACTGGTGCAGGATGCCTCAAGCTACATTTCTCCTCGGGGCACCACTGAGAGCCAACCGGTGTACACGCGGGGTCAGACCCGCTTGTCGCCATTGTGGTGTTCTGGGCTCTAGCCCACATAGTGCTGAATGACTGAGACAGACACTGTGGCGATGGTTAGTTAACTGGCGACGAGCACGTGCACTCCAGCCCTTTTATTAACAGGCTCGCGTCACTCGTGACGCCTGTGAGGGATGCGTGTGGGGTGCAAGTGTGCCCACTCCCATAGGGGAGTGGCTACTAGCTCGGGGTCTGTCCAGTCGCTAGAACGTGTCTCACAGGACATAACAGCAGGCATACTACAGAGAGGACTAACCTTTTGTAGTGCTTAATTTGTGCCGGTGCTTTCCGGTGCTTAGCACCGGCACTTAATTATCAGGGCCGGGTCTATACTTATTGCTGTACGTCATTGACTTTGCTATTAATTTACCTTATTATTGGACTGCAGTGTGTCACAGAGTGTTACTGTTGTATTAAGGTCGTCCGCAGTAACTGCTGTCTGCTGCTGAGCTCGTCCCGAGTCCCACTCCCGAGTTCCGACAGTTGAGTTTCCCGAGTCACGTGACGGTCACAGATGAGTCAGTTCCGACTCCCGGTCCCCACTGTCTCACACAGACGGTACAGTACTCCTGGTGAACTTGCGGGGCGGCCGGAATTCATATCATATACAATCTTCTCTGAATATTCCCCATACAGTAGTAAACCGATCAATCTGTGTTCAATGATCATCAATCTGTATTAATGGCCCCCCTTTGTCAGTTCAGTGTTGCTTGCAGGTGGCCGGTCCGATGCGTGGCGTGGGAGGGCGGGACTAACTGATTTGGGCTGGATTTTGGGTTGGGGCTGTGCGCACTGCGCAGATTTCTTAATGCGCAACGCCACGCCCCAACATACCCACACGGCGGGCACGTTCACCTTCAATCAACGACGGACGACCAATTAACTCCCCAGTCAGCGCGACCCAGTACTGGCACGATCCAACGACGATGTTAGTTGACGACTGGCACTAGCTACTAACTGCTGGCAGCGCTACAGTACTAGTAGACGTCCGTAGTGTGTGTGTAGTAGTCATTACCGGGCCCGGCGGCAAAGCAGCAGTTGCAGCACGAGGTGAGGTGGCTCTCAGGCCTGGCCCAGGCCAGTGCACTAACGATCAATTCTCGTGATAATATGTTCTGTGCGGGAGCGGCCCTGGGCCTTAGTTCAGTGTTGCTGGCCCTGCACAGTGCGTGTGCGTGCGTGAATGATTTAGTGATTTGGGCCTGTATGACAGGCTGAAGCAGGCGTGCGCAGATTTCATCTTGCGCATCGTCACTCCCCATGCCCCCAACATATCCGCAGGGGCAGGCCGCAACCCTCCACCGACTGAGTCTCTCCTCGCCACTGCCGGTCAGAACGACCAAACCAGCGTGACCCGATGACGACGTTGGTGCTCAGGTGCTGTGAACTCAGGACTGGCAGCAGAGCAGGAGTAGTAGTAGCCAGCGCCACTACTTGACCCTACTACCGCCGCAGCAACAGCACCAGAGCAGACTCTAAGTGAGTACAATATTTTTTGTTCCTGGTTGTTTACAGCAGACACGTCTTGAACTCTGAAGATTAAGTCAAACAGAACTTTAAAAGGCAAACAGAAGGTTCAAGGCATGTGGGCTTCTAAATTCATATCTGTAGCATAGATCGCTGCCTAGTGTTGGGTCCGGATGATTGCACATTGTTGTCCTGGAAGAGTCTTCGAAGTATCACAAGATAGGTGGCTCCTCCCCTGGACTACAGTGCGCATGGGCATCGACTCCATCCCCAGATTGTTTTTTTCCGCCATTGGGTTCGGATGTGATTTCGACGTCTCCTGTTCGGAATCGTGATAGAACTTTTTCAAGGCCAAAAGGCCTTCTTTGCACCGTCGGTATTGTTCGCGTTCGGTCCCGTCTATCTTCCAGCTCGTGGAGTCGGATATCCGGGGGGTCGTGAGACTCTTCGGTGATCGGAGCCTAGTCGACCCAGCAAGACTTCGACGGCATGGAACGGAGTCCATTCAAGAAATGTCCCGTGTGTGGATCCAAGTACCCACACATCGACGTCCATCCTGTGTGCAACAAGTGTCTGTCGCCGGACCACGACGAGGCCAACTGTATGGCCTGTTTCAGATTTCGATCGAAGAAGACGATCAGGCTTCGGCGCGTGGCGCGCCTTGAGGCCCAGCGATCGGCTCCAGCACCGGTGGACATCTTTGACGACCCCGCGGAAGACGAGCAAGTGCGTCACCTGCAGATTTCCCCTACCCCGGTGGAGGTCGAGTCCGACGACGGAGCAGACGTCCACAGTCCCGACATTGAAGAAATCGTCGAGAAGGTAGGGGACGACGACGAAGCATATGGGGCCATGGAGGATAGCTCGGAGGAAGAGCTATGCCCCGTTCGTACTCTTACAAAGGCTCAGGTCACGGGATCGCCACGCGGCCTTTCCCAAGACCTTACACCTCGATCCACGGCCCCGCCTTCCGGCCCGGCTACGGACACCTCCGCGGAGCCGCCATTACTGAAATCGAAACCGAAACCCTCGGTATCGATGAAAACAAAGATGTCCGACACCCAATCGAAACCGAAGACGTCTGCTCCGGTGCCGACGCCGTCGTCTTTGGGGGCCCCCAAACAGACGCAAGCTGCCGACCAGGCTAAGGTGCCGAAGGTGGTTAAGGAGCCAAGCTCGAAAAAGCCCGTCGAGCCGGTGTCCACCAAGGTGGACAAGCCGACGCCTAAGAAGACTGTCGAGCTGACATCGGGACAGTCTGTCGCGCCGAAGACCAAGGGGCCCGTTGACGCGAAGTCGGTGAAGGGCGCAGAACAAAGGTCTGGGGCCGTGACTCCTAAAGGAAAACCTATCGATCCGAAGCCATCGGCATCGACATCTGCGGCAGTGGACAGTGATCGAAGCGCACCAGTCAAGAGTGCTCCTGCGCCTCGTCCGGACCAACACAAGTCAGCAACGCTCGGGTCTTCCCCAGGAGGCGGACCGAGGACATCGGTCGGATCGACAAAACCGTCCGTTTCCTTTACGAAGCAGGTCTCGGACTCCCTTAAGCGCCTTAAGGACAAGGCTTTGGCATCGGAACCGAAGACTCCTTCCGCACCGAAGCCGGCAGACCCACCGAAGACCACATCGGCGCCGCTCCTCTACACGTTGCCGCCTAAGGTGGCGCCGAAGGCCTTTGCACCGCGGTCGGTGCCCAAGGACGCTGTGTCGACGTCCACTCTTCCGGCTGGGACTGTGGGTCATCGACACCCTTTGGTTGAAGAACGGTCGGAGCATTTCATCGATGCCGACACCGGGAAACTCACGCTATACAAAAGGAAGATTACTTCACAACCTGTGCAGTCCTTTACCATTCCTCTGAAACGTAAAAAGCCTGCAGCAGAAGCACCAGTTCTTATGGAGCGAATTCTTCCTCAGCATGAGCGGAGTGCAACACCTTCTCCCACATACTCTGATGGGGATGGAGGGGAGCAAGATGAGGAGTACAATTTTCCTGCTCATACAGAGCCTGATGAGCAGCAGGACTCATGGATGGACACTGGTGATCAAGGGGACCAGCAGACGGTCCAGGATCCCCAGGTTTATAACGTAAAGCCGTCTCCCACTGAGGACTCTGCGGCATTTAATGCCTTAATTGAAAGGGCAGCTACAAACCATAAAGTGGAAATGCATGCTGACCCCGTGGAGGTGGACTTCCTTTTTGACACTGTCTCTACTGCTGAAAAAACTGTCAAGACTCTCCCAATGTTAAAAGGGATCCTTAAGCATGCAGCAGACATTTTCAAGGAACCCACAAGATCCCGGGTGGTAAACCCACGCATTGAGAAGAAATACAGACCGGCACCTGGCGACCCCACTTACATACGGGGCCAGTTGCCTTTGGACTCTTTGGTGGTCTCTAATGCCCGCAAGAGGGCAAACTCCCAAACCACGGGTGAAGCTCCTCCCCCGGACAAAGAGTCAAAAGTGCTAGAGGCATCTGGGAAGAGGGTGGCAGCTCAGGCGGCCAACATATGGCGCATTTCAAACACGCAGGCTCTGTTGGCCAGATACAATAGAGCACACTACGACACCCTAGAGCAGCTGTTACAACACCTCCCAGACCAGTTTAAAGAGGGAGCTGAAATGCTTATCCAGGAGGGGAAGCTCATCTCCAACGCTGCTATAAAGTGTGCGCTAGATGTTGCGGACACGGCAGCGAGAGCGATCAACACTAGTGTGATGCTGAGGCGTCAGGCATGGCTCCGCATCTCGGGATTCAAGCCAGAGATCCAGACTACTCTCCTCAACCAGCCCGTTAATCCAGACAGGTTGTTTGGCCCAGAGGTGGACACCACCCTGGAGAAGATCAAAAAAGATACCGAGACTGCCAAGTCCATGGGAGCTCTCCAGTCACAACAATTTAGAGGGAACACTTTTCGTCGCTCAGGCAATCGAGGTGTTAACAGAGGGCACATGTCGCAGCAGACGCCATTCAATAAAAGTGGTGCGCAATCCTCCTACAGCAAGCAGGGCAGAGGTGGATACAGAGGAAACAGTGCCAAGGGTAGAGGCAGAGGCAACAACAGTTCCCGTTCCTCTGCCGCCAACAAACAGTGACTCCCTGTCACTGCCCCCCGACCATCCAACACCTGTCGGGGGGAGACTCCAACAGTTCCTGCCCGTCTGGAAGTCCATCACCACAGACAGGTGGGTCAGGAAACTTATCCAGTTCGGCTATTGTTTAGAACTGACATCCACCCCACCACCCATGCCCCCAAAACACCGTCCTATGTCAGCAGAGCACTTGCACTTATTGCAGCAGGAGGTTCTGGTGATGCTGCAAAAGGGCGCAATAGAGCTCGTGCCAGTGGAGGAAGAAGGCACAGGGGTTTATTCCCTGTACTTCTTAATCCCAAAAAAGGACGGCTCACTCAGACCGATTGTAGACCTGCGCCCCTTGAACCAGTACATTCTTTCAGAACACTTCCACATGTTGACACTGCAGCAGGTTCTCCCCTTGTTACAACAGGGAGACTTCCTCGCAACCTTGGACCTCAAAGATGCTTACTTTCACATACCACTCCACCCATCCCACAGAAAGTACCTCAGGTTCACCATACAAAACAGGCATTACCAGTTCAAGGTACTCCCCTTCGGAGTGACCACTGCTCCCAGAGTGTTCACAAAATGTCTGGCGACAGTGGCGGCACACCTCCGGAGACAGGGTATACATGTCTACCCTTATCTGGACGACTGGCTCGTGCAGGCAAAGTCAGCCCAGCAGTGCGCCGCAGACATGTCCCACACCATTCACCTCCTTCACAGTCTAGGATGTACACTGAACTACCCGAAGTCACACCTTCAGCCGGCCCATGTGCGGCAGTATTTAGGCGCGACAATCAATACCCTGGCTGCCACAGCTCAGACAAACCCAGCGAGGATCTACAACATCCAGGCGCTGATCCAAAAGTTCAGACCGCACCACTCACTCCCAGCGAGAGTGTTCATGCAGTTGATAGGCATGATGGCCTCCTGCATCTTCATAGTCCCGCACGCGAGACTCCATATGCGTCCGCTCCAAGAATGCTTAGCGCATCAGTGGACTCAGGCTCAAGGACAGCTAAACGACCTAGTGTTGGTGACGGGTCGGGCATACAGCTCTCTGCATTGGTGGAATCCACACAACCTTTGCAAGGGCCGACCGTTCCAGGAGCCTGTGCCACAGATTACACTAACGACGGACGCATCTCTCCAGGGATGGGGGGCTCATGTGCTCCACTATACAGTGCAGGGACTATGGACAACGCAACAGAGGAAGATGCACATCAACTACTTGGAGCTGATGGCAATCTTCATGGCACTCAAGTCCTTCAAAGTACATCTGTGCAACAAAGTCGTGTTGATCCAGACTGACAACATGACAGCCATGTACTACATTCAAAAGCAGGGAGGTACGCACTCTCCACAGTTGTCTCATCTGGCTCTGAGCATGTGGAAGTGGGCCATTCAGAGGAACATCTTCCTCATGGCGGAACACCTCCCGGGCACGGACAATCAGATGGCGGATCTGCTCAGCAGGTACAGCCACCAGATGCACGAGTGGGAGTTACATCCATCAGTACTCCGCCCGTACTTCCAGCAGTGGGGTCATCCAGAGATAGACCTGTTTGCCACGGAGGAAAACGCAAAATGCCAAAGCTTTGCCGCCAGGTTCCCTCACCCACTATCGCAGGGCAATGCGATATGGATGAACTGGTCAGGCAGATTTGCGTACGCTTTTCCCCCAGCGCCTCTCATTCCGCTGGTGGCAAAAAAGCTAAAGCAACACTCGCTGACGCTCATCCTAGTTGCTCCAACGTGGGCGCGACAACCGTGGTACACCACGTTCCTCGAACTCTCCGTGGTACCGCATCAAAGACTGCACCTCACACCCCGGCTCTTAACGCAGAACCGTGGCGACATTCAGCACCCAGATCCGCAGCAGCTCAATCTGGCGATCTGGCTCCTGAGGTCTTAGAGTTTGGCTACCTTGATTTGCCCCCTGAATGCATGGACATCATCCGGAAGGCAAGGAAGCCCACTACCAGAGCTTGCTATGCAGCAAAATGGAAGCGGTTTGTCATCTACTGTACCGAGCACGCTATCAACCCGCTCGATGCATCCATTCCTAATATCATCTGCTATCTGTTGCATCTTTACAAATGCAATCTAGCATACGCTTCCATTAGGATACACTTATCCGCCATAGCGGCTTATCTCCAAAACAGGCAGCATCTCTCTGTCTTCAGGGTGCCTGCCATTAAAGCATTCCTGGAAGGGCTGAAGCGGGTCATCCCTCCCAGGACCCCGCCAGCTCCTGTGTGGAACCTCAATGTGGTGCTCACCAGATTGATGGGTCCCCCATTTGAACCTCTGCATTCATGTGAGCTTCAGTTCCTCACATGGAAAGTGGCTTTTCTCATTGCCATAACGTCTCTAAGACGTGTTAGTGAGCTACAGGCGCTCACCATTCAAGAGCCATTTATACAAATTCATTCAAACAGGGTGGTGCTGCGCACTAACCCCAAATTTCTCCCTAAGGTGGTGTCGCAGTTTCATGTCAATCAAACTATCGAACTGCCCGCATTCTTTCCCAACCCAGAAACGGTAGCAGAAAGGATGCTCCATACGCTTGATGTCAAAAGGGCGCTTATGTACTACATTGACAGAACACAACCTTTTAGAAAGACACAGCAACTCTTTGTTGCCTTCGCAGCCCAGCATAAAGGCAACCCCATTTCCAAAGCAGGAATAGCCAGGTGGATCGTTAAGTGTATTCAGATTTGCTATCAGAAGGCTAAGCGCACTTTAACGGTCCCCCCCAGAGCACACTCCACACGCAAGTTGGGGGCCTCCATGGCATTCCTGGGTAACATTCCTTTAGAAGACATTTGTAGGGCAGCCACATGGTCTACACCACATACGTTTACCAAACATTACTGTGTAGATGTGCATTCCAAACAGCAGGCAGCTGTAGGACAGGCTGTTCTTAAAACACTTTTTCAGACTTCTGCAGCTGGCACGGGCGGCCGCCGTTAATGGAGGGACTGCTATGTATTCTATGCTACAGATATGAATTTAGCAGCCCACATGCCTCGAACTGAATATGCTACTTACCAGTATGCATCTGTTCTTGGCATGTAGGGCTGCTAACATTCATATCGCCCGCCCTCCTCCCCGGCGCCCGTAGCGGCTGCAGACTTTTCTTGCATTTAATCTCTAGCGTGGCCATCACTTTCACTGTTAAACTCCATCTTTGCCACAATGGCTAAAAACAATCTGGGGATGGAGTCGATGCCCATGCGCACTGTAGTCCAGGGGAGGAGCCACCTATCTCGTGATACTTCGAAGACTCTTCCAGGACAACAATGTGCAATCATCCGGACCCAACACTAGGCGGCGATCTATGCTACAGATATGAATGTTAGCAGACCTACATGCCGAGAACAGATGCATACTGGTAAGTAGCATATTCATTACTTTTTACTGATGCTCGTTTTGTATATAGTTCGTGCCGCCTCTTTACTGTACTTGCTGCTAATCGAATGTCGTTTAACATAGTGACATATCATGTAAGGATGTTGAACAGTTAATTGGTTTATAGAATATTAGAGTATGTTTTTTTACAATCTAGGAGTCACTTTTCCGCCTGTTCACTGATGTAGACTGGCGGAGATCAGTTGAGTTTGCGGTATCTTGCCTTCTGAAATCTGTTTGCTGAGATACTTTGTGCTTGGTGAGAGCAGTTTAGTATTATACTTGCTGAACGTTTTCCTTCACGGACCAATTAATTTATGGGCATTGGCACACTTTACGAAATGCTGAGGATGATTTAGCCAATCTGAAGGCTTGGAATGTATGCAGTTGTTTTTGTCGCTAAGTTAATTTATAGCTCTTATTTTGTTCGCCTTTGCGTTCACTTCTGTGTTTTACTTAAGTGTTATTGACCCGTGCTTAGGGCGTTAATATATGATAACACCCTCTGCTGCGTGCATGAACGACTGTTAAGGGCCCAAAGGCGAGGGCATAGAAACAGGGAAAGAGTGGTTAACAGTCTTTAATTGCAAGGCAACATCTAGGCAGCAATGCCTTTCTCATCTCCCCTCCATTGGCATCTCCAGTTATATCCTTTTCAAGCGCTGCTTATCAGTATGGTTTTAAATTTAATAAGCCAGCATGCAAAGTGCTCCTGACTTAAAATGGCGTAATGACTGTAGCTGCCGACTTTGGAACAGGGGAACCAGGTTTGAATCTCGGAAGTGGCTTAACATCCTATATTTCTGGGCAAATCACTTAACCTCTCCATGCCTACCACAAATGAATGTGTCCTCACGTTATGTAACTGGTGCTCCTTCAAAATAAGCGCTCAAATACCTTTCTGTCGAGTTCAAGCACTATAAAACCGCAATAAAAGAAACAAAATGTCAAGAGGGCTCACCTGCAATGGGGTCTCATGTCAGTTATGATAGTAATCTAATCTTTGAAGTTGTTGTCATAGTTTCAGATAAATGGGGGTGGGAGGGAAGTAGTCTGTACAAGAATAATTAATTTTATCCCACAAGCAATTCTCACACCTTCAGCACCGGTGTGAGATTTGCTTGTGGGCTAAAAGTTAAAACTGTGGGGGCGCTAAAATGCTGGACAATGGGCCTCCAGCAGTGTCTCTGAATGATCTCCTTGCAATTGGGACAATATATAATAGAAACTTTATTGTGCACCATTGTTTTTTCTTTTTACAAATTATTCTTGAGGGGAGAATTCCCCACCATTCAAACACCTCTAGCAGTCATTAGGCTTGCTGCGCACACTTGCTACGCACCGTATGGGGGCTGGTTTAACAAAACTTGCCAGGGATGCTTTGGGTTCCCAGTCCGGCTCTGCGTGTTGATTAATTAATAATTTTTGTCAATCATAGTGTGTAACTAACTCTGCTTTTGTTGTAATACCGGAAGCCAAAGCTTAAAAGTGAGGCAAACTTAGCTCCCTTTCTGAAATTCAGATCAGGTATTACATCTGACTTTTAGCAGTGCCTGTTGAAGATGTGGGTGGAGCTAATAGAGTAAGTGGGTGGGGCCATTGAGGAAGTGGGTGGAGCCAGAGAAAAGTAGGTGTGGCCTCCAACCAACCTTTCAGCACCTGCACTTCATATTTTACAAATTAAGCAGTAAGTATTCGAACAACGTATTTTGCATGAAATGCAGTCAACACTTTTGAGAGCATTATTTTAACAATCACCAGTTATTCACATAGTTGAAGTGCAATATTGTATGGTTTAGTGTCAAATGGATGATCGCGTCAACTAACTGGCAATCTCTTACATTCTTTGGTATTGATTTCCCTTCGAATTGGTTTCTTGATACGCATGGCACGCATGATATTCACGCTAACATTGATACTTGGGATTATCGACATATGGTACAATATTCTTATTCTTTCTTAATTTGCATGCAAGAAGCATGTAATATAACAGCTCCTTCCTGTATGGATCAATAATCGGATTTATTGCTTATATTTACAGCACCCCTGAAGAAGGGATACTAATTATCCCGAAATGCATTGGGAACATGTTGTGAGAGAGCATTACTATGTATAGTTAGTGCACGGTGAATACATCATCAATATTGTACAAATTGTTCATTGAAATTGATTTCTGTAAGACACAATTATTGATGCACGATCGGAGAAGAATCCTCAAAACAATTGCAACAATAATAAAAATATGATGAATATAGCATTGATTTATGATTAGTATATGTAAAAGAGTTGCATTGAAATGGAGGTATAATTTTGTAAGCACACATAAGAATCTTTCATTCACAGCAGTGCAGAAAGGGTCAAGTGAAGTTCCGCATAAGCACCATACGCAAACAGAAATATACAGCATACCCCCTCTGTATATAAGCATTTATTTGTACTATAGATATGTACCTATACATGTGTATTTCTTTGTATAAACATGTAGAATCATTGTTTTTTGTAAACAAAAAATAATTGTTTTAGTACAACACTTGAAAACCAGAGTTTATCTAATACATCTTTTTTCTACATATACTTATCTCCTTTATGCATCAATATACCTTCCATGTACTTGGATTTATATATTACTTTGAAAAATAAAAAAACGTATTCAATGCACTACCCTATTTCTCACCCTATACCTCTATTAATATCTTTAATCTACATATACTTATTTCCTTTATGCAGCTATATACTATCCATGTACTTATGGATCTATATATTTATTACTCTTCTAATTCAGCATATCCAATGCACTACCCTATTTCTCACCCTATACCTCTCTCAATATGACTTCTAGCCAACTCTCTGACTCATCCTAAACCTCTTTCTACAGCACTTTCCAATGCACTATCCTATTTCTTACCCTATATCTCTATCAATATATCCTCTACATCCACTCTCTCATTCATCCCAACCCCCATACTACTACTATGATCCCCAAAATTGCCCTTTCTAGACTCTACCTTACTCTTCCCCTCCTTGCACCATCTGACACCTCTTTTACTATACCGATCCTCTAAAACAAGCCTTTCTAAACTCTACCCTCTGACTCCCTTTTCCACATCCCTTTTTACTTTTTATCCCAAGTCTCCTCCTACTGCTATGACCTCCCCCCCAAAAAATGTAAATCCTTCACTCTTCTATTCATCCACTATGGTTTTCAATCAAAATAACAGACTAACATGTCCACTTCTCATATTTCACTACACTAATTCACAACTAATCCATTATGCCTTCCAGAGTAGAGTGCTACTCGCCGAAAAAAGCGCTTCAACACCTCAAGCTCTATATAAATGCAAAACTTTTTTCCCTCTTCTATCCCTCCGCTACCCTTCTCAATCCAAGTAACTGAATAACATATCCACAACTCAAATTACTTTCATATTTCACTATACTAATTCACCACTAATCCTTTATGGGTTTCGGAGTAGCGTGCTACTCACCAAAAAAAAGCGCTTCAACAGCCTATCAGGAGTAACAAGCGCTATATATATGCAAACCTTTTTCCCTCTTCTGTCCCTCCGCTAGCCTTCTCAATTCAAATAACTGACTAACATATCCATCGTTCATCATTATCAAAATCTTTATTCAATTTTATGTATAAAATCACCAAAGACAAGTCATTTAAAAACAACACACAGAGTATCAATGTCCTAATCATCCATAATTAAAACTACATCCAAAATACGTACAAGGGAAAAGCAGGTAAAAGGTGAATTCAACAACTGTAATAAGAGTAAGGCTGGCCATACTTGGTTAAAATTGAGCAGTGAGAAAATTGGGCGAATAAAATTGTGTCGCAGCGCAGGTAGCTGTATTTTGGGCAAAACATAACCACTTGTAATGTATTGTTGATCGAGGTAATAATCGCAGTTACAGGGGGGAAAATTTGAGTATCTAAAACCGTCACGGTTAAAAGGAACCAGTCAGTGAAATATATTTAACCTAAAATAAGTCCATAAACGATGATGATAGTGAGGTATGTCCCAGGTCAGATAGCGTTCAATATTACTAACTTCACCAGCAGCGCGTTTCGCATAGAGTGTTTTGTTTAAGCAACATCTTTGCGTTCTGACCTGAGCTTGTCCATAAGTGCCGATTCAACCCAATTACCATCCGCTCGAGTTATACTTATGGTGTTACCAAACATATCCGGCCTCCCTAAGTTCCTCAAGCTACGTGCCACATACGCCAGCGGCGGAATCTGTAAGGGCTTATCTAATTGAAATCTGTCTTGGAGGATCAGTCTGCTAAAGCCCAACTTCTCCTTTGTCCAGATCGAGTTCCAGAGTTTTAATGGATTAAGGCGAAGCCGATCAGTTAAATGATCCCAATCTAGTTCTTTGTGAACAATTTCGTAAGGTGTGCTTTGACAAACGCCCAAGAGACTCCTGAAAAACTTATTTTCTGCAACTTGGAGTGGGGCCACCTGGCAGTATCCCCAGATTCCGCTGCCATAACACACAAAGGGGATACATTTAGCCCTGTAAATCTCCAGAACCGATTGGATAGAAGTGCGCCCCATCCGGTGGGTAAAATCCCGGACACCAAATATTGTCCTGCTAAAAGAGGAAATATTTTGATTAATAAGCGAATGCCAATTAAACTCAGAATCCAGTTGTATCCTCAGGTACTTGAACTTATCCTCCTTTCTGATGTGCTGGCCATCTTACATATTTCTTTGTTCTCGTTTTTGCTGGGCCAAAACTTATAGCATGTGATTTAGAAAAGTCGGTGGATAGGTAATGGCTGTTCATAAAATTTATAAAAAGAGAAAGAAGCTTGCTCAGGTTTTTAGCAGTACGGGCCATTAAAACTGTATCGTTCACATACAGTAATGCAGGAACGTGGCGGCCACCTACTCTGGGGACATCAACAACTGCAACAGTCAGGACCTGCTCTAAACTGTTGATGTAAAATATAAATAAAAAAGGAGCTAAAATACAACCAACCCTGCCGTACCCCTAGCTGGTGTTTAAAGTGCTCAATACATTCCCCATTAAGGGCAAACCTAACACTGGTGGGCAGGCCATTGTGTAACTTGTGCAGGAAGTTAAATAAAACTATAACAATAGTCATCTGTTCTATCATTGGCCAGAGCTTAGAGCGATTGACTCTATCAAAGGCCGAGCTAAGGCCATGAAGGCCAGATGGATGGCCCCCATCTTGGCCTCAGAATACTTGCAGCTTAAAAGATAGAGATTCATGGTCTGTTCTATTGTTCCTCGTCCAGGACGAAACCTGTACTGGAGGTCAGACAGAAAGCCTCGCTCCTCGGCCTAGTCTATGAAGAAATTTAATAGGATCCTACCAGTAATTTTCAGCTCTGAGTCTATGAGGGAAATAGGTCTAAAACAGGCTGTGTCTGATCTGTTGCCCTTTTTAAAGACAGGTACTATTATGGACTGGGACCATGTTGAGGGAAGATGGCATCTAACCACAAAGGTTGCCGGCGAAGTAACAGATTTAAGGAATGCTGACTTAATAAACTTGCAGATGTTAGTAAATGATGCCAGGATCCTCTGTGGTGGCCCAGCATCTGACAGACAAATTTGAAAATCATCATGACAGGAGCCAACCAAGTTATGAACAAATGTTGATGGGACGATGTTAGCCCAATTTATCCTTCAGCCCTGATCAGCTAGTGTGGTGTGCGCCTGGTAAGCGGGTTTAAAGCTCACCGCTTGATTATCCCAATAGAATGAAGCGGTTAACGGGTTATGATCGCTCGGGTGATGTGGTAAAACCTCAAAGTCTAAAAGTATGCGGAGTAGACAACAAGAGGCAAAGATATAATCAATTACATTATGGTGCCCTCCCCCTTTAAAGGTGGGCGTGTAAGTCTCCGCAGGGTCATCTTTTGTCACCAACAAGTTCACCAGATTACACTCCGAAATTAGACTGTTTTCCGCATCCCCTTGGCATGTGTGTTTAAAATGTGCCTGTGTTACAAAAGGCACTTCAAAATCAGATTCCTTATTATTAACACAGGAGCGGGATGGATGCAGGTTAAAATCTCCCACCAACATAATTAGAGTAAAGGGGTGCTCTGACAGAAAAAAGTCAGTCATAAAACATTTAAGACTAGCCATATCTTTGGATTCATCTTTCAGGTAAACTGCATTATAGAAATTGATAGGAAGCAGTCTACGTTTGTTAGGAAATATTAAAAGGGTGCCCAAGCTAGTTTTACATTTAGAATGCATCACCTGGACTTTACAGTTATATTCTAATTTAATTAGAGTCGTAAGGCCACCCCTAGCATGCCCACTAGAAGAGCGGGACGCTAAAACTGAGTGGAGGAATAACCATCAAGATACAAACAACCCTTAGTGTCCCATGTTTCCTGTAGACAAATCAGAACAAAGTTCTTCAGCATGCCCAGCCAGTCACGATCAAACAGTTTGCTCTGGCATCCGGCTGTATTCCAACAGATGAACTTAATAAAGTTTTGGGTCGCAATCACAATATATATATATATATTTTGTTGTACATTTCTATATTGGCATTTAAGGAACTTACATCCAGCAATATCGACACATCTGATATCTGTATATAATTATTTAAATTTTCTCTAACAAATCGCAAGCACTTGTTACACAACAGTACAGTAAACATATATCTGTTCCACTATGCCACCTTGTATTTTACAGCTAGAATAATCATATAGGAACCCAACTACCCAGAACTCAACCCCACCCAACCTCAAATTGTCAGCAAATTGTCAGCAAATTGTCAGCTTAATTTCCCCATATACATTGTCCAAAGGTCTTTAGGTCTAGACACTCACTATATGGCTACCGCAGCGTCTAGTGAGGTATAATGCGTTAATGTCCGTCATATGCAATCACAGGAACCTTGGTTAGGGAGGCATGAACCTGAAGGTCTGTGTTGGGAGGAGAGTCCAGTCAATCGGGGTCATCTAATTCGCTCAATAGGAGGAAACAATTGCTCAGTAACATGGGAGTGGTGTTAAATGAGGCCTGTGCATTTGCCCGGCGAACAACCTTGGGGTTGTTGGGGGGTAAAAAAGCCCAGTGGGAGAGCCGTAATACAGTCTGAAGGTGTGCCCATCGAGTTTAAGGCATATAAAATTAAACCCACCTCCCCTGGGGGTGGGGGGGCCTGTCGAGCACTTTGCCAGGGCTGGTTTTGGTTCCCAGTCTGGCCCTGTATATTTTCATTTATAAATCAGAATTAGCAGGGTACAGTCAAAACTGAAGTTAATTCGATGCATACACATATAAAAGGTACAGTACACTTTAACCTATAGTTCATGAGTAGAAACATCTATTCCTAATTTAATCAAAACAGTGACATATCCTCATAAATAAAACAGTCACTTAAAATACATCAGTGCATGGGGAAATGGACAGTGCAGTCGACGTTTCGGTCTTCTATTATGTTAATCCCTCAGACCATCTTCCGGACAAAAGAAACTGCATATAGCAATGACCCTTTTGACAAAAAGGTCAATCTGTAAAAACTTTAGCAGAATTGGGTCAATTTCGAAGTCACTCACTGGTGCTCCTCACCTCACTCTGCTCTATTTGTTTACAGAGCAGTGATGCCGATATCTTATGGCGTATATGTTGGTCATTGCTATATGCAGTTTCTTTTGTCCTGAAGATGGTCTGAGGATATATGTCACTGTTTTGATTAAATTAGGAATGGATGTTTCTAGTCATGAACTATAGGTTAAAATGTACTGTACCTTTTTCATGTGTATGCATCGAATTAACTTAATTTTTGACTGTACCCTGCTAATTCTGATTTTATAAATGAAAATATATTTATATATTGACTATAAGATATTCCTGTGTGTGTTGTGTTGTTTGATCTTCTGCGCATTGATTGCACAAGTTACTCAATTTATTTGCACTGGTTCAAAATTAGCAAACATTGAACTTTCAAAGAATTATCTTAAATATTACTCAACAGGAATCATATTTCTTGAATAAAATCCCTTGTTGGCACATTTTACCTGACATTACCAGAATTGCACAAGCCTCCAAGGGTGTACTGGGTTCTCCCACCCTATTATTGCACTTTTCTATGGATACTTTATCTGACTTTAGATTCTTTACAACCATCCCTCGTCCCCATTCTGTGTAGTTCACTCAGGAATTGATAATGTCCAACGTTAGATTAGAACACTATCAGTCAAAATTAATTCTGCCCAGTACTTTCCACATATGAGGAAGCAGTAAAAAACAGCTAATAATCTCACCGCAGAGTACAGGAGTGGTACGCATATGCAGCTCCCTTTCCTCCTGTCCAGATGGAGGACAATGTTGCAACAGAGGCCAATGGTGTGTCTACTATAGTTGCTGAAAGAGAGTCACAAGCACTGTTCCCACTAACGTGCGCGGGTGGGGGCACGCGCACGCTGGTCACCCGGAGCGCGCAGTGTCCTGGATTTAGCGCGCACACTGTGAGACATCCCTACAAGACCTTTCGCGCCGCCGCTTTTTAAACACGAGCGGCGCGAAATCTACGTGTGAAGCAGAGGGAGAGACATGGTGCTCTCAGGCGCGCAATGCCCATTGTGGTGAAAGGGCTTCTGCTTCAGCCCCCCACACCTCGTTGTGTGTCAGCCCTGCTAAGACAGCTTTCCGGGCACACAGTTGCCGAACGGAGTTCTTAACTGGTCTTTAAAAGACCATTTGCATGTAAATTAACTTTGTCTTTTTTTCGCCCCTGCATCTCGACACTTCCTACTGCCTACTGGACTTCCTGTGCAGAGGCTGAGTACCTTGGCATTTACACTTCGGCTCTGGAGCACTTAGTCCTAAAACGTGCCTATGGTGCCTTTTTGTCTTCTTGCATCAAAAAGCTTCACATAATCACGTTTAGTCACGGCCAGTTAGGCTGAAATATTTGTGGCGGTTCTGCGGTGGTAAATTAAGAGGGCGATCGGTTGAACTGGGGTTCACTTGTAGCCATAATCTGGAGTACAACCAGACACGTTAAAATGTAATTGAGTAACTTGTTCATCAGGATTAATAAACTACATGATGTGTTTTAGTCTTGTGCCTGTTCCGCTTACATACACAGTTTACAAATGCTTCAAAGCGGCCTTAAATGTGTTGTCAGATGCCAGAGCTTTCCACTGTATCGGGAAGTGGGGGGGGAGGCTACAACAAAGGGAGGCGGAGGTGGGGGGAGATTGGAAACAGTAGCCGTGAAAACATCCAAAAGGACAGCTATTAGTCCCACAGTTATCAAAACCTCGCCAGCAAGCTACTGAGATTCTAGCTATAAGAAGACTAGAAATACCTTTTGCTAAAGGAATATGGTGCAAATATTTCATCACTGCTTGCAACTTTAATGGGATGTTTCCTGCAATCCGATTCCTAAACAGACACACTGTGTGGCCATCGAGAGCTATTGGCAGGGGCTTTTAACAGCTGCCAAGACTCAAATGCTGGTAAGTGTCAACGGGCTAGAGATCTATGCTGAAGCCAGCCCGAGAAGTCGTGTGATTGCACCATCAAAGCACAGGGACAGGTCACTTTGCTCAGATGGAATACGAGGGGCCTGATTTGGATTTCGGCAGGCAGCCACTTAGAATAACTACAGAGATATTGACTGAGCCATTAATATAATTGCACAACAATCATAAACTAATTGCCCAATGTAGTTTTCTATTCTGAGGACAGTAACGACCAATCCTCATATGGCCTTCGTGTGCCCTTTTCAATTAGTTGGTTTTGGAAGATACCGATAATCACATCAAACAAGTAGAGAACATTTTCTTCAAAACTGCATTTAGACCTTACATGTATTACATTCTACGTCAATAAACAGGAAAAAAAATTCAAAGTGTTGGAAGATACAATATGCACTACCGAATTGCTCCAGCGTCCTTACATTGAGTCAGGCTGGCAAAAGTTTCAGAAAAAGTCATACATTTCGTCCCATTGTGTTCCTTCCTAAGGAATGTCAAGAGTTAAGGGAGAGGAGTTGGCCTAACGGCTAGGGCGCTCGACTTCGGACCTGGGGATCTGGGTTCCAGTCTCGGTAATGACTCCCAAAAAACATCCTGTGATTCTGGGCAAATCACGTAATCTCCCCGTGCCTAGCAAAAATGAATGTGTGTCCTCATGTAACGTCACTGGTGCTATGTAAAGTGCTCTGATACCCAATTCGGGTCAAGATCGCACTACATATTAAAAAAAATCTGATAAAATTGTGGATTACCAGGTGTACTTGCATGTGTAAATATTTCCAAACAAGGAACTAATTAAGGTGTAAGCAGAAATGTTATACATATGTACTACTGCACCTGAAAAAGTTTCCTATTTCCCCCCTTTTTCATACGCTTCAGTTTAATATAGTATTTTCCCTTGCCCATTGCACCCAGAAAAATATTTACTCCTGCCCTTGATAGGAGTTCACATTTAAGTGCTTTTTAGGTGGGAACCTACTTTTAAACTCCATGCGAGTACCCCCTAATCAGGAGTTTGAAGATGTTCACCACCAATACAGAAGGACCACCACTGAAACGGTCACAATTCTACCATTACTAGTAGAGTTGCATTGCACAGAAATTTCACCTTAAAGGCAGCATTTTGATGTGAGCAAATTACAGTGGACTGGTGATTTCACAACTCATTTTTCTGTAAATCTGAAACTTGCTCTGGCCTGACCTAATGATCTTTTTCCACATCTACTTTGAACTTCAAGGCACATAAACATTTGTGATTCCGAAACTTATATTTATTTTTTCGCAATCAGATTTCACCTTTGAATCTAGCTAGATATGTATATTTAATATAGCAGAATTAAACATAAATTAGGGACCAAAGATGGCCTTAGAAACAAACTCATATTTTATCCATTTGATTGCTGGGCCTTCCCAACATGTGTTGACAATTGAAGCTGTTGTGCTAGCTAGTATGTGCATAAAAAAGGAGCAGGTGAACGAAGAAGAAAGGAGATAGATATGCAACAAACAGTAAGTGGGATAAAGGCTGGCTGGTCATAGACGATCAGTTCTGTTCCACAATTACCCCAAAAAAATAACACTGGTCTTTTAATTTACTTGTGAACGATTTGAATACAGCGAAGGAGACTTTAATAACAGCCATTGTTTTAGAAATACTAATTAAAATATTGTAAATAAATCAACTTGCCCATGTGCATAAAAAAGGAGCAGGTGAACGAAGAAGAAAGGAGATAGATATGCAACAAACAGTAAGTGGGATAAAGGCTGGCTGGTCATAGACGATCAGTTCTGTTCCACAATTACCCAAAAAAAATAACACTGGTCTTTTAATTTACTTGTGAACAACGATTTGAATACAGCGAAAGAGACTTTAATAACAGCCATTGTTTTAGAAATACTAATTAAAATATTGTAAATAAATCAACTTGCCCACCTTTTTCACTTTTCTTTTCTAGAATAGTTGAGAAATATACATATATATATATATATATATATATATATATATATATATATATGGTCCAGTGGAAGGCTAGGAGTAGCCGAAACGCGTAGGCCGTCCGTTATTTGATGCACGCTTAACTTTGCACATGGTGTGTAAATAAAACTTTTTATAAACTGACCTGTTGCTGTGCCGTGACTTCAGCCATGATAATTATGGTGAGAAGAGACGAAGCAATATATATATGTGTATATATATATATATATATATATATATTTGTTTAAAGTAAATTAGTGAGCCTTTCGACAGACAAAAATAACAGCTAAAAACTGACAAGGAAATAATTGGCACAGTCCTCTTCTGACTCCAAAAATGGTAAATGCAACTTGCTGTCGTATCTGGATTAACACGAGGTGAGTTTTGGGTTAGGAAATTGTTTTTAATTGGTTGGCTCTATAGTCAATCTAGTTAGCTAGTTTTTTATTGGATGGCTTTTGTCGCTCTTCTTGTGTTTTTTCTTCTCCTGAACCATAGTTTCTCTACCACCCTTTTGATTGGATGACTTGTATCCTTCCACTGCTCACATTCAGATAACAAAATTATTATTTTTAGCACTACACAGGAGTGAGCACATTTGTTTTCTTGAGTTCTCGCCCTTGCCCTGTGTGTTGACTCTCTGTTCACCCTACCGCTCCCTTTTTTCCGCTCAAATAATAACTTTGGTGATAAACGTAGCATTTCATATAAGCACACACAGTACATCAACAGCACACTAAATATTATATAGTCTCTTAAAATCTACAAACTAGTGTTGTCCTGAGCGCTGTCCCAGAGCCCCTTTCCCATCGAACAGGGCTGGTTATTCCCCATTTGACAATTAAGGTGACTTTCAGACATGGTCCATGCTTGTCACTATGCAGCAAAGTTTAATTCCGGCCTTAAGAATCAATATGAGCAGGCCTGACTGACTAAAGCAATCTTCTCAGACCGGGGCAGCCAGCGACTTCAGAGAATACCGAGGCATGTCTTCTCAGGCTCCGGTCTCACAATGCGGGAGGGTTGTGGCATCTAGCAGAACTCTCTGGATGATGCATCGGGACAAACTATCTCTGACGGGATATCCAGACATTACTCCGTAGCTTGCACGTCTAATTGTAAATATGTTATGTAATTGTGTATATATGTGAACTTGTATAGGCTCACAACATTTCCCACCCTATGAACAGTCCTTGAGCTCAGGATCTTCAGTAAAATATTATTATGATACCACCATTGGAGTCCTGTGCTTTTCTAAACCCAAAGTGTACTTGCCTGTGTAACCAATTCATGTCATTGCATGTATATCTAAATTGAAAACCTGCCTTAAGACACTTCATGTGGGGCGAAATGCACTCTCTTTTCACTTTTTTTAGCTAAGGTTCGGTGTGAAATTTGGCGTTGCACACATACGCTGTCTGGTTCCCGGCGCACATAGCCTTAGTTGCAGCGCACAGAGACCTTATACTGCCGCACACAGAGGGAAAAAATTAGAGGGAACATTGGTCACAAGGTGAGAATTCTGCAATTAGATGGAGTATGGACTGGAAGCATGTTACTTGAGTGTAAGTAACTTACTCAGTTCTTCCTCTAGACCTGTTGGTGCTTCTTTCCAGAAAATCACCTTTTAGCAGGGCTTGGTGTGCAGTCAAATCTGTTTTAGTGCCTTAATAATGTGTAATAATCTATCAGTATTCCTTAGTTGGAAAGTATTAAATCACATAGGAAACTTTTCGCCTTCTAGGTCTCCCTTCCATTTGTCTATTTATGTAATTCGCCCATTCGAGGCATGTGAGCTGTTGATCACATGCTTTGCTTACTCCTGGCATCTAGTGTTGGGTCCAGATGTTTGCACTTTGTTTTTCTTCGAAGAAGTCTGTCCAGTCATGAGGTAGGTTACTCCTCCTTTCAGTGGTAGTGTGCATGGGCATCAACTCCTTTTGTTAGATAGTTTTTTACTGCCATCGGGTTCGGAATTAAATTGCTGCGCTCCGGTTCGAAGCCGTTCTCGGGTTCCCTCGGTGTGCAATCTACTGTACCTTTGATAGTATTGTTCTCGTACGCGTATCCACTTCTCCGTGTATAGTATCGGTCGACATACCCTCTATTTCGATCAGGAAACTCTTGGAAGGCCGTCCGGCCTAACCGCGTCGGTCCACCTCGCAGTCGATGGAACAAATGCCATTCAAATTCTGTCCTTGGTGCCACGTGAAATACCCGCTCACCAACTCGCATGAAGTGTGCAACCTGTGCTTATCTCCGGAGCACAATGAACAGGACTGCAAGGCGTGCAAGTCTTTCCTTTTGAAGAAAACGCTTCACAGCCATAGGGCTCGACGTTGTGAAATGCAAAGCCACAACATTGAATCCACGCCGGACATCTTCGGAGAAGGTTCAGAGCAGGAAGATTACGATGCACAAGGGGCCGAAGAAGAACATTAAGAACCTGTATCCATTTCGGAATCAGACTCCGAGTTAGAAGACGACATGCCGCAAGGTCAATGTATCGTGAGTACTGAACACTCCTTGCCCCAAACCCCTAGTCAGCCCAATAAAAAGGCTCCGGTCCCACCTCTCCCATTGGGCCACGGTCGGCACCGTGAAGATGTTACCAATGCCTGCCTTCAGGCTCGGCACCGAAATACGCATCAAAGCCTTCCGGCTCGGGATTGAGTCGGCCAAAGTCGGGCCCTGAGTCGAAGCCTTCGGCCTCCAAACCAAACCCACTTCGGAGCGGAAACTCTTGACGCCAAAACAAAATCCGGTTTCTCAACCAATACCTCCGGGACCGAAAACAAAAAGATGTTCCAGTTCTTCTGCAGGATCTCTGTTTCAATGTCCCATCTCCGAAATCGGACCCCAAACAGAAAGAACTCTATATTAATCCTCAAACCGGACATCTGTCTACCAAATTGCTTCAGAAACGTAAGCCTGAGTCAGAACACACTCAACATATTCCTTTGAAGAGGAAGCATGTCGGTACTAACCCCTCTCCTCCTCCTTCTTCCCACCTCATTCCCCACATTTACATCACTTATTAATTACGCCAACTACCTCTCCTCAACTACCGGATGATGATCAGGATGATGGGAATGGGGGGACGAGCCTTTACCCTCAGATCCCTGGAAAGACTATAATACTGACTCACCCACAAATAATGACCCAGACCTTTATCCTACAAAGCCTTCCCCACCGTACAACAATGTAGGTTACATAGAATTACTATCTAGAGCTGCAGATTATCATGGGGGTACAATTACATAAAGAATCCTTAGAGGATTTTCTATTTAAAACCCTTAGTAGCTCGCAAAGGTCTAGCCACACTCTCCCTATGCTCAAGGGCATGATGAGACATGCAGATGATCTATTCAAAGACCCTGTTTGTGCACGCATTCTCAACCCCAGGATAGATAAAAAATACAATCCTTCCCTATCAGATCCAGCTTTTATTAAGGAACATTTCCCACTGGACTCTTTAGTAGTCTCTAAGACCTGTAAACGGGCAAATTCTCAAACTTCAGGGGATGCCCCCTTCCAGAGAAGGAGTCCAAACTTATAGATGCATCTGGTAAAAGGGTAGCCACCCAAGCAGCTAATCACTGGTGTATTGCCAACACACATGCCTTTTTTGCCAGGTACGACAGGGCACACTGGGACGAGATGGAGCAATTGCTCAAACTTCTCCCAGAAGAGCATAAAGCTAAAGTTCAGGACATAGTCCAAGAAGGGAAGCTCATCTCAAATTCTTCAATTAGGTGTCCTTTAGATGCTGCAGCTACAGCAATAAATACCAGTCTCTTATTAAGGAGGCAAGCATGGCTAATGAGTTCTGGGTTTAAACCTGAAGTCCAGCAATCCATTTTAAATACACCATTTGACGAAGAACATCTTTTTGGACCGGTAGTAGGTACGTCCTTAGAAAAGATAAAAAAGGATTCAGAAGTAGCTAAATCTATGGGAGCTCTACAGTCTCCTTCTATTCGGGACTCTTTTTGTCACTCCTTCTACCGTGGAAGGTCATAGACCATCTCCTCAGACACTACTACTGCACCATACAAAGGCAACAATCAATCCTCCTCCTCCAGAGATTACTTTAAAGGAGGTTACAGAGGTAACAATGGCAAGGGAAGAGGTCAAAGTTCCACAAGACGCAATTCCCCCGCTGCTAACAAACAATGACTTGCCTACACTCCCCCTGATCATTTAACACCTGTTGGAGGACATCTTTTACAATTCCTCCACATCTGGCAACCAATAACTACAGACAAATGGGTGCTAGGAATTATCCAATATGGTTATTGCCTGGAGATTGCCAACAATCCTTCAAACATTCCACCACATTCACACAAAATGTCACCAGACATCTGCACCTCCTAAAACAGGAAGTTCAGTCTCGCTTATTAAAGGGAGCCATAGAGTTTGTACCGCTACAATATCAGGAGTCCGGCGTATACTCTCTGTATTTTCTAATCCCCAAAAAGGACAGCTCTGTGAGACCTGTACTAGACCTCAGAGAGCTAAATCATTACATACAATCAGATCTTGTTAACATGGTAACACTTTAACAAGTGCTCCCACTTCTGCAACAGGGTGACTTCATGACTACGCTAGATTTAAAAGACATATTTCCACATCCCGCTCATCACAAATATCTCAGATTTGTTGTAGTGGGTCAACATTACCAATTCAAAGTGCTACCATTTGGAGTCGCCACTGCTTCCCATGTATTCACAAAATGTCTCGTACTTGTGGGGGCCCACCTGCGAAGACAACATATTGATGTCTTCCCATACTTGGACGACTGGCTTATCAAAGCTAGAACTTACCAAAACTGTCTCCAACACACTCCACTTTCACTTCAATGACTGAATCAACTAGGGTTTACAGTAAATGTGTTGGAATCCTATCTTCAACCTTCCAACACACAAACCTATCTGGGGGCCCTTATAGATGCTCACAAAGCACTAGCATCTCCCAGTGCAGCCAGGATTCACAATATCCAGGCTTTGATCACTCCGTTTCAACCCAAAACTCATTACCACCTTGGGTATTAATGCAACTACTAGCAATGATGGCGTCTTGCATCATGATTATTCCCCATGCAAGGCTTCAGATGCGTCACCTTCAAGAATGCTTAGCAAGTCAGTGCAACCAGTTGCAGGGTCAATTAACCGATCTGGTGTTGGTAGACGGCCACACCCAGTGCTCTCTGCAGTGGTGGAACCCACAAAACTTAACAAAAGGGCGTCCCTTCATCAATCCCGTTCCACAGACAGTACTAACCGCAGGCGCAGCTCTCACTGGTTAGGGGGGCTCACCTACAAGATCACACAATACAAGGCTTGTGGAGTCAAAAGCACAAAGATCTCCATATAAATCACATAGAGCCGCTAGCAGTGTTTCTAGCGCTCAAAGCCTTTCAAACTCACCTCGTGGGCAAAGATGTTCTAGTTCGCACAGACAACATGACAGCTATGTACTATATATAAAAGCAAGGGGGACACACTCTCTCCAACTGTCACGCCTAGCACAGACCATTTGGAAATGGGCCATACTTCACAAAATGTCTCTCCTAGCAGAACACCTTTCAGGAGTGAACAATCAGGTTGCCGACCTTCTTAAGCAGGCAAAGGCAACACATACACGAGTGGGAACTTCACCCTCAGGTTCTCCTCCCATACTTTCAACAATGGGGATTTCCTCAAATAGCTAAAACGCAAAATTCCCAAGCTTCACCTCCAGGTACCTACACCGGCTGCCCTATGGATGAACTGGTCAGGGATATTTGCCTGCACTTTTCTGCCTCTCCCATTCATTCCATTAGTAGTTTGGAAACTCAGGCAACCATCCCTCACACTAATCCTAGTAGCTCCCACATGGGCCCGTCAACCCTGGTTCACCACCATGCTGGAGCTGTCAGTAGTTCCACACCAAAGCTGCATCTCAATTCCAGTCTCCTCACTCAGAGCCATAGAGAAAGCAGACACCCAGATCCCAAAGAACTCAACCTAGCAATCTGGCTCCTGAAGTCATAGAGTTTAGCTATTTAAATCTTCCACCAGTCTGTATGAATATCATTAAAGAGGCCAGGAGTGCAGCTAAATGGAATTGATGTGTTATATATTGCAATAACAATATCAATCCTTTAGATGCTTCTATACAAAATATTATTTGTTGTTTGTTACACTTGCAGCAGACTGGACTAGCTTACGCATCCATCCTGCAATAGCTGCGTGCTTACAAAATGGGCAACTTTTGTCTCTTACCAGTTATTATAGCCTTTATAGAAGGACTAAAGAGAGTATTACCACCAAGAGTTCCACCTGCACCACTATAGAACTTGAACATAGTCCTTACAGGGCTAATGGGTCCACCTTTTGAGCCAATGCACAGGTGTCAATAACAATTCCTCTCATGGTAAGTTGCCTTTCTTTTTGCAATCACTTCCTTAAGGCAATTTGGGGAACTCCAGGCTCTAACTATCCAGGAGCCTTTCTGTCAACTTCACAAAGACAAAGTGATTCTTTGAACCATTCCCAAATTTTTGCCTAAAGTAGGTTCGGCTTTTCACATCAATCAATCAGTTGAGTTACCTGTATGCTTTCCTCAACCTGATTCTGTAGCACAACGAGCTCTACATGCACTAAACGTTAAAAGAGCTCTACTATATTATGTCGAAAGAACAAAAGATATTCGTAAAACGAAACTGCTTTTTGCTACCTTTTGGCCACCACACAAAGGCAATCCATTTCTAAATCAGGCATTGCAAGATGGATTGTGTAATGTATCAAAACGTGTTATACAAAAGAGAAGAGAACCTTGACAGTACCCCCTAGAGCGCATTCCACCCACAGAATAGGGTCTATTATGGCCTTTCTAGGGAATATTCCCTTAGTGGAAATCTGTGAGGCAGCAACATGCTTTACACCGCACACATTCACCAAACACTATTGTGTAGATGTGTTAGCGAGGCAACAAGCTAATGTAGGCCAGGCAGTACTTAAAACGCTATTTCAAACAACTGCAACAGCTACAGGTTAACCACCGCTTTGGGAGAATACAGCTGTATAGTCTATGCAAAGCATGTGATTTACAGCTCATATGCCTCGAACGGAAAATGTTACTTACACAGTAAGCATCTGTTTTTGGCATGTAGAGTTGTAGATTTACATGCGCCCACCTGCCTCGCTGGGTACCCATACCTGTTGCAGTTTTATTTCTTATCTTACATACATACGCATGGACATCTCTATTCCACCTTTATAACTCCATTCTCACTCTGTACGGGAAAACAATCTAACAATGGAGTTGATGCCCATGCACACTATCACTGAAAGGAGTCGTCACCTACCTCGTCACTGGAAAAACTTCTTCAAAGAAAGCCATAGTGCCAACATCCGGACCCAACACTAGATGGCAGGAGTATGCAAAGCATGTGAATCTACAGTACATGCCAAGAACAGATGCTTACTGGGTAAGTATGTAACATTTTCATTGTGCCACTAGTTGCTTCTGCTGAATGGTAAATATGTATGGCTTACCGTCCTGTGGGTGTTGATAACAATTGTAACTTACAATAAGCATGTTTTACTAATTTAGAAGGTTCACTTGAACTATCTAGGAGCGCCTTTAAACCCTTCTGCGCTGCGCGAATTATCGCACTGTGCAGGGATTTTATTAAGTAGGCGGGATTTGGACGGCCCCTGGCCGTCGTCAGCACACGCCCACCGTGACGTCGGGCGCCGTCCGATGCACAAAAGTGGTTAAGTTTCAATCAAAACATCCTACTAATACCCCTCATTCCAAGATGACCTGAAATTCGTAAAGTAATATTATACCTGGAATTCCTCATCCTGCTTCCTAATATCCTGGTGTGGTATTAGCTCAATGTTCCAAGTTTTGCGTTTGTAATTGGGAATAAAAACTGACATATTTGTAGGTACATTTATTTCTGCTCATTTTTCCCACATTCAGAGTGGTCCTTAAGTACACATGTCAGCAGGTTGATGGGGTATAACAACAATCATCATAATCCCGATTTGATTGTAAGCAGCTGTTTCCACCTAAAATTGGAGTACCTTATTACAAGTGATGGAGGCCCTAAAAATCTATGAAAGAACAGTCATTATGGCATTAGTTTGAATTTTCCTTAAAAATAACACAGCTAAATGAAACGAGCAGTACATGAAAATAGTCCTCTTTTGAAGGCTGTCTTATATACTTGGCACCCACCTCTTCAGGCTGATCTAGCTGTTCTGAAAATTCTCTATTTTCAGCAGGGCGGTCCTGCATTTCACATTGTGTCTGATTCTATTCACTGTTATGCCTAATCTATATGACTAAATGTGCATGTTTTTGTTTCTAGGTGAACATCAACAACTTTTTGATCGCAGTCAGTTTCCTGATGGCACTGATAGTTATGTCCCTGAGAAACCTCAAGCACCAATACGATCTGTATCACAGCCATCACCCTTGTATCTGCCAACAATACAGTCAAAGCCTCCCCCAGCATTGCAGTTGCCCACAGCTCTATCACCGTTTCACTCCGATTGGAGCAATCTTGCCAAAACATTCAGCTCTAAAATTTCTCAAAAGATCAACCCAGCCTTAGCAAAGACCCAAACTTACTCTGTAGCAGAACAACATCAACCAACAATTAAGGAACAAGAATCCAGCATTTTTCCAGCATACCCACATAGCCAGCGACCATGCAGAAAGCGATATAGCTCACCTGAGCCTGATGAGACTTCAAAACGTTGGTACCAGCTCAGAGAAAAGAGTGCACAGGTGAAGTACACATTCAATGATGATGATGAAGAAGATGAGGAGAACTATAGCTGGTCAGACCGAAGTTCTGAGAAATCCTGGTCCTGTGATGAGGAGGATGAAGATGAAGATGAAGATGAAGAGAATGCTGTTGAAATGAACGAAGACGACTTGAGTGAGAATGAGGAGGGTAAGACCAACTCTAAATCCACGGGCTTAAATACAAATACTTTACAGCATTTTAAATATGAGGAATACATTTCCTCTTTAATTTTCATAAGTGGTTGCAAAGTTTCTGATAAAATTAAGGTATCCTAGCAGAGAAAGAATCACTGAATTTTCTATTTTACATGTTTATACGTGATCCTGCATGTTGAGGGTCCAAGCCACACCACTTGGGTTCTCAGCTAAGGTTAAGAAAGGCTACTGTAAGCAGTAAGGGAAACCTAAGGACAACC
This sequence comes from Lissotriton helveticus, assembly GCF_964261635.1. Classification (NCBI taxonomy): domain Eukaryota; kingdom Metazoa; phylum Chordata; class Amphibia; order Caudata; family Salamandridae; genus Lissotriton; species Lissotriton helveticus. The sequence continues at coordinate 598,637,841 of NC_136073.1, read as the reverse complement.
TTTGGCTTACATTATTACAGATCTTCTGCAATCAAGAGACAAGCGCATAGGTCTACATTTATATATTAAAAAAATCAAGGGATGGTCACAGCCCACTGATCTCATGGTGCGCTATGTACTGTAAGACGACAAAATATAAGGGTAATGCCAACTAGGTTTGTAGGTATGTACCTTAAGACATCATTGCAGAAAGCTGGCTCTGTATCTACTATACCAAAATGAGGTATAGTGTGCACAGAGTCCAGTGCAGGGGTCTCCAACCTTTTCCATAGTGAGAGCTACTTCTGATCAGTGAAAATCATTGTGAGCTACTAAAAAAGGCAGAGCAACTCGCAAATTGTTCCCTAAGTTCCCCCTCGCCCTGCTTAATTGACTAAAGGTCCTCTACAGAGAAAGAGCTACCCATTTAGCCTATATGCAATGCACAACATGAAACTAGAAAACATAGGAATAATCCAGGCTTTCCTCTTCAACAAACTGTGTGATCCTGGCCTCTGCAGTCACCAGCTAAGTAGACTACAATCATAAGAAAGTATAGGGTCCTGCCGAGCTGTGTAAAGCTACCAGAATACTGAAAACAATACATTGCACGTCTGTCTCTCATGCCTTGTCATCCAACAAACAGTTCCATTCAATAACGCAGTAAATGCACATTAGTGGTCATCACCCATTACACAAAACAGTTCCCACAAAAGAATGACAACACTATTCCAACCACACACCCTACATGACATAGCTTTCTTACCATGTAGGTAAGTACTTCAGTGCCCCACAATTATTACATCATGTCTTCTTTTTCTTTATTATTACACATGGCGGCACCTTGAAATGCTTGAGTGCAGGGTGTGCACTGCACAAAACTTTCCCCTGACAGACTATAAAGGTGCTGCATGCAGTAATAAGCTATGGCACATGTATGGTACACATGACTTCCCTCTTAGTTCATTAATATAGCATTGTCATAAGGGACGGTGGGAGTCCATGACTGTTTCATGTTTAAAAACTATCATTCCTAAAAATGCCTCTCAATGCATTGATATGATTTGATGGTCTGATGAAATGTTTCTTCTTGTTGGAGAAATAAAAGTAGTTCATTAGGTCTCGCTGCGAAAAGCGCGCGAAAGCGCGCTCTCGCTGAGAGACTATAGCTGTCGGTTCAGCCGACAACGACTGGAGACAGGAGATGGCCACGCGCACATTAAAAAGCATGGCAGAGTCGGATTCCGACGCGCGCCTTGGGATTGGGTTGCGCGCGTCGGAATCCGACTCTGCCATGCGCCTTGGGATTGGGTCGCGCGCGTCAGCTTCTACCTTAGACAGCTCACGTCACGCGTCCCCACCCGCAGTAGAGCAGCGGCTTTCACCAAGTGAGCTGACCCGTTCCCAGCCCGAACGTGAGCCCTTAGATAACACGTCCATGTGACGGGAGGCAGCCCCACTCCGGCCCCACCGACATGCCGCCCCTCCCGGCACCAATGGTGTGTGCGGGGCCTGGCAGCTCCCTCTCCCCGGGGAACCAACCCCCTGGACTGGACTGGGCTGCCCGGGATTGGAGGAGGCAGAGCCCATGTCATATATTGTTAACAATGCTATACTTCTTTCAGGCAACAGTAAAAGGTTTTTTGAGCAACTCACAAGTATATTTGTTGCCCTAAAGCTCCCTGGTTAAAAAATATTGTTCTTTTGGAGTTGATTGTGTAGCAGGAGGCGGCGGGCGCAGGGTGCCCTCTGGTTTGGTTGCTTGCACTCTGCTCAGCGCTGGGGACTCTGCAGGCTGGAGGGGGTGGGGGGAAGGGGGGTTGTAATGATAATAAGCGCTGACGTCAGCCACGCTCCCCCAGGCTCATCCTGCCGGCCCACTTCCTGCCTTCTATTGACACACAGACCGGCTCTACCGATGCTTTGAGGATTGGAGCCTCGGAGAGCGCGGTGGGTGCAGATACTCTACGAACGGCTCCCGTAGTGCGAGCAGGGAACGACGGCAGAGCAGTGAATGTAGTGCGCGTGAGTACTCGCCGCCGGGTCTCTCTTAGAGTACTCCCTGATGAGTACTCTAGCACTCCTTCATTGGTGGTCCTCCCAAAATTGCTCAACCCGGGATGTGGAAATTTAGGTTCCAATCTCAGCGTCCACACATAAACAAAAGTGTGACTTGCAGCAAATCGCTCTCTTTCTCCACCTCTGACGTGTAGTAAAGGAAAAGGTAGCTGTATTGCCCCAATTAAGTGTTCACAACCCACGACTTCCTGCTTTATATAACCCGAATGGCCTTCACGCCCCTTAACAAAACGCACATATTGCAATAAAAAATATTTGAAAAGGTTCAGCTGCGCGTTTGGGGTTGGGCATGTGTTGCTACAAAACCAGCAGTATAAAAGGTACTTGTTTAGGCGCTAAACATAGCTGTGTGGTGAGGGGCACTGATTTCCCCATGTTTTAAGCGTACTGATTGTTTTAGGATAGAATCGTGGACTCCTCAGGATTGTTCGGTGGGGCTTACATTTGTCTAAGGGTCCACATTGGTACTGAAAAGTACTGTTTGATTACTGCTAATTAGTACCGAAGGATACAAACTGCAAGCATAAGCCAAGACTGTTTTTCACAGGGCACAAGTCCTAAACAAGCATTTGCAATGCAATAGGTCGCGCATTTACGCGAGTTTGAGGTGTTCACATTACAAATAACAATGCCTTTTATTTTTGTTTTTGTTTTTAAAACTTAAATAAAAAGCATTGTCATTTACAATGCCAATAGCTTAAACTTGTTTGTTATGTAATATGCAAGAAGAGTTAAAGGAATCGCTTCTTTTTGTTTCTGATGCTGCGATCAGATATCTGGTTTCTGTTTTTCTTTCCCTTCCTCCTGGATTCCTCACTGTTTATCTTTAGGATTTCTCAGAATTCCAGGGTCATTGAGATTCCATTGCGGGTAAAGAGGACGCGGACCGGTTTGAAGTACCTGGGGCCGGACTCATGTAAAGCTTTATAAGTAAGGCACAGAGCCTTGAATTTGATCCGGTTACCCACTATAAGCCAGTGCAGCTATTTGATATGAGTTGAGATAGAATAAGATTTGGGCAAATCAAGGATAAGCCCGGCTGCTGCGTTTTGAACAGTTTGTAATTTCCTGATGTACTGTTGTTGGACCTTAACATATAGACCATTGCAATAATCCAATTTGGAAAGGATTAGTAGGGAAATAACAGTTTTTCTGGAGGTGAGGGGAATGAACGATAGAATCTTCTTAATGATTCTCTAAGTATTAAAACTAGAGGAGATGACCGAGCAGATGTGTTTGTTGAGATTCAATTTATCATCAATGACTATGCCCAGATTTTTTACTTTTTGGCCCGGGGTGGGAAGAGTTCCCAACTCCTTAGGCCAGCATGCTTGGCTCCAGAATTGGGGTTTGTTGCCAAATAAAATTACCTTGGTTTTCACCGAGTTCAGTTTAAGGCAATGCTTACCCATCCAGTTACTGACTGCTCTCATACAGTCGTGAAACTGGGAGGTATTAAATTCTACTTTGTTTGATTCCGAAACAACAATTTGTGTGTCATTTGCATGTGAAGTGGGTGAAAACCCGAATAATCTAATCGGAGAGGAGAGTTCAATGACAAAGATATTGAAGAGTAGGGGACTCAGGGAGGATCCCTGAGGGATCCCACACGGGAGGGAAAAGGACTTAGATGTAAGGTTTCCCAACCTGACTGAGTGCTCCTATCTGTTAAAAATGACTGAAGTAGTCCAAGAGCTTTATCAGTGATACCCAATTTTTCAAGGTGGTTAATGAGGGTGGCGTGGTCCACAGTATTGAACGCTGCCAACAGATCAAGGAGGATAAGTGCTGCAGACCCTCCTTTATCAAGAATAGATTTTATTTCATCTGTAGTCTTGATTAGAGCTGTCTCTGTGCTATGCTCAGCCCTAAAGCCGAATTGGGCAGGGTCCAATATCTGATTGTCCTGGATGAACTTTGTCATTTGAGAGTTAATGTTTTTCAACTAATTCCGTTGGAGATGGCACCCTAGCGATAGGGCGATAGTTTGCTGGGTTATCAGTGTCCAAATTGGCTTTTTTTATAAGTGGTAAAATGGAGGCCTTTTTCCACAGTTTTGTAAAGATCCCCGAGCTAAACATCCCATTAAATATATCAGTGAGATAAGAGGCAATAGGAATAGGGACTTTTTTGAGCATCGACTGGGGACAGGGATCTTGGGGTGATCCCGTTTTGGTAGACTTCAGAAGTTCGAGCCCCAATGCTTCCGAAACAGTAGAGAATTAACTGAGTTTTGGTTGAAGGATTTTGTCCAAAGACTTATGTTCAGGGGAGGAGTCGGGTACTGGAGTAGGACTGGTGTTGAAACCTGTGATACTAAGACGGGAAAACGTTGTAGTGTAGTTCCTATAGTCCCAATAGGCTCTGCGCATTGGAATAATATCTTCAGTAGTGTAGACGTAGGACTGAGGTTATCTAGGTCTCTACTGGCTATATTAGACTTAAGTTTTTTGCCAGCTAGCTCAGAGTTCACTAGAAACTTTCTCGAATAAGCGAGGAGGAGTTTAACCTCCCTGGATAGACAAGAAGGGATTTAGTTTCTGACAACCATAAAACATGACAACTTTGCTCTCCCTGAATAAGAGTGTATCTCTAGAGTCGTGTGAAAACAAAAGGCAGTTATTTCACTCAGTCAAAAGGTGCGTACTTAGTTTCACCAGATTGCAGAGAAAAAGAGAGACGGGCGTTTTTCAATAAAAGGTGTTATTTATTGAGCAGTCTCTTTCCTCATACAAGAGAAATGAATTGCTACAATTGCAATACTTATAAGTACAGTGCATACAGTAAAAGCAGGATTATGAAATAATACTGTAAAAGCATGGATATGGTTTCTTAGCCATATGATACTTTAAAATGGATAAAATAGATACATACATATATACATTGACTAATCGTACTCAACTGGTGCTTCTAACTATGCATACCCCGGTGTACCTGACCTAAGCCTAATACGTGGGAAGGAGTAAGTAAGTAGCAATTTAAGTTAAGTTTGTTTTGCCAATAATCTGACTCAAGAATTCTCTGTAAGGGTTTAGTCAGTTCAGTACCTGGGTATTAGAAGGCAGGAGGGCTGGTATCTCTCTCTCAGGACTCGGTATCCCAGTCACCCGCAAAGGTAAGCTGGAAACGCCGGAGGCTGGATTTCTCTGCAGGAGAAAAGACAGCGTCTTTCTCAGCGCGTCAAAAGGGAGGGGCAGCGTCCGTGGGCTCTCGCATCAGCTGGGCTCTCGGGCAAGTAGTAGCTGCTCCAGATTCATCACCACCGTGTGTTTGCTTAAGGCAGTGTTGGTATATTTATACCTGACGTAAGGATGGACATAAGACGTCAATAAAGATGTCACTAAGAACTGGTCGTTCTTACAGTGCTTTACAGGAGTTCTCGGACGAAATCAAAACAATAGCAGGCGGGGATTTCCCAGGTTGCTGGAGGCTTGGATTTGTTTAAGAACTCGGTGTGCTTTCTAGGGGGCTGGAGGAATAGTCTTGCTTAATGTGACAGCATGCGCTATGACCAAATTATGAAACGGATTTCTATGCCGTTGTAGGGATATTATTGATTTATAATCGGACAAGGGCAGAGAATAGGAATATCGATTCAGGTACCTAGATAAACACACTACACCCACTCCACGAATTCATGTCCATAATTACTAAACTAAGCAATAGTAAACATATCTAACGGTGCATGTGTATACCGATCCACCCCAAAACACATTATTTTGCATTTGAAATGGCATATGCGAAATACACGAAAAATGAGTATAGGTACTGTATGCTTTCAAGCAGTGTAATCATTCATTAAAAAGGATGCACATATATATCAGCATGAATGATTTGCGAAAATTACACATGAAATGGCTCTTAATATAGAAAAGAAAGTGCGAGACCATTCCATCACATATAAAAATACAGTTATTTGTAAATATGCTAGAGGCTGAGGTAATATATTGTCTCTAGAGTTCCTAAAAATAGAAGCTCTGTTCTTTAAGAATAGTTCTACTTTAAGCAGAGGATGAGTGCCAAAAAAAAGGTAAATATTTTGGAATCGGGAAAAAAAATGATTTCGTTTTTTCAAGGGAAGAAGTTAAAAACAGTTCCACATATTTTCAGAAGCTTTTGTTTTTCAAAGCTGAAGGCCAAATTCAGAGTTCAGGGAACGCTGAGTGCTCATTTGCTTAAAAGTTCATTCTTTCTGTTCGGGGGAGAACATCATTTCAGACAGACTTTCAAAAAAGCAGTTTACCGCTTCAGGTGAAAGTTCGACCAAGTTGGAAAATGTCGCTACCATGCAGTCGTGAGCATGATTGCTTTCAATGATGTTTTGATCAGCATTGCTCACAGAAGGTCGTACCTGGTTGATGCTGCTCTCATCTTGTACTTCACTACCCTTTAATCGCAGTGGTGAAGTTTCCACGAATGCCGTCATCAGGATGGGTAACCGCTGGGGACAACACGATGCATGAGCCTTTACTGGACTTAGCAAAGTATCTGTATCCAAAGGTACTTCTGATTGTAGTGTGAGACAGACGTCTAACACGCATTCTTCTCCGCACAGCATACATCTTAACACAGGTAAGATACAATTCTGCCAGATGGGTCTGAATGAAAGAAACCAGGTCATATTCAGATCTCTTAGCCGGGCTAATCCAAGGACTTTAGTTATGCGGTCCCAATAGCGTATAGCTAGGATCGTTTCTTCCATTGTTGCTGGAGTCTTGTCCGCGTTTTGGCTTGCCATAACGAAGCAGGAGAATCAAAAATAAAATGCCTGCTACGAGTCCTAACAGGAGTGGAAGGCCACCAAAGATCGAATGGACAAAATTAGGAAATATGCCCAGGACTGCTTTGAAAGGTGTCAACAGTCCCGAAAAAATTTACTTAAATACACTCGCGATACCATTCGTATCAGAAATGTTTAAGATTTCGTTTAGCATTTCTGCGAAGTGTAGGGGGCAATTTGTTGATAATAATGCATGTATCTCTGTCGTTGTCCTTGCAACTTGGAGATCATAAGTTTCTTTCGATGACGTCAAGGGCACAGGCGTCTGTAGAAGAACAGACTTCATTCTGCTTAAAGTATCAATTCGAATAGAAGAGATTTTCAGACTGGGCCAAATTTTTCCCTCCCTGTCTGGAGTGTCGTTGGGATACAATACTTGCTCACAGCAAGTGATCCTGGACGTTACGCTTACGAGATAAGCTTTTCCTGGCACCAGGCCACAACATCTGCGGTCCACTATTAGAATGTAGCTCCCGTTAGAAAGCCGTCTAAAGAATGGCTCTATTCGAGTTGCAGGTGTGCCAAGCTGGTGACATGAAAGGTTATTTGAAGTCCCCTCACAGGCCTCATGCAAATTTATACCCTGACACAGAAGTATACCACTTAGTGATTTTTCACAATTATCACCACTAAGAAATACATTCTGTCCTTTTTTACTATAACATGTGTGTGTGTAAGGTAATTTCCATGATGACTTGATGTATCCTTTACCCAACCTTTCATACTGGCCTGCCTGTATATACTTTTGGCAGTATTGAAATTGGAAAGTTGTTATCGGAATAGGTATGATTCCGTGTATTATCCATTCAATGACAGGTTGTTCTGACATTGTCAATGGTAATCTCTCACGTTTTTCAATGCTCAGAAATGTATATTCTGCTCCCTTTTGTGCCAAGCTGATTTGTATATCAGTAAGGTTATAGATAGAGAATAGTGACGTTATGTTGATTAAACGCCAAGGCACGTAGCCTGAACGCAGATTTTGTAACGTCCAGCCAAGCTGTACAATAGAACGCAATTGGGACTGACCATGTTGTAACATTAGCATGTCCTGTTCTATTATATCGATTGCAGTTGATACAATACTGTCCAGTGAATATATTCTGGAAGACAGAGTCATTAACCCATTGTCCACAACAGAAAGTGATTTTTCCAAATTAATACGGTCAATTTCCCGTATTTTCTCTGCTGTTTTAATTTGAGTTTCTTTCCAAACTTCGTTATAAGCTGCATATATAGAGGCCGCTACGAAACGTTTTTGACGCTGTTTGCGTGGTCCCATTATGAAATCACGCAAGTCAGCACCTTCTTTAAGTAAAGTCAAGTGTTGCTTAATTTCTGCCAGTGTGGATGTCTGTAGCCATTCGAGGCAGAGTTTTCCTACACTGTATGTTGTTATTATCCCTGGATGTTGTCTCTGGGAGTATCTAGGGTCTGGCCTGGTCAATTTGAACCCTGTATGTTGTTCAGGAATCTATCTTGACAGTTATTTGTGTCTGTGGGCCAGATCAACCATTTCTTCCAATCAGGATATGTTCTGTTTTGGTTTAAAATATGGGATACGTCTATCTCAACCTCTGTAGTGCTATTACTGTCATGTGTTGGCTTTGGAATAGACGGTTTGTTTAAGTCTTTAATTTTGGCTAGGCCAAGACAGGTTGTTTGTTGAATTGTTCGCGTGTATTTAACAAGGACCCCCTGGGTACAAAAGAATAAGGTTCCTAGACCAGGGAAAGAATAAGCACTTGATATGTATCAATCTAGGCAACCAGAGTGAAATAAATCAATGTTGATATTTATAAGGAAACTAGGCTACAACAATACTTCTTGGTTTGGACAATTTATTGACAATTAAAAAATTGACACAGTACAATATTTTAAAATTAAAATGCACAATAAAAAATATAATTTCCACAAAAAAAGATAAACATAATACACAAATTACATATTACATATTCGAATGCCTATGAAATTAAAAGAAGGAGGCAAGATAATTCTCTACGCGCGTTTCGGCGACCAGCGCCTTCTTCTGGAGCAGCCACGAAAATATCTAAAAGAGGGAGAGTAAATTTACAGAAAGGAAAATTACATACATATAATTACTATTTCTACACTTTTAAGCAACGATTTACAAATTTTCTTGTAGCCTAGAATTAAACCTTTTTTGCAAATAATATTCATGTAGCAGTACATCAACACTTTAAATTTCATTTCCTTGCGATACTAGCTTTCCAGGAGATGTAAGGGCATATAAAAGAATTGGAACGGAGATATAAGGACCTTTTAATAGAAAGGGAACAGCGAATAAATTCATACAGCCATGTAAATCTTGGAGGACCCTTTTAGAATTTATCAGTGGCCTAGTTTCTCCTTTTATAGTGACTCTTAATAAAGTCTCATACTTACAAGAGAGGTTGGTTATATTGATGTATAAGATATACTTTGCTTTTCTTGATTTCTGTAGTAAGCGATTTCAACTGTCAGATTACTGGAGCTTGAAAAAGGATTTATGATTAAAATTTACTCATATGGTTTCAGAACATTTCCTACGATCTTTATAAAAACTTTTTTGAGTTCTTTTTCTGAGCACTTACATGATAAGAAGATTTGCAATATGTATGGCTTCGGTGACGGTATCTAGTATTATTCAAACGTTAGTAATTTATCTTCAACAGTTGACTGGAAAATACAAGAGATAGAGACACTTTATATACAGATCTTGAGTTTTGGACTAGGGTCTCAGAGTACCTATACTTTTAGTTACTACCTAACGTATCCTAAATAGGCTCTTCGATCATCTCTCCACTGATTAGAGCTGGTCAGTCTCAAGTTGTAGGATTTCTATTCTCAGACAGTAGAGTTGCCAACTACAGATTTTTGGAGATTATAAGAATCCCTTTTGAAAAGTGTAGTTAAAGATAATTGCCATCTTTTCCTACAATTGGTATAATGTTCTCTTTCTTATCAGATACAAGAGCATTTCTACGTTCATTACACCAAGGTCATGAATCTAGATATAATACAGAACTATCTTTGTAACCGATTTTATAGTAATGTCGTGTTATTTTTTTATTTATTTAAACACTGGTGAATTACCTGATTAGTTAGAAAGATATGGATTCGTCCCGCCGTCCGGAACCTTTAAGACGCTTAAGCCAAAGATGGGCTTAGAAATTCAATAAAGATGCGAGGGGAAGAAGGAAAGAGAGAAGGGCATGCATCCTGCGTAATCCTCCTGATGTGGGGATCTTATTGGCAGTAGCCTCCTGTATATTAGGATAGAATATTTTAAACTTTTATAATAAGAGCTCTCTGTTTTGGCGTTTCTAAGTCATATTAGTTAGACAAGCAAGACTATATAGACTTATACATTTTCATTGCTTGTTTTACCTTTTTTTGAATATTTTCAAAATAGTTGGTGGTACAAGGTTAAGTTACTTCCAGAGTAGTTGATGGCGCAAGGTTAAAAAAACTCACTGTCTGGAGGGTAGAAAAAGAGAGAAACACAAAAAGGGGCAAGTAAAATAAGCGATAGGTGCACCTGAAGTTAAAAAGTCTTACTAAATAGTAAGATACTCTTACCCAATATAGATTAACAGGGCTCTCTATTTCCGGCGGCGGGACACAGCGTTTCTGCAGCCGTGTAGCGATGGAAGATGTTTGAGTGTGCTGCGAGTCGCGTTTATATAGTGCGGTTAATGGAATAAAGAGGATCAGGTGTGGCCCTGTAGAGAGAGAAAGAGGGCTCTTTCCTGCAAGGAAATAGAAACAGGACTGTGTCGCAAACAGGAAACCTGGAGCAGATACTTCCTGTAGGGGCAAAGCCAGTGCTGTTAGGAGGCGGGGATTGCTGCAAATTGGCAGCACATGGGAAATGAAATGGAAGAAAGACTCGTTACGTGTAGAATAAGAAGGGAAATAGAGAGGGGGATTTTTCTAGTCCCTTTGTACAAATAATGTTTGCAATTATTTTTCTACCTGAATATTAGTCTTTGAATTCAGTTATTAAAATTGCACTTGATAATTAAAATATGGAGCAAAAAATGAAAAAATGAAAAAATAAAAATAAATATAAAAAGGATAATTCAGTGAGGCTGATTTATGTATTTAAAGGCAACCTAACATATAGCATGTTCCCATGGGATTTCGCTATTCATCCCCTGGCGGAATGTATTAAAAACAAAAATCCAAAAGACTTCCCTTTTCTTTCTAATGGCTAATCCACCATTAGTGTCAGAGATGTGAATTTTTTCTAGAATTCGCCATTTGAAGTCTTCAGCACTGTGTCCCTTGTCCAGAAAGTGTTTTACCATTGGGGCTGCAAGTTTTTTGGTTCTAATCGCAGAGCGATGTTCATTAAGGCGTGTCTGGATCATACGAGAAGTTTCTCCTATATACCCCAAGAGGCAGGGACATTGAATAAAGTAGACCACATTGGAGGATCTACAGTTCCACATTTCTTTGGCACTTGTTCTATGTCCATTATGAACAAATTCTTCTCCTCTTAGGATATTAGTGCAGGAGGAGCAGGAGGAACAAGGGAAAGTTCCTTTAATTGGGTTGTTTGTTATAATCGATCTTTGCGCCAGATTTCTTCCAACTGCTGCGTTATTAAAGCGCGAGTGAACAATATATTCTTTTATGTTTTTATTTCTTTTATAGGCAAAGATAGGTTTAGCTAGTTTCTGTTCAGCGGAACAGTTGCTGTTCAAGATGTGCCAGTTAGAATGTATTACTTGTTTAATCTTTACATCAATTGTTGAATGCTTGGTTATGCAAACAACTTGATCAGTATGTTTCGGGGGTTTAGATTTAAGTAGACAGTCCCGGTCGTAATAACGGGCACGTTTGTAGGAATGTCTCACCAGCCGGTGAGGGTAACCTCTTTCAATGTATTTACTTCTCATAGTCAGTGCTTGTCGGTCAAAGTCAGCTAGATTGGTACAATTACGTCTGACTCGCAGAAATTGAGAAAAAGGGATGCTATCCTTTTGTGATCTTGGGTGGAAGCTTCTATAGTGCAGAAGGGTGATCCTAGCCGTGGGCTTTACATGTAAGTCTACTTTCAAATTGCCAACATCATTTATTATTTCTATATCCAGAAATTCAACTTTATCACTACTAATGTGCGAAGTGAAATGAAGATTGGGATCTGCCGCATTTAGCCATAAAATGAAACTGTCCAGGGTCTCCCTCCCGTCGGTCCAGACAAAAAAGATGTCGTCTATATATCTGGACCAATGGGAGACAGACTCGAAAAAGGGGGCCACCTCATTCTGGATATACTTGTTTTCGAATGCCGCCATAAATATATTTGCAATCGAAGGAGCTACCGACGCGCCCATACTTACACCTTTGATCTGGCGGTAGATATTAGGTCCAAATTCAAAGAAGTTTTCGGTTAAAACAATCTCTAGACATGCCAAAAGAAATGCTTTTGGGCAAGGGATGCTGTGTAGATCAATAAACCAAGAAGTGGTTTTCATGGCTTCTGTTAGCGGGATGTTACTGTATAAGGACTCTACATCCATAGTGACAAGTAGGTCACGATTGGAGTTAAATGGTAGTCCTTCTATCTTTTTTATCATGTTGCCCGTATCTCGAATATAGGATTCGATTCTTGGTATAAACGGACGCAAATAATTGTCTATATACTTGGATAGTGGTTCAGTAGCAGTACCAATAGTAGAGACTATTGGGCGATAGGGCGGATCATTTAGATTCTTATGGATTTTGAGAAGTTCATAAATACAAGCCGTTTTGCCTGAATTATGATTTAAAAATTCAAATTCCTTGGTACTGATTAATCCATCTTCTAAAGCTGTTTTTGTCAAGGACATTATTTTTTTGGATAAATTTAGTACAGAGTATGTTTGAACCGGACAGTAGAAGGCTCCATCATCCAGCATCTTCAGCATATTTAATTCATATTGGGTGGTATCGATGAGTACGATGCCACCTCCCTTGTCGCAACTCTTAATAGTTGAATCTTTATTGGAAGAAATATTTAGCAAAGATTGATGTTCTTCCTTGTCTAGGTTGTAAATGGGTTTAGGTATAAACCTCAGGGCTTGATCTAGTTTTTTTAGAACTACCAGTTCGAAGGTAGCAACTTCTGGTCCGAGTTGTTCTAAAGACGGACTAAAAGTTGATGGAAGACTCAATGGTTTTATTATAGCGGATTCTTCATTTCTCTGATTATTTATTACAAAAAACTTTTTTAAACAGATTTTGCGAAAAAAAGAGATAATGTCGCAATGAAGTTCAAAAAGGTTAGGAGTAGAGTGAGGGACATAGGAGAGACCTTTAGATAATAATGCGATACTGGATGTATCTAGGTTAATTTTTGAAAGGTTGAAAATGGGAATTACATTCCCTGCTTCCAATATTGCCTGCTTCTGGTTTCGTGTATGAATTGAGGTTCCTCCTGTTGTTGATGGTGATGTTGGGGTTGGTAATTCCCTCTCGGTTGTCCCTGAAAATGGACCCTTGGGCGTCCCCGCCCTCTCCCTCTGTTCCCTAAAAAAGATGGTCTATGAGCTCCTCTATTATGAGCCTGATTATAGTTTGGTTCTGGTTTATAGTAACCTTCATTCTCATTTTCTGATTCAGAACTTTGTGAGAAGGTATTTACTCGTTGTTGTTCATCTCTATTTTCTGTAGTGTAATGATTTTGTTTATAGAATTCAGGTTTCAGGTAGGGATAGGTGTTTTCAATAGTGGCAAATCGTTTATCTTTCATTAATTTGTCATTCTTTCTTTTATCTAGGTAGCTAGAAAATGATTCAAGTTCTTTATTACAGTCTGCAATCTTTTTAATAGCATCTTCTATATTTCCCATTTTTTTGATTTTATCTTCAAGTTCTTCAACTTCTGATCTAACCTCTGACGCTAGCTCTTTAGCTGTTTCGACGATTAACATCATGAGGTCTCTTGAACACCTACTTGCGATTCTACTCCATTTATCTAGAAATGCTTTGTAGTGAACAAAGAGGCCAGGGATGTTTCTTACACGAAGACCCATTGGGATAATGCCCAGGCGTAAGTATGCCAACATAAATTCACCATGGGCTTCAATTCGTGTGAGTTTCTTTTTGAGTTCTAATAATTTCTTTGTATCGTCATTATGTCGATTGGGTTCACTTGTGGTGTTATTAAATGAGCTAGAGGTACCAACAAGCAACTCAAATTCCTCGTCGGTAAAACCAAACGTTTTTTGAAGGGCCATATTATTAATTTTAAACCAGATGGTGGCAATGTGAAAGGATGGATAATATCAAGGTTTTGGTTAGTTAGTAAAGCAAGGAAGTGAAGTACAGTTTGGATTCTTAACAACAAAAAAAGGAGAAAGCCCTGCACAGACAAGCTGTGGGAAAATTTGCGTGTATTTAACAAGGACCCCCTGGGTACAAAAGAATAAGGTTCCTAGACCAGGGAAAGAATAAGCACTTGATATGTATCAATCTAGGCAACCAGAGCGAAATAAATCAATGTTGATATTTATAAGGAAACTAGGCTACAACAATACTTCTTGGTTTGGACAATTTATTGACAATTAAAAAATTGACACAGTACAATATTTTAAAATTAAAATGCACAATAAAAAATATAATTTCCACAAAAAAAGATAAACATAATACACAAATTACATATTACATATTCGAATGCCTATGAAATTAAAAGAAGGTGGCAAGATAATTCTCTACGCGCGTTTCGGCGACCAGCGCCTTCTTCTGGAGCAGCCACGAAAATATCTAAAAGAGGGAGAGTAAATTTACAGAAAGGAAAATTACATACATACAATTACTATTTCTACACTTTTAAGCAACGATTTACAAATTTTCTTGTAGCCTAGAATTAAACCTTTTTTGCAAATAATATTCGTGTAGCAGTACATCAACACTTTAAATTTCATTTCCTTGCGATACTAGCTTTCCAGGAGATGGAAGGGCATATAAAAGAATTGGAACGGACATATAAGGACCTTTTAATAGAAAGGGAACAGCGAATAAATTCATACAGCCATGTAAATCTTGGAGGACCCTTTTAGAATTTATCAGTGGCCTAGTTTCTCCTTTTATAGTGACTCTTAATAAAGTCTCATACTTACAAGAGAGGTTGGTTATATTGATGTATAAGATATACTTTGCTTTTCTTGATTTCTGTAGTAAGCGATTTCAACCGTCAGATTACTGGAGCTTGAAAAAGGATTTATGATTAAAATTTACTCATGGTTTCAGAACATTTCCTATAAAAACTTTTTTGAGTTCTTTTTCTGAGCACTTACATGATAAGAAGATTTGCAATATGTATGGCTTCGGTGACGGTATCTAGTATTATTCAAACGTTAGTAATTTATCTTCAACAGGTGACTGGAAAATACAAGAGATAGAGACACTTTATATACAGATCTTGAGTTTTGGACTAGGGTCTCAGAGTACCTATACTTTTAGTTACTACCTAACGTATCCTAAATAGGCTCTTCGATCATCTCTCCACTGATTAGAGCTGGTCAGTCTCAAGTTGTAGGATTTCTATTCTCAGACAGTAGAGTTGCCAACTACATATCAAGTGTTTGTTGAATTGTGTCATTCAAAAATATAATTTGTTCTGGGATCATACAGGCTCTGAATAATGATTCTATACCTTGAACTTGCCAGTCTCTAGTACCCCAGATTGTTTTCGTTTCAATGTTATCTTTCCAAAAATCAAAACCAAATGTATTCATTTTTTCAAAAAATGGTTCTGAATAGATTAATGTTGTATTTGTTAGCATGGTTTTTATTCCTGTCTTATTTAACAATTTGAAATAAAATGTTTCTGCTTCACTTGTGTTAAACCCTGAGAAGTGTGGGAATTTCTCATGGAATGTTTTTGAACTACCTTTTGGTGGAGTTGCACAATGTTCCCATTGATTATAATTTAAAACATTTCTAGGTTGAGCAGATTTATGCAAATAATGGTTAGCATAGTGGTTGTAGCAGTACATCTGATCATAATTCGATGAACCTTGTAAATAATCATGTTCTGTAAATTTTGCTGACATAACTAAGTCTGACATCATATCATTAATACTTTCAAAGTCCCAATCATCAGAGAATGTACTCGGTTTTACAAAGTCACTTAATGAAACCTTAAATTGATGAGGATACTTCAAGAGCTCTTCCGGGCCATATATATCGTAATCTGTTTTGTCCCAAGCTACCCCACCGGGTATTGGATTGGCTGTGAAGTTTACTGAAGAAAGTTCTCTTTTCTCGATGTGTGAAGACTTGTGTGGCTTTAGGACCAGGTTGATGTTCTGGCTTGCTGTGTCCATTTTAACATATTTTCCCTCAATGAAGTGTCCCAAGCATAGCACCATGATGAGCCAAAGCAGGAGGAAAAGTACACCAAGCACCACCCAAAATTCAATCCATGGAGAAATCAGATAGGTTTCTTTTAGTTGATGAAAGAGTTCTTTAGTTTTGTCTTTAAGAGTTTTTGTTTTTGTTGGCTGTTCCTCAGGTTCACTCGGATCCTCAGAAAAGTCATCGAAGTTGATGAAGTAGCCTGATGCAGTTCTGTCAATTGTTGGAATTGCTTCTGGATTTTTCTTTGTTTCATTAGCATAGTCTGTGGCTACATCGTTGTAGACAGGTGTTTCTTGACGAATTGTTACAATTTGGGTTTCAAGAGGCATAAGTTCCATGGCTTTGTTGCATAGTCCTCGTTGATTCACTGTAGGTTTATCAAATGTGATTAGTCTCTCAGTTTGAACCTCTTGATTTGTAGCAAACTTTGGTGTTCTGCTACTTCTTGGGAGTCCACTTGGCCTACTACTTATTATTGGCCACATGATTGTGGTTTAACCAGGTCGATGGATACAACTCGGTTCTCCTTTTTACCAGCAAGGGGCGGTAGTACAACTGATCTTGTTCCGTTGATAGCTAAGACAGGTACTGCTTTTCTGTAAGAAGGCCCAAATTCCTTCTTCACCGCAATTTTCTCTCTGACAGGATCCCCAATCTTTGGAATCCAGACAGGCCTTGCTGGGACAGGTGGTTTCTCTTCAGTGGCTGTTGGCTGTTGTTTCAACTTTATGTTGCTCAGGTCTTTTCTTGTTTCATTTAAGTCCTGTAAAATAGCCAAACGCTCTTTGATATCAAAGCATTTTCTTTCTACCACTGAAGTTTGACTATCGAGGTCCTGGATATGCATTCTAGTCCCGAACAATAGTTCGTACGGACTGAAACCTTTTAGAGAATTTCTTGGCAGATTATTAAGACTACGTTGGACACTTATTAAATGTTTGACCCACCCAACCCCCGAACCTAATACCTTTTGGCGTTATAGATTGCTATATGTCTCAGTTTTTTCTTTCCACCATCCCGTTTCCCTCAGGAAGGAAGTGACAAGATTACCGCAATGCAATGCCCATGCTGGTCGCGGTCTTCCTCTAAGCTCGAGAGCTAAAAGCAGGACCCTGGTCAGAATGTAGCAAGCCAATGCGTATGTGCTGATATAGACTCGCAAAATCTTTTTATAACAGTTCTGGCGTCTGCCGAGAGCTGGGGTCTACATTTTAAGTGAATCTAGTCTTAAATAATATACATTGGGACGCATGTTTCCTGTTTAATCATGCGTATAGATCGCCTTATGCTTTCTATTAGGTGTTCTGGCACTATGTCGGCCGGTTCGCCACTGCGATCTCTGTTGCAGTTTTCCAATTTTTTTGCAAATTTGTGATTATCCACGCTTATTCCCGGCCACCAGTATTCTGATTGTAATTCTGTCAGAGATTCCTTGATCTTCTGATGCCTTAGACCTTTACCCATATGTGCTTCTTGTATTAAGAAGCCTCTCCTGTTCCTGTTTGGAATTACCCTATCCCCCACTCCAGGCATTTGAGGAAAAGGAACGGAGTTTGCATCGATTATGTATGTATAATTGAGTGGATAGTTGACGGGTAGTACTGCACAGTCGCCTTTTGATGACGTTTTTATCGCCAGCATCGTTTCCCCGTCTATGTATTTTTCTGAACCCTTTTTTGTAGCTAAGGAAGCCGGTTTAGTTGCTTCCGCTGTGGCTGTCTCAGCCAATTAATTCCCTGAAACGTGAACGCCATCACGCTGATGACTCAGTGTATGTATCACGTGAGTCTTTGGTAGTTCTTTCTGTGAGAGAACTACTTGTTCCCAAAGCGATTTTTGCTTTATTGTGGCACCTGTGTCATCTTTGTAACCGTTTTGAACCCATTTCTGCAAGTCGTTATTGTATGATTTGACGCAGTAATACGAATCGCACACTATTAGTGTCGGGAATTCGCGATCGGCAATGTCGAGCGCCATTTTTAAAGCTATTAATTCAGTTTGTTGACCTGAATTGTCTTTTACAGATTGTGACATTGGATTACAGCACATTTCTCTAAGAAATTGTCTGCCAGGCTTTTGCCTTCACTTGATAATTCATATCCTAAAAACAGGACAGTTAGATGGGCAATTTGTGACTTTTTAAAGTTGAATTTGTAAACCTCTGCTGCGAACCCAAGTATTATGGTGTTCACTCTTTTCAAGTGAGTATCCAAGTCATCATCTGTTAGATAGATGTCATCGACATAAGATAATGCCTCATCATATATCTGTAGTAACTCTGTTACTCTTGCTGAGACTAATCCTGGGCTGTTCTTGAACCCCTGTGGGAGTCGACAGAATTTTTTTTCTGCGAGCCCATTATTGAGAAAGCGGTCAAATACCTGCTTTCAGGTGCTATGTTTTGAGAAAAGAATCCATTAGAGATGCCTAATGTTGTTTTGTATTTTTTGCGCATGATGTTATTCATTAGTGCTGCACTATGTGAGTTTTGTACTGCAAAGGTTTTGCAACATGAGTTAAGGTGTCTGTAGTCCAAAACTAGACGATATGAATCGTCTGGCTTGGAGACAGGAAACAAAGGATTGTTCATTTGTGAGGTGCATGTTTCAATCACCCCTGGTATTCAAGTTGATCTAAGATCTCCCTGACCTGTTTTTTAGCTTCTTGCTTAATTGGGTACTGCCTCTGTGCAGTTGGTTGAGATTTTAACTGGATTTTGTGAGGAGGAGAGTCCTCATCCCATCCAACGTGGTTTTTATATAATGCAGGAGCTTGGGCTACTGCCCACTTTCTTGCAAGTGTATATTTTTTATGAATTGGAATGTGATTTGAGAAGGCAGGCATAATCATTTCTTCGCCATGAGGGCACTCTCTGACAAACTCCGGTGGCCAGTCTTTTTCAGCTAAAAGGATATCATAGCCTTTGGAGAGGTTATCCCAAAATAGACCCCTTATTTTCCTAGTCTTATCTCCCTCTATACGTAATGTTATTTCGTATATTTTATGAGGTTTGCTAACTCTGGTATCTGCAGTTTCCACCTGAATGTATTCATTCGTGTCCACTGTCTCCAGATGATTCATCAGGATCTTGCGAGCTATGCTCACTTCTGCTGCGCTGTCTAGCATTGTCTGAGCCCACTCTCCGTTTTTCAGCTGTGTCCTCAGGATCCTCAGCATGTTTGATTACTTTATTGCTGGCTACCTTCTTTTTTGGAAATTGTAATTTTTTACTTTGATGAGCAGGTTCCTTGTCTTTGGACTTGACGTGCTCTTCCCTGTGTTCTGACCGTCCTCTTCTTTCCGATTTCTGCGAGAAAGTCTGAAAAGATCGAGAGGGACGTGTATCAATATCTTGATATCTATCAGGTTTCTTCAAATTATCCCTATTTCTAAGGTTGTATTTTTTCTCAGAGGGCTCCCTCTGGGGAGACTTGTCTCCTTGGTCCAGAGATCTTTCTCTCCGTCGAGGAGACCTTTCTCTGGACTGGAATCTTTTTTCTTTGGGAGTGGATTGTTTATTTCCATCCCAGCTCTTTTTTGGAGTGTTTAGATTATTTTTAATAAATATCTTTTCAGGATTTTCAGTTAGTTGGGGTTTTACTGGTTTCCCACCCAAACTATCTCTTCCTAGCTCTTCATAGGATTTTTCTATGATTCTGACAAGTTCAAATGGTTGTTCTGCTATATCTGTTTCTTTCAATTTCTGGCGTATCGCCACAGATGCTGCTTCTCCTTTTATGTTAGATAATAATAAAGCTGAGACCTGCTTGAAGTCTTTCAGTAATTTCATACCCAGAGTTAAAGCAGGTTCTGGACCGCATTCATTTTGAATCTGTCTTAGCACATCGGGTATTACCGCCATGGACGGAATACCATGTGTTTTTGTGTAAATGGAAGCAAAGACTGTGCCCCAAGTGTCACAGTCCTCCACATGTGGTGCGATCCCTATTGGAAGACAGATAGTCAGAATTCTGTGTTTCTCAGTAGGGGTAGTATCCGGAAATACTGCCTCTATTTGAGTGATTTTTTGTGCTAACCAGAATGGAATTTGTTCCCGTTTTGCGGGTACTTTACCCAGACATGACTGTATGTTCTGTGGTGTAATTTTGTTTGTGTTTCCCTGATGAGGGGTCAGCTGTGGAATGTTAATAGCTGGTTGGACTGTTGAAGTCCGCATTACATATTGGACTAATTGTCTATGTATTTTAATCAGTTGTTTTAACTGTACCAAAGGTTCTAGTATTGACATTTTTTCAATGTCGGGATGTGGTGTGTAGCTGGCTAGAACCGGCCATGTTGCTCCTGGTCTACCTAGTGGACCGAGCCTGGTGATGTGATTATTATGTTTTAGGGCGCCTTTAAACCAGAGCAGGTGCTCTTGGTATTTTAATGGGATTTCCACCTCCTCGAAAGGAGTGTAGTCATCCGGAGGTTCCTCTATTTTGTAATAGTGAAACTCACGTGTGACAGCGTTTGCTGCTGGAGAGTTTATCCATGAATAGAATACCTCTGTCTGCCGATATTCATGTGCCTCAATCACGAATATGACTGTACCACCTCTCGGTGTTAGTCCATTTTCTATAAGTTTAAGAGTTACAGTTTTTCTTATGTTGACCGGGATGAGTATTGCATCCGGGTCTGTCTGTAGGAGACTATTGTCATCCGCTTGGAGTTGAGCTGCTATTCTAGCTGTCTCCCTTCTTCACTTTCCCCCATTTTACTGGCAGAAAGGTTTTTCTTGCAGAACAAGTTTCAAGGAAACAAAGATTAGGTGCACAATATTTTGGAACACTGTATCCTTCAACGTTGAATAAACCAAAAACTATACATAGAAGTCTCCTCCTACTAAGTTTCGGCGGATTTTAACCTTTGACCCACTCCAGACGTCTTTGGAGTATTTACGGGAAAAAGGGTCTGTGTGAAAAAGCACGACTGAATTACTCTAATGTCTTGCGTTAGATTTATCGCCTTACCAAACGTTGGGCGCCATGTAGTGTAGTTCCTATAGTCCCAATAGGCTCTGCGCATTGGAATAATATCTTCAGTAGTGTAGACGTAGGACTGAGGTTATCTAGGTCTCTACTGACTATATTAGACTTAAGTTTTTTGCCAGCTAGCTCAGAGTTCACTAGAAACTTTCTCGAATAAGCGAGGAGGAGTTTAACCTCCCTGGATAGACAAGAAGGGATTTAGTTTCTGACAACAATAAAACATGACAACTTTGCTCTCCCTGAATAAGAGTGTATCTCTAGAGTCGTGTGAAAACAAAAGGCAGGTTTTTCACTCAGTCAAAAGGTGCGTACTTAGTTTCACCAGATTGCAGTGAAAAAGAGAGACAGGCGTTTTTCAATAAAAGGTGTTATTTATTGAGCAGTCTCTTTCCTCATACAAGAGAAATGAATTGCTGCAATTGCAATACTTATAGTTAAGTAAAGTGCATACAGTAAAAGCAGGATTATGAAATAATACTGTAAAAGCATGGATATGGTTTCTTAGCCATATGATACTTTAAAATGGATAAAATAGATACATACATATATACATTGACTAATCGTACTCAACTGGTGCTTCTAACTATGCCTACCCCGGTGTACCTGACCTAAGCCTAATACGTGGGAAGGAGTAAGTAAGTAGCAGTTTAAGTTAAGTTTGTTTTGCCAAGAATCTGACTCAAGAATTCTCTGTAAGGGTTTAGTCAGTTCAGTACCTGGGTATTAGAAGGCAGGAGGGCTGGTATCTCTCTCTCAGGACTCGGTATCCCAGTCACCCGCAAAGGTAAGCTGGAAACGCCGGAGGCTGGATTTCTCGGCAGGACAAAAGACAGCGTCTTTCTCAGCGCGTCAAACGGGAGGGGCAGCGTCCATGGGCTCTCGCATCAGCTGGGCTCTCGGGCAAGTAGTAGCTGCTCCAGATTCATCACCACTGTGTGTTTGCTTAAGGCAGCGTTGGTATATTTATACCTGAAAGGTGCCGGGTTTGACGTAAGGATGGACATAAGACGTCAATAAAGATGTCACTAAGAACTGGTCGTTCCTACAGTGCTTTACAGGAGTTCTCGGATGAAATCAAAACAATAGCAGGCGGGGATTTCCCAGGTTGCTGGAGGCTTGGATTTGTTTAAGAACTCGATGTGCTTTCTAGGGGGCTGGAGGAATAGTCTTGCTTAATGTGACAGCATGCGCTATGACCAAATTATGAAACGGGTTTCTATGCCGTTGTAGGGATATTATTGAGTTATAATCGGACAAAAGCAGAGAATAGGAATATCGATTCAGGTACCTAGATAAACACACTACAACGTATTGTAGATTTGTTCTACCTTTTTACAAAAATAGGAAGCCATGTTCTCACAGAAATCTAGAGTGTAGTTACTTCCTCGATCTTCGCGAGATTTGGTAAGTTTGTTTATGACTTGAAAGAGGTCTTTAGAGGAATTTTTAGAAGTTTCAATTTGGTGTATAAAAAAGGTCGATTTTTCCATCTTGATGGAAGCCTTGTAGCTAGTCAGGGGCTGTTTATAGAAACATCTATCGATGAAAGTATAGTTAGATCTCCATTTTTTTCAAGTCTTCTACAGTTTTGTTTTCTCTGATGGAGAGATTCATTGAACCAAGGTGCAGAATTTTTGGGATTATGGGGCCTCTACATTTTTGGGGTACAGCTTTAGAAATGGCGGTGTTTAGCCAATGTGTATAACTTTCTGCAGCCTGTGTTAGATCAGGCCCTAAGGTGTGATCCGCCCGAGAAAGGAGTTGTTTTAAAATATTAAAATTGGTTTTGGACCAAAGAAAACGTAAAGTGGGATTGGAATCCGATAGCCTAATTTGAGCCGGGGAGGGGACCGTTAAATTAAATGTAATAGCCTTGTGGTCAAACCATGTAAGTGGAAGAAATCCTTCACTGAAGGTAGAAGGAATGTTAGAAAAGATGGGATCCAAGATATGAACAGCACTGTGTGTGGGCTGCTGTACACGTTGGGGAAGGTTGAAGGCGGTCATTGTGTTCAGAAAAGCATCAGTATCAACATCCTCCTTGCAGTTCAAGTGAAAGTTAAAATCCCCAAGTAATGTAAAATTGCTATTACAGGCTCCATCTTCGACCAGAGTTGAAATAGACTGAGAGAAATTACGTTCAGGGCCAGGGGAACGGTATATAAGTAAACCTTTAAAGAAGTAGTTGTTAGTTAATTCCAAACTAAAGGAAAGGGATTCACAATCTGAGTTGGGCACTTAAGATGAGTTTTAAAAATTATCCCCAACCCTCTGCCTCTTTTAGTTGACCTGTCAGCTCTTATCATTGAGTTGCCTAGAGGGGTTGCTATCACTAGATCTGGGCCGCAATGGTCGGTAGCCCAGGTGTCCGTTACAAAGAGAACATCTAGTTGTTGATTTTCAATGAATTTGGCAGTCTAACGGGCATGATTAACATGAGAACGAGCATTTATCAGTGCCAAGTGGAAGTCTAAAGACGTTGAGAGCTGGTTGTTCTTAGGAAGAGATTGTTTAACCTTAGTGACTCATAACCAGGTACTTGAAATCCACAAATGTTGCACTGAAAACTCGATACATCATGGCTACAATTGGCCCGTGAACATAAATGCCCCTTATATAAAGCGCATAAAGATCACTGCATGACCAAGTACTCCTGACCTCTTTTTCAGGGGTAAGTCGGGCAGCCTAACCGGCCCTCGGCACGATCCTGGCGCAGACGGGCTTTCCTTAGGCGTGCCAGTGGCACACCTGCTGCACACATCCGCTGCACTTCCGGCTCAGCATGTGGTTTTATCACTGGCCGGAGGTGTCCTGTGACCTTCCCACTGGAAGTTCTAAGGAGGGGAAGGGCCTGCTCCCCTCCGCAGCAATCGGCTGAAAGCTGCGGCGGACCGGGGGAGCGGAAACTGCACTACACAAAGAAGCTGCTAGGAGGGTGACAATTAAAATGTATAAAACGTTAAAACACAATTTCATCAAATCTTGTTAAAAGACACAAACATATACTATTAAAACAAAATGTTATTTAAGAAGAAGAAGTGCCGCTTACTCGAACAGCTAGCAATGCCACAGTGCCCGGTATACTGAAAGACAAGGGGAGAGCAGCCTACAAGTCACTCTCCTTCTGCCCCAGTGGCAGAAGGAGAGGGCACCTCCCACAACTCAGCACAGGACGGGTGACGGAGCTTAGCTCACAAGCCCACCGCATGCAAGGGGAGGCCGCAGTCTCTAGTGCCCCTTAAGTGCAGCTACACGGGCAGCACGTGGCTAATCCTGGGCCCCGATGCGTCCCACAGCATCCCGAGCCCAGCCTAAACCAACCAGCAATTTTCTCCAGGAGGCTAGGCCCAAGCATTGGAGGCGCACGCGGCCACGCGAATCCCCACCCCCAGCCCACACTCACCGCACCCGGTGGCACAGTCACCCTGCTATAGCAACCACAGGGCCAGCACGGCAGCCGCAGCTCCACATCGGCAGGCGCCTCTCAGAGTCCGTAACGGTCTGGGACCCCCAGTTCGTTGGCAGCCGCGTCAATCCCACCGCACCTCGCACACTAGTCCAGCCACAGCTTACAGTAGGAACAAACTGGCACAGATGGTCCAGCCATGACGCCGCTCTCGACAGGACACCACAGCACTGCCAAAGCAGAGGGAAGCCCAGGTGAGCGCGGATAGTCCTTTCCACTTTACAGCACTGCGGTGGCCATTTTGCATCTTGGGCTGGGTCCCCGTGCCTCAGGTCCGATATTTCAGTGACGGCTTCGCCCTCGCGCTAGTAAAGCCACATGTTTGCTACCGCAAGTGTCATTAGTGAATTCCCTCCGCTTATGGCAGTGGATCCGGAGTGCGAGTGGCGATATTTAAGGATATTGTGACCTGGCTGTCAGAGCCCCTCTAGAAGGCAGCCATACTGCGGCTCGGCGAAGCCACGCCCCCCCCCCCCCGAACTCAGATAATAAATGTATTCTTTTGAACTAGTGTATCAGTACATAATCATGTATGCTTGTTTTTTTCTCTTTAAGCATAGGTGATGATAGGCGATGTCGTTTATTGTAAAGATCGGTGATGTGATTTATTTACTTACATTTTCTAGTATGTACGTGGTTCTGTAGTAGTGGATCTCTGTGTATAGTCATAATCTGTGAATAGTCCCGCCCATGTGTATGGACCCCGGAGCAATCAAAATAGTCTCTTAAGTTGTCCTCTTCTGCAGTCCTGCATAGACACTTAAGAGAAAATCAAAGACAAATAATGCAGCCTGCAATTAACAAGGCCACACTGGCCAGCACTTCATCTTGAAGTGAAAAAGGATAGCGAAATAATAATAAAATGGACACATTTTGCTAAGTTTCACACATAAACTCCCCTTCACAAAAATCCTTTGTCATGATAGAAAGGAAGGGTTGGACAGACAAGCCCTGGAGGCTGTCATTATGTGTCTGGAAGGGGATACCGTGCCTTTAAGGAACTCTCCAGACACGTCATCGTCGTCGATCTGAGTCCCGAAGACATCGGCCCTCACCGTCGAGGCGACACCGCCGCTCGCCGTCAACGCGCAGGTCCCCTGGGATAGTTCCGGAAACAAAGACTTCAGGACAGGATTCAGGACAGGATTGATGACCTCTCTAACTCCGACGGTCGCGTCACACCCCTCTCTGACACTCTCTTCCTTCTCGAGAGCCCATTGTTAACCGACCCGTCCCCTTAATTTTTATTCATACTTTATTTTCCCACCCGCATTCACATTTCATCTGCAACAATTGTTTTAAATTGGACATGTAGACTCATTCATTTAGACTTTTCACTGCCGGTTCTCAGGTTCAGGCACACAGCGATCATGTCCTCTTCCCGACCCTCATGTCATTCTTCCGGGTTGACTTTCAGTTGCCATGCACCATTATCATGTGACTCTGCTCACTTCAGCCATACACAAGAGGCCCAAATGCGCACTAGTGATAAAGTCAGAAAGACAGATGTTATTTTCAAAAATAAATGGTTTCACTGTATACCACCCATCTCTACTCTAACCCCCTTTACTTATTAATACTTTCCCCGCATTAGCATTAGTTAAAGCTCGATTTCGCTTCAGCTAAGCAGGTGCCATGCACGCGAGTCATCAAGACTCCATTTTAGTGCCTTCTGCTCATGCGCAAGAATTTCCCTCCAAGCTTTTGTACGTCATATTACGTAGATGCAGTTGACGAACACGCGCAGTAAAGATTTCCCCGTGAAAGCGGTTTGAGTAATTTGTTTGAGTTGCTAACATTAGCAAACACATATGCAAGCTTCACTAATTCATGCGATTATGTGGTGCGCGTTAGTTTCACACAAGCGGTACAAAAGGGGGTGGTGATGGACGGAGCATCCAAACCAATCAAACACTCACACCCGGTCAAAAGATCTGGGTTTAAGCCATCACCGTTCTTTAGCCCACTCTGCCACCCCAGTTCAGACATGGCTATATGCAAATCAGTCTGACCCTGTGCCTCATGGGAACAGTCTAGCCCGAACTGCCAAGCCATGCCTTCCCTGGACCGGAAACAAGCTTCCGAGGACCGGTTTCTGGCATTACTGCCTTCTTCAGCCCGGCTTGCTTGAATCCAGTGGCAAAGTGAGCAAGGGACTCACGTCTGAGCATACCCTGCCACACTTATGGCGGCAAAGCGGTACAAAAGGGGGTGGTGATGGACGGAGCATCCAAACCAATCAAACACTCACACCCAGTCAAAAGATCTGGGTTTAATCCATCACCGTTCTTTAGCCCACTCTGCCACCCCAGTTCAGACATGGCTATATGCAAATCAGTCTGACCCTGTGCCTCATGGGAACAGTCCAGCCCGAACTGCCAAGCCATGCCTTCCCTGGACCGGAAACAAGCTTCCGAGGACCGGTTTCTGGCATTACAGCCTTCTTCAGCCCGGCTTGCTTGAATCCAGTGGCAAAGTGAGCAAGGGACTCACGTCTGAGCATACCCTGCCACACTTATGGCGGCCAAAGCGGTACAAAAGGGGGTGGTGATGGACGGAGCATCCAAACCAATCAAACACTCACACCCAGTCAAAAGATCTGGGTTTAATCCATCACCGTTCTTTAGCCCATTCTGCCACCCCAGTTCAGACATGGCTATATGCAAATCAGTCTGACCCTGTGCCTCATGGGAACAGTCCAGCCCGAAGTGCCAAGCCATGCCTTCCCTGGACCGGAAACAAGCTTCCGAGGACCGGTTTCTGGCATTACAGCCTTCTTCAGCCCGGCTTGCTTGAATCCAGTGGCAAAGTGAGCAAGGGACTCACATCTGAGCATACCCTGCCACACTTATGGCGGCCAAAGCGGTACAAAAGGGGGTGGTGATGGACGGAGCATCCAGATCCAATCAAAAACTCACACCCAGTCAAAAGATCTGGGTTTAATCCATCACCGTTCTTTAGCCCACTCTGCCACCCCAGTTCAGACATGGCTATATGCAAATCAGTCTGACCATGTGCCTCATGGGAACAGTCCAGCCCGAACTGCCAGAGTGGGCTAAAGAACGGTGATGGATTAAACCCAGATCTTTTGACTGGGTGTGAGTGTTTGATTGATTCAGATGCTCCGTCCATCACCACCCCCTTTTGTACCGCTTTTGGCCGCCGTAAGTGTGGCAGGGTATGCTCAGACGTGAGTCCCTTGCTCACTTTGCCACCGGTTTCAAGCAAGCCGGGCTGAAGACGGCTGGAATGCCAGAAACCGGTCCTCGGAAGCTTGTTTCCGGTCCAGGGAAGACATGGCTTGGCAGTTCGGGCTGGACTGTTCCCATGAGGCACAGGGTCAGACTGATTTGCATATAGCCATGTCTTAACTGGGGTGCCAGAGTGGGCTAAAGAACGGTGATGGATTAAACCCAGATCTTTTGACTGGGTGTGAGTGTTTGATTGATTCAGATGCTCCGTCCATCACCACCCCCTTTTGTACCGCTTTTGGCCGCCATAAGTGTGGCAGGGTATGCTCAGACGTGAGTCCCTTGCTCACTTTGCCACCGGATTCAAGCAAGCCGGGCTAAAGACGGCTGGAATGCCAGAAACCGGTCCTCGGAAGCTTGTTTCCGGTCCAGGGAAGACATGGCTTGGCAATTCGGGCTGGACTGTTCCCATGAGGCACAGGGTCAGACTGATTTGCATATAGCCATGTCTGAACTGGGGTGGCAGAGTGGGCTAAAGAACGGTGATGGATTTAACCCAGATCTTTTGACTGGGTGTGGGTGTTTGATTGATTCAGATGCTCCGTCCATCACCACATCCTTTTGTACCGTTAGTTTCACACAATACATAATTAATAATATGTTAGTGAGTTAAACGAGCGGATTTCTTCTGAGCAAGCCTCTTTTCTACGAGTCCTTGCTCCATCAGTAATCACTAACGTAATGGTGGAGATCTCCCTTTATGGTTGCTTTTTCTCATAAGTGCAAAATTCTTTGCCTCATGGCAACCTTCTCCACGCCGCTGTGGGTGAATGGAGGCAGACTATCTCTTTGCCTGTAGTCATCAAAACAATTACAAGGCTGGTATCATACAATGTGAAGTTCCTCTGCTTTTTAATATAGTGATCTGCATCCAGGATAATTCTGGTTCCTGGTGTCCACAGGGGCACGTAGTATAAGGGAGATGGGGGAGAGTCCAGGGTAGGGCTGAATGTATGTGCTTGCGGGTTTGTTGATAATCAGCTCTGTATGTTTGCAGTCAGGTGGATATTTCATTGTTCTTTCAAATATGAGTTTTCAGTAGATGAGGCAGAGATTGATGTTGTCTTTGTTGAAATCTCCCCCTATAGTTTTGCATCAGAAACCCAGTCACTTTGGTCATAATTTCTATTTTTAGAGACTTCACCCACTGGTGTAAGGCTGTTGAGACTCATACATTTACTTCTGGGCTGAGAGCACTGCGCAGAATTGGTGAATACCATCTTGGCAGAGATTTCCCAGGTCTAAGGGTGAATCGGCCCAGTGTAGACAAGGGTTGCTTAAAGGTTTAGTTTTCCTCTGTGGGATCAGTTCATGTGGGAAGGGGGAAGTTTATGGCAACTCCCTGACTGTCTTAATAGTGCAGTTGGTGGAAAGTCAATTTTCTGTGCTGTGTAATGCATCCTTTTGAGACTTTCATCTGATCCTCAACATGTTTTCTCACATAATGTTTTCCATGCCCTGTTTGGAATTCGATCTATCCAAGGTAGATGTTAATCATTACACTTCATGCAATTAGAATTGTTATGCTTTCGGCATACTTCATGTTCCTTGGTTACAATTTTATAGGAGACTTAAGTGCTCACTCTTCTGGCCTTTACAATACAGCATCTCACCAAAGGCACAACACTGATTTACTCCCACAACTGGATTCATTACATTTGAAATTATATTAGGTATGTTGTGTTAATTTGCACAATATTATTTCATTAACTCCTTGAATTGTTTTTGTTTTCTAGAATTTCAAAATTGTGCAAAAAGGAAACCTCGACCAACCAGAAGCAGATCATCGGTCAAACTTTGTGATACAGTAAGAGATGGCAGCCTTGAGTATCCCACAAAAAATGCCCGGCCTCCTCTTCAAACTTTGTCATCTTCTCGAACAGAGAAACCACCATGCAACCCAACTGCTCCATCTCCAGATGAAGCAGTCACTGTTGACTGCGTTCCAGGGCCTCTTAAGCCTCCAGATCCCATTCGCACATCATCGACATCACCACTGTTGTCTAAAGGAGAAGCTCAAAGGTATAACGGTGGAGCAGGAATGACGCTTTGCAGGTCATCTGCAAATAACATGATTAATAAACACGTGGCAAATGATCCTTCAGTTCCATCCTCTTCAAAAGAAGTCAGGCAAAACAGTGGTGCTGAGAGCCACTCGCTGCCCAACGCAAACACAAATAACCTTGGTAATGTGTTTCTATCAATTTCACAGCCTGCAACCGCATTTGTACTACCAGCACCGCAGTTGCAACAACCTGCAAACACCCTCATCCTGTTGCCCAGTGGTACTAATAGTTCTTTACTTATGTTGACACTTCCATCCCCTCAACGTAATGTGCCTGGAAGCGCCACATCACAGAATAATAATGGTACCAATCAACCAACGGCATCATTATTAACAACATCATCACCCGTGCTAGCACAGACCTTAACATTACAGAATGCTGACTCAGAAAGAGTAAACAAAGCATTTCAACCTGTGAACTCTTCTGCTATTAGTAACCAGGGTGGTAACGTTCAAGGAATGGCATCTTCCCTCTTGTTGCCAGGATCTGGAGATACAAATACCCTGCTCATGTCTCAGAATTTTTCACAGATAAAGACTTCCAGGTCAAGTGTCCAGACACTTCCTTCGCTAACAGTATCCTACTCTTCACCAAGAAGCAAGGATAACCATCTCGCGAAGTCCCCACTCTTTTATTTATCACAGTTAGTGTCCTCATTGTCAGCAAAGAACGCAATCATGCCTGTCTTATCCAGAAAGAATAACCGTGCCAAGAGGAAAGATCAGCCTGGAAATATTCCACTTCCACTATTCCAGTCATCAGTACCCATAAAGGAACAAGTGTGCCCAGATAATACTCCAACTGTGAGTTCGAATCATGCAGAGCAGAATTCCCACCTAAATAATTCCAAAGAAACCCCACCGTTGCCATTGTCATTATGTGAAGATGAGCAAACGCTTCCCATGAACCAAACATCCCAACAAAAAAACTGTCCGACAAGCAACAATCTTATGACTCCTCTGGAAGTGGACTCATCAGAGTCTCTACAGCATCTTACGCCATTATCTAAGGAGGAGCAGAATCAACCCTCTAATACTCCTGAACTGCATAACCATTGCACTCCCAACTTAATGCAGCCATCTCCTCCACCATCACCCATAAATGATCAAATGCGTACCAGCATCATAACAGCCCCGCTACCATTATCTAAGGAGCAGAATCAACCCTCTAATACTCCTGAACTGCATAACCATTGCACTCCCAACTTAATGCAGCCGTCTCCTCCACCATCACCCATAAATGATCAAATGCGTACCAGCATCATAACAGCCCCGCTACCAAGCCATGTACAATCAAATAACCATACAAGTGAACCACACACAATTTCATCGCCTTGGTTACCTGCTTCAGGATCACTTAGTGAGCAACCGCTTCCCCTTAATACGCCACCTCGGCTGTTCTGTGATCCACAGAAAACTGCGCAGGTCCTACACCATCCGCTAACTCCGCCTCCTGATTTTTCTGCCACACAGATAGTAACTGACATAAAGCTCAGCACTCAAATTCTCTTGCCATCATTTTCGTCTGAAAACAAAGACAAACCTCCCTGTGGTGCTGCATCTGGGCTATTTAACTCTCTAGAGAACAGTGATCTCGCCAGTGCGAACCAAAGTCCTGCACTATCCCCTTCTGCATTACCTTTGCCCAAGAGCAGCCTGCCCAGTAATGCCACAACTCCTGTTCAGAAACAGAAACTGAACGTTGACTCCCTAGACAACCAACTGGGAGGGAAAGGCGTGCCCCAGGTGCCTTCAGTGTCAGTAGTTTTGCAGAAAATGCCCACTAATGTCTTAGCTCCATTCCTAAACAAAAAAAAGAAAACCAGCAACAAAAACGAAGCAATACTCCAAGCTTCAATTTCTTTAACTGTCTCACCTTTGGCAGAGGAGAATAATGAAAAGTCTTCCTCGTCTAGAAACAGAAAAAGGACTCGGAATGGCTATAGTTTACGTACGGATCAGAAGAAAGTGAATTACACCTTTGAAGAGGCTAGCGATGAGGATGACGCATGTAGTAAAGGTTCTGGAAGTTCTCATGGATGGCGTTCTGGGTCGAGTGGAATGGAAAGTGACGCCTCTGTATCAGACGAAGAAGTCGTTTCTGAAGCTGAGGAAGAAGAAATGTCTCCAATCCCTGAAGAACATGGCAAGACCTCGTCCCGCCAATCCAAGGTGGGAAGTAAAGCAGCCAATAAAAACTCTAGCAGAGGTGCAAGAAAAATATACCAGTGTAAACACTGTCCATATACAAGCAATTACTACAGCAATGTGAAGAAACATACACACAAGCATACAGGAGAACGCCCATATTTGTGTCCAGTTTGTGGCAAGGACTTCATGGATCCCTCTGCCCGGAGGCTGCACCAGAAAACGCACTCAAGCGTGCCCGAGTACAAGTGCACCAAGTGTGAGAAAGAATTTTATACCGGTCCCAGCTTGAAGCTTCACCTGCGATCACATGACGGCTTAAGGCCCTTCTCTTGCACGGAGTGTGAGAAATCCTATGCCAATAGGGGTTCATTGCAGGAGCACATGTTCAAGCACTCACCTAATGATAAAGAAAAAACCTTTGCGTGCACGGAATGCAACAAGAGTTTTTTCCTGTCAAGGATGTTGAAGACGCACCTAAGAAGGCACGCGTCATATAAGTGTGATAAGTGTGAGGCAGTGTTCATCCGTAAGTCCATGCTTACATTCCACCAGTTGAGCCACAACGTTACACAGACCTGCGAGAAATGCCTGGAGGAATTTCAGGGAGACCATTTTTGCAGTATTTACAAAGATGACTAGTAAGATAGAGGGTGTGTTGTATTCACGATTGCACATTCTGCGGGGTTGCACTAGGTTGCAGAGGTATTTTACTATTTGATGTATCTTGAATGAAAGAAATGGCATTGGCGGCAGTTTAATGGCAAGCAATTTTCCGTGAAACGGATTTCTCTGGCACAAAGCAACAGGCGCTTATTATCATTCACCATCTTGTACGACTCAAAACAAGGCAGCGGTTTAAATCTGCTGTTAAAATGGGTTTCCATTCACCTCCCTCTTTTCCGTGTTGCAATTCTGTTCTCTGCTAAACACCCGGATGGCTGAGCAAAGCACAGAACGAAAATCTACTTTACTCACTTGCTCGGTTTGGTGTGAACTTGTGGGGAACGCTGAAGGTGTTCGAAGACTTCGAGTTATAGAGAGGAAAAGCTTCAGCCATGACACAAAAGGCTCTAAGTGTAGGTATTCGAGCTTGTGGGATGCTGACCCTCAAAGACCACCCAATAGCAGTGGAAGAGAGGGCTTTACTTTTTTCACAGGGGAGCACTTTCAACTTGACAGGCGTGGGTACTGAGCATTAAGAGGGTGCTATTCCCATCGGATGCCCTTCGTCCCATTGCACCTTTGCTGCTGCATCAAAGGGTCTCCCCCGGCCAGCTCTTGGGAGATTTAACATTTTTGGCCGTAGTAATGATGGCATTCACTGAAGAGCAATTTTAGGGAATATTTTACCATAAAAATGAGACAGGCTGGATTCTGTTCATTTTCTATTTTTACAGCTTGAGTTTCTTAATCGCCCTTTAAAATTAGTATTAAAAATACTGTTCGCAGTTGTGCTCAGGGATTGATTGTGCTTTGTGAATTTGCACTATCTGATCCCTAATTCCACCCAGAAAGTGCATCCGAAGAGCCTGGTGTTCAAAGTGTGCAATCAACAATACTACAAGAGTTCTGTCCCATTGGTCGCAGTGCAGCGGTTTCCCACAAAAGTTGCAACTCTTGTTACAGCTTTTCTGTTTGATTTTGTGGTTACATCAGTTATTACAGCTTTTCTGTTTAATTTTAATGTTGCTAATTGTGAAAACTTGAGTTGCACTCCCTATGTCAACATTAAATTAAAAAAAACGAGTGATTTGGGCGAAATCACTTAATTTACCTGTGCCTGAAAATATGTAAACCTGTTAGGATGATTTAGATATGCACTGAACTCTACACACTCTTTTCAGAGGACGAGGCATTGCTTCACACTTAAAAAACAAATATGGTTTCATTTGAGGATATTTATTTTAGCAGGACCTGTACCATGATAGAAGCTAGACTTTGTACATAAGTTAATAAATTACATGACAAAAAACAGGATTGGGAAATGCCCCTGCAGATTTTTACATAGTGAATGGACTCGTATGATTGTGGCCTGATTATTGAAATTAGAAGCATGCTATTCCATGAGTATGGTGGATCATCCAGTGTTGGGGCAGAGCATCATCCCATATAAGCTGGTACATAAGGCTGCAAATCTAGTGGCCAAGGAGAGTTATTGGGCTATTACAGTGCCTGGTTACCGGCCTAAATGTGAGAGTTAAGAGTTAGTCACTGATGAAGGGAAAGATCATTTCCTACACATACTTCTAACTGCAGATTCCCCCGAGTGTGACTATTGCCTAGGGGTCAGACTGGATCTGGAAAACTAAAAAGCAGTACTCATGCGGCTCTGTGTCTGCGCCATTCTGCTCCACAAGTGACAATGGATCTGCATATAGATGACGCCCGTGCACACTGACTTCAGTTTTTTTCTTTCCGCACATTCAAATGCTGATTCAGAGCTATACTCCTTTAATCTACAATGAGATATTCCGACTTAAATCTCAGTCCTAGAAGAAGCATAATAAATCCAAGCCGGAAGTGGCTTCTCCTCGCCGCTCTATCTCCAGAGAAGACACTAGGGCATCAGTGCATTATCTGGTCTCACATCAGAACTTCTGAGAAGCCATTTCAGAGTCTGGTCCAGATGCAACCCGAATTTCCAGGTCCATCAATGACGTCTCAACAAATTGAGTCCTTTGGGGAGGCCATACTGCCTATCTTTGCCATGCTACAGGTTACTTCTGGGGCAATTTTGAGCCCCAAGGATTTGAAGGAGACTCCAGTGGAACTTCCGCCAGGGGCTTTGCACTTGGTAGTGTCTGTGGTGTTAGCTGCTTCGGGTTCCACACCTGCTTTGGTGCCAGCTTCGGTCCCTGCATCAGTCCCTTCAACAGTGAAGGAGGAGGTGCACCCTTTAGTGGTATCCGAATCCATGTCAAACGTGTCTCGACCGAGACCTCGCTCCAAGCCCACCAGACTTTTGGAAACTCTTCCAATTCTGACCCACTACCCATACTGTGCTAGCGTATACACATACTGCATCACATTTTCAGATTATAACCAGCAGTATGATGATGGAGACCAATTTGTTCGCAATTGGATGCAAACAATTGCTATGAAAAATGACAGGATACTAGTGGTTTGGACACTTCCTGAGACACCAGACTATCCTCTCTCCTGGTCCTACAACAGAGGAGAGTGCATCTTTTGCAGTTGACAAGCTGTAGTGGTCTAGCTCCCCGCAGTGGAGGCTAAGACCTTTGTTCTCACCCTGGCCAACCCCTTACTGAACCTCTCCTACATTTTAATGAGGTTCTTATGTATACACTCTGGGGCATATAGGCAAAATCATGTTCTGGCCTCACAGTCAACAGACAGTTCCCGTGTCGGGGAGACCCAATATCTGGAGAGCTTGGTGGTTTAGGCATCCAATTGTAGGGTTAGCCGTAGTACCTTCTCCACTACTCCAGAATCATAGCGGGTAAATACGCTTTAAAAGCACATGTTTTCTTCTGCCAGCCTTGCTCTATACTCATTGAATGCCAGTTTCTATCTTGGTCGATATTCCCATGTTTTATATGATATGGTCGGTTGCATCTTACCAGTAGTCCCAGATGAATTGGTGGCACGTGGGCAAAAGAATGATGAATTGGAATGCTACCCCAAGTGATTGTCAGTGATTAAATGAATTGCAGACATTCCTCTCATCACCTTTTGTATGTTTGATGTAATGCTCTAAGTGGCCAGAAGTATGCCCAGTTGTGGGTCCCGAGCTCAAGGTGACACCGTTTTTTTGTTGCTTGTGTTCCAGCTCAGGGAGGACATGGCTTTGCATTCCAGGCTGGAATGTTCCTATTGAAGTAGGGTTCAGACTGATGTGCATATTGCTGGGTCCAAACTGAGGTGGCGTGATTGGCAAAAGAACGATGGGCTGCAATGCTCCTCTGCCAGTAGTTAGACTTATTGCAAGCATTCCTTCTAGCACCTCTTGTGTGTTTGAAGATTTTACTTCCGACAAATGGGTCCTCCAAATTATTAATCAGGGCTGCACCCTCACCATTCTTTATAACCTTTCTGCATATCAGAGCAGCACATTTCCATTTTGCAGCAGGAAATGCTTAATCTTTTGTCCAAAGAGACCATAGAGCGTGTTCTGGACTCGAATAAAGGAACAGGGTATTGCTCCCACTACTTCCTTGGTCCTTCACTCTCTCGATGCATTTCTACAGCAGGACAAGTTCAATATGTTAACATTTGGGCCAGGTTGTGTCTGCCCTGGAGACTGGATAGTAGTCTTGGATGTACATGACGCTTATTTCCACATCACCACCCTGCAGGCCCACAGGTGTGGAACACAAAGGGCAAAGAGCATTTTCAGTTTGCAGTGTTCCCCTTTAGCCTCACCAGTGACCTCTAGGTAATCATGAAAGTTTTGGTTACCACACCCCTCTGAGGTTAGGTATTCCAGACTTCACCCACCTCAATGATTGGCTGTTGAATGCAGGCTCACCCCGGGCAGTTGTAGACCACCTCCAAATAACAGCGAAACTTCTAACATTGTTAAGGTTCATTATCATCATGCCAAGTCACACCGACTTCTTCACAGATGCTCCAGTTTGTTGGAGCCATGAGGGATACCCTGTGATTTTGTGTATACCTCCCCACCTACCCAACCCCAGAGCAGAGATCACAGTGTATCAGCCACTATCTTGGATTCAGTGAGAGTGACTGAGACTTCTGGGGCTGTTGGTTGAAAATGCCGGATGGCACATATGGGCTCTGCTGTTAGATCTGAAGCACTAATGGCCTCATCACTAGGGGATCCTGTCAGATTCTATCCAGGTTTCAGAGGAGACTGCAAAGGATCTGCAGTTGTGGCTGCTCGACCATGATTGGGCTCGCCTCGCGCACCCCTCTTCCTACTACACCCAGAGCTGACAGTGGTGATGAACATATTACTTCTGGGTTAGGGATGCCATCTGGGAGTGGTGAAGATCGAAGGGCTCGGGTCTCCGTCGGAAATTGACTCAGTTTGATTAGAATGCGATCTACTTGGCATTGAAGGCCTTCCTGCTAATCATCAAAGGGAGGCTGGTATCGTTTTTCACAGACAACACCTCCATTATTTGGTACTGCAACAAGCGGTGCAGGGTGGGGTCTTTGGCACTGTGCAAAAAAGCTCTATGCCTGTGGTAGTGACTGAATCACTAGAGTATTTCTCTGGTTTTGCACCATCTTGTGAGATCTCTAAACACCAGGGGAGAAAAACTCAGCTACTGCTGCTTAGGGGATCATGAATGGCAACTGCATCCAGAAGTAGGTGTACAGAAGTGGCCAGATCTTTTTGCCACCACCAAGAATGTGCAGTGTCTACACTTTTTACGTCCTGGAGTTCCCAGGAAGTCTCTCTCTCTGATACATATTATGCTTAGAGTTGAGCTCAGGACTCCTGTATGCGTTTCTACCCCTGACTCTCTTGGCTCGAGTTCTGAAAAAGATCAGGAAGAACAAGGCCCAAGCCATCCTAGTGTCCCTAGTTTGGACCAGGGAACTGTGATACCTGGAATTCCTGAGGCATAAGCATATGTCCTCCAAACAAGCAGCCACTTCAGAAGGATCTTCTGTGCAAGGGCGGGTCCTCTATCTGGGTCTCCGCAATCTGCACCTTAATGCACGGAGATTGAATGGTGGCAGCTGATTTAACTTGATCTCCCAACTAAAGTTGTTGATGTCATCTTGGCATCCAGCTGCCATTTCGCAAAATTGACGTGTTCCGGCCCACAGTGAAAACTTTATTGTTTGGTTTTGCAACGGCTGGATGGACCCATTACATACCAAACTGACTTTTTTTTATTTGTTATTACTTTGACCCAGCAAGACCTTGCACTGGACACTGTTAAAGGATATTTATAATCTCTTTCAGCTTTTTTACAGACACAGGATTAGCCTTAATCGTCCAATTCATCTTTTGTGATAAGGGTTCTTAAAGGTTTACAGGATATGTTCCAGCAGAAGCTCTTTGTGATGCTACAGTGGGACTTGAATTGGGCCCTCGCTTTTTTTAATGTCCACCCCTTCTGAGCCCACAAACAATTGCCCACTTTGTCTTTTAACCCTAAAAAATTTCTTTTTTAGTTATGATAACGTCCGCTCGTCACTTGGGTGAGCTGCAGGCACTTTCGATCCCACCATCGTATGCAAAAAAAAATTCTAGACAAACTGGTCTTGAGAACTCAAGCTGCATTCCTGCTAAACGTAGTGACACCCCTTCATGTTGGTCAGGCTATCAACCTTTCTACCTTCTTTGTCCACCTCACTCCTTGAAACAAGAGGAAAGGCTGCATCATTTCAATCCCAGGAGAGCCCTCAGTGTCTACATTTATTGTACCAGGGACCCTCGAATGGACGATCAGCTATTTGTGGGCTTCTCTGAGGAAAGGAAATTAAGGCAATGCAGAAAAAGACTATCTCTAGCTGAATAATCCTCTGTACTAAAATCTGCTATGCCTTAGCTAATAAATGGCCAACTGAAGGATTGAGGGTTCATTCCACTCAAACCAAATCTGTTACTACTGTGCTGACACGCTGAGTGCCTGTCCTGAATATTTGTCAGGCTGCTACTTGAGCATCAGTGCATATGTTCACAAAGTACTATTGCCTTGACAGTAAGGTCCGTCGGGATAGACATTTCGCACAATCAGTCCTGTCAGACTTTTTGATCTGAGCCACTCCATATAGGATCCCCCCAATCATTGTGTTATAAAATGTGAGCTGCCATTGTGAACTTGAATGTGTTGACTGGGAGGAAAGGGTTTGATTCTGCATTAGAGGTACATTTGTAAACAGGCAGTCTGCATGTTGACTTTTTTTTTAAAGTATGATCTCTCAGGAGTATTCCAGACTCTAACATTAACGTATATAACAGCACAGCAGTTAAGTTTCTCTACAGCACCCAGAAGCATTTGAGCTCATATATATCCAGGTTTTGGAATGAGTCGCTCTCCAAGCCTTATTTTCTAACAATGCAGGACCCGTGAAACTTTATTTTCCAAGGCCTACCTCAGCTTCCTTTGTTACCTCACTCCATTATAAGTTTCTCAAAGACACACATTTTGCCACTTACTTTCCATCTAGCCATGTTTCAGGGATATTTGTGTCTAATATTTAAAGCCATATAGCATGGTTCTTAGGTGCATTTGGCAAAACATCAGTTTTTGGGTGCATTGTATGACCCTACAATTAAAATGACTTTTATGCAAAGCTAGGAAAGAAAACATATTGTGGTGATGATTTTGAACTTTCTATTGTTATGAAAATGTGTTATTTTCAAACTCACTACAATAATGTGTAACTTATCGCTGTTGGGGCTTACACCTTTGATATGCAGGATGTGTACACGTCTCAGACTTGATCTCTTAAGCCAAAAAACTATCTTGTGGATGTGAAAAACTGGATCCCAAAAGTATTTCTACTTTGCTTTGGTTCATGGGGTTCTCTAATAAATTGGTTCAAGCTTTAATTTTTCTGATTGGGTTTTCAAGGCAGCACCGGGAAAGATCTGCTTCTTTTATTTATTTAATTGCATATGCTCACATTTTGCTAAATTTTTCTAATTTATGTATTTTATGTCTTTATTTTGTATTTAAAGATTTATGGTTTTTGTAAGAATTTTGCATACGAAAAGTGTGCCCTTTGCAATTGCAAGGGTTTTAAATAAATTATTGAACAAGCTTGAAGAATCTATTGTAGGTTCGCTTAAAAATAAAAATCCACTGAAAAAAAACTTTAGGAGTTGTCGATTTGTATCTGCTGTTCACCTTCTTTTATGGAATCCTGATATGATGCTGTTTTTTTTGGGTCAGGCAAGTGCGGCAGTTCTTGTTTTACAGATTGGGAAAGCCTGGCATCATGGGTTTGTTGCAGTTACTTTAGAGAAGAGTAAAACCTGACAACTTGTACTATGTGTTTTGCGTGTAAATGAAGGTGTAATACTGTATATTTAAATATTTATTTAACTGATAGACGCACACTCATACTTTGATGTCTGCCGTGTTTTTGCTATTTAAGCTGCCAAATATAACATCATAATACATCCACTGGTAAATACTAGCATTACACCACAAATGTATATTGACACATGCCGTTATTTAAAGAAATTTCATCCAGATTTTTAATTTTCCATGCTGTCCGTCTGCTCAGCTGTTGGGCTATATCATGAAAATCAGCACAGTCACTTAAAAACAGCACAATTTTCTGTATTTATCTACTTTTAAATATAAATGCAGACAGAAAATACATCGTCTTCTGTCTGTATTTATCTGTAAAAATCTGTAAAAACGGAAAACGGGGAGCCTTAATAATATCCTATAATAGTAAGGTCTATCACCTTGTTTTTTGCAGCTTCCACAGCGTAGATCCTTTTGACCCAATGGGCGGGATCACAATTCATTTTGACTAGTGTTATTTCATGTCCTTGGTAGTAAGCTAAGGAAGTGTTTGGTGCAAATGCCTTTTCGCATTGCATTATGAAAGAAGGTTTGTGGAGGTGATAATGTGTGACTAGAGTTTTTATTTTTATTTTCTTGTGTTGAATTCCTTTATGATGGTGTTGTTGTGTTTTGTTATGTTGATGCTTTTGTGCTGAATCATTACATTGTGTTGTGGAGGTATACTGTGGTTGGTGGGTTGCAAATTGTTTTGTTGTGCCCTGTTACGTTTTTGTTGTGTTCATTTGCTTTTTGTTATTGTGGTCGCTCTGTAATGTGTTTACAGAAGTTAACAAATGCTGCTACATTTCTAGTCTAAAGCAGCATATTCCTTCTAGAGATTCCAGTAGCAAACAACCATTTACCACGGTTTAGACTGGTGGTTCTACCACAATTTGAGACCCCAGTCAGCCGAATACAGTGCCAAAGATCGTGCCTCAAATTAGCCATTGTAGTGCTAATTTTTTGTCATTTGATTGTGTTTACCGCTTGACCCCCTGTTTTCAATCTCATGTCTAGATTCATTGACTGTATTCACTCCTACCTAACTCTCGTTGTCAGCACTCACCCCAGAAATATTGCATTACTTGTCTGAAGATACTAAGAAATACAAGACTGTCTGCCTGCTCACAGCTGGACTGAGGTACTTTACTCTGTCCTTTCTATTTGAAGGCCTTGCTTTTCTGTCACTCAAAAACGTTGAGCCGCTTAAGCTTTATTTAAGGAGTTGAATGCGTTGTGCACAATTCTATCATCTCCTGTTATGTATTGGGGTTTTAAAAATAAGTACCATAACAAGGTACTGTGGTTGCAGTATCCTTTAGCTTCTTGTTCAGCACAGACTTGTCCCAGTCCTTTTAAATATGGTTGACGGGCCTATCCGCAGCCCCCATTGTTTTTGTCCTTTTCCCTCTAGCTGAGTATTGTGTCCATAAATCATGCTGTATTGTAACCCAGCTGAGTAGCCTACCATAGACCCCCATTTTTGCAGGCTTTTTGAGTCATGGCTGTGTGAAGCAGTGTTATGTAGACCAGTCTTTCTGGAGCACATCGGTTCAATGGTGGAAAAGAATGCACTTGCTAACAGGCAAAGGGTATTGCTTCATATATGTTTGAAACACATGGCTGTCTTTGGTGGAGCAAAAATGTCACCTCTTCGTGTGTCATGTTCTGCTTGAAGAGTTAGGTGAAATGTGTAATAAGTGTGTTGGCTGAATGACCAAAGGCCAGTGGCTTTTAAGAAACATGCCAATTCCGTACCTGGATGCCAGGTTTATTCCATGTATACTGATTAGCAATTAATATATGCAACTGATATTTGACACTTTGTCACTAATACATATGTTATTTTAGCGAAACTTGCTAAATAACGTCTGTAACTCATTTCCCAATGTGTTATTTATAATTAGGGCTCCCGGTTTTATGGTATTTATTTCTTTACCATTTCTGTCTGTATTTATCCATATTTATTTTTTGTACATTTATTTGTACTTATACATATTTAGTTTGTGTTTTATGTAAATGAAGTTGTAAAACTGTACATTTCCATATTTAATTAACTGATAGACACACACTCAAACTTTGATGTCTGTCGTGATTTAGCTATTTAAGCTGCCAAATATTACGTAACCATGCATCCACAAAATATTAGCATTATACCACAAATGTATGTTGACATATCCCATTATTTAACGCCTTAACCGCAACGATTTTTCCGCCGCGGTGCAGGCGTTCTAAAGGGTGGGTGGGGCTCCATCGGCCATTGGCCGACGGCAGCACTAGCCAGGTAGTGCTCCCGTCGGCCAATGGCCGACGGCAGCACGGAACGGGTTAAAGAAATTTCATCCTGTTTTTTAAATTTCCATGGTGTTCATCAGCTCGGCTGTTGGTAGAAAACAGTGTTTCTGTCTGTATTTATCTGCGCAAATCCGTAAAAACAGAAAACAGGGAGCCTTATTTATAATCTATTGAGGTTAGAGGAATCACAGTAAGCATTCAAGAATTTTCTGGATAGAGCCTTCAAGTCAAAATTCTGCTTACAATAACATTGTTAAACCTAGCCAAGTACCAAAAGGAAATCTCTTACCATTATAAAATCATTGCATTCATGAATGACCTATTATGAAATACAGAGAAGCTTGGCATCTTACCAGGTTTTGATAACCAATAACCGTGCCCAAAGTGTAGCCTCCTTACCACTGGTGTTGATCACTCATTCAGTCTCCAAATTCCACCCTTTCTCTGCCTTTTAATTCTAAGTTTGCGTGAGTCCGTTTTGTTCACTGGGACCCTTGCTGTTGTTGATGTCACCACCAGAAACATGATTCCAGAACTGGTTCTGAAGATGCTCAGAAAGACTGTCTGCCACTTAATAACTGCCTTATTGATTTGTCTCACGTACAGTATTCCTTGTTTCTCCCTTAGAATCCAAGGTTATACAACAGTATTCCTCCCCCTTACCCATGCTCCTGTGAGGCCCTAATAGATCCACATCGCTAATGTTCGGTACTGACCATGGCATTCCTGGGATCATTCTTGCCCTCACTGTGACTTGCTTGTTGATTTCTTTTCCATAAAAGAAAAAACGGAGCCCTAGCATCTGTGGGAAAATTGCGAGAATCAAGGAGGATGCCAAGGGTGTGCATGAAGAGAAACTGCGGCGTTGTGGTAAAGCTTTGTAAGAAGAGGTACTCATTTCCAAGCGGACGATTTCCGTTTTCTCAGAATTTCCCTTTAAGTGATTACAATTCATCCAATTGATTACTTGAGAGAGACCGTTCTTAGAATGTGACTCTGAGTTAGAAGAGTTCCTATGGAGTGACAAGATCCCTTATGTATCATCAGCAAATGAGATAATGTAGATCACAAATCATTTGATCAGCTCCAAAGAGGGCGGGCATGTATATATTAAACAGGGCAGGGCTTAGAGACACACCCTGAGGGATGCCATATATGAGTGATTTTGCAGTAGATGTAAAAGCACCCATAATCACAAACTGATTCCTATTTTCTAGAAAAGATTGAAACCAAGCCTTGTATTCCAATATCAGCTAGGCTTTGTGGAAGGATTTAGTGGGCTACTGTGTTGAATGAAGGTGGCATATCTAAAAGCATTAACATTGCGTTGTTTCCTCTGTCTAACATGAATTTTATAGTTTCCAAAAGCTTCCAGGAGAGTAGAATGCCAAGGTCTAAAATCAGTTTGAAAAGGATGAAAAAGATTGTGCTCTGAGAAATTCAGAATATTGTGCATTGAATAACTTTTCCAGAATTGTAGCTGGCGCTAGAAGCAAAATAATGGGCCTAAAATTGGGGTATCTATAGATCAGGGGACACTTCCTAATATACTACAGCAGTAGTTGGGTCAGATTAGAATATTAAAATTACACTATCAGGATCCTCCATGGCATCAAATTTAAAGCATTCCACCACTGGCAAAGATATGGTTTACAAAGTTGCTGACGGGTTGCTCTCAAAGATGTGAGAGCAAGTAAAAAAAAGGTTCCCAATAAAGGCATGTTTCGGCCATCTTGCAGATCGCTAACCTCAGTTCTTGGAGTAGAAGGCACACAAACTGTAATTTAAAGAAGAATAGAAATGTGTCCATTGATCACATTAAAAATCATTATATGGCCAGGTCTGCTCAGCAGAAGGCCCCCTCAACTTCAAAGCGCCTTTGGAGTAGAACCTCACAGCCGTTCTCGACTATGAAGGAACTGCCCCTAGAGGTGAACAGTCATGCTGCAATGTTGAGTTTTGATCTGGCGACTGTAGAGCCTGGTGTGTCTCCAGCTCTACACTATGTGCCAGATTCCATGGAGGAACCTGATGCTGAAATTTCAATAATACCATCCGTCGCAACTGCTGCTGTAGTACATTATGGACTGCCCCCTGATGCAACATATGTTGAAATATTGGCAATTCAAGAATTAACACTTTACGAAAATGATTCATTGAATTAGGCGGCATACGAATGCGCTCAACAGTTGCTCAGCATTACTTCTGGCTTGCTGTTTGCCCGTTTTTTTTACAAGTATCTTTTACTACTGTGAACCTACTTCTGGATTGCTACAGGAATGTTTTCCTC
Source organism: Lissotriton helveticus (assembly GCF_964261635.1). Taxonomy (NCBI): domain Eukaryota; kingdom Metazoa; phylum Chordata; class Amphibia; order Caudata; family Salamandridae; genus Lissotriton; species Lissotriton helveticus. The sequence goes on along the minus strand of NC_136073.1, from coordinate 598,593,171 downwards.
TAAATGTGGATAATCATATTGATTATGCTGTTAAGAAATGGACAATACATTCCTGATAAAACTGTACCGTTCTTTGTGGTTGAGGAATTGCAACTGAATTCTTCTTCTCTCCAAGCACTTCAGGAACATCTTGCTATAAACATCACCTCATATCCTGTTCTGACCTGTGTAATTTGGGAAAAGAATCCCTATCGGATCATTAGACCTACAGCTGTTACCACTCTCTTAAATTTTAAAGGTTTTAAAGCTGATATAATAATACCTGGTTCCTTTACAGATCAATTGGACAGTAAAACTGTCATAAGAATGTTAAAAGATTTACAAGCGCATACTAAATCAGACAATAAAGACCATTATTTAAATGCTAACAGTCTTAAAGAAATTAATTGTTTTAATCACTTCAGCCAGAACTACATACACAGAAGCAGTACTCTCCAAGAAAGGTAGAATTATATTCAATAGGAGCATTGTGGGGTTTCACGCGTATAGCCTTTCAAATATCCAAAACAAATCTCCTTATTTTAACAGTGCTGAGTGGTTAAACCCATCAGCCGTCTACTATACACAAAAGGCAGAAAGGACTCAAAAGAACCTCATTACCAATCAAACATTGATTTATTTCCATAGATTTGTTGAAAGTCTTGCTGTACAAGGCTATAAGTATTGGGAAGAAAATATTGGTGAGAAAAGTACTTGGAGTACAAACGTTTTGTAAAATCGAGGCAAAGAACCCTTATTTGGAGCACGCATGATTCCTAAAGAAATTATTTTTCTAAACTAAGCCATCAGCAGACAACTTGTCTGGGTTTTGAAACCACTAGAGATTTAAATACACCTTCAATTCCAAAAGTCAATTTGACGCAGTTTCCAAAGAAAGAAAAACATTATTGATTCCGAATTAAATGATATTATCCAGTATGGTAATTCTAATTTAGCCATGTTACATCCTGAAGGTATAGCCCTATGGTCAGTTGATACTGATGTACACATCGCAGATCTCTTTCCAAGGCTCCTTTTCTAATTGTCCAGAACCCCGGTTTAATACATGTACACCTGTAACTGTTACCACATACAGTGTAGGTAAACTGTGGCAACATTGGCTAGCACATTCCAGCCTTGTGACTGAAGTAGCACATGTCCACAATTAATGAACATATTGATTTCAATTACTTTCTCCTGGGTCCTCCCCCAGCTAAAGTTAAATGATTCATATTTGATGCAGGATATGCTATTTATGATTGTGTACAAATATTCGAAAAAAGGAGCTGCTTAAAGAAACACCAGCTACAAACACTCTCAAAACCTGTGTATGCTATAAGCACTGTAACAACATCAACCCTTGTCCTTATAAAGAAGACTCACATGTTTCACTTCAGATGGATATTTAGAATTACAGAATCCTCATCTTCTGAATATTGCCATGGGATTAGACTGCATCAGGAAAATTAGCAGTACACCTGCGTGTCAGTGGGTGGCGTTTTTGCAGCTCAGCACTGACATCATTCCGCTCTGGAACTGATGCGTGGAGCTGCATATAAGTGACACCGATGCGCATTGGTGTTAGTTCCTTTCATTCCATGCCACTAGACGCTGACCTGGAGCTACCCCTTCTCTTTAGAAGACCATTTCCTAAATCAAAATACTTTAAACACCAATGTGCAAGGGAATCTCACCTACTAAAACCACAGAGTTTTAACTTTCTAGGGGCTGTTGCAGCAAATATCTGACGGATCCCCACCATATTTGTCCATGGTGCTTGGGATCAAAACACAACTCTAAGACTGGTTCCGACTGCTCCTTGATGAATCTGAAGGCCATTCAGGACCGTGATGTGAAGTTGTACATCGGCCAGTACCAGAAGAGTCCACGCTGTGACCAGTCAAAGTTGAATGGAAGGTCCTGTTCCCGCTTGCGAAGTCGCTCCTGTGGCAGAACTTAATTGCAGTTGAAATCCTCTGTTAAAAATAAAAAGGGGCATAAGCCCGAGTGGAACTCAACTCCTTCTCACCACTCTCAAACTCTTGAGCAGGCGTGAGTTCTAAAGTGCCTCTCAAACTCACTCCCAAACTCAATTTCCTTCAGAGCGGATTCTGATTCCCAAGCTGGGGCAACCCCACTTTCTCGGTGCCTCAGCGATGACAAGCTATGCTGCGCCTGGCATGCTGCCAACTCCCTTTGGTGTGCCCCGGGACGTTCCACCTGGAATTCTGCAGGTGGTTCTACACCAGCTTTGGTACTGACGTTGGTCTTGGTGCCACAACCCATATAGGACCCTGGAGCATCAACACTAATGATGACAGTGGATAAAGAAGCACAGCCAATTATGCTTGTTGGCTCTGAGCTGACACCAATTTGACCACGACTGAGACCACGCCCTGATCCCAGTGAGCCACAGCCTTCTGGCAACCTATAGGACTCTGATCCATTACCCTTGTCTCAAGAAAGCCAGGTCATCCACAATCAGTTGGCACAGTCCGGTAATACCCATTATGATGAAGAGTGCAAATTTCCTGAACCCTTTACTGATGAAAAGTGCTATGATGAGTTGCAAGATGCCAGTGGCCTGTATACTTCACCAGACACTGGGCTTATCGCTCTATCTCTGCCTGCTCCTCAAAAAAGTGCCTTCTTCACAGTAGTCATGTGACCTTCAATTGACCATGATGGAGGTGAAAACCAACTTTCCTCACTGAAGTCTTCCAACCTGGACAAACTAACACTGAGCCCATACTACCTTTCAACGAGGCCCTCACAGACATCCCACTTGGAAAATGAGTAAAGCCTTGTTCTGGACTCCCAATGAACAGGCAGGTAGCACTGTGTCACCACCCTGCCCCAGGCTATCCAGACTATCTAACGCAATATCTGGTGGTGCAGTCATCCACGAGCAAGGTCAACACCAGCGCCTTCTCTACTACTACACCAGATAGAGAATCGAAGCACCTTAAACCTTTTGGGAAGCATATGTTCTCCTGAACCAGCCTGGCCTTACGACCTGTCAATTCCAGTTGCCTACTGGACCACTCTACTCATGCCCTTTGGGAATCATTCTGGTCCTGCATGCTCTACCGGATGACTTACGCCCCATCCTTATTTAAGCCATTCAGGAAAGCCAGAACGTGGCACAAATTCATGATTTGTTGTAAGTTTGATTCTACAGACTGTCTTGGTCAGGCAATTGGCACCAGGGAACACTCGGGACACATGCCCGGATGAGATCAACGGCTTCTCCAGGGATGTTAAATCCGCAAAGCATTAAAAACTTGGCTCTTCTCTGAAGTGTACCTGTAATAGCTTACACCAGTGGATTACATATTAGATGACCTGCATTGGCGCCTTGATGCCCTTGGGCTAAGTTGCGCGATAAAAGACTCCCTTCATTCATTCATTAAGGACATGCCCTTCAATGGCTCTTTACTCTTTGGCAAGAAGGCAGGCTCGGCTCGCCAGCACTTTAAGACAGCAGATCCACAGCGCACCCCTTGGGCCTGTCCGCCTTGGTGCATCAGTTCCACCAGCATTTTTTGCCGCTCCTGGTCTGTGGCAGGGGGATGTATGATCCTACATAGCAAACAGTTACAACGCGTGCTTTTACCACGCCGTTTCTACATCGCAATTGCTGTTACATCGCGTGTTTATTCACCGTATACCATTTCAACTGCAATGTGTTTCCCCCTATGGAAGACAACATTCCTACATATTTGAATACATCGCTTTACCATTACAACGCGTTTGTTTTTGGTTTTTTGTCTCTATATGAGGCTGTAGGGAAACCAGGTGTTTATGTGCCTCCAGCCCCCACTCCATCCACCCCCACCCCGCAAAAAGTTTTCCTCCGCGCACATATGGCAATTAGTATGTATGCTCTGCAGAGAGGCCAAACATCGAATGGTCATGATATCATGGGTGTTCGCCCTCAAAGACAAACCCCTTGACTGATTGAACCGAGCGTGAACTCGGGGATCACTCTGCGCAGCTCGCGCTCCCCCGAGTGCCATTTGTTTTATCGACCGTGAAGGGATAAAAGCCCAGCAATAGAATCTCTGCCCTCCAGATTACACCTGATATCTGCCGCTGCGGTCCAGCCTGCTCTCGTGCAGACTTTAGATTAGGGTGTCATTAATAACGCGCTGCAGATTTCGGAGAGGCTGGGGAAGGTGGTGCGGCGTCTGCAGCCAGGAGCACTTACATTTTGAGATATTTTTATTACAATTATTACACCTCCCCTCATTGATAACCAATGCCTGTTTTTTCAGGGGAAAAAAGCTCGATGACATGTTCCACTTAATAAAAAAACAAAACAAAGGTGGTGATGGACGGAGCGTTGACAATACAAACACTCACCCCCAGTCAACTGATCTTGGTTTAATCCATCACCGTTCTTTAGCTCACTCCGCCACCCCAGTTCAGACATGGCCATATGCAAATCAGTCTGACCCTGTGCCTCATGGGAACAGTCCAGCCCGAACTGCCAAGCCAGATCAGTTGACTGGGGGTGAGTGTTTGTATTGTCAACGCTCTGTCCATCACCACCTTTGGTTTTTCTATGTTCCACTTAATCACTTTCTGCGTATCCAGCCTCTGCACTTTCTTGTTGTCGAGACTTCCTTAATTTGCCTGAGATATCTCCAGACTATCGTCCGCTGTCACCATCAAAACTGTGTTTGTCTGGGAATTGCTGAAATAAGTCCCTTTGGTCAATGGGCCCTCCCTGTGGGATAGTCCTTCAACTCTGTGAGATTGCAGTCGTGGAATATCTCAACTCTTCACAATCCACTCTTCATGACAGTTAAAAGGTACTTCGCTCCAGTTGTGTGTGTAATATACCCAGATTCAAAAGTACTAAGTGTCTTCGCAGTCTGAATGACGTCAGCATACGTCATAGTTGTGTTGAACAAATCGAAAATGCAAACCCCCATATATGCATTATACAGAGACCCCGCAAAAAAAAGCACTATGTGTCTTAGCTTAACATAGTTGTCCAGGCAGCATCTCAGTACTAAGTGCCTTACCTTAACGTAGTTGTCCGGGCAGCTTCTCAGTCTGAGTGATGTCAGCATACAAAGTAATAATGACAACCCCACACATGAAATGCAATCGCAGTCTGAATGACCACTTTATTCGGTTAAGTTAAAACCATAAAAGTACAAACACAAAAATACATACATATATGTGCAAAAATACAGTATAAAGTGTCCACAGTATAATACAATCCGGCAGTAGGCAGTCTATGTGCAAAGAACGTAATACAGTACTGGTCAGGTAAAGTGCATTTACAGGACAAAAGTGACAATACATCCAAGATATTTGATATAAACCTCATTAAAAATACCAATCATAAAAAACAGGTTTAAAAAGATAAAATCAGAAATAAAACCTCATTAATTATGGGCTCTCCTCACGGCTATTTCTCAAGCGGACAGCTGCCATAAGGAAACTGGCTATAAAAAAGATCTCATTAGGATCATTTAGTAGCTGTAAATACAATAAGGCTGGCTTAACTTGGATAAAACCCTTTCTTTTTAGTAAGGGGAAAAGAAACCTCTTCCTGATGTCACTATACAAATCACAGAACATTATTAAATGCATTGTGTCCTGGGCTGAAAAGTTATCACATATGCATGGCCCTAGTTCTTCCAGCCTGCACCACCCCTTGGAGTTCCCTAGCGAAAGGTGAATTAAATTAAAACGGAAGCGTGTAAGGAGTATACGATGGAAAGGCCTGGTCACAGTTTTCAGATAAGGCTCCATCGACGGCGTAGTTTTTAAAAGGTAATGTGCTTTACGTCATAGTTGGGTGTACAAATCGAAAATGCAAACTCCCATATATGCATTATACAGAGACCCAGCATAAAAATAGCACTAAGGATCTTAGCTTAACTTAGTTGTCCGGGCAGCTTCTCAGTACTTAGGGCCAGATGTAGGTGTCCAAATACCGGTCGGAAACGGCCGATTTCGGCCGTTACCGGCCGGTATTTGGCTTTTGACATGTAGGTGGCTCGGAATTTACAGAATCGGTATATTTACCGATTCGGTAAATTTACCGCTTCGGTGTTTTTCCGAATCGGTAAATATAGCGAATCTGTAAATCCATATGTAGGTGGCACAGTTTGCAGTGCCACAGGCCCTTAGGAATTCTTAATTTACCTCCCAATCCTATTTGGGTGGTAAAATACTGAATTCCAGTGTACATGCACATCTGTGCATCTACACCTATGCCATGTGGCACACAGACATGCCCTTAGGGCATGTATGTGTGCCACATGGCACACAAGCCTGCAATTGGGGTGCTACAGGGTGTCAAAGTGACACCCCGTTCCCCCTGCCAGGATTCGGTATTTACCGATTTGGTAAATACCGATTCGGTATTTCCCATTGATTCCTATGGGCTTCAAGGCCCATAGGAATCAATGGGGAATACCGATTGGGTATTTACCGAATCCGTAAATACCGAATCTTACAGAATCGGTAATTGTAAAATAAAAATTACCTACATCTGCCTACTTCCAATTTACCTACTCTTAAATACCGAATCGGTACGATTCGGTATTTAAGAGTAGGTAAATCGGAATTACCTACATCTGGCCCTATGTGTCTTACCCTAACATAGTTGTCCGGGCATCTTCTCAGTCTGAGTGACGTCAGCATACAAAGTAGTAATGACAATCCCCCACATAAAATGCAATGTAAATGCATTCTACACAGATTACGCATAAAAAAAGTACCAAATGTCTTCTCATGTCGGAATGACGTCAGCATACGTCATAGTTTACAAAGTGATAATGACAATCCCACACAAGTCCTCTTAGTCTGAATGACGTCAGCATACATCATAGTTTGTCTTTTACGATTTTGTATTCTGTATTTTGCAAACCTGGGACTACTTACCATTATTTGCGTTGTAAGAGTATTCGATGTGGAAAACCCAGCGATGTAAAAGCATGCGTTGTGGAGACATACTATGTAAACGTTTCCTCAATGTTAAATTTGCGTTGTTATGTAACCGCGCTGTGCGCTCATCGTTGTAATGGGTGTTCCCCATGGCAGGGCCTTTCGTTACCACCAGCATTCACCCATTCAAAAGCCCAGCAGACCCCATCACCTTTTTGTGGCCAAGGTTGTGGTACCCACAGACAACATGCAGCTTAGTACCCCACCCTGTCAGCTACAACAGCCATGAAACCACTTTAGTGTGTCCTTCAACACACTCACAGCAGATGATGGAGGGCAATCTGTCCCTTTTGCAACAGGAAGGAGATGTCTATTTAGCCAAAGGGGCCATATGGGTGGGACTGGAATTAGAAGTAGGCTCTGGTTGCTACTCCATCTATGTTCTGGTGCTGAAAAAGGACAAAGGCCTTCATCCCATTTTAGATCATCTTTTCAATGCCTATTATCCTGATGTTTCAGCCTCTATTCTGGATCTCAATGAGGATGTTTCTGAGGCTGCTGGGACTGATGGCCTACTTCATACTGCTGGTGAAGCATGACAGGTGTCATATGCAGGCTCTGCTGTGGAATCTAAAGTCTCAGTAGGCACTGTATCAGGGGTATATCTCAAACCACATCCAGATTTTGGAGGAGACTGCCAACGCCCTTTAATGTTGGCTGCTGTACCGCAATTGGCTCTTTTGCACTTCCCAGAGTTAATTGTGGTGATTGATGCATTACTTCTGGAATATGAGGCCATCTTGGAGAGGCAGCGATCTGAGGCATCTCGTTTCCAGCGGAGGCCTGGCTCAACATCAGCCTCCTGGATTTGTGGGAAATCTGCTTGGTGTTGAAAGCGTTCATGCCATCCATCAAAGATGGGCTAGTGCAGGTGCTCACAGACAGCAGCACCTCTATGTGGTACTGCAACAAGCAGGTTCAAATCGGGTTGAGGCACTCTTTTTTATTAAAGAAGGAGACTCCTTATCACGTTTGGATGTTGAGAATGAGAAATAAGGAGTCTGGTGTAGACTTAAATCCCTGAAGAAGCAGGGACACCTGCGAAACACATATTGGCTGCAATCATTGAATTTTTTTGTCTGCATTGTGGGACTTTGAAATTGCATGCCATTATTTGCATTATTACTCTTTAACTTGGACTAACACTGCATTGGATGTGTAAGATGATATATGAAGATAGTTGGATTTTATCATTGGGATGAAGATATGAGCTGCCCGTGCGCAGACCGAGAGCTGGCTGCCATATTAGAGGGACCAACCTTCATCCCCTGAAACACTTGCTTCCCCCTTATCCAATATTACATAACTCTCAGAGCTTACCTTACCCAGGCCAAAATAAATGGATATTTCACGAAAACTAATGACCATTGTCCTAGATGTTGTTTAGTAAACACTGATATCCTTCTCATATTGTGGGCTTGCCCATTCATCGTCACTTACTGGCAGTATGTAACCACCCAATTGGCTAAGGGTACTGGGTGTGCAGTAGCACACACATGGGGAACATGCATTCTGGGTTTATTCCGCAGAACAAAGGGCCACCTTCCACTTTATTGACCTGGGGTTATTGACGGCCAAATGCTTAATCACTAGGAGTTGGAAGCTATTAGACCCCCTCCCCACGATAGCATGGACTCGCTCACTACTGACTTGGGCACAGGCTGAAAGCACTCTATTACGTTGGGAGGATACCCTGGGATTATGCAAAATACTGATTGCTGATAATTAGAATGCCATATTACAAGACTTCCAGACCATTTGGAAACTATAGCCACAGCGCCACAGAATCATATATGGCTGATGTGCACAGAGTATGAGGTGCCAGGCCTCCCCCGTTCGAATATCCCAGGTTCAAGAAGCTACTTGAGAGGCAGCATGAAGGACATCACACTTTGTGGGTAAGGAGGGAGCTAGTGGTGATCTAAGTTGAGCAGAGTTAGAAAACCTAATTCACACTCTCGTTCCCCATCACCGCTAATCCCCATGGCTGCTCACCATTACCTATAACCGCCATTACCAGATCTCCTTCTCAGTGGCAATACATGATTTGCATCTTGATCTGACAGCATTGCAGGCCCAACTATGGAAACCGGTGCAAAACGGGAAATGTTATCAAGACTACTCAAACCAACTATGCTATATACCACCCCATCACAGAGCTCATTTTGTCTCATCTGTAGCACTATTAAATGCTCTTTTAAATGTATTGTTGAAATATGTATGGCAAATGTTACTGCAGTGATGTTTACCCATACCTTGTACCTGTATTTTGTCTTATACCTTTAAAAACGAATAAGATTGAAACGGGAAAAAAAGATCGCTGGATTTTATGATTTACAGATATGTGAAAATACATTACTTTTTGTAATGCAGAGATTTTGGAATGGTTTTGATATTTAGGTTGGTGGAACTTTCATAATATCCCTCTCTGAAATCTTTGTACTATACTTCATCTCCTGTTGGATCAAGCTCTGTATAAAAATTTGCTACACATGAACCAGGAAGCATCCCACAGAAGGCTTACGGCCTCATGCTCATTCTACCAGAGTCAAGACTTCTAGCACTGCATCGGCACATAAAGTGCCTGTTCAGGATATTTGCCAGGCTGCTGCGTGGGCGTTGCTTCATATGTTCATATGTTCCCCATATGTACTACCTGGACAGCCAATTATGTTAAGGGGCCACTTTGCTTGCTCAGTCTTGCAGGACTTTTAGGTTTGAGCCAATTCACAGATCCACCACTTGTGGGGTACTGCTTTGGTATCTATTAAAAAAGTAAGGAATCTGCAGGTAGATGTATCCATCTGAAGAACATGTTTCCTACCTTTGCTAATGCTCTTTCTGGCAAATACTCTGCCTAACCACACATTTGTCACTGATATTCCCATCCTCCCCCATCTGTGACCTGGGTTGCTTTCTCCATCTTAAAAAGTCCCAGGTCTAGAGATCAGCACACTAGCCAATCAACTAATGTGCTCTGTGTCTGGTGGCATGGACAGCTTTGAACGCAACTGACGTCAGTGCACATGTCTGGAGCTTATATGTGGCTTTGCACACCAGTTCCGGAGCAGAACATCATCGGTGCAGAGGTTCATGATGCCACCAACCGCCATGTATTGGTACTGCTAAAGATTTCCAGTCTGACTGGGGAATATTCAAAAGGTGAGAAATCTGCTGTTTAGATACAGTACCCACCAGAAAGAGGATTACCAAAGGTAAGTGACTTGTTCAACATAGACAGGCTCAGCTGCAAGCCATTACATAGCTAAATGTGGTGCTACAGACTCTAACATCTAACAAAGTGTCTTGGCAATTAATTAGCAAGAGTGCCATTATCAACTCCTATTATTTGACCTCCACACAAAGAATCATAGCTAAAAAAGAAGCCACCTATGCCCTATTAAGTATAGAAGAGATAGAAGATGTCATGTTTTCTGTAGACGAAGTCCCATAGCATGTGGCTCCTACATAGAATATATTTCTTATTATTATTACCTTTTACTTTCATGAGTGTCGGAATCCTTGGGTTGGTATGAAAGATTGCATAAAACCTTCCTCCATTGCATGTGATAATTTCCGTTTGAATTCTAATGTTCCACACAAAACAACCCCACATTCATAAGTACAGTTGGATGTTCCAGTCCTCTAGGTCCAACACTCCTCTACAATTCCATCATTCTGCAGGTGAAGCCTGGTGTAAGCTGTAAATTATTAGCAGCACCTGTTTTATCCATTCCAGCATACCATATACTTCTGAATAATGGTTTCTATTTGTTTTTGTTTTTTATTTCAAAAGATTTTATTGTTATAAATAAACAAATGAAGATACAGAATGTAAATAAAGTGATACATTTGTGAGCAATATAACAGACCATCAGAAGATGACATCCAATAATAAAACATATGAAATGCATCCATATATAATAAATAAAAGTAGTCTGCTAGAAATAAAAATAGGCATTCATGAAGATCAATCAGCTTAGCATATATGTAAACCATTCACAAATGTATCACTGTCAGTTGATATAATCAGAAGAAGAAAAAAGCAGAAAAAGAAGGAAGAAAAACGAGAGTAAGAGGGAGCAGATGGAAAAAAGAGGATACAGAGAAGAAAGAGGGGAAAAAGGAAAGAAGGATTTCCCAATGAATAAACCTTAGAAATAAGGAATAAATGGTTTCTATTTGTTAAAGTACAATCTATACCAGCAGTGAAATGAACATTGGCCGATCATATTTGTTAACTGTATCAAAAACCCTAAAATGCTATGATATAATCTTGTATCAACTCCCCAGAAAAGCTCTTGAAAATGTTCCTTTGCCCACTATAGATATGGATGATATGTGCCTTGATAAGTTAAACAAACTTGTTGTGGTCTTAATGTAGAAATAGGTCCTCTTGACATCAGCGGCAGAAAACTGTGACTTACACACAGCCTGCGCTGCATGCGAATCAAAGATTACTGCAATCCCACTATCCTATAAGAACTGAAACTGGCATATTGATCGGCTTCACGTTTGTTTGTCGGGTTTCCAACAATTCCTCTGTTCATTGGCTGTGACTTTCCAGAGATCCAACCAGCAACATGAATTTCGGCTGTCCAGAAGAAAAGCAGTGAGGTGAAAATGTGGCATTCTACCTCTGTTTTGATTGGCTGACTGAGTGAGAAATGGACTATCCCCCAGATTCATCAAAGTCCCGTTTTGCGAGTCCTTAATAGCGATTATTAAGGAATCGCTATTAAAGACTTGCAAAACGGGATTCATGTAGAAATCTCAATAATTATAGCGATTTCTACTGCCTCCTTATTTGCGATTCGCTAATTGCGAATCGCAAATAAGGAATGGCTTTCCCATTCATTCCTATGGGCCTAAAGGCCCATAGGAATGAATGGGGAGTCATTCCTTATTTACGATTCGCAAATAGCGAATAGCAAATAAGGAAGCGATTTCAAGGGTGCCAGGGTGTCCAAAGGACACCCTGTAGCACCCCTGAAATGCTCATGTACACTGGTGTTGCGCACACACATGTCCAAAGGACATGTGTGTGTGTAACATACAACTTAGAAAAATGCACTAAATTGCATTTTTCTAAGTTTTCGCTATTTACCACGAAGTCAGACTTCGCGGTAAATAGCGGCCCCAGATTGCGAATTCGCAATTTTTAAATGGTTCATGAATTGCATTTAAGGAATCTCTAATTGAGATTCCTTAAATGCAATTATTCGCCTATTCGCGATTTCTACAAATGTGATTTTTGCATTTGGGATGATGAATCCCAAATGCAAAAATAGCGCTCGCAAAGGGCCAGATTCTCAGAATCTGTCCCTTTGCGAGCCGTTTTCGGCTTGATGAATCTGGCCGTATGTTATTTTGTAAATTAGATGCTTCACAAGTCAGACTAGTCTTTCGATGTATGAACTGTTTGCAGGAAACAACCTGGAAGTTCCACTACAGATTGCCCCTGAATTCCTTCATCAATGTGAAACAACTAATTTGGCTGCTGAAGTTTCACAGAGCTTCTTGCCAAGCACTGTCATTGTCAATAATAAAGTTTGCTCAGCATGATCGGTCATCTCGTCCAGTAGGAACCAATCTACTAGGGATGTCACAATCTGTACAAATACATCTGCCCATCTCTGTACTAGCAATTGCCCAGCTGAAAACTTACGACCATGTTTATGCCACTTAAAGGATCACAACTTATGTGACAAAGATCCAAGCATATGGAAATGGCAAAACTCCATAACTGATTAGGATGGAATAAACAAAGGTCAAACCGCTTTCCACCCTGAAAGGGAATAGACTGTTACTGTTTTTACGATATCAAATGACGAAGAATGTACTATAAGGACAGTTTGTACTCTTTTGTATTTTTTTCAATTTTTCTTATCAATGCACATATAATAGTTGAGTTTGCTTTTTATAATCATATAGTTTTAACATGCTTATGATATAATAGAGGTTTTAAAAAGCAGTTATCTCAATTAAAAATCCAGGGATGTTGCGAACACTGTTATAGTCCCTATCAAAGTCTTCGTTATTTTCATTCTGTGTTTGCTGTGAAGTTTTTAGTCTCACGCAGAAATGTGGACATCTTGTTTGCTTACTATCTATTCTAGGCTGAAGTATTTTAGTGTTTTTCAGCTATGGGGGCTGCCATAACATCATGGACGTTCACTGTAATAGCCGACATGTTTTATTCTTGTTAGTTATAGTTATATATAGTATAATATAATCAATAGGTAGGCATGGGCAGTGTGGCCAGGGCCTCACACTCAGCCCACCAGCATTGGGCCCCTCACTGGTGCTGTGTCCTGTTGTTTCCCTGACGATCCATTTTAAAGAAAGGTGTTGCCTTGCACTTAGTGCCCATGGGGGGGGGGGCCTCCCCGGGCCTCTCAGGGATGGTGTCTGGAGGCCCAGGGGAGGGAGACACTTCCTCTTGTCCCAATTGCATGGAGACCCATTCACAGACACTGCGGGAGGCCCATTGTCCAGCATTTTTGCGCCCCATCAGTTTTAACTTTTAGCCCACAAGCAATTCTCACACCTATCGGGCTGAAGGTGTGAGAATTGCTTGTGGGCTCAAAGTTAAAACTATGGGGGCGCAAAAATGCTGGACAATGGGCCTCCCGCAGTGTCTGTGAATGGACTACTTGCAAGGGGCCACTTATCTACATTAGAGGGGCCTCACACATTCCCTTTTAACCCAGGGCCCGCAAATCCTAGAACCAGCCCTGGAGCTGAAGTGAGGTATGGCCATGCATGATGGCCATGTAGTCGCAGCCCAGGGAGCTCCCGTCAGCTATTTCTCGAATCCGTTGTTATCCTGGGGCTAGGCTGCCACAACTGACATATTTTTGCCTGGTTTGTGCCCCTGACACCTGCCAAGAGGGTGCGGAGCGGGCTGGAGCGCCTGAACACGGAGGACTGGTCAGGTGCAGCCGGGGAGCAAGCCTCGCAGACGTGCTCCACACTAACAGGAGCTGCCCAGGGGAGAGCCGGTTCGGTAAGAACTCTCCAGGCAAGACTGAAGGAGTGCCCTACCTTAGCGGAGGTTACAGAAGCTAATACCGGGAGCTGAACCTCTCCCCATCAACAGGCGGGGCGCGCTGAGGCCACGCCGGCCACAAATCAAATGAGTGTTGCTGAGCAGTAGGGTCCTGGTGAAGCAAGGTGGAGACGTGCCCCAGGAGCTTACACAGACATGCCAACCCTCCCGATTCAGGCGGGAGACTACTGATTTCAAGGCTAGTCTGCCTCCCGATTCCTGCAAGCAAACCTGATTCCTCGGGGGTTTCAGCTGACAGGGCTTGGTATTGTGTAACGTCTTATTTCCAGCAATAGCCAGAGTGGTGATGCAGGGGCTCTAGAAGCGGTGAAAAGCCAGCAAAGCCTCATTAACAAACAAAAGGCCTTTTAAAGACCTGTGAAGTACTCGGGCGGCTGTGTGTGTGCCAGGGAAACTGATCAGCTCGGGCTGGCAAACAGGGGAGGGGGGGGGGGGGAGTATGCACTGCCAGCAACCTGCCAGGCCAGTGCACAACACTTGCATCACCCTCTCTCTGCCTGCCATTGCGCTCTAGGCTTCTGAAAGGTAAGAAAGAAACATGCATTTACGTTTCAAATGTCAGATCCCGCAGCAACACACTTCCAAAGCCCATACATGACAGTAACCCGATTCAAGGCCCCATTCTCCAGATTTTTTTTTTAATCTCCTACTTTGCTCTTCTGAAATGTTGGCATGTATGTTACTATGAAAGATGATCGGCCCGTTCAGCCCTACACAGGGAGATCCTGAAACGACCCGTTGGTCTCAGGGGCTGGAGCCCGGGCTGAAACTTCTGCCATGCTCACTCGTAAGGAACAAAGGGGTTTTTGTTTATTGATTGCCAGTGGCTGACACCTGGGCCCTTGGGGGGAGCACTTCATTTGGATCAGCCATGGATGGGGTCGCACAGCACTTGGTGAACTTGCACTTTCTCCTGATTGAAAGGGGGATTTAAGGTCCCCTCACTTTTTATTGAGAATTGGGCCCCTCTAGTGTGTTGTGATAACTCAGGTACAGGTGCTCTGACAGTGGGTGCTCATCTGATCAGCACCCTAAGGACTCCCAGCTGATTAATTCGCCTATGCATGGATGCCATGACCCGTTGGGCACCTGATAGCACATGGTGAGGCTTGGGACGGGCACCCAACGTCTGGGTTGCTTGACTGGACTGGACCCGAGTGAGGCACTCTGAGTACAGCCCTTGCGGGCTCACAATGGCGAAAGACAAACCAGCCAAGGCAGTGCAGGCCAGTAAAATAGATAACAACTTTCTTCCATTCCCTTCGGAGGGTGCTGTAGGAGAACAGGCCAAGCAGGTTTCCTATGTGGAGCCGCGGGCCCCCACGATGGTTGAAATTATTGCAAAATTAAAGGGTTCACACGAGGTTATGCTTGTTAAAATAGACACAGTGGCTGTAGAAGTAGGCCTGCTCCAAGTAGAGTTTTGCAATATTTCTGAATGGGTATGCAAAGCTGAAGGCTATGTTGCCGAACTCCAGCAGGAGGTCGTGGCTCTCGAAAAGACTGTAACCACGCTCAGCTCTCACTCCCCATGTATGGAAGACGGACTTGAACATGTGGAACTGGAGGAACAACCTTCGTTTTGTGGGCTTCCCCGAGCAAGCCGATGGACAATCTGTGGAGCTTTTCCAGGAAGAATGCATAACGACTAAGCTGAAACCACAGAGACTTTCTAATTTCTTCACTATAGAACATGACCATCAAGCATTGGGGCCTGTGGCTAGACCCGGAGCTGTGCCAAGTGTCATCATAGCTCACTGTTCAACTTTAGAGACTGTGATGCGCTCTTACAAACATGGCAAAGTCCATGGGTGCCACAATTTCAAGGTAGGAACATTATGATCTTTCCAGACTATACTCATTAAGTGCAGGAATTCCGCAGGTGCTTCATGTCCACAAAAAATGCCCGAGGGAACACGAACTCCGCTATAGCGTTATGTTTCCTGTGAAACTGAGAGTGCAATTTTAGGGCAAGGTGTTTTTCTTACTAAGCCCGGAGGAGGCCAATAACTGGCTGGACACACTGGCTGGAGTGAAACGGAAGCCATCTTTGAACTGCAAACCGAATGGTAGTGGTGCAAGCCAACAGTCAACACAAACCCACTGACATTCTGCTGAATCGGAGTCCTGCAATGTGGTCCACCAGACTGGGAGGATGCTAGTTTGCCCTCAAGGAATGCTCGAGGCCACTAATTGTGTGCCTTGACACCCATGAAATGCTCTGGATGCATAGGGGGCCTATGAGTATCTGAGCGACAGAACTGACCTGGGATTGTGAGGAATCGCGGACTCCAGTGCCTTCCTCATTCCAAATAGTCTGGAAACTACAATTCTCCTGAAGGCATCTGGTTAGAGGCTCACGGGATAAAAGACAATGACGCACAATGATTTCCGTGCGTAATTCCTATTCTGTTTCTGTACGTCCAGGTGATCCACGTTCTCGGATTTGCATCTTGAAGTTTCCATCGGCTGAAGGAGAAATATCTGTTCGGAGGCAGCGTTTTCCTAAAAAATCGTGCCTTAATTGTGGTTCCCGCAATCCTGCTGTAAGGAAGGGGGAAATTTGGCGGAGTGGTTCGCCTCCCTTGAGCGGAGTCTTCCACATTTCTGGATCCTTATTGTTTGGAATACGGAAGTGAAACATTCAGAGATATTTACTTCCATCTGGGTAACCACCCAGCTACCAGGGGTGATGATTCTGCTGTAATCATTGGTGGAGTAAACAACTTCCAGATTGGAAGTATGGTGATTTACATTAGACCCAGGCACGCAACGCCCATTAGACTCAAAGGGCTTCAGTCCCCCCGTCGTGTGTGGCAGCCCCGGATAAGACAGCTTCCCGGGCACACACACAGCTGCATCCGAGTACTTCACAGGTCTTTTAACCCCTTTGATGCTTATGACGAGCTCAGCTCGTCATGAGGCACAGTGGAGCTGTGCTCATGACGAGTAGAGCTCGTCATAACTGCAGCGGAACGCCCACACGGGGCTAATTCCCCTCCTGTGCGGGCGTTCCACAGGAGTGGGCGGAGTCATGACGAGCTCAGCCCGTCATGAGCACAGCTCTGCTGTGCAGCATGATGAGCTAGGCAATACACGAGCACAGCGGCGCCGTGCGCGACCCCCTGTTCCCCCGCACCGCGGGAGAATTAGCCCCTCATGGAAGGTGTTAAAGACCTTTTGCTTGTTAATGAGGCTTTGATGTCCCCACTGCTTAGAGCCCCTGCAGCTCCACTCTGCCTTTTGCTTGAAGAATCAGCCCCCCCGAAATTGTTTCTAAGTCCCCCCCCCCCCGAAATTTGACTCTAGTTGCGCCTCTGATTAGACCCCTTGTTTTCTTTCGTTTTTTCCTTTATTTATCATTCCACAAACATTGCCTTGGCCTTTCTGGGAGAATACCTCCAATTGGATTAGTGTTCAGAGGTGAATGTGAAGATAAGGAGGGGGCTACAAGACTACGACTATAAATCAAGGATTGCCCTATGTCTAGAAGTTCCTCTTTGGTGTTCTTTCATTTCTTGGAGTAGTAACTGAGCATTTAAGTTTAAGTTTAAGTTTAAAATATTTATTGAGCGCAACATACACCTGGGCGGTTTCTTGGCGCTAAAGTAAAAGGCAATCAACTGAGCGGGAACAGTAACTAAGACGGCAGCTGGAAGAATAGTCAGATTACTAGGGATGAGCTTGAGGAAATAAGAAAGTCTTCAGGGCTTTGCGGAAGGCGGAGTAATCAGTGAGGGACCTAAGATAAAAAGGGAGAGAGTTCCAGAACATGGGGGCAAGAGTGGAAAATTTTGTGCCACCCAGTTTCTTTTTCCGGTAACGGGGCACAGCTAAAAGAAGTTGTGCCGAAGAACGGAGGTCTCTGCCAGGGACATAGGCCTTGATGGCCGAAGATATGAATAGAGGGGCCAGGCCAGTCCTGGCCTGGAACGCCATGCAGCCTAGTTTAAATAGGGCACGTTCCCGCACCGGGAGCCAGTGAAGGGTCTTCAGGAGGGGAGAGGTGTGGTGGAATTTAGGAAGACCAAAGGCAAGGCGAGCAGCCTGGTTTTGCACTAATTGCAATTTCCGGAGGCTGTACTGAGGGATGCCATTGTACAGAATGTTCCCGTAGTCCAGGCGGGACAGGACCAGTGCGGACAGAATGAGCTTAAGTGCAGGGAAAGAAAAGAAGCGGGAGATAGAACGAATAATGCGAAGAGTAAGAAAGCAAGAAGAAACCACAGAGCCAATCTGGGAGTGCATAGTAAGTTGATTGTTTAACTTAATACCAAGAGTCTTAACAGAGGAAACAGGGATGGGAGGAGAGCCAAAAGAAGGGGGCCAGAAAAGAGAGTTCCAGGGACTGGAGCAACCACCCGTCACCACAAGCTCCGTTTTATCGGGATTGAGTTTCAGGTGGTTGAAGTTCATCCAGTCCCTGATGAAAGATAGAGTAGATTGGAAATTTGAGATAGAGTCAGGAGTAGGAGAAAGATTAAAGATGAGCTGGAGGTCATCGGCATAGTTATATACCGAGACCTCCAGTTGCTGTAGAGCAAAGATGAGCGGAGCGATATAAAGATTAAAGAGTAAAGGAGAGAGAGAAGAACCCTGGGGAACACCGCACTGGACCTGGCAGGGGGTAGATGAGAACTCCCCAAGATGGACCGCCTGGGTCCGGTCCCTCAGAAAGGACGAGAGCCAGATGAGGGCTGATCCTCCTATGCCCGCCGCCCTGACACGGGAAAGCAAGATGGAGTGATCCACCGTGTCGAAAGCGGCGGACAAATCAAGAAGGACCAGCGCCTGAGATCTACCGGCATCCATACCCTCTCTGAGGGTGTCTGATACTGACACCACCACTGACTCTGTCGAGTGCCTAGGCCGAAATCCCGCCTGACATGGAGCCAACCTACCATTCTCCTCGGCAAAGGAGCTGAGTGCAGATGTAACGTGCCGCTCCAGCACCTTCGCCAGAAAAGGGAGAAGGGAAATGGGGCGATAGTTAGCCATCACGGAGGGGTCGGCTCCCGGCTTCTTCAGTATAGGGACGATAGAAGCGGCTTTTAGCAGTGGTGTGACAACCCCTCGTGCCAGTGAATCATTAAGGAAGCCCAGAGGGGGCGCCGGGCAGGCAGTATAAATCTGCCGCAAGATGTGAGCCGGGCATATATCGAATGGGGAGCCGGACTTAATTTTAGGGAGGAGGGACAAAAAGAGTTCTTCAGAAAGAAGAGGAAGAGAATTAAAAGTAGCTAGGGGCAAGTGAGGGGGGGAATCGACAAAAGAAGGAGAAGAGGGGGGAATGTTAGATTTAATTGTCGTGATTTTATCAACAAAATAGAGATTCAATGAATCGCAGAGTTTCTGGGAGGGAGGGGGCTTGAGTGTGGTCCGGTCGGAGAACGCCAAATCCTGGGTAATGGCGAAGATCTCCTTAGGTTGATTCACGGCAGCTAGAATTTTCGCCGAGAAGTAAGCTTTCTTGGCCTCCGTAATTTTTTGTTTATAGGTCCCCAGGAGGTGAACGTAGCGGGCCCTGGTATTCGGGGAATAATCCAGTCTCCATTTGCGTTCAGCCCTTCGCAGCATAAGCTTCTGTAGGGGAGTGGACAAAGGAAATAAAATTAAGGGAGAGAAGGGTTTCTGAAAATTCCTTAGATGACACACACTCCTTAGGGTCCGAAGGCCAATAATTAAAGTCCCCGAGGACTAAAACCGAGGCATAATTGACCGCCAGGGTGCCAAGTAAGTCTTGGAAGGCAGGGAGAAAGGAAGGAGTAGATTGAGGAGGACGGTAAACTAGCACTATGGCTATATGGGAGGAGAGGGAGGAAGAGCGGACCACCAGATAGTCGATTCCGCCCAGGGAGGGAGAAGGGAGGACTTGAAACTGGAGGTCAGAGCGGGCGATAAGAGCAACGCCTCCACCCGCTTTCCCGCCAGGGCGGTCTACGCGGATGGCATAATAAGTCGAAGGAAGGGTAGCAAGTAGGGAAGGGAGGGAAGCTTCGGTAAACCACGTTTCCGTCAACAATAGAAGGTCGGGTTTGTCAGTATCTAGAAGAGTGGAGAGTTCATGGTAATGTTTGACGGCAGATCTCGTGTTGAGTAGTATGATAGATAAAGGAGGAAGATACGAGTTGCAGGTGGTAGGTAGGGCGGGGGACGGCAGTGACAGGAGAGGGGGAGGGCAACCAGATGGGCAGGCATGACAGGGGGAGTTACAGCCCAGCAGTGCAATCCGGTGGGCAGAACGGGGATCGAGGGGCCAATGGCCCCGCAATCGGAGCAAAGCCGCGGAAGAATATTGGATGCAGGAGCCAGGGGTAGTGGCCCCTTGCCCCGGACTGCCGCGGACGGGCGCAGACGGGCTTAACTCTGGCGCAACTCCGGCGCGCCTACGTCGCGCCCGCTGCGCTCGTCCGCTGCGCTGACGCATGAAGAGCGTCTATATAGGCCGTGACGCGTAGGGGAGGAGTCAGGGGGCGGGGTGGGGTAAAGTTAAAATCAAGAATGCCGGTCGCCGCTCTGAATCAGCGGGACGGTGATGGGATCCAGGCGAGCTGCTAGCAATCAGCAGAGAGATATTAATTAAAACAGGAGTCAAAGTGTCAGACCAGCGCTCAGCGCGATGCCTTCCGCCCTCTGCCACAGGGCTTGGACAACGCGCGAGGCGAAGGGGCGGAGCCTATATAGGCCGTGACGCGTAGGGGAGGAGTCAGGGGGCGGGGTGGGGTAAAGTTAAAATCAAGAATGCCGGTCGCCGCTCTGAATCAGCGGGACGGTGATGGGATCCAGGCGAGTTGCTAGCAATCAGCAGAGAGATATTAATTAAAACAGGAGTCAAAGTGTCAGACCAGCGCTCAGCGCGATGCCTTCCGCCCTCTGCCACAGGGCAAGGCATTTCGACAAGCTCCTTTACAAGGCTCCCCTAGTCTCTTTTATGTTTTACCTTTTTTGCTCTTTTTTTTGTTGTATGAGGTTTGTATGGGTAATAGTCAAACCTATCTCAAACGTTGTATGTGGTGTGGATTTGGGGCGTCTGCAGGAAAGGAAGGAGTTGATTCTTTCTGCTTTGATCCTACAGGCATCAGCAGGGGATAAGTTATTGAAAGTCTTGGCGTGTTCTGTGGAACTCCAGGAAGCTTGGTCATCCTTGTTTCTTAAAGGATAATTTGTGTATAGGGAGACATACATGAGATATGCACAGTGTTAATGTGTATTTTCTTGTTTTCCACGGGTTCAAATTCCCTGCTGTTCCTCCTCCCATTACCCTTTCCTGCTCACCCTTAGGCTCTGTGTGATATTATTCTCAGAGTTGGGGATAACAGGAGAGGGACCCCTTTGTGCATCATTCCGATTCTAAGGAGTGTGGTGTTAAGAACCTGACAGGGTTAGAATATGGGAAACATCCTTTACAACGAAACTTTTACAACGCAGTGCTTTTACAACGCAGGTTTTACAACGAAAACCATTACAACGCATTGCGCTGGGGGGGCGCTCTAGGATAGGGAATAGGTTTAATTTACTATCCAACACCTTCCCTAGTGTCCACGGGGACTGGAGTTGGAATAGTAAATTAAACTATTCACTATCCAGCACCCCAAAGCCCTATGCGTTGTAAAGGTTTGCGTTGTAATACTTGCGTTGTAACAGCATGTGTGGTAAAAGCATGCGTTGTAACGTCATACATCCTTAGAATATGCATTGTATTGATTTTATGTTTTGCTCCTTGTTTCCCCAGCTTTGCTGTGCCTTGACATATGTTTTCCTCCTTGCAGCTCCTTGATGTATATTACAATGGACATTTTGAGGCCAGATCCCTAACATTGTGTCTTGTTGCTATGGTGGGTGGGGGCAGATCAATGAATCGTAAAAAGTTTCTTTTCTTACTTTCTTGCTGCTGTGACTCCCCCTTGATTCAAGACGGTGATCAGAGCCATGGAGGGTTGCGGTCCCGTTTGGGTGCTTTGAGTGTCTTTGCCTTGCCACCCCAGTAAGATGCTAGGCCCTCAACTTGTTTCAGTTAAAGACGTTGAGGTTTTTGCCTCTCAGGGGGAATGGGACAGTGAGCGATTCTTGTTGCCCTGGATGTTTGGGGCCCAAGTTATTCAGACTCACTGCCTTTGGGTAGGTGGAGGGGAGGTTCTATGGGAGTTATTGTTTTCGGATGTTGAACCTGTTCTGTGATTAAGCTTGCTCTATGATGATCAGTCAGGGTGATTAGTATGGTGCTTGAGTGGGGGTGTGAGGGTGCTTTGCGTGAGTGGTGTGTGGTGCGATGTGAGCGCACAGCTTCTCATGTTGTTATGGTAACTGCTTGGATGCTAATAACATGGAACGTGAGTGGATTGGGTCAACCCACAAAACAGCACAAAGTGTACTCATGTGGTGTTTCAGTAGGATAATCACACTTGGGGGAGGGGATTGTATTCCACAGCTGCGACGGAGGTGGAGAGGTTTGATACAAATGCTACATCCTACTCTAGCTACGGCAGAAGGTGCTGATTTGGGTGCCTGGAGTCCCTTTTGTGGCCTAGGGGGTGAGACTGTAATTCTGAGGAAGGGCATGTTATTGTTTCTGGTGTGCTGGATGCTAGGGATGTCTGCCTGCTGAATATTTATGCTCCAAATGTGGATGATGCTGACTTCTGAACTGTTTTGAGCATAGCAGCTGAGCATTTTGGCCACATAGTAGTGCTGGCTGGTGATCCGAAGTGTGTGCTGGATGGTAACTTGGACTGTCTCTCCCCGAGAGTGGATACAAAACCTGCAATGATCAGCACATTGAGGGAGGCCATGGAGAGTCTGTGTTGAAGGATGTCTGGAGAGTTAGATTTCCTCAAAGTAAAGCTTATTCCTGTTACTTTCCCGCACACATAGCTGATTGGATTATTGCCTGCTGTCTGGCACCTTGGCTAATGCGGTGACAGATGTTTCCTATCTGGCAAGCTACTTGTCAGATCACTCCCCCTTGTTAATCGTGTTCCAAATGTGTAGAGTAACTCCTAAGATGCCACTCTGGATAATGAGGGTCAAGGCACTGGTGGACCGGTTTTAATGCATGTGGTGACTGAGTTACTAGATCATTATTTCTCAGAGAACTGGGGTAATATGAAAGCCAGGGCCAAGAAATGGGATGCTATGAAGGTAGTGCTGCAGGGGGAGTGTATGAAAGTGTCCTATGGCATGAAACAACAGCTCTCTAGGTTACTAGACATTCTGGAGAAGGAACTTGGGGACCTGGAAGAGAATGTGAGTACACAGCCGCAGCAGCTTGCAGAGTGGAAGGAGTGTAGGCGTGTGTTGATGGAAACTTGGAATCACTTAGACATGCTTGTACTAGCATAGGCACGGCCTCCACGTGGAAGGGGAAAGGCTAGCAGGATGCTTGCCACTCTTCTCTGCAGCGAGGCACGCTGCCCACCTGTGGTGGGAGTTCGGAGTCGGCAGGAGCAGGAGGTCTTTACTCAAAAGTAGATAACAGATGTCTTTGCTGCACATCTCCAAAAGGTATATGCTGCGGCGGCTAACCCGCTGTCAGAGGTGGGAGAGGCTTACCTTACCATATTGCTAATGGTCACCCTTTCGGATGCAGACCTTGATAGGCTGGACACACCTATTACCAAGGACGAGATAGTAGTAGTGATTCGTGCACTAAAGACAGCTAAAGCTCCGGGTGGGGCGGTCCTGCCAACCGAATTGTATTAACGTAGAGCTGGTGCCATAGTGTAATGCCTGTTAGACGTCTGTAAAGAGGCCTAAGGGAAGGGTACGCTGCCTGAATCTATGTGGAAGGTGCTCAT
This sequence comes from Lissotriton helveticus, assembly GCF_964261635.1. Lineage (NCBI taxonomy): Eukaryota > Metazoa > Chordata > Amphibia > Caudata > Salamandridae > Lissotriton > Lissotriton helveticus. The sequence continues at coordinate 598,569,354 of NC_136073.1, read as the reverse complement.
TGGTATGTTACCAAAACCAGATAAAGACATTAAACAGGTGACTTCCTATCACCATTTTCAATGATAAATGTGGTCGCCAAAGTTCTCAGTAAAATCTTAAGTCTAGTTTGTTGGATCAGCTGCCACATTTGTTACACAAGGGCCATGTGGCTTCATTCCCCATAGGAATACCATCTGAAACTTGTGGAGGCTGTACTCTGCTACGTGCAGAGGCTGTCCCTGATTACGCATGCTCCTCTATTGAAAGACGACCACTATGCTCTGACGCTGCTAGATATTGAGCAAGCTTTAGACTCAATGTTGTGGGAATTTCTCTGGAAGGTCTTGTGGAGGGTGGGCATAAGGCAACAGTACATAAAATGGGTGCAGCTGTAATACAGCGCCTCGCTGGCTCAGGTGCGCAGATGGGACGGTTTCACAGCGCTTCTATTTACATAGGGGGACCAGGCAATGCTGTCCATTGTTACTCCTGCTTTTTGTGCTCACAACGGAGCCCCTGGCTTGTCGGTTACAATTTCTACTGCCGGGGTGGGGGGTGTAAGGACTGGGGCGACCACACGTTATATGCTGATGATGCCCTAGTATATCTACAGCAGCCGACATACTCGGCTGCCCTGTCCGAATTTGGTGATGTGTCTGGCTGTATGTCAGCCTTACCAAACCGAAGATGTTCCTGTTGGGGACTTTGGCGTGAGGCAGGTTCTGGATTTGCCGCATCTGGACCTCCCATTGGATATAACTAGTTTCCTTTATCTTGGGATCAGCATGCTCACAAGGCAACAGCATTCGAGGCTTTAAACATAGGCAGGGCCCTTGTGGGGCTAGGGCCTACAGTAACATTTTGGGATACCCTCTGATTGTCCTTGATGGGCAAGCTGGCGTTTCCAAAAATTATTATTTTGCCAGGCTGCCTGCATGTTTTTCAGCGGGCTGTGTTGGACATTCCTCGTATGTATTTAGTGGAACTGGATAAACTGGGGGTTGAGCTACTATGAGTCTCGGGGAGGAAGAGGGTCAGTCTTGCACCCCTCTCAAGCGCCCCTGGAGGAGAAGAGGCCTTGAATTACCATCCCTGGATCTTTATTAAGTTCTGGCTCAACTGCAGCATGCGGTGCATTGATTTGATGAAGGAGAGAACTGGGAAAGACGATTTTTATGTGGTACTTGCATGGGAGTTCGGTGCCAGAACTACTAATGTTTGGGGCAGGGATCCCGAAATGCATGCCGTTGGTGATCAGATGTGTGCAGGGCCTGGTAGATGGCAGCCTGTCATATCCTTCACATCGCTCCTTATGCCCCTGATCTGTCTATCTGGACACTACATCTGTTCATGCTCATTGCCCGGACAATAACAGTAGATAGATGGCGAAAGTAAGGGTGCGCCACTTTTTGTGACCTCCAGCCTAATGATATATTCAGCACATTTACTGAAGCTGTAGCCTAGTTTGCCTTGGGGACAGGTGATTTCTTCCATTTTGCTAAGATAGCAGCGACAGCTCTTCCCTAAGGCCCCTCAGGAATCTCGGACTCTGAGGACTTTGCTGAACAAGGCAGGGGGATGGAAATTGATTGTGCAGGTCTATAGAGGCCTGAGGGACACTTTGCCTATGAGCGCCCTGCTTGTGCATGACAGGTGGGATTGGTTCTGGGGGCCCCTCTTTCTGCCTAAAAATGGGAAGGTTTGCATGAGGGTGTGAAGGGAACATCCACGAACTTATGATTTAAATGAATCCAGTACCTTGATGATCAGGTGTACCTCACTCTGATTACGCTGCACGCCATTTATCCACCGTGTTCCCCCTCCTGCCCCCTATTTGCTGGACAGGGTGCTGACTTTATTCATATGATCTTAGGGTGCTCTGGTTTAGATATCTACTGGCGGGCCTTTTTGAAGTATTTTGCTGCAGCTACGAGTTAGACTATTCCCAGGGATGTCGGTCAATGCCTGTTGGGTATGTTACCAGTTCGAAAGAAAAAAGTTTATCCTCCTGGGATTGGTATTTGTTAAGAGGAGAATAGCTATTAAGTGGACATTGCCCATAGCCCTGAAGGTGTATGAATGGCTGAGAGATATAGCGGAATGGCTGGTGGCCAAGGAAAGTCATATGCCACGCCCTCGTAGACACAGCAAGTTGGCAAACCACCTACAGGCATGGGTGGCAACGCTTGCATAACTCCTAGAGCCCCCAGTTGCCCGCCCCCGTCAGCTAGAGGTGGGAGATGGAGGGGTGAGGTGAAAATGAAGGTTTGTGGATGGGTGCCAAACATGTACTGCTACAACATTGGACCAATGTGTACTCGCAACCCTCAGACAAGACAGAAGTCCTCATCCTGGGAGCCTCCCCCTCCGCTTGGAACGACTCCTGGTGGTCCTCTGTTCTAGGAAGTCCCCCTACCCCCACGAAACCCCTGCATCGTACTGGACACCTCGCACACAATGGACCACCAGATAAACACGGTCTCCTCGGCCTGCTTCAGCACACTGTGCCTGCTTCGAAAGACCTTCAGATGGATCCCGCCCGAATCCAGGAAGACAGTCACCCATGCCCTCATCAGCAACACTCGACTTTGGCAACACACTGTATGCCGGAGTCACCAAGGAAGTTCTCCGAAGTCTGCAGAATGTCCAGAACAGTGCAGCAAGACTAATCCTCAACATCCCCTGGCGCAGTCACATCACTCAACACATCTGCAACCTCCCCTGCTTCCAGTTGACAGAAGAACAGCCTTCAAACTCCTCATCCATGCATACAAGGCCCTTGACAAAGCTGGACCCGCATACATGAATCACTGCCTCACATTCCATGTACACAACAAACACCTCCGCTCCGCCTATCTTTCCCTGGCTACCGTCCCACAAATCCGCAAGACCAGAACCAGAGGAATGTCCTTCTCCTACCTCGCTTCTAAGACATGGAACAGCCTGCCCATCCACCTCAGGAAATCACCCTCGCTGAGGCAATTCAGGAAGGACCTCAAAACCTGGCTCTTTGGATGAACTCAGCGCTTGGTCTAATCCGCTGATTAGCAATTTGCGATCAGCTGCTATAAAAACCCAGCTATCTGACCATAGGTTAGGGAGACTTCGCACTTGGGGCCAGATGTAGGTGGCCAATTACCGGTCGGTAACGGCCGAATTCGGCCGTTACCGACCGGCAATTGGATTTTGAGATGTAGGGGGAAAAAAACAGGCATTTTCGGTAAATTTACCGAATCGGTAAATATACCGGTCGGTAAAATTACCGAAAATGCATTTTCGGTATGTAGGTGCCAAGTTGCACATTGACACAGGGCTTTGAAAATCGGTATTTTACCATGCAATACAATTGCATGGTAAAATACCGATGCAGGTGTACATGCACATCTGTGCATGTACACCTGTGCCATGTGGCACACATACATGCCCTTAGGGCATGTATGTGTGCCACATGGCACACAAGCCTAAAACAGGGGTGCCAGAGGGTGTCAAAGTGACACCCCCTGCACCTTTGCTAAAATCGGTATTTACCGATTCTGTAATTACAGAATCGGTATTGCCCATTGATTCCTATGGGCTTCACAGCCCATAGGAATCAATAGGAAATACCGATTCGGTATTTCCAGATTCGGTAAATACCGAATCTTAACGATTCGGTATTTCCACATCTGGAAATACCTACATCTCCCCCCTTCATATTTACCACTTCTTAAATACCGAATCGGTAAAATTCGGTATTTAAGAAGTGGTAAATATGAATTACCTACATCTGGCCCTTGGACTGTCAATCCAGAAGTCACGCTGGTTTGCAGTGTCAGACAGCCCTAGTTGTGGGCCACGCCAGGAGCAGTGCAGAAAAGTGGCCTTATAACCAGAACGGCTTTTCATTCAAAGCTGTAATAGAGAATAGGTGATTTGCTTTCTTGCTAAAGTAAACACAGGTATGTTTAATTAAACTCGAACCACAAGCCTGCTATTCACTGCCTCTGCTCATACTGAGTATAGCTACTTGAAATACCTTAGAGTGAAAAGATGTTAAGAACTCGATAACCATGTAAGTAATATTCGTACTGCTTTCTCTGACCATGACATGTTTTGTTGCATTTTCTTTTGCATTCGATGTGGTTACCGTTTATACGTTCTGCACTAGACGAGGATTTTAAAAGAAACATTTTAAAAGTACCAAGTGCCTCTCCTGTTTCTTAGTTCTATTTTGAGTGTATTAATCAATACCAAAACAGGGGTTGGTTTCCATTGCGTCCCTGAACTAATCCTGTGAGACTGATCATTACCAAAAACCCTTCTTGTGCAGTATTGCTCAGCAGGTTGTGTATGGATTGTAGGTCAATTGGATTTCAAATTTGTTGTGGTGCATTGACTGAGTTTGCACCACGGGGTTAAAAATCCTACCAGTGCGTCTCTGGGGTGGAGCCCTAGAGAACGTATCACCATAACCAGCTGGGTTTTGGATCTCCTCTATGCCATCTTAAAACAACCACTTTTAAAAGTATCCCTGGGTTAAAAGCCTCCAAGCCAAAGCTTTCTGCCAATGTCGTTTGTGATGTAGCCATGGTGCACCTCTGGCAAAGGCAGTATTTATTTATGCGTATTTCTCCTGCACAGAGCTGATACTTACTTGTTAATACTGTTTTTCTTTCAAGTCCTCTTTCCTGCCCCTGCTGACAGTGTTGTAATAGCTTAATCTCACAGTCTAAAGTAGCCATACTGGAGGTATCCACATATAAAACGCACCACACTTAGATGCATCCTGTTGCCACTGCACTGGCGACATACAAGCCCACAGATCACCTCAAGAGTCCATGCCACAACCTAACATGCTAGCAAGTACTAGAAGCTAATTAGAAATTAAAGGTATCCTGCATCCTCAGCACTAACAATGTGAGCTTTCCCTACCCCTTTGGAAGCTGGCTTTCCACTGCAGAAAAGGCTGTAGGGAGAGCCCAAGCCTGCCTGACCCTAAAATGGCGCCGGATGCAGTATTACTTCAAGCCCAGCAAGTCAATGAGGCCGTATCCCGAGGGAGGAGACTTCAGTTTCAGGTCAGCAGGAGAGATGAGTGGCGGGGGCGAAAGCCTTCCCGCACAGAGGGTCTGAATTGACAGCACCTAGATTAAACATCCACCAGACCTCGTGCATATACCCCACCCGCCAACACCATCCGGCTCACCCACTAGGACATAAAATCTGAGAACTTGCCACCAACCGTTGAGACCTAGCATTTTGGCCGATGCCCGGTAGAGCTACCTCGATAGCTATAGAGGAGATGAGCTGTGGACTTCCCCCTCAGCCGTCACCAACCCAGCCGGACTTTGGGCAGACCTTCCTTCGTCTCTCCACCGTATCTCCCTCCTACCCTCCTACCCTCCTTACCCTTCTACACACCATTTATTTAGTCTTTTATGCTATTTAAATGTTTCCAGAAACAGATGTAACTTTGTAACAATGTGTATCCTCATGTAAAGCGCTCCGGGCCTAGCCAGCGCTATATAAAACTCATTAACTAAAATACAAAATACCATCTCACATGAAACTAGAGCTGCTTGGTCATGACAGTGCGAGCCTCACTGCACCATCAACTCCACCCAGTTGAAGAATGCCACCACAAAGATGCATCCTCACTTCTTGTCCCACCTCCCATGCAGCCCACTGCACTTCCAGATCATCAGAGACTCGCCTAGTCCCCTTTCTAGTACAGTATAGACCTGCTCTCCGGCTCCAGTATTTCTGATTAGTCACCCAAGGTCTACAATTGACTATCTTGATCAACACCCATTTATGGCACTCAATGTAACAGACCATGGGCTGCCAGGGTGATAAAGGGCCGCCTGTAGCCATTCTGGGACAGTGCCATACTCTCCCATACTGTTTTGACTCCATGTTCCTACACTTAAATTTCATAATTCTGTCTTTTTATTTGCTTCATGCACTTGAATGACCTGTGAGATGTGCAACCCATCTCTGATGGCAATCATACAAACCCCGTCTAACTTTCATCCAGTAGCTACAATTCTTTCAGTGTGGACAACACATGTATTCATGTTTTTTTATTGGTAAGTTCTGTTCGATGTTTTTAAGAAACTACTTGTTTTCGTTCCTACAAAAACAGCTGTAAACTTTAACAAAGTACCTTTGAAGCACATCTTGGGCAAATACAATACAAACATGTTTAGTTTAGTAGGAGTTAGAAGTCGAAAAGAACCAACAATTAATAGTAGCGTGTATCCTATTGTCTTGACACTTAGAAGCCTAACTCGAATCCTGGATACCACAGAGGAGGTTTGCTGGAACAGCTCGATCTAAAAAGGACAAGAAAATGACATTGATTAGATTTTGGTTCATGTTAAGGGGAAACATCCTTTACAACGCAACTTTTACCACGCAGTGCCTTTACGATGCAACTTTTACAACGCAAACCATTACAACGCATTGCGCTGGGGGGCGCTCTAGGATAGGGAATAAGTTTAATTTACTGTCCAACACCTTCCCTAGTGTCCACGGGGACTGGAGTTGGAATAGTAAATTAAACTATTCACTATCCAGCACCCCAAAGCGCTATGCGATGTAAAGGTTTGCATTGTAAAAACCGCGTTGTAAAGGCATGCGATGTAAAAGCATGCGTTGTAATGTCATACATCCCATGTTATGTGCTCATTTATTTTATTATGGTAATGCATACCTAACTTGAGTAGTTAGTCAAAAGAACAAATGTGGACCACGTATTATATCTTTATTACTTTTTCAGAAGGTACCGCCAATTCATTGGATTTGCAGCCAATGGATAAGGGCCTGAGTGCCTCTTTGTGGGGGTGTCCTAATGCCCAATAAAAAACATAAATGACGGGACATTGATTCAGTATATTAAGGCATAAATGTCTTAAGTCATCCAACCCGAATGAATTATTTTAATATTTACTTAAACCACCAATATTTCCAGGGCAAGATGATAGCAGGTCGATGTGCAGGGCACTATCAAACTTCCCCCACACGCAAACCTTTTAAACCTATTTTGAGTAGATGAGGACAGCAAAATCTCACTTTGGATACGCTCCACTAAAGAAACATACATGGTTGCATCATGACTTCACAGGATGAGGCTATTAAATAATATAGCTCTATGCATTCATTCAGTAATGATACTTTATGGGAGGTCTGCCATAGAGCTGAAGAATCATCACAGACCAAAGTCAACTGCCCCTGTTTAGCTTCCCTGCCAGAGGTCTTTTATCATAGTGAGCAATGACTATTGTGATAGATGCAAGTGGAACATTTAGATGGCAAGAATATAGAGATCATGGTTTTAACTGAGTCGAGCGCCCATTTGCCTTCCAGCTAGTACAAATTTATAGGTCTGGCTCATACACCTAGCTAGAACCAAAAATCAAACCTGATCCTAGCTTTACCTGGGATGCAGATTGCCAACTATATTATAAAGTCTACTGGTGAACTCAGTATTTCTGAACTAAATGGGTCTTGTTAGTCGCTTCTACTTTGAATACATTATGTTCAAGGTATATGTCACCCCATTCTCACTACCATTTCATGTAACGTTCGAATTTATTCTAAATAGGTGGCAAATTTACGGCCTTATTTATAGTGTCTAGCAAGAATCCATATATCCACAAAGGGAAACATCCTTAACAACGCGGCCAGTACACCGCAATGCTGTTACATCGCGGTCGTTACAACGACCGCATGTAACAACGCTATGCCATTACAACGCGAGTCTTTACATCGACTTGCGCTAGATGGCGTGCTAACATTAAAAATGGTGTAGTTTACTATCCCAACACCTTCCCTACTGATAAGTGGACTCGAGTTGGAATAGTAAATTACACTTTTTTAATGTTAGCACGCCACCTAGAGCAAGTCGATGTAAAGACTTGCGTTGTAAAGGCATAGCGTGGTAACATGCAGTCGTTGTAACGACTGCAATGTAACAGCACGCGTTGTTACATCATACAACCGTCCACAAACGTTGCTTAGTGGTAGTCTGTCCCTAAGTCTGTATTGGCTTCTATCAATGGTTTGTGTTTTCTGTACGTCGGGTAACTGCACAGGCTGAGCCAAACCTCTGGCTCACAGCTGTCCGCTAGATTCTTCCATCTACGGCGACTGCAATGAATTGGACAGGATTCTGCTTCATAAGTAGGCCTTTGAGGGCCCCTTTAGTAAATAGTAACAAGCACTACAAAAAATGCAATGGGTCTCGCATTTGCTTGTGTTACAGCTATTGGCGTTATAATTGATTGGTAAATAAACATTGATTGATGTTCCCCATGTTTAAATCCTTTTTTTTAAATTATTTGTTTAAATTGTGCTACAATGTAGCGGAGTAATTTGAAAATACGGCACTTTAATGGAGGGCTGGCTGGAACTTTTTTGAAATTACCATTTCATTTGCACAAACTAGTGTTATGCTATATTTTAATAATAAACAAGCAGTCAGTCACAAGTGCATTTACCTTCTATGCACCCGAGTTATTATTGGCATGGTGCTGCATGTGCAGTGGCAAAGGGGTTAAAAAGTGTAGGAAACACACTGAAGAAAGTGTATTTCTATATTTCACAACTTATTAAGCAGTGACAAGTAAAGTGAGGTGAGGCTCAGAAAACAACTTACGGGACACAGCTAAACATGAGGCACAACGCAACAGACTCTGTCTGTCTGTTAAATTTGGTGGACTGGGTTAGTTAAGACACGTGCTACACTTCTTTCAGACAGACCTTTAAAATGTTCCTTTTGCCTGCGTTTTTTTGATTCTATGGCCTGCTATTGTTCGCCAGGAAGTTCTTTAGTCATTGTAAAATTTGTCATATTTATTCTTACTTTTGCTTGTACAGTCTGTTCATGCTGTTTTTGTTTGCTCTATTCCTGCAACAGTTCTCTCATGTAACGTAACGGGTTCTATTGTACAGTGCTCTGACACCTTCGGGTAAAGTCCGCGCTTTATAAAAATGCATTAACTAAAATAAAATAAATAAATAAAGAGGCGGATTAGAAGCAGAGCCAGGCTCCGTCAACTGCCCAGCCCCGTCGGTCTTGGAGAGGCACTGGTTTGGGGTGGGACGCCCGGGCTGCAGCAGGAGGAGACAGATGTCATCTGAGGCGGACATACAGTGGCTGGCAAGGTCCTCCGCAACAACGTGAATCTTCTGCGTCTTCAAGTTCAGCAAGCGTGTGGGAACCAGGCGGGCAACTAGAGCCAAATTTCGGGGGGGGGGGGGGGGGGGTGAAAAATATTTCGGGGGTGGGGGGCTAATTCTTCCAACCACAGACATCTTCTTCACCTGTAAGAATGGGTGAACACAACAAAAGCCTCATTTACAATTAATGGTCATTTAAAGACCTGTTAAGTACTCGGATACGGCTGCAATTAGATGCTCGCCAGCCCGCGAAGACGTGTCAGCTCGGGCTGACACACAGGGGGGGGGGGGCTGAAGTCCTGTGAGCCCAATGGGTGTTGCGCGCCTGGTGGGAACTATCAGGTTTTAAGGAAGTGCTCTCTTGGCCCAAAGTGGTGAAATTGGTCACCTGGGCCTACTAGTTTCTGCTCACATACATTGGTGCCGCAGTGCTTCACAGCCCCTGTGAAGCAAAGCGGGTACGGTGCAGGATCAAAACGACTTTGTTTTCGTTGAGGCGGGCGCAGGAAGTCAGGCGAGGGCATATCTTTTACATGGCTCTCACGCTCCTGACCTCCCCCGCCCCCAAACAACATAATGACTGTGTCTCGGAAGTCGCTCTTCAATTCACACCTAAGTGTCACACCCCAGGAGCTGAAAGGCCCCTCTGTACTACGTCGTCAGCAGCTAAACAGAGCCCTGCTGCAGCACCGGAGGGGACAGCTGCCATCCTGAGACCCTAATAATTAGGAGGTTGGTACACAAATGATTATGTCCCAAAGAGCAGCAGTGAGTTATCTTCTGACCTGGTCTTAACGAGTGGCAAAGCTTTAAAATAGTAATTACTTCTGCAGCCATCAAGAATGTTAACACATGTAAAGGAAAATGAATATTGGTGAAAGCTTTTGACAAAAGCCTTCTTACTTTGTACTGCAGGGCAATGGGTTATGACAAGGGCTAGCTACAAGTAGAAGTTATGAAAAAAGGAAAATTGCAAGAAAAAAACTATTGATAGCTTTCTTTAATTGTTTACAAAGTGTCAAACATTAACCAGTGAAATGTTACTCATAAATAGCCTAAAAGGCTATAAATGTCACACATGGGCAAACTGAAAACCTGTCTGCTATGCCCATACCGTCCAGAAACCAGAGCACTCACCCCCTAATTTAAACAATTTACTGAAACTACAGAAAATGAGTTTACTGACTGATGAGATCCAGTTTCTCTGTGCAGGGAGAGACACACAGCAGATTAATCACAGGGCTCTCCCTCACGCAGTTAAATAACATCCTGTTACTTCCTCCAGTGGCGGTAAACAACCTTTACAACGCAACTTTTACCACGCAGTGCCTTTACAACGCAACTTTTACAACGCAAACTATTACAACGCATTGCACTAGGGGGCGCTCTAGGATAGGGAATAGGTTTAATGTACTATCCAACACCTTCCCTACTATCCACGGGGACTGGAGTTGGAATAGTAAATTAAACAATTCACTACCCAGCGCATAAACGCACTATGCGTTGTAATGGTATGCGTTGTAAAAACCGAGTTGTAAAAGCATGCGATGTAAAAGCATGCTTTGTAATGTCATACATCCTCCAGTGGCAATTGCTCCAACCAACTACCAACACCACCAGTCAACCTGGTGTACTCAATACCAATTTTGCATAATCTGCATGGTGGGGCTGAGATTATGTTCTGAGCACCTATAGGGCCTGTCTTCTGTTGCTGAGCACCGCTGTCACGCAGTCTCTGTCCCGTTAGTGTCCTTCCATTTCTGGTGCTTTGAAGCAATTAGAGCTTTTTGTTGCTCAGCGGGTAGTCATTTCTAATATTTGTTTGTTTCCTTCATCTTCATTGCTTGACTTTGCTCGCGAGAAAGTGTCACTCATAGTCTTTGAAATGTCACTCATTACTACACTAAAATTATGAAAATGTCACACATCGCAATCTGAAACCTTGGCAGCTATGTGAACTTGCAGGCATTTGGGTTATGAATTGACTGGTGCAGCAGATGCTGTGAGACGGGGCATATTGAAATGAAAGTTGTGTAATTGTGTGGGGCTGTATGGCTGCTTATAGGTACAGGGAGACGAATTTATTTGTTAGGACCTACAGGATGTTGAGAAGGACGCCGAGACGTGAACTTTGCATCGAACAGAAGACAGAAGCATGCTGTTGTTTGAATAACTTTTTGCCGTACAATTTGCTAACACATAGTAGGTGGGCTGATTTTGGCATTACGATTTGTTTCCATGGTAACTTGACAATTTTTCCTAGCTAATAAATTATATAGAAAGCCACGCAGCCTCCCATATATCCCGAAGCATTTTGTCATACTTTAATCAGTTTTGAACGAAATTGTGCTAGTATGTAATTAGCGACAAGTTAAATGATATCACAAACAGTGCATGTTTAAATTTTTTTTTTAATGTGTTTATTGTGTGCTACAATGTGGCAGCGCAATCTGAAAATAGAGCCGTTCAAAGGAAGGCAAATGGGACCAATTGTCTATGGTGTTAAAATAAGCCTGTTGCAACGGGAGGGGCAACAGAGTCATGGCTTCTGCAGCGGAGGGGTAAAGTAAATACATACCGAGGCAGATTTACAAGCCCCTTGCAACAATTTTACACCGGAGGGGTAAAGTAAATACATACCGAGGCAGATTTACAAGCCCCTTGCAACAATTTTACACCACCGTTGCATTACCTTTTGTGAGCAGCGACAGCATAAACAATGTGCCACGTTGTGGCCTATTTACAATGTGACGCATCTAAGGAGATGCATCACCTTGTAAAGCCCTGCGCCACATTATACCTGCGTCAGGTATAATGTATGCAGGGTAGTTGTACCCACACAGGAAAGCCTCGTAGAAGAGATGCAGTGAAATCTACAAGATTTCACAATGCCACTTCTGGGACGCCACTGCGTCAAAACCTTACGCCTGCTTGGAGCAGGCGTACGGAGTGACGCAGTGTATTGGAATAAGCCTCCCCGTGCATTGCTGGAGTTGCGTCGTGCTTGCGACATGACTCCAGCAATGCTTGACTTTTGCGCCAACAGATGCATCAGAATTTCTGACGCATCTGTCAATCCTTGTGCCATGGTGCGCCGTATTGTAAATATGACGTATCCATGGTGGCGCAAGGGTTTCACATGGAGGCGCAGGGAAACTGACACATCTGTACAGATGTGCCAGTTTGTTGTAAATCTGCCCCACCATGTGCAGGCTTTGGAGTAGTTGCTGGCAAAGCAGTGCTAGCAGGAGCTCACAGCGTGAGTTATAACCCCTTTAAGAAGAATCAGCAGTGGGGAGAGAAGGACTATGGAGGTGGGGGGTGCAGCAATGGGCGTTTGTGCCATCCTTGGGGGCAGACGCAGCACAGGACACAGGAGGCTTCCCTCACTTCCTGGCTCAGCTGCTGCAAGAAGTGTGTAGGGCTCAAAGTGACACATAGAAACGTTAACAGCGATAAAACTGAAGCAGCAGCAGACAAGGCGATGCAGGTAGCTGGGGCTTGGATTCCCATCCTTGACGCCTGTGCAAACTTAACCCCCCCTCTTACCATCCTTCTAAGCCCTTTGAAAGATTAAGAGGCTTTCAAGAGCAGTGCAGCAGCACGATAGCAAGGCATTTACTGTTCTGGCTGAGATCAGCGTGAAAGCATGGAAGGAGAGAGGCCAGTAAGGGGTGGGACAGACGGAGTAGGAGGTGAAGGGGCTTTGAAGAGCAGTGCAGTAGAGCATCAGCGAGGCACTTACTGTTCCTGCTGAGCTCAGCACGAAAGCAGTGTGGAATAGAGGGGGTGAGACAAACAGAGTGGGAGGTGAAATGGAGGTGTGCGAGCTGTGCCCTGCAAAACAAAAGAAAGGCGCGGCCACCAGAGTTGAAGATAAAGCTGGGCATGCCTTTGCTGCAATAAAAAAAAGAGTTCTCCAAAATACCACAATAACAATTGAAGCGGAAGGAATCTGTACTTGGGCGTGGTCCTGTGCCAGAACACTGAAGTGACGTTATGCTGCATGAGCTATTTAGGACCCAGCAAAAAAGAGCAACACTGCACTCTACCAATGGGAAGCCAGCAGGCGGGAGCTAAGTCCTTTTCAACTATAGCAGGTCTTGCATACAGCGCATGCGCGCTGCCTAGGCTCGACCTATTAAGTATTCTAAAACATGCGTTTAAGAGAGCCATGGTCCTTTAAATGCTTTTCATTTTCACTGTTTGGCAAGGAATGTGAATGTAATTATTTCAGAGTCTACAAACTGGAATTACAAAATGGCTGACTCTGAAGTAATAAGTGTAACAATCAAGAGAGTTAAATCTACTAGCCTCAATTTGCTCAGAATTGTTATGATATGAAATGGATATATCTAACCCAGATTTATTTGCAAAACATTAGAATTATCGAGCTGTGCCAGGCAAGATGGGAATCTGATATTGTTGTCACATTGAGTGAATATGAATAGTTACAAACGAGGACACTTCAAGAACAGAAGGATTAATTTTCCCTGTATATCAGTTATATTGTATACCTCAAAATCTCCACATGTTCTCTATCAAATTTAATGATAGGCGCGCCCATTGTCACCCATGCACTAAGAGCTGGATACACATGTGGTCCTGCTCAAACATGGAGAACTTATGAGGGTTTCTTTTTGCTGAAATTAGTGAAATGTATGGCATACCCAGTCATTTGGATCCCTACGCTGTACTACTTAGGCATTTTAGAAATGCATTACCCTGCTGCAGCTTCATTTAAAGTGTACATTTAGTTTGAGTAACAGTCTGCTATTGGTATATTGGCACAAAAAATGGAGATCAGAAATTCCCACTATTATAACATTTTTCTTTACATTTCTTTATTGATTTTCAAATAACCAAACAAATCAACAGTAATGCGCTGCTGCAAAACACATCTCCAAGATAATAATAACTACAATAGCACAGAAACATAATCAATGTGAGATACAGAAATTAAATGGAAAAAACATGGACCAGCTGAATCAATGAATCAAATTGTGAAGGAGCTGGAGTGTAAAAGACGAGGTAAAAGCCACACTGAAAGGGAAAAAGAAGAGAGTTGTAAGGTGTGGTGCTGGGGTCCTGTGTGGGAAGATAGTCATGCAGTGGCCCCCAGACATCCCCGGGGATGGATGAGGGGGATTGTAGGAGAGCAGAATCTTGGCGGACATTTTCACAATATGACATGCTTTTAAGCCAATCAGAAGGAGAAGGAGCTTTAGTGCTAGCCAGTGGAGCGCTATCTCACGCTTCACTAAGAGGAAACACATGAAAACGAAGCGGTGTGAATAGCGTGGTATTTCTAAAGTGTAAGAAGGAGTCTGGGGAAAGCTCTATATCTGTCATGGCAGTGACATGTGCGAAAACAGAGGCTCAGTATGCATGTATCACTCGATCAGTTCACATTAAATGTGCAAAATCCCTGCCTGAGGCATGGCATTTAATATACAAACCAGGCCTGGTGGGGTCCAATTTAGTGATGTCTGAAGGTGAGAGATAAATATGGTGAATTAATTTAAAATGTAAAAATTTATTTCTGTGGTTGCTTGAAATGCTTCAAATTTGTGAACAGCAGTATGACCATGTTTTATCTGTGAGGGGCATTCCCAATTCCTCCGTCCACACTCCCCGCACCCTTGCGGTGGTATCAAGTTTGAGGGTAATGCATATATGGTACAATCGTGAGACTAGACGGTCACCATCCGCATCAGCCATGACAAGTGTCAAGCAAGAGAAATGTTCAGGAAACAATGGGTAGGTAGGGATCAGGGACTGTAATGGGGTATGGAGTCTCCGAATATTAAAGTGATCTATAAAGGGTAGGTCATGTGAGTGAGATTACACAGTCGGTTGTATAACATGGCTTTCTGGAAATAGATCA
Organism: Lissotriton helveticus; assembly: GCF_964261635.1. NCBI lineage: Eukaryota > Metazoa > Chordata > Amphibia > Caudata > Salamandridae > Lissotriton > Lissotriton helveticus. The sequence goes on along the minus strand of NC_136073.1, from coordinate 598,554,325 downwards.
CCATGAGGGAGTAGATTGTGATGGCAAAGTATACATTGTAACAGCTTTCCTCGTGGAAGCAGCAGACAGGGATTACCAGTAACAGGAGGCCCCCGCTTAATACCTGCCGCAACCTGCGCCAAGCCCAGCAGGTCGTGGACACCATTTGGATGTCATTGGCATTCAGTGGGATGCCCTTCGGTAAGATTAAAGAGCTTGGAAGGTCAATCTGCTGGTCCCGTTCTAGCCTCAAACAGGGGATGCAGGTATCCTGGTGATGCCAGCAATAGGAGTCCTAGCATTGGGCAACAAGATAATATAAGTACAGTTCAGGAACCCCAAGTCCGCAGCACTCATAAGGGAAAGTAAAAGGGTCGCAGCAAATGCGTGGACGCCCTCCAGCACCCACAAGAGAAGACCGCGCAAGGGGCAGAAAAAGGTCTGGGGCAATGGGATAGGAATGTCTATAAATAGGTATAGGAAGCAAGGAAGTATGAAAAAATTAATTAACCACTAAAGAAGTAGGTTGCCTAATAAAAATACAAGGCCTGAACCCTGTTTTGGATCAGAAGGTACCTGCTACTGGTCGCATTAGACCCTTCAAAACAAGAAGGCTATCCTTAGTGGAAGAGGATGCCTCACACACTTTTTCGTGTCATGCTTCATCATAGGCATCCTCTCCCCAACCTGGTAAGATGGTACTACCAGGGCGGACTCAACCTCTGCGGAAGATTTGGCGGTAGGAGAGAGTTCTTGCATAAAACTTACAGGATAAGGTTGGGACCCAGATCAATTAAAAATACCTTAAGGTTCCTCGGTTATCACCTTTATTAGAGATGTCCTTATGTACTCTAAAATGAAAATCAGTCATGGACCTTTAGAGAGTAATGCCTTTAGTCCAACATTCACAGTACCAACATGTTTCTGCCCATATTGTGTAGCCTAACTGGTCTGGGGCATTCATCAGGGTATTAGAGGAGCCCTATCTATTTTATTGTGGGTGTCCACCTCTAATTTACATAGTGCAGTGGTATAGTACACCTAAATATGAGCCCAACTGTAGCCTACCTAGAAAACTAATGCCCATTCACCTTCAATTACCTGTGCCAGGGAAATATAAAGGGAGACAAAAGCAGGACAAATCTCATCCATGTTCCATTTGTCACATACACGTCGGAACTTCTGATCTAGTGAACCACATGCTATATTGTCTAGGCCACCTTATATTTGCTAAACACCCTACCCAGCTCATGCAGTTAGACTGGGTCACTAGTGGTTCATGAGTGCAGGTAGTCTATATGGTGAAAAACTCCATTCATTAGGATGGGGCTTCATTGCATCCATTGAATGTAAACCATCACTGTGTTAATATCGTCATATTAACCATAACACGTGAGACAACCAGTGCCAAAATACATTGGGTTCAGCGTTATTGACTGAGCCTGATTAAAATCTAAGCTGAAAAGACCTATATCTTAACCTATTTTTTAAGGGATACCAGAAAATCAGTCAAGGGTGGGGCGGGTCCTTCGTAGTCACACACTAGTAGAAGGAGAGATACATAAAAGGGATGGGCACACACATAAGCCGGAAGCAGTTATGCAAAAAGACGAAGAATCTTTTGGAGGTGGTGTCACCATAGATCCCAAAACATTCAAGCACATCCGCACACAGTACTCATTGAGTCTTGCCAGTTAGGTGCACTTCCTGTTTATTCGTTGATGGTATATGGTGGAGTAGGGTAGTCTGATGTAGATGGATAGCGATAGTCTGTTAGAACAGAACTTTTCTTTTCTAACATCCAACACATAACCATAGGCAAAAAAAAGTCTGGACAAAGCCGATTGCAGCCCATTATCTATTAAAGCAAAAGTTACACAATTCCTCTAACAGAATGGACACGTAGGGAGTGTCGCACCCCAATCTGCATCTGGGCGCACTGTTCAATTATGGTCATTAATGTTACATGTCTTTGCATGTCAATAAAGTGTCAAGCTTAGTCCAAAATAACGGTTTGAGTTAAGGGAAAACTTTTTTTCTTTCTTGTTTTCTTGTTTACTCTTGCAGCCTTTACCCCAAGCCCAGAGATGTACAGTCACGGTTCAATACATGATTTGTGTGCTGACTATGATTGTGAAAAATAATAGCTGTTGACTACAGAAGGCTCTTTTCATAACCCCACTCATCTCAGCATAAAAAAGGCATAAATCAAACATGGTCAGTGTTATTCCAAGTCATACTCCCCGCCCCTTCTCCTTACTTTGTCAGAAGGTACCTAACTCCAGAGCACCTACTGTTCTCCACTCCTGGCCACTGGTACACTATGTTGTCAGGGCGGCAGGGCTGATAAACTCACCGTATGGAGATGTCCCATCCTGTACGTTAGGGCATGTCCTATGTCATGACGTGTAACCCCAGGGCAGCCCGGTGGATGTAGTTCCCTACCTTGTTCATTGAGGGGCGTTTATATTTATTGCTAGTCCTTCTTATTCCTTATTGGTGCAGGACGCTAATGAGATATTCTCAAACCCGTTCCTTTTAAAAGATAATGGACCTGCATTAGACAAGGCTCTATCTCTTTACAAGATGTAAAAATTACTTGTCTTTGTATGCTGTCAGCAATTTAAGTTTAAGATAATACACGGTTACTCTGACCGTTAGCAACCCATTTCACAGGAGTAGTCTTTTTGTGTAAATATTCTAGGGCACTCAAGCAGAAATGTGCTCTAGTGGAGTAGGAAAGAGAGGCCATTGTTAATAAAAACAAGATTTGAGTGTTGTCTCTTCTACACATATTAATTATTAAGGCAAAAAGAACAATTGATGGACAGAATGCAGAACAATGTCAGACATTCACCCCAGTACAGAGATCTGGGCCTAAATCCATCGTTTTTTTGCTCACCAGTTTGGACACAGCCATATGCAAATCAGTCTTGACCCTGCGCCCAATTGGAACATTCCAGCCCACACTGCCAGGCCCAGGTCCTCTCTGGACTGGAAACAAGCATCCTAGGACCGGTTTCAGCCAGGATAGCTTGACTCCAGTGGCATGGAGAGCACAGGACCCACGTCTGGGCATACCCGTCCCATTCGGGTTGACAAAAGCAAAAAAAACAATTGATGGACAGAATGCAGAACAATGTCATACATTCACCCCAGTACAGAGATCGGGGCCTAAATCCATCGCTTTTTTGCTCACCATGCCATTCCAGTTTGGACTCAGCCATATGCAAATCAGTATTGACCCTGCGCCCAATGGAAACAGTCCAGCCTGAACTGCCATGCCAGGTCCTCCCTGGACTGGAAACAAGCATCCTAGGACCGGTTTCGGGCTTTCAGCCCTCATCAGCAAGGACAGCTTGACTCCAGTGGCATGGAGAGCACTGGACCCATCCCACTCGGGGTGACAAATATGACCTGGCTTGGCAGTTCGGGATGAACTGTTCCCATGAGACACAGGGTCAACACTGATTTGCATATAGCTGGGTCTGAACTGAGGTGGCAAAGTGAGCTGAAGAATGATGATGGATTCAATCCAGATCTGTGACTGGGGGTGAGTGTCTGAAAAGTTTTGGCGCTCTGTACATCATCTCCTTGTGTTTGCTTTGTTTGCCCTAAGTTGGCAGGGTATGCCCAGACGTGGTGGGTCCCTTGCTCACTTTACCACTTGATTCAAGCTAGCCTAGTTGATGAAGGGTGTTACCCAGAAACCGGCCCCAGGATGTTTGTTTCCGGTTCAGGGAAGACCTGGCTTGGCAGTTCGGGCTGGACTGTTCCCATGAGACACAGGGTCAAGACTGATTTGCATGTAGCTGGGTCTGAACTGAGGTGGCAAAGTGAGCTAAAGAATGATGATGGATTCAACCCAGATCTGTGACTTGTATGGTTCATAAACAGATGTATGGAAGGGGCCCAAAATACTGGACCCAGAAACTCACATGGTATACGCCAGGGAGACAGCTAAGATCTAGCACTGAATCATTACTCACCCCTTTAAGAATTCAAACTGCTCGAAATGGAGGTCGTGCTTTCTCTTTCCTGGCACCATCTCTCTGGAACAAAATGCCTCTTAGTCTGCGCACAACCTTTAAACACACCAGTTTCCGAAAGAAGCTTAAGACTTGGCTCTTTTGTTAACTGCAGCTTCTATCCTCCTTGTCAGAACTGTCTGCATGCGCCATGAGACTCTTTAGTAGTGATATGTGTGCAATACAAATATCCTGACTTGACTTGACTTGACTAGGGGTGAGTGTCTGTAAAGTTTCAGCGCTCCGTCCATTATCTCCTTGTGTTTGCTATATTAATTATTAAAGCACAAGACAAACTTGGGACTCAAATGTATCACTATGTGTGTGTATGTTTTCATCGTATGTAGTGGTATAGTCCATGATTATGCTACACTGTGTGGGTGCTTACTGGGTGCTTACTGTGTCCAAAGCAGAACTGTGAGTTCGCTACTGTTTCAAAAGACCTAGGTCGGCCTCCCTATTCCAAGCGAGAGCTCCCTTTTCAGCCTGCCAATAAACTTCCCCATGGGATGTCATCATTGAGACCAAAGCGATCCATATGGAGCCTGTGCGCCCATCTTTGTTCAAACGGAAGAAGGGTTTTTGTCATGTCTGAATGGTTTTCTGATAGTTTTCCTGAACAGACCATTCCACCTGATCAACACTCTGGCCCTTCTCAATGTAGTGGGCAGTCAGTTTTGTTGCGTCCCTCTTGCACCTGATCGTGCGCTGATGTCCTGAGATGCGGATAAGTACCTTGCAGGTTGTCATCCCAACATAAAGCATCCCACATGGGCATTTTATCACATGGAGTGGCTGAAACGCGTTGGTGGAGTGAACGCTTACCAATAAATTAAGCAAAACACTACTCAATGCAGCATCCTTTGTTTTGAAAAATTAAATTGGCCCAGGATCCGGCCCCTATGCAGAACATCCACTGCGGAGCGCCCTCAGAACGAAAGGATCATTTTGTGTGCATATATATATATATATATATATATATATATATATATATATATATATATATATACATACATACATACATACATATATATATACATATATATATATATATATATATATATAAAATATATATATATAGTTACCTTACACACTTTTACAAAGTATATGCCTTTACCATGCATGTCTTTGCGTTGTAATGGTATGCGAGGTAAAGGCATATGCAATGTAAAAGTATGCGTTGTGATGGTAACGCGTTGTAACAGCACTTGCATTGTTACAAATGCGATGTGATGGTATGCATGGTGTTGGAATGCGGGGGAAGGATTATCCAGAGAGAGGAGACATGAAGAGATGATGGAATGAGAGAGTTCTAGTGCAGTCCGCTTGGGAGAGGTGGTCATATAACGGAAGGATTTACAGAACGCAGAGATGTCCATGGGGTTATCGAAAACTCGTGCTTTTCCATTGTATTCTATTCATTAGTGAGTTGAATAGAGCATCACATTGTGGAGGCCCTGCTATCGAAGAACGTTCTGGACATTGCTAAATTTGAGACAGGCCTCCTGCACCATGGCAGCAAAATCAGGATAGAGTAAGATGATGGCGCCCTGATAGTGGAGCGGGATTCTCTCACGAGCCAGATGCAGCACAGTATCCCTGTAGTTGAGGGGGCATGCAATGAGAAATCAGGGTGGAATGCTCTCAGGAGGACGAGGGCAGAGGACCGATGCGCTCGTTTCACAGTGGAGATATGTGAGAAACTGGAATGGTCAAAGAGACCAGTAAGGAGCTGCTCCCCGAATACGTCTGGCATCCCCATGTTGGTGGTCTCTGCAATGCTGGATATGCGAATGTTGTTTTTTCAGGATCTAGCTTCCAGGTCCTCATTCTTGATTGCTACCTTCTTCAGGACACGTTCCATCTTTTCCAAACGCTTCTGCACTGTAGTACTATTGCCCACCAGTCCCGATATCTGCTCCTTACCACGGTCTATCCGCGCCCCCTGCCTATCTATGCAATCCCCAGTCTGTCTATGCGACCAGCCAGTGTGTCAAAATGTGTGTCCATTGCATGGAAGCCCACCTTGAGCTACGGCATAATGACAGTCATGTTGCTAGTAGCAACATTGTCTGGTTCGCTGTCTACTGGTTCATCTGTGTCGCAGTGGGAGCCAGTGCCCTTAACGGGGTTTGTTTGGTCGAAATTCAGCCTGCGTTCTTTTGGATTGGTGTGGCCATTGTGGAAGGTTGATGAGCCTTGATGAGCGAGGGAAACAGCATTGCAATGCAGAGTGAGGTACAGTGCGAGAGGTTATGCACTCAGTCAGTCTCCAGACAAGGCATTTGCAGCAGAGGGGACGCCAACTGAATCAGGGGGAACGGAACAAGGAACACAAGGAGCCCTCATGTACCAAACTCGCAGTGAGGGCTGCAATGGACTACGCCGAGGGGAGTCCCAGCAGTCTGCACAGGGAGGGGAGATAGGCACATATGGCAGCATATCTATGGGCCATCCGCCTCAGGGTCAGAGTGGAGCAGACAGTGGAGAACTGCACAGAGTCCCAAAAAACAGGTATGGAGCAGCGAGAGTCTTCAGGGCAGGGCAGGAGGTAGGCCCTGAATACTGAGGAAGGAGAAAGCAGCAGGCTAAAGGGCGGAGGCCCAAATGGAGGAACAGAGAGCAATACCCAGTGGGTGGGAGCAATATCGCAGTCCTAGGGGGCCCCCAGAGGGTGTGGCACACTCACCGCTTCAACTATAGATGGGACGGGGTAGGTGTCAGGCACCGCAGGAAGATCCTGAGGCCCATCCGCTCCTAAGGCTGCCCCCGCAGTCACCGAACAACCGCTCCAGTTAGACGAAGGGAGAACTGTGGTTACCGCTCCTGCAGCTCCAGCAATCCGGGCAGGCCTGCGGCGCAGCAGGCCCCAGTCCAAGGGCTCCATGGGAGGGTGGTCGTTCTTCTGCAGGTCCTGTAGGCCAGGAAGCATCCAAAGCAGAGGTGAGCCACAGCAGGCAGAACCGCCCCCCCCCCCCAGGCCGATGAGCACCTAGGAGGTCAGCAGGCGCAGGAGCCTCCAGCTCTCACAATCGGCCTGCCACGGTCCAGAGAGGGGTGCGCTGTCTCAGTGAATCCAGGTGGACTCAGCCCCAGGCTCACCCATGACCACTGTTGCGGCAGGGCCTACAAGGTAGTCCCAGGCGGCGCCGTCCCGCTATGGCAGGAATGGCGGTCAGAGCACAAAAGCTGCATCTCCCCAGCAACTCCAGTCCTCAGGGGAACAAGCAGGGCATACTGTTGACTGCATGAGGCGATGATGGCAGTGATCAAACAGGATACAGAGCCGACGCCAACGGACCCTCACAAGTTTGCGCCCATCTTGGTTGCGGTCGTGGCCACCTCCCCCCCACTATTATGACATAATCGTTCAGGGTGAAATCAGTTATGGATTGCGAAAAGGATTTATTAGAAATGGCAGAGCCAAATCAAGAAATATGAGACAATATGTGGGTCTACATTAGACATAAAGAGACTGAGCCTATTAGATTAATATATTACTATTATAATAATCAGTGCTCTATTGTAAATCACCAAATTTTACTCCAGTTTTTAATTTTTGGATGATTGCAAAACTAATCATTAGTTAGAAATTGTTCCTTTCTTTCTGCCTTCTGAAATACAAAAAAAGCATCCACTTTGGATTTGAGTTTCATGTGCTTACCCCACCTGCTGTCAAATATTCACTAGCACATCCTTACCGATCTGCTTCGGTTTCGGTAGGTTGAGGTTGTTCATAATCTTGCAGAACTCTGACAAAGGCTTTGTGAGTCTTGGGTTGAACTGTTTCTCCTCAGATACCGTGGTTACTGTTTGACCTACAAAACATTGATGTTATTTTTACATATTTCATATAACAGCTTTGAGAAACGACTCAGTGTCCAAATGTGCCATAAAGTGGTAGGAGTCTGTAACGACTTAGGTGGCCAGCTGTGCCCTGCATCGTTGTACAAAGACTCGTAAATAAGATATAGCTGAACGAATGTCTAAACTGATCAGCTTAATCAAACAAAATCTTTAAACTATTACATAGCAAATACAAAATATATATACATACATATAGGTGCATGTGTGTGTAAAGAATCAGCCTTTATAATGTGCGCTAGAAAAGAAATGGTGCCCATGAACATTGTTATGATCATCCTTCTGACCCTTCTAACATGCCCCTCTTTTAGAGGTTTCTTATTTCAAAATTATTGAGGTACACTAAAATTTCCACTCCGGAGATTTTATGAAGCAACTCACCACACAAATGAATATACTACAGTGCAAAGTCGAAATTAATTCTGTCATCCAAAGCAGGACAGATTAGGTTTTCAGGGTTTAAGGTTGTGCAGAGACGTTTGTGACATGATTGGTTCATGGGAAACTTCGGGGCATATTATCAAGCCCGGCGTTAACATTATCGCCGCTTTAGCGGCAGAAAACTCCTGCTAAAGCGGCGATAATGGGCTTGATAATACGCCGTAGAACATTCCCATAGAAGCCCATGTTCACACCAGAACATGGGTGTTAGAACTGGGGGTCTCTAGTTGGCAGAGGTAGGTACCACTGTACAAATAGGGACCCTTGCTTCTAGTCAGGGCAAGGAGATAACCCTCTGAGATAACCCCTGCTCACCCTCTAGGTAGCTTGGCACGAGCAGTCTAGGCTAACCAGAGGCAATGTGTAAAGTATTTGTACCAACACTCACAGTAACACAGTGAAAACACCACAAACTGACTCCACAACAGTTTAGAAAAATAAAGGTATTTAATCTAAACTACACAAGACCAAAACGACAAAAATCCAACATACACAGTTCAAGAATATGGTTTCAAAAGAGTTCTTAAGGTTTGCGATAAAATTCTTCAGGTTGCGATAAAATAATCCACAGATGCGTGAAAAGTTCACAGTTGAGTCACGTTTACTCACAGTACCTTTTAGTTGCGACAAAGTTCCAAAAGCAGAAGCTGGTGCGGTGGAAAACAAGCGATGCGTTGCTCCTGAGACCCTGGGGAGGCGTTTGCGACAGCCCCGCTGCAGCAGCGGGCGTGTTGCGACGAATCCGGTCTGTATGGGGAGGAAGGCCACTTGTATGGATTCCGGTGCGGAGATTCCGTAGGAAGTTTGTTCTCGCAGAGGCACGATGCGACGATCTTTGGAGTTGCGACGATCTCCGGGGCGACGATGCGCGGACCAGCGGTGATCTTCTCTCTCGCAGCTCCTCGACACGATGGTTTCTGCGACGACACTCGCAGCGACGTGATGCGGTCCGCAAGCAAGCGTGCTGCAATCTCACCCAGTGACGACAGGCTCTGCGACGACACTCGCAGCAATGTTAGACTTTCCCGCACCGGTCTGGTGCGTCCCGCAAACGAAGGATGCAACGGCTCTGGCAGCGGCAACAGGCGCTGCGACGATCTCGGCCTTCGTAGCTCCGGGAATTTCCTCGCACTGTCGGGGATGCGTTCCGCAAGCGAGCGATGCGACACTTTTCAATTGCAAAAGTCTCTCAAGCTTAGTTTCAAGCTTCCCAGCACAGGTACAACTTCCAGAGGCCCCACAACTGGATCAAGCACTCTAGGAAGGACAGAACTCTCTCAGCAGAGTTCAGGGAAGTTGGGGGTGAAGTCCTTTTGTTCCTGGGACTTCAGAACAGGGAGCCAGCTCTTCTCAGGCTCTTGGAGATTCCTTCAAGACAGGGGACACAGCACAACAGCAAAGTCCTTCCCCTCTCCTTGACAGCAAAGCAACAGGTCAGTCCAGCAGAGCAACAGCAGGACAGTCTTCCTTCTTCAGATTCAGCTTTCTCCTTGGCAGAGGTTCCTTCTTGATTCCAGGATGATCTAATTTTCTGTTGTCAAGGGTCCTGTACTTACACCCCTAAAAGTCTTTGTTCTCTTTGTGCAAGTGGGCCCTGAGCCCGGTCTGAACCAGTTCTGGGTGTTTCCTGAGTACTTTGTTTTTCCTGGCTTCTCCTTTCCTTTCAGATTGAGGGGCAGGGTTGTCAGCCGCCCAGCAGGAGGTGCAGCCAGCATTGTGGAAGGCAGGCACAGCGATATTCAGGCCCAGGTGCTAACTCCTCCCACCACTCAAGTTGCAAATGCAGTCATTCAGCCTAGGGCTGACTCAGCCAGCCTCCTGGGGAATCCCCAGCCCCTGTCACTCTCAAACCAGACAGTCAATACACAAACAGGCCAAGGCACACAGAAGGGTCAGACAAGAGAACAGCAACTTTTTAAAAGTGCTGTTCTCAAACACAACCTTTCCTAAAAGATGTGTTATTAAATTCTGAGTTCAGGGATACTAGATACTTATGTCCGGGAAACATCCTTTACCACGCAGATTTTACTCCGCGTGGCTTTTAGAACGCGTCCGTTACAACGCAAGTCGTAACCACGACTTGCGCTGGAGGGCGCTACAGGATTAAGAATAGTATATTTACTATTCCAACACCTTCCCTAGTGTCCACGGGGACTGGTGTTAGAATAGTAAATTATACTATTCTAAATCCGCGCCCCCAACGCAAGTCGTTGTAACGACTTGCGTTGTAAGAGACGCGTTGTAAAGGAACGCGGTGTGACGGTATGCATCGTACCGTCATACATCCCTTATGTCCTATCTTGTTCCTATGGAAAGAAATACTGGAAGCCACTGTAGCCGGCATCCCCCATGTTAATCAATGGAGCAAGATAGCCGTACAATAGTGAAAAACGAAAATGGCTGCCATTCACTACCAGAGAATGTTACCTGCACCAGTACATGCTCTACCTTTCACATACACTGCACCCTGCCCAGGGGGGTACCTTGGGCCTTCCATAGGGGTGACCAATGTGCACAAAAAGGGAAGGGTTACGCCTGGTCAGTGGGGACACTGACCAGGAGGACATGGCAGTTCACAGACTGCATGCAGGCACTGCGGTGGCAGGCCTGAGACACCATTTTAGGGCTAGTCATGTGGGTGGCACAATCAGTGCTGCAGGCCCACTAGTAGCATTTGTCATCACCAGCCCTGGTACACCCAGTACACTTTACTAGGGACTGCATGGTGATACAAATATGCCAATCATGTATATCCAATCATCATAACAATTTACACAGAGAGCATATGCACTTTAGCACTGATCAGCAGTTGAAAGTGCGCAGAGTCCTATTGCCAACAGCCACGGGTCAGGAAAAATAAGGGAGGAAGAAGCAAAAAGTTTGAGGATGACCCTGCAAGAAGGGCCAGTTCCAACACCCATGTTCACACCAGAACATGGGCTTCTATGGGAATTCACAAGGGCATATTATCAAGCCCATTATCGCCGCTTTAGCGGCAGTTTTCTGTCTGCTTTTCTATCAAAATCTTTAAGCATAGAATTAGCACAGTGCTATAGACGCCGAGATAGAAATGGACAAAGTCTTTTGCCATTTGTACAGCAAAGTTTTCTATCTTGGCGTGGATAGCACAGTGCTAATCCTATGCTTTAAGACTTTGATAGAAAAGCAGACATTTGAGGTGAGCAGATCTAGAGTGTCGCTGGTGTTGAGAGTGCTTTATACAGGAGCTGCTTTCCACCTAAACTTGAGAACTACCCAGCGTTCTCTGCTTCTTTTTTGCATATATATATATATATATATGGCAGCCAATCCAACTGCAGCAGGACACCTATAGGTGCAGACCCACTTCCTTCTTCCCATTATTTCCACGGCGCTGATGATGGCAACAAGACGCCGAAATGCATACGCCTTGGTGGAATTTTTGTTAAATAAAGGCTTCCTACCTGTTCCTGTGTGGCCTCCGCCTTTTCTGTTTGGGAAGGACTGTTGTGCATATATATATATATATATATATGTATATATATATATATATATATATACATATATATATATATATGGCGCTCCCTGTCCCACTGGAAAAGTCAGGGCACTCGCGGGCGGGTGCAGTATGCGGTAATGGGTGCCCGCATTCATATCAAGCTCAGCCTCAAAAAGTTAATCCAACTACAAAGAACTGCACTCGTGGGACCAAACAGCTTAGTAGTGCTCACGCCAAAATTTAATCACAGATGGTTGTTAACAGACGCGTTTCAGCTTACGCCTTCCTCAGTGTCAACTACACTGTGAGGACGCGCCATGGATATAGCAAACATTAACATAGAAGATGGACTCACTCGTGATAACGGGCGCGCCATCTTGGAACATGTTATATACAGTTCAACATAAGGTGCTAATTTGCCCTTTCATGGAAACAACTTGTATCTCGCCGTGGATCGGCGTGGTCCCCCGTCTATACACATCCGGGGTGGGTGTTTGGTGCTCAAAATAAGTCCCAAAATAAAGTTTCCAGAGTCCATCCTACCATGCATTGGTAAATCTCATGTTCAATTAAGTCTCCGGTGCCCAATATGTACAGTGTCCCCAACAAAATACCAAACCCAAGCCTCAGAACCCACGCTGCTGCGTTTTCACAGTTTCCAGAAGGTCTGTATGTTACATCCTGTTTACTTTCCCAAATGAACCGCCAATTCTTCCCCATGGTTCAATCCCCTGGGGGCCTTTGTCATAAGGTCAATTATGTACCTTGACTCCAACCGTCTCAGTGTCCTTAATCTGTCCCCTCCTCTTGGGTTCTCAGGTACCGAATCCAGGCCAAAGTATTGTAGTTTGGTTCTATCCCTTTGGTGAACCTGGTCAAAATGTCTCGCCACCGGATAGGTGGGATCCGCTTTCTCTATAGCCCTTTGGTGCTCGAGGACCCTGATCTTAAGTGGGTGAATCGTGCTCCCAATGTATTTTAGTCCACAAGGGCAGATTAGGCAATACACTGCATAGTTGGTACTGCAGGTTAGGAATCTTTTGATGGGCTTGGTAATATTTGCTCCTGGGATCTCGTATGTGCGTACTCTCTTGCATCCCACGCAGGCCTTGCATTTGCCGCAAGGAAAAAAAAACCCCATCTCTGCTATTTTGCCTGTTTTCGGTGTCACACTTTTATGATGGCTTCTCACCAATGAATCTCGCAGTGATCTTGCTTTCCGGTACGTGATCAGGGGTTTTGTTGGAATATCACCTTTAAGTATTGGATCTGTCCCCAGAATATGCCAGTTCTTTTGCATGATTTTCCTCATTTCCATGGAGTCACTGGTGTATGGAGTGATTAGGCGAAATTTGCCCTCTTTTTTGGTTTGGTCATTTGGTACTTTTGTTTTCAGGAGATCTTCCCTTTTCATTTTCCTTACTCTTTTCAGGGTTTTCTCCAAAGTCACTGGGTCGTATCCTCTCCTGGTAAACCTTTCTACGCAGCCTGCTGCTGCTGTCTCAAAGTCTATTTCTCTGCTGCTGTTTCTCTTCATCCTGAGCAATTCCCCGTACGGGATACTCTGTATTAGCCTCTTAGGATGATTGCTGTCGGCTCGTAGGATAGAGTTACCTGCTGTTACTTTACGGTGCAATGACGTGTGCAGTTCGTTGTTGATTACTTCCACCCTCAGGTCCAAATATTCAGCTGCAGTCGTGCTTATAGTGCCTGAGAGGTGTAGGTTGCAACTGTTGTCGTTCAGGGTTGCTATATATTGTTGTGCCCCCTCCATCGTCCCTTGCCACACGATGAAGAGGTCATCGATGTACCTGAACCACCGTATTACTCTCTCCTCTTCTTGCCCCTCAATCTGAAGGACCCTGGGCACCTGCTCCTCCCACCAGCCCACGAACAAGTTCGCGTAGCTGGGAGCAAAGCAGGTGCCCATCGCGGTCCCCGAGACCTGGGTATACAGCTGGTCTTTAAACAGAAAATTGTTGCTCGTTAAGCACAATTCTATAAATTCCAGCAACATGCGATTGTGCAGAGCAAATCTAGCCGGTCTCTTATTTAGAAAGTGTTCCATTGCCACCAACCCTAGATCGTGCTTGATGTTGGTATATAAACTAGTTATGTCTAGCACAATCATTAGGTATGTTGGATCCCACGATACTTCAGTTATTTTCGTTAGAAAGTCTTTGGTATCCTTAACATAGGATTTGAGCTGTATTACCAGGGGGAATAAGTAGCTGTCTATAAACTTGGACATGTTCTCCGTTAGTCCGTTTATTGATGACACTATAGGTCTTCCTGGGGGCTCCCTCGCGTTTTTATGTAGCTTGGGTAGGTGATAGAAGGTTGGGATCATGGGATGGTCACTCCTCAGGTACATGTTCTCTTCACTTCCCAACATGGATTTTTTGTACCACTTGTTCACTAGATCGTCATACCTCCTTATGCCCTCCTTGTATGTTTTGTCATCGGTCTTTTGATAATACTGTGTGTCTGATAGTTGCCTCAGTGCTTCTCTTTCATAGTATTCACGTGACAGAAGCACAACGTTCCCACCCTTGTCTGAGGGTTTAATGATTGTATTTTCATCATTTTCCAACTTCCGTAGAGCCTCCCTTTCTTGTGGAGTGATGTTATCTCTTCTGTTGGACGTCTCTCGTTTGCCTCTTAGAGACACCAGATCTTTGAGAACAGTTTCAGAGAATGCATCTATCGCATCCCACGGCATCATCGGACAGAATGTAGACTTTGGCTTAAAGTTACTTTCCTCTCTTTCTTGTTCGATTGCATATTCCTGGGCTCTATTGATCATGGTGTCTGCTTGTGTGTTTTGCGACTCTCTTTCCAATCTTAAATTCTCCAACGTCGCTATCCCTCTTAGATCATCACAGGATAGAATATCGGTAGCAGTAAGTCTCTTCTGAGCTAGTCTTGGTCCTTTGGTATTTGCTCTGATTTGATGGTACTTATGTAGCTTCAGTTTCCTCACGAATGCGTGTAGATCGATCCTCATCTGTGTGTATTCACTTTTATTATTTGGGCAGAAACTCAGTCCTCGACTTAACAGATTCCGTTCTGCATCCGTTAACTCTCTGTCTGATAAGTTAACTACAGTGAGGTCGTCCACAGTGGTTTTATTCATTTCTTGCTGGGTTTCCTTCTGTTTTTCCACTTCTGTGCTTTTCCTCTTCCCGCCTCCCCCTGCTCTCCTTGTTCTCCTCCTCCCCCGGTTTCTGGTGGCTTGTTCTTGCCGCCTCGCAACCATGACTGGCGGATTACAGTACACTCGTTGTGAAAAGGAGGAGGGAGGGATGCCTGGCTTGCTCTCTGTCTCCCGGACGTTGTTTTCTTTCTTTGATCATCCACTGCCTCACTGTCGGTAACTTCTGATTCCGACGTATTCAGTGGTGATAACGTTCCCTGTGCCCTTCTTCTGTCGACTTCTTTTCTTGGGGCGTCGTATTTCTTAGCGAAGGTCAGGATTCTACCCGAGAGGTAATCGTTTTCGTCTCTTGTATATTTCTCCTGTTTACGGGTTTTGATCTTTTCCTCGTATTTATTCAGACGAGCTTTAAGTTGGTCCTTGAATAATGCTAACCTCTCGGGTTTTTCCTCTTGTAACAATTCTTGCTCTAGTGATTCTATATCAATTAGAGTTTTTGCGCGGTCACTCCACGCGTATTTTACTAGTATTGTCAAAGTTCCTTCGCAATACTGTGCAGTATGCTCAGCCCAGTCTGTCAGGAGTTGGGGGTCCGGGTTTTCATAAGACGGGATGGTGTACACTCGTAGTCCCCTCGGTACCCGTTTGTCGTCTATATAACTCTGGAGACTGGTAGCCTCCCACCACTTCCTGATTTCTCTTTCGTGGAGTCGCTCAAGCTTTACCAGCAGTTCATTGAGTTTGGTTTTCGGCTGTTGGGGCGCTGCACTCGCAGCGGAGCTTGTAGTTATGCTCTCTTGTCTTTTGAACATTCCTTTTGCTGCATCTCTGCGCGAATCACGAGTGAGTCCATCTTCTATGTTAATGTTTGCTATATCCATGGCGCGTCCTCACAGTGTAGTTGACACTGAGGAAGGCGTAAGCTGAAACGCGTCTGTTAACAACCATCTGTGATTAAATTTTGGCGTGAGCACTACTAAGCTGTTTGGTCCCACGAGTGCAGTTCTTTGGAGTTGGATTAACTTTTTGAGGCTGAGCTTGATATATATATATATATATAACTATTTTGTTGCAATCACTGAATTTAATTAACAATCTAATGCTTTTTATAGAGGTTGCGACAGCGAGTCCATAGGAGGATTTTATTGCAAACCTATGATAACACTGTTCCAAGATGGCAGACACTATTATTACGCTTTGTAGTCCATCTTTGTTTTAGATGCATGTCATGTGACAACTTTTACTCTTACAAAAATATCCGTTTCCGGCATGCGTGCTATACATCGACAAAGGCACAAGCCGAAACGCATCTGTTTGTTGCTCTAATAAATTGATTGCAACTGCCCCATGAGTGCGCTTGTCTCAAGGAGAGAAGTGAAAATGGAGCGACCATATTGCCTGGGAACACCCCCATGACTACAGCACCCGTCCGGGAGTGTTCCGAAGGAGGTGAACTGGAGCGTGAATAGATTGCTCGGAGGCACAGTCGCGCAGAGACCGCCAGCTTCACGATCCTGGAAGAGGTTTCTCTCCCCAGGGTCGACAGCCTCATCCTGAAACTCTCCTCTGCTAGATCCTCCCTTGTCTGTGCACTGTTTTATCGTCCACCTGAACCTATGCCCCTCTTTTCTCAGTTATTCGGGGACTTAATCTCTCCACTGGTAATTAATCACGCCAGGGTTGTCATTATGGGGGATTTCAACTATTGGCCCTCGGACACCCGCGAGAGTAATCGCTCGGTAGAATTCTCCGATCTTTTGCTGGGTCTGAACTTCTCCCAGCATATTCATGTTCCTACACACATAAAGGGTCATTCTCTTGACCAAGTCTGGACTTCCAATATCGATATCACCCCTCCTTCCAATTACCCCTGTTCCTGGTCCGATCATTTTTTCATCTCTTTTGCATTGGCTAACATTCCCTTTGCTCCTCTGACCCCCGCAACTAACATCATAGCCCGTAATTGGAAACGGGCTAACCTAGAAGATTTTCCCTCGCTATTGGCTGCCTCTGTCCCCTGCAACCAGGCCTCTATAACCGCCCAGGCCTCTCGCCTCAACTCCTGGCTCAAAGCAGCCAGCGACAAGGTGGCCCCCCTGAAAAAGATTAAGTCCAAACGTCCCCACGACGCCCAAAGTTGGTTCACTGACCAACTAAAAAAGGATAAACTGACACTCCGCCAAGCTGAGCGCCGTTGGCGCCGTACCTGCTCACCCGAAGAAAAATCTGAATATGTTGCGCTGTTAAAACTATATAAACCTCCATTCTTCAGGCAAAAAAGTTATACTTTTCCCAAAAAATCCTAAACTCTGCATCTAAGGTAAAAGATATTTTCTCCATTGTGAACGAGCTCACACAACCTGATAGGGTGACTCTTCAAGCTGTCCCCTCACAATCACTGTGTGACTCCCTTAATTCATATTTTATCGACAAAATTATCACCATAAAAAATAACATCCCTAGCCCTTCCTCTCCCTCTGCCCCGACCCCTCCCTCTCAGAACTCATTTTCACTGGCTGCCTTTCCCCCTTTCACTAAAAGTGACTTTGTGGCTCTACTAAACAAAGTGAGCTCGGGCTCGCCAAATGACTGCTGCCCTCCGCAGATTCTCAAAGCAGCCTTTCTTGCCTGCCCTGACCCTCCACTTACACTTCTTAACGAATCCTTAGCTATAGGTATCGTCCCAGACTCCTTTAAACACGCAGCTGTGGTCCCTATCCTGAAAAAGCTTAACGCTGATCCTCTGGTCCTGGCCAATTTTCGCCCCATCTCCCTGCTTCCTTACCTAGGTAAGATCCTAGAGACTCACGTTACCAACTGTCTTAGTTCTTTTATTGAGAACTCTAAGTTCCTTGACCCTCAGCAGGCGGGCTTTAGGCCAGCCCACTCCACCGAATCGGTCATTCTGGCGGTGATGGATGAGCTCAGAAAGGGTGCTGATAATAACATCTCCCAGGCACTCGTGCTATTGGATCTATCTGTGGCATTTGACACGGTCGGTCACGACCTGTTGATCGACCGTGTCAACAACGCCGGTGTTCAGGGTCGGGCCCTTGACTGGATCCGATCATTTTTACATCGGCGCACTCAGGCGGTCCATCTGTCTACCTTTGTAGCACCTCGATCCAGTCTGACCTGCGGAGTCCCCCAGGGTTCTGCCTTATCGCCTCTCTTGTTCAATCTCTATATGCAGCCCCTGATTGCCTCTCTCTGTAATAGCCCAGTTACCATCTTTAATTACGCGGATGACCTCCAGCTGGTTTTTAATCTTGAATCCACCTCCACATCCCGCGCTAATTTTCAATCTACCATGCTCTCCATTAGCGAGTGGATGTACCAGAGCCAGCTGAAGTTAAATCCCGATAAAACTGAACTTGTATTAACCAGGGGACTCGTTAACCCCTGGAATGCCAGTTTCTGGCCATCCTCTGTGGGCACCCCCCTCCCTTCCAGCTGACTCTGTGAAGAGTCTTGGCGTTATCATTTGTGAAGAGTCTTGGCGTTATCATTTGCAAAGACCTCTCAATGAAACCTCAGATTAGCGCTGTCACCTCGGACTGCTTTTTCCATCTTTGCAGGATCCGTAAAATCTGTAGGTTTCTGTCTACGGAGGCTCTCACACTGGTCATCATAGCCTTGATTACATCTCGCATTGACTACGCCAACGCTCTTTACGCTGGCATTCCTGCCTACCAGTTGCGCCGCTTGCAACTCGTGCAAAATCAGGCAGCCAGGTTAATCTTCTGTCAGCCAAAACATCTACACATCTCCCCGCTACTAAAGAAACTCCACTGGCTGCCGGTTGCCAAGCGGTGTATCTTTAGACTCGGCTGCACCATTTTCAAGGCGCAACATGCTCAAGGTCCTGCTTTTGTTGCTTCTAGAATTTGCCGGTATATTCCTTCCCGTGATTTGCGCTCCTCCCATCACAACCTCCTCACCGCTCCAGCAGTTAAACGCAAAAAGCATGGTGGCCTCCGATTTGCGTTTTTGGCTCCTAGACTATGGAATTCACTTCCGAGCGAACTCTCCCAGTTACGCTCTCTTTAGATGTTCACTTAAAACTCATCTCTTCCGGCAGGCCTTTGTGTAATTCCAAACCCTTCTTCTCCCTGTTGTCTCTAGCGCCATGAAACCGCCTGGTGTCCGTGCGCTGAATAAGTACTTTTAACATAACATAACAGCTTCAGAGGTCTGCAACCAGTGGGTCGGAGGACGCACAGGAGTGCTGATGCAACTTTGACGGTAAGCGGCATACATGTTTACTGCAGGTCATTGTTAGAACAAGCGACAGGACGAGGGGGCAAGTAACACAGCTACTACTAATGAAAGTCTAGTGGGAGCAACATCATGTTTAGTGAATTAGCACGCCGCAAAGCGGCACTGGATATATTAAAAAAGAATCAGGCATCCGAACAGATACGAAAAAATAAAAGTTCCACATAGGCCACAAATTTAACATCAAAATGTGTCACCTTGGAAAGACTCTAGGAACGGAAGATGAGGAAGTGGTGGGAGGCAACCTCCCTTCAAAAGCTATATTGACGAAAATCGGGTCCAGCGAGGACTACGAATATACACCATACCTGCCTATGCGCTTTTGCTGGAGGAATGCGCGGAATATACGGCCCAGTCAAGTAAAGGAATGCTAGTTATATTGGTAAAATTCACCTGGAGCGATAGAGATAAATCTTTGAAAGAAATACAGCAATTAGAAGCAGAAATAGACACGGAAGAGGACAAGACTAAATTAGAAGAACTAAGAGAACAAATAAAAAAACGATTGATCAAGTATGAGTTAAAAATCAAACAAAGAAAGCAAGAAAAGTTCGAAAGAGACAAGCGTGATTATGCACAAGGCCGCATACTAACCTTTGCCAAGAAATTTGATGGCCCGAGAAGGGAACTGATTGTGAAAAAGGCAGCTCCAACATCAGAATCAGACATAACTGGCAATGAATCTTCAGGGGATGACAATGCCAGTACATCAATGGATCAACATAAGAAGACTCCTTTTCAGGAGGAATTTCGACTTATGCGTCACACGTGGCTAAGAGGGGGAAGAAGCAAACCTCCGGAGTGTGCCGCCACAAAACAAGAAGGGGCGGCTGGTGCCAGAGGAACAAATATGTCCCCACGCGTGACACGCAGCAAGAGGGGCAACAAATGGAAGTAGGTAATCTAACCATTATAAAACTTACACCTAAGAAATTAACATGCAATGAAGAGTCGGTGTTAAGGCTAGGTTTGACTTTCTGCCCGTCTAATAGGCTGGAATATACTCAGACACAAATTGATCTTTTTAAACTGAAAAGAAAGTTGAAGCTACATAAATACTTCAAACTAAAACCGAACAATTTGAAACTAACTAAAGTGCAAAGAAGACCTATGGCAACTGATGCCTTAACTGGTGAAGATCTGTCAGGGATGTACGTCGTTGCAACACATGCTTTTACAACGCATGCCTTTACGACGCAAGTTTTACAACGCAAGTCGTTACAACGACTTGCGTTGGGGGGCACTGGATAGTGAATAGTTTAATTTACTATTCCAACTCCAGTCCCTGTGGATAGTAGGGAAGGTGTTGGATAGTAAATTAAAACTATTCCCTATCCTAGAGCGCCCCCCCAGCGCAAGTCGTTGTAAAAGTTGCGTTGTAATGGTTGCGTCGTAAAGGTACTTCGTTGTAAAAGATGCGTTGTAAACGCTGTTCCCCTCTGTCAGCCTTAGAAAATATGGAGTCACTATGTAATGAAGCAGAGAATGATACAAGTAGCACCAGAAATTTAGTAGATAGAACACTAAGATTGGGGATTGAACAAGAAAATGACATCAGCCCTTTCAAACCAACATCACAATTTCTACCTCAATTGCCTATAGATGCGATAGACATATTCTCTGATGCAGTTAATAAGGATCTTCTTAAAATGAGACTAAAGAACAGCAATATAAGTAGATATAATTTAACCAAGGAACAACAACAAGCTTTAGAGAATTTGCAAAATGATGTGTCCATAATATGCAAACCCTCAGACAAAGGAGGGAATATTGTTTTACAAACAAGAGAGCAATATTGCGCTGAAACACGACAACTTTCGGACGAAAAATGCTATGAAAGAATAATGAAAGAAAAATACAATGAAAGTATAACTCAATATCATCTGCTTATTAAATCTTGGTATGACAAGGGAATGCTTGAGACAGATGAATATTTCTTTCTTTGTTGTTTGAATCCTACAATACCATCTTTCTACCACATACCCAAGATTCATAAGGCTCGAGAACACTCCCCGGGAAGACCAATTGTATCCTCCCAGGGAAGTCTAACTGAACATATTTCCGTATTTATTGAGCACTTTAGGTACATTATTGACCTGCAGACAAACCCCCCCAAAGGGATGAATAGTGGGTAAGAACTTGCAATACATTTAGCCGACTGAATATGGATTTGGGTTGAAATGCAAGGTTACAAATTAATAACTATATAATCTTTTAATGAAAGCCATGAAATGGCAGAAGAACAAGTGGTATTTATTGGAACATGAATGAATTGTATATGTATCTGTTGGAGCCAAGCAATTGAGTAAACGCAACATGCATGGGGCACAGGTTGAACGATATGCCGATACACGGCAGAAAAACTACTGGCAAAATTAAATGTATATAAGTAAAATGTCCTGAGGAAGCAGTGAGTAAAAGAAATGCATTGAATGTGGTAGGCCGATACACTGCAGGAATATACAACTATTTTGTTGAAACCACTGAATTTAATTCATAATGTAATGGTTTTTATAGATGTTGTGACAACGAGTCCATAGGAGGCTTGTATTGCCAACCTATGATAATACTGTTCCAAGATGGTAGACACTATTATTCTGCTTTGTAGTCTATCTTTGTTTTCGATGCATGTTATGTAACAACTTTTACTCTTACAAAAATATCTGTTTCTGGCGTGCATGCTATACATCGACAAAGGCACAAGCCGAAATGTGTCTGTTTGTTGCTCTAATAAATTGATTGCAACTGCCCCTGTGAGTTTGTTTTTCTCAAGGAGAGAAGAGAAAACAGAGCGACCATATTGCATGGGAACACCCCCATGACTACAGCACCCGTCCAGGAGTGCTCCGAAGGAGGTGAACTGGAGCGTGAATATATATATGTAAAAGGGACTTTGTTTCGTGGTGTTGGATTGGAGTTGCTAACCAGCACGCTCATTCAGCCCCATTTTCAAAAATGCTGTCAGTATTGCATCTTGGGACATGTAGGCGGCATGACATCGAGGGCGCCACAAATACCGCAGGTGTTGGAACTTTTTCACTTGGGGGCGGAGCGGCTTACCAGCAATGAGAAGAGGGTGGGATATTTATATCCGGACATATTTTCCCTCATCTCATTTGCACTACGGGCGCTGAAGAGGCAGGAGCCGAAATGCATACGCCTGGCTATCTGTGCAGTTCTCCTTTGTCCACGCTGAAAATAAAAGACCCCCTTGCATCCTCATTTGGGCCTCATCTCTTTTCTTCGGGAGGAGCTGTTTGTGATATATATATATATATATCTTGTTCATTCATTGCTCCTTCCGGAAAGAACGAACGGACCCGAGGGGAGTGGCGCGCATGCCGTCAGAGCATACCGGCTGTCTTTTTTACCAAGCTATGATATCATGACTGATGTTTCCCCAGCATCCTCATAACTGATGCTCCCCCAAAACTCTTAATCCCATTACGCTTGAATCCTGCAAGTGTCCTACCAAATCCTGTGAACCAATGGATTATCTGCACCTGCAGTTACTAGGGCCTTGAAGAGGTTTTCATTGAATTCCTGCATGCTTCCCCCAGTATCCTATGAGCCAATGGCAACCCCTGCTTTCGTTGTTACTGGGGCCTTGGTGTTGTTTTCCATTATGCACGTTCGCGCGAAAAGCATACATTTGTTTCCAGCTATTTGGTTCCGATCAACAAGTTGCGCCTGCTTATTTTGTAAGGTCAAAGAGAGTCTACTAACACATGTTTTATCCACGGTTTGAGAGCACATGATCTAGCTATATACAGGATATATAAACCCGGACCTACCCCGAATCATGGCTTGGCCTGACTCCCTGCAGAACAAGCTTCACCCTTCTCACTCACCTGAAATCCTGGGGAACCAAGAAGAGCTTCAGTCTCCTTCAATTCCAGCTGAACCTGTGGTTCCCATGGCACCCAGGGCTAGTGCTAGGCATGGGCAGAGTGGGCCGCTGTCCAGTCGGCCCTCCAACTTGGGGCCCGCACCAATACGACAGAGTCAGACCACGGCATGAAAGGTGCCGCCTGGCCTCACTGCTATGGTGTCGAAGGGGAACCTGAGGGGAGGGGGGAAGCATTCCCAGTTGCAAGAAGACACATTCCTCAGTTTTGACCAGCAATTAGGCCTCCTCGCCCCCACCCACTCAGAGGCACAATGAGATGGCTAGTGTCCGGCTGTTTAGCTCCCTGGCAGTCTTAACCTATCTGGAGATAAGCAACCTTCAAACCTTCAGCCCTTGATGAGCTAAGTGTGCTTTTGGGTGGCTGAGAGGGAGGGACTGCAGCTGCAGGAGCAGGGGCATCTTTTCAGATGTAGACAGCCCTGAATGGGTCAAGCCTATGCAAATTAGAGGGGCTTTGCACATTCCCCTTCTGACCAGGGCCCTAAAATCCTAGACATGGCCCTGATGGCACCAGCTACCTTAATTTCTTCCTCCTCGCTCCCTCCTGCACAGCTACTCGGGAGCCCCCCCTGCGACTCACTGAATCAAGGCTTCAAGATCTTCTTCAAACTTCAGACAAGTGGAAGAACTAGGCTAAGTACTTGATATCAGGTTAGTGCACACTAAACCTCCTATAGTAGTAAACAGGACGGAGTATCCACATCTTCAAAGACTATAGACCTTTCCTTCATGTCCTCTCTGTGATTTACTACCGTGCTTCTTGTGTGTTTATCCTCTGGACCCTTGCTGCATCCTTGGCGCTAAAACTGTATTGTGCAAGGATTAAAGGCTTGAGCTTCATGTTTCTTAGATGAACAGTAGTGCCAAGAGAAGACACTTCAGAGTCTTTGATATATGTATGCACCTTTTACCCCACTCTGTGCTCTGAGTGTATCCTTGGGAGAGCAAGTAACTCCAACCTTTCCACCCAGTGTATCCTTAGGAATGCAAGTAACTCCAACCTTTGCTCAGAGTGTATCCTAGGACTGCAAGTAACTCCAACCTGTGTACCCTTGGGAGTGTAAGTAACTCCAACCTTTGCACCGAGTGTATCTTTAGGTGTGCAAGTAACTCCAACCTTGCTCTGAGCATATCACTAGGAGTGCAAGTAACTCCAACCTTTGCACCAAGTGTATCCTTAGGAGTGCAGTAACTCCAACCTTTCGGATCTATCCTTCGGAGTGTAAGGAACTACAACCTTTGCACTGAGTGTATTCTTAGGAGTGCATGTAACTCCAACTTTTGCACCAAGTGTATCATTGAGGTTGCAAGTAACTCCAATATGTATTTCAAAGTTATTCCTAGGAGTGCCACACTCCAATCTGTGATTTTGGATATTCTGCTCTCGTGCCGAGATGCTGATGGTACTTGTAAGTGTGTCACTGAAGTTAATGCATGGTCATATTATATAGAGGCCTGTTAGCGTACTGACGGTAACTGCCTCCTCTTGTTATTTCCAGTGTATTGCATCTTCGCAAAACCAGAGGTTCTGGTCCAGTGCGTATCTACCTCGCAGACACAAAAGGTGTCAGGACCTGCAAATCCTGTTACGCACTGTCGCGCAGCAGCTGAGCAGATCCAGTACAGCAAGTCTCACTTTACTTTTTTTTATCCCATTCACCTCTCCCCCAGGAACTGTGTGGGAACCAATGTTTTCGAATCCTTGACCTGCATTGTTTTCGGGAGGCATAGGAGGTCCAGCATCAGCTTCAGTGTTGTCTCCGCTGTTGGATCCAGGTGAGTGCATTACATATGATGTCATTACTGATTACACCTCAAATTACATCATTGAGTACCTCACTAATGAACTCATCCAATGAATGTTACAGTTGGCCATACATTTCTCATACTGGTAGCTATGCAGCAAGCTACACCCAGATCTAATTTTCTATCACCTCTTTTGTGCCAATGGGTGCAACAATTTCCAGTATGCAAGACATGAAGCATATCTGTGAAATCACCTACATTTAATAGATATTATGCTCTTGAGATGTATCTGCTAAATAAATCACCTGACAATTTTAAGTCAACAGCTTCACATCCATGCAATAGCCACTGATAAGGCATTGAGAGAGCACCATGTAATTTTGAAAATTGTAGGGGTGCATCATATTCGCTCGTAGTCAGCACCCGAGTATTTAGAGGATCTTACTAATGAATGGTTTTATAAATGTAACATTAGGTCGGGATCAGTGCAATATGTAGTAATGCGTTATAGTTAATCACAGATCAAAGTAGTGCCTTAACCAGAAATTAGTGTCTCGCATAACGTAGAAATGTAATCACGTGAAATGTTGTATTAGAAATAATGTGCCTTATTGAAGTATATATGTAGTTATTAATGAGTGAGTTAACCTAGGGTTTAGCATAAAGAGGTGTATTGCTTTATATCGAAATGAGAATTAACGTTTAGAATGATGAAATGTAATGTCATGTCATGTTAGAAATACATTTAAACGTGCAAGGGCCTGGGATATGATGAAGCCAGTAGAGGCCTAACTGTAATTTCTCGTTTAGCCTTAGTCGAAGAAAATGATTTCTCCTTGAGGAGAGCTGTTCTCAGCGAAGATTGAATTGTAACTTCGAATGTGTGCAAGGTTGCTTCTCATATATTTCAGCCTGCAGGTGCAAGGCCACGGAGCTCGTTAGGTAGAATGATCCAGAAGTTAGGCCGGTAGGAGTGAAGACGAGTAGATGTGAATGGAATGTACTATTGCAACATTTGGCGGAGAAGATGCTTGGGACCCAAGGACACCTCAGCGGACGTTCGATGGAGATGTGCCATGCTGGAAAAATCCGTGGACCGTTACCTGCCAGAGGGGCGTGCTTCTGGGCGTGCCTGCTGTTTTTGGGATTTTGTATTAGGGATAGCACCCCGTCGGTGGAGAGCAGATTTGAGCAGATTTTAGTGGAGAGCAGAAAAGAAGTCAGAGAGGAGCAGACAGAACCAGAGAGTGGGCTTTGGGGAAGGCAGGATGTAGGTAGTTTTGGAAACTTAAGGCAGAGTAAGGTGTAGGAAGGAGCATCTTAGAACGAGCTCGGTAGCTGAGGCTACTTATGGAAAAGTGTGTGTACTTCTTAGGAAGTCTTCACTGCTGACACCTTTATTCTTGCCTGGGTGCTATGTTAAGTAGGGATGTCACTTTAGAGTTAGTGTAGGTAGGGACAGTCTAACCAAATTCTTTTCCTTTCCGTAAATGCAGTCCAGACTTCCAGCAGGGACCATCATAGCATGCCTAATGCTTCTTGAATTGACTTTGATTTTTATTTTAAGTCGTCTGAGACTTCTGTGTAGGCTTATGTTTGTATTACTGCCAGTTTATTTCCTGAATCTCCTGCTGAGATGTCTGTATGTTCGGTTATTCTTAGCTTTGTAATAAACTTTTAAACTTCAGTTCATAGTCAGTGCTTCTTTGAATTGAGTTCGATTTTGGGCTGTAACTGATTAAAGTTATGACTTTAGAAATTGTCCCTCTTCGCTTCTGAGACAGGTAAAAAGGTCCAGTCGGCCTGACCTGGGATTCTAGAGATTGGTGAGTTAAAATTCAGATGAGAATCCCAGCTTCCCCAGTATGCACAACAAGGACCTATGCACAACCCTCCGTAGTTTGTAAAAATACCTTACACATATTTCTGAATTGAGCTGAATGGCATTCACCATTAAAACAACACTTACAATCAATCCTACAGTGACGTGAACTGTTTGTGAGTCACCCATACATTATATATTCTGTAACAATATGTCTCAGAATTTTCACTGAACTCCTGCAAATAAATGTCTGCACCTTTTAAATCACCAGTTTTTATAGAAAGTGTTTATAGCACTACATGACAACTCTTAAATATCAGCATGTGCACAGAAATCCACTGATGAATAATGTATAGTAAGGATAAACTTTACACTTTCTCATAAATGTTGGGAACTGGAATTTGGTTTAAGCTACAACCTATTTGTTATGTAAGTCCGCAACTCCAACTAGTCGTGCCTACTCTCTACTTTGTTGAAATGAAGTATTGTTTGCACCTAAACATTTACTGGTACCATATAACTTTTACCATGGTAAATCAGATTTGCCTCCAGTACTAAACTATTTCTATTTCCTAATTGTATAGCCAATTTATGCTGTTTATGTTTGTTGGCCCTTTACTACCTAATTTGATTTCTGAAATGATGTTGTGGTTTACAGAGTAATTTGAGGAGCAGCAGCTTGGATGATGTCATCAGTGATACAATTTAACATGTTATGACATATTGTGAGGTCATAAGCAGTGCATGTTGGAAGCACAAATACAGTTAGTTCACTGACAGATTTTGGTGCTTTTTGTGCTTTTTTAATGTTAGCTCTTGCCTCATACCATCACCGAAGTAAAACGTTACTTTAACCAATCCTTTTTAGTGAGTGCATGAGGTTTTTTTTAACATAAGTTAAGGTCTTAGTGCCAAATTTAAGGAGGCTGTCAAGAGAATGAGAAGATGGGTAAGCTGAGTAAAAAGATGGGGAAATGGGATGCTATACTTATGCAAACGTCTCTCTCTTTAATTGTTTTTAGCACTTTAAAAAATACATTGTGCCTCAAATTCCTAAAAACTCATTGCTTCCCCCACATTTGTAATCCTTTTGTTTCATGCCTGCATAAATACCTCAATGCTCATTTACTTTAACCAGCTCTTCACAATAGGGCTTAAATTGAACAGCTCCTAGTCCAACACAATGACATCCAAGAGTGCCTCACTTCTTGTATTGATTACAAAATGTTAGTGCTCTTGTTCTTCATTAGAACCCTGTGGTGATACTGCAGCTGATTACCATGGAGTTACCTGACAGACTACTGCTGGTGTTAAAAGTATGTTTTAGTTTGCATGCCACAATGTTTCCTGATATTGATGAGAAAGATGTTTGAGAATTGATAGAAAATGTGTCCTCGTTTTAGCTTTCTAGAGCACTAACAAAAATGTCTATGACAAAAAGAATCCGCTCCTTTTTTTCCAAATTAAATGCTATAGGTTTTACAGCTTTGATTCCATAAAATGGCTTCAGGTGTGCCACACATTTGCAATAAATACAGAATGTTAGCACTCCAGCTGTTCATTAGAACATTGTAGAAGCTGCAGAAGAATACTGGGGAATCAACTGACAGGCTGCTGCTTCTTGTAGTATGCTTAACTCATATTATCAGACTTTATTCTCACATGGCTAAAAATATTGTCTGAATTTATATAAAATGTTCTCTCATATTAGCTTGCTTCTGGAGCAACTTCCATAACCTCTATGAGAAAAGCATGAGATAAAACAGTTTTCTCTCTAACATAGTTCATTAAATCACAGTAGAGGGTCAGCATTTTTCACATGGTAAAATTACCTGAAAACTCCAGCAGGATTCCTAAAATGGTTATAACACTACCGATTTGTACTGTGACTAAAACATATTATCACCTTTTTTCTTCTTTTTGTGACCTTCAAAACCTGGTATTCACTATAATACATTTCAGTGGCGACCATGTCCGCAAGTCCTGTAATGGCAGCCAATTAGGGAAGGAGCCCCCGTGCTCCTAGAGGTTAGGGTGTACTCGCCCGGCCACCTCATAGATATGTATCTCAATAAGATGATGGACTGTGATTTATGACAATTAATGCAATTTACGTAAAAAAAAGTATAATGTATCACAAGATTCATCTAACAATGTTTTTTCAATGTTGACATTGACGACAAAAGTGAGATTTGAAAAATTGCAATTGGTGTTCGCAAAAGCACAGACACAATCAGTGTCTGTTTTCTATATCCTAACCAGTAATACACCATGTGAAACCAAGGGGTTAAAAACAATGATTTGCCAAGCGTTACCATGTGATCAAGGTCACTTGTGATGACCGAAAAGCGTAATGGCTAGTTGCGGGAAATAAAGTAATACACAAATAATTGGAGTCCGTGCCCATCTGTTTTGCACAATTGGATGAACTTTATGATTGATCGTGAAAACATTAAAAAAAAATATATATATATATATGCAATAGACAAATCCTCGTGTTCCAACAAAGATCCACGAGGCACACCAAATGTGAGTGTAATAAAGTTGTTTATTTAGGCAGATAAACAACACGTTTCCACCACAGCCATGGTCTTGGTCACACACACACACATTTATATATATATATAAATATATATATATATATATATATATATATATATATATATATATATATATATTAAAGAGCAATGCGCCTCGCGCTTTGGGAGGGATCACCACGGCACACCAGGGCCCTCCAGCCTCCATTTGCTTCCGAAAATCTCACAGCCTGCCCTCCAACAAGGTTGCAAAGAAGAAGTCCGACGCGTTTCGGGGCAGACACGCCCCTTCCTCATGGACGTATCACAAAGGCACAGGCAACTCACCCTTTTGATTTAAATGCCGTTTTATTTAAATCTGGACCGCCCTAAGTGGGTGTGGCTCTCGATGCTGTGTTGCCAGGAATGCTG
Source organism: Lissotriton helveticus (assembly GCF_964261635.1). Lineage (NCBI taxonomy): Eukaryota > Metazoa > Chordata > Amphibia > Caudata > Salamandridae > Lissotriton > Lissotriton helveticus. The sequence goes on along the minus strand of NC_136073.1, from coordinate 598,524,674 downwards.
GTAACTGTAGTCATAGAGTGAGTTCATCTGTAGTCCTTGAGTAGGTTGTGCTCATTTTGTGTTCACAGTCAACTTGATCTGATTCCTTAAGTAGGATTTTGGGGGTCAGGCTGCGAGGGTGTATCTTAGTAATGATGTGGCGCGCTGGCATACAAGGATCAGGTATCCTCGCCTCAGTCCTCACCAGGTGTAGAATTACTCCCCGCCTGACGAGGCGGATCTCCTTCCTCGGTTAAGGCTAACCGATATTAATTTTAAAGAGCAATGCGCCTCGCGCTTTGGGAGGGATCACCACGGCACACCAGGGCCCTCCAGCCTCCATTTGCTTCCGAAAATCTCACAGCCTGCCCTCCAACAAGGTTGCAAAGAAGAAGTCCGACGCGTTTCGGGGCAGACACGCCCCTTCCTCATGGACGTATCACAAAGGCACAGGCAACTCACCCTTTTGATTTAAATGCCGTTTTATTTAAATCTGGACCGCCCTAAGTGGGTGTGGCTCTCGATGCTGTGTTGCCAGGAATGCTGGTAACTGTAGTCATAGAGTGAGTTCATCTGTAGTCCTTGAGTAGGTTGTGCTCATTTTGTGTTCACAGTCAACTTGATCTGATTCCTTAAGTAGGATTTTGGGGGTCAGGCTGCGAGGGTGTATCTTAGTAATGATGTGGCGCGCTGGCATACAAGGATCAGGTATCCTCGCCTCAGTCCTCACCAGGTGTAGAATTACTCCCCGCCTGACGAGGCGGATCTCCTTCCTCGGTTAAGGCTAACCGATATTAATTTTAAAGAGCAATGCGCCTCGCGCTTTGGGAGGGATCACCACGGCACACCAGGGCCCTCCAGCCTCCATTTGCTTCCGAAAATCTCACAGCCTGCCCTCCAACAAGGTTGCAAAGAAGAAGTCCGACGCGTTTCGGGGCAGACACGCCCCTTCCTCATGGACGTATCACAAAGGCACAGGCAACTCACCCTTTTGATTCAAATGCCGTTTTATTTAAATCTGGACCGCCCTAAGTGGGTGTGGCTCTCGATGCTGTGTTGCCAGGAATGCTGGTAACTGTAGTCATAGAGTGAGTTCATCTGTAGTCCTTGAGTAGGTTGTGCTCATTTTGTGTTCACAGTCAACTTGATCTGATTCCTTAAGTAGGATTTTGGGGGTCAGGCTGCGAGGGTGTATCTTAGTAATGATGTGGCGCGCTGGCATACAAGGATCAGGTATCCTCGCCTCAGTCCTCACCAGGTGTAGAATTACTCCCCGCCTGACGAGGCGGATCTCCTTCCTCGGTTAAGGCTAACCGATATTAATTTTAAAGAGCAATGCGCCTCGCGCTTTGGGAGGGATCACCACGGCACACCAGGGCCCTCCAGCCTCCATTTGCTTCCGAAAATCTCACAGCCTGCCCTCCAACAAGGTTGCAAAGAAGAAGTCCGACGAGTTTCGGGGCAGACACGCCCCTTCCTCATGGACGTATCACAAAGGCACAGGCAACTCACCCTTTTGATTTAAATGCCGTTTTATTTAAATCTGGACCGCCCTAAGTGGGTGTGGCTCTCGATGCTGTGTTGCCAGGAATGCTGGTAACTGTAGTCATAGAGTGAGTTCATCTGTAGTCCTTGAGTAGGTTGTGCTCATTTTGTGTTCACAGTCAACTTGATCTGATTCCTTAAGTAGGATTTTGGGGGTCAGGCTGCGAGGGTGTATCTTAGTAATGATGTGGCGCGCTGGCATACAAGGATCAGGTATCCTCGCCTCAGTCCTCACCAGGTGTAGAATTACTCCCCGCCTGACGAGGCGGATCTCCTTCCTCGGTTAAGGCTAACCGATATTAATTTTAAAGAGCAATGCGCCTCGCGCTTTGGGAGGGATCACCACGGCACACCAGGGCCCTCCAGCCTCCATTTGCTTCCGAAAATCTCACAGCCTGCCCTCCAACAAGGTTGCAAAGAAGAAGTCCGACGCGTTTCGGGGCAGACACGCCCCTTCCTCATGGACGTATCACAAAGGCACAGGCAACTCACCCTTTTGATTTAAATGCCGTTTTATTTAAATCTGGACCGCCCTAAGTGGGTGTGGCTCTCGATGCTGTGTTGCCAGGAATGCTGGTAACTGTAGTCATAGAGTGAGTTCATCTGTAGTCCTTGAGTAGGTTGTGCTCATTTTGTGTTCACAGTCAACTTGATCTGATTCCTTAAGTAGGATTTTGGGGGTCAGGCTGCGAGGGTGTATCTTAGTAATGATGTGGCGCGCTGGCATACAAGGATCAGGTATCCTCGCCTCAGTCCTCACCAGGTGTAGAATTACTCCCCGCCTGACGAGGCGGATCTCCTTCCTCGGTTAAGGCTAACCGATATTAATTTTAAAGAGCAATGCGCCTCGCGCTTTGGGAGGGATCACCACGGCACACCAGGGCCCTCCAGCCTCCATTTGCTTCCGAAAATCTCACAGCCTGCCCTCCAACAAGGTTGCAAAGAAGAAGTCCGACGCGTTTCGGGGCAGACACGCCCCTTCCTCATGGACGTATCACAAAGGCACAGGCAACTCACCCTTTTGATTTAAATGCCGTTTTATTTAAATCTGGACCGCCCTAAGTGGGTGTGGCTCTCGATGCTGTGTTGCCAGGAATGCTGGTAACTGTATACTGTAACTGTATATATATATATTATTGCTGCTGCCGTTCACCTGTGCCATTAAAAACAACTGAGGCCAGATCCTGTGGTCCGTCTCCTCTCTATGCCTCGCCGATGATCGAAGGGATTGGAGGTTGCTTGGGGAGTATCTTTGTGCATGTGATCAAGGCTATCTCTAGCCGAAACGCGTCGTGGCGGACTGGTGCTGGGTTAATATTCAATAAAGAACATTTGCACCATCCTTGGGTCTTGCTGTTCCTGTTTTGCTGATCGGCTGAAATTGCTGTGTTGGTTAAGCTCCGGGAGCACCACGTACCTCATATATATATATATATATTCATTTCCTAATGCATTTCGGGCGCATCTCGACCTTCATCGGAGGGGAGCCACAGCAAACTGAAGTGAAAACAACCCACCAACACGACAATTGCCTTTATAATGTTCAGTGTTTTGCCCCCTGGTGGGTGCCTCAGAAGGCTAATTTTTAGGCATGCTGGACCATGTAGTGCGCTGTCACCTCATATTTTGTAACCCTCCAGTGGGCGCTGCTTTTGATGTTTGTGTTCCATTATACCACACCGGAATCCCCAGATAAATGTACCAGAACCAAGGTCCAGTCCTTGGCGGCACCAAACACCCTACGTGTTTCCACTTCCACAAAGATGGTCCGTTTTCGGGTGATTTCTGGCGCTCTTGATGGGCGGGGCGTTGCTTCGGGCTGGACCTAGCCGCATAGATATCTATCAAAACCTCTCTACAGGAAAAAGGATTGAGCCACACTCCTCCCGGTTGGTTGAAAGCTCTAATTTTCAAAGTGGCATTTTCATTTCTTAATGCATATATATATTTTTTTTCAATACTAGTAAGTGCTTTATTGTACAGTTAATAAAAACCATTACAAGTAGCCATTAGCAATAAAAAAAGAGCAGGTTTTAAAAAAACGAAAGAAAAGACAGTTAAAAAACAGTTAAAAAGACAGAATAAAAAATTGGAAGTGGGGAAATATCCGTCCAGCACGAGATGCACATGTGTTTCTTTGAAGAGGAATTCGTATATCTATCCTGGGTCTTGCTCCCAGCGGGCGGGGTGTTCTGTCAACTCCGTTCCCCATTTTACCTTTTGGAGGACAGTCTAGCACTCTCCCCAAGTGTTCATAACTCTTGGAGATGGTGCTTCAGTGTTACGAGTCAGTTTAAATCTCAAGGCCAGCCTGATGTTTAGAAGCTGACGATGTTGAGGAAGTGGTGTCGGTGTCCGTTTGGTCTTTTGTTGTTTTGAGCCTTGTTTCTACCACTCCGAGGTATTTTACTATTCGGCAGGCCGTTTGCACGTCCCCTCCGCTGAAGCAAGTCAAAGTTGCTTCTCTGCAAGACCTGATTCCTTTTTTTATAAATAGGGGTCTCAGTAAGTTCTTGCGGTCTTGCTGCAGCTCTTTGCAGGGGTAATGAGGTGTGTAATGTTTTCCTCGTGCGTACCGCACAGGCGGCATCTTGTTGTTTTTGTTGGGCGCAGCCACGGGGCCATGTGGCCAGCTGCTGGTAATACTCCCAGTCGTAGTTTTAAAAATTATTCTTTTGTTGTTTTGGTGAAACTGGTCAACAGATACGCCTGTGGAGTAAGTTTTTTGTAAGTTTGTACTGTCAGCCAGCCATATGCTCTCTTAACTAGTGAAGCTTTATCTTGAAGCAGGGATTCTTTCTTAACGATTTTATTTACAGTTTTTTTGAAACCCGCCAGGTTCCCTTGCAGTTCCCATAGCTGCCTTGCCCCCAAGTGGTTGATGGCGTCCTCCAGAAAGAGTTTTGCTGGACAGTCATTTTTGCTTTGTAGGTCTTTCCAGAGGAGTGCGTTAAGGGTGTTTGCTTCCCCTCTGCTTATTTTGTACCAGGTCTTGAGGTATGTTCCCTTTCGTGCAAGCTCTTCCTTAACCAACCCTAGTTCAAGTCGGATCTGCGCCGGAGAGGTGTATTTCGGGAGACCGAACATTATCCGCATTGCTCTTGTGACTACTCCGTTCAAAGTTCCCGTGTCCCTACCTCTCATTGCTTCGCTTCTGTAGGTGATGGATGGAATCAGTTTTGCTTGGATCACTTGGAGGAGTGGAGTGAAGTTTGGGCCAATGATTTTGTTTTTGAGGTTCCTTAGAGATACTGCTATTATTAGGCCTCTCTTCTTTACCTCCTCCAATTGTGGTTTGAAGCTACCCCTGTCATCTATGATCACTCCTAAGTAACAGTATTTGTTTGTAATTTCCAGGTTATTTGAGTCCAAGTGCCATCTGAATAGTGGTTTCTGCTTGCGATGGTTGAGGCGCATGACTTTTGTTTTGCTGCAGTTGATACTGAGTTTGTTTGATTTGGAGTATTCCGCATTGATGTCGAGAAGCTGCTGTAGACCGATCTGAGTCCGGCTGATTAACACCAGGTCATCAGCGTAAAATAGGTTGGATAACTGGATGCCCCCTAGTTTTGGAGCATGTGAATTGTTGTAATTTAATATAGTTGATAGTTCGGCCATAAAGAGATTGAATAAAGTTGGCGCTAACACGCACCCTTGTTTTACTCCTGTGCAGGTTGGAATTTTCTTAGCTAAGAAGTCTCCGGAACCTAGTTTGACCTGGACCCACGTGTCACTATGCAGGAGGATAAGTTGGTTCAATAGAGCTGCTGGAATATCCATTCTCTTCAGTTTTTTCCACAACAGATTTCTATCTACGCGGTCGAATGCGGCGCTGTAATCTATGAAACACAGATACAAGGGGTGATTTCCCTCTAGCGCTGAGTCGATCAGTAGTGACAGGGCCAGGATATTAGTTGACGTCCCCATATTTTTCCTGAAGCCAGTTTGATTAAACGGGATTGCTGAGGTTTCTTCTGCCCACAGTGTCAGATCCTGAAGTAGGAGGCCTGCAAAGTACTTAGCCTCATTGTCTAGAAGGGCTATTAGACGATAACGTCTTGGATCTTTTCTGTCTCCTTTTTTGTAAATTGGTGATATTATGGCCCCCTTCCATGATTGTGGGATTGTCGAAGTTTGCCAGATTCTTTCGAACATTGGTTTTAGAGTGGTTGCCCAGTATTCTGGCTCCTGTTTGAATATTATTGGAGGTATTCCGTTTGGACCGGGGGCTCCATCTCTTCTCCCTTTCATGATCCTGTTAATTATTTGTGCCGTTGTAATTGTTACTGCTTCGTTAGCTGTCGAGGGCTCTTGACGTGGGGACAGATGTTCATTCGTCTTTACGTTAACTTTGCCAGTTTCTTTCCCTGTTTCGATAGTGACACTGAAGTGAGTGCTGAAGTGGGTTATCCAGTCCTCATCTGTCACCTGGGATACGGTCTCTCGGTTTTGTTTATTGATCTGGCCATTGATCTTTTGCCAGAACTGTGCACTGCGCTTTGATTTGGCGTCATATAGGAGTTTTCCCCAAAATGCCTCATTGGCGTCCTTTTTTAGCTGCCATATTAGTTTCCTATGCTCTCCTTTTAGCTATCTAAGAAATTGGTAGGAGGAGGGGTCTGTTTTTGCTCTTCGTAGGGTCCCATTATTCAACGTCTTCAGTGTTTTTAGCCTGCTGTTGTTGCGGAAGTTGTGATGACTCTTCTGTGTCGTGTTACAGCTTTTCCCAGATCGTTTTGCGTGCTCTTTTTTTTCGGCAGAGTCTCTCATTTGTTTTATGAACGCTTCCTAGCTTGTTATCGGATTTTGTGTGGTAAGTTGCGCTTCGATGAGAAAGCGTTTCGCTAGCTCTAATAGATTTTGTGGGTTGGTGACTTTGCATTTTACCCCTCTTTCATTTGATGCAAATTCTGTACCTAAGTTGTTCAAGCTGGGTGGATTTGGTATTGCTGATATGTTCATTGTTGTTTCCTGGGGCAGGTGGTCGCTGCAGTCAGTTGAGCCAATACGGAAGTCTTTAACTCTGTAGTATAGACGACGAGAGACAAAGGTAAAGTCAATAGTAGAGCTTGCCTGAGTGCTGTGGTATGTTGCTGACTGCGGTCGGTCTCCTAAGAATCTTCTGTTGAGCTGCCCTGAGGCCCAACTCCTCTAATTTGGCCAGCAGGGTCCTTGTGGTTTTTGTGCTTCTGCCTCCTGAGCTGCGGTCTTGACAGTTAAGTTCCCAGGCGAATGGGTCCTCGTCGTATTTGGTGTCCGTGTCCGTGTGGCTCAGCATATTTACATTAAAGTCCCCTGTGATGATTATATTGTTTGTGGGCTCGGTTTTCACTAGTTTCACGAGTTCTTCCTTCAGTTGTTGTGCTCCCTTCTTTTTCTCCCTGGGGTGCAGGTAGAGGTTTATTAGAATGATGTCCTCTTTTGGGTCTTGCGCGCGAAGTGACAGTCGCAAAGCTTGCATTGCGTTTGGGGCGGCTATGATGTAGTCTAACTGGACTACCTTTGATATCAATGAAAGCGCGCTGTATGTGGCAAGGCCGCCTTTCTTGTGACCAAACAGAGAGCTCTGGGTGGGCAGTAGCGAGTTCAAAGTATACCCAGACAGCACTGGAGGCGATTCGGTCCAGGTTTCTTGTAAAGAGATGATACTAAATTTTTGCAGGCAATTGCCTAGGTCAGTATCTGTGAACTTATCGCCTGTGCCGTTAATGTTCCATGAGCATATGCTTAGGATGCTAAGGATGTTAGCTGTTTTTGTTTGTCATTGACTTGTCTCTTTTGCATTTAAGGACTTTGCGAGCCAACTCTAGTTGGGTGAAGGCCTCGTGTCGTTGGCCAGTGATTTAATTTCAGCCTGGTTTGAGTGCAGTTGTCTCTCTGGCGTTTTACTTCGAGCTCCTCTTAGGACAGTTCTTTTAAGAGACGGCTCCTTGGGCTTCTTTTGAAGACTGTCATGTAGTAAGGTCTCAGGGTATCTTGAGTGCGAGAGAGTTTGCAGTTTTATTCCCCAAGAGTCGAACTATACCTTTTCTTTAATTATTCTCTCTCGGAATTCTCCTGTGGTCAAAGTAGTTTTTGTTGACTCAACGCCAGGTTGCCTCAGAGATTCAATGAATTCTACGGATTCCAAGTCAGCCGATGTGATTGTTTTAAGGCTTTCTATTGTTTTCAGTAACCACAGGATGTTTCCCCTGTTTAAAAAGTCCGTTGGGCCTCTTGAGTGATACTCTGGGTGGAATATTACTGTCGTTGTTGTACCGTTTGGTCCTTTCTCGATTGGCTGAATGTTTTCGCGGTCGGTGGATTGGGGTTCCCTTTGTTTAGGCGGTACCATGGGTGCTGCTTTTTTAATTTGGTCATTCGTTGTACTGATTTTCCGTGGATCTTGTCCTGGGGGATTTAAACTCGTCGTTACAATCAGCTCGGGGCTTGCTGAGATTTGTTTTTCTCCCCTGTTCTCCGGGGAATTTATAATGTGGTTTGCCTTGCTCTGTCTTGTTCTTTCTTGTTTTTCTCTATCTGGTGAGTCTGAAGTTGTTTGTGAGTTATTCCTCTTGTCGGTCTCGTCTATGCCGGTGTTTTTTCCCACTTTTAGCATGCTCAGCGTATCTTTCAGAGTTTTGGGTGAGGTGCTGTTGATAGGACAACTATGTGGAGCTGGGCCTATTACAGATTTATTCGCTGGGCTGGCCTTTTCACAGGTTGTACTCTTGGGGATTGGTTCTTCATCCTTCCCTGGCGTCATTGCTTGTGGGAGGTTGGCTGCTGTTTGGTCACTGTTGCAGCCCTTGCACCATGCTATAATCCCTGTCAATTTCCTTTGATTTCTTCCCTTCCTTTTCTGTTTTCTTCCCACTTTTCCTTGAGGGGGGGGGGGGGGGCAGTGCTCCGTCTTTTTGGTTGGTTTTGTCTGAGTGCGCAGTGGTCACAGCGAAGTTTTGACCTCGTTCGGGTTGGTGTCTACTGATAGTCTGTGTAATCGTCTTATTTGTTTTTTCCCTTGGCCGGAGTGAATTAGTAGGTGTCTTTGGAGACTCTTGCTTTGTGGACTGTGGAACGTCTTGCCCAGGTACTGCAATTTCTTGCATTCTCTCCGGTTGATTATTGGGATGGTTGTTTTTGACTGCCATCTTTATGTCAGATAGGAGGTTGTCCAGAGCTGATGGTAACGTTACTAGTTTGTCCACTATGGTGATACAAGAACAGTTTGATGCTATCAACTGTGTCTCTGCTTGCGCCCTTTTTATCAGTCCATTCAGGTCTGCTAGCTTACCGTCTATGTTAGAGATGAATATTGCCAGGGAGTTGAGGACAGAGAGTTGCAAGTCCATCTTGTCGGATTGGTACTGGATAGCATTTACTGAAAGTTGCATTGTCTGCAAGAGGGATGCCCAGATATCTCCATTGTTCTTAGTTCTTTCTTTTCCCAGGCCTTCGCAGATACTGGCTCTTTGCTTTTCTTGCTCCGGTTCCGCTGGACAAGATGCAGCCAGAGCTTCCCACTCTTCCGGAGTGAGAGACGAGCTATCCGGATCGTGTGGCCTGGGTGTTGTAGGTCCTGTGCTGGATGATGTATGTCACGTTATGCAGATTGACTAACCTGGTTTGTTCAAATACAGCGGGAGCGATGTTGAAGCTAGTTTCTCTCCTCCCTAGATGCGTACCACAAGTGAATCTTTAGCTGAACTTCACTTGAGAGGACACCACCCAGGGAAGGGGAAAAATGGAGAAATAAAATAGAAAAAGGCTGGCAGCCATAAACCATCCACAGAGCTTGACAATAGGAGAAACACCTCGCCTACGTCGGGGTACAGGTTCCTGTATGGAGACACAAAACACACCGGATTCACTCTCTGTCTCAAATATAAGGCCAACTCTACTTGTCAATTCTTGAGTATTCAATTATGCTTACATGTCAAGGCTCCAGCAAGCACTCCAACACATCAGGGCAAAAGTAGGAAAAATAAAGTAAACAACATAAAATAGTAGGGAACTGCCCATGAACCCTAGACGGAAAAAAGACTAAAGAAGTCTCTGTGGATCACCCATAGTCAATGTAAAACGCTACTTATCTGAAGCGTAGTGTATTCTCTGCAAGTGCAACTCGACCAAACCCCGGTCAGCTGCAAAGTTCCTTGTGAAGAAAACCCAGTCCGAGCTACTCAACAGCTCTTAGGGGATCAAAAGAGTTTAGCTCAATCCAAAATCAGGAAGTAATGGAGAAAACAAAATAAAAGTACACTCCACACGCTAGTTCGCCACTAGCTTCAGTTCCAAGGAATGCGAACAGTCAAGCGAGGCAAAAAGGGGATCTGGATTCGAGTCATCCACTCACCCTATAGGAATATCACAACAGCGCGGTTCCAGCGCGGCACACAGAGCGGGTCACAGCGCGGTTCCAGCGCGGCACACAGAGCGGGTCACAGCGCGGGTCCAGCGCGGCTCCCAGCGCGGCACACAGAGTGGGTCACAGCGCGGTTCCAGCGCGGCTCCCAGCGCGGCACACAAAAGGTCAACAGCTTGCCGATCGAATGCAGGTCCAATGGAGCAGGATCACTCGTAGCAAGGAAAAAGCGCCGAACAAGGTCCAAGTACAGGATAGTGGTTAAACACAGGTGACAAGCACCGAGGGCTTCCACACAGACACAGTTATAGACGTTGTGACAGACAGAGCAGAAGGAAAGGGAAAACAGACTAACCACCAAGCATTCTGGGACCTGTAGTTTCCCCATAGGCGCCTAAGTTGTGACAATGTAGAGGTGGCTGGTTGAGACCGAATATTTGTGCCGGGTGGTTGTGGTGCTTGCTCACCACCCGCCTTTTTCGGCTCGATTTTGTCATGGTTCAAATGTTCTTGATCAGTGGTGAGGGATGTGCTTCAACCGTTTTCCCTTTGCTCCTGTTTTGTTTTATCAGTTGCTTGCCTGGCCTTGTCGAGGTCCGCCTCTGCGTTCGGATCATGCTTATTGCCGCGGGCAAGGTTTACTTGTGTCTCCACTGCCATATTCCATGTGTGTTCGCAGGGTGATGATTCCCCTTGTCCCTCTTGGGCTTTGAACGTTGGAAGTTTGCTCGTGTCGGCCCAGAGAGGTTCATCCATGGACCCCCTATTTATTGCGCAGTCTGGCGTCATTACTGAGCCGTCCAGAGCCTCAGCGGTCCCTGGTGGTCCCTGGGATCTCAGCTGGGGCGCTTGGTGTTCGCATTTAGCTCCGTCCCTCCCTTTGTTTGTTTCTCTTTGTCTTACTGGACTTATGGGGGTTGTGTTGTAACTCCCATTGGTTGCTTTTGCTACATGATTTGTAGTTAGGCTCTCCATTGAGTCCACCGTTGAATCCTCCTTGTTTACATTATTTGAATTGTCGTACACATCGCCCTTTGCAGTTGCTTCTGGGTCGCTCCTCTCTTGTTTTGTTCCATTCTCCAGTTCCAGTTCCGGTTCCAGTTGGCTCGCCTGGATTCCTGAGCTTGCTTCGTCGGACCACGATGGAGCCCACTTTTGGGGATATGCAGTATCTCTCTCCTCTGACCCAGCTCTTTCCAGCCCCTTCTCCGTGGAGGTTATTCTGTGTGTTTTGGTTGAGTTGAGTGGTGTCGGTAGGTTGGTTTTGTTGCCATTATTTAAGTAAAGAAGCGTGTTGGGGTCTTTGATGAATGCGAATTTTGTATACATTTTTGGTTGAACACAGAATTTATTGCTGGTCTGGTTGCGTAGGTGCTCTTGTGCTTCCGAACCTCCTGGCCCTCCGGGGCTGGAGAGCAAGGCGAGCAAGGGGGAGAACTGAGGGGGTTCATCCTCTCCTTCTTTCTTCCCTCCACCCTCCCTGCATTCATCACTCGTATCCATCAGGTCCTTCTTAAGCTTCTTTTTTGAATGCCTTGTCCTTTTCGCGGGATTTGGGGGTGCAGTATTGTCCGTATTATCCCTTTGCCTCCCCGACCTCATTCTGTAGTTCCTTTTTTCCTTTTTTCTTGAGACCACGAGTCCAAGTGTCTTATGTCTTTTAAGCCTTTGTTGTGATGCCACTTGTTGTGCCGCTTGGGGGCCCACTGCTCGCCTTTTTTGCCGCCTTTTTTCCTCCCCCCTCCGTATGGGTGGAGGGTTAGTGGAGGGTTTGTGGTTGATTGTAGCGGCAGGTTGTAAGAGGCTGTGGGAGCGGCTGGGGGGCTGGGGGGAGGCTTATTATGAATTGCAGGGGTGGGGAGTAGCACCTGCTGTCACTACCGCCTCTCCTTAGGTCCTTAGGTCTCTGAGGTCGCTAAGTAGGCTCTGCCAGGCTGCCAGGCTTGAGGCTTGAGGCTTGAGGCTTGAGTCTCGATGGGCCAGGGGCGCCAGAGAGTCTGAGGGGTGATGGCTCCTTACCCTGCTCCTGACCTCCTGACCTCTGACCACTGGTGAAAATGTTCGGCCGCTACCCCAGCCCCTGCCGCTCAGACTGCTTGCGGCTCACCTTCACTCCGTGCCAATCTCGGGACAGCTGCAAACTCCGGGCGGGATCCTTTGGCTTAAGATCTCACATAAAGTCAGTCAGTAAGGAGAGCTGTGCGGGGTGCTGGACAATGGGTAATGAGTTCTGAGGCGCAGACCGAGAGTGCCGAGATAACCTGCTGAATTGGCCGCCTCCAGAGTCTCGCCGGGTCCTGATTTTGTGCTTCAGGCTTCTGGCTACTGTGGCTACAGTGTGAATGTTGTAGTGCAAGGCAGTACGAGGCGATACGAGAAGCCGTGGGGCCGCGGGGCTTGGGGCTCTCTCCTCTTCCCGCCCGCCCCCGCTTTCGCCTCTAGCCGCTGCTCACCTCTCCTCTGGTTCTGGTGACTGCCGTCTCACTGGGTGCCGGGTGCTACTACCGCTGTTTGGCCTGGCTCGGGCTGGCTGGCTGTGACTCGGGCTCGGGCTCCGCGGCGCTCATGCAGCACTCACGGCTTCTGACAGTTCACCCAGTTTTCACCTGGGTTTCGTCCGTTTCGCCCGGTCTCGTCCACACAGACGTGGTCGCGGCTTCACTGCTTGCTCTGCTTGCTTGCTTGCTCTCTAGCGCCTCCGGAACTATTTTTTCAATACATTTCAGGACGCAGGAACCATGCCCCCGGATCCTGTAATGGTTCCCACAAAATACTGCACATGTTGAGGCCGTCAAATCTGGATGCACTAGTCCCCTTTAAATTGGCCAAGCAGAACATATCTGGACACCAACAGTTCGGCTATACCTAACATTTTAACCTCTTCATGGCAACCTTAACATCTGTTTAAACACAAATTTCTCAAACAGCTAACCGGATTTCACAAAAATATCACGCTTTCTGAGTAAAGTTCGGTGTAATTCCGATCAGTTGTTTTCCCATAGCTGCAACGGAAATGTCCTATGGGATTTAAGATGAATTTTTTTTTTCTTAGTTCCTGCTTGACGGATCACCCAATTGTTTCCAGGAAGGAGGATAGGTGGATTAACTTTTTTTGAAAATTTTGTGAAGATTTGTCAAACAGTGCGAAAGCCTTTTGAAAATGGTGTTCCTATGTGACTTCTGACCTAACTATAACTACACACTGGCACTGTGATATATGATATATGTATACAATATTTAGAAGCCTGCAATCCCTGTATAAAAACCTGTATCTAATTTCCTTATTACAGTCAAATTATTACATCTCTAGTAGGCTGTAATAAATAAATGCCAAAGCTGCCTAATTGTTATGACCTAATACAGTTGAGTTGTGATGTCATAACTTCTCCTCCCAGAGCCAGCTGACAAGGTGAAAGTTAGACCACAAAACATCATTACAGCTGCAATTTAAACAAAGAAAACAAGAACTTGCTTCTTCTTGTTTTAATCGGCTTTTTTAAAATAAATAGTGATCACCGGAAAAAAGATATTTGTGGCAAGGTGTTGATTTTTTTGCATTTGAGCACGAATGTAATCTCTGCATTTTTCTACACATTCTGACCTACAGATTTTTTTTATGTGACATAAACATTAAACTTTAGTATCTTTGGCAACAAATTACTAACTACGTTTGATGTGTTTAATTTTGCTCAATAGATTTCACTTTTATTCTTCATGTCTTCAAATATACTATGCCTTTCTTGTGAAAGAGCAAGAGACCAAGCATTTAAGCAGTTTGTGGGAAGGGTGATGCTGTAACTATGTATTATAAGTAATAAAATGCCATCTGCTGTGCATGAAAAAGATTTTGTAAGTCGCTCTGAATTCAATTACCTTATTAAGGAACTCTTGTCTTTAGCCTTGTTCTTCTATATGGTCAAATAACCAATACTGCCCTTGAGGCGTTCTAGTAACATCACAGATAACAAAGCCAAAGACCAAGCAACTGATCAATGTCACTAGAATCCTCAAGATGGCAATATTGGACTATATTTGATGTTCCTCGCCATGTATTTGTTTGTATTATGTAGTCAGCTTTTAAACACGCATCTTCAAAATGCGGCTAACCGTGAGCACTAAGTGGCAAAAAATGTTTAGGTTAACCTTTCATGAATACATTTGTGATCGGACCATGGCGAGTGAGTGGATTTCCTTCTTTCTGTGGCTGCAGTCTTTACAACTTAATTATGTATTTACAGCATTTTCCGCATGATTTGCAGATTTCACAAGCAATGCGCTGAATGATTAGCGTTTTTGGTAAAGAATGTAGATAATCTTATTGAATTATTTAGATAGTTTTGGGGCATAATCCTTGTGCAGACACACATACATACACAGACACACACACACACACACACAGACACACACGTTTTACCCTCAGTGCAACCTTTTTATATTATTATAAAAAAAAATATGAATTATGCTAAGTACTTACATGTCACCCTGCAGTGCCACAAGTTAGTGACAGTCAGTTTTAACTCTTCCTGTTATTGATTTGACAAGGCACTTTTGGTGCTTTCTTCCAATGAAGTTGTGTGTTTACCTGTGAGACACTTTTGCTAGTATAATATTCGAGTTGTAGAACATGAGACCAATCCTTACACTCTTTTGAGACACCACCACGGTGTGCGAGTTATCCTATGATTCATTTGTGTAGCTTTACATAATTAGGCCAAAAATATGTGGGTCTCCTTACATTTCTTTTTACGATTTTAAAGATATATCGGCTGAGTGAGAATATTCCTACAATAAAGAAACTTAATTATCTTAGTTTTGTTGATCAGCTAGATTTCTCATCTTTCCAACCTGTTCTTTGCTTAAAGCTGATTTAATTTCATACCGTTTGTATTTCCCCATCCAACCATGCCATCCCGTTCATAAACATTCTCTGCACATCCTTTGTATTCAACACTATTGGTCATGCCCTCTTAGGGGAAATCCTTTCCCTGATCTGGATAGATTCTCCTTTCCCTCCAAATTCCTATAAAATGCATATTATAGTCAGATTGCTACCATTACCCCAGTAAACCAGAACTACCTTTGGTACTGCTTAATAATTTGCAATGTGAAAAAACACACTCAGCCTGCCTTCTTCAATTAAACCCTTAGGGAAGAAACCCATCAGGATTCTTCCACTAACACCCCTCTCGCCTTCTTCTGTATCCTCACCACATCCCTGACTTGCACACAATTTAGAAATTACATTGATGAAGTACTGTCTCAATTCTTGAACACTTTCCCCATTAACCATAACCTTGTATTTCACAAAATATGTAATTTTGGTAATGGTGTAATCTGAGTTCAGGGACCCAGAATTCTATTTTAAATTCAGGGATATTCTGCTACTTTGCATACATCTGGAATATGTACCGTACCAATGTATTGGCACAACCTATTAAGACACTGCTTTATTCATTGTGCATCCCTTTGTTTACAAGTTGAAGAAATACAAAAAAATGGTCTGAGTGTAGGTACAACCCTTTGTCTTTATGCAATAAGCACAATGCTCCATAGCAACCAACATATATTAGTTAGTCCCATTCAAAATGTCTGCATAGAGAAATCTGTCAATTATTTAATGAAAGCAGCCAGCCCTTCTTTCACTTAAGGTATTCCAACAATATGCAAGTTACACCAGCGGAGTTATTTATTCAAATCCTGAGTCTGTGTATAACTTGCTTTGGGTGTTTATTATTTTTTGAGATACTATTCTTGAGTGTAGTAAACCTTTCTTCCACTTGGATGACCTTTTTTCCATACAACATTGTTTAACCCATGGGGTCAACTTTTTTTAAGAAGGACATCTATTGTTGAATTTTTGAAACTATGATGCTCTGCTTATCTCTAAGAATAATGTTGAGCATATGACTAACCAGAGATTAAACATCTGACCAAAACACATAGGGGTCGATTCCGTACGACGATTTGTAGTCGTGGCCGTTTCCGTACGAATCGTACAATACCGTACGAATCGCGTAGTACGATCTGTAGGAAAAGAATACGTACGAATGTCTGCGATCCGTACGAAAAACGAGGTTAAATCCGTACGACATAGAGCCGCACAGTGAACAGTACGATTCGTAAACTTGCCATACGACCCGCCAAGTACGATCCGGCCCGGGGACCGAGAACGCGATTCGGACAGAAAGCGGTGAATGAGCAATTCGTATGGAGAACCACACATACAGATACGCACCGTACTCCTGCGATCATGGGGTTATGCACCGTACCCCTATGCTCTGCACCCCTACGCACCGTACACCTACACACCTTTGCTACGTACACCCATGCACTTTACCCCGATGTACCGTACCCCTACGCTCCGTACCAGTTCACACCATACCACTGCGATCATTGGGTGCACTCGCGTACCAGGGGGAGTCCGTTTCGCACGCGTTTAGCGTCAAAATGTGCTTTTACGGATGTTTTAAAGTCCCATAGAGAAAGAGTCGTACGGAGTGTCGTCCTGACAAATCGTACTTGCTGGTTCGTAAAAAGCTGCCTCGATCTGTATGAACATCGCGTACTGCGTGTCAGAGTGCGATCCATACGGTTTCTTGAATCGTACGGTCTTTTCTACGATTCGTACGGAGAACTGCATTGAGTACACATCGTACGTACGGGTACGGTTCTGCATGCAAATCGTACGGGAAAAACGCTCCGTACGGCGATTCGGACTGGATTTTACTGAATCGGAATCGGCCCCTTAATGTCTTCTGCTTCCTAAAAATCAAATTCAGAAACTCTAAACAAGACTCATGTTTCTTATCATCATGTTCCAATGCTTTGGCCATAGCAAGTTATGTGTTTGTAATGTCTACAACATAGCATTGAAAGTCCCCAGATACATGTGACAATGTGCATATAGTTTCATGTGATTTCAATCTGTTTATCTCAGTCAGTCAGTCAGAATAACTTTAGTTCACCGACATGATGAAGGCATAAAAGTATACTACATATATAAAAGGATAAAAGATAAAAACATTGCACATCCTTACTGTACGATCATTTTTAAGAAACAATAGCTATACAATTTCCAAATTCATGATAAAAATTCATATTTGATTAAGTGCATATTACAATTAATTGGATCCACAGATTGAACGTCTCTTTTTTAGAGCAGTTAAAGAAAGGATGCCACAGAGAAACAAATAAAGGGGTCAGACAATAGCTGTAAATAGTAAAAGGCCAAACAAAATTGCCTAAAGTTCATTTTTCGCAAAATGGGGATGATAAACCTTTTCCTCTCATTATGGTAATGTTTGCAAAAGAGCAAAAAATGCATATCATTCTGTATTGACTGATTATCACAAGTACAGAGTCGGAGATTGGCAGCAACATAAACATTACCAGGGATACCCAACATTAGAGGAATATAGTTTAGACGTAATCTCACCAGGATGTACCTATGCTGTAGATTAGTTACAAAAGTTAGGTACGTTGATTTTTTTCCATTTGTGAGATAGTCGGTACAGTTAGATATATTTTAACTGTTGACACCTTGGCGTTTAGGATCTCCCTTCAAATCTGCATATTAGATAATAGCTGAGCTTTCAGATCATTCTTAGAAATAGAACAGCAGCTTAAAGGATCTAAAAGATGATGATGTAGCCCATTAGCTTTTAAAGTAGATTCAACATATCGTAACCAGGTTATGTTACTCACCCCATCAAGTTTCAGGACATCACTTATAATATCTCTTGTAAGTGTGAGTGTCTCCTTTCGCTATATTGAGTGCCACAGTAATATTGGCGCCAAATAGATTTTATCAGAAATGTGGGCGGCTGTCAATTCCGAGACTCTAGTGCATCTCCTGAGGTGAAAAGCCGGGAGACCATCTGTGTAAATGACAGTGTTTTTAACCTCTTTTGTTTAACTTGTGCTTTTGAATTTATTTGCGCCGCAAAGCTTTTCCCCTTTAAAACAGTACACTTGCCTGTAACGCCCTGCATTTAATTTCGTTTTGATGCCTCACATGCAGCTGAACTAGGTGCTAAGTGGGAAGTGGTATTTTAGCGGCCATATTTGGAGTAGTCCCAGCTCCAGCGCTCTAGCGCTCAAGCCCACAGTATAAAAACATACGGTTATGCTTTCGCGCAGCGGACGCGGTCAGCGGGCACGCCGGAGTCGCGCCTAAGTCCTGCCCGTCTGCGCTCGTCCGCACCGAGGACGGGCAGAGGGCTAGCCTTTCTGCCTAGGTAAATACCTTACCAAGAGAGGAGTTATTAGTCCTAAACAAATACACTAATTCCTGCCAACATGCTCTTAAAGCTGATACATGGGTGGGACCTATCAGTTGCTATGGCTGTAGGCAAACTCTAGAAACTCACCACACCCCTAAAGAGGAATCGAAACCAAAATATTTAAAAGGGGGATTGATAAATGCATGGTCAATGTGCAAAAACTCCCTGCACATGTATGACCTTATCACTGAAAAGGACTAGACTGCCTATTTATCACCGAAACTTGGCTACGTGAATGGTCAAATCCTGACATAGTGCATGCCCTGCCTCCTGGTTTCTCTATTTGCAGACAAGACCGAGTAGAACAGCGAGATGGTGGGCTGGCTATTATCTATAGAGACACCCTAAAATGTCTAACAAAGGAGCTTACTGACATTAAAGGAGCTGAAAGCCTCCGTTTCTGCATCCAAGTGTGTGATACATTCACTTTTGCAGGGGCACTGCTGTACCGCCCTCCTGGACAACCCACGCAGTTTTTGGAGAGCGTTGGGGAAGCCCTTAGTGATCTGACCCTTAGGTTCGCTAATTTTACCCTACTAGGAGATGTAAATCTTCATTTGGATGACCCTAATGATCATCATGCATCCAGTTTTAATGAAACGCTGCATGTTTTGAGGCTGACAATGAAGATATCAGAAGCGACCCATGAGGCTGGACACACTCTCGACTGCATTGGCTCCAATATGGACGCTATGACGGTTGAACCCTCTGTGCGGCAATCCTGGACCGATCACTATTTCATTGAATTTAGCTCCATGATAGAGGGGAAGAAGATAAAATCAAACGAGACATCAACAAAGGGTACATCCTTACCCTGCTGGGGGAAAATCATAGAGCACCCTGATCTTGGTAAATGGATGAAGGAGAGCAAACCTACTCTCACAGGGAATACCACAGATGACTATCAAAGATTTGAGAGCTGGATGACGGCGATCGGTAATCAGATAAAAAATCCAGCTAGAAGTTCTACCTCTAGGAAAAGGTTAGAGTTCTTGAGCGAAGGTGGCGACGAAACTATGGGAATGAAGAAAAAGAGGCATATAAGAGAGTAAGGAGGCTCTACCATGCCTCCATAAAAGGCGCGAAAGCCAAGTACTTCACGTCACAAATTGAAGCTTCTAGCAACCAACAGAAAGAAATATTTAAAATTGTCAATAGCTTCAGAAAGCCCAAAGTTTTAACTCGAGAGATCCCACCTTCCCAGACCCTCTGTGACGCGATAGCTAACTATTTCGTACAGAAAATTGACACCCTCACGAAAGACTTCCCGCAGTTTAACAAATTAGAGTTAGAGGATAAAATCAATATAGATATTTATAAACCCTGCTAGGATACTTTCAATCAAATCAGCCTGGAAGATACATATCAAGGGATATCTGCAATTAAGTCAGGATCTCCTCTCGAACCCTGCCCCCCTACGCTGCTTAAAGCAATAATAGAAGAAGTCAACCCTGAAATCAATTCCATCATAAATTCATCCCTTCAAACAGGTGAAATCCCCCTCCAATGGAAAGTGGCTGCAGTTAGACCACTGCAGGAGAAGGCTGTGCAGGATCCTGCGACCCTTGCTAACCTGCGCCCTATTTCACTCCTCCCAGCACTCTGCAAATTAATGGAATAGTTTGTTAATAAGCAACTTATGGCCTTCCTGGAAAAGAATGAAATTCTTCATCCATGCCAAGCAGGTTTTAGAGCCCACCATTCAACTGAATCTGCATTGTTGTCGTCAACCGAAACCATTCGAGCTGCATTGGATCAGGGCAAGATGGCAGTCCTGATCCTATTAGATGTCTCTGCAGCGTTCGATACGGTGTCCCACGCTATCCTTTTACATCGTCTAGCAAATGCGGGCATAGCGGGAACCGTTTTAGAATGGTTTAAAAACTATCTGGCACATAGGCGCCAGATTGTTATGTTGGGAAACTTTAGGTCCGAGGAGAAAGTGCTGCATACGGGGGTACCGCAAGGCTCTAATTTGAGCCCCACATTGTTAAACCTATACATGGTTCCCCTGATCAAATTGATCTCCTCCTTCGGTATTAGCACAATTGCATATGCCGATGACACCCAGATGGTTCTGGTTCTTGATAAGAACCAAACCAAGGTGGAAACGACCCTGAGAGAATGCCTATCGGCAACATTTGTGTGGATGACAAACAATCATTTAAAGTGTAATTCTGCTAAAACAGAAATTCTGCCTTTTGGTTCTAATAACTGCTTTTCTCCTCATGACGGGTGGCCTAAGGAGGCAGAGGCTCCACCAAAGACTATTAATGCAGCACGGAACTTGGATATTAAATTTGATAACACCCTGTCCTTCACACATCAAGCAAAAGAAGTAGCAGAAGTATGCTTTAATATTATTAGGGGTCTCAGAAAATTATTTGACCTGCTTCCCCTGCATGCTAGACGGACAGTTGCAGTGGCGCTGATAACATCAAGACTCGACTATTGCAACAGTCTGTATGCAGGGCTAAATACATCTGTCCTGCACAGACTCCAGATTGTCCAACATGCAGCTGCCAGATTGGTCCTCATATGGCCCAGAAAATCGTCGGCATCTGCTGCATTAGATGCCCTACATTGGCTCCCAGTACATAAACGCATCCTGTTCAAGGTCCTTATCATCACCTATAGAGCCTTCCACCAACAGGGTCCTTTGTACCTGCGCAGGCACTTCACACAATATCATCCAACGCGCGAACTTAGATCATCTACAGCAAATCTCCTTCTCGTCCCTAGATTTAGGCGGACAACCAAAGGGGGAAAATCCCTAGCAGTCATTGGTGCGAAAGCATGGAACAAACTACCCCTCTTCCTTCGGGAAGCCACCACGGAGCAAAGTTTCAGAAAAATGCTAAAAACATAGATTTACTCACTGTCGGACACAGGCTGTAAAGCCCTGCTATGATTACCTGTCTCAATCTTGGGTGGTCCTAGTGTGGCTGTCTATTTGCTGGTACTAGGAGTTGCAGCGCCAAGATGCTCCTTGGAGTGGTAGCCCGGTATAAAAATGCCTCATTACATCACATCACATATGGCATTTAAAATTGGGGCAAGACTTCGGTAATGAGAGTAACTTTAAACTATTTTTATCTTCAATTGATTGGAGTTTTATACATTCTCTGACTCCCCAGATGGCCGCTCAATAAGTGGCAGCAGACACTGTCTTTGCTTCATACACTGTTTTTATAACATCCAGAGGTTTTAGACTGTTTTTTGTAATAAACTTAATTAAAGCCCCAATATTCTTTTCCTTCAGGGTCACTCTATTTACAATCATGTTTTGCCAACTAATTTGCCTATCAAACATGATCCCTAAATAATTAAAAGAGTCAACGACTCCCAGTTTCCCCTGTTCAGTGACAATTTGGGGTTGTTTCTGCAATTTCGGACCGGCCACAAGGATAAAGGACTTGGAATAATTAACTTTCATATCCAGGGAGTTCATATATTGCATGTAATCTAGCACTAAATGACGCAGTGCATTACTAGTACGTCCTATGCGCACTGCATCATCCGCATAAAGTAATATAGGTATCGGTTTGGAGCTTATATAAGGAACATCTGGGGTGAACTCCCTCAGAGCAGCTTCTAGATTATTAGTGTGAAGTGCGAATAGGAAAGGGGCTAAAACGCACCCCTGCCTAACACCTCTGTTTATCTCAGATCTGAGCACAGTTCTTGATGAGACGCACTCACACCCCCAAAACCGGGACAACACCCGCTAACGTCACTTCAATATATGGGTATATAGTTTGTCTGCAAAACTTGCTTAATGCTCTGGCTCTTCAATCAATCAGTCAATCAATCAATCATATCATTTGTAAAGCGCACTACTCACCCGTGAGGGTCTCAAGGCGCTGAGGTGGGGAATGCTGCTACTGCTCGAAAAGCCTGGTCTTGAGGAGTTTTCTGAAGGTCAGCAGGTCTTGGGTCTGTCGTAGGTGGATGGGGAGGGTGTTCCAGGTCTTGGCGGCAAGGTGGGAGAACGATCTGCTGCCGGAGGTCGCTCTTTGGAAGCGGGGGACTGTGGCGAGGTCGGCGGAGCGGAGCTGGTGGGTGGGGGTGTATAAGCTGAGTCGTCTGTTGAGGTACGTTTGTCCAGTGTTGTGGAGTGCCTTGTGTGCGTGGGTGAGGAGCTTGAAAGTTATCCTCTTGTTGACCGGGAGCCAGTGCAGGTCTCTCAGGTGGGGTGTGATGTGGCTGCGGCGAGGGATGTTGCGGATCAGGTGTGCAGAGGCGTTCTGGATGCGTTTGAGCCGTCTCAGGAGTTTGTCCCAGGCTCCTGCGCAGAGGGCGTTTCCAAGGTCCAACATGCTGCTGACGAGGGCCTGGGTGACTGTTCTTCTCGTATCAGTGGGGATCCACTTGTAAATCCTGCGTAGCATGCAGAGGGTGTTGAAGCAGGAGGTGGAGATGGCATTGACCTGTTTAGTCATGGAGAGGGTGGAGTCGAGTTTGACCCCTAGGTTGCGTGCGTGGTCGGTGGGTGTTGGAGCGGTTCCCAGTGCGGTCGGCCCCCAGGAGTCGTCCCAGGCCGAAGGGGTGGATCCGAGGATGAGGACCTCCGTCTTGTCCGAGTTCAGCTTCAGTTGGCTGTTCCTCATCCATTCAGCGACGGCCTTCATTCCTTTGTGAAGGTTGTTTTTGACGGTGTGGGGGTCCTTGGTGAGGGAGAGGATCAGCTGGGTGTCATTGGCGTAGGAGATGATGTTGAGGTCGTGCCGACGGGCGACGTGGGTGAGCGATGCCATATAGATGTTAAACAGGGTTGGGATGAGCCCTGGGGTTCGCCGCATATTATCTCAGTGGCTTCGGAGCGGAAGGGGGGAAGGCGAACGCTCTGTGTTCTGCCGGAGAGGAAGTAGGTGGTCCAGTCCAGGGCCTTTTCTTGGATCCCGGCGTCGTGGAGGCGTGTTCGTAGTGTGTGGTGGCAGACCGTGTCAAAGGCGGCTGACAGGTCCAGGAGGATGAGGGCCGCCGTTTCTCCGTTGTCCAGCAGGGACTTGATGTCTTCGGTGGCGGCGATGAGGACAGTCTCGGTGCTGTGGTTGCTGCGGAACCCGGAATGGGAAGGGTCCAGGATGTTGTTCTCCTCAAGGTAGCGGGTCAGTTGTTCGTTGACGGTCTTCTCGATGACCTTTGCCAGGAACGGGAGCAGGGAGATGGGACGGAAGTTCTTGAGGTCCTTGGGGACCGCCTTGGGTTTCTTGAGTAAGGCGTTGATCTCTTTGTGGTTCCAGCTCTCTGGGAAGGTTGCTGTCTCGAAGGAGGTGTTGATGACTTTCCGGAGATGGGGTGTGATGGATGTGCTGCTTTGTTGAAGATGTGGTGTGGGCATGGGTCTGACGGAGATCCGGAGTGGATGGTGTTCTAGATCTTGATGTTGTCGTCATCGCTGATGTTGGTCCAGGAGAGCAGGCGGTTGATGCGGATGGTGATCGTGGGGGCGGAGGTCTCAGTGGTTGTCGGGGCGGTTGTGGCGTTGAAGCTGTCGTGGATGTCTGTGATCTTGCGGTGGAAGAAGGTGGCCAGCGAGTCGCACAGGTTTTGTGAGGGTGGCACATCGTTGGTGTTGGAGCTGGGGTTGGAGAGTTCCTTCACAATGTTAAAGTGCTCTTTGCTGTTGTACGCGTTGTTGTCTAGGCGGTCTTTGAAGGAGTCCCTTTTGGCGGATCTGATGAGGTGAAGGTGTCTGCGGGTGGCGTTCCTGTGGGCTGCGTGGCTGTCCGATGCTCGTTCACGGAGCCAGATCTTCTCCAGCTTTCGGCAGGTTTGCTTGGAAGCCCAGAGGTCTTCAGTGAACCAGCTGGCTTTCTTGTTGGTGTGACGGTTGGAGGGTTTCTTGATCGGGGTGAGGGTGTTGGCGCAGTTGTTAATCCACTGTCTGAGGTTGCGGGCGGCAGTGTCGGGTCGGTGGGGTCGGCCGGTGGGCACTGAGCGAGGGTGGTGGTTAGCTGGTCTTCGGTGACTTTGCTCCAGCAGCGGTGAGGAATCTGTTGGGTGCGGTGGTGGGTTTCTTGAAGGTGAAGTGGATGCAGCGATGGTCGGTCCAGTGGAGTTCGTGGTTTGGTTGAAGGAGACGTGGGGGCTTGCGGAGAAGATGGGGTCAAGCGTGTGACTGGCGGAGTGGGTGGGTGTTGTGACGAGTTGTCTGAGTCCGAAGTTGGCTATGTTGTCGATCAGGGTGGTGGAGTTGGTGTTGTTGTTCTCGCGGTGGAATTTCAGGTCCCCGAGGAGGATGTAGTCCGTGGAGGCGAGGGCGTGTGTGCTGACGAAGTCAGCGATGGAGTCGCTGAACTGTGGTCGGGGTCCGGGGGGTCTGTAGATGAGGGTTCCTCTGAGGGTGGTGTTGGGGTCAGTGGGGATCTGGAAGTGCAGGTGTTCAGCAGTGCTGAGGGTGTCATCGGTGTTGGTCGAGACTCTGAGAGGGGAAACATTGTTTACAACGCGGGGATTACATCGCAATGCTATTACATCGCGGTTTTCACAACGCAAGTCGTTACAACGACTTGCGCTGGATGGCTCTCTAGGACAGGGAATAGTATAATTTACTATCCAACACCTTCCCTTCTGTATGTAGACTGGAGTTGGAATAGTAAATTATACTACTCTTAAGTAGCGCACTCCAACGCAAGTCGTTGTAACGACTTGCATTGTAAAAACCCGATGTAATGTACCTCAATGTAAATATATGTGTTGTAACATCATACATCCCTCTGAGAGTGTTCCTGTGGACGATGGCGATTCCTCCTCCTGCTCCATTGGTGTGGTCCCTGCGGGTGATCTTGTAGCCTTCCCGGACGGCTATGGCTATGTCGGGTGCCAAGGCGGGGTTCAGCCAGGTCTCCGTCAGGAAGGCAACGTCTGGGGAGGTTGAGTCGAGTAGCTCCCAGAGTTTAACGGCGTGTTTGCGGGTGGTGCGGGTGTTGAGAAGGATGCATCTGAGGTGGATGGGTTCTTTCCTGGTCGTGAGCATGGTGGGACGGATGCTTGTGAAGCTGCAGTTCGGGCAGGTGAAAGCTCCGTGGGTGCGCTTCGGGGCGGCCAGGAAGCAGATGTGTGATCGTCCAGTGTTGAGTGCGTGGAGGGTTCTGGCATCGTAGCGGTGTCGGGCATCTTGGCGTTCGCGGGGTCCAGGGGTCCTGGCGCTGGGCGCGGTCCGGTGCGGACGGGCGCAGACGGGCTTGCCTTAGGCATGTCTTTGGCGTGCCAGCGGTGCGCCTGCTGCGCGCCCGCTGCGTGGCCTCCATATGAGGGGATGTGGGAGGGAGGAGCAGCTAGGAGGCGGGAGCGGGGCGGCAAATGGGATTGCAGGGGGGCGGGGCTGCAGGGACGCAGCGACGGGAAAAACGGGCGGGGGCCGCGGGAGGACTGGGCACAGGAAGGAAAAACAAGTTTAGGCAAGAAAACAAGTACAGGCACAGAGGAATAAAAACAAGTCTGGGCAATAAAGCAAGTACAGGCACAGGGGAATAAAAACAAGTCTGGGCAAGAAAACATGTACAGGTACAGGGGAATAAAAAGAAGTCTGGGCAAGAAAGCAAGTACAGGCACAGGGGAATAAAAACAAGCCTGGGCAAGAAAGCAAGTAAAGGCACAGGGGAATAAAAACAAGTCTGGGCAAGAAAGCAAGTACAGGCACAGGGGAATAAAAACAAGTCTGTACAAGAAAGCAGGTAAGGCATAGGAAAAAAACACTGCAGGCAGAGCCGTGCAGCAGCGTGGGGAGCGACCTGCTTGCGACCTTCACTGTGTAACAAACCGGATGACAGTTATTGTAGACTAAACTATAATAGTCATCATAGGGAATGGCCTCCGAAAGGTGGTCAAATGGTACCAGGGAAGAAGTACAGTAGAAAGGTGTGTAGGAAAATATCCCTTTTGGCATGGTTACCCCCCACTTTTTGCCTGACTCTAATGTATCTTTGACGGAGTGTGCACTGGGTTCCAGTGCCTGTGTACTTTCCCAAAAACTATACCTTTGTTTCCACAATTAGCACACCTCTGGCTCACATATAAGTCCCTTATAAAAGGCACCAGTGGTACCACAGGCCTTGTGAGCAGAGAGGGTTTCTAAGGGCTGCAACATGTATTGTGCCACCCTAAGAGACCTAGGTAAGTCACCCCTACAGCAGGACTTAGAGCCCTAAGAAAGGGTACACTATGTGTCATGTGAGGGCATAACTGCATGAGAAGATATGCCACTATAGTGTCTAAGTCCATTCCTAGACATTATAAGTGCACAGTGAAGCTATACTGAGTACCACTTGGCCACCCCAGTGCCACTGATGGTGCAGTTTTTTCACCAACCTGAACCTTACCTGGTATGGATTCTTCACCCAAAAGGTCATATCATAAAACGTTTACTTACCTGAATATTGCTGGTTGGGATTCTCCCATAGGATAACATTGTATTGTTAAAAAATGCATTGTACACTTTTTACATAGAAAAACATTGATTTTGCAAAACATATTTTACTGCAGCAAAGCAGCTTTTGTTCTAAGAAATAAATATACAAAAAGTAATATTTTTACAAACTGGTGTATTTCTTGTGTGTGTACAACCGATGTTTAGCACTGCCCTCTGATAAGCCTAACTGCTCGCCCACACTACCACAAAAGAGAGCATTAGTGTTATCTACTTTAGCCTCGGTAAAGCCTCAGGGGATCCAATGGATTCTGTGCACACTATACCTGACTTTGGTATAGTATATACAGAGCCAGCTGCCTACAAGGTGTCTCACCCATAAATACCTTGGGGTTAAACTACATGAGAGCCACCCGCCCAGGGTCCATCTGAACTCTCTGAAACCTTGCCCTGCTTCACTGATTGCCGCCTTTCAAAAACTACAGAGCAAATTTCCTACGCCAATTTGGAATCCAACTCTGACAGCAATCAAAGCAAAACTGATTCCAATGTTGTCTTATGGATCAGTAGCCTTCCCGGGTAAAACTAGGTTTATTTTTAACCAAAACACAGAGTAAAATCTGCCGCCTGCTATTCCATCTCCCACAATACATGCAACCTACACAAATCTGATCAGAATTTAGGCTCCACGAGCACCAGCACAGCAAAGCGCCCTTCTTAAATACTTGTCATCCATAAGAATGGGCCCTCCAAATACTCTAAAAGCATTAATCGAAAGGAGATTTCAGACAATAGTCAAACACATTGCTGGGTCAAGACGAGAAGTAAGGTGGGAAGCAGACTTACCCCATCACACTTTCTAACTTGCAGTGAACCTTGCAGGGAACAAACAAACAAGGCTATTACCCTGGGCGCAAGAGAAGGAACCCTTTCACAAGTGTTGACACTTGTGGCTCGCCAACGCAATAGAGCCAGGCCCGGACTGGCTGCAGCGGGCGCCGGGCAATACCCGGTGCGCCGCACGGGTGGGGGCCGGTTTGGGCCCCTGGGGGCCGGTTTTGTTACAGGGCCATTTTTGCAGCCCTGTAACAAAATCGTCCGAAAACCGGCCCCGGCAAAGAGCTCGGCGGCACCCCCAACCGGGGGGGGGGGGGGGGGGTCTGGAGGGGTATCGGCTGAGCTCTTTGCCAGGGCCGGTTTTGGTTCCTAGTCCGGCCCCGAATAGAGCCAGCTCTCGAAACCATCAAAGGACTTTTTAAATATAGATTTTTAACGTCAAGACTCGGCCTGTTACCAGCACAGGATGCAATGCCACCACGGTCCCCAGAACCGACTTCACCATCATGCAGGCTGTGTAAGGGGTCGGCCGAGTCTTTCTTGCACATATTATGCTTATGCCTCATTTTGCAACCGACGCGCATAAAGCTTTTATGCAGTCACTTTAATGCTAATGGTCTAAGAACATGACTCCAAGCCTTGCTGTTCTGAGCCCCAAATATTAGCATGCTTGGTAAAATGTATTACCTCAGTGGAACAACAATTTACAGTGGTTGCACAATCAAATGGAGGAACTATGCCCAAAAGGCTTTCCCCTTTCCATCTGCACTTTCCATGCACCGGCACTTTGCCCTGTGTTCGTCCATCTCAACTAAGGAGACTTAATGAAGAGTTCTTTGGTGATTAGAATTCAAATTGCACATTTAATTGTTCTACTCTGGTCAAATGCGGCCCTTTCTTCAGTCTTACTTGCTGGGCATTAGCTTTTAAGTAGCATTAAGGTTAATTATCGAAGAGCGCACGCACTAGCACTTTACCTTGTGTATACTTGAATTAATAAGGACATTAAGTGACCTTATTCTGGTGAAATGCGACCCTTTCTTTAGTTTTATGTGCTGTGCATTAGCTTTTAAGTAGCATTAAGGTTAATTATTGAAGAGTTCATGCAATAGCACCTTACCCTGTGCATTCTTGAATTAATCAGGACTTTTACTGAAGTGACCTTAGTTTTAGCACATGCTTATTCTTTTAACTGACTGTGTACTGGCTAATACTGTGTTCCTACATCATGTAATGGGTTTAGTTACCTGACTCATGATTAATAAACGTGCAAAAAGTTTGTTGTTAAAACTTACATGTGGGGGGGGGGCGTGGTTAATGTGTCAAGATGGCGGTTCCAGTTTGATAGTGCTTCGGACCCCTACGTCATCCGCGCTTGATTCCACTGCCATCGCTGCCCCTGCTGAACCCCACGGCCTCCTGAGTGTCCCTCCGGGAGTGAGGGGTCCCCTACGAACTGTTTCCCGAGCGGAGAGGTCCGCGGTGGGCTGAATCCGCCGAGGCGCTGGCCTTCAACATCTCAATATGGCGGCGCCCGGCTCCCGGAATTGAGAGCCTGGCTCTGAGCTCCCCTGCCGCTCTCCCTGTCGCTGGACTGGCAGCCCCCTGAGACGCACCACCACTGGCATCCGCTCTGCCTCCTGCGTCTGCCTTTTCAGCCAAGATACGTGCCATACGACAAGGATGAGCGCCCGGCCATCCCCCCAACCTGGCTGTGGGTCGTCGCTCGTAATCCGGCCTGCGGGGCGCGGTGGATGGTCCTTAATCTTCCCTCCTGCAGAGATGGCCTGCGGTGCCTCCTGACTCCTTGCTCCAGGCCTGGTGGTTGCTGCCTGCAGGACGGCGGTGAGTGAGTACTGGCCATTGGGTATGGGGGTTTGGTGGGGCCTCTGGGCCGGACCCCCCTCCCCACATGACCACATCCAATTGCTGACATCTGGCCTGACCTCCCCTGCTCCTCTCCGACTGGTGCGCAGCCCCCCTGCTTCTGCCTAGCTCCTCTGCACCTGAACCACCATTGCACAGACGACCACGGCACCGGCGCCCCGGACGATTGGGAGCACTGTGGGTCCCTGCCTCCAATTCCACCAAGCCCACCAAGCCTACCTTGGCGTACCAGTGGTCCCCGCTCCACGCCTTGACCCGGGTGCACGCCCGAGGAGGGAGCCCCTGCCTGGATTCGGCCGCACGGGTCTGGCGGCACCAGGTGTCTTGGAAGGTTGCGGTCTCCATTGAGCATCGGCCGCACTCATCGGTCGGCGGGACCTCCTCTACTGCCCTCTCTTTGCCATCCCATTGCCTGGTGGCCTAGCCAGGTGGGCCATCCGGGCCTGCTCCTCCCCCTCTTTGGCTTCATCCTCACCTCTGGACCATTGCTCCCTGGGGCTGTCGCCATTCCTCCGGCAGGCCGCGGAGGCAGGGCGGGTGTGGAATAAAAACAAGTCTGGGCAAGAAAGCAGGTTAGCCACAAGAAAAAAAATGCAGGTAGAGCCGTGCAGCTGCGTGGGGAGCGACCTGCCTACGACCTTCACTGTGTAAGAAACCGGATGACAGTCATTGTAGACTAAGCTATAATAGTCATCATAGGGAATGGCCTCCAAAAGGAGGTCAAATGGTACCAGGGAAGCAGTGCAGTTGAAAGGTGTGTAGGAAAACATCCCTTTTGGCATGGTTACCCCCCACTTTTTGCCTGACTCTAATGTATCTTTGACGGAGTGTGCACTGGGTTCCTGCTAACCAGTTTTCCAGTGCCTGTGTACTTTCCCAAAAACTGTACCTTTGTTTCCACAATTAGCACACCTCTGGCTCACATATAAGTCCCTTATAAAAGGCACCAGTGGTACAACAGGCCTTGTGAGCAGAGAGGGTCTCTAAGGGCTGCAACATGTATTGTGCCACTCTAAGAGACCCCTCAACAAGCACAAGAATACTATTACTCCCTCATGAGTGTTTTGGTGCAGATAAAAGTGAAGAATCGACCTGGCACACATTCTTGTGTGCCAAGCCTACCAGCACTGCAAGAGACATAGGTAAGTCCCCCCTACAGCAGGACTTAGAGCCCTAAGAAAGGGTACACTATGTGTCATGTGAGGGCATAACTGCATGAGAAGATATGCCGCTATAGTGTCTAAGTCCATTCCTAGACATTATAAGTGCACAGTGAAGCTATACAGAGTACCACTTGGCCACCCCAGTGCCACTGATGGTGCAGTTTTTTCACCAACCTGAACCTTACCTGGTATGGATTCTTCATCCAAAAGGTCAATATCATAACACGTTTACTTACCTGAATATTGCTGGTTGTGTTTCTCCCATAGGATAACATTGTATTGTTAAAAAATGCATTGTCCACTTTTTACATTGAAAAACATTGATTTTGCAAAACATATTTTACTGCAGCAAAGCAGCTTTTGTTCTAAGAAATAAGTATACATAAAGTAATATTTTTACAAACCGGTGTATTTCTTGTGTGTGTACAACCGATGTTTAGCACTGCCCTCTGATAAGCCTAACGGCTCGCCCACACTACCACAAAAGAGAGCATTAGTGTTATCTACTTTAGCCTCTGTAAAGCCTCGGGGGATCCAATGGACTCTGTGCACACTATACCTTACTTTGGTATAGTATATACAGAGCCAGCTTCCTACACGGTGTCTCACCCATAAATACCTTGGGGTTAAACTACATGAGAGCCACCCGCCCAGGGTCCATCTAAACTCTCTGAAACCTTGCCTTGCTTCACTGATTGCCGCCTTTCAAAAACTACAGAGCAAATTTCCTACGCCAATTTGGAATCCAACTCTGACAGCAATCAAAGCAAAACGGATTCCAATGTGGTCTTATGGATCAGTAGCCTTCCCGGGTAAAACTAGGTTTATTTTTAACCAAAACACAGAGTAAAATCTGCCGCCAGCTATTCCATCTCCCACAATACATGTCACCTACACAAATCTGACATTGCCGACATCTGGCCTGACCTCCCCTGCTCCTCTCCGGCTGGTGCGCAGCCCCCCTGCTTCTGCCTAGCTCCTCTGCACCTGAACCACCATTGCACAGACGACCACGGCACCGGCGCCCCGGACGATTGGGAGCACTGTGGGTCCCTGCCTCCAATTCCACCAAGCCCACCAAGCCTACCTTGGCGTACCAGTGGTCCCCGCTCTACGCCTTGACCCGGGTGCACGCCCGAGGAGGGAGCCCCTGCCTGGATTCGGCCGCACGGGTCTGGCGGCACCAGGTGTCTTGGAAGGTTGCGGTCTCCATTGAGCATCGGCTGCACTCATCGGGCGGCGGGACCTCCTCTACTGCCCTCTCTTTGCCATCCCATTGCCTGGTGGCCCAGCCAGGTGGGCCATCCGGGCCTGCTCCTCACCCTCTTTGGCTTCATCCTCACCTCTGGACCATTGCTCCCTGGGGCTGTCGCCATTCCTCCGGCAGGCCGCGGAGGCGGGGCGGGTGTGGCCGCATCCATTGAACGTTGGGTGACGCACTGACCGGCCCTCCTCCCTTCCATCTCTCTCCTGCCAGGCGGTGGCCGCTCCCTGTGGCCCCGGGGGGTCCCCCGCTGGTTCGGCCTTTGGTTCGGGCGGCAGGGGAGAGAGCCGCATACCTGAGTGTCGACTTGCTGCTGGGTCTGGCGAACTCCTTGATGATGGTGAAGAGTTCTTCACTATTGTGTGCATTGGCATGGATTCGGTCTTGGAGGGCCAGTTTCTTTGTGGATTTGATGAGAAGGTGGTGTGTGGTTGTGGCGGTTTTGAAGGCTGCGTGGGTTTCCGGGGTTCTGTTGTTCCTACACCTCTTCTTGAGTTGTCTGCAGGTGCGTCTGGACTCGCGGAGGTCTGGATTGAAACAGCTGGCTTTCTTGGTGTGTGGTTTGCTGGGGGGATTCGTTTCCCGCTTTTCATGTACCCAGTTATAATATGCTGTTTGGATTGATGTTGTTTGCTAATATGTTTGGACTGATTTAAGGTCAAGTCTTTATCACTCTACGGAGAGCTCCCACTCTTACACTGTGCCATTGTCCTTCCTGAAGCATTGGTACCTAAGCAAATGAGGAGACCTTGAGTTCCCCAGCCTAAGATTCTTTTTAACTGTGGGCACATGGTTAATTGTATCTTTTAAAGAGAGTCAATATGAGCAATTCAAGTGTAGAATCTATTGAGAAACAGGAAGACCTGAATCAGTGGGTTTTTCAAACTCCTTTTGTATTCATCAAAGAATGTGTCATGATTGCTCACTCTGCCTTGGAATGATGTGCTCCCACTGACTTCTCGACCTGCTAATTCCAACTCCTAAATGATACTTCTTTGTGGCCTCTTCCCTCTTCTCCTCATCATCTTCCCTCTCACGATTACTTTTCCACCTCCCTCTACAGCTGCCCCCTCACGGGCTGCTAATCAGACTCCCATAGTTCCTTAATTAAAATGCACTGTGTCCATTGTGATACCAATGTTTTGGGAAATACTACTCCATTTACAAGGCTTTTTCATCATTCTTTCTGTTTTGTCCCCCCATTTCTACTCACATTTGACTTCTTTTCCATTGCTCCTTCTCTTATCAGTTCTTATTCACAACCTTACTGTAGCACTGTTACACTGTCAAGCACTATACAACTATGCAACATAACATAAAGCGCATGCATTATTACAATTGTAATGTGAACATGTAGAATCTAGGCAGGGTTTTGAGCTACTGTGTGTGCGGTTTGCACCTATTATTGCCCCAGTTTCCTAATCACATTTGAAAATAGTGTATTGGGTCAGCTGTTAGCACCCCGGCACATCTGGGCCTGCCAAAGGCTGCAGGCTACAGATGATCAGGGAAACTCATAGTTGCCACAACACCCTGTTCATAATTGTCGGAAGGCCATCAGACCAGCTCTCGGCTGCCTTGGTTCTCTATGGCCTGCTGCAAGTGGTCAGCAACACATATCCTGGACAGCTTGCACCATCAAACTTGGGCAATGTAAGGGTTCAAGGAACACCCTCTCACACTGGCTTAAGGGAAAATAAATATACCCTACACCTTGGGCAAAATGGGAGAAGGTGAGTTAATGAAACACACTACCCTCGCCCGTTGGTAAAGGATTAGGAGATTGCTCTTAGTAAACTCATAAATCTGTTAGCCAGGTATATTTTTCAACCAGACTCTTATGATGCTGTTTACCAGTTCCCAGAAATTTCACCAGCATGTAAGGCTAGTAGATGTGCAAATGAAAGGGGTCAGTCCTAGCCAGTACTACATTTAACAGTCCCTTACTAAAGTGGTGGAAATCAAAACAATACTCCTCTTGAAATATTTGGTCTATACCGCTCCTTGCAGTGTGGGGGTGTTACGATCTAAGTGATATATATATATCAGGCTCTGAGAGAGGAAGAAATCACTTAGGTTGTAACACCCCCACACTGCAAGGAGCTGTATAGAGTCTATGTTTTGGCGGGAAACAACCTTTACAACGCAACTTTTACAACGCACTACCATTACAACAAAACTTTTACAACGCAACATCCATTACATCGCATGCCATTACAACGCAACCATTACAACGCATGACACTACAACGCGTACCACTACAACGCATGTCATTACAACGCATACCATTACAATGCATAACATTACAACGCTTAGTACCCTTACACTATCCAACACTTACCCTACTGTTGCACCCCCTGGAGTTAGAATAGTAATTTTACCCCTACACTATCCAATACTTACCATACATGCAATGTAATGTTATGCGTTGTAATGGTATGCGTTGTAAAAGTAGTATGCATTGTAATGGAATGCGTTGTAAAGGTAGTTTTTTAAAATTCGTTGTAATGGCATGCGTTGTAATGGAATGTGTTGTAATGGATGTTGCGTTGTAAAACA
The DNA here is from genome assembly GCF_964261635.1 of Lissotriton helveticus. NCBI lineage: Eukaryota > Metazoa > Chordata > Amphibia > Caudata > Salamandridae > Lissotriton > Lissotriton helveticus. The sequence continues at coordinate 598,490,440 of NC_136073.1, read as the reverse complement.
TGCGTTGTAAAGGTATGCGTTGTAAAAGTATGCGTTGTAACGTCATACATCCGTTTTGGCCCTGCCTTCAGAGTGTAGACTTGTTAAATGGTGGGCCTCCAAAGTGCATCGGTGCTGGAGGTTAACAATGGGAACATAGAATGAGACACAGAAAAAGAGTCTCAAGGTGGTCAGGTGTAATCTCAAGACAGTTGAGGCAGTTCTCCAAGCTTTGACTTAATCGAACAATGACTTTCATAGACCAACACATTACTTGGAATGATCCTTTGTCACATATTTTAGTTTTTCTGGGCTAAAGGTGGGGTGGCAACTTTGTGTTGCGAGATAAAAAACATGTAATTGATGGATAATAATACTTTACTATTTTCAGATATAGTGGGCCAATGCTGTTGCTAGGTTCGCCTCGTTTTCCAGCATGAGCGTTTTATATATGGGATGAGTGGCAGACCATGCAAGTGTTTCAACACGTTACCTGGTTTTATTGCGCAACTGAACTGGGGGGTTCCTGTGTTTTGCAAAGTGGGGTTCTTGCTATTCTCAGCTGTGGTTCGCCAGCCATACTTAGAGTTGTGCGAACCACCTGCTATGATCATCAGTTGCCTCGCCATCCAAAATCTCTGACCAGCAGCCCACATGCAACTCCACTGTTGGTCAGTGTCCTCCCGGAAGTCCAGCCTAGTCCTTGTTTCATGCATTCTCCAGTTTGAGATTATCAGGAAACATCTCAGGCCCTAAAGAGGTAAAAACAGAAATGACCCCCAAGGTCATTGATTTTTCTTCTTCAAGTTTTATATTCATGTATTCATACCCCTCAGGTGGGCACCAAAGCACATTTCTCACATTCTCAAATGGGTGGAATGCTACACCAAGGAGATTGACAGAATATAGTCTATGCTGTGATCCTTTGTAGGAAGTGTTTTGGTGTCGTGTGCGAGTGCCAAGAAAGGGGTTCTTGACCTGGGGCACAGTGTCTAGCAGTATGATGGGGTGGTAGGTGTGAGAGGTGCACAAAATATCAATGCAGTTATCTTGCGATTATACTTGCTCTGCGGGCTCGGTGTTCTATTTCATGGATCTATTTTGCAAGATGCAGGCTAAAGATGCAGAGATAAGGTGGATATTCTCGGTTCCAGGCAATCCAGTGCAATACCAAACGACTTCTTTGCAAGTATGTCCTGGAGTGCGAGCGGGCCTAACAGACATGGCACTGGTTCAGCCGAGTCTGTTGACTTCAGTGAAACCATTGCACATGCGACCGCACTGAGGCTTTAGAAATCCCTGCAGCCAACCGGGATGCTTCAAACCGGTGGGCGGTCCTCCACTGGGAGGAGCAGAGCAGGGCATAGTCACCAATGGACGGGGAACATCCTTTACAACGAAACTTTTACAATGCAGGTTTTACAACGAAAGTCGTTACAACAACTTTCGCTGGAGTGCGCTGTAGGATAGGGAATAGTTTAATTTACTATCCAACACCTTCCCTACTATCCACGGGGACTGGAGTTGGAATAATAAATTAAACTATTCACTATCCAGCGCCCCCCAACGCAAGTCGCTGTAACGACTTGCGTTGTAAAACCTGCGTTGTAATGGTACGCGTGGTAATACCACGCGTTGTACCGTCATACATCCCCAATGGACTGGCAGGAGGGCACACCACCCTCTATTCTCTAATTAACGCGTTACTTCCCTCATACTGGTCAGAGGAAAGTAGTGACATTTTTCGAATCCATAACGTGTTCCATTTCTAATCCTTTGATACAGGCTTGTCGTTTAGGCTCACCGAGAAACAATTTTCTTCAGCCCTGTATGGCACAGTGCAAATAAATACACATTCATGTTTGGAAATGTTGCTGGTCATACAACTGTTCTTATTTATGATATTGTCCCTACACTATGCAGATGTTTCTCGGTCTAAGGCAGTGGAATTGTTTAAACCTTGCCTTAGTGGTAAAACCTTCCATTGCTGACATGCCGGCATTTCCACCCAATGCTCCAATACATGCAACACTTACCTGTGTAGTCGTGAGCAGGGTAGAGCAAGCACTCATCGGGAAGCGTGAAAATCTGGTCATGGACTGATTTGTATAGTGTTTCACAGCTCCCTGTCGAGGGAAACAGAAGGAAAACAGAAAAGAGAAGTCAGAAGGTGGTTGAACGGCTGAAGTTTATCATCAGACAGGCAGTTCGCACTACATCAGTACCCCAATGCCTACCTCCTCCCCTTCCCTGTAGGTTATGAACACTACCCTGGTCGCCGTTCACCTCTCTACATAAACTCACCAGTGTGAATAGCGTTGCAGAGCAAAGTGCTCTGAGGTTGCAACAATTTCAATACATGCATGGCTTGATTGAGTGTTGAGCACCGCCAATCCGCCACTTGTGGCGCGGTGCCATGTTTGGCACAAAATACATGATGTGTAACATGCAGAGTTGGAAATGGGGAAATGCAGGGATCCAACAACTTAATTGACAGATAGCATGGAGTATTTCATCCCAATGCTGCTGTCTGCTGTCCTCAAGCTCCAGCCTTCTATTTTCAACCATGGTACAAGACTGGCCACATCAGGTGTTGAGCCTTCCTGGAAACTGGTAGAACTGAGGCACATCTTTACCGGAAATCATTTGTAGCCTGTGCAGTGATGGCAGTGTCCTGTAAGGCCGTCATCATGATAGAATCTCTGACAGCGTACACAAGACATGATGCTTAGACCGACCAAATCCAAATCAGTGATCTAATGGTGACAACGCAAAACCCTAAAAACTGAAAATTCCTACTCATGTTAAGCTGTGAAACCAAAAGTCCTTCCTTGCTATGACGTCACAGAGGAAATCTCAGATGACATCATCGATGAGCCTACTGAATATATTGATAACAACAATGTAGGAAGAAGTATAATGAGTGATGTGGAGCCTGGGCAAGAACCACTGTACGAAATAACTCATTGCACATGCGGCTTGCAGTGTCATCTTAAGGATTTTGGAGGCCCCTGTATGAAATAAAATTGAATTGTAATACCTGTTTGCTTCTAATTCAATCCTGCATTTCATAATGTGTGCATTTCATATATCTTAAGGAACATTATATTCCTCTTGACCAAAATGCCACTTTAACTTCAAGTTTCCAGGGATATGATTGTTCTTAAATAAATGTCTCTTGGGGGCGTGGCCAAGATGGCGTCGGAGTAAGACGCTTCTCCGTGCCTCTCCGGCGCCGATCCATCATAGCTGCTAATAGCTCGGTGTCTCTGGCGCAGATCGGCCCCCGGACTGTTGGCGGAGGTCTATGAAGTAGTGCGGAGAGGTCCGGTGCCGTCAGCGGAGCGCTGCACCGCACGTAGAGGCGGAAGGAGCAGGGGAGCTGTGAGGCCTTGGAATCCCCGGCCTCGCATGTTCTGGAGGCCGGCCGGAAGTTCGGTGTTACCGCGACGGAGGAGGGGGCTCGCCCGCCGCCCGCCCGAGGTCCTCCCCAAACGCCGGCTGCTTGGAGCGAGCCACGCGGTCAGCGGAGGGCAGCGCTGCCTATCAGAGGTCACCGGTGGTGTTTCAGGCTGGAGGTGCGGAGAGGGCCTGATTTCGGAGGAGCACGGAGGCCCAGTAGTGCTGGCCCGGAGGGGTGGTGGAGGCTCCGGGCGCATTCCGGACGCTGCACGCCTCTGAGACGCGCAGGGGGGCCCGGCCACGGCGTGTGGAGCTGCGCACCGGCCTAGAGGGGGAGAGTAGCTGACGGCCAGCAGCCCGAGCCGGGTGAGTGCAATTGAAGCAGGCTCGGCTTACTACAGTGCGGAGGAGCCCTGGGAATTGCAGCCAGCGCCGGCCTAGGTGGTGTGTGGGTCCGAGGAGACTGGCCACCAGCTTGCTGTGCATGGACGTCTGGGGGGTCTGGGGGAGCCCCACGCCTCTCCATGAGGCTTCGATTGTGCAGACCCCGGACATGAGCTGTGGACTGGTGCAGGACTAGAGGAGAAGCTGGGGGAGTACACCTGGTGGTCTGGACAGGGAGCGTGACGGCGCCATTTTGTCTGGCTCCCCTGGTCGTTTGAGGGCTTAGCGCCAGCGCCTGGATAGCTGGCGTCTGTGTTGCCCTGCTGCACCGTCTTCTCAGGGACTTGCCCTTGCTCCTTGGTTTTTGTGCATTCCTGCCGATTGGAGTCTCGGCGTCCGGGGGCTCTCTGGGGGCCTCCGGCCTGGTGCAGAGAGGAGGGCGCCGAGTTGGGCTGCCCTGCGGGGCTGACTACTACGCCTGCGAGCCCGGGTCCCCATACCGATTGGCTTTGGAAGTGACTGGTGGAAAATCCGCCCCGCAGAGGGTTGCCCGGCGTTATGTCTAACCAGGCCCGCAAGGGGCGTGTAGTGAAAGACGGAGCGGCTAAATCCTCACAGCAGCCGGCTTCCCCGGGTCCCAGTGGGTCGCCGAGAATGTCCGATGATGAGGCCCCGGCTACCAAGGCCTTTATGACCAAACTTTTTGCTTCCATCAAGGAGGATATCTCCGAGCTGCGGGCGCAGCTGGCATCCGACCTCCGGGAGGTAAGAAGGGATGTTGATGGAATTGGCGAGAGAGTGGCGACTCTAGAGGACCATGATTTGAACACGGCCAATGATGTACACTTACTCCAGCAGGATGTCCTCCGTCTCACGGAACAAAACTTGGACTTGCAGGCACACACGGAAGACCTTGAAAACCGATCCCGTCGGAATAACATCCGCATTAGAGCGGTGCCTTGGGATGGCGAGGCGGGAGACCTGCGAGGCTATGTACAGGAACTGTTTCTGCAGATCTTGGACGAAGAGGATGTGAAGGACATCCAAATGGATAGAGTCCATCGAGTTGGTTTGCCCAGGAGAGGGGGGGGGCGCCCCCGGACATCCTTGTCTGTGTTCATGATTTTCAAGTGAAGGAGCGCATCCTTCGTAAAGCCAGGGCCATCGCTTCGCTGCAGTTTAGGGACCATCGTCCTCAGCTTTTTCAGGACTTGGCAGCCTCTACGCTCCAAAAAAGGAGGGATTTTCGCCCGGTGACTTCCCTTCTGCGGGAACGCAACATCGCATATTCTTGGGGTCACCCCTTCAGGATCATCTTCAGGTGGCAGAACCGACTGGTGCAGATACGCTCCCTCCAGGAGGCGAAGGATCTCTTGGGTTTGGATGATGTTGCACCGTCCCAGGGGTCGAATGCATCCCCATCTCGGCGGCGCCGTCGATCCTCCTCTTGGCACAGAGTGGGGTCCTCCCCAGCTCGGGGGCGCCCGGACCGCAATTCCAGCCAGCAGGAAAGGGGGAACGCAGTGGCTTCAGTAGTTTCAGCGACACTGCCGGTGTCGCAGGCCAGTTCGGGAGCGGCATGACGGAGAATTGATTGATGGCGGATCGGAGCTGGAGGGGACATCGGCCCCCCTGGTTTGGGAGAATGGATGTACTTTTGGAGAAGACTCCCCAGACCGTGACCATGGGAGGTACCGAGATGGTCTCCCTACCCTGTCCCCGGAGTGGTCGGATCTCCGCGAACTTTGGACAGCTGGGACTGATGAGTATTATCTTCAATGTTTCTGTTCTGTTTACAATGTCACTGTTCCTTTTTCTTTCAGGGGGGGATGGACTGTTGGGGGGATGGGGTGGGAAATGTTGGTGGCGACTGGAGCGATTTGTGGCGCATATGGTGGGTCTGGAGGGGTGTAAGTGTGGCGTGTGGGGAACGGGCTACGGCGCTGGAGGTTTTACGGGAGGCGGATGGTCAGGCTGGTGAGGCATGGGAGGGGTCTTTGGGTCGCCTGTCACTGTTACCTTTGCACGAAGGATGGATGACTGTGGGGTGGGGGGCCCCAGTGCTGTCTATAGAGAGTTCTGGTTTATGGGGTCATCATGCCTGTTAGTATAGGGACATGGAATGTTAAGGGCCTGAACTCACCACAGAAGAGGCAGAAGGTATGGAAGTATGTGACTGATCATCAGTTGGATGTTGTGGGGCTTCAGGAGACCCACCTTGCGCGTAAGGACGAGCTGCGCCTTCGACATAAGGCATTTCCCATTATATATAGATCTTCGGCGTCCACAAAGCATAGGGGGGTGGCTCTCCTATTTCGCTCTACGCTGCACTTCCAGCCTCATGATGTCTGTAGAGATAAGGATGGACGCTGGCTGATGGTAAAGGGGCTTGTCCGAGGGAGACTCTGTACTTTCGTAGTGGTATACATCCCCAACGCTGGTCAAAATCAATTTTTGCAAGGTGTGTTGCAACGTGTGGGTGACTTTGCGGAAGGGAACCTGTTCCTCTTGGGGGATTTTAACCTGGTGTGGGATGCGAATGTGGATAGCTCTGGGACCCATAGGGCACATACAGGGGTGTTTTCTCCCTCCTCACAGCAGTTGGTGGGTGAACTGGGACTGGTGGACGGCTGGCGTTTCTTCCATTCTACCTCCCGAGATTACACTTTTTTCTCACATGTCCATCATTCGTATTCCCGATTGGACCACATTTTTATTAGCCAGGCACTTAGAGGTGATGTCCTTGACTCCGTCATTCTTCCGCTCTCGGTCTCTGACCACAGTCTGCTGGTGCTTAGCCTCCGGTGGTCATCACCTGGTGATGGGCAGCGGAAATGGTACTTCCCGATTTCGGTGGTGCGGGACGATGTCTCTAGTAAGGCGCTACGTAAGGCCATCAAGGAATTTTTCGAGCTGAACCCAGTGTCGGACACCTCGGTCTCCAACACTTGGGATGCATTGAAGGCGTCCATCAGGGGCACTTGCTTGGGCCTCAATGCGACTCTTAATAAAGAGTGGCGCAAGGACAGGGAAGCTCTGGAGACCGAATTGGCGAAACTTGAACAGGCTCACAAGCTCAACCCTTCTAGAGTGACCCTCCGGCCTTTGACCGCAATTCGTGGGAAATTGAGAGCCCATTACAACAACTGGGCCGAATTGACGCTATTGACGTTAGGCAGGCAGTCTTATTCCTGCGGTAACAAGGTGGGAAGACATCTGGCACGGCAACTGCGGGATAGGCTGGAACGTGAGTATATCGGAGGGATTCGGGACGCTGCGGGAGGGTTGCATCACCGGGACGAGGAAAAGGAGGCCGTTTTTGGCCGTTTTTATGCAGACCTTTATGCTGGAGACGAGCTGGACGCGAGGTCTCAGAGGCAGTATCTGCAGCGCTTGACCCTTCTCCAGGTGTCCAAAGAGTGGAACGACGTCCTGGAGGCTCCAATTACCAGGGAAGAGGTGCTCGGGGCTATTAAGAATCTGAAACTGCACAAGGCTCCTGGGCCGGATGGATATACTGCCGTCTTCTATAAGACATTCGCCTCTGAACTTTGTGACTTCTTGGTGATTCTTTTTAACAGCATGGCTGAGTCCGGCTCCTCGCAGGGTTCCCTGGCCGAGGCGGTTATAACGGTCCTACCGAAGCCGGGAAAAGACCCCACCCAGTGTGCCTCGTTTCGCCCCATAGCGCTCCTTAACTTGGATGCGAAATTGTATTCGGCGATCTTGGCGCATAGACGGCAGGATCTGTTGCCGGCGATCATACACCCTGACCAGTCCGGGTTTATCAAGGGGCGCCAGACCCACGACAATACGCGCAGAGTTGTACATCTCATTGAAAAGGCGGACAGGTTTCGCATTCCGGCGGTCCTGGTAGGGTTGGATGCCGAAAAGGCATTCGACCGTGTGGACTGGCGCTTCCTGTTTCATACGATGACGGCTTTTGGCTTTTCGGAAAAGTTCATCACCATGGTTTAGGTCAACTTCTGCAGTCCTAGATCTCGAGTGGGAGTCAATGGCCACTTGTCTGCATTCTTCCCACATACCAGAGGCACTAGGCAGGGATGTCCCCTTTCCCCTCTCCTGTTCGCGCTGAGCATTGAGCCCTTGGCGGTGGCAGTGAGGGAACATGAGGGCATACGGGGCATTCCGTTCACGGGAGAGCAACACAAAATCACGCTCTTCGCGGACGACGTACTTCTCTCCGTTGCGGACCCAGAACGCTCGCTGCCTTGTATTAGGGAGGCCTTGCTGAACTATGAAGAGGTGGCCGGCTTCAAGGTTAACTACAGCAAGTCGTATGTCCTGAATCTTACTCTATCGCCGACGGACATGGAACGCGTGCGCACTCTGACACCCTTAGCCTGGGCTACTGACTCGATTGTCTACCTGGGGGTCCACTTGACTCCTACTGTGGGCAAACTATTCGCGGCCAATTTCCCCTCTTTGTTGGCAAAGACTCGAGCCGAATTGGACAGATGGAAACCTAAATTTCTGTCCTGGCTGGGTAGGATCCATGCTGTGAAGATGGTTCTCCTTCCCAAATATTTGTATTTGTTTCAGGCCCTGCCCATCTCTTTGGACGGCGACTATTTTCGGCGTCTTAGGACGCAGATATTGCGATTTGTGTGGCAAGGGGGCCGAGCACGCTTGTCCTTTGCACTACTACGTAGGCCGAGGTCCGAGGGCGGTGTGGGACTTCCTGACCTCCAGCTTTATTACAAAGCGGCACAATTGAGGATATTGGTAGAGTGGTCACAGCAAACATCGGAGAAGCATTGGCTGCACATGGACCAGAGTGTGGCGGGGAGGTCGGTGTGGGATCTGGCTTGGAAGCCTAAGAAGGACCGTCCCTTGAACGCCTATATTAGTACGCCTACGGGTACTGTCCTGAAGGTGTGGGACACCCTTGCTGGGGACGAACGTTGGACTACGTTCCCCTCACCCTTCACGCCCTTGCACTACAACCCAGCCTTCCCGCCGGCGCAACGAGAGGGGACCTTCGATGCATGCAGGGAGGGGGGTTGTAGGGCTCTGACCCACCTGTTCCATGGTCAGGTTCCCCTCACTTTTGCTAACTGCGTGAGGGACTATGGGGTTCCCCAGAATGACCAATATCGTCATGCACAACTGCTCCATTGGGCCACGTCGCCGGGGGTACTGGAGGCGGCCACGAGACCTCCTTCCCCATTCGAGGCTTTCCTACTGCGGACGTCTGCAATGAAGGGGGTCATTTCCTTCCTGTATCAGCTCCTGCTTAAATCAGCGGTCTCGCCTAGGCCTAGATATATGGAGCAATGGGAAGAGATGCTGGGGAGAGATATCTCAGACACTGAATGGACAGCATTGTGGCGGGATATCGCGAAGTTTAATCACTCGTCCACCTCAGGGAAGCCCACCTTAAGACTCTTATGCAATGGTATTTATGCCCGACCAGGCTCCATCGCTTTTACCTGGCCACTTCCGATAAATGTTGGAGGGGTTGTGGGTTTCTTGGGGACTTTCGCCACATCTGGTGGGACTGCCCGGTGATTCGGCCCTATTGGGAAGAGATTCTCTCGCACATTAGGGATATTCTGCAGTATCCCATAGAGGATTCGATGGCCTCCGTCCTACTAGGCCTCCGAGAACCCGGCCTAGAGCACCAGACCAGGGCAGACAAGAAGATTTTGTGGCTTTGCCTGGGTGCTGCCAAGATTACACTGGCAGCTGCCTGGAAACAAAAGGAGGCACCGGCAATTTCGCTGTGGCACGCACGACTGTGGAAACTTCTGAGTTTGGAGAGAATGGCGGACATATTCCTGGGTAACTTTAAGAACTTCCAATTCCAGTGGGGTCCATTGGTGAATTTCCTGTCTAGGGGCTTACCGTCCGCTGTCTGCCCCGCATCCTTGAGGTCACTTCATCTGTTTCAGGTCTAATTTTGCTGTCGGAAGGAGTTTTGGATTGACTGAGTCGCCACCATGGGGGGAGGGAATGGGTGGGGGGGGAGTTCTGTTTATCGGTTTATGGTTCACCGAGGTACATAGCGAGGATATCTGGCCTGGTTGTTTGGTTATGCCGTTCTATGGCCGTGGCAGCTCTGCTCTATACTGAACCCTTTTTTCCTTTTGGCAGATCTGTTACGTTAAGAGACTACAACAGTAGGCGCATGCCAAGGACTGACTTTGCCTATGTTATTACAAATTTGATGCTTTCTGCTTTTCTGCTTCCTGACAGGTACTCCCCGAGAGGAATTGTATCGCACCTTGGTGAATTTCTTGTGTGTAATGTTTCTTTAAAACTGAAAATAAAAATTTTACAAAAAATAAATAAATGTCTCTTGTACTGGTGAAGGAAAATGTACAACTAATCATTGGTTTTAGACTGTTGTGTAGGAGAAATTTGCATACAAGCTCTGCTATCACCTAGACAGGGTGTTGTTGTGCTGTATAAAAGTGAAGGGAACAAAGAATGGGGACAGCTCAAAATAGTTCGGCCTGATCAATCGGGATTCGTCCCAGGGCGCTCTACAGTGCATAATCTACGCACCACCTTCACACTCATACACCATGTAACTTGTCTATCATGCAGTGTTCTTGATGCAGAGATCATTGAGGCGTTTAGTAGCTTGTGCGCCGGTATTAAACACATGATCTCTAGACCAGCTTTAAAATCTAGATTGAACCCCAAATGGTTTGATGGCAACTGCTCGCGGGCAAATAGAGAACTGCGTGCAGCAGTAGCGGCTTCACCCAGGGATGTAATTCTTGTCAGATCGCTACGATCTTGTTACGAGTAAGCGACCAGGTTGCGAACAGACGAGATCCTAAAAGAACGTTGGGATAATCTTGCCTGTGCCGCTACACTGAATGACGGAAACGGATTTTGGGCAGCAGTTAAAGCTATGAGATCTTTGGGTCTAAATATCACTCCCATAAGCTGTAATATAAGAAGTGAATCATGGGAGGCACATTTCGCTAGGATTTATACAGCACCATCAATGACCTCGAATATTAGTTTTAGCCCTCCAGTGACCAAGGTATTTATATCAGTGACAGAAGTTGAGGATGCCATACACCAAAGCATAGGGAATAAAGCCCCAGGTCAAGACGGGCTTTCTATCGAACTTATTAAACATGTACCAGAATTTTGGGCACCTCTTTTATGTAATGTTTTTAATAACTTGACTAAAACAGCCATTCCGAGCACTTGGTCCATTAGTATTATCGTGCCCATTTTTAAAAAAGGAGATCGATCCAATCCTAGTTGTTACCGACCAATCTCTCTGATAGATAACACCTTAAAAATCTTAGGTAGGGTCATTTTTAACAAAATTAGGACCTGGGCCAAAAAGGACAAAATTTTAAATCAGTGCCAGCTGGGTTTTAGGAGCAAATTGGGTACAGTTGAAAAATGTCTGAATTTAAATGTTATTCTTGGTAAATACACGATAGCACAAAAGTCACCTATTTATTTGGGTTTTATGGACCTCACATTAGCATTCCATTTTGTCAATAGGTCACGCTTGTGGTTGGTCCTTTTAAATTATGGGTTGGACGAGGCCTTGGTCTATTTTTTGGCACATTTGCACATGGATTTGAAGGCGCGGTGAGGATTAGCAATAATGGTGTGGTCTCAGGGGAGATTGTCATCGGTAGAGGGGTCAGACAGGGATGTGTTCTCGTCCCTCTACTTTTTATTCTCTATATAAACCATTTACACAACACCCTGCCAAAATTGACCAATGACGTCCCAAAAATTAATGGCAATATACTCCCTGCCCTCTTATACGCAGATGATGCAGTCATCATGGGCCGCACTCCCAACGCACTTCGCACTTTAGTCAAGGGCTTTGTGTCCTTTATGGCAGATTTGGAGCTCTGTACCAATTTTAAGAAATCATATATAATGATTTGTGGCCCGAAAAAACACTGTATTAATTCAATAAACTCTGGCAGCGAATCCCTATTACGCACTCGCACTTTTCCTTAGTTGGGCCTAGTGTTTTCTGAGACAGGATCCTGACAAGCTCATGCTGCCCACAGTAGAAGCAAATTTTCAAAAGCAATTAATTCTATTCTGAGTCTTCGGCAGCCTAAACAGGCAGAGGTGGTATCACCTTTAATGAAGATATATAAATCACAGTGTATCCCGACGGCCACATATGGTGCGGAAGTCTGGGGATTCACAAACTGCAGCGGGATCCAAAGGGAAGAAAACAGATTTTGCAGAAAAATCTTGGGGGCCCAAATCTCTTCACCAACCTATGTATGTCACAGGGAACTAAATTTGTGTTATATAGAAGATTTTATCAGGTCGCGCCCAGCTATATTCTGGTTAAAAATATGGCACAACCCTAACAAGAGAGATCATTGTAGACTGCCTTAAGTGCGATAAGGGTGGTTCCATACCCTGGCTCTCCGCTATCAGAAGAAGTTTAACCAGCGTGAATCTTGAACACGTCTTTTTAAATCCCTCAGCACTTGAGAGTATGAATAAAAAATCACTCATGGGGTATTGTATGAATCGAAAAACAATGAAAGACACGCCACTGAGTGCCTCAAACCATCGGTTGCCAGGTACATGCCCCTCCGGGAGGCCTTCGGCCCCCAAAACCACATGCTACCTAAATATCTTTTGAACAGCATTGGGCGCTGGAAGAGGAGCCTACTTTTTCGTCTCAGAGATGGTACAATAAAATATTCACTTTGTTTCCCTTTGGGATTCAATAATAATCTCAAGCAGATGCCTTGTCCGTGTGGCACTGGCAGTAATCAAACGGTGGTACACTTTTTATTGTTCTGTAACTTTTATGGAAAATACACAAAACAATACTTGATCCCGTATTTTAAGGCAGCAGCCATTACTGATCGCAAAACAGCGTACCTCGAAATCTTACAACTCGGAAGTGAAGACTTGACCTTCCGTGTAAGCTCGTTTTTACAAGCGGCAGTACGCTCACGTGCCTCCATGGGTGACTTTTAATGTGACAAAAGTACCTAACAACGCTCAGGTGTACATAGCTATTATCATCTTTTTAGTTGAACATTAACCAAGGCGCCACCTCCTAGGTGTGCAAGCTTAAGCAAAATCAATTATTTCTGCACTATGTCGCGGATATTATTTACTTCAAACTGCACCTTACCTTAACATGATGCTGCTGTTCGTATTCACATTCAACTATATTTGCACTATGTTGTTAATACTGTTTACATTCATTGCACTTTATTATAATATGATGTTGTTTTTAAACGCCAGTCCAACAGTCTTTTTAAACGTTATTTTATTGGTCTATTTATTTGCTAATTTTTAATATGGCAGTGCTCTCGTTCATTGTGCTTTTTCATACACTGTTTACTGTGGCAACTTTTTCCATCAAACCTATGTGTTTTAACCAGTCGCAAGCACCGCGGATTCATATAAGATTTTAGTTGTGAATCTACATGAGATTTTTATGTAAGAGTTGTATTTTCTTGCTTGCCGTGGTTGAGCTTTGCTTTTATGGATATTTGTATTTGAATAAAGATAAATTGAATTGAATCATTCACCATGTAGACCCCTGGACTTCTGCAACTGCAGCCCTTTTGGATGCTACTAAAGCATTTGATTCCCTGGAATTGGATTTCCTTTTTCCCCTGTTGGCACTCCTTGGCTCCAGTCTGCAATTTACCAGGCAGATACAACTCCTTTATACTCTGCAAATGCCCCGAGTCTGGTTGAATGGTTTACTCTCTGATCCTTTCCCCATTACACGAGGCGCGAGACAGGGTTGTCCGCTGTCGCTGCTCCTCTTTGAGATAGCGATGGAGCTACTGGCGGCAATGCTCCGACAATGTCATGCAAACTGGGGCATTGTCTTTACAACCAGGGGGATGGTGGTCTCACTGTATGCTGATGATATTACACTCTACGTGCACAATCTGCAGGAAAACCTAGCCATTCTGATGTGTTACTCAGGAATACAAATCAACTGGGCCAAATCCATCCTATTTCCTTTCATAGACAGGACACAGCCTTTTCAAATGGACTACTCCCTCAAATGGGCCTTTGACTCTATTCGATACATAGGGGAAACATCCTTTACGACGCAACTTTTACCATGCAGTGCCTTTACAACGCAGGTTTTTCAACGCAAGTCATTACAACGAATTGCACTGGGGGGCGCTCTAGGATAGGTAATAGTTTTATTTACTATCCAACACCTTCCCTACTATCCACGGGGACTGGAGTTGGAATAGTAAATTAAACTATTCACTATCCAGCCCCCCCCAACGCAAGTCGTTGTAACGACTTGCGTTGAAAAACCTGTGTTGTAAAAGCATACGTGGTAAAAGCATGCGTTGTAACAACGTACATCCATACATAGGCATATGGCTAAGTAGAGACCCTAAGCAGCTCTGGCAAGCCAATTTTGGCAGTGCTGTTGATTGGCTGGAGGACAGAGTTCCAGTCTGGTCCAAATTGCCACTGTGCCTAGCAGGACGCATAGCGTTAGCAAGATGATAGTATTCCTCACATTTTTATATCTGTTCCTTAATGTGCCCATCCCACTAACTGCACAATTTTTTAAATGCATCAAATCTACTTTGATGACATTGATATAAGCGAATAAACAACTGTGAGTATCTTGGGACCTTCTCACTCTGCCGCTGGCGCAGGGTGGTTTAGGGACACCCAAAATGAACTGTATGCCCTATGCGCCCAAGCACAATTTTTCCACTAGTGACTTCACCCAACTCCATTCCAGACACACTGTCATAGAGCTTCTTCTTGGCCATTAACAATGGCAATATACATGCCTTATAGAACACCAAGAGCTGAAACAGACATGGTTGCATGTGTGCGCTGGGCATGAGAAAGGCGGCATAGACGTGCGGAGTTGACTTGCCTGTATGCCCATTCTGTCCCTATTGCCAACAAACCCCATATTCCACCACTCCAAGACAGGGGCGCGGTTTTGCGAGCTAGAGGGTGACAGCTCAAGACCTTTTCCAGACTTAAATCCCGGGGATCGCCTCATCCCTCCATTTGAGGCTACATCCACCTCTATCCCAACTTTTTGGGACATTCTTCTTTATTATCAGCTCAGGGCTGCTTGCCGTGCTATTCATGGCTCATTTCCCTCTCTCCCGCCTCCTCTCCCAGTATTGGAACTCATCCACGCTTCTCTTTCTTTGCGCAAACTAATGACTCGCCTGTACAACAGTTTGCAAATCACCTGACCGATAACTACTCCAACTGCACACAGGGCATGGGACGCAGACATAGACCCCGGATGAATAAACAATTAAAGTTTTGCTGTGGACAGTTGGAATTTCTCCCCCAACTACAAACTGAGGCGCATACACTAAGTTTCTTCATCAGTTTTATCGCACTTTATTATAGCTATTCAAGATAATCAATCAATCAATCAATCAAGCATTTATATAGCGCGCTACTCACCCGGAGGGTCTCAAGGTGCTTGGGGGGGGGGGGTCCGCTACTGCTCGAACAGCCAGGTCTTGAGTTGCTTCCTGAAGGCGAGGTGGTCTTGGGTCAGGCGGAGGTGGGTCGGGAGGGAGTTCCAAGTCTTGGCGGCCAGGTAGGAGAAGGCCCTTCCTCCTGTGTTGACTCTTCGGATGCGGGGGACGGCGGCGAGGGCATGGCTGGTCGATCGAAGTTGACGTGTGGGAGTGTAGAAGTTGAGGCGGCTGTTGAGGTATCTTGGGCCCTGGTTGTGTAGGGCTTTGTGTGCGTGGGTGAGGAGACGGAAGGTGATTCTTTTGTTGACCGGGAGCCAGTGCAGGTCTCTCAGGTGACCAGAGATGTGGCTGTGTCGGGGGATGTCGAGGATGAGTCTTGCTGAGGTGTTCTGGATCCGCTGGAGTCTCTTCTGGAGTTTGGCAGTGGTTCCGGCGTAGAGGGAGTTGCCGTAGTCCAGTCGGCTGGTGACGAGGGCCTGGGTAACCGTCTTTCTGGTCTCGGTGGGGATCCACCGGAAGATCTTACGTAGCATGCGCAGGATGTTGATGCACGACGAGGAGACGGCGTTGACTTGTCTGGTCATGGAGAGGGAGGAGTCCAAGATGAAGCCCAGGTTGCGTGCGTGGTCTGTCGGTTTGGGTGCGCTGCCCAGAGCAGGGGGCCACCAGGAGTCGTCCCAGGCGGAGGGCGAGGAGCCCAGGATGAGGACCTCCGTCTTGTCCGAGTTCAGCTTCAGGCGGCTGTTCATCCTCCACTTGGCTACGTCTGTCATCCCTTCGTGTAGGTTGGCTCTGGCGGTGGCGGGGTCGTTGGTGAGGGAGAGGATCAGCTGGGTGTCGTCGGCGTAAGAGATGATGTTGAGGTTGTGTTGGCGTGCGATGGCCGCAAGGGGGCTCATGTAGACATTGAAGAGGGTGGGGCTGAGCGAGGAGCCTTGAGGAACGCCGCAGATGACTTCTGTGGCTTCTGATCTGAACGGGGGGAGGCGGACTCTCTGTGTTCTTCCGGCGAGGAAGGAGATGATCCATTCTAGTGCCTTCTCCTGGATTCCGACGTTGCGGAGGCGCTGTACTAGGGTGCGGTGGCAGACAGTGTTGAATGCCGCGGAGAGGTCCAGGAGGATGAGGGCCGCTGTTTCCCCGTTGTCGAGCAGGGTTCGCATGTCATCAGTGGCGGCGATGAGGGCGGTCTCGGTGCTGTGGTTGGCCCGGAAGCCAGACTGCGAGTGGTCGAGGGATCCGTTCGTCTCGAGGAAGGCGGCCAGCTGCTTGTTGACGGTCTTCTCGATGACTTTGGCCGGAAACGGGAGGAGCGAGATAGGGCGGTAGTTTTTGAGTTCGGTGGGGTCCGCTGAAGGTTTCTTCAGTAGAGCGCTGAGTTCGGCGTGCTTCCAACTCTCCGGGAAGGTGGCGGTGTCGAAGGAGGTGTTGATGATGTCCCGCAGGTGGGGTGCGATGATGGCGTCGGCCTTGTTGAAGACGTGGTGCGGGCAGGGGTCGGTTGGGGATCCGGAGTGGATGGAGTTCATCGTGCGACGGGTTTCTTCGGTGTTGATCGGAGTCCAGGCGCGGAGGGTGGTGGCGGGGGGTGCCGGTGCAGTCGTGGGGTGCGTTGGCTGTGTGATGAAGCTGTTGTGTATATCTGGGATCTTGTTGTGGAAGTAGGAGGCGAGGGAGTTGCAGAGGTCTTGTGATGGGGTGATGTCGTTGTTTCCGGCGTTGGGGTTGGAGAGCTCTTTGACGATGTTGAAGAGTTCCTTGCTGTTGTGTGCGTTTTTGTCCAGTCGTTCCTTGAATGCGGTTTTCTTGGTGGTGTGGATCAGTTGGTGGTGTTTTCGAGTGGCGAGCTTGAGGGTGGTCATGTTGTCTGGTGTTGGATCTCTGCGCCAGGCTCTCTCGAGGGCTCTGCAGTTCTTCTTGGAGCTCTTGAGTTCGTCGGTGAACCATGGTGCTTTCTTACTGCCGGGTCTGCTAGGCGGGGTCCTCAGGGGGGCGAGGTCGTCTGCGCAGTTGCTGATCCACTTCGTGAGGTTGTTGGCGGCTTGGCTGGGGTTCGCTGAGCTGGCGGGGGGGGTCCTGGCTCAGAGATGCGGCGAGCTGGTCGGCTGTGATCCTGTTCCAGCTTCTGCGTGCAACCTGTTGCTGGTGGTGGTGGATCGTGTTCTTTTTGAAGCTGAAGTGGACGCAGCTGTGGTCCGTCCAGTGGAGTCCGGTGGCGTGGCTGACGGCCATGTCCTTGCTGGATGAGAAGACGGGGTCGAGTGTGTGTCCGGCGTAGTGGGTGGGGGTGGTCACCAGTTGCTTGAGACCGAGGTTGGCGAGGTTGTCCAGCAGGGTGGTGGTGTTGCGGTCGTTGTTGTTCTCCAGGTGGAAGTTGAGGTCCCCTAGGAGGATATAGTCAGTGGAGGGGAGGGCGTGCGGGCTGATGAAGTCGGCGATGTCTTCGCTGAATTGTGTGCGTGGTCCCGGGGGTCTGTAGATGAGGGTGCCTCTGAGGGTGGTCTTGTGGTCGGTGTGGATCTGTAAGTGAAGGTGTTCGGCGGTTGTGAGGGTGTCGTCGCAGTTGGTCGTGATGCGGATGTGGTTCCTGTGGATGATGGCGATGCCTCCTCCGGTCTGATTGCCGCGGTCCCTTCGGGTGATCTTGTATCCGTCCGGGATGGCGATGGCGATGTCGGGTGCTGAGGAGGCGTTCATCCATGTTTCCGTGAGGAAGGCGACGTCTGGTGATGTAGAGTCGAGCAGGTTCCAAAGCTCTACGGCGTGTCTGTGGACGGAGCGGGTGTTGAGCAGGATGCACTTCATGTGGTTGCTGCTGGTGCTCGGCTTGGTGGGTGCGGATGCAGTGCAGGACCGGATGCAGGAGAACTTGCAGGAGTGGCAGCAGAAGGGTCCGTGGGTGCGTCTCGGGGTGGCTCGGTAGCATTCTGGGAATCGACCGACGTTGAGTGCGTAGAGTTCGGTGGCGGTGTAGGTCCGGCGGGTGGGCTAGTGTCTGCGGGGGCCAGGGGTCCAGGCGCTGGTCGTGGTCCAGGCGCGGATGGGCGCAGACGGGCTTGCCTTCGGCGCTCCTCTGGCGCACAATCGGCGCGCCCGCTGCGCGGGCGCACGGTCGCCATTTATGGCCAAGTGCGAGGGAGGGAGGAGCAGCTGGGAGGCGGTAGCGGGGAGGGCACAGAAGGAAAAGGGGGCGTGTCCGTTCTCACGACGGCGGGAAGCGGGGAGCGGGGCGGGAGGGCACAGGGGGCAACTACGGCTAAAAACAGCACAGGGGGGCACAGAAACACAGAGAAAAGGGGCAAAATGCCTAAATTAGGCAACAAGGCAACAGATAATAACTAAGAGAACACAGTAAACGCAGGAGACCACACCGAGCGACGGCGGGGGGCGTGGTCAGCAGGCAGGCTCAGCGAGGCTGAGGGCAGCGGCAGGCGGGCGGGGAGCACAAGCTACAGCTGGTGGCCGTGCGGCGCGGGGGTGTCCTAAGAATAGGTCACACTCACCTGTGCCGCACGGTCGCCATTTATGGCCAAGTGCGAGGGAGGGAGGAGCAGCTGGGAGGCGGGAGCGGGGAGGGCACAGAAGGAAAAGGGGGCGTGTCCGTTCTCACGGCGGCGGGAGGCGGGGAGCGGGGCGGGAGGGCACAGGGGGCAACTATGGCTAAAAACAGCACAGGGGGGCACAGAAACACAGAGAAAAGGGGCAAAATGCCTAAATTAGGCAACAAGGCAACAGATAATAACTAAGAGAACACAGTAAACGCAGGAGACCACACCGAGCGACGGAGGGGGGCGTGGTCAGCAGGCAGGCTCAGCGAGGCTGAGGGCAGCGGCAGGCGGGCGGGGAGCACACGCTACAGCTGGTGGCCGTGCGGCGCGGGGGTGTCCTAAGAATAGGTCACACTCACCTGTGCCGCACGGTCGCCATTTATGGCCAAGTGCGAGGGAGGGAGGAGCAGCTGGGAGGCGGGAGCGGGGAGGACACAGAAGGAAAAGGTGGCGTGTCCGTTCTCACGGCGGCGGGAAGCGGGGAGCGGGGCGGGAGGGCACGGGGGCAACTACGGCTAAAAACAGCACAGGGGGGCACAGAAACACAGAGAAAAGGGGCAAAATGCCTAAATTAGGCAACAAGGCAACAGATAATAACTAAGAGAACACAGTAAACGCAGGAGACCACACCGAGCGACGGCGGGGGGGCGTGGTCAGCAGGCAGGCTCAGCGAGGCTGAGGGCACCGGCAGGCGGGCGGGGAGCACACGCTACAGCTGGTGGCCGTGCGGCGCGGGGATGTCCTAAGAATAGGTCAAGATAGGGCTATTCTCCAATCTGCATTGCCTTCGCTGCAGTTTTTCTTAGGCCACCTATATGCATTTGGCATGGCTATGTCTGAGGGTGACATTGTTCTGGGAGGAAGTGTATACGGCCATACACACTATTACTGGGCCTTAGTCACCATTTTCCCCACTGGTTTTGCTCCCGGGGTATGTCTCGGACACACCTTTAGCTCACGATTGACTCACTGCCATGCTCTTATTAGTAGCAAAATGTAGGGTGGCCATACTGGGGGTGGCAACTGGGGTCCACATACAAGGTATGGCTGCAAGATGTCTCATATTGTCAAGCGCAGTTAGCAAATTATTGGGACCTGATGCACTTACGCTCCCATCCCAAAGACATATGGAAACCCCTCCTCTTGTTTTTTAGCCAACAGGACTCCTGTTTGTCAACAGCTGATAAGGTCAGATCTGTGGTCACACACTGTACAGGGTGGCGATCAGCCAGCTGCCGCAACCTCCCAGTAGAGATAATGCATGGGCACCATTGTTATGATGTGAATTAGCAGTGATACGCATGGCAAGTGGTAACTTGTTTGTTGGTCCGACCATCTGCTGGCTAGCACGCCATACTATAATGTCTTTATACAACATGAATTTGTCTATCCTGGTCTGATATCATATGTACTCTGCAAATTATCAAAATGGAAATGTTTAGCTTAAACACCGAATGGAAGAATGTGACTCAGCTCCCTTGTTGTTGTATGTTTTTTCATTAGTAAATGCCAATAAATAAACTTAAAAAAAGAATGGGGATAGCTGACACCTCAGCATGTTATTCGCCTTTTCAAAGAGGTTAGGAGGCAGCTGGGTGTAATTCCAATGCCTTTCTCCACGGCAGGGAGTGAAATCAATCTCACCACCTCTGCCTTGTACAAGGTCTGCATGCTGTGTGTTGGACATTTCCACTGTGCAACAGGCACCCCCAAAGCCTGCCCATGGTTGGGGCTATGAAAGCTGTTTTCATGAGAAGATTCCACCACTGCCCTCGAGGAAGGGGTGGGGTGACAACATCTTTTTTTTTTTAAATGCTATACCCCCTCACAATTAGGCAGGAAGGGGGATGACATCAGGAGTGACTCTCTCAGGCCCTTAAGCAGTGCTGGGGAGAAGTAAACATATGACCTCCTGAAACCTCCCACCCCACCCCTAGCCACACTATTTTCTCACCCACTCAGTACCTCATGGCCTTAGTCAAGGGCTGTACAAAGACTTATTTCGGGATCTCTCCCCAGGCTGTTTGATTGGACTGTGAAATATTTGGATATTGTAGAATTGGTGTGATCTCTGTGGGGTTCTTTTTTTCAGTTTTCTTCAAGGGTTCATGAGTGTCCATTGCGCATGTGCTTAAATGGTGCCTTCACAATTTTTTTTGTTTCCATTGGTCGCAATTGATCTGCACTTTTCCAGGTTCTTACAACCATTTACAGATATGTACAGGACATGCTCATTGGATAGTCAAATTTTTGCTTAAATTAACTAAACTGCAAGCCAGATATTCATCAAACTAGGACAGGGTCTCTGTTAGGCTTTCACTCTGCAGTTTTGGAGATATTTGTTCAAAATGTTGTGCATGGGAAAACCCATGTAATTATAATAGGAAAAGTCACACGTTTTGGGATCCTCTTATTACTTTTGAATTGTTTTATGTGCAAATTGGTAAGTGTTAGGAGGGTTGGGAGTTGGTGGGGGACAAAGTTATTAAGGGGCAAAAATGTCCGTTCAATATACGGAGGTGGCAACCATGACTGCAACCTGCGTGATACGAACTGCAGACCCATCAACAGCCTCTAAATGGCTGAGGGTTTTCTTGAACTGATTCACATACCCATTTGAATGTTATGGGATGTCTGCCATCACCTTGGGAGTGGGCTGCATACAACAGAGCCACTTTAGTTTCAAGACCTGCCTCCAAGATTCCAAGTGCACCACTGGGCTTGACTGGTTGTTTTGGCTTGGATCCAACTGCCATAACCTTGAGAAGATAGCTGACCCTTGTGGTCAGGGTATGATGAGTTCATCTTAAGACTTGATGTAGTGAAAAACCTATGTTTCATTGTAGGGGTGCATTATAATCACACAAGTAGACTGCATCAGCATATAATCTTTTGTTGTGTTAACCGAAGTGTTAGGATAGGTTCTAACGTGGCAACATGAATGTGATGTATTAAGCCCAAAATGTTGAATACTTGAAGGAATAACGTAGAAAATGAATGTAACTAGCAGAAAATAGTGACTGAAACACTCGTGTTGAGCAACAGGCAATCATTTCACTATTGAATGTGCTTATTAATCGTATCATTACATATATAGGTGAAATTACTAACTGTATATGACTCCGTTTTTGTATAACTTCGTAAAGTTCATGTTCCGTTTCTGTTATGT
The DNA here is from genome assembly GCF_964261635.1 of Lissotriton helveticus. Lineage (NCBI taxonomy): Eukaryota > Metazoa > Chordata > Amphibia > Caudata > Salamandridae > Lissotriton > Lissotriton helveticus. The sequence goes on along the minus strand of NC_136073.1, from coordinate 598,468,514 downwards.
TAGCTGAATTTTGCATTTTGCATTTTCCCTGGGAGCTCTCGCTTTAGAATTAATAATTCAGTTTCATGTGCACATTGTTTTTTTTCTTTCTCACGCTTATGTTGCAGGTGGAAACGCACCTTGTTAGCTAGAATAATGTCTTTGTTTTAGGAGTTGGGCAAGGAGTGAAGGGGCTACATTAAACGTTGATACTGACATGGAGAACTGTTGTACTTTCTCCCCTGAGAGAGCCTGGGAATCAAGGCCATCGTGACACCACTCTGGAGCATTGCTGTCCAGTGGAAAAGTACCTATGAGGATGTGGCCTGGCTAGATGGTGTGACCAGTAAAGGATCCTGGGAAGTCACCTGTAGTACTGATGTATCGTAACTAGGAAAAAGAGCTCCAACACTTCTTCTCCGCCTCGAGAGAGAGATCATCTTAGAACAAGCTCTGTCTTAGCACCTTGATGCTGATTGACCCAACTGATGTGGGGAGACTTCTGAGGAAGACTCCACACGCTGATACCTTAACCGATCCTGCCCCACAACCAGCTTAACTAGGGATGCCATGCTAATGTTAGTGTAGACACAGGTTGTATTTTTTTCCATGAAATCTTCGATGCAGTGGAACTTGGATTCCTTTGCTCTGCTATTTTGTATCCTGATTCTTGAATTAATTATCTTGTGCATGTTGCACCACCTTAATTTCATTCATAGATTTTGCTTTGTATTAGTCTCAATGTACTTCTACACCCTCATCTTGAGGTGTTTGTATGTTCAATTATTTTTGGCTTTGCAATAAACCAACTAACCTCATTTAGTAGTCTGTGATTCTTAAGGGTCCTAGCGAATCGCAATTGAAATTATTGATCTGCTAACGATTTCTCTCCCCCACGCTCTCATGCTGAGAAAAAGCACATTGATTCGAGGCTCTAGACGAGATGTAGAACGTGGAGATTTGGCTCCGGGAGACAGCCATTACCACGCGGTTTTTACACCGCGGTACCATTACAACGTGTCAATTACAACGCAAGTCGTTACAATGACTTGCTCTGGATGGCGCTATGTACTAAGGAATTGCATGATTTACAATTCCAACACCTTCCCTACTGTAACGTAGGCTGGAGTTGGAATAGTAAATCATACTATTCCAAAATCCAGCACCTCCAGGGCAAGTCATTGTAACGACTTGCGTTGTGATTGACGCGTTGTAATGGTACCGAGGTGTAGAAACCGCGTTGTAATATCATACATCCTTTGGCTCCTTCATACTTTAGCAAATCTTAGTGTATCTACACAGAGAAAAGGATTCAACCAGAGGCAAACCTCTGTTAGGGCCTTCCTTTAGTCAGATATCGACTGTAGGATTGAGAAAGAAGCTTGCTGTTGCTATGGCCCATTGAGAAGGAGGTAAACCACCACATGCCTGCCTAAATCCATATCAAGAACTACAAAGGCCCTACTGTACGAGCCCTGGAGTCAAACTCCAGTGTCTATTAGAGGAACCTGTCTGCAGACAGAGTGTTACTGCTTATTCGCAACCAGATGAAGGCACATTGCATTAACACAACACAGAGGTTTCTTCCCTTTCAGCATTTCCCCCACAATGGTGGTCATTTTTGACATGTTTTGGACATCCATGGAATGATGACTATTACTCACCCTTGATACCATCTTGGTGTCAACATAGTCATGGCATTTCGTGGCTCTTGCTCACCAGCGGTAAAATACCTGCCATAGCAAACTGCACACATTTTTGGCATATTATGAGCATCCATGGATTGATGATGTTGATCTGTGGCATAATGCTGGTACTGACATTTTGAGGGTTATGCTGTGCTTGTTTTGTGATCCATGACCAGAACGACAATCATGGACGTAGTATCGATTGCACAATGGTGTGCAATCTTGGCACAATGTTCACCTTGGCACAATTGTGGTAATTCCTTTCATATAGTGAGCATATATGGCTCCTTGTGATTGTCCTGGAAGTATGGTGATAATTATTATCATGATGTGGGCATCAATTGCCCAGTGGTGGTAGCCCTATGGGTGGTTACCAGCAATTCTTGACATATTACGGGTATTCATGGCACCCAGAGCTGCTATAATATTGGCACCTCCATATATTGGTAATTCATGAACATTTGTGAGCAGTCGTGGCCTGCTTGTGCCATGCTGGCTTTATGATGGCCTTGGCTCAATGGTGCCCATCCTGACATATTGAAAACATAAAAGTTCTTGGTAGTGTACAAGCTCAGCCAAACCCCACTGCCAGTGCCTTGGATTTGGAGATTGGCTTTGGTAAAGTAAAACCTACTCCAGTTGTAAATGCCGGCTTTATAAAGTAATAGCATTGATAGGACATCCACATTGTTGCCCGTTCCTCCAGGAGCGAGCCTTACCCACTACAACTCCCTACCCTCTGATGGTCACTGTCTTTATAGGTGGGAACTCCTGAGCTGCTCCTGAAATACGACTGTATGCCTGCATTGCCTACCCACTGTGTAGGGTAGAGGACTTCAAGCTAAGGGTAGGACCCTCTGATGGGGTGGGGTAATATTAATGTTGAGGGGGCACCTGGCTTTGGGCAAGAGAAGCATTTAGTAAGCCACTGTGGAGCCCAAACAAATAACAAACAATTAAATAAAAAAGCGGAGCTGAGCTACTCTGCAAAGGGCAATCAGTACCTTTTTGTCAGTCATGCCCTGGCTGGCAGTAGGTTTTTAAGTAGGTTTTCCATGGACTCTCATGCATTTGACTGCACTTTTAAAGGGGATAGCTAAAAATAACTGCAATGTTCTAAATCTAAAACCTCTTTCGAGCTACAAAGTGGCCCGATTTCTTGTGAAACATAAATTTTCAGCAAGTTTTGGTATTTTAGTTAACATTACATCGGATTTTGGGACTTGGAGTTTCGTTCAACAATCTAAGGATGAGCTCAAAAAAATCGAACATTCAAACTCCTTTTGGCTAAATTGTCAGGAATGGCGTTAGGTGTCACTCATGACTAGGGCTAATAGAATTATGCAGGGTTCAGTAAATTATGCGGCAAGAAAAGGCAGATTATGCGGCATAATGCGCCACATTTTGTAATAGCATTACTTTGTTATTTAGTCATTTTTAAACTTGGTAACACTGTCTGGGCATTGGTTGCACCTCATTAGTACCAGTATAACACACAAATATAGTAATAAGCAACAGAAAGTTGACCAGTCCAGTTTTGCAAACGGCCTTACAGCGCAGAGCAACACCTGTTGCTGCATTTTTAGTAACTTTTGACCCGTTTGAGCTAGAAACAATTTTTGGGTCAAAATCTGCAGATTGTGCGGCAAAGGATATATTATGTGGCAAATGCGGCAAATCTATATTTTGAGAAAATTGCATTGGCCGCACAATCACGTAATTCCAGTGGCCCTGCTCTTGACATGGGGCTAATTGTAAGCTGGGTATGTATGTACATGTAACAAGCTGAAAGGCAAAAAGAACATCAGTTTTTCGCAAAAAATAGTTTGAGCTACTTCACAGTTTTTTTTACATGTTTTACCTTTTTTGCTTATAATTTTGTTCCAAGTTCACATACGAGAATTAGTGTAAGAAAGGCTAAAACAGAAAATTGCTTCTGGAAATAAATTCTGTAGGTCATTCTACTATAAAATCTCACTAGAAATGATCAGCCTGCTTGCTATATTTGACCCTACATATCTGTAGAGTGAGAAATTAGTAAGAAGTATTTGGATTCAGCTTTGCAATTGTTAGTGTGACCTCAAGCCTCATAAACTTATTTAACTTTCTGTTATATCTAAGGTTTTTACCTTACATCTTCCCTGTTTCTCTGCCTCTGCTGTTCAGCCAGTGTGAGTGGAATGTCAGTGTGAATGTGATGTCATTGGATGTTTGGTATGCTGTGAGTGGACTGTCAGTTAGATCCTGGGCTGAGCAGCAGAGCGAATGCTCCTGGTGGGGCTTTGATTACATATCTACTGGAAAACCTATCTAACCATCTAAGAAGAATAAACTTATCATCTGTAACCTATCCAAGTCTTCTGGAACTCTTTATTAGGATATAACACTTTCTTGCAGCAGTATTTGAATTTACATCAAGGAAAAGTGTGAATTTGTCCTTGTCACTAGGTGGAAGGGGGGATGAAATGATTTTACACAAAGGGCGGGCGTGGCCGTAATATGTTTAGTGTAAGTTATGTGACCTTAGGGTGGATCCTCCTTTCAGACAGACTGCCCATATATTTACACAGTGGGAATGCAACTCGTTTCCACTCATGTAATGAATAGTGTTTTACACAAGGGCATGTCTGTGCTCACTGCACTCATCATCCATTGTCGCGACACACAGGTCACACATAAGACGTTGCACCACTTCCAATATTCACGGGGGACCGAGAGCTTTGCCCGGTCCTTCGTCTCTCATGCCACCCAGGAGGACCCAGATCTACACACCTTGCTGGAAATCGGTTCTTCCACAGCCTCTGATGAGCAGCGCATCTCCGGTGAAGGCCATACTGTGGTCTGTGAGGACGTAGGTCAGACACCCAGAAGTGTGTCCTGGTGTGGCTCTGACCTCCAAACCCTGCAATAAAGGCAAGAAAAAGTTACACATCACCTGCAATTGCAGACACACCTCTGTCTGCCAATTTCTTTCAAGCTCACGGTTTCTGCTTGTGCATAAATCCAAATATTTTGGTCTTGTAGGTTATCATTATAAAGGGAAATACATTATTGTTCTTGAGAGCACAGCCCACCTTCTTCCTCAGAGTATTTAGGCATGTGTTTACTTGTGGTGGTGCTGGTCCGCTGTTGTGCGGGGCTCACTGAAGTCATTGTTCTACAGTTCCATCTCTAAAGGCCAGAGAAGATATCACTGACTTCTCTTCATCTTCGCAGACCCCAAGGTTGTACCATCCGCTTGCGTGTTGTATTTCTTACAATACTCCATTTACGTGCTTGCACTTTCTTACGCTATGCTGTATTGGGATATATGCATTACCCTATATGTCGCCACCAGATTGCGCAAGTGTGGGTTTACATTAGTCCATCAGACCCAGAAGAAGACTGCTTGTTTGCAAGGTGCTGAAGGAAACAGTACACCATTCCATTGCAAGTCACTGAGGTATAGCTGCCCAGGGACCTATCCTTTTAGTTCGCAGGTATACGGTTAAACATTGGTTTGAGGCCAGCCTTTAGCTGAGCCCTAAGTCAAGGCTGCTGTCACCATGGAACAGATACATGAAGAACACCCCTGTCTTACAATCATTGTTTCCAAGTACAATATCAGGCCACTCTGGATATTACAGACCTCCCTGCATTCATAGCACACTCCCAAATGCGCAGACACATCAGCCCTACAATCAGTGGTCGAAGTGGGCGGGATCTGAGGGGCACGACGTGCCCATACTTTTATATTTTAGATAAACAGTTTCCCTACTCTTTGCGAAAAGACTCCTGTCCCAGGACGGTTAAGTTGACATGCTTCAGCAGAAGTATAATGCAGGGAGTCTCCTGTGCTGTGAAACCGAGGGAGGGGCAGACCGCTAAACCAGACTTCTTACCAGGGTGCCTGTTTGCCTGAAAGTAATGTAAATGTGAACAATAGGTTAATTTGCAAATGTAAAGACTGCTTGGAAACCGGGATTGGCTTTAATTGATGGAATCACTTGAGGCTTCCTGATTACACACATTTATCTTTTTTTAAAGATATTGTAAGGGAGCTACTAGTTATGCTGTGACATCTGTGCTTTTAAAAGACAGGTATTAAAAATTGCACTACGTACCATCTGAGTATTACTAAAAATCAATATTTTGGGTGCACTTTTTTATCTTAAATCTTTTTGCAAATTTTGTAGCAGTTTATTTTATACTGTGAGTAATGCAAGTTTAAAATAATGATTTACATGTTCACAGTGCTTTCTGTCACAGACTGAGATGAGACCTAGTAGCACTAAACAAACATAAGACCCTAGTTTCTACTGCATCAACCACGATTACGTTTTGTGGCTCTCAGGTGCAGCGCATTACCTAATAGGGTTTTCTTAATGTACGATACTGCATTTCCCTCTGATTAGCATAACTTGCATTTAATTTTCATTTAAGCTGTGTGCTATTTTATATGTAGTTACCTCGAGGTGAAAGGCCAAAAAGAGTTACAGAATATTTAGGTTTTTTTAGCCGCGTCCCCACGTTTACCATTTCCGCCCCACTGCGCACAGCATCACAGTTCCCATACGTTTTTTTTATAGACTTTGACTCCTACCTACAATATCCCACTGCCCACAACACTGGATACCAACCTTCTTTCAACAACGCACCCACAAGCCAGCACTCACACCATAAGAACACTATATACAACAGAGTCCACTTCAGCAAACACCAGATAAATACTCACAGAAGGAAGTACAGCCTAGTGTACGAGGAGACACAGAACATGTATTAATTACACACGCTGTCTACAACAGACTGCACTCTTCTCCTTATAGAGGCCTCACCTCATGTTGTTAACTGGTAGTAAACCTGGAAACACTTGCTATGACCTAAACTTTTTTTACACCCGTTCTTCTGGCCAGTTTGCAGCTTATCATTTCCCTTCCAAATACAAATCATGTGCCCATTGCATCAGCAAAATCCTGTATGGGCCCTGGTCACTACCCGGTAGACATGCATCCATATGGACAGCATGATAATCTCCACCAGGAAGCCTTGCTACACTCATGCAAATTTCATGTGTCTGCAACAATCCCCACCACACTCCTTTTAACTAGTGACAAAGCAGTTCAATGCCACAGTATTGTAAGACACTTTCGTGGGCCTTCCTTTTGAGTTACAAGCTCTCACCTAAGGCCTTTGACATAGTCCTTTTGATAGACGGATCATAAAATGGGCTTTAGGTTAAAATGGCTTTATCATATTCACGATTTATCTCGTTCATGATTATATTTAGGGGTTATATATCATTTAGGCTCTGATTAACAATACCATTTATTGGCAGTTTGGGAAAAAAGTATTCTCATTGATAGAATTGTGCCTGATATGTGTACAACAGTTTTGTTTCCTTCTACTGTTCATTTATCTTTTTATTTACTTAGTGTAACAAAGTATATGGCCCCACGTTTTAGATTGCCGCTAAAGAAGAGAATGCTCTTCTGACGAGATTCTGAAGGATGAGCGTTAGAGAATCAGTAGCCACCTTTACTTGGATGGTGTGATAAAGAAGAGTTCACAAAAAGAAGGCATGCATGGATAGTGGTTGACAATTACTCAGCCCTCCACAGGGCTTGGTCGCCCCACTCACTGCTGCCGCTCCTGCCTGCCTTTGCCGCCTCCTGCCTGCAGATTCCTTCGCTCGCTGCCCGCTGCTCCTGGGAATTTCCCGCTGCTCCTGGGAATTTCCCGCTGCCCGCTGCTTCTTGGAATTTCCCGCCGCTGCCTCCCTGCGGCCCCACCCGCCTGTGATTCCATTCGCCGCCCCGCTCCCGCCACCCAGCTGCTCCTCCCTCCCGGCTCCTTACTTAAGGGGACCACAGAGTGTGACCGCTCAGCCCTCCACAGGGCTTGGTCGCCCCACTCACTGCTGCTGCTCCTGCCTGCCTTTGCCGCCTCCTGCCTGCAGATTCCTTCGCTCGCTGCCCGCTGCTCCTGGGAATTTCCCGCTGCTCCTGGGAATTTCCTGCTGCCCGCTGCTTCTTGGAATTTCCCGCCGCTGCCTCCCTGCGGCCCCGCCCCCCTGTGATTCCATTCGCCGCCCCGCTCTCGCCACCCAGCTGCTCCTCCCTCCCGGCTCCTTACTTATGACACCCCCAGAGCGACCGCGCAGCGGATGCGCGCAGCTGGAGCGCCGATTGAGCGCCGAAGGTGCGCCAAAGGTAAGCCCGTCTGCGCCCGTCCGCGCCTGGCCCGCGCCCAGCGCCAGAACCCCTGGCCCTCCACGCCGAGGCAAGACGACCCGACTGACCTACGACGCCGCCACTCTCAACGCACTCAATGCCGGCCGGACCCACGCCTGCTGCTGAGCCACCCCGAGATGCACCCACGGACCCTTCACCTGCTGCACCTGCAAGTTCACCTGCCTCCGAACCTGCCCCGCACCCGCCAAGACAAACACCAGCAGCAACCACCTCAAGTGCATCCTGATCAACACCCGCTCCGTCCACAGACACGCCGTGGAACTCTGGAACCTCCTCGACGCTACATCACCGGATGTCGCCTTCCTCACGGAAACCTGGATGAACGCCTCCTCTGCACCCGACATCGCCATCGCCATCCCGGACGGGTACAAGATCATCAGGAGGGACCGCATCAACCAGACCGGAGGTGGTATCGCCATCGTCCACAGGAACACCATCCGCATCACGACCGACGCCAACGACTCCTTCGCCGCAGCCGAACATCTCCACTTCCAGATTCACACCGACCCTAAGACGACCCTCAGAGGCACCCTCGTCTACAGACCCCCGGGACCACGCACACAATTCAGCAAAGACATCACAGACTTCATCAGCCCGCACGCCCTCCCCTCCACTGACTACATCCTCCTCGGGGACCTCAACTTCCACCTGGAGAACAACAAGGACCGCAACACCGCTGCCCTGCTGGAAAACCTCGCCAACCTCGGACTCAAGCAACTGGTCAACACCCCCACCCACTACACCGGCCACACGCTTGATCCCGTCTTCTCTTCCAGCAAGTACATCACCTTCAGCCACGCCACCAGACTCCACTGGACCGACCACAGCTGCGTCCACTTCAGCTTCAAAAGATCCACGACCCACCACCACCCGCAACAGGTACCTCACAGGAATTGGAGCAAGATCACCGCAGACCAGCTCACCACCTCCCTCAGCCAGAGCCCACCCGCCAACACAACGGACCCCAACGAAGCAGCCCGCAACTTCACACAGTGGCTGACCGCCTGCGCCGACGACCTCGCGCCACTAAAGAACCCTCCCAGCAGACCCAGAAGCAAGAAGGCATCCTGGTTCACCGACGACCTCAAGGACTCCAAGAAGACCTGCCGCACCCTCGAGAAAGCCTGGCTCGTCGACCGGACCACCGACAACATGACCGCCCTCAAACACGCTACCCGCAAGCACCACCAGCTCATCCGCACCACCAAGAAGAAATCCCTGAAGGAACGACTGGACAACAACGCCCACGACAGCAAAGAGCTCTTCACTATCGTCAAGGAGTTCTCCAACCCCAGCACCGGCACCAACGACATCACTCCGTCACAAGACCTCTGCGACTCCCTCGCCTCGTTCTTCCACCGCAAGATCGCCGACATCCACAACAGCTTCAGCGCCCCACCCACGCACCCAACCGTCGAACCAACGCCCCCCACCGCCACCCTTCGCACCTGGACCACGGTGACCACCGAAGACACAGCCCGCACGATGAACACCATCCACTCCGGATCACCGACCGACCCCTGCCCACACCACGTCTTCAACAAGGCCGACTCCACCATCGCACCCCAACTCCGGAACATCATCAATGCCTCCTTCAACACCGCCACCTTCCCGGAGAGCTGGAAGCACGCCGAGATCAGCGCCCTCCTGAAGAAACCTACAGCGGACCCCACAGATCTCAAAAACTTCCGCCCCATCTCGCTCCTCCCTTTTCTTGCTAAAGTCATCGAGAAGATCGTCAACAGACAGCTGACCGCCTTCCTCGAGATGAACGGATCCCTCGACCCCTTGCAGTCCGGCTTCAGAGCCAACCACAGCACCGAGACCGCCCTCATCGCAGCCACCGACGACATCCGGACCCTGCTCGACAAGGGGGAAACAGTGGCCCTCATCCTCCTGGACCTCTCCGCTGCGTTCGACACGGTCTGCCACCGCACCCTAGTCCAGCGCCTCAGCAACATCGGTATCCAAGAGAAGGCACTGGAGTGGATCATCTCGTTCCTCGCCGGAAGAACACAAAGAATCCGCCTCCCCCGTTTCGCTCCGAGGCCACCGAAGTCATCTGCGGCGTCCCGCAAGGATCTTCACTCAGCCCCACCCTCTTCAACATCTACATGAAACCTCTCGCAGCCATCGCACGCCAGCACAACCTCAACATCATCTCTTACACCGACGACACCCAGCTGATCTTCTCCCTCACCAGAGACCCCGACACCGCCAGAACCTGCCTACACGAAGGGATGAAAGACGTCGCCGAGTGGATGAAGGACAGCCGCCTGAAACTGAACTCGGACAAGACGGAAGTCCTCATCCTGGGATCTTCGCCCTCCGCCTGGGACGACTCCTGGTGGCCCCAGCCCTGGGCACCGCACCCAAGCCAACCGACCACGCACGCAACCTGGGCTTCATCCTGGACCCCTCCCTCTCGATGACCAGACAAGTCAACGCCGTCTCCTCATCGTGTTTCAACACCCTGCGTATGCTTCGCAAGATCTTCCGCTGGATCCTGACCGAGACCAGGAAGACTGTCACCCAGGCACTCGTCACCAGACGACTGGACTACGGAAACGCCTTCTACGCCGGAACCACAGCCAAGCCACAGAAAAGACTCCAGCGCATCCAGAACGCCTCCGCTCGACTCATCCTGGATGTCCCCCGACGCAGCCACATCTCCAGCCACCTGAGGAACCTGCACTGGCTCCCCGTCGACAAGAGGATCACGTTCCGGCTCCTCACCCACGCACACAAGTCTCTCCACGACCTGGGCCCCAAGTACCTCAACGACCGCCTGACCTTCTACACGCCCACCCGCCAGCTACGGTCCACCAGCCTCGCCCTCGCAGCCGTACCACGCATCCGAAGAGCCACCGCCGGAGGAAGATCCTTCTCTTACCTGGCTGCCAAGACTTGGAACTCCCTCCCCATCCACCTTCGGCTGACCCAGGACCATCTCGCCTTCAGGAAACAACTGAAGACCTGGCTGTTCGAGCAGTAGCATACCCCCTCCCCCCAAGCGCCTTGAGACCCTCCCGGGTGAGTAGTGCGCTATACAAATGGCATGATTGATTGATTGATTACAGGGAGCCCCACCCCCAGAAATACTTCAAGACATTACTTGGATCATTTTATAAAAATAAGCTACTGCAGTTACGTTTTGGTCAATGCCAAACACTGGAATGCATCCCAAGATGGCAACCGCAAACTTTGAATACAAAGGGCAGACTTTGCTTACTGCATGAAGAAAGTTGGACTCATATTTTATGAATCTGTCTGATTTTAATAACAGAAAGAACAATTTTATTGAAAAGATTTTTTAATATGTATGGCATTAGATCATGCCGGCACGCTCTACTAATCTGCATGAAAGGGGAACCTCCACAAATAATAGCTGCTTTCATAAGCTAGTATCTTAAAGCTGAACGATTATTGACCGCAAAAAGTCTGATGAATGTAACGTAAGGATGACAGGTCGGTTCCTAAATGTTATCGACCGATCTCTCTATTTGATAGTACTTGCAAGATTATGGACCGCGTAATACTGGAGAGACTGGAGACTTGACTAATAGACAACGGGAAGTTCTCTCTTACCCAATATGGATTTAGGAAAGGCCTGGGCACTGTAGAACAGTGCCTTAATCTGCACCTTGGTCGTTGGCAAATACACCATGGCTAAGCCAAGGTCCCTATACCTTGGGTTTATGGACCAAACGTCCGCCCTCGACTGGGTGCGGAGGGGGACACTGTGGGAGGAAATGATGCTTATGGGCATTGATCCACTCATTGTACATTTCTTAACTACAATGCATCAGGGAGTTCCAGGTAGAGTACGGTATGGTGCTGCCGGTGAGCTCACCCCACCTATAAAGATGGATTGTGGGGTGAGACAGGGATGCGTACTCGCCCCTTTCCTATTTTGTCTATATATAAATGATTTGGAAGAATTTTTTTTTTTAACTTCATTTAGCATTTTCGGAAAAACAAAGCAAAGTACTGAGCTCAGTGTAAAGGGCATCTTGGTTACATGCATATGAGAAATCATCATTAGTCATCTTTGATACACAGCAGGTTATATAATATACAACACAATCAGTAAACAATACAGTCATGGCCCAATTCAGTTGTCACCACAGTTCTCGCTGCCAGGGAACCATCCACACCCTCTAACTATCTATCTGCCTTTGGAGCAGGACTTGTCGAAAACTGTACGTGGTGAGTGTGTCAGGGTACAAGACATAGCTATGATGCATGCAGTGGCCTAGCCCACTCCGGTCGGCACCAAGCCCTGCTCCTGCTGCGATGAGTGGCCATGTTGCTGTGCTGCAAGGTAAGCCCTGAAGGGGCCCCAAATGTCCCTTGGCCTAGAGGAGGGGGGGGGGGGATCGTGTCTGCGTATTGCTCGCTCCTCATAGAACAGGACGCCAAGCTCTGGAGCCAGCTGTGTCTTGTGGAAGCTCTCCTACCTCCCCAGTGTATTGCTACTTCTCTCTTGACCAATAGCAAGGTGATGGCAGCAAATCGTCTAACTTTGAGAGGAAGCTGTACGACATATCCCAGGAGTGCAATCTCGGGCAGGGGATTTATTTGTACCTGTATAATCTTGCTCAGTGTGTGGTGAACTTCCACCCAGTACGTGTGTATGTGTGGACATGTCCAGGCCAGGTGCGCGAAGTCTGCTTGAGGGGATTGGCATCGCTGGCAGTGATGAGGTCTATTGGGGTCTATCTTGTGCGCTCTGACTGTGGTGACATACATTCGGCGTAAAAACTTGAAATGGATCTGTTTGTGCCTGCTGTTTATGGATACTGTTTAGTCTCCAGGCAGCATGCCTTCCATTGTTCATCAGATATCGGATTGCCCAGATCTACCTCCCACGCACTCCGCACTCTACTATCATTGAGCGCGATCAAATCAGCATATGTTTTATAAAGTTGTGAAATTAAATGGTCTCCTCTGCTACTACCTATAACCACTGCAAGAGGTGAAAAGGACGGAGGCTCCAGTGTGAAGTCGGGGAACCTGGCTCGGAGTGCCGACTGAAGCCTGGCAAGCACAAACCTGTCCATGAACGTTGCGTCTGGAAAAAGGGACTCGTCCTCCGGGTCAAATATGTGGCCCGCAGGGAAAAAGTCTCCCATTTTGACAATGTTAAACTTCATGTATGTCTTCTGTACCAGCTTTTCCCCCGTAAAAAAACAGTAATTTAATGTTGGGGAGTGGCATGTTGGTGGAATACACCGTCTGGGTGTTAGTGAGTCATCCCAGTTTGACCCATGCCCAGATGGTAGTGGAGACCGGCTGATTGTCCGTGCGGTCCCTGGGGATACCGATGGGCAGAACTGCGGCCAGAGTGTCGGGAAGAACAAAGTCTGATTAGGGCTTCAGAAAAGTGATCCTGGCGTCCGGATGATACCACGCCTGCGCAAAGCTGCATTGAGCCGCCAGATAGTACAGCTGCAGATTAGACATGCCGTATCCTCCCCTGGCGCATGGGAGCGTCATGACCTGCCACCTAACTCTGGGTGTCCTGTTACCCCAGACCAGTCTGATCAACAGGGTACGAAGTGCACAAAAAAACGTATTGATAAATGATTTGGAAAGACACAATAGCATGGGAAATGTAGATGCACCCACAATAGGCCGCATGGCTCTACCTGCCTTGTTATATGCAGATAATTGCATCCTAATGTCGAGAACTGGGGTGGGACTACAAACACTTTTAACTAGTTTTAATGATTTTATGAGTAATCTCGGGTTAAGAACAAATGTTGCAAAATCACATTATGATAGCTGGTAAAGCCCCATCTAAAATGAAAACCTTTTTTTATAAAGAATGAAACATTATGTCAAGTGCCATCCTTTTTCTTATTTAGGAATTCTTTTCAATGAAAAAAATTCTTGGTCTCACCTAGTCAATGCCAGGATTGGGGGCTTTAATAAGAATATTGAGGCTATTTTTAGATTCACTAAAAAATTTGGTTTACGCCCAATAAAATCAATTATTGAAATGTATAAAGCACAAGCCTATGCAGTCACTCTTCACGGGGCTGGAGTTTGGGGATGTACAAATTCATCGGGCCTCCAGAGAGCAGAGAATACAATGCTAAGACGCGTGCTGACATTACCCAAAAGTACCCTGGTCACAATGTGTCATAATAAATTAGGTGTATTACCATTGTCTTTTCGGATCCAACTGGCATCCCTGATGCTTTGGCGCAGCATCTGGGTAAAAGAGGAACCAGTTCTGAACCGAGATATAATTTCAGATTGTTTGAAATTGGACTATGTAAAAAAAATACTGTGGTTCTTTTATTTGCAAGACAAACTGGAGAAAATGGGACTCTGGGATTGTTTTAGTAGTCCTGGAAATATAACTGCAATTCCTAAAGCTAAGCTGAAAAGTGATTTCTTTTCGCTCCTGAAGCTTGCAAGAGAAAGTGAAGAGATGACCAAAAAAAGGGTTGTAGAGCATTCGTTGTTAATTTGCTCCCCGCAAATTGAATCATATCTCTCTTTTTACTTTAATCAAGCAAAAATGTTTCTTTTGATTAGGTTTAGGATGGGTATTGCTCATCTGTTGGTTTCGTACCCACGTGATGTATACTGCGATGTCAAACTAGACCCGTGTCCATGTAACTCAACTTCTGTACAGAGCACCTTTCACTTTATGTTATTGTATCTTAATCCGAGACGCACTTTTTAAAAAACATTATTAGGATTTTTAAATATTAGATAGTGTAAATCTGCATTATGCATCTACTTCTTTTAAACAATGTATTCACTTGTCTTATGGCTTATAAGTTTATCTCCTCTGCAGTCCGACTTCGTAACATTGTTGGAAAATGAACTCTTGGGAATCAATTTGGTTGGCTGAAATTTTACTATGCTTATCATTTTTAAATAATGTTTTTAGCTGTTATTTTATGGCTGCTATTTAAGCTGAATAACATTTTTCTGACTGACTGACTCCACAGTGACTTTACTCAAACGGCACAATATGAACTCCTGTGATGCTTAAAGGAAATCGTTAAAATATGATTCATAATATAGCAGTACATGTTTTTAATGTTTTTACTTGTGCAATATTGTGTGGGTTTTATTAACTGAAATAAAATTATCTATCTATGCGACTTCATTTCACTGGCAATGAGTGTAAACAGGACCCTATAGCCAGCGGCACCTCAACACAAAAGTGGTCAATTGGAATACAATTTCGGTGTGAGATCCCATTGTCGAACAAGGACCGCTATACTGTACTGATATTATAGGACAGACACGAGACTTCAAATGCGGAACACAATATTTGTTTCTAACTTGAATGTGCAGGGTTGTTGGTGCGATTTGTGATCTGCATACCTCCTACTGTTCGCCCAAGGCGTGTACTAGTAAACAACATTGTACTGGTTGTATCTCACAGGGTTGCGGAGTACAATATCTTAACATTTCAAAGTTACAATTGCCTCAGGGCATTCACCTCGCTTAAAGTTCATCAAGGATTCTGGCAGGTGAGGAAAAAGCTGCATTAACTGGAGCTCAGGGGTATGCAAGAATTCACGACCACGAGTGGCTCAAGGCGCTCCTTGACACGGCGGTAAGAGAAGCGATACAGCAAGCACTCAGGACGAGTCTGGTCTACAGCAAGCAGCTAGTGATACATATAAGTTAGCAAAACGAGGCTCAGCATTGTCACGTGGCCGGTGACGAGGCAGGGCACACGCTCAAAATGAGGCCACAGAAGTATGAATGAATGAATGTGCAACGTTTAGAGAGCAAACTTAGCCCAAGGGCATCAAGGCGCTAAAAACAGACATCATGAAGGCAAAACCGATTCCCACTCAACCCGACCCTCAGAGGAACAACCATGTCTTGAGGGCTTTAAGGAAAAGTGAGTGTTCCTGTTGCCCTGAGAGAGAGTCCGGGAGAGAGTTCCAAGCTTCTGCAGCAGCAAATGAAAAGGCCCTCTTGCCCCATCTCATCTTTTTAACCCTAGGAACAACAAGGAGATTCTTTGTTGCGGACCTCAGGTTTCTAGAAGGCACATACTGTTGAAAAATAGTCTTTAAGCCTAAAGGGCCCCTGCCATAGAAAGCGTTGTTGGTGAGGCAGAGAGTTTTAAACATGATTCTGCGGTCCACCAGGAGCCAGTGCAACGACCCAAGGGAGGACGAGACCGATTGATATTTAGGAATGTCCATCACCAACCTGGCAGCAGCATTTTGCACCAGTTGACTTTTATTGATGCCTAAATAAAGGGCGTTGCAATAATCCAGTCTAGACAGTATTAAAGCAGCCACCACTTTTTTACGAGCTTCCAGTGAGAGGAACCGAGAGATTTTCCTTATAATCCGGATAAGCCCGAAGCAGGTGGCAACTGTCCTGGAGACCTGCTGATTCATGGAAAGGGAGACATCTACCACAACTCCCAGATTCTTCCCATGGGATACCGGGATAGGACAGGCACCCAGGACGTCAGGCCACCACTCCCGGGACCAGATGTTTAGGGCTCTCTCCGAAGACCAAGACTTCTGTTTTCTCACCGTTCAATTTAAGATAGTTTTGCCCCATCCAGGACGAGACAGCTAACATGCAGTTCTTAAAATTCTGCGCGGAATCCCTGACATTATGCGTAATAGACACCATAATTTGGGTGTCGTCCGCATAGGACAGAACTTCCAACCCAGAAGTGTGTGCAGCCCTGCAAGCCAGAAAGCAGGTAAAGGGCGAAGAAGATGCATATATATTTAAAGAAACAGCATGCCCACGCTTACACAACTAGATTAAATAAGTATTCTGTCACTCTTTCATGAGGGCTGCTTTTAAGATAGTCTGTTCCAAGAATAACTAGTATTGCCGGCCGTGGCGGTCCTTGCCTTTGCCGCCCTGCTGCAGCCCTGAAGAGCGGGAGGGGGGTGGGGGGGGCGGGGTGCGGGGTCAGGGCTGACTATAATATCTGTAAGGTGGTGTGACTGCCCCCTTTCTACGCCCCTGATGACTAGAGAACTTTCTTTTTTTTGTCCGGTATGGAAGAGCACTGCTCTACAAGTTGGCCTCATCCAGTTATCAGAGACTGTACAACTTTTCTAGTGTCCTCCTATATAGACGCTGAGTCGTGATGTGTAATTGCAATACTCATTTAATAATCCATTTTTGGAAAAAACACCAGCCAACGCGTTTCGTTCTGAAACCAGAACTTCTTCAGGGCGCAATGGTTGTGTCGAGGCGTATTGGCTTCCAATCTCATTGATTAGCAGAGTCGGCTGAGAAAAGACTTATTAATCCTTTAGTTTGGTTTTCTAGTCTTTGTATTGTCACTTCCCCAACCAGTCCATTTCCACAAAGCAGGGATTATAAGTATCTCTCCCTGATGCACTTCATTATTTGAGTAATTCGGAAGGCCGAAAATACTTAATTTTCCAAGATTTTTTTTTATAATTAATGAGGCTTTATCTTCAATGAAAGAAATCCGTCTTATATATCCAATATAGTATGCCTCCTATTCTTTCCGAAGTTAGTGAGTATCTTTACGGTAGTTACCTCATTTGTTGATCCCAATGCATCAACCCTTCGGCGTCCTGCTATTTCAAAACGCCGCCATCTCCGCTGACTAGAGAACTTTCTGTTTGTCACTTTGACGAAAAATATGAAAAAATGGTAATATAAGCAAATATGTAGATTTGAAAGAACTATTGATTGGAATAGTACATTCTTCACTTGAAAAGAGAGAAAAGTAAACTGTGATCACAGAGATAAAGGAGCAATATGAGTAAAGAATAAAAATAATTATTTGAAGAAAATTCGGACAGCAGCACTTCAGATGTCAGTCTGGGAATAACGCTTTGGCTTTTCTTTGGTATTCATTTTGTGATGTCTGTCTAGTTAGTCTGTTTCTTTGTTCTTTTTCGCACTACCATGAGTCATCGTGGAGAATGGGACTCTGCTATCCTTTTTTCTAACCTGTCCTAATAAGCCTACTCTGAAATTGGTTAAATGAAAAAAGTGTTCTCTATATAAGCAAGATTATATGGAATGAGTTTACGTGCAGAGAGGAAAGCTTCACTGCTATTACATTGTTTATCACCCCTTGGTCAAGAAGTGTTTGACCACTCACCAGAACGTTTGAATGAGGAGTCAGTTGGATTGAATGAATGTGAGATATACTAGAGTTGCCCTGTCTGCCGAAGATTTTAATGGTCATAGGGAGATGTATGGGTAAGAGGAGTCCAAATAACAGAGAGTTAGAAGATTATGATTTGAGGACATTGGCATCTTCTTGCAAATTTGGTAATAGCTTTGATGAATGAATTAGGGCTTAATTCATGGCTGGGTGTGGTAATGACAACATGAGAGAAGAAATGTGGATGTGTGATGATGCCTTTTCAATCGAAATAATAATGCTTGCAAATCAACTAGAAAGCAGTTTAGCAATTAGCATGCGTAAAAGAGATTAATAATCTAATGCAGACAAAGAAGTTGGAAATGTGGAGCACTCTCCTTAAAATGTAGTAAAATTGGGTTCCATCTGATTAGCACATTTAATTTACTAAGTCCCTAGTATACAGTACCAGGGCTAGTAAATTAAATGCTACTAGTGGGCCTGCCGCACTCATTGGGCCAGCCACTAAAGTAGCCTTTTAAAACATATTTCAGACCTGCCAATGCAACCTGTGTTGCTGTTTTAGTCTGCCAATGTGACCTGTCAAAATAAACATTTTGCCAGGCCTAAATTTACCTTTTCAATACATGTAAATCACCCCTAAGGTAGGCCCTAAACCGCCCACAGGGTAGGGTGCATGTGTCTTTATGTTTTACACATCCTCGTAAAGACAAACTCCTGAAGTAGCTTTTTATTACTGTAAGGCCTGTCTCTCCCATAGGACAACACTGGGTTTTCTTATTACATTTAATAAGCACAAATGTTTGATAGGGTGCAGATAGAGATGTCAAGTTTAGATTCAAATTAATTGTAATTTAAAATCCTCTTTAATGGTAAAGTTGGATTTTAAGTTACAGTTCTGGATATGTCATTTTTAGAAAGTGATTTGCAAACAGTTGTTGGACGGAATGCTGAACAAATCAAACATTCACCCTCAGTCAAAAGATCTGGGTTAAATCAATAGTTCTTTTGCACACCATGCCACCCCAGTTTTACCCAGCCATATGGCAATCAGTCTTGACCCTGCTCCTCATGGGAACAGTCCAGCCCGAACCGCAAAGCCAGGTCTTCCCTGTCCATGAAACAAGCATCCTGGGACCGGTTGAGGGGTATCACCCCTCATCAACCAGGTTAGGCTGAATCCAGTAACACGGCGAGCAAGGGACCCACGTCTGTGCATACCCATCCCACCCAGGGTGAAAAATGCTGCAAAAACAATTGATGGGCCGAATGCTGAACAAATCAAACATTCACCCCCGTCAAGAGATCTGGTTTATATGCATTGTTCTTTTGCTCACCATACCACCCCAGTTTGGACCAATCCATATGCAAATCAGTCTTGACTCTCCTCATGGGAACAGTCAAGCCCAAACTGCCAAGTGAGGTCCTCCCTTGACCCAAAAGAAGCATCCTAGGACCGGTATCAGGGTATCACCCCTCATCAGCCAGGCTAGCCTGAATCCAGTGGCACACTGAGAAAGGGACCAACATCTGGGCATACCCATTCCACTAAGGGCAAAAAATGCAGCACAAACAATTGATGGACGGAATGCTGAACAATTCAAACATTCACTCCCAGATCTGGGTTAAATCAATAGTTCTTTTGCACACCAAGCCACCCCAGTTTAGACCCAGCCATATGCAAATCAGTCTTGACCCTCCTCCTCCTCATGGGAACAGTCCAGCCTGAGCCGTCAAGCAAGGTCTGCCTGAACCTGAAACAAGCATCCTGGGACTGGTTACGGGATATAACCCCTCCTCAGTCTTGACGTTGCTCCTCAAGGGACCAAGGATGCTTGTTTCCAGTCAGAGAGGACCTGGCCTGGCAGTTCGGGCTGGACTGTTCCCATTGGGCGCAGGGTCAAGACTGATTTGTTTATGGCTGGGTCCAAACTGGGTTGGATCTGTGAGCAAAAAAACAAAGGATTAAACCCAGACCTGTGACTGGGGGTGAATGTTTGATTTGTTCAGCATTCCGTTCATCATTTGTTCTTTTTACTTTTAGAAAGTTCGCTTTTTCTTGTCCTAACCATTTGGTGCCCGCTGCCAATGTCCTTGGTCACTTGACTGTGAATGGCTTAGCTGTTGAACTTTGTGTATTCCGCTCAGACAGTGAGACAAAGGGGGGCTAGGTGATGGCTGCCTCCCGCACACACACAAACAAACCTGACACCAGCCTTTTTTTCACTTCAGAGTTCTTGGAGCCTTAGCAGGGGGGGGGAGGGAACTTTCCAGAACCAGAGGTGGGGGTAGACCAGGGGAAAACACTACTGGACCGTTGATGACTTTAGGACTGCCTCGGACCCCCAGAGGACTGCCTTGCTGCTTGAGGCCTGCCTTGTATCTCAGAGGACTTCCCTGCTTAACCAGATTGGAGAAATTGACAGAGGATAATAACATCATTTTGGGTGTTCAATTTGGTTTTCATGAGGATTTAGGGACGATTGAGCAATGTCTCAATTTGTCTCTGATCTTAGGGAAAGTATGTGAAGGCCAGGGGAGGTGACATCCATTTGGCATTTATGGACCTCTCCTGTGCCTCGGACACTGTAAATTGTGCCAAACTATGGGACTTGTTACATTTCTTGGGGGTCGAACAAGCGCTGATCACCTCCTTTGCTGCCTGCATTGGGAACTTTTGTGAGGGTTGGCTACTCCCAAGATGGAGACTGCACCGTACAAATTAAATCTTTTTGTATAGGCTGGCAAGGATGTATTTCGGACCCTTTTCTTTTCTTATTCGTCTAGTGGCAGGGATATGTCCCAAATAGGGAAGTGACTTATCCCAGTCCTTTTATAAGCGGATGATGCCCTTATTGCAAGAACAGAAAATGGCTTAAAGTTTTTGTTGGATAGGCTTGCTTCCTTTATGAACATGCTTGACTTGACGCAAATATGTCCAAGTCTTACACTATGGTTCAGGGCCAAGAAAAATCAAGGTCAAACCACATGCGATTGGGAACTCAATGATAGATAGGGTTAAACATGTTAAATATTTTGGCATCCCCTTTAATGAGGAGCTAAAGTGGTCTCATGTACTCAATGTCAGGTCTACCTAGTTTGAGAGAGCTGTTGATGCAGTCTTTAGATTTGCAGCAAGAATCTGTTACAGACCTGTGAAAGAACTCACTAAAATGTATAAGGCACAATGTTCTGCAGTGGAGTTACATAGAACTTGTGTCTGAGGACATACTAACTCTTCTTTACTTCAGAGAATTAATGATAGTTTTTTTTATCTAAACTGCTGTCAGTACCAAGGACTACATCAAATATAATGTTTCATGTAGGAATGATTTACCTGGAGGTTCTGACTGGACTGGCCCATATTTTATTCTGGCATAAGAACTGGCACCAATCGGACTCAGGATAATAAAAAGCACATTTGATTGACTGCTTGGCCCACAAAAATGCACTTTGAATGACTTGGTTTTTATATCTGAAATGCACTTTCTCCACAATGGGTGTCCTCCAGTACTACGATAACCCCCAGGGTGTTTGATACAGTTTCTAACGATACTATCAAAAAAATATTTACCACATAGGGCTAGAATGAGAAATTCAGAGTAAGAATCAATGAGGACAGTGTTCATGCATTCATCGCTATTTATTACTGTAGGGCCTGAACAATATTTGACTCATCCAAAAATTTCAATGCAGATTTTATTTTACCCATTGTAGACTTAGCATTTTTGTAACTGTTTTCCCAATACAGGGCAGGTGGTTTTCTATGCTCCCAGTATGTCATTGTAATTTACCCCAACCTCAAAGTAGGAGCCACTTTATGCTATTTTGCACAATTTACAATGTTCCAACGCAGAGGTTTTTTGGTACCCCATTTGTGCGCAGCCAATATTCAACATCATTATGCTGCTTTAGTATAAATGCAGACATTAGCCTCTCCTGACATATGCTATGCTGTTTTACATGTTGTCAAAGCTGCACTTATTATAAGAAAGCACTAGTGGACCTCTGTAATGCTGTAATTTTATGTCTGTTTTCTTTTATTCTACTGTTTTGTACACGTTTTTGTGGAATGTATTTATACTGTGCTTTTATGGCCTTTAGTCGAATAAAGTATTATGAAGATGATGATGATGATGACTGCCCTGCTGTTACCAAAAGACTGCCATGCTGCTTCAAGCTTGCCTTTCGCTCCAGAGCACTGCCCTGCTGCTAAAGGCCTACCTACCTGCTTGGACCCAGGACTACCAGAGTGACTTCATCGGCTAGTTGGCTGGCCTCCTGTGTGAGCTATAGAGACTCCAGAGACCTTGAACCCTGGCCTCTGCTGGATCGAGTCCTAACTCCAAAAGTGCTGCCCCTCCAGCCCTGGACCATTGGAAGTGGTATTTGAGGTGCTACTCCTGCCAAAATCAAAAATTTTGGACTGGGAAACATTTTGACCAGAAAGTGCCGCAATAACTTACCGAAGACCGGGACGTGCCTGCCAGCAGATCTGCCCAAGGTGCAACGCCAGTTGGCCTGACTCAGCGGTAGCTCCTGCTACATTAATATTTATCATGGCTCATGAAAGGCACCAGAGTCTTTGAAAAACTAAAGAAGGTTTGCTGGATCGATTGCCAAGATTGAAACACGAGTTAGAAAGGAAAGTTGGAGACTGAATGGAAAATAATGTAGTCAAAATGCAAAATACACAAAATGGAAGAACCATCGATGATAATCAATATGAGATGTGTAAGAAAGATTTGAATCAAAGTTTTTACTTGTGAGGGTTTATCAAAGTCGACTCTGATAGGTAAAATGTTTGCAATTTTCATTTAGACAAATTGGATTTTTGCTAGAGTACAGGGGTATAAAACATAAACAATGTACACTCAGAAGCAAAAGGGATGGTAGTGAGGTTAAACTAAACTTTGAAAGAAGCCATTCAGGTTGTAAGATGTGTTGGAAATGCTTTGGGGGAATAACTACATAAGAGAATAGATACATATGATGGCTCCTTACTGGACAAGTCAAGAAATTGAAGAAACTAGAAAAGATTGTCATTGAAGGGACAACAAAATGAGGTAGTCTGTTTGAGGAAACAAAGCAAAGATAAATGAAAGTGACCAAGAAACTGAACATTCACATTGGACATGTGGTAAACCTTAGAGCACCAGTGAACAACAATAAATGGTCTACATTTAGTAAACTATTACAACTAATAAAACTATTCAAGAATGTAGTCAAACAGAAGACTCCCATACATGAATGGTAGTAACAAGGATGATGTTGATCAGGAAAAAGTAGTAAGCAAAGACGAGACAAAGAGTCTAAACTAAGAGATGTATGATAGAAGTGGTAGGCGATAATTTGACCCAGGAGTGAAATTAAAGAAAAAAATTCAACTAAGAAACCGAAAAAACTAGATGACTATGGGACTGATTTAATGTTTGTCCCTGCCAAACTGAAGGTCCTCCCATTTGAGTTACAGCTGAGCAGACCTTAAGTATGTCATCGACGGAGCTTATTCCATCTCCATCGCTGACATACTCGACAATTATTTGTCTATTCAACCACCTGCCCGATGTAGAGTACTTGGTCGAATGACTGCTTTTAACTATCACAAAATGCTGTTAAAAACCTAGTGTTAAGGGACTAAAAACGTTCAAATGCCTCCCACACCATGGGTCAAACTCCCATTGATTGAGGGATATTACTTTTTGCTTTGGGAATTTGTTTTTGAAGAAACAAAAACAAGTTAAAAGTTTGACGGGCGGCAGTCACTTTTACGGAGCTGGCAGCCAGAGTTTCCACTTGATCGTGCTAATGCATAGATGAGTGTTACACTGCTTTACAACCTTGGTGGCTCTATAGTAAAGTTGGAACAGGAGGTATTTACTATTTAAGCTACCCTTGACCTACTTATTCAGACTCCTACAAAAGAAATGCAAATGTTGTACTTATTCATTGAAGTGACTTTTATGATGGCAGTCTGTGAGCTGTCACCAGCTCATGGCTATTCTACTGGAAGGACCGGCTGGATTTTTGATAGCTCAGTGAACATTTTTGTGGTACATGTTACCTTAGTTGAAGAAGTCCATTTGAGTTTCATTCCTTACATTCCCTGTGGTGTTGCATACATAACTGGCTAACCTGGTGTGTCATATGTGGCATATATTCCAGCTGCACTGTCAAGCCAGAACAATAAAAAAGGTATTTTCATTGGTGAGTCAAAGCAGGAGAGACTCTTATTCACAGGGGTGTTGTTGGCAAGAGTCTCCTGCACCTAAATATGTGTTGATAGGTTTCCGGTTAAGCCCACCCTATCAAGAAATGTATTTCCACAGCCCTGCTCATTTGGTAGAAGTAGAGGGAGAAATATTTGTATGTAACTAATGTGTGTGTGTGTGTGTGTGTGCGCGTGCGTGGGTGTGTGTGTTCTTTAAAGGACTTAATTGCAAATTAGTTTATTTACATGAAATTATGCATTTTCCTTATGGGCTTTTATTCAGCTCTACTAACTTTCTATTCATCTTAGTTCTACAAGTTGTAGAAGAGAGCCTTTATGTTGTGCTGTTGCTCACCGCCTAGCCTTCATAGGTTTCGTTCCTTTACTACCAATTTTGGGCAAAACTAGTCATGCTCATTTGTCATAACATGTAAAAGGATAAACAGCGGCACGCTATTGCTCTATTAGAGACTGGCAGAAAAAGTACTTTGGCAGTGCATGGAACATTAATTCAACATTTTCCAACTGGATGCATAGAAACGAGATGAATTACGTACAAAGTTACCGAACTTCACCACATCACCATCCTTAACGTAAACATCGGCCTTGGCACCACTGTTCAGGGCGATAACGCTCAGGCAGCCGGGGATCTCAGCCTTTAGCTTTCCTGATCCAGTCACGTGATCTGCATGGACGTGAGTATTGGCTACAAAATAAAGTGGAAAAAAGAGTAGTATTAAAATGTCAAAATCCCTGAAGCGTTGGATTTGCTTAGTAGTAACTTGCACAGCTAGTCACCATGTGTGATTCAACAAGTCTTTCCAACAAGAGATACCATACGCTTAAACAATCTTTCATTCCACTTGGATCCTGCATTGGTTCCTATTCACTGTTACCTAGAAGCCTCAGGAATCACATGAAGTGCATCAACTTTTCTAACACATATTGAATAACTGTGCTCCGTTTGGACCTCCTCCTATTCCAGATTATTTGTAGATTCTGGTCAGACACAGAATATGGGATACACATGGTCTGTGTTATCGACAAACAAATAGACTGTGTTTTGTGTCTGTCTATGTGTGTGTGTGTGTCCATGTGTAAGTTCTGCATTGATACCATATGTTGTTACAGGTTGTTGAACATGTGATGTGTATTTTGAGCATTATATTTGTAATTCCCTGTATATTAGACTACATGCTCTTATATGTGTCATGTTTAGAAATTCAATTTTGCTTTATTTGTATTACCATTGTGTAAAAAAATCAAAAACTGTTTTTTGATCTTGCTCTACAATATATTAATAAAAAGGCATCCTCAAAAGAAAACTCAAATGAGATGTAATAGTAAATGCTCCAATATTCATGACAACCAAAATGAAGACATGGAACCCTCATGAGCCGGTCTTAAGCCTTATGGCTCATACTGGCTTGGACAAATCACTGCAATATTGGATTACCCAGATATGTTTGTTTTTTAAAGTACACAAGGGCCAATTATCTTGCAAAAGTTAGCTGCAATAGCATTTTCTAATTCTCACAAATGTTGCAACTACAAGTTGTACAAACCTTAGTTTAACAGAAATCAATCATGTTTTGTACTGATTTACTTTTAGTATTGAACTTTGACATAGTCAGAACTCGGCCCTGAAGAGTGTCAGAGTCTTGTACTATTTCAGTTTCTCAAATCAAGAGCAAATCGAGATTTATGTACAGTTATAGCTGTAGCCAACTAAAGCAAATACATTATTACAGCAGTAAATCTTGGATACATTTTAGGAGAGGATTATTCAAGGGTGAATAGGGGAGACATTCTCTAGAGAAACATCATAGCAATGTAGTAGGTAGTAATCCTATATCAGCAGAGTATATTTTTATGGATGTTTGCATAAACATATTTGTGTTTAGTCCAGGTATGAATGAATGTAGGGTGCTAAAGATAGTGCCTAACTACATAAGATGGAGAATAGATTTAAGTTATAGGTTTGTAACTAGTAGATGGGCGTTCAACCCACTTGAGAAGGATAAGAAGTTTGGTGTCTCTGTTATATCTGGTGTGATGTTGTTGAGATTGATTGGGTTGTAGTTGATATTTTAAGCAATGGGGTTTCAGAGGTTTTGTTACCTTTTGCTGTCTGGAGAGAATCAGTTGGTTGGTTAGATAGCTATGTGTGTTCAATGTCACAGATTTGTAAATGATGAATGTTTTTTCTTCCTTTAAAGTCGACCAACAGGGGTAGATATTGGATGGATTTGCCTACCAGTGTTTTATGTGCGTACTTTTTTGTCCCCATTGTATGTATTGCTGTCACAAGTAGATCTGCCTCAAGTGGGGAAATGTGGATGGCTATAAAACCTCAAGAGAGATGCCCAGCAGCTTTGCATTAGAAGAATAAAGAACCATTTTACAGAACTGGGTTTTATTGCCATATGGGGACATGGGCTGGAATTCTATTTTCCTAGGGTTCATTTGGAGTCTTTGAGGCATCAATCTGTGTGAGGCAATTTTTTAGGTGCATCAGCCAGCTTGGAAATTCAATTTGCAGTCACAGATAGGTATAGTGCATGAGAGTGACAAGTAAAACCCAGGGATTTAACAAATCACCCAATGTTTCCAGGAAAAGGCTAAACAATAGGGTAGCTAAAATTAAAGCCTGAGGAACACTGAATCATTCCTGATTGGCAGTACAGAGAGTGTGTGATTGCTGGGTAGTAAAGTAGTCTAGTAAAGTGTTTGTACCATTGTAAGATATTTTCTCAATGTCCATTCCGGATTCAAGAGTGTTAGATAGTATAAAGTGGTGAGTGTGGACTACAGCCGGGACTTGAAGGAATACAAATGTATCATCAATGTCTTAAGCCTTGGGGTATCATTCACTATTTTAAGCTATAACATTTTCAGTGCTATGACTTTCTCTAAACTCAGATTGGGCATTTAGTAGCTTCCTCACTTTTATTATTTTCTTTCAATTGGCCAATAATGCCTTTTTCCAAAATGTTTTTCTCTTAATAGTGGGACTAAAATGGATGGTGAATTCTGAGAATTGGTTTATTATTTTTCAAGTTAATCTGTACTGTACTGTGACTTGTGAGATTGTTGAGTTTTGAGCCAGTGGGGGAGATGTGCTGGCTCAGCAACTTGGCAATGTGAGGCAGAAAACGACCTATGTGGTAGGTATGCGGTTTCGTAGAAGAGATAATTTCCACTGTCTTTAAGTTTACTGGAGTGAAAAAGGACTAGCAGATTTTGTGCAGTTTGAGACCGTGTGTTGCAGGTTCTACTAGGATAAGAGAATCATGTGAGGAAGAGATGTATTACTTATTACTTTTTGGCAATCTTCTTGGATAAGAGAATTGCCTTGTTTAACAAGAGTGGAGAGCCCTGGAGTTAATTATTATAGGTCATATAGTTGCTTTAAGCAATTTCCAGCATTGTTTACTTGGTTCTTGAAGAAATCAGGGAAAATTTGTGAACATCTCTTCCATCTACTTTTGAAAATGTGCAGAGATGGAAATGTGGGTCTTTATTTGCATTTCACAGTATGCTTAGATTTCCATCTAGAGTTTAGTTTTTTTGGGGGGATAGCTGATCAATTTTTAAGGATCGAGGTAGGGTCATGCGGATTGTGGTTGTTTATTAGAACTGTGGATGCTTGTGTCTTTTAAGTGGTTGTTAAATGATTTGAATTCCTTTCTGAGATAGGCATACTTCTTGTGTATTTGAAACAGAATCATACAATGATCAGACTAGCTTGTGACTGTCGGATCAGTTGTAAGTGTGTTGCTCTGTACTATCATTAGGTGAAATATAGAAAAATATGTTAAGGTCCGAGGAGGGAAAGTGTATGCAGCCTTCATAGACTTCTCCACAGCATTTGATAAAGTAGATCATCCTTTGCTGTGGAGGAAACTATCGGACCTTGGCATGCCGGCCACCCTTCTGGAGTTAGTTCAAGCTCTCCATACTGACACTTAGTGTAGAGTCTTGATGGGAGGGGAAAGAGGTCTATCCCAAGTTATTACTACGACAAACGGCTTAAAACAAGGTTGTTTATTGGCCCTTTTATTATTTTCCTTATATATATCTGACCTTCCCTATGCCCTGTCTTTAAGTGAAGGTATCGCCCCATTATTGGGGGGAAAATCGATTGTCTGTTTGCTATATGCCGACGATATATTAATACTGGATTTAACACCGAGGGGATTAAATAATCGTCTGCAGGTATTACATGAATATGCAGAGGCCCATCACTTAAAGATAAATGTGTCTAAAAGTAAAGTAATGTGCATGTTGGGAAGGAAAAAGTTGAAGTATGGGAGTTATGCCTGGTCTGTAGGTGGACAAAAATTGGAAGTGGTAAAATCATATGTCTTCCTAGGAAAAACTATATGTGGAAATTCAAGCGACAAGGCTCATATAGGAAACAATATTCGGAAAGCAATGGCACAAGGTAAAAGTTTAATCTCCCTTTATAGATCCACAGGCAGAAGACACTTTGCATTCTTACTAGAGGTTTTCCGTGCTAAAATCCCAGCTTCCTTATTGTACGGTATTGAACTACTCGACTTAGGAAAATGTTTTTTTAAAAATATAACAGAAGGTAAAATCTTGCGGTATCTAACCTCAGTTAACTCTGCCTGTTCTGTGGCCGCTCTTAGGTTGGAATTTGGTCTGCGCAGTAGTTGGGTTCAGGGCCTTGCAGGGATAGTGCGATGGGTTACAAGCCTTGTAAAGGGTGAACCGGGTACATTAAGATCTCTTATTCAGAAAGAATTACTAGGAACCCTAAATGAGCAATCATTAATTGTAAACATTTTTAGAACTGCGGTTGACCTGCTTCAATTGGACGAATCTGTACTTTTTACTTTATCATCATATCAGCTAAAGGCCATTTTGAAACAGGCCACCTGGAAATTAAGTTTCACTATGGACAGGGAAGTCCGTATTTCAAAGAAAGGCATTTATCCGGCTATTGACTCCTGTCTGATAAGTAAGGTACAATCTTATATTACTTGGAGCCTCCCCCATGGAGTACGCCGTTTTTGGCTTTTATTGAGGCAGGGTCTTCTTCCACTGAATAATGTATTGTCCAAATGGTATGGTTCCTCTCCAGTCTGTAATTTATGTAATAACTCAATCCAGGATGCTACTCATGTGCTCTTTGTTTGTCCGGCTCTTTTTTTACATCGGCGTAAGTGGATGAGACCAATCTGCCTACAACTATCCATTTTGTCTGCCACCGCATTTATAGACGCCATTTATAATCCACCAAATGAAATGTTTTGCCACAGAATTTTTAACTTTTTTAAAAGCTTTTTAGATATATATTAAAATTACACATGGATGGGATGTTACGATTTTATCAGTAATTTTACCTGATGTTTTACAAGACTTTGTGTATTTGTATCCCATACACTATTGTACGAAAATGTATGTTTTTATCTTTTGTCCTTCCTTTTATGTGGATCTTATTTGAGTTCCAAAACCATAAATAAATTGAACTTGAACTTGAACTTGATGTGAGGAAGAGATTTATTACTTATTACTTTTTGGCAATCTTCTTGGATAAGAGAATTGCCTTGTTTAACAAGAGTGGAGAGCCCTGGAGTTAATTATTATAGGTCATATAGTTGCTTTAAGCAATTTCCAGCATTGTTTACTTGGTTCTTGAAGAAATCAGGGAAAATTTGTGAACATCTCTTCCATCTACTTTTGAAAATGTGCAGAGATGGAAATGTGGGTCTTTATTTGCATTTCACAGTATGCTTAGATTTCCATCTAGAGTTTAGTTTTTTTGGGGGGGGATAACTGATCAATATCTAAGGATCGTGGTATGGTCATTCGGATTGTGGTTGTTTATTAGAACTGTGGATGCTTGTGTCTTTTAAGTGGGTGTTAAATGATTTGAATTCCTTTCTGAGATAGGCATACTTCTTGTGTATTTGAAACAGGATCATACAATGATCAGACTAGCTTGTGACTGTCGGATCAGTTGTACGTGTGTTGCTCTGTACTATCATTAGGTGAAATATAGAACCTTTGATATGTGTAAGATTTTTTCGGTATTGAATTAAATTAAGTTCAAGGTAGTGATTTGACTGCATACTCTTAAGTTATAGTTAAGTCACTGAGGAAGGAGCACTTAGTTGTGGTACATCAATCTGTAGTTATGAGCACTATAGGATCCTCAACAAATTTAACATTGTGTCCTGTTCTGTAATTGCTGCAGTGTATGTAATTGAGAAGCAAAAAAACTTCATTTGTAAGGTTGGGTGTTTGATGCATTGCATTTGCTCACCAGTGTAAAGCTTGATTGATATATTACGAGGCTGTGTAACATGCAGGATGACTTATTGTTGAGTTCATATAAAGGTTCATATGATTTGTTAGAGCAGGAAGAGTGTTGCTATTGGTTACAGAAGCCAGGAGAGTCTGGGTTTCGTATGTATCTATTCTATTTTTGAGATGTGTTTCTTTGTTGTTAGATGTTCTGGTTTATTATGGTTATGGGAGACAAGATATGATTCGTTGATATAAGCTGAGGGAAAATCATTGATAATAGGGTGTGACTGAATGGGTTCAAAGGTGATAAAGCTGCCAGTGTAGTTGCAGTTTGTGATATATTTCAATGTGCACTTCTCAAGAGATGATACAGGAGAACCTGGTGGATGAAGAGATTGGGGAGGCAAGATGTCAGGATTCAGATTGAAACTGAAAGAAAGTGGTATCAAAATAATGTAGTACAGATGCATCGACTGATGTTCCAAGATGGGTGCATATTTTTTTTTATAGCACAGATGCTGACTTTTTATTCATAGTTGTGGTTTTGATACCTGTGATAAATAGATTATACTACACAGGATTTTTCTATTTTGTCTTCATGGATGTTGCTACAAAAGTTGGTTTTCCAATAGTGCTTGTCATACATGTCAAGGTTGTACTATGAGAGATATATCTTCAAGAAGCCTTTGTTTGTGTTTACTAATTTCCAGCTGTTAGATTTATTTTTATTACATGTTTATTTTATTTGCATTATTTATATACAATGATTGTCGAAACGGCAGCCAGTAACAATAATATCCACTCAGCCCCCCTCCACCGCCCACCCTTTTTCAGAGGGACACCTTTTGTTAAGGTCGTGGGGTTATATGACGGAATATTTTTGGAGAAAGTCACTTTAGTAGGTAGTCCACAGTAATCCCCATTAGAACTATTCTGTTCTGGCCTCTGGCTGATGTAGCCTATATACTTACCATCGTTATCCTTAATCCTCTATGTGCCATCCATCCCATATTTTATTGCATTTCTGGGGGCAGCCTCAACCCATATATATAAATTTTTCCCTAACATGACAGATATTCCTCTCCTATGCCCATTACTTATTTTGGGACTCGTTCTGATCCCCCAGTGCTGTACCACTTCTCTTTTTGCCAGTAATAGGCCCCGGTTAATCAGGAGTTTCTGATTGGAGGTTAAATCATATTCACTGCACATTCCCAGAAATACCAGGGAAGCCTGCACCTCATCGTGTATACCCGTAGCCTCCTGTAATCTTTGCAGTACCCCTTCTCTGATTGGTTGACGTTTCGAGCATGTCCATAGCTATGAAGGAATGAACCCTTTGTCAACATGTGCGAAGGCTCATCTAACATCGGACCCTGCCTATTTGGTGCAGCAGGACTGAGGTGTAGTATATTCTGTGTAGTATTTTAAGGTAGATCAGACAATATTTCGCTTTTATTCCTACCTGTCTTGGGAACTGCAACACGTCTCTTTAGCCATTCTCATCTAATTCTACTATATTTGTTTGCCAGCATGTGCTTAGCTGTTGGAAAGTGCCATGAGTATTTCTCATCAGAGTACTATATGTGAGAGAGTTTGCCCTATTGGTCATAGGGCCCTCCAATGAAATATTTTCTAAGGCGGAGCTCTCCATTGTCTCTGTTCCCGTGGGGTCGTTGCTTGTAGCTTGTGACGCAGCTGGAGGTATTTAAATATTTGTGTGGGAGCCAAACAAACAAAACTTTATTCGGTGCAAAGTATGACACCATAAAAGCATTCTAATCGGAGTGATCGGTTACAGTTTTTCTTTTAAAAATGAGAGTATACAGTCAAATTTAAAAAAGACAAAATATCAGCTCAATCGATACATCAAGGTACAATACACATTACATGATACGTAGTACAAATAGGCAAAATAGCCTATGTCATATAGGTACAAAAAAGTGCAAAGTGCTTAATATATGTCCTGATAAAATACGCAGTAAAAACAATCAAAGGGACCTGTGTTGATAGGTACGTAAAGTGCATCATGCTATTACTTAAATGTCGCTATAAAACTTCAAAAGGATAACGAAAATAGTGCAGCATAGATTGGGGAGGTTTTCCATCACTTAAAGTGCATTTGTGCTATTGTATGTCCCAGGGTGCCATTGTATGTCCCACGGTGCGGTACTTATCGTATCTACATACACTTGTCTGGATTTTCATATACCAATGCATCCAAATGTAAGTACATTTTCCTTCTTCTTATTGCCCGTTAATATGAACAAGATGACTGTATTCGTAATTCTCTCATTTTGCAGACCACATACCAAGTTAAAAGCATCTTTGTAATGGAAAAGCATATTAGATACAAATAAAGGTTTAAGACAAATTTTCGAATATCCATATAAAAACTACAAAAGTGTAAAAGATGCAGCCTAGATTGAGTGGACTTTCTATCACACTGACAATTTGGAAGTTTAGAGCACCACTTTTCCATTTTAGGGAATTCAATAATATAGTGAAGTGTGCCAAGCCTAAGCCTCGTTAAATAAAATCTGTTTGGATATTTTTTACCTGCGTAAGATATAATTGTATGCCCCTTACAAATGGGCATTCACAATAAGAGACAACACTGTGTTTTTGACTACCTTCAACCCCTTTCATGCATTCCCTAGCATTCATATATTTTAGCTTTGGTTCACTTTTGCTATAATCTTGGATAGATGCAGGGTACTTTCTATCAGTATCTAACTTACAGCATATTAAAATGGAAAAAATGGGGGGGCGGAGCTACGCGAGCATCCAAGATGGGCGTGTAGGCCAGTATCTCCGTGTGACCCGCACCTCGCCCACAAAATCCTGGGAACATCCTGTTGCGCCGTTGGGTGACCTGCCTGACGGAAGGGAAGCGGTGCGCGTTGGTGCCGTTCCGGGCCCGCGGCGTGGTGGTGGGCCGAAGCGGTGCGCCTGTGAAGTTTGGGCCTCTGCCGAAATTGGAGCCGGGGACTTGCGTGCTGCGGCGGCCGGCTCCGAGTGCAATAACACCCGCGGAGCTGACCGGAAGTTGCCGGCCGCACCCTGGTCTGGATCAGGCGAGCTGACCGGGGACCCCAAGATGCCTGCGACGAAACTACAGTGTCTTGCCCACGGGGAGCCGGGTGGCGGCTCGGCTGTGCTTCCCCGGCCGGGTACGGGCTTGGTTGGCCGAGCGGGGATACCCATGAGACCGCGTTTTGAGGAGGTGCGGACTGCTGTGGTCCCTCTTGTGGTTGCGACCCATGTGTGCGCCTACGCTGATTTGCTGACACCCCTGGGCCGGGGGGCCCTTGCGTGGCCGTGAGGTGGTGTGCGCGGCTGGGCGGTGCGGCGTTCCGGGGATCCTGCCGCTTACCTGCCCTGAGACGTGCTGTGCAGCGGGTCGAGAGTTGGAGGACGCTAAGACAGGGCTTCGTGCCAGCACATCTGAGGCTTGCAATTACATGCAGAGGCCCTTCCACTATAATGCTTGACCGGCTGAGATGCTCTTGAGACTGCCTGTGGTGTAGCAGACCAGGCCGGGGTGCCCTGGGCCGCCGCCTGGGCTCGTGCCACGGATCTCCACACAAAGCCCCGTGGAGTTGACTGCTGGTGTCTTCTGGCCATTTGAAGACTGCGGTGCTGCTGGAGTTCCCGTTGACTCCTGCGGTGCCCGAACGGAGCGGGTGAGACTGGCAGCGGTTGAGTGTGGCTGTTGGCCCCATCGGCAGGCGCCTCTTGTGTCGCTCGGCTGCTGGCAAGCAGAATTCCGCATAGCGACATATGTGCATGAACTCTTTCCACAACACCTGAGCCTATGCGTGACAGAGGGCTGACCCTGGGGCCCGAGGAGTGATCTGATGAGTCTGTGACGATTACCTATCCGGTCTGATGGTGATATGTGGCGCAAATACGGATTCACGTAACAGACACAGGCTCTACATCAGAACCCACACTGCAAGATGTGATGGCCACCATAGATGGGGTCAAGACCTCCCTGGGGCAGCAGATGGACCATACGTTGGACACTGTGTCCATTGAGGTTAACCTGATCCGAGCTGATCTCACTAAAACCAGTGAGAAGGTTAAGTCGTCGGATATAAAAACCGCAAGCTTGACAGATGATGTGCCACAGTTGCAGCAGGAAGTTCGTGCTCTCAAAGCTGCCAGTGACTTGGCAAACCGCAAGCTGGATGAATTCGAAGGACGGGCTCGGAGGAATAACGTACGCATAATCGGCATCCCGCAGAAAGCTGAAGGTTTGACCCTGGATCTCTTTATTGAAGACATTATCCTTAACCATCTGAAGCCGAAAGGGTTAGGAAATGTTTTCACGATAGAACGTGCACATAGAATTCCGGGAAGAAGACCGAGGCTGGGGGCCCCACCACGTCCGATGATTGCAAGGGTGCTCAACTTCAGAGACAGAGACGCTATCCTGCAGGCCTCCAGATCGGGGGGCCCCCTGAACTATGTTTATACCACCCTCACCTTTTTTCCGGACTTTGCTCAGACAGTCTAGAGGCAGCGGCAGAGTTTCCTCGGAGTCAAGAAGCGGCTCAGAGACAGGGGCTTGAAATATGCTATGTTGTTCTCTGCCAAGTTGCGAGTTGAGGTTGCGGGGAAAATTTGGTTCTTCAACAACCCTGAAATTGCTTCGGATTGACTGGAAGGTCTTTACCCCCAGAGGGAGCTCCGGGGAGGAGGCGGCGGCGAAGATGGACATGGTGCACAGGAACAGGAATGATAAGTATTGCTGTTGCTCGAGCAGCGCGAGCTGGTGGGGAGGGGGACCACTTACGAGACATTGCTATGGAGCGGCTCTTTTGGACTGTGTGCTGTGCCAGGCACAAGATATGATTCCTTTGGGCGGGGGGCATGGGCGGGGGCAGAGATGTGGGGCTCTGACATCCTCCTCTGATCTACATTTAGATAGCTGGTTAGTTGGAACATGGGGCGACAGGCACACTGCGAATTGGGGGTTGGCAAATGCCGCGAGCAGGGGTGCAGGGTGGGGGGAGGCGGGATGAGAATGTTTTTGTGTAGTTGTTGTTTTCTTCTTTTATTTTCTTTCCTTTTCTTTTTCAAGTCAGGAGATAATAATGTTGCGAGATGTCCTTTACGTGGGTTGAATGGCACAGGTTAGTCGAGGATCGGGGCTGAGAGTGCTGAGTTAGAATGTGAATGGTTTGGGTGACAAGATCAAGAGAGGGATGGTCAGCCAGCTTATTAGGAGACACTCGCTAGATGTGGTATTGGTGCAAGATACACATCTGGTTGGTAATAGATGCATGGCCCTCCATAAAGGGGGGTATAAGTTGGTGGCACACGCTGGGTTTACCACCGGTTCTAGGGAGGTCAGGATTTTGGTCAAGAATTCCTTCCCCCTGTCTGTGCAGGCTATGTGGTTGGATCAAAGGGGCAGATATGTGGGAGTGTCGGAGCAGGTGGGGGGCAGGACGGTCACCTTTCTATCTATATATGTACCACCCAGCCTCCAGGCTGATACCTTTCGTGATTTGAGTTCTGTCTTTCTCACGCTCCCCTTGGCGGCATAGTCTTGGGAGGCGACTTTAATCCCATTATGGATGGAGAGATTGACCGTAGCCCACCGCAAGCGCTTGGACAATCACAGTGATGGCTTTCACAATTCCTGGATACGCTAGGGTTGGTTGATAGCTGGCGGGTACGCAACCCAATGCTGACACATTTCACTCACATTTCAGCAGCACACGGTAGCTTGTCTAGGTTAGACTAAATATTGCTGCCGGCAGCGATGGCGAACATGATCCAAGAGGTGAAGTACCTTGGCAGGGGTATTTCTGATCATTCTCCATTGTGGCTACAGCTTGCCCTCGGTCGACCGGCAGTGGGTAAGATAGCTCCTATTAGTGCCTGGCAGTAAAAGGACCCGGCCATTAAAAAAAGAGGTGTTCTGGATGTCAGATCGTTACTTCCTGGAAAATGTGGGGTCAGTTGACTCGACGCAGTCCCTCTGGGAAGCATACAAAACGGTAGCGAGAGGTGAGGTCCTATCCTTAGTGACGGGGAAGAAGAAGAAAAGTCAGGCAGAGGTAGCTCAGAAAGAGGTTGAGGTTATACTTTTGGAGGAGAGGGTTGCTAAGTCACACACGCCAGCGGAGCTCCACCTTCTGAGACTCCGACAGGAGGAATATAAAGGCCTTGTGAAAGATAGAGCGATTGCCCAAAATAATGCCGTGCAGAGCCGTATATATGAGCACGGCGATAAAGCCGGTAAATTGATCGCATGGCTTGAGCACAGGGAGCGGGCATCCAGGCTGGTACCTGAATTAGAGGGGTTGGAGTCACGCAGTATCACGGATCCGCAGGCAGTGGCAGATGAGTTTTTAGAATACCATCAGTAGGTCTATACCGCCGGTAGTGAGTTAACGGAGGCTGAGGATAGCGAAATTATTATGGACATTGGTATGCCGAGTTTGTCGGAGGAGAACAGGAGCTATCTTGACTCCTCCTTCTCTGATGATGAAGTTGCGCAGGCTATCAGGCAGATAAAATCCAGTAAAGTGACTGGCCCTAATGGGATACCGATTGAGTTTTACAATTTAAATGCCAGCAGACTCACCCCACATGTCCGAGCCATGTTCTAAGAAAGCAGGGAGAAGGGTCAGCTTCCATATGACCAACGAGTGGTCAACAGTGGTCATGCATAAAGGGGGTAAGCCCAAGACACAATGTTCCTCATATAGGCCTATTTCGTTCCTTAATGCACAGCCCAAAATACTAGCGAAACTCCTTGCCACTCGGCTAGTTAAGGTGATCACGACTCTGATTCACCCGGACCAATCCGGCTTCATGCCGCGTCGTAACAGGGCGCTGAATTTGCGGAGGTTACACGGTGTCCTTGGGGGCTCTTCGAGGATCCATGAGCCGACAGTGTTGGTTTCCCTAGACGCAACTATGGCCTTTGATAGAGTGGAGTGGCAATATCTATTTGCGGTGTTGGCGAAGCTGGGCTTTGGAAGTGAATTTATTGGTTGGGTGCGACTATTATATGCAAACCCCCTGGCTAGGGTGGTTGTCAATAACTGTAAGTCCAGTGATTTTACGTTGGAAAGGGGCACGAGGCAGGGATACCCGCTGTCCCCATTGCTCTTTGCGCTCGCAATGGAGCCCTTGGCGGCTTGGGTCAGATGGGATAGATCGATACGGGGCTTACGATGGTCGCCTTACTGGGAAGATAAGATCTTGCTTTATGCAGATAACATTCTGCTCTACCTTATCAATCCCAAGGAATCCTTGCGTAACTTTCTAGATGTGCTACCCATTTTTGGTAGGTACTCCGGATTGGCTATAAACTTGGTAAAGTCGGTGCTCCTTGTCCTTGTGGGTGACCCACCGGTGATCCCACAATCGTGCCCAAATCAGATTGAGACGGTAGGATTTAAGTACTTAGGTATATATATATTATGCTTGATCCACAGTTGCGGTACGCCAATAACTTAACTTCCCCATTGAACAGATGTAACAAAGATGTGGAGCGCTGGAAGGCTCTTCCACTGTCCCTGCTCGGGAGAGCCGCTCTCTTCAAGATGATGGCTTTGCCTTGGTTCTTGTATGCTCTGCAGATTTCGATAGACTCAGTGCCGACCTCCTATTTCAGGGGGATTGAGACTCTCCAGAGGCAGCTCCTGTGGGACGGAAAGCCCAGAATAGCGTTTGTTAAACTAACTCTCCCTTGGTTTGATGGCGGGATCGGACTCCCGGACTTAAGGAAGTACTACTGGGCTTCGCAGCTGGCTGCTGTGAACCATATTGTCTACGGACCCCCGGGTGATCCAGGTTA
Source organism: Lissotriton helveticus (assembly GCF_964261635.1). Lineage (NCBI taxonomy): Eukaryota > Metazoa > Chordata > Amphibia > Caudata > Salamandridae > Lissotriton > Lissotriton helveticus. The sequence continues at coordinate 598,430,191 of NC_136073.1, read as the reverse complement.
TGCCATGGACCGGGTTCAGGCCCCGGGTGGGATGATAGATAGAGCTCTGTATTCCAGGCCGGGGAAGTTTCCATTGGCTGGCCCGAACGCACATGCGGTGCAGGTGTGGCATGCGGCCAATAGATATCTAGGTTGGGAAGGCAGCTTGACGTTGGCCACTCACCTATTGAATTCAGAGAAGCTGGGTAGCCTGTGGAAAACTAAGGGGTTCGACAAGTGGGACCTTATTGGAATCACTCAGATAAAAGATGTTTGTGGAAAGGACACGGCGCATACATTCGAGTCTCTTAAAAAATTGTATAGTTTACACGATAATGAACATTACCGATATCGGCAAGTGAGGCACGCCCTCACCACTCACGTCCCTAAGGGCACGGTACCCCCGGAGGCGTCGCCTCTTGAAGACCGGGTACTGGACGGACACATTCCCGAGAAAACTATTTCTTTGATATATAGGAAGCTGGTCAACAACATGGAGAGCCCGATTGAGCGAATCAGAGCCCAGTGGAGTGCAGATGGGTTAGAACTGGATGAAGAAGTTTGGGGGGAGGCGGTTTCCTCCCTGAATGTAGTGGCCATTCAGATGAGGCTCCGACTTGTGCAATTGAAGATATTACATAGATCCTATATAACTGGGCCTCGTTTGGTACGAACGGGACAAGGAGGGAGTGGTGAGTGTAGGAGAGAGTGTGGAGAAACCGGCACCTTAACACATATTCTCTGGCATTGTGTGGTGATACAGATATTTTGGACGAAGATCCATGATGAACTGAGGGAAGTTTTGGGTGCGGAGATACGACCAGAAGCCCAAAGATGTCTGTTGAATATGTGGGAGCCTGCAGATCTAATGTGTACCAGAAACAATGAGTGACGCTGGCATACATGGTGGCCAAACGGAATCTAGCTCAGCTCTGGGGAGCCAGTCAGCCGCCCGAGTCACCAAGTGGGCAGAAGATCTAGACTGGTGTATGTTTAGAGAGAAATCAGTGTATGTGGCCAGGGGTTGCCTGAAGAAGTGGGGAAAGATATGGGGGGCGTGGAATAGTCATGAAGAGAGATCTGTGAACCACCTACGCCGGGATTGGAATTGGAAGCGCAGGAATCCCCATGATCCTAGTACTGAATATTGTTACATGTGATTCTGTACCTAGCCATAATGACCCATGTGATGAAGACTGTATGTGATCACCTGAGGGTTTGTTTCCTTTTTGTAATGTCATTTCTTGCTTCCTTAATAAAAAGAGTTTTAAAAAAAAATTGAAAACATTTGCTCAAACCAGGGGATTTTCCTGCTATGGTCGAGGGCCAGACAGTCCAGGATCAAATCCTTTGTAAATGTAGTCTCGTCTTTGGCCCATATCCCTTGCCAAAGAGTGATCTTCACCATATTTATTAAATCACTGGAGTAGGGTACGGATAACTCTTTGTGTACAATGTAGTTCGCTGTACTGCCAGGGATTGCCAACAATTTTTTCAAGAATTTATTTTCTTGGATTTGAAGGGCAGCAGTATTGGCTCTCCCCCATATGGCAGCCCCATAACATACTCCTGTAACACACTTACTTTGGTATAAAGCAAGGATTTCTCATATGGGTTTATTTCCTATTTTTGCTGAAAATCTATGAATAGCTTCAGTTGACCTTAAAAATTTCATTTTACAAGATTCTAAATGTGTGTTCCAAGTCCCACTCCTATTAAAAATCAGACCTAAATGTGTGGGAGCCATTCCGTATTCTGTTTTAAGGTGGTCAAATGGCACTATGCCTTTCGCATCCCAGACGTCCTCTAATGAGGAGAGTCCTATGTGGTCCCATTGTTTGAACCCTGGTAGCCTCATCACTGGGCCCAGCTTCAATCCTAGCCTTATGGGGGTCTTTGACGTCAGTCTCTTTCCCCAACCCATTTCTTTATTGAGTCTACCCCAGGTAGCTATCACAGTTGCTGTTGCTGCTGGGACGCCAGTTGAAACCTTACCCTTTGTATGTGGAGCGTTGGAGTGTAGATAAGGTGATCTGCACTGGACCGTCCTGACATAGTAGGGACCTTAGGAGTCTATTAATTGCTGGGAAGAATGTATTTGGTCGGCCACATAGGTTATTTTGCAGGAAAAATGTAAACCTCCGTAGGGCGAGGATTTTGAATGTTTGTGGGTGCGACGACTATGAGTGCGGTTGATTTGCAGACCATCCAGTCCTGCTAACCCCCAGGTACAATTGTGGTTACAGAGTTTTGTTCCAAGTGCTGTACCATTGAGGACTTTCTGGGAATGGGGGCCTTTCAGGCCCACAGCCTTCCCGCACTCTAGGCTCAAGTCCGGTCCATCGGGGCTCACCACCGTATCTTTCTGGTGGGTGGTGCAGGGGGAGCCGGGGGGGGGGTTGCAAAGGTATCCTACAGAATAGTTAACAAATTTTTCTAGTTCCTGGAAGAACAGAGTTAGGTATCAAGCAGCTGTTTACAGTGCCACTGCATACCCAAAATACTGCGCAGTCTCTTCTGTAGTTTTACCCTTGCATACACTCCTATCCCCAAAGTAACACTTGTTGACATAAAAAGGTTGTGCACATAGATAATTTGAAGTCCTGGGTGGCAAGTGATAATGGTGGGCTGGACCTTACATTTTCAGACCATATTGTGAGCCGAAAGGATAGGCTGAGGGGGGCAGCATTCTGGATGCTGGTGGATGATGTTGAAACTTGGACCCAACAAACAAATGGCCTGCTAGCTAGGAGGTCAAGGCTGGTCACAGGGATGTAAACATGCTGGGAATTACACTGTGTCAACTGCTGATTGTGATTAGGAGACAGTGCAAATGGTGCTGAAAGTAGCAATGACAGACAGGATGCAATCATGGTTGCATGTATCACAGTGCTCAGCCAACAGATCTACAGGGTCTCTGGGATCCAAGACTCCATCAACTGGCTGGTCTTTCACTGGTGTAGCCATTCTGCGATAAATCGGGGTCAGAATGAAACCAATGTTCTGGTGATTGTGGATCCGGGAAAGGAATAGGTGACTCTCATGCATGAGCAGAAGGAGGTGGTAGAGCGGATGTAATGGCGTGGCAAATGGCGCATTTGCAAGCATACCTGGCCTGTAACATGGGTTAGTTTACTTATAGTATTTAAAAGTTCCAATATAATCGAAGGTAATTCCTGAAGCTTGTATTGGAAATGTTTCAGCAAATGGTGCATCTGTTACCGCATTAGGCCTGTAACGCTGGTCAAAGCTTAGTATTATTTGAAGCCCATGTTACAACAGGGTAAAATTGCCTGCAACCTACTTGTACTGTTTTGAAAAGGTTTGTTAACCCAGTACAAGCCCTGCATGACAGAAGAAGGTCTCGTGGACACTAACTTCCTGGTTACATTCTCTTAAGCACTAATAGCATATATCATGCAAACTATAACCTGATTAGTCAACCAGTGAGAAAGGTATATTATTTTTCAATATCATAGGATGGAGTAACACTAGAAGATGTAGGCACCAGCTGACTGTGATTCTATGTTCGATTTTTTTGTATCCAAATTAACCAAACTTGTTTTGAAACCTCATAGAAGTTTCTTATGTCATTTCGTCACAAGGTGGTATATATCTACTTTTTATTGCAGGTCCTCAGCTGCTTTATTGTTGGGCAGTAGGAAACAGAACCTTCCCCTTTTACGCACTGATCTCATATTAGGATTTTTCCTCATGTAAAATGTTTTAGAACATCCACATGCAGTACAGGAAAGTCCATCAGGGGGAACGGATGGCTACCTTCTGTTCCTGATATGTTTCCTTGGTGAACCCTATGAAGCCTATCTCGGTTACTACTTACACATTTCCATATGGTGTCGATAGTTAACGCCACATCCTCTTACCTGCATAAAGTAGCTTCAACCCAAGCTGTTGGATCAACCGTACATCTCTGTCCGCTGTCTCCAAAACAGGATCTATGATGACCGCCTGCTTGGTCTCAGCATCAGCAAGAAGATAAGTATATGTAGAGCTTTTCAGCTCGAAGAGCTGCAGAGAAATTGACAAGAAATGATACACAGAATTTAGTCTTTGAACTTGCTCTTTCCTCTACACCATATGAGCACAAGCTTCAACACTTGTTCCATTCTTTAATATACAAGGGCACCTACCAGGAGTCCTGTAGTTTAAATTATTTTCTTCCATGCACGTGATCTTTTTAAAGTGCTTTAAACTAGGAATTTGTTGTATGGTGTGTACATAGACATCCTTTTCTTGCATTGCAGTCTTAAAATAAGCTTCAAAACAGGAATGCCTTTGACTAGAAGTCAGTAGTTAAGGATTTGATGGTGTAACTTTATTTAATTGTATTAGTTGTATTGCATAATAATAACTTGGCCACAGAGGCAACGAAGTGCTTCGCATGAATCCAAACAAATACAGTGAAGACTAGTCTCTGGTCAAATAAACAATAAGAATAATAACAACTGAAAGAGGAGATGGAGCTGAAGTTAGGACTGTGGAAGGAGGAGAATTAATCTATTAGATATGATCCTAATCAAAGTTTTTTTCAGGGTTCTCTAGAAGGAGAGCTGGTTGGGATTCAGTCTAAGGGCCTAAATATGAGTTTGGCATTCCATTGGACCGCAAAACTCGCTTGGAGCTAAGGTGGCAGTCGGGGACCATTGCACCAGGGGTTGGAGGTCGGACCTCCATGGGACCGCAGCAGCTCCTAGAGATCAATGATCACTGGTGCTGGTGCGACGGTCTTGAGGCTGCAATATGGTTGGTGGGTCTGCAGCGGCAACGTCAAGCATATTACCAGCTTCCTCACTGCGACCCTAACCTCGGCGGTGAGACCACATTTGAAAGGGTGGCAGAGAGGCAACAAATGGGGTCCTATGGGGCTCCCTCTTTTCTCAGGCCCTTGGGATGCATGCAGGGGGACACATGGTGTGCCCCCCTGTCTGCATGCACCCCCTTTCCTGTACAGCATGAACTTCACAGTCCATGTCGTGCAGGAACGAGTTTTGATGTTCAAATTGCAGTGTCTTTTTGAAAGGCAGCACCATGGGAACGTTAAAGACCTGCCTACCAGACTGCTAGGAAACTCGAAATCTGGTGGGCGGCCAGAGACTCTATTTGGCAGTGTGGGAGCGGGGCGGCAGCAGCCCGCTCCCACGCCGTCAAACTCGTAATTGGGCCCTAAGACCGTCGGACACACAGTTCCTTAGTATTGGAGCTGGCTATGAAAGTGACTGGTTTTATGTCTTGAATTTTTTTATGCTGGAGATTTCCTGGGGAGTTGATATTTGATTATCGTATTTATTTTCACTCTGATGATAAGAAATGGGACCAAGCAAGTTGAGCAAGGGGCCACATGTAGGCAGGTAATGGTGGCTAAAAAGAGTGAAAGGACTCCGTCCTCTGAAGATTGCATTGGTTTTGGAGCATTAGAATCTGGTTTGATTATAAACAAGGATTGGCAAAGCCAACAGGTATGCTTTGGCCGCCGGTGTTTTGACTTTGCCAATTCTTGTACCGTTCCGTTTCAAAAAAACAACTGCCGAAAGTCAAAAATAATTTTGGGTGTAAAAAAAAGAACAAGAACATAATACAATATTAGTCCCTTGTTACAAATTGGGTCTCCAGTTGGCAGAGGCATGCACCCTGTCCAAGTAGGGACTACAATCCTAGTCACCCTCAATTAACCTGTGCTCACACTCTGGTAGCTTCACACTGAGCAGTCAGGCTTACCTTGAGAGGCAATATGTAAAGTATTTGTGCAACACTTAAAACAGTAAAACTGTGACAACACCACACAAAACAATACCACACCTAGATAGACATATAGGGCTTAATTTATTAACAAAACAAGACCAACATTACCATAATCCAATAAGTAGAACTGTATTCATGAATTTTGAAAGAATATCTATAAAAATAGTGATTAGAAGCTTAAAGTGCCAACCGGGGTTATCTGCTCGCACTGGATCAGGCCAAATCTGAAGATGGAGCATGAGTTGAATATAGGGACTGTTAGACCTGTCATCCTTAGAGTAGTCTTCCCCCAAACCTTTTGCGTGCGACCTCCACGTTTTGCTGAATCTTTTTGTTAGCCTTAGGATTCTGAGCACTTTACTACTGTTGACCGGTGCTAAAGTGGATGCGTGTTTTTACCCCAAACGTGTGTAGTTGGTGTATACATGATTGGCTTATTTAAGTTACCTATAAGTCCCTTGTAAAGTGGTATACCATATTCCCAGGGACTGTAAGTTAAATGTTACTAGTGAGCTTGCAGCACTGATTTTACCACACTTGGAAGTAGCCTTTCAAACCTGTCTCTGGCCTGCCATTGTAGTGTCTGTGTGTCCACTTTACTGCCACTTTGACTTGCCATTTAAAACTCCTTGCCATACCTTAAACTCCCCTTTTACTACAGATAAGTCATCCCTAAGGTAGGCCCTATGTAACCCTAAGGGCAGGGCACTATGTAAGTAAAAGGTAGAACATGTACTTTTATATTTTGTATATCCTGGTGTTGACAAACAGCTACATTTGCTTTTCACTACTGTGAGGCCTACTCCTCTCACAGGTTAGCATTGGGAATTCCCTTATATACTTTTAAGTATTATTTCCTGATCAGAAAGGAGTAGTTACTTCTTGTTTTATATCTTTGTAATGGTAATGATAAATTCTCTTTACTGGTGAAGTTGGATTTAACATTCCCGTTTTAGAAATGCCTCTTTTAGAAAGTGAGGACACAGAAATGATGGATGGAATACAGAACCAATCAAACATTCACCCCCAGTCAAGAGATCTGGGTTATATCCATCATTCTTTTGCTCACCATGCCACCACTATTTGGACCCAGCCATATTCAAATCAGTCTTAGCTCTGCTCCTCATGGGAACAATCCAGGTCTACCCTGGACCTGAAACAAGCATCCTGGGACCTGTTTCGGGGTATCACCCCCCCTATCAGCCATGCTAGCCTGAATCCAGTAGCACAGCAAGCGTGGTACCCAAATCTGGGAATAACCATTCCTCTTAGGGCACAAACAATTGATGGACAGAAAGCTGAACAAATCAAACATTCACCTCCAGTCAAGAGATCTGGGTTAAATCCATTGTTCTTTTGTTCACCAAGCCACCCCAGTTCCTTCGCGTAAACAGTGCATCCACAGCTGCCAAGCAAGGTCCTCCCTGGACCAGAAACAAGCAGCCTGGGATCGACTTTGGGGTATCTTCTCCTCATCAGGCAGATTAGCTTTGACTCCAGTGGCATGGTGGGAAGACGGAACAGAGGCTTAAAGCCCCCCCCCCTATTAACCCACTGCCTGTCGTTGGCGCACCCTTTGAGAGGGTGGGCTTCAACATTGTAGTGCCTATGAATCTGCAGACTGCTCCAGGCAACAGGGGATTTTTACCCAAGTAGGGTTTCCCAAGGAATTTGTGTCCGGCAGGGGCACAAACTTCATGTCTGCATATTTACAGTCAATGTGAAGGCGTGTGGGGTAACCTACAAGTTCTACACCCTTTACCATCCACAAACCAATGGGCTAGTTTAGAGGTTAAACAAGACCCTGAAAGGCATGATTAGAGGTCTACCTGAGGCCTTGAGGAATAAGTGGGTCATCCTCTTACCATACTACTCTAGCTCATTCAACAGTATCAACCATACCTCTGAACACTTTAGTTGTGCACCTCTCGCACAGTGAAAGAGTTGTAGCCCGCACCATGACTAGGTATCACGGTGCGAAGAGGTTCCCGATGATGAAGCATGCGGCCTATAGTGGGTGAAGGAATTCATCCTGAAATATGAATATCCCATCTCAGGAGAAAAAGGAGAGGGGGATGAAAATAGGGCTTGCCAAAATGAAATTGGAGCAGGCAGAGAAGCTTTCCCAGCTTGAGAAAGACAAAGCTCTAGAAAAAAGGAGGTTGGCTCTAGAGGAGAGGAAACTAACCCACAAGCTAAACCTTAGAGAGCTGGACCTGAAAGCCCTGCAAGGAGGGTCCAGCTATGGTAACAGCATATCTTCAGTGTCTTCAAGTGAGTCCAAAGTCAGAATCCCAAAGGATTTGGTGCCCAGCTATGTGGTAGGGTGTGACATAGATAAGTGGCTGGCTACCTATGAAGTGGCTCTAAGAGTGCACAAGGTCCAAGAGAATTAATTGGGTGGTAGTCTATGGAAGTACATGCCTACGGTGGGGAAGGATATACTTCTCACACTAGAGGTGGAGGACCTGACATGCTGCAATGCAGTGAAGGCCATCTTGGTTTGTAAGTTTGGGCTGACGCCTGAGGGGTAACATCCATTACACGCAGCCATTACAATGACCTACCTTTACAATGCAACTGTTGGAACGCAACTGCCTTTACATCGCATGCCATTACAACGCATGTCACGACAACGCATTATAAGGTAAGTAAAGGAATTTTTTATGTTTTAGGGTGGGTATGGGTTTTGGGGTACTTGGGAATAGTAATGTTTACCCCTACACTATCCAACACTTTCCCTAATGTTGCACTCACTGGAGTGGGAATAGTTATTTTTACCCCCACACTATCCAACACTTACCCTACTGTTACCCTAAAAGTATTATGCATTGTAATGGTATGCGATATAATGGTATGCGTTGTAATGGAATGTGTTGTAATGGTAGTTTAAAAAAATGCATTGTAATGGTATGCATTGTAAAATCATGCAATGAAATGGTAGTTGCAATGTAGAGACTGCATTGTAAAAGCATGCATTGTAACTGCATATGTTGTAACATCATATATTCCACCTGAGAAATACCAATAGAGGTTCAGGGCCAGTCACAATATCACATCACATAGCTGAGTGGACTCCTTAGATTATGCTAGCAAGGCACTGAACGGCTGGTAAGAGGCAGCAAAATAGATGACTATTCAGGGCTGTGCAACTTAATTTTGAAGGAGCACATGCTTGATCTTTGTTTTACAGAGCTGTGCCAACATCTGGTTCATAGTAAGGTTTCTGACCCAAGGAAGCTTGCTGAGGAGAGGGACAGCTGGGTCAGTACCAGAGTGTCCAAGAAAGTAGGGGGGATATAAAAAGAAATAGTTCTCTAAAGGCTGCCAACACAACTCACAGGAGAAAGGGCCTGGTTCTAACTCCAAACCTGGCCACCAGAAGAAAAACTTCCCTGACAAAAGTCAGCAACCCAAGTTCATTCATTGCTATAGTGCTACGACTATGGACACTACAATTGGGATCCCCGGTGTACAAAAAGAGCACCACCTTCCAATGGAGAAAAGATTCCCGGGATTACTAGTATAGTGCTGGCAGAGGAGTGTGTCCCAATCAATGGGGGGAGATTAGTGGGGTTACACCAGTGTCCCTGGGGTGGCAGTGAGATGGTTCCTAAAATCCATGTGCTATCAAATACTACAAAGTATGGGCAATGGGTCAACATCAATGAGCAAGGTGTGGAGGCTCTAAAGGATACAGGATCCATTATGACTATGGTGAGGAGTCAGCTTGCTTCCCCAGCACAGGTAATTCCCAATGCATTCCACCAAGTTGTGGTGGTTGACCACAGACAAGGCCACTGAGTGGCCCTTATTCCATTTGAGTGGGGAGTTACAGGTCTTCTGAAAGTCGCAGTGAGCCCTGGGGTGCTCAGTAATGACCTTGAACATACCAGCTGGAGGGAAGTGGAGGTCAAGGCTCATGTGGAAATATTAGGATTACCTGATTGGATCTATGCTGTGACAAGGTACATGGCTGCCTAGGATGGGAGTCAAAAAGGGCTGTAGCCTGGAACAATGGCCCATGCAGCTGCTAGGAAGAGTAAAGGCATGGGGCATGGGAAATCAGCAATTGAGTGTACTCCCAGTGAGGTGGAAGGGGCACCGGTGTAGGCCGCCCAAGCCCACTCCAGAGGGCATTCTCCCCTTGGTGGCCTGCTTGTCATTGCTGGATGGCATATAGAAGGAGGACCCACCAAGGAGGAGTTCTGTAGGGCACAGAGAGACTATCCAATCCTTGAGGGCATGAGGCAACAGACTGAAGCCGAGCAGCAGATGACACCTCTGGTAGTGACCACATTTACTGGGAGGACATCCTCCTTAACAGTGAGCCTAAGGTTGCTGTGCATGGGACATAACAGGCCCTGGTGGCTACCCAATGCTACAGTGCCTTCCTACTGGAGCTGGTTCACAAAATTCCCCCTGCACAAAATCTGGGCCAAGACAAAGACCTTTGCAAGGTTTGTCTCTCACTTTTACTGGCTCAGGATCAAGACTTCCTCAGATACGTTCTGTAGTACCTGTGTGACCTGTTAGGCTATTGGGAAGACAGGGCAGAGGCTTAAAGCCCCCTTAACCCATTGCCTGTCGTTCGCACACCCTTAGAAAGATTGTGCATCAACATTGTAGGGCCTATGGATCCTCAGACTGGTTCAGGCACCAGGTTCATCCTGGTTCTGGTGGTTCATGCCACTAGCAAGCCCTCTTAAAACCATAACTGTACCTGCAGTGGTAAAGACCTTAATGGGGATTTGTACCCAAGTGGGTTTCCCCATGGAAGTTGTGTCTGACAGGGTCACAAACTTCATGTCTGCATATATGCAGTCAATGTAGAAGGAGTGTTGGGTATCCTACAAGTTTTCAAACACTTACCATCCACAAACCAAAAGGCATGTTGAGATGTTCAACATGACTCTGAAAGGTGTTATTAGAGGCCTACCTGAGGCCTTGATGAATAAGTGGGACATCCTCTGACCATACCACACCAGCTCATTGTAGAGTATCTACCATACCTCTGAAAAATTCCGTTGTGAGTCTCTCTCTCTCTCAGTGAAAGTGTTGTAGCTTGCACTGTGACTAGCTATCACAGTGCGAGGAGGTACCCGATGATCAAGCATACCACCTATGGGAGGTGATGGAATTCGTCCTTAAAGAGGAATATCCCAACCCAGTTAGGTTACCTAGTTTCTTGTATTAATTTCTCTTTCTTAACTAGACCTAGGTGTTCTTTTGTGTGGTATAGTGTTTAATTGGGGAGTCAACACCTGCTTGTATTTAAATATCCCTCAGCTCTTCTTTTGTGTTACAGTCACATCCTCCTACCATGTCTGTTGTTTGCCTTCAGGGAGGTACCACAGAAGGGAGTGGCCCCTTTGAGCTTCTGTTTGGGCACCCTGTTAGGGGGGCTCTGAGTTTGGCCAAGGAAGGCTGGGAGCAAGCTCCCAGGAATACTCCTTAGGATGTAGTGAGCAACATGTTGGCCTTCGGGAGCCAAATTACGAAATTATGGAAGCAAGCTTCAGTAAATTAGAAGCTAGCCAAGCTGGCATGAAAGAGTGGTGTGACTAAATGTTTACCACTGTGGATTTGCAGCCTGGTCAGAAAGCATGGGTGATGGAGCCTGTGGAGCCCTGGGCCCTCGAGGACAGTTGGGCACTAAGATGTGATTGAGAAAAAGAGTGAGACCACCAACCTTGTAGTTCTCAAGACCCCTAAGCAACCCCAGAGGGTGCTGCGTGTCAATCACCTAAAACCCCACTCTGAGAAGTCTGAGGTCACCATGCTGCTGATGACACATGGCAAGGAGAAAGAGGAGAGTTAAACTTTAGTAATCACTAAGGGGTAACTGCTCATATGAGACAGAAGACAACCTATTCTGGTTGAGTAGCTAAAGATACTAAAGTGTGGTCTTGTTTTGCAAACGCGGTTGGATCTAGATGAAGGTGGGGGAATTTCTCCTTTTGGAAATAGTGCCTTCACACACCCTTGCAAGTGTCATGCTTCATCATCGGGCGTTTGCTCCTCGTGGGGGGGTGGCACTGCTGTCCCCGACTGGCCTCACGAGAGGGCTCTTTGTCGGAGATCTTTTAGGAGAGATGCTGCAGATGTGGGTGTGTGGGCCTAAATGTGTGTGAGTGAGTTAAAATGACCTCCCGGTACCCAGAAAACAAGTTTATTCAGGAATCCAGATGGGAAGATTAAAAAACAAAGGATAAGGATAACCTCTTTCAAACAAATGTAGTAGAGGGATGAGTACTATCCTGCTGCTCTCTTATCCATGAGTGAAAGTGAGATTAGGTCAACATGTTTTGCGCTCAATATTGGTCCTTAATGTATCCCTGTGCGCTTCTTCAGGACCGTGATGTGAAATAGAAATATAATAATAGGAATTAGGGAGGGCGACACCCTATATTCCTGTGGTACCTATAGTCAGGTGTTTGTGCGTCTATGCGCTTAATGAAACGTCTGACTCGCGTTCCTATTTCCAACCTGGTAATGAGACAAAAAGAGACAAACAGGTAGAGACTGACATGTAGAGATACTGTGAATAGAGTCATTCACTTCAATAGAATGCTGTCAACTTTGCATTCACATAGACGGATATTCATTGAGGCATGCTGGGTGTGACATGCCGCTTCCATCATTTTACAACATAATTGTGCGCGCTAAAATAGCTGCACTAATTATGGCCGGAGCAGGATCAAATACACAGGCAGTGTGTCACTTATATCTGGCTTAGCAAAGCCCGAGGTGACTGGTATTATGAATGCGCTACCATACTAGTGGAACCCATGGCATTAGGGAAGATGTCTATATCATGGCAGTAAAATCATGGCATCGCTGCCATTGTGCTTGTGGCAGTCCGTTAACTTTACAAGATAAGAATTAGACTCTCTCAAGTTTCTCGATGGAGTACAAATCTGTGTTAAAATGGTAATGAGACATGGTGTGGTACATACAACATTCGCAATCATATGCAATATCATACCTCCCTATTCTGAATGGATTGGCCTCACCGGCATACCATGCGGCAGTGAAGAAATATACCTGCAAATCAATTAAAAGCAGTGAGCTTGCACGGCACTCGGCGCATGCTTGTAAATACCTGTGTCCATGTTGGAGTTAGCAGGAGAATACTTACAATTCACCTCCTTTGTTGCGGCCCATTACCTGCCTCGCCGCTCGTGGATCGCCGGTGATCGTAAGTTGGCAAGCAGCCCGAGTTATAGCTCCGATCCAGTGATGGAGCGGAAGCGATGTGTAAGGGGGCGTGGTAGGTCGGGGATCGCTACGTGATGCTGATCTTGTGTGGCTTTTTGTGCTTTTAAAGCGGCTGCCATATTGAAAGGGTATCAGAAATTAAAAGTAAAAGGTACTGGATGAAGTCCCATATGTTCTACTATATGAATATAGCTCTCTGTTGGAAATAAAAAACAATGGTGACGCTCTGTACCGCACCCAGGTTAGGTGCATAGTGCCAATACATGCCGAGAATCTTTTACACACCGCATACTCTGTGTGGGCTGCTATGGGAAAATAATGGCGCCGGATTTATGTAGTAATGTATGCATAATGGGTATGGCCCCTGTGTATTTACTGTATATTGTTCTCAAAGTTCGTTGGAGCTATGGAGTACATCTTGTGACTAACAATGGAGAGCCAAAGCTTTTTGGTGAACTGTCAGTGATAGGGTAGTACAGGTCTGTTGAGTGCCAGTGTTAGTCTAAAATGTATATCTAGGGTACAAAGGGGTATCAGTGCCCTATGGACTGTTGAGTATAGAAGCTGGATCACTGTCACTGGGACTGAAGTCCCCTCTGGAAAGTTGAATGTAGAGGTTGGATCATTGTCACTGGGACGGCGGAGACCCCACAAGGTGATCAGTTAGCCTGCAATCCTACGTCATCTATTCTGCCCAAGGTATCTCATCATTAAGACCCCCTGAATTACTCTTCAGGCGGAACACCCAGCGTTGTTCTTGCCGGAACAATGTGCTTGTTGTCCAGCTGGGGTTAGATTCGATAATGGTCCATCTGAGACTCTCCGGGGTATGGTTTCTTTCAAGAAAGTGACTCAGTAGTTTAGTACTGTTTTTTTTACAACGTATTGTACTTCTGTGCTCCCCTATTTGGATCTTTACGGATCTAGTTGTCATACCTAGATACCTCTTGTTGCAAGGACAAGTTGGTAAACAGTCAAAATATCGACTACAAAATATTGAATGGACATAATATCGAGTTTTAAATATAGATTGGACAAAATATCGACTGGTCAGAATCTAGACATCAAAAATATTGTTTTTAAGGTAAGTAATGTAATATCGAATGTTAAAAATATAGACAGTTAAAATATCGAAGTATATAATATAGGTTATTAAAATTATCGAACTTTTAATAATATCTAATTTTGTATAGTGTTTTTTATGTTATTATATGTGTGAAAAGTGTGCATTTATGTTATAATTTATTTTAATTAATGAAATGTGTTTTTTAATTTTTGCGTAATTTCATTCTGTAGCGGGTTGTGGGTTTATAGGGGAATAGGGTGGGAAGTAATTTAATTATAATTAATTAAATATGTAAATTTATGTATTGGTATTAATTTTTTATTAATTGTTAATTAATTTATATTTGGTAATTCATTAAATTTTAATTGGCAATTAATTTTAATTAATTAATTGTTAATTATGTTAATTTTACTAATTTATTTTCTGTAGCGTGTTTATAGGGGAATAGGGTGGGAAGTTATTTATTTATAATTAATTAAATAAATGAATTTATTTAATTGTATTTAATTACAATTAATTGTTAATTAATTTTCAAATGTTAAATTATTAATTGTTAATTTGCAATTAATAGGTAAATAATTGTAATAAATATTTTTAATTTGTAATTTTAATTGATTAATTATTATATTATATTAAATTGGTAATTACTTTTAATTAATTTTTTATAGATATTAATTTATATTTATTGAAATAATATATGAAGTATTTAATTTCACTACTATTGCACTCTCTGGAGTGGGAATAGTAATTTTTACCACTATGCTATCCAACACTTTCCCTACTGTTGCACTCATTGGAGTGGGAATAGTAATTTTTACCCCTACGCTATCCAACGCTTTCCCTACTGTTGCACTCACTGGAGTGGGAATAGTAATTTTAACCCCTACGCTATCCAACGCTTTCCCTATTGTTGCACTCTTTGGAGTTGGAATAGTAATTTTTACCCCTACGCTATCCAACGCTTTCCCTATTGTTGCACCCACTGAAGTGGGAATACTAATTTTAACCCCTACGCTATCCAACGCTTTCCCTACTGTTGCACTCTTTGGAGTTGGAATAGCAATTTTTACCCCTACGCTATCCAACGCTTTCCCTACTGTTGCACCCACTGGAGTGGGAATAGTAATTTTTACCCCTACGCTATCCAACGCTTTCCCTACTGTTGCACTCTTTGGAGTTGGAATAGTAATTTTTACCCCTACGCTATCCAACGCTTTCCCTATTGTTGCACTCTTTGGAGTTGGAATAGTAATTTTTACCCCTACGCTATCCAACGCTTTCCCTATTGTTGCACCCACTGAAGTGGGAATACTAATTTTAACCCCTACGCTATCCAACGCTTTCCCTACTGTTGCACTCTTTGGAGTTGGAATAGTAATTTTTACCCCTACGCTATCCAACGCTTTCCCTACTGTTGCACCCACTGGAGTGGGAATAGTAATTTTTACCCCTACGCTATCCAACATTTTCCCTACTGTTGCACCCACTGGAGTGGCAATAGTAAATTTTACCCCTACGCTATCCAACGCTTTCCCTACTGTTGCACCCACTGGAGTGGGAATAGTAATTTTTACCCCTACGCTATCCAACGCTTTCTCTACTGTTGCACCCACTGGAGTGGGAATAGTAATTTTTACCCCTACGCTATCCAACGCTTTCCCTACTGTTGCACCCACTGGAGTGGGAATAGTAATTTTAACCCCTACGCTATCCAACGCTTTCCCTACTGTTGCACCCACTGGAGTGGGAATAGTAATTTCTACCCCTACGCTATCCAACGCTTTCCCTACTGTTGCACTCACTGGAGTGGGAATAGTAATTTTTATCCCTACGCTATCCAACGCTTTCTCTACTGTTGCACTCTTTGGAGTGGGAATAGTAATTTAAACCCCTACGCTATCCAACGCTTTCCCTACTGTTGCACTATTTGGATTGGGAATAGTAATTTTTACCCCTACGCTATCCAACGCTTTCCCTACAGTTGCACTCCCTGGAGTGGGAATAGTAATTTTAACCCCTACTCTATCCAACGCTTTCCCTACTGTTGCACTATTTGGAGTGGGAATAGTAATTTTTACCCCTACGCTATCCAAGGCTTTCCCTACTGTTGCACTCTTTGGAGTTGGAATAGTAATTTTTACCCCTACGCTATCCAACACTTTCCCCACTGTTGCACCCAGTGGAGTGGGAATAGTAATTTTTACCTCCACGCTATCCAACGCTTTCCCTACTGTTGCACTCACTGGAGTGGGAATAGTCATTTTTAACTCTACGCTATCCAACGCTTTCCCTACTGTTGCACTCTCTGGAGTGGGAATAGTATTTTTTACACTTCTGCTATCCTACGGTAATAATATTGGATATTATTTAATTATATAATGTTACTATATATATATATATATGTTTTAACAAATATGATTGTAAAACTTTTTTTATAACTTTTATTAATTATTTAATTATTATAAGTTAATTTAAGTATTTTAAAGTATATTTTAGTAATTAATTTTAACTATTAATTTAATTTAACACTGTTTATAATAAAGTCGATATTTAAATAAACTATATTTTTGTAAACGATATTTTTGACTCGATATTTTTGTACTTACCTGTTTGTAGATACAAACTTGATATTCTGTCTGTCGATATTTTGGCATCGATATTTTTGCTAGTAGATATTCTGTCCGTCGATATTATGTCAGTGATCCGGACAAGTTATGAGGTATATGCAATTCTTCGTATTGCAGTTTGTATTTCTTCTCTGGTGCCATGGTCTGGCTGTGACCTAACTCAATCTGTTTAGATGCTCCCGTGAGGGGACATACTGAACACGAACAGCAGGGATAGTGACCCTATGCAGGGGGTAATGCCCATGAGGTGGGTTGTATAGTAATAATGGCCTTTGGACGTGTATGGACCAGGAGGTCCTTCAGGTTCTGGGTGCGTTTGAACGCAAATAGAGGAGATGGCCCTGGAGTGAAACCACCCGTCTTAAGAATACCTCAATGTCTCTTAATCACCTTCTGAATTCTATTGGAATTGGGGGTGAACGTGGTCAAGCATGTAAGTGCCTCTGTGTTAGGTCTGACCCTACTATCCAGAAGGGCTTGCCTATCGTTGTTTTTTGCTTGTTTTCGTGCCTGCCGTATTATTTTTCTGGGGTAATGTCGTTCAGGCACTACATGTGTGACCATGTTCACCCCCAATTCCAATCCAGGCCAATCCATTCAAAATAGAGGGGTATGATATTGCGTATGATTGCGAATGTTGTATGTACCACACCATGTTTCATTACCATTTTTACACAAATGTGTACACCATTGAGAAACTTGGGAGAGTCCAATTCTTATCTTGTAAAGTTAACGGACTGCCACAAGCACTATGGCAGCGATGCCTTGATTTTACTGCCACGATATAGACATCATCCCCAAGGCCATGGGGTCCACTAGTACGGTAGCGCATGCATGATACCATTCACCTCGGGCTTTGCTAAGCCAGGCATAGGTGACACACTGCTTGTGTATGTGATACGGCACCGGCCATAATTAGTGCAGCTATTCTGCCACACACGGTTTTGTTGTAAAATGATGGAAGGGGCATGTCACACCTAGCATGCCTCAATGAATATCCGTCTATTGAATGCAATGTTGACAGCATTCTATTGAAGTGAATGACTCTATTCACAGTATCTCTACATGTTTGTCTCTTTTTGTCTCATTACCAGGTTGGAAATAGGATCACGAGTCAGACGGTCCATTAAGCGCATAGACCCACAAACACCTGACCACAGGTACCATAGGAATATAGGGTGTCACCCTCCCTAATTCCTCTTTTTATATTTATATTTCACATCACAGTCCTGAAGAAGCGCACAGGGATCCATTAGGGACCAATATTGAGCGCGAAACATGCTGACCTAATCTCACTTTCACTCACACTCATGGATAAGAGAGCAGCAGGATAATACTCATCCCTCTACAACATTTGTTTAAAAGAGGTTCTTCTTATCCTTTGTCTTTCAATCTTACCTTCCAGACCCCTAAATTAACTTGTTTTTTGGGCTCTGGGGAGGTGATTTTAAATCACTCACACACTTTTTAGGCCCACACACCCACATGCACAACTGCGGCGTCGCTTTTAAAAAATCTCTGACAAAGAGCCCTCACAAGGGGCCACCTGGAGACAGCAGCACCACCTCCACGAGGAGCAAACGCCCGATGATGAAGCATGACACTCGCAAGGGTGTGTGAAGTCACTATTTCTGAAAGAAGAAATTCTCCCACCTTTATCTAGATCCAACCGCGTTTGGAAAACAAGACCACACTTTAGTATCTTTAGCTATTCAACCAGAATAGGTTGTCACCTGTCTCATAGGAACAGTTACCCCTTAGTGATTACTATGTGATTCCTTGGGAGCAGCGGTACTGGACCTTTCATTTCAGATTAGCTTCCTGTCCCCCCTCTCTACATTGTGTTGAGAATTATACTTTCCTTGACCTCTTAGCCTGCAAAGAGAAAAATGGTTCTGTGGAAGGAGTAATCCTTTCTCCCACTCTAACTCCTGAACAACAGAGATACTGCCACCAAGTGTTGGGACAGTACTCTTCTCTGTTCTCACTTATCCCTGGGATAACCCATGATGTGAACAAAGGGGACAACCTCCCTGTCAAGAATACATCTTACCAATTGTCAGATAAGGTGAGGTCCAGCATTAAGGCGGAAGTGTTCAAAAGGCTAGAGTTGGGGGTGATAGAACCCTTCAATAGCCCCTGGTCCAGTCCTGTGGTTCTGGTACCAAAAGCTTCCCCAGTGGGCACCACACCTGAACTGAGGTTCTGTGTGGATTATAGTGGGCTAAACTCAGGGACAAAAACAGATGCTCACCCCGTCCCCCGGGCTGATGAGCTGATTGACGGATTAGGGGCCGCCTGGTATCTCAGTACCTCAGTATTGTTAACCCTATATACAGAGGCAAGTTGGGAGACGTTGAGGGTAAATGCCTGAAAAACTGCTTACCCTACCCAAAAGCACAATGTGCCTGGCAATACAACTGGAAGGGAATCTTTTGGCGTGGAACTTTTTAGGCTATAAAGCAATAAAGCTAACATTAGGTTTTGGGATGAACTTTGGACCTCAGAGGTTCAGAAGGTGTCAAGCCTCTGTGTTATAGAAATATCCGGAAGTGGTCTAAAGTGGGCTGCCCAAGTCAGAACAAGATTTCTGAAAATTGGGCCATTACTGCAGATGGATACATTTAGAGTGAGATGATAGTGGCCAGTAGGAGAGAATCCCGGGCAGTGGATCTCCTCAGCGAGTTACATGTTGGAGTCCTGGGATAATCGTAGGATGTACCCTTATATAGCCACATTGCCATTCTTCCAGTTGCGTATGCTCCTATTAAAATTTTGGGTGGAATTGAATTTTTGATTTTTAAAATTGGATGAGTTTGACGCACTTTTTAATGTTGATAAAACTGCACCTGTGGTTTACGTGTTGTAAATTTTAATGTGCATCTCTTGTTAGATTGTTTGAATATTTATAGATTACAGTGTCAGATTTAAAAAATGTTGCTTTCAAAATATAATATATGTCATCGCAATGAAGCACTGGCACTTCTCATGAACATGGATTTTGATGTGGCTTGCATGTTAGGAAAACATTTTAAAATTAGCTTGGGCTAGATCATTATTGCTTAGGGCTGGCAGAACCTTGTTGATTATATTAGAGGAAGGCTGAAACGGCAAACTTGATAACAGGCTGTTTCTTTTATAGTGGCTTGGCTTTGGGTGGTTTTAAAAAGTCTGTGTATAGATTTTGGGGTGGAGGGGGTAGGATGCGATTTTTATTGTCAATGTGTATACATGGTTTTATAGACATTGTCTAAACAATAATAAAGATTTCTACCTACCTGCCTTGGTATCTTTGGTCTTACATCAGAGTACTGGCAGATTGCCCTAACAGAGGGAGCAAAGGAGATCACTAAAGAGGGCCACTATCAGTTTAGGGTGATGCCCTTAGGATTAAAGAATGCCCCAGCCACCTATCAAAGGTTGCTGAACCAGGTCCTTGCTGTATGGAGGCATTCTGTGCTGCCTATCTGGATGACCTAGCTGTATTCAATAGCATCGGGAAGGAACAACTTTTTCACCTCCGGAAGGCACTTCAGGCTTTGCAATAGGTGAGCCTGACTACCAAGGTAAGTAAGTGCCAGATTGGGCAGGTGTCAGTGGTGTACTTGGGACACCTGGTGGGCAGGGGGAAGGTGCAACCCCATCAGGCCAAGATAGACACCATGGTTGCCCCACAAAACCCAGACTGATATCAAAGCATTCCTGGGCCTCACTGGGTACTATAGGAGATTTGTCAAGGGCTGTGGCACCATTGTTTCCCCCTTGACTGAACTGACTTCAGAGAAGCATCCCAGGAATGTGATTTGGACAGAGGCACGCCAAACTGCCTAGGATTCGCAGAAGCATGCCATGGGCAAAGATCTTATCCTCGGGCCCCTGACTTCTCCAAATAGTTTACTGTTCAAACAGATGCCTCAGAGAAGGGCATGGGGGCAGTACCATCTCAGCTTAATGAAGAGGGCCTAGACCAGCCTGTAGCCTTGATCTCCAGGAGGTTACCCTCCAGGGAACAAAGGTGGAGTGCTTTTGCTGTGGTCTGGGGAGTGAAGCATCTGAGGGCATACTTATTTGGCACTCACTTCCTGATTCAGAATGACCACAGGCCCCTCAGATGGTTCATGCAAATCAGGGGTGAGAATCCCAAACTGTTTGGGTGGTCCATTTCCCTACAGGGTTTGGAATTCAGGGTAGACCATAGGCCAGAGGTAGACCACTTCACTGCTGACAGTCTAGGTATTTCCACCTTTATGAAGAGAACATCCTAGAGACAATGTAGCTCTCCCTACTTTCAGCTAGGGGGGACACATTCTAGACCTGTAATCCTTGGGGTAGTCTTCCCCCAAACATGTTGCTTGTGACCTCCATGCTTTGTTGAATCTTTTTGTTGACCTTAGGACTCTTAGCAATTTACTAGTGCTGACCAGTACTAAAGTGTATGTGTATCTTCCTTAAACATGTATGTAATTGGTGTATACATGATTGCCATATTTAATTTACCTATAAGTTCCTTGTAACATGATATACCATATACCCAGGGCCTGTCAGTTAAATGTTACTAATCTGCCTGCAGCACTGATTTTGCCATCCACAGATGTAGCCTTTAAAACCTGTCTCAGGCTGTCATTGTAGTGCCTATGTGTGCAGTTTCCCACCACTTCGACTTGGCATGTACAACTAGTTGCCAAGCCTGAAACTCCCCTTTTACTACATATAGGTCAGCTCATAAGGTAGGCCTTAAGTGGTAATTCCTGATCGGAAAGGAGTAGCTACTTCATATTTTATATCTTTGTAATGGTAATGATAATTCCTCCTTACTGATGAAGTTAGATTTAACATTCCTGTTTTAGAAATGACACTTTTAGAAGGTGGACATTTCTCTGCACTTACTTCTGTGTGCCTTGCACCGTGTCTCCAATACCTGTCTGTGGTGGTTGATAGCTACACTTTTTGCATTCCTTCTAGACAGCCACACACAGGAAGGACAGGTGTGTCTTAGTACCCATATACATACATCTGCATTCTGATTACCTTGCCTGACCAGGATGAAAGAGAGGGGCTAACACTTCACTAAATAGGTAGTGTGCAGTCCACACATGCAATTCAATTAACTGCTTTGAAGTCACCCCCACATCAAAGGCACTTTTGGGTATAAGTACTAGGTCTCTGACCACCTGAAATCATACACTGCTGGACTGGTAACTGAAGTTCTGCCAGAAGAACTGCTGTGTTGCTTAAAGGACTCAACTGGACTGCTGATCTGAAAGGCCTGCTTTTCTGTTTGTTGCCCTGCAGAGTGTTGCTCTCTGGCTTTGCTGAAGGAGAACTGGGCTCTGTCTTCAGTCCAAGTGTGCTCCAAGGGCTTGTTGGCTTGTCTCCTGCTCCCAGATTCATGCACACAAATTTCGATGCATCTCCTGTTTGCGTGTAGCAGAACTGGTGCATCGACCCAGCTGCAGGAGTAAATCGGTGCATCGGAACGAGAGCTTTGCCACCCAAGACTGATGCATTGGACAGTGTGACAAAGCCTCTGCAGCTTGGAGAGATTGAGGTCTCTCTTCAACTGTGTGGAGAAATCCAGCCCATCGGTTGTAGCCTCTTGACTCCGGCACTCTTCTATGGAACCAACGCATCACCATCAGTGTGTAGAGACAATCGACACATTCTCGACTTGCGGGGCTCGCATCCACGGAGCTCACTACGTATCTAGCTGTTGCGACCAGGAAAGATACCTTGTTCACCAGAGCCTGTGTGTATCCCATCAACGGCCACGCTCCATTGCGGTACGCCCGAACTTTGGCTTTGCCCTGGTCCAGCGCGACCTAAAGTAACCCCTAAAGCGCTATTTGATTCTAAGCACTACACTGCATTTATTCTTTTGAAATTCAATATCTCAAATTCTATACATTGGATATTTTAAGTTTAGGTCTTGTTTTGTTCATTATATAATAATCATTTATTTTAAACCTGTGTGGAGGTGTATTCATTGGGTTACTGTGTGTGTGTGTGTTGCACAAATACTTTACACATTTCCTCTTTAGATAAGCCAAGCTGTGCCAAGCTACCAGAGGCTGAGCATAGGCTATCGTTTAATGTGTACTTAGCTTACACTGACTAGAGTGGTGCTTCCTGCCTGGCGTGGTGTATACCTCAGCCAACCAGGAATTCCAGATCAAACAGGGACCTTGTCCCACTGGAAAAGTACCTTGGATGGAGGATGCGTCGATGTTGAAGACCCTATGCAGGAAACAGAGGAGGCAATGAGTCATCATTGATCCCCTTCGATGCAGGCGATGCATTGGTTCCGATCTGCGCAGTCAGAGACGCATCATCAGTGAACCCTTTACAATTAAGGTGATGCTATGCTGTAAAGCAGTGCATCCAGCGATGCAATGTCCTCAACCAGCAATGCATCACCCTCTATCCCATCAGATGCAGGTGATGTGTCGGTTTTGATCTGCACAGTTAGAGATGCGTTCTTAGCGAACCCTTTACAATGAAGGCAATACGCTGCCTTTCAGCCGCGAAGCAGGCAATGCAATGTTCTCGAGCACCGATGCTACAGCCTCAAAGGATAGGCATCAGTTTTGACTGGAGCAATTGTGGCAATGCGTGAATTTTGCTGGTCTAACACAGAAAACCTACTTCCAAGGGCCCAGGACTGTATTAGCACCACTTGGCAGGGTAGGCCTCACAGATGGCAGAATCCAAGTGCTGCTGCAGGGTTGCTGGAAGTCTTTAATGTAGCTAATACTTCAGAACAGGAGACAAGTAGACAAGCCCTTGAGTCACTCTGGGTTCAAGAGGTGTAGGTCCAGTCCTTTTCACCCAGGCAGAGGAAGGCAGCAGGCTGCAGGTAGGCCAGAATAGCAGAAAAACAGTTTTTCCAGAGCAGCAGTCCAGCAGAGTGGTAGTCTTTCAGCAGCACAACAGTCCTTCTTCATGGCAGAGTATCCACAGGTCTAGAAGTGTACTAGGATGGTGTTGTCAGGTGCCCACTACTTATACCCAGTTGAGGCTTTGAAGTGGGGGAGACTTCAAAGGGAGACCTTTGAAGTGCAAAGAGTCCCTGCCCTTCCTGTCCTGTCTCCAGACTCACTACACGGGGTATGCAGCCCTTTGTGTGGGGACAGGGACAGCCTATTTGTGTATGTGTCAGCTACTCCTCCCATTCTGCCCAGGATGAATCATCAGGATGTTGATCGTCCATCAGTCACACCAAGCTCCCTTTGCGTGTGGCTCTCTGGAGGGAATGCACAAAGGCCAGCTGTCACCCACCCCAGACATGTATTTAGAGCCAGGCAGAAGGCACAGAGTGGTTAAAGTAAGAAAATGGAAAGTTTCTAAAAGTGGCATTTTCAGACTTGCAATTTAAAATCTAACTTTATCTTAAGTTGTGATTTTAAATTGCGATTCCAGAGACACCAAAAGTGGAATGTCAATATTTTCCCAATTGGAAATTACCTTATAAAACATTATGAGGTAATGCCAATGTTAACCGCTGGGAGAGATAGGCGTTGCAGTAGTGAAAAACAAATTTAAGGCTTTTTTTTATTATTAGTACATATAAAAATTAAAAGTCTGTGGCCAACTTTTTAAATACACAACACCCTGCCTCTCGGCCTGTCCAGGGCATACCTTATAGGTGACTTAAATGTTTTAAATAGGAAGGTTTCAGCCTGGCAAGAGTGTTAACTTAGCAAACACAAGGAAATGATGGACGGAGTGCTGAAACTTTTCAAACACTCACCCCTAGTCACAGATCTGGGTTGAATCCATCATCATTATTTAGCTCACTTTGTCACCCCAGTTCAGACACAGCTATATGCAAATCAGTCTTGACCCTGTTCCTCATGGGAACAGTACACCCCGAACTGCCAAGCCATGTCTTCGCTGGACCGGAAACAAGCATCTTGGGACCAGTTTCGGGCTAACAGCCCTCATCAGCCAGGCTAGCTTGAATCCAGTGGCAAAATGAGCAAGGGACCCACGTCTGGGCATACCCTGCCAACTTAGGGCAAAAAATGCAAACACAAGGAAATGATGGACGGAGTGCTGAAACTTTTCAAACACTCACCCCCAGTCACAGATCTGGGTTGAATCCATCATCATTATTTAGCTCACTTTGCCACCCCAGTTCAGACACAGCTATATGCAAATCAGTCTTTACCCTGTGCCTCATGGGAATAGTCCAGCCCGAACTGCCAAGCCATGTCTTCCCTGGACCGGAAACAAGCATCCTGGGACCAGTTCCGGGCTAACAGCCCTCATCAGCCAGGCTAGCTTGAATCCAATGGCAAAGTGAGCACGGGACCCAAGTCTGGGCATACCCTGCCAAATTAGGGCAAACAAAGCAAACACAAGGAAATGATGGACAGAGTGCTGAAACTTTTCAAACACTCACCCCCAGTCACAGATCTGGGTTGAATCCATTATCATTATTTATCTCACTTTGCCACCCCGGTTCAGACACAGCTATATGCAAATCAGTCTTGACCCTGTGCTTCATGGGAACAGTCCAGCCCGAACTGCCAAGCCATGTCTTCCCTGGACCAGAAACAAGCATCCTGGGACCAGTTTCGGGCTACTGGCCCTCATCAGCCAGGCTAGCTTGAATCCAGTGGCAAAGTGAGCAAGAGACCCACGTCTGGGCATACCCTGCCAACTTAGGGCGAAGTAAGCAAACACAAGGAAATGATGGATGGAGTGCTAAAACGTTTCAAACACTCACCCCTAGTCACAGATCTGGGTTGAATCCATCATCATTATTTAGCTCATTTTGCCACCCCAGTTCAGACACAGCTATATGAAAATTAGTCTTAACCCCGTGCCTCATGGGAACAGTCCAGCCCAAACTGCCAAGCCATGATTTCCCTGGACCGGAAACAAGCATCCTGGGACCGGTTTCGGGCTAACAGCCCTCATCAGTCAGGCTAGCTTGAATCCAGTGGCAAAGTGAGCCAGGGACCCACGTCTGGGCACGGAAGATATGGCTTGGTGGTTCGGGTTGGACTGTTCCCATGAGGCACAGGGTCAGACTGATTTGCATATGGCCATGTCTGAACTGGGGTGGCGGAGTGAGCTAAAAATGATGATGGATTAAACCCAGATCAGTTGACTGGGGGTGAGTGCTCGCAATGTTCAACACTCCGTCCATCATCCCCTTTGGTTTTGCTTTGTTCACCCTAAGTTGGCAGGGTATGCCCAGACGTGGGTCCCTTGCTCACTTTGCCACTGGATTCAAGCTAGCCTGGCTGATGACGGCTGATTAGCCAGAAACCGGTCCCAGGATGCTTGTTTCCGGTCCAGGGAAGACATGGCTTGGCGGTTCGGGCTGGACTGTTGCCATGAGGCACAGGGTCAGACTGATTTGCATATGGCCATGTCTGAACTGGGGTGGTGGAGTGAGCTAAAAATGATGATGGAAATTAACTCCGTCATGGGACACAAAAAAGCTGGGGAAACTCAGGCAATCCAAGGGCTTTGACCGCTGGGATGATATAGGCATATCAACCATTGGGGATCTATGGCAAAAGGGACATGTGCTACCCTTTGAGACATTGTGCCAACAATATGATCTGGCACCATCGGAACATTTCCGATATATGCAAATACGCCATGCATTAACAACGGCGCTGCCACCCGACACAGACCTCCCAGAGGCATCCCCGCTCTAGGACAGAATACTCACGGACTATATGCCATCAAAAGCGACGTCACTGACATATCGTAAGCTAATAAATAACCTACCTGACCCACTGGTGGCCTTGCGGGAGAAATGGTCCCATGAATGTGGAGACAGTGATGACTCGGAGTGGCAGGAGGCAATTACATCTCCAAAAGAAGTGGGCATCTCCTCACGTCTCCGCTTAGTGCAACTACGCATATTGCACAGGTCTTATTACACTAGAGACACATTGCATAAGATGAAACAGATTGCACACCCGTACTGCCTGTGGGGATGCGGTGAAGTAGGGACCTTCCATCACACAATATGTGACTGCCCAAGAATTACACACTACTGGGTTCAGGTGATGCGTACCATATCTCAATCAGAAGAACTTTCCATACTGCCGGACCCCAGGCGTTGCCTTCTAAATATATGGGAACCTAATGACCTCACACGCTCCGGGCAGGGCTGGATGACACTTGGTATGATGATAGCAAAGAGGAATATAGCGCAGAAATGGGGCGGGGCAGAGACACCTACACTAACGGCTTAGAAGCACGATATGGACGCTGCAATGATTTCAGAGCGGGCAGTGTTCTGCAATAGAGGCTGTCCCCGAAAATGGAGTAGGATTTGGGGGCATGGAATAAGTATAGAGGGAACATTTGTGAGCCACCCTCAGATAATGATAGTTCCAGCGCTGATACGGATTGATGCTTTGGAGCTAATGCACTTGCTGGCGGCCCATGTTATGATCAATGGAATGAGATGTACTTGTACTTGTGATATACTCATACTGGTTTCTGTTGATGAACTACTGTGCTTAAATTACTTTGTACTTATGCCGGGCAACGTGTTGCACTGTTTTCAAAATGCAAATAAAAATATTTTCAACAAAAAAAAATGATGATGGATTAAACCCAGATCAATTGACTGGGGGTCAGTGCTCGCAATGTTCAGCACTCCGTCCATCATCCCCTTCGGTTTTGCTTTGTTCGCCCTAAGTTGGCAGGGTATGCCCAGACGTGGGTCCCTTACTCACTTTGCCACTGGATTAAAGCTAGCCTGGCTGATGACGGCTGATTAGTCAGAAACCGGTCCCAGGTAGCTTGTTTCCGGTCCAGGAAAGACATGGCTTGGCGGTTCGGGCTGGACTGTTCCCATGAGGCACAGGGTCAGACTGATTTGCACATGGCCAGGTCTGAACTGGGGTGGCGAAGTGAGCTAAAAATGATGATGGATTAAACCCAGATCAGTTGACTGTGGGTGAGTGCTCGCAATGTTCAACACTCCGTCCATTATACCATTTGGTTTTGCAAGAGTGTTAACTTGTCAGGTTGAAATGGGAGTTTACAACTGCACACACAGGCTCTGCAGAGGCAGGCCTGATACATGTTTGAAGGGATACTTAAGTGGGTGGCACAATCAGAGCTGCAGGCACACTAGTAGTTTTTAACTTACAGGCCCTGGGCACATATAGTACTCTTTACTACAGATTTATAGGTACACAATTAAATATGCAATTGTGGGTAAACCACTGTTACCATATTTTGTGGAGTAAGCACATGCACCTTAGCACTGGTTAGCAGTGGCAAAGTGCCCAGAGTCCTAAAGCCATTATAAATGAGGTCGGAAAATAGGGAGGAGGAAGGCAAAACATTTGAGGGTGACCCTGCAGAAAGGGCCATTTCCAACACCCTGGCACTGTAGGAAACCCCTTTGTGTGTGGATGTGCATTTATTGAATGGGCAGCATGCCAGAACTCAGAATGAAGTCAGCCAATGGCTGAAGTGGGCTGATCCATTGCGCCATGATGCATACTGCAATGGGTGGAAGGAAAATGTGAATGGCACAACAACAGAATAATGGATTAGGACTGGCTGAAATCCCCATAAATAACTGGGTTAAACACATAGTTCTGGGAAAATCAAAAGATCTAACACCAGACCTAAAAAAGCCAGTCAATCAGGTATCGGCTGCCAGCTCTTGCCTTTGCTAATGCTTTTTTGTAAATCTTTATTATAACTTGATAGGGTTAAAAAGGTAAATAGAGATGTGTGGAAAGACAGAGAGAGTGAGATAGATAGATAGATAGATAGATAGATAGATAGATAGATAGATAGATAGATAGATAGATAGAGATTGAGATAAACGGCACAGCTATAATTAGTAATGTAGTAGTTAAATGTCTATATGGCACAACATACTAGTGCACTGAAAGCAAAATAGAAAGCCATCCCATCAGGACATACAGACTAAAGTGGTTTACAAGTTTAACTGTACTCCTCAGTTAAAATACTTCCCAGCATAAAATATAGCGATGTAGTTATACATGCACTTTATTGTGTGCACACTAAAAAAGTTGATAACTTTATAAGGAACAGTTTCAAATGGACACACTCTGGTATGCTGTGAAATAGCAGCAGTCAGATAAACAAATTGTACTCTAAAAGAAATTTACAACACCACTGGCAGGAGACAGGAACCTATAAAGGTGGAATGTGTTCATATAAAAATATGAAGAGCTGGTGGAAAGTGCCCTGCTTTCACATCAGGGTGAAAACACAAAGGCAACACCAAGGTAATAATGAAGTAAAAACAAAAACACTGGCTATGAAGGAACCTACCCTATGTGTGTATATACTCTTTGTGAAAGAGCAGAAGGCAGTTCAATCAAAGGGACGTTAGCCAGTGGCTGAAGTAGACAGACCCATTTTCCTATTGTGTATGCTGTAATAAGTGCCTAATTTGTAATATAATAAAAGCCAGTCAGAAGCACACAGCCAGTGGCAAATACCAAGGTTGCATAGTCTTGATTCTAGCTCATGCTTTCCAATCCATTAGCAGACACTCCCTGGCTCTTTTTCTGACTCATTCAAGTTCTTTTATCCCTGCTTACTTCCTTTGTCATTGTTTTATCGGCTTACTTTCCTCCTTTTGTATTTTTCTGTACTTTGCTTGGAAGCAAAGTATTTTTTTGAAAAATTAATACTGGTCCTCAAAAATGAGTGCTGGTGGGCCCCACCTGCGCCATCAGCTCAAGTTAAGCAGTGACTGTAAAGGGTGGAAGCAAAATGTGAAAGACACAACGACAGCCCAATGATTGAAGAAAGCTGGCCCGATGCCTCTCAAAGTAAGTACATTATACATACAATTTTAGTACCATTAAAAGGTCTTGCCTAATACCAGACTGAAAAACCTACAGTGGAACCTGATTGGATTTTTGAAAACTGGGCATTATTAGTAGTTGTATATAAAGTATGTAATTTATAACCTAATGTCCTTCAAGCTCACTCAATCCAATGAGTTTCAAAGGTCTGGATAGTTTTCCTTTTCAGGTCTCGCGCCTAGCGTTGCAGTGCGCAGCACTACCGTGCAGCGCGAGACAATTAGTAGGTAAAAATGGGGTTTCAGAAGCTGACCTAGGAATGGCACATGCACGAGCGTGTGCTTTTCCTTTTGTGGCACGCTATTGGGCTTTGCATGCGTGTTTTTTACCAAGAGAGCACGCAATAGGCCAAAGGCGGGAGCCTTGCTCCGCCCATGGCCTACTGGTGTCTATTACGCGCATCGGCTGTCATGTGGTTTCAATTATCGTGCCCAGACACGGACGCCATAATAGAAACCACATGGCTCGCAGTGGCACGCGCGTGTGCGCACCACTCTCGTGCCTGTTCTTTTCGGGGGGATCCATTTCCCAGGGAAGAAACTAAATGAAAGAAGCCTTGTTTTGTTCTGCATCACTTTCACACCTCCCAAGATAGCGATGTTTATAAAACAAAGTCTACCTATTTTTATGTGGTTGGCAGTCGGTGAAATCGTTAAGCTTCACAGCAGACAACATTCGTAGCATATACATTCTCACCCATGGAGGTTGCTTTGGTCAGCTCCTAGCTTCCTTCCAGAATCACCTGTAGCAGATACCCAGACTGTGTCCAATTCTTCGGAAGGCAGATCTGCTCTTTAAGTAAAGTTAACAGCAAGGGCTTTTCAAAATCTGCAGGAAGACAACGGCAACTGCAACAGGCACCACATTTTAGTGTTTTCAAGACCTGTTCTAAGTGAACAGGAGTAACCTTAATGATAGCAATGGGACTAGTGCTGATGAAAATTAAAATAGCGCTGATGATACCAATGGGACTAGTGCTCCTGACAACAATGAGAAGAGCACTGATGATAACAATGGGACTAGTGCTGATTCCAACAATGAGAATAGCACTGATGATAACAATGGGAGTAGTGTCCATGACAACAATGAGAATAGCACTGATAACCATGGGACTAGTGCCCTTGACAACAATGAGAATAGGGCTGATGATACCAATGGGACTAGTGCTCCTGACAACAATGAGGATAGCACTGATGATAACAATGGGACTAGTGCCAATGCCAATAATGAGAATAGCACTGATGATAACAATGGGACTAGTGCTGATGCCAACAATGATAATATCACTGATGATAACAATGGGACTATTGCTGATGCCAACAATGAGAATATCACTGATGATAACAATGGGACTATTGCTCATGACAGCAATGAGAATAGCACTGATGATAACAATGGGACTAGTGCTGATGCCAACAATGAGAATAGCACTGATGATAACAATGGGACTATTGCTCATGACAGCAATGAGAATAGCACTGATAACCATGGGAATAGTGCCCATGACAACAATGAGAATAGCACGGATGATAACAATGGGACTAGTGCCGATGCCAACAATGAGAATAGCACTGGTGATGACAATGGGACTAGTGTTGATGCCAACAATGAGAATAGCACTGATGATAACAATGGGACTATGGCTGATGACAGCAATGAGAATAGCACTGATGATAACAATGGGACTAGTGCTGATGCCAACAATGAGAATAGCACTGATGATAACAATGGGACTATTGCTCATGACAGCAATGAGAACAGCACTGATAACCATGGGACTAGTGCCCTCGACAACAATGAGAATAGCACGGATGATAACAATGGGACTAGTGTCGATGCCAACAATGAGAATAGCACTGATGATAACAATAGGACTATTGCTCATGACAGCAATGAGAATAGCACTGATAACCATGGGACTAGTGCCCATGACAACAATGAGAATAGCACTGATGATAACAATGGGACTAGTGCCGATACCAACAATGAGAATAGCACTGATAACCATGGGACTAGTGCCCATGGCAACAATGAGAATAGCTCTGATGATAACAATGGGACTAGTGGTGATGAAAACAATGGAAATAGCTCTGATGATAACAATGAGACTAGTGCTCATGACAACAATGAGAATAGCACTGATGATAACAGTCAGACTAGTGCTAACGAGAACAGTGAGAATAGCGCTGATGACAACAATGAGACTAGTGCTGATTACAACACTAATGACAACAACGAAAATAGCGCTGATGATAACAATGAGACTAGTGCCGATGACAACGAGACTAGTTCCGGTGACAACGAGACTAGTGCCGATGACAACAAGACTAGTGCCAATGAGAATGAGACTAGTGCCGATGACAACAAAAAGAATAGCGCTGATGATAACAGGACTAGTGCAGATGACAAAACTGCATGATTAAGAGACTGTTACTCAGGGTCCGCACTGCTCATTCATAGAAGACACAGTCCTAGACTCACATGCCTCTCATCAATGTGCACACTGGTCTTTAACCATATTCCTCCAACAGATTTTAGCACATTATTACAGGTTAATATGTTCCTTGTGAGGCCTCCTGACACCTGCCATTGGGATTTAAGTTCTGCCACTATGTTGATTATAATTCCAGTGCTGCAGCATTGTGCTTTTGGTAACACGAAGCCATCTCGTGCTTTACCTGTACTTGTTTGTTTTTGTGAGTAACTTTAAAAGAGTCAGTATGCGCTGTAGAAAGGGCTTTTTGGTAACAACAAGCATTTGCAATGCAATAGGTCTCGCATTTACGCGAGTTTGACCTATTGGCATTGTAAATGACAATGGCATTTATTTATGTTTCAAAAACCAAAACATAAATAAAAGGCAATGTCATTTACAATAAAAAATAGCTCAAACTCTCACAAATGCGAGACCTATTGCATTTCAAATGCTTGTTTTGACTATCATTGTAGTCATGGCAATATCTAAAATGTTGCTTCTCGATAATAAATGTAAAGTCATTGCAATACCTGCTTAATGTACTCACAAATCCTTTGAATTATTGCACATTAATATGCATTTTAAACATACTGACATCTTGTACTTCGATGGTGTACACTGAATATTTATGGTAGCCGTTCGAGTAGGCGTAGCCTCGTTTTCAAGCTGGCATAGACCAGCAAGAACTACAAGTTTAGTGGTCCCCTTTCTAACATAATCTATTGTAGGAAGTCTTCAAAGTCTTCTCACATTCTTCCCATGAGAAGAGCTAGGTGTCTGCTCGTTCTTCATTTGAAAAAATACTCTTGAGGAACGCAAGATTAACTACGGTGAAATGGAAATAGAGGTTGCATCACTGACATGGAAAACCTTCAGGGCTGTTACAGTCATTTTTTGATCTGGGCTACTATGGGCTTACCAAGGACTTACAGTATAGTGGGTTTAAGCCTGTTGATTGCTATTGGTTGGCTTTATTGTCACTGCCCAGCTGGATCCATCTTGTGTTTACCTCTTTCCCATCCTCTTGACTGGCTGACTTATGTGCTTCCACTGCTCACTTTGAGGGAATTATTTCTTCCTTTTTTGGTAAGCAACAGGCTAATTCATTTGTTGTTCGTATTCCATGGAAACTGCTTATTTATTTTTAAATAACTTTTTGGAGGGATAGTCATCAAATTGCTACCAGCCCCCACTTTAAAAAAGAGTGTTTTCACGCTACATTGTTTACATTTTTTATTTACAGTTTCAGTAAATTAAAAAATGCCACCTACATCACTCTTGGACTTGCCTACAAAATAATGCGGCGACAGGCTGCTGTGTCATTGCACCGTTTTTTTCTCTTTTTAGGTCTCGCCTGTCGATGCGCATGCGCATCGAGCTTGCGAGCCTATTGCGGCTTAAACAACTTTTAACTAAGAAGCAAGGAATCGTGGCGATTCCTTGCAGTGCCCGTGACTTTTAAGCTCAATGCGCATGTGCATTGAGCTTAAAAGCGCGTGCACAGCCGCAATCACCGTCAGCCGCATTCCTCCGACACCTTTTGAAGTGAAGCTTAGCTTCACTTCAAAGGCCCGGCTTCTTAACACCCACATGCCGCTCTCCCCGCTCCGCCCCCTCCCCTGCCCGCCTTGTGCATTTCTCCTACACCCCCTCCCCACAGCAATGCCCTCCGTCTGTTGTACAATCCACATGCCGCTCTCCCCGCTCCGCCCCCTCCCCTGAGTCATCCTGCCTGCCCAGACTTCTCCTCCCCCCTAATTACATCCCGCTTTCACTTGAAAGGGACCGCCAATGCTTGTTTCATTAGCTCCCAATCTCTCATTCTGTCATCTTCCCCCTCGTCCCTCCCCCCCCACCGGGTCTTTTCTTTCCTTTTAAGAAGGCCCGCAGTTCACTAATGGAAATGTGGCATTGCATGGCATTTTTAACATTTTGTGTGTTCGCGCGCACGCACCACTGGGATGTGCATCTTTGTATTGCAGAAATAAGCAGCAGATTTAGGGCATTCTTTCTGCAAAATAAGAAATTCCAATGGCAGTCTGACTTCATTATGTTTCTTGCGGGAGCCCCTTCTTTCGTTATGCCGTTCGGATTTCCCCAATATCTTGCACGCACAATCAGCAGGTTGCTTGTCAGAATGGTGTTATAAAGAATAACATTATCCCGGGGCCAATAGAGAAGAACCTTCAGATAGTTTAATATGCTATTTGACGGTATGAAAATTAACAAGGATAATCTTGTACAAAGGTACACCACATATTTGTACGCAAACAGACCTTCAATAATACTCACATGCGTGGGAATGCGCACATCAAGGCACAGGCCCATGCATGAGCACAGGTGCCTAAATAATTACATACATGCAAATAGACACGCACTCACATTTCTATAAACATGCACATTCATACATGCAGTCTCATATGCATACATTGCATTTCCATACCAAACACACATGCAAGCCCACACTGCACAATCACACGTGCACCCTCACAAACAGCCTTCTTCCTTCCTAAAACACAGCTTATTTTTGTGAATGGCTTTTTTTTATGCGTGTCTGTGGTGTTAAAAATGTCAGCATAGCATTCCCCATAGCTCCCCGTGACCCCCTCCCTCCCTCTTCTCTCCTCGCTCCATGTGCTCCCTCCTTCCACTCAGCATTGAACATGTGCCCCGGTGCCTTCAGAGGAAACCACGACTCTTCAATCTATTTAGAACAACGTCCGCTCATCTCATTCTACCTCTCCCTTCCCCCCACCCCGTGTTGGTCCGTCACCTCTTGTTTTCGGAGACAGTTATATGGCTGCAATAAAGCACAGCAGCAATGCCCCATTCTCAGCTCTTCACAGCGCACTCTCTAGCTGTGCTGTGACAAAAGGAGAAGGAAGGGCCCTCAGCCCAACCCCAGGGGGCAGCCACTTATCCTGATAGCGGGGCACTTACTGGGCAATAGTATCTCGTCCCAAGGGGATTTACAGAAATGAGGAATTAATGGCAGATAAGCACATGCAGCCTGCCAATTTCCGGTCCAATTGGACATCAAGGCCCCATATAGGCACAAAGCTTTACCGCACAAAGCTAGAAACTACTGCCCATGCAACGCCACTCACACATGCAACGCCACTCACACATGCAACGCCACTCACACATGCAACGCCACTCAACCACGCAACGCCACTCAACCACGCAACGCCACTCAACCACGCAACGCCACTCAACCACGCAACGCCACTCAACCACGCAACGCCACTCACATGCAACGCCACTCACACACGCAACGCCACTCACACACGCAACGCCACTCACACACGCAACGCCACTCACACATGCAACGCCACTCACACATGCAACGCCACTCACACACGCAGCGCCACTCAACAACGCAACGCCACTCACCCACGCAACGCCACTCACCCACGCAACGCCACTCACCCACGCAGCGCCACTCACCCACGCAGCACCACTCACACACGCAACGCCACTCACACACGCAATGCCACTCACACACGCAACGCCACTCACACACGCAACGCCACTCACACACGCAGCGCCACTCAACAACGCAACGCCACTCACCCACGCAACGCCACTCACCCACACAACGCCACTCACCCACGCAGCGCCACTCACCCATGCAGCGCCACTCACACACGCAACGCCACTCACACACGCAACGCCACTCACACACGCAACGCCACTCACACACGCAACGCCACTCACACACGCAACGCCACTCACACACTCAACGCCACTCACACACGCAACGCCACTCACACACGCAACGCCACTCACACACGCAACGCCACTCACACACGCAACGCCACTCATCCACTTAACGCCACTCATCCATTTGCAACACGAAAAATGTTAAACTCTTCTATTGCGAGACCTATTGCATTTTCAATGCTTGTTTTCTTTTGGACCCACCCCACTTTAAGCCCTGCCTACAGCCATGTTTGCAGGCCAATACACCAGATTTAGATGGGAGACTCCCAATTTCTGAAGCAAAAAAGTCCTTTATTTTAGCTGCCTCCCACCTACAATTGCCTTCTTCGGTATAAACTAATGGAGAAAATACATTATTTTTCCTTTTTCTAAATCTCCCACTTTAAAAATATTGCCATGCCAATTAGATGTACAGGAATGTAATTTATGAGTAAGGGTTGTTTAACTTCGATTTACTGGTTTTCGGTTTCTCTGTCCTGAGGTCAGTTCTTTAGAACATATTACTGGCTTTACCCCAGCCCTGAAGGTCTTTCGGAAGTTTGGGACAAACCCGTGGGAAAATTTCCAGGTTTCTATTTAGCCCCCGATGCTGGTATGAATCGTTTTGAAATTGCACAGGTTCTCTGATTGAAATCGCCCCTTCGGTGCTCACAGACAAGAACATCTCGTGCGGCCCAGGAATGTAAATGAGGGGACAGTGGAACTTGAAAATCAAGTTGAGGCGTCCCTGTGTACGTGACGGCAGTCAGAAGGATCACGTTCGTCTGAGAACAGCTGACTCATGGCCAAAAACATGGTCCATATTCCACGCTGTAATTACAGCGCTTCTTCTGATCTGAGCCCTCATGTTCGACTAGCGTATTTGGTCATATTTCCAGAACCACAGTATCAGTCCAACATCATCAGTCAAATCAATTGAGCAATGGTGAACTGCATGGAAGGAGTCTGTCTCGAGGGTAAGTACAGAATGGTGTAACCTCGAAGAGTTGGCGCTTAACCCTGATCGGAGGATGGAGAGGAGTGCTCCTTTCATCTTTTTGACCCTGTAGTCTGATTGCTCTCCCAGCCCATCGCATACATTCTAAGGTTCATACCGGTCACAAGTGTAATGGGTCAGTGGTCCTTGTAGTGTCCTGCCAGGACACAGTCTAGTTGTTGCAGTGTAACCCTACACTAAACACCCACCCACCACAGACGTCACTGGGTCAGGTGACGCTGTTAATAAAAGAGCCTGAGCGCACGTGCTCGAGGCCAGATCTGCGATCCCCTAACTGGTGTCCGTGTGTCCCATTCTTTGCACCATGTGGGCCTAAGGCCCAACACTACATTGGCGACGAGGCCGGTAGTGAAGCCACGCGTGCCACTGCCACATCATCCTGAGAAAAGGGGGAGAGAGCTGCCCGCCTGCAGGGCACCCCCCGTAGCAGGGCGCAGCAGCGCCGAGAAGCCGGTGGGCACGTCGGAGCCACGCAGCCTGCAGCGACCGTGAGGCCCACCGCACCAGCCTTCAAAGCCGAGCCGACCGGAGCCTACCCGCGTCGGCCGCCACCAACACGCACCTCCAGGGAAGAGCGGACCGCCCAGTGCCCACCTGAGACGGCCGCGAGGCAGAGACCCCCACCGGAGAGGTGCACCGGCTGGACAGAGCCCACCCGCCACGACCGCAGCCCAGGACCTGGCCCGTCGGCCGAAGGTGAGCCGGGAGCGGGAGGTGACTCCCCCCGGAAGACTGTGCACCAAAGCGGAGCCCACCCGCATGGCCTGCGTGCAACGCGGCCGAAAATAAACTCAAAACACGGCAAGACTCGCGGAGCCCACCCGCGGCCTGCCTGCAGCGCCCCCTCCCCCGCCGCGTGTGTGAAGGGCGGCGGAGGGGTGAAAGACCGTGCCAAAGAGCGCCCGCAGCGTGAGGGGAGCTGCCAGGCGCGTAACAACCGAAGCGGAGCCCACCCGCATGACCAGCGCGCCTCGCCGGGCGTGAGTGTGCCCCCAACGAACTTTAAATAAAGCACGACTCGCGGAGCCCACCCGCGGCCTGCCTGCTGCGTCCCCCGCCGCGTGTGTCCAGTGCGGCGGCGAGGGAATAAACTGTACGTGTAAGCAGGACCAGCGGAGCCCACCCGCGGCCTGCCTATAGTGTCTCCTGCCCCCGGCAGCCCCGCAGCGAGACACTGAAGACAAGCGGAACCTACCCGCTATCAGGAGAACTTTGCCCCACCGCGCAGCGAGTGAGCAGTGGAAAAGCAAAAGAAAAAAAAACCATGGGCGGCATACAGCCACGCAGAGCGGCAC
This sequence comes from Lissotriton helveticus, assembly GCF_964261635.1. NCBI lineage: Eukaryota > Metazoa > Chordata > Amphibia > Caudata > Salamandridae > Lissotriton > Lissotriton helveticus. The sequence goes on along the minus strand of NC_136073.1, from coordinate 598,392,211 downwards.
TGAACAAACCCCCTCCCGCGCAGCATGCAAATTAGGAAAGCTGCCATGGTGAGAAGAAGGCCGTGACAAGAAGCAGTGAGGCGGCCCGCCTTGTAATCAGGAGCCCAAATTACAAATGCCCCCATCGATCCAGAGATCCACAGCGCCCTGCTCAAGCCCCAGCGCAGCGCTGAAATAGGCAAGGGGAGCCGGTAAACCAAGCCACGAGTGAAAAGGGAGGCTGTGGCAGCAAGGGGACAGAGAGATGCGACCGCGTCTGGCCAGCACACAACTGCGGCTGTGAAAGTTACATTTGCACAAGGAAGCGAGCATGAGTGACTGCCTGTAGCTCCCAGCATAGGTGAAAGGAGCTGGAGCAGCGCGAGCCCTGTTCCTCCCCCTCCTTCTCTCTCACTAAAATGAGGCAGACTCACCACAAGGATCGGAGCCCTCCAGTCCTGCTCAGCTGACAAGCCCTCCAACGATCCTGACCCCCATGGAGAGCGAGTGCAAAGAGTCTGCAGGGACTGAAAGCTGTCCGACGTGTCCCAGCAGGAAAGTGAGGCCAGTGTGTAGGTAGGGAAGCAGCACCCATCACGAGTGTCCCTGCATGTTTCCTCTGCCCCAAGGGTTTCCTCCCTGGACAAAGCAACCGGCAGCACCACAAAACCGAGTGAGGGTCCAGGAGCATAGAAAAACGACCGTCATCTGCATTCGGACACCCTACACTGCCATCTAGTGGCACTTTTGAGCAACTGCACCCCACAATAAAGAAATTTACCACAGAACGAGGACGGACTAAAGCATTCAGGGACAATCAGGCAGAGACAGTCCCAGGTTACTGTGACCCACAACAAAAAGAACAAGCATTGCACAAACCCACGATGCAACAGACTGAGTAACGCCCCAAGGAAAGCATCCAATACCAAGCAGCAAGTAAATGCGCAACACAACGCAACCACAACTAGGATCTACTACCACGCAGCAAGTAAGTGCGCAACCACGCAGAAGACACCCGCACACCCCAGCAAAGGGTCTGCCGATGCCACTTCCAGCGCGACGTGGGAAAGAGGCACGAACGCCTCACCAAGCATCCAAGCACTGACAGAACGTCTGGAGGGAAACGCCTGCCAAGCACTGGAAGAATGTCCAGGGGAAACGACTGCCGAGAGCAAACGACGGAGAGAGCAGCGACGCCTTGTGGCCACAGGTGTTCACCGCAGCATCAACCACTCCCGCCAACGGTCCAAAGCAGCAAGTCCTTGACAACAGTCAAAGCAGCAAGTACCCAACGACTCGCAACAGGCGTCCATGAACCCTGAACAGTAAGTGCGCAGAAACGCGCCACACAGCAACAGGAGAATCTGTCCAAGCACATGGACACTGCCACGCCCGAATGACGCCACGTCAACATGCAACCTCCTGAACACATCAGGAGACCACGCAGAAATGCGCCAGAAGCACAGAACAGCGCCAGAACCTTCAGGAACGCGCCAACAGCACGGAACCGTGCCGCAAGAACGCAACAGGCGTCCAAGAACTCCACACCCGCACGCCAGGACCGCGCAGCACCGCGCCGGAACGTGCCAGGAATCAAGAGCGCCAAAGTGACGCTACACAGCGACACGCCAATGCCACGGGACAGCACACAAAGGTCCCCAACAGAGACAGCAATGTCTCGCAGCAACCGGAGCGCCATCGTCAGCACGCATGGCAGCATGCGCCAGAGTTGCACCAGGAGCGGTGACGCAACCCTCCTCCGCGCAGACAAAGCGCGCCAACGCCAACACACCGTGACGGTGAATAGCGACCCCAAAGAAAATAGCACAGCATGACAACTCATGCCCAATATGAAAGCCGACCACCCAGTCTGGTCACCAAGGAAAGAAAAGCAGCAACGGAGAAGATCGCGACAACTGGTCCAGTCAGACAAGAGAAGAACACCATGCCGGGAATCTATGCCCAGACCAGAAAGAAACAGGCGGAGTGCACGCCACCTGGGGAAGACTGGTCGGGAAGGCCAACGACAGCAAGAGGACCGAATAACGTCGCAAGAAGGAACATGGAAAGCAAGGGCGCGACGCCATAAAAGAGATTGAAGATACGACGACAGGTCTAGTCACCAAGCCAAGTGAAGACAGTGTCCTACCACATGGACAAGACCACGGGGACGACATGTAGAGGGCCCGCTACATGAAGAATCCTGGTTAGCGTGAGAAAGCAAGAAAGAAGACCGGACCGCGTCGAGGAAGTGAACGAAGAGGAAGAGTGGAGAATCACATCACTCCACAGAGGAGGAGAGAGGACTACAGCACACAGGAACATCGGTGCTGTCCAAGGAGCATCGTAACAATCAGCACACAGGAGCATCGGTGCTGTCCAAGGAACATCGCAACATCCGCGTGGATCCCAGTAATCCCTACAACCTGCATTCGAGGAGACCAACCACTGAAGAACTGCATGGGTGCCCCGTGAACCTGAAGCTTACCGAAGCTGAGCATACCCGAGCACTAGACAATCCACCCTTGTGGACTACACAAGACTCGACTGTGGCCATGTCCGAAGTTCGGCAGCGACCCGTACAGCCCACGCGATCAAGTGGCGGTCCAGGGGACAAGGGCCTCGGCCGCATATCCTGTGAGAGAGGAATCCGGATGGGAGAGGTGCAGCAGCGGCAGCTCCACGACAGGCAACAGGAAGCATGAAGGCCCCAGGTAATCACCTGGCACTGAGAAACAGTCTGTTGAAGACACTGAACCCATGTCCTAACGGCAAGACCATCCTGGCGGACGACATCAACACCCCCGAGGACATCATGAGAGACTTGGCGGTGAGTCCGTTGGCAGTTCGGCAGCGACGCCTTTGCGCGGCTCATGCGAAGCCCGCACGGCCCACCCGGTCCCGTTGTGTCCGACAAGAGGGTCCTCCCAGCGTCTCTAGTGAGAGAAGAGTCCAAGCAGGAGAGGCCAGTCTTCAAGGCTCCCGTGAGAGAGGAGTCTGGCAAGGAAGGCAAGTCGGAAGTTTACTTGGCCGGACGGAGATGTGAAGGCATCAAGATCAGCAAATCCAAAGAAAGACCACTCGTGACATAGTCGTCTCCTACAACCAACAAGCGTTGTCATCCACTGGACTTGGAACACCTGCGAGACCCCTCAAGGGTCACACCCATCCTGCTCCCAATGCTCCAAGTGATGAACACTGTACATAAGCGTCAACACAGCAAGACACGGATGATCTGAAGTGCACCGCCAAGGTGAAGCTCATCTGACTGACTTTGTAATTTTGGAACTTTCAACATTCTCCCAGCTGATCGCCTGAAGAGGATCTGTTGGGGCTATCAAATGTTATTGTTCTGTTTTTCTTGCAGGTCGGACATTCACTTTTCCTTTCATTAAAGTTGGGGAGGAATGTAGTGTCCTGCCAGGACACAGTCTAGTTGTTGCAGTGTAACCCTACACTAAACACCCACCCACCACAGACGTCACTGGGTCAGGTGACGCTGTTAATAAAAGAGCCTGAGCGCACGTGCTCGAGGCCAGATCTGCGATCCCCTAACTGGTGTCCGTGTGTCCCATTCTTTGCACCATGTGGGCCTAAGGCCCAACACTACAGTCCTGTGCTCTGGCCTCCATGGCAGATGTCATGGGCATGTCATCCGCAGGCCAGGCGTAGTCTGCGGGGTAGAATAAAAGGGTAGGACCTGCACGTGGGTCAATTCCCAAGACGAAGTATCTGAGTGTGTCTCCAGTTAATGTTTGCTCCCCGACCCCTAACAGTATTGTAGGCCTAACTGTGTGTCCCGACATTGCCACTGCTGAAACACAACAGGCGACAAGTGGGCGAGACCCTCGTTTTTACCTCCGCTACCCGACCGGCGTGTGCTGTGGCCCCACGCTGTTCGCCAGAGGGCCCGCAGCAGCTCCTGCGGTGTCTATGGTGCAGAGTCTGACAGCCTACAAGGGTGAGTGCGCCCAGCTGCCTCAACAACGCTCCCCATGCGCCCAGCTGCCACGCACAGACACCCGGCGATGCCCTAAGCTCTCTCCTGTCTCTGCAAGACTGGCCCTGCACGCGTGTGTGACCGCGCCACCTGCAGGTCGACTCCAACCACCGTGGGGGAGGAGCAGCCCAGTGCATCGGCAGCCCCGCATGGAGAGTGCATGAACGAACACTCCGGCCCGCTGCAAGCGCTGGAAAGGTGAGCGGCAGCATCTGAAGAGGCCCACTAAACATGGGGGCTTGGAGGGAGAACAAGTGGTGCCTGTAGTGCACTGGAAGGGGGAAAAAACCAACACCAAAGTACGACACCGGCACAAGAAAGAGAGAGAGAGAGAAGGAAAAGAAAAGATATATAAATAAATAAAAGGGGACACTGAGTGAAGACATCAGAAAGTAGGGTGACCAACTGGCATTGGTGCAAATTCAGGATGGTGAGGGTAAAAATTCAGGACAAAGGGTCAAAATTCAGGACACAAATTCAGGACAGGAGGTCAAAATTCAGGACAAAACTTCAGGACAATAAGTACGTTTTACAGACACATCAGAGGTCGCGCAATAGTATATAATTAAGCCCAGCCATTTCCAAACATATTCAACCCGTTGCAAACCTATCCATCATGTATCCTTCCATCTATCATTTCACTCATCCATCCACCCACCCTTTCACCCTATCCATCTGTACACTTATCCATCCACTCTTCATCCCATCCATCCATTCACTCATCCATCCAGCCATTTACCCTTTCACCAATCCAGCCATCCTTTCACTTACTAATCCTTCCACCCATCCACTCTTTGTAGTCATCATCCATCCTCCCTTTCTCTCTCCATCGACCCTTTCACTTAGCCATCCTTCCTTCCATCCATCCATCCATCCATCTATCCACCCATCTACTCATTCACTCATGAACCTATCCATTGACCCTATCACTCATCCATCTATCATTTCACTCCTTCACACATCTATTCATCCTTTTGTCCATCTACCCTCCCTTTCACTCACACATCCATCCTTACATCCACCCTTTCACTCATACGTTCATTCATTCAACCTTGCACTTATCAATCCATCAATCCATCCATCATTTCACTCATCCACCCACCCACCCACCATCCACCCACCCACTCATCCATCTTTTCACTCACCCACCATCCAATCCACTCATCCATCCTTTCACCCACCCACTCATCCATCCTTTCACCCACCCACTCATCATCCATCCTTTCACCCACCCACTCATCATCCATCCATCCATCCTTTCACCCACCCACTCATCATCCACCCATCCATCCTTTCGCCCACTCTTCATCCATCCATCCTTTCACCCACCCACTCATCATCCATCCATCCTTCTACCCACCCACTCATCATCCATCCATCCATCCTTTCACCCACCCACTCTCCATCCATCCATCCATCCTTTCACCCACTCACTCATAATCCATCCAGCCATCCTTTCACCCACCCATCCATCCATCCTTCCCCTCCATCCATCCCCTCATCCATCCATCCATCCATCCCCTCATCCACCCATCTATCCTTCCCCTCATCCATCCATCCATCCTTCCCCTCATCCATCCATCCATCCTTCCCCTCATCCATCCATCCATCCCCTCATCCATCCATCCATCCCTCCTTCCCTCATCCATCCATCCTTCCTTCCCCTCATCCATCCATCCTTCCTTCCCCTCATCCATCCATCCTTCCCCTCATCCATCCATCCTTCCCCTCATCCATCCATCCTTCCCCTCATCCAGCCTTCCTTCCCCTCATCCAGCCTTCCTTCCCCTCATCCAGCCTTCCTTCCCCTCATCCATCCTTCCTTCCCCTCGTCCATCCTTCCTTCCCCTCATCCATCCTTCCTTCCCCTCATCCATCCTTCCTTCCCCTCATCCATCCATCCATCCATCATCCATCCTTCCCCTCACCCATCCATCCATCCTTCCCCTCACCCATCCATCCATCCATCCTTCCCCTCCATCCATCCCCTCATCCATCCATCCTTCCCCTCATCCATCCTTCCCCTCATCCATCCATCCTTCCTTCCTTCCTTCTCCTCATCCATCCTTCCTTCCTTCCCCTCTTCCATCCATCCATCCCCTCATCCATCCATCCTTTCATCCATCATCCATCCTTCCCCTCAGCCATCCATTTATCCTTCCCCTCATCCTTCCCCTCCATCCATCCATCCATCCATCCATCCATCCATCCATCCATCCCCTCATCCATCCATCCTTCCCCTCATCCATCTTCCCCTCGTCAATCATCCAGCTACCCTTCCACCCATACATCCAGCTATTTACATTTTCTCTCATCCATCCTTCCCCTCAATCAATCCATCCATCCTCTCTCATTATCCATTTATTCAATCTTTCATTTATCCATTAACCCTTTCACTAATTCATCCAGCCATCCACCCATCCCATTCACTTACTTACTCGCCCACCTTTCCATATTAGTTTGAGCTGAGCCCTTTTGAGAAGAGGCCCATCAGGAACTTCACCCTCGCTGCAGCAGCCATTCCAGGACTGGGACAGAAGCCACCCAGGGCGGAGACAGAATCGACCACAGGGGGGGACAGGAGCCATCACAGGCAGGGGGAGCGGGGGCGGATCCAGGATCCACCACAGTGGGGGGACAGAAGCCATCACAGGGGGGGGGGGGAACCGGAGCCATCACAGGCGGGGGTGAGGGGTGACAGGAGCTATCACAGGGGGGGGGGGCAGGATCCACCAGGGTGGGCACAGGGGTGGGCATGCAGTATTCTCGTATCATCTTGGGCTCCTCGCCCCCTCCTGCACAAGACAACAAGACAGGCTCTCTGTCCAAAATACCATCCCCCACTGTGATGTATAGTACTTACAGGAGATACTCTAAGAGAACTGGTTTAACTGATTGTCCTCCATATTTTGTTAATCAGTGTGGGTGTGATTGTGCCATTTCTTAATTTTATTACATTATAGACTGCATGTTTGAAGAACCAAGGTTTACTTACAATTTAGTGACAGTAATTAAGCTCTGCCTTGGTGTAATCGGGGCCGGTTCTAGGATGTTTGGGGTCCTGGGTAGAAATGGAATGTGTGAGGCCCCTCTAAATTGCAGAGCGCATTCAGGGCTGTTTGCATCTGAATAGATGGCTCTGCCCCTGAACCTGCAACCGCTCCCTCTCAATCACCTTCAAGCACCTCTTAACAGCTCATCACTGGCTGAAGGTGTGAGGGCTGCCATCCCGCTGTGCCTCTCCAATGCTGCCGGGTGTCTGAGCTTTGGAACAGCATCGGAGTTAAAGAGGGAGGCGGGTGGAAGCTGTGCCCGGTTAAAATTACGGACAAATGGCGTCCGTTAAAGAATCCTTCACGGACAACGGACAGACAGCCAAAATTACGGACTGTCCGTGAAATTTACGGACGGTTGGTCACCCTATCAGAAAGGGAAGATGAACACCCCATCAGACACAAAAAGGGCACAAAGGAAAAGAAAAAAAAGAGTTCAAGAGGGGAGGAGGAAGACACAAACAGGGAGAAAAGCGAAGGGAGCAAAAGGAAGGACACCATCCAACAGAAGCATGGCTGATGAGGACCAGGCACAGGCCCAAAAAAGAGCCCCCAGTGAAACACACACTCACTGGAGTGCTGCCACCTTTCAGTGAGCTGGAAGACCGGGCGACAGCATCCCCGAGGTAATAGATCTGGATAGAACGGCTAATCAACTACTTTGTAGCCACAAGGGAGAACGATGGGGCGGTGAAAAGGTTGTTGCTTCTCCACTATGCCAGAGAGGAAATATTGAAGTTGTTAAAACACCTGCCAAACACAGGCATCACCACGGACTATGACGCTGCGTTGCGGCTCTAAATGCACATTTCGACCCCCAAATCAACCCCGATTTTGAACGATTCAAGCTACGCCAAGCATGCCAATGGGAAGGGGAGACGATCGATGCGTTCTACGCTCACCTGCGCGAGCTGGCTCGCACGTACACGTCGGATGATTAGCCAAAGGAAATAAAGGCCCAGATGATCCAAGGTGCCGGGACGAGAGGCTAAGAGGCCTCATCTTGCGCCAAGCACAAATCGCCCTGGTGGGTATCCTCAAACTGGCGAGGACCCACGACCTGTCCACTGCAAGAGCAAGCGAGATAGACCAGGCCCTCACGATGACTCAGGAAAGACCAAGGACCATCAAAACGGAGTGCGCTGACCCTCTCCGATCGAAGACGCGGACTGACACACCCAAGAAAACAAGGCCCGAACTGTCCAAGACACGGTGTGGATACTGTGGGCATGAACCACATGCGACAAAGGACTGCCCAGGGTAAAACCTGCGCAAATTGTGGGAATCCTAACCACTTTGCCGGAGTGTGCAGGAGACGAAACCGAGCCCGAGACAGCCGATGACAAAGCCCACCCTCATGAGCAGTGCGGAAGCTATCCATAGCAGATTCTGCACAGAGGGAAGAACCACAACGAACCAGCCGAAGATATCAAGGGCCGGAAGACTCGTCTACAGAGGAAGAGGAATTGGAGATATACCTCATCTCGTTCACCCGGGAACTCAAGCGCCGCAGAAGGCTGCAACCACATGTGTAGTCAGGATTGCAGGATCAGAGGTGAGAGTGTGGGGGGCGTCCGTAAACGTGATGGGTCTCCAGCAGTACAGGCGCCTCCAACCCAGACCACCGACCACCCTGTCCCGGACAAAGATATTCGCCTATGGGAGCCAAACCCCACTGCCACTCAGAGGAAAGATATCGGTCAGGTCGGAAGACCAGTAGGTCATAACCATCATCCATGTCATAGACCGATAAGCGGAGACCCTAATCAGCAGTCACACTGCGGAAGGCCTTGGTTTCGTATCATGTGCCAGTCGACGAGATACTGGACCAGTTTCCGGAACTCTTCCAAGGACTAGCACACATTAAGTGCAACCCCTTCAAACTACACATTGACAAGACTATCACCCGTTGCACGCCATCTGCGTGTCCCCTTCCACCTAAGGTCCCTAGTGGAAAAATAACTTGAATAGCTTGAAAAACAAGGGGTGATCGAGAAGGTCTCGTGACCAACGCCATGGGTGTCCCCAATGGTCATCGCGGCGAAGCCAAAACAACCGGGAGCCATACGCCTCTGCATAGAGATGGGGCTACCCAACCGGGCAACCAGGAGAGAACGCCACATACCACCGACCATGGATGACATAATTGCAGACATCAATGGACCGAGGTGATTTTCAAAGATAGATCTTGACGCTGGGTATCCCCAACTGCCCTAGCTGGAAGAAAGCAGCCACATTACAATTTTCAGTACCCACCTGGGATTGCGTTGTTACAAACGATTGAACTTTGGAATATCCTCCGCCGCAGAGGTGTTCCAGAACACTATCCACAAGATGTTGTCTGGTTTGCCGGGGGTGATAAACAACAGCGACGACATCCTGATCCACTCTGGCACTGCCGCTGACCACCACAGACATCTGAGGAACACCCTGCTATGCCTCAGTGAACATGGCGACACTCCACAAAGAAAAGTGTCAGTTCTTTCAACCATCTATAGAGTTCTTCGGATACGTGTTCAACCATGAGGACATCCAGGTGGACCCGAAGAAGTCTCAGGCCATCCGAAACGCCCCAGCACCAACCACGCCCACCGAAGTGAGGAGTTTTCTTGGCATGGCCACCTATTGTGGGAGGTTCATCCCCGATCTCGCAACCAGCGCCGAGCCACTGAGTGCTCTCACAAAAGTGGAACTGGGGACCGCAGGAAGAGGAGGCGTTTCAGAGCATCAAGGACACACTGCTGGGAGAAGCCACACTCGCCTATTTCGATCCTGGCAAATCACACAGAATTGCTGGTAGATGCCAGACCTGGTAGGGCTGGGAGCCATGTGCGCCCAGGAACAACAGCCAGGCCGGTAGGCAGCTCTGTCATTTACCAGCAAATCTTTGACCCCCACTAAAGCAAGGCACACTCAAATCGAGCGAGAGGTACTTGTGATAAAATGAGCCTGCAACCATTTCCATCTGTACCTGATGGGCCAGCCATTTACCGTGGTGACAGACCACCAGCCTCTGGTTCCCCTTTTCAAAGGGTCAGCCCCTCACCCACCTTCCCAAATTAAACGATGGTCAGTACAACTCCAGCCCTACCAGATGGAGGTAGTCTACTGACCTGGGGTGAAGAACCCAGCTGACTTCCTGTCCCGACACTCGGCCCCCAGGGAAGAGACGGATGGCCTCGAGGAGTCAGAACAGTACATAAGAATGATTTCTGTTGCGGCATGCCACCAGGCGATTACGCTCGAAGATATCAAGAAAGCAGCTGAGCAAGACCCCATATACACCTGGACTCTTCAAGTGGTCCAAGAAGGGTCATGATAGACGTACCTCCAGCGAGCCAACACGTGGGCACCGGAGGACCGGGAGTAGCTTACAAAAATATGGAGGGTGCAGAGCGAACTGAGCGCCACGCCAGAGGGAAAACTCCTGCGAGGCCCGAGGCTGGTAATACGTCAAGCTTTGAGGCAACGAGCAACTCAACTGGCCCATGGGGGTCACAAAGGAATGACTAAAATGAAAGCATGAATGAGAGAAAAGGCCTGGTTTAGTGAACTCAAAACAATGGTTGAGGACCTAGCACGTCGCTGCCCTGCTTGTCAGATGACAAGCGCACCCGAGCTGCCAACAAATGGTAATCACAGAAGAGGCCTGCACCATCTCATGGTCGATAATAAGCATAGACTTTGGGAGCTTCCCCGGAGGGAAGCACACACTCGTCCTCATAGATGCATACTCCAAGTACCCCCATAGTGGAACCAGTCCTGTCGACCACCTTCGCAAAGGTGGCACCAGTCCTAGAGAAAGTGTTTGCCACATTTGGCTTCCCGACTGAGATCTGAAGTGACAACGGACCACTGTTTCAGGGGACGGAATTCGCCACATTCCTCGATCAGCGCTGGATCCATCACCAACAAATCACAACACAATGGCCCCAAGCCAATGGAGACGTGGAAAGGTTCATGAGGACATTGAATAAAGTGCTGCGCATTGCCAGTGTGGAACAAGCAGACCCCGAACAGCGCCTCCACAAGTAGTTTGGGAGAGAATACAGGAGTACCCCACACTTCATGATGCTCCGGAACCCCTGGGCCCTCATGTTCAAAGGGCCACGGAGAGACCTGATCCCTACATGCCCGGGGTGGACACCCCTGCCTCATGACGTCCAGGAAAACCAAGCGAGGCAAGAACGGCAGAACCACTGAGCGAGCGAGCGTCCGATGCCACGCCACACCCAGGAGCGACATTCATACTTAGATCGCCAGCCCGTAGGGACGTTTCCACGAACCGGGCACCTGGACAGTAGTTACCAATAATGGCACCATGTCACAGCCTGGAAAGGGAGTAAGGAAATATCTTGGAATATCTCCTGGTTTAAAGAGGCCCCGTCAGTGTCCTCAGAATCAGACCCTCAGAACCTGCCAAGCCCGGACGGGGTCACCCCATGCCGAATGGAAGAAGAAACCAACACCTCAAATTCTTCTCCATCAGGGGTGGTGCTTCCGGATACGCTGACAAATTTGCTGCAAACATGCCAACCATCCATCTGAGGTCACCAACATAGCTACAGCCTGCAACCCAACCCCCGACCCGATCAGCACTTTCAGGACTTTGTGTGTTGAACTCTCAAAGACTGATGCCAGGGCACCACCATTGTTTGCTGGACTTTCGAAGCCGAGTTCAAAGATCCAAGTTGGGGAAGGTTGTAATGGGTCAGTGGTCCTGTGCTCCGGCCAGCATGCCTGATGTTATGTGCATGTGATCCGAAGGCCAGGCGTGGCCTGGGGGTAGAATAAAAGGTGAGGACCTGCATGTGGGTCAACTCCCGAGACGAAGTATCTGAGTGTGTCTTTAGTTAATGTTTCCTCCCTGACCCCTACCAGTATTGCAGGCATACCTGCATGTCCCGACATTGCCACTGTTGGGACACAACAAAAGGGCATGCATCCTCCTCCTGCCGGGCCATAACTGCAATGATGCATGGTTCAGACAGGGTGAAAAGAAGTCGCAGACAACTAAGAGGTCCTAATAGTATATTCACACAATAGACAGCACATAGTCCGGCAGCAACTGCCGAGATCTGGACTCTCCCACAGCTTGTCCACAACATTGTCTCCATGTTTCAAGTCCCCTTTATTATAGTCGAACTCAATACACACCCTTACTTTAATAACAATATAAATTATTAAATTAACAGAAACAACATGCAAAACAACACCACACTGGGTCTAGTGTGCAACAGTCAAAAACTAAAAACAAAGTCATATGTGGCACAACAGGACGTTAGATGAGAACACATTTATATGAAACAGAAAAAAGTGAATTCCCATACTGAGCGATGTAGGACCCACATCCCATGGTATGTGTTACATTTCATAATCCCTAAACCTCAGAGGGATTGACTTGGATCTATACAGTCCTTGTAATCAACTCCCGTCAATACTCAATACAGGATTCCTTCCCCCATTTACACCAAATTTCTCACACACATATACAAATTTGAAATCGTGCACAACTGACACCATGCACATATTACACACTTTGCCATTTTTTAGTACCACCAAGTGATCCTTAACTTCTTTGACCTATACCTGTGCAGAAAAATGTGAAAGACACTTTTGGACATGGGTAGGTTTTTTAATCATTACCCAATCTCCAGGTTTGACTTATAATTCTCTAAATGATTTTCTCCCTACTGTACTATACATCCTTTGCACTATGCTCCTCACATCCGCCACTCCTTCTATCTTGCCCATATTCACCACTTTCATGCCCATCCATTCCCTTGTTCAATCTGGAACCGGCCAACTGCGCCCTTAACAAGGTAAACAGTGAAACCCCTGTGGTTTTCATGTCTCAGAGCATGCCCTTACTCGCTGCCTTCCCAATCCAGACCATTCACCAATCCCAAATGCAACTGATCTTTGATCATACAATTCACCCTCTCTACCAAATCGTTTTTGCAGGGGTGATTTAGGGAAGTCCTAACATGTTTGATGCCAGCAGTCTCCTGGAACTTGCACATATCTCTTGATACCAACTGAGTGCCATTCTCCGTCACCATCTCTTTCAGCTACCCCTTTCTGATGAAAATCTCCTGGGAAAATTCCTTGACAATATTAGTGCTGACATGTTCGACAAATTTGATCTCGGGCGATCTAGACAAGTAGGCAATTAAAACAAGGACATATTTAGGTGAACTTCCCAGGACCCCGAATGGCCCTGAAACATCAATTGTCAGAAATCATTCACTCAAAAGAAGTAATGGGACTTGGTGAGCTGACTTTGGTCTTGTCACTTAGTACACACACGCACGCATGCATAACATTCACTGACACAATAGTCCACAGCCTTATCAATCTCAGGCCACCAGAAATCTTTGCTCACTCTGTGTTTTATGGCACATATACCTACATCACCATCGTGAGTGAGTTTCAACACCTTGTCACAAAACCCTTCAGGAACCACCAAAAGTCAACATCTCTGTAATATTCCATCAGTTAATGGTAATTCCTCAGGAATTCTTCTGTACGGAACCAAATTACCTTCCATGCCCTTCGAATTTTACCAAGGTCCAGTTATAAACTTCATGACCTCTTCTATCTCATTATCACTTTCCACTGCCTCACTCCATTCTTCTTCCAACAATGCCCCATTCATTACAATATCCACTGGGTTAATTTGCCCACCTTGGATTTGGTGCTGGTAGCAATGTGTTTCCACGGAAAAGAAGTCCCATGCAAGTAAGTGACCTTCAAAGTTTATTCACCCAACCAACAGCAATTGCAGTGATCAGAGCTCTTGAACCCATACCCCCAACATTCTATCCCCGCATTCCAAGACACCTTTATAGCCGGACCTTACAGACAGCCAGAAACAGAGCGCCTGTCAGGAGCCGTAAATGGAGCCGTGAATGGAGCAATACACTGGGCGGAGTTCATTATCTGGTAAGCCCGGGAGGCGATCCAGTCTGACCGTGAAGCGGTGTGTGGAAATGCATGCACCTGTCTGAAGTTACTGAGGGCCTGGTATCCTAAGGTGTTTTTTGCACATGTTATTTTATGTTAAAAAATATTTGTAAAGCACGCGTACACCACACGGTTTCTTGGCCCTAGGCTCAAGGGAGTACTGCCGCTAAGTGATTAATTCATAAGCCTGGCGAAATAGCCAGGTCTTAAACAGTTTCCTAAATGGGGGGTGTGATGTCGTCAATCTGATGTCCAAAGCAAGAGAGTTCCAGAATTGAGGAGCAAAGATCGCGAATCTTGGTCCTCCCAGTTTCTTGCATTTAAAAGATGGAGTAGCTAAGGAATCCAAATGGGAAGACCTAAGATCCTGAGTGAAGATATACCTCTGGACTCGAGTAGAAATGAAAAAGGGGCAGTTGTCATGGAGTACTTTAATGGTGAGGTATCCCAACTTGAACGCACTTCGTTCGACAACCGGGAGCCAATGTAACTTTTTTCATAAGAGGGGTGGCAGGCTGCCATCTTGGCTGGTGATAGATTAATCAAGGCGCCTGGTTTTGCACCAGTTGAAGTCTTTTTTATTGATAGGCCAGTATACCAAAGTAAAGTGAGTTAGCGTAGTAGATGTGGGAAATGACTACGGCTAAAACTACTTGGGTAAGAGCTTTAGGAGTAGGGAATCTGCTAATCTTCCTAATCTCCCAGAGCTGAATGAAGCAGGTAGAAACCACCGTCCCAATCTGAGATTTCATGGACAAGTCACAGTCAATAGCGATACCAAGGCTTTTAGTTGATAGGGATGGTAGGGGAGGGTTTCCCAACTCAGTCGTCCAAAAATTAGAATACCGGGAGTTTGGGGGCCCTCCAATTAAGATAAGCTCCGTTGCATCTGGGTGTAATTTCAAGTGGTTACTGGTCATCCAGCTACTTATATGTCGCATGTTAGATTGGAAGTTAGTGACGGAGGCAGCAGGTTTGTCTATATCAAAGATCAGTTGAAGATCGTCAGCATAGTTGAAAGTGCATAACTTCCTTTCGCCTAAGGATTGAATTAGAGCATATAGGTACAAATTGAAACAGTGTGGTAACAGGGAAGAGCCCTGTGGCACCCCACATGCCAATCTGACTTTAGAGGCAGAGACTTGGGCGAGGCAACCCTGCCATCAGTTTACAAACTGATATCCTAAAGAGTTGCTTCCCAAAATGCTCATTCGTAAGGCATCACAAAAACTTCTGCCTCACTAATATCTATGTGGCAAGAGTATTATTACAACCTGTGAATGGCTATGAATGCAGGGATGGAAGCGTGCGAGTGGAGACGACATCCGTCTCTGCATTCACTATCACAGAATGCTGACATTGTTTAAAGCAGCTGTCGCCCCTTAGGGGACTCATAGAATGTTTTAACCAATAAATGTTGGCAAGCAGTGAATGACATTGGGGTGAGAATACAGTGGTCATCTGCACGACAGTGATCTTGATAGATCGCCATGTTGTTTTGAAATTTTGCAGGGGTGCACCATAATCCCAAGTAGTCAGCACCCACATATTTAGAGGACCATGTTATTGTGTGATTTTAAATTGTAGTACTAGGCCGGGGATC
This sequence comes from Lissotriton helveticus, assembly GCF_964261635.1. Classification (NCBI taxonomy): domain Eukaryota; kingdom Metazoa; phylum Chordata; class Amphibia; order Caudata; family Salamandridae; genus Lissotriton; species Lissotriton helveticus. The sequence goes on along the minus strand of NC_136073.1, from coordinate 598,376,610 downwards.
AGTGCAGTATGTAGTTGTGTGCTTATATTGTTTAAAGAATTAATGTAGTGCCAGGTTCGAGAATATGCCGTAAGTAACGTAGAAATATTGCTTTGTGTTTAAAAAGTTGAATTAGATTGACCGTGTCATATTAAAAGTTGCACGTATAGGTTGCCTATTAAGGAAATGCGTGATGTTCTAACATGAAAAGGAATAATGTTTAGAAATTTAATTAAATATTGCTTCAGAATGGTTTAAATGTAATGCTTATGTTGTATTTGAAATGCATTTAAAAGTGTAAAGGTCTGAGACAAGAAATTGCCAGCAGAGGCCTTACTGTAGTTTTCTTAGCATAACTAGAAAGGCAGGGTTGAATATTTCCTTGGGAAAAGGCTCCTGTTTGCAGTTGAATTTTGAAATATTACTTACAGTGTGTACAGGATTGTTTCCCATGCATTTCTCTTGCAGGTGCAAGGCCATGTAGCTCGTTGGGTAGAATAATTCATTGTTTTAGGAGCTAGGTTGGGAGGAGTGAGAACGAAGGGAGTCTACTGGTATGCGAAGCTGCAACATTTGGCGAAGAAGGTGCCTGGGACCCAAGGACACAGCAACGGTTTTGGAAGAAGATGGATCTGCGCTGGAAAAGTACAAGGGGCTGCACCTGCCTGAAGGAGGTGTGCTATGGGCGTGTTTACTGTCTTGGGATTTTGTATTAGGGAAAGTGCCCCGAGGGAGGAGAGTCAGTCGTAATTGGAGTTAGGGTTAGAGTCAGTTGGAGTCAGACTGGGTCCTGTCTAAGGCAGTCCAATTGGAAATGCAGTTAGACAGCAGCCTCAGTGGGAGCTAGGCAGGAGAAATTAAGGAGCATCTTAGAACGAGCTCGGTAGCTTGGGCTACTTACCTGGAAAAAATGAATGGGCTTCTTAGGGAGCCTTCACAGCTGACACCTTTTTCTCTTGCCTGGGAGTTATGCTAAGTAGGGATGTCATCCTAGAGTTAGTGTAGGGATAGACTAATCTTTTCTTTCCCTTTGGAGCAGATGCAGTCAAGACTTCCAGTGGTAACCGTTATTGCTTGTCTAATGCTTCTTGAACTTACATTGCTCTTTATTCTGAGTCGTCTGAGACTCCTGCGTAGGATTATGTTTGTATTAGTGCCAGTTTATTTCTTGCACCTCTTGCTGAGGTGCTTGTATGCAGTTATTTATGGCTTTGTAATAAATCTTTAAACTTTACTTCGTAGTCATTGGTCCTTTGGATTGAGATTTATCTGGTCTTTGGAAAATTGTCATAAGTATGAAACTAGAGAATTTCCCTTTACACTTCTTTGCAGACTAAAGAGATCCAGTCGCCCAGGGATTCTAAGGATTGGTAAGGAAAAATCTTTATGAGAATCCCAGCGTCATCAATCTCCAAGACCAATGTCCCCTACCCTGATGACATACAAACATGTTAGACAGTGGGAAGCTTCCCCTTTACGGAGTCAGTGCCAGGAACTGCAATTTAAGTCTTTTTACCTCAGAACTTTTGTGGTGACCATGACACTGAGACTATTTTCATCAGTCCTGTACAATTACTGTGCGTGAAGAGCTCTGTGCTACATTTAGAACTCTTACCTCAAGTCCTCACACGTGGGATGCATCTTTATCGAGCACAAGTCTGTCATGCTCCAATGGAGGCTTTACCTAAAGTCTGTTATACATGCAACTCTGCCTGCTCACAGTGGGGAAGGAAGTGTGATTCCCAAATAGCGGGAGGTCGCAGCCTGTGCATGGTGCTCCCGACCCCTGGAAAAGCCATGGTTTTGGAATCTCGGGAGGAACAAAGCAACGCATCTCAACTCAGGTAGAAAGAATGATGGACCCAAGGAGAAGCCAGGATGATTGACAGGGTCAGCTGTGAACTGATTGGTGCACTGTGCAGGGAATAATATGTACAGAAGGTCTGTACATTTGCAGACAGTTGAGTTCATCACTATCCTGCGAGCACAGAGTGAGTAGACCACAGCGAGGACACTTGCAGCAGCCATGCGGGGCCCTTACAGTGCCAAAACTAGTGTGGATGGCAGGGTACAGAGCTCTCCCCTTTGGAAGGACCACAGATAGAGTGGGGCACCACTAGGAAGATGGCCTGCGCTCCTAGAGTCAAAGAAGCTGCTTGCCTGACACTGTATATGGCTGTGCCTCAAGCAAACCGACTATCTAAGACTGTCCATGTTGGTAAGTTACCAGAGTATGGAGGCCAAAATATTGTCTGATAAAAATATTGTGTCCTAAATTTTGTTTAAAAATGATTACCCCATTGGAGTAAATAAAATTAATTGTACCCCTCACACCACCACCATGGGATATTTTTTTACTTGATCTTTTTGACACAATGTTTATGTCAGATGACTTTTTTTGTCAATGACGTACACCCTTCGTGTCACAACTTTGCCTCAGAAGGTAGAGTTTGCCCAGTACGATGGAGAGGAGTCATTGCAACCCGTACCCATTAATAGGAACCCATACCCATACCCATAGATAGGAAGAGCGTGTTTTGATCTGAGCCACCAATGCGAAGCTAGCAGCTCAAGCGGGCGAGTTCATTCATCATGTGAGTTCCTATTCTGCTACTCAAGGGGTAGGTCCAGCTTGTGACTTTGACCAAGAGCCATTGACCAGAAATTCCAGACATATCTCTTTATTAGGTGGACATAGACAGGACTGACCGCACACCTGTTTGCATGTTCTTGCTGCTGCCTCACCATGTATTGTACAGCTGCTGCATACTAGATGTCGATCACTTCAGGATAGTTAATACCGGGGGGGGGGCGGTGTTGGAAGTTTTGGTGGCGCATTTAGGAGGAAGAAAACTTTATGTGAGTGTGTGCTTGAAGCATACATGCTTGTGGGAGATGTGCTGAGTGATTGTGTGTTTCCAGAACGCGTTTTTTCTGTTCACCAGGATGCAGGGATTCTGAATGTTTATATCTGCTAATGCATATTGGTCCTTAAATATATGTTTCATACTGGAGCAAGGTGTAAGTGTGCTTCTGTCCAGGTCAGTGTCAATCCAACACAGACATATTGTCTGATGGGCTGGAAGACTCAGATACTGGAACTTAGACAAGGTGTGCTCAGACCTCCACACCGTGTGCGGAGGTCTCTACACAGAAAAGATAGGAGAGGCTGATGTCTCTGGCCGTAAATTGGTGAATGGTGCTTTGTGGCACTTGGTTGTAAGAAAGTAGTACTACTGTAGTATTACATTACATGCTTAAAAATGCACTTTGTGAATCCGCCACATGGGGGCATATTATCAAGAAACGGAGTTAATATTATCGACGCTTTAGTGGCAGAAAACTGCAGCTAAAGCGGCGATAATGGGCTTGATAATACGCCTTTGTGAAAACCAATAGAAGTCCATGTTCTGGTGTGAACATGGGCTTCTATGGGAATTCTCTACGCTGTATTATCAAGCCCATTATCGCCGAAAACTGCAGCTAAAGCGGCGATAATGTTAAAGCCGTGCTTGATAATATACCCCATTGTTTTTCAACCATTGTTCTGAGCAGCTTTGCCGATGGTGCACACACTCTGCAGCGGTCATCTCCTGGCCCTAACACACATCAGAGCACCAAACGAGGCTTGAGGCAAAGGAGGATAACTGCACCCAGGATTGTCTTCTGCCACCCAGACTGTCACACGGGGAGGCAGGGGGACGTCATGTTGCCAAGACTGGCATGACCTGCCCGCCACCTCCAACACCCCAGCAGTCAGGAAGAGGTGGAGATGACTCCGAAGACTTAGGTGTGTGAATTGACATAGTAGCGTGCCAAGTTAGAGAGGGAAACATCAGTACCTTGGGCAAAAACCACCAGGAAGCTGGAGAGAGGTCTCGATTCTTCTGGCCTACCAGAAAGTGTGAAATGTACTTACAAATGTGAGAATAAATCGGTGGGCTCAAATTGTGTGCAGAAAAAAATAATAATATGTGGGATGTATGCAACCATCTGTTGGCGCCTTCAGCAGGCTTTTTGGAATCACAACTCAAGTTCAATAGATTTTTAGAGTAGAGTAGAGATCCCATGTTACACCAAGTTCCATGTTTAAAAAATAAACACCAATTTGTCAGAAGACATAGCCCAACATTTGACCTCTGTCTTTGAAGTGCAGTAAATGTGACAAGACAAATACAATATTTAAAGGCATCATGATTTATTACTTCGACTTTCATGGCTCACCATAAATCGGCTCGTGACGCACCAGTGAGTCATGGCCCATAGTTTGGGAAACACTGAACTAGATTCTTATAAGCTGAAATCTAAAAACAGGATTGATATACGTGAAGTTGAACCTGTATGGACTAAAGGTTTTGGTTAGACCTCATTTTGGACAAGACGGATGCTATTTCTGTCACTCACTCTTTTCCTTCCCACTCACACCCTGTCCCCCTGCGCATCTTCTCTCCTCAAAAACTCTGCAGAGCAAAGTCAAGCTGATGTAATGGTTTATTTCCACTAGTGTGACTACAAAACTTCAGATTAATATTCTGTGTTCCTGACTTGTTGCAACATCAAGGCCCTTCTGCTGCAGTTTCATTGCTAGGCCTGGTCTTATACACCTGTGAGAAGCGTCATGGTTCATAAGCGTCACCGTTCATAATTCTGATTTGCCAAAGCGTTGATACTTTCAATCACACCACGATGATTCTGGGATTTTACTGATTTCTTATACAGTAATTGTGTATAAGAACCCCTTCATTATGGGGATGTGACGGATATTTAAGAGACTTTCTTTACTACTAGAGATGCTGTCCGACTTTCTTTTGATTTTGCTGCTCACTTTGGACTTTTAGGATTTTTTGCTGATTTCGACTACTCTGTATAACTCTACATTGAAGCCTTAGTGGCATTTATTCTGTACAATTTGAAATTTAGATTTTTGTATTAAAACCCTTTTCTCTGATCAAGAAATCACTTATTGAGTGGTTCCAGTTACTTTTTTCTGCTACACTGTTAGATTGATGTCAGGGAAGGTGCCTTTCTGTGCAATTACTTTCAGTGGGATAACCATCTGAGGTACATTTTTGGGTTTGCTGATATTGAGGTGTCCAGAAGATTGGGATAGGGTTTTTGCTCCACAGCATCTCCGACATCAGCAAGTGGTATGTTCATGTTATTGATGCCAGACAAGTCATATAGTATAGACAACTGCACCGAACGTGGAGAAGCATAAGCCCTGGACCCACACTGGGGGGCATATTAGCAAGGGGAATTAACGCCGCTTTTTCGGCGATTTGTGCCGAGAAAGCGGCGATACTTCTAGAGCCCTATCCACAAGGGCATTTTAACGCCTGGCTCAAGCCCACTTTGCATGTCTGCGACAAACATCGCTAATGACATGCAAAATGGGCGTTCCCACGTCCAACCACATGTAAAATGTGGTTGGAGGTGGAAACACCCTATTACCAAGGCAGGCGTTGGGAGAGGGAGACCTGCGATAAACTCGTTTATCGCAGGTCTCCCAACGCCTGCTCTGACCAGGTGTTAGGGCATTGATAACATGGGGGTGTGGATCATAACGCTGATTCCACCCCCCCATATTATCAAGGAACACATTAGCGCGTGAAAACAACATTTGTTTTCATGCGCTAATGTGCCATATCGCCGACTATCGCCGGATTTCATTTCGCCTACGTGATGCGCATAGATAATTGCGCGCTATCACGGCGAAGAAATCCGGCGATATGGGAATGTGCGTTGTGCGTTTTCTAACGCACTTCTAGATAATATGCCCCTGGATTTCCATGGCTGCCCTGGAGGTATCATGGGTATGGCTGCACCAACAGACAGGTTCCTTGTCACTGTCTGGTGAGGCTCATTTCAACGAGAATGAGTCAGAGATAGGACACCCGCCTGGATTCACAACAGAGTCCAATAACAATTGTGCGGCACTCAGAAATAGGCAGATTCCAATTGGGCATCCATTGGGTGTCTTCAAATGGCACAGAATAAGTGTCTTTGCCATAATCTGGCGACAGGTGGATTTGACTTCTAAGGCAAGTGCCTTATTCATTTTGCTTCACAAACAACTTGGAAAATAGTTACATTTTATAGGCCAGACACGTGAAAGTTCTAGTCAGTTGCTCCACCGCTGAGATGATTTAAATTTTAATTCTGACTGCAGGTTTCAAAGGTTTTAATTTGGCCTTCATATAACATATCCTTTAGTGTATAAATAGCCTTGGGGGACTAAAGCTGCCCAATTATAGGACACCTTCAAACCAAAACAGCTTCACAGTGTAAACAACTACATATTTTATACTTCCTATGTACAGCTGTTTGTGAGTTAGAAACTGAGAGGAGGATAGAAATACATGGTTTTGGTGGAGGGGTCTTAAACCTGTTTAACAATGTCCATACATCGTCAATGTCAGAGAATCTGCTTGTCTGGTCAGTCCCCGGTAAGCTAGATCTAGTTACAGTGGAGGAGACCCCACCTCTTCATCATCACCTGAACTATTCCGCAAAGTGAAAAGTGCATCTAAGACAATGCGGTAAAATCTGTATTCATTTATTTCAATCACCGAGTTCAGGATGTCGGCCACTAAGTCTTCCAGGCCTCTATTAACCAAGATAGTAATGTAGTTCAGATTGAGAGTAGGGTTGTGCGAAATTCGAGACATTGTCTTTCCATAATCACATGACCTTTTGAGAAATTATACATAATTAGGCAAAATGCAAAATCTTAATTTAGTGCGATATACGCCATCACTTACCTTTTTGACACAATTACTTATTTCATGCAAAAAAAGGTAGCAGGACAAACAGAATTGCTGCAAACCACAGCCGCACGCCTTTTGCTTGTTCACATTGTTCCCGTGGTCCTACGCTATCCTTTTGCAAGAATGGTGGCATAATTACGCAATGTGGCATATTGTGCTGGCATAAATAAAATTTCGCCCTGGCCTAATTGTGAGGCGACAAGGGCAATGTCTAATTCACAACAGCTGCACTGGCGATATGCCTAATTATCAGTAGGGTCTCACACTTTCCCAAGTCTGACAAAGTTGAAAATAATAGTCATGACATTGTGCTTGGAGGACTGACGGGGCCTGCGATCTGCAGTACAATGGCGTTGGCAACTAGCATCGCTTTGTGTACACTAACAGTAGGGGCTTGAGTTCTTAAGTTTGTCAATGTTAACAGGTAGAAGTTCCTGGTGTGAGCAGAACGGGGAAACAGCCATCACAACGCAACTTTTACGACGCACTACCATTACAACGCAGGATTTACAACGCAAGTCATTACCACGACTTGCGCTGGAGGGCGCTGTAGGATAGGGAATAGTTTAATTTACTATCCAAAACCTTCCCTACTATCCACGGGGACTGGAGTTTGAATACTAAATTAAACTATTCCACTATCCAGCGCCCCCCAACGCAAGTCATTGTAACGACTTGCGTTGTAAAACCTGCGTTGTAAAGGCATGCGTAGTAAAAGCATGCGTTGTGATGACATACATCCGCAGAACGCACATTGACAAAAGTAATCACCTTTGCCTGGTGCCTCTTTTAACCTCACTCCAATTAGATAAGAAACCACCACAGTTGACTGGAATTTGCGAATGAAGTTACTTCACTTTTGACATAAAAATAAATTTGGCGCTAGTGCAGCCTTCAAGAGTTAAGAAAAGGTACCCAACTCAATGCAATTCCTTTGGGTTAACGCTCTCTGTAGGAGAGTACTGAGCTCGTTCTCTGAGAGCGGGCAGGGACAATGTCACTTGGTATTCCTGTAGAAGACTTGGTATGACAGTGTCAGTCAGTGTCAGTCAGTGTCTGTCAGTCAGGATCTTCGCCAGGATTCTGACATTGATGTTCACCATATAGGTTTGGTAATAGATGTTCAGGGCTTGAAGCAGAGTGACTCAAATGTGAAAACTCATTGCTTTATGTTTGACTTATAGTGTTTTTAAACTTGTTTCGAACTATACCTCCAGTGCCTATCTTGCAAAATAAGATCATTTGGTGTATACAGTTGGGGTAAGGGTTCTGTGCTGGTTCCACGTGACACACGCATATACACATGTGCAGGCTGAGAGAAGAGCATTGTTGTGTCACTCAACCTGGCATCTGCACACAGGTAGCACTGTCGCAGGGATGTATGATGATACATCGCTAACTGCCACAACGCCAGCAATGACCACGCAGTTTTTACATGACCACGCAGTTTTTACATCGCAAAAGGCATCATATCGCACTCATTCAGTGCGCATGCTGTCCCCACGCTATTGTAGTGTCTCTGCCGCTTTAGGAAAATACATCGCAGTTATCCAAATCGCATGCTATTAAATCGTACTTCCGAAAGTGTTTATTATAGTATCGGGGGCGACTTGTATTGTAATCCTTTAGTGTTCAGTTTGTCCGGATCCAAGCTGGTGAGTGTTCGTGCCCCCCCACCCCCCAAATGTTCTTTTCAATCGGCCCTGTCATCTTGAATCATCTTTGATTAAAAATGTTTTTTTTATTTCGAGCAAGTGATAATTATCTTTAGTTTAAAAGTAACGTTTTTAGGTCGAGCAGAGTAGTCTGCTCAAGACCTATTGCTGCCCGTATCTGGGAATGAAGACACGAGTCAGACGCGCGCTTTTTCATAGTCAGTTTTGACCGCGGGAGCGCGCTGCTGGCTGCTTGCCGGGTGTGCGGTGTCAGTTTCGCTTTCATCAGTTACGTTAGCTCGAGCCTAGACGTGCAAGCAATGCGAAACACAGCCTACCCCCACCCCCTGCACACACACATACACACGCTGCCGCCCCCCCAGTCCCCCCTGCACACACACAGACACGCACGCATACACACGCCGCTGCCCCCTACCCCCCCCGCACACACAGACACACACCCCCGCCCCATGCAACGGGAGATCCGCTCTGAGCACGACACTCGGGGCAGGCGGCATCAAACCCACCCTGCTGTGGATAGTTACAAGCGTGGTGGAGGGGACACAGGGAGGCTGGTCAACCGAGAGTACACCAAAGCTGCACTTACTCTACACTATCGTTTCCTAAGGCCACACCAAGTCAGTATCTCCCTCGCAAGCCTTTCTCGCTGAATCTGGGCGAGCGAGCTCAAACCACTCCCCCCGCCGCAGCCGGCCCCTTTCTTCCATGTGAAGGCCGGGCTGCTGGCGGTGGAGGGAGCGGGAGGGCACGCAGGGGCCGTCGGAGGGTTCCGGCCGCAGCAGCAGCAGCACCGAGGCGAAGCATCCTACCTGTGCCAAGACATCGCCGGAACCGCGGAGCACCCGGGGGCGCCGATCAGGAGGCTCCCAGCCTGCGGCAGGCTCCGACGGCCTCCAGGGGGCCCGCCATCCCAGAATGGCACGGACGCCCGCGTCGGGGCACGGAGAAGGGGATAAAAATAGAGCTTTGAGCGAGGGCTGAGCACGAGGCAAAGTTAAGAAGAAAGCAGTTTCCGCCATGCAGCAGAGACTCATGGCCGAGGCACGTTGGGAGGGGGGGGAGGGAGGGGGCGGCACCGTGAGACAGCACATCCCGCCCCTCGGGGAAGGCCGACAAGGTGCTCCGCAAGGGTGGGCGGGCACACAAAGCAAGGGATCCCGCGGCGGGGGCTGCACAATGGGGGCAGCGAGGGTTGAGCGTGAATGCAAAGCAGGCCTCGGCTCCACCACCGCCCGGCAGCAGGCGGCGAGGCTGCACCTCACACACACACATATATATACCCCCCCCACACACACGCACAAATACATACACACACCCCCACACTCTCACCGCAAGGTCGAAGGGTCTGATCACTGCCGGTCTAGTCAACTCCTTACACTTTCAACGTTGTTAAATTCCCCCAGATGGCTTAAGTAAAGATAACACTAAATGGCAGTGCAGCTTTTACGTGTTTCACGCAGCCTACCACTTTTTAGGTGTCTTTCTGTCTGCCTCGATGGTTGTGTTTTTTTTTTCCAGAAGAGCGCTGTGCATGTTGATTAGACTAGTTATTTACATTGTCCGTTGTAAATTTGGACCTACAAGTCCCAGCATGCCCTTTGCTATTGGCTGATAATCCACGACGGGCTGAAACCAGTCTCGTGATACGGAGCCAGTTGACAGCTTTGATAACAGACAATTGTCCACGTGGTGGCCGCTGCTTTTGACACAAGGCCACCATTAAAACAAAAGTCCATGTTATCAGCAGTTAGTTATCAAATGCAGTGGTCTCTGATCTTGCCAGCGAACCGCCCTCATGGCATAGGCCTGGTGACTCCTATGCTAATATTACCAGTCAATAATCCGTGCCGTGGCCTCTGCCTCGTGCCTGGGTGTCAGTTTCCAGCTGTGGTATTATTATCAGTCAATCTACGCCATGGCCGCTGCCTAGCGTCAGTTCAACACATATTAAATTACAAATGCTATCGGTGTCACATTTGCGAAAGTTAAAACTATTGGCATTGTAAATGACAAAGCTATTAATTTCGCAATTTTCAAAACAAACACATAAATAAAATATTTGTCATTTACAATACCAATAGCTCAAACTTTCCTAATGCGAGACCTATTGCATTGCAAATGCTTGTTTTCACAGTGTAACCACATGTGCGTGTTCCTGCCCATCTTGCATCAGTCATAATGCACATATGTGATCTGCACGCATCATGCAGCCTTTGCTAAGATGTCATACCTCTGGCCCGTGGGTATGGTATGACGTCTAACACCAACTAGAAATAGCCAGGGGTCAAACAAAGGGAAAACAGTGTGTTTGTATACAAAAAGACAAAATCAGACAAAGGGCACTCTCCAGAAGTTGGAGATGTTCCCATCAGAAAACCAACCTGTACCGCCCCACATCATTTGGGAACAGTTAAAGTCACAAATGGGAAAGTTGCCCAAAGCATGATTTGGCCCGTCCTAGCCAAACCTATCTTTCAAGTCCCTTCGTGTGTAGAATGTTAAGTTAGTTACAGGTGGTATCTGAAAAGCAGAGCTGAATAATGTGAAGTGAGTGTTAAAGTGACATGGTATAAAATTGGGTAAAGTTGAGGACAGACATTTTAATAGGAACCTCCTTTTTCCCAAAATTTAAAAACAGTGCTCAGGCAGCGTTAACAAATAACTGCCCAGATGTGTTTAATGGTCGACATGTTTCTGCAGTTTACCTAGGGCCCATAGGTCACCTACTGCTTCATCAGGACCTTTTATGCTACTGCTGTGTAAAGTGAAAGACAAATAGTGAAATAGTTATCACCTGGAATTCTCCTGTTTCCAAGATCCCAAGGTGTCCAAATGCAGCAAACACACATGCAAAGAAAAAGGAATATTATAAAAAATTAATTACGACAACAATAAATATATTGTCATCAAATACCCGCTACTTCCATTTTGTAGTCATGTAACATGGATTATGAATTATAAAGATCATGTTTACCAAAAGTATAACATGAGAGCATACTGCATATTTATAGACACTCACCCACTTGTTAGGAGAATGTAGCTCCACCTCACCTGGCCACAGCGCAGGTAGAAAGGAGCACCGCTATGTATAAGCAAAATAAACGAAAAAGCAATCAGAGGAAGTGTTCAAAGACTGTTTAGATAAACACTACACCATTTTCAAATTTGTAGGTCAGGGGCGTAAGGGGTGTGAATGCAACCTTTCTCCCAAACTCACGAGTGAGCGGAGTCTAGTTCAATCGATCAATTGTACACCCAAATAACTAATTTCTCACACAGACAAACGACCCCTTGAGTCAGTGTCACTCTATCGCCCGGTAGTTCTAACAATTTGGGCATCAGCTCCATACCGGGTGAGTACGTCCAGTTGTTACTGACGTTTTGAACGAAAATCGCATATGTGCGTCGTCTAAGCTATGGCCTCAGTATCCATAGAGAAACCCAATACAAATGATTAGAAAAATTCTGATGACAGACTGACCTGTCCGTCGGTACTCCGGACGTCCGTCAGGGCTGTCTGGGGAGGTGCCGAACGGGCAGGTCAGCGTCCCTTATCTACTTCCGTGTTGTCCTAGTGCGGTACGTCACGTTGCTGAGTGGCGGCGCCGCACGGGCAGTAGGGAGTTGTAGTCCGCTACCTCGTCAAGATAGGGAAATGTAGTTTGATAGGGTCGTTTAGCTCAGCGGTGGTTAAATGCGATGATGTAGCAGGCGTTATTCAAGAGCAGCCGCCGGCCCAAGATGTTATCATATTTCTTAATATCCAAAAACCCATACTAATGTTAAGACATACTCGTTCTAACCAATATTCTGCAAAAGAAGTTTTTTGCCAAAGAACTTTATTTATTTATGGGCGTCATTTTACTATGACTTATCCGTCTGAAGTCTATAGACCCATTTCTGTTCTTGTTTGAACAGGAAGCCACTGATATCTGCCACGTGTGCGGGGATCAATGGTTGTTCTAATACTGTCCAATGTAGGTGCAGTAAAAGATATGTAGGCATGACTACAAGAAAAATTAAGACACGTATTTCAGAGCATAAAAGCTCCATCAGGTGCTCTAAACAATCAACAAGGATGACGAATCACTTCTTACTAGCAAAACATACTCCTATTGACCTACATTGGACAGTCTATAGACTTCAGACGGATAAACTTGGTCTGAATGAAGACATCCCTTGGATGTCATTATGACACTCCATTGTTTATCCCAGTTTGTGAAACAGTTGTAATCAAAGGCTTATGGGCCCTAGGTAAACTGCAGAAACATGTCGACCATTAAACACATCTGGGCAGTTATTTGTTAACGCTGCCTGAGCACTGTTTTTAAATTTTGGGAAAAAGGAGGTTCCTATTAAAATGTCTGTCCTCAACTTTACCCAATTTTATACCATGTCACTTTAACACTCACTTCACATTATTCAGCACTGCTTTTCAGATACCACCTGTAACTAACTTAACATTCTACACACGAAGGGACTTGAAAGATAGGTTTGGCTAGGACGGGCCAAATCATGCTTTGGGCAACTTTCCCATTTGTGACTTTAACTGTTCCCAAATGATGTGGGGCGGTACAGGTTGGTTTTCTGATGGGAACATCTCCAACTTCTGGAGAGTGCCCTTTGTCTGATTTTGTCTTTTTGTATACAAACACACTGTTTTCCCTTTGTTTGACCCCTGGCTATTTCTAGTTGGTGTTAGATACAGTTTAGGGCCTTAGTCCAGGCAGGTCGTTAAATATTCCCTAGGACCCCCACCCACTTAGTGATTATGGTATGACGTCACCATGCCATCACATAATGTCATATCCCATCTCCCATGTCATCGCAGCACACGCATATTGCATCATTCATAATGCGGATCTGTCATCTGCACGCATCATCCAGCCTTTGCTAATATGGCTTGCACGCATCTGCCATCTTCCGTGTTCGTGACCACCCTTGTCATCTTGCATCAGTGGGTCTAAAGTGATAATTCGCTATAGTTTAAAAGTAAAGTTTTTTTCATAGTGTAACCATATGTCATCTAATGTCTGCCACGTGGCTATTGGTATAACGTCACGCATAATGAATGTCATAAGCCGGCACGCATCTGTCATCTTCCGTGTTCGTGCACACCATCTCCCATGTCATGGCAGCACCCCCGTGTCTACTGGTATGACATCACCGCAGCACACGCATCTTGCGTCAGTCATAATGCGCATCTGGAATCTGCACGCATCATGCAGCCTTTGCTAATATGTTATCCATGTGCCCCTGCTAATAATTTGTTTTGAATAGAAGTGATCGGCATGTGGATCGGCATCTGTCATCTTGCACGCATCTGCCATCTACCGTGTTCGTGACTCCCCATGTCATCTTGCATCCGTGGGTCTAAAGTGATATTTATGTATAGTTTAAAAGTAACGTTTTTTCCATTTTCAATACAACGAATTGCTAATTGCATAATACTTTGTATTTAATACAAGTGATCAGTGCACACATCTGTGGGTCTAAAGTGCTAATTATGTACTGTTTAAAAGTATTGTGTTTTTAATATTCAATACAAGTAATTGCGAATTGAATAATACTAACGTTTTTTTATATGAAATACAACTAATTGCTAACTGCACAATATTTTGTATTCAATGAAAGTGATTGGTATGACGTCACCCCAGCACACGCATCTTGCATCAGCCCTAATGCGCATCATACTAATTGTAATTCAATACAAGTGATCAATGTGCATCTGTCATCTGCAAGTGATGAATGCGAATCTGTCATCTGCACGCATCTGCACGCATCTGTCATCTGCACGCATCAATAATTTGTCATAAATACAAGTGTTCGGCATCTGTATCGGCATCTGTCATCTTCACCCTCTGAACGGCATCTGGCACGCATCTGTCAATCACACGCATCTTACATCTCATCTGTCATATCTAATGTCACGCATAATGTCAAAATCCTTCTTCCGTGTTAGTAAATCTCCCATCTCATCTGACATCTTGGCACTCTGCGTTTTATTGAAAACAAGTGATCTCCCATGCCATCTGTCATCTCGGCACTCGCGCAGGCACCATCAATAATTTGCATTGAATACAAGTGATCGTAAATCTCCCATCTCATCTGTCATCTCGAAACTCCGCGTTCAATACAAGTAATTGCTAATTGCACAATACTAAAGTTTTTTTTATATTAAATACAACTAATTGCTAATTGCATAATAATGTTTATTAAATACAAGTGATCAGTGCATTCATGGCATGACGTTGAAATCTCCCATCTCATCTGGCACGCTTCAAGAATTTTTATTGAGATCTACATCTCGGCACTCCGCGTTTTATTGAATACAAGTGGCACGTATCAATAATTTTTATTGAGATCTACATCTCGGCACTCCGCGTTTTATTGAATACAAGTGGCACGTATCAATAATTTTTATTGAGATCTACATCTCGGCACTCCGCGTTTTATTGAATACAAGTGGCACGTATCAATAATTTTTATTGAGATCTACATCTCGGCACTCCGCGTTTTATTGAATACAAGTGGCACGCAGCAATAATTTTTATTGAGATCTCCCATCTCATCTGATACAAGTGATCTCCCATCTCATCTGTCATACATCTCGGCACTCGCGCGTTGTAATGGCTAGCGATGTTAATGTGAATGCGCATTAGTAGCATGCGTTCTAAAACCATGCGATGTAATGCCTCTAGCGATGTGAAAGTCGCGTTGTGATGGCAGCGCGTGAAAACACCATCGTTGTAATGGGCAGCAAATGTCGCAGTAACAGTCCAGTCTAAATTGTGATGGTCCCATTGGGTTCTGGGACCAACTGAATCATCCCTTATGAGTAACCTCTACAATGGGTAACATTTTCACTGTGCACTTTATGTGTGAATTGAGTTGTAACTGTACCTTCAGATTGGTACATGATACAAGTATCTACCATTAAAAATGCCTGTCCTATACACAGTCACCTTGTTTGGCAGAGGCAGTTAATGATGTGGCAACTAACATTAAGGTTTCTACATGAAATTAACAACACACCAATGAGTAGTAAAACGCTTGTTTTAGCAACTGGTTCACTGAAAACAATGCTATTTTCTAATTATCCTTTCAGGCCACATTTACTTGAAACCACGCCTAAATGGCAGTAATACCGTGAGTAAGAACCTCCACTATGCTAATTATTCCATATCTACCCTGAGGACAATCATCCAGGATATGCAAGATGGATTTAATTACTTGTTTACAGACGTGGAAAAGCAATGTGATACAGCAGACATCCTGGTACCAGTAATAAGAAAACAACACGTGAGTATCAGGAATGACAACAACCGAGGCAATGAACTGTCCATTTTCAATCTAAGAGAAAGCTTGAATGTAGCCTTATAGCCAGCAGTAGGGGACTATACCAGCCATTAAAGACCCACAAGGGAGCGGGACTTTAATGCCGGTAAAGCCCAGCTACGGTGGGCTATAAGTCCATTAGAGCATTCCACCACTGGAGGGCAAAATGTCCTAACAAATAAAACAAAGGACTTGCAGTGCCGAATGGGCTTGAAATCACCTCTGTGAGGCCTTTGTTTACAGCAACAGCTGTGAAAAGACAACATTGGAATGTTGGAGCTCCGGACTTCTGCCGGCTATTAGAAGCCCGAGCACTCCACTGTCTTCAATGGAGTTCCCAACATTCTAATATTCTAATAAGAGTTATAACATTGGAATGTGGAGCACTCCGTTGGTTACAATGGAGTGCTCTGAGCTTCTACGGGTCGGTAAAAGGCTGCAAAGCAGCATTCCAATGTTGTTTTACCATCGGGCCTCTCGAAGCCCGAGGGGATTTAAACCGCTTCGGGCTCTGAGAGGACTTTGGTCTTCTTTGTTATAACATTCTGTCCTCTAGTGGCAGAATGTTCTAATAGCCCTATAGCCCTTCGTAGCTGGGTTATATGGGCCATTAACCCCTCCACTGCGCTGCCGATTTTGCGGAAGTGCGGCACTTCCGCAAAACGGGCGGGGCCGCGTCGGCCGTTGGCCGACGGCAGCACCAGCGAGGTAGCGTTGCCGTCGGCCAATGGCCGATGGCAGGATGGAAGGGGTTAAAGTCCCACTCTCTTGTTAACGCTGGAGCGGGCCTTTAATGGCCGGTATAGCCCGATAAGGCGGGCTATAAGGCTATAGAATAATGAGGTTCTCAACTGCAACGTTTCACAACACGATTACAGTTTCAAAAGCTGTGGTCTCACTTGGAGGTTTTGCAAATGTGATACTTAAGCAATATGCTTCAGTAAAGGATATACATATGACTGCAAACGTCTGCGGTGTCCCTCATGAGGACCCAGAAACAGAACTGAGGATGGCCATTCCATGAATGTACTCAAACTACAAGTCATGGTTGCCATACCTGTGCAATCTGTAGCATCATATGGACAGTACAGGTTGTTTCTTACTTTGTCCATCACTAGTAAAAGTGTGGAATGTACATTTTGAAAGCTCACACTGGTAAACACAAAACTTAATTCCGCAATGAGGTAAGACCATCAAACAGTGATGGCGATGATTTCTGTGGAGCAGTCTTTCTGAAGGGCTGCAGGATGATATGTGACCGTTATATGAATACAGAGCTTATTTTGAGCCAGGGGCTGCAGGTGGGGCCCAGTGGCACTCATTATTTAGGACTGGTACTTATTCTTCTTCTTGAGACTTCAGAGCAAGAGAGAGTAAAACCCTAAAGGAGATCAAGGGAAGAAGAGAAAGATGGAAAGACAGTACCAAGGGAGAAAGCCTGGATGACAAAGAACCACAAACAGTGGGCTATGAGAGTATCTGGTGGTCGATGAAAGAAACATGAGGTGGAATCAAGATTACGCACCTTTGGCATTCGTCATGCCTGATATTCACCAGTACCTGCAGTAGGCTTCTTTGCAAAACGTACATGCCCAGCGCTTATTCTTTTACATGCTTAAGAGTCATTTATCAACTGCTGAGTTCTGTTTTCATTCTCTAGTTTGAGGTATTGAATCTGTTCTGGCATGTATCTAAATATCTATTGTAAGATGTGCCATTGCAAATAGAAATATCAGCTTCAGTGACGCAAGCCTTAATATGACTGTAAAAAGTGCTTGGCTGGCAATGTCTGGTGTCTTATCTCAGCCTCACCCGAGTATTTCATAGGTCTTTGAAAGACCATTTACATGCCTTTGTGAACTGGTTAATGATTTTTTATTTTTTTTTACTGGTTGCACTACCCCCTGGATCCCCACTCTGCCTATTCCTCACATTCGTATTTAACTTTTACTGCCACAGAGGGAGAATGCATTTCGTGAAAAGGCATATCAGGAGTAGGGTTACAAACTTTCCAAGAGAAAAATAGCGGCCATTTGTTCTTTAAAGAGTCTGCAAAGGCCTGGTCATGATACTAAATAGGGCTGTAAATAAAATTGTATGTATTAATTTTTTACATTACTTTTCTGTCTTTGTTTCCATTAATTATTAGTCATGTATAGTTAATGCAGATTTAGACCACATTTAAAAGTGTTTTCTATTTATATGTGCTGTTTAAAGTATGCACAGATAAGGCCTAAAAATACCAGTGGTGTTGAGGGCGAAATGGGAATGAGAGGTAGGGGAGCTAGATGATTTAGATTTTGAGACAGCACTGTTGCACCCAAAAGAAATGGCTACCAAGGCCAGACTGAGACTTTTTCAATTCAACATTATTCATCAAGTTTATTTTGACAGAACACCCCTCCCCAGAATTTAGAGAGTAGTGTCTCCCGAATGTCTGAGGAGTGGTGAACCAAGTGGGGACTTCCTTCATACCATGTGGACTTGCCTGGCAATACACCCATACTGGCAACAGATAATACACGATGGGGGGGGAAGTCGTGACAGCAACACTCCCCCTGACCCTAAGTAAAGTCTTCTTGGTATACCTAATGATGTGGATATTCCACTGGCGAAGTTACTCTTCGGCAATCTGTGATTAGCGGTGGCAAAGAGGGATGTGGTGAAGCACTGTGGGCCATCCAAACAGCCATCTTTGTCAGAATGGAGGGCGGGGAAGGACTTATACATGGTCACAGAAAAAGTTACTTTTAGAAGCAGAGGGTACCTCGTACATTTTGCAAACTTAGGGGGGGGAGATTAAATACCTCGACCTGGAAGTGTTCGGAGAGTGAGTTGATGCCCCATCTGCTCATGCCTAATGTTATACTTGATCTCACTGATTGAACTAGCCTGATGTCAAATGTGTATCTCATTGTTTTCAGTTTACAGTTGATGAAATATGTGAGGATTACTGTTGCATCTATGCCACCTGCATTGTTTTTTGTTTGCCATGGGCGCATGTTTGTGCCAATTTGTACTGTCCTTTTCAAAACTAAATAAAAAGATATCTTTTTAATTAATTTTTTTTTTTTAAACAGTGGTGCTGGTAGAAATCTGGTCACTGAGCAACCCTAATCACAAGACTGAAAGTTTGTTGCAGGATCAGAAAATTATTTATTTGCTCCACCCTCCATCTCTGATTGATGCCATAATAGCAAAAGTTCAACTTATATCTAAAACCCTACTCACCAACTGTCAATAACATGCTGAGTTACTCCAAGTGTCTGGGAATACATCCTGCATTCAGACAACTCACTCCTCATTATTCCCGCTTACACTTCATTTTCACACTCACCACATAACCACGGTGATCACACTGCACTCACACTGCTCATCATGCACTCAAATTGTTATCCCGCACTCACACGGTTCATCATCCTCTTACCCTGTGCTCACACAAGTACACCACTCACCCAAAACTCACAGCAACCACACTGCACTCACATCATTTGCCATAAACTCATGCCACTCTCCCTCCACTTACTCTGCGTTTACTTGAGCACACCGCTCACCATGCACTCACAGCGTCGTAGTGCACTAACACCACTCCTTGTGCACTCAAGCTGTTCACCTTGCTGTTCACCTTGCACTCACTCTCCAGTAACACAAGTACACTGCTCACCCTGCACTCATGTGAAACTTCACTAACCTGTCACTCTCACTGCTTATCCTGCAATCTCACTCAAACAAGCACATCACTCTCCATGCATTAATTCCTCCCACTTTGCACTTTCCCCGCATCCAAACTCATATGGTCACTTCACTCACCCTGCAGTCACTCCTCTCACTGGCACATCACTCACCGCGCACTCACATAGGCACTCCAATCACTCACACAGCTCACCCTTCACTCACATGGGCACACCACTCACCCTGCATTAAGACCAAGCAAACAAGCACATCAATCACCCTGGAGTCACACCACTCAATCTGCACTCCCTTCTCTTACCCTGCACTCACACGGACACACCTCTCAGTCTGCACACACACGGTCACTCTGTTCACCCTTAAATCAAAAGGATCCACCACATAGGTCTGACTGTGTTCAGGGAAGTGTGCTACTCATCCTGGTGTGGATGCACACAGTGTTTGCTTTAATACCCCTCACACACCAAAAGAGCCCTTGGTGTCATGCTTGATCATAGGGGTCTTCCCGCCCGCTGCGGGACGGGGCGTGCTATGGCCTATGACTACGCGGGAGCACTGTGGATGATATCTTTTTTAATCCTTTAACATTGCATTCTTTTCCTTTAATTGATGATAAAACTTTTTTAGATTTACGCATTAGAGTTAAATCAGGATCTCCTGAGGATGTTTCCCCCCCCCCCAAATAATGAGAGAAATCGGTCGGGCTATCCCAGATAGTATGATCCCTTTGCTTAACAGTTCCCTTATGTCGGGGGTCGTCCCCAACAGCTTCAAACAGGCCTTATTGATTCCCTTAAAAAAGAAATCAGGTATCGATTCTTTAGACCTTTCCAACTATCGGCCAATATCACTTCTGCCCTACTTATCTAAGATTTTGGAGGCTCATGTCACCAATAGCCTTTCAAATTTTGTGGAAAACTCTGGTTACTTACAACCCAACCAGGCAGGCTTTCGGCCTGGCCATTCCACTGAGGCAGTTATACTGGCCGTTCAGAACACTCTGAGGTCTAACGCTGACAGGGACTTGCACCAGGCCTTGGTGCTTCTGGATCTGTCTGCTGCATTCGACACGGTTGACTATACCATTCTGGTCAACCGTGTCGAACAGGCTGGTCTCAGGGACTCGGCCTTGGCCTGGCTCAAGTCTTTCATATCAGAACGTACTCAGTCTGTTCGGCTGGGATCTTTTACAGCCCCAAAAAACAGCTCCCTTTGTGGGGTCCCTCAGGGATCTTCCTTGTCCCCTTTATTATTTAATTTATATATGCGGCCTCTTCTGTTCTCCCTAAGAGAGCACAAGGTTACTGTATATAACTATGCAGACGACCTGCAGTTGGTTTTTGTATTAAACTCATTAAATGCGGCCGAGGATTTTCAGGCAACTATGTCCCTTATTCAAAGGTGGATGTCTCTAAATCATCTCAAATTAAACCCGGGGAAGACCGAACTGATCCTGCCTGGGAAGAGCGAGATCAGTTGGAGCCCACGTTTCTGGCCGCCTGACATGGGTTCCCCTCCGAAAAAATCTCAGACAGTAAAAAGCCTGGGAGTGACCCTCAATGAGGACCTTACCTTGAAATCCCAAATTGGAACGGTGGTTTCCTCTGGCTTCTTCCAACTGAGGAAGATCAGGAAGATAGCACACCTCCTTACTGACCTGGCTTTAATTCAGGTAGTCAGTGCTTTAGTTCTCTCTCATATTGATTTCTCAAATGGCCTCTATCTGGGCGCACCCATTGGTCAACTCAGAAGATTGCAATACCTGCAGAATCAAGCTGCCAGACTAATCTGCAAGGTACCCAAATGGGAATCAATTCGATCAGGACTAGAGAGCTTGCACTGGTTGCCTGTGGCACAGAGAGCCACATTCAAGGTAGGCTGCATTGTTTTTAAGGCTTTGGAGGGTAAGGGCCCAATGTTTATTAGACAACTGATTGGGAGATATAGCCCCTCACGAAATTTGAGATCAGCTCATAAAGATCTACTTGTGGTCCCCCGTTTCAAAAAGAAACGTCAGGGAGGCAGCAGTTTTCATTTTCTAGCCGCTTCCTTGTGGAACTCCTTTCCTTTGACTCTGCGACATAGCAGGGATCTCCTCACCTTCAGAAAGGCACTTAAAACCTTCCTTTTTATGCAGGCCTATTTGAAATAGCGATTTTTTTATGCCTTGTTATGTTTTGATTCTCTCCTCAGCGCCAAGAAGCTCTTGGGCGTATGCGCGCTTAATAAATAATAAATAACATAACATAACATAACATAACTGTTGTGATAATACTATGGGTCCGATTCCGATTCTGTAAAATCCTGTCTGAATCGCCGTACGGAGCATTTTTCCCATACGAATCGTATCCCAAACCGTCCCTTTACGTACTATGTAGTACGATGTGCACCCAAAGCAGTTCTCCGTACGAATCGTACCAAGGACCGTACGACTCAAGAATCCTTACGGATCGCATTCGGAACATGCAGTACGCGATGTCCGTACAGATCGAAGCATCATTTTCCGACTCAGCAAGTAAGAATCGTCTGGACAACACTCCGTACGACTCTCTTGATACGGGAGCTGAAAAGGTCCAGAAAAGCAGATTTCAACTCGAAATGCATACGAAACGCCCCCCCCACCCGGGTACGATGCGTACACCCCTGGATTTCAGGGGTACGGTGCATCAGGGTACGGTGCGTACACCCCTGGATTTCAGGGGTACGGTGCGTATGTCCCGTGCGTATACCCCATGATTGTGGGTGTACGCTGCGTAGGGGTACGGTTCGTACCTCCCAAGGCCATAGGTGTACGGTATGTACACCCCATGCGTACACCCCTTGAGTTTAGGGGTACGGTGCGTATGTGAATGTGTGGCTCTCCGTACGAATTGCATCTACGAAACATTTTCCGTACAAATCGCATACTCGATCCCCGGTCCGGATCGTACTTGTCGGGTCCTACGGCATGTTTACGATTCGTACGGTTCACTGTGAGGGTCTATGTCTACGGATTTCACCTCGTGTTTCGTACAGTTGGCAAAGATTCAGACATATTTTTTACCTATGGATCGTACTACGTGATTCGGACGGATCTGTACGATTCGTACGGAAACCGCTACGAATACGAATCGTCGTACGGATTCGTTTCCCGAATACGAATCGACCCCTATGTGTAGTGATAGGGTAGTGAGAGGAGAGGTTGGGAGTGAGTATGGGTAAGTAATTTAAAAAGGACCTGGCCTCATGGACTTAAAAAACTTTAATAGGTAGGCGAGGCTGGACCTGTTAAAAAAGTGATGCGGAGATGTCCTGCCTGTAATGTGCGGATACTCATATATAGTCAACATGTTTCGAAGCAAAGGCTTCTTCATCAGGACTGAACAATCCCCTCAGTACTCACTATGCTAGTTATCCCAAATGGGTGTGCTATATACAAAAGTGAAAAATGAAAGATACATGAATAATATGCACTTAATACGATACCTAATAGTACCATCTATGTGTTGATCTGAAAGAGAAAGTACAATTAATAGTGCTTTCCCATGCGCAAACACTCGAAATCTGCGAAAGGAGAATGGATAAAAAGGTGAAAAAAAAACATGGTGACTGTAGCGTATTCTTAGTGCTATCAATATCGTGGTCTATCAGTGCGAAGACCTGTGGAAGAAATGGGACATACAAGACACACACACATAGAGCAGAAAATACACACTCTATTTATGTGGCTATAGTAATTGTTGTAAAATTCGTAAATACTTGGTGTCATCAGTCATTGAATAATACATACTATCTAATGTAGGAGGTAATACTCCATGAGCATCTTGTAACGGGTGGGAAAGGGTATCGCCAAACGTAGCTCCTTTAGGTAAGGCAGGAGGGAGAAATTCAGTATTTTTTGGCGATGGTCTGATGCCTCACACAATCTCCAATGGCTATGCCGTGCATTGCTGGCAATTGTCTAATGCCTGCAGACACAAATACATCCCCCAATGGCTGTGCCGTACTTACGGTCTGGTCAATTCAGCCTCGCCTCAAAATAAGGCCTACCCGTGGCTCCGTGATGGGAAAGGAAGCCGCGGGGAGGGTCTATTTATGTTCCCAATAATTGGATTCAGATGTCTGCATCTGCATGAAAGGAACGCCCTTGCGTTTCCGGAAGTAAACGTTACTACAAGTTCCGGCGGTGTCCAAGCATCAGGCAGGGTTGCCATAGTGATATGA
Organism: Lissotriton helveticus; assembly: GCF_964261635.1. Taxonomy (NCBI): domain Eukaryota; kingdom Metazoa; phylum Chordata; class Amphibia; order Caudata; family Salamandridae; genus Lissotriton; species Lissotriton helveticus. Next base: position 598,352,957 of record NC_136073.1, on the reverse strand, counting down.
TATGATATGATAAATGGGATTTGTAGAGCGCACGTTCACCTACGGTTTCTTGGCACTGGAGTGGGAGGACTGAGAGGTACAGAGCGGAACCAAACTAGTTGTGAGCTAACGAGAAGAGCCAAGTTTTAAGTAATTTTCTGAAGTGAGCATAGGAGGGAAGAAGGCGAAGGGCTAGGGGAAGGGAGTTCCATAGGAGTGGAGCCTTGGTAGAGAATCTCAGGCCTCCGTGCTTCTTACGTCTAAAGGTACAGGGGGTCAATAGATTAGAGTCAGAGGAGTGTAGAACGCGGTGGGGAACATAACGGTGTAGGAGGGAGGAGATGAAAGAAGGTCCCTGAGAGGAAAGAGCTTTGTGACGCGTATATGTTCAGCGGAAATGAGAAAAAGGCTAGAGCACAGAGTTAGTGACCTCGATTCGTTCTTAGGGGCCAGGGAAAATTAGTTAGACCAGAGCCAAAGTTGTAATCTGAGCGCCGTCATGTACGAGGCCGATCTCACAATATACAAAGGGTATGCGTGTTCTACTATAGGTACAGCGCCATAAAGCCCCGTCATCAGTGAACTATGTGGGAATAACCCACAGTGCAAATTTACACACACACACACACATACATATATATATATTTTTTGATGGGGTCAAAAAACAAGCTATGAGCGGGGAAATACAACCTTCACAAGCAAACATCAATCCAAGTATTATTGTGCCCTCCGATTCTGAAGCTAGTTCAATTGTCAGCAGTATTGCATCAGATACAAGTGAGGCGAACCAACAACAACATGTGCCACTCAACTATAGCCCTTCAGGGGAGTTGAGGTTTATCATAGAGGACCGTCGGCAAACATTAAGGCAGAGATTACCCCAAGCTCCAAATGCCACAGGAGGAATCAACAGCGCAAACAGAGGCGCAAAGCGCGGCGGCACAACAAAAAGAAAAGAGGAAGGAGGAACCAAATTTTGGAGTGAACAGTACAGCGGCTGCTAATACTGTCATTAATATGACTAATTTGGAGTTAAATATTGCAGAACTACAACTTTTGGCTTTGGGAATATCATTTTGCCCTAAGACTGGTTTCAAATACATTCAATCGCTTGTTGATGTATTTAAGTTTATCAGAAAGCTAAAGTTATTAAAGTACCAGAAGCTTAAAAATGCAAATACACAAGCTTTGTCAATTAATGCTGATAACCAACCTAGTATGCAGTTCCAAGCATCTGATGTCCCTGTGTTAAGAACTGTCAATGAATTAGCCGATGTTAATGATGTTGTACCCTCCAACACACAAGAAGATCTTTTAGGCATGGGTATTTCTACTACTAGAGCAGCCCTAACACATTTCCGCCCACCGTCAACCTTTATCCCCATGATGGCCAGGGATGCCATAGATATCTTTGGGGATTGCATTATTGAAGACCTTAAAGCTCTCCATAAAACATGCCTGCAGAAAAATAAACATAGGCAGTATATAGAGCAGCAATATTCACGCCTTATGAAGAAAATTAGCAACAATAATAATATTATCGTGAATAAAGTTGATAAGGGCAGGAATATAGTTCTTTGGCCACGAACAATGTATATGGAGGAGGCTATGAAGCAGCTTAAAGACACTTGCTGTTACAAAAAAGTAGCTTTCTCTATACTGATCGTGGTTAAAGATCAGGTTTTCAACGAATTGGCTCAGTGGAAACATGAGGGCTTAATCAGTAAGGAAGAGCACCATTTTTTAAGAACTGACTTCCCGATTACTCCAACTCTATATTTACTTCCTAAAGTTCATAAACAAATTACTCCAGTTCCTAGGCGTCCCAGAATTTCTGCACTAGGAAGTTTATAGAGGCCATGTCTAAATATGTGGACTTTTTTCTCCACGAGTATGTAGAAAATCTCCCTTCTTACATTAGGGATACTGGTCATTGTTTAGAAAAGCTCAATGAGATTAAATGGGAAGATGCCTATTGCTTTTTAGTAATGAACATCTGCTCCCTTTATACCAGTATCAACCATCAGGATGGTCTGAATGCTATCAGTCATTTTTTGTCAGATAGGGATGTTTGTTTCTACCAACAGGATGCTGCTAACGATGACAGAACTTTGTTTAACTAACAATTTTTTCCTTTTTAATAAGGAGCTATTTCAGCAACTGAGGGGTGTTGCGATGGGGGCGTGCTTATCTCCCAGCTATGCATGCTTGCATGTTGGTTGGTGGGAGAGGCACGTTCTCATGCACTCTCATCCTGATACTGTTTCTAAGCATGTCATCAAATGGTGGAGGTTTATCGATGATGTTTGTGTTGTTTGGAAAGGCTCACAGGAATCAGCATTGAAATTTGTTACTGATATCAATGACAACACCTTGAATCTCCAATTTACGGCTAACGTTAGCAATTTGAAGGTGGAATTTCTAGATGTAGAGATCTATGTGGAAGATAATACCATACAAACCAGATTACATAGAAAGGTCACTGCTGGCAATTCTATATTGCATGCCAGCAGTGCCCATCCAAGGCACCTTATTAAAAGTATCCCCTATGTGGAATTTTTACGTATTAAAAGGATATGCAGCAAGAAAGAGGACTTGGAAAAATGTTTGTCTGAATCCACAGATAGATTCAAAGCTCGTGGTTCTGATTTGAGGGACCTACAATCAGCACTGGCTAGGATACAGGATCAGGTTACTCAATTCGGCACTAGTAGTGTGGTTGCGAATACTGCACACCCAGATGTAAAATCAAAACCAGTGGTGAGGTTAATCACCACATTCAGTAGCCAAGAGAAACAAGTCAGAAGGATTGTTAACAAACATTGGCCCATTCTCAGGACTGACATGACATTGGCTCCAGAATTGGAATCACAACCTGTAATAACCTTTAGAAGAGCGCCCTCCATTAGGGATGCTCTTGTAAGGACTAGCCCAGAAGTAAGTAATACGGGCAATTGGTTGACAAACAGAAAGGGTTTCTACAAGTGTAGTTCGTGCAGATCCTGTAAGTTTGGGGTGAATAAACAGGTTTTTGAGCATGCCTTTTCTTCTATGCCATATACAATTCAAGGCCTTTATTCATGTAAAACGGACTATGCAGTTTATGTACTTGAATGTACATGTCAACTTCAATATGTTGGCAGTACTAAACTCCGTGTTTTTGACCATATCTTGCAGCACCTACGGGCAATTGTGAATTCGGATCCCTCATATCCAGTTGCCCGACATTTTAAATTGGTGCACCATAATAACCTTCAAGATCTTTGCCACTTTGTAATTGACGCAGTTCCCAAATCTATCAGAGGAGGGAACAGAGAGAAGAAACTGCGCCAATTGGAAAGCCAATATATCATACGGTTAGATAAAAACATGCCCAATGGGCTCAATACAGGGGAGGATCTCTATAACTTTCTGTAGTATGGTGTCAACCTTGAAAGTAATGTGCATGAAATTTTGATTCTGACTGTTAATGTGATGTTATTTTTATGCACTCATATTTATATATATATATATATATTTTTTTTATGTACATATTTATTCTGTGTATATTTTTTCAATTGGAGTCTGATGTTTACATGTCTACATTTCAATGCACTATTTACACTTTCTATTTCTTGCTGCTATCATCAGGATGATGAATTTAATTAATTAATTTTTCTTCAAGCTTACAACTATCTTGATGTATTTTTCTAAATAATATTTTTATGTAATCTGTATATATATATATTTTAGTGTGAACAGATTGGTTATTTATTGGATTTTAGCTACACTTTTACTGTGGTTTTTATTGGTTTAACTAGGTTCCTGGTTTTACTGGTTTTTATCTGGTATTTGTGTAGTATTGGAATCGTGAGATGACCATTATGTTGCACACTATTTAAATATGTTTACTTCCACATTATTTATATCTCCTGTCTTCAGCATCTGATTTTACTGATATATATTTACAAACCAATTACAATATGCACTTTATGGCATCTTTCTAATAAGAAAATTGATATGCATCCGTTAGTCCTAATTTTAGTTTATGTATATCGTGTCTGCTAGGTTCTCTCAGTAGAACGATACACTTTTGCACTTTGGTGAAATGCTCTAGTCTCCAATGCCTTCATATAATAGATGATTTTTTGACGGACTATGTTGGTTATAATGTGGGCACTTGCCCTTTCTTGCACATTTGTGTATAATTTTTTTTAGGCATAATGGATTATCCATACATTCTGCCAATATTATGGAGTGGGGTTCAGAAGTTTCTGATTAATTCTTTTACTTCTTTGTTGCAATGTTTTGCTGTTATTGACAAAGTTTTTCCGCTTATTTTAGGATACTTTGTATTTATAATTCGTGCTACAAATATTACACTGATACTATGTAATTAGAGTTGCGAATTTTAAAACGATACCCCACATCATATAGTCTTTCTTCTAACTCTATGTATTTTTGGAGGGAACAAGATGGAGAGTTTGAGTATTTAAGTAACGCGGGATTCCTTGCATGTCATGTGATCAAGACCGCGGTGACCCGGTCGAAACGCGTCATGTTGGGAGAAATGGAGGAATAAACGCACTTTAAAATCAACTGAAACCTGAGTGGTGGTCTGTTCCTGTTAACGTCGCTGGTAAAGTGTTGCAGCATTTGATGTGGACAGGATTTGGTGTTATATATATATATATATAGGGGAAAACTGAGTCCTTGTCGCCAGGACACTACTCACAGGTACTCTTGAATTTTGGCCTGAAAGGAGGTCTGAGAATGGTCTTTGAACTTCCTACATAATGAAAAAGGCTTGAGTTTGGTCCCTGGGGTGCTTAAAGGTAGTCACCATCAGTAGTGTTTGGTAGGTCAACCATAAAGAACAAAAGATTAGATTTGAGGAGCATGCTCAGTGGTTATCGTTCAAGAAGTTTATCAAGATAGTTGGGCCAATGGTATGTCATCATTAAGGCCAGTGCGATTAGTCCCCAAACGGAACCACCATCTCTGTTCTTTTTCTAGTAAATCTTTCTAATTTTGGATTTGTTCAATGATGGTCCATTTCAAATCGTCCACTGTGTGGGTCATGGTCAGATAGTGGTTCGCCATTTTTGTCGTGCTTTTCTTACAGGGTACATTACTCTTATGTTCGCCTATGCGGATCTTCACTGGTCTTGATCTCATGCCAACATACTCCAGTCTACATGGAGATGTGATGATGTATATCACGTTTTGGCTGTTGCAGTTCGTACATCTTCTTTGTTCCCAGACCTCTCCATTGGTGAATGTGATATTTCTGCTTCTCTTGGTGAGGCTACATGTGCTGCAGTTCCCGCAGGGGTGATGTCCCTGTATAGGGGCGAGATTGAGAGAAGGTGGGTCCCTCTCCTGTATTGGTCGCGGTGTAGTATGGACCAGGATGTCCTTTAAATTTCTACCTCTTTTGTGAGAGAACATTGGTTTTGGAAAGTTGAGTTTGCCACAATTCAGTATTCTCCAGTGTGTTTATTATTTTAGATACTTGGTTCGAGAGGCTGTTGAAGGTGGTTACACAGATAGGTCTAGTTGCTCGCTTGAGCCCTTTCTTTACAATACGCTCTGGGTAGTTAAGTTTTAGTAGTTTGTCTTCCAGATCAGAGGCTTGTATTCTGAAATCAGTGATCTACGAACAGTTTTGTCGTAGACGAAGGAATTGTCCATATGAGAGGTGTTAGATTTGGGGGTCTCTAGATGGCACAGGTAGGTACTTTTGACAAATATGGACCCTCTCCTCTAGTCAGGACAAGGGGATTACACTCCTACAATAACCTCTGCTCTTTCAGAGGCGTTGTAAGTTAAGCAGTTGTGACCACATACAGTAACCCAGTGACAACACCACAAATGGACACCACGCAGGTTTTATAGAAGGCTCTCACCTCTGTCTGGGTTTTGGGTGGCTCCCAAGCCAGGATGGTTTCAATCTTGGATTGTAGGGGCGCCACCTGGCCGCTCCCAACTTGGTGTCCCAAGTACACCACAGAACCCTGCCCGATCAGGCACTTACTCGCCTTGATCGTGAGGCCTGCTTTCCGCAGTACCATCAACACTTCCAAGAAGTGGCGCAGATGTTCTTCCCAACTGGCACTGAACACTGCGATGTCATCCAGGTAGGCGGCACTGAATTCCTCCAGTCCAACCAACACCTGGTTGACCAACCTCTGAAAGGTGGCAGGGGCATTCTTCATAACCAAAGGGCATAACACAGAACTGGAAATGCCCATCTGGTGTGGAGAATGCTGACCTCTCCTTTGGTCATCAGTCAAGGCGATCTGCCAGTACCCAGACATTAAGTCAAACGCGCTGAGGTACCGTGCAGCCCCGAGCAGATCTATGAGCTCCTCAGCTCTGGGGGTGGGGTGCGCGTCAGTCTTCGTGACTGAATTGAGCCCTCTGTAGTCCACACAGAACCAGAATTTGGGTTTGGCACCCGGCGTTGCAGCCTTCGGGACCAAGACCACTGGCTGGCACAAGGACTGCTAGATGACTCAATCACCCCAAGTGCAAGCATCTTTGAGACCTCCTCTTTAATGCAAGCCCTTACCCTGTCAGTTACCCTGTAAGACTTGTGCTTCACAGGTACGCTGTCTCCTGTGTCCACATCATGGACGCACCAATCTGTGACACCAGGAACCAGGGAGAACAGATCAGAAAACTGTCCCAGCAACTGGCGGCAGTCATTCTGTTGCTCAGGGGTCAGGGTGGAAGAGAGGTTAACACCATCCACTGACCCATCTTGCTCTGAGGCTGACAGGAGGTCAGGAAGAGGCTCAGTCTCCTCCTCCATCCCAGCATCTGTTGCAAAGAGCATGCCCACTTCAGACCTCTCTAAGTGGGGCTCAAGGCGGTTGACATGTAGGACCCTCAAGGGGTTCCTAGGAGACCGCAAGTCCACCAAGTAGGTAACTGGACTCTTGTGTTCCACAACCTCAAATGGTCCGGTCCACTTATCTTGGAGTGCGCAGGGCTCCACTGGAGCCATGACCCACACTTTCTGGCCAGGTTGAAGCTCTGTGTACAACAAATAAACTTAGGGGTCTAACATGGAAACCCTGTTTGGATCTCTTGTCAATCTGTCCTAACGTCTCATAAGTACATCAGGAAATGACTATCAAATTAAACTAACAATACAAATCAACAGGACATGGGCCACTTGTGATTGTCAATCAACCTCATTAAGGATTCCCATCAATGTCTTGTATAGATCAATATTCTCATCTGGTAATCCTGCCAGGGTATTGTGTCTCTTGATCATTGAGACATCTAACATACCCCCATGGTCGGCTTGGGGTAACAACCCACAATAACTTTGCTGGACCATATGATATTGATCTGATGGGAATGTGCAGTGCAAAGAATTATAAATGTGGTGATTAAAACAGGATAGGGAACTTATCAAAGGATTATTTATTAAGCATAAGCCCCTTCCAAGTTAAAAACAAGAACAGTGCAAAACAATGATCGCAGTTTAACCAAATAGCTGCGAGAGGGCCAACATGTTTCAGCCTATCATGGAAAGGGACCATAGGCTTTCATCAGGGCCTCTGTTCTACGCAAATGCTACTGCCTAATTGTGACTAAATGTGTAAAAAATAATACAAAAACACACAAGTGAATCAACAACAGTAAAGGATATGGTCTCCTTCATCTGTCTAAATTCCTCCTTGGCACCTGGTGTATTTACAATATCTGTTGGAGACAAACACAGAAGTGGACCCACATAAGCTAACAAGGTCTGTTAGATACTAGAATCACTACAGTCTGTCAAATATTAATTACTCACCCAGTATGCCCGGGAAAAGGACCTCACCTCTTCCTGGCCCTGGCTCAGGAACTATGAGACCCCGCTCTGCAAGAACAACATAACCCTGCACTTAACAAGGGCAGAGAGAGTTTACTCTAACCTGCTCTATCTTGTAGTTGTGCCAAGGGTACAATAATGACTTGCACGCAGAGCAAACCTGCTAGTACCAACCAATCCCATAGTGTAGACCTCCCCACACCGACACACCCTGGGCACCCGCTTGCACCAGTGAAAAACATTCAAATTGTTAAGTTCTGTGTGATATAGCATAGACTTATCTCACAATCATCTCTATCTAATTGGATTCCCACATTGTTCAAATAAACATATTGTCTCTTTCTCCTTAAGGCTTAAAGATGGAAACAAAACGTAGGTTCTAGGCAGCTTAAACTCAGTGCCTACCTGTCCGTCGTTGTCTCGATCTGTGACTGAGTCAGGGGGAGGCACTGGGCTGTTGTAAAAGCTGCAATTTAACTGGTTGTGTCATTCCAGCAACAGCCAATCGGTGTTCAGTAATTCCGAGTCTGTAGACCTCCGTTATCAGACAAAGGCATGCTTCTAATCTGAAGGCGCTATCTCAGTCTGTAATGGTATATTTGTATGTAGGCCTGAAAACAGCGCTAAACATTGGCCAAGCGCAATAAATCACCCTTCACCGAGACACACTCTGACTCGCGTAGTCTCGCGAGAAAATCACTCGAACTACAGGATGATGTCAGATACCCCATAGTTGTAGTTCAAGAGACATTAAACGCCCATGTCCATTCATTGAGACACGCTCTGACTCGCGTAGTCTTGCGAGAAAATCACTCGAACTATAGAATGATGTCAGATACCCCGTATGTGTAGTTCAATAGGCATTGAACACCCATGCCCATTCATTGAGAGTCTTCCCCCACATTGGCCCGAGTGTAATCAGTAGGGGGACACTGTATGACTTGCGTGATCTCGCGAGAGGATGTCTAGAACTACCAAATGATGTTATCCGTTCATTTTGTGTAGTTCGAGCAGACACTCGCGCTATAGATGTTCTTGCAGTACTCATATTATCACGTTGTTTACTATTTAGTATTCTAACCCTAATCAATGCACCACCACCTACTATTTGATTAAGGTGCAACTTGCTAGGGTGATATCTACCGCCCTGCTCAATTAGAAAAAGTCTGGTGTATAGCCTCATACATTTAGGAGTCAGGTGATAAAACAAAAAGATGTTTGTCTATGAACTCACATTTTGGGATGGTAAAAGTACGGAAGAAGTGGCATTCTGGTCACACCAGAGCTTCATCTCCTCCTGGCTGGCTTCCAGATTCGCCTCAGCGAGTTGCCTGAAACGCCTAGTCTGGTTCCTGAAGGCCAGCATGTAGCTATATACACCCTGGGGAGGTTTCCTGGGAGATTGCTCCCAGTCTTCTTTAACCAAACTCAGAGGTCCTCTGACCGGGTGTCCATAGAGAAGCTCAAAGGGGCTGAACCCTAGAGATTTCTTTGGCACCACCCGGTATGCAAACAAAAGGCACGGTAAGAGGACGTCCCTCTTACGCCTCATGGGTTCCTCAAGACCCATTATCATGCCTTTCTGGGTCCGGTTGAACCTTTCAATCAGCCCATTTCCTTGGGGGTGGTAAGGAATGGTAAACTTGTAAGTTACACCACACTCCTGGCACAGGGACTTCATATACTTGGAAATGAAGTTGGTACCCCGGTCAGACACTACCTCGTGAGGGAATCCCACTCAGGAGAAAATTCCCATCAGTGCTCGTCCCACCACGGGGGCAGTCACTGTCCTCAGAGGTATGGCTTCCGGGTACCGGGTGGCATGGTCCACCAAGACCAGAATGAACCTGTTGCCCATGGCTGTCTTGGGGTCCAGTGGCCCCACAATGTCAATCCCCACCCGCTCAAAGAGGGTACTGACCACAGGGAATGGCTGGAGAGGAGTCTTGTGCTTCCTCCCACTCTTTCCACTTGCCTGGCAAGTCTGACAAGTCCTGCAATGAGTATCAGAACTCTCGCGCTTTTGGGGCCAATGAAAGTGGGTGACAAGCCTTTCAAAGGTCTTGTCCTGCCCCAAATGTCCTGCTAACGGTACATCATGAGCCAGCCCCAGTAGGAAGGCTCAGAACTTCTGGGGTACCACCAGCACACGGGCTGACCCAGGTTCAGCAACCTTAGGCTCACTATACAGGAGACCATTCTCCCAGTAAATCAAATGTGACCCTGACTGATCACCTGCTACCTGGCTTGCAGCCTGTTGCCATAAACCCATGAGAGAAGGGCACTCTCTCTGTTCCTTGCAAAATTCTTCCCTGGAGGGGTCTCCTTCTTGCTGCCAATGGGTCAGCTCAGGCAGGTCCCCCAGTTCAGCTACTTGCTCCCCGGTAGGCTCCAGGGCATCCCCCTCAGGGTCTACCTCCTCCTGGGCTGTGGGAACTTTGGGGGCCAGTTTCCCATGCCCCTCGCCACTTCTCTCTAAGGCAGGTTCCTGGGCCACCCTCTCAGGCTCCAGGTCCTCCTGAGAACCCCTACTGGCTGAAATTGACCGGGTGATCACGCACGCCCAGTCAGGCAGTCCAATCATCTTCAAGTGAGTTGTTTTCTCCACCTTTTCCCAAGGGGAGCTCTCCAAATCATTCCCCAACAAATAGTCAACAGGCATGGTGGGCCTCACAGCTACATGAAGAGTACCAGAGACCCCCCACTCAAAGGGAACCTGAGCCATTGGACAATGACTCTCGATGTTGTCGGCATTAACAACTCTGCAAAATGCATGAGGGACAATCTGTTCTTGAGACACCAGGTGACACCTGACAGCTGTCACACTGGCTCCTGTGTCTCTAAGAGCTTCCACCTTTTGGCCATTGACGGTCACTCGCTGCCCATATTTCTTAGTGTTCGTGGGTAGCTGAGCTTCTGAGACCGTCTCACAGTCTCCTAAAGAGACAAGGGTCATCTGTGCGAGACCCCACCCACCTTGGACATCCATCTCCTCCCCCAAGGCTACACTAGCCATCTGCCGGGGCGGAGCACCAGTGGGTGCTTGTTTGCCAAATAGGCGGCACCTGGGATCATTCGCCTTATGACCCAGGTCACCACACTTGTAACATTTTAGGGGTCCCTGGGGAACAGGACTACCTGTTGGCCCCTTGCTTTCTTTCAGGGGGAGGATGGGAACCTTTCACAGGGTTCCCTTGGGGACTACTTTGGGGCCCTTTGCTGGGGACCCTGCCCACCTTTGGCTGAGTCTCCCATGTGACCCTTGTGAACCCTGGTACTGACCCAGCAGTCTGCCTCCTCAGCAAGCTTCCTAGGGTTAGTCAGCTTGCTATCTATCAGATGCTGGCGCAGCTCTGGAAAACAATTATCAGACAGGTGCTCCCATGCAATCAAATCAAAGAGACCTTGAAAATCATTAACCTTGCTGCCCGTTACCCAACCATCCAAAGCTCTTCAAAAGAAAGTGACATATTCTAGCCAAGTACTGTTTTCTAACTTTTAGTATTTCCTGAACCTCTGCCTATAGAGCTCAGGTGTCAAACCATATCTAGACATCAATGTTTCTTTCATGTGGCTGTATGAGTTGTGGACATCAGAAGGCAAGTCTAACAATGTATCCCGCCCCTCACTAAGGAACCTTCCCCACAACCCGCTCCCCAATCTCTCTCAGGGACCCGGTGGGAAGACATGGCTACCTCATAGGCTCTGAACCACTGACCAATATCATCATTTTTTTAAAACTCTTTCACCACATCCTTCGGAATATACACTCTACTTTCAGAATATACCAACGGCATGCTGCTACCAGAGGGAGTAATTTCTAAACTTTTAGCTTTTAACTCCAACTCCCTCAAAACCTTTTCATGTTCAAACTGTATTTTCTTTTCCTCAAGATCTAACCTTCTATTTTCTATTTCTAGCTGCCTATTCACCTTAAACTTGGTCATCTCCATTTCATGCCTTCTTGATTTCTCTCTGTCCTCCAAGTCCTCTGGAAACAGACTCTTGTTAGAGCCAATGCTAGCTGCAGGGGAAGGTGCCTTCTTTCCTCTTGAACCCAATGGCTCTTCCTGTTGTACTTCTGCATCATCATCCTCCTCAATCATAGGAGTTTTCCTGGCTTCTACCCAGGCCCGTAGCGCCTTGTAGAATTCTTCCTTCACTTTAAATCCAGAAGTGGAAACATTGAATTTCTTGCAAAAGTACTTCATCTGCTTTACTGTGTAGCATTCCAGCCTCTCTTCTTCCCATTCGCAATTAAGGGAGGCTACAGATTCTGCTCTCTCTACTGAATTAGGCATCTTTCAAACATAACCTGAATATGGCCTGGTGCCTGAGGACCACCAGGACTCCAGCACGCACAACAAAACTTTGTTGTGCGTGCTGGAGTCCTGGTGGTCCTCAGGCACCAGGCCATATTCAGGTTATTGTCTTAGTGTGCAGGCACTAATCCAACACAGCACACGTATTGGTTTAAGAACTTATTTAAGTGTTATAACACTGAGTGCAGCACCCGCTCATACATATTATCTTTCAAACATAGGCAATCCAAAAATCAAAAAGGAATCTACCAAAAAGTATGCAGTATTGTTATGGTCTGCACTCACTACGTAGTGTTCACCAGTCACTGTACATGAGTCACGAATGCAAATCCAGAATCCCTTCCGCTTGACTTCCAATATTAGATTTGGGGGTCTCTAGTTGGCACAGGTAGGTACTTGTGCCAAATAGGGACCCTCTCCTCTAGTCAGGACAAGGGGATTACACTCCTAAAATAACCCCTCCTCAGCCTCTAGGCTGCGTGGCGCAAGCAGTCAAGGCTTATTTCAGAGGCGTTGTAAGTTAAGCAGTTGTGACCACATACAGTAACCCAGTGACAACACTACAAATGGACACCATACAGGTTTTATATAAAAAATAAGTAGACTTTATATAGAGTTACCACAAGACCATTAACGCCAAAAATACACACTATGATTACTTTAAGATGGTAGATTTAAGCTTAATTCAGTTCAGTTCTTAGATGTGACACTCTGCGTCAATGTACCTTAAGTTGCGTTGCGCTTCCACGACAAGCAATGTCGCAGCGATGGGAAAAGCGGCAAAGTTTAGATACAAAGAAATAAAGACGTGAAGATCTTCCAGATGCGGCACGCTTCTCGGGGATGCGAGAAGCTCTCGGTTCGATGCATGGACTGCAGCGGTGACACCTTTACGATGCGACGGCAACAGCTCCAGCGGCGACGCTCTTCTGCCACGATGCGTGAAGCTTCCGCTCGATGCGACAACTACAGCAGCGACGTCAAAGATGCGACGGCAGCAGCTCCGACGGCGGCGCGCTTCTCGGGGATGCGAGGTGCTCTTGCGCGGTGCTCTTGATCGATGAGGTGCAATGCGACAGTTCCAGCGGCGACACCATCCTTCGGAGTTGCGACGGCAGGCACAGCGACGGCGACACACTCCGACCTCGTTGCGAGATTCCGCATCAGGTGCAGTGCACAGCTCCAGAAGCGACACCCTCCTTCTTCGGAGGTGTGACGGCAGCAGCAGCGACGGCGACATGCTTCCTCTTTGTTGCGGTACGCTTCTCTCCGATGCGGTGTAGTGTGACAGTTCCAGCGGCTATACACTCCTTTCTCCAGATTTGCGACGGCAGGCACAGCGAAGGCGACACGCTTCCTCTCGTTGAGTCGCGCTTCTAGCTCCTTGCGACACGCAGTTCCTCAGAAGGCCCAAAACAGCAGCAGGAACTTCCACAAGAACTCTGGGGAGCTGAGGGGTGAAGTCTGTTGTCCCTGAGACTTCAGCAGGAGGCAAGCTCTTTTCCAAGCCCTTGGAGATCCGTCACAAGTTGAAAGCAAAGTACACAAAGTTGGCAGTAAGGCAATCACTGCAGGTCAATCCCTCAAGCAGCACTTCAGCTTGGGAATAGTCCCTCCTCAGTTTCTTCAGGTTCCTCTCCTCAGTAAAGGTTTCTTCTTGCAGTCCAAAAGTGATCTAATTTCTTGGGAGCAGCATCCCAATACTTATACCTCAAAATCCTTTGTTCTCTGAGGGGAGAGGGGCCTTTGCCCAGTCCAAACCAGTTCTGAAGCACTCTGTTTACCAGACTTCTCCTTTCCTTTCACAGTGCAGAGCAGAAACATCAGACGCCCCACAGGAGGTGGGGCCAGCATTGGGGAAGGCAACTACAGACCTGGAGCACTTTGTTGACAGGACTCCTTCTCTTTTTTCAGTGTGCAGGGCAAAGACATCAGCCGCTCCCCAGGGGGTGGAGACAGCATTGTGAAAGGCAGGCACAGCCCTATTAGGATTTCAGGTACACTCCTCCCTCCCATCTAGATGCAGATCTCTCTATTCACCACTGTGTGACTCAGCCTGTCTCTTGGAATTCCCCAGCCCTGTCACTCACAGAAACCAGACATAGGAATACACAACCTAGCAGAGGCAGGTTAGAATGGTTAGACAAGCAAATACCTACTTTCTAAAAGCGGTATTTGCAAACACAGAATATTAAAATAAACTTTACTAAAAAAAGGACTTTATTATTCTGAGTTCAGGCATACTAAACTCGATTTTCTACCATGTCCTCTGAGCCTGTTAGGATTATAAAGTGTAACAATTCTAACAGCCCATTCTGGCCTATGGAGAACAGGTATCCTTGCAATAGTGAAAAACAAAAATGGCTGTAATTCACTATTAGGACATGCCACACATATCAGGGCTTGTCCTACCTTATACTTATAATGCACCCTGCCCTTGGGCCTACCATAGAGGTGACTGATAGGAAGAAAAGGGAAGGTTTAGGGACTGGCAAGTGGGTGCACTTGCCCAGTCAGCATGACAGTACCAGACTGCACGCAGACTCTGCAATGGCAGACCTTAAATACATTTTACAAGGCTGCTTCTGTCAGTGGCACAACTAGTGCTACAGGCCCACCAGCAGCATTTGGATTACACGCCCTGGCACACTCAGTGCACTAGACTAGGGTCTGACAAGTAAACCAAAATAGTTAAACATGGAATCACTAATCCATACTTCAATTTACAATAGGGAGCACTTGCACTGTGACACTGGATAGCAGTGGCACAGTGCCCAAAGCAACTAATACCAGCAAAAACACATGAGGCAACAGCAAAAATGGAAGGGAGACCCACGCCAATGGTGCCAAGTCTAACAGGAGGTTATCCTGCAGGTGCCTGGGGTGGAAGCTATTGTATAATAGCAGACAATTTTTCACTGTAGGCTTGAAATGGGTCGTTGTTTTTAGACCACCCCTTTCAGGGTAGATATTGAGGTCGAGAAACACCATGTTGTTGCTGGAAGCTGTGTGGGTAAATTTCAGGAAAGGGTTTTACTGATTGAGCCACATCATGAAGGCCTCTACAGAATCGGTATCACCTTTCCATATCACTAGGACATCATGCATGTACCATTTCCAGACAATGATGTGGTCATGCAATGGATTTCCTTGGGGTAATATTCTGGTGGTCTCCAAATGGTATACGTATAGTCCGCCCAGGCTTGGGGCGAAAGTGCTGCCCATGCTAGTCCAGTGCTTCTGTAGGTAGTGCACCACTTCGTATAGGAAAAAATTATTTGTTAATGATAGTGAAATACACTCCATAACCACGCTGCATGGAGTCTGGTAATCCCATGCAGTGGTGTACAATACATCCTCTATGATCCCCAGAGTTTCGCCATGTGGTAGACTAGTATAAAGGCTCCCGACGTTGATCCCAAGTAGGAGATGAAAGGTGAAAGATTCAACAGGACTGTGGGAGGGCAGACACGTAATTCTTAGCATATGGGATGGATTCATAGCAAAATGCTGGAACTGATATTTGAGGTAATTCTTGTCATAAGAGATCTTGTACTCATTTTATTCGCTGTTGTCAATGGCAAAATGTTGGCCCTTGTATACTGGAGGGACTTGTTAGAGGTAACCGTGAAAATGGCTGAAGTATCCATGGCAACTTTCTGGAACTTTCATATTGTATGTGCTCCTTGGCATATTGGGCACACCCATGAAAAAATGCTGACTTTGATAGAGTGGAAATAATTTCTGACTTGTGACATTTAAAGAAAATCGGTTCTACTCCTAGAAAAGGTGAGGCTTCCCTGGCGCACCATGAAAGGACTGGAATATTTCATTAATGCCCTTTAAGGGTCTGTTGCGGTTTAGCAAATTTGACCCTAAAAGTTTCCAAAAATTCTCTGGGGAGAATCCCACTCTCCCTGAAACCACCTACAAGAAATCTGTTTACTCGTTTTGCTCGCTGGCATTTGAGGGAAGTATCACACCCCACCACTTACACAGATCTTTAGCCTGCAACAGTGAGCAGAAATTGCAGGTGTAGACGGGACAGTTTAAAAGTGTAATGCCGAAAGGACAGGAGCACGGATTTAGCAATTAAAAAACAGCATTGTCTAATCATGTAGGGCCATATGTATCAACATACCCTTTGGCGATTTCTTAATAGCAATTTTTAAGGAATCCCTATTTAGAAATCGCAAAATGGTATGTATGTAGAAAATCGCTTTTTTTTAGCAATTTCTTAAAATTCCTTAATTGCGATTAGCAAATTGCTCATCGCAATTAAGGAATCATTTCCCATTCATTTCTATGGGCCAGGAGGCCCATAGGAATGAATGTGAAAGTATTCTCAATTTGCGATTAGCAATTTGCTAATCGCAAATTGAGAATAATTTCAAGGGTGCAGGGGTGTCTCAAAAACACCCTGCTGCACCCCTGAAAATGACATGTGTGCTCATATGGCGCACATATATGCCCTAACGGCATGTATGAGCGTCACATGGCAACTTTGGATTTTTAAAAAAAATGCTTTTTTATGAGAATTTGCAACTTACCACCAACTAGAAGTTGGTGGTAATTTGCGATTCCTTAAGGGCATTTTGGATTTTTTTTTCCTTGATACATTGCTTTTAAGGAATTGCAAAATTTGTGATTCCTTAAATGCAATCGCAAAATAAGGAATGCCAAATTTTGCGATTCCTTATTTTGCACCCAAATTGTTTCATACATACCATTTAGCGTAAATGGTTTTGCAAACGCCGAAATTCTGCGAATTTCGGCGTTTGCGAACCCATTTGGCCTTGATACATATCGCCCAAAATGTATATAATCGCTTATATTTAAAAAGTGGGCCTGTGGCTCTCTTAACCTACATTTAATTTTTTCCAATTCATAGTTTCAGTGTGTCTTTTTTTCCATTATTGCAAAATAATCATAAAAGTAAGAAACAAACATTCATCAGAAATGGTAATACAAAATGTCAAATACATAGCGATACACAGTGACATGATCGTGATGGAAAAAAAAACCAAATAATAAAAAAAAATGTATATTCATAAAATACTATTAAAGATATAAGTAAATCAAACTAGTAATTTGCTGAATTCCGCCGTAAGAGAGCATTTTTTGGGAATGTTCCAACAGCAAAACAAACTACTGGATCGGGTACAATTTGCAAAAAATAAAGAGACGGCCTATGTTTTGGCTATGGGCCCACCGGTGCTGATATCCAAAGGATCAGGGTTAATAGGTGTGCTGGATGCGGGAGTTGGTGAATGAGCTTGCAGGTTTGATTTATCAAGCTGGGAGCTGCATGGTGCAAGGGAGACCTCGTTCCTCATGCTCTGTTAGTGTCCCAAATGTACCAGCTTGCCCTCTCCTATATCTAGGGATAAATACCTAACCACTGGATCTATCCATAATCAAAATTGAGCCGTGTGGTCCCTGCTTTCCCAATAACTGTTAATCTGGTTCCCCCAGCTTTGGGGAGCTGCATGTGTGCTGGCAGCTGCAGTTGGGAGAGCAAACTGAGACAGAGCATTGATGCAGTGGGAAGGATCAGCATGAGGCATGTTGGGGTTGCAGGCATGTCCGTCGGAGTACTTGGATAAAAGGGCAGAACCAATTGCTTATTCTTCACAGTGCAAAAATAAATGGAGAAGAAAAAAACCTGCACAGACGCCTTTGCAGCATTAATGTGGATGACACAGCCATTTTGAATAAGGGAACATAGACCTCTATTCGCCAATAGGATTAGCCTATCAATAGTGAGCATGTTATGACGCTTTTGGAATATTATTAGCCAACTACTTTTACCACATGGTAAAGGAGTCTTCCCATTGCTAATTGCTACATCATTACATTATTTTAGGTGACTGAACTTCCCTCAGGAACCAACATCAGTACGACAAGCACTGTTTCTCAAAGGCAGCACACGAGTTTTGCCCAATCAAATTTTGTACTCAAGGTAAACAACATGTGGGCGAAGACAAGGCCCCTCTCTTAGATGTGCTTTTTAAAGTTCTTTTTCTGTTGATCACAATTGGTCAGATGACTGCTGGGATGTGCATGCAGACCTAAATAATAAAACACGGAATCTCAGGGGTTCTGAAAGACATCCGTTAACTATGGTCCAAAACATCTCCCAGGTGACCTGGTGTTAGTTAGATTCTGGAGTGATCGGGTCGTGCCTTATTTACAAACTTGGTTTCCACAATTAGGGGATGGCCCGATCTCTGTCTGGGGTCCATGATTTCTACCCTAGGTCCCACTACCCTCGGCCCTTAAATACAAGACTAGAGAGAAAACACAATTTTTCAGAAAGAACAAGTCTAGAGATTAATTATCGGCCGGATCGGAGTGTGTATGTACAGAATGGTTTCAACAACCCCGTTCCAAATTATTATCCATGAAGTGTTTTTTAGCAGTGGTATCCAGTGATTAGCAACTCGTATGAACTGATTTAATAATGTCTTCATTTATTATTAATTATTGTAATGAAATGGTTCTCAATGATATGTATATAATGAATGTTGCTTTTATGATTTTATGTATCAAAATCGAAATAAAGCTAATCTGACTGAATCACAACACTATACAAGTATCAGAACTTTTCCAGACTGATGCATGGAGTTATGTCAATGGTTGCAGAATATTAGCAATTATCCAGAAGCAGTGCAGTGGTTTACAGCATTCTGTTTTATTCAAAATTGCCTTTTTTCATTTACTTCCAATAATTTTGCACAGCTCTTATCTGTACCCGTTGTGCCTTTGACTCACTGAAATGTTAGGAAGTGGATGACAGTGACTACAAGGAGCTAGGTAGTGGAAGTGCACAGTTGTCCCGTTGGAATATGTATCCTTTCTAGTTGAGCATATTCATGCAACATTATATTTTTCCTAAATTAATATGGGCTCCTTTATGCTTTTTTCACTCTGTACATGTTTAGTGAACTCCGTTAAATGTGTCATTACTTGGATAATATACTGATGCATATTTGTATCTCAGTGTATAATCATTGAACTGAAAATATATTCTTTCCAATAATTGCCCAAGTCTGTATAGCACACACCTACAGGAATAGACACTGCTCAACCTATAAATGGTAAGCAGCATTGATGTTTAATTTTTTTTCTTCTGAAGAACAACCTAGGAGTAGGTAGCAAGAAAGCCTGACTGAAGCCAGGAATACCATGAGACCTGATGTCTGCCTTGTTTCAGACTAACCTGCCCTATGTCCTGGAAAGCGGACTTGAGACCTGAAGAGAAGACAGTGGTCAAGAGAACTTAATGTGAGCCAGGAGAACTGAACAGGGAGTGCAGATGATGGGTCTCAATGTCACAAAAATAGACCTGCAAGAAGAATTTACAGGAAAAAGGGTCATCCAGCCACAGTATCTGAAGAGACAGTACCTTTGGACATCCTGATGCCTTGGCAGCACAGTCGAAGGCATCACCACTTGCCCTTGCTGTGTGCCTGGCACAAACACATTTCTTCCAACCCTACAAATAGTTTTCGACCCCCTGCTTCCCTCTCAATTGCTCAGTAATTGCTCAATCACAATTCCAGCACTCTTATGCAATCTACTAGAACACGAATCATGGAAACAACCACAGTTACTCACCTTTAGCCTCGTAACTACACAGGACTTCATCAAGGCTGCAAGAGCTTGTAGGCCAGCACCATCACCGGCACACCCATGTCCTGTTCATATATGCAGGAATATGCTAATTAATAGCTCTGAAACCAATCCAGCCAGAAATATCAACAATTCTTTGGAAAAAGGTCTAATCCCAAAATAACTCACCAAAACAAAGATGCCTTCAAACAAAGGCTTCTTCTAACTTCTGGACGATAACCAATTGCTCCTAGGCAAAAAAAATTAAAGATCGCCTTCAAGACAACTGTCTACATTCATCAAAGAAAGTAATTGTTAGACCTGGCACCAATGGCGTGGGTCTCCCTTCCATTTTTCGCTGTTGTCTCCTCTGTTTTTGCTGGTATTAGATGCTCTGGGCGCTGTGCCACTGCCATTCAGTGCCACAGCGCAAATGATCCCTGTTTAAATATGTTTGTGAATTGATATATCCCTGATTGGCTTATTTGGTTGACCTGTTAGTCCCTAGTAGTGTGGCCTGTGTGTGCCCAGGGCTGGTAACCCTAATGCTGCTGGTGGGCCTGCAACACTGGTTTGCGCCACCTACAGAAGTAGCTTGTAAAGTGTATCTCAGACCTGACACTGCAGTGTCTGCGCGCAGTCCAGAACTGCCATCTTGGCTGTGAAATGATCACACTTCCCAGCCCCTGAACCTTCCTTAGCATCATGTCAGTCACCCCTATGGTAGGTGCATTGTGTGTGTAAGGTAGGACATGGCTTGATATGTGTAGCATGTCCTGGTAGTGAATTACCCTCCATTTTGTTTTTCACTGCTGCAAGGCTAGAATGGGCAGACTAGCTATTACATCTCATAGTGCTATCTAACTCAGGGAACATGGCAGAAATTCGAGTTTAGTATGCCTGAACTCAGAATGATAAAATACATATTTTAGTGAAGTTGGTTTTAACATTCTGTGTTTGAAAATACCACTTTTAGAAAGAAGGTATTTTCTTGCCTAAGCCTTCCAGTGTGCTCTACTGTTATGTGTATTGGCTGTCTGAGTTTAGAGGGGCAAGGCAGGCTGAGTCAGACCTGGGTTGAATAGAGAGATCTGCATCAAGTACTGGGAGGGGTAGCTCCTTTACCTGAATAGGGCTGTGCCTGGCAAGGTGAATGCTGGCTCCACCTCCTACTGTGCGTCTGATGGCAGACCCCCTCTTTCTGAAAGGAAGGATGCAGCCTGGTAAACAAAGTGCTCCAGGCCTGAGCAGAACTGGTTCTGACTGGGTTCAGTGACTAGAGACTTTTGAGAGCAAAGACTTTTGGGGTATAAATATCGGTGCTCAAACCCCTGATTTTGGTATTGCTCCTGGATGACAAGAAGAACTTCTGTCCGTTTCACTGAAGGAATCTGCAGGAGAGAACTGTCCTTGTGCTTGTGTGCTATTTCTTGGATTGGCCTGCAGTAGTTCCCCTTGGACTTGGAAGAAGAGGGAAAAGGACCTTTGAGAGACTTTTATTTTGCTAACCAATCACCCAAGGGCTAGAAGAGAGCTAGCCTCCTGCTGGAGTCACAGGCACATCTGACTCCCCCACCAGCCTCCTGATTCCTCCCAGCGAGGATTTCTATCTGCAGGTGAGGCTCCTGTGAGTTCCAGGGCCTCTAGTTCTACTACAGAGAAGATAGTGCTAAAATCGTCTCTAACGCCCGTTTGCAAGCCACCGCAGCTGAAGAGCATAAGAAAAATCATCGCGCTGCTGCCGCCGAGCGCTCGCTAACCAAAGATCATCACATCAAGATCATCGCATCACGACATCGCAGAGTGGGCGCGGTGCATCCGCCATTTTCCTCGCACCGCACCCGGATCGTCGCTCCTTCGCGGAGCACCATTTTCTTTCATCGCAACAAGATCGCACACGCAACAGGATCATCGCATCTTCCTCCCTTGCGGCAAGAATTCAATGCATCGCTGGCCTAGCGTGAAGAAGTCTGTTGCTTTGTCCCGCACGCCCCCGCAGACCGGCGCATCATCCTCCCTTGCGGCAAGGATTCAACACATCGCCAGCCTAGCGTGGGGAAAATCACCGCTACAGCTTGTTTGCAACATTTTGCTTGTTTTGCTATGAAATCCAGGTAATTTGTAAGCAAAAGGGTTGCAGAGACCCCTGCTTTGAGCTGAACCCCTATTTGAACACTTTGAACTATTTTTCCAGCTTTTCAAGAGTACCCCCATTTTTCAGTATTGTGGCTTTTTACCGTTATTGGTCTTGTGTTAAGTCTACATATAAAGATACGTATTTTTTATAACTACTTGTGTGGTGTCCCTTTGTAGTGTCCTTCACTGTGTTACTGTGTATGATCATAAATGCTTTATACACTGCCTCTGAGATAAGCCTAGCTGCTTGTGCTACGTTAACACAGGGTTGAGCAGGGGTTGTCAAAGGGTGTAGCCCCCTTACTCTGACTTAGGAAGAAGTGTCCCTACTTGGACTGTGGCCAGCCACTGCCAACTAGAGACCCCCATTTCTAACAGTAACCTTCTCTCAGATTATGAAAACAGATTCTGGTATGGCTGTGGCACAAAGGCTGCACTGACTTCCACATTGGATGATTTAAACACTGCAATGGATTCAAATTGTGAACTAAAACACCTATCCTTGACCTCTTTTTTGCATTTAATTCTTTTTATCTCTCCAAAGAATTGGACCTATCTTCATGAAAAAAGAACATAGTATGTGTATTCTAGCTAGGCCTCTACCTTCGAGTCTGGCACCAGGGGCGGCCTTAGGCATGTGCAAGCTGTGCACCTGCACAGGGCCAACAAACCCCAGGGGCCGCCACGCCAATATATATCCTAAATATAATAATCCTCTGAGGATGGACACATATTTGCGTGGCGGCCCCTGGCAGGGATTTGGCGGCCTCCGTCTCTGTTCCACTTCCAAACACCCTGACTCCCCCCTCTTCACTGGCCTCTGCGCTCCGCCCCGCCCGGACCCCCTCTTCCGGGGCCTCCTACCTACGCTCCCTGCCCAGGGCCGCCATGAACTTAGAGCCGCCCCTGCTGGCACCTCTACCCATAATACTCCCAACTTTTCTGCCAGCTCATCAATAACATCCTGTTCCATTCCTGCATGGATGTGGCTAAATATGCTACACATACGGGAACTGGTAAATAAGGCATTGTAACAATAACTATTGGATTGTTCTTTATTGTAGCACAGGTGTGTGCCAGTGCAGTTACAGGCAGCAATATTACCAACTCATTGCACAAAATTGAGTCAGAAAGAAGGAATGATATTTTGGAAATTGAATCTGTGAATTACTAGTCACACACCACAACATAACGAGTGGTAACCCACTAAGCAGCCCTTAATTTCTAAAATAATAAATGCCGGGTACCAAATTCTTGCTCAGGAGCCTGTACCTGGCAACTTCAAATGTCAGGAGAGCAGAAAACCAAGATGGCCTAGATGAGATTCTACCGTGTGGCACTTTCATCCACTACCGGGCAGTCCCTGCGCTTTTATCTCACTCTAGCGGGTTATTTTTCATCTTTCCTTTCTTCCTTTGTCGCAATTTTGACATCTTCCTCCTCCTCCCGTTTCCCTTTTGTGGTTTTCTCTCCCTTGCTCTTTAACAAAGTCAGTGTTAGCCCCCTCACCGAAGTTCGGGTCTTGTTGAACCTCAGTCTTCAAATATAGAACTTTGTCGCTAGCTGCATGTGTGTACGTCTGAGCTACGACAGTAAAGTGCCTGTATGCTTGACTACAAATGAAATGCGCGACATTTCCGTCAGAAAGAGGAACATGTTCCAACTACCAGTTGAAACACATTGGGCAATATACATTTTGACACATTCCACCTCGCCCATCACAATTAGACCTGAGCGAGAGGCCTATGTCAGAGCCAGCTGACGTGAGTGACTCATCGTCCTGTCTTAACAGCTCCTCCACTGAAACCGAGCTGACTCCGTCCAGCCCTGTCGACTGACTCTGGCCTCAGCACTAATGGATTCTCCGTGGTATCAGGGAGTCACTGGGGGGTTTGCCGTGACAGTCTGCATTGGCCTCGGGTTGACTGCTTTGAAAGACGCGTGTAACGTGTGACTGGCTCTCTCCCAGGTAACCAGCCCTTCAGATAGAGATGCCTGTGAGAAGCCGTGAGTGGCACCAATTCCAAGCGGCTACACCAGTCTACGTGGGCCTTCACTCAGGGCTGCTCCCAGGGCTTTAAGTGGAATGGAAAATCTAGGGGGGAGATGGGGTTGTTCTCAAAGGGACGAGGCCGATGGAATTAAGGGCGTGACTTCAAAATACGCCAGCTAAAAATCTGTGCTTAGCATTGTGTGGTTACTGGTATTTTCCTGCTTCTATCGTTGCACACTGATATATAATACAACAAGTAACAATACCGGCAACAAGACAGGGCTATTGGCTTTGCCAATGGTTGTTAGCTGTGTTACTGTGTAAGATAAATGCGCAACAACTATGGTTTCGTTGTAAATACTATTGATGCCTGCCTCAGTTCTGAAATGATGGGACTGTGAAAGAACTATAACAGTCTCTTTGAAGTTACATCAGAGGCAGTGGAGGGTGGTACTGCTGCAGAGTTAAGATTTGTTTTTCACCCCGAGGGTGAGGGCAAAAACGGAGAGCCCGATCGGGACCCGTCTCAGCAGCACCTGCCTCTTAGAACTGCCAGTGCTGAGAACCGGCAAGACCCGGCCCACTTAAAGTTTCGACTGAATGTCTGATTGGCTGAGTGGAGGCCAGCCTACCCATCCCAGCTCGGCTTCTGGGCAAGCCCGGCAAGTGCTTGGATTCACCCGTCCTGCGATGCACCGCGTGCCAATACATTGGCCACTTTCTGTTCACAAGCGCTTAGATAAGCAGGAGGGCGATGCGGAGCGCTCTATTAAGTAGACGCTATTTTTAGTTTTCACGGGCCACCGCTCCAGTTCAGTTGTCTAGAAATTGTATAAAATGCCTTTATTAATAAAGAGGCGCAGTCAAGAAGGACCCGGACAATTTCCTGCTCTTGCCTGAAAAAAACTCTTTCACCTGCAATGTTACTGAACGGATTGGTTATTTAATTTGCATCTGTTGCTTGGCTTACCTGCCGAAAGATCAAGCCTGCTGTCACACTCATGGCTCGCCCTCTCTCGCCTTCGCTTCCTGCACTTCTCTGTCAACAAACCCTTGCTATGCTTGTAGGAGAGGAGGCCCCGCCCCCAGCTCGCCTTCCCTTGGAAGTAAGTTCTGAAACCATCACCGAACCGTGACCCGCAAACACGTGTGTGCCTGGAGACCTCACTCGGCGCTAAGGAGCGTCATATGACACAAGAATGAGATATTGCCGATTCCCCCGGGCGAAGAATGACAGGAACGGAATAACGACGTGGCGTCAGAATGAGACAGCAAAATATCAAAAGGCGGGGAGAGGGCGTGTCTGTTTTCTAGGTCTGGCTATATAAAGGTTTATATGGTATTACTTCTGTTATCAATTCTTTTAAAATGTGTATAGAATGGGGTTGGCTCAGCCAGAACAGCATACCTATCTTTTTTTTTTGGGACTAAGAATCAGAATATATTTTATTGTCTACGGTTAATTAAAACCTTTACAATTTTACCTTAAAATCATCAATTTAACGAAACATTCATATTTACATTTCCAGTATCAAAAAAGATAAGACATAAAACATCTAAAACCCTAGAGAAATATAAACTATTATATCAATTGATGCCAGATGCTAGACCTCCACCGTTTCATATTTTGAGTTTAAGTGCAAAAGTTGCAAATATGCGTACTGCTCTAAACATAGGACTATCTAAAATCAGCCTAACTCTAACAAAATTTTGACCTTAAGAGAAATGCACTGCGAGCTTGTTAATACCAAGTACTAAGTTATACTTCTACGCTGAGCCCTTTATGGCGGCCACTGGAATAAAGATTTGTGCAAAATGTACAGGTAATGAGGTGGCCATATAATAGTACAAACTAAAATGAGCATTATGTGATTGTTTTTTGTAATATTGTGCTGACTAGTTGCAGAAATGTAGCTGCCCTACATGAAAACTGCAAAGTCTGGATGTTTAGTAATGCCATAACGGCTGGTCGACATGATCTCACTTGAAGTAAACGGAAAGCATGGAGTAACAAGCATTTGCAATGCAATCGGTCTCGCCCTTTGGGACCTTACATGTATTTAGCTATGCAGCACATCAACCTGGGTGCTTAAACATCTACTGTTCTTTAACATGGAGGGAAAATAAGCAGCAAACTGAGTGACACGCCAGGTATGGGAACACATGGAGAGAAATATTGCTTTTCAGTGGGAAATG
This sequence comes from Lissotriton helveticus, assembly GCF_964261635.1. NCBI lineage: Eukaryota > Metazoa > Chordata > Amphibia > Caudata > Salamandridae > Lissotriton > Lissotriton helveticus. Next base: position 598,326,907 of record NC_136073.1, on the reverse strand, counting down.
GTAAAGTCCAAAGTTCTGTTTTTAATATAAAATCAGGGCCTTCGGTGGTCATATCTTTGAAAATTCAAGATTTGAATACAAAAATGTTGTCTACAGGTGCTCAAGGAAGACAATTTCTATGGACTGGAATCTAGTGAATGCTAAAGGGATTCTGGTATTTTATAGACCTATGCTGGTCGTTTTCTATCAAGACAGTCAAATAGAAGCAGTTTAATAGAAAACAAAAGTCCCTAACCGGAAGCAGACAAGTCCTAGGGCTGATCTCCAGAGCCCACAAAGTACATACACATATAAAGTATATAGTAAAGTATATACGAGAGGTCTAGAATACTCGACCTAAAAAAGAGCTAAATAGAGAAAAGCTGCAGATGGTCGTGACTTCCATAAACACTAGAAGCACCAGCTGGGCTATGAGACGGCGAGAATAGGGCATTAGCCTGTAGAGGGCATGTTGGGAAGGGAAATACACACCAACAAAAGATCTCTAGGGGGTTTGTTACTTCTTAAGCGATACTAGAACCCTGTTTTTAACTACGTGGTAAGCAGTACCAAGCTTTGCACGCTGGTCAGAGACCCCCGCATAAACACAAACTGTAGCCTATCATCTCAAACTGATCCCTGGGAGCCGGGTCGTGGGTGCGCACGGATCTCGGGCACCAGCAGACAGCGGGAAAGATGCACGGTGAACGACTCGCACTCACCTTCCTCGCCGTCGTACATGTTGGCGGCGTGAGGGGCCCGGGGGCTGAGTGTCGGTGAAGGTTTGTCTTGCGGCAGAAATCCAACTGCGCGCTACTTGGTAGGCAGCCACCACTGCCGGCCAGGGAAAACGAGCACAAACACTATCGCTGCACAGGAAATTACGTTCCGGCGCTTGTTTGTGACGCACACGCTCGCTCCCCGTGAACTTGCGCGCGCACCAACAACACGTTGCTCTGGCGTGGACCAGAGAGTGGAAGGATGTGGGTGCTTTGCTAGACACCGTTTTCTATGTGATTCCGCAAATATGCGAATGGCAATGTTTACAAATGAAATTTTCTGTTGCAGTTTAAAACAAGCGAAGCGGGTCACCCCCCAGGGAGGCTTCTCAATCACATAAAAGGGAGCTTTTAGGAGGAAAGAACAGAGATCGCCCAAAAGAACAAGTCAGGTCCCGGGCCGGCCAGCCAATCACAGCGTGGCCCGGGGAATGACGTCACGGGGGTGTCCCGGACCGGCAGCCAATCACAGCGCAGCCCAGGACAAAGGGGCGGGACTTAAAAAAAGACAGAGAAACGCCCCCGAATCGCGTTTTCACGGGAAAGCGTGATTGACAGCCTCTGTCTCCCAATGGCTAGCCTCCATTTATGGAGCTAGCCAATGGGAGACAGAGGCGGGACCAAAGCCCCATATGTAGGATCATGAGATTTCGCCCTGGGCGGAGCAACTGCTACGCAGTTGCAATGCCAGGGCGAAACCTAAAAAGTGCAGTCTCAAATTGCTCACAGCTGGGCAAATGCACAAAAGGTGTACTAGTGTCTCTTCCGCTTGTTCACAAAGTCTGCACTGCGTTGTCGGCCATGTTTGTTTCCACGCTGGAACCAGATCTTTTGAGCTAAAGGCTCCCAGCCGGGTTAGAAGTAAACAGTGCTGAATGGATGGAGTTATGTGTTGGATGAGATATGGCTGTGGGGTACTTATCCCATATGAGGATAAAACCATCCAGACATGTCTTTTCTTTGGTAGTTCAGCTTTATCCATTGACCAGGCTTCTTGTTTTGCTGCCTTGTTAGCTATTTTTTTGAAATCGGAGAAGCTGTAGTTTGTTTCCCAAGCTTCATGATGATTTAGCATAGTTAGGGCATGTTCCAGTTCTGTTGGCCAGTCTTTTTTGCCTTTTTCGCTGGTTCTTCAGTTCTATACAGCAATGCCCGAGCAAAGACTCTTCTTGGGCAGCTCTTAGTTTCCAGCACAGTTTTGTTATCGGTGCTTGCCTTACTTGGACTTGATTAGACAACCCAAATTCCAAGTGCACTTGTGCTTGTGATGTAAATTGCAGAATCCGAAAGACTGATTTAAAAAGGCTTGATTGTAGGAGATTCATCTGCTTTGCGTCTTGGACTTTAACCCCTTCGATGCTCATGACGGAACGGTTCCGTCATGATTGTCGGTTGGCCTGTGCTCATGACGGAACCGTTCCGTCATGAGCCCGTTGGCTCATTAGAACGCTCAGCACAGCAGGAAAATTCGCGCCGCGCTGAAGCGGTTAAGTAACTTGCGCCGTAGGTGAGAGATGGAAGGAACTTGACTGCGATTACTTTTAATAAGAGGGAGTTTGATGGACACTTTAGTTTCTGCTTTAAAGTATTTAGTCCGAAACGTAGTTTATTTGCCTGCGATCTTCTTTTGATTAGGTGTTCTTTTAATGTGAATCTTGAATCAACCACTACTCCCAGGTATTTGTAGGCGCCGCTTTGCTCTATGCTGTTCCCTGCTGCATACCCCTTGTGTTTTTTTCTATTTGGCATGGTGTTTGCTGAAAAACAGATGACCTTGGTTTTGTTTTAGTTTAGTAGCAGACCGTGCTCCTCTGTGTATTCCAATAGCTCTGTGATCAGGCGGTGTAGCCCTACTGGGGTCTGGCTACATAGACAATGTCATCTGCGTACTGCAGACTTCTGACTGGTGTTCTAGCTTTGGTGGATCGCTTTGGACTTCTGTAAGCATTTTGTCTGGGCGTGCAGTGAATATATTGAAAAGGCTGGGTGCCAGCACGCATCCTTGTTTTAAACCGATGTATGTTGGTATCCTCGCTGTGGTTCTTTCGCCATTTCCTAGCTTTATCTGGACCCAAGTCGCTGACTGCATGGGATGTCCCATTTTACCTTCTTTTGCCACAGGAGATCTCTGGCTACCATGTCAAAAGCTGATTTCAGGTCAAAGAAACACGTGTATAGTTTGGTATATTTCCGCTGTGCTTTTTTTCTTTCTTCAAAAACCTTTATTGAGAAAAAATCATGGCAGACACAGTACAGCGTGCAAAAGTACGATGCAATACACAAAATAAAAGGTAAAACAAGTGCTCCGTGATACATAATTGTCAACGCAGTGAATAACATAAAGAGAATAATACAGCTCAAGCACAGCAAGATCACTCCCAAATAGGAAAACCCAAATCAAGCATTATCGGCAATAAAAAGAGCCAGCGATAAGGGGGCGGAGGTGCCTCCCTACAGAGAAGGTGAAGCAGTCACTGGCCAACACCGGCGGCCACCGCGGACTCAGAGCCGGCGGGGAGCGCGGGAGAGGCAGCGCCACTAGGGTGAGAGCGGGAGAGGAGGTAGGCAACCAGAGGGCCCCAAATATCAGCAGGATGGGACCTAGCAGGCATTAAATCCCAAAACTCCTAAAGGAGAGTCTGGCACCGAGAGGCGTCTTCCAGCCAACTCTCAACTTTTGGAGCCGGCCTGCGCCCCCAGCACATAGCCACCCTGCGCCTAGCATGGACAATCAGCATCGCAATCAAGCGGCGGGAGGCATCAGGACAGAACTTAACATACCCCAGGAGGCACAGAGGTGGATCGGGCTGTACTGTCGCACCTGTAATGTTAGAAATAGCAGAACACACTGCCCTCCAAAACTCTGAGACCCCTGGACAGAGCCAAGCAAGATCAGCGAAGTCCATTGCAGGAGAGGCACAACGCATGCAGTTATCTCCAGAGGTAAGCCCGAGCCCATGAAGTTGCACCGGGGTACGGTAGAGCCTGTGTAGGAACTTAAAATGTATCAAGCGAAGCCAGTAATTTGGTGACAACTTCTTCGTTTGATTACAACAATAAAGCCAGTCAGCTGGCGTGATTTCGGCTCCAAGATCAGCCCCCCATGCCTCCCAAGCACGATCTGAGGTAATGGGAACTAACATCAGGGTAAGAGCATAAAGTTTGGTGACTAATTTGTGTGGGGAGGGGGAGGAGGTATAGATGAGATCGAGAGCGGGCATACTAGCTGAGGGTTGAGGGAAGGTGAAGTGCAGCTTCCGGCACGTGGCACGCAGCTGATAGAACAGGAGCGTATCCCGTGGCCCGATGAGTCAGGAAGCATGAAAAAGGAATTCTCCGGATAAAGATCTGCCACCGTCGTGAGGCCCAAGCGCGCCACACTCCTGGACATACTGGAGGCCTGGAGGGAAGGAAAATCCGGGTGATTCGATATGGGAACGGAGTCAGCAGAGAGCAATGGGGCGTCGGACAGCCGGTGCAGGCCTGACCAGGCCCAACGGAGCGCTGCGACTGTGTCAACCTCAGCTCGAGGGTGCACCGCGGGCTCAACCAGAGCTGTAGACAGAGGCCAGGGAGAAGCCATATCCATCTCCACGGCGACGTGAGGCTGAAACGGAGAAGGGTGGATCCAGAAATGCAGGAAACTGGCCTGAGCGCACAGAGCATATAGCTTAAAATCTGGCGTGCCCATTCCGCCAACGGACATGGGGAGAGTGAGGATATCATAAGCTACTCTTGGCTGTTTACCTGCCCAGACCAATAAAATAATTAGTGACCGCAGTTTACGGAAAAAGTGAGCGGTGAGGGGGATGGGTATATTTTAAAAACAGGTAGAGCAATTTAGGGAGGACCACCATTTTGGCGATGGCGATGCGACCCGCCAAAGACATTGGACTCCACAATGGAATCTTGGATTCCAGCCAGTCTACTGCGCATCCGAAGTTCGATCTCCACAGTTCGTCCAGGTCCCTACTGAGCCATATGCCCAAATAGAGCGTTGGGCCAGAGGCCCATACAAATGGAAAGTCGAGGGAGAAAGGCGCAGTGGCGTCAGTCAGGGGGAACAGGACCGACTTGCTCCAGTTTACCTGGATGCCGGACAGCCCACCAAACCAAATAATTTCTCGTACAAGGGGGCCGAGATTCTCCTGGGGATGACAGACGTAAAGCAAAATGTCGTCCGCGTACATCGAGATGAGTAAGGCCCAAGAAGCAAAACCCAAGCCCCTGTGCATCTGGTGTTGCCGCAGCCTGGCAGCCAGGGGCTCTATTGCTATAGCAAAAAGCATGGGCTAAAGCGGACACCCCTGACATGTGCCAAGAGCAATGGTGAAAGGGTCCGAAACTTGGCCATTAATGCGGAGACGCCCTGTGGGGTTAGTATACAGGGGTCTGATGTTCCGCAGGAAGTGGTCACTGAAGCCCATGTGTGGCAGGATGTAAAATAAGAAGGGCCACTCCAGCGTGTCAAAAAAAAGGCAGCCACGGCCGGCAGGTCAGGGTTAATTTGATGCAGGACAGAGAAAATCATTCGGAGGTTGTGGGAGGTTGCCCTCCCAGGGATGAAACCCGATTGATCAGGAAGAGCGATGGAAGGCGTCAGTAAAGAGTAGACGGGAAGCTTAGCAAAAATGTTGTTATCGATGTTTATAAGTGACAGGGGATGATAGGAATCGCGGCGGTCAGCAGGTTTATCGGGTTTGAGCAGGAGGGTTAACAGCGCCTCGCGCAGGGAAGGGGAAAAGGAGCCAGAGTCGAACGAGTCGTTGTACATTGCCGCGAGGTGTGGCTGCAGGATACCGGCAAAAGCCTTGTAAAAAGAGGCCGGCAGACCATCTAAACCAGGGGCCTTGTCGCCAGGTAGGCTATTGATGGCTTCCAATATTTCTTCTTTGGAAAAATGTTCATCCACAAACTTGCGATGGTGGTCTTCCAACCATACCAAGGCAATGGAATTGAAATATTGGTCAAAGTTCACTCGCGGCAGAAGCGCGCCAGTGGAGTAAAGTCGTGAGTAGAAGCCAAGAAAACAAGACCTGATGTCATCTGGGGAGGTAGTCCTGTCCGGACCGCCATTGCTCAATGCCGTGACATAAGAGGCGGTGCGCTGCGGGCGAGGAAGGTTGGCGAGGGTGCGCCCAGGGCGGTCCCCTTCACCAAAACGGCGCGCTCGGCCCTCCCTGCCCAAAAAGGACAGCTCGCGACCGGCTTCGTCAGAGAATTCAGTATGTTTCTGGCGCAGTTTCGCCAGTGTCTCGGGGCTGGGGCTTGCAGCCTGAGCGGCCTCTAAATCCCTGATTTCCCCCTCAAGCCTCTCTAAGGTGGAACGAATAGAACGAAGGACGCCTGCCTTTTTGGATATACACTCACCACGAATAACAGCCTTAAATCCTTCCCAGAGGGTGGAAGCGGACTCTACCGAGCCCACATTGAGATCGAAATAAGTGGTAATCACGGTCTGGATGTCTGTACAGAAGACTGGGTCTCAGAGAGATGTAGGGGAAAGACGCCAAGTGAAAGCCTGCCTCGGGAATTGAGGAGGGCGGAAACAGAGCTGGACAGGCGCGTGGTCAGAGAAGGTGCGAGCCATGTGCCTTACATCAGATAACCAGGACAGGACATCCGGGGATGTCAGCCAAAAATCAATACCAGACCAGCAGCCATGTGCGCCAGTGAAACAAGTGCCCTCCCGCACTTCAGGATAGGAATGTCGCCAAACGTCATAGAGAGCATTTTCAGTGCAAATAGATGTAAGAGCTGCAGCGGCACATGGGTGAAAGGATTGGGAGACCAACCGATCCAGTGTCGCAGAAGGAGTGACATTAAAGTCCCCACCCCAGATGATCGCAGCAGGGCCGCAAGAAGAGATGTGATGCCAAACATGGTTGAAAAAGTCCGCATCATCACAGTTGGAGCCATTTACCGCGGCAATCGTGACAGGTTGAGCAAGGAGCAAGCCATGTAGAACCGCATATCTGCCCCCCGGGTCGAGGATTACCCTGTCCGTCTGCCAGGGGAGGCCCTGTCGCAACAGAATAGAAACGCCCCTGGAATAGGAAAAGTAAGTGGCAGAGTGGGATTCCCCCCAATACCTGGAGCGGAGTTTGGAAATGGACCCGGGTGCAGGTGCGCCTCCTGTAGGAGACAAAGATCAACTTTGTGGCGCTGCAGATGGGAGTGTATCAAGTGGGCTTTACGGTGATCGTTCAGGCCCCGATTATTCCAGGACCAGCAAACTAAATCAGTCATGAGGAGACCGGAGTACCATTAATAACAGGTGCAGTAGAAAGCGGAGCCCCCCAAAGAAGCATAACGAGCATAGGGGGCACAAGGGAAGGGGGGCAGTGGTCAATGACCCGGACAAGGGGGGGTGGGGTCCCCGGGAGCGCTCCACCGGGGGGTGAAGCAAAGTGGGGCAGTAGAGGGGAGGCACGCGAGCAATTAACGGATAAGCAGGACCAAAAGCACGGACCCCTAAGAGTGATCATTGAGGCAGAACCCCAGACGGCGCAGGATGGAGATGGCGTGGTAGGGTGGAAGGGGCCTAAAGAGCCAGGGGTTGACCCAATATCCAAGCGCAGTGAGCAGGAGCAGGACAAATCATAGAGCACAGTACATCCAAACTGAGAATTTCAAGAGCAAAAAACCAACGTGGTAAGCGCGTTACAGTGTCAAGGAGGCGCAGCACAGTGTCAACAGAGGAACATGGTGTTAAGAATAGACTCCACACAGAATTATTTGAGTGAGAGGGAGTTTATTACGAGCCGGATTCTTCAGTGCCATCTACTAGAGTGGGCTCACCAACATTCCAATGTGAGCTCCACTCCAACATTCTAAGGTAGGCTATACCAAGGGAAAGAAGGGAGGGGGGGGCGGGGGAAGAGAGGGAACATACCAAGTTACAACACACCTCCCTATGTAAGGGCAACAGAACTGGGATAGTGAGTCTCTAGAGCATAAATGGTTTGGAAAAAACAATGGAAATGACCTAGAAGGAAAACACAGGTTAGAATGCCAAGCAGAAGTGATCACAAACAGTGCATAATGTGAAACATGCAATCTATATCTTCTGAAGTCAGTTGCACCGGGGTGCACTTACCGAGAACCACAAAAACACTTAATGTGACCAGTAACAATAACTTACATACTGTAATCAGCTTGCCATGCCGGACGCCTACATTGACGTGCTACTCTTCCCATACTAGGATCAACCAGCCGTTCTCCAGAGTCAACGTTGCTAGAAGGTTGGGAAACACGAACATTAGTGCAGCGAGCCAATCTATCCATGCTCCATAAATTACCATCTTCTAACAGTACAGAATTATTATGGACTTTCCTGATCCTAAGGGGTTTAGAGAAAGAGGAAGATTTGGACTTTAACAGAGTGGGTTTTTTGACTACCACCCAATCCCCAACCCTCCATTCCCTATCAGATGTGCCCCATGTTGCGTCATAATCATTTTTGTACTTGACTTGATGTTCTTTGACTCTCTCCATTACAGTGTTACTGTCTACCCACACAGGGGAACCTCCATTTAGCCAGTTTGGAGTCAGTTTGGAACCTGGGTTTCTTCCTTTCAGAGAAGTAAATGGGGATACTCCTGACACAGAATTGGGGGTGATGTGATAAGACCACAACATTTTCCTTAAGCTGTCATCAATTGGCTCTTTGTTTGATAAGGCAAGTTGAATGGAGTCCTTAAGCAATCTGTTAGCCCTTTCCACTAAACCATTAGACAGTGGAGATTTTATGTGAATAACAGATAAACTGTTCAGGAACTCTCTCATCTCATCCGAAGTAAATTGCACACCATTGTCCGTTATCAACTCACTGGGTATGCCTTCTTTGGAAAAGGTATCCTTTAAAAATTCAATGAGATACACAGTAGAAATGGAAGGGACAAACTTAGTCGTTATCCAGTGCGAATGATAATCAATCAGGACGTAATAATGATCAGTAGTTAGGGAGGAGGAATATCTGTCCATTCAGTTCCCCTTTAGTAATTCAAGAATCAATAGTGGAATGGACACTTGTAACTGTGTACCTTTGGTTACTTAAAAACCCTCATCAACGCGGTGTACGGAACGTGCCAAGCGGTGTATCTTTTTCTCCGCTCTCCACTCACGTTATGGCATAGTCATTGGGTTTATTAAGTGATGGTATGCCAGCCTCAATCCAGAGGCAACCTCTGGTACTGCACGGTAGTGACCAGAAATCGTGACTCGCCCAAAAACGAAAATTTAAAAAACAGAGCTGTTCTTTCCAAAGTGCTTTAATTTAACTCAAAACAGGTCTATTGTTAAAAGATAATGGGATATGATACTAGATCATGTAACTGGATCCAATCATACCACTTAGTGTTTTGTCGACATGTTTCTGCCCATCCCTGCCCAGCCGGGTCTATGGGGCATTCCTCAGGACAATTTTAAAATAAATTACTTACACTTTTTGTGTAGTATTGATAAAGTGGATATCATTTGTTTACCACATGATTTCGTTGACAAGGTGTCTTCTACCTTGCTGACTACGGTAAATTAACTTCTTCAGGCCGGCAGGCTGCGTCCTGCAAAATTTTTGCCACTTGTGCTTGCTCTGCCCCCAAAGGTACACGGTTACAAGTGTCCATTCCACTATTGATTCTTGAATCAATCAGGACGAACATAAATTTTTGAGATTGACTTAATAAGTTCAAAGGACCAATAATGTCCATTCCCAGTTTATCCCAAGGTTTGGTGGGAACAGTAACCGGAATTAGTGGAGCCTTATGGACATTCTTTGACTTATCTCTGGCCCCATATGCAACACATTCTTTTACCAGCTCTTCAATTTGTGTATCCATTTTAGGGAACCAATAGTTTTGTTGGATTTTACTTTAGGTTAAGCTTCGTCCAGGATGACCTTCATGTCCGATTTGTATGATGCGATCCCTCATTCCTTTCGGGGGGATTATTTTATTCACTCTCCAGACCAGGTCTTCAATTATGGACAACTCGTCCTTTGCGTTCCAAAATTCCTGGAGATCTTCTGGCACTTCATTTTTTTCCTCTGGCCAGTCAACGGTGATCATGTCTTTCAATTTTCCCCAATACCACATCTTCTTGAATGGATTTCAACCATTCGTCTTTCTTAATGGCTGGAATATCGATTGCCAGGATGGTTTCTTCCACCTCAGTTTCTTCTGGTTCATCAACCAAAAGCGGCATGCGCGAAAGACAATCCGCCAAAGAATTTCTTGAACCTGGGACATGTACAATAGAATAGTTGAAACCCTGCAGTCCTAAGACCCACTTGGAGATGCGTGGATTGGTGTTCTCTAAAAGTTTGTTTGCGAACAACGGAATCAATGGCTTGTGATCCGTTTTAAGGCAGAAAGGAATTCCTCACAGGAAGTACATGAAATGGCGTATAGCCCAGTAACACGCTAATGCTTCTTTTTCAATCGTGGAGTAATTTACTTCAGCAGTCTTCAAAGTTCTCGAAGCGAAGGCTATTACTCTCTCTTCACCATTTACCAATTGGATCAAAGAAGCACCCAGACCTTTATTACTTGCATCCGTAGACAATGTGGTCTTGGCATTCGGATCAAAGGTGTGTAAGATGGGAGCCTCCGAAATGGCTTCTTTGATGAATTGGAAGGTTTGTTGATGCTCTGTGCTCCATTCGAATTTGGTTCCCTGTTTAAGTAACTCCCTGAGAGGTTGGACAAACTTCGACATATACTCAACCAGGCCCAAGAAGTATTTCAGCTCATCTTTGTTTGAGGGAGCCTGTGCGAGTTTTACTGCATCTACCAGACTGGCCTTAGGTTTAATACCTTCACTTGAAATCGTGTGCCCCAGGTACAGAACTGTTTCCACACCTATCTTGCATTTATCCTTCTGAGTAGTGACGCCAGCATTGCTGAGTTTTGACAATGTTTTTTCCAAGATTATGTTGTGCTCATTTTCAGTCGCTCCATAGATTAGAATGTCGTCTTGGAAACAGACTACTTTTTCAAGACCCTGCAAGATGTTTTGCATAATACGCTGGAAGACAGCGGCTGCAGATGTAAGGCCAAAAGGCAATCTTGAGAATTGATATGCGCCAAAAGGGGTTATGAAGGACGTGAGGTGCTTAGATTCTGGATAGAGAACGACCTGGTGATAGGCAGAGGACAGATCTAAGACTGAGAAAAACTTTGCACCCTTAATGGCCATCAACATCTCATTGATGTTGGGGAGGGGGTGTCTATCCACCCAGATGTTAGCGTTCAAATCCCTGAGGTCAACACAGAGGCGGAAGCCCTTCCCCCCCCCTTTTGCCGCTACGACGATGGGGGCCAACCATTCTGAACTTTCAATGCGCTCTATTATTCTGTTTTCTTCCAATCTATTCAATTCTTTTTGCAAAGAATCTCTCAAAAGCAACGGAATGGATCTGGCTTTGTGTACCACAGGCTTTGCATTTGATTTAAGTTTGATTTTGTGGAGAACTCCTTTAAGCTGTCCCAAATTGTCTGTGAACACCTCCGGAAATTTTTCACACACTTCCTTCCCAACTGAAGGCCTATCAATAAGTAGAACTGGTTCAGGGGCATTTGGGTCTAATTTGATACCCAGGTCCTTTCGGTGTTTCCAACCTAGCAAATTTGAACCCTTTTCTGTGATATACACTTTACCCAGTGTGGTTCTACCTTTAAAATTTATCTGCATCAGCAACATTCCCACCAGAGGAATAGGATTGTAATTGTATCCCCCAGGTTTAATGTCAGGTGGTAACAGATTATAGTTTTTATGGCCAGAGTTTTGTTTGAAGGAAGTCTCATTTATCAGAGTATATGGTGAACATGAATCCGCAAAGACCTGATATACAATATTGTCAAGAAATATTTCACATTCGGGATAACAATTCACATTCTGTTCACCAATGTCCAACACTTGGAAGATAATATCCCCCTGCAAAGGTTGTTCAGAATCCTGGACCACCATGTGAGTAGTATTTTTCTTTTCATGGCATACTCTTGAAAAATGTCCCCTTTTTTTTACAATTGCTACAAGTGACACCCCTTGCCGGACACTTTACATCATTAGCTAAATGGTTTGGGTTACCACATCTATAGCATTTAGGCTTGTTAATCTGTGTGCTATGTTTATTCACATCGGGCAGGGTAGCTTTAGGTCTGCTATCTTTTTGAACCACCTTGAGCACACCATTGTCACTGACCTGTTTCACTTCATGTGCTTCCTTCATTTCATTCATGCAGTAGCTTGTGTGCTCTATGCTAATTGCAATATCAATAGCTCTTTGTAAATCTGGAGCTTCAGCTAAAAGTCTCTCCTGAATTTTTTTTTTACACGTGCACCTGACCAATTGGTCCCTGATTAGGGACTCTGTGATCACTCCAAAATCACACGTGGCTGCCAAACCCCTCAAAACTGCAATGTAATTCTTCACTTTTTCATTTTTCCCTTGGGCACGGAAGAAAAATTTATGATGCTCCAAGACTATATTAATTCTGTCCCTAAATTGCTCCACCAATTTTTTAACCGTAGCCTCATACACATTGGGTTGGGCTACTCCATCTCCCCCAAATTGATGTTTGCGCCTCCATCAGCTACCTCAGGCAAATCCTCAAACACATCCCTTCCATATTTACCTAAATTATGAAGTAAAATGTGTTGCTTCCTTAATGAGGAAAACCTATTTCCCCCAATTGCAATCAAATATGATTCAAACAAATGAAACCATTTTTCCAGGAAATAAGGGGATCGCCTGCTTCATCCAAAAATGGCGGTGGTTGGGACATATTTAAGGCAGTCATGTTCAAGAAAGAAAAGTAGAAGCGGAAAATAAGAGATTAAAGGAAACAGGAGAAAAAGGTAGGAGAGAACAGTGTGAGAAAAAGAAAATAGAGAGAAGAGCTAGAACAGCTAAGACAGATAAAACAAATTTAAAATATCCACAGTTCAAATGTAAATGTTCTGACAGGAGTAGGGAGACCAAGGCTGAGCCAATCAGCGAAAGAAACGTCTGATGGCTCCTGTGATTTGAATTAGCTTTGTTTAGTCACTACAGTACCCAGACTAAGTTGGAATGCATGTAAAATGATGTTCAAAGAGTAGCAGAAAAACAACACAAGAATAACCTTCCCTACCCAGCAGTAATGCTCTCCACGAATAATAGGGGGCTGAAGAAGTGAAACTCTAGTGGACACAGGTAATGCTGTCACGAATGAAAACACTAAAGAAACAGCTCTCTGTGGAACAACCGAAGGAGAATAAAGGTTAGGCACTAATTCCCACGACGTCAGCAGTGGAACACTCCCCCTTAGAAATCGAGCACTGGGTGTAGAACCAGTCCGCCGTTTTTCTGACAGGAAGGTTATGAATCACAGTCAACTGTAAAACGCTCTTACTGAAAGCGCGCGCTAGGACAGTACCAATTTCCCGCTTTACTAACAGGATTTTCTCACAGTCTTAGTCATTCTAAAAGAATCCTTCGACGACCGGACAGGCAGAAACCCCGAATGTCGAAAGAGGGGACAGGGTAAACGAAGTTTCCTACCTCTTTAACACCCGTCAGCTCCTTCGATATCTAAACAACACAGGCAGTCCCAGAGACAGCACCTCCGATGGCAAATAATGACAGGAAAAGCAGGTCACGCCCTACCCTGTCACGTTACTTCACCAGAGGCGGTCCGTCTTAAGGAACTGACTGAATAACGATCCGGAGGGCGGAGAAACACTCTGACGTGGATTCTTTGCTCAGCAACCGGGCAGGGTTGGGTAAAGCGTCCCGTAACTTAGGAGCTTCGCAACCAACTCGGCTACTTCCTGGTTGCTGTGAGGAGGACTGCTCGTCTGCTTTATTCTCGCACCCCTTCCCAGCAGGTTTTCTCACTTTTCACTCGATGTCCTCCAGTATACTGTGACCAACTGCCAGACGATGTACACACCAGTTTGGGTTGAAGGCGCCTTCTTTTCCTCTCGACCACACCAGTTTGTTGAAAATCACCCTTTTATTTTCCTCTCGTCCACGGAAGTCACAGCTTCATCAATATGGTAATTTTGACTTTTTTGTAGATGGCAAGGATTACAGGGTAAAGAATCCAACCGTCCCCAGCACAGTGTACGTCGCCAAATTGTTAAGAATAGACTCCACACAGAATTTGAGTGAGAGGGAGTTTATTACGAACCGGATTCTTCAGTGCCATCTACTAGAGTGGGCTCACCAACATTCCAATGTGAGCTCCACTCCAACATTCTAAGGTAGGCTATACCAAGGGAAAGAAGGGAGGGGGGGGCGGGGGAAGAGAGGGAACATACCAAGTTACAACACACCTCCCTATGTAAGGGCAACAGAACTGGGATAGTGAGTCTCTAGAGCATAAATGGTTTGGAAAAAACAATGGAAATGACCTAGAAGGAAAACACAGGTTAGAATGCCAAGCAGAAGTGATCACAAACAGTGCATAATGTGAAACATGCAATCTATATCTTCTGAAGTCAGTTGCACCGGGGTGCACTTACCGAGAACCACAAAAACACTTAATGTGACCAGTAACAATAACTTACATACTGTAATCAGCTTGCCATGCCGGACGCCTACATTGACGTGCTACTCTTCCCATACTAGGATCAACCAGCCGTTCTCCAGAGTCAACGTTGCTAGAAGGTTGGGAAACACGAACATTAGTGCAGCGAGCCAATCTATCCATGCTCCATAAATTACCATCTTCTAACAGTACAGAATTATTATGGACTTTCCTGATCCTAAGGGGTTTAGAGAAAGAGGAAGATTTGGACTTTAACAGAGTGGGTTTTTTGACTACCACCCAATCCCCAACCCTCCATTCCCTATCAGATGTGCCCCATGTTGCGTCATAATCATTTTTGTACTTGACTTGATGTTCTTTGACTCTCTCCATTACAGTGTTACTGTCTACCCACACAGGGGAACCTCCATTTAGCCAGTTTGGAGTCAGTTTGGAACCTGGGTTTCTTCCTTTCAGAGAAGTAAATGGGGATACTCCTGACACAGAATTGGGGGTGATGTGATAAGACCACAACATTTTCCTTAAGCTGTCATCAATTGGCTCTTTGTTTGATAAGGCAAGTTGAATGGAGTCCTTAAGCAATCTGTTAGCCCTTTCCACTAAACCATTAGACAGTGGAGATTTTATGTGAATAACAGATAAACTGTTCAGGAACTCTCTCATCTCATCCGAAGTAAATTGCACACCATTGTCCGTTATCAACTCACTGGGTATGCCTTCTTTGGAAAAGGTATCCTTTAAAAATTCAATGAGATACACAGTAGAAATGGAAGGGACAAACTTAGTCGTTATCCAGTGCGAATGATAATCAATCAGGACGTAATAATGATCAGTAGTTAGGGAGGAGGAATATCTGTCCATTCAGTTCCCCTTTAGTAATTCAAGAATCAATAGTGGAATGGACACTTGTAACTGTGTACCTTTGGTTACTTAAAAACCCTCATCAACGCGGTGTACGGAACGTGCCAAGCGGTGTATCTTTTTCTCCGCTCTCCACTCACGTTATGGCATAGTCATTGGGTTTATTAAGTGATGGTATGCCAGCCTCAATCCAGAGGCAACCTCTGGTACTGCACGGTAGTGACCAGAAATCGTGACTCGCCCAAAAACGAAAATTTAAAAAACAGAGCTGTTCTTTCCAAAGTGCTTTAATTTAACTCAAAACAGGTCTATTGTTAAAAGATAATGGGATATGATACTAGATCATGTAACTGGATCCAATCATACCACTTAGTGTTTTGTCGACATGTTTCTGCCCATCCCTGCCCAGCCGGGTCTATGGGGCATTCCTCAGGACAATTTTAAAATAAATTACTTACACTTTTTGTGTAGTATTGATAAAGTGGATATCATTTGTTTACCACATGATTTCGTTGACAAGGTGTCTTCTACCTTGCTGACTACGGTAAATTAACTTCTTCAGGCCGGCAGGCTGCGTCCTGCAAAATTTTTGCCACTTGTGCTTGCTCTGCCCCCAAAGGTACACGGTTACAAGTGTCCATTCCACTATTGATTCTTGAATCAATCAGGACGAACATAAATTTTTGAGATTGACTTAATAAGTTCAAAGGACCAATAATGTCCATTCCCAGTTTATCCCAAGGTTTGGTGGGAACAGTAACCGGAATTAGTGGAGCCTTATGGACATTCTTTGACTTATCTCTGGCCCCATATGCAACACATTCTTTTACCAGCTCTTCAATTTGTGTATCCATTTTAGGGAACCAATAGTTTTGTTGGATTTTACTTTAGGTTAAGCTTCGTCCAGGATGACCTTCATGTCCGATTTGTATGATGCGATCCCTCATTCCTTTCGGGGGGATTATTTTATTCACTCTCCAGACCAGGTCTTCAATTATGGACAACTCGTCCTTTGCGTTCCAAAATTCCTGGAGATCTTCTGGCACTTCATTTTTTTCCTCTGGCCAGTCAACGGTGATCATGTCTTTCAATTTTCCCCAATACCACATCTTCTTGAATGGATTTCAACCATTCGTCTTTCTTAATGGCTGGAATATCGATTGCCAGGATGGTTTCTTCCACCTCAGTTTCTTCTGGTTCATCAACCAAAAGCGGCATGCGCGAAAGACAATCCGCCAAAGAATTTCTTGAACCTGGGACATGTACAATAGAATAGTTGAAACCCTGCAGTCCTAAGACCCACTTGGAGATGCGTGGATTGGTGTTCTCTAAAAGTTTGTTTGCGAACAACGGAATCAATGGCTTGTGATCCGTTTTAAGGCAGAAAGGAATTCCTCACAGGAAGTACATGAAATGGCGTATAGCCCAGTAACACGCTAATGCTTCTTTTTCAATCGTGGAGTAATTTACTTCAGCAGTCTTCAAAGTTCTCGAAGCGAAGGCTATTACTCTCTCTTCACCATTTACCAATTGGATCAAAGAAGCACCCAGACCTTTATTACTTGCATCCGTAGACAATGTGGTCTTGGCATTCGGATCAAAGGTGTGTAAGATGGGAGCCTCCGAAATGGCTTCTTTGATGAATTGGAAGGTTTGTTGATGCTCTGTGCTCCATTCGAATTTGGTTCCCTGTTTAAGTAACTCCCTGAGAGGTTGGACAAACTTCGACATATACTCAACCAGGCCCAAGAAGTATTTCAGCTCATCTTTGTTTGAGGGAGCCTGTGCGAGTTTTACTGCATCTACCAGACTGGCCTTAGGTTTAATACCTTCACTTGAAATCGTGTGCCCCAGGTACAGAACTGTTTCCACACCTATCTTGCATTTATCCTTCTGAGTAGTGACGCCAGCATTGCTGAGTTTTGACAATGTTTTTTCCAAGATTATGTTGTGCTCATTTTCAGTCGCTCCATAGATTAGAATGTCGTCTTGGAAACAGACTACTTTTTCAAGACCCTGCAAGATGTTTTGCATAATACGCTGGAAGACAGCGGCTGCAGATGTAAGGCCAAAAGGCAATCTTGAGAATTGATATGCGCCAAAAGGGGTTATGAAGGACGTGAGGTGCTTAGATTCTGGATAGAGAACGACCTGGTGATAGGCAGAGGACAGATCTAAGACTGAGAAAAACTTTGCACCCTTAATGGCCATCAACATCTCATTGATGTTGGGGAGGGGGTGTCTATCCACCCAGATGTTAGCGTTCAAATCCCTGAGGTCAACACAGAGGCGGAAGCCCTTCCCCCCCCCTTTTGCCGCTACGACGATGGGGGCCAACCATTCTGAACTTTCAATGCGCTCTATTATTCTGTTTTCTTCCAATCTATTCAATTCTTTTTGCAAAGAATCTCTCAAAAGCAACGGAATGGATCTGGCTTTGTGTACCACAGGCTTTGCATTTGATTTAAGTTTGATTTTGTGGAGAACTCCTTTAAGCTGTCCCAAATTGTCTGTGAACACCTCCGGAAATTTTTCACACACTTCCTTCCCAACTGAAGGCCTATCAATAAGTAGAACTGGTTCAGGGGCATTTGGGTCTAATTTGATACCCAGGTCCTTTCGGTGTTTCCAACCTAGCAAATTTGAACCCTTTTCTGTGATATACACTTTACCCAGTGTGGTTCTACCTTTAAAATTTATCTGCATCAGCAACATTCCCACCAGAGGAATAGGATTGTAATTGTATCCCCCAGGTTTAATGTCAGGTGGTAACAGATTATAGTTTTTATGGCCAGAGTTTTGTTTGAAGGAAGTCTCATTTATCAGAGTATATGGTGAACATGAATCCGCAAAGACCTGATATACAATATTGTCAAGAAATATTTCACATTCGGGATAACAATTCACATTCTGTTCACCAATGTCCAACACTTGGAAGATAATATCCCCCTGCAAAGGTTGTTCAGAATCCTGGACCACCATGTGAGTAGTATTTTTCTTTTCATGGCATACTCTTGAAAAATGTCCCCTTTTTTTTACAATTGCTACAAGTGACACCCCTTGCCGGACACTTTACATCATTAGCTAAATGGTTTGGGTTACCACATCTATAGCATTTAGGCTTGTTAATCTGTGTGCTATGTTTATTCACATCGGGCAGGGTAGCTTTAGGTCTGCTATCTTTTTGAACCACCTTGAGCACACCATTGTCACTGACCTGTTTCACTTCATGTGCTTCCTTCATTTCATTCATGCAGTAGCTTGTGTGCTCTATGCTAATTGCAATATCAATAGCTCTTTGTAAATCTGGAGCTTCAGCTAAAAGTCTCTCCTGAATTTTTTTTTTACACGTGCACCTGACCAATTGGTCCCTGATTAGGGACTCTGTGATCACTCCAAAATCACACGTGGCTGCCAAACCCCTCAAAACTGCAATGTAATTCTTCACTTTTTCATTTTTCCCTTGGGCACGGAAGAAAAATTTATGATGCTCCAAGACTATATTAATTCTGTCCCTAAATTGCTCCACCAATTTTTTAACCGTAGCCTCATACACATTGGGTTGGGCTACTCCATCTCCCCCAAATTGATGTTTGCGCCTCCATCAGCTACCTCAGGCAAATCCTCAAACACATCCCTTCCATATTTACCTAAATTATGAAGTAAAATGTGTTGCTTCCTTAATGAGGAAAACCTATTTCCCCCAATTGCAATCAAATATGATTCAAACAAATGAAACCATTTTTCCAGGAAATAAGGGGATCGCCTGCTTCATCCAAAAATGGCGGTGGTTGGGACATATTTAAGGCAGTCATGTTCAAGAAAGAAAAGTAGAAGCGGAAAATAAGAGATTAAAGGAAACAGGAGAAAAAGGTAGGAGAGAACAGTGTGAGAAAAAGAAAATAGAGAGAAGAGCTAGAACAGCTAAGACAGATAAAACAAATTTAAAATATCCACAGTTCAAATGTAAATGTTCTGACAGGAGTAGGGAGACCAAGGCTGAGCCAATCAGCGAAAGAAACGTCTGATGGCTCCTGTGATTTGAATTAGCTTTGTTTAGTCACTACAGTACCCAGACTAAGTTGGAATGCATGTAAAATGATGTTCAAAGAGTAGCAGAAAAACAACACAAGAATAACCTTCCCTACCCAGCAGTAATGCTCTCCACGAATAATAGGGGGCTGAAGAAGTGAAACTCTAGTGGACACAGGTAATGCTGTCACGAATGAAAACACTAAAGAAACAGCTCTCTGTGGAACAACCGAAGGAGAATAAAGGTTAGGCACTAATTCCCACGACGTCAGCAGTGGAACACTCCCCCTTAGAAATCGAGCACTGGGTGTAGAACCAGTCCGCCGTTTTTCTGACAGGAAGGTTATGAATCACAGTCAACTGTAAAACGCTCTTACTGAAAGCGCGCGCTAGGACAGTACCAATTTCCCGCTTTACTAACAGGATTTTCTCACAGTCTTAGTCATTCTAAAAGAATCCTTCGACGACCGGACAGGCAGAAACCCCGAATGTCGAAAGAGGGGACAGGGTAAACGAAGTTTCCTACCTCTTTAACACCCGTCAGCTCCTTCGATATCTAAACAACACAGGCAGTCCCAGAGACAGCACCTCCGATGGCAAATAATGACAGGAAAAGCAGGTCACGCCCTACCCTGTCACGTTACTTCACCAGAGGCGGTCCGTCTTAAGGAACTGACTGAATAACGATCCGGAGGGCGGAGAAACACTCTGACGTGGATTCTTTGCTCAGCAACCGGGCAGGGTTGGGTAAAGCGTCCCGTAACTTAGGAGCTTCGCAACCAACTCGGCTACTTCCTGGTTGCTGTGAGGAGGACTGCTCGTCTGCTTTATTCTCGCACCCCTTCCCAGCAGGTTTTCTCACTTTTCACTCGATGTCCTCCAGTATACTGTGACCAACTGCCAGACGATGTACACACCAGTTTGGGTTGAAGGCGCCTTCTTTTCCTCTCGACCACACCAGTTTGTTGAAAATCACCCTTTTATTTTCCTCTCGTCCACGGAAGTCACAGCTTCATCAATATGGTAATTTTGACTTTTTTGTAGATGGCAAGGATTACAGGGTAAAGAATCCAACCGTCCCCAGCACAGTGTACGTCGCCAAATTGTTAAGAATAGACTCCACACAGAATTTGAGTGAGAGGGAGTTTATTACGAACCGGATTCTTCAGTGCCATCTACTAGAGTGGGCTCACCAACATTCCAATGTGAGCTCCACTCCAACATTCTAAGGTAGGCTATACCAAGGGAAAGAAGGGAGGGGGGCGGGGGAAGGGGGAAGAGAGGGAACATACCAAGTTACAACACATGGAAAAGCAATTGTAAACAACACAACGGCGGCAGAATGAAGCCACCTCTCCAGCAAGAGAGCAGAACACCCAGCAGTCCCCCCCGCCTCCCCCACTCCAACCCCACACAACAACCCCAGGACAAAAAATCCCAACCACCCCACACCCACTCCAACCCCCCAATCAGGCTCAATTATCTTCCCACCCCACCCCGGATACCCACAACTAGGAAAGGGAAAAACCATGAGAGAAAGGGGAATCATCCTGTGAAGGCATGGCAGGGCTAGGCATACACCCCTGCAGGCAAGCAGGGTGGGCAAGCAATAAAGCCGTCGAACATCGTTAAGGGACAGTGTGCAAGTTCAAAAACCTGTAATGTCTGCACTTCTCAATCGTTGTCGCTAAGGCGGCCAGCTCCATCAGTCTGAGATGTGGAAGGGGAGGAACGGGCACCTTTGTCCAGTTTCTTAGCAAACGCCAGGGCCTCCTAGGGATCAGGAAAGACAAGTGTTTTTGTGCCCTGGCGGACCCTGAGCTTCGCCGGATAGGCCAATGAGTACGAGACCTTGTGCTTTAGGAGAATGCTTTTGCAGGAAGAAATTCTCTCCGTGCAGCCTGGACAGCAAGGGTATAGTCGGGGTAGAAGGAAAAAGCGTTGCCCTGGTGGGTGATGATGCCCTTGTCGCGTGCAGACCTGAGGATGGCGTCCTGGTCCCGGTAATTCAAAATCTTGGCAATGATGGGGCGGGGAGGCATCCCAGGGCCGGGACTTGGCCAAAGAGAGCAGTGGGCACGTTCCACGATGAAAACCGGGGATAGGACGTTGCCAAACAGTTCCCTGATCACAAGCTCCACAAAATCCTCCATCTTAGAAATATGCGTGGACTCCGGAAGGCCCGTTATGCGGAGGTTACTCCGCCGGGAACGGGACTCATTCTTGTCGCAGATGAGGGCCAGGATCTTGTCCATTTGAAGAAGTTTTTGCCGGTCCTGCGTGGCAGCATCCTCAGCATCCGAGACCCTGGTTTCGACGTGCAGAAGACGGTTGTTGTGGGAGTCCACGCGGGCCTTCACTGTGTCCTGGCAGGCTGAGAGTTGGTCCAGCTGGGTGGCAATACCCGTCACCGTGGATTGGACGTCCAACATGATGGCCTTGAGGTCGTCCTCGCGATCCAAAGGGGCCCCCATGGTGGCAGTGGATGGAGCGTCCCTGGAGCAATTACCGTCCTGACGAGAGGATTTCCGAAGTTCAAATGCTATCTTGGGTTGCTTGGGATCGTTTTTCCCCATAGCGGGAGGCCTCACCAGCAGGACGACCGGCAGGCTGCAAAGCCAGAAAATTCAAGCAACCGGCCCTTGTTCTCCCGCCCAAGAGAAGCGAGCCAAACTGAAGTGCCGCCGAGTTCAGGAACCAAGGATCCCCTGGGAGGCGCCGAAACCATGCCACCCGATCCACAGCCACCCGGCTTGGTCTCCACGCCCCGCGTGACAGAGCCAAGGAGGTGAGGCGCCACCGGGCACCAGACAGAGCAGCAGGCAGCTGAGCAGGCACAAACAGCCCAAATGGGTCCACAGGGGCTGAGGCAGTGGATGGCGGGGGCATCAGAGGTGGAGGCGCGGTGGTGCGTAGGTAGCCAGAAACGGCGGCGACGAGAGGAAAACAAACAGGAGAACCGGTGAGGCCGAAGCAAGCAGGGGGTGACAATCCCAGCGTCCCAATATCGAGGCAGGGCGAAGAACTGAAGACGGAGGAGGGCTGGACACAGAGAGCAGAAGGAATCACCCTCGCAGCTCCAGAGGCGAACAGTCACCGGGGGGGAGGGACACGCCTGGCTGCAGCGGAGACGAGCAAGGATTCGCAGGGGCCCGCCACTCACAGCCCGAGCCTGGGTACTCGCTGCGACCGCCAAGGGGAGCTGCCAGAAGGCAAGCACCCCCACCTTAGCACACCAGGCCGGGTGGAACGGCCTACACTCCCCCAGCCCTGCCCGCAAAGCCACAGAGGCAGTCCCACTTACGCCCATAACCACCTCCCCGGATGGCTTCCACCGACGATCAACAGCACACCGCAGCAACTACAAGGAGGGGCCCAGCCCCGAGGACCAGAGAGCACGGGCCCGGTGCGGCAGGTGGTGGCGCAGCCCCTCCGAGGGAGACAGCAGATCCAAGGATGGCCGGGAGGGCCTCCGCGAAGGGGCAGCAGCTGTGGAGCCCAGGCTGCAGAGGAGAAGAGGCACGCCAAAAGGCTGTCGCGAGACCGAGGCCTGTTCCAGTGGGCCTGGTCCACAGCAATGAGGAGAGGCCAGGGCAGAGAACAGGCAGAGCGCGGGGAACAGCGGGCTGCACCGGCACAGCAGGAGGACCCAAGTGGCTTCCGGGGGAAGGCGCAAACAGCGAAGCGTGGCAGAACGAGTGGGGAAGAGTGGGGGACCCCACCCGCCCACAGTACTGAGCCCGGGCACCCGCGGCGGCCGCACTAAGCAGCCGGAGTGCATGGGAGCCTGCGCCCTTGTCACGGCGCACCGGGCACGGTGGGGCGGACCGGCCCCCAACCCCGTCCGAAAAACCACAGCAGCCACAGGCAGCCGCCCCACTCACCCACAGCCGGCCAGTGGCAATCCAGCTGCTCCAACATGCCCGCAGTCAGCACTCCGCAAAGATGGTCCGGCCTCACCACCCGAAGAACAAAGGCCCCACTTCTTGAGGAGATGCCACAGCACCGCCGGAGGGCCCAGTCGGGAGGCTGCAACGCGATGATTCGGTGCTGCACAGCACAAACAGCAAGAAAACATCCTCCAAGTGCAGCGGTGGTAAGTGTATCGACCGGATTATGTCAGATTATAATGCTTGGCTGGCAAAGCCCACTCAATGTGCGGCCATCTTGCAGCCGGCCAAGCCACGCCCCCTCCGCTGTGCTTTTTCAACTAGGAGATTGAGGGTTAGGAGGTTGCACATAGTGCTTGTACCAGGTCTAAAACCTGTTTGGGAAATTCGCAGAATCTCGTTAGAGGAGACCCAGTCTTCAAGCTCTATTAGAAGATTTGGCGCATAAATTTTAGCTTCTACGTCAATGAGCGCGATTAATCTAGAGTTCGCCGGATTTGATCTGGAGCCTGCTTTGAATATCGGTTGAAGAACACTCCCTCTCCATGATGCGTGTATGATGTTTAGCTGGAAAGCGTGGCTGAACAGTGGTGTAAAGTATTCTGCCCAAAAGATTTATCTTGTTTAAAAAGTTCATTTGGAAGGCCATTTGGGCCTGGAGCTCCACTTGATCTATGTTTTTTTAGGACAGTCTCAACTTGGTTAGTTCCAATCCAGTTCCCATCAGACGTGGTTACTGCGTAGTTGGTTTCCGATTGAGCCAGGGCACAGTCGATTTCCGTTTGATGCAAGACGAGCTGGTGTTTGTCCCTTTATGCGTGTTTGGTACCCTTGTTATCTATTTTGTCATGGTCGTTTGTCGGGGCGAGCTTTGTATGCTGGTGGATTTCCATGTTTACATGCTTGTTATTTTGGCTTAAATGGGCTTTCCAATTTGCCTCTAAGATGTTTGCATTATGATGGCGGAAGGAGCCGTTTGCCATGTTATTTATTTCTGCCCAGAACTTCTTGTTGTTATTCGATTTGCTTGTCTGCAGCAACTTTAGCCAAGCTTTTGCTTGTTGTGCTTTCTTTGTGGTCCATACTTCCTGTTTATATTTCTGCCTTAGCTGATGAATTTTCTGATTTGCTTCTTGGCTCGTTATTTGGGCATTTCCTTGTAGTTTTTATATTTTCCAATCCAGTGCCCTTTTTTTGCCTCCTATAGAGCTGATGAACTCTGGCGTTGCTGTCCTGTATTTATTTTCGTATGGCTTATTCTGTGCTGGGAATTTCGAGATTAGCATCGTAATCATATTTTCCCAGTTTGTCCATAGCTGGTTCCCTAGTTTTTTCTTATGTGTTCGCCGTTAGGTTTTTGATGTAAGTCATTCTATCATTGGCCTTTTTGCCATTCCACGCAAGCCTTTTTAGGTTGTACGGGCTAGGGACTTCCTACAGGTCATTACTTCTGGCCGCTCTTGCAATGTAGATGCGCAAATCTATTGCCTGGAGGCTATAATCGCTTTCCAGTCTGTGAATAATTTGGTAACTGGAGATCCTTTGTGGTAATTCTATGTCCACTAATATGTAATCTAGGACAGAGTTTACATACTTGGATATTCTTGTGGGTGCGGCTGGTTGATCTTGTGGTAGTCGTCCGTTTATAGTTAGCATACCTATTTCAGCTAATAATGAGGCACAAAGGTTACAGCAAATATCTGTTTTTTTCGGTGATTTGTAATTAGCGAATAGGTATGTTTCCCTTTGAATTTGTTTTGTAATTTGGTTGGGACTTGGTCCTCTGATGATAAAAACATGTTCAAGTCGCCGGAAAGCACAATTTCTGCTTGCCGGAAGGTAGATTGCAGTGATTTAATCAGGGCTATCAAAGTCTCAATTTTCTCCATTTTTGCTTTTGTTCCTGGATGAATGTACACATTGCATATTAGTAGTGATTGTTTTTCCTGTGTATGCACAAAGTCATTGGAAGGGTATTGTGATACTGAGATTTTAATGCATTGGAGCCAGGTTTGTCCCAAATCAATCGATTCGGATGACCAAGGTGTAGTAGTGTTTAAGTAAATTGATAAACCACCAGATGCTCTACCTGATGCTTTTCCCTTGCTCATTGCACCATCAGGATTCAAGCAAGCCGGGCCGAAGACGCCTGAAATGGCAGAAACCGGTCCCCGGAAGCTTGTTTCCTTCCCAGTGTAAGAATTGGCTTTTGTAGTCTGGTCTGCCCTGTTCCCATGATGCACTGGGCCAGGGACAGACTAATTTGCATACAGCCAGGTTCTGAAACTGGGATGGTGCAATGAGCTAAAAAACGGTGTTGGATCTAGCCCTGATCTCTTGACTGGGTGAGAGTACTCTGCTTAATTCAGAGACTCTGTCCATCACCACCCCTTGTTGCAAATTATTTTGTCCACCCTAAGCGTGGAAGGGTATACTCAGATGTGAGTCCCTTGCTCATTGCACCATCAGGATTCAAGCAAGCCGGGCCGAAGACGCCTGTAATGGCAGAAACCGGTCCCCGGAAGCTTGTTTCCTTCCCAGTGTAAGAATTGGCTTTTGTAGTCTGGTCTGCCCTGTTCCCATGATGCACTGGGCCAGGGACAGACTAATTTGCATACAGCCAGGTTCTGAAACTGGGATGGTGCAATGAGCTAAAAAACGGTGTTGGATCTAGCCCTGATCTCTTGACTGGGTGAGAGTACTCTGCTTAATTCAGAGACTCTGTCCATCACCACCCCTTGTTGTAAATTATTTTGTCCACCCTAAGCGTGGAAGGGTATACTCAGATGTGAGTCCCTTGCTCATTGCACCATCAGGATTCAAGCAAGCCGGGCCGAAGACGCCTGAAATGGCAGAAACCGGTCCCCGGAAGCTTGTTTCCTTCCCAGTGTAAGAATTGGCTTTTGTAGTCTGGTCTGCCCTGTTCCCATGATGCACTGGGCCAGGGACAGACTAATTTGCATACAGCCAGGTTCTGAAACTGGGATGGTGCAATGAGCTAAAAAACGGTGTTGGATCTAGCCCTGATCTCTTGACTGGGTGAGAGTACTCTGCTTAATTCAGAGACTCTGTCCATCACCACCCCTTGTTGTAAATTATTTTGTCCACCCTAAGCGTGGAAGGGTATACTCAGATGTGAGTCCCTTGCTCATTGCACCATCAGGATTCAAGCAAGCCGGGCCGAAGACGCCTGAAATGGCAGAAACCGGTCCCCGGAAGCTTGTTTCCTTCCCAGTGTAAGAATTGGCTTTTGTAGTCTGGTCTGCCCTGTTCCCATGATGCACTGGGCCAGGGACAGACTAATTTGCATACAGCCAGGTTCTGAAACTGGGATGGTGCAATGAGCTAAAAAACGGTGTTGGATCTAGCCCTGATCTCTTGACTGGGTGAGAGTACTCTGCTTAATTCAGAGACTCTGTCCATCACCACCCCTTGTTGTAAATTATTTTGTCCACCCTAAGCGTGGAAGGGTATACTCAGATGTGAGTCCCTTGCTCATTGCACCATCAGGATTCAAGCAAGCCGGGCCGAAGACGCCTGAAATGGCAGAAACCGGTCCCCGGAAGCTTGTTTCCTTCCCAGTGTAAGAATTGGCTTTTGTAGTCTGGTCTGCCCTGTTCCCATGATGCACTGGCCAGGGACAGACTAATTTGCATACAGCCAGGTTCTGAAACTGGGATGGTGCAATGAGCTAAAAAACGGTGTTGGATCTAGCCCTGATCTCTTGACTGGGTGAGAGTACTCTGCTTAATTCAGAGACTCTGTCCATCACCACCCCTTGTTGTAAATTATTTTGTCCACCCTAAGCGTGGAAGGGTATACTCAGATGTGAGTCCCTTGCTCATTGCACCATCAGGATTCAAGCAAGCCGGGCCGAAGACGCCTGAAATGGCAGAAACCGGTCCCCGGAAGCTTGTTTCCTTCCCAGTGTAAGAATTGGCTTTTGTAGTCTGGTCTGCCCTGTTCCCATGATGCACTGGGCCAGGGACAGACTAATTTGCATACAGCCAGGTTCTGAAACTGGGATGGTGCAATGAGCTAAAAAACGGTGTTGGATCTAGCCCTGATCTCTTGACTGGGTGAGAGTACTCTGCTTAATTCAGAGACTCTGTCCATCACCACCCCTTGTTGTAAATTATTTTGTCCACCCTAAGCGTGGAAGGGTATACTCAGATGTGAGTCCCTTGCTCATTGCACCATCAGGATTCAAGCAAGCCGGGCCGAAGACGCCTGAAATGGCAGAAACCGGTCCCCGGAAGCTTGTTTCCTTCCCAGTGTAAGAATTGGCTTTTGTAGTCTGGTCTGCCCTGTTCCCATGATGCACTGGGCCAGGGACAGACTAATTTGCATACAGCCACGTTCTGAAACTGGGATGGTGCAATGAGCTAAAAAACGGTGTTGGATCTAGCCCTGATCTCTTGACTGGGTGAGAGTACTCTGCTTAATTCAGAGACTCTGTCCATCACCACCCCTTGTTGTAAATTAGCTTTTCCCTTAGAGGCATAGAGCTGGTATTCTTTAAAACCGTTGATCGGTGTTAATGCCATTGACCATGTTTCCTGAAAGGGTAAGAAATACATTTTTGTTAGAAAGTTTAGGAGGTCTCTGTCTTCTGTTTTGGTGCCGATGCCATTGATGTTCCAAGAGCACAATTTTAAGTTGTTAACTCATGCCTCACTTGTATTATACTCCGTACCCCGAGTAGTTGGGATAAGAACTTTTCTGTTTTGACAAGCTGTTCCCGGTACTGCCTGGTGGATAATGCGTTGGTGCTTTGGTCCTTCGTAAATTTCACTGAAGGATTTTTCTCCTATTGTCAGTTTTTCATCAATTGGAATTTCTAGACGATTAACTTTTGTTACACCTTTTTCAGTTTTTTTAATCTCAATATGCTCGACTAGTGTTGGAGGTACTGCCTGGTGGATAATGCGTAGGTTGGACCAGCTCTCCGGGGGACTGTCTGTTGGTCCTGCTGCTCCAGGGAGCAATCCACTGGCAATTCCCATGCTGGGTACTGTTGTTAGACATAGTGGAATAGGATACCGTTCTTCTTCGATTGTTTTTATTTCAATTCCCCATTTCACAAACTGTTCTCTGTGGTGCCAGAAATCCGTCATAATTTTTGAGTCGGCCCATGTTGCCACCGTTATTTTTCTCCCTTTTGTACCTGGGATTGGTTTAAATTGTACACTTTCGATATGATTCGTGTTTAAATATTTTAAA
This sequence comes from Lissotriton helveticus, assembly GCF_964261635.1. Lineage (NCBI taxonomy): Eukaryota > Metazoa > Chordata > Amphibia > Caudata > Salamandridae > Lissotriton > Lissotriton helveticus. The sequence goes on along the minus strand of NC_136073.1, from coordinate 598,298,608 downwards.
GTTTCAATTGTACTTGTGAGTGTTAGTATAGAACTGCGATTGAGAATATCAGGACATCCACTTGAATTGTAATGGGGAATCAATTCTAGAGTTGACAAGCCTTCTGGCGATATGCTGCCCTCATTGCCTGATGGTATGTTGGTGCTTTGGTCCTTCAGAAATTTCACTGAAGGATTGTCAGTTTTTCATCAATTGGAATGTCTAGACGATTAACTTTTGTTACTCCTTTTTCAGTTTTTTTAGTCTCAATATGCTCGACTAGTGTTGGAGATAGAAAGGCTTGCTTTACTGACGGTTGTGTTGATTTGGGCCATGAATTTGCTTCGGCCACACTTTTTCTTTTATGAATATTTGAATCTTTAGCGGGGTTTTGCGGTGTGCTTGTTGCACCGTTAGCAGTATTTTTTAATCTCAACATGCTCGCCTAATGTAATGAGTGAATCAGCATGATTTGCCGATGGTTGAATCGTTTTAAGAGATGGAATTGTTTCCACCATGCTTTTTCTATTATGGATGTTTGCTTGTTTAGTGAAATATTGAGATATGCTTGTTTGTTCTTATTGGCAAACATGCGCTATGTGACCATCTTCTTTCTGCTGTTGGTTGGGCAAGGATGATGCCAAATAAGCTTTACACCTGCTTTCCTTTACAGGTGTTGAGCCTAACAGAAGTGTGGATTTTCCACAGTGTTCGGCTTGTAGTTTATGTTCAATCTTATTTCCGGGGGAACGCACGTTGGCCGTTTTTTCCATGAACTCGTATTCAGGGTCTACCTCCTGCGAGTTTGTGCATGGACCAGGGGTAGTGGATGCTTGTTGTGCCTGATTTTGACGAGTCTGTGCTATAACTTGACTCTTCTTCTGTTTATTGAGCCTTGATTTTCTTAGGCGCTTGCATTCCCTTTTTGATAGTGGTTCGCTGGGTTTTTGTTGCTGCAGGGTTAATGCTGCTACATCATGTGGCAAAACGCCACATTGTAGCATGGATGTCTTGATTGATGTTTCTAACGGAATGGCATTTATGCGTGAAACTCTTTGGCTGCCACCAGTTTCCTCCATGCGTTCCATAGTGCCTAATGGTATGTTGTATGGGGGTCTTTGTGCACCCGCTCTATTATGGAATTTAGATCTTGTATTTTTTTCTCTATGCCAGAAACGTGAAACGCCAGAGCTTGCAGGAGGTCGACTTGCAACTCAAATTTTTCCGAGTGCTGAAATAATGCTGAAGAAATAGTTTCCATGATGTTACTAAAATGGGACCATAACGGAGCTACATGGGGTGAGCAATGGTCTTCCTGGTGGGCATCCGTTTGCTGACTTGAGAGGGTACTGTTCCCGATATTGTCCGTACGATTCTCTGTGTCGTCCTTCACCTGGCCGGAACTTACTTGAATGTTAGGGCCAGACCCTTGACAAGACTTTATAGGAGAAAGTAAGGTGTCATAATCATGGTGATGCTCTGTAAAGGTTTGTGCTTTAAGCGCTGAGGTTTCTTTGTGGGCATCCTGTATTGGCCCGAGCAAACTTATTAAGATGTCCTGTGTTTCTGGTACAGATGTTGTTGAGACCTCTAATTGAGGTCTTGCAGCATTTTCATCCTCTAATTCTGCAAAGTGATTATCCATATTGACCCTGGGCAGAGTCGGTGTTTGGCTTTCACCTTATTTTGCCACCAGCTTGAGGGGAGTAGGTGATAAAATGCTCTTGAATTGTTGTGTTGGCACTGGTGATGTTTCTAGCGCCACTTCTAGCGCCGCTTCTGTTGCTTTTAATTGTGGTGTTTGTGGTGATTCATTTGCATTTGTGTAGATTTGTGCTATCACAGTTACTTGGTTGCCAGCCAATTTCGGAATCCTTGGGGAGCTGGAGCAATCCTCTGGTAGAGTGTTGGTCTGTACGTGCGGGTTAGGTGATGTGGATGCCGCTGGTGATGGCATTCTTGTTGTGAAACCATGAGTTCGAAGCCCGGGAGAGATTAGGAAGTCTGTGATTTTTGGCGTCCTGCCTGCTAGTTTATTTAATGAAGCCAATAAACGGATGTTTGGTGATTCCGAATTGGTCTCTGGTTGGGTCTCTTCCATCAATAAATCAGGGAGTCCCTTTCTGGTCTTACAGGTTTTCCTCGTGTTTGGGCAATCTTTTTTCTTCGGCTTCGCTTCTGCTCTTGTTCTCCCCGATCTCATTTCGGTTTTCTATCTGTGGGGCTGCCCTGGGCACTCATGCTTCCTTCCTTCACTTTTCTTCTCAGTTCACGGTTCAACTTTCCACTTGGAATAGTTCCTACTTGGAGCTACTTAGAGCTTCGAACCTTCTCCGGGGAGCAAGAAGGCTGCTCCTGAGAACCTCGCAGCCTGGTTCCTTGTACTTGTACTTTCCTCGGTTAGTACTGTGCACTTTGACTGTGCATTGGTTTAGCACGGGTTTTGCACAGGTTTGCTTCCCCCCTGTCTCCCTGATTGATCGCTATAGTTCTGCCCCTCGCTTTTCTTCCTCCTTACCACTCTCGTATGTCATGCTGTCGGCTAATTAGTGTATTGTTCCTCCTCCTATGGAATGTTTGTATTTCATTATATGCCGAGCTATTTTATATTGTGAAAGAATACTCCGCCATCACACTTCTTGTCACAATCTATTCTTCGACCCATACATGCATTATCAATATCGCCACTACCATTACCAAATAAAACCAATACAAATATCACCAATACCACAGCCACCACCAATACCACCACCACAATACTCCCAAAATAGCCATGACCAATACCACTAATACCAGCGCTACCAAAACAACCTTCAATACCACCACCACCAATATCACTCATCAGCAACAGCGCACCAATTCCACATGATCATCAATTTCACACCACCATTCAAACACCACCACCATTATACCACACCACTAGCAATACCCCACCACCTACCTATACAGCATCCCAACCAATACCACCACTATTACCCTCACCAACAGCACCTCCATTACTACCATAAATAGCACTACTATACATAGAACCACCACCAATATCACACGACTACCAATGGCATCCATTCACTCCACATACTAATATCACGAATACCACCTCCGCAAATACCGTATTACCAGTACCTCCACCATAAGTACTACAATCATCAATACTAATATCATCAATACCACCACCTCTTCTTCTTCCAACAATACAACCAATACCACCATCCACAATACCAGCCCAACCAATACCAGTCATAGCACCACAATCAATACTTTCAATACCACACCATTACCACACCACCACCAATATCATCACAACTCCAGGACCACCAATATATCATCAAATCCCATATCATATCATCATCAGTATCACACCATAGATACAACACCACAACTAATACTATCACCACCACCATCAATACCATTGCCACCGTCAATACAACACAAACACAACGCAACCACCAATATCAATATCAGAATAGCACAACTAATGCAACCGCCATTAGTATCACGTTCAATACCACAAAATCACCAAACACCAATAGCAAAGGCGCCACCAAAGCCAATACCACAACTAAAACCAATAACACCACAAATACCGTATCACCACTACGACCACCTCTGCGCAGCATTGGCAAAGATAACAGGCTCAACTTTAATGTACTATCAGTTGGAATACGTTTCTACATGGTGCTACAGGAGAGAGATGTACAAAAGGTGAAAAGAGAGATGTGTCTGAGAAAGGAACGTATTCCTACAAAGGTAGAAGTTTTGAAAACTTGGTTGGATTATTATCTTGACAGAGAGAGCAAAGCATTTGAAAGACTTTTTTGTGTTTGGTTTTCATTATCTTATTCTAACTCTAGATTGAACAGATGTGCTAAGACTTCTGCCTCTGTTATTGTTCATGAAGAGTTCCATCAGGAATTTCAATCAGGAATTTGTAGAGCGCACAGCTATCTAAGAGTGTCCTGGTGCTAAAGGATTCCCTGTAGCACCTTTAAAACCAGGATTCCCTGGCTTTGAGGTGTCTTTGAATAAACTGCCTAAAACGTTGAGATAGAAAGGATAGAAAGCCCCTTTAACTACAGACCCTTAGAGGCTTTTGTATCCTTTTGTAGAATTATTCTGGAGAATACAGATGTGGAGTTAAGGATGATACACAACCTGTCGTGGCCATGAATGACTTCTTCCAGCATGCCTACTATGCAGTGGAGTACTATAGTATAGAGAGGGACACTGGCATAGGTAAGTGATGTGCACTAGAGCTGAAATGGCAAATTGTGATGTAAAATTTCCTTTGTGATTGGTCCTGGTACACGCAGGCGATTTTGAGGCACTTGGCATACAATTCAATGGCTTCTTACCTGTAGAAAAGACCATGTCTGGGGAGCATTCAGTATCTTGCACCATATTCGAATTGTTCATTTCTTTTCTGGAAAGGGTTATCCCATTTTGAAACAGCAAGTTCACCATTATGCAGCCCTTGGTCCACGTACTGTTAATTGTGTCAATGGGAAAGAGTGCACTGTGTGCTGACTTGCTAGCACAATTCTTGGAGTTCCTACATGAATTGGGGATGCAATTGGTGCCTGAGACGATAGAGGGCACATTGTCCGTGCTGGTTTTCATGGATGTTGAGTTGGACTGTGGCTATAGAGTCAGTGATGTCTGGCGAGATGTTGGAGCATCTAAAAGTCATGCTGACAGGGATGATGAAAATAATAAGTTGTGAGCTGAGGAAAAGACAACAGCTCTTGAGGATCTTGAGTTCTACCTGTAAAGATGCCAACACTTGCTGGGCCCCCAGCTGGTGGCCTGAAGAACTCGGGGCAGCCCCATCGCCCAAGCCAGTGGTCAAAAACCTAGGAGTTCTCCTTCATAACAACCTGAATATGGATGAACACATTGGCGCTACCAAACGAGCATGCTTTCACGCCCTCAGCTTGCTACGCAAAGTCTTTCATTTCCTCCCCACTCCACACAAAAGACTCTAATCCACGCACTAGTACTCAGCCGCCTGGACTTCAGCAATGCCCTGCTGATCTCCGCCAAAGAATCTGCCCTTCAGAGTCTACAGGTTGTGCAGAACATGGCAGCGCGCCTGGTGACGAGCTCCCTGTACCGCACTCCCTCTCTCCCTCTCCTACGTAAACTCCATTGGCTCCCCATTCGCAAAAGAATACACGTTAAAATCTGTTGTATAATATCCAAAAGTCTAAACCAAATGGGACCGGTCTACCTCGCCAACAAACTGTCCAAACATACGCCATCTCACACTCTCCGCTCGGAGGGGAAAGGTCTTTTTGTCATACCCCGCATCAAACAAACCAGAATGGGTGGCAGATCCTTTTCTTACCTTGCCCCCAGACTCTGGAATCAACTTCCCCTGGACATTCGCACTTCCACTAACTATCTGTTCTTCAGAAAAAAACTGAAAACCTTTCTTTTCTAATCACTGCTTGACTTGCCTGCTACTTATTGCCTCCCTCCTAGTCTCGTCCTAGCGCGGAGATACGCCACTTGGGGTGATACAGGTGCTTTACAAATGATATAAATAAATAAATAAATAAAGTTGTGGTCCAGGTAAGGGCATTTTGCAGATGGATAGCAGTTTTGACAGCAGATGTTGTGTCACTGCATCACATCGTGAGCTTGTCTAAGATGTTTAGAGATGACTTGGAAGTATAGTGCATGTTTCTTGAAGACATCATGCTTTTTGTGTGTGTCTGCTGGACGATAAGATGAAGAGAGGCTACTGTGAAATATGCAGAACAATGCCTGAGAGTTGAATACTTATGGGCACAGTGTTGCCCTCTTTGATTTTTTACATTGGTTTCGGCTTTGGCATTGTGAGGTAAACATTTTGTTAGCAGAAAGGTGAATTTCAGGTTTGGTAATAAGTCTTGTATACATGTGATTAAACGATTGACTACAAAGAAAGTGTGGATGGCTAAGCTAAAGGAATATGGTACTTTTGTGTTTGTTTAGGTCTGGACGCTTACCCGTAACACAGTCTGGGCCATCCACTGTCTGACGTACAGGCGGCTGTTTCCGGAACCCACAATGTCACCACATACTGGAATATGTGAAAGGCAAGTGACCTCGAGAAACTGTCATCTTCTTAGGAGGACAAATAGAAAGGTGTTAAAAAGCACCTTCCTGTACACAGTCTTCAAATGACTGCAGAAAATCAGGAATCCAATATCGCAATTCTCAGGGGTGAGGAATAAAGATCAGCAAGTAGAGAGAGTGAGGAAACTAGCAAAAGAGCACAGCTGTGTTGTGATGAACCCCTCAATTATACTGAAGCCTTTAAATAGGAAAGGAACAGGAAATGACTTCAAAATATCACATGACAGGAAACATAAAGGATTGAGAAAATCATGTAGGATTCAAGGAAGAACCAAAAATGATGGAAAAGTAAGATAAACGAGAACAAAAACCTGAAGTGCACTAGCTGCTGAGCAGCTTTAAAAAGCTGTTGCAAGCCCTCGTACGGGTGATTGTCATTTTGGAGCTGGTGGAGCAAGGAAAGGCAGTAAGTAGCCCAGGATCATGATGGAGGACAGTCCCAGGTGAGTGAAACTTACATCCTGCAGCAGCGGGCTTCTTGCGGCATGTTCTGAGCCCTGGGAACCGCAGGACCATACAAGGTACTGTAGTTCTCAGGCACACGGGTGACAAAGATGCCCCAACCGCAACAGTGTTTTAGCCTGAATATAGTATTTGGTGTGACTGTTTACTGGACATTACAGTGCAGTGGCTGACATTCTACCTCCTTACAGTAGATACGTTTCCATAGGTTAGTCCCAAAGCAGATGAGATTCCCTTGGTGTTGGTAGAAAGCCTGTGCAGCCTGGGTATAAAACCATGGAACGACAGCTGTAAGGCTCCTTGGCTTTTTTCTACAAGGGATCCATGTAGATTAGCTTGGTCTAAATTTCTGTTGGGATGTGCAAAGGCTGGGGATGTCAAGGAAGAGTTTAAGAAATTGGGTTATTATTTTGGGAGTTTGACTACCCACGACACGTTCAAGTTTCAAGTTTCTTTATTTCCTGCATAGTTACTTAAAACCATTGCAATATTGGTACATAAAATACAAAATTAGAACATAAAAACATCTGTATATATTACATTTCCACAAGGTATAAGCGAATACCTCCATTTTCGCAGCTTTTTAAAAAAAAATTATGCTAGCACTCTTCAAATAAAACCAGAATAAAACCAATTGTTGAATGACTCTTTGCAAATTAAACAAACTTATATTGTGGTCATGGTATATGTCCTTGTGTAGATAGCTATATGTTGCAGTTCCATTTTTCTTCCGACCGGCCATAAACTTCTTTCTGCAGGTCGTCTTGTTTATGTTTCTCAGAATTTTTCCACTTGTGGCAAGGGTTTTCTCTTTACAGCTGGCAATATCTTCTTACGGTGGACTAATTTGAGGCTTGCTCCTATCAAGATGTACAGCAGTGCCGCGGCCTGGTTCAGTTTTTGCAGAGTTGGGCAATTTTTGTTCAGCCAGCAAAAGGAATTTTACCAGTCTACAGTTTAGTTGTATATTTTGTGGGTTTAAGCAGGCTAACACCGCTTGCCTTCTGATGCGGATGCCTTTCTGTTTGAATGTATATTTGAGAAACTGTTGCAGTGCTAGGTGCATTTCCTTGCATAAGCAGATGAGATGGACTATGTCGCTGTTATATTTAGCCTGTCTCTTTTCTGTCTGTGGGTTTTCATTGTCACTCGCAGGATGTCACCACTAGAATCTTTGGTGACATCATGGAGTGTTAGGGGCTTGCCCTGGTCTCTACTGGCAGTTGGCACCAGGCAGGCTGAGTGACAAGGAGGCCACTCCTGGTGGGTCTTCGCTATATCTTTTGTATTTCAATCTTAATGACTTGACCTGAAACCAAGCCTGAATAAAGTAACCTAATAGTTCACCTGGCTCTGGACTTCTATTTACAACATTTTTGGCGACGTTTGGACAACCAGGAAAGAACTTACAGTGTGTGAAGGAAAGAAGAAAAGATAAAGAGCCTACAGCGTGCAGGAAACATAAAGGAAGAGTTTGTGTATTAAAAGAACTTGAAAATAATATTGAAACTACTGAAACTAAGAGAAAAGAAGCACCCTGGTAAGTCCCACCAGTGTCCATTGTTATCAGGACGGCCTGCAAACCCAGGGTGTTGGCAGAGAAGTGAAAGAGATGGAAAGAGTTGTGTCTCAACCTGGCTGAAGACGGCTGGAATGCCAGAAACCGGTCCTCGGAAGCTGTTTCCGGTCCAGGGAAGACATGGCTTGGCAGTTCGGGCTGGACTGTTCCCATGAGGCACAGGGTCAGACTGATTTGCATATAGCCATTGCTGAACTGGGGTGGCAGAGTGGGCTAAAGAACAGTGATGGATTAAACCCAGATATTTTGACTGGGTGTGAGTGTTTGATTGATTCAGATGCTCCGTCCATCACCACCCCCTTTTGCACCGCTTTTGGCCGCCATAAGTGTGGCAGGGTATGCTCAGATGTGAGTCACTTGCTCACTTTGCCACTGGATTCAAGCAAGCCGGTCTGAAGACGGCTGGAATGCCAGAAACCGGTCCTCGGAAGCTTGTTTCGGTCCAGGAAAGACATGGCTTGGCAGTTCGGGCTGGACTGTTCCCATGAGGCACAGGGTCAGACTGATTTGCATATAGCCATGGCTGAACTGGGGTGGCAGAGTGGGCTAAAGAACGGTGATGGATTAAACCCAGATCTTTTGACTGGTGTAAGTGTTTGATTGATTCAGATGCTCCGTCCATCACCACCCCCTTTTGCACCGCTTTTGGCCGCCATAAGTGTGCCAGGGTATGCTCAGACGTGAGTCCCTTGCTCACTTTGCCACTGGATTCAAGCAAGCCGGGCTGAAGACGGCTGGAATGCCAGAAACCAGTCCTCGGAAGCTTGTTTCCGGTCCAGGGAAGACAAGGCTTGGCAGTTCGGGCTGGACTGTTCCCATGAGGCACAGGGTCAGACTGATTTGCATATAGCCATGGCTGAACTGGGGTGGCAGAGTGGGCTAAAGAACGGTGATGGATTAAACCCAGATCTTTTGACTGGGTGTGAGTGTTTGATTGATTCAGATGCTCCGTCCATCACCACCCCCTTTTTCAACCTGTTTAATAGTAATCTGCAAGGTAAAGGTTTACTTTGTAAGCCGTATTGGATATCGGCGGGGGATTTATACCGCAATAAAGGAAGGGCTTACTGGATTGGTATATTGCTATGGAACTCCATGTCTCCAAGTAAGTGCAGAACACTTGTGACTTTAATTCAACAAGTTGACAGCTATAAGCTCTTGCCTTCGTGACTGCAATCGCAAGTTAAATTCAGCATTGGTGGAAAGTTTAAATAGGAGAAAGTGTCGTGGCACATAGTTACTGTGTGAAAATGTGCGGAGAGTACAGCATCATCTAACTTTAAAGGACATGCGGTGAACAAGTTACGGGCCATACATCGTGGATATGCGGTGAGAAAGTTATGGGTAATACATCGTTTTTAATTTTATCTGCGCAATCCTTAACAGTAATTTATTTTCAAAGGATGTGCGCGAGAAACGCATCAATCTTACTTTCCACTGCGAGGAGCCCTTTGTGACGTCGTGGGAGGTGCTGCATTCTCACGATTTAAAGCACTGGCGTGCCGAGAGCCACCCAGCGCGACGCAGTATGCGTGCAGCCATTTTGCGCTGATGTTACGATCATCACCATGGAAATGAGTTACATCGCGGGAGTGTTATGTACATGGACAAAAGCAGTACACATCCGGAGTGTTGATAAAACATATGCAGCTACATCGCAGAGGAGTGAGGTGTATTTTGCAAGCAACTCTTGACATGCAGGTCGGTTCATGGGGATTAAGCGCTGATGAGGATTTCGCCTGTATTGTTTCCTGGTGTTCTGCAACAGCTACTGACATGCTACGAACAGTTATTCCTTCTTCTGAGGAGAACTCGGGTGAGAGACCGCTCACCGGAGCACGGGACTTTCTTTTACATTATTTTGCTGGTCATTTTAATGTATGTCTCGTTGTTTGTGTGGGTTCAGTGAGCGGTGTTGGGTGAGTCAGTGGTGATTAGTGTCTTGTTGCAGTTCATTTTGGGTTGCTGTATGTTTTGTTTAGTTTGCTTTAGGGTGAAGAGTTCCCTGTGGTAGTATGTTTTTGGGTGGTGAATGCCATGTGCAAATTTATTGAGGTGTTGAGTGGCGAGTGAGTGGTGTGTGACGTACTATTGTGCAGTTATAGAATGGTGTGCATTTGTAGAGTGGTGTGTTTTAGGGGTGTGGAGAGCCCCGTGTAGTTTGCCTTAGATGGTAATGTTGGTGTTGGCTGTTATATGCTTCAAAGTTGGGTGTGGGATTTTGAATATGTCCCAGAAAGGGGTCACGGGGTGATTAGTGCCCTCGTATAGAGCAAAGTGTACTCTAAATTTAGTTTTAAGGGTGGTGAGTACCCTGACTTATTTGGTGGCGGAGCAATATGTACTCCAAAGTGTGGTTCACGGGGTGAGATGTACCCAGTTATAGAGTAAAGTGTACTCCAAATTTAGTTTTAGGGGTGGTGAGTACCCTGACTTATTTGGTGGCGGAGCAATATGTGCTCCAAGGTGTGGTTCACGGGGTGAGATGTACCCCGTTATAGAGTAAAGTGGACTCCAAATTTAGTTTTAGGGGTGGTGAGTACCCTGACTTATTTGGTGGCGGAGCAATATGTACTCCAAGGTGCGGTTCACGGGGTGAGATGTACCCCGTTACGGAGCAAAGTGGACTCCATTTTGTCACAAAACCAATTTGTGTTTGTGTTTCCCAAGGAAAGGGGATGGGACTTGGGACTAGTTGTGTTTGGGATTTGTTAGTTATTACCTTTGGGACTTGTAACTAATTACCTGAAGATGTAAGGTAGTGCGGATGTTATCTTTATGCTCTATCTTTAGAATGTGTTGTGTACTTTTATATCCATGTATACGTTATTTTCAATGGTCTATTTTAAGAATGTACTGTATACTTTTATATGGATGTGTATACTGAAGCTAATGTTACTTATTCTAATTTCATCTTTTTGATTTCCCTAAAGAAAGGAGATGTGTTATATTTAGCCTGTCTCTTTTCTGTCTGTGGGATTTTATTGTCACTCGCATGATGTCACCACTAGAATCTTTGGTGACATCATGTAGTGTTAGGGGCTTTCCCTGGTCTCTACTGGTAGTTGGCACCAGGCAGGCTGAGTGACAAGGAGGTCACTCCTGGTGGGTCTTCGCTATATCTTTTGTATTTCCATCTTAATGACTTATCCTGAAACCAAGCCTGAATAAAGTAACCTAATAGTACACCTGGCTCTGGACTTCTATTTACAACAGTCGCCTTGTTTGGTTTTGCACAACCTGCACGGCTTTGATGCTTGTGACCTTAACCATGGTGGAAAATGATGAGCGCACAGAAAGATTCCCATCCTATGTCTCAAAAAGTTCATTTTTATGGACTTCGAGTAACCCTGAAAAAAGGTTGTGGGGCAAGTGATTTGTATGAATTAAGGGTCTTCCAGGCGTGCAATCTGTTTGCGAAGCTTGCTTTGTCCTCCACCAGAGAGATTTGTTTTAAAGTTTTCCAGACCAGTTTTTTTAAGTTGGTGTAGCCAATTTGCGCATCCCAGAGTTCTCTAAGTTTGGTGTGTTCTAAGGCTAGCTGTAGGTAGCTTCTGGCTTGGGAGCGCTCCCTATTCTGTATATCCTGCCACAGCAGATGGTTTAACGTATTTGTGGTGGCATTTCTTATCCTGTACAGGACGATGATATAAGTACCATGCCTGGCTAGATCTTGTCGTAGGAGTCCAAACTCCAACCTTATTTGAGCAGGGGATGTATAGTTCAGGTTTCTGTCTCCAACTCAGGGCAAGCTCTGCCCCAAAGGATGACAACCAACAGAGGCCACTGACAGCTGTCAGTATGAGAAACCAGGCCGCTGGCCATCAACTGCTAGGTGGGGGTTCCATTTTGGGGCCCTGGGTAGGCCTTTCTTTCAGCCCTGAGACCTCATACGTTTCTCAGAGTGTGAGGCTACAACGTCTGGTTGCAGACATCCTCCTTCCACTCTTACTTCCACCATCTCAGAGGTGACACCCTAAGACTGGCTCCTCAGCTCAAGGTCTGTACGCAGAGACTGAACATGTACCTAGCTGTACTGGACTTCCTGAGCAGACGCACAATCTCCCTCAAGGGTGACACACTCTGGCGGTGTCATGTGGGGGTCTGCCTGGCACAGTTGTCCTGACCCTTGTCTCCGAGACAGTGCAGGCAGAACCTATAGCTCAGAAGTGGTTTTACCAGGGTCAGTCATGGGGTGCTCTCCTCTCATCATCCCAATGGGAAAAGCCTTCACCACCTACCCCTTACTTTGTGTTTGAGGCTCTGTACCCTCAGTTTAGGGTTGGTACCCCCAGAAATCTATGCTTTTGGAGTGCGTTGGATTGCCACCCCTCCTGGTTCTTTTCTTGTTGGTGGGAACTTATTACCAAGGATGCCATCAATGGGCATCAGCGGACTGACAATGGGCAATCCTCCCCCATTCTAAGGTTACATGGCCAAAGAGCAGACAAACTATCGCCCAAAGGTTTACACATTTCCCTACAGACCTATCCTTGTAGATACTGTCCTGGGGAAACCTAGCCTTGTGTAGTGAAGGACGACAGGAGAGGTCGTAAGAGCAGCCAGCTTTATTAACTGCCAGATATGGAATGCCGTGGGTAACGGTCTCTCAAGGCAATAATGTCAACGTTTTAACAGCGCGCCGGGAGTCACGCGCACGGACACACGAGGTAGGACGGGGGCAAGGAAGGGACAAGAAAGGGAAAGGACGCAGGACATTACATCTTCTCCCGTTTTTCCAAAACAACTCCGGAATACATAGTTTCAAAACAAGCAAAGTGAAAACATGCTCTGCTTTAGCAGGGATGGTTAATACATGGCATAATCCTTGAACCTTATGGGCGGAACAATTGTTCTCCTATCACAATTGGCATCAATAGGATCGGATGTCACACCTGGAAGAGACACTCTTGGAATACCATCATTCGATACAGGAGTAGTTTTATCCCCACACGCTCCATCCTTGTGTGATTCAGCAGAGGACATCGGACCATCGTCCTGAGAGCCACTGGGCCTGCTCATAGGCTCTGAGATCCGGCTTCTAGCAACTTTCGACCCATTCCACCATTGACCATTGGCAAGAAGAACTGCAGTACCCTTTGCTCTGACCACACGCCTAGGTTCACTATACTTGCTCATGTTGGCACCCTTCCTGGGATACTTCACTCTCACTATGTCACCTTCTTCCACGGACATCTTTCGCACAGCATTACTTGTGTCATAATTAGTGCGCATGCGCTTTTGGCGCTCATCAACCAGACTTCTCATCTTACTCTCACTTTCTTTACGGTTTTCATTTTCCCATTTTTTCCAAGCCAATGACCAATGTGGTTGCAGACGTGTGATCGCTGTTCTACCCCTGATGAGTTCAAATGGGATTCTACCAGTGGTACTGTGAGGGGTAGTTCGGTATGACCACAACCTGGTGCGCAGAGCTGCCTCAACAGGAATGTGAGACTTCAAGGCCATTTGGATTGTTTCTTTAATCAGGCGGTTGGCCCGTTCCACTTGGCCATTGCCCTGTGGATGATATAACGAGGATTTTACATGTTCTATGCCAGTTGATGGGGAAAGCCTTCCCTGCAAAATAACTCCTTCAGGAAGTTTATTACCTCTAGTGTGGTGGGTTGAGACACAAACTTGACTTCCACCCACTTGCTGAAATAATCAATCAACACTATGGCATAACGTAGTTCTAGACTCAATGCATTCATGGGACCAATGAAGTCGATGCCGACTTTGATCCACGGACCTTCTGGTAGTTCAACTGAAGTCATGGGACAATGGCGTGTCGTTAAGGTTTTGTCAGCTTCATTGCACATTGAGCAGTGAGTAACAAAGATATCAACGTCACGATCCATGGAGGGCCACCAGTATCCTTCCCTCAACCTCTGTTTTGTGCCTGTCATTCCTACATGTCCGTCATGGGATAAAGCCACCAGCTTGTTTCTCATGGACATTGGTTCTATTAAAGTACCACCTCTGAGAATGAAATGACATCTTCGACAACACCAATATCATCCTTAATTTTCCAGTAGGTTCTGAGTGCTTCATCAAGTGCTTTCTCACGTGGCCAACCTTTGATCACATATTTTTTAATTGTTTCTAACACTGTGTCACCTTTTATAGCTTCTAACCATTCTGATTTGGAAATGGCACCGTTGGATTCATGACCTTCAAACAAGCATGCAACAAGTACATCATCATCATCCATTTCACATTCAGAGTCATCCTCACACGGGGCACGTGACAAATAATCTGCTGATACATTCACTCTGCCTGGAATGTATTCCATCTTCACTTGATGCTCCTGCAATTTGCATGCCAACTTTGCAATTCTTGGCGAAGGCTGGCTAGAACCTTTACCCTCAAGTATACTGACCAACGGTTTGTGGTCGGTACGGATGGTAAATTCCTTGCCCCACAGGAAACTTTTAAACTTTGCAACTGCCCAAACACAAGCCAATAGTTCACGTTCAATTACTGAGTACTTTGTTTTGGTGCCCCTTAGTTTCCTGAATGCAAATGCGATGATTTTGTCCCCGTTCTCATTCTTTTGGCTAAGCATAGCCCCCAACCCAATTTGGCTAGCGTCTGTTGTTACAATGCTGTTCAACTTCTCATTGAATGACTGGAGAGATGGTGCTTGCTCAAGTTCCATCTTCATGGCTTTTATACTTCGTTCACACTCTTCATTCCAGATGAATTCCGCATCCTTCTTTACCATCTTCCGCAGTGGTTCAACCTTTGCTGCATAATGTTGTTTGAATTTGGAATGGAATTCACACATGCCCAAGAAAGATGCCAGTTCATCCTTATTTTTTGGATTCGGTGAACAGGAAATTGCAGAAATCAAGGAGGGTTTGGGTCGTACTCCATTTCCATCGATGAGGTGTCCCAAGTACTCGACCGTTTCTTTTAGGAATTTGCATTTGTCTTTTTGTAGTGTAAGTCCACTGTCCTGAATCCTCTGGAAAACTTTTCTCAGGATGGCCAGGTGTTCCTCTTTTGTCTTGCTGTAAATTAGAACATCATCCTGGAACGATCTCACTCCTTCCATTCCTTTGAATAACTGGTTCATTATGCGTTGAAATACAGCTGACGCCGAACATAACCCGAAGGGCAACCTGCGGAATTGATACGCTCCTTCTGGTGTGATGAACGCCGTGTATTTTTTTGACTCATCTTGCAGTTGTATCTGATGGTAGGCAGCGCTGAAGTGTAGAGTGGTGAAGATCTTCACCTGACCTAACGTCATCACCATTTCGTTAATCAAAGGCAATGGTTGGCAATCAGCTATCACGTGGCGGTTCAGCTCGCGAAGGTCAATGCACAAACGGATCTTCCCGTTCCGTTTCCTCGCGATAACCATTGGCGACAACCACTCAGATGCATTGATTGGCTCGATGATACCATCCTTGCACCAATTCTCCAGAATTGTCTTAACTTCGGTGCGGGCAGACAAGGGTATATTCCTGACTTTCTGTTTCACTGGATATGCTTTGTTCTTCAGGGTAATCTGATGTTCAAAGTTCTTTAAGCACCCTAATTGTTCTTTGAACATTCCCTCAAATTCCTTGAGCATGGTCTCCAGGCCGTCCTCTTGAATGCTGAACACATACGGTGGTTGACAAGGATTAATCATCCTCTTGAGCTTTTGTTGTTCCAGCCAACCCAAAATGTTCACATTGTAGTCCACTACAAAGACTTTCGTAGAGGTGTTCTTATCTTTAAACGGCAAATCCGCCTTGAAGACCCCTTCTAATTTTATCTTGTACCCGCCATATGCAACTGGAATTATTCTGCTAGACTCCAATGGTGATTTGCACTTCAGTCCGTTGTACGTGTCCTTGGACAGAATTGTTATTCTTGACCCGGTGTCCACCAACATCTCGACATCTTCACTGTTCACAGCAACATCACACCTGGGCTGGTTTTGTGCATCTTCACTGTTGGTAATTGCGACCAGCAGCACCAGGTTCTCTAGTAGTTCACTCTCATCTGAGTCTACATCGGACTTTGACTCGTTTACAGTGTAGATTTTTTTAAATCTTGAAGTTCTGCAAACCTTAAGGAAATGTCCCATCTTTCCACATCCTTAACAGATCCTGCCCCTCGCAGGACATTCTTTACTAGTTGCCACATGTGCGTTGGATCCACAACGGTAACAATTCTGCCTTCCCACCTGGGTACTGGGGTTCTTATGCCAGGTGAAATTCTTGTGTGGTTTGTTGGACCTGGACTCCTCCTCTTTCCACACAAGATTGACGCTCATTTGTTGGTTGTCAGGTTTGCGCAGCAATTTTACTCCCTTAGCCGACCTTTCCATGCTCTTAATGGTAGACACCACCTTCTCGAGGTTTGGATTCTTGTGGCATAACAACTTCTCTTGTGCCTTCACACACGTGGTTCGCATCACCACCTGATCCCGTATCATCTCGTCTGCATCTTTGAATGCACACGTTGTTGCTAACATTTTCAAAGTTGCGACGTAAGACTCAATCGCCTCACCTGGTGCTTGGTACCTGTAGTAAAAATTATATCTCCCCATTATCACACTCATGGTGGTGTCAAAGTAGTATTTCATTCTCAATTTGGCCTCCTTAAATTCATCCCACTCATCATCCCCTTCCACTTTTTCAATTGGAGTTATGTGGTCAAATAACCTCCTTCCTTCGGCACCCAAACAATTGTACATCATTGCTTGTTTTCTTGTGGCATTATATTCAGTCCCATCAATTGCCTCCAAATGCTTCTCAAAACACTTTACCCACTGTGCCCAATTTTCCGTAGGTGGCCCAGGGACTTCTAGGAAGGTGCGAGGCATTGCCACCGCATTCATTATACCAGTCATTTTGACACAGCGTAGGTAATAGTTAGGGATGAGCTCTTAAATTGTTTGGAGTAAATATTAGATGGCGTGAGGCTCCCTCCGGTGGCCGTTTACGGTATAAATAAATATTGCTGAAAGATATGCCACTTCACTTTCACTCACGTTTCGTTGCAGCTCCTCCCCGGGGCTGGCAGGGATGAGTGACATCAAATGCTGTGAGGCTGAAGGGTTAATGGGCGTTGCGCTGAGGCGGAACAAAAAGGTGAAGTCCGTCCCACACAACACTAGGTGGGAGGTACGAGGACATGCCTCTGGTGATCAGCCTTGAATGGTGGCTCTTGATCCCGTAATCGTCGCCAGCTTAAATGTAGTGAAGGACGACAGGAGAGGTCGTAAGAGCAGCCAGCTTTATTAACTGCCAGATACGGAATGCCGTGGGTAACGGTCTCTCAAGGCAATAATGTCAATGTTCTAAACAGCGCGCCGGGAGGTACGCGCACGGACAGACGAGGTAGGACGGGGGCAGGGAAGGGACAAGAAAGGGAAAGGACGCAGGACATTACACATGCTAACCCTATACTCCATGTCTTCCAGGAAATTATGTCTACCATCATCAGGAATCACCAGATTACCTTCTTGGTCCACCGCCCAGCTAAGGGGTACTAGGCATGCTAAACCTTCACCTCCTAGTACTAGCCTTCCCCACTGCTGCACTAGTTACCTCTGGGGTGTGCCGACCTGTGGGAGGCTTCCGGTTAAATTCATAGTCCCCCTCTTTTTTTTTATTTTTTATAAACCTTTATTTGTATAGAAAGGATATACAAAGCTGGGCCTACAACCAAACTGGCCGGCCACGATACGAGAAAGCAGTCAAGAAATCCAGAATGAAAGGTACAGAATCAATCGTAAAGGAGCGCGTTCAATACAATCTTAAAAAGGGGGAGGAAAGAGGATCTAGACGGCCAGCAAACAGGAGCAAAGAAGGTTAATTTTATAACGTAGCAATAAGGAGTACGACAGGCTCAGCGACAACATAGAGGAATCCGGATTCCCAAAACAAATCATTGGCAACAGAAAAGCTAAAGGGCAGCAATGCAGGAGTATCAGCACTGTATACATCGGTATAAAAACAGGTGCGGTGAACACAAATCAATATGCAATTACTAACAACTTTGCACACCTACCACCCAGTAGCACATTGGAAATAGAACAAAGGGGCCGGAATAGCGACATCACCAAGACTGACCCGTCATACTAACCTTAGGAGAGAAGGAAAAAAGGGGGGGGAGGGGAGAAGAAAGAAGAGAGGGAAAGGAAAACACAGACTGAAAGAGAAGAATGCCTCGCCGAAACAATCGCCCCGTAGCGAGGAACACATAAAAGAACAGGAATATTAGCCACGAGGAGGGCATGGGAGTCGCAATGGAAAGCAGCAGAACTATGAAAAGAAGAACAGCGACGTTACAGACCCCACCCCAACAATACCACGGAAGGCAAAGACAGACGCGGCACTCCCATAAAGAGACACAAAAGGGCCATAGAACTGAAGAAAATAAAACATCAAAGAAGACCCAACCCACCCATCCCACCCAGCACCCCTGCAGAAGGCTACGGCCTACCCTCCAAACAGCGCGCCTGTCGCCCTAAACCAGAACCCGAAATGTAGTAGAGACAAGAGAGAAGAGGAATAAAGAGACAAAAAGAAGAACATGAAAACAAAAGTAATAAATGGGAGGGAGGAGCAAGAGGACAGAAACAAATACGGTCGGCCACAGCCTTCCGCCCAACCATACAATCATATTACGTGTGAACCAGAACGACACGACTTCGAGCGCCATAGAGCTTACAGGGGGGTCTCCCACGGCACTATGAATATGAGCAACTGCGCCACGAATCCGTACACCAATAATCCACCGGGAGCCGTGCATCTCACCCCAGTCCTTTCCTAACCACAATTACCACCCACCACATGACAGTGTGAAGTGAGCAACACGATGCGAGGCAAGCACACAAATGAAAATAATTACGATAAAGACATAGGCCAGGGAGGTCAATCGGCAGGCAAGTGAACAAAAGTTCAAATAGGCAGTTCAAATGTCTCAGTAATAGCAACAAGGGCAGTAAAAGACAGGAGTTCAGTCTCGCCGTTCGAAGAAGCGGGGGTTTCCCAGCAAAATAGAAACACGACCTCACCAAGGCAAAAACACGCTGCAGTTCACCATTTTTCTCAGGCACCCGGGGAGGATCGGGCCCCCACACGACATCCAAGTCCCCAAACTCCAAACATCGAAGAGCAGGAGGTTCCAAAGCCACCGGCCTGCAGACCCGTCGATGAAAAGCGGCAGCACCCCTCGTAGCGACCGAGGGGGGCGAGGCAGTGGCATCACTGAGACAAGAGGGGACCATGAAGAAGCGTCCACCCAAGATGGCGGCGGACCGCAACGAGTCTCCAGGAGCACCGGGGGCCAAGGCCGCGTGCCAGGATCGCAGGGCATCAAGAACATCTCCAATCGTAGGCTTGTGCACACATGTCCATGTCCCCGTGCAGTCCAGCAACCCAAGACCGCCATCACGAGGAAATCCACAGCCCAAGTCGTCGGCAGCCATTTGTAAGTTCAGCCTCTTCACCCCCCCTCCGCGACTCCCGGGACAGTTCACAAATGCGGGCCTTTACAGATATCCAGGGGGTCCCAGCAATGGCTGCCTTGGTGCAGAAAGGAGAGCCGCCTAAGGCGGGGGGCCGCCCGTATTATCGCTGGCGCTCCTCACAGACAGAGACCGAGCGCGAGGGTCCAGGGTCGATGGACGGAGCAGCGGCGGGGGGACCCCTTCACACGATCAATCCACGGAGCACCGCGCCCCGCACCAGCCTCACGGCCACCAAGGCAGGCCCGGATCAGGGTCACCGGGATGTTCACACAACGGCTCTCGCCAGTGGCTCAGTCTCTCTCGGCCGGGGCCGACGGTCACCACAACGCCAGGCCGGATCCAATAGGCGAGGCCCCGGTCTCAGCACCACGAAGGCCCGGGTCCCCTCGGGAGGCACAACTTCGGCACCGCAGCACGCCGGAGCCCCCAGTTCAAACGGTGAGTAAGAACGAAATGTTGCGTTTCTATTTCTTCGAAGATATGTCGTCTCTGGGCAGGATATGCAGCAGGATATGCGAGTCAGGCCAGAGGGCTGACGGAGCCGAGCTACAAGGCGACCATTCCATAGTCCCCCTCTTATGCCCTGTCTGCAGTGTTAGAAGGGGGCGGGAACGGAAGGGCACGGCGTGCCCCTACTTTTAAAAATTATGTTAGTCCGTTCCCCTACTTCTTGCTTTTGAAAAAGCGTACCGGGACTGTAGGGTTTAAAATGACACCTTTATTTTTCCGCATGTGTGGTGCAACGTGCATATTGAGGAAGGCCTCTGCAGTGCGCCCGACCTCCTCACCTTCCCCTCTGTGTCTTGGGGCCTGCAAAGGGACAGTGAAAGGGCCATCAGTGTAGCACAGCGTGAAAACGGCTGCCTCTGATGGCCCTGCTGCTGCCGGGAGCCGTGATTCACACCTCATTTGTGAGGGGGCTGCCTGCCTGCCCCCCCCCCGTGACCTGTGACAATGGTCACATCAGGATACAAGCAGACCGACGGACGCCACCTGGGGGACTTTGTGACTTGCTATAAATCTGCTCTTTAAAATTCATACTTGTCAATAGGTCCGATTCGGGCGGGAGACGCCCAACCTTTAAAGCCAAAACCGGCTTTATTTCAGCTGCCTGCCGCCTCTGCTTCAATGAAAGTCAATGGGGGAAATTCTTTTTTTCCGGTTATTTTAAACAAATCTCCCTCTGTGCTGCTGGTAGTAGGGGTCCGACATTGCTGTCCCTGCCTATATCAATCCAGACATGCAGCTGAACCTGCAATTACAGTACCGAGGCTCTGCTGATGTGCCTCAAGTCTTTTTATTAGGTTCTTTTATCGCTGATGTACCGCAGTTCTGACCCCCAGTTAGCCTTCCTGCTCTCACATTTGGGCCCTCCCGCCTCCTCCAGTGCACCCAAGTGGTGACCTATTAGTCCACTCCCAGGGCCCATACACCGCTTCACCCGTGTGATTCAGCCCTGGCTTGAAGCGTCCATCATGTGTTTCTGTACACTGCTCTGCCAATGCACCTCCGTCCTGACCCACAGTACTGGGACCCACGGGCAGCAAGGACAAGCATGCTCGGTGCGAGGCCTACCCACAGCTCTACCAGTGCTCCTCAGTACTAGTCTGCTTGTTGCCAACAGGTGCAACAACAAGGCCGCGTCTCTCGTTAATTATAAACATATGTGCAAACGCAATGCTTTCACTTTCACTCGCGCGCGCACCACTTTCAAAGCCGGGCTTGTATTAAATGCAGCTCATGATTATGTTAATGTATATAGTGTGCCTGGTTAATTGCACAAAGCGGCTTGGGAAACATAAGGTGCATTACGAATTTAGAAGTACCTAAATATGCCAATATGTGGGTGCACACAAGTAAAAACACGTATACATGCATGAAGAAATACAAGCATGAGTATTGAAATGAATGCATGTCTACACAGATAGCGCTTTAAGTGCATCGCTACTCAAAATAGTGCTTTAAGGGCGTTGCTACTCAAGGAGACGTTGCCCATAGATCCCATAAATGCCCATTCTTCAGGTGGTGTGCCCTGTGGGTGCCCCTTTAAACCCAGGGCCTGAGACAAGGGGTAAGCTGTCTCGAGCAGCGTGATCTATTTTATGTGACCTTTTCTTTCCTGTTGCTGGTTGTAAGCAGTGTCCTGTTTCTTAAAATATCCTTTCTTTGAGCCTTTGAGATGTCCCTTAAATGACACTTTCCAAGTGTATATGACGCAATCAGTGTGATGTCTCATAATTGACCCCTTTCCAGTAAATTTGGCGATCCTCAAAAGAAGAAGTCTGGGCACTAATTAAACATTTTAATACAAGTAATAATGTCTTCAAATCTGACCCGATTAAATTTTGTTCAAAGATGCTCAAGAGGAAATCACTTTTAAAGCTGACAAATGTTTTTTTTGCTTTGTAGTCCCTGGAACAATATCAACAAGCATTGGCATAGCCACTAGGTCTCGCTTTTGGGACCTTATAAGTATTTAGTTATGCAGCACAATATCCTTGGTGCAACAACATTAACTGTTGCATGGCTAAACACTTATAAGGTCCCAAAGGCGAGACCGATGGGCTATGCCAATGCTTGTTCTATCATGCATTCACTCTTCAACATTCAGTATCACATTCTCACTCGCACTAACTCACTTTTTCCTACTCTGATTACCTCCTTCTAACTTACAGTGTCACTTACTCTACGTGACTCATTCTCACTCACTTTCTCTCACTTTCAACCACATACACTCTTTCACTCATGCTCAGTTACATTCAGGCACTCAATCATTCGCACCCACATTTACTTACTCGCACTCATTCTTCTTTGCAGGACACTTGAATACATATGTACTATACTATGTTTGAGCAGCTAGCTGGCTGACATGAATATGAAGGAGCCCTTGTGGGTTTCCGTGAGTCCGATCAGATTCTCTTGAAGAATTCCTTTCTCTTCTGAGCACTGCTTGACACATATGTACAGGAGGAGCCCTATATTCATGTCCTCAATGTTTGAGACGCAAAAATACTCATTGATTTCTGAACAATGAGAGTAAAAGTGTTAAGGTAACATGTCGTTCCTGCTTATATTTTGCATGATTTACATAATCCTGCATTCTCTAGGAGTGTTTGCTTTTTCCAGAATGTTGTTACTTTTTTTCAGGCAGTGCATAATTTGAAATGAGTCACATCCAGGTGTTTAAAATGGGGCAGAATTGGGTTGTAGCTGAACATAAGGTGCGAGTTTCATTCAGTGGGGCAGAAGGGTGTTCGGTGGGGATAGGATGAGGCACTATGGCCAGAGTTACCGAATTTGGAACTGGGGAACCTGGTTCAGCCTTCATGCCTAGTCCATCAGACCACTCCTGAGGGAGCACAAGATAGACCTTAGAAGGCCCCACTAGACCATAGAAGCCCTGGTCACTTTCAGGTAGATGCATCATTGTTGCCGTTTGCGATTCCTAAATTGCGAAAATTAAGGAATCGCAATTTAGAAATCGCAAATGGCAATGCATGAAAAATTTGCATTTTTTTTTGCGATTCGGTATTTTTCCCTAATTGCGATTCACAATTTGCGAATTGCAATTAAGGAAACCCTTCCCATTGATTCCTATGGGCCAAAAGGCCCATAGGAATGAATGGGAAGGCATTCAAATTTTGCGAATTTCATTTTGCGAATCGCAAAATGTGAATGCAATTTCAAGGGTGCAGGGGGGGTCCAAAGAACCCCTCCCTGCACCCCTGAAAATTTAACTTTAAGATCCATTTACACACACACATGCCCCAAGGACATGTGTGTAAATTAAAAGTTTCAAATATGTAACTTGTGCATGTTTCAAAGTTTTGGGTAAATTAGCATGAAGTTCAACTTCATGCTAATTTACCCCTTCCAAATTGCGAATTCGCAATTTAAAAATAATCATGCATTGCATTTAAGAAATCTCAAATTGCGATTTCTTAAATGCAATCGCAATTTTAGAAATCGCAACATGGTTGCGATTCCTAAAATTGCGAAAAGCATGATGCATCCAAAATTTGAGAATTGCATTCGCAAACGGCCGAAAATTGCGATTCGCATCGTTTGCGAATGCAATTCTCAATGATGCATCTAGGCATTAGCACCAGCAGGTGAACCCTACCGGTGGCCAGTGTTTGTTAACCCTGAAGCCCTGTCCACCACAATCCATACTGAAGTTCACCTCCAGCCTTGCGGGCAGGCCTACAAAGCAGCATACCCTAGAGAAGCAGTGACTTTGTCACAGAGGTCACAGGACCCTTGAGGCCAGTCCACCTCACCCATTGGTGCCTCCATTGGCCTTGTTCCAATAGTACTAATGCAACTCACCAGGGATTTGCAATGCAGGATTTGCATGCACACCAGACAAAGGAGCATGATTTCAAGGGCCTTGCGTCATGCTTGCACCTTGCAATGTGGTACATGCACAATGCAAAGCTCCAAGTCATGTTATAAAAGCCACGTAAAGCCAATTTGCATGTCTTTGAACGGCTTCATAGAAATGGAGTAGTGCAACGCAGCACAAATGCTGCAAAATCAGCCCCCAGTAACAAAACCAGCAGAACTGGGCAGCATATTGACTCATTCTTAAAAACGCATAATTCAGGGCAGAGCTCCTTGTAAACCCAGTAGTTTTCCTGCAACAATAAAAGTCTCCCACACAGCTCCCACGGTTTTTGACGCATTCACAGATTTACAAGGACTTGTCCTGGGAATGCGTCAAAATCTTGCGCTGTCCCAGGGGAGGCATAACTAGGAGAAATATCTTTATTTCTCCTTGTTTTTTCCTCCTTCAAAGTGTGCTTTATTATGCAGCACACATAGAAAGAGGAAAAAGCCTCTCAATATTGTTTTTGTACAGGAAGGTGCCCCTTCCTGCATAAAAACAATCCCCCCACGATGCAGGCATCCTTGCACCATGGGGCAAGTGTGCCTGCATTGAAGCTAGGCTGTCGAAATGGCGCCAGCGCAGGGGGAAAAGACAGGAATGCACCATATTGGATAAATACCGTGCATTCTTGCCCTTTCCCTGTGATGCAGTGCAGCAAAGTAACTTGCTGTGCTGCCCAGTGCCACTATTCCCATAAATGCGTCCCTAAGCTCACACCCTTCATGGCATCTCTGCTTCATACACAATCACTTTTAGCATGTGCTGCCTGCTTTGGGGCCACTGCAATTATGCAGCAATGGAGGACAACAATATGTTGCAGTGTTGACTAAATTATGCAGCAAAAAAAGACTGCAGGTTATGTAGTACATTTTCTGATACTTTATTATTTTGACATTTTTACACATACTAACAGTCTCTGGAAAGCTTTCACCTCATGAATCCCAGTGTAACATGCAAATGCAGCGATGAGAAAGGTGACCAGTCAACCTTTGCCAAAAGCCTTCCACTTCACAGCAACACAATTCACGCTGTTTAGTAACTTTTGATCCGTTTGAGCTACAAACAATTTTTTTGATAAAACCATCAGATTATCCGGCAGATGTATCATGTGGAAAAATACGGCAGAGCTATAATTATGTGGAAAACATCTGCAAACTAGGATACTTTACCATTCATGTTTGAACATCTAATGCTGGCCTTGTGCATGCTGCGTGAAGCACATAAAAAACATAGGACTACAACTTTGCTTTGCTCGAGTGTCTAATCTTAGATACCTTACTTGCATGCTTACAGAGACATGGTTTTACTGATGAGTATTTAAAAATGCATTTGGTTCAGCTTGTAACAGATGGGGCTTCCAACATGATAGGTAGGAAATCCGGTGTGGCAACTCTTCTGAAACTGAAATATCCACAGTTGCGTGTATGGCACTGGGCTAACCTCAAGCTGGAGCTTGACGTGGGTGATGTTTGTAAAGAAGTCACAGGCATTATTCAGCTCAAAGTTTTTTTTGATAAACTTTATACCACCTACCATGCCTCTCCAAAAAAATCAGAGAGAGCTTGGGGAATGTGCTTTGGAGGTAGAAGTAAGACTTCTGGCAATTGGAAAGGTGCATGATGTACGTTGGGTATCCTCAAGTGAAAGATCTGTGAGAGCTGTTTGGAATAACTACAAAGCACTTAGTAAACATTTCATGAAATCTTCCAAAGACTCAACGAGGAGTGACATTGAGCAGAGGAAATATGCTGGTTTAAACCGTTTATTAACCTCCCTGGTGTTTGTTGAAAATATGGGCATATTATATGATGCTCTCACAGAATTGGGAGACCTATTCGGAAGGCTGCAGCGGCGTGATATGACCATAAATGAGGCCGATCAGTCAATACAGATGCAGATTTTAGTGTTTGAATCAATGGCTGATTCACTTGGGCCCTTTGCTACAACTGCATGAAATGCTGCTGAACGGATGCAGTTTGATGGTGTAGGACTGCAACAGAACAAAGGCTGTTAGCATCAATAGGGCACAGTTCTTTCGGAGCTTAGAAAATAAACTGCGAAAAAGGATGACGATGTCTAATGTATCAAATGTTTCTAGATGCACAACCACAAACAATCACCACATCGAATACAAAGAGTTCGTACACAGAATGAAACTCCTACAACCAGTTAATTGGCCAGATCCAGTAGACATCTTATACGGTGAGGGAGAAGTACAAAACCTTTGTAGCAAGTTGCATGTATTTGATACTCGGCAGTACATCCTTCGTTTCAGAGAGTACACACAAAATAAAAATTGCATCCCTGAAAGCCTGAAACCATTAGTGCACATTATAAACACCTTTTGTACCTCAACTGTTGAATGTGAACAGGGCTTTAGTGTAATGAATGATGTGCTCACACCACTGCGGAACAGAATATCAATCAATCGTCTGTCTTCTATGATGTTCATAAAAATCGTGGGGCCTCCTGTCAAAGAATTTAAACCTGAATTTTATGTCCAGATATGGTTAGAAAAAGGGAGGAGAAGTGCCAATGAAAGAAACTGCACGGCTCGGAGACAAATGGCTTATGATTCCACTTTATAAGCGTATTTGGAATATTCTGTGTTTGGAAACCTGTCCCACATTGTAAATGAATTAAATATAAACAACTTATATATTAAACCTCAAATAAACATGTTTATCGATTGTTTAACATAAATAACGTTATAAGCTGTAACTGGTCAGTGTAATGCCAAATGCACTAAAAGTTGGTATGTTTTGCAATTTTTAGCCACACCTCCGACTCCGCCCACGTATCCAATCCTCTGCTTATTCCCGCCCCCTGAGTCTCCACCCACAGTTCCCCTACTTTTTTGTCCCCACTAAGACCACTGCCTGTCTGTAAACAATCCTTCGAATGAGCGTTCACATGGAACTAATTTTTAGGCAGAATATTAGTTTCACAGATCTTTCTTTGTTGAATCAATCATTATAGAAACATAATCATGTAAATCAAACAGTGTTATTCAGTAAAGATTTGAAAGAGCAATAATAACACAGACAGTATTTTTGTAAGAAACTACGGCTTAGCCGAACCGAGGAATTATTTAAACAAACAATATTGTGAGTGTCTGTCAGGACACAAAGGAAAGAATGAGTAGACCCCAGGTGTGCAATCAAACAAAAACCGAAACCGAAATCAAAAAGGAAAAGGTGAAGTAAGAAATAAACAGGTATATTGGTTGATTCATTTAGGATACATGGAATTAATCATTGTATCACAGTTTACACAACATTGTCTGGCTTTGTAAGTGTGTCGCCTGCGTTTTGACCCTTCTTAGAAGGAGAAGAGGGTCCCATCAAGAATTAGACTGCCTGGGCTTGGCTGCGATTGTAGAAGCGCTGATCAACATAATGAAACCACTGAGGGTTTTGAAATAAATCCTGTGTTAGTTTTCACTTTTGCTTTTAATTAGGAATCGGCTCATGATGCTCCATTGGATGAAGAACATTTGTACACAATACAGTACTAAAAAGTGTATTTTAAGGTCTTAAGACTGCCTTAGTCGGGATAAAATTGGTGGCAGTTATAAATAAGGCTTTCAGTTCCTACTCAGCTTTATAGATAAACACATTACGTTTTGTTGAATAATTGCATGAAAAAATGATTCAAATCACTATAATAGCTGAAGTGACGTTGATTCATTCACTGCCATCTTGGTTTTTTCATGTGTTGCCCATGTTCTTCTGCTATCTTGCTTCTGACATATTCAGCCTCATTTTCATGCTGGGCACGCCTCAGTGAGGATTTACAAATGACTAGCTCAGCATCTGTAAGTTTTCATTTCTTCTACCTCTGTCGAGGTCTTTTCACACTCTTATCGTGAGAACCCTCTGATCTGCTATCCGAGTGTTGGCTTCTGTCGCATGTATTCTCATTCGGAACAAGGTAGGTAGAAAACCTATAAAAGGTCACATGGTCAGCGACTAGCTGCCGCCTCCCCCCCAAACCGGCACCCAACACCCAGAAACGTGGACACGAGACTTCTTTACTTTTTGGAAGGCGGGCGCTAGTCGCCCGGCCGTATTTATTAAGATATGAAATTAAAAAAGGTTTTAATTGCATGATCAACGATTTATACAAAAATCAGCAGGACATTAGATACAAATTTTTTGCAACAAGTTTGAGAGCCTGACCTTAACAAAAACTCTAATACATGTTGTTTCCTAACCGAGTCTAACATCCTCATCTTGATTTTTGTACATTTCTGGCCATATGGCAAGGTCACCACCGGTGTCAGGTCCTACAAGCTGCGCCTCCCCTAGAGACGTGCGCATGCGCAGTGTTACCCCGGGAATTGCCCGGTCTACGCCCTGAACTCCATTTACCCACTAAAGGAGGGCCCTTACTCTGCGCCATCCGGTGACGTCATGAGTCCACGCGCGCGGGGTGGCTACCAGCCTAAGGAAAGCGTGAACTACTCCTACCCGCGCTCCTTTGCAGCATCAATTACCTTGCCCCTGGAGTTCTAGGAGTGGCCCGCAGGCCCCTCCCCCTGGGCGGGAACCTCCATAGGATGATGCCCGCCCCCTCAGACCTCAAATATGTGCTCACCGATAATGACCTTACCGCATGCCCCATACCTAATAAATACGACGACCTATGGGAAAAAATTCTAAAGGACAGCTACACTGGCTAATAAATAACAGCAACACCGTACAGCTACAAAGGGAAAAAAGGCCTAAAAAGACACTTGGCATCACAGAAAAAGTACTTCACACACAGTTTGCTAAAAAGGGGAAAAATTCCTAAACAAAAGCATCATCAAAATATACCGACAGATCCATTTCTACTACCATGTAAGACATGTGGACAGTACCTTCGCAAACTTACCATTAAACCAGACATAATGAATGCCACAAGACTTTTGTTCCAAGGGATGGTGGGTGGGAAAACAAAGAAGCCCCGAGCGCGGGGCACACCGTGCAGTGAGGGAGCGTCCAGGGACAAGGGGGTCTCCTGGGCGCTCCCCACCTCTTTATTCTCCAAGGGGCCAGGCGGGGGGGGGCACGCCCCCCCCGGCCCGCCCCTCCTGTAGCCCGCCCCCCCTGACCCGGACCTTCTACCTGGTATCTGGGTCAGGGAGGCCGCCGGCCAATCGGTGGTGGGTCGCGCCCCCCCAGGGCCCGCCCCCACCACCGAGCGACAACAATGGGGAAAGAGGGGGAGACGGTCGCCGCGCCGCCATGCGTGTGGGGGGGCCGAGGGCCCCCCCTTTTCACATGGTCAGCGACTAGCTGCCGCCTCCCCCCCAAACCGGCACCCAACACCCAGAAACGTGGACACGAGACTTCTTTACTTTTTGGAAGGCGGGCGCTAGTCGCCCGGCCGTATTTATTAAGATATGAAATTAAAAAAGGTTTTAATTGCATGATCAACGATTTATACAAAAATCAGCAGGACATTAGATACAAATTTTTTGCAACAAGTTTGAGAGCCTGACCTTAACAAAAACTCTAATACATGTTGTTTCCTAACCGAGTCTAACATCCTCATCTTGATTTTTGTACATTTCTGGCCATATGGCAAGGTCACCACCGGTGTCAGGTCCTACAAGCTGCGCCTCCCCTAGAGACGTGCGCATGCGCAGTGTTACCCCGGGAATTGCCCGGTCTACACCCTGAACTCCATTTACCCACTAAAGGAGGGCCCTTACTCTGCGCCATCCGGTGACGTCATGAGTCCACGCGCGCGGGGTGGCTACCAGCCTAAGGAAAGCGTGAACTACTCCTACCCGCGCTCCTTTGCAGCATCAATTACCTTGCCCCTGGAGTTCTAGGAGTGGCCCGCAGGCCCCTCCCCCTGGGCGGGAACCTCCATAGGATGATGCCCGCCCCCTCAGACCTCAAATATGTGCTCACCGATAATGACCTTACCGCCACAGGCCAGCATTGTTAACCGACGATCTGGCCTCCCCCCTCTAGCCCCTACCTAAGGAATGCTCCTACTTGCAAATCCCTCTAACCAAGCCCAGATATTCTCAGACCACAAGACATTCCCTTCTTCATTTAAGTGAACCCCATCCCTCAAGTAATACCTGTCGCCCCAGATACACCCATGAGGTATTGACTGTAACAGGGGGGCTCGAAACAACTTATCCAACCGTGTGTTGATCCTCTTTACCGAGTGATTCAACGCCCTGACCGAATCCCCCCCCCGCCACTGTAATCGGGGTATGAGTTGTGACCATACTAGTGTGCAACCCGGGCAGGTCCTGGCCATCCACCCCGCTGTAGAGATAATCTCCTCGATCAGAATGCGCCTCCCCAGTGTGGCCAAATCATTCTCCCCCAGGTGAAGTATCACCACTGACGGGGGAGATTGCCGTCGCGCTAAAAGCCCCTGGAAGAAGCCCCTAAACTGGTTGAGACACAACCCCCCTCTCCCGAAGAACGTGATGTCCAACCCCAGTTGTGCAGCCCTCTTCCCTCTGTCACCTGACGTAAAGACACATTCTGCTCGTCTCACATATGAGTGACCCACAATCCAAACACTTTTCTTCATTGTTTCCTGGCTGTTGCTCCGCGCTGATGTATGTTGCTGGTGCCCGACGACAAATTCCTCCCCTGCGTAACAGGTCTGAGAAACTGTAAGAGAGCGGAAACAAACCAAGCGTGAGCGCCATGTAATCACAACATGTCAATACGTACATAACGTTTGTAGCATTCTGAGGACCATCTCCCAATTGTCTTCACTCTCTCCACTGGGAGGCCCCCCGCCACCGCCTCAGTTGCTGCCCCAATTCTAAAGGAATGAGAGCCAAACTCTTTAGGGTCAAGACCTGCTTTTCTGACCACCATCTCCAATACCCTCCTGAATTGATACCTGGTCAAGGGGTTACCGTCGGCGTGACAGAGCAGTGCCCTGCCCGCTGTGCCCACCAGCAGCCCGTGCAATAATTCCACGTGCCTCACTGGGCAGCAAGGGTTGGCGGGGGCCTGTTGGAGGACTATGGTGTGACCCCTTGACTCCTGGTCGGTCTTTGACTTCTGAATAGTCACCCACATGGTGTCATCCCTTATCCTCACACTAGCCCTTTGCAAGCCGCCCAGTAGGTCTGACTTGGAACCAGCCACAAGTTCGCTAATTCTCAGTGCCCCATAAAATGCCAAGGAGAATGCTGCCTTAAAAAGAAGCACCTCCCACTCCGAGCTACAAACCGTGTCCAGCGCGCCCAGTAAAGCTGTCAGCCGCGCTAATCCTATGGGCTTTCTCTTATCTTTATGATGGCCCTGAATACGGCGCCAACCCCTCAAAGCCTTACGCACCATAAAGGTATTAGTGGGATCACGCAAGCCCCTAGCCTGAGCGAAGAATGATACCGCTGCCCTATGCCTGTTTGCAGCTGCCACCGAGCGCCCCTCCCTATGCATCCATTCTAAATAGGCCGCAAAGCCATCCTCCTGTGCCCATAGCACCTCCCATTGCTGTCCCAAAAAAGTACAATAAGACAAAAACGCCCCTTCGTAAGCCGTCTTTGTCCTGGGGGCTAGGCTAGCGACCACGAGGTCCTGTAATCTGGGGCACCAATCTGCCAAAGTACTGCTGGGAAGTGCGCTGGCGAGGGGTCGGCTGTAGGAAGATGCTCCCTGAAAACCTGCATTTTGAAGCGAGAGAGGGAGTCAGCTGCATTGTTCAGAACACCAGGAACATGTTTGGCCTTAAAAATGACATTCCATTTAAGGCACTGCAAAATAATTTCTTTGATCAGACGAAGTATGAAAGGACATCGTGCTCCCTGCTGGTTTATACATTCCACTACTGTCATGTTGTCTGACCAAAACACCACTGATTGATTACATAGGTGTTCGGGCCAGACCATCAATGCCACCCATATTGGGAAGAGTTCCAGGAAGCCAATATTGGTGGTCAGACCCCATGTTCTCCATACCTCCGGCCACTGTTGCGCGACCCACCTGTTCCCTAAGATGGCGCCAAAGCCCACACTACCGGCGGCATCAGTCCACAGGCCCAACTCTGCTGATGTTGTGCGCGGGCCGGGCCAGACCACCCTGCCGTTAAAATCCTCCAGGAATGCCATCCATATAAGCATATCCTGGCGATTTTCAGACGATAGCCGAGTGCGGTGATGTTTCTCTCTCAGCCCCTTCATTGCTTGGGCAATGGAGCGAGAGAAAGGGCGAGCCATGGGGATGATCCTCAGTGCGAAGTTCACCTGCCCTACCACCTCCTGTAATTGCTGCAGGGTGACCTTATCTTTCCGTAGGCATAAACGTAGCGCTGTTTTGAATTTGTCCACCTTGTCCCTAGGCAATCTACAACATCCCTCCACTGAATCAATCTCAATGCCGAGGAATTCTAAGCAGGTGGTCGGGCCAACAGTCTTCCCGGGCGCAAGCGGGACACCAAAAGCCCGCATGAGCACGCAAAATTCCTGCAATGCTAGTGCACACTCCTGAGATCCCGCCGTACCCAGGAAGAGGAAATCATCCAAATAATGCATGACCTGCTGGTGGCCCGTCGCTTGTCTCATGGCCCATTCAAGAAAAGAGCTAAACATCTCAAAGTAAGCACAAGATATAGAACAACCCATGGGCATGCATTTATCCATGTAGAACATATCCCCAAAGGTGAAGCCTAAGAGATGTTGATCCGCTGGGTGTACCGGGAGGAGGCGAAAGGCTGATTCTATGTCTGATTTCGCCATCAGCGCCCCGGGCCCCGCGGCCTGTAATAAGTTAACAGCCTGATCAAAAGAGGCGTACTTAACACTACAGATACCCTCGTCAATGGCATCATTCAGTGACGACCCCCTAGGTGCTGACAGGTTGTGGATCAATCTGAATTGCCCTATCTCTTTTTTGGGGACAACTCCTAATGGGGAACACACAAAATTGGGTACCGGTACTTCAGTGAAAGGGCCAGCTATCCTGCCTAAAGATAGCTCCTTGTCAATCTTGGCGGCCACCACAGCCGGATTGTGCTTTACTGACAATTGGTTTTTACAGTGCGCGCTGCCTGTGTATCCTGCTGCAGGGATCCTAAAGCCTTTAGAAAAACCTTCTTGAAGTAGGGTGGCCGATGTGTGGTCCGGGTATCTGTTCAACCATGGAATCATTGCCACCACATCTACTGGCGTGGGGGGGCCTAACCGGTTTGTCTTACAGTGGCTTTCCCCTACCCCTTTGTCCCGTGTTCCCATACTTGGATCTACAGGCAGTTTCTGGATGTGAGGGGTGACCACAGGAGGAACATGCATGTCTAAACTTACACGCGCCCCTTGTGCAGGTGCGCCTATTAAAATCCCAGCACACCCCTTTTTTCTCTGCCCCACTGGCTCTAAACTTCCCAGGCACCTCACTCGTTTGGGGGGGCCGAAAGGGCTGTTGGGGTCTAGCGGAGAACACCTTGACTGAACCGGAGAACTGGGGGGGGGGTGCATTATCCAAGAACTGTTTATGCCATGACATGGAATCCACCGTGTCCCATGCCAATGATCTATTAAATTCCAATGCTTTCCTGAAATTCAAATCATACCCTTTCCACGCATCCCCAGAATATTGTTCACTCCACCCCACAATCCTGCTCGAGTAGCATGCCAATGGCGCCTGTAAATCTGGAGGTCGTTCAGCCTTAATAGCAGTGAATACAGCCCAAGCCTTAATCCAATTGATCAGTGTTTCCTCAACCCTAAATCTAGCACACTGCACCCTCCATTCACTTGGGTGCATCCACTCCTTCAGTGTTTTTGCATGCTCCATTTCCCTATTATCTAATAACAAAGAATAAATATATACATATTTATCTGCCCAAACCATCTCCTTCACAGCTAACGACACATGTTGAGCCAAATTCTCACTCCTGGAAGGTAGAACACCGTCCCCCAAGAGCGGCAATGCCACTTCCTTACCAAGTGTGGGCACCGGGGCCGGCTGCCCATTAGCTCCATCCGGCTGGGGAAGACTTGGACCTGCAAGGGGAGAAGATACTGGCAATGCAACACTGTCGGCGACCGCTGCCGATTTGATCTTTTCTACAAACCTCGCCGCCTCTGCTGCATGATCTGCAGAGTTTGGGAAAGCTCCCCCTTTTTGGAGCCAGGGCATCAAGGCCGTTATCTGAGACAACAATTCAGGGGGCATTGAATCTAAATTCCCGCCTGGGACAACAGGTACCACTGGGGTTATGCCCAATGGTACTGGCGCAGTAGGCAAGGCGGGTGCCGGTTGTGGCAAGCCTGTAGCCGGGATTGCGGCCACCGGTTGGGGTGGAGACCCTGCGTCTCCTGGCGGCACGACAGGCACCGGCATCACTGGGGCTGGGGGTATTGGCATAGGTATAAGCGGGGGTGGGATGACCGCCAGCGGCACGGCAGGTACCGGCTCTACTGGCCCTGGGGCGGGTGCAGCATACCTGGGTCTCTTGGGCTTAGACCTCCTAGGTGGGGTAACAAAATCCCCCCTTGGCAATGGCGCCGCCCTCTGACGGACAGGCCTACCCGATGGGCCAGGGGCATCACCATGCCTCTCATTCAACCGCGCTTCCAGCTCATCTACCTTCCCTAGCCGCTGTTTAATTTCACCCATCTCACGCATCATGGCCCGCATCATAGCCTCCATGTTGGACCCACCTTTACCACCCCGCGGCCCTGGCATGATAAACCCAACAACCAGCTGCCTACTCTCCTAATATCACTACAGGCCAACTTATGTACCTTTTAGATGGAGGGTCACCAGGGGGCTTTCAGCACCATGCAACGGCGACCGCAACACTAGCGGCTTGTCCGCTTATGTAAGGGGTGAGTAAACCTAATGTAGACCCACCCGGCGGCCACCAGGAGCGATGAATGCCAGCCCCCCGTACCCCTCTTACCGACCCGTCCTGTGTCCTCGCCGGTGATGATGGTCTGCGGTCACAGCCCCCACCACGTTGCGTGCCCTGTCTGCGAGTGAATTGTGCCAATAATGTCGTTAAGGTTGCCTGGAATTGAGAAATGTATTAACACCGTGTAATAAAAGCAGGAGCAGGTTTTAGGAAACCCAATTTGAATACAGAGGACGGTTGAACCCCCCCTGTTAACCTCACAGTTGCTGTGCGCCACTAAAAACACTTTGTATCAGCAACATTCAAAATAACACTCATGCAAAAGGCCAGGACACTTCTGAGCAAAGAACTGCACTTATTCCCCTGTACTGTGCGCTTTGTGCAACTACTTGAACAACAAGTCACTTAATAATTAATACCATACAGTAGTGAAAACACTTTAAGAAATGCCACCTCGTTTTTATACTTGAACAACAAGTCACTTAATAATTAATACCATACAGTAGTGAAAACACTTTAAGAAATGCCACCTCGTTTTTATACAATTGTATACTTTGTGCAACTTCATGAACAACCAATTACCTAATTAAATGCTATGCAGTAGTGAAAACAGTTTCAGAAATTCACCAGGGGTCTCCCATCCAGGTGCTGCCCTGGTCGACCCTGCTTCCCTTCCCTCAGTGCCACGTGCTCGAGTAGCCTACCGCTCTCGTTTTATTTCAAATTACCCCACACCGGCCTTATTGGCCGTTTGCTCGAATGCGCGCTAAATTGCCCGCTCCAAATGTAAAAAACGGGCTGTTTTCCTTTGTTATGAAGATTCAGGGGCAAGAGTATCTAAATCGCTTAGCGATTTCACGGCGCGTCCCCGTGGTTCGTGTCCCGGATCCCCGGTCCCAAGGCAAAAAACCGCTCTACTGAGAGCCCTACCCCAGTCCTTCCCGTACTCCTCGGCGAAGACCCCCGCCCACACACGATACCTGACGGAGCCTCAAAGCGGCCGCACCACGCTTCCTCAGCCGCTACAGGTCTTCACTCCTTAAACCGCACCCGGCGAAGCGATGGCGACGCGGCTGGTCCCCACACGGCTGTTCCAGGAACACCGACCCGCAAAACCTAAAAGGAAGGCAAGAAATGACGACGCTCTCCACCCTCACGACGCGGCTGGTCCGAAAGCGAAAGCCTGAAAAAGGAAGCAGAACGTTAGAAAACAAAGAAGCCCCGAGCGCGGGGCACACCGTGCAGTGAGGGAGCGTCCAGGGACAAGGGGGTCTCCTGGGCGCTCCCCACCTCTTTATTCTCCAAGGGGCCAGGCGGGGGGGGCACGCCCCCCCCGGCCCGCCCCTCCTGTAGCCCGCCCCCCCTGACCCGGACCTTCTACCTGGTATCCGGGTCAGGGAGGCCGCCGGCCAATCGGTGGTGGGTCGCGCCCCCCCAGGGCCCGCCCCCACCACCGAGCGACAACAATGGGGAAAGAGGGGGAGACGGTCGCCGCGCCGCCATGCGTGCGGGGGGGCCGAGGGCCCCCCCTTTTCACACGGATAGGAGAGGGTGCCATTACATGTTCAGTGCATCTAGAAGAGACGACTTTGTATAGTAGTACTGCACTCTGCCTATTTTGCTGAATAAACGTGTGTGCAGTCTGCACATAGGTGCACTAGTGTTCTGTCTTATCTCCCACGCCGTATTTTATATTTAAAACCGAAATTACTGAAAATTGTGCTGGTTATGAAGGCTTCCCTAGGCTCTCATTCAAGAATACCAGGCCTGTACCTGTGCAGATTGTTAGCTTGGGGAGTGTTAAAAGGGGTGGGATTTCGAACAGCTCCTGCAGATATGGTCACTGACTGATACTATAATAATAATGTTTTTATATGAGTATATTTTTTATTACATGTGGTTGCTTATAATTATAACAACTAACAGGGATCTTAGTATGAGCACACATTTATTGGTTAAATAAATGGGGAAATACAGTAGTTACAACATAATTCCATGGTTTGACACATAATAAATATTGATAAATACCGATAACTTGGTTGAAAGTAAATAATGCAAATGAATGTAAGCACATTAAATACCATGAAATCGGGAGCCTTTGATATAACGGGCCAGGATTTATAAAAATAAATATTTGTCTGAAAGTCAAACTAACACCTATAAAAAATTTAACCAGATTTTGTAATTCCCTGATTCACACAATGTGGATCTTTGAACAAAAGATGTCAGTTACAGTGGAATTTCCAACAGCGGTGCAAAAATGGAAGAGTTAGAGGTAAGACATATTATGTTTTCCCATGAGACTTTCAGCTTAGAGGTAATTGAAAAATGGTGAATTCCCACACAGTCACCACTTGGGGGTATTTGCAAATATTTTGAATGTCTTCCACACAATTATCTGCACTTCTGAATTTTCAACTAAATCCATGAGGAGTAAGAGCCTTATTTAGAGTTTGAAGGATGCAAGACATCTGTCAAAAAATGTCAGCCCTATTTAGACTCTATATAGGCAATGTACCCTCTAACATGCATTGGCAAAGACAATAGCTCTCAGCTATGCAAGAGTTATTGGCTTTGGCAATGTGTTTCAGCCTGTCATCCAGGCCTGAGGAAATCAAGGCCTGGACTACCACTCTTCCACATGACATTGGCAGTAGCACCAGAATTTTCCTCAACCTCCTCAACATGACAAAACATGAACTGGTGAATTTTTTGGCTTGGGTTTCCATTGGAAGAGAGCTGTCCAGCCACATCTGCAAGCTTTGGATAGGGAAGGTCGGAACTGGCCGGGCCCCTAGACTACCTGACCAACCCAGTGATGATACTCGGGGGATATTATTCGCAAGAACCATTGGTTCTGTTTTGTCCCCGTTAAGTTGCAAAGAGCACCTTGCCAAGCAGTGCACCACTTTCTCAAGGCAAGGGCCTAACTGAGGCTGAGATCTTCCACTTGAGGAGAGGGAAACAACAAGTAGTTGGTCGTCCGCATAGGACGCAATTGACACTCCAAATTCTTTGATAATGGAGGCCATAGAATAGGGCTGAGTGCTGAGCACTGCGGAACCCCACATTTCAAAGGAACCATCTCATTTTAGCTGGGATGCCCACAAATCAGGATTGCTCTTTCTTTTAGAAAAGACAGCAGCCATTCTAAATTAAGTAATTGCTTTATTTGATGATTAATAAAAATCATTACAAACAGAGATAAAACACAGTATATAAACAAAGAACAAATTTAAAATGAAAATTTCTTAGCAGCATTAATAGCCGACAACAATAAATAAGATGCATTTGTGCAAATTTGCTAGAAGGCAATTTCCAAACTCTATCATAACATTTTTATAAAACGCTTTGTCTTCAGTCTTAAAATCAGTAAATTCTGTAACATTTATAATATAGAATTTGGGCATGCCTTATTAGAAATAATTAAAACAAGATTTTCATTTTCATCACCATTTGCATGAACAACGTATTACTAAACTAACAATTAGAGTTGGTTTTGGCTTATAGTTTTTTTTCGGCTATAAAGATGAACTTTACAAATTGGGAGATCAGACGAAGCGTTGACCCAGTAAGACAAGTAATGATGGCATGACGACATGGTTTCACCCCCATTTTGTTAAAAATAGGTCTTAAAAGAGTCTTCCGCTCTTCAAACGAATGGGGGCATGTAGTCACAATGTGTATTAAAGTTTCATCATGGGAACCACATAACCTACAATGGTTAGAGGACCAATTTTTTCCCATTTGGGTATTCCGTCCTTAGTGGGGTATCTCCCAAACCGCAGTAACATCAATTTTTAGCGTACAAGTGATTTTAGGTGGGTCAACAAATATAATTGGGGTTCTAATTTAATGAATGAGTTAGTAATTGACCAAGAATGTACTTTATTCTAAGCTCATCTTTATCTAAGATAATCGATAATAGGTTGGCTGATCTATTTAATGTTTGTTTATAAACAGGTTTGCTTCTCCCCTCTTCTTCAAATGTTCGACAATTAAAATTGTTTAAACTCTCGTTTAAAAAGGATCTCCAGCTACAAGCATGCTCATACCTTGTTATCTCCTGCCAACATTGGTTGGCAGGGTATCTTGTTCTGAGAGATATAATTAGTATAGCATTTTTAAAAAGGCAGATTGCCGTACCAGAGATTGCCTTTTCAGACCAAATTCTAATCTAACATTAGCATGTCCTATGTTCTTTTGGAATCCTAAAAACTAATTTAAAAACTTTTATTTGCAGGTCATCAAGAATTTTCGCGTCTTTACCACGAAAAATCATAGAACCATAAGTCAAAGATGGAATCAACTTTGCTGTCATGACCTTCAGTAGATGCTCATGGAGTGGACTTGACAACTTATCCCTCAACTTT
Source organism: Lissotriton helveticus (assembly GCF_964261635.1). Taxonomy (NCBI): domain Eukaryota; kingdom Metazoa; phylum Chordata; class Amphibia; order Caudata; family Salamandridae; genus Lissotriton; species Lissotriton helveticus. The sequence continues at coordinate 598,259,393 of NC_136073.1, read as the reverse complement.
CTAAAAGCAAAAGACAATGCTGTTGCATTTGCTTTGAGATTAGTAAAGTGCTGTTTAAATGACATATCATCAAATGTTATTCCTAAATATTTATAACATTTTACAGTTTCAAAGAGTAACCCATTATTGTTCCATTCTTTCTTATCTGCTTTTTTACCACCTATAATCATTATTTTTGGTATTCATTTTCAAACCATTAAGGGTAATATAATGATTAAAAGAATCGATTAATCTTCTTAGTCCTATAACGGAATGACTTAATAATACGGTGTCATCTGCATATTGCAAATATTTAACCTCATTTCCAAAAAGTGATGGTGAGTGAGCATTAACTTCTTTGAAGTGACTAGGGAGATCAGTAATAAATGAATTAAAAAGACATGGAGCAAGTACACAGCCTTGTTTCAGACCAGTCTTAGTTTCAAGACGACGGGTAGTACTTCTGCCATCTCCGATTTTGATCTGAACCCATGTATTGGAATAAAATAGTTTAATCATATCCAGCAATTGTTTTGGGATACCCCAATACAAAAGTTTAGCCCATAGCAAATTTCGAGGAGCAGAATCGAAAGCGGCTTTAAGGTCGACAAAACAAATAAATAACTTTTGCTTTCTATATTTTGCCCTATCGCCTAGTAAAGATAGTAAAATCAAGTTTGTGCTAGTTGATTCTCCTCTTTTAAAACCAGTTTGGAAAGCTGGAATTAAATTGTTTCTTGAGGCCCAGTCTTCCAGATCTTCAGGGAGGCAACTCGCAAAGATTTTTGCCTCCACGTCAGTCAATGCAATAGGTCGATAATTTGCAGGATTGTCTTGCGGGCCACTTTTATATATTGGCTGGATTATGCTTCCTTGCCATGAGTCAGGAACTGATCTAAATTTAATTACATCTTTAAATAAAATCGTTAGAACCTCAGGCCAATATTTAAGATTTGCATTAAAAATTGAATTTGGAATCCCATTGGGTCCAGGCGCTCCATTCGATTTGATCCTGCTCATTGATTTTTTGACGTGCTTTACATGCCAAAACTCCGTTTCTTGAGGTTCCGTTTGGGCAAAGAGCGGGACATACACCTTAGGCCGCAAGCCCTCAATATATGACTTTGAATGATCAATAACCTGGTCAGAACTGTATTTTCTGGCTTCATCGCTACTTGATGTATTTGTGTTCTGGCAGTGAAGGTTAGAGGAGAGTTGTAAGGCTGAAGGTGCAGCATAAAGATTATGGAAAAAAGATGCCCAACAGGATTCGTCTATATTCGAACTGTTCCCCCTATTACTGCCATTTTCCAGATTATTAATTATGCCCCAAAATAGTTTTGGATTTCGAGTTTTACATGAAAAATGTAATTTGGCCCATAAACATTGTTTGGCTGTCCATAGCTCGTATTTATATTGCTTTCTGGAATTTTTTATTTTAAGGATATCCCAAGTTTTTTGCGCTCCATTTCGTTTTCTAAAAACGAACCTTGTAGCTTTATTAAGCTCTCTTTTTAAGTGAAGCAACCGGTTATTGTACCATCCTGATTTTTTTGTCCTCATAATGAAGCCTTTTGATGATGTGGACAAGGGAAAGCGATCTAAAAGTGCAGCACACAGATTGGGCCAGATATCAACCATCGACTTCCCTTCTTTTTTTTCCGCCAGGGCATTATTAATTAAAAGTTTGAGAAAGTCCAATATTTCCTTTAGATTTTTCGGATGCCATACTAGCCTTTTAAGGCTGAAAGCTATTGGAGCGACTTGCAATAATCTCGCTTCTGGTAGATAATCCAGTGGAAATGCCAAGGAAATAGATTGTGGGTTGTTATCGCTTTCTATCCTGGGTATTACTTGGTATTTATGAAGGATGTTTACCAACTCAGATGATATAATGGAGTAATCAATGACGGAGAAATTGCGTGATTTTTTATGCGTGGGTGTTTGGCCACCATCCTCTAATAACACAAGATTAAATTTGGCTAACTGAGTTCCGCAGAGCTGTGTTAATGCCTTCCATGGTTTGTTAACGCAGTTTTGGTTAAGGAAATGAATATTAAAATTCCCTGAGATTATTATCGTTGCGTCTGGATGGTCGTAATACAACACTTTAACTATTTCCCATAAGATAGTAAATTGAGATATTTTCTCTGATTTTTTGGGACTTAAGTAGACATTTAGCAGTATCGTGGGGTGAATAAATACTAATTTAATACATATAAGCCAATCCAGTTGGAAGATGATTTCAAAATGTTTGACGGCCAGACTTAAAGAAATGTAAGTGGATAGGCCTCCACTAGCGCGACCAAAAACGGACTTACGCAAGGCAACATTGAAATACTCATGGTATCCATGTTTCCTGTAGCATTAAAACATCAAAATCTTTAAGGAAGCTTATTGTGTTGGGATCTTCTATTAACATTTTTAGACCATTTATGTTCCATGAACAAACATTAAAAGGTTTTAACACTTTATTATTATTCTTTGGGCTTCATTCGTGCGTGTCGTTACTCCCTACTGATAATATTTTGGGGAGCCAAGTCCAGTCATCAATAAGCGCGGTGTGTGTCCTTAACTCTTTACATGCACGAGTGCCTGATTTACAAGTCGTAATCTTGATCCCCGATGTCAGATCTAATTTAATCGACGACCCTGTGGCTCCTCTCAGACTGCTCGAATGACCTTTTAGAATTGAGTTAATTACAGGATCCCCTAGAACAGAACTATTAGGTATGGACGTCGGATTCAGCAAAGTGGGATATTGGTTTTCAATGATTCTCCATATTTGAATACCCCATTTTTCAAATTGGATTTTGTTTTCTAAGATGATACTAATTATGTCTGCTCGGTGCCATGTTGTTACAGTTATCTCTTTATTAATGTTGTTAGGATCTTGTTTTAATTCGACTGAATCAAAGGCGTCCAATGTTAAATCTTTGAGCTCAGGAATAGCGTTCAACAGTTTCAAAATATTCCCTCGATTCAAGATATCGTATGATCCTCTGGTGGTATACTGTGGGTAAAATGCTAATTGCATTACTGGATCTAATGGTTCATCAGTCTTTAATTTCTCCTTTTTTGTATTGTCATTTTTCCCCAGTATCGGCTGCAAACCAGTAGTGACCCTTTTTTCTAAATTAGAACTCTTTACGCCAATTTCCCTCAACCTAAGTGCCAAAGTCTCATGGTCGACTGTATCAAGTGCTGCACTCAGGTTGAAGAGGATAATGGCTGCCGCTCCTCCTTTGACTAGAATTAATTTTACCTACTCCGCTACCAAACGTAGCGCCAACTCTGTGTTGTGCTTTGGTCGGAATCCGCTCTGCGAATCGTCCAAAAGCTGATTGTCTTCCAATGTATCCAGCGTCTGTACTTCAAATGCTACTAGTGGCCTGAAGCACAGATTGTGCCACTCACTGAAGTAGCCTTTCACACCTGTCTCAGGCCTGCCACTGCACTGCACTGCAGTTTACTTACACTTCAACTAGGCATTTAAAACCCTTTGTCAAGCCTTAAAGACCCCCTTTTATTATATATAAGTAAGGCTCCCAGTTTTCCATTTTTAATCATTTTTACTGCTAAATACAGACAGAAAACAATGTGTTTCCTAAATGTATTTATTTTTAAAAGCGAAAAAATACATAAAATTGTGCTTCTTGTGGGTGACTCTCCATGTTGTCTTTCGTTATTTCCAGGATAACAGTTGAGCAGATAGACCACATGGGAAGTTAAAAAAACAGGTTGAAATGTCCCTAAATACCTGCATATGTTAATATATATTTGTATTATAATGGCTGTATTTACCAGTGGTGTAATGTTTCACTATATTTGGTTCCTAAATTTGCTAAATTACGGCAGCAGCAAAGTATGGTTGCAAGTTTTTCAGTTAAATAAATGTGGAAATATGCAACTTTATGACCCCTTTATTCTTAAAGCACAAAATAAATATGGATAATACCAATAAAATGGCCCAAAAAATAAATATGGATAAATACAGACGGAAATGGTAAAAAAATAAATACCATAAAACCGGGAGTCCTATATATAAGCCACCCCAAGGTAGGCCCTAAGTAACCCTAAGGGCAAGGTGCTATGGAGGTAAAAGGTAGGGCATGTCCCCTTATGTTTTGCATGTTCTAGTAGTGACAAACAGCCTCTTTCTTTTTCACTACTGTGAGGTCTACCCCTCTCCTGGGCCAGCATTGAGAATTCCTTAATATGCTTTTAAGCTGTAATTCCTGATCAGAGAGGAGAAGCTTTTTTGTATTCGATATGGTTGGATAGTAATGATTAATTCTCCTTACTGGTGAAGTTGGAATTAACATTACTGTTTTAGAAATGCCACTTTTAAAAGTGGACACTCAATGTACCTACTGGTCTCTGTGCCTGACAGCCTGTCTCCAATACATGTCTGGGCTGGGTGACGGCTACACGTTGTGAATTCCCTCTAGACAGCCACAAACACAGGAAAGTGAGGCTCATCTGCATTCTGAGCACTCATCTGCATTCTGATGGGTCTTCTTGGGCAAGGAGTAAATGGGAGAGGCTGAAATGTACACTTCATTAGGTAGTGTTTTATCCACACAAAATAGCACTGAATTGCCTCAAAGGTTAGCCTGGCAGACAGGACTTCCTTGAAAGGGATCCTTGTGCGCCTCAGAGAGTTCTTTTGAAGTAAAACTCTACATCAATGGCCCTTGTGGGCATAAGAAATGGGTCTTTGACCTCCTAAAATCAGATGCTTCTGGATCTTGAACTGAACCTCTATTAGAAGTACTGTTGTGCTGCTTGAAGGACACAACTGGACTGCTTTTCTGGAAGGATTGCTTTTCTGCTTGTTGCCCTGCTGCCTGCTGCCTGCTGCCTGCTGTCTGCTGCTCCTTGACTCTGCTGCAAGGACTCTGCCTTCCCTCCAAGTGATCTCCAAGGGCTTGCTGGCTTGCCTCCCTGTTCTTCGGAAGCCTCAGGAACCACAAAAGGCTTTCTACAATTCGGCTGGTGCTGCTGGACTCTGCTGTCTGTGGTTCCTGTCCTTGCGTGAGGTGCCCCCTCCGAGTTCTGGGCCTCGGAAGTGGTTTCTACAGCTGTTTTCTACAAAAGACTTCTAATTTATCACCTACAGCTCCTTGGCCCATCTTCAACTCACTCCTGACCCCAAGAGGCACCTCTACAGTCGTGAGCCCTTGGAAGTGGTGTTTGGGCATCTGAAATCAAACTTTTGGGCTCTTTGCTACAGCAAACTGGTTCGTTCACACTGGGACTGCACCACTCGCTCGAAGGTTCATTGCAATCCACTGCATCATCGTCTTCTCACACAGCAAGCATCGCTACCCGCAAGGCCCCATCTGTGACGCCGGCTGACTTTTCTCGCCTGCAGTATCATCACTAGCAATGCTCTACTGCGATGTCCAACACGCATTCTTCTCCACATAGCAGGCATCATAGAACAGGTAAAATGCAATCTTGCCAGATTGGTCGGAATGATAGAAACCACGTGGTATTCAGATCTCTTAAACGTGTAAGTCCCAAAATTTGGATTATGCGCTCACGACACCTCATCACCAGGAGAGTGTCCTCCAAGGTGATCTGGGTATCGCTGGTGGATTGGCTTGCCATATCAAAGCAGAAGTAGTAACAATAATATTCCTGCTGCGAGTCCCAAAACGAGAGGCAGTCCGCCAAACACCAAGTGCACGAAGTTTAGAAATATGCCGAGGATTGCTTCAAAAGGTGCTAACAGTCCCGATAAAACTGTCTTAAATACATGTACAATACCACTGGTATCAGACATGTTTAAGATACGACCTAACATTTCTGCAAAATGTATGGGGCAGTTCGTTCATAATAGGGTATCTATCTCTGCAGAGGACCTTGTAACTTGCAGATCATACATCTCTTTGGACGAGGTCAGTGGCACAGTTTTTTGTAAAAGAATGGCTTTCATTCTGCTTAAAGTATCAATTCGTATAGAAGAGATGTTCGGTGAAGGCCATAACAGTGACTCCCCGTCTGTCTTAGTTTTAGGAAACAATACTTGGATACAACAAGTGACCCTGGCTGACACAGTTACGAGATAGGCTATACCTGGCAACATGCCACAGCAGCTGTGATCATTCAACATAATGTAGCTTCCATTAGAAATCTGCCTAAAAATTGCATCTATCACTGCATCTGGAGAACCTTGCAGGTGGCAGGATAAGTTGGTCGAAGAACCATCACTGGCTCCGTGTAAATTAATACCCTGACATAAATGTATACCGCTTAGTGCGCTTTTACAGTTTGTACCACTAAGAAATACTTATTTTCCTCCACTCCAACATCTGTGTGTGTATGGTTAATCCAAGGTTGACTTAATGTATTCTTTACCCAACCTTTCATATACGCCTGCTGGTATATGTTTCAAACAATACTGAAAATGAAAAATCGTCACAGGCAAAGTGATTGTCCCATGTATTATCCATTCTGTTGCTGGTTTTTCAGAAACAGTTAATGGTAATCTTTCCAGTTTTTCAATGCTCAGCACCGTATAGTCTGCTCCTCTTTGTGCCAAAGTGTTTTGGTTATCTGTAAGGTTAAATTCAGAAAACAATGACGTGGTGTTGATTAGATGCCATGGCACATATCCAGAACGAAGATTTTGTAACGTCCAGCTTAAAAGCATTATAGAACGCAATTGTGACTGTCCATGCTGTAACATGAGCAAGTCCTGTTCCATTATGTCTATGGCCGAGGATACTATGCTGTCCAAAGAATAAATTCTGGATGACAGAGTCATTAACCCATTGTCAACTACAGAGAGAGATTTCTCTAAATTAATACAATCAATTTCTCATATTTGTTCTGCAGTCTCTGCTTGCGTTGCTTTCCAAGCTTCATTATAAATTGCATATATACCAGCGTATATAAAACGTTTATGACGCTGTTTTGCAGGTCCTTGTAAGAAGTCCCTTAAATCCACGCCATCTTTAAGTAAAGATAAGTGTTGTTTTACCTCTGAAAGTGTGGACTTTTGTAGCCAATCAAGGCACAGTTTTCCTACACTGTATGATGTTACTATCCCTGGATGTTGTCTCTGGACATTTCGTGGATCTGGCCTAGTGAATGTAAACCCTTGTGTTTTATTCAGGAATCTATCTTGACAGATGTTTGTGTCTGTGGACCAGATTAACAATTTTTTCCAATTAGGATCAGTTCTGTTCTGTTTTGTTGTAAAATATTATGTACGACCACCTCCCTCTCTGAAGTGTAGCTACACCATAAAATGAATCCCTCTTTCTGTCCGCGCAGCGGGCGGGCGCAGCGGGCGCGCCGATGGCGTGCCGGAGGCGCGCCAGAGGCAAGCCCGTCTGTGCCCGTCCGTGCCTGTACCGGGCCCAGGGCCACTCCCCCTGGCCCTGGGCATTCTGATACGCATAGCACCTCTGTGCGCTACTCCTCTTCTCAGTTGAGGTACCTCAATACTCCTACTACCAGCACGCGGTGTCGACACTTGCCCCCTCCCAGCTGCCTTGTGTCCGCCCCTGCCCCATGCCCAGGCTGTAACTACACTCTCCCATTGCCTATGCCTTCTGCTTATGGTCATAGCCCCACACCTAAGCGCTATTTTCGCTCGGCGCTTATTAACGCCCGCTCCCACCCGAAACATAGCTTAGACATCAGGGAATTCATAGTAAACCAGGAGTTGGACATCCTGTTCATAACAGAATCCTGGGGAGATGCTGCCTCAGGCCCAGATTTCTGTGCCGCCACACCGGAGGGCTTCTGTGTGGTAAGACAAGATAGAACTACGGGGAGAGGAGGTGGTTTAGCCATTATCCATAAAGCGGCTTTTCACTCTAAAATCGAACTTGTTCATCGACTGGACTGTGAAGCCTGTACTTTCTCCATTACTCTTAACTACAACCAAGTTTTTAAAGGAATTCTTTTATACCGTCCCCCTGGCCCGCATACCCGTTTCCTATCAGCCCTGGACAAATTTACGGAACTCTCCTTATCCCACTCTGACTACACCATCTTGGGGGACTTCAACTTTCATCTGGAAGTCGTAGGGGACAAAGACACCACTCAACTTATTACTGATCTACTCGCGGTAGGTCTCCAGCAGTTAGTGGCAGCCCCTACCCATCAAGCAGGTCACACGCTTGATGGTTTGTTTACCAACTACCCAAATATCTCACTCGTCACTGTTCTTCCTGTAGTATGGTCGGACCACCTCGCAGTCATTTTTACTATTTTGGCTCATAACTCTAATCCTTCTCAATCCATATCTCGTACCCCCTTTAGTACCAGGGCCTGGAAAAACCTGGACTACCCCTTATTGTCGAATATTCTGGCTAGTTCTCCTTACGAGGCATCACCACAACCCAGTCTTTCGTCAAGTAGGTACCAGAAGTGGATTCTGGATGCTATTAATCAAGTAGCCCTGGAGAAATCCATCATCTCCAACCGGGCCACACCATCTGCCCAATGGTTCACTGAGGATCTTCAACTACAACGGCAGTATTGTAGGAATTTAGAAAGACGCTGGCGCAAGCATTACAGTCCTGTAGACAAGCAAACCTACAAAGATGCGCTAGCGCTATACAAAAGATCCATTATTAAACATAAAAGCGCTTTTTTTCAGGCCCAGATAGAATCTGCCCAGAACTCCACAAGAAGGCTATTTCAAGTAGTCGATTCTCTCTCCAACCCTCCGACAGGACCTCCCATTGAGCCATCTCAAGAGCTTTGTAATGAGGTAGAAACTTTCTTTTCTACCAAGGTTACTAATATCTATTCATCTTTCTCCCTCCCTAAATGTTCGGATCACCCTGACCCCCCTCCTCCGGCCCCTTTAATCACTCCTATTTTTTCCAACTTCCAGCTGGTCTCGACAGACCTGATCAGCAAACTGATCACTTCCATCAAATCAGGATCTCCTTTAGACCCTTGTCCCCCTTCCATACTGAGCGCTCTTACTGAGGTCATTACACCCCCGCTTACGGACTTATGTAATGCCATCTTCCAGACAGCCATTTATCCCCAAATCTGGAAAAGGGCAGTCATCAAGCCCCTGTGAAAAAAAAACGACCTTGGACCCCGCGGATTCAGCCAGTTATAGAACGATCGCCTGCCTCCCATTCCCGGCCAAAATATTTGAGGCAGTCATGAACAAACAGCTTTCAGGGTTCATCGACAGTCACCATCTTATAGATGATACCTAGTTCGGGTTCAGGAAGGGCCATAGCACAGAAACCGCTCTGATAAAGGCCTCTGACGAGATTAGGACTTTAATGGACCAGGGTGGGGCGGCGGTCCTAATGCTCCTAGATCTGTCCGCTACCTTTGACACAGTCGATCACTCCATCTTGATCGACCGTGTCACATCCCTGGGGGTCTCTCATCTTGCCGGGGATCTTATTGCTTCATTTTTGGCCAACCGCACGCAGGCGGTGAAACTGGGCTCCTTCTACTCGCCTACCTTCACCCTTCCATGCGGGGTACCCCAGGGCTCCTCGCTAAGCCCCACTTTATTTAATATATATGTGGCGGATTTGGCGAGGGTGATAAAAGCACACGGGCTGCGCTTAACAACCTATGCGGATGACACCCAACTGGTGTTGGCAGTACATAAGGATGGACCAGCCGTTGCTGCTAGATTCCAGGAGGGGATGTTGGCCATTGGCTCATGGATGTCAAGTAACTGCTTGAAATTAAATTCGGACAAAACCGAGGTGATGACCTTTGGCAACCTCTCACCGGAATGGTCCTCCATTTGGTGGCCCATTGAAATGGGTTCCCCTCCCACTCCAGTTGCCAAGGTCAGAAACCTCGGTGTTATGTTCGATGATAAGCTGTTATTCAAGCACCACGTGAACGCATTGGTCTCATCCTCCTTCTATATCCTGAGGAAGATCAAGAAGCTGTTGCCATATCTCCCTCCAGCTGCAGGAAAAACATTGATCACCACCCTCGTTTTTTCCAAGATGGATTATGGCAACGCTCTCTTCCTCAACACTCAAGAACACGTCTTAACCAAACTACAATCAGTCCAAAACGCTGCAGCCAGAATTCTGCTCGGCATCCCCAGTCACCGCCCCACCTCTTCGACTATACGTCATCTGCATTGGCTGAGGGTCAAGAGTCGGATAAAGTTTAAGGCACTCTGCATTGCCTATAAAGCCATCCAGGACTCAGGACCCAGGTTTCTTAAAGACGCTTTTCGGATCTATGCTCCAAAAAGATCACTTCGCTCATCCTCCACCCATCTTCTTTCTGTCCCACGTACCAGAACCACCACCTGGGGAGACAGACGTTTCTTAGTAGCAACCCCCAGGCTATGGAATTCTCTCCCTTTGTTCATTAAAACCAGTCCCACTCTCATCATTTTCCGTAAACTTCTGAAAACCTGGTTATTTAATCAATGATCATCTGGCTGCTGCTGTCCCAGGAAGTCCTACATGCGCCGAGACACCCTAGGGTAGTTGTGCGCAATAAAAATTCCAAAAACATAAACATAAACATAAACTGTCAGGAGTTGGCTTAGGTATAGACAGTTTGTTTAAATCTTTTATCTTAGCTAAGCCAAGACAAGATGTCTGTTGAACAGTGTCATTTAAACCATTATTTGTTCAGAGATGATGCAGGCTCTAAATAAAGCTTCTAATCTCTGCACCTGCCAGTCTTTTGTACCCCAGACAGTTTTTGTCTCAATGTTGTCTTTCCAAAAGTCGAAACCTAATGTAGACAGCTGAGCATAAAAAGTCGCAGAATAAATTTGCCTAGTATTAGTCAACTTACTTTTCATTCCTATCTTATTACCATTTTTAAAATAAATTTTTTCTGGATTGGAGACATTGAAACCTGAGAAGTATGGAAATTTTTCACAGAATGTTTTTGAGCTACCCTTTGGTGGCGTTGGACAGTGTTCCCATTGATTGAAAATATAAACATTTCTAGGGTTTGCAGATTTGTGCAAATAATGATGACCATAGTGATTAAAACAATACATTTGTTCATATTCTGATGTACCTACTAAGTATTTATGTTTTGTAAATTTTGCTGACATTTCTAAGTCTGACATCATATTATTAACAGTCTCAAAGTCCCAATCATCAGAAAATGTGCTGGGTGAACCAAAGTCACTCAAGGTAACCTTGAATTGATGTAGAATCTTCAACAGCTCTGCAGGACCAAAGATGTCGTAATCAGTTCTGTCCCAAGCTATACCTCCAGGTATAGGAACGGCTGTGATGTTCACTGATGACAAGTCTCTTTTTTCACGATGAGGTGATTTGTGTGGCTTGAGGAGCAGGTTGATGTTCTTACTTGCTGTGTCCATTTTTACTATATCTCCCATTTATCAGCATTCCCAAAGTTAATACAAGAATTTGCCAAAATAGGAGAAAAAACACACCTAGCACATTCCAAAGTTCAACCCATGGTGAAACCAGAAAAATTCTGTTGCTTGTTCTTTAAATGTTCTTTTAGCTGGCGTCATTTCAGGTTCGCTGGGATCCTCGGAAAACGTATCAAAGTTAATGAGGATTTGTTGAAATCACTGGTGTTACCAGATCTTTTGTCATATCTATTTATTTATTTTTGAAATTTGTAGAGCGCGAACGAATGCCCGTGGGCGTCTCGGCGCTATAGACTCAGTGCGTGACTCTCCAGATGCTGGTTCATGAGATGGATTACTGGTTGAGCAACCAGGTCTTTAATTTTTTATGAAATGAGAGGAGAGAGTGACTTGACCTAATCGACAGTGGGAGGGCGTTCCAAAGTCGGGCTGCAGTGACCATGAACCGTCTGTCTCCCCAGGAGACTGTCTTTGTGCGTGGTACTATTAATTGATGCAAAGTCGTGGATCTCAGTTGTCTAGGAGGGCAATAGAGTGTTAACTGATCCCTAAGAAACTGCGGACCTTGATTGTGTAATGCTTTAAATGCAAGGCAAAGTGTCTTAAATTTTATACGATTTTTGATCGTCAACCAGTGGTAGTTCCGGATCGTTTGGGCAATTGGTTTAAATTTGGGGGTCCTGGAGAGCAGTCTTGCCGCGGCATTTTGTATCGTTTGCATTTTGTTGACAACCCGAATTTGTGCATTGGCAAATAGGCCATTGCAGTAGTCCAGTGAAGATAATACCAGTGTGCTTACCAAAGTTTTACCGGCACTGTCTGGAAGGAACAGGATTATTTTTCTTATGAGTCTTAGCTTGTGAAATGCTGTTGCTGCTATTTGATTGGCGTGATCGGCGAAATTGAGATGTTCATCGAAAACAACTCCCAAATTCCTAACCTTTGGGACAGGATTAGGCAGAGTTCCAAAAGATGAAGGCCACCAGGCGGGTGACCAGCCTGGGGAGAGTTTCCCAAAGATGACAAACTCCCTCTTCTCGGAGTTGAGTTTAAGGCAGTTGGAGGCCATCCAGTCTCCAATTGCCAGAATGCCTTCTTGGAAGCGCTCCGCCACCTCTCCTCCATCATTATTGATGTCGAGGACTAACTGGGTGTCGTCGGCGTAAGAAGTAAGGCTCATCCCATATAATTTGATAACTCTAGCTAGGTCCGACACATAAATGTTAAAAAGTGTCGGACTTAGGGATGAGCCCTGGGGAACCCCGCAGGGTAAAGACAGATCAGCCGACTGGAATGGTCCTACGGTGAAAGCCTGAGTTCTTCCAGATAAAAAGGAGGCAAGTAGGTTCTTTGCTCCCAGTTGGATGCCCATTTTTCAGACACGGTCGGTCAGGATGGAGTGATCGACCGTGTCGAAGGCTGCGGATAGGTCCAGCAGTACAAGCACTGCTGTTCCTCCCTGATCTCTGATGACTCTGATATCGTCGGTGGTTTTAATGAGGGCCGTTTCCGTGCCGTGGAATTTGCGGAACCCAAACTAGGTGTTGTCCAGCAAGTGGTGTTCCTCGATGTATTCGGACAGCTGGTGATTCATAGCTTTCTCTGCTACCTTTGCCAGGAAAGGAAGGCTAGCTATTGGTCTGTAATTTTTTAATTCGTCTTTATCCAGATGCGTTTTTTTTAGAAGTGGTTTTAAAAGAGTATTTTTCAACGTGTTTGGATAAATCCCTGATTTAAACATGGCGTTACATATTTGTGTAATTACATGTGTTAGTAAATCCATCACAGGGGGAAAAATTTTTGGTGGACAGGGGTCTAGAGCCGATCCAGTTTTTATGAGTTTGATAATATCCGTTATTTGTGACTCTGTAATTTCTTTAAATTGGGTTAGGGCACAAACAGGGGGTGTAGTACAGGTGGAATATGTAATGGTGTTGTCCTTGGATGAGAAAGCTAGGTAAATGTCGTTAAGTTTTGTGTAAAAGAAATTAGCCAAAGCGTCGCAGAGAGATTGGGATGGGGGGGGGCCAGATCGGGGGCTTTCCCTACTAATTGCTACACTACGTCGTAGAGTTGTTTATTGGAATTCTTTGCATTTTCTATTTGTTTGCTGAAGAACTTCCTCTTTTCCTCTGTAATCATTTTTTTATATTTGGCAAGTGTCTCCTTATAACGGGATTTACTTTCTGAATCATAGGATTTGCGCCAATGTCGCTCAAGATTCCTACAAATTTGTTTTTGTTTTCTAAGATCTTCCGTAAACCAGGGTGCAGAAGGCGCTGTCCTATTTCTAGATATTGTTTTATATGGTACCAGTGCCTTCATGGCATTGCCTAACCATTGCGAATATTGATTCATGGCTATATTCGGGTCTGCGGAGATAGTAGGGCAGGTATTATCCAATAGTGCTCTAAAGTCTGCATTATTTATGTCCTTCCAAACCTTAAAAGGCTCACAACTGAGAACAGCCGGTCTGTTTGTAGGAACATCATTGATTGAAATTGCGCGGAAAATGGCATGATGATCAGACCAAGGGAGCGGGAGGATGTCTTGTATATGGATCCCTTTTAAATTAGAAAAGATGCCGTCCAGGGTATGACCGGCCTCGTGTGTGGGTGAGGTAACCAATTGAGAAAGCCCTAGGGTTTCCATATCGGACAATAAAGCTTGTGTTTCGTTGTTGTCTAGTTTATCTAAATGGAAATTAAGGTCACCTAAGACCGTAAAGGAATCCTCTATTGCTAGTGATTCAAGCATTGTATTCAAATTTAAGAGGAATTCTGCGCGTGCTCCTGGCAGTCTATAAAGGAGTGCTCCTTTGAAATTATGCAAGGGGGTCAGCATGATGGCAAAATGGATAGCTTCACAGGTTGGTGAGGGTACAGGAGACGTCCTCACCGTAAAGGTGTTACGGGCAATAATTGCCAGACCACCACCTTTCTTTCCCTGTCCGTCCTGTCGGTAGGCCTTATATCCTTTTTTTTTTGTTCTTTTTTTTTTTTTTGTCCTCATAAAATGCCACCAGAAAATATCAACTCTAGATGGGCTTTCTCCAGGCCACTATCACAAACCAGCCGATCCCTCCCTGAAGTCTGTGGATAGCCAGTGGAGATTGCCCAGAGGTAGGTTGTTACCTGATCCAACTCCCATTCACGATGTATCTTGCCACTTAGGGAGGACAGGGCCACTAACCTCTGGCATAATCATTGGACTCATTGGAGGTTATCTCTCAGACCATGCGTTTAAGGCAGACCAGATCTTAATGGCTCTTTCCCCCCCACATAACATGCCTAAACGACAAACCGCCATGATGTTTCTTAAGCAGTCTACGAATCTGGGGGGATTTACAGACTTCCACTCCCTACAGATCTCCCTCCTGGCAATAACTATGACGTAAAAAATAAACTGTACAGTACAATTTCTAATATCATAATCAGGGGGAAGGCCAAAAAAATCAATCTAGCGCGGCAAGTAATTGGGGATAGTATAACCTCTTCTAGGAACTCACACACCTCACTCCAGTAACTCGTAATTTCAGGGCAGTTGACAAAGATGTGTCTGTCATCTGCAGCTGGAGACTTACATCTTGGACAAAGATATACTTCTGCTGATAGCTTAGAGAGCTTCGCTGGAGTACAATAAACCCTGTAGAGCGTGAACAGGTGGTTCCTTCTAAGGTTGGACGGTTTTATGATATTCTGAGAAAGTGTAAATGAGTCCGTCCACACCTTCAGCACCTCCTCTGGATTTTGCACTGTAAGATTATCCCAGAGCTTGATAGTTTCAGCTCCTAGATTGTCGTTTGCTCCCACAAGTGTATTATACCAGACCGCAACTTCCCCTTTCCATCCCCCCACTCTATTAATAGATACCAAAAGTGGGATCTCCTCTTCATTAACCCAACGCTGCCTCCCCCACCAGTAAGACAACTGATAATATTTGAATCTTCTAATGGAGCCCCCTGTTACGTTCGATAAGGATTCCCAACTTAACAGTGCCGAGTTGTTACACAGGTCCCCCCATTTCATAAGGCCTGCCGCCCTCAAAGGGAGAGCCAGTCTATCTAACAAGCAATCCGGTGTACCAGGGGAATCCCAAATTGGGGCTTGTGAGTGGTAGTAGGGTATGTCAAAAATTTTACGCATTGACTGCCAAGTATTGAGTGCTGTCCTTAAAAGCTTCAAACAAACCTTTTTAAAAAACTTCTGATCTCCATATTTATAGAGACCGAAGTCTGAACCATGCGGCAAGTTCAATAGCATAGCCTGAAAAAGTCTACCATGGGATGAAGAGTCCAACTCATTTGCCAGAAGTCTAAAGTTCTTGAAGTGAAAAGCATAACAATAAAAAAGTAAATCGGGAAGAGCCAGTCCGCCTAATTTCAGTCCCCTTCTTAGTTTCCTCCAGGCGATCCTTGGTGACTTAGTCGCCCAGATGAAAGAGCCAATCCTTCCTTGGAGGTTTGAAATGTCCTTTTTATTAAAGATTAGAGGGATGGAATTGAATAGAAAAGTAAATTTTGGCAGGATTATCATCTTGACTAGGTTCACTCTACCGTAGATGTTAAGGGGTAGAGTGTTCCATCTAGTCAGTAGATTCCTTACTTCCTTTACCACGTTCTGCCAACTTACTTTCGGAATGTCTTCTAAATTTTGGGTAAGGAAAATTCCCAGGTATCTGATTTTTAATTTGGCTTCTGGTATCTGGGTTAAGCTGTTCCAAGTCATAATGTCTGTTTTATCTTCATTAATTCTATACCCAGACACTGTACCAAAATCTTCAGCCAATTCGAATAATCTGGGGATGGCCTCTGCTGGGTTGGACGTATAGAGAAAAAGGTCATCTGCATATAATGCTGTCTTAAGCACCAGATCACCCATTTTGAACGGTAAGATTACCGGATCTGATCTCAGGGAGCAGACAAAGGGCTCGATATAAATATCAAAGAGAAGGGGGGACAGGGGTCAACCCTGCCTCGTTCCCCTTGAGATGTTAAACCATTCGGTTAGGCAGCCATTAACCAAAACTTTGGCCTGGGGACCCCTATACAATATCGCAATCCCTTTAATGAACATATCTGGAAACCCGAATTTTGCCATGGTTTGCCATAGAAATAGCCAGTTAACTTGATCGAAGGCTTTTGCTGCATCGATCGCAACGATGGCGAGCGGCAGTCCTCTGTCCATTGCCACGTCTACTGCTCCTACAACTTGGAACGTAAGTTCGTTAAGTTGACGGCCTGGGATGAACCCCCTCTGGTCAGGGTGGATTATTGATTTAATTATTTTTGCCAGCCTAGATGTAAGAATGCCAGAGTAGATTTTCAGATCAGAATTGAGGAGAGAAATAGGTCTATATGACTCTATTTTTTTAGGATCTTTATTGGGTTTTGCTATCAAGGTGATAGTAGCTTCTGACCAAGAGGATGGGGTATACTCCCTTTCCAAGAAAATGTTATTAAAAAGTACCAATAGTGGGGCTATAACTACATCCAGGTTATCCTTGTACACCTCCGCTGGCAGGCCATCCGGACCAGAGGCCTTATTCCTGGACATCTTTTTTACCTGGGCCCGTATCTCACCCTCCGTGGTCTCCGTGACTAAAAAGGCTTTATCGGATTCACTCAACTGGGGTAACTCTCTCAGGGCCCACCATTTTTCCAACTCCTCTACCCCACACCTGTTTTCCTCACGATATAGATCTTCCATGAATCCTCTGACCTCTCTCCTGATCTCAAGGTCTTCTGTTATGGATAGCCCGGAATCTCGCTGGATCAGTGAACTAATGTTATTCCTGTTCCTCTCCGTCCTGGCCTTCCATGCCAGGAGTGAGCCACACTTCTCTCCATATTCAAAATTACGGAGCTTACTTACTTCCCACTTATCTTTATTTATCTTGTCCGCTCGTGCTTTAAAGCCTGTCTGCAACTGCAGGAGCTCTTTTTCAAGGGCTGGGATCCTGCTTCTCTCTTCCATTACCGCTAACTGAAGCTGTTGTTCCTTCTTCTTAATCAGGTCTAAATCCTTAATATCTTGCTCTTTCCCAAGTTTTCTTTTTAGAACCATGTGTGAACCAGGGATACCCCTCAAGTAGGACTTGAGGGTGTCCCAAACTTTCTGTTCTGAGGCAGTACCAACATTAAATAAGAAAAACTCCGACAGACTCTCTCTGATTTTAATTTTAATCTCATCATCTAGAAGGATAGTTCTATCTAGAGTCCACCTATATTCTGAAGGGTTAGCCGTAAAACGAATTTTTAATTCAACAACAGAATGATCTGACAATCCTGTAGGAATATGTGAAATTAGGACAATATCAGGCAGAAAAGCTCGGTCTAAAAGAAAATAGTCTAATCTGGAATATTGTTTATACTTTTTGCTGTAAAAGGAGTACTCCCTGAGGCTACCATGCTTGACTCTCCAGGCATCCTGTAGGGTAAAGTCCTTCATGATGTTCCTCAAGGCTAAAAGAGATTTATTTGGTGTATTTTATTTGGCATTTGAAGTACGATCTAGCTGGGGGTCCAAGATAAGGTTAAAGTCACCTCCCAATATGACTGGGGCCGAGTTCTGTATCATATACTCCTCCAACTTTTGGAGGAAGCCCGGGTTGTCATCATTAGGGCCGTAATAAACAGCACATTGGAGAATAGAACTACCAATAGAGAGGACTGCCACCAACCATCGCCCAGACTGATCGGTATCCCAATTATGAACCCTTATTCCCTTATTAGCACGCACAATTATGGCTACTCCTCTGGTGGAACCTCTTTGCCTAGAGCATAGGATTTCCTGACCCCAACTGAGTTTCGCAAGTACTTGGCCACATGCCTCTGCTTCAAGGTGGGTCTCTTGTAAAAGATATACATGTGCCTCAATATTTTTTAAGAATTCGCACACTCTATGTTGTTTCTTGCGGCTTCCAATACCATTTAGGTTCCAAGAGAGGAATTTTATGCTAGATGCCATATTTAAGAGCCATTACCCAACCTAACCACACCTACAACTAATGGTGACCTGTGTTCGCATTCTAATTTCACAACATGAGGACTTATGGCATATGAGGACTTTTTTAAGTGTTTTTTACCCACTCCCCTGTGACCCCTCCCATCCCTCCCCCCGAGGAACCCTCCCCTTCTAACCGGCGTAAGGACGCCTTAGGGGGCCCCATACCGTGAAACACCACCAGAAAACAATTTTATTTTCCCCTTTTTTTTTTCCCCCCACTCAGTGCTAGAGTCCAACTTGTTACGTTCTCTTATTTTTTTTATTTTTTTCCATCTTTTGCATTTCCTTCATCCATTAAACCTAATATTGGATTATTGTCTCTTTTTTTTTTTTCCTTTCCTTTGCTCCCCTTTTTATCCCTGTCAATAAACAAATCAAGAAGAGAAAAACAAGACTTATCTCATTCTGTTACCGCCCAGTCGATAGCGGCATGTACTGATTAGTGATCATATACCCTCGGACTGGCTCCTGATTACATCCTGAAAGAGACTATTTCCTCATTTTTAAAAGCAGTTCATCCACCTCCTCTGGTTGGCTACAGTTGAACATCTTATTGTTCCACATTATCTTGAGCAAAGCAGGGAATTTCATCTGGACTTGAGCTCCCAAGGAACGAAGTTCTGGCATCCTAGAGCCCAGTTCCCACTGCCTGTGAGCGGTCTTTCCCCCTATATCCGATCTAATTTGATAGGGGTTGGCACGATAGTGGAGAGAGTAACGTGCAAGACTTCTACTAAGAATAAGCTCCTTAACCGTGTACGTTTGAAAATAGACTAAGATCTTTCTTGGAGCCTTACGGTCTGGATGCAACTTAAAAGGGTCTCTATGCACCCGCTGAATCTCAGCTTCTAGGTCAATATCTGGCCTATCCTTAAGTACGTCTTCTCGTAGCAGCCTGCACACAAATCCCTTAATGTCCTCAACTTCTGCTCCCTCTGGTATTTTGAAGATCCTAAGATTGTTCCGCCGGCTTTGCATTTGCAACCTCTCCACATCCATAGTAAGAGTACGAATTTGCGCCTTAAGAGCGTCAATGTCTTTGGAGTTCCCTGTCGACGTTTCCGCAAGCGCGGTGACTTTACTCTCGAGCAGGCTAGTTCGAGTCGCTAATCCCTCCAGTCTAGCCTCTAGTGCATCAAACCTATCGTGCAATCCCCTCTGATTGCTCTTGGAAATCTCAAACTTGTCAAGTAAGTCTCCCCTCAAGGACTGGAATAGGAGACCCAGTCTATCCCCCTCAATCTCAGCCACAAACGGCAAACCTATGGTTTGTGGTACCGGGTTATGCATGAGAGTGGAGGAGGCAATGGAGGTAGTGGGAATAGTGGAGGAAGGAAGGGACTGGGAAGGAAGTGCGGTTAGGGCTGCAGGGGGGGGTTAGTGAGGTAGAATGAGTCGTTGGGCACAGAAAGTCCTGGTCTGCAGGTAAGCCCGGAGTTAGGCTCTCTAAGGTTGTAGGAGCATTTGAAACCTGAACGTCTAATGATGGAGAGCTGGGAATAGGGTTATGTCCAAGATCCGATTGTATCATGGCCTCTACACCCTCCTCATCGGGGGGTGGTTCGAGCACTGCATATCTGTTCTTCAGGAGTAAAGTGGGGGAGGTTATCACGCTATCAGTTTGGTAAGACCCCCCTGCTTCAGCTTCTATGGCCTCTGCCTCTACCTCTTCCAACCCCTCCCCTCCCTTTTCTGCAGCCTCAGCACTTACAACTTTTACTCCAAGCATTGCTCCTGATTAGCCTCCTATACCCTCCTTGGATTTTACTGCTTGCTCCATTATTTTAAAGTAGCTTTTAAGTGAGGGGGTATTTTTATAAACCTGGGAGTGTTTAACTGCCTTTACTGCAGCTTCTTTCCTCTCTCCCCCCTTCTTCTTCTGCTTGCGGGGAGATAAAGGCGTTGGCCCTCCTCTCTCAGCTAGATCCCAGACTCCTTGCCTGGACCTGAGCTGATACCTGCTCCTTGTCTCTCCCACCTTCCCTTTGTATGCAAGGGGCTCGGATCGATTGGGACCAGCGGTGAAAATCCCCTGATTAAGTGGCTCTCCCGCCCCTCCACTATGGTCTTTTGTGACACAGGTCGGTTTTCTAACAACACTCTGACAGGATACGGTTAGAGCTGCCCTTGACGTATCTGCCTCCATACAGGCCTCCCCTCCTGGAACCTACTTACCGCAGTCTTTTATAGCCCAAAATGGAGGAGGGCACTGACACACCGGTCCTCTGATACGTAATATGAGTGCTCCCCTTGAGCGGTGCCAAAGGCTCTGGACACTCTTTCGGCTGACCAGACTCTCCACAAGGCGGTGTCTGACGTCCTTAACCCCCACAGCAGCTTCCCGCGGTCCACAGCTTAGAGCGCTCAAACCGAATCTCGGCTCCCTCGTCTTCCACTTCCTGGTGATGCTCTGCTCGGGCTCGAGCATTCCGCTCAGTCCTAGTGCTCGCCGCCGCTCAGTCTCCGAAAACTCCGAACACAGAAAAAAGACAAGAGGGAGACTTCAAAGGGTCGAAAAGTAGAAAAGTGAAAGAAGAGCCTCAAGTCCTCACCGCATAATTTTTAAAGTAAGGTCTGTAATGGGGAAAATCCATTTTGGTTTTGTGGCGTTTCAGAGCACGGAGCTCTGCAGCAGCCGTCAGCCTACCGCCGCCATGTTCCTCGATCCACCTCCCACTGACGGTAGGCCTTATATCCTTGAGGAACTCCGACCACTAAATCTGGGTCTGAAGCACTATCCATCCATGTCTCTGTAACAAATAGTATGTCTATGTTCCTGTCCATAATGAGGTCTGCTATATCCTGTCTATGCCTACCTAACGAGTGTTGATATATTTATGATTTTTTTGTTACTCATATTTCTGGGGTTGACAGTATTCTTGAGGAGAGGTAGTGAGGACTTGCAGTGAGGGCAGCTGATGATAGTAGTCAGTGGAATATGCTCCAGGTCATGCTTTAGGCAGTTACTACCTAGAAGTGGTCGGAGCTGCATAAGTTTGGCTTTGGAGTAGGGGATCTGGAGCTGCGTCCGGCAAGGGCCAGGGGTCATGGCCCTAGGCCCGGTCCCAGCGCGCACGGGCGCAGACGGGCTTGCCTTTGGCGCGCCCGCTGCGCGGACGGGATATCATGGCCCCTATATCCGGTGGAGAGGAGGGTGGGAGGCGGCCAACAACTGGACCGCAACCCTTTCCTCCACTCAATATGGCGGCTGCAACCCTTTATCCCACAGCGTCAGCACCTAATCATCTGCACCGCGGAGCAGGGTTCAAGATGTGGCAAGATCAGGAAGTGCGGGTATTTAAAAGTTCACAAAATAAAATTCTAATGCGCAAAATTAAGGTGTAAAGCACGATTTTAAAAACAGCGTGATAGCAGGCTAGACCCCCGGCTTCCGCCTCATATTAGTATAGTCAGATGCTATATCATTGTAGACAGGTGAATCTTGACAAACTGTTATTTGGGTTTCAAGAGGTACAAGTTCCATGGCTTTGTTGCATAGTCCTTCTTTTCGCACTGCAGATTCTTCAAAGGTGATGAGTCTCTCAGTTTGAACCTCTTGGATCGTAGCCAGATTTGGTTGTCTGCTACATTTTTGGAGTCCACTTGGCCTACTACTTATGATTGTCCACATGATGTGGTTTTACCAGGTCGATTGATACAAACCTGTTCTCCTTTCTTCCAGCAAGGGGCGGCAGTAACACTGTTCTTGATCCATGGATTGCTAGCACAGGTACTGGTTTTCTATAAGAAGGCCCAAATTCCTTCTTGTCTGCTATTTTTCCTCTGACTAAATCCCCAATCTTTGGAATCCAGGCAGGTCTTGCTGGGACAGGTGGTTTTTCTTCAGTGGTCGTTGGCTTCTGTAATGTGTTGCTTAGACTTCTTCTTGTTTCATTTAAGTCCTGTAATGGTCTTTGATATCAAAGGGATTTTGTTCTACCACTGAAGTGTGACAATCAAGATCCTGGACACGCATTCTAGTACCAAAAAGGATTTCATATGGAGTAATTCCCCCTAGAGAACCTCTTGGCAGATTGTTTAAACTACGTTGGACACTTATTAAATGTTTGACCCACCCGTCACCCGAGCCTAGTACCCTAGCTGTTATAGATTGCTTTATGTCCCGGTTTTTTCTCTCCACAACCGAATTTCGCTCAGGATGGAATGGACTAGAATACCGCAATGCAATGCCCATGCTCGCCATGGCTTCCTTGTAAGCTCGAGAGCTAAACGCAGGACCCTGGTCAGAATGTAGCGTGCCGACTGCGTATGTGCCGATAAAGACTTGCAAATCTTTTATAACAGTTCGGGCGTCAGTCGAGCGCTGAGGCCACATCCAAATGAATCTTGAGCATGAATCCACTGCGACCATGATATATTTATAGTTGCCATCCCTCTGTAAGGGACCACAGTGGTCCCGGTAAACGCAAGCTAATGGTTTATCTGAAATCAAAAGGGGCGTCTGTTCAGGACGTTTCACTGTAGAGACTTTCATCTTCTGGCAGATTTCACATTTCAAAACCTAGTTTCGGGTCTGTTTCCTCATGCGCGGCCACCAGTATCTCTGTTTTGATAGCGACACTGTGGCGGAAACACCTGCGTGTGCAGAGGCAAGCCCTTCATGTGCTGCTAAGATTAGTCCTAATCTATGTTCCATGTTTGGAATTACTCTATCCCCCACTCCAGGGATTCGAGCAAACGGAACATTATTTGATGTTCGATCAGTTATATATAGGTACTTGAGTGGAAAACTTTTCTGTAATGTTTTACCGCTGTCTTTATTGGAAGCGGTGACAGCCTGCATTATTTCGCTATCTATTTTCGTTTTTGAGCGAGTGATTGCAGCTACGGAAGCCGTTTGCATAGCTGCCTTCGCGGCTTCATCAGCCAATTAATTCCCTGCAACGTGAACGCCATCACGCTGATGACTCAGTGTATGGATCACGTGAGTCTTTTGTAGTTCTTTCTGTAATTGAACTACTTGTTCCCAAAGCAACTTATGCTTGATTGTGCCACCTTTAGCTTCTTTGAAACCGTTTTGAACCCAGTTCTGCAAGTATTCATTGTAAGATTGAATGCAATAATACTAATCGCACACTATGAGTGTGGGGAATCCGCGATCAGTATTTTCAAGCGCCATCTTGAATGCCTGTAGTTCAGCTCGCTGAGCTGTACAGTCTCCGAGAGATTGTGATTTTGTGACCATGGGTCGGAATTTACCATCGTGCCAGCGACCTTTAACAATCGCGCACGCAGCACTATAAGCTTGTTTACCCCCAATTGCGGGCTGTGCTGATCCGTCTGTATAAATTATACATCTGTAATGTTCTGGAGGCAGAATCTCAGTGGGCAGAGGACATTCTTGTTCGTATTGTAGAAATTCTTGTGTTTTCGAATATGGGTCAAAAACGTATTCAACGTCTGTTGCAGCAAGAGAATGAACCCATTGTATCCATCTTGGAAGCCTTAGCATTTGGAATGCTTGATTTTGTCACTGTGTCTAGGGCTGGTACAGGTGTAACGACCGTTATACGTTTTCCCTGTGCGAGGGCTCTCTCTTTTTCTACTGCAGTTTGAACCGCTGTCAGAATTTTTTCTGTAGAAGTGAATTTCATTTCAGCTTGTGTGTACAGGTGCGATATATAAGCTATTGCTACCTTTTCTCCTTCATTAAAGGTTCAGTACGTGAATCCGCTTCTTCCTGGAATGATTTGGATTACAAGGTTGCGTACATTTACGCGTGTTTGTAAATGTGTTGTTGCTAACATGTCTGTTTGTACTGAATGCAACATTTCTGTGTGTTTTTGAGTCCAATTATTTGATTGAAAATCAGGTTTTATTGATTTGTAGAGAGGTTTAATCCTTTCTGCGTAATTTAGAATGTAAGCTCTTCCGAAATTCAGGAAACCTAGAACTGACTAAGTTTTTCTGCGTTTTTGGAGGTTGGAGCAGCGCACACTTCTCTAAGAAGTTTGCTGCCAGGCTTTTGCCTTCACTTGATAACTCGTATCCTAAGTATCCTAAGTATAGGACGTTGAGGTGGGCAATTCTCGATTTCTTAAAATTGAATTTATACCCTTCAGATGCGAAGCCAAGTATTATGGTGTTCACTCTTTTCAAGTGCCTGTCCAAGTCTGTTAGAGAGATGTCATCGACCTAAGATAATGCCTCATCATCATGCGTTTGTAGTAACTCTGTTACTCTGGCTGTAAATAACCCCAGACTATTCTTTAATCCCTGGGGGAGACGACAGAAGTGAAACTGTGTCCCCATAATTGAGAAAGCGGTCAAATACCTGCTTTCAGGTGCAATATTTTGACAGAAGAAACTGTTAGAAATATCTAATGTGGTTTTATATTTTTTGCGCACGATGTTATTCATCGGTGCTGCACTGTGTGCATTTTGTACTGCAAAGGTTTTGCAACAAGAGTTTAAATGTCTGAAGTCCAAAACTAGACGATATGTATTGTCTTGTTTGGAGACAGAAAACAAAGGATTGTTCATGGACGAGGTGCATGTTTTAATCACCCTTCGGTATTTAAGTTGATCTAATATCTCCCTGACCTGTGTTTTAGGATACTGCCTCTGAGGAGTTGGTTGAGCTTTTAACTGGATTGTATGGTGAGGAGAATCCTCATCCCATCCTACGTGATTTTTATATAATGCTGGAGCCTGGGCTACAGCCCATTTTCTGGCATAAGTATATTTTTTATCAATTGGAATATGATTTGAAAAGGCTGGCATAATGATGTCTTCACCTTGTGGGCACTCCCTGACAAATTTTGGTGGCCAGTACTGTTCAGCTAGAAGCGTGTCATAATCCTCCCTAGAGAGCTTATCCCAAAAGAGTGCTCTTATTTTCCTAGTTATGTCCCCCTCCATCCAGAGCGTTATTTCATATAACTTATGGAGTATACTAACCCTGGTATCGGCAGTTTCAACTTGAATGTACTCATTCAAGTCCACTGTCTCCAGATGATCCTTCAGGATCTTGCGAGCTATGGTGACTTTTGCTACACTGTCTAGCATTGACTGGGCCCACTCCCCGTTCTTGAGTTGTGCCCTCAAGATCCTCGGCATGTCTGAATTTTAGACCTGCTACCTTCTTCTTGGTGAATTGAGTTTTCTTATTTTTTGTAACGTGTTGATCGTCTTTGGACTTCACGTGTTCTTCCTTGTGTTCTGATCGTCCTCTTCTTTCGGATTTCTGTGAGGAAGTCTGAAAGGTACGAGAGGAATGTGTATCAGTATCTTGATATCTATCAGGTTTTCTCAAATTATCCCTGTTTCTGAGGTTATATCTTTTTTCAGAGGGCTCCTTTTGAGGAGGCCTACCTCTGGATTGAGAACACTTCTCTTTAGGAAGGGTCGGTTTAGTATTTTTCCACTTCTTTTTAGGAGTAGTGAGAGTGTTTTAGACCTTTTCAGGACTTTCTGTTAGTTGGGGCTTGACTGGTTTCCCACTCAAACTATCTCTACCTAGTTCTTCATAGGATTTTTTAAATATTCTGGCCAGTTCATATGGTTGCTCAGTTACATCAAATTCTCTTAATTTCTGGGGATTCGCCACTGATGCTGCCTCACCTTTAATATTAGCTAATATTATAGCCGAGACCTGTTTGAAATCTTTCAGTAATTTCATACCTAGGTTTAAAGCAGGCTCTGCCCGTATTCATTTTGAATCTGTTTCAGGACGTCTGGTATTACCGCCATAGACGGAACACCATGTGTTTTTGTGTAGATTGCAGCAAATACTGTACCCCAAGTGTCACAGTGCTCCAGATGTGGTGCGATCCCCATTGGTAAACAGATTGCCAAAATCCTGTATTTCTCATGAGGTGTACTATCAGGAAATACTGCCCCAATTTGAGTAATTTTTTTAGCTATCCAGAATGCAATTTGTTCCCTTTTTGCAGGCAATTTACCAATGACTGATTGTATAGTCTGTGGTGTGATTTTATTTGTGTTCCCCTGGTGAGGGGTGTGTTGTGGAATCCTTATAGGAGGTTGGACTGTTAGAGTCCGCGTGACATATTGAATCAATTGTCTATGTATTTTGATTAGTTGTCTTAGTTGAACTAATAGTTCTGCTCCTGACATTTCTTCAATGGCAGGATGTGGTGTATAGCTGACTAGTACCGGCCATGTTGCTCCTGGTCTACCTAGTGGACCGAGCCTGGTAATGTGATTTTGATGTTGTAGGGCGCCTTTAAACCAGAGTGCATGCTCTTGGTATGTTAATGGAATTTCAACATCCTCGAAAGGAGTGTATTCCGTTGGAGGTTCCTCTTCTTTGTAGAAGTGAAACGTATGTGTTACTGGATTTGCTTCAGGGAAGACAATCCATGAATAGAATACCTTTGTCTGCCGATATTCATGTGCCTCTATGACAGAAAAAACCCTACCACCTCTTCGTGATAGGCCATTTGTTATAAGCTTCATAGTAATGGTTTTCCTTAAGTTTTCCGGGATGATTATAGCATCCGCGTCGGTTTCATTAAAACCTGTAACGTCTATGCCCAGTTGGGTTGCAGCTGCTGCAGCTCCACCGGTTGCGTTGTTGTTTCTTGTAGGTCTACCGGTCTCGGTGTTGCTATCCGACATTGTTTATTGAAAGTTTGCAGAGCAAGTTTCAAGGAAACAAAGATAAGGTGCACAATATTTTGGAACACTGAATCCTTCAATGTTGAACAAACCAAGCGCTCTAGTGGCTACCTCACTCCGGGCTATTTAGACCGGCCTGACCCTCGGGCACACGCGGTAGGGAGACGGTGGCAGTGTCTCCTGGACCCGCTGCTGTACCTGTGAGTTTCCGGTGATCTCTATCATCCATGCGAGGGCTGCGAGAAGCAATAGCGGACTGATTTTAAAAGTCTAAATTTCTTTTTAATTAGGACAGTTTTACTTGTCCCACTGATACTTGCATTCTCTCCCTGCAATCGACTGCCTGTGCTCGATATTGGAGCCTGCCCGCCTCGTTCCGACTCGGCAACCAGTGCCGTTGTGCTGTGGTATATAAATAAATAATACCGGATCTAGGTTTTACTGGACATAGTAATAACAGATAGCTCAATAAATAAGAGTCAAGATTCGAGGTAGTAGGAGTTTGCAGGTTTAATACAGCATAAGGACAGGAACAGGACAACCTGCACAGGAATAGGATGACAGGGCCCTGCAGGGGGGACAGGGTCAGAATCGGCGTAACATTTAATAACAGTGCACAAATATATATACTAAAACAGTTACATTACAATGAATTACAGTAGGCGGAGCAGTGGGTGTGGTCAATAGCAGTCGCGAAAGATAAGGGTGAAAATGGGTGTAACAGGGGCGTACACATAGACATGTGATGCAAACGTAACAGAATATGTCATAAATGGGGCGGAAACATGGAGGGGCTACCTAAGGAGCCGGGACCTCTAACCTAATGGTGCGCGCAAACTGACAATGACGTGTTACTAGGAGAAGCTGGGGGCTATGAACTCTGTGCTAGGAGCAGAGACTGAAGTCTGGAGAGTCAGGGCGACATGTACCTAAACCCTATCTAGTATCTGATGTTTAGAGGACATGTTGATATAAACTAAGAGTCAGGAGGGGAGAGGCTAACGGACTCTAAGACTGGAGCATGCATTATTCTACATGTAGTGCGTGATGAAGAATATGAAATGACCATTAAATGCAGTATTTCTCTTACATGGAGACGTAAAGGCTAGACAATGACGGAAACTATTGATGCTATTCAGTAGCTTAGGAATGCAGAGAAGGAGGGCTGGACTGATAACTAGAATCATAACATACTCTTGGCAGACTCAGAGGCAGAGCCAGGCTGAGCCGGGCACTGTGAGGCAGGAAGTAAGTGAAGGGTCGAGGATACAGGTGGGGGCTGTATCGCTCCTCAGCGAGGACTCAAAAGACAGGCGCTGAATCTGGTGTCCGGGCCCTTTTGAGGCCTAGAAACGGGGACTTTACAATGAAATAACGTGCACACTGAGAAACGTGGCAACGTAACTTTACATAGGCCTGATACTCGTAGCTTTCACGAGAACTGGAAACTGGCATACTAGTGATGGACACAACTGTAATTGCGTCTTTAATCAAACATGGGGGATACATATGCATATTTAATCATGCACACATAACATAAGATGGAGGACACGTAGGGACACAGAACATGGCAAAATGTACTTTTCCACATTCCCTCCTTGTCACTACGTTTCCATCAGGAAACATCAATATTCATGATACCATCTATCATTTCATACAGTATCATTTGCTCGTCTCGAATTTTCTTGGAACGGGATTTAGGACGGGACTTGGGACTAGGAATACAAGAGGTAGCACAAATGCCGCAAATCGCAGGGCCACATTGTAAACAGAGGCAGCAACTGAATATGATCGCTACTGCAATACCCAGAAATGACAATACTTTCCATCCCCAGGCGGAAATTATATTCCAGAACCAACTGGACCATGTCCAGGTGCCTGGATCTTGGTGTAACATATGGGCAATTTTATGGAGTCTGGTAATAGCTGAATAAACAGACGGTGCGTTATTAGGAATGAAAATGCAGCAACTAGATCCGATGACTCTACATGCCCCGCCCCTATCGGCCAGTATGACGTCAAGGACGAGACGATTCTGGAGCACGACAATTCTCATAAAGGATTGTTCTTCGGTTAAGTTACTTAGAGCAGAAGTAGTCTCAATCACTACTGCTTCAAGTGTTCTGGTTAATCTACGTATCAGTTTACTATTCACGACAGTACCTAAGTAGGGGAAGACACCTTTATTGATATCTATGTATTGTTCTAGAGCAGTTTCAGTATAATCGACAATCGGGAAATTTCTCTTGTGTCTAGTATGTACTAGGTGGGAATTCCTATGATAGTCAGGTGGGGCTAGGAAAACTGGTGGCAGTAGGAAGGCAATGTAACATGTACCATCCCAATCAAGGGGCAGACGAACATATGCGGTCTGACCACAAACAAAATAAGAATGACGTGAAGCTTTGAAAATAGATTTCCTACTGTCACTATACTTGACAATAGTAGTACAATCACTATGGCCTACATGTACGGAACCATTATTTCGGACACATAATTCACCTTTGACTGGTAGTACTGAAATAGCAGGTAAGTCTGGAGTAGAATCAGACTGAACATTCAGGACCATGAAATTCGAAGAATAATTACCTAAATTATAAACTTCATTTTCTAGATCTAACCCTGTTCTGTGGGGAAGACCTTGCTTGTCTGGGAAACATGTGCTGTTCAGAAAAGACATATCTGTTGAGGATGACGTTAACGTGGACCATGCTCCACACGAACCATTATGTGAAAATGGATAAGGAAAGAGTGGCAGAACTCCCTTCGGTGTCTGGAAAGGGGGGAGTCGACCACACACCCAACAATTTGTGGCATTGCTGGTCTGGTGTGAATAATGTAACATGCGGATAAAGGAGTTATTACGCATAGCAAGACGATAAGAAAGTTCATGAGGAGGCAGATCACTAAACGTGTGCTCTACTGTAACATTAACAGACTTATTTACATGAGAAACTGGAGAATACAAATAAAATGCATAACTGGTGCAGGAAATCATAATGCTAAAATATAGCAGAAAACATAAAATAATAGTGCAACTTCTAGAGTTCTCACTAACTCTCTCTCTATGGGGGTCTATTATATACATGTCAGAAACCGGTCTAACCGTTTCACCTAGGGGAGGACTTAGACAATCAAACTGGCTGACTTATTTTACTAGACCTTAGTTTAAGCTTATACTCCTGCTGCGGAGTTTTCTCTAACAGGGAAGGGTTCGTAGCAATGTCTTTTGCGGGACAGTCCTTAAGAATAGTACTTTGGCAGTCCTTTAGAATCCTCGGAAATGCTCTTTGAAACAGGCTTTAGTCCAAAAAATCTTTTCACATGTGACAAGTGGACCCAGCCCTTCCTGCCTTCCAGCTTGACGGCAGTACGGGTGGCCAGGAGGACCTGTCGGGGTTCCTTCCAGCGAGGCTCCAGCGGACTTGAACGATAAAAATTCCGGACAAGAACCATGGATCCGGGAACGATTTCATGCGGTGCCACCTCGGTATTGTCTGGAAATGCGGCAGCAACCTGTGAACGACAAGAGTTGAGGGCAGACATCAAGGAAGCTAGGTAATCTGTCAGCATATTACTTGAAACATCGGTAATACTTCGAGGTCTAGGTGTACCCCACATGTTAGGGGGGCGGCCGAATACGACCTCATACGGGGACAGACCTGATCTGGAATGTGCGACCATGCGCATATAAAACAAGGCAACTGGCAGAGCTACTAGCCAGTCCACACCTTTCTC
Organism: Lissotriton helveticus; assembly: GCF_964261635.1. Taxonomy (NCBI): domain Eukaryota; kingdom Metazoa; phylum Chordata; class Amphibia; order Caudata; family Salamandridae; genus Lissotriton; species Lissotriton helveticus. The sequence continues at coordinate 598,228,727 of NC_136073.1, read as the reverse complement.
TTTACATACTTTTGCAATTCGGATTTTCAGGGTCTGATTATGTCTCTCTATGAGACCGGCTGCTTCAGGATGGCGTACACAATGGAACTTCCACTGGTACCCTAACAACAGGGAAACATGTTTCATCAACTCGGATGAAAATGGCTGGCCGTTGTCTGAATACACGACCCTAGGGAGTCCATAACGGGGGAAGAACTCACGAACCAACTGTTTGGCAGTGGTCGTGGCTGTGTAATCTGGGACTGGATATGCTTCTGTCCACCTGGACAAAGCGCATACAACTACAAGGACATACTTGAAACCTCGACATCGCTCCATCTGAATATAATCCATTTGGAGGACTTCAAAAGGGTGGTCAGGGGGCTGGAAACCACCTTGTTCCACCGGGACACTTTTACCTGGATTAAACTGGCAACATATCATACAGGTACGGACTTTCTGCTTGGCTGCAGCTCGTAAATGCTTGTTGAACCAAATGTTCTGGATACTGTCTAACATAGCTTTTTCTCCTAAATGTGCTGGACTATGTGCGGTATTGATAATGACTTGAACCATGGAGTCGGGGAGAAACCATGTGGCTTTACCCTTTGTTACCCATCCCTGATCTGTCTGGACCCCTCCTTGTTCGGACCATTTCTTGATTTCCTCGGGAGTAGCATGTAACTGGATATCTATGACATCTTGAGTAGGGTCCTTAACTGTCATACATGTAGTCTGTTCTAGAGTGGATGTCGGTGTCTTGTTAACTGGAATGTCCTGTGTCTGTGCTGTAAGCTTGGCTGTGCGATCTGCTAGATCATTACCTTGGGAAATAGTGTCAGTAACTTTCGTATGTGCTTTGCATTTCATGATAGCAATGGATGTCGGTAAGTGTATGGCATCTAACAGAGCTTGAATAAGGAGACCATGCTGAATCTTGGTTCCATGAGAAGTCATGAAACCTCTCTCCTGCCAGAGCACTCCAAAGTCGTGTACAACTCCAAATGCGTAGCGTGAATCTGTGTAAACATTAACTTTCAGGTTCTTAGCGTGTATGCAGGCTTGTGTCAGAGCAACTAGCTCTGCTGCTTGAGCAGACAGGGTGTCAATACGGTGTGTTTCTATAACTTCAGTGTCAGTAGTCACTGCATACGCGGCTACTAGTTCTCCTGTACTTGTTCTCATACATGAACCATCCACATAAAGTGTCAGGTCTGGATCTGGTAATGGAATATCTGTCAGATCTTGTCTTGGCTTAGTCATAATGTTAACTACTTCCACACAGTCGTGTGTGGCAGGATTTGAATTAACTGACGGTAACAGTGTAGCAGGATTTAGAACGTTGCAGCGTCTGATTTCTATGTGTGGCTGGAACAGTGTCAGTTCATAACCTGTTAAACGTGCAATTGTCAAGTGCTGAGTCTGTGTTCGGTTTAAAAGAACTTCCACGGAGTGTGGAACTTGTACTGTCAAGGAATGTCCTAATACTATGGAATCACTTTGTCTGATAGCTAGTGCTGTGGCTGCAACTGACTTGAGGCACGCAGGCAGAGCCTGGGCTACAGGATCTAATGTGCTCGAAAAATAAGCACAGGGCTTGTATTGTCCTGCTTGATCTTGTGTGAGAACAGATAATGCTGTACCTTCCCGTTCTGTGACGAAAAGTGTAAAAGGCTTACTGTAGTTCGGTGTAGCTAGAACTGGAGCTTGGCATAGAGCTTTCTTTAATTCATTAAAACTAAGTGTATGTTCAGATGTCCAAGGGAGGACAGTCGATACGGCTGCCTCCTGTGTCGTTAACTGTATCAGTGGTTTAGCTAGAAATGCATACTGAGGAATCCATTGTCTGCAGTAAGAAGTGAGGCCGATAAAAGCACGTACCTCCTTCTGGGTCTTGGGCTGAGGAAGACTCGCTATTAGCTGGATACGGTCAGGTGTCAACTACCTACCCCTCTTGGACAGTAAGTGGCCTAAGTAGATCACTTGCTGGACACAGAATTGAAGCTTAGAAGGGGACACCTTGTGCCCCATCTCGGCAAGGAAATACAAGACTGTAAGGGATGCTCGCTCGCAAGCACGTTCAGAACGGGCTGTGATCAGTAGATCATCGACATACTGGAGCAGGGCAGTGTCAGTTGGCATGTGAATATTGTCTAGTTGTCTTTTAAGTGCTTGACTGTAAATACTAGGACTTTCTGTGAAACCTTGAGGAGCTCGTGTGAACATATAGCTCCTTCCATTTAAACAAAATCCGAAAAGGAACTGGCTGTCTGGATGAATGGGGACACTAAAAAATGCGTTCTTGAGGTCTATGACTGAAAAAAATGAGGCTTCAGAATCAATGGCTGTCAATAGGGAAGAGATATCTGGGACAACTGGGTACTGGGGAATAATACATTTATTAAGTTCTCGTAGGTCAATCACTAATCGATATACTGGGGGTGCATTTGGATCAGTACGTTTCATGACTGGAATGATCGGAGAATTACATACATTGGAGTAAGTTTCTACAACTACTCCTTGAGCGATGAGCTCGTCAATAATTTTGGATAAGGCTGCTACAGCCTCAGGTGGCAATCTGTACTGTCTGATTCGTGGTAACACTACACCTGGCTTGAGAGTCACACGATGGGGTGTGATTTGCATATAACCAACATCAGTTGGACCTTGCGCCCATAGATGCTGCGGAACATTAGACAATCTCGGATCAAAATCTCGTAATACATAGTGACCCTTGAAGTCACGTAGAAACAGTCGTATTCCCTCGGGGGAACAGCAAATAACTGCACCTAATTCTTTCAGTGTTTTAATACCTAACAGATTTTCTGGACATGACTTCGTAAGTAACAGATCAGTAGTACGGGACAATGGACCTACTTCTAGAGTGACTGGCTTAGATATCTCGTTTACAATAGGCTTTCCTGAAAATCCAAGGGAAACATTTCTTGAGCCTGAGAGCGGAGCCCCTGGAACTTCGGCGTGGCTGATGGTGGTCCTACTTGCCCCTGTATCAATCAAAAACTTTCTGTCTTTCCCTAATACTTGACTATGAACATAGGGACCCTCTTGATCTACAGGTATCTCGATGAGAGGCAAGCCTACCTCCCTCTCTAGGCTGTTTCATGAGTACGGCTGATACTCTGGATACTCGGACTGCGCATACTGGTACATCTGCTGTGTAACATGCTGTGTTGCAGCAATAGGCTGCGGTGCTGGAACTGTCTGTTGTGCATTCTGTGGCTGAGAAGTCTGTGAAACTTGTTCTTGTCTAGGCGGACGTGGTCTTTCTTTAGTCTTACCGGTAGCTATATTGTGTTTCAGAACTGCACACTCGTTTATAAAATGACCTGGCTGTTTACAATAATTGCATGTCCCTTTAACGGGAACTGCAGGATGACTGGCTTGATTCGTACCCCTCTTCTGACTGTCTTGTGGAATAGATTGTGCAACTAGTACTTTCATTTTTGTGTCTTTCATACGTTTTCTTTCATGATCTTGCTCTTCTCTGATTCTATTCTGGTGATACTGAAGCATCTGTAACATCTGGGACGGGGTATTAGCTTGCCAGGTACTTTCGACTTTCAAAACTCGATTCTTCACTTGTGGACTTGAATTCTCGACTAATTTAGTAACAAAAAGATGAGGGTATGACTCGCTACTTGTCTTGAGGCCACTGTTGATACTAAAGCATTTCTCGAATCTAGAATAAAAATCACTAGTGTCTTCGTCTTGTTTCTGTTTACAGGCTGAGATTGCATCCCAGTCTTCCTTTTTAGTGGCTAATAATCTTGGCAAAACTTGTATTAACAATTCTGGTAATTCTTTACATTTTTCTCCTAGACCGGTACCTGGTACTCGTATCTTATCTTCAGCTTCTAGAACTGCCCAATCGATCTTTTTCTCTCCCACCTCCCAATCTTTTTCCTTGAGTTTTTCGTATACCCCTGCGGGCAACAGGACTTTTAACATTTTAATTATATCTGGATACGTGTATTCTCCCATACGGAGCATATCTTTTAATTCTCGGTGGAACCCTGCTGGATCTTTGTCATGACAGGGAATTAATTTCTTCATCTCTAAGAGTTCCATCTTTGTAATCGGAGTGTAAACAAACACTCGTTGCATTTCACCATCTGTTGTCCTGACTGGGTGTACTTCTCGTAACGGATTCTGTCTGTCTATGTAAAACGGTTTACTTTCTGGAGGTGAGACATGAACAAAATGCGGGTTCAAAAACGTTCTATATTTGTGGCGCTGTTCTAAAATAACACTAATTAAATCGGTACCTAAACCTTTCCATCTATACTGGAGTAACTCGTTCAGGACATCGTGTAACGGACCTGGATCAGAATGTTGACCCTCATACAGAGTAATGAGGTGCTGGATCATATACATACCCACCAGTCGTTGCTCGGCTGGGGGCAGTTTCAGAAACATTTGTGCCACTATTTCGTCTGGAAAAGTGGTAGAATCAGTAATCCATCGGACCGCTGATCGGACTAGTTCTTGTTCATGCATAGTACTTAACTCACTATAACCGATTCGTGATTTCAGAATGTGATCGGTAGCTTGAAATACTTGTTCTAGAGAACCTTGTTCTGGTGCTGGATGATGAACAGTTTTCTTGTAGTCTAGACGTGAATGTCGGTCTGGAAATCTAGATTTTCCTACATACGCTATTCTGGCGGGATTCTCGTCCTCTACCTCTTCAGTAGAAGAGTCATTTTCTTTCTCGCTTACTTGTGCTGCTTTACGTTGTTCATGTAACTTTATTATTTCTTTACGAATTCTCTTGTACATACTCTCTATACTACTGATAGTCTTGTGTTTACCCTCGGCTATATTATCACTCCACCTTGTCAGGATTTTCATTTCGGCCGGATCTTTAGTTGGGTAATCTTGTTCTCTTATTAGACAATTAATCAGAAACTTTAATATCATGAGCTGGATCTCAGCTTTCCTTTGGGACATGGCTTCACCAATACTTTCTGGATCATCCCCTGTACGGATGAAACGATATATTCTGTCTAGATCTCCTTTCATATCTGGTAGGGTGTCCAAATACCCGGTCACCCGTCTTACACGGATGGAATATATTACTGTACTATCATCACCTGCAACTGGATCATAGCGGCATTCAGTGAGAGCTCGTCGGATGTCTGCAACGGACTTATATTTGGGCGTACGCTGTAACGCACATTCATGTAACTCGGCCAACGTTCTACGTTGGTGTGGTGGCGGGGTACCAGGAGGACCTCCTCCTGCGGCCCCTAAACTGGAATCGTCGACTGATACTCTTCGTACTAGCGCGGCGGGAAATTGTAATGTAGGCTGGACCGGGGGTACCGTAGCAGGTACTGCAAGAGGTGCCCCGGTGTCTGGAGGAGCTAGATTTACATTATTTACAGGGACTGGCGGAACAGGATTCGCATATTCTGGGACTGTGTCGTCCAAATAGGACGAGATGAAAATATCAGCTGCGGTCGGTTTGTGACGTAGCTTAGTCGGAACTAGTGGTGGCGGAAAATTACTGGATGCCTCCGGGGTCGCTTTTGGCAAGCCCTCGGCAAGAAGAGGATACATACCCTTAATGAGGGCATGCCTCTGTCTATCTGACTGTTCAGTTTTGACTCGTTCACCTATCTCGATTAGTTCCCTTTCTTGGGCTCGTTCTAAGGATTCTCTACTTAATTCTGACCTTCTGATTTCTTTTTCGGTTCTTTTATGAGATTCTTTGCGCCATAACTCGATGGCATCTTTCTGTGACTGTCTGGCTTTCTTTTTCCATAATGCTTCTTCTACTCGCATGATGCACTCGGCATCCCATGTACCCGATACGGGCCATCTATACTTTTCTTCTAACTGTTTGGTATACTCTACTCATAAATCTAGATATAATATGGCACTTATGCCATGCTTCTGATACATAAAATGACCTGGACTGTCCCTAGGCGGGACAGGAACGGCTTCTTCTAACAGACCTTTTCTAGTTCTTAACTGACGTAGTCTGGAAAATAACGGCATGACTGAACTGTTAATCTAGACACAATACAATACACAATGAACACGATAATTACTCCACATTCATACCACGACATTAAAATACATGAAGAACATTTAAAATATCAGTTCGAACAGAATACTACCTGGAATACTGAAAACAGAATACATGAATTTCTCGAGAACAGAACTGACTAGAACAGAAACTAGATGCACTGCTGAAACAGTACGAAACTTACCGGTCTCATAAAGAGACACGTCAGGACCCGCATCCACCGAAGTGGACACTTCGTTTTGGGTCTGTGTACCACCAACCCACGGACCAGAGTCAATTAGATTGACCCTGTCTAGATACTACCCCAGCAATGGTACTCACCGGGCAGCAAGAACGGAAGGCCTCGGACTGGACTGGACTGCTTCGACGCCGGACGGACGAACTTCGGACTTCTGTTACGGGTGGGCCTCCGGATACCTCGGACCTTGGACTCTCGGCTTGGGCTCTGGTCGGGACTCGCCGCGTTCCTCCACCGCCTCGTCTGGATGCTGGACCGCCACCTCCGTCTCCTCCGTGGGCCTGAGGGATACTTGAAGCAGAAATATCTGCACGTGCACGGTATGGTTCCGTCACGGCTGCAGAGGGTCAGGGGGCCGGCGTGGCTTCACCGGCGCGTGGGGAAAGGGCAAGTCCCTATTCGGGCGCCATTATGTGGTATATAAATAAATAATACCGGATCTAGGTTTTACTGGACATAGTAATAACAGATAGCTCAATAAATAAGAGTCAAGATTCGAGGTAGTAGGAGTTTGCAGGTTTAATACAGCATAAGGACAGGAACAGGACAACCTGCACAGGAATAGGATGACAGGGCCCTGCAGGGGGGACAGGGTCAGAATCGGCGTAACATTTAATAACAGTGCACAAATATATATACTAAAACAGTTACATTACAATGAATTACAGTAGGCGGAGCAGTGGGTGTGGTCAATAGCAGTCGCGAAAGATAAGGGTGAAAATGGGTGTAACAGGGGCGTACACATAGACATGTGATGCAAACGTAACAGAATATGTCATAAATGGGGCGGAAACATGGAGGGGCTACCTAAGGAGCCGGGACCTCTAACCTAATGGTGCGCGCAAACTGACAATGACGTGTTACTAGGAGAAGCTGGGGGCCATGAACTCTGTGCTAGGAGCAGAGACTGAAGTCTGGAGAGTCAGGGCGACATGTACCTAAACCCTATCTAGTATCTGATGTTTAGAGGACATGTTGATATAAACTAAGAGTCAGGAGGGGAGAGGCTAACGGACTCTAAGACTGGAGCATGCATTATTCTACATGTAGTGCGTGATGAAGAATATGAAATGACCATTAAATGCAGTATTTCTCTTACATGGAGACGTAAAGGCTAGACAATGACGGAAACTATTGATGCTATTCAGTAGCTTAGGAATGCAGAGAAGGAGGGCTGGACTGATAACTAGAATCATAACATACTCTTGGCAGACTCAGAGGCAGAGCCAGGCTGAGCCGGGCACTGTGAGGCAGGAAGTAAGTGAAGGGTCGAGGATACAGGTGGGGGCTGTATCGCTCCTCAGCGAGGACTCAAAAGACAGGAGCTGAATCTGGTGTCCGGGCCCTTTTGAGGCCTAGAAACGGGGACTTTACAATGAAATAACGTGCACACTGAGAAACGTGGCAACGTAACTTTACATAGGCCTGATACTCGTAGCTTTCACGAGAACTGGAAACTGGCATACTAGTGATGGACACAACTGTAATTGCGTCTTTAATCAAACATGGGGGATACATATGCATATTTAATCATGCACACATAACATAAGATGGAGGACACGTAGGGACACAGAACATGGCAAAATTTACTTTTCCACAGTGCGGAGGGCGGACAGGTAAGAGCCAGGCAGCACTTCCGGTTCTGCCGGAGCTGAGGTTAGCGCTCTAGTGGCTACCTCACTCCGGGCTATTTAGACCGGCCTGACCCTCGGGCACACGCGGTAGGGAGACGGTGGCAGTGTCTCCCGGACCCGCTGCTGTACCTGTGAGTTTCCTGTGATCTCTATCATCCATGCGAGGGCTGCGAGAAGCAATAGCGGACTGATTTTAAAAGTCAACATTTCTTTTTAATTAGGACAGTTTTACTTGTCCCACTGATACTTGCATTCTCTCCCTGCAATCGACTGCCTGTGCTCGATATTGGAGCCTGCCCGCCTCGTTCCGACTCGGCAACCAGTGCCGTTGTGCGGAGGGCGGACAGGTAAGAGCCAGGCAGCACTTCCGGTTCTGCCGGAGCTGAGGTTAGCGCTCTAGTGGCTACCTCACTCCGGGCTATTTAGACCGGCCTGACCCTCGGGCACACACGGTAGGGAGACGGTGGCAGTGTCTCCCGGACCCGCTGCTGTACCTGTGAGTTTCCTGTGATCTCTATCATCCATGCGAGGGCTGCGAGAAGCAATAGCGGACTGATTTTAAAAGTCAAAATTTCTTTTTAATTAGGACAGTTTTACTTGTCCCACTGATACTTGCATTCTCTCCCTGCAATCGACTGCCTGTGCTCGATATTGGAGCCTGCCCGCCTCGTTCCGACTCGGCAACCAGTGCCGTTGTGCGGAGGGCGGACAGGTAAGAGCCAGGCAGCACTTCCGGTTCTGCCGGAGCTGAGGTTAGCGCTCTAGTGGCTATCTCACTCCGGGTTATTTAGCTACGCCCCTCCCTAAGCGCGCAGCGGTTGCGCGCAGGGGGCGCCTTCGAGCGCGCCTAAGAAGCGCCGAAGAAAAGCCCGTCTGCGCCCGTCCGCGACAGGACGGGGCGCGGGGCGATGGACTCTGACACTGCTCAACGAGCCTCTACTGGTAAGGGTAACCACACAATTACCTACTCTGGCCAAACGCTATTGAGCTTCAGACCATCTACGCATTGTAACACCAAAATTCCATGGCACCGTGTAGAGGGAGGCTTTTCTTGTCTACAATGTCGGCGTCTCTCTAAAAATAGCACTCCTCCTTCCGACCCAAATACCCTCCCACAGGGCCTGAAGAGCTTCCTTTTAAATGTGCGATCACTACCCAAACACCAACATCAGGTTTGGGATTTAATTCACACCACCCAGCCGGACATTTGTTTTCTCGTTGAAACATGGTTAAAACCCCATACAGTTACAGCCATAGCAATGGGGATTCCTTCCGGATACAAGATCAAACATTTAGATAGAGAAATTAAAACAGGAGGTGGCCTGGCAATTATACATAAGGACTACATACAACTTACCATCAGAGAACAACATATACACTCACAGCTAGAAATCATGATTTTTAAAATCATTCTAACCAACCACAATACCTGGAAAGGCGCTTTGGTCTACCGGCCCCCGGGACCAAACCCGAATTTTGCGCTTACCCTCCAGGAAATTCTAGCCCCCCATCTTAAATCCAAAGAAGATTTTCTTCTCTTGGGTGATTTTAACACGCATGTAGATCTGCCAACACTGTCTGAATCCACTGCTTTGATCACAGACCTTTTTAACCTAGGTCTAGAACTACAAAACCATGAACCTACCCATAAAGGAGGACATATGCTTGATCTACTTTTCTGCAACTGTGCCAAAGTAATCTGTTCCCCGGCAAAAGAAATATCATGGACAGATCACTCCATGTTAGAATTTGTATTACTGACTCCAACAAGACCTGTTAAAAGTGCTCCTCTTCTCCCTATTTGGCGACGACAATGGCATAAAGTCACTGCCAACAAAATCCAGGAAATCTGGACAAGTCCTGATATTCTAGCAACAGACACAGCAGATATGGCCTTAGCTAAGCTCAATGTCTCCATTAAGCAAGCCATTGATATCGTAGCTCCTCTAAAAAGGCATAAGCAATATCCTGTGTCTAAACAAGAAAGTTGGTATACCTATGAACTGAGAGCAGAAAAACAAAAATGCAGACGAGCTGAGAAGGCATGGAGGAAAAGGAAAACCGAGAATAGTAGAGCAGTTTTCCTAGATGCCCAATCAGAGTACTACAAAAATATAAAGTTAGCTAGGAAACAACACTTATCGCAACAGATAGCACAAGCAGGCAACTGCTCTAAGGAGCTCTTTAATATTCTGCAAAATTTTATCAAACCGACTGCATGTGAGAGCTCAGACGACTTCTCACAAGATCTATGCGATGAAGTCTCTCTATTCTTTGAGGATAAAATAAACACTATTTACGAAAGAATAGTAGCAGCCAATAATATTACAAATAAGACCAATAAATGCCCTCCTCAGACCCCGGCAATAAACAATAAACCTCCTCTGATATCCTTCCCTCCGATTGATATCACAGAGCTCCTTTCCCTCTGCAGTCATATTAAATCAGGGTCTCCCAACGACCTCATTCCTGCCAAAATGGTTGGCCCTATGATTTCTCTCCTGGGACCCCCCATATTGGAAGTGATTAATACCTCCCTAATGAAAAGCCAGGTCCCAGCAGACTGGAAAAAAGCGGTGGTGAACCCGACAAGAAAAAAAGCATCATCCCCATGGTCAGACCTCTCCAACTTACGACCTATCTCTCTCCTACCCTACGTAGGCAAGGTTACGGAAAGGCACGTGAACACCTATCTCTCTCAACATCTTGAAGCGACGGAAGGCCTGGACTATTCACAATCTGGGTTCAGGCCAAACCACAGCACAGAGTCAGCCCTTCAAACAGTGACCAATAACATCAAAATGGCACTGGATGACGGCAGCTCTATGATTCTGGTGCTGCTGGATCTCTCCGCCGCTTTTGATACGGTGTCTCACACAGTGCTTCTCAACCGCCTAAGGGAGGTAGGCGTGGAGGGAGGGGCTCTGGCATGGATGGAGAGCTTTTTGTCTGGTCGATTCCAAGAAGTTAGACTGGGCTCCCATAAATCCATTCATAGGGAGCTCAACAAGGGAGTGCCACAAGGCTCTTGTTTAAGCCCCACACTTTTCAACGTATATGTGGCCCCCCTAGCCAACTTAGCAAGATCCTTCGGGTTCACCCCGGTGTCGTACGCTGACGACACCCAACTCCTTTTTCCCTTCAAAAACCTTACACCTGCAATAAAAAGATCTTTTGCAGATGGCATGAGAGCCATTGCAGAATGGATGTCATCTAACTGTCTGCAGTGTAACGTAGGGAAAACTGAGGTCATGCTGTTTGGACAAGCGGCAACACACTGGGCATCTGACTGGTGGCCCCAAGAGCTAGGCCCCGTTCCCACTCCCAAGAGCACGGTTAGGAACTTGGGAGTGTTACTTGATCAGCAACTTACATTCAAAGATCATGTAAATCAAGTTGCCGGTACCTGCTTTCGGGCTATCGGGATGTTAAGACGAGTCTTCCCCTACTTACCGGACCATCATAGGAAAACGCTTGTGCAGGCTCTTGTCATCAGCAGGGTGGATTACTGCAACGGTTTGCTCTCGGAGCTAACGAGGAGCAACTTAACAAACTGCAGGTAATCCAAAACACAGCAGCAAGGATTGTCCTGAACGCTCCACCAAGGACTCCCTCCTGTCCCCTACTGATTAGACTCCACTGGCTTCCAGTGAGGAAACGAGTCCAGTTTAAAACTCTATGTACCATCCACAAGAGTATGATGGGGGAAGGCCCTAAATATCTGACTGAAATCTTTCAGCCCTACATCCCTGGGCGTTCTCTGCGCTCCAGTAATCAGCAATTATTGCAGGTACCCAGAGTAAAAAAGACCAGACAAGGTGGCCGCGTGCTGGCCCATGCTGGACCAGTACTCTGGAACTCTCTGCCCCCAGAATTAAGGTCACTCACCAGTCGCCTGATTTTCCCGAAAACTTTAAAAACATACTTGTATCCCAGTAATTAATGCCTCTCTTGTCTACATCCCACCTCTGGACATACCATTATAAGAACACTCCCTTGCAGCAACAGCGCGGAGATACCCCTTCAGGGGTCTATTCTGGCGCTCTACAAGAATATAAATAAATAAATAAATAAATAAATAAAAACTAATACATAGAATTTTCGTCCTACTCAGTTAAGGCGGATATTTTATCCTTTAACCCACTCCAGATGTCTATTGGAGTATTTTATGGGAAAAAGGGGTCTCTGTGAAAAGCACGACTGAGTTATTCTAGTATCTAGCATTAAATCAGTGCCTTACCAAACTTTGGGTGCCATGTAGTGTAGTTCCTATATTCCCAATAGGCTCTGCGCATTGGAATAATATATCCTATAGAACTGACGTAGGACTTAGGTCGACTAGGTCTCTATTGAATATATTAGACTTAATTGTGAGTGCCAGCTAGCTCAGAGGTCACTAGAAACTTTCTCGAATTCATAAGAAGGGATTAGTTTCTGACAACCGCATAAACATGACAACTTTGTTTCCCAAGAATAAACGCATATTCAGAGTCGTGGAAACAATAGATAAATATTTTACTCAGTCAATCGTGGATGCTTTGTTTCACCAGAGGTGCAGAGAAATAGAGAGACAGGCGTTTTCAATAAAAGGATTTATTGAACAGTCTTCTTTCTCATGCAGAGGAAATGAACTGCTACAATTGTAACACAGGCTGCAAAGTATAATACGTACAGCGAGAAGAGTATTATAAAATAATACTGTAAAAGCATGGTATGGTTTCTAAGCCATAAGAATACATATATAAATAACAAAAGCTAAAAGTACTCAACTGGTGCTTCTAAAATATGCCTACCACGGTGTACCTAACCTAAGTCTAGTACGAGGGAAGAAGTAAGTGAGGTGTAGCATAGGTTTAGTATTCTTTGCCAAGAATCTATTCAAGATTTCTCTTAGGGTCTAATCTGCTCCGTATCTTGGTTTTAGAATGAAGGAGGTCTGGTATCTCTTGTCTTTCAGGACTCGATTTCCCAACACCCCGCAAGGGGAGCTTGGAAACACTGGAGCTGGATTTCTCGGCGAGAGAAAAGAGAGCGTCTCTCTCAGTGCGTCAGCTGGAGGGTCGGCTTCATTCGGCACTTGCTGTGGCGAGCTGCGTCGGGCAAGTAGATAGTCGAACTGCTCCAAACCACCGTGGGTTTGCTAGGGCAAGTGAAGGCATATTTATACCTTGAAGGTGCCTGGTTTGACGTAAAGTCGGACATAATAACGTCATCAAAGAACCCAAGGGAATGGCAGTTCTTTGACAACTCCATGAGTTCTTGGACAAATCAATATTCAAGCAAGGGAAGGTCCCTGTCTGCTCTAAGACGATTTTCCAAGAAATTGTTGTGGCTTTTCGGAACTAGTGGAAGTATCCATGCCTGTATTTAGACTATGTCTAAATATGGTTATGATTTCTATGCCTATATAATGGCAAGGTGAATTGTACCTATATAAGGGCATGAATCAGGAAAATTACGCTCGGGTCCTAAAACGCTATACAACAGGAGGAGGTCAAGGGGTTGGGCAAGGGGTGGGTTTAGGGGAGTATAAAGGTGCAGGAGGGGAGGCGCCAGCCTCTTCCTTCACCTGGCATCATCGGGGAGTGTTTATGAAAAGTTAGTCTACCCACCCACCCTCCAAGTCATAGGGGAAGGGTTGCTGGTGATGTTGGTGTACCAGGTTGTAGAGGGGGGGGTGGTAGTACTTTGGAGGGGTGGTAAGTCACATACGGGCGCATCCACCCCTGGGGGGGGTAAACAGGTGACTGATTGTGGGGTGCGGGATGCAAGAGAGCGACAGCAGGAAATTTAAGAGAGGATGTTGGAGGAAAGTGAAGCGGAGAATGGGGAGATGGTGGAGGTCGCAGAGTGAAAGGGGAGGGGCGCAACAGGTGTGGTGGTTTGAAGATGGAAGGGATGAATGAAGGGGAAGATAATGGAAAATGTTATAGTAACATTTATGTTTTGGTTAATAATGTTAACTGTTACAACCTTGTCGTAATAAATAGCCTTTTATGCTTCAAGTAATCAATCAATCAATCAATCATAGGCATTTATAGAGCGCTCTACTTACCCGGAGGGTCTCAAGGCGCTAGGGGGGGGGGGGGGGGGTGCTGCTACTGCCCGAACAGCCAGGTCTTGAGCTTCTTCCTGAAGGCGAGGTGGTCTTTGGTCAGGCGCAGGTCGGGAGGGAGGGAGTTCCAGGTCTTGGCGGCCAGGTAGGAGAAGGACCTTCCTCCTGTTGTCGTTCTTCGGATGCGGGGGACGGCGGCGAGGGCGTGACTGGCTGATCGGAGGTGTCGTTTGGGAGCGTAGAAGTTGATGCGGTTGTTGAGGTAGCTCGGGCCTTGATCGTGAAGAGCTTTGTGTGCGTGGGTAAGGAGACGGAAGGTGATTCTCTTGTTGACCGGGAGCCAGTGCAGGTCTCTTAGGTGTCCGGAGATGTGGCTGTGTCGTGGGATGTCGAGGATGAGTCTGGCTGAGGCGTTCTGGATCAGTTGGAGTCTCTTCTGGAGCTTGGCGGTGGTTCCGGCGTAGAGGGCGTTGCCGTAGTCCAGTCGGCTAGTGACGAGTGCCTGGGTGACAGTCTTCCTGGTCTCGGTGGGGATCCACCGGAAGATCTTCCGTAGCATGCGCAGGGTGTTGAAGCATGACGAGGAGACGGCGTTGACTTGCTTGGTCATGGAGAGGGAGGAGTCCAGGATGAAGCCCAGGTTGCGTGCGTGGTCTGTCGGTTTGGGTGCGGTGCCCAGGGCGGGGGGCCACCAGGAGTCGTCCCAGGCGGAGGGCGAGGAGCCCAGGATGAGGACTTCCGTCTTGTCCGAGTTCAGCTTCAGGCGGCTGGTCGACATCCACTCGGCTACCTCTTTCATTCCTTCGTGAAGGTTGGCTCTGGCGGCGGCGGGGTTGTTGGTCAGGGAGAGGATCAGCTGGGTATCGTCGGCGTAGGAGATGATGTTGAGGTTGTGCTGGCGTGCGATGGCCGCGAGGGGGCTCATGTAGACGTTGAAGAGGGTTGGGCTCAGCGAGGATCCTTGAGGGACGCCGCAGATGACTTCGGTGGCCTCTGACTTGTACGGTGGTAGACGGACTCTCTGTGTTCTTCCGTCGAGGAAGGAGATGATCCATTCCAGCGCCTTCTCCTGGATTCCGACGTTGCTGAGGCGATGCACTAGGGTGCGGTGGCAGATGGTGTCGAAGGCCGCGGAGAGGTCTAGTAGGATGAGGGCCGCTGTTTCTCCGTTGTCCATCAGGGTTCGGATGTCATCGGTGGCCGCGATGAGGGCGGTCTCGGTGCTGTGGTTGGCTCGGAAGCCAGACTGTGAGGGGTCGAGGGATCCGTTCGTCTCGAGGAAGGCGGCCAGCTGCTTGTTGACGGTCTTCTCGATGACTTTGGCTGGGAACGGGAGCAGCGAGATGGGGCGGTAATTCTTGAGTTCGGTGGGGTCCGCTGTTGGTTTCTTGAGTAGAGCGCTGAGTTCGGCATGCTTCCAGCTCTCAGGGAAGGTGGCGGTGGTGAAGGAGGTGTTGATGATGTCCCGCAGGTGGGGTGCGATGACAGCGTCGGCCTTGTTGAAGACGTGGTGAGGGCAGGGGTCGGTCGGAGATCCGGAGTGGATGGAGTTCATCATGCGGACGGTTTCTTCGGTGCAGATCGGAGTCCAGGCGCGGAGGGTGGTGGTGGGGGGCGGTGGTTCGGTTGAGTTGGACGTGGCGTTCGTCGGTTGGGTGTTGAAGCTGTTGTGTATGTCCGCGATCTTGTTGTGAAAGTAGGAGGCAAGGGAGTTGCAGAGTTCTTGCGATGGGGTGATGTCGTTGTTTCCGGCGTTGGGGTTGGAGAGCTCTTTCACGATGTTGAAGAGTTCCTTGCTGTTGTGTGCGTTGTTATCCAGCCGGTCCTTGAATGCGGTTTTCTTGGTGTCGCGGATCAGTTGGTGATGCTTCCGGGTGGCAAGCTTGAGGGTGGTCATGTTGTCCGGTGTTGGCTCCCTTCTCCAGGCTTTCTCGAGGGCTCGGCAGTTCTTCTTGGAGCTCTTGAGTTCGTCGGTGAACCACGGGGCCTTCTTGCTGCCGGGTCTGCTGGGCGGGGTCCTCAGTGGGGCGAGTTTGTCCGCGCAGTTGCTGATCCACTTCGTGAGGTTGTTGGCGGCCTGGCTGGGGTTCGCTGAGCTGGCGGGAGGGTGCTGGCTCAGGGAAGCGGCGAGCTGGTCGGCTGTGATCTTGCTCCAGCTTCTGCGGGCGACCTGTTGCTGGTGGTGGTGGGTCGTCGTTCTTCTGAAGGTGAAGTGGACGCAGCTGTGGTCCGTCCAGTGGAGTCCTGTGGCGTGGCTGAAGGCGATGTCTTTGCTGGATGAGAAGACGGCGTCGAGTGTGTGTCCGGCGAGGTGGGTGGGGGTGGTCACCAGCTGCTTGAGTCCGAGGTTGGCGAGGTTGTCGAGCAGGGTGGTGGTGTTGCGGTCGTTGTTGTTCTCCAGGTGGAAGTTGAGGTCCCCCAGGAGGATGTAGTCAGTGGAGGGGAGGGCATGCGGGCTGACGAAGTCGGCAATGTCCTCGCTGAATTGGGTGCGTGGTCCCGGGGGTCGGTAGATCAGGGTGCCTCTGAGGGTGGTCTTCGGGTCGGTGTGGATCTGGAAGTGTAGGTGTCAGGAGTAGTCAGGATGTCGTCTGTGTAGGTCGTGATGCGGATGGTGTCCCTGTGGATGATGGCGATGCCTCCTCCTGTCTGGTTGGCGGTGCGGTCCCTCCGGGTGATCTTGTAGCCCTCTGGGATGGCGATGGCGATGTCGGGCGCTGAGGAGGCGTTCATCCAGGTCTCCGTGAGGAAGGCGACGTCAGGGGCTGTGGTGTCGAGGAGGTTCCAGAGTTCGATGGCGTGTCTGTGGACTGAGCGGGTGTTGAGCAGGATGCACTTGAGGTGGTTGCTGCTGATGTTCGTCATGGCGGGTGCTGGTGCGAGGCAGGTCCGGATGCAGATGAACTTGCAGGCGGTACAGCAGAAGGGTCCGTGGGTGCGTCTCGGGGTGGCTCGGTAGCATCCAGGGGTTCGGCCGGCGTTGAGTGCGTTGAGGGTGGCGGCGTCGTACGTCCGGCGGGTGGGCTGGGAGCTGCGGGGGCCAGGGGTCCTGGCACTGGGCGCGGTCCAGGCGCGGACGGGCGCAGACGGGCTTACCTTTGGCGCACCTTCGGCGCTCAATCGGTGCTTCCGCTGCGCGCGTCCGCTGCGCGGTCGCTGAGGGGGCGTCATAAGAAGGGATCCGTGAGGGCGGGTCAGCTGTGAGGCGGGGAGCGCGTTGTCCTATCAGCAGGCGGGGGGCGGGGTCGCGGCAAAAACCGGCGCGAAAATCGAGTCGGGCGGCCCTGCGGCGGCTGGGGTGCCGGGCTGGATCGGCGATCGAGGCGGGCGGCCCTGCGGCGGCTGGGGCGCCGGGCTGGAGTGGCGTCAGCAGGCAGCAGGCAGGCAGCAGGTAGGAGGCAGGTAGCAGGCGGGGAGCGTGGGGGCAACCAGGCCGAGGGCACAGTGGTCGCTGCAGAAAGGAGGTCGGGGTCCCCTTAAGAAGGGATCCGTGAGGGCGGGTCAGCTGTGAGGCGGGGAGCGCGTTGTCCTATCAGCAGGCGGGGGGGCGGGGTCGCGGCAAAAACCGGCGCGAAAATCGAGTCAGGCGGCCCTGCGGCGGCTGGGGCGCCGGGCTGGATCGGCGATCGAGGCGGGCGGCCCTGCGGCGGCTGGGGCGCCGGGCTGGAGTGGCGTCAGCAGGCAGCAGGCAGGCAGCAGGTAGGAGGCAGGTAGCAGGCGGGGAGCGTGGGGGCAACCAGGCCGAGGGCACAGTGGTCGCTGCAGAAAGGAGGTCGGGGTCCCCTTAAGAAGGGATCCGTGAGGGCGGGTCAGCTGTGAGGCGGGGAGCGCGTTGTCCTATCAGCAGGCGGGGGGGCGGGGTCACGGCAAAAACCGGCGCGAAAATCGAGTTGGGCGGCGGCTGGGGCGCCGGGCTGGATCGACGATCGAGGCGGGCGGCCCTGCGGCGGCTGGGGCGCCGGGCTGGAGTGGCGTCAGCAGGCAGCAGGCAGGCAGCAGGTAGGAGGCAGGTAGCAGGCGGGGAGCGTGGGGGCAACCAGGCCGAGGGCACAGTGGTCGCTGCAGAAAGGAGGTCGGGGTCCCCTTAAGAAGGGATCCGTGAGGGCGGGTCAGCTGTGAGGCGGGGAGCGCGTTGTCCTATCAGCAGGCGGGGGGCGGGGTCGCGGCAAAAACCGGCGCGAAAATCGAGTCGGGCGGCGGCTGGGGCGCCGGGCTGGATCGGCGATCGAGGCGGGCGGCCCTGCGGCGGCTGGGGCGCCGGGCTGGAGTGGCGGCAGCAGGCAGGCAGCAGGTAGGAGGCAGGTAGCAGGCGGGGAGCGTGGGGGCAACCAGGCCGAGGGCACAGTGGTCCCAGCTTGGAGTGTAGTTATTGAGCAAGGCACACAAACAAAGGGGGTTTGTCTACAGCAGCAGTTACAGGGCAGCTTCTTTTTTTCATCTTGACAGACTTGATGGAAAATTCCGAGAGCCTATTTGACAGCACACAGGCTGAATCTCCATTACTGCCTCTTAATAAACCGGAACCAGAACACTTGTTTTCATGTAATATCTGCTGCCAGGGCCCAGCTCTCCGTGGTGAATGATGGGACATGGTTCTTCTCTGCGACAGAAATTCATAAAAATCATGCCTTTGTAAGGTTGTTGTTGTGATTATGCCCTTACAAGAGGAATAACTGCTTCCTTGTATTCAGGCACCAGCTGTGCATCTACGCTTTCCATCCACAGTAATTATGAAACCTGTTCTTCGTTCCGGCTAGGGACTGCTTAGGTGTTAGGCATACCTCATGCACAATACAGAGATACAGAGAGTAATAGGCCCGTTCTTTTCAGCCATTGGCAGTTTTACCCGTCATTCAGGAAGTATGCAGTATTTTCTCCTCACAGGCATTTCATTGGTGCATTCGGTGAAGGGGTTTATATATTTTGAGGTATACTTCATACTTTAATGTGCTGTGGTCTTTCCTCTTGCAGCAGGATCAAGGCATGCTCTGGCGCGATATCGTAGGGACACAACCCTAAGGGAGCGCAGGCCAAACAGTGGCATTAACAAGAAGGTGAGGCGGTGCGTGCTCAAACAAAATAAAAAAAATCTTAAAATAAATGGACGCTCTCAAATATGAACTTAAAATATAAGACAACACTTATC
Source organism: Lissotriton helveticus (assembly GCF_964261635.1). Classification (NCBI taxonomy): domain Eukaryota; kingdom Metazoa; phylum Chordata; class Amphibia; order Caudata; family Salamandridae; genus Lissotriton; species Lissotriton helveticus. The sequence continues at coordinate 598,209,620 of NC_136073.1, read as the reverse complement.
TGACAACATGACCTCCTGCTCCGGAAATCATTGCGCTTCAGATTGTCCATCAGGAAACTCCCTTGACCAATCAGTGCGCTGCTCTCACCAGCTAAGAGCAGCGCCCTGACTGGAGGAAGCGGCCTCACTCTGCGCTCCACAGTGCTCTAGAGGCCTGCACTTACTCTAACCCAGATGTCTTAGGACAGCTGGCTTAGAGGTTTCGAAGCGCGCATGTCTGGCTGGCTGGTCAGAAAAACATGCGCACTTTGAAAAGTGCATATACAGCCCGCCATCCTCCCAGTCCCTGCACGCTTGTTCAGGACTGGAGGATGTCAGGATGAAAAATGAAATGGTAATGATTAGGGCTCCTGGTTTTATGGTATTTATTGTTTTGTTATCTCCGTCTGTATTTCTCCATATTTATTTTTTGTCAACTTTATCTGTATTTATCCATATTTATTATTGGTTTTATGAAAAAAGTAAAGCTGAAACTGGTATATTTCCACAGTTATTTACCTAATAAATATGCAGTTATGCTTGATTGTCTGCCAGGTTTCAGTGATATGAACACTCGCAGAAGATAAATCAATGCACTTATATGAAAATATGCACAGTTCAGTATCAGCCTTGTGCACAACTACTGCTATTTAAGCCTCGTTACTAAAATTACTTTCTGTTTTTAACTCCCTTACCTATCAATCCACACAGTTTTTGGCCTGGCAGTCATGGCAAAGTGTATTGAGAATAACTTAAAAAGCACCCAATTTCCATTTTTATCCGCATTTAAAACTAAATACAGTCAAGAAAATATATGGTTTTCGGTCTGTATTTATCTATAAAAATCAGTAAAAACGGAAAACAGGGAGCCTTAGTAATGATGAATTACCATTCTATTTTTCCGCTCAGGGGCAATTAAGTGGGGAAAGCTCCTCCTCTCCAATGAAAGAGCCGTCCCTGAGGCCAAACTCTGCTAACGGTCTAAGGGTCCCAGAAGCACAGTGTGGCTGAGTAGCTTGTTTCTTCGCCCCTGTCGGCACAACCGTCATCATAATGTACCTGGCTGAACTGAGGTGGACAAGCCACTAAAGGCTTGAGCTATGCTCGAGTCAGATGTCAAGCATTGGCTTAAGTCGAGATCCTCCGGGAGCCCTGAGTAAAAAATGAGCTGAGCTTTAAAGTGGCTTGTCTCTTCTGCTTCCCTTGCCTCCCCTTGTAACAGGGCTGGCTTTAGCACTGGTGCGCCCAGTGCAACATACTGTTTTGGCGCCAAATCTCCTCCTCCCCTAATATGACCTCTTCCTCGGATTACATCAGTACTGCCCTGCAAAAGTGCCCCTCATCTCTCCATTGACCCTCTCTCAAATACATTTCAATTGTTTAAAGCGCTGGTAAAGGCTGGCTTTACTAATCCACTCAGCTATCAACATAAAATACGGATCTGTTCTTTGCAGCATGCATATTAACCATCTGCACTACTTCATGGCTAGACAAAACTCTGATCGCTCTCTCTAGCAGGAATTAATCACAAGAGTTATCATGACATTTTTATTGCTGCCTGAAAGCTGGACACACAAGGAACTCTGCAGCAGGTGCTTTTAAATCGTACTGTTGTACACCGCACCCCCCTGAGGTGGGTCAATGCTCCCCTCCAGATCAGCACTCATTGCATCCACACCAGTTGCACCACCTTAAAGCCTGCCCTGCCTTGCAACATTGTCCGAAAGCTCACTGGAGTCTGCTACAACCCTGCTTATTGCTCCTCAGACTCAAAAGGATGATTGTGCCTCGTTGAAAACTTCGAAAGCAAGCATTCTAGTTAGGCGGCCACTACGCCACCTTAAGGTGATCAAATTGCTTTTCAATCACTCCAATTGCTTGATTCCGGTCCAGGGAAGACATGGCTTGGCTGTTCGGGGTGGACTGTTCCCATGAGGCACAGTGCCAAGACTGATTTGCATATGGCGATGTCTGAATTGGGGTGGCTTGGTGAGCAAAATAACGATGGATTAAACCCAGATCTGTGACTGGCGGGTGAATGTTTTGCCATTGTGCAACATTCCGTCCATCACCTTGTTTGTTTTGCTGTACACCCTATGTGGGAAGGGTATGCCCAGACGTGGGACCCGTGCTCACTACGCCACTGGAGTCAAGCTATCCTGGCTGAAGACGGCTGATAGCCAGAAACAGGTTCTAGGAGGCTTGATTCCGGTCCAGGGAAGACATGGCTTGGGTGTTCGGGCTGGACTGTTCCCATGAGGCACAGGGCCAAGACTGATTTGCATATGGCCATATCTGAACTGGGGTGGCTTGGTGAGCAAAATAACGATGGATTAAACCCAGATCTGTGACAGGGGGTGAATGTTTTGCCATTGTGCAACATTCCGTCCATCACCTTGTTTGTTTTACAATCACACCAAAGCAGGGCTTTATTTGTAATTGAATGAGCGCTGGTGCCCAAAGCTCTGCTCAGAAACCCGTGGGCATTGCCTTTAAACCTTGACCCACAGAATACCAAGGCCGATAGGCTTGCATCGACTTCATGGCCCTTCTATCCACTACCACACTCATCCTGCCTTGTTATCTTCCTCTTGTGGGTACCTGCTTTCTCTCTATGTGACTTTTTTTAGTTATTCTCTTCCTCCTGCTTTCCCATTTGTGTGTTTTCCCTTCTCCTGCTTACGGTCAATGTGTGATGAAGAAAAATAAGATCTGGTACCAAAAAATGAGTGCCAGTGGACTTCACCAGAAACGGCCAGCTCAAATTAAGCCCTGTACTCAAGGCGTGTGCTTGCGTGTGCTTTAAAGTGTTGGTATTTTTATAGGGGTAATCAAAATGCAAGCAGCATGCAGCACTGTCCCGCTGCTATTATACAGTACCCATACTGGCCCCTCAATAGTGTGCGCTTTTGGAATACAAGGTAGTGTGACAAGGCACATTTTAGTCTACCCTTTATTCAGCGACTGCATTACATGGGGTCTGAGCATAGAAGAGGCTAGAAGGTTGGGAGAGGTGTGGCGCCGCGGCCAGGGCGACTGACGCTGGAATCTGGGGACCACGGTTTGATCCCCGGCTCCGGCGGCAGGTTAGCCCAGCACCATGTGACTCTGGGCAATAGCTCGCTTAATCTTCCCGACGGCCCCCAGCGCCTAGAGACCCTTACGGGTGATTGTGCGCTTTACAAATGTGGACTTTAAGGTGCCTGGGGATTCTTTTCTCTTTATTCAATGCATTCTTTAAAGAATATATACATGAATTTATTTCCATAGTCTAGTGTGCTTGTCTAATGGGTAATGGTGGGCCGCTTTGTCTTCCTATCCTTTTTACTTGCCATCATTAAGGTGTTGAGCACCTCATAAAAGTGGTGTTTTTGTTATGACAGGGAAAGCTGTGGAATTACATAAAGTAAAGAGGGTTGCTTTTCCTTAGGCTTAACATTGTGTTTTCCCGTGATTAACCGTTGGCCTGTTGTTGTGTCATTCACATTTTGCTTCTGCCCACCACAGCATACAGTTTGGAGCAATGGGTCTTCCTTCTTCAGCCACTGGCTTGTTTCACTTTGAGTGGATGCATTTTGCTCTTACACATAGAGCACATCCATACTCACTGTAGTATCAGCTCCTGTCTCCTGATAATGCTGATGTAAATTCCTTTTGGAGAGGCCTTTGTTTATATGACTGCTGCTATTTCACTGCTTGCCAGATTTTGTCCAAATCAAATTTCTCTTTATGAAGTTAACCTCTTTTTATAATGCACTAAATGAAGTGCATTTATAACTACATTGCTGTTTGTTATACTGGAATGTATTTTAATTGAGAACTACAGCTATAGTTGTGAGCCAATTTAGTCTGTATGTCCTTCTTGCATGCCTTTCTAGTTTGCTTTCAGTGCTCTTATGTGTTGTGGCTACATAGGCATTTAACTGATATATTACTCACTGATGGTGTGGTATCCATCCATCCATCCATCTTTGCAAGCCTGTCTGTCTGTCTTGGCAAGCCTGTCTGTTTCTCTGTCTTTGCAACCTGTCTGTCTTTGCCAGCCTGTATCTGCTTTTTCAAGCCTGCCTGTCTGTCTGTCCTTGCAATCCTTTCTATTTGTCTATCTGTCTTTTCAGGCCTCTCTATCTGTTTGTAATAAAGTTTTGCAAAACATTACAAAAAAGGCATAAGCAAGAGCAAGGTGCTAACATTGTGTTTTTAGGTCTGGTTAGTTTGCTAAACTTATGTGTATAACAAAGTTACTGATAGGGGTTTTCAGCAAAACTTCACCCATTACTCTGTTGTTGTGTTATTTGTATTTTTTTCCACCCCCAGCCCACTTCAGCCTAAGGCTTATTCCACTGTAAGTTATGACATGCTTCCCTTTCACAAAGAGCACATCCACTCACAATGTAGTTATCTTTAGTGCTACAGACTAGTATGGTAATATGTATCTTTTTGGGACCCAAAAATATTTCTGCCTTTACCCAATGTATTTTATTAGATTGGTGAGGGCTTCCCCAACAATAACGTTTTTCAAAAACCATGAAAGAACAAAACAAGAATTGCCAAAGACAATAGGCTGGTGGCCAACCCCAGACTTTTTTAGGTTGAAGCCTACCAGCCAACGCATCTGTCTGTTTGCTGAAGGCATCGTGGGGACATTCAGAAAGCTGATCTGGGAATGCATTCTGTCCATTGCTGACCATTGGCTTTGTGGTTTGTAATTTTCTTTCTCTGACTTCAATGTGTGAGAATTCATGTGAATATCTTGCTGAGTACCCTTGTAAGAGGAGAGGGTTTAGGATTTTTTTTAGCAACACACAATAAAAAAATGAGCTGTGCTGATGTTTCCAGAAATATATCGGAATTAGTACAAGTGAAGCTCAGCTTTTTGTAATTATGAAGTGTGGCGGAAACAAATATTTGAATACGATCAAAATACATCAATGCAGTAAGTGATAACAGTTGCTCACATTATTGTTTGTGTGCAGTAAAACCGTATTTCAGTGCAAATGCAATGGTCATTTCAATGGAAAATGCGTTGTCTGAAATGGTAGCTTGCTACCACACCATGCATACTCCACACTACGCCACTCCACTCTTTGCCCTTCCACCCTATGCCACCCCACATCATTCTACGCAACTTCACTCCACTCTATGACATGCCACTCCACTTTACATCTCTTCTCTTTAAGACACTCTAGGACATGCCACTCGACTCCACGCCACTCCAATCAATGCCACTCACTGCATGATGCACCACGCCACTGCACCACGCCACTCTACGCCACTCCACTCTACTTCACTCCAATCTACAACACTCCACTCCAATGCGCCCAAACTAGTCATACCCACTCTGCCATTCTCCATGCAGGCTACATTGCAGCCTGCATGGAGAACATGACCGCCCCATTAGACCCTGGCTTAGGGGAGGGAGCCTGGATGCCTGCTTCCTGTTCCTGTCAGAGGCAGGAGAGCAGGCCCGAGAAAACGCGGGACCCGGTGGAAAGGTACGTTGAATTTTTTTGTTTCTCTGTGATCCCCCACCGTGACACCCTCATAAATTACCCTGTGACCCCTTGTCCCCACACCCCCACACCCACACCCGTGAGCAATGCCGGCCGCTATTGATTGACTCAGACAGCTCGTGACAACACCCACCCACGCCGCCGGCCACACGCTTGACCCCATCTTCACCGAAAGCCCCCACGTCTCCTTCAACCACACCACCGAACCCCACTGGACCGACCACCACTGCATCCACTTCACCTTCAGGAAGCCCACCACGCATCACCGCTCTCAACAGATGACTCGGCGCTGCTGGAGCAAAGTCACCGAAGACCAGCTAACCACCACCCTCACCCAGAACCCACCAGCCGACTCCACCGATCCCAACACCGCCGCCCGCAACCTCAGACAATGGATCACGACTGTGCCAACACCATCGCCCCTCTCAAGTCATCCTCCAACAGCCACACCAGCAAGAAAGCCACCTGATTCACCGAAGACCTCCAGGCCTCCAAACGAGTGTAGGAAGGTGGATACCTGACTATGGTTACCCCAGATTTTTTGCCTTGTGTTTAGCTGGTTTTCGACTTAGTTGGCCTGGGATCCTACTAACCAGGGTCCCAGGCTATCTGCTCTCTCCTTAAAATGGACTCCATGTACCCTAGGTGCATAACTAATTGGTATTGGATCACCTTATCAGCCCCTGCACAGTGTACTATAGGTACCCAGGGCATAGGTGCATCACAGGCCTACCAGGGGCTGCAGCATATCATTTGCCACCCCTGGCTGGCCATTCAAATCGACACAACTGGCTGATCACTCAGCTGGGGCAAGGTGGTGTAATCACCCCTTGCTTAGATATAGTATACCTATATCTAAACACATATATACCTATAAGTCACTCCTATGGCAGGCCTTAACAATCCTGGAGGCAGAGTGCTTGGTTTTATGTGAGATGGTGCTCTAGCATGAGCTGAGCCTGTCTGCAGCTTTCGGAACCATTTCCTTATAGCTGTTCCAGGATATTACCATACCATATACTCTTAAGTGCATTATAATCCTCGCAGTTATTGCTAACTTTGGTTTGGCCTTATCAAAACATGTTGTGTAAGGTGTCATACACTTTGGAATACTACCCCTTTGCCAGTTCTGGCGACGGGGGTAGCATTCCACCCTTCTAGAGGGAGATGACATGTTACTTTACTTAAAACGCGGTTAATCTTAACCAGAGCCTCAGCATCACAAAATGGATGCTGCTGCCCCGACACGAGTCTGACCTCCTGCTGCTGACCGAACCCTGGCAGGGGAGGCTTGGACAAAGAGTTTCCTGTCACAGGGAGGTGCTACACCACCCCAGACAGGAGAATATGGATTGGAGCAGGGAGGGTTGAATGAAACTAGACACTGCCTGGGGCACACAAGGTGTCCCATGCAAAATCCAGTTAAACCTGTTCTGGGGCACTCCAGCCCCAGCTCTGGCACGAAACTGGACGAAGGGAAAGGGGTGTAACCACCCCCTTCCTGGGTCCCACCCATAGGAGTGTTCTAGCAGGTAATCCAGCCCCTTGATTTGGAATAAAGGTAGGAGCTGTGCCAATGCACATCACATTATCCTGACTGAAACTTATGAAACGAAACTCTGGACCCTTCGACATCCTACTCGACGTAGAAGACTGAAGAATCTCCCTTGTGGTCAAGGATTGACCACCCTGTGCAAACAGGCACCATCCAGCGCCCAACGGTTTACTTTGTTGCAGTTCCCGCCAGAACTCGAGCAACAGAGATCAACAAGACCAGCTTCCCTTGACTCCTAACAGCTGATCCACAGTCCCAGCGAATCTGAGACCCGTGGAGGCGACGTGGAGCGTGGAGCCAGCCATCTTGGAAAAACTACAAAGTGCTGACCGTGCAGCTCCCGAGGCTCCCTCGAAGCTGTGCATTGGGGTTTGAGAAGCCCCAGCCCCGAGCAGCTTTTGCACTGAAGATTTCCCCTCCACACTCACCGAGTGCTGCGTGGGGCCCTTTTGCATTTTCCTGCTTGACGCGCTGGTCCGGTCGCTTGCCTGTTGGCTAGTGGCCCCAGTGCCGACCAACCTTTGAATTTGCTCTGCTAGTCTGGTTGCTCCACACTGGCCCTCGCTCCCCTGAAAAGTAGCAACCCCTCTGACCTTGCTGGTCCGAGAAAGAAGCGATCTTCCAATCCTGCATGGGTTGCCTTTGCCAAGGTCTGTTGACTCCGATCCGGAAACCGACACCGCCGACAGCGAGAGCCTTCGTGAGACAGCTCGTGATGTGCTCCTGGTCATCCTCGATGCCCCAGAGTTCACGTGGCAGTGGAGACAAGCTTCCCGTCAACCGCCTGATTGCGCCAGACATCGCCTGGTTCCTTCCTGGTTCCTTCCTGGTCACTGGCTAGTGACCCAGACTCTGTCCCCTCTGCTTTCAGGTACTCTACATCTTCGATCCACCCTTGGATCCAACCGGACTCTTCTCTCCTGGCCGCCTGCAGCATCTTCATCTCCAGGCTCCATAGAACTCCACGACGAAACCAGACACACTTTGGCACCTATGCACCCGCTTCCTGTGGGTGAGGTAACGATTGAACGCCGGTGCTCCTGTAGTGGTTTATACCTCTAGTGTCCTAGTTTTAAGTGACTAAGTTCTAGTCCAGTCCGAAGACTTCTAAAACAGTAACTTTTACGCACCATTGACTTTGCATTGGTGCATGTGTGTGCTTTTAGCGCTGCACCCGAATCCCACGGGCTACTCCCGTCCTAACTGCTGTTAGTCCAGTGTAGTCCCAGCGATTCCCAAGGCCTTACCACTGTTCGTAAAGTGATACTTATACCACTTTTTTGATATATGGTTTGAGTGGCCACCGGCCCTATCCATAAACGTGCAACTTTCATATGTTAAACTGTGCTTTTGTTTAAACGCTTGTGCTTCTATACTCAAAGAGTACAGGGGACTATTCTAGTAATAAATACATATATTTTTATAATATATAACTTGTGTGGTGTCCTTTCATTTGATATTACAGGATTGCATATGGTAAAACAGCTGGCTTCACATGCCCTCTTGAGTTTAGCCTGAAGGCTGCTTAGTCCATGCTACCATTAGGATAGCTTGTCTTTTAAGGTTGACTTACAACCACCACCATGAGGGATTGTTTGGACTGATACAAGGTGCCCCCAGAATTGGAGACATCATACATCAGGCCAACTTCTGACATTGGTGTGCAGCGGTTGGGATTTGAACTTGCTGTTGTCTTACCATTGCAATCTTTTTATCAAATTGAAAGATCACATTAAGTACCATAGGTACATATAAACAAAGCTTACATATTTAAGTTCTACTGAACTTAGTAGTTGTAGATCAAAAGGCTTAGCACACCCTGCCTACAACTCACTAGCAAGGTTCCAGTAGGAAAACACTTAGTGTAGGTAAGTGCATCACTTACACCTCACTAGAGTCAGGTCTGGCACAGGTGAAGCTTCCAGCTCTCTGCCTGTGGTAGGTGACCTTACCAAGGCACCTTCCAGCTATGACAAACTCAGCTACAAGGACTTGAGTGCCTTGTGCACTACAAGGAAGCTGAAAAGGGTCACAACCCTACCATTCCTACCCTGATAGCCATCCTAGAGAAGGATGATCTTGAGAAAGCTAATGCAGTTCCCTCAGGTAATTCAGGAGAAGGAGTGAACCCCCCAGATACTGAGAACACCACCCCAGAGGTAGAAGATGAGGAGGTGGACCCTGAATCAGAAGGTGATGAGTCAGATCAGGATCAAGGGGATATCCAGGTACCAATTGGGAGGCTTAACCAAACCAACTTGGACCTACATGGAAATGGAGAGGGCCAGCACCTCCCCAGATTCCATAGCAGAATACTCCCAGGCAATAGAAGGGAGAGATCTCCTTCCAGGGAATCTCACCTTTCTAGTGCCTCAAGGGAATCTCAAAGGGGAATGACTTCCCCCCAGAGAAAAGAGCATAAGGCCAGGATGAGAGCTGTCAAACTCCAGATAGAGAGGGAAGAGATAGCCCTGGCCCAAGCTAAACTTGCTTTAGCAAGGGAACAAAGACTGTGTGGGGAGATACCCACTGGTGGCAGCATCATTTCTAAAGAGAAAGACAGGTCCTATGATAATAGAAACCTGACAAAGATTGTGCCCCCCTACTAGGAAGGGGATGACATCCACAAATGGATGACTGCTCTGGAGAGAGCCTGCATGGTACAGCAGGTTCCTCAAGAACAGTGGGCAGCAATCTTATGGTACTCCTTTTCTGAGAAAGGGAGAGACAAGCTCCTCACTGTTAGACCTAGGGATGCTAAAAACTACTCTGTCCTGAAGAGTGCTCTTATCGATGGGTTTGGCCTAACCACTGAGCAATACAGGTTGTTGTTCAGAGATACCCAAAAAGCTCAGACTCAGGACTGGACTGATTATGTAGATTGTGCTACTAAGGTTGGCTACTTGGAAGCAAAGTACATGACTATACAGGATTGTATAATTTGATTATGAGGGAGCAGATCCTTAGTAATTGTCAAAACCAGCTTTTGCACCAGCACCTGGTGGACTCAGATCTGGCCTCTCCACAAGAATTGGGTAAGAGGGCAGACAAATGGGTCAGAACCAGGATTAGGCCTAAGAATCAGGGTAATGACCAAAAGAAGGATACTTCCAAGACTCCAGAGAAGGGTGGGGATAAATCTAAAGACAAGTCTCCCACAGGGCCCCAAAACTCCAAGGATGGGGGTGGGTCCCAAAACACTTCGTCTACCCAGAAGAAACCTTACTGCCATGTCTGTAAGCAGACTGGCCACTGGAAAACAGATAGCTGTTGTCCAAAGAATAGCAATAAAGAGAATATTCCTCCAAGCAAAGCTCCAACACCTCCTGTTACTGTTAGCAGTAATCCCCCAGGTGGTGGGAGCACCCCCAAGAATTCGGCTGGGTTTACTTTTGGAACACAGGTGGACTCTGGCCTAACCAGGTCCCCCTCTACAGCTACTCTTGTCTGTGAAAATGGCATGGGGTTTGCCAACTTCACTGCTTGCCCAAACACTTTGAGCAAGTACAGACAGGAGCCCCACATTAATGGTCAGAAAGTTGAGGCCTATAGAGACACAGGGGCTAGTATCACTATGGTGACTGAGAATCTAGTCCCCTCAAGGCAACTTTTACCTGGTGCCACATACCAGGTGACAAACATTGATGGAGTGCAGAAAAATCATCCCATGGCAGTGGTAAATCTCAGCTGGGGAGGTGTCACTGGCCCCAAGAGAGTGGCAGTGTCTACAAACTTGCCTGTAGATTGTCTACTGGGGAATGATTTGGAAATCTCAGCCTGGGCTGAGGTTGAACAAGAAACCCATTCTAAAATGGTAAATCTCCATGGAAAGGTTAGTGGGGCTGTGATGGCTCAGCCCAATGCTGTTCAACATCTGCATGGCACCCCTCGCCCATGTCGCCCGACAGCACGACCTCAACATCATCTCCTACGCCGACGACACCCAGCTGATCCTCTCCCTCACTAAAGACCCTCTTACCGCCAAAACCAACCTCCACGAAGGAATGAAGGACGTCGCCGAATGGATGAAGAACAGCTGACTGAAGCTGAACTCAGACAAGATGGAGGTCCTCATCCTCGCCCCCACCCCCTCAGCCTGGGACGACTCCTGGGGGCCGACGACTCTAGGAACAGCTCCAACACCGACCGACCACGCACGCAACCTAGGGGTCATTCTCGATTCCACCCTCTCCATGACTAAACAGGTCAACGTCGTCTCCTCTTCCTGCTTCAACACCCTCCGAATGCTCCGCAGGATCTTCAAGTGGATCCCCACTGAAACGGTAAAAACAGTCACTCAGGCCCTCGGCACCTGCAGGCTGGACTACGGAAATGCCCTCTACGCAGAAACGTCGGCCAAGCTCCTGAGACGGCTGCAATGCATCCAGAACACCTCGGCACGCCTGGCCCTCGACATACCCCGCCGTAGCCACATCACACCCCACCTGAGAGACCTGCACTGGCTCCCCGTCAACAAGAGGGTGACCTTCAAGCTCCTCCTCCACGCGCACAAAGCTCTGCACAACACCGGCCCAGCATTCCTCAACAGATGACTCAGCTTCTATACCCCCACCCGCCAGCTCCGCTCTGCCGGCCTCGCCCTCGCCACAGTCCATCGCATTCGAAGAACGACCGCCGGCGGCAGATTCTTTTCCCACCTCACCGCCAAGACCTGGAACACCCACCCCACCAACCTATGGCAGACCCAAGACCTACTGGCCTTCAGAAGACTCCTCAAGACCTGGCTCTTCGATCAGTAGGAGCACCCCCCTCCCCCCCCAGCGCCTTGAGACCCTCACGGGTATGTAGTGCGCTATATAAGTGACCTGATTGATTGATTGATTGAATCTGCCCCACTCCACTTTACCCCTAACTACCCTACTCCTCTCCATTCTACCACACTCTACTCCAATCTACTACACTCCACTCTAATCTACCCCACCCCACTCAATCTAATCCAATCAACCCCACCCCACTCCAATCTACCCCACTCCACCTCATATTTACTGCACACCACTCAAATCAGGCCACACTGCTGCCATCTACCCAGTCTTCCCCACTTCACTTCACTCCACTCCACTCCAATCTACTTCAATCTACCCCAGTCCACTCCAATCTACCACACTCCACTGTACCCCATTCCAATTTACTCCACTCCATTTCAATTTTCCCCATCCAATTCAAATTCCACTGCAATCTATTTAAGTCCTCTCCACTCTAAACTACCCAGCTGCACTCCAACATATCCCATTTCACCACAATCCCACAATCTACCCCACTTCACACACTCTACCCCACATTAATCTACCACAATCTACCCTACTCCTCTCTAGCACAATCTACCCCACTCCACTCTAATCTACTACACTCCAATCCACCCAATCTACCCCACTCTACTCCAATCGACCCCACTCCAACCTACCCCACCCCACTCCACCCCAATTTACCCTTCTCTAAACTACCCCTCTCTAATCTACCCCACCCCAATCTACCCCACCCCAATCTACCCCAACCCAATCTACCCAACTCCAATCTACCCCTGCCTCTTTCACTCCAATCTACCCCACTCTACCCCAGTCTACCCCAAGCTGCTCCACTCCAACCCACTGCAATCTATCCAACTGCACTCTACCCACTCCAATTCACTCTACCCCACTCCACTCAAATCTACCCCTTTCCACCCCAATCTACCCTATTCCAAACTACCCCACTTCAATCATCCCACTGCAATGTACCCCCACTCCAAAGTACCACACTACATTCAATCCACCCTATTCTAATCCATCCAATCGACCCCACACCACTTCACCATAATCTACCCCACTCCACTCCAACCCAATCCACCACACTCCACTCTTCCCCAGTCTATCTCACTCCACTCCAATATTGACTCTACTTTAATCTATCCAGTTCCACTCCACCCCAGCACACTCCAATCTACCCTGCCACTCTACTCCAATCTACCCTACTCCAATCCACCCAATCTACTCCAGTCCACTCTACCCTAATTTACCAACCTCCACCCCACTCTACTAAATCTACCCAACTCCACTTAACACTGATCTACAACATGCCACTCAAATCTGCCCCACCCCAGTCCAGACGTACCCGCTCTGCTCCACTCTAAATCACCCAAGTCCAATCTACCCCACCCCACTTCCCCCATACTACCCTACTCCAATCTATTCACTCTAAGCTACCCCAATCTACCCCACTTCATTCAATTCTATCCTACTGTAACCCACCCAATCTACCCCGCTCCACTGTACCCCAAAACACCCCACTCCACTCTACCCAAAAATATTCCACTCACTCTACCCCAATATACCCTAGTCTACCCTTCCTCTATATACCCCACTCTAGTAGACCCCACTAATCTACCCCAAACTACACCACTTCACTCTACCCCACTCGATCCCAATCTACCTCACTCCACCTCACTCCAATCTCCCCCACTCCAGTCTACCCCATTCCAATCTACCTTACTCCAATCTACCGTACTCCAATCTAACCCACTCCACCACACTCCGATCTACCCCAATTCACCCCAATCCATTCTACCCAACTTTAACCCCACTCCATGCCAATTTAGCCCACTCCACTCTATCTCCATCTACCCCATTCTACACTATCCCAATCCAATCTACCCCACTCTACTCTGTGCCACTAACTTTTAGCCATGCTGAACAGCAGCCACAATGGTGTTCAACACGGCTAAAACACTTTGCCAAAGCCAATAGCTCGTGCATAGGCAAGACCTATAGGCTTTGCCCATGCTTGTTGGCTGTAGCAATGCTTGTTATGACGTGTGACTTCAAAAGGGGTTTAGCTATTATTTCCATATCACATATAGGGGGAGAATGAATGGGAAAGGAATGTGGCAATGGTTTGTGACTACAATTGTGATTGCAAACGGTTGATGAGCTACTGACCCCCGGGTTAGGGTCGTGATTTGCGACACCTTCCCCTTTGTGAATCATGTCAGTGGTCTCCCGATGTCTTTGCAAACAGGAAACATGACTTTTAAAAGCATCAGCTGTGCCAATAAAGGGCATAGGCAGCTTTAATAAAATGTTTCCAAAGTTGGAAAGAAAATGCGAGACAGAGGCCCGCTATTGCCTGCCTGTCTCCATCCTTAAATTAGCAGCCAAGCACAGTGGGCAGCAAATTGTGACCTGCTTACAAAATCTTTATTATGCAAGTCATTTATAACCCACTGTGAATGGACAAATTGCATTCCCAATCGCAAACCAGCTGGTGTGTCTAATTGGCTAACGGGAATAACACATCTTGCTCCTGGTCCACTAATTTAGCTCATTATAGAACTGAGCAGGAAAGATTGCTTTTTGTTGTAAATGAGCGATTGAAAAAAATATTCACCGAGAGGCTAAATTGCACAATATATAACAAGGAACTATGGCCCACATGCATCAAACTGAATTGCATTCGCAAACGGTGAGAATCGCAAAATGTGGCCGTTTGCGAATGCAATTCATTGATTTGGGTTGCATTAAGCTTTTTTGCTTTTTTCGCAATTTAAGAAATCACAATTTATTTGAGATTTCCTAAATTGCGATTGCATTTAAGAAATCGCAATTTTGCGATTTCTTAAATGCAATGCCATTGGGGCATGTGTGTGTGTAAAAAGTACTTAAAGGTACATTTCATTGAAATTGCATTCTCATTTTGCGATTCCTTAATTGCGAATCGCAAAATGAGAATGCCTTCACATTCATTCCTATGGACCTCTAGGGCCATAGGAATCAATGAAAAGGGATTCCTTACTTGCGATTCGCAAATTGTGAATCGCAATTAAGGAAAATTAAGAAATCGCAAAAAATTGCGATTTGTTAATGCATAGCCGTTTGCGAATTCTTAATTGCGATACCTTAAATTTCGCAATTAAGAATTCGCAAACGGGAACTTTGATGCATGTGGCCGTATGAGCTCAAATCCCCGCCTGCTCACTTGACCAAATTATGTGATCCTGAACAATCCGTTTCTTCACAGCGTCTAATTTCCCTTCTGTCAGCAACATGCGAGCACTTTAAAGTAATTAATTTCAGTATGTGCCCCAGTGTTTTATGTGGGCCCAGTCCTGCTAGGTTTGAGACTGTGTAGTAATTAAAAACAGACATTGAAAAGTGTCACTTTCGGGCTCTATATTCATGTCTTTCAATTATGAGCAAAAACATTGATCGATTTCTAAACAAGGACCGTAAAAGACAGATAATCCATGTCAGCGATGTGGTTCCTGTTTATATTTTAGATGTTTTACTTAATCTTGTATTCCCTAAGAGTTTTAGCTGTTTCCGGGATGTTGTGTTTCCATATTTATTTTGTATAGCATCCTCCTTTTGTATAATGCATAATATGAACTGAGTTCCCTTCAGTTTCTAATAAAAGCTACGATTTAAGGGCCTGGAGTTGAGGCAGACGGCAGTGTGAGTTTCTCACAAGGCCTGTCAGAGGGTCAGAAAGGTGTTCAGAATACTTGGTCATCCAATTATTGGCCTCTCTGCAGAGCACACAGAGCAATGGTCATGTATTTTAGTTGCAAATGTGATTCTGTGCATTCTGGGACTCTATATGAAGGAGGTATACAGTTAGCAAAATATTGACAAGACGTAAGTAGAAGGTGTAGTTCTTCCAGAAAAGTGATTGTGTTGTGCGTTAGCGAAGGTGAAGTGAAAGAGATGCAACGGAGTGCATTCCATGGAGAATGAAAAGTGGCCGCCGAAGAGAAAAAAAAAGGAGTTTTAAGATATACAGATGTGAAGAGAAAAAGGGTGTACATGACTAACAACGGTGATGTGAAGAGAAAGAGGGTGTGTGTGTGTGTGTGTATTGTATTGAATTGTAATTGCATTTATATAGCTCTTCCAACCCCTGACGAGGCGTCAAAGCGCTTTTTCGGCGAGTAGCACGCTACTCCGGGACCCACAGAGGATTAGTGTTGAATTAGTATAGTGAAACATGCAAGTACATTTTAAGTGGTGGATAGGTTAGTCAGTTATTTGTATTTGCAATGATAGCAGAAGGATAGAAGAGGAAAAAAGGTTTGTATTTATATAGCGCTTGTTACCCCTGAAGGGGTGTTGATGCACACTATTCAGGAAGCCCATAATGGATTAGTGGTGAATCAATATGGTGAAATATGAAGTAATTTCATTGGTGGATATTAGTCAGTTATTTGGAGTGAGAAGGATAGCGGAGGGATAAAAGGGGAAGAAAGGTTTGCATTCATATAGCACTTGTTACCTCTGATGGGTGTTGAAGCGCTTTTCTGGCGAGTAGCACGCCACTCCGGAACCCATAAAGGATTAGTGTTGAAAATTAGTATAGCAAAATATGAAGTAATTTGAGTAGTGGATATGTTATTCAGTTATTTGAGTAGAGAAGGGTAGGTGGCGGGATAGAAGAGGGAAAGAGGCTTGTATTTATATAGCGCTTGCTACCCCTGATGGGGTTTTGAAGCGCAATTAGCACGCTACTCTGGAACCCATCGGGATTAGTGTTGAACTAGTATGGTGAAACATGAAAGTAATTTTAGTGGTGGATATGTTAGTCAGTTATTTGGATTGAGAAGGGTTGGGAAGGGGTAGAAAAGAGGGAAGAGTTTAGAAAGATTTGTTTTAAGAGATCGGTATAGTAAAAGAGGTGTCAGATGATGCAAGGAGGGGTAGAGGAGGGGAGAGTCTAGAAAGGGTTATTTTGGGGATCATAGTAGTGGTATGCGGTCTGGTATAAATGAAAGAGTGGATGTAGAGGATATATTGATAGATGTATAGGGTGAGAAATAGCCATAGGGTAGTGCAAGTGAACATAGTGGGAGTAATTGAGACATTCTGAAGACTACATAATACTTAATTCACAGTCTCACAATTTCAGAATTGAAACATTTTTAATATTAATAATTTGCAACAAATCACTGTTGTTACTCAGTTATAGTAAACAGGTAACAACCATTGGGAAAGACAATAGTCCTGGCTGGTTTTAGGTGTCTGTCTGTTGTGTTATATATCTGGTTGCAATAACAGAAAGCTCAGAAAGGAAACAAAATACCAGTTGCTTCATATGCTACGGAGCTCACAGAAATTTAATTTACATGTTTAAGTCATGCCCTTAATTACAAAGGCACGCCTCTTTTAGAGACCTCCCCATTTTTGCATCCCAATTAAAGCCCTGATGTGCCCCTACAAAAGCATAACTCATATATGCTTCTTAACACATAACATCATTGGCCATGCATGAAGTGAGCTTGCCAAACATATTTCTTGAGTCTCGTGTGGCAACGTTCTCAGGGCATAGGGTAGTGGCGGCTGCCACAAACAAACAGTGGTGGACGGTTGGAGGGAACATAGAAGGGGAAGCGTGGGGGTGAAGGAAGTGACCTGATTAGCCTTCCTCACAAATGAAGAGTCGGTTAGACAGTAGAGAATACAAACCAAAGGTATTTATTAAAGGTACACTCGAGTGGAGTCCAGTCTGACCAGCCTCCATGGATTGCTGCAGAGGGACTGACTTCAGCAAGCATAGCAACACATGAAATGCATTTCAGAACCAATAATGATACACCCTTACTGGAAATTTCCAGTTGGTAGCTGGTGAACAAAGGAGGTACAGAAGGATGAGTCTAGGTCCTGACACCGGGTACATGCTATCTCAACACCAAGGTCACTCTGCCTGCGACCGCTGCGTTAAGGGTGGGAGCAGGCCTATCTACAGAGAAAGGTATGCACTAGCAAAGACAGTCTGGCACATGTATCAACAATGCCATTTGCGTTTCCTTATTAGCGAAAAATAAGGATTCACTAATAAGGAATAGCAAAAGGCTATGCATGTAGGAATCGCTAAAAAAATAGCGATTTCTAAACATTCCTTAATTGCGACTCACAAATTGCGAGTCGCAATTAAGGAATACCTCCCCATTCATTCCTATGGGCCTAGAGGCCCATAGGAATGAATGGGAAGACATTCTCAATTAGCGATTCTCAATTAGAGAATCACAAATTGAGAATGCAATTTCAAGGGTGCCAGGGTGTCAAAAGGACACCCTGTTGCACCCCTGAAATCTGCACATGAGTACATCTTGCACGCACACATGACCCAAGGGCATGTGTGTGTGTAAAATGGAACTTTGAAAAATGCACTTAAGTGCATTTTTCAAAGTTTTTGCAAATTACCATGAAGTTCAAGTTCAACAGCTGCTCAGAACAGTGAGCGGAGACTCACTCCTTACCCTGCTGCCTCCCACACAATAGCCCTACATCCTTATGTACCTTCAAAGCAACCCAAACAAATCCGAATCTGCAGAGCAGCAGGGTGGTTGCTTCTGTGGTGGAGGGCCCTGCGGTGCACTGCATACTCTACTGCCTTTGATTGACTGGGGGTCACTGCGTGACGGTTTGCCGCAGGTGTTGTCGTGCCTCTACCACCCACCCCCTGAGGAATTGGCACCTGGGACCATATACAGCCACTCCTTTGGTGTGCTGGTGGTAGCATCGCGGGGGTTCGCAGTTTGGGGTGGGCATGGGCATCCGTGCAGTATGCTGTTCATCAAAAGGGAACCTCAATTGCACATCTGAACCCTGGTGGCACTGGTGGTACTTGGGGCCCTAGGATAATCCAATCATTGGGAGAACAGAAAAGTCCCAATCCAAGCTCCAATTTGAATCGCGTAAGACCCCAGACAGCAGGACATAGAGAAAAACACTTCAGCATCAGGTTCTGAAAACAATACTGTCCCCCTTGAGCTTGGGGGTATCTGCTGCTGTCCCCTTTGGCCTTGGGAGCATCTGCTGCTGTCCCTTTTGGGCTAGGAGGAATCTGCTGCTGTCAATTTTGGGCATGAGGGTATCTGCTGCTGTTCCCCTTTGGCAGTATCTGCTGCTGTCCCCCTTGGGCTTGGGGGACCTGCTGATCTCCCCCTTGGGCATACGGGTATCTGCTACTGTCCCCCTTGAGCTTAGGGGTATATGTGGCTTTCCACTTTGGGCTTGGGAGTATCTGATGCTGTTTCCTTTGGGCTTGGGGATTTACGCTGCTGTCCCCTTTGGGATTGGGGGTATCTGCTTCTGTTACCCTTGGGCTTGGGAGCATCTGCTGCTGTCTTCTTTGGGCTCGGAGGTATCTGCTGCTTTTCCCCTTGGGCTTGGGGTATCTGCTGCTGTCCCCCTAGTGCTGGGGGGGGGGTGGTACCTACTGCTGTCCCCTCTGGGCTTGGAGGAATCTGCTGCTGTCCACTTTGGGCTTGAGGGTATCTGCTGCTGTCACCCTTGGACTTGGGGGTATCTGCTGCTGTCTCCTTTGGGCTTGTGGGTATCTGATGCTGTTTCCTTTGGGCTTGGGATATCCGCTGATGCCCCCCCCCCCCTTGGGCTTGAGGCTATCTGCTGCTGTCCCCTTTGGGCTTGGGAGCATCTGCTGCTGTCCCCTTTGGGTAGGAGGAATCTGCTGCTGTCCACTTTGGGCTTGAGGGTATCTGCTACTGTCCCCTTTTAGCTTGGGGGTATCTGCTGCTGTCCCCCTTGGGCATGGGGGGACCTGCTGCTCTCCCGCTTGGGCTTGCTGGTATCAGCTGCAGTCCCCCTTAGGCTTGGGGGTATCTGTGGCTCTTCGCTTTGGGCTTGTGAGTATCTGATGCTGTTTTCTTTGGGCTTGGGGATATCCGCGGCTGTCCCCCTTGGGATTGGCGGTATGTGCTGCTGTCCCCCTTGGGCTTAGGAGCATCTGCTGCTGTCCCCTTTGGGCTCAGGGGTCTCTGCTGCTGTCCCCCTTGGGCTTGGGGGTATCTGCTGCTGTCCCCCTTGGGCTGGAGGGGTACCTGCTGCTGTCCCCTTTGGGCTTGGAGGAATCTACTGCTGTCCACTTTGGGCTTGAGGGTATCTGTTGCTGCCCCCCTTGGACTTGGGGGTATCTGATACTGTGTCCTTTGGGCTATCTGATGCTGTTTTCTTTGGGTTTGGGGGTATCCGCTGCTGTCCCCCTTGGGCTTGGGGGTATCTGCTGCTGTCCCCTTTGGGCTTGGGAGCATCTGCTGCTGTCCCCTTTGGGCTAGGAGGAATCTGCTGCTGTCCACTTTGGTCTTCAGGGTATCTGCTGCTGTCCCCTTGGGCTTGGGGGAACCTGCTGTTCTCCCCCTTGGGCTTGGGGGTATCTGCTGCTGGGCTTGGGGGTAACTGCTGCTGTATCTTTTGTGCTTGGGGGTCACTTCTTCTGTCCACTTTGGGCTTGGGGGTCTCTGCTGCTGTCCCATTTGGGCTTGTGGGTATCTGCTGCTGCACCCCTTGGGTTTGGGGTATCTGCTGCTGCCCCCCTTCGGCTTGGGGGTATATGCTGTTGGGCTTGGGGGTAACTGCTGCTGTATCTTTTAGGCTTGGGGGTATCTTCTTCTGTCCACTTTGGGCTTGGGGGTATCTGCTACTGTCCATTTGGGCTTGTGGGTATCTACTGCTGCCCCCTTTGCGCTTGGGGGTATCTGCTGCTGTCCCCTTTAGGCTTGGGTTGTCTGCTGCTGTTCCCTTTGGGCGTGGAGGCATCTGCTGCTGTTCCCTTTAGGCTGAGGGGGTACCTGCTCATAGCTGCCAAGAGTTTCATATTGGTATGTGTGACAGTTTCATAGTTTTAGTGTAATTATGAGTGACATTCAACGACTATGAGCGACACATTCTCACAAGCAAAATAAAGCAATGAAGATTAGGGAAACATATAATTATCAGAAATTACACTCATTTGAGCAATGAGAAACTCTAAGAAGATCTTGAAAGTGCTGTCACCTAATTGACCTGTAAAACAAATATCTAACCATGATATTAAAACTTCAACTTCGACATTCACAGAAACATTTATGTCAGCAGCATTCATTTTTTTACACTTACCAAGTCTTCGACTCCCAGTGTTGCAGCTGGTAATATAAAGCCTGCTGGCCATGGATCTTCTAGTCTCTTGGAGTCCGTCACCCTCCTTGGCTGCAGACAGCTGCTGGCAATCGGGATACATTCTCAAGGCCCTGCTTGTGCCTTTTCAAGACATGGGATCTGCTCTCAGACTCAAGACAGTGGCTGGGCAGGTAAAGCAGCAAGTTCCGAAATCAGGAGGTGACAGTTCGACCACCAGCTTCCTCCTGGGATTGTTTTACTCTGCTGGTGGGTGTGGGGGGGGGGGGTCAATTAACTCTTGCAGGCTCAGCTGGTAGGAAATTGAGATACAAAAATCAGAGAGGGGGGAATGGATCACTTGTCCTGTATACCAGGGTCTTTGCTCATCTGGGAAACTTTGTAAAAACCCTCATATACGTACACAGGCGTAGGGCGGTATATCTTGGTTCTCCGCCTAAGTGTACTGTAGCAGCATTATCATCGGGTCTTTATCTTTGTGAGTATGCTGTACCTCCATCTGGAGGAAGACCAACAGGCTTGCCAGTAGTGTCCAGAAATAAAAAATATGAGGGTGTTTGTGTGCTCTAGTGCAGTGAGTTAAAAATCCCCACATCACTTAACAGTTAGTATTTATTGGAAAAAATAGTAATGTGGGCAATTGAAAAAGGGGGTAGTGCGTGTGTGGATCAAGCTACTAATCTACCGCACTGGTGTTGGTCGATATGTTTCAGCCTCGTGCTGACTTCTAGAGGCTTTCTTCAGGACCGGGATGTGTGTCAAAGAGCGCCTTGTGGCTCCTATTAATGTGGCGAACTTACCACTTGTGCGCAGAGAGGTCAGACCAATTGTATCTGTACCTGTGTATAGGGAAAGAAATATATTGTAGTACATTTTGCTCAAAGTGACCCATACCTGCTCGTTATGCATGGGAAATGCTGGTACAACAATCGTTATCTCAATTTTCCAATTTGGTATGAGTTTATACTGCGGCATGTTCACATGGTGGGTGAATACACAACTGTTAGACTAGATAAAATAGGTGCTCCAGGTAGCCAAAGAAATAACAAAGGAAATGGGTGCTACAAATCTATCAATTAATATCCTGAGTTGTTATGGCACTTGCATGAAATGGCTGAGCTTTGTTGTTTAAAAGTGTCAACTGTTAATATGCTTGATGTCATTCGTTCAAGATCAACAAAATGTTTATTCTAGCATGTGTATGCATTGCCAAAGTAGGGGTTGTTGTTTAATTGAGTGCTCGTTTCATAGTATGGGGCACAACCGGAAAAATAATACAACAGGAGTAAAACTACAGAGTGAATGTTTTCGTTTCATGTGGTTATAAAGGAATTAGTGCTCATCGTTATTGTGTTCTTATTTTCGTTACACGATTAAAGCGGCAAAGCATGAAACGATGGCGGCAAATGATGAAACAGATCGCATCACAACTAGAAAGAGGTAACCATGACATGTCTCTTTCATAGGTTTACATAAAAGGGGTGACCCTGTGTCCCTCAGAACCTGGGTAAGCGTGGTTGAGTACAAAGTGGTTCCGTCGGGTAGCGAGAAATTGCTTTAAGGCGTAGTTAATTCAGTTCAATCTATACATAAAGTAAACCCTCTCAGAACAATGTAATCCAAAAATATATATTGTCTTTATATATACAGTGAAATTGGAAGGGGGAAAAGGCCAGTATATTCAATTCGTCCTCCAAGGAAAAGGTCCGACCCCTGGGAAAAGCAAAACGCGGGGAAAGTCCGTTCGTCTGCGTGCGAGTCCTGCCAGCATTGCTGGCAGGACTCGCACGCAGACGAACGGACTTTCCCCGCGTTTTGCTTTTCCCAGGGGTCGGACCTTTTGGCCACCCACCAGGCAGCGATTTCTGGATCTGCCCTATATACGGTCCCTGTCTTGATAAAGACCCGCCGCGACCACCGACTGGGGCGCTTTAGGGTCGAAACGTCGACGCTCATCACCGGTCAAGATAACTCCAGGAGCTTGTACAATTAACCCCTGTCTCCTTGGAGGACGAATTGAATATACTGGCCTTTTCCCCCTTCCAATTTCACTGTATATATTGTATAAATGTGTCACTGGATTAAATGCACTGATCACTTTGCTCACTGATAGTCACATGCACCACATGTAATTTGCATTGTTTTTATCATTTATTGAAATTTGTGTTATTGCGGAATGAAGTAATTCCTGTATATCGTGAATTTTTGTTAATATAAAGACAATATATATTTTTGGATTACATTGTTCTGAGAGGGTTTACTTTATGTATAGATTGAACTGAATTAACTACGCCTTAAAGCAATTTCTCGCTACCCGACGGAACCATGTCTCTTTCATAGACAAATGCCTCAAAACTATCTGTTTCATCATTTGCCGCCATCGTTTTATGTGTTGCCGCTTTGATCGCGTAAAGAAAACACAATTTGCCCATCCTCTTCTGCATAATTACAGGCAAATTGTGTGGCAGAGTTCACTAGATTATGTGGTAAAAACAAATTATGCAGTGTATTACAGTACATTTTGTCATAGTATTACTTCATTATTTTCTCATTTTATACTGTTGGTGCATAGGCTGCACCTCATTAGTATCAGTTTAACACCAAATATAGTAATAAGAAACAAATAGGTAACCAGTGAACCTTTGAAATGGACATTTAATTGCATGGCAACGCGAGTTGCTGGGTATTAGTAACTTTTGAACCGGTTGAGCAAGAAATATTTTTGGGGTTAAAATCTGTAGATTATGTAGCAGATGTTGGATTATGTGGCAAATGCGGCAAATCCATAATTATGGAAAAACCAATTCCATATTTTCAGTGGCCCTGTCTATACATTTACCACTGTATTGCATTTGGGTGAATATACCATGTGACTGGGCACCTCTCTCCCAGGTAATATTAAGGGCCTGATTATGACTTTGGCAGTATTCCCTTGGAGCGCCACACCAGAGCTCTGCAGTAGGACTGCTATAGCTGTCCTCACACCGGCTGCCATGTTACACCTTTTGTATTGCTTTGTTTGCCCTAAATTGGCAGGGTATGCTCAGACGTGAGTCCCTTGCTCACTTTGCCACTGGATTCAAGATAGCCTGGCTGATGAGGGTTATGAACCCGAAAAAGGTCCCAGGATGCTTGTTTCCAGTCCAGGGAAGATATGGCTTGGCAGTTCGGGCTGGACGGTTCCCATGAGGCACAGGGTCAGACTAATTTGCATATGGATATGTCTGAACTGGTGTGGTGGAGTGAGCTAAAGAATGGTGATGGATTAAGCCCAGATCAGTTGACTGGGGGTGAGTGTTTGATTTGCTCAAACACTCCGTCCATCATCCCTTTTTGTATCGCTTTATTTGCCCTAAATTGGCAGGGTATGCTCAGACATGAGTCCCTTGCTCACTTTGCCACTGGATTCAAGATAGCCTGGCTGATGAGGGTTATGAACCCGAAACCGGTCCCAGGATGCTTGTTTCCGGTCCAGGGAAGACATGGCTTGGCAGTTCGGGCTGGACTGTTCCCATGAGGCACAGGGTCAGACTGATTTGCATATGGCCATGTCTGAACTGGGGTGGCGGAGTGAGCAAACGAATGGTGATGGATTAAACCCAGATCATTTGACTGGGGGTGAGTGTTTGATTTTCTCAAACACTCCGTCCATCATCCCCTTTTGCATCGCTTTGTTCGCCCTAAGTTGGCAGGGTATGCTCAGACATGAGTCCCTTGCTCACTTTGCCACTGGATTCAAGATAGCCTGGCTGATGAGGGTTATGAACCCGAAACCGGTCCCAGGATGCTTGTTTCTGGTCCAGGGAAGACATGGCTTGGCAGTTCGGGCTGGACTGTTCCCATGAGGCACAGGGTCAGACTGATTTGCATATGGCCATGTCTGAACTGGGATGGCGGAGTGAGCTAAAGAATGGTGATGGATTAAACCCAGATCATTTGACTGGGGGTGAGTGTTTGATTTGCTCAAACACTCCGTCCATCATTCCCTTTTGTATCACTTTGTTCGCCCTAAGTTGGCAGGGTATGCTCAGACGCGAGTCCCTTGCTCACTTTGCCACTGGATTCAAGATAGCCTGGCTGATGAGGGTTATGAACCCCAAAACTGGTCCGAGGATGCTTGTTTCCAATCCAGGGAAGACATGGCTTGGCTGTTCAGGCTGGACTGTTCCCATGAGGCACAGGGTCAGACTGATTTGCATATGGCCATGTCTGAACTGGGGTGGCGGAGTGAGCTAAAGAATGGTGATGGATTAAACCCAGATCATTTGACTGGGGGTGAGTGTTTGATTTGCTCAAACACTCCGTTCATCATTCCCTTTTGTATCGCTTTTTTTGCCCTAAGTTAGCAGGGTTTGCTCAGACGTGAGTCCCTTGCTCACTTTGCCATTGGATTCAAGATAGCCTGGCTGATGAGGGTTATGAACCCGAAACTGGTCCCAGGATGCTTGTTTCCAATCCAGGGAAGACATGGCGTGGCAGTTCAGGCTGGACTGTTCCCATGAGGCACAGGGTCAGACTGATTTGCATATGTCTGAACTGCCACTGGATTCAAGATAGCCTGGCTGATGAGGGTTATGAACCCGAAACTGGTCCCAGGATGCTTGTTTCCGGTCCAGGGAAGACATGGCTTGGCAGTTAGGGCTGGACTGTTCTCATGAGGCACAGGTTCAGACTGATTTTCATATGGCCATGTCTGAACTGGGGTGGCGGAGTGAGCTAAAGAATGGTGATGGACTAAACCCAGATCAGTTGACTGGGGGTGAGTGTTTGATTTGCTCAAACACTCGGTCCATCATCCCCTTTTGTATCGCTTTGTTCGCCCTGAATTGGCAGGGTATGCTCAGACGTGAGTCCCTTGCTCACTTTGCCACTGGATTCAAGATAGCCTGGCTGATGAGGGTTATGAACCCCAAACTGGTCCGAGGATGCTTGTTTCCAATCCAGGGAAGACATGGCTTGGCTGTTCAGGCTGGACTGTTCCCATGAGGCACAGGGTCAGACTGATTTGCATATGGCCATGTCTGAACTGGGGTGGCGGAGTGAGCTAAAGAATGGTGATGGATTAAACCCAGATCATTTGACTGGGGGTGAGTGTTTGATTTGCTCAAACACTCCGTTCATCATTCCCTTTTGTATCGCTTTTTTTGCCCTAAGTTAGCAGGGTTTGCTCAGACGTGAGTCGCTTGCTCACTTTGCCATTGGATTCAAGATAGCCTGGCTGATGAGGGTTATGAACCCGAAACTGGTCCCAGTATGCTTGTTTCCGGTCCAGGGAAGACATGGCTTGGCAGTTCGGGTTGGACTGTTCCCATGAGGCACAGGGTCAGACTGATTTGCATATGGCCATGTCTGAACTGGGGTGGCGGAGTGAGCTAAAGAATGGTGATGGATTAAACCCAGATGAGTTTACTGGGGGTGACTGTTTGATTTGCTCATACACTCCGTCCATCATCCCCTTTTGTATCGCTTTGTTTGCCCTAAGTTGGCAGGGTATGCTCAGACGTGAGCCCCTTGCTCACTTTGCCACTGGATTCAAGATAGCCTGGCTGATGAGGGTTATGAACCCGAAACCAGTCCCAGGATGCTTGTTTTCGGTCCAGGGAAGACATGGCTTGGCAGTTCGGGCTGGACTGTTCCCATGAGGCACAGGGTCAGACTGATTTGCATATGGCCATGTCTGAACTGGGGTGGCGGAGTGAGCTAAAGAATGGTGAGGATTAAACCCAGATCATTTGACTGGGGGTGAATGTTTGATTTGATTTGCTCAAACACTCCGTCCATCATCCCCTTTTGTATCGCTTTGTTCGCCCTAAGTAGGCAGGGTATGCTCAGACGTGAGTCCCTTGCTCACTTTACCACTGGATTCAAGATAGCCTGGCTGATGAGGGTTATGAACCCGAAACCAGTCCCAGGATGCTTGTTTCCGGTCTAGGGAAGACATGGCTTGGCAGGTCGGGCTGGACTGTTCCCATGAGGCACAGGGTCAGACTGATTTGCATATAGCAAAGTCTGAACTGGGGTGACGGAGTGAGCGAAAGAATGGTGATGGATTAAACCCAGATCAGTTGACTGGAGGTGAGTGGTGAGTGTTTGATTTGCTCAAACACTCCGTCCATCATCCCCTTTTGTATCGCTTTGTTCGCCCTAAGTTGGCAGGGTATGCTCAGACGTGAGTCCCTTGCTAACTTTGCCACTGGATTTCAAGACAGCCTGGCTGATGAGGGTTATGAACCTGAAACCGGTCCCAGGATGCTTGTTTGCAGTCCAGGGAAGACATGGCTTGGCAGTTTCTGGCTGGACTGTTCCTATGAGGCACAGGGTGTGACTGATTTGCATATGGCCATGTCTGAACTGGGGTGGCGGAGTGAGCTAAAGAATGGTGATGGATTAAACCCAAATCAGTTGACTGGGGGTGAGTGTTTGATTTGCTCAAACACTCCGTCCATCATCCCCTTTTGTATCGCACTGTAATCCTTGGCAGGCGAATGTGCTGCAGCAGTCCCACTGTGTTGCATTTCTAAGGCTCATAGGAGAGCCTTAGAAATGTACCACTGTGGACCCACTGCAATACTTTCCTTCACGGGAAGGAATGCACCATGTTATGCATTCCTTCCTGTGCAGAAACTGGGGGTGCAAAAATACAGTGGGACACTTCATGTGCCCCCCTGCATGCACCCCCATGCACAGAGACACAAGGGGCCCTTTTAAGGACCCCTCTGTTGTCTCACCACCACCCTCTTCATGGCAGTCTCACCGCCATGTAAAGGATGGTGGTGAGGCAACTCTTAATATGCTTTGCGATGCTGCAGCGGAACCGCCAGCATATTGCAGCGTCTGAACGCTGCACAACCGCTGCGGGATCACGGATCCCAAGCGGTTGCAGCTGTCCTGTGGCAGTCCAACCGCCAAAGTTGTAATACATCGGGTGGACCGTCACCGTGACTACGGCATTCCAAAGGACCGCCGTAGTCGTAATCAAGCCCTTAGTCCATGTTGTAATCCTATGCTTGTAAGCAGTTTTTTAATCAAATCAAAATCCTCCCAATCGTGTCAAAAAGGGAGCACAGCAATAAGTTCTGAAAAGTGATTGACCAAGAAAACACAATTTGTCTAAGTGGGAGGCCGGTGCAAAAAATAAAATTATATTAATAAGACGTTATTATCATTTTATTTTTTATGAGGTTATCCGAGTTAGGTCGTGGGGGGGGCTGAGTTCACCAGAGCAGTGTGAGGAGTGGTTTGCACTCCCTAAGTGCGCATGAATGTTTGGCCGGCCCTCTTGGGCCGGTCAAACAGTCATGTGCACTTGGCATGTTCTCCACCTGGCTGTGTTGCACAGCTCGGTGGAGAACATGCCCAGGCTCCCAGGCACTGCCTGAGCAACCAAAGAGGCTGCTCTGACCAATCACGAAGCTGCTCATGCAGAGTAGTGATTGGCTGGGAGAGTCCAGGAGCCTGAGTGCTTCCAGTGCTGAGAGAAGAGGAAGGAGGATAGATGTGCTGCGGCAGCGGGGAAGGTAAGTTTATGTTTATGCAAATTAGGGGGGCCTCACACATTTCCTTTCTGCCTCGGGCCCCAAAAGCCCTGGGACCGGCCCTGCTTGGGGGTATCTGCTGCTGTCCTCCTTGGGCTTGGAGGTATCTGCTGCTGTCCCCCTTGGGTTTGGGGTAGGGTGACCAGAATTTTAAAGCAAAAAACCGTGACAGTTCATAAAAATAGAAAAAGGACTATAATTTTATGTCAAGCGAGCGCACAGAATGACAGCTCTCCTCAGCAGAGAATTACAAAACAGGCAGTAAGAACATACATAAGATGCTATTTTTAAACCCAGTAGTTTGCCTGTGAATTAAATTGCTTTCTTGTAACAACTGCTAACTATCCCTGCTTTGTAAAACATAAAAATCACCTCCCCCTGTTTCTAGTCGACCCTCTCCAAAAACCGGGACATGAGCTAAATTTCTCGAAATCTGCTCGGACAGCTGGTGAAAAACGGGACCCGTCCTGGCAAATTCGGGATGCCTGGTCATCCTAGCTTGGGGGTATCTGTTGCTGTCCCCTTTGGGTTTGGAGGCATCTGCTGCTGTCCACTTTGGGCTTGGGGGTACCTGCTGCTGTCCCCTTTGGGCTTGGAGGCATCTGCTGCTGTCCACTGTGGGCTCAGGGGTACCTGTTGCTGTCCCCCTTGGGCTTGGGGGCACCTGCTGCTGTCCCTTTGGGCTTGTAGGAATCTGCTGCTGTCCCCTTTAGGCTTGGAGGCATCTGCTGCTGTCTACTTTGGGCTCTGGGGTATCTGCTGCTATCCCCGTTGGGCTTGGGGGTACCTGTTGCTGTCCACTTTGGGCTTGGGGGTATCTGCTGCTATCCCCGTTGGGCTTGGGGGTACCTGTTGCTGTCCACTTTGGGCTTGGGGGTATCTGCTGCTATCCCCGTTGGGCTTGGGGGTACCTGCTGCTGTCCCCTTTGGGCTTGGAGGCATCTGCTGCTGTCCACTGTGGGCTCAGGGGTACCTGCTGCTGTCCCCCTTGGGCTTGGGGGCACCTGCTGCTGTCCCTTTGGGCTTGTAGGAATCTGCTGCTGTCCCCTTTAGGCTTGGAGGCATCTGCTGCTGTCTACTTTGGGCTCTGGGGTATCTGCTGCTATCCCCGTTGGGCTTGGGGGTACCTGTTGCTGTCCACTTTGGGCTTGGGGGTATCTGCTGCTATCCCCGTTGGGCTTGGGGGTACCTGTTGCTGTCCACTTTGGGCTTGGGGGTATCTGCTGCTATCCCCGTTGGGCTTGGGGGTACCTGCTGCTGTCCCCTTTGGGCTTGGAGGCATCTGCTGCTGTCCACTGTGGGCTCAGGGGTACCTGCTGCTGTCCCCCTTGGGCTTGGGGGCACCTGCTGCTGTCCCTTTGGGCTTGTAGGAATCTGCTGCTGTCCCCTTTAGGCTTGGAGGCATCTGCTGCTGTCCACTTTGGGCTTGGGGGTATCTGCTGCTATCCCCGTTGGGCTTGGGGGTACCTGTTGCTGTCCACTTTGGGCTTGG
Organism: Lissotriton helveticus; assembly: GCF_964261635.1. NCBI lineage: Eukaryota > Metazoa > Chordata > Amphibia > Caudata > Salamandridae > Lissotriton > Lissotriton helveticus. The sequence goes on along the minus strand of NC_136073.1, from coordinate 598,179,648 downwards.
GGGTATCTGCTGCTATCCCCGTTGGGCTTGGGGGTACCTGTTGCTGTCCACTTTGGGCTTGGGGGTATCTGCTGCTGTCCACTTTGGGCTTGGGGGTATCTGCTGATGTCCACTTTGGGCTTGGGGGTATCTGCTGCCGTCCCCTTTGGGCTTAGGGGTACCTGCTGCTGTCCACTTTGGGCTTGGGGGTATCTTCTGATGTATACTTTGGGCTTGGGGAGTATCTGCTGCTGTCCCCTTTGTGTTTGGGGGTATCTGCTGCTGTTTCCTTTAGGCTATGGGTGTACCTGCCACTGCCCCATTTGGGCTTGATGGTACATGCTGCTGTCCCCTTTGGGCAGAGGAAGCCCATATTTGGGTAGGAAGTACCATTGATTGAAATATTTCTTTCTGTGCGGGAACTGGAGGTGTCTGCTTGAGGGGTGCCGGATAATCTCCCTATTTTGCAGTTGTGCAGGCCATCTTTTTTCATCCCACATGAACAGGAGCATGTCAGGGCAAGAAATGAAGGGGGTTTTGTATTACCAGCACTTTGACCTACTCTCAATCTCCAATCCCCTGCTAATGCATAGTAAATGTAGGTCCATCGCACCGTACAGAGTTAGATAGGGAAATGGGCCAACCTGAAGGACGGTAACTGCAGGTTGCAGAAGTTGTGGAGCCTGCAATACCTTGAAGGGTAATACAGCTGGCGTTAAAGAAAAGAACACTAGATCCCCCTTTCCGGGAGGCCATCACATTCAGACAGAAAGGAAAATAAAGCCATGGATGAGCCCACCAAGCAGGAAGGCATGGTTCAACTCAAATTCAATATAAAATAGGAAAGGCTGGGTAAAATAGGCATGGCCTCTTTTATGTAACGCAAATGGTACCCCGATAGGGACGGGGCACACCTGTCAGAGGTAGATAAGAAAATGGTCTACCTAGAAGGACTAATGGCAGGTTGCAGGTGGTTATGGAGCATGCCACGGTGGGGGGGGGGAGGGGATATGACGATGGCCACATCCTGGGCATTTGCAGAGTTACAGGGTGATCCAGCGGCTGATTGGTACAAAGGGGTACCCTTTCAGGAGCACAGAGTGGTGCCTTATGCCAAACCCCAGGAGTCTTTATGGCAGGACCTGGATGACAACGTTGGTGCCCTGCTAGTCCTTTGGGCGGTTGTAAGCCTGAGCAACTGGGGGCTGGCCTTGCAACGCTCTGCCCCTAAAAGGCATGAGTAAAGTTATGGTCCATGGTATGTAAGAGGGATAATCCCCACATAAATGGGTGCACCAATAGGGTTGGTCACAGTGCAGTTCGGCTCATCAGGCGGGCAGGTTAGTCATCGCTGGCTGCCCTTGGATCGCCCGTTAGTTAACCCACCACGTTGGCATACGTCTTATATGAAATCAACCTGCAGCAAAACTGTTTTCCAACAAAATTTGTGTGTTCTGATTATTTGTGCAGCACGACCATTTACTGCTGAGCGGGGGTTTCTGATATCGGTACTATGTGGCTGCCCACGGCGCATGCAGTGGGCCCTGTAAGAGGGCAGCCCCTTAGTGCCGCATTAGGCACATCCCCGTGGACCAGCCGCTGGGACCCCCTTCCCACAGGAGTCCCGCCCATACCCTTCACCTCTGCAGTACCATTTCCAGTGGACAGTGGGCTGGGGACAGGTATTTATACTTGCCCCCACCCACTGCCCAGCCTCTTTGTTCTCCACTGGACTTGTGTCACTCTGCCAACTGATTACCCCATGTGCCAGCTGGCAAAGGAATTGAACGTATAAATGTATGAATTTGTGTTGCAGGCGGAGTTACTGGGCGATCAGGTGGCTGATTGGTACAAAGGGGTACCCTTTCAGGAGCACAGAGTGGTGCCTTATGCCAAACCCCGGGAGTCTTTACGGCAGGACCCTGGATGAAAACTTCAGCACCCCGCTAGCCCTTCGGGCGGTTGTAAGCCTGAGCAACAGAGGGCTGGCCTTGCAATACCCTGCCCCTAAAAGGCGTGAGTAAAGTTATGGACTGGTGGTCCATGGTATGTAAGGGGGATAATTCCCACATAAATGGGTGCACCGATTGGGTTGGCCAACATGCAGTTTGGCTCATCAGGCGGGCAGGGCAGATTAGGTTAGTCACCACTGGCTGCCCTTGGATCACCCTTAAGTTAACCCACCACGTTGACATACTTCTTGTATGAAATAAACCTGCAGCAAAACTGTTTTCCAACAAACTTTGTGTGGACTGATTATTTGTGCAGCGCGACCATTTACTGCTAAGTGGGGGGTGCCGAAATCAGCACTATGTGTCAGGCACAAAAGAGTGTGCTCCGACCATGACCATGGCGTGTTTTAAGATGTCAACAACTGTCATTAAAGGTCGCTGACAGCAAATGGAATCTCTGTGAAATCCTGCAGTCCCAAGAAGTTTCCAGGAAAATATTAGACCCAAGGAAGCTTTCTGCAATCGAGGTGGATATATTCCTCTATCTGCTGCATCATTTGTAGATTTCAACACAAAAATCGTTCAGACTGATCAAAAGTTACTACAAAACACAACAGGTGGTGTTAGGCAGTGGTATACCCTTTGCAAAGGTTAACTGTTCGCCTTTCAAGTAATGATTGCTCTATTACTAAAGATACTAACAAGAACGAGGCCAGACAGCATTAGCATGTGTGAAAATGATGAAATAAGATCATGCTGCCACACAATGTGCTACATTATGCCACTTAATCTGACATTTCTTGCTGCATAACGTGGCGCTTCAGTGCTGCATATTTTCACTGGTCCTGTTTATAGGTGCCAAGTGGCAATACAATTTTTCCACGAGAATATCGAGATTTAAATATTGAACAAAAAATAACTGTGACAAGAATATCAAAAAGCAAAATAATGTGAAGGTAAGCACACTTGAGTAGGTATAGGTTTACTACACAGCTCCCAATAGATGTACCTAAACATTATATATGCCTTCATGGTATGTAGATGTGGAGTCAAGAATAGTAAATCCGAACTTTACAGTATCTTGGTAGTCAGAATGTTTTTGAAGGTATATATTTGTTGTACTCAATATTCTGACATCCAACCCAGTAGCAAATCGTTGGCATGCGTTGGATGTGGTACTGCGGCTGCGTGGGCTCCAACCTTGACATTCACTGTGCGTTGTAGGTAGCGCTCTTTATAATTGCCTACTGATCTCCACGGAGAGGGGGCTGCTAGCCACAGACCTGTAATTTCTGGGAAAGGTAGTGTCAGGACTCCTCGATTGTAAGGGGTTGATGAAGACTTAATGATTACTGTAATATTCAGGCAGGAGATGCCGGCGGCAGCCTCCATCCGAGGCCCCCTCCTCCTCCTGCATTGTGTTTCTTCCCTGACTCTACTGCAGCTTTGAGTTTTTTTCCCTGACTTTCCATTAGCAAATTGATCTTCTGAGGAAAAGGTTGTTAAACCACCCTGGGCGCTGCTGTCCTCTGTGCAAGGCCACAAAATGGCTGCCGGCCCAGTGAAAACGTGGCTGCCCGCGGCACACGCAGTAGGCCCTGTAAGAAGGCGGCCCCCTAGTGCCACTTCACTGGCGTAACAAAAATTGAGGGGACCTCCCTGCAAGGTGTGTAGAGGGGCTCCCTCCGGGCTCAATTAGGAGCTCTCCGGACAGAATGCAGTGCCGAGGGGGCCCCCTGGAGCTTCGGGCCCCCCGCACCGCGTGGGCTGCGGGGGCCTGTGTTACGCCCCTTTGCCACTTCCGGCACCTCCCCACCCGTTGTCGCTGGGGCCTCCTCTGGGAGTCCCCCCCCCTCTGGTCTGGGGCCTTTGCTGCATCATTTCCAGTGTGCTGGGGACAAACACTTGTAAAACAAACTACAAGAATCCAAATGGGATAAGAACAAAAAAGGATGAACTAGAGTCATAATGCAAGAAAGTTGTAGTTTTCTGGACTGTTGTGACGGGATGCACCTTTAAAGTGACGCATTATAGATCTCGCACAGTCTCAGTATTCCAGAACTGAAGCATGTTCAATATTCTTACAAAGAAGTCATAGTTGTTGCTTATTTACTTCATGCAACTATCACACATTGACAAAGTCAGCAGTTCTGGCTTGTTGTAGGTGTAGTGTTACTTTTGTAGTATATGACAGGGGGCAATGACAGAAGTGGCAAAATACCAGTCAGCGGCACTATAAGCTAAGCACAAGTTTTCAGCTTATGTGTTTAAAGCCAGGCTCATAATGCACCGACCATGCCTCTTGGAGGGCCCGATTCACAGAATGAACTTAAGACTCAATCCTAAACTTACTACTATTTTGGTATTCACAAAATGCACTTACTATTTTTGGCATTCACAGAACAAACTTACTACTTTTGGTATTCACAGAAGTTCGGATTTTGTCTTAAGTCTGTCTTAAGTCTGTCTTAAGTTTGTCTTAAGACAAACTTAAGACAAAATCCTAACTTCTGTGAATACGAAAAGTAGTAAGTTCATTCTGTGAATGCCAAAAGTAGTAAGTGCATTCTGTGAATGCCAAAATAGTAGTAAGTTTAGGATTGAGTCTTAAGTTCATTCTGTGAATCGGGCCCGGAGAGTCTGCCTCGGGTGCCCTGCGCTGCATGAGGACCAAAACCAAAGTGATCAATTGCTTTGTGTCAGATAACCGTTGCCCATGTAGAGTGCTACAACACCCGCTGGGCATGCCCTCGCAATATAGAACGGGATATAGGTATATAATTAATCAAAAAAGAATGCAACACAGAGGGCGGCATTTTGCATGGGAATTTACCAGGCAGTGGCCCACATGCAGCATGCGTGCACGTGAGTAACACTGCGATAAAGTTGTAGTTGGTGGAGAAACTCGTTATAGATCTAGCACAGTCTCATCATTTCAGAACTGAAGCATTTTCAATAGCCTTAGAAGGAAGCCAGAAATGCTGCTTATTCACCATATGCAACTATCACCATTGACAAAGACAATAGTCCTGGCTGGTGATAAGTCCAATGTTACTGGTTGATTTAAATAGATGAATAAAATGACAGAATAGGCAGAACTGTGCGGAACACTATGCCAAGCAAAGATTTTAGTTTAAATGTTTTAATGCAATGCCAGAGGGTAGCCCGACCAAGTACCTTCAAGCGTAAAGTTGGCACATTTGATATTAGTGCAGGATACTTGTTCCTTTAAGGTCCACCTTGGGACAGTTATATGGGGAAGACTTGTACAATAGATGATCTTTGTTTTAATCGATACTTTGTGTCATTTAGGAGGGATTATTGGCCTATTTCTGACAGGCCCTGGACTATTCTTTGACTTGAAGTGGGTCATGTCTAGCTTATTGAGCTGGGTGGGGCAAGTTGTACAGAGATAAACATGTTTGTTTTAATCAATACTTTGTTTCAGTTAGAAGGGATGATTTGTCTAATTCAGATATACCCCCCTTACAATTATTCTTCGACTTGTAACTTGTTCAGGTCCTGCTTGTCCAAGATGGGTGGGGGCGAATTACCCAATAGGTGTTATGTAGCATTCACAGTTCAGATGGCTTGTGGAGCAAGAGATGCTTGGCCTACTCGCATGGGCAGGGAATTTCTTCGCAGCCTTAGCCTTGCAGGCTACCCTGCGTTTGGTTCAACTGACTAGGGTGATGCAATGGAATTGTTGCAGGCATGCACCGAGTGATGGGTTTTTTCGATACTATGCAACGCCATACACTTAACCGGGTTGAGTATCAGGCCAAGGAGTGGCTGTGTGACTCCCAGGTACTGGAGATGGTCAGTTTGTTGGCATGCCTTTCTAGATGTTTGTTGCAAGCTCGCACGTTTTGTGGTTCCGCTCGCCTATGGCAACATCTTTATTAAAACAGCTGGACAGACTTGTTCCTTAATGTAGATATCAGAGCAACATCATTGTGGCTAGGTGGGCCCAGCGCAAGGAGTGCTCAGTCCAGGTCAGGACAGGTGGAAGGGCTGGTTCCAGACCTTTACTTGAATTTCAAGTAACACCATGGTTGAGTGAGTGACTTAAGGAGCACCAAAGTTAACAACTCCTTTTCTCGCATAGGCAAAAGGACTGCAGAGGATGGGAAAAGTGGAGCTGAATCTATCGGTGGTGGGTCAATTCTGTTAAATTCACTGGGGTATTACGAGACGTGCAAAACTGGTGCTTAGGAAACCCAGAGGGAGCATGGGTGATTAGTTGGCTGTAGGTCCACAGCAATCCACCCCTTCGCCTCTAGCACGGGTAGTAACTGGGCAACATCCATGACCTGCAGCTCTGAGGCACCTAGTGTCAGGGGCCCTGTCCAAGTCAAGGGTTAAAGCCCCAGAATTAAGGGCAAGGGCACCTTTCATTGATCCCCTGACTGCAGCACATTCAGCCAAATTCCATGCAGCAAGCTTGGGATACAACTGCACCTGTCTGTTGAGCTACAGCTGGTGGTTCATTTGGGGGGCTCCATAGTAGGGTGTATCACGTTGGCCTAGAATGCAAAAGTCCCTATGGGCATCGGAGAGGCACATGGGTCCTCCATTTTCCGACTCTTCCAGGTTCCCGTAAAGGCGACATATGGCTTCATGCTTTCAATCTGGAGGTTCAGGACCAGGGGGAAGCAGATTTTGGGGCAGGTTAGCATATCTCAAAGGTGTATCTGTGGGTTTAATGCGTGTGTATCGCTGGACTTTTGGCTGTGTAGAGCCATTCTCATTTGGCACACTGCCGGTGTCTTGTGTTCGCTGGCCGCCCCACCTCTGAGACATTTAGAGGTATGGCCATGGTCAATTTTACCCTTATTAAGGTTCTTATGACCAACGGGGTCTGTTGTATCTTTTCAAGGAACGGGGTCTGTTGTATCTTTTCAAGGAACGGGGTCTGTTGTATCTTTTCAAGGAGAAGAAATATATGTTAGGTACCGAATTGATTACAACATTGCACTTTTTTTTAATGCAGATTTATATAGTGTGAACTCGACCCGAAGGTATTGGAGCGCTTTACATGAGCACCTGTTACGTTACACAAGGGCACATTTAGGCACGGGGAAAGGAAGTGATTTGCCCAGAATCACAGGCTGTGGATGCGACCCCGAGGCTCGAACCTTGGTTTCCAGCACCAAAGTCTGCAGTCTAGCCATCATACCATTAAGGTGGGCGGTAAAAAATGTCAAGTTGCAACTGGGAGATACACGAGGACACCCTTAATTAATATCATATATATAAGCTCATCGGATAGTTGAGCCTTTACAAATCATAGTGGATAGTCACCAACGTGGAACAGGCTATTGGGTATGCCTTGCCACGACATAGACACACACTTCATATGAACTGGAGCCTCTATAAAGGATAAATGCTGAAAACACAGACTGGGGTACGTTTGGCTCAAAAACCCTCTTCACCAAGCTGCAGTGCATCATAATGTTGTTCGGTGTCTTTGAGTGACAGGCAAGGGCATTAGAGAGCTGTATTGAGCAGCAAAGTTTCTTGCAGTGAGGCAGAGGGGTCCCAGCGGACCCACCAAAGGAGGGCAGCGGCAAAACATGAAACTGGAAATCTTAGATTTCAACATTATCATTGGTTTAATAATACGCAAGACGCTCTGGCCATGTGGGGTACAGCTGGTTAGCAGGTAGTATGCATCTGTGATCGGACTGCAGTTAAGCAAGCCTGGTGTGCTGTGTAAGTTGTCACTCCAAAAAGGGCGCGGTACTGCAATAGTGTGCACAATACGAACTTTTCCTCAAACCAGATTTGACACCATTAATGTGCTCGCCATGGTTTAGCAATCAAAAAAGCTGTGCAAATGACTGTTCAAATTCAGCAAAGGATGTGCACCCTGGAACCGAGGGTATGTTATAGGTTGCTTCAGTTAAGCAAACAATTCCCGCCCTGATAGCCATAGCAGCTAGGCTGGCTGTGTGGCTGTCAGCTACAAGTATGCTGCTGTCCAAAAAATTGGGGGAATCATGGGCTTTATGCACAAAAGGCTACAAGTATTAAGAACATTTGGCGTGTCCATTATTCCAGAAAAGACAGGTATCTGTACTTATTATTCCCCCCTGGTCCCCATTCACTTGTCTGCTCCTTGTTACACATTTGCAGAAGTTAGGAAGTGCACGACTTGCAGCGGGAGGGGACATCAGCCTGGCACCACAGCAGCTAAATATCGCAGTTAGAAAGCGAGCGGCTGGCATGCACTATGGTCATATATTGAAGCAGATTACGGGGGCAGGCGCGATGCTATAGGCATTCCTTTATCCATACACGGGTAGAAGGGTACAGTGCCAGGAACCCGCAAATAGAGTGGGTCTTTAAAAAGGGGTTGCATATTTTTTCTATTCCAAACAGTGAGTGCTGCGACTCCAATGAGGGGGAGAAAGAAGGGTTTGGTGCACTTATGCTGACAGTTACTAGAACACAGCGTGCATTCTAGTTTGGAAGGAGCAGATCATTTTCTACTCGTGGTGCTGTACGTGGTGCTGTATGTGGTTATCAGTTGAACCCCAATTTTGGGAATGTTCCAGTACGGGGGAAACAAGGGCTTAGTCAATCCTAAATGTAAGGCACATATTGCATGCAGTGCTCAATGGATTGGATCAGACATTCCAGGGTTACTAAGAGCAGTAGTTTGGCATCCTTGTTTTGGTAAGGATTCTGGACTGCATGGTACTCCTAGACAGGAGGAGGCCAGCTGTCAGAGATAAGGGTATGGTGTTGGCTGCAATTAATAGCTTGTTCAAAAAATACACTGTTGTCCTGGGAGGCGAACTTCAATATGTTTCCAGCGAACTCACAAATCAGTGACTGGGTGGCGATGGGTAAATGCACGACCTGGCAAGACCAAACAAGGAGGCACTTCTTGGCACAGTGCACCATAGGGACTTCACCCTCCACTGCGGGTAAAGTAGAGAGCAGTTGTTTCTTCTATGAGCAGGTCGTTGAACATCCCTATGGATGGGTATATAAAACTGTGGTTAAAACCGAGGACAGTGGTTCCCACTTGCCTACTATGGAGCAAATAAGCCATGCACAAGCCCTCCAAGCAGGAGGGCTTGATTCAAATATATTCAAAATCAAATAAAATAAGCGGGCTTGGTAAATAAGGCGTGGTCTCTTGAGTACATACGCCACAAGGTTCCCCCTTAGAGCGGGGAGCACGGGAAGGCTGGTAACCTGTCAGAGGCGGATAGGAATTGTCCAGCTCGAAGGACTGGTAACCTGTCAGAGTTAGATAGGAATTGTCCAGCTAGAAGGACTGGTACCAACACATTGCAGGAGGTTATGGAGCCTGCCATGGTGGGGGGGGGGGGCCTGTATATGATGGTGGCCACATCCAGGGCTTTGGTGGACTTACAGGGCGCTCCGGAGGCTGATTGTTATAAGGGGTACCCTTTCAGGAGCACAATAAGGGTGCATTATGCCAAATTCCCAGGAGTCTTTACGGCAGGAACCTGGTTGAAAACAATAGCACCCCACAAGTCCTTCGGGCGGATGTAAGCCTGAGCAACTGGGGGCTTGCCTGGTTACGCTCCGCCCCTAAAAAGGCATGAGTAAAAGGTATGAACTGATGGTCCATGATATGTAAAGGAGATACCCCCACATAAATGGTAGCACCGATTGGATAGGCCACAGTGCAGTTTGACTCATTAGGTGGGCAGGGCAGCGTAGGTTAATCACCACTGCCTGCCCTTGGATCCCGCATAAATTAACTCACCAAGTTGGCATACTCCTTGAATGTAATAAACATGCAGCAAACTTTCTCCAACAAAATCTTTTGTGCACTGTATATTTTGAGCAGCACGACTAATTACTGCTGAGCGGGGGTTTGCCGATATCGGCCCTATGGAGCAGGGATGCACTCAGCAGACGGATGCAGATGGCTCGGTTTCAGCAATGTCACAGAAAGGCGAGAACTGGTCTCTGTGTTGTAGCACGTGGACACCAGAGGAACTGGGTCATCACTCCGGAAGTAACGTCAGTTGAGAGTGTGGACACCGGAGACACTGGGTCATCACTCATGAAGGGAAGTCAGTCGAGAGTTTGGACACCAGAGACACTGGGTCATCACTCCGGAAGTAATGTCAGTCGAGAGTGTGGACACCAGAGACACTTGGTCATCACTCATGAAGGGAAGTCAGTCGAGAGTGTGGACACCAGAGACACTGGGTCATCACTCATGAAGGGAAGTCAGCTGAGCGCGTGGACACCAGAGACACTGGGTCATCACTCCGAAAGTAACGTCATGCAAAAGTGTGGACTCCAGAGACACTGGGTCATCACTGCGGAAGTAACGTCAGTCGAGAGTGTGGACACCGGATACACTGGGTCATCCCTCCGGAAGTAACGTCAGTCGAGAGTGTGGACATCAGAGACACTGGGTCATCACTCATGAAGGGAAGTCAGTCGAGAGTGTGGACACCGGAGACACTGGGTCATCACTCATGAAGGGAAGTCAGTCGAGCGCGTGGAAACCAGAGACACTGGGTCATCACTCCGTAAGTAATGTCAGTCGAGAGTGTGGACACCAGAGACACTGGGTCATCACTCCGGAAGTAACGTCAGTTCAGAGTGTGGACACCAGAGACACTGGGCCATCAGTCACGAAGGGAAGTCAGTCGGGAGTCTGGACACCAGAGACACTGGGTCATCACTCTGGAAGTAATGTCGAGTGCGTGGACACCAGAGACACTGGGCCATCATTTCCGAAGTAACGTCAGTCGAGAGTGTGGACACCAGAGTACTGGGCCATCAGTCACGAAGGGAAGTCAGTCGGGAGTCTGGACACCAGAGACACTGGGTCATCACTCCGGAAGTAACGTCAGTCGAGAGAGTGGACACCAGAGACACTGGGCCATCAGTCACGAAGTAAAGTCAGTCGGGAGTCTGGACACCAGAGACACTGGGTCATCACTTCGGAAAGAAAGTCAGATATGAACAGGGTAAAAGTTTGATATGGTCCTTATGAGGGGTGAAAGGAGATTCATTTACTGCTGAGATCTCAACACGTATCACCTTCGCCCCGTCACTACAGGAAGTAGAGAGCTAATTGGTTGTTTAAAATCTATCTATTTTTTGTTTCGGACTTCTATTAGCAAGAGAATATATGTGAAATTCCTAATGTGGGTATTGATAAGGGCCCCAGGGTAGCCAACAAAAAACAGCCGGCATTTTCAAACCATTCTAAACTATAAAGCCGTATATTTAATTGTTTTTAAGTCTTTCTTGTAATGATCAATTCCTCGAAGACCAGGAAAATGGTGGAGCTAAGTGAGTGGAAAGAGGGGATAACATTTCTGAAGTACATCTTCCTAAAGTTGTGGGGTTCATTTAATGAATCCTTCCTAGTTAGTAGAGACACATTTTTGAGATCAAGGCTACCCAGTACGTGTTATGACCCCAGGTAATACCTTGTTTTAAATATAGTACTTCATACAGGTATTATTTCTAATGGCTGCAAGTAACAGATAGTCTAGTACCCAATTCACAATACTCAGCTTACGGCCCCTGGAAGGATGGCTTTGCCTTGCTGGGATTCAGAATTGGACTTTTAGATCAGCACCATAGGCAGCGGTGAGCTTTCAACTCACTGAGCTATTGCTGCGGTTTTGATTTCCCTCACACAGAGACATGCCCCGCAGTGGGTCAGAAATGCAGAAAGTGTGGCCGTGAAAACCATTTCGAGAATGTGTGCGGAGCTTCTTGGACAGACACCCGCAAAGACAATTACAGACAATCTAAGCAGTCCAACACTCACCACCATGCCAAAGCAGTGTGGAACTATAGAGATTCCTCAACCGGCTCCTCGCAGTCCAGCCGACAATCTCGTGAGACGTATCGATCTCGAAGATCACAGTCCAGTGAGTCAAGATTGCTGTCACCGATATCCCAAGATAGTGATGAGTACGTATGCATGGTTGCAGACCCGGACCGGCTGAAGAAATATCCGCGACTAGATCGGAAAATGGACACTCACTGCGCCAAATTTGTCCTGGATAGCGGAGCATTTCTTAACTATATCTCAGTCGCAGAGTACAAGACGATGAAAACACCACCAAGACTACACAAAGCCAACGTACGGGTGTACACATGGATGTCAAAGAAACCCCTTCCATGTCTGGGATATTTTCCAACCAACCTCACATACAAAGATAGAACTATTCCAGCTCACATTCACGTCATTGATGGTCCTGAAGCAGACTGTCTCCTCAGTCTGCCCACAGCAGAAAGGCTCCGACTAGTAGATATTTTGTACAAAGTTTTTTTTTTAAATTTATTTATTAAGAATTGCAGAGTGGAAAAGCAACAAGCACAGTTGGAAATACAGTATTGACATCAGTCGACAAGAGCAATATAGCGCTGCTGCTTAATATGAAAAAAGGATGCAATTTTCTGTTTATAACATAACTAAACAAAACATAGGCATACGTCAGAGCATGTGTACAGCTGGTTAAGCAAGGCATCTTCGAGACATGAAAAGGCGGATGTATAAATATGCTATTTAGGGTCAACAACGAAGTCCGGGCAAGTATTTAGTGGAACGACCAAAGACACAAGAATGACCTCATTTGAACCATTGTAGAAACCGCAGGGGCGGCAAGTGAAACCTACAGCAGTCCCCCACAACTCAGCAACAACACATCTCATGGCACTGCACATTTGTGTATGAAGAGGAAGAATGGTTACACATCAACAGACCCGGGCTGCCCAGTTGGGCTCACAGGCGCAGCCATGGGGGAGGCCGACCTGGCACGTGACTACTGCAGGAAAGGCTCCCAAATGTCCCTGGGACGCGCAGCAGTCGGCATCAGATCCCAGTAAGTTCCCAATTGCACGTGGCCATAGGTAACATCTGTCAGCCAGTCATTAAATCGAGGCCTGGTTTTCCGCCCCCAATTAATGGCCACGCGCCTCTTGGCATATAGCAGCAGCAGTGCGTGTAGCTTTCTACTTTTATGTGGTGTGTTCTCAACCCATCCCAGTATACCCAGAAGCGGAGATGGGGCATCAGCCCTGCCTAGGATTTGATTGACAGCATCGAAAATTTCAGACCAATAACTAAATAATGCCGGGCAGTGCCAAGCCACATGCAAAAAGGAAGCACCCACTTCACCACATCTCCAACACCTGTCATCTTCCCTGAGGCCCATGCGGTGGAGAGACAGCGGGGTACGGTAGAATCTATGTAGGAACTTGAAATGGATAAGTCTGAGTTTGTATTTAGGGGGGAGTGTCAATAGCTGCCTGCAGCAGAAAGACCACTGCTCATCAGTCAGGGGCGTTTCTAGCTCAGCGCTCCACATCTGGCGTGACCCGGGCACCACTAGCGGGGACTGTTCCTGCATTGAGTTGTAGATACGCAACACCAGCTTCTTGCGGGAAGCTCTAGCTAAAATGTTTTGCAGCGCTTGCAACTGAGGTGGCTCATCAGGGAACTGGTCTCACAACGCCCTACATGAAGCTTTAAGTTGATGATGTGTGAATATGTCACTAAAGGACACCGGGTGTTCTGCAGTTGAAGCAGGCAAATCTAGAAATGTGCCGGCAGGGTATATGTCTGCAAATGTACGTAGGGTGGTGCGAGCCACCGTGATCTCACCACCACTAACTTCCAGGCAAGGGGTCATGGGATTGTGTCTGAGAGGTATAGCAGGCGCATACAACAGGGAGATAGAGGCTCGTTTTAGCAGTTCCCTCCAGGTCCAGCGGAGCATATCAGCTGTGTTAATGTCCCGTGATGGTCTGGGAGCAGCACGGTAAAGGGCCACACCCAGCGGAAGAGGAGCCACCATGTCAATCTCTACTGCCACATGTGGCTGGTACGGCGTGGGGTAAGCCCAAAAGTGTAGATATTGGGCCTGTGCGCAAAGTGCGTATAGGTGCATGTCCGGAGCTCCCATCCCCCCCTGCCGAAGTGGAAGTGTTAGCAGAGCCCAAGACAATCTAGCCTGACTCCCAGCCCAGACTAGCGCTAATAGGTGGGACCGCAGGCGAGTAAAGAAATGTTGCGTCAGTGGGATTGGGACATTCGCGAATAGGTAAAGGAACTTAGGCAGCACAATCATTTTTATCAATGCAACTTTACCGGCTAAGGAGAGGGGAACCCTCGACCAAATCGCCACCTTACCCTCTAGCCAGGAAACAGCCCTACCGAAATTAAGGTTCCAAATCTCCTGTATACTCCGGCTAATCCAGATGCCCAAGTACTTAACCTCATCTGCCTCCCACCGGAGAGGGTAATCTGAGCGTACCTCTGTTGTGCTGTCAGTTAGAGGGAATATGACCGACTTGGACCAGTTTATGGAAATGCCAGATAGCCCCCCAAATCTGACAAACTCGCGCAACAGCGGATTGAGGTTCTCATTTGGGTTATTGACGTACAATGTTACATCATCTGCATAGAGGGAGATGAGTAGGCTTCGAGTGCTTAATGCAATGCCTCTGGCAGTGTGATGTCGTCGAATCCTGGCAGCCAGCGGTTCCATAGCAATGGCGAACAGGAGTGGAGACAGTGGACACCCCTGTCTAGTGCCCCTGGATATGGGAAATGAATCAGAAACCATGCCATTGAGGCGTATCCTAGCTCGGGGGGCGGTATAGAGTAGGCGAATCAAATTGACAAATAATGGGCTGAATCCCATACGCTCCAGGATGGTAAACAGAAAGGGCCACTCGAGGGAATCGAAAGCTTTCGTGGCGTCTAGGAACACCACTGCCGCTTGTGTGTCAGGATGCAGATAATGTAGTGCCGAGAAAACCGTTCTGAGGTTATGGGAGGTGGCACGGCCAGGTATGAAACCCGATTGGTCCGGGAGGGCCACCATCGGAAGTAGGGGTTGGAGGCGATCTGCTATTACCTTCGCATATATTTTTACATCAATATTGATTAATGATAGGGGTCTGTAGGAGTCCATATATTTATCATCTTTGCCAGGCTTCAGCAGCGTGATGATAAGAGCCTCCCTCATCGAATCCGGCAGCACTCCTATTTCCTGCGCCTCAACAAACACAGCATGTAGACGCGGGGCAAGCACTTCTGCATACTGTTTATAGAATGCCGCCGTAAGTCGATCAGGACCCGGCGCCTTGTTAAGTGGCAAGACTTTGATGGTATCAGCAATCTCCTGAACCGTCACGGGGCGGTCCATATAACGCCTGTGTGCATTATTGAACCATACCAGCGCTATAGACTCCAAAAAGGACTCCAGGGCAACCTTGGACACAGTGTGTGTGGACTCGTATAGTGTGGCATAATAATCAGTACAGGACTGTACTATTTCCTGTGGACCAGTTATCATTACCCCTGCGTTGTTATGGATAGTGTGCACCTGTGTGGGCGGAGGGATGGAGGTGATCATTTTGGCTAATGTGCGGCTGGGTCTGTCACCCTCTCCATACCTACGGGCCTCAGCTTGCTTCCCAAGGAATTTCAGTTCGCGCTGCGCCTCCTCAGTAAAATCCAACAATTTGGCCTTTATCTGGGCAGCCAACTCAGGCGACGGATCCTCACAGAAGGATTGGTCAAGAACCTTAAGCTCTCTCTCCGCCGTCGCCAATGTGTGCCTGATAGATTTTAAAACCCCCACTCTACGCGCAATACAATGCCCACGTATCACCACCTTGAAGGCGTCCCAGAGGATTGCCTCAGTTGTGACCAAGCCCGTGTTGGCTTCGAAATAGTTGGCAATATCACGCCGGATCTCTTCAGTAAAAGCAGCATCTTGAAACGCATCTGGCGGGAGACGCCATGTAAAGGCTCTACTAGGGACTCCTGGAATGTCTCGTTCTAATAGGCAGGGAGCATGGTCGGACAGGGAGCGGGCCAGGATATCAACTTTCACTGTCCATGTGGCCACGTCGGGCGACACCAACCAGTAATCTAGTCTAGACCAGGCAGCATGATGTGCGGAAATGCATGCGCCCACTTTCGCACCACTATTGCGGGACCTCCATATATCTACAAGTGAACCCTCCTGGATGACATCTTTCAAAGCTAGACTCGCTTGTGGGTGCAATTGTCTGGATGTGCCTTTCCTATCAAGGTGATCCTCCAGGACTACGTTAAAGTCTCCACCCCACATAATCGTGGAGCAGCCAAATATGTTGATCTTTGCCCACACTCCTCGGAAGAACTCTGGATCATCCGTGTTTGGACCGTACACGGCCACAAGTACAACCTCTTTGCCGAGTAAGGCCCCATGCAGTACGACATATCTGCCAGCAGCATCAATAAGCGTGGAATATTCTCTCCAGTCTATCCCTCGGCGAAATAGGATAGTTACACCCCTAGCGTAGTTGGAATAAATAGACGAGTACATGGAACCCCATCTAGAGTGTCTGAGTCTGGGGGAACATGAGGAGGTGATGTGCGTTTCTTGCAGGAAACCAATATCTATATTGTGCCTGAGTAGGTAACTATGCAGAAGTCTAGATTTCCTGTGATCGTTCAGGCCCCTTATATTCCACGTAAGGACCCTGGTCATCCCCATTGATCGAATTGACTCGGTGTATGCCCAAACAACTCACACCCACATGTAGCACATGGAAGGCATAAAAAGTATGCTGATTGTTATACATCTGGCAATATACCAAACATCCCTTAACCCAACGCCACCCACCATCCACACCAACTCCCCAATCAGGTTGTGTCAATACCCCCCCTAATATGCCAATGGCGCATATACAATAGAACAATGCAATAGTGGGGGACACCCCTTGTAGGCGTGGCAACTCGAGCGTACACCCCTGCTGACACAGGGTGGCTGCAAAAAGAGAGTCAGTTCAACACCCGGGCAAAGTATGAGGATAGTGTAGCTTAACCCGTCAACCAGGCCCTGCGGCGCCACATGAAATCCTGCAGAAGGCAAAAGTCTTGCTATGATCAAAATAGGGGCAGAACACAACTCAAAAATGATATCAACAGCCCATAGGAACGGTTAGCAACCTCTCCCAGCGAATCCTGGGAACAGAGTAGGAGAAAAGTATAGCTCAACCCTACAGCCAGGCACATATGGCAACTTACAGAACCAACATTGGAACACAGTGGTATTAGCAGAAGACAAAGGATGAAACCACCAAGACCAAACTAAGCGGGACCGTCAAATAGTGTGGAACCCAGGATTCAATCATTATCACTCATTTGGCTTTCGGCTACAGCCCCAACATCAGTTTTTCTCCTGGATCTAGGGTTGCAGATAAGCTTTGCAAATTTTAAGGCGGACCCCGCATCTAGAAAGTGATGTGTCATGCCTTCGTGCACAACCCGCAGCTTGGCAGGGTACATGAGAGAGTATGGGATCAGTGCCTGGAGTAATAGTTTCTTGGCAGGCAGGAATTCTTTGCGTGCAGCTTGCACCAGCGGCGTGAAGTCGGGAAAGAAGGATACGGTGTTCCCTTTGTGTGTTATCTTCCCCTTCTCCCTAGCCAAGCGCAGTATGAGATCTCTGTCCTGGTAGTTTAGCAGCTTGGCTAAGATCGGTCTCGGCAGGGCACCTACGGGTGTTTTTTTCCCCAGTAATCTGTGCGCCCGCTCAACCGTGAAGACAGGGGATAGGTTGGGATCGAAAAGTTCGTGCAACAGGTCGGACACAAAGACCTCCATCTTCCCCATCGCCGTTGTCTCCGGAATGCCCGTGATTCGGACATTGCATCTTCGAGAGGGCGCTTCAAGGTCATCCGCTTTGGCGGAGAGTATATCGATTTTCTTTTCCAGGCTGCTGATGTGGGCCTTAGTGCCTTGTTGAAATTCGCAGCATTCTGCGTGTCTGTTTTCCAGACTGTCGAGGCGCGTTTCATGAGTGGCCACCTGAGATCGTACATTGTCAAGTTGGGCCGTCATGTTATCGAGCTTTGCGTCGATACTTTTCAGGCTGGATCGCACCTCCAGCATCAATGCAGTCACATCAATGTCCTGAGGTGCCTCCACGAGTGGCCCTCCCGATGCACCACGTCCTGCTCAGTCGGCTTCTATGTCTTTTTTTGCTCAAAAGTGAGCCTCGGCTGGCGCGGGTCACCCTTCCCCATGTCGAACGGTCAGACGCCTGTCACGCTGTGACACAGAACGGGTCAAGCTACCTTGTCTGATATGATCTTATTTTGCCTGTGGTGACAATTTACGGAGCGCAAAGTTCAGGGATAGCGAGACTGGCAGGACCTGCCAATTGCCACCGGGCCTCAATCAGTGTGTATGCCCCCAAAGCCACTGCAGCGGCAGGTCTAAGACAGGTGCCTACAGTGTCCTCAGGCACCTAAATCAGCAGCTAGTGAACAAATCACACAAGGGTTTGGGTATAACAGGCCCTTCCAGCGTGCCCAGCTCCAGCGGCAGGAAGAACACACCTAACATGGAGCAGCGTGCCTCCTCAGCAACATTCAGGCTTCCAGACGTTGCAGCAGCGTCACCACCCTTGTAACGATCGCAGCGCATAGGGTCGAGAGGATCGGACGTTTGCGGCCCGCCCTACAGGTATGCCGCGTGGCATGTGCCTGTGTACTTCAGGAGCACCGACGTTCGTTCCCAGACTCAGAGCCAGCAAAATCAGCCGTTGAATGTTCATTCCCAAGCCAAGATGGCGGCCGCCCCCGCATCCGAACTGCCAAAGCGAGGATAGACGATTCCCAGGAGGAACCGCCGGCACATGCAGCAGTATTGTTTTGCAGGGTTTATCCTCCGATGCTCCGGAGCCTCACCCCACCGCAGGCGGTCGTGTGTCGGTTCCGTCCTCGATGCGGAGTTTCTTGGCAAACCGGGCCTTCGGCGCCACATCCTCTAGCAGCTCCCAGTGCCCACACAGGCCTCCAGAGCCGCCGGATCTGCAGGCGAACCCAGGTCGGTGAAAACGGCGGGGTCCAAAGCTGGGCGTTGCAGGTGCCCCAAGGTTCCAGTTTTCGGGTCAATTGTGCCCGGGGTTGTCCGTCACCATTTCGCACAGTCCCTTCGTGCGTGGGACTCGAAATAGCAGGATTATGTCAGGATAATAATTGCAGCCGGCGCAGCTCGCTGGTTAGGCGGCCATCTCGCTGCTCGTCCGGCCACGCCCCCCAGATATTTTGTACAAAGTTGATGACGAAATCAGACATTGTGCACAAATTTCCATAATTATCCACAGGGCTCGGGAAACTGGCTCACTGCAAAGTTCGATTACACATCAATGAACGAGTAACTCCGGTTGCCCAACATCACAGGAAAATTCAATTTCACCTTTAACAGGCTGTAGAAGAGGAATTGCAAGACCTTCTTCAGGCCGACATCCTTGAAAGAACGTCAGGACCCACTCCCTGGGTCTCTCCAGTGGTTGTTGTACCCAAGAAAGGCTCAACTAACAAAGTGCGCCTCTGTGTGGACATGAGAGCGTCCAACACCGCCATTGAGAGAGAAAGACACCCGGGACCTCATATCAGTGATATGATTGCGTCACTCAATGGGGCACAGATATTTTCCAAATTAGATCTCAACAAAGGATATCACCAATTGGAACTCCATGAAGAGTCGAGATACATCACCACTTTTTCAACCCATCAAGGCTTGGTCAGATACAAGAGACTCAGTTTTGGGGTTTCCTCGGCCGCCGAGATCTTTCAGGAGGTGGTTCGAAAAGTGATTCATCATGTGCCCAACACTCTAAATTACAGTGATGATATCTTAGTTTATGGAGCCACCATACATGAACATGACACTGCACTTGATCGAGTATGTCACGCCCTATTGGAAGCCAACCTCACACTAAAAACTGACAAGTGTGAATTTCACAAATCTACGCTGAAATTCTTCGGACACATCTTCTCAGGCGCCGGAATGAAGCCTGACCTAGGAAAAATTGCTGCACTGAATGACACACTGAATCCTAGAGATGCGGGAGACGTGCGGACCTTTCTGGGCATGGCAAGCTATTGTGCACGCTACATTAAAGACTATGCCACCATCAGCTATCCCCTGAGGAAACTGACCAAGCATGGCCACCCATTTCAATGGACCACAAGATGCGATCAAGCCTTCCAAGCAATTAAAGGGGCAGTTGAATCTGCCAACAACCTGGCATACTTCATTCCGAAAAGAAAAACTGAAATCACAGTGGATGCGAGTCCTGTTGGACTGGGAGCTATACTAGCTCAGTACGATCATGACAGTGACCAACGGTATATCGTCGCGTATGCCAGTCGAAGCCTTACGGACACAGAGCGAGCATATTCCGAACTGGAAAAGGAAAGCCTGGCGGTCGTCTGGGCCTGTGAACACTTCCACATCTTCATATATGGGAAACATTTCACGCTGATAACGGATAACCAAGCGTTGATAACAATCGTTGGAAACCCCCGAGCCAAAATGCCACCCAGAATAGAGCGCTGGGGTATTCGCCTTCAGGAATATACCTACACAATCATTCACAAATCGGGAAAGGCTGCTAATCCGGCGGACTACATGTCCCGACATCCCAAGGCGACATGTGCATCCAATCCATCTCTAGCGGAGGAATACATTCACTTTGTCGTGGCTCAAGCCAGACTACCAGCAGTCCCCATGGAAGCCATTCTTGAAGCCACAAATAATGATACCACTCTACAACGCGTCAAACATCTCTTCCAGACGAACAACTGGAGACAATTGGACGAGCTCCGACCGAGTGAGCCGAGTAACGATCAGGAACTGTCGTCCTTCAGACACGTGAAAGATGAGCTGTCCTTCACCTTGGATGGTCTTATACTGAGGGACAAAAGGATCGTCATCCTGAAGCAGCTGCGACAAGGAGTCATCAATTTAGCGCACGAAGGGCATAGAGGCATAGTAGACACGAAGAGAGCCTTGCGGGTACGGGTCTGGTTCCCCAGGTTGGATCAGATGGTGGAACTAACACTGAAGGACTGTGCACCGTGTCAGCTAGTAAGTCGAGAAAATTCACCGGCTCCACTCCAAATGTCTGAACTGCCGGAGGGCGTCTGGCAACATGTCGCAATGGACTTCTATGGACCGCTACAATCTGGCAAGTATGTCCTGGTCATAATGGACGAATACTCTCGCTTCCCAATTGCACACCTCATAACGTCAACTAAAGCGTCCTCAGTCATACCCGTACTCGATGAGGTCTTTGCAGCATGGGGCATACCCAAGGTAGTGAAAACAGACAATGGGCCCCCATTCAATGGACAAGACTTTACTGAGTTTGCTAAACATGTCAATTTCAGACACCGCAAAATCACTCCCCTGTGGCCACAGGCCAATGGAATGGTCGAAAGGTTTATGGCCACGTTAAAGAAGACCATTCAGCAGGCTGAGCAGTCAAAGCGTGATGTGCAAGTAGCTCTAAATGAGGTGCTACGGTCCTATCGGACCACCCCACACAGTACTCCTGGCAAATGTCCGGCAACTCTAATGTTAGGCCGCACTGTGCGCAACCGAATACCTGTGTGGGAAGATGCAGCGAGTGAGATGTCACCTGATTCTGAGCGCGAAGAACTCGTAGCAACAGATAAACGGAAAAAGGAACAGATGAAGGAATATGCCGACCGACAGAGAAAAGCTGTACAGCCCTCCATCCATGAAGGAGACTGGGTGTTAGTGCGACAGGAACAACAAAGGAAAGCAGACTGTCGATATCATGCATGTCCGCTGCTAGTGATGAAGCAAAAAGGGACTATGATTACAGCTGAAGCAGAAAACAAAAGAGTCAAGGAATGTGACGCATTTTCAGAAATGCACACCCAATGT
This sequence comes from Lissotriton helveticus, assembly GCF_964261635.1. Taxonomy (NCBI): domain Eukaryota; kingdom Metazoa; phylum Chordata; class Amphibia; order Caudata; family Salamandridae; genus Lissotriton; species Lissotriton helveticus. The sequence goes on along the minus strand of NC_136073.1, from coordinate 598,157,982 downwards.
CCGAGAATCATTGACGGCACCCCACAACGTAGAGCCAGGAGATGCACCCGAGTCTACCAGTGGAGTTTGACCTCCCACAGCTCCTTGGGCCAGAGATCAGGCATCTCAAGAGAGCTCTCTCCGGCCGCAATGAACACTTCGAAGACCAGCTCGACTAATTGAAGAACTGTAACAATGATGCTTGTTTTACTGTTAGCTTAGCACGCTTGGACATGTTAAATAGTTAAATTTATTAAGGAAGGGGGAGATGTAATATCCTGACGTGTGCTGGGCACTAGGGCCAGCACATAAGGTTAGAAAGTGGGAGGGGAGCAGAAGATGGAAGAGGAGGAGTGAGGGGCGTGTTGGGAAAGGTCAGTGCAGAGTAGGGACGAGAGAAGTAAGAGGGGACTGAATAAAGCTCAGTTGAATTACCTTGTGGCGTCCGTGTCGTTCCTGCCTGTGTCACGACACTACAATACAGTCACGCCAAAGAGGCAGGAAATAGAAACACTCATGCTGCTGTTTGTAAACTACAATTATGTCTCTCCATCCCTGTCTTTCTCCATCTGGTTTTGCTCTCAAGATTTGGAATTTCAGGTAATCTTGGAGATGATAGAGTTTAGTTTAGAAAAGGGGGAGGCATTTCCCTAGACCATGTTTTGTACTCTAAGACCAACATCTCTCTATCTCCTTCGTGGGGTGGGATATTGCAAGGCTGCGACCTTTTGTGTTACAACGTGTCATCTTGGGTTGCCTGACAGAATACCAAAGCCAAAAATATCATGTGGTCAAAATAATGTGGCAAAAATATGGAGGACAAGATTATTGAGAAGGTCAGTGCAAAAAAGTACCTATAGAATTACTATTCTTCCTTCACATCTACGCACCTTGAAGATATCTATACCATCAAGGTACATATATGTGGCGTTATGTACAGTCCAACTTTGCTTATCCATTGAAACTTACCTTCACTATGTTCTTGTCTGCTATTCATACTACAGTATTTTGGCTTCACCATAGTTTAGCTTCGACATTTGGTCCTTCACCTTATCTTCCTATAGGTTTGACCTCTCTCTTCTTTGCTTGTCTTGGCCACTTCACCCGCTTCTTTCACTGGCTCCACAAAACGATCCTTATACTGATAATGTGAAAAGAGGAGCGAGTTGCCAGTTGAAGCGATGACTGAAGGATCAGCTGGCACTGGGGAAGAGAGCAGCAGTGCCATATTTTACTAGATATGACCCTGCACTGCTCTATCCTCTTACCGCAATGCAGTGCAACACATTCGTATATCTGCTACATTTTGATTTATGTACTAGTCTGACACAATCGGAGGCAGTTTCCCTGCCCGCATTCATTTCGCCTGGATTTTCCACTACTGGAGGTGCACTGCTGGGGTTGGACTTCATCTCCCAGTATTCCCCTGAGGGAAGGAGGGGCTTCAGATGCTGGGCTGTTGACCCGCTTGAAAAGCGCCACAGGAATCCCGCAGCGTGGGACACAATCGGAGGCAGTTTTCCTGCTGCATCTATTTTGCCCGCCTTTTCCACTATTGGAGAGGCTCTGCTGGGATGAGACTTCCTCCCCCAGCATTCCCATGAGGCAAGGAAAGACCTCAGCCTCTGGGCTCTTGATACGCTTGAAAAGCACTGCAGGGCTCCCACAGCACGGGACACGCTTAGGTTTGCGCCTGGGCCAAGACCATGCCACAAGCAGGCCTGTCTCTGTCCATCAGAGCCTGAAATAGGCTGGGCCCCATCTCTTGACTCTGGTTTTTTAAACCCCCAGTGGCACGAATAGAAACAAGTAGGGGGTCATCCCTATCATCATTAATAAGGAAACCAACAAGCATTTAGTCCTCGTTTTTGCTTCACTCTGAAGATGGGCAAGTGGAAGTGAAGCCACTTGACAGTTTGCATGAAAAAGGGGAGGCTGGATCAAAATCTATTACAACTATTTGTTATGTGTAGGGGACTTTGAGACAGAGATTGACCTTGTGGAAGCAAGGATGGATTCAACTTTAAAACAATCTGGTCTCTCTGTAGGCAATCCAGTGGAAACCAAGGTCTTTATCATTGATCTCACTGATCTCACGCAGAGAGTAGAGAGTCATCTTGTCAGATTCCTCTAGATAATGCAACCCCTGAGGACTATTATCTACCTCTAATAGTACCCCTGCTGTAACTGCTCCACTTAACGCATGTGTCATCCAAAACCCACAAATATTGACTATGCTTGAAGCAATACCTCACTCTGATTGCCCACCCCTTAAGAAAAGTAGGCAGGAGATAGTCAACACAGTAATTGCCAGCTCCACTCATCTAATCTCCAATCACGCCCCCTTAGCAAATCAAGGCTCACGTGGCAAGAAAAGTGTAGGGAAAAGCCCATAAAACAGGTTGCTGTGGCTGAGTCTGTCTTTAAAAAGTTTGTTTCTATTTCTTAGACAGATTGGACCAGTTGGATAACAACTTTAAGACCCTAACCCAATTTTGCTCCTCAGTTATATCAAAGTTAACTGTCTTGGAAGGGAAGTTAGATATTATCCAACTAGCCCAATTTAGAACATCCCTACTGGAGACATATGAAATGATCTCAGGATGCACGAATGATCAAGGGCTCAGGTGCAAGCTATTAACCTCACAAATCGAATTCATCCTGAATGACCGAGAGAAGAAACCATTGAGCCCATACGAGCCTCCACGTGACAGCCTAATACACCTAATCTACAACCCCAAAAGAGGTGGGTAGCCTATGAGTTGCGGGACAATTACAGCATCAGAACATTCATGGCAAAAGCTGGAATGAGGTACATGATGTTCGCCCACATATCCCCCTCGGAGTGTACACCTTATATAATTGTTCTGGCGAATGTACCAAAAGTATAGTCCTCGTATTTAAAATCTCACACATCCCTACTAAATAAAGTGACACATTGGCTAAGAAAGCAATCAGATTGGTCTAATGAGCCATTTAAGGATATTGTTTCTGTAAGGAGAGTCTCCTGGGTTGGCCCGTTTGTTAAATTCTCACAAGGTGACTGTGTAATAATGACCTTTAGGAGACTACATCTAGTGCGCCCTTTGCTACACTGCCTTTCCCAAAGCCTCACTCATCTGGAGGGTATTAGAATAGAGCTCACCCTCTTGACTTTTTCTATGCCTGCGAGTTTCCCAGTCATATGGTATCATTAATAGGGCCTCACAGACTGGCTCTACAAAAGATAAGGTAACAACCCGCCATCAACAAAGTAGCTTACCCATCTCTAACAGATTTGAGGCCCTGTCATCATTTGAGCAGCTAGATTGACTACCACAATGTGCCGGGAGTATAGAGGAGATTAATGATCCCACCTCTTCTCCCACACTCATCCACCGATTGAATGAGGACAAAGTCATCCAGGAAAAGACTTGCAGTATAATTTAATGGAATATGGCGGGTTTGTGCTCCAAGCTAAAAAATCCAGACTGGGCAAGGACAGTGTAGCAATTGTGAATTATCTGTTGGTAAGAGACTTGGGGCCAGATGTAGGTAGCCTAATACCGGTCGGTAACGTCCGAAATTACCGAATTTCGGCCGGTACAGACCGGTATTAGGCTTGTGAGATGTAGGAGGCCAAATTGAAGGATTTGGTAATTTACCAAATCGGTAATTTAAGGAAGCGGTAAATTACCGAATCCGTAAGATACCGAATCGGTAATTTACCGAATCCTGAATGTAGGGAGCACTCAAGTGAGTGCATTCCTCATTTAAGGATTCGTTATTTACCACCAACTACAAGTTGGTGGTAAATATCGAAAATCTAAAAAAAAAAGCAATTTTGTGCTTTTTTAACTGTGCCATGTGGCAGACATACATGCCCTTAGGGCATGTATGTGTGCCACATGTGCACACATGCACGATTCAGGGGTGCAATAGGGTGTCAAAGTGACACCCTGCCACCCTTGAATTTGTTCCCCCTTTTACCGAAACGGTAAATACCGATTCGGTATTTACCGAATCTTACCGATTCTGTAAAATTTACTGAATAAATACCTACATCCCATTTACCAATTCTTAAATACCGAATCAGTAAAATTCGGTATTTTATAATCTGTAAATCTGGATTACCTCCATCTGGCCCTTGGTGTTATATCCTCTTAGTGTTAATGTATGCTACCCCACCTAGCTGTCTCCCTGCTGCTCAGCCAGTCCGAGAATTGGTATTAGAATGTTGGTGTATCTGTGATGCGTGGAATGCCTGGGTGCCTGTGCAGATGAGTGGTGACAGTTGGAGATGGGCTGAGCCGCAGGCAGGCTGATCTTGGTGTGGCTGGAGTAAGGACTGGATTCTAAGGAACATCTTACTATTGGACTTTTGTACATATTTAATACCCTGAACCAGAGGCTGTTATATTCCATATAGGTACTACAATATGGGCCTCATTAAACTTGTTAGCCTTCACCTATATTCTCTCCCTACATTACACTTGTCACGGTTTACAGGGACTGACCTTTTACCTACATATTACACTGCATTAAGAACACGGGGTTTCCCTAGTTTGAAATGTCATACATTATGCATAAGGGTTATTGGAAGCACAGCAGGACTGCCATCTCCTGTATAAAATCTATGTACAAAGTTCATGCCCAACGTCATCCTGAGGCCGACTCAGTAATACAGCAAGGTGGACCCCTGGGTAGACCTATGGGTATATATACCTCACATCTTGCTCCATTAGTTAGAGGAGACCGAGACTTCCCGGCCGACACATTGACCAGAGACGCTGAGGTTCCTGCATGCAGAAGCTCCAGCTCACAGTGGTCTGACATCCCTCGCGGGGTGTCCAGCTCGAGACCAGGACTAGGTCCCACAGTCTCACTTAAGGTAATGGGGTTGCCTAGATCCTATAGGAATTCTTGGCTTAGCACCTACACCCATGCTAGGTATATGTAGGTACATCTATTTGAATGTGTCCATGATTTTAGTAAGATGGTAGAACTATACCATCCTTTTACCTTTATAGTACTGTTAATCATTTATATCTTATACTGTCTAACGGTTGTTGCAGCACATCTATTCTACAGCACAATAACAACTGTTCAATAAATGATTATTGAAAACGCCCAGCTTGTTTTAATCGGTGTATCTCTCTGAGACAGACCAAGTAAGCACGAGTGACTGAGCAAAAGGTAGTACATTGTTTCCATGGTCCTGAGAGATCAGGGCTGTCATGTTCGATGGTTGCCAATAATTATTCTCTCAATTGTCTGAACAAGGGTTCGATGTATGGAAAGACACTATAGACCTAAAACCTGTCTTGGGTACAAGAGACTGGCAAGTCCAGGGAACAGAGGCACTAACTATTTAGAGCATGTCTCATACCTCAACAAATAATGTTCTTAAATGAAACAGTGCAACAAACAACTTGTCTTTGGTTAGCCAGGAATACAGATCTGAATACACCTCGGGAGCCAGCACCATCACACACTGAGGATAATGTAACATCACAAAAAGAGGTTATAGCAGATGACATCTTGCAAAGCAATAGATTGGAAGGAATTGTTGGTTTGGCCCCTAGACACCAATAACTGTCAAGAAGGATTCTTGGGTAAAACTAAAGGATTTAGTATTAAAATGCCAGATCCACGTTAAGTGCAAAGACAACACCCAGGACTAGTGACATTGTACAGTGTTGGGAAGATATGACTCGATTGGCTACAAACCTCAACACTCACACAGGTGAAACAACACTTATCCTTACTTACAGGGGATGTGGTCCCACTGTATTTTTTATTAGGTCCTAGGAAACCAGGTCACAAATGTTTCTATTACGCTATCTACAATAAGATTAGGAAGATTTCACAACAGGAGGCTGCGTAAAGATTACGAGAAATAGATTGTCTAAATCTAGAGAAAGCCCTAGCAGTGGTTGATAATGGGTTAACATTAAAAACAACAGTGGCAGCCTGAACACCTGAACCAGGGCAATCAATACTTAGTCCTAACAGTGGTTCAAGATACTGTTTACATGGACATACAAATTTTACAAACAGCCAATGATACAAACAGATTAGATTGTTAAAAAAGAAGGAGAAAAAGAAACTAAATAGGGAAAACTATATAGAGAGAACCCCATATACAAGGGAATTAGAAATGTATATCAATTTTATTAGAAATATGTCAATAGTAAAACAATTAAGACAGTGACGCTCAGTACAATATACTGGTTCATAAAAGATGTGTTATACTATACAAAACCAGACAAGTGGCAGACAGAAGGGATTACATAGCAAAAGAGGTTCAGAACAAAACTGAAACAACATAAAACAAGACGATGCATCCTTCATTAGTTACGGCCACATATGTACGTTAACTGCGTTTCAACCTTTGTAAAATTACATGGTCATCAACAAGGCTATGTAATCCCTTCTGTACAATCTGACAGAAAAACAAATAGAAATGGCACAGAGGGGAGCGAAATATACGATGCTGTGCATTGAAAAACTGGACAGACTAACATTCACAATGGCAGAATCACCATCCACGGAATGGCTAATCCATGGCCACATAACTCTCCTGGTCACAACCTTTCAATTCCAAAATTGGCTAGAACAAATGCAGGTAAGCAGATAGGAAGAAATGGATAAGAAATTAATCAAGGAATCTTGGAAACTGCCGTACAGATTTTGATGCTGGAGTGGGGAAAAATAAGTGTTTCTTAGCTGTACTAACTGCGAGAATACCTTAAGTGGATCACTTATATGCCAAGATATAATGCTTCATGGAGCCTGTAACAGTTCAGTAGCTAACTTGTCCTGTCACTTAGAAGGTACCCCCACTCCCATGATCACTCCAGTATTGAGACTACTTTCAAATGAGAGTTACTTGATGCTGAGCGATCGAGGTTGCTGTGGGATGCTTCCAGGCATCACATATCTGGTGACTGTAAGTTCCAGGGTTACTTTCTGTATGCAAGTATTGTTTCCCCAAACACATACAGTCAGGGTGGCGCCACTATGGCCTTCATTAAATATTTCATTAATACGGTTTGACACTTTGAGCAGAATGAAAGCCATGCTTACACAGAAATCCGTGCCCTTAACCTCTGCTCGAGAGACTTTTGATCTCCAAGTAGCAAGGTCTTCAGCAGAGATACAGGCACTTATACGTACAAACTGCCCTTATCATTTAGCAGAATTGGTAAATTGTATTTTAAACATGACTGATACGACAGGCATTGTCCACTTATTTAAGAACATAGGTTCTAGACTGTTAAGCACCTTTCAGACGGTCCTCGGAGTTATTCCAAACTTTATACACTCCATATTTGGAAGCATTTTTGGAGGGCTGCCTGTGATCCTGTTTCTAATAGCAGGTAACCTTATTGTCGTTTTTCTGCTATGCAATGGACGTCCCAGTGACCAAGGAGAAGGAAACAGTACTCAAGGAGAGAAAATATCATGATCGCATTGTACAACTTCTGGGCACAACTCGCCTAAGGGAACTAAGTGCTTCTTGGTTCATGTTGTTTAGACCAGTCTGGATGGACTACATCTTACCTGTTTTCCAATGCCTGTTTTGCGGGGAAGAATGCGTGTTGGAGCTCTGTCTGACACTCCCATCATGTGCGCGACCGGACGTTGATGCTTTACTAGACCCAATAACGGCCCATGTTCTGCAGTGTCCCCAGGGTATTCTCATGTTGTTGTCAGCATTCTTAGAGCCACCGCAGGTAACATCAGCACCTGTTGGTACAGACACCTGCTCCTCCTCTTACACCCAGGCCTTGGATGGCGCATAGGCTGCCCCAGCACCGGCTGTGGACCGGACAGAAAATTATCTGTGCCGCAATAGATATAATCCGTGTTACAGGGACCACCAACTGCGGAAGCAAACAACGAGAATGTTGTGTCTACCAGCCAGGACACATAAACATTTTACTCATTTGGCCCGTCGTGTGCTGGGAAGAAATTTGGCTTTTTGAAAAACAAACTAGAAAATTAAAACTCTATATCAAAATTGACATTCCTTTCATGCATGTATGGCTTTCAACATGCTTTTAGTAGTTCGGACTATACCTACGGACATATTAGAGCAGTAGCCTATTTGTCAATTTCTAATACTTTCCCTTTTTTAACAATTTTTATTTTTTATTTTTTATTTTTTAGGAAAACGTTTTTAAACAAATGTTTTTAACACAATGACAAACAAATGTTTTGTATATTTGCGAACACATATCTAGAACACCTAGTAGTACGTGCAGAATTTAAAACTATGTTGTCCATTCGGAAGAGGAGTGGGTGTTATATTCCATATAGGTACTACAATATAGGCCTCGGTAAACTCGTTACCCTTCACCTATATTCTCTCCCTACATTACACTTGTCACGGTTTACAGGGACTGACCTTCTACCTAGATATTACACTGCGTTCAGAACATGGGTTTTCCCTAGTTCGAAATCTCATACATTATGCATAAGGGTTATTGCAAGCACAGCAGGACTGCCATCTCCTGTATAAAATCTATGTACAAAGTTCATGCCCGACGTCATCCTTAGGCCAACACAGTAATACAGCAAGGTAGGATCCCTGGGGAGACCTATGGGTATATATACATCACATCTTGCTAAGGTAATTAGATGAGACAGAGACTTCCCGGCTGACACACTGACCAGAGACGCTGAGGTTCCTACATGCAGACGCTCCAGCTTGCAGTGGTCTAATATCTCTTGCGGGGTGTCCAGCTTGAGACCAGGATGGGATCCCACAGTCCCACTTAAGGTAATGGGGTTGACTATATCCTAGAGGAATTCTTTGCTTAACACCTACACCCATGCTAGGTACACATAGGTACATCTAGTTAGGGAGACATCGTTGGAGTGCGCATCTTTTATCATGTGTTTTATATACTTGATATAATGTATTCATGATTTTAGTAAGATGGTAGAACTATACCATCATTTTACCTTTATAGTACTGTTAATCATTTATATCTTATACTGTCTAACAGTTGTTGCAGCACATCTATTTTACACCATAACAACAACTGTTTAATAAATGATTATTGAAAAATACCCAACTTGTTTTATTTGGTGTATCTCTCTGAGACAGGCTAAGTAAGCACGAGTGACTGAGCGAAAGAAAGGTAGTATATTGTTTCCACGGTCCTGAGGGATCGGGGTTGTCATATTCGATGGTTGCCAAGAGCTATTCTCTCCTTGGTAAGAGGAGATTCTAGTGGCACTGTGAACTAGTTGGTACAAAAGGGCCGGCATACCCGGTGGGGGTGATCAGAGTTTGTCTGACACCAATCCTACAGTGTATGTTGCCTAAACACACAGATACTGTATATTTTCTATAGGAACTACATGACAAGGCTAATAAAGAAACCTCCACAACCCTTCCTGGCTACCTGTCTTAAGATACAACATATTTTGGCGACGATCTGGGCTTGACTCAAGCATCTTCTCTACGTAAAGGAACAAATGGACAAGGCGAAACTACAGTTACCAAGTTAAACTACTGGAACCAAGAGTAGCTATAGGAACCAAGAGGTACTACAGAAACCAAGCGTAACAAAGTTAAAAGCGTCAAGTTTGGAGCTACAAGCAAGCCACCCCACCAGTGTCCTTGTCAACGGAGAGCCCCAGCCTGGTCATGCTCCATTGGACTTATAAAAAGGACTTTGATGCTAGTGAGTAGGTGGTGTGAGGTTCACTACTACGTCTCGCATCACTATCACCGAGAGTGACGTCCCTTCAGTGCACTCTTGAAAATATCTTCACAAAATTATGTTAAATACACAGTTCCATTGGTTTGATTAAAAATTTATTTGATGCTGTTTTCATTTTTAACAGTTCTTTAGTTCGCACATTATTACGTCATAATGTTATTTATTCATAATATGTATTTCCGCCCAATGCATTTCGGGCATTAGCCCTTCGTCAGGGGACTTGATTCTGTGAACAAATCCAGTATAACACATTTTTAATGTATGTGTATGACTACACAAAATCTCATAGTACTTATGCTCATGTAGAGTGTTTTAGATAAGAAAACGACGCGGTGGGAGTCAGCAGGCAAGCAGTTTGTGAATAAGGCTGTGTTGACAGTGGAGAATCGAAGTTAATGGTGCTTCAGACGATAACGGTGCACGCGTAAAAAAGGAAATAGGTGACACCCACGGTAACCCAAGGTTGTGTGCAAAACATTCCTCATGCACGGTGAGACGAAAATGACGTTGTGTGAAGATTTGATCAAGAATAATAATAAACCCTGTGACAAACGTGGTAAATTAGAAAAAAGGTAATATACATGGAAGTTTGTCTGTGTAAACCAACCTGAAGTGGCGTGGCAATTTACAGTTCAACGCGGTTGACGGGTATACACGATCTTGAAAATAAATAGAAGAAACCAGAATCGTAATAAGTTTCTGGTAGAGTTGGCACGCGACGCGTGACTTACAGAATACCGGTGGACAAAGTTATACAATCTTACCGGATGGTCGGCGTGGAGATTAGTTCACGAGAGGTGCTTCAGTCAATGACGGTCCAAGACTCGCTTTGGTTAGAGCCGGTAATGTTGATGGGTGAGCGAAAATCATGTGACCCGGTGGGGAGAAAGCTTAACTATGATTGGCTGGTGTAGCGTGGCTGTGAAGCGCGGTGAACGCTTAAAGTTACAACGGAACAAAAATTAAGAAAAGACTGAATGGACAGTCGTAACAGTGAAAAGAGGTGAAAAAATACGAGGATGTGACCTATATGCAAGATGTCAAACAAATCAATAAATCACTGAATAATTAATCACAATAAACATCGCGACATAGGCGAAGAGGAGGCTAATAAAAGCTGCACAGTGCGAACTTCATAAATAATAAACAGTGCTCACTTGTACATTTATGGTTATTTAAATGATGATTCAAAATGTGAATGAAAGAAGGCAGTTCATAGGTAACAACTAAATTCTAATCGTTCATTGAGCCCCTTGGGCTGAACTGCAGACAAACGGTGTATCCAGTAGGATTCTCTTCTCAGAAGGTACTGGGCGTTGTCTCTTCCTTGGAGGATGGGTACCATTTCTAGGATGCAATATCTTAGTTGGCTGGGATTGTGATTACGTTCTTGGAAGTGAGTGGCTACAGTTGATTTAATGGATTTCATACGGATATTACTCTTGTGTTCCACCAACCGGGTTTTAATCTTCCTGATGGTTTTTCCAACGTAAATTAAGGCACATGGGCATTTTAACATGTATACTAAGTTCATGCTGTCACATGTTCCATTTACTTTCAATTTGATTTTAGTCCCGTGTAGGGGATGAGTGATTTCATTGCCTCTTATTATTGAGTTACAACTTCCACAATTGTGACAAGGTAATGTTCCCTTGAATTCTTTAACAGGAGTCTCTGTTTTCTTATTCAGAAGTTCTTTAATGTTCCTTGTTCTTTCGTAGGCAAATATAGGATAGTTGGTAAATATTCCATTGAAATCCTATTCCAAAGCTAGTAATGGCCAATGTTTAAGAATCGTCTTTTTAATTTTTGGACTCCTTGTTGAATATTTTGAGACAAAAACTGTCCTGCGTTCATCTTTTGATTCGGACGGTGATACCAACTGTTCTCTTTTGAGTTCTTTCACTCTGTCTACGGCCTGTGTTAACGTGGTCTCAGGGTACCCACGGTCCTTGAATTTTTGAATGATCTTGTCTTTATGTTGTTCTTACCGAGGTTGAGAGAAGAGGATTTCAATGGAATATTTACCAACTATCGTATATTTGCCTACGAAAGAACAAGGAACATTAAAGAACTTCTGAATAAGAAAACAGAGACTCCTGTTAAAGAATTCAAGGGAACATTACCTTGTCACAATTGTGGAAGTTGTAACTCAATAATAAGAGGCAATGAAATCACTCATCCCCTACATGGGACTAAAATCAAATTGAAAGTAAATGGAACATGTGACAGGATGAACTTAGTATACATGTTAAAATGCCCATGTGGCTTAATTTACGTTGGAAAAACCATCAGGAAGATTAAAACCCGGTTGGTGGAACACAAGAGTAATATCCGTATGAAATCCATTAAATCAACTCTAGCCACTCACTTCCAAGAACATAATCACAATCCCAGCCAACTAAGATATTGCATCCTAGAAATGGTACCCATCCTCCAAGGAAAAGACAACGCCCAGTACCTTCTGAGAAGAGAATCCTACTGGATACACCGTTTGTCTGCAGTTCAGCCCAAGGGGCTCAATGAACGATTAGAATTGAGTTGTTACCTATGAACTGCCTTCTTTCATTCACATTTTGAATCGTCATTTAAATAACCATAAATGTACAAGTGAGCACTGTTTATTATTTATGAAGTTTGCACTGTGCAGCTTTTATTACCCTCCTCTTCGCCTATGTCGCGATGTTTATTGTGATTAATTATTCAGTGATTTATTGATTTGTTTGACATCTTGCATATAGGTCACATCCTCGTATTTTTTCACCTCTTTTCACTGTCACGACTGTCAAGTCAGTCTTTTCTTAATTGTTGTTCCGTTGTAACTTTAAGCGTTCACCGCGCTTCACAGCCACGCTACACCAGCCAATCATAGTTAAGCTTTCTCCCCACCGGGTCACATGATTTTCGCTCACCCATCAACATTACCGGCTCTAACCACCGCGAGTCTTGGACCGTCGTTGACTGAAGCACCTCTCGTGAACTAATCTCCACGCCGACCACCCGGTAAGATTGTATAACTTTGTCCACCGGTATTCTGTAAGTCACGCGTCGCGTGCTAACTCTACCAGAAACTTATTACGATTCTGGTTTCTTCTATTTATTTTCAAGGTCGTGTATACCCGTCAACCGCGTTGAACTGTAAATTACCACGCCACTTCAGGTTGGTTTACACAGACAAACTTCTATGTATATTACCTTTTTTCTAATTTACCACGTTTGTCACAGGGTTTATTATTCTTCTTGATCGAATCTTCACACAACGTCATTTTCGTCTCACCGTGCATGAGGAATGTTTTGCACACAACCTTGGGTTACCGTGGGTGTCACCTATTTCCTTTTTTACGCGTGCACCGTTATCGTCTGAAGCACCATTTACTTCAATTCTCCACTGTCAACACAGCTTTATTCACAAACTGCTTGCCTGCTGACTCCCACCGCGTCGTTTTCTTATCTAAAACACTCTACATGAGCACAAGTACTATGAGATTTTGTGTAGTCATACACATACATTAAAAATGTGTTATACTGGATTTGTTCACAGGATCAAGTCCCCTGACGGAGGGCTAACGCCCGAAATGCATTGGGCGGAAATACATAATATGAATAAATAACATTATGACGTAATAATGTGCGAACTAAAGAACTGTTAAAAATGAAAACAGCATCAAATAAATTTTGAATCAAACGAATGGAACTGTGTATTTAACATAATTTTATGAAGATATTTTCAAGAGTGCACTGAAGGGACGTCACTCTCGGTGATAGTGACGTGAGACGCATTCTTCACCCCAGGCTCAGGGGGTACACTTCAGTTGCACCACCCACATTGTGAACTTTTGAAAACTCCTTTCACACAAGTGTGCGATTCCCACACACCTTGTATCAGGTTCACTACTACCACATGTGGGTGATCCAGTCACATCGTTTTGCTGAGGTCTAAAAAGAGTGTATGGCTTGATGAAGCATCGGCTTAAGTTAAATAAAGTCATCTTTATGGTTACTACTGATGTGCTTTCACATTTTCATTGCGTGTGCACTGGATGGGTGAGGCATAAGAGTTTAAAACATGGGACAACCAGCCACCTCGATCTCCAGATCCTTACAAAGAGAATTTTGCATTTGGTTATGCTTCATTGGAATAATTAATTTGACTTTGATGCAGTCTACATTGTCATGGAGTTAAACTGCTTGGATTGGCCTTGGCAACATTGGATAAGAGGAACATTTTGTGACTGAACATGACTTGTGCTGTAAAGTATTGTAGCATGTTGCGATTGGCTCTTAGGGTCTCCCCACATAGACGGTTATGTTACTTACCGTGTTCCAGCTATTCTTTCTAAGCCAGGCTGGGCAAAATAGGTTTTGGCTACCTTTATTTGTCGGGTAGCACGGTGCAAGAAGTCGCTATCACACTGTATTTTCATGTGCTTTTAATGATTTTGCAGAAGACCTTTCACTTGTTATTGATTAATTTCCAGTATAATATATTTGATACAGCCATGACCAAGGTGGTGGATAGCTTAGAGGAATCCCTACATAAGGTGCAAGAAGGGACGTTTAATAATTTGGGTCGGAAATGGTATTATTCAAACATGTGACACCAAAGTCGTGGTGTTATGTGGCATCTGTGATGAGCTAGAACAGCCCCGTACACACTGCAGGCATACCCCATACGGGGACACATTGAATAGAGTTGTTGTTGCTAATAATCTGATATTTGCTCCAGGGTCCTGTAGCACAGACCATAGGCATATACCAACATTTGTGGGGTCAGGTTCAAGTTCCATTATTGACTATGTATTCATTTCAGTGGAGTTGCTCCCAGTTTTCAAACTTTGCAAAGTTTTGACTAGCTGCATAAGTGACCATAAAGTCATAAACCCAAAACAATGGTTTTAAAAGTGGATTTGGGCAGCAATATTCATGATGCACTGCAATACAGGGTAGAATTTAGTAAAAATAAGAGCATGAACATCAAGTGTAAGAAAATGGACAAAGATGTTTTTTTCACAGACCTGTTAGTAAACAATCAAGCCCATATTGCTATGGCTTTGCAGGATGATGGCAATCCCACAGATGTTATACAGGCTTACTCTTCCTTAAATAGCTACATGGCAGCAAGACTAACCAAAGTTGTGATGATGACTAATAACAGCCAAAGATGGTTTAACAGTGTCTGCACTCAGGCCCACAGATCCCTCAAGCTTGCACTTGGCAAACAACCGCAGGACCATAGAGGGGCAGCGATGGCCAGGAAATCTTAAAAAAAGAGGCGATCATTGCAAGAAAGTTGAAATAAGGGTGAGAGACTGGTAAGATCTTAGGACTGCAAGTGTCCTAAAAGGCTCAAGAGCCTTCTGTGAAGTTGTTAATTCTTCTTATCTGCTAGGAGAGGAAATGACAAAAGTGGAGATGGTTATATCAGCCAAAGACTGGGTGGATTATTTCTGAAAAATCTTTGGCCCAGCTGATCAGATTGTCAGTATGGTGTTGGGAGTTGTCTGTCCCATTGGTTTGAATGCCGCCATAGCCCTTAGTATGTCGATTGAGGTCTCAAATGTTATTTTAGTCAATGAAAAAAGTCCCTCTGATAAAGCCCCAGGTCCAAAGGGAAACCCATCTGATCTATATAAACCCCTGCTGCAGTTTTGGGCTCCCGTAATCACTAATGGTATAAGATCCCTGATCATCTGCCCCCTAGTTAAGACATGGCAAGAGGCTATCATTGTTTCCATTTTTAAAATGAGATATAAGAACAAGCCACGCTGTTATTGCGCAATTAAAAAAAAAAAAACAGTCCAGTGAAGATCCTGGGAAGGGAAATTTTGGCTAAACTGGAAAACTGGGCAGCAGAGACCCTGGGGCTTTCGGATGTCCAGTTTGGGTTCCGTCCCGGGCTGGGAACCACTGAGCAGTCCTTATATGTATCCCTTATTGTAAAAAAGTACACAAAGGCCAAAAAAGGCTGTGTCCATCCTGCCTTCATGGACTTAACATGTGCCTTTGACACAGTGGATCGAAACAAATTGTGGTTAATTATGGCACAACCAGGGATTAATAATGCAATTATAACTTTGCTCTGTAGGCTGCATGCGCATACCACATCCAAAGTTTGTTACAGCAGGGAAGAGGATTTGTTTTTTAATAATTTTTCCCTTTGTAGCTGGGGTAAGGTAAGGCTGTGTATTGGCCCTTTTTCTTTTCTTATTATATATCAATGGACTTGAAGCTATTTATGCGGTACAGGGAAAGACATTCCAAATATTAATTCATGTCAAGCTCCTGTATTACTGTATGCAGATGATGCGGTCCATATAGCGAGAACAGCCAACAGCCTCTAATCTCTATCGGATAGTTTTAACAGAAATCTTTTATATTGAAGTGTGGTCCAAAACTAGCTAAAGCCAGAAAAATGATGGTTGGCGGTGCAGAAATCATCAAAATCCCGTATTTCCCGTATTTAGCAGTGCCTGTTGTGTTGAGTTTAATTAGAAGTTTTTATTGAATACCAGAGTCTTACAATTCCAAAGGTCGATTGATGCTGTTTTTAGATTTTTTAAAAGATTGGGCTACAAGCCAGTGAAAGAATCAATCGGTGTTTTATAGAAGTAAGTGGCTATCTATTGTTTCCTTTGGTGCTATGCCAACAGCAACTCTCTTCAAACAATTGAAAATACATTTCTGAGAAGGCTGCTGGCAGTGCTGGAATCCTCGCGATACCAAAGGGGATGATGGACGGAGCGTTTGAGCAAATCAAACACTCACCCCCAGTCAACTGATCTGGGTTTAATCCATCATCATTCTTTAGCTCACTCCACCACCCCTGCGTCTTTTTGCCATGTAGTTGGGCTTCGTTTTTTAGAAGACCACATTAAATTACAGCCCCTGTTACACTGGCACAGAGTTTGGAAAAATCTAATTTCTATAGAACAGTTTTGACTGACTATCTGACCCTGGATAATCCTCTAGATAGCCCATGTTTTAAAAAATGTATATTGTGCTTATTGGCTTTTACAGAATAAGTACCCAAGTAAAACAATAACAAACAAATGGTGCCACACATGTTGAATCAGTATACTAGCCACATTAGTATATAAACATTTGAAAGTACCAAGACATACAGTATCCAGCGATATAATAATGCTGTGCCCAGATTTCTAAGTACAATCTGAGCGAGTTAGCAGATACTTGGCAGTCGGACGCCAGAAGTTTCAGGGGCGTGACAATATCGGGAGCTCTTCAGCCTACAGTTCCAGTTGCTCACTCCAGTAGGACATGTCCGCGAGCCATTGGCTTTGAGTGGGCACTCTACGTTTACCCCAGTTCATCGCCTCCAGACTTTTACCAACAGCAAGGCTACTGCAACCAGTCAGCAGGATGCAGGCTGTAGATCCTTGACCAGGTCGACCAGGCACACTCAATGTACACAAGCCACAGGTTCTAGTGCCATGTCTGTATGAGCCTTTGTAACATGTATCCAAAATTGATGCACTGGGGGCATACCCATGACAGGTGTAGAAAATCAGCATCTGGTGCGCAGCACCTCACACTGCGCGCATCGACACGTAGACCATACCTATACAATTTAGCAGGAATGTGGTACATTTGATGAAGGTACTTGAAATGTATCATACGCAGGTTACAATTAGGCGTGAGCAAACTCAACTGAGAGCAGCAGAAAGCCCACTCAGCCTGGTCCAGTGGCCGATCCATCACCTCATTCCATTTTGCCTATGGCATAGGGGTATGCTTAGGGAGTTTTACTACTAGGCGAACTGGGGCATGGTCTGACAAGGTTTTGGGAAGGTGGGTTACATCCGTTACCCAATTACAAGAGCTGTGTACTGATGATGTGTAGGTCTCCTCCTTCCTCCCGGAGTTCCTATGTCACCATAAGTCTACTAGGCCATGTTCTTCCATGCCATTGTGCACCACTCTAGCGGAGTGTTTGCCATGCCATTCTGTAGTGGCCGAGGTCCCATAGAGAATCGAATAGGTATTTAAGTCTCCTCCCCAGATAATAGTAGTTGTGTGTAGTTTGAGGAACTCATTCCAAATGAACACATAGAACCTGGGGTCATCTATACTCAGGCCATATGTGTTTATCAGGGTAATGGGGTACTGATGAGAACAGCTTGGACAATAACATCTACCCTGATTATCCATGAGGGTTGAGTGAGCTGGAGAGGGACCCCTTTTTCAACCAGAAGCATCGCACCTCTAGAGTACGCGGAGCATGAGGAGGTTACCCTATGCGTAGCCAAATGGCTCCTATGAACTGCTCAGTGTGTTCCGTTAGATGTGTTTCTTTCAGAAGTGCAATCTGGGCATGGTGGCGATTCAAGTGGACCAGCACCTGCCTTGTCTTCTGCGGGTTATTTAGCCCCCGCACATTCCAGATGATCAATGTGATGGTTTCACTGACTGCGACTGTTACTGTGTGGGGTGAGGCTATACCTAAGCTGTAACGTTTGATGTGATGTAAGGCACAAGAACATGAAGGTGTAACTGGTGATCATATTGCCCCAATATGAAGTGAAACCAATTTAGCGATGGGGACTACCGCCGAAACTTTGTCACAACTCGTAAAAGCATTCCCCACCCTACCCACCACCCACATCAGCATCCCAATCATGCCAATGACGTTACCCGTCCCAGCAAGTGAACTAGAATAACATTGTGAAGGATACGTTAGAAAATCTCTCCAACCGGGGTAAGTGTCCACAGACAGCTACATTATGAACTGTTGGGGTCTACCCATCAGGGGCCATCAGAGTCCCATTCGTACCTAGTTGAGTATGGAGGTGGCCAGTTACATGCTCTTGCAAGCCGACATAGACCCATGAGGCAAGTGGTGCGGGGCAAAAATTCAGCTGAAAGTTTAGGTGTACCCACAATGCACAGCCAATGCAACACAGGTTGACAGTTCCAAGATAGTCGGTAGAGGATGGTGCCCTCCCAGAGTGGGTGTGTTTAATATCTCTTTGTCCTCTCAAGGTGTGTCACTCGGTTCCATGAGGGTGGAAAAATGTGTTCAAGAAGGCAGTCAGAGCTTTGGGGGTTGTGTAGATGGTCTGCTAGTTGTGGTAACCAATCCTCAAGCATACTGGGTATACCATGGCATACTTGATCCTGGCTTTCTGTAGACAATGCTTGACAGGCAAGAATTCAATCCTGGCTGCCTGAATGGTTACTGTGAAATCAGGGTAGATGGCTATTTTTTCCCCTGGTAGATGATATCAGCATGCTCAAGGACCAATCGAAGCACAACGTTGCAGTCTTTTTTTTTTTTCTCAAAAAACCTTTATTACACAGTTCTGTAAAACACAGCTGTACAACCCAGGGGCCGGCAGCAACGGTGACATCAGTTTCCATACAACACAGCCCATCAGCTGACAACCCTGAGGTTCGGCGGCGTAGTAAACAAAGTTGTTCTCAGAACTCGCATTTCCTTAAGGATATCGTAGCGGTCAACTTTCTTTTTTTAAAAACTTGAAACAATGAATGAAACAAAAAAGGCGGAGTCATAAATCAGTCACACGTACTACATCGTCCATAGAGTCATACACCAATCACTCATATCCGAATAACGTTGCAGTCTTAGTAGTTCAGTAGACACACTATGATGCGGTGCAGCGCCGTCCCGGGGGAGGCCTCACTGTCAAAGAGTGATGGGCTTGTTCTACCATAAGCAGATGTGAGAGGTTGTCTTCGCCAAATAAGGAGGTTAGCATGGCCTGTACATACTGCTCCATCCTGCCTGGTATTGGTAGATTCAGGGACCCCGGTAATTCTGAAGTTATTTTGCCTGGGGCGTGCCTCTAAATCTTCATTTTGGCCTGAATCACAGTGAGTACCTTTTTCATATTCAAACATTTGTCCTTCACCTGCTTTAGGTCATTTTCCACATTAGAGATGTGCTGCTCTGCCCCCAGCATGCACGCTGTTTGTTTGTCAAGCTGTGCCGAAATATGATCATTGTGTTTGTTCAGGGTGTCTATTTTACAGTCTATGGAGTCGACACTCTGCTGCATGGCCTGAAGCATTGCCACCAAGCCCGTGTCTCCCAGGGTCCCAGATCTAGAGCCCTGCACCACCTGGCCATTCTCTGTGCCCTTTGTGGTGTGCCACGACTCAAATGTAAGTCGAGACTGGGTGTGATCTGCCTTCCCCATGGCAGGAGCACGGATTGACCAATGTGCTAGGAAATTAAGCCAGACACAGCCCCACAGGTCTGAACACGAATAGCTGGGCAGTGCCAGGTGTATCAGGGGAGAGGGCCTTAAACCACGCCACCGGGGCACCTATGCTGAGCTACACCACAGGTCCTATAGAGATCAGTACAGTTCGCTCAGACCTTACAAAGCCCCCAGGTCGCAATCCCCTCTTCGCAGTCACTGACGGAATTGGTTTTATGTAGTGTAATTATGTGCCCAGAGCAGCACAGGTTAGGGCTACAGTTCACCCTCAGGTTGGGGCTGCACCATGCATGCACTCCAGTTATCCCTGCTTTAAGGTCAGGCTGCATAGAATCCAGCAGCGTCACACCACACAGAGTCAGAAGGGAAGGGAGAGCGGCCGTGGCAATATGAAGTGCAACAATTACTCACAGCTCCATCTGGCAGCAGGCAGCATCTGCCGGGCACCCACAGCCACAAAGCCCAAGGCGTCCTGTCGTACTCCATTGCAGGCAGCATCAGCAGCACCTCGCAGTACCACAGCCCACAGGCCGGCGGCCCCTCAGCACAGGCTGTACTCTGTAGCAGGATGGGGAAGGGTTTGCTGATCATGCCACCAACGCATGGCCACCCACCAGGATGATCAGCGGCTGTTCGGCTCCCATCGACCAGACAGCAGAGTGCGGCACAGAGCACCCTGTGACTGATGAGGCACAGATGAGGTGGCGGACGTCCAGCCGCACCGGCACCGGCCTCGCGTACCAGCTCCCCCAGCAGCAGTCACACACACCCCTCCACCTATAGGGAAGGCAGGGGGCGCATCAGTCCCACCAAACAGCACTGGTGGAGTCCAGCCCCCACAACGCTTCCCACAGGACAGCAGCGGACTGGGTACCTCCTCCACCATAGGCCAGGGTTCGATTGGGATTGAAAATCGGTCCGGGCAAGCAAAAAAAATAAAATCGGCCCACATTTGCATAATGCTTTTCCTTAAATCACTGCTTAGACGTAATCTTATTGAAAAACAGAGGGGGGTAAAAAAAATGCACATGTTAGTTTACACTGGTGAAACACACCTGGCCACTTCTACTCAGACCCCCTGCCCCGGCTCAGTATGTACACACATTATTGGGCCGGCCAGCGAGACAAAGGGAGGAATACCTCTGCCTGTTGCTAAACGGGAGGTAAGGAGTGCCCATCTGCCTCTTGAAAGGCCACTCAGACAACCACTGGGCTGCCTGCTGTATTCAAACAATAGAGACAGCGCCAAGTCGGCCCCCAGACTGCTAAAACAAGCATTGGCATAGCCAATAGGTCTCGCCTTTGGGACCTTATGATTGTTTAGCCATGCAACAGTTGATGTTGTTGCACCAAGGATACTGTGCTCCATAACAAAATACGTATAAGGTCCCAAAGGTGAGACCTATTGGCTATGCCAATGCCTGCATTTATTTTCCACATTTTAATGTATTTACCTGAAGATGAAAGGTCTACAAATAGTTGCAGAATATTTAGTTTTAGTCACATGTCTGGCCCCGCCCTAACGCACACTGACCCGCCCCATTGCACTCAGGATCACAGTTCCTATACTTCTTTTATGCACTTCAATTGCTGTTGCGGGTCCCATTACCTTGCAGGATGCATGGCACGGTTTAAAGGTACTCAATTTATTTACCTCAAATGTATTATTTTTTATTTAATGGTGCTCAATTTATTGACCTTAGAAGGATGGACGTCTGAGTTGTTCTAGCAGGGTTCAAATCTCTAGTCTGCAGATGCCAGATGAGAGCGTTTATCCCCCCTGTGCCATTCTGCTATGTTTGTGAGATTCTTACCCTGAAATTCTTTAACCCAGCACAAGTCGAATCCTGCAACCAGACCCTAATTGCTGTTCGGCGATCTAACGCTTGGTAGCCACTGCGCATGCCTCTGAGATTCTTGACATCTGGCAACCTTGGGCGCGGGAGCCTCCACACTGCTGCCTAGGAGGCCACTTGCCGAGCCAGAACATAAATATGTTCATAGGCTGTAACTTTGATGTCTATATTCTAAAAACATACTACACATGCTACTGTGTTCCGGCATGCTCTTCAAGAGTTTTCAAAGAACAGTGACTGTGGTCACATCAGGTTGGTACCCAGATTGCACTGCTGCGATATCTGTTTACAAACTCTTTCATCAAAATGCTTGTGCTGTCGTAGTATAAAGGATGTTGTGATAGTTGCTTCATCAAACACTGTAGCCAAAACATAAAAAATAAAGTTCGTATGAATATTTAGGTTAATGAGTTTAAAATAGAGTTAAAAACAGGGTGCACCTGATGAAATAATCCAACAAGCCCGGGTGTTGTGTGCGTGTGCGCTGAAAGAAAAAACAAGCCCGTCTTTGAAAGTGGTGCGTGCACGTGCGAAAGTGAAAGCAGCGCATTTGCACATATGTATATAATTAACGCGAGATGCAGCGGGGGAGGGGTGGAGGAGCGTTTAGAGAGCACGCAAAGCAAAACATTGGGCTTTGAAAGCTGGCGGCTGCGCGCGTGCACGCGTGCATGACCGCAAGCGCTAGGCCAGTAGAAGCCTGGGGTAGCACTTTTAAACGCACACTACTAAATGTCACGCAGAGCAGCGCATGCGCTGGCTCAGCGAGACCTAAAAAGCAGCCCACAGCCTGAACTCGGACACCGGCCCTCGGGCATTGCCCGAGTGCCCGCATTACCAATCCAACGCTGCCATAGGCACCAGTGCGGCAGCAGGTAGCCTGGCCCACATGTAGGCCACACTGTCCGATCATGGGGCCGGTCGGCAGTGCCAAATCACCACTCTGGCCAGAAATACGGCGATTCTTGTATGCATAGCTGTGTCTGCTTGCCGATGCTCTGTCAAGTAGATGAGTAGAGCGTTTGATTGCCTGATGATTGATAGATAATAGGTTCTGGCAGGCAGAGCTGCACTAAATTGCGTCCATCTTGCCTTGGGCACTCTTACACCCCCTAGAGGTCACGTGGCTTAAGTTTGTTAAACTTAGCTTTATAAAGTTCGGTATTACAGAATAGTTCTCTAACCCGGCAGTCTTGCCAGCCGCTCACCGTGTGGAGTGAAATAGCTTTTTTATAATCATATTCAATCTGCCCGTGTGGGGAACAGACGTGTTGGGGCGGTGGAGCCCCCTTAACAGTTCTTACAAGCAAGTTCACAGCCCGCACCTTATCTACAGACAATCTTAAATAGACGCATACATTTTTGCCGACCAGGTTCTGTCTTTAATCTATACACTTCCTGGTGGTTTTCCCTGCCCAAGACATTTGGTTCTCCTCATTCCCTTTTTGCCTCTGTGATGGCTCTGCAACCCAAAGCACCAAGCACTTTATCTTATTTTACACCCTTTATACCCCACCGAGGAGGCAGTTTCTCAGTCCAGTTTTAAAAACATCCGAGATTAGGTCCCTTGAGTCCGCTCTTTCTTGTCTACATCACCTGGGAAGCACAGGTGTTATTTATGCTGTGTTGAACTTCATTTTAAGTGCATTTCGGATCCCCAGTAAACATTGAGCTGATTGGTTTTATTAATTGCTGCCATTTTATGATTTATAAAAACATTTTTTTATAACTGTATACTATTGTATTTGATTCACACTTTTATGGCTCGTCAGAGTCGAATAACGTATTTACGGAACTGGTTTAACTCCTTGGACACACAATAACTAGTGTGACCACCAGATGACACCAGAGCGCCATTATACGAGCGCCGATTTTCCTGATTGAAAGCCTCATCTTCATATGCTCCATTTACAAGGCTTACTCAAATCAGATTTAAGTGGAATGAAAAGGATGGGGTGTATCTAAAAGGAAAGTGTCAAAAGGAGCTATTTAGGATTTTTTTCTAGAGGCTTGGCCTATGTAATTTAGGTATGTCCTAAGTTATTGTGGTCACACGTGTGCCTTCTGGTCAGTATTTGGGTGCCTCTGTGAGTTTTCTGTTGTTGCATCTAGACATATAACACAACAATGGGCATAAGCCTACAACAAGCCAGTCCTAATCTCTTTGGCTATGCTTCTTAGCAGTATTCAAATTAAATAAACAGGACCAATGATGTTGTTGTGAATAATTAAAATGAACATGTTTTAATTCAGAAAAAAATGAGACTGAATTAAACATTACTTATGTCCGTGGAATGGCTTGTGAGTGTGTCAGTTACCCCATTCATCTTTTCACAGTCCCTCAGGCTGCTAAACTCGCACTGCCCTCAGCTTCAGTTCCAGAGTACTAAATTGTATCCTGTCATATTCGCCCACCCTCAACCTGAACTCATCCAAGCAATTCAAGGGGAATCATTTGACCGTATTCACTATTGAAGAGTCTTACGTCGCATGAAAAAACGACAGAAACTCAGGGTCTTTTTTCCAAGCCCCATTGCGCCGCCAAAATATCACTTTTTTTTATGCACGGGAGGTGCAGTGTGCCTGTCCATATTTACAAGGCCACATAAAGCCACCCTGCGTGGCTTTTCATGGCCTTGTAAATATGGCCCCCATTCACACATTACTCTGCGTGAAAGAGGCATTCTGTGGGTGTTGCTGTGGTTGTTCCCACTCAACATCCCTGGAACCTGAGCTTTCCAAGATTTGTCAAGACTGAAGCGTCCTAAAATCAAAACACAAGTATGCGCACAATATAAACAGAACCTAGATAAACGGAGCTTTGTATTAACATTACATGACTAGAGGAACAGTACGTCAGCAAGCACGAAATGATAAAACCAAAAGATATAATTATATATTAAAAAAATTCAATTTATTACATTCACAGAGTTAAAAAACAATTCATACATAAAAACATTTCGTGATTACATTTAATAAAACAAAGTCGACGCTGCGTTTGGGTGATTCAAGGGATGTTAAACTTCTTCAAGGCAGTTTTCCAAACAGTGGAGAACAATTTTGTTATTTATACAATCATGTGCTGCTGACGACAAACCTATATCATATTAAAACAGTTCAATTAGAGCTCGCATTTTATCTTACTGACACACTGTAAAGTGCTCACACATTATTATTAAAATTACATATTTAATACACATATACTCTTCAAAACATGTGGTAAGGAGCACAATAATTTAAACCAATAATTTGAAAGGGAATTCCTCTAATCTCCCACTATAGTTCAATCTTCATCTTAATTCTTATATAAACTGCTTTAAAAAAAGACACATTTTAATCATCATACCTTTAAAAAGGACTATGCCTCCTTCTGGTTTCAATTTGGACCAATGAAGTCACAATGAGGTGAAGGTAACGTTTCTTTAAAATCTCACCAAAGGTATACACCTATATTATATAGAGAGATTATTGATCAGTGACTGGTTGATTCTCTTTCCAATGATATAACATACTACATTTTTTGTCTATACATACCGATGATAAAATGCTCAATATATGAAGACCTTCTTTGGAGCCATTGTCTTGTTTAAAATAAAACAAACTGTTGGGGCAAGACAAATAGTTTATCAAGATTGGAACGTCTAGATTGTCCCTCTCTAATTGTTTTTTTATTATTAACATTTATAATGTAATTGTAAAATGTGACTTGCCTAAACAAAGCCTATCAAGGAGCCTGTTAGAGGTCAACTTGCAAGCCGCAACTGGATGTCGACTGAGCTCGAAATAGAACCATACGTTTTCTCTTCTAGATCGAAGAATCTGTCAATCAATTGTAAAGATAAATATTTTACTCTTAAACAATGTGATTTAGTAATTGTACTATTACTCAGTGTTGTGAGTTTCCCTTATGTTATTCAGAATGGATCATTTTACCTGCGTTTGGTGTGTAAACATATCTCTGTGCAGGTATTAACTTCTTGACAAGCCTGTAATTGAAGAACGTAATATTGAATATTAGCTTATCTCCTATTTGTAACTCATAGGGGTATTAGGGGGTTTGTCTTTCTTCATGGCTAAGTCATTGCAAAATACTAGTGACCGTCAAACCCCCTTATTGGTACTCAGAGCAGAGGTACTACTAGCAAACATTCATCAAAGATGTCTCGGCCAACCTCTATATAGCGCGCTAGGGGCATTGTTTGCTGCAAAATCGTCTTCGAAATTTCATTACTCCCCGTACCACCCGATGTTATATCCGTCAATGTTGGTATTATGATAGAAGTTGGTTACACTGATCTTTCTGGACAGGTTATTCTATGAGTGTCCATACTTTCAAGGCATTCATCTATACACCGAGCAAATAGCAATACTATCTACGCATTAGCATAGCTAGTGTGATACTCTCACTTCTACAGACAGGATAAAGCATGGGCTCCCTTTTCTATTCTACAAAAGAATGCCTAACGTGGTAGATGTCAGACCTAATACCCATGGCTTACCTTTGTATTAAGAAACGGCTAACCCTGGGCGTAGTAGGCGTAGTGGGGCTACGCGAAGCTACTCGAAGTGGACCAGAAACTACGTCCACCTACGCACTTCGCGTAGCCCCACTACGCGCCACCCGCCTGCCTCCCGCCCTCGCTAAATACTACCCGCCTCCCTCCCTAAATACTTAAATAATGATTTTAAAAACAATAAAAACCACTTACCTTGTCGGCTGCGTCTTCGGGGCTCCCTCTGGTAACCGCACCGCCATCTTGGATACTAATGCGCATGCGCGGCCGCCCGCGCATGATATGAGGCGATTTGGTCACTGGGGATATCGATATGTAAACAAATAGAGACAATATATTACTCACTAATAGATAGTCAAAGAATGCACAAAGGGTGAGAATAACCTATAATGCGTAGTACTGAGGAAATATACAAATTACAATGACTACAATTTTCAACTTTGAGTGTAATAGCGAACTAAGAGGGAGAGCTCAGACTTTCCTTACCGTTTTAGCCCGATCCAAGATGGCCCCCATAGTTGCATATAACTGCATCCGTGGAACGCAAAACAAAAGTGAATAATATAATAATTATATACATTAAACATCTTTACAACAATATTATCAATTGTATAAGGAAGGGGATTTTTTAAATTTTTTAAATTGAGTGATTGCGATCTTTTATCACTCTAGACGCGAACCGCAAACACGACCTTTAACCATTTAGTCCTGTGTTGGCACGTATTTAAGGGTGAATGGTGGCGCATATCTTTTACACCGCAACTTGAATGGACCGCGTTGGATGCAGGGAGGCCGTTTCTTAATACAAAGGTAAGCCATGGATATTAGTTCTGACATCTAGCACGTTAGGCATTCTTTTGTAGAATAGAAAAGGGAGCCCATGCTTTATCCTGTCTGTAGAAGTGAGCGTATCACACGAGCTATGCTAATGCGTAGATAGTATTGCTATTTGCTTGGTGTATAGATTCATTCCTTGAAAGTATGGACACTCATAGAATAGCCTGTCCAGAAAGATGAGTGTAGCCAACTTCTATCATAATACCAACATTGACGGATATAACATCGGGTGGTACGGGAGTAATGAAATTTCTAAGACGATTTTGCAGCAAACAATGCCCCTAGCGCGCTATATAAAGGTTGGCTGAGACATCTTTGATAAATGTTTGCTAGGAGTACCTCTGCTCTGAGTATCAATAAGGGGGTTTGACGGTCACTAGTAGTTTGCAATGACTTAGCCATGATGAAAGATAATACCCCCTAACACCCCTACGAGTTACATATAGGAGATACGCTAATATTCAATATTGCGTTCTTTAATTACAGGCTTGTCAAGAAGTTAATACCAGCACAGAGAGATTTTTACACACCAAGTGCAGGTAAAATGATGTATTCTGAATAACATAAGGGACACTCACAACACTGAGTAATAGTACAATAGAAAATAACATTGTTTAACAGTAAAATATTTATCTTTACAATTGATTGACAGATTCTTCGATCTAGAGGAGAAAACTTATGGTTCTGTTTCAAGCCCAGTCGACATCTAGTTGCGACTTGCAAGTTGACCTCTAACAGGCTCCTTGATAGGCTTTGTTTAGGCAAGTCACATTTTACAATTACATTATGAAATGTAAATAATAAAAAACAATTTGAGAGGGACAATCTAGACGTTACAATCTTGATAAACTATTTGTCTTGCCCCAACAGTTTGTTTTATTTTAAACAAGACAATGGCTCCAACGAAGGTCTTCATATATTGAGCATTTTCTCATCGGTATGTATAGACAAAAAATGTAGTATGTTCCATAATTGGAAAGAGAATCAACCTGTCACTGATCAATCATCTCTCTATATAATATAGGTGTATACCTTTGGTGAGATTTTAAAGAAACGTTACCTTCACCTCATTGTGACTTCATTGGTCCAAATTGAAACCAGAAGGAGGCATAGTCCTTTTTAAAGGTATGATGATTAAAATGTGTCTTTTTTAAAGAGGTTTATATAAGAATTAGGATAAAGATTGAACTATAGTGGGAGATTTATGGAAAAGTAAATTTTGCCATGTTGTATGTGCCTACGTGTTCCCCATGTTATGTTATATGTGCATGATCGATATGCATGTATCCCCCTCTGATCGATTAAAGACGCAATTATAGTTGTGTCCATCTCTAGTATGCCAGTTTCCAGTCTTCGTGAATCCAACGAATATTAGGCCTATGCAAAGCTACGTTGCCACATTTCACAGTGTGCACGTTAATTCATTGAATTGTCCCCGTTTCTAGGCCTCAAAAGGGCCCGGACTCAGATTCAGCTCCTGTTTCCTGAAACCCTCTCCAAGGAGCGATACAGCCCCCACCTGTATCCCTGACCCTTAGCTTACTTTCATGCCTCGCAGTGCCCGGCTCGGCCTGGCTCTGCCTCCCAGTCTGCCAAGAGTATGTTATGTTTTTAGTTATCAGTTCAGCCCTCCTTCTCTGCATTCCTAAGCTACTGAATCGCATCAATAGTTTCCGTCATGGTCTAGCCTTTATGTCTCCATGTAAGAGAAATACTGTATTAATATTCATAGAATATTCCTCGCACCCGCACTACAAGTAGAATAATGCATGCACCAGTCTTAATGTCTGTTAGCCTTTACTCTGATAACTTTTGGATTCTATCAACATGTACTCTAAACACTAGATACTAGATATGCCTGGGTACATGTCGCTCTGACACTCCAGACTTTAGTCTCCTCTTCTAGCGTAGAAGTCATAGCCCCCCAGTTCTCCCTAGTAACACGTCATTGTCAGTTTGCGCGCACCACTAGGTTAGAGGTCCCAGCTGCTCAGGTAGCCCCCTCCATGTTTCCGCCCCTTTTATGACATATTCTGTTACGTTTGCACCACATGTCTATGTATACGCCCTGTACACGCCTTCTTGTTGCATCAGTTTTGCCCTTATCTTTCGCGACTGCTACAAACCCCGCCTACTGCTACGCCTACTGTATTGAATGTAATGCAATTGTTTTGATATAAATACTGTGAACTGTTATTAAAAGGTACCCACCCCCCATATGCGCATCATCCCCAGATCCTGCCCCCGGCAGCTGCCGGGCCCTGCCATCCTATTCCCGTACAGGCTGTCCTGTTCCTGTCCTTTATGCTTGATTAAAGCCTGTCAACTTCAGCTACCTCGTATCTTGACTCTTATTTATTGAGCTACCTGTTTATTGATTATAGTCAAAAATAGATCCGGTAATAATTTATTTATTTACCACATAATGGCGCCCGAATAGGGACTTGCCCTTTCCCCACGCGCCGGAGAAGCCACGCAGGCCCCCTGATCCTCTGCAGCCGTGACGGAACCATACCGTGCACGTGCAGATATTTCTGCTTCAAGTATCCCTCAGGCCCACGGAGGAGACGGAGGTTGCGGTCCAGCGTCCAGACGAGGCGGTGGAGGAACGCGGCGAGTCCCGACCAGAGCCCAAGCCGAGAGTCCAAGGTCCGAGGTATCCGGAGGCCCACCTGTAACTGAAGTCCGAAGTTCGTCCGTCCGTTGTCGTAGCAGTCCAGTCCAGTCTGAGGCCTTCCGTTCTTGCTGCCCGGTGAGTACCGTTGCTGGGGTAGTATCTAGACAGGGTCAATTAATTTGTCTCTGGTCCGTGGGTTTGGGTACGCAAATCCAACACGAAGTGTTCACCTAGGTGGGCGCGGGTCCTGACGTGTCTCTTTATGGGACCGGTAAGTTTCGTACTGTTTTAGCAGTGCATCCAGTCATTCTAGTAAAGTTTCTGTTCTAGTAAGTTCTGTTCTCGAGAAATTCATGTGTCCTGTTTTCAGTATTTAAATGTTATTTCATGTGTTTTCAATGTCGTGGTATGAGTGATTTGTTTTCAGTTATTATTGTGTTTATCGTGTATTGTATTTTGTCCAGACTCCAGCCTAAGTTATGCCTCTGTTCACGAAATTACGTCAGTTAAAAACCAGAAAAGGTCTGCTCGAAGAAGCAGTTCCTGTCCCGCCTAGGGACAGTCCAGGTCATTTTATGTATCAAAAGCATGGCATAAGTGCCATATTATATCTAGATTTATGGGTGGAATACACCAAAGAATTAGAGGAAAAGTATAGATGACCCGTATCAGGTACGTGGGATGCCGAGTGCATCATGCGAGTAGAAGAAGCATTATGGAAAAAGAAAGCCAGACAGTCCCAGAAAGATGCCATCGAGTTATGGCGCAAAGAATCACATAAAAGAACCGAAAAAGAAATCAGAAAATCAGAATTAAGTAGAGAATCCTCAGAAAGAGCCCAAGAAATGGAATTAATCGAAGTAGGTGAACGAGTTAAAGCCGAACAGTCAGACAGACAGAGAAATGCCCTTATTAAGGGTATGTATCCTCTTCTTGCCGAGGGCTTGCCAAAAGCAACCCCGGAAGCACCATGTAATTTTCCGCCGCCATTAGTTCTGATTAAGCTACGTCACAAACCGACCGCAGCTGATATTTTTCTCTCGTCCTATTTGGACGACACAGTCCCAGAATATGCAAATCCTGTTCCGCCAGCTCCTGTAAATAATGTAATTCCTGTTCCTCCAGCCACCGGGGCACCTGTTACAGCACCTGTTACGGTACCCCCGGTCCAGCCCGTAGTACAAGTACCCGCTACATCGGTCACTCTGCCAGCACGAAGAGTATCAGTCGACGATTCTAGTTTAGGGGCCGCGGGGGGAGGTCCTCCTGGTACCCCGCCGCCACACAAACGTGTAACGTTAGTCGAGTTACATGAACGTGCGTTACAGCGTACGCCCAAATATCAGTCCGTTGCAGATATCAGACGAGCTCTTACCGAATGTCGTTATGATCCAGTCCCAGGCGATGATAATATGGTTATATATTCATTGCATGTAAGACGGGTGACCGAGTATTTGGACACCCTACCGAATATGAAAGAGGATCTAGACAGAATATATCGTTTCATCCGTACAGGAGAAGATCCAGAAAGTATTGGCGAAATCATGTCTCAAAGGAAAGCTGAGACTCAGCTCATGCTATTAAAGTTTTTAATCAATTGTTTAATAAGGGAACAAGATTGTCCAACTAAAGATCCGATCGAAATGAGAGTTCTGACAAAGTGGAGTGATCATATAGCCGAGGGAAGACACAAGACACTCAGTAGTATAGAGAGTATGTACAAGAAAATTCGTAAGGAAATAATAAGGTTACACGAGCAACGTTAAGCAGCACAAGTGTCCGAGAAAGAAGACGACTCTCCTACTGAAGAGGTAGAAGACGAGAATACCGCCAGAATAGCGTATGTAGGTAAATCTAGACTTCCAGACCGATATTCACGCCTAGAACACAAGAAAGTTTTTCACCTTCCAGCACTAGAACAAGAGAATCTTGAACAAGTATTTCAAGCTACCGATCACATTCTGAAATCACGTATCGGTTATAGTGAACTTAGTACCATGCATGAACAAGAACTAGCCCGATCAGCAGTCCGATGGATTACTGATTCTACCACTTTTCCAGATGAAATAGTGGCACAAATGTTTCTGAAACTGCCCCCAGCCGAGCAGCGACTGGTGGGTATGTATATGATCCAGCACCTCATTACACTGTATGAGGGTCAGCATTCTGATCCAGGTCCGTTACATGATGTCCTGAACGAGTTACTCCAGTACAAATGGAGAGGTTTAGGTATCGATTTAATTAGTGTCATTCTAGAACAACGCCACAAATATAGAACGTTTCTGAATCCGCATTTTGTTCACGTCTCACCTCCAGAAAGTAAACCATTCTACACGGATAGACAGAATCCGTTACGAGAAGTACACCCAGTTAGGACACCGGGTGGTGAAATGCAACGAGTATTTGTTTACACCCCTATTACAAAGATGGAACTCTTAGAGATGAAGAAATTAATTCCCTGTCACGACAAAGACCCAGCAGGGTTCCATCGAGAATTAAAAGACATGCTCCGTATGGGAGAATACACGTATCCAGATATTATTAAAATGTTAAAGGTCCTGTTGCCCGCAGGGGTATATGAAAAACTCAAGGAAAAAGAATGGGAGGTGGGAGAGAAAAAGATAGATTGGACAGCTCTATAAGCTGAAGATAAAATACGAGTACCAGGTACCGGTCTTGGGGACAAATGTAAAGAATTGCCCGAGTTATTGATACAAGTTTTGCCAAGGTTACTAGCCACGAAAAAGGAAGATTGGGATGCAATCTCAGCATGCAAACAGAAACAGGATGAAGATGCTAGTGATTTTTATTCTAGATTTGAGAAATGTTTTATTATAAACAGTGGTTTGAAGACAAGTAGCGAGTCGTACCCTCATCTTTTTGTTACTAAACTAGTCGAGAATTCAAGTTCACAAGTTAAAAATAGAGTATTGAAAGTCGAAAGTACCTGGCAAGCTAGTACCCCGTCACAAATGCTTCAAATGCTCCAGTATCACCAGAACAGAATCAGGGAAGAGCAAGAACACGAAAGGAGACGTATGAAAGACACGAAAATGAAAGTACTAGTTGCACAATCTGTTCCACAAGACAGTCAGAAGAGGGGTCCGAATCAAGCCAGTCATCCTGCAGCTCCCGTTAAAGGGACATGCAATTATTGTAAACAGCCAGGTCATTTTATAAACGAGTGTGCAGTTCTGAAACACAACATAGCTACTGGTAAGACTAAAGAAAGACCACGTCCGCCTAGACAAGAACAAGTTTCACAGACTTCTCAGTCACCACAGAATGCACAACAGACAGTTCCAGCACCGCAGCCTATCGCTGCAACACAGCATGTTACACAGCAGATGTACCAGTATGCCCAGACAGAGTATCCAGAGTATCAACAGTATTCATGAAACAGCCTAGAGAGGGAGGTAGGCTTGCCTCTCATCGAGATACCTGTAGATCAAGAGGGTCCCTATGTACACAGTCAAGTATTAGGGAAAGACAGAAAGTTTTTGATTGATACAGGGGCAAGTAGGACTACTATCAGTCATGACGAGGTTCCAGGGGCTCCGCTCTCAGGCTCTAAAAATGTTTCCCTTGGATTTTCAGGAAAGCCTATTGTTAACGAGATTTCAAAACCAGTTACTCTAGAAGTTGGTCCATTGTCCCGAACTACTGATTTGTTACTTACGAAGTCATGTCCAGAAAATTTGTTAGGCATTAAAACATTGAAAGAATTAGGTGCAGTAATTTGCTGCTCCCCAGAAGGAATACGATTGTTTTTGCGTGACTTTAAAGGTCACTATGTATTACGCGATTTTGATCCAAGATTACTAAATGTACCGCAGCATTTATGGGCCCAAGGTCCAACTGATGTAGGTTTTATGCAAATCACACCCCATCGTGTGACCCTCAAGCAAGGTATAGTCTTGCCACGAATCAGACAATATAGATTGCCACCTGAGGCTGTAGCAGCCTTATCCAAAATTATTGACGAGCTTATTGCTCAAGGAGTGGTTGTAGAAACTGACTCCAATGTATGTAATTCTCCTATCATTCCAGTCATGAAACGTACTGATCCAAATGCACCTCCAGTATATCGATTAGTGATTGACCTTCGAGAACTTAACAAATGTATCATACCCCAGTATCCAGTAGTCCCAGATATTTCATCCTTATTGACAGCTATAGATTCTGAAGCTACATTTTTCACTGTTATCGACCTCAAGAATGCATTTTTCAGTGTTCCCATTCATCCAGACAGCCAGTACCTTTTCGGTTTTTGTTTAAATGGAAGGAGCTATAAATTCACACGAGCTCCTCAAGGTTTCACAGAAAGTCCTAGTATTTACAGTCAAGCACTTAAGAGACAACTAGACAATATTCACATGCCAACAGACACTGCCCTGCTCCAGTATGTCGATGATCTACTGATCTCAGCCCGTTCTGAACGTGACTGCGAGCGAGCGTCACTTACAGTTCTGTATTTCCTAGCCGAGATGGGGCACAAGGTGTCCCCTTCGAAGCTTCAGTTCTGTGTCCAGCAAGTGATCTACTTAGGCCACTTACTGTCCAAGTGGGGTAGGCAGTTGACACCAGACCGTATCCAGTTGATAGCGAGTCTTCCACAGCCCAAGACACAGAAGGAGGTACGAGCTTTTATTGGCCTCACTTCTTACTGCAGACAATGGATTCCTCAGTATGCATTTCTAGCCAAGCCACTGATACAGTTAACGACACAGGAGGCAGCCGTATCGACTGTCCTCCCTTGGACCCAGGAACATACACTTAGTTTCAATGAATTAAAGAAAGCCTTATGCCAAGCACCTGTTCTAGCTACACCGAACTACAGTAAGCCTTTTACACTTTTTGTCACAGAACGTGATGGTACTGCATTATCTGTTCTCACACAAGATCAAGCAGGACAGTACAAGCCCTGTGCTTATTTTTCTAGTACATTAGATCCAGTAGCCCAGGCTCTGCCTGTGTGCCTCAAGCCAGTTGCAGCCACAGCTCTAGCTATCAGACAAAGTGATTCCATAGTATTAGGACACTCCTTGACAGTACAAGTCCCACACTCCGTGGAAGTTCTTTTAAACCGAACACAGACACAGCACTTGACCATTGCACGTTTAACAGGTTATGAACTGACACTGTTCCAGCCACACATAGAAATCAGACGCTGCAATGTTTTAAATCCTGCTACACTGTTACCGTCAGTTACTTCAAATCCCGCCACACATGACTGTGTGGAAGTTGTTAACACTATGACTAAGCCAAGACAAGACCTGACAGACATTGCATTACCTAATCCCGACCTGACACTTTATGTGGATGGTTCATGTATGAGAACTAGTACAGGAGAACTAGTAGCCGCGTATGCAGTGACTACTGACACTGAAGTTATTGAAACACACCGTATTGACACCCTGTCTGCTCAAGCAGCAGAGCTAGTTGCTCTGACCCAAGCCTGCATACGTGCCAAGGACCTGAAAGTAAACATATACACAGATTCACGTTACGCATTCGGAGTTGTACACGACTTCGGAGTGCTCTGGCAGGAGAGAGGTTTCATGACTTCTCATGGAACCAAGATTCAGCATGGTCTCCTCATTCAAGCCCTGTTAGATGCAATACATTTACCAACAGCTATCGCTATCATGAAGTGCAAGGCACATACGAAAGTTACTGACATCATTTCCCAAGGTAACGATCTAGCAGATCGAACAGCCAAACTTACAGCTCAGACTCCAGACATTCCAGTTAACAAGACACAGACATTCATTCCAGAACAGACTACTTGTATGACAGTTAAGGACCCTACACAAGATGTCATAGACATACAGTTACATGCTACTCCTGAAGAAATCAAGAAATGGACCGAACAAGGAGGGGTCCAGACAGATCAGGGATGGTTGACGAAGGGAAAAGCCACATGGTTTCTCCCCGACTCTATGGTTCAAGTCATTATCAATACCGCACATAGTCCAGCACATCTAGGAGAAAAAGCTATGTTAGACAGTATACAGAACCTTTGGTTCAACAAGCACTTACGAGCTGCAGCCAAGCAGAAAGTCCGCACCTGTATGATATGTTGTCAGTTCAATCCAGGTAAAAGTGTCCCGGTGGAACAAGGTGGATTCCAACCCCCTGACCACCCTTTTGAAGTCCTCCAGATGGATTATATTCAGATGGAGCGATGTCGAGGTTTCAAGTATGTCCTTGTAGTAGTATGCGCTTTGTCCAGGTGGACAGAAGCATATCCAGTTCCAGATTACACAGCCGCGACCACTGCCAAGCAGCTGGTTCGTGAATTCTTTCTCCGTTATGGACTCCCTAGGGTCGTGTATTCTGATAACGGCCAGCCATTCTCATCCGAGTTAATGAAACATGTTTCCTTTTTGTTAGGGTACCAATGGAAGTTCCATTGTGTGCGCCATCCTGAAGCAGCCGGTCTCGTAGAGAGACATAATCAGACCCTGAAAATCCGTATTGCCAAGACATGTAAAGAGAAAGGTGTAGACTGGCTAGTTGCCCTGCTAGTTGCTCTATTCTTCATGAGGATGGTTGCACATTCCAGATCAGGTCTGTCCCCTTATGAGGTCGTATTCGGCCGCCCCCCAAACATGTGGGGTACACCTAGACCCCGCAGTATTACAGATGTTTCCAGTAATATGTTGACAGATTACCTAGCTTCCTTGATGTCTGCCCTACACTCTTGTCGTTCACAGGTTGCCGCCGCATTCCCAGACAATACCGAAGTGAAACCGCATGAGGTCATTCCAGGCGACCTTGTCCTTGTAAGGAACTTTGATCGTTCAAGTCCGCTGGAGCCTCGTTGGAAAGAGCCGCGACTTGTTCTTCTGACCACCCGCACGGCCGTGAAGTTGGAAGGCCGCAAGGGGTGGGTCCATCTGTCCCATATAAAGAAGTTTCATGGAGTTCGAGAAAAAACATTTTCTAAGGACTGTTCCATTTCTAAAGACTGCCTGAAACCAGACTCTGATCTGAATCCTGAACTGAAAGTTCCTCTGTTAGAGAAAACTCCGCAACAGGAGTATAAGTTAAAGCTTCGGTCTAGTAAAATAAGTCAGCCAGTTTAATTGTCTAAGTCCCTCTCGGGTGAAACGGTTAGACAGGTATCTGACATGTATGAGATAGACCCCCATAGTGAGAGAGTTAGTCAAAACTCTATACGATGTATCGTTTTTCTAAGTTTCTTATTGTTTCTAAGTTTGATGGTTACCTGCACAAGTTATGCATTACATTTATGTTTTCCAATTTCTCATGTAAATAAGTTTTCTAATGCTACAGTAGAGCACACATTTAGTGATCTGCCTCCTCACGAGTTATCCTATCGTCTTGCTATGAGAAATAATACATTTATAAGAATGTTACACTATTCACACCAGACCAGCAATGCTACTAATTGTTGGGTGTGTGGTCGACTCCCCCCTTTCCAGACACCGAAGGGAGTTCTGCCACTCTTTCCTTATCCGTTTTCACATAATGGTTCGTGTGGAGCATGGTCCACGTTAACGTCATCTTCAAATGATATGTCCCTTCTGAATAGAACATGTTTTCCAGACAAGCAAGGTCTCTCCCATAGAACAGGGTTAGATCTAGAAAATGAAGTTTATAATTTAGGTAATTATTCTTCGAATTTTATGGTCCTGAATGTTCAGTCTGATACTACTCCCGACTTACCTGCTATTTCAGTACTACCAGTCTAAGGCGAATTATGTGTCAGAAATAATGGTTCCGCACATGTAGGACATAGTGATTGTACTACTACTGTCGAGTATAGTGACAGTGGGAAATCTATTTTCAAAGCTTCACGTCATTGTTATTTTGTTTGTGGTCAGACCGCATATGTTCGTCTGCCCCTCGATTGGGATGGAACATGTTACATTGCCTTCCTACTGCCACCAGTTTTTCTAGCCCCATCTGATTATCACAGAAACACACATCTAGTACACGTCAGACATAGAAGGGAGATTGAGTCCCCAATAGTCGATCAAACTGAAACTACTCTAGAACAGTGTACAGATTTCAATAAAGGTTTCTTTTTCTTTATAGGACCTATCCAGAATAGTAAGTTAATCCGTAGGTTAACCAGAACCCTTGAAGCAGTAGTGAATGAGACTACTTCTGCTCTAGGTAACTTAACTGAAGAGCAATCTGCTATGAGATTTGTCGTGCTCCAAAATCGTCTCGTTCTTGACGTCATACTGGCCGATAGAGGAGGAGCATGTAGAGTCATCGGATCTAGTTGTTGCATTTTCATTCCTAATAACGCGCCGTCTGTTTATTCAGCTATAACCAGACTTCATAAAATTGCCCATCAGTTACACCAGAATCCAGGCACCTGGACATGGTCCGGTTGGCTCTGGAGTATTATATCTGCCTGGGGATGGAAAGTATTGTCATTCCTAGGTATTGCAGTAATGATCATATTCAGTTGCTGCCTCTGTATACAATGTGGCCCTGCGATTTGCGGCATGTGCGCTACCTCTTGTATTCCTAGTCCTAAGTCCCGTTCTAAGACAATTCGAGACGAGCAAATGATGCTATATGAAATGATAGATGGTATCATGAATATAGATGTTTCCTGATGGAAACGTAGGGCACAAGGAGGGAATGTGGAAAAGTAAATTTTGCCATGTTGTATGTGCCTACGTGTTCCCCATGTTATGTTATATGTGCATGATCGATATGCATGTATCCCCCTCTGATCGATTAAAGACGCAATTATAGTTGTGTCCATCTCTAGTATGCCAGTTTCCAGTCTTCGTGAATACAACGAATATTAGGCCTATGCAAAGCTACGTTGCCACATTTCACAGTGTGCACGTTAATTCATTGAATTGTCCCCGTTTCTAGGCCTCAAAAGGGCCCGGACTCAGATTCAGCTCCTGTTTCCTGAAACCCTCTCCAAGGAGCGATACAGCCCCCACCTGTATCCCTGACCCTTAGCTTACTTTCATGCCTCGCAGTGACCGGCTCGGCCTGGCTCTGCCTCCCAGTCTGCCAAGAGTATGTTATGTTTTTAGTTATCAGTTCAGCCCTCCTTCTCTGCATTCCTAAGCTACTGAATCGCATCAATAGTTTCCGTCATGGTCTAGCCTTTATGTCTCCATGTAAGAGAAATACTGTATTAATATTCATAGAATATTCCTCGCACCCGCACTACAAGTAGAATAATGCATGCACCAGTCTTAATGTCTGTTAGCCTTTACTCTGATAACTTTTGGATTCTATCAGCATTTACTCTAAACACTAGATACTAGATATGCCTGGGTACATGTCGCTCTGACACTCCAGACTTTAGTCTCCTCTTCTAGCGTAGAAGTCATAGCCCCCCAGTTCTCCCTAGTAACACGTCATTGTCAGTTTGCGCGCACCACTAGGTTAGAGGTCCCAGCTGCTCAGGTAGCCCCCTCCATGTTTCCGCCCCTTTTATGACATATTCTGTTACGTTTGCACCACATGTCTATGTATACGCCCTGTACACGCCTTCTTGTTGCATCAGTTTTGCCCTTATCTTTCGCGACTGCTACAAACCCCGCCTACTGCTACGCCTACTGTATTGAATGTAATGCAATTGTTTTGATATAAATACTGTGAACTGTTATTAAAAGGTACCCACCCCCCATATGCGCATCATCCCCAGATCCTGCCCCCGGCAGCTGCCGGGCCCTGCCATCCTATTCCCGTACAGGCTGTCCTGTTCCTGTCCTTTATGCTTGATTAAAGCCTGTCAACTTCAGCTACCTCGTATCTTGACTCTTATTTATTGAGCTACCTGTTTATTGATTATAGTCAAAAATAGATCCGGTAATAATTTATTTATTTACCACAGATTAGAGGAATTCCCTTTCAAGTTATTGTTTTAAATTACTGTGCACTTTACCACATGTTTTGAAGAGTATATGTGTATTGAATATGTAATTTTAATAATAATGTGTGAGCACTTTACATGTGTGTCAGTAAAATAAAATGCGAGCTCTAATTGAACTGTGTTAATATGATAGAGGTTTGTCGTCAGCAGCACATGATTGTATAAATAATAAAAATTTTCTCCACTGTTTAGAAAACTGTCCTGAAGAAAGTGAACATCCCTTGAATCACCGAAACTCAGCTTTGACTTTATTTTATTATTTTATTTATTTATTTATTTAAACTTATAAGGCGCACAGCTACCCGCAGTGGGTTTCCCGGCGCCAAGGGACAGATTAAAAGAGGGAAAAGAGAGCAACCATGAATCATTGCCAAAAGAGCCATGTCTTGAGTCCTTTGCGGAAACAGAAAAGGTTGGTTTTGGTTTTTAATGCAATGGGCAGGGTATACCAGAACTTAGGAAGTAGGTGGGAAAATGAGCGACTGCCCGTTTTCACCAGCCTAAAACTCGGAATTACAAAATCACCTTTACAGGAGGATCTAAGAGAACGAGTAGGATGGTAGGCTTGGATGAGTTCCTGTAGGTATGCAGGGGCCGTGCCTTGTTTGATCTTAAATATGTAGCAGAGAGCCTTGAACTTAATTCTACTGGCAATCCTAAGCCAGTGAAGGTCATGACGTGATTGAGAAATAGAGGCTCTCCGCGGAACATGGTATAGGAGTCGTGCAGCCACATTCTGCACAACCTGAAGTTTTTAAAGAGTTTCTAAATAAAGAACGTTACCATAGTCCAGGCTGGAAACAACTAGAGCCTGGACCACCGTCCTTTGTGTGGAAACAGGGAGCATCCAAAGCATTTTGTGGAGCCATCGTAAAATAGTAAAACAAGTGGAAGCCACCTTTACTACTTGCTGCCGCATAGAGAGATTCTCATCAATGAGAAATCCGAGGTTGCGAACCCGGGCAACAGGTTGGGGAATAGAACCCATTTCTTTAGGCCAACGTTGAGGGCCCCATGAGTTCCTCCCTTTGCCCAGGTTGACAACCTCGGTCTTGTCTCCATTAAATTTTAAAAAGTTGTTGCGCATCCATTCTGAGACCTTAATCAGTCCTTGTTTAAGGACTGAGATGTTGCCATCTTCCACATTAGAAAAAAATAATAATAATTTGCGTATCGTCAGCGTACGAAAATAAAGTGAGGCCAGCTTCCTCCACAATAGTGGCCAGGGGTCTAACGTAAATATTAAACAATAGAGGACTTAAGATAGACCCCTGGGGTACACCATACGCTGAAGAACAAATTTTGGACGAGGCTTTCGCAGAGAAGACCTGGAAGGTGCGGCCGCTTAGAAAGGAGGCCAGTCAAGCCAAAGCAAGACCCTCAACTCCCAGAGACCGAAGCGATGCGAGAAGGATGGAATGTGACACCGTATCAAAAGCCGCAGTCAAATCAAGCAATATGAGTGCAGATATTTCTCCGCAATCAATACAGTGACGCAATCTCTCGGTGACTCCTAAAAGCGTTGTTTCAGGGGAGTGATTGGCCCTAAAGCCTGATTGAGACGGATGTAAAAAGCCCGAGCTTTCCACAAAGTGGGTGAGCTGTTTGTTAATATGCCTTTCCAAAATCTTGGAGAGAATAGGCAACAGACAGATAGGCCTGTAATTTGATAGTTTAGAAGGGTCAGCTCCAACCTTCTTTAAGAGAGGAATAATCATTGCATGTTTCCACTTAGGTGGGACAAAAGCCTCTCTCAAAGAAGAGTTAAGAAGCTCCTTCAAAACACAAAGGGAGTCCGGACCGAGTTGCTTCAGAATTTTAATCGGCAAAGGATCGCGCGGGGAGCCCAATTTAATACTTTCCAGACAAAGAGCAAAAGATGTGTCATCAAAAGGTGACCAGACAGCAAGTTTAGCTGCGGAATCAGGCACGCTACTATGAATGGATTCGGGAAGCAAAATGGGTTCCCCGGGGGGATAGGGGAGCCCAGAGAATCATAGATAAGCTCGACCTTTGCTATGAAGAATTCCGTTTTCTTAAATTTAATCAAAAAATGTTTTTATGTATGAATTGTTTTTTAACTCTGTGAATGTAATAAATTGATTTTTTTAATATGTAATTATATCTTTTGGTTTTATCATTTTGTGCTTGCTGAAGTACTGTTCCTCTTCACATGTAATATAAAGCTCCGTTTATCTAGCTTGTGTTTATATTGTGTGCATTCTTGTGTTTTGATTTTGGGACGCTTCAGTCTTGACAATTATACCTACCTTGTCCCTATTTTGAATAGTAGGGTACCTCCTTCTCTTTGATAGCATTCCAAGATTTACAAGGTTTTGTAAACCTGGGAATGCGGCAGATTCCTTCCTGTTCTTTTCCAGGGGAGGCATAAGGGAGGCACAATGAGGAGAAATACCTTTATTTCTCCTCGTTCTCCCTTTGTCTATGTGTGCTGCATTCTGCGTCACACATAGAAAGAGGAAATCACCTCTTGTGATTGTTTTTGTGCAGGAAGGTGTCCTTTCCTGTACAAAAACAATCACGCCTACAATGCAGACACCATTGCACGATGGCACAAGGGTGCCTACGCTGACATATGGCAGCCCATTGTGCACCAGCGCAGGGGAAGAGGACAGGGATGTACGTATCT
This sequence comes from Lissotriton helveticus, assembly GCF_964261635.1. NCBI lineage: Eukaryota > Metazoa > Chordata > Amphibia > Caudata > Salamandridae > Lissotriton > Lissotriton helveticus. Next base: position 598,115,722 of record NC_136073.1, on the reverse strand, counting down.
TGTAGATACGGTGCATTCCTGCCCTTTTCTTTTGACACACGGAAGTGCAGCAGGACTGCTTACTGTGCTGATATGCGTCAAAATATTGTAAATGAGGCCCACAAAATCTGGAAAAAGTAAATACTCTTAGGTAATGCAAGGTGAAGTAAAACATGTGAAATGAAAAGAGGGAGTGCATGACTGAATTGGATTACTCTAAGTATTGTTAGTAATTGTTGAGAAACCTGTCAACATTTTAGCCTTATAAGGTAAGAACATAAGTAAAGTGCCCAATAGGGACTTGTTTCAAAGCCAGTTTTCACATCTCGCCTACGCAGCGCACATGCGCTGCATAGAAGACCTTTAGCCGCCATTCAGTTCTTTTTCAAGCACATACTCGTGCTTGTGGCGGCATACACCATGCGGGAGCACGCAGGGGTGCGTCACAAGCATGAGTATGTGCTTCGAAAAAGAGCAGACTGCGCGCGCATGTACACACGCACACACCACTCTCAAGTCCTCTACTGCACAACGAGCTCTGTCCACTCTTGCTGGAAGCCTCTCGTAGGTCTTGGTCTAATGCTTTCTCTGTTACCATATTAAACAAACCTACTGCCACTGCTTGTCATCAGAGGTGGCATCTGTGTAGGTAAAATAAGTTTTCTTTAAAATAGGCATTATGGGCAGATCTTTGATTTGATGATTTTTACGGGGTTTTTGGGAACTACAGTGACAGCATTCACCCAATGGCACAGTTCATGTTTTGCCATGATCAGATGCATGCCTTTTAATCACAAGCCTGCCTGTTTGTATCAAACACCCGTTACTCTAAGTAGGGACTGCTGGAACCAGTTAACACAGATGCAAAGAAAAAGTACATTAGGCCAATCCAATCTACATAGGATGATTCGATTTCTGAATGTCTCTTGTAAGTCTCCCCCTCGCCTCCCTCACCCCTCGAAATCCAGGACCTCCCGTGTTGATTTAAAAGCAGCGCTTTCAACCTTCAAAGTGTCCCGTTGCAATAGGAATGACACTGCGTCACGGGAGTCTGCTGCTGTCATGGGTATTCTCGCCCATTGCATAAACTCCTTTGAAGGCCGAATATCTTCTCTGGAACCGCCACAACTAGAGCTTTCAAGCCGCTTACATGGCCAGTGCAGCAGGACCAACGCTAATTCACTGTCCGCGTTCCGCTGTCCCTCCCACTTGCACAGCCTTACGCTTCCCTCTTGTCGGTCACGTCTGCAAAACTGCTCCGACTCAAAGCCCCCCCTTAACAGTATAATTTGCCTCATCTAATTCCCTTAGTCACATGTCGTGCCAATAAAGAACCTGGCTGGCGTTCTAACACTCATCGAAACCATCTTAAAGGGGCACGGTTTTCAGACCACATGGAAATATACAGAACATTCAAGTGTAAGAAAAAATACAAGTTCGAAACATACACTCTGCTTTCAAGGAGGACTGATATAGGCCAGAAAACTACAACCATGTGTGCCCAAAAATTAGCGATCGCCCAAAACAGGCGCCCATGGCAACATGCACGCTGCAGGAAATAGAAATATGAAGCCACTTGAATTAAAAGAAGTAAATGCATACCAGCAATCAAAAACTCTAGCTTTTCTGGCATGTCTGGTATTTCTAAGAGGCAGTGAAGTGAATGGTTACAAAAACTCAGTGACTAATCCTTAAATTGGTCCGTGCTCAAGGAGGCAGTGCTTAGTAGAACCATCAGTGACAACCGCAGATGCCCCATTAGCTTCCATGGCCTACATAACACTTGCATATCACTTACTCTCCATTCACAAAGCCAACAATATCTAGTGTGCTATATGAAGTGCTATATTATCGACAAGAATGCGACATACTTACACATATTCTTCACTGCTACTTGCTTGGCATAGCCAATAGGTCTTGCTTTGGGGACCTTATAAGTATTTAGTTATGCAGCACAATATCCTTGGTGTAACAACATCAACTGTTGCATGGCTAAACACTTATAAGGTCCCAAAGGCGAGACCTATTGGCTATGCCAATGCTTGTTAATTACTGAGATTGGAGTTGCCCCACCCAAGATCATGGCTTTTAGTATAAAGTTTCTCCATCGAATGGTTCAAGATCAGTGTCATTCAAGATGCCCTCATGTCACTCATTAAAGTAAACTTCAGCCAGTCTTGAAAACCGCTTTTAATGGGCCCATCCTAACAGTGATATCAGCATCCCATACAAAGGCCATTGCTCTAAGGAACACTGTAAAATGCCTATTGATGCTGATTGTTAGAGATGCACAAATGGCTGAAGGGAACTGTTTTTTCCCATTGAACTGGATGGCTTATTTAAATTACATTTACAATTTTTTTGCTAAATTTTATTGTCTCATTTTTGCAGAGTGGAAGCAGAACTGTGGATGGCAGAATTTTTCTAAATGGCTCATTACCCAGTTCAGTTGGTATTCAAATACACTACCATTACTAAAAAACTTGGACCGCATTTAAAATGACGTTTTCCTTACGTCCTAGTTTAAGATTTCCCATTCTTCAACCATTTCTTAAAATGGAGAGATTGCCCAACCTGTTTTTGTTTAATTATGAGGAACTGAAATCTAAATTAGGCCTTGGGAGTAAACTGCAGACACACAGTATTGTTTAGAAATTAGCATGATGTACCTATTCAGTTTAGTATAAGTACCTGTGCATTAGTGGGTTTCACATATATAATAATTTTGTCGTTGCTACTCACCCTATATGAGTTTTGTATTTTAACGGGTATTATAACTTAACCCGACCAGCGCCATTTTGTGGCCTAGCTTGCCTGCAGCACTAACAGAATCCAACCATTATAATCAGTAAGGGTCGTTCCCTCGAGAAATAGCATGACAACTGTAGCAAACTGCTGCTCCTGCCTGTTAGTCCTGTCAAGGTTATAGGTGGGGGTAGGCCCGATAAGCACATTCCAGGAGGCGCTGTGCGAACCCTCCTGAGACAGGCAGAAGGGAGTTGCCCTTATCGACCTTGCTATAACGAGCTGAGCTGAACTGAGGTTGCTTTGTGTCCCATATATGGTCTTTCCTTTGCAACAACCTGTACCAACTTGTATTTTTCCTTCTTAAGTAACGGTTTCGAAATGTAACAGTATATATGTGATCTCTTGATAATGTGCCAGCAGTCTTCTCGGCGGACCTCGAGGGGTTAGGTCGCGAGAAGCTCCTCTGGCAGAGTTGTTGTATAATAAATGATTGTACCTTCTTCACTACCAACTGACTGGTTATTGGTAAATGGTATTGGGGGCTATCAGTAAGTATAGCTCTATATGGTTAAGTTATTTTTCGGTACTTCAGTTGGCGATTTTGCCGGGACTCCTCGTTGGGGTCGTCCCTCCGTAATCGGAAAAGAACGGGACATTAGAAAAGGTAATCTTGGTCAAGGTGGTGGACTGACCGCAGTATTGGGAGTTACTCCGCTCTCCCGATCAGGAGGGCCTCAGCTGCTAGTGGCCCCACGCCGGAGTCCTACGGGTGTAACCCAGAAGCAGACCGTGTTGGTCTTCAGGAGTTGGCAGTGGAGAAACTTGCAATCAAACCTGAGTGCACCAGGTGAGTGATTTGTCTTGTTTTGTGTTGGATGTCCTTTTGATTTTGATTTTCGGTATATGGTGGTTTGAAACCACGGAGAACTTGGTGGGGGTCTGACGGGGCAGTACTGAGACTGCACGGGCAGACGCTCCTGTTTTGAGCAATCTTGGTGAGTAATAGAGATATGAACTGGACGCCTAGGTGTGACTTGTGAGAAAGTTCGCACCCGGCCGGACTGCTCTCAGAAATGCTGGCAGTCATGATTGGGTAGCCCCTGGACAGATCTGGAGCGACGCTTAAAAAGCGGGCTAAGCTGGAATAGTCCAGGAAGTGAACCAGGAAGACTGCCGGATGGTCCATAGGTCGGTCTGTGGTTTGGAAACCTGTGTGGCTATCTCTAGGTAGTCTAAGGACAAGACTACTTGACTTTGGGGTTTTTTATGTTAAGAATTGGAAAGTACACGAGTTCTCCATGAGCAGGAGTCGACGGGCTCTGCCTTTTGTTTAGTACAAATTTGTTTTGTCTGTTATGTTGTCCGAAGATTGTTGTATGTTTATTGTATGTGAATATTTGAAATCGCTTGAACATGGCCATGTGTATGAGAGTGTTGTAATTAACTTTCTTTCCATTTCAGCCAGAGGAATTAGACACTAGAAAGATAATGCCGTGCTTTAGTAAGTTATATTTCGGCTGTTTGTGTCGGAGAGGCACAAGATTGGATGAAAGCCAACCGGCGCCTCCAGAAGGGAGCCCTAGTCATGATATGTATTGCAAGCACGGGATTGCACCACTTTTGTTTAATACTTTATAGCATAAATATATGAAAGATAATGTAGAGCTACAGTGGCCGTTGACGGGGTCTTTTGATGAAAAGAAGATCCAATATTTACAAGATTGTCTGGTTGCTAAGCGCAGCAGACAAGCCATGTTTGACACCCTTAATAAATGGCAGAAAGAAGCAAAGCGTAGACGCATCAGAGCAGAAAAATTAATCAAGATAAAAGAAGGACAGACTGTAACCCAGAAAGCCGTCGCCTATGATAAAAGCCAGACTGAACAGAATATCGATTGTTTGGATAGACAGTTTAGATTGCAGATAGACAAAAGTTATGTTACTCGAAATGAAGCTGAAGATGAAATAGAGGATTTCTTGGACGTTCGACTTCCCCCACCGTATGCGCCGCAGCGCGTGTACCCCGCTGTTCCCCTCCAGTTAGCCACTGCTCCCCAAGCCCCGCCCTCGGTGGTAGCTGTGTCTCTACCTACTGTTGGTACTTCGAGTGCCACACCGTCCTAACTAAGAGATACAGCTACCCTAATTCCTGACACACAGCAACCCATTGGGAGTTCTCGTGTAATTATAGCAACTCCAAGTCCTATATGGACTTCTCAATCGGTTAGTACCACACCTGAAGTAAGGGACCATACTCCGTTAGGGGACATAAGTGGACTAAACGCTAGGCGACTATTCACAAGGGCGGCAGTTGGATATAGCGAAAAGAAAGCAATAGCAGAACAAGCAGTTAGATGGATGCGGAAAAATGTGTATACTGTAACTGACTTATGGAGTACCATAAGGGATCTTGAACCCGTTATGCAACAACATGCATTGTCTCAGATGTCTCGTTACCTCATTGACATTTGGGAGAAATGTTTTCAAGATGGGTTGGCTCCTCAGATATTGTACGACATTTTGGACCGAACCCATAAGTTTGATTTAACTCCAGGGGAAGTGTACAAGAACGTAGAGACCTTAGTAAAATACCGAAGTAGACTGTTTTTGAAATCTCCTAACTGGGATTCTCAACATCCCATGAGGGAAGTTCATCCCATTTACCATCCTGAAATACCTGAACTACACATTGACCAGAATGTAGTAACGAGAGACAGAGTAGAGGCTCGGTTTCAGGAGCAATGCGTATACACTCCATGGAAAAGAAGTGAAGTCCTGGCCCTAAAATCGCAGCTTCCCGATCCCCGCAAGAATCCAACAGCCTACTATAAAGAGTTAACTGAAGCGGCGGCATCAGCCGTAATGACTTTGGCCGATGTTGAATTGTTTTTCGGGTTGTTAGTCTCTGTAGATATATGGCAACAGGTACATGACACTGATCACGTTGCTGAATTAGGAGGAACCTGGGAACAGTTGAAAGATTGGGATAAAGACCGCAAACCAGGGGACAAGCCGAAAAACAAAATTACTACCCTCCCGGCCCAAATTATTGCTTACATGCATTCCTTGATTCCCCCTCGTAAAGTCGATTGGGATAAATTGACAGCCTGTAAGCAAAAGAAAGAAGAAAGTGTTTCTGATTTCTTCACTAGATTTGAGGGCATTTTTATTGATCTTAGCGGACAGGACCTTGCTACGGAGGGTGGGGTCCGGTTGTTTGTAAATCGTTTCGTGACCAACTTGTTACCAGAAATCTCTACCCGGCTACAAGCCACCGAGAGCACTTGGACTACATCCATCCCTTCTGTTATACTGAGTATGGCTCAATACTATGAGCATAGGGAGAACGAAAGTAAGGATAAAATATAAAAGAAGGCTAAAGATCTTAAGACTCGGGTATTATTGCAGCAAGTTGTTAGAGGACGAGGAGGAGGAAGAGGCGTCCGAGGGCCCGTGTCCAGAGGGGTGGGGACAGGAAGGGGTGGAGGCCCAATCCCGTCGTTGGGGATAAATCAGTGTGCGTACTGTAAACAGGAAGGACATTGGAGAGCCCAGTGTCCGTTGCTGTTAGCACAGAAGGGAGCTGTCCGAGGGTGGGGACGTGGTCGAGGTGGTCCAGACCGAAGCGATATGGGTAGAGAGGAAATGGCGCAAGGACAGTTTGAACGAAACCATTTTGATAATCCTCAAGGTAGGCAATACTTGAATGAGGACTATGCATTTAGGGATTAAGACGGATATGTTTATACATAGGACAGCCAAGGACAGAGTGGGGGCCAAGTTTCGATACCAGTCAATCAACAAGGACCCTATGTGAAAGGGGAATTGATGGGGACTTCCGAGAATTTTCTGATTGACACAGGAGCAATGAACAGTTCCGTTGCTCGATCATTGGTTCCAGGGGCTGCTCTGTCCGGGCAAAATAATGTTTCAGTAGGATTTTCAGGAGTTCCCGTGGTAAGCCCCATCTCCAGGCCGCTCCCGTTCACTATTAGTCCAGTTACCGTTGACTCCCCCTTTCTGTTGACTTCGCATTGTGGTGAAAATTTGTTGGGCCTGGATATGTTAAAGAAATTAAATGTGAAAATCCATTGCTCTCCGGATGGTGTCTATTTGACAATACAACCCCCCAATCTAGATATGAAACAGTACTTTGCTAAAAACAAACCTCTTCCACCTGAATTCGACACTGTTCCCTCTACGCTGTGGGCTACGAGGGATGCAGATGTCGGTAAGTTAGACATCCCTCTCGTTCATATTACATTGAAACCTGGTGTAAAGTTACCACGGATACCACAATATAAGATTTCGCCGGCTGGCGAGCGAGCTTTACTCTCCGTTATACAGGACTTGATTGACAAGAGTGTAGTAAAAGAAACAGCTGCTAATGTCTGTAACAGCCCTATTCTCCTGATTTTGAAGAAAACTCTTGACACTGGGAATTCGGAAAATGTCGATACATATCGCTTTGTGATCGATCAATGACAGGTTAATAAAATTGTGGTGCCCCAGTACCCGGTGGTGTCTGATATAACTACCATACTTACTATGATCTCTCCAACCGCGAGGTATTTTTCGGTCATTGACCTGAAAAATGCTTTCTTTAGCATCCCAATCCATCCTGACAGCCGTCAGATCTTCGGCTTCTCATTATCTGGCCGCAGCTTTAGATTTTGCAGCGCACCTCAAAGCTATACCGAAAGTCCTAGCATCTATAGTCAAGCCCTTAAAGCAGTTTTAGACGATTTGATTTTGCCTGCGGGTAATGTACTCTTACAATATGTGGATGATTTGTTGGTAGCATCAGACACTGAAGAGGGTTGTAAAGATGCCACTGTGAAACTGTTGCACCACCTAGCGGCGAAAGGTAATAAGGTGTCCCTGTCCAAATTCCAATATTGTCGACAGGAAGTGACCTACTTAGGTCATCTACTGTCAAAGGAGGGGGAGGCGTTTGACTCCTGAACGTATTACTACCATTGCTAACATGTCTGTGCCTTGCACCCAGCAAGATGTTCGTGCTTTTCTTGGCATTACCTCTTACTGTCGCCAATGGATTCCTAACTTTTCTCTCCTTGCTAAACCTTTGTTACACTTAACCACTAAAGATGTGCATGAACCCCTTCCGTGGACTGATGAATGTCAACATTCTTTTGATTCTCTGAAATCTGCTCTTTGTTCTGCACCCATCTTGGGTACTCCTGACTACCGTAAACCTTTTGTACTATATGTGCATGAGGTCGACGGTTTCTCGCTTTCAGTGTTAACACAAGGATGTGGTGGTAAGCAAAGACCTTGTGCTTATTTTTCGGCCACATTGGATAATGTCGCCAGAGCGCTTCTGTGACGGGGCATGCAGCACACCCGAGGGTCCCGAATCACTACAGGACTGGTGGTCCGCCGTGCCCCTCTCACCCGTTTGTGTCCCCTTGCAGCAGCAGCCAGAACCTCATCAAAGCCCTGAATGGGAGCCGGGCGTGCAACATGAATGGAGCTGGGAGGCAGAAAAGGACACCGGCGCCTTTAACTGGGAACACCGACCGGACGAGACTCCTCCCCCTGTGGATGACGATCCGTCAAAAGAGGATGGAACCCGGAAGACGGGGAACGGCGTTTCCGAGGAGGCGAGGAGAGAGCGAGAAGAGAGGAGAGCATTGCGAGATACATCGGAGGACGAAGGAGAAGAGGAGACGAGTGACCGGCTGTTCCGTGGCAGTTCCAGCAAGCCCGGAGGCCAACGACCCCACAAGTCGCCGCGCCACGTTCCCACGGGAGGAGCGCGGCTCCAACAGGTACGGGGCAAGTTAGCGGGCTGGGTGGGACAACGTACCACTTCCCCCCCCCCTAGAACCAACACCACCCGAGTGTGCTCGGCATACTGTGTTCATTTGTAAATAGCCGACAGTCTCTGCACGTTCCCTCCCTTCCACGAGCACTCTCTGCACCGCCTCTGTACAGGAAGTACACTTGAGCACACGGTTTCCTTCACTCCGGGTCCCTTTGCGAGTCGAGCAAACAGGACGGCTGTCCTAATCCTTGTGTTCTGTTTCTTTTGTTTTGGGGTCTGCTCCGGCACGAGATACCTACCGGGAAGCGTGTTTCCCACCCTTCTGCTGAGTTACGCTTGGGATGTAACAGGACCTGACCGGCTAGACGCTGGATACCCTAAAGAATCCCAGAACCTACCCAGCCGCATTCGCCCGAGAGAGAATCACGAGCCGTCAGAGAAGAGTGTTCATGAAAATAAAGCCATCCTTAAAAAGCACACTTAAGGGCTCCGTGTCAGTTCCTCTTGTCCCTCCTAGCATCCCACGCCTCCCGCAACAGCTTCCTAGCTGTCTGAGGGCCACTGCAGCTGTAGCGGTGGCCATCCGACATTCGGAGGGGCTCGTTCTAAATTCCAGCCTAACAGTGATGGTGCCTCATGCTGTGAATGCTTTGTTAAATAAAACAAAAACACAGCATCTTACGAGTGCACGCCTTACTGGTTATGAATTAACTCTGTTTGCTCCACATATCATGATTAAGCGATGTGCTACTTTAAATCCTGCCACATTGCTACCTCTCCCTTCGGATGAAACTAAAAACGATGTGCATGATTGTATATTTCGGACAAAAGAAGAAACGAATGGGAGGATTGACCTCACAGACATTCCTCTATCTGACCCCCAAGGGGAACTGTATGTGGGTGGTTCTTGTTTCAAGTTACCAGATGGTACAACAACAGCTGAATATGCAGTCACAACGCTAAAAATAGTAGTTGAGACTTCTCAAGTGCCCTATCGATCAGCCCAGGCTGCTGAGCTAGGGGCAATATTACGAGCCTGTGAATTGAGTGAGGGGTTAGAGGTTAACATCTATACTGACAGCCAATATGCCTTTGGCGTGGCCCATAGCTTTGGGCGGCTGTGGAAGGAGAGAGGTTTCCTTACCTCTCATGGTCAGAAAATACAGAATGGTTCCTTAGTGTTGTGATTGCTTACAGCTCTGACACTACCCAAAAGAGTAGCAATAATAAAATGCAGCGCACAAAAGGCAGTAGTGGATGATGTGGGCGAGGGGAATGCTTTCGCTGATCAAATTGCTAAACAAACGGCCCAGTCCACACTCACCTCTATGTTTGTAACTTCATCTGCAAGGTGGGTGGAGGAATCTGATTTGTTCAATAATACCATAGAAAGTGTGCAGGAAATACAGAAAGAGGCTACCCCAGTTGAGTTGGTCCGATGGGAGCAGGAAGTGGGAAGGTTGGATGAAAATAACTGTTGGTTTGATTTAACTGAAAGACAACGATGGCTGTTGCCTAATGCTCTGGTACAAGCTGTGGTAACTATGGCTCATGGCCCAGCTCATATTGGGGCAAAAGGCATTCGCGCCTTATTGGATCCAGTATGGAATAACCCCAATATTCAGAAAACGGCTGTCCATTTAGTTCAATACTAAATCCAGCATAATCCGGGAAAAGGGGAAACTGTTCTTAGTGGGAACTTTGCACCTCCGACTTTGCCGTTTGAGGTGCTCCAGATGGATTATATCCATATGGAACGCGTCAACAACATGAAATATGTCTTAGTAGTGGTCTGTGCCTTTAGCAAATGGGTTGAGGCCTACCCGACTAAAGAAAACACAGCTTTGGCAACAGCAAAAGCTCTCCTCAAGGAGTTTATCCCAAGATTTGGATTGCCCCGTTTGATTTGGTCGGACAACGGGGGACATTTTCATGGGGCCCTCGTTAAACACATTTGTGATGGTCTGCAAATACGACAGAAATTCCATGCAGCTCAACATTCTCAGTCAGCAGGATTGGTTGAGAAATATAACGGAATCCTGAAACTAAAAATGGCAAAAATCCAGGAGAGTACTATCCTAAAATGGCCTTACACCCTACCCTTGGCCCTGATGTCATTACGAGTCACCCCTCATTCACGTTCCGGCCTATCACCCTATGAGGTGATTTTTGGACGGCCTGCTAATGTATGGGGAGTAGCTAGACTGAGATCATTTAAAGATGTTGAATATCCTATGTTAATAGACTGTCTGTACACTCTGACTGAAGATCTTCGTTCTATTCATCAGCAGGTAGCATCGGTGTTGCAGCCCCTGCCAGAGGGCCCCGGACATCGATTGGAACCTGGCCAATGGGTACTGGTTAAGAAATATCAGCGAGACACCAGCCTGGGTCCGAGGTGGTCTAAGCCATACCAGATTCTCCTGGCGACACGGACGGCAGTGAAGGTGGACGGGAAAAGGCACTGGATCCATGTGTCCCACCTGTAGAAGCTGCCCCTCCTGCTTCCTTATGATCAGCAGCATCCTGACGGAATTTTGACACAGGAAAGTGAGAGAGCCACCAGATTTGTTCCTTTTTCCGACGCCCATGAAATAGAGCAGAGGCAAGAAGAAGGAGTAACGGGATTGGGTGAGGCAGCACCAGTGGAATCCGCAATTGCCCCTGATCCTGTCGCTGTCACTTCAGTTAGTGGTTGCTCTGATGAAGGAGACACACCTTCTCCTGTGTTATTTTCTGATCAGGAAGTCCCGGGTCATGTCCGTTACAACCTGCGGCCAAGAAAACATCACGGTACCTCAGACGAAATGGCTAGGAGATAAGGAAAGACTTGAATAAATAGGGCTTGCTAGATTCTATTCTGAGGTACTGAGCGAGACACTGGACTGAACCCATTGAGAGCTGGAACTTTGATATTTTGCTCTGTTCAGAAAGAAAGACGTTTTGCATAACCAGGGCCCAGGTTGTATACTTGATTTCCTCGCTGTATCACGAAGTACAACACAAATTGATGTTTTTTTCTGAGATGAACGATAGGAGTCTGCCGGTGAGACTCTAGACGGACACAGGGAAGAAGAACCCTCTGGCAGGAAGGTCTGCTTTGGCCCAGTGTAGTTTTGGACTTTTAGCTAGGAATGTACCCCTTTGGTCGTATTGTGCCTGAAGAAGAACACCCTTTTGCTCCACGACATTTACCTTTTTATGAACCCATGTTTTCTGCTTGGACCATGCGTGTAAGAATAGCCTTTGTAGTAATGATAGTAGTTATATTAGCCATTTTTATGAATGTATTCATATATTTAGAGTACCAGCATCCGATGCAAACAATGCTGAAAACTACTGTTGCTCCTCCAGAACATTTGTTGTTTTCCTTAGCTCCCCACAAGGAAAGACATTGTCAGACATATGCTAAAAATGTATTGGTGGAAATGCTCCATCAAACACATAGTACCACTAACATAACTGATTGTTGGGTTTGTGGCCTTTTGCCATCGGTCATGCACAAACATGGTTTGTTCCTTTCCTTACTTTTATCATACTTAGGAAGTTGCGAAGCATGGTTCCAGATGTTATCGGCCATGTATAACCATTATGTGTAAAACCCCAAACAGTTTAGTAGGTAAGAAGGACCCCCTGATAGGGATAGGACTCCTGGGTCAGGGAAAACAATTTTCATGTAGGGGTATATACCCAGGCAGACTTACAAAACAAGAGCAAAGGCTAAACAGAAAAACAACTTATGCAACTTATGCAAATTTTTTGTCTTCATCAGGACAGATGAATATTCAAAAGTGGCTGAATATTCATCTGTCCTGATGAAGACAAAAGACCTTGTCGAAACGCGTTGACACACACAGCCCCCATTCTTCATAATCAGAAATTTATAATTAAGGAAACGTAACCTTTTATTGCTATGATTTCATGAGATGTGTTAAAAAGAAAGGTCACACAATGAATCATTAGTTTTTATCATTCTTATTGTGTATACAAATTTATCTATTTTTATAAAAATTAAATTTATTCTTGTTAATATCATTTCAGTCCATTGCATCTTTATATTCATTTCTATTTTTATAAAATTTGCATAAGTTGTTTTTCTGTTTAGCCTTTGCTCTTGTTTTGTAAGTCTGCCTGGGTATATAGCCCTACAGTAAAACCCCAAACAGTACACGGAAAAGGATTATAACATGATCCTAGCTTATATCGAGACACACCAAGGTTTTGACCCAGCAGGGAATGATGTGGAAGGATCTTTGGATCCAAATGCCTGTATGAATTTATACACCACTCATGAAAACAGTACTTGGTTGCAAAATGAACTTTATGATTTTACTAACTTTAATCATACACAGTATTTTCAGCAGTTTATTACCAGAAATGTTACTGCGAGCGAATTATGCCAGTGCCCATTCTGAACACTTCCTCCACTTTCTGTGTACAAGGTATGGGACATGTACAGGGTGGGAATAGTATTTGTAACTGTACCTATAGAATGAAGATTTTCAGCAGCCCGCCGTCATTGACTCCTCCAAATGTTTATTTTGTATATGGGGAAAATGCTTACACCTGGTTACCCCGGGGGTGGGCAAGTCAATGCTATTTGTCTTTCTTGTACCCTCCAGTGTATATAGCCCCTTCGGATTATCATAAAACTCACCAATTATATGATTGCAAGGTAGTTCCTAGTAGAAGCAGGAGACAGCTTGGAATGTCCGAAGTCGATCAGACTGACACTTCATTGCAACAGTTTTATGACGTTGCCAAGGGATTATTTCCGATCTGGGGTCCAATATTTACTAGTAGAGAAGTCAGGCGGTTATCCAGGGTGGTGGAGAATGTCATCAATATTACTACGGATATTATGACAAATATGACGGAAGAGCTTCAGGCCACGAGACTTGTCTCGCTTCAAAATTGGATGGTTTTAGATGTTATCTTGGCTGATCGAGGAGGAGCATGCCGCGTGATCGGCAGCTCTTGCTGTGTTTACATCCCAGACTCCGCCTCCACAGTTCATTTAGCAATTCAGAAGTTACATCGCATAGCCTCAGAAATACATACAGATAATGGGTCCTGGTCACTCTCTGGTTGGATTTGGGGACTCGTATCAGCATGGGGTTGGAAATTATTAATGATAGTATCCGGGGCTGCAGGCATTCTATTCACTTGCTGTCTCTGCATGCAATGTGGGCCTGCCTGTTGCTCTTATTGTCCTACCAAACTTACGGCTATGATTGTCCCCTCTCCCATCCCTTCCAAAACTCAGATGCTCCAACAGGAGATTTGTGAGTTGATGGCCATTGATGAGGAGGTTTTCCAGGATTAGTCCCTAAATAGTTAGCTACATCACGCTAAAAGGAGGGTTTGAGGAACTGAAATCTAAATTAGGCCTTGGGAGTAAACTGCAGACACACAGTATTGTTTAGAAATTAGCGTGATGTACCTATTCAGTTTAGTATAAGTACCTGTGCATTAGTGGGTTTCACATATATAATAATTTTGTCGTTGCTACTCACCCTATATGAGTTTTGCATTTTAACGGGTATTATAACTTAACCCGACCAGCACCATTTTGTGGCCTAGCTTGCCTGCAGCAATAACAGAATCCAACCATTATAATCAGTAAGGGTCGTTCCCTCGAGAAATAGCATGACAACTGTAGCAAACTGCTGCTCCTGCATGTTAGGCCTGTCAAGGTTATAGGTGGGGGTAGGCCGGATAAGCACATTCCAGGAGGCGCTGTGCGAACCCTCCTGAGACAGGCAGAAGGGAGTTGCCCTTATCGACCTTGCTATAACGAGCTGAGCTGAACTGAGGTTGCTTTGTGTCCCATATATGGTCTTTACTTTGCAACAACCTGTACCAACTTGTATTTTTCCTTCTTAGGTAACGGTTTCGAAATGTAACCGTATATATGTGATCTCTTGATAATGTGCCAGCAGTCTTCTCGGCGGACCTCGAGGGGTTAGGTCGCAAGAAGCTCCTCTGGCAGAGTTGTTGTATAATAAATGATTGTACCTTCTTCACTGCCAACTGACTGGTTATTGGTAAATGGTATTGGGGGCTATCAGTAAGTATAGCTCTATATGGTTTAGTTATTTTTCGGTACTTCAATTATTCGTTTGAAAGCCGATTTCAGTTAAGAATTTTAATTGATTAAGGTATCAAATTTTCCTGAATATACTGATTCTGCCCCCTCCTGGTCTACATGGGTAAGTACATCCTGACACACTTCCAGATCACTGGGGTGAATACTGGTCCATCATCATCCTTGCTCTGAGCACCTCAGAATAAAAGTTCTTAGTGTCCTCGTACACAGCTCCTTTCTTCTTAATACTCTGATGCAAATGAAGCATGTCAAGGCTTCCCTAGTTTTACTTTTTTTGCGGATGGGGTCATGTATTTCCCCACAACACATAGCCTTGCAGTTTAAAAAATCGTGGCTGTCTTATGACAGGACGTTCCTTTGGACCACAGTGACTGACACTGATTCTTCCTGATAGTAATTACTTTCATCATACATGGGGAAAAAACATTTGTTGTCGGCTCCGGTGGGCATTTTTGATTCGCATCAGTTCCAGAAAACATGGCTGTCTAGTGACACATCTGGGTGCTGTTGTCAGTGGAGACTGTTGTTTTCTGTGATACAGGGAAGCCTGAGGTCCATGCTTTTTACTAGGTGAACATTTTATGGGCGGAGGGGCAGGGGTCGTTTTATATGTATTTCAAAAAAAGGTGATGGTAAAGTTTTATCTACCTTGGGCTCTATCAGCTCAAAAGAATGACCGACCAATGACTAATGTCGTTGCTTTCACATTGAAAGACATTCATTCCCACCAAACAAGCCAAGCATTGCCGTCTCTGCATTGGGTTGGATTCATGTTTATGCCGGCTCATGCTAAGTGCGCCTGTGCTCTCAGGCCAAGAAAACATGGCTACCCAGGACTCTCCTAAGTGTCGCGCCCATTGTCGGCAAGGCCTTTGAGCACATTTGGGCCCTGCCTGTCATGTCTTTCTAGTGTCGAATGCTTTATGGCAGAAAAGTGCAGGGCGTCTGCTCTAGAGCAAGAACACCCCTCTTATGAGAAACTCAGGGAAATGGCGTCGTCCAGACCCATTAAGTGACGCTTTTGGTGACGTTCCTTCTGATATTGATTACACGTGACTGCTCGACCTGCTGCATTGTACCAGAGGCGGCTCAGCTGCCCTGCTGAGAGGACTTCTTAAACAAATGTTCCTTCTGGAGCTGCCATATCACTGCAACAGCAGCATCACAGAAAATATGTATCTTAAAATAAAATAGTCCTAGCATCACAGCATCTCTTACTGTGTGTTTTACCCTGGGTGTCCCCGGAAACCCTGGGTCTGAACCACTCAATATTTTTTGTTGTTATGTTCTGATAGAGATAATGGGGATGTGTACTAGGAAGTGGCGGAGCGTGTCGTGAGCCTCCTTGGCTTAACGACACGCTCCGCCACTTCTAAAACACAAGGCTGCACCATATTTACAAGGATATGGTGCAGCCTTGCGTTTCCCCCTGCACTGGTGCTAAGTTTAACATCTTAGCGCCAACGCAGGCACCCTTGCACCAGAGTGAAAGGGTGTCTGTGTGCAGGGGAGGATTGGTTATGTGTAGGAAGGTTTCCCTTCCTGCACATAAACAATCCTAAAATGCCATTTTGTAACTTTCATGTGTGCTGCTTCATGCAGCACACATAAAAGTTACAAAATTGTATTTTTTAAAAGGTTTGTTTATGTACAGCAAGGGACACCTTCCTGTACATAAACAAACCATGGTAGTTTGCTTTTTCCATGTGTGCTACACAATTCAATTCAAAAATCTTTATTCGGATTTCAAAAATCCATAAAAGCACACTTTAAAAAACAATTTGACATTTACAATTACAACTACAAAAGTACAATAGACACTATAAAACATTATTAGGGCATTTACTAAGTCACGTATTTCAAAAGTGCAAGAGAGGAAGAATAATCATTAATAATTCAAGGGTTTTCCATACTTCTACGTACATTAAAAATGACTTTTAAAAAACAACTTGTCCTAAATATAAGTTCATCGTCCTCCAATTTTAAAAGCATCAAATAAGACTGATTCAGGGAAATGGGTCTACGTTTTTTAAAATATGGTGCTAGGAACCATTTAATATATTTCTTATAAAACTTGCACATGAAGAAGAAATGTAGATCATTTTGTTTGCTTGTTCCGTCACAAGGACACAGAATCTTGTCATCTACGGTGTGTCCCAGAGGAAAACAAAGTAAAAATTTTACCGTTCCTGCTTTCATTCTAAACAATAGAGATCTTTCCCAGTAGCACATTGGTAGTGTCAAATACAACGGAAATTGCTGGGTTAATAAGCCATTGTTAATATAGGACACAACAGTTTGTTTCTTCATCTCTTCTGACAATCTTTTTTCCCTGTAATTGGCATACAGTTCAAGTTGGACTACTTTTTTGTCAGTCCTCTGTATTTGAGATGGATTCTCAAAGAGGTTGCCCCTGTCTATGCTAGACAGACTCTCTTGTACGCCACGGAACCATGGGATCTTATTCCATTTATCACAAGCTAAACATTCTCTCAAAATATCATGTGTTAGGCTAGCATATTCATTTACCCAGATGGCTAACCAAAATAGTGCAGGCCTGGCTGCGATAAAGTCACTAATATATGGTGCATTCAGCTCTGAGTGACAGATAAACCCTGATGACGAGATGGGAGCACCCAGTAGCTTCCTACAGAGCCGATTTTCTTCTCTTTGTATTGAGGGGGTTTTTACCGACCCCCAAATTTCGGCACCGTAGGTTGCCACTGGGATGCATTGGAGCCTATAAATCTTTAAAATTGCTTTAGTTGCTCCCACTTTCCTCGGTTTGGGAAGAGATAAAATTGAGTTTATGGCCTTTGAGAACTTGCCTGTGGCGTGGGCAATGTGCCCACTCCACAGGCCGTTCGCAGCAAAGACCATACCTAAATATGGGAAAGTTTTAGTTAGGAGTAACTTATCAGCTCCTATCGTAATAGAGTTTAATTGCTTAGCACCCGGCCCGCAAAACATGATAAATGATTTTTTTAAATTTACTTTTAAATCCAAATTCCCCATATATGATGCAAAATCCCTGACTAGAGCCCGTAGGGCATTAGGTGTTAATCCCATAAGCACAGCATCATCCGCGTATAGGAGACACGGTAGTTGGCAACCTTTAATTTTAGGGACATCTTGGGTAACCTTTTTTAGGGAGTCTCTTAAGCCATTTATGTAGATGATGAATAACAGGGGTGCTAAAACGCACCCCTGTCTCACCCCCCTTTCTACATTAATTGGGCCAGAGAGTGTACCCTCCATGTCAATCCGTACTTGTGCCTTTGTGTCTTTATGGACATAGGCAAGGAAATGTACCAGAGGGGGATCCAGGCCATAAGACAATAAAATCGACCACAATTTTGACCTGTTCACCAGGTCAAATGCGGACGATAAGTCCATAAACGCCAGATAAATGGGTGACGCCTTAGCAATATTATATTTGCTAATTAAGAGATTTAAATTTAGGCATTGTTCGATGGTTCCCACCTTGCGTCTAAAACCCATTTGGCAACGGTCGAGTACCCCCATTTCCTCAGCCCAGTCATTAACTCTATTATAGAGTACCCTACCCAAGATCTTTAAAGTGTTGTCCAGGAGCGAAATAGGCCTATAATTTGCGGGATCAGATCTTTCGCCCTTTTTATAAATAGGCACTATTATGCTCGTGGACCAAGTTGCGGGTATTGGGGCAAACGGTATACTGTTAAAAAGGTTGACAAAAATATTTCCCCAGAGTTCTGGGTTGTGCTTGATTAGGTCTATTGGGAAGCCGTCGGGCCCAGGAGCCTTGTTACCAAGGCTCTGATTAATAGCCACGGTGACTTCCCCCACAGTGATTTCTAGGGATTCTAATGTTCCTAGTGTATAATCCTCTAAAACCGCGCCAGGAGTGGCATATATTTTGGAAAAATGCAATTCCCATTGCTCACTTGCTATGGTACAACTAGTCGGGGTTAATTGCTTACCCATATCCCGCATCTTTTTAACGGCAGGCCAAAAAGTGGTGCTGCTCCCCAGGGTAGCAGCAGTTGTTAATGCCTCCCATTGCTCAGTTAGTAGAGCAGCCTTCCTTGAGCCTATAGCTATTTTGTAATTTGATCTAGCGGTTCTCACGTCTATTTTACTTCTCGGTTTACAGTTTAAAGCTCTGCGAAGAGCTTTATTTGCTGCCGAGCAATGGCGGTCGAACCACCTTGGCTCAGGGACAGTTGGTTTGATAGGGACGCTTAAGAGGGATTTAATGGTGTTGCAGAGTTTGGAAAAATCTGTTACTATTCTGCAATGGTTCCCATCATCTAGAGAACATGATTCAAGCAGCGGACCATGGTTACTTATAATAGTGTCCGTTACTTGTCCACTATTTATCCCTCGCCATTTTAACCTCAATTTGTTAGCTGAAACCGTAATATCCCTTGCCCCCAGGGAACGAACAAGGTCATTCGGGGGGCCTAAGCCAATGTTGACCACCAAAGCGTTATGGTCCCCAAAGGCAGTTTCAAGGACACCGACCTTATTAACTCTATTTATTAAGTCAGAGGACATGAAGATATAATTCACTGTACTAGAAAAATCTCTTCCTCTAAAGGTTGGGATATAGATAAGTGGCTCCTTTTTGTCAACATCCATTATATCGATTAGGATGTGTTCATTAAGGAAGCGTTCTAGTTCTTTGCCCCGTTTGTATGCCCTATCTATTTGTGCATTCTTCGTTTTTGGTGTTATAAACTTGGCATTAAAATCTCCAGCCAATATTGTCCTGGTGCTTATTTGATAATGAAACTTTTCTGCTATTTTAGATAGTTCTCCGAAAAGTTCAATAAAATTCCTATTCGGAGTAGAACTAAAATCATTGTTATAAAAGTTAATGAGACAGTATGGAACCCTTCGAGTATACTCAATTATTTGAATATTTGGATTTTTTGAATGAATCAGTTTTATGGACCCTCCTATGCTTATCTTGAACCCCATCAATAAACCTCCAATCGGGCGGCCAAAGACAGGCTTTCTAGCATTAATACAATAACAGTGAAAACCCTCTATATGCACCGCTGTTGTCGCCCAAGTTTCCTGGAATAATATTATATCCTTTTCGGAAATAACTTTTAACCATTCAAGATCAGAGACCCTTTGCTGTAATCCAGCAACATTCCAGCTTAAGATCTTAAACTCCTTATTATACTCCTTTGGATGTTCACTACCTTCGTGTATCGCCAAGTCATAGGGAATGGCATATTCTTCTTCTTTTCCAAAGGGAGCTAATTGACCCAATGCGTTAACTAATCCTTGTACTGGTGTAGCATATATCTCATCTATTTGTATGCTTCCTACCTGAGGCTCATTGATGTTTTTGTCTCTAACACTAACAACTGGTGGATTGTTTTGAAGTTCGGTTGATGATGGGAGTCAGTCTACCATGTCCAAGGTATTAAAGGCATTGAATCTATTGGATGTGGGGAACCCCCAAGTTAGATCCCTTGCTAAATGGGGTCTTTGGAAATTCCAATGATTGTTATTATTGTTGTGCCTATGGTTATTTCTCCCCCATTCTCCCCAATTATTTCTCTGTCCTACCTGGGTCCACCCTTCGTCTAAACCATAATCATAATCATCGTAACCTTCTTGTCTGAGATTTCCTCTTGGCGGGTAGAAATATGAGAGGTGCCTTGTCTCAATGCCCTCGTTATATCCCTCGCTAACCCAAGAACAGATATAATCCACTGTACGCGGGTCATTGAAATTAATAATAATACAGTCACCTTGAGTTCTCTTTTTCTCTTGGCCTACCCAGGGTACTCTTCGTACTGTCAAGATTTTACTTACATAGTATGATGGTAAAGGCCTATTATTATTCAGCCAATGTGTAACCTTGTTAAGTAGCGACCAAGATGGCTCATCTATGTTATCGGGGGTCTCAGGGACTCCTGTCATCACTACGACATAGGGACTAGAGCCTGGGGGTAGATTGGCAGCAAATCGTTTATTTTTCCCTTTATGCCACTCATTTCCCTTATTTGCCTCATTGGCTTTATCTTTACCAATAGTGGGATTATCCCCTGCAGTATTTTTGTTATTATCTTGGGGTTTTGCAGTTGGGGTTTGCACTATTGGTTTTGTTGACAAATTTTTAGCCAGCGGGACTGCCTTAGAAATAGTTGTGGCAGTAGGGGGTAGATTAGTTCTAGGCGTTGGCTGGGGGATTTTTTGCTGAGGGGGAGTGGGTTTTAGTGGTTTAGCCGGAGGTCCCTTAATTATGGTGCTTAATTCATTCAATTGTTTTTCTATCAGTCCCAGTCGTGTGTCTATAGTGGCAAGATGAGCAGTGACAAGTTCTCCAACCTTCATTATTAATTGACTGTTGGAGGTACAATCCTTGCACAACATAGCTAAACTGGGCATTTCCCCAGCACATACAGAATCCACAGTTCCTTTCTTACTTCCTTTCTTAAGACTGTTCTTTGTTTGGTCCTTCCCCTGCTTTTTCTGACCCTGTGGATTCCCCTTAGAACTGAGTGCAATTGTGGCTGGCTTATGTGGAGGTAGTTTTTGTACAGCCCCCTCCCTCAAGCCTCTCAAGTTCCTTGAGATAGCAGTTGAATCATTCAGAGTATTACTGCTGGTAACTATGGGTATGTTAGGAACAACAGATCGGTCCAAATTTATATTTGATGTGTCATTCACGATAGAGGTATTTTCAGTATTAAAGATGGCTTGCGATACCTCTATCATAATTGGATCTAGACCGTTTGCAAGGTTCACTGATGGAATAGACTCAGTTACAATATCTAATTGTGTATTAAAGTCCTCTATCAGATCTAAATTTGGTGACTTCTCCAGGCTCAGTTGTGATTCTGATAGTGACTGAGTTGCAGATAAATCAACAGTGTTTGGCATGCTGTGTCTTTCCACTATTACAACAGGTTTATTAAGTTTTTCAGGGTCTCGATGGGGTGTTTTCGCATTAGCTAGCAGACCCAATGATGACCTTTTTGCTTCTGCCAACTCTAAAGAAACCCGTCGATTCAGTAAGGATATACCCTGGTCTATTGCATCATTTGCTTTTGCAATAAAATTGTCAATGGGACCAGTCACTTTGGCTCCTCCAGCGACAGTTTTGCTCCGGCTGCCCCTTGTAGACATGATCACCGTTTGTGCACAAGCAAAAAGTGTGTATTACTAAGGATAGAGAGTAATTACTTATCCTCACCAGTCACAGGATCCAAGTGTAAGGGGGATGGCCCGTACCGTCCCCGGTAGTCCCCGGACGGCCACAGACGGACCCGCCCTTGTCCCGGGCTTCTCCCGGTCGCTCCCGCGCGCTCCCGCGCCGCGGGAACGAGCTGTTAACTTTATAATGCCTGGATTAGGGTGGGAGGGGCGTGTCCTGCAGGGAGAGCGCCCAGGTGTGTTAATTGAGGGCGGGCGGTCAGGCGGGCGCTCCTGGGACCGGTAGTCCTGCGCCTCCGCCTCCGCCTGCTCGCAGCCCTTGCAGGATGCCTTGATTCTTCAGCTCACCCCGTCGAAGCGGGACCCGCGCAGCGGGTTCCGCGAGTTGCAGCGTTGAGAGGAAGGATTTCCTACAGGTCTCCCCTGTCGTCCAGCAATCAGCAGCAAATGCGCGAGAGTAGTCCCTACACAAGAAAAAATCAAAAATGAGGAAAAATCATGCATTTCTCCTCGTTTCGCCAACTTAAGACCAGGATTTTCCTGGTCTTAACTTTGGCGCTGCCTCATATGTACGGTCCTCTTGTACATAGGGGGCAGCGTCAAATACAATGGGTGTTGTGGTGGAACACCCACCACAACTCCCACTGCACGCCCCTTTCACGCTAACCATAGCGTGAAAGCGTGCCTTATGTACAAGGCGGCATTAAGTATCTTAACGGTGCCTCGTACATAAGGCTCAGCCCCTATCGCCACCACAACGTCCGTAAAAGTGATGTTATGGTGGCGATAGGTGCTTGTACATATGCCCCAATGTCTTTCAGCAATGGGCATATCGCTCACAGGCAGCATGTTTCACCAGCTAGATAAATATTGTGAGCTGAGAGCAGGGCATGTCATAACGCATTTACTCAGCTTGTGTTATCTAACACCATGCTAAAGCACCAGCAACGTTCTCAGACAGAACGATCAATGCACACTGTGAAAGAGTGTCAGATGCATTCCAACTGTGAATTTTGATCGAACCTCTATATCTTTATACTATTTTCATTAGACCTTGGCTCAGAACAGAGTAATGGAGAAAGAAGATTGATGTGAAAAATAAGCAATCAGTGACAAAGGGAGGAAGCAGGGATAAAAAAGACCAAATAAGAGTTGGGTAAAGAGGTTGGTGCAAGAAAGTGGTATGAGGTGAAATTAAGGTTAGTCACTCTTGGGGGGCATGGCCTGGGGCACATGGAGGCAGCAATGTAACCACTGAGCTCAGGCGTCTGAGGCCTTATTAAGGCTCTTTCTCCTGTTCCCCCCCCTGGTCCTGCAAGCTTTTATTGAAGACCAGAGAAGGGAGGAAACAAATCTGGGCTCCGACTGGGGGTATGGGATGGTGGAGTATATGGGGAGACCTCAGAGAGACGACCCGGCGTGGCATCACCCGTGGCAAGATGGTGCAGGCACTGGAGACAAGCAGGGTGCCAAAGGAGTGACGAGACCATGAGAGGGTCGGAGTGAGTTCTGAATGCTGGAGGAGGTGAAGGGGCTGGGCGACCTGCCGCTGAGAGAGTTGCTTCAACGGTGGCTGCGCTACCACTAGTCTGTGAACACAGGGTGGGGAGGCAGGTCTTTTAGGGCTACATTAACGTTAGGCTGAGTCGTTTAGAGCGGCCTACCTTCAGTGGTGGCTGGTGACATTTGAAATTGGTGGGGCGTAAAATTATTGCCGTACTGCACTGCGGGCACTGCGGTGAGCGCAGCGAGCGAGCCTGAACAACTTACGGGGGTTCCGGGGTTGTCCCCCGAGAAAATTGTGAAAAAGAGAGTGGATAAATGGTGCATTTTCAAGCACATTTGAGGAAGCAGGAAGGTTAATAGAGCAATACAAGCACTTAGAATATCTGCCCGCATCCATGACTTTCTGAAAAATGACAGCTTGTTTCAAATCTGCCTGTACCCACCGTATGGTTTAGTAGGCAGCTGTCACAATCCCATATACAGTCATATTTTTTTTCATTTCCGAAGGTTATGGCATAACCTTGGGAAATGAAAAAAATATGACTGCTCTGGTAAATTGATACAAATTCCACACAATAAAAATAACAGAATACGCGATCAAGCCTAGCTAACAGGCAAAGACGGGTGTTTCTAGATTGCATTACGTCGGAGAAACAAGGAACAGCAGGAGAACTTTGACCTTCCAAAACAAAATTTTATGAATTTAGGTAATCATTTGCCTTCATGACAAGCATACATGGTACAGTGCAAGAGTTAAGAAAGCGCTGGTCAAAAAAAGCCTTAAGGCACACACATCCGTCCAACATCTTCAAAGGTAAAAGTTTATCCTTTAAAGCAGAATGTAGCGAAAAAAATGACATTTTAACATCAAACATGCAGTTCTAGCTCCCTGTCAGTGCACTGCCCAATGTACTTTACTGCTTTCCACGCGAACCACTAAGATCTATTGCTCTGTTCAAACTCACCCCCCATGTTATCGCAACAGCAGAAATCTCTGGCAAGCCACAAATAAATTTATTCTCAGCACAGCAGCTCTTCAGTTAGAAGCATAAAATAGCACTACATTTTTAACATCTCGACAGTCTAAAACCTTGTATAGAAAGTAAAAATATACGTTAGGGTGAGAAAGAGATGCATGAGGGTGCAAGGGGTGGAGGGGCTGAGGGTTGTCACCTGGAGCGACTAGTAATGCACACTGAGTCACTCAACGTTCTCACCGCCTACTGTGTTATGGGAGAACATATTATTATTACAGGGAGGGGCAGTGCTTTTTCATTTGGAAAGTTCTTTTTTTGTGCCTTTAAATCATTTGGACAGCAGTAGATGAGAAAGGCAGGAGGGTGTCTGCACACAAGCTTTTCAATAATTTCTATCCAGGACAGTATCATTTCCCATATGTGACATTGGGATATTACCTTTACTTGCTCGTGAAGAGATGCTCGACTTTGAGCTATAACTGTACATAAGATAATGTAGCTTTCACTAAGGGCTTTTTATGTTTGTGAGGTAATATTATTCTACCTTTACTAGACCATTGAAGGTGTAGTGTATCTGAGAGTGTACTAGAGTGCCTTCGAAAGATAATCCCTATAGGTAATGCATACAAGTGTTCTTGTGCGCTGACATATGCAAACACTGTAATAGACCCTAACTACGTGTTCCTCCTCCTATCCCCACTGCAGGGGCATAGCAAGGATGCAATGGGCCCTAGTGTAAGCATGGAAAATGGTCCGCTAACCTTGGTTGGGTAGGAGAATGTAGCAATAATCAAGGTTCAGTAGTACCTCTGACCTCTTTGCGCCAGCGCATCATTTATAGATGTACCCCTGTTTAGATGGTCAATTAGGCACTAAACTAGTGTCACAGGGGCCTTTTACCTTTTAGGTGTGTTGAGGGCACTGAGGTTCCCTTGTGTTGACACCACTTTGTTTTCATTAAGGAACATTTGAAATGTCTGCTGATCTATTGCTTCCGAAATAAATGCACACGGGCACGCTGTCACCGAGCACCGACGCTAC
Source organism: Lissotriton helveticus (assembly GCF_964261635.1). Taxonomy (NCBI): domain Eukaryota; kingdom Metazoa; phylum Chordata; class Amphibia; order Caudata; family Salamandridae; genus Lissotriton; species Lissotriton helveticus. The sequence goes on along the minus strand of NC_136073.1, from coordinate 598,090,413 downwards.
ACAGCTGGACCCATGTTAGTCTGAAAATACTGGTATTCAGACGCACAGGAACAAGGCCTCCGTCCGGGGGACATCACACCATTGCCAGCCCAACTAGACATTAGAAGGTGCCCACAGACTATGGGCCAAACGCTTCGATGCCAGTAATCGCTTCCTTTTCGAAGAATGCACACACACACCGACTGAAAGGCATTCGAGTTCTTGTAAACTGCGTTGCTGCTGCAGTGGCCCCCACGCTGCCCACAACCGCAACGCTCTTTTCTCTGTTTCCGGAAGCAGCAGCAAGAAAAGGCAGAAATTCTGCATATTTTCTCGCAGCCTGCGTGCCCCCCAAGGTTGTCACACTAGGATGTTTTCAGTTCAGTCATGTCAAATCCTTTCATCATGACACAAGGCTGGGATCAGAATGTGCTCGCTGCAGCTTTCCAGAAGCATCGGTGTTTAAGCCTTTCCTGCTGAAGGAAGGGCCCACAGAAAGGCACAGGGCTCGCAATCTGAGACATTATTGTTGTGTCCTAGCAGACACAGTCTAGTTGTTTTACTGTAATGCTACACTTACACACACCCATCACTGATGTCACGAGATCACGTGACACAGCTAATAAATAGGGCCGAGCGCACGTGCTCGTGGCTCATTAACCATCCATCTAACTGGTGTCTGTGTCGCACTCATTCTACCATGTGGGCCTAGGGCCCCACAACACAACATTTGGCGACGAGGAGGGGTTCTACACCCCACGCGACGCAGCCACTGCAACAAGGGGGGAGAATGCCGTCCGTGTGAAGGGCACCCCCTGGTGAGGCGGCGCCGGCCGCCGAGAGGCCCGTGGGGCGTGTGCTGTGCCCCGGGCCTAGCGTCGATGAAAAGCGAACCGGACAGAGCCCACCTGCACCGGCCGCGACTGTGCCCCTGCGAGGAGTGCTGACCGGGCGGAGCCCACTCGCCACGGCCGCAGGAGAAGACAGGCCCGTAGGCCGGAGGTGAGCCCGGGGACTGCGAATGCCCCTGGGGGGTCGCATATGCCAGGAGCGATCCCCCCTGTGATTGAACACTGGCGGAGCCCACCCGCATGGTAAGGCTCCCCGCCGGGCGCGAAGCAGCCGAAAATGAACTGTAAATAAAGGCAGACCAGCGGAGCCCACCCGCGGCCTGCCTGCAGGGTCCCCGCCGCGCAGCGTGTGAAAAGTGCGGCGGCGGGGTGAAGAAAACCGCCCGCAGCGTGTGCAGTGCTGCTGGGCGCTGCAGGCCGCCAGCGGACCCCACCCGCGTGGCCATGGTGCCCGACAACGTACATTAAATACAGCAGCGCCAGCGGAGCCCACCCGCGGCCTGCCTGAATCGTCCCCCGTCCCCCGCCCTGCGCAGCGTGGGATTGGAGAAACTGCCGCGGGCGGGGACAGGAAAAATGCAGGCGGCGCGGGAACAAACTTTAAAAGGCAAGCGCCCGCAGCGTGTGGAGAGCTGCGGGGCGCCTATCACTATGTCCGATGCTGCCCGGCCCGCGTGCACACAAGCGGAGCCCACCCGCTGGAATGAGGGATGCGGCCCGGCCTGGCGAAGAGAAGCACTGCCCGGCACTGTCGCTCCAAGCGGAGCCTACCCGCTGTGAGACTGGAAGCGGAGCCTACCCGCTGGAAAAATGGTGTCCGCCTCTGAAAGTGAAGCGCTGGGCCCCGTAAAGAGTGAAAGTAATTAAGAGGAGCCATCCGCGAGACACTGATCGTCAGCGGAGCCCACTCGCTGCTGTGACCAGAGGAGAAGTAGCTGTAAAGGGTAGATGCCTGCCGCCGAGAGAGCCAAAGATGAAACAAGCGCCCCGGCGTTTCCCCCCCCCCAACCCCTCGCGCAGCGTGAACACTGAAAGGCTGCTGCGAGCAGGGACACAGGGGGAAGACAAACGTGAGACGGCCGGCGGCCGTTCTGAACAGCGAAAGTGCAATAGTACCTGACCCCTCCCTCCAAAAGAAAGTGCAATCCGCCATTCAAAACAACAGAACAAGAATACAAGAATGATGCCGGCACCAAGAACACTGTAGTGCCCAACTGCCCCAAGTTACAAAGGAAAAAAAAAGGACTTACCTGCAGTCAGCAGTGACTCCCAGCCCCTCCTTTCCTGGACACTCCATGGTAAACAAGTCCCGCAAGCCCAAACAACACAGGAAAGAAAGTCACCGGGAGGATCCAAGAAACTGCTGAAGGGAATACAGCTTACACTGCCATCTAGTGGACTTTGGTGAGCAGTGCACCCAAAAGGAAGCCACAAGAACCAAACAAGCACAAGTAAGCACAAGGGACAGCCTGCAGGGAACACAAGCCTGCAGCGACGCGGACAAAGACGGAGACCCATCACCACTGCAGAAGTGACGCCTGTGGCCACAGGTGCTCATCGCAGAAGCAGACAACCTCACGCTGGACGTCGAGGGAAAGTCAGAAACGTCTACCGCAAGCAGCAAGATCCAAAGGCAACCAACTGGAAGAACGCAAGTGTACTCCGGACGCGGACAGTACAAGACAGCGCCTGAAAGTAAGGAAGCCACACCCAAAGCACCAGAAGACGTGCGAGGCAAGTACCCAAGTGTGAAGAAGAAAAGTGCGACACGCAAGTGGAAAAGCGACGACGCCCAAAGAGTCAAATCAATCGCAAGGAACAAAGCTACACTGAAAATGTATCACGACGGTACCAAGTGAAGCAAGGACTTGCCACTACACTGCACACTGACGTGCACCGGAAGAGTAACGCAAAGTTACCCCGCGGCCAAAAGGAGGCGAAACAACCGAGCAAGGTGAGCGCCCCAAGAAGCTAAAGAGCCTCACCGGAAGCGAGCACGAGAAGTGCACCCACCGGAGAAGGTCCATGGAGCAGGTGAAGTCAACCCTCCGGAAAAAAAAAAAATTACGCAGAGCACATAAAGAGCGCATGAGAAAGCACTGCAGCAGAAGCGCATGGCGATCCCAATGATCGCGGATAGCGAGAAGACTCACAAAGAGGAAGCTGTCCACCCCATCTGGTAGCCAAGAAGATCGCCCAAGAAGAAAAGGATGATCCGACAAGCCAGAGGGGCGCCCAAGAAATTCTGCCAAGTCATGTTGAATATGTCCTGCCAGAAGACGTCAGTAAACCGAGAGATCAGAAGACCCGGAGAGACGGACGCAACACCAAGAGTAACTAGAAGTAATAGGAGGAAAGAGAGAAGATCGTAATGACCGGTCCAGTCACCGAAGAGTGGAGAGAAGACAGTGTCCTAAAGACAGGACAAGACCAGACGGAAACAGGCAGGAGTGCACGCTGCTTGCAGAAGCCTGGTCAGCAAGACAAAGGAAGAAAGGTGACCGCACCGTGTCGCGAAAAGGAGAAGGGAGAAGAGTGGCATGATGCCATGAAGAAGAGAACTGAAGTAAGAAGTCATGTGGCACGACGCAGTCTTCAACAACTTCTGGAAAAAGTGAAGAGAGGTGTAACAAGTCCACACACCTAGAAGAAGAAGAGGTGACACACCACAACATCGTGTACAGTGACCTGCACGTCCAAGAGAACACTGATAACACCAAGAACAGAACAGGCACCTATTCACAAGACCACGACGACCCGTGGACTGCAGGAAAGCACAGGCCGGACCATTGGTAACACCCACCTTTGGGATTGAGCGGAAGTCTGGAAACAGCCCGTGGAGATCCAAGGGGCAAAGGCCTCAGGGACATCGGTGGCAGAGAGTCCCGACACAAGAGATGAATCCATTGCCGTCTAACCTGCACGCCCCAGGAAGATGAGGAACTTGTGCGCAAAGGCAAGAGTCAACAACTACCCTTCAGGTGGAGCTACGGACTTTGTGAGGTAGTACCCCCATCGACTCCTGCATTCACACGCAGACTGTGGAGTTGGAGCCACGCTGTGGAATAATACCCGGCCCAGTGGAAACCTGATGAAAAGGGCCTCCGGGACATCTCGTGGCAGGAGAACACCCGCGAGAGGGACATCCTAGTGAGAAGAATGTCCTTCGAACACTCCATCCTTTGTAAAGTAAAGCCAAGCTGCCTACAGTGAAGAAACCGACAGACCAGCAAAAGACAACATCATCCAAGTCTAACATATGGTCATCCTGTTTGACGTCATCCTCAAAAGCAAGATCTCAGTGGACTGACCAACACACTTCCACGGCGCAAGTAAAGAAGAACACGCCCGCCGAGAACCAAGACGTCAAGCCAAGAAGAAATAAAGTCTCAGCAGCAATTTCCACTGTCATCATCAAGCAAGCAGCTGAAGAGACTCCATATAAATTTGTAATTATTGTATATTTGTGTATTTCCTCCCACTGAGTCGGACTTTCGTCTTTCCTTAATTTTTATCAAATTTTGGGAGGAATGTTGTGTCCTAGCAGACACAGTCTAGTTGTTTTACTGTAATGCTACACTTACACACACCCATCACTGATGTCACGAGATCACGTGACACAGCTAATAAATAGGGCCGAGCGCACGTGCTCGTGGCTCATTAACCATCCATCTAACTGGTGTCTGTGTCGCACTCATTCTACCATGTGGGCCTAGGGCCCCACGACACAACAATTATCACAAATAAACACAGACGGTAAACAACAGACTCCACAGAGCACTATGGCGCAGCGCCCAGATGAGCCAGGGCCCGCAGGAGGCACCTACCCGGGGCAGGATGGCATGGTTCCCCACTTGCTTGCTGCATGAAGTGAAACGGTGCCAGCTGGTGTGTGCTGCCTGCCGCCTTGCCACTGCTCGGTGACTCACTCGCCCTCAGCTCATTCATTCGGTTTCTAAAGAGCCGTACCTGTGTCTGCGTCACTGAGGAGACACAGGCTGCCTGCTGTCCCCATTTACAGTTTGGCCACTGGGCTCTGATATGCAGCACAGGCAGCCGTGCCAGCTCCCCTGCTCATGCTAAGCCGGCTGTGAGGGAGGGATCCTACCAATGGCATCTATGTTTACAATGACATCATCACTTCCTGCCCACTGTCCTTCACAGAAGGCCTCCAGAAAAGTCCTGTCCTAACAGCTTGGTACACTCAGGGGTGAAGAGCTGCGCTTTGTATGTGATTGATCGATGACAGCAAAAGACAGCTGGAAGCAGAACATGTCGTCTAATTGTGAGGAATGCAAAAACAACGGTTGATGGACAGAATGCAGAACAATGTCATACACTCACCCCAGTACAGAGATCTGGGCCTAAATCCATCGTTTTTTTGCACTCCACACCACCCCAGTTTAGACATGGTCATATGCAAATCAGCCTTGACCCTGTGCCTCATGGGAACAGTCCAGCCCGAACTGCCAAACCATGTCTTTCCTGGACCGGAATCAAGCATCCTAGGACCGGTTTCTGGCTATCAGCCGTCTTCAGCCAGGATAGCTTGACTCCAGTGGTGTGGAGAGTATGGGACTCACGTCTGAGCATACCCATCCCACTCGGGGTGACAAATGCAAAAACAACGGTTGATGGACAGAATGCAGAACAATGTCATACATTCACCCCAGTACAGAGATCTGGGCCTAGATCCATCGTTTTTTTGCACACCATACCACCCCAGTTTAGACATGGTCATATGCAAATCAGCCTTGACCCTGTGCCTCATGGGAACAGTCCAGCCCGAACTGCCAAACCATGTCTTTCCTGGAACGGAATCAAGCATCCTAGGACCGGTTTCTGGCTATCAGCCGTATTCAGCCAGGATAGCTTGACTCCAGTGGTGTGGAGAGCATGGGACTCACGTCTGAGCATACCCATCCCACTCGGGGTGACAAATGCAAAAACAACGGTTGATGAACGGAATGCAGAACAATGTCATACATTCACCCTAGGCCACTGGAGTCAAGCTATCCTGGCTGATGAAGGCTGATAGCCAGAAACCGGTCCTAGGATGCTTGATTCTGGTCCAGGGAAGACATGGCTTAGCAGTTCGGTCTGGACTGTTCCCTTGAGGCACAGGGTCAAGACTGATTTGCATATAGCCATGTCTGAACTGGGGTGGCTTGGTGAGAAAAATAACGATGGATTAAACCCAGATCTGTGACTGGGGGTGAATGTTCTGCCATTGTGCAACATTCCGTCCATCATTTTGTGTGTTTTGCTGTCTAATTGTGAGGAGCCCCTTAGAGCGGGATCGCCGAAGCAAGACAGCTCCGGTTAGACATAATCACAGTGGGGGCCGGGTTTAAATAAAATAAAAAACTTACCATGTCTTGACCGGGTCCGCGCCGCCTCTGCTCCAGGGTCCCGTTGGCGTTTAGTGCTGGATAACCCTCTCAGTCAATCCTGGCGCTGCTGCAGTGCCAGGATTGGCTTAGGGCACGATTACTCTACGCCCGCTGCCTGCCGATTAGGAGACCGAGGGGATCCTAATGGGCATGCGCAAGCCAGTGCAAACACAAGTGCGCATGACTGGGCACGGGTGAAAAATTCTCTCACCTTCCCCACTCAGGCGCACTTGTGCAGCTGCCTGTCTCTGGCTGGTCTGACAATGCCTATCAGTCAACATGACGCTGGACCGCCCACCCCTTGAGACTCTGAAGGGGGTGGGCGGTTCCACCTCATGCTGACTGACATGCTTTTCAGTTCTCCCTCCCGTCTCTGAATTTAAGTAAACTGAGCATGTACTTAAGTTCAGAGACCCCGAGGGAGCTGCGGGCTTGGGAGGCTTGTGGGGCTACGCCCCAGCGCCCTAATGGATGCACCTTATGGTAGCGATGTGCAGGTGAGACGGATGGCGGTGCCGGACCCGGAGGCAATCCGGGCTGCATTGGTCACTATTGGGGCTGCAGGTAGAGCGCAGTAGCAGTGCTATCCCGCTCTATGGGGCTCCTAACAATTAGACGACATGTTCTGCTTCCAGCTGTCCTTTGCTGTCATCGATCAATCACTGACAAAGCGCAGCTCTTCACCCCTGAGTGTACCAAGCTGTTAGGACAGGACTTTTCTGGAGGCCTTCTGTGAAGGACAGTGGGCAGGAAGTGATGATGTCATTGTAAACATAGATGCCATTGGTAGGATCCCTCCCTCACAGCCAGCTTAGCATGAGCTGGGGAGCTGGCACGGCTGCCTGTGCTGCATATCAGAGCCCAGTGGCCAAACTGTAAATGGGGACAGCAGGCAGCCTGTGTCTCCTCGGTGACGCAGACACAGGTACAGCTCATAAGAAACCAAATGAATGAGCTGAGGGCGAGTGAGTCACCGAGCAGTGGCAAGGCGGCAGGCAGCACACACCGGCTGGTACCGTTTCACTTCAGGCAGCAAGTAAGTGGGGAACCATATCTTCCTGCGCCGGGTAGGTGCATCCTGCGGGCCCTGGCTGCACTGTAGTGATCTGTGGAGTCTGTCATTTACTGTCTGTGTGTATTTGTGATAATGTTTCAGATTGCGAGCCCTGTGCCTTTCTGTCGGCCCTTCCTTCAGCAGGAAAGGCTTAAACACCGATGCTTCTGGAAAGCTGCAGCAAGCACATTCCGAACCCAGCCTTGTGTCGTGATGAAAGGATTTGACATGACTGAACTGAAAACATCCTAGCGTGACAACATTGGCTGCATGCAGGCCGCGTGAAAATACGCAGAATTTCTGCCTTTTCTCGCTGCTGCATCCGGAAACAGAGAAAAGAGCGTGGTGGCTGTGGGCAGCGTGGGGGCCACCCAGTCCTGCCAAGTGTCACGCAACAGGTGTGACACTCACGCATTTCAGTGCGGTGATCCGCATCACCGCACTGAATGCATTTGTCACGCATTTTTGCCACCTGTGCCAGGTGCGCCAGCAGCTCCTTGGCCGGGCTCTCTGTACTGTTCTGAGAGTGCTGCTCAGCCCAACTAGTGCCTAAACAGTTAACCAGACTGTAGCTGAGCTCTCTGAGCTTGTGAGAGCGGCGCGCTACAATGTATCTCTCTGCTCTGCCAGTCCGACTGTGTTGCCCTGAAAACTAGAATGCGGGAAATGGTGCTGCGGCGCTGGCGCGGCTACCTCTGTGTTACATCTTTTAGCCCTGTGCTGCCTCTAAATTCCCGCCCACGCTGCGGCTTTCTGAAAGCGAGGTCGGAATCAGGAAGCGGATGGGGATTCGCATGGAGTTGAGGGCCGAGTGCTGTGCGCGTCCTGGCGACGTGGCATAATAAATGCACTACTGCCTGCCAGGGGCGTAACACAGGGCCCCGCAGCGCACGCAGTGCGGGGGTGCCCACCAGGCTTCACTATCCAAGGAGGCCCCCTCATGCCCCCGAACGCTTAAAAAAAGAACAGATTGTGGAAGGCAGCCTGTTTTCCACCAAGCTAAAAAGCATAACTATCCTTGGACCATTATTGCTGTTTTGTACTGTGAGGCCTCGCTCTCAGGAGCTGAACAGGGCCACAGACTGGAAGCAGCATTCCAACCGCACTCTTCAGTAAATGAAGGGGGGGGGGGCTCGTGAGAGAGATGCTTGCTCTGAAGCAAGCCTCTCTGTTTTTAAAGCAGCCTAAAGCAGCCTGCACGCTCTGACCCAGGACTGAAGCGAAACAATGTTTCAAGTGACATTGTTTCTCTACAGTCACAGCCACGAGCCCGGAAAGAGGATGGGGTGGGGGCCCCAGAGAGCAGGAGGCAGCACAGAGAGCTGACAGGGGCAGGAGAAGGATTGCAGCTCCCTCCAGGAACAGGATCTGCTGGGACCCATTGGAAGGTAAGCACGCATTTGCAATATATTGTTTTGCAATATATGCATTTGCATATGGGTTAGAATTGTAAGTTGTGGATTTGTGTTGTGTGGATTAGATCTGTGTAGTGAAATAATGTGGCATGGTATGCAGTGTAATTATGTGGAATGTTGCTATGTTGCGTAGACTGGATTTATGTGAAGTGGATTTATACAATATGGAGTAGAGAATAATTATGTGGAGGCAAATTATGTGGTGCTGAGTGGTATTATGTGGAGTGTAATTATGTTGTGTGATGAATTGTGTGGGGATGAACTGTGGAATTGTGTGACGTGTGGAATTATGTGGCATGGTGTGGTGTATAATTGTGCGAAGTGGAATTATGCAGCATGTTACAGAGTTGCATTTTGTGGAGGGAAAATAGTTTTTTTGCAGTTAAGTGTAAATATGTTGTGTGAACAGTGGCGGCTGGTGAGTTTTGAAAGTGGGAGGGTGTAAAAGTTGAGGGTTGAGTGTTATATCGTGAGTGAGCAGACAAACAAGCCCAACTGAGAACATTTGGGATGAGGGGGGGTTCCACCCGAATAATTTTTTAAGATAATGAGCGGTAATAGAGAGATGGGAGGAAAGGATAGTGTTTGAAAGGGGCAGTCTGACGAAAGAAGGCTCAGGCACAGGGAGGAGGAGGTGTTAGAAGGAGGGGAATATAAAGGGGAGATGAAGATGGTAGAAAACACAAGTGTAATTAGGAGAGGGGTGAGCAAGAAGGAGGGAGTAGTGTAAAAAGGTTGAAGTATGTTATAGAAAGAGATCTGGGAGAGTGGGACATTGTAAAAAGGGTGAGCAAGGAGGGGGGAAAGCAAGTGCGTAAGATGTATGGAAGACTTGGTTGAGAGAGAGGCAGGCGGGTCTAATGACCAGTCAGAGAGAAAGGGGTATGGAAAGCCGAGAAGAAGCAGAGAGATGGAGAGAAGATAGGAAAAATGTGACAGAAAAAAAGAGGAGTTAAAGGCAAGGGAAGGAGCAGTGGAGAGTGAGTGAAAGCTTGGAGCGCATGAGTGAGGGTGTAGCGATAGAGAGTAGGGATGAGCAGGAGTACAAACGTGGAGAGAGTGGAGGCAGAATGGGATGGGATTCAGCACTTCCTGGTACAGCGCGATTGGCGGTTAGTCAAGAAGCAGATGAGCGGCCCCTCTTATTGAACCTCTGTGCATTACTAAATATTAACAGCCCTTGTCTGGCACTGTGCGCCCTGCCAACTCTGGTACAGCACTGTGCACCCGATCAGCCTCTATGCAGCTTTGTGCACACAGTCAACCTTTGTAAAAAATAGTGCCTCTGAGTTAGTTAATATCTGTACCAAGTTACAAAGCTCATAAGTGTCTGTGTGTATATCCCTAATTGTGCTGAGGTTGAAAGGGTGCAGCAAAAACGGTCTCACTTTATCATGGTGGGGAATAAACTCATTTTGCATTAAACACAGGTGATAACCATATATTGTATTTCAATCACCAAAAGCCTTTTATTTTGAGCACTGTAAGGATCACACATCAAAAAAGTGATTGGCCTTCTTTATGCTTCTGGCAGTGACGTACTGTATGTAACGGGCACATTTTCACAATTGGATAGTTCACTCCCAAGAAGAGCAGATATTAACTGTTTGGAATGATAGGGGAGGGGGGATAAAGGAGGTGCTGTGCTTGGATAAATGAACCTAACACTATATATTCACAGCCACGAAGGCTAGGTGTGGTCGACAACAAATCTATCATCTTTTAAAAAGATCATATGAAGAATCACTTCTCGACAGTTTCCATTTGACAACCATTTCACCCATGAGTAACTTTCACCTTCAATCTATGTCCTGCATCTATTAGAATTCAGCATAGTTCTTAGGCCGGCTGATCATTAGTTTTCGCCTATGTCTTCGCCTACTGTCTGTAAAAGGCTTCAGTGGACTAATGGCACCCACTGTAGAGATCTGTGTGAAAACTGAATACTACAGCTTCACATCTTGCAGTGCCTACTAAATGTTGCATCCTTCCAAGGTCGATTCAGAGTTAGTGAACAATAATAATACTATTAGTGCCTAAAGATGGAACCAATCGTGAAGTGTGCCTTTGTGACTGTACTAATTATTCCGCACACTGGTGCCCTGGCATGTAGGTTTGAACTCTATAAAAACCCTGACTAAATGAAATAAATAATAGTGTGATGAATCTGCCAGACGAGTCACAGAATCACAGTTGGCACAGCGTGCCCTGAATACATTCCAGTGGATTGGACATTATCTAAATAGTATTCCATCCATTTATTTTGGCCTTTTAAACATCAATAAAAAAATATTTTACTGGAAAAAGAGCTGGTATGGACGCTCTGAAATCTTTTAACTTTAAAAAATAATTAAACACAGTCGTGGTTCACAATACTTGCTGGGGTGGAGGCTGGGGGAGTTGAAAATTAAAATAAAAACGTACCTGGCCGGGTACGCACTGCCCCTGCTCCTGGACCAGGTTACAGCATTGGTGCTCGTCAACAGGAACAGCTGCGTCACTGGCAACCCCTCTCAGCCAATACTGACGCGGCTCCAGCAGCACCAGGATTGGCTTAGCAGTGATACTCGCTGCCCTGCGGCCCATTAGGAGACCGAGGGTTGCAGCGTTGATCAACCCTCGCTCTCCTAATGCGCAGCCACCAGCCACAGCTAACACTAATGCGCATGACTGGGCTGGTTGGAAAAATTCTCTGACCTAAACCCAGCATGTGCACTTGTGCTGCTGTGTGCTCCGCACCACCTCCTGGTCTGACAATGCATGTCAGTCAGCATGATGCCGGACCGCCGGTGGGCGGTCCAGTGTGATGCTAAATTGGGCACTTCAGCGCTGTGGTGTCATCGTGTTGGAATCTTAGATCCCGGCTTCTCCATGGAGAGCGGCCGTTTTTGCACATTGCTCCCCGCAGGGAGGCGGAGGTTATCCCGGGTCACAACATCACCCCCTCCAGAGCTCCGGTGCCCTTCTCAGGCCCCTAGCTCCCGTCAGGAACCAGTCCTTGCAGATGTCGCACTCAAAGCGGCTGACATTGTAGGGCTGCTGGTGCAAGGGCACGCGCCTGCAACAAATCCTCGAGAGACCTAACTTTATGGACACACTACGGAAATACGGCAAAATGTTGTGGGCATAGTAAAGGGACACTCATTACAGGACTACCACACAGGCAGCTGTACTGCATAACGAAAATTACTGCATCATGTATAGGAGACAGGGATGGCACCAGAAAACAGACGGCGGCCACATGGAAATACTACACCAGCTTTGATTAGCAGCGCTGGTACCCGAGGAGGCACGATGCCTGTTATGTGTGATTTTGCATTTCAGTGCGGGATGCGGATCACCACACTGAAATGCGTTCGTTTAACACCAGATGTGTGGTACTTGGCAGGGCTGAATTAGGTGGCATGGATTTGGACAAGCTGAGCATGCTAAGGCTTTTATGTCATGGGGTTTAAAGTAGACGTTTGTCTATTTTTCTTTGTAAAAATAATATGGGCTGTTTCTTTACCTTCCGGTACATTTCTGAACAATTTGTTAAGCTAAATTGTATTTTTGCATTGTGTGCGTATGCAGGTCTGGCAGACATGCAAAAAATCATCCTACATCTCAGTATTAACTTCCACACTTCTAAGCCGTAATTCCAATCCGAGAATGAGTTACCTGTTTGCTTTAAAATGACAGTTATTAAAACAAGTAAGTGCTTGTATAAGTAGCAAAGGTTTTAAAGGGACTTGTTTTCGTGCAAGGTATTGCTTTTCCCAGTTCATGGAAGGGATAAAAAACATGTCCAGATAATAATAGGGTTGACAGAATGGTGCGATAGCAGAATATTGATACATGTGGATCTGGTGAGGACTGCGGGCAGCAAGTGCTTGATACTCTATTTGCATAAGAAAATACTATATATTTTTTTTGTTATCTTCCCTTAGTTATTAGTAAAAAAGGGGGAAGAGAAGCGTTCACCAACAGCATTCGGTTAGTCTTAGGGAGACAAAGAATACTGCGGTCTGTGGTAGATGCAGCCCAGAAGTCAGAGGGTACATGTATCAGGAGCTGCCGTTGAAAGGAAGTGGAAATGCGTTTTAGATGTTGCTGGTAATGATGGCTACTGTGCGGTTGCAGACTTTGCTGGGCTGACAGTGGGGGGGAAATGCTACGTTGTCACTATAGGTTTAATTACATGAATCGCGCATTCTCTCTGGTGTTTGTCCTTGGGGTACTGGCTGACTGGTGCTAGACATGGGTTCAGGTTTGCCTCTGACAGGAGGTATGGTTTAGTGGGGTGCATAGTGTAAATTAATGTTGGCGTGAGGAAACAAAAATAGGACCCTTTGTACATTTAATATTATTGTGTGCATCATTCAGAGGATGAAAAGTAGCGAGAACGGCTTTGATGCCGTAGAGGCAGCAGGAAGAGCTGTTTTGGGGTGGTCAGTTGAAGAGATTGTTTAACATGTTTTAAACTACCACAGTGGCATTGGGGAGGGCAGCAGCTGAAAGGCTCTGTCTTTCCTGGTAGGCAGCAGTTACATGGGGACCGGCCATCAGTCTTTCTGTCGGTCGTGGACAGGAGAGTAGTGGGCGGCGGTCACAGGTTCGCAGTGACATTCGAGGGGTGGTTTTAAAGGAGGACGGAAAAGCATAACTGCAGGTTATGTAGGGGTGAGAGTAGAGTTGATGGATGCGTTAGTAGCAGGCACAAAGGCAGTGGTCTGTGTTTGGAGGTGGTTAACTGAGCAGGCTTCGCTTGAAGGTGGGTCATTAAGTCGGAGGATGTGTTTGGTGGGCGGCTGGAGGCAGTGTTGTAATTTTGCTGGAGGGCGCAGCAGTATTTACTGATGTATGTAAATCACCTGATGAAAGGGCGGATGTGACCAATGGAGGAACCAGAATCCCTTTTTTATGAATGGGGGGAGCCCCTACGCTATCCAACGCTTTCCCTACTGTTGCACTCACTGGAGTGGGAATAGTAATTTTTACCCCTACGCTATCCAATGCTTTCCCTACTGTTGCATTTACTGGAGTGAGAATAGTCATTTTTACACCTACGCTATCCAACGCTTTCCCTACTGTTGCACTCTTTGGAGTGGGAATAGTAATTTTAACACTCCTGCTATCCAACGCTTTCCCTACTGTTGTACTCTCTGGAGTGGGAATAGTAATTTATACCCTCCCGCTATCCATTGCTTTCTCTACTGTTGCACTCTCTGGAGTGGGAATAGTAATTTTTACCCCTACGCTATCCAACACTTTCTCTACTGTTGCGCTCACTGGAGTGGGAATAGTAATTTTTACTCCTACGCTATCCAACACTTTCCCTACTGTTGCACTCTTTGGAGTGGGAATGGTAATTTTTACCCCTACGCTATCTAACGCTTTCCCTACTGTTGCACTCACTGGAGTGGGAATAGTAATTTTAACCCTCCCGCTATCCAACGCTTTCCATACTGTTGCACTCTCTGGAGTGGGAATAGTAATTTTTACCCTCCCGCTATCCAACGTTTCTCTACTGTTGCACTCTCTGGAGTGGGAATAGTAATTTTTACCCCTACGCTATCCAACGCTTTCTCTACTGTTGCACTCACTGGAGTGGGAATAGTAATTTTTACTCCTTCGCTATCCAACACTTTCCCTACTGTTGCACTCACTGGAGTGGGAATAGTAATTTTTACCCCTACGCTATCCAACGCTTTCCCTACTGTTGCACTCACTGAATTGGGAATAGTAATTTTTATCCCTACGCTATCTAACGCTTTCCCTACTGGTCCACTCACTGGAGTGGGAATAGTAATTTTTACCCCTACGCCATCCAACGCTTTCCCTACTGTTGCACTCTTTGGAGTGGGAATAGTAATTTTAACTCTCCCGCTATCCAACGCTTTCCCCACTGTTGCACTCTCTGGAGTGGGAATATTAATTTTTACCCTCCCGCTATCCAACGCTTTCTCTACTGTTGCACTCTCTGGAGTAGGAATAGTAATTTTTACAGCTACGCTATCCAACGCTTTCTCTACTGTTGCACTCACTGGAGTGGGAATAGTAATTTTTACTCCTACGCTATCCAACACTTTCCCTACTGTTGCACTCACTGGAGTGGGAATAGTAATTTTTACCCTTACGTTATCCAACGCTTTCCCTACTGTTGCACTCACTGAATTGGGAACAGTAATTTTTACTCCTACGCTATCCAACACTTTCCCTACTGTTGCACTCTCTGGAGTAGGAATAGTAATTTTAACCCTCCCGCTATCCAAGGCTTTCCCTACTGTTGCATTTTCTGGAGTGGGAATAGGTATTTTTACCCCTACGCTATCCAATGCTTTCCCTACTGTTGCACTCTTTGGAGTGGCAATAGTAATTTTTACCCCTACGCTATCCAACACTTTCCCTTCTGTTGCACTCTTTGGAGTGGGAATAGTAATTTGTACCCCTACGCTATCCAACACTTTCCCTACTGTTGCACTCTCTGGAGTGGGAATAGTAATTTTAACCCTTCCGCTATCCAACGCTTTCTCTACTGTTACACTTTTTGGAGTGGGAATAGTAATGTTTACCCCTACGCTATCCAATGCTTTCCCTACTGTTGCACACTTTGGAGTGGTAATAGTAATTTTAACTCTCCCGCTATCCAACGCTTTCCCTACTGTTGCACTCTCTGGAGTGGGAATAGTCATTTTTACCCCTTCGCTATCCAACGCTTTCCCTACTGTTGCACTCACTGGAGTGGGAATAGTAATTTTTACCCCTACGCTATCCAACACTTTCCCTACTAGTGCACTCTCTGGAGTGGGAATAGTAATTTTAACCCTCCCGCTATCCAACGCTTTCCCTACTGTTGCACTTACTGGAGTGGGAATAGTAATTTTTACCCCTACGCTATCCAACGCTTTCCCTACTGTTGCACTCTTTGGAGTGGGAATAATAATTTTAACTCTCCCGCTATCCAACGCTTTTCCTACTGTTGCACTCTCTGGAGTGGGAATAATAGTTTTTACCCTCCCGCTATCCAACGCTTTCTCTACTGTTGCACTCTCTGGAGTGGGAATAGTAATTTTTACCCCTACGCTATCCAACGCTTTCTCTACTGTTGTATTTACTGGAGTGGTAATAGTAAATGTTACTCTCCTGCTATCCTATGGTAAAAATATAGTATATTTGTTATTAAT
This sequence comes from Lissotriton helveticus, assembly GCF_964261635.1. NCBI lineage: Eukaryota > Metazoa > Chordata > Amphibia > Caudata > Salamandridae > Lissotriton > Lissotriton helveticus. Next base: position 598,074,555 of record NC_136073.1, on the reverse strand, counting down.
ATTATGTTTATATATATATGTGTGTTAAAAAATGTAATTGTATGTTTATTTATTATTAATTATTTATGAATTTTAAGGTTATTTAAGTATTTTAAGCATGTTTAACCCCTTCGACGCTGATGACGAGCTGAGCTCGTCATGAACCGCGGGTTTTTCAAAAAGTCAGCGCACAGCGGGAAAATGCGCCGCACGCATGCAGTTAAGTTAATTATATTTATTATTTCATTACTTTTACATTACTTTTAAGATATTTTAAAAAATAGATATTCTGACTAACTATATTTTTTACATCGATATTTTTGATTCAATTTTTTTGTACTTACCTGTTTGGAGATAGGAAGTCGATATTTTGGTGTTCTATATTTTTTAATCGATATTTTGCTACATCGATATTTATGACATCGATATTATGTCAGTGCTCCATATTAGTCTGAGATGTCCGCTTTCGGCATGAACACACAAGGCCCAGTCCTCTTTCGCGCTCCAAACGTTGTTAAAAGCTCGATCCATACGGCTTCACTGCACGTTGCAAATTGAATGCCACTGAGCTCGCGTATGCAGAGTGACATCAGAGGTAAGTTTCTGTCTCCGTCACTCTTAGAAGCGCTACAATGTATCTTGCAAGTACTGCCTAATATAAATATATCGCGCTCGATTCTTGTTTTAACAGATTGTTAGCACGCATTGCGCTGGCTAAAACGAGAGATTTAAAAACGCAGAGAAATTGAATTTGTCCTGGCCGCATAGTGGAATACAACGCTCGGCATTAGCAAAGGTAAATCAACTTCCTTTTGCGATGCACTGCAGCTCGGTTTTAGTAAGGTGAACCAAACCCCCCCTTTTTTTAAATGCGCGTTAATTTAATCCATGGCCAAGTCCAAATATATCTGTCTGGCTACTATATATATATATTTTTAACTTTGACAGTATAATTAATGCTGCCTACTATGAGCAAGTAAATATGTTCAAAATCTGATTAGACATACTGGCCCGAAAATAAAGACCAGTAACAAAAAGGTGAATAAACCTTCACTTAAATTCATTGCGCTTTTATTTTAAATACGCGAGTGGTGTTATTATGAAAACTGCCCTTGACAAGTTGGAAGAATCACACAGAAATGAACGCGCATGTTAAAACAACCTGAGATTTCTGATCATTACAGATTCACCGTGCTATTGGAATTGTTTCACTGTAATCGGCCCGACCTTTGTTCAAGGTTCTTCAACCTCGGGTCATTTATCCAAAAATATACAAGACACATAGAGTACGTGTCCTTTGTCTAGATTAAGGTAATAATGCCTTACATATTTTTACAGTACAAAATGAATGCAACATCTAGACAGCAATAAATAGACCTGCTTCTGTGTCTTTCTCTGTAAAATTGAATCCAGATTAATATACATGAGGTCACCAATTTGAGAAGACACTCAGCCGATTTACACAACTTTTTTTAAATCAGTTATGTCCATATGAGTGAGTTAAAAATTAGAAAGAACTATAGAATTTCAATTGCAGATGAGTTTGATTATAATCACCATCTTACAACCATAATGTATACAATGGCACCTTCGATTAAATAGATCAGGTGTACTCTGCCTAGAAATAAGTACCCACCCCAGGCCAATAAGTTTAACCGTATGACACAAGTAAGAAATGAGCTACAACTTACCTTTTTGTTTTTGATAAAGTTGTAAATATACCAGCATAGTAACAAAAGAAATTTCTGTCTAGACATGTTAACAGTAGATTTTATTATGCAGAAAATAAGATCTTGATCATGTATGAATTATGTAAATAGATGATATATCAAAAGATGAAAGTGCAAAAGATAACAAATTATGAATTACTAGTTTACCCATCGCGCGTTGCTGCGATCTCCGAAGAAAGAAAATTCAATGAAACTCGTCATGATAACATTCAATTTACATTGTGTCATTTTTATTGAAACTTATTCATTTTAATATGGAAAACATTTCAAAGTGTCGTTTTAATTCTATTTATTTATTCGAGTGCTTGTGGATACACGATTTTTGTTTTTCCGTCTGGTGCGTACATCAGTATTCGAAAGATTATGAGGGCCCTGGGGGGCCGATATTTAAAAAGCAATTATGCCAGAAACCTTCGCAGGAGTGTACTCAACAACTTCCCAAAGTTTCATGGCGATCGGATGAATGGTGTTTTAATTCTATTTATTTATTCGAGTGCTTGTGGATACACGATTTGTTGTTTTTCAGTCTGGTGCGTACATCAGTATTCGAAAGATTATGAGGGCCCTGGGGGGCCGATATTAAAAAAAATGTATGGCAGAAACCTTCGCGGGAGTGTACTCAACAACTTCCCATAGTTTCATGGCGATCGGATGAATGGTGTTTTAATTCTATTTATTTATTCGAGTGCTTGTGGATACATGATTTGTTGTTTTTCCATCTGGTGCGTACATCAGTATTCGAAAGATTATGAGGGCCCTGGGGGGCTGATATTAAAAAAAATGTATGGCAGAAACCTTCGCGGGAGTGTACTCAACAACTTCCCAAAGTTTCATGGCGATCGGATGAATGGTGTTTTAATTCTATTTATTTATTGGAGTGCTTGTGGATACATGATTTGTTGTTTTTCCATCTGGTGCGTACATCAGTATTCGAAAGATTATGAGGGCCCTGGGGGGCCGATATTAAAAAAAATTTATGGCAGAAACCTTCGCGGGAGTGTACTCAACAACTTCCCAAAGTTTCATGGCGATCTGATGAATGGTGTTTTAATTCTATTTATTTATTCGAGTGCTTGTGGATACACGATTTGTTGTTTTTCAGTCTGGTGCGTACATCAGTATTCGAAAGATTATGAGGGCCCTGGGGGGCCAATATTTAAAAAAAAAATTATGCCAGAAACCTTTGCGGGAGTGTACTCAACAACTTCCCAAAGTTCCATGGCGATTGGATGAATGGTGTGGTAATGCATATGCCAGAAACCTTCGCGGGAGTGTACTCAACAACTTCCCAAAGTTTCATGGCGATCGGATGAATGGTGTAGTAATGCATATGCTAGAAACCTTAGCCGGAGTGTACTCAACAACTTCCCAAAGTTTCATGGCCATCGGATGAATGGTGTAGCAATGCATATGCCAGAAACCTTCGCGGGAGTGTACTCCACAACTTCCCAAAGTTTCATGGCGATCGGATGAATGGTGTAGAAATGCATAAAGGACAAACAGACAGACATACATTCGTTTTTATATATATAGATTAACAAAAGTTTTTTTCAACGTCAAATAAGTCTGTTCTTGTGCAAAAGAATGTGGGTGATATAGTGCAATTATTCTTATGTGAATGATTTATGTTAGAATAAATGGTAATTCATTTTGTTCTACATTACAATAGGGGTCATCAACTATAATACTTGTCAGTCCTGAAGATGGTCTCGTTAATGAAAAAATAGAGACCGAAACGTCGACCTACGCTTTTTCTTCTGTAATCTGTTTAATCTCCATCAGGAAGAAAAGTGTTGACAATTGTTACAGTGAAGGTTCTGAATTTTATATTGTTTCCTTCTTGTTACATAGTCTGTATTTTTAAGTACCCTAATCTGAAGATAAAAAGTTAATATTTTCTTATACACACCTGCTTCTGTTCTAGTTTTTTGCACGCTTTTGCACTTATGATTTATATTCTGTATGATATACACTGTTCTTAACTGTGATTTTGATCCACCAAATTAAGTAATTGAGCAGTAGAATCCGCTGCTGAAAGAAATTAACTAGCAAGGTAGTCTTTTGTCTGGCCTTGAAATTTCAAAATAAATTAGTAAAATCTTTAAATAAATCCCTTGAAGGCACACTTACCCTATCATTTCACTTTGCCCAAGCCCTCAAGGGTAGTTTGGGTTGCCCATTTCACTTCTCATTGTAAAAGAGGAGGAAGCAGGTCTGTTTAGAAATGATGGGGTGCACCTTTCGCTTTTGGGAAATGCCTATTACATGATGGAAATGAGTGCTTTGTGGAATGAGTCGGTATGGTGCCGCAGAGAATATTGCTGAGGGCGAAAGGTGTACTGGGTTTGTTTGATTGGTGGGGCAGGTAACCACCCTACGGGGGTTCCTTGGTTGGTGGTATTTTGGGGGGCGGTGAGTCACATACGGGCATATCCACCCCTCAGGGGGGGAGGAAGAGTGCACAGGCAACTGATGATGGTGCACGGGATGCGACGAGCAAGGGAAGGAGCACCAAGGGAGGATGTATGGATGGCGGTGGAATAAAGTTTGAGTAGATGGAATGAGGTCAGTGACTGAGAGGGGGGTGAGTGGAAAAAATGATATGGTCTTACGAGGGCGTGGAAGCCGGTGAGTGGTGTGGGGAGAATAGAACTATCTGGGTTATGTCAATTGTTTATAATTTGGAATTTATTGTTAATGTTAATAAAGCTCATTAGTGTGTGAGCGACCTTGTCCAAATAAATGGCCATTTATGCTATCACAACAGCGTGGAGTGTGGTTATTACATGATGTCCGCCCCCGGGGGAAGTGAAGGTCGCAGACCAGTTTTCCCCCGGGGTGCTTCATGCAGGGGTCAATAGGACAGGGTGGGGGATATGCCTAGTGTGGGAAAGGGGCGGGTTTTAGGTAGGGTATAAAGGTGTCAGGGGAGGAGTATCCTGCCTCTTCCTGTCACCTGAACACCACTGGGCAGGGCGACGTGTTTTTAAGGCCTCCCACCGACCCTACATGATGTAGGAGAAAGAAGTGGTAAATGCCTTGTTGTGTTTTGCCAGTTTAGGATGGATTGCAGGTCGTAGGTGGTATTTTGGGGGTGGTGAGTCACATATGGGCATATCCTCCTCTCAGGGAGAGGAAGAGTGCACAGGAAACTTATGGCGGTGCACAGGATGCAACAAACAAGGGAAGGATCTTCAAAGGAGGATGTTTGGAGGGCGGGTGAAAGAAAGTTTGGGTAGATGGAATGAGTTTAGTGATTGAGAGGGGGAAAAGTGGAACAAATGATATTGTATTACGGGGGACAAGGAAGCGGGTGAGTGATGAATAGTTCTGGGGAGAATGGAACTGTCTGGGTTATGTCAATGATCCATATTTTGGAATTTATTGTTAATGTTGATAATGTTCATTAGTGTGTGAGCAACCTTATCCTAATAAATGGCCTTTTATGCTATCACGACAGCGTGGAGTGTGGTATTTGCACGAAGACAGGCCATTGGAGGGCCGAAGAGATTTGGATTGCAGAGGATGCCAGACCATATTCGAGTGAGGGTGTAATTAGGCCCCTTCGCTGCTGAATGCACACCTCTAGGGGTACAAAATCTATCTCTCTCTCTCTCTCTATATATATATATATATATATATATACATACATACATACATACATACATATATATATATATTTCACTCCACACAACGTAGCAAGAAGCCACGTCCACTGCACTCGCCTCGAGAAAACCAGGGATCAGATTTCAAATCATGTAGCGCTTTCCAAAAGAGATTTATTCATTTAAATGCAGCATCGTGATACAAACACAACCCAACGCGTTTCGGCGACGAAGCTCGCCTTGGTCACGGGTGACCAAGGCGAGCTTCGTCGCCGAAACGCGTTGGGTTGTGTTTGTATCACGATGCTGCATTCAAATGAATAAATCTCTTTTGGAAAGCGCTACATGATTTGAAATCTGATCCCTGGTTTTCTCGAGGCGAGTGCAGTGGACGTGGCTTCTTGCTACGTTGTGTGGAGTGAAATAATTATACAGGGTTACCTTTGCCCCTGACCTGCACCGCTGTCTTTGTGTCCTGGCGCTGCGGAGGATGTGAACTTGAATATATATATATATATATATATATATATATATATATATATATATTACCTACTGGCGGTCGCCAGTAGGTATATATAGTTAGGATTTTTTCTCTATGGGTTTTTTGAAAATTCTATGTCTAATAACTTTGGCGTTTGTGGACGGAATTGGCTGAAATTTTCAGGAAAATGGCACATTTTGTTTCTGAGCAGCCCTTGAAAATTTGGGGGGGGTTCGTCCAGTGGGGGCCGAGAAAAAAGGGGGGTCCCAAAACGTGTTTTTAACATTGAGTTTTCCATAGGGCGGTTGGCCTCACTTTTAGCCCGAACGGCTGAATGGATTTGCACGAAACTTGGCAAAATTGTAGGGACTGGTAGCCCGATGTGCCTTTTGTAGGTCTCAATATATGTGCTCCAGTGGATTTTGAGAAATTAACGTTTAAAAAAAGATATATATCTGTAAGCGCGGACCAGGCAGCGCTCTGGTTCGCGGACTTTTCGCGCAACGGAGCTTTGTGAAGCGAAGCTGATTGGTTCTCCGGCGTCTGTCAACATTCCAAACAGTCCGTAGCGGCCGCCATCTTGTCTCTCGGTAGGATCGAGAGACAAGAGGAGGTCAAAACAAAGGGGGAAATAACTATAAGGGGGCATAGTAGATCCTCGCTGACCCCCTAGGTTTGATGTGGAGGTTTTAAAAGGGCCCCGCGGGGCAAAAAAAAATAATAATAATGATAATCGAACGGCTGAATGGATTTGCACGAAACTTGGCAAAATTGTAGGGACTGGTAGCCCGATGTGCCTTTGCTAGGTCTCAATATATGTGCTTCAGTGGATTTTGAGAAATTAACGTTCAAAAAAAGATATATATCTGTAACAGCGCACCGCTTCGCGTACTTTTCGCGTTACGGAGCTTTGCGAAGCGAAGCTGATTGGCTCTCCGGTGTCTGTAAACATTCCAAACAGTACGTAGCGGCCGCCATCTTGTCTCTCGGTAGGATCGAGAGACAAGAGGAGGCCAAAGCGAAGGGGCAAATGACCATAAGGGGGCATAGTAGATCCTCGCTGACCCCCTAGGTTTGATGTGGAGGTTTTAAAAGGGCCCCGCGGGGCAAAAAAAAAAAATAATAATAATAATCGAACGGCTGATGACCATAAGGGGGCATAGTAGATCCTCGCTGACCCCCTAGGTTTGATGTGGAGGTTTTAAAAGGGCCCCGCGGGGCAAAAAAAAAAAAATAATAATAATAATCGAACGGCTGAATGGATTTGCACGAAACTTGGTAAAATATTAGGGACTGGTAGCCCGATGTGCCTTTGCTATGTCTCAATATATGTGCTTCAGTGCATTTTGAGAAATTAACGTTCAAAAACAAGATATATATCTGTAACAGCGCTCCGCTTCGCGGAGATAAAATTATATCTGTATTACCTAGCTGTTGCTAACACCAGTTAGCGACGGCTAGTAGGAGATAGCGACCATCTTGGGTCCCACTTTGCATGTGAGTGATATTTATCACTAATGACATGCAAAGTGGGCATGCCAAGATGTTAGCGACTGGAAACAGTCGCTAACATCGCTATCTCCTATTATCAACTTTTGGAAATATTCGAGATAAGCGCGAATATCTCCAAAAAGTAACAGCTGCCCTGAGCAGTTCTTAGCCATGTTATCCAATGGGAGGTGGATAACATGGCTAAGAGCATTAGCTCGGTAATGCATGAATATCGCGGAGTTTTCAGCGATATTAATGCATTGCGCTCGTTTTTTATCGTATTTGCGATAAACCTTGATAATAGCAAGGTTTATCTGCGATAATTTCTGACGGTAAAAAAATCTTTGCAATGCATCGTTAGGGATAAATATCGCTTAACTTTGGTAATATGCCCCAACGTCTGTTAACGTTCGATTCGAAGGAAATCAGGAATTGTTGAAAAACATTGTGTGCGCCATCTTGTCTTTTTTCAAATGCCACACTTTTGTCGTGCACGGCAGCCATTTTAGATGCCTTGACCAGATCCACTCTGTGCACGCTGTCGATCCTTAGCATGGCTCCCCACCCTCGCAAGCATCTCCCCCAGGCAGTGGTCACCCCCGCTCTCTGTTTTATGCATGGGTAATAAACCTCCCCCCATCTGCGCTGTTCTTCCCTGAGAATCACACCCTGTGCCCGCCCGACACCTCCCTTTCGCCCTATTCACTACCGCACCCTCTGACACTCCTTTTCCTCTGTGTCCGATTGTCCAGGCCGGTCCTAGGCTATCAGCTAGCCCTGCAGATGTAGTTTATGGCCACAGCTGTAAAGAATCACCCGTCTTCAAAGGAGTTATAGTAGATCAAGGCCCACACTCGATGAGATCCGTCACAGCAGAAGCGTTGCTATTATCTGAAAACCATCCTGTATTGTGATTGGGGAGGGGACCGAGCGTGAAGCGGAAGATTCCAGGGATGACTCTTTGTACATCAAAGTTTTTACAATTATGTGTCACATTAAAAATATATAGCACTCCGACAAAGTAGTAAGATTATAAAACTTTAATAATTTATAAATATATACAAGAAAACAAAAATAGTAATAACATATAAACATTTTTAGAGAAAAACAACGAAGTAGCGGTCGGCTGTGCGAATAGTCCCAACGCAGCACAACGTCCAGATTTCCGGCGTGGGGCGTCGCGGGGGGTGGGTCATCAGTAGCAAACTGTTGTGCGAATAGTTCCAAGGCAGCAGAACGCGCCGAAATCTAGATGACACGAAAGTGATGTCTAGTAAGTTGCCACCCAGCAAATAACGGCGTGGGGCGTCGCGGGGGGTGGGTCATCAGTAGCAAACTGTTGTGCGAATAGTTCCAAGGCAGCAGAACGATGGCACCAAGGTGATGTCCAGTAAGTTGCCGCACTGGTTTTGGTATCCTACAATGCTGCTCCGAATAACGGCGTGGAGCGCCCCGGGGGAGGCGGCGTGAACGGGCCTCTCCAGGTGGAGTCTCATCTGTTTTAGTGGGGCGCCCCTTTACCGTTTCAGTTGCCATTCCGTCCGCTTTTGGTCCACTGTGTCAAAATCCGCCATTCAGCTGAGTTGCGCCCACTCTTGCGGTGCAGCGATAGGCGGCTGTCACAGGACTCTCAAAATGGCGGCAGGCTGTTTCCTTTTTGGGCCTGGTCCACTGAAATGGCCCTGGGACACCTTGGAAATCGGACGCTTGTCTGCTAGGTCTTGGACCCCATTCTCGAAAGCGTCCCCTCCGCCTTGAGAATTCATCAAAAGTTTTGGGGGCCCCGAGTCCTGCAGGCTTCTGGTGGGGAGCGGCTGCCATGATTGCTCGCGGAATGACCACGACGGAGCTACGAGATGGTGGTGCTCTCATGGTGACGCCAGTTTAGTCTGAAACATCCAGAAACAAGGTGGGGCTTTCATCGTTTGGGGGGAAAAAAAAGTTTTCATCCAATGAAAAGTGTTGTTTTTAGGTCATATGATCAAGCCTTCCATCATTAGGAAACCAAAAGTAAAATGAACCAATGAAAAGTTTTATAAACAAGTCACATGACCTGTTATGCGGCATAGGGTATAAAATGCGGAGAAAATACGTTGGCACGTGAGGCGGCGTCAGTAGCGGACCGATGTGCGAATAGGCCGAAGGCAATACAACGCGCTAAGATCCGGATGGCACCGAGGTGGTGTCATAGTTGAGAGTTCTGAGCAGCGGTTGTAACACTGTCTGAAGCTTATTTGCAGCTGCTGCAGCTTCACTACGCGCCAAGATCCGGATGGCACCGAGGTGGTGTGTAGGAAGTTGCCGCACTGGTGTGGCCATCCTACAATGCTGAAAGTCGGCGTGGGGCGCCCCGTTGGCCTGTGAGTTTGCGTCAGTAGCGGACCGATGTGCGAATAGGCCGAAGGCAGCACAACGCGCCAAGATCCGGATGGCACCGAGGTGGTGTCTAGTAAGTTGTCGCACTTCTGTGGCCATCCTACAATGTTGAAAGTCGGCGTGGGGCGCCCCGTTGGCCTGTGAGATGGTGTCAGTAGCGGACTGATGTGTGAATGGGGCCAAAGGCAGCGCAACAATATTTTCTACTATATTTCCGGAGTAGAAGACACCACAAGGCGCTGAGATGCCAAGATCCGGATGGCACCGAGGTGGTGTGTAGCAAGTTGCCGCACTGGTGTGGCCATCCTACAATGCTGAAAGTCGGCGTGGGGCGCCCCGTTGGCCTGTGAGATGGCGTCAGTAGCGGACCGATGTGCGAATAGGCCGAAGGCAGCACAACAATATTTTCTGACTGACACCACAAGGCGCTGAGATGCCAAGATCCGGATGGCACCGAGGTGATGTCTAAGTTGCGGACTGATGTGCGAATGGGGCCAAAGGCAGCGTAACAATATTTTTTGTATGGAAGATACCACTAGGCGTTGAGATGCCAAGATTCGGATGGCACTGAGGTGATGTCTAGCAAGTTGGTGTGGTCATCCTACAATGCTGAAACTCGGCGTGGGTCGCCCCATTAGCCTGTGAGATGGCGTCAGTAGCGGACCGATGTGCGAATAGGCCGAAGGCAGCACAACGCGCCAAGATCCGGATGTCACCGTGGTGGTTTCATAGTTGAGAGGCACTTCATCTGCAGTGGGGCGCCGAGATCCGGATGGCACCGAGGTGATGTCTAGCAAGTTGCTGTACTGGTGTGGTCATCCTACAATGCTGAAACTCGGCGTGGGTCGCCCCATTAGCCTGTGAGATGGCGTCAGTAGCGGACCGATGTGCGAATAGGCCGAAGGCAGCACAACGCGCCAAGATCCGGATGTCACCGTGGTGGTTTCATAGTTGAGAGGCACTTCATCTGCAGTGGGGCGCCGAGATCCGGATGGCACCGAGGTGATGTCTAGCAAGTTGCTGTACTTGTGTGGTCATCCTACAATGCTGAAACTCGGCGTGGGTCGCCCCATTAGCCTGTGAGATAGCTGTTCTTTGGATTTGGGCCTGGTCCACCAAAATGGCCCTGGGACACCTTAGAACTCGGACGCTCGATTTTTTTTTCCTTTCCTGTACATGCAAAAAAAGGTAAATGCCCGGTACGTTACACGCTTCATCTGCCACGATGAACTCTCCAGAGGAACCGAAAAAAAATATAGTTGTGGTAACTATACCATGCATCGTCATATGGAGAGGTGGCACCAATTAATTATAGTGCTGCATAAAAGAGAGATTTGGAGGAGAACCCCTGACCTGCTAGTACATTCATCAAAGAAGTGGCACTGAGAGCTTCAGAGGCAAGGGAAACGGTCCCAAATATTTAGAAGAACTTTGGAAAGATTAAAATGACATGTTTAGATTGTGGCAAATTAATTTCATGTGGACAGATGAGTGTTACTCTAATAAATACAGCATATGAACATCATCATAGTCGATGGTTGGTAGAGACATTTTGACTATATCCTGGACCTGCCCGTCCTCGCCCAAAATGGCGCCAGAATAAATGGGACTCGTAACTCCTTGTTGTGTACTGGTTGCAGAACCTTGAAATCACGAGATACGTATGCAGTTTTGAAGCACATGGCGGGCGGGGACGAGAATTGATTGAATATTTCGACATCCCTATTGATATTAAGTTCTGATGTGTTATTGATTACTGTACTGTTGAAAGTTCGAATTAACGTCACCCATGGTACTTGCCCGCAAATGTATATCTAGATAATTTTATTGTAACTGGCCCTGTCGTATTTTAATTATAAAATGTACGTCCACCGATTCCGTAACTGTTAGACACCTTAGTTCTTGCAACCTAATGGCCCGCCCGTTACGTTCCTCTACAGTGTAAATGTCGATTCATCATATACGATTACAGTTTGCTCCGTGGCCGGCCTACGTGGTTATAGGCTCGTATTTGTATAATGAAATTTTCACAATAAAGGTTTTTAAAAGAAAACATGGTAGTAGTATATACATTGGTAAAGTTTTTAATAATAGTCACTGTTTTAGAATCATTAAAAGGCAAGTGAAATAAAGCAGACCAATTACATGAAGGGTAAAAGGTATAATACGAAGGAACGCAGTAAAGATAAATGGTCAAGGGCTGTTGTGTTTTCTATTCCTGCAACATAAAGTGATCGATAAGAATCTCATATTCAGGCGTATCGGCGACTAAGACAGCAGGTCGACCCTCTTTTGCTCAACGGCTCCGTCATGGGACGAAGAAACGCTCTTTTTCTCGAAAAAAGAATATATTTTACTTGCAGGACAGTTGTAAAATTTCCGGGAAAGTACATTAGCCTGGAACATTATAACATATATTTAAGAAAAAATAATGTTCGGAAGTAATGAAAAGCGTAATTTTTAGGTCATATGACCAAGCCTTTCATCATTACAATAAGAAAAGTAAAATGAACCAATGAAAAGTTTTATTAACAAGTCACATGACTTGTTATGCTTACGTTACGCGCTGCGCGCCCCGGATGACTTCCGGATGCGCTAACGCGGCGCGTCATATGACGCATTACGCGACAACGCAGGTACAGAATATAGTCAAAATGTCTCCACCAACCAGCGGTCGGAACACAACCCCTTTCAGCAGGCTAAATAGTTCTGTTAAATGACAACAGAAGGGACAGGCAACAAGAACCATCAGTCAAAGAGGGGAGGGCTAGTTCTTCTCTACCGGGTTACATTGGGGCGCTACCGGAACTGATCGAATTGGTAGTCTACAGTGTTTCTGGATGTTTCAGACTGAAGCTGGGGTTAGCATGAGAGCAGCACCATTTCGTAGCTCCGTCGTGGTCATTCCGCAACCAATCATGGCAGCCGTTCTTTATCGTTATTTTGTGCGGGGTGGGTGGCGGAGCCGAGCTGTTTTGCAGCCATCATTGTGTGGAGTTCAGTTCATCTCACTAGTTTTGTATTTGTCATGAGGGGTTGTTCCTAATGTTTCTATTTTAGCGAGGTCAAAAAGAGATCCCATTAGTGGCCTACTGATTTTGCTCGATTCCTTTTCTTTTTTTTTACACGATTTTTCGTTATCTGCAAAGACTAAACAGAGTATTGCGACTCTGTGTTTGTTTGTAAATAGAGAATGAACCAAAGAGAACTAATTCTAAAACAGTAAATACTTGGATAACAATGAATCAAATGGAGAGAGAAGCAGGCACGACGGATTACAATGGGGGCAAAGACCTGCGTTAACTACCTTTCACTATCTGCAAAGAGAGAGTACTCCTAATAGAAATGAGGGGGGGGGGCACCATTCAAAGCAGATCAGTGTGCATAAACACGAAAATGTTTTCACTTACCACGTACTTGACATTCGACAGCTTATGATATTTGCTATTAAAAAACCATTGAAATTCACTGAAAAAACCATAGGTTATAGACCATATATAGTTAGGAATTAGCATTTACAAAACCTTGAAAATTCACTGAAAAAACCATAGGTTATAGACCATATATAGTTAGGAATTAGCATTTAAAAAACCTTATTTTACTCACACAAAACCATTGAAATTCCATATATAGTTAGTTGCACTAACTATATATCACGCACCTGCAATCCACTGCTGATGATGTCACATATTACATCATTCATGACATGGTCAGTGACATCACTGATGACATCACTGATGACATCTCAAATGACATCACTGATGACATCACTAATGACATCTCATTTGACATCATTCTTGTGCTAATACGATAAACCTCTTCAGACTCTAATATAATCTTAGATACACTCAGTGTATACAGACACTCACACACTTCCACTCATCCATGGAGTTACTCACACACCCAGTCAGTCATGCAAAGAAACAATCTCATCTCCATTTCTTCAACTATACAGTTAAACACACCTTACTTATTGAAACATATACTAACACATATTTACTCTCTTATACAATCCCTGATACAAGTTCACAATGATCGATACAACCAATCACTCATTCGGTGGCTCTCATGCACAGTTATTTATATATGCCAACTCTCACATGTACTGTGTTTTACATATGTACTTACTATGACATGTAGCATTGAGATATCCATTTACTCATCAATACACTCATGCACACAGTCAACTGCCCATGTAGCTGTTTCCACATGCACTCTTGAACTCATACACCTAGTGAATAAACTGTTCACACATCTATGCATAGAGTCACACACCTTTCAGCCACCCCCACACAAACTCAATCTCCCATAGAAATACTTGGGCAAGCAATTAATAACACATATAGCCTCTCGTATAGCTAATGATCAACACATGCAGCAGTTTACAGAACAACAGACATAATGATGCACAAATTAAGACAGTTTAGTCACTAACCCATGCATTCAGTGAGACACATTTAATCACTCACTCATACAGTCAGTCACGCACCTACTAAATCCTTCATCCAGACACTTATACATCCACTCATTCTTCAATATGTAAGATATATTTTAACTTTACAGAAACATACAGTCACTGGATGTTGTCATCAGTGATGTCATCAGTGATGTCATTTGAGATGTCATCAGTGATGTCATCAGTGATGTCACTGACCATGTCATGAATGATGTAATATGTGACATCATCAGCAGTGGATTGCAGGTGCGCGATATATAGTTAGTGCAACTAACTATATATGGAATTTCAATGGTTTTGTGTGAGTAAAATAAGGTTTTTTAAATGCTAATTCCTAACTATATATGGTCTATAACCTATGGTTTTTTCAGTGAATATATATATGTATATATATATGTATATATATATAGATTTTATCCACGAAGTCGCTCCTTCTGATTGCCCGGGCCCCACGGGAGTTGGCGCACACTCCGGCGGAGCACGCCGGAAATCCAATCCAGTTTTCAAAAAGTTTCCAATGTCGTGCGCTCTCAAGAATGATAAGTCACGCCAAAATCAATTTCAAGGGTGTTTATTCCTTTGACAACATGTTTCGGCTTTAGAAGCCTTGTATATGTCATTTGAGATGTCATCAGTGATGTCATCAGTGATGTCACTGACCATGTCATGAATGATGTAATATGTGACATCATCAGCAGTGGATTGTGGGCGCGCGAGTTATAGTTAGTACAAATAACTATAACGGAGGAATTTCAATTGTTTTATACGAGTGAAATGTCCAGCTAATTATAACACCCCTGAAACCTATGGTTTTTTCAGTGAATTTCTAAGGGTTTTTAAATGCTAATTCCTAACTATAACTTGTCTGAAATCTATGGTTTTTTCAGAGAATTTCAATGGTTTTTTAAAATGCTAATTCCTAACTATATCATGTCTGAAACCTATGTTTTTTCAGTGAATTTCAAAGGTTTTGTAAATGCTAATTCGTAACTATAACATATGGAAAACCTATGGTTTTTTTTAAATACGAATTTTTAAACATATTTATTGTTTTTTTTAAATATTTTCTAACTATATTTTTTTAATCATTTTATTTTTAGATTTAATTTTTTAAATTACATTACACATTTTTTTTCAATCATTTTTTTTAACATAAAAATATATGTTTTTTCATTATTATATATTGGTCATAATGTACTTAAATTATTTTTATTTATTTATTTTTTCCTTTTTTTTTGGAGTTGCGCACCGCACGAACACCCTGCTCGTTAACTGCGCAAAACATGTCCGCCATTTTACGGTCGTTGTGTAGGATCCGAGTAGGGTGCGCGACGGGTACGACTTCTCCAACACAGTTGCTATGCGACCTGTGCGCGACGCCTGGTGCATATGCGACATGTACATATAACGTGACGTGATGGACGAGCGGTAACTCGCGGCGTCATATGCATATATGACGCTATAGGTGTGCTGCTTCCACAATTTTTTTAATGTTGGAATACTTATTTCTATATATTTCATATAAATATTAAGAGAAGAGATTTTCTGAGGTTATTATAAAAATAATATTCTTTAACTTTCTTAAAAAGTACATAACTTTTTAATGCAATTTCGCGAACTCGCGCTGGATGCGAGCACGATGCAAGCAGAGTGCTTATTGAGTGTCCACATCCTACGCGCATCCTACGCGCACCCCATGTGACTTTAAAAACAGAGATTTGATTGGTTCATTACAATTCCTATTGAAACTATTATAGGACCCCACCCATTTCAATCACTCTTATTAAAACTTTTCTGAGTGAAAGACCTCCTGAGAAGATCTGCTGCTCTTTCTTTGTTGTAGCAGAGATTCTTTTAAAGATACTATGGCTGCTAATCCACCATCATCCTCTGATTCAGAGAACTCATCATAGCAAGAATTTGTTTCTGAACCTCCACTAAAGCAAAAATATACCAGCATTGTCTGGAAATTTTTCACCTTTCCACCAAGCTTAAAAAAGGGGACTGCAACAAAAGTTACTTGCTGAATATGCAATGAAGTGCTTTCAAGGGGAGACCCCAACAAAAAGTACTCATGCGGAACTGCAAGTATGCGGAAGCGCTTGCAATCTAAGCATCTGGTCAACTTTGCAAAGGAGGAGTTAAGGAGATTGAGAGAGGCTCTTCCTGCTTCATCAGAAGGCCCGAGTATGAGTGGACCAACACCATCAACCTCTACCGCACACCCTGATATTCGTCCTCAATTTGGGAAACTGAGAATGAGCTGTGTAAAATGTGGACGGCTGATAGCATATGGAAAGCATTCGGTGGATCTGTTGTGTCGAGCTGTTGACCTTCACCATTGTTAGATTTATTTTCTCCTCTCCTCCCAGTTTTTAGTTCTCTTTTCCCAGTTCTCATGTTTTCCCCTGTTTTAAAAAAACAAAAAGAAATACAAAAACTTTCAAACCCCCCCCAAAAAAAAACAACAAAAAGAAAAAAAAAGTTATTTTCAGAACTAACTACTCTGGTTAAAGAATGATCTAAACTAGTATGCGAGTGTGTGAAAGTTGAGATGAATAATTGACTATAAAAATACATTTCTGATGTTTGGTGAATGCATAAGTGCAGAATTATAAGCAAGTGCTGCAGCATGACACTGTAAACTGCTTAACTACAGCGAGCTGTGGTACTACCGAAGCACAAGGATGTAACATATGTACAAAAATATGTTGCAACTCTGTGCTTCTCTCTGCACAGCTGCAGAAACTGCAAGCATGTGGTGACCCAGGCACCCTTGCACCATGGAGCAAGGATGTCCGTGTCATGTGGAGATTGTTTTTGTGCAAGAAGGACACCTTCCTGCACAAAAACAATCAGTAAAGGCATTTTTCTCCTTCAATATATGCTGTGCATTCCAGCATATATTGAAAGTGAAAAAATGAGGAGAAGTGAAAACAATGTTCCTCGTTGTGCTTTGCTATACCAATAGAAGGATGGTGTAGCATTCACAAACATGTCCAGATTTATGATTTCTGGAAATGTGTCTTGTTTTATGAGTGTTCTGTGCAAACACGCACAACAAAACCTATAGAACACCTTTTCAACGCAAAGTACTGTGTATAATGAGATTATATTTAAAAGGAAAAGAAAAGGTATATAGAATGCCTTTTCCTCACCTCATAAATAAGAAAGAGAGTTAAGGGGTAGGCCAATTGTTATTATAGGAGTAAATTTCGATACTGATAACAGAGAACAAGATACATATACAACTACTTATGTTTTAGGGAACTAATAGGACATGTTTATATATTACTGAAGGGAAGAGATGCTGTGAGAAGTTAGCCTGGCATATGATGTCCACTAGTTCTAGTGGGCACCTTGCACCAGTCTAATCGGCCCTTATTGATGGTGGTTGTAAAGTCAACCTTATAGAAAGCTATTCTTGTGGTAGCATGGACCACCAGTCATCAGGCTAAGACTTCAGAGATCGCATTAAGCAAGTTGTTTTACCAATTATAATCCCTTAAGTACTAAATGAAAGGACACCACACAAGGTATATATCAAATATAGATGTATTTATTCTAAACACAACCCCTCTGCACTCTTTATGAGGTCAGAGGTAAAAGTACAATACAAGTTACTTCATTAGCATACGATAAGTTGCACAGTAAACGTTTTGCCCTAGGGGCCTCACAAACCATATACTAAAATAGTGGTATAAGAACCACATGAGAATTAGAGAGCAGGCATGGGGCCTGTGGAATCGCTGGGGCTACTCTAAACAACCAAAGGTTAGGAAGTAGGAGGCCCACGGCGAGAATCGTGCAGTGTCTAAACACAGCCGCGGGTTACCATTGACTTTCTATGGGAAACAAACAAGTTACAATTTTACAATTTAAGGATACTTCCGGATGGACTACGATGGAACCCTTTTAGACTTAGACACTAGGAGGGCCAACACCCTTGAGACTACCAGAGTACTCGTGTTACCTCACCCATGGAAGCCGGGTGCATAGGTGTCTTTTGATGTCGGGTTTCGTCGTCGATTTCAATGGAGAGCTGCAAAGAAGTGCTGCAGGCGACCAGAGGAAAAGTGTCCGGGTGGATCCAAGGGTGGATCAAAGATCTTAAGAATCTGAAAACAGAAGGGACAGAGTCTGGGTCACTTGCCAGTGACCAGGATGGAACCAGTAAGGAACCAGGCGATGTTGGGTGATTTCAGGTGAAAAGGTGAAGTTTGTCTCTTCAGCCACAAGATCCAGGAGGCGTCGATGACAACCAAGAGCTGGATTCGAGCTGTCCCACAAAGGATCTAGTTGACTGCGGTATTGATATCTAGATTGGACCCAACAAGCCTTGACAAACGCAATCCATGTCAAGATTGGCTTCGGTGAAGACCAGCAAGGGCTGTGGCACTTCTCCTTTGTAGGGAAGCTGGAACAAGGCTGGAGCAACCACAAAAGCAAGTTAAATTTAAAAGGAAGACTTCAGGGGGCTCACTAGCCAATGGAATAGGAACTGGGAAGAGGCGTCAAGCTGAAATGCAAGAGCGGGCCCCACGGGACGCTCGTGGAGTCTGGAGGCCTGAGCTTTGGTGCAAATGGTGCTTGGGGCTGGGGCTTCTTGTGCCCAGATGCACAACTGCAAGATACCTTGGGAGTTGATGCAGTTAGCAAAATGCAGGATGTTCAGGAGTTACGGTCCCACATCTCTTGTATCCGCCACGGATCTCAGCATTTTTGGGAACGTCAAGCAGTATCAGAGATGTCTGGAAGTCCATTTCTTGTGTTGCAGAGACTTCGGGATCCAGCGGGAGCCTTGACAATATAGACCAGCAAAGTTGCTGTTGGTGCCTGTTTGCACAGGGTGGTCACTCCTTGACCGCAAGGGAGATGTCTTTCATCTTTCAGTTGAAATGGGATGTCGAAGGTCCAGGATATATGTTTCAGAGTTTCGTCCAAGGTAATCTAAAGTCCTAGGGACTGGGTTCCTATACTTATACTAAGTTTAGGGGCTGGACTACCTTTAAGGTCCCTCCTATGGGTGGATCTGGGAAGGGGGTGGATACACCCCTTTCCCTTTGTCCAGTTCCGCGCCAGAGATGGGGCAGAGTGCCCCAGCAACCGGTTTGAACTGGGAAATGCATGGAGCACCTAGTGTACCCAAGGCAGTGTCTGGAAAGCATTCACTGAATGCAGCCCTCCCTGCCCCAAATACACAAAAGCCTGTCTGGGGAGGTGGCAGCACCTCCCTGGACAGGAAACCTATTGTCCAGGCCTCCCCTGCCAGAGTTTCATCCAGAAGCAGGAGGGCAGACTTGTGTCTGTGGCAGCAGCATCCATTTTGTGATGCTGAGGCTCTGTTTAACTTTAACCGGGTTTACCAGTAACTACATGTCTTCTCCCTCTAGAAGGGTAGAATGTTACCCCACGCCACCAGGATTGGTGAGGGGGTAGTATTCCAAAGTGCTTGACACCTTACACGACATGTTTTGATAAAACCAAACCAAAGTTAGCATTAACCGCGAGGATTATAATGCACTTAAAAGTGTATGGTATGGTTATATCATAGAATAGCTATAAGGAGATGGTTCCAAAAGCTGCAGAGGGGCTCAGCTCATGCTAGGGCACCCTCTCACATAAAACCAAGCACTCTACCTCCAGGATTGTCGAGGTCTGCCTTAGGAGTGGCTTATAGGTGTATATGTGTCTATATGTATATATAGATATAGGTATACTATATCTAAGTAAGGGGTGATTACACCACCTTACCCAGGCTGTGTGAACAGACCTGTGGTGTCAGTTTGGAAGGCAGACCAGGGGTGGCACTATACATGCTGCAGCCCCTGGTAGTATCGGGGTGCAATTCGGTGTTTGAACCAGCAGGAAAAATAATTGATTACTTCTTGCAACCTTTCATCCAAAAATGACACACCTACATCCAGGATACAACTGATTTTTTAGTTAAATTGGAAAAGATTTCATTGAAAGCTGCAAATGATTACATTTTGTGTACAATAGATGTGGTGTCTCTGTACACCTCTATTGGTCACACAGATGGATTGGAAACTGAAGAATGGATGTTGCTCCAGCATCCTGAAATTGAATTGAACCCACTATTTCTACTTGAATGAACACAGTTTTGTTTACAGAACAGTTATTTTAGATGGGCAGACAAGTTCTATATGCAATTGAATGGCACGTCAATGGGCTTTACTGGGGCTCCAGTATATGCCAATACTTACATGGCAAAATTTGAGGAAGACAATATTTTCAGTCACAAGGAGTGGACCGACAACTTGGAATTTTTTTGTCGTTTCATCGACGATATTTTTTTAATATGGTCCGGTTCGGAAAGAAAATTGGAAAGCAACATATTGAATTTGAACATGAAGAATCCACGAATTCAAGTGACATATATCACAAACAGATCAAGAATAGCATATCTAGATGTCAATGTAGAACTGGAAGGAGATCACATTACTACTACACTTCATCGAAAGGCAACAGACAAAAACAGCATGTTACATTTTCAAAGTTTTCACCCTCAAAATTTGTTAAGAAATCTACCATATTCACAATTCTTAAGAGTGAGGAGAATAGTGAAAAAGCCAGAAAAATGTATAGAACACATCAATGAGTACAAGGAGAACTACAAAAGTAGAGGTTATCCGGCGAGATTATTGGATGAAGCACAGACAAAAGCACTAAAAGAGGATTGAAGTACCTTATTGTTGAAAAAAGAAAAGACTGAAAAAATACGCAACATGTTTGTCTCCAAATATTCGATCAACTCTCAGAAAATCAAGAACATTATAAATAAAAGATTGGAACTGTTGCAACAGGAAGTTGATTTTCACAATATTTTCTTGGATAAACCTTTATTTGCCTACACTCGCTCTAAAAACATCAAAGAGTTACTCAGCCAAACAGAAACACAAAAAAGAAGGAGTATAAAGGAATGCGCAGATTTGCAAACTGCGTGCATTGTAATAATGCAATCACAGGAAATGTGATTTCTCATCCACAGACAGGAAAATCAATTAGATTGAAGTTTGAAGGTGATTGCAACACAATTCAAGTCATATATACCATCAAGTGCCCATGTGGGCTACTTTATGTAGGAAAAACTGAGCGCAAAATAAAAATTCGAATTTCTGAGCACAAGAGTAGGATACGAAATAAGTCCACAACATCTCCTTTAGCGATACATTGGCAAGAAAAACATCACACTATAGCGCAGTTGAGGTTCCAAATACTAGAGGTAGTGTCATCCCACGAAGGCACTGACATGAATAAGAAATTATTGCAGAGAGAAATATATTGGGTTAAAAAGCTTGATACTCTGACCCCAGGGGGTCTAAATGATCGCATTGAACTTGGTAGTTACCTGTAAATATATTGATCAACACTGTTTCATTGAGAGTCTTAAGTGGTAACAATCATATGTCTTTTGATTTCATCTTCTGTTTTTATTTTATCTTAATTCACATATTTCACTCTCTGTTTTCATCACGTTTTTTAGAATGTATAGAGTAGTTTCTTCACATTGACTTGGTCGATCAATGACTGACTCGGTATTTCTAACTCGGTACGGTGTGATTTTGTTTCATATCAAGTGTTGGATAAAGTTACACCCATTGACCTGTCATGTGAAGGGTGGAAACAGTAAGGGCTGTTTAGATAGGCTGACATATCGGGCGAGGAACCAATAGGGAGGTTTGTTAGTCTGGATAAATCAGGAAGTGGTTCTTGGCGTCTGAGCGCGTTGTTGAATTGACGATATCGGAGTGCTTAGGAGGAGCAGGAATTCGAGACAGGAGACGGTGGAGTTTTCAGGAGGTGAGAGCATAGGAGTTCGATGCATAGACATAGTTACCAATACGTAATTTAAATAGTTGATATTGATTGGCTCTTGTTGGTAAACTCGACAGGGTACAACAGTATGGTGCAGTAAAAAGGAGGAGTTGCTCGGTGATAAGCGGACAGAGGTTACGAGTAATTTGGAGTAGCGGGAACTGAAGCTGTCTCATTGTTTTGGACAAGGTATGCTTCGTGCTAAGTGCAACAGTGTCTCACTGCGATGTGTCAAGTTTACGATCTTTTCAAATGCCAACTTGGTAAATATTTATACGAACATTACAGGATTCAGATATCGTCTATGGTTGAGCTTAGAAATCACGGATCATTCAGAGGGTGTGGCCCTCAACCAATAGTGTGAGTGATTGTACGATTATTATTTTTCACACACTACACTGATGGGTTTTTTCTGGTGATGGAGCTTTTCTTAGTGCAACTTTTCTAACATGTGATATAGTTACCATTGTTTTCAATTCACTGATGTGCCTGTATATATTTATTTATTTACAGTGTTGCCCCTGAAGAAGGGACCTACAAGACGTCCCGAAATGCATTGGGCTATTAACAACTGAACTTAGGGCTGATTGTTTCTTTCATATACTGAACGATGTATCTTTGAAAAATGTTTTTGAAAAATGCTCTAGTAACTGTATGTTTGTAAAAAATTAAGTTGCAATTTACTATGCATGATGAAAATTACTGAGAATTAACAGGTATAAATTGTATTAGCAAAACACAGAAAAAGTAGTAGATCATTATAAATTCTTTTGGTTGTGCGCAGCTAAGTCTGAGTCAACAGCTTTGTTGACCAGCCACTTTTTCATTGTTTAACTTGAGTACAAGGGTATGCTCTATTAGGTGCAGCACACAGATCAGTAGAAATAGTTTAACGTGTTCATTTTGAGAAACTAGGTGTGCTCAGAACACACTTGCCAGTTCTGGCAGCCCCTGGTAGGCCTAGGGTGCACCTATGCCCTGGGTACCTAGGGTACACTATACAGGGGCTCACAAGGGTGACCCAGTAACCAATCTGGTATGTACCTAAAGTACATGGTATCAATTTAGACAGAGAACAGCTAGGCTGTGGGCCTGATTAGTAGGGCCACAGCCAGACTAAAGTCGAAAAACCCGTGAAACACAGCAAAACGTGGGGGTAACCATAGAAAGCAGACCCTACTCTCCTATAGATGCGACCTAATATGACATTTGCAAAAACACTGACTGATGTGGTTTAAATTAAATAGTTTCATTTCTTTTAATTCTGAAATGATCAAGACCTGCAAAAGAACCATATTAGTCTATTCTGTAGTATACCATATATCTTGCAGACAGGTGTTCTGAAGCTGTCCCATATTTTATACCTTTTTGCATTGCAATTTTCTGACAGAAATATAGTCCACCCATCTTTCTTTTCTTCCACTGTGTGAAAACACAGTGCATTTCTACATTTTAAGACTTACTAAAACTTACCTCAACAGTAATACACGTAGAAAACCGTACACATTTTATTCACTTGTTTTTTATAATCTAAATGGTGGTAAATTTGATATTTTAAAATTAAGATCTGTAAAAAAAGGAAAAATAGTTGTAACATATAATAATACATTTTTAACAGCACAGCATAATTTTAACATTTTACAAAGTAATTTGCCTTTTTTGCTGTTGTCAGAATATATTAAATTTCACTAGATACAGTGATTTCAATTGTACTCATCACATAACAGGGGGCAAAGTAAAAATCAATCAATTAGACTGTTTAAAAAAACCAATAATACATCTATAGTAAAATACTAGATAATACAATTCACATGTATATAAAATGATTACTGCTAAGAAAATGTTATAACTTAAATTTATAAACACAATAAATAATGCCACTTACAATTATACACCGAGACAATGTGCAACAAAAAGTCCATAATTCAAAGAAATACATTTCCTTGAGGCCAAATTGTATTTTTGCAGTAATTTTTATGTAAATTGTCCAATGATAATCCGATAAAAATAACTTCCTCAGAGGCTGAATTATCTTCTCAAAACTTTGGCTTTAAAAATATTAGATAGGAATTTGGCAATACGAAAGGCAAACGTTGTCTGAAAATCAACTCAGCATCATTACAAAGAATGTTATTGAAGGACCATTGTGGAAAATTATTGCTACTGCTACAAAAGTCCTTCCAGATATTGATAGTTGTGTAGCAAGAAAAGGTTTTATTAAAGTGTCCAAATTTCTTCCATCAGCTGTACAACTTTGCATCATTAAAATTATATATTTTCCATTTTTTTGGATAAATAATGTTGATAACATTTCTGATTTGCATTGCCTAGACTCCATGTTTTTGGTTTGCAGCTGTAACTAATTTACTGAAAGACACTGATTTACAGTCCGGTAATGTCAAATATAAAAATCTTTCAGTGTCTACATTAGTGCTACATGTATACATACAATTTTCACATTGATGTTCCCATTTATAACAAAGGCCAAAAATATTCTCTATGTCTACACCTTAATTTTCCAATTCTGTAGGCATATACATTAGAAACTCCTAAGCATCTTGTTGGATATTTTGGGTAAATTGTGTAGAACCAGGACATACATCCAAAAGATTATGAACATCATAAACGCTTTGTATTTTACTTTTATCTGTTCTCAATTTTTCATAAAGAAAATGTAACAAGGAACAAAATCTTTTTTCCTGATTCTCCAAAATTTGCTGTTGCAAACCTTCAAGAAAAAAACCATTGACCACTACATTAGCATAGCAGTTGACACCAGAACTGTTTTCAAACTGAAAACCAATAATCTCTTCAACAGTGTCCTTTTTCTTTTTGCTTGCAATCACAATATTTTCTAGTTTATTTTACTTCTCTAAACCTTCAATACAGATATTCTCATACCTTCTTTTTCGAGCAACCACACGCTTTTCAAATACAGGATATTGACCTAAATTAGGAGCATATGTTCTTCTTAACCTTTTGTATTCTTTAGTTGGCATCTGCAGTATCATCAAAATCAATCAAAAACAAACCAGATAATGTTCTGACTCTGGACAAAGCAACATATGCCATACCTACTTTAAACACAGAATTTCCAATGTTCACCAAAGCCATGTCAACACTTAAACCTTGTGATTTATGAAAAGTCACTGCATATGCCAGAGAAAATGGAAACTGTTTTTTACGAACATATAAATCTTTAACAAGCAAAAAACAAACAGAACAACAACCAATTTGTTTCACTTCTTCAATATGATCAAATTTAATCTTTAAGAATTCAATATCATCTTTATTTTGATAATTAACAAAATCCACAACTTTGCCCATTGCTCCATTAACTAAACCTTTTTCTACATCCAAATTACGCCTTAAAATTATCCGACAGTTCCTACATGCATATAAATTATTTTCTAAACCAGCAGTTTTAGATATTGATTTTTCTAAAGAATTCAATTTTGTCTTCAATTTTTCGGTCAAAATAATAGTGATTCCTTCCTGTTCTATTTTATCGATGGCTTCCATTTTTTATTATTTTTTTATTTCCCAGTTTCAAAAGTTGTTCATTGAATATAGAACACTCACGCAGTGTTGGCATTAAGCAGATTACATATTTCTTATCTGCAATTTTCATGTATATTTTCTCAGGAACTACGTTTTCATTTGGAAACAAGTTGGAAAGTAATCGAGTCTGCAAAGCTTGTTTGCCATGTTCAGTCAGTAGTCCAATTCTCATATCTTGGAGAATAGTTCCATAATCAACATCATTTACCTGTCGCATATTTGTAATGAGTTCTTTGTATTCAAAATATGACCAAATGTTCACGTTTCCAACACTACCCAGAAACTTTCTGTTGTCTTCATGCGCAAGTGTTTTAAAAACTGGTTGTCCTTTTACAGGAGTCAGTTGCAGTAGATCTTCAAAAACTATGACGTGTTTTCCTCCAAATAATATGTCATACTCTGTTTTAAGAATTTGCTGCATTCTTAAATGCACAAAGGCAAGTATTAAGTTTGAGACCATGCTTACCTCATCAATAATGAGGAGTTTCATTTTCTTCAAGACTCTTGAAACTTCACAGCAAGCTTCTCCAGATAGCTTGTGGTATTCCAATTTGTTTTCATGCTCTACTGGTAGCATTAGTAAACGATGTAAAGTAATTCCTTTAATGTTGTTTTCTGCCAACCCAGTTGGAGCAGTAACAACACAAGACAAATGCGACTCAGTTGTTTTCTGTAGATAACTTGTAATTACTTTAATTAAAAAACTTTTTCCTGTTCCAGCTTGTCCACTCACGTACATTCGGATAGGTTGAAATGACATACATGAGCACTCTTTCTTTTCATGAAGTAATCCATAGTTAATCTGTTGTCTCACTTGCTCATATATTTCTTTCTGTTCAACATTTAGTTGTTCTTCCAAGTTTCCTAAGTTTGTTACATCTTCTTGAGCTTGATACATTGCTGTTTCCACCTCATTCATGGCGAATGCTGCTTCCTTTTCAACAATTGGTTGTCCTAGTAGATCTTGACTCAGCGTAGCAGAACTTTGACTGTCTTGAGAAATGTCTCTAGCAATCTCAGCCGCAATTGTAGCATCTTGATCAATTTCATCGTTCAACATTTTCACATAATTTACAAAAGCACTGCATTGTATGCTATCTTTACAAGCATTAAAAGAATCTTCATAGCTCTGGAAATCTCCAAGTAATTCCAGTTCTGAACGCCATGATTTGAATAGTTGTTAAAGATCTAAATAGTAAAATTCCCTTTTATCAGCAGTGTCACAACTCAGCTTCCTGTGATTAATCAAATTTCCTTTAGTTTGTTTCACCAAACATCCTTCGGAACCAATGACTCCATATTTTCCATCATTGATGTTCTCTGTAGTATTCCGTTTAAAAGTGTAGTTTTGCAGCACTTCATAGAGACACATGTTCTCAAGATGATGACTTCTGTTTGGGTAATATGTGTCCAACATATTCGTTTTCAAAATATCTTTACTTTCTGGATCTTTTTCTGCTAAATATTCAATTTCTCGAACAGATTTCAGTACCCAATTTCGCATTGCTGCAAGACCTAGACTCACATAAAGGATTCTTCTAGATTTGGAGTATAGACTTGCAGATGATAACCGATCTGAGCATTCATATGCTCCGATTTGTCGATGCGATAACATCTTCAAACTGAAACTGTATAATTTCTTACTTAGAGTCTTCTCGTGAGAAATCTCTTCCCACATTTCTTTCAATTCTGTCTTTTCTGATTTTGTAATATAAGATGTTACATATCGAGCAACAGCAATGGAACTGTCCGCAACATACTGAATATCCATGTTAGCATTCCACATGGACAAAATGACTGGGTTGTAGTCATTTATATATTTTGACTCTTCATTTCTTCTTAAGTTGTAGGTATTTTTTGGAGACTTTCTTGTGATAGTATGTCGCAAAGATGACATAAAACTGTTCACTCTTTCTTTGGATATTACAGGACGTGGAAATGCAAAACGACATTTGGTGTAGAACTTGTGCTTAAATTTGTACTTTCGTCAACAGTATTTTCCACATCGGTGGCTTTCGAATCGTATCACCTGTGCTCTTAAGTTCTTTTCTACTGTGCTTTTGGGTACAGCACATGTTGCATATTGTTCAATAAAACTCAAAACAGTATCATCCGCATCTGTTCCAAATTTGGGAGCGTCCTTAATCCATAACAGCATATGTATATGAGGAGCACCTCTTGCTTGATACTCCTTTCTCCAAAAGAAATCCACAACTTCTCCAAGAGGAGGATTTTTTTTATTGCAGATAAAAGATATCATAGCCTCAAATCTATGATTGAAATACCTGCATATATTAACAGGATCCAAAGAGCACAATTCCCCAGGTGTCTTGTATTCAATGTTTTTTATATTCAAATTTGCCTCTCGAAGAAATTTTAGTGAATCTTCCCAAGCGTACTCAGCACAGCTTAGGGTAAGGAACCATGTTGGAGTTCCTAAGTTCCGTAACATACATTTCAGTTCTCCATGACTACGGTACCAATATTCATTAGTCCCAGGTTGACATGCCATCAAATTAATGAGCTGAGATTCTAGATGATCATCTCTCTGGTGTCCTATATCCATAAAATCTTTTGCAGACACATTTTCCAGATGTATTCCAGGTTTTAGAATATGGTTGACTGCATATGAAAGTCCAGACAAGTCACTTTCAAACAAAAGATAATATATATAAGGGATACATTGTCGAAATCTTGGATCTTTTGCATATAATCTTGTTGTCCGATATTCAGATGCAGGAATCTGCACAGGACGTTCATCATATCATCCTCCTTTTCCAGTTGGGAACAACTGTGGAAAACAACGAGCTTCCAAGCTCTCTTCCCATACACTCATGGGACTTCCTTTTGCCTTTTTCATTTGGAACAAATCAATTGTGTTTCCCATCACTTCTTTTGAATGAAGTGGATGCACACTATAATGTTCATAGATTTCTTCACATCTTAACATGTCCACTTTTTCAATTTGTCCACTTGACGTTTCACTATCTTCTTCTAAAAGTAATTCTTCTTCTCCTATATAAACATTCTTATAGTATGTATTTTTTTTTAATCAGATACAATGTTGCCTTTTGCCCTTTCTTAACATCCACTAACTCCTGCCAGATTTCCTTATTCTTAGTTGGCACACTATTAACAAGAATGACTAGAGGTTCACTTTCTACACTGTTTACACCAATAGTTTCAATATTTTTCTTTAAATCTAACAGTAAATACACCACTCTTCCTTTTAATCCTCTTTGTAAATTGAAGGAGACAATTTATCTGTTTTTGGCTCCATACGAACAATAGCCTAAAACGGGTGCACACACTGAATGAGAATAGACTCATAGGTATTGAGATCTGTCAGTTGTGGAGGAATAGCAACTAACTCTAAATTATTATGCACATCTCTAGCAGGCATTCTATTCTCATCTAACTTGTTATAACAATATTTACAAATAGGCTGATCAGAACCCAAATCAAAACAATTCTCTACCAACAAATAAGTTGCAAATTCTTTCCACGTATCATTATTTTCTTTTTCACTTTTTAAATACAGGTCAACACTCCTAGTCTGATTTTTGTAGTGAGTTCGGCGACAACAAATACAAGAATAATTTGGCCTTTCACCTGAAATCACCTTAAACTTTGTAATTTCATTTTCAACATTTTATGTACAACTATATTTAACATTCTCTACAGCATTTTCTTCTATTAATGTCTCAGTTTCTTCACTCTCTTCTTCAGGACCAAAGTAACAAAACTCAATATCATCACAAACCTTTTTCACATCTGATACTGACTCACTTAAAAGAACACTGTTCAACTCATTTAACTTTAGTGCTGGACTTTTTGCATAATACAATCTCCTCACTAACCTCTGAATTTGAGTATGATGTACTGCCAACATCCTGAAATGGTGAAAAACACTTTGACATACTTTCCTAGAAAGACAAGCCAGAGAATGACCTTGCAAACCAGTATGTTTTCTCACTCTGCAAGGGTCTAGTCCTTGCAACAGCTTAATCTTTTGTTTAACACTTTTTTTACAATATGCTTGTAAGAAATTGCGTAATTTATCAATAGATTCTTGCCGTGCACTACAAATACTACTACAATCCCAAGTATACACTGGGGCATTAGGACGTCTGCCTAGAACTTCATCAGCTATCACTTCTTCTGCATTTATAGGAACCATTTGCTCTTTCTCAATTGGACAACCATCTCTTACCTCATAAGCTCGACCACTGGTGTTAACTGCATGCAACAAATTATTGCTCTGTAAATAACTCTCTTCATTAAAAAAAGGCTCTGAACTTGAACTGTGTTTCCATTGTCCTAAATAAAATCACAAAAATTGGTTTTGTTAATTACTCTTTTCCTCTTACTTTTGGCCTTCATTAAATGTATTGGTTTATCTAATGATCGAATTCTCTTAAGCACTAAAATGAAAAGTTTTCTCTTTACTTCAAAAGCCTTTTCAACAATGGATTCAATATGCTTCTTCTATTTATAAAATTGTGTTCTCTTTTTATATTTTTTGTGTCTTTCAGTAAGTTATTCACAACTATGTTGTAAAATAATTTTTGGCGGATTTCTTTATATTGATTTTCTCTTCTTTTACTGTAAGTTGTATTCTTTGTTTTTACATTGCCTTTTTTGCCTTTCCTATTCTTTGCACTTGTGCTTGGAACATTTTCACTGCTTTGCACATTTATATATTTTTTTCTCAGTCTAGTAATCTTTTTTATAAAGTCTTTTGAAGTCTTACCAGAAATTGTTCTCTTTTTCGCCACATTATGTTGGTCTTCCAAGAGTTGTGGTTGTTTTTTTTTCAAATAAGTATCCTTTTTCTGACTTTTTATTCGTCTTTCTTTGTGCAGCATGATAACTTTATTTTAACGATGATAAACAGTATCTGTAAAAAATAAACATATATAAGTATTTATTCAAAACTTTAAAAAGTATTCATTTTTATAACTATACAAGCACATTTCATATAAATTCTAACTAAAAAATTGTGGGCCTTAAGCAGAACTGTGAAAGTTGTAAGAGCACCTCATACAAAGTGCATACCAGTTTGAAGCACTCAAAAACACTAAAACCTGAAGCAGTCTATGAGTACATACATATTATCTAAATGATCACACTACTATAAGGAAAGACACTAAGTCAATTCATAATTGGTTCACTTTTACTTTAGTAAATAGATTACTACATGGTACATAAACAGTCACTATGGTTTTGGAACACTACAGATTTAGAATTTAGAGTAGTGCAGTGTTGTTTGTCTAGTGTAAGGACTCGTGCTGGGGTAGTGTTCTAGGGTAGCGCAGTAGTATTTGGGTAGTGTAGGAGATCGTGCTGGGGTAATGTTTTAGAATGTAGAGAACTGCACTGGTGATTGCATAGTGTAGGTGATCGTACTAGGGGTAGATTTAGGGTTTGAAGTAGTGCAGTGGTCTTCGTGTAGTGTAGGGGTTCCTGCTGGAGTAGTGTTCTAGGATAGTGAGGTCGTGATTGGGTAGTGTAGGAGGTCATGCTGAGATTGATTTAATGTTTAGGGTAGTGCAATGGTGTTTGGGTAGTGTGGGAGGTTGTACTGGGGTAGATTTAGGGTTTACGGTAGTGCAGTGGACTTTGTGTACTGTAGAGGGTCCTGCTACGACAGTGTTCTAGGATAGTGCAGTGGTCTTTATGTAATGTACAGGGTCATGCTATGGATAGTGTTTTTGGATTTAAGATAGTGCAGTTGTGTTTGTATACTGTAGGTGGTCATGCTGAGTACTGCAATGTTGTTTGACTAGTGTAGAAGATCGTGGTGAGGTACTGTTCTAGGATAGTGCAGTGGTGTCTATGTAGTGTATAGGGTCATAATAGGGATAGTGTTTTAGAGTTTAAGGTACTGTAGTGGTGTTTGTATAGTGTATGGAGTCGTACTGCAGTAGTGCTTTATGTTAGTACAGTAGTGTTTCAGTAGTGTACGGGGTTATACTGGAGTAGTGTTCTACAATAATATAGTCCTGATTAGGTAATGTAGGAGGTGGTGGTGAGATAGATTTAATGTTTAGAGTAATGCAATGGTATTTGAGTAGTGCCCAGGGTCGTGCTGCATAGTGTTTTATTATTCAGTGTTTATACAGTGTAGGGGGTCATACTAGGGGTAGATTTAGAGTTTAGAGTACTGCATTGGTCTTTCTGTAGTATAGAGGGTCGTGTTGTGGTAGTGTTATAGAAAATAAACTGGTGTTTGGGTAGCGTCGAAGGTTCTGCTGAACTATATTTAAGATTTAGGAAAACGGCAACATTCTATTGCCAATAACTTTAGCGTCGATTGATGAATCATCTTGAAATTTTCCAAACTTTTCGCCACCTCAGTTCCGCTCCTTTCATGAAAGTTTTGGGGTGATTGGTGAAGCGGGGGCCGAGAAAAAAGGGTGGTCACAAAACGTGTTTTCCCCATGCAATTTCCCAAAAGACCTTTAGCCACGGCTACAGCCCGAAAGGCTGAACGGAATTACACCAAATTTGGCAGAGAAGTAGTCCTCAGTTCCGACTTGTGCCTTTGGCATATCTGGCGTCAATCTGTTCAGTAGTTTCTCTGAAGATTACGGTTAGAGTTATTTATATATCTATGGGCACGGAGGATTCGCGGATTGTGCAAGGATTGGCCTCGTAGGGTAAGGGCACCGTCCCGATGACGCGCTGAATTCTAAGTGGCTGTCAAGCGGTTGTAAACATTCGAAATCAGGAACTGTTGGCAGCCATTTTGGGCCTCGGTAGAAGCCTCGGTAGAGGCTGAGGAAGTCAGTGAAATATGTGTGCAAAATGTGAAAAGGGGATAGGGTAGACACACCCTGACACCCTAGGCCTGCTCGGGGGTCACATGAGGACACATGAACTACCAAAATACTTCTCTTAGACTGAATCCTAAATGCACAGACTCACTGTGTGATTCTAGACAAATAACAATATTCCTTATAAATACAGTAGTTTGATACTATAATAGTGTTTGGGTAGTGTAAGGGATCCTGGTGTGATAGATTTAAGCTTTAGAGTACTGAAATGGTGATTAGGTAGTTTAAGGACGCATACTAGGGTAGTGTTCTAGCATAGTGCAGTGGTGTTTATGTACCATAAGAGATCATGCTAGGGATAGAGTTTCAGGCTTTAAGATAATGCTGTGGTGTTTGTATAATATAGGAGGTCATGGTAGGGGAATGTTCTAGGAAATAAACTGGTGTTTGGCTAGTGTAGGAGGATCTACTGGTGTAGATATAAAGTTTAGGGTAGTAAATTGGTGAATAAGTAGTGTAGGTGGTCATGCTGGAGGTAGATTAAGGGCTTATAATAGTGTAGTGGTGTTTGGGTAGTGTAGGAAATCATACTGGTGGAAGTGTCAGTGCAAGACTACATGTACTTATCTGTCCGCAAAAACATCAACCATATATTATACATATTTCAGAACGGCATTTTAATATTAATACTAAACTCATTTTGGAAACACATAACCAATGACTATTTTCTAATTCTACCAAAATGTGACAACACAATATATTTTTAACTAATAACATATCGAAATACACATTAAGGGGCATATTATCAATCAGGGCGTTAAAAGATTTGCCGTTTTAGTGGCAGAAAACTGCTCCAAAAGCGGCGATAATGGCCTTGATAATATGCCATCAAGAATTCAAATAGAAGCCCATGTTCACATTAGAACATAGGTTTCTATTGGAATTCACAAGTCCATATTATCAAGTCCATTATCGCCGCTTTAGCGGCAGTTTTCTGCCGCTAAAATGACGATCATTTTTAACGTCCTGCTTGATAATATGACCCGAAGTACCAAATTGCTTCTCTCAGAGTGAATCCTAAATGCACAGAAGACACACTGAGGGGCATATTATCAAGAACGGAGATAACATTATCGCCGCTTTAGCAACAGGAAACTGCAGCTAAAGCGGCGATAATGGGCTTGATAATATGCCCTTGTGAATTCCTATAGCAGCCCAGGTTAACACCACAACCTGGTCTGCTATAGGAATTCACAAGAGCATACTATCAATCCCTTTATCGCCGCTTTAGCGGCCGTTTCCTGCCACTAAAGCAAGAATAATTTTATCGCCGTTCTTGATAATATACCGCTGTGTGATTCTGGACAAACAACACTATCCCTTCTATTTTACCAAAATACATTTTGTGGTCTAGAATGAGTACTACATTTTAATGTACAAACTTCACTCATTTTTGCAAAAAAATAAAAAAATAACTGGTACCAAAACAAGAGAACAGCATTGTTATCTGTGTGCAAACACATACAATAAACAAATGCTTATCTCAAAATGCTTTCTAAATGCACACATACTCACAATAAAATTCTAGAAAAAAAAATATTCCCTTCACTTTAGCAGAACAAACACATTACTCTAAATAAAACCAAAATGCACCAAATACATCCCCTCACAAATCAATAACTCACCTTTCCAATTGTTTTGTAGAATAAAAAGTATGTCAGTCACACAGCAGATTTTCTTATTTAAATCTCTGTTTTCAACACCTCTCACCAGAACCATAGAATGGCAGAGTTTCCCTCTCATTTTGAACACATTTACACCTTCACATCAAATCACATTCCTTACCACATTAATACAAAACCAAACACACATTTCTATTGGTTAGACATTTCAATCCTTTCCAAACGACATACATTTGAATCCTACCCCCATTCTGCGTTCTGCCTGTTACCATAGAAACACTTCATGAAACAGTTAACTGAGCACACAGGTCAAAAGTTCATCACACAATGTTACTAATCAAAACAGCAAGTGTGCTTGACTTCTCAATATACCAGTTTATCCTATGTAATGTTCATTTCTATCAATTTTTTTTAACCAATAAGTATCAGGGTTTCAAAAAACAGAAACCTGCACCCTAGTTTTCAATGTAGAATATTGTCAAACAACCAATCATTTCTCCTCTTTTTTTCTCAACTGCATCTTATCCACCATTTTACAAAAATATTACTTTTCAAACTGGCACTTCATTTACAGAGACCATCTGAGTGCATCCAGACCTCCCTTCAACATGCTTAGAGTGTGGATTGTGGGACACAGCTATATTTTCTGGAGCCAAAGGTATGCAGAACAGAAAGGAATTCACAAAGACCTAGCTTTACCAAACGTAGACATTTAATGGATTGGACAGAGAGTGTTAAAGTGGCACCAATTGACGTCATTGGTGAAATCCTTTTTGCATCTCCCACACCCTGACCTCATAATTGTGCATTGTGGTGGCAATGACCTAGGCACTTTGACTGGAGTAGGTCTGGAAATGCGTATGAAGGACACCTTTGGAGAATTGATGTCACTTTTCCCCCAAACTGCCTTTGTCTATTCTAACATATGCCAAAGGCAAAAATGAAACTGGTCCAATCAATTTTGTCCACAGATTGAGAAAGCTAGAAAACATGTGAATACATCTGTTTCTACTTTTCTCTGAGACTATAGAATGGGGTCCAT
The DNA here is from genome assembly GCF_964261635.1 of Lissotriton helveticus. Lineage (NCBI taxonomy): Eukaryota > Metazoa > Chordata > Amphibia > Caudata > Salamandridae > Lissotriton > Lissotriton helveticus. The sequence goes on along the minus strand of NC_136073.1, from coordinate 598,039,534 downwards.
ATACCACAACAATCTGTGTTTCAATATGCATGGCATCTATAGGACAGATGGTGTACATTTTACAGATGAGGGAAACAGAGTCTTCCTCTTGAACTTTAGACTCTGCATCGGTACTTACTTGTAGGTACTAAAATCTCTCAAGAAACACAAGGGCTCTTTTTAGAGCCACCCAAGATCTAAACACATGAGCTTGTTGTATATCTCAAAAATACATGCTTCTTTTTTTCCGGCGGCGAAATGCGCGGATCCTTCGCCCATCCCGTGACTTTTTTTAAAAAGAAAATTACTATCTTACTGTTTTGGCCCTATGGGTCCATTATGTGACTCCCTGAGCAGGCCTAGGGTGTCAGGGTGTGTCTACCCTGCCCCCTTTTCACATTTTGCACACATATTTCACTGACTTCCTCAGCCTCGCTTCTACCGAGGCCCAAAATGGCTGCCAACAGTTCCTGATTTCGAATGTTTACAACCGCTTCACAGCCAATTACAATTGAGCACGTGAACGGGACGGTGCGCTTATCCTACGAGACCAATCCTCGCACAATCCACGGATCCTCCGCGCCCATAGATATATAAATGACTTTAACCGTAATTTTCAAAGAAACTACTGAACAGATTGACACCAGATATGCCAAAGGCAAAATTCGGAACTGAGGACTACCTTTCTGCCAAATTTGGTGTAATTCCGTTCAGCCGTTCGAGCTGTAGCCGTGGCTAAAGGTCCTATGGGAAATAGCGTGGGGAAAACATGTTTTGGGACCCCCCTTTTTTTCTCAGCCCCCGCTTTACCAATCAACCCCAGACTTTAAGGGAAGGAGCGGAACTGAGCTGGCCAAAAGTTTGAAAAATTTCAAGAAGATTCATCAATCGATGCCAAAGTTATTGGCAATAGAATTTTGCCGTTTTCCTATGGATAATAGGTCCGAACTATAACTACCTACTGGCGACCGCCAGTAGGTAATATATATCTATATCTATATCTATATCTATATCTATATCTATATCTATATCTATATCTATATCTATATCTATATCTATCACACACAAAGCACCAGACTTGGAGGCTGCACAGGTTGAGTGATACTCTATTCCTGCAAGGCAGCCCTGCTTGACATCGACAGGGGCACAGAATTTCATTTGCCAGCATTGAAGTCCTGACGCGTTTCGGGTGTCTCACCCTTAGTCACGCGAAACAGGTAACATGCCGCCACTCGAAGTAACAGTTCTTTTTAAATCTCACCCTCTGGGCGTGTCTGCATATTGCATCCTGGAACTTGGAGTTCTTTTACAAGGTAAGTCTTTAGTAATGGCGGTTGCCAGTTCCACATTAAATTAATTACCAGAGTGGGTTTCTGTAAAGCTGTGAGTGTAGCAGGACTGTTTTTACTCTTATTGCAGAAAACACAACGCTCCATGTTGCGATGTTCAGTGACATCGCTGGACACCGCTTTGTTCGTGGGGGGCATTCCGCGACCCTGGATCGGCCGCAATTCAATACCACACAGAAAGCACCAGACTTGGAGGCCGCACACGTTGAGTGATACTTTATTCCTGCAAGGCAGCCCTGCTTGGCATCGAGAGGTGCATAGAATTTCATTTGCCAGCATTCAAGTCCTGATGCGTTTCGGGCGTCCTCGTCACCTGTGACCAAGGGCGAGGACTGCAAATAAAAGTTCCTATGTTAAGTGGATGCCTCTTTGTCTGAATTGCAGGCCGGTGATCAAGGGCTACGGCTTGAAACGTTTGTCATTCTTCAATTACGAATCCTGCGCTGGCTGTGGTGGCGGCAACTGCCGGTGATGGTGTGTGGAAACCCTTCCTGTGTGACCTTTCCATTTGGGGACTCCCTTTGTTTTTGATGTTGAGCGGCTCGTCCGGCTGCGGAAAGGTCCCGCTGCTGTATCACAGAGGATCCTGGTGCTCGTGATTACGAGCGCATTTTGGGAGCGGAAAGGGCCTCATCTCTTGCCTAAATTGGTGTGCCACACTGCGGTTAATACGCAAGCGCTCACCCACTTGGGCTTATATTGTAAAACTATGAGGCACCCAAGCCACTGGGTTATATTTGGAACGTTAGGTCCTTAGCAGATGGACTACATTTACCAAGGTGCCATGCCTGCTCACGCCCATTGGGGCAGGACTGTTATCTGCAAATAAAAGTTCCTATGCTAAGTGGATGCCTCTTTGTGTCAATTGCAGGCCGGTGATCAAAGGCTACGGCTTGAAACATTTGGCATTCTGCAATTACGAACGCTGCGCTGGCTGTGGTGGCGGCAACAGCCGGTGAAGGTGTGTGGAAACCCTTCCCGTGTGACCTTTCCATTTGGGGACTCCCTTTGTTTTTGATGTTGAGCGGCTCGTCTGGCCGCGGAAAGGTCCCGCTGCTGTATCACGGCGGATCCTGGTGCTCATGATTACGGCCGCATTTCGGGAGCGGAAGGAGCCTCATCTCTGGACTAAATTGGTGTGCCACACTGCGGTTATCACGAAGGGCTCACCCACTTGGGCTTATATTGTGACACTATGAGGCACCCAAGCAACTGGGTTATATTTGGAACGTTAGGTCCTTAGCAGATGGACTACATTTACCATGATGCCATGCCTGCTCACGCCCATTGGAGCGGGACTGTTATCTGCAAATAAAAGTTCCTATGTTAAGTGGATGCCTCTTTGTGTGAATTGCAGGCCGGTGATCAAGGGCTACGGCTTGAAACGTTTGGCATTCTGCACTTACGAACGTTGTGCTAGCTGTGGTGGCGGCAACAGCCAGTGATAGTGTGTGGAAACCCTTCCCGTGTGACCTTTCCATTTGGGGACTCGCCTTAGTTTTTGATGTTGAGCGGCTCGTCCGACCGTGGAAAGGTCCCGCTGCAGTATCACGGCGGATCCTGGTGCTTGTGATTACGGGCGCATTTCGGGAGCAGAAGGGGCCTCATCTCTGGACTAAATTGATGTGCCACACTGCGGTTATCCCGCAAGCGCTCACCCACTTGGGCTTATATTGTGACACTATGAGCCACCCAAGCAACTGGGTTATATTTGGAACGTTAGGTCCTTAGCAGATGGACTACATTTACCATGATGCCATGCCTGTTCGCGCGCATTGGGGCGAGACTGTTATCTGCAAATAAAAGTTCCTATGTTAAGTGGATGCCTCTTTGTGTCAATTGCAGGCCGGTGATCGAGGGCTACGCTTGAAACGTTTGGCATTCTGCAATTACAAATGCTGCTCTGGCTGTGGTGGAGGCAACTGCCGGTGATGATGTGTGGAAACCCTTCCCGTGTGACCTTTCCATTTGGGGACTCCCTTTGTTTTTTATATACATATATATATACCACTGAAACGCTTCACTGCATGCTGGCACAGGAGTGCTTCTCACCCAGACGGATCCCTTTGAGCTTTGATGTTTAGGCGGCTACCCTGCTGCCGAGGATGCAGCACCCCATAACAGGGGGTCACATCGTCTGGGATACACCTGGGTGAATTATGTGAAATTGCCAGGCTGGATTGAAAACGAGGACGGCATACTGAGGCCCATCTGAGGGCTTAGAAATTGAACTGCAGTAATAGTAGCGCACTCCACTGACTACTAAGCCCACAATGCACAGAACTCACACGAGCAGCCCATCGAGGGTGTGCAAATGTATAAAAGGGGCGTGGCCAGAACGCGCATTCATTCAATGTCAGCAAGCCTCTGAGGAAGAAAATTCGAAACGCGTCAGGCGACATGACTTGAGCTGCGAGGTGTATCGGTGTGCCTGATCTGTTTATACCACTGAAACGCTTCACTGCATGCTGGCACAGGAGTGCTTCTCACCCGGACGGGTCCCTTTGAGCTTTGATATATATATATATATATGATTCAGCATGCAGGATCCCATGTCAGTGTGGAAGGAATTCTCTAATTTGCAGGGGGGAATAAGGGTCTTATATACTAGAATGGTCACTCCAGGTTTTCTTTTAGAATCAATATGTTTTTAAAACAATCATAAATGTTTTGAAAGCAGTCATGAATGTTTTCACAAACAATGCGATCATGCACAGCGGGCTGTTGGCCAAGGATGAAAAAAGTGGTGACCCTTATACAGAATAATTATGCAGTACCTGAGGAAATGTTTATGTACGTCAGATACAGGGATTATGATAGATTACTAAGAACCTTGTGTCGAAGAGACAGGAGCAAGCTACGAGGTAAAAGGTCACCTGTTCAGAACCGTTATTGTCGTGTGGATGGCACAATGTATGTAAAAAGGGGGCGTACACGACAGGACTATCCTAAAATACATGACATCCACTCCTCATTAAAAGGTCAACAGGGTCAGCTAAATAATTATAAAGCTGAGGCCTTTAAAATCATTAATATCATGTATAATCAAAATACTAAAAGCACTTTAAAAGCCTGTACATTTTTTTCCCTAAAAGCGTTCAAAAAGTTCTCTAAACTTGTATTATTACAGTGAGCACCTCGAAAGCCATTATGCTTAGATAGAGCAGAGAAGGAGAAAAATAAAACCGAGTCAGTTTCGACCTTCAATTTGGTAAATATTTAAAAAATGCTGAATATTTCTCAGCTCAGGAAAGGCCATCTTGTTCATGAATCCTGTGCTGAAGACTCAACATCACTGAACATTGCATTCGCATGTGGCAATCCCTCCAGCACTTCCAATATAATGTCGAGTGAGCAAAGGTGATCATCTCCGGCTCCCACAGCAGCCTCCGGGGAAGAAGTAGATGCCTGCACGCTTAGAACCGATGCCTGTACGTCTGGAACAGAGACGATTTCTCTTTCAACAGGAGTGGAAGCATACCTTAGAGGCTTTAGAAATGTCGTCATCAACATGGGAATACGCAGTGGACAACTGTACACGTGGGCCTTGCAAGGGCTCCAAAAGCCCATCTATGTCCGGTGGCACAACCGATGGAAGTGTCAGACACAGATCCAACACGCATCCGAAACCGCAGAAGAGGCAAGAACCAATGCTTACTCAGCTCTCGAAGCCGAGGCGCAGTCAGGTAAAGCACCATACGCTCACAACATCATTCCAGCAGTGTTGTCTCCTTGAGGGATTGAAATGTCCGTTGCGAACCCATAAGATTGAAATCAGGATGCCCGCCACTGAGAGCATGACCAGAGGAAGCCCTTCAAAAACGCTGTATGTGAGCTGAAATTACTCCAAAGAGGGTCTGAAGGGTGGTCAACAGACCTGATCCAAGACGCTTAAATAAGTGTACTATCCCCTCGTATCAGACATGTTAAAGATACGATGAACCATTTCTCTGAAATGGATCTGGAAGTTCGTTCTGACCAGGGTCTGTATCTCTGCCGGAGGCCTTGCAACCTAGAGATCAAAAATCTCTCTGGATGAAGTTAGTTAAGACCACATTTTGTTGAAACAAAATGGCTTTCAGTCTGCTCAGCGAATCAAAACATATACTGGAAACATTCAATGAAGGCCACAGTGGTGCCCTCCACCCAGTGCTTCATACCTGCCTACCTGGAGGTACTTAAGGCAGTATTGGAACTGGAATGTCGTGATTGGCAGCGTGATATAGCCATAAATTAACCATTCCGTAGACGTTGACTCTGCTACTGTAAAAGGTAACTTCTCTAATTTTTCAATGAGCAGCATGGTGTACTTGCGTCCCTGCGTGCCATGGTCAATTGTCTGTCGGTCAGGTTATAAGTCGAAAACAGATTTGTGCCGTTAATGTACCGCCATGGCAAGTGGCCAGAAACCAGTGATTGTGGCGTCCAGCTCAAAAGCAAAATGGATCACAATTGAGATTGCCCATGTTGTAGAATAGACAAATCTTGTTCCAATATGTCAATTGCTAAGGACACAATGTTGCCTAGTGAATTAGTAATTGAAGAAAGTGTGGTCATACCATTGTCTCCCACAGCCAAGGCCTTTTCTAGGTTAATTTCATCAATCTCATGTAATCTCTCAACAGCATCCTGTTGGGAGATTTTCCACAGTTCATTGTAGATGGCATATAAGGAGCGTTTTCTACGCAGTTTCTTGGGACCTAGCAAGAAATCCCTAAGATCCATGTTACCTGACAGGGTGTTGTTTCACCTGTAAAAGTGTTGAGGTTTTTAGCCATTCTAGGCACAACTTTCCAACATTATAAGAAGTCACTACCCTTAGGTTGCCTGTTTGTACTTTGCGTGGGTCAGACCTATGGAAACTAAACCCTCCGGTGGTACCTTTGAATCTTGACTGACACCTATTTGTGTCGATCGGCCAAACCAACCATCCCTTCCAATTAGGAGCTGACGAATTATATGTACAATTCTGTATCATATGCCCTAGTACATCCTCATTATTATTCGATATACCTTCAATAGGTGTGGGTGAGGGGACACATGGTGTCTTTAGGTCTTTTATTTTTGCAAACCCGTTGCACTGTTCTGTTCAGAAATATTCTGTAATAGTATGAGGCAAGCTCTAAACAAAGCCTCAGATCCCTGAACTTGCCATTCTTTTGTCCCCCAGATGGATTTGTGTTTATTGTGTCCCTCCAATAGTCGAAACCTTGTATAGACAGTTGGGACATAAAAGGTGCTGAATATATAAGCTTGGTGTTTGTCAACATCATTTTCTTCACAGTTTCATTTGTTTGTGCAAGCTTATAATAATATGACGCTGGTCTGATGTATTAAACCCTTTTAAGTATGCAAATGTTTGCGCGAATATGACAGAACTAACTTTCGGTGGTGTTGGGCAATGTTCCCATTGATAGTAAGTGTTAACAGTGCGTGGGACTCTTACTTTATGCAAAAAGTGATTAATATAATGTTGGTAACACTACATACTGTCGAAGTCAGGTGTGTCTTCATACAATTCCCTCTAAGAAAATGCAGCAGATTGTTCCAAATCTGAGAGCATAGTATTTACAGTTTCAATGTCTTAATCATCCGAGAGTGTACTTGGGGTAATGAAATCATTCAATGACATTTTAAATACATGATGAATTTTCAAATGTTCTGTAGGACCAAATATATCATATGAAACCCTATCCCGACCTCCACCATCAGGTACTGGAACTGCTGTAATGTTAACTAGGGACAGCCTCTGTTCACGTTGGAATGATGTATGTGGTTTCAGGACCAAGTTCACAGATTGTACTACAGAGCAGTGTGGGAGGTAATGTCCATTCAAAAGTAGGAAAACCTCAGTTACTATACCAATCCAAAATAACAGGAACAAGATCCCTAATGCAAACTTAAGATTCAACCAAGGGGGCACAAAGTAAGTCTTTTTCAGGCAGATATAGAATTGTCAAAATTTCTCTTTCTTGGAAATGGGTGGCGATTGCTCAGGTTCACTTGGATCTGAAGAGAAGTCATTGAAGTTGATGAAGTAGCCAGATGCAGTTAGATCAATCTTTGGTAGCTCTGCAGGGTTTGTGGAACTGGCAGGTGCTTCTTGTGAAGGCACGTTGATGTAAATGTCATTATTGGGCTGACTTGCAATTTGCATTTCAGTTGCATTTGGATGTTGTTCAATTTCAACAGCTGTAATTCGTACTCCGTTATTCGATACTCGTGCATTTTGTGCAGGAGAGTCTTGAAACGTTATTAGTCTTTCCATCTAAACTTCCTGTATAGTAGCGAGAGGAGATCTACAGCCACTCAGGATTCCACGCGGCCTACTGTTCAGAATCGGCCACTTAGTGTGGTTTGATCAGATTGATGGAGACAAATCTTTTTTCTTTTTTTGCCTGCAAGAGGCAGAAGAAGTACTGTTCTTGTTCCTTCGACTGCCCGGACAGGGACAGGTGCTCTGTAAAATGACCCAAACTCCTTTTTTATTTACGATCTTTTCTCTGACCAGGTCCCCAATCTTCATAACTCAGGCAGGTCTTGCGGGGTACTGCTTTCACTTCCCCAGTGGCAGTGCGTTTTACTTGGACGTTGCTGTGTAATGCCCAGAATTCATTGAGTTTCTGTAAAACAGCCAAATGATCATTCAATTCAAATGGTTTTACATCCGCCACTTTACTGGCACAATCAATGTCAGGTACCCACATTCTTGTCCCAAACAAGATCTCATAGGGGGTGCGTGTGAGAAGTTGGCCTGGTATATGATGTCCACTATTCTAGTGGGCACCTTGCACCAGTCCAAACGACCCTTATTGATGGTAGGTTGTAAAATAAACCTTATAGAAAGCTATACTAGTGGTAGTGTTGGGATTTAGTTGGCTTTACCTTTTTCTTTCCCCTCCAGTCCTCTCTCTATGGGCATGCATCCACAGAATACCAGGTCAGCTGGAGTAGCACCTTCGAATCAGCTTGCTTTATAAAGAAGCCTATAGCTGATGTTCCCTGCTTGGTTTCTTTACCCGGTCGTTTTACCGGCAAGCACAGGTTCTTTTCCCTTCCGGTTGTTCATGTTGTTGAGGGGACTTTTGAATTCCCTCCACTTTTGCTTATCGGTGTCTGCAGGATTGCGGGCATCGTGCTACTGAGTTTGTGGCTGGTATCCTGTTTGTTCTGGAACCGTGGGACCTCCTGTTTTTTCTTTTTTTTTGTGTTTGCAACTGGGTGCTGAGTTGCAGAACGAAGAAATTACCAGTACGCGGCTGTGTGCTGGAGCCTCGGCAGATTCCCGACAAAAACACTTCCTGGACTTTTGTAACCCTCAATCTTCGTTATGTGAGTTTTGGGTGTATTCTCGGACTTGGCCTCCTGGTAGCGTTTTATGTGTTTTCCTTTTGATGTGGCCACAGTTATCGTGTTTTTTTCATTTCCGAGGAGCCATTTGTGGGCAGGAGTTGTGTTAGTGGGGTTTTTTATGTCTTTTGACTTTTTCCCCTGCAAATCCTGGTGGAAGTATATCTAAGCTTCTGAATCGGACATTAATCATTGCCTTCAAATGACACGACTGGGAAGCGGCAATCTCAGAATAAATACCGGTAAGGAGAGTTAAGGTGTTGTTCATGCAAGCAACTGTTGATGTATGTCCATAGGGAGATTGACATATACACTGTGTAAATCTGGAATATATATTGCTGTTTGTCTATCATTACAGGTATAGAAGTCGCTATTCACTTGTGAGGATTGAACAGGTGGAGCCCAGACGTGGAGTATTTTGTCTTCCCTTCCCATTTTTCGCCCACTCTCTCCCAGTGCTCGGAAGGCTAGTCCACTGTATGTTGTTCAGTGGCTTCTGTCGGAGTGGTGGTAGCGGGTTGGGCTTATCCTCGCTTCCGCAGTATTGGGCAAAGCTGGGCGGTAATCTGACAGAAAACCAAGCCCAATAATTTTTACACTGCCCGAGCGAGGATAGATAAGATATGGAATGCAGGGGTGGACAGGGTTCCTACTTTACAGGATCTTATGGGTGCAATTGCGTCCCTTCAGACTCAGGTACAAGACTTAAGACAGGAGAACCTTGGGTTACGTCAGGAGTTGGGTACTGTTAGGGCCAGGGATCAGGCTTGGGGTTCAGGCAAGGGTCAGGGTCCCATTGTACAACCTGCCACCTTTCAGTTTGATAGGGGATCTAGGCATGGGGCTAGGAGCAGCCCCCCTATTGCAGTGACGGTTACAACACCTATCCCTGTTCCCTTGGCTGTTCCTGAGCGTTTTACGGGTGACTGTAACAAGTATAGCGTATTCATGAACTAGTGCCATTTACATTTCATGTGCCGTCCCACTGCGTTTCCAGATGATTCTGCTAAAGTGGCGTTTATCATCTCTTATTTAGCAGGGACGCTGCTATGTGGGCAGTTCCATTGGTGGATAATGATGACCCTGTGTTATACAATTATCAGCATTTAAGGAACAGATGCGATGTTTGTTTGCTAAGCATGCTTTTATGCAAGCCAGTGATACCGAATTGTTGAAATTGAGACAGGGCAAGCAGGACCTACTGACGTATGTATCTTCTTTTAAGCGTTTGGTCTCCGAAATGCAATGGCCAATGGCGAAAATGACCTCTTTATTTTATCAGGGGTTGTGTGAAGAGCTGAAGGACATTGTGTCTCAGGTAGTAGACCCACCCGATGATTGTGTAGCCTTTATCGATTTGGTGGTGAAGTTAAACCACCGGTTGTTAGAAAGGCAAGGAAAAAGAAATCGCTTTCAGGCATCTCGGATAGTATCAGTGAGAAGCCAGAGGTTTAGTAAAACAAAAGCAAGGTCCCGAACCTATGGAGATAGGTGGAGTGAGATGTCCGTTGTCAAGTGAGGAAAAAAAGAAGACGGCGAGTGCGAAATTTGTGTTTATATTGTGGCAAAGGTGGCCATTATGCTCATGAATGTCCTGTGAAGCCATCTAGTTTGTTGTTGAAAAAGACTGTGGCATTCGTAGGTAAACAGGAAGGACTTGTATGTGAGTTAGATCATAACACTCCTTATGATATAACAGGTGCAGTAGAGAGGGTGCCACGACATTTCACCATTACTGTTTGCTTGATAGTATCAAATAGTAACAGAGCAACTATATTGGTGCTGCTTGATTCCGGAGCAACAGGCAACTTTATGGACATTCAGTTGGCGGAAAAATTGATGGTTCCATGTGTATTTAACGAACAGCCAGAACCATTTAGAGCGATTGATGGAACTGAATTGTCTTCAGGAACCATTACTCGTCAAACAGAACCGTTGTGTTTATTGTGTGACAATGGACATTCTGAGACTATTAGTTTTGATTTAATCGATGCCCCTTCTTTTGACGTAGTTCTTGGGGTGCCCTGGCTGCAGACACACAACCCTCGGATTGATTGGGTGAGGCGAACTGTGACTTTTAATTCAGTTCATTGTTTACAATGCTGTTACCAGGTTGCTACAGATTGGGCTATGCCTTTGACCTGTGCTGTGGATGATAGTGGAGAAGTGAGAGAGATTCCAGCCCCTTATACCAGGTTTAGTGATGTGTTTCATTAGGGTTGGGCTAACAGTCTTCCTCCGCATCGCTCTTTTGATTGTCCCATTGATTTGTTGCCTGGTGCTACTTTGCCGTGTAGCTGCACATATGCATTGTCCAGGTCTGAGGAGCAGCATTTGAAGGAATATCTGGAGGAGATGTTGGCAAGTGGTTTCATTTGCCCATATTCCTCACCTGTGTCCTCTGCTATCTATTTTATACCTAAGAAGGAAGGCAGTCTTCGCATGTGTGTGGACTACAGGGCACTCAACAAAGTCAGAATAAAGAATTAATATCCACTTCCCTTGATTCCTGTATTGTTAGACCAACTGAAGCATGCTACGGATTTTACTAAGCTGGATCTCAGGGGCGCGTACCATCTCATTCGTGTCCGTGAAGGAGACGAATGGAAGACAGCCTTTCGGACAAAGTTTGGTTTATTTGAATATTGCGTTATGCCTTTTGGTTTATGTAACGCCCCGGCTGCTTTTCAGTTTTTATCAAGGAGGTTTTGAGAGAGTTTTTGGATAGTGTAATAGTGTATATCGACGACATTTTGATTTTTTCTAAAATCGTTGTCGATCATGAGTTGCACGTTGCCCAAGTGTTGCAGAAATTGAAGGAACATCAGTTGTATGTAAAGATGGAGAAATGTAAATTCCATACCTTGAGTGTAAAGTTTTTGGGCTTCATTGTTTCAGCTGATGGGATTAAGATGGATCCTCATAAGATAGAAGTCATCACTACTTGGCCATCCCCTACGTGTGTTAAAGACATACAGGTACTACTCGGTTTCGCCAATTTCTATCAGCGATTTATTTGTCATTTCTCCGATATAGTGGCCCCTATGACTGTATTGTTACGAAAGCGGGTGCCGTTTGTTTGGTCAGCCACTGCACAAGCCACTTTCCGCCTGTTGGTTGATAAGTTCATCTCGGCTCCTGTACTTGTTCATCCAGATCCTGCTTTACTGTTCTATGTGGAAGCTGATGCCTCTTTGTGCGCGGTAGGGGGGGTGCTCTCCCAGAGGGATGTGGATGCAGGTTTTATGCACCCGATTGCGTTCTTTTCTAAAACGTTGTCACCAGCTGAACGTAATTACACGGTGGCCGAGAGAGAATTGTTGGCCATTAAATTATCTTTTGAAGAGTGGAGACATCATTTATGGGGAGCTTGGCATTCTGTTACAATCTTTACAGATCATAAGAACTTGGAATTCTTCAGTTCGGCCAGAGCCTTGACCCCAAGAGAGATGTGTTGGGTATAATTTTTTAATGAATATGATTTTATCATCACTTATAGACCTACAGCCCAACAAGTGAAGTCAGATGCTCTGTCCCGTAAACGCGTGGATCAGGTAGAAGCGGGGCTAGAAAAGGAGATAAGACCTATGATAGCAAGTGAAAAGATTGTAGGAAGCGTATCATCCGAGGACTCTATGTCTTCAGTGAAGGACAAGTTGGCAAATTTAGATCTTATTCCTTGGTTGTACAATCCGCTTTTTTCTGTACAAGATGGGTTATTGTATCATGAGGACCATTTGTTTATACCACCTGAACTCAGGGACTCAGTACTTAGATGGTGCCATTCTTCATCCTTGGTGGGGCATCCTGGAATGAATAAGACCAGGGAATTCTGTTTACGTTGGTTTTGGTGGGAGACATTGGTACACGATGTTCAGGTGTTTTTTGCTTCTTGTCCTGTTTGTGCCATTAGCCAACCAAGACACACTAGTCCCTCAGGGTTGTTGCAACCCCTACTGGTACCTCCTGCTCCGTGGCATACTATTATTATGGACTTTGCGACAGATCTCCCCCTTGAGTCAGGGGTTACAGCTATATTGGTAGTGGTGGATCTATTCACAAAAATGGCACATTTTATTCCGCTGCCTAAATTACCTATGGCAAGAGAGTTGGACTTGATTTTTGTGACCTCAGTGGTGAAATTACATGGTTTGCCATCAGCCATAGTGACAGACAGGGGGCACAGTTCGTATCACATTTTTGGACTGAATTGTGCTCCGCGTTGCACATGGAGTTACGTCTTTCGTCTGCGTACCATCCGCAGACGGATGGTCAGACTGAACGTACCAATCAGACAATGGAGCAGTATCTTCGATGTCTGTTAACTTCATTGATATGTAGTTGGGTCACGGCCCTCCCTTTGGCATAATTTGCGTATAACAACAGCGTACATTCTGCATTAGGGATGACTTCTTTTTATTGCTCTATGGGGTTTCATCCGAAAGCTATCCCTATTCAACCCACAGGGCATGTGCCAGCTGTAGATACCTTAAGTCTGTCGCTGGCTCAGATTTGGGAAAAGGCACAGGAACAGTTACAGAAAGCCAAGGTTGACATGAAAAGGCAGGCCGATCAACACAGGATTCCAGCTCCTTCTTATGTAGTGGGGGATCAGGTATGGTTGGCAACTAGGAACGTAAGATTGAATGGGTCAAGAAAGTTGCAGCCACGGTACGTGGGTCCCGTTCATATCATTAAAGTGGTTAATCCTGCGGCTATGACACTGGAATTACCTGATGAGTACCGTGTTTATCCTGTGTTTCATACGTCCCTTTTGAAACCTTACACCAGGACCACTCAGAAGCGACCCCCCCTCCTCCCTTAGTGGTAGAAGGGTTTGAGGAGTTCGAGGTGAATGCTATCTTGGATTCGAGGCGTAGGAGAGGATTGTTGTTTTATTTAGTTGATTGGAAGGGATATTCCCCGGAGGATCGTACATGGGAACCGGCGGTTGGGGTTCAGGCTCCCCGGCTAGTGAGGTTGTTTCAATTACGCCATCCCACTAAACCCCGTCCCTTGGAGAGGCCTTTGGGGGGAGGTACTGTTGGGATTTAGTTGGCTTTACCTTAGTTTTTCCTTCCTCTCCAGTCCTCTCTCTATGGGCATGCTTCCACAGAATACCAGGTCAGCTGGTGTAGCACCTTCCAATCAGCTTGCTTTATAAAGTAGCCTATAGCTGATGTTCCCTGCTTGGTTTCTTTACCCGGTCGTTTTACCGGCAAGCATGGGTTCATTTCCCTTCCGGTTGTTCATGTTGTTGTGGGGACTTTTGGATTCCCTCCACTTTTGCTTATCAGTGTCTGCAGGATTGCGGGCATCGTGCTACTGAGTTTGTGGCTGGTATCCTGTTTGTTCTGGAACCGTGGGACCTCCTATTTTTTCTTTTTTTTTTTGTGTTTGCAACTGGATGCTGAGTTGCAGAACGAAGAAATTACCAGTACGCGGCTGCGTGCTGGAGCCTCGGCAGATTCCTGACAAAAACACTTCCTGGACTTTTGTAACCCTCAATCTTCATTATGTGAGTTTTGGGTGTATTCTCGGACCTGGCTTCCCGGTAGCGTTTTTTGTGTTTTCTTTTTGATGCGGCCACAGTTATCGTGTTTTTTTAATTTCCGAGGAGACATTTGCGGGCAGGAGTTGTGTTAGTGTTTTTTTTTATGTCTTTTGACTTTTTCCCATGCAAATCCTGGTGGGAGTATATCTAAGCTTCTGAAATGGACATTACTCATTGCCTTCAAATGACACGACTGGGTAGCGGCAATCTCAGAATAAATACCGGTATGGAGAGTTAAGGTGTTGTTCATGCAAGCAACTGTTGATGTATGTCCATAGGGAGATTGACATATACACTGTGTAAATCCGAAATATATATTTCTGTTTGTCTATCATTACAGGTATAGAAGTCGCTATTCACTTGTGAGGATTGAACAGATGGAGCCCAGACTTGGAGTATTTTGTCTTCCCTTCCCATTTTTCTTCCACCCTCTCCCGGTGCTCGGATGGCTAGTCCACTGTTTGTTGTTCAGTGGCTGCTGTCGGAGTGGTGGTAGCGGGTTGGGCCTATCCTCACTTCCGCCGTATTGGGCAAAGCTGGGCAGTAATCTGACAGGTAGCAGTGGAGAGCAGCCTTCAGGCTAAGACTTAGAGGCGAGTTAAGGAAGTTGTTTTACCAATTATAATCTCTTGAATAATCAAATTAAAGAACACCACACAAGGTATATATCAAATATATATGTATTTATACTAAACACAACCCCTCTGGACTCTTTATGAGGTCAGAGGTAAAAGTACAACACAAGGAACTTAATTAGCACACGATAAGTTGCACAGTATACGTTATGCCCTAGGGGCCTCACAAACCATATACTAAAATATTGGTATAAGAACCACGTCTGAATTAGAAAGCAGGCCTAGGGCCTGTGGAATTGCTGGGGCTGCCTAGAACCACCAAAGTTTAGGATGTAGGAGGCCCACGGGAGACACGTGCAGTGTCTAAACACAGCCGCGGGTTACCATTGACTTTCTATGGGAAACGAACAAGTTAAAAATTTACAGTTTAAGGACACTTCTAGGTTAACTAAGGTGGAACCCTTTTAGACTAGAACACTTCCAGAGTAAAGACCCACGGGAGCACCGGAGTACTCGTGTTACCTCACCCAGGGAAGCCGGGTGCATAGGTGTCTTTTAGTGTTGGGTTCCGTCGCGATTCCAATGGAGAGCTGCGAAGAAGTGCTGCAGGCGACCAGAGGAAAAGTGTCCGGGTGGATCCAAGGGTGGATCAGAGATGTGAAGAACCTGAAAGCAGAAGGGACAGAGTCTGGGTCACTAGCCAGTGACCAGGACGACGATGGGAAGCTGCCAGCCAATGTTGGGATGATTGCAGGTGCAAGAGGTGAAGTTTGTCTCTTCAGCCACGAGATCCAGGAGGTGTCGATGACAACCAGGAGCTAGATTCGAGCTGTTCCACAAAGGATCTAGTTGACTGTGGTGTCGGTATCCAGATTGGACCCAACAAACCTTAGCAAACGCAATCCATGCAGAATGTCAAGATTGGGTTTGTTGCAGACCAGCAAGGTCTGAAGAACTCCTCCTTTGGAGAGGAGTAGGAGCAAGCCTGGAGCAACCAGGAAAGCAAAGTAAATCAAGGATTGGTCTTCGTGGGGGCTCACTAGCCAACGGACTAGGAACTGCAAAGGCACGTCAAGCTGAAATGCACAAAGCTGGTCCACAGGACACTCATGGAGTGTGGGCCTCTGAGCTTCAGTGCAAAAGGTGTTTGGGTGGGGACTTCAAGCACCCCATTGCACAACTTCGAGATACCTCGGGAAGTAGGTGCAGGTTGCAAAATGCAGGATGTCCAGGAGTTCTGGTCCCACGTCTCTCGAGTCCGCTCCAGGTCTCAGCTTTGCTGGGAGTGCAGGTCAGCATCAGAGATGTCTGGAAGTCCATGTTCTGTGTCGCAGATTCTTTGGGATCCAGCAGGAGCCTTGAAAATGCAGACCGGCAAAGATGCAGTTGGTGCCTGTTTGAACAGGGTGGTCACTCCTAGACCATAAGGGAGATTTCTTCCATCTTCCAGTCGATATGGAATGTCGAAGGTCCAAGCTATATTTTGCAGAGTTTCGTCCAGGGTAATCTAAAGTCTCAGGGACTGGGCTCCTATTCTTATAGTAAGTTTAGGGGTTACCCCCCATCCCCTTTGTCCAGTTTTCTGCCAGAGCTGGGGCTGAGTGCCCCAGCAACTGGTTTGAACTTGGAAATGCATGGAGCACCCAGTGTGCCCCAGGCAGAGTGTGAAAAGCAGTAACTGAATGTAACCCACCCTGCCCAATACACTAAAGCCTGTCTGGGGAGGTGTTGGCTTGAGTTGGTATTTCACTAATTCAAAGCTGTAATATTGTGCCTGGAGTGATAAATGGCTTTTGTAATTTTACAGCTCGGCAAGGACAGCACTGTACTAGTCCTATGCTTAAAAACTTTGCTGTACAAATTGCAAAAGACTTTGTCATTTTCTATCTCGGCGTGGATAGCACTGTGCTAATCCTATGCTTAAAAACTTTGATAGAAAAACAGACATTGAGGTGAGCAGATCTAGAGTGTCGCTGGTGTTGAGAGTGCTCTTACAGGGGCTGCTTTCCACCTAAACTTGAGAACTACCCAGAGTTCTCTCCTTCTTTTTTGCATAATTTATGCGTCACTCTATGCCTGAAAGGGTTTTGTTTTGACTTAATACTGGGTGCTCCCTTGTGTCTGCACAAAGCTTTACCTCTCTGAAGAGCTCCAATTAGAGCGAAACACTGTGTCAGGGGTTGCTTTTACTCATTTCAGGTTGGCTTGAGTTGGTATTACACTAATTCAAAGCTGTAATATTGTGCCTGGAGTGATAAATGGCTTTTGTAATTTTACAGCTCGGCATGGATAGCACTGTTCTAGTCCTATGCTTAAAAACTTTGCTGTACAAATTGCAAAAGACTTTGTCATTTTCTATCTCGGCGTGGATAGCACTGTGCTAATCCTATGCTTAAAAACTTTGATAGAAAAACAGACATTTGAGGTGAGCAGATCTAGAGTGTCGCTGGTGTTGAGAGTGCTCTTACAGGGGCTGCTTTCCACCTAAACTTGAGAACTACCCAGAGTTCTCTCCTTCTTTTTTGCATATATAGATATAGGTATACTATATCTAAGGAAGGGGTGATTACACCACCTTACCCAGGTTGCAATTGCAGACCTGTGGTGTCAGTTCGGAAGGCTAACCAGGGGTGGCACAATACATGCTGCAGCCCCTGGTAGGCCTAGGGTGCACCTATGCCCTGGGTACATAGTGTACCATTTAAAGGGGCTCACAAGGGTGACCCAGTAACCAATCTGGTATGTACCTAAAGTACATGGTATCAATTTAGAGAGAGATAACAGCTAGGCTGTGGGCATGATTAGCAGGGCCACTGCCATACTAAAGTCGAAAAACCAGTGAATCACAGCAAAAAGTGGGGGTAACCATAGGAAGCAGACCCTACTCTCCTACAGTGCATCCTCCCAAGGATTTTCTTGGAATGTTGTTTAGTGCCCTCTGGACTCCATATAAGTGATTGACCCAACTACCGCCCACACCTAATACTCTTGCTGTTAAGGTTTGCTTTAGGTCCCAGTTTTTCCTCTCCACCACCGAATTTCCATCGGGATGGTAGGGGGAGGAGTACTGCAAGTCTACGCCCATACTTTCCATTGGATTCATTGTAAGCCCGTGGGCAAAACGCTCAGAATGTAACGTGCCAATTGCGTATGTGCAGATAAAGACTCGCAAATCCTTTATAACAGTTCTGGCATCAGCCAAGCGTTGAGGCCAAACCCACAGAAATATCGAGCATGATTCCACTGCCATCAAGATGTACTTGTAAGCCTTATCTGAATTTAAGGGGCTGCAGTGGTCCAAATAGACAAATACGAGAGGTCTGTCTGAAATTAATAATGGTGTTTGCGGTGGCTGTGCTATGGTCGCACTTTAGCACATAACCCTTGGTTTGTTTAGACAAACCTGGCCACCAGAATCGCTGCTTCAGTAATGAAATTGTAGCAGTGATTCCTGTGTGTGCTGAGTCCAGATCCTCGTGTGCAGCTAGAATAAAGCCTAATCTGTGATCCATGTTTGGTATAACTCTATCCCCCACTCCTGGAATTTGAGCATATGGTGTGTTTTGTGCATTTTAATTTATAGGAATATTTCAGTGTTAATCCCTTCAGTAGAGTAGAGCCATTCTTTGAGACACTGGCATTTATCAGAACAAGGGATTGCAGCAATGCCAGCAGTTTGCTTTGTTGCCTTGGCGGCTTCATCAGCCAGTGAATTCCCTTCAACGTGTACGCCAGCAAGTTGACGATTCAAGGTGTGACTAACTTGAACCCGTGGCAGGCATGCTTTCAGCTTTGCCACCTGTTGCCATAACAATTTATGTTTCATTGTGCAACCCTTGGAATCCCTAAACCCATTCTGGCCCCAGTAATGAAGATATTCATTAAAGGACTGCACAAAGTACAATGAATTGCACACTATCAGTTTGGGGAATTCCTGATCCGTATAATGTAGTGCTAGTATCAGGGCTTTCAGCACTACCACCTGTGCTGTACAATCTCCTAGAGATTGCGTAGTTGTATTGCTGGGATGGAACTTAATGTCCCGCATATGTCCCTTTACTATAGCACATGCTGTGCTATACTGTTGTTTACTTCCAATGGCAGGCTGAGCAGATCCATCAGTATAAATGATGCATTCACATTTTTCTAGAGGCAAGATTTCATTCGGGAGATGGTATTATTGTTCATACTCAAGGAAAGCTTATGTTTTCAGTGTAGGATCCTCTTTGTAATTTACATCTGTTGCAGTGAGAGTATTAGCCCATTGTATCTATCGCGATGCAGTGCTTTCACATTTGTAATGCTTGCTTTGGTACAGCTTCTAAAATTGGTACCGGGGTAACAACGATTATGCGTTTCCCCTGTGCTAGTGCTCTTTCTCTCACTACAGCAGTCTGCACTGCTGTCAGTATTTTCTCTGTAGCCACAAATCGCTTTTCAGTATTTGTGTATAAATGTGATTTGTATGCAATTGGAACTATCTCACCTTCATTGAAAGTGATGTGTGTATATCCTGATAAACCTGGGACCACCCGGATCACCAAGTTGGTAAAATTCACATGTGTGTGCAAGTGTTTAACTGTTTAAGTGTTTAACTCATAAAAGCAGGTCAGTCCAGGAACCTAAGAAGCTCTAACTCCCTTCTACTCATCCCAGCTAAGACCAGAAAGAAAAAAACTGCTGACCGATCTTTCACTGGAAGCGCTCCCAGAATCTGGAATGCCATCCCCCCGCATATCAGAATCATTCCCTCTTATGTAGAATTCAAACGCCAACTCAAAGACCTGTTCCTCAACCGCTCCTTTGGAAATGGATAGTGGGGAGCAATTAACAATGATCGAGCTCCGCTCCAGCTCTAAGACTCTGAAGATCCTTGAAAATGTCATTTACTTCAATGTGTTGCTCTTTCATTATTATTTTTTTTTTTCTTCGCTCCTCTGTGGATATGTCTCCCCTCTATTCTTTATCTGTTGATTATCTGTGCTGTACCTACTGTAAAGCGCTCTGATACCCTGGGGTCTGGCTAGCGCTATAGAAAACATCTTAAAAAAAAAAAAAAAAGTGTTTGGATGCTATCATGTCAGCCTGAACGGAACGTAGAGTATTTGTATGTTCCTGTGTCCACTGATGTGCTGTGAAATAAGGTCTGATTAAGTCGTAGAAAGGTTTTACTCTTTCTGCGTAATCAAATATGTATGTTCTGCCAAAATTTTGAAATCCTAAAATGGATTGTAAACCCTTCAGATTCTTTGGAGGTTGGAGCAGCGTGCACCTTTCTAAAAAGTTGGCTGTCAGGCTCTTGTCTTCACTTAATAGTTCATATCCCAAAAATAGGACATTGAGATGGGCAATTTTTGATTTCTTGAAATTAAATTTGTAGTCCAACTTGGCGAAACCCACAATTATGTTGTTCACTCTGCACAAGTGTTCAAGTAATTCATCGTCCGTCAGATAGATATCATCTACAAAGGACACTGCCTCCTCATCGCATGTTTGTAATGTTTCTGACACTCTTGCAGAGTATAGCCCCGGGCTGTTCTTATACTCCTGGGGTAAATGACAAACATTTTGCTGAGTGCCGAGGGTAGAGAATGATGTAAATATCTGCTTTCTGAAGCTATATTTTGGCATAAGAATCCATGCGAGATATCTAATGTTGTTTTTTATTTCTTCCGCACAATGTTTTTCATTAATACGGCACTATGTGTGTTTTGAACTGCAAATGTTCGTGTGCATGTGTTTAAATGTCAGTAATCTAAAACTAGACGATATAAGTTGTCCGGTTTCATTACGGGAAACAAAGGATTGTTCATGGGGGAGGTGCAAGTTTCAATCACACCTCGGTATTCAAGTTGGTCTAAGATTTCCTTGACCTGTCTTTTTGCATCCTTTTTAATAGGGTACTGCCTCTGAGGATTTGAAGTAGATTTTAATGGGATTTTGTGGTGAGTAGACTCCACGTCCCACCCTCCCCGGTTGCGGAATAATGCCAGAGCTAGCGATATGACCCACTCCTGTCCGTAAGAATGTTTTAAAGATTCTGGAACAAGGTCAAAGAGAGCAGGCAAAATGACGTTTTACCCTTTTGGGCAATCCATCACAAATTCTGGCAGCCAATCTTTTTCTGCTAACAGTATGTCATATCCAAATGTTAAGTTCTCCCAAAAGAGACCTTTAACTTTTCTTGTGATGTCCTCCTCTATATAGGGTGTAATTTCATATAATCTATGTGGGACACTGACTCTTGTATCAGGTGTTTCCACTGTGATGTGTTAATTCAATACTGCTATCACCAAAAAATCCTCAGGTTCTGGCGAGTTTGTTACTTCTGACACGCAGTCTAGCATTGTCAGAGCCATTCCCCGATCAGAAGCTGAGTCCTCAGTAACCTGGGCATGTCTAATTTTCAAGCCAGCTACTTTCTTCTTTTTGAATTGAGCTTTTGCCTTAGGTTGCTCTTCCTGCTTGATAATATAATCAGAATTGCGATGTGTTTCCCTTTTTGTCTTTGGTCGATCTTCTTGCTTTTGTTTCGATCGCCCATCCCTCTCCGAGTTTTTGATGAACCCTGGAAGTAACGATAGGAACGTGTATCAGTGTTGTGATACCTGTCAGGTTCCCTAATGTTATCACGATTCCTAAGGTTGTACCTTTTTCAAGAGGACTCCAGTTGGGGAGACCCACCCCTTGATCCTCTCTTCTGTATTGTTGTTTTCAGAATGTTTGTTATCCCTTTTCTTTTTAGAAGAAGAGGGTGCTTGCTTCGAGTTTTCCTTGTCAGTACTACCCGCCATTTATGGTTTCCCTGGTTTGGCTCCCAAACTATCTCTACCTAATACTGCATAGGTTTCTTCGATAATTTTTTGTAACTCTCGCTCTTTATTTTTTTGTTTTATATTTTGGGGGTACAGAATGGGAGGTCACCCAACATGAAGTGGGTCAGCACGAGGGAGATGCATGAAAGGTATCAGTGAAAATGGGTGTGCCTAATCCTACATTGCTGATGTGGAATGTCAGTGGCCTGGGCTATAGAATCAAGTGTAGGCTGGTGGCAAAATAACTCATGCGGTACTCAGCTGATGTGGTATTTCTGTAAGAGACACACATGAGGGGGAATCACCCACCAGATTAAAGGTGGGGAAACTATTGGGGAAGGCCTCCGATGAAATTAGAGAAATCTTGGATTCGGGAGGAGCAGCAGTGCTTATTCTGTTGGATCTCTCGGCGGCTTTCGACACGGTCGACCATGCTATCTTGGTCGACCGTGTCGTAGCCCTGGGGATCAACCATCGGGCCAAAGATCTTATAGCTTCTTTTTTAGCTAACCGCAAACAGACAGTTAAATTGGGCAATTATTATTCACCAACTTCCAAACTGCCATGCGGGGTCCCCCAAGGATCTTCGCTAAGCCCTGCGCTTTTTAACATTTATGTCGCAGACTTGGCAAGGGTCATAAAATCTCATGGGATGCGTTTAACTACTTACGCTGATGACACCCAACTTGTGTTGGCGGTGCATAAGAACGGACCTACGGTGGCAGCTAAGTTTCAGGAGGGGATACTAGAGATACAAACATGGATGCATAGTAATTGCCTAAAACTGAACGCGGAGAAAACGGAGGTTATGACCTTCGGTAACATCCTTCCAGAATGGTCTCCGACTTGGTGGCCGACTCAGATGGGTCCTCCTCCAGTTCCAGTCGCTAAGGTCAGGAACCTTGGAGTGATCTTTGATAAACAACTATCATTTAAACATCATGTATATAAGGTTGTCTCAGCCGCCTTTTTCATGCTGAAAAAGATAAAAAAACTGCTACCGTATTTACCAGCATCAGCTGGAAAAACCCTAATTACCACCTTGGTGTTTTCCAAGCTTGATTACGGAAATGCCCTCTTTTTCAACACCCATAAATATATTTTGAACAAGCTTCAATCGGTTCAAAATATGGCAGCCAGAATCCTTCTCAACATTCCTAGGCGCCAGTCCACCTCGGCAGCTATACGCCATCTTCATTGGCTAAGAGTGGAGAGCAGGATCAAATTTAAGGCCTTATGCATTGCCTACAAGGCCATTCACCACACTGGCCCGAAGTTTCTAAAGGAGGCATTTCAGGTATTTACCCCTATAAGGAACTTAAGATCAGCAGCTAGTTGCCTACTATCTGTTCCCCGAACAAGAACTGCTACCTGGGGAGACAGACGATTCCTGGTAGCTACCCCCAGATTGTGGAATTCCCTCCCTCCCAGCATCAAAATTGCCCCCACTCTCATCTGTTTTCGTAGGGCCTTGAAGACCTGGCTCTTCAACCAATAAGTTTGTGCGCTGATCATCGTATCCTAGAGTATCTTCTGCGCCTAGACACCCTCGGGTATTAGCTGCGCATTAAAAATCATATAAATAAATAAAAATAAATAAGGTGGTGGAACATGCAGGATTCATTATAGAATCCAGAGGGGTGTCAACATTTGTGAAGAAATCCCTGCTATTCCAGGAAACGAAGGTGTGGACAGATGTACTTTGCTGGTATGTAGTAATCCTGGGGGATTAGGAGGGTGAGATATTATCATTTATTAATGTGTATGTCCCCTCTGAGCTCCGGATGGTAATGCTCTGGCTACACGTTTGTTTGCTGTAACACTTTTCGCCCTAAGAGGGATGGGTATGCTCAGACATGGGTCCCTTGCTCACTGTGCCACTGGATTCAAGCTAGATTGGCTGAAGAAGGGTGATATACCCTGAAACCGGTCCCAGGATACTTGTTTCCGGTCCAGGGAGGACCTGGCCTGGCAGTTCGGTCTGGAATGTTTCAATGAGGCACATGGTCAAGACTGATTTGCATATTGCTGGGTCCAAACTGGGGTGGCATAGTGGGCAAAGAAACGATGGATTTAACCCAGATCTTTTGACTGGGGGAGAATGTTTGCATTGTCAGCATTTCGTCCATCATTTGTTTGCTGCAAGTGCTGCTATACATAGCCAACCCTGAGCGGACTCTGGGAGGGTTGGGCAAAATATTAGCAATCAACGGGAAGTATCCCAGCAGCGTTTTAATCGAGGAAAGTCCTTGATCTTTCCAGTGGGTAAGTGGGGGGTGTAGCGCAGTCTTCCCATGTTGTTTAGGATTGAGTATGGGCATTTGGATTTTGGATCTCCAGGGGCGGGAATTCCCACTATGTGAATAATCTAATACCCCGCTTTCGGAGATCAGAGTTGACCTCTGGGCACTGGGGGTTGCAGCTGCTCTCCATGGTGAGTAGTGTGGCTCAGTTTAAAATGGCAGCCCTGGCTTGCTTTACGTATATACTTCAAAACAGCCAGTATGGCATACTCATTTCATATAGTAAGGCAGTCGATGCACTGCTGAGAACATTACTGTGACAGGGTGGTTCTCTGAGGTTAGTGCTGTCCATTTTTCAGCAATCCATGTACGAGGGGGGCATTTCCCTCCCAAGTGTGGAGCATTCCAATGAGGTATGATAGGTCAGGGTGGTTAATTGATGGGTGTAAGCACAGCTAAACAACCTGGCTTTTCACCTGGACTGAGAGGCGCTAGTAGAGAATGGGTAATTGCATCTCCGGTATGATTGGAGAGTGTCCGTGGCTGTCCTTCTGGCGACAAGGACAGTCTTGGTGGTTTAGCATTGGCTGAATAGCGAAATGGGTTGGCATGGGCACTTCAAACCGAAGACCACACTGTGGCTGGGCACACAGCTGGGTGCTGTGTGGGGTCACTCCGGTTTCTGGAAGTGGAATAGATAGAGATAAGTACACTGGCAGATGTGTTGGATGCAAATGGGGTCATTCCACTTAGTGGAATATGAGATGCAGCCCTCCCAAGTGTTTAAATGCCTTCAATTGCATCATTTTCTAAGTGCAGTGGTGCCACCTGCTAAGGACATTAAGGAGACCTTTCTCCTGGAGTATAGATTGCTGTCTGGCCAGGTGCACACCAAGGTGATCTCTCTCACCTATCAGACTTTGTTGGAAAACACTTAGGGGGACTTAGAGCAGAGGGATGTGGGAGAGTTGGAGGACAAGGATTCTGGGGATGCGCTGTACTTCCCCTGTATGGTAGCTATTAAGGCCTATTATCAGCTAATACAACTTACGATTTTACACTGTGTATCCCATACCAGGGTCCACTTACATAAAATTCGTAGAGCCCCTAATGAGAAGTGTCTGGGAGGTTGTGGGCAGAGGGGCACATTTATTCTTGACATCTTGATTGATTCTAGTGATTGTGGCTATAAGCCAACCAGGTGCTCAAGCAAAGATATGAGACTCTAATGGGCCCTTTTAAGATAGCCCTAAAGCTCATCTGCTCCTCTTCAGGTTTCTTCTAATGTGATTTGTTGACCCCTTGGATTTTCATAATCAAAAATCAAGTCTGTGAAGAGTATGTGACACGGAATGTGTTGGGATCAAGACACGTGTGTGAGAAGGTGGTTTGGGATATGCTGTCCACTAATTAAAGTGGGCACCTTCTACCAATCGACTTGACCCTTATGATGTATGCGGTCAAAGAGAACCTTTAGAAAGCTATCCTAGTGGTAGTGTGTGCCTTCAGGCTTAATCTTGAAGGAATGTAAAACAGCTTGTTTTACCAGAATATCACCTCCTGGATGGCTAATTGAAGGAGAACCACACAGTAGTTATATAAAAATATGTATTTATTAATATACCACTATCTACTATCCTCTACACGAGGATAGAACACAAAGCACACAATACAAAATCAATAGAACAGTTGTAAGTAGCACAATACACAGTGGGCTCCAGGGGGAGACCAGACCATATACTAAAATAGTGGTATAACAGTCATGACTGAGATCAAGACAAGGTCTGGAGCATGTAGAATCGCTGGGACCCCAAGGAACCACCCAAGGTGAGTAGACAGGGACCCCACGAGGCCGGGTGCAGTGTAGGAACACGACCGCGGGCTCCGTTCAATTCTATGGGGAAGTCGCGGTTGCACTTTTAAAGTTTAAGGACCCTTCTAGGAGGATTTTGAGCAAATCCTTTGGAACTTAAGAGGTGAGAAATCCACCACACATGTGGTTACCATAGTACCCGAGTTACCTATCCCAGGGATGCCGGGTGCATAGGTCTGAAGCAGTGTCAGAAACCTCTCTCGTTCTCAATGGAAGGAAGTGAAGAAGTACTGCTGCCGGGAAGGTGAAAAGGGTCCGGTGCAATCCCAGCCTTGATTCTAGATGGAAGGAACCTGAAAACAGAGGGGATAAAGTCTGGGACACTTCAGAGTAACCAGGGGCTCGGAAGACGAATGACCACTGATGTCGGGTGCTTCAGGTGCAAAGAAGGGATGCTCGACTTTGCAGCCACGAGGACCAGGAGGTGTCAAGGATGACCTGGTGCTGGAGGTGAACTGTCCCATGAAGGATGTCGAGTGCTGAGGGGTGGATGTCCAGCTGGAGCATAAACAAGCCTTGGCAAAAGCAACCCATGCAGGAAAGTCAAACAGGTTACAGTGTGGACCAGCAAGTTTCAGGGGACTCACCAAGCAGTGGGGAGTCAGGGCACATCTAGAGTAACCAGGAAAGCCCAAGAACTATCAAGATGACTCTCAGGAGGACCCACAGGCCGAATGACCAGGACTCGCGAAGGGACCTCGAGCAAGATTGCAAAGCACCCACCCATGGAGCTCTTTGTGTGAGGAGGCTGGAGTTCTTTGGTGCAAATACTGCTCAGGGTAAGGACTACACAGATTCCAATGCACAAGCTTGGGAATCGACAACAAGCATATGCACTTGCAAATGGACACGGTGCACAGGGGTTCAGGTTACGCAGCCCCCACGAGGGAATTGCAAAACACAGAAAATGTGGCTGACCATGGTTAAGCACTTCAGTCTCTTGAATTGGTTTATCAGTATTGAGTTTGTGCACAACACATCCGGAGCTAGCCACACGGAGGATCCACTGTTGCGACAGATACCAATATGTTGAAGATAAGGATGGTGCACCAAAATTAGAAGTCCAAAGATTCGCAGTAATGTGAAAAAATCCTTTATTAGTTTAATCTTTAAAAGGC
Organism: Lissotriton helveticus; assembly: GCF_964261635.1. NCBI lineage: Eukaryota > Metazoa > Chordata > Amphibia > Caudata > Salamandridae > Lissotriton > Lissotriton helveticus. The sequence goes on along the minus strand of NC_136073.1, from coordinate 598,012,678 downwards.
CTCAGCCAACGCGTTTCGTTCCTTGTCAAATCGGATTACATTCCTTTAACATCGAGTGACCCCCGGAATTCAAAAGAGGGCGCTCTTCCCAACCTGTCTATAATCAGCATGTCCCTCGCACCACTACCCCTCACGTTCCTCCAATGAGCATCCAGGGCGAGACCACCACCATGACGTTCCAAAGTATTCTACGCGAGGGACATGCTGATTACACTCGCTTTTGAAGGGTGGAATCATACCTCCCATACCAGTTACTGGTGTGGAGGTATGATTTCAAGGTGTTTCATACCATACACAATATGTTTCAATGCAGCCGTTTTTCAGATAGCATTTACCGCAAGGTTATAATGCACCTCTACCTATATGTCCGGCTGAGTCACAGACAACCCGGGAGAATGGTCTCCAAAAGGCTTCAGAGGAACTACGCTCAAGCAGGGGCACCTTCTCACATAAAACCCAGCACCCTGCCTTCAGGATTGTTAAGGCCTGTTTTAAGTGTAGTGACCATCAGATATAGTGAACCTACATCTAAAGTAAGTAGTGCAAGCACCATCTTACACAGGCTGCAGTAGCAGACCTAGAGTTCCATTTTTCATGGATTCTCATGGGTGGCAAATACATACTTCAGCCCAGGGGAGGCCTCTGTGGTAACTATGCCCTGGGTACATGTGTACCATATACTAGGGACTGATAAGGGTACCCCAGTATCCAATCTGGAGTGTACCAAATTACATGTATGTCAATTTAATGGAGAAAGCAGAGGGACTGGGGTCCTGATTAGCAGGTTATGAGGTTCCGTGAATTCTGAACCCATGTTTCAAATGTCATGGTTCCGTTACGATTTGGGTAACAAGGAACCGTAACCGATGAGTTCGGCAAGTACGAGTGATTTTGCTACGTTACACACAAGGATTCGCAGTGTATTTGAAGATTCCGTTCTAAACCTTGGTTTCCATTTTGTGTGTGACAGCCATTTTTGTGGTTTCCCTCACATAGGCCGATGACTGCGGCCGAACGAGTCTTTAGTACACGTACACTTTAGCTGACTTCTGAATGACCTGAGTGAACTGACCCTGTTGCCTGAAGCCGACCTTGCTGAGCCAGTTCTTGCCCACTAGCTGATCAAGATTAAGGATCAGAGCACAGGACATCGTAAAGTTTTACCACACACAAATATGTCTTATCCTTCTCCCACCTGTTTCTGTTTCTCTCTTTATGGTCTATTTATGATATGGGTTGTGGTCCTTTTTATTATGGGTTCGTTCAGCCTGTCTTAAGAAGAATGTTGGGTTTGTCCGATGATTGATCATGGGCCGGGTAATTGAAAAGTGGGTTTTACCGTCATGCGATACCTTTGGTGTGGATACATGTGATTGGACAGTTCGTAAATGTAAGGTATTTGTCTGGAATGTGATTTTTGGCATAAAAAGGGATGACTTGCTTTGTAAAATTGAGCAGTCTCCTGAGAACTCATACCGTGATGATTTCTAGGACTTCTGTTACTGGCTGCAGTCAATAAATTCGATCTTTTACGTCACCACGAAGAGTCCCATGTCTCTGTACTCTAAGACAGGTGAATCCGAAGACTTTGGGCGTGCCCCTGGCGCCGCTGGGTCTTAAATAACCCGGTTCTTCAGTTGGCGCCCAACGTGGGGCTCGACATCAAGCGGTACCGGTCCAAGCCTGAAGATCGTGAGGAGCTTCGTGAGGAAATTCCGGAAGAGGACCCCCACTTCATCGACCCCGGTATGTCGAACGTGGGCTGAAGGTCTTTGCTGCGAGGTTTCCCGCTTTTTAGACGGCTACGAAGGACCGCTGTCCTGACTGTCGCCCTGTCTTGGACCCCCTTTGTGCAGCTTTGTAAGGCGAGACGATAGACGGGTCTTCTGGTGACGTGACCGATACCTCAGTTAAGTATAAGTGGGTCGCTCCCAGTCCTTAGTTTTTGGTTCCTTGGTTCTTAGTTTGTTTGGTCCTTAGTTTTTATTTGAAAATTGCAATTTCCAAAGCCGAGGGACTCGTATATTTGCGAGACTATCGTTGCAGATAATCCCTTGAAGTTTGAAGCTAGATTAGTGAGCGAAGATGCCTAGTCTTAGCAAAATTAGGAGAATATTCTGTTGTGGTTGTAATAGGGATTCCCGATTGGAGGATTCATGTCTGATACCTCCAGTTGGAACTCCGACTTATGAGCTCTATTCTAAACACGGCGTGGGTCCCATTACGTTCAATGAAGTATGGGTCCGCTACACCAGAAAAGATGGGGTTTTACGATGGCCCCAATATGGGAGTTTTGATACTGAGATTTTAGATAATCTAGAAATGAAATTGTTTAGGAAGAAAGCCCGTCCGGCAATGTTTGACTCCTTTCGCCTTTGGCGTAAAGAAGCCAAACAGAAAGAAATTAAACAAGCTAAACGAGATAGGAAAGATAAGAATATGTCAGTACTACAAGCTGCTAGGCAGTATAGGGATGATGGAGAGGAGCGAGCGAGTGAAGTTTCAGATAGGCAGCGTAGTATGGCCATAGATAAATGTTATCCGGCCTTGCCGTCTCCTCCTCCGAAAGCGATTGAAGATCTTGAAAAAGATCCTTTGATGTCTCATTTACTGAGATTACCACCTCCTTATATGCAGGGTGCTACTGCACCTCTATTACCCCCGGTTGTTCCACCCTTTGTTGTTCAACCTCCTGCTGATGCTCAGCCACCCGGTACTCCACAGATGGCTTTACCTCCTCCTGCGCAACCTGCTCTAGGGTCGCAGGCTTTGCTACCAGCTTTGCCTCAAACTCCTTTGCCTTCCGCTTCTGCATCTGGGACTCCTACTGTTCTTGTTCCTACGCCTTCTTTGCCTCAAAATACTTATTCTCCTGTTCTTATGTCTGCTTCTTCTCCTTCTGTTCGAAAACGAATGACAGAGACTGTTTCTAGTCTATTGTCTCCATTGTTTGGGTCATTGAATATGACCCCTGTTTCGGCACGTAAGCAGAGTCGTAGTCAGTTTCCTGGTTCCGAGGAACGGGCTGTGTTGGATTTGTTGGCTCGTAAATGGATTATGAATGCCTCAAGGTATAGTTTGCCAGCGGTTATGGATGTTTTCTTTCAGTGGGAACCGCCTAAGCAAAGGTATGTTTTTAATATGATGTGTATGTTTCTGCCTCAGGAATGGGAAGATAATGATTTGGGTTTGATCCCGCAGGAACTACTTGATGTTCAGTCGGATTTTGCTAAAGGGATGATAGTGGAATCTGATATGACAGATGCCGTAGAGACGATACTGGCTTTTAGATCTAGCCTTCCGCCTCAGACATTGTACGAACCTGATTCCTCTGTTAGAAGAAAAGCGAGACAGTATCCCATGAGAGAAGTTCCTCCTGTATGGAAGAAAGCAGTTCAGGCTGATGCCGCTCATAACATTGATGCCGTACCGGCTCATTTACAAAGAGTATGGGTACATGTGCCATGGAAGAGAGTAGAAGTTTTGGCCCTCAAGCAGACCTTACCTGATCCTCGTAAGAATCCTGCTGGTTACTATAAAGAATTGTCCCAGACAATAGATGCGTGTATCATGAATTTAGCCGACATAGACATGTTGATGGGTAATGTAGTTCCGCAACCTTTGTGGGCGAAGATTCGTCATGAGAATCATGCGGCAGAATTAGGAGATACTTGGGCGAATATTATTGCTGCAGATGGTAGACAACAGGGAGGTGCTAAACCTGAACCTTTGGTTACGGACTTGCCAGGTAAAATCATTAATTTAATGAAGACGATGATGCCTGCTTTACGAGTGAATTGGGACAAGTTAGCAGCATGTAAGCAGAAGAAGGACGAGAGTGTATCTGATTTCTTCACTAGATTTGAAGAGACATTTGTAGACCACAGTGGTCAGGATATGAGTACAGAAGGTGGGCAAAGATTGTTCGTAGATAAGTTTGTCTTTAACTTACTGCCTGAACTGTGTAATAAGTTGAAAGATTCTGAAAGTTCTTTGGCTGTTTCTTCGTCGGCCCAGATATTGGCAACTGCACAGTACTATGAGAATAGGGATAAGGACGAGAAAGAGAAAGTAGAGAAGAAGACAAAAGACTTAAAGACAAAGGTTCTTTTGCAGCAGGCGTATCCGCCTCGCTCGAATCAGCAAGAATCACAGCAACGTCCACAGTTTCAGCAACCTCCGCCATTTCAGAGGTCGCAACAGAACGCTGGGTATTTTCCTCCAAGACCACCTTTGGGCTTGAATCAGTATGCGTATTGTAGGGAGGAAGGTCATTATAAAAATGAGTGCCCTGTTTTACGACAGCGTGCAAGTGGTATGCCGGCCCGAGAGGTCGTGGTGGTTTCCAGCAAGTGTCAAGAGGTAGAGGCCGTGGTGCGTTTCCTCAGAACGAACGCTCCTTTCCCCCACAAAATTCTATGAATTGCTTTGATCAACAGAAAATTGCATCTGGTCAGTCGACTCGGTACTATGCTGATGACTATTAGGTTGAGACTGAGAATGCTGACTATAATGATTGCTAGGACAGCCATAGACAAAGAGAGGGAGTAGTGTTGGTTCCAGTAGATCAGAGTGGGCCTTATGTTGCAGGAGTTACATCGGGTGTGGTAGCGCCTTTTCTTTTGGATACCGGTGCAGCGAAGAGCTCTATCATGCACTCTAAACTCCCTGGCGCACCTTTGTCTGGCTTAACGAATGTTTCGGTAGGATTCTCTGGCGCCCCAGTTCGTAATCCAGTTTCTAGTCCCTTGCCTCTTTCTATAGGGCCTTGTGAATTGGAAGCACCTCTCATTTTAACGACCGGTTGTGGTGAGAATTTGTTAGGCTTGGATTTGTTGAAAAGGTTGAATGCGACATTGTATTGTTCTCCTTCAGGAGTACAGCTTACATTGGGTAAGAAAGTGATCTCTCCGATGTATTTGTCTAAAGATCGGCTTCCACCGGAATTGCGTTCTCTCCCTGATACTCTTTGGGCTACTGGTCCTAATGATGTGGGTCTTTTGGAGATTCCACCTTACGTTGTAACGCTTAAAGCGAATGTCAAATTGCCACGTATTCCCCAATATAGGATTGCTAGCGATGGTGAAAGAGCGCTTTTAGCAATCATTTATGAGTTAATTGAGAAAGATGTGATTGAAGAAACGAGAGGTAATGTGTGTAACAGTCCGGTTTTGCCTGTCTTGAAGCGCACTGACTCTTCTCAGCCACCTGTCTACAGGTTTGTGATCGATCTTAGAGAAGTTAACAAGATTGTCGTGCCACAGTTCCCAGTTGTTCCGGACATTACTGCTTTACTGACCATGATTCCGGCTTCAGCTGCCTGGTTTTCGGTTATAGATCTGAAGAATGCTTTCTTCAGCATTCCAATTGCCGAAGAGAGTAGAGATATTTTTGGCTTCTGTTTAGGAGGACGAAGCTTCCGGTTTAAACGCGCTCCTCAAGGCTACTGTGAAAGTCCTTCCATTTATAGCCAGGCTTTGAAAACTCAGCTTGATACTCTTGTGCTCCCTGCTGGTACTGCTCTCATTCAGTATGTTGACAATGTATTAGTGGCTGCTGACGATGAGGAAACTTGTAAAGGAGCTACTCTTTCTTTGTTACGACATTTGTCGGACTTGATTCATAAAGTGTCACCTTCTAAGTTGCAGTATTGTCGCCAAGAAGTGACCTACTTAGGTCATCTCTTGTCGAAGGAGGGAAGAAGGTTGACCCCAGAACGAATTCAAGCGATTGCTTGAATGACTGTGCCAAATACGCAGAGAGAGGTACGTGCTTTTCTGGGTATCACGTCGTATTGTAGACAGTGGATTCCGAACTTTTCTTTGTTGGCGAAACCTCTGTTGGCATTGACTTGTAAGGATATACCGAACCCTCTTCCTTGGTCTGACGATTGTCAGAAGAGTTTTTCTGAACTGCGTGATGCGTTGTGTTCTGCTCCAGTGTTGGGTACTCCTGACTACAGTAAGCCTTTTACACTCTATGTTCACGAGAGAGAGGGTTGTGCATTGTCAGTTTTGACTCAACAGTTTGGTGATAAGCAGCGTCCATGTGAGTATTTCTCGTCGACTTTAGACCCGGTAGCTAGAGCGTTGCCAAGTTGTCTAAGAGCTACAGCGGCAGCGGCTGTTTCTATCCAACAGTCTGCTGGATTGGTGATGGATAACACGTTGGTTGTGATGGTTCCACATGCAGTGGATACATTGTTAAATAGAACAAAGACTTAGCACCTTACTAGTGCGGGGTTGTCGGGTTATGAGTTGACGCTTTTGGCTAGTCATGTGCACATCAAGCGGTGCAATGTATTGAATCCAGCGACATTGTTGCCGATTTCTGTGGATACAGATGGTCAGGAACAGCATGATTGTTTTCTTAGGACGGAAGAGGAAACGAAGGGGAGAGTTGACTTGAAAGACACTCCTCTCTTGGATCCTGATGGTACGCTATGGGTTGATGGGTCATGCTACAAGCTCCCGAATGGTGATACGACTGCAGCATATGCCGTAACGACATTATGCACAATTGTTGAAACTGCACCAGTGAGCCATAATTCGGCGCAAGCAGCAGAGTTGATTGCATTAACAAGAGCGTGTATTTTATCCGAGGGAAAGAGAGTGAATGTGTACACCGATAGTCAGTATGCTTTTGGTGTTGCCCATAGTTTTGGACGCTTGTGGAGAGAAAGAGGGTTTCTGACGTCGCATGGGACTAAGATCCAACATGGGCAGTTGGTGAATGAGCTTCTTGAGTCACTTACTTTGCCGAAGCAAGTTGCGATTGTGAAGTGTAGTGCTCACCGGAAGGTTACGGATGATGTTGGTCGTGGTAATGCGTTTGCAGATGAAGTTGCGAAAGAAACAGCGAGAAATGTGATGAGTCGAATGTATGTTGCAGGCCCTGCGAGATGCATTGGTGCAGCTGGAATGTGTGAAGATACGATTGAGAGTGTGAAATCAATCCAGGCTGAAGCTACTGAAAGTGAAAAGAATGTGTGGAGAGAAACTACGGGTAGATTGGATTCAACTGGTTGTTGGATTGAGTTATCAGAACACCAAAGATGGATGTTGCCGGATGCATACGTGCTTGCGGTGGTTACGATGGCACATGGTTTGTCTCACATTAGTGTGAAAGGAATTTGTAAGTTGTTGGCTCCAGTATGGCAGAATGCTGGAATTCCCAAATGTGCTGAGAATGTGGTCAAGAATTGTATGGTGTGTCTGATGTATAATCCTGGCAAGGGAACTCCAACTCCAGCTGGTCACTTTGCGCCTCCGACGTATCCGTTCGAGGTTCTGCAATTGGATTTTATCCACATGGAAAGGTGTAACAACCTGAAATACGTCCTTGTGGTTGTTTGTGCCTTTTCTAGATGGGTAGAGGCATACCCCCTAAAAGATAATACGGCCTTGTCCACAGCTAGAGTCTTGCTCAAAGAATATTTCCCTAGATTTGGATTGCCAAGGATGGTGTGGAGTGATAATGGAAGTGACTTCGTGGGGAAGATCATGAAAAAAGTGTGTGAGGGTTTGGGCATAAAACAAAAGTTTCATGCTGCAAATCATCCCCAATCAGCTGGATTAGTGGAATGTTACAATGGCACTTTGAAGCTAAAGTTAGCCAAAATTCAGGCGAGTTCTGGTCTCCAATGGCCCGATGATTTGCCGTTGGCACTTTTGTCAACTAGAACTACAGTGCATTCCCGAATTGGGCTTAGCCCACATGAAATTGTTTTTGGTCGCCCGGCGAATGTGTGGGGAGTGCCGAGGCCCGTGAAGTTTAGTGACATCGAACATCCTGTGTTGGTGGACTATTTGTATGATCTGACGGCTAAATTGCGTGTCTTGCATCAACAGGTTCATGATAACTTGCCACCAGCATCTTTGGATCCAGGTCACACCATCAATCCCGGTGACTGGGTCCTGGTAAAGAACTTTCAGCGGACCAAAAACGAGCAGCCCCGCTGGACCGGCCCCCACCAGGTGCTCCTGTCAACAAGAACTTCGGTGAAGGTCTTCGGGAAGTGAAATTGGATCCACGGCGTACAGTGTAAGAGGGTGCCTTTACCTCTGCCGTACGACCAGTGGGTCCGTGAAGGTATTGGTGACTCAGAGACAGAACAAGTGCCGAAGTTCATGTCATTTAGCGATGCACATCTAGTATGGACAAAGTCTGAACAAGAGGACGACGACATTTTGCAAGCAGCTGTACCCCCGCATCTAAGATTGGACACCACTGAGCCTGAACTTCTGTTTAAAGATCAGACAGTGCCTGGTAAAGGCCGTTATAATTTTCGACTGAGAAACGATAGACAAATTAAAGCATAATTTTGTTTTTGTTTTTGAAGAACTGCACTCTCTCATCCATGAAACTGTTTTGGCCTATTTTTCTTTTTCGAGCTGCCATCTGAGCTCAGCTGTAGGGTTGCGGTATAAAGACTTGGGATTGCAGCCGTGTAGACACAAGGTCGACGGTTCTGGTTGGTCCCAGGGCGTTCCCTGGACTGACAGACGCATTCCTTAGCGGAAGAAAACCAACTGCCGCGAACAGCACGGTTAGAGGATGGAGTTTTTTGGGACAGAGAGAGCTGCTGAGAAAATGAACTTTAAAATGAAACTGTATAAATTAATGCATAGCAAATGTTTTCTGATAACAAGTGTTCTGATGTTTTTAAACCTGACGTTAGCATTGGTGGGTTGGATTGTTTTCACTACCCAATTGACTTCTGCACCCACCTCCCAACCTATGTCTTTTTCTACTACTACTTCTTTGCACTCCTTTCATGTCCTACCAGAACACAAGCACATTAGAAGGTCAGAATTTGTACATAACACATTCATACAGCTACTGCATCAACATCAGTTGGTAGTGAACATTACTAATTGTTGGGTGTGTGGTCTTATGCCACATACTACAGGTAGAGTTGTTCCCTATCTGATGATCTTACCATTTAGTCAGAATGGGTCGATATGGGCTTTTCAGACTATGTTCAGTTACGCCCTGGAAGTTTATCCTCTGCATTCCATGAGCGATAACTTGAGTAATCAAGCCTTGGTGAAGGGAGTTATAAATATGAGCAGAGATATCGATACGTACAGGACTATTCCCAAGGAAGAGTTAGCGGCTTATGTTGGATGGAACACGACCGGTTACAGTGTTAGTCTGAGTGAAAGGCAGAAACGAAAGAGGTCACCTGCGATTTGGGTCGTACCCCACCGAGGTCATTTTTGCCTGCAAGGTATTGGCAAAAATCCGAAAACTTAGCTGGGGAAGAGCGTTTGTACCCAGACGTACGTTTTTACGTCTCAATCTTCCCCGCCATTTTTGGCAGCTAAGGGCGCGTATTTTGTTTGTTACAACCGAGCATATACATGGTTGCCCCCTGACTTTTCGGGAACGTGTTATGTTGGATACTTGTTGCCTCCTACGTATACTGCTGCTGCAGGTTACCACAAGACAAGAGTTGTTAGAGGTGTCTTCGATCGGGAAGATACCGCTGGACAAGAAGTGGGAGACTTCTTTAAGGGTTTCTTATCGTTTTGGGGACCTATGGCTAACAGTAGAGGCTTACGGCAATTGACGAGAGTGGTTGAATCCACCACAAACGAAACTGCCGGTGCCCTTAGTAATTTGACAGCTGAGCTTCAAGCGGATCGCCTTATGACGTTACAAAATCGTATGGTTTTAGACGTCATACTCGCAGATCGAGGTGGAGTATGTAATGATCCAATTGAGTTGCTGCGTTGTTATCCCAGATAATGCTCCGACAGTTTACGAGGCCATTTCCAAGTTACATAAGATCTCCGAGTCTATACATGTGGACAAAGGAGATTGGTCGTTAACTGGATGGTTTTAGGGACTATTATCGGTTTGGGGATGGAAGCTTCTGATGATCATTGGTGAGGCTTTAGCGGTTCTTTTCTCGTGTTGTCTTTGTATACAGTGCGGTCCTGCCATATGTAGCCTTTGTGCTACTATGTGTGTCAGGGGATCGCCTGCCTCGAGAGATACATAGAGGAACAAGATAATGCTTCAACAGCACCTTGGTGATTTGATGAGAATTGACATCGACTCTGATATAGACTGAGTGATTGCCTATGTAAGGGCAAAAGGAGGGCCTGAGGTTCCGTGAATTCTGAACCCATGTTTCAAATGTCATGGTTCCGTTACGATTTGGGTAACAAGGAACCGTAACCGATGAGTTCGGCAAGTACGAGTGATTTCGCTACGTTACACACAAGGATTCGCAGTGTATTTGAAGATTCCGTTCTAAACCTTGGTTTCCATTTTGTGTGTGACAGCCATTTTTGTGGTTGCCCTCACATAGGCCGATGACTGCGGCCGAACGAGTCTTTAGTACACGTACACTTTAGCTGACTTCTGAATGACCTGAGTGAACTGACCCTGTTGCCTGAAGCCGACCTTGCTGAGCCAGTTCTTGCCCACTAGCTGATCAAGATTAAGGATCAGAGCACAGGACATCGTAAAGTTTTACCACACACAAATATGTCTTATCCTTCTCCCACCTGTTTCTGTTTCTCTCTTTATGGTCTATTTATGATATGGGTTGTGGTCCTTTTTATTATGGGTTCGTTCAGCCTGTCTTAAGAAGAATGTTGGGTTTGTCCGATGATTGATCATGGGCCGGGTAATTGAAAAGTGGGTTTTACCGTCATGCGATACCTTTGGTGTGGATACATGTGATTGGACAGTTTGTAAATGTAAGGTATTTGTCTGGAATGTGATTTTTGGCATAAAAAGGGATGACTTGCTTTGTAAAATTGAGCAGTCTCCTGAGAACTCATACCGTGAAGATTTCTAGGACTTCTGTTACTGGCTGCAGTCAATAAATTCGATCTTTGACGTCACCACGAAGAGTCCCGTGTCTCTGTACTCTAAGTCAGGTGAACCCGAAGACTTTGGGCGGGCCCCTGGCGCCGCTGGGTCTTAAATAACCCGGTTCTTCAGTTACCAGTCAGACTAATCAAAAACAGTGAGACATCAAGCAAAAAGTGGGGTTAACCATAAGAAGCAGATACTACTTTCCTACAACATGGACTCAACAAGTCTCTAGACATTGAACCAGGAGGCTTTAAGGTCAGTCTCATCTTTCACAAACTCTTTAAAATACATAGCTACAGAATCCTTTAGAGATGATCAGCTACACAAGAGATGGCTTTGACCAACCAATGACTATCCTAGTATTTTGCTGCATCCTATGTTATATTTTGTTCTCATCAGAAAATCTTCATCTCTGTTCAACAGTCTCAATCTTCTGTTTGCAGTAAAGCCATCAAGACTGAGCATCCTCTGGTGTATCCAGTAAGGTGGAATCCACCACTGGGCTTTTCCTTAGTTTGTGCACAGGCTGATTTAGAATTTAGCCAGTGAGTTAGTGTTTGCTAGTGTGGCAGTAATACATTAATTTACCATAATGATGGCAGTGACATGTTCTGCACCAAAGTGACTGTGTCTCACGTAAGGAGAGCCACTTTGATGGTGAAAATTCCATCACAAGTTATTCCAATTTCAGTCGAGGATGGTGGAATTTTTGCCTCTAACTTTGTACATTAGGTGGCTTATTTACAAGCCTCTTGTGCCACTTTTGCATCATTTGTAACATCGGAAAAGTGACGAATGGGTGGTGCAAGGGGCTTGTAAATCGCCCCTAGGAATATACCTGGGGTGGCTCCTCCATTATGGCGGAGGAGCGTCGCCCCCCCTGCTAAAAGCCAGTAGAGGCAAAGGACAAAAAAAAATGATAATGAAACATTTTATTAACATTTTATTTTTCGTCCTGCAGGCTGTGACTGTGAGCTGAGGGAGGGGCGTGGCCATCCACACTGACGCTGCAGCACCAGGGAGGAGAGGGGAGTGGTGGGCTGTTGGGCCAAGTGAGCTTGACATGCGCACTTAATCAATCAATCAATCAGGACATTTATAGAGCGCACTACTCACCCGTAGGGTCTCAAGGCGCTAGGAGGGGGGGTGCCGTTACTGCTCGAACAGCCAGGTCTTGAGCTTCTTCCTGAAGGCGAGGTGGTCTTGGGTCAGGCGCAGGTCAGTCGGGAGGGAGTTCCAGGTCTTGGCGGCCAGGTAGGAGAAGGACCTTCCTCCTGTTGTTGCTCTTCGGATGCGGGGGACGGCGGCGAGGGCGTGGCTGGTTGATCTGAGGTGGCGCTTGGGAGCGTAGAAGTTGATTCGGTTGTTGAGGTAGCTCGGGCCTTGGTCATGTAGGGCTTTGTGTGCGTGGGTGAGGAGACGGAAGGTGATTCTTTTCTTGACGGGGAGCCAGTGCAGGTCTCTCAGATGTCCGGAGATGTGGCTGTTTCGTGGGAGGTCGAGGATGAGTCTGGCTGAGGCGTTCTGGATCCGCTGGAGTCTCTTCTGGAGCTTGGCGGTGGTTCCGGCGTAGAGAGCGTTGCCGTAGTCCAGTCGGCTGGTGACGAGGGCCTGGGTGACGGTCTTCCTGGTCTCGGTGGGGATCCACCAGAAGATCTTCCTTAGCATGCGTAGGATGTTGAAGCATGATGAGGAGATGGCGTTGACTTGTCTGGTCATGGAGAGGGAGGAGTCCAGGATGAAGCCCAGGTTGCGTGCGTGGTTCGTCGGTTTGGGTGCGGAGCCCAGGGCGGGGGGCCACCAGGAGTCGTCCCAGGCGGAGGGCGAGGAGCCCAGGATGAGGACCTCCGTCTTGTCTGAGTTCAGTTTCAGGCGGCTGGTCGTCATCCACTCGGCTACATCTCTCATCCCTTCGTGCAGGTTGGTTCTGGCGGCGGCGGGGTCGTTGGTCAGGGAGAGGATCAGCTGGGTGTCGTCGGCGTAGGAGATTATGTTGAGGTTGTGTTTGCGTGCGATGGCCGCGAGGGGGCTCATGTAGATGTTGAAGAGGGTGGGACTCAGCGAGGATCCTTGGGGGACGCCGCAGATGACTTCGGTGGCCTCTGACTTGTACGGTGGTAGGCGGACTCTCTGTGTTCTTCCGTCGAGGAAGGAGGTGATCCATTCCAGTGCCTTCTCCTGGATTCCGATGTTGCCGAGGCGCTGCACTAGGGTGCGGTGGCAGACAGTGTTGAATGCCGCGGAGAGGTCTAGGAGGATGAGGGCCGCTGTTTCTCCGTTGTCCATCAGGGTTCGGATGTCATCGGTGGCAGCGATGAGGGCGGTCTCGGTGCTGTGGTTGGCTCGGAAGCCAGACTGTGAGGGGTCGAGGGATCCATTCGTCTCGAGGAAGGCGGCCAGCTGTTTGTTGACGGTCTTTTCGATGACTTTGGCCGGGAACGGGAGGAGCGAGATGGGACGGTAATTCTTGAGTTCGGTGGGGTCCGCTGTAGGTTTCTTGAGTAGAGCGCTGAGTTCTGCGTGCTTCCAGCTCTCCGGGAAGGTGGCGGTGTCGAAGGAGGTGTTGATAATGTCCCGCAGGTGGGGTGCGATGACCACGTCGGCCTTGTTGAAGACGTGGTGAGGGCAGGGGTCGGTTGGGGATCCGGAGTGGATGGAGTTCATTGTGCAGATGGTGTCTTCGGTGCTGATCGTAGTCCAGGCGCGGAGAGTGGTGGTGGGCGGCGTTGCTGTGGTCGTGGCGTGCGTCGGTTGGATGCTGAAGCTGTTGTGTATGTCCGCGATCTTGTTGTGGAAGAAGGAGGCGAGGGAGTTGCAGAGGTCTTGCGACGGGGTGATGTCGTTGTTTCCGGCGTTGGGGTTGGAGAGCTCTTTTACGATGCTGAAGAGTTCCTTGCAGTTGTGTGTGTTGTTGTCGAGCCGGTCCTTGTATGTATTTTTCTTGGTGGTGCGGATCAGTTGGTGGTGTTTCCGGATGGCGAGCTTGAGGGTAGCCATGTTGTCCGTTGTTGGTTCCCTTCTCCACACTTTCTCGAGGGCTCGGCAGTTCTTCTTGGAGCTCTTGAGTTCGTCGGTGAACCATGGGGTTTTTCTGCTGCAGGGTCTGCTGGGCGGGGTCCTCAGAGGGGCGAGTTCGTCCGCGCAGTTGCTGATCCACTTAGTGAGGTTGTCGGCGGCCTGGCTGGGGTTCGTTGAGCCGGCGGCAGGGTGCTGGCTCAGGGAGGCGGTGAGCTGGTCGGCTGTGATCTTGTTCCAGCTTCTTCGGGCAACCTGTTGCTGGTGGTGGTGGATCGTCGTTCTTTTGAAGGTGAAGTGGACGCAGCTGTGGTCTGTCCAGTGGAGTCCTGTTGCGTGGCTGAAGGCGATGTCTTTGCTGGATGAGAAGACGGCGTCGAGTGTGTGTCCGGCGAGGTGGGTGGGGGTGGTCACCAGCTGCTTGAGTCCGAGGTTAGCGAGGTTGTCGAGCAGGGTGATGGTGTTGCGGTCGCTGTTGTTCTCCAGGTGGAAGTTAAGGTCCCCCAGGAGGATGTAGTCGGCGGAGGGGAGGGCATGCGGGCTGATGAAGTCGGCGATGTCCTCGCTGAATCGTGTGCGTGGTCCCGGGGGTCGGTAGATCAGGGTGCCTCTGAGGGTGGTTCTGGGGTCCGTGTGGATCTGGAAGTGCAGGTGCACTTAGCATCTCTGAACCCGATCTCTGTTGTACAGCAGGCTCCCAGTTAATGTCTGAACACCGAACCAAGATGCTGGGGCCATTCCCAGCGCTGCTCACATGCTGGGAATAGTTTTCCCAGCATGAGAGCAGCGCTAGGATTGGGAGCTGGAAGCCTGCGAAGTGTGCAGCAGTTCCTGGATGGGACGCGAGCATCGGGAGCAAGGCGGCGGCCGTCAAAACAGGTAAGTGCAATTTTCTTTATTACATTTTTTTTTGGGAGTTCCACTTCCTCCTGCCTAACACTTCACAATATGTAGTGGCCGCTACTGGAATATACCCTCAAAGTGTGCATACACTACACAGAACTACATATATTACCTTAATGAAATGCTGGATGAGGGCTTCTTTGCATGTTAGCAAGACTATACTTACTTTCTAATAAAAGCTAACACTACATAGTGTCTGTCACAGGCTTAACTTCACTAACCAACATAGCAGACCAGGCAGTCTCCGCAACTGTGGCTTCGGTTATTCAAAAGTAAATGGGCTTATTTTTCATGATATGTAACTTAGACCTCTGAATGCCATCAAGGGTTTTGTGGGAGTATTACGTATGAGCGGTTTGCGGCCATGTCAGACCCCAGATGTGGGTATTTCCTGTATTCATGCAAAAGAAAATGTCTCATCAGGTGACATCTGCTACTTAACCTGCAGATGGCTGATTGTTATCTGTGTGAGGTACCACATGTTTCATCAGTGTACCTGCTTTCAATTTATTGCAAATGTTTTAGTCCCATAGTCTGAGTTTATTTGTGAATCATGAGGATGCAAAGAAGTTAAAAGTTACTCTACGAAGGTAGTAGTGTTGAACGTGCTGGACGAAATGAGGAAAGGGGCTGACAGAGGCACCTCACAGGTACTAGTGCTCCTTGATCTATCCGTGACCTTTGAGAGGGTGGACCATGAATTCCAGGTGGGTCGTGTCAGGGCCATAGGTGTGCAGGGATCAGGACTTGAAAGGCTTGAATACTTCTTGGATGGACGCTCCCAATCAATCTCTCTCACAATACAGGTCTCCTAAAGTCAAAATGACCTGTGGTGTGCCTCAGGGATTATCTCTGTCCCTCCACCTGTTCAATCTGTATATTCTTCCACTGGTACAGTCCCCGAGGAAAATGAATGTTTGCACCTTTAACTATGCCGATGAGATGCAACTAAGTTTTACAATCAAGAATACTCCAGACTCAATTTTGAATTTTCAAACCACCATGCTATTCATCCACAACTGGATGACTAGCAACCATTTAAAATTAATCCAGACAAGACAAAACTTGTCCAGGGGGAACATGGCGACCGCGAGGTAAACGGTCGCGGGCTGCCAGAGAGGAGATGCTGCCATAGATCTTGTGCCCCCACCCTTCGCCTCTCACCCCCCCCAACTAAAAGTACCTGTTTCGAGCTCCTGGAGCTGCTGTGTCCGTGTCTTTGTTCCCCATGAAGGGAGAAAGAAGCCGTGAAAGACGAGAAGCGGAGGACTGAAGGGCATGGTTGAGCTTCCATGTATTTCAGGACAGGTGGGACGGAGCGTGCTGAGGACGACTTGCTGCGAGGCTGGAGCGGCAGTACGGAGGCTGAGAGGGGCTCGTGCACAGTGCATGAGAGGAAACACAAGACTTAATGATGCGCTTGACTCGTACTGCCATTATTGGAATACTGGCTCCTTAAGGATTAGGGATTTCATTCCTACCTGGGCCCAACGCTATGGAACTCATTGCCCATTCATATACGCAAGGAGGAAAGCTATATGAATTTTAGAAAAAATGTAAAAACTTGGCTGTTCGACAAATAAATGCTTTGACTGTTCTCTCTCCAGTTGTACTTTTGTGTCTTGCTGGTCCGGCGCCGGGAAACCCTTTGTGGGTAGCTGTGCGCCTTACAAGTGTTATAAAATAAATAAATAAATAAATAAATAATAAATAAATAAATAGAGAACTGTGGCCAGCGCTGGAAGAGGGACGGGGTAAGTGGAGTCCCACCCTTCATGGAGAAGGCGATTCTGCTCCCACCTGTAGGTAAGAACCGGGGGGGGCCTCCGGTGGCGAGGCCTGAGTCTATCACGAGATATACCCTCCGTACCCGCACCCCTGGAGCTGTGGACAGCCTTAAAGGTGTAAATCTAAGTTTCACTACTACTCCTAGCACCGCAGAAGAGCATATTCCTGTCAGTAAACCATTCACTAAACCTATAAAAGTTGGGAAAGTAAAAAAGAACCAGGTTAAGAGCCCGAGGGGAGGGAATAAAAAGGTCTCACCCCCCTTAACGAAGATAACTCCCTCCTTAAAACCATATTATAGGGTGCTGTCGCAGGATATGGCGTCTGGGGGTGCTCGACAGAATGGACAGAGTGGGGAGAACGCAGTGAACATGACGAGCTCTGGTAAATCCCTGAAAGGTGGAGAGATACAGCGAAATAAAGAAGCTCAAGATGGGGGTACCATCGCACCGCACTTCCAAGTCGTAACTCAGAACAGGTTTGAAGCCCTACAAGGGAAGGACCCTGGCGAAGGAGAGCAGGTATGCCGAGTAGGAGAGGCTGAGCTGCAAGTAGACCCAGGGATTTCATCAGAGACAGTCACAGTGGAGCCACAGATATCGCTCCCAGAAAACTCAGGGGCAACATTAGCTACAATTTTAATGGAAATGAAAAAGGAGCTGAGAGGGCGGTTTGAGGTGTCTGAGGCGAATCAGGCCGACATACAGGCATCATGTTCAGCACTCGCCCAAAAACTGAATGACGTGGCTCTTCGTACAGGTAATCTGGAAGAAGAAATTAGCGCCCTAAAGAGTGAGGTGCTAAAGAATACCAAGGGAGTAGAAGCTCTGACAAAAGAGAGCATGAGTCTCAGGGACGACCTGGAGAGGTTAGAAAATCACTCCCGGAAAAATAATTTGAGGATCTTGAATATACCAGAGGCAGTTGAAGGCCCAAACCTTAAAGACTATATGATAAAGATGTTATCTGAGACAGTCTTGAAGGGCAGATCGGATATAGATCTAAATACAGAAATACAGAGGGTACACAGAGACCCCTTTAAGAGAAATCCTCAGTGCCTTAAGCCAAGGAAGATCCTCATAAATGTCCTCTCCTATACGGTTAAAAAGGCTATCCTGACGTCTGCATTAAAAAATGGCCCCTATCTATTTAGAGATACCCAGTTCACCATCAGATTAGACATATGCCACACTACCGCCAGAGACAGTGGGAGCTGGGGAATAAGATGGGGGAACTGAATAAACTAGGAGCCAAAGCTCAGCTAAAATTCCCAGCCACATTGAAGGTAATGTGGAACAATCAAATGAGCAATATAAGATCAGTAGAGGAAGCAGATAGACTAATAAACACTATTAGGGGAGGAGAACCATCAAAATAATAAGCCTGTCAATTTTATGGGTCGCATTGGATGAGACGTAGATATGTATAAAATATCACAGTAGCGAATGAAAAAGGTTAAGAAGGGAGGAGATTAGATTTCGTAAGTTAGCTTTATAGTACACATTAACATAAACGGATGTATGACGTTACAACGCGAGATATTACAACGCATTCCGTTACAACGCATTTTTTACAACGCAGGATCCATTACATCGCATGCCTTTACAACGCATGACATTACATAGCAGATGCTATTACAACGCATGCCATTACAATGTAAGTATAGGTAAGTATATCATTATTTTTTTAAATGTAAGTAATTTAAATTTAATTTAATAAATAAATGATAAAAAATTAAATAATTATTTAGTACATATATTACTTTAAGTTTATTTTTAAAAGAACTTTTAATAATAAAGAACTATTTTTAATAAATAATAAAATTATTAAAAAAAAAATTTTTTATTAAAATAAAAGATTGTATTTTAAAACTAAACCCTAAAAAAACCCTGTACCCCAAAACCCAAACCCAGCCCTGAACCCTAAAAATACCCCTGTACCCCAAAACCCAAACTCAGCCCTGAACCCTAAAAATACCCCTGTACCCCAAAACCCAAACCCAACCCTGAAACCTAAAAATACCCCTGTACCCCAAAACCCAAACCCAACCCTGAAACCTAAAAATACCCCTGTACCCCAAAACCCAAACCCAACCCTGAAACCTAAAAATACCCCTGTACCCCAAAACCCAAACCCAACCCTGAAACCTAAAAATACCCCTGTACCCCAAAACCCAAACCCAGCCCTGAAACCTAAAAATACCCCTGTACCCCAAAACCCAAACCCAGCCCTGAACCCTAAAAATACCCCTGTACCCCAAAACCCAAACCCAACCCTGAAACCTAAAAATACCCCTGTACCCCAAAACCCAAACCCAACCCTGAAACCTAAAAATACCCCTGTACCCCAAAACCCAAACGCAGCCCTGAAACCTAAAAATACCCCTGTACCCCAAAACCCAAACCCAACCCTGAAACCTAAAAATACCCCTGTACCCCAAAACCCAAACCCAGCCCTGAAACCTAAAAATACCCCTGTACCCCAAAACCCAAACCCAACCCTGAAACCTAAAAATACCCCTGTACCCCAAAACCCAAACGCAGCCCTGAAACCTAAAAATACCCCTGTACCCCAAAACCCAAACCCAACCCTGAAACCTAAAAATACCCCTGTACCCCAAAACCCAAACCCAACCCTGAAACCTAAAAATACCCCTGTACCCCAAAACCCAAACCCAACCCTGTAACCTAAAAATACCCCTGTACCCCAAAACCCAAACCCATTATAAAAAAACATAAATTAATATATTTATTTATTTTTAATATTAATTAAATTAATTAAATAATGTTAAATAAACTAAAATAAAATTATATACTTACCTATACTTACGTTGTAATGGCATGCGTTGTAATAGCATCTGCTATGTAATGTCATGCGTTGTAAAGGCATGCGATGTAATGGATCCAGCGTTGTAAAAGTTGCGTTGTAATGGAAGTGCGTTGTAAAAGTTGCAATGTAACGGCTGTTTCCCACATAAACACACTCAAATATGAGAAAATATAATTAACACTCACATTTTGGGGGTTGGAGGGTGGGGGGTAGGGGGAATGCACAATGTATTTTATTTCTTTTGACTGAAAGTCTCCCTCCAACGGTGTGAATAAAGGGCTCCAAGCCTAGAAGTATGGGGAGGGTTCCCAGAGGGGGGAGCAGTGAGATCAAATAAAAAATAAGTCCTTATTAGACAGATTAGAGATAACATATAGCCTATATGGGCCCAACTAGCTGCCGAGAAATCAAAACCCCTTTTTTATAACAGGCACCGTTATAAAGAATAATGGTAGGAGGAGATGAGGAAATAAAAATTATAACATGGAACGTGAACGGACTAAGATCAAAAAGAAGACAACGGATAGTAATGGGCCACTTAGAAGCCTCAAAAGCTCAAATAAGCATCATACAGGAAACACACATAACAGCAGATGAGAGTAGAGGGGTGTTTTCTAAATGTAACTGGATAGGAAGTTATATAACATCTAACCAACCTGACTATACAAAGGGGGTCACCATATTAGTAGGAAGGGATCAGGGGTGGAGTTAAAAGCCTCAAGTACAGACGATTCAGGGAGATGGGTAATGGCAACGTTCGACTGTTCAGGCATAGCGTTTATATGTGTTGGTTTTTATGGCCCAAATTTGGACGACCCCCAATATTTAGTGGATCTGCATATGAGGTTAGCTGATAAATCATTGCCTATAGTGATAGGAGGAGATCTTAATACATTGTTAGATCCAGCAGTGGGCAGTTTGAAGATTAGAAGGGGGACACAGGCACAAACCGCAAAAACAAGACAGGCTCTAAAACAGATGCTTATAGAGCTAGGAATGGTTGATGCATGGAGACACTTAAAGAAGGGTAAAAGAGCCTATACCCTCCATAGTAAGAAGTACCACTCCGTCTCTCGGTTAGATTATATACTGGTGGATACACAATGGGCAGAAAAAATAAAAGATGTCTATATATCCCCAGGACAAATATCGGACCATAGTATGGTCAGTATCATATCGGAAGGGATTGCTGTAAGGAAAGGCGGCAGATGGACCCTGAAGAGGGCAATTCTGTTAGATCAAAGAGTTACTGCCAACATGAAGGAAAAAACTGAGGAATTTTTTAGAATGAATTACAACTCAGCTCCAATAAGTACTATTTGGGACACCTACAAGGGATATCTTAGGGGGGTATTACAAAACCAGGCTGCATATAAAAACAAAGAGGAACGAGCAGAATTGCAAGAATTGGAAAAGGAAATAGAGTCCCTGGAAAGGATAGTACAGCAGGATGAATTGTCAGATGATGAGATAGTAAAAAAAACTAGATGAAGCTAGAATAAGCTATAGGTTGAAATTAGAGACTAAGAGTAGGGAAAGGTGGGAGGCAAGTTGTAAGCAACACTTTATATACGGGGAAAAATGCGGGGGCCCTTTTAGCCTAGAAGGCAAGGACAGAAAGGGAAAGAAATCAAATTAGAGAGTTGGTAATAACTTCTGAGGGGGAAATATCCAATAATGAGGAGCTAATGCAGAAAACAATGGTAACATTGTTTGCAGAACTCAATTCTGAGTCAGGGCGACCAGATGCAGAGGCTCTAAAGAGCTGGTTGAGAAACAATGGGCTGCCAGCTTTCATAGCAGAAGGGAGGAACGGGTTGGATTCCCCGTTCTCCAAGGTAGAAATAAGGGATCAAATAAAGCATATGAAGAACGGAAAAGCGGCAGATGCAGGTTCAATTCCGGCTGAGGTCTATAAGGTACTAATAGAAGAGATAGTCACAGAACTGATGCTTCTTTTCAATGCTATATATAGGGAGGGGGTGATAACTTCTCTTTAGCTTGCCATTGGGATCACTGTAATAGTTAAAAGGCCTTTACCACTATCTGTGCATGTTAGAAAAATATCTTCATATACATGAGTTTTAGGTTGCAGATGCTAGCACCAGGGGTGGCTGGGACCCTTTGAAAGGGGTGGGGTGAGAAAAGTGCCCCATCACTTCTAAAAAATCAAAAGAAGACAACCCTTCCCTCCAAAAACCCAAAGTAAAACAACCCATCCCTGCAAAAGACCAAATAAAGACCCCACCTCCCTCCAAACCCCCAAAATTAAACATAAACTAATTACATGCATTACACATTTAATATATAAAAAATAAAAGTAAATTGTACTTACTCACAGGCTACAACACAATGTCCTCAATGTTCTCCTGCAGTCTGTGGCAGGAACAGCTCTTCTAACCAATCCAGACTGCTCTCATGTTGTTAAACCGGTACAAAAGGGGGTGGTGATGGACGGAGCATCTGAACCAATCAAACACTCACACCCAGTCAAAAGATCTGGGTTTGATCCATCACCGTTCTTTAGCCCACTCTGCCACCCCAGTTCAGACATGGCTATATTCAAATCAGTCTGACCCTGTGCCTCATGGGAACAGTCCAGCCCGAACTGCCAAGCCATGCCTTCCCTGGACCGGAAACAAGCTTCCGAGGACCGGTTTCTGGCATTACAGCCGTCTTCAGCCCGGCTTGCTTGAATCCAGTGGCAAAGTGAGCAAGGGACTCACGTCTGAGCATACCCTGCCACACTTATGGCGGCCAAAGCGGTAAAAAAGGGGGTGGTGATGGACTGGGGTGGCAGAGTGGGCTAAAGAACTGTGATGGGTCAAACCCAGATCTTTTGACTGGGTGTGAGTGTTTGATTGGTTCAGATGCTCCGTCCATCACCACCCCCTTTTGTATCGCTTTTGGCCGCCATAAGTGTGGCAGGGTATGCTCAGACGTGAGTCCCTTGCTCACTTTGCCACTGGATTCAAGCAAGCCGGGCTGAAGACGGCTGTAATGCCAGAAACCGGTCCTCGGAAGCTTGTTTCCGGTCCAGGGAAGGCATGGCTTGGCAGTTCGGGCTGGACTGTTCCCATGAGGCACAGGGTCAGACTGATTTGCATATAGCCATGTCTGAACTGGGGTGGCAGAGTGGGCTAAAGAACGGTGATGGTCCAACCCAGATCTTTTGACTGGGTGTGAGTGTTTGATTGGTTCAGATGCTCCGTCCATCACCACCCCCTTTTGTACCGCTTTTGGCCGCCATAAGTGTGGCAGGGTATGCTCAGACATGAGTCCCTTGCTCACTTTGCCACTGGATTCAAGCAAGCCGGGCTGAAGACGGCTGTAATGCCAGAAACCAGTCCTCGGAAGCTTGTTTCCGGTCCAGGGAAGGCATGGCTTGGCAGTTCGGGCTGGACTGTTCCCAAGAGGCACAGGGTCAGACTGATTTGCATATAGCCATGTCTGAACTGGGATGGCAGAGTGGGCTAAAGAACGGTGATGGGTCAAACCCAGATCTTTTGACTGGGTGTGAGTGTTTGATTGGTTCAGATGCTCCGTCCATCACCACCCCCTTTTGTACCGCTTTTGGCCGCCATAAGTGTGGCAGGGTATGCTCAGACTTGAGTCCCTTGCTCACTTTGCCACTGGACTCAAGCAAGCCGGGCTGAAGACGGCTGTAATGCCAGAAACCGGTCCTCGGAAGCTTGTTTCCGGTCCAGGGAAGGCATGGCTTGGCAGTTCGGGCTGGACTGTTCCCATGAGGCACAGGGTCAGACTGATTTGCATATAGCCATGTCTGAACTGGGGTGGCAGAGTGGGCTAAAGAACGGTGATAGGTCAAACCCAGATCTTTTGACTGGGTGTGAGTGTTTGATTGGTTCAGATGCTCCGTCCATCACCACCCCCTTTTGTACCGCTCATGTTGTTAAACAGCATGAGAGGAGCGCAAGGATTGGATGGAGTGGGTTTCACCGACGCTCCTTCAGGCCCTGGAGGCCTATGCTTGCTCTCCACCCAGCTGTCTAAGACAGCTGAGTGGAGAGCTGCAAAGTGCACATGTCACTTTGGCTGGCTTAAGACAGCTGGCCAAACTGACATGCGTACTTTGCAGTGACTGGTCAGTCCTCCATGCTGTCAATCGGCAGCAAAGGACGCGTGCCCATTTCTCCTGGCTCAGGAGCAGGCTGGCAGCTGCTGCGAGTTGCCTTAAGTGTTCAAAATAAAATGCCAATGAAATATTTTAATTGCCATTTTATTTTTAACACTTAGCGTGGCTCGAAGTGGGCGAGGAGGCGATGCTCCCCCGCCCTCATGGAGACACTGCTGCTGGCTAGTGGTGGTCTTCCACGAGCTGTCTCATCTCGATGACGTAAAGAAATATATTTCAGACCATTTGGCAACCTTTTAAAGCATTGTTTGTGGTTATAAAATTCAGCGTCACTTCTCCCACTCAGTCTTAGACAAAGAGACTATGGGACCTCAGCTTCGAGAATCCATACTGGTTGCCAGTCCTGTTAGATTATGCTCAAAATAGAAATCATATGTATCATATATGATCAATTTGTGACTAAATCCGAGTAGGTTCCTCCTACACTTAAAGACTAACATTGTCCTGAGTAAGAAAAACCTTTCATGGAACATCTGCTACACCCTCCAAAGATGATCTGTACTTAGTTTCTAATTAACGCCTTTTGAGGATATTCCAAAACCTCTTATCTATCCTGCCTAACACACCCCCTCCCAGCAGTTGGAAAACAAAATTGCCCCACTATTGCCCAGCAGATCAATTGGATTTGCGGGTGTAATACTGCTTGCCTCCACAAAAGTAGCATGTGAAAACAGCCTGAAAAACATGGACTGTACAAATACACACTCAAACAGATACTGCTAAAATATGTAAAATACGGCAAAAATGTTGACCCATGTATAGATCCCCTATCAATCACTTGTCCTGAAGAAGTAAAAACTACAGTTAGAACAGTTAATCAGTCCAGTCCTGCAACATTTGAGGAGTAAATATGGCAGAACTTGGTTACTTAAAAAAGATTTGCTATCTCGGTATCAGATATATATGTATGGCAGACATGTTGGCTGTAGGTCTATTTTCTTTTTGGAGGTCTTCCTGTTTCAGCCTGTCTTTTCACATGGAACCACATTTGGCATCCCGTGAATGCTGTATGTTCAGGTAGTATGCTCATGGAGCGTCCTTCATGGTCATTTATGACAAGCATCTTTTTTACAACATGGTTCCTAGCTCTTTGTTGAAGCTCTGTTTCTTAGAAACCACCTTTCAGGACCAGGAAGCCATCACCAAGGCAACAATACAAGTGCTCTCGACAAATACAAAAGCCTTTCCTCTGAACATTGCAGAGAGGGTGGAGAACCTCATGAACCTGAATCATGTGGTACAGGCATGATCAGAAATGTACTTGGGACCTACATTGCTAATACAAGTTTAAGAACTACACATACATGATACCCTGTTCATAACCACAGCAAAACAACGAGGGTGTGTAAAGCATTCCGGTATTCTGGTGGTGGCCAACAATTGCCACTTTACATTATCTATTCGTGGAAACTGGATCACGCCCTATGTTTTGTAAGATATATTGGAACAAATTAAATTTATCTAGACCAATCATATATACACTCTCACACAATAAAATTGTGCTCTGATGTGTAATGTTTGCATGAATGTGTGACCAAAGCTGAACTCGGAGGACTGTGAAATAATGGCAGCTGAATGTTGCAGACAAATTCCCAACTAACTATATTACTTAGATATACATAGGGCACGATCCACAAACTTGTTTACGGCTGTAAGCCACATTCGTGACGTCTAAATGTCAGCCTTTTATGTATCCTCAAAAGTGCACCCGAATTGTACCACACAGCCACATACAATTAAATAGTAGTAAACCTGGTGCAAAGGGTGGCAAGTGAGGGTCCAGGTGTCTTTCCCCTTGAGAGCTTGTGAACACCCACAAAGTTAAGAGATTTTTGGGTTCACAAATTGCTCTTGAACCCTTTCTCACCCGGTAAACAGTCACAGTTTAATCCAGCAAAGGGCGGGAGCAATTTCTCTTCCAGGGTGGTAAGGGCAACAGAATGCTCCCAAAACGTTAACAGGATTTAGAAGAAGGAGTTTTTCTCGGCGGGAAATGTGTTCCCTATGGACAAAAACCAGGAAGAAAAAAATTGCACTTACACACCCAGCTGGCTTTTTTTTCAAATGCAGTGTTCATCTGTGCATTCAACTCATCACTGGGGAAGTAGGACATGCAATATAAAGTTCACAGAAGCGAATGGCACAGCTTTCGATCCCTGTTTCTGGGACCCTACGTGAACATGCAAACGTCATAAATCAGCAACTGACCTATGTATGTGTGTGCATCTACAGGTTTAGATCTACAAGTATTCCTTGTGAATCAAAACCGCAGAGTGTATTTCCTAAACTTCACCGAAACATTCATTGCTTCCAGTACAGAAACTTCACGGAGCCAAGAGATACTTTTAATATTTTTATTATTTAAACATGCTAAAAGAGTTAGTTCCACAGGGTGATTATTTCTGGGATTCAAGGATTTCTTTAGCATTGTCCTGTTCCGCTGAGTTTTCCGGGGCATCTGGAAACTGAGCGTTTTCTGTTGTTTCTGCTGATCGGTGGGTCCTGGTGGTGGGAGTGGAAATCAAGCCTAGCCGTCTAAGGTAGCAAACTGAAGGAGAAGACGGTTCACATTAACTCCTGTGTAGGGACAGTGAGCGGAGTAAAAGAAAGGGATATGTATGTCAACACAAACGCGGATTAGCATATAGGAAAATAAAATAGCTCAACTGGAGAGTGCACCTGGAAAACTAGACATCCTGACATGTGACCAAACCTTTGCCAGCCCTAGAGGAGGGCTTAGAATGTTTCTGTCAAGTAGGGATTCTCACGATTTCTCCATAAACCACTCAATTTTATTTGCAAGTGGGTGTAAGTTTGAAGGGTTATTTAGAGTCAAAGATTGCTTCTTATCACATCTTGAATCAGGATGTAGCATAGTTTTGGATCTTTAAGATCTCTGTGCGTTGGTTGTCCGGTGCTTCATCAATGGACACTATCTTGCCAATAATCACTATGGGGTTGTACTTTTTAAATATTTTAGGACTTTTCAGAATTTGTGTGGTAGCAAAGATGCTTAAATTACTAGTAGCAAATAGTTTAAGCATTAATATCCAACCATACAACATAATGAATGGTTCTACAAGCAAGTCCTAGGGGGCACATACCCCATCACAAATGAAAGCATACCTTTTTATCTGATATTCTGCATAACACTCTTGAGTGATTGATATTATCAACAAGTAGAAGATGGAGCCCACTTTTCCATGAGAAACCCTGAAGGCTGTTCCTCCTTCTAGAGGTTCAAATGTGCAGCCATGTGGCGAAGAGATAAGCAAGCAACTTTTCAATTCTGGACGCAAACCGGGCCAATTTGGTAAATGCCACTTAACCCCAACCATCTGACAACTTGTTTCCCTATTGAGCCTCTTTCGACCCTTTAACCTGACCGCAGGTTTGCCTTCAAATGTGAGTCCACCACGATCCTTCCAATGGGTCCCAAGAGTGCCTTGTAATTTCTGTCTGCCTGATGGTTGTGCCCAAGCCCAGGATTCTCTTGTAATGTGAATTGATTTCGAACCTTCGACCTAACCCTAGGAATGTGAGTCCACACTGGCCCTTCCAGCTAACCTCAAGTCTGCTTTGTAATGTGACTCTTCCCGACCCTTATGCTCAACCAAGATTCCCGTGTACTGTGCATCCATCCTGACCCCTCCACCTGACCCCATGTTTACCTTTAAAGGTGAGTCCATCTGACGCTTGCATCTAACCCCAGGTATCCCCTTGTCACAAGAGCCATCTTTATACCTCCTTTGAGACTCAGATCACTCTTCCAATTTTAGGGTAGACTGAAAATAATCTGATTGAAGGTAATTCATGGCCTGTGAAGCTTGTCCAATCTTTGTCCCTTCAAAGTAGGTCCCCAGTGGAATCGATTTTTTTATCTGTTCACTGATTTTTATCTTCTTTCTAAATGTATGTGGGACATGTTTGTAGAGATTTTTCCTATTGGAACAAGAGATCTTCAGTCTCAGCAAACTTCTTACATGCAAATGTAAACAATCTACATAGGAGTAATTGAAGACACCCAAAGACCAGTCTGGCTAAGGGATGCTAGGCTTATGCTTGATTGACATGCAGATTACTCTCTAGTGACTTGCATAAGAACTAGACAAGTAAACACCCTTGAGGAGTTTAGTTAGTTTGGTTTTGCTCATGACACAAGCATGTCATTAAAAGGCTCAATCGCATGTGCTGGGCATTGGTGCACGAAGACCATTGTGTACTGCAAAACATACTGGTGATCTGGAGCACAGTAGACTTTGTCCCTGTCACACATAGCCCTCTGAAGACCAAGGCTTTTAAGGAAATTGAAACAACTGCTACTGGAGGTTCAACTCAGCATTTTAGAGCAAAATAATGAATTCTAAGCCATAAGAACAAATCTCCCCCCTCTGCACCCCTCTTACGATTCAAAAGCACCCGCAAAACCACAAAGTGAACATCAAGCCACATTTTGCTGAAGGAGTAAGGTTATAGCAGAAGCACCAAGCAGTGACTGGACATGTACTCGTGTCCTGTGCCACTGACTCCAGTGAAATGTTGAATCATGGATCAACTGAGGTAGTAGGCATCAAGCATCGCTGCTTTTGTGTGTGTCATTTGAGCAGCGAGTGGCAGCAGGATGTTAGTCTTCCTTCATGAATGCTCTCGATGGAGAACCTTTGCCACAAGAGCTAAATTCCACACCAAAAACTGGAAGGTGTTCCCCACTGGAGGATAAAATCAGTCTATGGTTGCATGCGATGAAGGTTTTTTCAATATTATTGCCACAGTTGTCGAAGAGATATTTCGCCGCCATAATCCCCTGAGGTTGTAGCAACGATTGCTACTTATAGATGCAACCTTGCGCCTTTCTGCTTTTACAGAGTAGGAAGCCGCCTACTGTTCCCTTGCAGCCTTGTATCAGAGCAAGCAATATTCACAAGTTTATTCTAATTTTCCAGCTTACTTGCTTATCTACCTGTTACATTTTCTGTGCCTTTGACTTTCAAGAAAATGTATAAACACTTTGTGCAGGAATTTCCAACATACTAGGCAACGACCTGCATTCAATGAGAACATGGCCCTGATTCTAAGGTTGCCGGATTGAGAGTTCTGCTTATTGCACCTGCTAAATAACGTTTACCCTCGGGTACGTTATTTATCACCTATTTTGGGGGAAGAGTATGCTAATGTTGGTGGTTACCGCACTCAAATCTGATCGGTACTGTAAATACCGTACACATTTCCCCTATTAAATTCCTGCAAGTTTGACCTGCCAAAATTTTACTAAGAGTAAAATACTTAACACACCCGGTAATTACTGGATGTGGTAAACGGCCTCCCAACTTGTAAATACAATCTCTGCACAGACAGGGAGTAACGCGGCGGTCGGAAAATTCGAACTAACTTGTAATCAGGGACTCTTCTGCGTGTTAGAGTCGTATATATATATATATATATATATATATATATATATATATATATATATATATATATAAATATACACACATCCAGTTTATTAATTTGTTGATTCTTTTGGTGCTGTCGTGTGATCAAAACCCGACTGAGGGTCGAAACGCGTCATGGTGGACTGGCTGGTCGATAAATAAAGAATTCACGATTGGCACAAGAAATTGGGTCTACTCTTCGTCCTTGCTTACCAGAGGCGGTTGCGGCGTTTTTGGACTCCTATATATATATATATATACACACATCCAGTTTATTCATTTGTTGATTTTTTTGGTGCTGCTTTTTCACAGCAAACACTTGAGTCAGTAGTGAAAGCCTGCGGCAAAATTGGAACACGTCACATGTCGGGGTGCATCACAGATCCTGCCCTGAACCCAAGGGGTCTTTCCCTGAACTCCCAGTCCTTACCGTCTGACTTGTTGGTATTCCGGTACTGACTATTATGATTGGGGTTAAGCTTTAACTTCCCTTCATTGGGGAGTGTCACGATCAAGGCGTTTGTGCGACATAGTTTTAGAGAAATTATTCTCTGAGCCTTACCTTCATCCTTGAGGTGGGCTTTAGGTATGAAAAACATCATCTATTTAATCTCCAGTCCTAGAAACCTTTGGTGACATTGCTCGTCCATCAACAACAAAAAAGTGACTAAAATTAGAGAAATAAGTGGATTGTGTGGCTCATTTTGCCCCTATTGCTTTACCCTCATCTCCATCTAACCCCTGCAGCCTCACACCTCTAGGATCTCTGAGGAAACCATAGGTAACATTGAAGGAAAATCATGCGCAGTGTTGAAATACCAATGGAGAATGTGTGCGCTTCTGGTGGCTCCATTTGTGATGTGGAGATGCCCTCTTGTTTTTGTTTTTTCATAAGTATATTTGGTCTTTTATGTGCACTCGATCTTCTCCAGGTTGAACAGATATGAAGCCTTACATTGTGTTGTTTTTGTGTATCTATTTTAATTCAATCGTATCATTACATATCTACCACGGGTGTCTTTTATCTCAATTTGCTTCAAATTGTTTCCAACAGGACCCCAGTTTAAAATGCAAACATCAGTTAAACTCAGCAAAAAATCGTAACTCCTCGTCAGATAATCATTCTCGTTGAAAAGTCTAATCTAACAATTCATGCTTTGAAGATAGAAGGGATAACGTTTCGAGGCATCTATCATTTTCCTGTTGACTAGGTTTGGAATACTAGATCTCTAGAGGGCACGCGGCATGCAGATCATCAGGATATGTACAATCCCAGGCGTGGGCTCGATGGATGCCCTCGCGCTGTGGAAACGCGGAGCAGAGGATGAAATGGTACATGAACAGTCTGTGCCACAACGGTGAGGCAAGCGGATGACCCCAGGGCGCTGCGAAGCTGGGACACTCAGGGATCCTTCCTAAAATAAAGACTGCAACAACAATATATATCCACCCAAACTTCCTTCCCACCTTTTTTAGGACTGTGTACATTTATTTTTCTTGTAAATTCTAGGCCATGTACCGACACATTCTGGAAAGCGGGTGTAGTAATTGTTGAAATTCCTTTAGGGTGATATTACGTAAGGATGAGATTTCAGCATTCTATATTTTTGAAAATATATTTTTCCAGTCTATATTTTCAGGTGCTAGCAGACTGTGGCCTCGAACCCTGCCGTGTCCTGCTCCCAATCCATTGCACTCTGTCCAGCTTTGCTTCTCCTTCAGCAAAGGGACAGTAGGCCACCAGTTCCTTTTTCAATTCTCTTTTACAAGTAATTAATGTAGGAACAGGGTGCAGATACTCATGTCTAAGGCTCTCCCGGGGCCAGTCATTTCAGGGACTCCTGAGGCAGCACGTCTGTCTTTTAAGTGCCGTGTGCTGCATTACTGCTCGACATGCTATTGTGCCTGTTGCTTTCCATGTAAACTGTAATGCTTGCGTATATGTATAAATCAAGACCACCACTGTCAGTGATAAACAGGCTTATATTTAACATCAGACTGGGTTAGATAGAGCTACCCGCACTTATGGCCATTACACCAGTGTATTGCTCCAATAGATTTGGGATGCAGTCACAGATATCACAGCTCTCTTGATGACAACAGTGCAATTGTGTCCACATATGAACAATACCACATGTGAAATGAAAGGTTCCTGATGGCTTCCTGACACCAAGGCCACCATATGCCAGCCCTTGTTCTTGTTCTACATACAAATTCTAGATGTTAATGATTTTGGCTCAATTGATGTCAATTATGACAAAAACTTCCCACATGCTTTGGGATGTTAATGAAAGTCGGGGGGATTTGGAACATGGGGTCTCTGATGGCATGGAGGCACCCGATAACCTTAGCAAACACGAGATTCCAGCCTGTTTGAGGACTGATCTGATCTTCATAGATGCAGTTCTTCAATTTAAACAGAGCATTTTAAATTAATTTCTTAGGTGGCAAATGTTCATCAACATTGGAATATTGGACCAAAGGAAACCTTGTGTACCAGCTGAAATTTGTAAGAACGCTGAGCAGTAAAGTCATCAGAATTACCAGCGACGGGGTTCTTAAATCCGTCAATGGTCCATCTGCACTTCACTCAGCCGATAATGGTTAGTTAAGAACATTTATTGTCTAGTTCTATGGTATTGAACTCTGCTGATGAGAACCAAATTATCCTTGAGTGGTATCACCGGAGTCTGAGCTTTGTAGCTTTTTTGATAAACATGTGTAAAGCCCTCAGCATATAAAGGTCCAGGATTAAAGTGGGGCAATATTTGAGAAAACCAATCCCATCCAATGACCACTCATGCTTTCATTAAATTGTTCTGAATGGTGGTGGACTCCCCACAAATCAAAATAATTTTTTTTCACTGTTATTTATAATTAACCTTGACCTTAAAACGGTTCAAGTTAAATCTGCTTGTTTTACCAACACTTTTACATCACTGATAAGGGGTAGTATTGTTTGCTGCCATCAATCTCCTTGTCAAAAAATTGCAACTGATATGATTAACATCTTTGAAGAAAATATGCATGTCACAGTCTATAAACCTGAAGTGACCATCTCCTTACTTCATCAAATTTGAGATGTCAGACACTTGCGAGAAGTGGCACAGGGACACGTGGAGGGTTTTCCTATTTCTCTAATAGATCATCAAAACAAGTATGCTCTGCTAGAACATTTCCAACGTCCCAGTGATCTTCACTAGCCATATCCCTGTTTTTGACATGCAAAATGTACATCTTCACCAATGCATGATCTTCTGACGCAATTGCCTGGAAATTGTCGTCTATGGGAAGGAAACATGTCAACTAAGTTGTGGATACTGCTCACATTAGAAATCCAGATCAGACAAATACTGGAGAAAATTTCTAGTGCTTGCACAATATTTAGGAAGGACTAAAAAGAAAAACTTTAAACCCTTGTAATCCTAGCCAGAGGCCTTAATGGCCAACATTCCCGCAGTCCAGTACACTGAAAACATTTTGGGTATGTACAGATAATTATCCTGATTTCCTGAATAAAATGTGGCATCGGCAATGCCAAGTGTGCTTTTGTCGTGCATGGATCCAGAGCAGCATAGATGTATTTATATTTATAACTTTACAGTCTATAAGACATTTTCTACCTGTGACACCGTCACTCCTGCATGGCTTTGTATGGATATGACATCACCCATCGGCGACATCCTCTCTGTGACGTGACATTGTCAAGGATAGAAAACAAAAAGTGCAATAAAATCTGAGTGTAGTCAAAGCCATGTGCTGGGAATCTGGCTTTGGTGGATGATGAGGGTCCGAACCAGCACTTTGTGCTTTTTCATAGCTTGAAGAATTAGTCCCGGATGTTGAGGTGCTGGACTCAGGAAGGAAAATCGCCAAGTGCTTTTGTGCACCCCCTAAAGGAAAAAGGTGGGGATGCACAGGGTGAAAGATGCAGAATATTCTAACCTTTATCTCTAAGAAAGGAGAAGGAGATCTTTGGGAGAAGGGGAGAGGGGGAAATAAATTCGAGCATTTGAAAGGACCCCCCAGTGGTGTTTGTGTTAGCCTTCGGCGAAGAGGGCAGGTGGAGGCGAGGTGTGCTCAAGGGCTAGGATCCTGTTTCCGTTTCTGGAAGCGACGAAACTTGTTCTGGATGGCCAAAGCGGCCTTCGCGGTCTCTGGAGCATTGAGATCGATGTCAATTTCTTCCTCCACCTCGACCTTCCCAGAGTTCACAACTTTTTCTAAGTGAAAATGGAAGAAAGAACAAAAAAGGATCAGCGACTGTTTTATCCACAGGTATGAGACAATATGTACAATAAAGTAACAGTACTGCTATTGACGGGATATTAAGGCTTTGCCTTTGGCATAAATCATTTTTGCCCCTAAATATGACTTCCCAATATGTCTGCACTTTGCTGACTGATTGCGATGTCATGAACAGAGTATGATATTTGTAGTTGTACATGGTTGAGTAGTATGGATTAATATGACTAATGAATAGTGACAAGTATGAGTGAGTTGAATAGGGTTCTCCATATGTCCATATGTTGCCGGAAAGTAATCAGTTTAAAGAAATCATTAGACAGTGTGGTGCCTTATTCTGAGCCAGGGAGGGCAGCCATGTTGAGTTTGATGGCAACTGTAATTGTAACAGACTCTGCACTTTAAGTGGAACTGCCTCATTGGATAGCGCTAAGTAATGTGAATGTGCAGTGCAGTCTTTGTTGGGGGAGTTTGTAAAAGCGATTGATATCTCATTCTTGCATGGGGAAGACTCTCATGACTCATATTTAGTGTCTTTCATCCAGCATCCCTTGCCTTTTCTTTTTTTATTGTGTGAACATTTTTATGGGTATATATTTTTGTACATCATTAACAACATGTAGAATGTACTTCCTCTCTGGGTTACACATATATACACTGATATACTGCTGTTATTTTGGAAACAAATTGTCTGTGATCTGCAGAAATTTATTTTTCTCATATTTATGTTAACTAGGCCCCAGTTTAGAACCAAACGCCATCTTTTTTTAAGATCGAAGTCACACTGTCACACATGCTACTCCTCCCTGCCCATGTCTCTCCTCACAAATTCTGCAGCATACAGTCAAGCTGAGATGTATTGGTTTATTTCCACTGTCACTGTTTATTCTGCTCTCAATGAACTTTCCTCAGCTGAGTCACAACCTGCAACTTTAATTTCAAGGTCTTTCTGCTGCTTCACTGTGCCCAATTCATTCATATAACACATTGTTGCTTATGTATCTAGTTTGTTCTAGCATCTCTGGGTGACTTTTACATAGAGGGTGCTGAATAATTATTCATTATTAGAAATTGGGTTACTGGTTGACTGGGTTGTGAGCCCTGGTCAAGCAGCAACCACAATCCTCATGAGGAGCAAGGCACAAGCAAATCTCAATTTAACTTAAGCTCAACTCCCTGGTAACTTGCCACAGAGCAGTCAGGCTTAACTTGGAGGCAATGTGTAAAGCATTTGTGCAACACTTCAAATGTGAAAACACTTCACAAAAAGATCCCAAGCCAGCTTAAGGAAATAGAGCTTAATTTAATAAATAGACCAAGACCAAAACAGCAAAAATCCAATCAGTAGAACTGGAGTTATGAATGTTTAATGAATAACTGTAAAATGGTGCCTAAAAGCAGAAAGCGGTAACTGTGGCTATCTGCTCACACTGGACACGGTCAAAAGTCAAAAGTTTGGGCTTAGAGCGCGGGTCGCATACAGTCCTAGATTAGTCTTGCTGAAGTTTTATTTTCTCAAGTTTTGTGCCAAGAGTCCGGTTTGTGTTGGAGAGGCTTGCAGGGAGCAATCAGAGCATCGTGGGTGGTCATTGACCTGGTGCAAAGATCAGGCTAGGCATCATAGATGTGCAGCCTACAGCTTCAAGGTGGCGGTCCTCCACGGGTGATCGATTCTTTCTGTGCGAGGAGATGGGTTAGCGGCGACTCATGTTGAATTTCAGTGGGAGTAAAGCGGTTCTGGTTCGAACGGGTCGGTTCATGGTCATGAAGAGCCCAAAACCTTGATTTCAAGAGCCTGTGAGCCACACCAAGTGTCCAAGACCTGGGAGACACCACTTGGGGGTCAGAGACTCACTGCAACTGGGTCCAAGAGCTGGTTGGGAGTAATTTATGTCCCTGAGGCCCAGATCAGGAGTCCAGCAGAATAGCCCTTTGAGTCACCCTGGAGTCATGGGTTCAAGATGAAGTTGCAGGTCCAGTTCTTCTTCCCTAGGCAAGAGGGCAGCAGGTCAGCCAGCAGGGCAGAATTTCCTGTAAAGCCGGAGTCAAGGCAGTACTTGTAGCAACACAGCAGCCCTTCTTCCTGGCAGAGTACCCACAGGTACAGAAGTGTACTGAAGTGGTGGTGTCCGAGGTCTGTCTCTTACACACACTTGTGCATTTGAAGTGGGATGAAGCTTCTAAAGGCATGCATTTGCAGTGTTCAGATGCCCTGTCTTCATGGCCCTGGCTCTAGACTAACTACAAGGGGTGTGCGGCCCTTTGTGTGGAGGCAGGACAAAGCCTATTCAAATCTAAATGGGGCTGTACCCAGCACCTCCCTCCCATCTTGCCAGTGTTGGCCCATCCAGTCAAATCTAAGCTTCCATTGTGTATGGCTGTCTGGGGGGAATGCACAAGGCCAAACTGTCATCCTCACCCAGTCATGTGGCGTAGAGACAGGCTGTAGGCACCATATGGCTACGGCACAAAAATGCCGAATTGTAATTTAAAATCTGACTTCACCAGAAGTTAGGATTTTAAATTAAGATTCTGAAGGCACCAAACATGAACTAGTTATCTCTTCCTCAAATACTCTTATAACGTGTAATAAGGCAACCTCAATGTTATCCTATAGGAGAGATAGGCCTGGCAGTAGTGAAAAATGAATTTAAGAATTTTTCACTACCAGGACAAACCTTAAAAGTACATGTCCTACATTTTTAAATACATTGCACCCTGCCCTCTGGACTGTTCAGGGCCTATCCTAGGAGAAACTTATAAGTATTAAAAGTGAAAATTTGGGCCTGGCAAAATGTTTATTTTTCCAGGTCAAAATGGCAGTTTAAACTGCACACACCGGCTCTGCCACGGCAGGCCTGAGACATTTTAAAAGGCTACTTAAGTGGGTGACACGATCAGTGCTGTAAGCCCACTAGTAGCATTTAATTGACAGGCCCTGAGTATATGTAGTACCACTTTACCAGGGACTTGTAAGTAAATTAAATGTGCTATTTAGGTATAGTCCAACGTAACCATGTTTTAGGGTAGGAGAACATGCATTTTAGCATTGGTTAGCAGAGGTAAAGTCCGCAGAGTCCTATGGTCAGTAAAAACAAAGTCATCAAAAACAGGAGGTCTGAAGGCAAAAGGTTAGAGGAAACCACACTAAGGATACTAGATCTAACTTTCATGTAGTAGGATAGTGCTTAGATGTAGAGGCAAAATGAGGTTTATTTTTCATGTGCTCTGATTTGCTAACAAAATGATACATTTACTCACACCACAGTGATTCTGCAGTTTCTGTATTTTCATAAGTGAAAATAACGTATAAAAATCCTCAATTTTGCGGGTGAGCCATACGACTTTCCTGTTCCTGTAGGGATACTGTCCATTAATCTCCTGATTTTGCTGCCCCCTTGGGTATTTCTCTTTATTGTCCTTCCTTTGATAGACTTCGTCTTGCTTACTTTTGAATTTTTAAAAAACCTCTTTAACTTTTTAAAGACTTAGAACTCAGTTATTGAGTGGACCAATTAATGTATTGGCCAAAGGGGGCAAAGGACCTCAAGGACCAGAGTGCTTATGGCCCCTGGAGGTGGCCTGTTCTTTGATCACCTGCACCTGTTGGAAGCACTATAAAGCG
Source organism: Lissotriton helveticus (assembly GCF_964261635.1). Taxonomy (NCBI): domain Eukaryota; kingdom Metazoa; phylum Chordata; class Amphibia; order Caudata; family Salamandridae; genus Lissotriton; species Lissotriton helveticus. The sequence continues at coordinate 597,975,852 of NC_136073.1, read as the reverse complement.
CGTGCCCCTAGCCCGCTGCTCAGAACGGTTATCATGACCTGGCCAAAGGGGGCAAAGGAGTTCAAGAACCAGAGTGCTTACGAAGTCCGGGCCATTTTTGGCCCATCCATGCCCGTCGGAGTCCGGAAGAGGCTGGCCCCCCTCTTTGGTTTTTACTTTTGTGTCACTCTCTTATCCTTACTTTTGGGTCTTGTTCTCCCACCCGCTTGTTTATGCATGCTAACTAATGCTTAAATTGTGACATCACAGCCAAAAGGGTTAAGAGAAAACTTATAGGGGGCCAAATCACCACCACAAAACCAGGCAAAGGCACCTCACTAGAGAAAATGATCTAGAGAGCGGTGAGCTTGATGAGCAATGAAACTGAACTGACCGAACGCAGACTTTCTCTTGGCTCCTCTGTAGGGATTGGACTCGTAAGCACTCCTCTCCGGTCTCCTTCACTTTACCCACCCCCTCCTTAAGCACACCTGTTTGTACTCTACCACCTCCAACTGTACATAATGCAGAACAGTCCTCCTTAATTATAATGCCCTGCCCACCTGCTAGCCCACTCCAATATACACCAACTAAGCATTCAAAGTGACTCACCAGGCTGTGGCCACCGGAAACAACAACTTGATTAATCCACCATTGTCAGCCCATTTATCTGAAACTTCGGGAGTGAGGAGCATGGGTGGGGGCTACTTGGACAAAGTAATGGCTGCACTGTGGGCGGAAAAAACAATATTACTCTAGCTGGATGCTATTGAGTCCATACTGATGAACTTAAAACACCTAATAATAATATTAATCCAAATTTGTAAAGTGCACAATCACCCGTAAGGGTCTCTAGGCGCTGGGGGCCGTCGGGAAGATTAAGCAAGCTATTGCCCAGAGTCACATGGTGCTGGGCTAATCTGCCACCGGTGCCGGGGATCGAACCGTGATCCCCAGATTCTGGAGTCAGTCGCCCTAGCCGCGGCGCCACACCTCTTCCCCTTCCCCTATGGGAACTCCCTGGTCCAGGGCTCTAGTAGGCCCACCCGCCACAAGTATAGGCGAGATAGGGACTGATGTAGCACATCAAAGTAATCTTCTTAGGCAGCCATCTGGCCCATTGGAATCCTCGACTTACAGAGTCCCTCCTTGTCAACAAAATTGGTATGTAATACAATAAACTCTAAGCAAAGCAGGGACCAATGCATCCTTATACCCAATAAATTCATTCAGCTCGATACGATTCGTCAATGTGATTGGTCCGACCATCACATCATCACCTTCTTCATCAACAAAATAGTACAACTTAATTCTGTTCAACCCACAAGAACCAAAATATGGAAGAGGAATCTGAAAAATATTGATCCTGACCTAATCACAACTTCCAGCTCCATCATCCTTCTCCCCCCAGTAGGGCTATCCAATGTTCAAGATCTCACCAATCACTAACTACTTCAATTCCATGAACATGGTATTAGACGAGGCCGCCCCCCTACAACTGAAGAAAGTCTCCATAAAAGACTCAAAACCCTGGTACGATGGAAAACTCAATGAGGACAGACGATCCTTAAGATTAATCGAACGAAGATGGAGATCTGCACCATCCGCCAAAAATCTCAAGTTGCTAAGAATGAAGAGAAACACCTACTACAGATGATCTAAAGCAGACTTTTTCAGTTATCAATTAGACCAAGCCAAGAATCGTCCCCAAAAAGTATTCAAGCTAATCAAAACACAATCTAAGGGTAAACCCCCCCCCCCAAAGCTAACACAGGTTAACTACCCAATTGCGAAGCGTTTGCCTCCTTCTTCACTCTAAAGACCGAAATCTTAAAGAAAGACCTGTTCAACGATTTAATCACACATACTGACACACACATTGATTCTTCACCATCCCTTCCAAGAGTCACACCCCGGAGCTCACCAAAGCTCGACCGCAAAAATAATGCATTTTGGTCCTCCTTCGATACCTATTGTGAAGAGGCTATACTCAAAATGCTCATAGCCTTGAATACTGCCAATCACTTCACAGACCCTCTACCCGCAATCTGCATAAAAGACTTCATCCCACTGCTACTGCCTCTTTGGACCAAGATTATAAATTCCTTTCTCCTTCAAGGAATCATCCCTAAAATCCTCAAATCCGAACAGGTATCCCCTATCCTTAAGAAACCAACGGCTGACCCCGCGGACTTAAATAATTACTGCTCAATTTAAAACATTCCTACCCTGGCCAAGCTCTTAGAAAAATGTGTACACCTTCAGCCTGGAAAACACATAGACCACCTCAACATTCTCAACCAATATCAATCCGGCTTCCGTGCAGGACACAGTACTGAATCAGCTATGACCCACATAATAGGTGATGGACTAGAAATCCTAGACCAAAACGAAGCCTGCTTGCTCACCTTGCTCGACCTTTCTTCGGCATTTGACACCGTCAAACACGACAACTTGCTTGACCTTCTGAAACACAGAATGGGTTTATCCGGATCCGTTCTTAATTGGTTTTCATCATTCCTCCAAAACAGATCGCAACGTTTTAAGGTTAATCCTTCCCTCTCCAAACCCATGCGAGACACCCTAGGTGTCTCACAAGGATCATCCCTCTCTCCGACACTTTTCAATTTATTCATGGAACCACTCACCAAAATTCTCAACTCCTCTAACATACAGTATCATATATACGCAGATGATACACAACTATAACTAAAGATCCTTTTACTAGAAGACATCAAATCTGTCAACACAATGCTAGAAAAAACTCAGACATGGCTGGCCGAAAACCATCTAATACTGAATACCCTCAAAACCGAATTCCCTCTAATGGCTCCTCCCACCCAAGTAACCATAATTCAAGATTGGATCAAACACCTAACAGCACTCAACTGCCAACCTCTTATTGTCGACTCAGTGAAATCTCTGGGAGTAACTCTGGACAGAAATCTAAATATGCAGAAACACATCAGCACCCCAACTAAAGGAGCAAACTTTCAGATGAACACATTGAGAAAACTAAAACCTTTCCTGCCCGAAAAGGACTTCAAACTGGCAATACAAGCACTAGTTATCCCAAGAGTGGATTATGGAAGTATCTCTCTCTGGGGCCCTCCCAGATCCTCAACAACCCCTCTAAGAGCTTCAATCAACGTAGCAGCCAGACTTATTACTGGCTCCAAAAGAAACTTTCACATTCCCCCGGACCTCAGATACCTTAACTGGCTACCTTTCAAAGCCAGAATTCAACTACAAATCGCTTGCCTGACGCATAAAGCCATTCATCCAAACACTCTTAGGTATCTCGCTCAGAAACTGGTGCCTTCATGCATCAACAGAGCGTTCAGAAGTGCCAATAACCTTATACTGAAACTACAAAGTTTCATCAAGAAGAAATCTTACAATCGAGCTTCTCAGGGATGGCACCCAGGATCTGGAATGCCCTGCCCCCAGAAACGTGACTGAATCCCTCTACTGCTTCTTTCAAAAAAGAAGTGAAATCTCTTCTCATGGCTAAATTCACTTGAGCAAGGGTATTGTGATTATACGATTCTTGATCTGTATGGAACTTTATGTTTTTGTCTATATGCCTATGTGTCTTCTATATTTACCTTTTAAAACGCTCTGATACCCACAAGGGTCTTGTTCGCACTATATAAACCCTTCAAAATAAATAAAATAAATAAATAATAGTCATGCACATATAAATTACAATTTTGTAAACAAAGCCCAGGATATGGATGGTGATGGCTCGAGTGACCCCACAATAGCAACAATGCAGCCAGTTATTAACTTACCTCCAGCCTCATGCCCTTGTGTGGCAATACTTGCAGGGGGACCCCCTGAAGACTGGATCAAAGAGAGTCCAAGGCTGATTTGTCCAATAAGACACTGAACTGGTTGACCCACTTTAGAAATTTTCTGCTGGACTTGGCAAGCAACATCTTGCTGACTAGGAGGGTGGGGTGGCTTGGTGTGGGACCGAAGGACAGGCAAGGGGAGTGCATAATTATCAACTTCAGATCACCTCATTTGGTATACCAGTTGCTCTTTGGGTGCATGAATAGTTAGCAAGATCGAAGCAACATTGCCCTCCTGCCTCTGGGCTATTTCTATATGCCTGTGGTATGCATCAGTAAGAAAAACAGATGGATGCAGCATAGGGCCCCAAAATTGGATATTGCTCAGCAAAGTGGGATTTCAACTTATTGTTTTGATGTATTAACTGACATCGATTGACATGACGGGGGAGGGCCTGGTAGATCACAGACACCCACCCATGCGGCTGGATTCCCGGATTAGACCAAGCTTGCCCTACCACGTGTTGCTGATAGTGACAGTGTCCCTCAGGCTGGGGTAGGGACCATTCTTCTTTATGATGTTATTAGGGAGAATGTTTGCACTTTGTGGGGGCATGGGCTCAACTTGTCAAATCCTGCTGATGTTGCAGGTGTGGGAGGGGATGGGGCCCACCCCTCCTCAAAAACTAGGCTGATATCCTGAAACGTAGCTGGTCTACTATCCAAGTTGTCTTGTACTGAGTGATGCGCCTTTATTGATGCTTATGATGTATGTATATTCCAGAAAACATGGTGGACCAGCCCAAAGAACAACTCAGGGTTTGTGACATTTAGTAAGGAGGCCATTACATTGGGCAGGGGATGGCCAGTAGGGAGCGTACAAATTTGAGCCAAAACTAATTTAATGTGTAGCATTAAGGAAATTAAGTTGGATTCCCCGGACTTGCTGTGTATTACTGTGACCTCTCCGGATATGGCTACAATGTTTAGTCTAGGCCTTTGACATGCAAATCTGAGTCTTGAGCAATTCACAAGTTATCCATCCACTTGGCCGAACTACTGGGTGAGGCTGTTAATATTGTGTGGTGTAATTTTAATTGTACTTGTAAACTTGGATACCCACGTGGAACTTTACTTAGGTGAGGAGTATCAGCTGAGGCTTATACCTACGCTAACTATTTCTTCCATAAAGAAATTTGGCCCTTCAACTTAACTCCCTTACTCTGAATCAGGTACTGACACCATGCAATGGTAGGTCAAGGTTGGACAAAAAAGATAAACACACATTCAATAGGCCCCAGTATACAAGCCTTATTGATTCATTTTTATTTGATGGCCGACTTTGGCACAAATTAATTGATATGGCGGTCCTACCACGTCAAGATAGCGCCCATAATGTGCTTGTTGTAGAACATAGGAGCCTTATTTCCATTGCACAGCCAGATGACAATGAGCCCTTGGATAGAAGGTTAATTCTGGTCCCTAGTAGATGAAGGGTAATATGGAGGGCATTTTGTCGCTCTGGGATATCGATTACCGAAGTTTACAAAGTGGTCCCTGATGCGATAGGGGAGCTGATGCTATTACTAAATATGCCAATGTAGCACTGCACTTCCTTACCTAGTTATAGTAGCATCCACATCTAAATGTTTTTGAAACTGAGGCTTCACTTTCTCGTAGAGGGCTAGCTAGGAGGTGCAGTGGCCGCTCTTGGCATAACCCAAGCTGTAGTGAGGTCCAGAGGGCATTAATGGGTGCATTAAAAAATGGTAGATTATCAATCCAAGCAACTAGAGAGGCATATAAAGATGCCATACGGGTTGCCAAGAGAGAGTGGGAAAATAAGAAATGGGAGGGTCTAATTGCAGCAGCTAAGAGAGGAGACTTGCCCTCATTTTGGAATATTATCTCAACTCGTTCTCGAGAACGGATAACTCCTGTTGAAAACCATATCACAATGACGAAATGGATTGCACACTTCTCCAATTTATATTTTCTTGAGGAGCAGCATGAACTCTCTGAGCTGGATACCTGTGATGCAGCCTAGGTCAGTTCTGATGGTTAAGAGCCCTTCATAAGATTGTCTGTTGAGTGGCCTGCTGGAGGATATAAGCTTACATTTTGGGGAAATCAGACAAGCCATTAACATTGTGCGCCACAAAGCTCCAGAGCTAGAGAAGATACCTGGGGATATTTTTTTTTAGATGCGATTGATGTATGGACCCCCTATTTTAACATTCTTTTTAATGGTAGTCTGAAAAGGGCCTCTATTCCTCTGACTCGGGCTAGAGCTGAGATTGTCATGATTTTTAAGAAGTGTTCCCAATATCTTTCCGACTATATAGGCTGATAAGTCTAATTGATAGTGCCCTAAAACTCTTTGCAAGGGTCATACTGAGTAGACTCCAAGACGGGATGATTACCTCAGACATTTGAACCCCATGGCAAGCAGGCTTTAGAGAGTACACCAACACACTGGACCAGGTGTTCCGCTGCTAGGTATTATACTGGAAAATTGTACCACTAGGGGGCGGGCGACTATATGTGGTGTTTGTTCATCTTCGGTCCGCATTCGACCTTCTTCCCCGACTTAAGCTGTGGCAAATCTTAGCTGACATGGGGGTACCGCTCCACCTTTTGAATCTGATCATAAAGCTCAATTAAAACAACTTCGCCCAAGTCAAATTTGGGTAGTGAGGGAACTGACAAATATATTCTCAGTTAACACGCGGGTCAGGCAGGGGTGTTTCCTTGCACCCACCCTATTTTCTCTTTTTATAAATATTTTGGTAATTTAGATCTGAGTCTGATGCCACCACGACTGGCAAACATCAGGGTTCCCGCCCTGTTTGTAGAAACTACGCTGCTCCTCCCAAAATCCCCATGGGACTGTAAAAAATTCTTGACAGATATGGTCGTTTTTGTAGGGCCAGTGGCTTAGATATCAACCTTGCAAAAGCGATGTTTATGGTCTTTAATACTTGTCATTCCACCCACCCAAAGCCCATGCTGAAAGGGAATCCCCTGGAGCAAGTCCACACTTGTGGTACTTGGGTGTTATTTTGACCTAGCACTTTAACCCCTTCCATGCTGATGACGGCCCCCAGCTGTCATGCATCATGGTGGGCGTGTGCTGATGACGGCTGGGGGCTGTCATGAACCCGCCCACTGTTTAAAAGTGCCGCACAGGCGCAGAATCGCGGCCGCGCCCAAGGGGTTAACTAGCAGACCCACATCGCAAGGTGTGGAATAAAACTAGAACAAACCACTGGGACGGGGTTACTGAAGACATTTAAGGCATCCTAACATCACCCTCTCTCCGGCCGTGCAGGTTTATGACTACCAGGCGCTGGGATCCACTTTGTGTGGAGTTGAACTTTGGGGACACAGGGAGGACTCCTGCTTGGTTGCCGCAGAGAAGCGCTTTAAACGGAAACTGGTTGGTTTGCCAATCAGTACACCGTTATTGCCCCTGCGGATGGATTTGGGGCTCAAAATTGTCTCTGATATAGCAAGGCTACAGCTTCCATTGTTCTGGGAGAGGCTTTGGGGAAACTTCGGAAATGGTTTCTTATCAACAGGGACTGGTAGAGGTGCTGTGCCTGCCAGGAGCGGGCAACTTCCCGTGGGTTAAGCAATTGAGCACATCACTTGTAAATATTAGTCTTGAGCACATTTGGGCCACTTGAGAAGAGGTAGGTGTGAATCCTAAAGAGCAAGTAAAGAGGGATTACTGGTCACATCAAATGGGCTCACTGGAAAGTTGGTCCGATCTGTGTTCCTTGACTCTGGCCTTCCTCATACAGAAAGATGATTTTGTGCTAGAGCAGTTAATGGATTAAATAGAGCCCAGTAATGCAAGAAAGCTCTATCTTGAATTTAGATATTGTACCATCCCCCTTGCTTCATACACAGTTAGGTTGGGTTGACCACTCAGTCCAACACATGGCCATTGTCCATTTGCACCTCATGGTCTGAAACAGTTGAGCATTAAATGGGTTGTTCCACTACGTTGAAGTCTTGGGGTAAGAGAAGTTAAAGATTCATGCAGTCTGATACCAGGCAATTTGTGTCTTTTGCGGTCTCGAGCTTCCTGATGACCATGTGGAGGACTAGGCTAAGAGCATTTTGATATAATGCCGCAATGCAGTTTATATGGTAGATACCCAGTACACAAAACCTGGTTTTAATATTCTCGTTTTTATTGCACCCAGTTTTATTGTTTGAATATGTTTTAACCTATATATGCTATTCATTAGGATGTTTTTACGCTGCTTTTACTTTGTGTATTCATATGTTTGTTTTTCATGATTTCTGACGGCGAAAATCGCCGATTAAAGATTCATGATGAGTAATTAATTGTTTTTCTCATTTTTAATGAATTGATAGGTGACTTTAGGTTTAACACCGCATCTGATCCAGTGAATATGCGCATTTTGGTTGAAGTAACATTTGGGGGTTTCAAAAATTCCAGGGTACTCCACGTCCACAATTGCTGCTCTTACTGTGCATCCTTTCCCTTTATGTGTGTTGTCTCCCTGCTTTCCTGGCCATTCCTTTTTGTTACATGTGCATTGGTGGTGGCCCCTCCTAATATTGCATGTTTTTTTCTTGCTTTTACACCGCCTGTTGTGACCCACTTTTGACAGGTTTGTGATGGTTAGTGCTGGCAGAGGAAAAGTGTGTTCGGTCGGAATAATAGCACATAGCAGATGCTGTATAAGGATTGTTTCCTGGAATATAGTTGCTTACTTTGTTCACAAATAGAGCAAGTCCATTATTTAATTTTTCACCCAAACTGTGTCACCATTTATTTTTGGGCAATCCCTCGGAAGGCCCGATGCCCAGTGATTCTTTAGGTGCAGAATGTAGTTTTACCTGCAATTTGCAGGGGACTGGTTCCACCTTTCCAGGGGAGTCTAAGGGTGCTTCTGGCTTCCACAAGGGTCCCTCACATTGAAAGTGTCGAGTTTTAGCCAAGGACGAGGGTCTTTCACCTAGTTCCAAATCTGTTGCCTCAGGGACACAATATCCCCCTTTTGCTTTGTGCTGGTAGGCAAAGTCCTGTTGCCAATGGCACAGGTCTCCTCTTGGTCTTTCTTTGTAGCAGAAGATTCAGATCTGAGGTTCTAGTGTCAGGAGATATTTTTAAAACTAGATTTAGGGGACTTAGGGGTGTGGGAGATAGAAGTCAATTGGGCAGCTACTCTCTGCAATGAGTCAGTTCCTGAGGTGACCACATCCGGTGGTGTAAGTCACCTTTTCTACCAAGAGCCCACTATTTCTGCCCCCTAAAGATAGGAGACAATAACTTTAGCTGTACTGATCAGGCTGCTTACCCTGGAGGTGTGGCCAGCTTTCCTGGAGGTGTACGCCTTTTGCATACCTAATTTCCCACCTTGCCAGGGTCCAGCGTGCCTCGGGCAAGGGGTGGCTTTGTCCCCTCAGGGGGATAGCCTAGATGCATATCAGAGGTGGTTCAGCCTTCGAAGCTGACAGATGTGATGGGTCACATCACTAGCCCACTTGGGAGGGGGAGGTGTGACCTCCTTTCTGCTTAAACCTCGGTTCTGATTCCTGGCATTGTTCACACTGCCAGACAGGAGGTCAGAAACCTGTCTTGGCAGGATCTAAGGTAGGAAAATCTGGCACTACCTGCCAAAACACGTCAGCTAGGGTAATAATATGTGCAACCAGTAGGTAAGCACCTGGGTGCATGCCAGCCTCCCCTTAGCACCAGATTCATGTTAGTGGGGAGAAGGCATGTTGCTTGACCCCAAACTCAACATATTTAGGTGGTACCATAATGGAACTAGCAACCTGGGTATGCCTGGGTGCATATCCCATTTTATCCTATGGGCTGCCTATTACCTATATTGTAGTTTAATGGTAAAGCCAAGGTAGAGATATATAAACTTGCACTTACATATCTAGACTCTTAATACACTGCACCCTGCCTCCTGGGCCCAAGAGACCTGCTGTAGGGGTGACTGAAAAATACTTCAGAGCTGTGCAGTGACCATGACACACACGGTGAGGACAATGTTGAAATGGAGTAGTGAACACTGTTCCTGTAGTCTGCAATGGCATGTCTGCTGTCATCTGTTTACATGAGTCACTCAGGGTGGCAAAACCAGTTCTGCAGGCCCTAGGTGCCCCTTTAACACAAATGCCCTGGGTATCACAGCACAACTTACCAGGGGCTTAAAAGGGGGTATAGCCTCTGTCAATTGGAGATGCCAACTACACATGTCACTGGCACTGGACCCTGGTTGGAAAGCTTCAATGCAATGCCAGAGTCAAAAAACAGAACCTAGTAGGCCAAATGGGGGTAAAAAAGTGGAGCGACATCTGTAAAAAGTCCTGTTTTCTTATGGGGAGAGACAAAAAATTACAGAGGCCCAGATCAGACAAGATGTTGAAAGAAATAATGCCTCAAGTCCTCGAGTAGACCGCGGGCTCTTCAATAGTTGACAGGAAAGTAGCACACTATGTGCCTGTTGAAGTGTGATGTGGCCCTCTCCAGAAAAGTACCTAGAGTCCTTACTCAAAAAAACATTAACAAACCCTTAGAGATAGCTAACATTTTCTCCAAATTCCTTAACTACTCATTTTAGACACACTCTTTCTATTCTACGTGGTCGGAACAGGTAAGGTCATTTTTGAGCAGTTTCCAATTTATTACTGTAACTGTCAGAGAACTAGTTAACGAATTAGAAAATATTTGCCAATTTAGATGATCTAATTGTTGAGCACAACCCTAACCCCTGAAGAGGTTCTCTGTGTTCTCCGGTGAGTTTCGCCACTAGAAGGTGGATGTGGTTCTGCCCATTTATCCCGATCAGAGAACACATATCCAGTGTGACCTATCCTTATTAGGTGTACGGCACGAGTACAACGTTTGTAGGGAGAATTTTCAATCTGGAGCTTGAGATGTAAGACGTTTTGCTGTGTAATAAGTGAGTGCACCCTGTCTGTCCTTAGCCACAGTTATATATTCGACCTGTCCTACCAAAGCTACCTGTTCAGGCTTTTTATTCTTCTCTGAAATATTCTGAGGTCCTAGTTGTACGGTTATGTATGGGCAACACGTAATTTGTATTTAAAACTATAGATGTAGGGGAAATGTGCTCTAAATGTGTTGGGTCAGTAATGTAAAAATCAACATAGGCAAAACAAAAGTTATTATGCTTAGAAGGAAACAAGGAAAGAGGGGATTCATGTTGAAGCTAGACATCATTCCCCTTGCATTACGTTTTAAGTACTGCTATCTAAGAGTAACTTTCAGCAGTAATTGACCATTCACCAACCGTGCTAAATTCATCATTGAGTGTGCAAGGAGGACTCTGGGGGCTTTGGAGAAACTGGAAGCAAGTATGGGACATTGCATTTTTGCAAGAAACTTAGGAGCTAAAATAGTTAGCTTGTATTGTATGGATGTGAAATCTTATAAAGATGAAATACATAAAATCCATTCAACTCAAATGTTTATGTGGAAGTGCTGACAGAAATTAGCCCAAAGCACACAAGCTGTATACTTGGAGGCAGGAACTGAATATGTCTTTCATCAGGTTGAACTATTTTTCAAGAGAATTAAGGTTCTGGGACTCTGTTAAGACAGCAAATATGGGTATAACTTGATATGTTTGAAGAAATATCCAGAAAGAGAGCAAAAAGCTCATTTTCTCTGAACTTAAACCCTTTTCACACCTCTGAAGATGAATGATAGAGAGGCTGACACTGATGCCATCTAATCCTGCTAGCAGAAAGGAATAAAAATAATCAAGATGGAAATGCAGGATTTAGACTCTGATGCTCATAATTGAGGCTTCAGATATGGGATCACACCACCTTTTCTTAAAGTGGATGTGTCCTTGACCATATTAAGTTCATATTTCAATCAGGAGGTGGATGCTAAAGCTAAGATTAGGCAAGTTACCATTTCTAGAAGTAAGGGAGGGTTTGATTAAAAATAAATGTTGACTCCAGACTTAACATGTACCTTCTGTAACTTTGCAGCCTAAAGTTACAACTATGTGTACTTAATTCGTGAAACCCTGTCTTATTATGGAAGAAGAAGGCTATTAGCAATTGTATGTACCTCACACACCCTAGACTAAATGCCATGCTACATGTTACAGACTTGAGATGCCCTAGAGGCGCTCAGGCGGATGGTCTGGAGCAGCCGATCATAGGACAGTCCAGCTGCAGGTCAAAATGGACCGGAAGCACATGCTGGAACACAGCAGTTGTGCACAGAATAGATATGTCTCCTTGGGTTGTATAATGGGTGACCTGAGCAGTAAGTGGGCAACAGACTCTTAGACTTGGCCTTGGGGATTGCCTACAGAGATATCATCTGACACTGGAAGTTTCTCCACGGCCCACATCATACTAGGTGGTGCGCGGAGGCGTGAAACTGGGCTACAGCTAAGGCCGTGGCATTGAGCGCTGAAGACTACAGAGGACTATGCAGACGACACTTAGCGGACTTGTGGGAAGAGGTGGCCGCTAGCTTTTTCAAACTTGAGTCTTAATACAATGCTCACTCGAGAAGGGAGGCGCATTGCTACTTTTGAATTCAGTGTTTAGACACATTAGAGCTGGGGGCTGGCTGAGCGATGAACCAGAGATGTGCCCGTGCATTTCGGTTGCCTGGGGAGTTACCAGCCATGTCCTTGTCCCCTCATTCCTTTAGGTCCTGTGTCCTGGTCCTCTGCTCCTGGTTGTTTGGGAAGGTTGCTTGGGTAGAGCTGAATGATATTTTTACTAATCTGTACATGGTTGGGATAATCCTAGGCTCTCACAGCTACGTTAAATTGTTTGGAATGATGGATCTCTACTTAATTGCAACAAGCAGCTTGAGTTATACTTGAGGATGCAGATGCATACCCTGAATATGACACCAACACTGTATTGTGGGCCTGAAGCTTTCTGTCAGCATTCTGTGCTAAACCATCTACTGCATACCTCCAGCTGTATACTGAATGTGCAAAAACCAATAAAGCTAAAGTTTAAAAAATGTTGCCTGATTGCCATTATTCACTGATTTTAATTTTGGTTGGTGCTTTCATGTTTTTGTCCCAAACAGTTATATATTTGTTTTAGATTGCTTCAATTCAAGAGTCAAGTGTTATGTTCCTGAGTTTCTCTTGTTTTCCGAGATGTGTGTCTCAGCTTAGGTAGATAGGGAGTTGCTTTGGATACTAGGGAATTGAATTAGGTTTGGTTCCTTTGGTAGGACTTTAAACATGAAAGAAAGCTTAAAGCCCTATAAGACAGTAGGAGGCAGACTCCTGACAACACACCTGCAGGGTGTTGGGCCAACTCCTGTGATCCATGGATGCGGGGCCGAACTGGGAACAGCAAAACCAGCCCTGGCGATTGCTGCCCGACTGGCCCTGGGAGCAGGGGGATGCTAGCGAAAAGCAACACTTGCGCTTTTGTTACAGGGGGCCGATATTGCAGCCCTGCTGCAAAACCGGACCCCTGTAACAAAACCAGCCCCCATGGGTGCTAAACTGGCCTCCACCCCTCCGGTTCACCAGGGAAATGCCCAGTCCCTCCACGGCCAGTCCGGCCCTGCATGGATGTTAACTGTCTCATCCAGCTTCCCAGACAGATAATGTGCTTCACCCGGGGTTCAAGGAGTACTGCTGGCAGCACTGAGGATTAGCCCTGAAAAGAGGAGCCTGTCCTTGCTGTGGAAAGAGAAGAGGTGGGGGTATTTCTGCAGAGTAAAATTGCCTAAAGAAAAACCTAGTTCATCTTCCTGGAAAGAAGAGGAGCTAGCAAGAGGACTAGCTGAACGCGTTCAACAAGTGATACCTGCCCTGAGAAGCCCGGGGGGAGTTTGGTGCCTCCAAGACCTGTGATGAGGCCTTGCTTGCTGAGTGTGTGTCTCCTGAGTCTGTAAACCCTACACCGCGTCCCTGAATGAACCCTGAACTGCTCACCTTGCCACCCCGATAGTTTAGTGCTAAAGGGATGCTGTTTTTGGATTCCTTTGAAGGTCAGCCCCAGGACACCACCAGAGGTAAACAGGCCCAGTTCCTACCCCTGGGTCCCAATGGCCTACATGTCCAGTGGCTCTGGAACGGGCATAGCTGCCAAAGTTTCAGATTGCTTATGTGTGACATTTTCATAATTTCAGTGCAATTATGAGTGACATTCAGCAATTATGAGTGACACTTTCTCGCGAGCATAATCAAGCAATGAAGATGAGGGAAACATATAAATATCACAAATTACACTCATTGATGCGGATCACTGCACTGAAATGCGTGCGCGTCACACCTGTTGCGTGACGCTTGGCAGGACTGAACGGGTTCCAATACAAGTCTTGCATCCAGTGTTGCTGGGTATAGCAAGAACCTGGCGTTAGGTCCTGGCGGGTGGAGCCCACCTTCACATTGATCATAACCCTCTCACATCTCTTGGCCGTGGTTCCCAACTTCTGTCAGGAGCTTGAGCCCCCATCTTCTCTCCGAATGCTCGGTTATCCCTTCAACTCCCTCTTCCCCCTTCTCTTCGCCTCCCATGGTTCCCTGCAGCTCGCACATTCCACCCCTAATATGGCTTCCGTTCCTTTCCATGCAGGCCAGCTCTGTGACCTTGCGCGGGAACTATCATTTCCCGCCGTGGTAGTCGTCAAAAAGGGGCTGACAGTTTTTGAAGCATTGCAATAACCTTTACTTAGCCCATTAAAAGATGGCGCGAAAGATTGAGGTAATAGAGTGCGGCAGGCAGTTATCCGAGAGATAAGGTCTCCGAGAGCCATGCTTTAGCCTCCGGGGACCTTATCTGCCTTGTAAATGGCCGTGCTGCCAGGGCTTTATGGCTGTCATAAATCTCCCTGCATTCTGAAATTAAAGTAGCGCGTAGCAAAGCATTATTCATTCTAATGTAAAATGTAATGTATGAAGTGCTCGTTGTGCTGTTTTCTTAGGGTCTTATTTCAGACTGCGAGTATAAAAATGAGCCAAAATTCCAAAAGTTTGTGTGCGGACAGATAATTTACACAAGGGGGTTGTTTGTAATACACCCCGGGCCCTCGCCCTTCAACGGTGAACCGAGAGCGAATGAGGATGCAAACTTAATAGGCGGCCAGCAAGTCCCACCGAGGCCCTAATAAATATTGCACCTGTGACCTTCTGCAGAAAACAGTTCACAGCTGTGCAGTCTAACAAATCACGTCATATGGCACCACCCAGTGTTTTAACAGCGTCAGGCAAAAGATATGAATCAAACTGCCTTCTTCCTGCCACTCAAAAAGCACTAGGACGCTTCGGATAACGCGGAGACTCTGCTATAGAAACATTTTACACTCTCCTTA
Source organism: Lissotriton helveticus (assembly GCF_964261635.1). Taxonomy (NCBI): domain Eukaryota; kingdom Metazoa; phylum Chordata; class Amphibia; order Caudata; family Salamandridae; genus Lissotriton; species Lissotriton helveticus. Next base: position 597,960,741 of record NC_136073.1, on the reverse strand, counting down.
GCTAAAGTATCTACCACATTCTGAAGTAAAAAAAGATGGAGTTAAAAACATCACCTCTGAAACAGCTTTTTTGGGCTTCAAGAAGTGAAAATACATCAAGTAAACCCATATGCTGTAGAAAAGTCCCAGAATATAGCTTAAACATTTTAATACGTTAAAAAATCAATTTCTGTTCGTAAACAATGGGTACTTTACATGTTTTTTGCTACACCTTAGTGGTTTCTCAGCACTCTTTTCACTTTAAAACAAAGCATCCATTTTGAACATGTTTGCTCCAAATTCTCCACACAATAATTCTATCCCGATCAAAAACTGTTATTTGACGACCTCAGCATAGAAACTCGTCACTATCCTCTCCTCTTTAAAGTGAGGCGCTTATTTACTAGTTTGTGACGTGAGGCAGCTCAGCAAGTCACTTTGCTGCGCTGCCCTGTGTCAAAAGAAAAGGGCAGGAATGTGCTGTATCTATGAGATACAAAAGGCACACAATTGATGAACGGAATGCAGAACAAATCAAAACATTCACCCCCGGTCAAGAGATCTAAGTTAAATCCATCATTCTTTTGCTCACCATGCCACCCCAGTTTAGACCTGGCCATTTGCAAATCAGTCCTGACCCTGTGCCTCATGGGAACAGTCCAGCCCAAACTGGCAAGTCAGGTCCTCCCTAGAATGGAAACAAGCATCCTAGGTGCGGGTTCGGGGTTTCACCCCTCATCAGCCAGAATAGCTTGAATCCCATGACACAGTGAGCCCGGGACCCACGTCTGGGCATACCAGGCGCACTTAGGGCGAGAAAGCAACAGTTCAGCCTGAACTGCCAAGCCAGGTCCTCCCTGGAACGGAAACAAGCATATTAGGACCGAGTTCGAGCTTTCACCTCTCATCAGCTAGGATAGTTTGAATCCAGTAGCCCAGTGAGCCCGGGATCCACATCTGGGCATACCCGGCGCACTTAGGGCGGGAAAGCAAAAGACACACAATTGATGGACGAATGAAGAACAAATCAAAACATTCACCCCCAGTCAAGAGATATGGGTTAAATCAATCATTCTTTTGCTCACCATGCCGCCCCAGTTTAGACCTGGCCACATGCAAATAAGTATTGACCCTGTGCCTCAGGGGAACAGTCCAGCCCAAGCTGCCAAGCCAGGTCCTCCCTGGAATGGAAACAAGCATCCTAGGACCGGTTTCGGATTTTCACCCCTCATCAGCCAGGATAGCTTGAATCCAGTGGCACAATGAGCCCAGGACCCACATCTGGGCATACCCAGCACACTTAGGGTGAGAAAGCAAAATTCACACAATCAATGGACGGAATGCAGAACACATCAATACATTCATCCCCAGTCAAGAGATCTAGATTAAATCCATCATTCTTTTGCTCACCATGCCACAACAGTTTAGACCTGGCCATATGCAGATCAGTCTTGACCCTGTGCCTCAGGGGAGTGAAACCCCGAAATCGGTCCTAGGATGCTTGTTTCCAGTACAGGGAGGACCTGGCCTGGCAGTTCGGGCTGGACTGTTTTCATTGGGCGCAGGGTCAAGACTAATTTGCAGATGGCTGGGTTCAAACTGGAATTGCATGGGAATAAAAAAATGATGGAGTTAGGCCTAGATCACTGTACTGGGGTGAATGTATGACATTGTTCTGCATTCTGCCCATCAATTGTTCTTTTTGCATTTATCACCCCGAGTGGGACGGGTATGCCCAGACGTGGGTCCCGTGCTCTTCATGCCACTGGAGTCAAGTTATCCTGGCTGATGAGGGGTAAAACGCCAAACCCGGTCCTAGGATGCATGTTTCCAGTTCATGGAGGACCTGGCCTGGCAGTTCGGGCTGGACTGTTCCCATTGGGCGCCGGGTCAAGACTGATATGCATATGGCTGGGTTCAAACTGTAATGGCATGGGGAGCAAAAAAACGATGGAGTTAGGCCCAGATCACAGCACTGGGGTGAATGTATGACATAGTTCTGCATTCTGTCCATTAATTGTTCTTTTTGCATTTTTTTGTTTGTTTTTGTTTGTATGTATGAGATACGGCACATTCCTGTCATCTTCCACAGCGCTGGTGCACAATTGGCTGCCTTGCACCAACACAGGCATCCTTGCACTATGGTGAAAGTGAGTCTGCATTGTAGGAATGATTGTTTTTGTGCAGGAAGGGACACCTCCCTGCACAAAACAATCAATGTTGGCATTTTCCTCCTTCTAAGTGTATTGCAGAATGCAGCACACATAGAAAGAGGAAATAAAGAGGAGAAATAACTATATTTCTGCGCGGTACACCTCCCCATGGGAGGCATATGCTTTTGATGCATTCCCAGGTTTACAAGTGCTTATAAATCTGGGAATACATCAAAAACCATGGGTGTTGCATGGAGACACCCGACGCAACGCCCATGGAACGCCTCTTTGAAACAGAGTAAGGCAACACAGCGACTTGCGCTGCTTTCCTTTACTCCATATCTAGGAGGCCATGAAAATCCATGCAAAGTGGCTTTGCATGGCCTCGTAGATATGGATCTGCATTCTGCGACCCTCATGCGTCAAAAAAAGTGATGCACGAGCAGAGCAATATGCTGTAAATAAGCCCCAAAGGGCATACTTACAAGACTGATGCATCGCTGCGCCAAGGCAGCAATGAATCAAACTTTCTTGTGCCTGCGTCAAAAAACCTTACAATGCCATGGATGTGCCATATTTACAGTACAGAGCTCCATGTTGCAAGGTCCCAAGGATGCGTCAGAAATTCTGACTCATCTGTGGGTAGGATACCGTAAGGCATCCAGCCCAAAAGTGGCACATTCCTGTAATTGGTCATAAGACTGACACAGCTACAGCAAGGTTCAGATATCAGAGGCTATGTGTCAGTGATGACTGATGCAAGTAACCTCATGTGTGGGGACCAATGTAATAGAGTGTGAGAAAGTAAACAAGCATTAAAAATGCAATAGGTCTCGCCTTTTATTAAGTTAAAGCCATTTGCTTTGCTACACAATACCATTAGCAACGCAAATGGCTTTTAACTTAATCAAAGGCGAGACCTATTGCATTTTTAATGCATCCTTTTACATGAATGCGTTAGAGGCATCACTTTGAGGCAGATGGCTCAATCACCAAACTCTGTAACGAAATGCCACTCTGCACTTTAATCTTCCTGCACTCTCAGATCACAACCACTGTGCCTGTATTTCACAATCATCTCACCACATACTCTTCGCAGAGCTCCCCAGCACTCCAGCGAGAGCAGGCATATGTCTATGTGTTGAAATTAAGGCAGCATTATACCCTTTTTTGGGGGTACTCTGCAGTGTTTTAAACCAGCACTACACGGGATACTGTTATTGCAAGCGCCATGGTCTAACTGTTAAACTGTGCACAAACTTTATTTTTTTCACAATTCGAAATGACAGATTTTGTTCAAATTAAGCTTCCAGTAACAGTTTTTGCACGTACAGGCCCCCCCTGGTAATAGCTGGAAGAACGTGAACCGACAGGGCAGTGTGAAAATAGAAATATCGCGCCTCATGTATCAAAGAGTTGCACCCATTCTGCGTCTATAGGAAAATGTGTTAGCACATATGAGTCACTGTTTGCTAATACCAGTCAATGAGGCCATTTCTCTATGTTATTCCCCATTCCCATTGGGATAACATAGAAATGGGTGCAAGAATTGCTGTGAGAAATAGGGTTATCATGCAATAAGGGTATTTCTTCCCTGTCTGGTTTGTGACAGATTCTAGCAGCACACTTGTAATATGAAGTATCTCAAGTTTAAAGCCCATTATAGCAGTCCATCTGTGTCATCACAGACACTGTTTCCAGCCCTGGGCTCTCAACCTAGACATCAGTGCTCGCAGGTGTTAATCTTAATGTTTATACTATTCCTGGGTGGGTAGGGTTACCCCACCACTTCCTGGTCTTCTCTCCTGGCCTAAGACGAAGTTCTGTTCACCTCAAAAGTAATGACTGGGATGAGAACTTGGAACGTTGGATTAATGTGGTGGACTTTAATGCCTCCTTGTTGCCAAACAGTGGAATGGAATGCCACAAAGATAGATAGTTGAATGAAGATTTATTCATAAAGAAGTGCCCACGACCTGCGATCAGAGAAGCCTCAAAGCAAATGAGTAACGGTCACTCTAAGCTCCTGCATCACACGCCACAGTTAAAGGACATGGAACTAAGGATAAACCAATGAAAGAAGTAAGCCGCTATACAGAGAAACATAAGCAACAGCCTGCCAGAATCGAACGTAAATAACACGGTTACAATAAAGTACTTAACGAATTCACAATACCTCCCTATAACAAGGTTACAATAAGGTAATTATTACAGTCACAATACCACACAGACTTTCCAGTTTGCCCACTTCCTGCTCGCCAATTATTCTAAGGTTTCAAAACTGCAGTTACTGCTGAGAAGCCAACCATAGACACCACATGTTCTCTTTCAATTACCGCGATGTCTCAAACGCCCACTGCGTAAAAATATAAAACCCGAGACGTCTAATGATCAACTAGCTTTATCCCATTAGTCCAAGTACAACCGAATCAAACTTCCTGCAGTTTGCCTTCCAGTCACTAAGCGCCAGGGAAAACTGTCCCTTTCATTTGCCAAGTGTATCAACTCCTTCTACCCTTGACTTGGGTATCTTCATTTGACACAGCAAAAGTCCCTTTACCCCAATTTCAATGAATGGGCACCATGCTGCCCCGCGCTTACGTCAATAAACACTCTCCGGACCTTGTAATCCAGTTTAGTGTTCTGCTCTGGCTGGAGATAACGCTATTTCCATCCAGCTAGCCCACAATACTCTATGGTCTGACGTGCCCAAATGGTGTCATCACCAAGAGCCGGCTACAAGAGTGGGTATGTGAAAGTGGCGCATGCGCAGTGAGAAACACCCGGCAGGAACAGCACGATTCAGAAATATGAGAAGCTGGAGAAAATCAGGGAGGGTGAGAACACATTGTCTACGAGGGTTGGTGCAATATGTTGTGATTGTGTAGTTGAATTAATATTTGTCTTCAGAGGTGTAACAATAAAGTATCCTGGGAGAAAGAGCATTCATGGTGATATCTTGGGGGGAGTTGGGCGTTAAACTTGTTCATATACATGGCACTCTTTACTTAGTGCACCTTACACGTGGCCAGCTGGTCTGTCTGTTGATGTTCCGGTTCTCATTTGCGCTGTAGTCTGAAGAAAAAAGTGCATGGGGACAAATGAAGCAGAGAGTGTCACGCCGCCGGTAAAAGATCAAATCCCTGTGGGCCTGGCAAAAAGGAGACAAGGCGGCAACAAGGAGGGACTAAGAAGCCTCCTTCACAGTGAGAAGCCTACGTTTTGCATGCACCATGACGAGAACCAATTAAAAGATGGGTGGGGCTTCAACTCCACCTCCGAGAGCTTCGGAATCTGAATTGATTCCAAGAAGCTCTTGAATGCCGAGAGCAGCGCATGCGCTGCTTTCGACAGCCGAGACCTAAAAACTCACTTTGCACTCTATTACATTGGTCCATGATGTCACACAGACAAGTGGGCATAGTGTACTTATGCCTAAGTCTGTGTGACATATCATGTGAAAGTACAATTTGAGTGCATACACGTCTGTGATGGTGGGTGATGTGATATTTGCTGTGTTACCTACCTTATGTGTGCACTTACCTTTTGAGGGGATGTGACTTGATTGTAAATTACACTGTTTCAAGTCACTTCAGCTGGTCAGATACCTATGTCACAGCCAATGTGTTGCTCCTATGCCTGGATTTTACAGGCGTAAGAATTTTGATACATCTCAAGCTCAGTGGCCTACTTCCCGAAGATGTGTCACTTTTGAAAATGTCATAATCCCAACGGTGTCAGTTTTATGGGGGATTTTAGGTGAAAACGTCTACCTTCCATAAATTAAAACAGACATGATACAGCCGATTCCGATGAAGGGAAAAACTGAAGCAGGCTGACGAAAAGTGACACAACTGCCTAGATGTGTCATCTTGTAAATATGGAGCAAAGAAAGCGCTGCTGCTGTTTAAAAGAAAAAATAACTCAGCGGTGGTGCAAGCTCCAAAGTGTTTAAAATGATATTTATCCCAAAATGGCCTTCAACATGATGTTTCCCCCCAAATTGACCTACAAATTCACCTGTGTGCTTTTGCACGTACTTCTATACTGATTTACATCAATGTCTTCCAGTCTGAAAATCTATTTTTTCTCCAAGATGTCTTTTTTTTCTGCCCAACTTCATTGGTTCACCGAAACACAGTGTGTTGAAATGGCTGAATGATGTGACCTTTTGTAAAGGAGCTAACCCATGTCAAACAAAAAGACCCTGAGCTCTCACTTGGCTTTTCCTCTGTCAAAGCAGAACAGTATATAAATATGTATCTCAAAGAGATGCCTGGGAAGGCACACCTTTAGACAGATGATTTAGAAGAAAATGAAACCTCAACTAATGTCGTCAGACTTCATAGAGGGAAAAGGCTTCCAAAGCCATGAGTTCTCAGAGCCAATGGGAGCCTCTGTTGTTCAATACAGAAACACAGGATTGCAATGTTTCTCTGTAACAGCTCAAAATAAAGATGAAACTTTTCATCCTCATTTGCTAACAGAAACCATCAAAAACATTGTGAGTGTGCAGGGGACAAGTTTTCTACAAGAAGTTGAACATAATCTCCTGGACGACAATAAATACAGGCACAGAAAAAGATTCGAGACAGACGCTTTTTGTCACAAACCCCCACCAACTCGAATGATGCATTTTGAATGGCAGTAGGCTCTAGGGAGAGATGTGTGGAGGATGCCATCATTCAATGGTTTTCCGTGACCTGCAATTTATGACATCTCTTTGTACAGCCAATGGTAGCCTAGATTATGTTAAGCTCTATAAGCAATACTCATCTTTCAGATAAAACATGATATCATTACAGTATTGGGTCTATCTAATCGATTGTGCACAGCTGGGGTAGGGCGCAGGACCTAGCCTCTTTCAAGAATCTGCGCTCAACCCAGGAGCAGCCACTCCACTGAGTCCACCCTCCTAGAGGTCACAGAAATGCTTCGGCAAAACATTGATGCGGGCGAAACCATGGCCTTGATCTTACTTGACTTGAGCGCGGCCTTTGATACGGTCTCTCACACCCTACTTCTAAAGGCCCTACAAACCTCTGGTGTCACTGGGTCGGCTCTGACCTGGCTTATATCCTTTTTTTCTGACCACACCTTTCAGGTCTTCTCTTTCACCTCCAAATCCAAGTCTCACTCTTCACCGTATGGGGTCCCCCAGGGCTCTACTCTTAGCCCCCTTTTGTTCAACATTTACGTCAGACCCCTGGCAGATCTGGTCGAAGAATCTGGGCTGTCGCTTTTTTCAAATGCGGACTACACCCAGATCATCTTCTCTCTCTCAGCGGGGAAAACTTCTGAGCCGTCTGCACTCAGATCAGGCCTTAGCAAAGTGGTGGCCTGGATGAACGCCAACTTTTTAAAACTCAATGGTGACAAAACTGAGGTCCTGATTCTGGGCAAAGATCGAGGTCTCTGGGGCCCTCAACATTGGCCGCCTGAAATGGGCACGTTCCCTCAACCCTCTACCCAAGTACGCAACCTCGGCTTCATCATCGATGACACCCTTTCTATGCGGCAACAAGCCACTAAGGTCGCGACCACCTGCTTCACCATCCTAAAATGGCTGAGGAAGATTGTGTGGATGCTCCCACTTGACGCCCAGCGCATCGTAATCCAAGCCCTTGTAACATCTAGGCTGGATTACGGGAACATTCTTTATCTGGGAGCTAACAAAGAGGTAACACACAAATTGCAACGAGTACAAAACTCGGCTGCTAGACTGCTCTGCCAAGCACCTAGAACTGCCCCAACGTCCAGGCTGCTGGCTGACCTCCACTGGCTTCCTATGGAGAAACGGGTCAAGTTCAAGACACTGACTTACATGTTTCGCATTAAGCATGCAAAGTCTCCACGTTATCTACAACTTCTAGCTAGTCCCTATGTTCCTTCCCGCACCCTCCGGTCCTCCACCCAAGAGAAATTCCAAATTCCCAAAGTTAGACTTGCTCGAATGGGAGGACGCTCATTTGCTTACCTAGGCCCCACCTTATGGAATGCCCTGCCACTAACTCTCTGCTTGCAACTTAACCTTCTCTTATTCCGCAGATCTCTTAAAACTCTACTGTTCAGCCAATAGGTTCCTCTTACCTCTGCTGTTCCATATAGCGCCGGGAAACCCTTGGGGATAGCTGTGCGCTAATATATAAATTCAAATAAATAAATAAATAAACCCATGCAGGGAAGACCGGCCCTGCACCCAACCTTCTTTTATCATTTTCAGCCAACACCGACTGTGAATGGCTTCCACTATGTGCAGCAGGGGGTTGGCCAAGGCTCATCCTTTGCGGGTGGACGCACCCCTTCTATTCTGTGCAGCCCCGCTGCAGGACTTGTGCCAAAACCACACCATAGACAGTCACCTCCAACTGTGGCCGTGTATTGTGACGGGGTTGACCACAGATCCTGGCTTCTGGCCCCCAGTCAGGCAGGTCAACATCTTGGTACCTCAGGCACACACAGCAACACTTACAAACACCACTCCTACAAACGCCAACATCTGCACATACCACACCCAAACAGAGAAACTCCTAGACAACAGGCACATCCCACCTACAGATGCCGCTGCCTCGCTCACCTCAAAGGAATGGGTATACCACCCTGCCATCAATGTACACAACCCCCTGGTGGCGAAAGCACACTCCACATGTGGAGAAGTGTGGCTCAATGGTTAGAGCGGCAGACCCTGATGAAGAGGTCTAGCCCAGGACCAGGGTTCCATTCCCGCCTCGGCGGGTCCTGGGCTTAATTTCCTCGGACCTGATAATTCTCGCCTCGTGCCTATTCCAATCATGGGTCCCACTCTGCAACTCTGGGCAATAGCTTGCTTAATCTCCACAACGGCCCCAACAACGCTAGGATGCCTGACTTCACCTTGGGGGTGCCCAGGAGTGGGCACTTCACAGGGAAAAGCCAGGAAGGGTTCCACAACGGTATTCGTACAAGCGCCGAGATACCCCAGCTGGGGTCGATTCATGCGCTATACAAGTACACTACATTTACATTTACATTTACATACACAAATTCCCCAAGGGAGGAACGGGGACAGCATGTAACAATAGGACTCAGTGGAACACCCTCTTCACATGCACTGTTTCAATTTATACCATTCGAGCTTCTCTGTCCCTCTTAAGAGAGGGTCACACAAGTATTAGCTGTGAGCTCAGCACAGCTGCTCACATGTGTACATAAAAGAGCAAATCAAGAATAGAATTAACGGAAACTGACCAAATAAACAATGCGGCTATCTCTTCCAAGGAAGAATAATTATCAGTACACTACGCCACACACAGCAGCTGCTCATATATATTATGTTCATCAACAAAACTTTATATTAGCAATAAATGCAATGCAGCCTCCTCTTAGCAAACAGAACACTGACATTTGGACTTCTTACATCCTGCTGTTATATAACTTCAATTGCACTCATAATGTTGCCCGCAGGATCTCAACCCGTCACCAAAGATAAAAGAAAGCAGACCACAGCTGTTGTTGAAACGGCATCGCAGAAGAGTACATGGAAATCTGCAACTTTTTTCTAAATGGTTGTTGACCTGAATACTTGGATTGTACAGAATTTATTAGCACAATGCATGAAATGGAAAACATTTTTAACTGTCTGGTATTTGAGGAATTCCTTACCCTGAATATCTGGGATTGTGCAGTATTCAATTGCCTAAAACCTGGGATTGTGCAGTGCTCATTTGCCTAACACCTGAGAGTGTGCAGTATTCATTTACCTAACACCTGAGATTGTGCAGTATTCATTTACCTAACACCTGAGATTGTGCAGTATTCATTTACCTAACACCTGAGATTGTGCAGTATTCATTTACCTAACACCTGAGAGTGTGCAGTATTCATTTACCTAACACCTGAGATTGTGCAGTATTCATTTACCTAACACCTGAGAGTGTGCAGTATTCATTTACCTAACACCTGAGATTGTGCAGTATTCATTTGCCTAACACCTGAGATTGTGCAGTATTCATTTACCTAACACCTGAGATTGTGCAGTATTCATTTACCGAACACCTGAGAGTGTGCAGTATTCATTTACCTAACACCTGAGATTGTGCAGTATTCATTTGCCTAACACCTGAGATTGTTCAATATTCCTTTTCTTAACACCAGGGATTGATCAGTATTCATGTGCCTAACATCTGATTTTGGTCAGTATTCATTTGCCTAACACCTGAGATTGTGCAGTATTCATTTGCCTAACACCTGAGATTGTTCAATATTCATTTTCTTAACACCAGGGATTGGTCAGTATTCATGTGCCTAACATCTGGTATTGTGCTGTATTCATTTGCCTAACACCTGAGATTGTGCAGTATTCATTTGCCTAACATCTGAGATTGTTCAATATTCATTTTCTTAACACCAGGGATTGGTCAGTATTCATGTGCCTAACATCTGGTATTGTGCTGTATTCATTTGCCTATGACTTGGGTTTCCTTTCCTCAGTGTCCATCAATGTGCAGCGATCACTCCCTCTGCGCCTTCCTATATGTATCCAGTATTTATTAGTTGACTGCATGAGAAAGTAAATTCTTCTTCTCACTAAAGCATGGATCCCACAACATTCGTGGACTACAGTACCTGAGGAGATCAAAATGTTTAGCTCCATTGCATTATTCACCCCTTCAATTTCTGTGTATATTATTTCCTGGAATTGTGCACTATCCTTAGCTTTAGTACATATATTGTGTAGTTTCATCATTTGCTGTACCAGGGGAGTGTTCTAATCTACTGTCTTAATGAAAGCCCCCCTGCTGCAATCCTAATGGCCTTGGGAGAGTGCAGGCACGTCTGAAGAGCACCAACCAGTTCTGGGGCGGCGAGGAGGGGAGCAAGCTGTTCCGAGCTAGGGAGGTCCCCTCCTGCAGCCACAATGCTGTCCGAGGGTGCAGGCGAGAGCAGGCCAGGCAGTGGCAGAGGTGCAGGCGCCATTGACAGCAAAGGAAGCAGGAAGCTTCTCAAAAGGCTCCCTAAAAGTCAGCTGTCAAAAGAGCAACAGCTGACTTTTAACCCTTCCATGCTGATGACGGCCGGGAGCCGTCATGGCACACAGTGCTCGTGTGCTGATGACGGCTCCCGGCCGTCATGACCGCACCCACGATTGGAATGTGCCGCACAGGCGCAGAATCGCGGCTGCGCCCAAGTGGTAAAGGGCCTTTGCTTCCCATCACAGAGGCGGTCAGTAAACACCAAAGAGGGCCGCTCGAGCATGCGTAGTGAATCTTCTATTGCAAATGTTCTTGCAACCCTCTTTAGTGTTTGCTGACACTCTTTTTAAAAACACACAGGCACATTGCCTGCAAGGTCCGTGGGCCACCAAGGAAGGCTTGCCCGGGTGCTGGCGGCCTGCAAGCTGTACTATGAGCACCGCGGTCCTAGAATGAAGAGAGCTGTTTCATTTAACCGAGCATGCCAACACTATAGTCCCCAACTGGTATTTCGAGAGTGCAAGGGTGAGTTTAAATGCCTTTTAAAATCTAAGAAATCTCTTCATTCATTGGCATTATGGTTGAAACTGAGGGAGGCCTAGCACGGCAAAACTGCCAGAAGATTCTGAGAACTGGTGACGCAGGTGAAGAAGGGGCCAGTAAATATCGTAGGAACTCATATTGGCAGGCCTACGTGGATGGCAGGCCTACGTGGATGGCAGCAAAGGATACAAGAAGATGGACGGACAGTTGCACAATGGCAAAACATTCACCCCCAGTCACAGATCTGGGTTTAATCCATTGTTATTTTGCTCACCAAGCCACCCCAGTTCAGACATGGCCATATGCAAATCAGTCTTGGCCCTGTGCCTCATGGGAACAGTCCAGCCCGAACTGCCAAGCCATTTCTTCCCTGGACCGTAATCAAGCATCCTAGGACCGGTTTCTGGCTATTAGCCGTCTTCAGCCAGGATAGCTTGACTCCAGTGGCTTGGTGAGCAAAATAACGATGGATTAAACCCAGATCTGTGACTGGGGGTGAATGTTTTGCCATTGTGCAACATTCCATCTATCATCTTGTGTGTTTTGCTACGTGGATGGCAGGCCTACGTGGATCAGTCAGTTTTATACCCTATACAGAGTTAACCCCATAGGCTCATAGGCAAGAGGATCTTTTGTACAGGGTCATGTGAAATTGACATCTTAGTACCAGAGGTGGAAAGAGCTCTGAATCCTATGAAGGAACACAAGACATCAGGCCCAGACCTTGTGCCTATCGATATTTATTGTGAGGAGCCCAACTTGTGGGCCAGTGCTCTTGCTAAAGTATTTAATTTGGTGCTTGCTGAAAATGTCGTTCCCCACACATGGCCCTCCACTATTATAGTACCGATCCATAAAAAGGATGATCAGGGAACTCTCTTCAATTACCGCTCTACCATCGACCAGGCTATCCAATTGTGTATGATCTCATATAAATTTACAGATGTTAAAAAGTCATCATTCTACCAAATATTTATTGACCTTACAGCAGCTTTCGATTTAGTTGACAGAGAGAAGCAGTGGAAATCCCTGGTTGATTTAGGAGTTAATACCACCCTGGTAATGGCTATAAAGGTTCTTCACACTAGTAACACAGCTTGAGTTAGGTATGGCCCTGGTGGGGAGTGCACTGAATCTTTCTTGTTGAAAAGGGTGTCCGGTAGGAGTGTGTTCTGGCGCCTTTGCTTTTCAGTCTTTTTCTAAATGACGTAGCAGACTACCTGGCAAAAGATTCCTTAGACATACCCATTACAGCCAGAAAGAGGATCCTGATAATATTATAAGTGGATGATGCAGTGTTGATGGTGGGAACAGAACATGACACCCATAGGCTGCTAAAGCACTTCGAGGCATATTGCGATAAGAAATCATTGAACATTAATGGTAGTAAAACGAAGAGCATGGTATTGAGGCTTTCCCCCAATTTCAAGTGGAAGCCCACTATTGAAGGTGTGCCCTTTCAATCCGTTAAGCAGTTCGATTACCTGGGTATTCGACTCTCAGAGAACCTGCACTAGGGTAGTCACATATTGAAGGCAACCATAGTTCTGAAACAACTGGCATGGGCAGTCCTGAAGTTTAGACACAAGGCTGGTGCTAGAAACATTTGTGTAATCCTGGAAATATACAAACAAAAGGCAGTGACAGCTGCACTCTATGGGGCTGAGCTCTGGGGGTATGTGAATATACGATCTCTCCAAGTAGCTGAGAATAACCTCCTAAGAGCTTTGCTGGGGTTGGGGCAGGGCACCTCCTTATTAGCGCTCTATGCAGAGCTCAATTTTACCCGATATCGGAAGTATTAGCCCTCAAGCCAATCCTTTGGGTTAGGCTGATAAGAAATCCTAAGGCAGCAATATACTTGAAAATCCTTGAAGAAGTCACCCTCAGTGGCAAGTGTGGGGGAATACCTGGTCATCTCCTGTACAGAACATTCTATATGAGCTGCAGATAGTCCTTATGGGCAGATCCCATTAGAGTTTATTATTTATTTATTTATTTAGAAGTTTTCTATAGCGCTAACAAGACCCGAAGGTAGCAGAGCGCTTTACAGTAACAGGCGTGACAGGGTGAATAAAAATACATGTAACAGGTAGAGGCAGTCCTCGAAAGACAATATTGGGGGAGGGAAAGTTCGTAAAGTGGGACTTTTGGTATAAGGATACATAGATAACACATAGTTCAGTAGGAGATCTTAGTTATCTGGGACCTAGGGAGCGGATGAGGAACAAGGATTTGAGTTGGTTCTTGAATTCCGCATAGGACGGTAGAGTTCTGATATGCGGAGGGATAGAGTTCCATATTTTGGGGGCATTTCCAGTGAAGGAGCAGTCCGCAGTTTTCTTCTTTCTGGTTTTTGGAAGGATGAGCAGCAGGGAGTTGGAGCTTCTCAGATATCTGCTTTGGCCTGCTTTTTTGAGCTTGGTTGCCAGGTATTCTGGTTTACCGGTGTGGAGGGCCTTGTGGGTTAGGCAGGCCGTTCTGAAGGTGCTACTCATTTCCACCGGGAGCCATTCGAGTTCTTTAAGTGCTGGGGAGATGTGGTCGAATTTTTTGCATCCTGTGATCATTCTTGCTGCCGCATTAAGTGTTGTTTTTAGTGGCGCCAAGTGTGATTTGGGGATACCTGTAAGGATTGAATTCCCATAGTCCAGTCTAGATAGAACTAGAGATTGTGTGGCTAGTTTAAGATCCTTGTTTGGAATGAAAGGTTTGATTTTGTTCAGCAGTCTGAGGTTGAAGAAAGCACTTTTTGCCGAGTAAGGCAGTACACAGCAGATCGGATTAAAGATCAGTATTTTGAATGCGTGCAGACAAGGAAGCATCATGGGCTGAGGCCAGGACTTATTTTGTGTAATTATTTTAGCAACACCTATGATTTGCATTGTACTGTGATGTGAACTATATGGAACTCAAGCGAACACTGTATGTAAAGTATAGGCTGAGAATCACGCAGACAAGGAATTACTTCATTCATATTCACAGGCTCGCATCTGGGTCTGACCATTGCGATTGTCGTCTTGGAGAGTTAGACAACTTAACCCATTTACTTTTTTTCTGTAAAAAATATAACTCAGTGCAGCAGCGATAGGTCCGTGCCCTTTGTAAAATTCAAGGGGTTAGATGTGTCAAATTGGCATTGGTGCTCAGTATGAGGCCAGATGATACGCAAGTTGTTGATACCATGGCATAATTTCTATGGGTTGCATGGGTTGTATGTCAATACAACGCGGTGTTTACACCGCACTACCATTACAACGCTGGTTTTACAATGCAAGTCGTTACCACGACTTGCGCTGTAGGGAGCTGGACTTAGGAATAGTAAGATTTACTATTCCAACACAGTACAGTAGGGAAGGTGTTGGAATAGTAAATCTACTATTCCTTATCCTAGAGCGCCCTCCAGCGCAAGTCGTGGTAACGACTTGCGTTGTAAAACCAGCATTGTAATGGTAGTATGGTGTAAACACCGCGTCGTAATGGATGTTCCCCGGTTGCATGGCCCCGTTTGAGAGAGCTGCCCACCACGCTAGGTATCGACTCATTCAAACAACCCATGGGGACCAAAGAACACTCATTACGTGTTGTGCTGGCTGCCATTGCTGTTCAGACTGCATGACTCCCCAATGTCGCCTTGCATCCCCCCTTGATACATTTGGTGAACTAACTGATTGTTCTTACTTGAATGGAGTTTAGTGCTCAAATGGTATTATGCCACTTAGTTGATGGTACTCTATATTCTTTTTAGGAAGTACATTTCCGACCGAAATGTAAACGTTAATATGATTTATTTTTATTTTTTGCACTTGCACTCAAACATATTTGATGAACTTGTTGATTGTTTGTATTGGAGCTGAATATAATGCCAAATGCTACTCTATCACCCAGCTGTTTGTATGGTATATGTATATGCTCTCTGCCCTTGCACTTTTATAGATTAGATTAATTGCTTCTACCAGAATGGTATGGGACAAAGTGCGAAATGTTAACACGCCACCCAGTTGTTTGCACTCTATATGTTTTAAAGAAGTGAGATTTTTATCTTTAAGTGCTTTTAAATTATAGATTTTAATTATTGTAAGTCTGAAACAATAAATAAATAAACTGAAACTGAAACAATGTCTTTATTATGTACATATGATTAGATACTTGATTGAGTGACATTTTCTGAAAGTAAATCATTTTTTAAACATGAAACTTTCAAGAGAACCCCCATGCCTTGGCAATGTTGCTGCAAGTTACCCAAGACATATATGTTTGTCATGGTCTCTATTTATATAGCCTATTCTGTCATTAAACATGTAGTAAGATTATTTTATATTAACCATATATAAGTGAGGTTTTTGAAGAGCACAGATGTTAAGCTGAATTACTTCATTATGCTCACAAACTGTATGATTACAGAAAATGATACATAATGAAGTAAAGCTATGGGCTGTGGAACACACACTTTTGGTCAAGTGGGGAAGCTGGGATTCGAGTCCTGGATTGCATATTGTGCATTTCAGAGGCTGTATGCTGTAGGGTTCTCTCTTCTGTTTAACCCCAAATGTCATTGCTTTGGGTTGAGTTACTCAATTATTATTTAACTAGGGACATTTTAAGGAGTTGAATAAATACCCTTAATTCACACTGACACTATATACACATATAAGTGTGTGAGTAGTCATATGATTATAAGGTGTGCTTTCTGTTTGAAGCTTCCACAGACACTGACGATCAAACACAGCCACAGTGAATTTCTGCTGAGGGAGCAGACTCGGTGGGGGCTCCGAGATCTCCCTGGGCTATTGCTAATTATTTAATTGCAGCCATGGAGATGTCGAGCCTCTCTTAAAATGCTACGCCAGCAGTAACATTACCATGAAATGGCATGTCCTGCCTTCTTTTCCTCTGTTGGCATGGGTCCAGGAGAGACTCAACGCCTCAGTTACTGCAATCACGTGATTAACAAAACAAAGAGCCAACGGAGCTTGCTCCTCAGCTTAGCAGGCTTCATGGCCGATGTGCTCTGTCCACCAGTATTTAATCTGCAGTTTCCACTTCAAAATCTGTGGGGCATGTTGTCCCCAGCATCCCCCACTCCAAAACTTCTGAGGTGGGGGATAAACTGCCCAGTCCCGCACGGTTCCTGCCTACACCCATGCCTTGAGGACATGTAGCACAAGATGTGGCCTGCAAAGCGAGTATTCTGATTGGCTGGCCGGCTCCCAACGTTCCACTCCGGCTGCTAACTGTTGATACATGGCTTCCATCACTCATATGGATAAAATCCAAAATAGTACAGCTGGTAAGGGGTGCTCCACAACTAGGTTTGACACATTGGCACAGTGTGCAATGTGTTAACCTCTTCGAGGCTCATGACGAGCTGAGCTTGTCATGAGCCACGGCGCTCTGGTGCTCATGACGAGCTCAGCTCGTCATGAGCCGTGGAACGCTCAGGTGCGGGGAGAATTCCCCTCCTGTGCTGAGCGTTCCACGGGAGGTAATACACCTGTGATGAGCTGAGCTCGTCATGAGCACAGGAGCGCCGTGCCTCATGACGAGCTCAGCTCGTCATGAGCATGGGGGCGCTGTGCGCGCCCCCCCTCCCCCCCAGCACAGCGGGGGATTAACCCCCGCAGCGAAGGGGTTAATCGTTAATCTTTATGACAAATGTAATAGAGGCGTGCTGGCTGGCATGGTCTATATAAACAGCAGCAGGAGTCGATGACTGCCAGTTAGCCTCATCAGGGTGACAGCTGTGCCGGCTTTAGGGAGGTGTGACCAGTGCAGCCGCACCAGGCGCTGAGCTCGAAGGGCGCTGTGTTAGAAATAGCTTACTAGTTTAAAAGCACCTGCTGCAGTGGTCCTTGTGTGTCCAGCAGTTTATTTTCAGGCGCAATAAAAATGCCAAGATAACTCTGATGATTAATGTTCCTGTAGTGACAGTTTTGACTCATCAAAACATAGTGCAAAGTGTTAATATGCCTCCTGCAGACAACATATACCTTGAAACTACATAACTGTATTTTAGCTCAGCGGGTTTCTGCTTTAGTCACAGAGATCATTTTGTAACTAGCAGTTCACAAATTGCAATCCTAATATAGCTCACCAACCTATGAACTGTTATTAAAGTCAGCAAACTGCATGGTATAGGTTAGAAAGTTCTGATTGTCTTATGTAACATTTCCTATAGACTGATATACATACACACGATTCACTGTCCCTATATAATGTGTGTGTGATGTAAAGTGCTCTGACACCCTACACTGCTATAAGTACTGCTATAAAACAAATGAAATGCATGTGACAGAGGGGCCATGGAGAGATGAGGGGCACCTTTGGACGGTGATAGTGAAGGAATCAGTGGAAAAGCAGGTCATTGGCAACCAGCTCTAAAGCTGGCTCTGTATGATAGCAAGAGTTCATATGGCGGTAACCCAGTTATTTCATTGTCATGGCACCCAGTGGCAGCTGCTTCGGAACAGGGGTGGTGAGCTGGGGGTGGGAAATAAAATAAAATAAACTTACCTGAGAACGTATGCCCCTTTGCTCCGTGCTCTTCTCTCGACAATGCACTGGCAGAACAGAAGCACCCAGGCCCCCAGACTCTCCCAGCCAATCACAACACAGCTTTACAGCAGCATTGGAATTGGTCTGAGTGCCGTGTTTCGGGGCTCAGAGAGGGACTGGAAGCCTGTGCATGTTCCTCACCTGGCTGTGCACTGCCACTATGGCCTGTTTGGGACCACTTAGGGAGTGCAAACCACTCCTCTCCCTGCTCTGGTCAGCTCAGCTCCGACCCACCCCTAACCTGGCTCTGAGTCGGCACTGAAAAATAAAATGATAATACGTCATGTTATTATCAATTTATTTGTATTTTTTGGCACTGCTTAAAGAGCAGTGGGGCGAAGCTCCTCTGTCTTGGCAGAGGAGCCGCCACTGCAGTAGCACCCTGTATGTGTTGAATGACCAGTGCCAGACACAGCAGGCAAACCTTCCACCTGAAATCTAGCCCTCCCTCTGTCACTACTGCTGGCAAAGCATCTTCTTGTGATCCTAACCCTCAAAGCTTCTCCATCTTTCTATGATGCCTGGAAAAGTCTGTATTTCGGGCCTTCCAGAGAAACTCCGGAGGTATGTAGAAATATCAGCAAATATTCAAGGAATTTACTAGTCTAATTGCAGTCAACGGAATTTGTGGAGAAAGTCTTTGTTTGGGGGCCTGGTGGTACTTTCAGCAAATGACGAGAGGGCATTAGGGGCTGTGGAACTCGAACAGACTGAAGCGGGAAGTCTACACCACTGAGCCAAGGTCAGTACCTACAGCATACTCACTGCGGACCTCCGCTAAGTAGTGGCATGGACAGAGTGCCGTAGGCCACAAGCAAGATAGACAAATGGACCCTTTACTTCCCTTGTCGCCGACAACTAATGCCATTCATCGCCCAATTTACAACGCATGCATTTACGCTGTGCGACTACATTTTTGACAAAACGATGAGCCCCTATCGAACTTCGGCCCCTGGTTCCTTCTACCACCGACCAGGTACCAGTTGGCCAGATGTCTAGACCAGTTTTCCTAACTGCTACTCTTACATGGTCACCATTACCCTGACACGGCCTCCCTGGCCCCCCATTTTACAAAGTCCTTCTAGCTTGCATGAGTCACTGTGCTACTAACAATTGCACCGCAATGACTTGCTCATGTTTACCTAACCCCCCAAGTTTCCCATGTCTCCCATGTTCACCCCCCCCCCTTTTGTTGAAACACAATGTTGTTGTTTTTTCCTTTTCTGGTTTCCTCCCTTAGGTCACCACAGTGCCCAGTACAGGACTACTAGGGCCCCAAGGCAGGCTACCTTCCATCAATCCGGAACCTGCCCTTAGTTGTGCACCACACATATCATAGGTCCTGAAGAAGTGCCATCCGATTCCTCTTGGAACACCCAGGCACGAAACATGTCGACCTTTCACTAGCGATTGTCCACTGGGAACATTATATCCCAACAGGACATCCACTTTATTTTTTATCTAGGCAGGTACTACCGTGAACATTAAACTATTGTACAGGACTGTGCCTTACCTATTTTAAAAACCACCACCTTAGTGCACACACAATTTCCCTGCCCCCACACCCGCACGCACCCTATGGCTTCCTAAAAAAGATCTACGATAAAGAGCCCCGGAAACGGTGAGCCCGTCGAGCATTGCAGCGCCGGCCCGACGAGGAGCAAGACCCAATGATGAAGCATGACACCTCTCGGGGTGTGTGAGGGCAACATGACAAAAGATTTGTCTTTCCCATCCCCTTCCCTCCCTTAGGAACTGCACTCTCCTTGCTTTACATGCTCCAGTGGGGCCACGTGTGCAGATCCTGCTTAAAGAATTGGCTCCCGGTCCCCAAACCCTCTCTTTCATATGTGGCAGGGGACTTGACTCCTTCAGGTGTCGAAGCTTCAGGCGTTCACCCAGTGGGACAGGATATTGATTACATACCTGGAGGATGCTCACTGATATGAGGGCACTGCTATTCTTTTAGGATTTGTGAGGCCAATACCGGTTCTCCAACACGCTATTCTTTTGCTACGTCCCGCTCTATCTTGTCCTACTTGTTTATGTCTCTGTGGATTCTCAAATCCACGAGTACGGTCCTCTAGAGGCTAAACTGCTCATGGGAAGACGGAGTAAGGGAGCAATCTCTATACTTTACCATTCACTGACCGCTTCCTTCTTTTCAGACAGAGATGGGAGAACTGGGTGGGCCGGTTAGATGATGGTGAAGGAGGGGATCCTTGCCTGTCCCCAAGAGAACAGGCGATATACTCTCGTCTTCAGATGGTACAAATAAACTTTCTCCATGCGTCATATCTGGGAAACAGCCGTTGCTACGTGGTCATAACCACGCATGATCATTACCACGCAATCTTTACAACGAACATGCCTTTACCACCCATGCCCATTATCACGAAGCATTTACCACGAATATGTTGTGGTAAAGGCACGCGTGTTGTAATGGATGGCAATGGTCATAGGTTAGAAACTCAGGGCCAAGCAGGGGACTGCGGTGGGGGCGGCTTTAGGGATCAGGACCAAGAAAAGGGGCAGCCCTATGGTTTAGGGCTGGCAGGGAGCTGTGGTAGGGGGCGGTTTTACGGCTGGGGCTAAGGGAAGGGTTACGGAAAACAGGGTCAGGCGGGGGACTGCGACAGGGGTGGCGCGTTTAGGACTTAGGCCCAAGGAAGGGGACATACTTAGGGTTCAGGGCTGGGCAGGGGGCGGGTTTAGGGTTCAAAGACCGATACAGGCATACCACGCAGTGTTCAACTCATGTCTGCTTCTCAGGACGCATCAAGCTCTGCCTTGGACCGGTGGACTTAGGGTTCAGGGATGGGCAGAGGGCTGCGGCACAGGAACGTTTTCTCCGGTTATCACCTCTCTGTCCCGTCAGAAAATGGAAGTCCGTTCACAGTGTCAATTTAGTACTGTGAACGGATCACATAGGGAGAAACAACAAAAAACTGGAATGTTCATGCCAATGCGTCACAATGGCATGCATGCCATTACCAAAGTAATGCTGTTACCACACATGCCAATTGAGCACCTATATGCCCTTACCAAGCGTGCCTTTAAAACGATATTATCATGGTAAAGGCATGCGTGGTACAGGCATATATTTTGTAAACATTATTGTACAAAATGCATGTGTGGTAATGACACATGTGTTGTACAGGCAGCGATGTAAAGGCATGCGTGGTAATTGCATTTATTTATTTATTTATGGAGCAAGAACATGGAGCAAGAACAGGAGACAAATGGTAATGTATTAAACATCCATGCCTGGCTTCTGGATTTGTGTTTTGTCATGGTTTTTGTAAAACTTTATTTTCGGGGGGCTCCTTGGCATTCACCAATATAAATGATAAACAACAGCTCCTGACAGAAATATATTTTTGGCTTCACAAAGCACCATTTGTCATAGCAGTCATTGAGACTGAAGTGAGGTACTTTGGGTGCATGCGTTCTTTGTGAAAGAGCAGAATGTTGTCACTCACAGTGAAGTTAGGCGGTAGCTAGAGTGGGCTAACCCGTTTACTTATTCGTGTGAATTAATGGAAAAACCAAAACTGAGAAACCATGTTTAAGGAAGCCAAATCATGGAAAAAAAAGTGTTAAGGAAAGACAATTTTAAGGATATACAAATAAATTCAAAATTAAAAGAAACATTTTAAAGGAAAGATAATTTTAAGGAAAAATCCAAAACTGCATTTAACTTTGTTGGAGTTTAGAGCTAGAGAGAGTTTTTAGGATTCAGGGATGGGTAATCTTTATGGGTGATTTTTAGGGTTCAGGAATGGGTGGAGTTCGGCACACAAAGAGATTTTTAGGGTTCAGGGATGGGTGTTGTTTCCAGGAGGTGTTCTTTTTAGGTATGAATCTGCAGAGATTTGGGGAGTTGAGGGGTTTTTAGGGTTTACGGATGTGTGGAGCTTAGGGATGTGTTGTATTTTTAGGGTTCAGGAATAGGTCTAGTGTAGTAATGAGGTGTTTTAGGGTTCAGTTTTGGATTAATGATAGGAGTGGTGAAGAGCTTTTAGGGTCCAGGATTGGGTGGAGTTTAGAGTGGTGAGGGATTTTAAGGATTCAGAGATGGGTGGAGTTCAGTTATGGAAAGGGGCTTTTATGGTTCATGGATGGGCAGAGTTAGGGGTGGTGATGAGTTTTTAGGGGTCATGGTCAGGTGGTCTTTAAGGGTGGCGAGGGTTTTTTTTTAGGGTTCAGGGAGGATTTGAGTTTTGCAATGGCGGTTTTAAGGGGTCAGGGGCATATGAGGTTAGGCATAGAAAGAAGTGGAGTTTAAGGGTAATGAGGGTTTTTTTTTTTTTGTGTCCTCATATATGCCACCAGATTTCGTATGCTCTAGATGGGTCTCGCTGTTGCCACTTATACTGACATTTACGAGTCCGCCCTGGAGACAGTATCATGGCAAACAGGGATGTCCCAGAGGTAGGTTGTTTTCCTTATCCTACTCCCCCTAGCCGATGATGGAAGGCTTTAAGCCAGGGGGAGGACAGGACCGACACAACCTCTGGCATAATCATCGGACCATTTACTTGTTTAACCAGACCTCAAAATTAGACTAGACATTCTCAGTATTCTCGTTGCGTCCGACCATGTCCATCTTACATACTTCCATTATATATTTTAAACATTCTGCAAATCTGGGGGGAACTGTTGACTTCCACTCCATGCAAATTTGTCTCCTAGCAATAACTACTACTTAAAAAATAAACTGAGTATCCAAACTATTAATGTTATAGTCTTTCAGTAAACCGAAAAATACAAGTCTAGGTGAACATATAATGGTTGTTGACAATATCTCACCTAAAAAATCTACTATCGCTCTCCAATAGTCCTCAATTTCCGGACACTCTAAAAAGATATGGACATCATCTGCTGCAATGTAGTTACATCGGGGACAGTAATAATTATTTTGTGTTATCTTGTGCAGTTTGGCCGGGGTCCAATATACTCTATAAACTGTGAATAAATGATTGCGTCTTAAATTAGCTGGTTTGATTAACCTCAGGGAAAGGGAAAAGGAATCTGACCATATTTTACTACCTTCTTCAGGAAGTTCAGCTATACTGTTTTCCCATAAATTTATCACCTCAGAGTGTAGTTTGTTCTCTTCATCTTTTATTATCAACTTATACCAAAACGATACTTCTTTTATCCATTTCCCCCCTCTACAAACTGCATCAAGAGTGTCTGGATCTTTTTCCCGCTGCAGATTCTGACTTGACCACCAAGCAGATAGTTGGTAATATTTAAACCTAGTCAGGTGTCCATTAGTGAGTTGTGTTAAAGAGTTCCAATCCATTAGGCCTGAATCTGCCCATAGATCTCCCCACTTTTGTATTCCAGCTATTTTCAGGGGTTGTGAGAGCTGATCTTGGAGACATAGGGGCGTTCCCGGGGAATCCCAGATTGGGGTGTATGTATGATAATAAGGAATATTAAAAACCTTCCGAATAAACCCCCCGTTTTTAAGTGCAGTCTGAAGTATCTTAAGACAAATTTTTAAAAAAAAATTCTGGTCTCCGAACTTGAATAAAAAATAATCGTGGTCATAAGGTAAATCGTATAATAAAGCCTGAAAAAAGCGGCCCTGTGATGATGCGTCTAACGTGTTCGCAAGTAGCCTGAAGTTTTTAAAGTGAAAGGCATGACAATATGATAGTAAGTCTGGAAGGGCTAAACCTCCAATTTTTAAACCCCTTCTCAATTTTTCCATGCTATCCTGGATGACTTACAAGCCCATATAAATGAACCAATCTTACCCTGGAGAATATTAATATCTTTCGAAGAAAATGATAAAGGGATACAATTATATAAAAAAGTCAATTTGGGAAGGATAGTCATTTTGATGAGGTTAACTCGGCCATAGATATTTAGTGGCAGATCCCCCCATCTTGTTAAAGTTTTATTAATGTCTTTGACCACCGTCTGCCAACTGAGTAATGGTATGTTCTTTAGTGCTTGAGTTAAATAGATTCCCAAGTATCGCATTTTTTGTTTCACGCCCTGTATATGTATGTTGTTATTCCAACCCATTATCTCTGTTTTCTCCCTGTTAATCTGGTAGCCTGATAATTTTCCGAATTCTTCTGATAGATAAAATAGCCTGGGTATTGCTACTGAGTGATTAGAGGTGTACAAGAGGAGGTCATCTGCATACAGGGCAGTTTTTAATAACATATTGCCAAGCTTAAAAGGTTGAATTGTATTGTCGTCTCTAATTCCGCAAACAAAAGGCTCCATGTAGACATCAAACAGAAGAGGGGATAAAGGGCAACCCTGTCTGGTACCTCGAGATACGTCAAACCAATCAGATAACATTCCATTTACCAAAACTATTGCCTTCGGGTTATGATACAATGATTTGACAGCCTTAATAAAAGTTAGGGGGAACCCAAATGCCGACATTGTAGCCCATAAATACTTCCAGTTGACCTGATCAAAGGCCTTAGCCGCATCTATCGCAACCAAGGCCAAGGGAAGGTCTTTGTCGTTAGCATAATCAATAGCCCCTATCACTTGGAATGTTAATTCGTTTAGCTGTCTCCCTGGAATAAAACCTCTTTGATCAGGGTGGATTATAGATTTTATAATCTTCGATAATCTGGTAGCTAAGATTCCGGAGTAAATTTTCATATCTGTATTTAAAAGTGAAATTGGTCTGTACGACTCTATTCTCTTTGGGTCTTTATTAGGTTTTACTATGAGCGTTATAGTGGCTTCGGCCCAAGAAGGGGGGACAGAGTAGCCGTGAATTAATAAAAGGTTAAAAAGTGCCCTGAGTGTAGGTAATAGCTGATCTTTATTGTCCATGTAGATCTCAATGGGCAACCCATCTGAACCTGCAGCTTTTCCCCGTTTCATTTTCTTTAGTTGGTTTAGTATTTCCCCTTCTGTTATCTCACTTTCCAGGTATGTTTTATCCAGTTCTGACATTTGAGGTAGATTTTTCGATATCAACCAAGTTTCTATATCATCCCCATTGGGGTCTTTATCTTCCGTGTAGAGGCTTCTCATGAAGCACCTTGCTTCCTCTCTAATCTCGGCATCTGCCTCTATCAGGTCTCTAGTCTGTCTTTGTAGTAAGGCTTTAATATTGTTCCTCGTTCTCTCTTCTCTAGATTTCCAGGCTAGGAGGGCTCCACATTTTTCTCCATATTCGAAATTCTTTAATCTGCTGGTGTCCCACTTTTCTTTAAGAATTTTCTCATCCCAGACTTTAAGCAGAAGTTGTAGCTCAGTGAGTTCCTTCTCTATCAAATGAACTCTCTTGGAGTTGGTTAAAATTGCATTTTGTAACTCGAGATCCTTTCTTGTTATTGCCGCCAGGTCCTCCTTTCTTTTTACTTTCATACTCTTTCTCTCATAAATCATTAAAGAGCCTAAAACTCCTCTCAGAAAGGCTTTATAGGCCTCCCACACTACCTGGGGGGTGGAGGTGCCTGAGTTTATTATAAAACATTCTGCAGTTTTATCTTTAACTTCTATTTTTACTTGGTCATCTAATAAGATTGATCTCTCCAGGGTCCATCTTATTTTTAAAGGACTTAAATTCAATACGATTACCATTTCCAGTACTGCATGATCTGACATCCCTATCGGTGTGAAGGAAAGGTAATTGATATCTGTGAGGAAATGCTGATCCACTAAGAGGTGGTCAATCCTAGAATAATTCTTATATTTCTTACTGTAGAAAGTAAACCCTAGTAAGGTTCTGTATTTTTTCCTCCATACATCTAGAAGACTGAAGTCCTTCATTATAGCGTCTAAGATAGCGAGTGATTTTGAGGAAGCGTGATATTTAGCTTTAGAGGTTCTATCTAGCTTCTGGTCAAAGACCAGGTTAAAATCGCCTCCCAAAATTACCGGGCCAGTTGACCCTAATAATGCTGTCGCTAGCTTAGATAGTGGGCCCGGGTTATCATCATTTGGACCATAGTACACAGCCAGTGTATTGTAGTGTAGCTCCTATTTTCCCAATAGGCTCTGCGCATTGGAATAATACCTACAGCAGTAAAGGCCTAGACCAGACGTTAACTAGGTCTACTACTGTCGATACTAGACTTAATTTTTGGGTTTGCCAGCGTAGCTCAGAGTTCGCTAGAAACTTTCTCGAATGTTCAAGGAGGAATTAACTTCCCTGATTAGACAAGAAGGGATTTAGTTTCTGACAACCATAGAACATGACAACTTTGCTCTCCCCTAATCAAGAGTCAATCTCGAGAGTCGTGTGAGCACAAGGCAATTATTTTACTCAGTCAGTACGTGCATTCTTAGTCTCATCAGAATGTAGAGAAAAGGAAGAGACGGGCGTGTTCAATAAAAAGATGTTATTTATTGATCAGTCTCTTTTCTCATACATGAGAAATGGATCGATATTATTGCAATACTTATAGTTAAGTAAAGTGCATACATTAAAAGCAATAGTATAAAATAATACTGTAAAAACATTGATATGGTTTCTGAGCCATATGATGTTTTAAAATGATTAAAATATATTTACATACACATATACATTTGACTAAACGTACTCAACTGGTGTTTCTAAATACGCCTACCCCGTGTACCTGACCTAAGTCTAATGCGTGGGCGGGAATAGAAAGTTACAGTTTAAGTTAAGTTTGTTTTTGCCAAGTGAATAACTAAAGAATTCTCTGTGAGGGGTTATTCAGTTCTGTACCTGGAATTTAGGATGAATGAGGGATGGTATCTCTTTCTCTGCTCTCGATATTCCAGGCTGCCTGCGAGGGCTACCCGGAAGCGCCGGTGCTGGGTCTCTCGGCTTGAGATAGCAGCGCGTCTCTCAGCGCGTCAGGAAGGCGGGGCTGCGTCAGCGGGGTCTGCTTCTGCTCTCGGCTTCGGCAAGTATGGCTGCTCCGTCTTGTCACCACGCGTGTGTTTGCATAGGGCAAGATCGGCAATATTTATACCTTAAAGGTGCCGAGATTGACGTAAGGATGGACATAGATACGTCAATAAAGATGTCATACGACTTGCTCGTTAGCACATTCTTTACTAAAGTTCTCGGTGAAATCAAAACAATGGCCGCAGGGTTTTTCCCAGGTTGTCATAGGTTTGATTTGTTATGAGAACGTCGTATGCCTTATCAGGGGCTGGAGGAATGTCGCTTGTCTAATTAGATCTCAAGCGTTATGACCTAATCAGATAACACGTTCCTGTGCCGTAGTGTGACTGCGTCAGATAACGGTATCTGCATCATGGGGGCTTGTCTTGCCTCATGGGCTGACTGTTAGTTAACTTGATAGTTAGTTTAACCAGAATAGGGTCAGGAATAGGGGGATCGATTCAGAACCTATAGGAATACACGACACCCACTCCACGCTAACTATGGTCATATTTACTAATCTATGCATAGTATAACATAGTACAACATACTATAGAGAATAGTGTATACCTTACCACCCCAAAATACATAAATGCATTTTGAAATTTTCAAATATACTGAAAAATTGCAGTCATATATATTGTATGCACTTAAGCTATGAATTAAATGCAAAAGTAAACACGCATTTGTATGCATTATTGCTAATTTGGTATTTGAGAAATACACATGAAAAAGGCTCTTAATATGGCTATACAGAAAGAAAGTTCGAGACCATTTCATCACATAATAAAATGTTTGTGAACATACCAGCGGGCAGCTAAGTATCTAAAAATAGAAATCTTAGTTCTCTAGGAATAGTTTCTTACTTTAAGCAGAAGATCAGTGTCCCTGAAAAAATATGGGAAAATATTTTAGGGGGTTGCTGAAAAATTGCTGTCCGTGAACTGGATTGTAATTGTTCATGTGACTTTATTTTTAAAGTTGAAGGCCGAATTCAGGGAACGCCGTGTGCGAGTTTACTCAAAAGTCTCTATTTCTGTTCTGGAGAGAACATCATATCATTCAGGCTTTCGAAAAAACTGTCAACAGCTTCATGGGAAAGTTCCTCTAAGTCGGAAATAGGTGTAACCATGCATTCGTGCGCATGATTGTCTCCATTGACATTCTGATTTGCATCACTGACAGAAGGTCGTACCTGTTCGATGCTGCTTTCATCTTGAACTTCACCACTCTTCAATCGTAGTGGTGAAGATTCCAGGAATGCCGTCATCAGGATTGGCAGCCTTTGAGGGCAGCACAAAGCGTGAACCTTGGTAGGAACCAACAGTGTATCTGCATCCACTGGCGCATCCGATTGTAGCGTCAGACAGGTGTCTAACACGCATTCTTCTCCGCATAGCAGACACCTTAGTACAGGTAAAACACACCTTTGCCACATTGGTCAAAATGATAGAAACCAAGTCATGTTCAGGTCTCTAAGCCGGGAGAGTCCCAGGATTTTTGATATCCGGTCCCGGTATCCAATGGCTAGGATCGTATCTCCCATTGTCGCGAGAGTTTGATCTGTGACATGGGTTGCCATAACGAAAAATAAGGACTAAGAATAGAATTCCTGCAATTAGTCCCAGGATCAGGGGAAGTCCGCCAAAAATCGAATGGACGAAATCTGGAAAAATACCCAGTATGGCTTTGAATGGTGTTAATGCCATCGAAAATACTGTCTTAAATACCCCTGAGATCCCATTGGTATCAGAAATATTTAAGATTTCGCTCAGGATTTCCGCGAAATGTACGGGGGAATTAGTTGATAATAATGTATGTATCTCTGCAGTCGTCCTTGCGACTTGTAGATCATACGTTTCTTTTGATGACGTGAGCCTTGTAGGCGTCTGTAGAAGCACTGTTTTCATTCTGCTTAAAGTATCTATTCGAATAGAAGTAATTTTCAAATTGGGCCATGCCCTTGCCTCCCTGTCTGGAAAGGAGCTGGGGAACAAAGAACGTCCACAGCACTTGACCTTCGCTGTCGTAGTGACTAGATAAGGAGTCCCGGGCATAAGACTACAACATCTGCGGTCTACAATAAGAATGTAACTCCCATTATAGAGTCTTTGAAAGAATGGTTCTATTTCAGTTGCAGGTGCGCCTTGCTGGTGACATGAAAGGTTGTATGAATTCCCTTCACAGGCTCCATGCAAACTAATACCGTTACACAGAAGCGTGCCGCTTAGTGACATAGCACAATTGTTGCCACTAAGAAACACTTTCTGTCCTTTATTACTGACACATGCATGTGAATAGGGTAGGTTCCAAGTTGTTTTAAGGTACCCTTTACCCAATTTCTCGTACATGCCAGCCTGTATATATTTTTGGCAGTATTGAAACCTGAAGGTTGAGATTGGAATATTTATGATTCCGTGTATTATCCATTCACTGACAGGTCGTTCTGACATTGTCATTGGTAATCTTTCTAGTTTTTCAATGCTCAAGATTGTATAATCAGCACCCTTTTGCGCCATACCGATTTGTCTATCAGTAAGGTTAAAGATTTGGAATAGTGACGTTGTGTTGATTAAACGCCAAGGCACATAGCCTGAACGCAGATTTTGTAACGTCCAGCCAAGCTGTACAATAGAACGCAATTGTGACTGACCATGTTGTAATAACAGTAAGTCTTGCGATAATATATCGATTGCTGAAGACACAATGCTGTCCAATGAAAAAATTCTGGAGGACAGAGTCATTAACCCATTGTCCACTACAGAAAGTGATTTTTCCAAATTGATACGGTCAATTTCCCGTATTCTTTCTGCTGTTTCAATTTGAGTAACCTTCCAGGCCTCATTGTATGCTGCATATACAGAGGCTGCTATGAAACGCTTTTGACGCTGTTTGCGTGGTCCCAGAATGAAATCACGCAAGTCAGCACCATCAGTAAGTAAAGTTAGGTGTTGCTTAATTTCAGGCAGTGTGGAAGTTTGAAGCCATTGAAGGCATAATTTGCCCACACTGTAGGTTGTTATTATCCCTGGGTGATGTCTTTGGGGATATCTTGGGTCTGGCCTGGTCATTCTGAACCCCTGTGTTTTATTCAGGAATCTGTCTTGACAGTTATTTGTATCTGTGGGCCAGATCAACCATTGTTTCCAATCAGGATGTGTTCTGTTTTGGTTTAATATATGGTTTACGTCTATCTCTTCATCTGTATCAGAGCTATTGCTAAACATTGTTGGCTTTGGAATAGACGGTTTATTTAAATCTTTGATTTTGGCTAAGCCAAGACAGGTGGTTTGTTGAACAGTGTCATTTAAAAATATCATTTGTTCTGGGATCATGCAGGCTCTAAACAAAGCTTCTATACCCTGTACTTGCCATTCTTTTGTACCCCAAACACTTTTTAAATCAACATTTTTGTCCCAATAATCAAAATCCAAAAGTATTCATTTGTTCAAAGAATGAGTCTGAATAAATCAATTTTGTGTTGGTTATCATGGTTTTCATCCCTGTCTTGTTTGACAATTTAAAATAAAATGTTTCAGCATTACTTGTGTTAAAACCTGAAAAATATGAATATTTGTCATATACGGTTCTAGAGCTCCCTTTTGGAGGTGTAGCACAATGTTCCCATTGATTATAATTTAAAACATTTCTAGGTTGTGCAGATTTATGTAAAAAATGGTTACCATAATGGTTATAGCAATACATACTATCATAATTTGTAGAACCTCGCAAATAATCATGTTTTGTAAATTTAGCAGACATTACTAAGTCAGACATCATGTTGTTAATGCTTTCGAAGTCCCAATCATCAGCAAATGAGTTTGGTTTTGCAAAATCACTCAAGGAGATCTTGATTTGGTGTGGATATTTCAGGATCTCGACCGGACCATAAATTTCATAGTCAGTGTTATCCCAGGCTACCCCACCAGGTATCGGATTGGCTGTGAAGTTGGCTGGAGAAAGTTCTCTTTTCTCGACGTGTGAAGATGTGTGTGGTTTGAGGATCAAGTTGATGTTCTGACTTGCTGTGTCCATTTTAGCATATTTTCCCTCAATGAAGCGTCCCAAAGTAAATACCATGATGAGCCAAAGTATGAGGATAAATGCACCAAAACCCACCCAAAATTCAATCCATGGAGAAATCAGATATGTTTCTTTCAGTTGTTTCAAAAGTTCCTTCGCTTTGTCTTTAAAGGATTTTGATGATGGCTGTGTCTTTGATTCACTGAAGCCGTCAGAGGAATCATCGAAGTTGATGAAGTAACCGGATGCAGTTCTGTCAATTGTTCCAATTGGTTCAGGATTTTTGTTTTTTGCATTTTCACTTGGTACTTCAGTATAGATTGGTGTGTCTCTGCTAAATGTCTTTATTTGGGTTTTCAGAGGTCTGAGTTCTATTGCATTGTTGCATAGTCCTTCTTGTTCTTCTGCAGGCGTTTCGAATGTGATGAGCCTTTTTGATAGGACCTCTGTACTGGTAGCAAACCTTGGTGTTCTGCTACTTATAGGGAGTCCACTTGGCCTACCGTTTGTTATCGGCCACATGTTGTGGTTTAACCAGGTCGATGGATACAACTCGGTTCTCCTTTTTTCCAGCAAGTGGCGGTAGTACAACTGATCTTGTCCCGTTGACAGACAAGACAGGAACTGCTTTTCTGTAGGAAGGCCCAAATTCCTTCTTTACCGCGATCTTCTCCCTGACTAGATCCCCGACTTTTGGAATCCAGACAGGTCTTGCTGGGACAGGTGGTGATTCTTCAGTGGTTGTTGGCTGTTGTTTCAACTGTATGTTGCTCAGGTCTTTTCTTGTTTTGTTTAAGTCCTGCAAAATAGCCAAACGGTCTTTGACATCAAAGGTTTTTTCTTTCACCACTGAAGTCTGACTATCAAGGTCAGAGATCATCATCCTAGTCCCAAATAATAATTCGTACGGACTGAATCCCTTCAGAGAATTTCTTGGCAAGTTATTTAGACTACGTTGGACACTTATTAGATGTTTGACCCACCCAGCTCCCGAACCTAATATCCTTTCCATTATAGATTGCTTTCTGCCTTGGTTTTTTCTTTACACCATCCCGTACCCTCAGGAAGGAAGTGAGAAGATTCCCGCTGGACTGTGCTCATTTGGCCATGTTTCCCCCCAGGCTGGTATGCCTGAGTGAAAACAATGGTCAAACGTAACATGCTCTTAGCGTATATGCCATTTAGACTCGCAAATCTTGTATAATAGTCCGGACGTCAGCCGAGTGCTGGTGATCTACATTATAAGTGGAAACTAGCCTGTATATGTTAATCGCAAGCCATTCTTTTTGCTGGTAATATTATCTGCCTTGATACGACGAGGTATTAAACTGCTTCTCTCCCCACTGCGATCTCTGTTGCAGTTTGGGCAGTTTTTTACAAACATGGTGTAGTGCAGGCTCATGCCTGGCCACCAGTACCGTGATTGTAATTCTTCCAGAGAATCTTTTAATTTAAGGTGTCTGAGACCCTCGCCCATGTGTGCGTCTGCGATTAACAAGTTTCTCCTGTCCATGTTTGGAATCACTCTATCCCCCACTCCAGGGATTCGAGCAAAAGGGACGGAGTTTGCATCGATTATGTATGTATAATTGAGTGGATAGTTGATCGGTAGTGCTGAGCAGTCGCCTTTTGATGACGTTTTCACCGCCAGCAATGTTTCACCGTCAATGTATTTTAATGTACGCTTTTTTCGAACTACGGGAGCCGATTTAGTGGCTGCCGCTGCGGCTGTTTCAGCCAATGAATTCCCTACAACGTGAACGCCATCACGCTGATGACTCAGTGAGTGAGTCACGTGAGTCTTTGGTAGTTCTTTTTGTAAAAGAGCTATTTGTTCCCAGAGCAGTTTCTGCTTTATTGGTGCATCTGTGTCATCTTTGTAACCGTTTTGAATCCATGTCTGCAAATCCTTGTTGTATGATTTGACGCAGTAATATGAATCTGACACTATAAGTGTCGGGAATTCG
Organism: Lissotriton helveticus; assembly: GCF_964261635.1. Taxonomy (NCBI): domain Eukaryota; kingdom Metazoa; phylum Chordata; class Amphibia; order Caudata; family Salamandridae; genus Lissotriton; species Lissotriton helveticus. The sequence goes on along the minus strand of NC_136073.1, from coordinate 597,927,716 downwards.
CGATCCGCATTATCTAGCGCCATTTTCAATGCTATTATTTCAGTTTGCTTTTCTGAATTAGTTTCTACCGAGTGTGATTTTGTTAATAGAGGTCTCAGTTTACCTCCGCGCCACACTTCTTTTGTAATCTCACATGTGGGGTTGTATGCTTGTTCTCCCCAAACGGAGGGTTGAGCATGTCCGTCTGTATAGATTACACAGGCGTAATGTCGTAGAGGCAGAATGTCGATTGGCAGAGGATATGTTTTTTTATATTCTAGATTTTCCATTTCTTCTAGTTCTGGATCAAAGAAGTAGTATACTTTGTCCGTTGTGATTGAATTTACCCATTGTAACCATTCTGGATCCAATGTTGTTAATGGTAAATTACACGGTGTCGTTAATGCCTCAAAGGCTGATTCAGCTGTTCTGACTGTGATATGTCTACCGTCAGCTATGTCTTTTTCTCTAGCTATTGTGGTTTGAACTGCATGAACAATTTTTTCTTTGTTGCTGAATCTTTGTTCAGCTTTTGTGTACAAGTGTGATTTGAATGCAATTGGTACCTTTTCTCCCTCATTAGAGGTCAGGTATGTGAATCCGCATCTCCCTGGGATGACTCGAATCACAAGATTGCGTGTGTTATCACGTGTTTCTAATTTTGTTTTAATTAGCATGTCTGTTTGTAAGGATCTCAAAATTTCTGTGTGTGTTTGAGTCCAACTGGATCTTTTAAAGTCTGGTTTAATTAGATCATAAAGGGGTTTGACCCTTTCTGCGTAATTTGCAATGTATGTTCTTCCGAAATTTAGGAAGCCTAGAATCGACTGTAAGTTTTTTAGTGTTCTAGGTGCTTGGAGTACGGCACATTTCTCTAGAAAATTGTCTGCCAGGCTTTTGCCTTCACTTGATAACTCATATCCTAAGAATAGGACCGTCAGATGGGCAATTCTGGACTTTTTATAGTTGAATTTGTAACCCTCTGCAGCGGAACCAAGTATTATGGTGTTCACTCTTTTCAAGTGAGTCTCCAAGTCATCATCTGTTAAGTAAATGTCATCGACATAAGATAATGCTTCATCATCATATAGTTGTAGTAATTCTGTTACTCTCGCTGAGAATACCCCCGGGCTGTTCTTGTACCCCTGGGCTAACCGACAGAATTGTTTTTGAGTGCCATTTACTGAGAATGCAGTAAAATATCTGCTCTCTGGTGCTATGTTTTGACAAAAGAATCCATTGGAGATGTCCAAGGTTGTTTTGTATTTTTTGCGCACTATGTTATTCATTAGTGCAGCACTGTGTGAGTTTTGCACTGCAAAAGTTTTGCAACATGTGTTAAGGTGTCGGTAATCCAAAACTAGACGATATGAATTGTCTGGTTTGGAGACCGGAAACAAAGGATTGTTCATTTGCGAGGTGCAAGTTTCAATCACCCCCTGGTATTCTAGCTGATCTAGTATTTCATTTACCTGTTTTTTAGCTTCTTGCTTAATTGGGTACTGCCTTTGTGCAGTTGGTTGTGATTTTAACTGGATTTTGTGAGGAGGAGAATCCTCATCCCATCCTACATGATTTTTATATAAAGCAGGTGCTAAGGCCACTGCCCACTTTCTAGCAAGTGTATATTTTTTATGAATCGGGATTTGATTCGAGAAGGCAGGCATAATTACTTGTTCGCCATGAGGGCACTCCCTGACAAACTCAGGTGGCCAGTCTTTTTCAGCTAGGAGGATGTCATAGCCCTTGGAGAGATTATCCCAAAATAGTCCCCTTATTTTCCTAGTCTTATCTCCCTCTATATGTAATGTTATCTCGTATATCTTGTGGGGTTTGCTAACTCTGGTGTCTGCAGTTTCCACTTGAAGATATTCATTCGTGTCCACTGTCTCCAGATGATTCATAAGGACTTTGCGAGCTATGCTCACCTCTGCTGCGCTGTCTAGCATTATCTGAGCCCACTCTCCGTTTTTCAGTTGTGTCCTCAGTATTCTCGGCATTGTTAACTACCTTGATACTGGCTACCTTCTTTTTTGGAAATTGTAATTTCTTTTTTAGCTGAGCAGGTTCCTTGTCTTTGGACTTGGCGTGCTCCTCTGATCGTCCTCTTCTTTCCGATTTCTGCGAGGAAGTCTGAAAAGATTGAGAGGGACGTGTATCAATGTCTTGATATCTATCAGGTTTTTTAATATTATCCCTATTTCTAAGGTTATATCTATTCCCAGAGGGGTCACCCTGCCTTTGGTTTGGAGATTTCTCTCTTCGCCTGGGAGACCTCCCTCGGGACTGGAATTTCTTTTCTTTAGGATTGGATTGTTTGTTTCCATCCCAGTTCTTTTTTGGTGAATTATTATTAAAAAATATTTTTTCTGGACTTGTAGTCAGTTGCGGTTTTACTGGTATTCCACCTAGACTATCTCTGCCTAGTTCTTCATAGGATTTTTCTATGATTCTGGCAATTTCAGCTGGTTGGTCTGCTATATCTGTCTCTTTTAACCTCTGGCGGATCGCCACGTTTGCTGCTTCACCTTTTATGTTGGCTAATAATATAGCCGAGACCTGCTTGAAGTCTTTTAGTAATTTCATACCAAGAGTTAAAGCAGGTTCTGGACCGTATTCATCTTGAATTTGTTTTAGCACATCTGGTATTACCGAAATGGATGGAACACCGTGCGTTTTTGTGTAGATGGAAGCAAAGACTGTACCCCAAGTGTCACAGTCCTCAATGTGTGGTGCGATTCCCATTGGGAGACATATAGTCAGAATCCTGTGTTTTTCTAATGGGGTGGTGTCAGGAAACACCGCCTCTATTTGGGTAATTTTCTGTGCCAACCAGAATGGTATTTGTTCCCGTTTAGCCGGAACCTTACCTAGGCAGGATTGGATGTTCTGTGGTGTGATTTTATTTGTGTTCCCCTGGTGAGGGGTCAGCTGTGGAAGTTTAATCGCTGGCTGAATTGTTGAAGTCCGCATTACATACTGAACTAATTGTCTATGAATTTTTAGTAGTTGTTTTAGCTGTATTAACAGCTCTGCTGCAGGCATTCTTTCGATGTCTGGATGTGGTGTGTATCCGGCTAAGACCGGCCACGTTGCTCTTGATCTTCCTAAAGGACCGAGCCTTGTAATGTGATTGTTATGTATTAGGGCGCCATCAAATAAGAGCAAATGCTCTTGGAATTTGAGTGGTACTTCCACCTCCTCGAAAGGAGTGTACTCATTAGGAGGTTCCTCTACTTTGTAATAGTGGAAGTACTTTGTTACAGCATTAGCTGCTGGAAAATGTATCCATGAATAATATACCTCTGTCTGCCGATATTCGTGTGCCTCAATTACGAATATGACTGTGCCACCTCTAGGTGTCAGTCCATTTTCTATAAGTTTTAAGGTTATAGATCTCCTTTTAATGACCGGAATGAGTGTTATATTCGGGTCTGCTGCTTGCATGGTAGCATCAGCATCTGCGAGTTCAGTTGCTAATCTAACTGCCTCTCTTTCATCATCACTTTCAGTCATTTTACTGATCGGATGGTATTATAGCTGTTTGCAGATCAGGTTTCTTTATGGAAACAGAGATTAGATGCACAATATTTTGGAACAGTGTATCCTTCAACGTTGACTATACCAAGAACCATACATAGGAGTTCCCTCCTGCGAGGTTTTGGAGGATATAACCTTTCACCCACTCCAGACGTCTTTGGAGTATAATGGAAAAAAGGGGTCTGAGTGAGAAAGCACGACTGAGTTACTCTAAATGTCTTACGTTAGTTTTATCGCCCTTTCCAAACACGTTGGGCGCCATGTAGTGTAGCTCCTATTTTCCCAATAGGCTCTGCGCATTGGAATAATACCTACAGCAGTAAAGGCCTAGACCAGACGTTAACTAGGTCTACTACTGTCGATACTAGACTTAATTTTTGGGTTTGCCAGCGTAGCTCAGAGTTCGCTAGAAACTTTCTCGAATGTTCAAGGAGGAATTAACTTCCCTGATTAGACAAGAAGGGATTTAGTTTCTGACAACCATAGAACATGACAACTTTGCTCTCCCCTAATCAAGAGTCAATCTCGAGAGTCGTGTGAGCACAAGGCAATTATTTTACTCAGTCAGTACGTGCATTCTTAGTCTCATCAGAATGTAGAGAAAAGGAAGAGACGGGCGTGTTCAATAAAAAGATGTTATTTATTGATCAGTCTCTTTTCTCATACATGAGAAATGGATCGATATTATTGCAATACTTATAGTTAAGTAAAGTGCATACATTAAAAGCAATAGTATAAAATAATACTGTAAAAACATTGATATGGTTTCTGAGCCATATGATGTTTTAAAATGATTAAAATATATTTACATACACATATACATTTGACTAAACGTACTCAACTGGTGTTTCTAAATACGCCTACCCCGTGTACCTGACCTAAGTCTAATGCGTGGGCGGGAATAGAAAGTTACAGTTTAAGTTAAGTTTGTTTTTGCCAAGTGAATAACTAAAGAATTCTCTGTGAGGGGTTATTCAGTTCTGTACCTGGAATTTAGGATGAATGAGGGATGGTATCTCTTTCTCTGCTCTCGATATTCCAGGCTGCCTGCGAGGGCTACCCGGAAGCGCCGGTGCTGGGTCTCTCGGCTTGAGATAGCAGCGCGTCTCTCAGCGCGTCAGGAAGGCGGGGCTGCGTCAGCGGGGTCTGCTTCTGCTCTCGGCTTCGGCAAGTATGGCTGCTCCGTCTTGTCACCACGCGTGTGTTTGCATAGGGCAAGATCGGCAATATTTATACCTTAAAGGTGCCGAGATTGACGTAAGGATGGACATAGATACGTCAATAAAGATGTCATACGACTTGCTCGTTAGCACATTCTTTACTAAAGTTCTCGGTGAAATCAAAACAATGGCCGCAGGGTTTTTCCCAGGTTGTCATAGGTTTGATTTGTTATGAGAACGTCGTATGCCTTATCAGGGGCTGGAGGAATGTCGCTTGTCTAATTAGATCTCAAGCGTTATGACCTAATCAGATAACACGTTCCTGTGCCGTAGTGTGACTGCGTCAGATAACGGTATCTGCATCATGGGGGCTTGTCTTGCCTCATGGGCTGACTGTTAGTTAACTTGATAGTTAGTTTAACCAGAATAGGGTCAGGAATAGGGGGATCGATTCAGAACCTATAGGAATACACGACAGTATACGGGATGTTTTGAATATGTATTACTGCTACCAACCATCTTCCTGATTGGTCTGTCTCGTATTTTTTCAATCTTATCCCACTATTTGCTCGAATTATGATGGAGACTCCTCTTGTGGTGCCAGATTGCCTGGAGCAAATTATTTCCTGGACCCACCTTTAGTTCTTAAAAAGAGAGCTACAAATATCTGCCTCTAGATGGGTTTCTTGTAGCATTATAAGATGAGCATCTGAGTTTTTTAAGAATTCACAAATCCTATTCTGTTTCTTTTTTTCCCCCAGGCCATTGATATTCCATGACAGGACTTTAAGCCTATATAGATTACTCATAAGCCTACTATCATCTCGTATCCATCCATAGCTATATACAAAATATATTCACCTATATATGAGGACTTTTTATTTTTTATCATTTTCCCTTTGCTCCCTCCACCCAGTGAGCACCCTCCCCCCTGAGGAACCCCCCCAACATACCAGACGATGGCTTCGCCTTTCGGAGCCCCTAGGCGGATCCCCTGACCGAATCAAATATATTATAGCGAGTGAAAAGTGTAGCGTTAACTACGTCGTGTTCCCTTTACCATGATTTAGTGTTTCAGTGCTTCGATTTATTCTTCATTTAATCCCTGAAATTTTTTTTTTTTGTTTTTGTATTATTTTTAAGAGTAGTAACAAAATCTGCCCTTTATTGATCTTCCTGATCATTTCTCATACGGCTTAAAAGATTATCAACCTCTTCAGGCTGTGAAAAACTATAGGTCTTATTCTTCCACATAATTCTGAGCAAGGCAGGAAACCTCATCTGCACGTGCGCACCCATTGACCTCAAGTCTGGCATTCTGGTGCCCAGTTCCCATTGTCTCTGTGCAGTTCTTGCTCCTATATCAGACCTGATAAGATAAGGACTGGACCGATACCGAAGGTCTATTTTCGACAGGCATCTCCCTAGAATAAGCTCCTTGACGCTAAATGTTTGAAAATTTACCAATATTTTCCTAGGTGCTTTCCTGTCTGTGCGTCTCTTATAAGGGTCTCTATGCACTCTTTGAATTTCAGCTTCCAGGTCTATATCTGGGCGGTCTTTTAAAACGCCTTCTCTCAGGAGCTTGCAAACAAATCCCTTTATATCCTCCAACTCTTCCCCCTCTGGTATTTTCAGAATCCTTAGGTTATTCCTACGTGCCTGGGTCTCCAATCTCTCAACATCCATGGCCAATGTTCTGTTTTGGGCTTTCAAGGTATCTATGTCTTTTAAGTTTCCATGTACGGTTTTGTTCAATGTTGCTACTACTGTTTCCAGTTTACCAGTGCGAAGGATAACATCATCTAACTTAGATTCCAAAAGGTCAAATCTGTCGTGTATTGTTTTTTGATTAGTCTCTGATATCTCGAATTTTGACATCATATCGCTTCTCAATGATCGAAAGAGATCCCCCAAACGATAATTCTCTAGCTCACATAGTTCTTCAGAACCTCTTCTCGTTCTCGTTCTAGTAGGAGTTGAAGCTGAGTCTGATTGATTGTCCTTATTAAGATCCTGTCTCCTGGTTCCCTCACCAACCCCCTTAGAGCTATTTTGTACAGGTTTAGCTGTTACCGACTGACTCTTTGGTCTGGTGTCCTGCTTTCCTTGCGTTTTATCGCCAGAAGGTGCTTTATTTAAATTAGCAGGAGTAGACGGCACAGGGGGTATACCTAAGTTTTTAGACTCAGGAGGGTTCGGCTGAACCTGTTGATGCTCTAAACCAGCCGATATCAGGGTCTCTACACCCCCCACTTCCTCACATATCACTCCCCCATTCAAGGGGACCAATGACCCAGCACTTTCCATGTTGCCCAAGTTCTCCAGAGACCCGAAACGATTTTTTAGAGATATAGTGCTAGTACTATCCTCCATTTGCGTGGCAGAACTCATAGCCTGATCTAAAACTTTAAAGTAAGATTTGAGTGAAGGGGTACTCTTCACCACCTGGTTATCGAGAGTAACTCCTTTAGATTTTTTTTACTAAAGTGTTTTTTTTGTTTTTCCTTTTACAGGGAGTTAATGGCATAGGTCTTTCCCTCTCTTCAAATTCCAACGCACCCTTTTCCTTTAGCTCTACCCTGGATCTCAGCTGATACCTGTTCCTTCTTATTGGGGGGGTATTTCTTTTTCTCGCTGTACTCAAGTTAATATCTACTGTGACAGGCTCGGCTGCAGCAGTTAAAGCAGCTGCTATTGGCTTCTTTGCTGACTCAACAGGTTTCACTAACGCCAGCTCCTGCACTGGTAGTATGTTTAAATGCACAAGGTTATTTTAATGAGGGGTTTTACAGTACATGACAGGGTGGATTGTACGGGTAGAAAGGGCTTTTAGAGTTCAGAGATGGGTGTAGTTTAAGGGTCAGGAATGGGTAAAGTTTAGGTGTAGTGAGATGTTTTTAGGTTTCTGGGATGGATGGAGTTTAGGGGTAGATAGGGCTTTTATGATTCATAAATAAGTGGAGCTTAGGTGTGAGAGAGCACAAGTTTGAAAAAAATGTATAAGTACGCCATATTTACAAGCACGTAGTTAGTTTAAACATGTTTTGCACACGAGTGTTTTATATCCAGGAGTGAAATATACAGAGTGGTTTATATTCAGTAGTGAAATGTATAGAATGTTAAGTAGAGTAACTATAATTATAACGGTGTGAGATTAAGGTAGAAATGTTGGAATATGTGAAAACCTCATGTTCTCATGTTAAAAGAATCATGTCCGAATTAAATGTAACTTTGAAAATCCAGTATTATGTGTAGGCCTTAGGGCAATTCACAGCAAACCTGAACGTGCTGCTAAATTAACGTGAGATAAGGTTGACATGGTTCTTCCAAAATGTACTATTGAACTTAGGGTTAAAAGTATATGCTTTATAGATGTGTTATTTTAGAAACGTATGCTAGTTAAGAATGTTTGCTGTTTAAATCAAGTTAACGTTTTAAGAGTGCAGGGACCTGCTGCATGTAAATCAAGTAGGCCAGAGGAGATAATGTCATGTCGTGTAAATCGTCATGTGCTCGTTAGAGAAGAGGTCGCGAGGTGTCCAGCACCGAGCTTTGAGAGTGTTTTATGACTAAAGATATGGTGGAGTCTGGAATTTGAGGCCCACTGCAGGATGAGCTGTATGCAGGTGCGAGGGTCCTAATCAGCTCGAATGAAAGGGACTTTGTTCAGTGGCGCCTTGCGCAGGCCTGTAGGAGTTTCCAGGAATTTCAGGGGGTATCAGCGCACTGAAGAAGAAGCCTGGGAACCAAGGTCAACTATAACGAGGGTCTTCAAGAGTACCATCATGGAGTTTACCGCGCAAAGATGTACCACGTGAGGGGCGTCCCAAGGGGCGTTCCTATCAGAAATGTGATTTGGTATTAGGGAAAGAGACCCGGGAGGAGAGCAGAGCAGATGATTTTGGGAGCCTAAGGAAGCGGATGGGTAGGCAGATAGGCTGATCAGGAGAGACCCATTATCAGAGAAGAGACAAAGAGAAGTGCGTGATCTTCTTAGGAAGTCACCACGGCTGACACCTAGAGGGTTAAGATCTTGCTAAGTAGGGATGTCACTTAGTATAGCGTAGGGACAGACTAACCTTAATTTTCTTTTCTGTAATGACTTTGAGGTTGCAACTTGTATCCATTTTGGCAACCCTGATGGTTTTCGAGCTTGTACTTATTATTCTGTTTTTCAGACTCAGACTATTCAAAAAGTTCATGTTTATAGTGATACCAATTTACCTGTTGAATCTCATTTTGAGAAGTTTGTATCTTCAGTTATCTTTGACTTTATATTAAATCTTTAAAACTTAATTTTTTCGTCAGTGGTCATTTAGAGTGGTGTAAGTTCTTAAATTGATTGACTTATTGCGAAGATTACCTTTTACTCCAAGACAGGTACCAACGATTCAGTCGACATAGTTTGGGATTTGGTAAGAAAATTAGTAACCAGTAATCCCGCGTTAGCAGTTGGTAGCAGAGTGAGGATGGTTATCTTCTTGAGGAAGGTAATCTAGAGAGGTTAGTTTACCCCAAGGCCCGAGACGCCGAGAGACGAGCAGCGGAAGAATCGTGTGCCGAAAGGTGCAGACGGTGCGAGAAAAGCAGCAGTATCGGAGAGTGAGTATAAAAAGGGTCATGCGTGAACAGATTGCGGTGTTTTGTGTTGTATTTGTATTGTAATGTCTTGCGGAGTTGAATGCCTGTAGTGTGAATGAGAGAAGGTTGTGAGCGCGCGCAACCTGGTAAGCTGGTAACCTGGTAAACGGGTGAACTGGTGAAATCTTAAGTTCAGGCCAGAGCTTAAGTGGTTTTGGGTGTATCGAACATCCAGGGTAGTTGTCGACCATAGTACGGAGGTCACGAGGTACCATTGACCGCCGTGGATCCAAGATAGGGGGAGTGTAAGAGTGAGTGTATGAGTAACGGACGCTGGTCGAAAGTTACTGCGTGTGAGTAACCTATCGGAGAAGGCGATTGTCTGGAAGTAAACGGAAAGACATTTCGCCAAGTTAAGGTGACAACTACAGAAAGACTGTGGGCGTACAGTCAAGAAAGGTGATCGCTTGGACGGAAGTAATCATTTTTCAGAGTATGAATGGGATGCGTGCATGACCGAGGAGACGAGCTGAGAAAGGAGGGGAACTGCTGCGAAGGGGGACGGGTGACGTCGGCTAGAGCCGCGCTCTGATTGAGCGGTTGGTGTGACGTTAGCTAGAGCCGCGCTCTGGTTGGGCGGCTAGCGTGACGTCGGAGGAAAGTCGCGTACGGATAGGCCAGTTAGTGAGAACGGGGCGGAGATTGGTGGAATATCATCAGGAAGTAAACGAACGCGGAGAAAAGAGAAATCATGAAGTGTTTTAAGTGTTTGAAAGGGATTTTTAAACGTAAACGAAGTGAACATTATTACGGGGAGGAGGCTCCCCCAGAGGGTACGCCAGCTCATTATATGGCAACGAATGTTGGGCTGCATACGATATTGTGGATTGGGGCTTGGAATAAGCTTACGGAAGGGAATGAGGAAATGCAGTTCCCGAGGTACGGGACGTTTAAATTAGAGGTGTTACATCGGCTAAAAGCAACCATGTCCTCATTGAAACCCTCGCCCAGACCAACACAGTTTGAGGCTCTTAATGCATGGATTAAGGCTGCACACGACCGAAATTTGAACAGGCGTCAACAAAGACTGACGCGATCGGTAAGGGCAGTGCGAGATTCCAAATGGGATGAGGAGGAAAAGCGTTGGAGAGTACAGACTATCGAGGTGGAGAAAATGTATCCGATGAGGGAGGTGTCAGGAGGAGGAAACCTCATGGAAGAAGACGAGGAAAGCGAGTCGGAGGACAATCTGATAAACAGATTGTTAATGGATAGACCACCTCCGAGAGTGGAGTTGATAGAAGATAGAGGGCTCGCAAGGGAAGATGGGAATGACATAGAGGGATATACACCACTCCCTATATCGGAATGGACACCTATCAAAGGCGGAGAAACACCTCCAAACAACACTGTACAGAGTGTAGTGGGAAGGTTTGTGGTGCAGAAAACGCCAACCACAGAAAGGGTTGAGTCTGTGGGATTGCCAGACGCTCTTCAAGTGCCTGTTACCATAGGACCCATAGTTTCGATCTATAATTCCGAGAGAGATAGAGGGGAACAACAAAGGCAATTGGATAGGGAGAGGATTGAGATGGAAAGGAGGAATAATGTGACAAATGCATGAAACAATTGCCAGGTTCGGTAACATGGAACACCCCATTAGACACAACTGTCGGTCCCAATTCAGAACAGGGAGGTCCGAGAGGACCAATGGATCTAAGGGGACCACGGCCAAGATCTTTTTCAGAGTTAAGAGCTGATTTGAGGGAATGGGACGGGTCCGTAGTATCTCCAAGTAACAGGACAAGAACAGAACCAGAGTGGGAAAGCAGGGGCAATGGGACAGTATCTCATTGTGGGGCCAGCGAAAGCAGTCAGGGCCGGGAAGGCCAAAGTCAAGAGAATAGAGGGGATGCATGTCCTACAAATCAGAGAGAACAACCGGAACAGAATACTAGGATTGTAGAATGTGAGGAAATGTCCCGTCTCTGGGGGAAAGGAGGAGATGAGGCGGTACGGGCTTTTCAGAATAGGTTTAGGTGCCTTCATCATACACTCGGGGAAGACGTTCAACATTGGAGAAAGGAGAACAGCGATAGGTCCCGCCACGCCTCGAATAATCAGGAATCACAGGGAAGTAGGAAAGAAAGAGGGAGTAATGGAACATCTTACCCTGCATCCCGTGAAACTAGCCCGGATGGGGAGAGAGGGGCTATGAGGCATGAAGGAGTGTTTCACCACCCACCCCGAGAAGATGGAAAAGCATGGGATCTAGAGAGATGGGAACAGGGGAGGACTCCCTATAATTCACCAATACCTAAACGTAGATCTCGGAGCTGGGATGGGAGAGATGCGGATGGAGGAGCTAAATTGAGTGTCTTGAAAGCTGAAATTAAGGCAAAAAGGCTTGATGTTACCAGTTTAAAATCAGATGTTGATGAGATAATAGATGGAACATTGCCTTTGGAAAGGATAGAATTGTATGAACAGGATGAGTTATTGTTCATGGCAAAGGATATTACTAGGAAAGCTAGAGCGTTTCATGAGAAACTGACTGATTTGGCAGATAGGTATGCCGTGGATTTATCTAGGACAAGGGCATTACAGAGTAACCACAGATTACAGTACGCAGACCAGGATCTAGATGAGAAGAGAACTACTGGATTAAAAACACACATAAGAGAGCTGGTATCAGGGATAAGAGTGTGGAGGGAACTGGATAAATGGGAAGAAAGGTGGTCGAAAAAGGGCACGGTTAGACGAAGTACAAATGTGATGACCCCAGAGGGAAGGGTAATGCATATGGAGGCATTCCCTTTGCGAGAAATATCAAATGGAAATTATGTACATGTGCCCTGGAGTAGAGGAGACTTAGCTGCATTCACCAACTCATTTCCGAAGTTGCGGGACAATCCAGTAGAGTGGTATAAGCAGGTAGAAAGGTTTGTTAAAATTTCGAAGGTATTGTGGATTGATTTGAACACGTTGTTTGACATCGTGGTCCCATCTGATCTGTGGACCCCTTGTAAGACTAGTGTTGAATGGCCAAATACTGAACCAGTGAGGGATGCTCGGACTAATGGACCGTCCGAGATTGTCATGCAAAAGTATGAAAGGGTAATAGCATGGCTGAAAGATAAGGTACCACCACAGGACATAGACTGGGTAAAAATAGACCGAACAAGACAGGAACCCAAGGAGACAGTTCACGAGTTTTATGAAAGATTATTGAAAACATTCAAGCAATACAGTGGACTGGATGTAATGGATCCCAAAGATATAGGGCAGTTTGTGTCAAAGTTTGTCTTGGGGTTGAGACCTGATATTTGTTTGATGATACAGCAACATTTAATCTGTTGGCAGAACAAACCACTAGATGAGATTTTACGATATGCGAGGTACTGCAGTGACGAGATAGATTCTAAAGCCAAGAATCTAAAGGAGAAATTGATGGTGGTGCAAATGCAGTCCGCTGGGAAGGGTGGCCAGCAGAAGCAGGGGATGGGACGAAAACCAAATGGTCAGAGCAAAGATAATGAAGAAGGGCAGAGACCTAGGATAGACTTTGCCACTTTAAAGAAAACGACAAAGTGTCATCAGTGTCACCAGGTGGGGCATTGGCGACGCGAGTGTCCCTTTAACCCTGAAAATGGAGAGCTAGAAGTAGAAGAACAGGTCCAAGAAGACCCAGTGCAAAAGGTGACAGTCCCAAGTAGTAAGGTGGCCAAAGGGGGGACTTCGGCTCCACGGGCCCAATTCCCACAGCCACCGAAGATAGCAGCTGGGGGAAAGGTCTTTAAACAAATGCCTCTGTTTATCGAGGAAGAAAAGTGTTATTACATTGACCCATTGACAGGACAACGGGTGAGCAGTGAAGAGGATTGTACCCTCGGGGCAGTCCTAGAAGTGGATCAAAGAGGGCCATTTGTTGAGGCAGAAGTGGCAGGGTGTCCCACTACGTTCTTAGTGGATACTGGGGCTACTCGTTCGACTCTGAGATCAGCGGTGGTTCCAGACTTGCCAATGTCAGGGGAAACAATTCAGGTGGTAGGAGTCGCAAATAAAAGAATGACTAGTCCCTTGACAGAACCAGTATATGTAAAAATAGGAAATCATATGAACGAACATCAGTTTGTGGTTTGTGACTCGAGTCCGGTATGTCTGTTAGGAAGGGATTTGTTATGCAAATTGAATTGCACCATATACTGCACCCCACAAGGAGTGGAGGTACAGACTACCGACGATGATGCTACCTTTAAGGTGGCCAATTCAAAATTCTGTGTAGAACTATATCCTACTCTGACTGTAGAAGATCTTCCCCAAGATTTAAGAAATGCAGTGGCGTCAGAGGTGTGGGATTTCACAGGAGAAGATATAGGATTGATTAAAGGGGTAGAACCGGTAAAAATTCTGGTAAAACCAAATGTTGAGTTTCCAAGAACGCCTCAATACAAATTGTCCCAGGAAACGATTGCGGGAATAAAGCCTGTGATCGAGTCAATGATTCAACAGGGAATACTGAAAGAAATCGTGGGCAGTCCTTGTAACTCCCCGATTATGGGTTTGCAGAAACCTAGTGGGAAGTTTAGGATAGTTCAGGATTTACGAAAGATTAACAACATAGTCGTTTCATGTTGTCCCGTGGTACCGAATCCATCAGTGATATTGTTTCAAATACCATGTCAAGCAGAATGGTTCACAGTGATAGATCTTTGTCAGGCTTTCTTTTCAATCCCATTGGATGAAGAGAGCAGGTATCTTTTTGCTTTTAAAATGGAAGATCGCGTTTTAACATGGTGTCGAATCCCACAAGGATTCACAGATAGCCCATCCATCTTTAATCAGTTGCTGAAGAAGAATCTTGAGAATCTAGTACTGCCACAGAACTCGGTTCTGGTACAGTACATAGATGACCTACTTGTTGCGTCAGAAACAGAGGAAGCTTGTAAAGTAGATTCAATTGCCTTACTGAATCATTTAGCTGAAAATGGACATAAGGTATCTCCGAGCAAGTTGCAGTATTGTTTGACAGAAGTACAGTATCTAGGGCACAGGTTAGAAAAAGGGAAACGTAAGGTGTCCCCGGAGAGGATTGAGGCGATAATGAAAATGAATGCGCCTACAACACAGAGAGAAGTTAGAATGTTCCTAGGAATGGTGGGTTACTGCCGACAGTGGATAGTTAACTTTTCACTGAAAGCAAAGCCCTTACAGAAACTGACGCACAAGGAGGTGAGTGATCCGGTACCATGGGATGAAGAATGTCTGGTGGCGTTTTTACAGCTGAGAGACGATTTATGTCGTGCTCCGGCTCTGGGAATGCCAGATTACGAAAAGTCATTTTCACTCTATTGCTGTGAGAGAGAGGGATGTGCTTTGTCAGTCTTGGCACAGACCCACGGTAATGCCCGTAGACCAGTTGCATACTTTTCGGCTACATTAGATCCAGTAGCCGCAGCGTTGCCCGGATGTCTCAAATCCGTTGCTGCAACGGGTGTCAGCATTGAAAGGAGCGAGAGTATAGTGATGGGACATCCAGTAGTGGTGTATGTACCACATTCAGTTGAATTGTTAATGACCAGGACGAAGACGCAGCATCTGACCAATAGCAGGCTCACGCGTTACGAGCAAGTTATACTTGCCGCAGAAAACGTGACTCTCAGGAGATGCTCTGTCTTGAATCCTGCTACTTTGATGCCATTACCTACGGTAATAGAAGGCGAAGGATGTGAAGACCACGATTGCCTTGATGTGACTGAACTATGCACGAAACCCAGACCAGATATTGTGGATGAGCCATTGTCTGACCCCGATGAAATTTATTTTGTTGATGGCTCATGTTTAAGAGACGATACTGGTCGGTTGAGGGCAGCTTATGCTGTTTGTACCCTTACTGGAGTTGTGGAAGCCGCTTGCCTGGAAGGAGTACATTCCGCACAGGTAGCAGAAATTATTGCCCTAACTCGTGCCTGCATAGCAGGAAATGGAAAGAGAGTCACCATCTACACGGACAGCCAATATGGTTTCGGTGTGGTTCATGATTTCGGGCAGTTGTGGTCTCAGAGGGGTTACATGACCTCTCTGGTTCGCCCATTCGAAATGGAGAATTTGTGCGATTGCTGATAGAAGCATTACAAGGTCCTGTTGACATCGCGGTAGTGAAGTGTGTAGCTCATACTAAGAATACAGATTTTGTGTCACAAGGTAATAGATATGCTGATGAAGTCGCACGCTATTGTGCGGAACAAAGTTATTCTTTCTCAAAGGTGGAAATAGAAGGTGCAGAAGAAAAGACTGAATTAAGTATGATGTTAGAAACTGTAGACACTTGGGAGGATTTAAGAATAATGCAGGAGAACGCACCTGAAACAGAGAAAAAGGCATGGGAAATAGCAGGTTGTGTGCGAAGTGAAATGGATTTTTGGGTTTCAGCAGATGGGAGAGCTGTGTTACCTGAAGAATTAGCTAATCCCATGGCGAGAGAAATACATGGTCCAGTACATCTAGGAAGGGATGCTATGATGAGAGTTTTTAGGCAGACTTGGTATTGCCCGAAATTCAGAATAGCAGCAGAATCAGTATGTAAGCGATGTGTTACTTGCCAACAGCTGAACGTAGGCAAACGAACACCAGTCACACTGAGTCACATTGGGAGGTCGGGGGGGCCTTTCAATAGAATGCAACTAGATTTCATCGAAATGCCAAGAGTCAATCGCCTTCGGTATGTGTTGGTGATTGTATGCGTATTTTCCAGATGGGTTGAAGCGTACCCTACACGTAGGTGCGATACACTCACAGTGGCTAAATTGTTGCTCAGGGAGTTGATACCGCGCTTCGGGGTGCCTGCCTCTTTGGAATCTGACAGAGGAAAACATTTTAACAGCGAAATAGTGAAGATGTTGTGCTCCACACTGAATATCGATCAAAAGCTGCATTGTAGTTATCGACCAGAAGCTTCAGGAATTGTGGAACAAGTGAATGGCACTTTGAAGAATAGATTGGCTAAAGTAGTGGCATCCACATCCTTGAGTTGGCCAGATGCTCTTCCTTTAGTGCTCATGAGCATGCGCAGCACACCTGATAGGAGGACAGGTCTCTCTCCCCACGAGATCTTGATGGGGAGGGCCATGAGACTACCTACAGTTCCAACTACTGCTCTATTGAATATTACAGATGATCTGATCTTGGATTATTGTAAAGGACTGTCTGACGCCATCCATTCTGTGTCCCTTCAGGTGCATGCGGCTGAAGTTCCAGCAGCGAGGAACCTGTGTCATGACCTGAACCCAGGGGACTGGGTCTTAGTTAAAAAACACGTCCGGAAGAACTGCCTAGATGTTCGCTGGCGTGGGCCCTTTCAGGTAATCCTGATCACGAACACCGCGGTGAAGTGCGGGGGGCTGCCAAATTGGATCCATGCATCCCATACTCGAAGAGTTCCAGCACCTCTAGAAGGAACAGCTCCCGTCCCAGACGAAAGCCCGGAAGTGGAAGAAGAGTCGCAAGAAGGGATTGAGGCAGCTGAGGGGGTGTCGGAAGAAGTTGGGAACGCAACGGATTCAGAAGAAGAGCGAAGGCAGGACGGCAGTGAGACAGAAGACGCAACTGAAGGAGAGAGCAGAAGTGAATACGACTCAGACTCAGATCCGTATCGGAGCGACCAAGAACCAAGTGGGAGGACAAGGAATAGGAGAATAAGGCTTGGAGCTGCCACTTGGCCAACTAGGAGAAGAAGGCTAAGCTTGAGGTCGGCCCAGGAAGAAACGCTTACTCCTAAATCCGAAGACTCAGATCCAGAAGAAGATATCCAGGATCAAGCCGAGGAGGGTCTTAGAAGATCAAGGAGGGTGCGAGTGCCTAGTAGAAGATACTCTACTCCCGACTGGACCTACCTCGTTGCAGATGTCTGGGAGACACAGAACAGGGAGGATCAGGGAAGTGGAACTGATCAGAACTGACCCGATCATCACAGTGCAAATAAGGTTTCTACTACCAGGAGCGGAGACCGAAAGATTGCTGACACTCAACATCGTTCATCCTGCTCTCCTGAGTGGAATAAGAAAATTGATTTTAGAGACAGTTGAGTTTCCAGTTTGCTGTTCACGATATCCAATATTGGAGGGAACTCTTCTTCGTTTGGAAATGCTTGAGCGAGTAGTAGAAATGCTAGGAGCGCTTATTGTTGTGGATTAATACCTTATTGTGAATGTCTTCAAAGGGGCGCAGAACTGGAAAGGTGAAGAAAGTGATCTTGATTAGAACGGACCCCTTTGTAATTGTGGATGTAGAACTGATAGTACCAGGAGTGGAAATTGAAAAAACGCTAACTCTCAATTTTGTCCGTCCACTTGTCTTGAGCGAAATAAGGAGAATAATCCTAGAAAAAGTTGACTTTCCATGTTGTGGTACGAACTGCCCAGAACCTGAGGGAATGATACTTCGGATGGACATTTATGAAGACGTAGTGTCACTCCTTGAGCCATACATAACTTTAGATGAAAACAAGACTTTTGAAAAGAAATTGTACACTTGTTGCAAGATAACCTAGCGCCGAGTGGAAGAAGAAAAGTGATAGGGGTTTCATTTTAGTGGATGGAGAAGGGCTAGGGTTGTCTATTTTCTACTGGACTTTGAACTGTTTTGCGGAAACAAATTGTCAAGCTTCCAAGTGTTCAAAGAAAGACATTAAGATCAGGAGGTTAGCTACAGTCGTAGATAGGCTATCTGCCAGTACTGCAAGATCCTTGATGCTGATAGAAGGGGAGATGCAATCGATTAGGGCGATGGTTCTTCAGAACCGACTTGCTTTAGATGTTCTGTTAGCAAAAGAGGGAGGAGTCTGTAAGGCCTTGAAGGTCCAGGAATGCTGTACTTACATTCCAGACAATTCAAAGCCTCTAGAGAAATATATACAAAACATCACTGCCATACACTACGAAATTGAGGACCTAGCAAAGGTAAATGTGTGGGAAAAAGTAGGTCATGGAATGGGTAAAGTTGGAAGTTGGTTTGCCAACTTAGGAAAGGGTATCGTTTGGTACATACTGAAACCCATCATCATAATTGTGATTTGTGTAATCACTTTGTGGGGATTGGTGCGTTTGTATCAATGTTATAGAGCAAATAGGTTACAGAGAGCTATGAAGAAACAGGAAGAAGAGTTGACAGCGATGCAGGACACTCAATATAAGAGTCTGAAAGCATTAGAGAGTATGAAAAGAGGTGGAACTGCCCTGTCTTCACTTTAAAAGGTTCTACATTTTTAGTGTCTTGGTGATGATGACCCCTGAAGGTCATCAAAGGGGGGACTGAGAGAGCACAAGTTTGAAAAAAATGTATAAGTACGCCATATTTACAAGCACGTAGTTAGTTTAAACATGTTTTGCACACGAGTGTTTTATATCCAGGAGTGAAATATACAGAGTGGTTTATATTCAGTAGTGAAATGTATAGAATGTTAAGTAGAGTAACTATAATTATAACGGTGTGAGATTAAGGTAGAAATGTTGGAATATGTGAAAACCTCATGTTCTCATGTTAAAAGAATCATGTCCGAATTAAATGTAACTTTGAAAATCCAGTATTATGTGTAGGCCTTAGGGCAATTCACAGCAAACCTGAACGTGCTGCTAAATTAACGTGAGATAAGGTTGACATGGTTCTTCCAAAATGTACTATTGAACTTAGGGTTAAAAGTATATGCTTTATAGATGTGTTATTTTAGAAACGTATGCTAGTTAAGAATGTTTGCTGTTTAAATCAAGTTAACGTTTTAAGAGTGCAGGGACCTGCTGCATGTAAATCAAGTAGGCCAGAGGAGATAATGTCATGTCGTGTAAATCGTCATGTGCTCGTTAGAGAAGAGGTCGCGAGGTGTCCAGCACCGAGCTTTGAGAGTGTTTTATGACTAAAGATATGGTGGAGTCTGGAATTTGAGGCCCACTGCAGGATGAGCTGTATGCAGGTGCGAGGGTCCTAATCAGCTCGAATGAAAGGGACTTTGTTCAGTGGCGCCTTGCGCAGGCCTGTAGGAGTTTCCAGGAATTTCAGGGGGTATCAGCGCACTGAAGAAGAAGCCTGGGAACCAAGGTCAACTATAACGAGGGTCTTCAAGAGTACCATCATGGAGTTTACCGCGCAAAGATGTACCACGTGAGGGGCGTCCCAAGGGGCGTTCCTATCAGAAATGTGATTTGGTATTAGGGAAAGAGACCCGGGAGGAGAGCAGAGCAGATGATTTTGGGAGCCTAAGGAAGCGGATGGGTAGGCAGATAGGCTGATCAGGAGAGACCCATTATCAGAGAAGAGACAAAGAGAAGTGCGTGATCTTCTTAGGAAGTCACCACGGCTGACACCTAGAGGGTTAAGATCTTGCTAAGTAGGGATGTCACTTAGTATAGCGTAGGGACAGACTAACCTTAATTTTCTTTTCTGTAATGACTTTGAGGTTGCAACTTGTATCCATTTTGGCAACCCTGATGGTTTTCGAGCTTGTACTTATTATTCTGTTTTTCAGACTCAGACTATTCAAAAAGTTCATGTTTATAGTGATACCAATTTACCTGTTGAATCTCATTTTGAGAAGTTTGTATCTTCAGTTATCTTTGACTTTATATTAAATCTTTAAAACGTAATTTTGGTCAGTGGTCATTTAGAGTGGTGTAAGTTCTTAAATTGATTGACTTATTGCGAAGATTACCTTTTACTCCAAGACAGGTACCAACGATTCAGTCGACATAGTTTGGGATTTGGTAAGAAAATTAGTAACCAGTAATCCCGCGTTAGCAGGTGTGTTGAGAGACATTTAGAGGGCAGGGATTGATGGTGTTTAGGGCTTATGAAGAGCCAGGGATGGATGGTATTTAGGGGTGGTCAGCGGATTAAAAGCATCCAAAGTAATTGTATGACAATGTAAAATATATATATCTGAAATAATGCCCCTGAAGTAAAGCACTTAAATAAATACCTCAGATAAAACTATCTCCGAAAATAAGGCGTGCAACTAATGTATAAACAAGTTAAAAATACACATGCAAAGTCCATTTCGAACAAAAGACATTCTATTAATTGTTTTCTATGAAACGGTAAATGCCATTCATTCTGAACATTTCGATTAAACAGTTTTGATAAAATAGGTTCTCTGTAATAGCATTCCATGACATCATTTTTCTTTGAAATCACATACAACCTCTGCATACTGCACTGAGCAGAAGACAAATGTGAATGACACAACAACAGACTCCTGGATTAGGAGTGGTGGCTGAAATCCCCTAAAAGAATGTCATTTATAGTACACAAGTGAAAATTAAAGGTTTTGTGAAACACCTGAATTAATAAGCATGGGAGAAATATCGAGGTGTACTCCTAGTGAATACCAAGTGCAATCTGTTGTTTATTAGCAAGAACACAGCTAGATTGGTTATGCCAGGTATCTGCTTGTCTTTATGTATGAAAAGCAAGTGTATGATTATGTACCATGTGGAGTCGGTATATGCAAAGTAGCCATGGAAACATAGTGTGGATTGGCAGTTCCCATCTTCAATCAATGTCTATTTGTCTAGTGAATGAGAAGGTATGTAGTAGTATGACAGAAATAATGCCTTTTGAAGAGTGGTAGGAAAGGGGTTTGAAACAGTGGGTGAAAGAAGAGAGGTGATAACGCGCAGACAGGGAAGCAAATTGCATATGGTGACGAGAAGTTAGGCAAGATAGGGGAAAGGAGAGAATGAAAGGAAGTAGTAAAATTGAGAGAAGGCGAAAGGAAGTTAGTGACATGCAGGAGAAAATGGATGAAAGCATGAATATATAAAGTTAGCCTAACGGCTAGGGCGCTCGACCTCGGACCTGGGGATTTGGATTCGAGTCTCGGTAACGACGCCAAAATCTCCTGTGATTCTGGGCAAATCACTTAATCTCCCTGTGCCTAAAATGAAAGTGTGTCCTCATGTAACGTAACTGGAAAATATGTAAAGCGCTCTGATACCTGATTCGTTCGGGTCTAGTTCGCGCTATATAAAACTCTGCAAAAAAAAAAAAAAAGGGAGGGTTGGTAAGTGGCTCGAAATGGAAGACGAGACCACTTGTCCAAAAGAAGGGCAGGAGGGTACATGGCAAATAAAGGGGAGGGAAGGAGGATTGCTGGAAAAAAAGAGTGTAATGAAAGTGTTAATGACATGAGAGGGAATAAACACATGATATAGCAGAGGGAGGGGAGTAAAGAGGTGTTAGGGTAACAAAAAGGTGTTAGGCGGAGAGAAAGAGAGAGCAGTGGTCTGGAAGGAAACGGAAATGGGAAAGGAACAATGGAGGTGAGAGAGAATGTAAGAGGATATGGAGAATAACGGAGGTAAACATCCTTTACAACGAAACTTTTTCCACGCAGTACCTTTACAACGCAGGAATTACAACGCAAGTCGTTACAACGACTTGCGCTGTAGGATAGGGAACAGTTTAATTTACTATCCAAAACCTTCTCTACTATCCACGGGGACTGGAGTTGGAATAGTAAATTAAACTATTCACTATCCAGCGCCCCCCCAACGCAAGTCGTTGTAACGACTTGCGTTGTAAAACCTGTGTTGTAAAGGCATGTGTGGAAAAAGCATGCGTTGTAACGACATACATCCATAATGGAATGATGATATGTAGAAGAGAGTGAAGGAAAGTGCACATGCAGGAGAGAGGGGCAGTAAGAGGTGAAATGGGGAGAGAGAGAGTGAGAAGGTTATAGTGGACTAAACTCAGAAATAGGCGCAGGAAGTTGACTAGAGAAGGAGTGGTACATGGGAAGAGATGAGATGAACAGTGGAGAGATGGAGAGTGAGAAGTCAATTGACAGATAGAGAAAGAAAAATGCAATATGGCAAATAGGAGAAAAGGCTAGAGAGGGGCGAGTGGGAATTGATAAGGATATAGAGTAAGGATGACAGGAAAGAGGATATCGAGGACATCAGCAAACAGATTTCTTAGAGTTAATAGGGATACTATAGGAAGGTAGAGATAAATGACAACGGGACAGATTTAATATTTTTTGTGCAGCTCCGCAGCAGAAGATGTAGCCCTGCATTGCGCAAGGGCAAGGAATCAGCACTAAATCTGACCTGCTGCTCTGGCTCTCTTCCCCTGCCTGCTGGCCAACGACCAGGCTGCCTACCACCTTACACACACCTTCTCACCATAGTGCTAAAGTGTGCTTGTTATGCATAGCAAAGGTTGGACAGACAATTCCCATAACAATTCCATATTGGATGTGTACTGTATAGTGAAGCAATGTGCTAAATGTCAAGAGAAATGAAAAAGATGTCCTTAACTTTACACCTGTCGCAGAGAGGCGTTATTATTTTAGGCGCAAAGTCCAGTCATACAGTTTTAGGAGACAGTGCCCTGAGTAAAAAGGCTTCGATGACTGTGCTGCAACACCAAAGTACCACCCATGGAAGGCCCCCTTGACAGAAAGTATCTCAAAGAAGGATAAAGTGCTATTTGTACTAGGACAGGGCACTTTTCTAGTGCAAAAAAAGATTTGTGCTGGTAAGTAAATACCCTATCAAGTGGGGAGTGTGTGAGAGAGAGTTAGAACGAGATGAGGGGAAGTCAGAGAGATGGAAAGAGAGGAGAGCGAAAGAGAAGTGGGTGTATGTGAGTCTGTGAGAGAGAAAGAGAGAGCGAGAGAGAGACAAGGGGAGTCAGAAAGAGAAAGAGATAGGAGAGAGAGCGAAAGAGATTTGTGTGTGTGAGTGTGTTAGAGAGAGAGAGATGAGGGGAGTCAGAGAGAGAAAGAGAAGTGTGTGTATGTGAGTGTGTGTGAGACAGAGACGAGGGGTGTCAGCGAGTGAAAGAGAAGTGTGTGTGTGCGTGAGTCTGTGAGACAGAAAGAGAGAGCGAGAGAGAGACAAGGGGAGTCAGAAAGAGAAAGAGATAGGAGAGAGAGCGAAAGAGATTTGTGTGTGTGAGTGTGTTAGAGAGAGAGAGATGAGGGGAGTCAGAGAGAGAAAGAGAAGTGTGTGTATGTGAGTGTGTGTGAGACAGAGACGAGGGGTGTCAGCGAGTGAAAGAGAAGTGTGTGTGTGCGTGAGTCTGTGAGACAGAAAGAGAGAGCGAGAGAGAGACAAGGGGAGTCAGAAAGAGAAAGAGAGGAGAGAGAGAGCGAAAGAGATTTGTGTGTGTGAGTGTGTTAGAGAGAGAGAGATGAGGGGAGTCAGAGAGAGAAAGAGAAGTGTGTGTATGTGAGTGTGTGTGAGACAGAGACGAGGGGTGTCAGCGAGTGAAAGAGAAGTGTGTGTGTGCGTGAGTCTGTGAGACAGAAAGAGAGAGCGAGAGAGAGACAAGGGGAGTCAGAAAGAGAAAGAGATAGGAGAGAGAGCGAAAGAGATTTGTGTGTGTGAGTGTGTTAGAGAGAGAGAGATGAGGGGAGTCAGAGAGAGAAAGAGAAGTGTGTGTATGTGAGTGTGTGTGAGACAGAGACGAGGGGTGTCAGCGAGTGAAAGAGAAGTGTGTGTGTGCGTGAGTCTGTGAGACAGAAAGAGAGAGCGAGAGAGAGACAAGGGGAGTCAGAAAGAGAAAGAGATAGGAGAGAGAGCGAAAGAGATTTGTGTGTGTGAGTGTGTTAGAGAGAGAGAGATGAGGGGAGTCAGAGAGAGAAAGAGAAGTGTGTGTATGTGAGTGTGTGTGAGACAGAGACGAGGGGTGTCAGCGAGTGAAAGAGAAGTGTGTGTGTGCGTGAGTCTGTGAGACAGAAAGAGAGAGCGAGAGAGAGACAAGGGGAGTCAGAAAGAGAAAGAGATAGGAGAGAGAGCGAAAGAGATGTGTGTGTGTGGGTGTGTTAGAGAGAGAGAGATGAGGGGAGTCAGAGAGAGAAAGAGAAGTGTGTGTATGTGAGTGTGTGTGAGACAGAGACGAGGGGTGTCAGCGAGTGAAAGAGAAGTGTGTGTGTGCGTGAGTCTGTGAGACAGAAAGAGAGAGCGAGAGAGAGACAAGGGGAGTCAGAAAGAGAAAGAGATAGGAGAGAGAGCGAAAGAGATTTGTGTGTGTGAGTGTGTTAGAGAGAGAGAGATGAGGGGAGTCAGAGAGAGAAAGAGAAGTGTGTGTATGTGAGTGTGTGTGAGACAGAGACGAGGGGTGTCAGCGAGTGAAAGAGAAGTGTGTGTGTGCGTGAGTCTGTGAGACAGAAAGAGAGAGCGAGAGAGAGACAAGGGGAGTCAGAAAGAGAAAGAGATAGGAGAGAGAGCGAAAGAGATTTGTGTGTGTGAGTGTGTTAGAGAGAGAGAGATGAGGGGAGTCAGAGAGAGAAAGAGAAGTGTGTGTATGTGAGTGTGTGTGAGACAGAGACGAGGGGTGTCAGCGAGTGAAAGAGAAGTGTGTGTGTGCGTGAGTCTGTGAGACAGAAAGAGAGAGCGAGAGAGAGACAAGGGGAGTCAGAAAGAGAAAGAGATAGGAGAGAGAGCGAAAGAGATTTGTGTGTGTGGGTGTGTTAGAGAGAGAGAGATGAGGGGAGTCAGAGAGAGAAAGAGAAGTGTGTGTATGTGAGTGTGTGTGAGACAGAGACGAGGGGTGTCAGCGAGTGAAAGAGAAGTGTGTGTGTGCGTGAGTCTGTGAGACAGAAAGAGAGAGCGAGAGAGAGACAAGGGGAGTCAGAAAGAGAAAGAGATAGGAGAGAGAGCGAAAGAGATTTGTGTGTGTGGGTGTGTTAGAGAGAGAGAGATGAGGGGAGTCAGAGAGAGAAAGAGAAGTGTGTGTATGTGAGTGTGTGTGAGACAGAGACGAGGGGTGTCAGCGAGTGAAAGAGAAGTGTGTGTGTGTGTGAGTCTGTGAGACAGAAAGAGAGAGCGAGAGAGAGACAAGGGGAGTCAGAAAGAGAAAGAGATAGGAGAGAGAGCGAAAGAGATTTGTGTGTGTGAGTGTGTTAGAGAGAGAGAGATGAGGGGAGTCAGAGAGAGAAAGAGAAGTGTGTGTATGTGAGTGTGTGTGAGACAGAGACGAGGGGTGTCAGCGAGTGAAAGAGAAGTGTGTGTGTGCGTGAGTCTGTGAGACAGAAAGAGAGAGCGAGAGAGAGACAAGGGGAGTCAGAAAGAGAAAGAGATAGGAGAGAGAGCGAAAGAGATTTGTGTGTGTGAGTGTGTTAGAGAGAGAGAGATGAGGGGAGTCAGAGAGAGAAAGAGAAGTGTGTGTATGTGAGTGTGTGTGAGACAGAGACGAGGGGTGTCAGCGAGTGAAAGAGAAGTGTGTGTGTGCGTGAGTCTGTGAGACAGAAAGAGAGAGCGAGAGAGAGACAAGGGGAGTCAGAAAGAGAAAGAGATAGGAGAGAGAGCGAAAGAGATGTGTGTGTGTGGGTGTGTTAGAGAGAGAGAGATGAGGGGAGTCAGAGAGAGAAAGAGAAGTGTGTGTATGTGAGTGTGTGTGAGACAGAGACGAGGGGTGTCAGCGAGTGAAAGAGAAGTGTGTGTGTGTGTGAGTCTGTGAGACAGAAAGAGAGAGCGAGAGAGAGACAAGGGGAGTCAGAAAGAGAAAGAGATAGGAGAGAGAGCGAAAGAGATTTGTGTGTGTGGGTGTGTTAGAGAGAGAGAGATGAGGGGAGTCAGAGAGAGAAAGAGAAGTGTGTGTATGTGAGTGTGTGTGAGACAGAGACGAGGGGTGTCAGCGAGTGAAAGAGAAGTGTGTGTGTGCGTGAGTCTGTGAGACAGAAAGAGAGAGCGAGAGAGAGACAAGGGGAGTCAGAAAGAGAAAGAGATAGGAGAGAGAGCGAAAGAGATTTGTGTGTGTGGGTGTGTTAGAGAGAGAGAGATGAGGGGAGTCAGAGAGAGAAAGAGAAGTGTGTGTATGTGAGTGTGTGTGAGACAGAGACGAGGGGTGTCAGCGAGTGAAAGAGAAGTGTGTGTGTGCGTGAGTCTGTGAGACAGAAAGAGAGAGCGAGAGAGAGACAAGGGGAGTCAGAAAGAGAAAGAGAGGAGAGAGAGAGCGAAAGAGATGTGTGTGTGTGAGTGTGTTAGAGAGAGAGAGATGAGGGGAGTCAGAGAGAGAAAGAGAAGTGTGTGTATGTGAGTGTGTGTGAGACAGAGACGAGGGGTGTCAGCGAGTGAAAGAGAAGTGTGTGTGTGCGTGAGTCTGTGAGACAGAAAGAGAGAGCGAGAGAGAGACAAGGGGAGTCAGAAAGAGAAAGAGAGGAGAGAGAGAGCGAAAGAGATGTGTGTGTGTGAGTGTGTTAGAGAGAGAGAGATGAGGGGAGTCAGAGAGAGAAAGAGAAGTGTGTGTATGTGAGTGTGTGTGAGACAGAGACGAGGGGTGTCAGCGAGTGAAAGAGAAGTGTGTGTGTGCGTGAGTCTGTGAGACAGAAAGAGAGAGCGAGAGAGAGACAAGGGGAGTCAGAAAGAGAAAGAGATAGGAGAGAGAGCGAAAGAGATTTGTGTGTGTGGGTGTGTTAGAGAGAGAGAGATGAGGGGAGTCAGAGAGAGAAAGAGAAGTGTGTGTATGTGAGTGTGTGTGAGACAGAGACGAGGGGTGTCAGCGAGTGAAAGAGAAGTGTGTGTGTGCGTGAGTCTGTGAGACAGAAAGAGAGAGCGAGAGAGAGACAAGGGGAGTCAGAAAGAGAAAGAGATAGGAGAGAGAGCGAAAGAGATGTGTGTGTGTGGGTGTGTTAGAGAGAGAGAGATGAGGGGAGTCAGAGAGAGAAAGAGAAGTGTGTGTATGTGAGTGTGTGTGAGACAGAGACGAGGGGTGTCAGCGAGTGAAAGAGAAGTGTGTGTGTGTGTGAGTCTGTGAGACAGAAAGAGAGAGCGAGAGAGAGACAAGGGGAGTCAGAAAGAGAAAGAGATAGGAGAGAGAGCGAAAGAGATGTGTGTGTGTGGGTGTGTTAGAGAGAGAGAGATGAGGGGAGTCAGAGAGAGAAAGAGAAGTGTGTGTATGTGAGTGTGTGTGAGACAGAGACGAGGGGTGTCAGCGAGTGAAAGAGAAGTGTGTGTGTGTGTGAGTCTGTGAGACAGAAAGAGAGAGCGAGAGAGAGACAAGGGGAGTCAGAAAGAGATAGGAGAGAGAGCGAAAGAGATGTGTGTGTGTGAGTGTGTTAGAGAGAGAGAGATGAGGGGAGTCAGAGAGAGAAAGAGAAGTGTGTGTATGTGAGTGTGTGTGAGACAGAGACGAGGGGTGTCAGCGAGTGAAAGAGAAGTGTGTGTGTGCGTGAGTCTGTGAGACAGAAAGAGAGAGCGAGAGAGAGACAAGGGGAGTCAGAAAGAGAAAGAGAGGAGAGAGAGAGCGAAAGAGATTTGTGTGTGTGAGTGTGTTAGAGAGAGAGAGATGAGGGGAGTCAGAGAGAGAAAGAGAAGTGTGTGTATGTGAGTGTGTGTGAGACAGAGACGAGGGGTGTCAGCGAGTGAAAGAGAAGTGTGTGTGTGCGTGAGTCTGTGAGACAGAAAGAGAGAGCGAGAGAGAGACAAGGGGAGTCAGAAAGAGAAAGAGATAGGAGAGAGAGCGAAAGAGATGTGTGTGTGTGGGTGTGTTAGAGAGAGAGAGATGAGGGGAGTCAGAGAGAGAAAGAGAAGTGTGTGTATGTGAGTGTGTGTGAGACAGAGACGAGGGGTGTCAGCGAGTGAAAGAGAAGTGTGTGTGTGTGTGAGTCTGTGAGACAGAAAGAGAGAGCGAGAGAGAGACAAGGGGAGTCAGAAAGAGAAAGAGATAGGAGAGAGAGCGAAAGAGATTTGTGTGTGTGAGTGTGTTAGAGAGAGAGAGATGAGGGGAGTCAGAGAGAGAAAGAGAAGTGTGTGTATGTGAGTGTGTGTGAGACAGAGACGAGGGGTGTCAGCGAGTGAAAGAGAAGTGTGTGTGTGTGTGAGTCTGTGAGACAGAAAGAGAGAGCGAGAGAGAGACAAGGGGAGTCAGAAAGAGATAGGAGAGAGAGCGAAAGAGATGTGTGTGTGTGAGTGTGTTAGAGAGAGAGAGATGAGGGGAGTCAGAGAGAGAAAGAGAAGTGTGTGTATGTGAGTGTGTGTGAGACAGAGACGAGGGGTGTCAGCGAGTGAAAGAGAAGTGTGTGTGTGCGTGAGTCTGTGAGACAGAAAGAGAGAGCGAGAGAGAGACAAGGGGAGTCAGAAAGAGAAAGAGAGGAGAGAGAGAGCGAAAGAGATTTGTGTGTGTGAGTGTGTTAGAGAGAGAGAGATGAGGGGAGTCAGAGAGAGAAAGAGAAGTGTGTGTATGTGAGTGTGTGTGAGACAGAGACGAGGGGTGTCAGCGAGTGAAAGAGAAGTGTGTGTGTGCGTGAGTCTGTGAGACAGAAAGAGAGAGCGAGAGAGAGACAAGGGGAGTCAGAAAGAGAAAGAGATAGGAGAGAGAGCGAAAGAGATTTGTGTGTGTGGGTGTGTTAGAGAGAGAGAGATGAGGGGAGTCAGAGAGAGAAAGAGAAGTGTGTGTATGTGAGTGTGTGTGAGACAGAGACGAGGGGTGTCAGCGAGTGAAAGAGAAGTGTGTGTGTGCGTGAGTCTGTGAGACAGAAAGAGAGAGCGAGAGAGAGACAAGGGGAGTCAGAAAGAGAAAGAGATAGGAGAGAGAGCGAAAGAGATGTGTGTGTGTGAGTGTGTTAGAGAGAGAGAGATGAGGGGAGTCAGAGAGAGAAAGAGAAGTGTGTGTATGTGAGTGTGTGTGAGACAGAGACGAGGGGTGTCAGCGAGTGAAAGAGAAGTGTGTGTGTGCGTGAGTCTGTGAGACAGAAAGAGAGAGCGAGAGAGAGACAAGGGGAGTCAGAAAGAGAAAGAGATAGGAGAGAGAGCGAAAGAGATTTGTGTGTGTGAGTGTGTTAGAGAGAGAGAGATGAGGGGAGTCAGAGAGAGAAAGAGAAGTGTGTGTATGTGAGTGTGTGTGAGACAGAGACGAGGGGTGTCAGCGAGTGAAAGAGAAGTGTGTGTGTGCGTGAGTCTGTGAGACAGAAAGAGAGAGCGAGAGAGAGACAAGGGGAGTCAGAAAGAGAAAGAGAGGAGAGAGAGAGCGAAAGAGATTTGTGTGTGTGAGTGTGTTAGAGAGAGAGAGATGAGGGGAGTCAGAGAGAGAAAGAGAAGTGTGTGTATGTGAGTGTGTTAGAGAGAGAGAGATGAGGGGAGTCAGAGAGAGAAAGAGAAGTGTGTGTATGTGAGTGTGTGTGAGACAGAGACGAGGGGTGTCAGCGAGTGAAAGAGAAGTGTGTGTGTGTGTGAGTCTGTGAGACAGAAAGAGAGAGCGAGAGAGAGACAAGGGGAGTCAGAAAGAGAAAGAGATAGGAGAGAGAGCGAAAGAGATGTG
Organism: Lissotriton helveticus; assembly: GCF_964261635.1. Classification (NCBI taxonomy): domain Eukaryota; kingdom Metazoa; phylum Chordata; class Amphibia; order Caudata; family Salamandridae; genus Lissotriton; species Lissotriton helveticus. Next base: position 597,898,197 of record NC_136073.1, on the reverse strand, counting down.
TGTGTGTGAGTGTGTTAGAGAGAGAGAGATGAGGGGAGTCAGAGAGAGAAAGAGAAGTGTGTGTATGTGAGTGTGTGTGAGACAGAGACGAGGGGTGTCAGCGAGTGAAAGAGAAGTGTGTGTGTGCGTGAGTCTGTGAGACAGAAAGAGAGAGCGAGAGAGAGACAAGGGGAGTCAGAAAGAGAAAGAGATAGGAGAGAGAGCGAAAGAGATGTGTGTGTGTGAGTGTGTTAGAGAGAGAGAGATGAGGGGAGTCAGAGAGAGAAAGAGAAGTGTGTGTATGTGAGTGTGTGTGAGACAGAGACGAGGGGTGTCAGCGAGTGAAAGAGAAGTGTGTGTGTGTGAGAGAGAGAGAGGGAGAGAGGGCCGAGGGGAGTCAGAGAGAGAACGAGAGAGGAGGCTCCATCCTTACCTTTCTGGCCGCCGCCTGGAGCCTGGTTCTGAGACGGTGACTCGCTGTTTGCTCGGGGCTGGAAGGGAACAGAGAAGACGAGCATTAGAATACATTGGGCCCATTAAAGCCAATTGAGTCCCACATAATTTACATGTCAACAGGAAGCAGCAATGCGTAATACTCGGTACTGCAGCTGCGGGGGCCCAGAGCCCCCGGACACCGACACACATGCCTGGCAATCCGCCACACTCCAGGAGCCATTAATGAGCTCACCGTGGCATAAAATGAACAACCTGTTTCCTCGCCCTCAGCTGACGAGCTCACTTGCGCGCGCCCTGCATGAAGCAGCGCCATTTTATCATACTAATGGGGCCGCCAATGAGCTCCCAGGGTGTTTGAAGGCAGATGGGTGGAGAGATGTCTCCTTAATTTAGGAAGAGAGTCAGTGGTTAATTTGTAAAATAAAAAGTGCCAGGGCTCTCAGGAGGCAGCGCTAACAGGAGAAATAGGCTGGGGAAAACTGCCTCCTGGCAAGAGCCCTGGCACTTATCATTCTGGAGAGGACTAGGCCTAATAGCTAGAGTTGCTGATTTCAGAGCTGGGAAACCGGGTTCGAGTCTTGGCGTGGCTCAAAATCCTGTGATTATGGGGGAAATTGCCTGCCTTCCAAATGAGTGGTTCCTAAATTGGTGCTATAAGCACCGGTGCTTAGGATTAGGTGCCGGTGCTGTGCCTAGGGTGACCAACTGGCATTGGTGCAAATTCAGGACGGCGAGTGTAAAAATTCAGGACAAAGGGTCAAAATTCAGGACACAAATTCATGACAGGAGGTCAAAATTCAGGACAAAACTTCAGGACAATAGGTACGTTTTACAGACACATCAGAGGTCGCGCGATAGTATACAAGTAAGCCCAGCCGTTTCCAAACGTATTCAACCGTTTGCAAACCTATCCATCATGTATCCTTCCATCTATCATTTCACTCATCCATCCCCTCATCCGTCCTTTCACTCATCCTCCATTATCAATCCATCCACCCTTTCACCCTATCCATCTGTACACTTATCCATCCACTCTTCATCCCATCCATCGATTCACTCATCCATTCAGCCATTTACCCTTTCACCAATCCAGCCATCCTTTCACTTACTAATCCTTCCACCCATCCACTATTTTTTTTTTTTTTCACAACTGTGTTTATTAAGGGTTTCAGGCAAATCATACATACAGTACTCCATAGCCAGGAGGACACTGCCAGTGGAAAACACATAATAGAATGCATGAACAGCCTAGACATTCAACTAACCCCCCACCCACCGTCCCGCCCCCAGCCAACAACCCCAAAAAAAAAACCCCGACTACCCACCCCTTATCCCACCCTAACCCAGTGCACGTGATCACCATCAGCTGCAGCATATAGTGTAAAGCACAATAGGCGTCCTGGAGCCACCTAGGCCCCGAGGTCACTGCCGGTAGGCAGTCCATCATCCAGGTCAACGGGAGGATCCAATGGCAAGTCTCTGTATTCTGCCCACTGCTTCCAGATCTTGTAATGTTTGCGGGGGCAGCCCCTGGCCTCAAACACAGGCAATTCCAGTCCACCCATCCACTATTTTAGTCATCCATCCATCCTCCCTTTCTCTCTCCATCGATCCTTCACTTAGCCACCCTTCCTTCCATCCATCCATCCACCCACCCACCCACCCACCCATCTACTCATCCACTCATGAATCCATCCATTGACCCTATCACTCATCCATCTATCATTTCACTCCTTCACACATCTATTCATCCTTTTGTTCATCTACCCTCCCTTTCACTCACTCATCCATCCTTACATCCACCCTTTCACTCATACGTCCATTCATTCACCCTTGCACTTATCAATCCATCAATCCATCCATCATTTCACTCATCCACCTACCCACCCATCATCCACCCAACATCCACCCACCCACTCATCCATCCTTTCACCCACCCACCATCCAATCCACTGATCCATCCTTTCACCCACCCACTCATCCATCCATCCTTTCACCCACCCACTCATCATCCATCCATCCTTTCACCCACCCACTCATCATCCATCCATCCTTTCACCCACCCACTCATCATCCATCCATCCTTTCACCCACCCACCCATCATCCATCCATCCATCCGTCCGTCCTTCCCCTCATCATCCATCCATCCTTCCCCTCATCATCCATCCATCCTTTTCCCTTATCATCCATCCATCCATCCATCCATCCTTCTACCCACCCACTCATCATCCATCCATCCTTCCCCTCATCATCCATCCATCCATTCTTTCACCCACCCCCTCATCATCCATCCATTCCCTCATCATCCATCCTTTCACCCACCCCCTCATCATCAATCCATCCTTCCCCTCATCATCCATCCATCCACCCTTCCCCTCATCATCCATCCTTTCACCCACCCCCTCATCATCCATCCATCCCCTCATCATCCATCCATCCATCCTTCCCCTCATCCATCCATCCTTCCCCTCATCCATCCATCCTTCCCCTCATCCATCCATCCTTCCCCTCATCCATCCATCCTTCCTTTCATCCATCCTTCCCCTCACCCATCCATTTATCCTTCCCCTCATCCATCCATCCTTCCCCTCATCCATCCATCCATCCTTCTGATCCATCCATCCATCCATCTGATCCATCCATCCATCCTTCCCCTCCATCCATCCATCCATCCATCCATCCATCCATCCATCCATCCCCTCATCCATCCCCTCATCCATCCATCCCCTCATCCATCCCCTCATCCATCCATCCCCCCATCCATCCATCCCCTCATCCATCCATCCCCCCATCCATCCCCCATCCATCCCCTCATCCACCCATCCCCTCATCCATCCATCCCCTCATCCATCCATCCCCTCATCCATCCATCCTTCCCATCCATCCATCCTTCCCATCCATCCATCCATCTCCTCATCCATCCATCCATCCTTCTCCTCATACATCCTTCTCCTCATCCATCTTTCCCATCATCCAGCTACCCTTCCACCCATACATCCAGCTATTTACATTTTCTCTCCATCCTTCCCCTCACTCATCAATCCATCCATCCTCTCTCATTATCCATTTATTCAATCTTTCATTCATCCATTCACCCTTTCACTAATTCATCCAGCCATCCCTTCACTTACTTACTCGCCGACCTTTCCATATTAATTTTGAGCTGAGCCCTTTTGAGAAGAGGCCCATCAAGAACTTCACCCTCGCTGCAGGGGCCGTTCCAGGACTGGGACAGAAGCCACCCAGGGTGGAGACAGGATCCACCACAGGGGGGGACAAGAGCCATCACAGGTGGGGGTGGACTGGAGCCACAACATGGGCGGACAGGAGCCATCACAGGCGGGGGGTGGACTGGAGCCACCACTGAGGGGAGGGCAGGAGCCATCACAGGAGAGGGAACAGGATCCACCAGGGTGGGCACAGGGGTAGGCATGCAGTATTCTAGTATCATCTTGGACTCCTCGCCCCCTCCTGCACAAGACAACGAGAAGACAGGCTCTGTCCAAAATGCCACCCCCCCACTGTGATGTACAGTACTTACAGGAGATACTCTACGAGAACTGATTGAACTAATTGTCATCCATACTTTGTTAATCAGTGTGGGTGCGATTGTGCCATTGCTTTATTGTCTTACATTATAGACTGCATGTTTGAAGAACCAAGGTTTGCTTACAATTTAGTGACAGTAATTACGCTCGGTGAAGAGAAGCACATGCTGCCTCGGTGTAATCAGGGGTGTAATCTGGCGGAGTCTAGGATGTTTGGGGCCCTGGGTAGAAATGGAATGTGTGAGCCCCCCTCTAAATAGCAGAGACATGACACATTCAGGGCTGTTTGCATGTGAATAGATGTAGCTGCTCCTGAACCTGCAGCCCCTCCCTCTCAGTCACCTTTGAAGCACCTCTTAACAGGTCATCAAGGGCTGGAGGTGTGAGGGTTGCCATCCCGCTGCGCCTCTCCAATGCTGCTGAGTATCTGAGGAGCTTTGGTGCAGCATCGGAGTGAAGAAGGGAGGTGGGTGCAAGCTGTGCCGGCTTTAGGGTGGGTCAACAGGTGCCCTGTTAAAATGACGGACAAATGGCGTCCGTTAAAGATTCCTTCACGGACAACGGACAGACGGCCGAAATTACGGACTGTCCGTGAAATTTACGGACGGTTGGTCACCCTAGCTGTGCCCCTGCTCAAATTAAGCACTGAAGAGAGTTAACCTTTTACGGCAGCGCCAAAGTCTTTGTTTCCAGAGGAGCGCAGGCCTGTACACATATAATAATAATAATAATAATCCACATTTGTAAAGCGCACAATCACCCGTAAGGGTCTCTAGGCGCTGGGGGCCGTCGGGAAGATTAAGCGAGCTATTGCCCAGAGTCACATGGTGCTGGGCTAACCTGCCGCCAGAGCCGGGGATCGAACCCTGATCCCCAGATTCCAGCGTCAGTCGCCCTGGCCGCGGCACCACACCTCTCCCCACATGAGCCATGCATCATCATCTTTCAGTTGTCTCTCTGGTGTCCTAGCCAAGACTATATACATTGAGATCTAACAGCTGTTAAGCCAAACTTTCACCTTGCAAGAAAAATAATCACACATTGTATCGTAATTGCATTTATATAGCGCTTACTACCCCTGACGAGGCATTGAAGGCTTTTCGGCGAGTAGCATGCTACTCCAGGATCCAAAAGGATTACTGGTGGATTACTAAAGGGAAATATGAGTTAATGTCAGTGGTTCAATGTGAGTCTGTTAGTTGGATTGACTAGGATAATGTGTGGATAGTAGAGAGAAGAGTCTAGAACGTGGTATTTGGGAGATCATAGTAGTAACTTGATGTTTGGGATGAGTAAAAAGGAGCGATGGCGGAGGGAAGAGTCTCTAGAAAGGGCTTAGGGGCATCATAGTAGTAAAAGACGTTTGGTATGAGTCAAAGGAGGGCTACATGAGGGAAGAAATTAAAAAGGGGTTTAGAATAAGGTTTGAGATGAGATGGTAATGATAGATGAGGAAAGAGTTTAGAAAGTGTTATTTTGGAGATGATAGTAGTAGAATGAGGTTCGGAATGAGTCAGCGAGAGGAGGTAGATGATATATTGAGAGAGGTACAGGGTGAAATATAGCATAGTGCATTGGAGAGTCAAAGTTTTTTTATATTCTGTGCATATGGGCACGCTTCTTGTATAACCAAAGAGGCAGCAGGGAACAAGCGCTGGTAACACTAGCATCAATTAGAGATGGACCTAGATCGGACGGGAAACATCCTTTACAACGCAACTTTTACCACGCAGTCCCTTTACGACGCAACTTTTACAACGCAAACCATTACAACGCAATGCGCTGGGGGGCGCTCTAGGGTAGGGAATAGGTTTAATTTACTATCCAACACCTTCCCTACTATCCACGGGGACTGGAGTTGGAATAGTAAATGAAACTATTCACTATCCAGCGCCCCAAAGCACTATGGGTTGAAAAGGCATGCGTTGTAAAAACAGCATTGAAAAGGCATGCGTGGTAAAAGCATGCGTTGTAATGTCATACATCCAGATCGGACACCCACACAACCACACCGCAGGACTGCAACACGTAGAAAATGAAACACAACTGCAGCGCCAGCGCGACGCACATCTATTAGCACCACCTGCAGGGAAGAGGCTGCAGGCTGCAACAACTGCACCACCGTCACAGACAAAAAAGCTCAACATACAATAACTGACAAACATAACAACATGAGTGAAACACACCCAACAAAAATATACAGCAGCAAATGTGGTTATGCCTCCTTTGACTAACACAAAAATATGCTTTCTAACTGAAATGTTGTAGTAAGTGGTATATTAATAAGTAAAGTAAAGCTACAACTCTGTGCATGACTATTGCAATTCCGAGACATGTTTAAGAAAGGCTGTTGTAAATAAATCACATCTACGTCAGTATTGGTTGAATAATTGATGCAATTTAAAACAAATTGCTCTTCACCTCGATAAAAAACAATATATATATTAACAGAGGAACTTTCAAAGCACATTTAACCAAAGAGACCTTTCAAATAGCATTAGTTTCTAATGCAGAGTTGGGGTTTGGGCCTGCATAATGGGTCTAAGTCCTCAAAGACACTCTGCTTACCACCTGAGCAGGTGCGGTCAATACTAGTTGGACAAAAGGAAAGTCTTACCTATAGAGTGATATTAACCAGTGCTATCTCTCACTCTTTTTCTCAACCAGGTCTATCTCCCAACAGATATAAACTCTGTTCTGTTGCAAGATCTATGTTTCTGCCCAGCTGGAGATATCAATCAGCTTCTCAGCGCAGAAATAGCTACAAGCTTGGAGCCCATCTGATTACAGGTAGCTTCAACCGATCACGTGGATGAAGGCACTTAGCTACCTTACAAACATATTAAACAAAGGGGTAGCAATACAAGCCTCACATGAGGCTATGGGCAGAGGCAGAGGTGACAAGGAGGTACTGTAGCTGCTTGATACACCATGCCATGTACTGATGATTGTGTCTATGCTATGGTAGGATTTTGGTGGCCTTAAAAAAGACCTACTCACTCCAGTGTGGGCACGAGTGAAGAAGGAATTGCGGACGTGGTCGCACATGCCCTGTCTATTTATGGGAGATTGGCCATATTTAAAATGGTCTCCCTTCTAAGCATGAGCGCAAAATCCGCTCCGATCGCGGATTTTGCGGATTTTCGGTAAATCCGCGATCCGCGAACTCTCGCGAATTTACCGAGAATCCGCAATCCGCGATCGGAGCGGATTTTGCGGTCAAAAGTTCAAACCTAAATAATTTACGATGGCGCCGGCAAGCTGCCAGCGCCATCCTCAAATGGTTACTTAATTAGCTTCGACAGGAAGCTCTAACAGATAAGATAAAGCAGGGGCTCGAGCGCCTGCTTTATTTTATCAGTTGGAGCTTCCTGTTGAAGCTAATTAAGTAACTTTTGCAGGATGGCGCTGGCAGCTTGCCGGCGCCATCGTAAATTAGTTACATGGTGTGTCTTTCTTAGTGAATAAATATGTGCCCTAGTTGAAGCTTAAATTCAGTGACTCATTCATCAGCCCAAAAATAATCACGTGGCTTTCACGTGCGCAATCCCCGTGCTGTTCCTGTGACCAGGGGCTTCTGTCTCTTAATCTGCTGCTCTGATCGGTCTCTGACCTTTTGTATTCACACAAGGGGCATGTGCGCTCGCATGGAAGCCCCGTCCGTTTGGCCCCGCCCACACACTCGAGGTGTGCACCCGCCCGTCTTCCCGCCATTTACCCACTATGATGGACATTTCACTCAAGGGACCCCTGCGCACTTCGGCGCGATTGCATAGTAACACACACTTGGTCGCTGGAACTAGTTGAAGCGCAAATGCAGTGACTCATTCATCAGCCCAAAAAAAATCGTGAGCGTTGGGAGGCTGGGCAGATGTGCCTTCTTCCCAAATATACCATCGGAAATCCGCTGTGATGCTGCCCAGAGGCATTTGCATCTTTGGCTTTCACGTGCGCAATCCCCGTGCTGTGACCAGGGGCGTCTGTCTCTTAATCTGCTGCTCTGATCGGTCTCTGACCTTTTGTATTCACACAAGGGGCATGTGCGCTCGCATGGAAGCCCCGTCCGTTTGGCCCCGCCCACACACTCGAGGAAGCCCCGCCCCCAAATCCGCCAATCCGCAAAATCCGCGGATTTTGCGGATCCACGATCCGTGAATCCGCAAATTCGTGAATCGTGGATCCGCAAAATCCGCCCATGCTTACTCCCTTCCTCAATTGTTGTATCAGCTACAAAACCATCCATACCTGGTCCCGCAAACATGGTTCAGACAGGTGAATTCGGCATTGGGACAATTCTTATGGGCGGGGGGTGCGGCCAGGGTAGGGCTCCTGGACTTGATACCAATCGACGTACTTATGGGGGACTGGCCACAGCGGACATTCAATCCTAATACATAGCGTCACACCTTCGGGTACTCAACGAATGGTGGTATAGGGACAGAGGGGACCCGGCATACGCAGTGGAGTGATGGCTGAATCAACCTTGAATACTATTCTGTATTCAGGTCCGAAACTCCGACCTCTACCGCCTGCATCCCAGGTGGTGTTTAGGTTGTGGAAACAATCTGTCTGTAAGATTGGATGGTGGGGCTGGCTACCTGGGGAGACCCCGCTGTGGCATAATGGGAGACTGCCACAATTGACTGAGCTGGTGGGTTTTCGGGGCTGGGATAACATAGGAATCTCGACTTTGAGGGATGTCATGCGAGGCTCAACACTGAAATCATTTCAGGACCTCCAAAAAGAATTTGATATGCCTAGAACCCAGTTCTTTAGGTACCTCCAGTTTAGACATGCTATCTCCTCCAGTATCGCCGAGATAGACGCCCTCCCTGAATACAGTCCAATCGAAGCGAAGGTGTTTATGGGGGATCTAGGGGAACATAAGACAGCCAAAATGTATCAGTCTCTGGCGACGCACAGCCCCACCACGCTAGATACATTGAGAGAGGCGTGGATGCTGAACCTGGGTCAGCTAGATGGGGTGGATTGGACAGAGGCACTGGCCTCCCCGTGTGAGGCGGTGATAGCTACTCGGCTGCACCTGATACAGTTCAAGTACCTGCACCGGGTCTATTATGCAAGGCAGAGACTTTGGAAGGCGGGACTGGTGGCATCACTGGAGTGCCTGCGATGTGATCACGAGGAGGGCTCCTTTATACACACAATATGGTACTGTCCGGTACTCGCTGCCTTTTGGGGGTGGGTTAGTGCGTGCTTAGCTGAGGTGCTGGGCTGGGATATCCCTATATCACCGAAATTAATTATATTACACATTATGGAGGGAATTGGGGGAAAATTGTATAAACGTCACCTCTCATTGTTAGGACTCACCTTAGCCAAGAGGGACATTGCAAAAATGTGGAAAGCAACGGCCACACCAAAACTATCTACTTGGATCAAGAGGCTGGACTCTTGTATGGGCATGGAGCAACCAGTGTTCAAGGCTAGGCGGTGCCCGCAGAAACGTGAAAATGTGAAAGAAATGGGCTGAATACCGGGGCTTATGGTTGGAGCCAACGGACCATGGGAGAAATGATGCGTTAACATGGATATCGAAGGATGCGGGTCAGAGTGTTGTGTGAAGGGACACAAGGTGGTTATCATGGGGTGGTTGGGTATCTCAACAGATTTGTGGTATGAGTCGGTTGCAGCACAATGGGGGGGGGTTGTTACAATGGGAAAAGGTTATTGCTTTATACTTGTTTCATATACCAATATTGTAAACGAAAAGTCAATCTCAATACAATGTGGTCTGATATATGTCGACGACTTCCTGAGATAGGGAGCGCTGCATGGTATGTAACAATTGACACAATAAAATATCTTTCTGAAAAAAAAAAAACCTACACCTGTGCACATTGCTTATCATTAACTAGAAGAAGATCTCACCTGTATGGATGTAATAGGACTTAACAGAGAGAATTAGCATCCATCTAAAGTGTCATTGATGGGGTTGTAGCCTCACTCTTCATGAATGAGTATCTCACACTAGAAAACGTTTACCTCATTAAGAGTAAGCTATCCTCACTGAAAGGGAGCCTCATTCCATCACATGAAGACTGTCTTAGTTAGGTATAATCTTCACTCCCACAAATCACGGGACTTACAAGAAGAGGCCCTCACATTGGTATGAGCCATGGATTCTTGGAGCAATTAACCTGCTGCGGCAGAACCCTGTGCCAACTCAAATTTCCACTGACTTAATCTCGGCTGTCACCTTAACATCAAAAGGTTTGACCACTCTGGCAAAGCTCTTTGTCATCGACTTGGAGGTGGTCTTTGAATTGTCTACTTAGGACCTTTGAATGTGTAAAACACTTGAACAAAAGAAAGAAGAGATCCAAATTTACTGATCTCATGCAGGTCATGCTCTGGAAGATTCTTATGTAGGCCGATGACCTAATATTGTTAAGTGCTATGTCTTTATAGAATTTAGGACTACCAAGGACTTGCAACATGTGCATGCAAGTAAAAATGTCCCTGATTTCCGCATGTTCTTTTAGAAGGACAAGTGAAGCCAGTCAGTCAATTAGCTTTATTTCGATAAAAGAAATATTTTAAAAGCATTACATAAAACAGCAAATAAAAAACCATGACATTTAAAATTCAAGTGACGCATACAGTGGCTGATGATCTTGAACCACGCAGATTGTGGTCACAGGTAGAGCGACCCATGTTACAAGCCAGTGCATAAGAAAACAATTCAATAAATAGTAAACAAAAAAAAGTAGGGAGACTCAATTCCCTTACAATGTCAAGTTGTCCGACAGCTGCCTTACTTTTATTTGTTGTTTAATGTAATCCAGCAAACCTAAAGTAAATTCAATAATTCCCATATCTGTTCATTTTATTATAATCGATTTCTGGATATTGCAGTAAAACCATAGGTCTTCAGCCCATTGCAATCCCCTCTTTTTAACTGAAGCTTATGGCAAAGAAAATACAATGGGCTGGATTCGAAATAGACTTTCCAGTGAACAGAAAAATGAGAACAATGGGCATAAACCCCCATCAAATTATACCAAGTAAATGTATTAAACAGGGAGTAAAGGAGAGCATGCCATTTTCATCACAACGAATCCAAATTTCAAAAACGAACATTTTTGTAACTTCTCTTTCTTAGTTTACAATATTATATCAATCGGGAGCAGGTGGAAGTTACTAAATTACTCAATTTATGCTTGTCCAATAAGCATTCACCATCACAAAGACTACTCTGCCACACACGTGTTGGTTCAAAGTCGTAAACCCATATATATGGGAAAGAAATATTTGTGGTATAGTGTCCTTATCAATCAGCCCCAGGCACCCATTGATAGTATGAAGAATTTGGTGGTGTTTCAAGTATTATTTCGTTATGTGGAAATGACATTATTGGAGTTAGGGGATGAATTTAGAATTGTTGGTTCTTTAATATGCAAGGTCCCTGGAATTATGCAGCAAAGGAGGACCAAATTATGCAGCAGGGTTGACTAAATTATCTGGCAAGAAAATGCAAATTATACGAAGTCACTGTGTACATTTTATGAAAGCAATACTTCATAATTTTGTTATTATTTCAAATGTTAACACTGTCTGGGCAAAGGTTTCATCTCCTCATTACCATGTCAACATTCAAATACAGTAATGTGCAACTGAAAGGTGACCAGTCAATCTTTGCATAGGGTCATCCACTGCGCAGCAACACAGGTTGTGCAATCTTACTACGTTTTGATCTGCTTGATCAAGACACAAATCTTCTTTTTGTTAGAACGTACAGATTTTGCAGCAGATGATGTATTAAGTGGTAAATGAGTCAAATACAGAATTATGCTGAAAACATGCCACGGCAGGCAGGTTGCATAATTCCAGCGACCCTATTAATATGGAACCTATGCAATGCTTGCCTGGCACTGCCTTGGGTTACAGCAGATTTAGCATGCCAAGCAGCTTGGTGAGTCTTACTTAAGTACTGCATTGCCCTTGCGTCACCTTGTGTGACACAAGATGAGTGCAATCCCATGATAAGTCAGGGCCTCAGTGTCCAGTCAGGCTTTATTCTTTAGCAGAGACCAGTGGCCTGAATTAGAGGAGGGCGGTACTGTATGAAACATCAGAAATAGTCTTTTCTTCCCAAAACAGCCACATATTTTGCCTCTTGGAAAGTGTCTGAAGTGATAACAGAAGGCCGGATTGAAGAAGGAAATAAAAGGAACACGGACTGGATGTGAGGAAAGGGCGGGAGACAAGATGAGTTGAGAAAACACAGAGATGGGCTGAGAAGATTAAAAGTTATTATGAAGAACGAAGGAGGGAATGGACAAAAAGGAGATGGAATGAAGAAGGATGATGAAGGGATTGGAAGTTGGGCTGGGGAAAAAACTCTTGTTTTTGACACTATTTTCCACACATTACCCCCAAGCACTAACAAAGCAATGATTCACAAAAGGGAAACATCCTTTACGACACAACTTTTACCACGCAGTACCTTTACAACACAGGATTTACAACGCAAGTCATTACAACGACTTGCGCTGGAGGGCGCTGTAGGATAGGGAATAGTTTAATTTACTATCCAAAACCTTCCCTACTATCCACGGGGACTTGAGTTGGAATAGTAAATTAAACTATTCCACTATCCAGCGCCCCCCAACGCAAGTCGTTGTAACGACTTGCGTTGTAAAACCTGCGTTGTAAAGACATGCGTGGTAAAAGCATGCGTTATAATGACATACATCCTTCACAAAAGGTTGTGATCCATGAATGTGGGCCTCTTTTTATGAGATAACCAGGCCTATGTTTGGTCCCATTCAGATCCAGTACCTGTGAAAGAATATGGGTAAATGGGTCTTGTACATTTAGCTAACCCAAAATGTCTTGTAGTCTAGACTCATCTGCAGAGGCTGATCTCAAGAGTGGAGATCGGTCTAGCCTTGGCATCGCATCAACTGCGGAATGGTGTTAACCGTCTAGGAGCTGGTAGAATATACACCTTGCGAGCTGGCAGTATGCAAGCCTTGGCATATGGCACAATGTGCTTCCATGGGTGACCAAATATAATGCCTTACACAATGCAACTGCCAAGAGAAGGTACAAAATAAGTAATAAGAGGTGGCCCATCTAAGTCTACGGTTGGCACAAAGTAAGCCCCGGGACAATGGCATAACAAAAGCCCCTGCAGTGCAAAGAGTTGGGGCTCGAGCTCTTGGAGCCCTCTCCATCACTGGCAAGTCCCTGGTCTGAGAGCTCCAGACTGGTTCCGGAGCGCCGGCCCCTGCATGTACTTTGCGAGGGGCCCCCTCAAGTTTCGTTTCACCACTGCCCCGAGATAGAGCACAAAGTGAGTTGTGCGAGAGAGCATGATGTAAGACCTGATGGTTGGCGCAATATTAACCCCGCGAGTGGTCTTGATGGATAGCATTACGTAAGCTTGAAATTAGAGGAATATAAGGACTGACAGCACAATGTATGTAAAGGCCTGGCACAATGAAACCCTGGAGGCCTGGCTTAATATTATTCCTCACAGGTGACTTCATGTACTGTCTGCAAGTGGAGACAATTAAAAAGCCTTGAGCCCTTTCTTCATGCTAACAAAGCAATCACTGTAGCAATTGTTATTCCACTCATTTGATGTCAATGCAGAGCAGTCAACGGTATTTTTGCCTTTAATAAATTGCCTTGGTTCTGCTCAAGCCACCATCAGGCTTACTGTGCCTGTTCATTTGATGTTCTTTGGTGTAAAAGTCCATGCCTACTAGCAGCGAGCAAACCAACATTTGCCACCAAGCAGTAATCACTGCCATGGCACAGAAGGCAAGAAATCACCCCAGGAGGCAACAAGCATAATAGAACATCTTACATGCTTTTACACAACACCTCTGTACAACCAACACAGGCCAAATGCCATTTAGGTGACAAAGAAAACACACTATCAACATACTGGGCTAGGCGCGTGTCGCCATTTTAATTTGACACCAAACTCACTTGAACTTGGGTTTATCACATAACACCGAAAATACATGAGTCCTACTACTGAGCCGGCCACGACCACTGCTACAGCGGCGACGAGGACCATGGATACCAGAGGGAAAGCGCTCCCGAGATGGAACTGGACTTACAGGCGAGGACCATGGATTCCAGAGGGAAGCAGCTCCGGAGATGGACCTGGACTTACGGGCGAGGACCATGGATTCCAGAGGGAAGCAGCTCCGGAGATGGAACTGGACTTACGGGCGAGGACCATGGATTCCAGAGGGTAGGAGCTCCCGAGATGGAACTGGACTTACAGGCGAGGACCATGGATTCCAGAGGGAAAGAGCTCCAGGGATGGAACTGGACTTACGGGCGAGGACCATGGATTCCAGAGGGAAGGAGCTCCAGGGATGGAACTGGACTTACAGGCAAGGACCACGGATTCCAGAGGGAAGAAGCTCCCGAGATGGAACTGGACTTACAGGCGAAGACCATGGATTGCAGAGGGAAGGATCTCCCAAGATGGAACTGGACTTACAGGCGAGGACCATGGATTCCAGAGGGAAGGAGCTCCAGGGATGGAACTGGACTTACCGGCGAGGACCATGGATTCCAGAGGGAAGGAGCTCCAGGGATGGAACTGGACTTACAGGTGAGGACCATGGATTCCAGAGGGAAGGAGCTCCCGAGATGGAACTGGACTTACGGGTGAGGACCATGGATTCCAGAGGGAAGGAGGTCCCGAGATGGAGCTGGATTTACAGGCGAGGACCATGGATTCCAGAGGGAAGGAGCTCCCGAGATGGAACTGGACTTACGGGGGAGGACCATGGATTCCAGAGGGAAGGAGCTCCAGGGATGGAACTGGACTTACAGGCGAGGACCATGGATTCCAGAGGGAAGGAGCTCCCGAGATGGAACTGGACTTAAAGGCGAGGACCATGGATTCCAGAGGGAAGGAGCTCCAGGGATGGAACTGGACTTACAGGCGAGGACCATGGATTCCAGAGGGAAGAAGCTCCAGGGACGGAACTGGACTTACAGGCGAAGACCATAGATTCCAGAGGGAAGGAGCTCCAGGGATGGAACTGGACTTACCGGCGAGGACCATGGATTCCAGAGGGAAGGAGCTCCAGGGATGGAACTGGACTTACAGGTGAGGACCATGGATTCCAGAGGGAAGGAGCTCCCGAGATGGAACTGGACTTACGGGCGAGGACCATGGATTCCAGAGGGAAGGAGGTCCCGAGATGGAGCTGGATTTACAGGCGAGGACCATGGATTCCAGAGGGAAGGAGCTCCCGAGATGGAACTGGACTTACGGGGGAGGACCATGGATTCCAGAGGGAAGGAGCTCCAGGGATGGAACTGGACTTACAGGCGAGGACCATGGATTCCAGAGGGAAGGAGCTCCCGAGATGGAACTGGACTTACAGGCGAGGACCATGGATTCCAGAGGGAAGGAGCTCCAGGGATGGAACTGGACTTACAGGCGAGGACCATGGATTCCAGAGGGAAGAAGCTCCAGGGATGGAACTGGACTTACGGGCGAGGACCATGGATTCCAGAGGGAAGGAGCTCCCGAGATGGAACTGGACTTACGGGCGAGGACCATGGATTCCAGAGGGAAGGAGTTCCCGAGATGGAACTGGACTTACCGGCGAGGACCATGGATTCCAGAGGGAAGGAGCTCCCGAGATGGAACTGGACTTATGGGCAAGGACCATGGATTCCAGAGGGAAAGAGCTCCAGGGATCGAACTGGACTTACGGGCGAGGACCATGGATTCCAGAGGGAAGGAGCGCCCGAGATGGAACTGGACTTACAGGCGAGGACCATGGATTCCAGAGGGAAGGAGCTCCCGAGATGGAACTGGACTTACGGGCGAGGACCATGGATTCCAGAGGGAAGGAGTTCCCGAGATGGAACTGGACTTACCGGCGAGGACCATGGATTCCAGAGGGAAGGAGCTCCCGAGATGGAACTGGACTTATGGGCAAGGACCATGGATTCCAGAGGGAAAGAGCTCCAGGGATCGAACTGGACTTACGGGCGAGGACCATGGATTCCAAGGGAAGGAGCTCCCGAGATGGAACTGGACTTACAGGCGAGGACCATGGATTCCAGAGGGAAGGAGCTCCCGAGATGAAACTGGACTTACGGGCGAGGACCATGGATTCCAGAGGGAAGAAGCTCCCGAGATGGAACTGGACTTACGGGGCTTCGGCAGTGGTTTGTACTGAGACCGATTGGGGTATAACATGGTGCTATGCATGAAACAATGTATTCATTGTTCATAAATTCCAAAAATGCAAATACATTTCAAGTGGAAGAGGCCACATTTGACCTTGGTTTACTTTATTTAATTTTATTTATGCTTCAAAATAAACCGCATTAGGGACACACACCTAATAATAATAGCTTTCAACATTAGATGTCTACGATACAATCTTTTAAAAAATGAATTCAATCATACTACACAGTGCCATTAGCTCATTACTTGCAGCCGATGCAGTTGCATGCGTTCTCCATAGAAAGCAACAAAGCGCCAATTGCATCCATCGATTCTCCTTGAAAAATGAACCTTTAGCTGTGAAAGTTGGAACACAAGGACGAACGTTGGAAAAAATGAAACGATTGCTTGACGGACTGTGCATTGTGGGCGATTCAGTGCCAAAAAATCATGCAGAGTAAAACGTCTCGTTTAACACGTCTTCTAACTAAGAGCAATATGGTTTGTCTCAAACATATAGAATATAAAGCCGACATGCCTGCACTTCTTGCAAGAAAAGATTATTCTGTGCGTCCCGGACATGCTCTAAAACCTGTCTTCCGTTTTGGGTTAGTATGTGTCACATCATAGGGGAGCAGAAAACACCCCTTTTTTAAAGAAAAAAAGCTGCAGCACAGTACTGTCTGTAACATATTTAATACTCACGTATTTCACCTAAAGGCACTTTAAGATACAGGAGAGCAAACCCTAAACAAGCATTGTCAAGGCCAATAGGTCTCGCTTTCGGCCAGCTATTGCCTTTGGCAATTGGTGGGTGTTGAACAGGAGGGTGGGGGTGTGAACGGGAGGGTGGGTGGGGTGGTAAACAGGAGGATGGGTGGGGTGTTTGACAGGAGGGTGGGTGGGGTGGTGAACAGGAGGGTGGGTGGGGTGTTGAACAGGAGGGTGGGGGTGTGAACGGGAGGGTGGGTGGGGTGGTGAATGGGAGGATGGGTGGGGTGTTTGACAGGAGGGTGGGTGGGGTGGTGAACAGGAGGGTGGGTGGGGTGGTCAACAGGAGGATGGGGGTGGTGAACGGGAGGATGGGTGGGGTGTTTAACAGGAGGGTAGGGGTGTGGTCGGGAGGGTAGGTGGGGTGGTAAACAGGAGGGTGGGTGGGGTGGTGAACAGGAGGGTGGGGTGGTGAACAGGAGGGTGGGTGGGGTGGTGAACAGGAGGGTGGGTGGGGTGGTGAACAGGAGGGTGGGGTGTTGAACAGGAGGGTGGGGTGGTGAACAGGAGGGTTGGTGGGGTGTTGAATAGGAGGGTGGGGTTGGTGAACGGGAGGGTGGGTGGGGTGGTGAACGGGAGGGTGGGTGGGGTGGTGAACGGGAGGATGGCTGGGGTGTTGAACAGGAGGGTGGGGGTGGTGAACGGGAGGGTGGGTGGGGTGGTGAATGGGAGGATGGGTGGGGTGGTGAACCGGAGGATGAGTGGGATGTTGAAAAGGAGGGTGGGGGTGTGAACGGGAGGGTGGGTGGGGTGGTGAACGGGAGGATGGGTGGGGTGTTGAACAGGAGGGTGGGGGTGTGAAAGGGAGGGTGGGTGGGGTGGCGAACGGGAGGATGGGTGGGGTGTTTAACAGGAGGGTGGGGGTGTGATCGGGAGGGTAGGTGGGGTGGTGAACAGGTGAACAGGAGGGTGGGTGGGGTGGTGAACAGGAGGGTGGGTGGGGTGGTGAACAGGAGGGGGGGGTTGGTAAACGGGAGGATGGGTGGGGTGGTGAATGGGAAGATGGGTGGATTGGTGGGGCGGTGAACGGGAGGATGGGTGGGGTGTTGAACAGGAGGGTGTGGGTGGTGAACGGGAGGGTGGGTAGAGTGGTGAATGGGAGGATGGGTGGGGTGGTGAACGGGAGGATAGGTGGGGTGTTGAACAGGAGGGTGGGGGTGTGAACTGGAGGGTGGGTGGGGTGGTGAACGGGAGGATGGGTGGGGTGTTGAACAGGAGGGTGGGGATGTGAACGGGGGGGTGGGTGGGGTGGTGAACGAGAGGGTGGGTGGGGTGGTGAATGAGAGGGTGGGTAGGGTGGTGAACGGGAGGATGGGTGGGGTGTTGAACAGGAGGGTGGGGGTGTGAACTGGAGGGTGGGTGGGGTGGTGAACGGGAGGATGGGTGGGGTGTTGAACAGGAGGGTGGGGATGTGAACGGGAGGGTGGGGATGTGAACGAGAGGGTGGGTGGGGTGGTGAACGGGAGGGTGAGTGGGGTAGTGAACGGGAGGGCGGGTTGTTGGTGAATGAGAGAGCGGTTGGGGGATGACAGAACTTGGCTCTCCCCGCGCCTACAAAAAACAAGCAGTGACAAAGGAAGAAAGCAGGGATGAAAAAAAGAACATGTAAGAGGGATATTAAGAGGCAGGGGGTGTCTGTGGTGGATTAAAGAGGCATGAGGTGGAATCAACACTATGGAGGTTTGGTATTCGTCACTCTGACATTCAAGAGCGATGGAGACGGGCTTCTGAGCAAAACGTTGGACCTGGCACTTATTTCTTACAAATTAAGCACTGACTGCATAGCACTGAGGGGAGTGCTGTTGTGAGCACGCTGTCTTCTCACAAAAAAGATGCACTGTATGTGTCTTGGACGGTGTGTTCAACAGTGCATGCTCGATGATGGACAGAGTGAGTGCCCATGTGAGGCAGGCTTTTGAGAAAGGAGGAGAAACTGGCGTTTAGAGTCAGGAGGAGACGTGGCCAGTACTGAGAACCCGCGAGTTCCTAAGAAAAGGCATTCACGAATCTTTAACTGCATTTGCTGCAAAGAGGTTGTACTTTTCTACATGTCCCACGTCAAGGACAATTGCTCTGTTTCGGCCAACATTTGAGTCCTTCAAATGGAAAACTCTGGGAAGTTGGGTGGGGGGGGGGGCAGTGGATAGCCTTTAATCTCCCACTGATATTTATTGCAAGAGGTAACATTTACATCAGTGGAAAACTGAAGAATTATTACTTTGTGGATAGAGAAAAAAATCTATGTTATGGATTATAAAAGGAGCGTTAGCAAAAGGGTTGGTATACTTAACGTCCTTCCACGTTATTTCTGTACTGATGATGTTCCAAAATGGGCCGCGTGGACACAATCGTTATTTTTAAGCCAATCAGATCCGCGCTTTTTGTTGCGAGACCTTGTGAGCAAACGGAGTGTAGCAAGTCTCTCACAAGCAGTCAAGTGTGGCTCAGTGCCAGCTAGGGCAGGGGTGATGACTGGGCATAACCCCTTCAACTCTTGAAACATTTTTTAAATACATTCTCAGATCTGTTTGCAGCATAGAAGGAAGGATATCATGATTTTGTAATACTCAGGTTTGTACATTTCTTCAGAAAATGTCATAATGAAATACTGACAATAATAGCGAGCACTAGCAATGTCAATTTGCAAGCCCTTACAGTAGCAATAAAAACATGCCGGCTGCTGTGCACGACAATGAAGCAAGCACTGAATTCAACATGGCCAATCATAGTCCCTGCTCTACCTCAGGAGCCAATAGATTATGCGTCAATAAATTACAATCATGTAGTAATGTCATGTGAGTAAGTACACAAACATATAAGACAGATGTGTAACGCTCACACCAAAAATGCTATTAAACCACTGAGAGCCAGTGAAAAACATTGCATCCCAATCAAATGAAAGCTATCCCATAAGAATGAATGCTTATGGTCCACAAAATGTAAGTAAACGCAGTACCGCCACTTACTCCTTACAGCCCTCATGGCGGTCTTGGTGGCAACTCTGGCCCGATGTGGGTTGTAGAAGTAGAAGATCAGTGACACAGAAGTGGCACTCTGCAGCGATGATGGTGGGCAGGACATAGCCCAGAGCAGAGGTGCTGGGAAGGCAGTTACTGAGGAGGACGAAGGAGGTGACGAGCAAGTGACACACTTAAAGGCCACATGGCTCTCTGCGATGGATAGCCGCACACATGCCAGCGATGAATTGGATTCATGTTACACTAAAGTTGTGAAGAATCTTCTTACTAACACCGAGACGGTCTCTTCACATCACAAAGGCCTTGCAGCTGTCTGAGGCTCAGAGGCTGCATCGCTGTCCAGCTTTGCCCAGACCACCTCAAATTCAAATAATTAAACAGCTTTGCCCCAAACATCTCTAATTCAAATAATTTAAATAAAAATGCATAACTCCCATCAAAAGACGCCCAAATAGTAGTTTCCTACTAAAAGAAACCTAACCATGGGGGGTGGGGGGGGGGGGGGAATGATTATTTAATAACAGGGACAGGGTAGGGGGTGGGGTGAAAGGGACAGCACACACAGAAACGGTTGGTGGGAGGAGAAAGCAGTAAAACTGGTTGCAAACATCATCTTCGGAAAGTCAACAAACAACATTAGAAGAAGACGTGCTGAGGCAATCGTAAAAAATAGAGCACAAAATGAACACAAATGGACAGAAGGAAAATGAGACATGTATCAGGGCCAGTCACCATGAGAGGGATCAACACCCCAACAGGAAGGGCAAATGGCCACAATATGAGACTCAAAAGTAAGGCATTTAGAAAGGCACACAAAAGAACCAATGAAAGGCGATGGACGTGCTGAAAGCCCATAGAGCAAATACAGCTAGGCTCGACCTTAAAAAGAAATGCTGTATATTTGGTATTCTTCTAAACTCTGACAGCAATAACTCATGCACTGACAACATGAATTTGCATTACTGGGCAACCAAAACATATTCTTGACAATGAATCATTGTTCATATTTTTCGTTTCCTGCTTCAGCCAAAAATATTTTCCCCAGTCTTTCAGCTGAGGACATTAACACCCATTCCGCAAAAGCCTCACCGTGGCAATGCCCAATGACAGCAATCAACAACTGAGAAGTGACCAGTTACCGTTAGCAAAGGGGCTGGCAATGTGCTACATCATTGTGCAACATTTACAGTGAACCATGATCTGTTTAAGCTAGAAGAAAGTTTTGTTTCAAATCACTGGAAAGTGCTGCAGCTGCAAGATGACGTAAGTTCAGCGGTTCTACTGACTGACCAGTCCTGTACGAGAGCCATCCATGCATCGGGAAACAACCTTTACAACACAACTTTTACAACACACTACCATTACAACAAGACTTTTACAACGCAACATCCATTACAACACATGCAATTACAACGCAACCATTACAACGCATGACACTACAACGCACACCACTAAAACGCATGTCATTACAACTCAGTCATTACAACGCATAACATTACCATCCAACACTTACCCTACTGTTGCACCCCCTGGAGTTAGAATAGTAATTTGTACCCCTACACTATCCAACACTTACCCTACTGTTGCACCCCCTGGAGTTAGAATAATAATTTGTACCCCTACACTATCCAATACTTACCAAACATGCAATGTAATGTTATGCATTGTAATGGTATGCGTTGTAAAGGTATTATGCGTTGTAATGGAATGCGTTGTAAATGTAGTTTTTAAAATTTCGTTGTAATGGCATGCATTGTAATGGAATGCGTTGTAATGGATGTTGCGTTGTAAAAGTGTGAGCTGTAACGTCATACATCCCATGCATCACCGTGAGCTACACCACACACTGTCGCCTGTGAGACTGTAAAAGCTGAATTTGAGCCGTTTGTACTCCATCTTTTCAGCACTTAATGCTACCAAACTGGGCAGAAGAAGTGATTGACAGTGCAATGTGTGCACGTTGGAGTGAATTGTATCCTCTGATTGATGGCGCCAAGCTGTCAAGTGCGTGATGTGATCGGTGGGAGCAGTCGAGCTCTGAGTTATTGACCGGTCTTTTATCACGGGGAATGGGCTGGGATGTCTCATGCTTCTTTCTCCCTGCCGGCTGCGCTATAAATCTCCTCTGCTCGTCTTCATTTTTGTCTCGTTCATACACCCCGTGAGACTTATCTCTCCCTCCTTCCTTTTCCTCTTCGTTTTGTGCACCAGCTGAAGGTATTCTGCAAGATTTCTGCTCGCACGTGCAGGACTCGGTCAGCCGGTGCGCCCACAAGCCTGGGATCTGAGCTGTTCCTGTGTATTATGTTCATCAGATAACAGAAAGGCGCTGCCTGCTTAGTTCAGAGCCTGGAGCGTGTCCCTTTCACTGTGATTAAGCACATCTAGCAGTCACCGCTTTCCGATTAGAAGAAGGTGACTTTCAGTAACAGAACTTGATCAATATCCTTAAAACATATCATTTGCCCAGTGGAGTCATTTATCCAACACGTCACGCCGGCAGACAGTTTCTCAGCGCTACTACACAGACAGATCTACTATCTGCATATATATGTATATAGAGATAACTCTAATCACTAGTATATGCAGTAGACCTTTGTACTCTACTAATTCCTATGTGACTCTTAGAGTATATCCATTCGCATCCCTTCCCTATGTATATAGAGATAACTCTAATCACTAGTATATGCAGTAGACCTTTGTACTATCTACCATTCCTATGTGACTCTTAGAGTATATCCATTCGTATCTCTTCCTTGAGTGACTTTATTTACTTGTACATTTGCAATTTTTCTTTCTGTTTGTATCTCTTCTTTGTGTGACTTTACATCTTGTACATTTGCATTTTTTTCTGTTTGTATCTTTTATGTAATGCATCTAATCCTAAATCCTTATATTTTGCAAATAGTTCTTATGTAAAGCGCTCTGACACCTTCGGGTAAAGTTCGCGCTATATAAAATCGCATTAAATAAAATAAATAAAAATAGACCAAAGTAAAATAAAGGAACTCATTTTAAATAACGGATTCATTGTCGGCAAACCCGGTTTTTCCAAAAATTTCTTGTAGATTCAAATCGTCCTAAACTTCTTTTGATACTTCTTCATTAGCAGCGTAGTCAGATAGAACCCAGCGTCAGGTGGAACCCCACGCTCTTAACTACCCAACCTTCATTAGGGTGGTGGGGTCACATGGGACCGCACCTTTGGAATGCCCAAGCTTTATTAGGTAGTGGGAGCTGATGGAGCTCCACAAACGTGGACTATCAAATCCACGTTAAAGAAACAGATCAAATGAAAACCTGCCTGACTGGATTCCCCAGTTACACAAATGAATGAATATTAGTCTTGTAAAGCGCAAACTTTGCCCAAAGGCGTCAAGGCGCTTAATAATATACATATTTTTTTTTTTGCAGAGTTTTATATAGCGCGAACTTGACCCGAATCGGGTATCAGAGCGCTTTACAAGGCACCAGTTTTGTTACATGAGGACACAGATTAATTTTTGTTAGGCACGGGGAGATTAAGTGATTTGCCCAGAATCACAGGATGTTCACCTTCATTGCAGAGACTCAAACCCAGATCCCTAGATTCGAGGTCGACCGCCATAGCCGTTAGGCCAACTCCTCTCCCCAAGAGGAGTGGACGTTCATTCCCTTGGATCCTCTAGTCATCATTAGAGAGATCAGTCTTTGATACACTAACCACAAACGGATGAGTAGAATCCGATAGAACCACGCCTTTAAGCACTGGTAAATGTGGAACGCCATATCCATGGCTCATTCGCAAACAATTAGAGAGGGGAGGGGACGGAAGCTAACCCCAGATCCTAGAAATCTTATTTATTGGAGTACGGTCAGAGGAAGCCCCAGATCCTTGATCTATCATTCGTTATCAGTGTGTCTGTAGAGTCGGTGGAATCCCCCCTACTTGGATCCCCTAATACTCAAGCATCCCATGTATCCTACCTACATGGTAACTCCCTTTCGGCATAGGGTACTGAACTGATTTTAAAAGTCTATGATAGGATTAAATTCAAGCCAACACTTAGGTATAAAGATGACCTTCCTATGTGCTTCTCTTCTGATCAAACTCAATCCGCAGTGCTACAGAATGCTGTTGTTGAGGGCGTAGAGTGACAATGAGTGGAACAATTGATGGAGTACGAGCTGGACTGAAAAATAAAACCAGCCGTGGCAAACTGCCCAAACCAGTCCCACACGACAGGAGGCTTTGACTAGATTGTGCCATTGGAGCATGTTTGAGTCGTCACAGCCCATTCTGCTCTGAAAACAGCGCCCTCAGCTTCTAGCCTGCTAGGGAAATGCCAGAGTGATGCAATGGCCCGGTCAGCCCTTGGTAAGGATGATGACAGGTGGGATAAGTGAGGGAGTATGGGTAAGTACAGACAAGGAAAGGGGCTTAGGGACATTGAGTGAATAATAGAGGGAACACATGCCTCGTGCTTGCAGATAAGGAAGGGAGTTTGGTAACAGATATCGGCATACAAGCCTAGGCAGGGTGGTGGTCATGGTGAGTGCAGATAAGGAACGGGGTTGATGACCATGAGAGGCATACATGAACGGGGGGCCACTGATGTTGAGGGTGCATAATGAGCGAAAGAATGAGGATCAATGTTAATATGTATGGTGGGTGAGCAGTGGTAAGTGTGGGTAGGTGAGTTGGAGTAGTGACAGGGTTAAATGACGGTTAGGGTGGATGAGTCAGTAGCCAGTGACTGTGTGGATAAGTGAGGGGGCTTAGAGATTGTCAGTGTAGATAAGGCAGAAGGTGTGGGGGTTGAGTAACTGTGAGCGTTGGTATCGAAGGGATAGAGTGGGAGTGGGTAAGAGTGGATGGAACAAATTACGCTTTCTCCTTTCTGTCAGCACGATGGAAAGAGTTGTGTTTGATTCTCAGATGTATGGACGGACCACAGTGAAATTACAACACTCTTAAGTGGTATCGCAATGGCAACATCATGATCTGGTGCTAAGCAATTTGCGCAAGCCAAGGGTCCATTTGACTTCCCAACGGCAATGTTGTTTTTGTTTGTTACGAATGACTATGCAGGAACTGCTGTTTTGCAGCTGAGGTAAGATTGGGAGAAACCATATTTAAGAAACAAATCATTAAATATTTGAGTCCCTTGCACATCTTTATGTATTTGTTACATACTGTACAGGTGTGCAGGGCAGGGGGAACAAGCAGCGATCACATCTAGTTTGGCGGTTAAGTGCAACCATCTTGGTCCTAAAATCAGCTTCTATATTTAATGTGTGTGATGGTGGCTCGCCACTATATTTTCAATCTAGCCAAACTGGGAGTGCTTTAAATCTGGATGACTTGCAGTGCAAAACTGGATGTCAACAATGCTCTAGGCATTGTGGCAATGCAGTGGTAAAGTACAAGATACATGGGCATTGGAGGGGACACATGCTCGTCCAGCAGTTCACAGGATCCTGATTGGTAAATTATAGTTCTGCTATGTCTACTAAAATTGGTGAGTTGAATTGGTCAGTTCTGTCTTGAGGTAGGATGCTTGGGCAACTATGAAACATTTAGAGAAGTCCTCAATTTTCCGGCAAGCTGCCACTGGCTCTTGAGTACCCCTTTCCTAAATGTGACTGCCTCAATCTTGCTGCTGTGTGGAACCCCGGGTGTATCAAGTCAAGTCAACACAAGCTTTATTCGATTGTTAAAATCATAAAAGCAGAGTCAGGCAATAAAATAACAATATCACATTTCATCAGTTTAAAAAATATTAAACATTAATAATGATAATGAGTACATACAAAGATTATTAAAAATGAGCATGCTAAAAAACAGTTAAAAGCAGCAAAAAAAAAACACAGTATATTCAATCACCCCACCTGGTTATTCGGGGATAGCTTCCTGGTCTTAATACGCATGGCAGCTACCAGAAAGCTAGCAACCCCGAAAATTACTTTTGTGGTTCCTAATAATTGTAAGTAAAAGAAAGCTGGGCGTACTTGTAAAAAACCCGCTTCTCTTAGAATTGGGGTTAAGAACCGCCTTCTGCCCTCCATGTAGTGATCATAGAACATAACGAAGTGCATTAGAGACTGCTCTGAAAAATTATCACAACTACATGGGCTCAATGTATCAGGTACCCCCCACACTGGGAAATCACCCAGGGAGTATTGGATAATGTTAAACCTGAATCTAATGAGGAGGTGACGATGGAATGGTTTACTAACAATTTTTAAATAGGGTTCTAGAGAAGGAGTGGTTAAGAGCAAGAAGTTTGCTCTAACTTTTGGTTTAATTAGTTCCTCCTCCTCCCTAGCCTGATACGCCCTAGACAGGAAGTTTTCCTTGATCCATTTTACGTCTCCTTTAACTATGTTGTTCGGGTATTTGTAAAGATCTGGCCTGCCCAATTTATTCAACGTGTTCTTGATGTATACTAGCCAAGGAATTTTAGACACCTTGTCTAACGCCATGCAATCATTGAGGATGCAATGGTTCAAAGGGATATCATTATTTAACCAGGTTTTTGCCCAATAGACCAGAGGGGCCAATTGCAGCTCATCAGTTACATAGCCTATGCCTAGTTCAGTATGCAGGGAGAAAACTGGTGTTGATTGTGGGACTCCGAGCAATGTTCTGAGGAAAGTATTTTCCGCAAGTTGTATTTTACCTTGTGGCGAAAAGCCCCACAAGGGAGCGCCATACATGGCTATGGACAAGCATTTTGTCTTATACACTTTCAAGAGAGCGTCCATTGGACGAGAGCCCAATCGCTTTGCAAAGCTCATTAGAGCTGAGGTTGATCTCTTGACTGCAAGGCTTTTTGCATTTAGTTGGGCGGTCCAAGAGCCCCCCTCTTCAAAGATAACACCCAAATAAGTAAAAACTGGTACCCTAGTCACCTCCTCACCAGTACAGGTGAACGTCTTCAGCTTTTGAGTTTTCGGGCGCTTCCCTGCCACCACTATATGGGATTTTTTGTTGTTGATCGCCAGGTCAAGTGAGGCCATGAACTCTCCAAATGCATCGAGAAGTTTCTGCAACCCTACCCCTGTTCGGGCTAAGAGCACCGCGTCATCCGCGTATAATAAAACGGGCACCAGGGAATCCCCCACGCGTGGAATGTCGGGTGTTGAGTCCTCCAGATCTTTGCCCAATGAGTTAATATAAAGGGTGAATAGAAGAGGGGCCAAAATACAGCCCTGCCTAACACCCCTTTTAGAACGGAATGGCCGAGTACAGCTGCCCTCTCGATCGGTTCTGATAGAGGCTGTCAAGTCTGTATGAAGTGACGCTAGGAAATTGACCAGTGATGGGTCAATGCCCAGGCTGGCCAGTATGGGCCATAACTTGGTTCGGTTGACCAAGTCAAAGGCCGAGGAGATGTCCATGAAGGCCATGTATAGATTACCCTCCTTGGCCTTGGTGTATTTGCCGACCAGCATAAGGAGGTTTAGGCACTGGTCCATGGTTCCTCTCCTGGCCCTAAACCCATACTGCAGGTCTGAAAGGACCCCCTTCTCCTTTATGAAATCCCCCAATCTCTGTAATATGACTCTGCCTAGAATTTTAACGGCAGAGTCAATCAATGATATCGGCCTGTAACAGGCCGGATCTGTTCGGGGACCTTTCTTGTAAATGGGAATGATGGTTAAAGAAGACCATGATTTGGGAAACCCAGCTGTGCTGGAGGAATTAAAGACGTTGGTAAGTATTTTAGCCCACATGTCCAAGGGTGACCTATAAAGATCTGCAGGGACACCATCTGGGCCCGGGGCCTTACATTTCGTCATCTCCAGGATAGCCCTGCTAACCTTGTGCTCACTAAACTGCAGGGGGACAGCAGGGACCGTGAGCCGGTAAAGACTATCTGGTGCTAGTGGCTCTTCACTGTTATATATTTTACTAAAGTGGGCAACCCAATCTTCCTCAGGGATCACACAATCCATGCTAGAATTTTCCTCCTCAGAGAAATAGGAGTGGTTGATCACAGCCCAGAATTTGGAACTATCTCTCAGGATGTTAATTGATGTGAGATTGTCCCACGCCTCGTTTTTTATAGACATTTTTCGGTTATTAATGGTTAATCTATAGAGCTTCCTGCACTGAATCAGCCGCTCCCGATTTCTCGGCTGCTGTTTAAGGGCCTCCAAAAGCCCCTTATGTGCCTTTGAGCATTCCCTATCAAACCACCTTGGGCGGTCGATTTCAGCTCGCTTCTTCCTGAGTGTTAGGTCATGGCATACTTGCGTACAGATATTAGTGAAAGATTTAATAATATCAGTGTCAGCTGCCGAGCTGTCTGTGCATGTTAACAGATCTGCATGAACATTTGCTTTAAGGTACTGAATAAATGTGTCCGGGACCACCTTGGACCAATTTAGTCTTCTACCCCGATCCTTAGGAACAATGGAATCGCAGCAGCCACCCAGACGCTCAACCTGGGTTGCATTGTTACTTCCAATGTTTAAAGTCAGAATCAGGGGATTATGGTCACTAAAGGCGGAAATCTTGACTTCAAGGGCGGATACCGCATCAACTAATCCCGCTGAGATGAAGATGTAATCGATAACAGTGTTTGCATCTCTACCTATGAACGTCGGTGCCCTATTCTCCCCCTCGGGCCCAGCTAGTTCAAACAGGTTTAAGTCGGCAAGTAATTCTTCCAGCTCCATCCCCTGCACTGTGTGTTCAAAGTGGGGACTGGTTGCGCCCGGAGGTGCCAGTTGTTGTTTAGAGAGACAATCCCATCCACAGGGGTGTATGTTAAAATCTCCCATGAGCAAAATTTCGAATAAAGCTGTTTGGTGTGACTTGTAGTGACAAAGAAAAGAGGATAAGGACCTTAAGTGTGTGTTACCAGATACCTTATCCGGTGCATTATAAAAATTTACAATTAAAATTATAGGGAGATTTGGCCTAACCCATTCCACACACAAAATGCTATCTGCTGATGATTCTATTTTCTTCATGGAACCTGCCAAATTTATAGAGATGATTGTATACAGGCCACCTTTGGGTCTCCCTCCCCTCCCAGCGGTCGCTTTAACTGAGAAGCTACGATACCCATTTAGATAAAAATTTCCATTGGTATCCCATGTCTCCTGAACACACATAATGTCATGGTGAGTTACAAAATGAACCCATCTGTCATCCCCGGCTTTCCTTCTTAGCCCCGCTATATTCAAGCTAAGTGCCATTGATTTATGGCATTGATTGGCTATAGAGGAGTTCTCCTGTCCAGTCGGGTCAGTGGGTTGTTGTCAATCCACTAGATCCAGGCTAGAGGGGTTTGCAAGTGGTGAGAACCTATTACTTAGCACAACAGGTTCCACCTGAATTTCAGCTGAATGATCGGAGACTTTGCGTGTTGTGACGGCAAGCTTATCCCCCGCCCGCAGACGAGCCTGTTGTGCTTGATAGGAATGGTGTCTCACTTCCCCTGCCCTTCCTATGTGTCCTGATGGTATCAGGATATGCCGGGATCGTGGTTTAGCCTGTGGATGGGGTGGAGGTGGATAAAAATAGCCCAATGGCAGGGGTCTGATACCTACACCATCTAGCTCAGATCCATACCAGAGTAGTGTGTTAGCCATATTGGGACTGTTAAAGTTAACAATCACACAGTCACCAGTGATACATTTCTCCCTTCGCCCGACCCAGTCCACCCTTCTTGCAGCTATAATGTTTTTTCCCACATCAGAACTCCCACTGCTAAACTGTGTACACCATCTTCTGGTTCTGTTCAGTAGATCCTGTTCTGATTCCCTCTGGTTAATGTTAAGGCGTGGGATCCCAGTTAAAATAACAACTAGGGGTGCTGCATCTGGGGGGGAGATCCACTATGTAATTCTGTCTGGCGTGCAACCCATTATTTCTTTGCTCCTTGACTAGTGGTTTGGCTACCCTGTCCTCAGGCACACCCCCCGAAACTAAGATCTTGTGTGCCTCCCCTTGAGATGTTTTGTTCCCTTTGGGTGGATTTGTGCATGTTATATGTCCTTGTCTATTAGCCTGCATAGGTGAGCCCATGATCACCTCCTGGCTACCACTCGATTCAGGTTTTTCATGGGCCCGCTTCCCCTGAGTGTAGGACTCCAGGTCTTTAAGGCAGTTGTCAATACGTTCACATTTATGCAGGATATTTTCTACACATGATTTCAAAGTATCCACTATGTCCTTTGCAATGTTTACCAATAGTGGTTCCAACCAGGATTCAAACAGTTCTTCTACCACGTCTGCCAGGTTAGCGTGGAATCCCTGGAAAGCTGTAATGTCTACTTTGGGTGTAGGCTGTTAACAGGGTGTAATTTCACAAGATTTTGTGTTGTTTATCGTGGAAGGTTGCTGTGTCTCCTGTGATACAGCCTTACTGTTGGTTTGGGGAGGTAACTGGTTAACCATGCAAGTAGATGGAGGGGTCGCCACAATTATGTTAGGTTCAAGTGGGATGGAACGAGCTAGTTCTGGCTGAAACTGCGGGTGAGATTCGACCGGGAGATCCCTAGTTGCCACCCCAGTCTGGACAAGTCCCAGTTCTTTCTCCGCATTCGCAATTTCATTGTTCAAAGCCCCCACCGCAGAGGTAAGAAAGGAAATAATTGACTCCGAATTTCGTGGAACTTTGGCTTTCTTACCTTCTCCGCCCTTTGTTACGAATTTGCGTTTCCCCATTGCCCTGGACAGAGTGACAGGCCCTGCCCTGCCTCTTCCTGCCCGGACGGCCACAGACGGCCCACCCGCTGCCCGGGCTCCGCCCGACGCCGCCCGCGCGCGTCCCGCGACGCGGAGGGAGCGTCCTGCTAAAGTAGCGCCTCCGGGCGCGCAGCGTCAGGAAACCGGAAGTTGTCGCTAGGCTCCCTGGGAGCTGTAGTCTCCAGCAGCGGGCCGCGAGATGGAGCAGAGCGGCGCGGCGAGACTACAGCGTTTGGGCCCCAGGAGTCGGTGTGTAGCAGGTAGGGAGTCCTCTGACCACTGATGTTGCCCCCCGGGTGTATCAGTAAATACAGACATTAATTCGTCTAAACAATGACTGCCCATGCCTCTGCTCTACTGGCATTTTTGGAGGCATGACTTGTCAACAAAACAAAATATTTGCTCATCTCGAAGTAACCCAGCTATAGATGTAAGGAAAACAGCCGGGTCTCAAAGTTTTGCTCATAAGCTTGCTTCTGGCGTTATGAAAGGTCGGAGTGCTAAAAATCAAGGCTGCATTGTCTTGATTCCTCCTGCTGCCCCATTAAACCATCTCCAGTCACGCCCTGCCCTGTTTATCTTACCCTTGCAAGTTCTTTTTCATCCCTGCTTTCTCCATCTATCACTGTTTTCCCACTTTCTACCATCCTTTTTTCACACTTTTGTTTCTTCTCTCACCTGCTCTGGATCAAACTGTTTTCCCTTCCTTCTTTCCCCTTTTTTGTTTTTTTCTCTCTCATGCTCTGCATCAAAGTCTGTTGAGGAAATAAACAAGTGCTTGTCCCCAAAAATGAATGCCAGTTGGCCCCACCCGCAACCACTGGCTCAAATTAACTACAGGCAGAATGCTTGCTAAATACTTTTCAATTGGCAATCTTTTGGGAGCCCATTTGAGTCCTTCTTTTTCCACCCATTATGTCATATACAAATCAGCCTTGGCCCTGCTCCAGTAAGAACAGTCCAGCCCAAATAGCAGAGCTGGCTGTCCCATTTATAGACTGGTCACCTAAGACCACCGCCCAAGCACAATACCGAGCCAGAAACACCTGGAAATGTTATCTGCTGAAATGCATCCAACACTGCCCTAGCCCAACCGGACTTTTGAAGGACTATCCAGCCAGGAAAATTTTTTATTTGTACCTATTGGGAACTGGAAAGGAGACTTGAGAAGATCACGTCTTCCACAGGGTCAGATCGGCCTACAGGGCATTGAAGCAGGGAAACAACCATTACAACGCAGTCATTACAACGCACTAACTTTACAACGCAACATCCTACACATCGCATGCCATTGCAACGCAGCCAGTACAATGCATATCACTACACCGCATGCCACTACAATGCATTCCACTACAACGCATGCCAATATAACACATTATAAGGTAAGTAATGGGAAATAGTAATTTTTACCCCTACACTATCCAACACTTACCCTACTGTTGTACTCACTGGAGTGGGAATAGTAATTTTTACCCCTACACTAAACAACACTTTCTCTACTGTTGCACTTACTGGAGTTGGAATTGTAATTGTTACCCCTACACTATCCAACACTTACCCTACTGTTGCACTCCCTGGAGTGGGAATAGTAACTTTTACCAGTACACTATCCAACACTTACCCTACTATAGCACTCACTAGAGTTGGAATTGTAATTTTTACCCCTACACTATCCAACACTTACACTACTGTTGCCCTAAAAGTATTATGCGTTTTCATGGTATGCGTTGTAATGGTGTGCGTTGTAATGGAATGCGTTGTAAGTGTAGTTTCTAAAAATGCGTTGTGATGGCACGCATTGTAAAATCATGTGGTGTAATGGATGTTGCGATGTAAAAACTGCGTTGTAAAGGCATGCATTGTAAAAGTTTGCGCTGTAACGTGTCCTATTTATTCAAGCAGTGCCCGATGGGCTGGTCTGAAAGGTTAGTATGTGGGCCATTTTTTTGGGCTGTTTGTGGCCGTGTTTTATGGTTTGCTGTGCCAGTTTCTACTGTTTATTTCCCTAATATTACAAGAAGCATTGACTGCAGCAAGTTGAAATCCATGCAGTTTTCGGTACTTGAAATACACTTATGCATGTCTTTACATGTAAATCTGCCCCCATTTGAAAAAATTGGATACATTCTCAGCTTTCTGGTTCACTAATAAGGTCTCTTCTATTTTGGTGCCCGGGCCTATTTTCTGTCCCCGACTGACCCTGTTCTTCCACCTCAGCAGACGTCGACGGCAGCTGCGCGCGCAGGGATCCATCCCTCCTATCTTTTAGCTGCATATTTCACCCGATAGTGGGTTTGAAAGGCTTGTGAAATTCACTATAAATCTCCAGGACAAACGAGCAACCTGCTCGTCGTGAGACATCATCCGTCGCAGAATGTCCTGATAAGGAAGCTCGTCCAAGCTCGGGCCATTTTTCAAAAACTGGATGACGAAAGATGACCGTTAGAGGGCAGCAGAGTGCTGTGCGCCAGCAGCTCAGACGCCCTCGGCCCAGCAGCAGGAAGTGGACACTTTATTATATCGGTTTATTACAGACGAAAAGTGCGCCAGACAACTTTACGACTAAGGAGAAAATGTTCCCTAACAGACTTAGATTTAATATAAAATTGGAAGCAATTTTCACAGTGTCCAGGATAATTACTAAAGTGGGCGCTGGACTTTCAGCAATGCTAAATGATTTTAAAAGAATCTAGGAAAGATTGGTTAGTCTGCCGCATTTATTGTGTTGGTGCACTCAGCTTCTGGGGTCAGTCAGTTCAGTGGTTAATTTGCAAAAAGAATGAGTGCCGTGCTGCACGTGTTGGCAAGCCGAATACCAAAGCTGCTAGTCTTAAATTCACCTCCTGCCTCTTTAAGCCACTACCAAACATGTCTGCCCCTTTGTGTCCTTCTTACAGGTTCCTGTGTTCTCATTTTGTGGGGGGGGTTTCTCTTTCTCTTCCTCCGTCTTTCCGATTTGTGTGTTTACCCCCCTGTCTTGTCCCGATAAATGTAAATAAATGCCAGCATTTGTAAAGTGCACAGCTACCCACGACGTTGGTGTCCTAGCGCTGGTGGCCGTCGGGAAGATTAAGCAAGCTATTGCCCAGAGTTACATGGTGCTGGGTTAACCTGCTGCCAGAGCCGGGATCGAAATGTGAAACCTGTGGTCCGGAGTCAGGCACCCTGGCCGCTGTGCCTCACCTCTTCTGGTAAACATCTGATCAGTGGTAGCTGCCACATACAAAAAGTGGCGGGGTAGGGGCAGCACGGGGGATGGGGGGACGAGGGACTTTAATAATAATGAACAGTTAAAAAAAAGTAACACTTACATGCAGCCAGCCACCTCCCGCGGCACACGTCGGTGCTGGGTCTTCCTTGTCAGACACTGGGACTATGGGCCATATGTATGAACACATTTTCCTATAGACACAGAATGGGTAAAACCCTTTGATACATCTGGCCATATGTCACAGACTCCCTCTCCAAACCCTGATTGGCCGTAGCGTGCTGCAAAAGCAGTTTCCTCTGTGTATATATTTGCTGCAGAATGCAGCACACGTAGAAAGAGGAAATAATGTTGAGATATTAAATATTTCCCCCCGTTATGCTTCTGTTGGGATGGTGTCGCATTTCAGTGCATTTCCAGGTTCCACCCAAAATTCATGGGTGGATGTGTGGGAACGTCCACACTCCACCCAAGGAACACCTTCCCAACGCGGAGTAATGCAAGGCCTGATTTGCGCTGCCTTACGTGCTCTGGATTTACTAAACCACGTAGACCCACGCAAGGTAGCTTTGCTTGGCCTAGTAATCTGACTGAAGCCCTTGTGTCGCATTGCCTGATGCACGGGCTCGATAAATGTGGCACTTAGTGAGGCTACCATGCCTGTGTCTGAGGCAAGGCTTCATCATCAGTCTCAAGATAAAACCTGACTCCTCAGATGGGAAATGCATTTCTTCTAAACATAAACCGTGTGACAACCTCTTGCCCAGATCTGAAACCAATCACTGCTCAAGACACAGCCATGGAGAACATTCTTTCCTCAAGAAAGTATGATCAGGTAATGCCAATAGAGACACTGTTTATTTTTATTTTATATATATATATCCTGGTTTTTGCCATAGTGCTTCCAAATGCCGCAAGGGTGATTGAGCTCTGTACAGCACAGTTTCTGACAAAAACAATATATCAATATACAGTATCAGAATAGTGATAGAGTCAACTTATATCAGAAAACTCAATCAAACAAGTTGACAACGTACAAGGAACACCGTACTTGTGCTTGCCAAGAATAGTACATTGTAGACAAGTTGAAAATGTGCTGGCTAGAGACTATTGGGAAATACAAGAAACACGACGGGTACAGTCATTTTGCGCATACGTAGCGGGTATGCGTGAATTAGTACTGCCCAGTGGTGAATGTATTGTGAGAGCTATGTCGAACGTCAGCGAGGAGGAATCCTGGCATATTAAAGTGCAGTTATCATCTGAGGTTTATAAACCATCTCCAAACCTGAATTTTATGGTTTGAAGAGGGGAGGCAAGCCTCATCTCATTGGGAGGGGCATTCCCTGAAAAGATGCGCTTGAGGGTGGTGGTCTTTTTAAGGATGGAGTTGTTGGTTCTTAAACCCCAGCTTGTGTCAGAAAACTCTAGTTTTTGTAAATGATAGGTCTTTCCTAAGTTCACGGTTCACCATACGTCTTAAGACGTCAATGCATTTCCCCCAAACATTAAAACCTCAATGGGAAGATTTTTCTAAGTCAGAGTTGCTCCAGATAATGTGGCCTGGATTTGATCCTCCAGGACCAATGCGGAACACTCTTGCGCCCATCCTCATCTTCCTCTGGAAGCAGATGAAGCACTAGCCCTCCCAAGCGATGCAGCGAGATTGCAGAGGTGTTGGACTGACAAAGGCTTTTCCTCAGATTTGTCAGAGGCTTTTCATTCCACAGGCAGCAGCTCCTCTGTGCACAGATGAAGCAGTGTTTTCCAGGAACTCTGTAATGACTGCTTTTAGATCAGCTCTGGATGCTCCAGAGTCTGCTGAAGAAAAGCAGACACCCGATTGCCAGACACGTGGGAATCTTCGGGCTTCAAAGACGTTCCCGCTCTCTGAAGATGTGCCGCGGCCGCAATCCGCCGTGTTCCCATCGGTGAGGTTCCAGCACTTACAGAACCCTTGCCAAAGGCAAACTCACGTGTTCGCAATTAAAGCATGGGCTAAAAGCTGGGATGGGTCCCCAGCCACTGGTGCCCGTGAATGTCCCCTGAATGGTATCTCCCACATTCACTCATATATATGCAAAGAGGGTGTAAAAGGGCGGGAACAGTCCAACCATCAATAATGTTACATGCAAAGCGGGCCTACTAATGTAACATGACCTGTCTTTGGGTGAAACAATAGCCCTAAATGAAAGTAGCCATACACTATCTCCAAAAGGAAAATTACCTGATTTTCCTGTTGTTTGTTTCCGTGATTTTAGCAAAATTGCATTATTATGGTAGATTGCATGGAGAAATCTCTCCTAGGGGTGTCTCTCAAGTTCAGCTCTGTTGCAAGACACCGATTGTTTACCTTAAACTGTGGTACAACATTTAGCTTTGTGTAAAATCAAATGTATGTGGAATTGCTACAGATGAGATGATTGACACATATTGCGTGCATTTACCCTTCTCCCAAAGCAGTGCTGTTGATTTTCAGGCTGTGCCGTGCACATTTCAGTGCATCTGGACCTCCAAGGGAATTGAACATGTACAGCGACTGGACTGAACCGTGCAGAAGAATCGCACAGACCAGATCAGATCCGTGGTGAGAAGGATCTCAAGCAACCAACATGCGTAGGATTTCAAGAAGATACTTTATCAAGTGTTGGTGGATCAGATCTGGAGATAGGGTCACCGTGGGCACCAAGCGCATGTGATTCTGACGTGATTGAATAAGGAGGGTCATGTCAGCTCTACAACCAATCACTGCAGATCTCAATGTCACTCCGGAAATCTGATCTTCTGTAGACTAACTATGGGTCCCATTGGTGATATTGACTTCATTCAAGAAAAGTACCCAGGCCAAATCATTGCAGATGAAGTGGCCATGTCCACCATGGCATTAACTTGGGCAGGTCCTACCGGTCCTCCGCACCGGCAGTAAATACAAAGAAACACTGAAATGTGTCCCTACATGGCCATATAATGATGTCCTTAACCATGCCACGAAAACAGATTTCTTTCCACACTTTCTGTGCAGGAACTATTAAGATCCGCGATACACTTCCATGTTGCATGGTATACAATGCATGCCTTCCTTTCGTAAGGATATTTAATTTTTGCCAGGTGTGTTTCTGTAGTTTGGTGTTTCATGCAAGTCATGAGTCTTGTATACCCGTACTGCAAAGTGAGTCGTCTCTGGTTGCTCGGATGAGGTCGGGGTGTGGCTCGCTGTTGATGAGGGGGCGCGAATGCGAGCTGTGGAGCAGAGACTAAAGGGCGAACAAGTTTCTCAGAGGTTCCAACGTAAAAGTGTTCTCTATAAATACTCACCCAAACCTTGGCCCATACGCGAAAACGCACTTTTAGTTAAGGTCATAGATATGCTAATGATAATTCTATGTGAAAGCTTGTGAAGGACTTACACAGCTGTGGAAATATGAACCGCGCTAAAGGAAAAGAAAATGATGTGTCATGAGAGGAAAAGATGAGGTGGAGGAGACCAGAGGAAGGACACGTAGAAGAAGAGAGAAAGACAGTGATGCAGAGGAAGGAGTTAAAGTGTGGAACATGTAGATAAAGGACTTCAGAAGATGTGAGGAGAGAAAGGGAATAAGTACTATGGCATAGAGGAGATTCTAAAGGGCAGTGGGGTGATGGGCTGAATGGGGAGTGTGGCACAATTGCAAAGGCTGCCCCTCTTGTAATGTATTCCTAGTTACACTTCCTTGGCCACGCCCCTTTCAGAGTCCCCCACACCTATTTCATCCGACTTAAAGCACTGCTGGGTTTTTTCTAGTGCTCTAAGTTCACCCCTATGGTGGTTGTCCTAAACATGCTGGTAATGTTTGGAAAAGGGTAAAACTGACCCCATGGACACCCACTTCAGCATACAAAGGGGGGGACTGTCACTAGAACATGTGGCCTGAGGGATAAAGAAGGACACGTGAAAGGATGGTATGAAAGACGGGGAAAGAAATGTAAAGGAATAACAAAATGAAGGAAGGATGAAAGAAACAAACGACGGGAGAGTGCAAGGATGGGTGGTTAGAAGTGCCAAAGAATGAATGGAAGGATAAAAGGTTCCCTTGTTTAAAGGATGGATGGAAGGAAGGGAGAAATGATTGATGGACAGACAGGTGAAAGAATTAATGATGGTAGAGTGAATGTATGGATGGATCGGTATGTGGACTGGAATGATCAGTGCATGGACTGAAGGGTGAAACCATGGACAAATGGAAGGATGGCGAAGGGAAAGGATGGATGGGCGAAAGGAGAGATGGATGGACAGAGTGGTCAGTTTATGGATGGAAGGGTGAAAAGAATGGATGATAAATGGAAGAGTGGGAAGATGTGTGGATGGATGGGAAGGGTGGGAGAGAAGGGTGGAAGGATGAATGGCTGTAAGGGTGAAGTGAACCTTTCCAGTAAGGGTTGAGTTTATTTGCTTCACTCAGTTTGTGCCATTAGGGTTTTGGTTCTAAGTGGGGTGTATTTTCAATTTCTGCCTACTCCTTTGGGGACACATGGCTGATAATCAGCTTACTAGTAATTTTCTCTCACCTAAGGATTAAAAACGCTTCTGGAAATTGCCAGGCGGTAATACTAAACTCCTTTTATTGATTTTCAGAAACGACTGCTACAGCGTTTTTCTGCCCAGGGAGTTTTGCAGTGCTGAATGGTGAAGTCTGCAGTTCGTCCACAAAATTCCCAGCGATTTTGAAGAAATGATTGTCTGGAGTGTTAATATTGGAACACCCGAGTCTCCGACATTTTACGTGCCTGTTTATAGTCGTTTGCACATTACTCCCTCCCGCGCACACACACGGTAAACAACTGATGAAAATTAGGGCACGAGGAGGAAGCAGAGCATGAAAATATGAAATAGGAAAAAGACGTAGGACTAACCCATGAGGCGTTCGACTGCGCGAGACGGCGGCAGTTTCCCTCTGTGCGCTCCTGAAAGGCAGGCTGTGAGCTGCGTCAGCACGTTTCACGCCCTGTCACCCCCGTGCGTGCTGATGCAAAGGAACGGCCGTTCTTTACGCTGACCTGGAGTAAAGCTAATAACGCACCTTAGTGGGTTGTTCACCTGCTACAGAGACCAGCCTGCAACCTATAGCTAGCAGGGTCCGATCCCAGCTTTTTGTTCTCTTTAAGCCCAGTGCTTTCTTTGTGGCAGCGGTTGCAGGGGCTGGTCACCTGCAGTCTCTTTTGGACGACAGGGCTTGTTTTTCATGATCAGACTTTGCTACCGAAAAAGAGATAGAAGCACCAGGGCTGAGACAACTTCCGGGCGCACACACACACAGACAGTTTTTGAGATTATCGGAGCCGCACCCGAGTACTTCACAGGTCTTTTAAAGGACCATTCACATGTTAAGAAGGCTTTGTTTATTTTTTCACCCCTTCATCTCCACATGGCGCCTGCCTTCAAGCCCTCACTGCGAGGGTCAAGGCATCTCTTTGGGTGGGCCAGGCTCATGTTTGGGTGGGCCTGGCCCACCCGCTAGAACCGGGCCTGGATAGAAGGGTGAAGGAGGAATAAGCAAGAAAAAGATAGGAAAACTGTATTAGAGCAGAGAAAGCATTCGAGAAAAAGAACCTGTGAAAGGCAAGGTGACGGAAGAAAGATGCACAAGGAGAAATCAAGACAAGGCAACCTTGATGTTTGGCAGCCGTGTCTTTCAGCAGCGCCAAGAGAGCTCCGATGAAAAACATTGGGACCCTGCACGTATTTATTTATTAGTTCTGCTTAGGCCAATTCATGTAGCTTAGGTGAGCTGGGCAGCAATAAGACCAAAGCAATTCGGTGAGCACTGTATACATGGTCACAACATATGATGGATCGAATGACAGCTAGCAAGACAAACTCTGGCTCTGAAATGTCTAGGGACCTGCAGCATGTGACTAAGAATTGGGCAAATGCCTTGAATTTCCAGTGACGCTTCCTTAATAAGAGCTATAGGGCTACGCCTACCCCGTCTCTGCCCTTCGTTATCATAAAACAGTGCAGA
Organism: Lissotriton helveticus; assembly: GCF_964261635.1. NCBI lineage: Eukaryota > Metazoa > Chordata > Amphibia > Caudata > Salamandridae > Lissotriton > Lissotriton helveticus. Next base: position 597,858,383 of record NC_136073.1, on the reverse strand, counting down.
GGCTCTTAAAGGCCTGAAGGAGCCTCTGTACTATTTAATGGAAACTAGCCAGTGCTCCAATCGGACTCCACAGCTCATGGGTGCCCTTGGTAGGGATATAACTTGTTAATCTCTTTACTCATCCATTTAGAAAGATCCTGGGATTTCTACCTGCGGGCGCTCTTTCAGATTCTCCTGACATGTTTCTGCGTTACCACCAGCTACCTACGTGGCTTGGCCTCCATCAGACCGTTTGAGGTAGTATCCTTTGCTGGAAATTGATGGAGAACACCTCAATGTCTAGGTTTATGTCCGAAATGTATGGTATAGAAGAAGCTGACATCTTTCTACCAGATTGTATCTGGTGGACCCACTGCTCTCAGATGTGACATGACTCTCAGCAGTGACTGGACAATGTCTCCTCGTTGAAGGCTACAGACAACATGCTTGATTTTGCATTTACGAAGACAATGATAGAGTTTCAAAAGCCTTAAGAAGCATTTAAATGAAGTCTACACTAGTTGCTCAGTGTATACTCATTAAAACATGTATGAACCTAACCGAACTAAGAAATAAGCTAAGGACATCAGCAGCATACCAACTACACCTTGTAAATAAAATAAAATCGAGAAGGCAGATCTCAGGACTGGTGTTCAAACCCTTGTCCTTTCGCACATTGATGGAGGTAGCATCTTCTTGGCGGACTGCCGAAATCATCAACTCCACCTCTCAAAGCAACTCTACCTGAGGCGGCCCCATCGTCTCTAATGCAAAAGAGTCACATAATAGTCACCTCTAAACCTAAGGTGCTACAATCACTGCTTCTAGAAGACCACATTAACTTCAAAATCACAGGCTTTAGCCACTAGGTCATCAATTTCAGCCTGCTGCCTCACTTCAAAAACAATCCCTACACCACTAATGTAAAGGGGCGCAGCTAAACACGTATACCAATTACCAATTACCTTGGCTGGTACCTCTTAACGTAAACGCTAATGTACTTGTCTGTAAAAAAATAATAAAATACTTTGAAATCAAAAAAGAGTCACAAGAGGAAAAAACTAATTTCTTACTCGAAATTCCTAAATCAAAGAAAGGCAAAACAGATAGAAGAGCCTTGTCCTGCCTGGCCCTAGAATTTGGAACTCTGCTCCTGATGCCCTTAGAATCAACTCACCTTTCATTTCGGAAAGACCCCAAGGCTCATTTCGTCAGAAAGCATTTCCTGCCTAATCTTCCACCTCTTCAGATAAACTACCACCCCATGCTCTGTTTTAATCATATATGCCCCCTTACCTTCCATAATCTCTTGTTAACTTTTTCATGTTGTTTGTATCTCCAACATGTTCTCTGTAAAATGCTCCACTGCCCGTCCTAGATTCGTGGAGCGAAAAAACGAAAATAAATAAATAAATAAGCGAAGACAAAGTCAGACACGCTCATGTTGCTAATACTTTTTTAATAATAATATTAATAATAATAGAGCTTATAAAGCGCCTGGTTACACTAGGAAAACAGTGTGTCCCCGCGCTATGGAAACAGAAACCATACCGACTACAATAGGTCATCCCGACATGAGCTTGAAGGGCCAGGGAAGGGACAACGGACCTAAGCAATCTTGGGAAAGAGGTATGTCTTCAATTTCTGACGGAACCTCACCTCAGATGGTTCCATACGTAGCTCAATCGGAAGAGCATTCCATTGCTTGCTGGCTAGATATCTAAAAGAGCGGCCTCCCATCCGTGCTCTATAGATACGCGGGACCTGGAAGAGCATACTCCCAAGGGATCTCAACAACCGTTTTGGCTGGTACACGGTCAATAGTTTTTGAAGGTAAACAGGCCCCTTTCCCTGTGCAATACGGTGTGCCATGCCCATTGTTTTGAACACGATCCGTTCGCGGATAGGGAGCCAGTGCAAGGTGGTCAGGGCCCGTCTCCCGGAAGACCTACGGGAAAGGTTCAGTGCCAACCTAGCAGCCGCGTTCTGCACACACTGAAGTCGGTGTAGACCTTTTGTACTAAGGCCAATGTACAGCGAATTCCCATAATCCAGGTGTGGAATAACAAGAGTGTGGATTAGCTTTTTCCTACAGGTGATGGGGAGTAGGTCCAGGGTTTTACGCAGGGTTTTTAAAATGCCGTAGCATTTGCCGGCAACCCCTCTCATGTGCTGTTCAAAGGACAGAGTGACGTCCAGTAGTACTCCCAGATTCTTCACTTGTTCGGCCGGGCTAGGAGTCGGCCTCAGCTCCAACGGCCACCATGCTGAGGACCATATTGATGGTGCCTTCCCTATAACTAGAAGCTCGGTCTTGTTTGCATTCAGGCGCAGGTAGTTGTTATTCATCCAGCCTGCCAGCTCCCTTAGACAGGCGGAGAAGTTAGCTGCAGCCTCTTCCGGGGGCTGAGACAGTGTCTCATAGTAATGGCTTGTGTCTTCCATGAATGAGTATCTGGCCCAAGAGCTCGTCTTTCACTATATTCTTGAGCAGTTCCCTCCCTGTGAGTATCTTTATGGCCTCCACAAATGGTGCCCAGGTCCTTGGACCTAAATCTGTGGTTCATTTTTTGCCTGGATGTTCTTATGGATCACTATTTAAAAGAAATCTGTTTTTTATTGCATAGTTCTCTCTCACCTTGTCACCGGTTGCCTACTTTGGATCCCGTTTTTGAGAAAGTAACGTTTGTTTTCACGCTTTCTGTATTTTTTACTTGTGCGTGTGTGTGTGCTGCAGGTTTGGTTAAAGGAAGCATTATTTTGTCTTACTGTCTGATGGTAAGACGATAAGAAAGAGAGTCACTGGAAGGGCACTATGTGAAATGAGAAGACCTCCTGACAGGCAAACTTTCAAATTAGGTCCCCTTGAAAGTATATGGGATTGCCTAACACAATGCCGATGGTTTAGCCTATTCAGTCAGTCTGTAAATCTGACTGCACTAAAAGGGAGCATATTAGACACGCTGGAATATAGAGGGACAAAGCACACCTAATGGCAGAATTAGTAGTTGCTGTTATTTCTTTGTATTATTTTATTCATCTCGTATCTGTCAATGGCGCTCATTACGAGTGGCAGGTATAATCCTCAATATTCCACACCTGCCTCCCCTGAATTACTGATTCTTGATGGGTCTCAGTATTTCCAGGAATAACAGGGAATTCATGATTTTGGGGGGAATATCGTGGGAATGAGAACACCGGGCTCTCTCATATGCTTTTCAGTGGTATTTCACTTTTAGACTTCACTCTGCTTGCGGCAGGTGAAATACTGCAGACGAACACTTTTAATTCCAATATGGCTATAAATTCTGTTACCAGCCCACCACAATTAATGGGCTTGGAGGGCTTGAGCTGCTACTGGATAGACACACAGAAATACACACTGAGACACACACGCACACACACAGAAATACACACTGACACAAACACACACACACAGAAACACACACTGACACAAACACACACACACATACACACTGACACAAACACACACACACACACACACAGAAATATACACTGACCGAAACACACACACACACACAGAAATACACACTGACACAAATGAAATGAAATGAAAATTGATTTGTAGAGCGCATGGCTGCCCTAGAGCGTCCCAGCGCTAAAAGAAACACAAAGCTACCAACAGCGTGCACCAAAAAGTCAGACGTCAAGAGGGAATAAGTGGGTTTTCAGGGCTTTCCGAAATTTCCCCAGACTTGGTTCCTTCCGAATCGCAACTGGGAGGGCATTCCACAGCTGACCGGCATTAACGGAAAACCGGCGGGCACCAGACCGTGCCCTCTTCGATCTCGGAATTGTCACCAGATTGCCATGGTCGGACCGAAGGGAGCGCAACGACTTGTAAGGGCGGATCAAGTCCCTCAGGATAGGAGGGGCGACGCCCTGAAGTGATCTGAACACAATGCAGAGGGACTTGAACTTCACTCTTGCTCGGATCGGCAGCCAGTGAAGGGCCTTAAGGGCAGGTTTGGCAGAAGATCTTTTTGCCGATCCGGTGAGCAGCCTGGCAGCCGCGTTCTGGACTCTTTGGAGCGTATTGAGGGTTGACTCTGGGGCCGCCAGGAATAGGGCGTTGCTATAATCTAGCCTAGATAGAATGAGCCCCTGCACCAGAAGTTTCCTGGAGTTGGGCGGGAGTAGCGGAAGAATTTTCCGCACTGATCGAAGCAGGCCATAACAGGTCCCCGCAACCCTTTTGGCCTGTGTTCCCATTGACAGCTCCGGCTCGAACCAGACCCCCAGGCTTTTTATTGCATCCTTAGGGGAGGGGGGGCACCCAGTCAGGGGGGCACCCAGACAGGGACACACACACACAGAAACACACACTGACACAAACACACACACACACACACATACACACTGACACAAACGCACACACAGAAATACACACTGACACAAACACACACACACACACAGAAATACACACTGACAAAAACACACACACACACACACAGAAATACACACTGACACAAACACACACACACACACTGACACAAACACACACACACAGAAATACACACTGACACAAAAAACACACACACACAGAAACACACACTGACACAAACACACACACACACACATACACACTGACACAAACACACACACACACACAGAAATACACACTGACACAAACACACACACACAGAAATATACACTGACACAAACACACACACACACACACACAGAAATACACACTGACACAAACACACCCACACACTCTCTCTCTCTAACATATACAAACAAGCATGTTATGCGCTAGAAGCTCTACATTCTCTTGGCTTCAAACACGAGTTTTAAGGCAGGCTGGTGTCGCGCTGTGTGCAGGAGCCAGTGATTCTCTGGTGTTATTTCAGCAGGGGGTTACCAGTGGATAATAAGATCCTGTCAAAGACAACAAAGAAAGAGTGAAGGGCAAACACCCACGCGGGCGCAGAGGGGTATTATAATAAATCCTGCAAGTCCGAGGCCAGGCACCGAGAGTGAATCACTGTGACGCGTGGGCTGGAGGAATCCAGCATTAAAGGACCCACGGCAGAGAAAACGCGGCTGGACCGGCCTGCGGCTTTAAGAGACACCACTGCCTACCTATGTCACAGGGCGTGGTAAGGCGTGCCCCATAGAGTCATATAATGTGACTGATACGGATGTACGTCGTTACAACGCATGCTTTTACAACGCATGCCTTTACGACGCAAGTTTTACAACGCAAGTCGTTACAACGACTTGCGTCGGGGGGCGCTGGATAGTGAATAGTTTAATTTACTATTCCACCTCTAGTCCCCGTGGATAGTAGGGAAGGTGTTGGATAGTAAATTAAAACTATTCCCTATCCTAGAGCGCCCCCCCAGCGCAAGTCGTTGTAAAAGTTGCGTTGTAATGGTTGCGTTGTAAAGGTACTTTGTTGTAAAAGTTGCGTTGTAAACGTGTTCCCCCCTGATTTACCAGCTACCGAGGGGGTGGGGCTCTTTATGGGCCTCTTCTGTCTGTCACTTGGCAGATAAAAGCTCGCCATTCAAGCTGTAAATAAGAAAGAAAGATGGGTTGATGGAAAAGTAAGAAGGGGGGTTGGATGTGTTTGCGTTTACAGATGAGTGGGTGAAAGCAGGGTGGTGATAGGACGGATGGTGAGAGGGAGAAAGGATGGTGGCTGAAAGGATTGATGGGTGAGTGGTTAAAGGATGGGTGGGTGAAAGGATACATGAGTGGTTGAAATGGTGTGTGGGTGAAAGGATGGATGGGTGCATGAAAGGATGGGTGGGTGAAAGGATGGATAGTTGAGTGAAAGGATGGTGGGTGAAAGGATTGATGGGTGAGTGGTTAAAGGATGGGTGGGTGAAAGGATAAATGAGTGGTTGAAATGGTGTGTGGGTGAAAGGATGGATGGGTGGGTGAAAGGATGGATAGTTGAGTGAAAGATGGGGGGTGAAATGGTTGATGTGTGAGTGGTTAAAGGATGGGTGGGTGAAAGGATAAATTAGTGGTTGAAATGGTGTGTGGGTGAAAGGATGGATGGGTGCGTGAAAGGATGGGTGGGGAAAAGGATGGATAGTTGAGTGAAAGGATGGTGGGTGAACGGATTGATGGGTAAGTGGTTAAAGGATGGGTGAGTAAAAGGATAAATGAGTGGTTGAAAAGGTGTGTGGGTAAAAGGATGGATGGGTGCATTAAAGGATGGGTGGGTGAAAGGATGGATAGTTGAGTGAAAGGATGGTGGGTGAAATGATTGATGTGTGAGTGGTTAAAGGATGGGTGGGTGAAAGGATAAATGAGAGGTTGAAATGATGTGTGGGTGAAAGGATGGATGGGTGCATGAAAGGATGGGTGGGTGAAAGGATGGATATAGTTGAGTGAAAGGATGGTGGGTAAAAGGATTGATGGGTGAGTGGTTAAAGGATGGGTAGGTGAAAGGATAAATTAGTGGTTGAAATGGTCTGTGGGTGAAAGGATGGAAAGGTGAAAGGATGGACAGTTAAGTGAAAGGATGGTGGGTGAAAGGATGAATATGTGTGTGGGGAGATTGGTGGATGAAAGGATGAATAGATGGGTGGGTGAAAGGATAAGTGGATGGATGAGTGAGTGAGAGCATGGATAGGTGGGTGAAAGGATGGGTGGGTGAGAGTTTTGAATGATGGGTGGGTGAAAGGAATGCAGAATAAGTGGAAATATGAGAGGATGGGTGGATCTATGGATGGGTGAAAGTATGGCAAAGTAAATGGAAATCTGAGCGGGTGTATGGATGGATCTATCCATTCAGATAGGTGGGAGGGTGAAATGATGGCAGAGTAAATGGAAATATGAAAGATGGATGGATAGATGGATAAAAGGGGAATCTGAAAGGACAGGTGGGTGAAAAGATAGCAGAATAAATGGAAATCTGGGAGGATGAATGAGTGAATGGATGGCTGCATGGATAGGTGGGTGGGTGGATGGATCGATGGATGGCTCAGTAAATGGAAATCTGAGATGATGAATGAATGGTGGGTAAAAGGATGGCAGAGTAAATGGAAACCTGAGAGAGTGGGTGCCTTGATGGGTGAGTGAAAGGATGACAGAGAAAATGGAAATCCGAAAAGATGGATGGAGGGATTGCAGAGTAAATGGAAATCTCAGAGGATGGATGGAGGAACAGAAAGGATCAATTGATACATGAAAGGCTTTATTGGTGGATGGGTACATCATTTGATGGGTAGATGAATGCATGGATGCATGTATAGATTATGGATGCATGAATAGATGGATAGATGAATGGAAAGGACAATGGATGAATGGTGTGCTGAAAGATTGAATGATAGATGAAAGAATGAATGGGTGACAGAATGTAAAGGTGAAATGGTCGTAACCAGTGGATGGATGGAAGGGTGAAAGGATGAATGGATAGATATTTAGATGGAAAAGGCATGGGAGCATGGGATGGTTAGACTCAATTGCTTCGCTTGCTTGGTGCCATCAAAGCTATTTTCCTTTTCTGGCCCCTCCCTTGAGCTGATCCACCTTTGGTGCACCCATTGTATTGGATTGTATTGTACTGGTATTTGCAAGGCATTTTGATATCCATTGCAAGGCCTTAATGGCTTAGTGGGGAGTGTGAATGTATTATTTATATAGCGCTTCATACCGCTGATGAGGTGCCTATATGGGACATGCTGCGTAAGGTGTAAAAGATACGGTATAAGCAAAATGTGCCAAATGCCACTGTGCATAAGCCTGGGTCTTAGTGATGGTTAGGAGAATAGATTCAGTCATACATGAAGATACTAACCATCTTAAGGGTGGGCGTTTTCATACATGTCTGTGCATCAGTGGGTTTGGTTTATGTACATAGCGTCCACCAAGTAGTGTGAAAAGGCACAAGTGATTGGAGACACAGATTACACCCCAAAGGAGTAATATATAGGGTCCTCCCAAGAGCAAAAAGTGGACCATCCCTTATGCGGATTCTGTTAAACCACCAGGAAATACAAAATGGAGTCAGTCAAGGATGAACGTAGTCCAACCTCACTGGAGGCATTGTTAAGACAACCAGAGAAAGATAAGAAAGTGGATTGAGTCAGAGATTCTGGCCTTATATCCTTCCTGGCCGATGCTAGGCCCACAAAAGGGAACACTCCAGAGGAAGACACCATTAGCTTCTGAGCCTCTAACCTGGACACCGGGACTGGATGCCATGCAAGGAGAGCTTAGGAGTGGGAAGGCCAGGAAGTAAAACGACTGACTCAAGATTATCGCAGGAAGGGACAGAGACTGGAGTAAGCACAAGGGGAGAAGCAGGAGGAAAGCCCAGTCTGATGGGAAGCAAAATACTGCCTGGTTTGGGCTGCCAGGCTATTATGTCTGCCTCAGTGTCAGTGGAAGAACAACAAATCCACGGTAATACAAAAAAACAACACAATAACTCCTGGAACCATGAAGCCTAACATAGCATTCTTCGTAAGCAATAGCCCCAAATAAGCACTCTGATGATGTCAAACCTTCACAGGGTCTAAGCATCATAAGCCCTGAAACAGTTGCAAAAACATTTTCCATAATCCTTAAGGAACAGTCATTCGTGTAGCAAAATGGAGGCGGGGTGGCAACAGGTAAGAGTATGCAGAAATCGCTGGAAAATGTCTGGTATGTTCCCACTTCCTGTCTGCCTCCGATTCAGATGGAGTATTTTTCTGGAAACTGAGGGGCATACATACCAAATAGTCATGCAGCACAGCAGGCCACCCTGCTGTGCTGCATAACAGGGAAAGGGCAGGAATGTGCAGTATTTAACATTATACAACACATTCCTGTCTTGTCCCAGCGCTGGTGCACAATGCCCTGCCTATTGCCAATGCAGGCACCATTACACCATGGTGCAATGGTGCCTGCATTCAGGACAGCTTTTGTGCAGGAAGGAGCATCTTCCTGCACAAAAACAATCCCCTGAGGCATTTTCCTCTTTCTATGTGTGCTGCATAATGCAGCAGCACACAGAAAGATTAAAAACTGAGGAGAAATAAACATATTTCTCCTTGTTACGTCTCACCTGGTGAGGCGTAGCAGTTTTAGTGCATTCCCAAGTCTGCCAAACATGGCAAATCTGGGAATGCGTCAAAATCCATTGGTGTTGTATGTAAATGTAAATGTGTTGTATTTGTAAAGCGCACGGCTGCCCACGCGACGGGGCGTCCCGACGCTGCACTCATACCGGTGTGGAACCCTTCCTGGCTTTTCCATGTGAAATGTCCACTCCTGGGCACTCCCAAGGTGAAGCCAGGCATCCTAGCGCTGCTGGGGCCATTGTGGAGATTAACACCTTCAATGCTGCAGGAGATTTTCCTGGGTGCTGAACTTTTCAGATTTCCATGGTTTATGACGAGCTGAGCTCGTCATCAGCACACGAGCAGTGTACTGCATGACGAGCTCAGCTCGTCATGAGCATGGAAGGGGTTAAACAAGCTATTGCCCAGAGTCACAGAGTGGGACCCATGAATTGACTAGGCACCGAGGCGAGAATTATCAGATCCAGGGAGATTGAGTCCAAGAGCCGCCGAGGCGGGAATTGAACCCTGTTCCCGGGCCAGACCTCTGCATCAGGGTCTGCCGCTCTAACCATTGAGCCACGCTTCTCCACTCTCAACCTCTTGTATGAGAACAACCATGCACTACCCATGGAATGCCTCACTGGGCAGAGTAATGCAATGCAGCGATTTGCACTGTGTTGCTTTACTCCATATTTATCAAGCCGCTCAGGGGTATGCAAGGTGGCCTTCCCTGGCTTGATAGAACTCACTTAAGGGTTGCGTTCCGCTTGCACACTGTTGCGTGGTGCAAGAGTGATGCAACTACTTGATGAATATAGCCCCCAATACTCATGGGTCCTATTGGAAACCAGTGGCAAAAGTAATAAACTAAAAAAAATCATCCTTCAGTAATATATGGCCAGGTCACCTAATTTGCCAATGCTCCTTGTTACCATTTGGCAAATTATAACCCCCACAGGAGCGAGCATACATCGTAGGCCATATGTATGACCTGTACTACGGGCAGACTACTTCTCTATGATATAAATGCACAGTGCTCCAATGCAGGAAAAACAGCCTTGTGGATTTTACTCAAGAAACTATCACATGTACAAAGCTGGCTAGAGGGAATATTTAATTACAGTATTCCCACATCACAGCAAGGCAATATAGAACTAGACACACCCATAGCTCTCTTGAAAGATGCCAGACGTTCAATCCAGAGGAACCTCTTGACCCAACTCAAAAGTACTCATTTTATGGTCTTCGGGAAGATGAAAAGTCAAGTGGACATGCTGGGATTTGAACATGTGATCAGGAGGTTAAGACAGATTTCTGAAGTAGATGCATTAGTGAATGGTGTGCCCATGCCCAGCCACTAGTGATTTAACAATGCTTTTACTTTCCATCTTGCTCATGGCCAATTCCTCTCTTCCTTAATGGGTAAAACCATGTGCGCCCCTCTAACTCCTACGGGGAGGGTAGTAAAACTGCAACTAAATCTTGAAAGCAGGTGTGAGGCTAATTTTTCCTCAGCCACCCTAGGGTCTACCAAAGTGTTGTCCATTCTTGCCATTCCTTCCAAGAAAGTGTGAGGCTAGCGGCAAAGGCTTTGGGTCCTGTTTCTTTATTTAGAAAAAACTAAGATATGTATCTGGTACTCAAAACTCACCTACCGGGTGGGTATTATTTGGTCCAGTTAAAGCAACTGTTCTCCATTCTGCAAGGAAGGCATGGTGTCTGACTTGGCAAGTCTTCGGAATCTGTTTGCCAGTGCTCAATGACGCTTCATCCTTGCCCATCGATCCCTTGGATCCCCTTGAGGCCCAGTTCTGGCTCTTGGGGGGAGCCATGGACAGTCAGGCTCATTCTTGCAAGCAATTCTGACAATTCACTGCCAACCATGCTTGGCTTCTTTGTAAAAAGAACAATTGAGGGACAGAATGCAGATCAATGTCATACATTCACCCCAGTACAGGGAGCTGGGCCTAAATCCATTGTTTTTTTGCTCCCCATGCCATTCCAGTTTTAACCCAGCCATATGCAAATCAGGCTTGACCCTGCTCTCAATGGGAACAGTCCAGCCTGAACTGCCAGGCCAGGTCCTTCCTGGACTGGAAACAAGCATCCTCGGACCGGTTTCGGGGTTTCACCCCTCATCAGCCAGGATAGCTAGTGGAATGGAGAGCACAGGACCCACATCTGGGCATACTCAGCGCACTAGGGGTGACAACACAAAAAGAACAATTGATGGACAGAATGCAGAACAAGGTTATACATTCACCCCAGTACAGGGAGCTGGGCCTAAATCCATTGGTTTTTTGCTCCCCATGCCATTCCAGTTTTAACCCAGCCATATGCAAATCAGGCTTGACGCTGCTCTCAATGGGAACAGTCCAGCCTGAACTGCCAGGCCAGGTCCTTCCTGGACTGGAAACAAGCATCCTCGGACCGGTTTCGGGGTTTCACCCCTCATCAGCCAGGATAGCTAGTGGAATGGAGAGCACAGGACCCACATCTGGGCATACTCAGCGCACTAGGGGTGACAACACAAAAAGAACAATTGATGGACAGAATGCAGAACAAGGTCATACATTCACCCCAGTACAGAGATCTGGGACTAAATCCATCGTCCCCCCCCCCATGCCATTCCAGCTTGAACCCAGCCATACCCAGGAGCAAAAGAACGATAGATTTAACCCGGATCTATTGACTGGGGGTGAATGCTTGATTTGCTTTGCATTCCGTTCATCATCTGTGTGTCTTTTGCTTTCTCACCCTAAGTGCTCTGGGTATGCCCAGACATGGGTCCCGGGCTCACTGTGTCACTGGATTCAAGCTAGCCAGGCTGATGAGGGGTGACGCCCAAAACCGGTCCCAGGATGCTTGTTTCCAGTCCAGGGAGGACCTGGCTAGGCAGTTTGGGCTGGACTGTTCCCATGAGGCACAGGGTCAAGACTGATTTGCATATGGCTGAGTCTAAACTGAGGTGACATGGTGAGCAAAAGCACAATAGAAGTAACCCAGATCTATTGACTGGGGTGTGAATGTTTGATTTGCTCTGCATTCCGTTCATCATCTGTGTGTCTTTTGCTTCTTTGTAGATAGGCAGCATGAGCCCGCTCCTCTCTATTTGAAGGCCGGCTGTCCACTCCCTAAACTTCTAAAAAGTCCCATTCAAGAGTTTCAAGTTGTTCAGGCTCAGTTCACCCTGAACTAACAACTGAATTGGGATTGGATAGTCTGTGGTTAGGAAACTGACTGATCCACACTGTGATGTAACGTCCATTGATTTGCGTCCAGACACTTAATCGATTCTTCTTAGTCACATAGCCTTCCATCACTAATACATTTGTGAAGTATAGAATGCAAACACTTTTACGTCAGCAAAAATTCCCTAATTAAACAGCTACTGCCTTTGCAGTGCATCTTGAAGTGTGGTGAGTCCCACTGTAGGCAAGCAGAACAAGGCCTTCCCATTTTGCTTCTTTAATTGTCAACAGTAACACCGAGCACCTAATCTTTCTCCATCTTCACGCTAATTACCCTTGTCTGTGAGCTGAAGCCAATTATTCCCTGCACAATTGTCCAAATCTGAGCAGTCAGCCTTCATTTAGGCTTCAAAATGGCTTTTACTAGATTGTATGTTTGTCGTGTCTGTAGCAGAGAGCGTGGGGACATTTTGTGCTGTTCGGGCGTTCTAGTCCTTAGAGTAAGGTTTCTGCACAGCTGGTTTTATTTCTGATTTCTAAGGGTGCGTGGAGGTGACAAAAGACAGAAAAAGGCCAGCAAGATGGTTTCGTGGGCTCACTACATGTTCCTAATGTCTAGTGTGATCGTCAGTCATGAGTTCGATTCCTGGCATAGTCACCTCAACTCAGCCTTTCGACTTTCAGAAATGGAAGATTTGAGTATCACAATTAGGGAGACAGTTTAATCTGTTCACTGTTCTTACAGCCAGCAGGTCTTCAGTATGAGCAGGGGTATAAAATAGGATTTAATTAAAATGATAATGAATGACTGTGATGCGACTGCCTTCTTTCGAGGTGTACAGCGCTCACTGTTGAGGAGACGGTTTTCTAGGATGAAGGGAGGGAGTGACCAGAGCAAACACGATGTATTTTGCTCCTGGTATTTTTGGGGGACATGTCCATGAATGCATTTGTGGGTGAGGCAGAGGGACGAGAAGATGACCTGGGTCTTGATACTTCATGGTTGGCGAGATGAAGTCCCGGGGCCGGAATCTGAGGCGATCCTGGTAGCCCCAGTTGAGATGGTAACAGAAGCGACTAGCTGAATCAGGAATACGGGATCCTCAGCGACTCCGCTGATTGGTTGTGGTCCACCTAGATATTAGTACAGAATGAGGAAGTGCCAGGGAACCAGGACCAGAGTTACTTATTCTCCCATGAACTTCTCATGTATGAAAGGACTGCCTGTGTCCTACTCGTACTCCCTGGTAACGCCACAGACTGGTTCCTCCAGAATTGGTATCTTGATCAGGCAGAGTTACCAGTTATTATTATGGCCCACTTGCAATACTCCGCCCCTCTTATATTTCTAACATAGCTATGACTGGAGCCTTTGGAACAACCATGAGGTAGGACACAGTGACGCCGAGGGTCCAGTCTCTGGGGGCCATCTTTCATTCAAAGGTTCCGCGTGAGCATCTGTAATGCATTGGAAATCTCAGTGGTCCGTGCCCCTGTAAATGCACATACATAGCTACCGATGTCCCTACGACCCAACCCTGCACCTGGTGGTTTTTAAGTCAATAGCTATTTCAAGGCAGGAGCAGAAGGTGGCGGCTGCAGCTTCTAGCCATTCACCAAATGCCAGAGGTATAGAAAGTGATGTCACATGCCCATCGACGATAATTACATTACAGGAAGGGACGTCATATGATCCTTGACCCTGACGTTTTCTAGGAAGGTATGCCAACTGACCCTAAGATCACAGCAATTCACATTGCTGAATTTCCATAATGAGTGCATAGTTAAAGTAGCAGCATACCAACGTCAAATTGCATATTTTAGATACCACCTATATTGTGGTGCTGACTTGATCTTTATCATTTCTAGGCCATGATACTTGCCCTGAATGTATGGAGCAAAGTGAGTAAGCCAGATCTCTTTTACCGAGTTTCTACCCCTAAGAGTCATGTAAAAAGAGTGAGGTGAAATTGCGCTTTTTAAAGCACAATTTCCATATACATTCTCTAAAATGCTATAGGCACTGACAGGGCACTCATTAAATATTCAAATCCTTTCATGGTGTTCCGAGCCATTGAAACCTGACTTTTCCCAGGAGTCGACTGCATGTTCTTTCAAAATGTACTATGGGTGCCCTCTTGTCAAAAATTAACCCCATTGTGCCTGGCCCCGCATTTTGCCATGGTTTCGCTCTTATATAAAAAATGATATAAAATATGCCAGTGCCAACATTTTGGAAATGTATGCAGTCTCTATATCATACGTGACCCTAATATCGGACATTACCTCCTTATGTCAGGGCCAGCATTTTGTCATGGTTGCCACCCTCCCATATGCCAGGTTGTCCACATTTATGCCAAGGATCACCTCGGTTATGCTAGAACCAGAATTCTGGCACTGGTGTCCATCTGCCAATAATTTCCACAAGTATGCCAGTATTTTTCCACAGGTGCACTATATGCCTTGAATCCTCTTTAGTTTGCCAGTCCCACAATATTGCCCTTGATGCCCTACATGTGAAGATTTACCCAGTATGCTAGTATTTTGTCACAGTTGTGTCTAAGGACTGCTGCAAATATGCCAGTCTCTGTATTCTGCTCTAGGTAGGTCTGTGAGACACTAATTACCTGCAGAGCGTGAGGGCCAACAAAAGACTTGCAAGCATTACATTACATTCACACTCACACTCATTTTATCACTCACTGACATTCTCACTCACTCTCACTCTTACACCTCCTTACGCTCATTCTTATTTGTTGTCACTCACTTGTATTCACTCTTAGTCTCATTTGTTCTCACTCACTCATACTTACTGATGCTCAGGTCCAGGTTTACTAATGCTTTGTGGTGTATTTGCATCAGTTTTATGACACAAACCCAGCGCAAAATGTTAGGGTGGAATTTACTATGCAACACAAATCAGTATTTGCCTTGGATAGTATCCCATAGTACTCAAACTTGCATAAGATCTGATTTGTGTTATTTTCAAATAGAGGGCATGCCAGGGGCAGTGCATGTGTGTTTCCATGCAACCACCCATGGGTTTTGATGCAAATCACTATCTACAAACATGAATAGACAGATATTTGAGCGAAAATCTTACTCCTTCTCAAGGCAGGCGTAACAAGGTGGAATATTTTCATTTCTTCAAACTTTTCCATCTTTGCATGTGTGTTGAATAGTACAACACAAAACCAAAGGAAATGATGGACGGAGCGTTGACAATACAAGCACTCACCCCCAGTCAACTGATCTGGGTTTAATCCATCACCATTCTTTAGCCCACTCTGCCACCCCAGTTCAGACATGGCCATATGCAAATCAGTCTGACCCTGTGCCTCGTGGGAACAGTCCAGCCCGAACTGCCAAGCCATGCCTTCCCTGGACCGGAAACAAGCTTCCCAGGACCATTTTCTGGCATTGCAGCCATGCAACCACCCATGGGTTTTGATGCAAATCACTATCTACAAACATTAATAGACAGGTATTTGAGCGAAAATCTTACTCCTTCTCAAGGCAGGCGTAACAAGGAGGAATATTTTCATTTCTTCTAATTTTTCCATCTTTGCATGTGTGTTGAATAGTACAACACACATACAACGTGGGAAGAGCCTTACAGCATAGTTTGTGTACTTGAAGGATACATTTCCTGTACAAAACCTTTGCTCCAGAGAATGCACGCATCCTTGCACTACGGAATAACAAATCTGGTCCACAGTCTTACACAATCTCTCTGCCTGTCACTGACTCTCGCTCAACAGTTCTTAATTTGTAAAAATTAAGTGCCAGGGCCCTTCTAGGAAGGCTACTGCAGCCTGCATCACCCATACCTACCAATTCTGCCATTGATTGTGTCAACAAAACACCTAAGCCTCGCACTCCAACAAGTGTGATGATTCAGACGATTTCAAGCCACACAAAGCTGTAATAATGGTTTGAGAGGCTAGTATTATTCGTTGACAGTGTATATTGAGTTAATAAACACTGTTGCTGTGCTCATCTCAAAATCAAACAAGACAACACGACCATGTGGTGGACTGTCACTAGAGCCGGTGCTGACAAATAAGTGCTTGTGCCGAGCACCGGAAACCACTGGCACAAACTAGGCACTGTCACTCACTTTCACTGACACACAGACACCCTTACACAAGCAGACACACTTGCTCACTCTTAGATGCACTCTCTCTCACTAAAACACACATGCAAGCTCACACAACATACACTAAAATTTGTACTTACAATATTTGCCACCAATGCCCTCGCTCCAGCTAAGTGTACTCCGTTTTTTATTACACTAATAGAGAACAATAGGATATTATTCACTATTAGTATAATGAAAACATGAAGAAAATAGGGAATGCTGAGCAGTATTTGAGCTCTTGGCACTGATTTTGCCAGGGAGCACAAAGACAGTCTCAGGGGTTGTAAAGTACAAGTCAGGGCAGTGGCGGCTGGTAAGTTTTGGGGGAGGGGGGCGGACGGGACACACACACACGCTCACATACATACAACACTCACAACCAGGCGCGCGCACACACACACACACACACACACACACAAACACAAACACATTAATTTACAACACTCTCCCATACATTCATACATGCACGCACGCACCAAACAATGTACAATGAAAATAAATCACACTTAGCTTCAGCCAGCTCTGCTCTGCCTCCGAGGTTCCAGGAGGCTTGGGACTGCTGTCTTCCCTCATTGGCTGACCTAAGGTCAGCCAATGAGGGAAGGCAGCAGTCCTGTCGTTATCATAGAGTGGGATGTGGTCAGGGACACTACTGACCCCACCCCACTCTGTGATTAAGTGTCACTGATTGACACTCGACCCTGGGCGCTTTAGGGCTTACAACTCCCTTGTCACTGAGGGGAGGGCCTCAAGGACCTTTGCTGAGCTGAGAAAGTCACGCCCAACTGAGCTGTGACTTTCTCAGCCCAGCAAAGTTCAGTTTAGGCAGCCAGGAGCCAGCGCTAAATGCTCATGTGTGTCTCCTGGCTGCCTAAACTGAAAGTGAATAGTGTCTGTCAGACTGACTTTTGTTCAGCCTGACAGACACTGTTCCTACAGGGAAATGGGGGCGGGGCCCTTCTGCCCAAATGGACCAGCCGCGCCTGATTCAGGGGTCACAACTGCGACTCTTGGTGACTCCTAATGCGTCTAGATGGCATTACAACATCATAGTCATGATAGCTCAGTAGACTCTTGTGACTTCCACAGGGATCTGCGTTTCAACCCTTGGGCACAGGGTTGTAGCCTGAGAATCCTTTCATTCTCCTTAAGGTAATAGAATGAGTACCATTGAGTCGGGTAACAATAAACCTCAATAAAACACAGTTTTGAACATACACTTTATAGAATGAGAACCATTGAGTTGGGTAACAATAAACCTTGATAAAACACAGTTTTGAACATACACTTTATAGAAGGAGTACCATTGAGTTGGGTAACAATAAACCTCGATAAAAACAGTTATGATCATGCACTTTATAGAATGAGTACCATTGAGTTGGGTAACAATAAACCTCGATAAAACACAGTTTTGAACATACACTTTAGAGAATAAATACCTTTGAGTCGGGTAACAATAAACCTCTATAAAACAGTTTTGAACATGCACTGTATAGAATGAGTACCATTGAGTTGGGTAACAATAAACCTTGATAAAACACAGTTTTGAACATGCACTTTATAGAATGAGTACCATTGAGTCGGGTAACAATAAACCTTGATAAAACACAGTTTTGAACATGCACTTTATAGAATGAGTACCATTGAGGTGGGTACCAATAAACCTCGATAAAACACAGTTTTTAAAATGCAATTTATAGAATAAATACAATTGAGTCGTGTAACAATAAACCTCGATAAAACACAGTTTTGAACCTGCACTTTATAGAATGAGTATCATTGAGTTGGGTAACAACAAACCTCGATAAAACACAGTTTTGAACATGCACTTTATAGAATGAGTACCATTGAGTCGGGTAACAATAAACCTTGATAAAACACAGTTTTGAACATACACTTTACAGAAGGAGTACCATTGAGTTGGGTAACAATAAACCTCGATAAAAACAGTTATGATCATGCACTTTATAGAATGAGTACCATTGAGTTGGGTAACAATAAACCTCGATAAAACACAGTTTTGAACATACACTTTAGAGAATAAATACCTTTGAGTCGGGTAACAATAAACCTCTATAAAACAGTTTTGAACATGCACTGTATAGAATGAGTACCATTGAGTTGGGTAACAATAAACCTTGATAAAACACAGTTTTGAACATGCACTTTATAGAATGAGTACCCTTGAGTCGGGTAACAATAAACCTTGATAAAACACAGTTTTGAACATGCACTTTATAGAATGAGTACCATTGAGGTGGGTACCAATAAACCTCGATAAAACACAGTTTTGAAAATGCAATTTATAGAATAAATACAATTGAGTCGTGTAACAATAAACCTCGATAAAACACAGTTTTGAACCTGCACTTTATAGAATGAGTATCATTGAGTTGGGTAACAACAGACCTCGATAAAACACAGTTTTGAACATGCACTTTATAGAATGAGTACCATTGAGTCGGGTAACAATAAACCTTGATAAAACACAGTTTTGAACATGCACTTTATAGAATGAGTACCATTGAGGTGGGTACCAATAAACCTCGATAAAACACAGTTTTGAAAATGCAATTTATAGAATAAATACAATTGAGTCGTGTAACAATAAACCTCGATAAAACACAGTTTTGAACCTGCACTTTATAGAATGAGTATCATTGAGTTGGGTAACAACAAACCTCGATAAAACACAGTTTTGAAAATACAATTTATAGAATAAATACCATTGAGTCGTTTAAAAATAAACCTCGATAAAACACAGTTTTGAACCTGCACTTTATAGAATGAGTACCATTCAGCTGGGTAACAATAACCCTCGATAAAACAGTTTTGAACATGCACTTTACAAATCTATATCTTAGGTTGGGATGACTGTAATTTATGCCTGGAGTACAGCCATAGAGGCAATATGCATTTTCATTTCTGCAGCACTTTCTGCTGAAAGTAAGAAAAACTTCCCTTCGTTAAAAGCATTCATTGAGCTCCATCCTTTAAGTTACCCATGTCATATGCATTTTTCTAGTACAGTTGCTTTCAGAAAACAAGTAACAGCCAGAGATTTTTTTTTAAAGTGTTTGTATTTTATCTGTGCCAAATCACTACAGAATGTCTTGGAACATTTATTTCATGCAAACTTCCCGCAGAGAACCCTTTTTTTCCTAATAGAGCTCCTGACCCAGTTGATTGCTGGAGGTTATCCAGGTTTCTAGAGGCACATCAGATGGGTAGTCACGTGGGAGGGATGCCATCTGTTTCAGGCACTAACATGACGGCTCAGGAGTGTGCTATGCTGCAGACAGGCTCATTACGCCCTCACCCTCCTTTGGCAACAGTTACCCTATCATAGAGCTAGGCTCTTCTGTGTCTTCCGCAGCACCAGGAGGCCTACTCCAGAATATTCACAACTACGAACCTTGTTCCCACTGGGTATTTATAGTTAGGACCAGGTTTCCATAGAGAAATCTTTTTTTTGGTTCCTAATAACTAGGGCGCAATTTGACTAATCTTCACTAGATTTTCACCCAAAAATGTTCTTCCACCCTAGCTCCTACCAGGACATTTTTGTGGGGATCCATCAAGCGTGGCTAAAGTAAAAGGGGTGGGGAGGGACGCAAAATGCATTTTCTCCATTTATTTTTAACATAAGAACTTTAGACTCAGCTAAAGCCTCTAAAAGACCCCAGGGATCCCATTCCCTGGGGCCGCCATGTTTATAAAGGGGAGTGGGGCATGTGGACCCCTCCCCAAGCCTCGAAGAGGCCAGAGGTCCCCATCCCCTATGGACAATATTTAAATGAAGGAGAGAGGGGGTGCGTGGCCCGCCCTCCCTGAGTTTTCAAAGGCCCCAGGGACCCCAGAGTAGTAGAGGTCATAAAAGGGAAGGGGGCCCAACCATGCCGATAGTGCCCTAAGGTAACTATAACTCACGTCCATGCCATGCACTGCTAATTACCCCACATAATCTTTCACTTGTGTCATATCATGTGACCTATGATATCATCGACAATATCCCTGAAACGCGGGATGGAGTGGAGTGGTGTGACTCACTGGTTAGAGGCGGCAGACCCGGAAGCAGAGAACGGCCCGGGACCAGGGTTCAATTCCCGATGCGGCAGGGTCGTGGACCAGGGTCAGCGGACTCGATAATTCTCGCCTCAGTGCCTACTCTAACCAGGGATCACACTCGGCAACTCTGGGCATTAAGCTTGCCTCATCTCTACAATGGCCCCCCACAGACGCCGGGGATGCCTGGTTTCATCTTGGAGATACCCAGAAGGGACCATCTCACAGGGAAAGCCAGGACGGGTCCCCCAGCTGTCTTCAGCGCCAGGACGCTTACGGGCAGCAGTGCGCTTTACAAATCCCACACATCACATCACACATCATCACATCAAATGCTTGCAATGAAATTTTAGATGAGAATCTGTGCATGGAGGAGCACCAGTTACAGTGACCAGAGATAACTATAGCTGGAGAATGTTAGTAGTTTTGTACCTTTAAAACATTATGTTGTCACTAAAATTGTCACCTAACTATAACATTGCTTTAATTCTATATTTTTCAGTGAAGCAGAGAACTCTTGGTAGTTCTCAGGTTTAGGTGGAAAGCAGACCCTATATAGAGCACCCTACAACACATGCGACACTCTGAATCGGCTCACCTCAAATTTCTGATTTTCTAGAAAAGCTTTTTGGCATAGGATTAGCACACTGCCATCCATGCCAAGTTAGAAAAGGACAAAGTATTTTACCATTTCTACAGGAAAGTCTTTAAGCATAGGGTTAGCACAATGCCATCCATGCTGAGCTGTAAAATAACAAAAGCTTTTAACTACTCCAGGCACAGTATTACAGCTTTGGATTGGTAAAATACCATCCAACCCAACCTGGAATATATAGAAGCCACCCTGACACGTATTTTGCTATAAGTAATAACAATAAATATATATATATATATATGTATATATGCAAAAACCCCTATGCTTTTTTCATAGACTTCTTTAGGCAGGGTTATAGCAAAAAACTGCTGAACGGAATTACACCAAATTTGGCAGGAAGTTAGATATTAGGTCCTGATTTTGACAGCAGTGGGACCACCACCGTCAGGCCATCAGTGGCGGTCCCACCACCATCGGCCCCTGCAGGACCGTCCACAGCATTAGGATGCAACAGGCGGAGACATGTGACGGAAGGACCGTCCGCTGTGCATCCAATGGGCTCAAGGAGTCTATCGGACCGCCAGATGGACTGCAATCCCTACAATAGTGGGGTAGCCTGCTCAGGCACCGCCATAGGGATTACAATGTCCCTTCCTGCCTGCCATTTCAAGGTGGGCCGCCCGCCATAAAAAGGCAGGCAGGAAGTGACTTTGGGGGCCACTAGCGAGCCCTCCTTCTCCCTAGCCCTCAGTTATGGGTTCTCGGGGACAGCTCTGGTGCCCCCCTGCACCGTGCAGGCATGTTTACAAACATGCCTCCTAGCAGTGAAGCTTGTGCTGCAGTCCTTTCTCGGGCCCCAGCACAAGCTTCAATGCGAAGAGGCATATTCTAGATTAACTTCACGGCGGTCAGATTGCAATTTGTCTGGTGGGATGGCTGACTTCCTGTTGGCCGTTACCGTTCCCGACTGGATGGTGGTCAGAGGCTTGTCCGACCACCATCATAATAAGGCCATTAGTTTGTAGATTGGGCTTTTTCTGATTTGGTGTAAATCTATTCAGTATTTTTTTTTAGAAATTATGTTACAAAAATATTTTTATGTGTGGATGGTTCGGTCTGGAGAGGCTTGAGAGACTCTTACGGGAGCACCAGTTTAAAAATGTTCTGATTGGCACAGTGAGTTTTATTTCCCTTAGGTCAATTTGTAAGCACTCATTGGCTGCCAGCAACATCAGAAAAATGTTGCTGGAAGACATTACAGGACTTGGGACTTAGTCCTCTGTCCTGATGTTTGAGGGGAAAAAAGACAGGAGGGGTCAGGGTAGGGATCGGGGGACCCAGAGGGAACCTCCCTGGGTGCAAAATTGAAGGGGAAAAAAAAAGAAATTTGTGCCGCAATCCCACAGGACTCCCGCAGGATTATAAACAGCTGCTCCCTCCAGCAGCATGCGAGGAGCCGGCTCAGGCAGCAGGCAGCCCTGGGGCACCCATCCGCTGCCCTCTACATGTGTATGGTGGGTGTCCTGGGTGGGTATCAGGGAACCCACCAATTTAAAATAGAGGCCCAAGGAGATGTGTTTACGTGGGACAAAATAAACTCAAGGAGGGAGGCCCTTCCCCTTAAAAAAACAGGGCACTTAGGGAGCCCATACCCATGGACTATTTAAGGCTTGGGTAGGGAGCTGCACAGACAGTATGCAAAGTGTTCCCTACATTTTCCAGGCTGATGGTCAGTGTTGTTATTTCCAATTGGACATTATAAATAATCTGAAAGCATTGATGGAGGTGAACGCATCACTAATTTATCGGACCCCAATCTCATCTATAGGGACTGTCCAAGGCGAGTGGTTTCTTTTTTGTTGTTGCCTGATCTGAGATCAGAGTCTACAGTTCTCCCTTTTAATTGCTGATGAGTATGCAAAGGTGCCAACTCACCTACAAGCTCTGCTTGTTTGGTCCCGCCCCTTCCACATAAGTAGTATGCTTTTGTGCTGGCTCCAGGTAGGTTAGCCACTGGGCTATTCGCAGGTCAGGCCCTATTGCCAATCCCCTGCTCTGCAAAGTCAAAGGCTCTACGCAGTGTGGGGTTGGCTGCTTGTGGAGGACTTGCTGCAGGGCCTAAGGGCGATATGTATCAAGCCTTTTGTGATTCGCAAAGGCCGAAATTCGCAGAATTTCGGCCTTTGCGAATCGCAAACGGCCTTTTTGCATGTTTTGGGATGTATGAAACATTCCCAAAATAAGGAATTGCAAACTTGTGCGATTCCTTATTTTGCCATAGCATTTAGGGAATCGCAATTTTGTGATTCCTTAAATGCTATGTATGTAGCATTTTTGGCTAGCGAATTTAGGTTAAGAATTCGCAAATTACCACCAACTTGTAGTTGATGGTAACTTGCGAATTCTTCCAAAAATGCACAATTTGGCATTTTTAAAGGTGGCATGTGATGCACACACATGCCCATAGGGCATGTATGTGCTCCATATGCACACACATGTAGATTTCAGGGGTGCAGCAGGGTGTCTTTGAGACACCCCTGCACCCTTGAAATAATTCTCAAATTGCGATTAGCAAATTGCGAAATCGCAATTTGAGAATTATTTTGCAATCATTCCTATGGGCCTCCTGGCCCATAGGAATGCATTGGAAAATATTCCTTAATTGCGAATTCGCAAAATGCGAATTCGCAAATAAGGAAGAGTAAGGAATCGCTAAAAAGAAGCGATTTTTTTTCATACATACCATTTTGCAATTCCTAAATAGCGATTCCTTAAAAATCGCTATTTGGGAATCGCAAAATACTTTCTTGATACATATCGCCCTAAGTTCCTAATCAATGGGGAGGGGGGCGAGGGGGGTCTGAAGATAAGTGGACCACATCAAGAAACCTCTTTGAAGATATGAGTTTATGTTGAGGTCCCTTTCTAACTCGATTTGAACAGAAATTGAAGTGTTTATTCTCTTGAAGGGCATTGTGCTTCCATAGGAAGTTACAGTAGATTGCACATTTCAGAGATACTTGTGAAATTTCATGTCATAAGTTTAACATTTCTGACAAACTAATATGGACTGTGCAACACAATTTCAGAAACAGATCTTAAAATTTGGAAATGCACGAACAATGTGTGACATTTTCATTGAACCTTTGATTCTGATTGTCAGCATCCTTGTCTCTGTGTAAATAATATAGTACCGAGGAAGAGTTCTACCGATTCCAACCTAAGCAGCCACCCTTTCTTGGCTGTAAGCAATCTCGCTGTAATTAATATTAATTGAATGTCCATTTACTAAGCCGACTCATTAATGGTTACAAAAGTATGATTACATCGATTTAACGGCTCTTGCACTTTCCATAAAACGCTCTGTGGAGCAGTTAATGTGATCAGCCCAAACAACCTTTCTCCTCCTTGTGACTGATGATTGCGAGAATCTTTAGATGATTTTCATATGCACAGATCAGGTCCACCAACTAAGAATCTACTGTACCCAGAACCTAATGTTTTGCAACTCTGTAAGTGAGTGGTGTTTAATTTTTATGGTGCATTAGCAGTGTTAGGGAAAGGCTGCACACTGAGAGCAGATTATGGTAAGGAAGTTTGACAACTTTGAATGAGCACAGTCAGATTGATGACAATAGACATGGATTTAATTAGCACTTGGCTTAATAATGTGCCTTGATTCATTTTTTAGATGCGGGTGGCATTACCCTTTAAGAGATTATTGGCGGTTAAGGGCAGGCCCCAAGATTCAGGGTATTTGAGACTCTAGATTATAGTTCCAAAATCTCGGGTGGGTGAGATTATTTCTGATTGTGCATTAATAAGAATATCAAAGAGAAATCATGATTTTCTGCACTGATTCCCATGTCATACTTCATTTTCATGTGGATTTTCACATGATTCTGAAAATCATATTGTATTGTTTAACGAGGCTATTGTTCACAGTTGTTCACAAAATAACCTCTCTAGAGATTTAAAAAGATTAAATCAAACCCATCACTTCTCAGAAGACCTATGTAAAAACATTACATGTCCTGAGTTTAGAAAAGCTTCTCTCTAAGCAGAAACTGGATGAACTATCATTTTTTCCATGGAATTATATTCTCAAAACTGATTTGGTGGATGCGGTAAATGGGGCTCCCACTTAAGGGGAAGAGCGTTACGATTGAAATACATCAGGCCATGAAATCCACCATTTTTGTGTTGCTGAGTTGTCTGTATTCTGGCAAAGTCATTAAGGATTTGATTAATGCATGATGCACACAGAGCCAAAAATGTACTTAAGTGATTACCACTCCAAGTATAGTACTGCAGCATTTGGATCAAGAAAATGCCTCTTATGCCCACGTCCAATAAAATAGAACCAACCCCTGACACGTGTTTGTTTCTCTCTAATTAAAGCTCATCTGACATATATAGTTCAGTCCCGACACAAGTAAGGCACTACCTACAAACTAAAGCACCCACTCTAAGGCTTAGGGTAACACATTAATCGCATAAAGGAGAACGAGAATCTCTGAGAAGATCTCACTTTAAGTAGAGAACATCCCATGCTAAATCCGTCTATTGACGAGTGACAAGCACATGTCCGGCCCTATCTCCATTTAAAGATCCATTTCCAAGGGCGAACCTTTGGCTGTTCGTGAGGGGAAATGTCACCTTCAGAGGGTCCAGAAGAGCATTTAGCTCCATTTGTCCAGGGATCAAAAGACCTTTGTTAAAGGTTGGGGAATCAGTGAGAATGAGGGGGGATAAGTAGGCATTCCAGGTAGATGAGACACATGCCATGCCCTGAACAAAGAAAAACATTTATATAAGTGTGGAAGTTTAAATATTTCATAGAACAACTGGACTACTACTGAAAACGGAATGTCACCTTCTTCCTGACCATGTTCCTGCAGGTCTTTTGAGCAGAGTAATGGACCAGGCTACCTCACCTCAGCACAGCCCATGCCCTGTGCGGAACTGCTCGCTCATGTATGAGACACCAAGGGACAGCAGGACCTGGAGTTAGACTGGGGCAGGAGTGAGGACAATCGAGTGATCCGAGGCACACCTAGTCCGTCGCGTGTGCCAGGTAGGATCCTATTCAAATTTCAAACTTTACCCTGCATGTCCGGACAGTCCTGAGGCATGACATGGCGAAGGCCATTCTGGGAGGAGATTGTCCACCTATGGTCGCCTGGGCCTGGAGGTGAACCACTGCGGGTGGAGATTGTCCACCTATGGTCGCCCGGGCCTGGAGAGTGAACCACTGCTCCAAATAACCCTCCCGCACAAGGGAGAGTGCACAAAGTCCATGCCATGATGAGGTGTAGCCACCCTGCTCATGAATACGGGGCTTCTTTTCAGTCTGCTCTTTTGGAGTAAAGTTTGCGCCTGTCTGCCACGGTACTGGACCCGTTTCTCTTCCCTTCATCTCCTCACCACCTTCTAGTGACTTGTGTGACTCCCTATGGCTCTTCTTGTAACCACTCTTACCTGGGAAGTGTGATTGGTCGCACTGCCATGGGGGTGGGCACCAATCCCATCTGTGGAAAGGGGATTGGCTCTGCGGCCCGTAGCTATGCTGCTGCCTTATTCATTTGTTTTTTATTTTGTGCCGTTCTGCCTAAACTCTCTCCTTGTAAATGAGTGTGCCTCCGCAAACCCTTTGGTTTCTATCTTTTTGTTTAACTGTCACGAGTTGTGGGAGCAGCCTCTATGCCATCAGTTACTTTTTGTACTTATTTATTTATAGAGAATGGACCCCTGTACCACACTTTATGTCTACCGCGGGTGCTCCATGCCCTCGCTTCTTTCGGCTGTTTTGCATTTCCACACCTCTTCCTGCTGTAGGGTATATTAATTACCATGGTGTCTTGCTGGCTGTGGAAATGAGTTAATATATTTTCCGAGTATGTCTGCACTTCATAAATGCCTCCACAAAGGAATGAATCATTTGACACAGATGGCAATACACCACTTTGTTCGACAACGAATAGCTCTATATAAGCCACAAAAACACACCAGTGCACCATAAAAACACCTAAACCTCACATCCTTGCAAACACCACGGCACCAAAGACGTCTGACGTCAACGTGTGTCTCCCCAGCATTCTAACTACACTTCTTTGATATGAGTGACAGTCTTCACACAATGGACCTGGCAATTGGAGGTTGTATAATCTCAGCATTGAAACAAACAGAACACCACTTCCGGTGATTCTCAGAACACCACACAACACATATGTCTATCTCTGCTCTATCCCCCACTCGGCCTACATGGGAGGCACAGGTGAGATAGCCAAAGAGCTACAATGTCACACCAAACAGATATGCACTGTGTAAAGACCAGATAACACAGCAACATTTCGAAACACCTTGTTGTCAGTATTGCAACAACTCTTGAAGAGTGATACATGCCACGCAGAGGTGACAGACAGCATGTACAATCATTCGATGGGACCCATATCTCGGAGATGGGCAGCAAAAGTGGAGGGAGCTTACTAACTGCTAAAATAATGCCTAACAGTGCTGACATAGTGCGCCATTTAAAAGAACGCGGAAGGAAACACTGGGCAGGTTTCTTTCTGTTCTAGGTGACTCCTGCCAGATGCATTCAACTGCCAAAAACTTTCTTCTCCAGGGAGAAGACAAGCTAGTGCTCTTTTCCACTCTAACTCCTACACACTAGAGAGAACACATTGTAAAAAACATTCTGCAATAGCTTAATGTTTGTAATAAAAGGGTGGTGGCGCACACGTATCTAAATTAAAAATCGAAGCATTACCAGGACTTGCCTGCATAGTGCTTACTGAGAGCCGCATGCCTTTCAGGCATCTTTAAATTCCACATCACTTTCCTTAGCTGTGATCAATCGTGAACTAACTCTATGCGATGACATTCATGTCGATGGGAGATGGATTCAGGACATGTTTGTGCTCTTTTCTCCTAGATCTATCGACTGGCTTCGACACTGTCAACCATGCCATTGATTCATCTGAAGGTGACTGGTCAATCAGGTAAATGTAAATGTATTTCGATTTATATAGCGCACGAATCACCCGAAGGTCTCAAGGCGCTTGCTTAGGGAACCCGTCCTGGTATTCCCCTGTGAGATACCCCGGCAGGGTATCCACAAGGTGAAAGCCAGGCATCCCGCCGCGAGGGGCCGTAGTGGAGATTAAGCAAGCTATTGCCCAGAGTCGCAGAGTGTGACCCCGTGAGTCGAGTAGGCACCGGAGCGAGAATTGTCGAGTCCGTGGAATTTTGAGCCCGAGATCCGCCGAGGCGGGGAATCGAACCCTGGTCCACGGCTGATCTCAGCTTCCGGGTCTGCCGCCTCTAACCACTGAGCCACGCTTCTCCACAAGTCAGGTTCTGGGTGGATATCCTCTTTCCTGGGAGGCCACGCAAAGGAAGTGCAGCTAGGCCTGTTTTCCTCTTCTAAGACCCTGGTCACCCGTGGGGTCCCCTAGGGCTCAGCATTATCTGCTTTGCTGTTTAATGTTTACATCGGCAAATTTATCTCAGCCCGGCTAGTCATGGTTACCACCCAATCCCATTGGGAATTTTAATCTACCCTGAAGTTAATTTTGGATTGGATGAGCACTAACTCCCTCAAGCTAAACGTTGATCAAACTGAGCTGATTATTCTCATCCACAGGATGGATCTCTGGGCCAACATCTACTAGCCCTCTGAATTCGGTGCTCCTCCCACCCCAGCAGTCTTTTGCCAAGAGCCTGGGTGTTGTGGTAGACAATCAACTGTCCATGATCCCCCTGATTAAGGCAGTCGTGATGAAGTGCTTTGGCCTACTGAAATCCATTACGAACGTCGCACCTCTACTGTCACCTGATGCTTTGAATGCAGATATTGCACCTGTAACCCACTTGGACTATGCTAATTCAACATATTTTGGTCTCTTTTCAACTTCATCACACAAACTAAAAATTATTCAAAATACAGCAGCGAGGATAGTCTGTAAACTGCATAGACATACGCATATTGCTCCTGCCTTAATGAAGCTTCACTGGCTTGCCAACAAACAGAGAGCTTTTTCAAAACAGCTTGTATTGTTTACAAATCCAGTCATGACCAGGCTCCAGCCTTTCTAGTAAGCAGAATGAAAAGATATGTTTTGACTCGAGCTTTCAGATCCTCTCTCGCCAAGCAGTTGAACTCTTGGTTTAAAGGAAAGAGAGCAGGAGATTCTAAGTCCTGGTGCCCTCACCTGTTGGAACTCTCTCCCTCCCTGGTCAGGCTGGAACCCACTTTCCTGAGGTTCAGGAAGCTTTAGAAGGCCTAGATGTGTGAGCTTTTGATTCAGTGGCCTAACGAACCTTGAGGGAGCCCCCCTGCAAAGTACATGGAGGGGGCTGCCTCCGGACTCACTCAGGAGCTCTGAGCCCAGGGTACTGTGCTGAGGGGGCACTATGGAGCTCTGGCCCCCCACACTGGGGGGGCTGGGGGGGGGGCTTTGTTACACCACTGTTTTGATTAGCCTGAGTTTCCTCTCCCTCCTGGTTGTCACAGCACCAAGAAACCCATAGATGGGCATGCCCTCATAAGTTTTCCTAACATGAGATAACAGTGGGGCAACCACTGTCAGTGGTGCCAGTGTAGGCGGCACCATTGGTGTCAGTGCTACCATCAGAGCTAGACATGCCATTTCAACTAGTACCATCAGTGCCAGTGGTACCATCACTGCAAGAGGTGCCGATGTATGTTGTGTCATTGCTGTCAGTGGTGCCAGTGTAGGTGGTATCAATACTAGTGCTACCATCCCTGTCAGAGGTGCCAGTGCAGGCGGTGCCATCGGCGTCAGTGCTGCCATGCCTGTCGGAGGTGCCAGTGTAGGCAGTGCCATCAGCGTCAGTGCTGCCATCCCTGTCAGAGGTGCCAGTGTAGGCTGTGCCATCAGCATCAGTGCTATCATCCCTGTCAGAGGTGCCAGTGTAGGCAGTGCCATGGGCGTCAGTGCTACCATCCCTGTCAGAGGTGCCAGTGTAGCCGGTGCCATGGGCGTCAGTGCTACCATCCCGGTCAGAGGTGCCAGTGTAGGCAGTGCCATTGGAGTCAGTGCTACCATCCCTGTCAGAGGTGCCAGTGTAGGCTGCCATCGGCGTCAGTGCTACCATCCGTGTCAGAGGTGCCAGTGTAGGCAGTGCCTTCGGCTTCAGGGCTGCCATCCTGTCAGAGGTGTCAGTGTAGACTGCCATCGGCGTCAGTGCTGCCATCCCTGTCAGAGGTGCCAGTGTAGGCGGTGCCATGGGCGTCAGTGCTACCATCCCTGTTAGAGGTGCCAGTGTAGGCAGTGCCATTGGAGTCAGTGCTACCATCCCTGTCAGAGGTGCCAGTGTAGGCTGCCATCGGCGTCAGTGCTGCCATCCCTGTCAGAGGTGCCAGTGTAGGCTGTGCCATCAGCATCAGTGCTATCATCCCTGTCAGAGGTGCCAGTGTAGGCAGTGCCATGGGCGTCAGTGCTACCATCCCTGTCAGAGGTGCCAGTGTAGGCGGTGCCATGGGCGTCAGTGCTACCATCCCTGTTAGAGGTGCCAGTGTAGACTGCCATCGGCGTCAGTGCTGCCATCCCTGTCAGAGGTGCCAGTGTAGGCTGTGCCATCAGCACCAGTGCTATCATCCCTGTCAGAGGTGCCAGTGTAGGCAGTGCCATGGGCGTCAGTGCTACCATCCCTGTCAGAGGTGCCAGTGTAGGCGGTGCCATGGGCATCAGTGCTACCATCCCTGTTAGAGGTGTCAGTGTAGGCAGTGCCATTGGAGTCAGTGCTGCCATCCCTGTCAGAGGCCGCCAGTGTAGACGGTGCCATCGGCGTCAGTGCTGCCATCCCCGTGAAAGGTGCCAGTGTCTTGCATTTATTTAGACCCTCTAGTATTTTTGTAGTTCATCGCCAGTGTAGGCAGTGCCATGGGCGGCAGTGCTACCATCCCTGTCAGAGGTGCCGGTGTAAGCAGTGCCATCGGCGTCAGTGCTACCATCCCTGTCAGAGGTGCCGGTGTAGGCGGTGCCACCGGCGTCAGTGCTACCATCTCTGTCAGAGGTGCCAGTGTAGGCGGTGCAATTGGAGTCAGTGCTACCATCCCTGTCAGAGGTGCCAGTGTAGGCAGTGCCATCGGCGTCAGTGCTGCCATCCCTGACAGAGGTGCCAGTGAAACAAGTGCCATCGGCTTTAGTGCTGCCATCCCTGTCAGAGGTGCCAGTGTAGACGGTCCCATCGGTGTCAGTGCTGCCATCCCCGTGAAAGGTGCCAGTGTAGGCAGTGGCATCCCTGTCAGAGGTGCCGGTGTAGGCGGTGCCATCAGCGTCAGTGCTATCATCCCTGTCAGAGGTGCCGGTGTAGGCGGTGCCACCGGCGTCAGTGCTACCATCTCTGTCAGAGGTGCCAGTGTAGGCGGTGCCATTGGAGTCAGTGCTACCATCCCTGTCAGAGGTGCCAGTGTAGGCGGTGCCATCGGCGTCAGTGCTACCATCCCGGTCAGAGGTGCCAGTGTAGGCAGTGCCATCGGAGTCAGTGCTACCATCCCTGTTAGAGGTGCCAGTGTAGGCTGTGCCATCGGCGTCAGTGCTGCCATCTCTGTCAGAGGTGCCAGTGTAGGCAGTGCCATAGGCGTCAGTGCTACCATCTCTGTCAGAGGTGCCAGTGTAGGCGATGCCATCGGCGTCAGTGCTGCCATCCCTGTCAGAGGTGCCAGTGTGGGCGGCGCTCTGCCCAGGGCCTGCGCCGTCGCACAGATGTGGCAGTCAGAGCTCAAGCGCTGCAGCCCCCGAGGGTGGGGGAGGGGTGCATTGCTCCGCCGCACATTCTCTCTATTGGTTCGAGAGCATCATGGTCCGTGGTTATTTAAATGAAATCATTCCCCGCAGGAGTTAATCGGCTTTCCCCATACTAGCTCGGATCGCCTTTATTCTAAAGCTCTCCTTTTATGGACAGGAGCTGAGAATCACACTGCTCCATCCTCGGCGCTGGGGCCGGGGTGGGGGTGAGGCGGGGAGCTGCTGTCCAAGGAAGGATGAGAGCGCAGGCAGACAGCGACGGAGGAAGGATAGAAGGGCAGAGGGGTGATGCGAGAGAGGGGGTGTGAAGGGGACGGAAATAGTGACAGAAGGCAGGGTTAAAAGGAGAAGAGCGAGGGCAGGAGAAATATCAACACATTTGAAGTGAGAGGAACCGATGGACAGAGAGACAATAGGAAGTGGGAGACAGGTGTGGAGGGAAGGCACGAGAGGAAAGGGAGTAAAAGTGCCAACCAAGCTAAAGTGAGAGAGCGTAGAGGCGGCGAAGGCAGAGGCGAGTGGGGCGAGAGAGTGCCAACAGGACTGCCAAAGTGAGGCGCTGGTGTTGAGGGAAGGGATGAGGTGAGGAGTGAGAGAGAGAGATAGCGAAAGAGAGGGGGACAGAGGAAGGACCCAGAGAACAAAAAGAGAGGGTGTGGAGGGAGGGAAGCAAACATCAGAAAGTGAGGCAGGAAGAAAGGATAGGAAGGGAGAGGGAGAGAGCGAGAGTATACCAACAACACAGCCCACTTGAGACAGAGATGAAGAACGGATAGTGTGGAGACAAGAAGTGAGTGGGATAGCGAACCTGTGGAAGAGTGTATGGAGAAGGACAAAAAGATCGAGTGAGCATGTAAGAGTGAATGGATGAAGGAGAAAGGTGAATGAGGAAGGGAGGATAAAGATAAAACGCCAGTCAGAGATGGAGAAGGATTGAGAGAGGCGAAAGAGGAGGGATGGGGAAGTGGCTGTGAGAATCAGAAAGGTTGAATGAGAGGGACACACGTTGGGGGGTAGCCACGGGTAGATGGAGTCTGCACAATAGTTTTAGAGGGGACTCTGTTCTCCTTATCTGATGAGATAGGCATTGGTGGTTGGGGACATATAAACACGATTGGGGGCTACATACTTTCAGACATACATATATATAAAAAAAAGTACATTAAAACATACATTAAACATCTAAGAAAGAAAAAAAAGAAAAATTACTTAACTTATCCTGCAGCACATCCTCAATACTTTCCAGTCCCTGGCTCCAGACTCCTCCGAATGCGAGGTGACATCACACAGCCACCTACTTTATCCAATCCAAACACTGCTCTCATGCTCTTACACAGCTTGAGTGAAGTGTCTGGATTGGCTGGAGCAGGCTGCCTCAGTGCTCCAAAAGGCACTGGAGGCCTGTGTCTGCTCTCCAACCCAGCTGTCTAAGACAGCTGGGTTGAGCTGGGTTGGAGAGGTTTGAATTGCAGATGTCAGGCTGGCCATAGTAAGATAGCCAGCCAAACCTACATGCTCACTTCAAATCGAAGGGGGCTCTGATGCACTGGCCCCACCCCAAACTCTGTTCCACAGAGATTAAAAAATAAAATGGTAATAAAATCATTTATTACCATTCTATTTTTCACAGTTTCTGCAGCAGCAGGGGCGGGGAGGGTGTGACGCTCCTAGGCTTCTATGGAGGAACCGCTGCTGGATGTAGGTGTCACCTTCTGCCCTGCTACTGTGGATGCCTGTATTTGCAAACATTGCAGGTGCCTAACCTGGCCTCAGGGTGCGTTTAAAACCTGTCACTAGCTCCATCCCCTTTATCTGTGAGAGATCCCTTATCTTTGAATGTTCTATCTGGAAAGTAACAGAGACTGTCACAGTATTAACAAATCTATCTTCGAATTCGGCCGGTACCGATCGGTAAAAGCCTTTTGAGATGTAGGAGGCATTTTACCGATTCGGTAATGACCAAATCGGTATTTACTGATTCGGTAATTACCGAATCATCATTTACCGATTCGGTATTTACAGAATCGGTAAATGATATGTAATGATATGTAGGAAGCACTGTAAACAGTGCTTCAGGTCTTTAAGGATTCGTTATTTACCACCAACTATTAGTTAGTGGTAAATAAGGAATTCCTATGTAAATGCATAAATGTGCATTTACACCTGTGCCATGTGACAGACATACATGCCCATAGGGCAGGTATGTATGCCACATGTGCACACCTGCACTAATCAGGGGTGCAGCAGGGTGTCAAAGTGACACCCAGCCACCCTTGAATTTTGAGTATTTACCCAATCGGTAATTACCGATTCGGTAATTGACATTCATTCCTATGGGCCTCCAGGCCCATAGGAATGGATGGCAAATACCGAATCGGTAATTACCGATTCGGTAAATACCGAATCTTACCGATTCGGTATTTTTTACCGAATAATTACCTACATAGGATTTACCGATTCTGAAATATCGAATCGGTAAAATTCGGTATTTTAGAAATCGGTAAAACCTATTTACCTACTTCTAGCCCCAAGTGATTTGCCCAGAATCACAGGATGTTCAGCGTCATTGCCGAGACTCGAACCCAGTTCCCAGGTCGACAGCCCTAGCCGGTAGGCCAACTCCTCTCCCAATTTTATTTTTATTATTTTATTATTCTTAGGGCTTGCACCTGGGTGAATTCAAGAGACAGACTGGCACGAGAAAGTGCACTGTAGATATCGGAGTGGAACCTAAATCAGACATTGACAGCTTTTCATTTCTGCTGTTGATAAACTTATCCCCCCAGAGTTGGAAATAGTGGCACCAATTTGTTATTTTATGGGACACAGAGTGGGGGCAAAGAAGGAAATAGAAGAAAGCAGTAGGAAACGAGAGAAAGCCAAGAGCGCCATAGGAGAGCGTTAGGGAGGTATACAGAGAGAATACAAGGGGAAGTGATAGTGAATGTCCAGAGCTGCCGACTTTGGAGCTGGGAACCATGCTCCAGTCTCGGCGTCGGCTCATCATCCTGTGGTTCTGGGCAAATCATGTAATCTCCCTATGCCTTCCAAAAGAAAAATGAATGTGTCTTTGTGTACTGTAGCTGGTGCTCATGTAAAGCACTTCATTACCTTCGGGTCAATTTCACGCTATATAAAACTGCAAAAGAAAGAAAAAGAAAAGGAGAGATGAAGGGAAATCTAAAAACCAGGTGAGAGGATTATGGGAGGGCTGGGGGAAGGGTCACATCAGCAGCCCAGTTACAGTGATGCAAAGCAAAAATGTTCTACCTAGAGGGAGAGAGGAGAGATAATATGGACAGACTTACTAACATTATGCCATGGGTTTGCATTACAAAAGTGACACACACCACTGAGAAATTTTTATTTTTATTTATTTTTCCAATGTAAAACCTGTTTTGTGGCACAAATTTGTCTGAAAGTAAGACAATCAAACACTTTTGTTGTGCTTTGCTTTAATTTGCCTGAAGAGGTGTTCCACTGGTGGTCCATGGGTGTTTCTATGCAACCACCTATGGGTTTTGATACAAAGCCCTATCTACTAACAACAGTAGTCAGGGTTTCAACCCCCTCCCCAAAAATCACTTTTTAGCTCAGAGAAAAGCTTTTATTGCTCCAAACGTTTTTGACTTCGCATGAGTGATGCCCTGTACAGAACACATCTAAAGTGGGAAAAATGGTAAAGTTTGTCTAAGCATAGTATTTTGTATTGGAATGGTGCCCTTCCACAGCAAAACTTCTGCTAGAAATCACACACAACGTGTGTGTATGGTGCTAGGCAGCCTGATTGTGCTCTGGCAATAGGGAGAGAACAGGACAGTGTCATAACTTAGTAGATATGGAGCTTTCCTACTCTCTCTGTATCATGCGGTGGAGCAATATTTGTTTCTGTACTGCATTGCATGAGTTTTTAATGTATATACCCCAATAGTGCCATATTCAGAGCAGAGGGATAGCAATAGAAACTACACGGACACCCTCACTTTGCAGCATCCCGTGCTGCACCTGTTGATGGCATGTCAAAGTAGGTCTAGAGAATAAAAAGAAATTAGCTCATAAAAAGAAAGGAATTATAAGAAAATTAGGCAAATAAAGAATATGTCAGAAAAGGAGAGGAATAGAGCAAGGAGAGAAATAGAAGGAGATGGACTAGATGCCGCAGTACAGATTCATGAAGGACAGAGCGCTTGCTGTCCCCACATCCCCTCACCTGGCAGAGTACTACAGGAGGGAAACACCGTTCTTTTACGGTCCCTGACTGATTTATACAAATCTACATCTGAAAAAACTGTAACAACCAGAAGCGCCAGAAATTTACAAATGAAAACAAAGAAATATTACGCGACCAATGTGAATCCCGGGGTGACACACATGCAGCATTCTGGGTAATATGCAGCTTCCCTGGACTCCATCAGTTCCATTACTCAGTCAGAGCATTTGCACTCTCTGAAGTGTGAGCTCCCATCAGCCCTGCCCTCTGATGCCTTGGAGCCATGCTCAGCCTCAACCTGTCAGCCCTGCATAAAGGAACAGAATCAATCTCATTAACTTGGCGGGAGAACCAACCAGGAGAAGCAGCAACAACACACCCACCATGTCCGACGGGGTAAAGCCCACACTGGATGAAGCAGCACTGGGATGATGTGTGTGCAGGGGTGTAGCTTCGGGGGGGGGGGCATACTCCCCCTACCTCCCAATAATATATTTTCTGGTAATTAGTTGGGTAGGGGTGCTTTCAGTAGGGTTTGGTGAGAGGTCTGTCGGATTGCACCAGGACATTTTACATTCACACAGATAAAAACGAATACACACTATCTCCATCTCTGTTTTGAAAGTCTTCAAAAATGTTGGTTCTTTTACAATATATTGTGATTTCTCCCCCGTAGTACCCCTACCAATCTGCATTCCTCTCCCTTTTTACTGTCCTTTAAGACCCGCTCATGTGCCCCGCTTGCGGTACAATGTATTTTAACATTATATTGTCAGGAAATCTGAAGCTCACCACACCCCCACCACAATCTTGCAGCTGCGCCCCTGTGTGTGTGTGCCAAGGCGATGCAGCTGGACTTCACCAACTGTGAGCATGTTTTAAACTTCAGCAAATAATTAATTGTTACTAACTTTCATGGATTGGCAAACAACAGTGAATTAAAATTCCAGCACAAAGCAAATTCAATAGAAAAAAAACACCTAGTTTTTGTTGGAGTTTGTAACATGAAGGTTTGTGAAGGTGGTAAACTTGGACTGTCTGAAAGTCAATCATTCATACTCTCGGTGGTATCATTTGTAATTACTAAAATCCCTTTCCCCACTTTCTCTTTGATATTGTTCTTAAAGTATAGTAGTAATTAGTGGATAATTGTATTAACTGTAATGCTTACTTGATTTGTTGATCCTTCCCTCCTCCCCCTCCTATCAGCAGTCTTGGGCTCAGTAAAGTAGTAAAGTAAGTATACTTGTAAAGCGCACTGTTACTCCATCTCGGAGTGTCCTGGCGCTGTATACCGCTGGGGAACCCGTCCTGGCTTTCCCTGTGAGATGGTCCCTCCTGGGCACCTCCAAGGTGAAGCCAGGCATCCCCGGCGCTGATGGGGCCGTTTCACTAAAGGGTGAGTCATTTATACTTTTCAGGAGTCTTTGGTGTGCCTTCAAAGGGTGTCTATGATCCAATTGCTGCGAGAGCACAGTAAAAGCAATATATACCTCTGTCTACTCTTCCAGTTCAGCTGCCATGTAGTCATTCATAGACCCTGTTTGCAGTCGGAGGACCCCTTTAAAGCTCGCCACCCTTGGGTGACAGTTTTCACCACTGCCATCCTTGGCCATACGGTACAAGAGGACTGTAAATACAGACATGCAAAGAAGTTAGGTTAAGAGCACTGCTTAATTTGTAAAGGACAAAGTGCTAGGGCTCTCGTCAGGGGGCCAATGCAGCTTGCACCACGCATTGCGCCTGCCAGCACTCCCAATAATAGTAACAACACAACTATTAACCGTCACACTCTACAAGTGTGATAATTCAGACTATTTCTGGCCCCCAAAGCTATAAAATTGGCTTGGGCAGCAGGTAATAGTCATTTTTTATGTATATTCAATTTATAATTAACTGTTGTTGTGGTCCTCTCTAAATTCCCCAGACAGCGCCACCTTCTGGCAGGTTCTCAAAAGCACTGATGTTGACAATAGTGTGCCGGTGCCAAGCACCGGAAACCATTGGCTCAAATTAAGCACTGGTTAAGAGTCAGGAAGGTGGGGGAGGATCTAGGCTGCATCCCACTGCAAAGGACAGCACTTCCATCCGTCTTGTGTCATCCTCATTTACACCTAGACATGCTAGAACATTCTTGCAATATGGTCAATGCTAGGGGTGTTTTGTAAATTATGTTACTGTAATCACCTTGGGCTAGCTAGATACCCATAGGCCACTGCCACATGTATTACCTCTAAGAAAGCAAGTACTGAGAAGTACACAAGATGTCGATAGATGCAGGGGAGAGAGACTGAGCAGATCAGTGAGAGGAGGCAGGGGTCAGCAGAGAGTGAAGAATGCCACCAAAATGGCAGGCACTGAGAGCTGCGCATGTATAGAAGGGGCAAGGGTACTGAGAGCTGTGCATGTAGAGAAGGGGCAGGTATACTGAGAATTGTGCATGTAGAGAAGGGGCAAGTGCACTGAGAGGTGCACATTTAGAGAAGGGGCAAGTGTACTGAGAATTGTGAATGCAGAGAAGGGGCAAGTGTACTGAGAGGTGTGCATGTATAGAAGGGGCAAGTATACTGAGAGCTGTGCTTGTAGATAAGGGGCAGGTGTACTGAGAAGTGTACATGTAGAGAAGGGGCAGGTGTACTGAGAATTGTGCATGTAGAGAAGGGGCACATGTACTGAGAGGTGTGCATGTAGAAAAGGGGCAGGTGTACTGAGAATTGTGCATGTAGAGAAGGGGCAAGTGCACTGAGAGGTGCACATGTAGAGAAGGGGCAAGTGTACTGAGAATTGTGCATGTAGAGAAGGGGCAAGTGCACTGAGAGGTGTGCATGTAGAGAAGGGGCAAGTGTACTGAGAGGTGTGCATGTAGAGAAGGGGCAAGTGTACTGAGAGGTGTGCATGTAGAGAGGGGCAAGTGTACTGAGAATTGTGCATGTAGAGAAGGGGCAAGTGCACTGAGAGGTGTGCATGTAGAGAAGGGGCAAGTGTACTGAGAGGTGTGCATGTAGAGAAGGGGCAAGTGTACTGAGAATTGTGCATGTAGAGAAGGGGCAAGTGTACTGAGAATTGTGCATGTAGAGAAGGGGCAGGTGTACTGAGAATTGTGCATGTAGAGAAGGGGCACATGCACTGAGAGGTGTGCATGTAGAAAAGGGGCAGGTGTACTGAGAATTGTGCATGTAGAGAAGGGGCAAATGCACTGAGACGTGCACATGTAGAGAAGGGGCAAGTGTACTGAGAATTGTGCATGTGGAGAAGGGGCAAGTGTACTGAGAGGTGTGCATGTAGAGAAGGGGCAAGTGTACTGAGAGGTGTGCATGTAGAGAGGGGCAAGTGTACTGAGAATTGTGCATGTAGAGAAGGGGCAAGTGCACTGAGAGGTGTGTATGTAGAGAAGGGGCAAGTGTACTGAGAATTGTGCATGTAGAGAAGGGGCAAGTGTACTGAGAGGTGTACATGTAGAGAAGGGGCAAGTGTACTGAGAATTGTGCATG
Organism: Lissotriton helveticus; assembly: GCF_964261635.1. Lineage (NCBI taxonomy): Eukaryota > Metazoa > Chordata > Amphibia > Caudata > Salamandridae > Lissotriton > Lissotriton helveticus. Next base: position 597,818,901 of record NC_136073.1, on the reverse strand, counting down.
TAGAGAAGGGGCAAGTGTACTGAGAGGTGTGCATGTAGAGAGGGGCAAGTGTACTGAGAATTGTGCATGTAGAGAAGGGGCAAGTGCACTGAGAGGTGTGCATGTAGAGAAGGGGCAAGTGTACTGAGAGGTTAGCATGTAGAGAAGGGGCAAGTGTACTGAGAATTGTGCATGTAGACAAGGGACAGGTGTACTGAGAGCTGTGCATATAGAGAAGGGGCAAGTGTACTGAGAGGTGTGCATGTAGAGAAGGGGCAAGTGTATTGAGAGGTGCATATGTATAGAAGGGGCAAGTGTACTGAGAATTGGGCATGTAGAGAAGGGACAGGTATACTGAGAGGTGCGCATGTAGAGAAGGGGCAAGTGTACTGAGAGGTTTGCATATAGAGAAGGGGCAAGTGTACTGAGAGGTGTGCATGTAGAGAAGGGGCAAGTGTACTGAGAGGTTCGCATGTAGAGAAGGGGCAAGTGTACTGAGAGGTGTGCATGTAGAGATGGGGCACGTGTACTGAGAAGTGTGCATGTAGAGATGGGACAGGTGTACTGAGAGGTGCACATGTAGAGAAGGGGAAAGTGTACTGAGAGGTGCACATGTATAGAAGGGGCAAGTGTACTGAGAATTGTGCATGTAGAGAAGGGGCAAGTGTACTGAGAGGTGTGCATGTATAGAAGGGGCAGGTGCACTGAGAGGTAAGCATGTAGAGAAGGGGCAAGTGTACTGAGAGGTGCGCATGTAGAGAAGGGGCAAGTGTACTGAGAGGTGTGCATTTATAGAATGGGCAAGTGCACTGAGAGGTGTGCATGTAGAGAAGGGGCAAGTGTACTGAGAGGTTTGCATATAGAGAAGGAGCAAGTGTACTGAGAGGTGTGCATGTAGAGAAGGGGCAGGTGTACTGAGAGGTGTGCATGTATAGAAGGGGCAAGTGCACTGAGAGGTGTGCATGTAGAGAAGGGGGAAGTGTACTGAGAGGTTCACATGTAGAGAAGGGGCAAGTGTACTGAGAGGTGTGCATGTAGAGAACGGGCACATGTACTGAGAAGTGTGCATGTAGAGAGGGGACAGGTGTACTGAGAGGTGTGCATGTAGAGAAGGGGCAAGTGTACTGAGAGGTGTGCATGTAGAGAAGGGGCAAGTGTACTGAGGTGTGCATGTATAGAAGGGGCAAGTGTACTGAGAGGTGTGCATGTAGAGAAGGGGCAAGTGTACTGAGAGGTTTGCATGTAGAGAAGGGGCAAATGTACTGAGAGGTGTGCATGTAGAGAAGGTGCAAGTGTACTGAGAAGTTAGGAATGAGGAGAAGGGGCAGGTGTACTGAGAGGTGTGCATGTAGAGAAGGGGCATGTGTACTGAGAAGTGTGCATGTAGAGAGGGGACAGGTGTACTGAGAGGTGTGCATGCAGAGAAGGGGCAAGTGTACTGAGAGGTGTGCATGGATAGAAGGGACAGGTGTACTGAGAAATGAACATGTATAGAAGGGGCAAGTGTACTGAGAATTGGGCATGTAGAGAAGGGACAATTGTACTGAGAGGTGCGCATGTAGAGAAGGGGCATTTACATGGCCCCGCTTCCACAGGTCGCCTGACAGCACGACCTCTACATAATCTCCTACGCTGCGACACTCAACTGATCCTTTCCCTCACCAAGGACCCCATCACCGCCAAAGCCAACCTCCATGAAGGAATGAAGGCCATCGCCGACTGGATGAAGATCAGCCATCTCAAGCTGAACTCGGACAAGACGGAGGTCCTCATCCTCGGCTCCAACCCGTCAGCCTGGGACGACTCCTGGTGGCCAACAGCACTGGAGGCAGCCCACCCCCACCAACCACACACGCAACCTGGGAATCATCCTCGACTCAACGCTCTCAATGACCAAGCAAGTCAATGCCGTCTCCTCCTCCTGCTTCAACACCCTCTGCATGTTCTGCAAAATCTACAGATGGACCCCGACAGATACAAGAAAGACATTCACCCAGGCCCTCGTCAGCAGCAGACTCGACTATGGAAACGCCCTCTACGCGGGAGCCCCGACCAAGCTCATCAATCGACTACAACGCATCCAAAACGCCTCAGCACGACTGATCCTCGATGTACCACGACACGGCCACATCACCCCCCCCCCCCCCTGGGAAACCTGCACTGGCTCCCCGTCAACAAGAGGATATCCTTCAAGCTCCTCATCCACGCACACAATGAACTTCACAAGACCAGCCCAGCCTACCTCAACAGACGGCTCTCCTTCTACACCCCCAACCGCCAGCTACGCTCCGCCGGCCTCTCACTCGCCACCGTCCCGCGCATTTGAAGAACAACCACCGGCGGGAGACCCTTCTCCCACCTCGCTGCCAAGACATGGAACACCCTCCCGCTGAGCCTACGACAGACCCAAGACCTGCTGGCCTTCAGGAGGACACTAAAGACCTGGCTGCTCGATCAGTAGCGCCCCCTTCCCCAGCACCTTGAGACCCTCACGGGTATGCAGTGCGCTTAACAAATGACTGATTGATTGATTGATTGAAGTGTACTGAGAGGTGCGCATGTAGAAAAGGACCAAGTGTACTGAGAGGTGTGCATGTAGAGATGGGGCAAGTGTACTGAAAGGTGTGCCTGTAGAGACGGGGCAAGTGTACTGAGAGGTGTGCATATAGAGAAGGGGCAAGTGTACTGAAAATTGGGCATGTAGAGAAGGGGCAAGTGTACTGAGAGGTGCGCATGTAGAGAAGGGGCAAGTGTTCTTAGAGGTGTGCGTGTAGAGAAGGGGCAAGTGTACTGAAAATTGTTCATGTAGAGAAGGGACAGGAGTACTGAGAATTGTGCATGTAGAGAAGGGTGTAGAGGAAGCTCTCCCGCCTAGGGAGAGAACAACCCAACGCACTACTTTCAGCAGACCAGAGGTCTGATTAACTATTCAAATTGTAAAACAACTTGTAGTCCAAACTGGAAGAATGTTCAAACATATGATTTATTCATATCCATATCCGGGTGTTTACGTAGATAATTCACATCAATCTTTAGTAATCCACATGTATATTCAGGTGTGTTATCACATCACACTACCCAATGCATTTCGGGCATGGCCCGTCGTCAGGGGAATTACTCTACAGATAAAAAACACAAAAGGACCCAATGTAATATCCATGTTACATATCCGCAAAGACCGAAATTGTATTCAATCATAGTGAGTGTATCTTCACACTAGTAAGTACCCACGACTGGGGACTCGTTCTATTATTGCATGATTGGTGGCGGACACTGAGTTACTGAGGATTCTCCTGACCTATTGCACCCGTTTTATTTAACTGGTCACATGTTATCTGATTCGATTACTGGTCATTATTTGGTTTCTATGGCGCTACTGGCCGCGACTTTTGGGTTACCGGCTGTATCTTTATTTACTATGTCACACACGCTCGTTTCTTTTTGCAGTTCACCATGTAGAGCACTTTATGTTTTTAAGGACACACTCACTATGATTGAATACAATTTCGGTCTTTGCGGATATGTAACATGGATATTACATTGGGTCCTTTTGTGTTTTTTATCTGTAGAGTAATTCCCCTGACGACGGGCCATGCCCGAAATGCATTGGGTAGTGTGATGTGATAACACACCTGAATATACATGTGGATTACTAAAGATTGATGTGAATTATCTACGTAAACACCCGGATATGGATATGAATAAATCATATGTTTGAACATTCTTCCAGTTTGGACTACAAGTTGTTTTACAATTTGAATAGTTAATCAGACCTCTGGTCTGCTGAAAGTAGTGCGTTGGGTTGTTCTCTCCCTAGGCGGGAGAGCTTCCTCTACAATGTTCATCGACACACTGCAAGGCTAGACAGTGTTTTCCACCCTCCTGCACACGAAAACCCATTACAATTCCTTACCGTTTGGATTACCATAGCTGTGCGAGCTCCACCCTTTCGTACATTTATCATTTTTCTGCCAACGGAACTCAGCACGCTCACACAATGAATTTTGATTCGGTATCTGGAATGACCGACCAGAAAGCAAGCACTTTCGCTTACACCACAGATGACGCAGACAAGATTTACGGGATGATACAGGAGGATGTCATCGTCACTGGTAATACCCGAAGTGCAGAAAGTAACCTTCGTCAATTACTCTATCTGTTAAAAAAACATTCAAATCAAAAACTTCATGCTAGTACCCTCATCCGGTACCATCGTGTTCAACGGATCCCCCGTGGCCTACGGGTCCCTCTAAAACCTCTCCTTTGCAAAAACAATACTAAGTTTGTGGAACGTTGGTATTCAATTTTAAATAAATGTTCCCTCGATCTTATTTTACTGATCGTAGAGGAACTATCCAAGACTTTGGAGGAACTCACACTAGAAATCACCAACGTTAGAAAGGAACTAGACGACACCATGACCGCAGAAGACTTAAAGAAATCGTTGGAGGATATCAACATCCAATTGGATAAACATGTACGTGAGACACAGGAGCGGAAACTAAGGAAATTTAAAAGGGACACTATAGACTACAAACTCGGCGAGGTTTATTCCTGGGCCGAGGCATACGCCCGCCGGCGTCCCAACAAGCCATATAACCCTTTCTCGGCTAATGAAACTTCATCCTCAGAGGAGGATCAAAGAACAAGACCAGCACAGACCCGAACAGATACTGATGTTCAAACTCCCAGTACCTCAACCAACACTGCGGTTCCTTTTTTAGAGCCAGGCTCCAACCGTCAAAAAGAACCCGGGGGGGAAAAACCCGCCGAGGAACCAGAAAAAACACCTCCTGCGAAAAACAAAAAAGTAAAAGGAAGACGCTGAATTTTGAGGAGAATCTAGTGATCAACATTTCCTCTACGATCTTGTCTGATGAAGAAACACGCATCCTGCAGAAAGGACAATCATTTGTTCCTACCACGGGCACTAACACACTGGAACTCGAAGTGAGTGCGTTCAAATTGATACGCAACATGCGTTTGAAACATTATTTTCTTAACATCTGCCCCATTACCACACAGGATGAAGACATGCTCAGAGGTCTACGACCGCACAGCACGTTCATGGCACCATTAAGCCACAAAATCATCGATGCCTTCGAGAACTTAGTCAGACAAGACATTCTGAAACTTCCATTTATACAGCCAGTAAAGCGGGGGAATCTTACCCGCAAAGAGAAAAACATACTGCAGAAAATTGCGGACAATCCAAACATCATCTGTCAAAATGCAGATAAAGGAGGGGCTCTGGTAGTCATGGATACCAACTTCTATGTGGATAAAATCACAGCCCACGTTGGAGATACTGACACATATGATACTCTCCCCGGAGATCCGACTAAGGAATACACCAATGATTTAAAGACCATAATCAACAAGGCTTTTGACAACGGTACGATCAACGAAAAAACAAAAAGATATCTCACACCTACCAATCCAAGACCTCCTGTCTTGTACTTGTTACCCAAACTACATAAACACCCGATAAATCCTCCATGTAGACCTATAGTGTCGACAAGAAATAGCATCCACGAAAACGTGGGAAAATTCCTGGACAAATATCTCCAACCATTTGTCACCTCAGCTGACTCTTTTGTTAAAGACACGACGGATTTCATCTTGAAGCTGGAACCAGTCATGAATACCCTCAAAGATGACCATCTAATCATGTGCACTGTGGACGTCAGTTCCCTTTATACTTCAATCCCCCACGACGGGGGAATTGATGCCATCGAAAGTACTTTGGCCCAATCTGACATTGACCATGACTTGAAAATATTTCTTATGGAATTGACCTTGTTCACGCTATATCACAGCTACTTCACCGTCTCTGAGAAATGGTTCTTACAGCTTAACGGCACGGCCATGGGAAATTCGGCTGCTCCTTGCTACGCCAATATCTTCATGCGAAATTTCGAAGAAAATCACATTCTCTCTCAAGATCTCTGGCAAGAAAATGGTCGCTTATACCTGAGGTATATAGACGACATATTCTTACTCTGGGCAGGTTCCAATGAGACCCTTACTACCTTTCTCAACACCTGGAATCAAGTCACTCAACGAATTCAATTCACTTGGGAATTCAGTACATCCTGCGTCCATTTTTTGGACGTCAAAATACTGAGAGAATTGGGAGACTGGTCCACCACTGTCTTCCGCAAACCCACTGATAGGAACTCTACTCTACATTATCACAGCTTCCACCGGATGGGACTTAAAAACAACTTACCATACGCTCAGATACTGAGGGTGAAAAGAATTGTTTCCAGACCGGACGAGAGCAGGACACAGATCAAAACTGTTCTTGAACGTTTACGAGCCCGAGGATACCCTACTCCTATTTTGGATTTGGCTATCCAGAGAAGTGAGAAACATAGTAGAGCTTCCCTGCTACAACCGAAACGCAAGACTCCCACCGACCGCTTGGTGGTTGTCTCCAAGTTTTCAAGAGCTTCTTCACAATTCCAAAAGATCATTCGTAAACATTGGTCCATCTTGAAACAGGAATCTGATTTTAATGGCCTATTTTCAGAACCCCCCATCTTCGCCTTCACCAGGGGCAAAAATCTGAAAGAGATTCTGAGCAACACTAGTAGTGCCAAATCCGCACTCACGTACAGTGGCTTCAAACCATGCTACAATTGCAGCAATTGCCATAACAGCATACAAGGCAATACAATGAACCATCCTATGAAAGGCTTTCCTATCAAATTGAATGTAAACGCAACATGCAACAGCAAGAATGTGATTTATGTTTTAAAATGCCCATGTGGCAAATGCTATGTGGGCCACACAGAGAGAATGATTTGCACGAGAATTTTGGAACACAAGAGTAACATTCGCACTGAAAATCAGAAATCAAGTGTGGCTACCCACTTTTTGGATAACAGACATACAGTGGCTCAGCTTAAATTCCAAGTATTGGAACAAGTTCCTATTACAAACAATAACAAGAACCATCTTCTTAAGAGAGAGAATTTTTGGATCCGTTACCTTTCCACGATGGCCCCGTCGGGTCTTAATGATCGCATTGAATTTTTGTGCTATTTGTGATTTATTTGCAATTTTTCATGTTGAAGAATCATATGTTTATTCACTTTACTTTTTTTCATCATGTGTCACTGGGTTGCACCTTCCAAGATGGCGCTCACATGTCATTCACCACTGGGTCTTTCAGTCCTACTACTATCTTTACTTTTTTGTATATCCTGACTTCCTGGTCTTCCATCGCGCGTTCACCTCACGGAACTCTCCGGAGTCCCGCTGTTATCTTCACACTAGTAAGTACCCACGACTGGGGACTCGTTCTATTATTGCATGATTGGTGGCGGACACTGAGTTACTGAGGATTCTCCTGACCTATTGCACCCGTTTTATTTAACTGGTCACATGTTATCTGATTCGATTACTGGTCATTATTTGGTTTCTATGGCGCTATTGGCCGCGACTTTTGGGTTACCGGCTGTATCTTTATTTACTATGTCACACACGCTCGTTTCTTTTTGCAGTTCACCATGTAGAGCACTTTATGTTTTTAAGGACACACTCACTATGATTGAATACAATTTCGGTCTTTGCGGATATGTAACATGGATATTACATTGGGTCCTTTTGTGTTTTTTATCTGTAGAGTAATTCCCCTGACGACGGGCCATGCCCGAAATGCATTGGGTAGTGTGATGTGATAACACACCTGAATATACATGTGGATTACTAAAGATTGATGTGAATTATCTACGTAAACACCCGGATATGGATATGAATAAATCATATGTTTGAACATTCTTCCAGTTTGGACTACAAGTTGTTTTACAATTTGAATAGTTAATCAGACCTCTGGTCTGCTGAAAGTAGTGCGTTGGGTTGTTCTCTCCCTAGGCGGGAGAGCTTCCTCTACAATGTTCATCGACACACTGCAAGGCTAGACAGTGTTTTCCACCCTCCTGCACACGAAAACCCATTACAATTCCTTACCGTTTGGATTACCTTAGCTGTGCGAGCTCCACCCTTTCGTACATGTAGAGAAGGGGCAAGTTTACTGAAAATTGTGCATGTAGAGAAGGTGCAAGTGTACTGAGAATTGCGCATGTAGAGAAGGGGCAAGTGTACTGAGAGGTGCGCATGTAGAGAAGGGGTAAGTGTACTGAGAGGTGTGCATGTAGAGAAGGGGCAATTGTACTGAGAGGTGTGCATGTAGAGAAGGGGAAAATGTACCGAGGGGTGTGCATGTAGAGAAGGGGCAAGTGTACTGAGAGATGTGCAAGTAGAGAAGGGGCAAGTGTAATGAGAGGTGTACATGTAGAGAACGGGCAAGTGTACTGAGAGGTGCGCATGTAGAGAAGGGGCAAGTGTACTGAGCGGTGTGCATGTAGAGAAGGGGCAATTGTATTGAGAGGTGTGCATGTAGAGAAGGGGCAAGTGTACTAAGAGGTGCGCATGTAGAGAAGGTGCAAGTGTACTGAGAGGTTTGCATGTATAGAAGGGGCAAGTGTACTGAGAATTGTGCATGTAGAGAAAGGGGCAGGTGTACTGAGAGGTGTGCATGTAGAGAAGGGGAAAGTGTACTGAGAAGTGTGCATGTATAGAAAGGACAGGCGTACTGAGAATTGTGCATGTAGGAAAGGGGCAAGTGTACTGAGAGGTGCGCATGTAGAGAAGGGGCAAGTGTACTGAGAGGTGTGCATGTAGAGAAGGGGCAAGTGTACTGAGAGGTGCGCATGTATAGAAGGGACAGGTGTACTAAGAATTGTGCATGTATAGAAGGGAAAGGTGCACTGAGAGGTGTGCATGTAGAGAAGGGGCAGGTGTAGTGAGAGGTGTGCATGTAGAGAAGGGGCAAGTGTACTGAGAGGGACCCGACAGTGCAGAGAAGTTGTAACACAGTACAGCAAAGACAGCTGAGAAGAAAGTGCAAACGAGGTGTGGGAAGACTGCCCTTTATGCAGGCAGATGTGCATGCTGCCCAACAGGCCAATGCTGCTGAAAGGCTCGTAAGGGTGGGTGGGAGTAGCGCATAACTTGGGATGGTCGTTGCAGGTGTGGGGGCACCGACAATCATTTTTAGGTACCAGGGCTTTCTTTTCATCACCAGACTCACCCAGAGGAAGAGAGAAAGGCATAAAACAGAGGAAAAACAGAGGCAGAGGGAGGTGACAAAGAACCTACAAGAGAGAGCCAAAGAGACCCGAAGCATAGGGAGGTGGAAGTAGAATCTCTAGGAGGCGAAAATAAGACCAAGCAACCCAAAAGCTCTTGAGAAAAGATGCGAGAACTTACACCTAATTAAAAAAAATAAAATGAAAAAAAAGGACGGGGTAAGGGTTATTCATATGTCGTCAATACTGGCCTGCCCAGAAGGAGGCATGTCCGGCAGACAGGAGGGTGGAAAAGAGGAGAGTAAGAACCCAATAGATAAAAGAAATAAAGGGCCCTCGGGGGACACAGACAGACCGACGCTGGATTCCAGACACGAGAGAGGCCGGGGAGCGCGGCCTTCCCCTTCCAGTAAGGGAAGAGTCGGCCCATCAGATGCTAGCTACAGTTTTTGACAGCTAATCAGCCACCGAGCCCTCTCGGCCTCCGCAGTCAATGCAGGCGCAGCTCTGCTCTCTAACGGAATAACCTCCAGGCTCGTCAGAGAGCACGATGAGCACACGGCGCGAGGCGTTCGTTCGATCGCAGCTGCCCGAGGCTTCGATCTGCAATCACCGCAGTCAGATGCCGCGCCCGCGCGCCTCTCACATCCTAATTACCGTGGCTTTAAAAAGAAACCGTCGGCACCTATGGCGAGCTGCTCGCGCCTGTTAATGGCGCCACGAGCCCCTTCCCTTCTCCCTCACTCTCGCGCACGCTTCCCCTTCTCTTCTACCTCCTTGTCTGACGCTATCTCTTTCTCCTGTAGGGGTTGTAATAAAATATTAAATTGCCTGCCAAGCATGCTTATATTTACATATATTCTCCTCATGCATCTAGTTTTTTTTAGGAGGATGTAGATATCAACAACATGACTCATTTCAGCTACTTTGGAGCCCTAAGTCGATCGTTCATTGTCAAAGTTTGATCCAGCCGTCCGTCCGTCTATCCACTCCACTCCAATCCAATCCAACCTAATCTCACAAGTTTTCTAGCTACAAATCTAATGTGCTTTTATGCACATATTATTATGGTTCCAAAGCCCATAGTTTTTGTTTTTCAATTTATTGTAGTTACACAATTCCCTCTGAAGGATGGACTTGAACAGATGGGTTGATTAATTTTCTGATAAATCATTTGAAGACAAGCATGGCAGGTAATGTTTACTCTCAGAGGCATGGTATATAGCCCTAAGGTTGTTTATTGTCAATTTTGAACTTTAGTTTGGGCTATGATCCACAGAGGCGAATCCTCTCTCACCATGGACCATGGATTTCACATAGCACATGGTGCACCCTCTGCATGGGAGTTCTTTCCACAGACCACTTTGTTTTTATCCAGCAGCTTTGTAAAATAGGCTGAAATGGCTCGATAGGTAATTGTTGGAGCCTGTGCTGGTGGTGATGGTGGGGCGGTGATGCAACTTTATAGATAGTGGTTTCTTACATTTTGCAGAATTAGTGGAGAAAACTAGGTTGAGTTCCTGATGGAACACGCGACTCGAAGCGTGTTCAGTTTTGAAGCTTAAGGAGCCCAAGCAGCAAATGGGCATCTAAATACATGTGCAGATGCAATTATATAAGCCACTAGGAGGAAAATATACTGACAAGATCACCTATTTTCAAGCAGTAATAAATCAATTTTAGAACATGATATTAAAACTTTCTTCAAGTACTCCAACAATTCTTTACTTCGACCATGGGTTTAGAAATATATAATATGTTGCTTTGCTAAAAGGAATGGGACATTGCACATGACTTTGATCTACAAATGCTTTGAAACTGTTATGTTATGCCCTTTATGAACTAATTTCAGTGTTGGTTGCTCAGAACCTACTGTGGTTCAAGCATTTTCATACTTCAATGGTTTCTTTAGGCCTGGTAGAATATTGGTCCCATTCATCAATTGTTATTGGGGGCTCTACACAGGCGGTCAAATGCCAGTTTTGCAATTCCTATGAATGTAAGGTTCTCACTTGCTCAACCTAGGAATGTACAACACACAATCTCTTGTACTGTAAAGGCACCTTTTTGCTCAAGGACCACTGGTAGTGGAGCTGTCCAGGTTCTGCTAGAATCCTGCCTCTTGCAACCCTTTCTTGTATGTACCACTGCTCGATTAATCATGTACAGGATCTGTGTTTGTGGGTCGTGCAATCTAAGATTCACTTTTTATTTTTCTGCCTCTTACATGAAAAATTCCATATTGCAAGCCGTGGCTTGGTGTACTGCCTAAAAATTAGAGTAGCAAGTAATATGAACTTGCTTTCCATTTATGTAAAAGTAATACAAAATTCTATATGATTTTCCCAATCATCAAGTATTTTCGAGCAGGCTGGTTTTGTCCTAATAGATATTTAAATGTATTTAGGTATTCTAAGCTGCATGTTTTTAATCAGATCCCTGAAAATGTTAAACATTTTTAGAACTGATGAACTAAGTGATGAGAATTTGTGTAATAGAAATGTCCGTTATGATACCGTGGAGTTGCACTTCTTGATACATGAATTTATGTTATTATTTTGCAATGATTTGTTAATGTAATCGGTGTGGTTTTATGGTGTTTTAGCCTTAAATAAACTTGGGGGGGGGGGGTCTTTTGTAAAGACCGGGCATGAAATTATACTCATAACACATGCCATTTGCCTGACAAAGTTTAACCCCTTCGCCGCGTTGCGAATCCCGCCGCGGTGCGAAGGGGGCGAGGTTGGGCGCGGCGCTGCGGTACTCATGTCAGCTCCCAGCCGTCATAAATCACGGTGGGCGTGTCCTCATGACGGCTGGGAGCCATCCAAACTCCTCCCACTGATTAATTCTCCAGCACAGGCGGGGAATTAACAGCACATGGGCAGAGCAGCAACGTTCTGACGGCTCCCAGCCATCATGAGCACACGCCTACCGTGACTCATGATGGCCGGGAGCCATCATGAGCACCAAAAAGGTTAACTAAGATGCTTTGTGAATCACTTCCAAAGAGTCTGGAATTGTACACATGAGAGCTTGGCTTGGAATTCCAAGCTCATTCTAGTAAACTAGATATATAAATAAACTATGACAGTTGTATTCATTGAAGAACATGTGGCAGAAAGTGGAATAGCAGCAGTCGAACCAAAGTGAGGAAAGCAAACTCCATTTTCACAAATCATGAAAATAAGGCTTGGAACTACACCGTTACAGCGGTCTCTCAAATATTTGCAGTGCTACTGAAATTATGTGATAATGGGGCCATGCCATTTTGCTCATAAGTCTGGATTTACTGCACTTGCCATATAATCCATCTACTGCAGCATAATATGCAGAATAACACAAACAAAGGGCCTGAGTACGACTTTGTCGCAGTTGCAGCGGCTCTCCACCGGCGCGGCTGTGCCGAAGCAGTGCAAAGACCACCTGCCTGATTGCAAGTTTTTCTTGTGCAGACAGACGGTCTTTTTGCCATTCCCTTGGCAGTGCCAGAACAACAGGCACAGCAATGGGAACGGCAAAAATGTTACAGCACGGCATGGACGGTGACGTCCATGCCGTGCTGGAAATGGGGATGCGAGCAGACAGGGAGGCACATGTTGTGCTCTCCTGAATGCATCTCTATGGCAGGGGGGGGTAGGGACCCTATAGGGCCACCTTTGTTTCTCCACCCCCAGCCTTTTCATGGCGTTGAGCCCGCCATGAAATGGCTGGCAATAGGGGAACTCGTAATATGCCCAGTGGGACTAGACCAGTACAGATCAGCATATTACATTGGGCCTCCGCCACCCCACCACCAGGGAACGGTAGTTCCCTGGCGCAGGCGGCGGTCCATTGACGGTACAGCTTTGAAAGTCGTAATCCGGCAGACGGTGGTCTGCCACTGTCGTGCCACCGTGACTGCGGCAATCGGAAGACCACCGCACTCGTAATCAGCCCCAAAGTTTTCATTCTAGCTCAAAAGGATTTAAAGGTACTAAAACCCCTGCCACAGGAGCTATTGCTCAATTGAAAACTGGTTGCAAGAGTTGACTGCTCCTCTTTCTTCTGTTGATTGCTATATTTAGGTGTTAAATTCATACTAATGCAGTGCAATTTTTGCCCAGACAGTGTTAGTGAGAGACAAGGACCAAATAATTAAGTAGTACTGCCACAAGTTATGCCTCATATGCAGCATTGCCTTTTCTTACCTCATAATTTAGTCAACACTGGTGCATAATTTGGTCCACCCCTGGAGCATAATTCCTGAGGCCCTGAATATGAGGCATTGCATGTTTATTTGAATGATACATCAGAAGTAGACACACAGAACTCATATTGGAAAAAGTTTCAAATTCTGAACATATTTTGAACAAGATTTTGCCAGGGTGCTGCGCTTCAGCGCTTAAAAAGCGCCAAGGATGTTAATTTTTTTGCACAAAAAGTAACTGATTGGTGTAAAATAGTGGGAAGAGTCTTTGTATAGGATTCTGTGACCCGAGCAGGCCACTCTGTAAATGAGCCTCAAGCCACTAGGTACCCACCGAAGTGGGATGAAGACTGGGGCGATTTGGTCCAAAGGATGACGACCGGAGACATGGCGTACTGTAATATGCACGGAAGACTTAAATTAGTTATTATCACCTGACATGATTGGTCAGAAGAAGAACAAGCATTTGGTCTCGCAATTGTGAGTTTTTGAGCCATTTTCAATGGCAATTCCTTTTATAAAAAAGTAAAAGGCATTGTCATTTACAATACCAATAGTTCAAAGTTTTGCAAAAGCAAAACCTATTTTATTGCAGAGCGCGGTGTCTGTGAAGCGGGCGTCAAGCTCATTATTAAAGTAAAAAAATAAGAATAACAGAGAGTGCAGTGTCTCAGAAGCGGGCGCCGCACTCATTATTAAAATAAAAAAAAAAAATATTAAACCGAGCACGGTGTCCCTGTAGCAAACATCGCGCTCAGTATTAAAGTTTAAAAAAAATAAAAATAAACAGAGCGTGGTGTCCCTAAAGTAGGTGCCGGGCTTAACATCAACATTTTACAAATAAAATTTAAACAGAGCGCGGTGTCCCTTAAGCGGGAGCTGCGCTCAGCATGCAAATACAACAAAAAGCAGCCGCCATTGTCCCCCTCAGTGTCAGTAAACATAATAGTGCTCACCCACTTATAATGCAGACCGTGTAACAAGCTAAGTAAAATGTCCAGTCGTTATGGGTGGTAACAAATGCAGACAAGGTGGTACCAAGGAGGAACTAACAAGTCTATTTTCTAATCAGAAGCCAGCATTTAAGAAGGACAATGGCACAAGCAAATGAAAAATATGGGCGAAAAGTGGGTGGGGCTTCCAATGCATACTCTATTACAGCATGCCACGCAGAGCGAGCAGTGCATGCATGCGCGCTGCCGCTAGGCTCGACCTAAAAAGAGAGTTTTCCTCAATGCACGTTGAATGTTTGCACCATGCTGGTAGTTATACACTATTTAAACATTTGAATCTGAGAACCGTATTTTGAATATAAATTAGTGAAGTAGCAGGCTAAAGAAAATCCATATATTTACATAGTTAAATATACGTATTTTATGAACTGTCGTAGTCAGTGAGGTCACCATAATAACATATTTTTTTTATTTTGTATCCTTTATACCAGCAGCAAACACTATACCTTCTAATGAAAAGGCTAGGTAAAATAATGTGATTTTGTAGGTCATGCAACCTATTTTGCCTGCTTGAACACCAGAAGAAGGAGCCAGTGTAATTGGATTAGGATAAGAGAAATTCAGTTATTTTCATGGGCAAGTAACTATCCAGGAACAGGCCAGATAAATCCATTAATGGGCTGGAAATCACTGACAGCAGCAAGGTGGGTCTCGACAATAGCCCTGAAATCCCAGGATGGATTACAGAGAATACATTTATGGAGAAAATATGGGCTTATTTAGGCATGTGTGCATATGTGCGTGTGTGAATGTGCAGTGTGTATGTATGTGTGTGAATATGTGGTGTGTATGCATGTGTGTGCACGTGTGTTTATGCATGTGTGTGTATTCATGTGTGTGTATGTGCGGTGTGTGTGTATACGTGTGTGTGAATGTGCGGTGTATGTGTGTGTGTGTGAATATGTGGTGTGTATGCGTGTGTGTGCATGTGTGTGTATCTGCGTGTGTAAATGTGTGGGGTGTATGTGCATGTGTGTATGAGAGAGAGCTAGGGCTTTTAGGTTTCTGAACAACAAATGTAAGAAACTTTACAGAAATCCATGTCAGCGATTTTGTTCCTGTTAATATTTCATGTTTTACTTCATCTTGCATTCCTTAAGGCTGCTAGCTATTTCCAGTATGATATGTTTCTGTATTTTTTATGGCATATTACCTAGTGCACACTTTCAAGTGTTACCTTCAGGTGTTTAGAACACCCACCACTGAAAGGTGTTCGGAAATCATTCTGTTCCAATCCTTGGCCTCTTTATAGAGCACACAGAGCAATGGTCCTGTATTCCAGTTGCAATTGTGATTCTTTGCAAATGTGTCGGAAGGAGGTACACATTTGTCAATATATCAACAAGGTGAAAGCAAAATAAAATTCAGAACTTACAGGTGAGTCGTTGCAATGAGTTTTTGTGGATGATGAAGTGAAAGAGATGTGAGGAGGACATGCATTCAAGAGAGAGTGAAAAAAAGGTACTGAAGAGGAAAGAGATTCGTTTTAAGATATGCAGATGGACAAGCTGTAGAGAGAAAAGGGGTTTACATGTCTAACATAGAGTGAACACAACCGGAGTGATTGAGACACTCTGTAGACCACTTCCTCTTCCACAGACGGCAGTGCTTAATTTGTAAAATATGAAGTGCAGGTGCTCACATTTTGTTAAGAGGCCACACCCACTTCCCCGGCTTCGCCCACTTCCTCCAGTGGCAAGCAAAGATTGAGAGTGCAAGATTGGAGTGTAATTAGCATTCGCTTCTAGATATCAGTGTCTTCTTATATCTATGTGCTCTCTGTGTCCTTTAATCATAGCCAATCCCCAATAGTAATTTGTGAAAACATTAAAACTTGTTTTAATAAAGATTTACCAAAATCAAATATCTGTTTGTGCAGTTGTTTGTTTGGAATATGTTAGCCCACGTGACATGCAGTCCATCTTCTCCTTCTCTTAAACTGTCTCATTCCCAAACAGTTCCAGTAGTTTAGCAATAGGACCAGGGGCTTTTATGTTGAGGCCAATAAACAAAACTGAGGGGGATCTGTAAAAGCGGCGTTTTTAAGGCTTTGATTTGGAAGAGAAGAGATCACTGTTAAATATCGAGGGAAAACCGGAGGAATGTGGGTTACTAGCTCCGGGTCCACGGGGATCACAAAACATGAAGAAAAAAAAACAATCTTTCAGAGAAAGTACCCTTCTTGAGGAACAAGACCCCTTCTACTGGCCCTTTCACTTTATAATGATCGTTAGGAAAGAAAAAACCAAACAGAAGCTTTGTTTAGCTTAGAAACTGAATTTTACCCAATAAACTTTCCATGAAAGCTGCATTCAGACTGGTTTGCACACACTGAGAAACCGAAGTTGAACAAGCAGTGTGGTCCCAAAAATCTGATATTTTACATGCCTCGTGCCCCTGTTTCATTCAGTTCCAGGGCGTCTTGGCTTGTGTAGTACAGATTACAACAGCCCTTCTTTTTCTGCATGTGCAGATCAGTTGACAAGAACCTCACAGGAGAATCAGTCTGTCCCTCAGCGCCTGGGCCTCGCCCCCTCTAGGCTCCTCAAACACTGAGAAGGCCTATCACATTTAGGCTTGGAAGCCACAATCAATGGGGACTTTTTAAGGCTGGGAGCTTGCCCGGAAAGAAAAGACGGCTAAAAACATGGTGCTTGATGTGGTTGTTTTGTGTTTCTCAGGCACACACCCATCATTGTGTTGATCATGCAGCACAGCTTCACACTTGACACGCAAGGCACACAACCTGCACGCACTCAGGAAGAGGTGGAAAAGGATCCCGCTTACATGGGACATTACATGAGTACGAGTAGTCAGAAGACCTCACTCCTGGGGTGCAGTGTTGCAGTATGTAACTTCTATACTTCTACGTTGTTGTCCCTAGGCCGGCGCCCTCTGATTGAAGGGTTGAACTGTGGATGGATCATATATCAACATAAAAAAGTAAACCAGTACGCCTCACCAGCGCAGCTTTATTTTTTAATTCATGATTTGGCCGCCGGCCTACACCTCCTATCCCAGGCCATCATGATCAAACCAGTCCCCAATCAACAATTATGATTAAAAAAAAAAACAGTAATCCTGCGCCTGTGGCCTGCCAGGCCCTGCCCTGCCCTGCCTCACCTGCGCAGCTTGGTTTATTTCAATTCAAACATAATGATTCGGCCGCCGGCGCCGGCCTACTACCCCAGGAGGCCATCATGACCAGACGCCGGTAAAGTGGTAGACCAATCAAGATAATAATTTAAAAAAACCTGACCAGTAATCACCACGGCGCCTGCGACCTGCCAGGCCCTGCCTTGCTCACCCTCACCTGCCTCGCAGTCCAGAGCTATGTACTGCAGCAGTAGCCAAAGCCAACCTCAATCACTGTCGTCCAAGCTCCCGACTCCTTCTACTTTGAAAGGCGGCGTGCGTTGGTTACTCGGTGGTTGGCGAGTAGAGGTGCGGGTATGCTGGGGCGGGCAGCGAAAATGTGCGTGCATTCAATAGCATAATCTGCGCACCCGTCGCTGCCTCTGCCGCGCACAGCTCCAATCCCCGCAGACCAACAACAACAACTACTACATAGTGTGCAGTGTCCCGCCCACTGGGCCTGATCCGCGGCCGGAAGTCTTGAAGAGAGTGAGGAGGAGGGAATTGAGAATCCAATCAGAGTCAGTGTCAGTCACGTCACTCACGCCACCTACGCAGTAAGTGTTTACAATTTACTGCATGCATCGAGTGAGTCAACAACAGTCCAGTACAACACGGGTAACTTAAACTAAGTGACAGGCAGCAGCACAGCACTTACAGCACCACAGCAGTAGCACAGCACACGCTCTCTGTGTGTGCCAGTGCCACGCAACGCATGACTCATAAATCCATTACTGACGGCAGGACAGCAGGTGCACTTAATAATGCAGCGTGCGTGATTGTAGACCCGGCCCTCATAATTAGGTGCCGGTGCTAAGCACCGGCAAGCTCCGGCTCAAATTAAGCCCTGCACAGACCTCAGTAATGTTTAATTCCCAGTTACAAAATTTCAGATTTGAAACATTTTTAATATTAACTATTTAAAACAAAATCATTGTTCTTACTCGGTTATCTTAAACTGCGAATAACCGTTGACAAAACCAATAGTTTTGACAGGTTTTAGGTGTAGGTCAGTTGTTGCTTTATATATCTGGATGCAATAAGAGAAAGCTGGGTGAGGAACTGAAATACTGGTTGCCTGACACACTATGGTTATCACATAAATTTAGTTTGAGTGTTTAAGCCTTGTCCTTAATTACATAGGCCAAGCCATTTTTAGCGATCGCCCACTTTTTTTAATCCACATAAAGCCAGGTGCGTAGCTAGGCGGCGAACGCAGGCCCCGTGACGGCCCCTGCGTTTGCCGACCATGGGCCGAATGTAAGAGCAGGAGGTTGTTGTTGATTCCCCAGGGACGTCCGACGATAAGAGCTGCTGGATTGGAGAAGTCATTGGATCCCAATACTGGATAGCATTGCCCAATTTAGCACAAAAATTATTTTCGGAGTAGGGTTACTCGAGGCACAGGGCCTCAAAGGGAATTCCTGCAAACGATTTTTTGAGTTGTTACTCCTCCATTGTATTTGAGAAAGATAAACAAAAGGAAATGGTTTGTGTCCTCTTTTTTGCAAACAACTTGATGTGTTTATTTAATAAAGCTTTGTGAGAAAACTTTTTTCAATTCATTGGACAGAGGATGTCAGCTGACACGTGTTTCGCCCGTTAGGTCCAGTCGACCAGGGCTTTTTCAAGGCTTCTAGTATCATGACATTGTGTGACATTTGAAGATATATAGTCTCGAACAAAGCGTATCACATCAGCTTACACAATTTCTTGTGCAGATGTTTATTTTATTACATAAGGTCGAGAGAGCACGGCCCAGGGTTAATCCCGTATCTTAGCTTGGTCTCGACGATAGGAGTGGAGGGAGAGGCCGAAACCTCCAAAACGCATGCCACCCAGGGCGGACCACCCCCCACTTGCTACACCACTGCATAAAGCCCTCCATGGAAATGCATACGCATGTCTGCACATCCGTTTGTTGTATTTATGAGGTTTGCTGTAATCATGTGTGTAGGATTAGGTGTGTGCATATATGTGCTAACTTGTGTACTTGGTATGTTTGTGTGCACGCGGATGTGTAGGTGTACTTGTGCATTATAAAAGAGTGGAATGGTTCTATGCCAGACACGATTTTCTGATAAAACATAGTGCCAGATGTATCAGACTGGTGACTGCTAGGAATTAATTAATTAGCAAAAGCTGCAATGCATAGGAAAGAACAGGTATGAGGGATCTGTTTTTGAAAGAACTCATTGATACCTATACTTTAACAAACCTGAACCCTTAAGATACCTTTGAATGCTTGTAGCATTGTTGTTTTTTAGTAGCATTTTTGTTTTTTAGAGAAATGCATTAAAATATCTCTGCTTCTGTGTGTTTAAAAAAATATATATTTTAGGTCCTATTAAAATTAGAGGGCCATTGCCCTTCCTAACAGATGGGAGCATTAGAGAATGGTGGTGAGATGATGGGTCTTTTAGGAAGTGCAGGCCGTGGTCTGTAACTACATTCAATGGTTTTCTGATGGCTTAGTATCTTCTCTTGTTATTTCTTGTAAAGCGTGTCATATAGCAGAAGTGGTATAGGCCATTTCCCTGCTTGCAGTGAAAGGATGCAGAAAAAGATCTGTGTCTAAATCCACCCGCCCCACTTTCTTTGCAACAACGACTGGAGGTTCAAGAGATCCTGTGCTGATGGAAAGTAAGGCGCAGACACGCGCCTGCATCCAAAACTAGTTGAAATGGTCCGGAATGTACAGGCAATAACTAATTACCTTAGTTAAGTATTTAAAATTTTTAATTTTTTTAAAAATAAATCAGTTTGTAAGGTAATAAAAACTGTCAGGTTCCAGTGCTCTATAATGTATCTGCCATGTGCATCAACTTATACCTGGTATGTACTGTAAGACACGCCACCATAAAATAACAGTGAGTATGACAGCATCTTATCACTTGGGCCTGGCTAGACTAAGGTTTACAGACACTGCCCAATCCTTCATCATACACAGCCAGCGTGCAAATTCTATAAGATATCATTCGTTTGTTTTCTCCATAATAATAGGTGTTAAATTCAGTATTCTATTGATGGAGCTATTTTCGAATTCCAGAGTTTTCAAATGAATGTTGGGGCATATGTAGGTAGCCGTTTGCGATTCGCAAACGCCGAAATTTGGCGAATTTCAGTCTTTGCGAATCGCAAACGGCGTTTTGATATGTAGGTGCCACTTAGCAAAATAAGGAATCGCAAAAATTGCGATTCCTTATTTTGCTTATAGCATTTAAGGAATCACAATTTTGCGATTCCTTAAATGCTATGTAAGGGTGCTTTAAAAATTGTGATTTTTGCATAAGGAATCGCAAAATACCACCTACTTCAAGTAGATGGTATTTTGCGATATTCTTCAAAAATGCATTTAATTCAAAGTTCCATGTGGCGCACAGACATGCCCTTAGGGCATGTATGTCCGCCACATGTACTTACAGGCACATTCCAGGGGTGCAACAGGTGTCCTTTGGACACCCTGGCACACTTGGAATTGCGATTCTGAAATTGCGATTTTCACACATAAAAGCGCAATTTGAGAATGTATCCCCATTCATTCCTATGGGCCAGAGGAATGAATGGGACACTCATTCCTTAATTGCGATTCGCAATTTGCTAATCGCAAATAAGGAATGTTAAAGATTCGCAAAAAAAATGCGAATTTTTACCTACATTGCATTTTGCTATTCTCAAATAGCGATTCCTTAAAAATCGCTATTTGGGAATCGCAAAATGAAAATTACCTACATAAGCCCCTTAGTCATATAACCCCTGAATGATGCATAGTTTATGCCCAGCCCATAGCTCCAATGACATCAAGATAATATAAATGATACGAATAGAGGAGCTCGGCGTACCTACATACCAAAAATCCCACCAGCTCTATCTAAAACTTCACCCCACTCACAAGATTTGACTAGCACACGGTGGAAAACTTTACTCACTGGTTCAATGTGTGCTAAAACTGCTAGTGGTGTGTTTAATTTTGAAGTACAATTATTTATTGAAAAAAAGCAAATTGTTAATAAAGCAGTTTCTTTCTTTCTTGTAAGCTCAACCGTATTCGACAAGGTAACCACTCAAAGGATTAAAATACACCATTGCAGGTTGAAACACTAAAAGTATTTGTGGGAATTTTTTTCAGCGCAATCAGGGGTTTTGGGCTCAGACTGTAACAATAGGAGCCTAAAAGCACTGATGCCGCAGAGAAAACCCGACTACAGAGCCCAGAACTGAGCACCAAGAACATGCCTTAGCGCCTGACCCTCAGGGCAGCAGAATCAAACAGCTGAGGCTTACTCGAAGGAGAAAATACTAGATTATCCACACACAACACAATACTGTCTGCAGATCACAGAGGGCATTAAATGAGGTTCTGCATCCAGGCAATAGTGGTTTCTGGGAGACAGCATGTGCTGTTCCTGTGGACACATCCATCACAATTTTAGTCTAGTGCAGAAAAGAAGAGATGTTTCCAGCAGTGTCCATGGGTGGGCTGAACTGGCCTTTACCCCTTCTGGTGAATGCTCACTCCTTTAAACAAGGATGAAGGCCCGCGCCAGCCTCTCCTGGCAGACTGCTGGAACTCCACCGGTCTCTGTCCCAGAACCTGGCAAGGGCAGTGATCTGTAAATACCCCACCATGGAGCACAGTTTCCAAGTTGTCACTGGGGTGGAGACGGTGAAATCTTCATCCTGCTGGTTTCTATACCATCATTATCAGTGGTTAATTTGTAAAAAAAAAAAAATAAAGTGCAGGAGGCAGCTTGCACCAGCCCATTCCTCCTGTAACACCACCTAAAACAGAGGCAACTACTAACCAGGAAGTGGGGAGCGGATGTGGCGTAATGGCCAGAACTGCCGACTTCAGAGCTGGGGAACCAGGCTCGAGTCGCGGCATTGGCTCAACATCCTGTGAGTCAGGGCATATCACTTAATCTCTCTGTGCTACCAAAAATGATGGTATGCTTAACTGGTGCTCATGAAACTATAGAGCTGGTGTTGAGGTTTAAGTGCCGATGCTGAGCACCGGAAACCACCAACACAAATTAAGGCCTGATGATTCATTGTACTTAAGACACAGACAGCTTTGTGAAGTGCAGTTGTGAGATTTGTGGAATTTTCTGCTCTTTGTTTATTCCCACTGTTGCTGCAATCTGATTTCCTAGTGCCTTTCTTTATGCATTTATGAACTGACAACTGTTTGTTTCTTGTTGAAGTCACTAATTCCTGATACCTTGGATGGGATTGCTGGGGATCTATTAGCGAGAAGTATTCTATGAATATTTGAATAAATCTTAGGGCACCGTTGTTACTATTTGGGAAAACAGGATCAGCCCCTGTGTGCATTCTCTCCATCGTGTGAAGGCTGACCAAGAGAGTCAGATTTCTAGGAACCAGGGAGTACCTATATTTATTTCAACAATTGTTTGAGCACTTTTCCAATTCACTTCATAAACTATTGTGTCTTTTCCGATGTATTTAGTTACAAAACATACACAGAGCCATCAGAAATGCTGTACATAGCATCTGTAAAGGTACGCAGGTCAAGGAAGATAAGAATATTTACATGTAAAGATTTTTATCAAATTGGTCCTACACGCCAATGGCTGGATATAATGGGCTAGAACATGTGAGATAAGATGTGAGCTGACTCTAGTGGTAGTGAAGGGAGGGAGTGAGGGCCTATGTAACATTAACGCGCACCACCACATATACTCCACTCATTGCGCTGTACATTATATGAGGTCTATAGTTGTGACATGCACTTTTATTAACTTCCACCATTCCAGCTCAAGCAACTTAACCCCACTCCACCCACCTGTGTTGCTGATTCCCCTTCATTTACTCTCAGGACTTCTGACCTCACCTCCCTAACTGTGACCTCCCTTGCCACTACTTCTGCTGGAATGTATTGAAGCTAGATCTGTCTCCTGTGTCCCTCCTTATGGCCAGGTAAGACAACAACACCACTGAGCGTCTGTTTCCATTCACTATTGTATTATGCACGCTACTGATAAAAAGGAATATATGATTATACCACGCTTTCAATTACCACGCATGGCTTTACCACGCAAATTTTACATCGCAAGTGGCTTTACCACGCTGTAATTTACAACTAAGCATTATACCACGCGTAGAAACGTCTTACCTGACAACTGCACGTCTTTCACCAGCAGCTCTTACTTCCATCCACCATTGAAACAAGCGTCAAAACACGTCTACCAAAATTAAAAAAGGACTAATATTTTTACGTACACGGCACATCTTTGGGGGAGGCTCTTTCCTTTTACTTCAAAAAAAATAAAGAGCCTTTTTTTTTTATTTAAGTAAACCGCTCCATATTTTTTGTTATTTTTTGGGGGGAGACCCCCCCAGCCCCCCAAAACCCACGCAGAACGACTGTAAGGAATATCACGTCTCCCCCCAACCCACGCAGAATGTACTTGCGTGGTAAAGACGGTCGTGGAAGGCACCCGCGTTGTAAAAACGTTTACGTGGTAAGTGTAGCGTGGTAAACGTTATGCGTGGTGATGCCTTCGGAGTAAATGATGTTTCCCGATAAAAAGATGGCCGAAGCCATGTGCATAACAGTGTCTACCTTCACATTTCCTGCAACACCTTCGAACAGTGCATGGCATCATGATGGGAGCATGCCTCAGTCCTCTCCCAACATTCCCATATAGCCTAGGCCAATCTACCCTTCCAATCACGCGCTCCGAAGGACCCTGCGAAAAGGGATATGAAGCGGAGAGGCTGGCAGCCTCCTAAGGGGCATAAAGGGCTGTAAATATCTGATGACACAATACAATCTCAGCGTGCCCTTCCAGCTTTACTAGGCTTGTGATTCCTGGCTGAATAACCATTCCGGCGATGAGTTAAGACCATTCCACTGCTTACAGTTAGTTTCATGCCCTTCTGTAAACCTGTGACGTATGTGCGTGTATGGTCTATTTCGAGCTCAGCAGCGCACTTTTGTCTTTGCATTCATTCCCCTCATCTTGCCAGACTTCTCCGCAGACACCGTCTAACTCCCCGGAGAGCTCCCACTCCCCGCTTCCCACTCACCTCCTACCGGTACCTCCAGACAGCCAAGGCCCTGCAGCACTAATGCCTCTGAAGGGAGAGATAATTTATTTCTCTGCAAGACAGATTGCTGCAGTTAGAGAGCTGGCAGGCGCGCGCCATCCATCCCACAAGCGGCGCGGCCCTCTGGGGCGGGTGACAAACCCGGGCAGAGAGGGCAAGCGGCTCCATTACCTGCCTGGAAATTCACGTGCCCCCTGTGGGGTCGGGGAAAGACCCCAGAATCCATCAAAAGAGCCCAGGGATAGGAGCGAGGATGTGTTTCACGATATTGAACAATGTTTATGTATAAGAGCAGGAATCCCAAGAGGCTCCACCGGAGATAACTACCCATGGCCGATGGTCCATGCTCGAGAACAATACGAAATCCTGGAACCCGCCAGAGAGCTGGCTTTAAATGCAACGCCGAGTACCAGCTTATTTCATCCTCAGAGACACACCCTCGAGGGTGCAGGGGTTGTACGACGTTACAACGCATGCTGTTACAACGCATAACATTAAGGGGTGCTGGATAGTGAATAGTTTAATTTACTATTCCAACTCCACTCCCCATGGATAGTAGGGAAGGTGTTGGATAGTAAATTACATCTATTCCCTATCCTAGAGCGCCCCCCAGCGCTATGCGTTGTAATGACATGCGTTGTAACAGTTGCGTCGTAAAGGCACTGCGTGGTAAAAGTTGCGTTGTAAAGAATGTTTCCCGGGTGCAGGTATCAGCTTTGAGGAATTCCAACCTCGGGGGCTTCGTTCAAAGAGGTAACTTTGTTCGGGTCGATCTAATTCGGCAACTACGCAGGTGCCAATGTTGGGACGTCATAGATCTCCTAGACATTGTTGGGTGTGTGTTTTCACCATGCTGTCACATGATTGTCTCTATATCTGCCTCCTCTCTATCTTTCGTGTACTCTCTCAATCATCAGTTGACTTAGTACCTAGGCACCAATATTGCTCCTGAGTTACTAGCGAGTGACATCCGCTCTGAGGCAAGATAACTTTTTGAGTCACTCCCGCACAACACTGAAACGCCTCCTACCTAGAATCACAATTACCAACGCACCACTCTGCCAACCCCAACCAGCCATTGAGACATCTCTTAACCCCTTCAGTGCTAATGACAAGGGTAACTCGTCATGGAGTTTCCATTGATTTCAATGGAAATTGCATGCGGAGCCATAAAACACCTTAGCATCCAAGTGGTTAATGTGGCATGAAGCAATGGATAAATGTCACAGTGCAACACTGCATTTTCCCGTCACCCATCTGAGAAGAGTAGTTCATGTATGTTGCACTACTTACAGGTATATAAACACAATACTTGAGGAGTTGGCCTAACGGCTAGGGCGCTCGACGTAGGACATGGGGATCTGGGTTTGAGTCTCGGTAACGACGCCAAAAAACCTCCTGTGATTCTGGGCAAATCACTTAATCTCCCCGTGCCTAAAACGAATGTGTGTCCTGATGTAACGTAACTGGTGCTATGTAAAGCGCTCGGATACCCGATTCGGTTCGGGTGTAGTTTGAGCTATATAAAACTCTGGAAAAAAAAACAAAAAAAACAAAACAACGTAGGATGGCATTATGGGATCGAGGTCCGGAAGAAATGGACACCGGAAAGGTGAAGTTCAGTCTCAGTTACTTCATGAAGCTACCTAAAAGTGTTTATAAACTTGTGAAAGTCTAGATGTTTATTGGCTTCTCGGATATTGGAAGTTTGGAAACTCCTCAGCTGTGCCACCTTCACAGAGAACGCAAAGGCCTTTGAAAGAGTGAAACAAATCCGCATTCACTTGTGGTGTGTCTTGCAAATGTCCCAGTGACTGTGTGTGTGTATAACTGTATAGGTAAGTGGCTGTGTGATTGACTCTATGGGTGAGTGAGTAGTTATGTGAGTAGCTCTATGGGTGATTGACAGTTTGTGAGTGGCTGTCTGGGTGTATGAGTGGATATATCTGTGGCTATATCAGTGGCTGTATTAGTGAGTGAGTTGGTGTATGAGTGGCTGTATGGGTGACTGAGTGGATGTGTGTGTAGACCTATGAATGAGTGAGTGGGTGTGTAATTACTGGTATGGATGTGTCAATGGTTTTGAGAGCGGGGGTGTCGAAGTTGGAGTGCATGAAAGGTTATATTGAGGCGTGAGTGGGTGCATGAGGGATTCTGTGGATGATGTCATCAGTGATGTCATTTGGGATTTCATCAGTGATGTCATTAGAGATGTCATTGACCATGTCAGGAGTGATGTAATATATGAGGTCATAAGCAGTGCATTGCAGGGGTGCGAGTTATACTTAGCTCAGCTAACTATAACTGCTGAATTTCTCTGATTTCTCTATGACTGACAGCGTGAGTGTCTGAGTGGTTCTCTCAGTGGGTGTGTGGGCCTGTGAGTGAGACTGTGCTTGGGTACATGAGTCTCTGAGTGTATAACTAACTGGATGCATAAGTCTCTGAGTGGGTCTACAAATGGATGTGTGAGTGACTGTATGGGTGTGTGAGTATCTGAGTAGGTCCATTAGTGGATGTATGAGTGTCTGAGTGGATCTCTGAGTGGGTGTATAAGTGTCTCAATGGGTCTGTGAGTGAGAGCATATGTCTTTTAATGGGTGAGTGAATGGGGGCATGCTTGAGTGTCTGAGTGGGTCTGTGACTTATAGGGTGAGTGTCTGAGTGGGTCTGTGAGTGAATGCATGAGCCTTGACTAAGTGAGTGAGTGGGTGCATGTATATCTGAGTGAGTTTCTGAGTGGGTGTCTGAATTTCTGAGTGTATGAGTGACTGACTGAGCCCATAAGTCGCTGAGACGGTCTGTGACTAAGTGTGGGAGTGACTGAATGGGTGTGTGAGTGGGTGTATGTGTGTCTCAGTGGATCTGTGAGTGGGTGTATGAGTGCCTCAGTGGGTCTGTGAGAACATACGTGAGTGTATCTGTAAGTGGGTGCAAGAGTCTCTGAGTGGGTCTGTACATGGGTGCATCCCTCTCTGAGCTAAAGCTGTCTCCAGCCCAGGACAAAAATAAAACAGTGTGCTATTTGCATTTATACTCATTTCCTCTAATTCAAATGATGGTGCCATAAATCATTACATCTTCTTGTCTTTTGTACTTGTGTCTTCATATCCAAACTAAAAAAAATCTTTTGCTCGTTTCCCCCCTGTAGAAGCACACCTTCCGAAAAGTGTGTCTTTTCGGGTGCTCTGTAAATTTTGCATGTCAAACCACAATGCGGTAAGGCAAAAAGAACAATCTCCGGTCATTCATTGCCCAAAACACCCAATACATACATACTAACAAAACTCTTTATTTATGTTATTTGACCAAAAATATATAGTAGCCCATTTTTCTTAATATTATTTTAATCATGAGCCATATATATGGTTTGAAACAACTTATTGTCACCCACTGCTAATTAATATTTGGTGTGAATTTTGGAGATGTGTTGTGCCTAGTGCTTAAAATTGGAGCAGTAATTGTTCTTAATGAATTGAATACTCAATATTAAACATACATGCCGCCTGACTCACATACTCAATATTAAACCGACACTTGACAAATGGCCAGCTTGGTTTAGGTGGAAATTTCGTGCTTATTTTATTATTTTTGGACCAAATTTACGTCTTTCGGTTGGGTTTACCAACAATCTTAGGACTACTAGAAATGTATACCACCTGTCTACTTCTATGAGTATCATCTGTTAGCGTTGATCTGCCCGTGAACAATGTCCCCAAAAGCACTCCTTTGTTAATGTTCTGCAAAAAACACTTCGTAAACAAATTTCGTTGATTCTTCAATAAAGTTTTATTTTTTCAATTTTATCGTATTTTTTTCATTCTTTTCTTCAATTGGTTACTTAACTCTCTTGATGTTGCATTCACATCATAGAAATTTCAAAACATCCAGTATCATTTGGCCCAATGCATTTCGGGCTATTTGCCCTTCTTCAGGGGCTTCATTAGCTGTTCAGAAAAATATATACACAACGTAAACATAGTCAAATGGAGTTCTCTGAATAGTTTTTTTATCCACTTTTCATTGTACCTTACAAAATTCTTAACATGTAACGGTATGCCTTATATCCCCATGTGTGATGTACCAGGTGTTGTATTTAGCATGAAAATCGGTCGGTGCTCTGTGAGTTTGTGTGCAACCGTGCTGATTACTTAAGTTGTGATGTTAAATGAGCATACCTGATAAAATTTGCGTAAAAGTAGTTGGATGATCGGTTTTCAAAAGGTTTGTTTCCACATTTCCTTCCATGAATGTTCATGTATCTGAAATATAATGATCGGGCCGGTCATTCAAAACAATGAACTGAAAACGTTTTGCTGAAAAAAGGTGCAGAGTGTAACCCGTGGTGAAAAGTAAAATCACTTACGGTTGGTAGAACGCTTAATGTGATAGATGCACAGTTCGTGCTTTAACCGACATAATTTGTGTATAAAAAGAATTAACATCAGTCCCGGGTTCACTAGCTGTCAGGATATACCAATCCTTACTTTAAAAATGTAAACTCACCGGTGGTTTATCTCGTGTACCGCGTTACGCTTTCCATACTTCCGCGAATGCTTAATCAAGCGTATTCAGTCGGCAAGGTACAAATACCTACCATCTAAATACCAAGGAGTGCGACGGTTTAAGTTAAAATTATACTCCTATGAGTACTCATGTATGGAGACGGATAGGGGTTTCCCACAAGCCCTGGTGTTGCTTGATCTTTCTGCGGCTTTTGACAGGGTCGACCATGCCATACTGGTCGACCGTGTCAGAGACGCAGAGATTCAGGGGTCAGCCCTCGGATGGATCAGCTAGTTTCTGGAAAACCGCTCTCAGTCAGTTCATATTGCTTAGCTCACTGCTCCCAAGGTGAGGACTTCCTGCGGAGTCCCGAGGGATCATCACTTTCCCCCCTCTTGTTCAATCTCTATCTTCTCCCTATAATCCGAGCCTTGAAAGAGAGGAAAGTCTGCACCTTTAACTACGCTGAGGACTTCCAACTAATTCCCCATCAGCAACTCCCTCGATTCTGTCAGCAAATTTCAGACCACAATGCTGTTCATCAGTGAGTAGATGAACAGTAACCACTTAAGACTTAATCCAGATAAAACTGAGCTAGTTTTAACTGGTTACATTACACAAAAGGTTTTTTTAACCCAATAAAGTCACTGGGACCTGGGTGCTATATGGTATAACACCCCATCCCATCTTTCTCTTCCCAGGGCACTTAAGCAATTGTGTTGCCAGAATGATATATGCAGCTTAAAAACACGTTGTGATTAAATAACAGTGTGTTAATTTGTTTTTCCTCTTACTCTTTATTTTTAATGTATATAGTAATTTTTCCTGTGTACTTTTGATACCACTTACTGGGACCCCTCTTTCTAGTTTTAACTGGTTGCACTCAGAACCCTTGGAGCCCCCACTTTTGGCCAATAGAATGGGGCCAACCCCCTTCTCCTTCTCCTTCAGCCAAAAGTCTAGGAGTAACAATCAGTTGTGATCTCACCATGAAGTCCCAAATATGGTCAGTGATATCAACCTGCTTCTTCCAACTGAGGAAAATAAGAAAAATCTGAAGATTCCTCACGCAGGAAGCTCTGATCCAGGTGGTCCTTGCTATGGTGTTGTCTCATATTGACTATGCCAATTACCTCTACTTTGGCATCCCACTGTACCTAGCCAAACAACTACAACTTGTACATAATCAGGCAGCGAGACTGATATTTCAGCAACCTAGGCATCAACATGTTACCCCCTCATGAGGAAGCTCCAATGGCTCCATATTTCACAGCGCTGCGCCTTCAAGGTTTGCTGCCTTATCTTCAAGTCCCTCAACGGAAGGAGCCCCACATTTATGGACAGCCTTATCCAAAAGCACACACTCATGTGCAACCTGCGCTCGGCTCACAAACACCTTTTGTCCACTCTCTCTTTTAAATTGAAGCATCTGGGCGGCGCCAGGTTTGCCTTTCTAGCTCCTAGATACTGGAATTCACTCCCTGTCGAAATCCGTTCCTGCACTGATCTCCTGAGCTTTAGGAAGCTCCTTAAAACCTGGCTGTTCAGACAAGCCTACGAATAAATCCCCTGGGTCTTGGCTTCTCTCTATGCAGCGCCATGAAACCAATCTGGTGTACGTGCGCTTTATAAATGTTTTTTAACATAACATAACATGTATGAAATTTCTATATCCGGAATTTCCACTAGGGGGACAATCTGTAAGTATAAAATAAACACATTTGCAAGTCAAAGGGCCATATTATCAAAAATAATGGTGTTAACCTGGGCTTCTATGGGAATTCACAAGGGCATATTATCAAGCCCATTATCGCCGCTTTAGCGGCAGTTTCCTGCCGATAAAAGCGGCGATAATGTATCGCCCTTTCTTGATAATATGGCCCTAAGTCTTTTTGCTTGTTTATAGTGACATTTTTCTTACTCTAGGAACACCTTTCCCTATCCTTCCATTACACATGATAGTGCTCTTTCTCCATACTCACATTGGGAAACAGTTACTCCTTTATGCGTATGACCCAAGTGTGAAACTCCCTGCAAGAGTATGTCAACATCCGCAAATTTACAAGCTTGTTAGTGCTGAGCTTTTGCAGGTAGACCTACCAACAAATGCCCGTAAAGCTGCTCTTATCCCTAAATGTTTGACTGGAAAGTTTCCACTAGACTGGCAGAACTTTTAGATTTTTGAATGCTAGTTGTGTTAGCAAAACTCAACCAATCCTGATTCTACGAGAAAAGATTGTGCAAGAACGTGGCAAAGTGATGTTTTTTCAAACTAAAAATGGACTTAAGTACGCCAAATATTTTGTACATCTGGCCCACAGGGAGTAATGTTGCACTTATGACACTGTATGGCTCGGTGTCTCA
Organism: Lissotriton helveticus; assembly: GCF_964261635.1. Classification (NCBI taxonomy): domain Eukaryota; kingdom Metazoa; phylum Chordata; class Amphibia; order Caudata; family Salamandridae; genus Lissotriton; species Lissotriton helveticus. The sequence continues at coordinate 597,787,543 of NC_136073.1, read as the reverse complement.
GAGTAGCAAAGTTCTGGTTCATAGTTCTTAGATGTTATCACAACAGGTGGCAAACACTCTGACTTAATTGACTGATTTACTGAGACTCAGTGGACCTTTCTGAAACTGTAGGAGGGATATACCTCCCTACAGTGTATACACCTCTTAGACCGTTCCATTCATACACACTCAGGAACTGATTCACAAACACATTTATGAGTGGGGAAAGGAGCACTACAGGGTTACTCTTCAATGCCTTTGTGAATAAATCGCCAAAAGTCCACTTCTCGAATAGTAAAATTGCAAAAAGTGACAATCCTTTCTATTTGGATTAATGCTGTACGAAGAGTCCCTGAATATTCCCATGTTGTTCCTAGTTTAGATGCTAATCCACACCTGCATGTTAGGGTGCGCAGGGCACAAGTCCTAAAAAATGAAGTGGGGGGATGCTGATGTCACGGCAGGAAGTGACGTCACGAAAGTTGGCTTGCACCATCAGACTCATTGCCTCCCCTCGCTCACCCCTTAGATGCGATTGCATCAGAGAAGACAGCGCGTGAGCAGAGTTCTGAATAAGCTCCGATCTCGCCCCAGAGAGGCCAAAGAGTAAATGTGTGGCTCCATTTGCTCCAGTTATCGAGCTCCCGGTAAGATAAGTGGGGGGACGCTGTCCCCCCGCGTGATACCCCGACTCGAGCCCTGAGGGTACGTAAAAGTGTGCTCATTTACCTACTCCAAAGAGTCCAAAATACCTTTGTGGATGGCCCCACTGACCATTGCTCAATACTTAAACCTTTCCTACCTCTACCATGTACATACACTCAATATTACGTGCACCTTTCAGTACAATTACTTATACTGGACATTATTTCAGTATTCAAAAGGTGAAGACGAGGTTTTGATTCTGCGTTCGTTGCTATGGCAGCTGCTCTCCTTCCCAGAATACTCTGTAAAATGACGTGTGCGCGTGGCACAATCTAGGGAGAACACTGCTAAACCGCAAAGAGCACCGCTGCCCGTGGTCCACAGGGATCAAATTAGAGAATTACATTCGGAACATGAGATGTGATCATGAGCTCCAAATCGCTGGGATCCGTCAGGTCTGAGTGTGGGGAGAATTTGGAGAGTGGGTGGAAGGGAGGCAGGAGATAGATCTTACAGGAAAGTGAATGCGCAACCTGGATGGAAAAGATGTAGAGAAAAAGAAGTGTGCCAAGTGCGAGGCTCGAGGAGCGCGCCCCTAGGGGCCGGCCTCCCGGCTCCTCGCCACGCCCAGGTTAGGGTAGCTGGCCGGCTCGCCCTATGGGAGACTGGCCGGGATTCACTTCCGGGTCACAGGTGACGTATGTCCGGTGCGGGAGAGGGCGGAGACTTGGGTCTACTTAGCTTCTGGGAGCTGTGGTCCCGGTCTCTTTCCTCTCCTGCACCGGACCGGCTGACCTATCTTGGACGGCGTTTTAGCTTAACTCCCACCCACCCGTCCCTTAGATCAGTAGTCTGGGGGGGCGTTTTGCGGTAAAGAGGCCTTAGAACATTGACATGGACTTAAAGAGTGAACGGGAGTCCTCCTTGCGTACTCCCTAGGCCAGCACTGAGGGGAGAGCCGGTAAGCTCTCCGCAGGGAGAATGTGGCCACCGGCTGGGGAGGCTAGGACGCCAGGTTACGAGCCTCCTCGGATCCTGGGCAGCCTGGTGGTTGAGGGGTGGGCCCCGGAGATGGCGAACAAGGACCAGAGGGCAGGGGCCCATCACTCAAGGACGCAGGTGGGTTGCGCCTTGCGTGGGGTGCTCAGATTTGGAGATGCGAGCCAGAGGGCCCCTTAGTGCTGGGGGAAAAGTAACTAGTATAACTGAGAATGTTGAATGTCAATATTAAAAATGTGTTATTGATGTTATCAATTTTAATATGTTTTGTTTAGTCATATTTATGAAATGTTGACAATTAAACATGGCCGTTTTACACCCACTCTCTCTCTGTGGATGATTTGAATGTGGGTTGTACCAGCTGTCTTGGCGGGCGGGGAGCATGCTGGGGGTCCGGGCCCTATGAAACAAGAAGTAGTGGAACAGCAGACGCATAAAGCAAGTCATTTACTACTAGCTGCATAGCACAAATGGTGCGGGTATTGAATTTCTCAAAATGAGACATTTTCGCTTTGCCCTATGTGCCATGGGTCTCTAAAAATGGCTGCACGTTCGGTTAGCAGTCCAGCCCACTGAGTCAGCTGCTCTCCCATTTGTCAATCAGGCATGCAAGCTCCTCCTTCCACGGTGTGCTCTGTCACCTAGAAAGATATCACCTTTTAGCATTTTGAGGGCAGATCCCTGCACTCAAAAGGTTTATCCCACTGGAAAGGCCCCTGTCGCCCCCTACCTCAAAGCATACTTTACAAAATAATGAAATGCTGGAAATAGGTAAAAAGTCTGGACACCCCCCCCCCCCCCCCCCCCCCCCCCCAGGACAGTCAACATACAAAGGCAATCCTTCTAAACCAGAAGTGTAACTGGTGCCCTGCCTTTAGGCATTTCCATTCCCTCTGTCCTTTCCTCAGCTCCTGCCTCCTCAAGCAAAACCTTCCGAAAAAGCATTCTGACTGCTCGATCACCACAGCAAAGTAAGAAAAAGAAACACAATACAGATAATATATTCCTGCTGTACGAAGAGAGCACCTGGACTTCACATGCACATTCAATTAGGGCTTTTCCTAAACTAGTTACAGTTGCCTCTGTGTATTCAATTGATGTGGTGGCCTTTTCTCTTCCTACAGTCAATAAACTCAGGATGTGTACATGTTACACCAATAATTCACAACCGTGCAAAACTGCAAACCTGAAGCAGGAAGTGCATTATACAAAGCATGCTGCTGCTAATTGTGTTCATATAATGAACTACACCAGTCCACAGAGACCAGAAGCGGCAGCCTGGCATACGCTGTGCAAGCCTACCATGCACGCAGATGGCAAAGAACAGGGCTGGGTCTAGTTGTGCCCCCACCGCTTCGCCCGTGTGTGCAATGCCATAGGGTTCCAACATGTTGATGTTAATCGCTAACATTTTCATCAGACCTCTGGGAAAGAAGATGCCAGTTGTACCCAGCAATTTCTAGAAATTGCAGTCACTGAACAAAATGCGAGCAAAGAGCATACCTCGTCCGCTGGGAAATTTAAACAGGGATGAAGAAGAACGGATTGAAACTTAGCTCTCAAAAACAAAGAAACACAGGGAAGACGCCTCCCAATTCATGCTTTGTGTGGCGTTGGAATCAGAGTCCATTTTCTACTGGACCATATAAAAATTAATAGAACCTAACAGGCTGTGGTTGCATCTTCTCAGTTAATTTGTGGACCAAAGCAGCTGTATCCAAGATGAGGACACTCTACTTCTAAATTTTGGGGCAATGACATAGCGGGGGTAATTGATCCCATTCCAGATAACGGTACATCACCATATCATGCTATTCCGTCATAAATGACACATTTTCTTCTGGAGATCCACTGTTGGAAATAGGCATACTGTGGATAATCCTTTAAAAATACTGCTCCATCAGATTTCTGTGCTGTATCCTTTTTCTTCTGGACACTCCTCCTCTATATAAGTCTGGGACAGGAGTCCAATGAGCCCAGCAGAGGGGTGGCATGGCCCACATTCCTTGTCCATAGTTAATGGACGTGGAGTGCAAGACAAGCCTGTCTTTTCCAGATTGAAGGTTTGAATCTGATTGGGAAAATGCGGGACCAAGTCCCCTGCAGTGCAAGTATGGACGCAGCAAGATGGTCGGTGCAGCAATGTTCCTATGTATCCAAACACTGCAATCCTAGACTTCATAGACTGGAAGCCTGGTCTAGTAGAGAGCAGGGACTCATAGCAGTGTCATCTCGCGATACAGTGGCCAAGAAGTCTGGTTGTTGGATGAATGATAGGGGAACATTCTACCCGACTGAAAGGCAGCCAATAGGAATGATCTTTTTACCAGTCTGGTTAGCTTCCTTTGACCAAAAGGCATTAGCACCATTCTTAGTAACTGCATGGTGGCTAATCTGAATAGCTAAAAGCCCCCACGCCATCCTGGAACCAACCAACCAAGAATGGCATAGAGTGCGAACGAGCATGCGTGCAGTCAGAGTAAGGGCGAATTCCAGTTTTACAAAATTCAACTGAAAAAATGGGATGTATGACGTTACAACGCATGCTATTACAACGCATGCCTTTACGACGCAAGTTTTACAACGCAAGTCGTTACAACGACTTGCGTTGGGGGGTGCTGGATAGTGAATAGTTTAATTTACTATTCCAACTCCAGTCCCCGTGGATAGTAGGGAAGGTGTTGGATAGTAAATTAAAACTATTCCCTATCCTAGAGCGCCCCCCAGCGCAAGTCGTTGCAATGACTTGCTTTGTAATGGTTGCGTCGTAATGGTAGTGCGTTGTAAGAGTTGCGTTGTAAAGGATGTTTCCCGAAAAAATGACATGAATTGCACATCACCTGTGGAGTGTTAAAATGGGCGACCTATGTCCATCTTGCATGTTGCCATCATTTTGTGCCCATCTCACTCAAGAGACCCCCTGCCGCCTGCATTCTGTAACCTTTCATGGGTGTCTTTGCACCCTGCATAATTTCCCTTCTGAATCCTGGTACAGACATACCTCCTAAACCAGGCGACTCAACAAGCACACGAGCAGGCACCCTGAGTGGGAGCTTGTGCCTCTGGATACAATGCACAGGCTCTTTATAATTCTATTTTTACAGTGATAAGATATAGCCATTGAATTCTGTTTGGGTGAACTCTGCTGGAGTTCTGTGCTCCCTGATAACGTCTTTCTTACATATTTTATTCACTAGCCTCCAATTATTATTTTCTTGTGTTATTTCAATTTGGGGGTTGTGGACTCAATCAACAATTTTGATCTAAGTGGAAAACCTTTTTTCTTTTTTCACCACACAACTTGTTGCCACAGCACCAGTTAGGAATTCCCATATTTTGATAATGTGTCATCCAAAATGGCCTGGTATCTTTGGGCAGCAGAACTTGAAAGGTTTGAAAGGATTGCGACTTACATTGCCTTTGTTTGCACTATACGGAGTGGTTAACGTACTGGCTAACTAATTGTCTAACAACATTTCCCAGAATGTGTAGAATTACAGAGCCAGTAAAGCAGAGCAGAAGTGCCTTTGATCATCACTGAACAGAGAAGTGCCTCTGATGTATAAATATCAGTCTATCCACGATTCATACTACTTATCAAAAAAACCAAAGTTAACCCCTTCACTGCGGGGTGTTTTACCACCGCTGTGCGGGGGGGAGGGGGGCCGCACGCGGCGCCGCCGTGCTGGTGACGAGAGGCGCAGCGGTGCTGCCCTCATGACGAGCTGAGCTTGTCACGGTCACACCCGTTTTTAGAACCTTCAGCACAGCGGGGAAATTAGCCCCGCGTGCGAACGTTCCAATTGCCGTGACGAGCTCAGCTCGTCAGCAGCACCCATGTGGTTAAGCATCTCTATTCTCTTGCTTCAAGCTCCACCCTCTCCTGTCCTTCACGTGACCTGTCCTTCCACTGACTTACTCCTTTCTCTGTGTCTTTCTTCTAACATTCCATCTGAACACGCACCAAGCCTTCTCTTGACCGCTCCCTCGTCTTCCCTAAAATCATTAAAAACCTCTTCCCACTGGTACTCCACTGTCGGTCACACTTGGTCTGCTGGTCCCCAGTCCCTGAAAACCCTGCTTCAGAACTGTTGTCACCATACATATCACAAAAAGGCATTCAGCCAACCCCCTACCACTTACAATCTCTGCAAGCTCATGCACTTGTGTTTCTGCATCATGCCTTCAACTGAAAGTAGTCCCAGATTCACCGTTACCTCTCATTTCATGACGCCTGACGACAACAACAACCTATACTCATCCTTTCTAATCTCACTGTGACTTTGAAGCAATAGATTTTACCACCCTACTCACAATTGCATCAAATGTGGGACAATTCGGGTTCTGTTGGTACTCACCTGGTTTTCTCCAACAGTGACTCACTAATTAGAGCTGGTGAAACCCACCTTCGAGCCCATGCCTCTACCAGGAGTCCTTCAAGGTCCATCCTTGGTCCCCTTGTCTTCTCTCTTTGTATACTGCTTCTCGAGACAGCATGGAGTCTTATCACAAGCAGGTTCTGTAAAAGTCACGTAACTTGCTTTTATGTGATACTAGGCCTGAGCGGAATATCAATTACGCTGGAGTCATTTTGGTGATTCCATGTTACTCTTTGACACAGTCTTACCGATAATAACGTGATTACTTCCTGCTTGCATAATTAAGAGCAATATGGGGGGGGGGGGTTCCACCACAGGAGCACATTTAACGAGTGTGAGGAGGCACTTGCTATTGGTATTCCGGTGCATTTAGTGCAATTTCCGAGTGAAAAATGCATCCCAGCGTCCATTTTGGACATGAGTATGCATTTTGCACTAAGAATATAGAACTAAGGGGCAGATGTATCATCCGTTTTTTTTTCCTCGCAAACGCTGCGATTCGCAAAAAAGCAGCGTTTGCGCGAAAAAAAACGGAAAATGCGATGCATCATGGAAATCGCATCGCAAAATTAAGGAATCGCAAAATTTGCGATTCCTTAATTTTGCGTCAGCATTTAAGGAATCACAAATTGCGATTCCTTAAATGCTATGTATGAAGCACCCAAGTTGTGCGAATTCCAATTAAGAAATCGCAAATTACCACCAACTTGTAGTTGGTGGTAATTTGCGATTTCTTTAACAAATGCACTTTTTGGCATTTGTAAAGGTGCCATGTGGCGCACATACATGCCCTTAGGGCATGTATGCGCCATATGCACACACATGTAAATTTCAGGGGTGCAGCAGGGTGTCCTTTGCAATTTGCGAATTCACAATTAAGAAATATCAAGAAATCGCAAAAAAATTGAGATTTTTTTGATACATACCATTTGTGATTCTCAAATAGCGATTCTCAAAAAATCGCTATTTGAGAATCGCAAATAGGTATCTTGATACATCTGCCCCTAAATGCCAGGAGTCAGTTGGAGGAAAATCCTAACCCAAGAGCACATTTAACAAGCGTGAGTGGCTGCCGGTGCTCCATATTTATATTATGTTGCTTTTAGCGCTATTTTTTAGCACAAAATGCACCCTTGCCTCCATTTTATATGCAAGGTGGCATTTTTGCACTAAAAATAGCACATTTTGCAAAGTAAATCTTCTTGCATAATTCTGTGTAATCTCACCGAATTCTTAGATAACTCTACGTGATTACGATACACGGATTTATGGGAGTTACTTTGAAAATGTTATCAACTTGGCAACTCATGCCCTACTCAATCTGCTTACGATCACTCCTAAATATCCCTGCCTACATCAGTCTATGGCCTTAACTTTCTTTTGTTGTGTAAACTTTCTGTCCCTAAACCCATCTCAACTTTACTCTAAATACTAAGCCAGGGCTGTCTCATTAATCCCCCCACACACCAGGGATGTCATTCTCCCTCCTGGCAACTGCACAGTGGAGCAGGTTCTCCTTTGAGCCCAAACCATCCCTTTCCACATATACTTATCCATATAATATAGCTGGAAAGGCTTGTGCACCAGTAACACTGCTCTCCATGTTCCAAGTCTATAGGCCAAACTGGTTCCTAATCACACTCGAGTGCATTTGTGTTACGCTGTAATCAGGCGTCTTAGCATAACCGGGGGGCATTCGGCCACCAGGTTGGGACCCCAATGATGAAGCATGACAGCAACCAGGTTGGTGTGTGAGGGGTCCTTTAAACAAACCTAATGAGTCCATGTACTAACTATACTAGTGATTGTACCGCATCCACATAGTGTGTTCATCCGGTTTTGTTGAGCCTATCATTATACAGGGGATACGGACAACCTTATAATTCCTTTGCTCTCCTATTGTTTTTCTCTATGGTGTTACAATTCACCATTAAATTAATAAATTGATACAATCACAGATATCATCTCAACAAATGTGTTCTTTGCTCAACAGAAAAGCATTGGACAGAATCCTTCAAATGGAACTATCCGTACAACCTTACTTGAGAGGTTGCAACATATAATATAATATCCTTTCCACTCCCTCTCCATGGCTATTACGGGCTGGGGCGACGGTCCTTCCATCCCTTTGCATCTCTGCCCCACTCAGCAGCCGGCCGTGCCATGGTTTCTTTGGGGGTTGTGATGGGTAGAGACCTGGGGGTCCTCCGATAGCCACACCCAGGCAGTCCTGCGTCCTTCCTATGAGTACCGTCGACCTCTCATGTGGGCGGTATTCTGGGATCCCTTTGCTGACGCTATACCCACATTATTCAGAGTAGATTCCTGGAAGGATCCTACTCCTCTTGAACACCTCATTGCAGGAAAAATGGATCTATTCGCTCCGCACGCTTGAGCATTGGTGGTATGTGGTTGTGAAAGTGTAACTACCAATAACATGAAAAGACCATGACAGTCTTGTGATAAATTATCCTGTAATATGTGCTGTACTCCCAAAGTAGATCCAGGTAAGGGGCACAATATACAGCATTGGTACCACAGAGACTTTACCTCTCTGCGAAGCGAGGATGTCCCTTTCTCCGTATCTGCCACACAATAGTGTGTCACTCCATGCACGCTCCGCAGGTGTGGGCTACAATGATGTGCCTTCCTGTGTGCCTTGCTGAAGCTCTTCAGAGCGGCCGCATTGTGCGGTGGTTAACAGTTCACACAACAAGTGGCACTCAATGGCACTGGGTCCAATGCCACATATTATCTTGCAGCATCTGTGGAACCTCCACTGATCTGAGAGATAATAATGTGCCTCCCTGAGGCAGTTCTACGTCTCTAGCGCATTATACGGTGGTCTTTCTATAGAGGCGCTGCTTAACCAGGCATATGGTTGCCAAGGCAGCTCTGCATGTCTGGCGCATGGTGCACAGGTACCCTCATAGAGGTTCTACTTCTCTGAGAGGGGAAATGGGGAAATGAGGGGAAATGAGGGGAGTTTAGGCACTAAAGGGGAGGAGTTGCCGATAATAGTTAAACTGTCTTTTGCTGGTGGAATAAGCGGGAGCATGTTGAAGTTTGCACCGTAAAACAGAAAGGAATATGGTGAAACGCAAATGGAGACATTGATGAGGGGTTCATTTAGAGACAGATTAACACAGGTTATGGTAAGCCTGCTAAAAAAAAAATTTTAAATGCAAAAATGAACGGTACGCTGGATTAGTTAATTACGTGCTGCAAATTATCCAGAACAGCATCTGATGTTTATATTCATTAAGAAAGCGAAAGTTTGTTGAGTAACATGGGTATTGAGTAGAGGGTGATATTTAATTTATGAAAGCAGACACAGACATAGAATAGGAATTAGAACATTGGAATGTTGGGAGCTCCATTGAAAACAATGGAGTGCTCAGGGCTTATAATGGCTGGTATAAGTCTGGAGCTCCAACATTCCAATGTTTCTTTGTTCACAGCTCTGGCTGTGAACAAAGGCTTCAGGGAGCCTGAGTGTATTTCAATCCCCTCACGCTCCCATAAGGCTTTCTTCTTTTTTGTTAGAACATTCTGCCCTCTAATGGTAGAATGTTCTAATAGCCTTATAGCCCTTCGTAGCAGGGCTATACCGGCTATTAAAGTCCCTCTCCCTTGTTAATGGCCCTTGCCTTCGGCTCGGGCCTTTAACGCCGGAGAGGGCCTTTAATAGCCGGTATAGCCCTCTACGGCGGGCTATAAGGCTATATTAAATATATGAGCGTACAAAAAGCAAATAGCGTTGTATCACATGAGTGTGTGTGGCATGTTCACTGCATTATAAATATGATAATTAAAACAGTAGGTGATTTATTCCCTTTCATTATAGATATACCCCCGAAGAAGGGATTTTTCCCGAAATGCATTGGGTGTTCGCGAATAAAGCGTAACATGTGGAAACAATCGTCATTCCTGTGTCTATTTTGAATAATACTGAATGGCAACGAAAATGAGTAAAATTAATTGAAGAAAACAAAGGATTAAAAAGGATGAATTATTATGGAGAAAATTGCGGAATAAGTAAAGAGTTTCATGAATTTCATTCATTGGATTCGTTTTGTGATTGGCTGTGCAGCTTGAATGGGATCGTAATGTGGTGCCCACGTGTTCTTCCCAGAGCAGATCACCAGATCTGGCAAACTATATGCTGCTAAGTCTCCGGGGGCTCTATAGCTCTGTCCAGAAGAGCTGCGGCCCTTGTGTTACTCAACAATTTGGTCTTCCTCGGATCTTTTCTGTTTGATGAGAGATTGGGTCCAAAGTGGCATTCCTCTGGTAATAACAGAGAGCAGACAAATTACTCCTAAGCGAACATGTAGGTACCTAGCCTCTTTAAAGAGCAGATAATCGACTTAAAACATGCCCGCCGATGCGCTCTCAGAATTGAGGCAGGGATTTCGCTCCAGCCTAGAAGTAATTTCTTGCCACTCAATGTTATGCAGATAAAGGGATGTTTCAAAAGAGATGCTTGTGTACTGGTGGTTGCCAAGGAGATGATTTTTTACCAGGGATAATGTAAAGAGGTGGGCCACGCTATGCGGTAGCGAGAAACGCAGAGGCCGGCCGGGTGAATATGTGGGTTTCATCAAAGTCTCCTGTAAATTCCATTTTCTACCTGCACAGCTTGCGATGCCTCTTCATTAGAAGCAGCTTTCCTTGTTCAAGGTTAAAAAAAACCAGAACAAAGCACAACTTTTTTGTAACATGCTGCTGTGAAGAAAGCTTATGCTGTTCCACCTGCAGATGAGCATCTGAAGAAAACAACATGTACTGATTCGAGGACATTTGCATATTTTACCCTAACGTTTTAGGGCACGGCTGAGGTTTGGGTATAGGAGATTGGAACGATATTCCTTGCACTATTACCTGATGCAAACTGCCCTGTGGGGCTATCCGGTGGCTTCACGTAGACCACTGCACATGAATGGTCTGTGGACTTGCGGCAGATAATTGATCACAACTTACAGCCTCCTCAGGGACATATCAACCCTGGATCCAAGACTGTTGACAAAACTTTATCTTGTCAAATGTGTAAAAATGTGTGAATTTCCTGTAGAAATTAAGCATCTGCCACCAATATTTCCTTGAAGCATTGCATGTGGTTTGACCATGTTAAGATTATATTTGAGATTGATTACGTATCACACTGACGCCTTTGCACTGCCTGTTGGCACTGGTCCCGAGGCCAAAGAAACGAAAGCTGTCCTATAGATTAATGCAATTGATGTTGGTCCTAGCTAGACGCAGGGTGGCTATCACCTGGATGGGTCAGAGGGCCCCGGAGATACGCATGTGGCTCAGAGATGTGAGGGAATGGTCCCTAGCTGAGGAAACACACATGCAGAGCAGCAGGAGGGATGAAAAATTACAGGAGGACCTACTGGCCTGGCGGGTTATGTGCGCTACAGGTTTGGGGGGGGGGACACACTTCCCAGAGCGATTCTGAAGGGGCGAGTGATGAGCTATTCTCGCCGCGGGGATCGGGTTCTGAGGAGGAGGCCGAGGGTATCCCCTAGAGGGAAGCGAGGATAATGCGTAGTGTGTGGGCTAGTTATGTACTCACGGAAATGCAACTCTTGTATGTTATTCTGCTATGCCTTTGGAGAGATCGTGTGGTCCGGTGGAGTCTCTAGCCAACAAACGTGCCTTAGTGAGTCAGAGGATGTGAATACGTGTTTTTTTTATGCCATTGGGGGGAGTTTTGTATGTTTGTACAAAAGAAAACTGAAAAATAAAGTTTATAAAAAAAAAAAAGATTATATTTGAAATTTGAGTTCTGTGGTGAATGACAACTTGTGCTACCTGGTCAAGCCTTCTGGCAGGAATGGGACTAAGCTCGACTTAGGCCCACGGCCTCTTCCTTCCAAAACATACCCTCTATACATTGAAAGCCTAGCTCTTCTGATGCCTGTGATGTTTATCATTCTCAGTTAGCCCATTCCCTTGATGGGTTGGCACAACTTGGCATAGCGGTAAACCAATGGCATGCCACTTATCTTCATTATGCACTGGTGAAGTACCACGGAAAGCTTGAGTCAGATTCACTAAGTGGGATTGGTGGGCTAAATACCCTCTACGACTCTATAAACAATAGATCAAGTAAGTTAAGGCCTGATGTGCAAAGATTACATTCTCAAAAATTACTCACAACATGTTATCCATGCGATCCACAGGATCAGGGTCTACTCCCCATAAAGCTGTCACCATGATTCTCACAAGGGAAGAGATCCCAAGGGGGCTGCATCCCCTTTACGAATCAGTTACCACCACGACTTGGGAGTTGATCACTAGTATAAGGCTTGCAACCAGAATTACTGTCACAAACGATTGATACATTAGGGTCCAAATCGCTATTTAGGAGGGAATCCTAAAATGCCCCTTCACAACATCTATTCAAAAACTGTTTCTAAACCCATTTAGTGATTTAAAAAATCTTTTCCAAATCAGTAAATGGGTTTAGTACATTACAAAAGCTTTTTTTGTAACTACAAACCCATTGATTTACTGACTAGGAGGTTGTTTGACCAGTAAAAAGCTTTGTGCACATAACACTAAAACTAGCCCACCTCTAGCAATTGCAATCTGTTTTGTGCTGAACAAGGTGCCCCGACATGCAGAGGATAAGCTTTTAAAATGGGGTTTGATCACTTCTTCTCAGGTCTGAACAGAACCCCCAGCCCTGCCCAGGGAGAACAGCAAGCTGAGGTAAGTGCTGTGGCCCGCAGTATTTCTTCAGAGCCGCTGTCAGCAGGGGCGTAACACAGGCCCCTGCAGCCCCAGCGGTGTGGGGGGCCCTCACCCTCCAGGGGGCGCCGTCAGCACTGCACTTCTGCTGGGGAGCTCTAGATTGAGTCCGGTGGGGGCCCCTTCACATACCCTGCAGGGGGTCCCCCTTAAGGTTCGTTACGCCACTGGCTGTCAGTGCTGCCGAAACACCAGGCTTACCTAGTCTTGCTTCCAACTGAAGACACGTTCTTCTACCACCCACACACCTGTCTCTATATCGTACTCTTACAGGTTATTTTCCATCACCACTTTCTCCTTTTGCTATTGTCTCGTCGTCTTTCTGTTAGTCTTTCTTTCTTCCTTTTCTGTCTTCCTCTCCCTTGCTCTAGGTCAAAGTCTGATAATGAAATATAAGTCCCAGCTCCTAATAATGAGAGCTAGCTCCCCCCACCTGGAACCAGCAGCAGAGTTAAGTAGAGGTCTAAGTTCAAGGAGAAATGTCCCTCTCATCACCGACACGTGCAACGTTTACTCTTGTTCGCTCAAGGGTATGGTCAAGATAAGCAATGTTTAGTTGCTCTCGAAATCTCAGGTTTGTTCTTGTGGGCTCTGGCCAGCTCAAAGCTTCAAACCCCTATGTCAAAGACAGGTAGTGTTCCAGGCCTGAAGGCAACATTCAAAGCTCGCTGTGTTTATTTATTTATTATTTTTTTTATTTATTTATTTAAAGAGTTTTATATAGCGCTGGCTAGACCCGGACGTATCAGAGCTAGAAGTATTGTTTTCTTCTGATGGAAGGTTGATTTGGGCTCCGGCCACTGCCGATTCACAATACTGGCCTTGATGGGAGACGTCAACATGCTGCGGCAATGGCTAGTGTGGGCCTATAACACCCACAACTGAGAGCCCTATTGTCTCGTTGCTCTTGCCCAGATCTGAAATGTATACCAGCCTTGCCGCTCACCATATTTTTTTTAGGCCTAGCGTTAGCCAAGATGATTTGATTTTAGTAAAATTGTATAGTAATATAGTTATAGGGCTTTCAGCGAGACTCCTTCGCCCATTGGCCTGGAGCTGTATCATTCACATTTTTCTTCTGCCCATCACACCATATAGCATGGGGCAGTGGGCCAGCCATCTTCTTCTACAGGCTAACTTCTCTAGAAAATCCCTCCAGAGAGAACGCCAGACCTATTGGTTTTGTTCATGCTTCTCCTTTTAGTGGAAGATAGTATTGGGTCATGCAGACCGCATCTGGAGCACTGATCTGGGGGCTACTGGAAAATCAAACATCTGCCTTTCTTTTCTTATGTCGTAGGCAACTCATGACACAGCACCAGCTCATTTAAACCTTAAATTAGAAGGTGGTTCAGGGAAGGGCCATTTTCTGGGAAACTTATGCATTTTGATTGTATGTTTCTTTTTTATTTCCATGCAAGGTTGTATTGTTGTCTAAAATCTATTTGTCTGAGGACTTTTATTTTTATGGTTACTGAAGGTTAATTATTTTGCATAATTTTCCATCACGTGACCTGTGATTGATTTCGGGATGGCACATCACTCTTGCCACTGACCCCATTGCAGTAAACCTTAGGGGAAGGATCAGTGTATGGTATTTAGTTTTACCAGTGCCAAGGAACACCCTCCCAATCGGGTGTTTGAGGTTGAATTGAGCATTCTTGCACACACTTTAAGGGGGAGGGACCTTCTTAATACCTGGGGCGGTTCCTGGTCCTTCACGCCAATGTTTTTTATTGATGACATCAATAACCATCTTCATTTTTCGAACTTCTGTAAATATGACAGTTTTGTGACTTCCCCCATTATGGAGTTTGCTGATTCTTTTACTTTTGGGGTGGTGAACCCCTGATCGCCAAGTCGATGGCCTGTGAGGGTGTATGACCCCTGACACTCAAGTTCTGGCAGTGGTAGGGAAGTGAACCCATCAAAGCGGAAGCTAGATTGAATCTAGTTAGTCAGACTCCATTATAATACCCATGGTTGAATGAACTGTTTGATGCTACTGATTTATGATGGTGTATTTAACCCAGGTCCTTGACTGGTGGGTGAATGTTTGATTAATTCAGCATTCCATCCATCGCCTGTTCTTTTTGCATTTTTTGCCCTAAGTGGGATGGGTATGCCCAGACGATGCCCAGACGAGGGTCCTGTGCTCTCTTCGCCACCAGATTCAAGCTAGCCTTGCTGATGAGGGGTGTTACCCTGAAACTGCTCCCTGGATACTTGTTTCTGGTTCAGGGAAGACCTGGCCTGGCAGTTCAGGCTGGACTGTTCCTTGGGGAACAGGGTCACGACTGATTTGCATATGTCTGGGTCTAAACAGGAATGGCGTGGCATGCAAAAAAAGAATGGATTTAACCCAGATCTATGACTTGGGGCGAATGTTTGATTAATTCAGCATTCCATCCATCACCCGTTCTTTTTGTATTTGAAGAATACACCATGTACCTAGATTACCGCCCTGGGCTAATGGTACATTCATGATCATGCACCTGCCCAGTGGGCCCTGTGTGCAAACCATCATCCATGTCTTAGATGAGCAAAGACAATACAAGGTGATATTATGAAAGCGAGTGTGAGAAAGCTGTCCAATCCGTTTATTTCTAGCTCTCACTGACAGTCAGACAGCTTGTGGAGATACACCCTAAGGTGGAAGCCTTACAAATTCCAGTACGTGTGGTCAGGGAAGCGAGAATCAGTACCAAGATGCCTAAAAGGTGAGTCGCTGCCAAGGTCGCAGTGTTTGTGCCAGGTGGTTTGGGTATTCTTAGTGAAGAGGGTCATGAAGGAATCAATATGAAAACGGAAGGATGCTCTACAGCGTGTGAGGAATGGTGAGATTAACTACCAAGCTAATGTCAAATAGCTGGCATTGTGTTGTGCTTTGTTGAGTTGTGCTGTATACGAGTAAAAACTTCGGGCCTCATTAATGAGGCTCTGCGTCACTTTTACGCCGCCGGTGCGTCACTTTTTGTGACGCACCAGTGGCGTAAAAAATGTGCCTTGTTGCACCATATTTACAAAGTGACGCATCTAGGGAGATGCGTCACTTTGTAAACCCCTGTGCCACATTATACCTACGCCAGGTATAATGTATGCAAGGGGGGGAGTATTGACGCAAGAAAGGGTCGTAGAAGTGGCGCAGTGAAATCTATGAGATTACACTGCGCCACTTCTAGGACGCAAATGCGTCAATTTCTTACGCCTGCCTCACAGCAGGCGTAAGACTGACGCAGGCCCTTTCACATGGGGCTTGCCCCATGTGAAAGGACACATTGCTGGAGTTGCGTCACTTTTGTGACACACTCCAGCAATGCGTCACTTTTGCGCCAATGCAGATACGTCAGAAATACTGACGTATCTGTAACTCCTTGCGCAATGATGCGTCATACTGTAAATATGACGCATCATTGGTGTCGCAAGGAGGGCGCAATGAAACGTGACGCATCGCCGTTTTCACGCAGCGATGCGTCACTTTTCATAAATGAGGCCCTTTGTTTTCTATCAAGTTAAGCTTGAGGTAGAGCGTGGTCCTCCAGTATCGTAGGGATAAGACTGGGAATGCTCTGATCAGTGCAGGAAATTCACGAAAGGACTCAAGACCTGGCTGTTTGAATGAACAAATCACTGCAAAGACGTTAGCGGCTCCAGCGCCTTGAGACCCTCACAGGTGATTTGCCTCACTCTGTAAAGCCCTGATTGATTGATTGATTGATTGAGGTAAGCTTGGTGCGATCAGTGTATAGATCATTAGTCATGTGAATGGCATCCCTTAGGGCACAGATTGATTTCATGAAGCCGATGAGTGTGATCGGAGCAAGGGTGGAACCTTTGGGTGTGCTGTGATAGGGTTGTACGACGGTACAACGCTGGCAAATGCATGTCTTTGCCTCAATTTTTTTTAGCGCGCATGTTTTTACCATGATTATGCATTTGCATTGCATGCCAATACCACGCATTGTTTTTACATTTAAAAACAATGTATTCGTGAGGGGAGACCCCCCAACTTACCTTAAATGCATTGTATTGGTGTATTGGTATGCGATGTAAATGCATAATCGCGGTGAAAAAAAGTGCGCTGAAAAATGCAAGGCAAATGCACACAATGTATTTACCTCGTTGTAAAGGCTGTTTTCCCTGTGATAGATTACAAGAGAATAAACTAGACAATTCTACTTGAACAAGGTTTGGTGACCAATAGGAAAGAGGAGAACCATGGCAGGACAATGAAGGAGAAACCCACGAGGGCGGCGAGGATAGTTAGAAGGGAATAGATGTCAGTGGTCTTGAATGCCGCCAGTGAGAGGAGTACAGGTAGCAGGCAAGACTGTCCACAATACATAATGCAGAGTATCTGATTAGCAAATCAAGAAGTGGGTGAAAGTTGATGACTCCTTTGTCCCTGATCCACTCCAACTCAGAGTCTTTAGATAAGATGGAAGCTGGCATGAAGGGTTGGAAAAGAGTGTGAGGGGGAGGAGAGACTGTCAAAAGACAAGTTCAGAAAGATGGAGAGAAATAAATCTCAAGGATGTTTTGTGAATGGAGCTGAGATCACTCCTAGTTGCATGGGTACAATTTGGTGAAAGATGGGTCATCCTTCAGGAATGAGCACTTTGAAGAAAGGTGTGGATCTGGAGGTCACCAGATTCGGGAAACAACCTTTACAACGCAACTTTTACAACGCACTACCATTACAACGAAACTTTTACAACGCAACATCCATTACATCGCATGCCATTACAACGCAACCATTGCAACGCATGACACTACAACGCATACCACTACAACGGATGTCATTACAACGCATAACATTACAACGCATAACATTACAACGCATAGTACCCTTACACTATCCAACACTTACCCTACTGTTGCACCCCCTGGAGTGAGAATAGTAATTTTTACCCCTACACTATCCAACACTTACCCTACTGTTGCACCCCCCTGGAGTTAGAATAGTAATTTTTACCCCTACGCTATCCAACACTTACCCTACTGTTGCACCCCCCTGAAGTTAGAATAGTAATTTTTATCCCTATGCTATCCAACACTTTCCCTACTGTTGCACCCCCCTGGAGTTAGAATAGTAATTTTTACCCCTACGCTATCCAACACTTTCCCTACTGTTGCATCCCCCTGGAGTTAAAATAGTAATTTTTACCCCTACACTATCCAACACTTACCCTACTGTTGCACCCCCTGGAGTTAAAATAGTAATTTTTACCCCTATGCTATCCAACACTTTCCCTACTGTTGCACCCCCCTGGAGTTAGAATAGTAATTTTTACCCCTACGCTATCCAACACTTTCCCTACTGTTGCACCCCCCTGGAGTTAGAATAGTAATTTTTACCCCTACACTATCCAACACTTACCCTACTGTTGCACCCCCCTGGAGTTAGAATATTAATTTTTACCCCTACACTATCCAATACTTACCATACATGCAATGTAATGTTATGCGTTGTAATGTTATGCGTTGTAAAGGTAGTATGCGTTGTAATGGAATGCGTTGTAAAAGTAGTTTTAAAAAATTTGTTGTAATGGCATGCGTTGTAATGGAATGCGTTGTAATGGATGTTGCATTGTAAATAATGCGTTGTAAAGGTATGCTTTGTAAAAGTATGCGTTGTAAGGTCATACATCCCCAGATTCCAGTGATGAAGAGTGTGTTACGCCTGGAGTTAATGATGAGGTCTGTAATATCAGGTAGTTTCTTAATGACAGAGAAAATGACTAGTAAATGTGGTCTAGTGGCTAAATTGCCAATCTTGGATATCGGAGGATACCGATTCTAGTCCCACGTGACCAACAAAATTATGATCCTGGGCAAATCACTTGATTTCCCCGTATTGAAAACTGTGCATACCTGTGAATAGTAATCCAGTTTTAAACATGTGAAATTTATGTCAGCGTGCATTTCACATTATTTTGTATCAGCTCCCATCAACCCTGTTTTTGTACCCTGCTTTGAATATACACAGAGAGAATACTTCTGACAATGGAGCACAGTTTATCTCTAGTATGGGTGGAACTGGAGAATAAAGCAAAGTATACTGAAGACCGTCAGAGGTGATATCCAGGGGTTCTGGGTTGGATTGAGTTTGTGTGGGAATGATGGGAATATGTACGTTCACATATCTCCTTTGTAAAGGAAATAATTGTGCTTACCTTAATATTGTGGAGTACTGGGATAAGTGATTACATTGTGAGTGAATGAAAATGTGAGTACATGTGTAAGAAGGCCTGCCACTAGGGATGTATGTCAATACGACGCGGTGTTTACACCGCGCTACCATTACAACGCAGGTATGACAACGCAAGTCGTTACAACGACTTGCACTGTAGGTGCTGGACTTAGGAATAGTATGATTTACTATTCCAACTCCAGCCTAGGCAACAGTAGGGAAGGTGTTGGAATAGTAAATCTACTATTCCTTAGTCTCTAGCGCCATCCAGCGCAAGTCGTTGTAACGACTTGCGTTGTCATACCTGCGTTGTAATGGTAGCGCGGTGTAAACACCGCGTCGTAATGGATGTTCCCCGCGACTAGGATACGTGGAGGAATTTCCGTTTCATACACTGCTGACTGTGAGATCTCTCAGATTTGGAACCACAGCTGTATGTGCAATATGTAGGCTCTAAAGCCCAGATGTGCCCCTCTTCAGTCCCCAGAGAGGGCACCAATGCAGGAGAACCTTCGAGGATGCACAACAGCCTCCCTCTTCACTCACAAGCTCAGCCTTCAAGGCTGCACACTCCTCTTCAGTTCAAAAGACGACAATGGGATGTGTTTCTTTCTTTCCCATTTTCATTTCAACGTCTTTTGTTTTATGGCCACTGCTGCCAAGGGAACAGGGTTGTCATGGTAACTGTGCATTACTTACGCCATATTGGTTTTGACTAGCTGGCCTTGAGTCAACAGTGGTTGATTGCAACCAAAGAAGCCAACTATTGATTTCCTGAAAATGGGCTCGTAATAGAGCTGCATATCCCGCTGTCTTCACAAAGGAGCCACCCACAGTGACACGGATGGGCAATGGCGCAGAAAAGGACGCGGTATCAATCAAGGCTAGCACTAGACTACAGAAGCCAATCGCCCGAAGAAAGGCAAGCGGCAAGCATTCAATGACCCCAGCCCTATTCCAAGCCTATATACTGAATATTAGTCCATGTAATGACTTGAGGACAGGAGCACTCCCACAAAGGTGAATGAGAGAGGGAGAGACCGAAAGAGAATGCCTGCAGTCATGAGATACTTCTTCAGTTAAAACGAAATAAACCATTTTCCAAAAGATAAATAACAGATCTACTTAGGAAAGGGCCAGGTCATTGCCTGTAAAGGATTAATCACTAGTTTTTTTTTAGAGGCATCTGCCACAGAGCAGTGGATGCCCCATCACCAGGCTCTCACTTCCCCAACTCCAGTTAGAGATGGGGAACCATAGGGTTTCTGATGGCAGAAACCTAGCTGGTTCCACCATCAGAGAACTCTAGTCGGAAGGCTCGACTGTCCCAAAGCCGTCAGGCCACAGTAACGGTCACTGCGCTCCATTTAGGGTGGGACACATCACTAGATTTCCTCGCCTGTGACCACCACGCGAAGCTTTGCATGGCAGTACCAGGCAGGGACAGCAGTGAATGCCCCCAACAATCTCTAAGCAGGGCGGGTGGTCCTCTTTTAGGGGAGTACAGGCCATAGTATCACTGACATGATGGCCAACTATGGACATTCCACCACCATTGCCTGTGGCCAGGCCCCGCATACACCCCTTCATGACCACCTAACACCTTACTTTCTCACCATTCATCCCCTCACAGCAAACAATGACCAAAGGGTCTGTGGATTAATGATGTTCAGCAGCTAGCTCCCTGCAAGTGCCCTGTTGCCACTGCACTCACTGCACTCACCCTTTGGGTGACATGCATCAAAGGTGCTTCACTTTTGCATCTTTTCAAAGTTTACAGACAAACTTTTAAGAGTACTACCAATGATTTAGGTTGCTGTATTACTCCTCATTCACAAAGCTTATAGCACACTGTCGGAATCCTTAGTTGATCTCGTTAGTAATTTCAACAATATTGTTATTTAAATATAATCAAAGATGTTATCAATGATGTAATTTAACATGTAATGAGTAATGTTTTATGTGAGATCCTAAGCACTTCATGTTTGGAAGGACAAGTTATAATTAGTTCATGAAACTACAATCTGAGTTTTTTTTACTGATTTTGCATTTTTTAACTTTAGCTTGTCTCATTTGAAAACCTAAATATAACTATAGTTTTGGGATTTGTCTGTTAAAAAAAAGATTATCTATCTATCTATCTATCTATCTATCTATCTATCTATCTATCTATCTATCTATCTATCTATCTATCTATCTATCTATCTATCTATCTATCAAAACATAGTTTCACCGAAAAATCCAAATGTTACAGGAAGGTTATAGTTAGAAAATAGAGTGAAAAAAACCATAGAAATTCATTCACAAAACCAAAGTTCACAGAGACGTTGTAGTTAGGCTCAGATTTCACTCATGAAAAACCAGTGTAATTCAACAGTTATAGTTAACTGAGCTAATTACAACTTACACCCATGCAATGCTCTGCTTATGGCCCCCCTTCCACTTCAAAATCTGCTTTTGGCCTCGGGGAGGTGGTGGTCCCTGGGGCACGAAGGTCCAGCGGCCTCCCTATGTAATTTAATGCTTTTTGCCCAGTACCCAGGGCACGGTGGGTTCATGCGGGCCCTGCTTTATTTTTGTGTGAACCCAGGGGAGTTGGTGGTCCCTGGGGCTTGAAAGAGCCCAGGAGGAGGGTCTCTGTGGCCCTCCTCCATTGATAATCCAAGAAAAAGGGGGTCCAAAATTGTGTTTTCCATGCAATTTCCCATAGGGCATTTAGTCACAGCTACAGCTTGGATCGTTGATATTAAAAGAAAAAACAAATGTGTATACATGGGGAAGCGTAGGCTCCGCAAACCCTGCTGATCTCGTGCTGAGATCTGATTGGCTGCCAACACTTCAACCAGAAAGTGTTGCCAGACATCTTGGGGCTCGGCTTCAGCCTAGTCCCAGAAAAAACATTGAAAAAAGAAAAGGGGGCAGGGAGGGCGGGAATCCCTGATCCCCTAGATCCGATCTTGGGCCCCCCCTGAAACCCCGACAGGGCCAAAAAACATTTTAAAACATTTTCACTAAAAAGTGCAACAGATCCACAAAAATGAAAAAGACAAGCACCGGCTCAAATGCTTGTTTTGAAATGAGCCCCCGGGTGGGCCATATTCCAGGGCATTTGATACAAAAAGCCCTGGTGACCCCAACCTCTGTGGGCTTCATTTACATATTGGAGAGGCCCACACGGACCCTCCTCCATGGGCTCTTTTGAGCCCCTAAGGCTACACCTCTCTGGGGCTTTTGTTAAAATATGGAAGGAGGGCTACGCAGACCTCCCTCCATGGGCTCTTTAGAACCCCAGGGACCACCACCTCCCCGGGCTATACATCAAAAAGGATTGGGGGACGCGGACCATCACCTCTTCGGGGCCAGCTAATAAAAAACATGTGGGATGGGGGCCCCTCTTGTTACCTCCAGTAAGTCCCACACAGTGGGATTGCTGAGAGCTTGTTAGAGGCATCGCCCCCTTTCTCCACCACTCTGAAAATGCATCTCCTGGCGCACTTCTGGTTGGGGATGAAGTCCCCTTGGATGCTGAGGGTCCTTGGGGGCCAAGAACACCTCCTGCTACCACCAGTAAGTGCCACAAAGTGGAATTGTTAAGAGCTGGCCGAAGGCCCCGCCCTCTTTCTCTACCACCCTGCAAACACGCCTCCTGGCGCACTACTGGTTGGGGGAGGTGTGGCGTCGCAGCCAGGGTGACTGACGCTGGAATCTGGGGATCACGGTTCGATCCCCGGTGCCGGCGGCAGATTAGCCCAGCACCATGTGACTCTGGGCAATAGCTTACGTAATCTTCCCGACGGCCCCCAGCGCCTGGAGACCCTTACGGGTGATTGTTCGCGCTTTACAAACGTGGATTAAAAATCGTTGGGCCAAGAACCCCTCCTGTTACCACCAGTAATTGCCACAAAGTGGAATTGTTGAGAGCTGGCCAGCTGGCCAGAGGCCTACAAACACGCCTCCTGGCACACTACTGGTTGGGGGATGAAGAATCGTTGGGCCAATAACCCCTCCTGTTACCACCTGTAAGTCCTACACTGTGGGATTGCTGAGAGCTCATTAAAGGCCCTGCCCCCTTGATTCACCCACTGTGCACACCCATAGAGCCACTCACACACCCACGCAGCTACTCACAAACTCACACACACACCCACACAACT
Organism: Lissotriton helveticus; assembly: GCF_964261635.1. NCBI lineage: Eukaryota > Metazoa > Chordata > Amphibia > Caudata > Salamandridae > Lissotriton > Lissotriton helveticus. The sequence continues at coordinate 597,764,432 of NC_136073.1, read as the reverse complement.
ACTCACACACCCATGTAGACACCCACTTGACCACTCACACATCCACTCACAGACCCACACAAGTACCCACTCACAGACCCACACAGGCACACACACACACTCACTCACAGACCCATACAGCCACTCATACATCCACTCCCAGACTCTTATAGCCACTCACACACCCACTCACAGATCCATACAAACACTCACACACTCATACACCCATACAGCCATTTACACACCCAGGAAGCAACCTATACAGCCACTCACACATTCTCTCTCAAAGTTTACAGGTTACAGTTCGAAAATAAAATGTTAAAAAAAGTAGCAATTAACGGACATTATGGTTAGCAAACACAATTTATAAAACCATAGAAATGTATGAAAAAATCAAAGGTTATAGGGACGTTGTAGTTAGAAATTGAATTAAAAAACCTTGGAATTCACAGAAAAAAAATCAAAGTTACAGGGACATTATAGTTAAGCTCAGATTTCAATCTTCCAAAACCACAGAAATGTAGCATTCATAGTTACCTGAGCTAATTAGAACTTACGCCCCAGCAATGCACTACTTATGACCTCACATATTACATCACTCATGACATGGTCAGCGACATCACTCATGACATTGTCAGTGACATCACTCATAACATCATAGAACAAATTCATATACCCACTCACACCCCCATTCAACATCTTACACATCCACTTACACACCCCCACACAACTACTCACATGCCCAATCACAGACCAATAGAATTACTCACACAACCACTAATTAATCCATATTGCCACTCAAACACCCACTGCCTCACTCATAGAGACACTCATAAAACCACTCACTCACCCATACAGTACTCATACAACCATTCACATACCCAAATAGCCACTCAGGCAGCCACACACTCACCCATACAGCTACTCACCCCCAGGTATTTATCCATACAGCCACTCACACACCCACTCACTCACCCACAGTCTCTCAACACAGCTAATTAATCACCCATGCAAGCACTCACCCACTCACTCACACATACACACAACCACTTACATACCTGTTCCCACATCCATACAAGCCCCCACACATCATCTCACTCACCCATACAGCCATTCACATAGACACTCACTCTCGAATACAGCCACTCACACACAAACTCACTTAACCAAAAGCCCTACTCACTCACCCAAGCAGCCACTTACACAACCACTTATATGCCCATACAGCTACTCACACACCCACTCACACATCCACATAGCCACTCACTCACACACAGTCACACAGCCACTTTATATCAGAAGTAGTATCACAAATTAGTAGTATACCTAGTATACTAATTAAAGTTTTGTAGTAGCTTAGTATAAATGTTTAAGAAAACCCACAGTTATTTACCTATACAGCCACTCACTCACACCCACTCATTCACCCATAGTCTCAACACAGCTACTCACTCACCCATACAATCACTCACACACACACTCACTCACACACACACACAACCATTTACATACCTGTTCCAACATCCATACAAGCTCTCACACATCAGCTCACTCACCCATACAGGCATTCACATAGACACTCACTCTCCAATACAGCCACTCACACACGCACTCACTTAACCAAATGCCCTATTCACTCACCCAGGCAGCCACTTACACACCCATTCGCTCACTCATACAGCCATTCAGATACCCACTCACTCCCCCACCCATACAGTCACTCACCCACCCACCCATACAGCCACTCTCTGAGCCATTCGCTCAGTCACTCATATAGCCACTGGCATACCCACTCCCTCACCAATACAGCCACTTACACAGTCAGTCCCCCACCCACACAGCTACTCACACAACCAATCAGTGATTTCACTGACCATGTCATGAGAGATATAATATATGAGGTTATGAGCAGTGCATTGTGGAGACGTAAGTTATAGAGTTATAATTAGCTCAGGTAACTACAACTGCTGAATTTCTATGGTTTTGTTTGAGTGAAATCTGAGCCTAAATATAATGTCCCTGTAACCGTTGTGTTTTTCAGTAATATATATAGTATATATATAGATAGATAGATAGATAGATAGATACAATCTCAAACTGTGAAAATGTGCACATAAATAATGACATTAACAAGATGAAGTGAGATTACTTCAATATATTGCTAGTTTCTTCATGAAACTGTACATCTTACATGCTACCTTAATATTACATGTTGGTGATATCCCAATCATACAATACCATCTTGTAGGCACCTGTAGATAGGAACATGTATTAGAGTTTTACAAGCCGAATAGTGGCTTCCAGTAGCCCAGCTGATTGAGTTGGAACGTTCTTGTATCAGACAAAATCCACTGAAACTGGCAGGTCCTATTTATCTCATCTCAACATTTAAGCATGACAGTCCAATGCTTTCAATCACCTTGCCAGAATCTTCTGTCCCTTCCATAGTACATTAGACTAGTAGGGAAAATACTTTTCTTCGAGCAGGCTGTCTTTAACTTCCGAGCATCCTGCACTCTACTGGAACAAAACCTGTAAACCTGCTATTGCAAATATTTCTATGTCTGTGTGTCTTTATGTTCTGTTTTATTAGGGATTCCATTGTACCCTGTGTTGTGCAGCCAATTGAAGGTGTTGTAATCAATTTTAATACAATATCCATCTTCAGTAAATTTTCTGCAATCTTTGCCCTACAGCCAGTGATCATGCCCATGCAGTGGGTGGGGCCTCGGCTGGATCAAAATGCGTGTCACTGTCACTTGTCACTGTCACAGTAGGCTAATACCATTAGAACAGTTACACCAGGGGCGTAGATCATTCAGTAAGAATCAGGGAGGAGGGGGTGGGCTTTATATTTCCCAACAATCACGCTGGTTAAATTACATTATATGATAAGCAGGGCCAGGGCCGGACAGGCCACAGTGGGTACCAGGTGTTTCCCCGGTGGGCCGCCAGGGTGGGGGCTGGTTTTGGGCCCCTAGGGGGGCGTTGTTGTTACTGGGGGCCGGCAATATCGGCCCCAGCAACAAAACCAGCCGTAGCAAACAGCTCGGCCGTACACCCCCTCCCCCGGGGGCGGGCCGAGCAGTTTGCCAGGGCCAGTTTCGGGTCCCAGTCTGGCCCTGAGCAGGGCAGGAGGTGGCTTAAGAAGCAAACGGAAGGGAGACAAGTGCATATTGTAAGGGGTACTTAAAACTCATTTTTGTAAAATAAAATGACCATTTTTTAAGACCTTTAGAACAGAGAAGAGTCCGTGTGTGTTTTGTCTGTATGTGTATGTAAAAATCCTAAGTGAAATCCGAAAAACACATCAACATACCTGACATAAAGCACCTGTACCCAACTATTTACCACAGAATACATTTATTGGGAGGTGTGACACCCCAAGCACCTCCCCTCCCCTGAAACTACGCCCCTGAGCACCACTGCCTTTAGAAAGATGTTTCTGCCCAAAGCACTCTCCTTCTGAGCAAGACAATCGACAAGTAATGAGCTTTTAAAATTCATCTCCAACTCTGCTGGACTTCCCTGCCATCTGCAAATCAGTGAAATGCATTTAAATGAAATGGGCAGTGAAGTCACTAAATACAGTATCTCTGAACAGTTATCATGCACACTGGAAGCGTCAGGCACCTAATTCAATCAGGACATTGGCAAGTGTTCTGAAAGAGTCTGCATTAATTAAAACTAAAATAGGAAACAATGAAAGTGGATCTTGGCATCACTATGCAAATCCTTCCTCACTGAGAGACGGGTGAGTCATCCATTAATGCTGGCTGCATTCAAAGACTGCTCATTTGTTTCGATGTGCAGTACCAAAAGACCAATAGGGTAAGTAGGCCAAGGCAAAATGGTATCTTCTCTGCATACACTTGCGGCATTTCACATTCCGATTGTTACGCAAAATACCGAGATTCCGCCATTCCACCATGTCACCTAATAGGACCTTCATTTTGGTAAAAATCCTACTGCAGGAGCCCGGTATGAACAAAAACGAACCAATCGCTTTACTTGTGCAAATTGAGGGGCATATTACCAAGGGTGGGGTTGCAATTATCGCCGGGTTAGCGGCCTAAGCGGCGATAATTCTATCGCCCTATTAGCAAGCTGTCGCTAACTGATGTTAGCGACAGCTTTTAGGTGATAGCGAGCGGCTTGGGGCCCGCTTTGCATGTCAGCGATATTTATTGCTAATGTCATGCAAAGTGGGCGTACCCAACCTGTTAGCGACTGAAAGCAGTCGCTAACGTCGCTATCGCCTATTAGCAAGGCAGGCGTAGCGATGGAAATATTCCCGCTATCGCCAAAAACCAACGCCTGCTCACACCAGTTCTTAGCCATGTTATCCAATGGGAGGTGGATAACATGGCTAAGAGCATTTTGTCGTTAATGCGTGAATATCGCTGTATTCTCAGCGATATTCACGCATTTCGCCTGATTTTTATCGCTTTTGAGATAAATCTTGCTAATAGCAAGTTATCTCAGCGATAAAAACCGGTGATGCGCGGTGATAAAAATATTGCCGCTATCCCTACTTAGCGATAAATATCGCTATTTGTTGGTAATATGGCCCTGAGTCCTCGTGCCAAAAAAGGATTCGAGGACGAATTTCATGCTAAAAAATAATGCATATGCCAAAACCGGTGTTTCTCATAATTTTGCATAATTTGAGGGGATTTTCGTACACTTTCCTCAAATGAAATTATGCAAATTTTGCCCTAAAAAGAACGTAACGTAAAGTAACATAACACAACATTAGTAAAGTGCACTATGCCGTTGGGAGTCGCTTCAAACAGCTTGATCTGAAACACGATAGCAAGCAGGGACAGCAGGCAGAGGGCTTGCGAAGGTCACACCAAAGCTACCACACTCCAAGGATTCTGCAATACGATAGGTCGGGAGTATGGACATCATGAACAAGCCTGCTATGTCATTTACTGTCATGTGATTAGGAGATGGGCTAATATGATCTGGTTGCCGCAAGGCTGGTTCTAGGATTTTTGGGGCCCTGGGCCGAAAGGGAATGTGCGAGGCTCCTCTAATTTGCATATGTGACATATTCAGGGCTACAGAAGCTGCTTTGCTCAGACTTCTCCTGGGCCACAGCGCCTCCTCTCAGTCACCTACAAGAACCTCTTTTACAGCCCATTCCGGGCTGAAGGTGTGAGAATTGCTTGCGGGCTGAGAGGTAAACCCCTGGGGCGCTAAAGTGCTGACAATGGGAATCCCGCAGTGTCTCTGAATGGTCAACCGGGCAGGAGGCCTAATTGCAGGACAAAACTGCAAAATGCCTCTCCTTGCAACTGGGACACCATCCCTAAGAGGCCCAGGGAGGGAGGATCCCTAAGAGGCCCAGACAGGCCCCCTCCCCTCCCTCTCAGGGGCCCAATTGCAAAGAGAAGCCTTTCTTTCAATTGAGGAGTACAAGAGGGCTGGTGGTGTGTTAAACTGGTGCAGTGCCCCGTGCTGGTGGGCTGAGTGCGCGGCCGCCCACACTGCCCATGCCTTGCGCCGGCCCTGGGTGACCAGACACTGAGCACCCAGACTGGCCAATGTGGGCAATCTTGCGGTTATAAATCAATGGTGCTCCGCAATTGTGCTATAAAACCATTCAAGTGGTAGAAATCAGTGGCTTACTCAAAGTTGGGCTCTCAGACCCACCACCAATGACAATATCCTCAAAGTCTGGCAGGGCTCTGGAGGTGCTCCCCCGAGGTGGAAGGCGGCGATGAGGAGGCAACCCTCCTGCAGGGCCTGGGGTCTCCATTGCAGGGGTCCCCCCCCCCCACAACGGGTGGCTTTCTGAGGTTTGAGAGCACCTCTCACTCGGAGGGCTCAGTCAGGCATTGAGTGGCTGCACAGTTCCTCCCGGTGTTCATGCAAGTTTGGTGGTTGTGCTAGGAGCACTGTTCGGCAAGTGGAGGTCATAGGGAACCTCCCAATCCACCTACACCAGTCACACTGAAGTATGGAGCATGCGGGCATGTGCAGTCACCCATCTCGGCCAATAAAATCCCTGCTCTCATGCTGTTCATCACAGTAAACAGCATAAGAGCAGTGCAAGCATGGGGGGGAAGCAAACCATCAGAGATTTGTGGAGTTGTCTCTGCTTTCCAGACCCCCCATCGCAATGACTCGGGGAGCCTGAACTACGCATGTCAGGCTGGCCACAAGCAACATACCGGCCAGCCTGACATGCGCAGATACAAAGTCTCAGCTAGTGGTTGCAATAAACCACACCCTGGAAGAGGATAGGACGCTATGCCTGGAAGAAGTGTATGTGGGGATGTAATAGCTCGCAGGTAGCGTGTCAATGCCCCTGCACCCTTATAGAGAAACCGTTGCTGGTAGAAATGCACTACACCAGTGCTTAAAAAAGATACGGTGTAGAGCCTTTACAACGTAATGAAAGAACCACCCTGGAAAAAATAAAAAAACAGCTAGATACATAGTCCTGAAGGTTCATCACTTGGTGGGGGAGCATTGAAACCATCAAGATGATGATTACGCCACTCGTGAATTACCTAATAACTATGCTCCCTCTTACATTGTCTGAGGAGTTTCATAAAAAAAATAGATATTCTCATCTCAAAGTTCCTTTGGCAGGGGAAGAAGGCCAGAATTAGCCTGAAAAAACTCAGGCTGGACAAATCTCTTGGGGTAGTAAATCTGTCCGACTTTAAACTCTACCAAACCGCGTTCTTAGCAAAACAGGGCTCATATTGGTTTGTTCCTCCCATTGGTTATACTCCAGTCTGGCTGGAAATTGAGAAGTCGCTGCCCAACAATTTGGCCCCAGATGCCTTACTTACCTCCAAACCTACAAGTATCAGTTGTTCAAAATCCATATTTAAGAAAACTAAACATGCCCTTTTGAAATTAGATAAAAATCTAGATGCCAGTATAAGGCACTCACACTCAGAATCATTGTGGGACAATCCAAAAATACAATATAGTGGAGCACTATACATTATAACACATGGATAGCTAAGGGTATTTCCTTTCCTCACCAACTTGTAGACCCAGTAGAACCCATCTCCTTTAAAAACATACAGACAAAATTTAATCTAGATCTTAGAGAATTCTACAGCTTCCTAAAAATTAAAGCGGCAATCACGAAAGCTAATCTATCGCCTTCTTCCCCTTCCCTCCCGCTATAACTAGCAAAAATAAATAAGCTAGGACACCAAGTATCTTGGATTTATAAATTACTTTGCCCTAAACAGTCAAACCTTAATAGAAAAGCTCACCTCCTATTAGGAATTGCTATCCTCCTTCCCGATCTCTGAAAAGGTCTGGTCCAGTACATGGACCTCAGTCTCTAGAAATAAGATTTCTCCTGTCCTATCACAAATGACATTTTGGCTCTTACACAAAGCATATTGGACACTACCTCGCCTTCATTTACACAAGATAAGAGAGGACTACAAGTGTTGGAACTGTAAAGAGGATATAGGAGACTTAGCACACCTGCTTTTCTACTGCCGCTGCGTTAAACTTTTTTGGGGCAGTATCTTTGATTTTATGGCTAATCTCCCTTCATGCTCCCTTAAACGAGAATTCCCCACATTGGTTTTTGCTTCCCTCACTGTGGAAAATCTGAATGACAATAATGGGGCCCTTTTAGACCTTCTCTTTATAGCAGCAGTTACAGTTATATTAAAAAATTGGAAGCATACGAATAAAGCTATGTTTAAATGCTGGTTAAATTGGGTAACTCACCTCCGAGGGACTGGCACAATTGCCCTCCAAGACTCACCTTGGAACCTCCCCCCCCCCCTCGGACATATGTGGGATAGTCTTGACATAAACTTTGAATCACACAAGCCGCCATGAAATGTATTCATATAATGATGTAAATCTTCAGCCTGCTCAAGCTTGATTTGTACCGGTTCTCGGACGAATGTCTCCTCTGAGTAACCACCTGTACTTTGTCACCGCAGTATACAAATAGATGCTAATTTTCGGTATTTGGTCTATGCTCTTTTCGTTTTATCTCCTTTTTCTTGATTTAGCACACTTTGTAGTACTGTATTGTATTTATTTCCTTTGTGTGATGCTGTATTCCTATGTTCAAGAAAGCAACCAATAAAAAAACTTTTGAACAAAAAATAAAATAGAATACGGTGTAGTCACCGGTGATAGCACCATTAGATGCACTTATGACAGGAGAAGGACCAGTTTGAATGGATGTATGACATTACAACGCATGCTTTTACCACGCATGTCTTTACAACGCGGTTTTTACAACGCAAACCTTTACAACGCATAGCGCTTTGGGGTGCTGGATAGTGAATTGTTTAATTTACTATTCCAACTCCAGTCCCCGAGGACACTAGGGAAGGTGTTGGATAGTAAATTAAACTTATTCCCTATCCTAGAGCGCCCCCCAGCGCAATGCGTTGTAATGGTTTGCGTTGTAAAAGTTGCGTCGTAAAGGCACTGCGTGGTAAAAGTTGCGTTGTAAAGGATGTTTCCCGTTTGAATGGGCAGTGGGTCTTTCCTCCACCCCGGTGTACTAGAGCCCCTCCTCCAGCTGAGGGAGGGGGTAGAGGAGAAATGCTTTAAAGATCCTTCAATACTCAGGTCTCAGCTCAGGGGCTCCTGGTCCACAGAGCCGCCTCTCAGCTTTCACTGCTTCCTGTTTGAAGTGTAGAGTGATTACATTAGCCCTAATGCACAGGGATTGGATTTCCACACAGACCTGCTGGAGGGGGGAAGGGGAAGGGGAAGGGGGAGGAGATGGTGGGAGACAGGAAGATTCTACAGTTTAGCGAGAGCACAGAGTGCCAGCAGGAGTGTGAGTGCGCCAGGAGGAGGGCGACAAGTGAACGCGTCAAGGCGTGGGCGGCTCCCCAGCTGTAGAAGGGAGAATCCTGCCAAGGCACAGCTTGTGTTGACTCTGGTTTGTTTCCTTCAGTCTGGCAGAGCAACCCACGCATTCCGCAGCCAAGATCCTCCCTTGGCATCAGATACAATGAAATGCAGTATGTACTCCCATAGAGACATCATCGTTCTCACGTTACACAAGGGAGAAACAAAAACAGCCTTTCATTTGTAGCTTGCTGGGGGCGGTATGCAACTTACTGAGGTCAATCGATTGATTGATTGAATAATATTGACATGCGCGTATATGGACTCCACAATATCGAATACCGATATATCATCATGGTAAGCCTGTACAGAGAAGTGTAGATGTACTGTTCCAACTCCATATTGCTTCACCTTGATATGTTGGTCCTTGATGATGCAGAACTGATGTATGCACAGTTCGATGTCAAAACTTTGATATTATGGTAGAACACAACCACGGGGTTGCAAAAATCATTTATCATAGTCGGATATGGGTTGGCCAGAAGGCAAACTAGGAGATTTCCATTGGATTCAAGCTAGCCTGGCTGATATGGGGTGATACCCCGCAACCAGTCCCAAGATACTTGTTTCGGGTCCAGGGAGGACCTGCCTTGGAAGTTCAGACTTGACTGATCCCATGGGGAGCAGGTTCAAAACTGATTTGCATATGCCTAGGTTCAAACTGGAAAGGCACGATGAGCAAAAAACACTTTTTATTTAGGCTCAGATCTATGTACTGGGGTGAATGTGTTGACAATGTTCAGCATTCTGTCCATCAACTTTTTGTGTCGCTATAGATTTTCAGTCAGGCCAGTTATCATCCTAAATAACTCAAGTCAAGAGGATGGGGTTAGGCCATACTTGTCTAACAGTAAGATATGAGTAGTTTATAATAGAGTGGAAATCACAGGTCAGGTTGGAGTATATTCCACCCTACTAATAAGTCAGGTGCAATGCCCTCAGATCTACACGCTCTTAGGATCTAAGTCTATTGATGTTGATCTTCAGGCACACCAATCAAGACTGGAAATGTAGAGAGCCAAGTGACCTGTTGAGCTTAGAACTTCCTCCTCAAATATAAGGGGAGCATTGTAAACAGTGCAAAGCGGGTGCCCACTGCAACTTCTTTGTGTAAAGCAAGTAAATTCCGCACATAGAGATATATCAGATGAGAATCGTTCTGTCTGTAGGAAATATTTAAAAGCCATAAGCATTCTTGCCAAATTACATGGTGACACTCGGTTTCATGCCTCAACATTCAGCCGCACGATGAAGAGGCAAAAGGCACGGTGAGCTGATGGGCACTGTACACATATTTATACCAGATGATAATCTGATACAACAACAAATGGGAGGAACTAGTTTGAAAAGTCTTAAGCGAGGAGGCCGTGGTTACAGCACTTAAATGGGGACTGTCGCAAATGTGGTCATAGGCATATCACGTGGTGTTGACAGGGCTGTTGGAGCAGAGGAGTGTCGCCCCACTTAACCCCCCCCCCCCCCCAAGCTCCCAAGCTCTAGAGATGAAAAATAAAGTGGTAGTTCATGCTGATGTCTGGCTCAGGACGGGGGCAATTGACAGCAGCAGGGAGGAGGGAGGGCTGCCTAATGCACTGTTTAAAGTGCGCATGTCTTTTTGGGCAGCCATGCGACGGCCAGCCACACATGCTCACTTTAAACCTCTCCACCCAGCTGTCTTAAGAAAACTTTGTTGAGAGTCAGTGCAGGTCTCAAGGGCACGGTGGAGGGCCAAGTGAGGCCGCTCCCACAAACCCTGACACTGCTCACATGCTGCATGTGAGCAGCGCCAGGACTGGGCAAGGGAGTTCCAGCATCCAATTTTAGTTCCAGGATGAAGAAGAATCTAATGCGAGGACGTCGTGGTAGGTAAGTTATATATTTTTCATATAATATTTTTCACACTCACGTGCCCCCGCTCCCCCTCCCTGTAGATGCCAGCCGCCTCTGCTTCTGAGACGTTGAGCTCTTAATTCAAAGTCCAAGCACTCCCAACCAATTTCTCCAATGTGAAACCTACTCATGTAAGAAATTCTGTAGGTCATTTTTGCGATGAAACAGCTCCACAGCAAATTCACATCTTCAGTGCACATCTTGTCTCTTCAGGAAGAAGCGGTGGTTCCTTCGCAGGGGCGCAGGGTTTCTGACCCCCTACTGCTGTGAGCCACTGCCTCCCGGACTCATTATTTTTACAATTTAAATAACCCTGCACCTCCATTCATTTTTCTTCCTTATCGTGCGGGGCTACGGAGCTCTTATAAAAGTCGTAGGTGGGTGGGATGAGCAGCTGAGACAGTTAACAGAGCTGTGCATGTCAGATTGGTATTTTTGCTGTGGCCAACCTGACATGCGCAGTTCAGGTTTCCACAATGAAGGCTACTGTGGAGCTGGGTGAGCAAAGTCACAGCCCCATCGGTCTTCTATGGAACGTTGTTTGTATACCCCAGTCAATCAAATCACTGCTGTTATGCTGTTTAGTATTATACTCCCTACTTTGGACAATGGCGCAGTGTCAAAAATCCATAAGACCGTGGGCATGCTCTGAGAAAGTAACCACTGGACCCATTGAGGAGACTACGCCATTGAATTTGCATTTGGCAGTTAAAAGCAACTTTACCGGCAACGTCAACGTCGGAGGACAAAGAGCCAGCGTCCTTTGGCGCCTGAGTGCGGGACGCCGCTGCAAGCCCACAGCACCACACAAGTATGTGAGAAGCAGGAGAAGCGATCTCCATGATATGTCATCGTATTTCCGATTGTTTTGAAAGAGTATACCAGTGTTAAATTCAGACCCTCTGGCGCATATCAAACCGTGTCTCTTGGTCCTGATGAGAACCCTGAAAGTTTGGTGGTTCGAAACGCGTAGACCCTTTTTTGTTTTACCAGACATAGGTGCTTAGCCTTATTTACAAGGCAGCGTAAAGCCACTTAACGTGGCTTAACGCTGCCTTGTAAATAAGGACCCCTTTCAGGCTATGGTTAGCGTGAAATGGGTGGGCAGTGGATGTGGCGGTGGGCAATTCACCGCAACAGCCATTGATTTTGACGCTGCCCCCTATGTACAAGGGCAGCGTACATTGGAGGCAGCGCCAAAATTGAGAGCAGGGAAAACCTGGTCTTAAGTTGGCTAAATGAGGAGAAATGCAGTATTTCTCGTCGTTGTTGTTTTTTCCATGTGCGCTGCCATGTGTAGCACAAATAAAAAAAACAAAATGCCATGGATTGTTTGTGTACAGGAAGGTCCCTCTTCCTGTACATAAACAATCTTTAAAAAAAAAAAGCCATTTTGTGACTTTCATGTGTGCTGCATGAAGCAACCGACATGAAAGTGACAAAATGGCATTTCCGGATTGTTTGTGTGCAGGAAGGGACACCTCCCTATACATAAACAATCCTTCCCTGCACACAGACATCCTTGCACTATGGCGCAATTGTGCCTGCGTTGGCGCTGCACTGCTAAGTGTCTTACCAGACGGTAAGCCACGATAGCTAATGCCTCACTCTGCCACTTCTGTTCTACATATCTTCCTTGGAGTCTTGCTGAAGGCGATTTTAAAGTCACCCAAGGCACTGTGCCCAAAATGTAGCAACTACTGATCCGCACTGGACGAAAGAAGGCATATTTTAATACAGTAAAAAGTAAACATAAACTCCGCTGGTACCTAGAGTGCATTTTATTGAGGTGAAAGAGTATGACATGGCAGCTACGAGACTTACACAGTCCAATTTCTTCTACAGTACTGTATGAGCAAAAGTATTCACATTTTTGCCTCGCCACATTCAAAGTCAGCAGCTACCACTGCAAGAAGCCCCATTTCAGCATAACAGACCCCAGTTTCTCAGCAGGGCTGGACTGGGAACCAAAACCGGCCCTGGCAAAGTGCTCGGCCGGCCCCCAGGGGGGTTGGGGATGCGGCCGAGCTGTTTGCCAAAGTCGGTTTCGGTCGATTTTGTTACAGGGCCGATTTTGCAGCTATGCTGCAAAAATGTCCCTGTAACACAAACGAACCTCACAAGGGCCCCAAACCGGCCCCCACCCTTGCGGCCCACCGGGGAAACGCCCGGTGCCCGCTACGGCCAGTCCGGCCCTGTTTCTCAGTGTCCCCGCTCGCGGACTAATAACATATTATGATAGATCGTCCAGTTTTCAGACTAACAGCGGCCAGTAGATTATTATTGATATTCCGCTTCTTGATTAATAGCGATCCGTAGGTCTTTCTTTCACCGCCATTTTGGATTAATGGCGTGCCATGTTTTCTTTATCGAGGCCCATGTTTCTAGATTAGCGAGGCCCGTGGGTCATTAGATCGCTGGGAATTCGCACAGCTGCATATGTTGTTATTGACGTCCTAGTTTTCAGATTAATACAGCGCCATCGCTTATCATTAAGCCCCGTCTTCCTAAGGGATTATTCGGCTATAGGCCATTACTCTGCCTGCTTTCAGGGTGATAACAACCCATGTGTTTTAGTGGTCTACCGCTACACAGTGTGGGGAGAGTCATGGATCCCTCAACATTGGCAGCACACAGAATATTACACGCTGCAGGTCCACATATACTATATATGATTCATGCCATTCTGCTATTGCCTGTGTATTTGCTTAAAAACATTATTTAAATAAAATGAGGATGGTAGGGGAAAATACTGGTGCAATGAGGTAAAAACACATTAGGAGAGGTGCAGCCCTTGTAAAGTCAATTTAAAATGCAAACTGAGACAGTGAGAAGTTATTTTCATGTCCGTTTTGCTGCACAGTGGTAGTCATATGTAATTGGACCTTTGCACTGTAGTAATGCATTTACAGACGGGTGGGTATTGTTACAATTGCTCTGAGCAATGTCTGTTATTAGGCCTAATTTATTTTCATTGAGAGGGCCTGTCTATATATGTAATTATCACTCTGTAAGCACCCAGTTGATATTAAGTGCACAACGTTTGGTAAAAGCAAGCATGCCCAGTATTTCTTTTGTTTCCATTATCCTGTACTATTTGCACATAACAGACAGTGCCTATTTCCTGCAAAGCATTCTGTATGACCTGAATGTCATTGTAGCCTCTCAGCATGGCTGCTGTGCTTGTAGGGATGGGCAGTACAAGCACTTCTCAACAGAACTGCTGTACTTTATGGGCACAGTATTTCTCAATGAAGATAAACAAGTACTGGGCAGTGCCAGAGAGCCTCTGCGCTTTGTAACAACAGTACAAGCACTTCTCAGATGCCTTCCTCTCTATTATTACGTAGCATTGGCCTTTGAAATCTGCTCAGCTCCATCTTTAGATGGCAGTTCAAGCCTTTTTCATTGGTGCTGTTCTGTTTTTAAGTGGGACAGACCTAGCACTTGTGTGCCCCAGGGCTCGTCTCTCTCCCCCCTCCTTTTCAACCTCCATATACACCCCCTTATTGCTGCTCTGCAGGAAATGGAGGTCACGGTGTATAATTACGCCGATGACCTTCAGCTCATTTTTAACCTTTCCTCCTCTCCTGATTCTATTCTCGAGTTCCGTTCCACCCTGACATTCATCTACGACTGGATGAACCTTAATCAATTAAAACTGAACCCTGATAAGACGGAGTTGGTCCTGATCGGTGGCCCTTCTAACCCTTGGACTCCTGCCTTCTGGCCCCCTGCCCTTGGCTCCCCCCTTTACCCTCCGCCTCTGTGAAAACCCTGGGCATTAAAGTCAGTCAAGACCTCTCTATGCGTCCCCAGATCAGCTCAGTAGTCTCATCTTGCTTCCTGACCCTCAGAATCATCCACAAAATTTCCCGTCTCTTCTCTGCTGAAGGCCTCAAACTTATCATCTTGGCCATGATTTTATCTCGCCTGGACTATGGTAACGGCCTGTATGTTGGTATTCCCGCATATGAGCGCAGTCGCTTGCAGCTTATCCAAAACCAGGCAGCCCGCCTCATTTACAGACTTCTGAAATTCCATCACATCTCTCCCCTGCTAAAGGCCCTTCACTGGCTTCCCATCTTGGAACGCTCCCTATTCAAGATGGGCTGCCTGATCTTTTTGTCATTGGCCGGTACGGCTCCTGACTTAATTAGATCAAAGATCAGGGCCAATGTCCCTAGCAGAAGCCTTCGCTCCTCTACCCAGCTCCTCCTTAGCGTACCTCACTACCGCAGGAAAAAACTTGGCGGTTCTAGCTTTTCTACCCTTGCCCCCCTTTTCTGGAACACACTTCCCTTCACCATTAGATCCATTTCCATCTACATGGACTTTCGTAAAGCTCTCAAAACCCACCTCTTCACTCTAGCTTACCCACTGTAGTTCCTCCCCTGCTACCCTCAGGTTAGTTTTTCTGCAGCGCCAAGAAACCGTTTGGTAGTAGAGTGCTTTACAAAACCCTTCAACTTCAACTTCAACTTGTCGTCAGTGCTGCTATACGTTTGGTGGACAGTATCGATTGTCAGACATTCTTCTATACCTTGAGCTGCACAGTGCCAGGACCTCTCAGCAGCTCTGTTGTACTTTACATGAGGAATGTCAGTGCCACACTATTAGCTGACCAGTAACAGATCCTTTCTGCAGAAGTGCCTCCTTAAGGCTGGAAAGGGCTGGCATCTCTCTGCAGGAGCCCCATACCATGACCGTGGCACTTACAGCACTTCTTGCATGACTGCCAGGGTTTAAAAGGAAGAGCACTGGCACGTGTCTGCAGGAAACAGACATTTAGTGAAGCAGGAATTGCAAATGATCCAACAAACATAAGGGCATTCTTTTGAGTATTATGTGTCTACTTCTCAGAAGCATGACCGCAGAAGAAATGGGGTGATGACAACCCCCTTTTAAAAACCAAACTCCCTTTCTTGAAACTTGAAAATCCTTACACAGAACATAAATATATAGAAACTGGAAACCGGCTCCAACTCTCTGATTTCATATTCACTTCAAATCCTTCATCAATGCCATTAACAGCCCTCAAGACCAACGCTTAATTTGTAAATAAGCAAGCACCCAAGGTATTGCCTAGGAGGCCGTTGCAGCTTGCACGACCGACTGCAACTACCATCACTGCCACATACCACTATAAACACTTCCTATTATACATCAAACTCTTATTTATGTGACAGTTTGGACAATTCCAGGCGACCCAAAGCACTAAGAATGGCCTGGATGAACCAGAATTATTTTGTACATGTGTATGTCATTATTAAACTGAGTGAGTGAAAACTCTCACAAAAAAAAGGAATTACAGGATATTTGGATTGATGCAACCAACAGTATACCTGTATGATGCTTACAGTAGGAACTACAGGGATACGTGGAGAACAGATAAATATAAAGAGATGTCTGGTCCAAAAAGCTATTTGTGTGTCGTGTTGAGACTAAAAATCAGAGGGACCATATAGCCACATTAGGAAATGACACTGGGTTGAAAAATTCCCATCAGCCCACCCTTGTGGCGGAATATCATCATGTGGGATGCGAATGGTAAATCCTAATCTCGCCCAACGCACCTGGTGATGATGCTGAGATGGATTATCGAAATATTTTTCTAACCACAGTGTATTTCAGATGGTGTCAATGGTGTGCAGTGCTAGTGAAAATAACGTGAGAGTAAAGTGGAGATAAAATTGGCTCCTAGGACAAAAATTATGTTTCATAGGTATTGTCCTAGTGTCAAAGTTTAAAACAACGCCTGATAGTTTGAGATTATAACTATGCAGTGGCGCAGTGCAGTGGGATCTTCTTTGTGTCTCTGTTGATTTTACCTGGAGAGTGAGTTGGACGGCCGAGTGGTCTGACAGGTAAGCTGGGAGATGAGCTAGGTTTTTTACGCTTCCTGAGAGATCTCGATCAATGAGGAAATAGTCGATTCTCGACCTGTGTCCCAATTTTTTATTATGTAGCGTGAAGGGTTGATTTTTTTTCTCCTTTATCTCTCCATATATTGATCAGCTCTAGATCTCTTTTGTAAAAACGAATCCACTCTCTCATTTTTGGCAAATTTGCCTGTCTCCCTGGTGGGGACCTATCTAAGCTGGGGTCCATTACTAGGTTGAAATCACCTCCCAGTATTATTGGGGAGGTAGCTAGTAGTAGTTGAGAGTAGAGTTTCCGTAGAGGATCTGGATCATCTAAATTAGGGCCATAATATCCTGCAATCGTGAACGGATTGTTTCCAATCTTTACTCTGGCTATCGCCAATCTTCCCTTATTATCTATTCCGCCACAAGGGTGGGCTGATGGGAATTTTTCAACCCAGTGTCATTTCCTAATGTGGCTATATGGTCCCTCTGATTTTTAGTCTCAACACGACACACAAATAGCTTTTTGGACTAGACATCTCTTTATATTTATCTATTATATGTTGGGTTCTGAGATGTCGTGGTCGTTAAACAACCCTTGCTTGACCCCTCTCACTCTTTCTCTTAATACGTGGAGAACACCCATATTAAATAGGGAGGACTACCCACTGCTCCTGGTAACTACTCAGGGCGTGAGGCAACCCCAGGGCTCGATCCTGGTTGTCATGAGCAGTCCCTCACTTAGTTCTGCAGTAGTAGCATCTAGGTCCTGAAGAAAGCCATGATCAATTTGTGATCAAGATTGGCTGAAACATGTAGACCTTTTCAGCATTTTTCACCAGTGCACTCGTACATTTATTCAGACTGTGCTCTTACTGCTTTTAACCCTTGACCTCACGGTATACCTAATAAATTCATTTTTCTCCTGGTAGTCAATTTTAACTCACTTATTTCATACACTGCTCTACGCACTCTCACCACACTGTTTCATGCTTCATCGATCTTGGAGAAGTGTGGCTCAATGGTTAGAGCAGCAGACCCTGATGCAGAGGTCTGGCCCGGGACCAGGGTTCAATTCCCGTCTCGGCGGGTCTTGGGCTCAATTTCCTCGGACCTGATAATTCTCGCCTCGGTGCCTATTCTAATCATGGGTCCCACTCTGCAACTCTGGGCAATAGCTGGCTTAATCTCCACAACGGCCCCAAAAGCGCTGGGATGCCTGGCTGTACCTGGGTGGTGCCCAGGAGTGGACATTTCCCAGGGAAGCCAGGAAGGGTTCCTAAGTGGTATACGGACAGCGCCGGGACACCTCCGGTGGAGGTAGCTGTGCGCTTTACAAATTCCGACATTTATTTATTTTTATTTTAGGAGATCTAGCCCCCCCGGATAATACAAAAACATCCGCGAGCTCCTCCTTTACGCTAGCAAGGAGTTGTCGCTCCTTGACTGCACAGGTTACAGCCAAGAGGAGCTGAAAATTATGAAGCATGCCACCTTGGTGGGTGATGGGATTCCGTCCTCTTGAATAGAAATTCCCCAATTTATGTTATCCTGTTGAGTTGCGCTGGTTACTTGTCTGTGAATATATATTTTTTCTAAGGACCCGCGGATTCTATGTTGTTGATAGAATTGTAAGGTAGCCTCATCCATAGTGCGTGAAGTAAACCCCATTAGAAAAGGTATGTTTTCATTAATTTTATGCGCTTGGTTCAGGGCGACACTCCACACATTACTGCCCGGGTTTTAAAAATGAAACTGTGATGAATTATCAGCAGGTTGATATCATCGCCTGATAGGCTTCCTGCTGGCATAAAATCATCAACTGTTCACTGTCACCAAACCAGAGGAGCTGCAGGCTCCCCAGAGAGGAATCAACAGTAGAGCGGCACAGGACATGCTTTTCATCAACCTTTGCTCTAGCCTAACAATGGTGTGCCCAAGAAAATGTGCTTGATGAAACATCTCATGGTTTACAATGCACATTCTACGTCACTGGGGATGGGCTCAGATTCCCTATTCTCTTCCCTGCGCAAACACTCACCTGGTACATCGAGCCACAGGACGCTGCGAAGAAATCCATTTCTGGTGGTATGGGCACAGCCCTAGAGTATATTCTTTCATGATATATCATGCTGCATATTGTGTCTCTTGACATGTTATATGACATGCTATGTTTAATTATAATATAAACTCAGTCATCGTCCGGGAGAAGGAAGGAGCTCCCTGACAGATAACACGGGAGTGGAGAGGATGTGGTGCAGCGGCCAGAGCTGAGGATTCGAGAGCTGGGGATCCCGGTTCAAGTCTCGGTGGCACTGCACAACATCCTGTGTTTTTATGCAAATCGCTTAATCTCTCTGGGTGATCAATTCTAATATAAATATGCCGCACGAGTAAAAGGCAAAACTTTATGAAAATATAGTTCCACCAAAGCGGATGTTAACAGTATTTCATTGGCATTGGTAAATGCAGGAAAATATTCCACAGTCAATATAAATGGAGGAAAGGTAAGTGGCATACACAGGAGCCAATGAGAAGCCTGGAAAGAGAGGAGGTGGGATATAAGTCCCTTTTAAGTTTATATTAAAAACAATAGTTTTCTCAAGCACAGCGCAAGCACTGTGCAGGTGAAACCAAAAAATGGGGTAATCAGAGAAGGCCTAGTATTTCATATGGCTACCACTGCTATGCTCGCAGATATGGTTTTGAATGAGTAAATGGATGCCAGAAAGGCAAGAGTGGTAATTGGTGACACGAGCAATGCCATGAACTTCTCTAAAGACAATGATACTGCTTACTTCTGTACACATGCACCCCATCAACCATGAAGGAAAGTCAAGAGCGATCAAGGCTGGCAATCTGAGCAGGAGCTACACCATCTTTAGAAGGCCCAGATTCCACCTACTTCTGCTAGGCCAAAGGAAGACAACATTTTGAGCCAGGGTTTATGCTTCAAGTCACAGTCAAGCCTTCAAAGGTGGACAAGCACTAATCGGGTGAGTCCTAGCCTGTCATGGCTCAAACTCAAGCCAGACTAGCAACCTGGATATACGGGGGAAAGATTAAAAGCTTGGTAGTTTGCTGCCCTGACAACACCTAAGCAAATAAGCCTACCTCATGGTGCTCTTCTGTCCTCATGCCTCCATGTGAGTCCAGTACCATTCTTAGATCCAGGAGAGCCTTGTTCTTTCTAGTATACATAGGGAGGCATCATCCTGACCTTCTAGAATTTCCTTCCGGTCAGCTTCTGCTTTCATTGAATGATATTTCAAGGTACAAAGGAGACAATGTGACAAGAGGAGACTTACCCTGCCTCCATTGTTTTAGCTAGGACAGCAGCATGGCACAGATCTGAAAGTCCTAATGTGTTCAATGTCAGACCTTTTCTTCTCTGACATATTGTATCTTTAAGTATTTGTTCGAAACTGTCCTATGTAAGGCGCTCTGCCCAAGTGTCCAAGCTATATAAAACTGCTATAAATGTATCCCATATACAAAAGGATGATTTGATGGACATTTGGCGCAACAAGACTTATCCTGCTATGGTTGTACGGCATTACAACGCGGGCTTTTACCCCGCATGCCATTTCAACCCAGTTTTTACAACGCAAGTCGTTACAACGACTTGCGTTGGGGGGCGCTGGATAGTGGAATAGTTTAATTTTCTATTCCAACTCCAGACCACGTTGACAGTAGGGAAGGTGCTGGATAGACAATTAAACTATTCCCTATCCTACAGCGCCCTCCAGCGCAAGTCGTTGTAACGACTTGCGTTGTAATAGCAGTGCGGGGTAATGCCCGCGTTGTTATGGATGTTTCCCTCCCGCTACAGTATAATAAAAATGTGATATGATCTTTTTATGCGGTGCTTAAAGAGGAGGAAGTGAATCACCCTACTTCCTCAAACCTGATTTAAAAAATCAGACAATGAACATACACAGCTCTAGCACACGCAAACCTGGTTCAATCATATACATTTCAGTCCAGTAATAGAAAATACAACAGGTATTTTCTTTTTGTTCCTCTTCAATCTCTTTTATTGTTTTGGGTTTATTAGCCTCTTCTTTTATTTCAGCCAAACAATCTCCACAACCTTAAAATCCAAGTGTCATCTACCAATAAATTGATGTACAAGCCAACTAGCATTCCCAGCAGTACAATCTCTCTTCCCAAATTATTGTGTGTAAAATCCCTGGATGCCTGTATCTTCATAATGTCATAATCCAAAAGTGTAGTCAATCATCCATAGAGCAAGCGTGAGTACGCGACAGGTATCCTGAAAGGACTACTTTCCGATGATTATGGGCATATTTTGAGTTAATTGTATGGGACACGATTTTCACGCCAATAGTCACGCTGCTGGGTTGGAATTAGAACAGATGAGCAGGTTATTTGCACTGCTTTAGCACCAATTATGCAGCCCTGAAGAAGTCATGAGGGATTTCCCTCGCTGACGAAACACGTGTTGGCTGGCAGTAGAAACAAAAGAAAAGGCTAATAAACTGAAACAATAAAAGAGATTAAAGAGGAACAAAAAGAAAATAACTGTTGTGTTTTTGATTACTGGACTGTAATTGATATCATTGAAGCACGACTGCGTGTGCTCGAGCTGTGTATGCTATAAATGTATTTATACTATACTCATTTTCAACACTAATCCTTTATGGGTCCCGGAGTGGCGTGCTACTTGCCAAAAAAGCGCTTCAATACCCATCAGGGGTAATAAGTGCTATATGAATGCAAATCTTTCTTCCCCTTTTATCCCTCCGCTATCCTTCTCACTACAAGTAACAGACTAATATCCACCACTGAAATTACCTCATATTTCACCATAATAATTCACCACTAATCCTTTATAGGCTTCCTGAATAGCGTGCGTCAACAAGCGAGCGACAAATAAATACAAACCTTTGTCCTCCTCTATCCTTCTGCTATCATTCCAAATCCAAATAACTGACTAACCTATCCACCACTTAAAATGTACTTGCATCTTTCACTATACTAATTCAACACTAATCCTCTATGGGTCCCGGTGTAGCGTGTTACTCGCCGAAAAAGAGATTTGACGCATCGTCAGGGGTAGTAAGCGCTATATAAATGCAATTACAATACAATACAATATTTAAATAGGAATGGAGCCCCTGTTAGGCAGTGTGAGAATAAGCATAGCTCTGCTGCTGCAGAGAAAACCTCAGCCCCTGCAGACTGTGTAGCCTATTTGCATTCTCTCGGTGTCCCACCATCCTAATGAAAGGCACCAAGACACTGCAGTGATACTCTCTCTTCACTGAACCCATTAATAATGGCTCTTTTTAGCAGACAACAACTGCCAGAACGTTGTTCTGGTGCCTTTCAGTGCGACTGGGTCTGGTGGCTCAGTGGGCTAATGAATCCATTGAAGGGATTTGTTTGAACTTAGGGTCCGAATCCTAGTAGGCCCACTCAGCATTTCATCCATATGAGGTGATAAAAATAGGTAACAATAAGCGTCTGTTTTTTCAGCACTGATACCCCGCTGAATGAACACGCATCTCTACAAATAGATGTTATGCCTGCCAGGGCTGGTGCATCCATAAGGAGAAGGCAGCAAAGAGCACCATAATGCAGGATCCACCTCCAAGTATGGTGAGAGCTTTAGGGCTAGATGTAGGTAATTTTTCTGTAAACAATACCGAATCGTTAGGATTCAGTAGTTACCGAGTCGGTAATTACCGATTCGGTATTTGCCATTCATTCCTATGGGCCTGGAGGCCCATAGGAATGAATGTCAATTACCGAATCGGTAAATACCGATTCGGTAAAATTGGGAAATACTCAAGGGTGGCAGGGTGGCACTTTGACACCCTGCTGCACCCCTGACTAGTGCTTGTGTGCACATGTGGCACACATACATGTATGTATGTCACATGGCACAGGTGTAAATGCACATATTTGCATTTACATAGGAATTCCTTATTTACCACCAACTAATAGTTGGTGGTAAATAACGAATCCTTAAAGCCCAGAAGCACTGTTGAAAGTGCTTCCTACATCTCATTTACCGATTCGGTATTCGGTAAATGATGGTTCGGTAAATACCCAATCGGTAAATACCGATTTGTTATATTTACCAAATCGGTAAAAAAGCCTCCTACATCTCAAAAGTCTATTACCGGTCGGTAACGGCCGATTTCGGCCGTTACAGACCGGTATTAGCCTACCTACATCTAGCCCATGGTCTTTCTGAAAAGGGGGCTGAAAAGGAACCTCTGGCAAAGAATGATGTTTGCCTGTGGCTCCAATACAACTTGGTTTGTTCTTGATACTAGCACTGGCGTGGACAGTTGGGGAGCGATGAGCACACATGCGAAAGAGGGTGAGAGCATGAGGAATGAGGTAGTAGGGGAGTTTACATAGGAGTCAGCATGTGAGGGAAGGGGATCTAAGCCAATATAGAAGAAAATCGAAAGATGTCTTCGTTGCAATGCACCATCTATACTGGTCATAGGAAACGAATGCGCCCCTCCTAACTTCCTCCAAAAGCCGATGACTGAATAAACGTGCAGTCAGCCAGGGGGAGCTTGCACAACTTGATTATATAATGATCATTATAGGGATTATATTTTTTTAATGACGAATATATTATCAAATTACAGAATCCTTCATGATGGCAAAAATTAAAAGCAAGCCTGCGGCTAAGAATAATTATTGCGTAATTGCCAAAAAGTGATACATAATAATAGTTTGACCATTAAATATGTATGCCATAAATAACATATCATCATAGGACATAGATGAAGATCAGTAGAGTTTCTGTGGAGAAATCAGCTTCATGTAAAAATATACTGCACTGTATTGTCATGTCCTTAGTGTTGTTTAACCGCTATCGCGCTACTGCGTTTTCCCGCTGTGCGCTGATTTTTAAAAATCGCGCTGTTTATGACGAAGCCAGCTCGTCATCCGCGTAGCGCAGGTAACGCCCATGACGAGCTGGCTTTGTCATTAGCATCGAAGGGGTTAACTGAACCAAGTAACAATCCAGCCATTTGTCTCTGGACTAATTCTAATATATTACAGCTGTTAGTGACTTCTACATGCATCATTTAGCAGCTTAGGCAAGTGTAGTCATTGTGCAAATGGATATCATTAAAAAAAAAACTAGAACCTGATTTAGAGTTTGGCGGATTCAGGACAGTAGGTAAAGAGCTGCCGATATCACCAATCTTTTTTAGATTGCATTGACAACAATTCCCCTAAACAAGAAGCTTATTGTCTATGAAGTTGGCAGAACTATAGACATTTATGTGTAGGTGAAGCAGGACTCCTGAGACTGTATTACAGAAAGTGCCGCGAGGTTGCAACAAGCATTTGTGACTACTTTACCCACCCCCTGGTCACTTTGGTATTTCAGAAGGGGCTGCAGAGGCTTTGCAGCCTCTTCTGTAATGCAGCTAAGCCTTTTGTGATGCAGCTACACAGAACAAAACACAGAATACACTATAACTTGCACCCCGCCATTCACTGCTTATGAAAGAGGTTTCGATGATGTGATCAATAATGTCATTTGAGATGTCATCAGTGATGTCATAACTGATGTCATAGAACATGTAATGAATGATGTACTATGTGAGGTCATAAGCAGGGAATGGCAGAGGCGCAAGTTATATTTAGTTCTGCTAACTATAGCTGGTGAATTTCTGTGGTTGTTTGAGTTCAAAATGTTGATGTTGTCACATGACATGTTCACATAACTATAACGTCACTTTAACCTTTATTTGTTCAGTGAATTATTCAATAACAAAAAAAAGCTGATCTTTTGATCACACTTAACTATGCTGTTACTTTAACCTTTGGTTTTGTCTAGTGAATACTCTACACTACAGCTGCATAAAGGTCAATGAGGTAATGTCTCCAGTGACCTATGTACACATAATTGTGGCAATGTGATTGTTTCTTGAGTGTCTTCACACAAAAATTAGTGACAAAATGAATCCTCCTATAGAGAGGACAAGAAGACTACAGACAAAGAGTTGAATCTCCACCAAACAAGGGTACTTCATCTTAATTATGTGAAGTAAGTGATTTTTTTGTTTGATAGAGATGCCCACATGTTCTGCTGCTTTAAGAAAGAATGGACCATCAAATTTGGCAAGAAAGACTCTTGGGTCTCTATGGTAAGTTGAGCTGTCCATGAGCCTGGAAAAAGGTGGGGGGCACTGTTGCATACTACTAACGTGGAAGGAGCGGTCCAAACGGGTGGAGTTTGTAGGTGATTTTCCTCATTTGCATACTCAGCAGTCATTAAAATGGAGAGCCACAGACTCTGCTTTCAGACCAGATGACGACAAGAAGGAACCCACTTGTCTTGGACAGTCAATAAAGGATGGAGGGGGGCGATAATGTTTGGCTCCCAGTTTGATGTTGTAGTAGTGCTTTTACGACTACTTGGTTACTGGCTGCTTTCTGAATGTTGGGATTACTGAAGCTTTTCTCTGGCAAATTACTGGTCTGAGCGAGCTGCATGTTGGATGAGGATGAAGACGAAGTGCTTGTAGTGGAATCCAGTATTTGGAACCCTGGAGAGATGAAAAAGTCTGGGATTTTTATCTTCCTGCCTACTGGCTTTCTTATTGGCACTGGGGATAATGCTGTTGGTAGTTCAAAGTTTGTTACCAACAGTGTCTCTTCCATGCTTGGAACTGGGGCTCTCTTGTTGTTCTTCCTTGTGCTAGGGCAGGTTTTCTTCATTGGCTTGATTTCCAAACTTATCCTGCCAGATCACATAGCTGTCCGCAGGCTGTTCCCAGGCCTGGCTGTACCTGACGGGGGCCCCCTACTGGCTGCACAGGCTGTGCAGGGCTCACACTTCGCTCACAAATTGCGGGAGCGAATGCACCACTCGCTGCTGAGAGTGTTCAAACTTTAACACCATCCGCGCTAAGCGTTTTCCCGCTGTGCGCTAAAGATTTGCAAAACCCGCGGTTCATGACCGTCATGAGCGTATGACAGGCGTACCTCATGACGAGCTGAGCTCGTAATGAGCGTCGAAGGGGTTAAATAGCCTTTGTATTGGCTGGCTTGGAGCTTGCTTGTGCCCTCTGTTAGCTCTTTGCCTGCGTATCTGCATGCCTGAATTGAGCCTGGATTGTTCCTGAACTTTGATTGTGATTGCGCCCTCCCACTACACCCCGCCATACAGCTCCTTACACCCTCTCCTACACCACTGCTTTGGCTCCTACCTCAAGCCTCGGGCTCGAAGGGATGGGGAGGAGCGGTCTTTTCTGGGTGGTTTTCTGGGGGGTTCTTAATATTGTGTGGCTGTGGAGCTGTAGGGTCTGTTGGGGCCGAGGGGCTGTGAGGCCGTAGGTCCGGAGAATTTGGCAGGGGTTTTAAAAATGCTCCCATGAGTCAGGAGCAAACACAAGTTTCTCTGCCTGCGCCGGTGCAGGCAAGGAAACTGCTGTGTCCTGGGTGTGTGGAGGTGAGCCAGCCCCAGGGAATGGGGTCCAGTGGGGCCTTTAAAGACTCAGAGAGGAGGCCACGCCGCCCGCTCTCCTTTTTTTAAACGTGACTGCCCAGGGGATGAGGTATCCTGGGCCTTTAAAGGCTCCAGATGGGGGGCCACTCCCTTACCTTAATCAATATTTTGTGCCATGGGCAGTGGGGTCCCCGAGGCTGAAAACGGCTTGGGGAGGAGGTTTGCACGCCTCCTGGCAATATTAATTTCACTGGACCCTGGGGGATGGGGTCCCCAGGGCCAAGTATTGCTCGGGGAGGTAGACCGTATGCGCCTTCCCTATATTAATTAACTTGGGCCCCAGGGGATGGGGTTCCTGGGCCAAATATTGCTCAGGGAAGGTGACTGGGTGCCACCTACCCTTAATTAAACAATGGGGCTCGGGCTGCCATTTTCTTTTTTTTGTATGAATCCCATAAGATCACTGCACAAATTCCCATTTGTTTGCTTATTTTAGCCCCAGGGGTTGTCCCTTTGGGTCCCTCCCCCCCCATGGAGACTAGGGGACAGGGCATCCCTACCCTGCCCCCAGAGTCCTGAAATAACTCCCAGCAACATTTTTCTCATGTTCCTGGCCTCAATCAGAGCACTTGCTCGCACAGTATTCTGACTGCCACGGGAACAAGATAGCCATAGGAGAAAAAATCTCCCTAGGCCAATCCGAATGCTCTCTTTTTAAAATTGGATTTGATGGACTCTTTTGAGAGTCCCTCAGACCCAATCATCCAGATATTCAATTTTTGAACCTTGATCTCTCAAAAACTACTGCATGGATTTGCACCAAATCACAAGAAGCACAATCTGTGGACCAAGATCTTGCTTCCTGTCAAATTTGGTGTAATTGCATAAGAAGGCTATAGAAAATGCATTTGGATTTTGATTTTTGGGACCCCCTTTTTTTCTCACCCCCTGTGTGAAGAATCACCAGAAAACTTTCCATGCACAAACTAGTCAAAATATAGTACCTTCTTGAAAAGTTGTGTGGCACTAGCCAGTTAAATGTATGCCAGCAGAGCTGAAAAGTGCAGGTACTCTCACTTTCAAATCAAAGAAGGGCAGTGGACCAACCTCCCACACCAGTCGCCGCCGACATGACTTGCGGGTGGAGGGATGGAAGGGGGTTCACATGGAGGTTTGCGCGTGGGGGGAATTAAAAAATAACCTTACCTTACAGGATCCCGCGCCACCTCCGCTCCTGGCGGAGTCCCGCATTTTCCTGCTGCTTTCCTGCTCCCCTGCCTCCGGCAGGAACAAGAAGCAGGCAGCCTCCCTCCCCTCCCCTAAGCCAATCACAATGCTGCAATGGCAGCGTTGTAATTGGTGAGGATAGCGCCCAGCCGGGTGCCTGTGGGGAGGCCATTTTCTCTATGTAGGCTGCATGCAGCCTACATAGAGAAAATGTAAAGTGCGCATGACTGGTTTGATTGGTCCCGGAGGGCCGACCAGTCAGGGCACACAGCATTGGGCAAGCCAATCCGCCCCAACCCGCCCACACGACCCGCCACGAACCAGGCATACCGATCTGCTTTCTTGCAGGGCTAGAAGCAGAAACATAAAATGGTATTTAGAATACCATTTTATGTTTCTGCTTCTCGCACTGCGAGAAAGCAGTGAGGCAGCGCTCCTCCGCCCTAATGGAGGAGCCGCCCCTGTCCCACACCCCACCAGCCTCCTTTCTTCAGTTTCACAATAGGCTGAAGGCCTCGCTCTTCCAGTAAGGCCTGTCCAGGAAAACCCCAAAGCCCTACATAGCCTCACGGGTGATTGGGCACAATAAAAATAAACATATTGTAACATAGTTAGTAATGAACACTTCCTGCTTATTTAAAGCCCTGGTCGTGGAACTGTCCTCTTCCTGACTTTGACAAAGTTTAGAGACTTAAGTTGGGAAAATGCTCCCAAAAGGACTGCAGCGTGCCTGTCGCAGACATGGTATGAGTTGCCTCTGGTGGGCTCGCCAGCTCTCTGTGCTGCTGATGTCGCTCGCTCTGCCTTCTGTTTACAGCTGGTGGTATCGTCGGACCTCACTCCGGTGTGATGCGATGGCGACCTGCAGGCCGCCTGACTCCATCGGTGCCCGCAGCTCTCTGCCAGCCTCTCCCGTCTGCTGCACACGCTCAATTATGTTAACAAGGCCCAGGTGTTTATGTGACTGAAAACCCAGTATGGCTCAAGGTGCTTTTTAATTACTCCCATTTTGAATGATAGGACGAATAAGCGTTTATTTACAAATTAAAACTGGCTTGATTTTGTAACACCTTGAGGGTACGTAATCATGGATTTATTTTTGATGTGTAGTTTAAATGCCACACCAGCAAAAATGTTAATATCACATACTGTTTCACTGCTGGAAATATTGTTATTTTTTCTGCCCAAAGGTGCATGTACAGTAGGCTTTAGCCCAACCCTCCTCTTCCTCCCCCGTCAGGTTCCCTGGCGCGGCGCGGCCGGCTGGGCTGAGGCTGCTATGTGTAGACATCGGGCCTTGCAGAACTTTGTTTGCAGTATGTCAGGGCCTACAGATAATGGGGCTTCACAAATGATACGCTTACTCCAGTGTACATGCACGAGCCAAGACCCCGAGCGGTCTTGCGCTCCTTTATTTATCCCTTCGAGCGAGCCCGCCCTCCGGGTGCATGCAGTAGTCGCAACAATGTATACTGTGGGCAGGGCCGGACTGGGAACCAAAACCGGCCCGCGGCAAAGTGCTTGGCCGGCCCCCGGGCGGAGGTCTGAGCTCTTTGTCGGGGCCGGTTTTAGGCCGATTTTGTTGCAGGGCCGATTTTACAGCTATGCTGCATAAACGGCCCTGTCACAAAACCGGCCCCCACCCTTGCGGCGCACCGGGGAATTGCCCGGTGCCTGCAACGGCCAGTCCGGGCCTGACTGTGGGCTGGGTGGCTCCGTCACTACATCCCTCCTTTCCTTTAGATACATCACTGCCCAGTGTTCACAAATTCGTCTTTGGACATGCAGCACATAAAGTCTCTGATTCGCTGGCTGGGGACAGGATTTGGTCGAAGACCATACCTCTGGCTCCGGGAGTTGTGGGCAGCCCCTGTCCCCTCTGTATCATCTGCGGATGATGACATGCTCGGACTGGTCATTGTTGGTTCTTCAGCTGCTAGTGTTCCTTCTTCTTGGCGCATCGGCGCGGGATCGCCATCACTTCCTGAGGTGCTTGGTAGTGATATCGCTTCTTCTCCTTCTCCTTCACCCCCATCATTTTCTCTGTGCTCTCCTTCGGACCTTATGTCCACTTTCTTGAACCAGGAGACGTTTCTCGCAATTGTGCGATTTCCTTATCGAGCGGACACCATAGTTCCCCGCACTTATGTGACTTCACATACCTCCGGTTCATATGGGGTGCGATACTTCCAGCCGGGATGACGATCTTTCACTATGACTCGGTCTCCCACTCGAATGCCAGCCACTTGAGCCTTGCACGCTTGGCTTGCCTTGTCGTTGGTGGCCAGTCTCCTGGCTTGCGCTGCGGCTTAATGCAGATCCCTTGGACCCCACGACGGATCAGCGGGAATGCTGTCTAGGGGAGCCTTCCTGAACAGCAGATGGGACGGGCACACTGCGTTGTGCAGTGCGGTGTCTGGCGATATGCCCTCAGGAATTGGTGTAGGCATTGTTCTGCATCTTCTCCTCTCTCAACTCCGATCTGCAGGAAACGTTCTACCTCCCCATTCGCTTGCGGCCACTGCAGTGTGATTTTGCTATGTCAGATGGCATGGGATGCCATATACTCCTGAAAGTCTCTTCCTTGGAAGGGCGGCCCATTATCTGATTGGATTTCTTCTGGGAGTCTCATCATCGCAAGGATGCGGTTGAGAGTGGCTTTGACTTGGGGAAATGCAGTAGATGACAGACACTACCTCCACGACAGGGAATTTGGAGTGGGAGTCTATGAGGACAAGTGTACTTCGTCCATCCGGGAATGATCCAAAGTCGATGCTGACTTGGGTCCACAGCTCGGGGCATGGGGCCTCTGTGATGACCGGACGAGGAGCCGGGTCATTGCTGGTGATGTTGCACGAATGGCAGGTGCGAATGGTTTCCTCAACCATGGTGTCCATACTTTGTTCTGGAGACGGGCCTTCGTTTTGGCTATCCCTGGTGCCCATGGTGTGCCAGGTCGACTACCCTCTTCTGGAGGCTCCAGAGGAATCACTTTGGTGGTGCCGAACAGGATTACCCCCGAGCAACCCTTCACTTAGCTCGCTGTGGGCCCTCCACAGATGTTGGCGTGACATTCTTTTGTCCTCCGTTAGGGCCCAAGCCTCATCGAGGAAGTGTTGCCAGCTCTGGTCAGCCAGCGTTCTCTTAACCTTGGACAGGCCCTCATCATCGAC
Source organism: Lissotriton helveticus (assembly GCF_964261635.1). Classification (NCBI taxonomy): domain Eukaryota; kingdom Metazoa; phylum Chordata; class Amphibia; order Caudata; family Salamandridae; genus Lissotriton; species Lissotriton helveticus. The sequence continues at coordinate 597,733,965 of NC_136073.1, read as the reverse complement.
GGTGGCACTTCCAATGTATTCAAGCGTGTGCGGTTTCGGGCATGCTTCCTGGGACACCATTTGGATGAATTCTTCTGTGTAGTCCTCATCAGTGGACTGTCCAGTCGAGGCAGTCCTGACGGGGTGCCGCAACAAAAAGTCAGTCGGGCTGTTGATACCGGGGCAAAAGACCACTTCGTAGCGGTAGGCTTGCAGTTGTACTGCCCATCTCTCGATCCGAGGGGGGGCCAATCGGGTGGTGCCAGTGAAGAGTGGTTCAGTGGCCTATGGTCCCTTGCCCCACCGGACTGGCGTTACCACGACTTCAATGTGTCTGCTGGATTGAAAGTACGCCATGACGTCTTGTCCATGAGTGCTTCTTTGATGGCATGGAACGCTGTGTCTTCTTTTGCAGTCCATTCCCATGGTGTTCGAGATTTTGTGAGACTCCGGAGAGGTTCTGACAGTGACGCTAAGATCGGGATGAAGCTACCACAATTAGTGGCCATGCCCAGGAAACTGCGGACCTCAGTGGGTGACGTGGGCCGCAGAGCGGAGCGTATAGCTGCAGCCTTCTTTGGGTCAAACTGGAGGCCCTCTCACGTGAAAAGATGTCACCGAAAAACTCCACCGACTCTTGATAGAATGAGCATTCGGCTCAATGAAGGGTGAGCCCACTGTCTGCGAGTCGTTGAAGGGTGTTTCTCAAATGCATGTGATGTTCTTCCAGCATCTTCGAGAACACCAGGATGTCGTCGCTCAGGTTGATGACCCCTTGTAGCCCTGTAAGTGTCTCTCGAATCGCATTCTGGAACACTTCAGTGGCTGACGACACCCTAAAGCTCAGTCTATGGTTCATTCGCAGCCCCACGTGTGTGGAGAATGTCGTGATGTTTCTGCTCTCAGGGTGAAGTTCCAGCTGGTGGTAGCCAGCATTGAGGTCGAGTTTGTGAACCACTTGGTTCCATTGAGGTCTGCCACTATGTCGTCCATAGTAGGCGTGAGATGTCGCTCCTGTTTCACCGCCTGGTTCGGAATGCGCATAGTGACACACAGGCAAATTGCTCCCGGTTGCTTTGGCTTGGGAGCGAAAACCAGTGGCGAAACCCACGGGTGGGGCCCGACACCTTTTCAATCACCCTCAGTTGCTCCAGCTTTAGTAGTTCTTCCTCCACTTGGGGCGTAGGTGGAACGGCAACCTTCTATGCCTCAGTGCAGTTGGCTTGACTGTCGGGTCAATATGGAGTTTGAATAACTTTCCTTTGAGGCACCCAAGCCCTTCGAATTGCATGGGAAACTCCTTGAGAATGTCATGGGCATGTAGGTCATGTATCTGGTTAGCAAAGAAGACCAACTCTAGATCCTCGGCGGTATGACAGCTGTGGAGTGTACCCCTTTTTCCTTCGGTGATGTGAAACCGCACATGGATGCGGAATTCCTCACTGGCCTCTTCGACCTCCATGACTCCTCGCAGGGGTAGTGGCTCAGTCCCTCCCTATGTGTATATCCTTGCTCTGGGGGGTGACAGCGGTGGTCGCGGGGATAGCTGTTCATATTGGTCACTGTCCATGACATTCGCCGTGGCACCGGTGTATATGAGTGCCTTGACTGGGGAGCCTGTAATGGAGCACATGGGTGGGAGTGGATGTTGCGGGCCATCGCGGCTTACGAACGATACTATGAACACGTCGTCGTCGTCCGCGCCCAGGCCGTATCCTGGCGGGGTGGAGTCTGCCTGCTCCAGTGGGTCTTCCAGTGTCGGTTGTCTGACTGCGGTCGACATTCCACGCTGCCCTGAGGTGTTGGCTCTCGATCTTCCGCTTTGACATACTTTGGCTAAGTGGTTTGGTTTTCCACAACGGGAGCAGGTCTTCCCTTTTGCAAAGCAGGGCCCGGTCGGCAGGTGTTCCAGACCGCAGTTTCCGTATGCACCCTTTTGCAGCGATCTCTCATTCCCTCGAGGAGCCTCCTGGCATCACTGAATGACGTCTACTCTCTTCCTTTATTGTCGGTGGTTGAGGAGTTCCTGAGAGGTTTGGGTGGCGGTTAAAGGCCATTTTCATCTCATCAGCCCGAGTGTCCGACAGCTTGTGTGATCTTGCGAGCACTAGAATCTTGTCAAGCGATATGCCCGGTTTCCTGAGTATCAGGCGGTGCAGGTTTACAGACCGACATTCTTGTATAACTTGCGCCCTGATTTCCTCCCTTTGGTCGTGCAGCGTGCACAAACTCACCAGTTTTCTTAGTCGGACATAGAAAACGTCTATTGACTATGTCTCCCCTTGCCTCGCTTGACCGAGTTTAAACCTCTCAAAATCAGGGTTGATTTGAGGGTTCAAGTGCCTGTTCAAAGCTGCAACTGCTTCTTCATAGTTGTCATCAGCCCCGGTGTTCGGTAGTGTTTCGAACAGGTCATACCATTCACCTCCCCTGTAGTACATGAGAGGTGACCTTTTCACCTTTCTGTCTGTCTCTCTCATCCCCACAAAGTAATGATCCAGGCAGCCAATCCATGACTTCCACCGAATCACAGCTGTGGCCGGGTCCGCTAGTTCACTAAATGGGGGCCGCCGTGACATGGCCTGGTTTCGGCGGGACTTGCTGTGGGGCTTGCTGTGGGGCTTGTTGCGCAGCCTGCTGCTGGGGCGCTGGGCCACCAGCTCCATCCTAGTTGGGGATGCTCATTTTCCTCTAGGGAGGTACATGCGTGTGCTCAGCTGCCTGATTTCTGTAATGTAGTGGTAGCATATTTGGCTCACCTCCATGATCAATGAGGTGTGACATGACTCTCACTGCTGGGTGGCTGTGCACTGCTACTGTGGGACGAAGCGGCAACTGATCGGGTTGGTGGTTCTCCTTTGGGTGCTTTTTTTTTTCTTTCTCTCTGACACTTCCCCACTTTGTTGCTTTTACCAGTGCTTAATGGAGGTGCCCGTGTGAGTGGCCTGCAATGCACTGTGGCAGTCTGCCTCCAACTGGAGTATTACGCTGGGGATTCTATATCCTGCAGCCATGTGTGTTAGATACCAGAGACACTGAGGCTTAGATTCCCAGCCAGTGAAACCTCTGGAACAGTGTCCTCATTAGACCTAACTGCGCACCGGCATCTAACCATAGACCAGTATCTAACCTAATGCACAGAAGATCACTGGGAGGCAAGCTCAAATAATAATGACTAGCAAAATCATGTTATGCATTGACAGAACTTATTTGAGCTTGCTAGCCTAATTTTGCTTTTAGATGTTGTGTAGGGTTGTGTTTTACCGAGCTGCTGGCTTGTTCTGCATTAGATTCTGCTTCATTGCTATCTGTATTTTATGATTATAGAGAGGTGTTTATTTGTAAAAACCATGGTAAGTTGTTCAATTTTCTTTGTAAATATTCCTTATGTAGACTTCAGTGTTATGTTTAGTAGGTTTTAATTGTGATGTTTTTAATAACTACACAACAAATCTCTCATTTTTTAACAAAAAGTTCCAGAAGCACATAAATGGCCCACCCAAACCTGCTTCAAGAATCTCAAAAGTGTCAGACTCGAGCTGGAGCAGAGGGATAGGGGACATCACTTCATATTGATTGGTAAAAGGAAAGATGCAGATATTTCTAGAAAAGTATGCTCCTAAAAAGTGATTTCCTAGCATTCATTGACACCCAAATGGCACAAAGAATTTGAATGAGAAACACCAGCAACAAAGAACCATCAAGACCACAGTTTGCATGGCCCTAAGTTCACAGACTGCCAGGACCACCCTGCAAGAAGAATATGATCTATGCGTTCTGCCCAACAGCCTTATGTAAATAAACAAGTAAAAGAAGTAATTTGGAGCACATCCCATCGATTAAAAAGCATTTACAATGCAACGGTCTCGCCTTTGCAAAAGTTAGAGCTATTGGCATTGTAAATGACAACATTTTTATTTATGTGCTGGTTTTGAAAACAGATAAATAAATGGCATTGTCATTTACAATGCCAATAGCTTAATCTCTCGCAAATGCGAGACCTATTGCATTTGCACCCACAGACACACAGAGCCACAGAGAGCCACACACACACACACAGAGAGCCACACACACACACACACAGCCACACACACACACAGAGCCACACAAACACACACAGCCACACACACAGAGCCACACACACAGAGAGCCACACACACACACAGAGCCACACACAGAGCCACACACACAGAGCCACACACACACACAGCCACACACACACACACACACAGAGCCACACAAACACAGAGCCACACTCACACAGAGCCACACAAACACAGAGCCACACGCACATACAGAGCCACACACACAGAGAGGCCTTCAAGGGGAGGCCGTCAGACACCTAAATTTAGAGGCGTATTCCCACGGATCTTTGCGTAAGAAAATGGCCTGTGATCAGGTGTCTACATAAGACGCCATGCATCTATGAGTAAATTAACCCATCTATGCGGGGGGCTTGGTGGACAACGTGAAACTGGTGAGGTCCCCTGACTTCTGGCAGTGAGGGTCCCAGTGCACACGTCAGGGACTGGAAGACCCATCGCTGCCTGGAACCCCCTGCAGTGGCATCAGTGCACGGCGAGGCAGGCGCAGGGCAGGGTGTGGGGGGGCTAGGTGGTCTGGAAGGCCCCTCGCTGGCTCAAGAGCCGTGCAGCAGTGGCATCAGTGCACGCCGGGGCAGGCGCGGGCCTCAAATCAGACTCCTCAAAAACCTTTCAAAATACCAATTTCCTTCCGCACAGTTATCAGCTGGGCACCTAATAAACACTCAGTGCATAATTATCAGCCATGATAACAGGCCTGCGCGCCCCCAGCGCCTCTGCAAATCCACAGGTTGTATGTGGATTGCATAAGAATACCATGGACAGGCGCCCGCGCAGACTTTGGAAGCGCTTTAAAGGGGCTTTAGGCTGCTAAACATTCATTTGCATGTTTCCCAGGTGGTGGGGATGGGGAGGGACAGGTAGGAGATGATAGTTCACTATGAACCCATATCTCACGCTGTGCACATCAGGTGTCATGCACTCTACCATTGTTTTCCAGCAATACCTCTGTGTCTTCAGCTCACTTTTAAAGCCCAAAAAGTGTAATTTTCACTTATCCTGGCATTCATATAGCGCTATCTTGTGTGACGCGACATGCTTTAATCCACAGCTGGTTCAAAAGTGCGCTGATACACAAAGAGGTCTTCTGTGCGAGGTAAGAAAGAATCGGGATAGAAGACGGGAGTCGATCCCGTGGACGGGGAGCCGTGTCGCAGTGCCAGATATTGGCAGTAAGTCGGTCGAAGAGCGCCCCCTAAAAATGGGCATGATCCATCCCAATCGCCGCCAGAGAGGGACCAGCAGACGGGACACCTTCAGGGCAGAGAGCAGCGTGTCTGTTTTCAATGCGTATATAGCTGCTGCCGCACGCAGTGAATTCCCGGGCCACCCACACCCCCCAGCAGCTTTCTGCAGCTTACGGGACGCCGCCTGCACTCCGCCTGCAGCCGCCTCTGTCACCATGGACCTGTGCTAGGCTGCGCCGCACTCATCACCTCCGGCGCCGGGTACACAGGGGCCCGCCTTCACTGCAGCCGCTGCAGTCACCAGAGTTCTCCACTATCTCGTTCCCTCTCACGACCTCACGGGGCATGGAGCGGCACCTCCCGCAGGCGCGATGGTGTCAGCGGCAAAGCTCAGTACTCCGCAATCCGATCCCTGATGGCAGGCAATCTTTCTCAAAGCAAAGAGGGCACACCGACCCAGCAATGGCAGCCCGGTGGGAGTGCCCCGGGGGAGATGGGGTAAGTGCGAGTGCTGGGGGTGCAGCGGCTTACAAAGTGACGGTGGGCAGAGCGAGAGTAACACAGCTATGGGGAGTGAGGGGGCAACAGACATGGGTGTGAGAGTAGTGGGTGAGACTTTTCTCTTCCCCCGACTTCCTTCTGCTGTAAAACGTTTCTAATCTTTATGGGGCAGACCCCATAAAGATAACAAATCTTTTACAGCAGAAGGAAGTCAAGTAAGCCAGTCTGAAAAGGACGGGGCTTAAAGAGAAAGAAGAACGTCACTGGGACCTCTTCTTCAATGGCTGGCCACCGCTTAGCATGAACAGTGACGCCAGCCAATGGAAAAGAGGGGCGGGGCTTAACCTCGCTAGTGAAAAACACTCTTATGTCATTAAATCTCGCCAGCTCGACTGCGCATTTCTGCGCAGCCATCGCAGACCGAGACCTAAAAAGGGAATGCCAGGCCTTTCATGCTGGGACTGGGGCAGATGTTGACTACGGGACTGTATACGTGGTTGATGCCGCTATTTGTTCTTATGGTCCTGTACTTTGACTGCTGTTGCTTGCATAGTTTAGCCGTGGCTCCACGGATTATTTCAGGCTTTTTTTAGGGGTTTGGGTAGTCATATAGTATAAGGCATTCGTGATTCCAGTTAATAGAGATATCAGCCCTGCAGAGTTATAGTGTAATAAAAATAGACTTCCTTGTAAAGCCCAGCCCTAAAAAAGCCTAATGCATGTGTATGAGGTTGTTTAGCAGAGCACTTTGCAAATGGCTCAGCTCGATCTAGCTCTGTACTCTATGGTTATAACAGTTACAGAGAGTTCAGTGATTGTGTCCCCCCACTGCTGCGTACAAGTCAAAAAGACCACCTATGACACCCCCCAAATGTAAAAATCCAAATTGGTGGGGTCTAAGACTTTTTTCAGAAAGTGTTTGGATGTCATTCTTTTACAGAGGCATGTCACAGAGTTGGTTCCAAGGATACACGGGAAAACAAGATTCCCTAAGCATAAATCAACAAACACAAAAAAAGAATGTGCAAATACATGTGCACCAACAGCATCGGCTGATAGGAACTTACACGATGCTGTAAAGCACAAGACCTCAGGGCTTCCATTTAAAAGATATTCCTTCTTCACTCCGAGCCATTACTTTGATTTAACCATTGGTCTTTCCATTGGTGTTTGATCTATAAGTGTACTTGCTAGTAAGGGTTACTGCGAAATATGATATTGAAACACAATACACTCAAAAAGCATTTGACAGTAACAATAGTCCAGAGAGTACTGTAGGCTTGCGTGTCGTAGTATGTAGGTCTTGTGTACCAGACAGACTTTCCTTGTCATTGGACAAAAGCCTTTTGTGCATCCTAACGAAAACTTAGTGGGCTTGGAGCCTGCCTATTTCTTACCATTGTCCGTTTTTATTGTCCTTCTCTTTGGCTCGTTTCTTATTGGGTGGCTTGCTTTCCACTTCTTGTCTTTGTTCTTCCGCTAAAGCATAGTGTCTTTAGCATCCCTGTGATTGGCCAACTTGTATCCTTTCACTGCTCACATTTCGGGAACTACTTTTTTCTTTTTCAGCACTCAGACTGCACATGTTTTCTTGCTCTCTTGTGTGCTGCTCCCCCACCCAATACCCACTCACACTTCCTCCACGTTGTCCTCTTTCCTCCTGGTGTGCTCCTTCTTCTGCCCCAACCCAATGAGATCTCTGTTGTTTGCTCCTCCTCTCCAACCTTTCATTTGACTTTAGTTTCAATCCTCCGCCCCTCACTCCTCGTTGCTTCCCTCCCACCCGCTCCTCCATCGCTTCCTTACCCCTCTTGGTTCTTTACAGAAAATAGTTTAATTATTTTTGAGAGCTGTCGGTCTGCTCTGCATTCTAAAAAAGGCTTATCCCACTTAAAAATGTTGCCATTCCGCCATTTTGAAACAGTTGCCAGGCCATCATGCCTTTCTTTTCCTTTCCTCCTCCCTTTTTACGCCCATTGCTACACCGGCGTAGCTAGGGGGGGTGTGGGGCTGTCAGCCCCAGGTGGCACTATTTAGGGGCGGCAGCTGCGGGGCACTGGTGGCCGTTGCGACGGCCTTTATAATGTATTTGAGAATACTCACTGCACCCCCAGGGGCGGCAATCTGAGGGATAGCCCCAGGCGCCACAAGCTCTAGCTACGCCTCTGCATTGCTACAAAGCATCTGCAAACAGTACTGGCAAAAGCTATAGGTCAAAATGGCAAGACCAATTCCCTTTTCCTTTGCTCTCCTTTTTTCAAATGAGGGCTTGTTTTTGGGATGACGTATAGAAAAGTAACGAAGTAAAAGACAAACAAAGCTACACATCTGAACGAAGACTGATAATGGACTGTGCTCCACAAAATGAGTAATAGATCAAATGAGGGGGTCTTCAACGTTTTCTGTATTAAGAGCTACTTATGTTCAATGAAAATCAAGTACTGACTACCTGCATTTATTTCCTTACCTGCAGTTCTCAGCACAACTGCTTAATGGGAGCGTGCCAGCCCTTCTCAGGAGCAAACAGATACTCTAAATAGGAAGTACCTGCACTTCTATACTTCAACTTAAAGCACTGGCAGCCACCCTGTGCAGGATTACCGGTAGTGAGTACCTAAGTGTATCAGGCATGTTTGCCAGCAGTAGGTAACAAGCCTTGGCAAAGCCAATAGGTCTCGCCTATGCAAGAGCTATCTGCTACTGCCAATGTGTTTTAGCCATGTTGTACTCCAGCGTGGCTGCTGTTTAGCATGGCTTAAAGTTAGTGGCAGAGAGGAGAGTGGCGTGGAGTGTCGTACAGTGGAATGGCGAAGAATGGCGTAGAGTATTGTAGAGTGGAGTGGAAGCGAGTATATTGTATTGGAGTGGCATAGTGTGGAGTTGCGTAGAGTAATGTACAGTGGAGTAGAGTAAAGATACGATTCCATTAGAAATTTATAAGTTGTGTGTTGAGGAGCTTATACTTCTCTTTTATCAAGTTATTAACTACATTGGGGAAAACAGGGAAGCCCCGAGATCTTGGAATAAGGTAAAATTGGTCTTTTAAAAAAAAAAAAAAAAGGGAAAACCACCTGATGAGTGCGGTTCGTACCGCCCCATCTCGTTAATCAATGCGGATGCTAAAATATTTGCTAAAGTGTTAGCCACCCGTTTAGCACCTTTAATACCGAAAATAGTCAGCCCAAACCAACATGGGTTTGTAATTGGCAGGGACACTACAGCACATATTAATATGGCTGTGACAGCCTTTGACATAGCTGATAAGGAATCCACCCCACTCGGTATGATTATGCTTGACGCAGAAAAGGCTTTTGACCGAGTGGGGTGGGATTACCTGTGGCTAGTTATGACTGGCCTTGGCTTCAGGGGTACATTTTTGAATTGGATACAGTCATTATATGACAATCCCATGGCTAAAATTAGTTATGCTGGTTTATTATCAGCCCCTTTCACTATTGCCCGGGGAACTCGCCAGGAGTGCCCCCTGTCACCTCTTTTATTTGCATTATCAATAGAACCATTTCTTCATGCATTACAAGTACAATCTCTTATTATTCCCTTTAAGTTTGGCCCTCATTTACTGAAGCTCACAGCTTATGCTGATGACGTCGCCATCTATTCAACTGATATTGGAAAGGCGATGCAGGGCATTACACTAGAAGCTAGTAGATTCGGGGACGTCTCTGGTTATAAATTAAACTGCAATAAAACGCAAATAATTGCTAATTATAAACCAGGTGGACTACCTATTGGACTGTGCCTGGCGGCAACATACCTAGGAGTCAAGCTATCTGCAAATATTAAGGATTTAATTAAATTAAATTGCGATGACCTAGTTAAAAACACTATAACTTTGTTAAAAAAAATGGCACAAACTCCCCTTAAATATTATTGGTAGAATGAATCTGATCCGTATGATAATCTTACCCAAATTTCTTTATTTTTTCCACTCTATTCCTCTGGCATTATGTAATTCTTTTTTTTAAAAATTGGATGGGGTCTGCAGCAGCTTTATTTGGGGGTATCGTAAAGCTCGTAGATCTATGACACTTCTAAAAGGGACTTTTGACATGGGAGGGTTGAACTTTCCGGACTTTAAGCTATACTTTTGGGCAGCATTTGTTTACGTTTACGATATCTAATTAACTCTGAGGGCACAGATAATCGACCTTATTTTCTTACATTTATGCTTGATTTTGATGCGAAATGTTTTTGTGGAGGATCAATGACCCCAATTACTACAAAAGGGTGCGTTTTAGGACAGCTAGGGATTTAGTTAAAATCTGGCACAATATTCAGGCCTTCTGCAATGTGACTTTTTTCCATACTAAACTGATTTTGTGGGGAAATCCTGGCTTACCGGGAATATTCAGCGATGGATTAACTAACATATGGGGAGCGCATGGAATAAAAAGTCTTGGGGATCTGTATGGAGCACAAGAGCTCTTGAGATTTGAAACACTTAGAACATTACATAATATCCCTGACTCTATGAGGTTCAAGTACATGCAGATATTTGATTTTTTTACTCGTAAAATGAAATTACAGAATATTTCTGATTCTAGCATATGGGATAACCTCTACTCGCAGGAAAATAAGTCACTAATTAGCGGTTGTTATAAATGTTTTAATACTTATAGAACCATGGACTGCAGTATTCTAGCAGAGAGGTGGAGCAGGATGTTAGGGATCAATATTACTCCGGCTGTAATTAATTCATCTCTACGTAACATAAACAATCTGGTCTCTTCGTCAAGTTTAAGACTGTTGCAATTTAAAATAACTTGCATGCTCTACCATACTCCAGAAAGAATATTCAAATGGGCTTCAAACAGTCTATACAGTGAACGAACTAAATGCCCTAAGTGCGTGTTAGCTGCAGCAGATCTGGTGCACATGTTGTATACCTGCCCCAAGCTATTAGAATTTTGGACATCTCTCGAAAACATAATGACATTGAAATTAGGGGGCTCATTCTCTTTTGATTCAGCGCTAGTTATGTTAGATACTAATGTTAGGAACATCCCACAAAGACCCTTAATTACTATTATGGTAACGTGCGCCAAACTCATAATTGCGCGTGCCTGGATCTCTCCTAATTCCCCACATATAATGGAATGGTGGTCACTGCTTAACGAAATGCATAGTATGGAATTGGCGCTGGCTAGGCTCAGGGATACCAAGTCTCTAGCTAAATTTGATAAGATCTGGGGGTCTCTATTATTCTAGGTGAAAATTACTTATTATCTAGATAACTGTGGATTTATGTTGTATATCTGTAACGATATATGGGCCAGATGTATCAAAGGGTTTTGCCCATTTTGTGTCTATGGGGAAATGTGTTGATACATATGGCCCTATGTATTTATTTTGTCTGGATTCAATCAGAATTTGCCAAATGATTTAATGTCAATTCTGTATATGTTTAGACTACCTCTTTTCTTTCCTTTCTCTTTTTGTTTGCTTTGCTCTGTTCGTATACTTTTGTTTCCTGTGCTGCTAATAAAAAAAATAAAAAATAAAAAATAAAAGAGTAAAGTAGATTGGACTGGTGTAGAGTGCATTGACTTAGAGTGTTGCAGAGTATAGTGGCATAGAGTGCAGTGGCATTCAGTGCAGTGGCATTTAATTTAGCGGTGTACAATGCAGCGTTGTAGAATGCATGGGCGTAGATTAGAGTGGTGTATAGTAAAGGGGAGTGGCGCAGAGTGGAATGGCGTAGAGTGCAGTCATGTAGAGTGGCATAGAGTGGCGTAGAGTGGAGTGGCGTAGAATGGAGTGACGCAGAGGGCAGTGGCGCAGAGTGGAGTTGAGTGGCATAGAGTGCAGTAGCGTAGAGTAGTGCACAGCAGAGTAGCAGAGAGTGGTGCAGAGTAGAGTATAGTGTCGTAGAGTGAAGTTGCATAGAGTGGAGTAATGTAGAGTGGAGTAGCATAGAGTTCAGTGGCAGAGAGTGCAGTGTTGCAGAGTAGGCTGTCAAAGTGCAGTGGTACAGGGTGAAATAGAGGGGGGTAGAGAACAGTGACGTAGAACACAGTGATGCAGAGTATAGTGCAGTGGTGAAGAGTGCAGTGACATAGAGTGCAGTTGTGTAGAGTGCAGTGGCACTGAGTGCACTGGTTAAGAGTAGAGTAGAGTGGAGTGAAATGGCATAAAGTGGGTTGGTGCAAACTTTAGTAGAGCAACGCAGAGTGCAGGTGTGCAGAGTAGATTGTTTAAGAGTTGAGTGAAGTGGCGTAGAGTAGAGTGGTGCAGGGTAGAGTTCAGTTGTGCAGAGTGGCATAGAGTGTAATGGTATAAAGTGCTGTAGAGTGCAGTGGCATAGAGTGCAGTGTGCAGAGTAGATTAGAGTGGTGCACAGTGTATTGGAGGAGAGTGCAGGGACATAGAGTTAAGTGTTATAGAGCAAAGGGCATTGGTGGAGAGTACATCGGCTTAGAGTGGAGTCAGGGCTGGTTTTACAGTGGTGCAGCCGGTGCGGCTGCACTGGGCGCTGACCTGTGTGGGGAGGGGTCACTGACCTGGGGGTTGGCACTGTGTTTGGAAATAGTACGTTTTAAAAGCACCTGCTGCAGAGCATCCGGCTTTCAGGAAGCAACAAAAGTATCAAGATAACTCTTGTGATTGATGTTCCTGCTTGAGAGAGAGATCATAGCTTTGTCTAGAGTCAGTTTTGACTCACCATAAAGTAGTGCAAAGGGTTAATATGCCTACTGCAAATAACAGATCTGTTTTTTATGTGGATAGCTGAGTGGATTAGTAAAGTCAGTCTTTACCAGCACTTTAAAACAAATGATATGTATGTGAGAGAGGGGCTATGGAGAGATGAGGGGCACTTTTGTCAGGTGTTTGTGAGGGAATCCAAGGAGGCGGTTGGGGGGGGGGGGTTGCTAAAAAAGATTGTCGTACCAGGCGCCTCCAGTGCTAAAGCCGGCCCTGAGTGCAGTGTTACAGATTGGCATAGAGTACAGTGGCGTAGAGGGGAGTTGTGTAGAATAGATTTGTGTGTCCTAGACTGGAGTGGTGTAGAGTGCAGCGGAGAAGAGTGCAGTGGCATAGAATAGAGTGGTGAAGAGTGCATCGGCATAGAGTATAGTAGTACAGGGTAGAGTAGAGAGGTGTAGCATTGAGTGGCATAGAGTGGAGTGGTGCAGAGTGCAGTGGCGTGGAGTGCAGTGTTGCAGAGAGGAGTACAGTACAGTGGCATATAGTGCAGTGGTGCAGAGTGAAGTAGAGTGCAGTGGCACAGAGTGCAAAGGTGAGGTGTAAAGTGGAGTGGTGCAGTTCAGAGTGGAGTGGCGTAGAGTGGAGTATGCATGATGTGGTAACACACTGCCATTACAGACAACACATGTTAAATTGAAATGACCATTACATTTACACAGACATACACTTTTACTAATAAAACTGTACAGTGCACGGACGAAAATGTGTGGAAATTGCATCAACTCAGTGTAATGATTTGTTTTGATCACACTTTAGAAATAACAAAACATGTGCCTATTCTGATACATTCCGAAATACTTATACAGCTCTTTTAAATGATGGCATGTGTTAAACAAAATATATTTTGTACCTGCCCCCAGTATCCAGCACGATTGTCACATAAATCCTCTCACTTAGCAGTCAGAGAAAGCATAGTAAACAAGCACTCTTGGATGATGGCGCCTGCCATTTGACCTCGATCTTTGAATTCACACCAAATGTGAGAAGATAAGAACACGATTTACAGGACTGTTTAACCCGTTGTGTGCTGGTGACGAGCTCAGCTCGTCATGAGGCACGGTTGAGCTGCACTCATGGCGAGCTGAGCTCGTCACAGCCGTTGGAACGTTCACACGCGGGGATAATTTCCCCGCTGTGCTGAACGTTCCAAAACGGGTGTGGTCGTGACGAGCTCCGCTCGTCATGAATGCAGCTCCACTGTGCCTCATGGCGAGCCGAGCTCGTCACCAGAACAGCGGCGCCGCGCGTGGCCACCCTCCCCCCCGCACAGCGGGGGGGAAACACCCCGCAGCGAAAGGGTTAAAGAAAGGAAGCACTGGGAAGGCTACCACAACACCTGACATTTGACTCCAGGATAAGACAGCACCTCACATTTGACCCCAGTCTTTGAATGCCCAACAAATATGATGAGATAAGAACAAGATTTAAAGGCCTGCTTACAGAAAAAAAGTATGTGGAAGAATATCTTAAATAGGATTTAGGCAAGGGGTGGGGGTTGGGGGTCGAATTTAACCTGGACAGTTTAAAGCAAATAAAGCCAGCAAATGAAAAACAAGAAAACATGAGTTACAAACCACATTAGCAATAGCAAGCAAAAGGCTGAATGCATTCTCAGGTCATCTTTCTGAAAGTCCCCAAGATGTCATTCACAGACAGCTGTGCTGTCTGGTAAGCTGCAACCTAAAAAGTAGCCTTCTAACATGCTATTATTTACATTTTGAGGCATGAGTAAGAAGAACTCACTGGGAAAAATGGACTTCAATTTCTCTGCCTCAACTGGAGAAAAGTGAATGACTTTGATGTGTGTGCAAGGGGACCATAAAACCAAACTAACTACAGATCTTGGTGCACGCTACAAAATTGACAACAAACCTAGCAAATGAGGCTGTGGGAGAGGGCATTCCTATCAGAGTTACAGGGACGAGGCTCAGGCTACAAGACAGTGGTAAAGCACTGTCCACTTCCAAATACCCTGCCCTAAACTGCAATCTACTACATAAGTGTATCACGTCACACTATTGGGACCAATACACAGCATGCTTTCAACATATGGGTCTTGTAAAGCAAAGCTGTGCTTAAATTGACAGGGACTCTGAGCAGCAGACAGCTAAATAGCTTTAAGAGACAGCAGCAAAAAATACACGAGTCATTTCAAAACATGATTTCACAAGAGTACAATAAAGTTGCCATTAGCTACGAAACGTTCAAAAGTCACCATAATTAAATCAGCCAATGCAACAAGACACAACTTGGAAGATGGCTTGCTAAATATTTAAAAATCAATCAGTCACTAATACTTTATTTCCAAGAAATACACGCTTACAGAATTATTGCACATTACGAGATTCACTAGTACACAATCACAGATGTGATCAAATAAATTAAAAGTGTGCAGCACCCATGTAGGCCAATTTAACCAAAACGTGATTTCAGCTAATAATAATATCAACACTTAACATTTCTGACCCTAAAACACAATAAATGGCCAACAACCCAAAATTCCACATATATTAGGATGATATTAAAAAGCCAAAAGGAGCCAAATCTACTAATAGCACGCAGCTCATTTTGCTCAGGAACAACATTAAAAAGTGCAGCATCTTATCAAAATCACATGGGACTCTCTTAATCAGCCTTATTGACAGGTCAAGAATCCCATCTCCCATGTGACTTTGCCCGACCATCCTTTTTTAAAAACATTTTTTTTAAGCACAATTTTTATTGATTTTGGTTTAACACAGCACAACGGAATATTGCATTATTTTTTTCAGCGGTAAACAGAGCGTTTTATAATTTGAGTATTAACAATGTGATCATTATTTTATGAGTACTTGGCTTTATGCGCCATTTGACATCTGTTATACTGTATTTACATAGTAGCTCCATCCATATTCATAGTTTTGCATTTATACCACTCTTGATGTTTCCACTATAGGTGAATCTGAATGAATAAGAAATAACAAACCCCAACTACCACATTTTCCCTCCTTCTTGGCTCATCCATGTGACTTGTAACCCGGGTCAGGGTTATGCATTCCCTGCATTGGATTGCTGTGCTTAAGCTACTGCGTTTAAAAACAATGTTTCTATTGGGTGGTGTAATGCATAGTGTAGCTCTGTACGGGCTCAGTTTTTTACTGGTCGGCAGAGGGGGAGGGGATGGCATATTCTGGGGACTGGGGGGCTCCAAAGGATCAATGGCCTTTAGCGTTTCTAGCATCTGATCCCACTCCATAGAAATGGGTGTAGTAAGCAACCCTCAAAGTTCCTCTCTTTAATAACAGCACTCCCGTCTCACCCCAATGGATCATCTCTTTGTGCCTGGTGAGTAGCGTAGAGGGGAAAGCTGATTTCCATCTCATTGTGATGGCATGTTTTGCTATAAGGATAGCCATATTAGCAAATCAATACTGTTTTTTCAGGTGTCGGTGTAGCCCTAATAGACAGCTCTCCGCAGTAGCCCAATCAGAGGTGCCTGTAGTTTCCTTTACTAAATGTCCTACTATGAACCAAAATCCCTTCAAGCGTGGGCATTCCCACAACATATGTAATATATATGCATCTGAAACCTAGGACAGCAGACAAGTGCGTCGGTATATACACAATTAAGGCAATGTGGGGGTAAGATGTTCCCTGTGTAGGATCATATACTGAATGAATTTGAATTTAGCGTTACGGGACACTTTTTTGGGGAACTTCAGCAGGGAATCCCATTCCTTATCGGTTAGATCTCTACTGAAATCCTTCGTCCATTTTTCATGTAGGGGCACAAGGGAGGCCCTCGCATGTGTCCTGGTACCCTTGTAGAGCCATCTGATTAGGTGGCGTCCTTCTCCCATCAGGTGTACAGCATATAATATTTCATTTGTAACGATCTAATCGCTTTCATCAGGTTCCCTTCTAGAAGGTCCTGAGGGTTTCTATAAATCTGTATGCCCAGGTATTTGAAAGTTTGTTATGCTTCATAAAGAATGCATGTGATTTCTTTGCATTGATTGCCAGCCCCGAGACACATTCACATTGTCGGAATATATTTGGAATAGGCTCTATGTCGTCTATTAGGTTCTTTATATATAATATGAGGTCATCAGCATATGCCGACACTATATGTATTGTCTCTCTCAGTCGGATCCTTTTGTTTTCTGCTTCCTTCGGAGTTTAATTATTAGGGGTTCTAGAGCTAACACAAATTTCAGTGGCGACAGAGGGCAGCCTTGTTGTGTCCCCCCGGCCACTGGATAAGGGCGGGATATGTGGGATCCAGTACGGACCCGGGCCGCAGGAGCCGTGTATAGAAGCTTGACCCACTTCATATAGCCGAGTGGAATGCCAAATCTTTTCATGGTTGCTACCATGTATTCCCAATTTAATGTGTCAAACGCCTGCTGTAGGTCTAGGGAGATACATCCAGTCTTGCAGGAAATCTCGGCGGCAATATCCATGACATAGTGCAGATGCCTAATGTTAAGGGATGTGTTACGGCCTGGGACAAAACCACACAGATCAATGTGAATACGTTTTGGAAGATAAGGAAGAAGACGGCGGGACAGAATTTTGCTAAGTAATTTATATTCAGTGGACAATAGAGAGAGCGGGTGTACCCTGATATTTCTTGTGGATCTCTGTTCGGACTGGGGAGGGAGGTGACCAATGCTTGCATAATAGTTAGTGGGACAAAATGGGCCTCGTGGGCTGATTTGTACAAACATTTGAGGTGTGGAATTAATTTATCTGCAAAGGTAGAATAGAATTCTGCTGGCAGACCATCCAGTCCTGGTGTCTTTTTACACTGGAGCTCACTGATAGCCTCTTTAATTAGAACCCTTGTAATGGGGGGTATCCAATTCCTTTTAGGTGGCCTCTGTTAATTTGGGGTAGGTCAAACCATCTAGGAATGGCCCGATCATCCTCTTAATGCACACAGGACGCAGTAAAGACTTTAACAAGATCCCACATAAATTAAAATCATTTAAAAGAAAGAGGGTAACAAATAACCAGCGTCTAGCAACTCATTTTCCTCACATGAATATTATCAAGTGCAATGTGAATAGTTGCTTATCTCAATCGTGAAGTACTCTCTTAATAATCCTTACTATCAGGGTCTACTTACCCATCTCCCAACTTCATCAAGTCATTTTCTTGGTGTAACAGGATTTGTATGTCAATTCAAGATGCCGCATTACCAATTTGAGGGTGTGCCAACCCTTGATCTCAAAACACTAAGAGGAAAAAAGCCTCGCCTGGGATGTTACAATTTTTTGCAGGTATTAACCGATGGCGATGGCTACATCCTGATATCTAAGATCAAATAACATTTTTAAACCCATTTCTCTCAACTGAATCCCATACTTTTTGAAAACAGGTTGGAGAATCTTGTTCCTTGCCTAAAGGAACAGTACACATTCCATAAATAGATGGATCACTGAATATTTCCTGCCTTGCTTGCAGGGGCATTGGCCATGACTCTCGACTACTTTAGTTTTTAACCACGACATATGCCAACACGGGTCAATTTCCACCCTCAGCCACAGAATTTCATTCTGGAGAGACTTGTATTGAATTCTATACAGGTACAGAAAGAAATCCATGCTCTTCTGTGAAGCTAAAAAATTGAAAAACAGAGCTCAAAACTTTGAGTTAATGAAGGTCCTCTCTCCAACTAGTTTTGTTAGTGCCTTGTCTGAAGGTGCTCTTTATTTGACTAACTTGAGCCACTGCACTTCCCTCAGAGCGCAAGAAAGGGACTTCCAAGCGCTTCATAACGTCTATCAGAGGGTTCTTCCTAGTGGGGAAGGTTGCCAATATCTTGGGGACAATTAGAACAGACAATTTGTCGCCAGGGCCCACATTTTTAATCGGGGAAATAAAAACATAATTCTCTGGTATCCGCCAGCGCGCTCCAGGCTAATGTTCTCAACTCCCTTCTTACGGCTTATATCATGATAGTACAATTCTCAGGTAAACCACATATTTATCCAACATCAGATTATGTGAAAAGATCATATCCAGATACTTATACTCTCTAACCTGCTCCTACCGCACATTACCTAAGAACCAAGCAATTTTTTTTTTTTTTGCAAAAAACAAGTTTTTTTTTTATCAACATTTATTGTCAATTTATTTTCAAGACAATAGTCGTTCAGGGCATTTAATTTTCTTTGGATCCCTATAGGCATTATTTCCATCACCACCAGGTTCTCTGCTACATAAAGCAGCTGGTATGCCTGCCCACATTCTTAGGAGAATAACTGTGCGCATCGCGTAATGTCTGGAGGAAGTCCGCAATGAACAGGCTAAACAGCAGGGGTGTCAAAATGCACCAATTCAATAAGCCATTCTCAACCGGGAATTTCCTTGACAGTCTTCCTTGTCTGTTCAGATCAACTTGGACCCAGTTGTCACTATGTATTTTCATCATAAAGCTTAACAGTGCTTCAGATATATGCCATTGCTGAGGTTTCTGCCAAAGCGTACCTCTGTCCTCCTTGCCGAAAGCCACTTAGAAGTCAATGAAGCAGGAGCAAAGGCCACCTACCGACTTCATTGACTTCCTTGTGACTCCCCACAGTGTGAAACAGTGGTCCATTGTGAGTGCGTTGGCCTGAAGGCTCCTTGCTTCACAGAGACAAAATCCCAAGCAGTTAGGTGTTTTAACAAAGTTAACCATAAAGTTTAGAAGAAAATTCGAGGAGGGAAATCAAACGATTGATAGCAGGATGATGCAGTTTACCTTTTTTGTGAATGGGCTTCACTATGGATGCTATCCAGGAGTCTAGAATGAGCCTGTTAGCCTCACCCATTGGAGGAATTTGTTCAACATTAGTCCCCATTTCCTTGGATCTTTTCTAAATATCACAAATGGGATCCCATCCAGGCCACCAGCATTGGAGGCTTTCATATTACTGATTTTTACGGATACCATTACCGCCTTATGAGTACTTGCAATCACTTCTCCCTCCACTTCAAAGCCGGCATTAAACACTGACAAGTTTTCATAGTTTCCGCCACTATATAACAAATATATAAAAGTGTACCAATCTTCCTTGCTTATCTATGCCTCAAGGGAAGATGGTGATGAAAGAGTTATAGAATTCACTAGCCACCAAAGGAAAGAGCCTGCAATGCATCTTCAGTAATCAAAACTCACACTCTTTTATGATAAACTACTTCAAGAGACAAGATGGCACTTGAACAGGGCAGACAATCTTCTTTGAATTCCAAACTAAGGGCAAAATGATCAGTAGGCCCCACATCTAAGACTCTAAATTGTTTTACCCAATTGAACAGGTGTACTGGAACCATCAAATAGTTAATAGGCAATTTACTAGTACCATGTTTGAAGGTTCTTGCAGCAGGAATATCGTCATTATGCCGCTCGTTACCATTAATCAAGTTCAAATGGACTAAACGAGACAGAACCTTTCGAATTTCCTTCCCTGGGATTTTCAGAAAAAGTCCTTTCAGGAATGTTTAATACTAACCTTATCTCTTTCATAGCCATTTCAAGTTCTTTGAATGCAGATTTTTCAATAAACCCCACCCCTACCACCAACCAAACATCTGGATATCAACATATCAATTTTTCAACGTCACTGAACAGATTCAACAGTTCACGCTCAGGCAGGGGCCGAATTGGAGGAACATACACATTTAGACAGTTCATTTGTTTTAGCCCCTCATCATTGGTGAACAAGACAATAAGACAAGCAAGTAGTTTGGAACTTCGTTACTTTCTTCCCATAGCGGACAGATACCAATATAAGCTGTCCACTGCTGCTCCCCCTCTTAACAAGGTCTTGGAATTATGTGCTATGGCAATAAACCCCTCTGCTGCAGGGCAATCCAACAACCCCATCTCCTGAAGGAACAGTATAAAGAAATTTGTTAAAACCTCTATGTTTTTCCATTTCTATAAACAATTTAAATCCATGAACATTCCAAACCAGGACACATCCCGGCAGCGGATGCCCTGCCAACTACTAATTTCATCAGCCCCCTCCCACTACTCTAAACAGGAGTGAAGCGATTGTTTGTGTTTTTGGAGGGGTCTATTCACTGGAGGATATACCCCCGACCATCATGTCCACTTTCCCTCCTATGCTCATCTACCTGAGAGGGGGGAGGGCGATGGAACCAATTATGGCTCCTCTTGTCAAGGGCTCTATCACTGTGAAACGTTACTGTAAATAATTCTTTCCTGCGACCCATCTCATTCCCACCAACTCCTTCTAGCCTCTATTCTCCGGCCTACTCCTAGGGGCCATGTTTGAAAAACCTGGTTACATTTTAACCCTCCATGTTCACTTAAAAATGGGGGGAGTCAGTATGCGAGCCTTCCTCTGATTGGCCAGCGGGTGCGCATATTGCCTCACTTCCATCATAAAGACTAATGCCATTTGCTGCCATGGCCGAGCCTGAAGACTCCACTAAGTTCCTCGTCTCATCTGAAATAAACAGTACACTGGTTAGGTCTTCCCCTGCAAAGTTCCTGAAACCAACCAGAGCCAAGCTCTTTGAAGAGATTTTCTTTAAACTTTTAAACCCTTCAATGCTGCCGTCGGCCATTGGTCGACGGCAGCACTACCTCCATGGTGCTGCCGTCGGCCAATGGCCGACGCGGCCCCGCACGTTTTGCGGAAGTGCCGCACTTCCGCAAAATTGGCGGCGCAGCCAATGGGTTAATATTATCAAATACACATAGCAGCTTGGATCTGTTAAGGTGTTGACTAACAGAGCACAGTGTTTTCCTTTTGGATTGGTAGTACCAATCACTTACAAGCCTCTCCTGCCTGGGGAAAATGTGTTTGTTCCAACATAAGATTTTCACTTATCAAACTCACTACACAAATGTGTACAGGGTTAGGTGGAGATCTCCCCCTTCGAAATTGTAATACTTTTCGTATTTTTCAGGTTGTTTTTTCATTTTTGTCCCCAGAAACCTCTTTTGTCACCTTTGAGCTTTCCCTGATTTCCTTGAATGTTCCTCTCTCTTTCTCTGGAAGTTTCCCTAGCCTTAATATATCTTTCTTACCTGGCTTTTCCTTAGCAGTTGATTTCTTGTGCATCTTTGAAGCTGCCCTTGGAGCTGGATACTTGGGAGGCCTTAAAGGCTGGTTCATGGTCTCCACACCGCACGGCTTCAAACTGCTCTTCTGCTTTCTGCCTCCTCTCCCTTCCTGAGCTCTCCGTCTCACCCCTGATCTCAACAGTATAGTGAGGCTGCACTTAGATAGGAAAATTTGTTTCCCAAATAGACTCCCCTTTTTCAAAACTAGGTAAGGACATCTAGAAGGACTTACACCATTGAATTACATTTTACATTACACAATGTAATTACGTGGAATTAAACCATTTAAATCTTAATCTTAAATTAAGATCGCATCCCTGGAACCATCCTCGATTTACCAGTACTTTCAAGCAGTTGAATAAGATTACAATTTTGAGTATTATTCAAAACCAATGCCTTTAACATTCCCTGAAATGTTGTTTGTATAAGGGAGAGGAGGTTCAGCATTGACATGTCTTGGGTGAAATCAGAAACATTTTCCAGTGAATTACTCTCATTAGTTCATTTATATTTAGCATGCTTATCATCATCATCATCATCAGTCCCCCTCATAGGCCTATACATTGATTCCTCACGCTCCTCATACAAGGCAGAGGGAATACCTTCAGATTGTTCATTGTACGGAGGCTCAATCGAGGTTACACCATCCCCAACCCCTCAAAAGTATTGGAGAGGATGAAGACCTACGGGGTGTGGCTTCTAGGGCTCCGGGGGCTCCCTCTCCTCTGACCTTGGAGTCCCTCGATCAGGTTAGAGAGACTTGATGACTCCAAGCCCACCAAACTTTGTCTCACACACTCAAGCGGGAGACTGAGGCTCAGCGTGTGTCTCAATTTCCATTTTCTCCACTGGTTCAATTTTTCCCACTGGCTCCATGTAGGAGGGGAGCTTAAAAACGAGAGTCTTGTGCCCCCACCCAACACCAACATCTTCTCCACCAGAGATAAATTACCTCTTGTCTCTGACGGATGTACTCTCGACATCAACATCAACCTTATTTCTAAGCACAATCAAAATACTCTAAGCGTGGGCGGACTTTGGACTTCAAAATGTTTTACAGTGAATTCCCACAAAGAAGACGGCAACTCAGCAACTGCCCAGACTGACTTCTGCCTACACCCCAGAGACTTGGGCCCTTTTGCCTCAGGGAAGGAAAGAACTGAGACAGCAGTGGTTATGTAGGTCACAGCAAAGTCAATAGAGAGTGAATTTCCTGGAGAATCAAATGTGATTTCCGGCCTTGGATTCTTCTCTTGGACAGAGCCCCCACCGAGACTGCTTGACCCACCCGAGGGGGAGAGGTAGCATGATGATCGTAATGGTCCTCCTGGAGAGATAGCAAGCCCACCGCAATTGGACTCTGAGTGAGACAGGAAACCGGAACAAATAAGTGCTCACCGTCTGTCCACCCTGCAGTGGGATCCACTGACAGTCCTTCATCACTGCGATTGGTAGCATGTAGGGGACAAACAGGGGGAGTGTTGCCAACTCCAGTCCTGCCAATGAATCCTTTTAGACAAACTGACATGTTAAGCTACTCTAAATCCCCCCTTGTTCTTCAATAGAAGCACAGATCACAAAGACACCTGAGGTCAGAGGGACAGGCTCTGGGGGCCCTGATGGTCCTAAAAACGCTCTTTGCCCAGATCCTGGGTGCTCCCTGCCAGCACTTTTATCCCCCCTTCGCTGACCACAGTAATCAACCCCACTTCCCCTTCCTCTTGGTCTCAATATGTGCTCTGCCATAATCAAAGTAAAGATCTTGAGTCACGAGCTATAAGTCTGCAAAGGACAGCAGTTTTTCCCTGGAACGCCGGTTACAATAATTCTTGTAATTCCAATAATTCCAATAGTCATCCAAGAGTTGCTTATTGCTGCCTCAGCTGGTTATGCTTTCAGTCAGAATGCTAAAGGGAACAGTTGATGGACAGAATGCTGATCAACGTCAAACATTCACCCCAGTACAGAGATCTGGGCCTAAATCAATAGTTTGTTTTGCTCCCCAAGCCATTCCAGTTTAAACCCAATCATATGCAAATCAGTCTTGACCCTGTTCCCCATGGAAACAGTGCAGCCTGAAGTGCCAGGCCAGGTCCTCCTTGGACCGGAAACAAGCATTCTGGAACCGGTTTCGCAGTTTCACCCTTCACCTGCCAGGCTAGCTTGACTCCAGTGGCATGAAGAGCACGGGCATACCTGTCCCACTCGGAGTGACAAATGCAAAAAGAACAATAGATTAACAGAATGATGATCGATGTCAAACATTCACCCACTACAAAGATCTGGGTCTAACTCTATCATTGTTTTGCTCCCCATGCCATTCGAGTTTTAAACCCAGCCATATGCAAATCAGTCTTGACCCAGTTCCCCATGGAAAAAGGCTAGCCCGAACTGCCAGGCCAGGTCCTACCTGGACAGGAAAGAAGCATCCTGGGACTGGCTTCGGGGTTCACCCCTCATCAGCCAGGCTAGCTTGACTCCAGTGGCATGGCTGGGTCCAAACTGGGTGGCGTGGTGAGCAAAAGAACAATGGATTAAATCCAGATCTCTGTGACTGGGGATGAATGTTTGCATTGCCAAGCATTCCGTCCATCATTTGTTCATTTTGCATTTGTCGCCCTAAGTAGGAAGGGTATGCCTAGACATGAGTCCCGTGCTCACTATGCCACTGGATCCAAGCTAGAATGGCTGATGAGAGGTGATGAACCGAAACTGGTCCTTAGAATGCATGTTTCTGGTCAAGGGAAGACCTGGCTTGGCAGGTCTAACTGTACTGTTCCCACAAGCAATAGGGTCAAGACTGATTTGCATATAGTTGGGTCCAAAGTGGGGTGGTGTGGTGAGCAAAAGAACAATAGATTAAACCCAGATCTTTGTGACTGGGTGTCAATGTTTGCATTGTTCAGCATTCGGTCCATCATTTGTTCCTTTTGCTTCATTCAGACCGCTAGCACAGCAATCGGATTGACAGCAAAGCACAGTACAGATAGATAACAATGCGGGTGCCACGGCCAGGACAAGCATTCACCTACAATCATTGAGGTGCAGAGGCAGTAGGTCCAGAACAGCTGGGAGGGGGCAGCACAGGCAGAGTTTTAAAAGCACATGTTGCACCTACTTTCTAGAGAGGCTGCCTCTGTGCCACAGGCTGCCAGCTAACACGTTCCCCCCTCGCCCCTCGCCTCCACCACACCTCCATCCCCAACACGGACATGGAGGAAGTTCTTAAGGACACAGAGGTGGGTAAAGAGAGAGCACTGCTCAGGGTGTTTGCAGGCCCTGCAGAGCGCTACAGGCTCAACTGGCTCTATAGGACTCACCCTCGTTCTGTTCACATCACCATTTGCCGCTGCCGCTCCGCAGTGGTGCCACCTCACAGGGAGTTTGTAGGGAGCCTGTGCAAGCCACAGTGCACCCCCACCCACCCCTAAAGGCGGGCAATTACTAGCGATGGTGTAGACAACAGCAGAATCCTCAGAGCAGTGCACAGAGACCACAGGGGCTCCCTCTGCACCGCCCAGCACCGCACCCTGTTACTCCCAGCCCGCTGCACTGCCCAGTCTTGATCCTCTACTTCACCATGTCAGCGTCTCCTCTGTCTCCGCGTCTGTCAGCGATCAAATAGATTTATTATGCTGGTCTGTCCGTGTGACACCATCACTGAACAATAACCTTTTGCCTTTTTAACAGTCATTCGGACAAAATGAACCGGATGTATGACGTAACAACGCGTGTTATTACAACGCGTGCTGTTACGTCGCAGTCGTTACAACGACTGCATGTTACCACGCTTTGCCTTTACAACACAAGTCTTTACATCGACTTGCGCTAGGTGGCGTGCTAACATTAAAAAAGGGTAATTTACTATTCCAACTCCAGTCCACTTATCAGAAGGGAAGGTGTTGGGATAGTAAACTACACCATTTTTAATGTTAGCACGCCATCTAGCGCAAGTCGATGTAAAGACTTGCGTTGTAATGGCATAGCGTTGTTACATGCGGTCGTTGTAACGACCGCGATGTAACAGCATTGCGGTGTAATAACCGCGTTGTTAAGGATGTTTCCCAATGAACCCAATTTATGATAGAAATGTGCCACCGTGAACAGGTACAAAGTCCCTTTTAAACAGAACTAGTTGAATCAACAGCAATGGCCTCTTGAGATGGGAACACCCCTTCGCTGCTAATGACAAGGGTAACTCGTCATGGAGTTTCCTATTGATTTCAATGGAAATTACATGGAAAGCAACAAATAGGCTTAGCATCCAAGTGGTTAACAGTGGGTTACCAAGCAGGCCATGAGGTGTTGTTTATTGAGTAGAATTCAATTCTCCTCTGAAGTGGAGAAGACAGTTTTCTGACAGCAGATTTTGGTTGGGATGGATTTCCATATGTGTGACACATACCAAGAGGCCTGACATCTGGGGCTCCTGCATCCTGTATCTTTTGCTCCCTGCTGCAAGTTCTGCATAGTCCTCTGGATGCTTTTCTGTTTGAGGCACAGTATAATGGAAAGCCCAACATAAAGATCAATTGGTGCACCTTAGATTGTGTTCACACAATTTAGGGCACTTTCCCCCCGTTTTTTGTGTTAATCTTGGGGACAATAGGTTAGATGCTGGCTACTGAAGGGTTTCACTGTCAACATTTGTATGATTATGATGGAATTCCATCAAGGACTGCTTTGTATGAAATGCAGCAGGTCTTGAAGGTGGCATGCGGTGGAGGTCTGTTTAAGGAATAATCTGCCAATCTTTCAAAAGATTTCGATGAGTCCTGCTTCAGCCTGAAGAATGCACGGCTTTGGCATCAGACGGGTATCTGAAACACCAGCTCGTATCACCTCCATTGAGAGGAGGTGTACGAGCACATGTTCAGGCATTCTGAAGCCATTTGTGTGGCTAAATGAGTTTTCTTTGTGGAGCAAGTTCTACAGTACTATACTGTTCTGTGCAAAATGTACTTTGAAGCTGAGGTTGACCTTGGTGTTGAAGCCAGGACACTAGGCGCAGTGCTGTCCAGATTCATCTTGTCAAGCCCCTCCTAGACTTCGTGCTGCTTCCTGACAGTGTCATTGACTAGACCCCAATCAGTAGTGGGTTTTGAGTTCAACGTTGGGCATCTAGTATTGATTGGTGGCAAGGCACTTCATCAGTCAAACATGTGCGATAAACAATTCCTAGGCAATCATAGATGAATACATACATATATATATATATATATATGTGCGGAGGGTATGTCAAAAATCAAAGACCATAGGGTATCTATAAAGATATATAATGTATTTATTATTCATTAATAAAAATTCATGACTAGTTAAAAATTTGGAAAAATTACTACGTGAATAACAACTTGACTATTATTATATTAATGATAGTTGCATATCGACTGAAACCTTTTGTAGATGTAACCTTGTATGTTTATTGTAAGAAATATTGTCGACATTAATTTGTTATGAAATGATTTTATGTTATTGTTTTTAACTAGTCATGAATTTTTATTAATGAATAATAAATACATTATATATCTTTATAGATACCCTATGGTCTTTGATTTTTGACATACCCTCCGCACATATATATATATATGTATTCATCTATGATTGCCTAGGAATTGTTTATCGCACATGTTTGTTTTCCCTGTCCTAGGAATTGAACCATTATAGTTCAGGGGGGCTTTGTGTATTTCCTACACTTCTTCAGTCAAGTAATGGCTCAGCTCGATGTGACCATCAGACAGTGCTGAATAGCATACACATACTATTGATGGCTGATTGGCTAGAATGACTCTAAAAAGCTCAGTTATAGATTGTGGGCCAATGGTAAGACAATGCAGTCTTGGAGGATGCTGAAGATTTCAGGCTGCAGCTTCGACCTAGGGTTTTCGATTGGTCCAGCAGGGCTCTGGTCTTCAAAGTATAATATGATGCATTTAAGTGGGGTGGGGTGGGGTGTGACAGTACAAACTGTGCATCGTGTTGTCAATGAGGCTCTTAGGTTGACGGTGTTGATGGCTCAGAGTAGGACAAGAACGCAGGTATCTGCATTGTTTGTGATCTGGCGCACATCACCCATTACCTGGATGGTAGGGATCCTATCACTCCGAGAAACTTTTCAGCAGTTCATCTGCCCTATATTGGTCTCGGGTGGAAAGAGGTGGGCCAAAGAGGAGGTGTACAACCTAAGGGACACAAGAAAGCTTGCTACAGAGGACATTAGGCGAACATGTGCTTTCTAGTGCACTTGGCCTTCAGTGCCAAGGCATAAATTCTGTTTCAGGGGAGCTAGGCAGTGGTCGAGCTCCAACATGGGTATACGCCAGTTCAAACATAGTGGCTGCAGCTAGTCATCAGGAACCTCTAGCTTAAGGCATTGCTTGAGTTGGTCATGGCAGACACAACTTTAGCAGGAAAGCATGTGGATGCCTGACCTGAGTCAGACAGTTTCACAAAAGCGTTTTGCTGAGAAAGAATTTGGGGAAACAACAATTGGGACAATATGTTAGGGTTACTTCCTGGAATAATCCTCTTGGGAGAACTCATGGCAATTGAGCTACAACGTAGGGAACAAGCAAAGGAAGAGGAGTAGGCCTGAGGTGGGCGAGCCATCTCACAGGTGAGCAAACACAGGAGTGCCGGAGACTGCTTTTTGTCAGACACGAGCATATGTGAAATATGGAGAAAGGTGAAGCAAGGAATTACAATAATTGACTTACACAAAGTAGTTTAAAAAAATGTTTTATTGAATCTCATGCAGATTACAGAGGCAGCATCAAAGAATACAGTAATTTGAGAAACAAACGATTTACACAAATTATTTAACCAAACCGAATGGTTGCAAGAATATAGCAACCCCCCCAACAACTCAAATATGCACTGCCGGGGGGCGCTAGAGGGCGCACTTGCAGAATGGCCGCACTGATGTGAGGCTCCTGCAGCCTGGAATGAATATCTGGAGTTTATCCTGCATTTTCACCGACTCTGCTCGTCGCAACTACGTTATATAGGAGAAGATATTCAGACCGGCACCTCGGTGAAACTTTCAGCCTCCAAATGTGTGCCTGACCGAAGAAACGACCGCTGAAAGAATTACCCGGCCGGAAGCTCGGAGCGGCTGGGGGAGGAGACTGGCTGGCCGCGCTACGCGAGACCGCTGTGTACCACGAGGCAGGAAGGCCTTGCGCTGAGAACCCAGGCAGAACCCCGCGGTGGCGTGTGCGGTGAGTGAAGGGCACCGCAAGCTGAGAGCGCCCTGTACGAAAATTAGCGCTGCTGAATGGGCGGCGGCGGCTGCTGGGCTCCCTGCTGACATCGCTGCGATAGACATCGAACTGTGAACATTGCAGACGACCGGGAGCAGAGGCGGCCATTGCGGACTGCGGGGGCGGGAAGCCGCGGCTTGGAGAGCGCGAAAACAGGCTGTGCCCCTCGGACCTGGAGCGGTTGCGATCTGTTTGCACCTACGGAGCCGCGAGGCTTGGGGCGCTGTTTCGTGGCTGCTGGAGGACTCTGGCTGCCCTTATGTCTCGTCGCAGGCCTACGGGCGAGAGGTGAGGCGCGGGGGTCGGGACGTGTTTGCGCCTCTGAGACCATTTTGATCCCCGCCGCCCTTGCAGGCATCGTACTGCAAACTGAACGACCCCCCCAGCGCTACGAATTCTTGGCTAACGAGTGTCTGCATTGTGGATGTGCCCCGAGGTGGACTATATCCGATACCTCCCTGTGAAATGATGTGAGGAGGCCGGATGCTTCCACTTCTGCCCCGCGCTTCGCCTCAGTGTTTTGGGCGCAACGTCTACTGATGAACACTGACACTGAGGTGGCGACCAGCGATGCTCTTTCATCCCCACGTGCACGGAGCTCCCATGCATTGAACTGCAGCCCGGATATGCATCACTGAAACAGCGCAACCTTGATTTTGTCTTACCCACGGAGTGCATGAGTGGCGTTTTTGCTTGGCGGGCATCAGGAACTCCAGCCGCCTCTTGTTCACCGCGGTGCCCACAACTTCTTGACTGCTGCAGGCTTCTGCCCCCCTTTCAATATGGGCAAACCGGATAATAGACAGCCCAAGTTAACATTTGACGCGGCCACGACCAAAAAGGGATTGCGGAATACGCAAGAAGCGGGCAGCTCCCAGGCCCCTCCTATGGAAGATGCAGATAACCGCCCTGGCACCTCAGACTTCCAACAGATGATGCAAGAGATGAGACAAGGATTTGCTACTATTGTTGATAAGGTGGATAGGATGTCATCAAGAATGGACGCAATCGTGCATAAAGTGGATGTCCATGAAGAACGACTCACGACCGCGGAACAACGCATATCGGACAATGATGACCACGGCTACCCACACGTCCCAAATCGCGAGAATGGACAATGTGCTCAGGATCATAGCCGCGAAGAACGAGGAATTGGAAGCCAGAAGCCGGCGCAATAATATTCGCGTAATCGGTGTGCCGGAATCGACCATTATGGGGCGCATGGAGGACTATGTTGAGAGGATACTGACTACAGCGATTGGCCCGGAGACATTCTCCAGACAATTTATTGTCGAAAGGGCACACCGGTCACTGGCGCCGAGGCCTTCTACCGGTGCCCCCTCACGACCCATCATTGCCCGCCTCCTAAATTACCGGGATAGGGATGCTGCGTTGAAGGCAGCCCGCACCCATCACACGCTTTCCTGTGACGGAGTCAACTTCTCCATCTACCCGGATTTTACACCTGTGGTGCAGGAACAACGGCGAAAATTCTTGGACGTCAAAAAGAAGCTGCGAAACCTTCAAATAGACTATGTGCTCCTATATCCTGCCAAATTGAGGGTGACCCATCAGGCGAAACAACACTTCTTTACTAATCCGCAAGAGGTCGAGGATTTTGTGAAACAACTCAAGCGGGAACGCGCGGACAATAGAAGACAAAGAGAAGACAAGCAAGAAGATTTTCACTCAGCTGCCGAAGACGAATGACAATATGCCTCTACTACGCGATTCCTGCTCCATAGCTTAGAGGGCTGCGACGGGGCCGGATGTGGCCCACACTACCGGTTAACCGCATACTGCAACTGGAAACTAGACGAGCACTGGACGATGGTGGTAACGTATTCCAGGCACCCCCCCACTACCTGAACCATGACTGGCATGGGTATCGGACACAGGG
Source organism: Lissotriton helveticus (assembly GCF_964261635.1). Lineage (NCBI taxonomy): Eukaryota > Metazoa > Chordata > Amphibia > Caudata > Salamandridae > Lissotriton > Lissotriton helveticus. Next base: position 597,703,243 of record NC_136073.1, on the reverse strand, counting down.
CCAAGGAGTGGGGGGAGGCTGAGTGCGCTACTAGACTGCACCCCGAAGGGTGTACCCCATTCTATTTACTGCACCTGATGCAAATGTTGGGGAGTATAGGCGTTATTGAGGGTGGTGGGAGGGAAGGGAGTACTGGCAAGTTGGGATTGCTTCAATGGGTGGGGGGCGGGGGCGCTACTGTTAGAGCGCGTTGGACTGTTGATGATGTTCTTCCTTTTTGTAGGACCCTCTCTACTATACTACCTGTGCTAGACTCACTTTGCTGCAGATTGTGGTCAATTTCTCATTTACCATATATTAGCTGTTGTGCTTTGTTCATGTACGGCTGTACACGTAATGGCTCATTATCTCAATCTCACTGCTGTATGTTCGAACAAGGATGGGTAATCGCTGGCTGCTACTTTAGGTGTTTATGTGCTAGACTTTTTACAAGGCCGTTGTCCGTCATGTTCGAGGTCTCACGCATATCCACAGAAACATAGAGCTGCGCAGTACACGCATTAGTAAGGCACAAAGCGCTATGTATCCTACATGCTTGGCCATTTGTTCGCAGCATACCACTAAGGTGGCTGCAAGGAGGGAGGAAAGGGGGGGGGGACTGTTTGGTTGCCATGGTTTGTTTTACTACTGATTGTGATACCAAATGCGAAGTTACTAATTGGTGAGTTAACTAGGTTACCTTGTTCTGTACGAGACTTAGGGCATGCATTACAGATTGCACACGCAGGAAACAGACTACTTATGACCACGAGAGTACATCACAGAGCTTCATTAGTTACATATAGGCGAGATGTGACGGGGACGGTGACATCGGGGATACAGCTACACGCTATTGATGGGTGACACTGATCTCACTGTTTTAACTTGGAATGTTAGAGGGCTCGGAGATCCTAGGAAGCGATGTCAAATTCTATCATACCTGGATAGACACTCCATCCACATAGCCTTTCTCCAGGAAACACATTTTAGCAGGTCCACCACTCACACCTTTGCCAGTAGATGGGCAATGCATGCTGTATTTTCCTCCTACTCCTCATACGCTAGGGGCGCGGCGATTCTGGTTAAGCGGAACACACCGTTTGTCATGGCTGGCTCCAAAATAGATGCTCAGGGATGCTACTGTATGCTGTGGGGCAGACTGGGGCACACGGCAGTCACCCTGGTGTGCTGCTACGGACCTAATACTGACGACCCGAGATTCGTTACTGAGCTATGGGCAGACATTGTAGGAGCGGGTCCGCACCAAATCATCTGGGGGGGAGGACTTTAATACGGCACTGGACCCCACATTGGCAGGTCACACCCATCCCCACACCACTACACCAAGACACGCACGGAACTGCGCGCGGTGGTTACCGATTTTAGCTTAATAGACACCTGGAGACGGCTACATGGAGATATGAGGGAAGGCACCCACTTCATCGCACAAGCACGCTCATGGGCCAGACTAGATTATATATTCCTGACACCCCAACTATACACGTCCCTTAACCGGGCACACCACCTCCCGAGGACCTACTCGGACCATTCCCCTGTGAAAATCACATTGCGCTCTGCGGAACTAGGCCCCCCTTCTACTGCTTGGCGAATGCGCCCCTCGCTGCTGCTAGATGCCACGTTTCAGGAGGAACTTCGAGATGAATGCCTATACTTTTTTAGGAGGAATAAAGACTCTGTCAAGGATGTTGAGACTATTTGGGACGCATTTAAAGCAACATTAAGGGGGATTTGCATCGCTAAAGGGTCGGGAATGTTGCGAGACATCACCACCCGCATACGAGCTCTCGAGCGGGAGCTTAAAGATTTGGAAATGATATTGGCTGCTACTCCCTTGAACTCTACGCTACTTACAATCCGAGGCAAGATCTCTGAATACATGACCGAGGCGGCAAGGGAATCTAAATTCCGGGGCAAGTACTGGACGGCTCGCCGCTATGGTGAGGGTGATCGTCCTGGGAAAGCTCTAGCTTCCACGATCAAATTGACGCGTGCGCCTAACATTATACTTGAAATAGAGGGTCCGGATGGTGTGGTGGTCCGGGACACGGCACAAATACTTAACTCCTTTGTTTCCCACTACAGCACGTTATATACCTCCTCTAGAGAGGGAGGACTACAGTTGCAGGATTATTTAGAGGACGTTTCGCTGGGCTGGCTCAGCGACGCCCAAAGAGCCTTCCTTAGTGCGCCTTTTGAACTAGATGAGGTGCGAGACGCCATTATGGGAATGCAGTCAGGGAAAGCCACGGGATTGGATGGAATCCCGATAGAATTTTACAAAACCCACATCGACTATATGGCCCCTGTACTCCGAGAGGTGAATGAAGACGCCCTGGAAGTGGGCCACCTGCCACCCTGGATGAGAACTGCTCTTATTGTCTCTCTCCTTAAGCCTGGCAAGCCGCCACATATGTGCGACTCGTATCGACCCTTGTCCTTACTAAATTGCGATGTTAAGGTGCTAGCCAAACTCGTGGCCAATCGCATCAGCCTTCTACTTCCTAATTTGATACTCCCGGATCAATCTGGATTTGTACCTGGCAGGGCTACCTCCCACAATTTGCGCACCTTCTTTTCTGTCCTCAACTCGGTGCATGAAGACCTGCCTATGGCGGACGTTTTTCTGGACGCCACCAAGGCGTTTGACTCCCTGGAATGGGACTATGTGTTCCGAGTCTTGGAGAGAATGGGATTCCCGGCAATTTTCATCGCCTGGATTCAACTCCTATATGAACACCCTATGGCCACAGCCCTTATTAATGGTAAACTGTCTACCGCATTCCCCATCACGAGGGGGGCTAGACAGGGATGCCCCCTTTCCCCTCTCCTCTTTGCGATCGCCACGGAACCCCTAGCCGCTAAACTGCGACAACATCACAAGGATAGTGTGCTTAGATGCTTTCAGCGTCAAATTTTAATTTCACTGTATGCTGATGATATTACTTTATACATCCGAGATCCTAGCGTAAATCTTAACCCCATCCTCAGAGAATTCGTGCGCTTCGGTAGACTGTCAGGGGTAAAAATTAATTGGAGTAAGTCCTGCATTTTTCCGCGTACGTCTTCTACTGTACAGTTTGCCCTGGACTTCCCTCTTACTTGGAGTGAAGGTGATTTTAAATACCTGGGGATCCACATAGAGCAGAATAAGGAGGAGCTTATGCGCGCCAACTATGGCACTGCCATGGATCGCATAATGGACAATGTGGAGCGTTGGATCACCTTGCCTTTGTCGATGGCTGGCAGAACCTCCCTGATAAAAATGGTAATCCTCCCGAAATTGTTGTACCTCTTTATGAACATACCGTTTTACCCGGGTAAATCTTTTTTTAGCCAGCTCCGCTCTGTACTTATTAAACTAGTGTGGGGGGGGGAATCGCCTCGGCTCAAATGGGATACCTTAACACGCCCCTACTCACACGGCGGCTTTGGGGTACCCGATTTTGAATTATACTATCAATCTGCACAAGCCCATTATGCCTACTTTTGGGTACACCAGCCAGATACATGCCCCAACTAGCCGCTGAACACTGGTTGGCCCACCCTATCCCTATTGACGGTGCACTGTACGCGGTGGTCTCTGGTAGGGACAAAACGCCTACGACGGTACTGAGCATGGTCACTGCATGGACCCGATTACTGGCTAAATTGGGACAGACGTTATTATATGCTCCATCATTGCCGTTGAGCTACCACCCGGACATGCCCCTATTACAGGAGCCGGGTTTCCGCAGGCTGCTACGCAAAATACGAGTATCGACCTGGGGCGATTTACACCGCGACGGCACATTCTGCACCATGGCACAATTATATGAAGGAATACATCCCAACCCTCTCGAAGTGTTCCTTTATTTCCGGCTCCGCCAAGGAGTGAAAGCACTTACACCTGATTTTCCACTGGAACCGGTAGTACTGGCTCCCTTGCAAACACTGCTCCAACTAGACGCTCCAAATAGGCTGGTATAGACAATCTACAGGGCAGTACACACACAGATAGACTACATGACTCTACCGGCTAGGCAAAAATGGGATCAGGAGCTTGATACCCCTCTCACGGACAGGCAATGGGTATTCTCTCTTCAACATACAGAACGCATCTCAGCTAGTAGTAGACATAGAATCATACACTATAAATTCATACATCGCTTATACTATACTCCAGTCCGAATGTGCAGGCTGCAACTACGAGATACGGACACATGTGACAGATGTCATGCCACTGGGGCGGACTTCTTACATCTCGCCTGGGCGTGTGACGCAGTCAACCAATACTGGGCTCAGGTGATAACTGCACTTTCTGAGATGACTCACACTACAATAAGTCCCTCCCCGGTCGTGGCACTACTGGGATACGTGGAACCCATACAAGCGACGCATCGCAGATTTATAGCGCTGGCCCTACTAGTGGCCAAAAGGAGAGTGGCGTGTCGATGGGGCAGAGGCAGAGCCCCTAAATTTAAAGACTGGATGAATGATCTAATATATTGTCAGGATCAATTAAATACATATTCGGAATTATTGCCAATTGCTTCTAGGCCATGTGACATCTGGGCCCCACTACGGGGGTACCTTACCGGGAATGATACAAACGTTGTGGAGGGGTCACCCACCCAAGGTCCTGCTCGGCCCTAAAAGATAGATACGACCATGCTAAGTTCATGCGAGATGCTACTGTATGCTAAATATTGAGGGGTGGGAGACACGTCATTGGTGACTGGTATACCCTCACACGACATGCTAAATATCTTGACCCAGCGGCAGAAGCTGCCATTAATGCCTGCTGTGTACATTTGCATTGTTGGAGACTCTAAGATCTACGCTAGGCAGGAATAAGACAGCAGTACGATTCGACTTTTTATTGCCTCTCATGCCTCTGTTGATTGCTATGCCCACCTTGATGTGTCTGTGAAAATGTACTACCCCGTTATTCCTGAAATGTCTTGATTGTAATGTACCTGTGCCTCACCAGTGTAACAGTAATGCACTTTCTGATGTAAGTTTGTATGACCACGAAAAACGTACAAAAATAAAGTAAAAAAAAAAAAACTCAAATATGCACTGCCGCTAATCAGCTCAGTCACAAATAGCCCACCAGGGACTTTATTCCCTGGGAGAAAGATAGATTGGCAGGTTGGGCCTCCTTGATGAAGCTGAGTGTAAGTGCCTAATGGTACAACTAAATCTGGCATGTGGGGGGTCCCTGGTTTAAACTCCACCCGCTGAAAAATGCTACAAGCATGGAAACTCAAAGGGGAAAGCAAAATGTCACAGCTGGAACTGGAAGCCCTGGACTTTCATTTCTATTTGGAACATCAGATATGGCTTTATCCAGTTGGTCGAGATAACATTGTGTGAGTAAATACATATACATGGCACTCATTACGGACTAAATGATTTACCCACATAAGACTGTAAGACAATTACATCTCGCGCCTTCATAAATTTCAGACCACTACTATGAAATGTACTGGACTCCATACCTTTTTAGTCTTAATGTGAAAGAAGCCTCTGCAACTGCAAAACTGTAAAGCATTTCAGAACGAAGGAACTGGGCAATCTGCCTCCAAAAAGATGGTATCACCCTGAGGAAATGTATACTTTAAATCTGATTCCTGCACGTTATTCCCCAAAACTCATAATCTTTGTGTTACCCCCCTTCCAAAATTACCTGGAAGGCCAGTAGCGGTAAATCCTGGGAAAGAAAATGAGTGGTATTTTCATGGGTCACTCTCAATGAGGGCCTAAGATGTGTTCCTTCTTTGGAACTAGATTCGGGTATAGGATAGTGGTGAACAGGTTCTAGCTGCTGGACCACTCATGACCCTGACGGCCTTCTTTCTTCTTCCATCCATCCTGTCACTGTCGCTGAGGCTTCCCTTGGATCGATGTCTTTGGCAGGATCTGTCCCTGAGCTACCTCCGCAGAAGAGCGCGTGACGCGGGCTCTCGGCACAGTTCACATCAGTACACGCGTTGCAGGGCAGTTTGCTGACCCAGCGCAAACATTTATCTGCCTTGTCTCAGGGGTGTGAACGCTGCGCGGTCCCTCTGGCGCAGCTTGTCTGCCTCAATCAGGGACGCTGACACTAAAGGCAAGTCGGTGATGACATGACTGCGATGAAAGACTCGGCAGTGCCATCCTAGGCATGGCGCAACCCTGGCGCAGCCTTCGCATACGCCGTGCCCTTAATCCTCTTCCATGCCGCCCCAAGCACCGACAATCTGCACGTGCCCTCCCGCGCCTCACTGGGCCCCTGGCACTAGAGCACCTGCTTCTAGAACCATTCGGAGATCCCCGTCTTCAACATGTCTAATACCCACTCGATTTCTGTCTTCCAGGGCATTTGATGCCATCTCATCCAGAGTTCCCTCCGAGTCTATCCCTGCCCTATACCCCCATCTCCTCTACATCCTCCACCCAGTCCATCCCTGCCCGTCATGTCTGGGTACCTAAGAGGCCCCCTGCCTGTCTACATCTTCAGCCCACTCCAATCCTGCCCTGGCACCCTCTCCCCTGCCTCTCTGTCCCTCTACATCTTCAGCCCACTCTAATCCTGCCCTGGCACCCTCTGTCCCTGAGCCTCTCTGCCCCTCTACATATCCAGCCCACTCTAATCCTGCCCTGAAACCCTCTGTCCCCGAGCCTCTCTGCCCCTCTACATATCCAGCCCACTCTAATCCTGCCCTGGCAGCCTCTGTCCCTGAGCCTATCTGCCCTTCTACATCTTCTACCCACTCTAATCCTGCCCTGGCACCCTCTGTCTCTGAGCCTCACTGCCCTTCTACATCTTCAGCCCACTCCAATCCTGCCCTGGCACCCTCTACCGCGCCTCTCTGCCCCTCTACATCTTCAGCCCACTCCAATCCTGCCCTGGCACCCTCTACCCTGCCTCTCTGCCCCTCTGCATCTTCAGCCCACTCCAATCCTGCCCTGGCACCCTCTACCCTGCCTCTCTGCCCCTCTACATCTTCAGACCACTCTAATCCTGCCCTGGCACCCTCTGTCCCTGAGCCTCTCTGCCCCTCTACATATCCAGCCCACTCTAATCCTGCCCTGAAACCCTCTGTCCCCGAGCCTCTCTGCCCCTCTACATATCCAGCCCACTCTAATCCTGCCCTGGCAGCCTCTGTCCCTGAGCCTATCTGCCCCTCTACATCTTCAACCCACTCTAATCCTGCCCTGGCACCCTCTGTCTCTGAGCCTCTCTGCCCTTCTACATCTTCAGCCCACTCCAATCCTGCCCTGGCACCCTCTACCCTGCCTCTCTGCCCCTCTACATCTTCAGCCCACTCTAATCCTGCCCTGGCACCCTCTTTCTCTGAGCCTCTCTGCCCTTCTACATCTTCAGCCCACTCCAATCCTGCCCTGGCACCCTCTACCCTGCCTCTCTGCCCCTCTACATCTTCAGCCCACTCTAATCCTGCCCTTGCAACCTCTGTCTCTGAGCCTCTCTGCCCTTCTACATCTTCAGCCCACTCCAATCCTGCCCTGGCACCCTCTACCCTGCCTCTCTGCCCCTCTGCATCTTCAGCCCACTCCAATCCTGCCCTCGCACCCTCTACCCTGCCTCTCTGCCCCTCTGCATCTTCAGCCCACTCCAATCCTGCCCTGGCACCCTCTACCCTGCCTCTCTGCCCCTCTGCATCTTCAGCCCACTCCAATCCTGCCCTGGCACCCCCCACCCTGCCTCTCTGCCCCTCTACATATCCAGCCCACTTTAATCCTGCCCTGGCACCCAGTGTCCCCGAGCCTCTCTGCACCTCTGCATCTTCAGCCCACTCCAATCCTGCCCTGGCACCCTCTACCCTGCCTCTCTGCCCCTCTGCATCTTCAGCCCACTCTAATCCTGCCCTGGCACTCTCTGTGCCTGGATTCCCTCCCCCTCTGCATCTCCTGCCCATTCTGTCTCTGCCGTGGGTGCCCTGTGCAGCTGAGCCCCTGTGTTTTGACACCCACTGCTCGCTGTATTTTACATCCACCTATTCATTCCCTCCCATTTCCACTCTTCTGCACCCTCCGACCCCCTGCTCTCCTGACGCCCCCTCTCCGGCACACTCCCTGGGCTCTCATGCAGTTTGCTGCCTCTGCTTCCTCCTCTTCCGCACTCTACCGTAGGTTGGCCAAGACCGTCTCTCTTCAGACCCATCATTTTTTTTCTCCCCGCCTCTCCATCTCTCCCCGAGGGATTCATGCAGCATGGCTCCCACAGCCGCAGGGGGATTCCAGCCTAGTGAAATTGGAAGTGACAGCCTTGCCCCCTCCCCTGCCTCGCCAGCTGTTCTCCTGCATGAGTGGCTCTCAGCACTGCACTGCAGCACTGCAACATCCTCCTCTCTCCTGCTCGAACAGAACCACGATTTAGGAGAACTCATGATGCTTTTTTTGTGTGCAGTTTTATATAGCGCAAACTGGACCCGAAGGTATCAGAGTGCTTTACATAAGCACCAGGTACATTACCCAAGGACACATTCATTGTTAGGCACGGGGACATTAAGGGCTAGATGTAGGTAAATGGCATTTAGCGATTCGTAAATACCGAATTTTACCGATTCGGTATTTACAAATCGGTAAATGCTATGTAGGTAAATATTCTTTAAAAATTAAATTATTTAACAATTCGGTAATTGCCATTGATTCCTATGGGTCTTGAGGCCCATAGGAATCAATGGCAATTACCGAATCGTTAAATACCGATTCGGTAAAAATACTGAATTGTCAAAGGGGACAGGGTGTCACTTTGACACCCTGTTGCACCCCTGATTCTGGCTTGTGTGCCATGTGACACACATACATGCCCTTAGGGCATGTCTGTGTGCCACATGTGCATGTACACAGGAATTCGTTATTTACCATGAAATAGTATTTCATGGTAAATAACGAATTCTTAAGGGCCTGTGGCACTATTTTAAGTGCCACCTACATCTAGATTTACAGATTCGGTAAATTTACTGATTCGGTATTTTACCGAATCGGTAAATTTACAGATTTGTTAAAATTTGGGCCCCCTACATATCAAGGACCAAATACCGGTCGGTAACGGCCGCAATCGGCCGTTACCGACCGGTATTTTGTGTCCTATATCTGGCCCTTAGTGATTTGGCCAGAATCACAGGATGTTTGAGCCTTCCACCAGACTCAAACCTTGTTCCCCAGCTTCAGGGCCGGCCACTCCACCCGTGAAGCTCGCCCATCCAGTGGTGGGAAGCAATGGTGGGGTTCGATGTGACCTGGTTCCCTCAGCACATCTGCTCGTCCATAGGCGTGACACTTCCACAGCCCCTTAGCCTTGAAGAGTGCAATCCAGACATGATCCGAGGCCCCTGGTGGGTCTGATCTGCTGTCATTGCCTTGCAACCCGGGTGGGACTACCAAGGGGGCTGCTGGTAGGGGCTGCAGTGCTGTCCCTCTCGTTTCTAGAGACCCCCAAGAAGACACCCCCATCTGCAGGGCTTTCAGTGGGATGAAAAAAAGTGTGGGGGGGTCTCTCATTGGAGCGTGGCAGATGTAATTAAGAGTGTGGCTTAAAACACTGATGCTAAAAAACTGTACTTAGCATAGTGCGCCGCCCCATAAGCAACAACTATGACATCATTGTATATAAGATTGAAAATGTTTCCGTTCTTGTGGGCGAGGTTGTGGGGTAAGGCAAGAGCTGTCGAGCTGAGAAAGCAGGTTCAAGCCTCACATGGGTTAACATCCTGGGATTCAATCTGTCCTTGTGTAATGTAACTGGTGATCATGTTTGCGCTATATAAAACTGAAAACTGAGCTCTTTGAAGTTACATCAAAAGCAGTGATGGGTTTTACTAATGCAGAGTTAAGCTTTTTTTCCCACCCTGAAGGTAAAAATTGACAGCCCAGTAGGGACCCGTCTCGGCACCTGCTTTTAAGAACTTCCGCCGGTAGCCCGACTCACTTAAAGCCCTGTCTATTTGCCTTTTATCTCCCCCCCCATGCAATGCATTAGCAAAGAGCTCTGCACCCAGTAGAGTCACCTGCCGACCAGATTCCACCTCTGCCTCATTACATACGAGGTGTGTCCAGATACACACATGCTTACACACACCACCAGCACTGGGGCCCCTTCAAAGAGACCTGGACCACGGCAGGCGCATATCTCACTCACATGCCAGCATCTTGTGCCAGGGGATGCAGGTGGTGGGCACAGGCACTGCTGTTTCGGGAACAGACTTTTTTCATTTTCAGACCGTGGCCTGGAAAACAAGCATTGGAAATGCAATAGGTCTCGGATTTATTTGAGTTAGAGCTAATGGCATTGTAAATGGCAATGTCTTTTAGCCATGTGTTATGGAGTGTATGCATGTGGTGTGTAGTGGAATTATGTGGTTTGGATTGGAATTGTTCACCCTACACACTCACACACTGTTTACCCTGCACACTCACACACTGTTCACCCTGCACACTCACACACTGTTCACCCTGCACACACACACTGTTCACCCTGCAAACACACACTGTTCACCCTGCAAATACACACTGTTCACCCTGCAAACACACACTGTTCACCCTGCACACACACACTGTTCATCCTACACACACACACTGCTCACCCTACACACTCTCACACTGCTCACCCTGCACACTCACACACTGTCACCCTTCACACTCACACACTGCTCACCCTACACACTCACACACTGCTCACCCTACACACTCACACACTGCTCACACTCATACACTGCTCACCCTACACGCTCACACACTGCTCACCCTGCACGCTCACACAATGTTCACCCTGCACGCTCACACACTGCTCACCCTGTATACTCACACACAGCTCACCCTGCACGCTCATACACTGCTCACACTACACACTCACACACACTCTGCCCTCAACAGCACTCTGCCCTCAACTGCACTCTGCCCTCAACAGCACACAGCACTCTGCCCTCAACAGCACACAGCACTCTGCACTCAACAGCACACAGCACTCTGCACTCAACAGCACACGGCACTCTGCCCTCAACAGCACACGGCACTCTGCCCTCAACAGCACACAGCACTCTGCCCTCAACAGCACTCTGCACTCTGCCCTCAACAGCACTCTGCACTCACACAATGTTCACCCTGCACGCTTACACACTGTTAACCCTGCATACTCACACACTGCTCACCCTGCACGCTCATACACTGCTCACACGACACACTCACACACTGCTCACCCTACGTAATGCGAAAAGACCTAGCTCTGCCCTTTGGCCTGTGCTTTAATCGTACAGTAGGTTGTGAGTAGTTGCGCTTGATTGGTTGAGGCGTCCCCTCCTTGCTGCTCCCCTCACAAAGGGCCGGCTGCCTCAATGAAGCTCCCAAGACACGTGCTCAGCTGTTCTTTGTTTGAGCTCCTGTGTGTCAGTGCACCGTGTAAGCGCACAAGCATACCCTGCTCTCTCTGGAACAGTCACTCTGCACTCTGCCCTCAACACTCTGCCCTCAACACTCTGCCCTCAACAGCACTCTGCCCTCAACAGCACTCTGCCCTCAACAGCACACAGCACTCTGCCCTCAACAGCACACAGCACTCTGCCCTCAACAGCACACAGCACTCTGCACTCAACAGCACACAGCACTCTGCCCTCAACAGCACACAGCACTCTGCACTCAACAGCACACAGCACTCTGCACTCAACAGCACACAGCACTCTGCCCTCAATAGCACACATCACTCTGCCCTCAACAGCACTCTGCACTCTGCCCTCAACAGCATGCACTCAACAGCACACAACACTCTGCCCTCAACAGCACACAGCACTCTGCACTCAACAGCACGCAGCACTCTGCCCTCAACAGCACTCTGCCCTCAACAGCACTCTGCACTCTGCCCTCAACAGCACTCTGCACTCACACAATGTTCACCCTGCACGCTCACACACTGTTAACCCTGCATACTCACACACTGCTCACCCTGCACGCTCATACACTGCTCACACTACACACTCACACACTGCTCACCCTACGTAATGCGAAAAGACCTAGCTCTGCCCTTTGGCCTGTGCTTTAATCGTACAGTAGGTTGTGAGTAGTTGCGCTTGATTGGTTGAGGCGTCCCCTCCTTGCTGCTTCCCTCACAGAGGGCCGGCTGCCTCAATGAAGCTCCCAAGACACGTGTTCAGCTGTTCTTTGTTTTAGCTCCTGTGTGTCAGTGCACCGTGTAAGCGCACAAGCATACCCTGCTCTCTCTGGAACAGTCACTCTGCACTCTGCCATCAACACTCTGCCCTCAACAGCACTCTGCCCTCAACAGCACTCTGCCCTCAACAGCACACAGCACTCTGCCCTCAACAGCACACAGCACTCTGCACTCAACAGCACACAGCAGTCTGCCCTCAACAGCACACAGCACTCTGCACTCAACAGCACACAGCACTCTGCACACAACAGAACACAGCACTCTGCCCTCAACAGCACTCTGCACTCTGCCCTCAACAGCATGCACTCAACAGCACACAGCACTCTGCCCTCAACAGCACACAGCACTCTGCCCTCAACAGCACACAGCACTCTGCCCTCAACAGCACACAGCACTCTGCCCTCAACAGCACACAGCACTCTGCACTCAACAGCACGCAGCACTCTGCCCTCAACAGCACTCTGCCCTCAACAGCACTCTGCCCTCAACAGCACTCTGCCCTCAACAGCACTCTGCCCTCAACAGCACTCTGCCCTCAACAGCACTCTGCACTCTGCCCTCAACAGCACTCTGCACTCACACAATGTTCACCCTGCACGCTCACACACTGTTAACCCTGCATACTCACACACTACTCACCCTGCACGCTCATACACTGCTCACACTACACACTCACACACTGCTCACCGTACGTAATGCGAAAAGACCTAGCTCTGCCCTTTGGCCTGTGTTTAATCGCACAATAGGTTGTGAGTAGTTGCGCTTGATTGGTTGAGGCGTCCCCTCCTTCCTGCTCCCCTCACAGAGGGCAGGCTGCCTCAATGAAGCTCCCAAGACACGCGTTCAGCTGTTCTTTGTTTTAGCTCCTGTGTGTCAGTGCACCGTGTAAGCGCACAAGCATACCCTGCTCTCTCTGGAACAGTCACTCTGCACTCTGCCATCAACACTCTGCCCTCAACAGCACTCTGCCCTCAACAGCACTCTGCCCTCAACAGCACTCTGCCCTCAACAGCACTCTGCTCTCAAAAGCACACAGCACTCTGCACTCAACAGCACACAGCACTCTGCACTCAACAGCACACAGCACTCTGCACTCAACAGCACACAGCACTCTGCACTCAACAGCACACAGCACTCTGGCCTCAACAGCACACAGCACTCTGGCCTCAACAGCACACAGCACTCTGCCCTCAACAGCATCTGCACTCTGCCCTCAACAGCATGCACTCAACAGCACACAGCACACAGCACTCTGCACTCAACAGCACACATCACTCTGCACTCAACAGCACACATCACTCTGCACTCAACAGCACACAGCACTCTGCCCTCAACAGCACTCTGCACTCTGCCCTCAACAGCACTCTGCACTCTGCCCTCAACAGCACTCTGCACTCTGCCCTCAACAGCACTCTGCACTCTGCCCTCAACAGCACTCTGCACTCTGCACTCAACAGCACTCTGCACTCAACAGCACTCTGCACTCAACAGCACACAGCACTCTGCACTCAACAGCACTCTGCACTCAACAGCACTCTGCACTCAACAGCACACAGCACTCAACAGCACACAGCACTCTGGCCTCAACAGCACACAGCACTCTGGCCTCAACAGCACACAGCTCACTGCACTCAACAGCACACAGCACTCTGCACTCAACAGCACTCTGCACTCTGCCCTCAACAGCACTCTGCACTCTTCCCTCAACAGCACACAGCACTCTGCCCTCAACAGCACTCTGCCCTCAACAGCACTCTGCACGCAACAGCACTCTGTACTCAACAGCACACAACAATCTGCACTCAACTGCACACAGCACTCTGCCCTCAACTGCACACAGCACTCTGCCCTCAACTGCACACAGCACTCTGCCCTCAACAGCACTCTGCACTCTGCCCTCAACAGCACTCTGCACTCAACAGCAGTCTGCACTCAACAGCACTCTGCACTCAACAGCACACAGCACTCTGCACTCACCAGCACACAGCACTCAACAGCACACAGCACTCTGGCCTCAACAGCACACAGCACTCTGGCCTCAACAGCACACAGCTCACTGCACTCAACAGCACACAGCACTCTGCACTCAACAGCACTCTGCACTCTGCCCTCAACAGCACTCTGCACTCTTCCCTCAACAGCACACAGCACTCTGCCCTCAACAGCACTCTGCCCTCAACAGCACTCTGCACGCAACAGCACTCTGTACTCAACAGCACACAACAATCTGCACTCAACTGCACACAGCACTCTGCCCTCAACTGCACACAGCACTCTGCCCTCAACAGCACTCTGCACTCTGCCCTCAACAGCACTCTGCACTCAACAGCAGTCTGCACTCAACAGCACACAGCACTCTGCACTCAACAGCAGTCTGCACTCAACAGCACACAGCACTCTGCACTCACCAGCACACAGCACTCAACAGCACACAGCACTCTGCACTCAACAGCACTCTGCACTCAACAGCACTATACACTCAACAGCACTATACACTCAACAGCACTCTGCACTCAACAGCACTCTGCACTCAACAGCACTCTGCACTCAACAGCATACAGCACGCAACAGCACTCTGCACTCAACAGCATACAGCACGCAACAGCACTCTGCACTCAACAGCACTCTGCACTCAACAGCACTCAACACTCTGCACTCAACAGCACTCTGCACTCAACAGCACTCAACACTCTGCACTCAACAGCACTCTGCACTCAACAGCACTCAACAGCACTCTGCACTCAACAGCACACAGCACTCAACAGCACTCTGCACTCAACAGCACACAGCACTCTGCACTCAACAGCACACGGCACTCTGCCCTCAACAGCACACAGCACTCTGCACTCAACAGCACACAGCACTCTGCACTCAACAGCACACAGCACTCTGCCCTCAACAGCACTCTGCCCTCAACAGCACTCTGCCCTCAACAGCACTCTGCCCTCAACAGCACTCTGCCCTCAACAGCACTCTGCCCTCAACAGCACTCTGCCCTCAACAGCACTCTGCACTGTACAGCACTCTGCACTGTACAGCACTCTGCACTGTACAGCACTCTGCACTGTACAGCACTCTGCACTGTACAGCACTCTGCACTCAACAGCACACAGCACTCAACAGCACTCTGCACTCAACAGCACACATCACTCAAAAGCACTCTGCACTCAACAGCACACAGCACTCTGCCCTCAACAGCACTCTGCCCTCAACAGCACTCTGCCCTCAACAGCACTCTGCCCTCAGCAGCACTCTGCACAATACAGCACTCTGCACTCTAGAGCGCTCTGTACTCTACAGCACTCTGCACTCAACAGCACTCTGCACTCAACAGCACTCTGCCCTCAACAGCACTCTGCACTGAACAGCTCACAGCACTCTGCACCCAACAGCACACAGCACTCTGCACTCAACAGCACACAGCACTCTGCACTCAACAGCACCTAATGCTTATAGAGTGGTCTGTATTCCGGTTTGTACGGAGGACACATGGGTTGTCGACAAAGGGAAAGAAGGAATGGAAAGCAACAAAAGTGCCCAAACGCCTTGGATGGCATCCCTATGAGGCAAAAAGGGGCCTCGGAGAGGCTCTGTGGCAGTGGCATACGTATAGTGTACAGGGGCCACTTTTTACAGACGCCTCACCTTGAATCCAACTGGTACAGAGTTTGAGGAGGATAGCATAACCTCACAGCGATCACACAATGAGCCAATGGAGAGCCCAGGATTGAAACTAAACATGGGGCCAACACTGGGGTTTAAGATGCCAAGGAAAAAGGCACAGGTGGGATTAAATGCACAGAATGCTCGTACATTTATTGTTTAAGCGCTGAGGTATTTCACAGGTACGGAGTAAGTGTTAGGAGGCTCAGGCAGGAAGGGTAGGGTTCACTTCATCCAGTGGGTTCTCTACTGTGTAACCCAGACACCAGGCTAGAGGTAATTTGTTAAAGCTTTTGCAATAAATTATAAGAAACACACCTCTGAGAAGCACCAACATTTTTTTTTTCATTTGAAGCACTGATACCCAGTAAATACCCAATACAGGAGATAACAACAATATTGAAGTAAAGTAAAGGACTGGGATGCGGCCGTGCAGGAGGGACTAGCACAGAGTTCAGGTCTGGGAAGGTTATTGACGGAGGACGAGTGTCTGCTCACAATTTGGAAGGCGTGTGGGGCCCTTGGGTTTCTGTGGTTGAATACATGATTTTGTTTAGTTGTGTCTAAATATGTTTTCCTGTCCGTAGAGCCTCCCCCTGCACCCGAACAACGCACGCAGAATAAATTATTATCTTGAAATAATATCACTGTAAGTAATCTCTGTGACCCCCCCCATTTCTCACATGTGGTCCTGTTTTAGATCTAAAATAACCTTTTTTTATGGATGTTACGTTAAAGCAAACATATTTCTCTGCAAATTGTCTGTAATCGACACTCACACACCACTCAGAAAATTAAATCAAAGGAAAACGCAATTGAAAACAATCTGTTTAAAGAATTTTTCTGGGGCATCAGGGCAAGGTCTCTGCAGAACAAAGCTGGGTGGAATCAGTGTGCGCAATATATAATTGTACTACTGTGACTGGTATGGTAGAATTGCTGCAGCTGATACAGTGGAATTCTTGATCCGGAGTTCGTCCGGCTTCTTGCCCCGTTCACCTTTTCAGCAGTGTTTAAAAAGCTCCATTTGTGCCCGTGCCGGGTGGCAGAGGGCATCTAAATACCACGCCTACTTGCCTCTGGCAGCTTTGCCGAGGGGGTTGTGTCTCCTCCCTGCTGCTTGTCGCTATCAGCTGCCATTTGTTGGAGGGCTGCCCACCCAGCTGTGCAGAACGGGATCTGACAAATTAGGCTTGGAAGGAGCCACTCATAGACGGCTGGGGGCTGCTTGCTGCTGGGCTCAGGCACACTGGGTGCGTCGGTGGGGCCGTGCAGGAGGGACTAGCACGGAGTTCAGGTCTGGGAGGGTTAGTGACGGAGGACGAGTGTCTGCTTACAGGTTTAAAGGCGCGTGGGGTTCTCTGCTTTCTGTGGCTGAATTGCAAGATTTTAAAACAACACAGTATGATAAAATGTAATCTTCAAAAAACCGATAAAATATAATCTCGAAAAACGGACATACATTAAGCAGCTGCTAATACAACAAGGAAGCTGCGCGCTGAGCGCTGCAGAATTGTGAACGCGCCCGTTCACTAACGGAGGCACCCTGACAGCTCCTAATTATAATTTATGTACTTCTTTGCGCGAGCACGAACGAAATATGCCCAAAATGGCGGAACAAAACTACATTTACCCTATCACTTCAAGCCTATTAAAACGAAAACACAAGGAAGACGAATCACTGACCAGATGACAGAAAACGCTAAGGAATGTGTGGAATTCCTCTCACCAAGGCCCTAGGAGATACTTCTTCTTTTTTTTCTCCTTTAACATTAGTTCTCGAAACTCCTCCCAGTTTCACTGGGAGGAGTCAGTCCGAGCCCTAAAAAGAGAGAGTGAGAGAGAAGCCAAGTGACAAAGTAGGGACGAATAGGACATTAAGTGATTTCCCCAGAATCACAGGACGTTGTGCCCACGCTGAGATTCGAACCTCGTTCCCTAACTCCAAAGGCAGCAGCTCTGGCCGTTACGTCACATGCCCTTACTGGTAATACCCTTCCACTTTAAGCCACATATCCCCAAATGTGCAGGGAAGGGCTGATGTGATGTTGGTCTCGCCAGCCACATCCTGGCATTTGTTGAACTTTTGTGGCGTTTTGGGGAACAGCCAGCAGAGAAAATTGTATTTGACAGTTCAGCTAAAGAGTGCTGGAGACACAGGACATCTGTTTGGAAATGAATAGGAGGCGCGTGGTAATACTTTCCCGACGTGCTTCTAACGATGCGAAACTCGATTGTTGCACACTTTGTCCCTCCCACATCATTTACAAACAGTACATCTTCGATTGGAATGGCCAATAAATTCGCACAAACATGCAGTTTATACTGGCAAACATATATATACAGCACACAAATGAAAATGTGTGGAAATCAGGTTTCACAAGTATTTATCATTTGCACCAAGTAAAGTTCCCTGATTTGTGTTGATCAAATTGAAATCTATGTTTCCATCTTAATTCAAAACTTAAAACAAGTTCCATTTATGATTTTCTAACTGCTGATATATTTTGGATAATTTGTACATTTCATTTAGAGGTTTTAAACTGTGGTGACAGACCATCTCTGCTGCCTACACCACTAGTGAGCAGAGATGGCAAAGAAAGGCCAGTTTCAGCCAATAAAAGATTCGAAAATGTTTTTTATGTACTAAATGAATTTGCCCAACCATTTCTGGTGGCTGGTTGGACTAGACTAACACATCCGCTGCGGAGATTTGGGTTTAACCTCTGGTCAGTACAGGATTGATAAATGAGCATTACTGAATTGGGGAACAAGAAACATTGATAATATTTCAACAGCCCCAGGAGACCGCCCTAGTGTGATCCGGTGCTCTACAAAGACCCCAGCTGTGCAGTAAACCCCTTTCCCAGGCTCTTGAGAATAAGGGGATAACTACAAGCGAATACTGTTATCAGGGAAAGTAACTACCTACTTGCATTTTGAAAGAGACTATTTTAATAAAAGTTGAACTGTGTCAGCCTTTTAGTGGCTAAAGCACTTTATTACGCATAAGCGACATCTAGTACCCTGGGTAAGAAGGCGTTTTGTCCTAAGTGATTTCAAACATTTTTATTAAAGCTTTTAAGAAGAGGTTCAGGAAGAAGATTTACTAAAATTTTGCATCTTGATGCGTCACACAAGCACTCGCACAAAATGTAAGAAAAATCCACTATTTGGACTTTATTAACATTTATTATTAAGAGTATCTTTTGCATTTGAATACGCAACACAGGTGCTGCACCAAACGTCACTATATCTACTATTAAGAGTAGCCAGAGCTTAAAACTTTCTAAATATAAACTGTGCTTCTTTCTGCGGATAGTTGCTCAAGCATTGTAAAATGTATGTGTTTTTCTCTCTCCTACGTGTGTCCCAACCCATACCCAGCTCATTTCGCCCTTACTTACTTTTTGAGAGATTTCTTCGCGAGTACAGAGCTACCACTGCTTCAGCAATTTCACTTTGTCCACCATGGCTTTCCCCTCCATTACAGTGACGTATGTTTCCAAGACTGTCACAATCAAATTGGCTTGATGTGGAGTTAGACTACTTAAATAACAATTTGATGTAAAGGTCAGTGGAGGCAGGGCTTTAAGTGGGCCGGGTCTCACCAGTGCTGAGCACCGGCAGTTTTTTAAAGGAAGCATAGAAACGGGTCTCTATCGGGCTCTGTTTTGTGCCCTGGCGCAGGCAGTCCATTTTTTTCTGGACTGCGGTGACAGCAGGCACATTGATGTGCGCTGCTCACACTGCTCACTTCTCACTAGTAGAGAATGTACGGCATGACCTCATGCAGGGCCGGACTGGGAACCAAAACCGGCCCTGGCAAAGTGCTTGGCCGGCCCCCCCGCCCCCCAGGCGGGAGGGGGGCGAGCGCTTTGCCAGGGCCGCTTTTCAGCCGATTTTGTTACAGGGCCGATTTTGCAGCCGGCTCTGCAACAAAAACTGCCCCCAGGGCCCAAAACCGGCCCCCACCCTTGCAGCCGACCGGGGGATTGCCCGGTGCCCACAACGGCCAGTCCGGGCCTGACCTCATGCCAGGTGAGCGTGGTGGGGGAAGGGAAATCCTCTAAAGAGGGTCATTTTCTCTCTGGATTTCCCTTCTCTTTTTGACACTCAGGAGCAGCAACATTGTCATGGTGTCACCAGGGCATTAAGTGGAAGCTTTTTCAACATTATATACAAGTTATAGTTGCTGCTTATTTATCTTATGCAACTAACAACCATTGACAAAGCCAATAGTCCTGACCTGTAGGCATGATGTTAATTTTGTATCTTATATCACGATGCAAAGACGGAGACAGCAAAATACAAGTTGGGCGGCATGCTATGCTAAGTAGAGATTTTTAGCTTACATGTTTTCGAGCTACACCCTTAATTACATTGGCCACGCCCCTTTGAGAGACATTCTGTATGGTCTGTAGTCGTCAGGGAAGGTGATCTGCGTTGCCTGAAAAGAGAGAGTTGTTGTAGTCCAGTCGGCTAAAGACGAGGGCCTCGGTGATGGGTGCGTCTTGTGCTTTGGGGTAGCCATTTGAATATCTTACAAAGAATGAGGTGGATGAAGAAACAGAGAGATAACCTGAGTCGTCATGGTTAGCTTGTTGTCCAGAATGATGCCTAGGTTCCTAGCGTAGTCACTATGGGTAGGGGTAGGTCTCAGTCCTGAGGGATACCAGCAGGGCTCGAGTCGGGGTACCACGCGGGTGGACGGCGTCCCCCCACTTATTTTACTGGGAGCTCGATAACTGGAGCAAATGGAGCCACACTTTAACTGGTGTAGTGAATACCTCTCCCTTCCCCGGTCTCTAGTAATCAGGGGTTTAGCAGCTCATTGCCTGAGAGTACCAAATAGCATAGTTGCTAACAAAGCTGCTACTATTCATACTCCAAGCAAAGAGGAGTAGTGTGCCCTGCGCTTCTCGGTGGAGCCTGAGGACTAAACCGTGAACGTGAAAATCAAGAATTCCCCGGCGCAGCCGAAGGGAAGCGAGGATGAGTCACGGCTCGCCGCCGCGGAATGATTTGTCACATCACGGAAGGGATCTGTGGCTGCCAAAAATAGCCTGGTAACCCTACCCTACCCGGATTTAAGATTGAAGTGCTCAGCTATAGATAGCGGCGACCTCTGTCCGCGCGGCTTCGTTTCAAGCTGGCTCCGGCGGCGGGAGCCCCACGCACGAGGCGGAGTCTCCTCGCGCAGCTGTGGCGCGCGCGCGCTCCTCAGGGATGAAAGCGCCGCGGAATCAGAGAGCCGAGCTCGAGCCGGCGCTGGTTCGGGGAATTACTGCGTCACAAAGATGTGTGTGGAGCAGGCGTGCGTGTGCCTCGAAGAGACTGCCTTTCGAACGGGAAAGCTGTACACAAGGGTCACACGGAAATGGCATGATATATGGTTCAGGCTTAGTGTCACGTCGACGGTGATAACATAATACAGAGAATAAAGTCTCTCGAGCGTGAGCACAGGCTGGTGCAGGCCGGACTCTGGTTTCTTTTTGACTCGAATTAGCGAGCTGTCAAGGTGGGTTGAAGTCCTAATATTTGCTGGCTCCCTTATGGTTGCCATATGGATCCTCGAAAACCACAAAGTATCTCCTGTCCTGATTCTGACCCCATCATTATTAATATGGGGTCGAAATGTCAACATCATTCTGATAACTGGCTTGGAATTCTATGTAGACATCGATAAATATAATGAATAGTTTTTTGTCTTTACATTTAATGATATGAGACAAATATATTTCCCTTTTTGAGGTCCAGCGTCTCCGGTCAAATGTTTTTTTCAATTTTCTTTTCACCGAGGAGCAGTTTATCATTGCACCGTTCCTCATCATAGCACATTTTGAATTAATAATGTGTTTTAATGGATTTAATACAGTCATTAAGTTAATGTATGTGTTCTATGCCTTGTCTTGTTGCAATTACGTTGTTTTCCTTAGTATATAGGTTATAGCGTCAAAATCGTAAACTAATTGTGTGGGGAGGCACTGTTGTTGCAAATTATTTATTCACCCAGGTTCCACACACAATTGGGTTGCCTTCTATTTTCTCTACGAAAGCTCTTGGTGACACAGATTCGTGTATGCCCTATGCACACATCTGTATCATATATGTAAAAACATATATACAGACATGTGGAAATAGACCAACACTTGTGCATCACATGTGTATTACATGTGCACAAGCATACCAGTAACTATGCAAATACATGTGTATAGACCACCATGACACAATTCTGCTAAAATGAATAGTAACTAAACTTTTTTGAAATTACTATTTCTGAGAATAAAGTTATTACTAGGTGCAGACTTACATGTCTCCACCACCACCAAACATGAAGTGGAGACTACTAAAACAGGATTTGTGAGTGAAAAGTTACTACTAGTAGATTTGTGAGTGAAAAGATACTACTAGTAGAATGGCACTCCAAACAAATGCACATCCATGTGTACATACAACCACGTATTTATAAATATACGAGCCGGTCTGTTCACACAAAATAAATCTGTAGGGGCATGCATATATCCACATGCTGGCTGACCGAACGATTAGAAGGACATTGGTCACATTGGCGGAAATGCACTGGTTCTATTGAGCACTTGCCCTCCCTCTACAACACACCGTGCATGGCACCTCTGTTTTCATTGCGACAATCAACAGCCACTAGTGCATAGCCTTGGACCTATATGAGGATATTTCATGTGCCTTCTTTCAGTCTTTAACTTCAGGACATAATTTGAAGAAAAACAATCTTGACTTATTCAGGATAAGGAGTACCATGAGCCAATCATGCTCGCTGATTTTCTGACAGATGTTGACACTGCTAACAGCTTAGCAATTAGGTGCCATTTTTCCACTCCACATAGGCACCCAAATGGGGATTGCATTTCAAAGCACCTGTCTGCTCCCTGCTAATTAGCGGAGCAATGCTTTGGTGTTGTGGTTTCTGTGAATAGCTTCAGTCAGACTTAATTCCTGACTCTTTTCTTGACACCCTGGACAGTTTTGAAGGCTTCCTAGACACATCTAATGTTATTTGTTTTAGATTTTCTCAAGTATGTTTCAGTCTTTCCCCCTCCCCCTTCACCTCTATACAAGCCCCGTAGAAGTCAACATCCCGTGCTATCTGTACCCACAAAATGGGAGTAATGTGGAAAAATAAAACTGAAGAAAGAAATTTCAAGGGTGAAAGGGGGTTAAATGTGAAAGACACGAGAAACTATTAGTTTCCCACTAGTTCTAATGGCCCCGCATTAAGGTGTAAAATAAAGGTCTCCTTCACGTCCACATGCTTCTCCCCTGTGTCAAGCTCCCACCCAGGTATGAAACATCTTCCCTACACTTATGACATGAGAGTCTTTACAAACTATATCTCATATACACAGTGGATTACCTTGTCCTGGGCCACCAATGCCATACACATCCCTTGACGTCCTATACCCCTGATTTTTCCTTGAAGTTCTGCTCTGCACTACAATAAAATAAAAAAATAGAAATGGAACCGAAATCTCCAAATCCACTCTGATGGACTTGGGTGGTTGCGCCTTATCAATGTTGAAAATCCACTCCATTCCCTTACAGTATTCTCCTGAATGAAGAGATGTTAAGAAAAACACAAGACCACCTCTTTGTAGGAAATCGTACCTACCCCTTCTGACCCTACCCACCACCAAAATAAATACTCAAAGCACTATGAAATGCTTGCCCACCAGATCCCTTTTCCATCCACCCAACCCCTAATCTCAATATAGCCAATGCTAAGGCACCCCACACTTCCATTGCCAAGGAAAGTTTCCTTTTGCCATTTACACAGTGCAGACCAAGGCAACTAGTCAGCACTCTCCTTGTGAATATCCAACCTATTGCCCTTTCTAGGCAACTAGCTGCCCAAGGTCAGCTCGCGAATCTAAACAGTGTCTATTTTGTGCCAGTGTTTGCAGGCGTTGGGTAATAGCCCACATTTTTGGAGACTGGGACTTTTTCGTCTTCAGACTTTGAACCAGGGCAAGAAGGTGAAAGGCAAAAAAGTAAAAAGGAGTCCAAATGAAAAGTAGAAAATTAGAGACAAAGGGAGAAAGCGGGGGTAAGCAAGAACCTCCAACAGTGAGATGGAGAGACAGGAAATGTAGCGTGGTGGAAGAAAGATACATAACTTGGTATTTGGCAAACTGAGCATTTGTCAGTGCAGGCTGTCTGTTTTCGTTCAATTCGCTTACATTTTTCATTATATTTTTTTACAAAATAAGCACTAGCCCCAGTGGTTTTAACGACTCCATCTAAAGGGTCCCATACTCTCAGCCAAACAAAATGCCTAAAAGTGAACAACCATTTTATGCCAAATGACTGCTCCCCTTCAAGCTTTTACATCTAGAGTAATATAGACGAAAGCATCACACGGCCTGACCCGCCAGGACGCTAAGCCCTCCCATGTTTCTTCATGTAACCCTAAACCCCACCCACTGTGCTCTGAAAAAAGTGTTTTGTACCATAAAGCACCTTATAATATCGCATGGAAACAATAAAATATGTATATATATTTGCAGCTGTACATACACCGTACAAATTCCAGGTATTTGGTCCAAGCTCTTTTTGTGGTTCTGCAATTGACAGCCAGCTTCAGCTGTCGCCGCAGAGAGCGTTGCATACAATACTACTCCGAGTGGGCTTTGTTTAAAACCCTTGCTGATGATTAGAGGGTTTTATTGTCTATCTCAGTTCCTTGTTCTTGTTGATGGCTTTCCTCTCTATTCTGTGTTTGTCCAGCTCCTGGAGAATAGCTTGTTTACCTTTTCTTTTGATTGGATAAGGTGTACCTTTCACTGCTGATGTGCTAGAACTCCTTTTTTAGGTCTTGTGCCTAGCGTTGCAGTGCGCAGAATTGCCCGCGCAGCGAGAGACCTCTTGTAGGGGGTTTGAAAACTGACCTAGGAATCACACATGCTTGTGCGTGTACTTTTCCTTTTGGCCCACGCTATTGGCCTTTGCGTGTGTCTTTTTAACTAAGACAGCACGCAATTGGCCAAAGGCGGACGCATTGCTCCACCCATGGCCTATTGGTGTCGGTTACCCGCACGGTGTCGGTTACCCACACCGCCGCCATGTAACTTCAATTATCGTGCCCAGACACGGGCGCGATCATTGAAACCACATGGCTCGATGTGGTGCGCGCGCGCACTACTCGCGGGATTGTTCTTTTTTGGATCCATTTCACAGGTAAGCAACTCTGCAGCTCCAAGTCCCAGGAAAAACTGACCTATCACATCTTAACAGGCATGGGAAACTTTGCAGATATGAGTATGTGTGTGACTGAAAAGTGTGTTTGTGAGACCATTGTGATATGTCATGTAAGCATATAAATAACTATTTTACTGTGGTTTCTTTATTTCTGTATTGGTTAAAAATACCAAATGCTGCACGGTGTGACTTTGACACCAGCAATTCAGTTGTTACAGCATGTGTTTTTCATGGATGGTTGTAGTTAAAAACTATTTTAGAATCCTGTTAAAGAATAATAAACTGTAGAAAAATAGTGAACATTCACTGTGTACACGTGAGCATCAAACTTGACTGCCTGACCTATAATAAGAGAACGCTGCGCATCCTCACATCATCCTTTTAGTATATCCAGTTGGTTGTTGTGTCTCTTATTTTTAAAACATAAACGTGGTGCTCTCATCAGCTACCTACATAAACCGGAAACGCCCAATCAGATCTTGCATCGAGGTATATTCATTTGCTTAGATGCCTCACATTTTCAACCGGTTGTCCGAAGTCCCGAAGTGAGAAGGAAACATCAACTAAATCGCTTGAAATCTCATTGCCCTAGCAATCCGGAAGTGACTAACCGCTTTTCTCTGAAAAGTTGTGTAGTCGTTGCGCCGTAAGTCAGAATGTGTGACGCGCTATTCAGGTGCCCGACAACTTTCCTCTCGGTCCTGGGGCTGCAGAAGTGCTCTATACGCTGTAAGTATCAGGGCAACAATTCAGGGAATGGGACATTAAGAAAGAACTGACCGGAGAAACTGTGACCATACTGTGAGGGTATAAGCGACCTTTCCCTGAACGGATGTGGGGTACGAAAGGAAAACATTAGAGGCCTCATCCTTTCCCAGCTATAGCTCTTTTTCCGGAGGGGGATGAGCTTAGAGCTTTAGCGAGAGAAGAATCAAGAGTCGTTTCAGCCTATGGAGCAGAGTAGACCATTGTCACTCGCCATCATTTAAACCTTTACGGGACACCTCTCCGGTACACTGGTGCAGTATATCCGTTTTCCGTCAGTCACTCTGGTTGAAACAGAGAAACAAGGCTCTTTTTCCACTTCCAAGTGCTTATTAATTAATTACCTTTCTTTTTAAAAAAGCGTTGTATTTTTCCCCTTGCCATTGGCCGAGGGGAGATTTCGAAGAAAACCTTTCTGTTTAATGGAAGACTGTGGCAGCTTAGGTCTAACCAGAGGGAAAATGTGCAACTGGGCTTCAACCAGTAGCTTGTGAGCTCCTGATACCTCTCTTTCTACCTGCCAGTAGCTCTCCTGTGTGCATCCCACCCTTCCAAATTGTAACTTTTTGCTTGGATGCAGGAACGTATGTATGACGGAATTGCGTTCTAAGACATAAATGTGTGAATTTTCAGAACTCATCAGCTGACCATTGAAGAAAAGTGGCTGAGTTTTCAAACTATAGTTTAAGCCGATTTTTTAGTGATAAATTTGTGGGGAGACGTATTATTAATAATATGATTGCTTTTGTGTCATGGGCACTGGTGCTGTGGCTAGCATGTATTACCTACATATAGGCAAAACAAATTGACAAAGCTATTTTTACATTACTGCTGGAAACCTTCTTGAGGTACTGAAGCGATTCCTGCTGGTAATCTTGAATATGGTGGGCACTAATGCATCCTTGTCTGATTTGGTCTCTCTTAAAGCACTAATAATAATAGTAGATTGCAGTGATTTTTATTGCACGGAAGTAGCTCTTATTACACAAAAGGTTGGAGTTCCCGGTGTAAATGGTGATGGGTCTATTAAAGCTGCAAAACAATCATTTGCACTGATTGGTGTATTTTATTGACGTAGTACACACTAAGTTGTTTATTCTGTTATGTATTAGTAGTGCCAGCACCTGCCTTTCTTGGACCGTTTACGCCCCTAGCTAGACACCTGTTGATTTGTTTACTGGTTTGGCAAAATACATGCGGTTATTCTTAGTTTTATGGTCGAGCTTGTGAGAGCATGTGCTAGCGCATGCGTCTCGCTTGTGAAACACCATTGTATACAGAAAAGGACTTGGAGCCCACCCATGCTTACAATTTGTGCACTTCTTGGTCCCTCTTATTTTGAGGCTCATTAATAGGACAGTGCCGATGAAAAGTAATTTCTGGGCATTTCTGTGGAGCTGGGACCAAGCATAGATTGATTCAACTTAATCCATGCCCGTCAGCTGCTCCCGACATGATTGTGGTACTATATCTCCCTGTCCTCCCCCGCTGCTTCTATTCCCTCTATAAAGCTTTTTTTGTCGCTTGTTGTTGCTTCCGCTTTGTTTATTACCTGTGGATTGCACCCATCACCTTCCCATAGTTGTTGTTTTCCCCTGCGTCCTTGCTTCCATCTCCACCCTGCCCCTTCCAACTTTGGGAATTATTGCTTGTTTTGTTCTCCCTTTCCTCATGGTCCTTGGTAGGGTGCTTCATTGTTGCTGCTGTTGATTGAAGTTTATTTGCATGTTACACTGTGCCTGACTTAAGTGAGTGTGAATGCATGTATTAACATACACGTGCAGATGACTTACTCACCCCCCACCCCTGCCCTCCTTATTCAAAAGCAATAAAGGCGATGGATGCGTTCCTATTGTGCACATGTGCTGGCTATTTAGTCAATGGCACTAGATGACATACTGTGCATGTGAGATAACCTGCAGTGCTTTTAAAAAGGGCAGTTTTTTTAGTTTTGTTTTTTATACCAAATTGCAATAGCACTATGCAAATATAATTACTACACTGCAAAAAAAAGAAAAAAAAAGAAAAAATGTCATTTTCAATGCCAACAGCTCTAACGTTTAACAAATGCGAGACCTATTGCATTGTAAATGCTTGTTTAACTTTCAGTTGTTGGTTAGTACTCTATGGAAGTGCATGACTTGTGACTGTTCCTTTCCTCTTTTTTTTAGAGTGTGCCCCTATGCTGTTCCTTGCTCTCCCCTACTCACCATGTCTTGTTTCTCCACACTTGTCACTCCAACGAGGTGCTGCTCCATGGATCACCAAGTCTCTCCCAAGCACAGGAATTCTAGGCACCAGATGGTAATCTCTGGATGTTGTTATGCTGCACCTCTCTGTGCCTCCTTTTTATAATTATTTTTCCTACTTCATCCCGTCTCTGCCCCTACTAGCCAGCGGCAAGGTAGCAACTGGTACAGGCTTTGCTAATGCTGACCATATTAAAAATATAGAAAATAATGTTTTCAGGATGGCTGCTGCCATGCGCGTTCAATGCAATGTGCATCACATTGTGTCACTCAACACAAAGCACAGAAATCCACGGGGCATTTGTCGAAGCTCCTATCGCCACCACAAGGTCACTTTTACGGACGTTTTGGTGTAATAGGGGCTGCGCCTTATGTACGAGGCAGCGTTAAGCCACTTAATTTGTGCTTTCTATCTGAGTGTTTAATATAAATATCTAAGCAAGTCTATTTATATGATAGTTTTTTATCATATTAATGCCTCAAGGTAATTGGCTTTGTGCATTGAAGATCTTTAAATCACACTTAGGTAGAAATCGGTGCATTATAGTAATGTGGGTAATTGTACCATATATTGCTTTGTAATACAGCTTTTCCAACAATAACATGGGTGAGGATATTATTCCCTGTGAGGACCACGTTAGAGATATCTAAAATTCAAAGATGGCGGCTCCTCTTCAGGCCACTGCGGGCTTGTGTTTACATCCGGGTTGCATGATAGAGACGTTTGACAACATCAGATCTAGACGGCCGCGATACAGCGATAGAGAGTCTTCTGGGTTGCTAGGAGGTCATGTGCTTGGTAACAAAAGGAAGTAGTACCGCCCTCCTATTTATCAGACCCTGAAAGGGTATTTATAACGAGCTCGAAAATGGTGCTGGGATTGGTCCACTTTCGAAGAAGCCAGGGAGAGCGAGAAGGAACCTCACAGCTCGTTTTGCAGGTAGATGTGGACACTTTGTAGTGTGATGTCACTTACCTTATAGAGTGTGTAAAAGTAAAAATAAAAAGTTTAATGTTCTGCAGATGAGGGCATTAGTGTCATCTGTTTTTGTAGCGTAGGAGAGCGGAGGGAAGAGGGAGTAGTATTTATCCTAAGTTTGCCCCTTTTAAGATATTAATAATGGTGATAAATTGAGGAATAGTGTGCATATATCACTTTGGCGTAATATATAAATATTTATGCCCGGGACTTATACAATCCCTACTCCTATAAGAAATTCGTAGTAATGAAGAGGGCTGGGGAGATAAGTCCTCGCTAACAAATACATTTGTTGAGATCAGGGCGCTGAACCATATTAGCGGTTCAAACTGATGGGGTGAATAGTGCCAGTTGGATAATATC
Source organism: Lissotriton helveticus (assembly GCF_964261635.1). Lineage (NCBI taxonomy): Eukaryota > Metazoa > Chordata > Amphibia > Caudata > Salamandridae > Lissotriton > Lissotriton helveticus. The sequence goes on along the minus strand of NC_136073.1, from coordinate 597,673,841 downwards.
TTCACAAGAGGTAGTTTATAGGAATACAGCTGGACATGCTTTCCTCTGTACTTTAACACGTTATATTGTTCACCTACGCAAATCATTTCTAAGTTCTGTTATATTTTATTTCCTAATACACATAATTCATAAAGGGCGTTTTTTGAATACTGCTACAAGCTATCTATCAAAACTTGAATAATCGCAGTGAGCATCAACCTATATCCAGTTCCAAGCAGGTAGGAGAACACTGTTTATGATTGTGCAGTAAAGAAATAGGACAATCCACAGGGACTGATGGTCAATTATTGTATTCCACAGATTCTTTCAGAGTCTTTTAAACAGGTTTTTAATTGCCAATTAATACCGAAGTACCTTTGAAGAAGTGCAATTGTAAGCAGTGGACCAACTACATATGAGGTGAGGCATTTTCCTTCTAGGAACTATAGATGTGCGGGGGCGCAGACCAGAAACTTTAGAATAATTGACAGTAGAAGACAATCTGCTTTCTGTTTGCTCATAGATATATCATTTAACCGTATCCTCTCGATAAAAGTACCACAAAGACAGTACCCGTTAGTAGGAGGTTACCTGTCTCCCTGCATGACAACTAATAGTGTACAAGTGGACAGGTGAGGTTTGTCCTGCCTTTTTGGGTTTTCCTCTTTATGACAAGATTTAATTCTAGAGGAAATAACCTTTTTTAATTCAGGATCCTAATATGACATTACTTATGAGTGGATTTGGTCTTGTAAAAGATGTGTGGTATGTCTGGTCACGTGGGAAAGTTTTTTAGTCTTCTTCCTATAATGCCCATCCAGTAAGTCAATATATGTATTTAATATGAATATTTTTGGTTTGCTTAATGAATACGTTGCAGTATTCTATTGTGATAGTATTAAAAATGTTCTCCTTTTTTTAAAAACATATTGTGAATATAATATTGATATATATCTATATTTTGTTTTAACGTACAGGATTACGAATACGATCAACTATATGTCTCACTATGAGAGTTATATTTATGTCTTGATAAAGATGGTATAAAGTTGGATTACACCATTGAAACGTGTTGACGCATTTATCACACAATTTGTGTAGTTGGCTGGAACTGCAGATACCAAATGAGTGCCAACGTATCAGGTTCCAGTCGATATACTGTTCAACACAAATGTGTTTTTTGATGACAAACTGTACTGTCCTTTTTTTCCCTCTCATTTCTTGTGGTAATGTCAACAATACACTTGTGTTTTCTGTCTTTATGATAATGCTACAACGCATCTGAAATGTTTTCTTGTTATGTTCTGTGTTTTCAAACTCATTTATGTGACTAGAAAGAATGTTCTCTTTCCTTTTTAAAGAAAACTTTTTTATTTAATAAATTCTGTAAATTTTCTACTATTTACGTATTCTTGGTGTACTGTTTGGGCCTATTACATAATCTCACAGAGTGTGACCAGTTTTGATTGTTGTGGATTGAGAGATTGAATAAGAGTAGTGTTATTTAGCAGTAACCAAAGGAAGACTTGCTTTTTAGGTCTCGCGCCTAGCATTGCATCGCGCAGCATTTCGCGCAGCGAGACTTCATGTAGGGGCTTGTGAAAGCTGCCCAAGCTCACTACACGCTCGTGTGTTTTTTTTCTTTCTTACATGCTAATGGGCTTTGTGTGCGTCTTTAAAATAAAGACAGTACACAGTTGGGCAAAGGCGGGTGCATGTCCCGCTTTTGCTCCGCCCACGGCCTATTGGTGTTGGTTACCCGCACATACCACATCTGTTTTCAATTATCGTGCCCAGACACGGGCGCGATAATTGAAAACAGATCACTCCCAGTGGCGCGCGCGCGCACCACTCACAGGCTTGTTGACTTTTGTTGTTCAGAGCTTTGTGTGAAAGCGAACCGGTAAAATCATAATTCAAATTACGAGCAGAGATAAGAATGCCAGCACTTTCGACATCCCACGAGATGCGCTCACCCACGCAGCTCATCTGATGAATCATTCATTTTAAACTTACGTCTTCAGCTAAGTAGGCGCGGCCATTTTGGATTTTTTCTTCGAAAAGCGCAGAGCGTGGGAAGTATCTCATCTCCTAAAAATTAAATGTTTTACCATCTTTTTAAGGAGCTGTGTTACCGACATATAGTCCCTCAACCACCACATCTCTGTCCTCATTTTCGGAGATCAGGGATTTTGTATGTGCTCAAAGGCCAGCACGCATGGCATACATGCTTCATAGCAAGGAGATGGATATGTTGCAGTTTGAGGTCTGCTTACTACACAGGGGTAAAATGCTTCCCCCTGGGTGGGCATAAAGATACACATGGGTTGCGGTTCTGCTGCCCTTTTGAGGGTTGACAGGAGGACAGACGTAATGCTGTTCGAGTTCCTGGGGTCCTGGATACTTTAAATATTTGAGCACATTCTTCATTAAGAGCCTGTGCTGAACACCGGAAACCGCCGGCTCCAATTAAGCACTCTTTTGGGTACCTATACACCCTGATCTCAAGGATTCCGTGCCAGACCTGATTTTGTTTTCTGATTATTTGAGTGGGATCATCCGTAGAGCGGATTTTGGTATTTTGTTGCTTTTGCAAAAGCCTGGTTCAATGCGTGTTGTAAGTGTAGTGCTGGTGGTGCCTGTAGCCAGGGGTCTGTAAAAATGTGGGTACTTGCCCTCCGGAGGACTAGGATGTGCACTGCTGACTTGATGTATGTGTATGTTATAGTTGGAAATATGGTTTCCTTGTCCAGTCCCGGCATCTATCTTTAAACCAAACTAACTGTAGAGTGTTGGGTGATGTTTTTGTAGTGTTTGATGGGTTTTCTTGGAGGAGTAAGTATGTTACCCTGAAAAAAGTGGGGTGCATTTATGACGTCAATGAAGTCCAACTATATGGTACCTCTGAAGTGTGTCAGATGTGTGTGCATAGTGCTGACAAATATGTTCTGTCTGGACTGTGGTTGGCTATTTGTTTATTAGGGTTAGTGATGTGGTGAGCTTGGCGACACCCATCAACAAACAATACGTATGTGTAATCATAGACTCCCGATTGAACAATGTTATATTACAGCGCAGTGAGGTATCCAAGGTTTGTCAGGGGTAGCATTCCAGATTCTCAGATGGATGGGCAGGGCTTCGCGATTAGTTGATTTCTGCACTACTGTTGAAGGCACCAATTTTCTCGCGTGGAGGAATATTCATCAGCCAGTCATTTTCCAAAGCAACCGGAAGAATATGTTAGTTTTGTCAGCCCGGAGTGATACGTCTTTTTAAGGCTAGAAAATCAGCAAATTACAGCATCCTGCAAAGCTGTACCTCATTCTAGGACTGTGCACAAAACTGCAGTGGGCAGTTGTTTTGAAGCCTACCTGTTACTGTGAGACCAAATGCTTGTATGTGTCATTTAGTTATGTCTCATACGAGGAGAGAGATTCTTCATACATTTCATTGCACGCACCCTTCTGGCAAGTGTTGTGTGTGCATTTCGTTCAGTCATCCCTGTAAGAGGCCAGCAGTAGGCAAAATGTTAATTATGCAGACGAAATGTGTGAAATTCCCAAGTTTCCTCTATTATGAAATTACTGCAATTTCCAAAAAAATCACATTACGCAATAACGCTTGTTGGTTTTTATTTGTTTTTTTCCCTATTGCACATATCATGTTACAATTTATCCTGATATGCCAATGGGGGTTGGTTTGCAGATAAAATGTCTCTCCAAGATACATTTTCTGCCTTGCGGTATCTCGTAAGGTTTGTACAGATACAGTACCCTATGTACAAGGGTGGCGTACATAGGAAGCAGCGTCAAAATTAAGACCAGGAAAATCCTGGTCTTAAGTTGGCGAAAAAAGGAAAAATGCATTATTTCTCCTCGTATTTGCTTTTTTCATGTGTGCTGACTTGTGCAGCACACATGGAGAAAGCAAAATCACATGGTTTGTTTATTTACAGGAAGGTGTCCCTTCCTGTACATAAACAAACCTTTTTTTAAAAATGCCAGTTTGTAACTTACATGTGTGCTGCATGAAGCAGCACACATAAAAGTTACAAAATGGCATTTTAGGATTGTTTATGTGTAGGAAGGGATACCTTCCTACATATAACCAATCCTCCCCTGCACACAGACACCCTTGCACTCTGGTGCAAGTGTGCCTGCGTCAGCAAAACTTAGCGCCATTGCAGGGGGAACGCAAGGCTGCACCACATTCTTGTGAATATGGTGCAGCCTTGCGTTTCTGAAGTGGCGGAGCATGTCGTTAAGCCAAGGAGGCTCACAACACGCTCCGCCACTCCTTTGTACATATCCCCCTATTGTTCTTATCCTTTGGTTATGGCTGCTGTGTTATGGGATAGGATGATGCCGTACGGCATATGACAAGGCAATGGGTTATAATTCATCTGGAATATGGCAGACGGGACATTGGTCAAGTTTTTTTTTATTTCAAAGTATTTTAAGAAATTTTACAAATACAATTATCATCGCTTTCCCGTCGCGGGGTAACATCACAACCTGGCTGTACATGACACTAGTACAGGTAAGTGGTCTATATGTTCAGATGTACCCCTTTCCACTGTCCTACTATAGGGATGATAGTAAGTGGGAGGGAAGAGAAAGAGCAAGAGAAGAGAAAGAAGAGGAAAATTGCACAAAGAGAAATCATGCTTGTGGTTCTACCTTGGCCCGCGGGAGAGTAATTTGTGGGCGACCGACCTTCTTTGGTTCTGTTCACGGGGGCTCATAGTGACCCAAGTATTCATCCAGTGTTGTCCACATACCCCTGGTTGCTGGTCTCCAGGGTGAGTTACGCAGTGCGGTACTGTCTGCGCCTCTGAGGTGTGTTATCCAGTTGAGCCACCCCTTGTATGTCGCCTTATTTGTCTCCTTCCATTTGGAGACCATCATTTGACAGTGTGTTCTGCTCGCCAAACTCTAAATGAAGCCCTAAGACTTTGATACAGTACTGCTGACTTCATATTTCATTCGAGGGATTGGCCTGCAAGATATTGCATATGACCTTAAGGGAAAACTAGACCTTAAACTAGGTTATTAAGTCCTGTGCAAAAATGAAAAACATTAAAATAAATTTCACTTAAAATATTGAAATTATCAAAATGAACAAGAAATACTGAATGTCAAATGGCTTTACATTTCATTTCTAAAACTGAAGTTGTTTATTATGTGCGGTAAATACCTTGCTTACATTCAGCCCGCTTCTGAGCTGCACCATGTGTAATTTTCAGGACAGGCAACACTCACAGACATTGGTAGTAGTCGTTAAATTAACGTTTTCTTGGTTTGCGGGTCCCATCTAGTCTCAGGTGGGAAATCTAGAGATTTGATTCACACCAGCAATCACACCTCACACGTGAAACCATCGTAAACATATGTCTTTATGTAAAATGTACTACACTATGTTCAGGTGATTCAAGTTGATCCAAGGCTGCGTGGAGCACTATGTTTACCTTTTCAACCTTACACGTAAACAAACAATTTTTTATGTGCGAGCTTCATCAGGATGATTTGTGGTCTAACCACCTCAAACTCAAATCACAACCTTAGACCACAACACGACTAACGTCAAATCACCCACAAATCATGTGCTTATTCAGTTGAGCTCACTTTACCAGACTGCGAGTCAGACTGTCAGAGTGACATAATTGCTACAATAACACCTTAAAGCGATTGAATGCGATGGAGTAACGTTTCTAATGTGATGGACACTTTTAGGGAATGCTGATAATATTTAAATAAAGGGTTTGCATTTTTTTCAAATGTAACTAGCGTTCTTATATATGGAATAAAGAATCCCCACTTGTTTGTAATCAGGATAATAACAAGCTTGACAATGTTTACATTTATCAGATACAGTACGAAACATAGTGAAATTACATAGTGAACTATGACGATATAAACACTACACCCTAGAAAAAGAGAGGATTTAGTAAAAATCACTACTGTACAAACAGCAGAGCAGACCACACCGTAGTGAGAGGCGAACAGAAGGTCGAATTTGGCAAAACTAAATAAAGAGAAACAGTGACATCAAAGGGATAGCAGAAGGAAACATCAAAGCTAACACAGCAAATAGAAACAGCACAAAACTGATTTAGTTCTGTGTGTACCGTCATCCCGCAAAGAGAAAATGTTACAAATACTATGAAACTGAGAAAATGCAGAGAATAATGTTTACTCCTAGGACACACGCATACAAAACAAGATTGCAATGCCAACGATTATGCTACATGTCGACATTTTTTTCTTGTTAAATTCAATCTGATATGTAATGTGTAGGTATGTAAACAAAGATATAAAGAGACACGAAATTGTAAAAAGAAGCTATATAAAAAAAAATACAGCATGAAAGAGGACGGCATCAGTTACTGTATATTAAAAAAAAATACTGTGGAAAGGTACATTTACCTTGCAGGAACCTGGTAATAAATGTGAGGTCTAAGCATTTTTCAAAATAAAATTCAAATTAGAGTGGCGTTCTAAATAACACTGGTTTCGACAGATATAGTTTTCTATTTAAACAGGCATAGTAGTATTTTGGAGTTTTACATTTGCGGTTTCTTTTTATTTCAGGTCTGTGCCAAAGCGCCCGATCGCCTGCGATAGACAGGGGGCTTTGGGTCCGCCCTATCAACTCAACTCACGTTGTTCAATCAGCCTCTTTCAGCCACTGGCGGGAAGCACTGTCAATAAAGGTTTAGCTAAACCCAGGGGAATGTTCATCTATCACCTCATGCTATGTGTGGATGTATCCTTTCGTCTCACCTCAAATGCTAGCATGGAACAGCATGAGGGACTAATTTACAACGAATGCTCTCTATGTCTGCTGCTGCTGGCTCCCTCCTCTACGTCTGATATGCAAATACCGAATGTGTTAGTTAGCATATTAAACCCAGACCTATTGGCTTTGCCAGTACTTGTTGTTTTTTGTGCACTAGTCAAAGGTTTCCTGTCAGACCGTGCACAAAAGCTCTGAAAATACACAGCCGCTGCTGTCACCATCTATTTTAATCTTGGCAGCATACCCTCTCATCTTTGAGCATCTATTTCATCTTTTGCTAGCAGGGAAACTGGAAACAGCCTCAAATCACCTGCCTGATATAAGCACTTTCTTCAAATAAGAACATTGGTGACAGGACGTTATGAGGAGAGATAGTAAGTAAGTTTTTATTTAGCATAGTTACTTAAAACCGTTGCTACAAAATATCTCATTGCAGATTTAAAACCAATTAAAAAACATTATAACCTAATAATATTTGCAACGCATTAAAACAAGCAATTATTGTAGCAGCGTTTGTCCTTATACCTATCTGCTGTGCGGTAATTCAGTCTTTGGCATTTTCTTCTCTACCTGTATTAAAATTTTTACAAAGCAACAGTTAAGCTGCGTGTCCTCGGGTGCAAAACATGCCAACACAGCTTGTCTCCGTGTGCGAATGCCTCTCTGGTTAAAAAGTGGTTTTAAAACCGTCTCCTTTCCTCAGTTAATTCTTTACATGTACAGAGGAGTTGCAGCATATCTTCTTGCATTGTCCCACATAAGCGGCAGTTGGAATCAGATTGGGTTTTCAGCCAATGCGGAAAGTGCTTTGTGCATGGCAACAAGCCTAGTCTGTATTTCAAAAATGAAATTTTTGTATGTTTAGCAAAACCCATAGCTAGATACTTCTGAGCCCCCAGAGAGGAATAGGTGCTCAGAATCATCCAACCATGCGACCTTCTTGTTAAGGCTGCCTTATCTTCAATCCAGGATTCATTTCGCACTGATTTCTTTGTTAGTTTTTTAAGGAGGTTGTGACTTGTGGGTATTGCCCAAAGTTCTTTAAGACCCAGCGTTGCCACGCATGTTGCTAAATATTTTGCCGCTGGTGATGACTCCTTCTGTTGTAACTCTGTCCATAGGTGCCAATTTAGGGTGCCAGGTTCAGATTTCCTTACTTTGTCCCAGAAGATGATTGTTGCACCTTTCCTTGCAATGGTCTGTTTTTGCACACCAAACTCAAGCCTAATTTGCGCTGGAGAGACTTGTGTTGGTAAACCAAAAATTATTCTGTATACTTTTGCAACCACAGCATCCAAGAGCTTCGAGTCCCTCCCCCTCTGTGCCTCGCTCCCATAGGTTATTGTGGATAGAAGTTGTGCCCGTATAACTTCTACCAAAGGAGCCAGTGAAGGACCCGTCAGTCTGGAATTGAGGTTTCTCATTGAGACTGCTAAGGCTATGCCTTTCCTTTTAATTGTTTCTCTCTGGGTTACAAAGTGCCCGCCTTTATCAATGATCACCCCCCCCAAGTATTTATACTCATTGGCTGAATCTATTTGAATCTTGTCCCTAAACCAGACAGGTGTTTTCTTAAAGTTCTTTTTAATTGTCATGGTTTTTGTTTTTTCCAGGTTGATATTTAGATCATTAGCCTTAGAGTATTTACATGTGATGTCAAGAAGACGCTGTAGACCCACCTTCGTTTGGCTGATCAACACTAGATCGTCAGCGTAGAGTAGGCAAGGTAATATTAGATTCCCAATTTTTGGCGAATGCGAGTTGGTTGCATTCAGTAACGGAATCAGATCTGCTAAACACAGATTAAATAGCGTTGGGGCCAGTACGCAGCCTTGCTTAAGGCCTTTTGTTGTTGGAATTTTTCTTGACAGAGTTGACCCGTCACCCACTTTTATTTGCAGCCAGGTTTCAGTGTGCAAATTAATTAGCAGGTTCAAAACAGCCTGGGGAATGCCCCAGCCTGCCAATTTCAACCAAAGTTTATGTCAGTTTACATGGTCAAAAGCTGCCCGATAATCGATGAATCACAGGTGTAATGGTGTTCTTGTATTCTCAGCCTTGTCGATTAGCAGAGCCATTGTTGTTATATTTGTTATGGTCCCAACAGATTTGGAAAAGCCGGTTTGGTTTAGGGGATGAGGAGAGATAGTATTCCTTCTACGGGGCTAGATCACTATATTTCCCCTTCCCAGCATTACAGTTTCTTAAGGGAAGGTAAAGTGTTATGGAAGCCATTAAATTAACCATTGGAAGGACCATATGTTACGAGCATTCACATGGCCTCACGCTGCTTCCGCGGCCGGTCTTCACATTATGGGGCTGGGGTTCTTCTGATTCCTGGTGATCTGTGGTTATTGTGTGAGGTTGTGGTTGGTACTGTGTAGTATGGATTGCATCATATGTATGGATGTATGTGCGAGCTACGCTGATCACTATGAGGAATGAACCTATTCAATGTACGAAAGGTAGAAGTACCCTACAAATGGACGGTATTATGCACAAGTTGATCTTCAAATGTACCATCTCTGGGAGCTTCTCCTGGAAAGCCCTGCTTTGGAAATAGACTGTACTATGTCAGAATCTCTCTCTGGCTGGCTGATGTGTCTATTGGTCACTTACTTGTCCTGAGGTCATGTCTGCTCATGGTTCCGGTGTCTGTCAGTTGGACCAGGAGACACTTGCAAAGAACGGAGCTGAAAGGAACCAAGTTCATGGTGCGGCACTGACTCACATAGCTTATTCTGAACTGCTGTACTGATCTAAACGTTTGAACATATGTGCCCGGCTGCCTCCAGTGATATGCACGTGTGTCTAATCATTGTCTCTTGTAACACCGCCCCTGAAAATCTGAAATGTCATTCTCCGTTCCCACTCCCAGCATCAACCTTTCTCCTCCTGTTTTCATATCTGGACTAAAACTCGTTCAACACGTGTTCACCCCCGCCCTCACCTCATCTCAAATCACCCGCCACACTCCTCTCTCCACACTCCCCCACAAGATGAAAGCTGCTGTGTGGATCAACCGCTGTACATTTAGATCATCCCTCTCCTTATCCCTCCTCTCGAAAATGCAGCTTCACCTATGCTGTACATAAGCCTCCTTACCGGTTCCTGCTTTAGGTGTCCTTTTTATGCAGTGTCGTCTCGATGTACCTAGGAGCAATAATTACATGACACCAACCCCATTTTACGCCATATGTCCACATTCTCTGTATATTACTCGCTACCACCATATATCCATTTTCCATATATCACTCACTCCCACCATATATTTACTCTCCGTATATCACTCGCTACCACCATATATCCACTTTCCATATATCACTCGCTACCACCATATATCAACTTTCTATATATCACTTGTTACCACATATGTCCACTCTCCGTATATCACTCGCTCCAACCATATATCCACTTTCCATATATGACTCAGCTGTTGGTTCACGTGTGTGGACTGTTTCAAGCCATGATGTGAGGGTAAAGCTCATTGTCAAATATGATTGCCAAGCTCCTGCCTTTTCGATGGTCTTGGCCACCACAGTGAGATGGAGATGTTATTGGTGTTTTTGCTAATTGGCAGCACTACTGTTTTGACGTTACTGAGACACACATGGATGAGGAATCCATGGGAGCTTTGAAGACAATGGCGCGTAAGAGAAACACATGAGAGACTGGACTAAGTACGCAATAGGAGGCGGGGGAAGAAGATGGTTAGGATTAGGTGATTTCCATTGCAATCCAGAACTGGGGGACACCAGTTTGTTACAATTCTTGAAGATGCAGTCTTGAAGATATTGCACGTATGTGTCTCGCTGCATGCATTAAAGCTGTCATGCACAATGTGTGTCTGTGGGGTGGTTTTCTGAAACATTTTAATGACATTGGCTAAGCAGGAGGTTAGCCAGAGAGTCAGAATTCTACACATCTATCGAAGATGTTATCCGGTGCAGCAGTCGTCCAGTGAGGTCACAGGAGATCAGTGTACGTTGTTCTCTATCGTGATTTTTGGCTACAAATAAATCTATTTCAGCAAACTGGAGGTTTTGAAACATAACATTCCTGGTTTCACTATAGAATGAGATTTTTAGAAATGCGTCCATGAGATTAACCTCTGCTTTCCTTGGGTCGTTGCCTTCTTTATCTAGGCGCTAGTTTCCCTCTTTAATATAAGCAGAGAAAAAACATCCCTCTGACTTGCTCATGCACATGCAATAGAGTCAGTTCAGCATCCTTCCTTCCTTCTCCTCCTCTTATATGCTTAGAGTATTTAGCCCCCTGTAAGTCCTTCTGATGCCAACGTCCGTTATACCATCACTTCCTTTCCATCTCCAGATGAGCTGTCTAATCCACTCCTATTACTTGCGTCTCATTAACCTCAACACCTCTACTATCTATGTTCCGCTACAATGCAGGTGTCATCTGCTACATTTAATCCGCAAGGAACTGGGCATCCAATGTTGGATACAGTTTATCTCAGGCTTAATGACTTGAACAGACCTCATTCCCTTGCTAATAGTAGCAGAACAGCAACTACTATTAAGTAGGGGTGACCAAAACTGTGTCCTTTTAATGAAATTTCAGGAAAGATTTGCAAAATTATAGTTTCAGAGCAAAATGTGGTTTGACATTATCTGGTGTGACTTTGCAACAAAGTCTTGCGATATAACACCAGGAAACTGGTTCAAGCTTAAATGTACTTTCAGCTACACATTTTCTACCTAAATCAGTCTCCTGCTAAAAGAAATTAATAAAATGATGTTGTTGAAATTTCAGAGAACTATCATGAAGTTCACATAATGTGAAGTACGGGAATTTCATGAATTTCATCGAAGTACTTACAATTTTGACCAGGTGTTATTTTAAGCTTTCTGTGTGCAGTGAACATACAACTAATGACTAGCTCAGAGTGTTCATAGTCACAGCTATTGCCTGGGCTTTAATTGCGGAGTGAAATCCCTCATCAAAGTTTGTTTTATTCCCACACACTGCCAGGGATGAGCTGACCCTACATTTTCATGTTATCCTGTAACATCGGTGTAAAGGTTGTCTAGAAACCGGTTCATCTTGTCTTCCACTGTGTCAGGTATTTCCTGCTTCCCTCTGTGGACTAAGGCCCATTTATGTTTCCTGATCCCTTATCTGTGTTGTCATCACCCTACCGAAGGCATGAAACATGCCGCAGTCCAGTAAAACATGCTTGTCTTCTGTACATTGCAATTATAGAGATGAAGGGTTCATGGCAGTTATGTGTATCAGGAGAAGAATAGGAGTGGTGCAGAAAGCAACAAAGGAGAAAGTACACTTAAGGTGGGACATAAGTCATTTACTTATTTAATGACTTTATATGGTGCTGTTCTCACCAAGATGGCCATTAGCGCCCTTTGTACATTAACAGCAATGCGGAACTCATTTCCCCATTCCAATAAACTGTGAAGCAACATTGGAACTGAGTACAGGGTAACCAGGAAGGAGAAAGGAAGAGGTTAATGGAAAGAAATTTGAATATATTATTTGCATATTGCCTATGGGACTGGCACTCGTGACAAGGTTAAGACTACCAGAGGGTGGATACCTTTTCTGGATAGATATAGCAAGGGGGCTGAGGATGAGATAAATTTCTTAGGCCAGGGTTCTCCAATGAGTATCTTGTGATCTACTGGTAGCTCTCCACCTACTTTAAGAAGATCTCCTATATGGAACCATGCTTACTAATTTTGAAGCTTTTGCCTCGTTGAATTAATATTTGGAAAAAAAAAATTGTAAGTGTGTATTTGAGATGAACATGTGTGTATTTTCAGAACATGAAGCTGATATTTGGAGAAAATTGCCTGAGTTTCCAAAATACATTTAAAGCTGATATTTAAGTGATAAATCATGCGGTGGTCAGGACCCTTATTACTAACAATATTACCTTGATCTGGTATAGCAGCTACCCATGTAAAGACATTCCAAATCAACAAAGCCTTTTTTCATTATTACTACAACCCTCCCCGATGAACAGGGATGATCAGTGCTGGTAATCATTCCATAGGGTGCCACTAAGGTAATCTTGTCTGATGTGGTCATTATTGCAAAACTAATAGCAGTACCTCACCATGATATTCAATGTACATTAGCAACTCTTATAGAAAGGCTGGAGACCCCCGTCTTAGGTGGCTCGTGTGCCTCAGTGTGACCGTGAGTTAGAGGTGGTTTGTCCCAAGTGGAAGTCCCAGCTTGGTGGTTCATGCTCCTACAAATATGTTTGGCGTTCAACTGAAAAGGGTAGGGCTTAATCCTAATAGGTTTATGCCCTCACAATACATTAAGTAGTGTTGGTGCATCGTGTGATGTTACAGCGCCAAGAGGCAACCCAGTCTGTAACATGCTGTACACCCCCACGCTTTTCATGAGCAGCCAGTGGGAGATACTGTGATTGTCAATCAGAAGGCTTGCGATGATGGTATAACAACTGTTGTCTGCATGCATTGTAGCACAGTCTACGTCTGGAGTAGGGACCTGAATAAGACAGTGGCAATTGACATGTTTGCCTGTAGGGGGTGAGATTTGGGGTCCAGTGCTAATAGCCTTAGTTCCCACACCTTGCCACGCATGAATACCTCTTACAGCCCTTTCCCCTGCTTATGCACACTACCCCTAAACTTAGATCTGTAAGTAAAGTACAGGTGACTAATTAATAGCGCTTGACACTCTCATTGCATGGCATTAACAGCTTTAATACTCCAGAGGGCAATAACGCTTGCATATTATATATTCTCCGGATAATTGTTTTTTAGACAATCCTTATGAATTTTTTGTGGTTTTTTTCCATGTGGACATTCAAATCTCTTCCTTCATGCAACTGTAGAGCTAGCAGGGGCAACAGGCTCATTTGAAGCTCTGACAATGTCTCCATATACCTGTGCCTTAAGTCTTTCAGAAAAAGAGGCCTCTTGGAGGACTCTTAGAAAATTGTCCTACGGACCTAGGGGATAGACTATAGTTGCCCCTGTCGTAAGTGCCTACTTTGAAATAAAAAAAAATGTAAAAATGTAAGTTAAGACTCCAACATTTTTCTTAGGTGGCAGGTCCCCTCACCTGCAACCACTGACACAAATTAAGCACTCTTGTTAGTAACATAGTATCGGAAGTAAACTTTGAAGGCAATAGTAGCTTGGAGAAGAGTCACTGTGCCCTGGTGTGAAAGGCAGTTCAGTTTCATTAAGCAGGAAAGAGAGCTATTTCACAGACCAAAGTTGGGGGTGGAGTGGCCTTTTTTAGAGAAATAACTCATGCAGGTTGTGTTTGACAATACACAGGAACCTAAATGAAGAAAAGAACCTATGACATAGAGTGGCAGTGGCCAGGTGCGCAACACCCATAGGGCTAAAAGGGATTTAGACCCCATCATTGTGTGTCTCAGCCTGAGCTGCTGCAGCTTGCGCTGCAGTATTGTTGGAATAAAAATGTTTTAGCTGAGTTATCCATGCATTGTATACCTTAAGTTAGAATTTGCTGCACAATTTCATATTCAGCCACCATTTTGAGCCATGATTGAAACTAACTTCTGTTTCACTCTCTCTCTGCTTTAGCTGAAAGCAGCTGCGATAGTCTCAGTTTCTCCAAGGTTGAGCTTCACTGTACTAATGAATACACTGTTCTTGTCTGTATATATCTTTCCCTCCAGATAGGCCTGCTCCTACCCTCAGAGTGGCGGGTCCAGGCAGAGTGACCTTGGCACTGAGATAGCATGTGCCCGGTCTCAGGATCGAAACCCATCCTTCTGTATCTCCTTTGTTCACCAGCTACAAACTGGAAATTTCCAGTCAGGGCGTGTCTTTATTGGTTCTGAACTTTACATAATGTATCACCATGCTTGCTAAGGCCAGTCCCTCTTCAGCAGTCCCAGGAGGATTGTCAGACTGAACTCCACTCGAGTGTACTTGAGTAAAATATACTTGGTTTGTATTCTCTACTGTCCGACCAACACTTCATTTGTATGGAAGGCTGAGAGGTGGTCGCGAGTGACCCGGCTGGCCCTAATCGGGTCACTTTCTTCTGTGGCATCAGCTGGGTAGTGTCTGAAGTCTTATCTCACCCACACTTGAGTTTTTCACAGGTCTTTAAAATACCATTCACATGCCTATTATGAACTAGTTAAGAAGGCTTTGTTTGTGTTTTTTCACTGGTTCCAGCACCTCCTGGGTCCCCGCTTTGCCTATTTCTTACATTTGTATTTTATTTTTACTGCCACTGCGGGAGAATGCATTTAATGAACAGGCATCTCACGAGCAGGGATACCACAATCCCAAAAGAAAAATACCGGTCATTTGTTGTTGTTTAAAGAGTCTGCAAATGTCTCACCTTGACTCTAAATAGGGCAGTAAATAAAATGGAATGTATTCATCTGTAGCATTACTTTTCTGTCTTTGTTTCATTTAATTATTAGGCATGGATGCAGCCCTAGAACACATTTAAAAGTGCTTTCTATTTTTATTTGCTGTTAGAAGTATGCAGAGAAAAGTGATAACAATACCAGGGTTAGGTGATATTGCTTATTTTTGTACCGGCTATCACATCAAAACACCGGAAGAAATCCGGTCAGCTGGCAACCCTAACCACAAGACTGAATTTTTGTTTGCAGAATCAGCGAATTATTTATGTCCTCCACCCTCCATCCCTGATACAATGCCATATTAGCAATAGTTTAACTTGCAACTGAAACCCTATGCCCGCTGTCAATACAATGCAGAGTTACTTCAGGTGTCTGGGAATACATCCTGCATTCAGACAACTCACTCCTGATTCTCCCCACTCACCCTTCACTTTCCCGCTCACCCTGCACAAATGCCATTCACCCTGCTCGTACCCTGCAATCACATAAGCACACCGCTCACCCTGCATGCACATGACACTTCACTCACTTGTAAAGTTCACAGTTCACCTTACACCCACAGCGATCACACTATATTGACGCAGTTACCCTGCACTTACACCATTCATCCTCCTCTTACTGTGCATTCACACGAGCACACCACTCACCTTGAACTCATAGTGACCACACTTCACTCAAGCCCCTTGACCACGAACTCACGCCATTCTACCTCCACTTACCCTACAGTCACAATAGCACACTGCTCACCCTGCACTCACAGTGAGCACACTGCACTCACACCACTTACCATGCACCCATGGTTTTCACCATGCACTTACATGCGCACACTACTCTCCATGCATTCATTCTTCCCACTCTGCACTTTTACACGCACCCAAACTCATCGGTCACAACCCTCACCCTACAGTCACTTCTCTCACCCTGCTCTCACACTGTCACAACGCTCCCTGTGCACTCATAGGCACTCCTGTAACTAACACAAATCACTCTTTTTTTTGTTGTCAGAATAACTTTATTTCGCCAACACAATGTAGGCATAAAAAGTATACTACAATAAAAAGAAACATTTGCAGTGTTTCACAACATTACAGAATGGTTAAAATGTATACAAAGTGTAATATAAAAATGCAAATTCATAGTTATTTACACAATATAATAAAATCAGTTCATTGTTCGGTATATAATTTTAGAAAATTGTACGTCTCTTTTTTAATGCAGATAGCAAGAAGGACGCCAAAGAACAGCAGACAAAAGGGTCAGGTTATAATTGGACGTAATAAAGGGCTACACGACACTGTCTGAACTTCATTTTACGCATAATGGGGATAATAAATCGCTTCCTTTTATCACAATAGAATTTACAAAAAAACAAAAGGTGCATGTCATTCTGAGCAGGTTGCTGATTACACTCTTCACTCGCGTGGGCACAGCACTCAGCCTGCACTCACACCACACAAACAAGCATAACACTCACCCTAGAGTCACACTACCCACCCTGCACTTCCTCCTCTCACCCTGCATTCACATAGACAGACCTCTCAGTCTGCATTCATATAGGCACTCTGTTCACCCTGCCTGCACACAGGGACAATAGGCTGCTGGTACTCATATTTATAAAGTGTTTTATTTATAAAGTTTTATATAGCGCAAACAAGATCCCGAAGGATATCAGAGCACTTTACAAAAGGATGGAAGGAAGGACAAATGCAATATCGACATCAAGTAAGAATACAAAACAGGTATAATCGCATAATTACAGGACAAATGGTTTAAGGAGAGCAATACAATAAACAGGTACATAGTGGGCTACGAAGGAGGGGCAATTTTAATGGATGAACTAACGTTTTTTATAATGTCATGTACATATGTGTTATTTATTGTATTTATAGAGTTATAACTATGTGTATTTGCACATAATTTAATCTATTGTAACATTCAAAACAATGTAACAGTTGATATATACTTGCTGCTAAATGTCTGTACGCAGTCGCAAAACATGATAGTGTGTCGCTGCTATCTATTATATGCACGGGCACTTTAAAAATGGGGAAGTGTTGTCAGCACGTCATGTGATCAAGGCCCGTACGGGCCGAAACGAATCATAGCGGCACAGCGCAAGAAAATCTAAAATAAACAAATTTGCACAATAGAAAGAGGAGTCCGTTCTGTTTTTCCGATTCGGGAAACATTGAATCGTGAAGGAAAAAGGTTACCTGAATATATATATATATACAAATACACAAAACAATACCCTTTCAGGCATAGAGTGATGCATAAATTATGCACAAAAAAAAGCAGAGAACTCTGGGTAGTTCCCAAGTCCAGGAGGAAAGTAGCTCCTGCCAGAGCACTATCAACACCAGCGGCACCCCAGATCCGCTGACCTCAAATGTCTGCCCCTCCACCAAAGTCTCCAAGCATAGGATCAGCACAGTGCCATCCACGCCGAGACAGAAAAGGACAAAGTATTTTGCCACCTCTACAGCAAAGACTTTAAGCATAGTTCTATCACAGTGCTGTCCAGTCCGAGCTGTAAAATGACAAAAGCCATTTACCACTCCAGGCACAGTATTACAGCTTTGAATTGGTAAAATACCAACCAAGCCAACCTGAAATGAGCAAAAGCAACCCCTGACACAGTGTTTGCTCTAATTAGAGCTCTTCAGAGAGGTATAGCTTTGTTCAGACACAAGGGATCACCCAGTATAAGTCAAAACAATACCCTTTCAGGTATAGAGTGACGCATAAATTATTGCTTTTACTTTGCTGTAGAAATGGCAAAACACCCCGTCCTCCTCAATCTCGGTGCGGATGGCACCGTGCCAATCCCATGCCCAAAGACTCCGACAGAAAAGCAGACACCCGAGGCGAGCAGATCCAGAGCTCCGCTGGTGCCGAGAGCGCTCCAACAGGAGCCGCCCCCCACCCAAACACGAGCATAACTCCTCTCACCATGCACTCACCAGTCACTCTCACAGACACCCTTCCTTCTGCTGCTCACCCTCCACACCGCACACAGGCACTCCACTCACCCTGCACTTAAATGGGCCCTCCTTTCATACTAGATTCATGCAGCTCACCCAACACTCACATCTGCACATTTTCACCCTACACTTGCACCACTCACGCTGCACTAACGCATACTATTCACCATCACCCAGCACTTACGTGGGCACACCTCTTACTCTGTACATATAAAAATCACACAACTCTCATGAATATACACATATTTGTACAAAGGCACCCACAGAATACCTGCTCTTTCCGTAGTACTAGATGCCTACTTAATTCCATTTGCAACAACGGGCTGGTGCAAGTAGGGAGAGTGGACTGAGAATGTGGAATGGCACACGGGGATGTCACAAGATCCCCAATCCAGCACCATACCCAAAAGCCCCAGCTCTAGGTATTTGGGGTATGGTGCTGGATTAAGGATCGTGTGACACCTTCAGCCATTCCTGGCTTTGTATTCACCACAATGCTTCATTCCGAGACGTGTTGTTTTTTTATATTGTAATTTGGGTCTCAAAAACCTCAAAATGGAAAGTGTTACAAGTTAAAATCCATGGTTGCGGAAGAAGTCAAGCATTTCATAAAAGCAGTTGAATGCTGTGATATTACATGTTAGAACGTGGATTAGTTATTAGTTATTTTCCAATACTGTAACTGCTTGATCCACACATGAAACCAAATATAAGCCCCCTACAGCTATTTTAAGGAAGTGCACTTTTTATTCCCATACTTGTAACAAACATTGACAATATATTATTATTTTTGAATAGCATATAGAGAATATGTTTTTATTAAGCTTCACTAAAAGGAAAGGCAGGTATAGCAGAAGCAGCAGGGCAAGCTTTTCTAACAAAATAAAAGCAGATTGACTAATGGAAGTGTGAGTGGCAGTGTGTCTATGTGTGAGTGTTAGAAAAAATGGTTAGGGGTTCTGCCCACCTTACCCACCCGTACCTGAGCAGGAGACATCCAAGGATGAAGAAGTAGCAACAAAAAGGTACTGAAGGGATCACTCTACTATTAATTCTCAAACAAGAAACAATCAATTATCTTGTGATGCGCGAATTATACGCAGCATAGGTATATATAAATTCATATACACATATATGAGCAAACAGCCAGAGGCACAATATCAAAAAATGATACAATCTATATACAACACATCACATCTACAATATGTACAAATACACAAAACACTATACAATACCAAACACACTTCTCTGTACCCTTGAGAAAAAAGAATATATACACCAATTTACATAGGTACCTCCTCTCAATTTGGGGTGGAGTATACAACAAAACGGTAGCCCCAAACACAAAAAACACCTGGGGGTAACTTATCAACCCAGCCTACATTTGTGTTGGTGTACCTTGGAAAAAATCCAATCTTCCTTAAATTTTTACAAGGGACTCTGTTCAAAACATAAGGTGACGACGCAGTCGCGGTCGCGTTTCAGCCAGATGATATAGGCTTCATCAGGACATGGGTACTCTATTCTTCAAGGCCCCGGCCAAACCTCGGGCTGGTATCGCCGGCCCCCCACCACAACCACAGGAGTGGGTGGGATAGGAGCCACCGTCTAGACTCTATTCCAGCGGACTCTTAAATCTTCGTGATGTCCACCCAGGTAGAAAAAAACTCTCTGAAGTGGCTCAAGTCTCGCAATCTTCCTTCAATTTATACACAAGGGCAGTGGCACGTTCACTCAATGCTTGCTCCAACGCCTCTCCAGCCGAATCACCAGAGCATGTGTGAGTGTGACAGTACAAATGTCTGAAAGAGTGCAAGAGATATAGTGAGAATATATGTGTGGGAGAATGTGTGTGTCTGAGCGTGTATGTGTGTTATGCGTGCACGTGTGTTGCTGGTCTGGCACACTGGAGGTTATTCTTGCCTTTTACAATGCAATACAATACAATAATTCTTAGCACATGGGGTGGATCCATAGCAAAGTGTTGGAACTGATATTTGAGATAACTCTTGTCATAGATTTCTGGTACTCATTTTATAGGGGATATCAATAGCAAAATGCTGACCTGTGTATGCTGAAGGGAATTTTTAGAGCTACCCATGAAACTGGCACTGCCATACTGAATGTACTCCTTGGCATAAGGGGCTCACCCATGAAAACAAGCATTTGCAGTGCAATCGGTCTCGCCTTTGAGACCTTATATGAATTTAGCTATACAGCACATTATCTGGGTGCTGAAACATCTTTTGTTCTTTAACATGGAGGGAAAGTAAGCACCAAACTGCCAGGTATGTGAACACAAAGAGAGAAATATTGCCTTTCAGCTGGAAATGGTATAGTCCAAATCTCTGTTTTTAATATAAAAGCAGGGCCCTTGGTGGTCATATCACGGAAAATACAAGATTTGAAAAAAATATTATTGTCTACGGGTGCTTGTGGAAGACAATTTCTATGGAATGGACTCTAGAGAATGCTAAAGTGATTCTGGTATTATACTGACTTGTGCTGGTCGTTTTCTATTAAGAAAGTTAAATAGAGGCAGTTGCCAGAAAATTTTTAAAAATTAAGTCCAGCAGCAGAACGCAATTCTGGTATTTTACTGACTTCTGCTGGTCGTTTTCTATCAAGACAGTTAAATAGAGGCAGTTGAACAGAAAAAAGTGCATAAGTGGAAGCAGACACGTCCTAGGGCTGATCTCCAGAGCCCACAAAGTACATACACATATAAGTATATACTAAATATATATATTGAAGTATATATACTAAGGTATATACTAAAGTATATACAAGAGGTCTCTAATGCTTGACCTAAAAATTATGACCTTGGTATAGTGGAAGTAATTTCTGACTCAAGACATTTGAAAACAAGCATTTGCAATGCAATAGGTCTCGTATTTGCGAGAGTTTGAACTATTTGCATTGTAAATGACCTGTACCTGCGTTGTTCCCCGACTTGTGCCCTGGGTACATGCTGGGCATACTCAGTCGGTGCACACTCACTGAAGTGCTTAACACAGGCTGGCTGCGCCTTGCTCACTCACTGAAGCGCTAGTGCTTTCACTGCCAACGGGCACAAAGGAAAGCACAGGGGTACATACCTAGCTCTGCATGAGATGATGTGCTTGCTCTCTGACGCCCAACTTTATCCCGATTCCTCTAATGCAACCTTTTGCTAGAAGAAGAAGACATGTCTACCAATTTCGCCCATCCCCAGTCCTTCCTCCATTTCCCTTTGTCGATATCCAGCCATGAGGACCTCTGATCATTCGCCCCTCCTGCCCTGGACGGTAACCCCGCCCGGGCCCCAAATCATCGTGCCTGTGAGCTCCAACGAATGTCTTCCATCGGGGCTCCAGGGCAGAAGTGAACAGACACTGCCCACTGCCAACTAAGCTTACACAACAGGAATTCAAAGGAAGACTTGCACGCTGATCATGTGATGTGCGTAGGTGCTATGGTGCCATTTGGGTTATTCCTCTAATGATAGCTAGACACTGTTGCACCGGAACATAAACGCTGATACACCAGAATATAATGTCCTCGGTTCTCCAGCATTCGGCCTGAGGCGAGCCAGGGTGTACATGTAATGAACACCAGGATTGCCGTAGCTAGATCCAATTTTGATTTCTGTTGTGAGGAGACCAGGTGATTAAAGACAGTGAATCTCCTCGCCTCCCAACTGCTGAGTTCCCAACGAGGAACCCTCTACGAGGGGGGTTAAAGAGTAGGTGAGGGCTGTATTAGAGACGAAGGTTAGTTTCACAGCATAGGGTCATGAGTGATCATGCTCTGTGGTGCATAGTATTTTCATGACAGGCAGCCCGATGTCAGTGGAACAGAAAGCAGAGTGTGTGGCAGTCTCCTAAAGAGTAGCAGATTATATGCGTGGCTGTCAACGAGAAAATGTAGTTTGTGACTGAATACCAGATAGCAATGCGTGGCAGTGAAGCAGGCTGTGTTGTGACACGTAGGAAGTAGACTGTTGCCACACGATCCAATGCCATGTTTGGCTACCAATTTCAGAGTTATCTTTTTTTAACGGGCATTTATCCACGTGATGCCAATTGCAGGCCCATGTGTACACAGGTGGAATGCTAACCACAGGTGGAATGCTAACCTCAAAGTTAATAATGAAAAAAATGCTGGTCCTGCGGGGAGCGCTGGCTGCAAGACGCGGTCATGTGACTGCACGCACCCTGCCCTCTCCTTCAGAAGATGCGAGGCACAGGGCTGTCGGAGATAAGCATTGTTCTGACGCTGCTTGTTTAACCAGCACGTGGGTTTCGACTGCCACAACATAGTGCCTTCCGACTAATAAAGGAGACAGTATAACGCCGCAAGTAAAAGATCCAGTCCAGATGGGCCGTACCAAAAGGAGACAGAGCGGTAACAAAGAAGCCTCATTTTCAATTGGAAGCCAGCGTTTACTATAAACGATGACGGCAGCCAATGAAAAATAGGGGTGGGGCTTTAATCCCACTTCTAAAACCTAAACCTACTACAATATGCCTCACAGAGCGGGCAGCGCATGCGCGCTGCACCGCTAGGTCTGCGAGACCGAAAAACAAGATCTACTCCTAGGAAAGGCCAGGCTTCCCTGGTGCACCATGAAAGTACTGAAATATTCCAGTTGAGCCCCTGTCAGTGGCCAACTGGCATAGAGAATAACACTGGACAAACCTTATACAAGTGCCTCTGGAAGCCTTTGGGATTCTCGTAACAGTCCCAGGCTGCATTCTCTACAGCACAGGAGGGAAGGTGCAGAATTGGTCTCATGTCAGCTATCTCAACAAAAGGTCAAAGGGCTGGAGAACAGTCTGTCACACCCCAGCCTCAGATTGATATTTGCCTCATACTTCCCATCCTCACTAGCTATTTAGAGCCCCAGGCTCGATATATTGATCTTCCATTAGCATTTCAAAGGCAGATATCTACAACATGACTCCGCCTCATCACTACCGACCTTTCAGATGCAGAGGACTGTGACTTGATACAAGCACCTGCACGCCCACCTTTCAAAGGTATGCCTGTTTCCTTTTAGAGGAAACAGCTGTGACTTGACTCAGCCCCATCCCCACAGGCCTTGCAGAGTTAATGGCCGTTGAAGTCAAGCTAGTCTAGCACATCTCTCAAGGTCTTTCACAGGCACCGGTGTTAACTTGACTCTACCCCGTCCCTACTGGGGTCTTAGATGTAGCAGTAGGTGGCTGACTCTGCCATCCCTAGCAGTCTTTCAGAGCCAGTAGCTATGAGTTGACTCAACCCCATCCCGGCAGGCCTTGCAGAGTTAACGGGCTGTGACATTAAGCTAGTCTAGCACATATCTCAAGGTTATTTGCAGGCACCGGCGTTAACTTGACTCCATCCTATCCCTACTGGTGCCTTGGAGGTAGCAGTAGGTGGATGACCCTGCCATCCCTGTCCGATGAGAGGTGATGCCCTGAAACCGGTCCCAGGATGCTTGTTTATGGTCCAGGGAGGACCTGGCTTGGCAGTTCGGACTGGACTGTTCCCATGAGGAGGAGGGTCAATACTGATTTGCATATGGTTGGGTGCAAACTGGAGAGGACGACGGTTTAAACCCAGATCTGTTGACTGGCGGCAAATGTTTGCCTAGTTCAGCATTCTGTCCATCATCTCTTTTTGCTTTTGTCGCCCAAAGAGGGATGGGTATGCCCACACGTGGGTGCCTTGCTCAGTTTGCCACTGGATGGCTGATGAGGGGTGATACCACAAAACCGCTCCCAGGATGCTTGTTTACGGGCCATGGAGGACCTGGCTTAGCAGTTCAGACTGGACTGTTCCCATGAGGAACAGGGTCAAGACTGATTTGCATATGGCTGGGTCTAAACTGGGATGGAGAAGTGAGCAAAAGAAAGATGGATTAAAACCAGATTTGTTGCCTTGGGGGTGAATGTTTGGATTGTTTAGCATTCTGCTCAGGACACAAGTCCTAAAAAAAGAAGTGGGGGACTAACCAGGTTAGGCAGCATGCAAGCGAAATCATAACACATGCCATCACAGTGCATGATGTAACGACGCGTGACATTGCATTTGACATCACCGAAGTGACCTCACTTAAAGTGACATCAGATATTAAGACCTTACACATAAGTTTATCAGGTATATCAGGAATACATTTAAGTGCAATATGAGAGTTAATAAATGAGATTTGGCATTGGGGCTGTGCCAAAAAAGTGGGGGAATCCCGAAGCAAAATCTGGGCCTCAACGAATACACAAAGAAATTGGCAACAAGGTGAAGCATGGTAGTAGATCTGTTATGCTTAATTGGTTGCAAAGTCTACTTTTCAAAATATTTGATTGGGTTGAGGCATCTGGTGTGAAGGGGCCCAGTAAATCTCAGGGAATAGTTATAATGGTGAGATAACTCTGATAGTTAATGCACTTGCTGGAGAGATCTGTGTTTTGTGAAGCCCCAGATTTGACTCATAGTAGAGAAGGTAAATGTGTCTCCATCATCTAACATACAGATGACAGATTTTTATTTTATGTAGATAGTAAAGTGGGTTGCTACTGTTAACAGAGAGATCTTTTTGTTACCTGCACTTCATACATTTTAATATTTCTAAAAGACCACAGTGAGGTATGAAGGACATGTGACTCCTACAACTTGTGACCCTCAGTGTCTCATGTAACTCATATTGTACATTCATTTACTCATGTACATGATTTATTGTCAATGTATAATGTGTATGTTACGTTAAGAGCTCTGACACCCTGCATTGGGTTGCATAGCACTATCAAAAGAATAAAATAATGCTATTTATTTGTGTAAATACTGAGACAGACAAACACATCTGGAATTCTTACAGTGCATGCCTCTATTATATACAGGGACTGAACAAAGGCAAAAGCATGCACCTTTCTTAGGTACCTGTAAAGAGATAACAAGCTGTGTGCCTTTATTTCCCCTCTGTGGCATTTACTTTTAAGTGTGATGTTCCAAGTCTTACGTTTAAGTGTGAGGTTCCAGGCCGCCTCCAGTCAGGATATTCAAACAAAAGGAGGCCTGATGCCCCCTTAACCTCGGCCCAGCTGGAGGTGAAAAAAGACCCCTCACCACCTGCACACTGCTGCTGGGAATCAAAAGCAGGCGCTGCTGAAGGTGTCCAGGTGTCTGAAAATTACGGCGGGACACATTCAGTATATTTCTGTGGGGCTCAAGTTCTTGGCAGGGGGGACGGTGTCCACCCTGTGAAAACAGTATGTGGACGCCGTGTACCTGTGTATACCCCCGACTCGTGCCCTGATTCCGCCCATCATCTGTTCTCTTCCTTCTGCCATCCCTTGCGGTCTTACAGGGCCCGCGGCTGTGAGTTGACTCAGCCTCATCTCCACAGGGTTTGCAGAGTTAACAGCCTGCGACTTCACACAAGTCTAACATATCTTTCAAGGTCTTTCACAGGCACCGGTGTTAACTTGACACGGCCCCATCCCTACTGGCATCTTAGAGGTGGCAGTAGGTGACTGACTATGCCAACCCTAGCAGTCTTTCAGAGGCAGTAGCTGTGAGTTGCCTCAGCCCCATCCCTGCAGGCCTTGCAGAGTTAACTGGCTTTGACATCTTGCTAGTCTAGCACATCTCTCAAGGTAATTTGCAGGCACCGGCGTTAACTTGACTCCGTCCCATCCTTACTGGCGTCTTAGAGGTAGCAGTAGGTGGCTGACCCTGCCATCCCTGGCTGATGAGGGGGGATGGCCCGAAACCGGTCCCAGGATGCTTGTTTCTGGTCCAGGGAGGCCCAGTCTTGGCAGTTTGGGCTGGACTGTTCCCATGAGGAAGAGGGTCAAGAGTTAGCGGTCTGTGGTTTCATTCTAACACATCTCTCAGTCTCAAGGGGCATATTTACAAGCGTAAACACTATCTTAAGAAAGGGGGACTAGGAGCTGTTGTGAAATAGAAGATCCTGTACCAATGCTCCTAAAGAAGTCATGATCCACAGAATGGTATCAGTTTCTCAGAAGAGACAGAAAGAAAGACTGTACAACCTGTAAGAGGTGTGAGTATGTTGGCCTACAGGTAACGGTCGAGTGTGCTTGATGTGGAGGAAAAACTCCTATCCGTTCTTGTGCCCTCACACACCCTTGTGTAAAGCATCATCATTGGGCAGTGCTCCTCGTGGGGGTGGCTCTGCAGTCCCTCACGGGCCCCGCGAGAGGGCTCTTTAGCGGAGATCTTTTTAGGAGGTGCCACACTTGTGAATGTGGGTGTGGGGGTCAAGTGAATCAGTGAAAGTGAAGTTAAAATGACCTATCGGTACCCAAATTAGTTTAATGAAGGGTCTTTTAGGTAAACTAAAATATTTAATGGGTTTGGAGACTCTCCTTAAACAAATAAAGGGAGGAATCAGTGTGTTCCCAGCGCTCTCAAACCACGAAAAGAAGTGTAATATTAAAAGTGAGTGTTGGTCTACACAGGCGCGCAACACCCATTGGGCTCACGGTCTTCAGCCTCATCCCCTCCTCCCCCCCCCCTCGTGTGTGTCAGCCCTGGCGGAGACAGCTTTGCGGGCTGGCGAGCATCTAATTGCAGCCGCACCCGAGTACTTAACAGGTCTTTAAAAGACCATTTACTTGTAAATGAGGCTTTTGTTGTGTGTTCACCCCTTCTTACAGCCACTCTGTCTATGGTTGGAAAAATTAGCCTGCCCCGAAATGTTTTTCAGCCCCCCCCTTGAAATTTGGCTCTAGTTGTCCGCCTGGGTCTACATGTTTCGCGCAACTTGTAGTTCCCTAGTAGATCCCTGTGCACTTCATCAGGACCGAGTGCTGAAATAATAAATGGTGGGAATCAGGGAGAGACACTCAATAACCCCACCTTACCTATTGTAAGGTCGATAATCATGTCTTAGCCTCCGAGACACGTGTTGGTCGTGTACTCAAAACCCAAACCTAATGGATAAGAGACCAACATACTCACACCTCTTACAGGTTGTAGAGTCTCTCTTTCTGTCTCTTCTTAGGAACTGATACCATTCTGTGGATCACTCATATTTACAAGCTCCTTGCGCTCTGGTGGCGCTCTCTGCAAACCCATATTTACAAGGCTGCTCTAAGCCATTTTGTGTGGCCTAATACAACCTTATAAATATGACCCTCTGCAACACCAAAGGGGTGTGCAATGGGTGTTGCTGTGGGCGTTCCCAAAAACACCCATGGCTTTCTGACAGTGCTCCAGATTTACAAGGATCTGTACATCTGAGGTAGCACCAAAAACTAACGCATTTCAAAAAGAGGTGCTAATGTGGTGCAACGAGGCGAAATACTTTCATTTCTCCTCATTTTCGCTCTATCTATGTGTGCTGCATTCTGCAGCACACATAGAAGGAGCAAACTGCTATTAATTATTGTTTTGTGCAGGAAAGTGTCCCTTCCTACACAAACACAATCATCTCTGCAACGCAGGCACCTTTGCACCACGGTGCAGGGGTGCCTGCGTTGGTGCTAGACAGGTTTTTTTAGCATTGGCACAGAGGGTAAGCACAGGGATGCGCCGTATTCTTGTTAATATGGCGCATACCTGAGATTTGTAAATGGTGCAGCTCGGCACAGCAAAATGCAAAAAACGCAACACTATTTTCATATAAATATGCCCCTAGGTCTTTCACAGGCCCCGGCGTTAACTTGACTCTGCCCCATCCCTACTAGAGGTAGGCGTAGGTGGCGGACTATGCCGTCCCTAGCAGTCAAGCAGAGGCAGCGGCTGGAGTGGACTCTACCTCACACTGCCAGGCGCACTGGCCGGACAGGAAATCGCCGTATTTTCGAAGGGTTCGGTTCCCTCTGCATTCTACAGCCACCAGGACATGGCTGTCGCTTCCTCGTACTTCAGCCACAAGCCTTCTTGCATTTCTACTGGTATTTTCGTATGACCATGGAAAAAATGTGTTTTTCCATGACGGTGGATGTGTCCTTATAAGGAGCTGAGGTAGTGGGGCGCAGGTTTGAAGCAGTTGCTTGTGGAAACAGTTGCTCTAAGAATTGCTTCCTTGGGAACTGAAGGGACTTCAGCAAACGATGCCGCAGCGATGGGAACGACCCCCCCCCCCCCCCCAGCCCCACCCCCAGCAGGAGTGGCGCTGCGAACTGCATCCCGTCCGGGGGTGGGGAGGTTCAAAAGACAGCGCGTTACTGGAGGAAAGAAACCTTCAAAGTGCGTTCCGGGCGGAAGGACCGGCGGTGTAACGTAGGCCTCTGTAGCGCCGGGGCCCTGACCCTTCAGGGCCACCAATCCTTTAGGGGCTCCATCCAGCCCAAGGCCAATGCATATCTGCGACATAAGGGAGACTCCGGGGCCCCGGATCACCATTTGCAGGGAGCGCTCATCATTTTGCGTCACACCAGAGTATGACGTGTTATATACTCTTCGGTGGAGGAAGAGTGTAAAAGAAGGGGGCGGGGGGGGAGAAAGGACGGAAGGGGTGAAAGGAGGATGGAAGGAGGGCGGAAGGGGAAGGATGTGAGGCAATGGTAGGAAGGAGAAAGTAATTAACGGGCAAATAATTGAAAGAATAGAGGTAACGGAAAGGATCGAGGGTAGGATGGGGGAAAAGGGATGCAAAGGAATTGAAGAAAGGAAACATGTAAAGGAAGGAGGGATGTAAAGTAAAGAACGACAGAAAGGGAAGGAGTAAAATGTTGGAAGCAGAGGAGGGCAGCGTGGAAAAGTAATAAGGCTAAAGGAATGGAAGCAAGGAACCTCGAATGGATGAATGGATGGATGGACAGACTTTTAGCCATGGTTCAATGCTGAGGGTTTAGTGATTCATGTGTCTTATTTTTCTCGTTTGCTGTATAGTAGCATGGCTCGATAGTCGCATTGTAAGTGAAGATTTCCAGGGTTATTAGTGCCTTTATTCATATAAACTTTCCTGAACTAAAAAATGCTCCTCCTAAGGGTAAAACAACAACCCCCAATTTGATGTCTCAACGCCTCGACTTCAACTCGCCATCAGCAGTACCTAGTCTGTAGTATGCACAGACGGGACTTGAAGTGGGTAGATCCCGCTGGTCTTAAAAACTGACAAGTGACTGCTCGGGAGTTCAGGCTGAAGGCAGCGCAAGTTCCTCACATTACCTGTCAATGGGTCATGTGTACAGAATACTTGCTCATCCAATCCTTGGCCTCGCTGCAGAGCGTGCAGATTATTGGTGAATGTGAATGTGCACGAAGGAGGTAGACAGCTGTTGAAATATTGAATGTGAAAGCAAAAGAAAAGGCAGCACTTACGTGTCAATGGATGCGTGCACAGCAGTGGCGAAGTGAAGAAGGACCAGGACAGTATGTTCGGGAGAAAGGGGAAAGAGCATACATAAGAGGAACAGCTTGAGGTGTGAGATATGCAGATGGTGGACATCGGAAAGATGTGGGGAGAAAGGGGCTTACGTGTCTATTAAGAACCTGCAAAGGAAAGAGGAGTGAAGGGAAGAACGGGAGTGAGTAAGACTCTGAAGACCAAGAATTGATCAATATTTTTGATTCTGATTAAAATCAGTGTTACTCTTTTATCTTATACAGATAATAAGCATTGGCACAGCCAATATTTCTGGATTATTTTAGGCATATGTCCATTGTCCAAAACTAAAAACCTCAGATAGAAGCAAAAAAAAACACGTTTAGGGACGGGGTGGGGGGGGGGGGGGGCGAGGGGGGGAGGGGCATGCTAAGGGAAGCACAGGATTTTAGTTTAAATATTCCCATCCATGCCATTAATTACATAGGCCAAACTTCATGTAAAAGGATTCCTAGTTGAGTTTATTAGCCCACACCCCGTTTAGAGACACCCCCCCCCCCCCACAGTTTTTCATCCCACTTAAAGTGTGAGAAGTGTGGCTCAATGGTTAGAGCAGCAGACCCTGATGCAGAGGTCTAGCCCGGGACCAGGGTTCAATTGCTGCCTTGGCGGGTCTTGGGCTCAATTTCCCCAGACCTGATAATTCTCGCCTCGGTGCCTATTCTAATCATGGGTCCCACTCTGCAACTCTGGGCAATAGCTTGCTTAATCTCCACAACAGCCCCAACAGCGCTAGAATGCCTGGCTTCACCTTGGGGGTGCCCAGGAGTGGGCACTTCACATGGAAAGGCCAGGACGGGTTCCACAGCGGTATGTGTACAGCGCCTTGAGACCCCTTCGGGGGTGATACGTGCGCTATATAAGCACTACATTTACAAGTCCTGTGCAAGGTAATGCATGGAGAGTCCAGGTTAGAAGAACGAAAGAAAGGAGGGACAAGCCAAGTGGGACACAATAGAGTTTAGCAGATGGCAATGAGGGGAGCAGCAGGCTACACACGAGAGGGGTGGAAACTCTCAGACAAACAGTGTGATTATTAAGCAAAATGTACAGAAGGGAAGAAAGAGCTCGGAGATGAATGACTATTCATTTCAGCACGTTCCATAGCGCCTACAACTGAGGTAGAACCTCATAAGCCTGTGGGCAGGGTTAGATGAGAGAAGCTGTGGATGTAAGCTGAAATATATCATTTTTATGTCACTAGCGCCACATGCCACCGCAGCCTGCTTCAGTTCTCGATGGGATCGGTGGTATGAAAGTGAATGAAATGTAGAGCAGATTTGATATAAAGAATGCAGATGGTCTAAGTGAAGGGAAGTGTGCTGCATGGAATCACTACATTATGTGCCTATGCGTTGTGCCTCTGCTTTCAATGGGCCACGTGTATGAAAATTCACATTTGCATTTCCTAAATAGCGACTCCACCGGAGCATATGTTTTTATGACGCTCCGGTGGTGCAGGCCTCTCAGTCATTTCTATGAGGCCATGCAAAGCCACCCTACGTGGCTTTTCAGGGGGAAACATCCTTTACAACGCAACTTTTACCACGCAGTGCTTTTACATTGCAACTTTTACAACGCAAACCATTACAACGCATTGCGCTGGGGGGCGCTCTAGGATAGGGAATAGATTTAATTTACTATCCAACACCTTCCCTAGTGTCCACGGGGACTGGAGTTGGAATAGTAAATTAAACTATTCACTATCCAGCACCCCAAAACGCTATGCGTTGTAACAGCATGCGTTGTAAAAACTGCGATGTAAAAGCATGCAATGTAAAAGCATGCGTTGTAATGTCATACATCCCTTTTCAGGGCCTCATCGATATGGAGAAAGGCAAGACAAGGCAGTGTAAAGTGGTGCTTTGCCTTTCTCTACATCAAGGAGGCGTTCCATATGCATGGCTGTGGGTTCTACCATGCAACACCCATGGATTTTGACACATTCCCGGATTTACAAATATCTTCAAACCTGGGAATGCATCAAAACTATACTCCTCTGCAGGGGAGGCGTAACAATAGTTTTTGTGCAGGAAAGTGCCCCTTCCTGGAAAAAAACAATGGTGCTTGCGTTGCGCCCTGCCCTTTCAAATTGGCGTAGGGCAGCGCAGAAAAATGACTTGAGATGCTGTACTACGCCAATTCTTTGTAAAAAAGGCTCTATACGTGCGAATCTCCTCACCCACACATTTGTGCTACTATTTCAACCTGAATGTGTGTGTTGAGAGTGTCATGGGCAGCATTACATTACACAGTGCAATGTGGCACCCTCAAAGCTCGTGACCTAGTATGGAAACTCAGACAGAGTTAAGAGCAAAAGAACGAAACACATAATATGCTAAGTGTGTACTGAGTGGAGTGGGATTAATGAATGAAGCCGGGCATCTTCCTGACGTACTATGAAAGGAGGTATTCAGGTCACCAATCCCATAATTGGGCGGCAGGACCAGGGTCAGCAGACTCGATAATTCTTGCCTCGGTGCCTACTCTAACCAGGGATCACACTCGGCAACTCTGGGCTTTAGTTTGCCTCATCTCCACAACGGCCCCCCACATACACCGAGGATGCCTAGTTTCACCTAGGAGATACCCAGTAGGGACCATCTCACAGGGAAAGCCAGGACGGGTTCCCCAGTGGTCTACAGCGCGGAGATACCCCATGTGGGGTGATTCAGGCGCTTTACAAGACACCATTACATTACATTTACATAATGCTTTGTGCTTTGTGCTGAGGGTCCAAAATAGAAGACCTATAGGCCTAGTGGAAAGGTAGATATCTTTAGCCGTTCCTGATCCACATAGGTGCACCACAGACACTGGCTGTCGGGAGGGACACCTCCCTGCCAGCTACAAGATTATGGCTGAGCAGGTGATTTCCCCGAGGCATAACAAAGTCTATTCTGAAATTGCTAAAACAGCTAGCTACCCATTCCTCACTACAATGTGCAATTACTTCTCCGCCCTGCCTTCTATTTGGTAAAAATATAAACTCTGGTACAGAAAAAGAGACAAAAATGAAATGTACGCTACCATGCTAGTGAGAACCATGTTCCAGATTTAAACGTTTCCACACAATGCAGGGCAGAATCCAGATTTGGGGTGCTGTGTTGTTCAGGGGGAAACACACGGCGGATAATCCCCCTTTGACCCCCCCTTGATGCAAACATGTGCAAAGCTGTATTTGCACATACAGAAAGACATTCCATAGTTACTTCCGTACCAAAGAGTGACAATGAAGGTGGATGCCCAAGCCCCATGTTACACATGCATCAAACAGGAAAACATTCACCCATTCATTCACCCATTCATTTTAGGGCCAACATACTGTTGTCACATTTTCATCAAATGAGTCGCAAAGTTCAGAGGTCACAGCTATTCGTGATCAATTGCTGCAGTCCCTCCTTCCCCCTGACAGGCCGGGTATCAAGAGGAGGCACATGCCTTTTTCAGTAATACATTTTTTTCAAGATTATAAGCGAAATGTGGTCTGCCAGTAACTTGTACACAACACCATGCAATTACATGGCAAAGAGACACACATGAAAAAGTTAAAATACAACAATGAAATATACATTATTTTCACCACAGTGCACAATGTATATAGTATATAAGATGGTAAATTAGAAAAAAGACATTATCTGTGACAGGTCCCCTCAATAGTGGTTTAACATAACAATGGGCTTTTGTCAAAACCCAGGTCACGTGTAGGCTCTCCACTCACTCCTCCACATGGGCCATTGCCAATGAATAAAGTGCCAAAACTCAGGCCACTTGAAAGCATTTCACCTATCCCTGCACAGGAGCCAGTGCTCACATACGAGGTGCCAAATTCCAGGTCAGACTTGGCGCTCCAACCTGTAGTGTACAATGTGCCAAAACCCAGGCCATTAGCAGGCTCCCCACATATTCCCCCACACGTGCCAATTGTAAGAGCTCCACCCACTCATCAGTGTGTCAGTGTCTCGGTACAATATGCCACAACTCATGTAACTAGTAGGCTCTCCACTAGCTCCCCCACCTGTGCCAGTGTACAATGATTCAAAACTCAGGACACTTGTAAAAACACACAAAAAAAGAATGTGCCCTTGTGTACTGAAATTGCTGCTGACGTAAAGCGCTCCAATACCTTCGGGTCGAGTTTGCGCTACATGATACCAGACAAATATCCTAAATGTAATAAATCAGCCGTTGGCCTGACGCCTTTCAGGATAGGATCAGGCGGAAGCCTCGACGTGTGTTTACGGCTGCTTCCGGTGCGCACTGTGTGAGCTTCATTTTCCCTAATGTTGGGGAAGCATGCACGGTAAGGTGACCAGACATCCCGGATTTCCCCAGACAGTCCCGGTTTTCCGAGTACTGTCCTGGTGTCCCGGACGGTGCGCCGACACTTTTTAAAACAATTTTGAACATATGTCCCGATTTCCAGGACAAGGTCAAGTCAAGCTGTGCAGTAGAAGTGAAAGGTGTGCGTTGCCTGATTCAGGCAGCGCAGGGGGATTTGGGCTGAATGCATGCTGCAGCAGAGGGGAACCAGGGTGTAGAGGACGGCAGGGGGGCTCAGGGCAAAGGTGATGCCATAGCTAGTGTTCTGTAAGCATAGCATGTACATGTGTGGCTATATTATATACGCCGCCCCCCAAGCAAAATAACGGGACACAAATACAGCTTATACCAGAGGCCCTTGGATTGGATCTGAAAAGAAGATGGTTACATTGATAAAGCAGTATCTGTGTTTGGGGGATGTTACATTATCTTCTTTATTGAAGGGATACTAAAAATTATATTTAACACCTACGGACAGGTACAGTTCTCGTACTTCTCGTGATCTTGATTATGTGCACTTGTTTCTTGCTGGCAGGCCTCTTGATATTACTTCAGAGATATATGTAAACGTAAACCCTTCCCTCTTCTATAACTTGACTATCCTTTTTCAATACAAATAAACATATTCACCATTATTCATGTCCCTACTAATCCTGTTTGGGTTCTGGAGTAGCGTGCTGCCTGCTGAAAAGCGCTGCAACACCTCATCAGGCGTAGTAAGCACTATATAAAAGAAATCCCTTCCCTCGTTCTCTCTGGTTTGAGTCTCCGCTCTCTCCGCCGCCCCCTTTTCTCTGTCGACTCTCCCAGCTAGCCCTCCACTCCTGGTCCGGCTCTCTGCGTCTGGTCTCAGTTCCAACTCACTCTTCCATTTCTGACCCGCCTTCCTCCTCTCTACCTTTCTCCTAGTTCGCTCTCGTCCATCTCACTCTTTCCCCATTTTCCGTTATTCTCCCTTCAATGCTTTCTCTCTTTTGCTCGCTCTCAAAGACAACCTCTCTCTAGTGCTGTTTCTCCCTGGTGCTTCCTCCTCCCTCCCCCACGCGCTTCCCCTCTGCGCTCCCTATTCCGCTACACCTATCTTGCTCACCCCCTCCTAAGTTCCCTCTGCCTCTCTGCTCTCTCTTCCCGCCCCTTGCTTCTCTCTCTCTCTCTATCTCTCTCTCTCAGCCTCCCTCCCCTCCCCCTCCCTCCCCCAAGGAATCCCTCTGCACTTTCAGAATTAATGGTATTAGGTTAACCCTTACTTCCATGCCATCAATCATCCGTTCAAGCGATCGTTCACCCCGCTCCTCACAGGAACCACATACCCTACTCCTCACAGGAACCACATACCCGGCTCCTCACAGGAACCACATACCCGGCTCCTCACAGGAACCACATACCCCCCTCACAGGAACCACATACCCCGCTCCTCACAGGAACCACATACCCTACTCCTCACAGGAACCACATACCCCGCTCCTCACAGGAACCACATACCCGGCTCCTCACAGGAACCACATACCCCCCTCATAGGAACCACATACCCCACTCCTCACAGGAACCACATACCCTGCTCCTCACAGGAACCACATACCCCGCTCCTCACAGGAATCACATACCCTGCTCCTCACAGGAACCACATACCCCCCTCATAGGAACCACATACCCCGCTCCTCACAGGAACCACATACCCTGCTCCTCACAGGAACCACATACCCCCCTCATAGGAACCACATACCCCGCTCCTCACAGGAACCACATACCCCGCTCCTCACAGGAACCACATACCCCGCTCCTCACAGGAACCACATACCCCGCTCCTCACAGGAACCACATACCCTGCTCCTCACAGGAACCACATACCCCCTCATAGGAACCACATACCCCGCTCCTCACAGGAACCACATACCCCGCTCCTCACAGGAACCACATACCCTGCTCCTCACAGGAACCACATACCCCCCTCATAGGAACCACATACCCCGCTCCTCACAGGAACCACATACCCTGCTCCTCACAGGAACCACATACCCCCCTCATAGGAACCACATACCCCGCTCCTCACAGGAACCACATACCCCGCTCCTCACAGGAACCACATACCCCGCTCCTCACAGGAACCACATACCCTGCTCCTCACAGGAACCACATACCCCCTCATAGGAACCACATACCCCGCTCCTCACAGGAACAACATACCCCGCTCCTCACAGGAACCACATACCCGGCTCCTCACAGGAACCACATACCCCCCTCATAGGAACCACACACCCCACTCCTCACAGGAACCACATACCCTGCTCCTCACAGGAACCACATACCCCGCTCCTCACAGGAACCACATACCCTGCTCCTCACAGGAACCACATACCCCCCTCATAGGAACCACATACCCCGCTCCTCATAGGAACCACATACCCCGCTCCTCACAGGAACCACATACCCTGCTCCTCACAGGAACCACATACCCCCTCATAGGAACCACATACCCCGCTCCTCACAGGAACCACATACCCCGCTCCTCACAGGAACCACATACCCCGCTCCTCACAGGAACCACATACCCCGCTCCTCACAGGAACCACATCCCCCCTCATAGGAACCACATGCCCCGCTCCTCACAGGAACCACATACCCCGCTCCTCACAGGAACCACATACCCTGCTCCTCACAGGAATCACATCCCCTCCTCATAGGAACCACATACCCCGCTCCTCACAGGAACCACATACCCTGCTCCTCACAGGAACCACATACCCCCCTCATAGGAACCACATACCCCGCTCCTCACAGGAACCACATACCCCGCTCCTCACAGGAACCACATACCCCCCTCATAGGAACCACATACCCCGCTCCTCACAGGAACCACATACCCCGCTCCTCACAGGAACCACATACCCCCCTCATAGGAACCACATACCCCGCTCCTCAAAGGAACCGCCTACCCCCGCTCCTCACTGGAGCCACATACCCTGCTCCTCACAGGAACCACATACCCCCGCTCATCACAGAGACCACATACCCTGCTCCTCACAGGAACCACATACCCTGCTCCTCACAGGAACCACATACCCCCCTCATAGGAACCACATACCCCGCTCCTCACAGGAACCACATACCCCGCTCCTCACAGGAACCACATACCCCCCTCATAGGAACCACATACCCTGCTCCTCACAGGAACCGCATACCCCGCTCCTCACAGGAACCACATACCCCCCTCATAGGAACCACATACCCCGCTCCTCACAGGAACCACATACCCCCCTCATAGGAACCACATACCCCCCTCATAGGAACCACATACCCCGCTCCTCACAGGAACCACATACCCCGCTCCTCACAGGAACCACATACCCCGCTCCTCACAGGAACCACATACCCCCCTCATAGGAACCACATACCCCGCTCCTCACAGGAACCACATACCCTGCTCCTCACAGGAACCACATACCCCGCTCCTCAAAGGAACCACATACCCCGCTCCTCACAGGAACCACATACCCCCCTCATAGGAACCACATACCCTGCTCCTCACAGGAACCGCATACCCCGCTCCTCACAGGAACCACATACCCCCCTCATAGGAACCACATACCCCGCTCCTCACAGGAACCACATACCCCCCTCATAGGAACCACATACCCCCCTCATAGGAACCACTTACCCCGCTCCTCACAGGAACCACATACCCCGCTCCTCACAGGAACCACATACCCCGCTCCTCACAGGAACCACATACCCCCCTCATAGGAACCACATACCCCGCTCCTCACAGGAACCACATACCCCGCTCCTCACAGGAACCACATACCCCCCTCATAGGAACCACATACCCTGCTCCTCACAGGAACCGCATACCCCGCTCCTCACAGGAACCACATACCCCCCTCACAGGAAGCACATACCCCGCTCCTCACAGGAACCACATACCCCCCTCATAGGAACCACATACCCCGCTCCTCAAAGGAACCGCCTACCCCCGCTCCTCACAGGAACCACATACCCGGCTCCTCACAGAGACCACATACCCCGCTCATCTCAGCCCCCTGCCCTGTCTTCTCAGGCCCGTAGCGCCCTCCACTGTATTCCCGGCCGTCACACTGACATGCGGATCTCGAGCTATCCTGGAAATGAACGTTGCGCTGCGCATCACACCCCTGAAGCTCGCCCCTAAACTCATTTTGTGTTCCTATAAAAAGTATTTATTGTGAAGACTCTGGTACTTCCCCTTCTAAATAGACACACAATGACACGTATGCCTCCCTCCACCCCTAACTTTAAACACATGAACAATGCTACTTAGTACTCGATCCATTGGGTTTGTAACGTGGTGTATCCCGTCGTTGACCCATCGTGACATTTATCCCACTGTCTTTACCACACAGGCAGGAAAGCTAATAAGGGGTTTTCCTTTATTATGCATACTTTAACGAGCTGTACTTTACTCCGCAGCTATTTTATGAAACATTATTTTATTTATATTTCAAGAAAAAAAGGGGTAAAAGTGCGGGTAGAGGTAAAGGTGTG
The DNA here is from genome assembly GCF_964261635.1 of Lissotriton helveticus. Lineage (NCBI taxonomy): Eukaryota > Metazoa > Chordata > Amphibia > Caudata > Salamandridae > Lissotriton > Lissotriton helveticus. The sequence continues at coordinate 597,635,548 of NC_136073.1, read as the reverse complement.
GTGAGGGTGATTTCAGGGTTACGATGTGTTTAGGAGTACAGGGGGTAAGGGTGTTTTAGGGTTGCGGGTGGGCAGAGGTAATGGAGTTTGGGAGATTTAATGTATAGGGGTGAGTAGAAGTAAATGAGGCAAGCGTGATTTTCGAGTTAGGGGGAGGGCAGAGGTGAATGTAGGTAATGGTAATTTTTTATTAATAAATGGTGGGAAGAGTTAAAGGGAGGAAATGGCGATTTTAGGGGTTTTAGGCATGGGTAGAGGCAAAGGGCGGTAACTATGATTTTAGGTTTAAGGGCTGGAAAGAGGTAAAGGGGCATAAGGAGGATTTTAGGGTAAAGAGGTGGGCAGAGGTAAATGGAGGTGAGGGTGAATTTAGGGTTAACGTATGGGTTGAAGCAAAGGGTGAAAGGTTTTGTTAAGGTTCAGAGGCGTGTATATGTAAAGCGAGGTAAGGTTTGTTTTATTAAAAAAAGGAAGGGTTTGGGGGTACCCCAACAAAGACGAATAAAAAGAAGGGGGAAACTCAAGAAGGCCTCAAAAACAGACTTAAAAAGAGGGGAGTTGGGGTAAAAACCCCCAAAATGAAAACTAATATATATATATATATATATATATATATATATACATATATATATATATATATATATATATATATATATATATATATATATATATATATATATAGCACTCTTAGTAAAGACCATCGTTGTGAAGAGACTGATATTCGTCTATAAACCCGGTCATTGTGTATCACATATTATACACACTTTCCTTGAATAATTAGACATTTCTTTACACCTGTTTTTTTCACATTATCTAAATCAACGCACTCGTTCTTCCTTAAAAATGATATTGCTTCACTGTTTACTGTCCTCTCTTTTTATATTTTAATTCGAAAACTCCACTGTTTCATTTTACACTTAATCGCCATGTGTACACAGAATCATGTTCATGCGGTGCCGAGTAAAAGCCACCGCAAGTCAGCTTGTAAAATAGAAGCAGTTGTGCATTATTGTCATGTGCTCAGAGCGATAACAGCTGTTAATGGGCAGAAGCCTCAAGGCAATAAAGATCCTGGCACTCGCTGCCACCAGTCAAAGCCCGGGCAGGTAGACACACACGCTCACAGGCCGTGGCTGCCCCGTCTCACAGCTGCACCTCACTGAAGTTAGAGAGGAGTCACGCGGGAGTCGCTAATGCCGGGTTTCTAAGCACAGTGATTGGAGGAGGCATCCTCGGCATCGCATAGGGATGGGAGGGAGGTGCTAATATCAAACAGCCGCTACACATTCACGCTCATACACACATCCTACGCAACACATACACACTTCTTTACCCCATACAGACAATAAAACACGGTGCATTGATGCTGTAGCAGATTGGTGACGTGCACATGCCGTGCGGGAGCAGGGCTGCAGCCAGTATGCCTCCCCTTTATTCCTGGGGGCATCACAGAGCAGTGGCAGGCAGCTCTGGTGCTATAAAGGGCCCATAATATGATGGTTTGATAGTTTACATGTTACACTGCGGCCAGTGCCAGACCCCATGCACACTTTACATACCACATCATGCACGGCGCTTCACCGCTCTTCTTATGGTCTATGGTTATTGCACCCAATAGAATGTGCATCTTTCACTCCTAGTGCCTAGAAACACCGCCACCCACACACACCACCTGCCCGCCGTGCAGCCGGGCACACACCGCAAAAGCGGCAGCCCGCATCAACAGGGAGCACGGAAAGTTATGGGAAGATGCGACGAGGATGGAAGAAGGAAATGCCGCTTTAAATAATGCACAGAGCAGAGCCCTGGCACGCCTGGGCAGCCGCTGCCCGCAGGCAGGTGAGAGCCTGCAGCGCTCGCTGGCCTGGCATGGCATCGTTACACGACGGGAGGGAGCCCTCACTCACCTCACTCATCGTGTCAGGAGCTGCAGGGGATTCCAACGGGTGCGCAGGGGTTAATGCTGCAAGCTCGCCTCTCTCTCGCCGTGTTTCGCTTGACCCCTTGCACTTCTCTCGTTCTTCTGTCCGTGCGGCTCGCTTCTGTACTGCTTTCCGTCCCTTTCTGTCTCTCCTCTTCCTCCCTCTTTCGCACTCCCTATCTATCTCGCTCATTCCCGGCTTCCTTCAGACTCATTTATAGCGCTTCACTCGAGCCGGCGAGTGGCAGCCGGGGACAGCCAATGGGGAGCGCCCCGGCGTTTGCTGCATTTCCAAAGATGGGCAGAGAGGAGCCGCCCCTCGGCAGGGCCGGTAGTAAACACGAAGAGCAGCGCGGGGAGGCAGGGATGCGAGGGGAGCCGAGAGTAGGATGCCTGGAGTAAGTGGCATGCTGTGGGGCTCGCGTGAGGGGTGGGGGGCGGTGCAGCTGGCGAGGAGAGAAGGGGACAGGTAAGGGTGCGAAAGAGCGGGTTCGGATGCAGACAGGTGGGGGGGGGCTCCGCAGTCGAGGATGGAGAGTGTGGTGGCCGTGACAGGTGGGCACACCTGGGGGCGACCGTGCGTACAGAAGGTTTTTTTTTATGAAGACGGGTCCGGTGTTGGCTCCTGGGCAAAGAGATGTCTTGTCCGTGAGCTGGTCTGTTGTTGGCACACGAACCGCGCTGTTTATGGTAGGCATGATGCAGTGGTGGAGTGGAGGTAGCATGTGGTTAAAGGTGGTTATGGTAAGTGGGTGGGGCTACATGGGCAGGATTATGGATACATTGTAAGTAGGTGTCATTAGTATTTGTGGGCAGTTCTTGTGCTGACATGACGGCAGACATGGAGGTGGCAGGTGCGCCGGGGTTACAGTAATGTAAGCAGAGTCGGTCGCTTTAGGTAGTAGTTGGAATGTAAGGGTTTAGATGTGCTTCTTTAGCATTGCAAGGATGGTGGTATGTGGGCACTAGCTGTTGTGCTTGGTTGCTCGTCTGGTTATGGTATGTGGGCCGAGCAAGGATGACCTGCTTGCAGAGACTTCCTGGAATGTGGCTTAGACTGCTGGCGTGTGAGGTGAGACTGATGTGTGGATATACAAATCTAGTATTTGCATAGGGGCAGGTTATGGCAGATTGCTGTGGCGCTTAGGCAGGTGGCTTGTGAACAGTGATGGCTGTGATAGGGGAGCAGATCTGGTGGAAACATTTCAGTAGATGCAGTGGTGGGAAGGCATGTTGAGTGGTCAATCAATCAATCAGGGGATTTTTTAAGCGTACTACTAACTCGTGAGGGTCTCAAGGCGCTGGGTGGCGGGGGTCGGTGCAGCTTCGGGTCAGCCAAAAAGCCAGGTCGTGAGGCTGTTCCCGAAGGTGTGCAGTGTGGGGAGCGTCTGATGGTGGCTGGGAGCCCGTTCCAGGCTTTGGCTGCGACGTAGGAGAAGGCTCTACCTCCAGCTCTGGTTCTTCGGATGCGTGGGGTCGCTGCCTGGGCGAGGTTGGCGGAGCGGAGGTTTTTTTAGGTGCCGTGGAAAGAGATTCTTTCATTAGAGAGATTCCAACCACAACTGACTACAGGTTGAGCACCTCAATCTTAAAGTTCCATGGTTATCTTAAGTTCTGTGCAAGAGGCCTCCGGGACCTGCTGTGTTCTGATCCCACTGGAATCCATCACACTTTTTGCCCTGACGAAGTTCCTCAAGTAGGAACGAAACGCGTTGGCTGTCCTGTTTACTTTTTAACCACGAAGAATAATAAAAAAAATTTTCACAAATACTTCATGCTCTAATTTGTGACTTCACACCTGGTGCTGCCTCCACTCTGTTGGAAGATTCTTTCGTTAAGGTATTTGGGTCTGATGTTGGGGAGGGATTTGTAGGCGTGGGTGAGTAGTTTGAAGGTTACTCTCTTCTAGACAGGGAGCCAGTGGAGGTCTTGCAGGTGTTGGGTCATGTGCTCATGTCGTGGGGTGCTGAGGATTAGTCTGGCTGTGGAGTTCTGGATGGTCCGGAGTTTGTGTAGCAGGGATTTGTTGATTCCTGCATAGAGGGCGTTTCCGTAGTCCAGTCTGCTAGTAATGAGGGTGTGGGTGACGGTCTTTCTGGCTTCGGGGGGGTATTCACGTGAAGGTCTTGCGGAGGGAATCGAAACAGGTAGAGGCGTTGGCATTAATCTGGCGACTCATGGTGAAGGAGGAGTCGAGAATGATCAGAGGTTGCAGATGTGGTCTGTCGGGGTGGATGGGTTTCCGAGGGCAGAGGGCCACCAGGAGTTATCCCATGTGGTGGGGAGGGTGCAAGGACGAGGACTTCTGTCATCTCCGAGTTCAGTTTTAGGCAGCTGTTGCTCATCCAGGCTGCAACGTCTTTCATTCCTTCCTGGAAGCTTTGGTGTCTTCGGGGTTCTTCGCGAGGGAGAGGATGAGTTGGTTGTCTTCGACGTGTAGATATTGAAGAGTGTGGGGCTGAGCGATGATCCTTGAGGTACTCCCCAGTTGTTCTCTGTGGGCTCAGAGAGGAAGGGTGGGATCCTTTGGGCTCTGCCGGCGAGAAAGGAGCAGATCCAGTCTAGGTCTGATTCCCCGTATGCCAGCGTCGTGGAGTCTGGCTGCAAGAGTTCGGTGGAAGACGGTGTCAAAGGCTGCAGCGAGGTCTGCAGGATGAGGGCCGCAGTGTGTCCCTGGTCGAGTAGCATGCGGATGTCATAGGTGGTGGTGAGGAGGGCGGTCTCGGGTGCTGTGGTTGCTGCAGGATCCAGACTGTGAGGAATCGAGGATGGTGTTCTCTTTGATGAAGGTGGTCAGTTGTGTGTTGATGAATTTCTCAGTGACTTTGGCTGCGAAAGGAAGGAGAGAAATGGGCCGGTAGTTTTTTAGGTCCGTTTGGTCAGCTAATGGTTTCTTGAGGAGGAGCTTGACCTCAGCCCGCCTCCAGTAGTTGGGGAAGATGCCGGAATCAAAGGTGGCGTTGATGGTCCGGCGTAGTGCGGACGCAATGGCGGCGGCGGCTCTGTGGAAGATGTGCGGCGGGCAGGGTTCAGTGGGAGCTCCTTGGTGGGTGCTCTTCATGGCCGTGGTGATGTTTTCGGTGGTGACCAGTGTCCAGCTGGTGATGGTGGGCTGGTTGTCATTGCTGAAGGGGGGGGGGGCGTTTCAGGGGTCTGTTCACTAAAGTTGTTGTAGAGGGCCTTGATTTACAGGTGGAAGAAGGAGCCATGCTTGTTGCAGAGGTCTTGGGAGGGTGTGATGTCTGTGGCTTCGCCGGGGGGATTTGGTGAACTGCTGGATGATGTTGAAGAGTTCCTTTTAGTTGCTGGCGTTGGTGAGGATTTTGTTTCTGATGAAGGCCCTCTTGGCGGAGCTTATGATTTGTTGGTAGTCTGTCATGGTGTGCTTATAGGCGGACTGGTTTTCGGTGGTTCTGCTGTTTCTCCATCGTTTCTCAAGTCTTCAGGAGCGTCTGGCTTCTTGGAGGTCGGTGGTGAACCAGGCGGTCTTCAGCGGGAGTTGTCTGTCGGGGTGGCGAGCTTGTCTGCGCTGTTGGCGATCCAGCGGTATGGTTCCATGGCTGCAGTGTTGGCGTTGGTTGTGGCGGAGGTGGGGTCATGGACAAGGGTAGAGTTGAGGTGCTCCTCTGTGATCTTGCTCCAATTCCTTCGTGGAGGCCGTGGGGCGGGCTTATGTGCGGTGGTGGTGTTGAAAGAGAAGTGTATGCAGTGGTGGTCTGACAAGAGGGGCTGCGAGGTATGGCTGAAGTGGTTGTTGGTCCTTCCTGCGAAGATGGGGTCGAGGGTGTGTCCAGCCTTGTGGGTGGGGGTGGTGACGAGCTGCTTCAGTCCGAGGTTAGCGAGGTTGTCCAGGAGGGCTGTGGAGTTGTGCTCACTGCGGTTGTCGAGGTGGAAGTTCATGTCTCCGATGAGTATGTAGTCCATGGAGGCGATGGCGTGGGGTGCAATGAGGTCGACAATGGTGATGGTGATGGTGGCGTGGGGCTCAGGGGGTCTATAGGCGAGGGTGCTGTGCATCATGGTTCTGGGGTTGGTCTGGAACTGGAAGTGAAGGTGTTCGGTGTTGGAGAGTGAGTCGTTCGTGCTGGAGGTGTGGAGTCAGAGGGAGCTCTTGTGTGCGATAGCGAGTCCTCATCCTGGGCGGTTGGGGCGATCCTTCCTCCAGATCTTGTAGCCGTCAGGAATGGTGATGGCGATGTCAGGGGCAGATGCGGCATTTGTCCAGGTTTCTGTGAAGAAGACGACGTCTGGTGAGAGGGTGTAGAGGAGGTCCCAGATCTCTATGGCGTGTCTGTGCAGGGAGCGCACGTTGAGGAGGATGCATTTCAGGGCTTCTTTGGTGCAGGCGTGCGGCGTGGGTGCGGAGGTCGTGGGGGTGCTGTGTATGGTGAAAGAATGTCGGCAGTGTCGGCTGGAGATTTGGCCGTGGGTGGTGTTCGGCGTTGACAGCTGGCAGTTGATGTTTCTACCGGGGTTGAGTGAGGGGGCAGCTGGGTTGTAGGGGTGGAAGGTCGGAGATTCAGGGTCCCTGGTGCTGGTTGCGATCGGGTCGTGGACAGGCACAGACGGGCTTGCCTCTGGCGCAGCTCCAGTGCGCCGGTGGCGCGCCCGCATAGCAGCCTCCATTAAGTAGAGGTTGGGGAGGGTGGGGCAGCCGGGTGGCAGGAACGGGAGCGGGAAGAAAAATGCAGGAGTGGGAGGGGCCGCTGGGGCAGCAGCGGCAGGAAGCGGTGGGAGGCTGAGGGCTGAAGGCTGCACAGGAGTTAGGCAGTCAGCAAGAAGAAGTAACCCTATTTAAATAATAAAATTAATCAACCTGGAACCTGGTTAGAGAAAAAAAGGAAACTGGCAGCTGGAGACAATTGGAGTCTGGGAGAGAGCTGCAGGGCTAGAACCGTGGTCTGCAGCGGGGATAGAGGCAGAGCACTGCCCAATTGATCCAAGGAGCTGCACGCTGGAGAGCAGGGACCCAGGAGGGTGTAATGAAGAAACAGGTGGTAAGACAGTGGCAGAGGAGCGTTGTCGCACTGCTTTTTAGCAGTGAAATAAATGAAAAATTAAATGATAACTAAGGCTTATTATTATTTTATTTGTTACTGCTGCACGTCTCAGCGGGGCGGGCTGCTCTGTCTCAGAGCAGGGGTATTTATTTATTTATGAGTTTTTATAGCGCTAGAATCGACTCCAGCTGGAGTATCTCTGCGCTTTTGGGCCGGCTGACATACACAGAGGAATGAGTAGGGCTGGAACTAGATCTCATTTTTAAACAGCAGGGTTTTAAGTTGTTTCCTGAATTTCAGATGTTCAGAACATAGTCTGAGAGTTAGAGGGAGTCTGTTCCACAATGTGGGTCCCACTACTGATAGGGCTTTGCCTCCGTGCCTAGCCTTCTTGGGTAGGAGTGGTAGGCAGGCACACTCTGCAAAAGACACATTTTTATGCACCCTTTGCATGTTCTCCACCCAGACTGCATTGCAGCGTGGGTGGAGATCATGCCCAGGCTCCCACTGCCTGTCTGAGCGCCAAACCACGGCGTTCAGACCAATCAGAACACTGCACTGCATGGGGAGAATGGGTGTGCTTCCTGTTCCGGCTGGAGCAATGAGTTTTGAAAGTAGGGGTCCTATATACAAGATGTACTTGCCAGACGTAGGGATTATATGATAAAATGAGAAAAAGACTAGGCAAGCATACACAGTTATATATGTGTACAGGCAAACCAATGATCACCCCATCCAGGTTAACTTGCAGTGAATAGAAATATTATACATAACTCTTGTGATTTTTGATACAAAAAATGTTTTTTAATTTTTATCTCATTTATCAAAAGTAGGCCATAGTGAATAATTTACAATATAAAAGCCATCATTACATTTTCATACATTATCCAACATTTCAGTATTCATGTAAAGCGATATATTTTCATTGCACATTTATAAACTTTATTTTATCTTTATGCATTGCAACAACATTTAACCATAACACAATTAGAAAAAAGGAAGATTCAAAATGTGCATAGTCGAAATAAAGGAGAAGGCTGGCGATAGGTTAGCACACTACGTGCGTTTCGGCTGGAGTGCCTTCATCAGGAGCCCATCGCAACATTCATTAACATTATGTATGTCATAAGTTTCCAAGATGAATAATATGGCTCTAGTTGTTTAGTTCTGTCACAATTGCGTCCTTTTATTTTGTGATTGAAGTTATTCGCTGGGATGATTTTTTCAGTCTCATTCGTTTGGCAAAAAAGCTAAATCAATGTCCACATCTAGGTACTTCAATGTATTTGTTGTAGATATGATGTGAAATTAGTTATTCAAGTTATGGTGCTGCAAAATTGATATAGAACAAACAGAGTTCTTAACGAAGACCCAGGCTGCAAAGCTTTGGAAGGTGCCCAGATAATTGCCCGCCTTTCATATTCCATCCATGCTGGAGCAGTGACCACGGAGGAGAGACCGGCTGGAGCGAAGGACTATGGTGGAGAGACGTGAGGAAGCGGCAAGAAGGTACGTTTATCTTTTTTTTACACCTGCTTCCACCTGTCTCCCGACACACCCTCGGCCCACCTCCCCGAACTGTGCCAGCCGCTACTGGGTAGGCATAGGTGACCATAGAATAAATTGGGTGTTGTGGCCAGAGATGCTTGTGGGTGAGTAGGTCTTGTGGTAAGTTGCAGGTGCACATGGTTGTAAAAGATTCATTTGGTTCAGATATCATTAGGTATCAATGATAAGTTGAAAAGTAGGGTGTCTGTGGCTAGAGATGGTTGTAGTTGAGCAGTTCTGATGGTGACTTAATCATTTCTCATTGGTTCAGGTGACATGAGATACCTATGATAAGTGGGAAGAATAGGTAAACAGACTAGATCCGGAAACTTTTCGAGAGCAGTACTGGAAGCCTGGCAATGCCGTAGATGAACACTACATGCCTTTTGAGCCACTATTCCCACACCCTGTGGGATATGGTTGCGCAGGTGATGCCAAGAGTCCAGGAGGAGGCCCCGGCCATGCTCTCCCAGGCGGTTGCCAACGGGAGTGATGCAGATAAGTTCACTATCAGATGTGTACTAGACTCCATCAACTCACAAGGCAGAGAAGTTTCGGCAACGGTGGCCTGCAACGCCATGCCTGCGGGGGACTATTGGCTTTTCCGGGGCTGTCCAGACGTCACTCATGGAAATGCCCTCTGATGGCTCGTGTGTCTTCGGAGACAAGGTTGATTCGATGCTGGAGTGCTTTAAGGGCAGCACAGCTATGGCCAGGTCCTTGGGCTTTTCCTTTTTTATTTTTTTTATTTATTTATTAGCCATTTTTCCCCATTTATGGGTATAAAGCACAGCATATTAAAAATTCAATCAAATAACAAATTACACACAAAACAAACAAAACAATATACGTTACATCCCATGCTGTCTTAACATTTTCTGTTGTAGTACAGGTACATGTTCTCAAACCCTAACTATAAGAGAGTAAATTAATACAAGTGTAAATAATAAAGCTAAACATCAGTATTCTCGTCCTTCCATCTTGTTATCGGTTCCCAAATTTTTAGTCCCAACTTCCTCCCTTTCTTTCCTTTCCGTGCATATATTGCCTTTTCCACACTATGTATCCTGAGTACTCTGGGTAACCACCGCTGATATACCAGTGCCAGTGGGTCTAGCCAGGCTGTGGCAATACATAATCTTAAGATTGCCATAGCCACAAAGACAAAGGACCCGCCTTCCCTCTGGATACCATCCGCATTCACACCCAACATTATTATTGACGGTGTTAGGGCAATCTGTATTCCTAATGCCTTCCGTAAAAATGTCTCAACGCCCGTCAGAAGCATAGAGAGGTGGGGACATGTTGCGAATATGTGCACACTATCAGCCTGCATACTCCCACATCTTGGGCAATTAATACCCGTCAAGCCCCCCCATTGTGCTATTTTTGCCAGGGTATAGTATAGCCGGTACAATGTTTTATAATGCTGAGCCTGTAATGCAGCACAACACAAAATATTCTGACCCATCTCTAACAAAATTTTAAAACATTCTTTTTCAACCTCTAGTTTATTTGCCCTGGTGTCCTGCCCTCCGATGGCTCCTGTGTCTTCGGAGACAAGGTGGATTCGATGCTGGAGTGATTTAAGGGCAGCACAGCTATGGCGAGCTCCTTGGGCTTTTCCATTTCCCCTCATCATCCCCAGTCCACCTTTTGCTCCTTTTGTGGCCAGGGAAGATGCGTACAGCAGCATTCTCACCCGCCCAGCCACTGCAGTGCTCACTCTTTCCAGCCTCTGCATTGTCGTGGATGCCACACCTACCAACCTGTGGGTCAGGTGGCCAGGGGTCTTGTCAACCCCCCCCCCACCCCACCTCAGCAGCTGCAGCCTCCAAAACCCCCTTGTCGCCTGTTTATCATCATGGGCACTCAGTTGGTAGCAGTCTTCGTCATCCCTTGCCCCACTGGCAGTCCATAACGTTGGACAGGTAGATTTCGCAGATTTTCCGAGGGCTATACTCTCTCCCCTTCAAGACTACCACTCATGCAAATTTCTTATGGCAGGCTGATGAATAACCACCTATCTCTTCTCTGCCAGGAAGTGATAGCTCTTTTGTCCAAAGGAGCCATAAAGAGAGTGCCAATGCCAGAAGTGGGTCATGGTTGTTATTCCTACTACTTTCAGGTGCCCAAGAAGGATGGAGGCCTTTTTCCTATCCTAGACCTGCGCTCTCGCAACTTCTTCCCCAAGAAGGAGAAGTTCACTTTAGCTCAGGTCCTATCTTCACCAGACCCAGGAGACTGGATGGTAGCGTTGGATTTGCAGGCTGTATATTTCCATATACCTGTCCTGCCGGGGGGGGGGGAGGGGTGACCAGACCCCTGGCTACCTGACCCACAGATTGGTAGATGTGGTCCAATATGACCTCACCAGCACCCATCGGGTGTTCACCAAGGTGATGGCGGTAGTTGCAGCTCATCTGCGACGATGGGGCTGGCAGTCTTTCTTTATCTCAATGACTGGCTGTTGAAGGCGGGCTCACCCCAGGCTGTTGCCTCCCACCATCTTCTGTATTTGCTGGGGTCAGTATCAAAGTACCGAAGTCACACCTGACTCCCTTTCAGACACTCCCTTTCTTTGGAGCTTTCCTAGACATGGTGCAGTTTTGGGCCTATCCTCCCGAAAGGCAAGTCCATGATATTTTCAGCCTTTAGTCTAGATTTCGGTGAGGCAGTCTCTGAGGCTGCTGGGCCTCATAGCCTCCTGCATCCCGCTGGTTACACATGCCCATTGGCATATGCGGGCTCTGCAGTGAGACCTAGGGCTGTATTACATAAGTGCCCTGGGGGTGCAACAGGGATTTGAGGAGACGCTTGTGCGGCCCCTTCTATAATAACAATAGCGCTGGCACACTTAAAGCACCAGCACTATCTTCAGGTGGCATTTTGTCATTTGCATGGGGGCATGCCCCATGCAAATGAGGGAATCCCTTTGCCCCTGCAGTCGCGCCGTATTACAGACATGGGCACAGAGCAAAGACGATCTCAGGAGACACACTTACAGTACGCCTCCTAAAAAGTGGTACACTGTCAATGCGCCCCCTGATGGCAGCACTCTGGAGGGGGCAAAGACGGTCCCATGGAGCCCCCAGACACTCCATTGCAGGCATGTGCAGTCACTGACTGCAGCTGCCTTCAAGGGGATCTCTAGTTCCCTTTGAAAATGCCACCTGCACTGTGTAAACACAAAGTGGCTTCAAAGCAATCGCTCTGTTTTTCACATTAATGCGCTACCCTGGGGTGGTGGTGAACCACCAATGAACCACCATTGGGCCAGTGACAGACCCCTCTCCCTTCCCCAAATAGATCTCTCAGTAGTGACAGGTGTGTCACTCCTAGGATGGGGCAGCCATGTGGGAGAGGTGGCGAGCAGAGAACTCTGGTCTCTGGCAGAATCCAAACTCCACATCAACCTGTTGGAGTTGTGGGCGATCCGATTGTCATTGAAAGCCTTTCTACCCTCCATCCAGGGAAAGCTGGTGCATGTGTTCATGGACAACACCACTGCCACGTGGTACTACAGCAAACAGTGCAGTGTGGGGCCATGGACCCTTTTTCAAGATGTCCTGCATCGCTGGACATGAAAGGAACAGTAGGGCATATCCCCGGTGGGTTAACATCTTGTTGGTTCTCTGAACGCCAGTGGACAAACTCAGCAAAAGATGCCTCGCGGATCACGAATGGTGTCTCCATCCACAGGTTGTGCAAAGTCTCTTACATCAGTGGGGACAGCCAAGGTTAGATCTATTTGCCAGACGAGACCCTGCAATGTCAGCAGTTCTGCACGCTGGAGTTTCCAAGGCAGCTCTCGCTCAGGGGTGCTTTTGGTCTCGAGTGGAGCTCAGGCCTCCAAACCTGTCAATGCTCCGCCTTCATGTGCGGATATTGAGCGACAACAGTTGACAGCTTTTAACCGTCCTCTCAAAGTCTATGATGTTATTTTGGCAGCCAGGCATCCCCCATCAAGATGGTTTACGCTTGCCTTTGTGCCAAATTTGTGGCATGGTGTACAGAAAGACAAATTGATCTCCTTTCTACCCTCCTTTCTCAGGTTCTTCTGTTCATCCTTTCCCTTGCCCAGCAGGGCTCTGCTTTAGGCACTCAGAAGGGAGATATCTCTAACTTTCAACTTATCTGTGAGTGCCTGATCACCCATCCCTCTCCAAATCCCTTATTGTAAATAAAGTTCTGAAAGGTTTACAACATTTGTTTCCACTTTCTCCCTTTATTATGCCCCAGTAGGACCTCAATCATGTCCTCACTTACCATCCCAGCTCAGAACCTGGCTATATGCAAATTAGTCTGTTCCTGTCCCAGTGCATGATGGGAACAGGGCAAACCAAACTACCAAGCCAATTCTTATACTGGGAAGGAAACAAGCTTCCGGGGACCGGTTTCTGGCATCACAGCCTTCTTCGGCCCGGCTTGCTTGAATCCTGATGGTGCAATGAGCAAGGGACTCACGTCTGAGTATACCCTCCCACACATAGTGTGGATAAAATCGATTTTGGAAAAGGTGATGGACAGAGTTTCTGAATGATGCAGAATACTCTTACCAAGTCAATAGATCATGGTTTTAATCCATCACTGTTTTTTAGCTCACTGCACCATCCCAGCTCAGAACCTGGCTATATGCAAATTAGTCTGTTCCTGTCCCAGTGCATGATGGGAACAGGGCAAACCAAACTACCAAGCCAATTCTTATACTGGGAAGGAAACAAGCTTCCGGGGACCGGTTTCTGGCATCACAGCCTTCTTCGGCCCGGCTTGCTTGAATCCTGATGGTGCAATGAGCAAGGGACTCACGTCTGAGTATACCCTCCCACACATAGTGTGGATAAAATCGATTTTGGAAAAGGTGATGGACAGAGTTTCTGAATGATGCAGAATACTCTTACCAAGTCAATAGATCATGGTTTTAATCCATCACTGTTTTTTAGCTCACTGCACCATCCCAGCTCAGAACCTGGCTATATGCAAATTAGTCTGTTCCTGTCCCAGTGCATGATGGGAACAGGGCAAACCAAACTACCAAGCCAATTCTTATACTGGGAAGGAAACAAGCTTCCGGGGACCGGTTTCTGGCATCACAGCCTTCTTCGGCCCGGCTTGCTTGAATCCTGATGGTGCAATGAGCAAGGGACTCACGTCTGAGTATACCCTCCCACACATAGTGTGGATAAAATCGATTTTGGAAAAGGTGATGGACAGAGTTTCTGAATGATGCAGAATACTCTTACCAAGTCAATAGATCATGGTTTTAATCCATCACTGTTTTTTAGCTCACTGCACCATCCCAGCTCAGAACCTGGCTATATGCAAATTAGTCTGTTCCTGTCCCAGTGCATGATGGGAACAGGGCAAACCAAACTACCAAGCCAATTCTTATACTGGGAAGGAAACAAGCTTCCGGGGACCGGTTTCTGGCATCACAGCCTTCTTCGGCCCGGCTTGCTTGAATCCTGATGGTGCAATGAGCAAGGGACTCACGTCTGAGTATACCCTCCCACACATAGTGTGGATAAAATCGATTTTGGAAAAGGTGATGGACAGAGTTTCTGAATGATGCAGAATACTCTTACCAAGTCAATAGATCATGGTTTTAATCCATCACTGTTTTTTAGCTCACTGCACCATCCCAGCTCAGAACCTGGCTATATGCAAATTAGTCTGTTCCTGTCCCAGTGCATGATGGGAACAGGGCAAACCAAACTACCAAGCCAATTCTTATACTGGGAAGGAAACAAGCTTCCGGGGACCGGTTTCTGGCATCACAGCCTTCTTCGGCCCGGCTTGCTTGAATCCTGATGGTGCAATGAGCAAGGGACTCACGTCTGAGTATACCCTCCCACACATAGTGTGGATAAAATCGATTTTGGAAAAGGTGATGGACAGAGTTTCTGAATGATGCAGAATACTCTTACCAAGTCAATAGATCATGGTTTTAATCCATCACTGTTTTTTAGCTCACTGCACCATCCCAGCTCAGAACCTGGCTATATGCAAATTAGTCTGTTCCTGTCCCAGTGCATGATGGGAACAGGGCAAACCAAACTACCAAGCCAATTCTTATACTGGGAAGGAAACAAGCTTCCGGGGACCGGTTTCTGGCATCACAGCCTTCTTCGGCCCGGCTTGCTTGAATCCTGATGGTGCAATGAGCAAGGGACTCACGTCTGAGTATACCCTCCCACACATAGTGTGGATAAAATCGATTTTGGAAAAGGTGATGGACAGAGTTTCTGAATGATGCAGAATACTCTTACCAAGTCAATAGATCATGGTTTTAATCCATCACTGTTTTTTAGCTCACTGCACCATCCCAGCTCAGAACCTGGCTATATGCAAATTAGTCTGTTCCTGTCCCAGTGCATGATGGGAACAGGGCAAACCAAACTACCAAGCCAATTCTTATACTGGGAAGGAAACAAGCTTCCGGGGACCGGTTTCTGGCATCACAGCCTTCTTCGGCCCGGCTTGCTTGAATCCTGATGGTGCAATGAGCAAGGGACTCACGTCTGAGTATACCCTCCCACACATAGTGTGGATAAAATCGATTTTGGAAAAGGTGATGGACAGAGTTTCTGAATGATGCAGAATACTCTTACCAAGTCAATAGATCATGGTTTTAATCCATCACTGTTTTTTAGCTCACTGCACCATCCCAGCTCAGAACCTGGCTATATGCAAATTAGTCTGTTCCTGTCCCAGTGCATGATGGGAACAGGGCAAACCAAACTACCAAGCCAATTCTTATACTGGGAAGGAAACAAGCTTCCGGGGACCGGTTTCTGGCATCACAGCCTTCTTCGGCCCGGCTTGCTTGAATCCTGATGGTGCAATGAGCAAGGGACTCACGTCTGAGTATACCCTCCCACACATAGTGTGGATAAAATCGATTTTAAGTATAAGAATTGGCTTGGTAGTTTGGTTTGCCCTGTTCCCATCATGCACTGGGACAGGAACAGACTAATTTGCATATAGCCAAGTTCTGAGCTGGGATGGTGCAGTGAGCTAAAAAACGGGGATGGATTAAAACCATGATCTCTTGACTTGGTAAGAGTATTCTGCATCATTCAGAAGCTCTGTCCATCACCACCCCCCTTTTCCAAACTCACTTACCTTATGTGCCATCCCTTTGAGCCTTTGTGCAATTGTCCACTCAGGATACTTACCATCAAGACTTCCTTCCTGATGGCAATAACATTTGCCCGGAGGGTCAGTGAGATTCAGGCCTTGTCATCCAAGCCTCCTTATCTTAGCATCTACCCAGACAGACTGGTGCTTCATACAAGAGCTTCCTTTCTTCCAAAATTGGTCACTCCATTTCAAGTAGGTCAATTCATCACTCTGGCTACTTTTTATGCTCCACCTCATCCCTCCAAAGAAGAGGAGTGACTTAACCTTCTGGACTAAAAAAAAGCATTGTGGTTCTATCTTGATCAGATATGAAAGTTTCAGGTGAACGAGCAACTCTTCATAGGGTTTGTCGAAGCGAAGAAGTGACAGGCTGTACAAAAGAAGACCATCTCGCGAGGATTTGTGCTCTCTATCAAAATCTGCTATGCATTGCCTAAGAAGAAGCCCCCTAAAGGGTTGTGTGCTAATCCACCAGAACTAAAGCTGCAACTACTGTATTAGCCATCCTGGACATCATCCAGGCAGCAACATGGGCTTCCCTGCACACATTTACTAAACACTACTGCCTGGGCAGTCAGGTCCGTAAGGTTGGGCATTTTGCCCATTCAGTCCTGCAGGACTTCCTCATGTGAAATTGTTTCCACAGACCCACATCTAGGGAGGTATTGCTTAGGTATCTATTCAAAGGTAGGGAACCAACAGCTATAAGTCCTAAACACAAGCAAAATGTAATTCAATTGTTACGTGTGGGTTCCAAGGAATGATTGGCAAAACTAAGTGCGATCTACAAAGCATGGAAAGTGGGTGATGCAAAAATGTGACTCTCCACTGATTTTAAGACTTTCGGGGTCATATTCAACAGTCACTTATCTATGAAAGATCAAACTAACCACTTAATTAAGACTTGTTGCTAATATAATAATCTAGTGACCAAACTTAAAACTCCATATACCTGAAAAAAGAAGAGTTACTGTAGTTAGTACTATGGCTAATGAATTGAATAATGCTGATCAGTCTTTGTAGGGTTTCCCAAATTGTCATTTGCAGAAGATGCAGAACTGACGGGCACAGCTAGTGAACCTCAGGAATCATGTTACCCCAACCATTCAAAACTTTGTTGGCTTCCTATTCCAAGCCATGTACATTTTCAAGTCTGAGCAATGATTCACATACTCATTCATCAGGTAGATCTGCATCATTGGAGTCACAGACTCGAGCCCACTGTACCCGCATCCCTTTGAGATTACAAGACAGGAACTAGTTGTAAGTGTGTAAGTTCAAAACAAAAGCTTTGCGAGCAAAAGCCTTAAAGGCTACAATGGTAAGGTGGTGTAATGATCCATCTGAAGAATATATGACGTTACAATGCAAACAATTACAACGCATGCTTTTACATCGCAGTTTATACAAGGCAACTACCATTAAATCTCATGATCTCACAGCGCATACCATTACAACGCAAATTTTATAAAACTATCATTGCAACACATTCCATTGGATCACTGACATAATATCGAATACACAAATATAGAATTACCAAAATATCGAAGAAAAAATATAGAATGCAAAAATATCGAATTCCTATCTACAAACAGGTAAGTACAAAAATATCGAATCAAAAATATAGTTTTAAAAAATATGGTTAGTCAAAATATTGATTTTCTTTAAATGTCTTAAAAGTAATTTAAAATTAATGAAATAACAAATAAAACATTTACTATTACCACTCCAGTGAGTGCAACAGTAGGGAAAGCGTTGGATAGCGTAGGGGTAAAAATTACTATTCCCACTCCAGAGAGTGCAACAGTAGGTAACGCATAGGATAGCGTAGGGGTAAAAATTACTATTCCCACTCCAGAGAGTGCAACAGTAGGAAAAGCGTTGGATAGCGTAGGGGTAAAAATTACTATTCCCACTCCAGAGAGTGCAACAGTAGGGAAAGCGTTGGATAGCGTAGGGGTAAAAATTACTATTCGATTTTAAATTGCTTACCTTCAATTCGATATTTTTCACCACTATATTCTGTCCATTCGATATTTTTTCCATTCTATATTATGACTATGATATTTTGGTAATTCTATAGTTTGAATTCAATATTTTGTCTTGTTACCATTCCATTACAACACATTCCATTACAACACATTCCATTACATTGCATACCATTACAACGCATAATAGTTTTAGTACAACAGTAGGGTATGTGTTGGATAGCGTAGGGGTAAAAATTACTATTTCCACTCCAGTGAGTGCAATAGTAAAGAAAAGTGTTGGATAGAGTAGGGGTAAAAATTACTATTCCTACGACAGTGTGTTTAACAGTAGGGAATGTGTTGGGTAGTGTTGGGGTTAAAATTACTATTCCTGCTTTAGGGAGTGCAACAGTAGGGAAAGTGTTTGATAGCGTAGGGCTAAAAATTAATATTCCTGCTCCAGGGAGTGCAACAGTAGGGAAAGCGTTGGATACCGAAGGGGTAAAAATTACTATTCCTGCTCCAGGGAGTGCAACAGTAGGGAAAGTGTTTGATAGCGTAGGGGTAACAATTACTATTCCCAACTACCCCAAAACCCATACCCACCCTAAAACGAAACATTCTCCATTACTAACCTTATAATGTGCTATGATGGCATGCATTGTAATGGAATGTACTGTAATGGCATGCATTGTAATGACATATATTGTAATGGCATGCTTTGTAATGGCATGCGATGTAAAGGCACTTGCGTTGTAAAAGTTGCGTTGTGAAGGCATTGCAATGTAATGCCTACGTGTTAATGGACGTTTCGCCCATCTGAAGGAAACCATGCTTAGGAAGAGCCTCAAATTCCATAATCTTGGCTGTCACTTGAGTGCATGTGTTTTGGAGGTTTCACACCGGGGTTAGGACATCTCTGGGTTTATTGATCCCTACAAATTACCTGACTTGACTACTTTGGGCCTCTTCATGATAGCCCAGGATTCGTAGGCATGCACCCCAGAGTTAACCTTAGTGTGTCTTTTGTTAATTCTGGTTGTATGGAGTTAATGAGAAGTGAAATGCGGAATGCCTTGGTGAATCAGTATTTCTGGGTACAAATTACCCAAAACTTCCAGATTCCCCTCTACAGTTTATACCAGATTACTTGCTTGTTTTGAGTCAGTGAAAGTTCCAGGGAGAGCAAGAAAGGTCCAAGGTGTTTCTATGAACTTATCATTCCAATGGACTGAACAATGCCCGTTAATGGGCTGATCGAAATTATCGGCCACTTGTAACACCAAAACTTTTCAGCTGTATTAGGCGTCATCAGTGAAGTGCACCCTGAGTGTTGAGAGCACAGCAAGATTGGAATCCATATTTGGTCAAGCCAGAGTGACAGAGAGTCATTCAATTCTACTTGGTGCAATGGCAGCAATATGCCATTCACCGCAGGCGCGCAACACCCATTGGGCTCACCGGGCTTCAGCCCCCCCCGTCGCCTCCTCTGCCCGGGCTAAGATGACACGCACTGAAATGATGCAAGAAGGCTGCGCATCCGATCCGAGAATGTGATTTTTTTTAAGGCTTTCTGAGAGGCCCGGCAGCCCGACCCAGACAGCCAGCCTCTGAACAGTTTCCTCGAGTGAACCCCCCTGCCCCCACCTCTTGATTTCCTTTAGAGTGGTGCTGAGGTGAAATCCTTGCCTGAAGGCAGGGATTTCACCTAAGCACTTGATGGGTTGTGAGCATGGGGTGTGAAGTGCACAGCAGGGGGAAAGGGCTGGCCAGTGCAGGTGACACTTTTCCTTTGTAAAGGAATTTCTGCTGGCGTCATAGCCCAGGGTGTGCTGTCTGTGCACTTGTATAGATGTGTATTCCATACAAGTGCACAGACAGCAAACCCTGGGCTATGACGCCAGCAGGAATTAATTTACAAAGGAACAGCTTTACCTGCACTGGCCATCCCTTTCCCCCTGCTGTCTGTGCATTTGACCCACATTGATCTACACAGTGAGACCTTCGGGAGGGGCTGGATGCCAGGACACAGTGCTGCTGATCAGCCAGACTCCACAGTACAGTATCAGAAGAGCAGGTAGCAGTTTTTTGTGTAAGTTCCAGTAACTTTAATGATTTTTCAGCACAGCATTACCTACTGCCTGCATATCTAGGTTACTGTGAATGTTGTTTTTGACTTACATACATAGAAACGTCAAAGAGGACCGTCCCCTCCAAATATGCAAATGTAGTGTAAGTTTGTAGTGTTCATTTTTTTTGGGGGTGCTAGTGGGTAATTTTAGAGTTCAGGGTGGGTGTGGGATTTAGGGTGCCAGTGAGTAATTTTATGGTTCAGGGTGGGTTACGGATTAGGGTGCCAGGGGGTAATTTTAGGGTTCTGAGCGGGTATGGGTTTTGGGGTTCCAGGGGACATTTTAGGGTTCAGCGTGGGTATGTGTTTTGGTGTGCCAGGGGTAATTTTATGGTTCTGGGCAGGTGTGGGTTTTGGGGTGTCTGGGGGCAATTTTAGGGTTCAGGGTGGGTATGGGGTGCCAGGGGGGAATTTATTGTTCAGGGTGGGTATGGGTTATGGTGTGCCGGGGGGAATTTATGGTTCAGCATGGGTATGTGTTTTGGTGTGCCAGGGGTAATTTTAGGGTTCAGGGCAGGTGTGGGTTTTGGGGTGCCAGGGGGGAACTTTTGGTTCAGGGAGGGTGTGGGTTATGGGTTGCCGGGGGACATTTATGATTCAGCATGGGTATGGGGTTTGGGGTGCCAGGGGTAATTTTAGGGTTCAGGGTGGGTGTGGGTTTTGGGGTGCCATGGGATTAATTTTAGGGTTCAGCGTGGGTATGTGTTTTATAGTGCCAGGGGTAATTTGAGGGTTTAGGGCAGGTGTGGGTTTGGGATGTCAGGGGGCTATTTTAGGGTTCAGGGTGGGTATGGGTTATGGGGTGCCAGAGGGGAATTTATGGTTCAGCATGGGTATGGGGTTTGGGGTGCCAGGGGTAATTTTAAGGTACAGGGTGGGTGTGGGTTTTGGGGTGCCATGGGATTAATTTTAGGGTTCAGCGTGGGTATGTGTTTTATAGTGCCAGGGGTAATTTTAGGGTTCAGGGCAGGTGTGGGTTTTGGGGTGTCAGGGGCAATTTTAGGGTTCAGGGTGGGTATGGGTTATGGGGTGCCAGGGGGGAATTTATGGTTCAGGGAGGGTGTGGGTTATGGGTTGCCGGGGGGCATTTATGATTCAGCATGGGTATGTGGTTTGGGGTGCCATGGGTAATTTTAAGGTTCAGGGTGGGTGTGGGTTTTGGGGTGCTATGGGATTAATTTTAGGGTTCAGCGTGGGTATGTGTTTTATAGTGCCAGGGGTAATTTTAGGGTTTAGGGCAGGTGTGGGTTTGGGATGTCAGGGGGCTATTTTAGGGTTCAGGGTGGGTATGGGTTATGGGGTGCCAGAGGGGAATTTATGATTCGGTATGGGTTTTGGGGTGCCTGGGGTAATTTTAATGTTCAGGGTGGGTTTGGGTTTTGGGGGGCAAGGGGGGAATTTATGGTTCAGCATGGGTATGGTTTCTGGGTTGCCAGGGGTAATTTAAGGTTCAGGGCGGGTATGGGTTTTTGGGCTCCAGGGGGGTGATTTTAGGGTTCAGGGTGGTAATGGGTTTTGGGGTGCCAGGGGGTAATTTTAGGGTGTGGGGTGGGTATGGGTTTTGGGGTGCCAGGGGGGATAATTTTAGGGATAGGATGGGTATGGGTTTTGGGGTGCCAGGGGTAATTATAGATTTCAGGGCGGGTATGGGTTTTAGGGTGTGAGGGGGTTAATTTTAGGGTTCAGCGTGGGTATGTGTTTTGGTGTGCTAGGGGTAATTTTAAGATTCAGGGTGAGTATGGGTTTTGGGGCGCAATGCATCAAACTAACAAAAATGTGTGCTTTAATTGTTGTCCAGTTTCAAATGCAGAATTCACCACATTTTTTTCTCAGCTTGACCTGAGCATTAACCGATCCTGATTATCTGCCATTTTAGCTCCGCCCCATTGATTTTCATTAGCCATGCCCCTTCATCTGCCATGTTAGCCCCTCCCGAAATTAAGACCTAGTTGCGCCCCTGATTCACCGACTAGTAGCAAGTAGGTTTAAACAAGACTGACTAAAATATGTCATAGAAATAAGTTAGAAAGTATACTAACTTTACATGGACGTATTTGAATGGTACGTTTGCAGGAAAGATAGAAATGTGAGACGTGCATTCCTTGAGAAAATATTATTTTCCGGGTTACCCTTACCCTGCACACATGTGTCTGGAATGTAAACGGACTGGAAACTGTTGAAGGCTTCAAGAAAATTATGAGAAACAGAGGTGCCCAGAGGCATGAGTAAGATCACAGGTGAACTCGGATAGAAGGAAGTAGAGGATTTTTCAACAGCCCAACCAGCCTCTTAAAGGCTGATGTGACTGGTGCAGCCAGTGACATGCCAGGTCCTTACCCTTGACATATATCGTCATCAGAGGTCATTTGGTAAGAGTGACTGTTTCCTTTAAAGCCTCGCTGGTCTGTGTAGGAGAACACAAACACATTGGCACTGGTAAAATGATGTGGCAGGTACATTTATAAATGTAAGTTTGGTAAGAACCATTTCAAATTAATAAGTGATTACATGATCAGAAAGGTTATTTATTTTTTTTTTTTTCATTTCAAAAGAATTTTATTGTTATAAAGAAGCAAATGAAGATACAGATTATAAGTAAAAGTGATACAATTGATAACAGATGAGTAGCAATCAGAAGCTGACAATCAAAAATGAGTCATAGCAAATATATCGAAATATAGAAGCAGTCTGCCAAAAACAGAAAAATTAATTAATAATATAAGTTAATATCTTAGGCAGAGTCTACCACCAAAAGTATCACTATCAGTTGGTATAATCAGGGGAAGAGAGGACAGGAAAGAAGAAGGAAGAAAGAATGAAACAGAAAAGGGAAAGAGTGGAAAAAGAGATAGAAGACAGATAAGGAGGAGGAAAAAGAAAGAAAGAGAGAAGGATTCCCAACGAACAAACCAGACAAACACGAGAAACAAGACGTCATTCATCCAGACAAATCGAAGGGATATTGGTCAACCAACCCCTTGGACGACAACTCCATATAGTTATCCAGAGCAGTCCAAACCCCACTCGCAATAGAGGGAGCCAGGTGAGCATGATCAACCGAGGTATGAGCACTTCGTAAAAAGGAAACCCAAGCCCACCAAGTATGATAAGAAACAGAGGAAAAGGATTTCCATTCCATAAGTATGACTTTCACTGCAATAGTCAATAGTAGATCCAACAGCTGTAATTCCAATGGATCCAAGGGTAGAGGGGTTGGAGCAGCTAATGGACCTAATAAAATTAATGGGAAAGAAAGTGGGAACTTAATATTAAAAATGAGCATTAGGTGTTTGTGAATGAGGTCCCAAAAGGGTTGAAGGAGGGAGCACTCAAAAAACGTATGCGGAAAGTCACCTGCCAATAAGCCGCAGCTCCAACATAAGTTATCATCTTTGAGATTGAGCGAATGTAAGCGAACAGGAGTCCAATGAAGAAGGTTGACAGAGAAAAAATTTAGATTGCATTAGCGATGGGGCGATTTTATTGCGAAGAGAAAATTTACCAATCAACTGCCAAGTGTCTGAAGAAATATGGTCAGTAAGACCATGCTCAAAATGGTGCAACCATTTTGTTTGAGCAACTGTCTGCGTAGGCAGTGAAACAGTTGATAAAAATGTATAGATTTTAGAGGCTACATGACCCGATTTAGTCCAGATATGAAAGAGAGAAACCGTAGGAGAAGTAGGATGAAGACGCACCTTAGCCAGCGCTACTTTGATTTTAAGAAAGGTATAAAAATCTAAGTTAGTTAAAGAATATTGTTGAGCTAAGGAGGAAAAAGGTAGTGGCTCATTGTTAGCGCCATAAAGATGTTTAACAAGCGAGACCCCCTTAGCAGCCCAATAAGATATCAGAGAGGGATCAATATTAATTTTAATTTTAGAATTCCGCCAAATAGACGACCATCTAGATTTGTGAAGTGGAATCGCCACTTTCTTGTCTATTTTCCGAATCGCTGCAAGAGTATCCAGAATAATAGAGCGGGAAAAAGGGATGGACAAGGTAGACGCAGTGCAAAAGGAAGCAGTCGGTAATGGAGAAGCCAACTCCTGTTCTATTAACAACCAGGAAGGAATATGAATAGGGGGAGAAGAAAACCACAGAGCACCTTGAGACGCCAAAAAGGCAGTTTGGTACTTCTCCCAATCAGGAAGATTGCAACCCCCCATGTCATAAGGCTTCCGTAAGAATTTATAGGAAATTCTAGCCCGTTTATCATTCCATAAAAATTTAGAGGTTAGAACGTCAATTTCATGAAAGAAGGAATCCGATAACTTCACCGGGAGCATAGAGGACACAAAGTTAACAATAGGTGTAATCATCATTTTAAGGGTCTGGAGGCGACCCCACCAGGAGATGTGTTTCGGGGACCAAGTGTCCAAAAGACGACGTACTTTAAGAATAGTCTGGGATTCATTATAAGTAATTGTAGCATATAAGGTCGAACAAAAATAGATACCCAAATATTTTAATTGTTTAGACTGCCATTTAAAACCAGCAGAACCCATATGCGTAGAAAAACAGTAGGCATTTAATGGGAACATTTCAGTCTTATCCCTATTTAAGGTGTATCCTGAGACCTTCGAAAAAAGGGAAATCGTATCCGAGATAGCAGGAATAGCCAAGGCAATATCTTCTGAAAAAATGAGGACATCATCCGCATACGCAGCAGTTTTAATACAATGAGGACCAAAAGAAAAACCTTTGATGTCTGGGTGTAACTCAATCAACCTGAGGAGAGGGTCAATGGACAATAAAAACAAAAGTGGAGATAAAGGACAACCTTGTCGAGTGCCTTGGCGAAGATTAAAAAAGGACGACGTAGCACCGTTGACTCTTATGTTAGCTCTAGGTTGAGAGTAGAGAGCCATGACCATATTAATAAAGGAGTCCCCAAGATTATGAGCACACAAGACAGCACGAAGAAAAGGCCAAGAAACCTTGTCGAAGGCTTTTTCTGCATCAAGAGCTAGGGCCGCGGCTGGGAGATGAGAACGTTTAGCTGAATCGAGAATATGGCAAAAGGTACGTATATTATCACGCGCAAGACAGCCTTTTACAAAACCCGTTTGAGAGGGATGTACCAGTTTAGGAATGAAGGATTCTAATCTCTTGGCTAAGATTTTAGCAAAAATTTTAGCCTCCATGTTAAGAAGGGAAATAGGACGAAAGTTTTTGGGATCTGAATGATCCTTTCCCTCTTTTGGAATTACTACAATGGTAGCATCAGCCGCCGTGCCAGACACAGACCCATCCTTAATGAAAGCGTCAAAGACCGATTGAAGCTTGGGAACAATCACAGGAAGAAAAGTCTTATAAAACAGAATAGGGTAACCATCAGGTCCTGGAGCTTTGCCAGAACGCGTGGCTTTAATTGCGGCAATGATTTCTTCAGGAGTAATCGGACCACTTAAAAAATTGCTATCTTCCCCGGATACCGCCCGCACCGGGACAGACTTCAAGAAGTCCTGACACTGCTCAAAAGAGGCCTGATTAGAAGGGGTATATAAATTATTATAGAAATCACGAAAGACTTCAAGAATTTCCTCAGTCTGAAATTTTTTAGAACCAAGGTGATCGTTAATAAAAGAGATTTGAGAAGACTTGAAGGAAGAATCCTGA
This sequence comes from Lissotriton helveticus, assembly GCF_964261635.1. NCBI lineage: Eukaryota > Metazoa > Chordata > Amphibia > Caudata > Salamandridae > Lissotriton > Lissotriton helveticus. Next base: position 597,610,213 of record NC_136073.1, on the reverse strand, counting down.
AATTTTAATGTAGCCGCAAGAATTTTCCCAGCCCGATTTTTGAACAACAGCCTTTTAGATTTCTGAGCCTGAACTCCAATATGGGCTCTTTTGGTAACTATAGTGTTATATGTGTATTTTAACTGCTTGATGGACTGTAAGCAAGATTTATCCTTAGACTGTCGAAAGGTAGATTCCAGCTTTTTTATTTCAGTTGCGAGATCTGTAAGTTCTTTTTTAAGAGCAGCATTCCTCCTTGACATACATTTAATGACCTGGCCACGAAAAGTGCATTTAAACGAATCCCAAAGGACAATTGGGGAAGAAACTGAGCCTTCATTCTCAAGGAAAAAGGTTTCGATTGCACTAGAGAACTCATCAATCTGAGCAGTATCATGCAAAATTTCTGTATTTAATCTCCAGGAGCGAGCTCTTGATTTAGGGGCAAAGGACAACAATGTAAAAGTAACCGCGGCATGATCAGAAATCAGAATAGGATGAATAATCGGAGAGGAGGAAGACGAAACAAGAGAGGAGTGAACCAATAAATAATCAATACGAGAAAAGGTAGAATGAGGTGAAGAAAAGAAGGAAAAATCACTACCAGTAGGGTTGTGAAGACGCCACACATCCTGAAGATGATTAATGGAACACATGTTAAGCATTTGTTTATGGGATTTTGGAGGGCGAAATTGAAAAGCGGAATTCCTATCTAGAATGGGATCCATTGGTAAATTAAAATCCCCACCAACCATAATATTCCCAGAATGAGGTGTGTCATTTAATTTTTTGGTAACTGTCTTCCAAAAGGACGGATCATCCTTGTTAGGGGCGTAAATGTTCATAACGTAAAGATCAGCATTACCATCAGACAACTTAGTTAATAGCCACCGACCCTCAGTATCGTGCTCAGAAGAGATTATGGATAAACCGGAATTTTTGGAAATTAAAGTAATGACTCCATTTCGTTTGCCACAAGCATCGGAACAGACAACATCTGAAACCCATTCTTTCTTTAGGAATAGCGCCTCTCTGGTAGAAATCTTTGTTTCCTGAAAAAGGACTAGATCCGAGGAGAGAGATTTGCAATAATCTAAGTTTTTTGACCGTTTCACTGGATGATTTAAACCCTTAACATTAAGGGACAACACATTCAAGCCTGGCATAGACAGCAATTGAAAAAAATAACATAATCCATAGATGGCAAACAGAAAACAAACAGCACGAATACAGGCATCCAGACTTCAAACATTAACGTCGCAGCGGGAGAGTCCATGAGGGAAATCCGAAAGAAGAAAAAAGACAAGAGAGGAGAAGAAAGAAGAGAGAAAAGAAACAGCAGGGGAGGTCTGAAAAAGACCAAATTCATACCAGGGGGAACGTGGGAAGGCGAGCAAGGGGACCATCATGAGGAATGATTATAATTGATATGAACAACCCCAAAACAGTATACAACTGAATATACGTAATTAGGAGATAGGAACAACTGCAACATAAACCAATAACAGTAGAGTAGTACAAAAACAATTCATCCATGAATTTATAAAGAGAATACGCATATATCAAGTGAATTCACAAAGAGCATATAAAGTAATAAAAAAAAAGAGAAATAGATGGAAAAGAGAGAGAAATCTAGTAAAAGAAATGCAATAGCAAGTCGCAATTATAGTAATACCTTAGCAGAAGGAAGAAAACAGCAAGAACACAGCATAAAAATAGACGAAAAGTAGAATAAATAGAAGAAAAACATAATTACAAGAAGACTACAGGGTGTAGCAGAAAGAAAAGAGATGAAATACATTAGAGCAAGGCACTGAAGCAGGAGGCCAATCTATCAAATAAGGAAGCACTACCCTAGATAAATACAAGGAACTATATCATAACGAGGATAAATATGAAAAAAACGCAAGATAAGCAAACAATCAATTGGCTTTAAATATAGAGAACTTTGCATAATAATTGACACGAAAGTGCAGAAACATATCAGAAATATAGGAAGAGAGAAGAGGGTAAAGAAGAGACTAAAAAGTGTAATAAAAGTAGAATAGCTTATTATACAGTATAAGAGAAGTGCACAGATTTGCAATAGCCTAGCACCAATACAAGGAAATAGTAAATAGCTGAGAAGCAGAACAAGCAATGAAACAGCAATGTAAGTATATAGTAAACCTAAATATACAATACATATTTAAAGATACTTGTAATCAATGAATTGACATGCAAAAGGTATATAAACCCCGTTATAAGTAACCAGGGAGAACAGGAAGGAACAATAAAAGATAAGAAAGTCCTATATGATATTCAGACAAATTAATAGTAAAACATAAAAGTGATCCAATATCTGAGACCTCATAGAAAAGATCATGTAAGACCAGTAAAGCAGTCCAAGCATTAAAACAATAACTAGGTAAGCATATAAATAAATGCAAGGTACAATAATCATAGCATGGTGAGCGCAGCTAAACGCAACTATAGAAAATATATAATAATGAGCCTATGACCAACGCTTGTATCATAATACGAAACAGAACCAGACAAATTGAAGTCAAAAAGACGAAAGACATACAAAAAGAATGAGCACACACGACGGAATATCAAGTACAAATCAAGTGAGAAAGTAGACTACTCCAAAAACGATAAAGAAATAAACAATCTAAGGACGGGGATAGAGGAAAGAAGAAATATGAATACCCATTGTAGCAACATAACCAAAATAAATAGACGCAAAAATGGTTACCGGGAAAAAGATCATACAGAAGCAGACAACTACTACAAAACGTAACAAGGAAACAGATATGTGATATGTCTAATATAGCAATGAGGAAGGAGAGAACGAAGACTAACAACACAAACCAAAAGGAGGAAGAAAACCATGTCAAATGACAACATCATGAAGACGGGAAAAAGAGTACACCGACTACGAGAATAAAAACATCATCGAAAAAGGTGACTGACAACAACAGTCACAAAAGAAAGCCATATGCGCACCATCACCCACGGAGCATGCAGGTCTAAAAGGTAAACTCAATAGACCCGGAAAAAACAGAGAAAAGACAAGGAAGACAAAGAGTCACATCAAGTGCCAGAAGCACCAGGCAGACGCGAAGCCTCCATTTGAAGTTCCATCTGTAGCTCCATCTGATTGTCTAAAAAAGAGGCCAAGTCAGCAGGTTCATCGAAGATTCGAGAGCGACCTTTGAAGGTAATGCGAAATTTGGAAGGGCCAGAGAAGGAGAAAGGGATATTCATTTCAGATAGACGCTTTCGAAGATTAAGAAAACCTTTCCTCCTTATCACAGTGTCTCTTGCAAAGTCTTGAGAAATCGAAATACGGTGTCCTTCCCAAGAAAGAACTTTAATCTTCCGCATATGAGCCAAAATTTGTTCCGTGTGCTGATGACGCAATGGTTTAAAAATGACAGCCCGTGGTTGCGTAGCAGATTTAGAACGGAAAGTGGGGACACGATGTGCCCGTTCCAGCTCAAAGTCTTTTTGAAATGAAATTTGCAGAGTAGAAGGCAACCATTGGTATAAGAAGTCAATCATAGACGGAGCACCTTTCTCGGCTTCTTCAGGAAGGCCAAAAATGCGCAGGTTGGATCTACGGTTACGGTCCTCCTGCTCAGTTAGATCCCTCCGCAAAGCCGCCATTGAGCGCTCGAATTGTAAAAGAGATCTAGACTGCTTCTGCAGATTATCCTCAGCGCCACTAATGCGTGTCTCCGTGGCAGAGACACGAATGGAGAGAGCCTTAAGATCATTTCTGATGGCTGATACCTCCACCTGCAGTAAGTCTGTATTAGTTTTAGTAGACTGCGCAATGTCATGCACGTCATTGAGACGTGTCAGAATAGCCTCCAGAGTAGAATTAGTATCTTTTTGAGAGGATTCAGGTGTAGGAGATAGTTGTTTAAGTCTCTTAAGAGAAGCTTTCGACTCCTTTGCATCTTTAGCAGTCGGCGACAAGCCCATATTTGCTGCCATAGAGCCTCCCAAACAAAAGTAGAAGAGACAAAGACTTCAGAGAGCTAAGGAAAATCCCAAAGCCCGAGGATAATGATTCACTCAGGAGGCAGGGAAAAAAAAAAGAAGAAAAATAGTAAAAATATGCAAGCACACCTCTTGCAGGTAAAGCAGGGTATTAAAGAGCAGTTAATAGCAGTGGAAGGCACTGAAGACGCTCAGAATAGCGTAGGGTAAAATGCAACAAGATTATATTTTAAGGCACCACAGCATGAAAAACGGAAAACGAAGGCTCTATAAGCTGGTAGGGGTTAATAGTAGTCACCAACACCTATTTGCGGGCATTTCGTAGAGCTTCGTAGCCATAGTAGCTCCTTTGCTGAGGAGACTCGGAACTGCGTGTAAATGCGACCCAAAATGGCGGCCGCCCACAGAAACACCGAGCGTCACCTTAAATCGTGAGAAGAGCAGTCATCATTAGGTCCTGGGCACAGGAAGGACGTTCCGCCGGCACACGGCACCTTCCGACACAAGAGGCTCCGTTTGTTGCGAGTATGGGGTCCCTGGAAGCGGAGACGAACCTCCGACGGCCCTCGCTCGTCCCGGAGCTCAAGCGCGAACCGCCATTCCAAAGCGGCGCGCAAGCCACGCCCCCATGATCAGAAAGGTTATATATAAATGGTACTCCGTGTCTTACTTACGGAAGTTCAAGCCATCAATAATCATGAGTCCCTATGCACAATAAATGATTTAGATACATTATTCAAGAAGGCTTTATATATCCTCTATCTAACCCATTAAAACAATAGATAACACACTTTGTATACTAATAGCACACTAAAATTAAATGAAATTAATAATCATACTGTAAAATACAAATGTAAACCCCACACTACTCAATGTGTAGTCCTTGTATGACACTGCCATCAGTGCAGAGAAGAGCTTGGGTGGTTATGCACTGAAAAAAGTGTATCTTCAATGTTCAAATTGCTAGTTGCACTCTAGAACCCTCTCACAGTTCTTACTCTCTTAAATTAGGGACACTATCAGTACTTTATTTTTACTGTTGAGCTTTAAAAGGGAGGGGGGTAATCTATTTTTAATAGCCTGGACTATATCAGGGGTATAGAAATTTATTAGGAGAGGTTCCATCACACAATCCTATTCGAAGTCTTTGAATACATTTTGGTGAGCCTTACCCAGGTGAACATGAGCCCATGCTTACGTATATAACACTTGAATTGCTAGTAATAGTGGCATGGGGATTCAACTCTTACATTACTCATCAAGAGGGGTTTCATGTTAACATGAGTAGTATAGTAAGAATATAAAAATGGAACCCCTGTGGTCCCTTAGCATTCTGTGTGCAACCATTGACAATGCTAAGCCGGTCTGAATTATAATGCACAGGTTATTGGCCTTAACCCATCTCCGCGGTTCTTGCAACATCACTTAAGCAAACAATATCCTATCCATATCCAATAATGCAGTTGTTATATAATTTACTGGCAATCCTCTATTGATAGTAAACAACACAGAGCTGTAGGCAAAGTTCCCTATCATTTTACAGTCATGTTTATAATGACATTGTTACCCTATTGCGGCAGAGAGGACCAGCTACTATTTCCACTTCATTTGACAACATCAATTTATCCTCTGTTATCCTTAGATTCAAATGTACCAGAGCAGCTGACATAACAGGGTGACTTTAATCAGTGGCTTGCAATGACTTTAGATGATCTTTCCACCAAGATGCAGAGATACTGTCAGTGGAATGAGGAATGGTTAATTAGTTCAAATAGCTGATTGATACAAACTTTGGTGTTGGTGCCTTTATTGCCATTATATTTTTTAAAACATCAAAATCAAAAGGGGTAATGATAGATAAAGGGCCCAGTGGTACTTTGGTGTCCTCAAATATACGCTGTATTCATTAGTGTTTAATCGAATACATCTATTCAAAGGTTTGGAGCAAAAGGAAGTGTACTCCAAAGAGTTCATGGATGAATTAAATTTGATCTAACTTCAAATCTTAAAACATATGTTCAATTCTTCAGCCGTGTTTCAGAACTGACAATCACTTTCTCAAGGCATGCATTCCCATTATACAGTTTTAAAATTAAACCTAAATGGATGAATAGAAATGGGAGAAATGGAAACTATGACGCAGCTAACAAATGTTGGTTCCATCACATAAAGAACTTGAATACACTTTACACATGTGTTCTTATAAACGGTTGGGGGATCACTTCCTCCAGTCTGTGACAGACATCTAAACATACAGGAGAGCACAAAAGATTAACATGACAAATGTGCCCCCTTCCCTGCCCACTCTTTCCTAGAACATATGAACTGCACTGCTGAAATCTCACTTGATAATGACTGACGAGGGTATTTTGTTTGGAGCTACGTCCAGCATTCTTCCAGCTGCAGTTGTATTTATTTTAGGCTGTGCATTCTCCTAGGAACTTGATTCCACCCCATGTGACCTGAATTCTTTCAAAACCTGAGGCATCCTACTGCTTAGAACAATGGCTTCAGAGAAATCAAGGGAATACGAGAATGCTGTTCCACTCCTCAATGTACCTTTAGGATCAATAGCGGTACAAAAGGGGGGTGGTGATGGACGGAGCATCTGAACCAATCAAACACTCACACCCAATCAAAAGATCTGGGTTTGACCCATCACCGTTCTTTAGCCCACTCTGCCACCCCAGTTCAGACATGGCTATATGCAAATCAGTCTGACCCTGTGCCTCATGGGAACAGTCCAGCCCGAACTGCCAAGCCATGCCTTCCCTGGACCGGAAACAAGCTTCCGAGGACCGGTTTCTGGCATTACAGCCGTCTTCAGCCCGGCTTGCTTGAATCCAGTGGCAAAGTGAGCAAGGGACTCACGTCTGAGCATACCCTGCCACACGTATGGCGACCAAAAGCGGTACAAAAGGGGGTGGTGATGGACAGAGCATCTGAACCAATCAAACACTCACACCCAGTCAAAAGATCTGGGTTTGACCCATCACCGTTCTTTAGCCCACTCTGCCACCCCAGTGGCATGGTTGATATGTTTGAAAATTGCATTTAATGGAGCTACACTAGTTTAAATGATCTCACTCCCGAGACCCATTGCCATACCAAATTAACAGGCCTTAAAATGTATATTAATATATCACCCCATTTCAGCTCCTATGAACAAATGAGTTGGCTGCAGTGTTGGCGTTGGCTGTGGTGGAGGGGGGGTGGGGGTGGGGGGGGGGGGTCATGGACGAGGGTAGACTTGAGGTGCTTCTCTATGACCTTGCTCCAGTTCCTTCGTGGAGGCCGTGGGGCGGGCTTGTGTGCAGTGGTGGTGTTGAAAGAGAAGTTTACACAGTGGTGGTCTGTCCAGAGGGGTTGCGAGGTGTAGCTGAAGTGGATGTTGGTCCTTCCTTCGAAGATGGGGTCAAGGGTGTATCCAGCCTTGTGGGAGGGGGTGGGAACGAGCTGCTTCAGTCCGAGGTTAGCGAGGTTGTCAAAGAGGGCAGTGGAGTTGGGCTCACTGCGGTTGTTGAGGTAGAAGTTCAGGTCTCCGATGAGTATGTAGTCCGTGGAGGCGATGGCGTGGGGTGCAATGAGGTCGACAATGGTGATGGTGAAAGGTTGCGCGGGGCCCAGGGAGTCTATAGGCGAGGGTGCTGTGCATCATGGTTCTGGGGCTGGTCTGGACCTGGAAGTGGAGGTGTTCTGTGTTGGGGAGGGAGTCGCTCGTGCTGGAGGTGTGGAGTCAGAGGGAGCTCTTGTGTGCGATTGCGAGTCCTCCTCCTGGGCGGTGGGGGCGATCCTTCCTCTGGATCTTGTAGCAGACGGGAATGGTGGTGGCGATGTCAGGGGCAGATGCGGCGTTCGTCCAGTATTCTGTGAAGAAGGCGACGTCTGGCGAGAGGGTGTAGAGGAGGTCCCAGATCTCTACGGCGTGTCTGTTCAGGGAGCGCACGTTGAGGAGGATGCATTTCATGGCCTCTTTGGTGCAGGCTTGCGGCGTGGGTGCGGAGGTCCTGGGGGTGCTGTGGATGGTGAAGGAATGTCAGCAGTGTCGGCTGGAGAATTGGCCGTGGGTGGTGTTCGGCGTTCATAGCTGGCAGTTGATGTTTCTACCGGGTTTGAGTGAGGAGGGCAGCTGGGTTGTAGAGGTGGAAGATAAGAGATTCAGTGTCCCTGGCGCTGGTTGCGATTGGGTCGTGGACAGGCGCAGACAGGCTTGCCTTTGGCGTGGCTCCAGCACACCTGTGGTGCGTCCGCTGCGCTGCCACATAGCAGCCTCCATTAAGTAGAGGTTGGGGAGGGTGGGGCAGCTGGGCGGCAGGAACGGGAGCTGGCAGAAGAATGCGGGAGTGGGAGGAGCCGCGGGGGCAGCGGCGGGAAGCGCTGGGAGGCTGAGGGCTGAAGGCTGCACAGGAGTAAGGCAGTCAGCAAGAAAGAGAAACCCTATCTAAATAATAAAATAAATGTAATAAATCAACCTGGAACCTGGTTGAGAGAAAAAAAGGAAAATGAAGACTGGAGGCGAGTGCAGTCCGGGAGAGGGCCACAGGGCTAGAACCGTGGTCGGCAGTGGGGATAGAGGTAGAACACTTCCCAATTGATCCAAGGAGCTGCATGCTGGAGAGCAGGGACCCAGGAGGGTGTAATGAAGAAACAGGTGGTAGGACAGTGGCGGAGGAGGGTCGTCTCACTGCTTTTTAGCAGTGAAATAAACGAAAAATAAAATGATAACTCAGGCTTATTATCATTTTATTTGTTCCTGCTGCTCGTCTCTGCGGGCGGGGCTTCTCTGTCTCAGGGCAGGGGTAGTAGTGGTAGGCAGGCACACTCTGTAAAAGACAAACTTTCATGCACACTTTGCATGTTCTCCACCCAGACTGCATTGCAGCGTGGGTGGAGATCATGCCCAGGCTCCCACTGCCTGTCTGAGCGCCAAACCACGGCACTCAGACCAATAACAACACTGCATTGCAGCATTGTGATTGCTTATGGGGAGCATGGGTGTGCTTCCTGTTCCGGCTGGAGCAGTGAGTTTTGAAAGTAGGGGTCCTATATACAAGATGTACTTGCCAGTCGTAGCGATTATATGACAAAATGAGAAAAATCCTAGGCAAGTATACACAGTTATATATGTGTACATGCAAACCAATGATTACACCATCCAGGTTAACTTGCGGTGCATAGACATATTATACATAACTCTTGTGGTTTTTGATACAAAAAATGTTTTTTGATTTTTATTTCATGTATCAAAAGTAGGCCATAGTGAATAATTTACAATATAAAAGCCATCAATACATTTTCATACATTATCCAACATTTCAGTGTTCATGTAAAGCGATATATTTTCATTACACATTTATAAACTTTATTTTATCTTTATACATTGCAAAAACATTTAATCATAACACAATTAGAAAAAAGGAAGATACAAAACGTGCATAGTTGAAATAAAGGAGAAGGCTGGCGGTAGGTTAACACACTACGTGCGTTTCTGCTGGAGTGCCTTCATCAGGAGCCCATCTCAATATTCATTAACATTATGTATGTCATAAGTTTCTAAGATGAATAATATGGCTCTAGCTGTTTAGTTCAGTCTCAATTGCGCCCTTTTATTATGTGTGATTGAAGTTCTTTGCTGGAATGATTTTTTCAATCGCATTCGTTTGGTAAAAAAGCTAAATCAATGTCCACATCTGGGTACTTCAATTTATTTGTTGTAGATATGATGTGAAATTAGTTATTCAGGTTATGGTGGTGCAAAGATGATATAGAACAAACAGAGTACTTAAAGAGGACCCAGGCTGCAAACCTTTGGAAGGTGTCCAGATAATTGCCCGCCTTTCATATTCCATCCATGCTGGAGCAGTGACCACGGCGGAGAGACCAGCTGGAGTGAAGGACTACGGAGGAAAGAAGTAAGGAATGCGGCAAGAAGGTACATTTATCTTTTTTTTTACACCTGCTTCCACCTGTCTCCCGACACACCCTCGGCTCACCTCCCTGAACCGTGCCAGCCGCTACTGGGTAGGCATAGGTGACCATAGAATAAATTGGGTGTTGTGGCCGGAGATGCTTGTCGGTGAGTAGGTCTGGTGGTAAGTTGCATGTGCACATGGTTGTAAAAGTTTCATTTGGTTCAGATATCATGAGGTATCAATGATAAGTTGAAAAGTAGGGTGTCTGTGGCTAGATATGGTTGTAAGTGAGCAGATCTGGTGGTGACTTAATCATTTCTCATTGGTTCAGGTGACATGAGATACCTATGGTAAGTGGGAAGAATAGGTAATCAGACTAGATCCGGAAACTTTTCGAGAGCAGTACTGGCAGCCTGGCAATGCGGTAGGTGAACACTACATGCCTTTTGGGCCCCAATTCCCACACCCTGTGGGATATGGTTGCGCAGGTGATGCCACGAGTCCAGGAGGAGGTCCCTGCCATGCTCTCCCAGGCTGTTGCTAATGGGAGTGATGCAGCTAACTTCACTATCAGATGTGTACTAGACCCCACCAACTCACAAGGCAGAGAAGTTTCGGCAACGGTGGCCTGCAACACCATGCCTGGCTGAGGACTATTGGCTTTTCTGGGACTGTCCAGACGTCACTCATGGACATGCCCTCTGATGGCTCCTGTGTCTTCGGAGACAAGGTGGATTTGATGCTGGAGTGCTTTAAGATCAGCACAGCTATGGCCAGGTCCTTGGGCTTTTCCATTGCCCCTCGTCATACCCAGTCCACCTTTCGCTCCTTTTGTGGCCAGGGAAGATGCGTACAGCAGCCTTCTCACCCGCCCAGCCACTGCAGTGCGCACGCTTTCCAGCCTCTGCATTGTCACGGATGCCACACCTACCAACCTGTGGGTCAGGTGGCCAGGAGTCTGTTCACCCCCCCCCAGCAGCTGCAGCCTCCGAACCCTCCTTGTCTGCCTGTTTACCATCGTGGGCACTCAGTGGGTAGCAGTATTCGCCATCACCTGCCCCACTGGCAGTCCATAACGTCGGACAGGTGGGTTTTGCAGCTTTTCCGAAGGGTATACTCTCTCCCCTTCAAGACTACCACTCATGCACATTTCTTATGGCAGGCTGATGAAGAACCACCTATCTCTTCTCTGCCAGGAAATGAGAGCTCTTTTGGACAAACGAGCCATAAAGAGAGTGCCAATGCCAGAAGTGGGTCATGGTTGTTATTGCTCCTACTTTCAGGTGCACAAAAAGGATGGAGGCCTTTGTCCTATCCTAGACCTGTGCTGTTTCAACTTCTCCCCCAAAAAGGAGAAGTTCACTTTAGCTCAGGTCCTATCTTCCCTGGACCCAGGAGATTGGATGGTAGCATTGGATTTGCAGGACCCATATTTCCATATTCCTGTCCTGCCTGCCTACAGGTGTTACCTGCCATTCACACTGGGCCACGAGACCTTTCAGTTCACTGTGGTCCCCTATGGCCTCACCAGCACCCATCGGGTGTTCACCAAGGTGATGGTGGTGGTTGCAGCTCATCTGCGGTGATCGGGGGTGGCTTTCTTTCTTAATCTTGATAACTGGCTGTTGAAGGCGGGCTCACCCCAGACTGTTGTCTTCCACCTTCTTCTGTATTTGCTGGGGTCAGTACCAAAGTGCCGAAGTCACACCTGACTCGCTTTCAGACTCATCGGAGCTGTTCTGGACATGGTACAGTTTCGGGCCTATCCTCCCGAAAGGCAAGTCCAGGAGATTCAGGCTATGGTACCAATGTTTCAGCCTCTATTCTAGATTTTGGTGAGGCAGTCTCTGAGGATGCTGGGCCTCATGGCCTGCTGTATCCCGCTGGTTACACATGCCTATTGGCATATGCGAGCTGTGCAGTGAGACCTGGGGCTGTATTACATAAGCGCCCCAGGGGTGCAACAGGCATTTGAGGAGACGCTTGTTCAGACCCTTCTTTAATAACAATAGCGCTGGCACACATAAAGCGCCAGCACTATCTTCAGGGGGCGTTTCGTCATTTGCATGGGGGCATGCCCCATGCAAATGAGGGAATCCCTTTGTCCCTACAGCTGCGCCGTATTACGAACATGGGCACAGAGGCAAAGACACTCACAGGAGACACACTGACAGTACGCCACCTAAAAGGTGGTGCACTGTCAGTGCGCCCCCTGATGGCAGCACTCTGGAGGGGGAAAAGAGGGACCCATGGAGCACCCAGGCATCCCCTTGCAGGCAGGTGCTGTCACTGACTGCACCTGCCTGCAAGGGGATATCTCCTTTAAAAAATGCCACCTGCACTGTGAAAACACAGAGAGGCTTCAAAGCAGTCGCTCTGTTTTTCACATGAATGCGCTGCCCTGGGGTGGTGGTGAACCCCCAATGAACCACCATTGGGCCAGTGACAGACCCCTCTCCCTTCTCTAAATAGATCTCTCAGTAGTGACAGGTGTGTAACTCCTAGAATGGGGCAGCCATGTGGGAGAGGTGGTGAGTAGAGAACTCTGGTCTCTGGCAGAATCCAAACTCCACATCAACCTGTTGGAGCTGTGGGCAATCCGATTGGCATTGAAAGCCTTTCTACCCTCCATCCAAGGAAAGCTGGTGCATGTGTTCATGGACAACACTACTGCCATGTGGTACTCCAGCAAACAGTGCAGTGTGGGGCCGTGAATCCTTTTTCAAGAGGTCCTGCATCTCTAGACATGAAAGGAACAGTAGGTCATATCCCGGGTGGGTCAACATTTTGTGGGTTCTCTGAACACCAGAGCGGACAAACTCACAAAAGATGCCTGGCGGATCACAAATGGTACCTCCCTCCACAGGTGGTGCAAGGTCTCTTCCATCAGTGGGGGCAGCCATTTTTAGATCTGTTTGCCAAACGAGACCACCCAATGTCAGAAGTTCTGCACGCTGGAGTTTCCAAGGCAGCTCTCGCTCGGGGGTGCTTTTTGTCTCGAGTGGAGCTCAGGCCTCCAATACACCTTTCCGCCAATAACACTCCTTTTGGAACCGGGGCTACCGGCCCACTTAAGGTAGCAAGGCACTAGCTGGAAGGCTAAATCTAGAAGGCAAACATGACATGCTTGCATCACACTCTCTACAACACCCCAGTGCAAAACCACCAAAAATGATACCACACCATCTGTTAAATAAAAAATAGATTCGCTTTATCTCTATATGCGGTGAATGAATAAAGGAATTTTGAGAGAAAACATCTTATTCAAGAAATTATTTCTTTGAACATTCCCTTTTAAATTTTTACATGCATTAACCACATTGCTCATTACACTTCCCCACAATGGTTTAGATACCTGGTTCTCAATTACATCTAACTTGGCAAACAATAGGAAGGAATAACACCCCTAGTTTAGTGGTGATCGAATTCCAGTTCACTTTAACCTGTAACTACATCAAAGGTTCCGTAGAACATACATTTGTCACCTTAGTTCATTCAGAGATAAACTGAGTTTCTAGTTTTGCCAACTTCTTCCTCAACTTAAATTCGGCTTAGAAAGGCATTCTTGTTAAGCATCATGAAGATTACTGAGTCAAAGGGTGCTAACTCTTCTTTATTCCTGGGCCTGAATAGTTACTCGGGAGATCGTACTTCCAAAGAGGGGGGGAATTAAGGTTGTCACCCACGTCCTTAATTTGTGAGGGTCAGAATGGCTTGAGGAGGGGACTGCCTTGGAGGATTAGATCTTAAATTCTCTGCTCCCCAAAGTATCCCTTCTCAGACCTCTCCTCCCTGGTTCCCGAATACCTCAGGTCAACCGGCACTCGCGCTGAGTGATTCTGGGGCTGTCCGCGGCCGATCTCTCCCCCCTCCCGCTCAGGACTGGCAATATGCCTGAGGCGGGAAGAGGCCTTTGCCGATCCACAGGGTGTGTTCTCCCGGAGGCTCCACAACACAAGGGGCCTCCGTGTTCTTCGGCCCTCTTCCTTCCCGAGGAGCGACCCGGCCTTCCGCAGGGCCGCTGCAGGCTCTCGCACTCCAGGGAATTCCGGCTTGACTGAGGAGTACGGAGAAGCGCCGGGCGGGAGTCCGGGTGCCAAGGGACCCAGCCCGCGTCTCTCTCCTCACGCCGGCGACGCCTCTTCTCTACCTCACGCTTGGCGCGGAATTCAATCCAGCAATCTCCACAGCTGATTTCGCGGCGCAGTGACGCCGGCAGTCTCGGCGCCCAGCTCCTCAGCAAGGTTGTGAAGGTTGAGAAAGAGGGTTGGGGAGTTTCACAGGCCCAATTAACAGCAGCTCTGAGTGACTGGGGCCATAACCACCACAGGGAAGGTTGACGCTCTCCGTACAGGTCAACCAATAACCCTAGTCACCACTCCAGGCTTCCCCGTTTCCAGAGATCAGATTAGAAGTCTTTTCCTTTCACGTTGCCTCTATTTCCCACGGCACCACCCTTCCAGATTTCCAGGGTCAGGGCCAGGTTACTTCAATCAGATGCTGAAGAAATTTCGTTCTGTTTTAAGAGTGGCCACACTAAAGCTTGGCTCTGGCTACTCTCACCAGCAGGGCCAGATCAGCAGGAAGGATGGCAGCAACCACCACTAACTAGCAGCCCCTAAGAGCAATCAAAGCAGCTTAGATCACAATCCCCCTCCTCTGTAGTCTGCACTCCAGCCAGCCCAGTCATGACAAAATGGCCGCCCAGTGTCTTTCCTTATATAGCCTAGGCCTGGGTCACTAGAGTGGACTGGAAGGTTCTGGAACCCTCTAATGTTATCCTATGGGCCAGAGCTTTGAGGTAACTCTAGCAGGCGTCCATATTAGGAACCCTCTCTATCCACCATTTTAGGAAGGCGCACCGGCACCTCAGCACTGTTTAGCAGTGGTGGGGCACCCGGAGACCTAAGACCACCCAAAAAGGATTGGTGAAAAAAATAATAGGAGGCAGAAAGGGACAATAATAAGGGGAGACCATCCAAAAACGGACAGGTCTAACATGCGACCCCCCCAGCTGAAAGTGGGGAGAGCTACCCAATCTATTGGGAGTTCTCGTCACTAAGGCGGGAAAACCTCGAGAGACCGTCAGTATCGGCATGGTCCACTCCAGGCCGTTGTTCCACCCTAAAGTCCATTCCCTGTAGGGAGATGGACCACCTTAGCAACTTGGGATTCTCACCCCTCATTTGCATAAGCCACCGGAGGGGCCGGTGGGCTGTCTGAACAAGGAAGTGTGAACCAAACAGGTATGGCCGCAACTTCTTAAGGGCCCAGACCACCGCAAAGGCTTCCCGCTCTATCGCACTCCACCTCTGTTCCCGGGGAAGCAGTCTCCTGGAAAGGAAAACTACAGGTTGGTCCAAACCCTCTTCGTTGAGTTGCGATAGCACCGCCGCAATGCCATGTTCGGACGCGTCTGTTTGGACGATGAATTCTTTTGAAAAATCTGGTGCCCTGAGCACAGGTGCCGTACACATAGCTTGCTTTAAAGTGTCGAAAGCTCGTTGGCACGCATCGGTCCAAATTACCTGTCGAGGTTTCTTGGATGTAAGCTCAGTCAAGGGAGCCACAATGGTACCGTATCCCTTGACAAAGCGGCGGTAGTAGCTGGTGAGGCCCAGAAAAGCTCGGACCTCAGTCTGTGTCTTGGGGGGTTCCCAGGCCATGATGGTTTCAATCTTGGCCTGGAGGGGTTGCACCTTCCCCCGACCCACCAAGTGACCTAGGTACACCACCGACTCCTGCCCGATCTGGTATTTGCTGGCCTTGATCGTCAAGCCGGCCTGCTGCAGGGCCTGAAGTACTTTCCGGAGATGATACAGATGGTCCTCCCAGCTGCTGCTGAAGACAGCAATGTCGTCAAGGTAGGCAGCAAAAAAGGTCTCCATACCGGAGAGGACCTGGTTCACCAGCCGCTGAAAGGTAGCAGGGGCGTTCTTGAGCCCAAAGGACATCACTCAGTACTGGTAATGTCCCTCAGGGGTGGAGAAGGCAGACCTCTCCTTCGCCCCCTCTGACAGGGAGATCTGCCTGTACCCTGACGTAAGGTCAAAGGTACTCAGGTATTGGGCAGCTCCCAGCCGGTCAATGAGCTCATCCGCCCTTGGGATGGGATGAGCGTCAGTCTTCGTCACTGAGTTCAGTCCCCTGTAATCCACACAGAACCTGAGTTCCGGTGTGGTGCCTGGTGGGGCAGCTTTTGGTACCAGTACCACCGGACTGAACCAGGGGCTGTCGCAAGGTTTAATCACTCCCAGCTCCAGCATCTTGGTGACCTCACTATGGATGTTGGCCTTCACCTTATCTGACAGCCGGTAGGACTTGGACTTCACAGGTGGGCTGCCCCCTGTGTCCACATCGTGGATACACAGGTGGGTCCTCCCCGGAATAAGGCAGAACAGCGAGGAGTACTGCTCCAAAATTGGCAGCAGTCCCTCTGCTGCTCGGGAGTCAGAGATGGTGAGAGGACCACTCCTTCCACGGAACCGTTCTTCTCCTGGGACGCAAATAGGTCAGGGAGAGGCTCACTTTCCTCCTCCTCTGCCCCATCGGTCACCATCATCAAGGTGACCTCGGACCTCTCATGGTGGGGCTAGAGGCGGTTGACATGGAGCACCCAATGGGGCTGCCTGGGGGTCTTAAGATCCACCAAATAGGTGACCTTGCCCTTCTTTTCAACCACTTCAAAGGGGCCTGTCCAGCGACCCTGGAGGGCACTTAGCTCTCCAGGCTCCATGACCCACACCTTGTTTTCAGGCTCTAACTCCACGGGGTGAGCATTGTGGTCGTACCACTCTTTCATGACTGCCTGGCTGGCCTCAAGGTTGTCAGAAGCCTGCTTCCACAACTTAGCCATTTGGCTACGGAAAGCCAGCATGCAACAGTAAACACACATTACAACGCATTTTTTACAACGCACTACCATTACAACGGAACTTTTACAACGCAAATACCATTACAACGCATTTATTTACAACGCATGTTTTTACAACGCAGGTACTTTTACAACGCATACCATTACAACGTAAGTATTGGTAAGTATATAATTATATTTAAAAAGTTATATGTTAGGTTTTTTTTAAAGGGGTATTTTTAGGGTTTAGGGTCAGTTTTGGGTTTTTGGGTAAAGGGGTATTTTTAGGGTTTAGGGTCAGTTTTGGGTTTTTGGGTAAAGGGGTATTTTTAGGGTTCAGGGTCAGTTTTAGGTTTTTGGATAAAGGGGTATTTTTAGGGTTCAGGGTCAGTTTTGGGTTTTTGGGTAATGGGGTATTTTTAGGGTTCAGGGTCAGTTTTGGGTTTTTGGGTAAAGGGGTATTTTTAGGGTTCAGGGTCAGTTTTCAGTTTTTAGGTAAAGGGGTATTTTTAGGGTTCAGGGTCAGTTTTCAGTTTTTGGGTAAAGGGGTATTTTTAGGGTTCAGGGTCAGTTTTCAGTTTTTTGGTAAAGGGGTATTTTTAGGGTTCAGGGTCAGTTTTCAGTTTTTGGGTAAAGGGGTATTTTTAGGGTTCAGGGTCAGTTTTCAGTTTTTTGGTAATGGTGTATTTTTAGGGTTCAGGGTCAGTTTTCAGTTTTTGGGTAAAGGGGTATTTTTAGGGTTCAGGGTCAGTTTTGGGTTTTTGGGTAAAGGGGTATTTTTAGGGTTCAGGGTCAGTTTTGGGTTTTTGGGTAAAGGGTTATTTTTAGGGTTCAGGGTCAGTTTTCAGTTTTTGGGTAAAATGGTATTTTTAGGGTTCAGGGTCAGTTTTCAGTTTTTGGGTAAAGGAGTATTTTTAGGGTTTAGGGTCAGTTTTCAGTTTTTGGGTAAAGGGGTATTTTTAGGGTTTAGGGTCAGTTTTGGGTTTTTGGGTTAAGGGGTATTTTTAGGGTTCAGGGTCAGTTTTGGGTTTTTGGGTAAAGGGGTATTTTTAGGGTTCAGGGTCAGTTTTGGGTTTTTGGGTAAAGGGGTACAGGGTAAAAATAAAATAAAATTAAATTTAAATTAAATTAATTAAATGAAATTAAATTAAATTAAATTAAATACAATTACATTACATTATATTAATTTTAAATAATATACAATTAAAAAAAATATATATACTTACCAATACTTACGTTGTAATGGTATGCGTTGTAAAGGTACCTGCGTTGTAAAAAAATGCGTTGTAAATACATGCGTGGTAATAGTATTGGCGTTGTAAAAGTCCCGTTGTAACGGTATGCGTTGTAAAAACATGCGTTTTAACGTCATATATTCGCATGCAACTCACCACATCCTGGGGAAGCCTCCTGGGAGTCTTTTCCCATCCATCTTTCACCAGGCTGAGAGGTCCTCTAACAAGGTGCCCATACAGAAGCTCAAAGGGGCTAAAGCCCACTCCTTTCTGTGGCACTTCCCTGTATGAGAACAACAAACAGGGTAGGAGGATGTCCCATTCCTCCGCAGGCTCTGCGGCAGACTCCTGATCATGCCCTTCAGGGTTTTGTTAAACCTTTCCACCAGACCATTGGTCTGGGGGTGGTAAGGGGTGGAGAACCTGTAAGTGACTCCACATTCCTTCCACATAGCCTGCATGTATACTGACATGAAGTTGGCCCCCCTGTCGGACACAACTTCCTGGGGAAAACCCACTCAGGTAAAAATCCCCATCAGGGACCGGCCACCGCGGGTGCAGTAACGGTCCTCAGAGGAATAGCCTCTGGGTACCGGGTGGCATGATCCACCAGTACCAGGATAAACCTGTGATCGGCTGAAGTGGGTGGATCTAATGGCCCAACAATGTCGATGCCCACCCTTTCAAAGGGGGTGCCAACGACGGGTAGTGGTTCTAGGGGAGCCTTCAGCTTAACCCATGTTTTTCCATTGGCTTGACAGGACACACACGTCCTACAAAAAGTGTCGGACGCAACCCTCATCTGAGGCCAAAAGAAATGTGGGGCAAGCCGGGCAAAGGTCTTGCCCTGGCCCAGGTGTCCTGCCAAAGGAATTTCGTTAGACAACTCCAACAGAAAGGCTCGATAATGCTGGGGAACTACTAAGGCCCGGGACGAACCGTGCACCGGAGCCTTGGGTTGACTGTAGAGGAGGCCATCCTCCCACTAGATGTGAAAGTTCCCTGAAATATTACCTGCTGCCTGGGCTTCGGCCTGCCGCCTCAGACCCTCAAGGGTAGGGCACTCCTTCTGCCCTTGACAAAACTCCTCCCTGGTAGGTCCTCCCTCCACTTGCCACTCCGCAGGGATAGGTGAGTCCTCCAGGGAGACAACATCCCCCTCCGTGGACTCCGGGACCACCACCATAGGTGCCCCATCCATCTCACAGGGTGTGGACGCTGAGGCAGGTTTTCCCCGTCCCCGGATCTTCCCCTTGTTGGCAGCTGGCTGTGCCTTTGTTCCAGGCTCCAGCCCTTGCGAACTCCCCCTCCGGGCAGTCACGGACCGTGTGCTTGCACAGTTCCCAGCATTTCCGTATGTGTCTGGAACTCCACCTCTTTCCAAGCATTGTGCTCAAGGTCGTTTCCCAACTGACAATCGACTGGCACGGCAGGGCTCACCGCAACTCCTAGAAGGCCTGCAACCCCTCCCCACTCAAAGGGAACTTCAGCTACGGGATAGTGACCCATTCTGCCGTCAGCCATCACAACTGGGTGGAGTACGTTAGGAATCACCTGCTCTGGGGACACCAGCTGTCTCCTTACCATAGTCATACTGGCACCTGTGTCCCTTAGAGCCTCCCCTCTCTGGCCGTTGATGGTGACCCATTGCCTATACTTTGTGGTATTCGGAGGCACATGGACCTTAGGAAGCATCTCGCTGTCTCCCAGGGACACTAGGGTTAGCCCTGCCCACTCACCCCCCTTGTCTAGGGGCAGCTCCTCCCCGAACACTACACTTGCCACCCCTTGGGTTTTTCCTCCAGTGGGAGGGTGCGCTCTCTTTGGACACTTGGAATCTCCTTTATAGTGTCCAACCTCACCGCACTCGTAGCATCGGACAATTCTGGGCTTCTGACTTCGGTCAGGATAAGTGGGTTTCTGGTGGCCAGATTTGGCTGGGGTACCTGACTCCTTCCCTTGTGAACTATTTTGGGGGCCTTTGTAGAACTCCTTCTTTTTATCTCCCCCCTCTTTCTTCTGGGAAGACCCCTATCCAGCTCCTTGGGAGTCCCCCCAGATCCCTTAGTAGACATTCTGGTACTACCCCAGGTGTCTGCCTCCTCTGCAAGCTTCCTAGGGTTAGTCAGCTTGCTGTCCACCAGGTGTTGGCGCAGCTCCGGAAAACATATCTCAAGGAGGTGCTCCTTTAGGAACAGATCGTACACCCCTCGTAATCAGTAACCACACTGCCCTGCACCCAGCCCTCTAATGCCTTTCTAGCGTAGTCCAAAAAATCCACCCAGTTTTGCGTGGGAAGCTTGTGGCTATTCCGGAATTTCTGCCGGTATTTTTCAGGGGTCAGCCCAAACTTCCTGACTAAGGCAATCTTCATTTTGGGGTAATTGGTCTGTTCCTCCTGTTCTAAAGCTAGAAGGGCATCCCTCCTCACAGGAGGCATGTACTTAAACAGGCCCCCCCAGTGACTTTCAGGAACCCCATGGGCTCTCAATGAGACCTCATAGGCAGCCAACCACTTGCCAATGTCGTCCCATACGCTAAAACTAGCGACTACATCTTTGGGCAGGTAGAGTCTAGGCTCCCTGGTAACTTCTTTAGGTACGCTGCCACCAATTGGATTACTGGGGGTCCCTATCTGCAGGGCTTTAAGATCCAGTTCCCTTAAAGTAAGCTCATGGATAAACCTCCTTTCCTCCCGCTCCTTCTCCAATCATGCTAGCTCCAATTTTAGATGTCTCTTCTCCCTCCTGTCCGCTAATTCTACTGAGGACAGGCTCCTCCCAGACACACTACTGTCCACCCTCGAAGGTGTCCCAGGCCCTGGTAACAGATTGCCGCCTTCAGTTTGGTACAGTAGGTCTAATTCTGCAGTAGTTTCAAGCTCCATTCCTCCCTCATCCCTCCCCCCATCCGGGTGAGCTGCTACCCATGCTCTCAAGCTGGTTTGAAGTTCTGCTTTCTTCGCACCACGCTTAAAGAACACCCCTTTTTCCTGGCAAAATTCTTTAGGCTGTGCCACTGAGTAAGTTTCCAACTCAGCCAGCTCAAACTCCATCTTGCCAGATGGGCCCTCAGACATTTGTATGGGATACTTGATAGAAAGGCGTCAAATAGGAGCTACCTACAACCACCACCTCAAGAAAAGATTTTGGAAAAACCAAAAATGCCAGTTGAAGAGACTAACTCTATGGAAAACAAGATTGCCAGACAGAGAAAGAACAATTAGGTGTAAGGTGCATAGTGCACACTAAATTGTTGTAGGGTGTTTACAAGCACAAATCCTATCCCACCACTGAGCACCAACTGTTGGAACCGGGGCTGCGGGTCCACTTAAGGTAGCATGGCACTAGCTGGAAGGCTAAATCTAGAAGGCAAACATGACGTGCTTGCATCACACTCACTACAACACCCCAGTGCAAACCCACCAAAAATGACACCACACCATCTGTTAAATAGAAAATAGATTCGCTTTATCTCTATATGCGGTGAATGAATAAAGGAATTTTGAGAGAAAACATCTTATTCAAGAAATTAATTCTTTGAACATTCCCTTTTACATTTTTACATGCATTAACCACATTGCTCATTACACTTCCCCATAATGGTTCAGACACCTGGTTCTCAATTACATCTAACTTGGCAAACGATAGGAAGGAATAACACCCCTAGTTTAGTGGTGATCGAATTCCAGTTCACTTTAACCGGTAACTACATCAAAGGTTCCATAGAACATACATCTGTCCCCTTAGTTCATTCAGAGATAAACTGAGTTTCTAGTTTTGTCAACTTCTTCCTCAACTTAAATTCGGCTTAGAAAGGCATTCATGTTAAGCATCACGAAGATTACTGAGTCAAAGGGTGCTAACTCCTCTTTATTCCTGGGCCTGAATAGTTACTCAGGAGATCGCACTTCCAAAGAGGGGGGGAATTAAGGCTGTCACCCACGTCCTTAATTTGTGAGGGTCAGAATGGCTTGAGAAGGGGACTGCCTTGGAGGATTAGTTCTTAAATTCTCTGCTCCCCAAATTATCCCTTCTCAGACCTCCCCTCCCTGGTTCCCGAATACCTCAGGTCGACCAGCACTCGCGCTGAGTGATTCTGGGGCTGTCCGCGGCCGATCTCTCCCCCCCTCCCGCTCAGGACTGGCAATACGCCTGAGGCGGGAAGAGGCGGCTGCCGATCCACAGGGTGTGTTCTCCCGGAGGCTCCACAACACAAGGGGCCTCTGTGTTCTTCAGCCCTCGTCCTTCCCGAGTGGCGACCCGGCCTTCCGCAAGGCCACTGCAGGCTCTCGCACTCCAGGGAATTCCAGCTTGACTGAGGAGTACGGAGAAGCGCCGGGCGGGAGTCCGGTTGCCAAGCGACCCCGCACCGCGTCTCTCTCCTCACGCCGGCGACGCCTCTTCTCTACCTCACGCTTGGCCCGGAATTCAATCCAGCGATCTCCACAGCTGATTTCGCGGCGCAGTGACGCCGGCAGCCTCGGCGCCCAGCTCCTCAGCAAGGTTGCGAAGGTTGAGAAAGAGGGTTGGGGAGTTTCACGGGCCCCATTAACAGCAGCTCTGAGTGACTTGGGCCATAACCACCACAGGGAAGGTTGTCGCTCTCCGTACATGTCAACCAATAACCCTAGTCACCACTCCAGGCTTCCCCTTTTCCAGAGATCAGATTAGAAGTCTTTTCCTTTCACGTTGCCTCTATTTCCCACGGCACAAACCTTCCAGATTTCCAGGGTCAGGGCCAGGTTACTTCCATCAGATGCTGAAGAAATTTCGTTCTGTTTTAGGAGTGGCCACACTAAAGCTTGGCTCTGGCTACTCTCACCAGCAGGGCAAGATCAGCAGGAAGGAGGGCAGCAACCACCACTAAATAGCAGCCCCTAAGAGCAATCAAAACAGCTTAGATCACAATCCCCCTCCTCTGTAGTCTGCACTCCAGCCAGCCCAGTCATGACAAAATGGCCGCCCAGTGTTATCCTATGGGCCAGAGCTCTGAGGTAACTCTAGCAGCCGTCCATCTTAGGAACCCTCTCTATCCACCATTTTAGGAAGGCGCACCTGTACCTCAGCACTGGTTAGCAGTGGTGGGGCACCCGGAGACCTAAGGCCACACAAAAAGGATTGGTAAAATAAATAATGGGAGGCAGAAAGGGGCAATAATAAGGGGAGACCATCCAAAAACTGACAGGTCTAACACACTCCTGCCCAGAGTTCTCAAGAAGATCATGAACGACTGGGCCCAAGTCATTCTTGTGGGACCGGATAGGGCATTCGGAGTCTGGTATCCTGAGCTGTTAAGCAATGCCATTAGTCTCCGATCCTGCTGCCCCTTCGGGAGGATCTTCTTCAGCAACAGGGGAGGGTTCTCCACTAACCCTGGGTGTTGGTCGCGTAGTAGCCCTACACGTAGTTACGCAAAGTGCACTTCGCATTACGCGAGCTACGCGTAGCTACGTGAACTGCATAGTGCACTGTGCAAAAGTCTGTTCGCACTGATTGCACAGTGCCGGATGCTTGTCTGCACCGCAATCAGTGCAAACCGCATCTTGCACAGTGCAAGCAGTCATTGTCTGCCGCTCGAGTAGATTTCTACTCGAGCAGCAGCTTTCTCAACGCGGACTGGTAGTTTCTCATTGCGAGCGGTCGCGAGCATACGTGACCACTCGCAATGAGAAACCTGACCTCCCCGCGTTGAGAATATAGCTGGGAGGTTTATTTTCCATGCTCACGATCGGCAACTTGATGTTGCTGATTGCGAACAAGGAAAAAGTCTCACCGGGATGTCATTTTGCTCACTCGCGGTCGCCAACTTGACGTTGTGGACCGTAAGCAAGCAAAAAATGACCACGACGCTACGCATGTTTGCACTTTGCTACGTGTAATTTGCGTAGTGCGAAGTAGCGCAAACTTCGCAAACTACGTGAGCGTAATGTAGTGCTTTGCCCAGGGTTATTCTCCACCCAAACCTGTGAATGCTCCACCTTCATGTGTGGATATTGAGCAGCAACAGTTGACAGCTTTTAACCGTCCTCTCAAAGTCTATGATGTTATCTTGGCAGGCAGGCATCCCTCATCAAGATGGTTTACGCCTGCCTTTGTGCCAAATTTGTGGCATGGTGTACAGAAAGACAAATTGATCTCCTTTCTACCCCCCTTTCTCAGGTTCTTCTGTTCATCCTTTCCCTTGCCCAGCAGGGCTCTGCTCTGGGCACTCAGAAGGGATATCTTTCCAACTTTCGCTTTTCTGCGAGTGCCTGATCAGCCATTCCTCTTCAAATCCCCTATTGTAAATAAAGTTCTGAAAGGTTAACAAATTTTTTTTCCACTTTCTCCCTTGATTATGCCCCAGTGGGACCTCGATCATGTTCTCACTTACCTTATGTGCGATCCGTTTGAGCCTTGAGCAGGGCCATGAAACCACTCGGAGTACGTGCGCTTTACAAGTCATTATTGACATTAACATTAGAGACTTTATGCAATAGTCCACTCAGGAACCTTACCATCAAGACGTCCTTCCTGGTGACAAAAAAATTTGCCTGGAGGGTCAGTGAGATTCAGGCATTGTCATCCAAGCCTCCTTTTCTTAACATCTACCCAAACAGAATGGTGCTTCATACGAGTGCTTTCTTTCTTCCAAAAGCAGTCACACCATTTCAAGTAGGTCAATCCATCACTCTGGCTACTTTTTTTGCTCCGCCTCATCCCTACCAAAGAAGAGGAGTGACTTAACCTTATGGACTCAAAAAGAGCCTGGTGGTTCTATCTTGATCAGATATGAAAGTTTCTGGTGAGCGAGCAACTCTTTGTGGGGTATGTCGAAGCGAAGAAGTGACAGGCTGTACAAAAGAGGACCATCTCGTGAGGAATTGTGCTCTGTATCATAATCAGCTATGCATTGCCTAAGAAGCAGCCCCCTAAGGGGTTGTGTGCTAATTCCACCAGAGCTAAAGCTGCATCTACTGTATTAGCCGTCCTGGTCATCATCCAGCCAGCAACATGGGCTTCCCTGCAAACATTTACCAAACACTACTGCCTGGGCAGTCAGATCCGTAAGGATGGGGCCCGTTCAGTC
The DNA here is from genome assembly GCF_964261635.1 of Lissotriton helveticus. Lineage (NCBI taxonomy): Eukaryota > Metazoa > Chordata > Amphibia > Caudata > Salamandridae > Lissotriton > Lissotriton helveticus. Next base: position 597,585,173 of record NC_136073.1, on the reverse strand, counting down.
CTGCAGGACTTCCTCATGTGAAATTGTTTCCACAGACCCACATCACCGGAAGTATTGCTTAGATATCTATTCAAAGGTAGGGAATCTGCATCTAGAAGTCCTAAACAGAAGCAAAATTCAATTCAATTGTTGCTTTTGGATTCCAAGTCATCATAGGCAAAACTAAGTGCGTTCTACAAAGCATGGAAAGATGGTGATGCAAAAATGTGACTCTCCACTGAGGTTAAGACTTTAGGGGTCCTATTCAACAGTCACCTATCTATGAAAGATCAAACTAACCACGGAACTAAGACTTGTTGCTTTTATAATATTCTAGTGACCAAACTTAAAACTCCATATACCTGAAAAAAGAAGAGCTACTGTAGTTAGTATTATGGCTAATGAATTGAATAATGCTGATCAGTCTTTGTAGGGTTTCCCAAATTGTCATTTGCAGAAGATGCAGAACTGAGGGGCACAGCTAGTGAACCTCAGGAATCATGTTACCCCAACCATTCAAAACTTTGTTGGCTTCCTATTCTAAGCCATGTACGTTTTCAAGTCTGAGCAATGATTTACATACTCATTCATCAGGTAGATCTGCATCATTGGAGTCACAGACTCGAGCCCACTGTACCGGGCATCCCTTTGAGATTACAAGACAGGAATTAGTTGAAAGTGTGTAAGTTCGAAACAAAAGCTTTGCGAGCAAAAGCCTTAAAGGCTATAATGGTAAGATGGTGGAATGATCCATCTGAAGTATATATGACGTTACAATGCAAATAATTACAACGCATGCTTTTACATCGCAGTTTTTACAATGCAACTACCATTAAATTGCATGATCTCACAGCGCATACCATTACAATGCATTTTTTAAAACTACCATTACAGCGCATTCTATTACAATGGATACCATTACAACGCATAATACTTTTTGTACAACAGTAGGGTAAGTGTTGGATAGCGTAGGGGTAAAAATTACTATTCCCACTTCAGTGAGTGCAACAGTAGGGAAAGTGTTGGATAGAGTAGGGGTAAACATTACTATTCCCATGCCAGTGTGTTTAACGGTAGGGAAAGTGTTGGATTGTGTAGGACAGAGTTCTTCAATCTGTGGGGCTCGCCCCCCTGGGGGGGGGGGTGCCACACCATCTCAGGGGGGGGGGGCGCGCACTGCACTGTAATCTGACCTTCGTTCCCTTGGAGAACTCCGGTATGGTTGGAGGGGGGAGGGAGGGGAAATCGATGGGGCACTACTGTGCCCATGCTTTTGTCTCGCTAACTCTCCCAGGAGGGGGTTAATTCATAGAGCTGAAATGCTTCAGCTGCAGTGGGAGGCAGGATGTCTCCTCTGCTAAAACCAAAACTGTTCATTTGATATTGATATCATAGCAGAGGAGACCCCTTGCCTCCCTCCCACTGCAGCTGAAGCATTTCAGCTCTATGAATTAACCCCTCCTGGGAGAGTTAGCTCTTCCCAGAGAGGAGACAAAGTTTCCAGGGACGTTTTTAAAGCATGGGCAAGGTGGGCTCTGGCCCAGGGCCCCAGCCTTTCAAATGGGGTGTGTGTGTGTGTGTGTGTGGGAGGGGGGGGTGACTGAAAGAGCCAGCTCTGTTCTACAGAGTCTTGCCCTCATGACCTTGACATTTGTTTAAACACAATGTTGTAAATAGCGTTTTTCTATCATTCATTTTTAATGTGTAAGAGTCTATCACAGGCATTTTGCAGACAAAATGTGTTTATGCGTCATGCAACATCCATATAAAAAGTTTATTTTAGATCAATACAGAACCTCACATATGAGAAATGGGAGGGTGTGACAGAGATTATTTGCAGTAATATTAGTGAACTGCTGTTGTGTTACATACTGAAAACACACATCACTATCCCTGAATATCAGATGTACACACATTTAGTATTTGACCAAAGAAGGCATGAAAGAGCTGAGACTGGATCCTAAAATCAAAGCTGGTCCGAACTGGGGCCCCCAAAATACATTTGACCCAGGGCCCCCAAAATCCTTAAAACGTCCCTGAAAGTTTTTTTTAAAATTACACAGGCAGGCGCGCAAAATGCCAACCAGCCATGTGCTGTTTAAACAGCCTGCATATTGCTTGTCTTGACACTAAATAGTATGTATTCAGGGCCAGCTTTAGCGCTGGTCCCCATGAGGTCGGCGCCGCCTCCATAGGTCAGCGCCCAGTGCGGCCGCACCTGTTGCATGGCCCTAAAGCCGGCCCTGTATGTATTCATTTGCAATGTGACTTTTCTGTCTTTGTTCCCTTTTATTATCAGTCATGGATCATTCAGGCAGCTCTAGAAAACAATTAAAAGTTATTTCTATTTCTATTTGCTTTTCAAAGTATGCACAGACAAGTGCTGAAAATACAGCTTTAGGTGACTGCTTATTTTTATACCATCTGTGACACCAAAATAATGAGCTGATCATAAGACTGGGAGTTTGTTGAGGGATGAGCACATTATTTCCTCCCACCACCCTGATCCCTGGTTACTGCCATAATAACAATAGTTTAACACATTTGAAACCCTACGCTGCCGTCAATAACATGCTGAGTTATTTCAAGTGTCTGGGATTGCACCTTGCAGTCAGACAACTCGCTCCTCATTCTTGCCCTTCACTTTCACCCTCACCCTGCACTCACACTGATCCTGATACACTCACACCATTCACCCACTTTTCCTCCACTCACAGTGATCACTCTGCACTCACAGCGATCACAACTGCTCACAATGCACTCACACCATTCACCCCGCTCACCCTGCACTCACACTGATCACCAAGCACTCACACCATTCACCCACTTACCCTCAACTCACAGTGATCACTCTGCACTCACAATGCACTTGCGCTGTTCACCCTGTACCTCACCCTGCAGTAACACGAGCACCCACTCAACCTGCAATCGTGACACTTCACTCACCTGTCCACCTCACTGCTCAATCTGCAATCACACTTAAATAAGCCCACCACTAACCATACATTCATTTGTCCCACTCTGCACTAACATGCGCACCCAAATTCATATGGTCACCTCACTCACCCCTGTACACAAGTATGGGCATGTCCTGCCCCATCAAGGTTTTCATCCTACATTACAAAAGGACACATGTACATGCACTGCAATCCAGCCTTCCAGGGGCCCCTTGATAGAGACAGTTCTATTTTTGCCCTGATGGCCTGGAATAATTCCTAAACAGATTCTTGCAAATACTGTTTTGTTTCATTTATCTTTAATGTGATTGATGTGAGGGAGTCTATTACTATTTGCAGAGAAATGTGTTAGTTTCATGCAGCAACCATAAACAAGTTAACTATAAATAAGTTAGATCCAAGCGGGTCCTCACATTTGAGAAATTGGAGGATATAACAGATATTATTCACTGTAAAATTAGTGGGCTGCTGCTTTGTGACAACAGTGAAAACACATCACTATCTCTGAATATTAGATGTAAACGCTTTTAGAATTTCGACTACAGCGCCTATGCACCGTTAGTAGCTTGGCTAAATAGGGTATGGCAGAGCTGAAAGTAAATCATTTAAACTCAAATCTGTACTGAACATGGCCCCCCAAAATAGTTTTGGCCCAGGGCACCCAAAATCCCTAACATGTCCATGCCATCACAAAGTCTATCAGACAACATTGCTCTGAGGTGAAATAGACATCATTAATTTTTTTTCAGTTTTAATTTTTTTTTTAAACATAAGCCCAACGTGTCCTAAACCCCCATTGCTTCAGGCAAGCTACTTATTGTACCACTAAGGAATTCTCAATTAGGAGTTCGTTCAGCGCCCTCTTAGCGGACTTTCAACTGTCTTCGGATCCATAACTGGTTGGTGGGCAATTATCCCATTATAATGCTGCTTAAGACGTTTGTTAATGATTTTTAGAGAAGATATGTTTCTCGTGTATCAGCTCTGAGCTAGGGAGTGCTCAAAAAATCTGACAATACTGTCTCCCTTACAGTCCCTGTCTTGGCTGAAAATGTCTGCAGAATATTCAGCTTTGGGAGAAACTGCTATCAAAACTCTCTTGCCTTTCAGCTCGTCCTATTTATGTGAGATTGGGTTCTCAGCACTTGCAATAATAAAGGCTAAGTACCATTCAAGACTGGATGTGGAGCACAACCTGAGGATGGCAGAGCAAAAATCCATCCACAGATTGACCGTCTCTGAAAAACAGGCACACCTGTCACATTTATGTTGGTGGTGTCATTATCAATCTATGGCATGTGTAAAACTAAGCATTCTAGTGAAAACAATTTGCGCACATTTTATCTTGGAAAGTGGTGTTTTGAGCTGTTTGATAAGCCTCTGTCATTTCACCACAACCACTCACAAACATGCAGTTTACTAAAAGCTCTTCTTGTATTGAACATTATTTGCTGGATATGCCCGGAATATACGCGTGGGGGTTGATTCCAGAAATTTTCGTCAGGTGGTGGGGGGGGCCCAACATCTAAAAAAATTCAGCTGGGGGGGCTCAGCCTACAAAAGTTTGAAGACCTCTGATGTAGGGGTTAAAATTACTATTCCAACTCCAGTGATTGCAACCGTAGGGAAAGTGTTAGTTAGCGTAGAGATAAAAATGTATATTCCCCCTCCAGTGAGTGCAATTGTAGGGAAAGAGTTGGATAGTATAGAGGTACAAATTCCTATTCCTACTCCAGGGAGTGCAACAGTAGGGAACGTGTTTGATAGTGCAGAGGTAAAAATTACTATTCCCAACTACCCCCAAACCCATACCCACCCTAAAACTGAACATTTTCCATTACTAACCTTATAATGCGCTGTGATGGCATGCGTTGTAATGGCATGCATTGTAATGAAATAAATATTAATGGCATGCTTTGTAATATCATGCAATGTGAAGGCACTTGTGTTGTAAAAGTTGCGTTGTGAAGGCATTGAGATGTAATGCCTGCGTGGTAATGGACGTTTCACCCATCTGAAGGAAACCATGTTTAGGAGGCTCCTGAAATTCTATCATCATGGCTGTCACTTGAGTGCATGTGTTTTGGAGGTTTCACATCAAGGTTAGGACGAGTCTGTTTTTTTTGCTCCCTACAAATTACCTGACATGACTACTTGGGGCTTCTTCATGAGAGCCCAGGATTCGGTAGGCATGCACCCCAGAGTTAACCATAGTATGTCTCTTGTTAATTCTGGTCGGTCGTGTGGAGTTAATGAGAATTCTGAATGAAACCCTGAGCTTTTTAAGTGAAAGGCGGAATGCCTTGGTGAATCAGTATTTCTGGGTACAAATTACCCAAAACTTCTAGATTCCGCTCTACAGTTTATACCAGATTATTTGCTTGCTTTGAGTCAGTGAAAATTCCATGGAGACCAAGAAAGGTCCAAGGTGTTTCCATGAACTTTATCATTCCAATGGACCCAACAATGCCTGTCACTGGACCGATCAAAATTATCTGCCACTTGTAACACCAAAACCTTTCAGCTGTATTAGGCCTCATCAGTGAAGTGCACCCTGAGTGTTGAGAGCACAGCAAGATTGGAATCCATATTTGGTCAAGCCAGAGTGACAGAGAGTGATTCAATCATACTTGGTGCAATGGCAGCAATATGCCATTCGCCGACTAGTAGCAAGTAGGTTTAAACAAGACTGACTAAAATATGTCATAGAAATAAGTTAGAAAGCATACTAACTTGACATGGACGTATTTGAATGTTACATTTGCAGGAAAGATAGAAATGTGAGACGTGCGTTCCTTGAGAAAATGTTATTTTCCGGGTTACCCTTACCTAGGGAGGCTTAAGCGACACCACTTCCTGGTTGTCCCATCCTGGGCAGCCATCTTGGGGAGGTTGACGGGCTAGTCTCCACCCTCGCCTAATTTATATGACCTCTTCCCACCCCGCGCAGCGGTGACGCGCAGCGGTAGTGCCGTATACGCGCCAAAGAGAAGCCAGTCTGCGCCAGTCCGCGTCCAGACGCTTCTCGCTGGCCCGGGTCTGGGGTGGTGACCGGCACCATGGTGGGTACTCGAATTGCCTATAACTCCACGAGGTTACACTCCTTACGTCCCCCCGTCAGTCTTTCCTGTTGCCATTCTGTCTCCCCAGCTAATATCGACCATCACTGTAAACATTGTACATGGAGCACCTCCCGCCCATATAGCGACTCCCTCCCTTTGGGAGAGACTTGGAGAATGTATCTCCTTAATTGCCGGTCGCTACCCAAACATTTCACAGAGCTGCATCTGTTGATCGATGAGCTTAATCCTGACGCCCTATTTTTTACGGAAACTTGGCTTCAGATTGACAACGACCCGTCCTTAATATGGGCCACACCTCCAGGCTACACACTTAAGCGCCTCGACCGCCAATCGGGGAGAGGCGGAGGCCTAGCAATTATATACAGGGACAGCTTTAAGTGTCGGGTCACTCCTAATTCCCTGCTGACTTGCGAGAGCTTACACTTTGCACTTGATCTCTCCCCTACCACCACTTTTTCTGGTATTTTACTCTACCGCCCACCGGGTTCCCTGAATAATTTTATCACTCAAATTACTGATCTCACTGCCAACGCAGTCTTGACCTCATCTAACCTCACCCTGCTTGGGGATTTTAACATCCATTCAGATGACCCCCAGGATATGGCAGCTAATAACTTGCGTGCCAACATGCAAGCGTTAGACCTCTGCCAGAGAGGCCATCAGGCGACCCACAAGAAGGGACATCTCCTTGATCACATATACAGTAATACCAACCTTAATGTAGAGTCCCCTGTTCCACTGCCTTGGACTGATCATTTTTTGATACCGTTCACCTGGCTTTCTAACTCCTGTTCCCCCCGTGAGGCCTCTACCAAGTACATGGGCAGGAAATGGTCCTCACTTCCCCTCACCGACTGGACATTGGCTCTCACTCAAGACCCCCCGAGAAGGGCCTTGACCCCTGCCTCTGCTTCTAGCAACTTTGATCACTGGATCTCCAGCACCCTAGACCGAGTTCTTCCCAAACGCCCCTGTAAACTCATCAGAAGACCTAAAGTTGCACCCTGGTACACTCCTGCTCTGAGGTTATTAAAGCTTGACTGCCGCAAACTAGAGAGAGCGTGGAGGAAGGACCATTCTCTGTCTAGGAAAGATGATTATAGGTCCGCAATAAGGCTCTATAAATCAGAGATTAAATTGGCGCAAACCTCCTTCTACGAAGGGAAAATTAGTGCTGCAGCCAACGCGCCTAGGGAAATCTTTAGGATAGCCAAGTCCCTTATTTCACCCCCGGCTGAGCGTCCTACTGCTGAAGGGGCACAAGACCGCTGTAATGAGCTAGCTGCCTTCTTCTCCAAGAAAATTTCGACCATATACTCTTCTTTTAGTAATCCTACGGTCAACGCCCCCTCCGTCCCATCTAAGCCAGCTGATTCTCCGGCTCTCTGCAAACTGGATATAATTCCGCTTCTTGATGCCGGCAGCCTGGATAGATTAATTTCTAAAGTTTCTTCCGGGTCTCCCAATGACCCGGCACCCCCCCGGATCCTTGTCAAGGCACTGGACGTTATTCGTCCTGTCATCCTGGAAGCCTTAAACACCTCCATCGTGGCCAGGTCGGTCCCACTCCCCTGGAAGTGCGCCATGGTGAGGGCGCTTCTCAAGAAGCCCTCCCTGGACCAGAGCAACTTGTCCAACTATCGCCCCATTTCGTTGCTCCCCTGGCTGAGTAAACTGCTGGAGAGGCACGCCAACAATATCTTAACAGACTATTTGGAGTGCAACTGTCTGTTGCGTGCCTCCCAGACAGGTTTTCGCCCTCAACATGGCACAGAAACCGCTATGTTAGCGGTTACAGAGGAAGCAAGAACGACTTTGGATCGGGGAGGAAAGGTGGCCATTATCCTGTTAGACCTTAGCGCCGCGTTCGACACGGTGAACCATGCCACGCTATTACACCGACTGGCGGGCATGGGCGTGTCGGGCGCGGCTCTAGACTGGCTTACCTCCTTTCTGAGTGAGCGCTTTTTCCAGGTCTTCGAGGGTGAGATAGTCTCTCCCAAACACCCTCTCAGGTGTGGGGTCCCTCAGGGCTCCTCCCTGAGCCCGACCCTCTTTAACGCCTACATGGAACCTCTGGACAGGATAGTCCATCCCTTTGGTGTGCGTATAGTCACCTACGCGGATGACACGCAGCTTGTGGTCTCGTTAGACCACGCAGATGGATCATCCGACACCTTAGGCCCCTGTCTAGAGGCTGTTGCCAGATGGATGCAAGCCTCCTGTTTGAAGCTTAACGGGGAGAAGACAGACATCATTCTACTCGGAAATCCCTCCCCGTCTGCTCTTGCACCCGTCTGGCCACCATGTCTTGGCGCTCCTCCTGCCCCCAAGTCCCAGATAAAGAGCCTCGGGATCTGGCTTGACACCGCCCTTGATTTCTCGGTCCAGGCTACTAAGACTGCCGCCACTTGCTTTGGACTAATGAGGATGCTCCGGCGGGTGCTCCCTTTGCTCCCTTTCCAGGCGAGGAGGACCATGGTCCAGGCCCTGATTCTCTCTCGCCTGGATTATGGGAATGCTCTCTACCTAGGAGCACCGGCTTCGGTACTGCAGAGGCTTCAGGTCACACAAAACAGTGCGGCCCGCCTACTGTTCAATCTCTCCCGTCGGCAGTCGGCGAGGAAGGCTCTGAAAGACCTCCACTGGCTCCCAATGGCTGCCAGAGTGCAGTTTAAAGCTTTGTGCATTATGCACAAATCCTTTCACCGTGTAGGCCCAGCGATTCTGCACCCTTTGGTCACGCCTTATGTCCCAGCACGCCCCCTTCGGTCTGGTACCTTGCAGCTGGCCACCTCCTCTAAAATTAACAAAGCCCGCTGGGGTGGCCGCTCTTTTTCCCATTCGGCGACCAGACTTTGGAATGCCCTCCCCTTTGCCATCCGAGGAAATAGCAACCTCCTCTCATTCAGAAAGGCCTTGAAAACGCATTTGTTTGCTAAATCCTGCTGATCTGCCCCGAGCCTGCGCTAAACCATTTTATCTTCAAGCGCTGCGAGGCCCTAGGGCAGTTATGCGCTATACAAATGCAATTTTTCATTTCATTTCATTTCACCATGCACACATGTGTCTGGAATGTAAACAGACTGGATACTGTTGAAGGCTTCAAGAAAATGATGACAGACAGAGGTGCCCAGAGGCATGAGTAGGATCATAGGTGACCTCGGAAAGAAGGTAGTAGGGGATTTTTCAACAGCCCAATCAGCCTCTCAAAGTCTGATGTGACTGGTGCAGCCAGTGATATGCCAGGTCCTTATCCTTGACATTTATCGTCATCAGAGGTCATTTGGTAAGAGTAACTGTTTCCTTTAAAGCCTCTCTGGCTCTGCGTAGGAGAATACACACACATTGGCACTGGTAAAATGATGTGGGAGGTAAATCCACAAATGTACAGTTACTGAAAACCATTTCAAATTAATAAGTGATTACACGATTAGCAAGGTTATATATAAAGGGTACTCCGTGTCTCTCTTATGGATGTTAAAACCATCAATAATCATGAGTAAGTATGGGCGAATTTTGCTGCCAAAGTGTACTCGCGGTCCGCAAAATCCGCAAACTTTTGCGAAATTGCAGATTTTTTTATTCTTGCGTGTTCGCTGGATTTTTTTCAGCGCGGCTACCGCGAAGTTACCCATGCAGTCGTACAGGGGCGCGGCCATCTTGCTTTCAGTGTGCGCGTTGCGTAATTCCGTTTCCGGGCGCTAGTTGCATGCTTGCGTTGTGCATTTCCTACGTGCGGGGCGCAATTGCGTGTTTGCGTCCGTTTTTGCGTGCTCGCGGGGGAAATATCGCGCGGACTTACCCACGTGGTCGCAATGGGCGCGGCCATCTTGTTTTTGATTCATTGCTATGGTTCTGGGCATGCTTTTTCAATCCTCCTTCAATCTTTGTAAACCTTTGTTTGTTTGAACTTTTTAAAAATCTTTTTTACTCATTATCTATCACTCTATTTTTGTACATCTATATTTTTTGTTTTTTTCTACTTTTTGTTACTTAAAAACTACTTTTTTTAACTCTCTTTTCTTTTATTTAATTTTTCCCTATTCTTTCCTATTTTATTTTCCTTTAACTGTCCAGGACCATGGCAAAGGGAGCTGGCAAAAACCTGAAAGGGAAGGGTCCCTCACCCCGTGGGTGCTTAAGGGGGGAGGCTGTAAGTCCCAGGGAGATATTCAGCGCGGTGGAGGTGGCCGCACTGGTCTTCTTCATGCATCGCCACCTCCCCAAGACCTTCGCGGCAGGCGGCAGGCCCGGTACCGGGTACGGCCTGCAGGAGTGTCTCCAGCTATGGGGTAAGGTGTGCCGGGCCATGTATCGGGAGTCTGGGGTCCGGCGCACCTACAACCAGGTGACACACCGGTGGTCAGACATACTGGACCGGGAACACGACCTGCTCGTCCTGCTTGGCGTCGAGATCCCTGGGCTTGGTGAGTACTAGAAGCTATTTAATCACTACTTTGTTGTCTTCTGCTCTGTGTTATGATTAGGGCTCCCGGTTTTATGGTATTTTGCCATTTCCGTCTGTATTTATCCATATTTATTTTTTGGGCATTTTTTCTGTATTTATCCACATTTATTTTGGCCACAAGCAAAAGACGACGCTCCAGCTAGTATTTTTCCACATTTATTTAAATTGACAATGCACACATGCGCTCACTTAAACTAACGATTTGTTGTGTCTTTAGCAGTGCTTTAAATGGTCTGATGCTGAGTAATTTGAAAAGGAGTACGTGTGTTTCTCAGTTCTGCTATAAAATCACTTTAGTACCACGCCATCAGTGCTTAATTTGTGCCGACCAGAGCATTACTGTGTTAAACTCCGTCAGTAGTCAAACACAGCACTCTTGGGGGCATTAAGTTGTCTTTTAGTTGTATTTCTATAATAGAAAGCCATCATGCACACTCTCAGCCACTGTTAGATTAAAGCTCTGTTACAATCTGTATAAAGTTTAATAAAGCAAACAATATTTACCTTGAACTACTTACAGTATTAAAACATAGAGATGTGGGTAACAATGTATCTTAAATAAAATATTTAAGAGGATAATGCCCAACCTTTGGAAATAAACTTTTGTCACGACTAAAAAAATGCAGTATTTAACAGACTTTTATATATCTAATCCAGGCCTAAAAATGTTTTTCTAGGTAACTGCTACTGGCAGCACATTCCAAAAAACGAAAGGCCCTTCAGATCTGCCTCACATTTACAGCTTTCAAGTTAAAAACGTAAACAAATAAAGTCAGTCAGTGAGTGTTGAATTGGAATGTGAATGATTCGGAACACGCAGTAAATATAGAATACTGCTCACCATTTCTATATTCCTTATTCGTACCCGTGGGAAGCCAAGGTCACGTACTAAAAACCAATGCACTTTTCAAGACACTAAACTGCTGTGATGCATATGAAAAGTTAGATAGTGATACAGAAGCAATTCTGTATTCCACGTTGTGCTGCTGCCTAAAAAACATGACTAGAAGCAATTCAGAAGAAATTGAATTTTCTTTTCCCACTTCCAACTCTGTTCAGATCTCACCCAGTCGCCCCCTCCACTCAAGGCACCTTTAGCTGCAGGCGAAATAAACACAACCCGACACCCAAGATGACTAAAAACCTCAGTTTTTGGAGACTGCTCACGTTTCACAGAGGACTGGAGACAAACTCGCTGCACGGACCTGAGCTGAACATTCAGTGGCATTACTCGGCTCTCTCTACATATCTCGCTTTCATCGATCATTTGCTCCCCATTGTTTCCAGCAAGTACGTCACTAACTTCTGCGTCTACTGCTGCCCCCTTTCCCAACTCGTCCCAGTAGGGTGGGATCAAAGAGGCTTGCTGATCCACCCAATGATCAGCAATGATGTGACAAGCTGGGAAGAAAGGTGAACCTAATTGACACGCACTCTTGGGATTCACAGGCTGCAGCCTGAAGCGCCCAAGAGGCAGTCAGTCAGCGAGGGTGGGATACGTGAGGCAGGAGGAGTGGCATTACATTCTGACCGAGGTTTCAAGGGTTGAAGTCACTCCAGCTCTGAAAAACCTGCGACATTATGCTTTGACAATTCCCAACAATAAAATGTCAATGGCCACCAAGAATAAGATACTAGTTTACTTTTTGATTGGATAGGAGGACATACTACTACTGTTGCAGGGACTATTCTGCACAAACAGAACTATGGACAAGAAATAGGGCATTGGTGATAATAGGCGCAGTTAGACTTTCCACATACCTCAGTCATAACAGAAGTTGAACCCCCAATCTCCTTACTGACCAGCTAGTGTGTCAGAGTCATTATTTAGCTCCCGAATGCAGCGATGATCCCCAATGATTATACAACCCAGAACATAAGACTACGGAGTCAGAGTCCCGACCTCTCAGAGTCACGGACTCATGCTTGCAAATGCAAACCCTTTCGCTCACTCACTCATGACCAAAAATCACAGAGTCTATGAAAGTTTTAAAGCTTTATTAAAAGTAAAACAACTAGCTCTGTGCGTACTCTGTATATTACATTTCAATTGTGCATTATATAAAAACATTTATTAAAATCAACTTCATATAAGATAAACGGTGAACTCTTGAAAACTCAACAGTGGCTGATTTTACACATTAATTGTGGGAGAGCCCTCACCTGGTTGGAACTTAAAGTCTTTGTGGTGATGATGACGACTCCAAGTAACATATTGCTCTTGTTCGTAGAAAGGAAGCTTCTGTCTGTTATGAGAAAATGGTGCATGTTAAAAAGCAAGCATTCATCAGTTGTGCCAAAAAGTGTAGCATGTTATGGCTAAGCATAAATAAAAAACACCCTCCCCTCACGAAAGGGGATTTTTAGTTTAGACTAGAGAGTCACAAATAATTAAATGTGTTTATTTCATCATCATTTTAATCTTTATTTCGGTCAATTACAACCATTAAAGATACATTTAAAATCAACATTTCATTAATATTACTATTCTCCTCTTGTTTATTTAGTAACATATTTTTTCATTCCTAGACAAAATAGGGAGTGGTGTATATGGCATCTAAAAATATTAAATGTATTTTCTAGGCGTAACACTATCGGCACAGTCCACCACCAGTGCCCGGGCCAGCGCCGAAGTGGTCACTCCAGGGGCGGATGCGGTGCCAGCAGGAACTGCTGGGGGGATTTCACGGTAGTGGCGGGTAGTGGTAAGCTATTATATTCCTTACTTATTGAGATTGCAGAGTAGGCTGGCTGCAGGGGTGTATATGTTGTACAGTACAAGTACACTTTACTGTTAAGAAGACTTACAAATTTAGAACTAAGTTTTTGTCAACTAGGTAGAAGACAGTCTTGCTTGACTTCGCATTAGCAATAGCATTAGCGGCGGGAGTTGGCGAGTAACCAATGGCCTCCTCTAAATTTGACTTCAACTCAGCTGTGAAAGTTTTATCGAGAAGCCAAGTCAGATCAGAGATGAACTTGATGGATGGGATGAAGGAAAAGGGAAAGAAGGGTGTAAGGAAGGACGAGCGAGTTAAATTAATGACTGGCAAAGAATGATACGTGTTTTTGAATGCAGGCACAGGTGGTTGGGAATCTGATGCATGGCCGGTTGAAGGCTGAAGCAAGGATGGGTGGAAGGAGAAAGAAAAGAGGAGTGCCTGGGTGGGTGAAACAGAAACTGTATGTTTGCGCAATATATCCTTTGGTTCAGATTCAAATGCAAGTCATGCACGGATGCATGGCTGGCGGTTTACAAAATAAAATAAAAAGGGTGTTTTTTGGTGAGAAAAAGTAAGGTTTGTCCAGTTGAGACATTAGGAAGAATGATTGACATTTACTTTGAATGGATGGATGCCTGGATGGTATCTTCCTCATAGATAGCATAGGTGTATGTAGACAGAGTAGACGGTCACGGGATGAAGAGGTTTACTTTGAAGAGCATGTAACACCGCACGTCCATGCCAGAGTAGCAAAGCCGAGGAAAGTAGAAGTTGTAATTTTTCAGAATACTCCCTTGACTAACAGTAGTTTGCAAGCACAGCATATATTGTGTATCTATATTGTATAGTTCACATTATCAAGTCAAGTCACAACTCACAAGTGCCTTTCTCCGGCGATTACGGGGACCACTCACTACCTCTGTTAATAATTTCTTTTCAACTCGGTCATTCATGTGTGGCCTATTGGTGTTCACTCAATCCATAAAAACAAAGCACCTAAAGTCATCCCTTATATAAGCAAATATCCTGTGAAGGGATAGATGATCATATTATTTATCTTCTTCATTTTCCTTTTGTAGTAGTCAGGGGCAAGGTAGGGTGAAAGTTAAATTAATTGAGCAGTAGCCCTTGTAACAGAGTATGACCAGTGCCACCCATAATAGAAAAGTAAGAGCTTCGCCACCTGCATGTACTGGACTGGTAACAGTAATGCAAGTCTGCGTCATCATGGCTTGCGTCTGTTTTTCTTGGTTATAAGCTGACTGAACTGGCATTATGCCGGGTTCCACAAGTTTACGTACTAATTTCGCTAAACAAGAGATAAGAAGAAGACTGGTATACTGTCTGAGTCTAATGTAGTGAGTCCATATAGTGCTAGTAGAATTCCTGAAACTCCCACTAATGTTAGAGCAGAGGCCGACGAAGTGGGAGGTTAGATAGATAGATGCAGCAAATGTTATGTACTGTGCTGGCAAGTTGCTAGTGCTACTGTGACACAACCTTCTGTTGAATTATTTTGTATTAATCTTAAAGCGTATTGGTTACAGTATGTTTTTCTTTCTTCATATAGATACTCCTCCTACACTAACAAGGAAGGAGTTGGCTATCCGGGCCCGGCAACTGAAGCTGGAGACAATTGTCGCCGAATAACGGCGGCTGGAGGCTCAGGAGGAGGAGGATGACTCGTAGTCAACATCCACGACAGCTGCATCCTCCTCCACTGCCCCTGGGTCATACAGCCAGAGCAATACTCCAGCGGTACGGCGCCGTGGTCCGGCAGCCACCCGCCACCGCCGAGCAGCGAAAACAACAGCTACCCCCCACAGTACCTGCAAGGCGCGTATGCACCGATTGACCCTGCGAGTGGCCTACCTTGACCAGGAGGTGGCGAGGCAGAAAGCCCTGCTCAAGGACCTCTGGAGAGAGCTGCGTGACCACCTGGCCACAGGAGGACACCGCCGGCGAAAGTAGAGAGACTGTCCCTTGCCCCTTTTTTAAAGACTTTTGGGGGGGGGGGGGAATTGGGTGTTGGGGTTTTTGGACTTTTGGGGACATTTGATTTCATGGACATTGGTTGGGGTTAGGGAGGGGGTGGGTCGGGTCTTGCGGGATAGTTTATTTTTGATAGGGTCAAAGTAATTATTTATTTTCTACTTAAACATAGCATACACATTTTTACTGTTTTGTGGGGGAGGCAGGGGGGTTAACTGTACGTTTATTTTCCTGAAACTTAACTGGCTGCTTGATTCAAATTGTCTAAGTAATCGCCCAATTTGTACAAAAGTGCCACTGACAGAGTTAGTGAATTCAATTGTCCTACTACTTTACTAGTACTACCGCCAGTCTCTCCTCTCCTCCTACTCCATTATTCTTCCTCCCCCAAAATGCTTATCTTACCTGTGATTCGTGTTTGAGAATAGGGCTAGGCACAGGGCTGGCTGCATGGCAAATGGCGATTAAGGTTGACTATCAGCCGCGGGCCGTGGAGGGAGTTACGGTGGGGCAGGGAGGCGGGGAGGGGGAGGGGCGGGCTGGAGGGTGCTAAAAACAGGCATATCGATCATTGCAGGTAAGTACACAATTTAATTAATAAAACAAAATTCGTAGTGCGCACTGCATGGCAAAAAGCAATGCTGTGCGCGCTACGAATTTCGTTTTATTATTTAAATTGTGTACTTACCTGCAATGATCCATATGCCTGTTTTTAGCACCCTCCACCCCGCCCCTCCCCCTCCCCGCCTCCCTGCCCCACCGTAACTCCCTCCACGGCCCGCGGCTGTTGACTATGGAATCCTGGACGGATGAAATGTCATCGTTGTGGTGGTAGTAGTAGTGGTACACACTGGCAGTAGCAGCATATGAAAAAAAGGAAATGAAACATTGAGTGGCCTGAGAGGAGCATTAGAACAGTACGATAGATAGTACAGTACACAAGAACAGTGCCATAAATTGTAGCCTAAGCAATGCAAAAGTATTCCATCAAAAGTTACCTACTGGTTGCGTGGAGTATGGCTACTACAAGAAATAGTACTAAAGGACACAGCAGCGTAAGCATTCGTCACGTGTAGGAGGAGGATGTTGCTGATGATGAATCCACTCGATGGCGCACATGAAATTCTGATTTGATTTGCAAATACTCATGGGTGTGTGTCAAGCAGAATAAGAATATATCCTCAGATTCCTTGACCTGCCTTGAAATTGATTTTCTTTTGCTTTTGACCTTATCCTCCCCAGCAATTGTGTGGAATTATTGTTGTCATTTAGTCACACCTCAATGAAAACCACACAGCCCGGGAGAAGAAGGTTAGGGTTTGAAAATTGGAAGGGAATGGGGTTTTTTGGGAAAGTTTTGTGGAGAGAGAAAAAAAAACCACAGCATGCACAAACAACAAATGAAGAAAAACAAATCTTTGGATACGAAGATATCCATTAATCTTTTAAGGGACATAAAGGAAATGCATGCATGAAGTTGTTTGCTAAATGGATGGTTAGGTTACTGAAAAGTAGTACTTACTACAACTTACTAACTATGAATAAACAATTTGACAGTACAGGGCTGCAGTAATTACGCAATTTCACTTGCCCATCTGCTCTCAGAGTGAATAAACACTTATTAGGACATTAAATTAGTTTTAAAAATAGCAAAGAAACTTATCAAATAGCTGTAGGGATGAATTTGAAGCAGAGAGCAAACACACAGAGTCACACTCATAGACGTTCACAACAATAACATTATTTAAAAGATAAGGAGAAGTGAAGAGGATACTGTAACTGTATGTTGTAGTTGTCCTGTTCAATTTGGGAAGTTGCATGCATCCAGCGATTCCTCTTATTCGCGGGACTCCTCCATTCCATCTGACGCTCCGTTGATCAATCTTGGTGACCACACTCTTCACTGCCTGCCTGGCAGATGCGGAATTACGGATTGCTATGGTAAGCCTGAGTTAATGTTTTTCCCATCCCACAGGGTAAAAGCTGGCCTGTAATTGTCGATGGAAAAACAAGAAGGGATATTAAAACACCCAGGAGGAAAAATATAAGGTACGGTGTGTAGTGCAAAAATAACACTTTCACTTTCAGAGGCGACAGTATTACATACAAGTATCATTTCTAAAGGGCGTACTCTGAGTCTCCTTTTCAAGGATAATAATTAGCACACAGCAGGCCAGGGCCATGCAGACGGTCAAGGCAGGCACCACTGAGTGAACTAACCTCCATGTAGCATACCTCTTTGACACAGACAGACAAGGCAGATCTAATTTTATACAGCAAGCCACAAAGCCGCAATTTTACATGAACTGCTGTCTGGACTCTGGCATAACAACACTACACTGGCTCGACCACTCCATACCACAACTAGACAGACATGTAGTTCTGCTGTGGTTGTTGTTGACTTGTTTACCTGTTTGCCACTCACGAAATGGCCATAGTTCTTCCGAAAACCGACGATCCATCCATCCTAGTGAGTGACTGTAAAGATAATATGTACCTTTGATCATCAAGTCTCATCATCATCATCATGGTATTGGCAAACTCAATGTTGTTCATGCAGTCACAGTCTACACACAGTGAGACCAAGGACATTTTCCATATTAAAAAATGCAACGTAGTGGCCCCTGCCGTAGAAGTACAATTTGCATTAAACAAGGTAAAAACAGAGTAGACTTGAGTTACATTTAGGGGTCGATTAGGATGGCGGTTTTTCCGCATCCTCCGGGCCGGCGGAAGTGTCCGCCGGCCTGGAGGATGCGGAAAAACCGCGGCGGAGACTCCAAAGACCCACCGCCAAATTAGGATGGCTGGTGGGTCTGATAATCTGTCCGCCGCTTTTCCGCCGCGGTCGGAAGGCGACCGCGGCGGAAAAGCACTAACATGTCTGGCGGTGTCTATCAGACACCGCCAGGCATATTAGGATGTCTGAAAATATATGCTTTTCCGCGGCGACTTTACCGCCGTGGAAAAGCATACGGACCTTCACTTCGGGGGCCCGTTGCGGGCCCCCTGGGTGAAGGTGGGGTGGGGGGTGCACATGGGGGGTACCTATGGTACCCCCCTGCATTTGCGTGCACAATGCAGCAGGCACCGCGCGGTGCCTGCCGCTTTGTGCACGCAAATGCTGTGCATGGATTTTTTACATTGCGGCTGATGCAGCTTGAAGCTGCACCCGCCGCAATGTTAGAGATGGAGGATGTGACCGCCACACTGGCGGTCACATCCTAATTTGATCGGAGGGAACGCCGCAGCCCATGCGGACGTTCCCTCCTCCTCAGGGGTCGCGGACGGACTCAAGTCCGTCCGCGATCCTAATCGACCCCTTAGTGTGTAAAAGATTAATTAATAACAGAACACATAGGATTCATTTCATGCACAACAAACAAACAGCAAATGCTTTCATCAGAGCCAGACAGCCAGTGTTGTCCACTCTGCATGCCATCTCATCATTCATTACCTGTTCCAATTTTTGTCAGCATCTTATTCTTAAGTGAAGGGCCACAGGGCAGCCTCTCGTGTCAATTTCAGAAGTAACAGTCAGCATAGCGACAGTTACTTGATTCTGTGTAATCCAGCCATCTGCCGTGAGGGAAAAAATGGATAGGGGGTGTCTGGAGCAGGAGGATAGAGGAGCATGACTGAGTTGTGAACTTGTGAACTTCAGGAATGCATACAGCATCACCTTCAATATGGAAATAAGACGAAAACAGTGCTGCTGATGGATTTGTTGTGATTAGAGTTTTGTTGTGCTAAAAGTTGTAAAACAAAGAAAGACACACAGAAATAAAAGTGAATAAGGATACAAAAATACAAATATTCAGCAGCAGCCACAAAGAGTAATCCTTCCAGCTCCAGATCCAAATGAAAAGTGACCAGGACATGGACACAGCACTGGGAGGAGCCTGCTGGACAGGAACAGGAAGTTGGAGACTCTGGGGCACATCTTTCCTCCCAACCCCCCAAAAATGCACTCCTTGCACAAACAAGCATTGGCATTGCCAATAGGTCTCGCTTGTGGGACCTTATAAGTATTTAGTTTTGCAGCACAATATCCGATTATGCAACCAGGATATTGTGCTGCAAAATTAAATACTTATAAGGTCCCACAAGCGAGACCTATTGGCAATGCCAATGCTTGTATGTAGCACGCTACTACTGCTATTACCATGCCATCGTGGCGCTGCACATTTTATTTGCTTTTGTGGCATATTACTTCCCATTCTGATTCTCGTCGGCTTGTAATTGTAGCAGTGAAAATTACAGGGATGAAAATGGAAAAAGGATGAACATCCGCAACTAGCTGCAAACATTAAGTCTGGCGTGTTGTAAGTTTTTTTTTGCAATTACAAAGCAAGATGGGGGGTTGGAGAGGAGGGGTGGCCGATTGAGAAATGGGACACGCGGGAGATATGGTTCAGAGTGCAATGAACGAATCACTTAATTTGTGGTCGGTCCAGGCGCCCACACGTTACCACTTTGTGAGTAAGCCTGTTCAAATTATTAACGTTTACTTAGCGCAGCACTCGAATTCACAAGTTCCATGCGTTATTAGATATCATGTTAAAATGACGCCAGTCTGCTTCCATTCCGCCGGTGTCAAAGCCAGAAACGCGCTGTTGCTTTGAAAGTTTCCTGCCCCAGGCACACGTGTCGCCAGCGCTTGTTCCCTTGTCTCTGAAAGAATTTAACACAAAAACGAGCTACTGCAATGCTTTACATGCATGGGTGCTGATCGGTACAGAGTACCGCCCGTTCTTCAATTTGTAAGGGAGAGAACATATGCATATTTGCAGCGCTCGAACGGTTTATGGGAGAGTGCTGGCACTTCCCAGGAACAAAACGGCATCCCGAAATAGAATACATGTACTTTTTACATTGATCTTCATTCATTAACTGTAAACTAAGAAGGCTCGGGTGTTTCCCAAGCTGGACAGGACAGGACGCAATTTAAATTACCAAGTACAAGAAAAGGCAGCGCAGTGTTAATGAAGCACATTTAGTAACTGCGCGTGAGTGTGCGTGCTCACCTTCCATGGTGCAGCTGGAGCTCAGCATTAGCTCCTTCGTAGTGTACGTTTGTCTGTTTTGCACTAAGTACTTGTGAGCAAAGGTTATGTTAAAAAGAAAATTATTGAAAATGAAGTGGTAAAGTGCATATAAAGAATGTTGGTGCCCGTTTTATTGAAATCATGATATTGTTGGAGGAGTGTGTATTTGTTTTGTATGTTTTAATGTTTATTTAACCTAACGAAATGTGCCTAAGAACAAATGTCCGTTTATTTTTAATCAAACGATTTTTTTAATTTGGTGCGTGTGTGAGGGGAGGAGTATGTTCCTCTCATGTATTTGACATAAATGAAAGATGTCCATCCACAATATATAGTATCTAATCTTCGAAAGTTGTGTCGGTGTATTAGAAAATTGGTGCATCCTTAAAAAAATGTATCCGTTAAAAGTCGCACTCTGGATAAAAAGGCGCTGCAGAATTTACCAAGTGGTTATAAATAGACTCTGGGAATTGTGCGTGGTGTGCTCGCAGTAGTAACGAACACCCTTGCATGCATTGTCTTTGCAGCATGACATCTGTTCTTCACTCGAGGAGTAATGTGACTTTTAGTGAAGTGTTAAGTGATCAACGACAAGTAAAGTTAGGGGAGGAGAAGCCGAGAAGCCGCAGAGCGCACGCTGGGCGAAGCCCTTTGATGTGCTCTGCGGCAAGATGCAATTAGGAGGGAGGGAGGCTGATGCGCGTTCGTGTTGATCACGTGGTTCACGTGAACTTCGTGAAAACGCCAGGCAAAAAGCTGGTGGTTTCACAAGCGGTTTGCCGACATGAATTCGATCCTATCCATTCCTTGCGGAATGGGACAGGCTCGACCTAAAAAGTGCAGCCAAATGTCAATCTGAGGAGTTATTCTGATCCAAATCTTCAATTTCAGAAGGTTTATGCTGCCAGCGATAGATTTCTTGTGCAGAATTGCAATTTTTGCGATTTCAGGAACGCAAGAAGTTCAAATCTCCCGCCGGTTGTCAGCTGCGCGGCGCATCTACGTATTCGCTATTGTTTAATCTCGCGATACGTGATCACGGGCCCTTATGACGTATTCGCGTTCTGAAAGTCTCGCATTGCAAGATGGCGGGACTCCATGACGTACTCGCGGTCGAATTGTCTCGCGCGATCACGCCATGATGTACTCGCGGTAGAAAAGTCTCGCGCGATCACGCAGCAAGATCGAAAATGCCGCAGCGCACGCAAATCGGGAGGAAAACAACTTGGCGGACTCAGAATCACAGTAAGTCAACGCCGCGCGCGCAAATTTGTATTTTTGAAGCGCGACCAAGCAACAAAAAATCCGTCAACTCACAAATTGCAAATTCTTTGACAATTTTGTGCGATTCGCGGACCGCAAAATTGCCAAAAATTCGCAAATTCCGCGAGCGGAACGGATTTTCAGCCCATAGTCCCTATGCACAATAAATGATTTCGATACATTAATCAAGAAGGCTTAATCTAACCCATTAAAACAATAGATAAAACACTTTGTATACTAGAAGCACAATAAAATTAAATGAATTTATTAATCATACTGTAAAATACAAATGTCAACCCCACACTACTCAATTTGTAGTCCTTGGATGACACTGCCATCAGTGCACAGAAGAGTTTGGATGGTTATGCACTGTCCCCCTTTCTTTTCCAGATCTGAAAAAAGTGTATCTTCATTGTTCTAACAGGTTGTTGCAATCTAGAACCCTCTCAGCAGTTCTTGCTCCCCTAAATTAGGGGCACTATCAGTACTTTATTTTTTACGTTAGAGCCTTAAAAGGGGGGGGGGGTAATCTATTTGTAATAGCCTGTACTATATCAGCGGTATAGAAATGTATTAGGAGAGGTTCCATCACACAATCCTATTTGAAGTCTTTGAATACATTTTGGTGAGCCTTACCCAGGTGAACATGAGCCCATGCTTACGTATATAACACTTGTATTGCTAGTAATAGTGGCGTGGGGATTCAACTCTTGCATCACTTATCAGTTAACAGCATTAAACGCCTGAGGCTTGAGCCGGGCGGTATTTTATTTGTCCTGATTGAATTTATTACTGCTAGCACTTGCCCCGTGTGTCCTCTCCCCCCTAGCACTAGCGCGCCGAGATAGCGAGTCGTTTGGTGCCTCACCGATTTTATGGTGAAGGCATCATTGTAATTTTAATTTGTGGCTTTTAAAATTTCTGTTAGCACTTACCAATTTCACTGCTGCCTCCCCACTGAGTGTCCGGCCGATATTAGGGCTGAGACACCTGGGAACCGGGCGGAGTGATAGCGGCGGCCATCTTGGGTGAGTCACCTGCATAAATACAGGGAGAGCGCCTCACTCGCGAGTTAACAGCATTAAACGCCTGAGGCTTGAGCCGGGCGGTATTTTATTTGTCCTGATTGAATTTATTACTACTAGCACTTGCCCAATGTTTCCTCTCCCCCCTAGCACTAGCGCGCCGAGATAGCGAGTCGTTTGGTGCCTCACCGATTTTATGGTGAAGGCATCATTGTAATTTTAATTTGTGGCTTTTAAAATTTCTGTTAGCACTTACCAATTTCACTGCTGCCTCCCCACTGAGTGTCCGGCCGATATTAGGGCTGAGACACCTGGGAACCGGGCGGAGTGATAGCGGTGGCCATCTTGGGTGACTCACCTGCATAAATACATACGGCTATGGCTCCGCGCAGCGGACGCGATCAGCGGACGCGCCGTATTAGCGCCGGAGTTACGCCAGAGTTCAGCCCGTCTGCGCCCGTCCGCGCTGAGGGCGGGCTGTAGGACAGGCTGCGCATTGGGCTCCCCGAACCCTCCTCCCAGTTACTACATTCCTACACTTTGAAGGAAATGTTGACGTGGAAACCGGAGGACCCCCTATGCCACCATACATATACCCCAGAGGACCTACTGCTCATGGTCTCACTTAACGTAGGTACTCGGAGCCTTGATACCTCCCCCCGTCCAACTATCCATCTCAAAAAATGTATTCCTCGGCTAAAAGTATTCACTCAGAGAAAGGATATCTTATCAATGCTCGATCCATGATTAAAAATAATGTAGCTCTCCATGACTTTGTGTCGTCTAGAAGGCCCGCATGGGTTTTCATCACGGAAACGTGGGCCTCGGAGACCTCAGGACATGACCTCTTAATGGCAATCCCAGAGGGTTATGATCTGCATAGATTCGACAGAGTCAAGCAAAGGGGCGGAGGATTAGTGATTCTCTACCAGTCGCATCTTACCTGCCGTATTAATGCTTTGTCGGTACCATCCGACCCCTTCCAGGCCCTGCATTTCTTTATCTCTTCATCTCCATCAGCATCCTTTGTGGGTCTTCTTGTGTATAGGCCCCCAGGACCTAGATCCAATTTTAGCAGCGACCTATTCAGAATTCTGGAGCCATATGTTGGCAAGCCCCACTTCACTATTTTAGGGGACTTAAACTTTCATTTAGATGACTCCACTTCTAAAGATACTTCTTCTTTGGTCGATCCTCTTGAAGACTGTGGCTTTCTTCAACTGGTAAAAGGACCAACTCACCGGGCAGGCCACACACTTGATGGAGTTTTCTCCAACGATCCTAGAGTTAAGACAGGGACTCCGGAACCGCTGGTCTGGACAGACCATCTGGCAGTACCGCTAGTTCTGACCCTCTCTCACTCAGACCCCCCTAGGAAGGAACAAACTCAGGGAAAGGGGAAAAGGAACTATAAAAACATCACTAATGATTCTCTGGCCCCCCTCATTAGTTCTGTCTCCCTG
This sequence comes from Lissotriton helveticus, assembly GCF_964261635.1. Lineage (NCBI taxonomy): Eukaryota > Metazoa > Chordata > Amphibia > Caudata > Salamandridae > Lissotriton > Lissotriton helveticus. Next base: position 597,561,169 of record NC_136073.1, on the reverse strand, counting down.
CCATCAGACCCAGAGAAGGCAGCACAAAATCTTGCCAACTCCATCGCTGGAGCAATAGATGCCCTAGCTCCAGCTATATGCCGATATTCAGCGAGGCGCAGGCCCTCCGCCCCCTGGTTCACCGAGCCTCTCAGGTTACTGAGACAGGGATGCAGGAGACTGGAGAGAAAATGGAGGAAAACATGGGACACTATTGACAGAGAGACTCACAAACGACTGTTAGGTGAATATAAGGCCTCGGTCATTAAGACAAAACAAGAATATTTCTCTGACCTCACAACTTCTCTCACTTCATCGAAGGAGTTGTTCAAGGTAGTGGATTCCCTCTGCTCACTACAAGTTCCAGACCCAGTGAAGGGATCTCACGAGCTCTGCGATAAGATCTCAACTTTTTTCTATACCAAAATCGATGAGATTGCTGCCAATCTAGAAACACAGAAAAAATCCCTTGGGAATCACGCTATCCAGGCTCTCATAAACCTGGAAGCCTGGCCTAAAGATCCCACCAAGACTCTCTCTAACTTTCCACTGATTACACTCGACAATCTTAATTCATTGCTGAATAGGACCAAATCTTCCTCTCCTTTGGACCCATGTCCTCTCAAAGTGATGAAGGAGTGTAGGGACACACTACTTCCTCCTTTATTGAAAGTAATGAATAGTGCCCTGTTACATGGGGTCTTTCCTTCAGTCTGGAAGAAAGCGATTGTCAGGCAGCTACTTAAAAAACCCTCCCTTGACCCCACAATCTTAAAAAACTTTAGGCCCATGTCTTTACTTCCTGCCCCCGCCAAAATGCTTGAGACCCACCTGAATCTGCATTTGTCTGCCTTCCTGGACTCCTCTGGGTTTCTAGATCAAACCCAGCATGGGTTCAGGAAACTCCGTAGTATGGAGTCTGCACTCACTATGGTGACAAATAACATCAGAATGAAAGTGGATCAGGGACAGACAGCGCTGCTGGTCTTACTCGATCTGACCGCAGCATTCGACACCCTATCTCCCTCGATTCTAACATCCCGTTTGAGGGAGATAGGAGTGGAGGGGCCAGCCCTGAGCCTTCTGTCCTCTTTTTTAGACCTTAGAGAACAGAGGATCAGAGGATCAAACTAGGAGAATACCTTTCCCCTGCTACATCTCTGCAATGTGGGGTACCTTAAGCCCGACCCTATTTAACATTTACGTGGCCCCTCTAGCGAGATTAGTTAAAGCGCAGGGAATGGAAGTAGTGTCATACGCAGATGACACTCAGATCATGGTGTCACTGGCCCAACCGGTCAGCTCCTGCGCGTCCAGCTTCAGGAGTTGTATGCAATCAGTCTCTGACTGGATGATAGTCAACTCCCTGAGGCTGAATGGCGACAAGACCGAGGTGCTGATCTTCCGAAGGGACCACGATGTGTGGTCTAACGAATGGTGGCCGCAATATCTGGGAACCTGCCCGGTCCCCTCTCATTCAGCTAGGAACTTAGGGGTCATCTTCGATATTTCGCTGGCAATCACCCTTCAGGTCAATAGAACGGTGGCAACTTGCTGGGGAATTATCAAAATTCTCCGTCGAATAGTGCATTACCTCTCCCCGCAAGCGAGGAAACAGACAGTGGTTGCGTTGGTAGGTTCAAGATTGGATTGCAACTCACTGTATGCAGAGATCAATAAGGGACTAATCCAGCGCCTCCAAATAGTACAGAATGCGGCAGCAAGATTTGTCCTGGATGTTCCCCGCTCCTCCTCTGCAACACTAGCCAGAAAGAGCCTACATTGGCTTCCTATAGAGCACCGTATCTCCTTTAAAATCATCTGTTTAGTGCATAGGGCTCTGAAAGCTGGAACATCTGTGGGGCTGGCATCACTTCTCTCCGGCTATGTCCCCAGCAGATGTTTACGCTCATCACAACAGAACCTTTTAGTGATCCCTCGGACTAAGAAGACCAGATGGGGAGGAAGAGCCTTCTCTACAGTTACCCCACGTCTTTGGAATGCACTTCCATTGGAACTTAAGTCCTTATCCTCACTGCCCCTTTTTAGAAAGGCCCTGAAAACATGGTGTGTCAAGAAAGCCTACCAGTGATCAGCTCTTGGGACATGTAAATAATTCTGAGTTAGGCGCCTTGATGTCCATTGGGCTTAGTCTGCGCGTTATAAATTTACTTTCATTTCATTTCATTTCATTTCATTCTTTCATTCAAGAGGGGTTTCATGTTAACATGAGTAGTATAGTAAGAATATAAAAATGGAACCCCTGTGGTCCCTAAGCATTCTGTATGCAACCATTGACAATGCTAAGCCGGTCTGAATTATAATGCATAGGTTATTGGCCTTCACCCATCTCTGCGGTTCTTCCAACATCACTTAAGCAAACAACATCCTATCCATATCCAATAATGCAGTTGTTATATAATTTACTGCCAATCCTCTATTGACAGTAAACAAAACAGAGCTGTATGCAAAGTTCCCTATCATTTTGCAGTCATGTTAAAAATGACATTGATACCTCATTGCGGCAGAGAGGACCAGCTACTATTTCCACTTTATTTGACAACATCAATTTATCCTCTGTTATCCTTAGATTCAAATGTACCAGAGCAGCTGACATAACAGGGTGACTTTAATCAGCGGCTTGCAATGACTTTAGATGATCTTCCCACCAAGATGCAGAGATACTGTCACTGGAATGAGGAATGGTTAATTAGTTCAAATAGCTGATTTATACAAACTTTGGTGTTGGCGCCTTTATTACCATTATATTTTTTAAAATATCAAAATCATAAGGGGTAATGATAGAAAAAGGGTCCAGTGTTACTTTGGTGCCCTCAAATATATGTTATATCCATTAGTGTTTAATTGAATGCATCTATTAAAAGGTTTGGGGCAAAAGGAAGTGCACTCCAAAGAGTTCATGGTTGAATTAAATTTGATCTAACTTCAAATATTAAAACATATGTTCACTTTCTCAAGGCATGCATTCCCATTATACATTTTTAAAATTAAACCTAAATGGATGAATAGAAATGGGAGAAATGGAAACTATGACGCTGCTAACAAATGTTGGTTCCATCACAGAAAGAACTTGAATACACTTTACACATGTGTTCTTATAAACGGTTGGGGGATCACTTCCTCCAGTCTGTGACAGACATCTAAACATACGGGAGAGCACAAAATATTAACATGACAAATGTGCCCCCTTCCCTGCCCACTCTTTCCTAAAACATATGAACTGCACTGCTGAAATCTCACTTGATAATGACTGACAAGGGTATTTTGTTTGGACCTGCCTCCAACATTCTTTCAGCTGCAGTTGTATATATTTTAGGCTGTGCATTCTCCTAGGAACTTGATGGACCTGATTTCTTTCAAAACCTGAGGCATCCTACTGCTTAGGACACTGGCTTTAAAGAACTCAAGGGAATAACAGCATGCTGTTGCTCTCCTCAATGTACCTTTAGGATAATGGCATGGTTGATCTGATAGAACATTGCATTTAATGGAGGTACACTAGTTTACATGATCTCACTCCCAGACCCATTGCCATACCAAATTAACAGGCCGTAAAATGTATATATAAATATAGCATCCCATTTCAACTCCTATGAAGAAATGAGTTCCTTCTGGGTGGCTTCACAGTCCCACTTATCCAACCTCCTCGTTCTTTAATGGATCTTACGGTCTCTTTCTTTTACCCTGGATCGTATGGCTCTCTGCCCTAACAGTTGACAAACAGCTCTTGTGATCACTATCTATTACGTTGAGCTCGTGGTCTTGTTTTATACCTAACATTTTCAAATTTACAAAGTACAACATAATCCCAGAAGTGGCAAAGAGAAACCTTGCTCTGAAGCAAAAAACCTAGTATGTCCACCCTAATCTCAGAAGTGAAACAGCATACTCTTCTTGCTCACTTCAATCCTCCCTCTCCCATCTCTCCTCTGATGTTATCTCTGGAAGCAATATAGTGCACACTAACTCTAGGCCTTTCCATCTATCACTAAGTACTCTTGATCCTCTTTCTCTACTTTCATCAACCACAGACCTGTATCCTGTTTTATAGTGCTCCTAGGCTTTATGGAGTTAGTGTCGAATACAAAATATTGTGTTACATAAATATTGTGTCAAGTACTTTGGAAAATCTAGGTAATTAGGACCCTTTTTTATATATTCATGTTTTTAGAAAATTATGTTTATATGTTACATAGATTCGAATGGATATATTCTGTATTACATATATAAGCATCAATAATATTTTTATGCTATTATTTCGAGTTTTAACAGTAATAATTTTAGTTTAAGTATGGTACGCATATTAATTATTATAAGATGAAATATTTTATTACATTTAGAAATATTTATTTTGTATTGTAAGTGGTACATGTTATGGAATGTTAAACATTTACAAGATATGATTTATTTTAAGTACAGTTTTGTCTATTTTACACATTCTTCACACATTTGTTTATTTTTTGGGAATATACATAATAAATGTTACCCTTTAACTGGCCAACATTTTCTCCAAAATGGTTTGGATTGGAGTGAGAATAGTAAATGGTACCCCTTTAGGGTTTATGGTCTCACCCAAAATAGTTTAGAATGAAGAGGGTATAGTAAATGGTACCCCTTTAGTGCCCAACACCTTCCCCAAAATTGTTTAGATTGGAGTGGGATTAGTAAATGTAATCGCTTTAGTGTCCAACACCACTCCCAAAATGAAATAGACTGGAGTGGGAATAGTAAATGTTATCCTTTTGTGTACATCACCTTCCCCGAAGTGGTTTAGAGTGTAGCTGAAATAGTAAATGTTGTCCCTTTATTATCCAACATCTTCCACAAAATGGTATAGATCGGAGTGGAAATAGTAAATGTAACCCCTTTAGTGTCAAACACTTTCCTTCACATGGTTTCAATTGGAGTGGGGATAGTAAATGTAACACCTTTAGTGCCCGGTACCTTAACCAGAATAGTTTACATTGGAATTAGTATTTCATTTTTGACATGTATAGTTAATTTGTACTGGTTGTATGATGATAAAGGTACATAACACACTTTGTATTTTTTCTTTTTTTCTTTATTGAATGTAAAAGGATATATTCTGTATTTCATACATATTTTTAAAAGTAGGGAAACCATATTTATGGTTATTTGTAAACAATATATCATTCATTTTTCCATAATAAATAAAACATGTGAAAAATATATAGACAGTGTTGTTTAGTTGTAATTTATTTCTCAATTTTTTCTATTTGCGTTACTTTGTTATTCTGTACCTTAAGAGAACTTTTTCACATACATTGTTTAAAAAACAAAATATACAGTAGTTTAATGATATTTAAAAAATACTAGTATTTTGATAGTATTATTTATTGGATAAGTGGTGAATATTTTTACAACCTTTTGTTCTGACATGTTTACAGTTTTTTACATATTTTTACATTTTGCAAACATTGTTTACTCATTTTTATATTTAATCCCCATTAATTTCTATAGGAAAATATATGTATATTTTTTAAAATTTTCATTCAGTGGCCATTTTTCTTTTTGCTTACGTATGTTTCGTAGTTTATTTATCTTATTTATTTGTTCATTTTCCAGGTAGTAAGTTAAGGAAAGGGTCTGTTGTATGTCAATACAGGTAAGATCTTTTTAAAGTTTTTTTTATTAGGGATTTAAGGGTAAGGGGACTGTAGGGAGTAGTAGTAAATGGTTATTAGAACATTGTTATCTGTGTTTTGGAAAATTTAATAGTAGTTTTGTTGACTAGCCGTTTACATTAGGTATAGGTTGTATTTGTTAGTAAGATGTCATTGTTATATATTATATGAGGTTATATTATCAGCTTTGTATGCCTTCATTGTTATGTTACTTTTACGTTTGAATGTACTGTTATTTGAGGATGGGTATTGTCTCCATTTTTAAAGGTTTATGGATGTGAAGGTGTTGTATGGACATTTGGAATGTAATTGTATTTTTTTAACGTAAATCATGTTGGTTTCTAGCAAATCAATAGTTTAAATTTTAATTTCCTTTTATTTTTCAGTTTTCTTAGAGAATTTTTTCATTACATTTTTGTTTTTTTTTATATTTCCTTATGAATTTGGATTGCTTTGATGGGCTTTCTAATGGACCTGTGTTATTTTTACATTTCTGTTTTGGGTCTTCTTTATATTTCTTTTTCACTTTCTGGTAGATTATATTTTTGACTACATCATGTTGGAGGAAGATCTGCAGCAACAATACTGTAAGTTATATATAAGTTATGAATTGTTGGGTTGAAAATGTTATATTTATTTATGAATGTTTTTTGATGTGATTGTTGCATATTATATTCTATTTTATGTGGTTTATATAATTGTTTTTATCTGACTACTTATATTATACATTTTGGTAGTTGGTGACTTTTCCTTTTTAACATATCAAAATACATATTCATTTAACTCATTTGCAATTTGTGTTTTATATTTCTCTTAAACTGATGAGTAAAATTATTTGTGTAATCAATAATTAGTTAAAATATTTTATTGTTACCCGTTGAGGTTTTTACTTCAGTTTATTGGGTGTTGTGCAGGGAATTAGGGGCTAGATGTAGGTAAATCATTTTTACCGATTCTAAAATACCGAATTTTACCAATTCGGTATTTTAGAATCGGTAAATCTGATGTAGGTAAATGTTCTGTATTTTTTACCGAATCAGTAAGATTTGGTAATTACCGAATCGGTATTTACCGATTCGGTAATTGCCAATCATTCCTATGGGCCTGGAGGCCCATAGGAATGAATGTCAATTACCGAATCGGTAATTACCGATTTGGTAAATACCGAATAATTCAAGGGTGGCAGGGTGTCACTTTGACACCCTGTTGCACCCCTGATTAGGGCTTGTGTGCCATGTGGCACAGGTGTACATGCACAGATTTGCATATACACAGGTATTCGTTATTTACCACCAACTAATAGTTGGTGGTAAATACCGAATCCTTAAAGCCCTGTAACACTGTTTACAGTGCCACCTACATCTTAAAATACAGATTTGGTAATTTTAACGAATCTGTAATTTTACAGAATCTGTAAATTTACCGATTCGGTAAAATTACCGAATCTGTATTTTAAGATGCCCTACATCTCAGTATCCAAATACCGGTCGGTAACGGCCGAAAATCAGTATTTTCAGCCGTTACCTACCGGTATTTGGATACCTACATCTGGCCCTTGATTTTTTATAAAAGGGATTTGGCTATTGATTCTAAGTAGTGTACTCCTTTGTTGTTAACAAAGAGTTTTTCTTTACATTGTTGCATGTCGTACATTCTATTGGTTTGTTTGATTACTTTATGTTTAATTTGTGTTACTGATTATTCCATTCACAACTCTTGGTAGCTTTGTTCTTTTTCTAGGGTTTCAATTAACTTGTATAGTGTAGTTTGGGTTCTGTCTATTGTCGTTTGGAAATATTGTGCCATCCTTCCACTGCATTGTTTGTTTTGGCTTCCTGTTTCATGCTTCTGTCAAAGATATTTCACCATGGTATTTGTAATTTGGTTGCCGCATATGTCCTGACCGTCAGGTAACCTATTTTGTGTTTGTTTTGTCGGTATTAAGGGCTTTTGATAAGTAAGTGTAGTGGTTAGCTATCTATGTGACATTAAAACGTGCTATCATTTTTCTAATTTCAAAGGCAAATCGGCTGTTTGTTGCATACTCTGGGCCAGATGTACAAATGTTTTTTGTGTGCACAAATGGGTTTTAGACCTGTTTGCTCCCGCACAAAACCTGTGGCCCATGTACTAATCCTATTTTGCGAGTCGCAAATCAATTTGCGAGTCGCAAGATAGTATTAGCGACTTGCTATTAGGAAGGGGCATTCCAAGGGCGGCCCTTCGTAATAGCGACTTCTTAAGCTATGTTAGAATGTTTTGCGACCGCAATTGCAGTTGCAAAACACACGCAGTTTACCACCCTTCTCAGAAGGGTGGTAAAGCACTTGCAAACGGGAAGGGGTCCCCAGATGACCCCTACCCATTTGTGAATGCACGCGCAAATATCTTTTAGGTTTAAAGTATTTTATTATAGTTTCTGCAACAAAGAAAACAGTACATACAAGGAATACAGTCATCTTGCTAGTATACTGCAAAGACTCTCATCAGAAGCGCCATCAGTGTCAGGATAGGACTAGCCAAGCATTTGCAGAGCCCCAACAAAGCACAGGCGGCATGATGTACTTATTCCAAAAACAAAACACACCCCCCCCAACTCCCACCCCTCCCCATCCCAACTCCCCCCCCCTACCCCCCCTTGTGCCTGAGTGAATGTCCATCAGCACCCACATTTCCCGAAAGGAACCCCGCGCATACCCCCCTTCCCACCGATTAGGGACTTTGGGTGGTCAGCCGCAGCAGCCTGAGATAACGTGGACAGGTGATCTCTTTGAACTCTGATTGCAATAGGACACCAAAAGGCTGCCACAGGTCATCAAATCTGTCTACCTCCCCTGCCACTGTGAGGGACATCTTCTCCATCCCCAGAACGTGCCATAACCTGTGCAACCAGCCCGTGACAGTGGGGAGTGTGGTGGTGCGCCAGTGTATAAGTATGTTCTGGATCGCCGATCCCAGAGCGATCGCTATTTGTCTGCCCCTCCTAGATCGTAGTGGGTACATCAGGCCATTGGGTAACCCTAGCAAAACATAGGCGGGAAGGCGCGGCAATTCTATGTCAAAGCACTGGTCTATTTCATCCAGGACCTCCCGCCAGTACGGACCCAGCAACGGGCACTCCCATAAAATGTGCGTGAGTGTACCTGTCTGCCCACATTCGCGCCAGCAAGTGTCCTGTATGTGATGATTCATGTCGTGCAGCCTCTGAGGTGTGTAATACCAGTACGTGGAAACCTTCGTAAAAGTCTCCGTGAGCCCAGTGTGGTAAGCTGAGTGCCGTGCTCGATACGAGACGTCATCCCATTCCTTGTGACTCAGCGCCCTCCCCAGCTCCCGCTCCCAGCGAGCCCTCCCAGGGCTATAAAAGTGATGGGGGGGAGGTTGGAGAAGTCGGTAGATATCCGAGATGAGCTTGGCGTCCGAAGAACGCGTCGCAAGCCACAGCTCGTATGGAGTGAGTTTCCGGTCAGCCAAATCCCGCACCTGCGGCTGTAGCGCCCAGTGGCGGACTTGCATGTACCGCATACGCTCTGTCTCAGGTAAGTGGTAGTCCCTGCGCAAGTCAGCGAATGACACAGCTCCCTCCGGGCCATAAATATGAAACAACGCACAGCATCTGGACGCTTGCCAGAGCGAAAACGCTCCAGGCTCCGTCCCGGGCTGGAAGTCAGGGTTCCCCACCAAGGGAGTAAGCGGGGATGGGAAGGTGGTAAGTTCATGGCGAGCACTCACGGCATCCCAAACACGGAGCGTGGTCTGTGTAACATAGGACGCATAGAGATTGGGGGGCCTATGCTGTCTGCGAAGGAAAGGTATCTCTTGCAGAGTCCTGCCCGCCACCGCCTGTTCCTGAAACAGCCAGTGTCTGTCCGATTCCCATTTACTCCACTCAACTAAGTATCGCAACTGCGCCGCCTGGTAGTACTTGTGCAAGTCCGGAATGCCAAGGCCCCCGGACTCGGGTGCCAGTGTGGAAAGGGCTCTCTGGAGTCTAGGTTTACGACCCTGCCAAACACATCGTGCGATGTCGGCCTGAGCCTGTCGTATCCACCCTTTCGGCGGCTGTAATGGCAGGGCCCGGAACAGGTACAACACCTGCGGCAGGAGAGTCATTTTCACTGCAGCGATGCGTCCCAGCAGCGAGAGCGTACCCTTGCTCCAACGGAGCAACTTCTCTTTCAGTTTGTACCCTAAGGCCGCATAGTTAGCCGTAACCATGGCGGGCAGGGACGGCGCCAACAGTATCCCCAGGTATGGGATCAGGTCCCCAGACCATTGAATGGGGAAACGTCCCTGCAGCTCAAGCCTGGTAGCAGAGGCGAGCGAGATGTCAAGGGCCGCAGACTTCTTCATATTCATTTTAAACCCCGCCACAGCCGCAAAAGCGTCCAACTCAGCGAGACAGGCAGGGAGCGCTGCCTTCGGGTTGTCGAGCATAAAGATGACGTCATCCACATATAGGCTGATGGTGTGGACGTAGCCACCCATCCGGACACCTGTCACCTCCGGGTTACGTCTAATCCTCTGGGCAAGCGGCTCCATGTACAGAGCAAATAGCAGTGGGGACAGGGGGCATCCTTGTCTGGTTCCCCGCTCAATCTCGAATCGGCCCGAAGTGCAACCATTAACCCTCACAGTCGCAGTAGGAGACTTGTAACAATTAAATATTAGGGTGCGAAACTTCTCACCCAACCCCAGTTTGCAAAGAACCTTCTCGAGGTAGGGCCAATGCACACGATCGAACGCCTTCTCCGTGTCCACCGAGAGCAGCATACGCTCCCCGGGTACCCGAGAGGCCTTCTCCAAAACGTGGACCACCCTTTTGGTATTGTCCATCGTCTGCCGGCCCGGGACAAACCCGGCCTGATCCGGGTCCACCAACCCCGGTAGATGAGGCGCCAAACGTGCCGCCAGGATCCCGGTGTAGAGCTTGAGGTCTACATTGAGCAGCGATATCGGCCTATAGGATGCACATTCGGTACGGGACTTCCCTGGTTTGGGAATAACCGACACCGTTGCCCTCAACAGATCCGGGGGGATGGCTCCAGGCTCCGCAAAGGAGTTAAAGAGTCGCGTCAGCAGCGGAGCTAACTCCGGGCAGAATGTTTTGTAGAAGAGTGGAGTATAACCGTCAGGCCCTGGGGCCTTCCCATGCTTGAGTCGGGCGATAGCCCCGATCACTTCCTCCGGGCGGATATCCCGGTCCAGGTGTGCCGCCTGTTCCGGTGTGAGTACCGGGAGGTCGACCGATGCGAGGTAGTCAGCTTCAGCCGAGGCCGAGGGAGGTTCACCGGCGTAAAGGTCCGCATAGTATCGGCGGAAGCCCTCCGCTATCTGGCTATCCCCAGTGGCCAACCCGCCCCCGGGTACGGACAGTTCCTTGACCTTCTGGAGCTGATGTCGCACTCGCAGTTTATGCGCAAGCAACCGACCACAGCGGTCACCGCCAGTATAGTACGCGTGCTTCAGGCGCAGCGCCGAATATTCCGCCCTGTCCATGTCCAGCGCGGAGAGAAGTTTCCGCGCCGCCTTGAGTTGCCTCCAGACCCTGGGGGCCCCCTTCCTCTGGTGTACCTGCTCTAGCTCCCGAACCGTACCAGTAAGTTCGTCCCTCTTCCGCTGTCTTTCCCTATTCTCTGCCGAGGAGATGGATATAAACTCACCCCGGAGCACCGCCTTCAGGGCCGACCACTGCATCGCCCGGGTGGTATCATCGTTCTCGTTGTGTTCCCGGAACCCAGCAATCGCGGCCCGGATCTGCGTCAGTATCTCCCGTCTGTGTAACAGGGTGTCTCGGAGGCGCCAGACCCCTCGCTGCGGGGAGACCGGCGGCAACTGGAAGCATCCCGACACCGGGGCATGGTCCGACAATGTGAGGACCCCAATATCAGAAGCAGTCGCTAGTGCGGCCAACGGTCCCGTCACCAGGAGGTAGTCTAGTCTGGCGTAAGTCCTGTGTGCGTGGGAGTAATAGGAATAGGCTCTGGAAGTAGGGTGTAGGCGTCGCCATAGATCGTGCATGTCCAGGTCCCCTAATTGTGAGGCACTAAGCTGTGAGATTTCCCCAGTCTGTGGACGGCGCTGCGCAGATCTGTCTAAAGATGAGTTAAAGACCATATTCAGGTCACCACCAATGAGTATGTGCCTATCTGGGGTAGACGCAATGTCAGCTAAGGCAGACTGCAAAAACAAGTCCTGGTGATCATTAGTGCTATACACAGAACCCACTGTGAAGAGGAAACCCCCCACCTTAACCCTGTAGGCCAGGAGCCTCCCCCGCTGCTCCGCCACCTTGTGCAGTACCTCCCCTCTGAACTTCCTTGACACCAAGATAGCAACCCCCGCTGTTTTAGTAGCCCCAGAGGAAAATAGCTGAACGGGGAACTTCGGGGACCGCAGCCTGGGGCAGTCTCGGGCCAGGAGATGCGTTTCTTGTAAAAGGCAAATATCTGCCTGGGTGCTCTCGAGAAGGGACAGTATCGCCCTGCGCTTGACCGGGTTATTCAACCCCTTCACATTAAGGGTAACAATCTTCAGGGCCATGAACAAACAAAGGGTAGACAGCATTAATTGGGCCCGGAGGCACAGTAAGCGCACCGCAAGGCGGGAAGGCGGATCGGGCCGAGCGCAATAGAGAGCCACGATGGAGCACCAAAAGGGCGGTGACAAGTGGAACTGAAGCAGCAGGGGGCCCCAAGCAAGCAGGCAACAGGGGACAGGGCAAACGCAAAGCAGAGCCAACCCAACCTCCCACCCACTGGCCCAGTGCAGGAAGGACAAGGCAAGAACAGCATCCCGAAACCTGAGGGTCAACCCGGCGTAAAATCAGATTCCTCTCCCAAGCAGATCCCTCCCCCCACCCGAAAGGCAGCAGGAGGGCACAAAAATCACAGCATGAGACAAACAAGGCACATCCCGAACCCCGGATCCCCCCCACCCCAACTCCCCGAACAATCCCCAAACACTCCAACACCCCACAACTCCACCCCACCTCCAAAGCACTACTCAGATCCCCACCCGCTCCCCACAACATCAGCCCCAACTTTGTGGAAAACCCCATTGTCCCAGTCCAGCCCCTAGCGGGCAAGTCTGTGGTAAAGTGTCCGAGTGGACGTCCAGCCACCATCCACACTCCCCCAGAGCCCCCCACCCCCCCCGGAACCCTCAAACCTGCAGTGCCGGTGATGCCAAGACGATCTCCCCCCGGATGATGCTTAGGCCGTCGCGGCCATGTCACTAGGCGACGTGGAGCCGGATACTTCCCGTATGGTGTTGTCCATTTCCGCTCTGATCGTAGGAGAGTCCGGACGGGAAGGCTGAGGCATGGTCCGGCGCCGCCGAACCGTTTGCCATCCTTCTCTAGAAGTGCGACGACGTGGCGTCGGGACATCCTCATCGGTAGCGGTGATCCCCAGCACTCCACACGTGTCCTGAAGGGACCTCATTTGGTGCAGCGTCCCATTCCATCGAAAGATAAGCCTGAAGGGGTGACCCCAGGAGTACTGCGTGCCATGCTCCCGCAGAAAGTCCGTGGCAATTTTGAAGGACTTGCGTTTCTGCAACGTAATCGTAGACAGGTCATGATACAAAGCAATTTGGTGACCCCTGAAGCTCACCGGCTGTTTCTGACGTGCTTCACGGAGGATCCGCTCCTTCAGAGGGAAATCCGGCAAAAAGGCTAACATATCTGGGGGTGGCGCCGAGGCTCTGCGTGGGAGTCCCACTCTGTGCGCTCTGTCAATCCTCACCGGGAAGTCATCCGCCTCGCCCAGTATATCCCGGAACAGGTCACGTAGGTAGGCAGTTATGTCTTCCCCCTCCTCTGTGGACGGAACTCCCCTGACCCTGATGTTGTTGCGCCTGGACCGATTCTCAAGGTCTTCGGCGTGGGCCTGGAGGTCGATCTGTTGGTCCCGAAGCCGCAGCACTTCCTGTTGTAGGTGCGTGATCTCCTAGTCCCTGGTTTGATTAGCGTCCTCTACAGCAGCGACCCGCTCTCCAAGCGAGTCAACTTCCCTTCGCACCTCTCGGACCTCGCCAGCCACCTCCTGTTTCAAGGTCTGAAAGTCCTCCCTGAGCGTGCTGAACAACGACTCCAGAAAAGACCTGGTGACCGGGGGTTCACCCCCTTCTGCCCCACGGGATCCGGACGACGGGCTCGGTGTTGGCTGGGATCTGTCCTGCCTCGGGGCGCCTCTGCCCAACATCTCGGGCAAGGTACGCTCTCCTCTCTTGCCTCCCCTGTTACCTGACATCTCAGAGGCGACGGCGCGTCGCAGGGAGAGAAGGCCGGCGGAATGTGAGGGGGCCCGCCGCAATTTGGTCCAGCACAACCCCAGAGCACACAGGCAGCGCCCCAACGCTCTCCAGCAGACCGGACAAGAGATGAGCACAGCAGCACTCCACTGCCACACTCCACCAGCGCGTCCCCGCGTCCCAGGAGGGTGTCTTCTCCCTGTCTTCAGGCCTCCGGCCGCTTCGCCACACCTTCCGTAGCCGTCCAGGCAGGCACCGCCGCTCCGTGGGACTCCACTCTGGGCGGGCCACGCTCCGTCCAGCGCCGGCCGGCCAACCAAGCCCCCGCCGGGTCCCAGGCCCAGCACGCGGTATCAGCAAGACCACCGGGGAGCGAGGGTCAAAGCACCAGCCCGGGGGGCACCGGCCCGGTAGCGAGCAGGTCCGTCGAATCCTGTTGGTGCCCTCCTTCCGGGCCCCTCGGGTGGACCCCCCACGTGCAGCCTCTAGAGCAGTCGCACTGGACGCGGGCCGGTCAGGCAAGCAAAGGTGTCTCTCCGGGGCTCAACCCGGGCGATCCCAGAACGGGGCCCACAGAGGAAGCCTGACGACTTCTCCGGCCCACCAGGCCTCTCAGCTCCACAGGTCCCCGGGTTCTCGTAGCGCTCTCCCCCGACTCCTCTCTCAACTCGGGGCGGAGGGAGCCGCTCTTCTATGGCTCCCTCCCCTCTCTCCAGGGGGCACCAGCTCCGCCGGGGAGGACCCGACCGGGCCCCCGGCGGCCAGCGGGCCCGGGAACACACCACCGCACTCCAGAATAGCCCCACCGGTCACGGGCCGGCCAGGCAGGCAGGGGCGACCCTCCGGGGCTAAATCTGGGCTCCTCCAGAGCCGGGGCCCGCCAAGGAAGTCCGTCGGCGACTTTGGCCTGCTAGGCCTTTGGGTCCCGCCAATCCCCAGGGTCGCGTAGCTCGCTACCCCGACTCCTCACTCAGCTAGGGGCGGAGGGCGTCGCTCCGCCGCGGTCTCCGACCCCTCTCTCCAGGGGGCACCGGCGGCACCGGGGGGGACTCAACCGGGCTATCGTTGGGCAAGGGGCCCGGGAACACACCCCCGACCTCCGCACCAAGGCGCCGCGGGTCAGCCGCTCCTCCTCCGCCCGGCCTCTCTCAGGTCGCGATGTCCGCCCGTCTCAGGGGCCGGCTCCGCGTGGCGGCGTTCTCCGTGTCTGCGCCTCCGGAGGCTCCAAAACCGCTCCACCCGGACTCTCTGCCGCTTCCGCTCCTTTCTCCGCCAGATCCGGGGGAGATCAGCGGTGCGAGGTGGTTTAAGGGCTCCGGGGACTCAGGAGCTCACGGTAGGAGCGACCAGTCAGCCCGCCATCTTGGCCACGCCCCCGCAAATATCTTTTAAGGACAGGCAGTGGTCCCAGGGACCGCTGCCTGCCCTTAAAAAATGAAACTGAAAAGTTTAATTTTTATTTTTTAAATGCATCCCATTTTCCTTTAAGGAAAACGGGCTGCATTAAAAAAAAAAAAAACTGCTTTATTTAAAAGCAGTTCCATACATGGAGGTCTGGTGACCCCAGAAGGTCATTATCCCTGGGAGTGCCAGACATTCCCAATAGGGTCGCAAATTGCGACAGCCTCATTAATATGCATGAGGCAAGCAATTTGCGACCCCATTGGGAATCGCAAACCGTGTCTCAGACACTGTTGTGCATCCCAATTAGCAAGTCGCAAATGCGACGCAATTTGCGACTAGCTAATTGGCAGGTCGTACATCTGGCCCTCTATGCTTCGTGTGGACTGTTGGAGATGCTCCAAATACTTTGATAAAGTAGTAGTAACAGTCTGGTATGGCTGTGTGAGGGTTTCATTTTAGGATCACGTGAATCATAGGATGTTCAAAATCTATCCTTATTTTATGTGGGGTGTAGTTTGTTTTGCTTTTAATGTGGTCTAGTCGTTTTTATTAAGTACTACTGTGTTTATTATGGGGTAGGGCATATTCAAATGGTATATTAGTGTTTTGTTATTCACCTTGTATGGTGTATTTCTTGAGTGTATGATTGTGGGCACATTTTGAATGTACCATCCATTGTTGATGTTTGACATTGTATTAGTTTCAGTAAATTATCGGTGGGGAAAAACATTATGATAGGCTTATCGCTGTTTAAGTTATTATACAAGAGGAAGGGTTATTCATTATGTGTGATGGTTAAGTGTTTAGGAATTTGGACATATTGGTGTCTTCAAGAGGAAGGAGTGGTGTCAATGGTGATTTTTTGCTAGTTAGTGCTACTACGTGGTTTAAGGTGGGTAAAGGTGGTAGCTGGCCTCTGATGTTGTCAGGAACTTTGGGAAGAACATCTTTTAATATTTTAGTTGTAGATATTTGGGAACTAGGGCTTGCCTCTCTTAAGTTTTGTAGTGAATGCCAACAGTCATTTCTGTGACATTTGGGAGATGGTTGTGTTCCATTACAATAATAATAATGTCATCTTTTGTAGTGGCCCTCTCACAGCGTGTGTTAGAGTACTATTTAGAGTAATATTTAGTACATTTACTGTTGACTGTTCCCTATGCATGTACTTTCTTTGATGTAAGTGAAGAGTCAGTGGAGCTGAGGGAGTTTAGTTTTTACATGTATTAGGGGGAGTTTGTGTTAAGTAAATGTTTTAATGAACTTTTCGTTAGTCTTTGCCTGGGTATCTAATTTCTAGCATTTTTCTGCAGTTTAGTATTTTCTTGAAGTTGCAAAAATTGATGTGTAGTGTCTGTATTAACAACCATAAAAGTAGAGGAGCGCTTAGTTGATTATTTTGTATTTTACTATTTTTAAATTAGTCTATCAGTTAGTATACAAATATGTTTTACTTAATTTGGAAGGTAGTAATATATATTTTCCTCTTCTGTTTATAGGTTCTCTTTGGAAAATCTGGCAAAGTCTTCTCTTCTTGCAGATATTAATTTTCAGTTTTTGGAATAGTAATTAGTTACATTTTGTATGCCTTTTAAAATGTTTGTAAATTGATTGCCAAATGTTATTGGTCAATTTTGTTTGCATTGTGATTTTATTGGTTACTATTCTTTTAGTTAGACTTGTTTCTTTTTCAGTTGTTGCCTTTTATGACAAACCTTAGTTAGTGTGTGTTTTATTTTTATTATTACTTTTTATTTTTATTTGAGTAGATGAAGACATAATTACAAATTCATAAAAATGCAGCACTAAAAAGAATCAGTGTTTCCTCAGACAAAAGTATCCTTAATAACAATCAATATATATCATATATATAGGAAAAACCCAATATATTGCTAAGATTTCAACAGAGGTACACAATTATTATTTTATCAGGAAGAGCATTAAACAATCATAATTTTCATAGATAGCAGAGTCTTAAACGTACACCACCCACTCCAACATTGAGTCAAGTAACTTTGCCATTTATAATAATTCTATGACTATTTTCCAATCCAAGAAGAGAAAAAAGTGCACTGTGCAAAATAATGTAAACATTATCGCCGAAAGTGCAGCAAAACACCTTTCTAAGCAAATCTATACATTATCAGATGTTTTTCCCCCTTTCTTAGCCTTCCTTCCCTTTTTTCCTTTCTACATCTTGACATTTGACTTCTGAAATAGGGAAATAAATTGGAATGGATTGTTTACTAAACATTAGATGTCAATATTATGAAAAACCCTGACCAGATCACTTCGAATCTATGTAGGACCCCTATTAGTTTAGCATATGCCTCTTCCCAAGTGTAGGTCCTGGTCATTTTCTCATACCAATGGTGAATCGAAGGTATCTTATCAGATTTCCAATTCTGAAGAAGTAGTGACCTGGCTATTGCTAGAGCAATAGAGAAAGAATATTGCTGGTATTTTGTCGGATGGCAGACCTCTGATGAAGACCCAAATAAGATCAATCTTAGGGAAGGGATAATTTGTACGATAGCAATTGATAGCTTTCAAGACTTCAACCCCAATTCTTTGTAAATGACGGCATGAAAAGAAATCATTGTTCCAAGTCCCTATCTCTAGATCCTGACAACTAAAGCAGTTCTCCGGTGAAGGTGGAAGCATCTTTTGTAGCCTTTTCGGCGTACAATAAGTCAGCCATCTTGAAAGAAAAGCCATTCTTTTGTAATTGACAGCTCGCAGCGCTCTATGCCCTACTTCATATAGCGTCTGCCACTCTTTGCCACTGAGGCTACATCCTATTTCTTTTTCTAGTTTAAGAAAAAATATATCAATCTCTTTCTGCTCCCCAACTGATGGAGCAAGGAATACCAATTGCCAATTCCAAATAAACCATGGTCATATAATTGAAATAGAATCATTAATGTCAAATTATTCACCATCCCATAATTTGATCTTAAAAAGCTGGTTATTTGATTAAAACTGAAAGAAAGGGCTGAAAACCTGGAGCCCAAGTGCTGAGCCAGCGAATCCCAAGTAATCAAGTTTGAGAAACTGTAGAAATCCCCCAATCGTTTAAACCCCACCTCCTTCCATAAATCTAGGATCCCCTGTGAAAACTGAAGACCAAAACCCTCACAATCCCATATTTTTATATATGGATGATAAATAGGAATTTTTCCTGTTGTAAAAAATTATTGTATACAATATCCTAATCTAATATTGTCTTATATCTTGATTGTTTCGGCAATTTCGGAAAGTGAAGACAAACAGGTAGTTTTGTTGCACTCTCGGCCAGCATTGTATTTAAAATAAGATTTTCAAATTTGGAAAGTGGCATTGGGAGCTGAACTAAAGCTTTAAACAAAGCTGTTTGGTAATAAGATTCAACCTTTAGTAGGGCTAGACCCCCCTGAGTTGTGTCTAATTGTAATATTGGTAATAAAGTTCTCGGCTGTGTATTTGTCCAAATTAATTTTCGAATCTTTTTATCTAAATCCTGAATATAAGATTTGGGTATTTTAATAGGGAGATTGATAAACAAAAATATAAATAATGGTAAAATTGACATTTTAATCATTGATACACGACCAATTGATGTTAAAGGAAGGAGAGATCAGCTGTCCAAAAGCCTCTTTGCTTTTTTAAGTGTACTGCCATAATTAAGCATGAAAAATTCAATCATACTGATTGGTTAGGAATATATGAATATTCCCAAATATCTAATAGGTCAGTTAGTGGGAAAATGGAGTATTAAACAACAAAGCCTCAGTCTTGATTTGATTTTACTTATACCCTCCTATCTGTGTAAAAGCTAATATTTCATCGGACGCATTTTTGATGTTTAGCGAATCTGCTAATAAATAAAGAATAATATAATCTTTGAATAGTTTGATTTTAGGCATCACATTTAATGGCGATAGTATCCGAGGATTGATATGGATTTTTAATGCCAGAGGTTCTATAAACAATGCAAATAGAAGAGGGGACAAAAGGCATCCCTGCCTAGTCCTGCGTCTGATCTTCACGAGCCCTATCACTTCTTTATTTATCACGATTTTTGCCTCTGATCCTACGTAAAGCTCTCCTAACATTTTAACCAACTGTGCGGGTAGGCCAAAAGTTTGGAGTATAAAAAAACAAAGACTACAAGTCAACAAGGTCAAATGCTTTTTCTGCATCAAGCATTAAAATCCTCTGCCTTGTTGACCAACAGGAAATCAATTGCTTGTGTTAAAAAATACTTATTTGAGGCCATAGCTCTATGAGTTACAAAACCTGTTTGATCTGGGTGGACAACCTGTTGTGCACATGGGCCAATATTGCTGCCTATATTTTCATATATATTTTATAGTCTACATTTAATAGACTGATAGGGCGATGTTCACTAGGGTCCCTAGGGTCCCTAGGGTCCTTATCTTTCTTAAGAAAGCATACCACCACAGCTTCCTTGAAGTTTTTTGATATGAGCTCGCCATTTTCTTACCAGATTGCAAACTTTTATAAGAAAGGGTAGAAGTAGAGGCTGGAAGGTCTTAAACAATACTGCAGGTAATCCATCCTTTCCTGCAGCTTTTGCGTTGACCATAGTTTTTAATATATTGCTAACTTCCACTTGTGAAATAGGCTTAATAAGAAAATCTCAGACTATTTGAGATAGAAGGTAGTTGTAGAGATTCAAGATATTGTGAAAGTAATTCAAAATCTATATCCTGCGCTTCCTCATATATGTTTTTAAAATGCTGCAGGAAAACCTTGGCGATTTTAACCTTAGAATCTTCTACTATACCCTTTTTCTCGATCCCTGATCTGACTAACTACATTTTTACTACTTTGCACTTTAGTAGCCCAAGCCAGTTAATGTTCTATATATTGTGATGGGCTTGGGCTCCAACTTTTGCCGCTGGATCTGTATCTTATATAACTTCCCCCGGGCTAGGGTACAACTGGGAACGGCGCGTTCTGAGGAGTGGCAATTGGGACGGGGTACACGACAGGGGTGTCCCCTCTCGTCACTACTCTTTGCCCTGGCAATAGAGCCTTTAGCCGTCCGGATCCGTTTGGAGATGTCGCAGTGGGGCATACGAGTGGGGGACACATGCAATATTGTCTCCCTGTAGGCAGATGATGCCTTGTTTTACCTGAGGGCCCCGAGGGAGGCGCTACCTGTGTTGCTCCATCAGCTGGATAGGTTCGGAGATGCGTCGGGACTGAGACTCAATAGACACAAGTCCCTGATGTATCTGTTGTCAGGGCTGGAATTGGTGCCCTGGGAGGATTCGCCGGAGCTCGGGCTACGATGGGAAACAGATATTTTCGCTATTTAGGTATCCATGTGGCATCAACGGAGGTGCGTTCACTGGCCTGCAATATTGATAGGGTGATTAAGTGCATGCAGCACTCTGTGTCCTTCTGGAACACCCTCCTGTTATCTCTCATGGGTCGGCTGGCCGTCGCTAAGATGGTGATGCTGCCTAGGACACTTTATATACTTCAGAACACGCTATGTCCTCTTCCCCCTAGGGTCTTTCGGACTCTGAATATGCTCCTTACGTCCCTACTCTGGGCGGACCGGCGTAGTAGAGTAGCCCTTCATACAGTGGTGCACTCCTATGAAGAGGGCGGCCTAAAGCCCCTGCGCTTTGATTTGTATTATTATGCTGCGCAGCCGCTACCGGCTGCCAGATGGTTTGCGGATGCAGACGTTTGGGAGACGCAGCTATTGGCTGGTAGATCGACGGTACAGGAGTTATGGGTAGCTTTGATGCGGGGTAGGGGGGCAAGTGAGACTTTGCCCTACGTCCTGAGACATACGGCGAGCGTTTGGCACCGATTCATTGAGAGGGTGTTGCGGACGGCGCCATTCCACAGAGACCTGCTGATTTGGATCCTGGCGCCCATGGTGACAATGGAACAACATATGTCCTTTCGGGCCTGGCGGGAGGGGGGCTGTGAGTCCCTGGCCGACCTATACCCCACCGAGACCTTTTTGATCTACGAACAAGCGGAGGAGGCCATCGGTCTTCGTAGAGGGCAGTACCTGCATTATCAGGGGCTGCGCGATGCAGCGCGGTCGCTTTAGGCTCAGTATCCGGAGGTGCCCCCGACGACTCACACCTTGAATATTCTACTGTCTTGTGGCAGGGGACGTAGACTTATTTCCCTACTATATGCTGCCATGCGTCGGGACTCAGCCCCGCTGGTGCCACCGGCGTGGGCGGCCTGGGAAGCGGACATAGGCACACCACTGGACCAAGGGCAGCGTAAGCAAATAGGGGCCCTAACACAGAAGGTATCTTGTAATGCACGCTTTAAATTAATACATTTTAATTTCCTGCACTGCACCTACCTCACTCCGATCTTATTGAAGCTTGCACCCTCTCCCTGCTGTGCCACGATTTTTTAACAATTTTAATAATTATTTTATCTAACTGCACTTTTGCACTTTGCCTCGAATAAGGAGAGCATTTATATCGTTTCCCCGGTATTCCCTCACCTTGGGCCAGTTCTCAGCCGATTTAGGGCTGAGTTGGCCGGTCCCGGGGATCGTTTTTGGAGCGGCCATTTTGGATAGGGAGGAAGCGCTTTCAGCAGGCCAGTGCTGTGTATAAAAGGGGCACTCTTAGCTTGGTTCTGCCTTGCTGTGTGTGTGTTTCTTCCCTCCTGAGGCGGAAAGCCGGGAGGTTGCTTGGTACTTTACTGTGTGAATTCTTGCACCCTCTCCCTGCTGTGCCACGATTTTTTAACAA
Source organism: Lissotriton helveticus (assembly GCF_964261635.1). NCBI lineage: Eukaryota > Metazoa > Chordata > Amphibia > Caudata > Salamandridae > Lissotriton > Lissotriton helveticus. Next base: position 597,539,115 of record NC_136073.1, on the reverse strand, counting down.
TTTCAATAATTATTTTATCTAACTGCACTTTTGCACTTTGCCTCGAATAAGGAGAGCATTTATATTGTTTCCCCGGTATTCCCTCACCTTGGGCCAGTTCCCAGCCGATTTAGGGCTGAGTTGGCCGGTCCCGGGGATCGTTTTTGGAGCGGCCATTTTGGATAGGGAGGAAGCGCTTTCAGCAGGCCAGTGCTGGGTATAAAAGAGGACGGGCTTGGCTCCGCGCAGAGGACGCGTGCAGCGGACGCGCCAGACCTGCGCCGGAGTCGCGCCAGAGTCAGGCCCGTCTACGCCCGTCCACGCCAGGACGGGCCTAGGGACTATGGACCCTGCTCTGGCTTTAGCTACCTCAGTCCACCATGGTACTACTACCATCTACACTAGTGAGGAGTTAAAACGGCTCAATCACTGTCCCTATGTACAGTGCATTACATGTACATTGCCTGCTCATAATTTTAAATGCAGTCATTGTGGTTTATCTATGGGCCGGATGTCCTTGTGTAACCAAATGAAATTATTATATAAACGGGGTAAACCTAGGGGTAGAACTAGGGGTGTTAGTTCTCCCTCCTTTTCCACCAAACTACAATTGTGGAGCATAAATTGTAGATCGCTTCCTAAACACAAGAATAATATCCACGATTTCATAGTTGATGAAAAGCCTGATGCAGTGTTCCTTACGGAAACCTGGCTACATGAGAGCTCGGGGCCCGATATTGCCACGGCGACCCCCGATGGCTATAAAATGGTCAGAAAGGATAGGGACACCGGTAAAGGAGGTGGCATCGCGATAATTTTTAAATCAAACTATGTATGTACCCTCGATGCTTTCCCCATGCCTGGATGTGAAGCTGGATATTTTAAATTCGCTACCAGCTCCCAATTCACTCTATCAGGTCTTTTGATCTACCGCCCCCCCAGAAATATGAATGCTTGGATGATGTCTTTTGCTGACACCATTGCTCCTCTCTCCCTGAAGGCGGCCAATTTCACCATTCTTGGCGACCTGAATCTCCATCTGGAAGATGACCAATGCAATGTGAGCAAACTGTTCCTATCCGAATTAGAAGCTTTAAACATTCTGCTATGTAATTCTGGACCAACACATTCCGCTGGGCATCAATTAGACCCTGTTCTTTCTAACCTTCGATTTGAATGTTCTTCTCCAGCCCGTCCTCTGGAATGGTCAGATCACTATGCTGTACATTTTGCTCTATCTCTGACTAAAATTCCGAGTGTAGACAAGGGCAGTAAGGACGTGCTCATACGTCGGTGGAGCAAACTTGATACAATCAAGTTTAATACTCGCTTAATGGACACACTTCCGAATACAGAGACAACCATACCTGTGTTAAATACTGCAGTATCCAAATGGTTGAGCTCTGCCATTGATGACGTTCTCCCTCTAACATCTAAGAATTCCACACTCCACCGGCCTCCCCCACCTTGGTTTTCTGAAGACCTAAAGTGCATGAGATCCCATTGTAAGACCTTGGAAAGGAAATGGAGGCGTTCTTACTCTGCCTCTCGTAAAGTGGCCTATAAGGAAGCCCTTAGAGACTACCACCACCAATGTAAAATGGCTAGAGCCGCCTATGTTACTAACACAGTTACTAATGCCCAAAACTGTCCACGTACCCTGTTTTCTGTTGTGAAAAAATTAACAGGAGAATATTTGGTACCAGCCCCCCTGCCCTAGACGAAACCCAATGCAATTCTATTGCACAATTTTTTATATCCAAAGTAGAGCATATCTATGACTCCTTAAGCCCCTCTACATCTTACGATCCACCTCTGATTGAGCCAGTATTGATTCCTGGTCACTCACTACTTGCAATGGCTAAGTTTACAAACTGGTCACTTTTCGATGATGCCTCCTTCTCTTCTTGCCTGAATAGTATCAAATCTGGCTCCCCACGGGATCCGATACCGGCCAAAATCTTAAAATCGCTTGAACTTGGCCCATGTCGTGTGTTGATGCACCTTCTTAACTCCTCATTATCTGAGTCACACGTCCCACAGGAGTGGAAGCATGAAATGATCATTCCTTTATTGAAAAAGGCTGGAGCTGATGTTGCCAACTTGTCAAATTTCAGACCTATCTCATTGCTGCCCATTCTATCAAAGATCCTGGAGAGGCATATCAACACACAATTGACCAACCTTGTGGAGAGCTCAGGATTTTTACACCCGTCTCAGTCAGGCTTTCGAGCGCATCATTCGACCGAAACCACACTTCTAGGAGTTACCGAGAGTCTCCGACACAGTGTCGACCGCGGAGAAACATCCGCCCTTATTCTTCTCGACCTGAGCGCGGCGTTCGACACTGTGTCCCATACCATCCTTCTTGCGACTCTCCGGTCCCTGGGTGTGGAGGGCGCTGCCCTGGCCTGGATAGTCTCCTTTTTAAGAGACCGTACTTTTCAGGTTTTTTCTGCATCTGCCTCCTCTACAATTTGTCAATCGGATCACGGCGTTCCTCAAGGGTCTATACTCAGCCCCCTACTATTTATTATCTATATAAGACCTTTGGCTACTATTGTGGAGGAGGCCGGTCTTACCTTGTACTCTTACGTTGATGATACACAAATCATCTTCTCCCTTTCCAATGAAAAATGCAATGACACCTCTGCTTTGAAGGAAGGTTTGATTTGTGTCTCCAAGTGGATGGAGAGTAATTTCCTGAAACTTAACGGCGATAAGACCGAGGTTGTGATACTAGGCAGGGGTAAGGACCTTTGGGGCCCACACCACTGGCCCAAGGACATGGGACCTACCCCGCAGCCTGCTACGGTAGTACGCAATCTCGGGTTTCTCATTGATGAGAACCTTACTATGAGACAGCAGGCCGTGAAGGTGGCCTCTATCTGTTTTGCCACCCTGAGATGGCTTCAAAAAATCCTGTGGATGTTGCCCCCTTCAACTCAAAGAACGGTTGTCCAGGAGTTGGTTGTTTCCCGCCTGGACTACGGCAACATTCTATATCTTGGAGCCGACCTGACAACCATAAAAAAACTTCAGGTTCTTCAGAACGCTGCCGCTAGGTTGCTCCGCAACGTCCCCAGGCGAACATCTGCCTCTCTAGCACTCCGTGACCTTCACTGGCTCAAAATTCCCAATAGAATTAAATTTAAAGCCCTCTGTCATGTTTTTAAAATCAAACAAGGCTCAGCTCCTAAATACCTTCAGGGCCTCATCCAGGCTTATAAGCCTAGCCGAACTCTGAGATCATCAGGGAATGGTGACTTTTCCGTTCCCAGATTTAGGCTAGCTAAAATGGGAGGCCGTTCCTTTCCCCATCTGGGTCCTAAATTCTGGAACACTCTTCCTGTGACCCTAAAAACAGAAACAAATCTTTTTCGTTTCCGCAAGGGACTTAAAACTTGGCTCTTTCAACAGTAATTTGTAGCCTCTCTTAAGTAATATCAGCACACCAGTTGTTCTTCTTCAGTCTGTCCCTGAGCGCCGGGAAACCCACTGCGGGTAGCTGTGCGCATTATAAGTTTTAATAAATAAAATAAAAAATTGAAGCGTTACTCCTCAGACAGGGGAGATTATTGTCCCAGATGTTGTGTAGAGGGGGCAGGGTTCCTGCACTTGGCTTGGGCTGCCCGCTCATCCAGAGTTTTTGGGTGAGCGTAGTAGAACACATACTGGCCACAACGGGACTCCGTATCACACTGACACCTTTGCACTGGCTGTTGGCGCTGGTCCCTCGGCCAAAGAAACAAAAGCTGGCCTATAGATTAATGCAATTGATGTTCGTGCAGGCCAGACGCAGGGTGGCTATCACTTGGATGGGCCAGAGGGCCCCGGAGATACCCAGGTGGATCAGGGATGTGCGGGAATGGTCCCTAGCAGAGGAAACACACATGCAGAGCTGCAGGAGGGATGAGAAATTACAAGAGGACCTACTGGCCTGGCGAGCCATGTGTGCGACAGGATTGGGGGTACGGGGACACACTTGCCACAACGACTCAGAAGGAATGAGTGAAGAGCTATTCTCGCCGCAGTGATCGGGATCTGAGGAGGAGGCCGGGGGAGCCCCCTAAGGTGCAGCTAGTATACGGTGTAGTGTAGGGACTGGTTAAGTACTCACAATAATGCTTGTTTCTTGTATGTTATTCTGCTATGTCTTCTGGGTGATCATGTATCTCGGTGCGGCCTCTAGTCAACGGAAGTGCCTTAATGAGTCAGTCGATTTGTGTACGTGCTGTTTTGATGCCAATTGGGGGGGGGGGGGTGGTAAATGTCTGTACAATATAAAACTGAAAACTAAAGTTAAAAAAAAAAATGTTCTATATGTTGGCTTTCTCAAAAAGTTTTTGTTTCTAAGCCTTGCTACCCTTGATTTCTTCCAAGTTAGAAAATTCCCTTAGTTTGACTTTGACTGTCCCTTAATCTTGCAAGCAAGCAGTTTTCTGGGATTCCGATCTGGCCTTATTTACCTTATCCCTCGCTCTTTCAAGAGCTGCTTGCAATGACAAAACTGCTTGTACTCCTTGTTAACTCGCCTCTAAAAGCTGCTTTAAAAGCCTCCAAAACGAAAAAAAAAGGACAGAATTCTCATTAATTTCAAAGATTTTTTTAATAAAAAGGTGCGTTTTTCTAATCCAGTCCAAATCTTCAAGAAGAGGTTTGTCAATGTGCCAACGATTACTGCTTCTAAACCCAGACCTATCTAATGTAACTATTGTGGAAATAGCTGAGCTATCAGAAAATAAGTTTGAGATAATCTCTGACTCCCCTCGAGACAACCATTTGTCGATTAGGAAAAAATCTATCCGAGAGGCAATCTTAAACCTGGAAAAGTAGCAAGTATAGTGTGAATGACCTGGATGACCATGACTCCATGGATCGAGAAGGGCGAGTTCCTGTTTCATCCTATTGATCAGCTTACTTGTTTTAGTCTTTAAATTTCTTCTTGCTTTATTTGAGGTATCGCGCCCAATGTCTTGAATATAATTAAAATCCCTGCCACATATAGAACCATCTGAAAAAATTAATATATCATAAATTTGCTGTAACACCTCGATATGAAATCACAATAATCTTTATTTGTTTTCAAATAGTAAAACCATAAAAGCACACAATAAGATATGATAAAACAATTTTCACAGGAGCATACCAGATAAGATAACCTAAGCTAAAAATAAAATCGAGGATGCAGGGGCTCCAATATCACACAGACAGTACCAGGTGAAAGGATTGCTCTAGTTAACGCAATTAATCACATCTAATAAAAACATTGATGGTCAAACAGGTGAGCAAAACAATACGAAGTACGTAGTGCCATAAATGGTAGTCAGGGAGAGGATAGTTAGTCAAAGCTTGACCTGAGCATAATAGCGGATAAAAAAAAAAGAATCACATGAAAACAGTGCTATCTGTGAGCATTTGTAAAAAAATAAAAGTGGGTAACACTTGCCTAAAATTGGCCTTTTTCAAGATCGGGACTGAGAAAGTCTTTCTAGGTATATCATAAAAACTACAGAACATCATAAAATGAACAATTTCCTTTGGGGATTTTCCATCGAATCCACAGGGTGACAAACTTTGGACTGCCCCCTTGGATGGATAGGGAGAAGGAGGTGAAAGAGGTGAAACCGAAACCTGGTCAATAGAAATTAACCATGTGAGTTTGCGAACCCCAGCAAGTATGGCTCAACCGTCAGAGTAGTTCTTAATATGATGAAGCAACGTACACTGGGCTTCTGAAGCTCCTTCTCTTTCCTGGCCAATGCTTGCTGTGTGAAGAAAGCCGCCTTTATGTGGTTCAAGTCCTTCTTGTTGGTCAGATCAGGGTTAGTAAAAAGGACTCCTCTCCGCATGCTCCTTAGACTCTCCTCGATATATTTGAGCCACGGTATACGGGAGACATGATCAAGAGCCAGACAACCGTTTCAAATAATTTTGTTTAGCGATGTCCCTTACCAGCCCAGAATTTTACCAAAGAGACACAGGCGGTAGGCTATCAGATCAGTGAAGTGAGTCAGACCAAGCTCCTTGTGTACAGTGAAAGAGGGGGTGCTCTGCGGAACAGATAAAAGCCATCTCAAGAACTTGTCTTCAGCGATTTGAAGAGCATCTGGGATAGTGTGCCCCCAGTTTTCACTGCCATATTGTGTTTTTGAAATACACTTGGCCCTGTAGAGCTGTAATAAGGCACCCACCTGTCTTTAGACAAGCAAAGTTAAAAATAGCTGCAGTCTCCCAGGTAAGGTCAATTTTCTTACAAGTTATTTGGGGCCCCCATTTCATTTTGGCATTTAACAGCATCCCCAAGTATGAAAAAAAAATTGTTCTTGGAACCGCGGTGGACCCTACCTTAAAGGTATAAGGCCTACTTGAGTGAGCACCCACTTGCCTAACGCAGGACGTTGAGTTATTAACCAATAGGTCCTGATCCTCCATAAATTGGACAAAAGAAGTTAATAGTGTTCGCAGACCCCGCCCAATCCTAACCATCAAGATGGCATCATCTGCATACAGCAGAACCGGGTGGCCGTGCCGTCCGGCCTGGAGATAGTCCACCTTGGTCTCCAAAAGAATCTTCTCTCAGTTGTTTATGCAAATATTAAATAAGAAAGGGTGCCAAAATACAAACGTGATGGACAGGGCCGGACTGGCCAGCCGGGTAAGCGGGCAATCCCCCGGGAGGAGACCGGTTGCGCACCCAGGAGTTGTGATGCACGTTACACGATCCCGGCGGCCTCTCTAAGATTCTCAAGGCCCTGTAAAAGTCTAATTATTCTTGCACAGGTGCATGCATGATTAGAAACTGTAGAAATAGCACTACTGTGCTAAACTCTTATGTACTTGAATAGTTAATTAAATCCCCTTCTGAAGAACTAGCAAAACTAGCGTATATAATTGAAACCTTTCAGCAGGCACCTTTCAGTTTGATTTTTCCAAAATTATCCTGGGAAAATCATACTGAGCAAAGTGTCGGGGTCACTTACTCGGTGCAAATGGGGGCTAAATTAATAATTTTTTGCCAGGGCTCTATTGAGAAAAAGCGTGAAAACTTCAGGTCACCCGAGTATCGCACAGCCACCTTTGTGTCTCGATGAAGATCTTGTATAAATAGAACTAAGTCCCTGTCCTCCCCAAGGAAAGCAAAGTCTTCCACAGCTTTCTTCTGTTCACACGGAGGAGAGGTCCATAAAGCCATAAAAATGGTGCCTGAGCGGGCGACTGTGTACTTGTTCAAGATCATGAATGGATTCAGTCATTGTTCTATCATACAGTGGCCGGAGCAGAAGCCATATTGGGTGTCTGACAGGATGTTGTTCTCTAGGGCCCAGTTAGATAGCTTATCCCATCAGATCTATCCAACGACTTTGACCACAGAGCCCAGCAGGAAAATAGGCCTAGAGCAGTGAGTACTATCTCTATTCCCTTTTTTAAAAACTGAGACGATGATGGAGGTGGCCAATGAGGCCGGGTGGCCAGACCTAACAGCTGCATTGCTAACAGAGTTAAGCACAGGGGCCCACAACTCCATGTTGGAGATTTAAAGGTCGGAGGGATTCCGTCCGGTCCACATGCATTGTTATGTTTCAGCCTAACTATTCCCAACCTAACTTCCTCCTCTGAGACTGTCAGGGCTGATTCATCAACAGCCGCTCCTCCAGGAGCACACTGAGCTGGGGATCCCCCAAACATAACCTCAAAGTGGCTAACCCAAGCATTCTCTGTGATGTGAGCATCCAAGGCATTAGCGGAAAGTGCTATCGACAATGCTCCAGAACTTAGTGCTACTCTTGATTGTTCTTGCTTCCATGAGCATGCTCCAAGCATCCTCCTTCAAAGCCTCCTTGTGCTTACTCATAGCTTCTTTGTGCTGCTTTCTGCAAGTTCTAATTTAGGCGCTATATTAGGGGACCATGCAAGGCTTCCTTTAGCTTTCTGGCAACTCATGAGCATACTGGGTGGAACCATCTTACCTTTTAGAAGCGGGAAACGTCAATAGGTCAGCGATGGAGCAAGAGAGTTACAAAAGCATTAACAATGATCTATTCCGGCTCCGACTGCATGGTCAGACAGATTTAGATCTCATTCTGACATTTAGCTACAAAGGTTTAGTAAAAAGAGACAGGGATAATCTGAGCCCATTTGAGCCGTTTGCCCCCGTCTGTGGATTGCAATGAACCCCCTCCCCATCCCCCCTTCTTCAAGCCAATGAGGGCCAGCTTGCTTTAAAGCATAGCGAATTGTGATTGCTGTGAATGCTCGCTTTGATGGAAAAGTCAGAAAAAAGAGTGGTAGAGACAAAAATAAAATCAATAAAAGAATTGCTACCTTGCCCTTTAAAGGTGGGAGTAATATCTGTTTGGCCTGGGTCCAATTTACCCATTGCTGGTAAAAGATCAAAATCACATACTAGAGTATTTAAATTGTAACCCTGGCCACTATGTTCTAAATGCAAGCTGGTAAGACGAGGACAGAATGAACCCCCAGTACCTCGCAATCTTGGGTCCCCACATAAGTGGACATTAAAGTCTCCCACCAATACAAAAAAAGTGGTGTGGCGAATGTAAGCATTAAAGTTAGTCAAGAATTTGCCCAGCCAAGATATTTTACAAACCTCAGGAAGAGATGAAATAGCACTGTAAAAATTCACAAGCAATAAACTACTAGACCCACAGGAAAATAGCAAAGCCTGCAAGTATGAACTATCTGTGTTCAATTCAACAATACTGCATTAAAGCTTAAGTGAGACATAAAAGGCCAAACCCTCCTTAGGTCGACCAGCCCTCAAGGGGGTAGCGGGTGCAAAGAAGGACCCGTACCCCTCCAGAAAGAAAGAATTATCAATGGCCCAAGTCTCCTGTAAACAGTTAATGTCAAACCTTTGAGCAAAGCAGTGCCACACTGCAACCGTGAACCTGCTTGCCAAACCGGCTATGTTCCATGAGATGAGGTTGCAATGATTAATATCCAGGGATTGGGTTCCGGCGTTGCCTAGGTCCAGCTGGTGGGTAAGGTCGAACTGCTGGCAGGGTACTGTTGGGATCACAGGCGCTGACCCTTTAAGTCAATCACAGTTGTCCAGGAACCCCAAGGGTGCGAAAGCGTTGAAGACTTGGACGGATGAAGGAACCTGTTAACACTCCTGGGAGGCCAGTCTGGTAGGTGTCCTGGGGTACCATAGTTTAGAATTAAAATTTGGGACAGGGTACTGTAGAAGAAATCCAGAGGGAGGGCCACAATGGATGTAACAGGGCCCGTGGTGGTGCAAAGGCTGGCTGAGGAAGAATTCTCACTGCCGGGTAAGGTCGATAGAAATTAATTATCACACAGTCACCACCACTACTCTTTTTAGACCCTCCTATCCAGGCAACCCTCCGAACCATGTTGATATACCTCTCAACTTTTAATCCCAGGATTGTGTTATTATTCAGCCAGTGCAACACTTTTTAACAGATGAAAGTGGTCAGAGGCACTAGGCTTCAACACGGGTACATTTGTCAGGACCACAGCATACGGGATTGTTTCCAGGAGTAAATGGAGAGTGATTGGGCCCTGGGTCTGCACTCCCGGCTCACTGTTTGCAAAGTTGGGATCTCCTCCTCGCCCAGACTCGCTCCTGGTGATCCTATTGCTACATCAGCAGGTCTTTTTGATTTCATTTAATCTTTATTTCGGTCAGTTATAACCATAAAAGATACATTAAAATACAATTTTTTCGATACCAATTAATCCAAAAGTTCAGGGTACAGGAAAGAAAAGGGTAACAATTGATATACAATTTATATGATCCGGCCCAATACGCCATAAAACCTATCTACTTCCATAAATACATTTTTTTAAAACGATTAAAACTAGGCATTCTATTGCATGTTAAAATTTATACAATCAAAAAAATATATTTATTTATTTTTTTCCCCCCTTTTTTTTTTTTTAAGAAAAATCTCTCAGAAGGAGATGAGACATTAATCACAATATGCGTAGCCAATTTGTAAAGTGCTAGTGCAATACCTTTTTCACTTTGACTTTTCAATAGAAATATAAACTTTGGCTCTAGAATTTTAGACCAATTCTCTTTCTTATCAGTATACATTGAATAAGAACGTTCTTACACAGAATACAACTAATTGGGAGGTGTCAGTCTTCAGTATACATTCGGCCTCCCTGCAACTTCTAACGCCCAGGTTCCTACAGAGAGACTTAATCCATCGTACCCTGGCTAATTTATATACAGGACAGAAAAAGAGTATGTGCACATCATTTTCTTTAGCCTCTTTTGTACATAAGGAACATAAATCCTGTCTATTGTCCACCTTGGCCTTACCCCATCTAGATGTATTTGCATTTGTTTGTAGAACCCCATATCTAAACTGCAGAAATAAGGATTTCGCAAGCGGGGGTCCTATCTTATCCATAAAAGGTTCAAATTGGGCGACATCTTTAAAAGCTAAGAATTTCAAAGTTAAGGACCCGACAGATGAACTATGTAAAATGTTAATATTCATGTAGGTCCAAAAGATAGACGTTAGGTGTTGCTTGGATGATGGCGTCAGCTATATTGGATCTTCCCAATAATGGGGTAAGCCTAACTTCTTCGTCCACAATATAACGTGTTTTACCCAGGGAATATCCTTACTTCGATCTATCTTCAGGATCTCCTCCAGGCCTTCTCTATAGTGAGAAAGCTCAGGAGTCGACCAGATCCTGACCCAAAATAATAGTGGTCTCAACACTGCATGATAATCTGTGCGTTTAATGTTAAGGTCCATAAGTACTGGAATTAAGGGCGTTCTAATTGGGAGTTTTAATAATTTCCGTAAGAAATTATTTTCTTCCCGTTCGAAATTCTTTTTACAATAAGGCCCCCAAATCTCTGCCCCATAGAGCGTGGCTGATTGAGCTTTTAACTTAAAAATCTCCAAAGCAGGAGAAACAGCCTTGGAAGAGCTAGCCCCATGTTTTTTCAATATTGGCAGTGAATTTTGGAGCAACATTATCCTATTCTTTTCTAATTGCCCCTTCCAAGACAGTTTACTATCCCGGGTAATTCCTAAATAGTTAAAGCTTTCCACATATTCCAATTTTTGATTATTTAAAACTAGATTCTTCTTGAATGATTTATGCGGGTTTATTGACATGTATTTGGTTTTACTTGAATTGATTTCAAGGCCCTTCATAATGCAATACGTATTAAAAGAATCCAGTAGACATTGCAATCCCTTGGGAGTTTGCGAAATTAAAATTGTATCATCAGCAAATAATAATGCTGGGATAGCTTCTCCCCCAAGTTGTGGAGAGTCATGTTTGCAACTTTCTAGGTATTTGGGGATATCGTTTACATACAGTGAGAAGAGTGTGGGTGCCAACACGCACCCGTGTCGCACACCCCTTCTCACTGGTATTGCCTTAGATAATTCCCCCCTCGGCCCCCATCTTACTCTTGCGTAGTTTCCTTCATGGAGCCTAATTATTTGTATAAGTAGTTCTTCTGGCACCCCGCTATGTTTTAACGAGTCCCACAAAAGGACCCGGGGAACCAGATTGAAGGCTGCCCTCAGATCAACAAAGGCAACGTATAAACTTCCCTTCCTTAAAATGATATACTTCCAACAAATACATGTGAATCTAAACACTTGGTCAATGGTGCTCGTTTTAATTCTGAACCCCACTTGGTACTTTGAAAATATATCTGTCTCATCCATCCATTCTAATAATCTATTTAAAAATATGCATAGCAAAAACTTTCTGTAAAATATCGATTAAACTAATTGGGCGATAATTTGCCGGATCATACCGATTACCCTTTTTAAAAATTGTCACAATCTCTGCCCCTTTCCATGTCTCAGGGATTGACATACCTGCAACTATTGAATTACATACAAAATTTATATACGGACCCTGGACTTCCATATCATGCTTCAGTAAGTCTCATGGAATTTTGTCAGGTCCAGGAGCTTTCCCTGCTTTAATGGCCTGTATTGCTATTATGAACTCTTCTAAACTAAAGTGTGTATCAACACCTTTGCTGGAGTTTCCAATTATTTTTCAATTATATCAGGTTCCCCGATATTATCAAAGTACAGACGAGAGAAGTGTTCCACCCAAGTATTTTCATCTAGAAAAAGGTCTTTGCCAGTCCTTCCTGACTTATTTCCTCTCGCTATTAAACTTCAGAAGGCGGCCTGATCTTTGGACTTTGCTGCAATGATTAGGTCAGTCCAAATGTCATCATCCCACGTTTTTCTTGTTTCTACAAGCGCTCTATTATAGTTATGCCTTCTCTCCCTTATTTCTAGTACGTTCTTACTTTTAATTGCCTGAATCAGGGTAGTCTTAGCTAGTCTGCAATCTTTGTTGTACTAGGCATTTCCTGCCTCACTTTTGTAGTTCCTTCCTCCATTTTCCTCTTTATAAATGTTACTTAAGAGCGGGGTCAGCGCATCTACCAATTTATTATGCATATCCAGTACATGGCAATCCACAGCTGAGGAGTCTTGGAGTGGTATAACGATGTCAGCAAAGGTATTATGAATATTTGTCATCACCGCCTCTTTAGCTAGAATGTAGGGCCATTTAAGGGATCGTCTATTATTGCTTGTGATGAGCTCACAGGCGGCTGAATCATTCCCTTCAATCCCGGCTGTGATGGCCTTGAAAAGTTGGGAATCTAATATAAGTTGTAAGGGGTAATGATCGCTCTCCGTTCTGGGATCAATTCTAAAATCAGTGGCATAATGCCACAAACTTATTGAAACCAGTATTTAGTCTATCTGGCTCTGTGAGCTTCCTCTGCGAAATGTAAATGCCGTAGGTCTATCTGACGGCAGACGCCCATTACATGCCCTCAGGTCATTTCCTGCAGTAAGCTTTAGGATTTGTGCCGCTGAGACAGTACATTTACCCTCCCGACTGCTATGTATGGCTAGAACGTTATTCGCCTTATCTTGCTCTGCAAAGAGATTATCGAAACCCAATATCGGTTCAAATTTGCAGTTAAGGTCGGCGCCAACTATTATCCATGACATGGGTCCAATTGTGTCTAAAAAGGAATCGAGTTGCTCTATTACCAGTGATTCTTTATTAGGTGCACTTGGTCTATTATAAATATTGATTAAATATAGATCCTTGCTGTCTCGTGTGACAATTTTTAGACCCACCAAATCCTGGGACTGGATATACAATGGAATAATATTAATTTCAAGGCTAATCCCTATCCAGATTACCAGACCCCCTGATGGTCTCCCTCTAACAGAGGGGCTAGCATTCACACTGAATGTTTTGAAACCCAATCTGTGAGGGGTTTCCAGTGACCAGGTCTCCTGTAGGAGGATTATATCACTCTGGTCTATATAATCACTCCATATCATATCCAGTAAATTCTTATTGAGACCTGCTATATTCCAGGAGGTGATCTTCACTTCCAGATTCCTACTTGGTCCCGTTAATTCAGAATCCATATGCACATCCAAATTTATTGATACATTGATATCTTCCATATATCCTGGGTGGGATTCTGGACTAAGTATTTGGAGGGGCGGGGCAGCTTCTAGTCCCCACCCTCTAGCTGGTTCATTTATCCCCTGTGGAATATATGTTATCTGCACATTTTGGAAATTGCATGGTACCTTATAGTGATTTACAATAGAAGTTGCAGAAGCACTTGTACTACCTAGTCAGTCTAGGTCATCCAATGATGATAAACCATCGAATCTATTTGCTAGTAGAACATAAGGGACCCGACTACTACTATTACTTCCGGCAACTGGTTTGTAGAAATAACCCAGTGGAAGGGTGTTAATGTACGTACTCTGAGGGAGGGTCTCCTCCTGAAGCTCTAGTATTCTCCTAGCTAACTGTGGGTGTCTAAAATTTATCACCACACAGTCTCCTCTAATATTCTTTGGAGAATCACCCAACCACCCTACTCTACGAACCATCAAAATATCACCGGTATTTGCTGGATGGAATCGTTTGAATTTTGTAAGCCAATCTACTGTTTTATTTAGTAAATTAGGCCAAGTTTCTTTTTGTTCTCTTTTTAGGGTCGGGACTCCAGTTAACACTACCACATATGGGGAGGATGCCGGTGGTAGCTGCAGGACGTCAGTGTTTGAGATTAAGTCAGTTCCTTTTGGGCTGTGTATTGCTGTCCTATCGGGGTGCGTGCTTGAGTTTTTGAGAGCTGTTTGTGGTCTTCTTACAAAACTCCCCTGGGTATCATGAGAACCCTGGTGCCTATCCTCGATATGTCCCTCTGTGTGCTTTGTAATATTATTTGATCTTGTCAAATAGATATCTCTCTGCCCGTTATGAAATGAAATGAAATGAAAATGCGTTTTATAAAGCGCGAATAGCTGCCCGGAGGCGTCCAAGAGCTGTGACTGAAAGGTGTTCTAACAGCAGGGCGAGTGACACAGAAGGGGGAGAGAACCTATTTATTGAACAAAAGAGCTTTCAAATGCTTCCTGAAGGAAGTCAGATCTGAGTTGGACCTTAGGTGGAGGGGTAGACTGTTCCACAGCCTGGCAACATTCAAGGTAAAAGAACGGCCTCCCGATCTAGTCCGTTTAACCTTGGGCACGACAGCAAGAAACGCGTTAGCGGAACGTAGCTGTCTGCTAGGGAGGTAGGGGGTGATTAAGGGACGATTGATCGCTGGGCCAGTTTCCCAGAATGACTGATGGGCAATACAAAGGGACTTGAAACTAATCCTGTCCCTAACAGGGAGCCAATGCAATCTTATTATTCCAGGTTTAGCAGATAACCTACGGGGAATTTGAAGTAGGGTCCGGGCCGCACAATTTTGAATCACTTGCAATTTCCGCAATGTGAAGTCAGGGGCTCCAAGATAAAGTGTGTTTCCGAAGTCCAGCCTAGAATGGATCAATCCCTGTACAACAATTTGTTTAGCTTTGAATGGTAACAGGGGGAGAATCCTCCTCAACATTATAATAAGGCCAAAACAGGTGGCAGATAGCTTGACAGCCTGATAGTCTAACGTTAGGGACCTATCCAGCCAAATGCTCAAGCTCTAAATGGCATCCTTGGGGACGGGGGGGGGACCCAGGCAGGCTGGCCAAATCGAGCCCACCGAAGACGGAGCCGAGCGTCCCAGCAGCATAACCTCTGTCTTGTCCCCATTAAGTTTGAGACAAGACAGGGTCATCCAGCTGTTCACTTCACTCAGGCAGCCCGCCAGATCCACCATGGCCGCAGGGCCCTCAGCCCGCGTCAGAGAGACCACCAGCTGGGTATCGTCCGCATAGGTAACGATCTTAATACCATATGGACGGACGATCCCTGCCAGCGGCCTCATATAGACATTAAACAACGTCGGGCTAAGCGAGGAGCCCTGCGGAACTCCACAGCCCAAAGGTCTGCTAGTGGAGATGGTATTTCCCTCAAAGACCTGAAAAGTTCTATCGGTCAGGAATGACCTGAGCCATTTCAACGCTCCTCCTTGAATCCCGATGTCATGGAGACGCTGCAATAAGATTTCATGATTCACGGTGTCAAAAGCGGCACTCAGATCGAGGAGGATGACTGCCACCGATCCTCCCCGATCCAAGATACCTCTTGTTTCCTCCAGAACTGCCAACAAGGCCCATGTTTGGGGCGGAAACCAGTTTGTGAAGGGTCAAGCAGTTGATTATTTTCTAGAAAATTAGTCAGAAGACTGTTGATGTATTTTTCCAGTATCTTGCTGACCCAAGGGAGCAGGGAAATGGGACGGTAGTTACTGAAGTTGTTAATGTCCATGTTGGGTTTCTTCACAAGTGCCCTCACCCTAGCCTCCTTCCATGCTGGTGGAACCGTGTTAGTGGGGATTGAGGCATTAAGTACCTCCACCATAACAGGAAGGATGGTGTGGCTAACAGCCTTTAAGGAGCTCGGGGGGGCGGGGTCACTAGGAGAGCCCGATTTAACCTGCACCATTAAAGTGGCCAGTAGGTCCGAGTGTAGCAAATGGAACTCATCCAGCACAGGTGACAAATTGTCTGTTATATCCTGCTTGGAGGGCTCCAGGATGTCTGCTGAAGTATTTGGAAAGATGGTTGAGAAGGATGAGTAGATAAGATCCACTTTATTATAAAAAAAAGTCAGCTAGCTCATTACATCGGGCTTGTAGGTCATCACTATTTACAGGGGGCTGGGGGAGTTTAGTGAGGCTTTTTACAATCCGATAGATCTCCTTGGAGTTGGAGCTGGCTTCGGAGATCTTTTGTGTATAGTACCAGGCTTGTACTTTCTTTATTTCCATCTTGTAATCCCTGATGGATTTTCTATACAAAGTTTTATCTGGGTCAGTATAGCCCAGACGCCATTTCCTCTCTAGCCTTTTGCACTTGCGTTTAATATCCCTAAGCTCCTCAGAATACCAGGGGGCCGAGGTCCTAGATCTCTTTGCCCGGGTTGTCTTGACTGGGAGTATGATGTTCAGTGCTCTGGTTATCCAGTTGTTAAATTCATCGTTAGCTACCAGGGGATCTACGTTGATAGATGGTATTGTGGCTTGTCAGCCCACTTGTCTAATGCGAGTTTGGACCAGTTTCGTGCGTCCCGTAATCCTGGCATCAGAACAGGGGGTTTGTGAGTGTGCCAAGTTAAAGGGACTAACCAATGGTCCGTCCACGGGAGCGCAATGGGGTGCTCTGCCTCCAGATCGGGGCAGTTACTAAATACAGGATCCAGCAAATGCCCTTTCATATGTGTGGGAGATAGGACAGGCTGAGATAACTGTAATGCGGACAAATCGACGATTAGCTCTTGGACCGTATGGTCACCAATATCCTCAAAATGCATGTTTAGGTCGCCCAACAGTGTATAATTAGCAGAGGTGGAAGCAAGGTCTGCGACTACTGAGGGCAAAGAATATACGAACTGTCTAACCGAACCTGGGGGGTGGTAGATCAGTGCTCCAGAAAAATTAATATTTGGCGAAAGCTCCAGACTGAAGGACATACTTTCACAGTCCAAGAAGGGGATGGGGAGCAGCGGCAGGAATAGTTATCTTTGAATATTATTGCTAAACCACCGCCTTTCCCAGATGAGCGGTCTGTCCTTGCTATTTGATATCCCTGTGGCAATGCTTGTATTATATCGGGCTCTGAGGACGGGGTTAACCATGTCTCAGTGAGAAAGACTATATCTGGGTTAAGCTCGTCAAATAGCAAGGATAATTCTGTTTGGTGCTTAGGTAAGGACCTACAATTGAGAAGAAACATCCTAAAGGTATGCTGGGTCCTAGTAATGGGAGTGACTTTGAGATGGGAGTGACAATGGTGACAATGGGGGGGCAAATTCAAAGGGTGATAGAAATGGTTGCATACTGCCTTTGCAGGAGGTCTCAGGGTGAGCAGCTCGCTGGAGCTGTATCCCGTTAAATAACCTGGTAGAGGGGCAGGGGTTGTGGCCCCTGGTCCCGTCCGGTATACTTACCTCACTTTCAATGAAGGTTAGACAGTTCCAATTGCATACAAATCACAATTATACACAACGGCTGAAATGCGATTTGCGGCAACAAAAAAATACTGACCGCAGTACAGACTGCTGTAGTGAGAGAAAGGGCACTAGAACAGGGGAAACATTATTGTTGTGTAGCAGGGAGACCCCGCTCCTGGAAGATACAGCCCCTAAGAAGGAATGGTGGGTCGCTGACACATCAACTCTCCCCTCTCTTCACACAACCCAGAATGACTGGAACACCGACACGGAGCCGCTCTGGGGACGACAAAGGGAAGCGGATGAGGACGGCTCCTTTAAGGGGGCGTATTCAGAGCTGGAAGCCTCGCCCTGGGATGACGTTACTACCTGCCGGTTGGAGAAAAAGGAGGAAGCCCAGGTCTTGGCGTGTGACGACACCGAGGAAGTTTGTGAGGATTGCCGAAACCGAGTACGGAGGGAAGGAGAACGCGAAGCTGAGCAGAGAAGCAGAAAAACCGAAGAAGAGGAGATGCCTGGAGGCCAACGTCCCCGCGAGTCGCCCAGCAACACTCATGGAGGAGTGTGGCTCTCCCAGGTACAACAGAGGATGTCGAGCTGGGTAGGGAGGCGGGGCGGTTCCGATAACAGTTAGTGCCGGTATAACCCTCCCAAAGCACACTCACCGTGAGTCCCGGCTTATTCGGTTTCCCCCCTCCCTATTTGGCACCTCCCTCACTTTAGTGCACTCAAAATCATTTTTGTATATATTCACGAGAGCACCGGTGACCTTCTCACTCCCTGGGCCCCCTGGCATATAAATAAACATACGGCTGTCTGACTGTACCCTTCTGTATTTTGTCTCTCCCTAATACGGTCTGGAGGTAACTTCTGCTCAAGCAAGACCCGAAGCTCCTTCCACTCGATTGGACGATTAGCCCTCAGAAGTGGGCCCCGAACACCGAGGCCACAATGGATCCTGCTGCACCTACCCGGGAAAGACTGTCTTCCAAGAAAAAGAAGTCCTTTGTAAAAATAAAACCTTACCTACCTCGATCCAGTCTCCGGTCCCTTTCTCCAACCCCGCCACATGTTGTAACCCTGGTACCAACTTTAGAAGCTGTTACAAAAGTGAGCATTCCAAATGCGAGAGTACTGCATTCGCGATGGATACAATGGGCTAATTCTCTCACTGCAACAGATATACGTTACAGATACGATTCTACATTAAAAACACAAGCATTCCTGCAGTCTGAACAAGAATATCCTCTCCCGAATAAAATCTTGCCTCTAGAGAAATATGGTACATCATTTACACTGATGGATCTGATCAGCCTGCCACAGGAAATAAACAACAGTATAGCGCTGCATGTTCTATAGTGAAGGGTCATATGCGGGACGGCAAGTTCAATCTGAGCAATACAACTACGCAAACTCTAGGAGATTGTACAGCGCAGTTGGCAGAACTGAAAGCCCTGATATTGGCACTACAGTATACGGATCAGTAATTCCCCACATTGATAGTGTGCAATTGTTTTACTGTGTGCAATCTTACAATTAATATCTTTATTACTGGGGCCAGAATGGATTTAGATATTGCAAGGGTTGCACAATTAAACATAAATTGTTATGGGAACAAGTGGCAAAGCTGAAAGTATGCCAGCCACAGTCTCAAGTTATTCACACCTTGAATCACCAGAGTGTTGGCATACACGTTGAAGGGAATTTACTGGCTGATGAAGTCACCAAGGCAACAGTGCGAACTGCTGCCATTGCTGCAACCACTCGTTCTAGCATGAGGATAGACGGAGACATACTGATAGCTGTCAATGCCTCAAAGAATGGCTCTGCCGTTCCCAAGGGCTTTCCACTCAAATATTCCAATCAATTAGATGCGCAAACACACTGTATGCTCAAATTTCAGGAGTGGAGGATAGAGGTATACCAAACACTGATCACAGATTAGGTTTAATTCTAGCTGCAAACGAGGGTCTGGGCTCTGCACATGCAGGAGTCATTGCTACAGTTTTGTTACTGAAGTTATGATTCTGGTGGCCAAGTTTGTCTAAACAAACAAAGGGTTATGTCTTAAAGTGTGACATCTGTCAGCAGATGAAAGGTCCCACCACAGCATGGCCACCACAAACACCATTACTCATTTCAGACAGACCTCTCGTATTTGTCTTTTTGGATCACTGCGGCTCCTTAAACTCATACGGGACTTACAAGTATATCTTAGTGGCAGTGGATTATTGCTGGGTTTGGCCACAGCACTCGGCTGACGGTCAAACTGTTAAAAAGGATTTGCGAATCTTCATCGGGACAAATGCATTTGGCATGTTACATCCAACCATGGCCCTGCGTTGAGCTCCTGGGCTTACAAGGAAGCCACGGAAAGTATGGGCGTGGCCTTGCAGTACTCCTTCGCCTACCATCCCGAGGGAAATTTGGTGGTGGAATGGAATACCCGGGACCTAAAACAATCCTTAACAGCAAGGGTATTTGGTGCAGGCAGTAGTTTGGTCAATAACCTATATGGGGTCCAGAGGGCACTGAATAATATGCTAAGAAAATCATTGGCAGGATGTACCCCCTATGAGATCCTGTTTGGTACAAGAATGTGGGTACCTGACCTTGATTATGCCAGCACAGTGGCAGATATAAAACAATTTGAATTGAATGATCATTTTGCTGTTTTACAGGAACTCAATCAATTCTGGGCATTAAAAAGAAATGTCCAAGTAAAACGCACTGCCACTGGGGAAGTGAAACCAGTTCCGGCAAGACCTGTCTGGGTCCCAAAGGTTGGGGACCTGGTCAGAGAAAAGATCGTGGACAAGAGGGAGTTTGGGCCATCCTACAGAACACCTGCACCTGTTCTGGCAGTTCAAGGAACAAGAAGAGTATTTCTTCCGCCTCTTTCCAGCAAAAAAGAAAAAAGATTTGTCTCCATTGAGCTGATCAAACCACACTATGTGGCTCATCCTCAACAGCAGGCTGAGTAGATCCTAAGTAGCCATCGATCTTCTTTTGCTACTATACGAGAAGTTCAGATGGAAAGACTAATAACTTTTCAAGACTCCTCTGCGCAAGATGCCTGAGTAACTATAATGGAGTATGAATTACACCTGTTGAAACTGAACAACATCCAAATAAAACTGAAAAGCAAATTGTAATTCGGCCCCAAAATGAACTTTACATCAATGTACCTTCACAAGAAGCACCAACCAGTTCTACAAACACTGCTGAGTTCCCAAAGATAGTGTCTGGCTACTTCATCAACTTCGATGACTTTTCTTCAGATCTGAGTGTACCTGAGCAAACGCCGCACATCTCTAAAAAAGACAAACTTCAACAATTCTATCTCTGGTTGAAAAAGACTTATTTGTGTCCCCTTGGCTGCATCTTTGGCTTGCATTAGGGATCCTATTCCTGTTAACATTTGGATTGGTATAGTAACTGTCTTTTTCCTACTACTGAATGGGCATTACCTTTTACAATGCTCTGGAGTACAACCTGTGAACTTGGTCTTGAAACCACATACGCCATCACACTGTGAAGAAAGAGACTTGTCCCTAGTGAACATTTCAGCAGTTCCACTACTGGATGGTATAGTTTGGGACAGAGTTTCATATGACGTATTTGGTCCTACTGCACATTTGAAAATTCTACACGTGTTTAGAATTTCAATGAATGATTTCATTACCCCGAGTACACTCTCTGATGATTAGGACATTGAAACTGTATATACTATTTTCTCAGATTTAGAAAAATCTGCTGCATTTTCTTGCATTTTCTTACAGGATATTGTATGAAGATACACCTGACTGCAATAGTATGTTTTGTTACCAGTATTATGATCATCACGTTTTGCACAGAGCTAGTGTTCCACGCACTGTAAATACGTACCATCAATGGGAACATTGCTCAATACCACCTAAAGATATTTCTGCCACATTCGCACAGAAACGTGCATACTTTCCAGGGTTCAATACATCAGACCCACTGTCATAAGTTAGGACAGACAAATGAACTGCAAAGAAAATGGTGCTCACTAACACAGAGCTGATATATTCAGCACCTTTCATCTCCCAATTGTTTATACAAGGTTTCGACTATTGGAGGGAACCATAGACACAACATCAATCTGGGGATGAAAGACTTGCAGAGTCAGGGAACGGAGGCTTTATTTAGAGCTAGTCTCATACCATTATAAATAATATTCCTGAACAGAACAGTGCAACATACTACCTGCTACGGGTTTGCAAAAATTAAGGACCTAAAAACACCAGGCATCCCCTTGCCCACCCCTATGAAGGTTTATTGAATGACACACTGATGAGTGAGGAGATGCTGTGTACAATGATACAGAATGGTACATACACTTTTTCAGCTCCCAATTGGAGGGGATGGGTGGTGTGGCCTATCGACACAAATAGGTGTCAAGCAAGATTCAAGGGTACCACCAGAGGGTTTAGTATCCACCGGCCTGACTCACGCTATGTACACACAGATGACCCAAGGGTAGTGATTTCTTGTAGTGTTGGGAAGTTGTACCTAGAATGGCCAGAAATCCAAACAGTACAACAGGAGAAACAGCACTTGTCCCTTCTAACATACAACATGGATCTTAGGGATTACTTGTTAGGTCCCATGTAAGAAATGCTTCTTGTATGCAGTGGCGGTTTCTGGCTAAGGGCGTCGGGGCTCCGCCCTCTTTACTTTCACCCCGGTCAACCATGATCCATTCTCTTCGAGTTTGCTTTTAAAAAAACATTGTGCACACACTGCTTGCAGCTTGCCAGTCAGTGAAAGCTATTTCCTGAACGTGCTGGCGCTGCCTGTGGGCAAAGCTACAACCTAATGTATTTGCCGGTCGGAGGACCCCACAGCCCTGAGGGTTGTGAGGTCATCAGCTCGGCAAATACATTGCCTAAAAGACCAGTCTCCACCCCCTGAAGACGTGCGTGCAAAATTAGCCCCGGGCGTTTATTCTTAAGCCCTGTAACTCCGGAGCTGCACGTCAGTCAGGGAGTGGAGGGAGGGGCTGCCCTGTGACGAGTTTGGAAATGGTTTGTCAGGCGGGAAGCAGAGACATCGAGTCTGCGCAGTCATATGTACTTCTGAAGACCACTGCAGACTCGAGTTTTCTGCTTCCTGCGGCGCTGTTGTTGATGACAGGAGTGTGAGGTAATGCCATTATTGGAGCTCCGGGTGGTCCCTGTGTTGAGCACTGGCCGGCAACTAGATCGCCCAGGCTGTGTGTGCAAATAGAGTTTTGAGCCTCCCCACCCCCATTTTTCTTTTTCCTGCTGCCCTCGAGATAATTTGGGCCGCAAATCATAATTTCCTGCAGTTTAAAACTTAAGCGCCGGCAAATTACTGCAGTATTTATTTCACAGAGCCTGTCTGTTTCGTTTCTTTAGCACTCCCATGGGTCAAGGATGAGTGCCCTGTGCTCCTGTGCCTCTGACAATCATTTATTAAAAGTTCTGGAAAGTGTGATTTAAATAGACAAATAAATAACTGTTCAAAGGCACCCCACGCAGCCCATTTGAGAAGGAAATCACAGCATTTCGCAGGACTTAGTGCACAATGAAATGAACACGTGTGTTTCTGTTAGTTCTATCTGTCGCCCATGCAGACCCCAGAGGTAAGACTCCAAGGGGCAGATTTATGAAGGCCTTGCGCCGCCGGTGCGTCATTTTTAACATGGGAAAAAGTGACGCACCGGCGGCGCAAGGCCTTCATAAATCTGCCCCCAAATATATAAACAGTCATCATTTGTCTTTAAGATCCACTTCTTAATATGCAGTGCTTTAAATGGAAAAAGAGAAGTGCCAGTACTCACCAAATTGATTGGGGTGCTTGGGAGGGGTGTATCTGTGGGTCGTGGCTTCAAGGCAGCCTTGTACACTATCAGCAATTTCTTCTTCAATGTAAAGTGCCCCTGGCCAAGTTGTGCTCATAGCTGCAAGGTGTAATTGGTGTTTGTTGTAATTAAATACTGCGTGAACTTAGCCCGAGGGCATTAATGTGAGAAGCAGAAGTTTCGCAAAAGCAGACTTTTTTTTTATGGCACATGGAGATTTAAGTGATTTGCCCTGGATCACAGGATGTTGAGTCCACCCTGGGATTTCACCTGTGCCATAAAAACAAAGTATGCGTCCATGTAGAACTTGTGCTTCTCATGTAAAGCACTTTTATGCCCTCCTGCCAAGTTTGCGCTATATATAACTGCAAAAATAGACCAATGTACCCTGCATACACAAGCCGAACTTGGCCGAAGGGCGTTAGGCGCTCTGACAGACAATGGCGAGTGTATTCCAGCCTGCAACCTTTCCCTATAACTGAAAGCGCGACAGTTCCAATGTGGAGAGCTCTAGCTGTCAAGCCACACGTGTCTTCCTGTCCTGTCACGCTGTCAGGGTGTGAGCAGGGCCGGCCTGTAGCGTGGGCGCGCTGGGCACAGGCCCATGGCGCCAGTATTCCAAGGGACGCACAGAGCTGTGCGCATTAAGGCAATACCAGCAGCAGAACCCCTGTCATCTTGCAACCGCCTTGTTCATGTCCCTGCCTCTGTCTGACTTGCCAGATTAGAGTTCTTTTAATCCTTTATGATTAGACTTTTGGGCAATGTTTTAACACCTCATTGCCCCTTTCTTCGCTCTCCTTTCACCGTCTCACCCCTGCACCAACAGACCCATCATCGTGAGGCAGTTAAGCTATCTGTGATTTAGGTGAGCGGTGGAGGTCCCGAGGCGTTTGGATCCCCTGCTGCCTGATTTCAGTCTCTATCAGCAAGGGCGCCAAATTTCTCTCCGCCTAAGGCGCTATCTTAACAAATGCCGGCTCTGAGTGTATGTCTGCAGTCGCAACCTAGCGCCGGGATACACGTCATTAACCGCCATGCGCCCATAACCCAGAGACTGACCACAGCATGCCACTGGGAGTACCGGTACTCTCTTAACACAAGGAGAAGTCCCGGTACTCAATGGGAGAACACGGAGAAGTGCCGGTACTCCGTACCGGTGAGTACCGTCCCATTTAAAGCGCTGATAATATGGTTGTATGTACAGAGCACCCTTGGTGGAAATCCCAGCTGATAGAGGTTGCAGATTAGAGATGATTTGTAATGTCAATATTTGTCTAATTAGTTGATGTCTAAAGGTGCCTATTGGTTTCAGCTTTTTATTATTAACAAGTAGAATTTCCATACTGTTTTTTTTTTTTTTTTTACAATGGGCACATGCAGTGAAACGTTATTAAACCCATATGCCACAGGTGGGTCAGGAGAACCCATTTGTAACTTGTCAATTGGATTTTCCACAAGGGCTTTAACAAGAACTTTTTTCAAAAGCATTAACATAGATAGTTTTTTTCAGTATTTAGAAAAGGGACTGGGTTGTAATGGACCCTCTACAGTGGCATAGAATGTGCGACTATTCTGTTCCTGGTGCTAAAACTGCATTGATTGTCACTCCGATTTTCTAATAGAAATCCTCTGACAAATGAAGGCATGTTTATTTTTTTTTTTTCATCACTGGCTTCCAAATAGAAGTTCGCTCAAGACTGATTTGCCTTGTCCCTCGGAAGAGGAATGAGTTTTATGATTAGGACATTTAGGCTAAATTATAGCTATGGTTTATGTGGGCTGGCTGAACAAATAACATTGAAGTGGTGGCGCAGACACGTTATCTGCACGGGCGAAGCAGCTCTGCTTAATAAAAAAAAGTATCAATGAATGAATCCGATCCGCATCTATTTTTCGTTAGGCCATATTTTTGATTGCTGGTCCCTTCTTGCCGTTATATCGAATCCTGTCAACACAGAGAGAGCACAGTGGCAGCAAAGTGTAGTGTGTTCAGGAAATTAAAAGCGCCCCAAAGCCATCACTAAATTGCACACGTAAAACACATTTTGTGCTATTTTGCAAGAAATTAAAAGTGTTTGGTTGTTATTAATCCACATTAAATTCTTAGTAACTCAGATTCACACCCCCTAATAAAAAAGCAAATGTTTAAAATGTTATCACGCTGCTTAAGTTTTAAACATGGATGAAAAGTGAAACCCATAACGGCATAAAGTTGGTGCCTTCGCTGTGCATAAATTTGTTTTCAAAATCCAGGCACAGATCAAAAGTGACCTGCTTCTGAAAGCTCAGTTCCTTCTTTGCTTGTCCCAGAATGCTCTAGTGCAGGTCAGTTTGCCAGGGGCTGTTACTGCCAGTTCAATACACAGGTGAGACGTTCCATTACTTATTTCCCCATACACCTTTTCTCCTACAATTACAGTGGTCAGGCCCTTTGGCAGGTCATTATAGTCCTATTCAGTGGGAAACTCCAGCTCTCTCGCCCTGGTACCATTTAGTTGTCCTTATAACTGCTCAGAGCTATGGAACAGCGCGGCATTGCTAGGTAAATAGTTAGAAATGTCTCTTGGAGGAAACATTTCGCAACTTATTCATAATTTAGGCATTCTCCTGGAGTAAAACAACAGCTGGTGGTTTGTGCGCCTGTCACATCAAGGAAGCTGCATCGCATTATCAGCTCAATTGAACCCCCATGTTGTTCATTATGTGCCCACAACCAGGCTCTGAAAGTTTGTTTCCCTGACATGTGGTGTGAAGGTGTATAAAGTAATGAGCATGTTGTTTGCTTCCGGCAGTCACTGCACACTGCACGCACCACTGATCTCCTTCATGTGTGAAATTTCCGTAATCTCACTTTTGTTTTCTTACTGAGACGTAGAAGAGCAAAAAACAGTGATTCATTTGAAACACACATAGGTGTTGTTGCCCAAAATGGTACTAAGGAGGCTGCCACCCACTTTTAAGCCCTGGTGTGGCCCACATTCAAATGGATTTGTTTCAAGTCTCAATCAAATGTGACAGCCTCATGAACGCAGTTTCATCAGCAATAACCTCTTAGTCCACAACGGCATGTGGCCATCCATCAAGACATAAAATAAATCAGAAGAAAACCTGACACCTGCAAGGCTGTCTCTGCAGGACAAGAATCCGATGCAATATCAAACTATACATCAGGGTTATGTCAATGAGATTATGATAAAGATTTCTGATGCTACTTTTCTGTTTGATCCCTTGTTGGGTTATTGCCCGAGGAGCTAGGGGGTTTGATGCCAAATGCTGCTGTCTCAGCTGGAGATTTCTGTTTTAACAGCCTGTCGTCTGCTTTCTCTGCCGAACTGATCCAGGATAAAACTATGAAGGAAAATTGAATATGAATTGTATTAACGTGTTACGATTTCCTTCAACAGAGTGTGTAAGAAAGGACTAGGAGGTAACAACTGAGAACTGCACACAATTAGCAAGGTTTTTTTTTACATAGAGCAGGGTATTCCCACCTTAATCAGCTATATTCAAGAGCACTGGAATTATGTAACAGGGGAGGGCTAAATAATGCGGCTGGGTTGACTAAACTATCTGCCAAGAAAAGGCAAATTATGTGGCACATTGTCTGATGGTATTACTTCATACTATTGTCATTTTTTCAACATGTTAACACTGGGCAGAGGTTTGACCACATTAGTTCCAGATTACACATAAATAGAGCAATAATCAGCTGAAGGGTGACCAGTCAACCTTTGTGTGAATGGCTTTCAAGTGTGACGAGCTGTTTCGCTACGTTTTTAGTAGTGTGGAAGCGTTCCAAGTATATACTTTCGTGCACTAAATAATAACGAATAATAATATTTTGATGTTACTATAGATTCTGAGTTTTGCTTTGCATTACCTCGACATGTTGATTTACTAGTGAGTTTTGTTGTACAGTACTTACTATGATTGTGAATCTTATAAAAACATAATGGAGCCTGAAACAGTACATCCTGATACTGTGACGAGCTGCTCTGTGGTGGTGTGATGTGTCTTATGATGTTACAAGTTGCCTTGAGCTCTGATGTTGTGATGGGTTGCAGTGAGCAATGATGCGATGCAGTAGTGTGCCTTGAATTGTGATATTGTATTGAGCTGTGATGTGTTCATATGCTTTGTTGAGTGCTATGTTCTGTCTTGTTGTGCTACATGGTGTCTAGTGATTTTTTTGTATAGATTTGAGAATTGCCAAACATTTCTTCTTGCAACCTCGAAATTTCTAGCAGAAAACTATAACTAGTGTGAAGCTTAAGAAGCTGTAAAGCTGAGCTTTCGCATGTAAATCAGGACTTTGTGACTATGTTGTGTATAAGTGTATGTCTGATATGTAAACTCACTGATCACAGATGTCACTGCCTTATTGATGGCCCTGCATTTGCCACCAGCCAGACACAGGATCCAGTTTAAGACCTGCTGTTTTCGCACTAAGGTCTTGAATGGCATGGGTACTTGCTTTGTGGATAGGAAAGTCAAGAAACACATCCCTAATCAGATTGGTAAAGAAAAGTAAAGGAGGCTGTAACTTCTCGGTACAAGTTTCTGTCCTATGGAACTCTCTCCCAGATCACTTATACAACATAGGTAATTGTATTCGGTTTAGGAAACCCTTAAAAACAATGCTCTTCAAACAAATATTTCACTGTTTACCATATTCTTTAGCTCCAAAATGCTATACTTGGATCCCCCTTTTTTCAACAATTTGCAGTAAATATGTGGTGTAAAATCCACCATTTTAATCCATTTTTTTCAAAATTTTCTTGCGGGGGGAGAACCCCCCCGCACCCTCCTTTTGGGGTTCGGGCTCGCTCGCTTCGCTCGCTCGCTTGTTACATTAGTGTACAGCATTTATAGCCCCCCCACTTTCAAAATCCACCAGCCGCCACTGCTTGTATGCCATCTGCAATGAACAGTGGAAAGTCTTCCAACAGGATGCTGCTGAGAGATTACATGAAAATGATAGGATTAACCTAAAAAATGTCCTGGCTGTGGTCAACAATGGTATGACCACACTTTCTTAACATATTTATTCACTGGACAACATTGTGTCTTCGGCATATGACATAATGGAACAAGATTTGTCTATTCTACAACATGGGAAATCTCACTTGCTCTCCATTATGCTTTTAAGTTGGATGCTGCAATAATTGCGTTCAGGCCACGTGCTATGGAAATACATTAACAGCACAAGTTTGTTCTCGGTTTACAATCTGAGTGACAGACAGTTGACTATGGCACGCAGAGATACAAAGTACACCATGCTGCTCATTGAGAAATTAGAGAAGTTACCTTTCACTGTAGCAGAGTCACCATCTACAGAATAGTTAATTCATGACTATATCACCCTGCTAATCATGATGTTTCAGTTCCAATACTTCCTTAGATACATCCAAGCAGGCAGGTGTGAAGCGTTGGGTAAAGGGTTCATACAGGAAACATGGGAGTTACCGTATAGATCGAGGTGCAGGAATAAGGACTCTGACGTTTTCTTAAGTGGTACTGACTGCAGGAAGGCTTTAAGTGGGTCTTTAGTTTTTAGATTTGTTTTAATTTATTGGTGGGTGGTAATATTGAGTGGAGGCACGATCTTCGCGGCATTTGTCGACCTTAAGCCTTTGATTTAGTGCCACGTGAAAAAACTGTGGAGTGTGTTTGTAGGTCAGGGTATGCCATTGGATGCACTGGCCTTTTTAATCAAACTCCACAAAGTCAACTGCGCCCAAGTTCATTGGGGACAGCATGGGAATGTTACAAACAGGTTTCCTATCTCTCGGGGGGTGCGCCAAGGATGCGTATTAGCACCAACCCTCTTTTGTCTGTACATCAACAGGGTTATTCAGTATTTTGAGAACCATCCCACTGACGCCCCCAAGTTGGATGGTAAACTAATCCCTCTGCTAATGTTTGCAGATAATACCTTGTTAATTTCAAAAACCCAGCAAGGCCTTCAGAAAGCCATAGAGCGTTTTGAGGTATTCTGCAAGGATCATGGGGCCTCATTTACGAAAAGTGAGGCATCGCTGCGTGAAAACAGCGTTGCGTTACTTTTCACTGTGCCCTCCTTGCGACATTAATGATGCGTCATATTTACAGTAAGACGCATCATGGTGCAAGGAGTTACAGATACGTCAGTATTTCTGATGTATCTGTATGGCGCAAAAGTGACGCATTGCTGGAGTTTGTCACAAAAGTGAGGCAACTCCAGCAATGCATCCTTTCACATGGGGCAAGCCCCATGTGAAATGGCCTGCGTCAGTCTTTCACCTGCTGTGAGGCAGGCGTAAGAAACTGACGCATTTGTGTCCTAGAAGTGACGCAGTGAAATCTTATAGATTTCACAGCGTCACTTCTACGACCCTTTCTTGCGCCGGAACGCCCCCCTGCATACATTATACCTGGCGCAGGTATAATGTGGCGCAGGGGCTTACAAAGTGACGCATCTATCTAGATGCATCACTTTGTAAATAGGGTGCAACAAGGCACATTTTTTACGCTGCTGGTGCGTCACAAAAAGTGACGCCAGGCGATGTAAAAGTGACGCACGGCCTCATAAATGAAGCCCATGGTCTTTCCATCAATATGAGTAAAACCAAGTTCATGGTGCTTCATAAGCACAAGCTTGTAAGAGGGAGGGTGGTGATGAATGGTGCTTTGTTAGAGCAGACTCAAGTCGTCTCATACCTTGGTATTACTCTGGGCTTAAAATTGGATTGGAAACCCCACATTAACCAGCTGGTTACTAAACATGCCCAACTCACAGGAGCGCTAATAAAGGAGCTTCACTCCTCAGCATCCCAACCTATTACCCCAGCGCTGAAAATGTATGATTCCAAGATTAGCACGTATGTTCTTTATGGGGCAGAGTTGTGGGGGTTTAGGAATCTATCATCACTAACGAGTGCCCAAATAAGTTCTTGAGGGGTATAACTGATCTTCCATCTTCGACGCCATTATTGCCCCTTTATTACGATTTGGGATGCCATCACTTCAAGGATATAGCTCGTTACAGACCAGTTGCTTACTGGAGGAGACTGTGGGTAACTCCAGAGCTCTCCCAGTATGCTCGGGCATTCCTC
Source organism: Lissotriton helveticus (assembly GCF_964261635.1). NCBI lineage: Eukaryota > Metazoa > Chordata > Amphibia > Caudata > Salamandridae > Lissotriton > Lissotriton helveticus. The sequence goes on along the minus strand of NC_136073.1, from coordinate 597,508,752 downwards.
AAAGTTAGAGATGCTGATAGTACCCACAAAATCCCCTGGATGAGTGAGGCTAGGGCAGCTTATACTGCCATGGGATTGAGTTCTTTGTGGGAGAAACCTACTGCTAATTCTTTCCCACCGAGAAAGGTACTCAAAGAGTTGTATTGGACAATGGTTAATACGAGAAGGTTTAGCAAGTGTATAGGCCCTTCTCTTTCAAGAGACTTCATGGAGTTTAAACATGAAGTTGCCTATGAAGGATAGTGGGATTTTATTATGCTCCCAGGAGACAGGAAACGATACCACCAGTTTAGGGTGGGAACGCTTCCTATAAATTACTTTGTTGCAAAAATGGCATGATGACAATAACCCAAGCTGTCCGTTCTGTCCGAACCAGCGGGAAAGTATCGCACACATTCTGTTTATTTGCCCAGAGTACAAGTTTCCCAGGCACACGTGGATAAAGCCTATCTGTCTTCAGATGGGCATTACCACTGGTTCCGAGGCCCTCAGGATACTAAAAACTGATTGTTCTGAACCTGTGGCCTTTGCTGTCGCCAAATTTTTACATTGGATGTGGGTTATTCGTGCACGTAAATTAAGCCCACATTAAGATTGGATTTTAACAAAACATCAATAACTGTAATAGTTACATTACAACCTATTCTGTGATGCAAAATGTAATCTGATCTTGGATTCCTTTTAACGTTTTTAATAGTAATGTTATTATGGATATTTTTAAGTTAAATTATTTTGTAATGGACGGAATGACTTGCAATCAAATCTCCTAGTTTTACAATGTATTGATATGAAATGATGGAATGTTCATGCCCTTTTAATAAATTTGTCTTTTATGATGTACATGTCGAAATAAAGACTTTAAGAATGAATGGGTCTTTAGTGTGCAAAGAAGAGTCGCTTAGTGGAACGTGTAATGCGTCAAAGGTGATCTTATCTTGCTACTTGAAGGGCTCCCCAGCTGCCGTGATTCATCCGTTTTTTTAATTGCTTTCGAATGGAAGTTATTTAATGCTGAATGATCAAGGCTGTTGTGGAATGGTACCAGACATGGCATATATAGTCACAGTAAACTTCAGGGTTGTTTGCGACAAGCAAGTATTGATTCCCCCGGCTCACACAGTTAGGAAGGCACCACTGTGGCCTTCATTAAAATGTTTCCAATATAAGCTTTGATTCACTGAGCAGACTGAAAGCCATGTTGTTTCAACAAAATGTGTCCCTAACTTCAGCCTGAGAGATTTTTGATTTCCAGTTTGCATGGTCTTCAGCAGAGATGGTTCATCATATCTTTACCATGTCTGATTCAAGTGGGATTGTACACTTATTTAAGCGACTTGGATCAGGTTTCTTAACAACCTTTCAGACCATCTTCTGAGTAATTCCAGCATTCATACACTGCGTACTGGAAGGTGTTTTTGGAAGGCTTCCTTAAGTCCTGCTTTCAGTAGCGGGCATCTTAATTTTGATACTCTTGCTTCGCAATGGAAATCGCAATCCCTTACGAAATGGAGAGAACATGCTAGAACGGCGTTGTTGTGATCCGCATGTTGTTCTACCTGACTACGCCCCGGCTTCGAGAACTGAGTGAGCATTGGTTCCTGTCTTTCAGGCAAGTCTGGCTAGAATGTGTCCTGCCTGAGTTGCATTGCCTCTTCTGTGGATTCAGCTGTGTGTTGGACCAGTGTCTGACACTTCCATCAGTTGCGCCACAGGACATAGATGCGCCACTGGCGCCTTTGGAGGCTCACACATACAGTTGGCTCCACCGTATTCCCATGTTGATGTTAGCTTTTCTAGAGCCTCCAAGGAATGCTCCACTCCTGTTGAAAAGGATATTGGCTCTGCTCCAGGGGGTCAGGCATCGGTATAAGGCGTGCGGCCATCTAATTCTTCTCTGGCAGCTGCCGTGGGAACCCGAGATGAACATCTTAACTAACTCAACATAATACTGAAAGTTCCTGAGGGTCTGCCATCTGCTGATACGATGTTCAGCGATGTTGAGTCTTCAGCGCAGGATTCTTAAAACAATCTGGCCTCTCCTGTGCAGGGAACCGTTTGGCAACTTTTGAAACACTTACTAAAGTTGAAGGTTGAAACTGACTTGTTTTATTTTTCTTCTCGGACCTAACTGAGCTTCATGGCTTTCAAGATGCTCAGTGCAATAATCACAATATATACATGCTTAGAGGACCTTTTGAATGCTTTTGAATGCTTTTTTAGGGAAAAATGACAAGCTTTTAAAGTGCTTTTTAGTATGTTTAAATGTAAATGATTTTATGCCTTTTTATAGCGTTAGCTTTATCATTACCCAGCAGACATTGTTGACCTTTTGATGAGGAGTGGGTGTCATCTCTTTTAGGATAGTCCCATCATGTATAACCCATTTTACATACATTATCCCATCCACATGACTATAACGATTCTATACAGGTTACCTTTTACCTAATAGCTTGCTCCTGTCTCTTCGACACCAGGCTCTTAGTTTTCTATCTGAATCCCTGTACCTGACGTACATAAACATGTCTCCATCCATGGTTGTTTTAAAAACATATTGATTCTAGAAAAACCCTGGAGGGACCACTTTAGTATAAAAGGCATTTACTCCCCCCTACAAAATAGAGGAGAATTCCTTCCAAGCTCAGACGGGACTTCTGCTTGCAGAATCTCCAACAAGCAGCAGTCTGACATCCCTTGCGGGTTGTCAACCTCAACACAGAGATGGCGTCCTTCGTTCTTAACCATCAGGTGAGAGGCTGGTTCATCCCTGGGGGTTTCTTGGCTACAGATACACATAGCTACACGCATATACACCTACACATCCAGGTTAGGCTAGGTACATTTAGGCAAATTACTTAGGGCACACATTTTAGGAATATGCAAGTGCTACTGTTTTCATCTTAACTGCTTCTGTTCATCTTATTAGCACTATGTTAGAAATGTATCTACTATTTACGATATTGGCACTAGCAATCTCTTTTGTATGCTTCTGTCTCCTGATTGTTGCAGCACATATGGTTTACACAAGGTTGTCGCTGGACCAATAAATTCCTATTGAAACGTCCTAATTGCCATCCTGGGTACTGTACTGTTTTCCTCGATCCCTGAGGAATCAGGGTTGTTATGTTCAGTGGTTGCCAGAGACTACCCATATAACTGTAAAATACAAGGGGGTGGTAGTGGCACTGTAGAGCTAGCTGGTCTAACAGCTGATATATCCTGTGGAAGTGTATGGAAGCGGTTGGGACACCAAGTCCTCAGTTTAGGTCATCCAAAACAGGCAGGTCCTGGGGGATTCTTAGGAACTACATGACAGCACATTACCCCTCCCCTTCATAAAAAATTAAGGGCTGTGGGGGATGGGGTCCCTGTAACCCAAGGTCACTCAGGAAGGTGTGACACGCCTCTCTCCCCTTATTTAAAAAGTAAGGCCCCAGGGGATGGTGTCCCCTAGTGCAGTACAGGCTCTGAATGAGGGTAGTGTACCCCACCTCCCCAATAATGAAAAAAAGTGTGTCTTAGGTGAGCACCAGAACAACAAAATGAATGATAAATGAGCGACAGGAGGCGCTCCTTTATTAGGCACAGCTCTGTCTTGGAGCAGGCCATAATGCCCTTTGAGGACTTTTTTGTTTATAATTTCCTAACCTTGGTGGTCCCCAAATACATTTGTGGGGGGATGCAGGAAGTGAAGCAGTCCCCAGCGAAATTAAAAGAAAAACAGTAAGTCTCCTGGGTCATTAAAATCATGACCCCAGGAGTGCCTACCATGAATATTTTTAAAGCACTCGCTTGACCTCCATACTTTTCAATTGGGATGCAAGGCCCTCTTGTGGTTGGTTTTATTGCCTTTCATGGGCTAAATATGTTAAAAGAATGACTCATGTTGATTTACTTTAAAAGAGAAAAAAATACGCACAAAACGCAATCATAAAAACTATTTTAAAAGAAAGGCTCGTAGTTTGTTAAAACTGAATTCAATATTTTTAGAATAATCACTAGTACTAAACATTGCATTGTGTGAATTACTAAAATATATACAAGATTAAACATATTTGTGCTTTATGGAGAAAGATAAAAAAGGATTACTTTTTATATTTTGGGTTGTGGCTAAGAAGGTCTTCAGAATGATTTGAAAGAGGGGTTTAAGAGAATGTGTTGGGAGGGCTTAATTGGCCATATAGTGCAATCTCACTGATAAAGTCCAGTCTTTTTGGCTCACAAATCAAGTGGTAAAGTGAGAAAGCATGTGGGCTTTAGGGTTTGAAACTCCAAATAGGTACACTGACATTCTCTTACTAACTTAATTAAAACTTTTACCAGGTTTGGGAGGGCAAATACATTTTCCACATTAGGCTTGTCGAATGCATTTCATAAGTAACCCTTCACTCGCAATTGAGACATATCCCTCCTTTTGTAGCACTGAAAGGATTATTTTTAAGAATGCCATTGGGCTGATATCAGCATCTGTACTATTCCAGCGAGCAATGCACAGGTTGGTACATGGGGTCGCGTGAGCTGCATTTTTCCAGAATTATATCTTGATGCATAAGATTGATAAGGAGGACGACAACTAGGCTCCAAGGCAATATTTGACACTTTTGAAGCATGTTGGATTGATGGTGGGTGTTATAAACTGCAAGGTTGTTGTAGTGAAAGTGGAATATTTGGGTAGTTCAAAAAGTTGGTGGAGGCAATTAAGAGTGCACCTTGTGCTGTTAACAAAGAGCAGCTGCAATCATTTTCAGAGATGTCAGGTTTGTGGATTTTTCTGAGTGGATCCAAGCACTAAGATCATTGTTAAAGGAGAGTGTTTGTTATGAGTGGAACAAGAGGTGTGATATTTCTTTTCAAGAAATAAAGAATTGTATTATGAATGCTATTGTACTAAAGCCCTATGACCCCCAAGATAAGCTGTGATGGCCAGTGATGCTAGTACACACAATTTTGTGCAGTCATCATGTAGGAGAAAGAGTGATTGAGGGTGTTCTTGCATTTGCATCTACGGTGTGAAGAGTGCTTATAATATCGAAGAAGAAACTCTTCCTTGATGGGGTAGTAGACAGTTATTTAGGTCATATGTTTTGAATATTGTTTTGCGGTATGTATGGATCACAAACCACTGGTACAAATGTTATCCACAAAGGGATTGTATACAGTAATATTTCACATTCCCACATATTTATATTACAAACAAGAATTTACACTTGAGAAGATGCATGTTTCTTGGGCATAAAATATTAATGCTCATTCTCTAGACTGCTGGTGGATTGAGAAGATAATGAAGTCAAGAAGTCATGTTTGATACCGAGTGCTGAGTTTTCCTTGCAGGAGTCAAAACGTGGGAATTGTTGAAACATGGAATCAATGACATTTTTATGAAGTGTATCATTTAGTGGGTGGCTCAAAATGAAGGAGAAGGGCAGCAATTTGAAGAATTACAACTGGAAGAATTACAAGTCAGAGATGTGGGACAGTGATGGTGTATTCCGTAAAATGAACACATTAAAAGTTCTTTTGTCTCTCAGGAGTAAGCTGTTGAATTTGTTGTCTCAAGGGTCACAGTGGGTTGTCAGCAAGGACAAAAAAGGCAAGATCTGTTGTTTTTTGGTGGTCTAGGATGAGGCAGGTGATAGAGGGGTTAACCAGAAATTGCCTAGTGTGTACTATAAATAAACATTCTGATGTGATATGGGAAGTGGTATACTCCCAACAAGTGTGAAAGAAGTGTGGCAGAAGTTGTGTGTGGATATTTGTGGTCCATATTGTGTAAATGGGTATGCATAAAATATGATTAGGTTGCTGTTGATTATCTTTCCAAATTGCCAGAAGTGAAAATGGTGAAGGAAGTGAAGACCGAAGCAGTGGTAAATGTATCAAATTTGGTGTTTGTGAGGTAATATTCCCTGGAAACAACTGTTACCCATGATGGCCCCCAATTTCTATCAGATATGATGGAAGGTTTTCTAAAGAACCATGACATCACACATCACTTCTAGCTGTGTATTTCCCCAGGGAGAATGGAAAATTGAACGTTTCATTCGAGCATTGGGAGAATGTCGGCAGTCATCTACTCAGAGTGGATTGTATTAGTGTTGGACCTGGCCCTCTCTGCAGAGCTATCCCCAAACATTTTGCCTTCACTCTTACTATTTGTGATGAATTCGTTGTTGTTGGCCTTAGGACTCTGTGCACTTTACCACTGCTAACCAGTGCTAAAGCGCTCATGCTCTCTCCTTAAATTATGGCAGATTTGGCTTTTACCCAATTGACATATTTAATTTACTTGTAAGTCCCGGGTAATGTGGCACTACATGTACCCAGGGCCTGTATGTAAATTAGATTGCTACTAGTAGGCCTGTAGCACTGATTGTACCACCCACTTAAGTATCCCTTTAAACATGCCTCCGACCTGCCGTTGCAGGATGTGTGTGCAGTTTTAAACTGCCATTTCAACCTGGCAAACAGAACCTGTGTCAGAGCCAAACCTTCCATTCTAGTACATAGAAGTTACTCCTACAGTAGGGCCTAGACAAGAGGCTGTCAATCTGTGGGGCGTGATCCCCAGGGGGGTCGTGGAGTCATGGGAAGGGGGGCACTCATTCCTCAGCCTCACTTCTGCCTGAAATCCAAAACGTTTGCTCTTCGTTTTGCAAAAAGACAACGATGTCCAGGCGGTTAATTCCGATAGTTAAAATGCTTCAGCTGGAGCGTCATTCAGGGACTCTCCTTTGCTGTGAAACCAAAGCTGGCAGACAGCTAAACAGGTGCTACTTGACTGAAAGAAATGCAAATGTGCACAATGACTTAATCTGCAAATGTGAAGGGAATCTGTATATGTAAAGAGAGCTTGGGAGCCAGTACTGGCTTTATTTGATTGAATCACTTTAAGTGTTGTGTTGACAAAGATGTATTCTTTTTGAGCTGTGAAGTGTGTGCTTTTAATTGTTATTGTATTTACATAGCGCATTCTATTCCAGATGAGGTGTTGAAGGGACAGTTATGAAAAAAGATAGCCTCACGTACAGTCTGGGTATTCCTTAAATCTATATTTTGGAAGCACGATTTTATCGTAAAAGGTTTAGCGCATTTTGTAGAAGTCTATCTTATACTGTGTGTAATGAAAGTATAAAATAATTACTTGTATATTCACAGTGCTTTCTGTCACAGGCTGCGGCCTCATAGTACTAAAAATACACAAGTCACTATTCTACACTGCACCAACCAAGATTTAATCCTGTGGCTCTCTGGTTACACAGAGACCTGTGCAGCGCATTAACTCATAGAGGTTTCATAATTGTACTACGGTGCATTTCCCACTGAGTAACAACTTTTTATATGTATTTATTTTTTATTTAAGCTGATCGTTATTTTATATGTAGCTACCTGATGGTGAAAGACTTAAAAAAGTTAAACATATTTTTCTTTTAGACACACTTTGAACCCCACCCCATTTTCAGACTCTAAAGGCCCTCCAGCTCCCCACCTCAAACATGACTGTAATCAACAACAGCAGCAAATTAATATAACCAGAAATTCGTTTTTGCTAAAATAAAAGCATCGGTTTTCATAATGTTAAAAATAAAAACTTTTAAGGAAAGAAGTATGAAAGAAGATTAAAGAAACACTTCCTCCCTTGAAATTAAAGAAAGCCTCCTACCTGGACCATAAACGTCATCATTATTAATTATACATGGTATGCTTTATTTCTGATGAATGATCAGCAACCTCTAGTTCCATGCAGCTGTAAAAGCTAAGCCGTCAGCATTCAATGAAATATAGTACGGCTCTCCTCAGATGCCTTGCACTAAAGGTGCAGCCCATGCATTACAACCATTATACCCAGGACCACTGGAACTATGCAACTGTGTGGCCGCAGCTATTTTGGCATGACTATAGAGTTGACGCATTTGCCACATAAGGCATCATCTGCTGCATAATCTGCGAATTTTAACCAAAATGCATTATTTATACGGCTTAAACATTACTAAAAAGCAGCGACACATGTTGCAGCGTAGTACAATGCCTTTGCAAACCTAAACTGGTCACCTTTTTGTTGCTTATTGCTATATTTGTGTGTTAAACTGGTACTAATGAGGTGCAACCACAGATTGAACGTTTTTCTGAAGAAAAACAGGCACACCCATTACATTAATTCAGAAAAGTGTTATACAAATACATTTTGTCAAATAATGTTTTGTTTGTGAAATATAAAGTACCATTGTGCATTTTTTGGTAATTCATTTTTATACTTTTTGTTTGAACTCTGCTATAAGCCTCTGACACCGAACTACAGTCACAGCCACCCACAAACCTTTGGTTTGCTAAACCCTGTTGATGATGAGGAGTACCAGGTTCTAGAAAGTTTTATCAGGAGGGTGTCCTAATGCCTAAAAACCTTGGACAGGGGAGTTTAAGACCTCTGCCCTAGACAGCCCCAAGGGTAGGGTGCAGTATATATCAAAGGTTGGGCATGTTCTTTTAAGTTTTACGTGTCCTGGTAGTGAAAAACTCTCAAATTATTTGCTCACTACTGCACGGCCTAGTTTTCCCATAGAACAACATTGGAGTTGCCCTATTATATTTTATAAGAGTAATTTGTAAATGGGAAGAGATACCCAGTTCATGTTTGGTGTCTCTGGAACCACAATTTAAAATCCTAAACTATGGTGAAGTTGAATTTTAAATTGCAATTCAGAAAATGACACTTTTAGAAAGGTAGTATTTTCTTGTCATAGCCATTTGTTGCGTGCAGCTGGTCTCTGGTAACATGACTGGGTGCATTTCTCAGTTGAGCTTTGTGTATTCCTCCTAGACAACCACACACAAATGGAGCTTAGGTATGACTGGATTTACCATCACTGGCAGGATGGAAGGGAGAAGCTGTGCTCAGTCTCACTTACACTTAGATAGGTTGTGTCCTGCCTCCGCACAAAGGGCTGCATAACTTCCTGTAGTTAATCTGAAGCCAGGGCCAGGAAGGCAGATCACCTGTGAACTTCAAAGGTATGCCTCTACATGCTTCTCCCGACTTCAAAGGCTCAACTATGTATAATGGAAGAACCTCAACCACCACCACTTGAGTACCTTTATGGATATGTGGATGCTCTGTGGGGGGTGGCGTGGCACTCTGTAGGGTAGTCTAAAGTATAATACGTTCAACTCTTAGGTGCTGACAGGTCTGCTCCCTCTGACCGTTGGGGAGTTGCAAATATACAAATTGGATACTGTCAAGTTTGACAGGTTGTCCAGTCGCACTCTTCTGGGGGAATCAGTTCCTTCAATTTCAATTTAATTTGGTCAAAAGATATTCTAAAGGTATACCAAAGGAGTCCATTTGTTGCTTTGGTTTTATTCTTATAAATCAGTTATTCAATTTCTTTTCAAAATAAAGCTGTTACATCACAGCCATGTGAAAATTCATCAACATTCCGTTTGACGATAATATTATCCACAAGTTCATCCAAATACCCAATGCATTTCGTGCTATCTGCACTTCGTCAGGGGAAATACATTTCTGTGGGGTGAAATCAGAACAAGGAGTAATCAATGATAAGGAAGCAGGTCACAGACTGTGTAGAAATTTGAAACATCATTCTCAGGGGGTAACTACAAACCGTATAAGGGTGGGTTTAAACGTGGGTCCAAATATGAAAAAATATGGGCGAAAAAAGTGAAATGAATAAATAAAATACAAGTGCAAACGAATGTCGAAATGTGTAGCCCAAGTGAATAATACATTGCGGGGCAATCCTGTTGTTAAAGGGCTTGTGTCCCGAGCGTTCGTTACAAGGTGCAAAGAGCATGCAGATTTTTCGAATGCCGTGTGTTTAATCCGGTACCGTGAGGATTATGTGTGAGACCAAGACTGTGAAGTGAATCATATCAATCCTTTGAGTAAACGAAAGCATGCAATGCGCATTCTGCTTAAATAAATTATCGCCGTATGGCACTCACCTATCGGGTGGTAAGGACGCGTAGTTAGTAACCGCTGCTCTGGACCGCAGTCGGGTTAGTGTGTGTTCGCGCATGCGCATAGCGCGCGTAATGAAAGGTTATCTGCGAGACCCGGATAACTTCATGTGAAACTTAGCAGATCGTAATAAGTTAAAGAATGTTTTGCGACGTGTTAAGTATGATGTAAACGGCTTCTTCAAAAGGGTGATATCCAAGAAAAACAATGCATGTCATATAGGTGCAAAAGTGCTCTATGTACAGTTGCGCTCGCGGCCATATTGGAACAGTCAATAGTATGTCAATAATTCATTAAGTAAGGCTAGCGACCAACTTAAAAACAGGTCAACAAATCACATAATGATGGAAACTGAAAGTAACAACTACGTATTCTATATGGTAATTAATTCTGGAATTTGAACAGGAAAAAAATTAAAATAGGATGCAACCCATAGGAATGATGGTATCAAAAAGTGCGGTGGAGTTTATAGCCAATATGTCTCTTCAGGATTATAAAAAACAACTATATTCAAGACGTTCATTAAACCCCGTGGGGTTGCAGGAATTCAGTTTTTTAATCCAAAATATCTCCCTTTGGAGCAGTCTTTTTTTGTTGTCACAGCCTTGCCTCACAGGAACACACTCCAAAACCATAAAACGTATCTGGCTGATGTTGTGATTGTTAGTAATGTAGTGGGCAGCTACAGGAGCTTTTATAGATCTGTTTCTTATAGTGCTTTTATGCTCTGTCATTCGAATTTTGATTTTTCTCTCCGTCTTGCCCACATAGGGAAGCCCGCAGGGACATTTTAGTAAGTAAACCAAATTCCTTGAGTCGCATGTGGCATTGGTAAACAAGTTTATAAGTTTCCCTGTGGTTGGATGGTTAATGCTGTTGCCACGGATGATGTTGTTGCAATGCCCACAGTTTGCACATGGGATTGTTCCAGAATATTTCTCATTTTTGTTGCGTACATCCTTTTCTATTAAATCCTTAAGATTTTTAGGTCTTTGATAGGCGAACAATGGTTTACTGAAGATTCCTTTGAAATCTGGTTCCTTCTCAACCATCTCCCAATTTTTCAAGATGGTTTTCTTTATCTGGTGGCTAAGGTTGGAAAATTTAGATACAAACACTGGTCTGTTTTGGTTCGTTTCCTTTGTATTTGTTTTGAGTAGATCCTCTCTTGGGATGGCTTGCGTTCTAGCTTTGGCTTCTTCTAGAATGTTATCTGGGTATTTTCTTTCTCGAAATTTTGCGATCATTGAGTCTGCATGTTTTTTCAAAAGTTTGGTCGTTTGATGATATTCTTTTCATTCTTAGAAGCTGAGAGTATGGTAAATGACGTTTCAAAGACATAGGGTGGCAACTGTCAAAAATCAACATGTTATTCCTGTCAGTTTTTTTAGAATAAACATCGGTGTAGAAACGGTTATCTTGTAAGGAAACAAGTACATCCAGGTATGGAATGGATCCTGTGCTGATGGAATGAGTAAATTGAATGTGATCATCGATGTCATTGATCTCTTTGATAAATTCTCCAATGTCAGTTGAAGGGCCTTTCCATATAAGAAAAATGTCATCAATATATCTCCAAAACTTATGGATTTTGTGTTGCCATCTGGGATTTTCAAGAATGTTATTGAGTTCCAATCTGTGCATGAAGAGATTTGCGTAGCTGGGGGCTGCACAATTCCCCATTGAAGTTCCGGCCAGCTGTTGGAAATGTTGATCGTTCCAGGAGAAATAACTGTGATACAGCGTGAAGTGAAGTAATTCCAACAGGAATATTTTGAGTTCTTGCTTAATGTTATGGTTGAGTAAGAATGACTCTATGGCTTCAATGCCTCTGTTGTGGGGGATGGAGGTATAAAGTGAGCATACATCAATAGTGCATAATGTTACTTCCATGGTTTCGTCTAGTTCAGTTTCTTTAAGTTTGGTGAGAAAGTCGGTGGTATCACGAAGGTAAGTCGACATTTTTTTAACAAGTGGTTGTAAATGTCGATCTAGGTATTTCCCTATCGGTTCGTGGATTGAGCCCCTTGTCGACACGATGGGTCTAAAGGGAGGTTTCATCAAATCTTTATGTATCTTCGGTAACATGTGGATACTTGGACATTTTGGGTAATCTTGTATCAAAAATCGTTTGTCTTTTTCGGTGATGGTTCCCATCTCAACAGCTTGGTTGATGATGATTGTCAAAGTTTCTTTGAATGTATTCGTGGGATCATTGGGCAGTGTCATATACAGTTTTTCATCAAGCACATGGTTGTTTACGCTCTCTGTGTAATACTCCATGTCCATTATGACGATTGCTCCTCCTTTATCTGCTTTGCAACATTTGATCTTTCGATTCTCAGAAATTTGGTTGATTGCTCGGATTTCATGAACAGACAAGTTCGAACGTTTAGTGATTGGTTTCTTAAACAACTCCTTAATTTCATTCATCATGATTGTTTCATAGGAATCCAAGATTTTGTGGCTTACTGGGGCCAAAAATGTGCTTTTACTTTTTAATCCCAACAGTGCGTCTTCAGTTTGTGTAGAAGTTGAGGGTTCAATCACCACGTTTGTGAAAAAATGTCTCAAACGAAGAGTCCTCATGAACTTGAAGAAACTCACTTCCATTTCCAATTCGTTGGGTTTGTAAGTTGGTACAAATGTGAGGCCACGTTGTAAAACAAAGAGTTGATTCTTGGATAACCTTTCTTTGGAGATGTTGATAACTAAGTTGTTTTGCTGCGTGTCGATTGGGCTATTGAAGAGCTTAGCTCTCTTTGTGTTCTTGCTCCTCCTGGTTCGACTTGTTGGCTTTGGCCTCTCCCTAAAAAAGGCCTCTCTGATGTTGTGGGTGCAGAAGTATTGGTGGTGTTGACCCTGTTGTCTGTTTGTTTTCCTCGTCTATCCGTTCTCTGCGTATCTTTTTGCATGGAGTCAAAGGATGATGAACTGCCTTCCGTCCTAGCAGAGAGATCTTTTATGTCAAGGCGACCAGCACATCTAGTACAACTGATATCTAGAGTCAGCAAGCAAAAGAAGCAAAGGTTGTTCGTCTAAAAGACAGAGAGGGCATATTTATTCGTTGCATGAGCTTTCTATGGGTGCAAGCACTGTGATTTACTTAAATGGAGACAGAATGGCTAGGCCTATCTCCCTCGGACGGGTTCTGTGTACTTTTCCTCAGATAACTGTTATTCATAATACTGTCTTGGCAGGCCTCTTGCTTAGTCGGAGGGACGTAACTGCAGCTTCAGTGTGTCAGGAGTCATGAACTGCAAATACATGGGCCTTATGCTACCTTAACGTTTGGGAGACTTTGATGACTGGCATTTCTAATGCAGGACATGATTGCAGAGGCCTAGTGATTCAGGCCACTACGGGAAATATGCATGGGTGACATGCACATGACATGTAACATAGGGTATATGTAGTGGACATATTTGGTCAGGCAAAATATCATTTTCCTCATTCCCTCCTTGTCCCCTACATAACCCTTTAGGATACATCTATATTCATGAGACCGTATAGTTAATCATACAGAATCATTTGTTCATCTTTAACTCTTTGTTTACGTGGATGGGGAATACAGGCAGTGGCACACAGGCCGCAAATCGCCGGACCACACTGCAGACAGAGACAGCAACCAAATACCATAAGTAGGGCCATTCCTAGGAAGGACATAACTTTCCATCCCCATGCAGATATTACACCCCAGAACCAACTGGACCAAGTCCATGTGCCTGGATCTTGATGTATGGCATTAGCAATCTTGTGGAGTCTTGTTATTGCTTCGTACACAGATGGTGCATTATCTGGGATGAAAACGCAACAACTAGATCGGATGACTCTACAGGCTCCGCCCCTATCCGCCAAGATGACGTCTAGAACGAGGCGGTTTTGAAGAACGACAAGTCTAATAGCAGACTGTTCCTGGGTCAAGTTCGCCAGGGCAGATGCAGTTATATTTACAACTGTTTCAAGAGTCCTTGTTAACCTGCGTATCAGTTTACTGTTTTGGACGGGACCTATGAAGAAAAAGAATCCTTTGTTGAAATCTGTATATTGCTCCAAAGCTGTTTCAGTCTGATCGATCCCTGCGGAATCTGTCTCTCTCTTTTGTCTAACATGTTCTAGTCGTGAATCTCTATGATAATTTGATGGGGCTAGAAAAACGGGTGGCAATAAGAATGCTATATAACAAGTCCCACCCCAGTCTAAGGGCAGATGTACATAGGCTGTCTGACCACAAATGAAATAGGTATGGCGTGATGTTTTGAAAGAAGATAGTCCGTTATCATCAAACTCTACTACAGTGTTACACTCGCTGTGTCCCATATGTACTGAGCCTTTCTTACTAACACATAAATCACCTTTTGCTGGCAGGACTGATATAAACGGTGGACCTGTATTTTGCTTGGGCTCAACATTTAACATTATAAAATTAACAGATGCATTTCCCTGTTCATACTCCTCATTCTCTAAATCGGATCCCTTTCTTTGGGGGAATCCGTCTTTGTCTGGAAAGCATGCTTCATTCATTACTTTATTCAGGTTTCCGTATATCCAGCCACCTGGATAAGCTATGTACCATCTATCTATTGAGGTCATTAGAGCAAACCATGCTCTACACGAACCATTGTGTGAGAACGGTAAAGGGTAGAATGGCAGAACTCCCTTTGTTTCTTGATAAGGAGGCAGTTGGCCACATGCCCAGCAATCAGTCGCATTGCTGGTCTGGTGAGAATGGTGTAACATTCGAATAAACGTATTGTTACGTAGTGCTAGTCGATATGACAATTCATGGGGAGGCAGGTCACTAAATGTATGCTCTATGGTACTGTTACTGGAAGAGTGTATATGTGAGGAAATTGGAAAGAAAACATGTAGCAATAAACTAACACCAATTATAACAATGCACAGAATAAAAAGGATGATCAAAGTAACTATACATCTACTGCATAATACCTTGCAGTACTTTTCCTTCTTATCTCTCTTCTTGCTATTCTCATATGTGATCTTATGCATGTCAGAATCGAGTCTAACCGATTCACCACCGGGTGGGCTTAAACAATTAAACTACGTCTGACTTGCTAGTTCTTAATCTAGACCTATACTCTTGCTGAGGGGTATTTTCTAGCAAAGGTCTTCTTTATTAAAAGTTTCAAAGTTCCAAAGTTCCAAAGTTCCAAAGTGTCTTTTGTAGTGATGAAGGTTAGTTCGGCCTTTACGTCCTTCCACCAACTTCGGCGTCTTCCAACGTGGCTCAAGGGGACTTGAACGATCAAAGATCCTGAGGAGTCCAAATTCTCCTGGTGCTATGGCATGTTCCTTGACCTGGGTGTTGTCAGGGAAGGCGGCAGCAACCTGTGAATGAAAAGAGAGTAGTGCAGAAATCAAGGAAGCCAGGTAATCTGTCAGCATGTTACTGTCAACATCAGTTATTTTCTTTGGCATAGGCGTACCCCACATATATACTCCATAAGGAGATAGGCCTGTTCTGGAATGAGCTACCATACGCATGTAAAAGAGGGCAACCGGCAAGGCCACCATCCAATCCACGCCTTTTTCTGTACAGATCTTAGCAATATTTGTCTTGAGGGTCTGATTATGTCTTTCTACAAGGCCTACTGCTTCTGGGTGTCTGACACAATGGAATTTCCATGTATAACCTAACAGAAGGGACACTTGTTTCATTAATTCAGAGGAGAATGGCTGATCGTTATCTGAATAGATCACATGAGGTAATTCATAGCTGGGGAAGTACTGCGCACTAATTGTCTGGCTGTTGTAACAGCAGTATAATCTGGAACTGGATATGCTTCTGTCCATCTAGACAGTGCACATACAACTACCAAGACGTACTTGTAACCTCTACATCTGTCCATTTGGATATAATCCATCTGGAGAACTTAAAAAGGGTGGTCAGGAGGATGAAATCCGCCTTGTTCCACCGGAATGCCTTTACCTGGATTGAACTGGCAATAGATCATACATGTTCATACATGTTCGCACTTTCTGTTTCACTGCTGCACATAGGTGCTTGTTAAACCAAATATTCTGTAAGCAGTCTATCATTGCCTTCTCTCCTAAGTGTGCGGGACTATGTGTTGTGTTTATGATTATTTGTATCATAGAATCTGAAAGAAACCATGTGCTTTTTCCCTTAGTCATCTAACCTTGGTTAATCTGGACCCCTCCTTGTTCAGTCCATTTCTTTATCTCATCTGTGGTGGCATGTGTCTGTATGTCAAGTACATCTTGAGTGGGATCCCTGACTGTCATACATGTTGTCAGTAATGGTACCTCTGTCCTTGTCGTGTCTGTTAGTGTCTGTGCTGTCTGAGCTGTTCGGTCTGCCAGGTCATTACCCTGGGAAATGGTGTCTGTAACTTTGGTATGAGCTTTATATTTCAGGATAGAATTGGCTGTAGGTAAATGTATGGCCTCTAACAGGGCTTGAATAAGCTGGCTCATGCTGAATCTTGGCACCATGGGAGGTCAAAAAAGAAATGCAGGCTTGTGTCAGAGCAATAAGCTCTGCTGCCTGAGCAGACAGTGTGTCTATTTTCTGTGTCTCTATGACTTCAGTGGTCACGGCATACGCTGCTACTAAGTCTCCTGTACTTGTTCTCATGCGTGATCCATCTACATAGAGTGTCAGGTCTGGGTTTAGAAGTGCAATATCTGTCAGGTCTTGTCTTGGTTTATTCATTACTTCCACACAGTCATGTGGTGATGCATTTACTGTACTTGAGGGCAAAAGCGTTGCAGGATTCAGAATGTTACAACGTCTGATCTCTATGTGTGGTTGAAATAATGTCAGTTCATATCCTGTCAGTCTCGCTACAGTCAAATGTAAAAATAAATAAAAATAAAAAAGCATAAAATGTTTACTGTGACATGGAGTCGCTAAAGCTGGCGCGTGACATAATGCTCTTTTTAATTCCTCAAATGCCAAGGTGTGTTCTTGTGTCCTAGGGAGAACAGTCAAAATGGCTGCCTCCTGTGTAGTTAACTGTATGAGTGGTTTGGTTAGATATGCATACTGGGGAATCCATTGCCTACAGTAAGAAGTGGGGCCAATAAAGGCACGTACTTCCTTTTGTGTCCTGGGCTGTGAAAGGTTAGTAATGAGCTGTATGATTCTTGTGTTAGCTGTCTACCGTGTTAGCTGTATACCTGGTGTACCCTCCTTGGAAAGCAAGTGCTGTACACCACTTGCTTTACACAGAAAGTGCAAGACTGTCAGAGATGCAATGTCACAGTCTGGTTCTGATCTTGCTGTAATTAGAATGTCGTTTATGTACTGTATCAGTGCTGTGTTGGCAGGCATGTGAATACTGTCTAGCTGTCTTTAGTGTCTGACTGTAAATGCTAGGGCTCACTGTCATCAATCTAGCAAAAATAATTATATAAAAATAAATAAATAAATACAAATGAAATCTCAATTCAAAAGCACTATTTTATATTGGGGAACCTCTATCCAAAACCTCTGCAGTTTTACAATAAATCCTACTCTAAATCCTGGTAATAGTATGACCATACTACCTACAATATGTTCTCTAAATGTATCTGAATAAAATCCACATTATTCTTGTCATAAACAGAAGGCCTAGAAGCCTCGATACTCCTCACTCCTTTGAGAAACAGCCCCTCCCTCTAGAATTATGTTCGCGCTCGGAGCTTTGAATCAACTCCAAGCCGGGCTACACTGAGATCTACAATTGAATGACTGCCAGATGCTGAACTCATTGCAAGAGCAAGACTCTTGCCAATTATTCTGTTTACACTTTTTTAAACTATACATTTGCAAGCGTGACTTATCTGTAAGGAAGAGCAACTATTTGTACACAAGTCAGAGGGGCTGGGGAGGTAACTTCGCTACGAACTCACTCCTTGCTAACCTACCCCTCCCCTCAGAGCCAGGAGCTGGCTCAGTGTCAAACATCACTAAGAGGAGACAAGCCTCTCACTCGTCTCTGCTTCTCTAAAATTGGGTCGCTGCCAACGCTGAGCTCATTGAAAGAGCCAGGCGTCTGCCAAGTTTCTTAAAGAGTGAGCTGCAAGCCTCCTCCCTCCACATGCGAAGGAAGCTAGTGTAAGTCTGATGAGCAGTGGCCCTCCCTTTACATAAACAAAGGGATCGCGGAAAGAATTGGGTTATGGCCAACAAGACAGGCACTGCTCGCTCCAAGAGGGAGTAGCCCTCCCTTTACATAAACATTTACTGGGAGCCAGGCCATCTCGGTCTCGGACGGACTGTCTCAAGGTTAAAAAACACATTCCTTGTACGTCATAACATATCTCTTCCCAGGCCAGAACCATTATTCTCTAACTAACTGAAGCGAACTTTAAAACGTGTTAAAAAGTAAATTAATAAAGACATGTATTTTTCTGTAACTGAGTGACATGCTAGCATTTTAAAATAATTCTGTACTGCTACTTAAAAGCTCCACTTTCTAAAAAACACTTTTGTAGAAGGCAAGACATTTTAAACATGGGCATTTGTTTAGCATGCAAATTAGCACACATAAAAGGGACAATTTGCTTCTGCACACAATGCTAAGCACTTTGCAGTTGAGAGAAAAAAAAACGAATTATCATGGACTGTTGCATCAGGACTGTTCTCTGCATATATCAATTGAGGCTTTTCCACTAAATGTTTATCTGTGGACATATAACAGACAGCATGTTCAATGAAAACTGCTTTTATCGTGCAAGATATCACCATTCTATCAGCAGCCTGTCAAAGTACATAGGTGAGCCTTGAAACTAAATGAATGCAAATCAAACTAATGTAGGGGACTCTTAGCAATGCACTAACATGGTAGTGTATCATAGCTATCAAAAAGGCCACGTTCATTAATTTACAAATAGCCACTTTCCTAAGTGAGTGGGATAACTGTCACACGCTAAAGGGCAGCTTGCATTGGGAAAAATAATAATTCATATTTTGTAGAAACATCCCTATTTAAACAAAAAACACTGTTGCATTACACTAATTTAAAGCACATTCTCTAATGGGTCTGTTTCATATTTTCTTTCCAACCGTGAAAACATTGAAGCACTCTTTGTGCAAACCCTTATCTCACATTTCAGAAATACGCCCATTGGATAACATGGCAAATCGCACCTCCACACAAAACAATCTTTTTCCACCACTTCCACAGCTCAGATCCTTTTCAAATTTGGCATCACAGTAGTCCAAGCTATTCCCTAAATCCTCACCAAAAGCAACCAAATCCCTCCACTGGAACGGGTACGAATTTCCGCTCAAAAACACGCCCCCCCCCCGCAAACACCAAAAAAAAAAAACGCCAAAATTCCTCAACACCTTGTTAAAACAAATACTGCCTTCTCAATAAAAGATATTAACTCTTTGGCAGCCGAAGCACAATCATTCCCCAATGACTGCAGTACATGGGAAAGTCATGAACTCATCTCTCCACGTTATCACATAACACATACGCACATCTTCAAAACATTTTCTCTAAGCACTTGAAAGAGATCCAGCTCTCTCCTGACTAACGTAATGGCTAGGGACCTGATGATAACATGCTCTGCACAAGCCATAACTACATGGCGCTATTTACAAGCCATATTTACAAGAAACTCAACAAGTCACAAAAATGACACGCTATTCACAAGGCATATTTACAAGGAGCTATACTTAAGAAAATTCAACAAACTACTCACAAGTCTTACTCTCAAGTCGCTATTCACAAGCAACTACAAGCCATTCACAAGGCGTTACACACATGGATGTAACAAACTATTCACAAGTCTTAAGCACAAAGCGCAATTCACAAATAAACCAACTAGTTACTCACAAGGCACTTGCGCAGTCCAGAAGGGACTTGTCTAGATACAAGGAAATGAACGCTTCAGATGCTGTCGGCTATAATTCTACATACTCTAAAGGGTACAGGTGGTGGCGTTCTCTACCTACTGGGTCTTTCTGAGGTGGTCACTTTAGCTAGTTTTTCTGACAGAACGGGATGAATACCAGTTAACAACGGCATTTCTTGGCTTGTTTAGTTCTCTCTACTTTATTGAATTCTTTCTCTGTTCTCCTATGTCACTCTTTGCGCCATAACTCAATGGCATCTTTCTGAGAGGGTCTTGACTTCTTTTTCCAAATGGCGTTTAGCCCATGCTTATTATACATAAAATGACCAGGTGTATCTCTAGGCCGTATTTTAACTGTCTATTCTAGTAAACCTCTTCTGGTCCCTATCTGACGTAATCTTGAAAACAGAAACCAATACAATGGAAACACAATACACAAAAATAGACTGTAACAATCAACAATCATTCACACTAAACAATTTAAACACTGAAACAAATACAGATACAACCTAAACTGATACAGAGAGTTAAACATGTACTTGAAAAACAGTTTGTGCACTGAAAATACAGTACAACCATACCGGTCCCAAAAAATTGAGACACGTCTTTACCGGGCCCACGTTTAACTTAACCGTGGACCCGTCTTGACCGTTCCCACCTTTTACCGTGGGCCCGTCTTGACCGTTCTCATTTAAAATGAGCCCGTCTTGAAACTTGATACATTTCCCATAGTGGTACTCACCAGGAAAGCAGAACTTGAAACTTGAAGGCCTCGGAAACTTGACTTGACTACGCTTGCGCCTTGGAACAGGTGGACCTCTGGAGACCTCGGACCTTGCTCTCTCACGGGCTGGGCCTCTGGTTGAGACGATCCGCATTCCTCACCGCCTCACATGGATGCCTGGTCCGTCCGTCCTCCTCCGTGGGCCTGAGGGAGTGGCAGGAAGACCTGCTGGTGCGCTTTGAAGTCCGTCACGGCTGTAGAAGGGGGCAAAGACTAGACCCACAACTCCGGCGAGTGGGGAAAGGGATATGTCCCTGTAAGGGCGCCAAATTATGTGGTAAATAAAATATTACCCTGGCAGAATTTCTAGGCATTAACAAAGTATCATGCATCAAGTGAGAAGCAGAGTCCGTGGTATCTGAGTTAAAATGGGCTTTATTCCAATAACTCGAGTCAAAGGGAGAATATGTTCCATCACCACAGAGGTTCAGGAAGAGTCTTCTAACATTTAATAACAAAACATTATATTATATACTTTTTACTCCTTGTACATAGGAGCAGGCGCAAGACAGAAAATGAGATAAGAGCATGTGGGCGTGCATGAGGGTGTGTACTTTGATGAGTCATAGGTGTGTGATAGGTAGGTGTCATAGGTGGGTGGGTACTTAGAGGAGGAGTTGGCATGACCAGCTCGAACTGTGCCCTAATTGTGCAACTTTGAGCATGACGTGCAATTGACGTGTACCTGGGAGGAGGCTGACTTTCAACCTAGCAGAGAGATCTTTTATGTCAAGGCGACCAGCACATCTAGTACAACTGATATCTAGAGTCAGCAAGCACAAGAAGCAAAGGTTGTTCGTCACTAAAAGACAGAGAGGGCATATTTATTTGTTGCATGAGCTTTCTATGGGTGCAAGCACTGTGATTTACTTAAATTGAGACAGAATGGCTAGGCCTATCTCCCTCGGACGGGTTCTGTGTACTTTTCCTCAGATAACTGTTATTCATAATACTGTCTTGGCAGGCCTCTTGCGAGGTCGCAGGGACGTAACTGCAGCTTCAGTGTGTCAGGAGTCATGAACTGCAAATACATGGGCCTTATGCTACCTTAACGTTTGGGAGACTTTGATAACTGGCATTTCTAATGCAGGACATGATTGCAGAGGCCTAGTGATTCAGGCCACTACGGGAAATATGCATGGGTGACATGCACATGACATGTAACATAGGGTATATGTAGTGGACATATTTGGTCAGGCAAAATATCATTTTCCTCAATTCCATCAGCACAGGATCCATTCCATACCTGGATGTACTTGTTTCCTTACAAGATAACCGTTTCTACACCGATGTTTATTCTAAAAAAACTGACAGGAATAACATGTTGATTTTTGACAGTTGCCACCCTATGTCTTTGAAACGTCATTTACCATACTCTCAGCTTCTAAGAATGAAAAGAATATCATCAAACGACCAAACTTTTGAAAAAAATGCAGACTCAATGATCGCAAAATTTCGAGAAAGAAAATACCCAGATAACATTCTAGAAGAAGCCAAAGCTAGAACGCAAGCCATCCCAAGAGAGGATCTACTCAAAACAAATACAAAGGAAACGAACCAAAACAGACCAGTGTTTGTATCTAAATTTTCCAACCTTAGCCACCAGATAAAGAAAACCATCTTGAAAAATTGGGAGATGGTTGAGAAGGAACCAGATTTCAAAGGAATCTTCAGTAAACCATTGTTCGCCTATCAAAGACCTAAAAATCTTAAGGATTTAATAGAAAAGGATGTACGCAACAAAAATGAGAAATATTCTGGAACAATCCCATGTGCAAACTGTGGGCATTGCAACAACATCATCCGTGGCAACAGCATTAACCATCCAACCACAGGGAAACTTATAAACTTGTTTACCAATGCCACATGCGACTCAAGGAATTTGGTTTACTTACTAAAATGTCCCTGCGGACTTCCCTATGTGGGCAAGACGGAGAGAAAAATCAAAATTGGAATGACAGAGCATAAAAGCACTATAAGAAACAGATCTATAAAAGCTCCTGTAGCTGCCCACTACATTACTAACAATCACAACATCAGCCAGATACGTTTTATGGTTTTGGAGTGTGTTCCTGTGAGGCAAGGCTGTGACAACAAAAAAAGACTGCTCCAAAGGGAGATATTTTGGATCAAAAAACTGAATTCCTGCAACCCCACGGGGCTTAATGAACGTCTTGAATATAGTTGTTTTTTTATAATCCTGAAGAGACATATTGGCAATAAACTCCACCGCACTTTTTGATACCATCATTCCTATGGGTTGCATCCTATTTTTATTTTTTTCCTGTTCAAATTCCAGAATTAATTACCATATAGAATACGTGGTTGTTACTTTCAGTTTCCATCATTATGTGATTTGTTGACCTGTTTTTAAGTTGGTCGCTAGCCTTACTTAATGAATTATTGACATACTATTGACTGTTCCAATATGGCCGCGAGCGCAACTGTACATAGAGCACTTTTGCACCTATATGACAAGCATTGTTTTTCTTGGATATCACCCTTTTGAAGAAGCAGTTTACATCATACTTAACACGTCGCAAAACATTCTTTAACTTATTACGATCTGCTAAGTTTCACATGAAGTTATCCGGGTCTCGCAGATAACCTTTCATTACGCGCGCTATGCGCATGCGCGAACACACACTAACCCGACTGCGGTCCAGAGCGGCGGTTACTAACTACGCGTCCTTACCACCCGATAGGTGAGTGCCATACGGCGATAATTTATTTAAGCAGAATGCGCATTGCATGCTTTCGTTTACTCAAAGGATTGATATGATTCACTTCACAGTCTTGGTCTCACACATAATCCTCACGGTACCGGATTAAACACACGGCATTCGAAAAATCTGCATGCTCTTTGCACCTTGTCACGAACGCTCGGGACACAAGCCCTTTAACAACAGGATTGCCCGGCAATGTATTATTCACTTGGGCTACACATTTCGACATTCGTTTGCACTTGTATTTTATTTATTCATTTCACTTTTTTCGCCCATATTTTTTCATATTTGGACCCACGTTTAAACCCACCCTTATACGGTTTGTAGTTACCCCCTGAGAATGATGTTTCAACTTTCTACACAGTCTGTGACCTGCTTCCTTATCAATGATTACTCCTTGTTCTGATTTCACCCCACAGAAATGTATTTCCCCTGACGAAGTGCAGATAGCACGAAATGCATTGGGTATTTGGATGAACTTGTGGATAATATTATCGTCAAAAGGAATGTTGATGAATTTTCACATGGCTGTGATGTAACAGCTTTATTTTGAAAAGAAATTGAATAACTGGTTTATAAGAATAAAACCAAAGCAACAAATGGACTCCTTTGGTATACTTTTAGAATATCTTTTGACCAAATTAAATTGAAATTGAAGGAACTGATTCCCCCAGAAGAGTGCGACTGGACAACCTGTCAAACTTGACAGTATCCAATTTGTATGTGGATGCTCTGCCAGCAGAAGGAATGCTGCTGAAATACTACCATTCTGCTACACTACACTCTGCTGGACTTCTGCTGCGCTGATCTGCTGCTTTCTGCCTTCTTACCTAGGTGAGAAGGATTTGACCTACATCTCTTGAACCCAGAACCCTAGGGTGACTCAAAGGGCTAGTCCACTGGCCTCCGAATCTGAGCCTCAGGGACCTAAAAGGCTCCCTAACAGCTCCTGGACTTGCCTTCAGCGAGTTCCTGACCTTGAGGTGGTGCCTCTCAAGTCCTGAACACTTGATGTGGTTCTCAAGCTCCTGAAATGAAGGTTGTGGTCTTTTCGCGACTGCGGACAGGCCCGTTCCCACCAGAACCATGCCATTATGCATGGAAAATCAGCACAACGGGCCACCAGCCCGTCTCTTTCCACAGCAGCATTAACAGACCGTTTAAGGCTGCCAATGTGAAACTCCAGCATGCCTGTCTGCGATGCCCGGTCTGCTCCTTGCACCATGCCAAATGATGCCCGCAGCACTCTCCTTGCTCCTTACCATCTGCTCCAACATGAACTGATTAGATTTTTGACATTTTGGTCTTGTTTTATTTACTAAATTAAGCTCTATTGTTTTAACCTGGTGTGGGATACTTTTTGCATGCCGTTTTCACAGTTTCACTGTTTGACTTTTGCACAAATACCTCCAAGACCAGCATGACTGTTCTGTGTCAAGCTACCAGGGGTGAGTACAGGTTATTTTGGGGTTTGCATGTGACTAGGATTGTGGTTGCTGCTTGACCTGGGCTCACAAGTCAGTCAACCAATAGCCCAATTTCTAACAATTAGAAAAAGGAATTGAGAAGAATGGTTGGAGTTATAGGAGTAACAATTATTCAGTCACTTGGGAAGTCCCCTTATTGTTATGTCAAAGGTTACCATGAATTAAAAAGTAGCTGAGGCGCTGTGTATCAAAGGTGTGAAGGAAGTGGCTCGATTAGGGTCACCCGGGTCACTCACGACCACCTCTCAGCCTTCCATACCAAATAAAGAGTCGGTCAGACAGTAGAGAATACAAACCAATATCTGTTTATTCAGGTACACTCAGAGTGGAGCCCGGTCTGTCCAGTCACTTAGGATTGCTGCAGAGGCACTGGCATCAACAAGCATAAAGTTACATTATGTACATTTAAAAAAATCAACAAAGGCACGCCCACAATGGAATTTTCCAAACAGATGCAGTAAAACAGTGAAATACAAAAACATTAAGTTTTGATTCTAGGGCCGAGCACATACTATCTACCAGTCAAGGTCATCCTGCCCGTGCCCGCCACTAGACAAGTGGGACAAGGCTTCTATCGAAAGGGAAAGGTATGCACTAATGAGGACAGTCTATTCATTAGTGAAGCAAAACACAACCTTGGAGAAATGAAACACAACAAGCGCCTTTTCTCTGGACCAGCGAAATATGAGTTTCGATTGTAACCCAAGATGGCGGCGACATATAAAATGGCGCAGCGAATGCTAACATACATGTAAAAATGCATAAGTAGAATTTTTCTATTCTAACAGACCCTCCTTTAGCATGAGCTAAACATTTTATAACAGTATAAAATATGCAAAAAATAGAACAAAAATCAGGAGTAAACTTGACTATAATCAGTCCATATCCTCAGGATCAGAAATGGAAACAGTAGAGAGGGAAGAGGTCTCAAAAATGCCCTCATCAATATGCAAAAGGTCATCTATATCTTTATGTACCATAATTACAGCATTAGTATCATGAATGGATGTTTTCTATAGAAGGAAAAGAGTGGTAAAATAGGAACAACAGAATGGGAGACAATGAATGAGGATACAGCATCATATTTGCACTACAGCTAAAGAAATGATTTTCTCAAAAGTCCTGCCCCAATTTCCAAACAATGACCAACTCCAATTTCCGCTCTCCATTCCTTTGACATTCTCCAAGATATTCAATACATGCTTAGTGATATTTTGTTCCATATTCTTGATCCCGAATACACACTGGTCTCTGACTACAGAGCACATTCTACCACTCTTTGCCAATATGAAGTGAACTGCATATCTAGTCTACTCGGAATAGATGCACCTACTTTCCAATTGAGTGGTGATGTCACGCAAAGTTGCTACTGTGGAGTTAGATAATATCTGCTGCTTACATCTGAAATATTCTCTAGGTTTCCCACCCCTACCCATAGCAGTATCACCAAATGTAATCATGGAGGAGAGAATGTATCCGAAAGTGATCCCTTTACTGTAATTGTTTACTTCCAAATCTGTCACTCCATCACAAAACTCCGCAGTCAATGTTCTTTTCACCGACCTTGCACTTGGCTTACTATACTTACAGGCATGCCCAAGGGGAGCACCATTCCTAGAGCAACATCATCTGTGCCATCATAAACATTTGAGTAAGTACCATGAGACAGAAAATAAAATCCTGGGTGTGCATAAAGTGGTCCTTCATAAACTACTGGAGCGTATCTGGTATTCATTCCAAAGGTACTCGGATCCTTTACATTCAGTAAAGACAATGTATTTTTGAACAACACTACCCCAGAACAATTAATGTACAGAAATGCATCAGTACTATTTACTATTGGACAACATGCAGAATAATAACCAGCTTTCCACTTGACTGTTAAATGTTGGTAATGCCAGCCCACTAAGGTTATGCCGTATACAAATGATCACAATACATATTACTGTCACACCCCGAATAACCTTTTCCTTGTGGCTTTCTGTAATACAAACAAGGGCCGGGATATCCTATACCAAACTCACCCTTTACCTCTATGAATTGCGATGGGCAGATATACGTATAATTAACAGGTGACAATGGATAAGCAGTTCATAAACTTGTGACAGATTCAGTAGGATAACAAGCTGTACTTTCTTCAAAAAATCTTTTATATGTGTCTAAAAAGACATTATTTGGAACCATTCTTTTCTGCCGAACCTGAGCAAAAACCTTACCCTTAGTACATAAATTCGCATCCTGGTTATGTTCCAAAACCCATGACACCCCACCCAGTGTCAATAACAACAGGATCACAAGAACAGCACATATGAACTTTTTCTTTGTAGACAAGAAAACATGTGTGTGAACAAGGGAAATCACTAGCTGCTCTTTCTCAGCAAACATTCTGCCAAAGGGATGCATAGCGAATGCTAAAATGGGGGACGGAATGCAAGCAAAAAAAATACACAAGGTCCCAGTGTCCGTCAAAGCCTTACTTGTACAGACTCCTATTGTTCATCAAAACCTTGGCGCTCTTGAGCACCGGTGGTGGAGCTTGCTCTGTCCTAAGCTCGTGTTCCCACATCGACCAAGGTAATATATCCCTAAGGGGATATGTTTTATCTCTCCGGTCCAATGATCAATCAGTGCACAAATCTCTCATCACCCTAAACTAACTCTGTTGGTACTATAACAAGTACACCCTAACTTACACAGTCCATCCCTAACTAAACTTACTGCTCCTTGGGTGCACTGTCCCCCAGCTGAGGGCGCAAATTGTACCTAGTGACTCCTGGCACGGAAGGATCAACAAAAAGGGGCTCCTGGATAGCTCGTACTTCCTTAGGGACTGCCGCATTCAGCACTTTCCTCATCTGTTTGCGTCCAGGTCAGCTAGATGACACTGAAGGGGACAAACCAAGGCACTGTCTCACACTCGGAGTCCCCTATTCCATCCTTCTCCCACTGATCATAGGGCAAAGGTAGAGGTATTCTGCGACAATGCGTCACATGAATCCAGTTCTTACAGCCAGCGACCTTGACTGCTGTGCGTGTAGCTAGAGTGACTTGCTCTGGTCCTTTCTAACGTGGCTCCAAACACTTCTTCCGCTGAAAAATTTTCACCAGAACATAATCCCCAGGCTGAATGTCGTGTCCGGGCCCCTCCGACGTAGCTGATAGGTCTTCCCGGACCAACTGGTGAATCAAACGCAAACTTGGCAAGATAGTCAATTAACAATGGATATTCAATATCAGAGAACCGCTGAGGGCACGGGACGCCCCAGACATTTGCCGGGTGTCCAAACACGACCTCATACAGTGACAATCCTGTCCTAGAATGTGCTGTCAGTCTGGTTGACAAAAGAGCTAACGGTAAAGCATCTGACCAATTTAACCCTGTGGTCTGCTGAACTTTTGCCAATTTAAGCTTGAGAGTACAATTGTATTTCTCAACCAAACCTGCTGACTCTGGATGATTAGCAGCATGAAACTTCTGCATAAATCCAGTTCTTACAGCCAGCGACCTTGACTGCTGTGCGTGTAGCTAGAGTGACTTGCTCTGGTCCTTTCTAACGTGGCTCCAAACACTTCTTCCGCTGAAAATTTTTCACCAGAACATAATCCCCAGGCTGAATGTCGTGTCCGGGCCCCTCCGACGTAGCTGATAGGTCTTCCCGGACCAACTGCTAAAATCAAACGCAAACTGGGCAAGACAGTCAATTAACAATGGATATTCAATATCAGAGAACCGCCGAGGGCACGGGACGCCCCAGACATTTGCCGGGTGTCCAAACACGACCTCATACAGTGACAATCCTGTCCTAGAATGTGCTGTCAGTCTGGTTGACAAAAGAGCTAACGGTAAAGCATCTGACCAATTTAACCCTGTGGTCTGCTGAACTTTTGTCAATTTAAGCTTGAGAGTACAATTGTATTTCTCAACCAAACCTGCTGACTCTGGATGATTAGCAGCATGAAACTTCTGCATAATACATAGACCATCACAAATCAATTGAATCACTTTTGCATTGAAATGACTTCCGTTATC
Source organism: Lissotriton helveticus (assembly GCF_964261635.1). Classification (NCBI taxonomy): domain Eukaryota; kingdom Metazoa; phylum Chordata; class Amphibia; order Caudata; family Salamandridae; genus Lissotriton; species Lissotriton helveticus. The sequence continues at coordinate 597,479,921 of NC_136073.1, read as the reverse complement.
ACTCCAAATCAAACGTGGCAAGCCGAAACAAGGAAAGAACTTCTTCGGGAGTACCTTTGCGGTCGTAATGGCTGTATTGTCTTTAGTGGGATAAGCCTCAACCCATTTACTGAATGCACAAACGACCACTAAAACATGGTTCAAATTATTGCATCTTTCCAGCTCTATATAACCCATCTGAAGGACCTCAAAAGGGAAAGTCGGTGGTGCAAAATTATCAGGCGGTGTGGGTATACCCTTTCCAGGATTGTGCATCATGCACTCCATACAGTACTTCACTAAATGTGCAGCTGTTATCGGAATGTTGTCTTTCTGCCATATAGGATCTAACAACTTGCAAATACCCCTATCACTAATATGGGCTAGGCCATGGACCATCGTAACACCAGACGAACATCTGCATCAGGCAACATCCATCTTTGTTTTCCTGACTTATCACTCCAACATCCCTCATCATTCAATTGTGCTGTACTTTTCTGCCACATTGGCAACTCTTCAATTATGGCTTCACTTTGTATCTCGTTCACATTCTCAAGCGTGTCCTCAAACATGGTAACTTCAGGCACCCACCTAGCTGGACCTGCTACGAACATTCTTTTCATTTTAGTCTGGGCCGTTTCCTTTGCTATCTGATCTGCAAAAGCATTTTCCCTTCCTACATCATCAGTGACTTTCGGTGGGCACTACACTTCCCTATAGCCAATTTCTTAGGGAGTGTCAAAGCAGACAAAAACCTGAATATAAGGTGCCCATTCTGGATTTTGGTGCCAAGTGAAGTAAGAAACCCTCTCTCAGGCCAGAGTCGCCCGAAATTGTGCGGAACCTCGAAGGCATACTGGCTGTCAGTATAAATATTGACAATCATTCCCTCACTCAATTCGCAAGTTCGTATAAGGGCAACAAGCTCAGCAGCTTGAACTGAGTGATAAGGGACTTGTGATTTCTCTACTACTGTATGTAATGTAGTAATATCATCAGCAGCAGTGGTAGTGCCATCTGGTAATTTAAAACAAGAGCCATTGATATATAGTTCCCCTTTGGATCAGATAAGGGAACATCAGTCAAATCTACCAGTCCTTTCATCTCTTCTTCCGTCTGGAAGATACAATCATGTTTGTCGACTTCATCACTCTCAGAAGGGAGGGGCAGTAACGTGGCTGGATTCAGAGTGGCACATCTTTTGATCGTGATATGCTTAGCAAACAACGGCAATTCATAACCAGTCAGACGTGCACTGGTGAGGTGCTGTATTTTTGTCTTATTCAAAAGTGTATCAACAGCATGGGGCCCCATGACTGTGAGATCAGTATCCAGTACAAGTCCAGCCAATTGTCTGATCGAAGTGGCCACGGCCGCAAGCACTCTCAGACAGCTGCGGAGGGCTCTCACATCTGGATCAAGGGCAGCAGAGAAATAGGCACCCAGCCGTTGCTCATCTCCAAATTTTTGTGTTAAAACAGAAAACGCGCAACCAGCCATCTCATGAACAAACATACAACACAAAAGGTTTATTATAAACTGGGGTCCTGAGTACTGGAGTGAATAAAGAGCTGTTTTCAATTGCTTAAAAGACTGCTGGCAATCAGGCGTCCAAGGCAAGGGCTCATGCACTCCCTTAGTTGTTAGTGCAAGAAAGGGTTTGATTAGTAGTGAATAATTAGAGCCCAGATGTAGGTCGCCAATTACCGGGCGGTAACGGACGATTTCGGCCGTTACCGACCGGTATTTGGGAAATGGCATGTAGGAGGCATTTTATTTACAGAATCGGTATATTTACTGATTCGGTAAATTTACAGAATCTGTAAAATACCGAATCGGTAAATATACCGATTCTGTAAATCAAGATGTAGGTGGCACTGTAATCAGTGCCACAGGCCCTTACCGAATTGTTATTTACCATGGAATACTATTCCATGGTAAATAACGAATTCCTGTGTACATGCACATCTGTGCATGTACACCTGTGCCATGTGGCACACAGACATGCCCTAAGGGCATGTATGTGTGTCACATGGCACACAAGCCAGTAACAGGGGTGCAACAGGGTGTCAAAGTGACACCCTGTCCCCCTTGTAAATTTGGTATTTTTACAGATTCTGTAATTACCGCATCGGTATCTGCCATTGAATCCTATGGGCTTCAAGGCCCATAGGAATCAATGGCAGATACCGATTCTGTAATTACAGAATCGGTAAATACCGAATCATACAGATTCGGTATTTGTTACCGAATTTCTACCTACATATGAATTACCGATTCATGAATACCGAATCGGTAAAATTCGGTATTTATGAATCGGTAATTCACATTTACCTACATCTAGGCCTAGGTATCCACTGCCGACAGTAGGAAGTAATACCTCTAAAAGCACGCACATCTTTTTGAGTTTGCAGAACAGGAATTTTAACAATGGTACTGATGCGCTCAGGGTCACTCTCCTATCCTCCTTCAACAGTAGGTGACCTAAGAAGGTGACCTCTGTGAGAAGTTAGCCTGGTATATGATGTCCACTATTCTAGTGGGCACCTTGCACCAGTCTAATCGATCCTTATTGATGGTAGGTTATAAAGTCAACCTTATAGAAAGCTATCCTAGGGGTAGCTGTGGAGAGCAGCCTTAAGGCTAAGACTTGGAGATGAGTTAAGCAAGTTGTTTTACCATTTATAATCTCTTGAGTACCAAATGAAAGCACACCATGCAAGGTATTTATCAAATATATATGTATTTATTCTAAACACAACCCCTCTGAACTCTTTATGAGGTCAGAGGTAAAAGTACAATACAAGGAACTTAATTAGCATACGATAAGTTCCACAGTATACGTTTTGCCCTAGGGGCCTCACAAACTATATACTAAAATAGTGGTATAAGAACCACGTGAGGAATAGAAAGCAGGCCTGGGGTCTGTGGAATCGCTGCGACTACTCAGGACAACCAAAGGTTAGGATGTAGGAGGCCCACGGGAGACGCATGCAGTGTCTAAACACAGCCGCGGGTTACCATTGACTTTCTATGGGGAACAAACAAGTTACAATTTTAAAGAAAAAGGGTACAAGGAGGTGAACTGCGATGGAACTCTTTTAGACTAGGACACTTGGAGAGTCAATATCCATGGGAGAACCGGAGTACTCGTGATACCCCACCCAGGGAAGCCGGGTGCATAGGTGTCTTTTCGTGTCGGGTTTCGTCATCGATTCCAATGGATCGGAGATTTGAAGAACCTGAAAGCAGAGGAGACAGAGTCTGGGCCACTAGCCAGTGACCAGGGCGGTGATAGAAAGATGCCACCAGATGTCGGGTGATTTCATGTGAGAAGGTGAAGTTTGTCTCTTCATCCACGAAGTCCAGGAGGCGTCAGCAACAACCAGGAGCTGGATTCGAGCTGTCCCACAAAGGACTTAGTTGACTGTGGTGTCGGTATCCGGATTGAACCCAACAAGCCTTGGCAAACGCAACCCATGCAGCATGTCGAGATTGGCTTCGGTGCAAACCAGCAAGGTCTGTAGAACTTCTTCTTTGCGGGGAAGTTGGAGCAAGCCTGGAGCAACCAGGAAAGCAAGATGAAACAAAGGTTGGTCTTCTTGGGGGCTCACTAGTCAACGGACTAGGAACCGCGAAGACGCGCTGAGTGAAAATGCACAATGCGGGTCCACGGGACACTCGTGGAGTGTGGGCCTTCGAGCTTTGGTGCAAAATGTGCTGGGGACTAAAGCTTCAAGCATCCCAATGCACAACTTCAGGATACCTCGGAAAGTCAATGCAGGTAGCAAAATGCAGGATGTCCAGGAGTTCTGGTTCCACTTCTCCCGTGTTCGCCACAGGTCTCAGCTTTGCTAGGAGCAAAGGTCGGGGTCAGAGATATCTGGAAGTCTATGTCCTGTGTCGCAGATTCTTTGGTATCCAGTGGGGGCCTCAAAAATGCAGACCGGCAAAGATGCTGTTGGTGCCTGTTTGAACAGGGTGGTCACTCCATGACCACAAGGGAGATTTCTTCCGTCTTCCAGTCGAAATGGAATGTCGAAGGTCCAGGATAAATGTTGCAGAGTTTCATCCAGGATAATTTGAAGTCCTAGGGACTGGGGTTCTATGCTTATAATAAGTTTAGGGTTTGGACTAACTCTGAGGTCCCTCCTATGGGTGGACCTGGTGTGGGGGTGGTTACACCCCTTTCCCTTTGTCCAGTTTCGCGCCAGAGCTGGGGCTGAGTGCCCCAGCAACCGGTTTGAACTGGGAAATGCATGGAGCACCTTGTGTGCCCCAGGCAGTGTCTGGAAAGCAATCACTGAATGCAGCCCTCCCTGCCCCAATACACCAAGAGCCTGTCTGGGGAGGTGCCAGCACCTCCCTGGACAGGAAACCTATTGTCCAGGCCTCCCCTGCCGGAGTTTCGTCCAGCAGCAGGAGGGCAGACTCGTGTCTGTGGCAGCAGCATCCATTTTGTGATGCTGAGGCTCTGTTTAACTTTAACCGGGTAAACCAGTAACTACATGTCTTCTCCCTCTAGAAGGGTGGAATGCTACCCACACTACCAGAACTGGTGGGGATGTAGTATTCCAAAGTGTTTGACATCTTGCACAACATGTTTTGATAAAGCCAAATCAAAGTTAGCATTAACAGCGAGGATTATAATGCACTTAAGAGTATATGGTATGGCTTCATCATAGAACAGCTATAAGGAGATGGTTCCGAAAGCTGCAGAGGGGCTCAGCTCATGCTAGGGCACCCTCTCACATGAAACTAAGCACTCTACCTCCAGGAATGTCGAGGTCTGCCTTAGGAGTGGCTTATGGGTGTATATGTGTCTATATATGCATATAGATATAGGTATACTATATCTAAGTAAGGGGTGATTACACCACCTTACCCAGGCTGTAAGAACAGAGCTGTGGTATCAGTTTTGAGGGCAAACCAGGGGTGGCATAATACATGCTGCAGCCCCTGATGCGCCTAGGGTGTACCTATGCCCTGGGTACCTAGGGTACACTAGACAGGGGCTCACAAGGGTAACCCAGTAACCAATCGGGTATGTACCTAAAGTACATGGCATCAATTTAGAGAGAGAACAGCTGGGCTGTGGGCCTGATTAACAGGCCCACAGCCACACTAAAGTAAAAAAAAACAGAGAGTCACAGCAACAAGTGGGGGTAACCTTAGTAAGCAGACCCTACTCTCTTACACAACCCCCCCCCCCCCCCCCCCAAACGCAGGGACATTAAACTAACCTTGACCATTTGAGTCTTCATGTTCTAAGTGGGAATATCTGGAGAGTCCATCTGAATTGGCATGGTTACTCCCAGGTCTATGTCCCACTGTATAGTCCATCCGCTGTAGGAAAATAGACCACCTGAGCAGGTTGGGATTTTCACCCTTCATCTGTTTTAGCCACAAGAGGGGCTTATGGTCTGTCCGAACTGTGAAGTGAGCACCAAACAAGTATGGCCTCAGCTTCTTCAGGGCCCAAAGCACAGCAAAGGCATCCCTCTCAATAGCTGACCAACGTTTCTCTCTAGGGGTCAGCATTCTGCTGATATGCCTAACATTTCTGCATGTGTCCTAAACTCCACTTAAAACCAGGCTGAAGTCTCTAGGTCATTGCCAAGCAAACATTCTACAGGGAGGTCTGAACTAACAACCTTCTTAAGGCCAGTTACCCCTCCCCAGGAGAAATTAGCACCTGCCATTCTGTGTGTGGTAGTGACATTGCTAGCATTGGTCACTAGGTAAGCTTCACCTAGTATGATCTGTCAGGGTCCACAAAGTCATGTATCACCATGGTGACACTAGCCCCTGTGTCCCTGTAGTCCTGATCCTCTTTTTCATTGACTAAAGGAGTTTGTCTGTACTTGCCCAAGTTATTGGGACTCACAGAGAAGGAAATATCCATGCCTCCATCACAGATTAAAACAGCTTGAGTTGGTACTCTGACTAGGCCAGAGTCCATCTCAGTTCCCAGGGTCAACCCTACTACACCCTTCTGTTGAGAACAACCACTTGGAGCTGAACTAGGGGGAACAGTTGCCTTAGGGGCAATGGTGGTTGGAGATGTCTCCTTCTTGGTGCAATCACTGGTCCAGCGAGAATTACTTTTACAAATCTTGCACCATGGTTTCTTTGGACCTTCTTTCGTTTTGGGTTGTTGGGTAGCCCCACCATTAGAAGCTTTTTGGGGACCTTGAGAAGACTTCTGGTCTTTTGCTTTCTCCCAACCCTTTTGGTCTGTCTTCTTCTGGTCACCACCTTGGTTCTGTACCTTCTGCTTCACCCTGGTTCTGACCCATTTGTCTGCCCTCTTACCCAATTCTTGTGGAGAGGTCAAATCAGAGTCACCCTGGTGTTGATGCAATAACTGGTTCTGACAATTATTAAGAATCTGTTCTCTCATTATACGGTTATACAATCCTGTATAATCACTTACTTTACTGCCCAGTAACCAGCCTTCCGGAGCCTTAGTAGCACAATCTACAAAGTCTGTCCTGAGTGTGTGTCTTCTGGGTATCTCTGAACATCAACCTATACTGTTCAGTGGTTAGGCCAAACCCATCTATTAGAGCACTCTTCAGGACATTGTAATTGTCAGCATCCTCTTCTCTAACAGTGAGGAGCCTATCTCTACCTTTGTCTGCAAAGGAGATCCACAAGATTGCTGCCCACTGACTCTGGGGTACTTGCTGTACTTTGCAGGCCCTCTCCAAAGCAGTTATCCATGTGTGGATGTCATCCCCACTCTGATAGGGAGGGACAATCTTGCTTAGGTTTTTATGGTCATAAGACCGATCCCTACCACTAGGGATTTTGCTGCCACCTTTGGGCTCTAGCCCACACAATTTTCTCTCTCTTTCAAGAGCTAGGGTCTCTTTCTCAAGGGCAACTTCTTGCCTCTTGATCCTAAGCTTGACTTCTCTCATTCTAGCTTCATGCTCTCTTCTCTCAGGGGATGTTCTCCTCCTGTGAGATGAGGCAGAGAACCCTATGGATGAATCAGAATATCCAGATTCTCCTGAGAGTGATCTGGGTCTTCTGGGTAAACCTGCACGCCTACGTGTAGGGATAGAGGGGGGCCTTCCTAGGCCCTCTCCACCCTCAGGTAGTCCTGTCTCTTCCTGGATAGGTCATCAATCACCTCCTGGTCTGCATCCTGATCATCTTCAGAATCCTGTTGGGGAACCCCACTAGGATCGTCTTTTGATGATGGATGGCCCCCATCCCTATTACTCTGGTTATCTAGATCTGATGCTTTTGCTATGTCATCTGCCACTAAGATATCTATCGGATGTTGAGTGGTGGGACTCTGTCCTTGCTTTAATTTTCTTGTGACAACAAGCCTCTTGAATCTTGGAATGTGAATGTGTCATATTTAGATGTCTGCTCTTTTCTGACATCCGGCATGGAGGCACTAGCTCCTGCCTTTGAAGTCATGACTAGTGAGGTGTGGCATGTGCACCTACCTACACTACTTGATACCTACTAGAACCTCTCTAGAAGTTGTAGTCAGGGTGTGCTAAGAACTTACCACCTACAACTGCTAAGTTCAGTAGAACTTATGTATTATACGTCTTGATTCATATGTACCTACAGGTACTTTGATGTGATTTTTCAAATGATATTCTCAAGATTATTTGGTAAAGCAAGTGCAAGCTCTTATCCCATCCGCTGCACACCAATGTGAGAACCTAGCCTGGTATATGATGTCCACTATTCTAGTGGGCACCTTGCACCAGTCTAATCGACCCTTATTGATCATAGGTTATAAAGTCAATCTTATAGAAAGCTATCCTAGGGGTAGCTGTGGAGAGCAGCCTTCAGGCTAAGACTTGGAGATGAGTTAAGCAAGTTGTTTTACCATTTATAATCTCTTGAGTACCAAATGAAAGCACACTACACAAGGTATATCTCAAATATATATGTATTTATTCTAAACACAACCCTTCCGGACTCTTTATGAGGTTAGAGGTAAAAGTACAATACAAGGAACTTAATTAGCATATGTTAAGTTGCACAGCATATGTTTTGCCCTAGGGGCCTCACAAACCATATACTAAAATAGTGATATAAGAACCATGTGAGGAATAGAAAGCAGGCCTGGGGCCTGTGGAATCGCTGGGGCTACTCAGGACAGCCAAAGGTTAGGATGTAGGAGGCCCACGGGAGACGCGTGCAGTGTCTAAACACAGCCGCGGGTTACCATTGACTTTCTATGGGGAACGAACAAGTTACAATGTTAAAGAAAAAGGGTACAAGGAGGAGAACTGCGATGGAACCCTTTTAGACTAGGACACTTGGAGAGTCAATACCCACGGGAGCACCGGAGTACTCGTGTTACCTCACCCAGGGAAGCCGGGTGCATAGGTGTATTTTCGTGTCGGGTTTCGTCGTTGATTCCAATGGAGAGCTGCGAAGAAGTGCTGCAGGCGACCAGAGGAAAAGGGCTACTCAGGACAACCAAAGGTTAGGATGTATGAGGCCCACGGGAGACACGTGCAGTGTCTAAACACAGCCGCGGGTTACCATTGACTTTCTATGGGGAACAAACAAATTACAATTTTAAAGAAAAAAGGTACAAGGAGGTGAACTGCGCTGGAACCCTTTTAGACTAGGACACTTGGAGAGTCAATACCCACAGGAGCACCGAAGTACTCGTGTTACCTCACCCAGGGAAGCCGGGTGCATTGGTGTCTTTTCGTGTCGGATTTCTTTGTCGATTCCAATGGAGAGCTGCGAAGAAGTGCTGCAGGCGACCAGAGGAAAAGAGTCCGGGTGGATCCAAGGGTGGATCGGAGATGTGAAGAACCTGAAAGCAGAGGAGACAGAGTCTGAGCCACTAGCCAGTGACCAGTGCGGCGATAGAAAGATGCCACCAGATGTTGGGTGATTTCAGGTGAGAAGGTGAAGTTGTCTCTTCCGCCACGAGGTCCAGGAGATGTCGATGACAACCAGGGGCTGGATTTAAAATATCCCACAAAGGATCTAGTTGACTGCAGTGTTGGTATCCAGATTGGACACAACAAGCCTTGGCAAACGCAACCCACGTAGGATGTCAAGATTGGCTTCAGTGCAGACCAGCAAGGTCTGTGGAACTTCTCCTTTGCAAGGAAGTTGGAGTAAAACTGGAGCAATCAGGAAAGCAAGTTGAAACAAAGGTTGGTCTTCTTTGGGGCTCACTAGCCAACAGACTAGGAACTGCAAAGACGCATCAAGCGGAAATGCACAAAGTGGGCCCACGGGACACTCGTGGAGTGTGGGCCTCTGAGCTTCAGTGCAAAAAGTGCTCGGGACTGGGGCTTCAAGCATCCCAATGCACAACTTCGAGATACTTCGGGAAGTTGATGCAGGTAGCAAAATGCAGGATGTCCAGGAGTTTCAGTCCCATGTCTCTCGTGTCCACCACGGGTCTCAGCTTTGCTGGGACCGAAGGTCTGGGTCAGAGATGTTTGGAAGTCCATGTTCTGTGTTGCAGATTCTTTGGGATCCGGCAGAAGCCTAAAAAATGCAGACCGGCAAAGATGTTGTTGGTGCCTGTTGAAAAGGGTGGTCACTCCTTGACCACTAGGGAGATTTCTTCCATCTTCCAGTCGAAATGGAATGTAGAAGGTCCAGGGTATATGTTGCAGAGTTTCATCCAGGGTAATCTGAAGTCCTAGGGACTGGGGTTCTATACTTATAGTAAGTTTAGGGGTTGGACTAACTCTAAGGTCCCTCCTATGGGTGGACCTTGGGTGGGGGTGGTTACACCCCTTCCCCTTTGTCCAGTTTCATGCCAGAGCTGGGGCTGAGTGCCCCAGCAACTGATTTCAACTGGGAAATGCATGGAGCTCCTTGTGTGCCCCAGGTAGTGTCTGGAAAGCCTTCACTGAATGCGGCCCTCCCTGCCCCAATACACTAAGAGCCTGTCTGGGGAGGTGCCAGCACCTCCCTGGACAGGAAACCTATTTTCCAGGCCTCCCCTCCCGGAGTTTCGTCCAGCAGCAGGAGGGCAGACTCGTGTCTGTGGCAGCAGCATCCATTTTGTGATGCTGAGGCTCTGTTTAACTTTAACCGGGTAAACCAGTAACTACATGTCTTCTCCCTCTAGAAGGGTGGAATGCTACCCCCACCACCAGAACTGGTGCGGGGTAGTATTCCAAAGTGTTTGACACCTTACACGACATGATAAAGCCAAACCAAAGTTAGCATTAACCGCGAGGATTATAATGCACTTAAGAGTATATGGTATGGCTATATCATAGAACAGCTATAAGGAGATGGTTCTGAAAGCTGCAGAGGGGCTCAGCTCATGTTAGGGCACCCTCACACATAAAACCAAGCACTCTATCTCCAGGATTGTCGAGGTCTGCCTTAGGAGTGGCTTATAGGTGTACATGTATCTATATAGGCATATAGATATAGGTATACTATATCTAAGTAAGGGGTGATTACACCACCTTACCCAGGCTGTAAGAACAGACCTGAGGTGTCAGTTTGGAGGGCAGACCAGGGGTGGCATAATACATGCTGGAGCCCCTGGTGGGCCTAGGGTGCACCTATGCCCTGGGTACCTAGGGTGCACTATACAGGCGCTCACAAGGGTGACCCAGTAACCAATCTGGTATGTACCTAAAGTACATGGTATCAATTTAGAGAGAGAACAGCTTGGCTGTGGGCCTGACTAGCAGGTCCACAGCCACACTAAAGTCGAAAAACCAGAGAATCACAGCAAAAAGTGGGGGTAACCATAGGAAGTAGACCCTACTCTCCTACAACCTCCTGTTGACAATACTGACATTTAGAAAGAGAAAACTTATTTCCATGATGGGCCAAATGCTGCAACAATTTAACTGTACTATCTTTGCAACCTTGCCCTGTATCGGAAGTGATAAGGAGATTGTCAACATACTGCACCAATACATTGCCTGTAGCTGGCAAAACGGAATCCAATTGACTCTTTAAAGCCTGACTGTAAATACTTGGACTCTGAGGATAGCCCTGAGGAGCTCGACAGAACCTAAAGCTTTGTCCAGCTAGAGTGAACTCAAAGAGATATCTGCTATCAGGATGAATAGGAATACTGAAAAATGTATTTTCAAATCAATGACAGAAAAGAATTTAGCAGTGGAAGGAATCATTGTCAAAAGTGCAGTAATATCCAGGACCACTGGAAACTGAGGAATTACTATTTTGTTAACTGCGCAAATCAATCACGAAATGATAAACATCTTCATGAGGAAGGGGCACAGAGGGAACATGGCGGCCGGCTAGGTTACGCCGCGAGCTCCTCTCCAACTCCTGGCACTTCTCTAAGAATCCTGAGCATTTGGGAGCAGTGAAAGTTTGGGGAAAAGCTCACTGAATTGTTTATGGAAGGCGGCTGCTTGATTGGCCCGCTTTCACATTTCCTATTTCCAAGCGTGGCGTCCTAGGTGATTCTGTCCCCTGTCTCCCGACTTCTCTGCCCGCCCGTAACCTGCTGCCTTACGCTTGCGCACGATGCTGCCTCCCGCGGCTTGGATCAGTGGGAGGGCGCTTCATTCGGTTTTGCAGTGTCTGGGCGGGCTCGAACGCGAACCTGGTTTGGGACCTGGCAAGGCTGATTGGTGGATCCACGGCTGCTCACGGCAGGGGGGGTTATTCCAGGCGGGGTTCGAGATATTCGCCGACAGGCCTGCAACGGTGAGGATCTCCCTACGAGGAATGCCAGGTAGGATCTCCTTTCCCTGTCAGAAATCTACTCGTAGTAGTGGTGGTCATTTGTTGGCTAAATCAGAGTTGGGTTTCTGCAGTAGGAGTAGGGGTGGTTCCCCAGGCGGGTCTTTTACGGATTTTCAATGGGAGAACTCCTTATACTTACAGCGCTATTGTCAATATTTACAAGGGCATAGATTTCTCTCTCAAACATCCCATATTTCTATTAATTCCCAGTGTAGAATTACAGGATTACAGGGGTGTTTCAACCTGAGTCAACTGATGACCCCCAGATGAGCTAAAAAATCAAATAAAGGGGGCTGTAAGGAGAGTTCCCTTCAGACCTTCCTCCTAAGAAAGGAAGAAAACTAGAACCCAGGCTACCAGCTCTGACACCTCCCCTAGTACATAGCGCAGACAGTATAAATAAAGGAGTTCTGTCTGAAGACGTAAACCCGCCCAATTTCTCTGACCCACATGAAACATCGGAGAGCCAGGGCTCTCAAGCGGTCACAGAGGGAAGGTCTGTAACTTTAGGGCACCTTAACAGATATACTTTACGCAATAAAAGTTACAACCAGGTGGAGCACCTAGAAGACGTCCCTACAGTAGAGAATCTCATCACCAAAAAAACAATCAAAAAAGCAGGCAAGAATTTACAAGGAAAGCAGCAAACTATCACGTCTCTGTCTTCGCGACAGCTAAAGGAAACCTCTACACTTAAAGTTACGCCTCCTTTAAGATCATTTTTTAAAGTACAGGAAAAAACACAACTAATCCCTTCCCTACAATTGGAGGAGTCCCAGCCTGCCATAAGCAAGGAAGTGGATAGACTCCACCAACTAGGGTACTAAAGGCACCGGAGGCCAAAATGGATACAAGGGAAATAATCCTGGAGCCCAAGGGGGCGGAATTTGCCAATATCACAACAGATAATATGTTTGAGGTACTGGGTGAGAACTGCCTGAGGTCTGCCTCTGGTTGCGATACCTCGAACTCGACGTCAACCCCTCTGGTAATATCAGAAATGACTTCTGCTCCCGATCAGCCGACTTTGCCACAGATGTTAAGTGCCCTCTCTTCAGAAATTCGGAGTAAGTTTGCCATTTCAGAGACAAACCAGGCTAAGATCCAAGACTCATGTGAATCCCTAGAAGCTAAAATATCGGCGATCACCAAAAGAATTTGTGTAATGGAGGCCTCAATAGAAGCCTGTGGAATCGCTGGGGCTACTCAGGACAGCCAAAGGTTAGGATGTAGGAGGCCCACGGGAGACGCGTGCAGTGTCTAAACACAGCCGCGGGTTACCATTGACTTTCTATGGGGAACGAACAAGTTACAATGTTAAAGAAAAAGGGTACAAGGAGGAGAACTGCGATGGAACCCTTTTAGACTAGGACACTTGGAGAGTCAATACCCACGGGAGCACCGGAGTACTCGTGTTACCTCACCCAGGGAAGCCGGGTGCATAGGTGTATTTTCGTGTCGGGTTTCGTCGTTGATTCCAATGGAGAGCTGCGAAGAAGTGCTGCAGGCGACCAGTGGAAAAGGGCTACTCAGGACAACCAAAGGTTAGGATGTATGAGGCCCACGGGAGACACGTGCAGTGTCTAAACACAGCCGCGGGTTACCATTGACTTTCTATGGGGAACAAACAAATTACAATTTTAAAGAAAAAAGGTACAAGGAGGTGAACTGCGCTGGAACCCTTTTAGACTAGGACACTTGGAGAGTCAATACCCACGGGAGCACCGAAGTACTCGTGTTACCTCACCCAGGGAAGCCGGGTGCATTGGTGTCTTTTCGTGTCGGATTTCTTTGTCGATTCCAATGGAGAGCTGCTAAGAAGTGCTGCAGGCGACCAGAGGAAAAGAGTCCGGGTGGATCCAAGGGTGGATCGGAGATGTGAAGAACCTGAAAGCAGAGGAGACAGAGTCTGAGCCACTAGCCAGTGACCAGTGCGGCGATAGAAAGATGCCACCAGATGTTGGGTGATTTCAGGTGAGAAGGTGAAGTTGTCTCTTCCGCCACGAGGTCCAGGAGATGTCGATGACAACCAGGGGCTGGATTTGAAATATCCCACAAAGGATCTAGTTGACTGCAGTGTTGGTATCCAGATTGGACACAACAAGCCTTGGCAAACACAACCCACGTAGGATGTCAAGATTGGCTTCAGTGCAGACCAGCAAGGTCTGTGGAACTTCTCCTTTGCAAGGAAGTTGGAGTAAAACTGGAGCAATCAGGAAAGCAAGTTGAAACAAAGGTTGGTCTTCTTTGGGGCTCACTAGCCAACAGACTAGGAACTGCAAAGACGCATCAAGCGGAAATGCACAAAGTGGGCCCACGGGACACTCGTGGAGTGTGGGCCTCTGAGCTTCAGTGCAAAAAGTGCTCGGGACTGGGGCTTCAAGCATCCCAATGCACAACTTCGAGATACTTCGGGAAGTTGATGCAGGTAGCAAAATGCAGGATGTCCAGGAGTTTCGGTCCCATGTCTCTCGTGTCCACCACGGGTCTCAGCTTTGCTGGGACCGAAGGTCTGGGTCAGAGATGTTTGGAAGTCCATGTTCTGTGTTGCAGATTCTTTGGGATCCGGCAGAAGCCTCAAAAATGCAGACCGGCAAAGATGTTGTTGGTGCCTGTTGAAAAGGGTGGTCACTCCTTGACCACTAGGGAGATTTCTTCCATCTTCCAGTCGAAATGGAATGTAGAAGGTCCAGGGTATATGTTGCAGAGTTTCATCCAGGGTAATCTGAAGTCCTAGGGACTGGGGTTCTATACTTATAGTAAGTTTAGGGGTTGGACTAACTCTAAGGTCCCTCCTATGGGTGGACCTTGGGTGGGGGTGGTTACACCACTTCCCCTTTGTCCAGTTTCATGCCAGAGCTGGGGCTGAGTGCCCCAGCAACTGATTTCAACTGGGAAATGGATGGAGCTCCTTGTGTGCCCCAGGTAGTGTCTGGAAAGCCTTCACTGAATGCGGCCCTCCCTGCCCCAATACACTAAGAGCCTGTCTGGGGAGGTGCCAGCACCTCCCTGGACAGGAAACCTATTTTCCAGGCCTCCCCTCCCGGAGTTTCGTCCAGCAGCAGGAGGGCAGACCAGGCTAAGATCCAAGACTCATGTGAATCCCTAGAAGCTAAAATATCGGCGATCACCAAAAGAATTTGTGTAATGGAGGCCTCAATAGAAGCATTGAATTAACAAGTGGAGCGGAACTCTACTGAGATTCAGGCATTAAAAAAGGGAAAATAGACATGCTTGACAAGTTAATGACACTGGAAAATAATGCCAGACAGAATACCTTTAAAATCATGAGCGTTCCGGAGGGTTCAGAGGGGAAGGACATTAAGACCAACATCATAAATCTGTTAAGAGACTTTATCACCGCGGTAGATGTTAAGGAATTAGACATAGACATTCAGAGAATCCACAGAGATTCTTTCTCCAAGAACCCAAATAGGAAAAATCCTCGTCGAATCCTGGTTAATTTTTAAACGTATGCCTTAAAGTAGCGGGTACTATCTGAAGCCTTAAAAGCTGGAACCTTCTCGAAGGGGGACTGGACTTTCTGGATAAGGTCAGATCACTCAAGAATTACACAGGACAAACAATGGGAATTGGGTAATTTCATTCCAATTCTAAGATCACTGGGTTCTACAGTACAGTTGAGGTTTCCGCCTTACTTAGGGTGATGTGGAAAAACAAAATGTTTAATTTCAGGGACCCTAAGGAGGTAGGGACCTTTGTTGAGCAAATTAAACCTCAGGGATAATTTTGCGCAAAAAAGTGTATGAAAGGTATAGGTTGCCGGGTAGGTGGGATATGGGCTCACAGGGGTTATTCCACATCAAACCCCAGTGTAATTTTAAGTTTTCACTGGGTAGGTAGCTAAGTAGGGGAAAAAAAGAAAAAGTCCTCATTTACACAGTTTTTTCAAGGAAGTTGTTAATCAGATAGGAAAAGCCGGTAACCAGAGTGCGTTCCCTTGGGCCAGAGTTAGGGCACACTGGCCTGATATAAATGACCGAAACTAAAAATTATACTTGGAATGTCAATGGTTTAAGGGTCCCAAGTAGTCGTAGGAGGATATTCCAATGCTTAAGGCAGGCAGACTTTTATATCTTGATTTTACAAGAAACTCACCTGATACCTGAGGAGTGGGAGCTGGCAGTCTCTAAGCAAAAATGGATAGATGGCTCACTTCATACCAGACAACCCTATTGTACTAAAGGTGTTGCCATTATTATTAAAAAATCTGCCAAAGCTATCTTAGGTTCTTCTAGGTTAGACAATAAGGGACGATGGATTATAACGGATATAAAAATATGAAATGAGTGGGTGACTTTGGTGGAATACTATGGTCCAAATATAGATGATGAGTCATCTCTTAGAAAGATCTATAACCACTTACTAGATACCAATTTCCCTATTATCATGGGTGGTGACTTTAATGTCCTTCTGAACCCTGCTCTTGATATGTCCAAGGGGGGGAGAGTGATACCTAAGAAAATGGGCTCACTGATTAAAATTATTATGGGTGATTTAAATCTTGTAGATATCTGGAGAGTAAAAAATAAGACTATAACTGGCCTCCAAAACTTTATGTTTCTTAATAAAAAACACAAATATCATTCTAGAATATACTATTTCCTGATAGATTCCAGGTTGATGGAACTAGTCAGTCTTGTTTCCCACATTCCAGAACATCTATCAGATCACTCAGCAGTCCAGATAAATCTAACATCATCTAGGTATTCAGAAACCAAAAGATGGACGTTCGATAAAGTCATCCTTAAAGATGAGTCAGTGATTGAACAATTAAAAATGGACACTCTGCTTTTTTTTTTTAAGTAAATCATCGGTCTGCCCCTTTGGAGGTAATATGGGATGCCTATAAGGCTTATATTAGAGGCAGAAGCATTGGCATCTCAGTTAAAATCAATAAGGAAAAAAAAGAAAAAATGAAGCTACTTGAAGCAGAAATTCTTAGAGTTTCGCTCAACCAAACAACTAGTCGAAGGAGTGTAGAACAGAGGGAGGAACGTCCCGATCTACTATCCAAGCGACACGATATGGCTGACTTTCTTGATAATATTACTAGAAGAAGATGGGAAGTTAGCAGACTTGCCAACTATGAATATGGAGAAGGCAGTGGGAAGCTCCTGGCCTGGAAATCTCGAGCTGATCTATCTAGAAATCTGATCAAAGAGATATGCAATCTAGAAACAGGGGAGATATTCTTAGATAGGGCCAAGATAGAAAATGAGTTTGAACTATTTTTCAAAGATCTGTATGCTGAAGACCTAGAAGTTACTGACTCCCAAATAAAAAAAAAGCCTCCTTACAGTCATTATCTGAAGACCAGGTTCAACAACTTAACAGAAAGCTCTCACTATCTGAAATTAGAACTGTAATAAAAAACTTGAAGAGAGGCAATGATGCAGGTCTAGATGCTATCCCTACTGAGTTTTATTTTGCCCTTAACAAGACACTTGCCCCGTTCTTAGAGAAACTATTTGATAGCATTTTCTCAACTAACTCTCTAATCCCTAGTTCATGGAACGAGGCTGCCATTTCCTTGATCTTAAAACCCAACAAAGATTAAAAGAAATGTGAGTTGAATAGACCCATCTCCCTGCTTAATAGCGATTATAACATCTTTGTGCAAATTATAGCAGGGAGACTGAACAGTATAATGGGAAAATTAATTCACCTGGATCAAAAGGGATTTATTAGAGGCCGCCAACTGCATGACTTAACTACGAGCTGATAGGAGCTATCGACATCGCTTCAGCCAATAGCTTGCCTCTTACCATCTTTGCATTTGACGCGGCCAAAGCTTATGACCGGGTGAACTGGTTCTGCTCATATCATCTAGTTGAAGCATTTGGCTTAGGAGATAATATCCTAAGAACTATTAAGAATATATATAAAACTCCCACAGATAGGATTATAGTCAATGGAAACCTAACTAACTCAGTTACTTTAGAGCAAGGCACTAGGCAGGGTTGTCCCCGCTCCCCTCTCCTCTTTGATCTGTACATAGAACCACTTGCCCAATTCATTAGTTCCAGTGGTTTCTTTGTTCTATTTGAATATAGGGGTTGGTTGAAGAAATTAGCCCTGTATGTCGATGTTCTGATGATTTTTACATAAGTATCACCAGCGATCCTGCCAAAATTGGAACAACTCCTGACAGATTCTGGGAAGATATTGGATTATCAAATTAATTCACAAAAAACAGAGATTATGACATGGAATTGGCAATCTAGCTCGCCTCTAGTACACGATCAAATAAGATATCTAGGTATTCAATTCACACAGAATATCAATGATTTGGCCCAGGTTAATTTAGAGGTTAAAAGGAAGGAGATTAGAGCCTTATTGAAATCCTGGTACAATCTCCCATTGTCAATTCTTGGTCATTCCAATCTTGTCAAAATGTTGGTTCTCCCCAAAATGACATTCATTTTTGATGCAATCCCTTTACTATTTAGTTCAGCTGCTTTAAAGAAGTTGCAGTCAGATATTAATAGTTTCCTCTGGGCTGAAAAAGGGGTAAGGATCGCATGGAAGAAATTGAGATGCGAGAAAGCAGCTGGGGGAATAGCCAGTCCCAACTTTGGGTTTTATAGCTAGGCTTTTCTTCTGCTTCTTGATTCCACCTATTTCATGCCTTGCCTCTTAGCCATGTCCAATAGTGTACTGCAGGGGAGCGATGGATTTATTTTTAAATTCGGTCACCCTAAATACTTAAAAAAAATTAAATTGAAGGTCATACGGTTGGCCTGTGATCTATGATTCCAGATGAGGAAGCTGCTTAAAATTCCATATTACTGCTCTGGTGCTCCCTTATGGAACTCTCCAGGCACTCCGTCATGCCAAAATGACAGATTATCTGCCCCTTTATGGGAAAATGGATTTCAGAAATGGGGCCAATTATCGTGAGATAACAAACTCTTGTCATGGGATGATCTTAACTCTCAAACAAATCAAAGGTTATCGATATTTAAATTCTATCAACTCTCCCACTGGGTTACAAATCAGGATAAAAATGAAGTTAGTAATGAAGAACTGGAAAGCAGGTTCCTAGTCCCGATTCGCCAAAACAAAGAAGTGGCAAATTGGTACTGGACTTTGATTAAAGGAGATTTGCCACCACTGCCTGTGGAGGAGCCCGGGAGAAGAGAAATGCCTTCCAACGATATTTCATCCTTCTGGCAAGTGCCTGTATGCATTTTGTGGAAGGCTGTCAAAGCTGCATCATTGAGGAGAAATCATCTGTTCACACTCCACAGAGCCTATTGGACCCTGAAGAGGCTTTTCAAGGTAGGAGGCGGAGAGAAGGTCTGTGTGAAATGTAATCTGAGAAGCGCAGATGATGTGCATAAGTTTGTGCAGTGTCCTCAGATCAAGGGCTTCCGGAGGCAAGTTGGTAAGATTATCTCAGAAGTAATGGGCCAAGAAGTTCAGGTAAGCCTTGTATTAATTATTTTTGTAATTTTGCCTGATGACATTAGTACTGTCAAACTGTCAAATCTCCAAGCTTTATTACTGTTTGTTTTAATTCTGCTGGAAAGAAGAGAAATCTGTCTAAATTGGATATCACCGCTTTCTCCAAAGTTGTTAGATTGGGTGTCCTCTGTTAAAAGAATCCACAAGATGGATATGGCTTGCGAAGCAAAGAAAAGAGCTAGATTTTGGGGGCTTTGGGATAACTGGGCTAATAATTTGGGTGCTGCAACTTTCTAGCACGTATAAAAGTCCAATGATTATGAAGCAAGTGAGTTACTGGGAAAATGGTTTATGTATAACCTATGGCTCGATACCATCCTTGACATGCCCAAGTGTCATGCGGTTGGCGTATCTAAAAGCCCTGGAGGTGGAACGAGATCTGCAGGGTTGCATATCCCCTCTACTGGGTCCAGGAGGGTGCATGGTACTGCTTTGCGACCATTCACTTTATTTCTTTAATGAGGACAAAAAAAAAGATAAACATCTTCATGATCATCAGAGGAACCAGAGGGTGTGTGTTTAAGAATTGGAAAAATGGGACTATTACAAATATTGGCAGTCATCTCCGCAAATACTCCCTTCTTGATCAAGTCCTGAATAATTTACAACAAGGCTCGCTCTCCAGCATGTGGTATTTTATACTGAGGGATATGAGGTAAAACAGCATTATCTTTAACCTGAATCAAAACTGGCGGAATATGCAGCAGTCCCACATCTGTATCCCCCGTCGCCCATAACGTGGATTATATGTCTGCAAATTCAGCAGAAAGAAGGAGCGACAGACACTGTCTAGTACTCACATTTGGGCCCATCCTCATAAAACACCTTCTGGGGAACAATAGAGAGTAGCATAGAATTTCTTCAACAAGTCCAAACCCATCAAATTTTCACCACTATTGGATGTCAGAAAAAATGGGGAGTCCACAGTAAAAGGACCAATAGTCAATGCAAGATGTCTTGAAATGGGGCTCACAACTGATACACCTGAAAAACCTACCAAAACATTATTATTGCCAGACAGAGCTGCCCCAGGGACCATATTTCGAGAAACAGAACTTTTCGTCGCACCTGTGTCCACCAAAAATTCCTTAGTCGAGCCTTGCAGTTCTGCTGTTACATAAGGACCAGGCTGATCTACAGGTATAGGAACTGGCCTCCCACTCTGTCCCTGGCTGTCCTAGCTGTAAGACATTCCAGTCACTTCATCCATATCATAATCATCATGATAATACTGTCCATCATGAGTGTCATCAAAGTAATTATTATCAGAACGACCCTGTTAGGCCAAGGCGCTCTGAGTCCTATTAGTCCCACTAGCTCCACAACCCCATCCACGTGAACCCCGTCCTCTAGGGACCGCCAAGTTCTGCAAAAGCACGGGGCACTCTCTACGCCAGTGACCCTCTTACTTACAATACGCTCACACTGATTCAGCCTCGAAGGCATCCTATTCGGCTGCCTACCAGTACATGGAAGCTGTTGGGCAGGAGCACCACGCCCTCTACCATTCCCTCTAAAAGCTTGCTGCAACAACACCTTCGTTTTTAAATCTTTATGCTTTTTCTCTGTCTTTTCTCTCTCCTCATTATCTTGATGTTCATAATATTGATCCACATTCAAAATAACAGAAGGGGAAGAGGTGGCCCAGGTACTCTCAGAAGCTTGCAATCGAGTCACAATTTTGGGAAGTAAATTAAAAACAAATCTATTAACAAACACCCGAACACCTCCTTATAGACAAGTCCTGCCCACTATAATTCAAAAATGTATCTTCGAACCGAGTGAAAAAATCAGACACACTCTCATCTTTCTTCTGTCTACAAGCTGACAATTTATCCCAATCCACTTTTCTCGGCGGAATAAGAGAATGCGTATAGGTAATAATGCGACCTGGCAACGCTAAAATTTCCGCTCAGGGCTTATCACCTGTTTTTTTCTCCTGATCCCATGCTTTAATTTGATCCCAAGTGCCACCCAACTCCGGAACATGATCTGGAGTATGGACCTGCCTCTTAATTTCAACTGGAACAAGAAGGCCAAAAAACATTTCAATATCAGCGAGAGTCACTACCGTTGAGGAAGCAGCTTTAGTCAATGCTTTATACTAAGTAGTGGGATTTTTCCTAGGATCAGGCAAATGAATTTTAAGGGACAAAACCTCAATTCTTTTCCACAGAGTATAAACCCACTGTTCCTGAAATCTGCCCACCACTGCCGCTTGTGTAACATTACTACGCTGGTCCGTTAACTCCGGTATCTCAGGGTGATATATGGGATGGACCTCTCTCATCGGGAACTGAGACACTCTAGTAGGACTCTTATCATACGCAGTCGCGTGTGAGAGATCTAGGCATAGGGGGAACCGCACTAGGCTGGCTTACTTCTTTCCTGCAGGATAGATCACAGAAAGTACAGCTTTCAGACCTAGTATCAGCATCAGCGGCCATCACCTGTGGAGTGCCGCAAGGGTCGGCGCTCTCTCCGCTCCTTTTTAATATCTACCTCCAGCCTCTGATTTCCGCACTTAACAAGATGGAGTGTCAGATATATAACTATGCTGATGACACACAGATCATTATTCAAATAGAGGATACTCCTGGAGCTCAAGCACTCCTGCATAACATCTTGAGATACACAGTAAACTGGATGACTGCCAACTCCCTGAAGATCAATCCTGATAAAACAGAGGTGCTGCCAATTACCATCGCTGGCAGCCCCTGGCATGATGGATTTTGGCCCGGGGAGTTGGGCAGGACGCCAGTTCCAGCAACCGTGGTGAAAAGCCTGGGTATCCTCATTGATGGAAATTTGTCCATGAGAAAGCAGGGGTCTACTGTGGTGGGTACATGCATAGGCCTTCTCAGGCAACTACGTAGAATTTCCAATCTACTGTCCTTTTCTACTTTAAGGAGCGCAGTGACAGCCATGATTCTGGGGCGACTGGATTATGGCAACGCGTTGTATCTGGGCTTACCCCAGCAACAACTTTCACGGCTTCAAACAGTGATGAACGATGCAGCAAGACTGATCTATAGGAAACCTAGGAGGGCGCATGCATCTCCTCTTCTGCGCCAGCTGCATTGGCTTCCTGTTAGGCAGAGGGCATTGTTCAAAGGCCTTTGTATTTCCCATAAGGCCATTTAAGGCAATGCACCGAACTACATTAAAAACAGACTATCGAGTTACATCCCAGGTAGGGCATTGAGGTCGTCTGAGGCCACGCTCCTGACAACCCCTCGGTATCGCTTATCGACCCAGGGTGGTCGAGCATTCTCTACTCTACTTCCGGCAGCATGGAATAAACTTCCTTCAGATCTACGGAAGGAATCAAAGTTGCTGCCATTTCGACGGATGCTAAAAACAATATTGTTCCGAGAGGCCTGGGGAGAGTTGTAGTGGAGTTGCCTGTTCTATGGAGTTGTCCGTTTTGTCTGGTACAAGCGCTTAGAGACCCCCGGGTGATAACGCGCTATAAAAATTGAAATAAATAAATAAATAAATAAATAAATACAACCTGCCCCTAAAGCAACCAATGTGACAATGTTACTAAAAGCCTGGCCTGGGTCCATACCGTTAGTATACACACAATCTTTAATATCAAATACAATTTGAAGCACAACATTCCCAAAGTGTTGCTCCCAAAGACCAATTAACATAGGGGACATATGCTTAAGAGCATGCTGCTGTATAAAAGGCTCATAATCTTTCATCACATCTCAGACATCCTCTACTCTGTAAATGGGATTACGATCCAGCTGTGCTGCCTGATTAGCCACAACCTTCTTCTCTTCATCTCCCACCATAGACCGTACAATAGGGCCCATACGCTCATGGAATTTAGGTAAATCTCTATCCTAGAACCCACGAACTAGTGTCTCAGTGCTTACAAATATCCTGTGATGAAGAACCAAAGAAGGAAACGCAACAAAAGGAGAAGGCAGAATCTTCGCTGGCAGGTGCGTCGCAGGAGTAAGAGTTGGGGACAGGGATGCAGAAACAATAGGTGTGGCAGGAGTACTAACAGTCACCATTGCCACAGACGTCAAAGAAATAGAACAAAGAAGAGGAGGAGGAGCCGAAGCCACAGCGATTAAAACAACAGCAGTAGACACAGGAACAGAGAGAGGACAGCTGTAACAGGCAGCTGTGATGGCACAGGGACAGTAGGATATATCCTCTGCGGAGCATATGGAGGCGGGGGCCGAGTATCTAACAGCTCTACACGAAAGTATCAGTTTCCTCCTGCGCCAAATACGATTCATAAATATGCAATCGAAACCTCCTATCTTTGCATTCAACTCCCTTTTTCTGTTTTTCTCTATCATATGCTACAGCTTTCTGAGTCAATGTCTGCATTTTCCCTTTCTGGGCTTCCTTCTCTGACTTCAGTCGTCTCTGCCTATCTGCCTTCTGCCACGTTCTAAGAGAATCAAACATAGACTGTCTACTTCGCCTTTTAAATAACTGTTCCTGTAAATACCCAATCTTTTGTTCATCAAAAGTACCCATTACTGGCCACTGCAACTCGCCATTGTCCCTCCTATATTTGTGCCATAATGTACTAAAGATAACAGGGCCAAGACCATGCTTCACTTACATATCAAAATTTGGAGTGCCTTCTGGAAGTGCCAGCTGAGCTTCTGCATCTGTGGAACAACAACGACAGCACAAAGAAATCAATTTGCTAACTCCAGGCATTTTCAAAAGAAAACAAGTCCACTATTTATGCGTGGCAAAGCAATTGCCAAATTGTTATCTCACAGACGGTCTTCAGACCGTACTAAATGCAAACCAAAATGGTACCATAACCACAAAGAACCAAAACAAACTCACCGGATACATGCAGGTCAAGCGAACTAATTCTCCATTGCCGATTCTTCAGACCAAACGGTCAGATCCAAGGGGTTCGCTGTTTAGGACTCCAGACGGGATAACCGCTGGGCGAGACACCGTCCGGCAGGACAGAAGGGGCAGCTGCGGGCAACCAATGCTCCTCATACAGGGATCCATGAACTGCCAGTCCGACCCCACGATGGCCTCGACCTCCGCCCGTCCGCGGAAGGGATTGGTTCTCTCACCAGAAGGAGTCCCTGTCTGGGTGCCAACTAAAGGAGTGGCCCGATTAGGGTCACCCGGGTCATTCATGGCCACCTCTCAGACTTCCATAAGAAATGAAGAGTCGGTCAGACAGTAGAGAATACAAACCAATATCTGTTCACTCAGGTACACTCAGAGTGGAGCCCGGTCTGCCCAGTCACTTAGGAGTGCTGCAGAGGTACTGGCATCAACAAGCATAAGGTTACATTATGTACATTTTAAAAAACAACGAAGGCACGCCCACAATGGGATTTTCCAAACAGATGCAGCAAAACAGTGAAATACAAAAATAATAAGTGTTGATTCTGGGGCTGGGCACACACTATCTACCAGTCAAGGTCATCCTGCCTGTGCCCGCCACTAGACAAGTGGGAGAAGGATTTTATTTAAAGGAAAAGGTATGCGCTAATAAGGACAGTCCATTCATTAATTAAGCAAAACCCAACCTAGGAGAAATGGAACACAACAAGGGCCTTTTCTCGGACACAGCAAAATATAAGATTCGATTGTAACCCAAGATAGCATTGACATATAAAATGTCGCCTCGAATGCTAACATACATGAAATAATGCATAAGTAGGATTGTTCTATTCTAACAGGTGTAAGACAGGTGAAATGATGGTAAAAAAGAAAATAAAGACTCAAGAAAAGGTCTTATGGAATGCTCGTGGATTCCACAGAATACATTGCTGTGGTTGCCCTGTGTTAAATGTATCTTAGATAAATATTCTCTATAAACCAGCATATTTTTTATCCTCATAAGTTTACCTTTCTGATTGATATTTCCCGTCTTTCAAAATAATTTGAATGTTCTCCCTCTCTGTTCTTTTTTCTCCTGTCATTTTTTAAAATGTTATTCTATTTGCACCCACTGTTGGAAAAAATTGCAAAAAACACAGTTGATGGACAGAATGTAGAACAATGTCAGTACGGGCTGGACTTTTCCCATGGGGCACAGGGTCAAGGCTGATTTGCATATAGCTGGGTTCAAACTGGAAAGGCATGGTGAGCAAAAAAACGGTGGATTTAGGCCCAGATCTCTGTACTGGGGTGAATGTATGACATTGTTCTGCATTCTGTCCATCACCTGTTGTTTTGCATTTGTCACCCACTGTTGGAAACATTGTATTTCTCTTTGCTCTTATGTTCCCCCTTCTACCCTTTTCTAAAAATTCATATCATTAATGTGTTGTTTGGGGTGTATGTCCTGCTGCTATAGCAATGAGCAGCAGCTACCCATCTCTTCTGCAGACTCTCTTACCCCCAGTGAATCCCCAAAATTGGTTTGAGGATCGGTAAAGCGTCCAGAAATGTTTCTGAACCATCTATTGAAGTATTTTATGAAGAAAATGTCAGTTCTTCCGACAACTTCTCAGTGGCTCGCGAGGGGGCGGCCTCCAAGATGGCGCTAGTGCAGTCCCAGTGCATCTGATGAGACCCAGTGGGTAAAGGTTGAGCAGTTCAATCGCTGGAACAACAACACCGTACGTGCGAGGCCCAGAGCAGCATGAAGAACCAAAGTGCGCCAAAGGAGGGCTATCTCCCATCTCTGAGTAGGTGAAATACTGCTGTTCTCTCGGTTTAAATGGAGCATCACATGGGTGCTGATTTCCTCAGAGGTCACAGAAACCATCACTGCGGACTATGTTAAGCATATATGGAGAGGCCTTTGAAACCAGAAGAGATCTTCTGCTACCTGACTTCACCAAGTGGAAACATAGCAAATAGGTATCACGGCTGCACCACCCAAATGCCAGTCCATCTTTCAGACCAGGTGAACGAACCATTCAGTATGTAACAAAATACAAATAATATCTTAAAGTACACACTTCATGAGGAAGAAAACCATATCATGGTTCCAGAGGACTAACTCTACGTAATGCACCACAAGAGGCCACCCTGCTGCAGCTAGCCTGACTGACACCTTTGAGAGGTTGCAAATAAGCCTGACCGCAAAGCACCTCCTGCTCATGCAGAACTTACAAACCAAAAATATAGACCCACTCTCAGGACTATTTCAGCCCATGAAATCCATACAAGTGGAAGCAAAGACTGGATGACCAGATGTACAAGTGCGAATGAGCCCTACAGCAATAAGAGAATATAATCAATGGACTTGACACAAGACTCAAGAGTGCTCACGGGGAACATCCTTTAAAACGCAACTTTTACAACGAAGTACCTTTACGACGCAACCATTACAACGCAACTTTTACAACGTCTTGCGCTGGGGGGCGCTCTAGGATATGGAATAGTTTCCAACACCTTCCCTACTATCACTGGGGACTGGAGTTGGAATAGTAAATTAAACTATTCACTATCCAGCGCCCCCCAACGCAAGTCGTTGTAACGACTTGCGTTGTAAAACTTGCTTCGTAAAGGCATGCGTTGTAATAGCATGCGTTGTAACATCATACATCCGTGCTCACGCTAGAAATACAAAACTGAGACCTCCCCAACAAGTGGTCGACTCTGAGGGTAGATCCATTACTGTTCTGACCATTCATGAAGGTTGAGCGTCCTCCAGCTGGTGGAAGTGGAACTGGGAGGTTGCTGAGAGTGAAACCTCAAGGAACTGGAGACGCAAAGAAACACCTGCAGCAGAGAGACCAGATGGGAGGCAAGAACATCATGGACGGCGAATGTGCAAGAACAAACTGGGAATGATGGATGGGAAGTGGACCTGCAAACATTCGAGAAACCTACTTTCGAAGTCCTGGAACAAAATCTAACATGCGTAATACTGTTTAAGAGACAGTCAGTGAGCACTTAGTTTCAGGCCAAAGGGATATAACCTGATCATTATATTACTTTATGCCCAGCATTATTTAAATGCTATGGGGAACGATTATGGGAAGGGAAGGGGGTATGATTTGATATGTGCAAAGAGGAGAGCTGAAACTCAACAACTCACATCACCATATCTTCAGTAGCATAGTAAGTGTCTGGACCCTGGTGCAAGCAAGGAAAATACCTAATTTGGATTCTATTGGGGTAGTGATATAGCAATTACAGGGTTCAATGGCCCCCCTAAGACTCTGGGCCACTGCACCTGCTGCACCAATGGGAGCGACAGCCTTGCATATCTTCTTTTTAGCAGCACATGTGCAGACACACTGAAGGAAGTGACCCGATTAGGGCCATCCAGGTCACTCACTACCACCTCTCAGCCTTCCATACAAATGAAGAGTCGATTAGACAGTAGAGAATACAAACCAAAGTTATTTATTAGTATGCTCTCAAGTGGAGTCCGATCTGACCAGCCTCCTTAGATAGCTGCCGAGAGACAGACCCCCGTCCACAAGGTAAAGTCAGATATACAGTTCCAACACCCCTAAGACCTGCCCAGACTGGAATTTTGGAGCTAATCACATTCAGTCCCATTGTCATGTAAACACCGTACGGAGAATAGAAAATGGTTGCAACTTCTTTAACTAATCCAACCCATTAGATTTTCTCCACAACTTGACATCAATAAGAACTGTGAATCTACAGTAAAAGGACCAATAGTCAAAGCAAGAGGTTTGGAAATGGGGCTTACAACCGGTAAGCCAGAAAATCCTACTGAAACATTATTTTGGCCAGACAGAGCTGCCCCAGGGACCAGGGAAGAAGAAACACGGCTATTCATTGCACCTGTGTCCACTAAGTATTTCTTAACTGAGCCATGTAAATCTGCGGTGACATAAGGACCGCACTGATCTACAGGTATCTGGACTGGTCACTCACCCTGTCTCTGGCTGTCCTAGCTGTGAGACATCCCTGTCACCTCGTTCAGATCATAATCATCGTGGTAATACTGTCTCCCTCAAGGGTCATCAAAGTAGTTCTGGTCAGAGTGACCGTGCATGTCCCATCCTTCTGAGCCCCAGCCTGATCGCTTGCTCCACGGCCCGTCCACGAGAACCTCTACCTCTGGGCGCGAAACATGTTGACATATGTCTTTCTATACCCGGGCATAGTATGCCACTGGGGCTAGATTTTATTTAGCAGATAAGTCTGCTCAGTGTACACTATTAAAATATTCGCTGCATGGTTACCCATTATGAATCTTATACTACACTTGCCCGCAGTATTTAACCCTTTTTTTGACCCATCACCCCGCACACCCGCATGCACCATCCGGCAGTCCTACAAAAGATCTCCGACAAAGAGACCCTTCGGGGGACCCGTAGGGAATTGCAGCGCCAGCCCTACGAGGAGCAACTGCCCGATGATGAAGCATGACACCTTTCGAGGTGTGTGAGCGCAACAGAGGACACAAAATGATTTCCCTGTTTTCTGTGGGTCTCTTTACCTAGGGATTCTGGTTTTCTCCTTTTTTAGTTTCTTTTTTCATATTTGGGTGACTTTTAGCACCCTCATGCATTGGTGACTTTCGCACCCTGCACTAGGAACAGTGTCCCTTTTTTGGAAATCATTATGAAATAAGGAGCATGGACCCTGGACCTTTAATAGCTCCTTGCCCCCCCCCTCTTTTGTATAGTAATTTAAGCACGGCTTTTTAGCCGAGGGACCAATCTATCCCCTTTTTGTCTTGTTTCTTCCTTCTCATAGGCGCATGGGACAACATTTTTCTGCCAGTGGTAATTACCAATGGATTCCGCACGTGTATAATTACTGTAGCAACTTTTGGGCGGGTGTTCCCACTCCTCACTCTGTAACTTGATTAGTTTGGCTTTTCAACCAGATGGGTGAGGCATGATTCATGAATACATTTGCACCTTGAGTGACAATTCATCTTAGCCCTCTATACTCTCTGATTTTGACAATATGCAGTTCATTTGTTTTGTCAAAACCTCTGGGGCAGGCATTAATATGTGGGACTACCACTCTTTCCACGGGGACCATGTATAGCTAAGCGGGACTTGCACTCATTTGAGTAGTTTTCACAACTGCAATTTTGGTTCATTAGCACGAGTGAAATTTAAGTGGCTTAATACCGTGTTGAGCCTTCACATTATCCATGAGTGCATTGCCTGTATAGGTATTTTCGCAAGATGACACAAGCATTATGAGCGCTAGCATTGCGCATGTGTGGGGGATTAGTTCCCCCGAATTTATGCACATGCGCGGTACGTTTAATCACCTGAGCATGCGCATTACCCTTCTTTACCTAACAGGATGTCCCGGATAGGTAAGGGCCCTACACACCTGACCCTTGTGATACGTTCATAAGTCGCCGGGGACTGCTACGTCATTTCCTGGCAACGCAATGAGGGGATAGGTGTGGAGGAGACAGCACCCGACTTTAGATGTGAGTAGACCTTCTGACGAGACTCGGACATTGCCACCATTGAGCGCCCTTGATATGGCGTCCCGTGCATATTGGTAAAATCCTGTCGATCTGTTATTTTTACAGCGTGGTAGAGTGGGTGAGTCCATTGCCTGATGTCAGCAGATGGTTTTCCTCAGTATAGCGAGGTGAGCACACATTAAGAGATAACAGTCCTTTGGGCACTGACCTCTGACGAGGCTTTTTGAGTATCTTGTTATATAATGGTTAAAAAAAAAAACCTTCTTGCTTAGTATATATTGGTGTATTTGGGTCCCCCTTCACCGCCGCATTCTATCAAATGGATACGTGTGGCCTTCATTAATTCTATAGGGCCCACCCACATGTTATAACCCATGTTTTGCTGGGTTCCTTTGATTATCTGGTATGAACTTGTGTCTCATGCGCCTGCTATTTTTAACCTTTACATGTTTTGGATGTGCACACTGCGGTGGCACATTATGTGGCATCAAGGTGTTCCTGGTGCTCTAATTTGTACTCTATTGTGTTTTGTCTTCTTCTCTAGGCACTGATCAGGAGCGGTTACAACATATAGCTGTAGCCAGATGTTGGTTATACAGGTTACTGCCCGCCCTGATCGATTATGAGGCTATTTTTAAATTTGTCTTTCACGTGCACTTTATATTTTATAATTCTGGTCCTGACGAAGCACCAACGACCCTTAAGGCGACGCAGGCGCGAAACATGTTGACCTATGTCTTTCTATACCCGGGCATAGTATGCCACTGGGGCTAGATTTTATTTAGCAGATAAGTCTGCTCAGGGTACACTATTAAAATATTCGCTGCATGGTTACCCATTATGAATCTTATACTACACTTGCACGCACTATTTAACCCTTATTTTGACCCATCACCCCGCACACCCGCATGCACCATCCGGCAGTCCTACAAAAGATCTTCGACAAAGAGACCCTTCGGTGGACCCGTAGGGAATTGCAGCGCCGGCCCTACGAGGAGCAACTGCCCGATGATGAAGCATGACACCTTTCGAGGTGTGTGAGGGCAACAGAGGACACAAATGATTTCCCTGTTTTCTGTGGGTCTCTTTACCTAGGGATTCTGTTTTTCTCCTTTTTTAGTTTCTTTTTTCATATTTGGGTGACTTTTAGCACCCTCATGCATTGGTGACTTTTGCACCCTGCACTAGGAACAGTGTCCCTTTTTTGGAAATCATGCCAGAACTTTCTGCAATAATTCCAGACACTCACAACGCCAGTGCCCCTCCTCCTTACAATACGCACACTGATTCGGTCCCAAAGGCGCAGTGCTTCTACTAGTACGGGTAAGCTGCCGGGCCGGACCAGTTCCACATCCTCTATCGCTACCCCATGACGCCTGCTGTAACAACACCTTCGTCTTCAACTCCTTATACTTATTTTCCACCTTCTCCTTCTCCTCATTTTCACGGTGCTCATAATACTGTGCCATACTCAATATTACAGAAGGGGAGGAGGTAGTCTAAGTGCTCTCTGAAGCCTGCAACGAGCTGCATTCTCTGTGATCAGGTTCATAACAAATCTATTGATGAACAACCAGACACCTCCTTCAACTGACAAATCTTGTCCACTGAAATCCAAAAACACATCTTCTAACCGTGTGAAAAAAGCAGACACACTTTCATCTTTCTTCTGATGACATGCTGCTAACTTGTCCCAACCTACCCTTCTCGGAGGAATAAAAGAGTGCATATAGGTAATAATTCAGCCGGGTAAAGCTAGTATCTCAGCCTTAGGCTTCTCCCCAGGCTTCCTTTCCTTATCGCATGCTTTAATCTGCATGTACCACCCAATTCCACAGCATGGTCCTGCGTGTGCACCTGCCTCCAAATGTCGACAGGCACCAGCAGGCCAAAGAACATTTCAATATCTGCAAGCGTCATTACTGTCGATGAAGCGGCTTCCGTCAATTCCTTATAGTATGCAGTAGGGTTTTTCCTAGGGTCAGGTAACTGAGTCTTAAGGGATAACACCTCACTGCTCTTCCATGGGGTTTAAACCCACTGTTCTTGAAACCAGACCTCTACCCTTGGCCTAAGAGCAGCGTCATGCTGATCTCAAAGCTCTGGCATCTTAAGGTGATGTATGGGATGGACTTCCCTCATCAGAAACTGGACACTGTCTTCGGACTCTTCTCAAACAGCCTACATGTCGCAACATTTCTGAAAACCTCCTCAGGCGCCATACCAGCTAAGTATAGATTATCTCTAATATCATAAATAATCTGGGGCGCTATAGCATTGAAGCACTGTTCCCACAATCCAATCAGTGTAGCCGACATGTGTTTAAGGGCATGCTGCTGCGCAAACGGCTCATAATCCCTCATCACACAATCACACATCTCCAGTACTAAAAATGGGATGATGGCCACACTGAGAGGCTTGATTTGCTACCGCCCTTTTTTCTTCCTCCCCCACATCTGATCGTATTAAAGTTTGTCCCTACCGCTCCCTAGCAGTTTCCCAGTCCCTATTCCCTGATCCACGTACAGGCGTTCCACTATTCAGTACTGTCGTGGAATGAGGGAAGAGGGGAGGAGTAGTAACTGAAAGAGTAGGCACCAATGTCGTTAATGGCTGTATAGTGGGCGTAAGGGCTGGAGAAATAGAAGACATTGACACAATAGGCATAGCAGAGACACTAGCAGTTACCGCAGGCGCGGAGGGCGAAGCCACAGAATTGACAGGAGGCGCAGCGGCTAAAGCAACTGAGTCAATAACAGATGAAACAGAAACAGCGGGGGCAGAAGAGACAGACGACTGGGGCTGTGGCACAGCAAGGTATATTCACTGTGGGGCGTATGGAGGCGGATGTCAAGTGTCTAACAATTCCTCCACAAATGTATTATTGTCTTCCCGAACCACATAAGACTTTTCGCATTGCAATTGAAACTTCCTATCGGTACACTCAATTCCCTTCTCAGTCTTTCCTTTATCATACGTAACGGCTTTCTGAGTCACTGTCTGCATCCTTTCCTTTTGGGCCTCTTTTTCTGCTTTCATTCGTCTCTGTTTAGCTTCCTTTTGCCACATTCTGAGGGAATCAAACATTGACTGCCTACTCCTTTTTGCAAACAATTTATCCTGCAGGAAATTATGCTTTT
This sequence comes from Lissotriton helveticus, assembly GCF_964261635.1. NCBI lineage: Eukaryota > Metazoa > Chordata > Amphibia > Caudata > Salamandridae > Lissotriton > Lissotriton helveticus. Next base: position 597,447,254 of record NC_136073.1, on the reverse strand, counting down.
GCTCATCAAAAGTGCCCGTCAATAGCCACTGCAACTCGGCATTGTCCCTTGTATATTTGTGTCATAATGTACTAACATAATAGGGCCAAGGCCATGCTTAACACACATCTCAAAGTTTGGGGTACCTTCTGGAGACGCAGGCTGACTCTCTTCCAATCGAGCATCAGTAGAACAACGACATCTCACACAACATAGTTTACTAAAACATGGCATCTTAAAACAAGAACATTTTCACTATCTATGCTGAACAGATATTTGCAAATATCTTACCAAAATTGGTCCGCAGACCTCACCAAACCCGGATCAGAACAATACCATGTCCACTAAGAACCCTAATAAATTCAAAACGATTGTCCGAAAACTATCCTCTGACCGTACCAAACCCAAAGCAAAGTGGCACCATGGCCACATAACAAAACCAAAGCAAACTCACCTCCTCAAACAAAGTTATTCTCCACTGCCGACTCTTCGGACCAAACAGCCCGATCCAAGGTCTTCACCATTCAGGACCCCAGCAGGGATCCTCGGTCCCTAGACCGACCCGATGTGGCCCCGTCCTCCTCAATCGTCCGCAGGCAAGGAAGTGTCATTCACCCAATGAGGTCCCTGTTTGGGTGCCAACTGAAGCAAGTGACCCGATTAGGGCCACCCGGGTCACTCGCTACCACCTCTCAGCCTTCCATACAAATGAAGAGTCGGTCAGACAGTAAAGAATACAAACCAAAGCTATTTATTAGTATGTGCTCGAGCGGAGTCCGGTCTGAGCAGCCTCCTTAGATGGCTGCCTAGTGACTGACCCCGTCCACAAGGTAAAGTCAGATATACATTTCCAACACCACTAAGACCCGCCCAGAATGGAATTTTCCAGCCTGGGCACTGATGAACAAAGGAGGTACAGAAAGATGAGCTACCATCCCGAGACTGGGTACAAGCTATCTTAGTTTAAGGGTTACTATGCTCATGCTCGTCTTACTGAGAGTGGGAGTAGACTTACCTCCGAGGAAAGGCATGCGGTTACAGAATAATCTATTCATTAGTACAGCGAAGCTCAACCTTGAATGATAAAGAGAAACAATCAAAGCTGCCTTCTGCTGAGGCAGATAGTATGAGACAGAAGCTTCATTTCATTCATGGTACAAGATGGTGGCTGAATACAAAATGGTGCCGCAAATGCTAACTCAACTCGCACAATGCTAGAAGTAGCCTTCCAGATGCACTTTCAGTCCAACAACCCACATAATCGTAAGGCACCCAACAATAAAGAGAATGTTTGGGTTAATCTCAATTATTAACAAAGCACTAATTGAAAGTGCAAAAACTACATCATAGGATTAGAATGTACACAACTGATATCCTGGAAATGAAACTCATCTGCTGGTAAAATTCACAAAGATACTGCTGTGATTTTCCCTTAAAGTATTCTTAACATACATGTGTATTAAGTCAGGACTGAGTCATGATTAGTATTAGCTTACTCGTTGAAATTCAGTAACAAGCCAGGAGTTCTACAAGAGTAAGCCACACCGATGCTTAATAAAACATTTTGAAATCGGGCCCGAAGACTACACACTGATATATGTGACCATGGGCAAAACTGATGGCACAGAGCCGAAACTTGAAAAATACACTTCGCTCTTTGGCAGCCAAAGTCTTAAAGGGCAATCAAAAAAGTAAATTTATTAAGCAAAAGAGCAGGCTTGTGGAGAAGGCCATTGCTGTAATGAATGCCTTTGAGCCCAACTCACGCCAGGAATGTTCTTAATCAGTATCTTCACGTAAATGGAGAACTTTGCAGAGGCTGACCTTATTCTGATGGAAGAGAGGAACATGACACAGGGCATAGACATGGACGGAACATCAAAGATGGAGGCAGCAATTAAATAAATCTGTCTCTCTCAAGGTCCACAACAAGACTAGGGTCTATTGATAAGCATTACTCATCCTGGTAACAAAAAATGCACATCTATCACTCTCATACACTTGACCCACATGAGAATAGATTGCACATGGATAGGTGACTCACTATCATCCATAATACCAAAGGTAGACCTTGGCATGATCTTCTCACACCACACGCGGACCTCAGTTTACCTGGACCCGCCACAGAGACTGCGACTTTAATCGGACTTGAAATTCTCAAATATTCTTTTAGAAAACAAAGTAGAGCAGACCAGTGTTTTCCCAGAATAACACAGGGTAGTTTGGGTCTCTTCAGGGACACATGTAACATTACGGGGCTGGAGTAAAGTGTTACTCTCATTTTCAAATTAGTCAAGCTATCCTATGCGAAATGCTTAATAATGGATATATCGAACCGTTTGGCACCAATATGGGAGAGTGTGAGGGGGAGAAAATGATAACCTGCAATATTCTAAGTTTGCCCTAGGGTAATTCACCCTACTAACAGAATAGCCACAATAGGGAAATTACACCCCCAAGACTAGTGCATTTGTGGAATTGAATGAGTTTCACTCCTGCCTACAGAGTGTCCCTCAACACATAGCACAAGTAGCGGTATGCAATGCATAGAAAGATGGGAGTCAGTCATGAGAGGCATGGTGTTTCAAAAGACAATGGTACGGCTTAGGGACTGATATTACAAGAATTACACACATTCAGGCTAGACAAACGTATAATAAACTCTTGCTGGCTGCTACCTTAGCTAAACACACCTTTGGCCCATTGTTTTTATCGCTAGCGATAAATGAGAGGAACTGGATGGGGTGTGGGCACATCACAGGAATGGTGGACCTGTGCCAAACTGCGCTCTTCCTGGAAGGAGGGGCTGGTGGGAGGTTGAAGATGTTTGGCAGCTTTTCAGTCTAGGACGTTCTGAAGCACAGATCACACACATAGAATACAAGACCCAACTTTATTACAGAGGGCGGAATGGGCAAGGTGATGATGGCAGCAAAAATGGGCACAAGCCTAAGGCATATGCAGTCGCTTAGCAATGGAAAAAGAAAAAGGGCTTGGTTCACAAAATGCACTTTGTAGTAGGTTTTGTAATATTACAGTAGTACTATAAAACACACTACAAAGTGCTTTTCACAAACTGCACTTTTCTAGGACCTCACAATTTTTTAGTACCATACATATTTGTAGTAAGTCCAACACTACATATGACCAAACATTTGTACTGCAACACCCTCCTGTAGATAATAAAGGAGATAAGAATTTAAAATAAAACCCCATAGGAAATAATGTTAAATTGAAAAAGATTATTTAAAATAGTTGAAATATTCATAAATATAAATTAATGTTAAGAATATATACACATAGTAAATACGTATTATTTAATTATAAAATATATTAAATATTTCTTCATTTGAATCAAGGTAACATTACATTTCATTAAAAATATTTACATTACATTTAATTAATTTTATGAATCAATGCTAATAATGGGGAACATCCTTTACGACGCGGATGTTACCCCGCACTACAGTTACGACGCGTCTTTTACAACGCAAGTCGTAACCACGACTTGCGCTGGAGGGCGCTCAAGGACAAGGAATAGTAGATTTACTATTTCAACACCTTCCCTACTGTACGTAGGCTGGTGTTGGAATAGTAAATTTAACTATTCTAAGTCCAGCACCCCTACAGCGCAAGTCGTGGTAATGACTTGCATTGTAAAAAACGCGTTGTAACGGTACGCGTGGTAATACCACGCTTTGTACCTTCGTACATCCCTAATAATTATTAATGAAAGACACACAATTGAAGGACTTAATGCAGAGCAAATCACAACATTCACCCCAGTCAAGAGATCTGGGTTAAATCCATCTTTCTTTTGCTCCCCATGCCACCCCAGTTTTGAACCAGCCATATGCAAATCAGTCTTGACCCAGTGCCTCATGAGAACATTCCAGCCTGAACTCCCATGCCAGGTCCTCCCTGGACCGGAAACAAGCATCCTAGGACTGGGTTTGAGGTTTCACCCCCTCATCAGCCAGACTAGCTTGGAAAAAGAAACACAGTAAGGCTGGGACCCATGTCTGGGCATACCCAGCGCACTTAGGGCAAGGAAACAAAAGACACACAAATAATGGACGGAATGCAGAACAAATCAAAACATTCACCCCAGTCAAGATATCTGGGTTAAATCCATTGTTCTTTTGCTCACTATGCTACCCCAGTTTAGAACCAGCCATAGGCAATTCAGTCTTGACTCTGTGCCTCATGGGAACATTCCAGGCCGAACTGCCAAGCCAGGTCCTCCTTGAACCGGAAACAAGCATCCTAGGACCAATTTCCCCCCTCATCAGCCAGGCTAGCTTGAATCCAGTGGCACAGTGAGCCCGGGGTCCACGTCTGCCAACTTAGGACTAACAAAGCAAACACAAGGAGATGATGGACGGAGCACTGAAACTTTTCAGACACTCACCCCCAGACACAGATCTGGGTTGGATCCATCATCGTTCTTTAGCTCACTTCACCACCCCATTTCAGACCCAGCTATATGCAAATCAGTCTTGACCCTGTTCCTCATGGGAATATTCCAGCCCGAACTGCCAAGCCAGGTCAGTGGGAACATTGTTTAAAGTGATCATGGAACTTTTGAATCCCACCTGCTCAATTAATACTACTCCTTCCATAAGATGTACGGGATAGGCCTTCCACCTTTTTCATTGACAAAGTCATACTACTATGTGACACCATAAAAAATCTCTGCCAGAAGACGCAGTTGACTTATTATTACCTATGCAAAATGTGCCTATAGTAAACACTGTTCCTTGCATTCAAGATTCTCTTACTCTGCAAACATTGGTGTCAATTAAGTCGGGATCTGCTGATAACAGTTGGCCAACCAAAGTATTACATGAGCAGGCCACTGCAGTTACCCCTGCAAACATAAACCCTTAAATTTGCTTGTTTACCTCTGGGATCGTCCTTAATAACTGGAAGAAAATGGTTGTTAAACCTATATTAAGGAAACCTTCGCATGACCCCACAATGAAATTCAACTATAAATCTTTTTTGCTGCTTCGTTCCATTGATAAAGCTGTTTAGACCACTACAATTCATTGGATGCAGCTCAAACAGGCTTTCATCCTGGAATGGGCACTGAAAAAGCACTAGTGTCTGTCTTGGATGACATCAGAATGACCCATGATGGGTGCACCCTCCTATCCTCACCCTACTTGACTTGTCCACGGTCTTTGACTGGATCAATCTTTCCATCTTGAATGACAACCTAATAGCTGCTGAGCTCAGAGGGACAGCTTTGGTGTAGTTCTCCTCCTTGTTGACTGGCCAAGGCCAGTCTCTAACGATGTCCTCCTTTAGGTCTAAAGTTAACAAAGTTAGCTGTGGAGCCTCCCAAGGATCATCACTGTGTCCGACTTTATTCAACATCAATATGCAACCTCTTATCAATATTATCAGATGTTTGGCCTGTACTGTGTGCTCTATGTGAATGACACCCACTCATCTTTAGACTTGATTGGCCCATGGAGGACATCCAACAAACTCATCATCATATCTCCTAGCTTTCCAGGACTGGATGAGGAGAAACAGGCTAAGATGAAATACAGATAAAACAGAGGTGCTCATATGTGGGAGATACAGCCCAGGAAATGAGGATTTCCCCCTGCCTGCACCAGCAGCATACTAACAAATCTTGGGTTTACATTGGACAAGGAGTTTCTACTCAAAGCACAAGTAAATTCTTTTCTGTTGACATGTGTCCATCAATTGAGGAAATGACCAAGGGTTATCTCTCAAGCACACAGGGCAGCCATGGTAGCTTTCGCTGTTCTCTTTCAGCTCAACTATGCCAATGCTTGCTGTTTAGGTCTCTCTGTTAACCACTTTCTACACTGTAACTGACCCAGACCATGGCTGGGAGACAGGTTTCTGGTCTATGTAAATTTGGTCATGATGCAGAGGCCTGAAATATTTGAGTTTGGTTCATGAAGCCTTATATGGCATTGGTGCCCCTGCAATGCAGGCCTAGATTATTACATACCTCTCAGCTTGCTTCCTCCACTCACAGTCTTAGGTTAATCCAAGTTACGGCTCGTCGGGAGAACTATTGTCCCCATAACTCAATTCACGTTTGTTTGGGTGTCACGATATCGCCGGCTGGAGGCAACCACTATCTTTGTGAGTGGCTTGCGTTAATTCAGTTTTTCAGTAATGGATGCTATTTCCAGAAATCAGTGGAACCTTTATACTGAATTTTAAGCAGTTGAATATTTTATGGTTTGTCGACAAGCTCAGAAAAACTATTGTCCTGAGGATGACCATGTACTTATGACAACGGTCGAAACGCTGTCGACGATATTGTGGCCATAATTTAAAGAGGACACATTGTTTTGTGTATAGGAGTTCCTACATGATTTTAGAACTCTTATGTTTATGTAATCTCTATGTGTTTGCCACTTGTCTGGTTTTTTGTATATGTTATGTGATGTCTTGGTTAAACCGACAACCTGTCTGAGCCTCATGTTAATCTTTTAAATATGAATAAATGTTGTACTTTTCTATAATCACATGTATTCTTTTTTGGACCAATAAGTTTTCTATTTTTGTTTTTCTTTCTTTTTACTTCTCCTTGCCTGTATAATTTTATTGATCTTCTGACATATTATTGATTCATGCACATTCTGAACCTTTGTTTGGATAAATCATAGTCTTAGGTTAAGGCACTAGTTTTTCACTTCAGACAATCTCAATTAGAAGGTAAATTGTTTTGTATTTTAGCCTCCAAGCATGTAATCAATTACAATTGCAAGGGTGTCTGTGTTGGCGCTATGCTGCTAAGTGTAGCGCCAGCGCAGGGAAAATGCAGGACTGTATCATATTCTTGTGAATATGGTGCAGCCCTGCGTTTTTGAAGTGGCAAAGTGAGGCATTAAGCCAGGAAGGCTGCACGTCATTCCGCCACTTCCCTTGTAAATATGCCCCACAGAGTCAAAAAATGAAGCACAATGTGGGGCTCGTTCGTGGGGGTCCTGGGATCAGGGAGCACAGTGATCTCCATCTGGGTGGCTGCTGTGTTGGTGTACCCAGTGGTCAGCAGAACGATGAACCAGACGCTGGGGCCAGGTGCCTTCAGGTTGCAAGCAAGTAAGTTCTCTACTTCAAGGGAGAGGCAGATGGCTTGGAAAAGTACTGGAGGCCCTCTGAGGCTTTTGGAGGATGCACAGCTGCAGGACAAGTCAGAATGTCACAATTGTCAGGACAGGAGCAGGGAGGCATAGTATGCCACCAAAGTCCACCAGTAGTCCACAATTCTCACTTATTGGCTCTTCTTGGTCCTTCTTCTTTTCATGTCAGGTGAATCTAAGTTCCTGATGTCTGAGGACCACCTAAATATTCAAATGAGGGGCATTAAGGAGAGTGAAGGGTAGTAGCCAATGGGCTATATACCGTTGGGGTCACTATAACCCCTCTATGACCACTTCTTGTAGGGAGTGGGCATAACCCTGTCCCAGAATGTCTAATTCCACCAAATTCAAAATGGTGAATTCTTCTTTTGTGGGGCTCATCAGTCAGCCCACCTTAGGGGGGTGACTGGCCTAGTAGTGTACTGTGTCCCCAGCATAGCTAGTTTCCCACCTGTCCTGGTGCCAAATGGGCCTCAGGGCAGGGAGTGGCATCTCCCAGGTCTGGGGGGAGCAGGGGTTGCATATCAAAGGCGGCAGGGGCTTTGAAGTCCCTGGCCTTGGTATGTTGATTCACTATATTTAATCAAAAAGAGAGAGAGGGAAAATGGAGCCACTCTTGGTCCCCCTAATAATACGTATATAAACAACAAAAGATTGAAGCCAAAGATACAAGAGCCAGTAGGGGCAGACACTCTTATTTTATAAAAAGAACACTCACTCATCAACCTAGTTGGTGACATGCTTCATCATAGGGTTCCCACCAGAGAGGCCAAATGCCCCTCTGGTGTGCTACAATGCCTGGTTACAGCAGATCATTTTTTTTTGTAACTGTGACAAAGTGATGGTGCAAAAAGATTGTGTTTTAAAATTACCTTTATTTGGCCAATGGAAATGTAATAATGGAGGAATAGGGTAAGCAATAAAAACAGTGTTGTGGATGTTGTAGACTGGATAGATTGACCAGTTACATCCTGTGGTATAACAAAAAACATTGGTCTACATGTTTCAGCTTCCTTGTGCCAATTGTGAGGCTTTCGTCAGGACCAACTGCCATGGCAGTATGCACACCCTAACCTGAAGCAGGAACACAGAGAGACCGCATAAATTACGGTTCTCATTGTACCTTCAGAACATTATTAGAAGGCGGATCAATCTGTAAGACAAAACAAACAGAGAAACAATCAAACCATATGGACGTTATGTACAATTCAAATTCAATAACTACATATGTCGCCAGAAGAGTGACAAGGCTCATGTTGATGGTAGTGCTCTTCAAAAGTGTAGCCATGTCGAATCACAGCTCACAACTAATCGTGATAGTGGTGCACGGCTGCTGTACCTCAGTCATATAATGTCAAAATACGTGTACTGGGTAATTCCCAAAAAGGTGATTAGTAATATCAATAGTTTGTGGCATTAGTGTGCTTTTGATTTTGCACGCCCACTCTGGCTTTGCCAGTCGATATATATATTTCTACACAGGAGGTGAACTTGACTAATTAAGAAACACAAGCGGTGGTGAGGCTCGTGATAATTAAAATAAAATTGGCAGACTGCATACAAGATAAAGAATGAGCTTACTTTAAGTGTAGGAAAACCTTACACCATGGGTCCAGGTGGGGGGGGATGGCTTATAGCAGACATGCCAACCCTCCCGATTCAGGCGTGAGACTACCGATTTGAAGGCTAGTCTCCCGCCTCCCGATTCCTGAAAGCAAAAACCCGATTCCTCGGGGGTTTCAGCTGACAGGGCTTGGTAGGTATTGTGAAACATGCTAATTCTTCCAGCAATAGTCAAGAGTAGCAGGCAGGGGCTCTAGAAGGACTGAAAAACCAACAATGCCTCATTAACAAGCGAATGGGCTTTTAAAGATCTATGAAGTACTCGGGGCGGCTGTGTGTGTGCCCGGGAAGCTGTTATGGCGGGGGTTGGGGAGAGGTAGGGGGTATATACTGACAGTAACCTGCCAGGCCAGTGTTCAACACTTGCATCACCCTCTCTCTGCCTGTCATGGGCTTCTAAACAGCAGCACACTTCCAAAGCTTATACATGACGGTAACCCGATTAAAGGCCCCATTCTCCCGATTTTTTTTTTTAATCTCCCACTTTGCTCTTCTGAAATGTTGGCATGTATGTTATAGTCACACGCTAAGAACAAAAAGAATGAATAACATCACGTTAATATAGGTATAGATGTTGTATTACTTGCGGTAGCTGGGCTAAAGGCTCAAGTACTCACCCCGTCAAAGCCAGACGCCCGTTTGGCACCTAAAGACTCCCGTCACGAGGACCCTGCCAACAGCGAGGTTCTCGACTGGAGTGTTTTTAAACAGAGTTGGCCACATTGGACGTATGCAGTCCGTGTCCCGATGACGTCAGTGCGTGCGTACGCATGCACAGGTCCATCGGACATCCAAGAGAGAGGCTGCACTGCTAACCTGCGAGATGTGGGGCAGTGATTGAATAACTTTATTCAGTTGTAGGTAAACGTGGCAATTTTTATGCTGGTCATTATAAATCGCTCTCAGCTGTCTGTTAAGCGGTGGTTTAAGTAAATGGAACGATTTTTTGTGTGCAAATTTACAAACTATAAAGAGCACTAAAAAGAAACCAGAATAGTTATTCTATTATGAACTAGCCAAATAAATGTATCCTATCGTCTTGGGTATCGGGTCACTCTTAGAACCATTATCACGTTTCTGCAATGTATTTATTAAGCCCTTGATACAACAAACTTGCACTTACCTTAAGGACACCAAGAGTCTTCTAGCACTCCTACAAAATCTAACACTGGATGAGGACTCTACGACACTGGTGTCGCTAGACATCGAGAGCCTGTACATCAGTATACCTCAGGATGACATAATCAAGGTACTTGGTGAGGCTCTGGACAAGGCCACATGAGACTACAAGACCCCTAAACAGTTCATCATTGATTGTGCAACCCTTGCCCTAAAACAAAACTTCTTTAAATGCAAAGAGGACCTGTTCCTACAAACAACAGGGACTTCGATTGGCAGTACCATCGCCCCAAATGTAGCAGGCCTCTCTGTACATGAGTTTGAAAAAATATTTATTTTGGCTGCAAGTAATCCCTTTTCGTCCATTATATCTTTTTGGAAAAGGTATATTAATGATGTCTTGGTAATATGGCAAGGACCTGAACAAACCTTACAAGAGTTCCTCCAATGGATCAACTCAAGTGACCCTAATCTCAGTTTCACACATGCTTTTGACCGAAAAGAAATGGTCTTTCTTGATGTCATTTCCAAAACAGAAGGCCAACTAATCAGCAAGACATATCACAAACCTACAACCAAGAATAACTTACTGGAATTTTCGAGTTTCCATCCCAGGCCCTTACGAGAGAACCTTCCCTACGGGCAATATCTACGGTTACAACGTAATTGCAGCAAGGTAACGGACTACTGCACTCAGTCGGGTGAGTTAACCAAGAAACAGCGCAATTGCGGATACCCTGACCAAATCCTGAAGAAAAGTTGCAAACAGGCCAGAAACCAACCAAGGGAGGTCCTCCTCGTGGACAATCCGAAGCAGATTGACGGAGTTCCCTTGACCTGTGTAACAACATATAGTGTCGCCCCAATGCAATAACAAAGTCAATAAACAAACATTGGAAGGTACTGGCAAGCAACAACAGGAAATGGGAAAAGCCCTTGTTTTCTTACAAAAGGGCAAGAAGCATTAGGGATGCTCTAGTACATACTTGTCCGAAGAAAACAGACAGCGAAGACAACCCGTCTGTACTCAATGCCTGGGGCCTGTCGAAGGTCACTGGGCATTTTCTGTGTTGTACATGCAGCGTTTGTCACCTTACCACACCTCCAAAATCCTTAAAGCTCGAACACGGCAAAACATGGTTACAAAAATCACACATGAACTGTAATTCCAACAATGTGATATACCTCATTACGTGTCCATGTGGATTAAGGTATTTGGGAATGACCACATGCAAAGTGCAAGAAAAGTATAACCAGGATGACTGAACATTTCCTGCAGGCCACCATACCACATATGATTTGTGCTGGACAGTTATCGAACAAATAAAAGCAGGAGACAACACACAGAGAATACTGTTTGGAAAAGAACAACGGTGGGTGTATCGCCTCTCTACACACAAACACAGACTCAATGACAACTGTGAGAAGTTACCCTGGTATATGATGTCCACTATTCTAGTGGGCACTTGCACCAGTCTAATCGACCCTTATTGATGGTAGGTTATAAAGTCAACCTTATAGAAAGCTATCCTAGTGGTAGCTGTGGAGAGCATCCTTCAGGCTAAGACTTGGAGACGAGTTAAACAAGTTGTTTTACCATTTATAATCTCTTGAGTACCAAATGAAAGCACACCACACAAGGTATTTATCAAATATATATGTATTTATTCTAAACACAACCCCTCTTTACTCTTTATGAGGTCAGAGAAAAAAGTACAATACAAGGAACTTAATTAGCATACGATAAGTTCCACAGTATACGTTTTGCCCTAGGGGACTTACAAACCATATACTAAAATAGTGGTATAAGAACCACGTGAGGAACAGAAAGCAGGCCTAGGGCCTGTGGAATCGCTTGGGCTACTCAGACCAACCAAAGGTTAGGATGTAGGAGGCCTACAGGAGACGCGTGCAGTGTCTAAACACAGCCGTGGGCTACCATTGACTTTCAAAGGGAACCGAACAAGTTACAATTTTAAAGATCAAGGGTACAAGGAGGTGAACTGAGATGGAACCCTTTTAGACTAGGACACTTGGAGAGTCAATACCCACGGGAGCACCGGAGTACTCGGGTTACCTCACCCAGGGAAGCCGGGTGCATAGGTGTCTTTTCGTGTCGGGTTTCGTCGTCGATTCCAATGGAGAGCTGTGAAGAAGTGCTGCAGGCGACCAGAGGAAAAGTGTCCGGGTGGATCCAAGGGTGGATCGGAGATGTGAAGAACCTGAAAGCAGAGGAGACAGTGTCTGGGCCACTAGCCAGTGACCAGGGCGGCGATGGGAAGATGCCACCAGATGTCGGGTGATTTCAGGTGAAAAGGTGAAGTTTGCCTCTTCAGCCACGAGGTCCAGGAGGTGTCGACGACAACCAGAAACTGGATCTGAGCTGTCCCACAAAGGATCTAGTTGACTGCAGTGTCGGTATCCGGATTGGACCCAACAATCTTTGGTAAACGCAACCCACGCAGGATGTTGAGATTGGCTTTGGTGCAGACTAGCAAGGCTTGAGGAACTTCTCCTTTGCAGAGAAGTTGGAGCAAGCCCGGAGCAACCAGGGAAGCAGGTTAAATCAAAGATTGATCTTCTTGGGGGCTCACTAGCCAACAGACTAGGAACTGCAAAGATGCATCAAGCGAAAATGCACAAAGTAAGCCCACGGGACACTCATGGATTGTGGGCCTCCGAGCTTCGGTGCAAAAGGTGCTTGTGGCTGGGGCTTTAAGCACCCCAATGCACAACTTCGGGATACCTCGGGAAGTTGATGCAGGTAGCAAAATGCAGGATGTCTAGGAGTTCCAGTCCCACATCTCACGTGTCTGCCACTGGTCTCAGCTTTGCTGGGATTGCAGGTCAGCATCAGAGATGTCTGGAAGTCCATGTCCTGTGTTGCAGATTCTTCAGGATCCGGCGGGAGCCTTGAAAATGCAGACCGGCAATGATGCTGCTGGTGCCTGTTCGGACAGGGTGGTCACTCCTTGACCACAAGAGAGATTTGTTCCATCTTCCAGTCAAAATGGAATGTCGCAGGTCCAGGATATATGTTGCAGAGTTTCGTCCAGGTTAATCTAAAGTCCTAGGGACTGGGGTTCTATACTTAAAGTAAGTTTAGGGGTTGGACTAACTCTAAGGTCCCTCCTATGGGTGGACCTGGGTAGGGGGTGGTTACACCCCTTCCCCTTTGTCCAGTTTTGCACCAGAGCTGGGGCTGAGTGCCCCAGCAACCGGTTTGAACTGGGAAATGCATGGAGCACCTTGTGTGCCTCAGACAGTGTCTGGAAAGCATTCACTGAATGCAGCCCTCCCTGCCCCGATACACTAAAGCCTGTCTGGGGAGGTGCCAGCACCTCCCTGGACAGGAATGTCCAGGCTTCCCCTGCCAGAGTTTCGTCCAGCAGCAGGAGGGCAGACTCGTGTCTGTGGCAGCAGCATCCATTTTGTGATGCTGAGGCTCTGTTTAACTTTAACCGGGTTTACCAGTAACTACATGTCTTCTCCCTCTAGAAGGGTGGAATTCTACCCCCGCCGCCAGAACTGGCGGGGTGGGGGGGAGGGGGTAGTATTCCAAAGTGTTTGACACCTTTCATGACATGTTTTGATAAAGCCAAACCAAAGTTAGCATTAACCGCGAGTATTATAGTGCACTTAAGAGTATATGGTATGGCTATATCATAGAACATCTATAAGGAGATGGTTCTGAAAGCTGCAGAGGGGCTCAGCTCATGCTAGGGTACCCTCTCACATAAAACCAAGCACTCTGTCTCCAGGATTGTCAACGCCTGCCATAGGAATGACTTATAGGTTACTATGTGTCTATATATAAGGTAGATATAGGTATACTATATCTAAGTAAGGGGTGATTAAACCACCCTACTCAGGCTGTAAGAACAGACCTGTGGTGTCAGTTTGGAAGGCAAACAAGGGATGGCACAATACATGCTGCAGCCCCTGGTAGGCCTAGGGTGCACCTATGCCCTGGGTACATATGGTACTCTATACAGGGGCTCACAAGGGTGACCCAGTAACCAATCTGGTATGTACCTAAAGTACATGGTATCAATTTAGAGAGAGAACAGCTGGGCTGTGGGCCTGATTAGCAGGTCCACAGCCACACTAAAGTCGAAAAACCAGAGAATCACACCAAAAAGTGGGGGTAACCATACGAAGCAGACCCTACTCTCCTACAACAACATCCCCTGGGGATCTGTGCTAAAGCGTTAATGCCCCTTCCTATCCATTGTTGTATTTACACCATCATGACAGGATATGACATGCAAATATATCATTCCTTTACGTAAGTGGGGCTCCTCTTTACTAGCTAGATTCCTAGGATAAATATACCATGGCACCAGTCACGCCTTAGGTTGTTAAGCACGTATGGTAGCAGCCATTCAGCACTTTATGTGCTATTCATACACAACTAACTCTGAAATAAAAAACCTAATGGTAGTGACCGTAAGAAGGATACATTTATTTGGCTTGTTCAATATAGCATAACTATTCTGGTTTCTTTATAGTTTGTAAATGTGCACACAAAAAATCGTGACATTTACTTAGAGCCCCTGCTTAACAAACAGCTGAGAGCGATTTATAATGACCAGTGCTGTCCGGTTCCCAAACCGTGTAAAAATTGCCACATTCCGGTGACTCGGGGTGGCCACGGCGGCGGAGAAGGGGCCGCCCGCTGCCCACCCGGGGGTTTCCCCCTGCGCCGGCTGACAGGGACAGACCGCACTGCCAGCGGAGGGCGGTGCAGCGTCCCGGAGAGCGTCGGAGGTGTCTGACACTACCAGCCGGAGGAGGAGAGAGGGCCCGGATTCGGAGGAGCACGGAGGCCCCGCAGTGCAGGCCCGGAGGGGCGGTGGAGGCTCCGGGCGCATACCAGATGCTGCACACGTCGGAGATACGCTGTTGGGCTCGGGCCCGGTGCATGGAATTACGCCCTGACGTAGAGGGGAGGCGTGTGAGGCGCTCCGGTGGCCCGGGCCTGGTAGGAGAGCTCACCGAAGACACGGCTGCCGGCAGAGTGGAGGCGAACTGGGGATAGCAGCCTACGCAGGCCTGGGTGAGGTGCATGCCTGGGGTGGCTGGGCGCCAGCTTTGATACGCATGGACGTCTGGGTGGACTGGTAGCGCCCCGCCACTTTCCCTGAGGCTGGGAACGTGCAGACCTCGGTCCCTTGCTGTTGACTGGTGCAGGACTGGCGGCGACACAGGGGGTTGGCGCCTAGAGGACTGGAGGCGGACTGGGCAGGGCACGTAATGGGGCCATTTTGCCCGGCTCTCATGTTGGATTTGGGTGGCTCTCGCCTGCGCCTGGACTGCTGGTGACTACGTTACCCTTCTGCGCCATCCCCTCAGGGACTTACCATCGGAGGCTGGAGGCTCCTTGTTCCTTGGCTTTGGACGGACCTGTCGGCTGGAGTCTCGGCGCTCGAGGGCACTCTGGGGGCTTCCTGTCTGGTGGAGAGAGGAGAGCTCTGAGCTACCTTGAGGGGACAGTTGCTACGCTTGCGGGCCCGGTGCTCCCATAACGCTTGCCTCTGAGAGTACCTGGTGGAGGGTCCGCCCGGAAGGGGGGTTGCCCGGCCTCATGTCTAACACAGTCCGCAAGGGGCGTGTAGTGAAGGATGGACCATCTAAGTCCTCACAGCAGCCAGCTTCCCCGGGGCCCAGTGGCTCGCCGAGATTGTCGGACGATGAGGCCCCGGCTACCAAAGCTTTTATGACCGAACTTTTTGCCTCCATCAAGGAAGATATCTCCGAGCTTCGGGCGCAGCTGGCGTCCGACCTCCGGGAGGTAAGGAGAGACGTAGATGGGATCGGCGAGAGAGTGGCGACTCTAGAGGACCATGATTTGAATACGGCCAATGATGTGCACCTACTCCAACAAGATATCATCCGTCTCACGGAACAGAACTTGGACCTGCAATCTCACACGGAGGACCTGGAAAACCGATCCCGTCGGAATAACATCCGCATTAGGGCAGTGCCATGGGATGGCGAGGCGGGAGACCTGCGTGGATACGTACAGGAACTGTTTCTGCAGATTTTGAACGAGGAGGATGTGAGGGAAATTAGAATGGATAGAGTGCATCGAGTTGGTTTGCCCAGGAGAGGAGGGGCCCCCCCCCCGGACATCCTCGTCTGTGTACATGATTTTCAAGTGAAGGAGCGCATCCTTCGTAAAGCCAGGGCCATCGCATCGCTGCAGTTCAGGGACCATCGTCCTCAGCTCTTTCAGGACTTGGCAGCCTCTACGCTCCAGAAAAGGAGGGATTTTTGCCCAGTGACTTCCTTCCTGCGGGAACGCAACATCGCATATTCCTGGGGCCATCCCTTCCGGATCATCTTCAGATGGCAAAACCAACTGGCGCAGATACGCTCCCTCCAGGTGGCAAAGGATCTCTTGGGTTTGAATGATGCTGCACCTTCTCAGGGTTCGACTGTGTCCCCATCTCGGCGGCGCCGTCGATCCTCCTCGTGGCACAGAGTGGGGTCCTCCCCGGATCGGGGGCGACCAAATCGCAATACCAGCCTGCAGGAAAGGGGGAACGCAGTGGCTTCGGTAGCCTCAGCGACGTTGCCGGTGTCGCAAGCAAGTTCGGGAGCGGCATGACAGGGAATTGATTAATGGCGGATCGGCGCTGGAGGGGCATCGGCCCCCTGGTCTGGGAGAATGGATGTACTTTTGGAGAAGACTCCCCGGACCATGACCTTGGGAGGTACCGAGTTGGTCTCCCTAACCTGTCCCCGGAGTGGACGGATCTCCGCGAACTCTGGACTACTGGGACTGATGAGTATTATCCTCAATGGTTCTGTTTTGTTTACATTATCACTGTTCCCTTTTCTTTCGGGGGGGGGGTTGAATGTTGGGGGGGTTGGGGAGGGGAATGTTGGTGGTGACTGGAGCGGTTTGTGGCGCGTGTGGTGGGAAAGGAGGGGATTGAGTGTGGCGTGTGGGGAGCAGGTTGAGGCATTGGCGGCTTTACTGGAGGCTAGTGGTCCATCTGGTGGGGCATGGGGGAGGTCTTTGGGTCGCTTGTCACTGTTACTTTTGCACAAAGGATTGGAGATTGTGGGGTGGGGGGCTCCAGTGATGGCTACAGAGAGTGCTGGTGTATGGGATCATCATGCCTGTTAGTATAGGGACATGGAATGTTAAGGGCTTGAACTCGCCACAGAAGAGGCAGAAGGTGTGGAAGTATGTGACTGATCACCAGTTGGATGTTGTGGGGCTCCAGGAGACCCATCTTGCGCGTAAGGACGATCTGCGCCTTCGACATAAGGCATATCCCATTGTCTATAGGTCTTCGGCGTCCACAAAGCATAGGGGGGTGGCTCTCCTATTTCGCTCTACGTTGCACTTTCAGCCTCATGACGTATGTAGTGATAAGGATGGTCGCTGGCTGATGGTAAAGGGGCTTGTTCGAGGGAGGCTCTGTACTTTTGTAGTGGTGTACATCCCCAACGCTGGTCAAAATCAATTTTTGCAAGGTGTGTTGCAGCGAGTGGGTGATTTTGCGGAAGGGAACCTGTTCCTCTTGGGGGACTTTAACCTGGTGTGGGATGCGAGTGTGGATAGCTCTGGGACCCATAGGGCACACACGGGGATGTTTTCCCCCTCCTCGCAGCAGTTGGTGGATGAACTGGGGCTAGTGGACGGCTGGCGTTTCTTCCATCCTACATCCCGAGATTACACTTTTTTCTCGCATGTCCATCATTCTTATTCCCGATTGGATCACATTTTTCTTAGCCAGGCGCTTAGAGGTGATGTCCTTGACTCCGTCATTCTTCCGCTCTCAGTCTCTGACCACAGTCTACTGGTGCTTAGCCTCCGGTGGTCATCACCTGGTGATGGGCAGCGGAAATGGTACTTCCCGGCCTCAGTGGTGCGGGACGATATCTCTAGTGAGGCACTGCGAAAGGTCATCAAGGAATTTTTCAAGCTGAACCCAGTGTCGGACACCTCGGTCTCTAACACTTGGGATGCATTGAAGGCGTCCATCAGGGGCACATGCTTGGGCCTCAATGCGACTCTTAATAAAGCGCGGCGCAAGGATAGGGAGGATCTGGAGACCGAATTGGCGAAACTTGAACAGGCTCACAAGCTCAATCCTTCTAGAGTGACCCTCCGGCCCTTGACCGCAATTCGAGGGAAATTGAGAGCCCATTACAACAACAGGGCCGAATTGACGCTATTGAGGCTGGGAAGGCAATCTTATTCCTGCGGAAACAAGGTGGGGAGACACCTGGCGCGTCAACTACGGGACAGGCGGGAACGTGAATATATCGGAGGGATTCGAGACGCTGCGGGTGAGATGCATCACAGGGACGAGGAGAAGGCGGCCATTTTTGGCCGTTTTTATGCGGACCTTTATGCTGGAGACGGGCTGGACGCGAGGTCTCAGAGGGAGTATCTGCAGCGCTTGGCCCTTCCCCAGGTGTCCAAAGAATGGAACGACGTCTTGGAGGCACCGATTACCAGGGAAGAGGTGCTCGAGGCTATCAAGAACCTGAAACTGCACAAGGCCCCTGGGCCGGACGGCTATACTGCCGTCTTTTATAAGACGTACGCCTCTGAACTTTGTGACTTTTTGGTGATCCTTTTTAACAGCATGGCTGAGTCCGGCTCCTCGAAGGGTTCCCTAGCCGAGGCGGTTATAACGGTCTTACCAAAGCCGGGGAAAGACCCCACTCGGTGTGCCTCCTTTCGCCCCATAGCGCTCCTTAACTTGGATGCGAAATTGTATTCGGCGATCCTGGCGCATAGACTGCAGGATCTGTTGCCGGCGATCATACATCCTGACCAGTCCGGGTTTATCAAGGGGCGCCAGACTCACGACAATACGCGCAGAGTTGTACATCTCATTGAAAAAGCGGACAGGTTTCGCATACCGGCGGTCCTGGTAGGGCTGGATGCCGAAAAGGCGTTCGATCGTGTAGACTGGCGCTTTCTGTTTCATACGATGACGGCTTTTGGCTTTTCGGAAAAGTTCATCACCATGGTGAAGGCTAACTTCTGCAGTCCTAGATCTCGAGTGGGAGTCAATGGCCACTTGTCTGCATCTTCCAGCATACCAGAGGTACTAGGCAGGGGTGTCCCCTTTCCCCCCTCCTGTTCGCGCTGAGCATTGAACCCTTGGCGGTGGCGGTGAGGGAACATGAGGGCATACGGGGCTTTCCGTTCACGGGAGAGCAACATAAAATCACGCTCTTCGCGGACGACGTACTTCTTTCTGTCGCGGAACCGGAACGTTCGCTACCTTGTATTAGGGAGGCCTTGCTGCACTATGAAGAGGTGGCCGGCTTCAAGGTTAACTATAGCAAGTCGTATATCCTGAATCTTACTCTATCGCAGACGGACGTAGAACGCGTGCGCAATCTGACACCCTTAGCCTGGGCTGCTGGCTCGATTGTCTACCTGGGGGTCCACTTAACCTCGACTGTGGGCAAACTATTCGCGGCCAATTTCCCCCCCTTGTTGGCAAAGACTCGAGCCGAATTGGACAGATGGAAACCTAAATTTCTGTCTTGGCTGGGTAGGATCCATGCTGTGAAGATGGTTCTCCTCCCCAAATATTTGTATTTATTTCAGGCCCTGCCCATCCCTTTGGACGGCGACTATTTTCGGCGTCTTAGGACGCAGATATTGCGATTTGTGTGGCAAGGGGGCCGAGCACGCTTGTCCTTTGCGCTATTGCGTAGGCCGAGGTCCGAGGGCGGAGTGGGACTTCCCGACTTCCAGCTTTATTATAAAGCGGCGCAATTGAGGGTTTTGGTGGAGTGGTCGCAGCAAACATCGGAGAAGCATTGGCTGCACATGGACCGGAGTGTGGCGGGGAGATCAGTAAGGGATCTGGCTTGGAAGCCTAAGAAGGATCGTCCCTTGAACGCCTATATAAGTACACCTACGGGTACTGTGCCGAAGGTGTGGGACACCCTTGCTGGGGACGAACGTTGGACTACGTTCCCCTCACCTTTCACGCCCCTGCACTACAACCCAGCCTTCCCGCCGGCACATCGAGAGGGGGCTTTCGACGCATGGAGGGAGGGAGGCTGTAGGGCCCTGACTCATCTGTTCCATGGTCAGGCTCCCCTCACTTTTGCTAACTGCATGAGGGACTATGGGGTTCCCCAGACTGACCAATATTGTCATGCACAGCTGCTCCATTGGGCCACGTCCTCGGGGGTACTAGAGGCGGCTACGAGACCACCTTCCCCATTCGAGGCTTTCCTACTGCGGACGTCGGCAATGAAGGGGGTCATTTCCTTCCTGTATCAGCTATTGCTTAAATCTGCAATCTCGCCTAGGCCTAGATACATGGAGCAGTGGGAGGAGATATTGGGGAGAGATATCTCAGACACTGAATGGTCAGCATTGTGGCGGGATTTGACGGCGTTTAATCATGCGCTTCACCTCAGGGAAGCCCACCTTAAGACTCTTACGCAATGGTATTTATGCCCGACCAGGCTCCATCGCTTCTACCCGGCTACCTCCGATAAATGTTGGAGGGCCTGTGGGTTTCTTGGGGAGTTTCGCCACATCTGGTGGGACTGCCCAGTGATTCGGCCCTATTGGGAGGAGATTCTCTCGCACATTAGGGATATTCTTCAGTATCCCATAGAGGATTCTATGGCCTCCGTCCTACTAGGCTTACGAGAACCCGGCCTCGAGCACCAGACCAGGGCAGACAAGAAGATTTTGTGGCTCTGCCTGGGTGCTGCCAAGATTACACTGGCAGCTGCCTGGAAACAGAAGGAGGCGCCGGCAATTTCGCTGTGGCACGCACGACTGTGGAGGCTTCTGAGTTTGGAGAGAATGGCGGACATATTCCTTGGTAACTTTAAGAACTTCCAATTTCAGTGGGGTCCCCTGGTTACTTTCCTATCTAAGGGCTTACCGTCCGCTGTTTGCCCTGCATCCTTGAGATCACTCCATCTGTTTCAGGTCTAGTCTTGATATCGGAAGGAGGTTTGGATTGAATGAGTCGCCACCGTGGGGGGAGGGAATGGGAGGGGGGGGGAGTTCTGTTTTACGGGTTTATGGTTCACCGAGGTACATAGAGGGAGCTATAGTCTGATTGATTGGGATATGTCGAACTATGGACATACCGGCTCTGCTATGTAATGCACAAATTCTTCGACAGATCTATTGCATTGAGCGACTACGGCTGTCAGCATACGCCCGACCTGGCTTTGACTATGTTATTACGATAATTTGATGCTTTATGTCCTCAGACTGTGCCCTCCTGGGAGGTATTGTATTGCACCTTGGTGAATCTCTTGTGTGTGCATTGTTTTTCTGAAAATGAAAATAAAAATTTTACAAAAAAAAAAAATTGCCACATTTACCTCCAACTGAATAAAGTTATTCATTACCTGCCCCACATCTCGCAGGTTAGCGGTGCAGCCTCTCTCTTGGCTGTCCGATGGACGCGTGCGTGTGTACGCACTCACTTACGTCATCGGGGCCCGGGACAGAGACTGCACACGTTCAATATGGCCAACTCTCTGGTGTCTGTCTTTGACAGAGTGAGTACTTGAGCATTTATCCCAGCTACCGTAGGTAATACAACAGCTATACTTATATTAACATGATGTTATTCATTCTTTTTGTTCTTAGCGTGTGACTATAAGCCACCGCCCCCCGCCTGGACCCATGGTGTAAAGTTTTCCTACAGTTAAGTAAGCTCATTCTCCATCTTGTATGCAGTCTGCCAGTTTTACTTTAATTATCACAAGTAGGCCTGGGCAGACAACTACGCTACTCTCGCGTAGTTTTCAAAGTTTGCGCTACTTCGCACTACGTGAACTGCACGTAGCACTGTGCAAACACGCATAGCGTAGTGCACTGGTCCTTTTTTGGTTGCTCGCGGTCCTCAACGTCAAGTTGGCGACTGCAAGCAAGCAAAATGACATCCCGCCGTGACTTTTTCCTCGTTCGCGATCAGCAACATCAAGTTGCTGATCGCGAGCATGGAAAATAAACCTCCCGGCGAGATTCTCAACGCGGGGAGGTCAGGTTTCTCATTGCGAGTAGTTGCGTATGCTCGCAACCACTCGCGATGAGAAACTGCCAGTCCGCGTTGAGAAATCTGCTGCTCGAATAAAAACCTACTCGAGCTGCAGAAAACTACAGCACGCACTGTGAAAAATGCCGTTTTCAATGATTGCACAGTGCCGGATGCTTGTCCGCATTGTGCAATCATTGAAAACGGCATCTTGCACAGTGCGAACAGGGTACTACGCAAAGTTTTTTTTTTTTTTTAAAGTTTCAAAAACCTTTATTGGGTCACCTTACAATACACGGCTGTTCGCCTACAACCCGGAGGCCGGCAGCAATCATTGAACCGTTAAACAAGAGTCACAGCTGTTTAGCCAACAACCTCAGGGGCAGGCAACGTAGTAATCAAAAGTTGTGGTCGTAGTCTATCATGCAATTTGAATCAGCACATCTCGACATGAGACATTAACCAGATCAGCATCGACATTTCACATTGCAGCAGTTAAAATCACAGATTATAGCCGGTCTCACAGAGCCCACTCTCCCTTTCGCATACATCGCCTAGGTGTCACAGAGTAGGCACATATCATGTCTCTAATGTTTCCCCTCCTCCTGAAGAACCTCGGTTATGGTGACTAATTGAGTGCAAGCTGCCCTGTCTGAGGGTCAATATCTTTCAGTTTCAACCAGTCCGCAAATGGGGCCCATATGTCCTTTGGTCTAGACCTTTCCGGCATTTGTTCCCAATATTCCCCCAGTTGATCTTTACAGTATGCAACCGCCCTTACCCAGGCCACTGCCACCGGAGGTTGTCTCTTACGCCAGTGTATGGCCACCTGTCTCTTTGCCATCAGTAGCAGCATGGCCGTGAGTTTTCGTCGCTTCACCGGGATATCCCCCACATAACCCAATAGCGCCAGAATGATCGTCCTCTCTATAGTGGAGCCTATTATGTGTTCAATGTGCGTGAGGACCTCATCCCAGTAGCGGGATACCCCCGGGCAGTCCCATGCCATGTGTGTGAAATGGGCGTTTTGCATATTGCACCTCCAGCAACTAGCTTCGTCACTCAGTCCCATACGGCGCATCTGAGTAGGTGTGCGGTATAAGCGATGCAAATAGTTAAAATGAGTGAGCCTGAGCCTATAATTGGGCGACAAATACTGTAGTTGTGCGCAGCAATAAGACCACTGTTCCTCCGTAATTTCCAGGCCTGCCTCTTCGTTCCAAGCCTCCCGTGATCTAGGCCTAATGAGTGGGCTTTCCTTCTGTGTGGTGCTGTAAATGCGCGTGACTAGCTTGTGAGGCGAGGCGTTTGCTAGAATGTTTTCAAGCGCCGGTAGCGGAGGGGGTTCATTTGGGAAGTCGCCAAAGGTGGCCCTGCACGCAGCCCTCAATTGGTAGAAGAGCAAGGTATCAGACGCCGTAGGGGCCTCCGTGCCACACATATCTTGCAGCGTCAGGAATGTCCCTGCCGGGTATAGGTCCCTCCCTTTATGTAAGTTGTGCGCTTGCGCCCTTTTCGCTATCGCGTCATCCATCAGCGGTGTCAACAGCGGATTGCCCCTCAAGGGCATCGACGGGGCGTACAATTTGTCAATGTGTGCTCTATTCGCTATCTTTGTCCATGCCCACCTCACACTTTCGACTGTGTCAACATCCTGTCGTGGGTGCTTATAAGAGTGGAAAACTGCCGTGTTTAGGGGGGTAGGGGAGACTCTATCTATTTCAATCGCTACATGCGGTTGGTAGGGAACTGGATGTATCCAGTAATGTAGGTACTGTGCTTGCGCGCTGTAGGCATATAGTTCGAAGTCTGGAGCCCCCAAACCACCCTGTGATAAGGGTAAAGTCAATACCTTCCAGGAGATTCGAGGCTGTTTATCTGCCCATATCAGGACCAGCACCGCAGTGCGTAAGCATTTGAAAAAGTGCACATTCAGGGGAATGGGCAGGTTTACAAAAAGATATAGCAGCTTGGGGAGTATCACCATTTTAGCAATGGCGATGCGTCCCGTCAGGGACAACGGAAGGTTTTTCCATCTAGCCACCTTACCCTCTATCCAGTCCATGGCTCTGCCATAGTTCTGCGTCCATAGGTCCTGTAGCGAGCGACTCAAATGAATGCCCAGATATCGCACCCCCTCAGTCGCCCACCCTATAGGAAATTCCGAGGCAATCTGGGCCGTATCGTCAGTCAGCGGGAATATAGTGGATTTGGTCCAGTTAATCTGTATGCCTGTCAGACCACCGTATCTGATGAACTCACGCATGATCGTGTCAAAGTTGTCCCGGGGATTATTGAGATAGACAGTTATGTCATCTGCGTATAGGGAAATAAGGATTCCCCGCGTTGTGAAGCCTATACTCTTATGTGCATGCTGCTGTCGTAATTTAGCTGCTAGGGGTTCCGTCGCGATAGCAAATAGCAGGGGAGACAGTGGGCACCCCTGTCTCGTGCCTCTGGTTATGTGGATAGGCTCAGATGTGCGCCCGTTCACTCGGATCCTGGCAGTGGGTTCGGTGTACAATAGCTGGATTTGTTGTAAGAATAGAGGGCTGAAGCCCAGTCGCTGCAGCAGGGTGAACAGGAAGCTCCACTCCAGGGAGTCAAACGCCTTTGTGGCGTCCAGCAAAGCCGCTGCTGCCTGCACGTGGGGGGCCAAATAGTGGAGCATACCAAAGAAGGTTCTCAGGTTATGCGCTGTGGACCTCCCCGTGACAAAGCCCGCCTGATCTGTCAGTGCGATCTGCGGCACCATAGGCGTTAGCCGATCCGCAAGTAATTTAGCGTAAATTTTAGCATCTAGATTAATCAGGGACAACGGGCGGTAAGAGTCCGTTCTAGTAGGGTCTTTATCAGGCTTCAGGAGCGTGATAATTATAGCTTCCTGAACAGTGGGCGGCAATCTACCGACCTCAAGCGCCTCCTGATACATCTCATGCAGCCGTGGGGCCAGTAACTCAGCATATTCCTTATAAAAGGCAGCCGTTAGTCCGTCTGCACCCAGAGCCTTGTCCCCTGGCATGGCGCTTATTACCTTCTTAATGTCTTCCACCGTGAACGGTAGCTCCATATATTGTCGAGCTCCGTCGTTAAACCACGCAAGGCATATCTCATCTAAATAAGCAATCAGAACAGCCTGCGACAGGGATACTTTAGAAGTGTACAGGTCCGTGTAGTAATCAGTAAATTCCTGCAGAATGTCCGGCGGCGTGCGCACCGTCTCACCCCCTCTCGTCTGCAGCTCAGCCACGTAAGAGGTGCCTCTTGGCGCTCAAAGCAAGTTAGCTAGGGTCCTACCAGGTCTGTCGCCTTCACCATATTTACGCGCTTGCGCGTGCTTATGCAAGTACACTACTTCCCTTTCCGCCTCAGTTTGATATTCAGTCAGTTTGGACCTAATGTTTGCTAAAGTTTCATGTGATGGTCTGTCCACCTGCCTCCGTTCTAGGTCTTGCAGTTCTTTCTCTAATCTCTGTAGGGTGTTTCGTATGTCACGCAGCACTCCAGTTTTCAAAGCAATACAATCCCCCCTCACCACAGCCTTAAAGGCTTCCCATAGCACTCCAGGGGAATCCACAGAGCCCTCATTTAGTGTGAAGTATGCCTCAATTCTGGTTCTGAGGTCCTCGCGGAAAACCTGGTCTCGTAAGGCCCCGGACGGGAATCTCCATGTATAAGGTTGAGTGTACGCCGGGGGCACCCCAATGGTGATCTGTACTGGGGCGTGATCCGACAGCGTGCGGGCAAGATGTGTGGTCTCAGTGACCCATGCATGTAAGTCTTTAGTAAGTAACCAGTAATCCAGCCGTGACCATGCCTCTCTGTGATGTGTTATGCAAGTGCCCGCCCTGCGTATCGGGTGCGCAGCTCTCCATGCATCTACCAGTAGGAGGTCATCTATCATCTCATGTAGCAACTCCGCTGCTCTAGGGTGGTGTGTTCGTGAAGTACCTTGCCTATCCAGTGTTGCAGATAGCGGGATATTAAAGTCTCCGCCCCACAGTATCGCCATGGGGCCCAGCTTCTGCAGTTCATGCCACAGCGCACCATAAACTTCAGGACTGTCTGTGTTAGGTCCATAGATGTTCACTATGGCAACAGTCGTATTATATAGTGCTCCCACTAGTATTATGTACCTACCCTCTCTGTCGACAATGGTGGAATGTGTGCGCCAGTGCAGGCCCCTTCTTATCAGTATCGCCACCCCTCTGGAATAGTTAGAGAACCCAGCTGCAACAATCACCTCCCACCTCCTGTTCCTCAAAGTGTTCGTGTCTGCAGGGAGTAAATGCGTTTCCTGTAATAAACAGATGTCTATGCCATGTCGTGCCAAGTATGCGTGAGTGAGCCTAACTTTCCGGCGGTCGTTAAGGCCTCTAACATTCCACGTGAGACACTTCAAAGTGGCCAAATGATTCGTATTCGTAGGTACCGCCATTACACAATCAAGTCAATATCAGCCATAGACGACAGCCGCCATTTCTGCAAGTATCGCGTGAATATGCCAATCGGTAGTCCCAGAGATCACAAGTAACAGATATCAAGCACGTTCCAGATATTGTAAAGCGGACAGGCTCAACATTCCTTCCCAGTGGCATGCATGATGACCCAAAAAATAACATGTATGGTGACTCAGAAAATAACAAAAGTGCCAATAACAACATCAGGTTCCCCATCCCCCCTCCTCCCACACCAACCCCCCAACTAGGTTGTGCATCATAGCCCTCCCCACCCATGAACGCATCCCAGCTCTCAGTGAAAGAACTATCACTAGGGAGCAGTACCACTACAACAGTAATTGCGGGAATCATCCCAGAGGGAGCGCAGCGTGACCACCTACTCGCCCTGTACTTATGACAGGATGACCAAGTGCCGGTGCGGACACTGCCTCTCAAGGACCCACTCATGCCATACCGTACAGTGTGTCAGACATATAGTCCAGTTGATTCCTCCACTCGGGTACGCCACTCTCCTCACCGATGCGGTGTGGTCACAGATATCCGTCTGAAGAACCTCGTCGCAGAGGGAGCGCACTTATCGCTCAACATCACTCAGCTGGACCGGATTGTCCTGCTCCCCCTGATTAGTTCTCTGTTTTTGCTCTTTCGCCAAGTGCTTAGCGTATTGAAGCGCAGCCTTCGCATCAACAAAAAATGTCGGTTTTCCGGGACCCTGCACTCTCAGTTTTGCCGGGTAGATCAAAGCATATTTCGTGCCCGTCTGCTGAAATATCTTTTTTGCGGGAATTAATTCTCTGCGGGCTGCCTGTACTTGGAGAGTGAAATCTGGATATATCGCTATGTTATTGCCATTGTATTGTAGCTTGCCTTTTTCTCTGGACATTCTCAGTATCGCGTCCCTGTCCCTGTAGTTCAGGATCCGGGCCAATATTGGTCTTGGCGGGGCTCCCGGTTTAGGCACGGGTCCCAGCGATCTGTGCGCCCTTTCCACTAAAAACATTGAGGACAGGCCATCTCCAAAGAGGTCTCGCAGCATTGTCTCCATGTAGCGCTCCATGTTCGGAATGTCTGTGGATTCCGCCACGCCTGTGACGCGTACGTTATTTTGGCGCGAGCGCGCTTCCAAATCCTCATTTTTCTGTTGAATTAGTTCCAAAACCTTGTCCATGCCTCGCACTTTCTTTTCCAGCTCTGTCTGGCCCTCCTCCGTTTCGGTCACTCTTGTTTCCAGCACGCTCACCCTTCCTTCCTGCTTGTCCATGCGCCGCGTGATGCCATCCATGCGGGCGGCCAGGGTGTCCATTTTGGTATCAATCGCTTGTAGGCTTGTTTTCAAGTCCTGGAACATGTGACGAATGTCCTCAGCCGGGTACTGTTGCGAGCTCTCTTCGCCCGTTCCCGACTCATTTTGGTCCTGATTTGCAGCTTTCTGCCTGGTTTTATCAAATGTGATTTTTGGTTGCCTCGTGTCTGGCTTCCCCATGGTGTCAGGCGTCTTCCAGGCCCCGTCCAGGCGCATCTGGCACTGCCGCTAACTCCTCACAGATATCAGGCCTGGGCAGGGTCGCCCCATGCTGAGCAGGCGTTCCTTCACCGTAGTATCCGACTTATAAGGTATCGGCACGTCTGCTGTTGTCCCTCTCGGTGGTCTATGGAGTGTTCCAGTGCCCACGTGGCAGCGAGGCCTAGCTCTTGGCGCAGGGCCTGCTCCGCTCCCTATGTCGCCGTCTCGGGGCGTTGCACACCGTTATTCGTCCCTTCGCTGTCTCCGTTAGTAGTCAACAGCGATCACCAGGGTCCCTGGCAGGGCATGAGAGGATCTCCACTTCGCCACTATCAGCTAAGGTGTGCAGGCCCGACTGGCAGGGCAGGCCATCCCGTTCCAAAATGGCGCCGGGGAGCTCACTTCGGCAAGTCCGACGATGCGGCCGGGGCTGCTTATGGGACGAACACCGGGCGTCTAGTCAGCCTGGTACAAGCACGGATCAGCTATCCTCCGCACTCCCCTTTCCGCAGACAGTCTCGGCACACTCAGCTGGTCTCCGCGGGGGCACCGCACGTCGTCTCACTGTCCTCTGAGGCGGCAGCTCCTTCTCCACCCGCTCCGATGTCCCGGCCGCAAGGCGGCTAGTGGCGGCGCTCGCCCCGTCCGATAGTGCCTGTGAGGGGTTGCCGTCCGCCCGGTGGCTGCTGCTGTTTCTCAGTCACCAGCCGCGGTCCGCTCCAGCCCTTCCTTTCGCTTCGCGCCTGCTCCGGCACACTCAAGTTAGGCGTAAATCCAGTCCCCGGCTTGTCTCCGCACGCAGGCCGCACTCCCTCAGCCAGTCACCGGGCTGCAGAGCTAGTTGATGGCATTCCTCGACCCTGTATCTGCTGGAAGATCGACCGGAGGATCAGATAGTTAGGCAGACATTCGTTGAATCCGAAATGCAGCGTCGATGAGTCGGATAAATGTCGGATTAATAGCTTGGTCGGCGGAGCCGCCGAGTTAAGCAGCCATTCCGCTCGGCAGTCAAGCCACGCCCCCGGGTACTACGCAAAGTTAACTTCGCGTAGCTACGCATAGCTACGCGTAGCGCTACTTCACGAACTACACCCAGGGTTAATCACGAGCCTCACCACCACTTGTGTTTTTTAATTAGTTAAGTTCACCTCCTGTATAGCAATTTATATATCGACTGGCAAAGCCAGAGTCAGCGTGCAAAATCAAAAGCACGCAAATGCCACAAACTATTGATATTGCTAATCACCTTTTTGGGAATTATCCAGTTCATTTATCTTTACAGTAAATGACTGAGGTACAGCAGCCATGCACTACTATCACGATTAGTTGTGAGCTGTGATTCAACATGGCTACACTTTTGAAGAGCACTACCATCAGCATGAGCCTTGTCACTCTTCTGGCTACATATGTGGTTACAGAATTGTACATAACGTCCATATGTTTTGTCTGTTTCTCTGTTTGTTTTGTCTTACAGATTGATCTGCCTTTTAATTATGTTCTGAAGGTACAGCGAGAACCGTAAGTTATGCGGTCCCTCTGTGTTCCTGCCTCAGGTTAGGGTGCGCCTTAGCATTCACATACCGCCATGGCAGTTGGTCCTGACGAAAGTCTTGCGATTGGCACAAGGAGGCTAAAACATGTAAACCATTATTTTTTGTTATACCACAGGATGTAACTGGTCAATCTATCCAGTCTACAACATCCACCACACTGTTTTTATTGCTTACCTTATTCCTCCATGATTTAATTTCGATTGGGCGAATACAGGTAATTTTAAAATGCAATCTTTTTGTCACCATCACTTTGTCGAAAACCGCTCCGCTGTAACAGGCGTTGTAGTACACCAGAGGGGCATTCGGCCTCTCTGGTGGGAACCCTATGATGAAACAGGTCATCAACTAGGTTGGTGATTGAGGGTTCTTATATAAAATAAGAATGACTTGTCCCTACTGGGTCTTGTATATTTGGCTTCACACTTTTGTTGTTTATATATGTAGATTCACTAACCATCCTGCTGGAGGAGGCTTGAACACCTTCCTCCGGAGAGGCATTATTTCTGGCCTCAGAGAGCACAGGCTCTCACCTGCAGGGGGGTCAGGAACATGTCTGAGGCAGTAGGCTGGATGATACCAGTCAGCCAACACACTAAGAGGTTGGTAGGTTTTCAGGGGGCACCTATGAGGTGTGCTCTGGGGGCATGTTTTAATGAATCCACTACTGGCATCACCCTCACCAAAATGGAAGCTCTTCATTTAGTGTGATTTCAGTGTTTACAGTGGTATTCCTTTACCATTAAAACGTAGTATTCATTTAGTATGCATGAAGACGAAGTAGTATGCCCACAAGTCGAAATATGTAAATGAGGGAATACTAGTTCTACTCAACTACCCTTCAAATACATGATTAACACTTCAATTGATTGCTAAAAGAAGACTAGTACCACAGTTGTGAAAAAAACAGAAGACTAGTAGTATTCTAGAAGAATATTATTCGAAGCTTACTAGTAATCTGTTAGTGTTTATTTGCAGCTCGTGTGCTATTTCAAGAGCAAAATGAAGGCTAGTCTCATTGATTGTGACCACTATTTGAAGACTAGTGGTATTCTTTGTGAGCAATATCTGAATACTAACGGACCACTATTTGAAGACTAGTGGTATTCTTTGTGAGCAATATCTGAATACTAACGGACCACTATTTGAAGACTAAATTTTATGCGTTACATATCTTGGGAGTCAATTATTCTTCTATAGATTTCCCAACAGGTCAGCTGGCGTTTGACTGAGCCTGCCATAGCCCTGCGCTGCCTGGCCTGTGACTGGCCCTGTCCAGTCCTAACCTTTTACGTGTCACGTGACATAGGTTTTGACGTTAGCGTCGTCGCCACTTCTCTTTCACACCCCGACTGTCGGGATATCCCTAGTTTCCCAGAGCTCAGGCCTCTTTCAGCTTTTCTCATCCAGTCTTCAATGGCATCTGTTACCATGAGCAGTCGGATTGCCTGGCAATGCTGAAATAACGCCTTACTTACCTCAGAGGCTGGCAACTTACCCCACCTGGTGTCCACAACACCTAATCCGGGTGCGTGAGCAGCGATGGGCGCCGCGCTTGAAGAACGACTGACAAACCACGCCAGTTGACAACTGCAAAACTGAACAGATCTGAGAAGCTTAGTCCTTGAAGTTCAGGTATTCCCGTCTCAGTGGCGCCATGAAAACGCCTCATGCTCGGTGAAATAAGAATTACACTTGGAACTGTTACCACTTCTTACCATTTTAAAGACAGCACATTCTTAATTGTAAATAACCTACCAAGGTGAGGCATACATGATTTGATATTTAAGAAAAAGTCTAAGGGGAAGATGTTGTGCGTTTTCGGGCACTAGAAAACGTGCCGTAGATATGTTTTAATTTCAGAGAGGTTTGAGGTAGAAAAATAGCTCTGTGCGTCTACCCCCGTAGAAAGAACCAGTGATGGAGAACCAGTGTTTGAAAAGCAACTCAACCTGGTGACAAAGAAGGGCCTTCCCCAGTCAACCAAGCCCACTGCGTCCACCCGGGTCCAGGTGCACCTCATTGCTGGAATTCCCTCTGCATGGTGTCCAGGCATTCTGCAAGCATCAGTGCTCTGCAGCAGGCCTGATACCCATATTCTGCTGGTACCTTCAGTCTCATACAGGATAGGACTGTGTAGGTTATTAGAGTGGATCTGTGCACAGAGAGAAAGATACTTTACCTAGAAAGCATGCAGTAGAAAGATTTATACTTGCAAGAAGTAGGCCTCAGTGTGTTCCACTCCAGGAAGGTTTGTCAAGCAATATACCCATCCGTGGGGAAGGGGGGGGGGGGGGCAGGGTAA
The DNA here is from genome assembly GCF_964261635.1 of Lissotriton helveticus. Lineage (NCBI taxonomy): Eukaryota > Metazoa > Chordata > Amphibia > Caudata > Salamandridae > Lissotriton > Lissotriton helveticus. The sequence goes on along the minus strand of NC_136073.1, from coordinate 597,415,567 downwards.
CAGGCAAAAAGAACATATATGATGTGCCCTGGTGAATCTAATAGCATTGCCAGTGCTTGTTGTACTTTCAGCAGTAACACAGCCCACAACCATTGCACTGTTGGCATAGATAGTCATACTCAAGACACTATATTTTAGACATAACCACATCATCATGCCTGTGCCCAGGGCAGCCCCAGAGCCCTAGGATTGGCACAGCACTGCCTCACAACGGCTGTCCCCGTGAACATAAACACCAGCAACACACACTCTGCTATTAAAATCACCCCCTCGAGTGCACAATTTCCCATGGTACAACAGCAACCAGGTTTGTGATACGTATACTACAAGCATTGGCAAAGTCAACAGGTTGGTCTTAGTCAAGCACACATTTGTTATCTAAAACGAACAACAGATAAATGGATACAGGTACCGAGTGACCTGCAGCGGAACACAGCCATGTAAACAAGCAGAAAAGGGAAGTAGTTTCCCTGCCTGCCTGGGAGGGTTTGCCCAAATCCGGGGCGGGTCAAGCCCGGACCATAGGGGGCCTGGTCTCTGATGGGACAGGGCAAGAATTATGGTAATAGAAGGAAATATGGTAACGGCCCATATCGCTGCAAATATTTTTGGGCAGATTTTCAGTGTGAACTCAACCAAAGTGGAGCGGAGCGTTATGACTACCAATTAAAATGCACACAGTCGCATTCCTCTTCTTTCACGCATGTAAAGTTTAAATGATTTGCCCAGAATAACAGGCTGAGTCCACATCGGGACTCGAACCCCGTTCCCCAGTTGCAAAGCCGGCAGCGATGACCGGTAAGCCACATTGATCACTTCCCAAGCACAATGAAAATACCTTCCCTGCAGCTGACCAAATGCAACTTGTGCAACACGTTTAAAAAAAACGAGAAAAAATAGTATGGTTTATGTATCATTTTTATCTTCCCAGTGCATTTTACATCATGTCAACTAATATTGGAGCCCATTTCGCTGCAAATAAAGTGAGCAACAAGGATCACAACCTGCAAGAACATAACAGTACATTTCTAAAATCCGAGCTAGCTTTAGCTTCGAAACGCACAAATAAGCAGTTTTTCATTATTAGGCAAATGTTACTGTCGTGATACGAACCTTCAAACTGCGAGTGTTCCTGGATCTTTGGAGAAATAAACCGGAAAGATATTAAGGGGGCCAGAAACAGTTGTTCGGAGCCGGGCCCGCACCCGCGTCAGGGCAGACGTTGTGAGTGAGCTACACGTCTGTAACACGGCCGGGGCACCCACTGACTGCAAGCAGTTGCAGAAAGTATTTGTATAATGTAAATGATTCAACACACACACATACTCAGATGGCTGCAATGCACCCCTCAGTCTCTCTTACTCATTTACTCTACAGATTATCAGGCAAGCATTAAAAAAAACATTTGACACTCTGGCCTCACACTTACATGCAAGGACAGCAAGTCCGGTTATTCCCCAGAGTCTGATCACAAGTTTACACTCGACTCCAGTCCATTGGGAATGGCAAACGTGCGTGCACTCCCGGCGATCCCCATCAGAATCCCTCAGGCTCACAGCAGGCGCAGGAGCTCAGAGCGGGTCATTCAGGAGTATTGATTTAAATTTACCGCCGCGACCGGCCGGACGGTACGAGCAGCGCCATCACGCAGCCTAGGCTGACAACCTCCCAAACTTTGAACTGCGGTCCTATCAGGAGCCAGTACGCAACCAATGTACGTCATCGCGTCAGCGCTACGCAAGTAGAACAGGGAAAAAATACTACTCACAAAACGGAAGGCCACAAGCAATCTAGCAAAGTATCAAAACGTGTAAAAAGTGGCAATGACTGGAGAAAGAATAAAATATGAAAAGTACAGAAATCTAATTAAAAAAAAAGGCAAATGTGAAAAAATAATAAATAATCCAAGTAAACAAGCATTGAAAATGAATTAGGTCCCGCCCTCCTTTAAGTTAAAGCAATTCTGAAATTAGGTGGCTTTTTAGCTTTGCTTTTATTAGTGTCTTTCCAACTTACATGTACATATCAAGCATATGTATGCATATATTTATATATATATATATATATATATATATATATATATATATATATATATATATATATATATATATATATATATATATATATATATATATATTACCTACTGGCGGTCGCCAGTAGGTATATATAGTTAGGATTTTTTCTCTATGGGATTTTTGAAAATTCTATGTCTAATAACTTTGGCGTTTGTGGACGGAATTGGCTGAAATTTTCAGGAAAATGGCACATTTTGTTTCTGAGCAGCCCTTGAAAATTTGGGGGGGGTTCGTCAAGGGGGGGCCGAGAAAAAAGGGGGGTCCCAAAACGTGTTTTTAACATTGAGTTTTCCATAGGGCGGTTGGCCTCACTTTTAGCCCGAACGGCTGAATGGATTTGCACGAAACTTGGCAAAATTGTAGGGACTGTAGCCCGATGTGCCTTTGCTAGGTCTCAATATATGTGCTTCAGTGGATTTTGAGAAATTAACGTTCAAAAAAAGATATATATCTGTAACAGCGGACCGGGCAGCGCTCCGGTTCGCGGACTTTTCGCGGTACGGAGCTTTGTGAAGCGAAGCTGATTGGTTCTCCGGCGTCTGTGAACATTCCAAACAGTCCGTAGCGGCCGCCATCTTGTCTCTCGGTAGGATCGAGAGACAAGAGGAGGCCAAAGCGAAGGGGCAAATGACCATAAGGGGGCATAGTAGATCCTCGCTGACCCCCTAGGTTTGATGTGGAGGTTTTAAAAGGGCCCCGCGGGGCAAAAAAAAATAAAAAATAATAATAATCGAACGGCTGAATGGATTTGCACGAAACTTGGTAAAATATTAGGGACTGGTAGCCCGATGTGCCTTTGCTAGGTCTCAATATATGTGCTCCAGTGGATTTTGAGAAATTAACGTTCAAAAAAAGATATATATCTGTAACAGCGCTCCGCTTCGCGTACTTTTCGCGTTACGGAGCTTTGCGAAGGTGATTGGTTCTCCGGCGTCTGTAAACATTGCAAACAGTCCGTAGCGGCCGCCATCTTGTCTCTCGGTAGGATCGAGAGACAAGAGGAGGCCAAAGCGAAGGGGCAAATGACCATAAGGGGGCATAGTAGATCCTCCTTGACCTCTTAGGTTTGATGTGGAGGTTTTAAAAGGGCCCCGCGGGGCAAAAAAAATAATAATAATAATAATCGAACGGCTGAATGGATTTGCACGAAACTTGGCAAAATTGTAGGGACTGGTAGCTCGATGTGCCTTTGCTAGGTCTCAATATATGTGCTTCAGTGGATTTTGAGAAATTAACGTTCAAAAACAAGATATATATCTGTAACAGCGCTCCGCTTCGCGGAGATAAAATTATCTCTGTATTACCTAGCTGTTGCTAACACCAGTTAGCGACCGCTAGTAGGAGATAGCGACCATCTTGGGCCCCACTTTGCATGTGAGTGATATTTATCACTAATGACATGCAAAGTGGGCATGCCAAGATGTTAGCGACTGGAAACAGTCGCTAACATCGCTATCTCCTATTACCAACTTTTGGAAATATTCGCGATAAGCGCGAATATCTCCAAAAGCTACCACCTGCCCTGAGCAGTTCTTAGCCATGTTATCCAATGGGAGGTGGATAACATGGCTAAGAGCATTAGCACGGTAATGCATGAATATCGCTGAGTTTTCAGCGATATTAATGCATTGCGGTCGTTTTTTATCGTATTTGCGATAAACCTTGATAATAGCAAGGTTTATCTGCGATAATTTCTGACGATGCTTAGCGGTAAAAAATTTGTTGCTAAGCATCGTTAGGGATAAATATCGCTTAACTTTGGTAATATGCCCCAACGTCTGTTAACGTTCGATTCGAAGGAAATCAGGAAGTGTTGAAAAACATTGTCTGCGCCATCTTGCCTTTTTTCAAATGCCACACTTTTGTCGTGCACGGCAGTCATTTTAGATGCCTTGACCAGACCCACTCTCTGCACGCTGTCGATCCTTAGCATGGCTCCCCACCCTCGCAAGCATCTCCCCCAGGCAGTGGTCACCCTCTGTCTTATGCATGGGTAATAAACCACCCCCCATCTGCGCTGCTCTTCCCTGAGAATCACACCCTGTGCCCGCCCGACACCTCCCTTTCGCCCTATTCACTACCGCACCCTCTGACACTCCTTTTCCTCTGTGTCCGATTGTTGTAGGGATGACTCTTTGTACATCAAAGTTTTTACAATTATGTGTCACATAAAAAATATATAGCACTCCAACAAAGTAGTAAGATTATAAAACTTTAATAACTTATAAATATATACAAGAAAACAAAAACAGTAATAACATATAAACATTTTTAGGGAAAAACAACGAAGTAGCGGTCGGCTGTGCGAATAGTCCCAACGCAGCACAACGTCAAGATTTCTGGACGGCACCCAGGTGATGTTGCCTGGGTGCCGCACTGATTTCGGCATCCGGCGTGGGGCGTCGCGGGGGGTGGGTCATCAGTAGCAAACTGTTGTGCGAATAGTTCCAAGGCAGCAGAACGATGGCACCAAGGTGATGTCCAGTAAGTTGCCGCACTGGTTTTGGTATCCTACAATGCTGCTCCGAATAACGGCGTGGGGCGCCCCGGGGGAGGCGGCGTGAACGGGCCTCTCCAGGTGGAGTCTCGTCTGTTGTAGTGGGGCGCCCCTTTACCGTTTCAGTTGCCATTCCGTCCGCTTTTGGTCCACTGTGTCAAAAGCCGCAATTTAGCTGAGTTGCGCCCACTCTTGCGGTGCAGCGATAGGCGGCTGTCACAGGACTCTCAAAATGGCGGCAGGCTGTTTCCTTTTTGGGCCTGGTCCACTGAAATGGCCCTGGGACACCTTGGAAATCGGACGCTTGTCTGCTAGGTCTTGGACCCCATTCTCGAAAGCGTCCCCTCCGCCTTGAGGATTCATCAAAGGTTTTGGGGCCCCCCGACTCCTGCAGGCTTCTGGTGGGGAGCGGCTGCCATGATTGCTCGCGGAATGACCACGACGGAGCCACGAGATGGTGGTGCTTTCATGGTGACGCCAGCTTCAGTCTGAAACATCCAGAAACAAGGTGGGGCTTTCATCGTTTGGGAAAAAAAAAAAGTTTTCATCCAATGAAAAGTGTTGTTTTTAGGTCATATGATCAAGCCTTCCATCATTAGGAAACCAAAAGTAAAATGAACCAATGAAAAGTTTTATAAACAAGTCACATGACCTGTTATGCGGCATAGGGTATAAAATGCGGAGAAAATACGTTGGCACGTGAGGCGGCGTCAGTAGCGGACCGATGTGCGAATAGGCCGAAGGCAACACAACGCGCCAAGAACCGGATGGCCCCGAGGTGGTGTCCAGCAAGTTGCAGCACTGGTGTGGCCATCCTACAATGCTGAAAGTCGGCGTGGGGCGCCCCGTTGGCCTGTGAGTTCGCGTCAGTAGCGGACCGATGTGCGAATAGGCCGAAGGCAGCACAACGCGCCAAGATCCGGATGGCACCGAGGTGGTGTCTAGCAAGTTGTCGCACTGGTGTGGCCATCCTACAATGTTGAAAGTCGGCGTGGGGCGCCCCGTTGGCCTGTGAGATGGCGTCAGTAGCGGACCGATGTGCGAATGGGGCCAAAGGCAGCGCAACAATATTTTCTGAATAGAAGACACCACAAGGCGCTGAGATGCCAAGATCCGGATGCCACCGAGGTGGTGTCTAGCAAGTTGTGGCACTGGTGTGGCCATCCTACAATGGTAAAAGTCGGCGTGGGGCGCCCTGTTGGCCTGTGAGATGGTGTCAGTAGTGGACCGATGTGCGAATGGGGCCAAAGGCAGCGCAACAATATTTTCTGACTAGAAGACACCACAAGGCGCTGAGATGCCAAGATCCGGATGGCACCGAGGTGATGTCTAGCAAGTTGCTGTACTGGTGTGGTCATCCTACAATGCTGAAACTCGGCGTGGGGCGCCCCATTAGCCTGTGAGATGGCGTCAGTAGCGGACCGATGTGCGAATGGGGCCAAAGGCAGCGCAACAATATTTTCTGAAGAGAAGACACCACAAGGCGCTGAGATTCGGTTACCACCGAGGTGATGTCTAGCAAGTTGCCGCACTGGTGTGGCCATCCTACAATACTGCTCCGAATAACGGCGTGGGGTGCCCGAAGGGGGGGGGGGAGGCGGCGTGAACGGGCCTTCCTAGGTGGAGGCTCGTCTGCTGTAGTGGGGCGCCCCTTTACCGTTTCAGTTGCCATTCAGCTGAGTTTCGGCTGCTCTTGATGCTACAGCGACAGGCGGCTGCAACAGGACTCTCAAAATGGCGGCCTGTTCTTTGGATTTGGGCCTGGTCCACTAAAATGGCCCTGGGACACCTTAGAACTCGGACGCTCGATTTTTTTTCCTTTCCTGTACATGCAAAAAAAGGTAAATGCCCGGTACGTTACACGCTTCATCTGCCACGATGTACTCTCCAGAGGAACCGAAAAAAAATATAGTTATGGTAACTATACCATGCATCGTCATATGGAGAGGTGGCACCAATTAATTATAGTGCTGCATAAAAGAGAGATTTGGAGGAGAACCCCCGACCTGCCAGTACATTCATCAAAGAAGTGGCACTGACAGCATCAGAGGCAAGGGAAACGGTCCCAAATATTTAGAAGAACTTTGGAAAGATTAAAATGACATGTTTAGATTGTGGCAAATTAATTTCATGTGGACAGATGAGTGTTACTCTAATAAATACAGCATATGAACATCATCATAGTCGATGGTTGGTAGAGACATTTTGACTATATCCTGGACCTGCCCGTCCTCGCCCAAAATGGCGCCGGAATAAATGGGACTCGTAACTCCTTGTTGTGTACTGGTTGCAGAACCTTGAAATCACGAGATACGTATGCAGTTTTGAAGCACATGGCGGGCGGGGACGAGAATTGATTGAATATTTCGACATCCCTATTGATATTAAGTTCTGATGTGTTATTGATTACTGTACTATTGAAAGTTCGAATTAACGTCACCCATGGTACTTGCCCGCAAATGTATATCTAGATAATTTTATTGTAACTGGCCCTGTCGTATTTTAATTATAAAATGTACGTCCACCGATTCCGCAACTGTTAGACACCCTAGTTCTTGCAACCTAATGGCCCGCCCGTTACGTTCCTCTACAGTGTAAATGTCTACTCATCATATACGATTACAGTTTGCTTCGTGGCCGGCCCACGTGGTTATAGGCTCGTATTTGTATAATGAAATTTTCACAATAAAGGTTTTTAAAAGAAAACATGGTCGTAGTATATACATTGGTAAAGTTTTTAATAATAGTCACTGTTTTAGAATCATTAAAAGGCAAGTGAAATAAAGCAGTCCAATTACATGAAGGGTAAAAGGTATAATACGCAGGAACGCAGTAAAGATAAATGGTCAAGGGCTGTTGTGTTTTCTACTCCTGCAACATAAAGTGATCGATAAGAATCTCATATTCAGGCGTATCGGCGACTAAGACGGCAGGTCGACCCTCTTTTGCTCAACGGCTCCGTCATGGGACGAAGAAACGCTCTTTTTCTCGAGAAAAGAATATATTTTACTTGCAGGACAGTTGTAAATTTTCCGGGAAAGTACATTAGCCTGGAACATTATAACATATATTTAAGAAAAAATAATGTTCGGAAGTAATAAAAAGCGTAATTTTTAGGTCATATGACCAAGCCTTTCATCATTAGAATAAGAAAAGTAAAATGAACCAATGAAAAGTTTTATTAACAAGTCACATGACTTGTTATGCTTACGTTACGCGCTGCGCGTCGCGCCCCGGATGACTTCCGGATGCGCTAACGCGGCGCGTCATATGACGCATTACGCGACAACGCAGGTCCAGAATATAGTCAAAATGTCTCCACCAACCAGCGGTCGGAACACAACCCCTTTCAGCAGGCTAAATAGTTCTGTTAAATGACAACAGAAGGGACAGGCAACAAGAACCATCAGTCAAAGAGGGGAGGGCTAGTTCTTCTCTACCGGGTTACATTGGGGCGCTACCGGAACTGATCGAATTGGTAGTCTACAGTGTTTCTGGATGTTTCAGACTGAAGCTGGGGTTAGCATGAGAGCACCACCATTTCGTAGCTCCGTCGTGGCCATTCCGCAACCAATCATGGCAGCCGCTCTCTATCGTTATTTTGGGCGGGGTGGGTGGCGGAGCCGAGCTGTTTTGCAGCCATCATTGTGTGGAGTTCAGTTCATCTCACTAGTTTCGTATTTGTCATGAGGGGTTGTTCCTAATGTTTCTATTTTAGCGAGGTCAAAAAGAGATCCCATTAGTGGCCTACTGATTTTGCTCGATTCCTTTTCTTTTTTTTACACGATTTTTCGTTATCTGCAAAGACTAAACAGAGTATTGCGACTCTGTGTTTGTTTGTAAATAGAGAATGAACCAAAGAGAACCAATTCTAAAACAGTAAATGCTTGGATAACAATCAATCAAATGGAGAGAGAAGCAGGCACGACGTATTACAACGGGGGCAAAGGCCTGCGTTAACTACCTTTCACTATCTGCAAAGAGAGAGTACTCCTAATAGAAATGAGAGGGGGGGGCACCATTCAAAGCAGATCAGTGTGCATAAACACGAAAAAAAATTCACTTACCACGTACTTGACATTCGACAGCTTATGATATTTGCTATTAAAAAACCATTGAAATTCACTGAAAAAACCATAGGTTATAGACCATATATAGTTAGGAATTAGCATTTACAAAACCTTGAAAATTCACTGAAAAAACCATAGGTTATACACTATATATAGTTAGGAATTAGCATTTACAAAACCTTGAAAATTCACTGAAAAAACCATAGGTTATAGACCATATATAGTTAGGAATTAGCATTTAAAAAACCTTATTTTACTCACACAAAACCATTGAAATTCCATATATAGTTAGTTGCACTAACTATATATCGCGCACCCGCAATCCACTGCTGATGATGTCACATATTACATCATTCATGACATGGTCAGTGACATCACTGATGACATCACTGATGACATCTCAAATGACATCACTGATGACATCACTGATGACATCTCATTTGACCTCAATGACCATATCACTGATGATATCATTCATGTGACAATACAATGCATCTCCTCACATTTTAATATAACCTTTGTTACACCCAGTGTTAAATACAGAGTATAATTTTTGAAACCATTCACACACCAATACTAGTTACTACATACGCACTCACTGATTCCTACGTCTACGCGCACATTCACCTATTCACCCATACAATCATTCATACATACAATCACTCATCTTTACAACACTATCATATGCACTCATACACCTATACAGATACTCACACTCTGCCACTCATCCATGGAGTTACTCACACACCTAGTCAGTCCTGTAAAGAATCAATCACACTTCCATTTTTTAATCTATACAGTTAACTAAACATAGAGCACCTTACATTTTCAAACATATACTAACACATACTTACTCTCTTATACAATCATTGATACAAGTACACATTGATCTGCACAGAGTCACACACCTCCCAGCCAGCCACACACACACTCAGTCTCCCATACAAATACTTGAGCAATCAATCAATAACCCATATAGTTACTCATATAGCTACTGATCAACACATGCAGCAGTTTACAGAACAACAGACATAATGATGCACAAATTAAGACAGTTTAGTCACTAACCCATGCACTCAGTGAGACACATTTAATCACTCACTCATACAGTCAGTCACGCACCTACTAAATCCTTCATCCAGACACTTCTACATCTACTCATTCTTCAATATGTAAAACATATTTAAACTTTACAGAAACACACAGTCACTGGATGATGTCATCAGTGATGTCATCAGTGATGTCATTTGAGATGTCATCAGTGATGTCATCAGTGATGTCACTGACCATGTCATGAATGATGTAATATGTGACATCATCAGCAGTGGATTGCGGGTGCGCGATATATAGTTAGTGCAACTAACTATATATGGAATTTCAATGGTTTTGTGTGAGTAAAATAAGGTTTTTTAAATGCTAATTCCTAACTATATATGGTCTATAACCTATGGTTTTTTCAGTGAATTTCCAAGGTTTTGTAAATGCTAATTCCTAACTATATATAGTGTATAACCTATGGTTTTTTCAGTGAATTTTCAAGGTTTTGTAAATGCTAATTCCTAACTATATATGGTCTATAACCTATGGTTTTTTCAGTGAATATATATATATGTATATATGTATGTATGTATGCATTTATATTTGTATTTACATAGATATGCAGATTATATACATGTTTATATATGTATGTATATATACACATACATATATATAAATGCATATGCACACACATATATATATATATATATTACCTACTGGCGGTCGCCAGTAGGTATATATAGTTAGGATTTTTTCTCTATGGGTTTTTTGAAAATTCTATGTCTAATAACTTTGGCGTTTGTGGACGGAATTGGCTGAAATTTTCAGGAAAATGGCACATTTTGTTTCTGAGCATCCCTTGAAAATTTGGGGGGGGGTTCGTCAAGGGGGGGCCGAGAAAAAAGGGGGGTCCCAAAACGTGTTTTTAACATTGAGTTTTCCATAGGGCGGTTGGCCTCACTTTTAGCCCGAACGGCTGAATGGATTTGCACGAAACTTGGCAAAATTGTAGGGACTGGTAGCCCGATGTGCCTTTTGTAGGTCTCAATATATGTGCTCCAGTGGATTTTGAGAAATTAACGTTTAAAAAAAGATATATATCTGTAACAGCGGACCTGGCAGCGTCCCAGGACGCGTACTTTACGCGCAACGGAGCTTTGTGAAGCGAAGCTGATTGGTTCTCCGGCGTCTGTCAACATTCCAAACAGTCCGTAGCGGCCGCCATCTTGTCTCTCGGTAGGATCGAGAGACAAGAGGAGGCCAAAGCGAAGGGGCAAATGACCATAAGGGGGCATAGTACATTGTCGCTCACCCCCTAGGTTTGATGTGGAGGTTTTAAAAGGGCCCCGCGGGGCAAAAAAAAATAAAAATAATAATAATCGAACAGCTGAATGGATTTGCACGAAACTTGGCAAAATTGTAGGGACTGGTAGCCCGATGTGCCTTTGCTAGATCTCAATATATGTGCTCCAGTGGATTTTGAGAAATTAACGTTCAAAAAAAGATATATATCTGTAACAGCGCACCGCTTCGCGTACTTTTCGCGTTACGGAGCTTTGCGAAGCGAAGCTGATTGGCTCTCCGGTGTCTGTAAACATTCCAAACAGTCCGTAGCGGCCGCCATCTTGTCTCTCGGTAGGATCGAACAGCTGAATGGATTTGCACGAAACTTGGCAAAATTGTAGGGACTGGTAGCCCGATGTGCCTTTGCTAGGTCTCAATATATGTGCTTCAGTGCATTTTGAGAAATTAACGTTCAGAAACAAGATATATATCTGTAACAGCGCTCCGCTTCGCGGAGATAAAATTATATGTGTATTACCTAGCTGTTGCTAACACCAGTTAGCGACGGCTAGTAGAATATAGCGACCATCTTGGGCCCCACTTTGCATGTGAGTGATATTTATCACTAATGACATGCAAAGTGGGCATGCCAAGATGTTAGCGACTGGAAACAGTCGCTAACATCGCTATCTCCTATTATCAACTTTTGGAAATATTCGAGATAAGCGCGAATATCTCCAAAAGCTACCACCTGCCCTGAGCAGTTCTTAGCCATGTTATCCAATGGGAGGTGGATAACATGGCTAAGAGCATTAGCTCGGTAATGCATGAATATCGCTGAGTTTTCAGCGATATTAATGCATTGCGGTCGTTTTTTATCGTATTTCCGATAAACCTTGATAATAGCAAGGTTTATCTGCGATAATTTCTGACGGTAAAAAAATCGTTGCTAAGCATCGTTAGGGATAAATATCGCTTAACTTTGGTAATATGCCCCAACGTCTGTTAACGTTCGATTCGAAGGAAATCAGGAAGTGTTGAAAAACATTGTCTGCGCCATCTTGTCTTTTTTCAAATGCCACACTTTTGTCGTGCACGGCAGCCATTTTAGATGCCTTGACCAGACCCACTCTGTGCACGCTGTCGATCCTTAGCATGGCTCCCCACCCTCGCAAGCATCTCCCCCAGGCAGTGGTCACCCCCGCTCTCTGTCTTATGCATGGGTAATAAACCTCCCCCCATCTGCGCTGCTCTTCCCTGAGAATCACACCCTGTGCCCGCCCGACACCTCCCTTTCGCCCTATTCACTACCGCACCCTCTGACACTCCTTTTCCTCTGTGTCCGATTGTCCAGGCTGGTCCTAGGGTATCAGCTAGCCCTGCAGATGTAGTTTATGGCCACAGCTGTAAAGAATCACCCCTCTTCAAAGGAGTTATAGTAGATCAAGGCCCACACTCGATGAGACCCGTCACAGCAGAAGCGTTGCTATTATCTGAAAACCATCCTGTATTGTGATTGGGGAGGGGACCGAGCCTGAAGCGGAAGATTCCAGGGATGACTCTTTGTACATCAAAGTTTTTACAATTATGTGTCACATTAAAAATATATAGCACTCCGACAAAGTAGTAAGATTATAAAACTTTAATAATTTATAAATATATACAAGAAAACAAAAATAGTAATAACATATAAACATTTTTAGGGAAAAACAACGAAGTAGCTGTGCGAATAGTCCCAACGCAGCACAACGTCCAGATTTCCGGCGTGGGGCGTCGCGGGGGGTGGGTCATCAGTAGCAAACTGTTGTGCGAATAGTTCCAAGGCAGCAGAACGCGCTGAAATCTAGATGACACTAAAGTGATGTCTAGTAAGTTGCCACCCAGCAAATAACGGCATGGGGCGTCGCGGGGGGTGGGTCATCAGTAGCAAACTGTTGCGCGAATAGTTCCAAGGCAGCAGAACGATGGCACCAAGGTGATGTCCAGTAAGTTGCCGCACTGGTTTTGGTATCCTACAATGCTGCTCCGAATAACGGCGCGGGGCGCCCCGGGGGAGGCGGTGAACGGGCCTGTCCAGGTGGAGTGTCATCTGTTGTAGTGGGGCGCCCCTTTACCGTTTCAGTTGCCATTCCGTCCGTTTTTGGTCCACTGTGTCAAAAGCCGCAATTCAGCTGAGTTGCGCCCACTCTTGCGGTGCAGCGATAGGCGGCTGTCACAGGACTCTCAAAATGGCGGCAGGCTGTTTCCTTTTTGGGCCTGGTCCACTGAAATGGCCCTGGGACACCTTGGAAATCGGACGCTTGTCTGCTAGGTCTTGGACCCCATTCTCGAAAGCGTCCCCTCCGCCTTGAGAATTCATCAAAAGTTTTGGGGGCCCCGACTCCTGCAGGCTTCTGGTGGGGAGCAGCTGCCATGATTGCTCGCGGAATGACCACGACGGAGCTACGAGATGGTGGTGCTCTCATGCTGACGCCAGTTTAGTCTGAAACATCCAGAAACAAGGTGGGGCTTTCATCGTTTGGGAAAAAAAAAAAGTTTTCATCCAATGAAAAGTGTTGTTTTTAGGTCACATGATCAAGCCTTCCATCATTAGGAAACCAAAAGTAAAATGAACCAATGAAAAGTTTTATAAACAAGTCACATGACCTGTTATGCGGCATAGGGTGTAAAATGCGGAGAAAATACGTTGGCACGTGAGGCGGCGTCAGTAGCGGACCGATGTGCGAATAGGCCGAAGGCAACACAACGCGCCAAGATCCGGATGGCACCGAGGTGGTGTCCAGCAAGTTGCAGCACTGGTGTGGCCATCCTACAATGCTGAAAGTCGGCGTGGGGCGCCCCGTTGGCACGTGAGGCGGCGTCAGTAGCGGACCGATGTGCGAATAGGCCGAAGGCAACACAACGCGCCAAGATCCGGATGGCACCGAGGTGGTGTCCAGCAAGTTGCAGCACTGGTGTGGCCATCCTACAATGCTGAAAGTCGGCGTGGGGCGCCCCGTTGGCACGTGAGGCGGCGTCAGTAGCGGACCGATGTGCGAATAGGCCGAAGGCAACACAACGCGCCAAGATCCGGATGGCACCGAGGTGGTGTCCAGCAAGTTGCAGCACTGGTGTGGCCATCCTACAATGCTGAAAGTCGGCGTGGGGCGCCCCGTTGGCACGTGAGGCGGCGTCAGTAGCGGACCGATGTGCGAATAGGCCGAAGGCAACACAATGCGCCAAGATCCGGATGGCACCGAGGTGGTGTCCAGCAAGTTGCAGCACTGGTGTGGCCATCCTACAATGCTGAAAGTCGGCGTGGGGCGCCCCGTTGGCCTGTGAGTTTGCGTCAGTAGCGGACCGATGTGCGAATAGGCCGAAGGCAGCACAACGCGCCAAGATCCGGATGGCACCGAGGTGGTGTCTAGTAAGTTGCCGCACTGGTGTGGCCATCCAACAATGCTGAAAGTCGGCGTGGGGCGCCCCGTTGGCCTGTGAGTTTGCGTCAGTAGCGGACCGATGTGCGAATAGGCCGAAGGCAGCACAACGCGCCAAGATCCGGATGGCACCGAGGTGGTGTCTAGTAAGTTGCCGCACTGGTGTGGCCATCCTACAATGTTGAAAGTCGGCGTGGGGCGCCCCGTTGGCCTGTGAGATGGCGTCAGTAGCGGACCGATGTGCGAATGGGGCCAAAGGCAGCGCAACAATATTTTCTGAATAGAAGACACCACAAGGCGCTGAGATGCCAAGATCCGGATGGCACCGAGGTGGTGTCTAGTAAGTTGTCGCACTTCTGTGGCCATCCTACAATGTTGAAAGTCGGCGTGGGGCGCCCCGTTGGCCTGTGAGATGGCGTCAGTAGCGGACCGATGTGCGAATGGGGCCAAAGGCAGCGCAACAATATTTTCTGATTTGAAGACACCACAAGGCGCTGAGATGCCAAGATCCGGATGGCACCGAGGTGGTGTCTAGCAAGTTGTGGCACTGGTGTGGCCATCGTACAATGGTAAAAGTCGGCGTGGGGCGCCCTGTTGGCCTGTGAGATGGTGTCAGTAGCGGACTGATGTGTGAATGGGGCCAAAGGCAGCGCAACAATATTTTCTACAATATTTTCGGAGTAGAAGACACCACAAGGCGCTGAGATGCCAAGATCCGGATGGCACCGAGGTGATGTCTAAGTTGCGGACCGATGTGCGAATGGGGCCAAAGGTAGCGTAACAAGATTTTCTGTATGGAAGATACCACTAGGCAATGAGATGCCAAGATTCGGATGGCACCGAGGTGATGTCTAGCAAGTTGTGCCACTGGTGTGGCCATCGTACAATGGTAAAAGTCGGCGTGGGGCGCCCTATTGGCCTGTGAGATGGTGTCAGTAGCGGACTGATGTGCGAATGGGGCCAAAGGCAGCGCAACAATATTTTCTGACTGACACCACAAGGCGCTGAGATGCCAAGATCCGGATGGCACCGAGGTGATGTCTAAGTTGCGGACTGATGTGCGAATGGGGCCAAAGGCAGCGTAACAATATTTTCTGTATGGAAGATACCACTAGGCGTTGAGATGCCAAGATTCGGATGGCACCGAGGTGATGTCTAGCAAGTTGGTGTGGTCATCCTACAATGCTGAAACTCGGCGTGGGTCACCCCATTAGCCTGTGAGATGGCGTCAGTAGCGGACCGATGTGCGAATAGGCCGAAGGCAGCACAACGCGCCAAGATCCGGATGTCACCGTGGTGGTTTCATAGTTGAGAGGCTCTTCATCTGCAGTGGGGCGCCGAGATCCGGATGGCACCGAGGTGATGTCTAGCAAGTTGCTGTACTGGTGTGGTCATCCTACAATGCTGAAATGTAGTGGGGCGCCCATTTACCGTTTCAGTTGCCATTCAGCTGAGTTTCGGCTGCTCTTGATGCTACAGCGACAGGCGGCTGCAAGAGGACTCTCAAAATGGCGGCCTGTTCTTTGGATTTGGGCCTGGTCCACTAAAATGGCCCTGGGACACCTTAGAACTTGGACGCTCGATTTTTTTTTCCTTTCCTGTACATGCAAAAAAAGGTAAATGCCCGGTACGTTACACGCTTCATCTGCCACGATGAACTCTCCAGAGGAACCGAAAAAAAATATAGTTGTGGTAACTATACCATGCATCGTCATATGGAGAGGTGGCACCAATTAATTATAGTGCTGCATAAAAGAGAGATTTGGAGGAGAACCCCTGACCTGCTAGTACATTCATCAAAGAAGTGGCACTGAGAGCTTCAGAGGCAAGGGAAACGGTCCCAAATATTTAGAAGAACTTTGGAAAGATTAAAATGACATGTTTAGATTGTGGTAAATTAATTTCATGTGGACAGATGAGTGTTACTCTAATAAATACAGCATATGAACATCATCATAGTCGATGGTTGGTAGAGACATTTTGACTATATCCTGGACCTGCCCGTCCTCGCCCAAAATGGCGCCAGAATAAATGGGACTCGTAACTCCTTGTTGTGTACTGGTTGCAGAACCTTGAAATCACGAGATACGTATGCAGTTTTGAAGCACATGGCGGGCGGGGACGAGAATTGATTGAATATTTCGACATCCCTATTGATATTAAGTTCTGATGTGTTATTGATTACTGTACTGTTGAAAGTTCGAATTAACGTCACCCATGGTACTTGCCCGCAAATGTATATCTAGATAATTTTATTGTAACTGGCCCTGTCGTATTTTAATTATAAAATGTACGTCCACCGATTCCGTAACTGTTAGACACCTTAGTTCTTGCAACCTAATGGCCCGCCCGTTACGTTCCTCTACAGTGTAAATGTCTATTCATCATATACGATTACAGTTTGCTCCGTGGCAGGCCCACTTGGTTATAGGCTCGTATTTGTATAATGAAATTTTCACAATAAAGGTTTTTAAAAGAAAACATGGTAGTAGTATATACATTGGTAAAGTTTTTAATAATAGTCACTGTTTTAGAATCATTAAAAGGCAAGTGAAATAAAGCAGACCAATTACATGAAGGGTAAAAGGTATAATACGAAGGAACGCAGTAAAGATAAATGGTCAAGGGCTGTTGTGTTTTCTATTCCTGCAACATAAAGTGATCGATAAGAATCTCATATTCAGGCGTATCGGCGACTAAGACAGCAGGTCGACCCTCTTTTGCTCAACGGCTCCGTCATGGGACGAAGAAACGCTCTTTTTCTCGAAAAAAGAATATATTTTACTTGCAGGACAGTTGTAAAATTTCCGGGAAAGTACATTAGCCTGGAACATTATAACATATATTTAAGAAAAAATAATGTTCGGAAGTAATTAAAAGCGTAATTTTTAGGTGATATGACCAAGGCTTTCATCATTAGAATAAGAAAAGTAAAATGAACCAATGAAAAGTTTTATTAACAAGTCACATGACTTGTTATGCTTACGTTACGCGCTGCGCGCCCCGGATGACTTCCGGATGCGCTAACGCGGCGCGTCATATGACGCATTACGCGACAACGCAGGTCCAGAATATAGTCAAAATGTCTCCACCAACCAGCGGTCGAAACACAACCCCTTTCAGCAGGCTAAATAGTTCTGTTAAATGACAACAGAAGGGACAGGCAACAAGAACCATCAGTCAAAGAGGGGAGGGCTAGTTCTTCTCTACCGGGTTACATTGGGGCGCTACCGGAACTGATCGAATTGGTAGTCTACAGTGTTTCTGGATGTTTCAGACTGAAGCTGGGGTTAGCATGAGAGCAGCACCATTTCGTAGCTCCGTCGTGGCCATTCCGCAACCAATCATGGCAGCCGCTCTTTATCGTTACTTTGGGCGGGGTGGGTGGCGGAGCCGAGCTGTTTTGCAGCCATCATTGTGTGGAGTTCAGTTCATCTCACTAGTTTTGTATTTGTCATGAGGGGTTGTTCCTAATGTTTCTATTTTAGCGAGGTCAAAAAGAGATCCCATTAGTGGCCTACTGATTTTGCTCGATTCCTTTTCTTTTTTTTTACACGATTTTTCGTTATCTGCAAAGACTAAACAGAGTATTGCGACTCTGTGTTTGTTTGTAAATAGAGAATGAACCAAAGAGAACTAATTCTAAAATAGTAAATACTTGGATAACAATCAATCAAATTGAGAGAGAAGCAGGCACGACGGATTACAACGGGGGCAAAGGCCTGCGTTAACTACCTTTCACTATCTGCAAAGAGAGAGTACTCCTAATAGAAATGAGGGGGGGGGGGCACCATTCAAAGCAGATCAGTGTGCATAAACACGAAAATGTTTTCACTTACCACGTACTTGACATTCGACAGCTTATGATATTTGCTATTAAAAAACCATTGAAATTCACTGAAAAAACCATAGGTTATAGACCATATATAGTTAGGAATTAGCATTTACAAAACCTTGGAAATTCACTGAAAAAACCATAGGTTATAGACCATATATAGTTAGGAATTAGCATTTAAAAAACCTTATTTTACTCACACAAAACCATTGAAATTCCATATATAGTTAGTTGCACTAACTATATATCGCGCACCCGCAATCCACTGCTGATCATGTCACATATTACATCATTCATGACATGGTCAGTGACATCACTGATGACATCACTGATGACATCTCAAATGACATCACTGATGACATCACTGATGACAACATCCAGTGACTGTATGTTTCTGTAAAGTTAAAATATGTCTTACATATTGAAGAATGAGTGGATGTATAAGTGTCTGGATGAAGGATTTAGTAGGTGCGTGACTGACTGTATGAGTGAGTGATTAAATGTGTCTCACTGAATGCATGGGTTAGTGACTAAACTGTCTTAATTTGTGCATCATTATGTCTGTTGTTCTGTAAACTGCTGCATGTGTTGATCATTAGCTATACGAGAGGCTATATGTGTTATTAATTGGTTGCCCAAGTATTTCTATGGGAGATTGAGTTTGTGTGGGGGTGGCTGGAAGGTGTGTGACTCTATGCATAGATGTGTGAGCAGTTTATTCACTAGGTGTATGAGTTCAAGAGTGCATGTGGAAGCAGCTACATGGGCAGTTGACTGTGTGCATGAGTGTATTGATGAGTGAATGGATATCTCAATGCTACATGTCATAGTAAGTACATATGTAAAACACAGTACATGTGAGAGTTGGCATATATAAATAACTGTGCATGAGAGCCACTGAATGAGTGAGTGGTTGTATCGATCATTGTGAACTTGTATCAGGGATTGTATAAGAGAGTAAATATGTGTTAGTATATGTTTCAATAAGTAAGGTGTGTTTAACTGTATAGTTGAAGAAATGGAGGTGAGATTGTTTCTTTGCATGACTGACTGGGTGTGTGAGTAACTCCATGGATGAGTGGCAGTGTGTGAGTGTCTGTATACACTGAGTGTATCTAAGGTTATATTAGAGTCTGAAGAGGTTTATCGTATTAGCACAAGAATGATGTCAAATGAGATGTCATCAGTGATGTCATCAGTGATGTCATTTGAGATGTCATCAGTGATGTCAGCAGTGATGTCACTGACCATGTCATGAATGATGTAATATGCGACATGATCAGCAGTGGATTGCGGGTGCGCGATATATAGTTAGTGCAACTAACTATATATGGAATTTCAATGGTTTTGTGTGAGTAAAATAAGGTTTTTTAAATGCTAATTCCTAACTATATATGGTCTATAACCTATGGTTTTTTCAGTGAATATATATATATATATATATATATATATATATATATATACATACATATATATATGTGTGTGCATATGTGTGTGTGGGTGTAGAGGTAGAGAGTAGTAGAGAGTAGTAGAGAGTAGAGAGAAGAAGAGAGTGAGTAGTAGAGTGAGTAGTAGATAGTGAGTAATAGAGAGTATTAGAGTGAGTAGAGTAGAGTAGAGTAGTAGTGAGTAGTAGAGAGTAGTAGAGAGCAGTAGAGAGTAGTAGTGAGTAGTAGAGAGTGAGTAGGAGAGAGTAGAGAGTGAGTAGTAGAGAGTGAGTAGCAGTGAGTAGTAGAGTAGTAGAGAGTGAGTAGTAGAGAGTGGTAGAGAGTAGTAGTGAGTAGTAGAGAGTGAGTAGGAGAGAGTAGAGAGTGAGTAGTAGAGAGTGAGTAGTAGAGAGTGCGTAGTAGTGAGTAGTAGAGTAGTAGAGAGTGAGTAGAGAGTAGTACAGAGAGAGTAGTAGAGAGTAGTAGAGTGAGAAGTAGAGAGTAGTAGAGAGTGAGTAGTAGTGATTAGTAGAGTAGTAGAGAGTGAGTAGTAGAGAGAAAGTAGTAGAGAGTGAGTAATAGAGAGTGAGTAATAGAGAGTGAGTAATGGAGAGTGAGCAATAGAGAGTAGTAGAGTGAGTAGTAGAGAGTGAGTAGGAGAGAGTAGAGAGTGAGTAGTAGAGAGTGAGTAGTAGAGAGTGAGTAGTAGTGAGTAGTAGAGTAGTAGAGAGTGAGTAGAGAGTAGTACAGAGAGAGTAGTAGAGAGTAGTAGAAAGTAGTAGAGAGAGTAGTAGAAAGTAGTAGAGTGAGAAGTAGACTGTAGCAGAGAGTGGTAGAGAGTGAGTAGTAGTGAGTAGTAGAGAATGAGTAGAGTAGTAGAGAGTGAGTAATAGAGAGTGAGTAGTAGAGAGTGCAAAAGTAGAGAGTAGTAGAAAGTGAGTATTAGAGAGGAGTAGAGTGAGTAGTAGAGAGTAGTACTAGTACCACCACGACCCTCCCCCGACCCCTAGTCCGATCCCTACACTCAAACACTACCCTGCACGACCCCCAGCACTGCCCTAAACCTTAAAACACTACCCTACACTACACAAACACCACAACACTACCCTAAACCATAAAACACTATCCCCAGCATGACCCTCCCCTGACCTCCAGCCGGTCCCCACACTCAAACACTACCCTGCACAACCCTGGAGCACAACCCTAAACCCTATAACACTACCCTACACTACACAAACACTACAACACTATCCAGAAAAACTACCCCCAGCACGACCCTCCCCCGACCCCCAGTCCTGTCCCCACACTCAAACACTACCCTGCGTGACCCTAGGACTACCCTAAAACACTACCCTACACTACACAAACACCACAACACTACCCTAAACCCTAAAACACTTCCCCCAGCATGACCCTCCCCCAACCCCAGTCTGGTCCCTACACTCAAACACTACCCTGCGCGAGTCCCCAGCACTACCCTAAACCCTAAAACACTACCCCTAGTACAACCCTCCGGCGACCCTCCCTCTACCACCAGTCTAGTCCCCACACTTAAACACTACCCTGCACGACACCCCAGCACTACCCTAAACCCTAAAACACTACCCTACACACACACCACACCACTACCCTAAACTCGAAAACACTACCCCCAGCACGACCCCCTGATTTCCTGTCTGGTCCCCACACTCAAACACGACCATGCACGACCCTCCCAGCTCCACCCTAAATCCTAAAACACTATCCCTAGCATGACCCTCCTCAGACCTCCAGTCCGATCACCACACTCAAACCCTACCCTACTCGACCCCCGAGCACTACCCTAAAACCTAAAATACTATCCTACACTACACAAACACCACAACACTACCCTAAACCCTAAAACACTACCCAGCATGACCCTCCCCGACCCCCAGTCCGGTCCCTACACTCAAACAAAACCCTGCATGACCCCACAGCACTACCCTAAACCCTAAAACACTACGCTACACTACACAAACACCACAACCCTACCCTAAACCCTAAAACACTACCCCCAGCACAACCTTCCCCGAACCCACAGTCTGGTCCCCTCACTAAAACACTACCTTGCACGACCCTCCAGCACTACCCTAAAACACTACCCTACACTACACAAACACCACAACACTACCCTAAACATTAAAACACTACCCCCAGCACGACCCCCGACCCCCAGTCAGGTCCCCACACTCAAACACTACCCTATACGACCCTCCAGCACTACCCTAAACCCTATAACACTACCCTACACTACACAAACACCACAACACTACCCTAAACATTAAAACACTACCCCTAGCATGACCCCCGACCCCAAGTCAAGTCCCCACACTCAAACACTACCCTACACAACCCCACAGCACTACCCTACCCTAAAACACTACCCTACACTACACAAACACTACCCTAAACCCTAAAACACTACCCCCAGCACAACCCTCCTCTGACCCCCAGTCCGGTCCCCACATTTAAACACTACCCTGCATGACCCCCCTGCACTACCCTAAACCCTAAACCACTATGCTACACTACACAAACACCACAACACTACCCTAAACCCTAAAACACTACCCCCAGCATGACCCTCCCCCAACCCCCAGTCAGGTCCCCACACTCAACCACTACCCTGCACGACCCTCCAGCACTACCCTAAAACACTACCCTACACTACAGAAACACCACCACACTACCCTAAACATTAAACCACTACCCCCAGCACAACCCCCAGTCAGGTCCCCACACTCAAACACTACCCTACACAACCATCCAGCACTACCCTAAACCCTAAAAGACTACCCTACCCTACACAAACACCACAACACTACCCTAAACCCTAAAACACTACCCCCATCACAACCCTCCTCCGACCCCCAGTCCGGTCCCCACACTTAAACACTACCCTGCACAACCCCCCAGCACTTCCCTAAAACCTAAAACACTACCTTACACTACACATACATGACAACACTAAACCCTAAAACCCT
Organism: Lissotriton helveticus; assembly: GCF_964261635.1. Classification (NCBI taxonomy): domain Eukaryota; kingdom Metazoa; phylum Chordata; class Amphibia; order Caudata; family Salamandridae; genus Lissotriton; species Lissotriton helveticus. Next base: position 597,392,920 of record NC_136073.1, on the reverse strand, counting down.
ACCCCCAGCACAACCCTCCCCCAACCCCCAGTCTGGTCCCTACAATCAATCACTACCCTGCACGATCCACCAGCACTACCCTAAACCAGGAAATACTATTCTACACTACACAAACACCACAATCTATATATATAAAAACAAATGTATGTCTGTCTGTCTGTTTGTCCTTTATGCATTACTACACCATACATCCGGACGCCATGAAACTTTGGGAAGTTGTTGAGTACACTCCCGCGAAGGTTTCTTGCATACATTTTTATAACTATCGGCCCCCCAGAGCCCTCATAATCTTTCAAATACTGATGTACGCACCAGACGAAAAAACAACAAATCGTGTATCCACAAGCACTCAAATAAATAAATAGAATTAAAACACCATTCATCCGATCGCCATGAAACTTTGGGAAGTTGTTGAGTACACTCCTGCGAAGGTTTCTGGCATAACATTTTTTAAATATCGGGCCCCCCAGAGCCCTCATAATCTTTCAAATACTGATGTACGCACCAGATGGAAAAACAAATCGTGTATCCACAAGCACTCGAATAAATAAATAGAATTAAAACAGCATTCGTCCGATCGCCAGATAACTTTAGGAAGTTGTTGAGTACACTCCAGCGAAGGTTTCTAGCATACATTTTTTTTAAATATCGGCCCCCCAGGGCCCTCATAATCTTTCGAATACTGATGTAAGCACCAGACGGAAAAACAAAAAATCGTGTATCCACAAGCACTCGAAGAAATAAATAGAATTAAAACGGCACTTTGAAATGTTTTCCATATTAAAATAAATAAGTTTCAATAAAAATGACACAATGTAAATTGAATGTTATCATAACGAGTTTCCTTAAATTTCCTTTCTTCGGAAATCGCAGCAACGTGCGACGGGTAAGCTAGTAGTATAATAAATAAGGCATAAATATAGTATAATAAATAAGGCACCGATCTACCATTCAGCATGCAGCTTGAATAGAATGTTAATAGTAGTCTGGGTAAAGTCCAGTAGTATTCAAATTGTTTGTATTCACTAAATGTTCTGCATTGTAAATGAAGACTATGCGATTACAAACAAGCATGTGCTTAGTATTCTGTTAGTATTCAAGAAGTACCACTCACATATCAGTATTCTTCACGCACTAGCCTTCCCCGAAAGAACACTACTGAATACTAAAAATGGTATAAAATAGTCTTCGAATGCTATAAAAAGACAAGTTAACCACTAAATGTAGTATTCCACTTCGGTAAGGGCAGTATAGATTTATTAAGAAAAGGTGTTTGATAAAAAAAAAAATCGCCTTCAGTGAGGCCATCATGTAGGTGGGTAACTCATAATGACCAGTGCCTAGTACATGTCTTTAAAATGGCTGTCCGATCACTTGCAATGACCAGCAATGGAACTAGGAATCACAAGGGCACATCTGCTCATGCAGATATCCCCTTACATGTAAAATAATGCACCCTTCCTTAGGGCTCTAAAGGCCTGCTGTAGGGGTGACTTACATATAGTATATGAAGTGTGTTTAGGGATTGCAAGTAGGGCGTGTGCAATGTTGTGTTTTCACTTTTGTGGAGAAGTGTGGCTCACTGGTTAGAGGAGGCAGACCCTGATGCAGAGGTCAGACCCGGGCCCAGGGTTCAATTCCCGACGCGGAAGGGTCTTGAGCTCAAAATGTCCACGGACTCGATAATTCTCACCTCGGTGCCTACTCGAATCATGGGTTCACACTCTGCAACTCTGGGCAATAGCTTGCTTAATCTCCACTACAGCCCCACTGTGATGGGATGCCTGGTCTTCACCTTGGGGATGCCCAGTAGGGGTTATCTCGCAGGGAAAGCCAGGACGGGTTCCCAAAGCAAGCGCTAAGAAACCTGTCGGTGATTTGGCGCTATATAAATCGAAATTAACATAACATAACGTCTGCACCATTTCCCACATCCTGCAATGGCAGTCTGCATGAGTTTAGTAGTGGGTCCCTTAAGGTGCCACAATACATTCAGCAGCCATTAGGGACCCTAGTGCCATTGCCCTAGATACCAGGGGGGGCATTTACTAGGGACTTACAGGGGTGCTAAAGGTCCAGTTATGAAACAATTGCACAGTTATCTTGTTTTATGGAAAGAGCACTGGCACTGTGGACCTGGTTAGCAGGAACCCAGTGCACTTCAGTCAAAGTTGCATCAAATACCAGGAACATTGGGGGTGACCATGTCAAAAAGGGGCAATTTCCTACAATTGACTTTAATAATAAGAATTTATGTCTACCAAACATTTTTTAGCAACAGCAGGATAATGAGAAACTGGAAAAAAACATAACTTTCTAACCCGTACCATGCAGTTTGCAGGTAGCACTTTGATGGCAGTTTATAGCTCACTGTGCTTGTTTATGATTGTAACTTATGAACTGCACAGTATCAAATGAATCTCTGTGACAAAAGAAGTAACCCACTGAGCTACGCACATAAAATACTATGTGATCTGCATGGTACGCATTCTTTGTTGCAGGCATATTAGCCCTCTGTGCTACCTTAGATGAGTCAAAACAGCCACTTAACAAAACTTCCATCTCTCTCCAGCAGGTACATTAATCACCAGAGTTAACTTGCCACTTTTATTGTTGCCTGAAAACTGTGGCATGTACAAGGAACTTTGGAGTGCTTATAAAACTGCTGCAAAACTGGCCCCCAGTAACAATTCCAGCCTCTCATCCTTCCACCCACCCGGGAAATGCCCGGTGCCCCATACAGCTAGCCCTTAATACTGTTATTAACTGCTTGTGCCACAGGTCCGAAGATGCTATTTGATTCCAAAAACAATCTTTTTCCCTTTGTACAGTGAGTAACAGTTAAGGGTAACTCTTGGGAAGACGAGGCGTTGAGCCCATTTCTGCCTGGCAAACCATGAACAAGGCAGAACTTATAGACCGGTGTCTCCAAAAACAAATAACAAAGGTTTTGAGGCAATTGCCAACGTCCTGTGAAGGTTGCCAATCCTCTGATGGATGTGAGTTTGCCTTGCACGTCCAAGCACGAGCTGGGCACCTGCTCTCTATAGCTGTCTCCAGCTCACTGTGTGCACACTGGGTGATGCTGGCTCTTCAAATAGTGACTTTGTGAAGAGAGGTGATATCGCTATCTAAGTAAGGGGCCCCCCTCTGAAGGAAAACTTTAAAGGTCAGGGAGAAGAGGGGAAAAACAACAATGCAATTCCCTCATGACCTATATTTCTTTTCTGTGATTCAATATGAATTCAGCATGAGCCATCCAAATTGGTAAAAGATAGTATAAAAATATTTTTGATAAAACAAAGAAAATAAACAAACAAAGTTAAAATTTATAAATATGTGTATGTTGTTGGATTTTGTTCTTGTCTAACCTTGTGGATGGCCCATGCTGAAAACAAAGAAAATAAACAAACAAAGTTAAGATTTATAAATATGTGTATGTTGTTGGATTTTGTTCTTGTCTAACCTTATGGATGGCCCATGCTGAATTCATGTTGAATCACAGAAAAGAAATATAGGTCATGAGGGAGTATTCCTAAATTACAAGAGGTGAGGTCGGTCCACACACTCGGATTGTGTGAATTGACACATGTGAAGGGACTGTATGTTGAAATATCTACAAAAAAACATCGTACTACTGACATATCGTGGCCAAAGTATTGAGGACCAAACTGTTGTAAGGTAAGTATATACAGGAAATGTACGATTCTTAACTCCACATCTACCTACCTTGAATATGTATTTTGTAAAGGTACATATATGTGGTGCTAAGTAAAGTAATCCTATACTTACCTATATACATTTAACTTCACAATATTTTGGCCCTCGATGGTCAGGACACTCAGGTGGCATGATATCCTGGAGCTGATTTCAAGGTGGAAACTTCTGAAGGTGAAGCAGTGTTTTACAATCAAACCAGCATGTATGGGACCCATTTTTGATTGATTGCACTGTAGCAGATATCACTCTTGATTTGACAAACTCATTTTACTAGCCCTCTGCTTGATCTAATCAAGGTGGAGGTGGTCATGCTGCAGATGTTCTCTTGAAAGTAGTAATACCCGTAACCAACCCATGCTTGGAAAAGCTGCTGTTAAGCTCCGCCCAAAGATGCCCCATGGCGCTAGTGACTATGTGCATCCTTATGGTTATATTAAGGTGGAGGAGGCGGTTTCTTGTCAACCCTTTTCTGCAGAGCAGGATCCCACAAACCCTATCCACCCATTCTGAAGACACGGGTGAAGCGTTACCTCTGCCAACTTTGGGCCCGATCCCGATGTCCGACGGACCTGAGTCCATCCGACATCGGCCAGGAACCGTGACCGAACAACCTACTGTCGTCGGTTACAGCCCTGCAGGTACGATGCGACCGAACCCTGTTCGGTAGCACTCACATGTTTCACAATGGCAGCATGCATTCCACGCAGAATGCATACCCGCATTGTAAAATGGAGGGGTGCAGTTCATCCCTGCACCCTGTGGCCTGCACCCCAAGGTGCCTGCACCCGGGTGCATGGATCAACATAGGGGCACCACAGGTGCCCCCAGGCCGCCATTGGCCGGCCTTGCACCCATGGGGACCCTGCTGGGGGTCCCAGAGACAGTTTCCGACTGCCTTTTTGTGCCGGAAACACCGGCCCAAAAAGGCAGTGAGAAACTGCAATTGTACTCCCTCGGTCGTAAAGAGGCAACCGGGGGAGTACTGGAGGATTTCTGGACGGCGGATGGGATCTCCGAGCCCGTCGTAAGCCATCCGGAAATCCGAGTCGGATTTCTTCCTGACCGAGCCATCGGAATGGTTTGGTCGGAAAGGAATCCAGATGGAACGTTCCGATTCAGGCGGAAGGGCTCCGAACGCCGTTCGGAGCCCTTCCGTCCGAAATCGGAATTGGGCCCTTTGAGTTGTATATTTGCAGAGGGTAGCGCGTAAGGGTGTCACTGGATGGCGCTCGATCCTAGCCCGTTTGTGGAACCAAATCAGTCCTGGAAAAAATCCATTCTCTCTCTCCTTCTCTCCTCGTTCTCTTCTCCCTCGCTGAGCTCTCCCTCTCCCTCTCTTTATCCCCCTCCCTCTCCCCCACCCCTCCCCCTCTACCTCTCCACCTCTCTCTCTCTCTCTCTCTCTCTCTCTCTCCCTCTACCTCTGCCTGTCCCCCACCCTCTCTCTTTCTCTCTCTCTTTCTCAAAGTGACAGAGACACCAGGAGCACCCCCTGCCCAGAAAAACAACCCTTCAGGGTCTCTAGTCCACTTGGAAAATATCTGATGAATAAAAGCCTGTCTGACCGTGCACTCTCTGAATATCAATACTACTCCATATTAATTACAGTTTATGCAGCAGGGGTAGTTTCCTGATGTTCCAGAAAATCGCAAACACAAAATATATAGGTATCTCTATATTTAAACTTATCGCTGTGCTATGGCAGTCTGGGCTTTGGAATGAACATGTCCTTAGCAAAACATGGTGTTTCACGAGAATGAATTATTTATGGTGGGAATGCAATATTAATACAATCATTTAATAAGAAATAACTCAAAACTAACTTGGGCTTTGAATGCTTTTTTTTGTTGTTTTGTTCGTAGGTCTTGCTTAGGTAAGGAAAATGAGTGTGTAAAATTCCTTAATACATATATTTCAATAATTGCTGAGTTTGCACAACAGTATAACACAAATGATGGTGTGTTAGGTGCATGGGCATCTCAGAGGGTAGAGGATCTAAGCGCCAGAAAGTGGAAATGGCAAAATCACTTACGATTCTGCTATGCTAACTAAGCATGAAATCACGGAGACCACTTTCTTTGACTCTAGTGCGAGTCAATCAATTTGATTGGTAGCTAGCTGGCCAACAAAAAGAGCCCAAATACTTAGGTGCCCTGCGGGATAGAGGATGGAGTGCCCCGGGAGGAGAAGGGTGTACCCAGGGCTGGACTGGGAACAGAAACCCGCCCTGGCAAACTGCTCAGCTGGCCCCCCCTGGGGTGAGGGGGAGTGCAGCCGAGCAGTTTGCGGCTGGTTTCGGCCAATTTTGTTACAGGGGGCCATATTGCCGACCCCCAGTAAAAAAACAGCCCCACTGGGGCCCAAACCCGCCCTCCACCATAGTGGCATACCGGAGAAAAAAACGCCCAGTGCCTGTCCGGCCCTGGGTGTACCATCTGGACTAGAAGAAGGAGAACAGGCAACAGATCAATTTCCGCTGCCTCCCAAATTTAGCACCTTTACTTTTGGTCCACTACTAAGGCTGAAACTTTTCAGACCCCCCTCAGTCACATATCTGGGTTGAATCCATCATCATTCTTTAGCCCACTTTGCCACCCATTTCAGACCCAAGTATATGCAAATCAGTCTTGGCCCTGTTCCTTATGTGAACAGTTCAGCCCGAACTGCCAAGCCAGGTCTTCCCTGGACCGGAAACAAGCATCCTGGGACCGGTTTTGGGGTAACCACCCTCATCTGCCAGGCTAGCTTGAATCCAGTGGCAAAGTGAGTAAGGGACCCACACCTGGGCATACCCTGGTAACTTAGACCGAACAAAGGAAACACAAGGAGATGATGGACGGATCGCTGAAACTTTTCAGACACTCACCCCCAGTCACAGATCTGGGTTAAATCCACCATTGTTCTTTAGCTCACTTCGCCACCCCAGTTCAGACCCAGGTATATGCAAATCAGTCTTCACCCTGTCCCTTATGGGAACAGTCCAGACCAAACTACCAAGCCAGGTCTTCCCTGGACCGGAAACAAGGACCATGGGACCGGTTTTGGGGTAACACCCCTCATCAGCCAGGCTAGCTTGAATCCATTGGCAAAGTGCGCAAGGGACCCACGTCTGGGCATACTCTGCCAACTTAGAGCGAACAAAGGAAACATCAGGAGATGATAGGGCACTGAAACTTTTCAGACACTCACGCCTGAGGTGGTGAAGTGACCATAAGAATGATGATGGATTCAACCCAGATCTAATAGTGACTGGGAGTGAGTGACCAAAAAGTTGCAGCGCTCCCTTCATCATCTTATTGCGTTTGCTTTGTTTTCACTATTAAGGCTGAGCATCTCAGTTCTTGTCAGATCGCTACCATTCACACAAATAAAGCATTGTGTATGATTTAACTATTTGTGGTAGTGCAAGATGTATTCGATCTTTAGAAACGTACAATTTGTGATGCAATTTTACAAGAAAGTAAAGCTCACTTTGATTGGACTATTCAGCTTCATTAGATATTCGCACCTCTTGTGCTCCATTGTCCTCACAGTGCAGCACCATTCTCTTCACAGCACTATGATAAGCTGATCCAGCAAGAACCTGACAAACAGGAAGAAGGAATCACATTTGCATTTGCTGAACTTACATCTCGGCTCTATTTACTGTTTCTGTTTAAATAAAATGCCTGGCTCCTGAGGTTTTAGGCAAATACTCTTCAAACTCTGCCTTCCTCCCTCTTGTCATCTGTCTGCACATTTGTTCATAGGCACTAGTGTACTTGAACGTGCTGCGCCGGCCCCAAGCGGTGTGTTCTCTCTTGTTAAATTTTTTTGTGTGTGTAGGGATTTGTCATTGACACCCAGAGATCAGAGTCTGTTGCCATGGCATCTCTATTGTCTGCTCTCCTTCCCTGTGACTTCTTCCTTTGAAGGTATTGTTTTCCCCCCTGCCTGGGTTACAGCTGTCATAAGCAGTTTTGGGTTCGGTTTAGTTCGCCTGTGGTCAATGAAAAAAGGAACAATCCGTGGTACAGGATATTGACAATGAAGTAATATAACCCGAAACGAAAGTCGTTGACCACACAGGTGATGAAAAATGGATGACTTGAGGCAAGCCAATAGAGATTCCGTGCATACCTTCTGAACCTAATCCAATACTGTTGACCTCATCCCTCGGGGTGAGAGTGAGAAATTGGATGATGAACTATTGAACTCGTTCTGTTCCTATGTACCTGCCAAAACAAGAAACGGGATTGAAATTACTGAACCCAATCTAATATGGCTGACAGCTCTCACGAGAGCGTGTGGCTGGATAATGAGCTACAAAGCCGCGTTCAACGTCCAACGTCGTAACCATGAGCAACAGAGACGCTCTGCAACTGCTGAGCATTGTCCAGTACCTCTGACAATACCCAGGAGAGGTACAGATTGCATAATGAACTACTGAACCCTGGCTGCTGTCCACCACTGTGTCTGGGAGAGCGGTAAGTCCCTTAATGAACCACGGCAGTCGAAACAATGTCATGGAAGAGGCCCAAGGGAGAGAGAATCGGCTAATGATCTATTTATTGACCTCGAAGAAGGTTCCAAAGAAAGCAGAGGAGACAAATGAGAAGTGAAATAATGTAAAACTGTCACCGTTGTACATGTAATGTAAAGTCATAAATTGGTTATCATTTGATTCTACTTAGCCAATGAGATGTAGGGTTGTAAAACGCCCTTTTCTCGCCCCAGGCAATGGTATAGACACCACACTGCCAAAAGTAAAAGGATCTTCAAACGACATTGATTGAACCAAAGTTCACATCTGGTTCACGGAAGTGAGGAGAGGGAATATTATTGAATAATAATTAGGGGCCATTGAACTATCTTTTACTTACCTCTATACCCAAACATGGCAGGGATACTTTTGAACTGACTAATTATAGACCCCTCTCGATGCTATCCACAGAATATAAGATACTCAGTAAGGCCATAGCTCGGAGAATACAGGCCCGACTCCCTGCCCTGATCCACACAGACCAGTGCGGGTTCCTCCCGGGTAGGAGTACTTCCCAAAACACGCGGAGACTCCATTCCCTCATGTCGGCCACACCGAAGGACCTTCCTCGGGCAGGCTGTATCGCATTGGATCTCCGACAGGCGTTCGATTCCATGTCGTGGTCGTTCATGTTCGAAGTGTTGCGACGCTTTGGCTTCCCGGAATCACTAATTAAATGGATACAACTACTATATACAGACCCTTCAGCCAGGGCACGTACTGGCAGATACATCTCGGACAGTTAATCCATCCACAGAGGCACCTGACAGGGCTGCCCGCTATCACCCCTCTTATTCGTTTTGACGCTAGAACCATTAGCTATCGCTCTCAGAGCTCACGCAGATAGAATAGGCATCTCAATTAGGGGGACACATAACTTGATATCGATCTATGCTGACGATATCTTACTATACTTCCGGGACCTGGAGGGCGACCACTCACCCATAGCGTCCATATTTGACCGATTTGAAACCGTGTCAGGACTAGCTGTTAACCCTGCAAAATCTATGGGATTCTACTTATGGGCACTGCAGCACCCTCTCCATATTCAATTTGGTGGACACCTGATTCCAATAGCGCGGACTACGTTCAAGTACCTAGGCATTAACGTTTATAGATTGCCTGAGGACCAGATCGAGAGAAATGTACGTAGAGCCATTAATGGTCTATGGGGCAGTGTGGGATTCTGGACGTCCCTGCTCCTGTCCGTCATGGGCAGAATTGCCGACTCTAAGATGGTCATGCGCCCTCGTATGCTATATTATTTTGTAAACCTACCGGTTCTCCTCCCACAGCAAATCTTTAACACACTGAATATGCTCCTGCTCACCCTAATATGGGGCACTGGAAGGAGGAGAATCAGCCTTCGGAAACTACAACTGAGTACCAGAAGGGGAGGCCTGGGAGTAGCGGATTTAAGGGGGTACTATTATGCGAGCCAGCTCCAGTGGTTGGCGCGATGGATAGCAGGTAGGGATCTCTATGAGATTGACTTCACGACAGATCGACTGGCACGCGGCAAACTGCACTCCCTACTTCTGCCTGGGGCCAGAATCCCTCGAGACTGCCACCCCCTACTACACACTGCCCTACTGTGCTGGCGGAAGGCACTAGCGTACACGGCAGAGGCCACGCCCTATGCATACAATATCCCTCTGCTGGGTGTCCCGACGCCGCAGGGACGACTGATGCGAGGTAGATTGCAACCCTGGGCAGATGCGGGGGTGGACACAGTAGGAGTCTTTTTGGAGATGAAGCACTATTAGATCATGACTCCTTTTTGCAACTTACTGGGGCACCCCCGAGGCTCTACATACTACATGCCACAGTGTCACACTATGTACGAAATACATGGGCCCCACGACGAGTAAAACCCGCACAGCATGAACTAGTGCATCTTCTTTATTACATAGGAACCGGGGGACACTTGGTGCGCTGGCTCTACACTGGGGTCAGGGAACATGCTGCCATATCTCTTCATCCACTCCGAGACTCCTGGGCACTGGACTTGGGCGAGGCGCTGACGGATGGCGCCTGGAAGACTGTCCTGGAACATCCTAGAAAGGTGTCCCGGAATGTTAAGTTCAAATTTATACAAGCTATGGTACTGCACAGGGCATATCTCACCCCCCAAAGGCTACATAGGATGTTCCCAGATTCTCCCCACTATTGTCCCCGTTGCAGGGCTGATAATTCCGGTATTCTCCACATGTTATGGGCATGCCCACGTCTATGAGGTTATTGGGCAGGGGTTTGCCAGGCCCTACGTACAATCACGGCCCTGACGGTACTGGAAGAGGCGTTGTATTGCTTGATAGTCACTGGAAACACCCCAAACACCATAAGGCCCAGTTGAAGCTCCTTGACTTATCCTTGCTGCTGGCAATCAGGGTTTTAACCATGAGGTGGAAGTCCGCCAGACCTCCTGATCTAGAGGTATGGCGATCTGATGTGCTGAGGTGGGGCAGAGCTGAGGGAACTGTTTTGCCTAGGGAGGAAGAGAGAGGACAACGGAAATACCCAATTGCACAGGACTGGGAACGGATGGTACTAGAGGTGAAGGAATTGGAGAGGGAGCCATCACAGGCAGACCGCTCTTAGGTGTGAGTGTGTGGAGAGTGGGAGTGGAGCTGTCATGCAGCGAATAAGCCCAGAAAGCGCGCAGGTCAGTCAGCTGAGTATGAGTACGCTGGCCGGGATGAGGCTGGTTTTAATGCCAGGACTGGTTGCCAGATACACGAAGAGACCAGGAAACGTACGAGATGGGGTGGGGGGAGTTGGGTGGGATGGGAAAATGTTCAGACTAAAGAATTCTAGGACTAATGTTGCATATCTAGGACACAATACACGGCGGTGTAGGGGAGGTACTATCATAGGTGATTATTGTATTCCTGTTCTACAGCTAATGACCGTGTGATACTTGACAAGTCCTAAAAGTAACAAGATATAGCAATTGTTTTTTAAGTCTGAAATTCTTTGTTGTGGGAGTAAAGAGAAAAGACTGTAAACTGTTGAAAATGCATATTTGTATAATGTGATATGAAGTGCAGTCGCAAATAAAGAGTTTTAATAAAAATAAAAAAAACTATCTTTTACTTTGGAGTCATTAAGGTGATGGTGCACACATGTAATAGTTACAACAATATCTTTTACCAAATTCACAAATATTTGCAAACCACAATTGGTAATTCGCTGATTTCAAGATGCACTTGACCTTGTTATAGTTGAGTTATCTACACATGAGCATCGGCCAGGTGCCACGATGTACTCTGTCACAGAATATAGTTTGAGGACATCTGTAGATACGCAACCCGACATCACTTCCAGACAGATTCCAGATCACACTAAGCAGGTCAAGCCAATCAACGGAAGAACCCTTTTTGAAGACAATAAGGGCCTGACACGTCTCCTGTCCACCTTATACAGGTGCCATAAGGATATATTGTACTTGTAATAAGGTGGATGGGATATCTGTCATACTGTGACAGAGAGAACTGTCCGCCAAACTCTAACTCAGAACGTATGCCTTGAAAATCTATAGGCATACAACCAACACGTGTGAACCACTTCTTGGCTGTCTGCTACTGACATCGATGGAACTCGTCTGAAGTACTCTGAAGAAGTATTATCTGCTTTTATCACCATGAACTGATCCCTTAAGTCCTGAATGCTTCCATAGACATTATACACATACAACTTCCCGTTCTGTAGCATAAGATGTAATATTCTTTGTAATTCACCAAAGGTTATGTGAATAAAAGAGACTGATGTGAAGTATTATATGTTAAAAGAGCACTCTAGAATGGGGAAAAAAATTGTTAACATTTTTGTTTTTCTAATTTTGTACATTATCACTGCATAGTTATCAATTTACACTTTCAAGCATAGCTAAAGAATTGCCTCAGGCCACCTCTTTTTGACTTCGTGTATGAATATAAGAAGCTTCAGGCATCTACTAATTTTCTTCAGAGCAAATCTTGTGAATCAGACACCAAAAGTTCATGTGGGTGATTCTTGGAGGCACGAATGATGACTCTTGAAGGCGAAGTGGGTAAGTAGAAAGCTTTATTGTAGTAAAGCGTAGCCTGTGGTGAAAGTGTGGCTCATCCCAAGCCAGCCTTCCACCAACTGTCTAACAAAGTAACCCCGCAATAGTAAGTGGAATGTGAAATGCACTAGGCACAGTGCTCCACACTCCATGCACACGGAGAGTTGTAGTTACAACACATCCCCTTCCCTTATAACAATAGATAAAAGAAGAGGAAGAAGGACAAAAGAAGGAAAAGGAAGAGGAAAGAGAAAGCAAGGAAATGGCAAGAGAGAAGTAAAAAAAACATTGGTTAAAAATGTAAAGAGTACTAAAATTGCAAATGTAATCGTTGAGAAGAAAGCACCAAAGAGAACTTTAATCACAAACTTAATCGTTGAGGTATCCCGAAGGATGTCGTCCTCTTCTAGGTCTCACTTCCCTCCCAACAGGAACACAAAGATCAAAGTTAGTGGAATCATTCCCATTGCCCTGGGTAAAAGCACGAACACCAGAACTGGCACTTGAGGGATCGGTCAATTCACAGTCTGACATTGACATAAAAACATTGTTGGCACTTTGATCATTGTGTTTAAAGACAGCATTATCAACAACATTGCCCTTTTCATACAGAGCTACACGTCTGTAGTTCCATTTATCACAATTTTCAAGAACAACAGAATGAGGTAATCACTTTGTGGGGCCCCCAGGAACTTGGATAAACCTGCACTAGATCTTCCACAACGTAGCTTCACCCAATCTCCAGTAAAAATGCATTTGGAAATCTTTACCTTAGTTTGTAAAGTTGTAGAAGAAGAGCTGGGAGAAGTGCTTTTAAACACAAGATCTTTCATCCAAGTGGGAACAAATTTGGTATTAGGTAATCTTCCATACATCATTTCAAAAGGTGTTTTGCCAGTCACACCATAAAAACTTGAGCGGTAATCCCAAAACATTTCCGAAACCAAGAAGTTAGCCTCACGCCCACAAGACATGGACATTTGAATGGTACCCTTGATCAACCGGTTCGCTCTCTCAACCATATTATTGAGTTGTGGGTTATAGAGTGATGTGCGGTTGTGCTTGATACCATATGTGTTCAGAAAAGCTCACATTCCACAGAAGTAAGTTGGGTGCCATTGTCAGTACTTAAGACAGAGGGCAAGCCCTCCTCTCCCCAAATTTCTTTCAAAGTGTTGACCGTGGCTTTAGTTGTGATCTCTTTAATAAATTTCACAATCAGTCATTTAGTGTGAACATCAATGACTACCATGGCAAACCTACAATCTCTCTTGAGTTAATTCATGGGACCAATGAAATCTAAGCAGATGGTATGCCAAGGCTGTCCAGGGTCTATTATCTGCCCCATGACTACTTGCACCCCTACCCTTAAATGCTTCACACTTTCTTTGCATATTTCACACCTCTCCACCCAAACATCCACATCAGCATCCATTCCAGGCCACCACCAATTCACCCTCAACCTTTTTTTGGTTCAGGTTTGTCCAAGATGACCTACGTGTGCCAATTTGATGAGTTTATTTCTTAATCCTAAAGGAGGAACAAATAATTCTCCTCTCATAATTACCATCTCGCCACACACAGACAATTCATCCAATATTTTGACAAAAGGTCTAAAGGAGGGAGACACTGAACTTTCTCTCCTCCTGCCTTGCGAAATCAAGCGTTTGAGTTCAAGCATGGGGTTGTCAAAGGACATTTCTTTAACCCATTCACTTTCAGTGATAGCCTGAGTTTCAAGCACACTTAACACATCTTGTATGGAAGCTACAACACCTTCTACTTCCTTTGCTAAAACGGATGACTTATCAACACCCTCCCATTCAAGAGAAAATCTTGACAAGCAATCAGCTTGAATGTTTCTCCAACCCTGTATGTACTCAACTGTGTAGCAGTATTCTTGTAAACGAGAGGCCAATCTAGCTAGCCTCGTATAGCATTTGCTGGTTCCCGCTGGTAATAACACATTAATCAAGGGTTTGTGATCAGATCTCAATTTGAACTTCAAACCACATAAGTAGATTGTGAAATATTCACAACCCCAAGCTGCAGCCAAAGTTTCCTGTTCGATAACTGAGTAATTCCTTTCAGAATTAGTCAGTGTCCTGGATGTGAATACCACGGTTCTTTCACATCCATTATGAACCTGAGATAGTATGGCACCAAGACCTGTGGCCATCCCTGATGGCTACAAGGTCCAGAGGAAAGACCGCCCCCACTGCCCAGGAGGAGGACTCGCCATTACACACAAGACCCCCCTCCGACTCTCCAAATCCAGCACGAGCGACCCCCCTCTGACACAGAACACCTCCACTTTCAGATTCAGGCCAGCCCCAGGACCACACTACGCGGCACCCTCATCTACAGACCACCGGGCCCTCGCACCGAGTCCGCAACCACCATCACCGAGCTCGCCGCACCCCACGCAATCACCTCCACGGACTACATCCTCATCAGGGACCTGAATTTCCACCTCGACAACCGGGAAAGTTGGCCGCCCGCCCCCCGCCCACCTCCTGCCCGCCGTATTAAATTATATTTAAAAGCCTAAAATTAAATTTAAATAAAACTTACCTTATTGCGGGCGCATCCTTGCCCATCGCGGCTTCATCTGAAAACTGTGCATGCGCGGGAGCTTGTGCACGCGCAGTCCTGGCGAGGAATGGGCAAGCGCAGGCCCCGGCGCATGCGCAGTTTCAAGATGAAGCCACGGTGGGCAAGGATGCGGCCGCAATAAGGTAAGTTTTATTTAGGTTTAATTTTAGGCTTTTAAATATAATTTAATAAGGCGGCGGGAGGTGGGAGGCGGGCGGGCGTCGCGTAACGGAAATATGTGGAGAGGCACGGAGATTGGTTCAATTTCCGTGCCTCTCCGCGAAAGTCCCTTATGCGACTTCCGCCCATCCCTACTCATAACCAACAGACTGGACTACGGCAACGCCCTATATGCCGGACTGAACAGATCCCTCCTACACAGACTCCAGACCATCCAAAATGCTGCAGCCAGAATCTTCCTCAGAATGCCACGACACGAACACATGACCCAACACCTACGAGACCTCGACTGGCTCTCTGTTAAGAAGAGAGTCACCTTCAAACTCCTCACACACGCCTATAAATCCCTCAACAACATCGGACCCAAATACCTCAACGAGAGACTATCCTTCCACATACCCAAGAGGAACCTCCGCTCCACCGACCTCGCCCTGGCAGAGGTCCCCCGCATCCGCAGAAGTAGAACAGGCGGGAGAGCCTTCTCCCACATCGCAGCCAAGACCTGTAACGAGCTCCCCCTGAACATCAGATGCTCTCCAACACTTCACATATTCAGGAATTACCTCAAGAGCTGGCTCTTCGACTTATCCGGAACACCCCCCTCCCCCCAGCACCTTGAGACCCTCACGGGTGAATAGCGTGCTATATAAACCCCTGATTAATTGATTGATTGTTGTTGGGATTCCCACACAAAAGTAGCTCCTTTTTTTAAAAGTAACCTGAGAATTTCAGTTTTGGCAGAAAAGTCTATAACAAATTTTGAGTACTACTCAATAAGACCTAGAAAATATTGTATCTTTGTCAGAAGGTGCAGGAGCTAGTTTGATGGCATCCAATAGGTTCTGTTTAGGTCTTACACCTTCAGCAAAGATCTTGTAACCAAGATAATCAACTTTGTCTATAAGAAATTTACATTTCTCCCGTCTGAGAGTTAAACCAGATTCCTTGATCTTAAGCAACGCCTCCCTGAGAGTGTGATTGTGTTGGTCAACGTTGTCTCCAAATATGAGGATATCATCCTGAAAATATACAATGTTATTGACATCCTTGAAAAGTACGCCCATCATGCATTGAAAAATGCTTTTAGCAGAACAAAGTTCAAAAGGCGTTCTTGTGCACTGAAAAATGCCATCCATAGTGATTAAAGCTGTGTGAGGTTTGGACTGTTCATGAAGTTTAATCTGATGGTATTGATTTTTTAAGTCTAGCTTAGAGAAAAACATCCCACCACTCAAAGCTAAGATCAACTCTTTTATGCTGGGTAAAGAAAAGGTATCTACAGCCACATTTTGGATGAGGGACCTCAAATCAATACAAAATCTGAGTTTGCCTTCAGATTTTTCCGTGATAACAACTGGAGAAACCCACATTGAGCTTTCTACAGGCTCAATAACACCTGAAGACACCATATCTTTAAGCATATCCTTCACCGTTGCTCTGGCTACTAAAGGTATTCTGCGTACCTTGCGCTGTACGGGAAGTGCATCAGCTTTTAATATTATTTTGTGAACATAACCCTCAAAGCATCCTAATTCTTCTCTAAACCTCTTTGGCTTCTTCCAGAATGCCTTCCAAGGAAGGGGTCTCCACTGCCATAACCTTCCCTTGTACTGATCTGCCCCCAAATTCTATAATAGTGTTCTTAAAACCCAAAAGGTTTATAGTTTCCCCTTGATAACCACCAGGGTTAATGTCTTTAGGAAGTAATGTTACACGTGACCACAACATGTCAAAGACTGATTTGGTAATAATTAAGTGTGGGCCAAAAATTCGTTCCGCTCGCGGAATTTGCGGATTTTCTGCAATTTCGCGATCGGTGAATCGCGCAAAATCACAAAAGAATTCGCGAATCCGCGAGCGGGACAAATTTTCCATGAAGCACTTACAGGGTTACAGCAGCAGGTGCCGAAGTTGAAGCTAATTTCTTTGTAACCATTTACCAAAGGGTTACAAAGAAATTAACGTCAACTTGGGCACCTGCTGTAACCCTGTAAGTGCTTCCTGAGCGGCGCCTCGTTGCCTACTTGCAACTATTCTCTGACCCTGCTCTGACCCTCAAAGCAGGTTCAGAGAATAGTTACAAGTAGGCAACGAGGCTCCTGTCCCAAAAATTAAACCTCAGCAGGAACCACTTACAGATACAAATAAAGCAGGTGCCCGAGTTGAAGCTCAAAGTCAGTAACGTTTTAATCAGCCCAAAACATTAGCACGGTCAAGGCTGGGCAAGTGTGCTTTAACCCCATATCTGCCGTTGAAAATGAGCTGTAGTACTCGAGGGAGGTCTTTGCATCCCTGAGTTTCTCGGGCGCAATCCCGTTCCTGTGACCAGGAGGCTGCTTTCTCCTCACCTGCTGCCCTGCTCGCTCTCTGACCCTTTATACACAAGAGGCATGTGAACACGCATAGAAGCCCCGCACCACACACTAGCGGTATCAAACGTCTTCCCGCCCTTTCCCAACTATGATGGACAGCTCACTCAAGGGACCTCGGCGCATTTTGGCGCGGTGGCAAAGTTACAGGCACACAGTGTCACTGAAGGCAAATCTTCTGGCCCTTTACGCAGTTGCAGTGTAGGAAAAGCAATACACATTTACCCAACGAGGTAGCACTTACTGATTAGCCAGTAGAAAGTACTTCAGTTGAGTATAGTGCAATTGCAAAAAAAATCCGCAATTTCGCTGGAAAATCCGCGAATTCGCGGATTGTTTTGCGATTTTGCGTGAATTCGCGGACCGCAGATCCGCACAATTCGCCCATACTTAGTAATAATGGTATACATGGAGCCTGAATCCACCATAAGCTGCACAGATTGTCCATTAATTAGAAAATCTGCCTTAGGTCTATTTCTTCTACCCATGTCATCAGAGGAATCGTCAAAACTTAAAATCTTATCTTTATGATAAAAGCCTCAAGATCTACAGGGACTGGGTCATAACTATGAGATGTGACTTTTGCATTCTCATCTACCATGGCAATTCTCTGTTTGAAAGTTGCCTACACACATTAGCAAAGTGACCCTTGAGCCCACACTTCTTGGAAATGTTATCAATAGCAATACATTTGCGATAGTCAGCGTTATGAAAAGAACTACCACACCTATAAAAAAATCTAGGTTGTTGTCGATTTCTTTGGAAAGGTTTACCAGACTTAAATACTGCAGCAACGTCAAGGCCTTCCCTTGCCACAACTGATACACCATCAGGATTGTTGTCACCTGTTTTTTCCCAATTCATGCATGCAAAGTTGAGATTATTCAATCACCTTAGCAATCTCAATGGCATCTTTTAGTGAGTGTTTTTTTGCGGCCCATAGTCGTTCCTGTGTTTTTTTACACTTGCAATGAACTATTAATTGATCACGAACAAGTTCGTCTGACATTGTTCCAAATTTTCATTTTAAAGACAGTTCTCTAAGTTTGGACACAAAGTCACCAATAGATTGGTTCTCCTCCTCTTTGGCAAACCTACATTCTAAGCGTTTTTTTGCTTCAGCATAGACATCTTCAATGGGATCACCATTAGGTAAGGTGCCTGTAGGTAAATATTTAAATATGCGTTGGCCCTCCTTGCCTAAATTGTTCAATAAAAGCGCTTTTTTCCTTGAAGCACTGAACTCAGTGCCATCCAGAGCCATCAAATAGTTTTCAAAGAAGGGTAACAAATCATCCCACTCAATGGCAAGTGGACCAGGAGAAGATAAAAAAATGGGAGGAGAGATGATTTCTCCTGGTGACTGCATCATAAAGGCACTAGAAAAAAAACTCTGAGTATGAAGAAAATTTACAGTAAAAGGTGTGTTGAAATTAAGTAATATAACTGTATGTAAATGATAAATAGAAGTAAAAGTATGACTACTGTGCACAAGTACATATAAGTTAATTGCTGAAAGTACCCACAGTTTCAGAGACAAAGTGTGTGAATCACTGTAGAACTGATTCACAGTGTGAGAAGGGAGCTTCAAAATCAAACTGTAGTTATTGTTCTGTTAGAATACACGTAGTAAATGAAACTGGAAAAGCTCACTGTTCAAACGATGTAAAGATTCTACTGATTGCCTGCCGAAGTGTAATCCGATAAAGCATGGCTCACCATTGAACAAATACTGTTTCCTCCAAAAATGATGTTTGTTACCTGCAAAGACAGCTAGAGCGTTGGAGAATTAACCATAAAATTTGTGTGTATGAAAACATACATCCAAGATGCCCGCCGACCTCGTTTGATGTGATGTTGTAGGTTGGTAGGGCTTGTTTTGCTGGAGGAGAGACGCTGTCATTGAAGTGGTGGAAAAAACATGTTGTGTTCTTACTTTTGTTTCTATGCTAATAAGTTTTGCATTCTTGCATTTTGAAATAGAGTAGTTTGTATGTCATGTAGAATGTAAGGAAGTTAGTGGAGTGCGACATTGGAAAGAAGACTGGCTTTCAAGCTGGACGTGTAACGTGAGCTCTTGACAATAAGAGAGTACTTCACCTTATTCTGTGTACTGTACTCAACAAATTGGCGACGATCTGTCAAGAGCTGAACCCCCGGAAGATTCTCCCTGGAAGATTTTCCTCTTGGCATATTTCAAGGGAAGAATTTTATCCACTTAATTGAACACGTCGTACAGCTTTTATTAGTAAACTTCAAGGCAAGTCATCTTATTTGTATTGACTATTTGAAGATCATTGTTACTTGCCGGAAGAAGTATTTATTGAAAAAGAATCTACAGAATTGTTTTCATGCAGATTTTGATTAACTCGGGTTGCCTTCAGCTTTTCTACTTATGTGAATTTAATCTTATTTTTTTTGTGTTTGAGTTAATTTTACTGGATGAAACTGATCTTTTATATTCACGACAAGTTGTTTACCTTCAATCGTAACGTCGTCAGTTCAACGGCTATCATTCCTCGCTCCTTGTTCTGCGCGGACGTCACAAAGGAATCTGGAACCATTGTCCGAGCTCCGTGAATGCTCCAGCCTGGGAACTTCTATCTGGACTTCGACCTTCGAATGCCTAGTGAGTTTCTTATGCAGTATGCATTGCGTGCTCTAAAGGTCATCAACGTGACCTGTGTGCGTGTGGGTATATGCCTCCATTTTGTTCTGTTAATTTCTCACCACAAATACGAAGGCAACCGAGTACATTCACCGCTCTATGGATAACATCTGAAGAGAATTGTAAGTTATTTTTGTTCATTATTAGTACTGCCAGTTCTTCAAGCTTAATACTTTTCATGTTGTTCGCAAGTCCTGAGGATTTTTTTTAAGCACTGGAATTCCTTGCAAATTAATCTAGGCATTCTGTTGAAGCATACGTACTTTGCCTGACGATTATCCTGTTTATCATCAATGCTACAAGATTAAGTACTGCTCTTCATTCATACTTACACGTTTGACATTCTACTAATAGCCTGTATCTCTACAAGAATGTCTACTGCTACGTAGAATGAATATTGATATTCTTACTCTACAATTTCAACCATCCAACAATTTTTTTATTTTTTTATTTTTTCTATTCCTTATTATTTTGTGAGACCTTGCAATGGCAAACCAACATTTTTCAATTCAAAATCCACATGCTTTCTGGGTTTCTGGTTCTGAACCTCCACTCAAATGGAGTGAATGGAAAGACTATTTTTTAAATTACCTTGCAGCAATTGATGAGTCTGAAAAAATGAGTGCGGCACAAAAGAAACGTATCTTACTACATTCCTTAGGCCCTTTTGTGTTGAAAGTCTACAATCAAATGTCTAAAATACCTGTTGTTGGTGATGCTAACATTTTTCTTGCAGCATTAAGAGAGGTTGATAATTATTTTGCACCTAAAGTGTGTATGGGCATTATACGTTACAAATTCTTTCAGCGTAAACAACTTGAAGGCAAAACTGTCGACCAGTATGTAGCTGAACTGAGGAAACTTGCTCTTTATTGTAAGTTTGGAAATCTTTTAGAGGATTTAATTAGAGATCTAGTAGTCATGCATTCCAACAATCAATCTGTACAAGACCGCTTATGGTTAATGGCGACTCTCCTCTAGCTGATATCATAAGTCTTGCACGTAAAGGGGAAATGTCGGGCAGGTGTGCTAAAGAGTTGAAAGATGAATGTAAAAATTCAAATATTGTTGCTAAAGTTTTCAATTCAAAGGCCTACATACAGACCCTCACCTCAAATTAAACCTCCAACTACTGGTAAATTCAAATGTTACCGGTGTGACGGCAAGGAGCATTTGGCTCATAGTAAGTTGTGTCCCGCCCTTTAACAGAAATGTAAAAATTGTGGAATTATAGGCCATTATGCAAAGGTATGTAATAGGAAGAATGTGTACTTGAGGATAATTTTTCGGATGAAAGTTATGACAAGAATTTGGATGATCATTATACCGACATGAATCTATCTGAGAGATTAATTCTCAACATTGATGATAATACCATTATGAACAAACCAGAATGATTGGTAAATATAGGTGGTATAAAGATACATTTTTTCGCAGACTCTGGTTCAGCATATACAATTACAAATGAGAATTTATGGAATAGTAAATTCGTAAGCAGAGTTGGAGATACCTTATTTGAATCTGATATTCATCCTCAAGGACATTCTGGTGAAACAATTGATATGTTGGGGTACAGATGGTTTACCTTCAGGTTCAAGGGTAGAAGCACTCGCACCAAGCTATATATTGCAAAAAAAGGTCCACCTGTTTTAGGTTGGTTAGACCAAGGCAAACTTCACATTGTATTTGATCCCAAAAGCATAGCTCAAGTTAAAGTAATTGATGATGGTACATTTACAGCTAGTAATATGTCCACCTTGTTTCCTGAGGTTTTCAACAAAGTGTTAGGCAACCTTAAACATTTTGAACACCGCATTGTTCTTAAAGAAGGTGCCACGCCTAAAGTTCATAAGTGTAGAAATATACCTATTATGTTGAGGGATGAAGTAACTGCTGAGCTTAACAAATTGGTTGCCACAGATGTAATAGAACCTATCCATGGCTCAGAGTGGATTTCTCCATTAGTGGTAGCAAGACGTAGCAATAGAAAAAAACGTTTATGTGTGAATTTACGCCATCTAAATGATAATATAGTAATTGATCGTTTTCGGTTGCCCAAGATCAATGAGATGGTCAGTAGTCTTAAAGGTGCTAAAAAATTTTCTACAGTCGATTTATCATCATCTGTAACATCAGATTTCTTTAACACCGATTCAAGAAAACTAACAGCTTTCATTACTCCCACTGGTTGTTTTCAATTTAAAAGGATGCCATTTGGACTGGCATCCGCTGCAGCAGTTTTTCAAAGACTAATGGTTAATTTATTTAATAAAACTGCTGGTACCAGGTTTTTTCAAGATGATATTCTTATTTTCGGTGAAAACAGATCTAGTCATGATGCTATACTAAACAAGGTGATGAGCACCTTGAGAGAGAATGGTCTCACAGTGGAATTATCTAAATGCAAATTTGCCGCTAATAAAGTATCATATCTTGAACATGAAATTAGTTTTGAAGGGGTGAGACCAAAAACAACCTTGGTCAATGCTATTAAGGAAGCACCCACTCCCTCCAATAAAGATGAGTTAAGTTCCTTCTTAGGATTTTTGGAATATTGCTCAAAATTCATTCCTCATTTTGCTTCAAAATGTTTTAATATGATTTATATGTTGAAAAATAGAACCAAATTTGAGTGGTCCAAGCAATGTCACGATGAATTTGTGATTCTCACTACGGTTATTGACAAAGTTCAGGCATTGGAAGGTTTTGATCCTAATCTTAACAGTTACATAACCACTGATGCTAGCGGTAAATGATTGGGGGCTGTGTTGTCACAAAAAGATGCAACTGGTAAAGAAGTCACTATCCCTTTTGCGTCTAGAGCTTTAACCCCCACTGAGACAAGGTATCCGCCCATAGAAAGGGAGGCCTTAGTCTGTGCTTGGTCCCTTAAACATTTTAGAGCCTTTGTGTGGGGAAAACCAGTTACGATATTTTGTGATCACAAGCCTCTTGTTAAATTATTAACAACGGAAAGTACAGTTAATGCTTCTCCTAGGATTGCCAGGTTATCTGTTCGAATGCAAGATTTTATTCACAAAGTGGTGTACTTAACTGGTAAAGATAACGTGTTAGCGGACTGTTTATCAAGGTTACCTCTTAAGTTGGAAGAGTGTGAAGATGCTATGTGTGACAATTTTTAAGTGGCATTTATCCATTAGGAAGGTGGTTGTGCTGTAAGCATGGAAGGATGGCACTTGAGATTGCTACGGATGAATTACTCAAATCTGTTATGGAATGCATCCGTGATAATTGGGCTGGTAATTGAGAGTGATACTGTCCTTAGGGGTGATAGAATTATACCTCCCTCTGGTTTACAGAAATCTATCATTCAGTTGTGCCATGAAGGCTATTTTGGCATAATTCGTACCAAGAATGTAGTACGTGATTTATTCTGGTGGCCCGGAGTTGATGTAGAAGTAGAGAGGTTTGTAAGGAATTGCATGAGTTGTTCTACAGCTGACAAAACCTTGCAAACCCTGTGTCCTCCTATGTTGGAGTATGTGCCACCTCAATGTCTTTGGGATTCAGTTGCTGTTGATTTGTTTGGACCCGTTGGAAATTATCAGAAATATGTCATTGTATTGTTGGATCTTTTCTCTAAATGGCCTGTGGTTGAGGTTGTGGATGCAATTAATACTGCTGTGGTTTTGGAATTTCTTGATAAAACTTTTACTTCAGAAGGGCTACCAAGAACACTTTTAATTGACAATGGTGTTCATTTTTTGTCTGGTGCTGCCAAAGATTACTTTTCTAAAGTTGGTGTTATTCACAAGACTACTTCTTTATATAATCCCAGTGGGAATGGTGTTGTAGAAAGATTTCATCGAGTGAGTATGAGTATGAAAGTGATTTGAGTGATCAAAGGTGTTATCTAAGCTGCATGTAATTTAAGATTGAATTGGGAGACACAATTGCACAAAGCTGTATGGGCGTACAGAGTTACCAAGAATGATTGCACTGGTTTGTCACCTTTTTTTTGATGATGAGAGGGGGTAAACCCAGATCCAAATTTAACCCTGCGTGGCTAGGCAATTCCGCTTTATGTCATTAGTCTCTTTCATCAGTCCGCAGCAAATTAATTGATCATCATGCTAAAGTCAAGTCTTATTGGGATGAGAAACGTGGAGCTAAGTGTGTGAAGATTGATGTTGGTGATTGGGTTAGGATAAAGAAACCAGGAAAAGTCAAAAAGGCGAAAGTCGATTCTTTGCCCCGGAGGAAGTTGTGGAAGTTCTTATTAATGCTGTTAGGGTTAGAAGTGGTAAAGTGTGGAACATGCACAGTGTTGCTTTAACTTCCAAAGTATTTGGATGTGGAGAATCTTGTCATGAACCTATTCCTGGGAGTTTCCATTGGTTGGATTTTGATCTTACTGGTGAAAGTGGAAGTAAGGAAGGTGAGGTTGTGGTGGAAAACAATGTGTATGTTGTTGCTGGTTCATGTGTTACAGCTGAGAATGATAGTGTGGATGCTGGAACTGCTCAGAATGGTAATGACATCAATGAATCATCTACTGATCTAGATGTTGTACGTCAGAGCAGGTTGTTCCTTCTCAGAGTTGTGAAGAGAGTGTTCAAAGTTGTGAAGAGAGTGTTACCGGAAGAACAAGGAGACCTCCTAAATGGTTGTTTGATGACGTCCATGATGGAATTAGGTCTCGGGATACTAATATGAATATGTGAACTTGTCATTGTGTTATGATGTATCTATATGTATTATTGGGTTTTTTTCGTTTTTAGATAGGAAGCTATGTATTAGATATTTTGTTTTATTTATCAGAGCGGGTTTGTGTTGTGTTCTTACTTTTGTTTCTATGCTAATAAGTTTTGCATTCTTGCATTCTGAAATAGAGTATTGTGTATGTCATGTAGAATGTAAGGAAGTTAGTGGTGTGTGACATTGGAAAGAAGACTGGCTTACAAGCTGGACGCGTAACGTGAGCTCTTGACAATAAAAGAGTACTTCACCTTATTCTGTGTACTGTACTCAACAAAACACACTTCAAGATGGCCGTCGACGTCGTCTTACGTTATTTTGTGAGGTTGTTGGGCTTATGTAGAGTCAGGCACGATGATGTGAGCAGCAGTGCGCATGCGACGTCTCAAGCGCGGTGTCTCGAGCAAGCTCCAACTGCCCAGGCACTTGCGCCTCGCCAGGACCACTTTCCCACGCCGAGTCCTCGATAAATAACAAGCAGGATGACTCACTCAGGATCCGATCTTCAGATAAGCAGAAGGCCCACGAAGGGCGCAAAGGAAACGCCGACCTCAAAGGAAGCGCCAACTTCAAGCAGCGCCAAAAGTCTGGGTCTGGAAACACTTGTCACCGCAGGAGTGCTGGCCAAGTCGTCGCCAAATCTTGGAGGCACGAATTATGACTCTTGAAGGCGAATTGAGTAAGTAGAAAACTTTATTGTAGTAAAGCGTAGCCTGCGTTGAAAGCGTGGCTCATCCCAAGCAGCCTGTCACCAACTGTCTAACAAAGAACCCCCTCAACAGTAAGGGGAATGTGGAATGAACTAGGCACAGTGCTCCATACTCCACGCACATGGAGAGTTGTAGTTACAACAGTGGCCCTGCCCAGAAGTGACAAGCATGAAGGGAGAGGAAGAGAAATGAAACTCTGAATACTTAGATCAAGCTGCTTTACTTGATCACTGGAGAACCAAAGCAAATCTGGAGATGCCTGATTGAAATTGTACTCCAAAGCCTTTGTCTCTGAACAAGAGTCCGTGGAAGGCAGAAGGATGATGAACAACACTGATGCTAAGAACTCTAGCTGTCAGGTCAGACCAGCCGAATGAGGCGGGAAACTCAAAGCGTATCAGCTGTTTAATGACTGCTCCACACTCTTTTCAATAAGGATATCATGACATCCAAGGCTTATGTACGATCCCCATCCAAGTAATGAACCAGTCTTAGAGAGCAAGCGAGAGCGGATGGAAAATGTCCTCTATTTAAATCAATATCCGCAAGAGACAGAAAGAGAGAGATATCATAAAGAGAGCCAACGCGCAGGAGACCTACCAGAGATATACCTTGAAAGTACAACAGATAGTCAAAGATCTAGGATTAGGAAAGGGTCCTTTCGGTCAAACAGTATCTCTCCAGAGAGGAAACAGTGATCTGGAAGAATCTCTCAGTGATCCCTTTTGGGTTCAGGAAATGTTTGCACAGATACACCAAGGGAACTGAGACACTCTACAAAGTTTGAAAATCCTTCATATCGCAATAGGAGCCTCCCATTGCTTGTGTAACAACATTCTCAGGTGTCATAATAGAGTTATCCTGCTGATTAGAGGCAAATTCACGAAGTTTATCGCAACACCCTAGCATATCTTAATAACGGTTTAACTCACCATATAACAATGCTGGTGTGCTGCTTTACACTAGTAAGGGGTCTCCGTTGATACACTGCAATAACAGTTTCAGAGTGGCCCAACTTCAGAGATATCGCTGCGAGGCAGAAATGGCAGTGTGTAATGTGAAGGGGGTGAATATATTGCCATTATGAACCTATTGGCTTTGCCAATGCTTTTTAGTGATAAGGTACAGCGTAGGTAAAAAGCGAAATGCAGTTTGCTAATGCTGTGGAGCCTCGCAAAAAATAAAGCGTCATAATAAGACGCGCATATATACTCATTATAATGATCCTGTCGACTGCATCATTCAGTAGGCACTGACCTAAGTAATGACATATGCAGACTCACCCATCACACCAGGCATGTGGGCGCCAACTGAATGACACAGGTGCCCTTTTATACATTTTTTTATTTACCGATCCAAGATGGCAGGTGCCATTTGGCACAGTAAATAAAAAATACATTTTCTATTGTACTAGACCACATTTCTGCCTGCAAGCTGAGTGGCCTAGAAGCAAATGGGAGGTGAAGGGCGAACCCAAAAATGTAAAAACGTTTTTAAAAAAAAGTATTATATGGACGACGAGGGGTGGGTGAGCAATGGAAGACCAAGTGCAAGGACACAATGAAGGGTGGGTGGGAAGATAAAATTAAAAAAATAGAAATAAAGGTTTTGAGAAGTATAGATTAAGACGGAGGGGAACTGCAGCACAAGAGAAGACCAGCACGGAGTGTAGAGGGATTTCGCGGGGGAATGGGACACAAGGGAGCAGCACATGGGTAAAAGAGCAACATGGAGCACATGTACTTGGGAGGAGGAGAAGCACTCTCATGGAAAAGAAAAGTAGTGCCCTAAAAGTGAGAAGTGAAACTAAACAGATTAGCCAGTTAAAAACATGGGTAAGAGGCTGTTTCAGGGGAGTGACAAACACGATGATTGGCAAGAGTGACACTGACATTCTCATCATCTGTGACTTGGTTTGGTGCATATTGAATTTTCCTGTGTACCTAATAAACCAGAAAATTAGGAACCATCATACAAGAACCTGCTATGGTTATTTCTGCACGTGGCGCCAGGCTGTTGCCTTCCTCGTTTCTTTTTAGGTCTCAGCCTGCGATGGCTGGCTTGCGCAGTCTCGCTGGCGAGATTTAATGAGATAGAGAGAACATCACTAGCGAGGTTAAGCCTAGCCCCTCTACTCCATTGGCTGGCCTCCTAAACGGTGGCCAGCCATTGGAGAAGAGGTCCTAGTGACATTCTTCTTTCTCTTTAAGCCCCGTCCTTTTCAGATTGAGTTCCTTGACTTACTGCTGAAGTAAAAGGTTTCTTATCTTCTTTATGGGTCCAGATGGCCCCATAAAAAAGATAAGGAACCTTTTACCCCAGCAGGAAGTCGGGGCGCCCAGCCTGAAAAGGACAGGCTAAAAGAGAAAACTCACGTTATGGCGAGCGCTTGTTTGCATCCTGAAACGAGTTAAAGTAATGTGGCCTTTGGTTGGAAGAACTAAGACAGACTCTATACTTGTCTGCTGCCTTGTCTCGCTGTTTGGTTCGTCGGTCGCGTCGTCGTGCTGCAGGCCTTGTGGACACGCGGTCGTTGCGACGTGTGAGGTGAGTGAATTACCCCTCGCCTGTCCTCGAGGCTTCCCCATGGGGACTGTCCAAACTGCACATTAGGTCCGGCACCAGCAGCAGACCGCTCTTGGCTGGGTCGGCTGTGCATGAGGGGTCAGCGGGACGGGGGCAGTTTATCGGGGACCTGGGTACTCCTGCCTCACATTGACTTGCACCGGCAGCACTAGGAGGGGCAAGCTGCGCCCTCGACGGCCCCACTGGGGAGCTTCGCCCGCATTTCGGAAGGCCTCGGCCGGGGGTATGAAGGCACGAGGAGGGACACTTTATGACCCGCACGGACAGCGCAGCGCCTAGGGGCCAGCTCAGCATAGTATTTGCTGCCCGGCGCTTCTCCACATGGAGCTTGAAGTCTGTAACAGCATAGCCCTGCTGGTCACAGACTGGGTGTAGATCCTTCCTATCTCTCTTCTTCCCCCCCTCTCCTTGAGGCCGCGGCCGTGCATGATGGCAGCGTAGAGGGGGGCAGCACCGATCGGAGGCGAGTGGGGTTGGCACGGTGGGGGGTGGAAGCCCTTGTCAGTATGGGAACCCGGGGGGGGCTGGAGCGCGGGGGTGTCGCTCCAGCCACTAACACAGCATCCAACCTGGCACGGCTCCGACCAAATGGCGCGCGTGAAGGGCATGCGCATGCCGGTGGACGAGAGCTTGCAATTTTTACACGGAGGTGCGTGTTCAACCCCTACAGGGGCCAATGATTGTGGAAATGGCAGAACGAGTGCCGAGCCCCGCTGCGGGCCGGTTGGTGCATAGGGGGAGGGGAGTGCAGCGAGCACCGTGATACTCGCTCCCCAACTGCTCCCGGGAGGTAGAGGGGTGACTTTCGGGTCCCGCGGGGGCCCGATCACTACGTGTGGAACCCCCACGGGGTCAGCCTCTGCGGCTCTGCAGGTGTTTAATGTCTCTACACGCCGGCTTTTCCTACTGGCCAACACTGCCTGTGTTGTGAGCATTGGAGAATGGGCTGAGCGGCACCACATGGGTCCCCACGCTGCTCAAACAGGAGAGATGTGGCCTGAGGATCAGAGCTCCTGACTCTACTTTGAGGAGCTAAACAACCCTACCCGCAAGTTTGCCTTATGACCTACGCTGGGTGGTGACGTACGGGGCAGCTTCAGTTGGGCAACACATGCAGCCAGCTATGACTCCTCCAGTCACACAGTTTCACCCGGGGTGACTTTTCAGGGATCCAGGGTCGGGTCTTTGGGGCTCCAGCTTTTTTCCAGCACCCCGTGCCTTGCCAGTTTTGCCCGGGATAGGGCCGGCTCTTTACTCCGCGTGGGCCCCTTGTCTTTGGGGTGGTGGGGGAAGGTCAGCTGTGGAGTTCCTACACTCTTGTGTGGGGTTTCGTGCCTTGCTGCATGCTCTTTACGATTAGAGCCCCTGTGGCCTAGTGGTTAAGCTCTGAGACTCCCACCCCCAAGGTCATCGTTCAATTCCTGGTGTTCCGATTTTCAGCTCCTTGAATTAACAGTTTAGGAAATGGTAATAATAGACTGATGTTAGATTGGTTTTGGCCACGACACACAGGTGCAGGTTGCGTGTGGGGAGGACGATGAGGCAGCGCTGCCCGCCCCTACATCCCCCCATGCTTCCACAGTACAGGTCGGAGACCCGGCTTGCATGATGGGGGGGGGACACATCTAGGCCTCGGGCCGCTCTCCAGGATGCTCCTCGTCCAGATGGCCCCATAAAGAAGATAAGGAACCTTTTACCCCAGCAGGAAGTCGGGGCACCCAGCCTGAAAAGGACGGGCTAAAAGAGAAAACTCACGTTATGGCGAGCGCTTGTTTGCATCCTGAAACGAGTTAAAGTAATGTGGCCTTTGGTTGGAAGAACTAAGACAGACTCTATACTTGTCTGCTGCCTTGTCTCGCTGTTTGGTTCGTGCTGCAGGCCTTGTGGACACGCGGTCGTTGCGACGTGTGAGGTGAGTGAATTACCCCTCGCCTGTCCTCGAGGCTTCCCCATGGGGACTGTCCATACTGCACATTAGGTCCGGCACCAGCAGCAGACCGCTCTTGGCTGGGTCGGCTGTGCATGAGGGGTCAGCGGGACGGGGGCAGTTTATCGGGGACCTGGGTACTCCTGCCTCACATTGACTTCCACCGGCAGCACTAGGAGGGGCAAGCTGCGCCCTCGACGGCCCCACTGGGGAGCTTCGCCCGCATTTCGGAAGGCCTCGGCCGGGGTATGAAGGCACGAGGAGGGACACTTTGTGACCCGCACGGACAGCGCAGCGCCTAGGGGCCAGCTCAGCATAGTCACTTCAGGGCCACAGGACCCCCCGCCCCAACATATACAACATCCCGCAAATAACACACAGACACAAGTGTTAAGATTGGGAAAAATTTGCTGCAGGTTTATTATTACATACAACATTATGTAATCACGGTGGGTTATCTTACGGACGATCCAAGGGCAGGCCGCATTCTCGCCACCTTCCCGCCTGTTGAGCCAATCAGCACAGTGGCGAACCACCCAGCTGCTGCACCATTATGGTAATAAAACTACACACGCCCCTTGCGGGGTGTATCTAGGCAAACCCCCGGTTGCACAGGCCCACAACCGCCCGAAGGACTACTGGGGCGCCGACACGAGTTCCTGGACCTCCCATGAGGTTCCAGGTTAGGCTCTGGCACCCCTATGTGCCCGCTGAAGTACATTGTTGCACCTCTCTGCTTCCGGATCGCCCTGTAACTCCGCCTGCAACGAAAAAGGAACACATTAAAAACTCCCTTATGAGCGCCTCCCCCAAGCTGATACTCAGGGTTAGAGGTAGGGAGGGAAAAGAGTGTCCCCGACGTGGAGTGCGCTACGTCCGGAGCGGCAAAGAGGCCTGAGCAATGACGAGGGGGAGAGATATACCCCCCTCTCCCTGCCTGCCGCCCCGAACGCACGTCACCTGACCCGCCCACATCCCACCGGGCAACGCCTGCCCTGGGGAGGAGTGGCTGACCACATTACGGGACGGGGGCAGCCCTGGCGACTAAGGGCCCGCCCTCCTGATGGCCACAGGGTGGCCTCGGGCAGGCGCATAGTCACTTCAGGGCCACAGGACCCCCCGCCCCAACATATACAACATCCCGCAAATAACACACAGACACAAGTGTTAAGATTGGGAAAAATTTGCTGCAGGTTTATTATTACATACAACATTGTGTAATCACGGTGGGTTATCTTACGGACGATCCAAGGGCAGGCCGCATTCTCGCCACCTGCCCGCCTGTTGAGCCAATCAGCACAGTGGCGAACCACCCAACTGCTGCACCATTATGGTAATAAAACTACACACGCCCCTTGCGGGGCGTATCTAGGCAAACCCCCGGTTGCACAGGCCCACAACTGCCCGAAGGACTACTGGGGCGCCGACACGAGTTCCTGGACCTCCCATGAGGTTCCATGTTAGGCTCTGGCACCCCTATGTGCCTGCTGAAGTACATTGTTGCACCTCTCTGCTTCCGGATCGCCCTGTAACTCCGCCACAGCCCGGCCGGCGGCCACCGTCGCCGTCCGGGCCCCCCACCACTTCGCTTTTTAGGGAAACCTGCAACCCTTGCTCTGCAGAGCATTTTGTCGGTCCAAGGAACAAGACCAAAACGACAGGTGAGCGGTGGACCCTTTCCAGCTCGCAGAGACCTGATCCTGACATGAACATTACATGCCTGAAGAAACCCAGGCCCCTCTGCCCCTAATCTGCAGATACCCCGGGTCTTTTTATTACTTTACAACCATAGTGTAACTATACCCGGTTACATGAAGTCATACTACCAGGTAAATGACAAAGTGATGAGGAGGGGCCCCTACTGCTGAAGGTGCTTCGTATCGCAATAGGCGTACCAGCACATGCCCTGAAACTCAACCACACCCTTCACAACAAGCGTCAGCAGGCTATACCCAGCTAAGTTACCGCTCCTGCTGTAACGCCGTTCTCCGCATAACATGGAGAAAGTGTGCTTACAATGAACGCTTGTGCAGCTATACTCAAAAGAGCACAGGGGCATTGAAGGGATAAATACATTTTATACTATAGAACTTGGGCGATGTCTTTGCATATGCCAATACAGGATTGAACAGGTATTACCAGCAGGCATCACCTGACCTCTCGGGTTTAGTCTGGAAGCAGCTTGGGCCATTCTACCTGTAGATAGCTTGTCTGTAAGAATGACTTACGACCACCACAAAGGGATTGCTGGGACAGAAACCAAGTGCCCCCTTAAGATCCCGACCTGCAACATGACACGCCCACTGACACCAAAAGCCCCACTAAAACTAGTCAGCAAATACCCCCGGAACAAATCCCTCTACAGCAATAGTGTAGACTATCCCAGGTTCTAGAGGTCATACCCCTGGAAAGTGCCCAAGAGATGAGGGGGCCTCCCCTGCTGATAACGTTCCCTAATCAAAACAATAGTAGAACCAGCGCATGACACTGAGACCCACCACACACCTTCGCACAAAGCATCAGCAGACTACACTCAGTAATGTACAACTTCTGCTGAAATGCCGTTCACAAATTACAACTGTAAACTGTGCTTTGTGTACGCTTGAGCAACTATCCTCAAGCAAAGTACAGAGGGCTATTTTAAGTGCTCGGTGCAAAATAGTATAACTTGAGTGGAGGACTTATATTTAAATACAGGGTTACAAGGTAAACAGCTGATAACCCATGCCCCCTGGAAGCCGGAGACTGCTTAGACCCTGCTACCAACAATAATAGCCTGTCTATAAAAGTTGACTTACGACCCCCGCCATAAGGGATTAATAAGCTGAACCAAGGAGTTCCCCCTCTGAACTAATCAGCATATACCCCCGGGAAGAATCCCTCTACAGCAATAGTGTAGACTATCCCAAGTGCGTGAGGTCAAACCCTTGGAAAGGGCCCAAGAGATGAGGAGGGCCCCCCCTGCTGCTATCGCTCCCTAATCTATACCATAGGAGAACCAGCGCATACCACTGAGACCCAACACTCATCTTTACGCAAGGCATCAGCAGACTGCACCCAGAAATGTACAACTTCTGCAGAGGTGCAGTACTCAAACTTCAACTGACTACTGTGCTCAGTGTACGCTAGAGCTACTCATACAAGCAAAGTACTGATGGCTATTAAAGTGCGCGAAGCTTAATTTAGTAACTTGCGTGGAGCACTTCCATTTTATATACAGGATTGCAAAGGTAAACAGCTGGTAACACATGCCCCCTAGTAACCAAGGGCCGCTTAGACCATGTTACTTCAAGAATAGCTTATCTATAAAAGTTGCCTAACCCCTCGCGCATATGGGATAATAAGCTGGATCAAGGAGCTCCCAATATTGGCGATATAAAGCCTCGGGTCAACTTCTCACCTTGGGAGGTGCACGAGGAAACTAAAGGATACACAGGTTCATCACGAAGCTGTTCAATGCAAACCAGGGGAGCCCAACCACACAAACCCTGAACAGAAGCTGTGTGTCCAAATCCTGATGAAGCCCATCGTACACAGCCACCACCCAAAATCGTGAAAACGAACAAAAAGGGGTGTTGGAATACCAGATAGACATTCTGAGTTTCCGTAACAGCTGCCACTTCACTTCTTGCACAATACAATACAGAGAGTTTTCTAAGTGCCCACTTTTTCAGTATAATGTGGCAAGGGCTTGCGTGCCTACAGCGCCTGCTGCATAAGAAAAGTGAAGGCGTAGGCCTACAAACTAACCAACAAGATCTCCACTTAACAAGATCTTCCCCTTTACTTACAATTCTAGTAATTCTACTTGCCTCGGGTGTGTAAGTGTCTTTCCAGTGAGATCTTGTTGTGAGAGAGTCTGACAACTTGTCAAGTGATCTTCTACCAGTGTAATAACTCGAAGTGACATACACTTATTACTAACCTCTTTAAACCGCTAAGTGCTACAAAGCAACGATTGGTTACCAGACCAGCACCAGTGACACTACGCCTGCGTAACCATTCGCTCCTGGGTAGGCCTGTCTACCAGCAGGTAGGGTTGGGACCACCTGTGGCCCCGGGACCTCTGGGAGAGGTGGCCCACATTCCCGGCCAACAACACGTGTAAACCAGCCAAAAGGCTGTTCTCACTGGGCTCATCCATAAGATGGGTTCGATACCTATCAAATGTTTAATGCTCGAAGGCGGAGACTCAGGAGAAAGCCCAAGCGCTGCTTAGAGGCTGGCGAAGTGAGGAGAGAAAAGTGGCCAACGCCTTGGATGCAACATGAATACTCAGTACACAATTACGCGCCTCTCCTGGACCGAGCAGTCATTCACAATTTTGCTGTGCACACATGACCCCTTGTTCGGCACCTCACCTGCGGGTGACAGGTGTTGATTCACACGTACGCTGCGCGCCCCTCACACCGTGTCTGTTCCCTGCCATTCCTCTGCATGGCCATTCATTTACATGCCCCTCAAGACATGCCCTCCGACCACCGCATGCAGGGCAAGGTGCGTCGCACATCTCAGACGACATGCCTCAGACACCTGAATACACATATCCTGTAGTGGACGGCTTGCTCTAGAAAAAAGGCCCCTTCCAGGTGAGCACTCAAACCCATGAATATTCTAGCCACAACCTACTGTATCTGTAAGCTGGTGGCCTAAAACACTGCACATTTCCTGTATACCAGCAAATGGTTGTGTGTACACATTGTCCACACCATGCCGTAGCATTTGCTTGTCTGGTGTATCGCATGAGACCCAGAACAGTATCCTCGGACACATGTCCCTACTGATCACCCCATGCATGGTTGGCTTCCTATTTGTCTGGACCAACACAGATCTCGAATAAGGGCACACAGTTATACGTACACATTCGACACCTCAAACAGTACTAGCTTGCTGCATTGCCTGATGTATCACACGTCTTGCACAGGGGCACCCAGACACACGTACTCATTAACCCCCTTATGCCAAGTACACTAGCTGATGGCCTAGTGTACCACACCTCAAATGCAGGTACTAGAACCCCATAAGCAGACAGAACATATCACCATGATTTCTCTGCAGGCACCCCGGATATGTACGAAGTATCATGCAGTGTCGACGTACGGCTAGCCTGGTTGCCTCACACGCACTGAAGCACTTGCAATCAGGTGCACACAAACCAAATGGCAGATCAAGCTTGTGAATCTAGCTCTTCCGCTCACCTCCTTTCCTAACAACTGAAAACTGAAGACGTTTCTGACTCATCTCGAATTATTAACCCAGGGGCCCTGTAATGAAGCTGCTCCTCTGTAAAGAGCTCTGATACATATGGGCAAATGCCACGCTATATACACTTGAACTAGACAAAGCTACCACTCCTGCCCCGCAGCATGATGGAAGCATAAACCATGGCTTGTATTAATAGAAACTCGTTCTTCTATGCGTCGCTCTGACCCCTAGCGCAATGTTCGCGCCAGACATTGGTATGATTGTGTAACAAGCACACGCCACTCTTTTCTTGAAAGAAAGCTTGTAAACTGTGCACTAGTAAGTATCTCCTCCTGTGTCCATACCGTTTCTACTGTGAAGCGCTCTGCCGCCTACCTGACTGAGTGTGGGGGCAGAAGGTGCCCTGGAGTTGCTACTAGTCCCACTAAACTGTATTGACCCATACACCACTGTACACTTGCATACTGCAATACTGGACAAGTGATCCATTTTCTCCAATATCAACATCAGTTCGTCCTTACAGATCTGAGCTGTAAGCAATCATCCCTGAACAATGCACCTCTCCCTACACGCAAACGCATATCATTGCAATAGTTGCTACAGGGATTGCTCATGTCTCGCTGCCCAGCGCCTCATCTACAGCCGACCTGCTGCGATAGCCAGGATAAATCATCGACGCAGAACGCACCTCAACACAGATCTCCCAGAGGACCTGAACATGATTGCTTAGCTGCCCAATCAAACCGCGCCACGGGCCTCGAGATACTATGGCATAATGGTACTCTTCACCATATTTAAATAAGGACACTGGTAACAAAAATTGCGTGCGTGATCGGCTTACCTCTCGCGCTGAAATATGCAGAGCACGTGTGACGTAAATAGATCATTCGATTCGGCCTCGAGATACTATGGCCCCATGATACCATTAACCATTTGAAAATACGGACACAATCAAAATCTGCGCTCGTAATAGGCTTAACCCTCGCGCTGGAATATGCGGTGTTACGTGAAAAGAAATAAGTCACTCGATTGGGCCTCGAGATACTATGGCCCAACGAGACTATACACCATTTGTAAATATGGACACCATCAACAAGATTGCGCACGGAATTGGCTTACCCACCGCGCAGAAAACACAATGCCACGTGTAAACATGATTAAGTCACCCGATAGAGCCTCGAGGTACTATGGCCCAATGATACTATGCACCATTTTTACATACGGACATAGTCGACACATTTGCGCACATAATAGGCTTACCCAAGCAATGCCACGTTTTATGCTGAAAATGACACTCGATTGGGCCTAGGGATACCATGGCACAAAGACACTATACCCCCTTTGTAAATACGGACCCCATACACCTACTTGCGCACGAAATACGCTTACCCATCGCGCTGCACATGCAATGCCACGTGCTAAATTGAATAAGTTACACACTTGGGCCTCAAGGTACTACGAGAAAGACAGGCGTTGCGATTGGGCCCGCCCCCCTCCCCTAGTAAACAAGGCTCCGGCTGCGATTGCGCTCAAACGCGGCCCGACAGTCGGACCACCTGAGCCCCGTAGAACAGCTTGCAATCCCGCCTGATCCCTGAATATCGCCGATGCAATCATGGGAGGGAGAAGGTGTGGCCCTTGCCCCAACCAGCAAATATAGAGCCCGGGGTCGCCTTGCGCAAAGCCATTCACTTCGCCGCTAATCGGCATGCAATTTAAACAAGGCAACCCCCACACGCAGCCACCCCCATCCACCCTGGAAAACCGAGCGACTGATACCGCGTCCACTCAATGATTGCCTCGGCACACCGGGGGGGGGGGGGGGGGGCGATGAGGGCGACCTGCAACACAAAGGGCCTTTGGGGCCTACCAGCATGGCGCCCAAAATAAATTACTCGCCGCTACACGGCCTGTTACAACACAAACATGGCGGCCCCACTCGCCAATATGGCCGCCCACATAGCAATCCGCTCACAGAAAGCATTAGTCTGGCCCTTGCGAGTGCTCAAGGACACTCCGCACGACAGGATGTATGTCTCTACCCACCCTGTGGTA
This sequence comes from Lissotriton helveticus, assembly GCF_964261635.1. Lineage (NCBI taxonomy): Eukaryota > Metazoa > Chordata > Amphibia > Caudata > Salamandridae > Lissotriton > Lissotriton helveticus. The sequence continues at coordinate 597,355,616 of NC_136073.1, read as the reverse complement.
CCACAAAGGAATACATAGCGACTAAGATTCTTGAACAACGCTACATCAACCCCGACGTACACAAGGTACCCCGCAGTAGAGCACCACATCCCATACGCACCACGCGCGACCCCCTAAGAAGCCGGACTCACCCGAAGGAAACCCCTGACTAAAGCACACAACGGCGCCGAAAGTATGCCCTCGCATCCATGCCGCCGAGAGGATGCACACTGAGCAAACCCGTCGTGTAGAAAAGAACAAAGGAAGGGCCTAGACCAAGGGGTAGCCCACACATAAATAACCCCCAGCATGAAATTATTAGAAGGCCCCCCCCGGCAGAGATTCGAAAACATAATCCCATATTGCAAGATGGCCGCAGTGAGGAGAGTGGAGGCAGGCCGGCCATCTCCTTCAGGCCAACCCCCCACTCCCGCCCAAGCCACTGGCCCACACCACGTAGCTGCCAATAAGTGCGTGTGGCATCGTGCGACTGAAACGTATATCCAGATCCTAGGGGGTGGTGTTGTCCCGAGTGGGCACGCCGCCAGAGATCGCAGCCGCAGGGGCGGGGGAGAAGGCAACGTTCATAGCCCCCCAGGGGCGCCCGGGGAAACCTAGGCTCGTGCTGCAGGAAACACCCGCACAACGACGGGAGGGAATGACGCCAAGCATATGAGAACAACCGCAACTGTACCCGACAACCCGTTCGCCTTTTGTAAGAGAGGGTATCGAGTTAACAACCAACAGCATGGTGTGCCAACGCTGAACGAATAACAAGCCAAAGTAAGCAGTTGAACCACACCACTAACGATGCTCAGCTTCCGGGGAGGCACAACCACAAGAAAAGGAAGGCAATCTTATCTCACAGCTGCCTGGGATGGGCGCCAAGGACGATGGCCAGATCAAGGAAACGCTACAACTTCATAAACCCACTAAAGTCTCTATGCTATTTAAGGGTTACTCCGGGAACCAAGCCTGGCTGCACAGGTCCATCCCAATGAACAACACATCTGATGGTTCCTGCTCACGTGTTAGTCCTCCGCTCACCCCGCTGCCTTCCCAAACACTCCTGCATAAACTAGAAACAAGTCCGACTCAAAGCCTTGCTTGCCCACCAACATCTTCCGAGGCAAGGACACGGTAGGCAATAATAAATAAGCGCCTCGATGTACACCGAAATGTGAGACACTGGGAGCAATAGTACCCATTGAAGGAGATGCCAGCGAAGACATCGAGGGACGAGGAGTGTGACCAACAAAGAGAGGGGGGCGGGGGGGAGGCACCCGCCGAAGCCTGCACGAATGACCCTGCATGCCCCCCGGACAACGAAACTTGCCAACAACGCCTCTCCGTGGGAACGCGACCTACATAAATCACCCCCACTCACCGAGCAAACAGTCGAACGTCGAAAACTCATCACCTCGACGCAAGACCGGACCTCTGGACGGCGACCAGAGGTGAGATTTTTTTTTAAAGAAAAGAGTGTCCCCGACGTGGAGTGCGCGACGTCCGGAGCGGCAAAGAGGCCTGAGCAATGACGAGGGGGAGAGATATACCCCCCTCTCCCTGCCTGCCGCCCCGGACGCACGTCACCTGACCCGCCCACATCCCACCGGGCAACGCCTGCCCTGGGGAGGAGTGGCTGACCACATTACGGGACGGGGCAGCCCTGCGCGACTAAGGGCCCGCCCTCCTGATGGCAACAGGGTGGCCTCGGGCAGGCGCATAGTATTTGCTGCCCGGCGCTTCTCCACATGGAGCTTGAAGTCTGTAACAGCATAGCCCTGCTGGTCACAGACTGGGTGTAGATCCTTCCTATCTCTCTTCTCCCCCCCCCCTCTCCTTGAGGCCGCGGCCGTGCATGATGGCAGCGTAGAGGGGGGCAGCACCGATCGAAGGCGAGTGGGGTTGGCACGGTGGGGGGTGGAAGCCCTTGTCAGTATGGGAACCCGGGGGGGGGGGGGCTGGAGCGCGGGGGTGTCGCTCCAGCCACTAACACAGCATCCAACCTGGCACGGCTCCGACCAAATGGCGTGCGTGAAGGGCATGCGCATGCCGGTGGACGAGAGCTTGCAGTTTTTACACGGAGGTGCGTGTTCAACCCCTGCAGGGGCCAATGATTGTGGAAATGGCAGAACGAGTGCCGAGCCCCGCTGCGGGCCGGTTGGTGCATAGGGGGAGGGGAGTGCAGCGAGCACCGTGATACTCGCTCCCCAACTGCTCCCGGGAGGTAGAGGGGTGACTTTCGGGTCCCGCGGGGGCCCGATCACTACGTGTGGAACCCCCACGGGGTCAGCCTCTGCGGCTCTGCAGGTGTTTAATGTCTCTACACGCCGGCTTGTCCTACTGGCCAACACTGCCTGTGTTGTCAGCATTGGAGAATGGGCTGAGCGGCACCACATGGGTCCCCACGCTGCTCAAACAGGAGAGACGTGGCCTGAGGATCAGAGCTCCTGACTCTACTTTGAGGAGCTAAACAACCCTACCCGCAAGTTTGCCTTATGACCTACACTGGGTGGTGACGTACGGGGCAGCTTCAGTTGGGCAACACATGCAGCCAGCTATGACTCCTCCAGTCACACAGTTTCACCCGGGGTGACTTTTCAGGGATCCAGGGTCGGGTCTTTTGGGCTCCAGCTTTTTTCCAGCACCCCGTGACTTGCCAGTTTTGCCCGGGATAGGGCCGGCTCTTTACCCCGCGTGGGCCCCTTGTCTTTGGGGTGGTGGGGGAAGGTAAGCTGTGGAGTTCCTACACTCTTGTGTGGGGTTTTGCGCCTTGCTGCATGATCTTTACGATTAGAGCCCCTGTGGCCTAGTGGCTAAGCTCTGAGACTCCTACCCCCAAGGTCATCGTTCAATTCCTGGTGTTCCGATTTTCAGCTCCTTGAATTAACAGTTTAGGAAATGGTAATAATAGACTGATGTTAGATTGGTTTTGGCCACGACACACAGGTGCAGGTTGCGTGTGGGGAGGACGATGAGGCCGCGCTGCCCGCCCCTACATCCCCCCATGCTTCCACAGTACAGGTCGGAGACCCGGCTTGCATGATGGGGGGGGACACCTCTAGGCCTCGGGCCGCTCTCCAGGAGGCTCCTCGCGGGCCCCTCCCTTTCCTGCATGATGGTTGTGCATGCAGAGGGGCACGTTTTGGAGCTCCCATGAAGTCGGTCTGCTGCGGGGCCCAGGCATAGAAGATGGGTCAATGAGGAGTACTTGGGAGTGACTAGGAAGCCAATTCCTCGGGCACAGGTCCTCTTGTGGTCTATTGGTGAGGTATGGTATGAGAAAAATCGGTAACGCATGAAACTATAAGAGTACATTTTCAAAAAAAAGGATAGCTCAAACATGGCTTCTTCTGTGTTAGACCATCCACATTGACAGTGCTCCACCTCTGTGTGTTTTTGTGCGTTGACCAAATTGCTCCGTCAGCGAGTGTTATTTGTTTTGCATAATTTCCAGTTCCGGATTAGGTCAGTTTCTGTTAAAGGATCGCATGCTGTTTCCGGCCGGAGTAGTTTTTGCGTGACGCCCCACTCACATTGAGCCTAAAGAACCGAAGCATGTAAGGATGGCCGGGGTCACTAGAACTGCACAGGTAGGTTTCATATCGGGCTGCACACCGGCCATGTCGCCTATCCCCACCCCTGTTGTGCCTGTCTCTCACTCATTCTCAGTTGATTGATTGCTTCTCCATTTGAAGTAAACAACTACTGTCAGTCCCCGAAAGAACAGTTTTAATAACATAAAACTTAAGCTGACAAAGACCTTTGGCACTAAGCCATGCCTACATGTTAAGTTTCCTCTACGGCACAGGCTAAATTTCTGATTTGTGTGCATGTGTCACCTTATTATTGAAAGTTTATTAAATTATTGGCATTCGCCTGTGCCTACAAACCCCTCCCCCAACTCTGCACTCCCCTGCCCGTTTATGTATATTATTATTTCAGCAATTCACTGACTTTGGACATGCCACCCCCTTCTGTGCTTCTCTTCCGAGATTTCCACCCTCCTCCATCCCACATGTCTGTCTTAGATTCCCACATAGTTTCAAGTGATGTCCCACTTAGTCTTCAGTTTTGTAAAAAATCCAACTTGTTTGATCACTTTTGGCAAGTTCAGCATCAACGCCATCCCTTATCAGCACCTTCGACCCATAGGCATCTACGACAATATGAGGAGGTTGTGGGTATGGTTTTAATTATTCGAAAACATTGCTTAAATTAAACGTGCTCAGTTAACATGACAGCCTAATCAACCTGCAACGACATTCAGTATACACCGAAGAAAGAATTTAAGGCCTCTTCCTTGATTCAATTTAGGAGACTATTATTTCATTCCGGATGTTATTATTTTAGTGTTCTATAAATGCTCAGTCATCATGATCATTTCTTGTTTAATGTTATCCTTATTATAAAGACGTATGAAAGTAGGTGTTTCTTCTTTGTTGTGTCATATTTTCTTTACAAATGTGTATTTAACCTTATTAATTCAGCCCTATCATGTCAGATCTCACCATGACAATTGTGTTGGTTTCACTACTGAATCCTATAAAATGTGCGCTTTTTGGAGAGGTGTCAGTCCCTGTGTGTGGCTCTGTGTGTGTGTGTGTGTGTGGCTCTGTGTGTGTGTGTGGCTCTGTGTGTGTGTGTGGCTCTGTGTGTGTGTGGCTCTGTGTGTGTGTGGCTCTGTGTGTGTGTGTGTGGCTCTGTGTGTGTGTGTGTGTGGCTCTGTGTGTGTGTGTGTGTGGCTCTGTGTGTGTGTGTGTGGCTCTGTGTGTGTGTGGCTCTGTGTGTGTGTGTGTGTGGCTGTGTGTGTGTGTGGCTCTGTGTGTGTGTGGCTCTGTGTGTGTGTGGCTCTCTGTGTGTGTATGGCTCTGTGTGTGTGTGTGTGGCTGTGTGTGTGTGTGTGTGTAGCTCTGTGTGTGTGTGTGTGTGTGTGTGTGTGTGTCTCTCTGTGTGTCTGTGTGGCTCTGTGTGTGTGTGGCTCTGTGTGTGTGTGTGGCTCTGTGTGTGTGTGTGTGTGTCTGTGGCTCTGTGTGTGTAGCTGTGTGTGTGTGTGTGTGTGGTTCTGTGTTTGTGGGTGCAAATGCAATAGGTCTTGAATTTGCGAGAGATGAAGCTATTGGCATTGTAAATGAAAATGCCATTTATTTATCTGTTTTCAAAACCAACACATAAATAAAAATGTTGTCATTTACAATGCCAATAGCTCTAACTTTTGCAAAGGCGAGACCGTTGCATTGTAAATGCTTGTTTCTCTTTGAAAGTCAAGTGGCTTTTCTGGAGTCGTACATTAGAGCCAGTGATGAAGATTCATGGTCGCTTATGAAATGCTCTATTACTTACCGGTAATCTTCATTACTCCGGGTCCCGTTGTCCTCGTCCCATTCATTACAAAGTGGAAATGACCATTTCCCGACAGAAAAAAACAAGAAGAATGCTGGGACACTAATACTGCCCCTCCCCCCGGGAGTACATAAGCAGTACTTACCCAGCAGCCCTCCTGTACTAAAAAGCCCAGACAGGAAGGCCGGCCGCCCGGGAGGGAGGGAGGGGCGTATGAATGGGACGAAGACAACGGGACCCGGAGTAATGAAGATTACCGGTAAGTAATAAAGCATTACCCCCAGGTCCCTTATGTCCTCCTCCCATTCATTACAAAGTGGAGAATACCAAAGCAGAAAACCGGCCTTCCGCTCGCACAAGCACACCCAGGAAACCACAACAAAAGCAGCAACCCAAGGGAGCACGGAGAAGGAGGAAAGGAAGAGCGCAGGAAACATCCGGCCGGCAACCCAGAACAGGACAGCAGGGACACGGACCGGAGACAAAGAAAACGCCAGGGCCCCAAAAGAAAAGGAGGCCGCCAACCCGAGAAACCGGCAACCGGTACCAGGACACAAAGGACCCGCCAAAATAACCCACCGGAGAAGGCCGCCAAGCCCAGAACCAGCAGGACGGCACACAGGACCCGGTAGACCCACAAGGAAACCGAGACATGCCGGAAGAAAGCCAAAGAAAGACGGCCAACAGAGCGCAGGCACAGGCACCCAGACCAAAAGAAAGGAGAAAGCACAGGCCAGAAAACCGGCCACCCCCCAAACCAAAGGACTCGACCCCAAGAGACCAGAGGTGGAAACCTATCCGAGGAGGCTCAGGAAGCAACAAGAACCCAGGAGCCGAACAGGAGCGAGAACCCGTCCCGAAAGACAGGGAGGGGGAAAGAACCTCAAAACCCCAGAACCCAGCCGAAAGCCCACCAAGCAAAGAGAGGCCAACAAGACCGGAAACCAACAACAAAGAAAACCCAACAAGGGCAGTACAGAGACATCGACCACAACCCCAGAAAACCCAACCCCAAAGGGAGGGAACCCAAGGCAGGAGAGGAGCACAGAGCAACTGGGAAACCCCAGCAGCCGCCCAACGAGGCATAGAGGGCAGCACAAAAAGAAGGCGCCCACACGGCACAGGACAGCCCAGGAACCCCACACCCAGGCCAGGCAAGCAGCAATGGCAGGAGCAGCGGAAATGAAAGTCCCAGGGAGCACAGCACCCAGACCACAACCACAAGGCCCGAACCCAGCAACACCGGAGAGGAGCCAAGCAAACAGCAAAAAACCAGGGCAACAAACGCCAGCAGGAACCAGGAAGCCAGGACCAGAGCCAAGCAACCCGACCACGCAGGAGGAACAGCAGGCCCAAGCAAACCCCAGAAGGAGCCCACACAGCGCCCAGACCAAAACAAAAGGGCAGGAGGAAACGGGAACCACCAGCACAAAACCGCCGGACCACACAGAAGGCCAAAGCGGAAGCAGGAGGAAGCAGAAAAAGCAGAGGACCAAGCAGCAGGAAAACCACAGACAACCCGCAGCCAGGAGGGAGGGACCCGCAGAGGCAAGAGCACCACAGAACCAGGAAGCCCACAGCACCAGGAAGACCCAGACGGGTGCCCAACCAGGCACCAACCAGGCCTGACCCAGCAAAACTGCAGGGAACAGACGAGAACAGGTGCAGGCAGGGAGGAACAGAACAGAACAGCCGCACCCAAGGCAGCACAAGCCACCCAAGCGCAGGTAGAGGGGACAGAGCACCCCAGAGAGCCCCTGGCAAGCATCCAAGGAGAGGAACCAGGCACAGCCCAAGGGACCGGAGGAACAGGGCCAGGAACCAGGAGCCCCAAACGCCGACCAATCCCACAGAAGCCAGGAAGCGGAGGCAAAGAACCAGGAAACACACACCCGGAGCAAGGCCACAACAGCCAGCCCGCAGCGGAGTCAAGGCCACCCACGGAGAAGCGAGAAGCGACTCAGACAGAAGAGCAGCAGAGGGCAAGGCGCAAGCAAGCAGGCAGGGAGATCCCAACAACACAGAGAAAATCCCAGGAGCAAGCAAAAAAGGCAGAGCCAGCGAAAAAAAAGGAACCAGCCCCCACAGAGGCGACAGGAACCCACACCAACTCCGGAGAGGAAAACCCCCAAGCACGAGCGGCCAAGAGCAGGGGCACCACCCGAAGAAGGAAACCAAAGGGAGAAGCCCCGCGATATGCCCGCCCCCAGAGAACAGACAAGAGCCGGGGCGGGCAGGCGGCAAGGCTGCAGGCCAGAAATGTGACCACGCAGACCAAAAAGAGGAACACAGGAACCACAGCGCCCGACCGACCAACACCCACCAGACACCCACGCATCGCAGGGGGGGAGAGCACCAGAGAACACCAATGTGTCAGAGCAACAACAAGCACACATAGGCACCCGCCACTGAGCACACACAGGAAGCAAGCAGCGCGGGCTCCAGCGGCAGCAGCAGGACAACCCAAAAAAGAAGAGGGGACGAAGCACAGCGCCGAACGCATGCACCCCAAGTAGGAGGCCCCGGCACAAACCACGGCACCCCCAGGAGACCCCGACGCCCGCACACGGCACATCCAGAAGGACAGCCAGCCACCACTTCCAGGACCAGCCCACGAGACACCTAGAAGAAGAAAGAGGGCGAAACAGCCAGAGCAGGGGCCAACAGCACCACAAAGCCCCCACTGGCACAGGGAAAATAAACATCACAGTCCCAGAGAAGGACGCAAGTGATGCCACAGCCACGTATGAGCAGCCATAGAGATCCCAGTACTCCGCCAGGCCGGCGAGGGACAGACATCACATCCGATAAGACCTGCAAAGGAACACGGCACTCCAGCGCCTGAGACCAACAGCCATAACTCCACCCAGTAGTACGCCAAAAAAGAAAGGCATCCCAGGAACGCCAACCCCCTGAAAGCCAACCGTCCGAGTGCAGAAAGGCCAGGGCCAAACGGATGAGACTCACAGGGACCCCCGAAGAAACTACTGCGCGGGCTCCAGCCACGTGTGAGTCCAGCACAACCATCACCGAAGCTCCCACCAACACAGCTACCATGTCCAGGAAGGAGCTGGGGGCCAGCCCGGAGGGCGGAGGGTCCACAGGAAATGAAATGCACAGGACACATCCCGAACACACAGAAAAGCAGCACAGGAAGAGAGCGTAAAAACCACATAGAGGACCCAAGAAAACAAGTACAGCCCTTGAGTGAGCCAGAAGCCCGGTTCCCAAAACGGCAGCCCCAGCAAGAACGGGACATCCCATCCACAGAGGCGAAGCAACCAAAGCCCCGGGCGAGCCATTTTTAAACAGAGGGGTAAACCTGTGCCCAGAGGACTCCCAGCAAAAGCTGCCGCTGCTGCCGCCAATGGGCAGTGCCGGCCCCGATTCCGAGGCAGCCCGGGAGCAGGGCGGGGGTCGCAGAGGCACAGAGCAGGGCCGGCAACTGAAATGGAATATGTTACGTGGCAACTCGGGAACTCAAACCCTAACTGCTTATCGGCATTCCTGAAGCTTTAGCATGCCGCGCTATTCCATCGTAGTTAACAAGCAAATGCAAGCACTGTTCGCGGTACATAGCGCAACACAAAATCATAAAGTACATGCAAAGCACGGGGAGAAAGTGATCCGCCCAGAACCACAGTACACCCAGCGTCATTGCCGAGACTCGAACACTGCACCCCAATCGAAGTCGGCTGACGCATGCCAGAAGGAAAGAAAACCCCGCAAGCGGGACTCACCCAGAGTGGGGGCCAACCCCAGGAACAAGGCCCCCACTCCACCTTCTCCACAGCCAGGAACAGCAGGAGCTCATCCAGCGAGGCACGTCTCCCCGGCCAAGCTCGGGAAGACGAGCCCGTGACCCGGAACCAAACCTCCCGGGAACTCCAGCCCCAGCCACAAAGGACCGGTAGGTGCACGAAGTGCACAGCAGAACACCGGCTCCAAGAAAGACAGACTCCCAGCAAGCCCGGCAGGCCAGGAGGCAGTCCAGGGAACCCCGCGCCCGCACAGCCAGGCAGTCGGGCGGGGGGAAGAAGAGAAGCACCGCCACTCCAGCCCAGCAGGAGCAGCACCAGCACACCATCCAATCTGTCGACAGACAGAAAAAAGAACAGGAGGGCTGCTGGGTAAGTACTGCTTATGTACTCCCGGGGGGAGGGGCAGTATTAGTGTCCCAGCATTCCTCTTGTTTTTTTCTGTCGGGAGATGGTCATCTCCACTTTGTAATGAATGGGACGAGGACATAAGGGACCTGGGGGTAATAATGAAGTTCAAATTGCAAAGTGCAGACCTGCCAACTTCTAAAAAGTCTCATCATTTACAGGGAAGGGTGGGGCCATGAAAGGAGTACAGCATTGCACAGAGCAAAGCCTGAGGTACGTCTACCAATACCTCCCACTAAATATGAAACATAAGCTTCTGAGGCAGCCACCGATGTCATGGGGAGGCTTCAAGACCTGTAATGGACAAGGGCTGTTCAGAGCCTCCAAATATAAGCTGAACCCCGCTCTTTCTAGGGCTTTCCAGTTCAACCTGAATTCTACCTACGATGTCGGCTCTACACCGACTGATCATGTTAAGGGACCAGATATTGTGTGACACACAGTGGTGCCTGAGAGTAGTTTCCATCTCTATGCAGTGAGCGAAAAGTGAAGATGTCTCTGTCACCACACAGCCATCTTGTATGCATAACACTTGAGGAATAACATTGATTAAGCCCATTTCTCTCAATCGCTTTGGTGCTGGACACCGGTCCTAAAAGTAAAGTACTACTTTTATGGAAAATACCGGGCAGGTTTAATGGTCGTTCTTTTCAATCTCTGGATCTGCAGACTATTCACTGAGCTTCAGATAAAGGCCCATATGTATCAAGATACCCATTTGCGATTCCCAAATAGCGATTTTTAAGAAATAGCTATTTGAGAATCGCAAATAGGTATGTATATACAAAATCGCATTTTTTTTGCGATTACTTAAAATTCCTTAATTGCGATTAGCAAATTGCGAATCGCAATTAAGGAATACTTTCCCATTCATTTTTATGGGCCAGGAGGCCATTAGGAATGAATGGGAAGTTATTCTCAATTTGCGATTCGCAATTTGCTAATCGCAAATTGAAAATAATTTCAAGGGTGCAGGGGTGTCCAAAGGACACCCTGTTGCACCCCTGAAATATGCATGGGTGCACATGTGGCGCACATACATGTTATTATTATTATTATTATTATTATTTTGCACCACATTTTGCTTAATACATTCCATTTAGCAAATTTGCATTCGCAAAGGCCGAAATTCTGCGAATTTCGGCCTTTGCGAATGCGAATTTGCTTGATGCATATGGCCCAAAGACTCTACTCCCAATTTTGTGATAGGATACAAGTGGAGACAGAAACATTTGACTTGACTTAAACTGTGTCAATAGTGAGCTGTAATATTAAATCTCCTGGGCTCCAACCTCCCCAGTAAAGTTCAGTGGAAGCGGTGCCCCATATCAGAAGAGGCATCCCTTACACTCAGGTTAGTCCATGATGAGGGAAGCGTACCTGTAGCAGGGATATCCTCATGTCCAAAATCAAAGGTAAGGCAGGACACTTGTAACTACATAACACAAGGTTTTTTAGATAACCCTCATAAACGCTATGTTTGTTGAGTCGCGGTTTATATCGTTTTTCCGCCCCACATAGACGTTGTGGCATTTATCATTGGGTTATCTAAACGTGCTGTATGCCAGCCTCAAGCCTGAGGCAACCTCTGGTGCTGCGTAGTAGTGTCCAGAGATGTGCACGCATACCCCCAGAATGAAGGTTAAGGTAAAAAACAGACCTGCATCCAAAAAAGACTCTTTTAATTATAAACGGATGTGGTTTGTTATTAAAATAAATGGGTATGCCTTAAGATCTAGTTACTGGATCCATGCATATCACTTTACAGTCAACATGTTTCTGCTCCTGTTTGCCCAGCCGGGTCTATGGAGCATTCGTCAGGACAAAACAAAACACAATAAAATTACTCACACCTTTTGTGCAGTATTCAGTGGACAAATTTTGTTACCCACAAGTTTCAAGGGGTTCGATTCACCTATAATGCAAGGATGGATACAAAACATTTCTTATTATTGAGGGTATGTTATGGCATATTGCAACTAACTTCTAACTTTCTATCCTCATGTCCCACAAGTTCCATTGATTTCTTTCATCTTCCTCCCATTTTTACTTCCCCTGTTGAGGTGCAGCTCTGCCAGACAGCAAGACTATTCATCGCTTCATTTATCTCCAGGCTTATCGAGTTGTAGCGCTGCACGCCGTGAATGAGCGTCTGACAGCAGGAGACTCAGCTTACACTATATTGACCCAGCTAGAGCCCCTTGCCTCACTCGGCCACAAAAACAGTGAAGAAGCCCTTTCCAATCTTTCAGAATAAACTATCCTTCAATAATCCCTGCACCACTCAGGAAGCACAAACTTCAATTATGCACAAGCAAAGTGCAGGGTCAAGCATGCCAGCTAGTATGGAAGCGAGAGGTTCAGCACATTGTCTACCAGGACAATGTGCTTCCCACAGTTCCAACTTCCCCAGAAAAGTGGGTGACAAACGCAAATGCCCTGCCCCTAAACCCGGCTGGACAATCAGCAGCACTAAGCATCATGGAAGCCACAGAGGGGATGACACTACCTATAAGGGACAAATCTCCATGGGGGAACATCCTTCCTAATGGGTGCATCAGCCTAATCACTCTAATCAGACCACCCCCAACCACGGACATAGCCTGAGCTGGTTGTATGACGATACATCGCATACTTTTACAACGCATACCTTTACAATGCATTTTTTACAACGCAACATCCATTACAACGCATTCCATTACAACGCATGCCATTACACCAAATTTTTTTAAACTACCCTTACAATGCATTCCATTACAACGCATACTACCTTTACAACGCATACCATTGCAACGCAAAACATTACATTGCATGTATGGTAAGTATTGGATAGTGTAGGAGTAAAAATTACTATTCTAACTCCAGGGGGTGCAACAGTAGGGTAAGTGTTGGATAGTGTAGGGGTAAAAATTACTGTTCTAACTCCAGGGGGTGCAACAGTAGGGTAAGTGTTGGATGGTAATGGTATGCGTTGTAATGGTATGCGTTGTAATGACATGCGCTGTAATGGTATGCGTTGTAGTGTCATGCGTTGTAATGGCATGCGATGTAATGGATGTTGCGTTGTAAAAGTTTCGTTGTAATGGTAGTGCGTTGTAAAAGTTGCGTTGTAAATGTTGTTTCCCGCCTGAGCTCAGTCCGGGAAACATACAAACTGCCTCTCCAACAACAACATCATAGTATTCATACCAGAGTATGCTTCACATGGGTGCATGGACACCACAAGTATGGCAAACAGGCTGCAAGTTCTGCAACACCTCCCAGAGCTGGGTCATTGCACAACAGACGACCTGACACGGGTCCAATTCAAACCCCTGAGTGGCAACACTTCAAAAGAATCAACAATAGCCACCAGGAACAATAGCGATCTTGCCCAAAAGATCTTGACAGAAATGGCTCAATTTGCTCACTGGGGCATCCGGCTCCAGGTGCCAGAACTAGAAAGCTACCCACACATGCTGATGGGAAGCTCCAGGGCAAAGATAGTGCAACATCTAGGAAGGTGCAGACTAAGAGGTATCCCCTCAGACCCTCCCAGTAACGCCTTTCCTAACCTGAGAATGCAGTGCACTTTCTCCTCAAAGAGGCCTACAGCAGCACATAGAATTATAGCTGGATCGCACGCTTCGCATCGCACAGTGATTGGGGCTGGCTAGCTGCCAACCTGGCAGGGATATACTCAATATAAACAACAGAAGGTACCAGAGGGTCTCAAAGGATGTGCCCACAAAGAATAGACAGCCAACCAATCCCTGCAAGCCAAAGTGATGCGTCACAGAACATTCTCACCAAGATGAGGAAAATACCCATCAGTCACCATACGGATCCGCCCTTCATCATTTAGGATTTTATCCGTACCACCCGTCTGAGAAGCTCGGTGTCACACTAAGAGGTCAACCCGGTGGTAAGGGGGTTCCTCAAAAAGTGCAGGCAATGACAGTGTGGTAGACCACTAGATGTTTTGTAAGTGGCCCCGGATATGGGACTGGGGTGTGCAGTGCTAGAAAGAGTGATAGGGTGAAAGAAACCAACAAGAAGTGAATTTAAAATTGGTTTGAAAAGGCACTTAACAAAGAGTTTATTCGGTGTGTGCCTAACATACCAAAAGTATAAAAACAATATAACCTAAGGCTGTCTCATAATGTAGACTGCTCCAGGTATGGAAAGGTCAACTAGTTTCTGCAATACTGGGACTATTGTTCCCTTGCATTCGTCAGGACCAATAAACAATTAAAAACTACTGCACCATGTGAACTTAAAATAAAGTGAAAAGTGACACCAGGATCACAACACAAGTGCATAAAGTCACCTGAATGCTCCAGATGCCCTTACAGTCTGTGCATATCACTCAATCTGTAAGGTGGACTGACCTCACCCCACCTGGCAGCGGCTCAGGGGAAAATGAAGCACGGCTCTCTCCGTCGGTACTCCGGGCCGGCCCGGAGTACCGACGGAGAGAGCGGTGCTTCATTTGTGCTTAATTGTTTATTGGTCCTGACGAATGCAAGGGAACAATAGTCCCAGTATTGCAGAAACTAGTTGACCTTTCCATACCTGGAGCAGTCAACATTATGAGACAGCCTTAGGTTATATTGTTTTTATACTTTTGGTATGTTAGGCACACACCGAATAAACTCTTTGTTAAGTGCCTTTTCAAACCAATTTTAAATTCACTTCTTGTTGGTTTCTTTCACCCTATCACTCTTTCTAGCACTGCACACCCCAGTCCCATATCCGGGGCCACTTACAAAACATCTAGTGGTCTACCACACTGTCATTGCCTGCACTTTTTGAGGAACCCCCTTACCACCGGGTTGACCTCTTAGTGTGACACCGAGCTTCTCAGACGGGTGGTACGGATAAAATCCCAAATGATGAAGGGCGGATCCGTATGGTGACTGATGGGTATTTTCCTCATCTTGGTGAGAATGTTCTGTGACGCATCACTTTGGCTTGCAGGGATTGGTTGGCTGTCTATTCTTTGTGGGCACATCCTTTGAGACCCTCTGGTACCTTCTGTTGTTTATATGCCTTTGTGGGGACTGTATCCAGAGCGTGGTCTGTAAACTTCCCCCAGGTCCCCCCCTACCGTAGTGTTTTGTTGTTAGGGATATACTCAACCCTTTCCCAGCACACAGGGATCGAATCGGACGACAACTCACAATGAAGTGAGGGCAAGACCCCACGAATAATATCATAGAATGAATTCGGTTTCAAGTCGACCATAACCAACACGGATGCACACACCTTTATGCAGAGCCGTGATCTGCTATGCATACAAGAAACCTGGTGCCTCATTTATGAAAAGTGACGCATCGCTGCGTGAAAACAGCGATGCGTCACTTTTCACTGCGCCCTCCTTGCGACACCAATGATGTGTCAGATTTACAGTATGACGCATCATGGCGCAAGGAGTTACAGATGCGACAGTATTTCTGACGCATCTGTAAGCGCAAAAGTGACGCATTGCTGGAGTGTGTGTCACAAAAGTGACGCAACTCCAGCAATGTGTCCTTTCACATGGGGCAACCCCCATGTGAAAGGGCCTGCGTCAGTCTTACGCCTGCTGTGAGGCAGGCATAAGAAATTGACCCATTTGCGTCCTAGAAGTGGCGCAGTGAAATCTTATAGATTATAGATTATAAAAGCGTCACTTCTATGACTATTTCTTGCATCAGAATGCCCCCCCTGCATACATTATACCTGGCGTAGGTATAATGTAGCGCAGGGGTTTACAAAGTGACGCATTTAGGTAGATGCGTCACTTTGTAAATATGGTGCAACAAGGCACATTTTTTACGCTGCAGGTGTGTCACAAAAAGTGACGCACCAGCGGCGTAAAAGTGACGCACGGCCTCATAAATGAGGCTCCTGGACATTGTCGTCATTACCCAACACTGGGCCTTGCAGAATTTCAGCATCCGGCCAAAAAGACAAAGGTATTCGGTAGACCGTTTGGAGGTCTATCCATCTATGTTTATTTGGCACTGACAGTAAGGGCAGTAAAAATCAAACTAACCATGGATATGGCACAGGCCGTATTACTGCTGGGCCTGAAGCTGAAGGGGCACACAACTCTATTCTGTTAATAAATATGTGCTTCATCTGTAAAGCTAGCCCGAAGCTCGGCATGATAAGAGAACTTCAGTGGCGGCTTGTCCATTGGGGCGGTGGGGCGTTGCCCCACAGCCACCGCAGCCACAAAATACATTATGTGTATTGTCAATAAATATAAATAATAATGCTCGCAAAATGTTTAAAGCGCGTGGCGGCATCACGTCACACCGGCTTGGCTTGCTTTCCATGTACACAGACTTCGCACCACTTCATACCGCGGCCCGCACATGCGCACTGTGCGGCACAAGCACACTACGCATGGCGGGTTGGTTTGGCCGGGCGCTGCCTTTCGCGACCTAGATCCCCCTCATATGCACAAGTTGCACTTAATGAGGAAGATACTGATAACTGGGGGGCGTGGCGCAAACCACAGACCCCAATGTTCAGAAATGGGCGGCAACTTTTTCAGTACACCCCAATCCTTGCGCTGCTGTCTTTAAGAGAGAGCCTCTCTCTGTAATAGAGCAGCGCCAGGATTGGCTGCAGTGCTGCAGCGTCATGGCAGTGCAGGGCGGCGGTTCCGCGGTTGCCAGTCTAGTCTGCACTCAGTAGCAGGCATGATTGACTTGGCACCGCGTGGGAGGTCCCACCCAACGTCCACTAGCAATGACCAATCACTGTATGGCTTTATTGTTAAGCCATGCAGTGATTGGGTAATTTCTTTACTCCTCGGTCACCACCAGTACTGTAACAGTCACTCAGTCTGCAGTGCACCTAGTTCCGACACTGTGATCTCATCGATCTCTCTGGGCCCTGTGGAGTGCGGAGGGCACGTGGCACCTTGAGCCGTCCCGTCCCGAGTCCCGACTACTGTGACTGAGTGAGTTGTCTCTCGTACTGTACAGCAATAAACACAATAATTATCTGGGGCTTGCCTGTCACGGCCAACTTGAGTTTTTAAATGTATTTATTTGCCTTCGGTCGGTGACTGACTTTGGCAACACAGAGACAATGCCAGTTCAAGAATGGAAGTTCGATTATTTAAGGTAGGATAATATAAGGGGAGAAAATTACGTAAATCGACATTAAAGTTGGTAGGACGAGCAGTGGCTGTTCTACGTGGGTTACAGATGATTAAAAGGAAAATCGATTGATGGCAAATTGATTGAAAGTTTTAGCACTATTAAGAAACTGCATATAGTAAGAAAATGTCCCACTTGCTACATAATGCACACCAGCTGCTGCTTAACTTTCAGATTTAAAAAAACATTTCCATCACAAATGGATCAAAAAGGATCGAAAGTTATTAAAACATATGCACATATGCCACAATACTTCTCATAAGGATTAGCAAAATAGGATGGACTACATTTTACTGTTTATTTTTGTATTTAGGCGTTTAAGGGGACAGGGGAGTGGCCATTTTGCCAAGATACTGTAAACATCCCAAACGGGTGTACTGAGAGAATCGCTTTTGTCTTCCGCTGCAAATTCACACCTTAAAGATGTAATTATAATTAAAACAGGGAAGAAAATGATCCCTTCTTTGTCCAGATGCGTCATTATTCACACAAATATGCATTAACATAATATAACTAGTGTTTTAAAAGAAGCTGCCATTTCAGGAGGACATTCATACTTAAAAAACATGATGTGTCTCTTTTAAGGTTCAATATTCAATGTCTTCAATCTTTAAGTGCATCCTAGGGAGGCTTACACAGCTAATTTGAAGGTGGAATTATTTTAATCTATAGCATTTATTCTTAAGGGAAAGAGGTGCTTCCGTGGGCCATATAATGTGAGTTAAGAGTAAACCCAAAACTGAAGTTATCTTCTGAAAAATAGCTGTGGTTTTCTGAATAAATGACACAAGAGGTGTGCACACCAACGCTTGTTCTCTGCAGAGAGCAGCGTTGTATATGTCTTAGACTGACAATCTATTTCACTCGGAGGTGTTAATAAAATATTATTAGGAAAATTACAGCCCTATGACTGCTGCAAGATAAAACTATTAATTTGTGGTGAAAAGCATTTTTAATAGGATCTGCTAAATGTGTTTTGCTTTCTTTTTGAATAAATCTGTGCATTTTTATAGCACTGGGCTCCATTAATATCAGTGTGTAAAAATGTCAAAAGAGCCAGACAACAATACCATCGAGTTTCTGTGCATTATGGGATAATTGATTAAGTGATAGAACAATTCAATTGTGATTTATTATGAATCACATACTGGCGTTTTCATGTGTTCGGATGTCTGTGGGGTTAACCTCTAGGGCAAGGGAGGTGCATGTGACATGAACTAAAGCGATTAAGACTCGTGGTAGGATTTGACAAGAACGGGTCTGTGTTCCAGTTGTGTAGGGCAGCTTCAACCTCTTGTAGAGGGAAAATCTCGAGTTTTTTCATATTAGATAACAGATCTTGCTGCTAGTTTGCGTCCTGTTTATTTGTTTGTTATTAAAATACATCTGTGAGGTACTCAGCAATGCATTGTGTTTCAAAGTCTGTTAAGAAGCTCTGAAGGTTATGCTGAATAAGCTGCTACTTATGTTATATGACACCACTTTATTAATGTAATAACTGCACTTTCACAATTGCTTTATTAACCTTCCTGCTTTCTCAAATTTGCTTGAAAATGCACCATTTGTCCACTCTTTTTTCAAAATGTTCTCGGGGGGAAATCCCCCCGAACCCTCCTTAGGGGGTTCGGGGTCGCTCGCTGCGCTCGCTCGCTACGGTGCAGTGTGATTATCATTTTACGGCTCACCACTTTCAAATGTCACCAGCCGCCACTGGAGAACTTGTAGAGTCCCTGGAAGAGCTAATTCTTGTCCATTGCACTAGTGAGATAAAAATAACTGGCGACTTTGACACCTGCAACATAGGGGCCAAGCATGCGGAAAAACTATTGCCTGATCTCGTAGGCAATAACTTACATACATTTCTTCAAAAACGTCAAATGAATTCAGCCCAAGACGGACTCCCACCCACAATAAGGTCGAAGTCATTTAACAACACCCCAACACTGGACTGCGTTGCGTGTTCAGGAGTAAGCGCATTTCGAATCCACTTTTGGACTTCTCAATAATACAGCGTCAGACCAGTGAGCATCTTCCACTAAGCACTGGGATATCCTTGCAGCCACTCAGCCCCCATGTTCAAAACACTCTGGGCCGCACCACTGGGAAGGAAAATCACACACTTCTATGGAGAGTGAAATGGAATACAGTGGACACCTTGTGCCTAGCAGATTGAAAAGCAAATGGCAGTCGGAGAACACCAACTGTTCCAGTGCGGATACATTCTCACAATGGTCACCATTAGCAGCAGCCTTGCACCGATTGTTTCAAGGCAGACCAACCAGCACACACCCATTGATCAAGTAACAGCAGTGCTGGCTCCGTCAACACTACAGCGTGAAAGTGAAGCAAGCACTAGAACCGGAGGCAGGCCACCTGCCTCTATAAACATATGGGCTCCAAGGAGCCTCACCACAAATGAGCGACAGAAAGATAATTGCAGGTGTGCATGGCAGCATAACAAAAACAACAGTGAGACTGGCAATGGCTACATGTTCACTATCTTTTGAAACAAAACAGTCAGGCTAAATTCTGGAGGCATGTCAACAACCTCAATGGCACCCCCATGACGGGCGCAATGAAGTTCCAGGTGACATGTGGATCAAGCGTGTCCAAACACTCTACTGCATGCCCTTCACCAGAGTGAAGCCAAACCCCCCATTCCCACTCCCCCTTCCCCTCGGTCCACATGACAGCACAGCACATTGCAATAATAGGGTACAGCACACAATTTGCCTGCAACACACTCCAACGCATGGGGTCCATAGCCACATGGCTAAAATCTTCAAGAACTTTATTAAGCATTTTAGGCCTCCCTTTTCACCCCTCTTTATCAGCACTGTAGTATATATGCCACAGTCCCTGCATCTTGAAAGGGTTCAATCAATCAATCAATCAAAATCCTGTATTCGGTATTTAAAAAATACCATCAAAGTACAAATTGATACATTTAAAATGCAATAATAAAATACAATTCATAACAAGTTACAATGGAGACATCTGCCCAGAGGTTAATTCAGCACAGCCCTCTTGAGTTCCTGAGTCTTAAAGCAACCTTAACAAAATACATATAATATACATGTCAGTGTCAAAGGATCACTAGCCCTTTGCAAGAATAGGAGGGCAACCTTTGCGTGTCTAAACTTAGCCTGTTTTAAAATTCTTACTAAAAAGCTACGCCTGGGTAAAGCATAAAATGGACATAATAGTACAAAGTGAAGGGTGTCCTGCGGAGACCTATTGTTGCAGCCGCAGGCACCCTTCTGCTCAACCGTAACAGTAAAACCTGGTGGATCAGCCAGTAAGTGATGTGAAAAGGTTGAGCTTAAAACGAGTTATTAAAAATCTTTCCTGTGCATTATACAAGAGAGCTAGATAGGGTTCCATTCCTTCCCCTGTCTTTACCATGCTATGGGCGCAGACTGTGGGCTTCCTACCTTCCATAGCAGCCATTTCTATAACCCATGCACAAAAAGGAAGATAACGTGGATCCAACAAACTACAAAATGATCGCACTGCTGGACATTGAAGCCAAGGCATATGCAAGCTTACTATTAAACGATCTAGACACCTGGGCTAGAGACAAGCTCATTTTTGCCTATCCATCAACGAGGCTTCAGTGAAGGGGCTTCTACTACGAATAACCCCTTAGCCCTAACTTACCTGGTCAAGCAGGCCATCCAGCCAAATAACCACCCCCTCTTTGCATGCTTTGTCGATTACTCCGCAGCTTTCGATGGTGTAGGCAAGAACAGCCTCTGGAATAAAATACAAAACTGGGGAATACTGAAAAGGATTCTAGATGGTATAATATCACTTTAGAACAAAGCCTGGGTCAAAATCGAGCTCACCCAAAACACAGTGACTGCTAAAGTGTACACAGGCCAATGCCATAAACAAGGATGTATCCTTGTGCCCACGTTTTTCAATTTGTAAAACGCTGACATAGGAAAATCACAAAAACTGTAATCTGACAGTATCTAAAATTGGACAGGAACGACAGCAAGTTAACTGCATGAACCTAATAAATCACACAAAAGTGGGAAGGCAGAGAGCCCTAGATGCATTAAATGCTTACAACATCATCAACAAACTTGGAACAATCTGCAAGAAAACAAAGGTTGTCATATTTGGCCATTACCCAAATAAGCACAAGCTGCAGTGGAGATTGGGAAACTTGAAAATAAGAACCGTGCCCAATGACAACTACTTGGGGTGTGCTTTGCTAACAAAGGAAAGCCCAAGGTACATATCCCCTGCAGAGAAGAAAAGGACAAGGTAGTGAACTATGCCCTGTGCAAACTTCACTCTACCCTACACAACCCAACCCAATCCAACCACAGGGGAAACATCCTTAACAACGCGGTTAGTACACCGCAATGCTGTTACATCGCGGTCGTTACAACGACCGCATGTAACAATGCTATGCCATTACAATGCAAGTCTTTACATCGACTTGCGGTAGATGGTGTGCTAACATTACAAATTGTGTAGTTTACTATCCCAACACCTTCCCTACTGATAAGTGGACTGGAGTTGGAATAGTAAATTACACTTTTTTAATGTTAGCACGCCACCTAGCGCAAGTCGATGTAAAAACTTGCGTTGTAAGGGCATAGCGTGGTAACATGCAGTCATTGTAACGACTGCGATGTAACAGCACCCGTTGTAATAACACGCATTGTTACATCATACATCCCAACCACAAAAGCCATACAGAAGGTTATCAGAACAAAACTACTACCTTCCATTTGTTACGGACAAATGGCCTTCCAGGGAACCTTAGTAGATATCATCGAGCTGGCACAGTGCTGCGCCTACAAGTGCATCTTTCAAATTCCACATACGTTCAAAACTCTTTAGTATGCCTATAATTTAGCTTGATTAAGCAATCCTCTGAGAACTAGGGAGCCATATTCTGATACTGCTCTAGAGTTTGCATCGTCTACAAGCAACATGAAAGAAATCTTGAAGGGGATCTTTATAAATGGAAAGAACCCTGGTAGGAATAACTGACAGCAGCCAGTTCCAAACTAAGGGCCAGTTGTAGGTGACCAAATAGCGAGCGCTATAGCTGACATTCACAGAATGTCAGCGTATTCAATCGCTATTTGCAGCGAGCAATGTAGGTTGAAACCTACTAGCAAAATAAGGAATCGCAAAATTGCGATTCATTATTTTGCTCTTGCATTTAAGGAATCGCAAAGTGCACTTTAGCCTTAAGGAATCGCTAATTACCACCAACTTCAAGTTGGTGGTAATTAGCGATTTCCTTTCAAAAGCACTTTTTTGATTTTTTTTAAGTGCCATGTGGCAAACATTCATGCCTTTAGGGCATGTATGTGTGCCACATGTGCACACATGCACATTTCAGGGGTGCAACAGGGTGTTCATTTGGAACCCTGGCACCCTTGAAATTCCGCCCGCAATTTGCGAGTGCCTCTTGGTAACTCGCAAATTGCGGGAGCAATTCCTATTCATTGCTATGGGCCTCTTGGCCCATAGGAATGAATGGGAAGGTATGCCTTAAATGTGAATCGCAATTTGCAATTCATAATTAAGGAATGTTAAGGAATCTCAAAAAATATTGCGATTCCTACCTAAATGGCCTTTTGCGATTCCTTAATAGTGATTCCCTAACAATTGCTATTAAGGAATCGCAAACATGCATTTACCTACATCTGGCCTTTCACGCACAATTGGGAAAACCTCGTACACTACCCTATGGCTTTAAAAACTGCAATGAAAAAACAAGTTAGGCTTGTATCCAGGCAGGAAGATCTCAGTTCTATCGGAGTGTGTACTTCCAGGTCCTACTGAACTCATACATAGAAAGGCACAGCCAGCCATTCTTAAACTGTGCCTTAAGAAAATGACTCCTCAACCAGATCCCAGTAGCAAGACTCATGGCTCTTCCTACTAAAGACGTCGGGCCTCATTTATGAGGCCTTGGATCACTTTTACGCCGCCGGTGCGTCACTTTTTGTGACGCACCAGCAGCGTAAAAATGTGCCTTGTTGCACCATATTTACAAAATGACGCATCTAGGTAGATGCGTCACTTTGTAAACCCATGCGCTACATTATACCTGCGCCAGATATAATGTATGGAGGGGGGCGTTCTGACGCAAGAAAGGGTCATAGAAGTGATGCAGTGAAATCTATAAGATTTCACTGCGCCACTTCAAGGACGCAAATGCGTCAATTTCTTATGCCTGCCTCACAGCAGGCGTAAGACTGACGCAGGCCCTTTCACATAGGGCTTGCCCCATGTGAAAGGACACATTGCTGGAGCTGCGTCACTTTTGTGACACACTCCAGCAATGCGTCACTTTTGCGCCATACAGATACGTCAGAAATACCGACGTATCTGTAACTCCTTGCGCAATGATGCGTCATACTGTAAATATGACACATCATTGGTGTCGCAAGGAGGGCGCAATGAAAAGTGACGCATCGCTGTTTTCACGCAGCGATGCGTCACTTTTCATAAATGAGGCCCGTACAAGGCTGCTCGAAGGCACTAGTAAATATCGGGCATGCAGATTATGTCACTCGCAAGAGGAATCTTTGGCCCATCTGATCATATGACCGGTCCTCTTAAATGCGTGCTGCACTTTAATAAAGCCTCTTTTTTCTAAAATACGGCGTAGGCACATGCAGCGCAGCACAAGATCTCCTCTTCAACCTGGAACATCTGCCGTAGTATTCGCTAAATTCATTGAGCGAGTACAACAGCTGCTAAAACCAATCAGTCACTCATAAACTTTATTGGCACTTTTAACACATATCCGAACATCTGAACCCAGCACCCAGGTGGATTAAGACATACTGACACTCTGAGGGATTAATAGCATTCGGCACTTTAACCTAGGCTGCTAACCCGAAGGCCACCGAACTCTGTTATACCAACCCAGGGCCCTGCCATACAACTAGATATGAAGCAGGGGCTGCTGTTTACAATCAGCACATTGCACCTTAGTGTCCCAGCCTCTAGAAGGACATACCAAATCAAATCAAATCAAATCAAATAAATCTTTATTTCGGTACGTTAAGTACCATAAAAGATGCATAAAATACATATACAATTACATTTACATTTAGAACATAATTCATTGGAATATAGTCAACATGGTAGGAGGTGTTAAGAATTACCATGTTTTACCATTCAGCACTCTGCAGTTTAGTGATCCTATCCTCTCTGTTGATACTCTGAAGGATTTTATCTTACTGTTTTTAACGGGCGATGAATGTTGTTTTGTCAGTATTTTACATGGCGCAACGTTTTGCAGCATTTTAAACTATTGAAACAAACACAGAATTACATACCTACTTACTTATCCCAGTCCAGTAAAGGCCACAGGTAGGTCAAAAAGACTGACACAATTGGAATGTGCCTGGGCTTGCATGCCATGCTGGAAAACAGGGGGAAGTTTGGCTTAACTATCCAGTAAGTGCAAGAAGGAGGGTGATGCCACTGGTTTTGGTGGCCCTGGCTGTATGGATCCATGCTACCACATTTAGCATTAGTAGGTCAAAGACAGTGTCACACAGGAGAAGAGAATGGGTTAGCATTTTGGGACTGCTTGTTTCACCATCCACCAGGTCATCCACTGGGGAACACGTCTATACCTTAATGACGATCAGAGACTCACCACCTACTATGGTGGTTGGGAGGCAAGAGACCCGTTATCACTTTGCCACGGGTACATCAAGAGATGTCGCCAGGGTTAAGCTCATGCAATATTATGCACCTCTTCAACATTACACACATATGATGGTCACTCCCATAGCTCAGGTGGAGCTCTGGTTACTCGTCCAGGGGAAGGGACAATCCAGCATGACTGGTGAACTTCCTTGGTAGGCTGCTCCCCTGAATGAGGTGCCCATCTGGGATCATCATAGAGTATCATAAGAGTCGTTCTTCTACACTTGGAGAGACAAATAGAACAGTGTCCTAGGTTGTGGGGTGGTGTGGTCTGGTGAGCCAACATGGCAACCGTCTTAATTTGGTGCTCCTGGAAGTGGGCTCATAAATCCACACTCATCCTCCATTCTGGGGTGATCTTAATGCCAGAGTGAGCGGAGGAGAGGTCAAGAGACCCTGCCACACCTTCATGGGTCCTGTAGGCGGGGGCAGAACTGAGCCGTGGGCGGTCATCCAGGACTCTTCAGATCTCCAACACCTAACCCATCGAGGCCTTGTTCTGAGACAGCTCCCGCAACAAACTTCACCTGCCAGAGGGACCACTACTGGTTCTAGTGGGACTTGCCACCACTCGCTGGGGCCATGAAGTGCTGCCTGAAGGGTGAGTGGGGTGCAGACCTCTGTGCAGGAGGCATCGGGAGAAATTGCCTGGCTGGGCCTGCTTTGCAACCTGGGGAAGGGAGGGCGATAATTGCGGCCTGATCATTGGAAAGCAGTGGACTGCCGCGGCTGGGCTGCGATCTATGGCACTGAGATGGGCGTGAAGAATTTCCCCCTTTGATTCTTACATGTAGCATTGGGAGGAACCCTAAATAGTCCACCAGGCCTCCCTCAGGCATCGACTTGGACGTGTTGGGTAGATGTGCAAATAGGAGGACCGGCACTGTCCTGCCCCTCTGTGAGCCGCTGAGAGGGCAACAAGAAGTGGGGATTGAAAGGGCCGCAACTGCTGGGCTTCCAGGATCTACAGTGCACCACCTTGCAAGTACTATCGCATCACAGAGGCACCTTCTACCTATGCTCCCTGCACATTCCAGGCCAGAGGTAGTTCGGAGTATCATCCTAAGTAGACTTGACTACTGTAACGCACTACTTCTGTGGGCACCGTCGACCCTAGTAGGAAAACTGCAACGTGTTCAAAACTTCGCCGCCAAGGCGGCCATCTCGCGGCGCCGCTCTGACTCATCCACTAAAGCTCTCAGGGATCTCCACTGGCTGCCAATCCCTCAGAGGATTGATTTTAAAGCTCTTTGGTACATAAAGCCCTTCATGGACAGGGCCCCTCTTCTTTGCAGAACTTGTTTTCTTGGTATGTACCTTCTAGATCCCTTCGCTCGGCCTCAGCCCATCTGGTGGTAGTCCCCAAGATTGTGAGGACCCGGATGGGAGGCCGCTCTTTTAGGTTTACTGCAGCAAGACTGTGGAACTCCCTACCACTAGGCCTGCGCAGCGTGGATGGTCTTACCCCTTTTAAGAAAGCCCTGAAAACTCATCTGTTTCCAAAAATGTTGTAAACTCTTTCTGTATGCTGTGCAACTGATCATACTCGGTATTGTAACATCTAAGTCAAAGCGCCAGGATACCCGTTGGGTGACAGTCATTAGGCTATATAAATGCACCAATACATACATACATACATACCTTCGCCACTAGAGAACCCATGGGTCGCCCATTATAGCCTCCTCAGCTCCTGGACATGGAGGGTGGTCCATGAGCGGTGCCACCCAGGCTATTGTGCTGCTCAGGCTCTATGCTCAATGACCGGGAAATGGGCAAGAGGGCCCGGTCCCATCATCCTAAGGCCTGATGAGATACTGAGACCTTCAAATGCTGGTGACAGCGTTATAAGTGGGTAGAAGTACACCCCTTACTAGACTACTTCCTGTTACAATATAAAGCCCCTCCTTGGATTCTGGAGCTGCACTCCTCCTACACATGGACTAAAAGCCCCCCACTCGGCACTTGATCAGCTGATTGGCTATAGGCCCCGTTCCATGACAACAACCCCTACACATAGCCCAGCCACTAGACAAACAGACTGCCAGCGATTCTGACGCGATCCACCTATCCCTGGATCCCTGAATCTACCCCTCATCAGACAGTACATAAACCGGTTGTGCTGCCCACCTCTCATGACCCACAGGAGAGGTGGTAAGCAAGCAGGCCCAAACCCGCCATGAAGCAAATTAGGGCTATGGGCCAGACATCAACCCAAAATGGGTTGCAAATTCCACTAAGACCAGGAATGCAACAGTCTTCCTCGACCACTGCTGAACATCCTTCCTTGGGAACAGCCCAGGACAAACTCGACACCATCATGCAGGCGATTGAGGCTTACAGGGCTCACCTGGAGGCCACAGTGGTGTTGTGTCAGAGGACATCAACCTACTGTGTGATGATCAGGCAAGCTTGCGGAGAGGGCGGACACGTCTGAGAAACAGATCGGCCAATTACAATCTCACACTTTGGACCTCCATGAGCAACTCATTGAGCTCACCAAGCAGGTTTATTTTCATGATGATGGAGCAGAGAATGCCGTAAGACATGCCCACCACAGCAACATCCATATAATGGTTCCACCGAAGGGCAGTGAGGGCTCTGACATGGCGGACTACCTAGAGACCTGGTTCAAGAACCCTCTGACACCTCTGGATCTCACCTATTCTTTTCAATAGGAAGGGCCCACAGAGGGCCATTGAAACATGGTCCAGTGGGGACAACCCCTCGCCAGATAGTGGCAAAGATCCTCCACTTTAAAGACCATGATGCAATTATCAAAATGACGAGACGTTTGACCCCCTCCTGCGGGACAACATACAAAGGTATTTCTTCCCAGATTGCACCCTGGCAGTTCAGAGGCAGCAAGCATCCTTTCTTGGAGTTAAATGCCGACTGCGGGAGTTCATGTATTCTCTTCTACTCCTGGCCAAACTGAAGGTTATGGCAGATGAGAAAACCCACTTCTTCACAGACCCTTCTGATGCATGGAATTGGTTAGAGACTGTGACCTCTTCCATAAGCGGAGTGCTACCGTGGGTTGGGGTTATCGAGGAGTGTCATCAAGGGGCCTCACCGGAGAAAAAGAGTGAAGGACCCCCCTAGAAGGGGAAGACCCCTCGCCGGATCAGGTCTGGAGTGGACTTCAGATGGCTCTGGATATGGTGGCAGCCTTCTGGGAGCACCCTGGAATCTCTGCGTTCTCCTCATTGGCATACTGTAATGCTGGTTCTTCGGCCTCATCGCCTTCACGGAGTCTTGGCTTCCCCACTCCAGTGACCTCCCAAATGACAGACGATTTACTATAGGTCTCATCGCAAGATATGACAGACCCCCACTCCTGGCCTACTGGACTGCTCATGACAGCCTCGGGCCCCTCCCCCTTTCCTCTACAGCCCAGACTTCATGAAGGATATGGAGGACTAGACCTTCACCTCTGAAAGCTTTTCTATCATACCGGGAGGAGTGACTGGACACTATACTGGGCCAGCTGGATAAGGGTCCCCCCACTACGAAACCCTATCACTGTGCTGCCCAGCCTGCCTTCGCACTCTCCGATTCACCTCACACGTCTTTACCCCATTAATCGACCCTAGTTTCACGGGGTTTGTGCGCCTTTCAAGAGGTATTTCTCTCTTTTCTTCAGTTTTCTAGTTCACTGTTTGCAATGTTACTGTCCATTCTGTCTTTCACCCCTTTCCTTTTAAACCCCTTAGTACGCCCTTGAGCCCAGGGCAACTATCGCCACAACCAGGACCCTTTGCCTACCTATTGGATCTTTCTGGGAGAAGCACTCCATATGACATGACTAACAGACTCTCCTATCAAATCATCTCCTGGAACATAAGGGGTATGCATACCCTTCTAAGCAATATAAGATCTGCACACGCCTCCAGAGAAGCAAAGTCCAGATAGACCTCTCACAGGAGAGGTGGAATGGCTTTGGCTCCCAAAACGATGGCACGGACAGGTTTAAACAATGATATTTTCCATTTATTCTTGGGGCGCACTCATCTGGATGTGGATCCCTCTTAAGGTGCTGACATTGAAGTACCCAAAAATTATATTACCACCCAAATAGAGCCATACTTACAAATAGCCCCTGTACCAATTACCAATAATCAGTCAGTTGGCAGTGTAGAAGGTTCAATCGTTTATTATGACAAACAAACTCTGCCAGAGGAGCTCCTTGCGACCTAACCCCACAAGGTCCGCCAAGAAGACTGCTGGCAGATTATCAGTAAATCACATATATGCTGTTACATTTCGAAATCGTTACCTAAGATGGAAAAGTACAGGCTGGTACAGGTTGGTGCGAAGGAAAGACCATATATGGAACACAAACCCTCCTCAGTATAGTTCAGCTCATTATAGCAAGGTCGAGAGGGTGACTCCCTTCTGCTAACTCCAAGAGAGTCCGCACAGCGCTCCCCGGGAATGTGCTTGCCCAAACTACCCCCACCTACAACCTTGATAGGCCTAACGTGCAGAAGCAGCAGGTTGCTACAGTTGTATTATTTCACAAGAGAACGTATTTCGGTCCTGCAAGTGGAAGGGTTTCGTTAATGCTGGAAGCGGACAAGGGCACAAAATGGCGCTGGTCTAGTTAAGCCGTGTCTGCGTGTCAATAGGAAAAACGTGCAATAAAGTGTACATGCATCATCAGGCGGTTATGTGTGTAGGCTGTTAGTGTTCGAATCTCTATATCTGTATAATAGCTACACCACGCTAATTACTGATTACAGTTACATGTTTTATTAGGCCCAGATTGAATTCTGGTTCCTCAAACCCTCCTTTTAGCGTGCTGTAGTTTACTAAGAGAAAGTACTAATCCTGGAAGACTTCCTCATCAATGGCCATTAGCTCACGAATCTCCTGTTGGAGCATCTGAATCTTAGAGGGAACGGACGATGGGGTGAGCATGGTCGTTACCCTAGTAGCACAGTAAGAGCAACAAGCCGGTCCACACTGCATACAGAGGCAACAAGTGAAAAGGATACCGGCTGCTCCAGCAACTATCATTAATAGTTTCCAACCCCAGGTCGACAAGAGCTCCCAAAACCAACTAGAGAGTGGCCAAGACCCATTTTCAGTGTGCATCTCGGCTGCTATGCGATGTAACTTCTGAATAGCCATATGAACCGTAGGGGCGGAGTCAGGAATGTATACACAGCAGGAGCTGACGATCACACAACATGCTTCTCCCCGGTCAGCCAAGATGACGTCAAGAACCATCCGGTTCTGGAGCGAAACGAGTCTCGTAGCCTGAAGCTCTACTGTGATATTAGTCATGATATCTGTGGTGATATTGATGACATTTTCTACTATTCGAGACAATCGTCTTATTTCCCTACTATTGAAGATCGGCCCCCAAAAGGGGACCAATCCTTTCGTAAAGTCTGTAACTGCTGCAAAGAGGTATCAGTCTGATCTACCTCAGTCATGTTGAGCTGTCTTCGTTGTCTATGGGAGACTGCTTTTGCACTATGAAGCCTGTGTGTCTTGTGGTAATCTGAAGGGGCTATGTAGACAGGGGGATACAAGAAAGACAAATAACACTGCCCCGCCCATCCTCGTGGTAACCAAGTATAAGCATTTTCTCCAGAAACGAAATACATATTTGGAGGTGTCAACAATGGGGGGCTGCTAAAGATCTTCATTCTATAAGTGTAATTGCAGATGCTATTTCAAACCTGCCCATGTCCCATACCCTGTACACAGAAGTCGGAAGACGTATTTAAAATAGGGACGGGCATAATGCGTTCACTAGTGACATTTCTGGCAACAAAATGCTGGAAGTACTGAGAATGATTAAAATTAGCAAAGTCATACAGTTCGTCCTGTAACCAAGTGTTGTTCTCATTAGCAGTATAAAAATTCATGCAGGCTTCTGGATCCAGTGACCCTCCCCCCATTGCCAGCTGGGTCGAATCCCTGATGAGTTTCAATGTATGCTAAGATCATACTATAGTCCTTCTCCGTATATTGCTTAGGGTTTTCTACATAATGCTTATACATAGCAGAGAACATTTGAAACCAGGCTTCACAGCTACCTAAGTAGGACAAGGGCAGAGAGAGAAATAGATCATGCTTGTGCATGACTGAAGGCAAGAGCTCACAAACCCAACAATCGGTCATGTTGGTAGTACTGTGGGTCTGGTGGAGCATTTCTACAAATACATTTTTTGCATAAGTCTGGCGGTGTCTTTCTTTATGGAATGGAATTGGATTTATAGAGCGCATGGCTGCCCTTGAGCGTCCCAGCGCTAAACGGCTAAAGTGAACAGCAAATGCTCGGGCGGGGCAACAGTAGAGGATATCATAGCTTGCATGGGGTACTTATACTCTAAATATACAAAAATGCCCATAAAGATGGCTAGTATAACAGTTATTACCAACACAAATGCTATTTTCACACGCATGGTCCAAGTAGAAAACATTGGCTCATAAAACGGCAAATAACGTGGTGCAATGGGACGTTCTTCTTCAAGTACAATGCGACCAAAAGGGTACATTCCTAGCTAAAAGTCCAAAGCTAAACTCGGGCACAGCAGTCGGTTCTTCTCCGTGTGTCCGTCAGAGTCTCACAGGCAGACTCCTATCGTTCCTCTCAAGAAAACAAAGAAATAGTTTTCGATGGGGTCTGATGCACAACCTGGCCTTTCTCAGATGCAAGTCTTTCTTTCTGAACAGAGCACAATAACAAAGTTCCAGCTTTCAACGGGTTCAGTCCAGTGTCTCGCTCAGTACCTCAGACTTGGAATGTAGCAAACCCTTTCTACTCAAGTCTTTCCTTATCTCCTGGCAGTACTGTCTGAGGCACCGTGATGCTTTCTTGGCCGCAGGTTGTATCGCTCATGACCCAGTGTTTCCTGATCAGTAAATAACAAAGAAGACGCTCCTCCTGCATTGGAGCCTGCACTCACTGGGATATAAATAGCTGGATTAGGGGCACCTGCGGATTCAATTGAGACCGGTTCGCCCGATCCTGTCACTCCTTCTTCTTGCCTTTGCTCTGTTTCGCAGGCGTCGGAAAAAGGAACAAATGCAGTAGCTCTCTCAGTTTCCTGGGTCAGAATGCCACCAGATTGCAGCTGATCATAAGGAAGGGGAAACGGCAGCTTCTTCAGGTGGGAGGCATGGATCCAATGCTTCCTCCCATCCACCTTCACCGCCGTCCGCGTTGCAAGCAAGATTTGGTGTGGCTCGGACCACCTCGGGGCCAAGCTGGTATCTCGCTCGTATTTCTTGATGAGTACCCACTGTCCAGGTTCCAGCCGGTGTCCGGGGCCCTCTGGCGGAGGCTGCAGTACAGCTGCTACCTGCTGATGAATAGAACGGAGGTCTTTAGTTAACGTGTACAGGTAATCAATCAACATAGGATATTCAACATCAGCAAAAGATCGTGGCCTAGGTACCCCCATACGTTAGCCGGTCGCCCAAAGATAATCTCGTAGGGAGAGAGACCAGAACGGGAATGAGGGGTAACTCTCAATGACATAAGAGCTAAAAGATAGGGTGTAGGGCCACTTCAGACCAGTACTCTCTTGGATTTTCGCCATTTTGAGCTTCAGAATTCCATTATATTTCTCCACCAGCCCTGCCGACTGGGGGTGTCTGGCTGCATGGAATTTCTGTTGTATTTGTAAGCCATCGCAGATGTGCTTAACAAGGGCCCCATGGAAGTGCCCCCCATTGTCCGACCAAATCAAACGGGGCAAACCGAATCGTGGTATAAACTCTTTGATAAGAGCTTTTGCGGTAGCCAGAGCAGTATTCTCTTTAGTTGGGTAGGCTTCAATCCATTTGCTAAAGGCACAAACCACTACTAATACATATTTCAAGTTGTTGACGCGCTCCATGTGGATATAATCCATCTGGAGTACTTCAAACGGTAATGTTGGGGGTGCAAAACTTCCACTCAGAACACTTTCTGCTTTCCCTGGATTGTGTTGCAAGCAAACCATACAGTATTGGACGAAACGGACAGCCGTCCTTTGTATGTTAGGATTATACCATACTGGGTCTAACAAGGCACAGATTCCTTTAACTCCCACATGTGCTGGGCCATGAGCCATAGTTACAACGACTTGTACCAGGGCATTTGGCAATAGCCATCTTTGCTTTTCCGTTAAATCAACCCAACAGTCATTTTCATCTAGTCTCCCCACTTCCTTTTCCCACCGCTCCAGTTCAGCCGGGGTGGCTTCCTTCTGTAATTCTTTCACACTTTCTATGGTATTATCAAACAAATCAGATTCCTCCACCCATCTTGCATAAGACGTTACAAACATAGTAGACATCATGGACTGCGCTGTTTGCTTGGCAATCTGATCTGCAAAAGTGTTCCCCTCGCCCACTTCATCCACCACTGCCTTGTGAGCACTACATTTTATTATGGCTAGCTTCTTAGGCAAAGTCAGGGCATCCAACAGTCGTAACACTAGTGGGCCATTCTGTATTTTCTGACCATGAGAGGTGAGGAAACCTTGTTCCCTCCACAGCCGCCCAAAGCTATGGGCCACGCCGAAGGCGTATTGGCTGTCTGTGTAAATGTTGACCTCTAGTCCTTCACTCAATTCATAAGCTCGTAATAACGCCACTAGTTCAGAAGCCTGAGCTGATCGATAGGGAACTCGAGAAGTCTCAACTACCATTTTCAGCGTGGTGATTGCATATGCAGCTGTTGTTGTGCCATCTGCTAGTTTGAAACAAGACCCATGCACATACACTTCCCCTTGTGGGTCAGATAGCGCAATGTCTGTGAGGTCAATCCTACCCTTCGTTTCTTCTTCAGTTCGAAATAAGCAATCATGTACATCATTTACATTTTCATTTGAAGGGAGTGGTAGCAATGTGGCAGGGTTCAATGTGGCACATTGCGTAATCGTAATATGTGGAGCAAATAGTGTCAATTCATAACCAGTGAGGCATGCACTCATAAGATGCTGTGTCTTAGTTCTGTTTAGCAATACGTCCACAGCATGTGGCACCATCACTGTTAGGCTAAAATTCAGAACAAGTCCTTCTGACTGTCGGATGGCCACTGCGACAGCTGCTGCAGCCCTCAGACAGCTGGGAAGTGCTCTGGCCACATTATTCAATGTGGCCGGCAAATAAGCGCAAGGTCTTTGTTTACCACCAAATTCCTGTGTTAACACTGAAAGCGAGCAACAGTCGACCTCATGGACGTATAGTACAAAGGGTTTACGGTAATCAGGAGTACCCAAGACGGGTGCAGAACAAAGAGCAGATTTCAAAGAAGTAAAGGAATGCTGACATTCATCGGTCCAGGGGAGAGGTTCATGCACATCTTTAGTGGTTAAGTGTAACAAAGGTTTAGCAAGAAGAGAAAAATTAGGTATCCATTGGCGACAGTAAGAGGTTATGCCAAGAAAAGCACGGACTTCACGCTGGGTGCAAGGGACAGACATGTTAGAGATAGTATTAATACGCTCAGGAGTCAATCGCCTACCCTCCTTCGACAGTAGATGACCTAAGTAGGTTACCTCCTGTCGACAGTATTGAAACTTAGACAAGGACACCTTATTACCTTTCGCCGCCAAGTGATGTAACAATTTAACCGTGGCCTCCTTACAACCGTCCTCAGTGTCGGACGCTATCAACAAGTCATCCACGTACTGCAAGAGCACGTTACCATCGGGTAGGACTAGGTCGTCCAACAGAGCCTTAAGGGCCTGACTATAGATGCTCGGACTTTCTGTATAGCCTTGTGGAGCACGACAAAATCTAAAGCTTCGGCCAGATAACGAGCATCCGAAGACCTGCCTGCTATCGGGATGAACAGGGATGCGAAAGAAGGCGCTCTTCAGATCGATGACCGAAAAATATTGGGCCACAGGTGGGATCATAGTAAGTATAGTGGTGATGTCGGTCACCACAGGATACTGTGGGACGACAGTCTTGTTGACCTCCCGCAAATCGATCACAAAACGATATGCATCACCAGTCCCCTGTGGTCCTGACTCGGGTGATTTCTTCAAGATCGGTAGAATCGGACTGTTACAAACATTAGCAGCTGTTTCCTCAACCACCCCTTTATCAATCAAGTCCTGTATTATCGAGAGCAAAGCCCGCTCCCTGCCGGTGCAATCTTATATTGGGGTATGCGGGGTAATTTCGCTCCATGTTTCAACGTAATATGAATGGGTGGGATGTCTAACTTACCGACATCCGCATCTCCTGTGGCACATAATGTGGCACGGATGTCATTGAACTCAGGCGGGAGAGGTTCATTTTTAGCAAAACATTGTTTCACACTGTCAGCATAGGGTTGTATAGTTAAATAAACACCATCTGGGGAGCAATAGATTTTTGCATTAAAATTTTTCAACATGTACAAACCTAATACATTTTCACCACAATGTGAAGTCAACAAGAAAGGGGTATCAATAGTAGCAGGACCGATCGTGAAGGGGAGAGGTTAAGAGATGGTACTTACCACTGGGATTCCTGAAAATCCCACCGATGCATTATTTTGCCCAGACAGAGCCGCCCCTGGAACCAATGATCGAGCAACCGAACTGTTCATTGCTCCTGTGTCAATTAGAAAATTCTCAGAAGTCCCCATCAACTCCCCCTTCACATAGGGTCCTTGCTGATTGACTGGGATCGACACCTGGCCCCTACTCTGTCCCTGGCTGTCCTATGGGTGGTAAATACCTATCCTGCTCACAAAAGGCGTAATCTTCATTATAGTATTGCCTGCCCTGGGGATTGTCAAAATGGTTCCGTTCAGACTTGCCTTTAGCCGCGTCTTCCATATGCATATCACTCCGGTCTGGGCTACTCCGTCCACAACCTCGTCCCCGAACTGCTCCGTTCTGGGCAAGTAGTAATGGACACTGAGCTTTCCAGTGTCCTTCCTGTTTACAGTATGCACACTGATTTACTCCCAACGGCTGGCTCGCGCCTGCGCCTGCGCCCCTGCCTGCGCCGCGTCCTGTCCCCTCCCCTCTGGATACTGACCCCCGTACTCCTCTCCCTCCTTGTCCTCGAACGACTTGCTGTAACAGTACTCGAGTTTTAGGATCCTTGGCCTTCTTTTCGACTTTATCCTTGCTTTCATTTTCCCTATGCTCATAATATTGGGCCATGCTTAGTATTACAGAGGGGAAAGAGGTAGTCCAGGTACTCTCGGCGGCCTGTAGCCGTGCAGAAATTTCGGGTGCCAAATTAGTTACAAACCTATTCACAAACAACCGTACCCCACCTTCCGTTGCCAAATCCTGTCCGCTAAAATCAATAAAAACTCCCTCGAACCGAGTGAAAAAGTCGGAGACACTCTCGTCTTCTGTCTGGAGGCGGTCAATTTGTCCCAGTCAACTTTACGGGGGGGATTAGCGTATGATTGTAGGCTATTATTTTTGCCGGCAAAGTTATTATTTAGTTTCTAGGCTGATCCCCAGGTTTGCGGTCTCGGTCCCAATCTTTCAATTCGTCCCAGGTCCCCCCTAGTTCCGCAGAGTGATCAGCATCATGCACCAGTCGCCATATATCGACCGGTACCAATAAACCAAAAAACAATTCTATGTCTGCTAACGTCATTACTGCCAAAGCTGCAGCCTCAGTCAGCTCTTTGTAGTAGGCCATGGGGTTCTTGCGGGGATCAGGCAATTGTGATTTTAGGGCAAGAACCTCACTTCTTTTCCATGGGGTGTACACCCACTGTTCCTGAAAACGGGCATCTACTCGAGCTCTTACAACTTGGTCAGCATTATCACGTATTTCACGGATTTCGGAATGAAAAATAGGATGTACTTCTCTCATAGGATGCTGGGATGTCCAATTGGGGATTTTAGTAAACATTCTGCCTCGATATTTTACCAATGTCTCCACATTATTATATACCTCCGTGGGGTCCATGTTAAACTTATGGGTCCAATCTCGAATGTTATACAATATTTGGGGAGCCATTCCATCATGGAAGCATACTTCCCAGGCCTCAATAAGATAGTAGGACATTTGATATAGCGCATGCTGTTGCACAACTGGTTCAAGATCTTTTATGGTACTCCACAAGTCAGCTACCGTATATATATTGTTCCGCATCCATTTGGCCGCCTGATCTGCTACAGCTTCTTTCTCACCATATTCTACGGAGGCTCTGGTGAATAATCGTCTAGCCTGCATACCCCCAGGTTCCTCCAATGGTGTGCGTTTCCTATCTCCGGGGGTCGTACTAGCCGACTGAGAGGTCCAAATGGGACTCGGGGCTGCCAGTACTATTTGAGAATTTGCCGGGGGCTGCCGTACATCCAGAATAGGGGTAGCCGTGACTCTCGATGAGGTAGGAGTGGTACGGTTTGTACCTAAGGAAACAAGAGACGTGTCTACCTCTGGGGTGGAGGCCAGAGGAGGTGTGACCGGTTGGAGAGGCAGAGCGGGGTATACGCGCTGAGGCGCATACGGGGGTGGTGGTCGTGCATTCAGCAAATCCTCTATTTCATCCTCTGCCTCATTACGAGTCACATAACTTCCATCTACTTGTAACCAGAACTGTCGGTCGCATACTCAATGTTCTGCTCGGTCCTATTTTTGTCATGTGCAATGGCTTTCTGAGTTACAGTCTGCCCTTGCTGTATCTTCATTAATTTCTCAGACCGTATACGTCTCCGCTTTGCCTCTTTTTGTCATTTGTTAAGAGTATCAAACATGGATTGCCTGCTTCGCTTAGCGAATAGGCGTTCCTGTAGATGCTGGATCTTTTTCTCATCAAAAGATCCCGTCTTTGGCCACTGGAGTTCCACATTGTCTTTTGTGTATTTATTCCATAACGTATTGAATAAGAGGGGTCCAATACCATGTTTGCAATACATATCATGGCTAGGAGTTCCCTCCGGGGGGGCTGGTTGGCTTTCGTCCAGCCTCGTACCTCCTCGGCCAGCACAACCAAAGCATAGCTTACTGAAACACGGCATTGTTCTTTTTGTCTAGACTGGTAGCTGAAAAGGAAATATATTATTTACAACACTCTCACAGATATGGCCATGTCTTGCATTCAAGTCCACTCTTACAATCTTGCGCTATTGAAGTGATTTACAATTACACATTGACATAAAACAATACAACAAAACGTGGTTTTTCTTTCAAACAAGAGGTGGAGCCCGTCGACTCCCACCAATGGAGAACTCTTTCCAAAATCCGAGAATA
This sequence comes from Lissotriton helveticus, assembly GCF_964261635.1. NCBI lineage: Eukaryota > Metazoa > Chordata > Amphibia > Caudata > Salamandridae > Lissotriton > Lissotriton helveticus. The sequence goes on along the minus strand of NC_136073.1, from coordinate 597,318,112 downwards.
TCCACAAAGAAATCAAAACAGCCTTGTCCTTAGACTGCCTAGAGATAGCCACACAGGTCCCTCTGAACCACGGACCATCCTACGGACGATCCGACAGCATTCATGGTTCGCCTCCCGAACTGTTCCGGCTAAGCCCGCTTTTTCAAGCGTTGCTCCGGATCTGTCCGAGTACTACCCAATCTCAGCCGCCAGCATTCCCGAGAGCAGTCCGGCCGGGTGTAAATTGTTCCCGCAAGTTACACCAAGGCGTCTGGTCTATCTCTAGTTATTTCCAAAAAGAAATCCAAAACAGGAGCGTCTGCCCGTGCAGCCTCGATACTGCCCGGTCAGACCCCCTTCTCGAGTTCTCCGTGACCAAAAGGTCACCAAATTCCAAATTCCAGATTCGAATCCAAAGGATATCCAACATGAAACAAGACGAATCACTCACCTGGTGCACTCAGGTCCGATTGAGCGTTCTCCACTGCCAATTCCTGTGGACCAACGTGGTCCGTTCTCGGGTTACACCTGAAGGACTCCGGCGTGGGGTCACTAGCAGCTGAGGCTCTCCTGATCGGGGAGAGCGGAGCGGACCCCAATTCTTCGGTCGATCCTTCCCCCCGATCAAGATCACCCCTCGATGTCCCGTCTTATCTGATTACAGAGGGACGACCCCAATGCGGAGTCCCGGCGGAGTCGCCAACTGAAGTACCCAAAAATTATATTACCACCCAAATAGAGTCATACTTACAAATAGCCCCTGTACCAATTACCAATAATCAGTCAGTTGGCAGTGTAGAAGGTTCAATCGTTTATTATGACAAACAAACTCTGCCAGAGCAGCTCCTTGCGACCTAACCCCACGAGGTCCGCCAAGAAGACTGCTGGCAGATTATCAGTAAATTGGATGCGTAGTGTGGACGGTGGACGCCGTCCTACATATGAGTACGCATCCAATTATTGTAAGACAAGGGTAGGCCGCCTTGTGACATGAGTTGCGCTATCTAAGAACACTTAGAATATATGTTCTTAAAAAATCTTTTGAAAACGAGTGCACCAGGATAACAAAGTTCCAGATTATCAGTAAATCACATATATACTGTTACATTTCGAAACCGTTACCTAAGATGGAAAAGTACAGGCTGGTACAGGTTGGTGCGAAGGAAAGACCATATATGGAACACAAACCCTCCTCAGTATAGTTCAGCTCATTATAGCAAGGTCGAGAGGGTGACTCCCTTCTGCTAACTCCGAGAGAGTCCGCACAGCGCTCCCCGGGAATGTGCTTGCCCAAACTACCCCCACCTACAACCTTGACAGGCCTAACGTGCAGAAGCAGCATTTTGCTACAGTTGTATTATTTCACAAGGGAACGTATTTCGGTCCTGCAAGTGGAAGGGTTTCGTTAATGTTGGAAGCGGACTAGGCCACAAAATGGCGCTGGTCTAGTTAAGCCGTGTCTGCGTGTCAATAGGAAAAACGTGCAATAAAGTGTACATGCATCATCAGGCGGTTATGTGTGTAGGCTGTTAGTGTTCAAATCTCTATATCTGTATAATAGCTACACCACGCTAATTACTGATTACATGTTTTACTAGGCCCAGATTGAATTCTGGTTCCTCAACATAGGATATACATCTGGAGGGCCGCTTTGTTCTCCTTGAGTACCCTTACATTTGGGAAGCATTTACACCACTAACTCAGAGCAACCACAATTCCACCACAGACTGTCTTCCCACCTGGGGTCTTTCGGACCCATCTACCATGGCTGCTAGGGGGTGACTTTAACTGCATGCTAGACCCTTCTTTGGACCACTCTCACCCATCTCTTCCCGACACTTTAACGATCACAAGTGCATGACGCCTCACACAGCAGCTCCAACATTGCTCCCTCGTGGACACCTGGTGCCATCATAACACATAGATCTGCCTTTGCTCCTCTTACTTACTGGTCCATGATGTGTATACCCGACTGGACCATATCCCCTTGATGGCTCATGTTCGGTGAGGAAGATTCCCTTCCCCCTTTCCCACCTTTAGACTAAAACCTTTCACAGTGGAGGACCCTGCCGTCAGGTAGTCCTTAGCTGACAGTATCACCGAATACTCTGAAAACAAACAAGGCACAGTGCCTTATACTCACTCCAATGGAAGGCTTTTAAGGTGATGGTCCGGCGCTTCTACATTCCGGGAGAAAGGAAGTCAATACTTCACACACTGGAAACCGCAGAACGCACATACCTAGACAAGGAGCGGGAAGTGGCCGAGGACCCCTCGCTGAGTCCTCTCTATCCCAGCTTTACGGGACCGAAGTTCAATTTGTAGAGTGGATGAGATGCCTGGACTACACCTCATACATGTCTCGCAAGCATCCAGAAGGGGACAAATCTGGCCACTTCCTAGCATTGTTGATCCACCATGAAAACCAACTACCCCAAATAGTTAGGGTCTGAAATTCAGCAGGCACCCTCCTTCACACCCAGAAGATATCCAAGACACCTTCAAAACATATTGCAAGACCCTTTATGCCTCCTCTATTGACACCCCTGACCCGACTATGCACACCTGTATGACACACGTGTTACCCCCCCACTTCTCACCAGAGGAACAGGAAGAATTAGATGCTCCTATTACAGAACAAGAATTTTGAACTGCCACAGGAAAATCAATCAGGATAGATGGTCTACTGGCAGAGTTTTACAAACCCTATGCCGGTATCCTAGCTCTCAAACTGAGGAACCTCTACCAGACTTTTGTGGGTGGGCTCTCTTCTACCTATGCTTCCAGAGGTGTCATTGGCTTCTGTTAGACCTGACAGCCTGGTCTTCCCCAAACCTTTTAACTGCTTACCTTCACTTGTGCTGTATTCTTTTTGTTAGCCTCAGGACTCTGAGCACTTTACCACTGCTAAAGTGCATACACTTCTCCCCTAAACATGGTTTCATTGACATCCACAATTGGTATATTTAATTTCTCTGTAAGTCCCTAGTAGAGTGCACTACCTATGCACAGGGCCTGTGAATTAAATGCTACTAGTGGGCCTGCAACACTGATTGTGCGACCCACACAAGTAGTCCTTTAAACATATCCAGGCCTGCCACCATAGAACCTGCGTGTGCAGTTTACACTGTCATGCAATCTTGGCATTTAAAACCCCCTTTGAAGCCTTAAACTCTCCTTTTATGACATATAAGTCACTTCTAAGGTAGGCTCTAGCTAGCCCATATGGCAGGATGCTGTGTAGGTAAAAGATAGGACATGTACGTTTAAGTTTTACATGTCCTGGTAGTGAAAACACCTAACGTCATTTTTCACTATTGTGTGGCCTATTGCTCTCATAGGTTAACAATAATTAGTCAAGTCAAGAATAACTTTATTCGGTTCAAAGAACCATACAAGTTTAACAAATAAAGGCTTTACAATTTATAAATTTATAAAACAATCACAATTAATGACATAAAAAAGGGGAACAGTTAATGGGGTTCTGCATTTAAAAAGTTCAATACATAAAATGCAAGGTGTAGGATGACATGGTATTAACACAGATCATAAAAAATTCCAACAATAAAAATTTAGATAGCAAGAAATTGCATCATTCTTATTCAGCCTTAATAGTTCATAGCGCTTTCTAATAGCCATCAACACTTTAATATAATTAAATACTGTAGTGCAAAAAATGAAAACCATCAATATATGTACAGGGGCTTATCTTCGTTAAAAGTGGGACTAAACATTTTCTCCTCGCCTCTTTATATAAGGTGCAGAATAGATTAAAGAGCATAGTGCTCTGGCTAGCCGAATTATCACACAGGCAGGGCATGAGCTTGTCGGCCCATCCTATTTGGCGCAGGAATACCACTAGAAAGTGCAAAGTGCATAAGCGAATTCTAGTTAAAAGGAATCTTGTCTGCACATTGATAGTGAAAGTTAGATAATATTGCTGTGAGACGGGGAGTGAACGAGAGAGGGTCGTTTCTTCATATTGTCGTAGTGTAAGGGCCTTAGAGTGATGCACCTCTTTGATGATAACTTTTGCGTGCGTGGGAATGCTTTCAGGATTGTCATAAAAATGCCCCAGTCCTATCTCTTGAAATTTGTCTCTCACAAATTGGAGCCATGGAATCATTAAGGCGCTGTCCAAGTTAATGCAATTTTGATTACTTCCCTTGAGAACATTAATTCATTAGCCAGTCATATATTTGCCAATAAGAGCAGAGGGGCGCTACCTATGGGGTCCTCTATGAACTCCACCCCAGTTCTTTATGACAAAAGAGTGTGGGGGCGCTATTCGGGATCATCAATAATCTTTTTATGAATTTATTTTCCAAGACTTGTAATTGCGACATCTGTAGTGTCCCCACACCCCTGCCCATAGGTTGCAACGGACAGACATTTAGCTGTGTAAAGGTAACTATCTCTCTCACAGGCTTGTGAACTAATTTACATGGGAAGCGAAACAACCCCTCTACTGCCCGCCTTGTGTGATGCACCCTTGCTGTTATATGTGGTTCCCAATTCATCTGATTGTTGAAAAGTTTCCCCAAATAAGAAAAGTTGTTCACCTTTTCTATTGTTTTGTCCATAATAGCAAAGTTTTTAGTTTTTGTCGATTTGGGGCCACACACCATGGTAAATGATTTGAAGATTGACTTTTAAGTCAAGCGACGACAAAAAATCATTAAAAGCATTACGTTATTTTTACAGGACAGGTCCATGAAAGCCAGGTAGATAGAACCCTTCCTGGCCTTCATGTACTTGTTGATGATTAGGGACAAATTGAGACATTGCTCAGTAGTACCCAATCCCCTCCTAAAGCAATACTGTGTTTTTGATATGACCCCTGTGGTGGACGCCTAGGCCTCTAGTCGGGAAAGGAGGACCATCCACAGTACCTGTGCTGTGGCAGCAATAAAAGAGACTGGCTTATAACATGCCGGGTCACTCCTGTTGCTCTTTTTAAAAACGGGAACCACAATGACCTCCTTCCAAGTCGCTGGTATAGGGCCGATAACTACTGCTTTAAAAACGTTTGTCAAAAGGGGTGCCCACAGGTTAGGATCCCTTTTGAATAAATCAAGTGGGACGCCATCAGGTCCTCGAGCTTTCATACAAATCCCCTGTGCTAAAGCCCCTTCAACCTCAGATACTGTGATAGATGAACTTAGTTGAGAGGCTGCAATTACATCTTCAGGCAGATCCCCTATGTTCTCCTCTAACTGCTTGAGCTGTGGGTTAAACATAGCAGTAAAGTGAGATTCCCAGGCATCCCCAGGATCAGTGAGTCCATCTGTCTTACTTCCTCTGTGAGTAGAGGGTAGTTAATGATGTCCCAGAAGCTTTTGATATCTATAAAGCAGCTTGTTCTCTCCAAGTCTTCCCATGCCAAATTCCTCAATTCTTCTTTTCTTTTCCCAATAGTGGTTTTATAAGTTTGCCTTACACTTTTGATTAGATTTCTGTAGTGAGGAATAGTGCAAAGGGCCCTTTTGAGGCTATTTTGGGCCTTTGTACATTCATTATCAAACCACCGTACCTTATGGGATTCCCTATGATGTGCGAGTGTGATCAGCCTCTTAGCTACATCCGAGCAGAGCAGCCCGAACTCTTGGACAACCTAAGCTGGGGGAGAATCTTGCTACAAACACCTCATGATTGAGTTTGTTATAATGGTATCTTCCTCAAATTTTGGAGGGTTTATCTTGTCCCAATTTAGTCTTACCCCTTTATTCGGATTATAATAAATTGGACGATCATCACCCTCCCCTGCCTGGATCATTAAATTGAGAGAGACTATTAGGGGATTGTGGTTACTGGCACAGTTAGGTTACACCATAAAATCACGGACAATCAGATTAAATTTCCTAGATATTAAAATATAGTCAATGAAACTCTCTCTAACACCGCCAACATAGGTAGGACACTGGGGTAGGGCACCACAGACCAAGCTATTAATGAAACCTAAATCGTTCCCAACAAGGATAGAATTTAAAGCTTTGCCTTGGGGGGAGTGCATAAAATGTGGCTGGTCCTTAGTATCCAGCAGCCCACAGACACGTTGGTTGTGAAACTGAAGTCCCCCACCCAGAGGATACATAATGGCTGCCACTTCCCGGTGATTTATATGACTTCCACCTGCTGGGATTCAATAACATGACAGCTATTTTGGTCAAATTTTGGTCAAAGATGTTTTAATACCAGTTCACCACTAGTATCTTAGTCTCTGTTAAATTATAGATCATAATTAATTGATACCAAGGTGATGGGCTTCTACATAGAGCTTTTATATTTCCGTATTTAACTGAAATTAGCAGCAAAATCCCTCCTTTGGCCCTTACTGCTGAAGAAGCTATTGCAGGTACAGTAAAGGAGTGATAACCATCTAAGGCAATGTCATCCCTGGGCCAGGTTTCCTGGAGACAGATGATATCGAAACCTCTGACATACTCTAACCATACATCGTTCGTGAGTTTTGAGCGATTTCCTGCAGTATTCCAGGAAATAATTTTAAAGAGAAAGGTAGGATATCAATGATTTACTGGACCCTAAGATATGTTATTGGAAGCTGGTGATGTGTCATAGGCTAATGGTCTGGGCCCTTCCTCTATTGGTTCAACTACAGGGATAATATTAAAAAGGGGGATTGTGTCTTTGTGGGTGTCTCCATCCTTAGTACTATTAGTGGGTACATGCTGTGTGGCACCAGCTGGGTATACGGGACCTTTACTTTCGGGCTCACCTTCATAAGAGTCACTCCCTAGGTTGTTACTTGGCTGTCCCAGCCCTCCCTTTTCAGCTGCCTGTCTAAAATGAGTATGTAATCAATCATTGTCAGTGAGGCCTGAGAGAGCCTCAAAACGATTCAGGTGGGTGAATGAGGGAGGCTGTGTGAGAGCGTATGTTTTCAAACCTATAGAGAGGGAACCTTGTCTCAAACTGAATCCGCGATAAGGGGGATAGAGAAAGTCCAGTGGATACTAGGCCCTTATCGATTCGTTCTCACTAAATGTGTCTTTAAGGTGTCTCAGGCGAAAGTGCACAGACCTGGCGTCCCTAAAATTAAGGACCACACAATCCCCTTCATCAGATTTAGGCGTATTCCAACTAATTCACTAACTGGCCATGATAATGTGATCAGACCAGTTAATCTGGGACGAAATTTTACTAGGCACCAGTGGGCTGATTTGTTAATAAACCTTTTTTTCACATTTCCCACATACAATGTATGATGAATGTTTAAATGAATTAGTATTCAAGTTTGATTTGGTTTTTGCCAACATTTTAAGTAGACCCCCTGTCGCTCTTGGCCCTACGTTTAATGGGCGTGGATCTTTTTCCACAATAGATTTTATCTTGGTTTCAAATCGTTATGGCTCAATTGTTGACGACTTCTGCCAACACCAGATTGTATTGAGTGACCCTTTTGCTCAGAGTGTGGGCATATTGCTATTCAGACAAAATGTAGGCAAAGTTAACAGCCCAAATTTTATCTTAGAAAATGTTGCTTTAGCTAACCAAAATGGTTATACCCTGAGTTGGGAGAAAGTGGTACCTACAGACTTTATGGTTGGTGTGGTAACTAATTGTTACGAAGCGATTAGGGTATGTTTGGACAAAAATACTGCACCTAAGGAAATTATTAATAGTTTTACTATAATCGCAGATTACATTAAGAAGGCGCTTACTATTAATATAAAGCATAGGAAAAACCGCAAAGAGAAAAAGGGGTGGTTCAATCCAAATTGTACCTTGGCCTACAGAAATCTTAAGCATGCCCTGCACAAAGAAGTTAAAGAGAGGGGTAAAATATGAGAGGCACGCAAAGATTATAAGCTGGCCCTAAAAGGCAGAAGAGATAGCTTGAAAGCAGAGGCCTGAGCAGCCCTTCGTGAAGCATCAACTGTTAAAGATTCAAGTGCATTCTGGAGGGCAGTTAATGCACCCTTTTTGATCGATAAGGAGGTTGCCACTATTGAGGTGGCTATCCCAGAATATAGATGGATAGAGCACTTCTCGATTATGTATGATGTACTAACCACACAGCCACATGATACTGGGGGCACTGAGGCAGAGCATGACATTAGGGACCATGGGAAAGCATTAGTATTTGAGCTAAGCGAGGTAAACCTGTCCGTTGCTGCACGTTCGGGAGGGAAAGCAGTGTGGCCGGATGGTGTCCCTGTCGATATTTTTAAAGCTAATACTGCATTATGGGTCCCTTTGTTGACACAAGTATTTAATGTATCTACTTCTGCTGGCTTTATCTCAACATGGTATGAGTACATCCTTGTGCCAATATTTAAAAAAGAGGATAGGAATGACCCAGCCTGCTACGACCAATATCACTGTTAGATTCAACAGTGAAAATTGTTGATCGGGTTATATTGAATAGGCTCCAGGACTGGGCCAAAGAACGGTTGGTGATAAGTGACTTGCAGTTTAGCTTTCGTAAAAAGCTAGGCACAATTGAACAGGGCCTAAACTTAATTTTATTGAATAAGTATATTAAAGCAAAAAAGGGGGCCCTGTATTTGGCCTTCGTCGACTTATCATCGGCGTTTGATTGTGTGAGTCACAACAAATTGTGGCTTATTTTAGTAGAACTGGGCGTCTAATCAGTTTTAATCTCTTTTATGAGAGAGTTTTATTTAAGGGCGAAGGCACAGGTACGGGTTGGGACGGGTGGAGAATGCAAGGGACACTTTAATGTGAAATGAGGTGTTAGGCAAGGGTGCGTCCTCGCACCATTTCTTTTCACCTTGTACATAAACAATATTGAATAGCTTTTAGTCCAAGAATGTAAAGACCTACCTGAGGCTGGTAAGCGCCCTATTCCCGCATTATTATATGCGGACGTTGCAGTCCTAATGGCCTGCACCCCACTGGGACTGCAAAGGGTGGTTACCAGCTTTGCAAATTTTATGTCAGAAAGAGGACTTACCATTAATTCATCTAAAACTTTTATAATGAATTGTGGGACAGGATGTTTAAAGACTAAATCCATTGTTATCGATAAAAAATGGATCGAAAGCACAAAGATATTTTCCTACATAGGAATTTTTGTTTGACCGTCTGGGGTCATGGGTGCAGGCTGTTAAAGCAAGGAGATTATTATACATTAAGACCTTATCTGCATTACCAAATTTCAATAGGAAATTGGGCAGACATCTCACGGTGGAACTATTAGATATTTACAAAGCGAATGCGTTAGTGTCGCTACGTATGGAGCTGGCATATGGGGGTACGCGGACGTAGGCTCCCTGCAGGTAGCTGAAAATATGTTTTAAATGTTTTTATTGATGGTCCCCAACAGCACTTCCTGCTTTGTTTGCCACACTGAACTAGGTTTGACATATTTGGAAGATATTATAAAGATTCAACCAGTCCTATTGTGGCATAGGATATGGATAACAGAGGAAACACATTTTAGCCGGGGAGTTTTAGAAGACTGTAGGGGCTTAGATGGGGTGATACGGATAAGATGGTTGCTGTACATTAAATCATTTTTATATAATATAGGACATCATGAATTTTATGATAATCCGCTCACTATGATTAGGATGAGCAGGAAAAATCTAAAGAATATTTGCCTGAGTTTCTTGACCGAACGGAGATTGTGTACTGAACTGAATAAAACTTCGGTTCAGGCACGCAATATCATATTAACAACTTTCAGCCTCCAGCCATATCTACGCCTGTCTATGAGTGATTATGACCGATTCCTACTTATGCTTTTCCGCCTGAGTACTCTATATAGATTAATAAATTTCCCAGCGGTAAATGACTGGTCCAAACAGCTCTGTAAATCCCCGTGTGATGATACCTCTGACCAGTCTACGATACATGTTTTATTTTTTTGTAAATTTTATTCCATACAGAGAAAATTATGGATTGTCCCTGTTTTACAAGTATTAGGTATGAGGTCTTGTCGCCTAGCATTTGTGGTTCTTCAACAATTAGAGACAGTTTTTGTTGTAGACTCTGTAACAGCCTTTTTAAAAAATGTTTTTAGGTGTAGAAAAACGATCATGATGTGATAAAAAGTATAATGAAATTATGTTTATGTATGCGGTCCTGTGTCCTCTTATGTAGGTTTTATTATATGTTTTTAATAATAATGTAATAAGTCTTTTTATGTGCTTTTATGGTTATATATTTGTGTAACCGAATAAAGTATTATTGATTGATTGATTAAGTCTGGAGCCAGGACTCGGAAGGGAGTACCTCTGTGCAGTTCAAAGCCCCTCTTTAAAGTCACTCCCAGTTCAAAGGCAAACAAATCAGACACTTCTGGACCTATAAAGAAACTGTCAGGGAGAAAGACTGCTGTGCTGCTACAAGGACTGACACTCTGCTGGACTGCTTCTCTGGAAGAACTGTTTTTCTGCTGTGCTGTGCTGGTCCTGTATCCTGCTAATCTCTGCCCCTTCTGAGGAACAACTGGACTCTTGCTTGAACCCAGAGTGATCTCCTGAAACATGCTTGCTTGCCTCCTGTTTTGAGACTCAGGGATATCAAAGTCTCCCGTATCTGGTCCATTGGAAGTGGGTCCAGGTGCTTGATCCAGTGGAACTGACGCATCCTATGCTGTGTGACGCAGAATTGACACATCGCCAGTGTTGTGGGAAACAGACCCGGTACATCGCTCTCAGACTCAGTGCATCACCTCCAAAACTGCTGCATCAGAACTGCTGCATCGCTGCCTCTGCAGTAAGATACGATCAAAGCATCCCCTCAACTGCGTGGATAAACCCGGCGCATCTGCTTCAGAACCAACACATCTCAACTTTGGGACTTCGGAATCGGTGCATCACCATTGTTGTGTGGAGAAAATCGAAGCATCACCTCGACTGCGGGATGGACACAGATGCATCACTTGTCTGTACCCCCATTTCTCTGTTGCGACCAGGATCATCAAGGTACTTTATTCAGCGGGCCTTGTGTGGCTCTTGTATCTTGCCCAAACTCTATTGCGGTCGGCCTGGACTCTTGGCTTTTCCACATCGCACGCAACCAAATAACCCTCATAGGTGCTCATTTCTTCGAAGCGCTACTTTTACATTTAAACTTTAAAAATTAATATTTTAACTTTTACTCATTGGATTTTTGATGTTTTGGTCTTGTTTTATTTATAAAATCCTAATCTATTTTTCTAAACTGGCATGGAGTCCTTTTGTGGCGTTTTCACTATGTTTCTGTTTGAAGTTTTCACAAATACTTTACAAATTTTCTCTTAAGTTAAGCCTGCCTGCTCTGTACCAATCTACCAGAGGGTGAGCGCAGGTTAATTCATGGTGTGTATCTGACTTACTCTGACATGGATTGTGGTTCCTGCTTGGACAGGGTGCATAACTCTGCCAACCAGAAAGCCAATTTCTAACAGGTTGCCTACCAAAACCAGGAGAAGACCCAACAGACTTGGCCTTGTATCGCCCAGTAGCCATTCTAAACATGGATTATAAAATCCTTTGCAAGATCCTATGTTAGAATTGAAATATTTCCGCCATTTTGCTCACACTGTGTTCTGTATTAAGTAAGCGTCCATGGCACCATTTTCTCGAATAACCACCATTTTGAATAATAATCAAAACATATTTCTGCTTTCTCATCTAAAAGGAACTGTTCTAACGCATGTGTGTCTCCAAGGTTGGGCCTCGCTGAAAGCCTGAACAAGTTACACATTAGTGCATACCTTTCCCACAAGATAGAGGTTCGCTCCCACTGTTGCAGCAGCGGGTACAGACAGAAATGACCTTACCAGAGAGATATGCCCAGTCCCAGATTCTCAGCGCATCTCTGTGTACCCCTTTGTTTCTTGCTGCCTTCTGTGGAAAGTTACTGAGTGGGTGTGTTTTGTGTCCATTGCGAGACGTATAAATGTTACCTTTATGCTTGCGAAAGTCAGTCCCTCGGCAGTCATCTTAGGAGGCTGGTCAGACTGGTCTCCGCTGCAGTGCAATACTAATAAATAACTTGGTTTGTATTCTCTACTGTCTGACCAACTCTTCCTTTGTTTGGAATGCTGAGAGGTGGTCGTGAGTGACCCGGTGGCCCTAATCTGGTCACTTCCTTCAGTTGGCACCCGAACACGGACTCCATCGGGTGACCCATTTTCGCCAAGTCGGGTTGGATGGGTGGATCGGGGATCCCTGCACGATACAGCCTAGCACTCGCAGCTGCCCCGCCTGTGTGACCCGGCGATGCCTTTCCCAGTGGTCATGCCGGCTGGGGTCCTAAAAGGCGAAACCCTTGGATATGACAGTTTGGTACAAAGAATCCGCAGTGGAGAATAACATTGCTCGACCTGTGTGCTCCAGGAGAGTTCGCTTTGGTTCTTTGTGAATATGGTGCCCTTTTGAATAATATTTGGTATGGTCTGCGGACCATTTGCTTTGCACTTGGTAGGTCGGCAGACTCATTTGGGTACAGAGTGTCTGCGGACACTTTGCCAGGCAACCTAATGGATTTGGCTTACTTTTGAAAATGCCTGAGAGGTGGCCGTTTTTTTGGTTTTGTGGTGTCAACTCTGATTTGTTTCTTTGGTGCAGTCTTAGGACTGACTTTTGGTTTTCTTTGTTTGACACGGTCTGAGGACCATCTTTGGAACAAGCGCTTGAATTTGTTTTGGTTCTTTGTGAACATGGTACAACGTTGGTGTGTTTTCGGTACGGTCTGAGGACTGTCTTTTGGGAAAAAGCACTTGCAATTGCTTTGCCAGGCAAAATAACGAAGTTGGCTCTATTTTGAAAATGCCTGGAATGAGCTTAATTTTGGTCTCTGGTTGTCATTGTTGCTCTGCAGATACTTGATTGGAAGAAGATCCATCGGGGCCTCCAGAAGGCAATCTTAATATTGATGCACGTGAAGAATGGTCTTGGCCCTATTATGTTTAGTACACTATGACACAAATATTTGAGGGACAATGCAGAGTTGAAATGGCCGTTGATGGGCACTTTTGACCAGAAATAATAGTAATAATATATATGTTTGTTTTTACATAGGAAGAGAAGGCAGTCCATGTTTGATTCCCTTTGAACATGGCGGAAGGAGGCTAATAGAGGCGAAAAAGGATGGAAAGGAATGTACAAGAAGTGGGCGGGTTGATGGCGCCCAGATTTCACCTATGGCTTTAGGCATTGCTGGATGGCAAAAGCTGCTTTGGGTCTCATAGACTGCATTCTGGGAGTGGCACGCAGTAATTTGGTGCGTGAAGAGTGAAGGCAATGAATGGGGCCTGCTCGATGCTTTCAGTCTGATGAGTAGTGTAAGGAATGCTGAATTAATTCATTCATTATTGATTTGAGCGTGTTTAATTTAGATTTGACCTCACTATAGAATGTGCATTTAATTTGGAAAATGTTTCGAACATTCAAGGTAGCGTGTATTTGTGTTGTATAAAAACGCATTTTAAAAGTGTAATAGGAAAGCTGAAATACACAGCTCGTGATTTAATTTGCTTTGGAAGGCTCACAGTCCGACCGTGAGATAAGAATGGAATTTTCTCTCCGTTTCGGACTCTTCATGAAAAGGACGCGTGCAGAACTACACAGCTTTTTTCTTCAGTTCTGCATAAGGGAGGAGGGGCTCATTGAGAAGCTTCTTTGAGAGACAAAGAGAGGCAGAGAGAGATGAACAGCACGAAGAGAGAGAATCAGCTGAGGCAACACGTGCAGATTTAGATGCTAAAGCACTACGTTATATGCTTTGACTAGCTGGCTTTGTGAAGTTTTAATTTGTCCTATGCATTTATTTCTCTTCATGGGAGATTTTGCAATTATTACTTATTGATCTAGCTATATGCTAAAATAACTCCAGCATTATATTTCCCGCACTCTTTAAGTGCCCTGGCTGACTTTTATGCCTCACTTTCCATAAAAATAGGGTTTCCTTCAATTATGGAGTATTTTCTATGCAATATATAATATGTTCTGTATTACTTCTATTTTGTCCTATATTCAATTCTGTAACCTGATTGATACTTGACTAATGAATAAAGAGTCAGAGAACATTACATTCTTTTTCGCTAACTCCTATACTTGCGACACAGCAAGCAGCAATGATTATGTCTGTTATTTCTGTTGCTACTCCCACTGTGGGTTTTCATCCCCACGGCATTAGAGAGTACTGGGACACGGGTATGTGGATTTGAGGATAGAGACTGGACAAAATTGGAGGAATGTGTGGGTCCGTACGTGTGATCTGAAGTGGGAAATGGAGAGAAGAGGGTAATAGCTAATTAAGCTGCTCAGTGGATTCATGTGGAAGGTGTGTGGAATCTGATAGAAATTATGAGCCTTTTGTGGAACAGTTTGTCCTTAGGAATATGACTGTTATATTGCTTGGTTTTTAGGAGCAGTGTTTTCAAAGATGCTGCACCGCAGGTTTTGTGTGATATTAACAGGGATACTTATTTTTTTAGGCCGCATTGTCATGTATTTGGGTTCACTTATTCCGCCGAAGAAAAAAAGGAAAGATGAGAGTGTGTCTGATTTTTTTTTTAACTTGACTTGAAGGTGTTCCTAGATTATAGTGGGCAGGGTTGTGTATTGAAAGAGGCTTTGATTGTTTGTTCACAGATTTGTTTCTAATGCGCTTTCTGAAATAGCGACCTAGTTGCAGACATTTGAGATTATTTGGTCTACATTGCCTCTTTCTGTTACATATTTAACACAGAACAATGTTATGAGTGTTTCAGTAGATTTTTTGGATGTACCAGTTGTAACACACATTTTGCACCCTCTTGCTTTGACTATTGGTCCTTTTACTATAGATCCTCTGCTTGTGAATGTTGAATTGTGGTGAATGTATGATGATGCGTCTTAATGTAAGCTGTGTCATGGTTGCCAGTGAATAGTGTTTGTCTCTCCCCTGAGTTTTGCGGATGTGTCATTCACTTTGTGGGCAACAGGTGATGCATAGGTGGGATTGCTACCGATATCGCAGGTTTTTGATCTAGGATACAGACAAAGCTATCTTGCCTCCTATACCTTACTAGCAGATACAATGGGTGGGACAGTGAGCCTTGTTGTGCATGATGTAAGATTTGGTTGAGAAAGGGGTGATTGCAGATACAACTGTTACCATTCATTTGTAATAGCCCCACTATTTCAATTGTGTTTACAATTTTGTAACTGATTTGTGTGAAGTGAATGAAAAAGTGGTTCCCAGGGCAAAGTTGTAGGGACGGTACAGTTCAATAGTTATTGCCTTTAGCCTCGACTGGCCATGGAGTATGCCTTTCCAAGGGTAAGTATTGTCGACAGGAGGTCACCTACTTCGGTCACCTACTGTTGAAGGGCGTAGGAGATTAGTTCCTTGGCGAACTAACACATTAAAGAAGTGCATGAGGTGCATGAGCCTTTATCCTGAATGCCTGAAGCAGTCTTTTGGATAACTAACACTTGGGCAACTAACAAACGGTGCTTTCTTGGGCTCCTGTGCTTGGTACACAAATTGTTGCGTGCCGTTTTGTGTTGTAAGTACATGAGGTGGCTTGTTGCGCGCTTTCTGTCTTTGACGTTGTCGCAAGAGTCCTCCGGAGCTGTCTAGGGGTGGTCATGACGGTGGCTGTCTCCATAAGACAATCCTTTGGACTTGGTTTAGTCACTGATCTCACAGTTATGGTACCTCATGCTGTGAACACGCCCTTAATACAAAACGGAGACCCAGCACCTTACAAGTGCACGTCTGACTGGCTCCAAATTAGCATTGTTTGCAAAAGAAATATTGGGATAAAAAGATGTGTCACTTTGAACTCAGCCATGTTACTGACCCTCCCTTCTGCCAAATGATGGAATTGAACAAGAAAATGAGATGAGAGGAAGGAGAACTATAAGTCGATGGCTCTTGTTTAAATTCCCAGGTGACACCAGCACTATTGCTTATATTGTAGAAACACTGCATACAGTTGCAGAGACATCATAAGTCCCTTATCAGTTAGCCCAAGTAACTGAGTTAGCCGCCTTTATTAGAGCTTGTGAATTGTAAGTGTAGTGCCCTCCGGAAAGTAACTAGTGATGTGGGAAGGCATAATGTGTTTGCAGATCAGACAGCTAAAAAAAATTATCAAATTAAAGTGAAAAGAATGTTTGTAACATGCCTTGCTGAATGGGTACCAGAATTCACGATGTTTAAGTTGAAAGTACGGCACAATTGAAAGGACGAGTGATGGTGAATTGATAGACCAGGGAGGAAAAAAGAATGTTGCCAGATGCATATGTATTTCCCGTGGTTATGATGACACATTGCCTAGCCCATGTACTGTATAGTGCACATGATGCACAATCCTTGAAAGGGTACCCGTATGACCCCCGATAATTTCGCACCACACACTTTTCCTTTTGAGGTTCTTCAGATGAATAATATAGGAATAGACAGATGCAATAATTCGAAGTACATCCTGATTGTTCTTTAAGAGTTTAGTAAATGGATTGAGATGTATTCCACTACTCATTGTTGAAAAAAAATTATTAATTATCTTTGCAAGTTAACTGAAAGCTTTCATTCTATTCACTCATAGGTCCTGGACGCCCTGCAGTCACATCAGAGGGGCCCGGACACGATGCCCAGCCTGGCTGCTTGTTATGGGCAATTTGAATTGAATAAGACCGAGATGAATCTGCAGAATAATATAGTGCTGTATGAGGCAGTACCACCGAAAAACAAAAGAGAAAGGAGCTATCCAGGAGTAACAATTCCTCAATCATTTTGTACCTGGAGTCACTGGCTACAATTTGTGCCCTCGGATAGTGGTACAGTACACCCAGGGAGAAGTCAGATTAGTAGGGATGGACTGCATGGATGAAGAGTAGGGTGTATGTACCCTGTATGTGGTACCAACGGAAGTTCAGGGAAAGGAAGATTGGTGCATTGTTCGGACAATGAACAGGGCAACAGGACTGTGATTACAATTGCATTGCCCTGCAACGTGGGATCTGAACTCAAGCCAGGACGAACAGCTCCAGCGCCGGTGCTCAACAGTGCCAATGCCTGATAAACAATAGGAGTCTACCAGTGAGGCTCAGAATGACACTGGAAAGATTTGAACACCTTTTGACTTCATTTTCGGCTCACTGCATCTTGATTCCCTTGAATGCAATGTATCCATTTGGCAGTCCAATTGTTCAGGTGGAACAGCCATTTGCAGCACCATGGTTCATGCGGGATGAGAGTGGGTGGTCCCGCTGGTCCACCAAAAGCAAAATAGGATTTGTTATAATTGTCCTGGTTTTCCCTTGTTGTCTGTGCATACACTACCTTCCTGCCTGTTGTGCCTGTTGTGTACACATGTTGACACCTCGCCCCAAACACTCGGAACATGACTCTAAGAACAAAGCCATGATGATGCAAGACATCCAGGATATGGTGTGCAGGGCAATTTTGAATATTAATGATGTATGCCTAGCCTTGTAATGTGCCCATTACATGCAGCACACAGGTTTAGCTTTCACTAGTAGCCAAATGAGTTAGCAAATGTTGCCTATGCTTGAACATTTTTCCCTCCCTTTAGCATTGTAAAGGCCCTAACCCAGAGGTCTTCAAACTTTTGTCGGTCGAGCCCCCCCATCTAAACCTTTTTACACGTCGAGCCCCCTCACCGCCACCACCACCTGATAAAAAATTTCTGGAAGCTGGTACTCTGCATCATTGATGGCCATTTCCTCCTGCAGAACCCATGTTGTATAGGGCAAATAATGTATTAAATAAAGTAAGAGTCTTTAGTAAACTGAAGTTTTTGTAGTGCATGTGCTTATACTAAAGTTCAAATGAAAAGAAAACAATTAGCACAAAAAATGTCATTGGTGCTTTATTTTTCACATAAAACACAACATTTAGGATAGATTAGCAAAAACACTCCCAAAACACAGGTGTGGGAGTGCATGTTTTTCTCCACAGAGACAATGTGTGGATGGATTCTTGCTTCTACCATCCTTAGGTTGTGCTCCACTTCCAGTCTTGGTCAGTGCCTGGAAACGGGAGTGCTCACAAAATGTTGTAATATATTTTTTTCGGTTTTATATAGCGCAAACATGACCCAAAGGTATTGGAGCGCTTTACAGGAGCATCTTTTACATTACGCACTCTTCAGTGTGGTGCGTACACTGTTCAGTTTCATAGCAGGCAATGCCTTTCTCCTTGTAAAACCATCCAGCAGTACTGTCAGAAGTAGTGAACAAGAATTCATGGCCCTGACTCAGGCCTAGTCCATATGCATGCAGCATTTGCAACATGCTGTGTCCTGGAATGTAGTCCCTCCCAATTTTACTGGCACATAGCTGAGCCCTTGCTCCAAAGGGAATCCAGAATATTGTACTTGTAAGGCTAGTTAGGCTTTATCAGTATTCGTGGCCAATCAGCTTTCTTGCAGAATGGAAAACCTCCAACCAAATGTTGCATGGCCACTGGATGATTGGCTCTTGCCAGAGCATAGGCAATAACAGCCTCACCTGGACTGTTTTTTACTAGCCAAGATACAGACGTTTTTTGGGCCCAGGCATCAGGCCACATTCCCTTGGAGGTGCATATTAGACAGGAGGAGCTGGTGTTGTGAGCATTCTAGCAGTGGCAGTGCAGCATGCCTCCTGGGACTTACAGCCTTCTCTCATTATTACCCTGGACTGTACCATAATACATTGGGCAAGAATAGGCTTTCAGAGCTACAGAGAACTGGGCAGCTTCTTCTTGTTTTTTCTTTCCCCCTCTTTTTTCATTTTATACTTATGCACATACCTGTTCTGTTGCTATCAGGACTCCTTGGCTTCCCTTAGGACACTGAGCATTGCGTACACCCTAGCAAGTTTATTGGCCCCATTATTTTGAACTACCTCATACCTGTCGTATAGTGGCTATTATTTTCTAGCTTTCCAGTTACAAGGTTTGATTATAATGGGATATTAAGCTTATTCCGACATTGGTTAGTGACATGTCGTCTGGGCTAAATAAAGACAGGTGGGAAAAATGCGAGTAATTGAAAAGGGAAATTAGGGAACTGGAAGGAGTTAATTTATGCACTGGCTCTCACAAAGCAAGACTCCAATGTACGGCATCTCATAAATTAAATAGAGCATATGATATGGATGCAGCAGAATATGCACTCCTACACACTGGACAGAAATGTTATGCTGGGGAAATAAATCAGGCCGTCTCCTTGCACAGTGGCTCCAAGCCCAGACAATCAGCAACGGGTTTCCGAAATTGTGGGTTTGCTGGGGGCCTGAGTGTATTCTGATGATCAGATAGCCAATGAATGTGAGCATTTTTTTTCCACTTTGTATACTGACAAGCACTTCACAGGTCTTTAAAAGACCATTTACGCGTTAATGAGGCTTTGTTTTTCACCCGTTCTTAGAGCCCCTGAATCTCCACTCTTCCTATTGCTGGAAGAATTAGCCCCCTTCCCAATCCCCAACACCACTGAAATCATTGTGCCTCTGGCCTCTAAAGACCTGTGACTCCAGACACTCTCAGCCCAGCCCCCAGCAGCTGGGGCTGCAGCAGCCGGGCTGAGATACACGACTGGCGCCTGAAAGCAACAATAAAAGGTGAAGTGTGCGTCCCCCCTTGAAGACCTATGCCCTAACCTGATAGCACTAATAAAATTTAGCCATGAATGCTAAAAGGGAGGTCTGTTAGAATTGAAATATTTACACCACATTACTCATACTGTGTTCTGTGTTAAGTTAGCATCCATGGCACTATTTTCTCAACAACCGCCATTTTGAATAATATTCAAAACATATTTCTGCTTTCTCATCTAAAAGGAACTGTTCTAACGCATGTGTGTTTCCAAGGTTGGGCCTCGCTGAACGCCTAAACAAGTTGCTCATTAGCGCATACCTTTACCACTAGATAGAGGTTTGCTCCCACTGTTGCCGCTGCGGGTACAGACAGAAATTACCTTGCCAGAGAGATAGTGTGTTGCCTGTGCCAGATTGTCAGCGCATCTCTGTGTGTCCTTTTGTTTCATGTTGCAATCTGTGTAAAGTTACTGGGCGGGCGTGTTTTGTGCCCAATGCAAGATGTATAATTGTTACCTTTATGCTGGTGAAAGTCAGTGCCTCGGCAGTCATCTTAGGAGGCTGGTCAGACTGGGTTCTGCTGCAGCGCAATACTAATAAATGACTTGGTTTGTATTCTCTACTGTCTTACCGACTCTTCATTTGTTTGGAAGGCGAGAGGTGGTCGCGAGTGACCCAGGTGGGCCTCAACGGGTCACTTCCTTCACCTAGCTACATATATTCAGCAAATGCCCCCGCAGCTGATGCACGACGATCAGAATGGGTTTGTCCCAGGCAGAAATACATTTCTTTACCTTCACTCTCTTAACAATATTATGGTGGCTGCATGGGATGCTTCCAATCAAAATTGGTCTTGGATTTGCACAAGGCATTTGACTCCCTCCTCTTGGACTTCCTCTTTGGTGTACTGGAGTGCTTCTGTATGGGTCTTCGCCTTATCTGGATAATTCACCTCCTTTAAACAAACCCAAGGAACAGCGTGTGTAACGGGAAGCAACTACCTGACTCCATCCCAGTGGGCAAGGTATCCCCCTGTCCCCCTCATCTAAGCTTTAAGGATAGAGCCCCTGGTGGCTCGGCAGCGGGGTGGAGACATGAGAAGACCTCTCCCGGATGTCACCCACATCATATCACTCTATGCAGATGATGTCCTCTTTTATCTTTGAAATGCAAAATGGGACTGCCCCTCGATCGCCCAACTACTAGCTCAGTTCAGGGCTTTTTTAGGCCCACAGGTCAGCTGGCAGTAGTTACGTAAATTCACACTGTCACTACATGTGAGTCCACTACACCTAGACATGGGAACAGGCCAACTTTGCTGGAAACTCACTTGTTTCATATACCTGGGAATCCAGATATTTCAGATGCTAGATCCTAATCTGTTGTTGGCCGTGTTGACTCTCCACTCCCAGGTGACATTCTGAAGGTTGCTGTTGTCTGTTATGGAAATAATAGCGATCTCTAAAATAGTGATGCTCCCATGTTTTCTCTACTATTTTGTATTTCCCAGTTACTATCCCCCACTCCTTCCAGAACAGCCACACCCTCCTGGAAGATCTTATATGGTATTCCTTGCGGAGCCGAGTCGCTCTGGTGATATGGTAGGACTGGAATCACCTAATTTCGAGAATGATTTTCTAGTGGCTCAACTGCAATGGGTCTCCTATTGACTGACATGATGTTATGCGGCACAGTCAAGCCCCTGGTCTCCCAGAGTGCCCTATTTCATATAGGAAAGAGTTCAAGAGGCCCCTCGCCCCCTCCCCACCTCCCCCATCTCTCAGTCTCACTGACTCCTGGGCCCCTTCTTCCCCCCATTGACCCTACCCTCTACCCCACTTTCCCACAATTTTTCCTGCTCAATGAGACGTGCAGACTCTAAGCCCCTGCGATTATCAGTTTAAATGATCCCACAAAAACTCAGTGAATCCGTTGCTACTGTAAGTCTGGTTATATAATTGCTCTGAACTGCGGGCGCTCATTGGCTATGGACTGCACGGGGAGGCATGCCTAGTTCTGTAACGACTCATGGTTGTGTTTCCCAAATAAATGCAAGTAAGTTGTTCTAAAAAAAGTGTCCTAGATTTTGGATGGTTCACATTGCCAATCTGATGTTTGTGGTGGACTGAGGTCCGGACCTTGAAAAGCACAGTGCCAATGGCTGGTACTCACCCAGCATCACTTACCATTTTTTTTTTTTGCAGAGTTTTATATAGCGCGAACTAGACCCGAACCTAATCGGGTATCAGAGCGCTTTACATAGCACCACTTACATTACCATGAGGACACACATTCATTTTAGGCACAGAGAGATTAAGTGATTTGCCCAGAATCACAGGAGGTTTTGGCGTCGTTACCGAGACTCAAACCCAGAGCCCCAGGTCCGAGGTCGAGCGCCCTAGCCGTTAGGCCACAAATGCCTTCCTACACTGAAATGTAGTGAGATTCTCTTTATGCATCTGTACTGCAATTAAAACAAAATGCTGGCACGTTTCATCACTGTGTCTATAGTGTCCTTTTCTCCAGCCAGCAAGTGTTTCATACTTTGTGATTTGTGAAATCTGAAATGGGGATACACTGAGTTGTGTTCTTTCACTATCCTGATAACATGATAAAGTGAATATGATGCAATAGTTGAACATTATTTTATACCACTTTAATTTATGGACTGACTCATACTAGCTGCTTCCTCTAGTAACCCTTACCCTCCCTGAGTGCTGTCCCTCCTCCACAAGATGGATCCAGAACCCCATTTGCTTAAATGGAAGGGGGCATGACTGATTTGCATATGATTGGTGCTTGACCATAATTGCAGCGACGAGCTAAAACATCATGCAGTGCATGTGACTAAGAACGAGTGTCAGTAGTTAACATGAATTCAAGCACAGCAAACATCAGCTTTTTAGAAATTGAAATGCAATATAACTGAGCTGTAGTTGATTCAGATGCGGCTCAACCGGTTCTGTTACAGGGACAACTGCCCCAACCAAGATCACCCCACCCTAATGTATAACGTGGAACAAAAAACCCATGTGCCTCAATGGGATGGAAATAAAGGCTCCCTAAAAGTCAGGACTGGGGGATGGCTATGGGCATTGTAGGTTCCCTACAGGTGGTGTGGTTCTGAAATTCTCAAACCTGTCTGCATTTTAATCTTGCCCTCACGTAGGCCAGTGCTGTGGGCCCAACGAACAAGTGGCTTTTCGTGCATATATTAATTTGGGTTTCTCTGACTCTGAATGAACTGCAGAGAGAGTAACCCTTTTCACCTGAAACTGACCTTTTGCGAAACCTGTTTCACTAGCTGATCGTTGTCTGAGTTTTTCAACCACTGTTCAGGACCTCGTTAACCTTTAGTTTTCCTTGCGCATATCTTATCTTAAACAAATATCTAAATGGTTTCTTTCCTTAAAGACTTTCTTTTCTGAAACTTGGGTTTTTGCTATGTGTCATGACTGCCATCTAGTGTTACTTTTTATGTAGGCTTCAGAAGTTAGTTTGTGAGCAAAGCAGTCTGACCTGTTGTGAATCACATATACACATTAACCAGGGATTTCTTCGTGCGCTGGAGTTAATTTTAGAAGCTGGCCTTTCACCTAGGAATTGACCCTGCCAAGCCAATTTCCCTGCAAGATCGTTATTTACTTTTTCCAATCACTATTCAAGACATTTGTTAACTTTTAAGTTTCTTTACGTCTCTGTTAATCTTGCACATTATCTGAAACTACTTTTCTTTATTGTTCCTTCATTTCATGGGTTACGCTTTCAATTAAGGGTTTGTGCGGGCCTTCCAGATTATTATTTTAGATATGCCTAAATATTAACTTGTGGGTTGGGACACTGTAAAATGAGCTTTACTGTATGATGCTGTGTGATGTCATGTACTTTCTATTGGTTGAATTTTGGTGCAGGGGTGTGCATTTTAAATGTACCTTTTTGTGTATAAATAGGGATGTCTCGCCTTAGTAAAATTGAGCATTATCTTGAGTTGTACATCGTGCTGTATTACTGGGATTTCTGCTACTAGCTGCAGCTAATAAATTTGATCTCTGACGCCACCTAGAAGTATTCCGTGTCTCTGTATACAAGGCAAGGGAACCTAGAGGACTCTGGGCGTGTCCTTGACGCCGCTGGGTACTTGAAAACCCGGTTCTTCAGTTGACGCGACCAACGCGGGCCGACTTCAGTGGCACCGGTCCAAGCCCGAAGATTGCGAGGAGCCACGTGAGGAAATTCTGGAGGAGGGCCCCCACTTCATCGACCCCTGCATGTCGGCGTGGACCAAAGGACTTTTCTGCGAGGCCTCCGCTTTCCAACGGCTGCGAAGGACTGCTGCCCTGACTGTCGCCTTGTCTTGGACCCTCCGATTGATGTTTGTAAAGCGAGACGATAGACGATCTTCTGGTGGCGTGACAGATATTTAGTTAAGTATAAGTGGGTCGCTCCCACCACTTTGTCTGGTACCTTGGTTTTGATTTGATTGTTTTTGATTTGGTTGCTGCAGTATCCAAAGCCGAAGGGCTTGTATATTGACAAGTATATCATTTTTTGATTCCCTTTGAAGTTTGAAACCAGACTAGTGAGCAAGATGCCTGGTCTTGGTAAATTTGGTAATTGGTTTGTTTGTGGTAGTAACAGGGATTCCCGATTGGAGGATTCATGTCCGATACCTCCAGTTGGAACTCCGACTTATGAATTGTACTCAAAACACGGAGTGGGCCCTATTACTTATAATGAAGTATGGGTCCGCTACACTAAAAAAGATGGTGTTTTACAATGGCCCCCACATGGTAGTTTTGAAACAGAGATTTTAGACAATCTAGAAGTTAAGCTATTTAAGAAGAAAGCCCGGCCGGCAATGTTTGACTCTTTCCGCCTTTGGCGTAAGGAAGCCAAACAGGGATAAATTAAGCAAGCAAAGAGAGATCGGAAAGATAAAAATATGTCAGTACTACAAGCTGCTAGACAGTTTAAGGAAGATGGAGAAGAGCGTGCGAGTGAAGTCTTAGATAGACAGCGTTGCATGGCCATAGATAAATGTTATCCGGCCTTGCCGTCTTCTCCTCCGAAAGTGATGGAAGACCCTGAAAAAGATCCTTTGATTTCTCATTTACTGAGATTGCCTCCTCCTTATGTGCAGGGTGCTACTGCGCCTCTATTACCCCCGGTTGTTCCACTCTTTGTTGTTCAACCTCCTGCTGTTGTTCAGCCACCCGGTGCTCCACAGATGGTTTTGCCTCCTCCTGCGCAACCCATTCTAGGGTCGCCAGCCTTGCTATCAGCTTTTCCTCAAACTCCTTTGCCTTCTGCTTCTGCATCTTCGATTTCTACTGTTTTTGTTCCTATACCTTCCTTGCCTCAGAATACTTATTCTCCTGTTCTTATGTCTGCTTCTTCTCCTTCTGTTCGAAAACGAATGACAGAAACTGTTTCTAATTTATTGTCACCATTGTTTGGGTCACTAAATATGACCCCTGTTTCGGAACGTAAGCAGAGTCGTAGTCAGCTTCCTAGTTCTGAAGAACGGACAGTGTTGGATTTGTTGGCTCGTAGGTGGATTTTAAATGCTCCAAGGTATAATTTGCCAGCAGTTATGGATGTTTTCTATCAGTGGGAACCGCCTAAGCAAAGGTATGTTTTTGATGTAATGTGTACTTTTTTGCGTCAGGAATGGGAAGATAATGAGTTGGGTCCGATTCCGCAGGATGTGCTCGATGTTCAGTCAGATTTTGCCAAAGGGATGATAGTGGAATCGGATGTTACAGATGCCGTAGAGACGATACTTGCTTTTAGATCTAGACTTCCACCTCAGACATTGTATGAACCTGATTCCTCTGTTAGAAGGAAAGTGAAACAGTACCCTATGAGAGAAGTTCCTCCGGTATGGAAAGAAGCAGTTCAGGCTAATGTAAATTTGGGTATTCAGGCCGCTCCGGCTCATTTTCAGCGAGTATGGGTACATGTCCCTTGGAAGGGAGCAGAGGTCTTGGCTCTTAAGCAGCCCTTACCTGACCCTCGTAAGAATCCTGCTGGTTATTACAAGGAGTTGTCCCAGACAGTTGAAGCGTGTATTATGAATTTAGCTGACATCGATATGTTGATGGGTAATGTAGTTCCTCAACCCTTGTGGGCGAAGATTCGTCATGAGAATCATGCTGCTGAATTAGGTGATACCTGGGCGAATATTGTTGCTGCAGATGGTAGACAGGAGGGAGGTGCTAAACCTGAACCTCTAGTTTCAGAATTACCAGGTAGAATTATGAATCTGATGAAAACGATGATGCCCACTTTACGAGTGAATTGGGATAAGTTAGCAGCATGTAAGCAGAAGAAAGACGAGAGTGTATCTGATTTCTTCACTAGGTTTGAAGAGACGTTTATTGATCATAGTGGTCAGGATATGAGTACGGAGGGTGGTCAAAGGTTGTTTGTGGATAAATTTGTCTTTAATTTGCTTCCCGAACTTTCTAATAAGCTAAAGGACTCTGAGAGTTCATGGGCTGTCTCTTCGTCGGCCCAGATATTGGCTACTGCACAATATTATGAGAATAGGGATAAAGATGAGAAGGATAAAGCGGAGAAAAAAACTAAAGAGTTAAAGACGAAAGTTCTTTTGCAGCAAGCTTATCCGCCTCGTCAGAATCAGCCTCAGTTTCAGCAACCTCCACAATTTCAGAGATTGTTACAGAAGCCCGAGCCTTATGTACAGCGATTCTTTCCTGGCCCTAATCTGTGTGCTTATTGCAGAGAGGAAGGTCATTACAAGAATAGTTGCCCGGCTTTGTTACAGCGTGCGAATGGTGTATCTGGTCAAAGAGGTCGTGGTAGTTTTCAGCAAGCTCCTAGGGGTAGGGGACGTGGTGTGTTTTCTCAGAATGAGCGTTCCTCTTCCCTACAGAATTCTGCGAATTATTTTGACAGACAGAATGTTCCGAGTGGTCAGTCTGCCCAGTATTATGTTGAGGATTACTATGTCGAAGGTGAGAGTTCTGGTTATAATGATAACTAGGACAGCCAAGGACAAAGTGAGGGAGTAGTGTCAGTTCCAGTAGACCAGAGTGGACCTTATGTTGAAGTGAATACATCAGGTGTGGTAGAACCTTTTCTTTTGGATACTGGTGCGATGAAGAGTTCTATTATGCACTCTAAACTTCCTGGCGCACCTTTGTCTGGCTTGACCAATGTTTCAGTAGGATTTTCAGGCGCCCCAGTTCGTAATCCGGTTTCTAGTCCTTTGTCCCTTTCGATTGGCCCTTGTGAATTGGAAGCTCCACTTATTTTAACGACTGGTTGTGGTGAGAATCTGTTGGGTTTGGACTTGCTGAAAAGATTGTATGCGACATTACATTGTTCTCCTTCAGGAGTACAACTTACCCTCGGTAAGAAAGTGATTTCCCCAATGTATTTGTCTAAGGATTGTTTGCCACTGGAATTGCGTTCGCTTCCTGATACACTTTGGGCTACAGGTCCAAATGATGTTGGTCTTTTGCAGATTCCACCTTATGTTGTCACCCTTAAGTCAAATGCTAGGCTACCTCGTATTCCACAATACAAGATCTTGAGCGATGGCGAGAGAGCTCTTTTAGCGATTGTTTATGATCTGGTTGAGAAGGGTGTAGTTGAGGAAACGAGAGGTAATGTTTGTAACAGTCCTGTTTTGCCTATCCTTAAACGTACTGATGCTTCTCAGCCACCTGTGTACCGGTTTGTGATCGACCTTCGAGAGGTGAACAAGATAGTTGTGCCACAGTTTCCTGTGGTACCTGATATCACTGCTTTGTTGACTTTGATTCCTGCTTCGGCAGCTTGGTTTTCTGTCATCGATTTGAAGAATGCTTTCTTCAGTATTCCTATTGCTGAGGAGAGTAGGGATATTTTTGGCTTCTCATTAGGAGGCCGAAGCTTCCGGTTTAAGAGAGCTCCCCAAGGTTATTGTGAAAGTCCCTCCATCTATAGTCAGGCGTTGAAAACTCAGCTTGACGGCTTTGTGTTACCTGTTGGTGCTACTCTTATTCAGTACGTTGATGATTTGTTGATTACTGCTGATGATGAACAGATTTGTAAAGAGGCTACTCTTTCTTTGTTGCGGTATTTGTCTGACCTTCATCATAAAGTGTCACCTTCAAAGTTACAGTATTGTCGCCAAGAAGTGACCTACTTAGGTCATCTCTTGTCGAAGGAGGGAAGGAGATTGACCCCAGAACGAATTCAAGCAATTGTGCAAATGAATGTACCATCCACACAGAGAGAAGTGCGTGCCTTTTTAGGTTTTACATCGTATTGTAGACAGTGGATCCCCAATTTTTCACTGTTGGCGAAACCTTTGTTAGCATTGACTCTGAAAGATACTCCACATCCTCTTCCTTGGTCTGACGAATGTCAGAAAAGTTTTTTCTGAACTACGTGATGCATTGTGTTCGGCTCCTGTGTTGGGTACTCCAGACTATAGTAAGCCTTTCACGTTGTACGTGCACGAGAGAGAAGGTTGTGCGTTGTCAGTGTTGACACAACCACTTGGGGACAAGGAGCGTCCATGTGGGTATTTCTCCTCTACGTTAGACCCAGTTGCTAAGGCGTTGCCGAGTTGTCTGAGAGCTACAGCTGCAGCGGCTGTTTCTATCCGACAGTCTGCTGGTTTGGTATTGGACAACACGTTGATCGTGATGGTCCCGCATGCAGTGGATACCTTATTAAACAGGACTAAGACACAGCACCTTACTAGTGCACGTCTGTCAGGTTATGAGTTGACATTGTTGGCTAGTCATGTTCACATTAAAAGATGTAATGTGCTGAATCCAGCTACGTTGTTACCTATCTCTACAGAGACGGATCCTCAAGAACAGCATGATTGTTTTCTTCGTACAGAGGAAGAAACGAAAGCTAGAGTTGACCTCAGGGATACTCCCCTTGCAAATGTTGATGGTACCCTATGGGTAGATGGTTCGTGTTTTAAGCTTCCGAATGGTGAAACGACTGCAGCGTATGCTATTACAACTTTACATACAGTTGTTGAGACAGCACGCATACCACAGAATTCTGCACAAGCAGCAGAATTGATTGCACTGACTAGAGCATGCGTGTTTTCAGAAGGAAAGCGAGTGAATGTTTACACCGACAGTCAGTATGCGTTTGGAATCGCCCATAGTTTTGGGCGTTTGTGGAGAGAGCGTGGGTTCCTTACTTCGCACGGAACCAAAATAAAGCATGGGCAGTTGGTGAATGAACTTTTGGAATCTCTCACTCTCCCAAAGCAGATCGCAATCATGAAGTGTAGTGCGCATAAGAAAGTTGTGGACGATGTTGGTCGAGGGAATGCGTTTGCGGATGAAGTTGCGAAGGAAACGGCGAAAGACATGATGAGCCGTATGTATGTTGCAGGCCCAGCTAATTGGGTTATGGCTGGTGGAATGTGTGAAGACACAATAGAAAGTGTGAAAATGATTCAGGCTGAAGCGACTGAGAAAGAAGTGAGTGTTTGGAGAGAAACTACGGGTATGTTGGATTCAACAGGTTGTTGGGTTGAGTTGTCAGAACACCAGCGATGGCTGTTGCCAGATGCGTATGTGCTCCCAGTGGTTACAATGGCTCATGGAATGGCTCACATTAGTTCGAAGGGAATATGCAAGTTGTTGGCTCCAGTTTGGCAGAATGCTGGAATTCCGAAATGTGCAGATAATGTGGTGAAACATTGTATGATTTGTCTGAAGTATAATCCTGGTAAGGGAACTCCAACTCCAGCTGGTCATTTTGCTCCTCCTACGTATCCGTTTGAGGTGATACAGCTAGATTATATACATATGGAGAGATGCAACAATTTGAAGTATGTCCTTGTGGTTGTTTGTGCCTTTTCCAGGTGGATAGAGGCCTACCCCCTAAAGGATAATACTGCCTTGTCTACAGCCAAGGTTTTGCTGAGAGAGTACTTCCCTAGGTATGGTTTGCCGAGAATCGTATGGTCGGACAATGGGAGTGAATTTGTGGGTCAAATCATGAAGAAAGTGTGTGCTGGATTGGGAATAAATCAGAAGTTCCATGCAGCGAATCACCCCCAGTCTGCTGGACTTGTTCAATGTTACAATGGTACCTTGAAGCTGAAATTAGCTAAGGTACAAGCAAGCACTGGCCTTACATGGCCGGATGCCTTGCCGTTGGCTCTTTTGTCAACAAGGACGACTGTGCATTCTCGAGTGGGACTTAGTCCGTATGAAATTGTGTTTGGTCATCCTGCGAATGTTTGGGGTGTGCCTCGTCCTAAAGAATACAGCAGTATTGAGTACCCTATGTTGGTGGATTACTTACATGACTTGACTGCTAAATTACGTGTTCTCCACCAACAGGTCTATGACAGTCTACCGACAGCAACTGCGGATCCAGGACACACAATTCCACCCGGCGACTACATTCTTACGAAGAATTTTCAACGAACAAAGAATTTGGAGCCGAGGTGGACTGGACCGCATTTAGTTTTGTTAGTGACTCGAACTGCTGTTAGAGTAGCTGGCAAGAAAAACTGGGTGCATGCCACCCATACAAAAAAAGTTCCATTGCCCTTACCATATGACAAGTGGGTGAGGGAAGGTATAGCCGATTCTGAATGTGAAAAAACTCCTAGATTTGTTCCATTTAGTGATGCTCATTTGACATGGACACGGTCAGAACGCGAGGATGATGATGTTCTGCAAGCTGCTGTGCCTCCTCATCTAAAGATTGACACCACCAATCCAGAACTTTTGTTTAAGGACCAAAGTGTGCCGACTAAATCACGTTACAACCTCCGATCTCGGAATAAATAAAGGGACTTTGAACATTATTTTTTTTTTCTCCCACACTGAGATCAAAAAGAGACAATTTCTTCAAGTATTTTGCATTTGACTTTTGTTTTTCTTTTTCTCTTGCTTTTTCTGAAATTGTATTATGGTTTTCTGTTAAATTTTTGATTGGTTACCATTTGCCAGTTGCAGGGTCACGTAGGAGTACCAACGGTTCAGTTTGTGACCTGAGTAGTGGCAGTAGGTCTGCAGGACTTGCAGTGTCCCTATGACCTGCTAATAATCACAGCTGAAGTACTCTGTCAAGATTGCGTGAGCGAAATTAGAAAATGGAGATTGTATTGAGGAATGACGATAAAAAGCAAGAGATGAAAAACCGATATTACAGAATGTTGTTCTCTAAGTGTGGTATAGCTTTATCTATTTTAATACTTTTATGTATTCTATTAGCTACTATATTCTGGTTTGTTTCTCCTACACAATTGACGTCTGCACCAACTTCTCAACCTACTCTTTCTTTTTCTACTGTTTCTCCACATGAGTTTCATACGTTACCTGAACATGAACAGACACGAAGATCAGAATTTGTGAACAATTCGTTTATACAGATGTTGCATCAGCATCAGCTAGTCATAAATACCACGAATTGTTGGGTGTGTGGTCTTATGCCACATACTACAGATAAGGGAATGCCATATTTGGTTTTGCCTTTTTCGCCTAATGGGTCAGTTTGGGCACTCCAATCAATGTTTATCTATGCGAACGAAGCCTCTCCTGTACGTTCCGTCAAAGACAATGCAAGTAATAATGCCTTGATACGGGGAATAGTTGATATGATTAGAGATATCGATGCGTATAACGCTATCCCTAGAGATGAGGTACGAGCATATGTCGGTTGGAATAAGACGACATATAGTGCTAGCTTGACGGAGAAAGAAAGGCAGCAAAGGTCTCCTCCTATTTGGTTTGTACCCCACCGAGGTCATCTTTGTTTGCAAGGTAATGGTCAGAATCCGAGAGCTCAGCTTGGTAAGAGTGTGTGTGTTCACACATACGTTTATACGTCACAGAAATCTCCTCCGTTCGTGCCATCTAAAGGCACGTATTTTGTTTGTCACGATAGAGCATACACATGGTTGCCATCTGATTTTTCTGGCACATGTTATGTGGCATTTTTGCTTCCCCCTACATACACTGCTGTTTTCGACTACCATAAGACAAGATATGGTAGCGGTGTAATCAATGCGAAAGATACTGTCGCACAAGAAGCTGTAGACTTCTTTAAGGGTTTCCTACCCTTTTGGGGTCCTATGGCTAATAGTAGGAATATTCGTCAGCTTACGAGTGTGGTTGAGGCCACTATAAATGAGACTGCAGGTGCCCTTAGCAATATTACAGCTGAGCTTCAAGCGGATCGCCTTATGACATTACAGAACCGTTTTGTTTTCGATATTATACTTGCAGATAGAGGTGGGGTATGCAAATTGATTAGATCTAGTTGCTGCGTTTTCATACCAGATAATGCCCCGACAGTGTACCAAGCCATCTCTAGACCACATAAGATCTCTGAGTCTATTCATGTGGACGAAGGAGACTGGTCGTTGATGGGATGGTTATGGGAGTCGTTGTCCAAATGGGGATGGAAGATTCTGACATTTCTTGGTATGGCGTTAGCTATCCTTTTCTCGTGTTGTTTATGCATCCAGTGTGGTCCCGCCATTTGTAGTCTTTGTGCTATGATCTGTGTGAGAAGACCAGTCCCGAGAGAAGTGAAGGATAATAAGATGATGTTACAGCAACACCTTGATGACCTGATGAGAATAGATATAGACCTGGATTCAGATTGACATGAGTTTAGGTTATTGCCTACGTAATGGCAAAAGGAGGTCTGTGGTTCTGAAATTCTCAAACCTGTCTGCATTTTAATCTTGCCCTCACGTAGGCCAGTGCTGTGGGCCCAACGAACAAGTGGCTTTTCGTGCATATATTAATTTGGGTTTCTCTGACTCTGAATGAACTGCAGAGAGAGTAACCCTTTTCACCTGAAACTGACCTTTTGCAAAACCTGTTTCACTAGCTGATCGTTGTCTGAGTTTTTCAATCACTGTTCAGGACCTCATTAACCTTTAGTTTTCCTTGCGCATATCTTATGTTATGTTATGTTATGTTATGTTATATGGATTTGTATAGCGCGCGGCTGCCCCAGCCAAGGGGCGTCCCGGCGCTGCGAACTGACCAGAGTGCAAAATGAAGGTGCACAAAAGAACGGATTATTGGAAAAGATGAGTTTTAATGGCTTTCCTAAAGGCTAAAAGGTCATGCATCCCCCGTATGGTAACAGGCAGGCTGTTCCATAGTTTGGCAACAAGGAGGCTGAAAGAACGTCCCCCAACTCTAGCAAGTCTGGTGCGTGGGATGTTCACTAGATGTTGTCCCTCTGAGCGGAGAGGTCTGCTGGGTGTATACTCAGACAGGAGGGGGCTCAGCAGTGGGGGGGAGGCGGTTTTAAGGATCTTGAAGGCCAAACACAAAGCCTTAAACTGGATCCTTCTTCCCACCGGGAGCCAATGTAGTTTCCTTAAAGTTCCAGAAACAGAAGAGTGGCGGGGTAGGCCGACCAGAGCTCTGGCAGCCGCATTCTGGACTCTCTGCAGTCTAATGATTTCGGCCAGGTTTGCTCCCAAAAGGAGAGAGCTGGCATAGTCCAGTCTTGAAAGGATCGTCGCCTGGACGATGAGCTGGCGGGTGCTGCAGTCAAAAAACTTCAGAATAGGCCTGATGTTGCGTAAAATGCCGAAGCACGTGGCGGCCACTTTCTTGGTGTGGACGGTGTATTTTAGAGCCGAGTCCATCCAGACGCCTAGATTCTTAACACAGTCTTTAGGCTTAGGGGGAGAGCCCAAAATATCAGGCCACCAGTTGTCTCCCCAGGAAGCGGTGTTTTTTCCCAAGAGGAGAATCTCGGTTTTACCGGCATTTAGTTGGAGAAAGTTCGCCGTCATCCAGTTGGTGATGTCGATGAGTGTCTGTTTGAAATGACGGGCTTCCAGACCACTGTTGTTATTCAAAGCCACCACCAACTGGGTATCATCTGCATATGATACTAAAGCCATTCCATTCCTTCTGGCCACCTCCGCCAACGGGCGGACATAGACATTGAACAGGGTAGGGCTTAGGGACGAGCCCTGCGGCACTCCCTGTCCAATGCTGTGCTCCTTCGAGATGTAAGGGGGGGTGGAGACTCTAAAGGACCTGTTAGCCAGGAAGTCTCTAAACCACCCCAGGGCTGCCCCTGTGACTCCAATTTCTTCCAGTCTCATCAAGAGGACCTCATGTGACACCGTATCAAAGGCAGCACTGAGGTCCAATAGGACCAGTGCTGCAGTGCCGCCAGCGTCAAGAATGGAACGGAGGTCCTCAGAAACACTAAGCAAGGCTGTCTCGGTGCTATGACCAGCTCTAAACCCGTGTTGGGAGTCGTCCAGGATGTTATTGGTCCGGAGGAAGTTGGACAAGATGTTATTAACGTGTGCCTCGGCCACTTTAGCGGGCCAAGGGAGCAGGGAGATCGGCCTAAAGTTTTCCGGGAGTGAGGGGTCCAAGGTAGGTTTCTTCAAAATGGGGGATACCCACGCCTGCTTCCATTTGATAGGGACCCTGGCAGTGGAGAGTGACCGATTGATGAAATCACGAATGTGGTCTGTGATGAGTACATGAGCGTCACAGAAGAGGTCAGGCTTTAAGGGGTCTGCCGGAGACCCGGATTTAATCTTTCTACAGATCTTAGAGAAAGTATCACGGTCAAGTGTGGGAAAAGAGATGAGGGAATGCCTGGAAGGATCAAAGGTGACCGGTGCCTGTGGGTCTCTGGGGAAGGTGTCGTATATCTTCTTGATTTTGTCTGTGAAGAAATTAGCCATGTTGTTACAGAGGTCAGGCGAGGTAGCAATGGTATTGACCGTATGTTTAGCCGTGAGGTCTTTCAAAATTTTAAAGACCGATTTTGAGGTGTTAGAGCTGTTGTTAATTTCACTGGCATAATATGCCGCTCTCACTCTGCAGACTTTACGGTGGTAAGATTTTTGATGCAGGACATAGTCTTGTTTAAGGCTGGCAGCATAACTTTTCCTCCAGCGTCTCTCTGCCTTCTTACATTCCTTTTTCAAGGCGGCAAGTTATCTTAAACAAATATCTAAATGGTTTCTTTCCTTAAAGACTTTCTTTTCTGAAACTTGGGTTTTTGCTATGTGTCGTGACTGCCATCTAGTGTTACTTTTTATGTAGGCTTCAGAAGTTAGTTTGTGAGCAAAGCAGTCTGACCTGTTGTGAATCACATATACACATTAACCAGGGATTTCTTCGTGCGCTGGAGTTAATTTTAGAAGCTGGCCTTTCACCTAGGAATTGACCCTGCCAAGCCAATTTCCCTGCAAGATCGTTATTTACTTTTTCCAATCCCTATTCAAGACATTTGTTAACTTTTAAGTTTCTTTACGTCTCTGTTAATCTTGCACATTATCTGAAACTACTTTTCTTTATTGTTCCTTCATTTCATGGGTTACGCTTTCAATTAAGGGTTTGTGCGGGCCTTCCAGATTATTATTTTAGATATGCCTAAATATTAACTTGCGGGTTGGGACACTGTAAAATGAGCTTTACTGTATGATGCTGTGTGATGTCATGTACTTTCTATTGGTTGAATTTTGGTGC
This sequence comes from Lissotriton helveticus, assembly GCF_964261635.1. NCBI lineage: Eukaryota > Metazoa > Chordata > Amphibia > Caudata > Salamandridae > Lissotriton > Lissotriton helveticus. The sequence goes on along the minus strand of NC_136073.1, from coordinate 597,283,140 downwards.
AGGGGTGTGCATTTTAAATGTACCTTTTTGTGTATAAATAGGGATGTCTCGCCTTAGTAAAATTGAGCAGTTTCTTGAGTTGTACATCGTGCTGTATTACTGGGATTTCTGCTACTAGCTGCAGCTAATAAATTTGATCTCTGACGCCACCTAGAAGTATTCCGTGTCTCTGTATACCAAGGCAAGGGAACCTAGATGACTCTGGGCGTGTCCCTGACGCCGCTGGGTACTTGAAAACCTGGTTCTTCAGTGGAGCCCTAGAGTGTCTCCTGGACATCCTTAGGCCCCTCAATGTTCAGACCTGTGGAGGCACAATGAGCTGAACTTAAGTCTACTCACAACTCTTCATGACTTTGCCTGTCTAAATAGTTTACAAAAACCTTTAAAACAGATGTTTTAAAACATCATTTTCCATCACAAAAAACATTTATATAAACGTTTAAAAAAATACAATATGTAAAGATATGCAAATTAAATCAAAAGCCACTTTAGATTCCATGCATCATAGATCCTACATTAGTTATTCCATCATAGTAGATATAATCTTAAGAGCAGCCTTAATAAATCTGGTGGCCTTAACCGTAATAAATGGAGAATTCATCATCAATGAATTTTCCAAATTCCAGTCTGATATGAATAATGGGGGATATTACCAAGGGCCTTATCGCCGCTTTAGCGGGAATTTTTCCCGCTAAAGCTGCGATAATTTTATCGCCCTATTACCTAGCTGTCGCTAACACCAGTTAGCGACAGCTAATAGGCGATAGCGGGCATTTAGAGGCCCACTTTGCATGTCAGCGATAATTATCGCTAATGACATGCAAAGTGGGCGTGCCAAGATGTTAGCGACTGGAAACAGTCGCTAGCATCGCTATCCCCTGTTACCAACTTTTGGAAATAATCGCGCTAAGCGCGATTATCTCCAAAAGCTAACGCCTGCCCAGAGCAGTTCTTAGCCATGTTATCCAATGGTAGGTGGATAACATGGCTAAGAGCATTTGCTCTGTAATGCATGAATATCGCTGACTTGTCAGCGATATTCATGCATTTCGGCCGATTTTTATCGCTTAGGAGATAAACCGTGATAATATCAAGGCTCCTAAGCGATAAAAATAGGCGAAGCTCGGCGATATTATTTTGGCCGCTAACCAAGCTTAGCGATAATTATCGTTATAGCTTGGTAATATGCCCCAATGTTCTTTAAAAAGTCTTTGCAGGCAGTTCATACCGTCTGAAAATAAAGAATGAATTCACAACTGGTCCAAAATTCCATTACAAAACTGTGTGAAATGCCTTCTCTCTGTCCTCTACCCTTAAAGGAACCCAACATTTTTATCAAGTAGACCCAAGATATTTCTCTCTCTCTCAAATGACTTTCTCAAAACCCCAGGCAAGTTGCATAAGTCTTGTGATTTCACAGAAGGTTTACATAGTTCAACCAGCTGCCGCTCCTTTAGAGACAAAAGAACTGTACTGCCTGACAATTTTCTCTTTATGGAACAACAGTAATCTCTTCAGGGCACACAGCGATTTCTTCATAGCCCAGGCTTTCAATTGTCACTCGAACATAGTGCAACCAGGAAATAGCACTAGGGCTATCTATCCCAATGATATCTGTCAAGATTAATTTAGTTAATCCAGCATAACACTTTGATTAAGTCCATGACGTTAAGCAAGTCCATTTTATCTTACCTTTTAGTCCTACACGGTAAACCCATAGCAGTCTGAAAAAACATTGAAACCAACTGTTGAAGAAATCTATTTTCTTCAATTTTCAAATGCTTGTTCCCAAAAAACCCATACAGCAGCACTATATACAGCTTACACAACACTCTTGGCCACACAGACTTTCAGTAATGATTAAGTACACCGTCCCCCTTTCATCCTTATAATACTCAAGCTACCGCTTTTAATTTGTGCTATGTTGATAGCCTTAGCCTCCCCAATAAAGCTTTGAATCAAAACAGACTCTCAAGTAGGAAAAATAATGCCCTACCTCAAGGTACATGCATATACTTTAATAGATTTCAATTTAATGTGTTCTGGATCCAGAGACTTAGGGCCCGATTCAGATCTCGCTCGGAAAGCCTTCCCAACGACTCTGATCGGGAATGCCTTCTGAATGCCTCGTACGCACGCAGTCTGACCGACGTAGTACGATGCAATGCATGTTAAATACAAACAACTCGCACAGAGCACAATACGGACAACCGACACGTACGGAAATCAATCCATCCGAGCAAATCGTCCGGAAAAGAGCTCGATGCAACCGAATCGTACGCGCACGCTGCAACATAACTTAGCATGAATGGGACAGACTCAGACCACCCCACCAATACAAGAACAAGCATCCGGTGCGGTCAACGGGATGAATCGGTTATGCTCAACAAAATACAATAGAAACAGACAGAAAAAGTCCAAACAAGCATTGTCAATATAATTTTTTTCAAAATAAGCCACACCCACAACTCCACCTATAAAAAGGGCCAAAATCCTTACCATGATCCTTTGCAACTTCAACAGAACTGCCAGCACCTACCACTATTACACTGCACTGATATATACACTCACTACTCAACCACCACACAACCTTTACACTACTAGTACCTGTTAACTACTACACTCACAAACACACACACATTTACTCATACACACACATCCTCACCTTCACGCTCACCCACACATCCATCTCCACTACCACCCATCACCATGAACCAAAGAAAAATCCAAAGTTCACAGAGAAGGAGTTGGGAGTCATGGTAGATGAAATATTCAGAGTAGAGCCACAGTTATTTGGGAACTTAGTCCAACAGACCCCCCCTGTCCCAGAGAAACAAGATGTGGGAGAGGATTATCAACAAAGTGAATGCTCAAGCACCTTGCCTGCACACAATGGATAATATCAGGAACAGGTACTATGATGTGCAAAGGAGGGTCAAGAAGCTGATTGGCAAAGTCCATGTCCTGAGCCAGCGGACTGGCAGTGGCCCTCCTGCAACACCTGTGCACTTCACTTCCTGGGGGGAGAAGGTGCAGGCCATCCTTCCACCGGAGGGTCTCTATGGAATATCAGGAGTACCAGAGCCTGATGAGTACATACTCAAATAGCCAATATTGTCAGCAAATACACATCCACAGACATCACTGTCAAGGATACTTTGATACAAATCACTGTTAGCAAAGCCATAACAATATGAATCAAATGAGCATGTGATGTGTATACGAGTTTGACAAACAAAGTACTTGCATTCTGAGAGTAATATGTAACTATTTCATGACATGTACAAACTCACAAAAAACATAGCAAGGATTTGTGCTCAAAACAGCAGCCACCACTGTCAGCCATCTTGCCAGCACTGTTTCACTCACTCACAGGGAAGCTGAGTCATAGGAAGTAAGGTTGGGATTGCTGGGAAAGTGGGTTTGGCTAAAAGCATGATGGGAGTCGTAGTCACAGCTAACACTCTTCCTCCCACATGGCCCAACAAGCCCACCTTGAACTATGCTTATCTCACAGGGAGTGTAAAAGTACTGGCAAGATAGCTGACACTGGGCTCTGGTGTGGGGAGCACAAGGCCCTGATGGGAGTTGTGTGATAAACAAACACCAGGCACCACTGTCAGACATCTTGAAAGTAAAGTTTTACTTACAGTCATGGAAGCATGGTTCATGGTGGCCCATTTGATCTGGGTGGGAGGAGTAGTGGTAGCCCTGACTATATCACCCTGTCCCACATACCCCTCCCACCAACACCAAACAGCACACCTGGGACTATGCTGTCCCTGAGAGTGAATGAAAATGTACTGGCAAGATGGCTGACACTGTTGTTTGGTGTTGGGAGCACAAGTCCATGATGGTAGTTGTGGTCATAAATAGATTTTTACTAACAACATACCTGCAATATAACTGGAAATTTCACCATTTACAAAGATGTATAAACTTAGCACTAACTCACAGCAAGGGAATGGGATCCAAACACCAGTCACATGTATCAGCCATCTTGTTTGCACACATTCACTTCCAGGAAAGCTGAGTCACAGGAAGGGTGTATGGGATGGCTGGGAAGGTGGGTGTGGCTAACAGCATGATGGGAGTCGTAGTCACCACTAACACTCCTCCTCCCACATGGCCCAACAAGCCCACCTTCAACTATGCTTATCTCACAGGGGTTGGAAAAGTACTGGCAAGATGGCTAACCCTGGGCTCTGGTGTGGGGAGCACAAGGCCCTGATGGGAGATGTGTGCTAAAAAAACACCAGGCACCACTGTCAGACATCTTGACAGTACATTTTCATTCACTGTGAGGAAAGCATAGTACCAGGTGGTCTATTTGGGCTATGTGGGAGGAGGATTATTAGCAGCGACTGCAAATACCATCATGCCCTGGCCTACACACACCGTCTCAGCCAGAACAAATAGCACTCTTGTGACTCGGCAGTCCATGAGTGTGAAAGGAAATGTACTGGCAAGATGGCTGACACTGGGCTCTGGTTGGGGAGCACAAGTCCCTTTTGGGAGTTGTGCTTAAACAAACACCAGGCACCACTGTCAGACATCTTGAATGTAAAGTTGTACTTACTGTCATAGAAGCATGGCTCATGGCGGTCAACTTGCTCTGGGTGGGAAAAGGAGTATCTTCAATAACTTCAACTACCAGTATGCCCTGCCCTACACACACCTTCTCAGCAAGAACAAATAGCACTCTTGTGACTAGGCAGTCCCTGAGAGTGAATGGAAATGTACTGGCGAGATGGCTGACACAGCGGCCTCATGTATGATTTGGCCACAATTCACATCCAGGCCTTGGTCTTCTCACACCAGTCCCCACTCTTAGCCATCTCCACGGTACAAATCCACTCACTGTCAGGAAATGCATAGTCCCAGGTGTGCTGCCTGGGCTGGCTGGGAAGGTATGTGGCGGAGAGGATATGGTGTGAGTTGCAGTCACAGCACACATCACTACCCACACTCAAAGCAACCTGTTCATCAGTGACAATGGCTATCTGACAGTGAATGGAAGGGTCACAGCAAGATGGCTGACACTGTTGCATGGTGTCATGTGCACAGGGCATTGTTGAGAGTTGCATTTAACTTCTACATCATCTAGCAGTGTCAGCATCATTGCCACTACACTCCCCTCACTGTTATTGACCCTTTGTCTACGAGGAGTGCGCTGGGCTGCGTGGGAGGAGGGGCACAAGTTCCAGCAGCATAACACAAGCACACACACCTCTGTACCTCACAGCTCTGAGCCAGAAAATGCAACAAAGCAGCCTTGGTTAACTCATCTGTCCATGGAGGACAAGGACAATATACATGATGTGATCAGGCACAAAGCAAAGCAGTAACAATATTTGCTACTGACAGCTATTCACATGTGTGCAATGAGATGACAACTAGGAACTCATTAATCAAAATGCTATAAACAAAATGCTCACATACATTCCAGAATGTGAGTGTGAGGGTAGCCACACCAATGTGACTGCAAACGACATGCACAAAGGCCAGCACACATGCACATATCTTCAAACACATCGTAAGAGCAAGAGCACGTATGTCATTCTAAAAGCACAGATGTGGGAAATACCAACACACCTGTGTCATGCACAGGGTGTCACTTGACAGTCAATGTCTATTTACAATCAAATAAACAACACGTGCCCATGTATGCACAGAGCTGGACATGCTCAGCAAAACACATCTTGTTAAAATTACAATGTTTTCTGAAAACATAGTCCTGTGTTTGTGATGATAGAGGACAATCTAATGTACATACACTCATCATAATGTACAATAGCAAATGTAATGTGTATGATACGATGACCTGTGCAAAAACACAATAAACATTGTGTGTCTCATCTACTCACAGGGCCTGCCAGGGACACTGCAGGAACAGAACAGAAATACCAGTCCCAGACTCTGGTTGACCCTGAGCTCTCCGGTGTGGAAGTCTCTCAGCCCTCATCGGATGATGATGAACTACCTGGCCCCTCCGGTGTGGGTCAGAATGCAGCACCAGCAGCTGTAACATCAGCACCCCCTGTGACCACTCCCATAACATCTGTCAACCCCCAGATGACCACTATCCACACAGACACACCAAGGCAACAAAACACAGAGATCACAGCAACACAAGGCACTCTGGATTTGGCGGACAACAACACCACTGTCAACTATGAGGGAGGCTCAGTGTTGTCTGTGCCTGCAACAACAGGGCCTGCTTGTGTGGGCAGGGGTGGTGAGAGGGGGCGTGGGAAGAGGTCCCATCATGCAGCTGGTGCTGCTGGTCAAGCTGACCCACAGATGGCACGCATTCTATATGCATATCGAGAATGCACCGGTGACTTTGACCAGGTAGTTGGGATCCTCAGGGACATGCAACAACAGCAGGCTGCCCATTATGCCAAAATTGACCAACACATGGCAAGAATGGAGTCAAAGATGTCTAACATTGATGACCTTACTGCGGTACACAGGGACATACTCACCTGCCTCCACCAGATTGCTAACAACATGACCCCACCTCCCTGTGTGCCCACTACATCTGTTACTTCGTTATCTGCAAATGCCACAGGGAGGGATGAAGACTCTGGCAGTGAGTCCCCTGCAACGTGGCAGCCTGCACCTGAGGGTCCCCTCGAAAAAACATAAGAGGGGTCGTTTCAAAGAGGGACAGATGGCTATGAATCCCCCCCAGGAAGTGACCATCTGCTCCTGATTTCCTTCATTGTGTGTGAAGCGTTCACTTTGTTGACTGTCACTGAACACTCCCACATGGAATAGAGGGTCTAAGTTGGATCAATGACTCAAATAACTGTGGACTTGGCTCTGAACATTTCATCTACTGCCACTACCAACTCCTCTGTGAACTTTGGACTGCAAACATTTGTACAGCACTATCCCTTTGTTGTACAAGTTCACACATACACTGTAATAAATTAATATTCACACTACTTGTTTCTGTCGTGAATGAAACACTGTTTTTTCAGATGGAAATGATGATAAAAAAACAAGGAATGGAATGACAATGACATTGGCTGAAAAACAAGTACAAGGAATGTATCCAATGTCTTGTGGGTAAATGTAACCTGACACATATGAGAGATACACACAACAAGGTCATCACAACACACATAGTACATGGCATAGATCTTCATTGCCTCCACTATTGTAAAATGAAACAACATTTGAATGCACAAACACTAATCATTGTCAGATAAACTGAACATCAGGGCATCTATACAGTATTTAAATGAATGATTGATGTGGTGGAAACAGACAAGGCACACCTCAATGTGGAGCACAGTTTTATTCCACAGGCACAACCTGTTGCCTCCACACCAAATGCAATCAAATCACACTCTGACAATAAGCAAAAAATATCCAAGATTAAGAATAATTACTGAAGTGAATGTGTGGCACAGATTCTTGATCACAAGAAAACTTGATATATGTAACTGCATTATGGGTCTGGGAGGTCACATGTCTCCATACAACAGCCAAATGACCCTGTGAAGGAGAGACATAGAACAGTCTTGAAATCAATCATTATTTTCATACAACTCCAAGAGACATTTCATAATTAACATTTTTTTTGGTTTAAATCATTTTATTAGATTTTAAAAGGTCAAGCAATACAATAGCTGCCACCTACATCCACCGGCCGGTGGGGATCGTTCAATTTAACTTAAGATAAGAGTATAGAAAGAAGCAAGTGGGAAAGAAGAGGAGGGGTACGGAGATCTATTCCCTGTATGTGTGTGAGGCGGGACAGGTATGCTTCCTGTATGTAAACTAGGCGGGAGGAGTTGGGTGTTGTCTTATTCCTGTGAGCGGAGGGCACTAGTGAGGCGGAGCACTCTGAGATACTTTGGGCAAGTTAGTTCCTTGAATTCGTTGGACAAAAATTCTATGGTGGTCCCCCATGTTTTGTTAAATTTAGGGAGGGAGTGTGTAAGGCCTGCTGTAATCTTTTCCATACCCAGTAGTTCCCATAGCTTATATAGCCAGTCCAAGTGGGAAGGTATCTCCACCGTGCCCCATCTAGCCAGTAGAACCTGCATAGTCGCACCCAGCGCTTGAGCGATTGCTCTGCCGCAACCGGATTTTAGGGGCATCAAGGCATTGGGCCGCCCTAAAAGTATGAATGAGGGGAGTTTTGGTAAATCTGTGTGGTAAATTGTGTCTATGTCTCGAAGAGTTACCTCCCAAAATTCCTGTAGTTTCGGTCATGACCAAAGAATATAGGTGAACGTGCCCAGCTGACCACAGATGTGCTAACATTGTCCATTCCCCCCCCCCAGTTTCCATTTAAGTAGCCTTGCCGGCATGTAGTACCAATAATGTGCGTTCTTTAAAAACATTTCTTTACCCGCTGTAGTGCATGTGGATGCTCTGGCCTTTGCACAATATCACTCCATTCCTTGGGTGAGAACTCATATTCCAATTCCGATTCCCACCGATGCTGCGCGGGGATTTACCATACTGTCTGGGAGCGTTTAAAAAGGTGTAAATGGCCGCCAACAGCCGTTTGTCTGACATTCTAGTGATGTATCATATCTCAAATTTTGTTAGTGTGCGGCTGGCATGGGGGCACACCTGTGGCTAGGTAACCCAATAACGAAGGGCCAGATACTGCCAGTACGCCTTCCGGGGGACCCCATAACCTTCAGTGAGGCTAGTGCATGCCACAACCCCATGTTCATGAAACAGGTCACCAATACATTTACACTGGCCTCTTGCCAATGGAGAAAGCTATTCCCCGTGTGTGCTGGTGGAAATTCGGGATTGCCTATAAAAGGGGTCAGAGGAGACATCGGGGTTGATAAGCCGCATGGCACCTGTACTTTGTCCCACACCGCCATGGAGGCCCTCAGAACCGGCGACACATATACTCTGCACAGGCAATGCCTTCGGGAGAGTCACAAGACATTCCAGATGTGCATGCCTGCTATCGAGCAGTCTATGAAACTCCAATGTTTCTCTGATTCCAGTTTATACCATTCGAGCATGTTTCTGAGTTGTGCTGCCTGAAAGTACTGTTCCAGACATGGGAACCCCAACCCCCGTCCTCCTGTTTAAGATACGTCAAGTGTCGGGCCAATCTTGGTTTCTTACCCCCCAGACAAAGGTACAAATGAGGTGTTGCATCTGTGCTAGCATGTTGGGAGGGGGACTAAGCGGTAGCGTCTGCATCACATACAGTATCCGTGGGAGAGTAGTCATTTTGACGGCAGCTAATCCGCCTAGCCAGGACAGGTGTGCCTCTTCCAGCTTGTGAGCTCATGCCTATTCTCGACCTGTAGGTTGGAACAGTTAACTTGTGCTGTTTTGGCCTAGGTGGGGAACACCTGCAAGCCCAAGTACTCGACACCCTGCGTAGCCCACCTGAATGGGAACCGTGACGATAGAGCCTGCTGTTCTGTGTGAGGGAGGGTCAGCCTCAAAGCCTGAGTTTTATGGAGATTAACTTTAAATCCTGATGCTAGGCTGAATGACTCGAGTTCCTCTATCAGGGGGGCCAACAAGAGTTCTGGCTGGGTTAAAAAAAGGGCCACATCGTCTGCATATAATGAGATCTTGTGCACCTTGTCCCCCAGTTTAATCACTGGTATCCCAAGATGCTAGTGGATCCTCTCCGCAAATTGTTCCATGTATAACGCGAAGAGCAGGGGCGACAGAGGCACCCTTGCTGCATGCCTCTCCAAATTTGGAATGGTCAGTATGTGACACCGTTCACCCTGATTCGCACCTGTGGATCTGGATAAATGCAGTCTACCCACTTCAAAAAGCGTTCTCCCGCCCCAAATTTGTGTATTGTCTGTTTCAAGTATGGCCATTGTTCCCGGTCGAAGGCCTTTTTGGCATCGATCGTGAGAAGTACCTTGGGTGTCTGAGTACATTGGGTCTTGTCCAGTAGATGGCACATCCGAAGGAGTGGTTGAGTGCGTTACACTAGGAGTAAACGCATCCTTGGAATTGGGCACACACATTCGGTTCGTCATATGAAGACAGACTCCGCTGTGGGTTATGACACTCAATTATTTATTCAAAGATTTTATCATATCCATTAATAACTAAAGTTTATGAGTTCTTGTATTCCAATTAATTAGTCAAATCATGAGGAAATCATTGCTGGTGACTTCAAAAATACTCCAAAAATGCTCCAATGCATTTCGGGCAATGGGTGCCCTTTGTCAAGGAGCTCTGTGAACGCAATAAGAATGCTTTCACACCTAAGCACCGAACGCCCCTGTCCACCATGAACCTATACATTGGGCTATAAGGTACACAGCTCCCACACTCACGCGTGTCTTTGACTTCACTTGAAATGTAATCTAGTTCAATGCAATGTCCTTTTTTATGTTATGTTCTGAATGGTAAAAGCATTCTTATTGCGTTCACAGAGCTCCTTGACAAAGGGCACCCATTGCCCGAAATGCATTGGAGCATTTTTGGAGTATTTTTGAAGTCACCAGCAATGATTTCCTCATGATTTTACTAATTAATTGGAATACAAGAACTCATGAACTTTAGTTATTAATGGATATGATAAAATCTTTGAATAAATAATTGAGTGTCATAACCCACAGCGGAGTCTGTCTTCATATGACGAACCGAATGTGTGTGCCCAATTCCAAGGATGCGTTTACTCCTAGTGTAACGCACTCAACCAGTTATTAAACACGACGTACCCGGACGGTTACGCCTCTTGGAGGAGCACCCAAAACTTCAACGAAACGCTTAAACCACGTCAAAACCCAACCTAACGATTAGCTGTGCGCCGCGCCTCTACCATTATCTTCATAACATCCGAAGGAGTCCCATCACTGCAGTTGTGCTCCGGGATAAACCCCAATTGGTCGGCGTCAATTAACCCCTGCATGTGGGGCACGAACCTGGCCGCTAGGAAGCTTGTGAAAATCTTAAGGTCGACGTTTAGCTATGAATGGGGATGATACGAGGCACAATCTATGGGGTCTTTACCCGGTTTCGGGATCACAACGACTTCAGTCATGGTCATAGTCAGAGTCACTCTGCCTGTGTCACTAAATGAATTAAATAATCGGACCAATACAGGGGCCAGATGCTGGGCAAAGGATTTATAAAAATTAGTCAGGAACCCGTCCTCCCATGGTGCCTTCCCTGAAGTGAGGCCTGCTATGGCCTTCAGAACTTCATCTATGCGAATGTCCGCATCCAGGTTGGTCGCCTCTGAGTATGGGAGGGACGCCACCGGGACATCCATCACGTATTGTCTGGCTGCCTCTGGATCCAAGTCATCTGCACAGTAGAGCTTGGTATAAAAGGACTCAAATCTTCTAGCTATGTCTTCATCAGAACTTAAAACCTCCCCCTGGGTGCCTCTAATTTGCCCGATCCTACAAGCGGTCATCTATGCTCGTAGAAGGGTTGCCAGGAGTCTCCCGGCTTTATTACCACCAGCATAGTACCGCTTTTTGGTCCATAGGAGCAAATACTCTGTCCGGTCGTAATCAAGGGCTTTCAGCTGCTTTCTAGCGGCATTAAGCTGTCTCCTGAACTGGACGGTTCCGGTCCTACGATGAACCCCCTCCAGCTCCTTAACTTGGGATTCCAGGTGTTTCCTTTTCTCTTGTCTGTCTCTGTTGACTCCTGCTGCTATTGCTATGTACTGCTCTCAGATGACAGCTTTTAGCGCGTCCCATAGAATGGCGATTGAGGATACCCCTTCCTTGTCAATATCGAGATACTTCTTGATCGTTTCCCGTATGTCTTTGATGTTGGCCTCATATCCGAGCAGTTTATGATTAAGTCTCCGCTGTTTTCGGCCTGGTGGGCCCCCCAGATGCACAGCTCCAGCCTCATTGGGGAATGGTCAGACAGGTCTGCAATTCCTATCGATGCTGCAGTGGTGGCCCTTTCACCCTGGGGGATGTCAAAAACCAGACGATTCGGGCATAGGTTTGGTGTGCCGCTGAAAAGCATGTGTATACCCTAGCTGTTGGGTTCAACTTCCTCCACACATCCGTCAATCCTAGTCGTTCAATCTCTGCTGCATGGAACCGGAGAGCGCCCCAGTGTGGCCCTGTCTTAGTATGGATCAGTCCCACTGGGCGTCTTGTGCTATGTTGAAATCCCCCCCTAGGACCAGATCTCCATTTGAAGAATACAGGATAGCATTCAAGGTGTCACTTAGCAACAGCTCCTGTCGCTCATTTGGGCTATATATAGATGCAATGGTGTATGTGTGGGAACCTATGGCTACTCTCACAGCTTGCGCCCTGCCCGGCACCTCCACCTGTGTGCCCACTACCTTGCCCTGAAAATGTGTAGCAAGTAGGACCGCCACCTCTGCCTTCTTATCCCCAGAGGAAGAGAAGTATTGCCTGTCAAACCACCTGGAACGGAGACGCTCCCAGTCTGCCCGCAGTAGGTGGGTCTCCTGAAGCAGGCAGATGTCACTACCTGTTTCCCTCAGAAGTGCCAACAGCGGCATTCTCTTCACCGAGCCTCTGACATTGAGGCTCAGGATGCTAACTTTAATTGTCGACGTAGGGTCAAAGGGGAAACCAAGCCGTTGCTGGGCCCAAACGGCACCTGTGTCTGCTCCCATGGTTTACCCCCCTCCCTCCCCAACCGCTCCTGGTGTCCCGCCTTAGACCAGATCCGCCCCGCCCCCCCCACACACCCTGCATTGATGGCGAGTGTGTACCCCTTGCCCGGTAGAGTAATAAAGGATAGATAGAGAAGAGGAAAAGATAGAAAGATAAAAAAGGATCAAAAAGAACGCCGAACACTCAGCTCTGATTGCGCTATAGTGATTCGGTCCATGTGTCCGACGATCTGACATCTCAACACCTGGGTTGAGCCTGGCTCGCTGGGTCCGGTTTTCGTCTTCTCTGGACCAGTCTCATGCGTTCTATTATGGGAGAAGAGTGTGACTGTATAATCTACTCTTCGGCAACTGGGGTATCAAAGACCATTCTCGGTTCTGGAGCTGTCATAGCAAAGTCTCCCGTTCTTTCTGGCTTTCATCCTGCAGCCCGGTGGTCCGGAGCCTCGCCTGAGCACGTCAGCCATCTCTTGAAGGACGCAGTGAGCACCTCGGTGAGCAGGCAATTTTTCCGCATTAAATGAACCGCTTCAGCAGTATTTGCAGACCAGGATTGCTTCTGAATGCTGTTTTGCCAGCCGCGGCGAGCTGAGCTCCAAAGGTCCGCTGCTACTCCGCCGCCTTCTGGGCCACGCCCCCCATAATAAACCGTTTTAACATGTGAACACTAGCTAGGAGTCATGTCACCACCACTGTACTGGTGACAATACTAACTTAATATATGTGCACTAATTCCTAGGCAATTGATAATGGAAACAAGTGAAGAAAGGTGAAACAACAAAAGGCAACTAGTTAAAAAAGCATATTCATTTTAATAGTCATATTTAAACTTTTTTGATCATTATTGGAAAAACATAATTGTCAATACATAATTCAACAAATAATAAAAACTACAAATTTATAAAAGAATCAAAATAGAGCAGTAAATCTTTATATTTAGTCAGAGGGTGGCAAAAAAACTCGATGCGCGTTTCGGCGTGTCCAACGCCTTCTTCAGGAGCCATAAATTACCTAAAAAGAACATTCAAAAATAAAAATAAAAATACACAATATCAATATACATAATTAAATAATGCCATCAATCAATACTTTTAACATAATCAATTTCTACAACATTTTGTTGCCAACATTTATATCATTGTTACAAAACTTTATACTAGTTTCCCCTCTTATAACTCAAATTTCCATTTTACAAAGATGTTTTTTATCTGAGTACTCATATTAAAGATAACCTCACAAGATACGGGGGCTTACCCAAAAAGCACCTTCATCCTACGATTTATATAGTACATAATGAAAACTATATATGGAGTGAGACCTTAAAATAAGGATACGTATGGGTCTGAATAACATACTTAAGATGTAAACTATCCGCAAGCTATCTCCACATTATTCACATTATAGGGACAGTCAATAGATAAGATTCAAGATAAGAATCATATTAACTAGAGATCTTATTGAAATTTCTCAGCCCCATCAGATTACCTAAGCGATGGCCAAGGCTTGATATATTATTTAGTGATGACATATTTCCTATATCAAATTAGTACCAATGTATGCCCATTTTCTTAAAGCTAAAAGATCTTACTAAAATATCGAAGATCCAATGCCTGGTGCAGAGTAGATATTTTCAATAATAAAAACGGTTGATGATCAAACCTAAGAAAGACAACATACTTAATATGGGCCAAATGCAAAACATATGAAATGGTTCACTGAAAGCTATTCTAGGGAGATTTCCTTATATCATTCCATGTATTCCTCCAAATGTAAACGTAAGGTCGATTAAAACATAGATTTAGTCGGTGTTAGTCCTAGTGCGGATAAACAATAATTAATCATTAGGACAATCTAAATGTGTCTCAATAATCAAACACACAGCTCATTTCAATGTGTAACCACCGAGTATGTGGAAGGGAGAAGGCGGGAAGGGATGGAGCAAGGGAAGGGGGGGAGGGCGGGGGTGGGGCTGGCCCGGGGGAAAAAGGGGGGGGGAAGAAAACGAGAATAGATGATGAAGCGAAAGCCATAAAACGGGGCATAACGGGGTTGTATACCTCTCATAAATGTGATAGTTTCTACCTTTACGAGGATAAAATTATATAATTCACCATGCATATCGTCTCAGTACGTAAAATGATAACAGGAGGGAGACGAGCGCCTAGGAATAAAGGCCAGAGAATAGAGGACAAACGAGGCAACATATCTCTGATGTGCGAGACTGATTTCACCTGTCAAGAGCCACAAACTAAATTGTTCACTAACAGTATAGTGCAACCTAAAGAAAGAAAGGCCAAATACATTTTGATTGGACTTTATTCTTACAATTAAAAAATTAACTCGAGGCAAGAAACATATTCCAAACGTTGCAATATACCTCTAAAGCGACAAAATTATATTTCTTGTCGCAAGGATCAAATCTTATTGTTCATTGTCAGTGAGGTACGAACTAATAAAAATACAATAGGTACAAACGTATAACTATTATTCTTGCCGAATCGAACTAAACTCAAGACGTATAGATATTGAATATCTCCATATTTACCTTGCTCATGTATTTAGGCAGTTAAAACTTCGTGAACGAGGACACTTTAAAGTAACCCGGAATGGCAATGTAGCTGGGCACTTATATCAAAAATCCTGGATATATGGATCTAGAATAGAAAAGCACCCAAGCTCAATGGCAGCTATAGTAATCAAGCATAGCACTCTAAGGTAGTGAACTAATCCTACACAAAATAACTCAAGCGTCCAGAGCTTACCTTCGTTAGTGTGCTCGAACACATTTGCCAAGTGCGGGGCGGAAAATGGCCTCCAGCGTCTTACGTCACGGGGAGGAGGAAACAGACTCCTATTACAGAGCAGCTGATTAAATAGCTTAGCGCAATGATCACGTGACGCGCTATCGATATTGTGCTAAGAAGCTCAGATGTTTCTTTCAATAAAGTAGACGTATTCATCAAGGGATACATATAAAAGTAAAAATTAAGGCAAACGATTAAATTATATTAAAAATATCCTAAGGGCGACAAAATATACACTTCACATATATGTATTTTAAAATTCATGGAAAATGTCGTACTAAATTAAATTAAAGATAGAACCAAGAATAAGGGCATACGATAAATTTGAATGCATAATATTCCAGGAAGAACAAACTGTATACAATACAAAAGTGATGATCGTGATGTAAACAACACTGATCATCTAACAGTGTCAGCGAAATAGAAAGCAGACTATGCCCTTCTCAAATCTTGTCCTTCATTTGACTCACGAAAAGATACATGTGATAGTATCTAAGAGGTAATCCTGCGTGACCGCTGTTAGAGCATGCTCACAGACAGTGAAACTAAAAATGAGATATTGACATCTACATATTTGACACTGGTCGACATATAAATTAAATAACTGAATCTGTGGTTCACTGAGAATAACAATGATATTGAGCAACAGACGCCATCAATTCAATGGCATATTGCTATCCCATAAATTGGCAATTATGTACAACATGATAAAAAAAATGCCACCAATTACCTTGGGAGACAAACTACTATGACAAACCAATACTCAGGGTACAGCTAGATAGAACAAGCAATGTCGCATTCTTTCTAAGTCTCATATGAGCCTATGATATCGCATTCTCCCAAGGAATCTCGCTGTTTAGACCCTTCTTGAAGGTGTCCAACATAAAAATCCAAAAGACTTCCCTTTTCTTTCGTATTTTACATCCTCCTTTGCTATCTGGTGTCCTTATTTTTTCCAAGATACGCCATTTAAAATCGTCAGGTTTGTGATTCATTTCCTCAAAGTGTTTGACTAACGGAGCCTGAGTCTTGCCTGTTCTAATGGCTGATCGGTGTTCAGTCAATCTTACTTGGATGGATCTAGAGGTCTCGCCAACATAACCGAGGAGGCAGGGGCATAGGATAAAGTAAACCGTGGTTGCAGTTTTATAATTCCACATACTGGTGGCACTCATCGAAAAACCATTGTGTGTGAATGTTTCACCTCCCAAGATGTTATTACAGGATTTACACGAGGAATACTTCACAGTGCCCCTAACAGGTAGGTTATTCAGCAATGATTTCTGAACTGGTTCATGAACGATAGTTCTGTCTTCAAAACGTGAATGGACTATTAGATCTTTAATATTCCTATTCCGTTCATGTGTAAATAGTGGTTTTGCTAACTTAATCATTTGAGTTGGATTACTGTTAAGGATGTGCCAATTGGCATTGATAATCTGCTTGACTTTATTGTCCAAAGTCGAGTGTTTGGTGATACAAACCAACTGGACATTCTCTTTTACTGTCTTAGATCTCAATAAGTGGTCACGGTCATAATATCTCGCTCTTTTATAGGAATCCCTTATTAGACTATGTGAGTAACCTCTCTCTAAAAAAAAATTCCCCATTACTACAGCCTGAGGTTCAAAATCAACCAAATTAGTACAGTTTCTTCTGACTTTCAAGAACTGAGAAAACGGGATACTCTGACGTTGACATCTTGGATGAAAACTATTAAAATGAAGCAACGTATTACGTGCCGTTGGATTCACATAAATGTCTACCTCCAATTTATTATTCCTATGTTTTATCAGGAGGTCAAGAAACTCAACTTTGTCTGTACTGTATTGTGCAGTAAATCTCAGGTTGGAATCGGTCATGTTGAGCCACCCCAAGAATTCCTTTAACAAGTCCATCCCATTGGTCCAGATAAAAAAAGATGTTGTCTATATATCTGGACCAATGGGAAATTGATTCGCAAAAGGGAGCCACGTCATTATATATAAATTTACTTTCGAAGGCTGCCATGTATATATTCGCTATGAACCGTGCAACCGACGTGCCCATGCTGACACCTTTCGTCTGGCGGTACAAAGTACTCCCGAACTCAAAGATGTTTTCTGTTAAAACTATATAAAGACAGTTAATGATGACATTTTTAGGACAAGACACATTATATTCTTCAGTGAACCAGTCTACAGCTTCTATTGCCTCTTTTAAGGGTATATTGCTATAGAGTGATTCAATATCAAGAGTCACAAAAATGTCTCTATTGGGGTTAAAGGCTAAGTTCTCCACTTTAGTTATCATTTCACCAGTGTCTTTAATATAAGATGTGATCTTAGGAACATGAGGTCTTAGATGAAAATCAATAAATTTGGATAACGGCTTAGTAATAGTGCCAATCGTAGAAACAATAGGTCTATAGGGTGGATTGGTTAGATTTTTATGTATTTTAGGTAAGCCATAAATACATGCAGTCTTACCTTTGTTACAGTTCAAGAACTCATGCTCCTTCTCAGTGATGACTCCTGATAATAGTGCTTGTTCTGTTAGAAGTTGAATCTTTCTAGAAATCTTATTAGAGGGATTAGAGCTTATTCTAGAATAAGTGGTGTTATCATTAAGCATTATAGTCATATTTTGTTCGTATTTATTCGAGTCTATGACAACAATTCCTCCACCCTTAGCACAACTCTTAATCACAAGATCTTTATTCTGACTTAAGGATTTAAATGCCATACACTCATCTCTATTCAAATTGTAGAGGGGTTTCGGGATAAAACGTAGGGCTTGCTCAAGTTTCTGAATAACTACTAGCTCAAAGGCCGCCATCTCTGGTCCTAATTGGTCCAATGATGGACTGAAAGTAGATGGTAATGCTAGCTGCCTTTGTGTATTCACAAAATTCTCTGGGTCCTCATCATTATAAAAAAACTTCTTAAGTCTGATTTTACGGAAAAAGGAAATAATATCTTGGTGTAACTCAAAAACATTAACATGGGCATGGGGGACGTAGGAGAGACCTTTAGATAGCAACGTTACACTCTGTGCATCTAATTCGAGAGAGGACAAATTGAAGATTGGGATTACATTCCTTGCCTCCAATACTGCCGGTTGCGTGTCTCTCGAATGAACTGTGATTCCTGTTGCAGATGTTGATGGTGATTGGGTTGAAAATTCCCTCTGTTCTGGCTCTGAAAACGCACCCTGGGACGTCCCCTGCGAGGCCCTCTGTTGGCTAAAAAAGGTTGTTGAGGGCGTGTTCCCGGGTACGGGTTGAAAGATCCTTCAGATTCGTAATAAGTATTGGAACTTTCACCTTCAGAGTCTGAAGTCTCAGAAAAATTATTAATTCTTTGGGGTGCAGATCTAGTATCATCCACGTAATTGTTTTGTTTGTAAAAGTCCTGACCTAAATAGGTGTATGTACTTTCCATCGTATAGAATCTTTTATCTTTAGTAAGCTTATCGTTCTTGCGTTTGTTTAAGTAGTTACTAAAGGACTCTAACTCCCTATTAGATTCTTCTATCTTTTTGATGGCTTCTTCTACTCCATTAATTTGTTTAATCTTTTCCTCTAATTCATCAACCTCAGATTTTATTGCTGCTGCCAACTGGTGGTGTGGAGTGCAAAAAAACGATGGATTCAGGCCCAGATCCTTGTACTGGGGTGAATGTATGACATTGTTCTACATTCTGTCCATCAACTGTGTTTTTTGCTGCCAACTCTTTGGCAGTTTCTACAATTAAAATCATTAGGTCGCGGGAGCACCTGCTAGTTATCATGCTCCACTTCTCGAGAAAGGGTCTATGATGCACAAACAAACCGGGGATGTTCCGGACACGTAGACCAGTAGGAATAATTCCTGATCTAAGATAGGCCAACATAAATTCTCCATGGGCCTCCATGCGTTTTAATTTCTTCTTGAGGTCCAATAATTTTCTATTATCATCATTATTGTGAATATTGGAGTTACAATTGCTAATAAATGATGTACTCATGCCTACTAATAAGGCGAACTCTTCGCCCGTGAAACCGAATGTCTTTAATTGAGCCATAATGTAGTATGGTTCAGTAAGTTCAAGGTTTAATGAATTGCTGAAATGTATTTAATATGAGTACTCAGATTTACAAATATACACTATGATCAATTGTGTTCATAAGATACTAAAGAACAGCCCTACACAGACAAGCTGTGGGTAAACAAAATGTAAAAAACAAGGACCCCCTGAACAATAATAAGTACAAAACCTAGGACAGGGAAAAATATATGTGCACAAATTCCTAGGCAATTGATAATGGAAACAAGTGAAGAAAGGGGAAACAACAAAAGGCAACTAATTAAAAAAGATTATTCATGTTAATAGTCATATTTAAAAACATTTTGATCATTATTGGAAAAACATAATTGTCAATACATAATTCAACAAATAATAAAAACTACAAATTCATAAAAGAATCACTATAATCCCTCTTTTCATTTTGAATTTTAAAATTAAAAGCCCTATTTTATGGTATGTAACTGTTTTAACGATATTAATTTGAATTGTAATGTACGAATTGTGTGATTGATATGTACCTTTTATGATTTTAATTAATCGATTAAAGTAGTTTTGACTTGACTTGACTTGAATCAAAATAGAGCACTAAATCTTTATGTTATGTTACGTTATGTTGTGTTACCCGGTGTTTTGTAGAGCGCTCAGCTACTCAAACAGAGTGTCCCGGCGCTTTTAGACCTGACAAAAGGCACAGAACAAGGAAAGGAGGTGGAATTATTGGCCGAACAACCACGTTTTGAGATCCTTTCTGAATGATAGCAAGTTCTCAGTCTTCCTTAGAGACAAAGGTAGTGCATTCCAAGATCGGGGTGCCAGATATCTGAAAAAGCGACCCCCAATGCGAGCCCACTTAATAGTCGGTACCGTAGCCAGCGACAGCGACGCAGAGCGCAAAGCTCTGGACGGCTGGTGCGGGCCAATTCTGTTCCTAAGGTAATAGGCTCCCGAGCCATGCAAGGCCTTAAAAGCTATGGTAAGAGCCTTGAAAGCAATACGTTTCTGTATAGGCAACCAATTAAGCGATTTCAAAAGTCCAGTTGCGCAGGCTCTCCGGCTAAGGCCAAAGATTACTCTCGCTGCTGAGTTCTGCACCACCTGTAAACGCGGCAGGAGGTACTCAGGGAGGCCAAGGTATAACATGTTTGCATAGTCCAGCCTTGAGCCTATCAAGGCTTGGACCGTAGTCCTTCTGTGCGCAAGGGATAGAAGTGGTGGACATTTTCTAAGCATTTTTAAAAGACCAAAGCACTGACCAACCAGTCTCTGAATCTGAGGTTCAAAAGTGAGACAATTGTCCATCTTCACACCAAGATTCTTAGCAACCGCAGTGTCCGCGGACGGTGGAAACATAGCCGCCGGCCACCAGGACTTCCAACTAGTATCTGGAGGATAACCAAAGAAGAGGACCTCGGATTTGTCTGAGTTACACTTCAGCTGGTTCACTTGGAACCAGGCAAAGACGGCTCCAAGGCAGCTCTTAATGCGCTCTCCATTGAAGTCCATATTCTTCTCACACGTAAAAAGAAGCTGAGTGTCGTCGGCATATGAGACAATCTGGGCACCATAAGACTCAGCAAGCGCCGCCAAAGGGGACATATAAATGTTAAAAAGTGTGGGACTTAAGATGGACCCCTGAGGGACTCCCACCTCCAGTGGCGGCACTACAGCTGAGAACGGAGGCACCCAGACTGGCAGTTAGAAAGAAAAGACTTAAACCATTTGAACACCGTCCCTTCCACACCAGTCTCAGAGAGTCTAGAGAGGAGACGGTTGTGGGGGATGGTGTCAAAAGCCGCCGAGAGATCCAGCATCACCAGTAGTGCTTTACCACCGACATCCTGGACCTCTTTGATGGCCTCTGACACCTCCAGCAGTGCTGTTTCTGTGCTCATATTTGCACGAAACCCCGACTGGGTGGGGTGGAGGACCTCGTGAGTCTCCAGAAAATCTGAAAGAACGGACTGCGCGTGCTTTTCCACAACCTTTG
Source organism: Lissotriton helveticus (assembly GCF_964261635.1). Taxonomy (NCBI): domain Eukaryota; kingdom Metazoa; phylum Chordata; class Amphibia; order Caudata; family Salamandridae; genus Lissotriton; species Lissotriton helveticus. The sequence goes on along the minus strand of NC_136073.1, from coordinate 597,261,707 downwards.
CCAAAGCCGGGAGCAAAGAAATAGGCCTATAGTTGGCGTGGATATCAGAGTCAGGAGTAGGCTTTTTTAAAAGGGGCAGAACAAGAGCCTGTTTCCAGGCCTGCGACACGACACCCATCTCGAGGAACTGGTTCCAAATAGAATTAATTATAGGATTGATTTTGGCCAGAAACTTTGCGGGACAAGGGTCCTGCGGGGAGCCTGATTTTAATTTGGATAGGAGCTCCAACGATGCTTCCGGTCCGAGAGTAGGAAATTTAGACAGGGTTGGCCGCCCCGTGGTGGACAGAAGAGGAAAAAGCACTGGACAAGGTGCCATCACCGGAGAAACGGGCGAGAAGGACGCCTGGATGTTTTGTATTTTGCTAGCAAAAAAGCCTGCCAATTGAACGACCCACGGTTCCGAAAAAGAACACCTAGGTGTAATGGAGGCTGGCGATGTAAATTCCTTCACTATCGTGAAAATTTCCTTACTGGCGTTCATGGCCGCATCAATTCTCCTGGCGAAATAGGATTTCTTTTCCAGGTAGATTTCTTTATGATAGGACTTAACACACAGCTTATAGGCTTCCTTCAGTGGTTCATCATAATTCAGTCGCCATGCTCTTTCGGCCTTCTTACAGCGCCTGCGACTGATATTAAGTGCCTGCGTGAACCAGGGGGCCGTGGCCCAGGTAGAAGTTTTGCAAACTACCAGGGGCGGCACTACTTCATCAAGGCACTTGGCAAACCAAGTTTGAAAGAACTCTAGATCTTACTCAAGATGGCCCGTAAACAAACAAGGGTGTGCCGACATGTACTGTGCTATCGTATCCACAGATGCCCGATGAAAAGCACGAGGGCCCAAGGGTTGGCGGCCAGGACCCCTTATTGTGAACCCGAAGGTATCCAAGATGTCAAAATTCACCAGATAGTGATCGGACCACAACACTGGTTCAGGTACGGTCACTTCAATAGGGATGGAAGAGAATATTTGATCCAGCGTGTGGCCTTTATTATGAGTAGGGGTCGTCAGATAGGGTATTAGGCCCAATGGTTTAGTGGTATCCAGAATCTTAATGGTGTCCACAGCTTCTGACTGATCCATGTGAATGTTAAAATCTCCTAGGGGACCCTCTTAACGCCTGTTGCTGACGCCTGTTGCCGAACGGACTGCCTTTAATCTGCTTTTAATCTCTACACCTCGCGGTACCCGCTTCGCGGGTCCCGCATCGTCTGGGGTCTGTGATCCACGTCTGGGAGCTGCTGCCTGTGAGGTCCTGGGCAGGAGGGCTGCGAGCAATCGGGTTAGGACTCTCTTTCCCAGGAGTCCCTGGATAACCCGCGCCCGTCACACCTGGGCTGCTCTCCCTCTCGGCCCTGCCCTCACCGGAACGACATAAAGCACCTTGATTGCCATTCCAACGTGGGACCCTCTTAACGCCTGTTGCCGACGCCTGTTGCCGAACGGACTGCTTTTAATCTGCTTTTAATCTCTACACCTCGCGGTACCCGCTTCGCGGGTCCCGCATCGTCTGGGGTCTGTGATCCACGTCTGGGAGCTGCTGCCTGTGAGGTCCTGGGCAGGAGGGCTGCGAGCAATCGGGTTAGGACTTTCTTTCCCAGGAGTCCCTGGATAACCCGCGCCCGTCACACCTGGGCTGCTCTCCCTCTCGTCCCCGCCCTCACCGGAACGAAATAAAGCACCTTGATTGCCATTCCAACGTGGGACCCTCTTAACGCCTGTTGCTGACGCCTGTTGCCGAATGGACTGCTTTTAATCTGCTTTTAATCTCTACACCTCGCGGTACCCGCTTTGCGGGTCCCACATCGTCTGGGGTCTGTGATCCACGTCTGGGAGCTGCTGCCTGTGAGGTCCTGGGCAGGAGGGCTGCGAGCAATCGGGTTAGGACTCTCTTTCCCAGGAGTCCCTGGATAACCCGCGCCCGTCACACCTGGGCTGCTCTCACTCTCGGCCCCGCCCTCACCGGAACGACATAAAGCACCTTGATTGCCATTCCAACGTGGGACCCTCTTAACGCCTGTTGCCGACGCCTGTTGCTGACGCCTGTTGCCGAACGGACTGCTTTTAATCTGCTTTTAATCTCTACACCTCGCGGGACCCGCTTCGCGGGTCCCGCATCGTCTGGAGTCTGTGATCCACGTCTGGGAGCTGCTGCCTGTGAGGTCCTGGTCAGGAGGGCTGCGAGCAATCGGGTTAGGACTCTCTTTCCCAGGAGTCCCTGGATAACCCGCGCCCGTCACACCTGGGCTGCTCTCCCTCTCGGCCCCGCCCTCACCGGAACGACATAAAGCTCCTTGATTGCCATTCCAACGTGGGACCCTCTTAACGCCTGTTGCTGACGCCTGTTGCCGAATGGACTGCTTTTAATCTGCTTTTAATCTCTTCACCTCGCGGTACCCGCTTTGCGGGTCCCACATCGTCTGGGGTCTGTGATCCACGTCTGGGAGCTGCTGCCTGTGAGGTCCTGGGCAGGAGGGCTGCGAGCAATCGGGTTAGGACTCTCTTTCCCAGGAGTCCCTGGATAACCCGCGCCCGTCACACCTGGGCTGCTCTCACTCTCGGCCCCGCCCTCACCGGAACGACATAAAGCACCTTGATTGCCATTCCAACGTGGGACCCTCTTAACGCCTGTTGCCGACGCCTGTTGCCGACGCCTGTTGCCGAACGGACTGCTTTTAATCTCTACACCTCGCGGGACCCGCTTCGCGGGTCCCGCATCGTCTGGGGTCTGTGATCCACGTCTGGGAGCTGCTGCCTGTGAGGTCCTGGGCAGGAGGGCTGCGAGCAATCGGGTTAGGACTCTCTTTCCCAGGAGTCCCTGGATAACCCGCGCCCGTCACACCTGGGCTGCTCTCCCTCTCGGCCCCGCCCTCACCGAAACGACATAAAGCACATTGATTGCCATTCCAACGTGGGACCCTCTTAACGCCTGTTGCTGACGCCTGTTGCCGAACGGACTGCTTTTAATCTGCTTTTAATCTCTACACCTCACGGTACCCGCTTCGCGGGTCTCGCATCGTCTGGGGTCTGTGATCCACGTCTGGGAGCTGCTGCCTGTGAGGTCCTGGGCAGGAGGGCTGCGAGCAATCGGTTTAGGACTCTCTTTCCCAGGAGTCCCTGGATAACCCGCGCCCGTCACACCTGGGCTGCTCTCCCTCTCGGCCCCGCCCTCACCAGAACGACATAAAGCACCTTGATTGCCATTCCAACGTGGGACCCTCTTAACGCCTGTTGCCGACGCCTGTTGCCGAACGGACTGCTTTTAATCTGCTTTTAATCTCTACACCTCGCGGTACCCGCTTCGCGGGTCCCGCATCGTCTGGGGTCTGTGATCCACGTCTGGGAGCTGCTGCCTGTGAGGTCCTGGGCAGGAGGGCTGCGAGCAATCGGGTTAGGACTCTCTTTCCCAGGAGTCCCTGGATAACCCGCGCCCGTCACACCTGGGCTGCTCTCCCTCTCGGCCCCGCCCTCACCGGAACGACATAAAGCACCTTGATTGCCATTCCAACGTGGGACCCTCTTAACGCCTGTTGCTGACGCCTGTTGCCGAACGGACTGCTTTTAATCTGCTTTTAATCTCTACACCTCGCGGTACCCGCTTCGCGGGTCCCGCATTGTCTGGGGTCTGTGATCCACGCCTGGGAGCTGCTGCCTGTGAGGTCCTGGGCAGGAGGGCTGCGAGCAATCGGGTTAGGACTCTCTTTCCCAGGAGTCCCTGGATAACCCGCGCCCGTCACACCTGGGCTGCTCTCCCTCTCGGCCCGCCCCCTCTCTCAACTGGAGGGTACTATATAAGTAATCCAAGTTTCCCGCTGCGCGGGAGCGCCCGGGGCTAAGCCTGGGGAAAGGGCGGGCCCTCTGTGGCCCTCAGAGGCCCGAAGAGACTGGACTGGGCACAACCCTCTGGCCTACAGCCATTCCTGCCTCATTGTAACAGGGTCCACTGTGCCTGACTATTAATAGCTGTCATTGTTTGCCAAATGTCATTTTCTTTGTTAAACTCTGATTTAGCTATGCCGGATAAGCAAGGGGGTTTGCTAAATAGAACTCTGGACAATTATTTTACAAAGCCTGCTGCTAACATCATTGAGGGAACCACCCTAGAAGAGCGACGAGCGGAACGCCGCCGTTCTGTAGAAAGCATGAAGAACAGGCCAGTGATTGTTTCATCCTTACCTGCTACTTCTTCTGATGAGGGCAGCCAGAATGTTAATGACAGTGTATTCTTGCTGGAAAGCCAGTCAATAGCATTGAAAGATACCATGCATATACACAACACTTGTCCCACATTGAGTATGAATGGCCCCCCGTCTATTAATCATACTAGCACTCCTAAAACAATGAAGCCACCGATTGCCCCGGCTCCTATTCCAGGCAAAACAACGCGATATAGGGGTAAAAAAATAATGCCTATGCCTAAAATACATGGCCCACCCCCGTTTAAAAAACGGCGGAAAATGGGGCAATCACAGCAAATAAAGTTGAGCCATTCTGATTTTGGAAAAAAGTCAAAAACTTCCGCTGAAAGTGCTAATGCCTTAATAGCACGACAGAAGGAATTAATACTCTACCTCCACCCTCATCGAGCATGTTGATAGATAAGGAGGCTAGCCTAGAAATTAGTGTGGCTGTTAAAGTGCCCCAAGCAGCTCAGGAACTCGTTACACTGCACAGTATAGAGAGCTTAATTAGAAGCTATTCAGTTGCAATCTTAGAGAGACTGAACAAAGTGGAGGATAGATTAGGGAAAATCGAACGGGAATTGGAAACCAAGGGAGCTGCCATTAAATCTGCTGCAAGTAATGTCCTACAATCCACTACATTGCCAATCCAACCCATTGTAACTGCCCCAAAATTTGCTCCGAACACGAATCCATCTACTTCGAAGCACCCTGAAAATAAGATTACCAAACATCATAACCCACCCTCCAAGCTCCCACTAGAAAAACCCGACCAGATCTCGGCTATTCCAGCCAGTAAACCACATGAGGGCATGGCGAGTTTACTATCGGAGAGACCATTAAGGGAGGCGGATGGTACTAGGCACAACTGGGGGAGACCCAAACGGGTTCCACTCCCAGAACTCCCACCAGAGGCCGTACCTTTTGTTGTAGTTTTGACAGGGGTGCCTGTGTTGGAACTAAATAAGCGGGAGGGGTATGCACAACTGAAGAACAAGATTATCCATTGGCTGAGTCTATTTAGGCCACTCATAAATAACATCAGTGGCGACATTGTCCACGTTCGCCGTCTTCAGTGGTTGGGGGGCAGACCCAAGGACACCGAGGGTGATGTGGTGGTAGTAAACTTCAGGGACCCAAATGCCGTACAATTTATATTAAATTGGCCACCAGGTAACAGTAATAATCGTATAATTCCCAGACCATTGACATATTTTTATCCAAGATCAGTGGTGTTTCCTACCCATCATCAACCACCTAATCTTATAACATCACAAACCCATCTGAATACCTATCCCTTGATTGCACAGAGTGTCAGGAACCCCCAACATGCGCCCTATCCTATGCCAACCCCAGATCCCTATGGGTGGAACTATGTACCAGCCAGACCCAACAATGTAAACAACAGGAGAATGGATCATCTAAAACCATTCACACCCCTAGAGACCATGAATAGATTTGATATATTTAGTGGCCTAGATGATTGTGATTGATGTTTTTTGAGTATGGGGGGCGAGGAAGGTGGGATACACACCCCTAGTGTAAAGGGTGTTGTCAATGGAGTTGAAGTGTTGGGGAATACTGGGTCTTTACCTTTGTTCAATCTGGTTGTGAGGGATGGAATTATTCAGGGGGAGGGCCGCACAATGTTAACAACTGGGGAAGTACCCTTGGTGACCCAACCTGAGATCCCAGTTAGACAAAGGGAGTTATCTAACTTAGCCCCAGAGATCCTAGTTAGAACAAGGGAGCCTGTAAAATTGGTCTCTTGGAATATAGCTGGAGTTGTAAAAAACTTAAGGGACCCAGAATGGGCAAGCTTCATTGATGTCTTTGACTTTTGTTTGCTACAGAAAAAGTGGGCAGTAGTCACACCACATAGACTTGGTTATAAGTCTTTTGGAATAGGTGCTATTCAATCTAGAAGTGGAAGGCCTTTGGGTGGACTTTTAATTTGGGTGAAAGTAAACCTAAGGGTACAAATTGAGGTGTTGGATGCAAATTCTCTTGATATATTAGCTTTAAAAATAACTTCATATGAAGGGAAAAAATGTGTCTTAATAAATGTCTATAATAGACCAACATCCTCATCAAGAGATTCATTAACATTATCCAAATTATATTGTTTTTTAAATACATTAGAGGGTAGGGAGGATTATGTTATCTTGGCAGGTGATCTAAATTGTAACTACGGACCAATCTTGGGTCTATGTGATATTTTCGAAGAGGAAGACCAAGCCAATAATATCCCTGCCTTGGTGAACGCGAAACCCGTAAAATGTTCGGTTTTGGCACTCCAAATAACAAAATTATGAACGGAGTATTGCCTTAGGGCTTGCAATGGACGTTTTCCGTCTGACAGCCTGAAAAGACCAACCTTTAGTAGGAATAATTGCAGAAGTAATTTGGACTTTGTGATTGCTTCTATATACATTTGGCCGAACATTCTAGACTTTGAGGTAAAGGATAGGCTAGAAAGCGATCACTTTCCTATAAGTCTTTCAATGGAAGCCTCCTTGTTTGAAGGAGTAATTTCCTCTCCTCTAGCAGATGGTAGTAATATCGACAACGCTGAGATCCATATAAGCAACAACAGACGAGCACTCAAATGGCCATTTATACTAGACCATGGTGAGATTCTCGCAGAAATATACAGTCTCTTTGCAGAAACCTTTGGTTTATACATAGGCCTTATGATAGAGGAGGTAAACCCAATTCACTTTATGTCACTACACAAAAACTTTTTTAATAAAATAAAAATTTTAGTTACTAAAATACCCAAGAAGAACCAACAAAAGACACAGAATCTGTCTCATAGTAAACCTTGGTATGGCAGATCCTGTAGAGAATCCAAAAGGGCTCTTTTATCAGCAATCAAATCCAAGTCCCCTTCGGACATAAAAACAGCAAGGAATAACTATAAGATAGTTCAAAGGGTATCTAAAATAGCCTGGGAGGAAGAAAAATGGGCCGATATGTTGCTGGCTGCCAAAACAAGAGATAACGTAGGCTTCTGGAGGCTAGTAGCCAACGGAAACCACATAGGGAGAGTGGCCAAGGACATCTACCTGGATGAGCTAACATGGACTAACCACTTTACTAGTCTTTATTAAAAATATGATGATGCTCATATGGATTCGGATGTCCCATGCTACGATTACCCCACAGATTGCCTGGGTTTCACTTTAGGAGAAACCGAGCTGGCAATTAACCAAATAAAGTCTGGCAAAGCACCAGGTCTAGACAAGATCCCTGGGGATTTATACAAGCACGATTTAAAAGTATGGGTACCATACATTAACCTTTTGTGCAATAAGTTATCCCTTACTTTAGACTTCCCCGAAAGTTGGAGGGGAGCTGAAATTGTTTTAATTTTTAAAAAAGGGGATAGGATGGATCCCTCTAATTATCGGCCAATCAGCCTGATGGATATCCTCCAGAAAATGTACTCACAACACATTTTATCTCGTGTCAGTGATTGGATGGAGGGAAATGCAATTCTAACTAAATTCCAAGCTGGTTTCTGATGTAAAGTAAGCACAATTGATCAGATATTTAGATTTTGTTGCCTTTATTGGAAATACGTTTTAATCAAAAAGGGTCATTTATATGTTGCTTTTGTTGATTTGAGGGCAGCATTTGATTTAGTGCCACGCAACCTCTTATGGAAAATGCTGAGTGGAGTAGGGATGCCAACTAGTTTATTAGTTCAGATAAAAGAGTTACACGAAGGGAATTTTGCGAAAATTCGATGGGGCCCAAGTGGGGAACTAACCCAAAAAATCCCTATCGAGCGCGGTGTTCGCCAAGGCTGCGTACTGGCACCCACGCTCTTTTCTCTTTTTGTGAATGACATCCCGTCACACCTAGAGGGATGCAAAAATGATTCTCCAAAATTGAATGGAGAAAGGGTAACATCTCTACTATTTGCTGATGACACTATTTTGATTTCCCAAACTAAGAAAGGACTCCAGGCACTACTGAATTCTTTTAGCGAATATTGTAGCAAGAAAGGACTGGAGATAAATGGGAAAAAGACTAAATGTATGGCCCTAAATCCTACAAAAACTGATAAAGGCTGCTTATTCTTGGAAGGAGTAAGACTAGAATCGGTCTCCCAATTCTCATATCTAGGGGTCACATTGGATTCCAAATTTTCATGGAAAGCACAAATGGAAAAAAGTAAAGTGGCATTCGCTCAGAATGCAAAGCCAATCCTTAGGGAGCAAAGTCTGAGCACTAGCAAAGCTGTGTCTCCGGCGATTGAACTTTTTAAATTTAAGGTACAACCTGCAGTGTTATATGGCGCAGAAATATGGGGACCAGGGTCTAAGGATACTTTCAGTGTCCTGGACAATAAATTCATGAGAAGCCTGGTAAGGGTCCCAAGAGGCACTCCTCTAGTGCCCCTACAATTAGACCTAAACATCAAAAGAACCGATCACCACACCATAATCCGGCCACTGATGTTATGGGTCAGACTATGGCGGGTCCCAGAATTACACGACTATAGGGACGGGCTAAAAGAAATCATGGAGTTAGATAATTCCAAAACTATCCTATGGTTAAAGCACGTCAAAAACTGGTTCAGTAACATAGGCCTAAAACATTTCTGGGAGAACCCTGAGCATTTACCGCCCAACTCGAAATTAATTTTAAAAAGGGCTTTCTGGAGCTGTATTGCTAATATGATAACAAGTGCCTCAACTGCTGGGACCATAGTAACACATTTTCTTAGCTTTAAGAATGCACCACTATTTGAGACCTTTATGGATGAGATAGAGCACCCTCTTGCCAAAACTTTATTCTTAAAATTAAGGTATGGGAATCTTTTAATAAAAACAACTTTGGCACGCTGGGCAAAGAGGCCCAATGCCCCATCCTTAGTGACTGATGAAATCTGTTCCATGTGTGAATGCCACCAGATTGAAAATGAGTCTCATATTTTCTTCTTTTGTCCTGCTTATGTACTGGCCAGGAAAAGATGGATAAAACCAATATGCCTATTGTTGGGTGTGAGATCATGTACACAGGCTCTGAGAATCCTTATAACTAACACAAACCAAACAATAATATTTAGTGTTAGTAGATTCTTATATTCAATCTTTTTCCTAAGGAAAAAAAAGGGTCAACAGTTGTGAATAAAGTTTATTCATAAAAACAGGAATAACATAGCAACTAGTGGGGGTCTTTTTCCTTTTCTAGTATCTTATTGATGTTTGTGCTCTGATTTACTTTTATTATGCAATGTATTTTAGTTGATTGTTTTTTATGTTAAATGTTTTTTATTATATGTATGTGTAGCGACTCTTTTATGGCAACTATGCCGAAATAAAGATATTTTGAATTGAATTGAAAATCTCCTAGCAGTAGGCAATGTTTACATTTCATACTCAGAGCAGAAATCACTGTGTGGAGCTGCTCATGAAAGGAGCCAATTGGGCCAGGAGGTCTATAAACCAGCAATCCAGCGCAGGAATGATAGGGAGAAAGTATCAGACAAAAGCCCAGCGCCTCTGCCCTGTGAATTTCTTCTGTCGGGACAACGGAGCATTCAAAGCGTCTATCAATCACCAAGGCAACCCCACCTCCCTTGCCAGTTCCCCGGTCCTTTCTTATCATAAAGTAATTGGGGGGAGGGCATTGACAATATCTGGCCCTGAGGACTCCCCTAACCAGGTTTCAGTTAAAAAAAGACATGCAGGCTTGCACTCTAATAATAGGCTAAAAAAGTCCAGAGCATGTTTGCTCAAAGACCGAGTATTAAGGAGTGCACAGGTAACGTTTTTTTTCGGAGACCCCTTATCCAGCATCTGAGCACAATCGTTCTCCGATATCAGGGAGGACTTCTTAATACCGCTCTTATTCAATTTCCAACCGCATCTGGGGCACCAGAAGTTGTCCTTAGCGCAGTGGAGCAAAGCTAAATCGCAACCCTTGCTGATACCCCTTAACCTCTTAAGTTGTACTGAACCATACCTCAGTGTATTAACCGAAGAATTGCGCGAGGAAACGCCCGCCCGTCCACCACCAGCCGCCTCAGGGACTCTGACGGGCGCAGGCGGGCTTTCCTTAGGTGCTCCTTCGGTGCGGGGGAGGCGCGCCCGCTGCACGGAGCCATCCCCGTATTGATTTATAGCGCCCGACCGTGAGTCAGCACGCCTAGTCCGCCGACCAGCGAGCCTGCCTCTCCTAAGATGGCCGGTCCAATTCCACTCAGCCTCCTAGTCACACAATGCCCCTCAGCTCCTAGTCGACTGAGAATGGGCAACGCAGGTAAAAAAGCGGCAGAGGGTGGCCAAGATGCGGCGCCAAAATGAGACGTGGCAAGGTAGGAGTTTACAGTGCGGGAATAAAATACAGTTTTAAAATAGAGCGCGAGCTGTCATCTCCCGGCTTCCGCCTCAGGAGAGAGTGAGAAGAAAGGCAGAGATAAGCAGAGATAGCGCGAGGTATCGTCTCCCGGCTTCCGCCTCAGGAGAGAGTGAAAAGAAAGGCAAAGATGCAATGCCAGTTAAAACAAAGTATCCAAGATAGTGGCAAAGTATCAATTTATATTTAGTCAGAGGGTGGCAATAAAACTCGATGCGCATTTGGCATGTCCAATGCCTTCTTCAGGAGCCACAAATTACCTAAAAAGAACATTCAAAAATAAAAATAGAAATACACAATATCAATATACATAATTAAATAATGCCATCAATCAATACTTTTAACATAATCAATTTCTACAACATTTTGTTGCCAACATTTATATCATCGTTACAAAACTTTATACTAGTTTCCCCTCTTATAACATCAAATTTCCATTTTACAAATATGTTTTTATCTGAGTACTCATATTAAAGATAACCTCACAAGATACGGGGGCTTACCCAAAAAGCACCTTCATCCTACGATTTATATAGTACATAATGAAAACTATATATGGAGTGAGACCTTAAAATAAGGATAAGTATGAGTCTGAATAACATACTTAAGATGTAAACTATCCGCAAGCTATCTCCACATTATTCACATTATAGGTACAGTCAATAGATATGATTCAAGATAAGAATCCTATTAACTAGAGATCTTATTGAAATTTCTCAGCCCCATCAGATTACCTAAGCGATGGCTAAGGCTTTATATATTATTTAGTGATGACATATCTCCTATATCAAATTAGTACCAATGTATGCCCATTTTCTTAAAGCTAAAAGATATTACTAAAATATCGAAGATCCAATGCCTGGTACAGTGTAGATATTTTCAATAATAAAAACGGTTGATGATCAAACCTAAGAAAGACAACATATCTAATATGGGCCAAATGCAAAACATATGAAATGGTTCACTGAAAGCTATTCTATTCTGAGGGAGATTACCTTATACCATTCCATGTATTCCTCCAAATGTAAACGTAATGTCGATTAAAACTTAGATTTAGTCAGTGTTAGTCCTAGTGCGGATAAACAATAATTAATCATTAGGACAATCTAAAGGTGTCTCAATAATCAAACACACAGCTCATTTCAATGTGTAACCACTGAGTATGTGGAAGGGAGAACGCGGGAAGGGATGGAGCAAGGGAAAGGGGGGGGACCTGGGGGAAAAAAAGGGGGGGGGCAAGAAAACGAGAATAGATGATGAAGCGAAGGCCTACTAACTTAATAGACACTAAACAACTCCAAGTATCATATTAAGTAGCATACAGTCAAACGTATACAAACATGTTGTACAAGAGACACATTTTATGCTAAGAAAGTGCTTTATCGTCTCATCATTGCATACTTACACTCATGAGAAAAAGTTGTTCATGAGCTGTCTCCGAACATCCTCCTTCTCATCACTGGCAACATGTCCCAGTCCTGGATCCTGCCCTGTTCGAGGTTGCTGGTCTCCGTCATCTTACATGAGAGGAAGCTCATTCCTCACTGCCAGGTTGTGGAGCAGGCAACAAAAAATGATGATCTTACACACCTTCGAAGGTGCATATTGGAGGCAGCAAAATCTTGTTTTTAGTAGGCCAAATGTCCGTTCAACCACTTGCCTGGTCCACCCATGTACCTCATTGAAACAAACCTCAGCAGGCGTGACAGTGTTCCTTAGTGGTGTCAGCAACCACGGCATTTTGGGATATCAGTTGCAGTGCAGGCAAGCATTGGAGAATTTATAGGCATGACCCCCTCCAAGAATAACGAGCACGATGGCGCCTACCTGAAACCGGTGCTGCTCCGATGGCGGTTCACAGAAGCCGACGCCGCTCGGATGTTGCTTTCAGCGCTGACCCGCGTCTATCCTTTGCGTGATAGGTCCGTGAGGACTACCGGATGCCCTGAGATGTTCTGAGGCGAAATTGGATGAACACTGGTGAGAGGGGATCCGGTGACTGTCTGGGCTGCCTGGGCTGCCGCGGCATACGGCATCGACATCGGCATTAGCTGGCGCTTCCTGCGCCAGGTGTAAGGTGTGGGGAGGAACCTGTAACCTGCAACCTGCAACTGCAGTGCGCTAAGCGGACTTCAGCAGGCACGGACTCCTTATTGAATCCTTTGAATACTGGGACGCTTCCCGTGGGGGTGACAGCTTTGTGCTCCCCTCGACTCGAGAGACTTGTGCCTTTCTTTCACAGAGCAGAGCACGTAGTTCAACTGGATTGTCTACACGTTAGCCTGGCAACTGTTTCTTCTCAGCAGGCAATTACATTGGCAGTGATTGTGATTGTGATTGGACTACATCTCCCATCCTGCCCTGCTGCCTTGCTGTTACATTTTACTTTTTGTGGTAATTACAAGAGTGAGGTAAACCAAAGGCGTAGCTGGGTACTAAGCTTTATCCTGTGGACTGATTCTTTCAGTGGCCATTTCTCAGCTGCTTTATATCTGCTGCTCTGGCATTTGGGACCTTGCTGCTCTTCCCCCTCACCTGCTTCTTTTCCTGGCGCTGGACGCTCTCCCCTGCCCTGTGAGTCCCCCCCGCTGCCGCTTTGCCTACACCTGCGGCCGCCGAGCGGGGACTCAACTTCCAAGGATCCTTGGCTGCGCTCTCTGACGCCGTCATACCTGTGCCCGGAGGCGCTTGAAACACCGCGCAGCCCCCGCGTCGCGGGATCGCGCACGGGTTGCGCCGGGCGAAGCCCGGGCAAAGGGCGGGCCCTCTGTGGCCCTCAGGGGCCAGAGGAGGCCGGTGAGGGCCACCCCTCTTGGCTCTCCCATAAAAGAAGGTAAAGTGACTAAAGCAACCACCGGAGATCTTTTATATTTTCATCTGGGCCTACTGTGAGGGACTTAATATTGTTTAGCAAGATCACTTCTGGTGTCTTTTTGTCGCCGTCCTACTAAATATATAAAAGCCAGATACACCATGACTTGTAAGGGGGTTCCCAAAAGTACCACCATAACCAAGAGGGGCTCGCTAAAGGGGACACTGGACTATTACTTAAACAGGGCTACATCGACTATTGATTGGGAATTAGAGCGAACAGAATGTTGTCTCTCTACAGACATTACACCTACCAAGCTATCTTCCTTATTGTCAGCTGATACAGCACAAAACTCTTCTCTCATGGACGAATTAAACAAGATGTGTAACACCACATACGCTCCTTTGGGATTGGGAAGTGGGCAAATCAGAGTCCCTACTTGCCCTATAGTAAATGCAATTCCCCAGTCTAGTATATCTTCCGAAACAAACGATAGTCCCCTGGGTACTCCTCTCCTACCATCAGCTATAGATAACAGGCAATCGACAGCGATGCCTCAGGTCCCTAGTGTTAAAAGAAAGTGAAATAGGACTAAACATTCGGAGAGTTCAGCAAAACACCAAAAATTGCACTCAAGCCCCCCCCTGTCTATTAGTAGTACTATTAAACCATCTAAGACCCATTCAACACTGGAATCTCCCCCACTTTCCCCACAGGCAACTCTATTGGCCCAGATTGAACACCTGGTTAATTCCATAATATCGCCGCTGATAGAAAGAATGAACAGCTTAGGGGAAAGGCTCATGGGCATAGAGGAAACGATTAAGGCAAACTCATTACTATTACAAAGCATGCTAGGATCATAGCAACTACAGTCCCGAGCTGCCATTGCAGCACCTAAAGCTACTGCATATAGCATTACTGCCCACAATCAACCACTAGTCCCACATATGTCACCCATAAGCCAACCCTAAAACCGGTAATAGTACCGAGTTTTGCTCCCAGAGAAGGGCAGAACAAAAAACCCACACCCAACGAGGGGTCACTTGATAGCCAAGTCAATATACCAAGAAAAACCACCCATATACATTTACCACCGGAGGCCGCCCCATTTGTGTGCATCCTCTCGGGAGTGCCCGTATTGACAAATGGTAAAGCCGAAAGGCAACAGGACCTAAAAAACAAGGTCATGTTCTGGTTTACAAAAAACAGACCCCTGCCACCAAACATCGATGGAAGAATATTAAATGTTAGATGGGTGGGTTGGCTAGGACCCCTCTCAAAGGATTTAGCTGGAGACCTGGTACTAGTTAATTTCAGGCATAAGCATGTCATTCCATATCTTCAAGCCTAGCAGCCACAACTAGGAGATGGCCCTATTGCAACCTGGGAACTGCGTGACTTTTACCCCAGTACATCATACAATCCACCATAAAGATCAAACGCAGAGAGTAACTATTTGAGGGGTAGTAGAGGCCTAGCAATGAGTGGCTACAATATTCCCACCTCCAACTGTTTTGACCCATTTTCTGGTTTAGATTCATAGCTGATTTGTTGTTCTATTGATTTAATCCCATTTTAATCTAATGTTATTTATTGTGAATGATATGTAATGGTGTATATATATGTGTTGTTGCTTTTATGATTTTTATATTGCAAAATCGAATAAAGCTAATCTGACTGACTGACTGAATAATGAACTGGCCATTGGCCTTATTGTTATTTTTTTTCCATTTCATCACAAATGCTGAATAAAGCAGGTTTTGTAATTTGTACAGTTGTTTTCTGTGGACCACACATTTTTAATAAGTCAACTGTCATTGATGTGCAAATCTTGTTGTGGGTATACAATGATATAGTGATATGATGGACTGCATGTGGTCCATGGCATATGTGTCCTATTACAGTATGTATCTGAGCCATCATTGTCTACATTTACAGGTTGTCATAATCCACAACATTTTGGCCCATGAGGGTGACATGCTTTTACCAACCTACCATCTTTGACTTACACTTTTGCACATAGGTCGTGCTGACATTTGTAGACACTGTTCAAGTCTTTCAAAGTGTGGGGGCGCTACGTGGCGCCGGACCATGATGGCCGCACTGCAGTGGGGCTCTCGCCCAGTTGAGCCTAACCCCATCCTTTCCTGCCATCCTGACCAGCTGCACCACTTCGTGCTGTGAGGGATCTGTTGCGCCTGGCTGCGAGACACGCTCCGGTGTAAGTATCTCCCGCGTAGCACCCTCAGAACCGGAGAAACTCGGCCCGGTACCTGTGAGCGGTGCCTTACGCTCCTCCGCCACTTTACCATCCCGGGCATACCGGACAGGAAAGCCCGCGGCTTCGGGGCCTAGTTGGAAGTGCTCCAGCAATCGAGTGACGTGAGACCTGCCTCGCTGCCCGGCTCCTGGCCGAGGGGTCCAGCTTAGTGGAGGGGGTCACCACCCTCCTGCCTGAAGGTACGGACTTTCCCGCCACCCCCCCTGAGCTGCAGACCCCTGCACATTGCGGCCCGTCACGCGCCCTGGCTGTGATTAGATGCGGAGTGGGCCCTGGTGCTGACACTTATCTGCGGTGTCTGGCTGCCTCCGTCGGAGATCGCGCTACTGCTGCTCCGGGACGCTGCTGTGGACACGGCAGGGGAAGTTGCCGAGCGCGGCCCGAGCGAGGCCGCTACACCCGTCTCTGCCCATTGCTGTGACTCCATATCGGGACGAGGCCCTCGCTGTCCCCCGCCCTGTCTGGCGACGATCGACCTTCATCTCCCGCTGCCCCCCCCTGGGCTGCTGGATCACCTGCACACTGTAGCCTGCCAAGTGCCTTTGCAGAGATCTGCTGTGGAAGGAGCCCCGGTGTGCGCGCTAATTTGTCTATCTCAACATTGCTGCTCCAGGACACGGTTGTGTACACTGCAGGGGGAATCTCTGAGCGTCGCACGTGTGGAGACGCGGCACCTATCTCTACCCATTGCCGCGACACCATATCATACACCATTTCCTCACTTGGCACTCCCCCTCCTCCCCCCCATATCTGAGCAGCCATCTTGTCGTGTGACCTGCTCCTGACTGCGACTGTAATCTAGGCGGCAACCTACATCTGCGTCCCCCTTGTGCACTTGGGACTTGTTGAACACTGCTTCAGGACTGCTGTTGCTGGCTCCACACTCCTCATCGTGCTCTCCGCTCACCTCCCAAAAGGATTTACCGCCATTACTCGAACTGCGAGGTGAACTCCTTTGCTCACTGCCTTGTTCACATCCCCGCCATTAGCTCCTCTTGAGGTGCCGTCGCTCCTCGCTATCTACTCCGCCCTGTCATTTGCGCCCCGCAGGCAACGCACCTTCAGCTGGCTATTGCTACCTTCTGGCCTTGTCCGTCACCCCCCCCCCTCCTCACGCCTATACTATCCTGCGAACTGGCGTCCTCCTCCATTACAGTGTCGCAGACACCGAAGCGCGGCATGGGCCAAAACGACGCCCGGCAATCGAAAATTCCATTCGAATCCAAGAAGACCTCCAAGACGGTGTCGGAAGGAGGAGGCAGCCCTTCGGCCTCAGCCCCCCAGGAGGACAACTGGAAAACACTTTTGCTAGGCTTGAAACAAAGCCTATTGACAATTGACTCTAAAATTGACACCATCAATACACACATGGACAGCGTGGTGGCCAAGTTGGAACATCATGACTCTCGTATAAAGGAGGCTGAGGATAGAATTTCGGGGTTGGAGGACGGAGCCACCTCTTCCTGTCGCCAGCTCACCCAAAGAGATAGGCTGCTCAAAATCATAGCGGACAAGAACGAGGATTTGGAGGCGAGGTCTCGCCGGAACAATGTCCGAATTCTGGGCCTTGCGGAGACCACCAACACAGGGAAAATGGAGATCTTTGTTGAGAACCTGGTTGTGGAATTATTTGGTAAGGAATCATTCTCCCCACACCTCATTGTCGAGAGGGCCCATAGGTCCTTTGCCGCTCCCCCTCCCCTCGGAGCCCCGCTGAGGCCCATCATAGCGCGATTTCTTAATTACAGAGACCGAGATGCGGTGTTGCGGCGTGGACGGGAGCTGAAAACTGTACATTATGGAAACACAACGCTTTCCTTCTTTCCTGACTTCACGGCCTCGGTCCAAGAAGCCAGACGCAAATTCGCAGGGATAAAAAAGAAACTGCAAACCCAGGAGATCCCCTATGCCATGCTGTACCCGGCAAAACTAAAAATCTCACACCAAGGCAAGCAACACTTCTTCCAAAATCCGCAGCAGGTGGAGGACTTTCTCAAGCAGTGCAAGAAGGATCAGCGCAGGGAGGAATCCACTCGTCGACGCTCCAGGTCGCACTCGCCGCTATCACAACAAGACTAACATGTTGCACTACCTGGCTGCCCTCTGAGTACATTGGCCCCCTGAACGCTTGCTTCATGTGACCTGATTGCTGCTGAATCCGGTGAGGTCTTTGATCTATCTCACATATTGCTGGTCTAAGTACATACTGAGTGCTCACTAGACCACCTCCGTCCCGCAGCACCGACTGGGGTTTCCCTGGTTGTATGTGGGTGTAAGTAGGGAGGTGGTTGGCAGGGCCGGTGCCCCTAGTTTAGGCCCCCAATGGGCGTTCCCCATGACTCCTCTCCCCTTGTAAGGGCGGAGGTTTATGCAGTAATTTTCTCGTATTTTGTTCTTGTTTGGGTTTGGTCTAGGGTGGGAGGGTGGGGGAATCAATGCACGGCTAGTTGGGGTTGCCGTTGTGGGTGGGTCGATACTCCTATTTCATGCTGTCAAGTTCTCAGTATACATACCACCGTCCTTAATGTGCTCACTGTGTGGTCATTGGGTGGGTTACGTGGGGGGTACTGGGAGGGGGGGTTCATTGCCAAATCACTAACTGTGCTAAGGTGCTTATTTACAGTATAACATGTCATAGAATCTGTTATGTTTTTGAATGGGTGACGTAGACAACGAGCAGCCATCACAACAGTTAAGGCTAGTGTCGTGGAACATTCGCAGATTGAATGACCCTAGGAAGAAGAGGCAAATCTTGGGATATTTAGACAGGCAAGGGGTGTCTATCGCAATGCAATGAAACTCATTTACTGCCAGATAGCTCTCCCCTATTTGCGTCCAGGTGGGCCTCCTGTAAAGTTTTCTCTTCCTACTCTAACTATGCCAGGGGGGTCACGATCCTGGTTCGGCGAGGGCTGAGGTTCACACCCGCCGGGACGGAGGAGGATTCAAGAGGCAGATACTGCATGATTTGGGGGCAATTATATTCACATACAGTCCTGTTTGCATGTTGTTACGGCCCCAACACTGACGACACCACCCCTCTGCTCACATTGTGGGGCAAGATTCAAACACTGGGAATAGGCCACGTCATATTGGGTGGCGATTTTAATACTGCAATTGCTCCGTCCCTAGATAGATCTCACCCCCAGGCAGCGCACTTCTCCCACACCCAACGCGCACTGGCCTCTATCACTGCTGAACACCATTATGTAGATGCCTGGCGACACTTGCACCCTTCCCTCAAGCAGGGTACTCATTACTCAGCTGTACACTCCACCTGGGCCCGGCTGGACTATATATTCCTCTCAGCGGGTCTCACTCCCTGGCTAGCCAGCGCCCTACACCTTGCTAGGACTTTCTCTGACTACTCCCCAGTCCTAATATCATTGCGTATACCCATTGCACTCTCCCCTTACCTGAGCTGGCGCCTCAATCCTGCCCACCTCACAGACTCTGCTTTCCGAGCTGAACTGGAACAAGATATTCAGGACTTCTTTGAGCGAAATTTGGGGTCGGTTTCAGATCTCACTACAGTCTGGGAGGCCTTTAAGGTTACGGTGCGAGGTTGGTGCATCGCAAAGGGGGGTGGCGTCCTTAAATCATTACGGAGCGAATTACGTAAACTAGAGTCCGAACTTCAAGACCTAGAACGGAATAGAACCCGCGACTCCCGAGATAATGCTACTGATGCCCTGCTGAGGGAAAAACTAACCGAATATACGGAGGCGGCAGATAAGGAGTGTAAGTTCCTCGGCAAACAGCATACCGCGCGCATTTACGGCGAGGGAGACAGGCCTGGCAAGGCGCTCGCATCGGCTATCAAACCCCCTAGGTACAACAACTTTGTTACCACCCTGTTAGATGAACACCAAATCCCACAAAGAGACCTCACAGAACAACTCCGCATCCTCACACTTCACTATTCCACTCTGTACACGTCCCATAGATCGACACCTATAGACCTGCACCAATACCTAGATGACACCGCCATCGCATGGCTAGGCCCAACCCAGCAAAAATTCCTACACCACACTCTTGAGCTAGATGAAATAAAGGACGCTATCATGTCCATGAAATCAGGCAAAGCGCCCGGTTCTGACGGGTTACCAATCGACTTTTACAAGGCCTACATTCATATACTTGCCCCAATCTTACAACAGGTTTATTACGCTGCCCTCGAAGATGGTACCCTGCCGCACTCTATGCGCGAAGCCCTTATAGCCTCTCTCTTGAAGCCTGGCAAGCCGCCTGATAGCTGTGACTCTTACAGGCCTCTCTCGCTGCTCAATACTGATGTTAAAATATTGGTAAAGGTCCTTGCAACGCGCCTCAACCTGCTGATGGAACGCCTGGTCTTACCTGACCAAGCAGGATTTGTCCCCAACAGGGCTAACTCCCATAACTTACGCACCCTTCAAGCTGTCCTACAGGACATAACTCCTCGTTGCGAGGCAGCTGCTGTGTTCCTTGACGCCACCAAAGCGTTTGATTCCCTTGAATGGGACTACCTCCTGTCTCTTCTTGAACGGATGGGGATCCCGTACAGCTTTTTAGATTGGATTAAACTACTATATAATAACCCATGTGCCTCAGTCCTACTGAACGGCGCTAGGTCGGCCCCCTTCGTCATTCACAGAGGCACTAGACAGGGCTGTCCCCTTTCCCCTGTCCTCTTTGCGCTCGCCATTGAACCGCTAGCGGCTAAACTTCGGCAACACCATAACCACCGCTCCCTGATATACCCAGAGCGTCAGCTACTAGTGGCACTGTATGCGGATGATATAACTCTGTACATACTCAAACCGCGCGAGAACCTAAACCCTGTCCTACGTGAAATTACTAAATTTGGTGCCATATCGGGCATACAGATCAACTGGTCGAAGTCCGCTCTCTTCCCCCTGACGGACAAAACTGTGAAGTTCCCCCTCGACTACCCCCTGGTGTGGGAATCGGAGGAGCTTAAATACCTGGGCGTCATCATCTCCCGAAATCGAGAGGAACTCATCAGGGCTAACTACGGTACAGTCCTGGATAAATTGACTGATACTGTCACTAGGTGGATTCATCTTCCACTTTCCATGGCGGGGCGTATATCCCTCATCAAGATGGTTATCCTTCCCAAATTTCTTTATCTTTTCACCAACATTCCGTACAATCCGGGAGCACATTTTTTCCGATCCCTTAACTCCCAATTATCGCGCCTCATATGGGGCGGAAAGCAGCCCAGGATTAGCTTACAGACACTCATGCTACCATATCACCAAGGCGGATTCGATGTTCCAAATTTTCAGCGCTACTACGATTGCGCCCAGGGCCACTTTGCCGCCTACTGGCTTCACCCTCCCACCTTCATGGCCCACTTGGCGGTGGAGGACGGTTATATGAGGCCTGAGCAACCATCGGGTTACTTATACACCATGCCCCGGGTCACTGACCGCGACCCGACCACGGTTGACTGCACGGTTCTAGCTTGGCAGCGGTTAGCAAAACACATGGGAATCGTGTTCCTTCACTCTCCACTTATGCCACTAGCACACGATCCGCGGTTGCGCGTGGCCTGTGAAGAGATAGGACGTAAATTACTAGTGAAGTTAGCAGTCCACACGTGGGGCGACCTGTACCTCCAGGGACAATCCTGAACGGCGGCACAGTATTTTGGAGAGCATACCCTCTCTGTAATGGACACCTTCCTTTACGTTCGACTCCGTCAAAATGTCAAGGCGGCTACCCCTTCTTTCCCTGACGAGCCAGATACCCTGGCCCCCCTCCATACGCTCCTACAGGCAGACTCCCCGAAGCATGTGGTGTCCCTGCTATACCGACATGCACATCCAGCTCCGCCCCCCCCCCCCCACTCAGATCCCGCAGTGACTGGGGTGCTGATCTGGACGCCCCGATGTCGGACGAACAGTGGGAGGAAAGCTGCTCACACACTAATGCGGTCACCGGTAATGCCCGTCTCAGGCTGCTGCATTTCAAATTATTGCACCGAAGCTACTTCACACCCTCTAAATTGTTCCGACTCGGACTGCGTACTGATGAATGCTGCCTCCGATGCAGAGGCGAAGGGGCTGACTTCTTTCACCTAGCGTGGACTTGCCCCGCTGTGGCGGAATACTGGCGTGAAGTTTTCGAGGCGCTGTCCGACATGGTCGGCGCAGATATAGCTCCCTGTCGCAAGATAGCTCTGCTGGGTCACTCAGCCCCGGCGCTGAAATCACATAGGAATTTTTTTGCACTGGGACTCTTGTTGGCTAAACGCCATGTGGCATGTAAATGGGGCAGAGGCCGCACGCCTAAGTTCAAAATATGGCTCAATACAATGATAACATGGCAAGAACATATACACAATTATGCCGACCTCCTGCCGCACATGTCCCGCCCCAAGGATCTCTGGGGACCCCTAGTGGCCTATCTTCTTCGCGAGCAAGGTGACAGCTCTTTGGATTCTTGAAACACGCCCGCGCATAGAGCGCTGCACCACATACCCTGTTCGATTATGACACCTGGCCCCGAGATATCCTGTGACATGTTTCCCTTACACGGCTCCATACTCGCCTCACAGACATGTTGCACAGTTCACCGCCGTTATGTCCTTGGCACTGTTTCCACCTCGTGAGCTAGATTTGCGGCGTACCCTTGACTCCCCCCCCCTCTCTTCTCCCTCTTTGTCCCTCCCCTCCCGTGCCAGTCTGATGCACAACACTGGTGTGGAGCAGGGCTAACCCTGGTGAAGGCGGCACCGCCTTCTCCTTAATGCGTTCGCATGGCTCCCCGCATCACGGTCCCCCTTGTCCACACACAAGATATGGTGGTACATCACGTGGGAGTATAGTTTCGTTTGATGTTTATGTTGGGTGTTTTACAAAAAATTAAAAAAGGAACCTCAAAGCACGTTGCCCGAATATACGGCACTTCCAGAGTCTTTTTCTATTGTGCATGTCATCCAACTCTGCCAGTTTATATCGCGGCCGGCCCGGTAGGGTTGTAGGCGGCATGCTGTGTCTAACTTCTGTTGTATTGCCTTTCTGACGGTGAAAATATCCTGAACCGACTCTAAAGTTGCTGCCGGCCTGGTGTCACAGGTTGTAGGCATGAAGCTGTGTATTGCTTTATCCTTGTTGCCAATAAAGGTTTCGCAAAAAAAATAAAAAAAGTCTTTCAAAGTGTAGCCGTCTAGGATGGCCATGCAGAATAGCGCTGTGATGTGCAACAAGTCATCTGTGTAATCAGTACAACTGGGTACACATGAAGTTTGACTACATGCACGTGACCCTTGGCTACGCACACTGTACTGATTGAGGGGACATTTGTTTTAATATTGATTTATAGCAATGAGAGGCATCCGTCGGGGGACGATTCCACAGTGAACAAGATCGTACATCTGAGTGCGGGGCAAAGGTATGACTGATGGTCCTGCCATTGCCTGCCACTACCTGCCTAATTCATCTTGTGGCCAGAGCCGCAAAGCCCACAGCCTATCGCAGCACCAGGAGGCGGTTGAACACCAGGTGCGGCACCCCGCAGCACGGGTCCCACCATTGCCTGCCACTACCTGCCCGATTCTTCTCGGGCCGGAGCCGCAAAGCCCACAGCCTTTCACAGCACCAGGAGGCGCTTAAAAACCAGGCGCGGGCTCCCGCAGTGCGGGACGTGCCCGGGAGTGCCCATCTGCGCCCCTCAGCGGCCGTAAGAGGCTGGGCAACGTCCCTGAAATCTGCTGTGAAATGCTGATAACTGGGGTAAGAGACTGAGACTTTAAAAGCTTTCCTGTTCAATATACCCCCATTTCATGCAGTGGAAAGGTGGTGTTATCTTGTAATATTCAATAATACATCAAAAGACATGAGGAAACATAAACTTGCGGGTGCTGTCGCCAGTAGTAAGAACAAAACCGCCAGATTGAGTGCCCTTATAACCAACTACCTTAACAATGCAATGGGCTTAATTAATAGTGAAATTGTAAATGTGGAAGAACGTTTAGCGGCCACCAAGAATGCATTAACTACTGTGATAGATGAAACTATACTGGCTCCATCTGAGCCTGCACCAGAAGCAGATTTGACCAACAATGCCCAAGTGAAAAGAGTAACAGCCCTAGTGCATAATACACATGGGGCACCTTGTGTATCATCTGACGCATTGCAAATACTGGCTTTATTACAAGACATAAGTAGTTATATTCCACCAGTAGCCAAAATTAAACGGCTAGTGAAAGGAAAAGATGATGACTCAACTAAACATCCACAGCAAATGCTCCTTAAATACAATGGAGGGCAAAAAGCCAACACTAGCAATGATTGTTCAACTAAACTGGACCTCATTTCAAAAAAGCTACTCGGGAAGATAGAAATGGTTGAAAAAAATCTCATAAAGAAAAATAGGGAAAATTAAGGATGACGTAGCGCAGATCCTGAACGTCATTACAGATATGTCATCTCATGAGAAAGTACTATCTGATAAAAATCCATCAGACACAGTGGAAAAAGGATAAAACAAGAGATACTGCTAGTAATAAGACTGCATGTGACCCAGTGAAACCAGCGAAACCTGTATCTAGGTATAATGAAAAAAATAGGGACAACATTGTAGGGAATACGGTCAAGGAAACTACAAAAAGGGATTTGCAGACTCCATCATCATCCCAAAATGTGACAAAAACAACAAGCCTTACACACTCTACAATTAGAAATCAGGATACAATTATGGAAAGGACTGAATCTAGACATAATCACTGAGGTTCGCTTCATTTACCACCTGTGGCTACATCTTATACTATTATCCTTAGAGATGTTCCAGTATTGGAGGATGGTGTTAATGGGGGTGCGTGGACTTGAAGAACAAGGTTTTGGATTGGTTCATGAAACATTCTCACCACAATTTAAATATTCTAGCAAGGAATATTATCATGGTGAGAAGAGTAGCCTGGGTAGGGAGAACCCAGAAAAATGGAGAGGGAGACAGTGTGGTTGCCTCTTTTCGACATCCGGTAATGGTTGAAGTCTTGGTTGAAGAACTACCTAATGATGGAGAAATGTAAGTTAATAATGGGAAAAGAGATATTACCGGGGTACCGCTTGGATATTTCTAAAGACCATTTACAAGAAACCCAAAAGAGTATGACACTGGCCCATTGACAGCTGATAGGTATAGACCTCTGCCCTAGTCTAATAGATTTTCAGCTCTCAGATGATGCAGTGATATAGATTGACTGCACCAGGGTGCCAAACCATGTTCTAAACAAAACTATTCCCTTGTCGATAAAGGCTTCTTGTCAACACTAAATTTGCAGACCTACAATTTGATTATAGTTTCATGGAATATCGCGGGCATTAACTCGAAATTGGATGCAAAGGTGTGGCCTGAATTTATGAACAAATGTCAAATTATTTGTATACAAGAGACTTGGCACACAGAACCCTTTTTTGTTGATGATTTTTCAACAATTGAAACACAAGCAAGCCCATCACGAAGTGGAAGGGTAAAGTGAGGCCTAGTTGTTTTACTTTCGGTTACATGCCCGCTGACATTGAAGCAAGTTTATACTGACTCACCCTATTTTCAGTGTCTGTGGTTAAATACTATTGATCATCAGTGTTTTGTGATAATTCATTTTTATAATAATGTCTTCGACAGTAACATAAATCAAGTAATTTTATCCCTTGAGAAGGAGCTTGACCTGTTTTTAAAACAGACCAAGGGTGATTATTTTTTGATTTGGGTTGGAGATTTCAATAGTAGGAAATGTGATATTTTTGATGGGAAGTACTGTGGATATGAGAATGGGTTCGGAGAAAGTTACACCCATTTCCCACATAATCTGTATGGAGAATCAATTAACTGGGCCCTGTATAAATATCATTTGGAAGTAGTGGATCAGACGCTACATGAGGGACAAATGGAGTTACCAACTTTTGAAGGGCAAGGCCATTGCTCCATAATCAATCACATATTAATCTCGGCTCATGATCAGAATCAGATAGTAAAAATCGAGGTGGAAAAAAGCTATCTAAGTGACCATAACCCAGTATTCCTCCCTTGTGGAGGATCGCGCTTAGCACCAAGCATAAAAACTCAGGGAGAAAATGGCATTTCAATCAGATGGTTCAGGATAAATCAGGTTGATTTTGTAGTGAGACTGTAAAAACGAAATAGAATTATGTAAAAAGGGGGATTCAACAAATGAAGATATCATGGGAGCTTTCTGAAAAATAACCACAGCAATTTCCGGGGGTCTAAAAATTAACAATAAGAACAAAAAGAAAAAGATAGTTAGCTGGTTTGACTCAGAATGCACTGAGGCAAACCACCTATTAAAGAATGTTTTAAAAATTAGGCCAAAAGATAATGACCAGATCAAAAACCGGAGAACTATATATAAACAGAGAGTGGCAAGAAGAAAGAGGGAGATTCAAAGTAGAGCATAGGAGAAGCTTACAAAGGCAGCTAATACAAGGGAGTCCTCCCTTTTTTGGAAAACGATAAACTACCCCTATTTTAAAGATATAGCGCTGGAAAAATTGAAAGCCTAGTACAACCCCAACAGTGGATTAGCCATTTTATGAAGGTTTTTAATTCAGATAGTGAAATACCTGCCTTATCAGTACATAGTGATCCAATAAATATTTCTGAAATTGCGATAATAACATTTTCATAAATTTTGATACTTTTAATATGGCCTCATTACCATAAATGAAGTCACATCGGCCTTGGAAAAAAGTGCAGCGGAAGAGCACCTGGTGTTGATGGTGTCCCCATTGATATTTTTAAACTTAATGTGGGTTTGTGGGGCCCATTGTTACAAAATGTGCTTAACACAATTGCTGAAGCTTTGATTCCAAGAAAATGGACGGAAAGTATCATTGTTCCGATCTTCAAAAAGAGCAATAGGAAAGACCCCAAATGTTATCGCCCAATCTCCCTTCTCGATACAACATCTAAAGTAATGGGCAGGATTTTGCTAGAGAGACTGGAATTGTGGGCAGGGGAGAATAAAATCCTTACTGAAACACAATATGGTTTCAGAAGGGAGATCGGGACAATAGAACAGTGCATTAATTTGCACCTTCTCATTTCCAAATATACAATAACAAAACTGGGTCACTTACACATTTGTTTCGTTGACCTCACAAGTGCCTTTGATTTAGTAAATCATTCAAAGCTATGTCAAATTTTTATCAATATGGGGGCACCAAATGACAATGTGAACTATCTTTCACAATTGTGTAGCCGTTTGAGTACTAGAGTGCGTTATGGGGTAGGAGGAGAGTGTACATCAAGTTTCATGGTAACCCGGGGAATTAGACAGGGCTGTGTCCTTGCCCCCCTTTTATTTTCTTTATATGTATATGGAGTGGTTACAGAGCTACTAAATTTAAATGCAGACACTCCAAGAGCAGGTAAAGTCTCAGTTCCAATTTTACTTTATGAGGATGACGCAGTTCTTTTATCATGAACTGCGAACGGACTACAGTCCCTGATAGAAAAATGTGCCGAATGTATTCATGATAAGGACTTAACACTAAATTTGAAACCTAAAAGTAAGAATCACCATGTACATAGTATTCCAATCAAAGCAACAAATTCATTTGTATATCTGGGACTAGTTTACAATGCAAAGGGACATTAGGGAACCGAGATTGAACAATGTAAATTAAAATTTGTCAGGTCCACTGAGGCAATCTTTAGATTTTCGAAAGAAATTGGTAATAAACCAATTATGGATATTATGACTTTATATAATAGCAAATGTCTAAATGGAACTTGTTATGGAGCAGCAATCTGGGGGGGGGGGGGGGGGGCAGCAAATTGTGTAACCCAACATACCCAAAAAATATTTGTTTATGAAGATTGCTTGCTGTACCAAACTTCACCCCCACCTATAGTGTACATAAGGAACTCGGGGCACTGTATATTAGTGATTTTGTAAGTACCATAATTTTAATTACTTGGTATGGGATATGGAGAAAAGAGGGTGCAAGGTTTACACAAGACGTAATTAGAGACTGCATTGCACTTGACCGTGGGAGTAAAATCCAGTGGCTGATATATATTAGAAACCTTTTAAAGGAATGTGTTGAGGATGTTGATATAGAAAATCCCCCCCCCCCCCAAATACTTGAATATGACAAGAAGGAATTAAAAAGTAGTATGGTGGACTCACGTAATTGGTTGAGGGAAATAGATGCTAACCTTTGACAAAGGAATATTGTGAGAGAACCTTTGGGACTGGGACACAAAACTATTTATTGCAGGTCACAAACACAACACACAGTTTTTACCTTACAAGATTACGAATGGGTTTGGCTCATTTTTAATAGCGTTTCCAAAAATAGGCAAGTGGAGCCAAAACTTGCCAAAGTGCCCCTGTGACGGCAAATCAAATCAGACAACGCTACATTTTATCTTGTTCTGTAACTTTTATAGAGAGCCTAGGAAGTATTTTTTACGACCTTTGTTCTTAAAGGAGAGGTTATTTTTATATAGACCTGCTTCAAATATATCCGTAGCCTAGGTAATATCAAAGTCTGAAATGCTGTGGCGGTCTTCATCCAGAAGGCAATTAAAATAAGACACAGTAACTCACATTTCGAAGCACTTTTCTATTAAGAAACTGGGGTATAATACGATAAATGATGTTTGTACTGTATACTTAGTTGTGGTATAAATATATGGCCTATCACTTTGCACTTTATCTCTTGTACTATACTATCTAATATTGTGATGTTAAACATTATGGTTATTTTAAAATTTTACTGATATATATAATGCTATTCTGCTAAAACACAGCCGTTTGAAGGAAGGGATTCCGAGAGAGGGGGACTCTCTCACTCTGATCGTGCCGGAGCGGAGGCATCTTTGCAGGCAACTATGGAATATTAGCACTATGCAACAGACATTTTTCATGTGACACAGTGAGTGATTATCCCACTAAAAGATGACACTTTCGCTGTAAATAACTGGACACCTGAAATGAAAAAACGATCTATCAAGATATAACTAGAACGTAATTATCAGTGCAAGTGCATCATGGGACTTGTATTGTGATGCTTGTCACGTGTTTTCAGGAGATATAAAAGCACACTAAATAGCACTATGCAAATGATTCTCTCCCCCTGTGACCAAGGCTGATGCCGAAACGCGTAAGGGAAAAGGAGAAATATTGTGTTGCTGAGCCTGTCAATAAATGCCTCTTACCCGGTATTGGGCCTCTTGTTGTGCTTTGTCAGATGGAAATTGATCGGGCTGCTCCGTGCCCGGAGTTCAGAGGCCGCCCTGCAGGGTGGATTGTTCCTTTGCACGGAGGCTTTGTTGGAAATATATATATATATATATATATATATATATATATATATATATATATATATATATATATATATATATATATATATATATATATATATATATATATTGTGATAGAAGATTTTAATGAGATATTTTTTCACACAAAGTCTGTGGGGGTAAATCGCTATGCTTTTTATCATGAATTAATTTTTATGAATCTTCTAACTATGTGATGTATTGAAGTTTTTATGATTTTTAGGATGCTTTTATGGTTTGTGATCTTAAACCGAATAAAGCTTACATTGATTGATTGACTACATGCAGAGGACATTGGACACACCCATGTACACAGGCTGATGGAAACAAAGTATTCTGTGACTTGTAAGTGTTGGAGCCATGTCTAAGTCTTCTTATGACATGGTAGACTCCTGTCAAGAACAAGCTTGCCACACCTAAACTTCCACTGTAGGGAAATCCCCTCATGGCAGTGTGTTCATCTGTGACATATCCTGAGCCCATGGTGAGTGTGAGGTGAGCAGGAATCTCTCTCTTCAAACCCCTTTTCCTACAAAAGACTAGTCCCTGCAGATGTTCCTGTTTGAGAAGCTTTCTGTGGGCTGCCTGGTCCAGTGCTTTCTCAACTTATTCGGAGTTGTGGCAGCCTGCTTCGGTCAGGCTACATCATGTTGAACAAGTGTTTTGTCTGTGTGTGATTTGACTTTGTGTATTCACCCAAACCCCTCATGTAATTGGGCATAAGTATCTTGTGTGTGTTTTGATTTGAGCCCAGGCAATAATGTTGTCCCTTTCAGCTATGCATGATGTTATACCTGGTCATACAAAGCTGGAATAGAGATGCAGAAATGTATGTGGTTTGATTGTGTTGAGCAGAATGGGGTGCCGGTGCACAGGTGTGTAGTGCGTCCATCTGTCATGCCGAGACCACTGGAGCCTGTGTCACTTCTATGCTCTTCATTGGGACACAGGGGAGTGATAGTAAATTTAATTGTGCAGCCTAGCTGCATGTGTGTTTACCAAGGTTGATTTTGCATTTGCATTTGCTGAGCTGACACACACAAATGTAGAGTCAATGGAGACTGATGTCTCGTAGGTATGCATGGAGTGTTGACTCGTATATGATGGCAGCATAACTATTTGAGATGGTGTCAGGAAGTGTGGTGTATGACTTCAGTTCATTGGTTTTTGATGTGTTGTGAATATGGAGTGTGCATATTGTCCCTATGTCAGTGCTTGTCATGGGGGTGTGTGATTCTGATAATGTAATCTAGGTTTAGTGCCTCTACCCAAAACAATGTGTGGTACAAATGCGTGTATGTGATGGAGGGATATCCCACCGGAGAATGCTGTATTGTAGCATGTGATGAAAGAAGTGGTCTGTTGCACTTAAGTGCAATTTGACTGTAACAAGGCAGGTCTGGATGAGTGATGTTTGTTTATACTGTCCATGAGTCAATGTGGATATTGGTTATGTAAGTAATATGTAGATTTAACAGGACTACATTAAGACAAGGTCTGACTAGTCATATGTGTCAGAGTGTATTTGTGAATGTGAAGGTATGTACACCAGTGTTGTGATAATTTGTGCTGGTTGGTGAAATGTGAGGTGTTATCCCGTTGTAGTATGTTCAGTTTGAATATGTGTATGCATATTTCCTTAAGTTATTGTTGTATGAGCTTTATTTCGACAGCTCGCATCATAAAAGCTATAAAAACACAATCTTGAATAAAAAGAAAATATAAAAAAGTTCAATTGATACAATGGCATATTTCAGACAGGTATATACAATCAATCAATCTAAATATCCTACTACAGCCAAAGTGCAGCGTGCTGTTCATCAAATAGAGCTATAAGAGTCATAATTATACAATATGACAGAATAAAAACATACATAAATACATTCTAAAAAGAGGGGGTGGGTGCACTGAGATAATATTTATTATGGTGCATCAGCAGGTAGGCCCTGTTTGGATTCGCCCCTCGAGGGAGCATTTTAGGGAGACTAAAACAATAAAGTGCACTTGCAAAGATGTATAAATAAAACGTGGTTTGCCGTCCTAAGAACCCTCCATCAACTGTATGCAACCCTCATACTACCAGCGACTACCGCTTTCCTGTCAGGATCTTTCGTCTTATAGACCATGTGTGGCTTAAGAACTTGGCCACACTGCAGGCAAAGGCGGTCTAGAGTCTGATCTAAGAATTCACAGGGCAGCGCAATGGTCCAGTGTGCCCAGATTTTGGGAAACTGGTTTGAGCCACTTCGCCCTTGGCGTGGAATAGGCCTGCCAAGCGAACATAACATTGGCGACGCTTTCTATCGGGGTCCTGCAGCATGGACGGATCTTAGATGTTGGGTTGCATGTGTGTATATATTGATTATATCTAAAAAGGTCTCTAAGTGTCTATCCTGTTTGTGAAGATAACATTCTGTAGTTAACCTCCCCAGGTTTGGTTTACTAAATTCTTGCTGGTCCACCCTTTCCCGGTAGAGAGGCTTGAGCTCTTCTTACCTCAGAACCCACTTTTCTGCTTGTGTCAAGCCTGATGACTTCAGATAGGGCTTCCGCATAAGGTAAAAGCTTAGGGGTTCACCTAATTCGAGCCCAAAAGAGCAACTGGAGAAGTCTTGCTACATCGCCAATGGATATCAAGAAAAAGGGGGGTAAGGGGAACATATTTGGGCAGCCTCACTAAGTCCCTAGGGAATTTATGCTCGGATATGCAGAGGTTGTGGGCCTTCTCAATACCCCACAACTCTGCTCCGTACAGTGCTGTACTAACTGCCTTCACATCATAAGACCTGTAGAGCTGGAGCTACTGGTCTGCTGTGCGATGAGCGGTGTTCCTTCCCAAGTGATCCCGCTACCCTTTTATGGTTCATCAGCATCTTAGCAAGGTGGTGTTTCAAAGACATACTGTCTTAGAGTCGGACACCAAGATAATTGAAGATGCCGACTCTATCTAGGGGAGTACCACAAGTGAGGGGCTGCCTCTGTATGACTTGTGGGTGTTAAAGGCCATACATTTTGTTTTTGCAGTGTTAATTACCAACCCCCTGGTATCGCAGAAATGTTGGAACCTGTTCAAAAGCTGATGCAACCACATTGGGGTCTTAGACACCAACAGGGCATCATCTGCGAACAAGAGGGTCGGTACCTTTACACCCCCCAGGGTTGGTGGATCTGCTGGATCTTCTTGCAGGAAACTAACCACTCCATTCATATAAAGGGAGAATAGAGTGGGAGCCAGAACACAACCCTGTCAGACTCCCCTGCTGACTCAAATGCAATACGTCAGCTGTCTCTACGACCACAACCCTATCTGCGGATAAGTCTCTTCATGCAGCCTAACTACAAGGTTAAGAATGAACAGAGGGATGCCCATACCTTTAAGTGCCGACTAAATCAAAGGCAGTTTTTAGATCGATAAATGCTAAATATAAGCTGTCCTTGCGGATCACCACCTCTTTCCAGTAAGTGAGCTGCAGCCGGAATGCCTGATCGATAGTGCCTGCCCTAGCCCTGAAACCAGCCTGAAACTGCAATAGAATGGCATTATCGTCTACCCACAGCTGTATCCTCTGCAGCAGTACTCTGCTGAAGACCTTCTTCAGGGCATCGATTAGGCTTATAGGCCTGTAATTTGAGGGATCATCTTTGGCTCCCTTTTTGTAAATTGGTGCCGTCTCTGCTCCTTTCAAGGACCTGGGGACTGGGGCGCCATTAGCTATTGCATTTGGCAGGAGGAGAATATAGCGGGCCCAATTAAGGATATCAGAAAGAAATAGATTGCCCGGTATGCCGTCTGGTCATGCAGCCTTGGACGGCACTATTCTGCCTATTGCGGCCTCTACTTCGCCCAAGGAAAAAAGCTCGTCATCCGAAGGATGCCTGACAAACTCGTCTATCTCCATCGTAGGCGAGTCCTCCGAGGATGAATGGAGCTTCCGGAAGTGTTCATACCATTCCTGACCAGAAATGTAATTAGGAGGCGGGGGCACTCCTGACTTATTACCCCAGGTGACTAAGGACCAGAATGAAATGGAGTCTTTTGCTACACTTTCTTCTTTGAGCAGCTACCAGCGAGGTTCATCCCATGCTGATTTTTCCGAGCGCAGGGTGGCCTTGAAGTGCTTCCTGGCAACTCTAATCAGGGAGGAATTCTTATCCTTGATTGCTGAAGCCAAGAGTGTTCGCCCGCGTCTAAAATCCTTGGTGTATCATGAATGAGCACCTCTTTGGAACATGATGGACTTGCGGTCCGATCTACGAACTAAAAAATGCAGATTCATTTGATCAAAGGTGCTGGAGTACACCATGGTTGCATCAGCCGAACTACTTTTGTTGGCAATCATGGCTTGGAGCTCTAATGTGCCCTCTGTCAGGTCTTTCTGTATGCCTAGGATCTTGTTTTCTTGCAGAGCCACCTTCTGATATTTTAATGATCTGTTGTTATTCGAGGGAAGAATTTCCCTGGTAAGTGTCAGAGGTTGGTTGCTCTTAGGATAATATGGAGGAGCCCACAGAGGCTTCACGCTCAAACAAAGGGGATTGTGGCCGCTCTCTGTGGTTGTACCCACACTCATATCATATCATAGGTCTCTCCAAAGCCTCACATCGAGAAGAATATAATCGATGCGAGACGGACAGCTTGCTCTGTTGTATGTATCAGCACCCTGCTTGTCCGAGGGTGCTCTAGCATTTACTGCCCTTAGGCCAAACTTGACATTAAGTGCGTTAAGGTGGAGTGCTGTCTGTGTCCATTTTTTAACTAGGGGTAGATTTAAGGCAAGGACAGCCCATTTGATGTCATCATCCTTGGTGCCTAAAAGGTCTTCATTGTCAAGTGGTTCAAAAGTACTGTTAAAATCACCCGCTACTATCACTCTGGAGTAATCTGAGCATCTGGCTAAGCTTTCTTCCAACAAAGTGAAAGTGGGTGATGGTCTACCCCATCTAGTCCCTCTCACATAGAATTAAACAAGTCAATATGGGCTCCCCCTCTAGGTCCCCTGATGCCTAACCCCAAAATATCTGGGCTTGAACTAGGATGGAGGGTCATCCGACATCCCAGAGCGATACTTACCCAAATAATCAGGCCCCCTGCCAGGCGCACTCTCCTTATTGTTGTTGCTGGTGAACACAAGCATACAAAACCTGATTTAAATAGGGGAAGGAAGCTCCAAGTCTCTTGAAAAATGCAGATGTCATAGCTCTCAATTAGCAAAACGAACAATTGATGGACAGAATGCAGAACAATGTCATGCATTCACCCCAGTACAGAAATATGGGTCTAAATGCATCGTTGTTTTGCTCACCATGCCATTCCAGTTTGGACTCAGCCATGTGCAAATTAGTCT
This sequence comes from Lissotriton helveticus, assembly GCF_964261635.1. Lineage (NCBI taxonomy): Eukaryota > Metazoa > Chordata > Amphibia > Caudata > Salamandridae > Lissotriton > Lissotriton helveticus. The sequence goes on along the minus strand of NC_136073.1, from coordinate 597,227,389 downwards.
TGACCCTGCGCCCAATGGGAACAGTCCAGCCCGAACTGCCAGGCCAGGTGCTCCCTGGACTGGAAACAAGTATCCTAGGACCGGTTTCGGGCTTTCAGCCATCATCAGCCAGGATAGTTGGACTCCAGTGGCATGGAGAGCACGGGACCCACGTCTGGGCATACCCGTCCTACTCAGGGTGACAAATGCAAAAAGAACAATTGATGAACAGAATGCAGAGCGATGTCATACATTCACCCCAGTACAGAAATCTGGGCCAAAAATCATTGATTTTTTGCTCACCATGCCATTCCAGTTTGGACCCAGCCATATGCAAATCAGTTTTGACCCTGCGCCCAATGGGAACAGTCCAGCCCGAACTGCCAGGCCAAGTCCTCCCTGGACTGGAAACAAGCATCCTAGGACCGGTTTCGGGCTTCCACCTCTCATCAGCCAGGATAGCTTGACTCCAGTGGCATGGAGAGCACTGGACCCAAGTCTGGGCATACCCGTCCCACTCAGGATGACAAATGCAAAAAGAACAATTGATGGACAGAATGCAGAACAATGTAATGTTTGCGTAGCACATAGCTCTCAATTCGGTCATTCCAATGAGGAAGTGACATTTTGTTGTTTAACCCAACCACATTCCATGATAACACCCTGAGCTGTAAACGGAGATCTAGGCTAAGAGTTGATACGACATTTGAGCTAGAGGGCCGATGGCTAGTCGTAACCTGGGAAGGAAAGTGTAGACTATGACTAGAGCAATGGTCCGCACCCACCATCCCGCTAGTTGCACGTGCATGATTCTGTTGGAGGTCTGACATACCTTGAACATAGCGCCTTCTGATGATTCTCTGTGTTGGGCAGCTGTCTCCATATTAGATGGAATAGCGCAAGACCCAGAAAACTAATGGTCTTCTTCCGGGAGTCAATTGTTGACTTCTAAACTAGAACCACCAACCATTTGTCCAAACGATTGAGGTACAGGTGACTTGCTATGATCAGAGGGTATAAAGCGCTTAAACTGGATTGAAGAAGAGTCAGGGGAACAGGTCCGGTATTCCAGGGCAAGGAGGTTATCAGCCAAGTCCGCTCCTTTGAGGGTAAATTCAATACAATCTAATGGCTGAGTAAACAAATTATACCTCTGCGCCCTGATAATGTTGTCACGAATCACCGAGCGGCAACCCCTGACGTGACGAATCCAGTGGATTACTTTATTTCCTTAACCGCATGTGCGCTAGCATCAAAAATGTGTTAAGAATTATGACAATATCCAATTGTGCTATTCATGACAAAATAATAAATGAAGTTCATATTTTTATGTGTTGCTATATATACTTTTATATTTAAGATTTCCTTTGGTTCACTGTGTATTGGATCTGATTGACATATTACCATTGAAAAACATAGAAAGGAAAACTTTTTGTTATCATTTTGCACCTCCCGGTCCTTTCTGGTTTACCTGGGTAACTCTCTTTTTTTATGGAGTGCTTTTAGTGATGATCACTGTCAATACGCTGATGAGTGAAAACCTATCACAGAAGGAGTAGCTTCCACCCAGACTTGGCTTCTGTGAGTCTTGTGTGGGCATAAGTGCTAAGTAGCACATTGTAGTCAATGGTGGACGATGACTGTTCATCAATGTCCTGCGATGGTGGCCTTAGATGGAGGTGGTGTTTGCTTCTGATATTAAGAGATGATACATGAATATTGACTGTCAGCACATTGCTCCGAGGGGTATTGTCCCCTCATGTGTACATGCACTTATGTGTGTTGATATGCCACCTGTGCTCCAAATAGTCCAGCTAGGCATCCCTGTACTTCCCAGTAGACAAAACACATGTAGGTAATCAAGTCTTTTGCCAAGGTGTGGGTGCACCAGGAGAGTGGAGTAATTATGATGACATCCCTGGTTGTGTTGAGACAAGAGCCTGCAATGTGAGCAAACTCACATGTGACACATTAACATTTCACAGCTCCATTTGTGTTAGCATCATTAGCGTGTTTTGAATCTGTCATCTGGTTTGGCAAGTGTGGGCCCTGTATGTGTCAAAGACTGCTCACAATCAGCACATTCTACCCTGCCCTGCAGACTGATGGCAACATGTGTTATTTGTAGGTCTCCTTGACCGATTTCAGGATTCTGAGACAGTGTTAAAGTGCCAAATGTGTCCAATGCATATTCCATTCCGCACATGTGCTCCAACCTCAACGGATGTACACATTTCCCATGTTTTATGTCTACTATGTGTATTGTGTTTGTGAAACACAGATCCCCCCACCACCCCTGGCATTGTTATCAGTGCAGGAACATTAGCTTACACATTGTTTTGTGCATTGGAGCCTATTAACACAGTTGTGTATCCTCTATCTGGTGAGCCATGTGTCTTCCAAGTCTTTTGCAGTACACAATCAGCATTGGCAATTTAGCATTAGTGATGAGCTGCACATGATACAGCTTTTGTAACTAGATGCAGAGTTGGTGTAATAGACATGCAAACAAGTTGACAGTGTAAATGATCTGATCTTGAGTTGTGTGCAACGCCCCCAGGTCACACATGGTGACTGTCTCATACATTGGTGTTGGTCTATGCTTTTCTACACAGCTGTAGGAATGTGGTCTACAAATTTAGCGCTGACAGCTGTGACACAACCACTTCATGTTTGATGTAGTGGGATGCTCATGATTCTATCTTGTGTGTCTGTGAACTAGTGTGGTGCTGTGGGGAGTCTCCTCTGTGCTTCATTGTACACCAACTCATCACAATGTCATCCTTCTGTAAGTGTGTGTACTCCTGTTGCCCTGCATGGTTTGAGTATGTGTTGTGATGGACAGATTCTGTGACTGTGTGTCCATACGTATGTGTCTGGCACCTCTTGTTCGACCATCAAATGTGTGTGTCCTAGTATGTGGCATGCTGGGTGTACCTACCTAATACAGAGATTGAAACATTGGTCATATACAACAGTACATGGACCCATGGTTGTAGTGTGATTACAATGATGTGTGGTCAATAATGGATTCATCATCATACAGCCAGTGATCCATACTGTCATGGGGGCTGGTGCAATGTCACCTGTCAAGGAAGGTTTTACTGAGGTACATTGCTGCTGATCAAGGTGGATGGTGTTTAGACTGGCCAAATGTGACTTGGTTCCGGCAAGACCCCTATCTACAATGTGGCCATACATCAGCGGCCATGCACTAGGAGTTATGTTTTGGCATGTGAGATGACAGTGGTTCTTGCAAGACACGTGACACAGTGTGCAAGAGTGAGTGTGCTCAAAGTTATGGCCCCCATACTCACTTTGCATCACCGCAGCTCAGCAGACAGGATACTGGCCCCACAGTGCTGTGGCCTTGAGGGTACTGAGGAAGACAGTCAGTCATTTGATGTGTTTTTTAGTGTTCCACCAAGCTTGTTCGGCATGTGACTCTGGTGCACCCACTCATCAAACAATGCCCGATTACCCACATTCACTATCCAAGCCCTATATAGAATAATTCCTGATTGTACTGAACATGCATATGACTCAGTGGAGTTCAGCCCCACATCGTGTGTGTTTGCCTAGGCTAGAAACACTTCCACACTCACACACGTTGTGTTTGTTCGGCAGTGTGTGTGGCTGGTCGGTTGTCTTTGTGCATCTTCCCCCATGTATTTCAACTGTGGATGTTGTGTTTTGTTTCATTATCTACTGTCCCAGGGTGCCCTACATCTTCACTCTGGACATTCCTTATGTTTTGCATTTAACCTTGCTGCCACCGTGTGGGACTGGATATCAACAAAAGTGGACTTTCTGACTGAATCCTTTGTATTTGCCGCTACTCGTACCAAAAATGGGTGTTGATGCATTTTGGATGGTCACATGTTACATTGTCCAATTGCACATTGCTGGCAGTGTTAGCCCCCAAAAACACTAATGGCTGCACATGGCTAAGGGTATGTAACGCCCACAACAATGTTTGCCTCAATAGTTCTGTTGTTGTTTGGTCCACAACCACAACTTCATCACTACATTGCTGGTGGGTTTTGACCCCAATGAACACAATTGCTTGACCACGCAGGGGGCTTGAACCCCACATTCACCTTTTTTTCACTACATTGATAGGGGTGTATCCCCCAAACCCCTATATGCTTGACAATGCTGGGGGCTTGAACCCCACATTCACCTTTTTGTCACTATATTGATGGGGAGGTTATCCCCCCAAGACCCTATATGCTTGACAATGCTGGGGGCTTGAGCCCCATATTCACCTTTTTGTCACTACGGTGATGGGGGGGGGGGGGGGGGTTGTCCAGCATATCACTTTATGTGTCAAATTTGCAGGCAGTTTGCACACAAAACACAAATTTGGCATGACAACACTGGGGGAATGTTAGGCATCCACCCCTTATGGGGTGGCCAATGGTGGGAGTGATACACATTCATCCCCTATGGGGTGGACCCTGGGTTAGTGTTAGGGAACCACTCCCCTATGGGGTTGACAATGGTGGGCGTTATAGGCATCCACCCCCACCTATGGGGTGGCCAATGGTGGGAGTGATAGACATCCACCCCCCCCCTATGGGGTGGACAATGGGTGAGTGTTAGGCATCCACCCCCATGGGGTGGACAATGTTGGGAGTGATAGACATCCACCGCCTATGGGGTGGACAATGGGTGAGTGTTAGGAATACACCCCTATGGGGTGGACAATGGTGGGCGTAATAGACATCCACCCCGCTATGGGGTGGACACTGGGTGAGTGTTAGGCATCCACCCCCCTATGGGGTGGACAATGCTGGAAGTGATAGACATCCACCCCCTACGGGGTGGACACTGAGTGAGTGTTAGGCATCCACCCCCTATGGGGTAGACAATGGTGGGAGTGATAGGCATCCACCCCCTATTGGCATTTAGATTGCTGGTAGTGTAAGGCATCCACCCCCCCATGGGTTTGACAATAGTGGGAGTGAAAGGCATCCACCCTCCTATGGGGTGGACAATGCTGGGAGTGATATGCATCAACCCCTATTGGCATTTATATTGCTGGTAGTGTTAGGCATCAACCCCATATGGGTTGGACACTGGGTGAGTGTTAGGCATCCACCCCCCTATGGGGTGGCCAATGGTGGGATTGATAGACATCCATCCCCCTATTAGGTGGATAATGGCGGGAGCGATAGGCATCCACCCCCCTATGGGGTGACCAATAGTGGGAGTGATAGACATCCACCCCCTATGGGGTGGTCACTGGGTGAGTGTTATGCATCCACCCCACCTATGGGGTGGACAATGTTGGGAGTGATAGGCAGCCACCTCCCTATGGGGTGTACAATGGTGGGAGTGATAGGCATCCACCCCCTATTGGCAATTAGATTGCTGGTAGCGTTAGGCATCCATTCTCCTATGGGTTGGACAATGGTGGGAGTGATAGGCATCCACCCCCCTATGGGGCAGACAATGGCAATGGTGGGAGTTATAGACATCCACCTCCTATAGATTGAAAACTGGGTGAGTGAGTGAGTGTTTGACATCCACCCCCCCACGGGGTGGACACAGGTTGAGTGTTAGGCATCCACCCCCTATGGCGTGGACAATGGTGGGAGTGATAGGCATCCACCTTCCTATGGGGTGTACAATGGTGGGATTGATATACATCCACCCCTATTGGCATTTAGATTGCTGGTAGTGTTAGGCATCCATCCCCCCCTATGAGGTGGCCAATGTTGGGAGTGATAGACATACACCCCCCTATGGGGTGAACAATGCTGGAAGTGATAGGCATCCACCCCCTATGGGGTGGCCAATGGTGGTAGTGATAGACATCCACCCCCCTATGGGGTGGATACTGGGTGAGTGTTAGGCATCCATCCCCCTATGGGGTGGACACTGGGTGAGTGTTAGGCATCCATCCCCTATATGGTGGACAATGGTGGGAGTGATAGGCATCCACCCCCTATGGGGTGGCCAATGGTGAGAGTGATAGACATCTACTCCCCTATGGGGTGGACACTGGGTGAGTGTTAGGCATCCACCCCCCTATGGGGTGGACACTGGGTGAGTGTTAGGCATCCATCCCCTATATGGTGGACAATGGTGGGAGTGATAGGCATCTACCCCCTATGGGGTGGACACTGGGCGAGTGTTAGGCATACACCCCCCTATGGGGTGGACCATGCTGGGAGTGATAGACAGTCACCCCCTATGGGTTTGGACACTGGGTGAGTGTTAGGCATGCACCCCCCTATGGGGTGGCAAATGGTGGGAGTGATAGGCATATACAACCCTATCGGGTTGCTAATGGTGGGAGGGATAGGCATCTACAACCCTATGGGGTGGCCAACGGTGGGAGTGATAGGCATCCACCCCTCTATGAGTTGACCAATTGTAGGAGTGATAGACAGAAAATGAACTGGAACAGAGTTTCGCTCCAACACCGAACGCACAGCTTACTCAACGATTATCATAACCAAAATAAACCAGATTCATCAATTTTAAACCAGGTTTATTCCATGTCATCAAAAACCTCTTCAAAAATATCACTTAAATCTCCTGTCACATATGAGGCACTTATGTAATCCAACGTTTCTAATGCTGCAGATATGCCGGTCCCGGCCTTTTTCTGGAGCACGTAGAGTACATAAAACATCCTTGATAAAATTGACCCAATGCATTTCGGGCACTTTTTAGCCCTTCCTCAGGGGTTCACTGCAGGTATTAAAAAAATGACATTAGATTTATGGTTACAATCCCCTTTGTAAAAGTTAAACAAATACATTCAGCAATCCGTCTCATGTTTTAAAGCTCTCATAAACAATCTTTTCACCTCTAAACGCGCTACTAAACGCGCGAATTGTACCCAGGTAAGCCTCTCCCCACCTTCATTACCAACCCGAGTATTATCCCCCTATTATCAGTTAAACTCCCCGATGTCCATTACCCATCAGCTGTATTTTAAACTCTCTTCAACATTAAGCTGTGCCCTTCAACCCAACACTCCATAAACATTCTCCCATACCTTCTAATTGTGACTACATTCCTTCCCTGAATGTTCTTTCCTTCTACAGGGCAGCCTAATTCTCATCTCTACCGTTACTCTTTTAAAACTTAAGTAACGTAACTCCACCCTTCTCCATGAGCCAATCATGTTGACACAACTCTTCATCGCTATAGCCAACCTTACTACTAGTACCATCAATCATTGCTCCAAGCCCCCATAAACCTGTTGTTGCTGTTCAACCGATTCCTAACGCTTACTCTAACCCATTTCCTTTTGAGAAGCTTCCCCAGTTAATGTACTCTAATGCCCCGCCCACCCTCAGATGTTTACCTAATGTCGTTAATAAAGTTATTTCAATTCTGCTGATCTAACCATGAGATCAGTGCATATATTATACATGCTGACACTAAACATGTTTAACACTTATGTATCGTAACAAGGTCCATCTCAAACACCATCCATCAAACTTTTTAACACAGTTCTCCAATGTTCGCGTTTAGGATGTTGTGAGTTTTTCATCACACATGTGACAATTCGTCCTTTTGACTTCTCTTTACAACAGTACTCCTGTCGGGTGCAACTGGTCGAGAGGGGAGTAATTTTAATACAGATACAGGATGAACCAACGCTCACCTGTTTCTTCAATTTCTTCAATTTTTTCAATTTAAGCATTATTCAAATTATTGCGTGCAGCTCGGGATGTGATTTGCCCAAATACCACTCACTAGTAAACTGAAAATGAACTGGAACTGAGTTTTGCTCCAACACCGAACGCACAGCTTACTCCACGGTTATCATAACCAAAATAATCCAGATTCAGTAATAGACATCCACCCCCTATGGGGTGGACACTGGGTGAGTGTTAGGCATCCACCCCCCTATGGAGTGGCCAATGGTGGGAGTGTTAGGCATCCACCCCCTATGGGGTGGACAATGCTAGGATTGTTTGCCATCCACCACCCCCCTTGCCTCTACATTGCCTCAAGAATTCACCCTCTCCAATATTGACTGTGGTTTGTCACAAGTTGTGTATTCTGTTGCATTTCACGGTGTAAGTGTCTGACTTACAGTCTGTGACGAACGTGTCGGTTGCGGTTGATGAATCGACCGTAGGCGTATAGTATAGGGATGACATGTGCGATCGGATACATGACTGCTTCGTCTCGTATGCAGTGATCGTGTTGTGGTGCAAATCGGAGCTGAAATATGCCTCATCCGGATGCTCTGACGTGCTGGAGGTCGTGATTTGTTCGGCACGTAGGAAGTACGCATCGTACTTGGCCGGCCGGAAACTGCTTGGGAAATGCCTCCGGACGACTCCATTAAAAGTTTACAGAACCTGCTTGTATGGAAAATGGTCCTGGAATTGGAGAGTACGAGTCGTGTCGGAATTGGAGACATTTGCGTATCGTACTACGTCGTTTGGGTGGACCGGCTCCCGGAACAAGTTGATCGGAAGGTAAGGCTACGGACGGCTTTCGGAGGGCCTTCCAGACGAGATCGGAATCGGGCCCTTAGTGGTAGACCTAGCCACATTTGTTTTAGGCCATGTTACTTTAAGAATTGCTTATATTTGGCAACCCAATGCTCAAGACTTCTTGCTGTCCCAGACATTCAGAGGGCATCTACCTTATGCAGCAGAAGGGAACATTGTTGATTTACAATCTCACTGGGGTTTAGAAAGGGACTTATTGATTTTATTCAGAGGTGATCATCAATACATCGAATTGCTAATACAATCAAATTGTTGCAAGTTACATACATTTTCACTATATTACAATTAGATCATATCAGGCCAAATGTGGAGAACAAAAGTTCAATAAATCCTTTGTGTAAAATATAAAGAAAAAATAAAATAGGGGAAAGGTAAAATATACACTATAGAAAGCATGAAGTACCCTGTAGAGAATTGCAATACAAAAATGGATCACATTAAAGTATTTGTCCCAACGTAGTATGGAGTCCTAAATAGCCCGCTTTCCCTTTAGTTTTGAAAGCAGAAGATTCCAATTCAAAATAGTGATGCATCGTAATGAGCCAAGAATTCAAGGCAAATAGAAATTGGTTTTTCCATTCTGTTGCATTACAAATTATAGCAATATTAACAGACAAAGTGAATACAGGTATAATTGCCTGTGGTACTGTCAAATTAATGTTCAACATGATGTATAATAAATCCATTTCCACCCCAATCTCTAATTTTTCAGCTGGCCATCTCACAATTTCACTCCAAAACCATTGAAGTAGAGGGCACACAGCTTTTCGTGTTTGAATTGACTGGGGTAAAAAGTGTATTCACCCTTATATAATAGTATATAGAAATAACCTCCTCCTGAAGTCTTGGGCAGGGGAAGATGGTGGGCTGAGCTCACCTCAGGGAGCCCCGCTTTCTTGCTTCTCCTGCACTCAAGCCTGACGCTGGCTGTAGCTCCTCTCCTCACACCAAGGCTCCGGATGAAATAAACTTCCAGGCTGTACTGAGAGAGCTTAAGGCAGCCCTCAAGGCTGTGTTTTTTGACAGCGTATGTGGCAGCATTTTAGGTGAGGACAAAGGGAACTTCAGTGCTCGTCCTCTCCCACGGTCATGCCTGATGCTGGCTACAGCTCCTCTCTTCTCATGGAGGTCAGAGTGGCAAACCTACTCCCGCGCAGCAAAAGAATCAAATAGTGCCCAAGGTTGTGAATGGTAGTTCGTTTCGGTATTGGGTCATGTAAAAGGACGAGGTTAAGGCACTAATATCACACTTATCCACTGCCTCAGCAGACTCTCAAAATCCCGATAAGAAGGGCAAACAAGCCTCTGTAGAACCATCTTCTTCGACCATTGGTAGCCCAGAAAACGTGGTCCCTTTTGCGTCTAGCCTTTACTAACCAGGAAAAGTTCCTAGTGCCTGCTCTCTAGCCACAGTTATTTCTGATCCATTTGGTTTGGACAACGAGCAGGAGCCAATGCTGTTTACTATATTACAGATGTTGCAGGCTCAGAGGACAGAAGCACTACATTACGCACAAATCTGAATGGATAATATAGCTATTCAGAGTTTGCTGATGGAAATCACCATTAAAATATCAGCTCTGTCTACAACAATGTAACAATGGGTCTCGATTATAGAAATGCAACAACAGGCCTCGGATATAGAAGTCGTTTGATCAGAAGCTAAGCACTCTATAGAAGGCCACTATTGTTATTTGGATTTAGTGCAATCTAAAATTGAAGAACTGAAAAATCGACATAGACAGAATAACTTGTGAGTATTTGGCATACAAGAAGGAAAAGAGGGAGGTGACCCAGGAAGTTCATTGTGCAGCTGTTCAGGAAGGCATTCCCGGATTTGTCTGATTGGGAGATGGCTTGCAAATTTAGAGAGCACACAGACTCCCTATTAATCGTTCTGTTAAACTGAACATTTCTGATACAAGTAGGGTAGTTAATCCTCATCCTGTATTGATTTATATTGGAATTTTCATGTTAAGACAAGCTGTTTCTATCAAATCTCGCCCAGCAGCTCCTGTGATGGTTGACTCAATCTCGATGTCAGCCTGGTCAGATTTCTATAAACCTACAATGGACAGGCGCTGGAGGCTGCTTCAATTTATAGCCCCACTAAAAGCTGATGGGGCTCCGGTCTTCATTCAGGTACCAGCTAGGCCTAAGGTTATCAAGGGCAGCCAAAGGTGTGGTTTTGCTCTACGGAGCAAGAGGCAGCAGAAAGCCTATATCCAGCATAGGGGGGTAAATCTTATAGAATCTCTAAGACTGTCTCTCTTCATGTGTGTAATAAAGGCTGTATTTCTCTTGTTTATTTTCTCTTTTTTGAGTGGAGAGTAGGCAGTTTGGTGGTTAAATTGGTTACATTGCTTTAGTTGATTCTATAATTTGGAAGGGGTGTGGCTATTGTTTGGTTATGGGCAGTGTGGAGGGTGCTTGGGGGAAGGTTCCCAGGGCTGTCAGATGTGACGGTCTAGGTTAGGGGTGATTCCTCTAGCCAGAGTATGGGAGGGGGGTGGGGGTTTAAGGGGTAGTGGGGAAGACTGGCGGGAGGTGTAAAAATAAGTCAAAGTGATCAATGTCTTTTTTTTATTGTCATTTTTCTTTTGTAATATTATTAGGCGTGGGGCTCTTTTTGGTACTCAGGATGAATTCCTTAAATGGAGGTAGTAGTTGATTTTTAACAATGGGTACAATTAGATATTTATGCTGGAATGTTTCTGGCTTAAGCTCAACCAACAAACGCCAATTGGTCTGCGAGGATATTAAAATGTACAAACCTCACATAGTATCCAATGTATACAATGTGTTGCACATTTTGTAATTCTTTTATTAGCTGTCCAATTGTTGTCAAATTGTTACATTGTTGATTGTGTATGATATTTTTTAACCTAAATATTTTTATTGAATAAAACACTTTTATATTATCTACGGTGTTCATGAAACTCACTGGTGATTTTTTGATTGATTAGTGGTGTAAATGAAGTGTTAGAATTTGTGGTATGATAACAAACAACCCAGAGGGAAAGTGTTGCTGATTTAGTGTCATTTTGGCATACTGTCCCTTTGGAGAGTGGGACCCCTCCCTTATTTTGTGGATACAAAATATTTTGACAAAATTGTGTTAGTCCGGCTAGCACCTTTGATGTCAGGGTTTGTTTTGAGTCAGCAGCAGGGATTTATTCTTGGGAGGGATACCAGCGCTCATTTCAATATTGCAATAGTTGCATTTGATGTTGAAGAGAAATCTGGGTTCAACATGGGGATTATACTGTTAGATGCGGAAAAGGCGTTTGACCTTGTTGTATTGTAATGTCTCTGGGCAACACTGATGGATTTTGGCTTGAGCTGCATATTTTGTAAAGGGATGCAAGCTTTATATAAGAACCCCAGTGCTCGGATGGTCTATGCAGGGTTATTATTTACCCCTTTTTGGATATTTTGGGGCACCCGGCAGGGGTGCCCACTCTTCTCTCTATTATTTGCATTATATATTGAGCCTTATTTGCGCTCAGGTATTTAAATATACGCATTCAACCTGTTGTATCAGGGGTCTCTGAATAAAAAACGACTGCTTATGCCGATGATGTGGTAGTTTACTCCTTGAACCCTGTGGCTGCATTAGATTCTATTAAAGACGAAGCTAGTAAATTTGTTACCTTTTTGGGAAATAAGTTGAACACTAGTAAACCACAAGTCCTTCTTAATTTTCGGTCAGCGGTATCAGTTCCTGGTGCCTACTTGTCAGCTGCGTACTTAGGGGTACAGATTTCTCCACTGTTGGAGCAAGTAGTGAAGGTCAATGATGAGCCCCTATTGCAGTCTGTCATTAAGAAATTTAAATACTGGCACAAGCTACTTTTTAGTATTGCAGGGAGGTGAAATATTAATAGGGTGAATATATTACCGAAATGTTTATATCTTGTTCATGCAATACTGCTATATATTCCAAATTCTTTCTTTAAACAACTAGAGGATGCCATTGGTTCTTTTATAGGGGGCTATAGATGGGCATGGCTTGCATCACGGTTTATGAAATTCCCATATGATCTGCGAGGGTTACAGCTCCCTGATTTTAAGCTGAATTTTAGAGCTGCATTTGCTGGATGCCTTTGCAATTTGCTGACAGTGGGTAACCTAGATTTCACTGCTTTTTGTTATCGTTTTGCTCTTGGGCCGGATAGTAGACTGTACTTATGTTGACTAAACACTCCCAACTACTTTGAAAGAGTTAGATTCAAAGCTATTAGAGATATATTTTATTCATGGTGTGAAATTTCATGTAAATACTCTCTACCCCTAATGCATTCAAATTTGCCCTTGCGGGATAATCCGATGCTCCCAGATGTATTTCATGACTCAATCAGTAATATCTGGGCTAGCTGTGGGGTTGAGAGACTGGGACATTTATGTGATGTAATTGGTTTCTGAACATTTGACGGCATGCAAACTTCTTATGATTTCCCTCATCAGCTATTCTTTAAATACTTACAGACCAGACATTACTTCTTGGGGCACCATGGGATAAAGGTAAGCTCTGATCTACTGGTATGTCTCCATAATGCACCGAAGAATTCGCTCCTAAGTTCAATCTATCTGAGTCTTTGCCAATGCAGAATTAATGATGGCTCTAAACTTGCTTTGAAATGGGAGCAATGTTTTATCTGAAGATATTGTCCCCGCAGAAATTCTTGCTGCATTAAAGGCATTAGGGGTTCATTACACTCCATAAACTTAAGGCTACAAAAATGTTAAACTTTGTATATGTTATACTATAACCCTGACAGAATAACAAATTGGAGGCATTCTGGGAATAGGTAAATCTGGTTGTTGGAAAATGTCTTGGCTTTGATTTACAATTTACTCACAAGGTGATATGTTTGGGTATTGGGCTGAAACAGATCTAGGATTAAAATGATTCTTATCCACCACTTTCATGCCGGCCGGGTTGTGTATAACTAAGGCATGGATCTCTTTGTTGCCTACTAGGACAGCAGAGTGGTGGGTAATTATAAGGGATAACTAAGAGAGGGAACTTGCAGTAGCCCAGACTAGGGGAGTGCATTCTATCAAGAAATTGGAACGTATACCGATTAGGTTTAGTTGGGATCGATATGCTGATTTGAATTTTCTTTAAAACGTACCTGCTCACGCTTGCTGGGGCACAGGCACAAGCGCACAGCCACGAGCGCCGTGAGGGGAACGGCTGGCCGACCGGGAGTGCCGTGAGGGCAACGGCGATAGTTCCCAGCCGGGAACTACATTTCCCATCAGCCCTGGGCCGGAAAACACCTCCCACAGCACCAGCGCGCCCGGAGGCGCTACTAAAGACGCGAACTCGCCGAGGCCCCTGGGGGAGAACAAACGTACCTGCTCACGCTTGCTGGGGCACAGGCACAAGCGCACAGCCACGAGCGCCGTGAGGGGAACGGCTGGCCGACCGGGAGTGCCGTGAGGGCAATGGCAATAGTTCCCAGCCGGGAACTACATTTCCCATCAGCCCCGGGGCCGGAAAACACCTCCCACAGCACCAGCGCGCCCGGAGGCGCTACTAAAGAAGCAAACTCGCCGAGGCCCCTGGGGGAGAACAAACGTACCTGCTCACGCTTGCTGGGGCACAGGCACAAGCGCACAAGCGCACAGCCACGAGCGCCGTGAGGGGAACGGCTGGCCGACCGGGAGTGCCGTGAGGGCAACATCGATAGTTCCCAGCCAGGAACTACATTTCCCTTCAGCCCCGGGGCCGGAAAACACCTCCCACAGCACCAGCGCGCCCGGAAGCGCTACTAAAGACGCGAACTCGCCGAGGCCCCTGGGGGAGAACAAACGTACCTGCTCACGCTTGCTGGGGCACAGGCACAAGCGCACAGCCACAAGCGCCGTGAGGGGAACGGCTGGCCGACCGGGAGTGCCGTGAGGTCAACGGCGATAGTTCCCAGCCGGGAACTACATTTCCCATCAGCCCCGGGGCCGGAAAACACCTCCCACAGCACCAGCGCGCCCGGAGGCGCTACTAAAGACGCGAACTCGCCGAGGCCCCTGGGGGAGAACAAACGTACCTGCTCACGCTTGCTGGGGCACAGGCACAAGCGCACAGCCACGAGCGCCGTGAGGGGAGCGGCTGGCCGACCGGGAGTGCCGTGAGGGCAACATCGATAGTTCCCAGCCAGGAACTACATTTCCCATCAGCCCCAGGGCCGGAAAACACCTCCCACAGCACCAGCGCGCCCGGAGGCGCTACTAAAGACGCAATCTCCACTCACCCCGTGAGTCGCGCGCGGGAGCTGCCCGGGAGAAGCCCGGGACAAGGGCGGGGCAGTCTGTGCAGTCCGGGCAGACCGAGGCAGGGCAGGGCCACCCCCCTTGTTGTTGTTATGCCAAAAAAGTAAGCATCTGGACATATTTGTATTTCTGTTTATATCGTTTTTAAAATTACCCTTTGTTTCATACTATTAGATAGGAAGTACTTTGCAAGGTTATAGTAATTGTTTGGTGTGCCTATTCCCAACTAACCGTGATTCTAACGGTTCTAACGCTTTTGGGGTTAATATCTGGTTAATACTAATGGCTAAGAACAAATCAACTATGGACAACTATTTAGTCAAAATGGTGAGCAAGATTAACAATGACAGAAGGAAATCACTGGGTCGGGAAAATCTGCCAGTGATAATTACTACACCTCCTGGTGCCAGTAGTGGTTCAATTCTGCCATCTCCTCCTATTACTGATGTTATTACTGATGTCACACTAGTGGAAATTCCAGCAATATCAGTTGTAGATCAGGACGTACTAGACCAGGATTTACCAGATGACTTTATGGATGCTTCACTATGGTGCTCTCCAGCAAAGAGAGCAGTAAGGAAATGCAGGAAAACACAGTCTAAGCGGGGAGGAACACACCATAAGAAATTATCTTAAACAGTGCAGAGGAACACCGTTGGTCACAAGGAGACAATGACCATTATTAGTGGCACCAACATGAACTCTGTCTTTTTGGACCATATAGCCAAGATGCTTGAGGCTAAATTAGAAATTGTTGTTAAGCCTCTAGTGGCAAAAATAGTTTTCATGACAGCTGAAGTGTCTAGATTGGGAGGTCTTCTAACCAAGATAACTAGTGATGAGAGCTTGAAATCAAGGGAAAGGGACAACCCACCTGATAATGTTGTACATAAGCCATTGGTGGGGAGGGTAAGTACGGCTAAAGTCAGGGAGACGGATCAATCGGGCGATCAGACTACACAGACTAAAGTGGCTCCATCGAGTATAGTGGGGTCATCAGCCCCACCGAGGAAAATGCGCCCTACTAATCTCTCACCAGATTGAGAACCATATGTTGTTGTACTTTCCAATGTCCCACCCTTAGACTCTACACAGCCTATCTTCCGCCAGGAATCACACGATTCACTTAAACACAAAACTGTTTCCTGGCTGAACAAGAACTGTGGGTTTCCGATAAACTATTCAGACCAGATATTAACAACTAGACGGGTACCCTGGATTGGTAATGCCAGGAAAACTTGTAGGGGTGAATGTATTATTATTAATTTTAGACACCCACAACATGTTGCGACTGTGCTACTTAGAGCAGCATCCTTGAAACTGGGTGAGAATAGCGTGGGTGTGCATTCCTTGGGATATTTCTATAGCCATTTAGCCAAGGCTCCTCTGCATAATACCACAAACAGGCCTCCAAATTCCAACACATGCCCAACCTTCGAGATCCCAACTCATAATAGATATCAAGCATTGAGTACTTTGGATCATAATGATTGACTCTTGTCGGTCGACAGCCCTGGCTTGGGGGTAACTTCAAACACTCAGGTTGGGAAGCTAAATATGAATAACATAGAGTTTGAGCAACCACGGATAGTGGCACCCACATTGAACTATTATGATAGCCCTAGACCTGGCTCTGTTTTAATGGCAGCGGTGAGTGATCAGATTTCTAATTGTGCTGGGGATAGCAATGGCAGCCCAGGAGAGGCCAGATTATGCAGTACCAGTAGTACCGCGCTTGAGGGAAACATTACTGGAAACATTCCAATGGAAGGAACAAATATTATAACTACTTCTCTAGATAGTGCCCATATGCAAGATATATGGTTGGATGCAGTTCCACTCAGTCTCAAGGAAAATCTACACATAAGTCTAATATCATGGAATATAGCAGGTTTAGCTAGAAATCTAAGGGACTTAGTTTGGTGCACTTATATTGAGGATTATGATGTCATCCTCCTCCAGGAGACTTGGTCCTTAGAAACTCCGCATAGGCTCGGGTATAAAACTTTTCATTGTGACGCAATTCCCTCAGTAAGAGGGAGAGCGTCGGGGGGTTGGTGATCTGGGTAGGAGTTAATTTAGAAATAGAAGTTACGCCATTGTCCATTCCTTCCCCTGATTTATTGGGACTAAAGATGGTGACAAGGAAAAAAGAATCTGTATACCTAATAAACATATATATTAGACCATATCCATCCAATAAGGAATCTAAGGTAGTAGAGCTACTGGATTCCTTTTTAGATACACTAGGACCAAATGCGCTAGTGGTAGTAGGAGGGGACTTCAACTGTAAATATGAACCAGTGTTGGGCCTCGATAACCTACTCGATGAACAGGATATGGCAAATAATATCCCGATTTTGGATTCCACTGGGTCAGTTAAAAGTACCGTAGCAGCAATTCAAATTCTACAGTTGACCGTGTGCCACAATTTAAGGGCATGTAATGGCCGCTTACAGTCTGATGGACCAGCAGCCCCAACTTTTTGTAAAGGTAACTGCAAGTCACATATAGACTTTATACTGGTCTCTCTGAGTCTATGGTATTTAATTATTGACTTTAAAATAGATATTAGGACAGAGAGTGACCATCTTCCACTTCAATTATGGCTAAATTCTCAGCCTTTTATATCTAAATCAGCAGAAGAGGTCGCATTAAATAGTTCTTTTGGGGAACCTCAGGTATCAAATAATAGGCGTGCTCTGCGATGGCCCTACATCCTGGCTAAAGATGCAACGATGGTAAATATTTATAATACCTTTTCTGACACCATTGCATCTTGCCAGGAGCCCTTATTGGGCACCCAGGGTGTTTTAGACCTACACTATCAACTGGTAGATGCTCTAACTCCCTTTTTGAGGAAAATTTGTAAAAGGGATAAGAACTCAAATGAAAGTCACTTAGAGTTAGCTAATCCTTGGTACAATAAAAAATGTCGTCTAGCTAAGTCCCATTTGATTCATGCTGTTAAAACCAAGAATTCCCAGTGCATAAGAGATAGCAGGTATGCATATAATAAAATCCTGACCCAGGCGAAAAAAGCATGGGATGGCGCACTATGGGATGATCTATTAACTGCAGCTAAATTGAGAGATCAGGGTACCTTTTGGAGCTTAATATCGAAGGGGAATAGAAAGGGTAGATCATCTAAGGACATCTACCTAGACGAAAAAACATGGTGTGACCATTTTACTAAACTTTATTCACACGATGAAGAGGGGTTTCCCATAAAAGAACAAGAGAGCAACTTGGAATTGAGTATTGTTCCCTTACGATTTAGCATAGAGGAGACCATGCAGGCACTACAGGCCATTAAAGCAGGTAAAGCTCCTGGACCTGATAAGATCCCCGGCGACTTATTGAAGCACGATGTGGAAGTATGGGGGCCTTATATCAACTTTTTATGTAACTCTATAGTGGCTGGAACGCCAATCCCCGATAGTTGGAAACGGGCAGAAATCGTTAAATTTTTTAAAAAAGGGGATCGCTATGATCCGGGCAATTATCGCCCAATTAGTTTAATTGATCTTTTACAGAAGGTTTTTGCCAGACATATTTTAAATAGACTTTTAGAATGGATAGAGGGGAATCAGATACTGACTAAATATCAGGCAGGGTTTAGATCAAAAACCAGTACGGTGGATCAAGTATTTAGGTTCACGTGCATCTGCTGGAAGTACATTATTATAAGAAAGGGCAGTCTGTACGTGGCGTTTATAGACTTGAGGGCCGCCTTCGACCTCGTCCCACGTAAGCTCCTGTGGACCACACTAAGAAATATGGGGGTCCCCGGTGAGCTACTTAACGAACTCATTAGACTACACACAGGGAACTATGCCAAGTCAGATGGGGGAAGGAAGGTGAAGTTTCAAGGCTCATACCTGTGAGTCGAGGCGTGCGCCAAGGCTGTGTGCTGGCGCCTACGCTTTTCTCATTATATGTTAATGATATACCTACATATCTAAGGGACTGCGACCATGACTCCCCGAAGCTAGGAAATGAGACGATCACGGCATTACCTTTTGCCGATGATACAATCCTCATCTCACAGAGTCCAAAGGGTCTCCAAAATCTGGTGAATTCATTTTATGGTTACTGTGTAGAGAAGGGGTTAGAAATAAATGTATCTAAAACAAAATATATGTCCATAAACCCTTAAAAGTCCTTTAGGAAGAATTTGGCTTTAAATAACCAAAAACTGGAGTATGTGGGGAGTTTCAACTATCGAGGTATTATGTTAGACAGTACCCTTTCTTGGAAGGGGCATCTGGTAAAAAGTAGATTGTCCTTCAAACAAAACTCGATGCCCATCCTAAAAGTGTATGGCGCAAGTTTTTCAAAAGCTATCACGCCGGCACTTGAAGTATTTAAGGCAAAGGCCCAATCAGCGGCACTTTATGGCGCTGAGGTTTGGGGGCATTGCTGTAAAAGCAACTTTGAACGGGAAGAAAATCACTTTATACAAAGGTTGCTTAAATTACCAACTAGAACTCCCCTAGTCCCAGTGTTCTTGGATATTGATCTCAAACGGACAGATTACCAAGCAATTTTAAGGCCATTGTTGTATTGGGTAAGGCTTTGGACAACCCCGGAGCTGTGTAACTATAAAAGTGGATTGACAGAAATCATTCAGATTGATGAGTATAAGAAAATTGCATGGTTAAAACATATTTCTTTTTGGTGTATCAGGCTAGGGTTGTCCCATTATTGGGAAGAACCTCAGAATATGACACCCCTGTGTAAAAAGCTCCTAAAGTCCACTTTCTGGTCTTATGTCAATGGTGAGCTACTCCATAATTCATCCATTGGCATATTGACCAAGAATTCCTGATTGTAAAGGACAATGCTGCATTTGAACCATTCATGGACAAGATAGGACCACCATTAGCAAAAACGTTATACTTGCAATTTAGATATGGGGTGCTCCAGACGAATGCAAATACCTGTGGGTGGGGGGGTAAAAAGGATAGTGGCCTTTGTATCCTCTGCTCTCTAAAGGCAAAAGAAGACGACGTCCACTTAATGTTTTTTTGTCCGGTCTATAAGTCACCTAGGGACCGTTGGATTCGACCCCTCTGTAAAAATATGGGTGTTAGGTCATACAAAGAGGCAGAGCGTATAATTAAGTCTAATACCTCACAATTGGTTGTGGTGTGCATAAGTAGGTTTTTATTTAACGTGTACCTAATTAGAAAACAGCGAGGTCACAAGTTGTAATGTAATAATGGGGTCCGTAGTCTTTTCCACCCTGCATAAGTTACCATAGAATGCATTGATCTTATCCTTTAAATGTGGTTTTTAAAGGTTTTAAATTCTGGCTTTTAAATCATGGAAATTAATTGTTTTACTTAAATTATAAAGTGAGATCTTGATTTTAATGTGGTACTTGTAAAAATTATTGATATGGATCAATTGTTTGTTTGCCCCACTCTACTAATTGTAACCTGATCATGTGACTATTTGTTGGTATAGGGCACTGTATGTATTTGTCTGTAAATGTTTTTCTTTTTCTGTACTTCCTGCTTTTATGGCTATATTAGCCGAAATAAAGTTGAAACAAACAAACAAGCATTATAGTTTGAATTCATCTGCTTGTATGTTTTCTTAATATTTGTCCGTAATATATTTCTGGCTACATTTTGTTTGCTTGGACAGTTTTGATACAGCTGTGGTGGAATTATCTATTTTATGTGTCTATATAAATTTTGTTTTTGTAAATCTAAAATGTTTGTTATTTGTAATCCCGAACACTTGAAAGGTATTGGTTTGTAAATTGGTGTACCCCTCACCTAATGTATCTAATCTATTTGTGATTCCAATATGATGTTTAATGATCATGTTTGACATCAAATGCTAATAAAAATATTAATATAAAAAAAAGAAATACCCTCCTCCCTAAAAGATACACAGGGAAAGAAGACAAAGATGAAAAGTAGGTGTCCTAGGCTTAAACTTGAGGGGATATGGCAACATTGGGTGTCCTAGTCCATGCCAGACTCCTTCTCTCAGCCAGACTACAGAGTTTTTTCCATGTCTACAATGAATACAAAAAAGAGCCTGGTAACAAGATGGCTGGATAAAACACGTCGTAGCCTTGCCATTAAAGCCTGTGGTGCATTGTTAAACTGCCAATTCGACCAGGCAAAATAACCTTTTTGCCAGTCCTAGATCTTTCATTTTAACACTTATAAGCCCTAAGGTAGGCCCTAAACGCTCTTAGACCAGGCTGCATGGTGTTTAAAAAGTAGGACAAATAGGGGGTTAAATTTTACATATCCTGGTAGATGAAAACACCGAGAGACCTTTTAAATTTTGTAAGGCCATTCTTTTCTATCAACTAACACAGAGTTACCTTATTACATTTAAAATGTACTAACAATGGATTGGGAGCAGATAGAGATATGCTGTTTAGACTCAAATTAGTTATAATTTCAAATCCATTGTAATGGTTAAGGCGGATTTAAAGTCACAATTCTGAAAGTGACAATTTTAGAAAGTTGGCATTTACTTTGCCCTAACCATGTGTACAATCTGCCGGTGACCTGGGTCACATGACTGTGAATGGCTCTGCTATTGGGGTTTGTGGATTCTTTTCAGACAGTGACCCTAAGGAGACTAGTGATGGGCAGGATTGCCCATCCTGCCATGATGGCTGCTGTCAGATCTGTGTCTGTGACATGTGTCCTGTCCACTTGCACTTAAAATGGGCCTGTCTCAAGCTCACACTGATGAAGCAGATATTATTTATGATACCAAATGCATATGTTGCCAGGCCTATAGTCTTCTTTGAGCTACTAAAGAAATGACATCAGCAGAAATCCACAAAATGATTGCACGCTCCATTTTGTGTGTCAGTCAGCTGCAACATGCAAGCAACGCAAGGCTTTCCGAGAACAAACACGCCAGCTTCCAGCTAGCTATTGCAAAACCTCACATTTCAGTAAAACATGTCGACATGACCTGGCCGGTCACGTACTTGCCAAGTCCACGTATACCAGAGGCACAGATTTCACCTTTAGGGAAAAACCCAAATCTGCTCTTGTAGATGGCACGTGGGCAGCAACACCAGGGTATAGACATACTTCGAGCCTTAAAAGGGTATCATGCCACAACTGCCCTTCATTGATTGGTCCAGCAGAACATAGTCTGATCTAGTTTACGTATGGTATTATGCCCATCTGGTAGGGCTTTTACCTATAAAATGTCTCTGTACTGTCATGCCAATTGGGCACTCAGTAAGCTTTGCTGAGGTCTCCGTGCCGCACATATATTGCATTGTGATTGCATTCTGATTGCATTCTGATTGGGTTCCCAATAAACCTTGCAAACCATGTGCTGAGAGCGAATTGTTTATTTCAGTGTTGTCATTTATCCTTTATTTTTACAGTTTCATATGAGCTTCAACATTTGGTGGAGAATGCGGGCGGTGCCTGGATGGTGATTCACCGCTGCATGCACCTGAGCCAGAACCCGCTGAGCTAACTCCCGGGGAACAAGAGGCAGCCATAACCTTTGTACGCAGAGCATTGAAAGATAGATGCAGAGGGATCTGGAGGCAATGAGGAGCAATCTGGCTGGCGCCTGTATTGTTTGGACTGAGTTTGTGCCACGAACGATTTGGAGGGGGGCACTTAAGCCTGCTGCCATAGAGAGGGCAAGGCGGAAATTGAATAGGGCGATGAGACTTTTTTGTGATGCTCACAGAATAAAAGTTCTGGCACATGTTGGGCTCTGGCTGGAGGAGCCCCTTCTCTTCCGCGACGACGGTGTGCACCTTTTGCACATGGGAAATGCTTACTATCTAATGGAAATGCGGGATAGCATCATCTTGTTGTGGAACGAGTCTATCTGGTGTAGGAGAGATTGAGTGTGAAAGGTGCACGTTTGGTGGGGCAGGTAACCGCCCTCCGGGGGTTCCCTGGGTGGCAGAACTTGGGAGGGGTGGGGAGTCCATGACGGGCAGAATCACCCTTCCGGGGAGGGGGTTACAGGTGCAGGATGGGGGTGTGGTAGATGGAGGTGAGATGATGGGAGATGCTGGAGGAGGATGAAGGTGAAAGGGGAAAGTGAATGGTATGCGTGAAGAGGTCGTGGTGTGAATTGGAGTGAGTAGTGGAGTATGTGAATGGATGATGTTTGGAGGTCATGATGTTGGGGGGATTGTTATCTGTTATTGATGTTAGGTTGAAATGTGGTTGTCATACCTGTCCTAATAAATGGCCTTTTACGCTAAGACATGCGAGTGGTTATTTGCGCGACCACCGGGTTGCAGGAAAGCAGGAATGCAGATGGGAGGCAGGAGCCGGGGGCCCAATATAGCCAGCAAGGCAAGTAAAGGCACCTGAAAAGACCTGAAGAACACTGGAAAACACACTCGGTCTGGCTGCGCCCACTACCACTGCCGAGCCTGCTTGGGGTACCTGGAGTGCCTGGCGTACCTAGCGTGAGCGTAGATTGCAGGAGACATGCACTGCTGACACACTGAGCTTGCCGGCCGAGCCCCAAGCTCCGGGTGCTTGATTTCCGCTGCTCAGATTGGCTCGACCTCAGTGGCCTCACCTCCGGTTTGGCATTGTGGAACAGAGCGACAGGCGCTACACTGCCTCTACCTGCCCCCACCTGGAACTCTTCAGGAGACAGCCGGGGCCAGAATCCACTGTAGCTGCAACCACTATCAGCCTTTGCCTGAAGGCCTGTGGCGAGCGTGAAGGGGGTACCGGAGGGCATCCGTGCTGATGGAAGCCTGATCTCGCCGCCGGAGCCGAGCCGGAGTTCACCGCGACCGCTGGCTTGGCTGGCTGGAGGGCAGAGAGCGGGAAAGGGGGAGCCTGGAAAGCCTGGAGAGGAAAGCCGGAATCTGGAGTGAAAGTATCTGCCTGTAGCTGCCAGTATCTAGAGAGGGGTGCATCAAGGGTGCATCTTGGCCCTGTTTTTTTTAAATTTGTACATCACCAATCTGGAGCAGGTCCTCTTGAATCTAAAAACGGACTGTCCCCAGGTGAGTAAGTGAAGTTTGCTGGTCCTATTGTATGCTGATGATGCTGTCCTCATGGCGAGGACAGTAAGAGGTCTACCACTTTTATTGAACTTCCTTGTACAATTTATGGAGGACTTGGACTTGGTGCTCAATCACAGCAAATCGTTCATAATGCAGGTGGGTTTTTATCCAGCTAAGTTCTATACATTTACGGTAGGGGCTATGCCGATCCCCAAGACTGATGTATTTTCCTACCTGGGGGTAGAGTTCGATGAGGCCCCGAATTGGCACCTCTTGACAAGCCAAAAGAAAGGGGATCTGGCCAGGGCAATTGCCACTGTTTTTAACTTTGCTTCCAGATTGGGAAGCAGACCAAGTGGGAACTCATGCAAATATATAAAGCTAAATGTATCTCGAAGGCCACCTACTGGAGGGAGATCTGGGGTTATACTGAGCAGGATGCACTGCAAATTGTTTAAAACACTTTTCTGAGAAGGATACTCTGCTTACCACAGTACATCCCATCTTTTGTAGTGCACAAAGAATTAGGGATGGCCTTCCTATCAGCTGCGTTGACTTTTCGTCCTTTATTTTTGCGGATGAAAATCTGGAATAAGAAGGAAAATGCCCTTAGCAAGGAAATTTTAAGGGACTGTCTTTCCCTTGACCACGCCAACCGTATTCGTTGGCTCAAGCACATTAGAGAATGCTTTACTAGTCTGGAACGGCCAGATCTATTTGTGAACCCGAAGAATGTCTGTAGTAGGGGTATGACTTGAGTGAATGAGAACTTTTTCAAAAAGCGTACGTGGGCCAGAGAAGAAGTGGAGCTGGGGAAGTCTCGTCTGCGTAGGTACCTCTTATTGAAAATGGTGTCATCAACTGAATTCTAGCTTTTATGGCTTAAATGTACCCATGCAAAAAACACAGTTGATGGACAGAATGTAGAACAATGTCATACATTCACCCCAGTACAAGGATCTGGGCCTAAATCCATCGTTTTTGTGCACTCCACACCACCCTGGGTTAGACACTGGCTATATGCAAATCAGCTCTGACCCTGTGCCTCATGGGAACAGTCCAGTCCGAACTACCAAGCCATGTCTTTCCCAGACCGGAATCAAGCATCCAAGGACCGGTTTCTGGCTATCAGCCTTCTTCAGCCTGGATAGCTTGACTCCAGTGGTGTGGAGAGCCTGGGACTCACGTCTGAGCATACCCAGCACACTCGGGGTGAAAATTGCAAAAAACACAGTTGATGGACAGAATGTAGAACAATGTCATACATTCACCCCAGTACAAGGATCTGGGCCTAAATCCATCGTTTTTGTGCACTCCACACCACCCTGGGTTAGACACTGGCTATATGCAAATCAGCTCTGACCCTGTGCCTCATGGGAACAGTCCAGTCCGAACTACCAAGCCATGTCTTTCCCAGACCGGAATCAAGCATCCAAGGACCGGTTTCTGGCTATCAGCCTTCTTCAGCCTGGATAGCTTGACTCCAGTGGTGTGGAGAGCCTGGGACTCACGTCTGAGCATACCCAGCACACTCGGGGTGAAAATTGCAAAAAACACAGTTGATGGACAGAATGTAGAACAATGTCATACATTCACCCCAGTACAAGGATCTGGGCCTAAATCCATCGTTTTTTTGCACTCCACACCACCCTGGGTTAGACACTGGCTATATGCAAATCAGCTCTGACCCTGTGCCTCATGGGAACAGTCCAGTCCGAACTACCAAGCCATGTCTTTCCCAGACTGGAATCAAGCATCCAAGGACCGGTTTCTGGCTATCAGCCTTCTTCAGCCTGGATAGCTTGACTCCAGTGGTGTGGAGAGCCTGGGACTCACGTCTGAGCATACCCAGCACACTCGGGGTGAAAATTGCAAAAAACACAGTTGATGGACAGAATGTAGAACAATGTCATACATTCACCCCAGTACAAGGATCTGGGCCTAAATCCATCGTTTTTTTGCACTCCACACCACCCTGGGTTAGACACTGGCTATATGCAAATCAGCTCTGACCCTGTGCCTCATGGGAACAGTCCAGTCCGAACTACCAAGCCATGTCTTTCCCAGACCGGAATCAAGCATCCAAGGACCGGTTTCTGGCGATCAGCCTTCTTCAGCCTGGATAGCTTGACTCCAGTGGTGTGGAGAGCCTGGGACTCACGTCTGAGCATACCCAGCACAGTCGGGGTGAAAATTGCAAAAAACACAGTTGATGGACAGAATGTAGAACAATGTCATACATTCACCCCAGTACAAGGATTTGGTCCTAAATCCATCGTTTTTTTGCACTCCACACCACCCTGGGTTAGACACTGGCTATATGCAAATCAGCTCTGACCCTGTGCCTCATGGGAACAGTCCAGTCCGAACTACCAAGCCATGTCTTTCCCAGACCGGAATCAAGCATCCAAGGACCGGTTTCTGGCGATCAGCCTTCTACAGCCTGGATAGCTTGACTCCAGTGGTGTGGAGAGCCTGGGACTCACGTCTGAGCATACCCAGCACAGTCGGGGTGAAAATTGCAAAAAACACAGTTGATGGACAGAATGTAGAACAATGTCATACATTCACCCCAGTACAAGGATCTGGGCCTAAAGCCATCGTTTTTTTGCACTCCACACCACCCTGGGATAGACACTGGCTATATGCAAATCAGCTCTGACCCTGTGCCTCATGGGAACAGTCCAGTCCGAACTACCAAGCCATGTCTTTCCCAGACCGGAATCAAGCATCCAAGGACCGGTTTCTGGCTATCAGCCTTCTTCAGCCTGGATAGCTTGACTCCAGTGGTGTGGAGAGCCTGGGACTCACGTCTGAGCATACCCAGCACACTCGGGGTGAAAATTGCAAAAAACACAGTTGATGGACAGAATGTAGAACAATGTCATACATTCACCCCAGTACAAGGATTTGGGCCTAAATCCATCGTTCTTTTGCACTCCACACCACCCTGGGTTAGACACTGGCTATATGCAAATCAGCTCTGACCCTGTGCCTCATGGGAACAGTCCAGTCCGAACTACCAAGCCATGTCTTTCCCAGACCGGAATCAAGCATCCAAGGACCGGTTTCTGGCTATCAGCCTTCTTCAGCCTGGATAGCTTGACTCCAGTGGTGTGGAGAGCCTGGGACTCACGTCTGAGCATACCCAGCACATTCGGGGTGAAAATTGCAAAAAACACAGTTGATGGACAGAATGTAGAACAATGTCATACATTCACCCCAGTACAAGGATCTGGGCCTTAATCCATCTTTTTTTGCACTCACTGGGACTCACGTCTGTGGAGTGCAAAAAAACGATGGATTTAGGCCCAGATCCTTGTACTAGGGTGAATGTATGACATTGTTCTACATTCTGTCCATCAACTGTGTTTTTTGCAATTTTCACCCCGAGTGTGCTGGGTATGCTCAGACGTGAGTCCCAGGCTCTCCACACCACTGGAGTCATGCTATCCAGGCTGATGAAGGCTGATAGCCAGAAACCGGTCCTTGGATGCTTGATTCCGGTCTTGGAAAGACATGGCTTGGTAGTTCGGACTGGACTGTTCCCATGAGGCACAGGGTCAGAGCTGATTTGCATATAGCCAGTGTCTAACCCAGGGTGGTGTGGAGTGCAAAACAACGATGGATTTAGGCCCAGATCTTTGTACTGGGGTGAATGTATGACATTGTTCTACATTCTGTCCAACAACTGTGTTTTTTGCAATTTTACCCCGAGTGGGCTGGGGATGCTCAGACGTGAGTCCCAGGCTCTCCACACCACTGGAGTCATGCTATCCAGGCTGATGAAGGCTGATAGCCAGAAACCGGTCCTTGGATGCTTGATTCCGGTCTGGGAAAGACATGGCTTGGTAGTTCGGACTGGACTGTTCCCATGAGGCACAGGGTCAGAGCTGATTTGCATATAGCCAGTGTCTAACCCAGGGTGGTGTGGAGTGCAAAAAAACGATGGATTTAGGCCCAGATCCTTGTACTGGGGTGAATGTATGACATTGTTCTACATTCTGTCCATCAACTGTGTTTTTTGCAATTTTACCCCGAGTGGGCTGGGGATGCTCAGACGTGAGTCCCAGGCTCTCCACACCACTGGAGTCATGCTATCCAGGCTGATGAAGGCTGATAGCCAGAAACCGGTCCTTGGATGCTTGATTCCGGTCTTGGAAAGACATGGCTTGGTAGTTCGGACTGGACTGTTCCCATGAGGCACAGGGTCAGAGCTGATTTGCATATAGCCAGTGTCTAACCCAGGGTGGTGTGGAGTGCAAAAAAACGATGGATTTAGGCCCAGATCCTTGTACTGGAGTGAATGTATGACATTGTTCTACATTCTGTCCATCAACTGTGTTTTTTGCAATTTTACCCCGAGTGGGCTGGGATACTCAGACGTGAGTCCCAGGCTCTCCACACCACTGGAGTCATGCTATCCAGGCTGATGAAGACTGATAGCCAGAAACCGGTCCTTGGATGCTTGATTCCGGTCTGGGAAAGACATGGCTTGCTAGTTCGGACTGGACTGTTCCCATGAGGCACAGGGTCAGAGCTGATTTGCATATAGCCAGTGTCTAACCCAGGGTGGTGTGGAGTGCAAAAAAACGATGGATTTAGGCCCAGATCCTTGTACTGGGGTGAATGTATGACATTGTTCTACATTCTGTCCATTAACTGTGTTTTTTGCAATTTTACCCCGAGTGGGCTGGGGATGCTCAGACGTGAGTTCCAGGCTCTCCACACCACTGGAGTCATGCTATCCAGGCTGATGAAGGCTGATAGCCAGAAACCGGTCCTTGGATGCTTGATTCCGGTCTGGGAAAGACATGGCTTGGTAGTTCGGACTGGACTGTTCCCATGAGGCACAGGGTCAGAGCTGATTTGCATATAGCCAGTGTCTAACCCAGGGTGGTGTGGAGTGCAAAAAAACGATGGATTTAGGCCCAGATCCTTGTACTGGGGTGAATGTATGACATTGTTCTACATTCTGTCCATCAACTGTGTTTTTTGCAATTTTACCCCGAGTGGGCTGGGGATGCTCAGACGTGAGTCCCAGGCTCTCCACACCACTGGAGTCATGCTATCCAGGCTGATGAAGGCTGATAGCCAGACCCCGGTCCTTGGATGCTTGATTCCGGTCTGGGAAAGACATGGCTTGGTAGTTCGGACTAGACTGTTCCCATGAGGCACAGGGTCAGAGCTGATTTGCATATAGCCAGTGTCTAACCCAGGGTGGTGTGGAGTGCAAAAAAACGATGGATTTAGGCCCAGATCCTTGTACTGGGGTGAATGTATGACATTGTTCTACATTCTGTCCATCAACTGTGTTTTTTGCATTTTTACCCCGAGTGGGCTGGGGATGCTCAGAAGTGAGTCCCAGCCTCTCCACACCACTGGAGTCATGCTATCCAGGCTGATGAAGGCTGATAGCCAGAAACAGGCCCTTGGATGCTTGATTCCGGTCTGGAAAAGACATGGCTTGGTAGTTCGGACTGGACTGTTCCCATGAGGCACAGGGTCAGAGCTGATTTGCATATAGCCAGTGTCTAACCCAGGGTGGTGTGGAGTGCAAAAAAACGATGGATTTAGGCCCAGATCCTTGTACTGGGGTGAATGTATGACATTGTTCTACATTCTGTCCATCAACTGTGTTTTTTGCAATTTTACCCCGAGTGGGCTGGGGATGCTCAGACGTGAGTCCCAGGCTCTCCACACCACTGGAGTCATGCTATCCAGGCTGATGAAGGCTGATAGCCAGAAACCGGTCCTTGGATGCTTGATTCCAGTCTGGGAAAGACATGGCTTGGTAGTTCGGACTGGACTGTTCCCATGAGGCACAGGGTCAGAGCTGATTTGCATATAGCCAGTGTCTAACCCAGGTTGGTGTGGAGTGCAAAAAAACGATGGATTTAGGCCCAGATCTTTGTACTGGGGTGAATGTATGACATTGTTCTACATTCTGTCCATCAACTGTGTTTTTTGCAATTTTACCCCGAGTGGGCTGGGGATGCTCAGACGTGAGTCCCAGGCTCTCCACACCACTGGAGTCATGCTATCCAGGCTGATGAAGGCTGATAGCCAGAAACCGGTCCTTGGATGCTTGATTCCGGTCTGGGAAAGACATGGCTTGGTAGTTCGGACTGGACTGTTCCCATGAGGCACAGGGTCAGAGCTGATTTGCATATAGCCAGTGTCTAACCCAGGGTGGTGTGGAGTGCAAAAAAACGATGGATTTAGGCCCAGATCCTTGTACTGGGGTGAATGTATGACATTGTTCTACATTCTGTCCATCAACTGTGTTTTTTGCAATTTTACCCCGAGTGGGCTGGGGATGCTCAGACGTGAGTCCCAGGCTCTCCACACCACTGGAGTCATGCTATCCAGGCTGATGAAGGCTGATAGCCAGAAACCGGTCCTTGGATGCTTGATTCCGGTCTTGGAAAGACATGGCTTGGTAGTTCGGACTGGACTGTTCCCATGAGGCACAGGGTCAGAGCTGATTTGCATATAGCCAGTGTCTAACCCAGGGTGGTGTGGAGTGCAAAAAAACGATGGATTTAGGCCCAGATCCTTGTACTGGAGTGAATGTATGACATTGTTCTACATTCTGTCCATCAACTGTGTTTTTTGCAATTTTACCCCGAGTGGGCTGGGATACTCAGACGTGAGTCCCAGGCTCTCCACACCACTGGAGTCATGCTATCCAGGCTGATGAAGACTGATAGCCAGAAACCGGTCCTTGGATGCTTGATTCCGGTCTGGGAAAGACATGGCTTGCTAGTTCGGACTGGACTGTTCCCATGAGGCACAGGGTCAGAGCTGATTTGCATATAGCCAGTGTCTAACCCAGGGTGGTGTGGAGTGCAAAAAAACGATGGATTTAGGCCCAGATCCTTGTACTGGGGTGAATGTATGACATTGTTCTACATTCTGTCCATTAACTGTGTTTTTTGCAATTTTACCCCGAGTGGGCTGGGGATGCTCAGACGTGAGTTCCAGGCTCTCCACACCACTGGAGTCATGCTATCCAGGCTGATGAAGGCTGATAGCCAGAAACCGGTCCTTGGATGCTTGATTCCGGTCTGGGAAAGACATGGCTTGGTAGTTCGGACTGGACTGTTCCCATGAGGCACAGGGTCAGAGCTGATTTGCATATAGCCAGTGTCTAACCCAGGGTGGTGTGGAGTGCAAAAAAACGATGGATTTAGGCCCAGATCCTTGTACTGGGGTGAATGTATGACATTGTTCTACATTCTGTCCATCAACTGTGTTTTTTGCAATTTTACCCCGAGTGGGCTGGGGATGCTCAGAAGTGAGTCCCAGCCTCTCCACACCACTGGAGTCATGCTATCCAGGCTGATGAAGGCTGATAGCCAGAAACAGGCCCTTGGATGCTTGATTCCGGTCTGGAAAAGACATGGCTTGGTAGTTCGGACTGGACTGTTCCCATGAGGCACAGGGTCAGAGCTGATTTGCATATAGCCAGTGTCTAACCCAGGGTGGTGTGGAGTGCAAAAAAACGATGGATTTAGGCCCAGATCCTTGTACTGGGGTGAATGTATGACATTGTTCTACATTCTGTCCATCAACTGTGTTTTTTGCAATTTTACCCCGAGTGGGCTGGGGATGCTCAGACGTGAGTCCCAGGCTCTCCACACCACTGGAGTCATGCTATCCAGGCTGATGAAGGCTGATAGCCAGAAACCGGTCCTTGGATGCTTGATTCCAGTCTGGGAAAGACATGGCTTGGTAGTTCGGACTGGACTGTTCCCATGAGGCACAGGGTCAGAGCTGATTTGCATATAGCCAGTGTCTAACCCAGGTTGGTGTGGAGTGCAAAAAAACGATGGATTTAGGCCCAGATCCTTGTACTGGGGTGAATGTATGATATTGTTCTACATTCTGTCCATCAACTGTGTTTTTTGCAATTTTACCCCGAGTGGGCTGGGGATGCTCAGACGTGAGTCCCAGGCTCTCCACACCACTGGAGTCATGCTATCCAGGCTGATGAAGGCTGATAGCCAGAAACCGGTCCTTGGATGCTTGATTCCGGTCTGGGAAAGACATGGCTTGGTAGTTCGGACTGGACTGTTCCCATGAGGCACAGGGTCAGAGCTGATTTGCATATAGCCAGTGTCTAACCCAGGGTGGTGTCGAGTGCTAAAAAACAATGGATTTAGGCCCAGATCCTTGTACTGGGGTGAATGTATGGCATTGTTCTACATTATGTCCATCAACTGTGTTTTTTGCAATTTTACCCCGAGTGGGCTGGGGATGCTCAGACGTGAGTCCCAGGCTCTCCACACCACTGGAGTCATGCTATCCAGGCTGATGAAGGCTGATAGCCAGAAACCGGTCCTTGGATGCTTGATTCCGGTCTGGGAAAGACATGGCTTGGTAGTTCGGACTGGACTGTTCCCATGAGGCACAGGGTCAGAGCTGATTTGCATATAGCCAGTGTCTAACCCAGGGTGGTGTGGAGTGCAAAAAAACGATGGATTTAGGCCCAGATCCTTGTACTGGGGTGAATGTATGACATTGTTCTACATTCTGTCCATCAACTGTGTTTTTTGCAATTTTACCCCGAGTGGGCTGGGGATGCTCAGACGTGAGCCCCAGGCTCTCCACACCACTGGAGTCATGCTATCCAGGCTGATGAAGGCTGATAGCCAGAAACCGGTCCTTGGATGCTTGATTCCGGTCTGGGAAAGACATGGCTTGGTAGTTCGGACTGGACTGTTCCCATGAGGCACAGGGTCGGAGCTGATTTGGATATAGCCAGTGTCTAACCCAGGGTGGTGTGGAGTGCAAAAAAACGATGGATTTAGGCCCAGATCCTTGTACTGGGGTGAATGTATGACATTGTTCTACATTCTGTCCATCAACTGTGTTTTTTGCAATTTTACCCCGAGTGTGCTGGGGATGCTCAGACGTGAGTCCCAGGCTCTCCACACCACTGGAGTCATGCTATCCAGGCTGATGAAGGCTGATAGCCAGAAACCGGTCCTTGGATGCTTGATTCCGGTCTGGGAAAGACATGGCTTGGTAGTTCGGACTGGACTGTTCCCATGAGGCACAGGGTCAGAGCTGATTTGCATATAGCCAGTGTCTAACCCAGGGTGGTGTGGAGTGCAAAAAAACGATGGACTTAGGCCCAGATCCTTGTACTGGGGTGAATGTATGACATTGTTCTACATTCTGTCCATCAACTGTGTTTTTTGCAATTTTACCCCGAGTGGGCTGGGGATGCTCAGACGTGAGTCCCAGGCTCTCCACACCACTGGAGTCATGCTATCCAGGCTGATGAAGGCTGATAGCCAGAAACCGGTCCTTGGATGCTTGATTCCGGTCTGGGAAAGACATGGCTTGGTAGTTCGGATTGGACTGTTCCCATGAGGCACAGGGTCAGAGCTGATTTGCATATAGCCAGTGTCTAACCCAGGGTGGTGTGGAGTGCAAAAAAACGATGGATTTAGGCCCAGATCCTTGTACTGGGGTGAATGTATGACATTGTTCTACATTCTGTCCATCAACTGTGTTTTTTGCAATTTTACCCCGAGTGGGCTGGGGATGCTCAGACGTGAGTCCCAGGCTCTCCACACCACTGGAGTCATGCTATCCAGGCTGATGAAGGCTGATAGCCAGAAACCGGTCCTTGGATGCTTGATTCCGGTCTGGGAAAGACATGGCTTGGTAGTTCGGACTGGACTGTTCCCATGAGGCACAGGGTCAGAGCTGATTTGCATATAGCCAGTGTCTAACCCAGGGTGGTGTGGAGTGCAAAAAAACGATGGATTTAGGCCCAGATCCTTGTACTGGAGTGAATGTATGACATTGTTCTACATTCTGTCCATCAACTGTGTTTTTTGCAATTTTACCCCGAGTGGGCTGGGGATGCTCAGACGTGAGTCCCAGGCTCTCCACACCACTGGAGTCATGCTATCCAGGCTGATGAAGGCTGATAGCCAGAAACCGGTCCTTGGATGCTTGATTCCGGTCTGGGAAAGACATGGCTTGGTAGTTCGGACTGGACTGTTCCCATGAGGCACAGGGTCAGAGCTGATTTGGATATAGCCAGTGTCTAACCCAGGGTGGTGTGGAGTGCAAAAAAACGATGGATTTAGGCCCAGATCCTTGTACTGGGGTGAATGTATGACATTGTTCTACATTCTGTCCATCAACTGTGTTTTTTGCAATTTTACCCCGAGTGGGCTGGGGATGCTCAGACGTGAGTCCCAGGCTCTCCACACCACTGGAGTCATGCTATCCAGGCTGATGAAGGCTGATAGCCAGAAACCGGTCCTTGGATGCTTGATTCCGGTCTGGGAAAGACATGGCTTGGTAGTTCGGACTGGACTGTTCCCATGAGGCACAGGGTCAGAGCTGATTTGCATATAGCCAGTGTCTAACCCAGGGTGGTGTGGAGTGCAAAAAAACGATGGATTTAGGCCCAGATCCTTGTACTGGGGTGAATGTATGACATTGTTCTACATTCTGTCCATCAACTGTGTTTTTTGCAATTTTACCCCGAGTGGGCTGGGGATGCTCAGACGTGAGTCCCAGGCTCTCCACACCACTGGAGTCATGCTATCCAGGCTGATGAAGGCTGATAGCCAGAAACCGGTCCTTGGATGCTTGATTCCGGTCTGGGAAAGACATGGCTTGGTAGTTCGGACTGGACTGTTCCCATGAGGCACAGGGTCAGAGCTGATTTGCATATAGCCAGTGTCTAACCCAGGGTGGTGTGGAGTGCAAAAAAACGATGGATTTAGGCCCAGAACCTTGTACTGGGGTGAATGTATGACATTGTTCTACATTCTGTCCATCAACTGTGTTTTTTGCAATTTTACCCCGAGTGGGCTGGAGATGCTCAGACTTGAGTCCCAGGCTCTCCACACCACTGGAGTCATGCTATCCAGGCTGATGAAGGCTGATAGCCAGAAACCGGTCCTTGGATCCTTGATTCCGGTCTGGGAAAGACATGGCTTGGTAGTTCGGACTAGACTGTTCCCATGAGGCACAGGGTCAGAGCTGATTTGCATATAGCCAGTGTCTAACCCAGGGTGGTGTGGAGTGCAAAAAAACGATGGATTTAGGCCCAGATCCTTGTACTGGGGTGAATGTATGACATAGTTCTACATTCTGTCCATCAACTGTGTTTTTTGCAATTTTACCCCGAGTGGGCTGGGGATGCTCAGAAGTGAGTCCCAGCCTCTCCACACCACTGGAGTCATGCTATCCAGGCTGATGAAGGCTGATAGCCAGAAACAGGCCCTTGGATGCTTGATTCCGGTCTGGAAAAGACATGGCTTGGTAGTTCGGACTGGACTGTTCCCATGAGGCACAGGGTCAGAGCTGATTTGCATATAGCCAGTGTCTAACCCAGGGTGGTGTGGAGTGCAAAAAAACGATGGATTTAGGCCCAGATCCTTGTACTGGGGTGAATGTATGATATTGTTCTACATTCTGTCCATCAACTGTGTTTTTTGCAATTTTACCCCGAGTGGGCTGGGGATGCTCAGACGTGAGTCCCAGGCTCTCCACACCACTGGAGTCATGCTATCCAGGCTGATAGCCAGAAACCGGTCCTTGGATGCTTGATTCCGGTCTGGGAAAGACATGGCTTGGTAGTTCGGACTGGACTGTTCCCATGAGGCACAGGGTCAGAGCTGATTTGCATATAGCCAGTGTCTAACCCAGGGTGGTGTCGAGTGCTAAAAAACGATGGATTTAGGCCCAGATCCTTGTACTGGGGTGAATGTATGGCATTGTTCTACATTATGTCCAGCAACTGTGTTTTTTGCAATTTTACCCCGAGTGGGCTGGGGATGCTCAGACGTGAGTCCCAGGCTCTCCACACCACTGGAGTCATGCTATCCAGGCTGATGAAGGCTGATAGCCAGAAACCGGTCCTTGGATGCTTGATTCCGGTCTGGGAAAGACATGGCTTGGTAGTTCGGACTGGACTGTTCCCATGAGGCACAGGGTCAGAGCTGATTTGCATATAGCCAGTGTCTAACCCAGGGTGGTGTGGAGTGCAAAAAAACGATGGATTTAGGCCCAGATCCTTGTACTGGGGTGAATGTATGACATTGTTCTACATTCTGTCCATCAACTGTGTTTTTTGCAATTTTACCCCGAGTGGGCTGGGGATGCTCAGACGTGAGTCCCAGGCTCTCCACACCACTGGAGTCATGCTATCCAGGCTGATGAAGGCTGATAGCCAGAAACCGGTCCTTGGATGCTTGATTCCGGTCTGGGAAAGACATGGCTTGGTAGTTCGGACTGGACTGTTCCCATGAGGCACAGGGTCAGAGCTGATTTGGATATAGCCAGTGTCTAACCCAGGGTGGTGTGGAGTGCAAAAAAACGATGGATTTAGGCCCAGATCCTTGTACTGGGGTGAATGTATGACATTGTTCTACATTCTGTCCATCAACTGTGTTTTTTGCAATTTTACCCCGAGTGGGCTGGGGATGCTCAGACGTGAGTCCCAGGCTCTCCACACCACTGGAGTCATGCTATCCAGGCTGATGAAGGCTGATAGCCAGAAACCGGTCCTTGGATGCTTGATTCCGGTCTGGGAAAGACATGGCTTGGTAGTTCGGATTGGACTGTTCCCATGAGGCACTGGGTCAGAGCTGATTTGCATATAGCCAGTGTCTAACCCAGGGTGGTGTGGAGTGCAAAAAAACGATGGATTTAGGCCCAGATCCTTGTACTGGGGTGAATGTATGACATTGTTCTACATTCTGTCCATCAACTGTGTTTTTTGCAATTTTACCCCGAGTGGGCTGGGGATGCTCAGACGTGAGTCCCAGGCTCTCCACACCACTGGAGTCATGCTATCCAGGCTGATGAAGGCTGATAGCCAGAAACCGGTCCTTGGATGCTTGATTCCGGTCTGGGAAAGACATGGCTTGGTAGTTCGGACTGGACTGTTCCCATGAGGCACAGGGTCAGAGCTGATTTGCATATAGCCAGTGTCTAACCCAGGGTGGTGTGGAGTGCAAAAAAACGATGGATTTAGGCCCAGATCCTTGTACTGGAGTGAATGTATGACATTGTTCTACATTCTGTCCATCAACTGTGTTTTTTGCAATTTTACCCCGAGTGGGCTGGGGATGCTCAGACGTGAGTCCCAGGCTCTCCACACCACTGGAGTCATGCTATCCAGGCTGATGAAGGCTGATAGCCAGAAACCGGTCCTTGGATGCTTGATTCCGGTCTGGGAAAGACATGGCTTGGTAGTTCGGACTGGACTGTTCCCATGAGGCACAGGGTCAGAGCTGATTTGGATATAGCCAGTGTCTAACCCAGGGTGGTGTGGAGTGCAAAAAAACGATGGATTTAGGCCCAGATCCTTGTACTGGGGTGAATGTATGACATTGTTCTACATTCTGTCCATTAACTGTGTTTTTTGCAATTTTACCCCGAGTGGGCTGGGGATGCTCAGACGTGAGTTCCAGGCTCTCCACACCACTGGAGTCATGCTATCCAGGCTGATGAAGGCTGATAGCCAGAAACCGGTCCTTGGATGCTTGATTCCGGTCTGGGAAAGACATGGCTTGGTAGTTCGGACTGGACTGTTCCCATGAGGCACAGGGTCAGAGCTGATTTGCATATAGCCAGTGTCTAACCCAGGGTGGTGTGGAGTGCAAAAAAACGATGGATTTAGGCCCAGATCCTTGTACTGGGGTGAATGTATGACATTGTTCTACATTCTGTCCATCAACTGTGTTTTTTGCAATTTTACCCCGAGTGGGCTGGGGATGCTCAGACGTGAGTCCCAGGCTCTCCACACCACTGGAGTCATGCTATCCAGGCTGATGAAGGCTGATAGCCAGAAACCGGTCCTTGGATGCTTGATTCCGGTCTGGGAAAGACATGGCTTGGTAGTTCGGACTAGACTGTTCCCATGAGGCACAGGGTCAGAGCTGATTTGCATATAGCCAGTGTCTAACCCAGGGTGGTGTGGAGTGCAAAAAAACGATGGATTTAGGCCCAGATCCTTGTACTGGGGTGAATGTATGACATTGTTCTACATTCTGTCCATCAACTGTGTTTTTTGCAATTTTACCCCGAGTGGGCTGGGGATGCTCAGAAGTGAGTCCCAGCCTCTCCACACCACTGGAGTCATGCTATCCAGGCTGATGAAGGCTGATAGCCAGAAACAGGCCCTTGGATGCTTGATTCCGGTCTGGAAAAGACATGGCTTGGTAGTTCGGACTGGACTGTTCCCATGAGGCACAGGGTCAGAGCTGATTTGCATATAGCCAGTGTCTAACCCAGGGTGGTGTGGAGTGCAAAAAAACGATGGATTTAGGCCCAGATCCTTGTACTGGGGTGAATGTATGACATTGTTCTACATTCTGTCCATCAACTGTGTTTTTTGCAATTTTACCCCGAGTGGGCTGGGGATGCTCAGACGTGAGTCCCAGGCTCTCCACACCACTGGAGTCATGCTATCCAGGCTGATGAAGGCTGATAGCCAGAAACCGGTCCTTGGATGCTTGATTCCAGTCTGGGAAAGACATGGCTTGGTAGTTCGGACTGGACTGTTCCCATGAGGCACAGGGTCAGAGCTGATTTGCATATAGCCAGTGTCTAACCCAGGTTGGTGTGGAGTGCAAAAAAACGATGGATTTAGGCCCAGATCCTTGTACTGGGGTGAATGTATGATATTGTTCTACATTCTGTCCATCAACTGTGTTTTTTGCAATTTTACCCCGAGTGGGCTGGGGATGCTCAGACGTGAGTCCCAGGCTCTCCACACCACTGGAGTCATGCTATCCAGGCTGATGAAGGCTGATAGCCAGAAACCGGTCCTTGGATGCTTGATTCCGGTCTGGGAAAGACATGGCTTGGTAGTTCGGACTGGACTGTTCCCATGAGGCACAGGGTCAGAGCTGATTTGCATATAGCCAGTGTCTAACCCAGGGTGGTGTCGAGTGCTAAAAAACAATGGATTTAGGCCCAGATCCTTGTACTGGGGTGAATGTATGGCATTGTTCTACATTATGTCCATCAACTGTGTTTTTTGCAATTTTACCCCGAGTGGGCTGGGGATGCTCAGACGTGAGTCCCAGGCTCTCCACACCACTGGAGTCATGCTATCCAGGCTGATGAAGGCTGATAGCCAGAAACCGGTCCTTGGATGCTTGATTCCGGTCTGGGAAAGACATGGCTTGGTAGTTCGGACTGGACTGTTCCCATGAGGCACAGGGTCAGAGCTGATTTGCATATAGCCAGTGTCTAACCCAGGGTGGTGTGGAGTGCAAAAAAACGATGGATTTAGGCCCAGATCCTTGTACTGGGGTGAATGTATGACATTGTTCTACATTCTGTCCATCAACTGTGTTTTTTGCAATTTTACCCCGAGTGGGCTGGGGATGCTCAGACGTGAGCCCCAGGCTCTCCACACCACTGGAGTCATGCTATCCAGGCTGATGAAGGCTGATAGCCAGAAACCGGTCCTTGGATGCTTGATTCCGGTCTGGGAAAGACATGGCTTGGTAGTTCGGACTGGACTGTTCCCATGAGGCACAGGGTCGGAGCTGATTTGGATATAGCCAGTGTCTAACCCAGGGTGGTGTGGAGTGCAAAAAAACGATGGATTTAGGCCCAGATCCTTGTACTGGGGTGAATGTATGACATTGTTCTACATTCTGTCCATCAACTGTGTTTTTTGCAATTTTACCCCGAGTGTGCTGGGGATGCTCAGACGTGAGTCCCAGGCTCTCCACACCACTGGAGTCATGCTATCCAGGCTGATGAAGGCTGATAGCCAGAAACCGGTCCTTGGATGCTTGATTCCGGTCTGGGAAAGACATGGCTTGGTAGTTCGGACTGGACTGTTCCCATGAGGCACAGGGTCAGAGCTGATTTGCATATAGCCAGTGTCTAACCCAGGGTGGTGTGGAGTGCAAAAAAACGATGGACTTAGGCCCAGATCCTTGTACTGGGGTGAATGTATGACATTGTTCTACATTCTGTCCATCAACTGTGTTTTTTGCAATTTTACCCCGAGTGGGCTGGGGATGCTCAGACGTGAGTCCCAGGCTCTCCACACCACTGGAGTCATGCTATCCAGGCTGATGAAGGCTGATAGCCAGAAACCGGTCCTTGGATGCTTGATTCCGGTCTGGGAAAGACATGGCTTGGTAGTTCGGATTGGACTGTTCCCATGAGGCACAGGGTCAGAGCTGATTTGCATATAGCCAGTGTCTAACCCAGGGTGGTGTGGAGTGCAAAAAAACGATGGATTTAGGCCCAGATCCTTGTACTGGGGTGAATGTATGACATTGTTCTACATTCTGTCCATCAACTGTGTTTTTTGCAATTTTACCCCGAGTGGGCTGGGGATGCTCAGACGTGAGTCCCAGGCTCTCCACACCACTGGAGTCATGCTATCCAGGCTGATGAAGGCTGATAGCCAGAAACCGGTCCTTGGATGCTTGATTCCGGTCTGGGAAAGACATGGCTTGGTAGTTCGGACTGGACTGTTCCCATGAGGCACAGGGTCAGAGCTGATTTGCATATAGCCAGTGTCTAACCCAGGGTGGTGTGGAGTGCAAAAAAACGATGGATTTAGGCCCAGATCCTTGTACTGGAGTGAATGTATGACATTGTTCTACATTCTGTCCATCAACTGTGTTTTTTGCAATTTTACCCCGAGTGGGCTGGGGATGCTCAGACGTGAGTCCCAGGCTCTCCACACCACTGGAGTCATGCTATCCAGGCTGATGAAGGCTGATAGCCAGAAACCGGTCCTTGGATGCTTGATTCCGGTCTGGGAAAGACATGGCTTGGTAGTTCGGACTGGACTGTTCCCATGAGGCACAGGGTCAGAGCTGATTTGGATATAGCCAGTGTCTAACCCAGGGTGGTGTGGAGTGCAAAAAAACGATGGATTTAGGCCCAGATCCTTGTACTGGGGTGAATGTATGACATTGTTCTACATTCTGTCCATCAACTGTGTTTTTTGCAATTTTACCCCGAGTGGGCTGGGGATGCTCAGACGTGAGTCCCAGGCTCTCCACACCACTGGAGTCATGCTATCCAGGCTGATGAAGGCTGATAGCCAGAAACCGGTCCTTGGATGCTTGATTCCGGTCTGGGAAAGACATGGCTTGGTAGTTCGGACTGGACTGTTCCCATGAGGCACAGGGTCAGAGCTGATTTGCATATAGCCAGTGTCTAACCCAGGGTGGTGTGGAGTGCAAAAAAACGATGGATTTAGGCCCAGATCCTTGTACTGGGGTGAATGTATGACATTGTTCTACATTCTGTCCATCAACTGTGTTTTTTGCAATTTTACCCCGAGTGGGCTGGGGATGCTCAGACGTGAGTCCCAGGCTCTCCACACCACTGGAGTCATGCTATCCAGGCTGATGAAGGCTGATAGCCAGAAACCGGTCCTTGGATGCTTGATTCCGGTCTGGGAAAGACATGGCTTGGTAGTTCGGACTGGACTGTTCCCATGAGGCACAGGGTCAGAGCTGATTTGCATATAGCCAGTGTCTAACCCAGGGTGGTGTGGAGTGCAAAAAAACGATGGATTTAGGCCCAGAACCTTGTACTGGGGTGAATGTATGACATTGTTCTACATTCTGTCCATCAACTGTGTTTTTTGCAATTTTACCCCGAGTGGGCTGGAGATGCTCAGACTTGAGTCCCAGGCTCTCCACACCACTGGAGTCATGCTATCCAGGCTGATGAAGGCTGATAGCCAGAAACCGGTCCTTGGATGCTTGATTCCGGTCTGGGAAAGACATGGCTTGGTAGTTCGGACTAGACTGTTCCCATGAGGCACAGGGTCAGAGCTGATTTGCATATAGCCAGTGTCTAACCCAGGGTGGTGTGGAGTGCAAAAAAACGATGGATTTAGGCCCAGATCCTTGTACTGGGGTGAATGTATGACATAGTTCTACATTCTGTCCATCAACTGTGTTTTTTGCAATTTTACCCCGAGTGGGCTGGGGATGCTCAGAAGTGAGTCCCAGCCTCTCCACACCACTGGAGTCATGCTATCCAGGCTGATGAAGGCTGATAGCCAGAAACAGGCCCTTGGATGCTTGATTCCGGTCTGGAAAAGACATGGCTTGGTAGTTCGGACTGGACTGTTCCCATGAGGCACAGGGTCAGAGCTGATTTGCATATAGCCAGTGTCTAACCCAGGGTGGTGTGGAGTGCAAAAAAACGATGGATTTAGGCCCAGATCCTTGTACTGGGGTGAATGTATGATATTGTTCTACATTCTGTCCATCAACTGTGTTTTTTGCAATTTTACCCCGAGTGGGCTGGGGATGCTCAGACGTGAGTCCCAGGCTCTCCACACCACTGGAGTCATGCTATCCAGGCTGATAGCCAGAAACCGGTCCTTGGATGCTTGATTCCGGTCTGGGAAAGACATGGCTTGGTAGTTCGGACTGGACTGTTCCCATGAGGCACAGGGTCAGAGCTGATTTGCATATAGCCAGTGTCTAACCCAGGGTGGTGTCGAGTGCTAAAAAACGATGGATTTAGGCCCAGATCCTTGTACTGGGGTGAATGTATGGCATTGTTCTACATTATGTCCAGCAACTGTGTTTTTTGCAATTTTACCCCGAGTGGGCTGGGGATGCTCAGACGTGAGTCCCAGGCTCTCCACACCACTGGAGTCATGCTATCCAGGCTGATGAAGGCTGATAGCCAGAAACCGGTCCTTGGATGCTTGATTCCGGTCTGGGAAAGACATGGCTTGGTAGTTCGGACTGGACTGTTCCCATGAGGCACAGGGTCAGAGCTGATTTGCATATAGCCAGTGTCTAACCCAGGGTGGTGTGGAGTGCAAAAAAACGATGGATTTAGGCCCAGATCCTTGTACTGGGGTGAATGTATGACATTGTTCTACATTCTGTCCATCAACTGTGTTTTTTGCAATTTTACCCCGAGTGGGCTGGGGATGCTCAGACGTGAGTCCCAGGCTCTCCACACCACTGGAGTCATGCTATCCAGGCTGATGAAGGCTGATAGCCAGAAACCGGTCCTTGGATGCTTGATTCCGGTCTGGGAAAGACATGGCTTGGTAGTTCGGACTGGACTGTTCCCATGAGGCACAGGGTCAGAGCTGATTTGGATATAGCCAGTGTCTAACCCAGGGTGGTGTGGAGTGCAAAAAAACGATGGATTTAGGCCCAGATCCTTGTACTGGGGTGAATGTATGACATTGTTCTACATTCTGTCCATCAACTGTGTTTTTTGCAATTTTACCCCGAGTGGGCTGGGGATGCTCAGACGTGAGTCCCAGGCTCTCCACACCACTGGAGTCATGCTATCCAGGCTGATGAAGGCTGATAGCCAGAAACCGGTCCTTGGATGCTTGATTCCGGTCTGGGAAAGACATGGCTTGGTAGTTCGGATTGGACTGTTCCCATGAGGCACTGGGTCAGAGCTGATTTGCATATAGCCAGTGTCTAACCCAGGGTGGTGTGGAGTGCAAAAAAACGATGGATTTAGGCCCAGATCCTTGTACTGGGGTGAATGTATGACATTGTTCTACATTCTGTCCATCAACTGTGTTTTTTGCAATTTTACCCCGAGTGGGCTGGGGATGCTCAGACGTGAGTCCCAGGCTCTCCACACCACTGGAGTCATGCTATCCAGGCTGATGAAGGCTGATAGCCAGAAACCGGTCCTTGGATGCTTG
Source organism: Lissotriton helveticus (assembly GCF_964261635.1). Taxonomy (NCBI): domain Eukaryota; kingdom Metazoa; phylum Chordata; class Amphibia; order Caudata; family Salamandridae; genus Lissotriton; species Lissotriton helveticus. Next base: position 597,183,966 of record NC_136073.1, on the reverse strand, counting down.
ATTCCGGTCTGGGAAAGACATGGCTTGGTAGTTCGGACTGGACTGTTCCCATGAGGCACAGGGTCAGAGCTGATTTGCATATAGCCAGTGTCTAACCCAGGGTGGTGTGGAGTGCAAAAAAACGATGGATTTAGGCCCAGATCCTTGTACTGGAGTGAATGTATGACATTGTTCTACATTCTGTCCATCAACTGTGTTTTTTGCAATTTTACCCCGAGTGGGCTGGGGATGCTCAGACGTGAGTCCCAGGCTCTCCACACCACTGGAGTCATGCTATCCAGGCTGATGAAGGCTGATAGCCAGAAACCGGTCCTTGGATGCTTGATTCCGGTCTGGGAAAGACATGGCTTGGTAGTTCGGACTGGACTGTTCCCATGAGGCACAGGGTCAGAGCTGATTTGGATATAGCCAGTGTCTAACCCAGGGTGGTGTGGAGTGCAAAAAAACGATGGATTTAGGCCCAGATCCTTGTACTGGGGTGAATGTATGACATTGTTCTACATTCTGTCCATCAACTGTGTTTTTTGCAATTTTACCCCGAGTGGGCTGGGGATGCTCAGACGTGAGTCCCAGGCTCTCCACACCACTGGAGTCATGCTATCCAGGCTGATGAAGGCTGATAGCCAGAAACCGGTCCTTGGATGCTTGATTCCGGTCTGGGAAAGACATGGCTTGGTAGTTCGGACTGGACTGTTCCCATGAGGCACAGGGTCAGAGCTGATTTGCATATAGCCAGTGTCTAACCCAGGGTGGTGTGGAGTGCAAAAAAACGATGGATTTAGGCCCAGATCCTTGTACTGGGGTGAATGTATGACATTGTTCTACATTCTGTCCATCAACTGTGTTTTTTGCAATTTTACCCCGAGTGGGCTGGGGATGCTCAGACGTGAGTCCCAGGCTCTCCACACCACTGGAGTCATGCTATCCAGGCTGATGAAGGCTGATAGCCAGAAACCGGTCCTTGGATGCTTGATTCCGGTCTGGGAAAGACATGGCTTGGTAGTTCGGACTGGACTGTTCCCATGAGGCACAGGGTCAGAGCTGATTTGCATATAGCCAGTGTCTAACCCTGGGTGGTGTGGAGTGCAAAAAAACGATGGATTTAGGCCCAGATCCTTGTACTGGGGTGAATGTATGACATTGTTCTACATTCTGTCCATCAACTGTGTTTTTTGCAATTTTACCCCGAGTGGGCTGGGGATGCTCAGACGTGAGTCCCAGGCTCTCCACACCACTGGAGTTATGCTATCCAGGCTGATGAAGGCTGATAGCCAGAAACCGGTCCTTGGATGCTTGATTCCGGTCTGGGAAAGACATGGCTTGGTAGTTCGGACTGGACTGTTCCCATGAGGCACAGGGTCAGAGCTGATTTGCATATAGCCAGTGTCTAACCCAGGGTGGTGTGGAGTGCAAAAAAACGATGGATTTAGGCCCAGATCCTTGTACTGGAGTGAATGTATGACATTGTTCTACATTCTGTCCATCAACTGTGTTTTTTGCAATTTTACCCCGAGTGGGCTGGGGATACTCAGACGTGAGTCCCAGGCTCTCCACACCACTGGAGTCATGCTATCCAGGCTGATGAAGACTGATAGCCAGAAACCGGTCCTTGGATGCTTGATTCCGGTCTGGGAAAGACATGGCTTGCTAGTTCGGACTGGACTGTTCCCATGAGGCACAGGGTCAGAGCTGATTTGCATATAGCCAGTGTCTAACCCAGGGTGGTGTGGAGTGCAAAAAAACGATGGATTTAGGCCCAGATCCTTGTACTGGGGTGAATGTATGACATTGTTCTACATTCTGTCCATTAACTGTGTTTTTTGCAATTTTACCCCGAGTGGGCTGGGGATGCTCAGACGTGAGTTCCAGGCTCTCCACACCACTGGAGTCATGCTATCCAGGCTGATGAAGGCTGATAGCCAGAAACCGGTCCTTGGATGCTTGATTCCGGTCTGGGAAAGACATGGCTCGGTAGTTCGGACTGGACTGTTCCCATGAGGCACAGGGTCAGAGCTGATTTGCATATAGCCAGTGTCTAACCCAGGGTGGTGTGGAGTGCAAAAAAACGATGGATTTAGGCCCAGATCCTTGTACTGGGGTGAATGTATGACATTGTTCTACATTCTGTCCATCAACTGTGTTTTTTGCAATTTTACCCCGAGTGGGCTGGGGATGCTCAGACGTGAGTCCCAGGCTCTCCACACCACTGGAGTCATGCTATCCAGGCTGACGAAGGCTGATAGCCAGAAACCGGTCCTTGGATGCTTGATTCCGGTCTGGGAAAGACATGGCTTGGTAGTTCGGACTGGACTGTTCCCATGAGGCACAGGGTCAGAGCTGATTTGCATATAGCCAGTGTCTAACCCAGGGTGGTGTGGAGTGCAAAAAAACGATGGATTTAGGCCCAGATCCTTGTACTGGGGTGAATGTATGACATTGTTCTACATTCTGTCCATCAACTGTGTTTTTTGCAATTTTACCCCGAGTGGGCTGGGGATGCTCAGACGTGAGTCCCAGGCTCTCCACACCACTGGAGTCATGCTATCCAGGCTGATGAAGGCTGATAGCCAGAAACCGGTCCTTGGATACTGTGTTTTTTTAAATGTACCCATGGCCGTTTTTTACTGATCAGATTTGGATTGGATCTCTTTCATTATCTTCTGGCCCATCCTCATGGTGCATATAGAGGCCAGTGCTTCCCATCCTGTGGCTGCGACGGAAACTCTCCACAGGATATGATGCACTTTTTAATGTTATGTAGCTTTTAAAAGGTACCCAGAAAGTATTTTATCATCCCTATTCCTAAAATAGCAAGTCTTAGGCAGGTGAGACCCGCTTTTATTTTTTTACAACTACTTTGAAGTCATTTAGTATTGCACGTTATTACTTTTTTAAGGGCTGCTATTAGGCTTAGGCCCTGTTGTGATTAACCTTTTTTTTATTTTTTATTATTTATATTGTTTTATTTTATGATTAAAAACAACAACATAAAGTGCAGTACAATAGAGTCGGGCATTGAGATACAATAATCCAGTGTGCAAAACAGCCATTTACTACATCATGGGGAAAGAGTCATGAAACAGTTATTCCGTACATCTTAGGACAATAAATCACTATAGTGTCTATACACCAGGGGTCTGCAAACCGGTCTTGGAGGGCGGAATCCAGGCCAGATTTTTAAAATAACTACATGTATCTCAATGGGGATATGCACAAAATCTTACAGGGATCCGGCCCTCCATGGCCGGTTTGGAGACACCATTTACAACCTTAGAACTCATAATCAATATCCCAGTCTAAGGCATGCAACCCATCGTGTTACAATTGCATCACAGGTCCTCTGCAGCAGCAAAGTTCAACCATTCCACGACTGGGTCCCAGATATCACATGGACGAGATTTAGTAGGCCTAAATTCCCAGTAACATGCCAGTTGTGTCCTACAGTATGTCACATCCCAAACCCACTCCTTTGTAGTCGGGGAGGAGACAGCACCCCAATGCAAACCCACTTGTATTTTGGCTAATAATAATAACATTACCGGCAGCTTTCTAGACTTTGGCGCCACACTTGAAATTACTCATAGCACCACCACTGGAGTACAAGGCAACTCCTGCCCGGTTATATACTTTATACGGTGCAGTATTGACAGCCAATAATTTGCTATGGGCCTACACTGCCAGGCTAAATGTAGAAAGGTTGCTTGGGAGGACCCGCACTGCCAGCAGTCAGTGTCTGAACGCAATCCCATTCTATGCAGTTGTGTGGAGGTGCGGGATAGGCGGTGGAGATATTTGAAGTGGATAAGCCTGAGGCGATAATTGGGGGATAGTCGCTCCCCAATGTCCTCTTCCCAGGCCCTGCAGGATGTTGGAACAGTTCCCGGGAAATCCCGTTGTGTTATGTGTAGATACGGGAAGTGAGTTTATGGCCCGATTCCACTGTCAATGTTTTTTGAAAGCTGGCAATGTAGGGGGAGGTTTAGGGAATGTTTTGAATTTGCTTCTGCAAGAAGCACGTATCTGATAGTAAAGCAACGTGTCAAGTACTGTGTGCAGAGCGGGGCAGCACATTTGTTGTAGCGTTAAAAAACTATCTCCTGGATATAGATTTTGGCCTACCTGAAGGTTGTGAGAGTGCGCGCGCTCTTGTGCCTTGGCATCCATCAGTGGGGAAAGCAATGGGTTATTAGGCAGTGACATAGATGGCGCGTAAGTATTTCCATGCGCGTCCCTTTACAGAGACCTCCCCAAGCCCAGCGCAAAGTCTCAACTGCGTTACAAAAACATGAAAAGGGGCATCCCCAGTAGATGAGAAGAACAAATGTAGAATCAACCAAAAACACCCACAGAACAGCTATATTTAATTTGGAAAAATGTATTTTTATATTATCATTTTTGATAGAATTATCATAACAAGGAACACAGAAAAATTCATATTGATCAACTTTTTAGACATAACATTTCATTTGGTTATACAGAAAGAGATGAACATCATCCCAAGAAAGCTAATGAAGCAATAAAAACATGACACACAGTTCAGTCATTCTATCAATCAACCACAAACTCACTATCACACGAAACATACATTCATACTCAATCGGAGCATCATTTCATCAAACATTTGAGGGAAAGCGCCGACGCGCGTTTGGGAAAAAAGAATTATTTAGGAAATTCCTTCATCAGGGCGCATATCATCAATCCATTAAACTGCACGATCTTTTGAGACCCAATTTGGTAATATAAAATCAGTGTGTAAACTGGTTCAAAGTCTCAATTGGGGCTGACGAAACATATCTGTGGGTGAAAAAAGGAAAATATGAAAGATAAAAATATATATATACACTGTGGACAACAGTTCCAGGTCACAATCATGGGCAAGGCAGTGTTTAAACATACATACTGAAGTACAATAAGCTGTCTCATTCATACTAAGTCAAAAAATGATTATCTCGATAAGCACCTTACAGTCCCTAAGTGGTAAATGGAATAAACAAGTTGTGGATAGAGCCATCACCTAAACGAAAAAGATAAGCAAAAGAGGGGAAAAGAGATAGGGAGAAAAGAGAGGAAGTGGAATACACACCTCAAAGCATGATGTTGCTAAGCATTCTTCGAGTTTTTAGCAGGAATACATATCCAAAAGGCGTTCAGCGAGAAACGGATATTACGGGAATGATGAGTGGCAGACCAAAGAGTTTCTCATTTCTATTTGTAAAAGAAAAATACAAAGGAAATCCTTTAAATGAGCCCTACATGGGAGCTACGTCTGTCTACAATAAGTTCACGGGGTAGCATAAAGGGGTGAGGAATCAGCAGAGTTTCTCACACTCATCCGGAATTAGGGGCCTAAAAAATATCAAGATACTACACTGCTTAGATATGGCGGCGCACTGTTTACCTGTTGATCGTATTAGGCAAGGCTGAAAGTTACGATTTCAATCCAGTGTGCAGCGTTGTTCAAGTATTCTCATAATGCCCCGGTTACTTACCGGTAATCTTCATTACTCCGAGTCCATGTCTTCCTCGCCACAGTAATAACCTATGAGCCTCCGGCTCCACACAGAACTCCAAGTAAATTAAAAGAGCAGCGCTCTAGTCTCCCCTCCCTCCTCCAATAGGGCCCCAGAGGCTTCATCCAATCCTATAAAAGGATACATACCAACCAGCCCAGCCTGAAAAACCAAGCCGCAAACATGAAGCCACCACCAGGGCCGGGAGGGAAGGGAAACTTTACTGTGGCGAGGAAGACATGGACTCGGAGTAATGAAGGGGCATTACCTCCTCGTCCTGTCTTCCTCGCCACAGTAAAAACCTATGAGCCGATACCAAAGTAATCAGCTTCATGTAAGGAAAACAGACCACACCATCAGTGCAGCGAAAACACAGTTTAATATACAGAGGCACAACAACCCAAAAAAATGGACAACCTCTTAAGGCACCCCAGCAGATAAAACAGAAGAGGCAAACGAAACAGAACCCCCACCCCCAATCTGGAGGCGGTAATGGGACATGAAGGTATGTGGAGAAGACCACGTAGCAGCCCTGCAAACATCCTCCATAGACACCCCCTTGAAAGAAGCCCAGGATACAGCAACAGACCTGGTGGAACGACCCTGAACAGGAAGAGATGGAACCACAGAGACCGAAGCATAAGCCAAAAGAATGGCCTCCGTAATCCACCGACTGATCGTGGACAGGGAGGGCTTCATACCCTGACGTGACAAACCATAATTCACAAACAAGCAGTCAACCTTACAAAAGGAAGAAGTGCGAGACAAGTAAATCAGCAAGGCACGACGAACATCTAAGAGGTGCAAAAGGGACTCCTCAGCCGAGGAGGGATCAGGACAAAGAACCGGAAGAACCACCTCGGCAGACCGGTGAAAAAAAGAATCCACCTTAGGAACAAAAGTGGGATGAGGGCGTAAGACCACACGGTCCGCCAAAACCAACAAAAATGGGGCAGAACGAAGGAAAGCACCCAACTCACCCATACGCCTGGCAGAGGCAATCGCCACCAGAAACACCACCTTGAGAGTCAAAAACTTCAAGTCTACAGACTCCAAAGGCTCGAAGGGAGCCAACTGCAAGGAACGCAAAACTAAAGGAAGGTCCCAAGGAGGAGGACACATGATAGGACGTGGGCGCTGGAAAGAAAGAGACTTAAAAAGTCGAGCAACCAACGGAGAAATGGAAACCAAAGGCAGGACATGAAATGCCCGAATGGCGGCCCATTGAGCCCGAAGGGTCAAAATGGCCAATCCCAACACAAACCCATTGTTCAGAAAGTCCAGAATGCGAGCCGGATCCAAAGAATTCAACGACAGCCCATGACCAACACACCAAGAAGCAAAATGATCCCAATGCTTGGCGTAAGATTTAAGCGTAGAAGGTCTCCGGGACTGCTGAATGACACCAGCCACAGCCACCGAACAACCCTCACGCATCAGAGACTCCCGCTCAAGAGCCAGGCCTGCAGACCCAGGGAACGGAACACAGGCAGAGGAAGAAGAGGACCCATCAGAGGATACGGTACGAACGGCAAGGGCCACCCCGGAGACACAGCCAATTCCCTCAGAAGGGAAAACCAAGGGCGACGCTTCCAACAAGGAGCCATCAGAAGTACCAACGACCCCTCCCTCTTGATCTTCTGTAATACAGTCGGAAGTAGGGGAACAGGGGGAAATGCATACAGCAGACCCTCCGGCCAAGGGAACGAAAGGGCGTCCACCCTCCAGGCATCCCGGCAAGGCATAATCGTGCAAAAACAACGGGTCTGGGCATTGTCCTGGGAGGCAAACAGGTCCACAATCGGACAACCAAACATCACCTGCAACCTCCTGAACATCCACCTCGTGAGAGACAAGGACCCCATGGAAGGAAACACCCGGCACAGACAATCCGCCACAGTGTTCTCCGCACCAGGCAGGTAGATGGCAGACAGGGACTCCAGATGCACCTCCGCCCAAGAACCAATCCGACGAGCCAGGCAACAGAGGGAGGGAACCCTGCAACCCCCTTGATGGTTCACATAAGACATCACAACCTGATTGTCCGTCCGGATCTGCACGTGGTGACCCTGAACAAGATCTGAGAAGTCCAACAGACCCAGAAGGACGGCCTTCAGCTCCTTGTAGTTGGAGGAACAGGACAACATCGACTGAGGCCAAATCCCTTGAGTCGCCGAAACCCCCAGAGAAGCACCCCACCCCAGCAGGCTGGCATCGGTAGTGACCACGCGGGTGGGAACAATCAGAAAAGGGCGGCCCTTGGACAGATGACCCACGTCCAACCACCAATACAGGACCACCCGAACCTCCTCCGACATAGGAACCAGAACATCCATATCGAGGGAACAGGGGTCCCAATGCGACAAAATGTGGGACACCACCGGGTACATATGGAGGCGAGCCCACGGCACCGTCAACAATGAAGCCGACATCAGACCCAGAACTCGTAACCACAGGCTCACAGGATGAGAAACCCCCACCAACAGGGAACGAACAGCAGACATCAGGGACAAAACACGGGGAGGGGGCAGGAACACCATCCCCAACTGAGTCCTGAACAGAGCCCCAATGAAAGTCAATTCTTGTGCAGGAACCAGGGAGGACTTCGGCACATTCACGAGGAACCCATGATGTGCCAGGACATGGCACACCTTCCGGACATGCAACTCCGCCTTAGGAAGAGAAGAAGCAGAAATTAAAATGTCGTCCAGATAAGGAAAAACACTAACTCCCTCCCCATGCAAATGTCCAATAAGAGGAGCCAGAATCTTAGTAAAGATCCGGGGAGCAGAGCAGAGCCCAAAAGGCAATACCTGGAATTGGAAATGACGACCCTGCACACAAAACCGGAAAAACTGCTGAAAGTCTGGATGAAGAGGAACATGCAGGTAAGCATCTTTCAGGTCTATCGATGCAAGGAAATCCCCCTGAGATATCAGAGGCAGGATCAAAGGAAGGGAAACCATCTTGAACCGTTGGTGAGGGATGAAAGTATTTACCCATTTCAGGTCCATCACCGGTCGAAGATCCCCGGTGCGCTTGGATACCAGGAAAAGTATCGAATACACCCCTTTTCCCAACTGATCGCTGGGCACAGGAACGATCGCCTTCTTGACCACCAGGGACGCAATGCCGTCCAAAAGCGCCAAACGTTTCACAGGATCTCTGGGACAAGGAGTGGCCCTGAAACAGTCTGGGGGTGTCCGGGCAAATCCAATGCGCAAACCCTCCGAGATCACCTGAAGCACCCATTGGTCCGACACAGTCTCCCGCCAAGAGTCCAGGAAGCAAGTGAGTCGACCCCCAACCGGACCTACACCAGGAGCGACCCAGTCAGGATTTGGAAGCAGGAGCGGAGGAGGCAGAAGCACCGGAGAACCGGGATTTATCAAAGGAGGGAGCACCCCGGCCACGCCCCCGTCCACGAAAGGGCTGACCAGCCCGACCCCTCTTCGAGGCACCAAAAGACCGCTGTGAACCAAAGGCACGGAATCTGCCAGGACGGTCAGGAGCCAGCAGTTTACGGTCCTCCGCCGTCTTCTTCACCATGTCGTCAAGAGATGAACCAAAAAGTTTAACCCCAGAAAAAGGGATTTTCATGAGCAAGTTTTTCTGTGCAGCATCAGCCTTCCAGGAACGGAGCCACAACTGACGCCTCGCAGCCACAGAGGATCCGGCCGCAGAAGCAGCAGCCCCCAGCGAATCAAAGGAGACATCAGACAGCAGACGAACCTGCTGCTCCATCATCGCCAGGGTAGAAGAAACATCCTCCCCCTGGTCCAATAACTCCGACAGAGACTGAAAATCCTTGAGTAAGGACTGGATCGTGTAAGACGAATAGGCCGCAGCCCTGATAGAAAAATTGGCAGCCGCAAAAGTGCGTTTCACAGCACCATCCACCTTACGGTCAACCGGGTCAGCAGGAGAAGAGTCCTCCGAGACAACGGACCCATGCGAAGACATGCTTGCCAATAAAGAGTCAACCTTCACAGAAGCAGGGTATTTCACCGCAAAATCCTGAAGAGGGTACCTCTTACTCAAGAAACGAGGAAAAGAACCTTTGTCCACATCCTTCCATTCATTCTCCAGGACTTTCAAGACAGAGGAATGGAGAGGCAAAGAATCAGGCTCCGGATGACGATATTGCGAAAAGAGATCGTCCTCCACAGGCACCACAGAAGCAGGGAACACCAAGTTTTCGCGAATGTGACCCAGCACCTCCTTCAGGTCGGCACCTTGCACAAAGCGACCCCTGACATCAACCGGCTCCTCATCCTCAGAATCAGCATCAGCAGCAGCGCCCTCAACCCTCGCCTTTTTAGGAGGAGGGACAGGAATATGACCCTGCAAAGCAGCAGAAACAGCAGAATTTATCATCTGCTGCAAAAGTGCCATAGAGGGAACATGCACCCCCGAACCGGAAGCCACATCCAAAGGATCAGGATCATCCACGTTAGAAGAAAGATCCATGACCGACAGCCAAGTGAAAGCAAAACAAACACAGGCATAACGAAGAACAGCCTGGTAAAGTAGGACCCCAGGTTGCTAGGCAACCCAACAAACTCCACCCGGACTGAAGCCGAAGGCCATTAAAGCACCCGGAAGAGCCGCGCGCCGCAGTAGGAATGAGGCCCAGACCGCAGCGCGTCAAGTCCCATCAGCCCCATAAAGCGCCTCCCGCTCTGCAGGAAACGAAGAGGCATGAAACGCCGCCGGCGCGGAGACCGGCAACAGGTAAGGCCATAGACCGGTAAAATCACCATGGAAGCCCCCGGCTCCCAGAGATCCCGCACCCGGCCGTGCAACGTCCGCTCAGCAGGACGCGCGGCCGGGAAAGGAAAGTATAAACGAAAAAGACGGCAATTTAGGAAACACAAGCGTCCCGCTTAGGAAGAGAAGAAGCCCCCAAAACAGAACCAAACCAGCCGTCAAACAAAACCACGTAAGTCCGCTGAAGCAGGACACGAGGCAGCCAGGCAATAGAAGGGGGAAACAAAACATGTTAAAACGAAGGACATGAATAGACAAAATGGAGCAAAAACCAACATAAGGCAGCACACATCAAACGAACTTCCCCCAACTAGATACCACAGGACAGAGGGAACCGCTAAAGCAGGAACCCCGTCCCACTCACCTGACCAGCAGGGAAAATCACAGCACTCGGAGAAGTGCAGAAAAAAAGAACAGGCTGGGCTGGTTGGTATGTATCCTTTTATAGGATTGGATGAAGCCTCTGGGGCCCTATTGGAGGAGGGAGGGGAGACTAGAGCGCTGCTCTTTTAATTTACTTGGAGTTCTGTGTGGAGCCGGAGGCTCATAGGTTATTACTGTAGCGAGGAAGACAGGACGAGGAGGTAATGAAAGAATGCATAGAGTAGTGAGAATCCAAATGTTTTCCTCCTTAACAGAAAAAAGGGAACAACATTATAGAAATATCCCCATGTGCGTCCTGATAGCTTAATAAAACCATGGGGGAAATACGAGATCATTAGCTCGAATAAACAAGGCACACGAGAATGGGCCTGCTCTACAAAAATTGTGAAACTCGTTTTTATCAAGTCGGAAAGATGATTCGACCCTATTTTTAAACAGGTCAACTGTGCCCCAAGTGGCTGACAGTGCTAGACATGAAGCATAGCGTTTCAATGTGTTTTGATACCGAGAAACAATAAAACAAAATACACGAAGAAAAGTTTAACCTCGGAACCTGGTGGAGTATAAGGATACACGCATAGTTGTTTAAGGGAGATCTCTTCAGGCCAGGGAATCCCTGCTCCCAATGTCGAGATGTCCTACACAGCAAAAAGGAAAAAAGAATAGCTAAGGATGGGAGCACAACCATATCGAGTGGAAATGAATGTGGGGAAAGCATGAGATGAAAGATAAAGAAGCAAGTTACCTGTTTAACAAAGAAGCGCGTTTGTTCGATCTTTCTTTAGGCGAACGCCCTCCGCATACATCCAGAATCAGGATAACAATCGTGACCGGAGAAACTGTTCTCCCTTAAGTACCCCGCGGCTGAAGTCTAATATGGGACACCTGAGGTTGATGAAGTTTCAACTGTGTCCACTTCACCTCGTGGGTGTTTGTAAGTTTGATAAAGTGCTGTGTTTAGGGGAAGAGTCGCTGCTCTGTCAGTTTCTATAGCCACATGCGGCTGGAAAGGTGCAGAGTGAACCCAGAATTGCAAAAATTGCGCCTGGGCGCTATATGTGTAGAGCAGTGGTTTTCAAACTTTTTGATGCCGAGACCCATCATCAGAATTTTTTAGGCGTAAGGACCCGTTCTCGATAAAAGCTTCTAGAACCTGGTACTCCTTATCATTGACAACCAAAAGTGTTCTCCAGAGAAACGGTTAATCTGTGGTTGCACCTCGTTAGTACCAGTTTAACACCCAAATATAGCAATAAGCAACAAAACGATGACCAGTAAAGCTTTACAGAGGGCCTTCTACAGAGCGGCAACACCTGTTGCTGCATTTTAGTAACTTTTAAACCTTTTGAGTAAATACATTATTTTGTTGTTAAAATCAGCAGTTATGCAGCAGATGATGGATTATGTGGCAAACGCAGCAAATCTGTATTATGCTAGAATCGCTGCTGCCGCACAATCACGTAATGCCAATGGCCCTTGGTATAATAGCTGTAATACATGGGGTGCAACCTTATTGCACAGCATTAGAGGAAAACCCTACTATATTTCATGGGATGCTGACGGTTTGGCATTTACAGCTGCATGTAACCAGATGTAGTGAATATCATTCATCATATTTAAAACATATATGCGTTTTTTAAGTCTTTCATCATCAGGTAGCTACATATAGAATAACAGTCAGTTTCCATGAATATCGAATACATTTTAAAAAGGTGTTACTCAGTGGGAAATGCACTATAATAAATTATGAAACCTCTATTAGTCAATGCACTACAAAAGTATGTGAAACCAGAGAGCCACAGAATTAACTTGTGGTTGGTGCAGTGGAGAATTGTGACTTGTGTATTTTTAGTGCTATAAGGTCATAGCCTGTGAAAAGAAAGCACTGTGAATATGTAAGTCATTATTTTACCTGCAGTACACACAGTATAAGATAGGACGCTACAAAATGCGCAAAATGTTTTACGATAAAATGGTGCTACCAAAGTATACAGGCTGCTTCCAAAATATAGGGTCTTATTTATACGTCCTTTGCACTGCCGGTGTGACATTTTGTATGACACTCTGGTTGTGCAGAGAGCAGCCCATATCTACGAGATCAGGCAGCCACTTAGCGTGGCTTTTAATGGCCTCCTAGATATGGTGTAAGGCAAAGCAGCACAAGTCGGTGCATTGCTTTATACTGCATAAGGGGGGGCGCATTCCAGGGGCGTTGCAGTGGGTTTTCCCAGGGGGTTTGGCACATTCCAGATTTACAAGGATCTGTAAACCTGAGGATGTGTCAAAACTGTACGCTGCCCCAGGGGATGTGTAACGAGGAGAAATAGTTTATTTCTTCTCAATTGATTCCACTTTCTATGTGTAGCACACATTGAAAGAGGAAAAGGCCTCCATGGGTTGTTTTTGCTCAGGAAGGCGTGTCTTCCTGCACAAAACCAATCCTGCCAATAATGCAGACACCCTTGCACCATGGTGCAAGGGTGCCTGCATTGGCTCTAGGCACCAAATTGTGTGCTCGCAGAAAGGACTGGAGTGCACCTTATCTTATCAATACAGTCCATTCCTCCCCTTTTGATTAGGCATAGGGCAGCGCAGCAAACATACTTGTGGAGCTGTGCTACACCATTTCATTGTAAAGGAGACCCATAGATTTTTGTAAAATCCAGACCCAATGAAATGCAGTTTTTTTACATAATTACCCTTCAACACATTTCTCAGGGATAGTAAGCCCTAAGTAAAAATAATGACAATTAAAAGCAAGCACTTCACAGGTCAGTAAACTCTGGGCACTAACACTCAAAAAGCTTCAAGTGATTTGACCAATTAACTGCAACAACACTCTCCTGTCCTGAGACATCAAAGCCAGGCAGACAGCTAAAAACACCCTTCTGCCAGTGTGCTGCTGGCCTGAAAGAAATGCAAATATGCACAACAAGTTAATCTGCAAATCCTTTAAAATTTGCAGATTAACTCGATGTGCACATTTGCATTTCTTTCAGACCAGCAACACACTGGTAGAAAGGCATGTTTAGCTGTCTGTCTGACTTCCATTTACCAGCACTGGAGATTCCCTGAATAATACCCCAGGGAAAACATTTTAAATACCGGTGACTGTCTGCAATGTTTTCTCTTACCAAATGAAGAGTGCGACCCCCTTCCCATGCCTTCACGGCCCACCTGTGGGTCGCGCCCCACAGATTGAAGACCTCTGGTGTAGAGGGTGAAATCCGGGGCTGCCAGACCACCTTGCTCCTGAGGCAGGGATAGCCCCTCCCAAGATATTCTGGGTTGTTTCCCAGCCCAAACTGGTTAAATCATGAGAGAACAGATGCGCTTGAAGAAATGCATTGTAAGGGGGATAGGGATGTTGGCAAATAAATACAGTAATTTGGGCAGGACAATCATTGTTGCCACAGCTATGTGGCCCGCCAGTGAGAGAGGAAGAGTTTTCCACCTCTTCACTCTGTCCTCTATCCAATCCACCACCCTGCCGTAATTTGCCGACCAGACGTCCTGCATGTTGTAGCTAATCCATATACCCAAATATCGCGTTGGGCCTGTAGCCCAAGTTATCAGGTAGTCGGCGTCAAATTTCAGAGTCCCTGGCGTGAGTGGGATAATTACAGATTTACTCCAGTTAACTACTACACCGGACATTCCGCCAAACTTAACGAGTTCCCCTGTCATTGGGCAAAAATTCTCTTTAGGATCTGTCATGTACTATGTGATGTCGTCGGTGTACAGTGTTGTGATTAACCTTGATGGTATTTATCTGTCACTGTGTTAACATGAATTTGGTTTTAACGTGGTCCATGTTTATAAATTTGTATTTTATGGGGTCGTGATGAACGGTATTATTGCCATTGATATAGTCCTTGCTATCAATTTTGTATTTTATAGTGCATTGATGATGTCTTTTCACATTTTGGACCTCTTTGTCCTTGACGTAGTGCTTGCATTTTAACTTTGTATTTACATGCCCATTATGGTTACACTGTACTGTTATTCTATGTACCGGATAGGGGTTTTTTTTGTAAATATGTTTGCTTGACTTTTATAGTTTTCCTTGCAAAAACCTGATAAAGTGTTAAATGAGTACATATCTGAGTGACTCTATCAGATCTTCTATGTTTGTATCACTGAAGTAAGTAAGTGTATCACTATATGACTGGCTCTCTTAGTAACTCTATGAGTCTGTAAATGTGTATGTAACTCTGTGTGCAATTAACTCTGATATAAAAATTAAAATAATGTGCTTAATAAATGTCAGTATGACTTCCGAAGCAGTATTGGTACAGTTAACCAATGCCTCAATTTAAATCTGATGATAGGGAAATACACAGTGGCCAAACAGTCCACATTATGTTTAGCCTTCATGGATCTCTCAATGGCCTTTGACTATGTTACTCGGACAAAGCTGTGGCATTTACTCATCAACCTGCAAATTAACCCCTCCTTAGTATACTTGTTGGTCTCCTTGCACATGGGAACTAAGGCCTTTGTAAGGTTTAGGAATAAAGGAGAAGTCACTGGCGAATTCTGCATCAGGCGAAAGGTGCATCTTAGCTCCGTTCCTTTTTATTTTATATGTTAATAATCTTAGTACAGAGCTCAGCAAATGCACACCAAAGGTGCCAAAGGTGAAAGGCACACCTCCAAGCCCAATTATCGGCAGATGATGCAGTGTTGAATGCCCGAACCCCTAAACCCTTTTGTTCTTTAGTGGGCTCTTTGGCCAATTTTATGGCTAACCTTGATTAACTAACTTTAATGTCTTTCATAGTGTCTTGTGGGTCGATGCGTACGCGTCCTTTTTCCATTGGTGTGGGCAACGTTCTATCAGGCACTAGCACTTTTTCCTGTTTGGGGCTCACCTCCAGTTCATCTGGGTCATGGTCAGCGCATTGAGCTCAAAACATGATTACATTTTCAAGGGCATATGGCTCTTTGCTTAGCCTCCCATCACCTGAGGTTGAGAGGGTCCTTACACCCCTTTTACAACTCTTTTCAACTCAGTGCTTCACAATACCTACGTATGGGGCAAGAATAAGGGGTGTCGGTGACCCGATTGCTCTTCAAAGAGAAGAGAATTGATTTTGTCATTAAATTCTATTGGACTCTGTCTCATCAACTAACTTTATCTGCCACAATGAATTTGGACTAGGATTTATGAGTGATATAATCCACATTCGGATGGCTCTGTTGTGGCTATCTATTTGGATCTCTGATAAAGCAGATTGTTTGGCTTGCGAAAGGGGACTTAGAATTCCCTGGATAGCGACTGTTAAAAAATCCCTATAATCAATTGGCCTAGGGGACATCTCTTTGAGGAGATTGACGGTGGAGGGTGTGGCTGAAAGCAAGTGCAGGCTCTACTATTAGAACAATCTAAAGAAGAGAGGCTTAGGGTTGAAGACCAGAAACCAAGGGGTCTATTAGGATGGCAGGCGGACTTTCATCCGCCCGTCACCCTAGCGGTGCTGGGACAGGCCGCCACAATGCTGTGGCTACACCTTGTACATCTGAGAGCACAATGTGTCAGGCATAGCGCGGTGCCTGCCATGTTGTTCATGAAAATGCAGGAGGGTACCATAGATACCCCCTATGTGCACCCCCCACCCCCCATCACCCTGGGGTCCACAACGGGCCCCCACATTCAGAGACCACATGCCTTGCCATGGCCGGAACACCGCCATGGAAAGGCACATCTCCGCCTGATTTTTAATATGGATGGCAGTGTCTTGCAGACACCTCCACCACATACAGCCCCTTTTTTGCCAGGTTGACTCGTCTACCGGCGGTAACCGGCATACGGTCTTTCCATCTGCCGGGGATCCCCCGCCATCGTAATATGGTGGGGTAAATGGGATGTGGGCGGAGGAAAATGTTGGGCGGATCGCCACCGCCATACGGGGGTGGCGATCCGCCCAACATACTAATAGACCCCCAAGTGTTAAATTTGATTTACTTCTTAATCCTGGTATTATTACCACTGATTATTTGCGTAACATCAACAAAAGCTGGGAAAGATATTTATTGTTTAGTATTCGTGCCAGCACTGTGAAATATTCACTCTGTAATATTGCTGGACATCAGCCTAAACTTGATTCAAGAGTATGTTCGTGTGGTAAATTGCATAAACAAATAATGTTACACTTTCTCTTCTTTGGTGAATACTATATAATGCATACAAAAACCTTTCTTATACCATTTCTGAGGTGTAGGAATTTGTGGCTTTGCTTTTAAGCTTATCATTGTTTATTATCCTTGCCAGACATTGAAACTTGTTGTAATGTGACCCCATTTCTTCAAGCAGCGGTCCGGTCCAGGAAATCAATGTTTTTAGATTAATTTCTGCGCTGCATTCACAGTTTGATTTATTATGCACAATTTTATGTATTTTAATTGGCTGGCTTTTATATGCTGATGTATGTATTTTATTGCTATTGTGCAATTGTTTTGTATTGTTTTATGGCTGGTGACAGCCGAATAAACATGATTCTGATTCTGACTTTGTTACTGCTGTAAACATGTGTGCTGTATGGGTGTGTGGGAGAATGTGTAACTGCCACTATCGCTGTGTGACTGGATGTGTTAGTGGCTCAAAGCTTTTGTACATAGGTATGTGAGTCACAGTATTGGTGGGAGAGTGGATGTATAACCGGGCATATGCATTTGTAAGTGCGTATGTAACTCACTGTATGTCATACCTTTTAAGCACATAGCACCCTGCCCTATGGCTTACCTAGTGCCTACCTCAAGGGTGACTTATATGCAGTAGAAGTGGAATTCAAGGCTCTGCAAGTGGTTTTAAATGCCAAGTCGACATGGAGATGAATTGCAAATACAGGCTCTGCAGTAGCACGGCTGAAACATGTTTGAAAGGCTACTTCAGGCCTTAGACCGTAATCAGATATGTCTACTCATCCTCCTTGACCTATCATCAGCTTTTGACACAGTAAATCATGAAAAACTACTGAACAGACTCCATGACAGAATGGGACTGTCTGGAAATGTGCTATAATGGTTTGAATCATTCCTTCAAAATAGAACGTAAAGATTCCTTGTCAACCAATCACTCTCACAGTCAAGCCCTAACTCAATCGGAGTCCCGCAAGGTTCTACATTATCTCCTTCACTGTTTAACCTGTACGTCGAACCTTTCACAGAAATCCTCCGAAAATCTAAAATATGCTATCATATGTACGCGGATGACACACAGATTTACATCAAGATCACATCCATGGAAGACATCAAGAAAATGAACGAGGCCTAAAAAACGTCACTACAATGGCTAACTAACAATCATTTGAAACTAAATGCGCAAAAAACAGAATTCAGAAACACACAGAAGTGAAAGAATGGTCCAAAACGATCACAGCGTTAAACTGCACCCCTTCCCTAGTTGTCTCAGCGAAATCACTGGAAATCATACTTGACGAGAACCTAAACATGAAGGCCCACATCAAAGCAATGGCAAAAAGTGCCCGCTATCACCTGAACTATATTAGAAAAGTGAAACCATTCATATCTAAGGCGGATCTCAAACTGGCAATCCAATCACTAGTTATCTCGAGGATCGAATATGGATGTACAACTCTAGCAGGTCTACCAAAAATTTCAACAGTACCACTAAAGGCATGCCTCAATGCAGCTGCATGACTCATCACTGGATCAAGGAAACTCGACCATATCTCACCCCACCTGAAAGCATTAAACTGGCTACCTTACGAGACCAGAATCCAGCTAAAAATGGCATGCATAACCCACAAAGCGCTCCACTACAACACACCAAGTTACCTCGCGCAGAAAATTAAACTATCTGGAGGAAACAGACCGGGAAGGAGTGCAAAGGACCAGCCATCTTCCGGAAGAAGAAAACATATGATAGAGCTTTCTCAGGAGCAGCTCCCAGAATCTGGAACTCACTTCCTCCAAACATTAGAAAAATTCCAGACACAGCAACATTTAAGAGGGAAATTAAAATCTTCCTACTGAGTAAGTTCCTTCCATAAGCAAGGCTCGGGACTACACAATATCCGGCCATGGACAGCAACGAAAAATGCACAGGATACAAACACTTGGGAACTATTGCTTCAAGCACACTTAGATTTAATTGTATCCCAAACTTACGTCATGTTCTATATATAACTTATGTATAACTTTTAATGGATATTATCTTTATAATGATGTTTACGTAATACCTCATACTACTGGGAACATTTACTATAACAATGCTTGTCAATAACTGCCTCATTTAATGTGAAGCGCTCTGATACCTAAGGGTCTTGTTCGCGCTATAGAAAACTCTTAAAATAAAATAAATAAAATAAAATAAATACTTGTCTGGATGTGTGACTAGCAGTGTCAGTACTTGAGTACATATCTGAGTGACTCTATCAGATCTTCTGTGGGTGTGTCACTGGATATGTAAGCAACTGTGTCAGCATGTAATGGCTCTCTTAATAACTCTATTAGTCTGTAAATGTGTATGTAAGTGGCTGTATGGATTGCTTACTGGCTGTGTTAGTGAATTTTGGGGTATGTAACTGTGCGTGCAACTAGCTTAGTTACCACTGGACACATAAGTGCTGTGTGACAGTTTGAATGTATGTGTAAGTGCCTCTGTTGCTCCCTCACTGGGTGTGTGGGTGGCTGTATGGTTTCACAAATAGGTATGTGAGTGTATGGGTGGGTGACTGTGTATAGGTGTGTAAGTGCATGTAGAACTAACTGTCTGAGTAGTGGGCATATGAATGTCTGTACAGGTGTGTAACTGGGAGGGCCAGTACCGCATTGAGTGTGTCAATAATTAGGTTTGTGTATGTAGAGGTGAGTAAATGGGTGTGTGAACCGTATTATGGGTATGTGACTGAGCGTGGTAGTCACTGTCTGGCTGTATGAGTGGTGGCATATACGTGCTTACATAGGACTGTAAATGGTTATGTAAGTGCCTGCCTGACTGTGTGAGCGGGTGAAAATTACATCCTATTAAATTGTATATTATAAGCAAACACCCACATTAATTTATACTGGCTTTATACAATTACTATATTTTCAGTATACCAATTCCTCTTTCTCCTTTCCTACACACTCTATTTTTAGTTAATGTTCTCATCTAAGCTACCTTCTATTTTGCCGTCTGATATAGTATCTAGAAGCTACACATTTTCTTTCATCTTACATACACTCACAATGTTTTATCTAAATATGCTTTTTTTGTACTACAACCTAATTAACATATCTGTAAAAGCTCTTTATTGTTATCCAACTTTGATTTCTATTTCTGTTAACATCTGTTTTCATTGGAAATCTCTAGTCAGAGCTATGGCAATCCTCCTCCACTCACAGTACAAAAGGAGCTAAAATGGCTACCCTTCACCAAGTGCTCTTTATTATACTACTATATATTTAATAAATCACAGTCTTCCTTTCATTTTCTATTTTTCTTATGCCACTTATAAATGGTCAGTATCTTTTTCAACCTCTTCCACGCTTCCTGTAAATAAGCCCAATTTTTTCCCCCACGAATCCACTGACTCACGCCACCGCTCAGCGCGGCCCGTGTAGATTCGCAGTGGACCTGGAGATCCACACAGAAGCCTGTAGAAGCATTTAACAATCTACTATTAATAGTTTGAATGTATGTTTTACATTGTACAAATTACTCAATTAAAAGCCAAGCACTCCATAAATACCATTGTTTCCACACCACTCTTTTTGAGTTTCACACTGCAGTCCTTTTTGCTCCCCTCTTTAATATTCCTTTAGCTCTGTGTCCATTGTGACCATGTTAACAGCACTCTCTACATACCACAATTTCAAAAATACACATTACTTTCTGTAAGCAGAATACTATCTTCAAATTAAACTGTAACAGGTGTGGTTAACTGGTTGCAATTTCAAGCATATCCGTAACAACATAATTTTGTACTTATTTTTTCAAAACCAATACTGAAGTAGATGGTACTTTTTTCTACAATTCACTACCTAATTCTAGTTCCATGCACATCTCAACCATCCAATCAAATATGTTCTTTTATATTTTACTTGCAGTCCTCCATTTTAGCTCCCTCATCAAAACTGCCTCCTTTTAATGCAGCTTTCTCCTCTGTCCTACTCCACCTTCCCTCCAAAATGGTCCCAGTGTGAATTATGGGTCAAAGTTTAGTGTTTTGAGCATCGTGGATCCCAAACCAAAAGCACACATTCAACACATAATGGCAACAGGTTTTTCTCAACCAAAACCATTTATGTAAAACAAAAGCACATTTAATACGGAAGGCGTATAACTGGCTACATGGGTATCTAAGAGAGCGGGAAAGTGGCAGTACAGGTCTGGGAGTAGATGTGTCAGTAATTTTGATGTGGTGTGAGTGGGTGTATAAGAGGCTGCATGGGTCTCCAACTGGGTGTGTGAGTGGGGGTATTGGTAACAAAGTGAGTGTGTGACTGGGTGAGTAAGTAAGTGTTTAACTGGCTGTGTGGATGTCTGGGTTGGTGTGTCACAGACAGATAGGTGTGTTACTATGTTACTGGGTGCGTCAATGGCTGTGTGAGTGGTAATGTGAGTATATGAGTTGCTGTGTAAGTAGTTGTATGGATGTGTGGTGGTTGTATGGGTGTGAGTGGCTGTGTCAGTAGGTATATGCATGTGTGAGTGATTGTATGAGTATATCTTTGGGTATATCAGTGGGATTGTGACTGGTTGTATGGGTGTGGTAGTAGGTATGTGAGTAACTGTGTGGGTGTGTGGATGGGTATGTGAGTAGCTCTATGGTTGAGTAAGTGGGTGTGTGAGGGCTTCTCTCAGTGTGCCAGTAGCTGTGAGTTCCTGTGTGGGTGTGTGAGTTGTTGTATTGGTATAAGTGTTGATGTGTGAGTATATGTGTGGGTCTGTGAGAGGGTGTGTGAGTGTCTGTGTGGATATGTGAGTGGGTTTGTGAGTGTGTGTGTCAGTGGGATGTGAGTGTTCATGTGGGACTTTGAGTGGGTGTGTGTGAGTGTCTCTGTGGGTCTGTGAGTGGGTATATGAGTGTGTATGTGAGTCTCTGAGTGGATGTGTCAGTGTCTGAGTGGGTCTCTGAGGGTGTGTCTGTGTGTTCGTATGTGAATGGGTGTGTGATTGTCTCTGTGGGTCTTTTAGTTGGTCTATGAGTTGGTCTATGAGTGCCTGCACAGCTCTGTGAGTAGGTGTGTGAATGCCTCCATAGGTCTGTGAGTGGGTATGTGACTGCCTTTGTGGGTCGTAAATGGATGTGATAGTACCTGTGTGGGTGTCTAAGTGGGTCTGAAAGTGTGATCTGTGGAGGGTCCACATCCATAGATATGCACATTTGTTTTTCCTTTAACAACTCTGCAACTACTAAACGGATTTAAACCAAATCACAAAATAGGCTCTTGCTGGCCCAAGTGCTACTCTCTGCCAAAGTTAGTGTAATTCCATCCTATGGGAAGTTGCTTGGGAAACGCACATTTTTTTATCCCCCATTTCTTCCATGCAGACTACCCAAAATGGGCCACTTTTTGGGGGAAGTTTCGTGAAGATTCGTGAAATGGCGCCAACGTTATAAGCTAGTCAAAAAAATGTTCTTGTAAAGGCATATGTGTGAGAAAGACTTGCGTGGTACGGCGGTGCGTGGTAAAGGCATTGCTTGGTAATGGTAATGTGTGGTAAAGGTTGTTTCCCACCTGTGGTTCAGGGGTTGCTAGCGCTGAGATCAGAGCACCCCAAGACTTACCCCAGTGAGGCCAATTCTGACCTGGAGTTGTTCACTGCGCTGGCACAAAGATAAAGGGCCAGAGACCTACACCAGGCAGACCCCTGCAAGACACAGACAGTGTGTCACCCTTGAGCGGAGAGGTGGCCTTCCCTGGAGGTCCTGCATTGCCAGGCATCTCTTCAGCCTCAGGTTAAAGACCGTGACTCAGGGACTAGTCTAAAAATACCACCCCTGAGCTGGTGGGAAGGAGAATGGAAGCAGGGTGCCTAACACCAAGGGTGCTGCATCCCCCACTCTGAGAAACCTCAGAGGTCTGGAAAGCATCAAGAGCAAGTAGAAAACTCCTTGCCAGCCCCAAGGTTGGAAATGAGGCCTGCCCAAGGCCCCCCTTTGTAGCCTCCACCTGGCAGTGGATGGTCAAGTACCTGACTCTTGACACTGATAGCTATGAGTGGTCTTTGTTGGTTGCTGTCCTTATGGGAAGGGGTTATCTTGGTTTGGGGACAGAACTCTGATCCAAGGAACGGAATGGGCCAATCACTTTGTTTGGCTATGGTGGCCCTGTCTGCCTACTGAGATGTTTCTGTGGGGAAATTAAAGTTAGGAGTCTCACAAGTGGGATCTGCAGATGGGGAGAAGGGTTCTCTGTGGGTCACTCTACTGGTTCAGCAGAGTGTTGACTGATTGATCCAACTGAGTTCATAAGGGCATAAAAAAGTCAAGTGACCCTGCAGGTGGGGGACATTGTTTGTGTTCTATCGCATGATCATGGAAGCCCATCAAGGTATTTATTAGTCTACCCTTTAGGCTGGAGGGGTGTCATGCTGTCCCTGGCCCTCTCTGCACTGTTACCCCAAACCTTTTGTCTTCACCCCCTCCTGCGTTGCTGAATTTGTCTTTGTTAGCTTAAGGACTCTGTGCACTTTACCATCGCTAACAAGTGTTAAGGTGCTTTTGCTTTCCCTTTAAAGCATAGAAACATTGTCCTACACCTGATTGACACATGTCATGTACTTGTAAGGCCCCAGTTTATGGTACTACATGTACCGGGGACCTGTAAGTTAAATGCTACTCGTGGGCCTGTAGGACTCATTGTGGCACCCACTAAAGTAGCACTTTAAATATGTCTTAGCCTTGCAAATGCAGCCTGTGGTGAAGTTTTAAACTGCCAATTCAACTAGGCAAAATGCAACTTTTGCCAAGCCTAACCCTTTCTTTTTAACCCCTTGGCTGCGGGGCACATTCCCCTGCTGTGCTGGGGGGAGGTGGGCGCACACAGCGCCCCGGTGCTCATGACGAGCTCAGCTCGTCATGACCACGCCCGTTTAATGGAACGCTCAGCACAGCAGGGGAATTATCCCCGCGTGTGAGAGTTCCAACGGTCATGACGAGCTGAGCTTGTCATGAGCATGGGAGGGGTTAAACAAGTCACCCCTAAGGTTGGCCTTAATAGCTCCTAGGGCAGGCTGCATAGTATTTAAAAAGTAGGACATGTGAGTTAAGTTTTACATATCCTGGTAGTAAAAACCTCCTCCAGTCGTTTTTTACTTTTGTAAGGCTTATATCTCCTATTGAGTAACACTTGGCTAACTTATTACATTTAATAAGTGCTAAGACACCTGTGGGTAGACGTGTGCTATCAATTATATTTAACATAACAAACATAACATAACTTTGTATTTGGAGCTGATAGAACTATGCTGTTTAGACTTAAATGAATTGTAATTTAAAACCCTTATTAATGGTAAAGTCATATTTTAAGTCACAATTCTGAAAATGCCCCTTTTAGAATGTCGGTGTTTTTTTGTCCTACTGTATCACAAAAAGAATGTCCATGGGTCTGAATACAATAAACCTACTACCTTACAAGACGCAATGTGAAAAACAACCCAGGATAGAGAAAAGGTGTGTAACTAGTCCTGGAATTATCCTAAGAAATAAGGATGCCCATCAGTCACCACACGGTACCGCCCTTCATCATTTGGGACACCTTTTGGACCTTCCCATTTGTGATAAATAAATGATGAAAAAGGAATAGATAGAATGTCCTACATCAAATTATGACTCACCGTGCTGTCCTTCTGATGTTAACAAAATGTTGGCCTGGTACCGAAAGTAGCCAGGACTCTAACGCACACCAACAATAATTCAAATTCTCCAATATAAGCAATCAATGTTATATTTTAACTCATCATAAAACAGATAGCATCACAAATTCATTTTCAAATTAATGAATGTCATGTGAATATTAGACATTCCGTCAAAAAAACATGAATTCTTCATTTATAATTTTTCATGGTTCACATAAAGTATTCATCACAGTTGATTTAACCCAATGCATTTCGGGGCACGAGCCCCTTCGTCAGGGGTCTGTTGTGAGAACAAAGGAAAGAAAAAAGAAAAAGAAAACTAAGTTATTCCTAATGCTTAGGGGACTTTGACATTTCTACATGTCTTAGTTACTTGTCCAATCTTACCGCAACTATGAAATCTCGAATCCAATCGTTGATTGGGTAGTTATGTTGCACACACCTCTGCGTTAACCTGAAGGGTAGGTGAATATATTGAAGTAAAAACGTTACCACTTGCGCTATGAATGACACCAATACCTATGTGTATTAATACGGGCGTACTAGTTACCTGAATCCTTGCGAGTACCAACACTGTAAATAGACAAAAAGTGTATGATATTCAGAATTACTGAAAACCCGAAAAAGCTGATTAAGCCAGTTTATTAACGATATAATGCTGGGCTCACCTGAAATGTGATTGCTTGGGACAGTCTATCCTACAAAGTTTCAAAAAAAGAGGAACTGAATAAACAATCTGTTGGCGCGTCAATAATTTGTTGGTAACTAATGTTCTAAACCATTAAAAGATCAAGTTTACCTGTAGTTAGTTGGACAGCAGTAAACTTGAATGTTGGGGTAAGAAACTCGGCTCACTGCGAAAAAAAGTGATAGCAGCTTTCAAGAACGGTTCGAATGTACTTAATCGGAGTTTAGTGACTAAAGTATACTGCTCGACGTGGCTTACCGTTAAAACGAACCGTCTCTCTGCGAATGCGCTTCACTGCGGCGGCAACACTGACCGCGGCTTGTCCTTCTTCCATTATTTATTTTACAGGAAGTTTAGAAACCAACGATTAGAGGAAGGACTCCTCTGGGATAGCGAAAAAACGGGCGCCATTATTAAACGTGTCCTATCCACTCTAGTTTGGGATTGAGGCTAACCATTCAGATTTTAAATTATCTGTATGGAGAAACAGGGTACTGAGGGGCTGAGAATGACTCTCAGAAATTAAATTTACGGATAAAGCGAATATTCGTTACCTTTACTGCCTATTTGTGATCTTATGTGAAAAATCAGCTTTTGAATGCATGTTTGGAAAAACAAGACAGGGAGAATAAGTACAGAGAGAAACAAGAAGTAACCTTCAGAAATACAAATTACAGATGAGATGAATAACAAGTGAGAAAAATATTCATAATAATTTCCTGTCTAATTACAATCCTATACTAACTCAATTAGGACTCAACGTGTCATAAACATAGTATCCTTGGTGTATACTCAAAGGTTATGCTTGTAGTACTGTTCATTTCCTGCCTATTTACAATCTCCAACAGTACCGATTTATACTCAGCATTTTTTGAACAAAGAGTGGTTAGTGTATATTTAAGTGCTGTGTTTGGGTGTGTTCGTACATACAAATAATAGTATCACCACGAAGTAGAATCCCTCATAGGTCCTACAGTTTTAAATGTTTATAGGAAACAGCTCATTTCCATTTTTTCATTGAGCCCATTCGGGGTCATGGTTTGTAATTTGCGAATCCAAAAAGCCTCCCTCTGGAGGAGGGTCCTTGCGTTATCTTGACCTAAGCGCTGTGGGATCAGCTCAATAATTTGGAATCTCAGTTGGGCCAGAGTATGCCTAGCATCAATCCAGTGCTTAGCCAACGGGGAAGTGCAGTTCTTGTTGCGAATTCGACTTTTATGTTCTGATATTCGAACTTTCATTTTTCTGTCAGTTTTACCGACGTACAAAAGTCCGCATGGACATTTAATTGAATAAACTATATGCTCTGAATTACAGTTCGTTGTGTGCCTCAATTGTATTTTTTCGCCAGTACGTGGATGTAGTAATATGCTTCCTAGTATAGCATTGTTGCAATTTTTGCAGTTGAAACATCTGGTTGTGCCTTTATATGCTTCGTTTTGCTGTCTCACATCATTCGGAGGTTTGTTCAATAGTTCTTTCAGATTTTGCGCTCGTTTATAGGCAAACAGGGGTTTGTCAACGAACAATATGCCAAAGTCTTTTTCCACTTGTAAGATTTCCCATCTTTTTAGGATTGCCCTTTTTATATCCCTAGATGCTGTGGAGTATTTTGATACGAAAACCATCCTTTGTTTGGCATCTTTTGGTTTCTTTTGCAAGAGATCATTTCTTGGAATTGTTTTAATTTTGTCCAAATGTGATTCCAACACTTTTTTGGGGTATCCCCTGTCTAGATATCTATGCTTTTGCTCTTCAAGACTTTTCACACATTGTACTTCATCTGATGATATTCGTTTTATCCTCATGAACTGTGAGATGGGGAGGTTATTAATTAACCCCTTCAGTGCTAATGACAAGGGTAACTCGTCATGGAGTTTCCATTGATTTCAATGGAAATTACATTGAGGGGGAAGAGGGGCCTTAGCAGCCAAGTGGTTAAAGAAGCCGGATGAAAGCTGCTATGCAGTAAAGCTGTGTTTTTGTCAGTCTCTTTTTTGTACAATGCTGTTTGGATGGAACCATCTAAAAATTCTACCATCACATCCAAAAATGGTAAAGATGTTGTACTGATGTTGTGTGTAAATTGAATCCTCGGGTTGGCTAAGTTCAAACTCTCAATGTTGCGCTGTAGTTCCAGAACTGACCGTCTCCAAATCAAGAAGATGTCATCAATGTAGCGCTTGTAATATACAAGGCCTTCTTGCCAAGTACAATCTTCAAGAACGTAATCCAACTCAAATTTTGCCATGAATATATTAGCATAAATACATGCTCCCGGAAATCCCATTGCTGTCCCTGTTAATTGGATGTAGTAGTCATCGAACCATGAGAAATAACTGTTTTCTAGACAGAACTCTAACAATTGCATGATCAGCAGCTTCGGCTCCTCAGGTTTATCTGTTCTTAATAAAGCCCATTCCATGGCTTCTAGTCCTTGTTTATGAGGTATTGACGTATACAATGACGTTACGTCTATAGTACACATTACCCATTCCGTGCAATCATCAGTCGAGATAGTGGAAAGACTCCTGAGGAAGTCAGAAGTATCCTCCAGATATGTTGGCCATTCTTTAATGAATGGCTGCATCTGAGCATCAATGTATATTCCAGGATTTTCAAATATTGACGAGCATCCAGATACTATCGGTCTAAAAGGGGGATTCCTCAAGTTCTTGTGCACTTTCGGTAAAAAGTAAATTCTGGGTCTTCTTGGGTATAGCTGCCTTAGATAGAGTCTAGTTGTGTTGGTGATCCACTTCAATTCTTCTGCTTTATTCAAGATCGTGTCCAGCATTTTTGCAATTTCTAAAGTTGGATCTCTCTCCAGTCTGGCATAAGTATTAGAATCATGGACATGTTCATTGCCTCTTTGTACATAAAAATCTGAGTCCATTATTACCAATCCTCCCCCTTTGTCTGCCTTTTGGATCTTGATGGTATTGTTTTTAGCCAATGAGTATAGCGAGCTACGCTCTGCTCTCGTTAGATTGCTCAACTTTCTTTTGTATTGAAATTTGTCAAAGTCAGCTTTAACCAAAATTTCGAAGGTATCCAATGATTTATGAGAGACAGGAGCCATGAAACTGCTTTTGGGTTTAAATTGTATTTCTGAAGTCTCTACTGTTGTGATTGGGTTCAGAATTGTGAAGAAATGTTTTAGGCGCAAGATTCTCATGAACTTTAAAAACGCTACTTCCGTTTCAAGCTCATTCGTGTGGTAGGTGCTGACGAAAGATGTCCCCTTGTTTAGCAGTCTTTCTTCGAACTCAGACAGAGGATACTTAGAAATATTAATTACAAGGTTTTGGTTTGACTCCGTAGCCCTGTTTTCTTTGATGATTCTTTCTCCTTCTCCTTTTCCCTTTCCTCTTCGCGTCTTCTTTCGCTCGTTTGCACAACTGGTAGATCCGGTGGCTTGGTTCGAGATTGGCCCACTTCTAAAAAAGCATCGGATCCAGATGCTTGATCAGGTACAGTTGGTATTTGAGGACCTGATGTTTGACACTGTGGTAGGGAAATCGGCTGCCTGGATGCATTTGCATCATTATCTGACACAACACTTTCATCAGATGAGGCTGCTGGTTGCTTTTTGCCAGTATATCTCCTTTTAGCATATATTTCTGCCCAAGTATAGGCCTCATTGAGCTTATAGTCTATTGTGTCGCGCTTGAACTTATGCAGTTTTGTTTCTTGGAGTTCCTTCCCGTACTTGTCGAGCCTTATATCCATATCTTCTAGAAATTTTGACCATGGTGTTTCTTCCATTTTGGCTGATAATTCTCTTTTGACGTTGAATATCTCTTCTTCAAGATCATGTATGGTTTTTGCAAGCTCTTCAATTAACAAAAGTATTAAGTCTAACGAACATTTGTTTAGTATTTCAAACCATTTTTCCATAAACTGAGGATTGTTGTTGAGTCTATAGAGCATTGGTCGTATGGCCAGTCGAAGTCCTCTTGGGATTCGCTTAACGCGGTGGTACTGAACCAGTGTTAATGCGTGTAGGCGCTGATTCAATTCGCGCCTTGTTAAATATTCGAGCTGTTTGAACTGTTGCGCGACTGAGCCTCCTTGAGCATCAAAAGTCTTAGTTTCCTTAATGAGCTTATAGATTTGGGTTGCTTCATCCTGAGTGTAGACTTTGGTGTTTGCTCGATTGTCAGTAATTGAAGCAATTGAGTCAAAAGACATATTTGTTTCTGGTGCTAGTGCCCGTAGTTTTGCAGTATGACTGAAACAATGGATGCGTGCTAATATATTCATGGCAAAATTTGAGTTGGATTACGTTCTCGAAGATTGTACTTGGCAAGAAGGCCTTGTATATTACAAGCGCTACATTGATGACATCTTCTTGATTTGGAGACGGTCAGTTCTGGAACTACAGCGCAACATTGAGAGTTTGAACTTAGCCAACCCGAGGATTCAATTTACGCACAACATCAGTACAACATCTTTACCATTTTTGGATGTGATGGTAGAATTTTTAGATGGTTCCATCCAAACAGCATTGTACAAAAAAGAGACTGACAAAAACACAGCTTTACTGCATAGCAGCTTTCATCCGGCTTCTTTAATTAATAACCTCCCCATCTCACAGTTCATGAGGATAAAACGAATATCATCAGATGAAGTACAATGTGTGAAAAGTCTTGAAGAGCAAAAGCATAGATATCTAGACAGGGGATACCCCAAAAAAGTGTTGGAAGCACATTTGGACAAAATTAAAACAATTCCAAGAAATGATCTCTTGCAAAAGAAACCAAAAGATGCCAAACAAAGGATGGTTTTCGTATCAAAATACTCCACAGCATCTAGGGATATAAAAAGGGCAATCCTAAAAAGATGGGAAATCTTACAAGTGGAAAAAGACTTTGGCATATTGTTCGTTGACAAACCCTTGTTTGCCTATAAACGAGCGCAAAATCTGAAAGAACTATTGAACAAACCTCAGAATGATGTGAGACAGCAAAACAAAGCATATAAAGGCACAACCAGATGTTTCAACTGCAAAAATTGCAACAATGCTATACTAGGAAGCATATTACTACATCCACGTACTGGCGAAAAAATACAATTGAGGCACACAACGAACTGTAATTCAGAGCATATAGTTTATTCAATTAAATGTCCATGCGGACTTTTGTACGTCGGTAAAACTGACAGAAAAATGAAAGTTCGATTATCAGAACATAAAAGTCGAATTCGCAACAAGAACTGCACTTCCCCGTTGGCTAAGCACTGGATTGATGCTAGGCATACTCTGGCCCAACTGAGATTCCAAATTATTGAGCTGATCCCACAGCGCTTAGGTCAAGATAACGCAAGGACCCTCCTCCAGAGGGAGGCTTTTTGGATTCGCAAATTACAAACCATGACCCCGAATGGGCTCAATGAAAAAATGGAAATGAGCTGTTTCCTATAAACATTTAAAACTGTAGGACCTAGGAGGGATTCTACTTCGTGGTGATACTATTATTTGTATGTACGAACACACCCAAACACAGCACTTAAATATACACTAACCACTCTTTGTTCAAAAAATGCTGAGTATAAATCGGTACTGTTGGAGATTGTAAATAGGCAGGAAATTAACAGTACTACATGCATAACCTTTGAGTATACACCAAGGATAATATGTTTATGACACGTTGAGTCCTAATTGAGTTAGTATAGGATTGTAATTAGACAGGAAATTATTATGAATATTTTTCTCACTTGTTATTCATCTCATCTGTAATTTGTATTTCTGAAGGTTACTTCTTGTTTCTCTCTGTACTTATTCTCCCTGTCTTGTTTTTCCAAACATGCATTCAAAAGCTGATTTTTCACATAAGATCACAAATAGGCAGTAAAGGTAACGAATATTCGCTTTATCCGTAAATTTTATTTCTGAGAGTCATTCTCAGCCCCTCAGTACCCTGTTTCTCCATACAGATAATTTAAAATCGGAATGGTTAGCCTCAATCCCAAACTAGAGTGGAAAGGACACGTTTAATAATGGCGCCCGTTTTTTCGCTATCCCAGAGGAGTCCTTCCTCTAATCGTTGGTTTCTAAACTTCCTGTAAAATAAATAATGGAAGAAGGACAAGCCGCGGTCAGTGTTGCCGCCGCAGTGAAGCGCATTCGCAGAGAGACGGTTCGTTTTAACGGTAAGCCACGTCGAGCAGTATACTTTGGTCACTAAACTCCGATTAAGTACATTCGAACCGTTCTTGAAAGCTGCTATCACTTTTTTTCGCAGTGAGCCGAGTTTCTTACCCCAACTTTCAAGTTTACTGCTGTCCAACTAACTACAGGTAAACTTGATCTTTTAATGGTTTAGAACATTAGTTACCAACAAATTATTGACGCGCCAACAGATTGTTTATTCAGTTCCTCTTTTTTTCAAACTTTGAAGGATAGACTGTCCCAAGCAATCACATTTCAGGTGAGCCCAGCATTATATCGTTAATAAACTGGCTTAATCAGCTTTTTTGGGTTTTCAGTAATTCTGAATATCATACACTTTTTGTCTATTTACAGTGTTGGTACTCGCAAGGATTCAGGTAACTAGTACGCCCGTATTAATACACATAGGTATTGGTGTCATTCATAGCGCAAGTGGTAACGTTTTTACTTCAATATATTCACCTACCCTTCAGGTTAACGCAGAGGTGTGTGCAACATAACTACCCAATCAACGATTGGATTCGAGATTTCATAGTTGCGGTAAGATTGGACAAGTAACTAAGACATGTAGAAATGTCAAAGTCCCCTAAGCATTAGGAGTAACTTAGTTTTCTTTTTCTTTTTTCTTTCCTTTGTTCTCACAACAGACCCCTGACGAAGGGGCTCGTGCCCCGAAATGCATTGGGTTAAATCAACTGTGATGAATACTTTATGTGAACCATGAAAAATTATAAATGAAGAATTCATGTTTTTTTGACGGAATGTCTAAAATTCACATGACATTGATTAATTTGAAAATGAATTTGTGATGCTATCTGTTTTATGATGAGTTAAAATATAACATTGATTGCTTATATTGGAGAATTTGAATTATTGTTGGTGCGCGTTAGAGTCCTGGCTACTTTCGGTACCAGGCCAACATTTTGTTATTACGTAGTGAGCAGGCACTAATCTAACGCAGCACACATATCGCACAAACATTTAAATACTGATTAAACGTGTGCAGTCCCCGCACGCATCCATTAGTCCTTCTGATGTTGACTAGTAGTCTAATGTGATGGGGAAAAAAATTGCAGTGCATGTGTGTGTGAAAAAAAGTGAATTAAGATTGGTGAATGCGCAATACTACATTTTATTTTTTTACTCAATTCCCCAATGTTAAAAACCAAAGCGACAGAGAGCAGTTTTAAACAAATATCTGCCCAGATAAAGTATAGGTCGACATGTTTCAGCAAAATAAGTGGACCTTATTGTCCTTGCCTTCTTCAGGACCTTTGATAATAATTGCTACTGCAATGTGCAAGTTTGAACAGAATAGTGTGTTATATTGACTTAAAGACTGAATATTAAACGTCTCCAGTTCTACTGATTGGATTTTTGCCATTATGGTATCATTTTATTTATTTAAATGTACTCTGGTTTTCTAAAGTGGTTTGGAATTTTTCTTGTGTTATGTTTTTACTGTTTGTGTGCTGCATAACTATTTTACACATTGCCTCTAAGTTAAGCCTGACTGCTTTTGTGCCAAGGTACCAGAGGGGTAAGCACAGGTTAATTTAGTGATTCACCCTGACAAGGATTGTGGCTGCTGCCTGATTGTAACTTCCACCTACATCTACCAATACCCCAATTTGTCACAAATATCAAGAAGGTTATGGAGGCTGAGGGATTGCGGCATCAGTGGCTTTCTGGTCTGATTGCAAGTTCATCACAACAGGAGATGCATGTTCAAGCAAGTAGAATCGGTCAAGACTTTCACAAAAGGCTTAAACTTCGGCACGGGTTGGAAGGGCTATGAGCTGACGGGCCTTCCGGTCATGGCAAGCAGATGCGGAGAGCAGGTATCTGGATTTGATTTAAGGGAGTTTAGGCTATTGGTATTGTAAATGACAATGCATTTATTTATGTGTTTTCAAAACCAACACAAATATAAAAGGCATTGTCTTTTCTAATGCAAAACCATGTTCATAGTGGCCACGCCCCTTTCTTTAGATGCTGCTCGCTGTATTCAGACTACAGCGAGCCGCGACTAAAGAAAGGGGCGTGGCCACCATTAAAGTGGGACGCATTTACCAAAAAAGCATTTGTTCACAAACTAATGTTTTTTGGAGGGTAAAAGCGCCCATGCGGTGCTTTCACTTTAAGGATGTGCAAGGTCCTTTCTTTAGACGTGACTCGCTCGCACCTGAATAAAGCAGCAGAATAGGGAAGGGGCGCGGCCACTATGTAAGTGAAAGCATGGTATGGGGCATTCACTGAAAAAAATAAGGTTTTGTAGTGCGGCTGCTAAAGTTGAAGTGGACCACGCAGCCCAATTAAGTAAATAAATAAGCGCATTCGCTATACTTGAAGCGGACCACGCTGCTAAAGTGAAGAAATGCGGCCGCTATAGTTAAAGCAGACCGTCATTAATAATTAAAATAAAAGCAGGCGGCTTGCTGCTTGTAGGAAAGCACGTAGTTGGTTAAATAGGAGTGAATCATTGAAGAAAATAGTGCTTTACAGCCTAGATAAAGCAGACAGTGTAACAACACAAGCTAAGAGTCTGGTCCTCATGAGAGGTTACAAATGCACACAAGGCGTCATCAAGGAGGGACTACTAAGCCTATTCATGAATGAAAAGCAACGATTTAGAAATGACAGTGCTACCCAGGCTTGACCTAAAAACAAGCATTCCAGCATACTGTTAAAAGCACAGAGGCAAGAAAAGCAGTTAATGTTAACTTGAAGTCAGCTTCTAGCTTGGTGTGGCTCCTGATTCTTGAGGTACGCAGTCATCTAAATAACAAAGATCAACTATCCTGTGGTATAGTTCCGATAGAGTGGCCTACAGTAAACACACATAGAGATGTTTAAAGTAAGTGAGAATGATTAAAACAACAAGCATTGGCACAGTTAATAGGTCCAACCTAGCAAACATGTATGATGTAAAAATTGTTTTTATTGCAAGCATCTGCCTGCCACAAAAAGAACAAACATTGGAAAAGGCAATAGCTTTCGCCTATGACAAATCCATTGGCTTTGTCATTGATTTTTTACATGTTGCACAGCAACGTGGGCTGCTGGCCAACATGGCTTAAAGTAAAAAAAAAAAAAGCACTGAGACCCAGCCAGTATTGACTGCACCATAGCGATAACATTTTTTAAAATGTATTTGTAAGTCATGTTGGACAGCAATATGTGATGTTGTGCAACATGTAAAACAAGCATTTGCAATACAACATGCCTCACATTTACTAGAGTTTGAGCTATCAGCATTGTAAATGACAATGCCTTTCATTTATGTGCAGTTTTTAAAGCAAACATGTTCGGCGCCGTGCTATAAAAACTCTAAAACAGCAGGCATGACAAAACTATTTGAGAAATAGTGCTCAGAGGCTGTAATTAAATCCTACCAAGTAACAACACACGTAACAGGGGGTGTCGCCATGGGAGGTTACAAAATGAGACAAGGCGGTACAAAGGAGGGACTACTAAGTCTATTGACCAATGAACAGCCACAGTTTACAGTGGACAATGACACAAGCCAATGAAAACTATGGGCGGAGAGTGGGCAGAGCTTCAAGTCTCTACCTGAATACAGCATGCCTTGCAGAGCAGCGCATGCGCTGCCCAGGCTTGACCTAAAAACCACTCCACTAAGTCAAAGGCTTTAGAAAGAAGTGATTTTAAAGTGAATTAAGATGGCCTGATTCCCAAGATGGATGTGTACTGCTCGCTGGGTTTCAGGGAGCAGGAGGGAACCCTGGGGCATTTATGGACGCTGATGGTGGCATCTCTGATGAAGTCTGTAGGCCTCATGCCCAATTTACATGCATCCCCAGCTCCCCACACCCAGTGACCAGCCCCATCACCAGACATCCTTGGGGTCTTCTGTATCCCACGAGGACGCCATTTAAGATTCTGCCTGCTTCCCCCTTTGCCTGCGATAGGGAACAAAGGATGAGGAGTTGGTATTTACACACATCGCTTGTGAAATAGACTAGGAAATATCATCATGTTTAAAATCCTGCTCTGAAAAGAAAGTCTAGCCTGCTACAACACTGAAAAATGCATATTGTGCTTTTAAACGTGGGCCTCAAAGTTAAAGCAGAAAGACACTTCTCAGCAGCCCGTGGATGGTGTGCACTGCTTTAAAAGGCAAACCATGTAACTTCAACTGCAGGTAGTAACTTACAACACTGCATGATTCACGTCTGAAGGAGTGTTTCATATATATGTAAAACAATGTTGTTGTGTTTCAGCTGTTCAGGCACCGCAGACCGTAAAAGCCAATTTCCAATATATTAGACAGTCCTGGTTTTTCATTAAACAGCAGAAAGCATTCTGGGACTTGTAGTTTCATTTTAGCACCATCTGTCTTGGCTTAGAAATCCAGGCTCTAAGGTGCTGGCCACATAAAATGTGGGGCTTCCATTGCATATTCTATTACAGCATGCCTCGCAGAGTAAGCAGCGCATGTGCGCCGCCGCTAGGCTCGACCTAAAAACAGAATGGGAGTTGAAGCAACCCAAGGGAGGAAGTTGCGAAATACATCAAGGGGTGAAACCAGAGGGAACGGAGGAGGAGTGATAGTGATGTGCATGAGTTCACAGAATGCAGCTGTGGAGTGTGCACAGTTTACATTTACTGGAGAGGTGTGGTGCAGCGGCCAGGGAATCTGACTTCGGAGCACAGGGTTCACAGTTCGATCCCCGGCTCCAGCAGCAGCTGAGCTTAGCACCATGTGACTCTGGGTAATAGCTCACTTAATTTCCACAACGGCCCCCAGTGCTTTGAGACCCGTAAGGGTGAGTAGTTCGCGCTTTACAAATACGGATTTACATTTAGATGTTTTGATTCATTGCTGATTTACCATCTGACTCCTTGTCATTCATGCATCACGCCTGGGTTTCTCTTTTAATAATGCTCATGTTTGTTGCTGCGATAGTGCGTGAATAAGCCTACAATTTCCATAATGCGTTGCTTCACTCAAAAACAAAATTTCAAGAAGCTAAGGGCCAGATGTAGGTGGCCCAATACCGGTCGGTAACGGTGAAATTCGTTAAATTTCACTGTTACCGACCGGTAAATAGGCATACGCGATGTAGGGAAGGAATCGGTAATAAGGAATCAGTAAATACCGATTCCTTTCTACCGATTCGGAATTACTGAACACCCAAATAGCGAATCGGTAAATAAGAAACAGTAAAAACGAGAAAAGAGATGTAGGAAAAATCGTAATACCGAATTTCATGGAATTCGGTATTTAGGAGTCTGTAATTAACACTGACTGAAAGCAGGTGGTAATCAGGTGCAATGTATTTAAACAGTCCCAAAATGCAACAGTGTGATCACTATGGCGGGCTTCTATGTAATTGCAAGGCGGCTACGGCTACAGGCAGCAGGAGTGAGGATCTGGAGATGGGAGGAGCGCGTTTACAGACAGCGCATCACAGTCTTCCAACTGACTGAGGCTGAGATCCATGAAAGGTACAGGCTACACCCCCACACCATCCTGGACATGATAAGGGACCTGCACCCACTCCTGGAGCATCCAACACCAAGGGCGCACGTCATACCACCACATGTGCAGGTGCTCTGTAGCCTACACCTACTTGCATATGGCAGTTACTAGGGGGTGATAGCTGCGGTAGGTGGGGTGTCACAGAGTTGCCTGTCCCATTTCTTTAACAAGTTCCTGGATGCCATGATGCAGAGAATATTTAACAACAAGGGGTGGTGATGGACAGAGTTTCTGAATTAAGCAGAATACTCTCACCCAGTCAAGAGATCAGGGCTAGATCCAACACCGTTTTTTTAGCTCACTGCACCATCCCAGTTCAGAACCTGGCTATATGCAAATTAGTCTGTTCCTGTCCCAGTGCATGATGGGAACAGGGCAAACCAAACTACCAAGCCAATTCTTACACTGGGAAGGAAACAAGCTTCCGGGCCGGTTTCTGGCATTTCAGCCTTCGTCGGCCCGGCTTGCTTGAATCCTGATGGTGCAATGAGCAAGGGACTCACATCTGAGTATACCCTTCCACGCTTAGGGTGGACAAAATATTTAACAACAAGGGTGAAGAATTGGCTTGGTAGTTTGGTCTGCCCTGTTCCCATGATGCACTGGGCCAGGGACAGACTAATTTACATATAGCCAGGTTCTGAGCTGGGATGGGGCAGTGAGCTAAATAACGGTGATGGATCAATCCCTGATCTTTGGACTGGGTAAGAGTGGTCTGCTTAATTCAGACACTCTGTTCATCACCACCCCCTTTTCTGAATCATGATGCAGAGAAAGCATCACTACATAAGCTTCCCAAACACACAGGCGGAACTGCTGAAAACCAAGACTAACTTTTACCAAATGGCACAATTCCTGCATGTCATAGGGTGCATTGATGGGACACACATTCCAATCTGCCCACATGCAGCCACTGAGTATATCTACAGAAACAGAAAATCCACCCACTCCATAAATGTGCAGGTAATCTGCGATGCTGCCAACATAATCACCGACATCGTGGCCAAATTTCCAGGGAGCACCCACGACTCATACATATTCCAGAACAGTGGGATCTACACACGCCTGGCTGCGAGAGAATTTGGAGAAGGATACCTGCTAGGTAAATTACTGTGACACACCCTGATGAATACTGCAGATAAAAGTGTTGGTGTATGTAATTAATGGCACTCTCTCACGTAGGTGATAGCGCTTATGCTGTGTGGTCATTTATCCTCACTCCCTACCTAAACCCATCAACCCCGAGTGAGAGACGATACAATGTGGCACACAAATCAACACGCAACATTGTGGTGCGCACGTTTGGACTATTGAAAAGCAGGTTCCGCTGCCTCCACAAAAGCGGAGGCGCACTTCAGTACACACCCATCATCTGCTGCAAAATCATTGTAACTTGTGCTATGCCGCAAACCTTGCCACTAAGAAAGGTAGAGAAGTTGAATTAACTGACTCTGAGGACGATGATCATGAATTTGCTGAGCCAGAGCCCAACGCAGCAGGAGTGGCGCCAGCAGCAGATGGGAGACAAAGACGGGCAGAGATCAGACGCAACTATTTTTGAGTAAGTAAGGAGACACAGCCAGTTCTAAATGACGTAGTTTTAATATTTGGGCACTACGCCACTACACAAAGGGCCCAGCTTGCCAGTCCAATTTGTGACAACCCTAAGAGGAAGTCATGGTTTACTTCACCCAATTCAGTACAGAAATTGTGGGCTGAATTAACGTCTGTGGCCAGGCACAACACTGCTGGATGCCATCAGCACACTTTCTTCACTGGCTATAGATCCAGTGCCAGCTCCATGCCGTCTGCTGCTCCTCCGGGTCTCAGTTGCAGGGGGCGTGATGCTGCTGCGACTGGACGTCTCCTCACTGTCCCCCACAGCAACAGCATCAGTATTTGCTGCCTGAGTTGTTAGCAGCACTTCAAGTGCAGTCGTTACCTTGACAAGCCCCCTAGAGACATCACAGCTGCAGTGCGCTATCCCTTCCTGCATGGCCACGGAGCGCCTGCAGAGCAGAGAAGGGGCTGTTGAGAGGCGGTCCACTGACTTATTATGGTTTTACATTTGCTGCCACTCCCTGCGCTGTGTCATCCTGTCCTCATCAAGTTTGCTGCACAGCAGCATCAGTGACTGGGACTTGTCCCTCATGCCCTCAGCCATCTCCTTCATGCCCTCAGCCAGCGTGGAGGTCATAGTGCTGATGCCCTTCTCAATGTTCACCATGTTGGTGTTGAGGTGTTTCATTTGCCGCTGTCCAGACTGAATTGCCTTCCCTTGCAGGCGCTGCACCTTGACCATGTTTGCCTCCAGCCCTGCGAAGACACCATGATCCTCACCCTGCAAAGGTGTACTGGTTTCCCGAGCCCTGCGGCGTCTGGCACCTGTGAGTGCTCTCTCTGAGGTGGACAGCGACCCAGCTGGCACAGTTGAGATTTCCCCTCCCCCCCCGGTGTCTTCCAAGGACCAAGGAGGAGTCCATCTCCTGGAATGTGGCAACAGCATGCCTCCTGGGTCTTGCCACTACAGTTGGTGTTGCTGCTGGTGATGCTAGCAGTAGTGGTGACGCTGGCAGTGGTGGTGAGACTGGAAGTGGTGGTGAGGCTGGCAGTGGTGGTAAGGCTGGCAGTGGTGGTGATGCTGGCACTGGTGGTGACGCTGGCAATGGTGGTGAGGCTGGCAGTGGTGGTGATGCCGGTGGTGGTGGTGTGGTGTGCCCTGCACTTGCACTGGCCTCCTCTGATCTTACCTCCCGGGGTGCCCTTCCTGTCTTGTCTTGAGCAGACCTGTGCGATGTCTCGCCTGTGGACAGAAATTGTACATTAGCTCA
Organism: Lissotriton helveticus; assembly: GCF_964261635.1. Taxonomy (NCBI): domain Eukaryota; kingdom Metazoa; phylum Chordata; class Amphibia; order Caudata; family Salamandridae; genus Lissotriton; species Lissotriton helveticus. Next base: position 597,144,292 of record NC_136073.1, on the reverse strand, counting down.
GTAGTCCGGCAGCCCAGCATAGCAATGATAAATATTCATTTCTGGCACACTATCTTAATGTCCTCTGCTTGCTTATCACTGATGTGTTATTTTTTCCAAAAAAAGGTTCAGAATGTACAACAATCATTAACATACCATAAGGACAATAAAGTTATACAAGGAAAGAAAAATCAAAGGAGAATAAAAGTTTTTGGCCCATGAGAAAAGTAATTCTGAAAGAAATATGCGTGTAATTATAGAAAAGTACAAAATTTATTTAGATTTAAAAGGTTACATAAGGCTCAGATGTGTTGTCGTTATAACAAAACCATTACAAAACATATACAAAAAACCAGACAAGTGGCAAACACATAGAGGTTACATGGACATAAGAGTTCTAAAACCATACAAGAACTCCTATACACAAAACACTGTGTCCGCCTTAAGTTGTGGCCACAATAGCGTCGACGGCGTTATGACTGTTGTCATTAGTACATGGTCATCCTCAGGACAATAAGTTAACTGAGCTTATCACCAACCAATCTATAATACACAAAATACTTTATTCAAGTCAAGTCAAAAATACTTTATTCGGTTCTTATCAAAAACCACAAAAGTATACACATGTAAACATAAAGGTCCAAAAACACCAGAAGACACAATGACATTCAATACAATTTAAAAAAAGAGTACCCAATAGAAAATATATAAAATACGGACGCATAGTGTCATTTTAACGGTGTATACAATATACCAGGATATTTAAGAAAAAGGATAAAATCATTTTACACATAATATAAAAACTTGCCATATGCAATATTTCATCTAAGACCAATTAATCTTTTTGCTAAGTCTCATAGCTATGGTAAAAAATGTGGCCACGTTGTAAATTTCCCATGTATTACACAGTAATTGAAGGTACAGTAATGCGGGCTTCACTTGTCTAAACCCTTTCCCCTTTAATACGGGTATGATAAACTTTTTCCTTATATCTATGAAGTGACCACAGAAAAACAGGAAATGAGCAGTATCCATGAGGGAAGAACCATCACATTTACATAGATCCAAATCTGAGGGCTTAGTCCAACAGGGCCGACCCAAGATCAGAAAATGAATTTTATTTAACCGGAACTTTGTTAAAAGATATCTGTGATTGGGAATGTTAACAACCTTTAGATATAATTCCAGTTCACACCCTGAGGATACAATCAACTGGTGAGTTCGCACGGTTGGTTTGACCAACTCCAAACCTTCTCTATCCACCCCTCTGTTCAACATAAAGGTGCTTTTAACCCATTTCAGGTCACCTTTCACAAGTTTGGCCGGCTCAGTGAACAAGTCTGGCCGACCTAATGTTATGGATAGTTGTTGGACATATTTCAGCCAGGGGATAAAGTCCCAGTGATCTAGTGTAAGACAATCCTTTAAAACTTCGTGGTTCACCTCCAGTTCCTGGTTCAGCCAAACTGAAATCCACTTTATTCACAAATGGACCAAAAATAAAAATCTAACATCATTGTTAATTGCCTAACTAAAAAGAGAAAGTAAGGATTGTGCCCACAGAGAATTGGAAAAAGGACGATAGTCAGACTAACCCATATTGGATGTGATAATTACCTAAGTAGTAAACTGTTTTGTGTATAGGAGTTCTTGTATGGTTTTAGAACTCTTATGTCCATGTAACCTCTATGTGTTTGCCACTTGTCTGGTTTTTTGTATATGTTTTGTAATGGTTTTGTTATACCGACAACACATCTGAGCCTTATGTAACCTTTTAAATCTAAATAAATTTTGTACTTTTCTATAATTACATGCATATTTCTTTCAGAATGACTTTTCTCATGCGCCAAAAACATTTATTCTCCTTTCATTTTTCTTTCCTTGTATAACGTTATTGTCCTTATGGTATGTTAATGATTGTTGTACATTCTGAACCTTTGTTTGGAAAAAATAACTATAGCCCCTGGTTCAGGTGGTTAGGTCTGCCCCTGTGGTGGTGAATATATCACTGATGTGTGTCACATGCCTTGTTGCTCAGTGTGATGACTGTCATGATACGTGTTTCACTGACAACATCTCCCATAATGCATAGCTGGTGTTTACTAAAACCTGTACTGGAGTGGAATTTACACAGCCTCATTGGGGAATGGGGATAGGGAAGGGGGGTGCAGATTGGTGTGCATGCTTCTTACCTTGTTTGGTGGCAGCTCTGGCTGAGCTGTCTGCATCCCCGATTGTGCAGACACTTTCTGGCTCTATGGTGGACTCCACAAGTTGCTCAAATGCAGTCAGGGCAGGTGCCCTATTCCTTCCTCCTCCTGTCTGGCTTGTTTTTTGATCTCCGCCATCTTCTTTTTGGTGATGCTCCTGACATCATACCACCTTTTTTTTCAGTACTTCAATTTCCCGGTGGGTCACTCCTATGGGATTCACTTGTGCCTGAATTCCCAGCCAGATCTTCCTTTTATCAGATTCAGCCACTTGCAAGGACTGCTTCCCAAACAACTAGGTATGTTTTTTACCACCTCCTCAACCAGGACCTGAAGCTCCCTTTCCCTGAATTTCAGCTTCCTCTTCATTTCACCTCCTTCTTTGTCTGTGTCCTTGCTAGCCATTGTGCAGGTTTTGCAGGAAAAGTTCACCCAGTGGCTCTGTTGATCTCCTCTGCACTGCCAACCTCTCCAGAAGGTTCTGATTCAGTGCACCTGCATGGGTGTGGCCACTTCCTGGTTGGGAGGTGGGGTGGATGCACTGGATTGGCTGATTCCTCAATTGCTGGTGTTTTGAATTACTGATTCGGTATTTACCAATACAGTATTTTCGATTCGACTTTTCCGAATTGGTAATACAGATTCGGTAATACCGATCGGTATTGAGGAATCGGTCATTTTTTCCCCGAATTTTACCGATTCAGTAAAAATTAACGGATTTTTACTACATCGGAAATTCCGAATTATTAATACCCAATCGGTAGAATTTGGTATTATGAATTCGGAATTTCACTTTTACCTACATATGGCCCTAAATTTCCCATTATCTGTAGCTCTGTGTACTGGTACTAATACATCACAGCTGTACACAGCCTATTATACGCCTTGCTCTATAATGTTTACAATATTGTATTGGCATAGAGGTGAGCTGTCTGCAACATAGTGTGGGCATCATGTAGTGTTAGGGCCGGGTAGGTATCTAAAGCACAGTCTACATGATATTTTGTGGCTGACTGCCTCTCCAGTGATAGTGCTTGTTGCACTACAGTGCCTTATAGTCTATGCCATATGTGTCATGACGCAACAGCTTGATGTGCTTGCTAAATCAAAAAAAAAACAAGGACTTATTTTTGTGTCATGCAAGACTTCAACTTGTCAACCACACACTTTGAGACGCCAAAAAGCCTAGACGCTTTAAGCACTAGACCACACACTGATTATGTTGTAGTACTCTTGAAGAGAAAACAAACAACTAAAGGCTAGAATGTCCAATTTATAATAAATTGGGCTTGGGTGTTAAAATTATATGGACTTAAATTCTGCATGCCAACCGGTCAGTTAATGTTACATCGCTAAAGAGGACATACTAATCTGTGTTGAACTCCTTATGGTGTAATTAACTTTCACAGAAATAACCACTGGGGAGAGTGAGAGAGAATGCTACCACATGCAAAAGTCCATCCAACACTCTCACATCAAGCTGATACCCGGCCTCTCATCGGGTTATCGTGTCAGTGGTAGTGTACTTTCCTAGCTGGGTTTACTGCGCACTGCTGGTCTCGAGCCAGAATCTGGCTTTGAATAGTTTTAAAATCAGGCTGAAGGTACTTCGGAACGTCGCATAGCAGAGGGCTAATGCTTTCTCAGACAGTGCTGTCTCATACATAAGAATCCCACACCCACCCCATTCCATAATCGCAAGGAGGGACTCTTCCTTTGTTTCTATGTTTCTAGCACAAACTGTCTGAGTTTGGCTGCTATTTGTTTGGCCATATTTGATATTTAACAGAAGCAACATATTGGGAGCAGCTGTCGGGAAAACAAGATGATGAGAATCTTTGGGAGGAGCGGTACAGTACATTAAGCTACAGAGCCGTGGTAAGAGGTCCAGCAGAGGAGGGGACAAGCATAAGTGATGCCAGGCATGGGATCAGTAGAGCTACACAAATAACATGCAGTCTCCAAACATGCCTGAGCACAAAAGAAAAATGTAGTGCAATAAAAGGAGGAAGAAAAGTTCAAAAGAAGTACTTGGTCCAAACTCCACTGATAAGGTGAACACAACAGGAAATAACATCAATCAATCAATCAAAGCATTTATAGAGCGCACTACTCACCCAGAGGGTCTCAAGGCGCTAGGGGAGGGGGGGTCCGCTACTGCTCAAACAGCCAGGTTTTGAGTTCTTTCCTGAAGGCGAGGTGGTCCTGGGTCAGGCGGAGGTGGGTAGGGAGGGAGTTCCATGTCTTGGCGGCGAGGTAGGAGAAGGACCGTCCCCCTGTGGTGGGGGAACATGCTGCATCCAACTGAAAGCAAGGAAAAGAGAGTGACAAGAATATGAACAAATGGAAAGTAAGGGTGGGTTGTAAGCTCCTTTTAAGGATTTTTTTAAATACAAAAGACTTCGCATGCTCAGCACATGCGCTGTGCAGGCAAAACTTAAAAAGGAAAAAAGGAAAACACTCTGCAGCCTATACCCCGAAGCCATCTGCTTTCAATAAAATGTCTACATACAGAAATGCATATACATTTAATAGAAGAGTACAGGTGCCTCCTAGATGGCAATGAACGTTTTTGTTTTAATACACATCACTGGGAAATATGATTCCTAGTAGCACAAAGAAAATTAATTATTGGCTATGAACTGCTATAACTTGAAGATATAGTTTAAACGTACAAGGATAACTTCAAAAAGTAAAAACAGATAAAGAAGGCAAAGGAAAAAGCAATGGAAAGTAAAGTATGGTCTACCAACCCTGGCACTAATGGACACTCCTTTTGTATGTGGATGTGCACATGTGATCTGGAAAAATGCTGTCATTCACAGTGCAAGAGAGTCAAAGGTTAAAGTAAGCTAAACCATTGCCTCATAATGTAGGCTGTGAAGGGCAGAAGCAAAATGTCATTAACAGTTGAATAGACCAATTTAAAAAGAGCCAAAGCTCCTCTATGTAATTGCTAATATATCTATACTAATATAATAAAGAGAGAGCCCAAACCTTTGAGGCGGGTAATCTCAGGAACCACAGCACCAATCACAACACCCAATACAGCGTTGGAAAGGGCAGTTGCAGCAGAAGGACATAGGCTATGCAGACGCCCACCATATACATTTAAAAGGTAAAAGAACCGTGCCAGCAAAGTAGTCCCTTGTGGGCGTGTCTGCGTTGTGCTGTGGGCGTGTGCTGGGGGCGTGACAAACGCTGGGGGCGTGTGGTACGTTCCGCCCTTCATGCCATGTCTCATATCGTGTGCTGTGGGCGTGTGCTGGGGACGTGGGCATGTGCGGGGCGCGGGATTACGGGAAAAAAAGTGAGCGTTGTGCCCAATATTTCATTGTTTTTTCGTCCCAGGTTCTGTACATTCCAGCTCCAGGTGTCCACCCTGCTCCCTTTAAATACCCCTGCACCCCATAATCATAACCCACCCTTACTCCATAAAATACCCCAACACCCTTAAACACTAACCCATCTTAACCCTATAAATATACCCTGTACCCCAAAACCCAAACCTATCCCTAAACCCTAAAAATACCACTGTACCCCAAAACCCAAACCTAGCCCTGACCCCTATAAATACCCCTGTACCTCAAAACCCAAACCTACCCCTGAACCCTAAAAATACCCCTGTACCCCAAAACCCAAACCTAGCCCTGAACCCTAAAAATGCCCCTTTACCCCAAAACCCAAACCTAGCCCTGAAACCTTAAAATGCCCCTGTACCCCAAAACCCAAACCTACCCCTGAACCCTAAAAATACTCCTGTACCCCAAAACCCAAACCTAGCCCTGAACCATAAAAATAACCCTGTACCCCAAAACCCAAACCTACCCCTGAACCCTAAAATACCCCTGTACCCCAAAACCCAAACCTAGCCCTGAACCCTAAAAATACCCCTGTACCCAAAAACCCAAACTTAGCCCTGAACCCTTAAAATACCCCTGTACCCCAAAACCCAAACCTACCACTGAACCCTAAAAATACCCCTATACCCCAAAACCCAAACCTAGCCCTGAACCCTAAAAATACCCCTGTACCCCAAAACTCATACCTATCCCTAAACCCTAAAACTACCCCTGTACCCCATAACCCAAAACTATATCTGAACCCTTAAAATACCCAAACACCCCAAAACATATACCTCAGTACCCCACAACATATACCCCAATACCCATACTTACCTTATCCAAACATAAAAAAAAACATGCTTTTACCATTCATGCATTTGCAATGAATTTCGTTGTAAATGTATGCGTGGTAAAAGCATATAAAATGTAATGCCTTGCGTTATAATGGCATTGCGGAGTCGTGGTACTTTCGTAATGAAAGTATGCGGAGTGAGTATATGCGGAAAGAAAGTTGTGGAATAATGGGTGTTTACCCTCCCCCGGTAAGTACATTGGTGGCACGGCGGCCCACATCTCCAGCAACATACTCATATTTTTTCACCACCGATTTGAAAAATGCACAGGTCTCTCTCATTGATGGCCAGCACCAACATACACTTTTAGACACACCTCCCGCCACAAGTTCTAGAATTGCGAACTTTAGAGCTGGGGAGCTACGTTCGAATCTCGGCATCAGCTCAACATCCTGTGATTCCAGGCAAATCGCTTTGTCTCCCCGTGCCTACCACAAATGAATGTGTTCTTCTGTAATGTAAATTGTGCTCATGCCATGTTGTAGAGTTCGCGCTATATAATATTGCAAGGAAAAATAAAGTAGGTAAACTCGAGTTCACACACTACTGAACACGCACTCTTAAGTGCATCAGCAGTGCACTGTGAATCGAGCGTTTCACAGGCCTGTCACAGATAAGAAATGCTATCAAAACGAAATCCTACAAAACAATATACTACTGGCCGGCAGCAATTCATACCCGGACAACGCCGGGACGGGCTGCTAGTACATATATATATATATATATTATCTATGATTTAATGGGTCTGGCGGATCTACTAAAACAGTCTTTAGTCCTGACTTAAAAACCATACTAAAACAACAATCTGTGGGGCCATGTTCTCAGTTGAATAGTGTTAAGCAACACAATCTATTCTCTTTAAAACGCTAAAGTGGAGGAGCGTCGCCCCACTGCCACAAATGTAAGCTCAATACAAAAGATAAAATGATAATAACAGAACTTTATTGTCATTTTATTTTTTGTATTGAGCTTGCAGTTGAAGCCAGGTTAGGTTAGGGCGAGGCGTGGCCAGCCCCCCTGTTGCAGAGGGAGGAGGAGTAGTGGCTGTACCTTCAGTGCGCAGGTCCGTTTGGCCGGCCATCTTGGGCTGGCCAAGTCGTCATGTGCATTTTGCATGCTCTCCACAGAATGTATTGTACAGCCTGGATGGAGAACTGGCACAGCCTCCAAGTCCGTCTCTGAGCGCCAAAGCACGGCACTCAACCAATCACAATGCTGCTGTGAAGCATTGTCGTGATTGGCTGGGAGACTCTGGGAGGCTGTGTGCTTCCTGCTGCAGAGAAGAGAATGGATGAGAGGCGGCGGCCGGCGGAATTCAGGTAAGTGCTTTTAATAGTTTTTTATCCCCCCCCCTTTGGTAGCAGCCGCTACTGTCTTTGAACATCCATAACATGAGTGAAGCCACGTTCTTTGAGGCTTTAGCATTTTATGAATGTTCAGATTGGTCCGTGGGTATTAAATCGTTATTTTAATGCCATGAAGAGAAATGTACCTGGTAATACACCAAAGACAGCAAACTGATCATGCAATGACTGTAAAACAATAAACAACCGATGTTGCCTGACTTTGAAATATATCATAAGGAGAACCCTGAAATATATTTAAAAGAAAACAAAGGAAGAAAAAGAGTACAAATGATAGCTTCAGACACTATTTCGGACAAAACAAATAAATTACATAAAGTACAATGAAGACCTGTAGATGTTTGAGTTGTTTACAGTAGAAATAAATCAAAAAGAACATGTTTTTCCTAAAATTATATTAAATAGACTCACTAAACAATGAAGATCAGAAATAACACCTAGTATTTGAAACTAGGGTAGATGCCCATCACTAATGTTGAAAGTGTCTCTGCGATATCAGTATCCACAAATCTAAGTGATCAGGTGAATGCAGATAATTCTGAAGCAATCTTTTTTCTGTAAATCCGTTTCTCTTGCAAGTCAACACTGCTGTTAAATAGGTGCAGTATTTTGGCATTTTGAAAGCAGTCCCTCATTTAAGAACCTTGAGCTCTAAGTATGAGTCATTAGTATAATTTTATAACTTTGGATATAATACGAATCCATGCTACAGGTGCAGATCTCATGTAAAGACACATACCAAACAATGACCAGATTAGAAGGTCACAATTAAAACCATTAGGTTTCCAAATCATTATCAGTATAAAAAAATGAAGAAGACATGTAAGAGCTTTTCCAATTCCTCTATTAAAATATAGAGTAAATCAGGTGTGATATTTGGTATAGCCGTGCACACCAGTGCCTGGACCGGCTTCAGTGTTGGTGGCATCCTCTGTGACAATCTTTGTTAGGGCCCTCCCTTCCCAAAACAACCTTTATCTCAGCTGATTCTCTCACTATAACCCTCAATGGTGCTCCTCATCTCTCTATAGCCCCTTTACTCAAATTTATTTTATTTGATTTCTTTCATACAACTACTTGTCCCCATGTAGGGTGTCAGAGCTCTTTACATCACGCACACATATTATACAGGGACACTAAATTGTGCAAGATTACATCAATGTATAGAAAATGTTGCATGAGGCAATGAGGGCTACAGTGTTTAGGCATTGCATGTCATTCATACTGGTATGCATTTTAGGTTAAGAATGCTTGGTCTGGAAAAAACAAACTCAGGATTTTAAACGTAGCACAGTGTTGGGGATTGTCTATACCAATAAGAGTTTACTGCTACTCAAAAGAACTCTCTTTAGCAATCTTAGAACAAGGAAATATTAAGAAAAAAACAGTAAGGTTCTAAACCTATGCCTTCGATAAGTATTTTGTTAATTCACAATATTTATAGCATCTATGCCTTGGTCCCTCATATCCTAAACGAAAACCTACTGTAGACCCTTCCCTCAACACCCTTGCGGCCTGGTTGTCATAACTCTGCAAGGCCGCCTCCGACTTGTCGGACTTAACCAGCGTATGAGCCTTGGGCCCAATCCTGTGAAATCCCTTGGTCCCCCGTGCCTCCATTAAACGTTGCTGCTGCTGACCCACAATGTGCCCCCCCCCTTGCTGCCACTGTTGTCTCCCTTGTGGGAGCCCCCCAACAGTTAACCAGCTCATGCCTGCTCCCACACTTTGAGCACTCGTGGCAAAATCTACAGAATTTGTGCCTGCATATGCCTTTATTGAAATCCCAACAGAACCCCGCTGCTTTTTGCACCCTTTCCTTTATTACCCACCCCTCCCCGGGCAGGCTTTCCCTGAAAAGGCCGGTATACGATCGGGAGCCCACTGTCCGTGAATATAGTCTTTCCTGCTCTGGAAGCCACCATCGTATGCTGCCACAAATCTGTGCCCAGGTCCCCCCATTGAGCTTCTGTATCCCATGCCATGCAAGCTCAGAATTACTCATCATACTGTGCCCACGCATAACCCTCCCCTGTAATCTGCACCTTTCATATGATATCCATATATTTAAATAAATCTACACAGCGTTCCGGAAATTTCTCGCCGTAGACACTAGCATAAATCGAAAAGGCGGCAGTCTAGTTTTCAATTGTTAAAGGCACCCTAGGTCTCTTTGCCAGCGCATATTACTCTTCCTTCGAACCCTCTTTGGCGCGCACTTTCCGGTGTAGCAACTTTTGCATCTCAACGTATTCCCCTTTCCAAATGCGCTCCTTAGTCGCAAGCATCAAATGTGCTCCCAACGGGTTTGTCTCCCCCTTATAAGGGAGCTTTTTAATCTTCAGCTCCTTACTTTGCAGCTTGGCTTTTTTGTCTCCTATGTCCTCTACCCGTATCTCGGCCTTCTCTGTGTTAGTGTCTGCCTCCTGGTTTCCCTTCTCTAGCTTACCTTCTCCGTCAGTGCCTACCACTACAGACACATATTTGTCTTTGCGCAGCTTGCCCTTTCCCCCCGATGTCGCCTCCCCTGTCCTCATCGAGACCATCTTCTGCCTCTTCCTTCTTCCTAATGCGTTACCTGGCTTCAAGGAGGGTGCCCATGTTGCTGCAGTCCACCTTGCCAGTAGCCCCGAGGACGATCCCGACTTGCGAGGTCTCACCTCAGGCTCCAACGCCCTTCGTGCAACCTGGAAAACACTACAAGAGACATTACTCTGTCCCCACTTCACCTTCCTCTTTCAACTCGCCCTCCTCAAGGATTTCTTAGTCGAAATCTAACTCCATGCGCCATTCACGCTACTCTACATGCTGGCTCCAAGTAGGCCCTCGACTTTGCGCCTTAGGAGACGCCGACTACACCTGCCAGAATTCCGATGACTCTTTTGCTTGCCTCCTCCTGTCATCTTCCTGCGCTGCCGGACGATTTGGCCTGTCAGGTTTTGGGCCCAGCGAGACCGCTTAGGCCCACGTATGCTGACCATGCCGGGCTCCCCCAATGGTAACGGACGCGCCGCGTGAGGCTCCACCCTCTCTTCTCCTCAGCACCAGTAAGTAGCAGCCAGCTCTGCCAAGTCTGCACTCAGCCGGTGTTCCTCCTCCTGGAACAAAAATGATTGGTCTGGTGTGCTGGGCCTCTCATACTCCCCCTATCTCTCTCCTCCTCTTCTTACCCACCCCTAAGGTACTTGCTGCCCACCCGCGCCCTACTTTATCCAAATCCACCAACTCCAGTTCGGTGAGTTGTCCCCCCTCTCCCTTTCTCTAATCTAGCTCTTCAGGGCCCACCAATGTCTGGGCCCGTGGAGCACGTACCCCCAGTGCACCCCCTTTGTGCCTCCCACTGTCCCTCTCCCTTTCTCCCAGCCCCTACCTCTTCAGGCCCATTCTTTTCTCCGCAAGCCCTACTGACCCCCACTGCCCCAAATAAGCGTCCACAAAATATCCAACACCTCCCATGCCTGACTACCCCCGGCTGGCTCCCAGTCGCCTGGGATATCCCATCTAACTGGGCCATGGCCATGTCCTCCCCTCCCCCAGAAACACTCCTTCCCCAAAACTACTGCCCAGGGACTCCTCCTCTTCCATGCCCCTCCCACTCGCCTGATATCTCCCCCGCATCGAGGGGCCCCATACCCGCCTCCTCCCAGCCCACTCTCTGCCCCAGAAATGCACTCCCCCTCCCCCACCTCAGCCTGTCCCCACAGACTGGGCTCATCCCATTGCTTCCTTCCCTCCCGCCCCTCCCCTCCTTTAGCCCCAGTGGCCTGGACCTCATACGACCCCAGTACCCGAACAGGAAAGGCCTCCCTCTTTGTCTTGGCCGCCTGCGCGTCGAACGTGCTCTCATTGCTCCTGCGAGCCCCGCCCCCAGGCCCCTTTGCCGGAGCCTCACAGGGTTCACGAGGCTCTGGCACTTCAGATGAGGCAGCAGTGATGGCCATAGCCGCCTGCGCGCCAGATGCGCTCTTCCAGCCCTCGCGGATCCCACACCTTAGACTTCTCGCCGGAGCCTCCAAGGGCGCCAGAGGCTCCAGCTCATCATGCAAGGCCTCATTAACGGACGAAACCGCCCGCGTGCCATACTCGCCCTTCCTGGCCCCTTCCCTAGCCCCTTTCGCTGGAGCCGCAGCAGGTTCCGGTTCCTTCCCCAACAACGGGGCCACACCCCGAGTGTAGGAGCGGCCCGACTACTCAATGCCTGGGCCCTGGAGCACTTTGGGGAAGTGCAGGCCGCGATGGCAGCCGCCACCCCTGCCGATGCTCTCTGCGGATGGCGTCCAGCCCCCGCTGCAGTAGGCATCAATAAATCCAGCCTGCCAGCCTCACTTAGCAGACGAACCACCTCAAGGACCCGATAATCCTCCATTATAAGGTAAGCCAACTACACCTAACTACAACTTTTTGCACCTACTCTACCCAGCTACCAGCCACCAGGTCACCAATTACCTAAAATGGTGGCTGGCAGCACCCCAGCAGCCTAATTTATACCTGTGCTAAAATTGGGCCACAAATTACAAACCCAACGGTAATCTAAAATGGCTGCCCGGCCATCCTTGCCCCTCCCAATCCGCCCGGGGGGCAGACCTCGCTTTGCTCAGCTGCCCCCCATACTCCTCTTCTTAGCTTGTGTAGACTAGCATTTGCTATTCAATAGTCTCACATTTACGAGAATTTAAACTATGGTCATTTACAATGGCAATAGCTCCAACTCTTGGAAATGAGGGACCTATTTCACTTCAAAGAAGCGGCGCCATTGTCTGGGGCTACTTGAAAGTGAAAGCATGCCGGGCGAGTAAAAGCATGTCTTGCCTGCAGTAGGAGAAACTCATTAAAGAAAATAGTGCTTACAGACTAAATAATACATACCGTGTCGCAACAGAAGCAAAAGGGCCAGTCCTCATGGGAGGTTACAAATGCAAACAAGGCGGTTCCAAGGAGGGAATAACAAGCCTAATAACAACTCTGAAGCTAGCGTTTACAAAGGACAAGGACACAAGGCAATTAAAAATATGAGCGGAGAGTGGAGCAAATGCGAGCAATCTAGCAAGATCTTAATCTGGAACCAGGTGAGCGGCGGTTGCCCGACTTTTATTTCCATGACGGTTGATTTTGTGGAAATAAAAACGGCAATGGCACTTATTTCGTGTGAAGTGCAACTGGCGCCCCGAACGTGGTGCCCGGTGTAACGGCACCGGTCCCACCACCCTAAAGCCAGCACTGACAAATGGGATAGCTTTCACAGTGATCTCTTTGGCTAGTAGATGATTCTCTTAAGGTAAACAGTCTGGCAGTATATATTCCGCTGACTTTTACATAGTTTCTTATGGCAAATCTAGAAATATGTGAAAAATGTGGTTATGGGCATCCCAACTTCGTCATGTAGTTGTTCAAATGGTTTGAATTAGGCACTCAGCCCTCACCTATCTTTGACTTTTGGGATTTTGCTTCTGAAAAAAAACAACATGTTAACAGTTTGATGGACTGTGCCATCATGTTGATGGATCAACAGGTAATATTCGTAAGGCAATTACTTTTGTATGCACGAAGCCATACACGAACATGAATAAAGGAGACATTTATTCAAATAACATAATTGTTGAAATTATTCTGGTATTTCAAAAAAGATCACTGGGCAGGGTCATATTCATAAAATTGGGGCAGCACAGCGTGGGAAAATTCATATGACAACCAGATATGAACTTGGTGCTCAAATATGTACATGTGGTCAGTGGCAACACAAGTGATATGGTGGACAGCGTGAACGGCGCAAAGTGAACGAGGTGAAAGTTTTATACAGTGGGTGACTCAGTGAGTGACACAGTTGGATTGACTTTACAACTCAAATCACAATTTAAATAGAGCCACGGTGGAGAATGCGCCTGTAGTTGCGCTGCGGGGTCGACGACGTTTCGGTCCTCGGTCATTCGGGACCATCCTCAGGACATGGTTGTCTCATTTCTGGTGCTGCGGGACGAAAAGGACATTTGAGGGAAACAAAGGGGACATCGCCACAATGGGGCAGCACCACAATTGAGACAACCATGTCCTGAGGATGGTCCCGAATGACCGAGGACCGAAACGTCGTCGACCCCGCAGCGCAACTACAGGCGCATTCTCCACCATGGCTCTATTTAAATTGTGATTTGAGTTGTAAAGTCACTCCAACTGTGTCACTCACTGAGTCACCCACAGTATAAAACTTTCACTTCGTTCATTTTGCGCCATTCACACTGTCCACCATATCACTTGTGTCGCTACTGACCACTTGTACATATTTGAGCACCAAGTTTATATCTGGTTGTCATATGAATTTTCCCACGCTGTGCTGCCCCAATTGTATGAATATGAACTGGCCCAGTTATCTTTTTTGAAATACAAGAATAATTTCAACAATTATGTTATTTGAATAAATGTCTCCTTTATTCATGTTCGTGTAATGCTTCGTGCATACAAAAGTAATTGCCTTACGAATATTACCTGTTGGGATATTGTATTTTGCTACACCTTTGAACCCTAATCCCGACTAGGTTTATGGGTCACACTCCTGTTACCCCCTACAAAATCATGTTGATGGAGACGTCTGTCAAACTTTTAAAACATTGACAAGATCCGTCGTGACGGCGGTTTTTGTCAATATAAGAGATGTCCGTTGGAGTGGGGGCATTTGTAAGTTCAAATTGAGGTTACTCCTTTAGGGTGACAAAGTATTTTACTCCCTCACCCTAATAGAGTGATAACTGTATTCTGAACTCCAAATCAGCCCGAGAGTTTTCAAACTAATATTGGATTCCGAATTCAATGGCAGACTACAACCCCACTGTCCACTGATGGACATCAACTAGGGGCGCCAGGTGACGCAGGTGCGATTCCTGGCTTTCCCTCTGTGACCTCTGGGAGTGACCTTTGCCACTACTGGTTCAGAGAGGTCACTGGGCAACATAAAAAAGAGAGAACAAACTGGCTCTTAAAGAGTTAGTATAATGAAGCTCTCATGTCCTTGTCATTCCATTTGGATTTCAGAAGCTGATAATGTACACTGGTCTCAAAAGTAAAACTGGAATTGATTGTGTGTGTTAGGAGTGTGGGGGCTTCTTTCAGAGAGTGGTTGGGGCTACCCTGGAAGCGGATCGGGATTAGTGGATTTGCATTTTTTACACATCACCGCCAGTGTTTTAAATGGGAAAAAATAAGTGCAGGTACTCATTAAAATAAGGTAGAGTTGTAGTGAGTGGGCGGGGCTGGGCGGTGCTAGGCCCGGGGCTAAGGGCAAGACATAATGATACTTAACTTCCATAATAGTTGCAGCACACACCAAAACACATGAGAAATGTGTTTATATAAACAAAGCAGGTTAACTCATTACACAAAATGAAAGAGAAATGCGATAATATGTTAACTTTTCCTTTTTTTTTTACAAAAGTTGCACCTTCTTAATGCCATACTGTTAATTGATGTATGGCACAATATTATATATTTTTGAGCACGTGAGTAGGAAGAAACTGAAAATACCCCCACATCAAATTAAAGCTCTTATGGCAACAAGCAAATGAAGCAAATCATCATGACCCTCCCCAGAAGACATCTCTTGTCTCTTCCATAGATCTATCCATTCATCCTTTCATCCCATAATTTACCTACTGATGTCCACCATTTACCCTTTACATTTTGTCATCTATTCAGTTTTTCATCCATCATTCAGTTTTTCACCATTCCGTCTGTCCACCCTTCATATCCAAACCTATCCATCCATCTTTAAACCTATCCATTCATCCTTTCACTCATCCATCTCTTTATCCACCCTTTCACTCATCCATCAATCCTTTCGCTCATCTATCCATCAACCCTTTCACTCCTTTATACCATCCACTCTTTCATTCCATCCACCCTTTCACTCAATCCCTTCTTTCACTCATCCATCATCCACCCTTTCACCCATCCTCCCTCCCTTTCATTCATCCATCCATCCATCCATCCAATCTTTCACTTATACACCCATCATCTGCCCTTTTATCCAATCATCCACCCTCTTTTACCCATACATCCATTCACTCATTCATCTATACATCCACCCTTGTTCACTCATCAATCCACTCACTCACCCACCAACCCTCCCTATTACGTTATTCATGAACCTTTGTCGCCACAGACATGTACACACAAAGTGCCACCCATTTTCTTTAAAATACTTCCTAAGAATCTCTTGATTATCTCTCTCGAGTTTTTCTTACAAAAACCAGCTATACAAATGCAGGCAAATACACAAACCTAAGCAGACACACAAAAGACTCCAGAATGTTAAAAGCCATGTTATACTCTTTACCATGGCTTTTTTAGTTGCCACTACCAGGGGACAGCCATGATTCCTGTGTTTGCGCAAATGCAGAGAATAGTGTGAATGTGGGTGACAGCACAGGGTCTGAATGGACCCCAGAGCTTCCAAGGTTTCAGATTGCTTATGTGTGACATTTTCATGTTTCAATTGTAATTATGAGTGACATTTAAACGAGTATGAGTGACACTTTCCCGCGAGCAAAATTAAGCAATGAAGACGAGGGAATCATATAAATATCAGAAATGACACTCATTTGAGTTTAACAGCTAATATTTCAGATTGCTTATGTGTGATATTTTCATAGATTCAGTGGATTTAGGAGAGTCAGACAACAACTAGATGTGTGACACTTAGGTGGCACTTTCTTTCGACCAAAATCATGGAATGAAGTCAATAGAAATATACAAATATCAGAAACCACATTCATTTGAGCAACAAGGAAGTCAAACTCTGCAGCAGGTGCTTTTGAAGCTATTATTTAATTTCTAATAAAATAAATCAGCACCCTCCACCCCAACCTCAGCTTCAGGGTCGGCTAAATCACATATAACAAAGGGATTTCTGTGACAATAACAGCAACTAACTGAGCTATCCACATACAATACAGGACAATACTAAATGTTTTTTGAAGGAGGCATGTTAACCCTCTACGCTACTTAATGGTGAGAGTGAAAACTGCCAGTAGAGAAAATTCTGACCTCTCTCCAGCGGGAACAATAATCATATGACTTATCTCGGACTTGGCAAGTCTAACTGTGCTGAGAAAATAAAGGGTCCTGCTTTGTGGTGTCAAGCAGGGATGTTAAACACTTTGCAAAACTAATAAATCAGCAAGTCTGCTGGTTTAGACGAAACATAGCGCATTTTAGCGGTGGATCGCCACCTGTCTCTTCTTCAGAGTCAGACAGCGAGCCCTGCTGCAGTGTCTCATCAGAAAAAGCCTTCTATGCACAGACCAGGTAATCGAGGCAATTTTTTAGGAAGGTAGGTTCCTCAGTGCAGAAAGATGTTAGATTAGCGCTCAAGGAGCCTCTTCCATCGCATTGTCTGGGCATTAACCCTGCGATCCATAGAAAGTACGGGAAGTGTGAGAATCCACCACCCTTTCCCCTGATAAAATGTATATATTTAAAATATTACCCTACAATGACTTTTCACTACCTGAAGTGCTGCGCTTTGAAAATCACACACGCGCACTAGCAGGTAAAATGAATCTCCACCCTGCTTTGTCAAGCACAGCGTGATGGTGAACACCTCACATTATTCAAATGAGCCCTGCCCATTAGCTCAGCATGGGCTCAGATGTGGCTACAGAAGCGGCGCCGTGGCTGACAGACACGTTCCCCTCCTGCTCATTCGCACTCTCAGCCAGTGAGCCACCCTTTTATGAGTATCGGTACTCTCCTCGGCAGAAGAGAAGTGCCGGTACTCAGAGTGACAAATCTAAGAAGTGCCGGTACTCAGTACCGGTGAGTACCGGCCCATTTAAAGCACTGATCACCGCTAATACATCATAAATTAAAATCCGCAGAATAAGAATAACATGTGAATCCAAACAATTAGATATTTTACCCCACATGGATTCCTGATCTGTGGACTTATCAGTTGACATTTTCTATATGTTGTGAACAGGTGGACAATGTCAGTGGACCCGCATGTGGCTTTGGCAGGTATGGGAAAACTGGCAAGTAATTTTGGGTCTCACACCTAGTAATTTAGGACAGAGGAAAAACAGGCACCTCAGAAACAATGCAGAAGTTCCTTGTGGATGCTGCTCCAACGGAATGGGAATAAGAACCTAACATTTCCACAGAGCTCTCACAATGCATTTATATCCTCAATTCCGCTAGGCATCACTATCCCAGCGCTAAGATTTCCATAGAGCTCGCACAATGCATCTGTAGCCTACCTTGCGTTATGCATTACTGTACTAGGTCTGTGTTCAACTTCAAGATACACTTTCTTCGATTTAAAATATCAAATCATAAAAGCACAAGATATATCAAAATGACATAAATACAAAAATGTAAAAACTTTAAAATACAATAGCAGCTGTCCAAAGAATTGCAAATTGATTTTAAAAATTTAAAACATTAAGAAGTTGCAATCAGTGCCATAATCTCACGTTGCAACACTGCCCTTGCATGGATGGGAGCAGTTATCAATTACACAAAGGTCAAGCCTTGCATCCTTTTCCTGGTTCTGACCACCCCCTTCAAGTATTTCGCAATGTGGGCAGTGACAATTTCATCTTCATCAAGAGTAGTACGTTTTTTTTTGTTTAAGAGATTTTTATTGAGTTTTCAATTACAAGAAGTACCAGAAGAAATAAAAGTAATAAAACAAAAGAGTTATAATGCATACAGTATAATATGTATAAAATAAGAGAAAACGAAATAACATAATGGATTAATATATGCATAACCAGAGAAAAGTAAGGGAAAGGAAAAGAAAAAGCGAAAGAGGGTAAAGATAGAAAAGAAAGGAAGGAAGAGGGACAGATATAAGGGGCCGACAAGTGAAGGAGAGTATTATGACAAAAAAGAAAGAGTAAATAAAAGATTAATGTACAGGATCGCGAGTAGATAGATAGGATGAAAAAGGAAGCCAAAGGAGATCAGATTTTATTTTTTGAGAGACAGAGATAGAGGAAACAGTAGCAATTCTATGCTCGTCACAGATACAATTCCACCAATTGACAGATGATAGTGTAGAATTATCTTTCCAGGATTGTAAAATAACTTTAAAAGCTAGTGCAATGAAAAGATCAAATAACAAGGAAACACTAGATGAGTAATCAACATCAGGCGATAAGGAGCCTAGAAATACATTTTGTAAAGTCAAAGTAAGGTTGCACTTAAAAATGTTCCTGCATGTGGATCAAACAGATTTCCAAAAAATAAATATATTAGAACATTCATAAAGTTGGTGTCTCAGTGTGCCAGTATCAGTAGAACATGACCAGCATAGAGGAGAAGAAGAGGGAGAAAACTTAGAAATTCCAACTGGGGTCATAATAGCTCTATTATAGATAAAATATAAAGACTGAGTAATACGAGCAGCAGCAGAAACTTTTAACAATTTAGACCATATTTTATCCCAAGTTGCAATAGAAAAAGAAACAGCTAAATCAGTTTCCCATGCAGTTTCAACAGGGGACTTCGGTCTCTTAATAACACGAGATAGCAGTAACTTATATACAAGAGCAGCTTTAGGTCTGTGTGTGGGAAATAAGAGATATAGAGGAGAGGATGGAGTAAGGGAAGGTTTAACGCCAGGGATAACAAACGTATGTAACTGTGATTGTAGGGCGTTGGAAATTATATTATATTCTTGAGTACAGGAATCAGGTAAATGATATTGTAGTTGCAGAGTGGAGAAGGGGAGAACAGAATTTTGGGAAATCAATTGATGGACATAAATAATACACTTCTCCTTCCAAAATTTGTAGTAGAATGATTTACCTTTATATCTAAGATATTTATTATACCAAAGTGTGGAAGATAAAAAACATTGAAAAGGGGGGAGATCAGTAGAAAAGATATTATAAAGTAAATTCTGAGAATATCTTAAAATAGGGTTATGTGACAGGAAAGTGCTATTGGACATAAAAAGTACATTTGGAAAAGAAAAATCCTTTAATAAGGAGCGTTCATAAACAATCCATCTAGGAATAGGGATATCAGCAAAATCATATGATAAAGCAAAAGCTTGTTTAATTAGAAAGGCTGAATGATAAGCTCTGAAATTAGGGAAACGGGCACCGCCCTCAGATTTAGGACAAATAAGCCTGGTAAGAGAAATACGTGGGTGTTTTTTATTCCACAAAATCTTTGTACACGTGAAATTAATTTGGGGGGAAAAGGAGAGAGGAATTCGAATGGGTAACATAGACAGTGCACATAGGACATGGGGGACAATCATCATTTTTATAGTATCCAACCTACCCCACCAGGAAAGAAATAAAGGGGACCAGGTGTGGAGAAGTGATTGAATTTTTGTAAGTAAGGAATTAAATGTATATTTAAGAGTGGTGTTCAAAGAGGAGGAGAACCAAATACCAAGGTATTTAATTTTAGACGGGCACCAAGTAAAATTCGAATCTTTAAACATAAATTGATAGCATATGGAATTTAACGGTAAAACTTCTGTTTTGGAGAGATTTAATTTATACCCAGAAATACTAGAATATAATTGGACCTCTTCCATAAAGGGTGGGAGTGAGTCAGTAGGGTTTGACATATACATTAAGATATCATCTGCATAAGCAGATATTTTGGTCTCAATAGAATTATGAATAAAGCCAGATATACGAGAATTGATACGAATACGTTCCAGGAAAGGTTGAAGGCATAGAACAAAAAGTAAAGGGGACACCCCTGTCTTGTACCTCTGGATAAAGAGAAAAATTGTGAGAAATGATTATTAATAAAAATACTGGCCCGGGGGCAGGAGTATAATAATTTAACATAAGATATAAAAGTAGGAATAAAAACCAAACCATTGAAGAGTTTTAAACATAAATTGCCAATTGATCCGGTCAAATGCTTTTTCGGCATCTAGGGATAATGCTGCAAGGGGAGACTTATATTTTTTAGCAGAAGAGATGATATTTGTGAACATTCGTGCATTGTCTGATACCAATCTACCCAAAATTTATAAAGAATTTGGTATGCAAACACACCCCTTCACGCAATCTTCGCTCAGCCTATCAAGAACTATTAAGGGTTCCATCATTTAAGAAAAAATGCCAGGGTGGCAGCGGTTTCCATTATCTTGCCGCTTCTCTATGGAACGCCCTTCCACCATTTTTAAGACAAAGTGACACTCTTCTCACTTTTAGACAAACCTTTAAAACATGGCTGTTTAGACAAGCCTATTCTTAAACAGATGGAATACGTGCCCTTGCACTAATGTACTCTTAGGTGTTATGTTGTGCTCCCTCAATTTCCGATAGCGCCATGAAGCCTACGGGCGTACGTGCGCTGAATAAATAAAATTTAACATAACATAACATAAATCCGACTTGATCAGTTTTAACTAATAAAGGAACAACCGTTTCAAGTCTTGTCGCGAGAATCTTGGCAAATATTTTACAATCATAGTTTATTAGAGATATGGGCCTAAAATTTTTACACTGAGTATGATCTTTATCTGGTTTGGGGATAATAACAAATAAGGCATCCATAAAGGAGCTAGAAGCTTTGGCATCTTTAATAAAGGAATTAAATAGTGCTAGAAGATGAGGAACAAAAATGGAGGTGAAGGTAGTATAAAATTCAACGGATAAACCATCAGGGCCAGGAGGTTTTGATTTTTTTAGAGAATTAATAGCATTAATTATTTCTTGAGAAGAAATCTCTCTCTCTAATTTGTTACATTTATCAGGTAATGATGGGGGAGAAGGAAGGCCTGAGAAAAAAGTATGGACATTTTGAAATGTATCATCAGAGTAAAGGGAATTATAAAATTCATGAAAGACGTTTGCAATGTCTTCATCTGAGGACACCATTTTTTTAGTAGAATCGTTAAAAATGGGGCCAATATTTTTACGTTCAGATTTAACTTTCAAGAAATTGGCAAGCATTTTACCTGCTTTATTTTGACCACCATGATATTTGGATTTAATTTTAAGAAGAATATTACAAGCTTCAATAGTAGCTAGTTATTGAGTTCAGATTTGGCGTTAATCAATTCATGGCGAGTAGAAGGTGATTTGGAGATGTAATATGTGTGTTACATTAATTTGAGATGATGTAATTGTTCATTGTATTTCAGCATAACCTTTTTTTTGGAGGAAACATATGAAATGGTGAAGGCACGAAAAGAGGCTTTAAAGGCATCCCAATTATTAGAGACAGAGGTGTCCATAGGAGTATTAAAATTAAAGAATTCATTAATAAATGTGGTGACTTCTGTATTGTACTTAGTGTCAGATAATAAAAAACCATTGAGTTTCCATCGACTAAATTGAGGGGAAGTAAGAGAGAGGTCAAGAACAGCGTGCACGGGGGCATGGTCAGAAATAGAACCGATTTCTGAGGATTGAATAGAAGGGAGTAGAGATTTACTAACTAAAACATTATCAGTTCTAGAACGAGTGTGATGAACACTAGAAAAAAAAGTATATTCAAGCAAATCAGGATAACATGTCTTCCAGACATCATAAAGTGGACGAGAGGTGATGGCTGGTTGAAATGCTTTATGAGATTTATCTGGGTTAAACTTGCATTTAGATAATCTATCGGAAAAAGGATCAATCCATTGGTTAAAATCACCAGCAACAACAATATCAGGGCAATCAATGGAAGAGAGTAAAATTTTTATGTCATCCCAAAATTTGGGGTCTGGTTTGACAGGACCATAAATGTTCAATAAAACTAGAGTTTTGTTGTGTATAACAACCTTTGCCATCAACGATCGTCCAGCATCATGTTATGTTATGTTAATTTCGATTTATATAGCGCCAAATCACCGACAGGTCTCTTAGCGCTTGCTTTGGGAACCCGTCCTGGCTTTCCCTGCGAGATTACCCCTACTGGGCATCCCCAAGGTGAAGACCAGGCATCCCGCCGCGGGGGGGCCGTAGTGGAGATTAAGCAAGCTATTGCCCAGAGATGCAGAGTGTGAACCCATGATTCGAGTAGGCACCGAGGCGAGAATTATCGAGTCTGTGGACATTTTGGGCTCAAGACCCTGCCGCGTCGGGAATTGAACCCTGGTCCCGGGTCTGACCTCTGCATCAGGGTCTGCCTCCTCTAACCAGTGAGCCACACTTCTCCACATCACATTGCGTGGACATAATTTGTACAGATAATGATTTATGAAATAGAATGGCAACACCCCCTTTTTTTATTTAATGCAGGAGAATAAACAATTTGTCCCACCCAATTCCTTTTCAACTTAAGCGATTCTGCATCAGTACAATAAGTTTCTTGAAGAAAAGAAACCTGAGATTCAAGTTTAGATAAATGAGATAATACCTTCTGACGCTTGACGGGGTGTCCAAGACCACGGACGTTCCATGTAACGAACTTACACATAATGGAGGGCTAGGAGGGTAAAATACATGTGGAGTCAAGACACATCAGTAGCACAGCTACAAAAAATGAAACAGCATTCATGAGATACATACGGAATGAATAATATATAAAAATGACATATAATACCACAACACAGTTGGAGCAGATACACTTCAAAGATAAATCTACAAAAGAAAACGTACCACAAGATAAAACATATTTGGAATAGGTGGACCTCAAGGAGACAACTCCAAAAAAAAATAGATCACAAGAATAAATTACATATAGAACATACTACAAAGATACTCATCATGACAGGGTACATAAATAAGAGAGCAAAGATATGAGAGAATATTGAGCTGATAGAGATAAAGGGATAAGAAAGGCAAGAAAGAATGAAAAGAAAAAGGAAAAAAGATAGAAAGAAAAGAGAAGAGGAAACAATACAGAAAAGAAAGCAAAGAAACAAATCAAGGCACAGCAACCAGATCTGTAAAGAGAGGAAGAAGCAATGAGGGGGGAGCATGGTGACACAGATCGAGGCGGATCTCGTGAGAAGGAATAAAGAATCTAGAAATACAGGAGCTTATATAATAGGAAAATCAAGTGAAGTAAAAAAAAAGAATGAAACATAGTTGAGGGCAATGCATAAGAGGAAATCAGAAGGTAAGAGAGGAGAACATGTTAATTGAAGAGGAAAACAAGAAACAAAGAAGCTGCATATATGGTTACATTAGAAAAAAAGAAAAAAAAAACAGGATAATCAAACATTAGTATCCGTTCCAGATGAAGAAAAGGATTGGAGAAAAAGTTTCAGTTTCTCAGGATCATCAAAGGACCGAGCGCAACCATTATGGGTGATCTTGCAGAGACATGGATGAAGTATTCCATATTGAATATTGAGGTGTCTCATCTGAGGGCGCAGGGCTAAGAATTCCTTTCAACGGGCATTGGTTGCATTGGATATGTCCTGTGAGATGAAGATGTTGTGACCAGACCAAGTAAGACGGCGTTTGAGTTTAACAGCTTTCAGAACAGACATCAATTCAGTAAACTCCAGGAACAACATAATTATACCACGTGGCTTTGCAGGGTTTGATGTAGGACGACCCAGGCGGTGTGCTCTTTGTATATTAAGGGGAGTTACCGAAGATGTGAGGTCAAGGAGTTCTGGAAGAAATTTTTGAAGAAAGAGAACCATGTTGGATCCCTCAACATTTTCCGGAAGACCATAAAAGTGTAGGTTATTGCGACGATTACGATTTTCCAAATCCTCAGTATGAATTTTCAATTTATGGATTTCCTACTCCAACAGTGGAATCTTTGTGGAAACATCCTGAAGGTCGCTAACTCGTTGTTCTAAGTCAAGCATTCTGGTCTCCATAACAATCCATCTCTCTTCAATATGATTCAATTTTTCATTCGTAGCCAACATAAAAGGCTGGAGACCCCGCACTTCTTTCAGAATAGAGTCCAGGACAGGGTCTGAGAGGAGTGAATAGAGGACGGGGGGTCATTTTTTTGCCGTTTGGATTTCGTGCCCGTAACAGAAGACCTGGAGGAGTTAGAGTCGTTAGCCATAATGAGAATAAGCGGGTTGTGGTAAGAGGACAGTAAACTAATGCGGCAAAAATGAAAGTCAGACGTGCCACAAAATACTCAGGAAATGCGTAAGGAATATTCCATACGTAAAACCACTTGAGAAGAGCAATGCAATATTGTGTAGCGTAGAAAAAAAAAAGTGTGCTCAGTGGCTACTAATAGCGGCCGCACACAACCACAACAAGAAATGAAATGGCAGTAGGAGCAAAATAGAAAGTCAATATGGAGCAATGAGCCCTCTTAGCCGTGTAAAGGATTAATGAAATTGAAAGTCTTTTGTCTCTTCATGGCATTTTCAAAGAGAGTTCCTCACAGAAACACAGGAAAAGAGAAAAAAAAAAAGAACATGGCCAAAACAATGCGCACAGCAGGGCAAATTAACAGCCATTCACATCATTTCTATGGTTAGAGGCAGCATAGAATGATAAATATGAGGAGAAAGATAAAAGTTGCCATGAACATATATCAGTATGCCAAAAAGACAAGCAGAATGCCAAAAAAGAATATAGAGGACATTAAAACCTGAGCATAATGGTGAAAAACCATGTGAGGTCGCTGTTTCCAGAGCGTTATCGCCATTGTGAGGAGACGCGGTAGTAGCGCCTAAAATGGCGCCCGCCCGCGTCGCGATGTGCAGGAGTGAGAAGAAATGACGGAATTCAGCCGAGAAAGGCGCAGGGTGTTCGCCGACATCAGAAACACAAGCTCGGCATCTTCCGACGTTGATTGAGGCGCTCCGGGAGTTGAATGCAGCGTGTGAGCAGCTCACAAAGGCAAAAGAGGTCCGCTGGCGAGCGGAGCTCACGAAGGGTCCGCCATGTCGCTGCGGCGCCGAAGCCACGCCCCCAAGAGTAGTAAGTTAATAAAAGCAGGTCGGCAAAGTCTCAGGCCAAGCACTTTCAAATAAGGCAATGTCCACCTTTTCCTAAGTGAGATATAAAACTCACAAAAGAATACGATGTGGATTGTTGACTGTACTGCAATGTCATGTAAAGGACATAGACTGAGAGGGCGTGACCAGTCGTTTGGCTGAGGGAAGGTATCTAAATTATGAGAGTTGCCTAGACGTAAGCGCGTAAGTAATAGCCTATCATAGTTACTAAGAGTAAATAATAGATAAGGTTGAATCCCCATCCGAGTTAAAAGCAATTGATTGGCTCTGACTGTTGACTTCATAATGTTGGAGGATAGCCTGATTGACTCCAGGTGATTTAGACATAATATCTTCAGTTCCTCCTTGTAACGCAATACTAGGTCTGTGATATGTTCATAGCCGTCCCATTGCACCCCTATAAGTTGTATTAACAGTGTCTGAACTGTAGCATGCAGTACTGTACGTCTACTCAGACATCTACAGTGCTTTTACATTGCATCTCTCTCCTGATTTACAGTACGCACTGACATGCTAGTATGAGCACATCCTTTCAGGTCTTGCAAAATCCTTCTGACTTGCATTATGCACTGGAAACTCAGTATCAAGGCAAGAACAGCACAGCTAAAAATTAATTAAGCTAAAAACTGTCCAATATGATTAGGTAGCTGGGGCAGTGGGAGGCCGGTTTCAAAGCATGTAGCATCCAGTGCATACATTATCTATGTCATCAGTAAGTTCAAAGATTCTAAAAGTGGATAAATACTATTGGTTCATTACAACACCTGTAACCCCTCTCAAGATAACCCAGTGCTACAGATGCTTTTTATTTTCACTGCAAGAGTGGTCTTGTTGTACAGCTCTGGCTGGTGGGGATGTGCTAGCATTGTAGGTTGTAGTAGTGCAAGTCGTGGAGTGGGCCGATACTCGTTGGGTCAGTCACAGATACTCCCACAGGTTCAGGGATGAAGTTATCTGAAGATGTGGCAGGTGGGGGCCTTGTATGGATGGTTGGATAGGGATTGGAGCAGATTAGGGCTGGGGTCTTACACTTCCCCTTGTTAGAAATACCCTCCTCACTCTATCAGTCAATTCTTGGACCAGACCACTTTACTCTCTTATGAATCTCACCTCCTCGTTCAACGTCCACCCTCCCACCCCCATCTCCCACAGCGTGTGTCACCCTTTCCTGCCATGGGATGCAGATCCCTTAGTTGTTGGGCTACATGTTTACCCATCCGATCCTCGGATGCCATCTAAATGCTACCCTTTCTGTCTGCTGTTAGTTTGCCTAGTCCCTTCTCTCCAGGGCCCAATGGCTGTGGTCCATCATCAATGTCCAGCAACATTAGCTTTTGGTTTCTTTTCCCCTAGCACTTTGGACTGATGTTTTGTGTACAGGGCTCATCCTCTGCCCTCTAGCAGTACCTGTATGATCACGTTGGGTATTAGAAAGGCCAAAGATTGAATTCCATACAGCGTTTGTGTATATGTTCGGGCTTTTCAACTGCTGGCACTTGTGGATACTCACTAACACCAAACCGTAGATGGGTGAGACAGGGAGCAATTGTGCTCTATACAGCGGAGGGCAGGCGTCTTGGACACCTCTGCCTTGTAGGTTGGTTCCTCTTGCCAGCTTCCTTTCCTCAAGTGCCCTTCAGTTGGAGGGCAACCGATGCCTATATGTTTCAGACTGAGAGGGTGTGACCAGTCGTTTGGCTGAGGGAAGGTATCTAAATTATGAGAGTTGCCTAGACGTAACCGCGTAAGTAATAGCCTATCATAGTTACTAAGAGTAAATAATAGATAAGGTTGAATCCCCATCCGAGTTAAAAGCAATTGATTGGCTCTGACTGTTGGTTTCATAATGTTGGAGGATAGCCTGATTGACTCCAGCGTTTGTGTATATGTTCGGGCTTTTCAACTGCTGGCACTTGTGGATACTCACTAACACCAAACCGTAGATGGGTGAGACAGGGAGCAATTGTGCTCTATACAGTGGAGGGCAGGCGTCTTGGACACCTCTGCCTTGTAGGTTGGTTCCTCTTGCCAGCTTCCTTTCCTCAAGTGCCCTTCAGTTGGAGGGCAACCGATGCCTATATGTTTCAGACTGAGAGGGTGTGACCAGTCGTTTGGCTGAGGGAAGGTATCTAAATTAAGAGAGTTGCCTAGACGTAAGCGCGTAAGTAATAGCCTATCATAGTTACTAAGAGTAAATAATAGATACGGTTGAATCCCCATCCGAGTTAAAGAGAGTCAATATCTATATTGTTTTAAACGTAGCCAAATAGCTGATATTCGAACACTGTTGGATTTGATTATTATTGACTCCACCCCCTTATTAGCTATGTATCTGTTTTTTTAAATTTATATATAGTTCAGTATTGTAATGTATATGAATTTTTATAACTTGTGTTTTTATGATGGTTTTTATCATCGAAATAAAGATTTACTGAACTGAACTGACTCCACCCCTGTCCCATTTAAAAGCAATTCTTAATTTAAATTACTTCTATCTACTCTATTTACTTTTGGATGATAATACTATCTGGAAAGATACTAATAGTATTAGCATTGATAGGTAAATAGAGTCGCTAGAACTTTTTCCCAGCCAAACACCCACGACGACTACAACGCATCCAAAACGCCTCCGCCTGACTGATCGTCAGTGTCCCCCGCCGCAGCCACATCACCCCCACCTGAAAGACCTACACTCTCTCCCTGTCGACAAGAGGATCACCTTTCAAGCTCCTCACCCACGCACACAAAGCACTCCACAACGCCGGACCAGCCTACCTGAACAGCAGACTCAGCTTCTACACCCCCACCCACCAGCTCCGCTCCGCCAGCCTCGCCCTCGCCGCTGTCCCCTGCATTCAACGAACAACCTCCGGTGGTAGATCCTTCTCCTACCTCGCCGCCAAGACCTGGAACACCCTCCCTACCCACCTCCGGCAGACCCAAGACCTACTCACCTTCCAGAGACTCCTCAAGACCTGGATCTTCGAGCAGTAGCGGCACCCCCTCCCCTCAGCGCTTTGAGACCCTCACGGGTAAGTAGCACACTTTACAAGTACTCTGATTGATTGATTGATTGATTGATTGATTTTCATTGCAATGATACCCAAGCTAGTCCAACTATGCCTTTGGAGCAGAGCATGCTGCATGCAGCTGGCACAGCTTAGATATGGTATAAGAATGCTACCATGGGCCCTCAAGAGCACTCAACATGAACTCAAGATCCAACAGAACATATTAGGCAGAACTCAGTACAAAAGCTACACACTCTAGGCATATTTTATGGGTTGGTGTTAACTTAATCCCTTCAGCACTTTACACTAAATACCAACACACACAAACATCCAACGCAACAAATTAGGCTGAATACCTCACACACATCAGACAATACAAAGATTTACCACTTGCATGCATACTATCAGTGCACCCCAGCACAAATGAATATACATCTTAAAAGAACACAGGATTTACCCGGGATAGTGCAAATAAGCAAGTAGCTGGTTAATAGGACTTTCAAACACCACCCAATACATCCAGCTAATTCACTTATATTCAAAATCCAGATATCTCAGCCAGCACAGAAGTATTTTGGTTAGAGATCTACAACCAACAAATATATATACTATGTACAAGAAAACAAGGAATATATTCAAAGTGCCTGCTACTTAGTCGAAATCCCAAACACCAGATTAGTCTGGAATGTAATTCTTAAAATCAGGGTAAAAAGCAACCAAACATGATTTATGCAGGGGGCATACCAGTTCACGCACACTGTCTGCTATATCAACACATAGCATACCATTTTACCCAAAAATCCTCGGTGGCTCAGTTTCCCATATTAAATTCCAATGATGGTGAAAGCAGGTGTACTTCAACAGCAGAGTTGTGGGCTGTAATCGCATTTGCTTGCACCGTCCCCATGCCAGTGTTACAGAACTCAACTGGAGGTTGTCAGTAGTTGTCAAAATGCACTAGCATTGATTCACAGCTGAACTCACACTCTTATCTCATGTAATGTCCAAAGAGGGCAACAATAAATGGAGAAAAGGTGAGGCTGGCATTCAGAAAGGGTAGAGATGCAGGCATTCTCTAACACATATTGCTTATATTCACATGCCAGGTTTCCTATGTGCTTTTTTCTTTCTAAATACAATTAGATATTAAACTCTTTTATGAATAGAAGTGCTGTTAAATAAAGAATAGAGAAGTACTTATCCCACCTTGAGTTTTATTGTGGGGTTTCACACAACGTAACATTTCCGCATGCTGGGTCTCCCCAAGGGGGGAAACATCCTTTACAACGAAACTTTTTCCACGCAGTACCTTTACAACGCAGGTATTACAACGCAAGTGGTTACAACGACTTGCGCTTGAGGGCGCTGTAGGATAGGGAATAGTTTAATTTACTATCCAAAACCTTCCCTACTATCCACGGGGACTTGAGTTGGAATAGTAAGTTAAACTATTCCACTATCCAGCGCCCCCAACGCAAGTCATTGTAAAGACTTGCGTTGTAAAACCTGCGTTGTAAAGGCATGCGTGGAAAAAGCATGCGTTGTAACGGCATACATCCCCCAAGGGGGCAATAGGGACGGTAAACTGGCTTAGAGGGTGTGAACTCTCACACCAAGATGAGGGCAAGGGCTATGTAAAGATACACTTTAGGGAGTGGATAAGGGATGGGCCAACACTTACTACTGGTGATTTGTTATGATGGAATGTAAGGTGGATTCCTTACACACCTCTAATCCCATCTCAACTTCGTCCTCCTCTTTGCTGCTCCTATTTGATAAATGTACACACCTGCAGATGTGGGTATGCGATGATCCTAGCATGACTGTGTTTAATAATTTATCTACGTAAGTGATATATATTTTTTATTACTCAGTGCTGTTTGGTATCTACTGTAATAGTCTGGAGATTTGACACATGATTATGCAACAAAAAATATGCAAAATATATAACAATGCTGCATGCTGGTGGAGTGACGTGCTTATTTTTCAATCCGTTCAATGTACCTTTAACCCCTCCCCTGCTGGTGACGGAACCACTCCGTCATCAGCCGCAGTCGCGCTGTGCTGATGACGGAGCGGTTCCGTCACGGCCCGCGCGGCGCGGATTCCGCGCCTGCGCTGGACGTTCCATTGAGCGGGTGGGGCCGTGACGGAACCGCTCCGTCATGAGCACAGCGCAACCGCGGCTGATGACGGAGCGGTTCCGTCACCAGCATGTGCCCGCCGCGCGACCGCCCCGCCCCCTTAGCACTGCGGCGCAATAGCCGCCGCAGTGAAGGGGTTAATCATCAGGCAATGCAAGCACAGTAATCATCACATTTCCTTTATTAAAAAGTGCTTCGTAGGTGCTCCAGTGATGCTTAAACAACAAGGTGATGGATGTAATGCTTGAAGTAATCTTAGCCCTGGCAATCACTCGGGCTGCATCCTACTCCATTGTTTTTCACCCACTATGCCACCACAGTTTTAATTCACCCACATGCAAACCACTGTTGGCCCTACTCCTCATGGGAACAGTCCAGCCCGAACTGCCAGGCAAGGTCCTCCTTGAACCGGAACACAATCAACCTAGGAATGGTTTCACTATTATCATGGCTTTTCAGGCAGGTATATCTTTGTTTTTCTGGCACAGTGAGTCTGGGGCCCACATCTGGGCACAAACCAATGCCGCTGGCACTAAGCTAAAACCAGCTGAGGAGCCCATGACAAGGGCAAAGCCGTTCCTGGTTTGCTGGTGCTCCGGTTCAGAGAGGACCTGCCTTTGCAGCTCGAAATGTACTGATCCCATTGGAGCAGGATCACGGTTAATTTGCATATAGATGGGTCCAAACTGAGGTGGAATGGTGTGTAAATTAACAATGGATCGGGTTGCGGCCCTGAGTCATTACCAGTGGCTGAGATTAATTTGAGCATTCCATCCATCACTTTTTGTATTCTTTAGATAATGGGTACTCACAAACTTTTTCGCAGGGGCCAAAAGTAAAATCTGATTTGTGGCTGAGGGCCGCACCGATGAGCCTGCGGGTGTGGGTGGAGGCGGGCTACTAAAGTAAAAAACAAATCTTCATTGTACAGGGCAGGAATGCAAGGGCCCTGTGTTGTACGGTGCGTGGGGCAGATATGGTCACAGGGCTGTGGTGTATGTGGCAGGGATGCAAAGGCCCTGTTGTGTAAGGTTCATGAGGCACAGATAGTCACTGAGATGTCGTATATGGGGCAAGGGTGCAGGTACAGTGTGCTATATGAGGACTGATGCATCACAGAGCTGTAGTGTACGGGCAGGGGTGCAAGGGCACTTTACTTTGCATGCGATACGGCACAGATGAGTCCAGGGGCTGCACATTAACTAGGTATAGATCAGCACCAGCACAGCATGTAGCCAGGGATATCTGCACCTTTGCGAAAAACAATGAAAACGTGTTTTTTCAAGCAAGGTTAATCTAGGTCGCTTTATCTTACATGTAAGAGTCCACTCTCGCTATTTGGAGGATGCCCTTTGAGTTGCTGGTCGAGTTGTATAAATATAGGTCCATTTATTTAATTAATTAATTAATGGTTGCCCCCAATCTACAGCTGAGACGGGAATCAATTACTAATCAACATTCGCCCTCACTAGGGCACACGTCACTGGGTCACACTTGTACGCATTCCTACTCATTGTGTAAAGAGGGAACTCAGTGACTAGCGTGGCACTACAGACACAGTGCATATAATGACACTGAATGTCACTCAGCATCTGGGATCCCTCCGTGAACACCATGCTCCAAACCCGCTCCACATCTCTGAGAGACCTGTGTGCTTCATACAGTAACTAGGAATGTTTCCAGAGGCCCGTCAGCTCTAAGGAGGGGAGCCGGTTTGGTACCAGGGAGGCCCGTTTCTTAAATTCCAGGTGTTTTGTCTATTGGCTTTGGAATGATCTTATGCCTTCTTGCATACTAATTTTGGCTCTTTGCAGGAGTAGAGGCCTATGCTTGAGCAACTCCATATTCTAAACTGCAGCCATCTTCTGAGCCTCTTTAGGTGAGAGGCTATGTTTTAGTATCCATGTGTTGTTCACCAGCAGCGAACCAGAGAGGACCGGTTCTTATCAGAGGAATGTGCTCACTCGATGCCGGAGTCATAGCAAAACGCTTGGCCAGCTGCTTGTTGTGCTCATGTTGGTACGAGGTGGTACAGGAATCCAGTGAGAACTGTAGGTGGAGTTTGCTAGAAACTTCGATGGAGAGCTGCATTCTATATTAGAGAAAGGGGGTCCGAGAGAGGGTGAGATGCTGGTCTGGTGGTTTTGGCGGTCTGATGATACATCACGGTGCAGACGTGCAGTCGTGTTTGTGGAACAGAGAGTCCTGACCCAACCAGAGAGGGAAAGAGAGACGGACCCTTCTTCAGATGCAAAGATGCCTCAGATTATGGTCAGGTGTTCCATGTATATCTAACTTTATCTAAATATGGGCCATGTATCAAGATACCCATTTGCGATTATCAAATAGCGATTTTTAAGAAATCGCTATTTGAGAATCGCAAATGGGTATGTATGTACAAAATCGCATTTTTTTTGTGATTTCTTAAAATTCCTTAATTGCGATTAGCAAATTGCGAATCGCAATTAAGGAATACTTTTCTATTCATTTCTATGGGCCAGGAGGCCCATAGGAATGAATGGGAAATTATTCTCAATTTGCGATTCGCAATTTGCTAATCGCAAATTGAGAATAATTTCAAGGGTGCAGGGGTGTCCAAAGGACACCCTGTTGCACCCCTGAAATATGCATGGGTGCACATGTGGCGCACATAAATGCCCCAAGGGCATGTATGTGCGTCACATGGCACTTTGAAAAATGGAAAAATGTGCATTTTTCGAGGAATTCGCAACTTACCACCAACTAGAAGTTGGTGGTAATTTGCGATTCCTTAAGGACATTTTGCAAATTTTATTTGCTTCATACATTGCATTTAAGGAATCGCAAAATTTGCGATTCCTTAAATGCAATTGCAAAATAAGGAATCGCAAATTTTGCGATTCCATATTTTGCACCAGATTTTGCTTAATACATACCATGTAGCAAATTCGTATTCGCAAAGGCCGAAATTCTGTGAATTTCGGCCTTTGCGAATACAAATTTGCTTGCTACATATGGCCCCAGGCCTTTTATTTTCAGGTTTTATGTATATGTATGTGTTGGTGATTGCTATAAATGTTTACTCTCATATTTAGTTATTTCTTCTTCCTTGTCATCCTATTATCATGTAATAAAAGATCCTTAGAGCATATAACTTGTCCTTATTCCTTGTGAGGGAATGTCGGGCCCCTTTTTTACCAAGTACTTACAGAGGGATGGGCGATTCCCCTCTAATGGGTAATTGTTGATACGGGAGGGAAATCGGCTCCCAGCAGGGATGTCTAAATTCTAATTATTCTATCCAATACATTGCTAGGAGGAGCATGCACTGTGATTTGCTGTGTACCCTCTCGGATGGGGGGGTGTTGTGACTTGTTGTTATTTGCGAGCTCCTCGGCAATGGTCTTATATGTTGTTAGTGTTTATTATTTTCTTGGGTAAGTATTGTGAAATGTGGTGTCTTTCTGGATCCTGAGAAAGGATGTGGTAAGTAATGGCCTGGTGACTGACAGAAGCACCAAAATATACAGAAAAGCATTACATGAGCCCATAACAAGTGCAAAACCGGTCCTGTGTTGCTTGTTTTCCGGTTCAGGGAGGACCTGGCGTGACACTTCGGACTTGACTATTCCCATTGGAGTAGGGTCAAGACTGATTTGCATATAGCTGGTTCCAAACTGAGGTGGCTAGTGTTCATTCTGAAAATGTGACACAAGAATCTGACACTGTTATTGCATTATCTCTCAGAGAGAAAAGTAACAAACATGTACAAAAAAACGGTTCTTGGTTTTGTTTCAGATGTGGTTCGAAATTTCATATGGGTAACTTCACAGGTTGCCCAGCTCTAGTCAAGAGGTGCACCAAATGTCGTAAGGTTGGACATTTTCAGGGAGTCTATAGAAGCAAGGGTAATGCACAAGTACACACTATTGAAGATCACCCATCTGTTTCTTATATTACACATGATCTTTCCAAAGTGGTTCTTACCTTTGACACTACTGATGATATTAGCAAGTCTGTGAAAGGACACCTCTGTGAAGCAATGGTTGTAGGAATCAGTTTTCAAATGATGCCTTATTCTGGAGCCCCCATTAGTATTGTTTCTGACACCTTATCTGGCCAACATTGGGCTGATTCTAGGATTTTATCACCAGCAGACGTTAATCCCAAAGCTTATGGGGACCAAGATATTACCATGTTGGGATTTTTTGTTGAAACACTTGAATGTCTGGGAAGGAAAGGCATGGCAAAAATGTGTGCATCTCTTAAAGGTAAACTTATTATTGGCTGGCATTATCTAGCAAAACTGGACTTCATGTTAATTCTGTGTTCTGAAGTTCCTTTCGTAGTCAATCCTGCTTGTGTGGCAACTGTTTGTGACTCTACAGAAGAGATTGAAGGGATTAAAGGTATTACAAAAGCGTATCCAGAGATGTTTTATTCCAAAATAGGAATTATTTCTGATTTTGAGCACAAAATCAAATAGAAGCCGCATGCCATACCAACATCTCATAGAACCAGACCTGTACCATTATCTGTAAGAGCAGAACTTCAAGTATTATTGAACATATTGCTTTCAGAAACTGTAATTACTTCCACAGACTCTTCAGAGTGAGTGAGCCCCACTGTTATAGTACGGAAAAAAGATGGCGATATTCATCTATGTGCAGACTTACGCACCCTCAACAATAATATCTTGGTGGATTGTCATCCTCTTCTTAAAGTTCAGGATGTATTTGCCAATTTGTCAGAGATGAGGGATTTATGCTCAGCTTTACATCGGGTACCACTCGCTGCAGATTCCTTAGATCTGGCCAAATGTGACCCCATTTGCAGCTTTAAAGTTTCTAAGACTTCCTTTTGGGCTGGCTTCTGCAGCAATTGTTTTCCAAAAGCTCATGGATACCATTTTGGTGGGTATTTCTGGTACCCAAGTGTACCAAGATCATGTGCTGATTTTTGGTAAGTCTGTTGAGGAGCATAATGAGAGTTTATTTAAAGAGTTGGTTGTTTAAAAAAAAGTATGGAATCACATTGAAACATGACAAATGTTGTTTTTTGGTGCAAAAAATTGATTATTTAGGTCACCGTGTTTCCATTAATGGTATTAAACCTAAGATTTCCCTGGTGAAGGCTATTTCAGAGGTACCAGCCACTAAGGGCAAAGAGGAATTAAAATAATTTCTAGGGATGAGCAAATATTATTTACACTTTATTCAAGGGTATGCTTTTGTGGTAAAACCCCTCCGAAAGCTTTTAAAGAAATGGGAAAAATTCACATACAACAGCTCAGTAGTTCAAGCTTTTGAATCCATCAAACAATTAATTGTTCAAGCTCCAGCTCTTCTCTCTTACAAGTCAGGATGTGAGTTTACATCAATGGTGGATGCTAGTCAAATAGGTCTAGGCGCTGTTCTTTCCCAAAGTGTGCAAGGTAATGAACGGACCATTGTATTTGCCTGTCACCTTCTGTTGCAACCTGAGAAAGTGTTCAGTACGATTGAAAGAAAGGCACTAGCTTGTTCTTGGGCAACACATTTTAGAGTTTTCTTTGGGGTACACATTTTACAATGTACACTGATCATAAACCATTGTTTCACATGCTTAACGGAAATGACTCAGGTAAAGAATCATCAAGGTTGGTAACACTTTTATCTCGCCTTCAGCAGTATAATTTCACGATTTTAAATATACCAGGTGGTAGAAATGTCAGGGCTGATTGCCTTTCAAGGTTGCCATTGACAGATGTGGAACCTGAAGACGTTAAGAATGATGGTGAATGCATTATAGCTAGCCTAGATGATGCGCTTCTGTCTTCCTCTGGTACTATTTCCAAACTTCAATGGAGGGAAGCTTTGGATAAGGATAAAGCACGTTTGCTGGTTACACTGTTTTTAATCAGAGATTGGTCCAAAAGAAAGATCTTTAGCAGCACTGTTGAAAGCATTTGCAGAAATTCAAGAAGAACTCTCATTAGTTGATGGTGTTCTTTCATTATTGAAGCAGTACATGCTGACCACTTGGGGGTGGGTGGTACATGTAAAAATGTTAAACATCATTTTTGGGTGGCCATCTTTGGACATGCAGGTTGCAAATTGGGTTTCATAGTGTACTACTTGTCATTTGTCTGACAAAGATTGGACAACTCATTTTACACCTTTGCACACAGTGCCACTCCCGGAAGATGTTTGGTCTAAAGTTGGTTTGCTGGTCCCTTTGACATACTAATCAGAGATATCTTATTGTTCTAATTGTTTCTCTCACTCAGAGAACTTGCCCTATTGTCATTCTTGTCAAAAGAACTTTACACAGTAGAACGGTCTTGAACAGTCATCTGCTGGTGTGATGTCAACTTGTGGTCAGACTGTATTTCCACAACAAGGGATGACTGAGGTCAGGGACTTCGAAGCTGACCTTATGGAGGCTACGCATGATTCAGGTATCCCTATGATCAACAGGCATGCTCTACAGGTTTCAGGTAATCCCATTTCCAGCAGACATGATGATTCAACTCATGGTTCTAGAACACCACACAGTGGTTCTTTACCTTCTAGGTTTAAGGATTATTACATGACTTAATTCAGGTTATATTTTGTACTAAATTCATGTACTATATCCCTCAAAGCTTTTGCTTATGTTTTTTTTGTGTTGTTGTTTTTTTGTTTTTGTAAGGGGGAGATGATGTGGTGATAGTCTCTCATCCCTCTTTACTGTGTAGCATGCATGCCTACTATGATGTAGCATCGCATGCACTGTTTATTCTTGTGTTGATCTCCATGTTCTGTGTTTCTTCTCCATGGCTGCCAACTCTGGTTTCTCCAGTTTGAGTAGGAGGCGGATGGAGAGAGGATCTACAGATGTGGGCCTTTACTTATAATAAAGAAGATTTCAACATTTGAACAGCAATTTGTCTCCATGCACATTTTTTCTATCACACCCATCGCTTCATAACCTCCATGTATTCTATTGTATTATAATTGCATTTATATAGCACTTGTCACCCCAATGAGAGGTTGAAGCATTTTTTCGGCAAGTAGCATGATATTCTGGAATCCAAAAAGATTAGTGGTGATTTAGTGTAGTAAAATATGAAATTGATTTGAGCAGTGGATATGTTAGTCTGTTATTTGGACTGAGAAGGATAGTGGAGGGATAGAAGAGGGAAATGTTTGCATTTATGTAGCTCTTGCTACCACGGATGAGGTGTTGAAGTTCTTTTTGGCGAGCTTCACCCTGATTTTAGTGGAAGGGTTTATGAATATTTATGCATCATTCTTGCCTGTAAACGTGTGTGTGTTTGCACGCCTATACATATAAAATACGATTTTGACAGTGTTAAATTGTGAAATGGGTTCATACTTCCCAAAAGTAACACCTACTTTGAGGGTGTGAGGTAGTTTGCTACTATTGTATCCAGCCCTTAGGATTGGCAGCTGAAACTTGTGCCGGGGAATATTTTCTACTGCAGGTGACAACCGAGACAACCCACCTCATTAGCTTAACCTAAGCCCCAGAATGAGTGTTTGTACTACCTCTCGTTCTGTTTGTTTTGAGTTGTGGGAAAGCTTGCACTTCTGCTAACTCTGCTCTGCCTACTCTGTGAGTACGAGGGAAGCCTGTACTGCTGCAGGACATGATGTTCCAAATATGTGTGCCCAATGGACGCTTCCAGTTGTAATGGTGCCTGAGCATTAGAGAAGTTGTCTAAAATGTGAGGCTTGGGGGCGTGGCTAAGATGGCTTCCTGAGCAGACGTACTGCTCCGGAGCTCCCGCCGACGGCCGACACTAGCACCGGCTTTCACGGCCGTTTCCGCATCAGTCGGCACCAGCTGTGCACGATTTTGGCCGGGATCTGACAGGCGAAGGATCGGAGACGAGTGGAGACTTCTGGAGCGCCGCCGGCCCGAGTAACGAGCCAGTAACTGCCGCGACCGGAGAGGGCCTGGTGTGGCCTGGTGCGGCATCGGCGTAGCGAGTGGCGGACTGCGCCGCCCGTTGCCCCGGTCGGGCCGGCGATCCCTGGACGCCCCTCCGCTGCGGGGGTGGCTGCTCCGCACTGCCGCGACAGAGACAGGCGAGTGCGCTCACCCCCAGAGAGACCGTAGCGGGCAGCGACACGGCGGAGCCGGACTGGCCGCCATCTTGGATTGGTCCCGGTACGCAAGACTCGATTGCCGGCAGGAGGGGGCCGCATCGTGACCCACACCGAGGGAAGCGGCGAGGAGGGGCCGCGGATCGTGGCTTCGAGAGTCAGCCGGGTCAGCGGCAGCTCCGGAGGGGGTTCCGGTGGCACTACCGTGAGGAAGTTGCAGCCCGTCGCCTCAGGGCTGGGACGGAGCGGGCCACGAGAAACGAACCCGCCGGTGGGGCTGCTGTGCAGGGGACACAGAGGAAGGCTCGTGGGTCCGGGCTGGGACTCCCTGCAGAAACAAATTGCCCTGCCCCATATAGACGTGGAGGAGACCAGTGATATTGGCTCCGGTGGGCCTGTACCCAGCCTTCCTGTTTGGAGTGCCTGGTGGCAGTGGGAAGTAGCGATGGAGACACTCAGACACATCGGTGGGTGAGGAGAAGACGGCGGGT
The DNA here is from genome assembly GCF_964261635.1 of Lissotriton helveticus. NCBI lineage: Eukaryota > Metazoa > Chordata > Amphibia > Caudata > Salamandridae > Lissotriton > Lissotriton helveticus. Next base: position 597,104,975 of record NC_136073.1, on the reverse strand, counting down.
GGACGCGGAGTGGAGTAGGAGGCTGGTGCTACACCAACGGCTGCCTGCATACCATAGTGGTGAGCGGAGGGGCTGTGCAGGAACACCTCCATGCATGGAAGGGAGGGCCTGCTGCTCCAGAGGGCGCCATACCGAGATCCTGGCCCCTGGTACAAGTGGAGACGGCCGGTGACTGGGGCGGCGGGGACGGAGTGACCTGTAGAGGAATCCCTGTGGCCCTGGACTGGGTGCCGGCAGTGCAGCAGTTGAGGAGGTGGCATGCTTGAGGCCCACATACCGCCCACACCCAGACTTGGCCCCTATAACTACCTACCCTGGAACAGAACACACAACGCTGAACACCGAGAGTGAATCCCACCAACAGTGAAGGGGTAAGGAGCGGACACAGGGGAGGGTCCCACAGCCTGAACGAGTGTGGAGTGTTGGAGTGCAGCAGGCCAGAGGGGCTAGACTTTGTGATCGGCGGAAACATCTGACTGACCTAGGAAGTAGCAGCGGCAGAGCCCCTTGATATTCCCACAGACGACGCCCAACACGCCGGCCCATTGGCGAGACGGGGGTGACGCTTAGGGTCACAACCTGTTGACGAGAGGACGGATACGGAATGGAGGGGGTGCAGTATACGACACTCCCGAGGCCTGAGTGGAGTGGGTTATGTCTTCATCTAGAACTCGGAAGGATAAGAGTATCAAGGACTTTTTTGTCATAGCACAAACGGACCAAATGGCCTCTAATGGGAAGACGGGGTCCTCGGACCCGCAATCCAGGAGGGCGGATGGAACGGAGCCCATCACAAAGGCGTTTCTGGAGTCCATGTTCACCGCCCTGAGGGAGGACATCCGTACCCTGATACAAGAATTCGCATCTGAGATCCGGGAGGTCAGGCTTGACGTGGACGGCATTGGCAAGAGAGTGGCGGACCTGGATGGGAAGAGTGTTGGGAGGGACACAGAAGTGGCTGCTCTGCAACAAGAGCTTCTCAGGATCCACGACAAGCAAGTGGACCTCCAAGCACATGTCGAAGATTTGGAGAACAGGTCCCGGCGCCATAATATATGCATCAGAGGGGTGAGAGTGGATAACAACTCAAAAGACCTTTTCACATACTCCAAGGAACTCTTCAATCACATACTAAGCAGGCCACTGGAGACAGAGCTGAGGCTGGACCGAGCTCACAGGGTGGGACCCCCGAGGGCCTCATCGGCGCCGCCACCCGATATACTGGTTTGCGTGCAGGACTTTCACACGAAGGAGGTCATCCTACAGCAGGCTCGACAAATGCACCCTATACAGTTTCGGTCTGGCACTCCGGTGCTCTATCAGGATTTATCTGCCCTCACTCTACAAATGAGAAGAACCTTCAAACCAATTACCACACACCTGCAGCAATGCAACATCGCCTACAGCTGGGGTCATCCGTTCCGACTAGTGTTCTGAATGGATAATAAATTGTACCAATTGCACTCCCTGTCAGAGGCCTGCAGACTGCTTGGTGTGGAACTGCCGGAGGCGGAGGGTGGAGATGCTGATTCCAAGGAAGAAAAGGATACAAAAGGGGATGATGGACGGAGCGCTTGAGCAAATCAAACACTCACCCCCAGTCAACTGATCTGGGTTTAATCCATCACCATTCTTTAGCCCACTCAGCCACCCCATTTCAGACATGGCTATATGCAAATCAGTCTGACCCTGTGCCTCATGGGAACAGTCCAGCCCGAACTGCCAAGACATGTCTTCCATGGACCGGAAACAAGCATCCTGGGACCGGTTTCGGATTCATAATCCTCATCAGCTAGGCTATCTTGAATCCAGTGGCAAAGTGAGCAAGGGACTCACGTCTGAGCATACCCTGCCACACTTAGGGCGAACAAAGCGATACAAAAGGGGATGATGGACGGAGCGCTTGAGCAAATCAAACACTCACCCCCAGTCAACTGATCTGGGTTTAATCCATCACCATTCTTTAGCCAACTCAGCCACCCCATTTCAGACATGGCTATATGCAAATCAATCTGACCCTGTGCCTCATGGGAACAGTCCAGCCCGAACTGCCAAGCCATGTCTTCCATGGACCGGAAACAAGCATCCTGGGAGCGGTTTCAGATTCATAATCCTCATCAGCCAGGCTATCTTGAATCCAGTGGCCAAGTGAGCAAGGGACTCACGTCTGAGCATACCCTGCCACACTTAGGGCGAACAAAGCGATACAAAAGGGGATGATGGACGGAGCGCTTGAGCAAATCAAACACTCACCCCCAGTCAACTGATCTGGGTTTAATCCATCACCATTCTTTAGCTCACTCAGCCACCCCATTTCAGACATGGCTATATGCAAATCAGTCTGACTCTGTGCCTCATGGGAACAGTCCAGCCCGAACTGCCAAGCCATGTCTTCCATGGACCGGAAACAAGCATCCTGGGACCGGTTTCGGATTCATAATCCTCATCAGCCAGGCTATCTTGAATCCAGTGGCCAAGTGAGCAAGGGACTCACGTCTGAGCATACCCTGCCACACTTAGGGCGAACAAAGCGATACAAAAGGGGATGATGGACGGAGCGCCAAAGAAGAGGCAGAGGACTCTGGGCCCCGGTGGCGCATGCAAGTCAGCAGGTGTCGACTACGGAGACCTCGAGCTGCGGAAGTAATGGAGGGCAGGAAGGCGGCGCTGGAGGCTGTCTCGCCGGATCCATCGGTCGGACCCACCGGCTGACTGTAGACACAAACTCACTGTCTGCTTGATCTTCTATGGCCCAGGCCGTTGGCGGGAGGGAGATGTCATTTCTATTGATATTTCACCCTGATAATCTTATACTGATCAACCATGGTTGATAGACTAAATATTCTTGCTCTGTTTTTTTAAGTTAGACAGTTTGGTAGTTGGGGAATTGTGGGGAGTTTTGAGGGAGGGGGTCCAGTGCTCTATGTTCTAATGTGCTCTAGTGCCAGCGCAGTTTCGCAGACCCGCATGATCTTTCTCTGTCCGGCGCTCATGAGTGCAGCAGCTGCCCCGCTAGGCTTCCTACTTATCAAGCATGGCCTTGCCAGTAATCTGTCATGCCCGACACCACCCTTAAGATTTTAACCCTCAATGTGAGAGGCCTAAATAACCCAGTGAAGCGCAGAGCATTGTTGTCTTGCCTAGAACATACCCAGGCTGATATATGTTTACTCCAGGATACCCACATGCTGCGGCGCGATTGTTGTAGGCTAAGGGCGCGCAGGTTTCCCACACAGTTCTTCTCCTCGTGGTCTACTAAGATGGCTGGGGTCGCGATTCTAGTGGCGCAGCATTTTAAGGGGGAAGTTCTACACAAAAGCGCTGAAATTCAGGGGCGACTGGTGGCGTACCGTTTCGCCCTAAGCGGCCTAACGTTTACTATTGAGTCCCTGTATGCCCCGAACTAGGGTCAGGAGAGTTCCTACATTCTGCATTACATGAGGTCACAACCACGCTAGATCATAACATCATTTTGGGGGGCGACTTAAACTTGGTATTTGATAACCAACTGGATAGATCCAGCCAGTGCACCCACCAGGTGGGGGCGATCTCTGTTGAGGGGTGGGAAAGATTACCTGACCTAGGGATCTGTGACCTCTGGTGTAGTTTCCACCCCCTAGATAGGGAATACTCCTATTACTCTAACGCCCATAAGACCTACGGAAGACTTGATCACCTGCTAGTCTCATCCCCGATACGCTCACTCACGACCTCGGTTTAAATAGGGGAATAGGGGTGGCCTCACTATCGGATCACGCTCCAGTGGTCGCCACGCTCTCCCTCCCGCCCACATCATGACCTTCCAGGGTTTGGCGTCTTAGGGACACTCTCTTACACAGAACTGAGATTGTAAAGCACATACACGGCGCCATAATTGACTACCTATCCCATAATGCGAATACATATACATCTCTTGCAACCCAATGGGCAGCTCTAAAGGCGGTGATTAGGGGTGAATTTATTGCTCTCTCGACGGCAGACAATAGGGAACGCCAGCATAAGCGCGAGGAGCTCACGGGACAGGTCCGCGAACTAGAGCAGATGCACTGAAGGACGTGTGCCCCCAGGGTATGGCGCCAGCTCAAGGCTGCACGACAACAACTGGTGGCGCTTGACCAAGACAGGGCAGAAAATGCGGCCCTCCGGCTGCGGCACGCCTACTATACAGGGGGGGACAGAAGTGGACGCCTGCTGGCAAATAGGCTTAGAGAGGCCCGTCAACAACAGGGGGTCAAAGAAATTTCCCGGCCGGTTGGGACTTTGGTTTCTGAGGATGCAGATATAGCAGAAACGTTTCATGACTTTTATGCTGGCCTCTACGCGGGAGGCCCGGGAGCCGGCCCCGAGGAGGCCGCCTTTTTAGATTCGTCTCCCTACCATGTCCGTTACTGGCGCAGGCCGAACACTTGGAAAGGAATATTCAAACGGAGGAAGTCATTGCAGCTATCTCCCGCCTGAAATTGGCGAAAGCTCCGGGCCCAAACTGCTTCCCAGCTGTTTTCTACAAAAAAAATTCTGCGGTACTTGCCCCAATCCTTACTCATCTGTTTAACTCTTTCGCTGAGCAGGGAGCAATACCAAACGACCTGTTACGAGCATCCATAGCGGTGATACCCAAGCCGGGGAAAGACAGAACTAAGTGCGGATCATACCGCCCGATTTCCCTCCTTAATGTTGACCTTAAACTGTACACCGGAATTCTTGCTGCCCGTCTGGGCCCTCACATGCCCTATCTCATTGACCCCGACCAGGCAGGTTTTATCCCCGAGCGACAGACATCCGATAACACTAAAAGGATCCTCGACCTCATAGAGAAAGCTACGCGAGTCCCAGGGGAGTACATGATGCTAGCCATAGATGCCGAGAAGGCGTTTGTCCGGGTTCACTGGCCCTACCTGGTATGAGTGCTGGAGACGGTGGGGATACGGGAAAAGTTTCGCACCTATATATTTAACTGTTACAAATTTCCTACAGCGGCAGTTCGGGTAAACGGGTACACCTCCTCTTCCTTTCCTATAGAGAGGGGTACGAGACAGTGGTGCCCACTGTCGCCCCTTCTATTTGCCCTGTACATGGAGCCTTTGGCTCAGAGAATTCTGCAGAACCAGGCAGTAGAGGGGATCAAGTTTGGTGACTATATTCACAAGATTAGCTTGTACGCGGACGATGTTCTGATTTCCCTGACTAATCCGAAGGAAGCCTTGCCGGAGTGCTTGGCGGACCTTGATGCCTTCGCTCGAGTGGTTGGATTTAAAGTCAATGCGGACAGGTCCATGGCTCTAGATCTTTCGCTGTCGCGCTCTACCAGGGAATACTTACAGAATTTGTTTCCCGTACAGTGGGCGACGGACACCATTCCATATTTGGGGATCCAGTTATCCTCCTCCCTCCCTCCCATGGCCTCCACTAATTACGCAGCCCTTCGGAGGACCATCCGACGTGAGGTGGGCCGCTGGAAGCATTACCCTTTCTCCTGGTTGGGCAGAATCGCGGCGGTTAAAATGACTATCTTACCCCAGATTCTGTATCTCTTCCGCGCCCTTCCTCTCCGGCCACCAGCGGGGTGGATACGACAGACACAGTCCGATTTGGCCCAGTTCATCTGGAATGGCAGGAAACCAAGAATGAGGAGAGCGCTGGCGACGCTACCCCCTGAGATGGGAGGTCTAGGGGTTCCCGATTTACAGTTGTACTTTCAGGCGGCATAGCTAAGATACTTGGTCGAGTGGAGCAGATGGGAGTCGGAGAAACACTGGCTGTGTCAAGATCAGGCAGTCTCGGCGAGACCACTGCAGGAAATTCCTTTCCTGCGCAAACCGCATAGGCCTCCTAATCTGTATGCCTCACATATAACGCGGGTCCCTCTGGAAGTGTGGGATGCCACTAATATCAAACACGATCTTACAACCTTCCCATCCCCTCTCACCCCATTGGTCGACAACCCTGACTTCACCCCGGGTACTGACAAGTTGGCCTATGCACGCTGGAGGCCCGCTGGTTGCCGGGTCCTGTTCCAGATGTACGGAGCCGAGGGGGTTGGCCCCTTTCCCCAGCTTAGGCAGGAACATGGCCTCCCTGAGACAGAGTGGCTAAGATACCTACAGGTGCGTCACTGGGCACTACAACCCCAGATACGCTTGAGTGTGGATAGGCACCTCACCCCATATGAACGTTGGCTCATCACCCGCACATCAGATGCTAAACTTCTCTCGGACCTATATAAGATGCTCCAGGCCACCCAGACACACGCATACAGCCCCAGCAGAGAAAGGTGGGAGAGAGAACTAGGTAGGACGCTCAGTCATAAAGAGTGGGAAGGGATATACTACCGAGCTCGTCACTCAGCATACCACATGGGATTGACGGAGACCTTCACAAAAGTCGTGACATACTGGTACTATACTCCGGAGAGGCTACATGCACTTGATCGCCAGCGAGAAAAGACCTGCTGGCGTGGTTGTGGCCAGGTAGGCTCCCTGGTGCACTTGTTGTGGGAATGCGCACACATTCAGCCCTACTGGACTCAGGTGTTAGAGGAAGTAGACAAACACTTTGAAACAGAATTCCCGCTCTTTCCAGCTTATGTACTGTTAGGTCTCCCTAACCCCCTAACTTACCCGCTGAAATCCCGTAGAGGCAGGCAAATAGCTATCGCTCTAGGTTCGGCGATGCAAAATATACTCACCCACTGGTGCACCCCCACCACACCCTCCTTTGTGGGATGGCTTCATAGATTGTGGCATGTTCTTGGGATGGAGAAGTTAACCCTTACTATAGCGGGAAAGGGATCTACCTACGATGAGTTATGGCACCCATTTTTGTCAATTTTGGCGACGGAGTTCCACGAGGTCACAAGCCCACGATATCTTAGACTGCTACGCCTTACAGCACCACGAGAGACGGATCACTAGATAGGACACTGGGGGGGGGGTATGGTTGGAGAAGGGACTGTTGGGGTCAACAGGGGGGGTATGAGCACTGGACTTGGGAGGGGGGTGGTTTCTGGGGACGGGAGTTGTTTTGTTCCTTTTATATAATTCCATAGCTTTCTTCCATGTACGTGACATAGACTGCAACCATTTTCCATACTAGGCTCGCATTCTTCAATTCACATTGTCTGGTTGTATTGAGTAGATATTGCCTGAAATTTGCTATATGTACATGGATCTGCTTATGTGATAAAACTCAATAAAGACATTTAAACCATAAAATGTGAGGCTTTAATTAATCCGCATGGCATATGATGCCTTCCCCTGGGCATGTGATGGCTGCACGCCTGACATATCGTGGAGACAGCCTAACGAATACATGTGTTGTGATTAAATGAAGTTCATACTTGCTTTACCATTGTTGCTATTTTATTAATTTGAATTCGCATAAAATCGGTTATTATAGTAGGAACCAGGGGCTGCGATTTCATGTGGCACCCTTAGAGGCAAATTCATAAAGCCATTGTATGCTTCTCTCCCAAAATTACAGACAGCCACAGTACCACTTCCTTCAGGTGCAGAAATATCTCACCCTTGTTGCCGCCATACTTGTAAAGGGGCTGAGCAGTGAATTTAGGCCTCTGAAGTTCAATATGTTCCGCCATTTATGGCTGAGTTAATTAAAAGTAGAATAAATAGCTTTGCAGTTAATAAAGAGAATGTTAAAACAGCGCATGTCTTATACTATATAGTCATAATGTAACAAGAAAGATTTGTATGACTGCTGCAAAGGACGCTAAAAGGCCATTCATGCCGTAGTCATGGCAAAAGGCAGATCCTGTGTCAAAGCTGAAATGTGATAATCCTCTAAAAATACGTATCTCGTTTTTGCAGGTTCTACGCCTGACACTAGCAATGGCTGAATGCCATCTCACTTCAACATCCAGTCTCTGCCTGCACCCGAACTACATGTACCCGCACATCAGGGTCGGGACCTTGTACAAACTCTCCTCTACTAGGCACCATCCTTTCCCTCCAGACCGGACTCACATTGTTTAGCCCACGTGGGGCATGATCGCCCCAAAAGGGTGCAGGCGGGGATCTCATTAAAAAACAACACAGAAGCCAATACTGCAAATTCTAACTTGCACAAGGGTTTCCTCTACACAAAGAATTAAACTGAGTGCGGGTGTGGACAGGTTTGTCAGGAATAAATCTTATTTATTATTCATCAATTTAAGCGTATTTGTTGGTTAGTTTTCAAAAAACAAGTTTTAAAAAAACACCAGAGGGATCTGTTTTGTCAATTTAGAACATTTTATCTGATAAAGAAAAGCTATCTCATGGATAGCATCCTTCTGGTGTGCATAGGTGGTTTTTTGAAAACTTATTTTGTGACATTTCTGAAATTGTAAATAATTCTTCACGTATGTATGGTTTGTGAGAGAGAGTGAGATTCGAATGTGGAAGTTGATCAACTATGGTTGTTTGCTAATTGTTCACTGATGTGCACTTGTTTATGTAAATGTCATTTTTATGCAATTTGTATTTTGTAGTGTCTGTTTTTTGATAAGTTGCTGTCAATTGTTTGGTGAACCCTAACCAACAAATACGCTTAAATTGATGAATAATAAATAAGATGTATTCCTGACAAACCTGTCCACACCCGCACTCAGTTTAATTCTTTGTGTAGAGGAAACCCTTGTGCAAGTTAGAATTTGCAGTATTGGCTTCTGTGTTGTTGTTTATTGAGAAGGAGGCTTTGCCTTACTGTGGGATGCCCACACCCAGTGTTGTTTTCTGGCGGGGATCTCATGGCAGCCCCAATGTTCATCTGGGTAATATCAACCATCTGCTAGGCATGCACTATTTCATTAATCCTGCCTAGTAATCTTACAACTCGGAGTGACAGATGCACTCTGAACAATTCCTCATCCAATTTACCCAGTTAATCCTCTTTCAGAAATTCTGATTCTGTGAACTGCAATCTATGCTTCAGCCATTCGCCCTAAAAGTCCTATATTAATTATTCCTTCGTGAAATGTTTACTGCACGAGCAAAATCTTCTGTAACTCCAGTTTTTCGCATTACATGCATTTCGCATAATTTGTTTCGCGTCATGATTTTTGTGTGAAATATTCATCAGTGGGAGGTTGGTTCGAGCAGAAACTATCTTTTAGGAAGTGTAAAACGGATGTTTGCTGCAGCCGATAGACATTCACTGCTCGAATCAGTGTCCTGCTAGAATCTCACGTCATCAGTGCACGCGAGGTGTACCCTTGATTAAAACTACAGCGACCATGACATATATGTCAGTCGCATAACAAATGCCATTTTCATGAAAATTACACAAATTACTCAAGGAAGAAATGTGCAACTGCATTCACACATACCGTTAAGAAATAGTGCAGTACACATTTATTTTAAATTGATTGTCTTCAGTGTGTTTGTGTATATAATTTGTATTAGCCAAAATGCAATTGAGTTCTGTGGTGCAATGTTTAGAAATACACTGTGTTTACCTTGAACATGATTTGACTCATTCGAAGGGCCGTGAAAGGAATGTAAGACCTATCTTGTTTCAGGCTGTATGAATTAATTGGAAACTGTAGGAAGGTGGAGTAGTATGTGAGTAGGTTAAGCCTCACCATGCAATACACTCACAGACCCCATAGATGGTTCTTGGTTTCACACTAAGAAAACCTTAGCTCAGTCCTGGTAGTGTGGCAAATTAATGCTCCCCCTTAGCCTGGGAGCATGTAACAGACCACACCACACACGGAGCTCTGGTTTGCACGTCTTTATTCTTCAACATGCAACCATTAACTGAATGTACTGTGTCACAAACTTTATTAACCACACCCACCAGATTACATAATACTTGTAAGGAATCTCTGCCAAGGATCACCAAACACAAGACACAGCATCTCCCCCTTTGTTAAATAAAAAGTATGAATAAATATATACACATTAATACTCCTCGATGAGTCGTCGATGTGCTTGTACCAGTCTTCCAGATCTAGTTGTACAACATAGAGGAGGGATGCCTTCATCTGGCATCTCAGGAGAAGAGTCAGATGCTTGACTCAGGCACTCAGGTGTACTTGCTTTACTCATGAGGTCTGGAACTAACGAACATCAAGGCAATGGCTTAAAGTGTGACGAGTCTCTGGTTCTGGGTTTTTCGGCTGTTGTGCTGTTACTGATGGAGCAAGGATTTGCATGTAACGCGACTTGCTTGAACTCATGAACCTCGAATAACTATAATAGAGTAACCCCATGTTTTGTCTTACTAACTTCCCTTTATTTTGACATTTGGGGTGTCCTAGCGATGCTTGCCTATATGTTACTAAAACTTAATAACGCTTGTCACTAAAAATGGCCGCTGCTTGGCGGGTTTTCTTCTGCGCATGCGTTAGTCACACTCACGTGACCTGACGTACTTGCAGTTCTGGTGGGAATCTTTGCGCTTGCGCACTAGCATTAAGATGGCCGCTTTGTATTCTTACATGGTGAAGCTTGCGCTGCTGCTTTTGTATTATTGTTTGTTTGCTCTAACCATAATGCTATAGTTTATATAAAGTAAGGGGTATAGAGTAGCTATTCATGGTATACAGTGTATTAATTTATTTCTGTATTTTAATTTGTTTTCGCTTACTTTTCATATATCACATTCCGTGGGGTCTGAGGAACACTCGTGATTCCATATTGAACAGCCTTTCTGCGCATGACAGTCTTCTGCCGGTGACATTGAAGCGGTACCAACCCGAAGTCACAGCCAAGATGTGCCTGGGAAGATGCACCTTCGCCTAGCAGAAGAAGCTGAATTGCTTTCAATGTATCACAATTCATAGATGTACTATTGTAATGTAGAAAGTTAGGTCACGGGAACCCCAAATTCAATAGGCGGTCCCAGGCCATGTAAATGTGAGCTTGTAGAAGTGAAATGTGATTGGTGTGTTGACCTATCCTACTTGGGGACCAATCGAAATTGGGGATTCCTACACTCGCAACATTTGGGGGGGTGGTACACTGACCCGAAAACAGTATAACTAGCCTAGGTGTAGCTAGAGAAATTGTCCGACTTGTCCGAATAGCTGACCTGTCACTGACCCAACGCACTCAATAGGTGATTGATACAGAGGGCTGCAGAGCACTCTGTCCGAACTTTCCATAGACTCGAGAGTTTTTAAACCTTAAGTGCTGGCGGAGCACTTTGCTGGGGAATTCGAAAACCCAATCGGGGTTCTGACTGGTAGCTGCAGAGAGGGTGGAGCGCAGGCGTTGCTTCCGAACTGCGGGTGCTGGTCTTGCCTTGGTGGTCCTGTCCTGATCCTAATCTGGGTTTCCTGTCCTGGGGTGTCCATTCTGCACCTGCTGTCCTACTGATGACCGTCCTTTCTTTGGGGTGTCTCCCGTCCTTTACTGACCCGTGGCCAGGGTTGGTCTTCACACCACTTTAGGTAAATATAGTGCTGAAAAGTCTACTCTGCACCTTCTATTTTTCTGTATTTTGCTTTAATAAAGACATACCTTTGCGCATATTGATTTTTCCATGCTTTTTCCGCAAAACTACTGAATGAAAGGCTCATACATTATTGTTGCTATCTAGCATGTTCCTATTTTTTCCCCTTCCCTTAAGTATATTTTCTCGATACTAGACATGAGAATTAGATGTGTCTTATCATTTTTTCTTTAAGTTGACTCAATGATGGTCCTGAAATTCTAGTATGTTCCATTTCTTCCCTTCCCATAGGGATATGTTATCTTAGAACTCTCGTAATTCAAATTCAAGGTTCTTGTCCATTTCCACTTATCTAGGGTAGTTTTTCAACTGTGACAATCTAGTATGTTCTATAATCTTTCCGGTTTTTAGTTATTTCCATTATAAAGTCTAAAACTCTGATTAAGCATATTTCCTGTTCTTACCTTCCATTAGACTCACCAATGGTTAGCTTGATTTATTTCTTATATGGATATGTGCTCTTTTTAATCTTGGTTATCGATTGCTTAATTATAATAAATCTAATGCTTTCTGAAACTGATTCTTAAACTAGATAAAGGTTTTAAAACTTTTCCGGAGTCTGTGGTCTTTATGAGAAATACAAAAAGAATATATATATGTTGGTATTTTGTTGTATGCCTTTCTTTTACAGCTAGCTCCCTGATCCATTGTGGTCATTAGGTACCAGTAACGGTGGATTGGTAAGTCGGGTACACTAGGATTAATAGGAAGGAACTGTGATACTGGTAGTAGAGCGTAAGGTTACCAGATTAATGTATATGATAAATTGAAGTTCACGGGCCCGATACAAATCTGGTAAAATTGTTGGCCGGGTGACCTGCGTGCTCTATCAGTATTTTCTAGTAAGCAGAGGATGGTTAGGGACTAGTTTAAGTTAGGTAGGACTAGTTAAGATAGGTAGGTCGGAGGCTGCTAAAAAGATTGTTTGCTGCTAAACTGTGAACATTTTATTGCTGCTAAATTGATCGATCACGTGAAATGTTTTACTTTGAAAATTATGAAATGTTTTAAATTGTTTTTCTTGCTGTTATATTGATATAAGTACTAATCCACTCGTTAGTGATTGTTATATGTTGTCTGGAATCCCCGGGGAAATTGAATAGCGGGTGGTGAGGAGAATCCACGCCGTGGTGAGGTCATTGGCTTGAGGAAAATTGGTGCAGGTTAGGCAGAAGTGGAAGCACTGATTAGGGTTTTCTGAATGTATGTTGAATAAATGATAGCAAAGAGTTCGCTGGCAAAACGTCTATTGTGATATAACCTAGTAAGGGTCACACGGAAGGAGTAGCGGGTTCGTCTAAGCTTGATTGATAGCAAGGGAGTTCACTAGTGAAACTTTGGACCTAGTATATATCCCGGAAAGAAGTGGATGAGTCGAAGGAGTAGCAGGTTCTCTAATGCTTGAGTGAAGGGTAGGCAGAAGGGATCTACTCGTAGTATTTGAAAAGTAAATGGAAGTAGTTTACTTGCAGTGAAAGAACCTCTTTCCTTTCTAGACACTCAAGTACAGTGGCGAATGTGTTTTCGTTGTTAATTAACTGACGCACTCGCACTTTAAGATAGAAAATAAAAGTTTCCGTTACCTTGCGAAGGAGGGAGTCAGTTGCGGAGCTGCGCTGACGACACTCTGTGCCGCGCTGGGATTGGTAGAGACCGCGGGTGTGTAACGGAGCTAGTATTGTGAAGGAGGGGTGAGTGCCAAAGCGTGAGAACTTGTCTCGCGAAAAGGCCGCGCACCCATTGGTCGAGGTTATTTGAAATCGCGTGTTTGATTGGAGGCACAAAAATAAAGGACGCAATTGGATTGGAAGTGACTTGTAAACAAAGTCGCTTGCGGGAAATTATATGTGGCATATAACTAACCCGGAGACTAGACCTGATCCAAAATATTTAGGGTTTGGAAAAGAGAAGTGGAAGGGTCGTAGATATGACATTATGTACGGAAGCAAGAGAAAAATGACTTTGGTAGATAAAGTGAAGAATTATTTCAAAAAGGACAAGCCTATCAAAACTAGAGAAGGTGTTGTCATTCCACCACCTAATACTCCCGCATCCTTCATGATGTTTGATAAAGGGTACCACTCTTGTGTATGGTTGGAAAATTGGGTCGAGTATACAAAAAATGACGGAATTTTGGCATTTCCTTTAGATGGTACATTTAATGGCAGAATTCTATTCAATGTGAGAACCCGAATGAATGAGTTGCATCCCAGACCCAGACTGACACAGTACGAAGCATTAGAAGAATGGGAAATAGAGGCTTTTGAGAGAGACAAGCCCCGAATGGATAAAGGGTTGACCAAATGGTATCCTAAAGTAAAACCTGAAACCCGAGAGAAAAGAATGAAACATTGGAGGCAGAATATGATAGTAGAAGGACAGTATCCTATGATGGCACTGGGAGACCCGGTGGGAGGGAAAAAGACAGAAAAAAACAAACATTGGGTGACCAGTGGGGATTCAGATGACGATTTGTTGGATGACTTGTTCATGAAAAATCCACCTCCTTATAATGAAGGACGTAGATCCTCTAGTGAAGGGAATGCTTGCTTGAGACCTCCTTACCAGGAGGGGCTTAGACCTGCAAATGTAAGAGACGGCTGTCAAGTACCTCCTTATCAGGAGATGCCGAGACCTTTAAGCACAGGAAATCCATTTGTGAAAACTAATTATGGTGAGGGACCAAGTATGACGCATCCAACTGCCCCGACCCTGACTCCGCAAATAGTACCTGAAATAAGTCTGGAAAGAATACTACAGGAGAGAGAGCAAGAGGCATTATTTAAACAGAGAACAGAATTAATTCAGAAAATCTCCCAGCTAAATACAAGTCCTGAAGCCCTGACCATCCCAGTAACTATTGGACCGGTCGTTCCTTTGTATGGGGATAAACAGGGGTGTTCCAAGACACCGATTATTACCCCGGCTATAGTACAGCCAAGAAAAGAGCCCTTAATTGTGGATGATCAGGCCAGCGAATGCGAATCTGTAATTTCCTTGATGGATTTGCCAGTACGAGAGCTGGAAAGGGGTTCACAGAGAAGACACACTCCTCTCAGTTCAGGAGAAGTGCAGATTGAGTCAGCTTCTGGTACTAAACGTGCCACTGTAGTGACTCCTGAAGAAATCGAGAGATGGAGTCGAGAATTAGAGAAACCAAATTCCTCGCCGAACCATTAGATATTTACAAATTAAGAATAGAAATAGAAGAACTGATGGCTGGAAATGTGGGGTTAGACAGATTAAATACCTATTCTGAAGAAGAGCTGCTGTTTATCTGCAGGAGTCTTACTCGTAATACCAGAGTGTTACATGAGAAATTAACAGACACTGCGGCTAGTATGGGAATAGATATTTCGAAATCAAAGCCATTACAGAAACCCTACCGAGCTGACTTTTCAGACAAAGATCTGGAAAATATGAATGTGTCAGGAAAGAAGGTACAGATCAAAGAGTTGTTGAACGTGTTGCAAAAATGGGGAGAATTAGAAAAGTGGAAAGCCAGGTGGGCAAAGAAAAAGGAGGAGGTTAGGTCAAAACAGATGACTTCTGAGTATGTTCTAAAAGAAGCTGACAAACCAGAACAGTTATATCCCATGCGAGAGGTGCCAGGTGGAAAATATGTGCACGTTCCATGGTCCAGACAGGATATTGTGTGCTTTACTAATGATTTCCCGAAATTGCGAGAAAAGCCCGTAGATTGGTACAGACAGGTAGAGAGGTTTATGAAAGTCCAAAAATATCTGTGGAAAGACTTGGATGGGTTTTTCGATATTGTCGTTCCTGTAGATTTGTGGATAGAATGTAAAATTGCCGTTGATTGGCCTAGTAAAGAATACCCGAGAGACCCTATCACAGGGGCTCCTTCAGATGACGTAATGAAAAAATACAATCAGGTAATATTGCATCTGAAGGGAAAAGTGCCTGCAAAGGAGACAGATTGGACCCGAATAGATAGAACCACCCAGGATAGAGACGAAACTGTACATTCCTATTATGAAAGATTACTACAGATGTTCAAAACATACAGTGTCATAGATAACATTGAGATGAAGGATATGACCCACTTCATTTACAGGTTTGTAAACGGTTTAAGACCTGAAATTTGTCAATGGATCAAAGATAATAAAATCTGTTGGCAGTCAAAAAAGATTGATGAGGTTTTGCGCTACGCAAAGTACTGTGAAGACGAGATGGCTGAAAAGCGAAAGGCCTTAAAGGAAAAGGTCATGTGGGCACAAGTAAAATTAGCTGAGCAACAAGAAAAGCAGTTAAGTAAAGCGAATAGTAACAACCAAAACCAAGGATCAGGGGTGGAGGGAAGCCCAGAGTAAAAATGAGTCGAGAAGAAGCCAAAAAGAAATTCCCCTGTCACGGGTGCGGACAGATAGGGCACTGGAGAGACGAGTGTCCATATGCACAGAATAATAACCCCCAAACTACTGATTTAAATCCACAGACGCAGAATGAAAAACCAAGAAAGACCCAGCAACAGGTAAAATCGAGTCAGTTGCCTCGAGCACCTAGACCGAACTTTAAGGGAAAGGCACAGCAGGGTGAAGACATAGAAATTTGGGGAGGAAAGGAAGATAGAAATGCAGCAACTTCTCAGTTTTTGTTAAATGACACCTTCCTCTGTGATGAACCTTACTGACGGTGCCTGAGGGGGGAGGACAAGGAGTGCGTGCTTGGCGCCTCCTTGCCGGTGGACCAGTCCGGACCATACATTGAAGGAAAGGTTGAAGGAAATTACGTCACCTTTCTGTTGGACACTGGGGCCACCCGTTCTACTGTAAGAACAGCAGACGTTCCAAACCTACCCCTCTCGGGAGAAGCAATCCAAGTGGTGGGAGTATCTAATCAATTGATTAGTACCCCAGTTACTGAGCCCATGGAGATTACAATAGGGAATTTCAAAGAAATGCACAGATTCGTTGTCTGTGATACCAGTCCTGTAAACCTACTGGGACATGATTTGTTGTGTAAAATGAATTGCACCATCTTTTGCACACCAACAGGCGTCGAAATTCAAACCCCAGACGAAGATGGAATATACAAATTAATGTTAATAAGACCTGACTCAGAAATTAAACAACTGACAATACAAGACTTACCTGAGGAACTCCAACAGACAGTGAAACCAGAGGTATGGGACTTTACTGGAAAGGATGTAGGATTAATGGCAAATGTTGACCCAATCAAAATAGCCATAAAAGAAGATGCAGTTTACCCAAATACTAAGCCATATAAAATGAGAGCTGAGGTAAAAGCAGGAGTTGCCATCGAAATAAAAAGATTGCTAGAGGCAAACATTATACAAGAAGTGTTGAGTAGTCCATGTAACTCACCCATAATTGGAATCAAGAAACCTAGTGGTAAGTACAGGGTAGTGCAGGACCTGCGAAAGGTAAACAAAATTGTTGTTCCTTGCTGTCCTATTGTTCCGAACCCAGCAGTGATCCTGCATCAGATTCCTTGGAATGCTGAGTGGTTTACTGTAATTGACTTGTGTCATGCATTCTTTTTGATCCCATTGCATCCAGACAGCAAATTTCTTTTCTCATTTGAATTCGACAGTCACGTGTTCGTTTGGAATCGCGTCCCTCAGGGGTATACAGAAAGCCCCTCAATCTTTAATCAGATTCTGAAAAGGTGCCTTGAATCCTTAGTCTTACCTGGAAACTCAGTTTTGGTGCAATATATAGACGACCTCTTGGTGGCGTCTAAGAGTCAGAAAGACTGTGTTGATGACACCATTGCCTTACTGAATCATCTAGGTGAAGGAGGACACTAAGTATCACCTGACAAACTACAGTTCTGTACCAATTCAGTAAAATATCTGGGGCACCAGATAGAGAAGGGTATCAGGAAAGTTACTTCAGAAAGAATTAGTTACCTAATACTCAGACAGAAATCAGAAGGTTCCTTGGTGTTGTAGGATTCTGCAGACAATGGATTGTGGGATTTGCAGTCCTAGCAAAACCATTGATAAAAATGACAAAGAAAGGAGCAAAGGACCCAGTGGAATGGGACGAGGAAAGCCTGACGGCATTTACTAAATTACGAGAATGTCTATGTACAGCCCCCGCTTTAGGAATGCCTGATTATTCGAAAGAATTTGCACTGTTTTGTGATACAAGAGACAATTGTGCATTGTCAGTCCTAACACAAGACCATGGCTTGACTAGACGTCCAGTAGCATACTTTTCTGCTACTCTGGATCCAGTGGCTGCTGGATTACCAGGATGTCTAAAAGCAGTAGCTGCAACTTGCATGAGTTTTGAACAGAGTGAATCTATCGTTATGGGACATCCTGTAACTGTATATGTTCCACATGCAGTTGTAATTATACTGACCAGAACTAAAACCCAGTATCTCACCCCTAGTCGGCTGACTAAATATGAGAGGATTCTTGTGGGTGCAGCAAATGTAACTATTACGCGGTGTAACATATTGAACCCAGCAACCCTATTACCTGAATCACTGATTGCGGAAGCAAAGGGAGAGGTCGAGCATGACGGCATTGACCTGACTGAGTTTAGTACCAAACCACGCCCAGATATCAAAGAAATGCCCCTGCCTGTAGAAGACTATGAGCTGTTTGTAGATGGTTCATGTTTGAGACATGAGAATGGAGGCCTAAGTGCTGCCTATACTGTAGTCACAGTATCTCGCGCTATAGAAGCATCCTATCTATTTGGAATAAAGTCTGCACAAGTAGCCGAATTGATTGCATTGGCAAGAGCCTGTAAAATTGGGAAAAATAAAAGAGTAACCGTATACACTGACAGTCAGTATGGTTACAGAGTTGGGCATGACTTTGGCCAATTGTGGCTGCAAAGAGAGTTCCTGACTTCTTCAGGTACTCCTATCAGAAATGGAAAAGTGGTACAGAAATTACTGGAAGCAATCCAGTTACCAAAAGAATTGGCAGTGGTCCAATGTGCTGCTCACAAATCTGGCAATGACAATGTGACAGTAGGTAATAAATATGCTGACCAACTAGCCCAACATTGTGCAAGACATCAAATGTCAGTCAATATAAAATTGGGGGGGCATGGGAACAGCTGCCAACTTATGGTGTTTGAGGATGTGCCAACATGGGAGGAATTGAGAGAGTTGCAAGGTGCAGCAGGACCGAAGGAAAAGGGAAAATGGAGAAAGCTTGGTTGTCATCCGAGAAGCGAGGATGGTGTTATAGTTTGCCCTGATGGTATGCCAGTGTTGCCTAACAGTTTGCTTGCTCCTATGGCCAGATTAATACATGGAAATACACACATTGGTAGGGATGCCATGGTTCGTGTTTTTAAGCAGACATGGTACAACTCGAAGTTCAGGAAAATTGCAGAGTCGCTCTGCCAGAGGTGCTTGACATGTCATCAATACAATGCTGGGAAGAAAACAGTAGTTGAGATAGGAAACATTGGGAAAGCAGGAGGTCCTTTTACCAGATTACAAATTGACTTCATTCAGTTACCCCTTTGTAGAGGAATGAGATATGTCCTCGTCATTGTTTGCCTATTTTCAAAATGGGTAGAGGCTTACCCGGCCAAGAAGAATGATGCCATCACTGTAGCCAAGTTGTTACTGCGGGAACTAATACCTAGGTACGGGGTCCCAGTCACAATTGAATCAGATAGAGGTGGGCATTTTCAGAATGAAATAATTGGTCAGATCTGTGAAGCATTCAAAATCACACAAAAGCTGCACTGTGCATATCGTCCAGAGGCTTCTGGAGTAGTGGAACAAATAAATGGCATTATCAAGTCGAGATTAGGGAAGATGTGTGAATCTACTGGCATGAACTGGATAGAGGCTTTACCTCTTGTCCTGATTGGAATCCGAAGTATTCCAGACCGAAATACAGGCCTGAGTCCCCATGAGATCCTGATGGGAAGAGTAATGAGACAAGCATGGGTCCCAGGACACAAACTGATAAGCATTTCTGATGATTTGGTGCTTGAGTACTGCAAGCAACTGGGTGACCAAGTGCGTTCTATCTCTCACCAGATTGGGGAAGACGCCGTCGCCAGTCCAGCAACTCCAGTCCATAAATTGATTCCAGGTGATTGGGTGGTACTGAAGAAACACACCCGTTCAAGTTGCCTTGCACCGAAGTGGGGAAAACCAAGACAGGTGATCCTGGTTACCACGACAGCGGTGAAGTGTGCTGGTGTGCCAAAGTGGATCCATGCCAGCCATACCAAGAGGGTAACGGAGGACGAAAAGAAGACTGACGCTGAAGGTTGTCCAGCTGAGGGGTCTCCAGACGTGGGTCCTGAAGTAGCTGATGATGAACAACCGAGCACCAGTCAAGATGATTGGATCCCAGTAATCGACCTGACTGATGATCCAATAAGAACCAGAAGCCAGACATACACAGACAGAGAGTGGAATAGTGAGGAGGAGGCAGGAATAGAAGGAGACGATCAGATTATCGAAATCCATGTCAAATCTGATGAAGAGGAGGATCAGATAGGGACTGAGCAGGTGATCAACACACCTCCAAGAACTCCTGAGATTGAGAAGGGACAGACAGAAATTAGGGCGAAAGTTCAAGCGGAAGAAAATCGAAGGTTCGAAGTGCTTGAACAGGATCAGATAGAAATAGACGAATGTGTTCAGGACACTGAAATTGGAACACCTAAAAGTCAAATCCAGCATTCACCTGAACAAGGCCAGCTTAGCAACCAGGCAGAAGAAACTGAAGTAAGACCTGGGACTAGTCAGATAGAAAGAAAAGAGGAAACAGAAGCAGAAGTGCCACAACAGAACGAAAATAAAAGAGGATTAGACAAAAGCCCAACAACAGTGCCAGTTAAAAGACTCAAGAAGAAAAATAAAGAACCAAGGTACATCAAAAGACTGAGACTGAGACTGAAAACAGTGGAAGAGAAACTTGAGCAAAGGAAACAAGCTTCCAGTAAACCAGAGCCACCTGGAGAAAGCACTAAGCGAAGAAGTGCCCGAATAAAAAGACAGAACGAAAAGTACCAGGATCCTGAATGGACATACCTGGTGTTGGAGGAATTTGAGGATCTTGATATAACTGACGAAAGTGACGAAGAACTGACGGCTGACCAGTCTACTGAAGAAGAAGAACCAACCTGAAGTTGCTCAGCGTAAGCTACCTGTGCAAAGTTACAAAGAGGGGTTGGAAAGCTTCTTTTAAGCGAAAATGTCTGATTCAAATGTGAATGGGAGACCTAGACGGAATTGTTGTAAAACATGCTGCAAGGTATGTGTATGTAGTGTAGCTTTAGTATTAATATTATGGATAGGACTAACAATTACTATTCCTTATATGATGAGCAAAGGTACTGATATTGACTCTACAAAGACTGTGACAAAAGACACTGACGAACTGACACCACAAAGTGTAGATGAACATGAGAAAGCACTTAGCATTAGACAGACAAAAATGGACTTAGAAGCACCAGATGAGGAAGGACTGCATTATCACAGAGTCAAGAACAGGACTCATTTAAACGTATTCGCAAACCTTTTAGTACATTATGTAGAAGCAATGGAAATAGAAGATTGTTATGTTTGCATGAAGCTACCTACTTCTGTAGCTGAGGGAGTGGCCTACCATCACTTGCCACTAACATATGGAATTTCTTGTAGCATTTTAGCTAGCTTATTTTACAAAAGAGGACTGTTACAGTACTATTACTCTAACTCAGACGTTATATTTTCTGAACTTCCTATACGTGGAAATCTGAATCCTGTACATACCAAAAGTGACGTAACACGTTATATGGGAGAATACTTTTTGACTATAGGTACCATAGATTTAGGTGAAGCACATAGAGATAACTTGACCTGTTCATTACATGAGCAAGAGAAAATGTTTCTAAACATGGCAGTGAAAAGAAGAGAAAGTTTCCAAAGAAAGGCGAATGATAAAAGGCAGAAAACTCCTAAGTGGGCTGAAAACACGGGAAGCACCTCAAATGGTGGGGATAATCCTGCTTTGTTGCTGGATTTTGAGAGAAAAGGGAAACTTTGTCTTCACCGAGAAAAGACTAGTTATTATAATAACATTTTCATTGGTTCCAGTCAATGTGAACACAATTACAAGGTAATTGGAGGATGGGGTTTCAAAAATGGGTCAGAACCTGTGTTTCCCGGAATTTATTATATATGTGGAAACAAGGCTTATTTCAAATTGCCGGATCACTGGTATGGAAGCTGCTATTTTGGAATTGTCTTACCGAAAATATACCATGTGAATGAAATTGCTGGAAGCAGTGAAAACACTAATGGCTTAGTGCGTAGTAGAAGAGAAAGCATAGGGGAAATAGTGGGTAGTATATTTAGTGCATTGATACCTGCAGTGGGAGTGGTTCTGAACACACACAGAATTTGCAAATTGTCAACCATAGTGGATCGGTTATCTACCGACACTGCTAGTGGATTTCTGATGATCAATACCGAAATGGTTGCGATCAGATCTATGGTTTTGCAAAATAGACTTGCCCTTGACACCTTATTAGCAAAAGAGAGCGGAGTCTGTAGAATGTTGAAAGCGCAACATTGTTGCACTTACATACCAGACAAAAGTGTGGAGCTCAAAAGGTATGTAAGGAATATCACAAATTTGGAAAAGGAACTCAAACCACTGGAGGTTGATAGTGCCTGGAAGAGACTTACCAATGGTTTCTCCGCTGTAGGACATTGCTTTTCTAATTTAGGTAAAGGTCTTTTGTTTAAGGTACTGATGCCAATTGCCGGAATTGGGTTCTTTATATTCCTTATATTTGTCTGTTGCAAATGTAGCAAACACCAAAAGAAATACACGGTGAATAGAAGAGGTGTGAAACGGAACGTGGATGAACTTGAATTAGAGAAACTAAATAATCAAATTTATAAAAGGGTGAAACATTCTCACCCTAACAAAGAAACTAAAGAAAAACTGAATAGAATGTTGGATGAGATTGAATTGGGCAAAGTGTGAAAGTTGGCATCTGATTCCATTGGTTTTGTAAATATCATCAAAGAGGGGATTGATGGAGAAAGGATTCGCATGTAACGCGACTTGCTTGAACTCATGAACTTCGAATAACTATAATAGAGTAACCCAACATGTTTTGTCTTACTAACTTCCCTTTATTTTGACATTTGGGGTGTCCTAGCGATGCTTGCCTATATGTTACTAAAACTTAATAACGCTTGTCACTAAAAATGGCCGCTGCTTGGCGGGTTTTCTTCTGTGCATGCGTTAGTCCCACTCACGTGACGTGACGTACTTGCAGTTCTGGTGGGAATCTTTGCGGTTGCGCACTAGCATTAAGATGGCCGCTTTGTATTCTCACATGGTGAAGCTTGCGCTGCTGCTTTTGTATTATTGTTTGTTTGCTCTAACCATAATGCTATAGTTTATATAAAGTAAGGGGTATAGAGTAGCTATTCATGGTATACAGTGTATTCATTTATTTCTGTATTTTAATTTGTTTTCGCTTACTTTTCATATATCACATTCCGTGGGGTCTGAGGAACACTCGTGATTCCATATTGAACAGCCTTTCTGCGCATGACAGTCTTCTGCCGGTGACATTGAAGCGGTGCCAACCCGAAGTCACAGCCAAGATGTGCCTGGGAAGATGCACCTTCGCCTAGCAGAAGAAGCTGAATTGCTTTCAATGTATCACAATTCATAGATGTACTATTGTAATGTAGAAAGTTAGATCATGGGAACCCCAAATTCAATAGGCGGTCCCAGGCCATGTAAATGTGAGCTTGTAGAAGTGAAATGTGATTGGTGTGTTGACCTATCCTACTTGGG
Source organism: Lissotriton helveticus (assembly GCF_964261635.1). Lineage (NCBI taxonomy): Eukaryota > Metazoa > Chordata > Amphibia > Caudata > Salamandridae > Lissotriton > Lissotriton helveticus. The sequence continues at coordinate 597,081,733 of NC_136073.1, read as the reverse complement.
GACCAATCGAAATTGGGGATTCTTACACTCGCAACATTTGGGGGGTGGTACACTGACCCGAAAACAGTATAACTATACTAGGTTTAGCTAGAGAAATTGTCCGACTTGTCCGAATAGCTGACCTGTCACTGACCCAACGCACTCAATAGGTGATTGATACAGAGGGCTGTGGACCACTCTGTCCGAACTGTCCATAGACTCGAGAGGTTTTAAACCTTAAGTGCTGGCGGAGCACTTTGCTGGGGAATTCGAAAACCCAATCGGGGTTCTGACTGGTAGCTGCAGAGAGGGTGGAGCGCAGGCATTGCTTCCGAACTGCGGGTGCTGGTCTTGCTTTGGTGGTCCTGTCCTGATCCTAATCTGGGTTTCCTGTCCTGTCCTGGGGTGTCCATTCTGCACCTGCTGTCCGACTGATGACCGTCCTTTCTTTGGGGTATCTCCCGTCCTTAACTGACCCGTGGCCAGGGTTGGTCTTCACACCACTTTAGGTAAATATAGTGCTGAAAAGTCTACTCTGCACCTTCTATTTTTCTGTATTTTGCTTTAATAAAGACATACCTTTGCGCATATTGATTTTTCATTGCTTTTTCCGCAAAACTACTGAATGAAAGGCTCATACATTATTGTTGCTATCTAACATGTTCCTATTTTTTCCCCTTCCCTTAAGTATATTTTCTCGATACTAGACATGAGAATTAGATGTGTCTTATCATTTTTTCTTTAAGTTGACTCAATGATGGTCCTGAAATTCTAGTATGTTCCATTTCTTCCCTTCCCATAGGGATATGTTATCTTAGAACTCTCGTAATTCAAATTCAAGGTTCTTGTCCATTTCCATTAATCTAGGGTAGTTTTTCAACTGTGACAATCTAGTATGTTCTATAATCTTTCCGGTTTTTAGTTATTTCCATTATAAAGTCTAAAACTCTGATTAAGCATATTTCCTGTTCTTACCTTCCATTAGACTCACCAATGGTTAGCTTGATTTATTTCTTATATGGATATGTGCTCTTTGTAATCTTGGTTATCGATTGCTTAATTATAATAAATCTAATGCTTTCTGAAACTGATTCTTAAACTAGATAAAGGTTTTAAATCTTTTCCGGAGTCTGTGGTCTTTATGAGAAATACAAAAAGAATATATATATGTTGGTATTTTGTCGTCTGCCTTTCTTTTACAGCTAGCTCCCTGATCCATTGTGGTCATTAGGTACCCGTAACGGTGGATTGGTAAGTCGGGTACAATAGGATTAATAGGAAGGAACTGGGATACTGGTAGTAGAGCGTAAGGTTACCCGATTAATGTATATGATAAATTGAAGTTCATGGGCCCGATACGAATCTGGTAAAATTGTTGGCCGGGTGACCTGCGCGCTCTATCAGTATCATATTTCTTTTGCTAGCCACAGCTCTTAGTAGGTCAGCATCAAAAGGAGCGTCAGTCTTGCATGACCGCGTTTGCTTGACAAGAATTCAGTCTTCTTTCTCGAAACCGTGTCTCGAGTGCATCTGCGCTTATCGGAGTAAGCCTTTATTTTGCATTTGAGAGAGGTGTTGGTGACATGAATCTCATAAGGGTTTACAGACCAACAGGTGATCTATTGTGGTATCTTTGTTCCAAGAGCTGCCCCGAACAGCAAGGTGATTAGACTTTCTCCTGTCTTGGAATGAGAAGTGGAATACTAGGCACAGAGGGCTCGGCGTAGAGCTGCATTTAGGTTGATGCCTTCTAGTGCAGGACCCTGAACCACCATTTTCAAAGCACCCATAAATCATTAAACAACACCATTTTCCTGTGGCCAGAGAGGTGTACTTTTCTGATCTTGAAGTTCAAGCAATTAAGAAAGTCTTTGAACTCTCTGCTACTGAAGGGGGGACAGTTGTTAGATTTGAGAATGGCGAGAACACCAAGTGTTGTGAAAATGTCATACAGCCTCTCAGTGACTATCATGTGTGACTGTTGATACATCTTCCACTATAGGAATGCATGAATACTCATTGACAACTGAAAACTCATTGACAACTGCCATGAGATTAAGTCCATTATTGAGGGGTCCGAAGACGTCAACCACAATCCTCTCTCAGGCTTGCTTAGGAATTTTAGACATGCTCAGCAGGCGCTGAGTCATTTTGGGAGACAGGCAGTTGCACAAATGACAAGCTTTAAGCTCCCTTTCAACTCATTCATCAAGGCATGGGAACCACACTCGTTCCAGGAGGGCTCTTTTAGTTGCAGCAATGCTACAATGTCCTATGTGTGCCAATTCAATGACTTGTTGCCTCAAGCTTTAAGGGATAACTATTCTTGCCCCTCTTAGTATGACACCATCATGTGTAACAGAAAATTCCTCCTGAACATTCTTGAATTTCTGCTATTCAACATCATCTGTAAAAGGTCAAGTGTGTTTTCTCCATGATAGCGTTGTAATGATTTCTTTGAGCATAAGCATGTCTTTGTTAGAATCTGTTTAATAGAAAGAGTTACAGATGCACATGACTTTACTATGATATTGAGGTAGGCCACAGCTGCTTTGGATGTTGTGATATGTCGCTTTCACAGGACTTGTGAAAAGTAGTCTGCAGGGTTTGATCCTTTCTTGGTTTGTGCACAATAGTGCAATCATATTCCTGCAGACGCAAATCCCACCTCTCATGCGTGGGGCCTTCTTGGCTGTCGAATTTCTGAAGAGGGTGAGTAATGCCTGATGATCTGTGACAAGGGTGTGCAATGAGTCTCTACAGAAATACATGGAAGTGTTCAAATGCCCATATTACAGCTAAGCTTTCTTTTGCAGGTTGAGAATAGGCACATTCAGTCTGAGATAAGCTCTGTCTAACTTAGGGTATATGTGTCTCTGAGCATCAGACTGTCCATTGTGCTGGCAGAGATCACGCTCAACGCCACCAGGTTGTATCCACCACAATCTCTTTATGTAATTTTGGATTAAAGTAAGACATTTCAGTTGCATTTTCAATTGCATGTTTTATTTTCTCGAAACTTCAGTTACACTTGGATGACCACTCAAACAGAACATCTCTCTTTTTTAGTTCTCTTAGAGGGGCACTCACAGTGGCAAAATCATGAATAAATCTAGAGCAGTAGCTGGCCATGCCTAAGAATTATTGCAACATGGTCACATCTTCTGGAGAGCAAGTAGACAACAATGCTTGCACCTTTTCGGGGTCAGGAGTCATTCCCTTTTCAGCGAAAATAAGAATTTAAGTCTCTTTTTGTGAAACTCATACTTCTCTGCATTTAGTGTGAGACCTGTATCAGCAAGCATACAGCATACTTGTGTGAGTGCTTTATCATGTTCCTGTCATGTAGACCCAAACACCAGTATATCATCACTGTAGTTAAAAGCATGTGTGACAGTCTGAAGTATTCGACCACTGACACCCTCAAAGATTTCTGCAACTGACACACGCAAAAACAGAGTCTTTTATATCTGAACAAACTAACCTGAGTTGAAAAAGTAGAAATGTACCTATAGTTTTCTTCCACTTCAATCAAGGTGGGAGAAAAGTGGCGACATTCAGCTGCGTGATCATGTCTGCAATGTGTGGACATGGATGTCTTTCTCTTTCAATAGCTTTGTTGGTCTGTCGCATATCGAACAAATGAGCTCTGAACGCCCACTGTGCTTTTTTGGCACCACCAAGATGGGTAAAACCCATGCTGTCAGACCGGTAGAACGCTTGATGATGTCATGCTTTAACAGAGTTTCTAGTTCCTTCTCAATGGCGTCCTGTAAATGAAAAGCAATTTAACTGTAGTGATGGTTATGAATACAGTTACTTGTACTTTTTTGCCGGTATGATGTTTATCGATGCACCACTTTCTATAATTGAAGTTGCAGGGCAACTATTCACCTTAAGCGTGGTTTTGGGACAATGTCCAAACAACCCTTGTTGCTTCGTGTGGCTATCCTTTTTAAGTTTGTGTTCTTCTTTGCAAGTGGCCAATCCTACATGCGCTTGTCCGTCTGTGACAGACATCACCATCGTACATCCATCTTCCTCACTGTCACTCGATGATGATGTTAACAAGCCTTTGGAAGATGAATTAGATAACTTCATTTTGTTTCCACTTGCCTTAATTAATGTTGCCTGTTGGCCTTGTTGGAGTGGTTAGTGTGCTTCTGGAACTGTCTGGCTTCCATTTTCTCATCTCTCCGTGACGCACTTAGTTTCTCTTTGCAAACCATTATAAAATTATGTTCCTTCCCACAGCCTTTGCATTTTTGTCAAATGGTGGGACATTTATCTCAATGGAAACAATTTGTTTTTCTTCTGAGACATCACTTTGTGGACTTCTACCTTGTGTTTCTGCTTGCTGTTCATGCTCAATGCGGATTCATTTTGGGTTGTTCCAGCTTCCATATGAGCATGTCAATCAGCATGTTCCTCCACTCTTGCAGCCATGAGTACTTTCTCTAAGCTGAACATTTCTCCCAGCATCCATCGCTTTTTATTTTTTTTGTAAACAACTTTATTAAGCTCTGATCATACATTTGTGTAAGTTTCAAAAAGTTACAGCAATAATTTAAGTTACGGATATTCAGATGTTCTCCTCAATGGCCTACAATTACATGTCTAAGGCAGAATGAAGCGTCGTGCCATAAGCTCAAGGCCCCCCTCTATCATGTGACTAAAAGGGCTGCAGGCTACATCATAATCAGTAGGTCGAGTTCTCTACTGTTTAACCTAAACATTTGATAATAGACAATGCTCAACATTGCAAACTGTCCCCAACTGCTCCCTCCACCCTCGCCAAACCCCCAGGTGCTCGCAGCATGCATCGCTGAAATGAATCGGAGAGGCAAACCATTGATAACTCTAAGATGCATGGTTTCTTCATCATTGAATTCACTGAACTTGCAGTGCTTTATAAGTGTATCAAGTCTCTCAATAAACTCATTCACCATCTCACGAGGTTGCTGCCTTGCTTGGTTTAAAGTGTATCTTTCCTAGTCGACATTCAGCATTAGATTGAAATTGGTCTAAAATGTCTTCTTGATTTGACGGTGTGATACCACATCAGCCTGCGATATCTACTTTATCACTTCTTTTACTCCATCGTCTACAAGGTTCTTTCAATATTTGATGATTTGTTTATCATCTACTTGGTTTATAGCAACTATGAAGTCATCAAATTTTTTGATTCAGACAGTTCGTCTGGTACCAATATTATACTTTGTAGTCGTATCGAAAGGAGGAGGTTGGCTCAGGAACACAGCAGCATCGTATTTTGTCCTGTTTCCTACCAATGTCGCCAGTATATGCTGTTCAGGCAGCATTTGATCTTCAGCATTCCTTGATCCGGTGGTATCTCTGCAAGCATCAGCCTGCTCACTGGTATTTGGGTCGAAGTGCCCGAGTTGAGGTCAGCGTGCGCCATCGTCCTTCTTCATGGTGAGTAATGGTTTTGCTTCTTGCACATGTTTATTACCGCTCTCGACTTTATGTATTATAGCTGGCAGTCGTTGCCTTTTGCATTTCTCTGTGCCTGGTCTTCTTTGCCTCTATTGTTTTCTTGCACCTGGCTGTCCCTGCTCTTGGTGCTTCTCCGTACCTGGTTGTCACTGTCTTTAGCGTTTTTGCTTTGGAACGGTTCTGGCTCTGTGTTATGCTGCGGTGCAGTATCTCTTCTTTCAGCCTAACCAGTGGATTTTTTGGCAGGCTTACAGATTGTGCTCCTCCCTAGGGCCTTCACATTCTTCAAAGGCCTCTCAAAAGCGGGAGTTGTACTTTGTCTCCACATACGCCAAGTGTATACCGTTCCTTGAGCCGCACAAGCAGTTTGCTGTACCACTGCAAACTCTCAGGGAAAGCAGTCTTATATCCTTGGGGGCATGTACCCCCTATCTCATATCTAGTTGTAGCATCCTCCCCAGCCTGGGAGCATGTAACAAACCATGCCACACACGGAGCTCTGGTTTGCACTTCTTTATTCTGCAGCATGCAACTGTTAACTGAACATATTGCATCACAAACTTTATTAATCAAACCCAGTCACACTTACCAGATTACATAATACTTGTAAGGAGTCTGCCAAGGACCACTAGAGGCTTCAGACACACAAATACAGAACATGACATTAAAGAGCAGTCAGGCTTTACTAGAGGAACATGTGTTAAGCATTTCAGAGTTTGAACATGGACGATAAGTAAGTGGCACAACTCGAGAGAAATGTGACACCAATTCATAAAACTAGAGTGCATTTGTATCTTAATTTAGATAGCAAAATGAACGGTATAGTATACATATAACAAGAATTATACATCTTTGAAGCAATGTAAAATCAGTGCAAAATATTACAATGAAAATTTAACACTTCAGTCAATGGGAAAAAAACACTAGTGACAATCGTTCACTTGCAGATCATGTTGAATGGTACCCTTGTAGGGTAAAGGCTTGTGAAGTTTCTGGGGAAGCACAATTCGAGACCCTCTTAGTATGACCTTCAGGGGTTACTGCCAACTCCTCCTGTATGTTGTGGAAGGCTGCCAATTCATCCAAGTCATCTCTCCTGGATGTCCCATGTTTGCATATCAATCATACTTTTTAGAAGCTGGGATCCTCTTTTGGGGCTGCACCTATCTGCGGCCGGGACAGTGCTGGGAGTATACTCGTTTGCAGAGTAAAGTTGAGATATGCTGCAACCAGTGAATATTTTGTGCTGGTTTTGGGTAGTTGCTAATGCGAGAAGTAGTCATTAGAGTTTGTTCCTTTCCTGGATTGTGAACGATGTCATAGTCATACCCCTGCAGTCTCTTTCCCCATTGTTCAATTCTTGGGGGCATTTTTTCTTTCAGATTGCCAAAGATTGTCAATAAAGCTTGGTCGTCTGTGATTATGGTGAAGCATTTTCCATAAAGGAAGATGTGGAAATGATTGCAGGTCCAGGCAACCACCAGGCACTCTTTTTCTAGTTGGGAGTAAGCCCTTTCCGATTGTGATAGGCTCCTGCTGCCATAGGCTGCTATGTGTCTGTCAGCTTCAGGCGTACCAGAATGTTGTGTCAGGGTAGCACCTAACCCCATAGGGTTGGCATCTATAGTGACTTCAGTGTCCAGTGCATGATCGAAGTATACCATTACTGTGGCCATTTATTTTGCAGTCTTGATGTTTTGAAAGCTTTGTTCACATTCAGGTGACCATTTGAATTCCATTGTTTATATCATCAGACTGCACAAAGGTTTACTGAGCATGGCATAGCCCTTGATGTTTCTGGCACAGTATCTTGTCATGCCTAGGAAGGACCATAGCATGGTGATGTCCTGGAGTGGATTCCTTGTTGAGCATGCCTGTACATTATCTGGGGCAGGAGTTATGTCGTCCTCTGAGAAGATATGCCCAAGGAATTTGAGGTAGGTATTGTGAAACTTGCATTTGTCCACATTCAATGTGGGCCCTGCTTCCACTAGCAGCTGATACACATGGTTTACTGCCTTGTCATGAGCTTCCCGAGCGCAATGAATTTTGATGCGCCGACATTTTTGAAGGAAAGAGTACAATGACAAAAAAATGTGTATCCCGTATCATGTGGATTAAACAAACGAGGACAAGACTTAAACTTTATACGAGCTAGGACATACCATTAGACCTGATTTGATGTGAAAAGGGATTCTTAATAAATATAAAGACAACCATGAGGATGCTGAATATTAATATATGGGTATCTGATGATCAAAATAGGAAGGAGGATTAGATTACTACTTCATACTAGAAATTCAATTGGACAAGATTGTCACATTTTGAGTCTAGATGGCGTACTTTTGTTTTTTCTGGATCTAGTGCTCTAAAAGAGAGCATTTTTACTGAAGACCTGAAGAAGCACAGTGTGCGTGAAACAAGTGTTGGCTGTTTTTTGCTGTATAAAGAGATACATAGATAGATATTTATATAATATTATGTATTGGATGCTGTCCCCAACCTCCGCCGAGGGGGGAACAGAGAACAGCTACTGTGACAGTTAGAGTCACGCTTCATACTGAATTTGACTGTAAGGCACCGACAGGGCTGAACAACACAGAGGATTTACATAATTTTATGTGAAATTCCTGTGCATCATCTAAGGCATGTAACATCTAAATATGCAGCCCGACAGCACCATAAGCATTTATAGTTAGGCTGCACTGGGGATAAACAATAACGGAAAAAGAGTAAAGGAGCAGACCAGTACAAAACAATACAGCAAGTAGTTGCCTGACAGTCCCAGCTATATACGTATGACCAATTGACCTTTATGACTCAAATAGGACCATGACATGACATGTCCACAAGATGAATATTATACCGAATTATAGCCTGCCGCCCAGAGAGAACAATTAATAATTTTGTTTAAAAATAATACAAATAACCTTTTATAAAAATGTTAAATAGATGTGTAGTTTTGTTATAATATTGGATAATAATCAGTAGATGTAATGTAACGCACTTAGCACTTTATAGCAAGTTTTGCACTATTAAGGTACTCAAGTTAGCACAAAAGCACTTTATTATGATGGTTAGACGTAATTTGCACATTATAAGGTGGATATGATGTTGATCCTTTAGAATTCATAGCAATATTTCTGTGTCAAATGTATATTACATGTCAAGTACAAAAATATAATGAATTATAAGTAGGGGGCTGTGTACGGTAAAAATAATGCATTTAAGCAGAGAAAAAACTACTTAAACATTTCCCCAGAACATACAACACTATGGTGATAGAATCAATAGAATGAGTAGGCTGCAATGGCCATCATATACCAACAAATTAGCCCAAATGTCATAGTGTGTGTGTGTGTGTATATAGTTACTTATATTTATTTTCAGATGCATTTATTCAGGCACTTATGTATTAATTGATTTTAACGATTTTAAAAACTGTTTAAAATTGAGAATTCATTGTGACTTCGAATGTATCTGAATTCTAACATGCATTACCGGCCTGTAATGATATTGAGATGTACAAAGCCATAAATGACAAATTGAGTCTTTTCACATTGTTTATCTATATCACTTGACAAAAAGGAGTTGTACAAATAAGCTTACCGTAATGCATTTCGTTATGTGATCAAGGTCACTTGGTGACCGAAACGGGTCATGATATGAGGAATCTGTAAGCAGAATAAAGGAAATCGCACTATCACAAGAGGAGTTCGTGCTCTTTCTTTCCTTACCAGAATGGAAGTAAAAGGGTGCGCTGTTTGAACCCGGATATATATATATATATATATATATATATATATATATATGAGGTATGTTGAGTTCCCAACACCAGCGAGCGCAGCAGGGCAGCCACACACACAAGCAGGAACCAGCGAGACCCAAGACGGTGCACATTTTTCTTTATTGAAGTTTAGCCCAGCACCAGTCCGCCATAAAATATAGATATATATACCTTAACCTCAGTTCCAAATGCGCAGCAGTTACGTTTGCAGACGCAGTGAAAGCAAAGCACGGACCAAAATTCGGTTCTTCTGTAGGTATTTTATTCGCTTGTCGGCTTCATAATGTTTCGGCTCCCTTGAGCCTTGCTCACATGACAGCGAGTATGTGCGGGGAGTGAAAATTTAAAGTGCCAGTGCTAAAATCCAATTGGGCCACAGTACATAGACAAGGTAAACAGACTGCCTGTACAATCAATGTATGTCAATTACACAGACTCTGTACACTAAGTATAAGCAGTAAAACACTAACAATAATACTGGTAAAATACCTAGTAATATATAAAAAGTGTTAAAATTGAATGCCATGATTCACATTTAGTCAAGGACAAAAGTTACATAAAATATATCATGATATGTAAAAGTCACTCGTTATGGCAATTAAAAAATATTGGGTTAAATCCCCGAACCATGTCCAAAGGGGGCCCATGAGACAGATGAAATGAGTAAAAGTCTAAAGTGCTAAAAAGTGCAAAAAATGATGAAAATAAATATCAATATACCACACAAGATTGAAATGACATCTGACCCCCTGAATGAGACTGAGCCCAGTCCATTGGTAATAGGGTCACTCACAATATCATTTTGAGTAGATAAAAATAAATTCAGTTATGTACTCAATTATCCAAAGTTTTCTCACGGAAGGGGATTTAGAAATGCGGTGATCAGAGGATAGATGCTTGATGTATGCATACAATATCCTAAAACAACAACGATTATCAATTTTTCTAGCAAGAGAATGTCAGCATATCAAGTCAACATCAGATCGGTTAATGGCCTGAGGACAGCTAAGGTGCAAAATCCGGAGCTGCAAGCTGCTAGTAAAATATTTTTTCAGTTCCTAATATTGTTAGACAATCAACAGTGTTCCTGAAATCATGACTAAACCTGAACAATGTCCTATAATCAGCCATTGATTTCAATGCATTAAATAATAAATATTCAACGACATGTATAGTTAAAACATCAGTAAATAAGTAAATAAATAAGTCAATAGATAATAGTTACATAAAAACCATTCTCTAAAAAGTTAAAATAAATATTTATATAGTTAAAACACTGTTGTAAACTGGATGATCTAAAGGGGGCGAATGGAACTCTCTTAAATACTTCTAATGTAAACAAGTATAGAGATCCTCAGTTACGTTCAGTCCCCCCGGATGCTTGCTATTGAACTGTAAAATATATCTAGTTTCTAATTTACGTAATTTTGCTTCTCTATTGCCCCCGCGTCTGCTAGCTAAGACAGCATCCACTACATAATATCTAAGATCCCTATTGTTGCTCTGGTGATATTGTTTGAAGTGCCTAGCAACAGGGTAAGTGTTGTCTTATATATATGTATATTCACTGAAAAAACCATAGGTTTCACATTTGTTATAGTTAGGAATTAGCATTTAAAAAACCTTTGAAATTCACTGAAAAAAACATAGGTTTCACACCAGTTATAGTTAGCTAAACATTTTACTCATGTCATGAATGATGTAATATGTGACATCATCAGCAGTGGATTGCGGGCGCGCGAGTTATAGTGAGTCCAACTAACTATAATGTGGGAATTTCAATGGTTTTGTATGAGTAAAATGTTTAGCTAACTATAACTGGTGTGAAACCTATGGTTTTTTTCAGTGAATTTCAAAGGTTTTTTAAATGCTAATTCCTAACTATAACAAATGTGAAACCTATGTTTTTTTCAGTGAATTTCAAAGGTTTTTTAAATGCTAATTCCTAACTATAACGATTGTGAAACCTCTGGTTTTTTCAGTGAATTTCAAAGGTTTTTTAAAAGCGAATTCCTTTGTATATCGAGTGTGTAACCTACGATTTCTAGTGGTTTTTTTTATTAGCTGTTTTATGTAACTATTAATTATTATTAATTTATTTTAAAAAAATTATTTTTTCAATGTATTTTTCTTTTTTTTATCATTTTTTCCTGGGGCGCTCAGGGTGCGCGCACCGGTAAGCTTACCCGTATCATTTTGTCTTGGAGCGCTCAGGGTGCACGCACCGGTAAGCTCACCCGAGAGCGCAGCGAGAGCGCCATTTCTGCATTCGTAAAAAAAATATGTATGAAAACTAAATAATAATGCAAGACATTCAGTACCATACTTATAAAAGTAGTATTTTTGATTTTCAGAATGGAAATGATTTTGCATTTCCGTAAAGCTACCAAAACGTAATTTAGGCGCGCCGCGTAAGCACCCACGGAAGCGCCCATGTTTGTGCTGCGTAAGCGCCCCGGAAGCGCTCCGGTGCACGCAGCGTAAGCACGTCAAGTCATGTGACCTTAAAATAACACTTTTCATTGGTTGCTAACAGTTTTTTTTTACAAAGAATGAAAACCCCACCAATTTCCTTCACTTCTTCTTTCACTTTTGTGACTGCAAGACCTGTTTTTTTCTGCTCAACCTTTTTGGGATTATAATGGCTGCTAGACCCACCAGAAGCAGTAAGGACTCGTATGAGTTCATACAGGAAGAGGCTCTTCAGCCCAGGGTAAAGGAGCACTTCATTTGGAAGTTTTTCACTATACCAGCAGGTAAAAAAAAGGTGAATGCTCCAAAGGTGGAGTGCAGAATTTGCCATACTGTCCTTTCACGGGGTGACCCTACAAGGAAATACAGTTTTGGAAATTCGACCATGATTCGGCACGTTCAGAGAAGGACCCCCAGAACTATGCCCGGGAGAATGTCAGGGCTCTGGCACGAGATGCTCCAAGGGATGGCGCTTCAACTTCGACTGGAGGACCAACTGCATCATCGGTTAGGGGGAGACCTGAACAGCTGATTCCTAATATTCAGCCTGTTTTTGATGGCATCGTTATAAAGTGTAAAGACTGTGATGAACTACTTTGTTACGGTGAACAAAGTATTATGAACATTGTCCGAACAAGGGAAAACCACCGCTGCCGTCCCCAGCCCTAATTTTGACTCTTTTTTTTTGCTCCTGTTGAGCAGTTTGACATTCCCTGTTTTTGTTTTTGTTCACTAAGAAAACCTAAAAAGAAGAAAAAAAACAGTTATTTTTAGAACTACCTCCAATTCTCCAAAAAGAGCTATATTCTAAACACATACAAAAGGAGTGAGTGAAGTGGAGTGCAGTGACAAAGGAAAGGAAAATGAGTGGGGGAGGAAAAAAAGGGACTAGAGGGGAAGGGAAGTAGTAGGGGTATTGAAAGAAGGTGAGTGTGGGAGTATGGCTGAGTTATAGAGTGTGAGCGTGACAGAAGAGAAGTGAGAGACTAAGGGGACAGAGAGAATGAGACTAACAGAGAGAGAATGAGGGAAGGGGAATGTAGAACTAAGAGGACAGAGGGAGAAAGAGAAGGAGTTAGTGAAGTGGAGTAAAGAGAGTAAGGGAAGGGAAAAGTGTGAAGGAGCGAAAGAAGGGAAGAGACAGGAAGGAAAGTAAAGGAGAAGGTTTGAAAGAAGGTGAGTGTGGGAGTGTAGCTGAGTTATAGGGAGTAAGTGCGACAGAAGAGGAGTGAGAGACTAAGGGGACGGAGAGAATGAGGCTAACAGAAAGAGAATGACGGAAGGGGAGTGTAGAACTAAGAGGACAGAGGGAGAAAGAGAAGGAGTTAGTGAAATGGAGTTAGGAGAGTAAGGAAAGGGAAAAGAGTGAAGGAGCAAAAGAAGGGAAGAGACAGGATGGAAAGTAAAGGAGAAGGTTTGAAAGAACGTGAGTGTGGGAGTATGGCTGAATTATAGGCTGTGAGCGTGACAGAAGAGGAGAGAGAGACTAAGGGGATGGAGAGAATGAGGCTAACAGAGAGAGAATGAGGGAAGGGGAGTGTAGAACTAAGAGGACAGAGGGAGTAAAACAAGGAGTTAGTAAAGTGGAGTAAGAAGAGTAAGGGAAGGGAAAAGAGTGAAGGAGTGAAAGAAGGAAAAAGAGAGGAAGAAAAGTAAAGGGAAGGTCTGAAAGAAGGTAAGTGTGGGAGTATGGCTCAGTTATAGGCAGTGAGCGTGATAGAAGAGGAGTGAGAGACTAAGAGGACCGAGACAATGAGGCTAACAGAGAGAGAATGAAGGAAGGGGAGTGTACAACTAAGAGGACAGAGGCAGTAAGAGAAAGAGTTACTGTAGTGGAGTAAGGAGAGTAAGGGAAGGGAAAACAGTGAAGGAGCAAAAGAAGGGAAGAGACAGGATGGAAAGTAAAGGAGAAGGTTTGAAAGAACGTGAGTGTGGGAGTATGGCTGAATTATAGGCTGTGAGCGTGACAGAAGAGGAGAGAGAGACTAAGGGGATGGAGAGAATGAGGCTAACAGAGAGAGAATGAGGGAAGGGGAGTGTAGAACTAAGAGGACAGAGGGAGTAAAACAAGGAGTTAGTAAAGTGGAGTAAGAAGAGTAAGGGAAGGGAAAAGAGTGAAGGAGTGAAAGAAGGAAAAAGAGAGGAAGAAAAGTAAAGGGAAGGTCTGAAAGAAGGTAAGTGTGGGAGTATGGCTCAGTTATAGGCAGTGAGCGTGATAGAAGAGGAGTGAGAGACTAAGAGGACCGAGACAATGAGGCTAACAGAGAGAGAATGAAGGAAGGGGAGTGTACAACTAAGAGGACAGAGGCAGTAAGAGAAAGAGTTACTGTAGTGGAGTAAGGAGAGTAAGGGAAGGGAAAACAGTGAAGGAGCAAAAGAAGGGAAGAGACAGGATGGAAAGTAAAGGAGAAGGTTTGAAAAAACGTGAGTGTGGGAGTATGGCTGAATTATAGGGTGTGAGCATGACAGAAGAGGAGTGAGAGACTAAAGGGACGGAGAGAATGAGGGTAACAGAGAGAGAATGAGGGAACGGGAGTGTAGAAGTAAGAGTACAGAGGGAGTAAGAGAAGGAATTAGTGAAGTGGAGTAAGGAGAGTAAGGGAAGGGAAAACAGTGAAGGAGTGAAGGAAGGGAAGAGTGGAAGGAAAGTAAAGGAGAAGGTCTGAAAGAAGGTGAGTGTGGGAGTATGGCTCAGTTATAGGCAGTGAGCGTGATAGAAGAGGAGTGAGAGACTAAGAGGACCGAGACAATGAGGCTAACAGAGAGAGAATGAAGGAAGGGGAGTGTACTACTAAGAGGACAGAGGCAGTAAGAGAAAGAGTTACTGTAGTGGAGTAAGGAGAGTAAGGGAAGGGAAAACAGTGAAGGAGTGAAGGAAGGGAAGAGAGAGGAAGGAAAGTAAAGGAGAAGGTCTGAAAGAAGGTGACTGTGGGAGTATGGCTGAGTTACAAGGAGTGAGTGTAACAGAAGAGGAGTGAGAGACTAAGGGGACGGAGAGAATGAGGCTAACAGAGAGAGAATGAGGGAAAGGGAGTGTACAACTAAGAGGACAGAGGCAGTAAGAGAAAGAGTTACTGTAGTGGAGTAAGGAGAGTAAGGGAAGGGAAAACAGTGAAGGAGTGAAGGAAGGGAAGAGAGAGGAAGGAAAGTAAAGGAGAAGGTCTGAAAGAAGGTGAGTGTGGGAGTATGGCTCAGTTATAGGGAGTGAGCATGATAGAAGAGGAGTGAGAGACTACGAGGACGGAGAGAATGGGGGTAACAGAGAGAGAGTGAGAGAAGGGGAGTGAGTAAGTTAGAGGACAGAGGGATTGAGAGAAGGAGTTACTGAAGTGGAGTAAGGGGAGTAAGGGAAGGGAAAAGAGTGAAGGAGCGAATGATGGGAAGAGAGGAAGGAAAGTAAAGGAGAAGGTCTGAAAGAAGGTGAGTGTGGGAGTATGGCTCAGTTATAGGCAGTGAGCGTGATAGAAGAGAAGTGAGAGACTAAGAGGACCGAGACAATGAGGCTAACAGAGAGAGAATGAAGGAAGGGGAGTGTACTACTAAGAGGACAGAGGCAGTAAGAGTTAGAGTTACTGTAGTGGAGTAAGGAGAGTAAGGGAAGGGAAAACAGCAAAGGAGTGAAGGAAGGGAAGAGAGAGGAAGGAAAGTAAAGGAGAAGGTCTGAAAGAAGGTGACTGTGGGAGTATGGCTGAGTTACAAGGAGTGAGTGTAACAGAAGAGGAGTGAGAGACTAAGGGGACGGAGAGAATGGGGGTAACAGAGAGAGAGTGAGAGAAGGGGAGTGAGTAAGTTAGAGGACAGAGGGATTGAGAGAAGGAGTTACTGAAGTGGAGTAAGGGGAGTAAGGGAAGGGAAAAGAGTGAAGGAGCGAAGGATGGGAAGAGAGAGGTAGGAAAGTAAAGAAGAAGGTCTGAAAGAACGTGAGTGTGGGAGTATGGCTGAGTTATAGGGAGTGTGCGTGACAGAAGAGGAGTGAGAGACTATGGGGTCGGAGAGAATGAGGGTAACAGAGAGAGAATGAGAGAAGGGGAGTGTAGAACTAAGAGGACAGAGGGAGTAAGAGAAGGAGTTAGTAAAGTGGAGTAAGGAAAGTAAGGGAAGGAAAAGAGTGAAGGAGCGAAGGAAGGAAAGAGAGAGGAAGGAAAGTAAAGGAGAAGGTCTGAAAGAAGGTGAGTGTGGGAGTATGGCTGAGTTATAGGCAGTGAGCGTGACAGAAGAGGAGTGAGAGACTAAAGGGACGGAGAGAATGAGGGTAACAGAGAGAGAATGAGGGAACGGGAGTGTAGAAGTAAGAGTACAGAGGGAGTAAGAGAAGGAATTAGTGAAGTGTAGTAAGGAGAGTAAGGGAAGGGAAAACAGTGAAGGAGTGAAGGAAGGGAAGAGAGGAAGGAAAGTAAAGGAGAAGGTCTGAAAGAAGGTGAGTGTGGGAGTATGGCTCAGTTATAGGGAGTGAGCGTGATAGAAGAGGAGTGAGAGACAAAGAGGACGGAGAGAATGGGGATAACAGAGAGAGAGTGAGAAAAGGGGAGTGAGTAAGTTAGAGGACAGAGGGATTGAGAGAAGGAGTTACTGAAGTGGAGTAAGGGGAGTAAGGGAAGGGAAAAGAGTGAAGGAGCAAAGGATGGGAAGAGAGAGGAAGGAGAGTAAAGAAGAAGGTCTGAAAGAGCGCGGGTGTCGGAGTATGGCTGAGTTACAAGGAGTGAGTGTAACAGAAGAGGAGTGAGAGACTAAGGGGACGGACAGAATGAGGCTAACAGAGAGAGAATGAGGGAAAGGGAGTGTACATCTAAGAGGAAAGAGGCAGTAAGAGAAAGAGTTACTGTAGTGGAGTAAGGAAAGTAAGGGAAGGAAAAGAGTGAAGGAGCGAAGGAAGGAAAGAGAGAGGGAGTAAAGTAAAGGAGAAGGTCTGAAAGAAGGTGAGTGTGGGAGTATGGCTGAGTTATAGACAGTGAGCGTGACAGAAGAGGAGTAAGAGACTAAAGGGACGGAGAGAATGAGGGTAACAGAGAGAGAACGAGGGAACGGGAGTGTAGGAGTGAAGGAAGGGAAGAGATAGGAAGGAAAGTAAAGGAGAAGGTCTGCAAGTAGGTGAGTGTGGGAGTATGGCTCAGTTATAGGGAGTGCGCATGATAGAAGAGGAGTGAGAGACTAAGAGGACGGAGAGGATGGGGGTAACAGAGAGAGAGTGAGAGAAGGGGAGTGAGTAAGTTAGAGGACAGAGGGATTGAGAGAAGGAGTTACTGAAGTGGAGTAAGGGGAGTAAGGGAAGGGAAAAGAGTGAAGGAGTGAAGGATGGGAAGAGAGAGGAAGGAAAGTAAAGAAGAAGGTCTGAAAGAACGTGAGTGTGGGAGTATGGCTGAGTTATAGGGAGTGTGCGTGACAGAAGAGGAGTGAGAGACTAAGGGGACGGAGAGAATGAGGGTAACAGAGAGAGAATGAGAGAAGGGGAGTGTAGAACTAAGAGGACAGAGGGAGTAAGAGAAGGAGTTAGTAAAGTGGAGTAAGGAAAGTAAGGGAAGGGAAAAGAGTGAAGGAGCGAAGGAAGGAAAGAGAGGAAGGAATGTAAAGGAGAAGGTCTGAAAGAAGGTGAGTGTGGGAGTATGGCTGAGTTATAGACAGTGAGCATGACAGAAGAGGAGTGAGAGACTAAAGGGACGGAGAGAATGAGGGTAACAGAGAGAGAATGAGGGAACTGGAGTGTAGAACTAAGAGGACAGAGGGAGTAAGAGAAGGAGTTAGTAATGTGGAGTAAGGGAAGGGAAAAGAGTGAAGGAGCGAAGGAAGGAAAGAGAGAGGAAGGAAAGTAAAGGAGAAGGTCTGAAAGAAGGTGAGTGTAAGAGAGGAGTGTGGAAAAGGGGAGTAAACATGGGGATTCAGAATAAGTGAGGCAAGCGCAATAAGGGAACAAAGGTGTGGGAGCATCAGAGAAGAGTAGTGAGGTTAAGGAAAAGAGTATAGGGAAAGTAAATTTTGTACATCAAACTTACCTTATAAGTAATGTAAACTTAATTTCATATTTTCATTAACATTTATATCTGTGAAAGACAAAAAAAGTTAGAATATTTATAATATATATTTTACAATAAGAGAGACAAAGTAGGACATTAAAAGTCATAAAAGGTTAGTAAGAGATAAAGTAGAAGTTAAGGACTCAGAAAGAAAAACAAAGGAATGGTGAAGGTCAGAGAGAGTTAAAAAGAAATAGAGAGAGAGCAAATTGCTAAAAGGATAATGACATAGATACATTCAGTGACAGTGAACAAGAGCAGGAGAGAGAAATAAACTGAAGGTGAGTAAGATCCTAAAGGAATATGCATTACGAAAACTAAAGGCAGAAAGGGGAGTAAAGAAAGGGGAGTGAGTGACAGAGAAGCAGGAGTGAATAACAGTGGATTAATGACAATGAGGCATGGAATTTGAGTGAGGGTGAATGTAGGCTTGTAAGACAGTGAGGAGACAATGGGAGTGAAGGTAACAGAGAGGGAGTGAGGGAAGACAAGTGAGAATATGAGAGAATAGAGGGAGTACGAAAAAGAGTGAGTAAAGGGCAGTAAGGTGATTAAGGGAAGGAGAATGACTGAGAGCGCAAAGGAAGGGAAGAAAGGGAAGAAAAGTGAAGCAAAGGGACTGGGAACATCGTTTTTGATACAAAGCACAGCTCATTTAAATGACCACTACAGAAACAAAGCAGAAACCTAACTTTTTTCCAAAAAACATTGCCAATATGCACCATTTTATTTTTAAACAACATTACAAAAAAAATGACACAAAAAACAAGAATAAAGAAGCACAAAATGCTCCTTAATCTTCCCCATAGTGCATAGAGCACTCTATCTTTATTAAAAGAATCATTACTCACCTTTAAAAATGCTTTTAAAATTTAGAACAGTGTCAGTCACACTCAACAGATTTTCTTATGCAGAATCTCTGAATAATGCTTCTTTCACTGGAGCCTGAGAATAATGGCACAGATTCTTACTCATTTCAGACCCATATTCTTGTACATAACCAATCAAAATTGTTCCCACACAAATTTAAAACCAAACTGCACATGTTAATTGGTTGTACATTTCAAGACTACGAAACTCACATAACATTCACCCATCCCCCCGTGCTCATTCACCCTGTAACCATGGTAACTCTCTCCTACCCCAGCACACAGTTCACAAGTTCATCATACTATGTTGCAAAACAATACAGCAAGGGTGTTTGACCTCTCAATGTACTAGCTAATCAAGCGCAATGTTTCTTTCAATGACCTTTTCTCAACCATTAAAATGACTTCTTTAAAAAAAAAAGCATGCACCCTAATTTTCAGTGGTGAATTTTAAGAAAGCACCAATCATTTCTTGTTTTTCAACTGCTCTGAATCTCAACCACTTTTTTTTCATAATTCCTACTTTCAAACTGCCATTTCATTTCCACAACTCATCTGACTAGAAGCACATCTACCTTCAAGATGCCAAAAGTCTGGTTTGTGGGTCATAGCTATGTCTTCTGGAGTGAAAAATGTGCAAGCAACAGAGGGATTTACAACCTTAATTTACCAAATTTGGACATTGTGTGGATTGGACAGAGAGGATTAAGAAGTCACCAATTGATACCATTGGTAAAATCGTTTATGCATTTACCACAACCTGACCTCATAATTGTGCACTGTGGTGGAAATGACTTGGGCACTTTGACTGGGGTAGGTCTGGAAATGCTTTTAAAGGACATCTTTGGGCAATTGATATCACTTTTTCCAAAAACTGCCTTGGTATTTTCTAATATATGTCAAAGGCAAAAATGAAACTGGTCCAACCAATTTTGTCCACAGATTGAGAAAGCAAGGAAACATGTAAATAAATCTGTTTCTGCTTTCCTCAGAGACTATGGTATGGGTTCCATATACCACAACAACTTGCGTTACAACATGCAAGGCATCTATAGGAGAGATGGTGTTCATTTTACAGATGAGGGGAATAGAGTCTTCCTCTTGAATTTGAGACTCTGCATTGGTACCTACTTGTAGGTACAAAAAACACCCACATAACACAACAGCTCTTTTCAGAGCTAACTTACCTCTAAACACTCTACAATATTTTTTTACTCTAATTTTTTACACTGTTTTTCCCTGTGGTGCGCTCAGGGTGCGCGTACCGGAGAATGCACCTGAGAACGCACCCAGCGCTTACCCCGCGAAATTTAAAAAAAAATAGTTTTTGGGCCCTTCAGGGTCCTTCTAAGCCTCCCTCAAAAAATCTAGGGGGTCAGGGGGTGTCTACCCTGCCCCCTTTTAATCATTTCCCCCTTTTTTTTTAACTCAGGTGTCTCGATTTTCCCGAGACACAAGATGGCGAACTGTCCGGACTGTTAAGAATGTTGACAGACATCATACAGCCAATCAGCTTTCCGCTCGCGCACTCCCATAGCGCGCCGGGTGCGCTCCCCGGTACGCGTACCGGTGGGCGCTCATAGCGCGCCTATTGATATATATGTTTTTTTGAAGTTGCCTTTCATAAAAACCACAGGAGCAATTTCAAAGAAATATAGAAAAGGCCCTACTACATACCAGTACCTATCATTTTGCCAACTTTGGTGTAATTCCATTCTTCCGTTCAGGCTGTAGCCGTGTCTAAATGTCCTATGGAAAATTGCTTGGGGAAAACACATTTGAAAGTATTGAAATTTAGAACCAATCAAAATATTTAGTTTGGAATTTGTGTGTGATGAAGTTTGATTGGTTATGTATATATCTTAAATGAGAGGAAAACACGGCCATTTTGTGATACCCCAGTCTGAGGTACTTTTGAGAGAAAATTTGGGTGCTTAATTGCTGGACTTAGAATAACACAGTACTAACTCTTCTACTTTCAAAAAGGTGAGTTGTTAATTTGTAAGGGGGACTATGTTGTACACTTTAAGATAATTTGGAAAATGTTTTCTATTAGTTATTTACAGTCCTTCTGTTATAATTATTGTTTAAGATTGGCTTAATCACATGCAGTGCTTTATATTTCTAGTTCCTGTCTGATACTATACACTGCCCAATTCATTTTAACTAAGTATGACATATTTTGATTCTTCTTCCGAACTTCATGTTATTTGGACTGTAATGAGTATTAACCCATACAGAGCAATATAACAGCATCGTGGGTGTGGATATGTTTAGAATATTATATAGCCCATTTGAGGGTGTGATATTATTGGTGTATACTTTTAAGCCACTACACTATCCAAGTGATATACAGACAATTATGTTTTGTCGTATTCATCATATGTGACATACCACTCATCAGATATAGACCCACTTCAAGATGGCGATTACGTTTTCATTACTGTGTCCTATCTCTATGTTGAGTTGAATTACCACGTGATGGTTTAAATGCAATGGGGCTGTTGAGCTCCCTGTTTCATTACTGACGAAGGCCGAGTGCCGAAAGCGCGTTTTGAGATAAATAAACCTACTGTGAACTTACCCTGAGAGTGCTGCTTCCTAATTCCCGTTTGATTACGGGGAAGGATTTTGGAGCTGATATTGTTGTCGGGTGCACCCCCGACTAGCAGGCACCAGCCTAGGAGTGCGACAGGCAGGTGCAAGTGGAGCGTGAATATATATATATATATATATATATATATATATATATATATATATATATATATATATATACATATATATATATATATATATATATATGTTCACTGCTCGCTTTCGTTCCATCGCTTCTTTCCACCAACAAACGAGAGTGGACCCAAAGTATGTGTAATATTATTTTATTCACAGCTCAAACAGCCTCGCCATTACGCGTTTCGGCAGGCGCCTGCCTTGATCACATGACAGCGTAAGGGATTCAGATCGCCATATTTGAAGTGCTAGAGCAAGCAAAGTCATTACTGAAAATGGAAAAAATACTTATGTCACAGTATCTTAAACGTTTTTGAACACCACTGATAATGCAATTATTTGCTGAAATGCTTTTTTACAATTTCATCAAGATAATACTTCTAACTATTTTGTTATAAAAGCAATACCTATTGTGAATGGCATTGTCCATTTCGTTTCTCATGGTCATAAATTTCTTGCATTCATGCTGTTTCAAAACCAGTACCAACACTAGTTCATTCCACATTTTCCACATTTTCATTTTGTGACAAATTAAACCTAATATGTGATTATACCATATTTAAAAGTAATACCGTTAAAAGAAATAAAGAAAGTGCTAGTGCTAAAAAAAAAATTTTTAAAATTGATTTCTGAAATCCATATGTCCTCTACTGGTCAGCTCCATTTGTATTGACATAATGTCATTAACCTTACTTTTGGAGCACACCTTGACTAGAGAGGACATTAAGTGCAAATCACGGCATGTGCAAACAAGCAAGTATATATGGAGAAAATAGTGGACTCTATACACAATTGATTCCCCTTGTTGTAAACATAGACATAAATATGTAGATAAATAAATACATATATTATCCATAAATATACAACTCAATTGCTAAAAGCATCTACTGATGTTAAAATCCCATAAAATTGCTTAATTATTAGTCTATGTTATGCAGATTAAATATCTGTGCAAGCAAAATTCCTTAGATGAACATTCTATGTGAGACCTTTCTCAATGCATAAATGACCGTTCATTAGGAAAACAAGATAGAAATCATAAACTGATAGGTCAAAAAAGCTCCCGCTTTCCTATAGTAGTGTACTTAGTTGGTTGGGTTTCATAAAAATGTATAAAGATCTTCACTCGTATTAAGACCCCCTGGATGTTTGGTATATAATTCTAATATGAACTGTGTTTCCAGTCATCTTAACTTCGCTTCCCTGTTTCCCCCTCTTTTTTCTAGTGGGATGGCATCTAACACATAGTATCGCAAATGTGTAAGATTGCTTTCATGGCACTCCTTAAAATGTCTGGCCACGGGGTTGCTTGGGTCGTTGTTAGTGATGGCTCTTGTATATTGTAAATTCTTTTGTGTATTGCCAATTTGGTACTTCCAATGTATTTTAAGTTGCAGCTACACTCTAAAACATAGACTGCAAATTCAGTTTTGCAGGTCAAATGTTGAGTGATGGGCCAGGGAATGTCATTAAAAGCTGTGCAATAT
The DNA here is from genome assembly GCF_964261635.1 of Lissotriton helveticus. Taxonomy (NCBI): domain Eukaryota; kingdom Metazoa; phylum Chordata; class Amphibia; order Caudata; family Salamandridae; genus Lissotriton; species Lissotriton helveticus. Next base: position 597,058,944 of record NC_136073.1, on the reverse strand, counting down.
TCTGATTTATTAATACCAAATGTGCAGGCCTTGTTACTAGTACTTTAAAAAAAAACTTTTCTAGCAGTGAGCCATGAACTCATATCCTGGTCCTCAGGATTATTACGTACCAGGACATTGCCCATAGATGCAGTTTTCATAGGTGTGATGGCTTGTTTTCTTCGGTAAAGTTTGCCCTATGATAGGATCATCTAGTACTGTGGGCCAACTGCGTCTCATTATCCCTCTGATCTGTTTTTCCTGCCTTGAAAATGACATAATGAGAAGTGTTGGTTCACCGTGTAGCCCCAAAGGATTGTTAGATGCTACCTCCAGCTTCCTTTTGTATATTAATAACTCATATCTGGGTTTTTGTTTAGATTTTGTCATGGCTCTGTCGACTACTCTTTACAAAAATCTGGCTTTGCTTTCATTTTGTTTATTTTCACATTCTGTCTCACTGCTACTTCGTATTCGAAGCATTTCCCCATAGGGGATACTGTCTATCAGGTGACGGGGTGAGCACTTGATGCATGTAATAGCGCATTACCCGCCGTCTCTTTCCGGTATAGTGTAGTGGATATGGCATTGTTATCAATTGTGATTTGTACATCAAGAAAGGTTACAATTTCCTCACTTATACATGATGTAAACCTCAAATTAATATCATTGATGTTCAATTGTGCTATAAATTCGTTTGCACTTTTTTCTGTGCCGTTCCATATTATTAATAAGTCGTCTATATATCTTAGCCAATAAATTATATTTTCCTGACAGATGTGGTCATATTGCTTCTTGAGGACCAGCTCCTCCCACCATCCCCTGAACAAACATGCATAACTGGGGGAGAAGCTGGCCCCCATCGCTACTTCCTGTACTTGCTGATATACCTGATTCTTGAAAAGGAACAAATTGGTATTTAGACAAAATGTCAACAGGTCAATGATCATTCTATTACGTTGAACATATTGAATGGGTCTTCTAGATAGAAAATGTTCCGTAGCCCTTATTCCATCCCCATTTCTTATGCAAGTATACAGAGATTAGACGTCCAATGCTATCATGCGGTATCCTTTTTGCCATTGTATGTTGTTGATTTTTCGCAGAGTCACTTGTGTCCTGTACATAAGAATCTAAGCCACAGACATGTTCTTGCAGAAAATAGTCAATGTAGCATGACATATTCTCAAATGGTTCATCACAGGCCGAAATTATCAGTCATCCCGGTGGCTTATGTCTGTCCTTATGTACTTTAGGGATAAAATAGATTTTTGGGATGGTAGGATGTTCCTTCTTAAGATATTTGTATTCAAAGAGCTTAGCATTCCCAAATTCTTCCATGCCAATAATTTCATCATAAAACAATCCTGTGTATTTTTAAATTTCTGGAGGGAGCTTTTTCTGTAGCATTCTGTGTTATTCAGTTGCCCCATCGCCTCAATCATGTATTCCTTTAGAGGCGAGAGGACAATGTTTCCACCTTTGTCCGAGTTTCTTATGACCACATCTTTGTCATTGAGTCTCTCCTTTAATTGTCCATTTTTTCTTTCGTGGTCTGAGATTTTCATTTTATTTTTGTTAATATTGATGTTGAGTCTTTTGATTTGAGCCACTATTTGGTCATTAAAAATGTCTATAGAATCTCTTGGCATTATTGGTGTAAATTTTGATTTTACTTTGAGATTTGTAGTTGGTTTGCTGCTCGTTTCCATATCAAGGATTCCGCTGCCCTGTGAATCATTGAGATAGTCATAATACGATTCATCTTCTAATGTGGCAGCGCTTTCCTTCTCCAGGTTTTGTAGATCCCTCAATGTATTGACATCCGCAGCTGTAAGATTGGGCATGCTGTTTGTGTTTGATGTAGTCGGGCTGGCCTTCTTTCCTTTGTGTGACAGTTGTAGCTGATGATACTTTCTCAATTTGAGTGTTCTAATGAATCTGTAGATATCGGCTCTTGTTTGAGTGTAAGTAAAGTTTGTCTCAGGACAATATGACAGACCAAGGGAAAGCAATTGTTCTTCCGCAGCACTTGAAACCATATTTGATAAACTGATGATGGTATTGGAACTTGCAGAAGTAACGCCAGGTTTCATTGTCATGTTTAGTTCTGCTTCCAAGTTCCCCGTCCCGTTGTTGAACGCTTGGAACTCGCGCCTTCTTGCTGCTTTTCTCCTCTCCCGCCTACTTTTTGACCTTCGTTTTTTGTCGGTATATTCCTGGGGCGCAATGTTTCCCTGCGACTCCATCTGACATATTCCAATTCTTCTCCCAACATTGGTTTGATGGTATTTTGGGTAGCACGGTTCCTTTCTCTTTGCCCCTCCGTGACAGACTCGCTTTCCAGCGCTGAGCTTAGGTCTGAAGTTGAGGTTGCCCCTGCCACGACTGCCCCACATTGCTGGAATTTGCCCCCTGTATCCTTCTATCTTCTTTCGCCTCACTAAACATAACAAACTTGCGTGCAAACGTGAAAATCTGCCCATTTGCATAATCTTCCTTATCCCTCCTGAATGTGTATGCTTTCCTTTGCTTAATTTTGTCCTCCTCTTTATTCAGTCTACTAGTCATTTCCTCATAGAATTTTTGCTTCTGCTGAGAATCATTGTGTGCCTGAATTTCCTCATTCATATTGTTGATTTTCAATTGGATACTGTCGGCATATTTTACTAGTATGGCCACAAGTTTGCGTGATGATTCCAGATTGCATTGTGCCCATTCCACCATCATTGTTGGGTTTGGCGTTTCGTAGCTTGGGGCAATCATAATGCGTAAACCTCTGTGAATCCTCCCCATATCGAGGTATTTTTGAAAGGATTTTTATTCCCACCACTTCGACATCCCTTGGCGCATTAGTTTCTCTAATGCCCGAAATTTTCTTTCAGGCTTCTCAGTCCACCACTTGCCTCCTCAGTAGCACTCCCTTTAACATCCGGCTGCTCCGGAGCTGTTTCTGAAAACATCTCCTCTGCAGGGGATTTTTGATCCCTTAGCGCTGCAGCGGACATGTTTGGCGGTTGAAATGCATTCGTTATTATACTTGAGATCTATCACAGTCTTGTAAAGTACTGCCATAGATAAGATCCCAACAGCACACCTCCCCATCTGCTGAAAGGCTATGATATCATGTACCTTGTTGGTGAGTTTTCGGTCCCAATGCAGCCACCTCACGCCGCTTCACTCATCCGAGCTACCGCCGCGCTCTGCCTGAGCCATTCTCTGTCTGGTATTGGTATCGTAGCTTCAGGGGACTTCTGTGTATCTGTTTCCAGCACAATTAGAATGCATCCAGTGCCCAATCTCACCAAAGTCTGGGTGTTGTCCGGTACTGCCAGAAGCTGATTTCTTTGCCACAGAGCTGTCACTCAGGGAGGGGTTCCACTTGTTCAGAAGGAAATCAACCTGATTACTATGTCAACTGCTCGCTTTCGTTCCGTCGCTTCTTTCCGCCAACAAACGAGAGTGGACCCAAAGTATGTGCAATATTATTTTATTCACTGCTCAAACAGTCTCGCCATTACGCGTTTCGACAGTCGCCTGCCTTGATCACATGATAGCGAAAGGGATTCAGATCGCCATATTTAAAGTGCTAGTGCAAGCAAAGTCATTACTGAAAATGGAAAAAATACTTATGTCACAGTATCTTAAACGTTTCTGAACATCACTGATATTGTAATTATTTGCTTAAATGCTATTTCACAATTTCATCAAGATACTACTTCTAACTATTTTGCTCTAAAAACAATGCCTATTGTGAATGGCATTGTCCATTTCGTTTCTCATGGTCATAAATATATATATAAAATAGGGAGTGGCGGAAGCCACTCTGTAGTTATAGTTAGTGTTTACATAGTTAGGTATTCCTCTGATTTTTGTCCCCTAATTCCTATGCACAGGTTTGATGAATCTCAGCAAAACTTTCCAGAACTATAGGCTCCTATACAACATAGGCAGAGTATGTAAAATTTTGCCATATATCAACACAAGCAGCTGAGCGATACAGTTAGTAAATGACAGATTACAGATTTCTGACCAACCAGGGCATTATACATCAAGAATTAACCCGACTGAAAAAACAGGTAACTTTCCGCCCCCGAACATCCTACACGGGGACATATATATAAAACAAAAGATTTCTATCATTGTGTTTTTTTCGTCCATGGTCAAGTTATGAATCCGCTGCCAACAGCTACCTCCTAACAAGAAAAGAAAGTAAAGAAAGTTTAAATACCGCACTTACAGACCTATGACAAGAAACAAAGGTCCTAATGTAGGTATCCAAATACCTGTCGCTAACGGCCGAAAATACCGATTTTCGGCCGTTACCGACCGGTATTTGGATACTGAGATGTAGGGCATCCAAAAACATACAGATTCAGTAAATTTACCGAATCGGTAAATTTACCAAATCGGTAATTTTACTGAATCGGTAAAATTACAGAATCTGTAAAATTACCGATTCGGTAATTACCGAATCTGTATGTTGAAATGTAGGTGGCACTGTAAACAGTGCCACAGGGCTTTAAGGATTCGTTATTTACCACCAACTATTAGTTGGTGGTAAATAAGGAATACCTGTGTATATGCAAATCTGTGCATGTACACCTGTGCCATGTGACAGACATACATGCCCTTAGGGCATGTATGTGTGCCACATGGCACACAAGCACTAATCAGGGGTGCAACAGGGTGTCAAAGTGACACCCTGCCACCCTTGAATTTTTTGGTATTTACCGAATCGGTAATTACCGATTCGGTAATTGACATTCATTCCTATGGGCCTCCAGGCCCATAGGAATCAATGGCAAATACCGAATCGGTAAATACCGATTCGGTAATTACCGAATCTTACCGATTCAGTAAAAAATACCGAATTATTACCTACATCTAATTTACCGATTCTAAAATACTGAATCGGTAAAATTCGGTATATTAGAAAGGGTAAATTAGATTTACCTACATCTAGACCAAAATTTAAAATGTGGAATAATAACCTACCAACAAGAAAATAGTAGGCACATACCGATTGCTGCAATGTACAAGTTGTCTAAAGATATATCTTTGTCCAATTAAAGATGTGACCACAATTGAAATATTGTCCTAAAGAAGGTGGCCCCATATCTATTGGTCCCAACCACCGAAACGCGTCGACGCCAGTGTTAAAACGAGGAATCCAAAAAAGTCGGGGGACATTTGAGATGCATGGGAATTCCTGTACTAAGTGTCCCTTTCAAAACGTATAGGGCTATTGGATCAGATCAATATTCGATCAGAGTAATGGAATTGTTCTTAAAGTGGGGTAATTTTTAAGTGTTATAATTATGTTTTATGCTTTTTTAAAGTGTTTGTGTATTATTTGAGGACCACGTGGAGTGGAATATATAAATTGTGCTAAAAAATGTCTTTTTAAATGTATTGATTGTATGTACTCTTTCGGGAAGGTTTCAGAAATTTTTACTTTTGAGATAAAAAATGAATTTATACAAATAAACAAATGTAAGCATCACATTTTAGTCAGAAAATATATTTGGGATTAAGGTTGCCTATACAGGAGTTATGGTTGTGTGATTGATGAATATAACAAATGAAAGGATAGTGTGAAGATTCGCTTAGCCTGTTTCCAGGGATTTCCCTATAGGCTCAATTGGTTGGTATCGTAGCTGCAGGGGACTTCTGTGTATCTGTTTTCAGCACAATTAGAATGCCACCAGTTCCCAGTCTCACCAAAGTCTGGGTGTTGTCCGGTACTGCCAGAAGCCGATTTCTTTGCCACAGAGCTGTCACTCAGGGAGGGGTTCCACTTATTCAGAAGGAAATCAACCCGGATACTATGTCAACTGCTCGCTTTCGTTCCGTCGCTTCTTTCCGCCAACAAACAAGAGTGGACCCAAAGTATGTGCAATATTATTTTATTCACCGCTCAAACAGCTTCGCCATTATGCGTTTCGGCAGTCGCCTGCCTTGATCACATGATAGCGTAAGGGATTCAGATCGCCATATTTAAAGCGCTAGTGCAAGCAAAGTCAATACTGAAAATGGAAAAAATACTTATGTCACAGTATCTTAAACGTTTTTGAACATCACTGATATTGTAATTATTTGGTTAAATGCTATTTCACAATTTCATCAAGATAATACTTCTAACTATTTTGCTCTAAAAACAATACCTATTGTGAATGGCATTGTCCATATCATTTCTCATGGTCATAAATATATATATAAAATAGGCAGTGGCGGAAGCCACTCTGTAGTTATAGTTAGTGTTTACATAGTTAGGAATTCCTCTGATTTTTGTCCCCCTAATTACTATGCACAGGTTTGATGAATCTCTGCAAAACGTTCCAGAACTATAGGTTCCTATACAAAATTGGCAGGGTATGTAAAATATTGCAACTTTTGGACATAGGCATGCAAAGAAAAAAGGGGGATAGGTAAGCATATTTTGACCCTAATGCACTTTACATAGGCTTTTAATATTGGACATAGCAGCAGAACAGCAGGATGGATTACTTTAGAAATTCACAGGAAGGTACATGTATGTAGGTAAGTATGTAGATGGTCCTTTTTCACACAGCAACTACATTTATTTAGTGGCTAAGCTATAAGGCAAAAAACAGTGATATCTATTGTCGCGGTACTACTGCGGTACATAGTGATGACATCACAATATATTATTGGCTACTGGCAGATAGTCCACAGAGAAAAGGCATCCATGTTTGATTAGCAACAGAGGTTTGACTGTTTGAGATCTATCAAGCAGGAAATAAGACTGATCAATAATATGAAGGTAGTTCATATCGGCTTTGGAAAGTCCACATAAGCTAGTAGTTGTAAGGATATGCGATTTATTGTGTGGAACATTTTTTTAAACATTTTGCAGAAAAAACATTAAAATAAATGGGGCAAATTCATTCATATGTTTTCAATTGACTTTAGGTTGGCTCTGAAAAGAGCCTTTGGTTAATGCGTAATATTTGTTTTTACATATGTTGTGTTTTCCATTTTTGGGTGTTGCACAAGAACACATTATTGCTATGGGTGGTTAAATGGACACCATCCGCACAATATAGTAATGGGTTTGAAAAAACAATACTCAAGAGGTAAACAGAAGACATCCCATGATCTCTCTGAAATGCAGTCAGAGTTTTGTTTATAAGTCTGCTGTTTTTGCACTTTGAAGAATTTGCACTTGAGCATTTTCATTTTAAAATAAATAAGCTGTGTAACAAAGATCTCACAAAACTACACTTTTGCAATGTTTTTGGAGGTAGTTGAGACCTACATCTGGCACAGAACCATATCTTAATTAGGAGATGTACCATTCATATGCTAATTAGGGTCCTATCTGCCACAGAAAAACGACGTTATTATGAAGTGTTACATGGTGTTGTGATGGGCTAAGAAAACAAATAAACACCACAGCTGTCTAAACAGGATTTTGAAGAGAGAAGGCAGAGAAAGCCTGTGTATGAATGGAAACTTACCTCTATGTGCAATATTAATTTGATATCCATTCAAAAATTAAGGACATTTCTTGTGAAAATAAGAAAAATCACAAACGCAAAGAAATTAAAATTTTACAACTTTTGGAAACTTGCCCATTTAGGGATATTACTAAGTTAACATTTCAACATATTAAAATGCTTTCCACTCACTACTATAAGGAAACGTATACAGACATTATACTTTGATAAAAGACCAGCATTACAACTTGAACAATTTAATATTGCTCTACTTCACTCAAATCCAACAGACATCAAATCTAATATATACTACAAACAATCTAAATACTTAGATGATGACTCAGAAAATCCTACATTTCCAGGTGTTTATACCCACATTCCATCTAAAAATTGATTACTGTGCTTACAGAGTTATGAAATGGATATCCTCCAATTTCAAGAAACTATTTCAGAAATATCAAGCAAAATATGCATTTGCTCTAGAAGAACTCATTGTGTGAAATAAACAAAACTTATTTATCTGCTTGAAAAGACTGAAAAAAGAAGAGAATGTAGCATTGAGAAAACTGGCCATAATCCAATTGTGGCAAATATGATGTTTGTGATTATCAAACTGTGTACAAAACTGGACCAAAACGTCATGCTTTCATGTACAATTTACAACAATTTGGAACTTAATCCTATTCCTCCAGAATTAATGGCGCTAAATTTCTATGGCACTGTTTTAATTCAAAGGGTACATCCATTTCAAACCATTCCATGTTTCAACCTCAAGAATTAATCCATGCACTAAAAGGAAAAGTCATTTTCCTTCAATTAGATTTTAAGAAAAGCTTACAAACTCCTGGAGTGGAACACAAATTGCAAGAGCCTTTAGTGGTATTAGTCAACAGAGTACCAACAAAAGATAAAATAATTTGGCAAGAATTAATAAGTCTTTCAAAAATAATAGAAACCATGTCTTATCTTCTAAAAAACAATATAGGCTATCAAAATGTGGATGTTGACTATTTGATCTCTTGTACTCAGCTGCCATTTACACATGGCAAAGTGATTGGACTGTTTGAAACAAATAATAAAGAAGGCTGTGAGCATAATGTGAACATTACAGTATACACCCACAACACTCTAGAAATATAATGGGTGAGTCACTAGAGCAGTATACAGGAGAACCAGTTAGTATCTGGGAAAAGCTTTAGAAGCCAGACGTTATCCACATTTGTTTCCAACAGGAATGAAGGCTGATATGATGATCGTCCTGTAGAGATTTCTGCTTCTGAATACCGTGTGTCAGAACTTCGGCAGCTGTGATATGTCAGATAAATGGTAAAATCAACAAAAAGACAAATCTGAAAGAAATGTCAAAATATCCTTGTTGGAGGCGTAGACATAGAGTCTCCCCTCTAATGTTAAAACATTGCTTGTCGCAATTTCAAAGGTTCAGAGGAAAAGATGGCGGAACCGTGAGACACCTTCATGGGTCAGGTTGGCAGTCTAGTGTTTCGCCGCACGCTACAGAACAGGTGGACAAGGTGCGCGCAATGAGAAAAAACTGCGCACTTCAACTGAACTTATCAAGCGAGAAGTAACGTCTTCTCATTCCGCAAGACAAATCCAGTCAGTTTTTCTTGCCCTTGGTTGTTTTCGAGCGCAGAAGAGTTTCAAACAACTAAGAGTATTATCGCATGCGCAACGAGGGATTTCAGCGCTCTTCGGGTTCGAGTGAAAACCGAAGCTTCAGAAGTAAGGTCGAAACAACTATAGTTTTATTTGATGCTCCACGCATTTTCCTGTGACATTAACAGCGACTTAATTTCAAGCTATATTGTGCCAGAATTTCGTAGGTTCTTATTCAGCATTAGTTATTAGTTTACTCATAGTTAGGACACTCAAGTGCTGGCTCTATGGGGCTCTTACTCTAATTAATCAATATTCCAGTTTCGGAAGGTTCAGTAGAAAATGATCAGCTCATTCTAAGGCAGTAACAGGTAATTCAAGTATTACAAGAGTTTAGATTAACATTCTATTATTCATAAGGGTAAATAGTTAACAATGTTTTTCTTCTGAATTCTCAGCACCGTATCTGCCTAGAGACCAAACTATATTAATCCAGAGAGAGGCAAAGGTCACTGTCCAAATGGTAATGTAATATTGACTTGGTTTTCATAGAGCTGTAGTATATGTTAATGGAGAGTAGTGTGCTTATGCATTGTGTTCCCCTGCAGGTACAGCAAGAAGACTACCAACACACAAGTGAAGAAGTAACTTCGTCACTGGACTTTGGCTGTCTCTCTTTTTTATCCACTTCCCCTTTCCCTCCTGTTTCAGGCGCCACCTTGAGGTTCTCGGGTGGTGTCCGAGGTAGGGGGGCGTTGGGACCAGCGTCGACTCCTGTGAACTTCTGACACCGTGCTACCTGATTATAGTCTGAAGACTCACATTTTCGACAAAACGTTCCTAAAATGTTTATACTATTGTATGAAAGTGAACTATGCGTTACTTCTTAAGCTGCGAACCAGAAGTGACTTTACTAACATAACAGCTGAAGAATTTTTTACTGAAGTTGGAAAGCAATGATAAAAACTTGGAATATAACTTGATTAATATTATGACATGTCAGTGAGGGACGAATAAATATATACATTTCAAAGACATGGGGAACTGAGATGTATCCTTAGAAATTTAGGAACATCTACTTGGTTTGTGAATTTAATTCTTGCTGAATACCTATGATGTGACGTATGCGCATTTCTACTTGAAGCAAACCATAATCTTGTAGATGTTACCTCCAAAACAACTGCTGGATTATGTCCTTTAGATCCAGCAAATTTTTCAACCACGAATTTCAAACTATGCTTAACTACTTAACCAACAAAAAAAAATCGCCTTGGAGAGGTTGTTGGATTCTTTTAGAGAAAAGGCTATCAATCAAGAAGTGCATCACATATTCATATACTGAAATGTATTGAACAATATATCACTTGTGACATTACTAATAAAGAAATAAATCCAAAACTGTATGAACACATTATAAAATTTCAGTCACTTAAGTGTGGCAAATATTGCTTATGAAATAAAAAAAAAATCAAAACATTACACCTAGGTGGTCGATTCCGATCCGGTAAAAAGCGCTCCGATTAGCTGTACGGAGCCTTTTCCCCGTACGAATCGTACACCTACAACGTCCCCGTACGAACGAGAAAGTACGATTCGAACCCAAAGCGCCACTCCGTACGAGTAGTACCAAACACTGTACAAATAGAAAGTACATACGGATTCACTCCGGCCGACGCAGTACGCCACGTCCGTACGTAAATAGTAAAACGTGGGTGTAGAGGACTCCAAGCAGTGCCCAACAGTATAGGGGGTGGGTGTAGAGGACTCCAAGCAGTGGCCAGCAGTGCCCAACCGTATAGGGGGTGGGTGCAGAGGACTCCCAGCAGTGCCCAGCAGTGCCTAACAGTATAGGGGGTGGGTGTAGAGGACTCCCAGTAGTGCCCAACAGTATAGGGGGTGGGTGTAGAGGTCTCCAAGCCGTCCCCAGCAGTGCCCAACAGTATAGGGGGTGGGTGTAGAGGACCCCCAGCAGTACCCAACAGTATAGGGGGTGGGTGTAGAGGACTCCAAGCAATGCCCAGCAGTGCCCAACAGTATAGGGGGTGGTTGTAGAGGACCCCCAGCAGTGCCCAACAGTATAGAGTGTGGGTGCAGAGGACTCCCAGCATTGCCCAGCAGTGCCCAACAGTATACAGGGTGGGTGTAGAGGACCCCCAGCAGTGCCCAACAGTATAGGGGGTGGGTGTTGAGGACTCCCAGCAGTGCCCAGCAGTGCCCAACAGTATAGGGGTTGGGTGCAGAGGACTCTCCGCAGTGCCCAGCATTGCCCAACAGTATAGGGGGTGGGTATAGAGGACTCCCAACAGTGCCCAGCAGTGCCCAACAGTATAGGGGATGGGTGCAGAGGGCTCCCAGCAGTGCCCAGCAGTGCCCAACAGTATAGGGGGTGGGTGCAGAGGACTCCCAGCAGTGCCCAGCAGTGCCCAACAGTATAGGGGGTGGGTGTAGAGGACTCCCAGCAGTGCCCAGCAGTGCCCAACGGTAAAGGGGGTGGGTGTAGAGGACCCCCAGCAGTGCCCAACAGTATAGGGGGTGGGTGCAGAGGACTCCCAGCAGTGCCCAGCAGTGCCCAACAGTATAGGGGGTGGGTGTAGAGGACCCCCAGCAGTGCCCCACAGTATAGGGGGTGGGTGTAGAGGACTCCAAGCAGTGCCCAGCAGTGCCCAACAGTATAGGGGGTGGGTGAAGAGGACTCCCAGCAGTGCCCAGCAGTGCTCAACAGTATAGGGGGTGGGTGTAGATGACTCCCATCAATGCCCAGCAGTGCCCAACCGTATAGGGTGTGGGTGTAGAGAACTCCCAGCAGTGCCCAACAGTATAGGAGGTGGGTGTAGAGGACTCCAAGCAGTGCCCAGCAGTGCCCAACAGTATAGGGGGTGGGTGTAAAGGACTCCAAGCAGTGCCCAGCAGTGCCCAACAGTATAGGGGGTGGGTGTAGAGGACCCCCAGCAGTGCCCAACAGTATAGGGGTGGGTGTAGAGGACTCCAAGCAGTGCCCAACAGTATAGGGGGTGGGTGTAGAGGACTCCAAGCAGTGCCCAGCAGTGCCAAACAGTATAGGGAGTGGGTGCAGAGGACTCTCAGCAGTGCCCAACAGTATAGGGGGTGGGTGTAGAGGACTTCCAGCAGTGCCCAACAATATAGGGGGTGGATGTAGAGGACTCCAAGCAGGGCCCAGCAGTGCCCAACAGTATAGGGGTGGGTGTAGAGGACCCACAGCAGTGCCCAACAGTATAGGGGGTGGGTGTAGAGGACTCCAAGCAGTGCCCAGCAGTGCCCAACAGTATAGGGGGTCGGTGTAGAGGACTCCCAGCAGTGCCCAACTGTATAGGGGGTGGATGTGGAGGACCCCAAGCAGTGCCCAACAGTATAGGGGGTGGGTGCAGAGGACTCCCAGCAGTGCCCAGCAGTGCCCAACAGTATAGGGGTGGGTGTAGAGGACCCTCAGCAGTGCCCAACAGTATAGGGGGTGGGTGTAGAGGACTCCAAGCCGTGCCCAGCAGTGCCCAACAGTATAGGGGGTGGGTGTAGAGGACCCCCCGCAGTGCCCAACAGTATAGGGGTGGGTGTAGAGGACTTCAAGCAGTGCCCAACAGTATAGGGGGTGGGTGCAGAGGACTCCCAGCAGTGCCCAGCAGTGCCCAACAGTATAGGGGTGGGTGTAGAGGACTCCCAGCAGTGCCCAGCAGTGCCTAACAGTATAGGGGGTGGGTGTAGAGGACTCCCAGCAGTGCCCAGCAGTGCCCAACAGTATAGGGGGTGGGTGTAGAGGACCCACAGCAGTGCCCAGACATAGGGGTGTGCATGTCCAACATCATACAACAACTACATGCCTGTATGTGTACATCACTAACTTGTGACACTCATGATAGTTGCATATTAACACATCACTCACAGCAGTGACCTACTCCACGGAGAATGGTCTCCTGTCACACATTGAGTGACACACCACATGTGGTTCTTTTGGCAGATGCCACAGCCATATCCACCCATGTAGTTTGCTGGCACCCCCCCCCCCCCCCCCCCAGCATGACTCAATAATGTGTAGTCATGCAACAGACCACTCAACAAATGAAGCACAAATGGAATTATGAAGAGTCCTGTACATCCCGGACATGATGTGACTGTCCATGTGGTAAAACATGTACTCCCTCATGGAAGGAACAGGGTAGGAAAGCTCCAGATACAAAGCACACAAATGTGTATCTTGAACACATATGTAAAATTTGACTATCTGATTCATGAGGTCAAGGCGGATAACATTGTCATGCATAGTGTGGAAAAATATGATAGACTCCCTGAAGGCATTAATACACACCACGAACCCAAGCACAGTGAGTAGCATGGATGGCACTGAGCAATTGTCAGATAGCAGTTGTGAGCAGCCTTGGCCATTGTGCAACTGAATGCACTAATCAATGGTAAATCTGTACTGAAGTCACAACAACAATTGTGCAACTGTCTGTAGTGAATGTCTCATGTGTCACAGAGGAAGGGACACTCTTATAGATAATGTCTGTATGCAAACTGCACACACACAAATCTAGATAATTATCTGAAACATTGGGATAGCACAGAGATGCCATGGTCCACCTCATTCCCATCTGAAAAATAGACATCTTGCACAATACCAAAACATTAACATTACATCCACTTGTAGGCACACAGCACCTAAAGCAAATCCCTGAAATGCAATAGTTCAGAATGAAAAATTAAATGCTTTATTGAGCGCAAATCTGTTAAATTAAATATGAAAGAGTCCAGGCTCACAGAAGGCCAATGGCCAGTCCAAAATACAGTCCATAACAGTGGTGACTGCGTGGAGGCTGTCACCCCAAAACTTGCCTGAACATGTTGGACTTAGAGGTCCGTGGACCCATGGGGGGCATCATCGGAGTCTGGGTCCGGCACCGCGGGGACAGGAGAGGGAAGGGTATGTGTAGTGGGCGCAGGTGGGGAGGATTCCTCCACAGTGGCAGGTTCAGAGCAAAAGGTTGCAACATATTCAGCGCTGCACACTGCTGCCAGTTCAGACAGGCTACCACCTGAACCCGGGGACACAATGGGAGTGGAGGTAGAGGGCTGTGAGTCAGGTGTAGGGTGCCTGTGGGTGGGTGGGTGATGTGTGTCCCCTGGCCCTGTGAGTGTGTGCACATCCCCCTGAGATTGGATAAATGCAGGTCTGCGCTTAGACTTACGTGTGGGTGTGCTAGGTGTCTCTGTTGGGGTGTGTGATCTTGTGCGTCTGCGTGTATGGTTGACAGGGATGGGAGAGGGGGATGTGGATGGGTTAGAAGGAGTGGGGGGGATTGACGCTGCAGGATGGCAAGTGCTGCCGTCCGTGTTGAGTCCATGGACGCCAAACTCCGACGTTGATCAGACATGTCAGCTGACATGCCCTCCATGAATGACAAGAACTGTGTCATTATTTGTGTTTGGCCATGGAGGACAGTCAGCATTGACACCTGACCAACTTGAATCAGCCGGAGTAGGTCAACAGACTCAACACTGAGGGCAGCAGGGGAGACAGGGGCAGGGGCTGCGGTGCCGGGGACAAAGGAGACACGGGGGTAGAACGGACTCTAGGGCCCCTAACAACTGGGAGGGTGGAGATGGGTCTGGAGAAGGAGGGGACAGACATAGTTGCAGTGGATGGCATTGCTGCATATTCCCCCTCCTCCTGGGAGTCAGATTCCGAGCCGTCTGCATGGTAGGAGGTGTCGTGCTTATGAGGGACAGCCGCCTGACTCCCCTCACCCTCTGTGCCACTGCCTCCCTCCGACTCCTCGAAGCTGGTGGCACTGTTGCTGGGTCCCTCTGTCCATTCTGTGTCTGTGTCTCCTCCAGGTTGTGGTGATGATGCTGTTGGCAACGAGAAAATGAACAAGATATCAGTCACCTGTACACATCATACATATCAGCAAAATCACATTTGGGGTCTTTAACTATCATGGCATGCATCATGAGTCACATGCCACATAACTCAGCACATTTATAAGTCTAGTAATGCACAATTGTAAGAGAAACAGGGCTCATTGTATACAAAGATCAAAGTCACAGACCAGGACACAACTTGGATTACTGTCACAATGATGAGCCACTTCCTGTCAACAGGATAGGTATTGAGCAATCACCGTCAAGTTGCCCACTCTGCCATCCAAGGCCATAGGTGGACATTTATCTGATTGTAGCCTGTGCCACATGGGAACAGTCTTGCATGGACAGGCATGTGATACCATCCCTGGAGATGAAACAAGTTTGCCATCAACTCTCACTGGCATCACAACTGTATACAGACAGTCTTGTTTGAAACACAGATGTGAATACAAACAAGCATGGCAGATGACGGCTGTAATGCCAGAAAGTTGTAGCTGCAATCTTGTTACCAGTCCAGGGAATGCATGTTTTGACAAATATGGCTAGACTGTTCCCATGAGGCACATGGATAGACAGATTTGCACATGGCCGTGTTAGAACTTGGGCGCAGAGTGTGCAACAGAGAGGTGATGGCTAAAAATATGACCTGTTGACTGTGTGTGAGTATATGATTGGTACAGAGGCTCCCTCCATCAACAGACACCTTAGTGAAAATCCTCACAGTGGCATCTATCCCCAGAGCATACAGTTGATACCACATAACACACACTGGCTGTCAAGTGAAGTGGCACACATGTACAAAGTCTAGAAAATGGCCAAGCTAATGTGCCTACAATTGTGAATGTCTGAAACATTGATAGATTATTGACACATCTGCAACCAGATGGGAAAAGTGAATACAGTAGTGTGGACCCCAAGCCTAAACTGCGTAGCACCACCAATACATACATGTATCATAAAACGCTGTTGAAAAATCATCTCTGGAAGCCAATTACCTAGCCTGTAAATCCTACAATGACTACATTCTCCAGCAGCACAGCCTAAGTGCATAGTGACAAGTCCACATCAGATATGACATCCTCAGCAGAACACTGACAAGGCAAAACAGTTGGTCCCATCACACATCCCATGCACAACATCCCAAGCACTCCGTCAATGTGAGTAATACTGGCCAAGTAGTAGAAAAAATGAATCTGGCTCTCAATGACTGGGAAGCTATATTAAGTTAGCCAAGGTCACATTGTTTAGCTGCACATCAATATTAGTCCCAAATAACCTGCAACATTTCTTGAGAATATGCACACACGCACTTCCCAGTGTGAGTATGCACAAGCCTACAGTTGTATACATGGACAGTGTGCACATGTAGCTAACACATGAGAAATACTATGCATACCAAGGACAAAGGCCACTGAAGCAGGCCCGTGTAGTACTCCTTGTTGAGACTCATGATCAGTGCCAAGCTATCATGAAGGGCAAGCACAGTGCACAGGTTGTTGAACAGTTATGGTACCAACAAGTGTCACAGACCCCCCTCCAACATGATGATGTGCTAAGCAATATGCATACTAATACCTTTCTTCCCTAGGAGGACATGCACAAATATGAAATAGACAAAGCAGGGGCCAAATGTGGAGGAGGGTAAGGGATGTAAAAGAGCATTAGCATAAAAAGGGCCATTGAAATGACAATGCATTAAGTGCCTGTCTGACCACACCACCCCCACTGTGGAATGTCACCAGGCTCCCAAACACTGCAGGTAGCATGTGACACACATGACAGCACACAGACATGTTCCTACCCCCTCCTTGCTGCTGTCCCTCCTGCATCTGCCTATGGAGGTCAGGGAAAACGACGGCCAGGACCCGGAGCAGGTTGGGGGTGAGGTGACGCGTGCCTCCATGCCGGCATGGAGCTCCAGGTTAAGCTGCACCCGGGCGATACGGCGGGTCCAGCACCGGATGTCCTGGCAACTCTTGCGTATGTTCCGGACCCTGCGGTAGGGTCCCCCCTCAGACCTGACATCCCTGACGGCCCTGGCAATGTCCAGCCAGATGTCCCCCTTCTCATGGGCAGATACCTGTCAGGAATAAAAAGTGAAAGTACATCAGTACACCTGCTCCATTGTCATATAGCTACTGCTTATCTATATATTGTGTTAAGTTAGTGTGGGCTTATTAAATGTTTAAACGCCATTTTTCCTTTTGCTGCTTCTGCACACGACACTTAATTGTTGATTTAGCTTTCAACCTACATGAGCGTTGTGATTTACATGAGAATAATATGTTATTGCTTTGATATCAGCTTTGCTTAGTAAACTATGTCTGTACAGTGAGTGCTGAAGCTTCAAGGATAACTCGACACAATTGTTGTGAAGTCTGATCTCCGCACCTTCATAGACATAACATAAGTGCAGCTCCTGCCAAATTCTGGCTTTAGGCGGGTTTTATATTGCTTTGCTTAGGGCACACATACACACTTGATGCGGTTCGCATGCAGAGAGAGCTGGTGGAAGCAGATGTGATCTCTTCATACTAGGATCTTGAGGTATGGGCCCGCCCTGCTAAAACCCAAAAAGAC
Organism: Lissotriton helveticus; assembly: GCF_964261635.1. Taxonomy (NCBI): domain Eukaryota; kingdom Metazoa; phylum Chordata; class Amphibia; order Caudata; family Salamandridae; genus Lissotriton; species Lissotriton helveticus. The sequence continues at coordinate 597,041,428 of NC_136073.1, read as the reverse complement.
CTTCTTAGATATTAATATAATATGCTAGTTAGGGAGGGTGAGAAATAGATGTTGTTAACCCTTATTCGTTACAGCATGTTAACATGCTGTCACCTTTTGCTTTCTATGGACTAGTAACTATGCTGATAACTTTGCTTCTGATAATATGTTTCCTCGTATTAGCTAAGATACTGCGTTTGAGAAAACAGCATTAGTAAATAAATATTTCAAATTTGCACGTGTCCTCATTTACTCCACGTTCTGGTTTGAAATGATTGTATAACGAAATAGTGTTCATGTGTTCCACGTGACCTGAGGTATTGTAAGTTCATGTTCTGGTTTGTCTAAACATTGGGAGTTTGTTATGACCAATGAGACACTGTAGCTAGCCTGGTAAGGGGTTTTGGGTACTGAGGTGAGTTTTGGGTCACCCTAATTCACCGAGGTTCCAAATCTCTATGCACAGTTCAGTGGGAGAACGGAAACCCTGCGACATGGCGCCCAACCGTTTGTGGTCTTATATCATGACACTCGAGTAGTATATCATTCAAACCTTAACCCCTTCACTATCGTTTCCGGACAACGGTAGTGTCGGAGAAACCTACCTATTTTTTGAAATAGGTCTTTTCAAGCTTGAATCTTTCTGAAACGGTTTCCTTGAGTTACTACCCAGTTGTGCTACGAAGTTTGCTTTGTTTATCTAAGTTCCTGTGTTGTCATGGCCCAGCCTGTGGACATCCCGCAGCATAGTCGCATTGCGGTGCACAACCATTTGCGGAATTTCCTGGTCCCATTGGAAGGCTTGGCTGTGGTTTTGGTAGTGAGTGCGGATGCTGCTTACCCATACGAACTGTTTTATTCGTGGGTGACGTTTCCGGCGGTGGACGCTAATTCTGGTGTGTTCCACAACTACACTGCCTCACCTGTACCGAATGAATATACTCCGTACAGGACACTGGAAATACCTATTGATCATTGGCAGCATCGCGTTTGGTTTGGTGGCGCCCTACCCCATTCGTTAACCGCTCCGAGGTTAGGTCCTTTGTCCATTCCAGGCTCAAATTGGCCTGTTTTGGCTGGATTTACTCCTCATCCTCAACGCGGCAATTGTACCCTAGAGGAGGTACGTCGGCTACATGAAGTTTCCGTAGCCGTGATTCGTGCATTAGTGCAATACATAGGTCGTCATCTCCCGGGTGGACCCCCGGGCGGTCCGGCTCTTCCAGCTGAACATGGCGGATTGAAGCTCAATCCGGTTATGGTCAATGCAGTGTTTGGTAAGCGACCAGATGATAAGGATGACTTTCCTTTTTGGCTTGCCGAGAAATTTGATAAACTGGAAGCAGTATTTCCTAACACGACTCCAGGTGAAAAACATAGAATCTTGATGATTAGTTTACCTAAAGATTTAGCTCCCGAACTCGTTGACTGTGAGAGCTGGGGGAGGAGTTTTGCGGCTGTTTATACGAGGTGTTTCGGCACCCCGTCTATGGCTGTACTGCCTACGATCATTAAATGTGTTCAAGACGATCACGGACTGGAAGCAGCGGTTGAATTGGGTATGCGCCTGTGTGGCTCCTTTGAAATAGTTTGCGATCTCGTACTTGCTAATGTCAAGGGGGAAGCAGTGAACTTTCAGGTATTTAACGCGTTGGCAGCTCTTCCCAGTGCCGAAAAGCCCCGCCAGTTAGCGAGGATTGTAGTGGCTCCTTATAAAACAGTGGGTCGCACAAGTAAGGGTCTAAAATATTTTTCTGACAAAGAGAAAAAACAACCGCAGGGGCAGTCTGCTCAGGCAGATGTCCAGCCCAAGTCCAAAAAACAAAACTGGCCAAAGAAACAGAATCAGGGGAAGCAGAAGCAGCAGACTCAAGAATCTTATCCTGCGGCTCAAGTACCTGCGCCGACTGAGAGAGTTTATGACTTGCGCGATCGCGCGCCGATTAAATCACCTGATCGATTTCAGGTTTCTGATCAACGCTCTCCTCGTTCCTTTCAGGACTCATCGGCTCCGAAGACCGGTGGTGGAGGAGGTGGAAGAGGAAGGGGTGGCCAGCAAGGACGCGGCCAGCCCCGCCAGACAGACGGCACAGGGAAGCAGGAGGACTCTACGCCAAAGAGACCGCAGTTTGCGAAAAAGAAAGTTGCAGCATTAACAGCGCATCGATATGCCACAGATAGTGAGAACGCGGCTTCGGAATCTGACGTGGGCTCTGACCTTCCTGGACAGCGCGGCGGAGATTACCATAGTGAGAGAGGCCCTCCGTCCACTACTGAGGGTGACAGCGACTGATGCATACGTTGTGGTAGAAACCGCCGATACACGACTTGCTCCCCCTGATAGACTTTATGAAATTGTCCTGTTGATAGAGGGTGACATACAACGTACCATCAAAGGGGTATTTTGGGAGAATCTTTCATCTACGTATGACATTTTGCTTTCGGAGGCTGACTGGCCCCCACCTTTTGTGTTCGCGGCGCCGCGAGGGGAGGAGGTAATCTTCCCAAGTTTCGCGAACACTGTCTCGAAAGAGCATGCGCAGCATTTTGCAGAAGAGTGGGCTAGGGCTCTAGTGCCGGCTCTGTACCGCAACCAATGTGGATGGGATAAATTGTCCCCATGCCACGAGATTCCGTTGCGGTCTCAGCCGCAGCCTCAACCTCAATATCCCATACGACGTGAAGCCAAAGCTTCCGTCGCGGAAATCCTTGAGCAATTGGAATATCAGGGTGTTGTTGAAACATCTGTGTCACCAATGAATAATCCTCTTTTTACTGTGACCAAGCCTGACGGATCGTATCGTTTGGTATTGGATTACCGGCATTTGAACTCGCATTGCCGTAACTGTGCAGTACAGAATACTCACGGCTCTGCCCTAGTGGATAGTCTAGCGCGTAAGCGTTTTAAAACAACGCTTGACATTTCCAATGGTTTCTATGCCCACAGATTGGATAGCTTTAGCTTTCAATGGACCAGTTTTACATGCGCTGGGGTCCAAAAACAATTCCGGCGTCGCCCAATGGGCTACAAGAATAGTCCTGGTATATTTACCGCCCGCATAGTCTCTCTTTTGGAGAGGATCGACCCAGATGCCTGCTCGTATGTGGATGACATATATCTCACAGACGACGAAATTTGGGAGCATCTGTGTCGAGTAAATTCGATTATTTGTAACTTTGCAGACATGGGTTACAAATTTAACTTTGCAAAATCGCACATTGCTGAGTACACAGTGTTGTTCCTGGGCTATGAGCTCAACAATGAAGGTAGAGGTTTGGCTCCTCACTTCTTGGAGAAATGCGCTCAGTTGCGCGCTCCTACAACCCTGAAAAAATGACAGTCTTTACTGTGCTTTTTAAATTTCGGGAGGACATACATTCCGGAATATGCCCAGCGTAACAAGCCTTTGTATGCTTTGATACAACCAACTTTTTCCAAATCATGCTGGCTGCCTGAGCACTCAGCCATCTTGCAATCCTTGCAGGCTGATCTGCTTACTGACTCGTGATAACCACACCAACCTGGTGATAAGAATTATTCCTGGGACAGTGGGTTTCACGTACCTCACTTTTAATGAAGGAGACACAGTACCTATTGCTTACAAGTCACACTTGTACACTTCGGCTGAAATGCGGCTTCCCACTGTGGAAAAGGTTTTAAGAGTTGTGCAGATGGCGATTATTAAGGAACGAGCTCTGTCACAGGGGAAACGCATGTTGGTTGTTACACCCTTTCCTCATTTGGAGGCAGTCACGAAAGCCAGTGTACCAAATTCAAAAGCTTTGCACCCTCGGTGGATTCAATGGGCTGCGTCCTTGACTTCCACGGATGTCACGTTTATTTTTGACGCCTTGTTACGGTCGCAAGAGTACTTGCAGTATGAATTCGTTCATCCTGCTTCTCTAGCTATGCGACCTTTGGAGGACTTCCATTGCATCATTTACACTGATGGTTCGGCGCAGGTTGCGCATGACTCTAAACACGCCTACGTTTCCGCATGCGCCATTGTGGTCGGTGCCATGGTGAACAATGAGTTCCAGTCCAAGGCAGTACACACGCAGCCTCTAGGGGACTGCACCGCACAATTGGCAGAGCTTCGTGCTCTCTTACTAGCGTTGGAGTACGCTGATCCTAGTGCGACTACTCTTATTGTGAGTGATTCTTACTACTGTGTACAGTCTTACAATGAAAACTTGTTCTTTTGGATTCAGAATGATTTTCGTGATTCCAAGGGTAGCACAATAAAACACAAGATGATCTGGGTTCGAGTGGCGGAGCTTAAGGCTACAATGCCACTCGTTTTTGTAATTCATACTCTCGGCCATCAGCGTGTTGGAGTCCACGCTGTCGGTAACTCGCTTGCTGATGAAGCGGCAAAATCAGCGGTGTCTACATACTTAGTTGCAGCGGTTACTAGGTCCAAAAGTAAGATTGATGATGACATCTTGGCGGCTGTTGCTGCCACTGAGAAGGGAGGTAAACATCCTACGGGGTTCCCTTCGAAGTACACATACCACTTAAGTCCCGAAAAGGTTTCTTTTGTGAAAATTCCTGATGTTGGAGAACGTTTGATTCCCAACTCAGATCGCAGGGCTGACTTGATTACAGCGGCACATGAAGGTGTGGCGTCTGCGCATGCGGGCGTCTCGCCCACTGTAACTCACTTACAACAACGTTTCTGGTGGCGGGGGCTGTACAAACAGCGGCGAGATTATGTCCTTCAATGTGACATCTGCCAGCAGATTAAACCTTCGACTGCTGCGCGTCCACCACAGACACAGTTGTACATTTCTAATAAACCACTAGGTTGTGTTTATTTAGATCACTGCGGTCCTTTTTCCTCTGATACTGTGTATAAGTACATCTTAGTAGCAGTTGATTCATGCACACGCTTTGTGTGGGTCTGGCCCCATCGCAGCGCTGATTCACGGACTGTCATTAGAGATTTGCGTATCTTTGTAGGGATTTTTGCCTGTGGTACCTTCCATTCGGATCAGGGTCCGGCTTTCGCCTCTAAGACGTATAAGGATGCCATGACTTCGATGGGGGTCCAAGTCAAGTTTTCGTCTCCCTACAGACCTGAGGGTAATAGTGTAGTGGAGCGAATGAACCGTGATTTAAAGCAATATTTGACAGCTTGAGTTATAGGCACTGGCAGAAACTGGCTGGCCCACCTCAATGGCGTGCAGCGTGCTCTTAATAAACTCCCTAGAAGGTCTCTGGGTGGGCGGACCCCATACGAAATGCTCTTTGGCATCAAGATGTACGTCCCTGACCTTGACGGTCTAGACTGCGTGGCTCGCGCCACACCCTTTGACGTAGATGAACATTGCAATGTTTTACAGAATCTACAAAAGACCAGAGACAGTCTTGCAAAGGAACATTTGCCCTCCACATCGGATGTTGCGTTGCAGATCCCGGTAGTCGGCTGGCTACCCCAAGTTGGAGAACTGGTTTGAGAGAAGATCGAAAACAAGAAAGAATTTGGTCCTTCCTATCGAGCTCCGGTTCCAGTACTTGGCGTGAAGGGCACAAGAACAGTCATTTTACCACCACTTCCTGGTCGTAAGGAAAACAGGTTTATCTCAATTGACAATGTCAAGATACACAGAGTGGCCGATTCTTCTTAGCATGACACCGGCAGTTTCCTGTCCTTCCATTGTGAGAAATTCAGTTTTGGCCACTGCTTCTAATCCTGAAACTGAAGTGGCCATCGAATTGCCTGCACTTTCCAGTCCTTTATTAAGTTCTTTGCCCGGTACTGACCATGATGAAATAGACTATACTTACTCCACTGACTTATCCATGCCTGACCTGCAAGCACGTTTGGCCACTGAATCCAGATTTTCCTTTGACTCTGTTTCCAATGCCACGAAGAAACCCTCACGTTTTGCAGTTTATGCCAGCTTATTTAAAAAACATTTTTTGATTCCCCCTTGGACATATATTTGGCTGGTGCTTTTTTCAATTTACCTTTTTATGTCAATTGGGTTTGTGTTTTATTTTTTCGGGATTATAAATGGACACTATGTCGAAGAAAGAACATGCATTCGACATCTCAATGGAACTTTGGCCCCCCTTTCCTCATCGCATTCTGCACACAGACTGAAAAGAGACTTGACATTTGTTAACATCACTGCTTGGCCTGTCCTTGATGGGATAGTGTGGGATGCCGTTAGATTTCAAATTCATGGCCCAACTGAGGTTGTTAATGTCCCAAATGTGCTTAGAGTGAATATGGGGGATGTAGTGAAACAAAACATACGTTCTGATGATTGGGATGTTCAGGCCGTTGAGTCTTTGTTTTCTGATTTGAAATACTATGCTGCCTTTGATGCTGAGGATTTGTTCTTAGAATCTTCTAATTATGGTGATTTGTTTTGCTTTCAACATTTTGGCAATCACTTCTTACATAAAACGACTTCCAGAAGGAATACTGTAAATTATACGCAATGGGAGCATTGCCCCGCTCCTAAACAAGGCAGTTCAAGTACTTTTTTGAAAAAGTACACTTATTTTACTGACTTCAATCAGTCTAATCCCGAGTCCTTTTATTTCAAAATGACACAGAAGCCTATGTCCAAGGTTAGACTTACCGATACCAAATTATTGTACTCGAAGTCCTTCCTTGATCAGCTGGCTGTTGGCGGCTATGAATTATGGAAGGAAACTATTGACTTAAAATCTCTTTGGGGTTCTAAGAGCTGGCAGGTACAAGGCACTGAGGCTTTGCACCGTGCTTGTCTCATCCCGAATCAAATGTTGTTTTTGAATTCCTCTATTTCACAAACAACATGCTTTGGATTGGCTACTTCTAAAAAATTAAATTCTCCAACCACCCCAGAGTTAGAAGAATATTCTGGCTGGAGTAATTATACTCAGTTTTTGATTAGGGACTTACAGTCCCTATTGCTGAATTCATCCTTTAACATATCCAGTATGGATCCAAAAGGTTGGCTGATGTGGCACAGAAGTGCTGATTCATGCCAGCACCGTTTTCTGGGATTGTCTGATGGCTTTACACAGGTCAGACCTGATCCACGTTTTGAATCTGAACATTCTGTCACGACTTACTCAGTGGGCAAATTATGTCAAAATTGGCTGACACATTCTAAATTGTCTGTAGTTAAATTACATCTTGCAAAGCTAAATGATGATGTAGATTTAAATGATTTAATTAAAGGCCCGGCTAGTGGTAGATCAAAAAGGTGGATATATGCTGTTTACAATGAAATCTGGAAGACATCACAGATTGAAGCGGCGACACGCCTTACAGCTATAGATCAAGCCAATCTAGAAAAAGTGCTTGCTGTGGTAGATAATAGTATTAACATGCTTTCTTCCCGCATTTACACGTTAGATAATATTGTGTCTTCTGTAGTGGATATTGTGCAGGATGAAGTGTCTGTATTGTACCATGGTCAAAATCAATTGCGTTCTATCATGCAATTTGCATGGACCCTTCAAACACTTAAATCTGGCAAGGTGTCATGGACCTACATGAATGTCTCCTCTCTCTTTGCCCCCTTTAATTTAACTGACAAGCAGCGCTTGCTTTCCATGCGAGATGCTTCCTTTTCTATGTTACATATTGAGAGATTAGAGTCCTTGCCTTTTTCTGTGGCAGAGGCCACCACTGCAACGTGGCTTATCCACGGTTTGATAACATTACCTTTTGCTTTGTATAAATGTACAAATTGTATGCGATATGTTGCCATAGGTCGATATGAACCATTAGGTAGTGCGTTTCTCCATGAAGTATGGTCACTTCCTTTTACTTATAGATGTTTGAAAGACGGCCAGGAGGTTTATCTGAATGGGGAGGAGTGTACAGAAACACCAGATCACTCATTAATGTGTAGACACATACAATTGCACGGTTCTTGTAACCAGGACCGGCCAAATTTAGCCTGTGTTTTAAAAGGGACTCCAGTTCCTGCAATTACCCCGACTTTTACCTTGCTGGGAAACGGAAGTTATTTACTTTTAAATAATGAAGATTGTTGCGGGTTAATTAAAGGTGTTGCTTATGTGGTAACGGTAACTGAGCGTGTCGTTTGCTGCAAAAATGTGCTGTACCCACCCACGCATGGGAACGGGGATGTTTTCATCTGGCCGCGCATCCCAACCTTGAAAGCGGAGTTCAATGGCATGAGCAGAATAAGAGCTCTATTGTCCCAAAAAGAAGTGGCCTTGAGTTCGGCTCGAGAAACATTCGTGCTTCACATAGCTAACACCCGTACAGAGGTTCAAGCCCTTTTAAATACTGATTTACCGTTGCATTTCGGCGAACTGGTTCATTCTATCTTTAACGCTTCCTCGACGACGGGGCTGGCGCACTTTTTTAAAATAGTTAGCAGTGGTCTCGTGACTTCATTTGAGAAAATATTTGGTGTCATTCCTGCTTTCTTCCATTCCATTTTTTCAAGTCTGTTTGGTGGATTCCCGGTTTTACTGGCACTAGCGGCAGGCGTCCTGGTAATTTTTTGTTTCTTTAAATATGGATGCCCTTCGTGTGCAAGAAGCCGCGCAACCCCTCCTGGCACTGTTTCGCAACAGGATGCTTGAATATTATGGCACACTACCGCTTGCGACTTTAAGCACGGCGTTTGGATTATCGTTTTGATTTTCCTATTTCACCTGTGTCCAGCCTGTATTTCATTGCCTGAGCTGTGACTTTGACTGGGCCATTGATTTGTGTCTCTGCAAGACGGTTTCTCCTGACGTCGATTTTAATCAGCTGATGTGTCCCGTCGTGGCTCACGAGTGTGTTTGTTCTGGCGATAGGATTATGGCCTTGGCATTGATGCATGGACTAATGGGTCCTTGGAACATACTCGCAGCAGCGCAAGATTTCTGGGCACAGAGCTTTCTTGAAAACCCACCGAGTTGTCCTCTGATGGTGATAGAGGCTCCGATACTAGAAGATCACGTATGTTCTTTCCCACTTTTGAATTGGATGGCTGAACTGTTTTCGGATGAAGACGGTGATTTCATGTTGGAGGCTGTTGCTGCATATTTTGCATATTCGGTCTTACCATAAAAACTTTCTTAGTTTCTGATCATGACACCTTTTTCTTTGCATTTTTTCTCCTCCCAGACCTATTGACTTGAGTGCTGATGAACATAGTTTTGACATTTTGAATTGGTTCATGGAATTTTTTCCCGTCGTTTTTTAAATTATAACATTGCTCATCGTTCTTGAACTCTGTTTTCATGAAGAGGCCCTTATCATATCTTATCTTATCCGTGCTCGGATCATGGGGGGTGTCATATAGTTACTGCTTATCTATATATTGTGCTAAGTTAGTGTGGGCTTATTAAATGTTTAAACGCCATTTTTCCTTTTGCTGCTTCTGCACACGACACTTAATTGTTGATTTAGCTTTCAACCTACATGAGCGTTGTGATTTACATGAGAATAATATGTTACTGCTTTGATATCAGCTTTGCTTAGTAAACTATGTCTGTACAGTGAGTGCTGAAGCTTCAAGGATAGCTCGACACAATTGTTGTGAAGTCTGATCTCCGCACCTTCATAGACATAACATAAGTGCAGCTCCTGCCAAATTCTGGCTTTAGGCGGGTTTTATATTGCTTTGCTTAGGGCACACATACACACTTGATGCGGTTCGCATGCAGAGAGAGCTGGTGGAAGCAGATGTGATCTCTTCATACTAGGATCTTGTGGTATGGGCCCGCCCTGCTAAAACCCAAAGAGACCTTCTTAGATATTAATATAATATGCTAGCTAGGGAGGGTGAGAAATAGGTGTTGTTAACCCTTATTCGTTACAGCATGTTAACATGCTGTCACCTTTTGCTTTCTATGGACTAGTAACTATGCTGATAACTTTGCTTCTGATAATATTTTTCCTTGTATTATCTAAGATACTGCGTTTGAGAAAACGGCATTAGTAAATAAATATTTCAAATGTGCACGTGTCCTCATTTACTCCACGTTCTGGTTTGAAATTATTGTATAACGAAAGAGTGTTCATGTGTTCCACGTGACCTGAGGTATTGTAAGTTCATGTTCTGGTTTGTCTAAACATTGGGAGTTTGTTATGACCAATGAGACACTGTAGCTAGCCTGGTAAGGGGTTTTGGGTACTGAGGTGAGTTTTGGGTCACCCTAATTCTCCGAGGTTCCAAATCTCTATGCACAGTTCTGTGGGAGAACGGAAACCCTGCGACACCATGTCCCAAAGACCCACACTTGCCCCACTTTGATGATAACAACAGGGCAGAGGATGCAGACAGGGCTAGTATCATTTTTCATGTGAATGTGGCCTGTGAGCAAACACCAATGCACTACATGCCTGTGAAAGGCAACTGATGCCCTAGGGCTTTCAAATCACTCACTGAGCATGGCTAACACTGAACAAGGTATGCTTTTGCATGGTGGTGTCTAGCACGTGACATGCTGGCACATATCCCACGACACCTTAGAACTCTAAGCAGACCACACACTCTCAAGTGAATGTACTTAGCACAATGGCGGTAAGCAGTAAACAAGATTTAGATACATCATTCACTGCATGGTAGATATTTTAATGTACACACCAGGCACTGTATCAAAACTACATTGCATCTCTCTGTCCCATAAAAACACAATGACTGCAGTGACCCTCACACATTCATCACTCACCTGATCCCCTGGTTTCCCATACAGGTTGCTGTAGTAGGGTAGGAGGACATCTAGCTGGGCCTGGTTCTCCTCCTCACTGAATGCAGGTGCCCTCTCCATGCTCAGCTAAAAACTGGGTCCAGGGAATGCAGAGACAGCAGCTGTGTAGTCCACTCCTATGTTGTGCAGGCAAGTGCCCTCAAACAGCCGCCACATGCAGCCTTAAATCTGTGCTGCTGAGGGGCTGTCATTCTCAGTAAGACAGTGTGATAGGGCACATCACTTTGCATCCTATGTTTCATCCAATCACATTACACATAAGGCCCTGACACACATTTGCATGGTTTGAAATTATAGCTCTAGCTACACAACAAACATTGCAACATTGTATATTTTTGGCCAACTGAATTCTGCAGGACACCTGTAGCACATTCAAATCTCTGTTTCCTTAACAACCAGCCTGCATTCTGTGCATCCTACTTGTCCCCTAGGTGCTCCCTATATATTTTCTGGCATCCACACACAAGTACGGTGCGTGAATCGTTGCAAACGCCATGTTTCGATAGTGATACGACTCGTACATACATACGCACCAGTGGGGTACACTCCTGACTTGTATCGCGTATGGGCACAATGCATTGGTGAGACGACCCGTACACCCGCACGCACCAGTGGGGTACGCTCCACATGCGTATGGGCACAATGCATTGATGAGACGACCCGTAAACCCGCACGCACCAGTGGGGTACTGGGCGTATCACATGCTCCAGTGAATGCATGTGTACAGTGCGTTCAACTAGCTCACACATGGCACCATTACTATAGTGACAACAGGAAAACACATGGCAGGGATGTGGGTGTGAGTTCATCATGAGGATGTCCATGTATGTATTTGCATGGCAGACCTACATTAGCAGGCCCCCGGTGTGGCACACAGTCATATAGCAGAGGGCATGTGAACTAGTGGCACTGTTGATGTGTGATGGGCTGTGGAGACATGACATTTTTGACGGGGCACTATGTGGTTTACATTACCTTCACACTTGTCACATGAGTAGCATAATGGACATGTAGTCATTCACATGAACACTGTGATGGCACACTCTTCATTACGGACATCTGTCACATGATGCCAGGGACAGGGGCACTGTCTCACTGTACCAATTTAGGCTATGCATGACCCTGTGTGACAATGTAATCTGTGTGCCATGTAATAGATTGGACATGCTGTTTGTATTGGGTAAACGTCATCCTCTATAGGTTCATCTATGATGGGTCTGTGTCGTGATAGGAAGTGTCCCACATGTATGCACACCATGCCACAGGGGCATTTTGGCAGCTCATGTGTGTGATGGCATCATAGAGCATTTGGCCACAGACATACAGATCTGCAATCAGAGGATGGCTGTGGTGTAGTATTGTAAAATCCTAAACTCATGCACAAAATCACTGAAATGCGAAATATAGAGCACATGTGACGTAGGTGTGTTCCGTGCAGTCAGCTGTCTGGATGTGTTGACCACCTTCTCATGCAGGTCACGTGACGTGTGTCACTGACGCTATACATTGGTCTGCCAACTCGGACATGCCCAGATTATCTTTTGTGTGCATGTCATGTACATTTCACAGACAACAGGGGAATCAGTTATGTGGTAAGAGTGCCAAGTAGCTTGCATAACTGTCCATGATGTATAGCCCACGGCAGGTTCATAAGTGATTTCATGTGTGTAATCAGTGTTGATTGTGCTATGTACATTGTAAAATGTTTTGGCTGATAGTTGTACACATTTTTACCCACACATGTCGTGCAGGGCACCCCCTCTGCCAAGGCCGTTGCCTGACTTGGATGCCATGAGGGAACGGGATTGCATCCACCGCTACAGATTTCCACAGGAGTTGATTCAGAATTTGACGGACAGGCTGGAACCACACCTACAACCGCGACACAGGTATCCAACTGCGCTGACACCCAAGGTAAAGGTGATGGCAGCCCTACATTTCTTTGCCACAGGTACGTTCCAATTCACCATAGGTGATGGGGGGATGTCCCAGACCATGTTCAGCCGTGTCCACCGTGATGTCTTAGCTGCTATGTTGCAGCACATTGATGGATTCATTAGGTTCCCCACTCCACAAGAGTTGAACAATGTCAAGGGTGCATTCTATGCCCTGGGACACATGCCACATGTAATTGGGTCTATTGATGGGACACATGTTGGACTGGTGCCACCACAGGCTCAGGAGCAGGCCTTCCGCAACCGGAAACATTACCACTCCATAAATGCCCTGGTGGTGTGTCTTGCTAACATGATGATTTCCCATGTTTGTGCACGTTTTCCAGGATCATGCCACGATGCTTTCATCATGAGGCGGAGCAGGGTACCACAGATGATGCTGCAGCTGCGCAACCATCGGGCATGTCTTGTTGGTGGGTATACACTGTTACTCATGCATGTCTCAATGTAAATTATCTCTCTCATGGCTACTCATTGCACACTCATTGACATGATGTATTGTTGTAGGAGACGCCGGATATCCGAACATGCCATGGCTCATGACTCCACTACGCAACCCCAGAACTGCCGCAGACCAGCGTTACAATAATGCACATGGCCAGACACGGCGTGTGATAGAGCGTATGTTTGGACTCCTGAAGAACCGGTTCAGGTGTCTCGACAAGACAGGTGGATCACTACCATACTCCCCGCTCAAGGTGTGTGACATCTTCACCGTGTGCAGCATGCTGCACAACATGGCAGTGCAGAAGAACGTGCCACTCATCCTGGATCCTGATGATGAGGACCATCCGCCCGTTGAGGACGAAGGCCTTGGCCAGGATGCTAGCGATGAGGAGGAGGACGGTGATATCCGGAGTCAACTCATACGCAACTTTTTCTCATGACGGTGAGTACCTGTATGATAGTGTGCAATCTACCACCATAGAGTGACATGTGTAGCATAATGTGTGTCCAGCTGACTGTACACAATATCACTTTGATGTTTGTGGTGCTGTGTCACACAAGTGAAGATGTCATGCCACACACATGAGCACAATGATTGCAGTTCGAATGTACAAGTGTACTACGTTGTTAGTGTATTGTATGTGACCATGTCTAAATGAATCAATACAGTATGTGACCCCTTGTGTGCCTGTCCTTTCCAGGTTGCCCGGGCTGTTGTCCGTTTGTGTCATCTTGGTCCTCCTGCAATTCCTCTGGATGATAGCAACGTTGATTCAATCAGCGTACCATGCACAGACATGTCGAAATTTCATTTTGGGTAAGGATTCCAAACAGGCAGTTCATTGTTGTAATGGTTTGTTATTGTGTAGGAACTGTTTGTGTGCATGTTGTAGGCCCATACATAGATGTCACATTGTGATGTATCAAATTGCATGTAGCGCCACTCCCATGACAAGACAGTCACCTTACTTGACAGTCATCTGTAGTTGAGTTTTGAATTTGGTGAATGCATCAATGTGTTTTAACATTGACATTAACACATTGCGGATGGCACGGGTTGCCATTGTGTGTGACATCCCAAACACAGGCACTGTGGAGAATTGCTGCCTCACTGTGTGCAGCAGGATGTGTCCGAATCATCCACTCAACCTTGTGGGCCAGTACAGTTTGATTTCCTGTGAACCATGTTGTGCCAGTGTGGGCCAGTGTATGTCCCACATGTTCTGTCAATTGACCTGTGAGTCTGTTTGCATGGATGCATTGCCCCTTGTGACAGTATGTCATGTCACTGTCACATCGTTACCTCAGTGCCGGTGGACAACACTGCTTCGCTAGCCTTCTCAGTAAGTTGATGTTAACTTTCCTTTCTCATGATGCCAGGTATGTTGCGCTGATTACATCACAACGTTGGCCTGGAGCTAATGTTCACACTTACATGGCAACAGTCCGTTGAGGTAAATGTCTGAAATCTCTTCTGCCATGCAGCATATCCTGGTCACAGTAGGGTTGAATCCTTTAGCATTGTGCCTATGTACTCACAGTTGAGTTTGTTTACAGATGCTTGTCCTGTCTAGCATAGTAAGGCACAGTTGCAAGAGGTAATGAGTGGCCCCTATGGGGCTTCATGTTGTTTAGATTATATCCTTCCTCATTTGAGGAGCTGCAAACAGCTCTTGCGGGTGATGTCAACTTTCCCTTCAAGACCCTCACTTATTCACAGGGCTGAGTACGTATAGTTGGCTTTGTGTCATTTGCACTGCTATACGTCACAATTACTAAGCCTGGGCGTCCGAATCGGCTACGCCCACGGAGTAGGCGTAGTGTTGCCTCCTACGCATTTTGCGTAGACAGCGTAGCCGGCAACACTACGCCCACTCCGTGTGCGTAGCCGAGTCGGCCGCCACCCGCCTCCCTCCCGCCCTCCCCTACATACATTATTTAAGCAAACTACCCTTAATAAAACAATTTTAAAGCACTTACCGTGTCCGGGGCTCGTCCGGGGCTCCCTCTTGGAATAGCGTCCCCTCATAGATACCAATGCGCATGCGCGGACGCCCGCGCATGCGCGGACGCCCGCGCATGCGCTTTGGTATCCATGACGACGCGATTCCAAGAGGGATCCCCGGACGAGCCCCGGACACGGTAAGTGCTTTAAAATTGTTTTATTAAGGGTAGTTTGCTTAAATAATGTATGTAGGGGAGAGCGGGAGGGAGGTGCGTAGTGGGGCTACGCGGAGTGCGGGAGTGGGCGTAGTTTCTCGCCCACTCCGCGTAGCTCCGCGGAGCCCCACTACGCCCACTACGCCCAGGGTTAACAATTACTGAGATTGCGAGCATCAATCACACACTGTGACGACGTTCATGACTGCAT
Organism: Lissotriton helveticus; assembly: GCF_964261635.1. NCBI lineage: Eukaryota > Metazoa > Chordata > Amphibia > Caudata > Salamandridae > Lissotriton > Lissotriton helveticus. The sequence continues at coordinate 597,025,986 of NC_136073.1, read as the reverse complement.
GGGTCTCATTGCATTGTAGCAGCCTAGTGAGCGTCATACATGCTCCATTTTGGTGACAACCCATTTCAACTCTCATGTGTCCCTGTTGAAGGATCTGATCTTGGCTTATTGCAAGATCTGTGATCACTAATTATACACAGTGGCAGTGGTTACACTACACATGTGTGAGTGGTACAGTGTAGGTGCCAAGATAATCTGAGAATCTGTAACTGAAAGTATGGATTTCTCATGCTTGTTTTGCTTTTTTCAGATCTCCCTCCCTACAGTTTCCATCCTCATCTTCCCTCGCCTGATCGCCCTGATGTGTCTGTCATTAGTAGTCAGACAAAGGGGATATTGGGAGATGGAAACCTTCCAGCATCACACTATTCTGATAGTCACAGGTACGGACAGTCCCTGGCAGTTGTGTGGAGAGTGTATCACCAGCATTACAGGTAACATCATTGCATGAGTGTTATAGTCGTCTGAGCAATGCCACTGGCCATGTAAATTGGCTGATGCAGCATGGCCTTGCAACTAAGTTCATACTATTGTGTAGGAACTGTGTTTCACACTGTACATTGTGCCTCATTGCTATCAGCGCATGTAATTCTCATGTTACTTGTGATTTACTTATACAATGATATTTAGCTCATATTCATGGGCTTACACGTTCTGGACTACTCCTTGACCGTGAATCCATCCATCCATCATTATTAATTGTTTCAGTCATTATCATATTCATACCATGTTCTGAATTTGTACTCAGAATTTGTACTTTTGTTTTGTGTGCATTTGTCAATTTTCTTTCACACACACCAGTTATTTTTCGTTTCACTTCGTTTCCTTAGTTCAATCTCACTTGCCAGTCCACTTTCTATACCTATGCTTTTTAGTCACGTGACCGGCACACCTCCCGGCTTTTCCCATGAAGCCCGGACCGCTACGATAAAGTTTGACCAAACACCCACAATTTAGAGGACACCGCTGAACTTCGTTACTTTTCCAACCACGTTTAATCTCGTAAGTAAACGCCAGCACTTCCTATATGCTCAGCAGCGTTTCTCGCGCCGTCACCGTTGCATGTTTTTTATGAAACACCACGAGTCGTTTTAAACTTTCCGACTTGTTTCCACGAGCTTTGATTTCTACCCGGCTCACACACACCTGTCTGCTCACCTAGATTTGTCTAACTGCACTAGCACGAGCCTTACTAGGCATACACAACGCTGCCGCGCATAGCGATAAACTCCCCATTCCTTTTTCACTCGTTTATAACTCAGTAATTGCACAGCCTAGTTTTAGTCACACCGTTCATTTTGAATATCATCACAGGCGTTTCTATTAATTTAATTTGTGACATTATACACTTTACTGATTGTGCAATGTATGTCGTTTTGCTTTAGATGCTCCCCGATGAAGGGCAGATGCCCGAAATGCATTGGAGTTGGATTTAACAATGTATATCCATGGAATTGGATTGAATAATGTTTTTTGCAACAAAACTTTATTGACAATGGACATAAAGGGAATATAATTGACAGAAAGCAAATAAAACTCTTGAAAACTATCTATGTTTATCTTCTGATTACAAGAGGAGGATCACACCATTAATCAGAGTGCCTTAAGTGATGCCATCAGTTTCCAATTGATCGCACTCATTCTTTCATTGCTGTCACCGCCAGTATCTTTCCAGACTGCATGCATTCAATATGTCATTCTTTACAGTGATTGATCATATGTGGTTATGTGTACACTGACAACAAGCATGCTGTTCGTAATCGCTAATGGACCATATTGTGCATGATGTACATGGTTGTGTATGTGTTCTGTTGCTTGATACACACAATGTGCAGGCTACTGCTGGTGACGCAGTGTGTTGTGTGCCCCGCTTGGCATTATGGTGACTGGTCCTGTGGCCGTGATGTTTATTCAATGTTCACACATTTGCTGGGACTGACCCATGGGTAACCAGCCACTCCAGGCTCACATACACATGTCAATTTTTGCCTAGCAAGAATCCTTGGGTTGTGTGGCTGTTTGGCATGTTCTATCGCCCCTTCTGCCGTCATGTGTTCACTCCTCCTGGCTGCAGCATCCCCAGCCACAACGCTGCACCACATGCCCCAATCAAGCCACACACACCTATTAGATACTCATCCATCCATCCATCCATCCATCATTGGAGCATGCCGCAGCTTGTCTGTGCCACTGTTGCACAACCGCCATGACAAAGGCAGGTCCGTCAGCACCTGCAACATGCACACTGCTAGACGCTCAGCTCATTTGATGACACATGTGACCGCATCAGTAGGAAGTTGTTTAGCTAGCAAGTCCCTCCCCTTTTCAATAGTGGTGGTCGATTGTCCTTGGCTCTCATAGGGGTACCAGGTGCACAGACACATGGATTTCACCATAATTAACATGAGGGGACATAGTGGTTGATTATTTTATCAGCATATTATTATTAGTTAGTGAATCACTGTTTGTATTGACCTCTTTGTTCTTTACTCAGACGAAGACAGAGTGGCCGATGATGAGAAGTGGGTAAACTGGCAATTGTCTGTCAGGAACCCCCTCGGGTGTTGCTACCGTGAGGCACTCTCTCTTAGTTCTCTTCATTTTTAATTTAGTGAGTGGGATCAGACCTTGGTGTCAATTTGATGTAAACGTAAAACACGACATGACCCTATGGATTAGTGTAAAGGTACACCTCTGAGGCACTATTTTTGATTGGCCATGTAACTCTGCCATTGGTTGTAAGGAATTTGTTGAGAGTTGGGTTAGGCCTTTTTGTTGTTGAACAGTGTCTGAATGGGGTGCGGCATTTGCCAATGGTATCCACTTAGACTCCTTTGTATTTAATTACACATGTGACACATCAGACTCATGCCCCAGATAACCTCCACACAGTGAACAGCTGACAATCATCCACCTGGTAACACGCTACCACGAACACACCCATGACAGTCTCTCAGGCTGTGTGTGCAACTCATACTGACAACTCGACGCAGACACACTTAACAGTGCGTGTACGTACAACCAGGTCATGTGCCTCGTACTGCACACACACTACTTCCAGCAGCACCACATTGTGGTGTATTACCTCGTTGACACAACACCACCACACATTGCCTCAAATGCTGTAACGTGGTAGTACGCAACCTGAGAACACCACTCATGCCAGGAGATCACAGACGGATTGTCCAAATCCCACAGGGATCACACTCCCAATCCAGGATTCTGATTGGTCAGACTTAACGGCTGTTGGACTTGGCCCTTCTGGCAGGTTCACCCCTAAACTTTTTGCTTTTAATGGTGACCTGGTGATGGTGATTTTTGGGTTCTGCGCACTTTCACTGTGTCCCAGTGGAAAGTGCGTGCACACTCTGAGTGCCTGTGGTGAGATAGGCCTGCCCTCCCATAGGAATGCATGGGAAATGTATGTGTCCCTGGTAGTTCCTGATGCGTGGGGTGTACAATCTTGACTCTGGTATGTGCAGACTCGTGTGATTGAATGCTGCGAAATGATGTATGCGGCGTGTATGTGTCTAGTGTGGAAGTGCCACTTCTAGACATGGCTGTACATGTGCTGTGAGGGTGCTGGAGTGTGATTGGCTGAAGCTGGCTGGGGAGCCTGGCTCCAAGAGTCTGTGTGGGTCTGCCCCGGTGGTGAATGGAGAGATTAGCATGCTGATGTGAGGGAGGGGCTGCACCTGGGTTCTGAATAGGGCTGGGCTTTCCCCACACAATGCTGGCTCCGCCCCCTGTGGTGCGTCTAATGACCCTAGCCTCCCTAGTGAATGAAAAGGGTGGTTGAGCACCTCAAGGGTGCTCCAAAACTCAGCTGCGACTGGTTTCTCCCCCACCCTGCACCTACAGACAAAGGGTTTTACAGTATAAGAAGGGGCTGTGCCCCTTACAATTTGTTCTCTTCCACGATCCTACCAGACGGGGCTGCTGCTGTTGCTGGGGCCAGGAGGTCTGCCACTTGGACTACCTCCCTGCCTGGAGGCCCAGTGAGCTGGCTCTGGGCCCAGCCTTGCCCCCTGTCTGCCTCCAGAACCTTGCTGGAGCTTTGCTTTTGCCCATAGCGCTGAGAGCGCTTTACTTTTGCCCCCAGCGCTTAAGAGCGCTTTATTCTTGCTGCTAGCGCCTGGGAGCACTTCATTTTACTTATTGAGCTTGTGAGCGCTTTAATTGCAAAGGCCGGTGCCTACCCGGCATTCTCCAGCAATATCCTCGACCCGAGTGGCGCGGGTGCCACTTCGCTCATTACCACACCTTGGCCGGTGCCCACCCGGCATTGCCCCGCGGGATTGTCACCCCGAGTTCGGCTGCCGAGTGTTGAGCCCGCCTCCTCAGGCCGCGCTGGGATTAGTCCCCGGGCTCGAGGAGTTCCGTGATGTCATCCGTGGGCCGCGCAGGGATTGGTCGAGCCTGAAGGGCTTTCCCGCGCGCACCCCGGAAGCAGGAGCAAGAGGAGAACCCGAAGCAGAGCGAGGAGGCCGCGACTTCAGGAGAGTCCCGAGGAGCGGGAACTCTCTTTCTCCAGCCGCCATCAGATCCGGTGAGTGGGGCAGAGGAGAGGGGAGGGGCACCGGGACACATTGTCGGTGTCCGCCCCCCCCGAGTAGCGCGATCTCGCGCTCGTTGTGGTTGTAAAGCCCCGAGAGGCTCTGGGGCATTACTTTCTGAGTCCCCCGCAGCGGGACTCCAACGACGCCTCATAGGTGTTTTTCTCACTGCGCCACAGCTGTTTGTAGAGCCCCGGGACGCTCTGAGGCCATTTCTTGTTTGTAGAGCCCCGAGGCTCCCTGCCCGCAATATTGTTTTAGAGCCCTGAGAGGGCTCCCAATGATCCGCAGGCGCACAGGGTCGAGCGGTCCCAGCTGGTAGCGGGCCGCTTTTCTCCCCACGCGGACGCATTCACTCTGCAGAGCCCAGTGGGGCTCGAGGGGCATTGTTTTGGTTAGAGCCTAGAGAGGCTCACAGCCCCCATTGTTGTTTCAGAGCCACGGAGGCTCGAGGGGGCATTTGTTTGTTTAGAGCCCAGCGAGGCTCCCACGTTGGTCCCATCCTTGTCTTCAAAGCTGCCCAGCACTTCGTGGGCAGCTGCAACGTTTAGGCCCCTGACACTGGGACACAGGGTGTCCTAGCCCCCACAAGGCCAGAGGGCCTAGGGACTGCCGCAGGGGGTGGCTTATGTGATTTTTGCACAATTGTGTTCTTTGATACACCTCTGAATGTTTTTAGGCATCATGTGTTTTCCTTCCTTACACCGCTGAATGTATGTTTATGCATCATGTGTTATGTGCTTATACCCCTACAGGTATTGTGATACTTAGGTGGTTTTTCTCCTAGTGCAGGTGGTGCTAGTGAGGTCCTGGTTCCCTGCGTGACCTTTTCCTAAGGTGGTTAGGGTTGCGTAGGTGGTACTTAACATTTACCAGTAGTTACTGGTTGTGTGTTATTTTGTGCTACAGTGATTTTATATTCTAAGTGCTATTTCTAAAAGTGTTACTTGTAAAAGTGCTGATTCCTGACAGTGGTCCAGGTGGCCCTGTCTTGTACATATCCCCTGTAAATTCTGCCCGTGCCTGTTGGCACATTGTAAGGTGTGTATTTTTATCTAATGTGTTTTGGTGTAATACAAAGGCTATTTTTATACATAACCTTGTGTGGAGTTTCCTTTGTGGTGGGCCTTGGGTGTTGTTGCTGGGGGTGCGTGCGCAAACACTTAACTCACATTGCCTCCGAGTTTAGCCTTACTGCTCGTGCTACGTTACCAAGGGGGTGAGCAGGGGTTATCTTGGCGTGTAACTCCCTTGCCCTGACGTGGAAGTGGTGGTCTCTGACTGACTTTGGCGCAAGCCCTGGCCAGTCAGGGATCCCATTTCTAACAACGGCCTACACCCTCTGAGTCATATCCAACACCATGGACACACTCTGCCTTGTCAAACATCTGTGCAGCCTGTTTCACACCAGCATCCTGCCCAGCATAATTGTAACTATCATCTACAGCTCTCGTACACTACACACAGATTTTGCCTAAGCCATCTACAATCAGTTGATTCATTAGTTTGACGCACTACCTACCCGTGATAATCTCAATGCGCTGGGGGGTGCTGCTACTGATCTCAACACACTGGCCTTGAGAAGTATTGTGAAGGGCAGCAGGTCCTGGTTCTGTAGTTGACTTGTAGGGAGGGTGTACCAGGTCTTGGAGTCGAGGTAGGAGAATGATCTGTCACTGTCCGTGTTATTCCGGATGTGAGGGACAGTGGCGAGAGCATGGTTGGTAGAGCAGAGGCTGCGGGTGGGTGTGTAGAAGGTGAGTCTGTGGTTGTGGTATGCTGGTCCTGCGTGGTGTAGAGATTTGTGTGAGTGGATGTGGATTTTGAAGCTTATTCTGTTGTTGACAGGGAGCCAGTGCAGGCCTCTGGGGTGTTGTGTGATGTTGCCGGGTTGTGGCATATGAGGATCAGACGTGCCGATGTGTTCCACATGCGTTGCAGCAGGCTCAGGATTGTGGTTGTTGTAGCTGCGTAGATGGCGTTCACTTACTCAAGTCAGCTGTTGGAGAGGGGCAGGGTGGCATTATTTTGTAAATTAGAGCTGATCCATTATAAGATCCTGCGGCCCATTCAGAGGGTGTTGAAGCTGAAAGCAGAGATGGCGTAGTCCTGCTTGGTCATGGGGAGTGAGTAGTCCAGGATGGCCCACAGGTAGTGTGCCTGTTTGGTGGCTTATGGTGCTGTTCCTAGCGATGTTGGCCACCAGGAGTCGACACAGGCTGAGCTGGTTGGGCCGAGGATGTGTTCCTCAGATTTTTCAGGATTCTGCATCAACCTGACTGCCCTTACTCCATTTTGCTACACCCGTGATTCCTCTGTGGAGGTACATGTTGCCAGTGTGTGGGTCCTTGGTGAGGGATATGATCAAATGGGTGTAATTGGCATAGTAGATGATATGGAGGCTCGGTTGTTGTGCCACATGGGTGAGTTGTGCCATGTGGATAATTAAAAAAACACAGTTGATGGACAATGTAGAACAATGTCATACATTCACCCAGTATAAGGATCTGGGCCTAAATCCATCGTTTTTTTTGCACTCCACACCACCCTGGGTTAGACACTGGCTATATGCAAATCAGCTCTGACCCTGTGCCTCATGGGAACAGTCCAGTCCGAACTACCAAGCCATGTCTTTCCCAGACCGGAATCAAGCATCCAAGGACCGGTTTCTGGCTATCAGCCTTCATCAGCCTGGATAGCATTGACTCCAGTGGTGTGGAGAGCCTGGGACTCACGTCTGAGCATACCCAGCCCACTCGGGGTGAAAATTGCAAAAAACACAGTTGATGGACAGAATGTAGAACAATGTCATACATTCACCCTATGCTCAGACGTGAGTCCCTTGCTCACTTTGCCACTGGATTCAAGCAAGCCGGGCTGAAGTCGGCTGGAATGCCAGAAACCGGTCCTGGGAAGCTTGTTTCCGGTCCAGGGAAGACATGGCTTGGCAGTTCGGGCTGGACTGTTCCCATGAGGCACAGGGTCAGACTGATTTGCATATAGCCATGTCTGAACTGGGGTGGCAGAGTGGGCTAAAGAACGGTGATGGATTAAACCCAGATCTTTTGACTGGGTCTGAGTGTTTGATTGATTCAGATGTTCTGTCCATCACCACCCCCTTTTGTACCGCATGTGGATAATTAAGTCAGTTGGGCTGTGGGATGATCCCTGTGTGATGCTGTGGATGGTGTCAGTGGTATTGGAACAGTACTGTGTGAGGCAGATGCTCGAGGTTGTGCCGGTGGGAAAGGATGTGGGCCAGCCAGGGCACTTGCTTTGCTTCCTGCGTTATGGATGTGTACTGTTAGGGTGCCGTGGGCGACCGTGTGGAAGTCTGCTGATAGGTCCTGATGGATGTGGGCGTCTGCTTCTCCTTTGTCCATGAGGATGCAGATGTTGTTGGTGTTGGCTATGAGGGCGGCGTCCGTGCTCTGGTTGATGTAGGATCCAGACTGTGTTGGTTCTATGAGGTTTTTGTCTTTGAGGTTGTGGGTCAGCTGTCAGTTGATTATATTCAACATGACTTGTTCTGGGAAGGGGAGCAGGGAGATGTCCAGGAATTTCGCGATGTATTTGTGGTCCACCTTAGGTTCATTCAGTAAGGCAGTGAACACACCATTGTCAAAACTCCCTGTGAAGGTTGTTGTCTTGAAGGAGCAGTAGGATATTTTTATGATGAAGTGGTGAGATTGCTTATCTAGCTTGTTATGAAAAGTGGATATGCCATGGGTCAGATGGGGATCCAGAGTGAATGTAGTCCTTGCTCATGATGGTGTCTTCAGTGCGGACGTTGTAGCAGCCAATAAGGTGAATTTTGTGTGTGTTTGTCGCAGGGGGGGTGGTCTCGGTTGTGGATGTGGGGCTGGTGGAGTAGAATATTTTGTGGATGTGGTTGATCTTACCGTGAGCGGAGTTGGCCAGTGAGTCACACAGGTCTTGTGATGGTGGCATGTTGTTGGCGCTATATTTGGCTTTAGAGAGTTGATTAGCGATGTTGATGTGCCATTTGCTGGTGTGTGCGTTGGTGTCTAGCCAGTCCTTGATGGGTGTCCTGTTGTCGGTCATGAAGTGTTGGTGGTGTATGCGGGGGGCACTCAGGTGTACGTTGTAGCTTTTTGGTGATTGTTTGCAGTGCGTGCTCCTCTACAGCTTACAAGAGGTGGACTTGGAGGTCCAGAGATCTTTGGTGAACCTTGTGGCAATGTGGTTGTTGTGTTAGGTGGCAGAGGACTTGATTGGGATGAAGGTGTCTGCGCAGTCGGTGATCCACTTTTTGAGTAAGATGGCAGCGGTGTGGGGGTTGGTGGTGTAGGCCTGTGGGCCCACGGTAAGGGAAGCTGTCAGTTAGTCCTTGTTGAGCTTGCAGCAGCAGCTGCGTGGCATGGTCTGTGTGCAGGGGGATTGTGTTTGTTTTCCTGAAGGTGAAGTGTAGGCTTCTGTGGTCTCTCCAGTGTTGTGAGGTGTTGTTGTTGGATGAGATGTGTGGAGTTTCTGCAAAGATGGGGTCCTGTGTGTGTCTAGCGTTGTGGGGGTGTGTTGTCACTTGTTGTTGTAATCCAAGGTTAGCAAGGTTGTCCATCAGGGCGGTGGAGTTTACGTCATAGTTGTAATTACGGTGACAGTAAATTTCCCCAAGGAGGATGTAGTCCGTATAGGCGAGGGCATGCGTGCTGATGGGGCGAGTGATGGAGTTGGTGAATAGTGTTGGGACTCCAGGTGGTCTGTAGATGATTGTTCCTCAGAGGATGGTGTTTGTGTGGATCAGTAAATGCATGTTTTAGGCGATGTGGAGGGTGTCGTTGTTGTTGGTAGTGACTCTGGGATTGTTAATGTGGATGATGGGAATTCCTCCTACCACTCTGTCGGTGTGGTGTTAGCGTGATTTGTCATTTCCTTCAGGTATGTCTATGGTGATGTCTGTTGGCAAGGTGGTGTTCAGCCTGGTTACCGTCCACAACACCAGCCAGCCCTACTACAGCAACTACCTCTACACATGAACAAGAACATGACTTACGGAGTACTTGTGGAAATTCAGGGTACATGCACACACCTCATCCTCAACATCCCCTGCTGCTGCCACATGACCATCCGCCTGAGATACCTACAATGGCCCCACAGTCAAATGCAGGTTCACCTTCATACTCATCAGCCACACTCAGTCGGCACTCCACAGACCCAGGCTAAATAAATGATATGGACGTCTAACATCTAACACCTTATTGCCCATAGTCCCTGTTGGCACCCTTGCCAGGCCATCAATCTTCACATCCACAGTACAACAGCATGTGGCAGATAGTTCTCATACCTCATTACACAGATCCTGGTGCTCCCTCCGTGGACACCTAGCATATTTGCCATGCTCTTGACACCTCACACACTCTTGTCTGACTGTCTGTCATTGCAGTATTTCAAGCAAACCACATCTTCTGCAGTTCGTAACCATCACGGGTGAGTATTGCTATCCATGTATGTCATTTAGGCTATCTTGTGACCTATGTATTTCCACTGCCGAACTAAAATCCATGTGTGTAGATGGCAATAGTTTGCAGGAGACGGTGGCATTTGAAGACAAATGTATTAGAATCTGAGTACATACAAATACATCAATGCTTTAGTGCAAGTGATATTTATTAATTACTCTTGTGCATGTAACATGAGTAGGTGCTGTACAAGAAGGGGGGAATCCAAAGTTCACAGCGGGAGATGTGATGCCTTACAGTATGAGTCAACAGAGTCCAGGCCACAGCGCTTGGCATCATTGAGCACACTGCGACCAGCAAATCCATGTGGGAGAGTGTGAAAGTCAATAGGGTGATGCTGTTGCACACAAAGGCAAGATGCCAGGCCAGGTGACCTGGGAGTTGTTCATGACTCTATGCCTCTCAACATCTTGACCGTGGACGACCAACCTTCCTTGGGGGACCCTCACGTGCAGGCCTTGGCGATGCATGGGAATCTCCGTCTGACAATTCCGCCTCCTCCTCCCTCCCTGTGCCTGTTGGTGGTCTTTGCCTAGATGTTTCTGGCCTCGTGACACAGGGAGGGTGCTGCATGTTGACAGCGATCAGACGGAGCGATTGGTTAATTTCCCGATGCACCGTCAATAGCTCATCCAGTCTTGCCTCCATCCGTCCCTGGTGTCGTTCTTGACTGGCATGTAGCTGGGCCTGCTGATCTGCCATTTTGTTGAGGGCCTCCACTACCAGGCTGAACTCCCTGGTGTCCCGCCGGTATTCATCCATGATGTCTCGGAGTTCGGACATACCGGGCCCTGCAGCTGGCTGGTCAGGTTCTCGCCTCCGCCTTGCACCACTCCCACCACCCCTGCCCACACGAGCCGGTCCGACGCTTGTGGGCACATCATGTCGACGGGACCCATGAGTGCTGGCAGTGGAGGTGTCGTCTGCCACCTCATGGGTGCCCGGCGAACGAAGTCCCTCATTGTCAGACAGGCTCTGTTGTGTATTATGGGAAGGGCTCCGATCTGTCTGCTGGGATGTGGCGGGAATGGGTGCGGTGGTTGGCACAGATGTATCTGTTACAGCTGCTGCAGGGGTTTGGGATCCAGAGGAGCCTGGTTGGTTGGGGTCATCCACAGTGTGTTGAGAGGCTTCAGTTACGGTGGGGTCACAGCCGTGCTGAGCCTGGGACTGGGATCCTTTTCTCCCCTGGTTAGGGGTAGTTTCCACACGTTCCCCTGTGGGTGTGAGAGAGAAACATTTTTAATGCACTATCATGCAACATCCAAATGTAATATACATAGTCGTTATCAATGTTCCCCTTGCTTTGTATTTTAGAAATTGTTCCCTTGTGTATGTGTATGTTGTGGGCTGAGATTGACATGTGATCAGGGGTGCTTTACATGTTGGGTACTGTCTTTTGATGAATGTCACAGCCATTGCTGTGGCTTGTGTGGCCAGCACCACACAGTTCAAGATGTGCTCTGTGTGGCCCAATCTGCACAATGCAGTCAGAATAATTATTGCTGGTGCAAGCATGCACAGGGTTTTTATGCTGCATGTTTATGATGGCGACTGAGTGGAATTTAGCTGATTTCATCAAGCTACTTTACAGAGGGTTTGCAGGGCCAAGACAGCTACCCACTGCCAACCTCCCAGGAGCAGTACACCCTCTTCAGGCACAGGGCTTTAGGACATGGCACTTCTCTAAGATGCATTACCTTGTCAATACCCATGTCCATGGTGCTACTTGAGTGCATCCACAGCATCACCAAGCTGTGGCAACAGCACTGTGTGAGAGGCACAATGGACTTGTGATTCTGCACTGTGCTTTATTTGTTTGCATACATCATCAGATCAGTATTTGAGAGGTTTTGTTACATGACGATTGTGACAGTGGTGCTCTCCATTGTCTGTCCCCAGGGGCTCAGTTTCTGTAAGGGGTGTGTGTGACAGGCCATGGTAGTAGTTTGAGTGTGATTGGCAAGTGGGCGTCCCTCGTGGTGTGTCTGTCCCCCCATGAAGAATGCTGCCATTATAGTGGTTGTGAGTTCCTGTGCAAGATATCTGCACTTGTCCGGGTGTTAGTGTTTGCACTGGTCACAGGAGGCCCATGTGCTGCCTACACCAGGGCCCAGTGTCAGCTATCTTGTCAGTACTTTCACACTCCCTGTGCATTGAGCATGGTGCATGGGTGTGTACCTGGCCCATATGGGTTGAGTGCTGCCTCCTACCATACACCTTGCACCCTCTCACCCTCCCCCTTGCAGCCTTCTGCTACTCCCCTTGAACCCACCCACATACTGTTGGGCACTGCAGGGACTCATGGCCACAGCCCCGCCATACTGTTGGGCACTTCTGGGAGTCATGGCCACACCCCCCCACACCCCCCTCCTACTGTTGGGCACTGCTGGGAGTCATGGCCACACACCCCCACACACCCATACTGTTGGGCACTGCTGGGAGTCATGGCCACACACCCCCTACTGTGTGGCACTGCTGGGAGTCATGTCCACACCCCCCACAAACCCCCATACTGTTGGGCACTGCTGGTTGTCATGGCCACACCCCCCACACACCCCCATACTGTTGGGCACTGCTGGGAGTAATGGCCACACCCCCCACCCCCCCATACTGTTGAGCACTGCTGGGAGTCATGGCCGCACCCTCCACACACCCCCATACTGTTGGGCACTGCTGGTAGTCATGGCCACACCCCCCACACACCCCCATACTGTTGGGCACTGCTGGGAGTCATGGCAACACCCCCCCACACCCCCCATACTGTTGGGCACTGCTGTTAGTCATGGCCACACACCCCCACCCCCCCCCATACTGTTGGGCACTGATGGGAGTCATGGCCACACACCCCCACCCCCCCATACTATTGGGCACTGCTGGTAGTCTTGCCCACACCCCCATACTGTTGGGCACTGCTGGGAGTCATGTCCACACCCCCCCACAACCCCCATACTGTTGGGCACTGCTGGGAGTGATGGCCACACACCCCCACACCCCCCCCCATACTGTTGGGCACTGCTGGTAGTCATGACCACACCCCCCATACCCCCCCACACCCCCCATTTTTTTGTTTGAATATGTTTATTGCATTTTTTGTTTTGACATATCACAACATTATACATATGGGAAGGAAAATGATCAATCTTGCCATATCACATAAGACGTGTCAAGGGCCGCCGCATACACTCATATACATGAAGGTGATCTTATTAAAAGAACCAACTTATCAGCAGCCCAGGTTAGTGAGCGTGATTACATCAGTAGCGACAGGCAGATCCAAGAGAGATTAATGATCAACACAGGTGGTGATAAAGCAAACATTTTTCCCCCCAATTTCACATCAGATACTTGCTCAGTATGTAGCACTAGCTATGCCACGGCAGTGATGCAAAATAGGTTGGGCACGTCAGTAATACATCACATATCCAAGGCTTTAATACAAAACAAACAATTGTAGAGAACAATCTGAAAGGGTGTAGCAACAAGAGACCGGGCGGTGTCCAATAGTGCGTGCGTGTGTATGCGTGTCGCGCTCGGGTCAGGCGGGTGGAAGAGGGCATGTACCATTTCATAATATCAGTAAGGATCCAGTCATGTGGTCCACCAAATGCGCAGCAGGGGGGGTGGGGCCAAAGGGGAGCCAGGATCAAGGGGTGGGAGTCACCAGCGTTCAAATAATGCCACTCTGTAGGCACACCTGATGGTAGGCTGTCAAGGTGCTATCCCAGTCTATCACTATGGGATGCTTGCGAAGTCCCGCTGTCTCTTCTTTATGCAACGCAACCCTCTCCGCCCATGCCCAGTTGTCAAACGAATTATGCCAGTGTATCGCCTGAGGGGGCGCATTGCTCTTCCAGCGCTTAGTAATGAGGCGCTTCGCAGTGACCAGCCCTAGGTCCCAAAACCACTCCCGGACTTTTGTATGTTTCGTTCTCTTGAACAAGCCTAGCAAGCAGGCTTCCCATGTAAGTGGCAAGCTGCCTCCCGTCGCTTTTGTCAAGGTGTCCGATACTGCAAACCAGTAGGTATGCAGAGACGGGCACGTCCAGAGCGCATTTAGAAGTTGGGCATCTACAAGTCCGCATCTGGGGCACGCTGATGTAGTAAGTCCGAAGTATCTATTAATCTTGTCAGGGGACAGATAGGCACGGTGCACGATGTAGTAGTGTATAAACTTAAAACGTGCGTTGCGTGGAATTGTGATGTATTCCTATAGGTCCTGAATCGATCCCCCTATTCCTGACCCTATTCTGGTTAGTAAACTAACAAGTTAACTAGTAATCAGCCCATGAGGCAGAAAATCCCCATGATGCAGATACCGTTATCTGACGCAGTCACACTACGGCACAGGAACGTGTTATCTGATTAGGTCATAATGCTTGCGATCTAATTAGACAAGCAATATTCCTCCAGCCCCTGATAAGGCATACGGAGTTCTCATAACAAATCAAACCTATGACAACCTGGGCAAAACCCTGCGGCCATTGTTTTGATTTCACCGAGAACTTCAGTAAAAGAATGTGCTAACGAGCAAGTCGTATGACATCCTTATTGACGTATCTATGTCCATCCTTACGTCAATCTCGGCACCTTAAAGGTATAAATATTAACGATCTTGCCCTATGCAAACACACGCGTGGTGACGAGACGGAGCAGCCATACTTGCCGAAGCGAAGAGCAGAGCAGACCCCGCTGGCAGCAGCCCCGCCTTCCTGACGCGCTGAGAGACGCGCTGACTTCTCCTGCCGAGAAATCCAGCCCCGGCGTTTCTGGGTAGCCCTCGCAGGCAGCCTGGAATATCGAGACCAGAGAGAGAGATACCATTCCTCATTCACCCTAACTTCCAGGTACAGAACTGAATAACCCCTCGCAGAGAATTCTTTAGTTATTCACTTGGCAAAAAGAAACTTAACTTAAACTGTAACTTTCTATTCCCGCCCTCGTATTAGACTTAGGTCAGGTACACGGGGTAGGCGTATCTAGAAACACCAGTTGAGTACGTTTAGTCAAATGTATATGTGTATGTAATATATTTTATTCATTTTAAAACATCTTATGGCTTAGAAACCATATCAATGTTTTTACAGTATTATTTTATACTATTGCTTTTAATGTATGCACTTTACTTAACTATAAGTATTGCAATAATATCGATCCATTTCTCTTGTACGAGAAAAGAGACTGATCAATAAATAACACCTTTTTATTGAACACGCCCGTCTCTTCCTTTTCTCTACATTCTGATGAGACTAAGAATGCACGTACTGACTGAGTAAAATAAATTGCCTTTTGTTCACACGACTCTCGAGATATACTCTTGATTAGGGGAGAGCAAAGTTGTCATGTTCTATGGTTGTCAGAAACTAAATCCCTTCTTGTCTAATCAGGGGAGTTAATTCTTTCCTGAACATTCGAGAAAGTTTCTAGTGAACTCTGAGCTAAGCTGGCAAACCCAAAACTTTAAGTCTAGTATCGACAGTAGTAGACCTAGTTAACGTCTGGTCTAGGCCTTTACTGCTGTAGGTATTATTCCAATGCGCAGAGCCTATTGGGATGATAGGAACTACACTACAGAATGTGCAGTGTCCCGGCGAGTATCTGTGCCCATTCCCTATCAGTCCAGTCCCGGCCTCTATCGGCTGACCATCTGTCCCGCAGCCGTTGTGATGAGAACTGTGTGTGCGTATGTAGTGCCTGGGCGAGCCAGTATACCACGTGAGAGCCGTTCCCCATTACATGGAGATACTGAATCAGCAAATGTGTGGGGGGCTCCTCCAGTAGCGGTCCCCATGCAAGTGTCAATATACGCAGGAGTGTCGCATGTGTCAGGAATTGCCCAGCCGGTAGGCCCGTGTTATCCGCTAGTGTCGCAAAAGGAAGTAGAGCACCATCTTCGAACAAGTCGCCCAAGCTCTCCAAATCCACTGTCACCCAGCTGTTCAGTGTAGGCCCCATGAGTGCCCACCCTTCCCAGGGTGTACCTGGTAGTGGCAGGTTAGGTGCGTATGGTTTGCTAGCGCTCGTGAGTTTCAAACTCCTCACATAGCACCGTCTCGCCACCGCGAGGTGAAGTTGATCAGGGCAGCGGGTCTTGGTTAAGGGATGGAATAACGCGTGTATTTGTTGCACTGTCATAACTGCATCGTCCGAGGCCGTATCTCCCAAGTTCTTCCCGCTCAGCCAATAAGTGACCCACTGCAATTGCGCTGCTAGATAATAGAGTTCGTGATTAGGTACCGCCAACCCACAGCAGTCCGTTGCAGCATATAGAGTCTTCAACGCAACTCTAGGGTGTCCCTTGTTCCATATCAGGCGTCTGGTTAGAGTTTCCAGTTCGCGGAAAACGCGAGCAGGGACGTATACCGGTAGGTTTGCATAAAAATATAGCAAGCGGGGCAGGGCGATCATCTTTGCCAGTGCAATGCGACTGGGGACGTTTAATGGGAGAGAGGTCCAAAAGGACACCTGAGCTGTAAGTGACGAGATCGTTCTCGTGAGATTACCGTCCAACAGATCAGCAGGGTCGGGATAAACCTGTATCCCCGGATATCTAAACACGGTTGGGTACCAAAGGAGCCGTTCGCCCATTACCACTATGTCACATTCCGGGGTGTCCGCGGCGAAAGCGTACACTCCCGACTTTGCCCAATTAACGCGAAGTCCTGACACATCTTCAAAGCCTCTAAAGATGTCAGTGAGCGTACCCGGAAAACGGGTCAGGTCTCGAACGTAGATCAGTAGATCGTCAGCATTTAATGACACCGAGTGCATTCCGTCTGCCAGGGGGATTCCCCAGTCCTCGCCGGAAGTACGCAACTGCGCCGCCAAGGGTTCCATCATTAGTGCAAAAATCAAGGGGGAGAGGGGGCAACCCTGCCTGGTGCCCCTGCGCACTCGGACCGGGTCAGAGAAGAGCCGTCCCGTTCGCACCTGCACCACCGGGTCAGAGTAGAGGAGTTCCACCATACGGAGGTAGGCTGCTCCCAACTCGAATTTACCCAGTACCCGCATGAGATAAGGCCATTCCACTGAATCAAACGCTTTCTCGAGATCCAGAATTACACACCCCGATCGTGGCCACCGGGATACAGCCATACTCTGCACACGAAACAGCCGCCTGATATTATAAGACGTGCTACGGGTGGGGACAAAGCCGTTCTGGTCGGTGTGTACCGGTGTGGAACCAGAGGCGCCAGTCTCTGAGCCAGCGCAGATGCTAGGATCTTGTAGTCCGTGTTAAGGAGGGCAAGTGGCCTGTAAGACCCCATACTTAGCCCATCTCTACCAGGCTTCAGAAGTGATATCACGTTCGCCTCGTTAAGAGTGGGTGGGAGAGTGGAATCCTCTTTCGCCGCCTTAAATATACGTATAAGTTCGGGAATAAGGACAGTGGAGTAGGCCTTGTAAAACTCCGCAGGCAAGCCATCAGGGCCCGGGGATTTACCGTTCGAAAGGGAGAAAATAACAGCCCGGAGTTCCTCCGCTGCAAGCGGCGCGCCTAGGTCTTCGCGTTGTGCATTAGTGGCCGTAGGCAGTGGCAATTCCGATAAGTACCAGGAGATATTATCATCAGTGACTCGCAATCGGGAGCGGTACAGATCCACATAGTGATTAGTAAAAGCCTCATGTATGGCTCTCTGTGTATACACCACAGTGCCTTGTGTGGTATGGATCAACATCACTGGTAATGTCTGAGTGTCCCTCCGTATCAGCCAAGTCAAGAGCCTTCCCGGCTTGTCCCCAGCGCGATGTGTGCGCGCCGAGTGTGTGGCATAATTCAAGTTCTTTAATCTGTCCAGGAGTTGCGCATGGTGTGCACGGGCCGTGACTAGTCTCGTATCGTCGCCCTCGGCTGCCTCCCGCTCGCTATCCAGTAGAGTAGATTCCACCCTTGTCAAATCCCTATCTACATGGCGTCTCATGCCCGCCTGCGTGCCCAGACAACAACCGCGCACAACCACCTTAAACGCATCCCACTCGATCTGCGGTGTAGACGCAGTGTCAGTATTGTCCTCAAATTATTGTAGAATGTGAGACGAGAGTGATTCCCGGAATGGGGCGTCTAGTAACAGATCCGGCTGGAGTCGCCACGTGGGTATCGGGGGGTGTGGGCGTTCCCAGGTGAAGTCAAGAGTGTGAGGGTTGTGGTCTGAGTGAGTGCGACCTAAGTAGCTGGAGTCGGTGACATGAGGCAGCAGGCCACTGGATAGCATGAATCTGTCAAGTCTGACGTGTAGTGTATGTGCACCCGAATAGTACGAATACATCCTCGTGTTGGGGTTACGAGTGCGCCAGGCATCTAGGAGATCCCATTGCACCGCCCAGTCGGCTAATGCTCGCGAGGCTCCGATCATCGGCGCTCCCGGTAAGGGGGAAGACGATCGGTCCAGTTGGACATCTAGCACACAATTGTAGTCGCCCCCAAGTAAGAGTGGGACGCCTGGCCATGGCGCTAGAGGCGTCGATAATTGCGCAAGAAAATGTCCTTGTTCAGTGTTAGGGGCATACACAGAGGCTAGGACTATCTGTTGTCCATCTAGTCTACCCTGAAGTATCACATATCTGCCCACAGTGTCTAGTGTGCTTCGAGTGAGTGCAAAGGGTACCCCCGGACGAACCCATATCAAAGACCCATGCGCATAAGCCGAGAAGCCAGTAGCATACAATTGGCCCCTCCACCTGCGCCTCAGTGTGAGCGTCTCCTGTTGTGTCAAGTGTGTCTCTTGTAGCAGCGCTATCTGTACTTGGTGTCGTTTGAGATTTGAATAGACTTGGTAGCGGCGCGAGGGGGTGTGCATGCCACGCACGTTCCAGGTGCAAAATTTAACAGTAGACATTACATTTCTAAGTGCCCACCCCCCGCCCCCTCCACCCGCCCGCAACACCTCCGGCAGCAGCACAACAGATCAAATTACCATACCACGCCCATTTCAATGTTCGCATTGATCCACCGCCCCTCAAGTACACATTAAAAGGTAAGAAGAACAACAGTCCCATAAATTTGGGAAACATAATCTTAATTCCAAAAGGACAACAGCGGAACGTGCTGTCGTCCAAACGCTCAAGTGAGCACAGACGGTCCGTAAGTTCAAGGGGGATGCACTGAGGCTATAGCATTAAATGTACCAAGGGTTCATGCAAGTAGGGTGAGGGTATAGACTTCCCACCACAGGCAGTTATTGTTAGTTAGCCTTAGCAACAGTGAAAAGGTCCAGCGTATGGGGCAACCAGTTCGAGCTGTCCAGAGGTCAAGTAGTCGGCAGCAGTGGTAGGCAGGGCGCACACAGGAACTCACCTCTGGGGGGATACGTCCACCCCCTCTGCACAGTCTCAGAACTCGCCAATAGTGCGACCAACTGTGGCCGAGTACAAGTGAGAAGCTCGTCACTCAGGCTCGCAGCGAGCAAATCTGTGTCCTGCTGTCCCACCCGGGCGGCATAGCTCAGCAAACTAAGGATTCTGTAAAACAGCAGCTGCAGATGTGGCTGTGCATCGCAATTGTATTCCGCGTGAAAGAAAGCAATATCAGTGGAGCAGGTCAGCGGTCTGTGGCGTAACATCTGGGAGATCTCCCGAGACCTGGGAGTCCGGCAAACCGTAAAGGTACTCATCATCGCTCACCTGTTGGTCAGGGCTAGTTCCCGGGGCGGGGTCTCCCGACAATGATCCGCTGATTCCCGCTACCATGCGGAGGGCTTCCTGTTGTTCAGTGTGTCGGTGTGCAGGAGTAGGGGCCACATCCGTTTCTGCGTGTGATGAGTGTGTCATTGTGGGTCTCCTGCGCCGTCGCCGTCGAGGTCCCCTATCGCGGCGCGTCCTCGGGGGCATCCCACCAGGTTCGGTGTCAACGCCGGAGTCGAGCCAGGTCTCAACCGCCTCCGGGGTGTGGAAAAAGTGTGTTTTGTCCTGAGCCACGACTCGTAAGCGGGCAGGGAACAGCAAGGAATATTTAAGGTCTAGGCAACGGAGGCGCTGTTTCGCCGTCAAGAATGAATGTCGCTGACGTTGCACCTGGATTGTGTAGTCCGGGAAGAACATAATTTTCGCATTGTCAACTCTGACTTCAGATAACTTCCTGACTTCGCGTAGAATAGTGTCGCGATGACCGTAGTTCAACACACGGATGAGCATTGGCCTCGGGTTGGAGCCCTCAGGGGGGGACCGGTCGGCACGCGATGAGCTCGCTCCACAACAAAGTGCTGCGAGAGGGTGTCTTTCGGAAGAATGGCCCTGAGCCATCGCTCCACGTGTTCTGGAGCTTCTCTCGGCTCCCATCGCTCCGGCAGGCCCACTATGCGGATGTTGTTCCTTCTAGCCCGGCCTTCCGCATCCTCCGCGCGATCTTCCAGGAACTCCACCCTATTCAGAAGATCCTGGACATGTTTGTCCATCTGGGTGATCTTGGGAGTCAGATCTGTCATCGCAGTCTCCAGGGTGGTCGTCCGTTCAGAGAGCTTTTTGTGGTCAGCTCTGAGGTGCGTCAGATCTATGGCCACGCTATCAATTTTAGTCTCTAACGAGGTGTGGGTCAGTTGCATCGACTCCTCCAGCCTCTCCATCGCTGCCAACATCGTGTCCAGTTTAGAGGCCATTTGGTCCTGTTCCACCTGCTTGCCACCGGTCACAGCTCTTGTTTTAGGTCCCGTAGACATGGTTTGTAGTCGTGTGTGGGTGTGAAGGAGTCTGCTTACACAATGCACGGGAGAACCACTCACCGAGGGGATGACACTATAAACCTGTAATGAACGCAAGTTGCCTTTGCTTCATAGGAGCGCCGCGGGCGAGGCCCACAGAGGGAGCGGGATCCGCCAAAGGAGGGGTCAAATCCAAGGTGACCGCGCCGCGTCACAGGCGCAAGCGAGAGGCAGTCGCGCCATCTGACACCCGTGGAAAAGAATCTCGTGGAGGAGGGGGGGGGGGCGCAATTTTAGAGGGACGATCACACTCGCCAGGTGCCCACCATCGGCGGCAGCTGCAGCGCCGCGGGGGGACCAGTATGCAGCTCCACTCACCCCACTCCTGGTCTTCTGGGCACACAGCAGTCTCTCAGGGTATCTCGCAGTCCTGCCCGCGATCGGGTGTGCGAGTGCCAGCGTCTCGAGAGATACCTCAGCGCAGGTGGGTAAGTGCTTTGTCCAAGTGAAGGCCACCACGGAGCTGCGCAAATCAGATGTAGCGCTTAGAGCATATCCGTGACTCAATGCCTGGGCAGTTCGTCAGAGGTCATCCGGGCACAGGGCGGGGGGGCCCATGCATTGAGGTGTCCCAATAATTGCACACGAGCGCCAATGTCGAGCAACCAGCAGGGCAAAGCAGCGTGTTGGTCCCAACGCTGTCCACTCCGCCCCTCCGTCGACCTCAACCACAACGCACGTGGGAGTCGAGCCCCGTGGCTCCCCACCAGGCGGTCAGAGGGGGGGGGAGCAGGCGCAACACTCCCCGCAATGCGGCACCTCTGGCTCAGTTCATAGAGGGCCCCGGGCCCCTGCTGCAGCACGGGGGCCAGTGATCGCCCACTGTTGCGCGCAAGTCCAGCAATGTCTCGGCCGAGACGTCGGGCGGCCCCCAATCACTCGGCGCACCACGCCTCCACAGGGCCCAGGAAGCAGGCCGCGTCCCCGGCCTCAGATAGCCTCCAGCCGCAACCGATCTCCGGGGGTCACAACCACAGTCCAGCCTCGGAGCGCGAAGTCAGCGGGCAAATCCGGTCCCCACCAGGGAAGGGGGGCGCACTGTGGGACGCTCCGTCTCCATCCTCAGTCCCGAATCTGCCGCACCAGTGCTCCGGGGGCTCGCGGTCATCAGTCTCCCACTGCAGGTTCGACCGCACAGCAGCCCGTCGGGTGACAGTCTCGCCTCGGCTCCGCAGGCCCCACACCAAGTATCAAGCGTGGGCTCAGTTGTTCGCCACCACTGGGCCTAGTCGGCCGGGAGGATCCCCGGGCTCGGGTACCTCTCCTAGCCGGCCGGAAGCGTCCACAGACGGGGCAGCCGGCGACCCTCTCCGCCGGAGCGGCTCGGAATGGGCCAGCAGTCTCAAACTTGAACAGCGGAGAGATGGGCACTTCCCTCACACTCGCCAGCAATTACAGGCAGAAACAGGCAATTGTACCGGAGAAGTGGCCTGTGGTAGGGGAGTCCTTCACAGAGCTCTACCCAGGCACGTCCGCCACCATTGCGTGCTCAGCCACGCCCCCCCCACCCCCCATACTGTTGGGCACTGCTGGGAGTCATGGCAACACCCCCCCCATGCCCCCCCATACTGTTTGGCATTGCTATTAGTCATGGCCACACCCCCCACACCTCCCCATACTGTTGGGCACTGCTGGGAGTCATGGCCACACACCCCCACACCCCCCCATACTGTTGGGCACTGCTGGTAGTCATGGCCACACCCGCCACACCCCCCCATACTGTTGGGCACTGCTGGGAGTCATGACAACCCCCCACACCGCCCATACTGTTGGGCACTGCTGGGAGTCATGGCCACACACCCCCCACACCCCCCCACTGTTGGGCACTGCTGGGAGTCATGTCCACACCCCCCACACCCCACCATACTGTTGGGCACTGCTGGTAGTCATGGCCACACACCCGACACCCTCCCACACCCCCATACTGTTGGTCACTACTGGGAGTAATGGCCACACACCCCACACACCCCCCACACCCCCATACTGTTGGGCACTGCTGGGAGTAATGGCCACCCCCCCACCCCCCATACTGTTGGGCACTGCTGGGAGTCATGTCCACACCCCCCACACTGCACCCCCCCATACGGTTGGGCACTGCTGGGAGTCATGGCCACACCCCCCCCATACTGTTGGGCACTGCTGGTAGTCATGGCCACACCCCCCATACCTCCCATACTGTGTGGCACTGCTGGGAGTCATGGCAACCCCCCACCCCCCCATACTGTTGTGCACTGCTGTTAGTCATGGCCACACACCCCCATACTGTTGAGCACTGCTGGGAGTCATGGCCACACACCCCCACACACCCCCATACTGTTGGGCACTGCTGGTAGTCATGGCCACACCCCCACACCCCCCATACTGTTGGTCACTGCTGGGAGTCATGTCCACACCCCCCACACCCCCCATACTGTTGGGCACTGCTGGGAGCCATGGCCACACACACCCCCATACTGTTGGGCACTGCTGGTAGTCATGGCCACACCCCCACATACCCTCATACTGTTGTGCACTGCTGGGAGTCATGGCAACACCCCCCACACCCCCACACTGTTGGGCACTGCTGTTAGTCATGGCCATAACCCCCATACTGTTGGGCACTGCTGGGAGTCATGGCCACACACCCCCCACACACCCCCATACTGTTGGGTACTGCTGTTAGTCATGGCCACACCCCCCCACACCCCTATACTGTTGGGCACTGCTGGGAGTCATGGCCACACACCCCCACACCCCCCATACTGTTGGGCACTGCTGGTAGTCATGGCCACACACCCCACACCCCCATACTGTTGGGCACTGCTGGGAGTCATGTCCACATCCCCCCACACACCCACATACTGTTGGGCACTGCTGGGAGTCATGGCCACACACCCCCACACCCCCCATACTGTTGGGCACTGCTGGTAGTCATGGCCACCCCCCCACACCCCACCCCCATACACCCCATACTGTTGGGCACTGCTGGGAGTCATGGGAACACCCCCCCACACCCCCCATACTGTTGGGCACTGCTGTTAGTCATGGCCACACACCCCCATACTGTTGGGCATTGCTGGGAGTCATGGCCACACACACCCACCCCCCCCCATACTGTTGGGCACTGCTGGTAGTCATGGCCACACCCCCACACCCCACCCCCCCCATACTGTTGTACACTGTTGGGAGTCATGGCAACACCCCCCTACACACCCCATACTGTTGGGCACTGCTGTTAGTCATGGCCACACACCCCCACCCCCATACTGTTGGGCACTGCTGGGAGTCATGGCAACACCCCCCCACACTGTTGGGCACTGCTGGGAGTCATCGCCACACCCCCCACACCCCCCTACTGTTGGGCACTGCTGGGAGTCATGGCCACACCCCCACACCCCCCCACACACCCCCATACTGTTGGGCACTGCTGGGAGTCATGGCTACACCCCCCCCCACACCCCCCATACTGTTGGGCACTGCTGTTAGTCATGGCCACACACCCCCATACTGTTGGGCACTGCTGGGAGTCATGGCCACACCCCCCACACCCCCATACTGTTGGGCACTGCTGGGAGTCATGGTAACACCCCCCCACACACCCCCATACTGTTGGGTACTGCTGTTAGTCATGGCCACACCTCCCCCACACCCCTATACTGTTGGGCACTGCTGAGAGTCATGGCCACACCCCCCCACACCCCCCATACTGTTGGGCACTGCTGGTAGTCATGGCCACACCCCCTCCACACCCCCATACTGTTGGGCACTGCTGGGAGTCATGTCCACATCCCCCCACACACCCACATACTGTTGGGCACTGCTGGGAGTCATGGCCACACCCCCCATACTGTTGGGCACTGCTGGTAGTCATGGCCACCCCCCCACACCCCCCACACACCCCATACTGTTGGGCACTGCTGGGAGTCATGGCAACATCCCCCACACCCCCCATACTGTTGGGCACTGCTGTTAGTCATGGCCACACACCCCCATACTGTTGGGCACTGCTGGGAGTCATGGCCACACACACACCCACACCCCCCATACTGTTGGGCACTGCTGGTAGTCATGGCCACACCCCCCCCCCCCCACACCCCCCATACTGTTGGACACTGTTGGGAGTCATGGCAACACCCCCCCACACCCCCCATACTGTTGGGCACTGCTGTTAGTCATGGCCACACACCCCCACCCCCCATACTGTTGGGCACTGCTGGGAGTCATGGCAACATCCCCCCACACCCCCCATACTGTTGGGCACTGCTGGGAGTCATCGCCACACCCCCCACACCCCCCTACTGTTGGGCACTGCTGGGAGTCATGGCCACACCCCCCCACCCCCCATACTGTTGGGCACTGCTGGTAGTCATGGCCACACCCCCCCACAACCCCCCTACTGTTGGGCACTGCTGGGAGCCATGACCACACTCCCCACACCACCCCACACACACCCATACTGTTGGGCACTGCTGGGAGTCATGGCCACACACCCCACACCCCCATACTGTTGGGCACTGCTGGGAGTCCCCCCATGTTACATGAGTTGTTTGTATACTCACCAGGCTCAACGGCTCCTTTGATTCCTTGAACTCCCACCGGTGGTAGCAGGGCCATGACTTTCTCCTCCCAGGGTTGGTATTGTGCAGGTCTGCGGGGAGGTCCAACTCCAGTGTGATGAGCGTTGGCGTAGTCCTCATCCATCTTGCGCTTGACCATCCTCCGTAGATCGTACCACCTGTTCTGGCAAACCGCCCTGGTGTGCCTAATGGGTGCAACAGCATTGACCTTCTCGACAATCCTCTCCCACATGCGTGTCTTCTCAGCTATGCTGGTCTGTCTGACCAATGCACCAAACAGCTGTGGAAAGACTCTGATGACTTCATATGTAAGGATCTCCATCTCCGGGTTTGTGAACTTTGGACCCTTTGGTGTGGTCATGGTGTGGGGTGTATGTGATTGGGGGGGTGATGGTGTGTATGGATGAGGGTTTGTGGGTCTGATTGTGAAGGGGGTGGTGTGTGTGAATGAGATAGGGTGTATCTGTGAAGGCGTGTATGGCTGCAGTTGTTGGTGTGATGTCTGTGTCTTAGCAAGAATAGGTATGTTGCAAAGGATGATGGGTTGTATGTGTGGGCCCTGTTATTGTCAAGTCAAGTCAAATGATCTTTATTCGGAATTAAAAACATCCATAAAAGTACACACAGGTTAGAATACATTAAAAACTAATAAAAACATACCTTTAAAATGCTATTGTATAAAACAATCTTTTCCAAAGTAATTAAAGCAGCGGGTTTTGTCCAAAAAAGTGCAAAGTTACATAGAGCAAAATTTTCCATTATAGTAGTCATTACATCCAGCCATACATTGTAAAGAAAGACTATGTACAATTTGTATCATAGCAGCAAAGTGCAAATGTGCATCGAGTAATCACAATACTAGGGTTCGTCAGGCATATTCCATACTCGCCCTGGATCTCACGCTGGCTTTAAGAAAACAACTCACAATACATATCGTTTCCTCTGTAGACAGCATTTGTAAAGTTTTCATTGCCTGAATGAAGTCCCGTTGGTCATATTTGCGGAAGTACGGCATTAAGTATTGGCGGGTATATAATTTATAATAGCCACAAAAAAAGAAATAATGTAGCAAACTTCGTTTCCCCCCCTCAGAACAGGGACAATCCAGCTGTGCTAGGTTTTTATTAAAACCGAGAGGGAAGCTTAATAAATTTACAATGCTTCCGTCTCGGAATCGGAACAGAAGGCTCCGGTTCCATCTTCCTATTGTTAATGACAAGTATCTGCGGGGTATTTTTGGATTATCATTACCAGATTCAGCATAGGACAGGTATTTAGTAACTGCAGATTTAGGGAGTTCAGATCTCATCCGTTCCTCCTTATATAAATCCAGCAATGCATGCTTAACAATGTTCTTATTAGCATGAACAATAGTGTTAGGGGAGCTAAACAGAGAACCCTGGCCCACGGTCAACAGGCTATTCTCAACGGCTTTTAACCAAGGTACAAGGTGGGATCTTTCACTTTGTAAGCAGTCAGATATTATACTGCGGGTTAAAGATGCCGCCGGATTTAGCCATATTTTTAGCCAAAAGAGAGCAGGCCTGGATCGTATAAAGTCTTCAATATACGCTAGCTTAAGCTCATTATGACAAATAAATGTTGGGGCGCAGGGGACACCCCCCAAAACCTTCCTGCAGAATCTATTTTCCTCTAATTGAACAGGCATACTATTAGAGTGGCCCCACACTTCTGCTCCATAAGTCCCCGTTGGTTGGCATTGAGTGCGATAGATGTTTAGCAGAGGGGTAGTGACATCAGCCTGTTTAGGTTGCCGGAGAGATAAGATTGAATTGATGGATTTACCAATTTTATTTCTCGCGTAAGCAACATGTGGCTGCCACGAGCCAGTATTAGAAAATAACAGCCCTAAATAAGGAAAAGTGCTAGTGCATTTCAGAGTGTGTTCACCTGACTTAATTGAGGTAATGTTGTATTTTTTGGGTCCGCAGTTCATAATGAATGATTTTTTTAAATTAGTGCTTAGACCCAGATCAGACATAAAAACAACAAACCCAGAGATTAAGGTTCGCAAAGCGTTTGGTGTACGCCCCATTAGTACTGCGTCGTCCGCATAAAGCAGGGCAGTAATAGGGGAGCCATTTATAATTGGTACATCCTTAGTGATCTTACTCAGGCTGCTGCTCAACCCATTAATATATAAGATAAAAAGCAATGGGGCGAGTACGCAGCCCTGTCTAACTCCCCTGCTAATTAAGATGTCACTTGAGACTTCGCCCTCGTTATTAATACGTACTCTAGCCTTTAAATCCCTGTGTAAGTAAGAAAGAAAATATACCAAAGAATCATCCAAACCATAATTAAGCAAAAGTGACCACAAACTAGAACGATTAACAAAATCAAATGCAGAACTAAAATCCATGAATCCTAAGTACATTGGTGATTTTTTTATAGTAATATATTTGGCCATGATCAGATTCAAATTAAGACATTGTTCAATGGTGCCCACATGACTTCTAAAACCTAATTGACTACAGTGTAAAACATTATTATCCTCTGCCCAGGTCCTGATTCTATTAAAAATTACCCTTCCAAGAACTTTTAGTGTGTTGTCAATCAGTGAAATCGGGCGATAACAGGCAGGGTCCATCCTGTCGCCTTTTTTAAATATAGGGACGATAACACTATTTGACCATGATTCAGGAATTGAACTATCAGATAAATGATTAAAAAGATTACATAGTAAAGGGGCCCAAAAGTTAATTTCAGATTTAATTTGATCTATCGAGAGACCATCCGGGCCGGGAGCTTTATTACTAGCACTTTCAACTATTGCTTCCTCGACCTCGGATAGTAAGATGTTCAATGGCCCGGCAGTCTTGGATGGGGGGACAGTGTCTGGGAGAAGCCCAGATGCAGCATACATTTTAGAAAAATGCTCCACCCATGCCTCTCCTGTTATATTGCAATTGATAGGTTTAATGTTTGAACCAAAAGATCTAAGAGACTTCACCTCTCTCCAAAAGCCCGTAGTATCTTTTAATGTGGCAGTACGGGCAAGGGATTCCCAATGATCCATCACTAGGGCCTCGGATCGAGTACGTAGCGTAGTTTTGTACTTTGATCTTCGGTCTCTTATAAGTAGAGGGTCCCTTGGATTCGTTTTTAGCGCCTCCCTCAGTTCTCTGTTCGCCCTAGAGCATGACGAATCAAACCAGCGGGGGCCATGATCTTTATTAGGCCGTGCTGGTTTTGAGGATTCTATCTTGATAGCCAAACAGAGATTACTAAAGGAAGCAACCACATCATAACCTAATCTATCGTGGGATAGGCAAATCTCGATTAGCATTGGATGTTTATTGATGACTCTTGCTAAAATATTTTTATTGTCTACCCCTTTCCATATCAATCTTAATCTATCAGAAGATATTGCCAAATTTTGTACTACAATTTCTAATCTCGCCATATCCTTAGTATTCTGCAAATTTTTTAAGTATATTCTAAGTGGATAGTGGTCACTATATGCAGAGCAGATGACTTCTGCTTTTAAGATTATGTCACTTAGTGAGGGAGAGATAAACATATAATCTATTGTAGAAGCACAACCCTGGCCAATATATGTGGGTGCCAGCATATCATTTTCTCTGGCACCCGCTATTTCCATGGCATTCATTAAATCACGGGAGGCTAAATGGTCTCTCAAATCCTCACCACTTCTACATGGTGGATTATTACGGTACATGTGAGCGTTAAAATCACCTCCAATACAGATACCATCAAAGGTCCCATACTTCTGCCCCTCAATAATTTCATCAATAAAATTAAATAAAATCAAAAAATTATTATTAGGACGGGTAACAAAATCATTATCATAGAAATTAATTAAGCATAATTTCATCCTATTGATATATTTTATGGCCATAAAACATTTACCCTGAGTAGGGATCAGATTAGTTTGTACCCCGGTTTTTATTTTTGCCCAGATAGATAGGCCGCCACTCGGGCGACCCATGGATGAGGGGGATGCCTTTAAGTTATAACAACTAAAGCCCTCCAATGTTGGCATGGTCGTGCACCAAGTTTCTTGTAACATCAATATATCACAGTTTACATTGACCCAATCAATCCACTCTATAATTTTCAATTTTGAGTTAAGCCCCGCTATGTTCCAGCTTACAAGAGATAGATCAGAACTCTGGACAATAGTTCTTAAATCTGAAGATTTTTGGCTGACAACAGTTTTCAAGGATAAGTCAAGATTGGGTACCAGAGAGGGTTCATCCGGACTGATTATAAACGGTCAATCTAGCATATCCAAATCCGATAAGGGTGCAAATCTGTTAAACATCTTAAATGCAAAGGGTGCTTGCTGAAATTGTAATGGAGGTGGTCTGTAGAAAAAGCTTAGTGGTAATAAAGTTACAACAGTAGAAATACTGGAACAGTTGTTGTTTTCATTAAGTAAGAATCTTACAGTGCCCGGATTTTTAAAGTTAAGAACTATACAATCACCTTCTTTATCTTTGAATAAAGGGCCAACCCAGGACACCCTACGGGCCGATAAAATCTCTCCAGCAATATCATGTCTGACCCCTTTGTGCTTAGTTAGCCAATCAATACATTTATTGCGTAGTTGGACCCACGATTCCCCCTGTTCCTCCCTTAATGGTGGAACTCCTGCAAGGACCAGGACAAAGGGGCAGGCATCAGGTGGTAGATGCAGGGCAGGCCCTTGATGTTTAAAAGGCCTGCCATTCCCAGATTGCCCAGGTTGCCCCGTGCCTTTATTATTAACAGCGGTAAACCTCTCTGCTGTAGTTGGCTGAGTAGAACTTTTATTCTGATTAGTAATTTTTAGGTTAGCAGTAGCAGGAGGAACTACTTTTGGGGGTACGGGCAGGGATACAGATTTAGAAGGTAGAGTGGATTTCGCCAGGTTTTTTTCGCCATTAGTATCTCTGGGTTGAGAGGTAGATGGTACAATAAGTGGTAATAATCCCGAGTTGCTAGGACCCCCACCTACTAAGGGGGAGGTTTCTGACGATCCCTGCGATAAAGTGTTGCTGACAGACTCGAGTTCTTTTATCAGACGATCTGCTCTAATTTGATCCAGGGTGACTGTCCCCTTTCTTTTTGCCTCTTCGTTTTTTACCAAGTTATCTAATCTATCAAGTCTTTTAAAAACATTATTAAACTGTTTGATCATTTGCTTTTCTAGCCGGTTAAAAATAGTATCAGCTATAGTTTCTATCAAATTTCCATTGTGTTTAGATAAGGTGTAATTGTCTCCCATTATTGTAGTTTGTGTCCATATCGTATTAGAGTTCCCCATTAATTCACTAGTAGTAGCGGTGGGAGTTTCATCCGCATTCGCTACATTTTTATCATCGATATCGTCAATATGTATAGTTTGTGCCCTAGAAATTTGTTGCTTGTTCCACAGACTCTGTGGCGTGGGCTGACTCTTGTTGTTCAATGGTTGTTTCCTTTTGTTTGCACTTTGCTTGGCTGTATCTCTTTTACGCTTTTCCCCTCCCGGTTTGATATTTAATTCCAAAGTTCCACTAACATTTCCAACTTCCTGAGAAGCAATTGTTATGGTGGGAGCTGCCTCTACCAAAAGAGGCTGGGGGGATGGGGTTGGTAATACAAGTTTTTTAATTACAACAGCTGGTGATAAAGGCAGTCTTGGACTAGTTGGCATAGATATTGGCTGTGTAGTGATGTTAATTCAGCTTAAGGACATTCTTTTTTCAGTATCGGCGATTTCGTTAGAGACCAAATGAAGAGCATTTTCAAGTAGCGACTCAAATGTAGGAGGGGGGAATGGGAAGTCGTCCAAGGCAACATCACTATTTGCTAGGTCCATAATGGCGGGTAATGAACTCACCACAGTCGCGATAATGTTGTTAGGGGGGTGGCCCGCCCGACCACTGTAGTCCACTGACGGCCACAGACGGCCCGCCCTCTGCCCGGGCTCAGCCCGGCGATGCCCGCGCGCGTCCCGCGACGCGGAGACTCCAGGGGTGTTTTATCTCGCCTCCTGGCGCGAGATTAGCGGCAGCTGACAGAACCGCTAAGGAGTCTGGGGGGTGTAGTTCCTTCGGCCCCCTCCGCTCGGCGGCCGCTCCGGTGGTGTGGCGGCGACGGGAGGGGAAACCGGTCGGTCTCAGCAGGATCTCCCAGGCAAGCAGGTAGGGGCAACAGCAATCCCCAGCAACGTTTAGAAGCCTCCGCTCCACCGAGGCTCCAGGGGTGTTTTATCTCGCCTCCTGGCGCGAGATTGGCGGCAGCTGACAGAACCGCTAAGGAGTCTGGGGGGTGTAGTTCCTTCGGCCCCCTCCGCTCGGCGGCTGCTCCAGAGGTGTGGCGGCGGCGGGAGGGGAAACCGGTCGGTCTCAGCAGGATCTCCCAGTCAAGCAGGTAGGGGCAACAGCAATCCCCAGCAATGTTTAGAAGCCCTGTTATTGGTCCATTTGTGGGTGTGTCATTTTTCGAATTTTTTGTGGGTGTGTCATAAGGGGTGCTTGTGACTTGGGCCCTCTGTTTGTTTGTTTGTATGTGCCAAGGACATTGTTTTCCTATGCTGTGTAGAGTGTAGCCTTGTTTATTGGGCTGTGCGCGTCGTGTGTGTTAGTGCGTCTGGCAGTTAGGCTCGTTTATCATGGCCGGGGTACGTGTACGCTTGATTGTGGGGTGTGCGCCTCGTATTTGTTAGTCCGTCTGGCAGTTAGGCTCGTTTGTCGTGTCCGGTGTACGTGTACGTTTGATTGTGGGGTGTGCGCCTCGTATTTGTTAGTGCGTCTGGCAGTTAGGCTCATTTGTCGTGTCCGGGGTACGTGTACGTTTGATTGTGGGGTGTGCGCATCGTATTTGTTAGTGCGTCTGGCAGTTAGGCTCGTTTGTCATGTCCGGGGTACGTGTACGTTTGATTGTGGGGTGTGCGCGTCGTATTTGTTTGTGCATCTGGAAGTTAGGCTCGTTTGTCGTGTCCGGGGTACGTGTATGTTTGATTGTGGGGTGTGCACCTCGTATTTGTTAGTCTGTCTGGCAGTTATGCTCGTTTGTCGTGTCCGGGGTACGTGTACGTTTGATTGTGGGGTGTGCGCCTCATATTTGTTAGTGCGTCTGGCAGTTAGGCTCATTTGTCGTGTCCGGGGTACGTGTACGTTTGATTGTGGGGTGTGCGCATCGATTTGTTAGTGCGTCTGGCAGTTAGGCTCGTTTGTCATGTCCGGGGTACGTGTACGTTTGATTGTGGGGTGTGCGCGTCGTATTTGTTAGTGCGTCTGGCAGTTAGGCTCGTTTGTCGTGTCCGGGGTACGTGAACGTTTGATTGTGGGGTGTGCGCGTCGTATTTGTTAGTGCGTCTGGCAGTTAGGCTCGTTTGTCGTGTCCGGGGTACGTGTACGTTTGATTGTGGGGCGTGCGCCTCGTAGTTGTTAGTGCGTCTGGCAGTTACGCTCATTTGTCGTGTTCGGGGTACGTGTACGTTTGATTGTGGGGTGTGCGCGTCGTATTTGTTTGTGCGTCTGGCAGTTACACTTGTTTGTCGTGTCCGGGGTACATGTACGTTTGATTGTGGGGTGTGCGCGTCGTATTTGTTAGTGCGTCTGGCAGTTAGGCTCGTTTGTCGTGTCCGGGGTACGTGTACGTTTGATTGTGGGGTGTGCACCTCGTATTTGTTAGTGCGTATGGCAGTTATGCTCGTTTGTCGTGTCCGGGGTACGTGTACGTTTGAATGTGGGGTGTGCGCGTCGTATTTGTTTGTGCGTCTGGCAGTTAGGCTCGTTTGTCGTGTCCGGGGTACATGTACGTTTGATTGTGGGGTGTGCGCCTCGTATTTGTTAGTGCGTCTGGCAGTTAGGCTCGTTTGTCGTGTCCGGGATATGTGTACGTTTGATTGTGGCGTGTGCGCCTCGTATTTGTTAGTGCGTCTGGCAGTTAGGCTCATTTGTCGTGTCCGGGGTACGTATACGTTTGATTGTGGGGTGTGCGCATCGTATTTGTTAGTGCGTCTGGCAGTTAGGCTCGTTTGTCATGTCCGGGATACGTGTACGTTTGATTGTGGGGTGTGCGCGTCATATTTGTTAGTGCGTCTGGCAGTTAGGCTCGTTTGTCGTGTCAGGGCTACGTGTACGTTTGATTGTGGGGTGTGCGCCTCGTATTTGTTAGTGCGGCTCGCTCATACGCGATGTTTTCTGTACGAATCGTGCTTCATGCGGGACTAGGTTTGCCCATACAAATCGCGTACTTGGTCCCTGGTCAGGATCGTACTTGTTAGTTCATACGGCATGTTTACAAATCGTACGGTTGGAGTTCCGACGACATTTCGTACGGGTTTACGATTGTGGTTCGTACGGGTTGCTGATATTCGTACGTATTTGCGGACTTCGAATCGTACTACGCAATTCGGACGGGTTTTTTCTATTCGTACGTAAACGCCTACGAATACGAATCGTCCCGAATCGGAATCCACCCCCAAATGTCATTTTGGATGGACTAAACCTAATCTTTAAACAAGCATTGGCATAGCCAAGAGGTCTCGCCTTTGGGACCTGCTGCATAACTAAATACTTATAAGGTCCCAAAGGCGGAATGGACAATGGCTGTGAACGTGGGAAGGTCACTGCCCATCATGCTGATATCAAGTTCTTTGCCTTTAAGAGCCCTCACTGCAAAAAAATGGGAATATGCCAGGCTTTGAGCAAGGCAAGGTCATCAGCATCAACAGGAACCCTGCTGCACCCCATAGTTCGCCTGCTATTAGCCCTCACTGTGAAAAGTTAGACTAGACCCCGACATTGAAACTTGCCTTATTGCTACGCCATAGTGGTCCCTGAGCCCACACAGCACTTTTACCTCTTTGCTGTGAGTGGTTGTGTGCGATTGTTTCTGAACCTTATGCCTCCTTTATCTTCGCCTATCAAAGACTAATGGTGAATAATCCGAGATCACCATTGGGCGCTGCCGAGTCCTGCGATCTTTCCATGTACAAAGCACATGCCTAGTCGATATTTCAAAAGCAAGGCCTAAAGGTGGGGTGGATGGCCTAGAAATCACCATCAGGCTTGGGTAATGTGGCGGTCTTAGCATGTTCATGTCCTGGGCGTGCTCTTGATCTCCTCAATGATGTCCGAATAAATGGAAACTGAGATAACATACTCTTATTTTTCACATATCTGACTAGAGCTGTGAGCTTTTTGGAGACATTATAGGTGCTGATGAGACTAGGGACAATTACCTCTAGATGTTTGAGGTTCTTTCTACTTCCCCTTAGCTCGCCGGTGTGGTGAAGCGGTCAGAGTTGCCTTCTCTAGCTTTCTTCAATGTACTATGACCAATGATCCAAGAACCAGGAGATTCCACAAACATTGAGGTAAGAATACACTTCGACCGTGAGGCACAGAATGCATCAATTGACATTGGTCTCCAAAATAGAAAACAAAGAAGGTGAGGCAGTAAAGGACCCTAAATGCAACTTACACCGGGTCTTAACTAGATTGCATTCTGCTAGACTGTTTACTTTTTGTACACTGAAACACATGAAAACATGCCTCCCTCTATGTTCAGTCGAGCCTCTATGCAGAGACATACATGTACTAAAGTTTCTGGATGTGCCGGGTCAGATGTGTAAAAAAAACAACAATATAGCCCCGACTAATCCAGACACCGACTTACTCTGCTCCGGGGAGCCAATGGTCAGCGTTGAAGCTTTCGCATAGGGTAGTTTCAAACAGAGGCACCTAAAGCTGTTTGGAAGGCCCGGCCATCGTCCGGGGCCAGCTCTGTCTCTCAGATGGAGACCCCACATCGTGCTCGCGCCAGCTTCCCGCCCGGCAGCACGCCTCTTATTGTATATGGAGACGTGGATACTCCCGTTGGGCGGAGTCCGCCCTGCTGCAGGAATGCTTCCCGATTCCGCCCCTTGGACAGGTTTATAAGGACACGTAGTTATTATAAACAGAGCCGGTACAGGTTTATCATCTGCCTTTCCGTGCCCAATGAATGGTCTTATAAGGATGCCACAATACAGTGCAAAGAGCGTGCCCAGCAGAGGCACAGCTGTCAGCTGTGTAGAAGGTGCAGTGGCACCTGGGGCATGATATGGGGACCACTACACAGCAAAAACCTCTTTTTCGTACTTTCAAACCAGGGAATTGTGTCATTTTCCGTAATTACATTAGGGCCCTCGTCAAATTTATGGTCACTGGAGCACACCGCACAAGCACTGCTCTGGTCACTCGCAGGAGGCAAAGGTGAGTCCGACCAATGACCCTTCTGTTCACCAGGACACAAAAGACTTGACAAACATAACATTATGACAACATTTTTTACATCATTTTACTATTGCTCATGTTGTGCTGCTCTAGTTTGCTTTTCGGAGGCCCAAGACATTCCCATCATGAGTTAAAACAATTTGGGTTTAGGGTGGTAAAGAAGTAAACCACTGGGGCAGAGATGTAAGTAAACGGATCTAATGTTCACCTGCTCATAAAATTGCTGAAACATCGGTAGCCTACCGTGATTATCCACGGTGCTGGAGTTTTTAAAGGAGACACCAAAGTATTCAAACCCAGTCGGTTTGAAACTAGCCACGTGTGAAAGAGCGAGGTGCCTCGCGCAAGTGGGTGTGGGGGTGCGGCCGAGAGCAGGCAGCGTTTCACTTGCGGGAGCGTGCGACTATATGTCACCATATGGCGCCGCACGCTCCGGTAAGGAAATCGCCAAAACGTGCACGCGTTGCATTGAAAGCAATGCAACCCGTGCACGTTTTTGCCTTGAAAGCTAAAGCGATCTCAAGAGGTCTCATTCCTATGCAGCGCATGCGCGCTGCATTGGCGAGACCAAAAAGTCATTAAGTTAATGTTATCTATTAGACATGCAGTTACCGGTAAAGTCCCCCCAAAAATGCATATAATTTGAAAAGAGACTACACATCTCAGCAAATCCACGACTACAGCCATTTAATGCATATGTGGAATGCTAACATGGATATACAATTTGTTGCTGATATCTCTACAGCGGAGGCACATCATGTAACTTTGAACATTACTACGGCAGGAAGAAACTGATATGAAGAACAGTGTGGGGAGAAATGTCTGCAGAACAATCTTGAACAGAAAGACTCCACAGATGCAGCCTTCCAATACTCTCTCAAAAAAAGATTAGGAGCTATGAAGCTTGTGATTGATTACATTCTTCTAGTTTATATGATAAATCAAGTGGAATTGCATGACTTAGCTTAGGACTGTTACCTTCACAACGAAGAGTTCTAAACAACCTACCTGAAATTCAGTTCCTTGCTCAATTTTACCCAGATAGCAAAGACATTTTAAAAACAAATCTAATGGACACTTACTGCCCAAATAGATGCCCTTTTTGGACATTTCATCACTTGAGGTTGCTCAATTCTACACTTACCACAATAATGTTGCTGAAGACAATTAATCACTGCAAACTCACTTGTGAAAATGTTGATAAAAAATAATTCTATTTATTACCACTTCTTCAGCTTTTTACACTGTGCATTAAGAAGAAGATATTATAGCATAATTTCACTGCTATGAAGCTGCGTTTGAGACAAAGAAAAATGAAATTACTGTCCACAATTTCAAACATATGTAAAGATATTGCAACAAGAGATACCCAATGAAAAACTAATTACTGCTGAATCACTATGTGATATTGAAACAAATAATAACCCTTTGACTTCAACATCTGCAGACCCACTTGGAGAACTAAAAATTAAAAATGAGGCTACTGTAGTGATGGGTGAGGTTGAAGTTGCTATAGGTGATGTTCAGCAGGATGTACAAAATCTGGTTTACCGGATAAGTAAATTAAACTCTCAGCAAATGGAAATGTACAAACAAATTAAAGAATCAATAGATCATGGACGTACACATGAAAATGGATTATGTCAACGTACTTCTTATCATCCTGCATTGCAATATATTTCTTGCTAAGCTGGAACTGGCAAAAGCTTTCTAATAACAGTAATACATGCTAATGTCTATAAAGTTTGCAAGTTCTAATTTATCATGTGTGGGTACAGCTCCAAAAGGATTAACAGCACATAATATCAAAGGAATTACATGACATCATCTACTACTACTACCAGTGGAGCATGATAATAAACCAGAAAAACTCAAATTAAATACTGATACTTCCTAAGAACTCCGCAGAGTCCTAAAAAAATAACAAGTATTGATTATAGATTAGGTTAGCATGGCATCCAACTTAGGGCCTGATTTTGATTTTAGCAGACGGGTTACTCTATCACAATGGTGACCAATATCTTTGCCGTCAAAATATAAATCCCATAGGATATAATCGGATTTATATTATGGCGGACAGGATATCTGTCAACGTTGTGACGGAGTAACCCGTCCTCCAAGATCTATATCAGGCTCTTAATGCTGGCTTTTGTTCACTTACGCATGCAAGAAGTTCCAAGAACATCTTAACATTCCATTTGGAGAAAAAATGACTTTTTTGTTGACTTATTACAACTTACTCCTGTAAAAGGTCAGCCAATTTCTTCAACAGTTTCACAAAAAGAAACTGCAATTCACTTGGAAGTATCGGACATGTTAACCTTTGGTTACATTTCTTCTACAGTGAACTCACACAAAATATGAGCAGCTAATGATGAAGATTATGCAAAAATATTAGAAGATATTTGTCTTTGACATATAACAGAAGATGCAAAAAGTATGCTTTTAAAAAGGAGTATTAATACTTTATTTCCTAATATTCGTTCTTCTGCAGAAGTAATACATTATCTTCTTTTACAAGCATTACCTATTGTTTGTTTAATGCCAATTCTACAAGACTGTTCTGAATTAAATATGGAAATGCTACATCTGGAAAAATAGGAAATGATACATCTACCTTGTAAATATACCCTAGAAAGTCAAGGAGTTAATATTCCTATTATTCAAGCATTAGCTACAAAATTACTAACTATGGAAAAATCTGTCACACACAGCAAGACTAACCCTGGGCGTAGTTCGCGAAGTGCACTTCGCACTACGCGAGCTATGTGTAGCACTACGCGAACTACGTAGTAGCCTGTTTGCACTGTGCAAGATGCCGTTTTCAATGATTGCACAGTGCGGGCAAGCATCCGGCACTGTGCAATCATTGAAAACGGCATCTTGCACAGTGCGAGCTGTAGTTTCTGCCGCTAGAGTAGATTTTTACTCGAGTGGCAGCTTTCTCAACGCGTACTGGTAGTTTCTCATCGCGAGCGGTCGCGAGCATACACGACCACTCGCAATGAGAAACCTGACCTCCCCGCATTGAGAATCTGTCTGGGAGGTTTATTTTCCATGCTCGCGGTCACCAACTTGACGTTGAGGACCACGAGCAAGCAAAAAACGACCGCTGCAGTACGCTATGCTACGCTACGCGTGTTTGCACTGGCTATGTGCAATTCGCATAGTGCGAAGTAGTGGAAACTTTGCAAACTACGCGAGCGTAGCGGAGTGCTTTGCCCAGGGTTAAGCAAGACTGGAAAAAAGACTTACATCTGGAGCTATGGGAAATGTACTTAATGTTGTTCAATACCAATATAATGAAGGATTCAAATTCATAGTTATGAAATTTGACCACATACAACAACCAACAAAAATTGGCCAAAGGTGAGCAAGGTTCTGACTTATACAAGATGTATATATTCATTCATTACTTAGCCTATGCAGCTACAATTCTTCAATCTGAAGGACTATGCTTGGATCATGCATTAACATTGAACTTACAGTTCTTAAAGAGGGTATCTCATATGTAGCTTTATCTTGCATAAAATCTTTAACTACACAGGAATTACTTCACACAGTTCCTGTGTTTCAGATTAAAATTGTTAAGATGAATTTACACCCCTTCTCTTGGTGAATATTCTACTTGTTTTACCTAAATTGTATTTCAAAAGAAAAACAATCTGCCCATCAACAACCCTGACCTTGTGGAAAGACTCTCTAAGAAAAAACAAAAACTACATAACATGGAAATAAATTGATATAACGTTTCTCAATGATAACAGTATTAACTGTTAACGTAATGTGATTGTACATTTACCTTCCTACCTACCTTTTGAAAAAGAAGTCCTTCAACAAAATGTACATAAACCTTTATGCAGTACCTTAACTACTATTTAAACCCTACTTCAGTCAGAAAGTAATGTGTCACTCCACTACTGCAGTCAGAGATATTGTTGATGTGTGTACAGTTCGCATTCAGTTCTCAATAAATCAACAGCAAAATGCTCAAGATAAAACTCACCCAAATATAGACCTTTTTGGTCTAAGCTACTTGTGGGCATAGGAAGGTTTGCATTGCTTCCATTGTGCATCCACTGTGGCTGAATTTGAAAGATTTGTTTACATTCCATTTCTCTGATTGCAAATCTGTTGCATTTCAAAATGTAATATCTAACACTAGCACTCAAACTTTTGTCCTAACTATAAATCAAAGTCAATCTCCTCACTTTGTTTAACTATGGTAGAAAATATATCATTGTGATGCTGCAAAGAGGTGATGTAAGAAAAAAATGATACTTTAATTACTCAGTTCACTGCCACTCAAATTTCTGTTCAGTTGGAAAAAACAGAGCATTTACGGGATTTTTTACTATCCATTTGATTTGTGTTTTCCCCCAGTGTTTCATGATGACTAGAATATTATGCTAATCTTCACCTCTGTAGGTGCTAAGTGATGACATAATTCGATAACATTACTGTTACAATTGTCTGAGAAACACATTTTTATCGTAAACCTATTGCATTCTGTTGATATACCCTAATACTACTATAGTACATCTGCAAACAGTCATAAAGCACCAATTATTGCAAATGTCTGTAGTACCTGACACATGAAAACACAGTATTACCCACATAATAACTCTTACCTTTTACTTACATTTAAGTGCATTTGTCCAATATTTTTATGCATGAGACCTGTAAACATTTTAATTACTATTGGCAACAGCCCTTTATTAACTTTTTTTATTATTTTATTTGCTGTATTTTTTCCTTCTTCTTTCTTTTCAGGTTAACAGGACCAAAAACAAAATAAAACAATTCCCAATGGTAAACGCACAGGAAAAAGTGGAGTAAACAAAATAAAATGTTTTGTGGAGGACAAACATGAAAAATAACTAGTTGCCTCACTATCTTCACATCCTTCTCTCGAGAATAAAGTCACTGGCAGAACAGACAGTAGGTAGCAGTACTACTAAACTGCTCCACTATGTCCCTGTACTATGTCAAATGATGTAAGTAAAGTAACGCACCCAGGCAAACAATATGACTACTGGCACAAGTTAGATGGCAAACCGAACAAAATTAATAATACACAACTGAATTAGCATATAAATTACATTTTAATTAATTTCATAAAAAATGTCATGAATGAATAGAAGACTTAGGAGGGCAAGATGGCCGCCATGCTGTGGTAGAGAGCAGTCGCATTAATT
This sequence comes from Lissotriton helveticus, assembly GCF_964261635.1. Lineage (NCBI taxonomy): Eukaryota > Metazoa > Chordata > Amphibia > Caudata > Salamandridae > Lissotriton > Lissotriton helveticus. Next base: position 596,985,261 of record NC_136073.1, on the reverse strand, counting down.
CCTTCTCCTTGTCCCAGGGATTAAATGGCTGGATATAGGAGCAAAATATGCTGATTTTTCAAGGTGTACTGAGCGCCAAAGGAGTTACTAAAGGAACCACAGGTACAGGCACCAAAGCACTGCAAAGGGTGCTTACAACTCTGAGACTTTTCTACTGTGGACATTTCAAGAAAACGCTGGTCTATGGTATCACTGCAGCCTTGAGAATGGCACAGCGCACAGGCACGATACCAAAAACCATGCAGAGCAAACGTGCAACAACTACTGCATCAAGCGGCGCTATACAAAAGATGCAGCCCAAGAAAAGCGAGAAATCTACAAAGGACAAGGAAAAAGCCGAAAAAGCCGATTCTAAGGCAGCGGCCAAAGCAACTACTCAAGTAACATCAACGGAGACTCCTGGAGGCAAAGGGCACGCACAACAGAGGCGCTCTCATTCAGAAAGCGGGGCAGTAAAACATACGATCACTCCGATCACTGCACCTACCTCAAGTAGAGACTTGCGGCAATCCACGGTCACTGAGGCATTTGCGGGCAAAAATCAACAAGCAATATCGGCCACCGGAGGTGCTCCAGGTTCAATCTCAACACCGAATGCGGAAACCGTGCTCGCCGACCGCGAGGACGCAAGCACGGCGGCTGCTAGGCAACCAGGGCCTGAGACGCCTACGCTTCAAGCGGGAGCCGCGCAAGGAGCGGAGAAGACTGGCGAGAACGCCAACAAATGCAAGAACGATAATGCAGGCAAAGAAGCTGGCAGAGAGACGGCGAACAGCACCAGCGCCAGTACCTGTAAGCCTAGTAATGGACAACTAAAGGAGCTGACTGAAACGGTAAATTCTGATAACAATATCAATACTAATAATGCTCAAATGCTTGAGGCTCTGTTGGAAGTGAAACTAGCGCCAACACCTGTGGATAGGAGTGTAATGGCACAATCAAACTGGGGGAGTATGAAAAGCATTCAGAGTGATCAGAGCTACACAAAAGTGGCTAAAGGGAGGAGAGTACGCTCCCCAGAGGGGGAACAATTTTACTCAGTGACTGAGGGGTCAGATTCTTCATTGTTGGGGTCAGAGGAGGAAGCTTTGACCACAGATCTTTCATCAGGGTCAGAGTCAGAAAGTTCTCTCTCTAGCGAACACAGAGATAAGGAAACACAAAAGAAAAGAAGAAGAACTATGATAAGGCGTGATAGAGAGATGGACAGAGCAGCGACAAGTACAAACCGGAAACTGCTATGGGATTATGGTAGTGCTTCCAAAATGTATCAGGAGCAAGATCTGGGTGTTGCACCTGAGAGTTACCCCTTAAATGACTTGAATGATGCCCCGCCCCAAGCAACTTTGGATGGTATGTTCTCTATGCTGAAGCAAATGCACCTAGAGGCCCGCTTAGAAAGCAGACGAGCAAGGCAGGACACCAAGAAAATACAAACAAGCATCAGGAGAATGAATAGAAAATATGTGGAAGTGGAAGGCAGAGTGGAACAAGTTGAAGAAAGAACTGGAAGGCTTGAGGACGAAGTCACGGATTGGCAGAATGCAAGAACTGAGCAAGGGAAGGTGATTGAGGACTTGCAGTGGAAACTGGAAGGTTTTGAGAATCGCCAAAGGCGGAATAATCTACGCTTTCTGGGCCTAGAGGAAGGACTTGAAGGGAAGGATCCGAGGGGGTTTATGATTAAACTACTAAAAGATGCATATCCGGAGGCACAGTGGCAGTGGGAACTGGAAGTGCAGAGAGCGCACAGATTCCCACTGACACAGAAGGGAGGAAGAGGCGGCAGTCAAAATGGTTTACCTAGGGCAATGCTTGTCTTTTTTGGGAATTTTTTGGCTAGGCAGGAAGTTATGGAGTCTGCGAGACCAGATAGGAAAAAGTCAGTAGAAGGGATTACATTTTTCACGAGACCGGACTTTTGTCACACGACCGTGGAAAGGAGGTGGAAACTTAGGCAGCTTATCACCCCTTTCCAACGCCAGGGTTCCGAAGCTTACCTGATGTACCCATCAAAGTTAAAAGTTGTTACAAAAGGGCGTACCAGAATGTTCTTCTCTGAAGTAAAGGCGGGCGAGTATCTTGCTGAAATTACAGAGTCTCAGAAAGACAGGAAGGGTAGGGAATCAGAACCAGCATAAGACGCATATGGAAATTAATAGGTATATTGGATATTGAATATGGGTTACTAGGGCGGGAGAAGGGAAGCGACACTACTGCAGCGAGCAGTCACACATAGGTCAGTATTGACCTATTTGCCTGTAACAGGGGGGGGTTAGCAAGGGGTGGGGGGACAGAGGGGGGGTGGGGGAGGGGAGGGGGCAGCACGGTGGTGGGAAAAAGGTATGGATATATTCAGCACAAAATAAGAAGCTATATAGACACGCAAAGGTGGCAGTAAAAAACCTAGAGGAATTAGTTTGTGGGCTCTTCTATAAAAACAGATGGCAATAAGAATTGCTACGATTAACATCTGCGGTTTGAATGATGGTGGGAAAAGGCAGAAAGTAGCGGCCATGTGCAGAGTATTAAAATTAGATCTTATATGTCTCCAGGAGACACATGTGAGAGGGAAGGATAGGTATCTTATAGATCAGTTAGGGTTCGAAGTTCTAGCACACACTCTGCAAGATGCTAAAACAAAAGGAGTGGCTATACTGGCAAGAAAAGGACTAATGGTAGTAAAGAGAAAGAAGGAAGATGTTGGCGGCAGATGGGTAATGATAGAAGGAGAGATAGGTGGATGCTGTTACACAATTGTTTCGGTATATGGCTCTAATGAAGATGAACCTGATATATTTGAGTTCTTAGATACTGAATTGTCATTATGGCCAGAACCAATAATTTTGTGTGGAGATTTCAATGTCAATGGGCTAACAGGATTGGGTATGATGGGAGGGGGGATGAAGGGAGATCGCAAGAAGAGAACAAGAAAGGCTATCGCCAACTTAATGAATAATAATGCATTAGTAGATGTATGGTTGGCATATAATTCTACGGGGACAGGTAGCACTTTCTATTCTGCCCCTCATAAAAGCATAGCCAGACTGGATTATTTTTTAGTCTCTAGCCCCCTAGTACTAGAAGTGAAGATAGAAATGATACCACGGGTTTCCTCAGATCATAATCCATTGGTGTTGACCATCTCCAAAAACCATAGTACTAGTCGCAAAGAATACAACTGGACATTCGAAAGGGGGCTGCTCAAGGAAGAGGACTATGTCAGTAGAATGAAGACATGGATTACACAGTTCTGGGAGGCAAACAGAGGCACGGCAGCTACAGGCATGGTTTGGGACGCATTCAAAGCAGGGGTAAGGGGGGAAACGCTGGCTTACACTTTACATAGGAGTAAAAAAGAGAAAATGGAGTTAGCTAGTAGGCTACAGGAGTTAAAGAATCTAGAACAAAAACTTATTCAGCTGGTCACGAATCAGGAATCTCTTGAGCAGATCCTATTAGAAATAGAATTGAAAAAGGCAGAGACTGGGGAGAGATTGGCTAATAAAGCAGCAGCTAATTATCTAGCAAAAAAGGAAAAGTTTTATGAATTTAATGAGAGGGTTGGGCATATGCTGGCAGTACGCACTAGACAAGATCTGGCAGCTGGGGAAATCAAAGAAATCAAAAATAAAAGGGGGAAGGTAGTAACCAAGGTGGAAGATGTGAGGGAGGTGTTTAGAGAATTTTATTCAGAACTCTATGACCAGGATGTGGAAAGTAAGGAAGAGGAAATAGAGGAGTACTTGGCTGGAATCCCTCACAAGGAATTGACTCTGGAGGATAAAGAGGCTATGGAATTGCCATTAATATTGGGAGAAATATATTATGCAGTATCGAAACTTCCCTCGGGTAAGGCCGCGGGGCCTGACCAGATACCGGCAGAATTTTATAAAACATTTTGGGACACATTAGGGATAGATATGCTAGAAACTTTAAGGCATGCACAGATAGGGGAAAATACACCACAATCATGGGCCGGTGCAAGTATCGTAGTTATTTTGAAAAAGAATAAATCGCATTTGGATCCTGCCTCTTATAGACCAATTACCCTTATGAATGCGGACGCAAAAATATACTCTAAGGCACTCTCACAAAGGCTTAGCAGGGTAATTGAGGGGTTGGTATATACAACACAACACGGCTTCATACCGGGTAAAGGGACTACGGAACACACAAGGAGGATGATTACCATTTTGGATGTTACGGGAGCCGCAGGGGATCCTGCCTCAGCCATCTTCTTGGATGCGGAGAAGGCTTTTGACAGGGTCTCCTGGGGCTACCTGTGGAAAGCCTTGGAGTGGTTTGGGATAGGAACAGGCTATATAGGAGCCATAAAGGCGCTCTATATAGCTCCAACAGCTAGGGTGAGGATTAATAGAGGGTATACAGAGGACATACGTATAAAGCGCGGCACAAGACAGGGTTGCCCGGCTTCACCATTGCTATTCGCCCTATATTTAGATTCTTTTCTGCGAAGACTAGAAGGAAACCCTAAAATTCTCCCGATTGGAGTACATGGTCAGGCATATAAGACACTTGCATACGCAGACGACGTGGCAGTGGTTACACCAGACCCAGGGTCAGCTATAATAGAAATCGAACAGGAGGCTGTATTGTTTGGCACATTTTCAGGTTATTCTTTAAATAAAGGAAAAACACAAATAATACAAAACAACCGGGTAAACTATCAAGATATAAGAATAACACCTGAAGTTCCATATTTAGGGGTGAAGATCACAACGGAATTAGATAGATTAGTAGAAATCAATATGAGCCCGCTGTTGGGAAAAATTAAAATAAACACAGAAAGAATGAACAACTTACATCTGACCTTAATGGGCCGAATTAATGTCATCAAAATGATAACATTTCCCAAAGTTTTGTATTTATTTAGATCCATTCCCTTATTTTTTGAAAATGTTTGGTTCAGTAAGTTAGAATCAATTTTGAATAAATTCATTTGGGTTAAAGGAAAAACAAGAAGAGCCTATAGACACTTAACAATGGATAGAGAGAAAGGGGGTTGGGGTGCACCGGACTTTAGGCTCTACTATTGGGCTGCAGTGCTACAGTATAGTAGGGTGTTAATAGGCGGGGGAGGTTCGGAACATCTATCAGGCACTTATCCAGGATTACCTAATGTCTATGCCTTATTATTAGGGGAAGAAGCAGAGAATGGATTTCTAAATACAACTGAATTCACGTATTTTAAGCACACAAGATTTAAGACTCTGAAAGCAGTATATAGGGTGTGGAAAGGGGTGGCTAAGAAATTTGGGCTAGGTAGATTTAATCACTATACAAGATTATACACAAATAGCTCACTGCCGAGGGAGATTTTTAAAGATGCCATTATGTATGATTGGGATAATAAAGGCATAGTACAAATAGGGAACCTACTTGATAGACAGGGTAATATTGAGCAGTTTGGGGCACTCAAAGCAAAATTTGGATTAGAACAAAACAGTTTCTATAAATATCTCCAAGTGAGGAGCTTTCTAGTACAAAAACAAGGCGGCCCGGTAGGGATGGGACAATGCAAAATTATGGATTATATAGTAACAACTATCAAATGTACGATAAGACACCTGTATACAGAATTGAAAGAAAACAAAACAGATGATAGGGCAAAATTTTCGCAAAAATGGATGGAAAAGTTGGGGTCAGGCTCAGAAACTTTCCAGGAGTCATTGGATTTGGGTAGAACAGTGCTATGCTCGGCAACTCTCCAATCACAGCATTTCAAAACAGTGTTCTCACTCTATCATACACCGGATAGAATTGCCCAGTGGGGAGGGACAACAGGAATAACATGCCCGCGATGCAATGCGAGTGGTGCAGACATTGTACACATGTTCTCACAGTGCCCACAACTGTTTACCTTGAAGATAGCTATAGAAGAGTTTCTTGATAAAACACTCAATATTAAGATTAAGCTTGTAGATGAATTAATTATTTTGGGGGTAGCAAGTACGGAAGAAGCAATTCCAGTTGAGTTTATTTTTGTTACAATCGCAGTGCTCCGTATCTGTATTGCAAGGAATTGGCTGAGTAAGGCTCCCCCACTATTTTCAGAGTGGATGGCCAGCCTTCTTAACATCTATAATCTAGAAAAGGCAATATACGATAGGAAAGGCAGAAGGGCCAAGGCATTAGGTAAAATAATATGGCAACCCATCACAATGTGGAAATCCAGTAGGATAAACCTAGAATAGTATAAGAAATTAGGATTTTTCCGAGGGCGTTTTTTTTTTTTTTTTTTTTTTTGGGCTAGGGGATAGGTTTTGTCTCATCTTATTACATCTGCTTGTGATATAAAAATTGTATAAACAATGAATTGTATATATAACCACCTGAGAAATTGGAATGTGCTGTAAACATACGAAATTGGAAGGTGCTGTAAACATACGCTGGAATGTATGGAAACATTTTATGAAAAATTTAATAAATATTAAAAAAAAAAAAAAAAAATGTCATGAATGAAATCATTGACATAATGATAAAACATGATAAAAAATTATAAGTTCATTATCACATATGCATTGATTTTATATAAATGAAGGATGGTTTCCTGTTACGCGTTTCGACACGTTGAAGGTGTCTTCCTCAGGACTTTACCATCATGATGCTGTAAATAAATGAACAATCTTTAAAATTTTGTCTTTATGTTAAACAGTTGATAACACTGAATACAGTTTGCCAAATTCTAGAGGCCAGTGATTTGTTCAAATTCCATGATATACCGCATAACATTGGTTAAACATACCAATGAACATCATACAGACATGTCTACATTTGTATTAATGAAGAACCAGAATAATTAACATTTCATCTAACATTTCTCACGATTGAAGAACATAGAGCAGAATAGTTGATATGCTTAAGTGAAGAGACAGTTGACATTTCATAACAGATTTGTCCAGATTCAGAACACATAAAGCAAAATAGTAAGAATACCTTTCAGGTGGTAATCATCGGGATAGAAAAAGAAAGAGAAAAATTGTGTTTATTTACTCATTATAGGAGTTATATTAGTGGAGTTTAATCTATTTTACAGTATGTATATAGGGATGGGATTGCCTATTCATACATCATAATAGGGACATAGTATATCATCATGATAATATTTTTAGCAAAGTACCTGCATTTGTGGTGATATAACTCCGCGGTGGCTTGTGTGGTCTCTGATTAACCGTTATCTATAAATTAATAGGGCAGAAATGAACGTGGACTCTATCTTAATATGATATTTGGCAGGTTAACCTACTTAACGATGGTAGCAATTTCTCTCTACTCTCACCTGTCTTTAAAAGTTCTGATGACTGCTTAGTGTGAAATTCCTATGGATAATCCTATATGGAACCGTGCAGTTTCTCAGCCGAATGGGGTTTCAGTTGATGGCTTTCTAAAATTAAACAGAGCTGAAATTGAGGAGCTTGCTTCTAAATAGTTGCGGTAAATAAAGCATTACTTTCATCTCTTACCTATGTTGCTCAGGGTAATGAGGTAACAGAGTGACAGAGTCACATGGTTATCTAGCCTATTGTGGTTTAATCCTGTTCAGATTACCGGCTCTCTAAAATATAAAATTAGCCGTATATAGATGCAGGTATAGTACGATACATATCAAGATGGTTGGTTATTAATTGCGTGAACTTAATATCTATTTCTTACCTGTTTAGGGCAAACCAAGGATGTTTCAAGGTTACGTAATTACCCGGGCAGTTGCTGTTTTAAGATTGTTTGCAAGTTAACGGTTATCTGCAATTAAATAACTGTGTATGAGAAACTGTGTATTATAACGGTCGAAAAAATGGTGGGGAGTTGTAGATTCTTACCCGTCTTTTGTCAAAACGATTAACAAAAGTTGTCAAGCAGGGTGACGTGATTGTTGGAGCTAGTCGAGGTTAGTTGACTAACGGTTATCTGAAATTAAGATAGTTTTGTAGGCAGTTAGGAATCGTAGCACTGGTTGCACGGTGATTATAAACGTAAATATATTAGTTGCTTCTTACCCATGTGCGGCGAGGTAAAGCCGTGCCGGAAATGTGTTGTCTGCCCAATGATAACGATTATTGGTCTCTAACTTCCGGCTATCTAGTTGAAAATAGCCGTATATAGGTGTTACTATTACGGAATACCTAATGGTTTTGTCGTTCTAATTAGCGCAAGATTCTATTCAGATTCTTACCTGTAATGAACTAAAGGACGGCGTGCCGGATGAACACGATAAGACGGCTGAGGGCTCAGTAAAAGGATCTGAATCGGTTGCGTTGGTTGGTTTATATAATGTGTATTGCTATTGGTTATCAGAGTTACCTGGTCTCTTAAAGGTGTATAACGCAATTGGCCATGTATTAGTCAATACGGTATCCCATAATATGGGTAGCAGGTCAGAACTGGAATGGTCCACGGTGGAAGGGGGGGACAGTACTGGGACGCCGAAGGACCGGAAAGATATCAATTCATTTGACACATTAACTACGGCGCACAATTATTAGTTATTAACAAAATTGAGATCAGCTCATATTTTGGTTTTTTACTATTTGTTATTTAGTTTTGGGTGGGACAAGAAATAGCCGATTCATTTCACGCATTAGTTGGAAGGACATCATTTTTAGTTACTAGCCAGGGTAAGTCAGTTATCAGTACCGGCTAATCTTTGGATCTAATTTTATTTATTGGTTGCTTTAAAGAAGGGCGTTCTCCCACGGTAATTCATTGTTCAAACCATGGCTGAAGGTTCCTAAGGAAAAGATCCAAAATACTTCTCTCTTTTTTCTGATTTTATCACCACCATTGTTATTTGGTGTGTGGATCTTTTCCAAAATGCGCCATCTGATGTCAGATGGGGAGTAATGGAATTCAGAAAAGTGGTTCACAAGTGGGGCTGTTAATTTTCGTGTTTTGATGGCGGACCTGTGCTCTGTGAGACGGGTTTTTATTGCACGGGAGGTTTCACTCACATAACCCAAATTGCATGGGCATATAATAAGATATATTATGTTACATGTGTTACATGTCCATAATTCTTTTGCTTGTATGTTAAATCGATTGAAGACTAATGTTTCCCCTGGTATGATGCCGTCACAAGACTGGCAAGAACCACACTGGGAAGTGCCCTTGATAGCATTAGTGCCTTGTATTGATTTTTGTGCAAAATGGGTTTTAGTGGTTGCTGCAGTATACCGTGATCGAACTACTAGGTCCTTTAAATTTTTGTTTCGACGGTGTGCAAACAGTGGTTTTTTGAGTTTGGGTTGTGACAAGTCTATATTTAATAGATGCCAATTCGCGTTGATGACTTGCTTAACTGTGGCATTCAATGTCGAGTGCTTCGTAATGCAGACTAGTTTTGGTTCTTGTTATTCTTTTTGTGACTTGAGTAAGGCATCTCGATCGTAAAATCGGGCTCTTTTATATGCTTCTCTAACGAGACGATGGGGGTAGCCTCGTTCGAGAAATTTAATTTCATTATGCCGATTGAGAGTCATAGTCCTTGAGGTTAGTACAATTTCTTCTCACTCTGAGAAATTGTGAAAAGGGAATACCATCTTTCTGATTTCTTGGATGGTAACTAGAGAAGGGGAGTGCTGTAGGCTTTGTATATAGGTCTACTTCTAGTTTATTTGATTTATTCCTGATATAGATATCCAAAAACTCAACTTACGTTGTATTGATATGCGTAGTGAAGCGAAGATTATTATCTGCAAGATTGAGCCAATCCAGGAATTCTTGTAGTGTCTGTTCCCCATTGGACCAGATGAAAAAAATATCATCAATAAATCGGTACCAATGAGAAACAGACTCAAAGAATGGGGCCATTTCATCTCAAATGATGTACAGGGATGGTACTTCCCACAGGTGGGATTGAAACGAAGCTGACGACGCAGCTACTGGTGACAGTGGATTGAAGACAACAGACGATGATGGCTTTTTGTGACTAGGGACACAGGCAGTGGTGCTGGAACAATTTTCAGAGCGGGGTGCAGCCATCAGTTTTACGTCATCGAAGACATAGGAATTATAAAGAATGCAAGCATCACACAAAGAACACATGCAGCAAATGAGCCGCGCTCACTTGGGGGAGAGTAGTATGTGTGTTATGTAGCCGTAGTCAGGGCACTTTGGAGCACACTGCCACCCTTATATCACTGTAGCGTGGTGCGGTAGCGCGTGGTCACGACAGGCAGCACATGCCACATGCTCCGTTGAAATGGCCGCTAAATGTGCACAGCTGTAGTGTTATTGATAACACGGTACAGCGCCCCAATGATACTACTGCTTTTCTTAATGATCTTACAGGCTTTCTGTTCCCAGCCAATAGTACCACATAGTTCACGTTGCAAAATCCTCTCATCTTGTAGTCAGAGGATGAAAAGTGAACAATACCACGTGTTTATGTTAAAAACAAAAGCAGCAATTTGTGAGAAGCCAGAAGTCGACATTTGACCTCTAAGACAAGATAAAACGTTAGGGTAACCAACTGGCATAGGTGCAAATTTAGGATGGTGAGTGTAAAAATTCAGGACAAAAATTCAGAAGAGGAGGTCAAATTTCAGGACAACACTTTGGGACAAAGGGTACGTTTTACAGACACATCAGAGGAGGTCGCACAATAGTATATAAGTAAGCCCATCCATATTCAAACATATTCCACAATTTGCAAACTTATCTATCATCTATCCTTCCATCCATCATTTCACTCATCCATCCCATCATCCACCCTTTCACTCATCCACCCATCCACCCTTTCACCCTATCCATCCATCCATCCACTCTTCCACCCATCCAGTCACGCATCCATCCAGCCACTTACCATTTCACCCATCCAGACATCCTTTCACTTACTCATCCATCCACCCAGTCACTCATCCTTCCCCCATTCACCCTTTCAGTCATCCATCCATCCTCCCTTTCTCTCTCCATCAACCCATTTACTTAGCCACCCTTCCTTCCATCCATCCACCCACCCATCCATCCACTCATCCACTCATGAATCCATCCATTGACCCTTTCACTCATCCATCCTTTCTCTCAACCATCCACGCTTTCACTCATCTTTCCATCATTTTGTTCATCTACCCTCCCTTTCACTCACTCATCCATCCCTACATCCATCCTTTCACTCGTCCGTCCGTCCATTCACCCTTTCATTTATCAATTCATCAATCCATCCATCATTTCACTCATCCATCCACCAATTCATTCACTCATCATCCACCATTTCACTCATCCATCCATCCATCCTTTCACTCATCAATCCTTCCTTTTATCCATCCATCTACCCTTCCACCAATACATCCATCTATTTATCTTTTCTCTCATCCATCCTTCCACTCACTCATCCATCCATCCATCCTTTATCGCATTGTCCATCCATCCACACTTTCATTTATCCATTCACCCTTTCACAAATCCATCCAGCCATCCACCCATCCCTTCACTTACTCCCTCGCCCACCATTTCATATTATGAGCTGAGCCTTTGTCTGCAGAGTTGCAGACAGAAGAGGCCCATCAAGAATTTCACCCTCGCTGTAGTTCCTAAATCAGAGGTCTTCAAACTTTTTGATGCCGAGACCCCCTTGTAAAACCTTTTTAGGCGTAAGGACCCCCTTCCGAAAAAAAAATTCTAGAAACTGGTACTCCTCATCAACTTTTGACAACCATAAATGCGCCTGTTAGACATCATCACATCCATCCATCATTCATCCAGCCACACTTTCACACATCCATCCATCCACCCATTCATCCTTCCATCCATACATCCATCCTTCATCCATCCACCCTTTCATCCTTCCATTCATACATCCATCCTTTACCCATACACCCTTCCATTCATCCACCCATCATTCATCTACCCGCCTTTTCACACATCCATCAATCATTCATCCATGCAACCTTTTATCCATTCATACATCCATCCACCCTGCCATCTTCCCATCCATCCACCCTTTCATCCTCCCATCCATACATCCATCCTTCATCCATCCACCCTTTCATCCTCCCATCCATACATCCATCCACCCTTTCATCCATACATCCATCCACCCTTTCATCCATCCATCCACCCATCATTCATTCCCCCACCTTTTCACACATCCATCCATGCATCATGAATCCATGCAACCTTTTATCCATCCATACATCCATCCACCCTTTCATCCATCCATCCTTCATCCGTCCACCCTTTCATCCTTCCATCCATACATCTATCCTTCACCAATCTATCCTTCATCCATCCACCCTTTCATCCTTCCATCCATACATCCATTATTCATCCATCCACCCTTTCATCCATCCATTCACCCATCATTCATCCACCCATCTTTTTACACATCCATCCATCCATCCATCCATCCATCCATCATTCATCCATGCAACCTTTTATCCATCCATACATCCTTCATCCATCTACCCTTTCATCCTTCCATCCATCCACCCTTTCATCCATCCACTCATCATTCATCCACCCACCTTTTCACACATCCATCCATCCTTCAGCCTTCGATCCATCCATCCATCCACCCATCATTCATCCACCCACCTTTTCACACATCCATCCATCCTTCAGCCTTACATCCATCCATCCACCCATCATTCATCCACCCACCTTTTCTGTGCCTCTCTCATGGGGGGGATCAGTATCTCTCTGCGTCTTCTTCATTCTTTCCCGCTCATGGGAGGGCATCTCTGTGCCTCCCTGCTGGGGGCGGGGGACGTGTCACGGACCCACAGCTCCAGGCGCGCAACATCCATTGAACTCAAAGGGCTACACTACATGCAGGGGAACAGTGTAGGGCCGGACTGGGAACCAAAACTAGCCCTGGCAAAGTGGAAACAAATGTAGGATCACAGTGCTCGGCCGGCCCCCCTGGGGGTGCAGCCGAACTGTTTGCCACTGCTGGTTTTGGCCAATTTCATTACAGCGGCCGATATTGCAGCTATGCTGCAAAAAAAGCCCTGTAACAAAATCGTTCTCCAGGGGCCCAAAACAGGCCCCCAACCCTGGCGGCCCTCCGGGGAAATGCCAGGTGCCCGCTACGACCAGTCCGGCCCTGGAACAGTGCCGTTCCCGCATTGCCCAAAATTACGGACAAAAGGTGTCCGTAAAAGGGATCATCACGGACAACGAACGTGAGATCCAAATTTTGGAAGGTCTGTGACATTTACAAACAGTTGGTCACCCTATAAAAAATATAGGCATCAGTATTGTAAAACAAAGCAACGCTGATAGCACAACCATCGGCTATCATGTATTAATGGAGTTTTTATTTTTTTTATGGAGCCTACAACTGGAAAAGAGGAATGTACACACCGACAACTTGAAAAAAGGGTGTGTTGAAGCCAGCTGAGCAATCATCTCGTACAAAAAACGACCCCCGGACTATGGCAATGTATCGTGCCTCTTGCTCAGTTTTTCATTTTAATTTTTGCACTACTTTTTAAGTTGATTTACACGACTTTACTTTTGTGATCCTTCTGCCCAAAATGGCTGGGGCCATAAAATTGTAGTATTTACTCGACTCCATTTCCCTGACTTCCTCAGAAAACCAGATCTATCACCCAAAATGGCTGGGGTCATAAACCTGCAACAACAAATCGCCAGACCCTCGCAAAGTTAATTTAAAAGCACTGCCTTCCCCTTGGCCCTCCAAATAGACATAGGACTCTCCTCTACCCAACCAGTAAGATAGAAACAGGACTTCCTCGACCAGCCCCTGTTTAGTATATGAAACTTGTATGCATCCCTAATCTCAGGACATAATAACAAACATAGGACTACTATACTCTTTGCTACCTCTCTATCTTGGCGGCCATCTTAGACTAGTCAATCCTCATCTCTTCACCATGCCTAACGAAGCGGCCATCTTAGGCTAGTCAAAATCTCTACCCTTCCATACACACTTCTTAACTTTTTCTCCCACACCTCCCTCGCACACACCATAGCTCTTTTCCTACACCGACCCACACAGCCCCCACCACCTGCCTTTTCCCCTTCGTCCAACATGGAACCCATGGGCAAACACACATATAAAATTAATTACCCCCCAGAGCTCTCAAAAAAAAACGCAAAATGTATTAAACACAACTTCTTAAAGTCCCACCCTGAAACCCCCTTTTTAGACACCTACTTCTCCCTCATCAATGGAGCTAAGAGCACCTATATCATTCTATACACTATACGCAGAGCACAACGGAGAAAAGCATTCCTCACCCTACTCACCATCTCGACCACCAGGAAAACTGCCCATGGCATAACACTTTCCACCACACCATCCCAACTCTACCCAGCTAGAGCAACCATCACTATCTACAACAACGGCACTATCTTAATTCAATCCACAGACAGAAACCTTGACCTATTTGACAACCTGTTCCCCACTTTCAAAGAATACATCTCCAACGCTCAGATCCCACACCATCCGGCCTCCAATCCCAACATCCTCGACCCCACAGCACCACCTACCACTAACACGCACCTCCTCCCTCCCCCTAGTACTCTACTCTATCACCCCCCGGCTACATACACTTCACACTCCTCAATCCCAGACGTGGATCTCCCCTCCACCACCAACACCCCCACCCCCACCCCCTCTATCCCACTCCCACATAACCAGAACCCCACACTTCCGACTAGCTTCTCAGAACAACCCACCTCACCTGACTGCACCCCACACAACATGACTCTCTCCCAACCCATCTCCCCCCCCACTCTTTGCACTCCCGCCACTCCTAGCCCTCACTCTTCCCTCAACCCCCCCCCCACTCTTTGCACTCCCGCCACTCCTAGCCCTTACTCTTCCCTCAACCTCTCCCCCCCCACTCTCACTCCCCTCTACCACACCGTCACCCCACAACGCCCAGCCTCCACACTTCCCGCAATTGCCCCACCCCTCCTATCACTGATTCCCTGTCCAATAACACCATCTCTAATCCTTTCACTCCCCTCCCCCCAACCTCCCTACCTACCCGAACATCAACACACTCACTAACACCTCCAACTCCAACCACTTCACTAACACCCCCACCCCTCTCCCCTCTCCCCCCTACTCCAGTAACCTAGACACCTGCTCTCCTTCAGTGCCCACCCCCAACTCCTTACCCAACCCCACGATGGACATGATTATGTCCACCCTCCTCCAAGTGAGAGAAGAACTCCACACCCTCAAAGAGTAACTCCTCACACACCCCAGACACCCCCCTCCCACCACCACCTCTCAACCTAACAACATATCCCCCTCACATCCTACTCACCCCCCACATTGGACCTCTATCCCCTCTCGCAATACCTCCAACCGCCCCCGACGCACTATCAAGACTCTTTCGGACCTCGACATACACACCCTACTCCGCACATATTTCCCGGTTCGCCAAAACCTCTTAGCCACCACACACCTGTCCATTCCTATGATTCTCTCCAACCCCCTCAGGCATCCCACGCAAAACAACAGAGGCTCCGTCCCCAACAACCTCACAAAAGTCCCCCTCACTCTAGATCCCTCCTCCTCCCTCTGCACCCCCAGACTCAAATGCACAGTTCTCAACTGTAGATCGGCTCAAAGACACTTCTCGGAGGTCGCTGATCTCATCATTACTTTGAACCTTGACCTGGCCATCCTAACTGAAACATGGTTAACTGAATCTTCTACTCCGATCATGGATATCCTAGTCCCCCCCAACTACTGCATCATTAGACTTGACAGGTCCAGCAAGACAGGCGGTGGAATCGCATGCATTTACAAGCGCAACCTTTCAGTTAATAAAGTCACCGCCCCCTCTCTTACCTCCTGTGAATACATCTGCCTTGATGTCATCAGTGAAAACAAACCTGTATGTTCACTACACATCATCTACCACCCACCGGGGGACAACCTCACCTTCTCCCAACAACTCATGGACACAATCTCAACCAACTCAGGACGGCAAAACACACAAATTTTCCTTGGCGATTACAATCTTCACTGGAATGATTGCAGTGACGCAGTGGTAAATAGCCTCAAAAATTTCCTTAACGCTTTTGACCTCACCCAAATTTGCAACAGTCCGACCCATGACAAAGGCTCTATCCTCGACCTTATCATCTCCAAAGAAGGCACTATTCAACTTGATTCAATCCAACCCTGTGACTGGTCAGATCACCATATTGTCACATTCTTCATCAATGAAAAAGTTAAATTTAACCCGGTCCAATCCTCCAGCCCAAAGTTTGGAAAAGAGACCTGAAGAAACTCAATCCAAACTCTTTACCCGCTAACAGCTGCAAACTCCTAGTCCCCCCTACCGGCGTTACTGATGTTCAATACTTAACTGACCACTATCTCAACGCTATGACCTCAATAATCAATGAGGCTGCACCGATGCAACTGAAAAGAGTCTCCACCAAGATCTCCAACCCTTGGTACGACGGGAGTCTCAATGAAGATAGACGGGCCATGCGAATGGCAGAGCGCACCTGGAGATCTGCTCCCTCAGCACTGCACCTAAAAATTCTGAAGAAAAAGAGAAACGCATACTTCAGGAAAATAAAACGCTCAAAATCAGATTTCTTCAGACTCCAGCTCGACCAAGCAAGAAACCGTCCAAGAAAACTGTTTGAGCTAATCCGAACACAATCCAAGGAACAACCCCAATCAGTCGGCACTATGGGCAATGCACCTTCCTGTGAAGATTTCTCTGCTTTCTTTAACCAAAAAACTGACAACATAAGGAGCGATCTCCTCATTGACGCAAGCCTTTACTCCAAACCCCACTGCATAACACCCACTGAACCAAAAAACAATGCGACATGGTCATCCTTTGGCACTTACTCTGAAGAAGAAATTGACAGACTACTCAGCACCTTGAAACCATCCAATCACCTCACTGACCCTCTTCCTGCTAACGCTGTAAAAGACTTCACCCCTTTGCTCCTCCCACTCTGGACTAAAATTATCAATAGCTCACTTCAACAAGGAACCATCCCTGACTCCCTCAAAGTTGGACAAGTTACACCTTTACTAAAGAAACCAACAGCCGACCCCACTGATCTAAACAATTACCGTCCTATTACCAACATTCCCACTCTCGCCAAACTGTTGGAAAAATGCGTTCAACTACAATTGACAAAGCACATAGAACAGTTTGATCTCCTCAACCCTCATCAATCAGGCTTCCGAGCAGGGCACAGTACCGAAACTGCTATGACTCACACAAATGACGACGCCCTCCAAATTTTAGATCAAAACGATACCTGCCTCCTCATCCTTCTTGATCTCTCTTCAGCATTCGACACTGTGAAACATGAGAACTTACTCGAACTCTTAAACACAAGAATGGGTCTTTCTGGGACTGTTCTCCAGTGGTTCACTTCCTTTCTACACAACCGGTCTCAGAAATTCAAGAGCAACAACTTGATGTCCTCTCCAGTACCTGTATCGTTAGGTGTCCCCCAAGGATCCTGCCTATCCCCAACTTTGTTCAACCTAGTTATGGAACCTCTCACCACCTTGCTACAAGCATCCAATGTACACTTTCACATGTACGCCGATGACACCCAACTATATCTCAAACTGCAATCCCCCAAAGACATTATGCTTCTGAACTCAACAATCAGAAGCACCCAATCCTGGCTTGCCGATAACCACCTCAAACTCAATGCTACGAAAACTGAGTTCCTTCTGATCTCACCTCCCGCGAAAATCTCTACCACTCAAACTTGGCTTAAGCACCTAACTGCACTCAATGTCCAACCGACCATCGTGGATTCAGCAAAATCTTTAGGCATAACACTTGACGCCAATCTCAACATGCAGCAGCATATCAGCAAGGCAACTAAGGGAGCGAACTTCCAAATAAATACCTTGAGGAAACTTAAACCCTTCCTCCCAGCCAAAGACTTCCAAACTGCAGTACAAGCACTAGTCATCCCTCGCATAGACTACGGCAGCATCGCCCTCTGCGGTCTCCCCCTAACTACAACTGCACCCCTAAGAGCTTCGCTAAACGCGGCAGCGAGACTCATCACTGGATCTAAAAAACACTCACATATCTCCCCTGACTTTAAATCCCTGAACTGGCTGCCTATTGAAGCCAGAATACATCTGAAAATTGCCTGCATGACGCACAAGGCTATACACCTGAACTCACCCAGCTACCTCACTCAGAAGCTGACAATTTCCGGCGGCTCCAGAACCGCCAGAAGCACAAACAATCTTCTGCTGAAGCCTCGAAGATTGCGGAAGGAAAAAACTTAAAAACGCTCCTTCTCAGGAATGGCGCCTAGGATCTGGAACTCACTCCCTCCTGAAACCAGGCTCATCTCCTCGACTCTTCTTTTTAAGAAAGAAGTAAAAGCTATCCTCATGGCTAAATACACTTGATCTACTACTTTGGATCTTTTAAGACTCTGCGTCGATCTGTGCTACTTGTTTGATCTCTTTGCACATTTGTATTACTTGTATTATCGACTTACCTGATTGTCAATGCTCCCTCTTATTTGTACTATTTGCATTGATGACCTACCTACCTAACTATGCTCCCTCGTGTACCTACCCTACCACTCACTTACCCCTTGCCTTTGTAAAGCGCTCTGTTATCTGCAAAGATCTTGTTCGCGCTATATAAAACTTTCAAAATAAATTTTAAAAAAAATTGCGCATTCATGTTCTTCTGAGCTCCAGCATGGTTATTTTGGAGGGGTGCTGCAGCTGTAGCACCCCCCTACTCCCAGTGCCTACGGCTAAAGGTCTTTATTATACACTAACCTACTAAAGAACATGTGCAGCAAAATATTAGCAACAGCGAGCAAGACCAACGTAGAAAAGATAAGGAGCACAAACGCTAGGTATGACCGCGAGATTTCCCAGGTGCCCTATCCCTAGTTACTAGAAGCCAAGAGCTGTCATCGCGAGATGTAAGCTGGAGAGTTAGAGTGAGGGCAGCCTGTGGCAGACACGGCCCACACACTGGCTGTCTTCGGCGGCACCGCTCCTGGGATACTTTGATCCTGGACCTCCCTGAATGTACGGAGGCGTGCGCCATTTATATGACGCTGAGTCACAACTCAGGCCAGCTTGCTTATTAATAAGCATGTCGGTGAATTTTCATCGCCTCCCTGCGCCACTTCTTCTTGATTTTACCAGTACCAGCCCCAATTTGGAGTAGATGCTCCGATGTATTGCCCTCCCCCCTGGAAACTCCCACATTTCCCACAGATTATAACAATGAGCAGGGCATAAGTCCTAAAAAAAGAAGTGGGCGACGTTCCAAGTTAGGTGGTGTCACAGGAAGTGATGTCACGAAAGGTAGTCCCCAGCACAGTGAGCTGATATGTAACTTTCACTGTTCCAGGTGACTTTTTGTACCATGATTGTTTGGCATTCTTGTGTGCGGCTGCATGCATATATACGTCTTTGTTCTCTTTATATTTAAATAAAGAGCGATTGCCAAAAATTGCTTCAGACTTGGAAAATATTCTCACCAAATGAACAGTACGGAATCAAAACTCACTCAAATGTTTAGTCGAAATATTGGCAATATTCGAACAATTTTAAATAATGTTGCAGATTGAAGAGAGACTTGAATGAACAGATGTCGTTTTTAGAACGGGTACACTTTATAGTCTTTGTAATTTGTTATTTTTAAATGATGGCTTCAGCTTGCATTCTGTTTTTGGGGTTATGCTTTATTCCCACACTGTCAGTTCTTTCACAAAATAGCCGCTGTTTGGCTTTCCACGTGATTCAGGCCACCATGACTACTCCAGAATTTACATAAAGGGCAAAGCGAAATTTTGATAGGTTGCGCATTCGCGTGCTACACAAGATTGACAGCCAGCCCTGTACTTGGGAGATCGAAGGGTGGTCGTGCGGGCAAGTAACGCCATCATTTAACCCCTTGGGCGCAGCCGCGATTCTGCGCCTGTGCGGCACTTTTATTGAGTGGGCGGGTTCATGACGGCCCCCAGCCGTCATCAGCACACGCCCACCGTGGTGCATGACGGCCAGGGGCCGTCATCAGCATGGAAGGGGTTAAAGTGCAGCTTTTGGGCAGGGTGGATGGCGTCCACCCGGTAAAATAAGTGGGGGGGACGCAGTCCACCTGCGTGGTACCCCGTCTCGAGCCCTGACATTGAGGAAGTGTAATATCATGCCTTTATGTGTATAATTACGCGCTCAAAATTGGGACTGTTCTGTGTGTACGTTTGCAAACGGGGTTGTGTAAATTTGAAAACATTACACCTAGCACGTGTAATTTGTAGACATTATGAGTTAGAGCAGCCTGGTTGCTGAATGAGATCCTAAAGCTTTGCAAAAATTGCAAAATTACAAATCATGCACAGGGATGCTGGCAGTAAGAAAGTTCAGCATATCACTAGTAAACAGCTTCACACAAAGAAGATGACATGGAAAATGCTTATGTCATTGTTCATCCCGAATAAAATGCCTTCCCAGGCCGTGCACTCCCCCCTCACACCTTAATATCATAATCCAATGAGGGGAAAAGTGTAATGCTTTGAAATCACGATTCAGGATCAGGAGCAAGAGTTGCAAACCTCAAGGGGCATTCGAGAGCTATGCCTGAACAAACAATTGCAATAAATGTGTCATTAATGCCAATACATTGAACCCTCACATATACTTAGGTTATAAACCAGTCAGACAAGGTCAAGTCTTGCACAGTAGATCAATAATGCCCCGCCTCCTCCCTGCCAGCGCCCTAAAGATGGATGCTGCTGCTCAGTCTACAATCAGTTTCAGCCAATTATTTCTTTCCAGTGGTGGATCCTTGACAAGGCAACGGGCCTGCACAGACTAACAAGAGTGTGCAGGAATAGGTCGCAGAGGCTAGGGAGTTTATTAAAAGGAAGCAGACAGTGCCCTTGACTAATTGCCCCCTCAATTTCTGGAGCTCTGCACCTTCATTCTCATTGTATGCAGTGAAGACTCTCCTGCATCCTAGGGTTTAGTTCTCACTGCTTCTATGGGCATCTTTTTTGTCACTCTAATCTTCTTTGATTATGTAAGATACCTTCGATATCAGAGTTGATTCATCACAGTATTTGCCATACATACATTGCAATGATGCACCCCTGGGTAGGCCTCTGTTAGACCTGGCATCCTTGGTGTAGTTTCCCCTGACTATTTTGCCTCCTGACCTCCCGTTTTACTGCCTTCATTTTTGCTGCCTTTAGGATTCTGGGCACCTTACTGCTGCTAACCAGTGCTAAAGTTGATTTGCTCTGTACTCAAAACATGGTAACATGGGCTTATTCAAAATTGACATATTTAATTGACTTATAAGTCCCTAGTAAAGTGCACCATATGTGCCCGGGGCTTGTAAATTAAATGCAACTAGTGGGTCTGCAGCACTGAATGTGCCACCCCCTTCAGTAGTCTTTAAACATGTCTCAGGTGTGCCACTTTAGAGCCTGTGTGTGCAGTTTAAACTGCCATTTCGATCTGGCAAGTTAACCTACTTGCCAGTTCCACACATTCACTTTTATTACATATAAGTAATTGTAATAGTAATCAGCATTTATAGAGAGCACTGTGACCCTATGGGTATTCTGATGCTTGAACACGTGAGAACAGCTAAACTCTGAGCATATTAGAGGGCACAGGATCAGTAGAGCTAAAAAACCACGGCCAAAAACTTATGAAATAGGAAAAGCCAAGTCTTCAACTTCTTTCTAAACGGCAGCATGTTTTCCATCTGCCTGAGTTCGGCTGGGAGTTTGTTCCAAGCTGAAGCTGCTGCCATGCTGAAGGACCTTCCTCCTAATCTAACTCTTCTAAACCTGGACACTCTCACCAGTTTAGCTGAGGAGGAACGAAGGTCACGCGAGGGGATATACCATTCAAATCTGCTCTGTAATGGCTTGGGCCCAAGGCCATGTAGAGCCTTAAAAACTATGCATAGTGATTTGAACTGTACCCTCTGCATAACTGGGAGCAAGTGGAGCTCAGAGAGAGCCTGGGATGCCGATGATTGACATGGTCTCATTAGAGCTAGCTTAACCGCCATTGAATTGGATTCTCAGGAGTCTTCCTATTAGATGTTTAGGAGACTCCAGCAACAATGCGTTGCAGTAATCCAGTCGAGTCAGAATGATACTCCCTACTACCAATGATCTGGTCTGTGTGGGGAGCAGTGGGAGGATCCTTTGGAGCACTCTAATCAGAGCAAATCAGCTACCAGCTGTTTTATTTACTTGAGACTCTAGACTAAGATTGCAATCAAAGCTGACTCCTTAATTGTGTACTGCCTTGGCGGGAATCAGTGGAGCTGTCACCGGGAGTGGCCAGAACCCAATAGGTAGTGGGAGGGGAACCTTCCCAGCTGAGCAACACAGGATCTCGTTTTTTTCCCTATCAAATTGTAAATTATTATTTTGTAACCATAATGCGGTATCTTGTAGACAGTCATGAAATTTTTCCAGCAAAAGTGATTGGTGGCCTCCTAGTGACCCCTAAGGTGGGCCGTAGGCAACTCTATGGGCAGGGTGCAGTGTATTTAAAAGGTAGGACACATACTTTTGAATTTTACATGTCCTGGTAGTGAAGAACAGCTAATGTGTTTTTTCACCTATGCAAGGCCTATCCCTCCCATAGGTTCATATTGGGAATGCCTTAAACATCTTTTAAGTGTCATTTCCAATTGGGGAAATATAGAGATTTGGAGTTTGGTGTATCTGGACTCACAAATTAAAATTACAACTGATCGTGAAGTTGGATTTTAAATTGTAAATCTTAAATGCCACTTTCGGAAAGTTGTCATTTTCTTACTTTACCCATTCCGTGCCTCTGACTTTCTCTGCATACACGTCAGGGTTACGTGACGGCTGAGCTTTGTTCATTACCTCTAGATAGTCCCACAAAGGGAGCTGGGGTGTGACATTTGCATCCTGATGGCCCATTTCCTGGGTTATGGGCCTTCCTGAAGTAGATTGGAAAGATGGAGCTGCCACTTGCACCTGAATAGGGCTTTGCTGGTCCCCACACAAAGAACTGCATACTCCCCTGTAGTAAATCTGGAGCAAGGGCAGGAAAGGCAGGCACCTTGTGACCTTCAAAGACCTTTTTGAAATCTCCCTCTCTTCAAAGATACATTTGGGTATAAGTACTAGTCCCCTGACACCAACAAATCCAAACTTTGCTGGTGGAATAAAGGCATTCTGCCAGGAAGAAGAGCTACTCTGCTGTGGAAGGGACGAACACTTTGCTAGCTGCATTGCTATGTTCCCCTGCTGATTGTTGTGCTGTAGGAGGGACTGCCACTTTGCCACCTGCTCCGCTGTGTTAGCCTGCTGCCTGCTGCTTCTTGTCTGAGAGCGAGAAGGACTGGACCTGTTTTCTCACTCTTTGAACAAAGTTTCTCCAAGAGCTTGCTGACTTGAGTCCTGTTTCCTGAAGTCTCAGGGCCATAAAATACTTTTTGTAAATCTGCTGGTGCTGCTGGACTCTGTCATCTGTGAGTTCTACTCTTGCCTGAGGTGCCCTCTCCAGTCCTAGGCCTCAGAAGTAGTTCTACAGCTTTTCTGTGTCAAAATCAACAAAGACACACATCTGCACTGATTGCAACCGACGCAGTGCCCTCCAACGCCAACTTAGTGCCGATTCTACATCGACATAGGTCACAACTGCGAGGCTCGAGTATGACGCAGTGCCGATCTGGAACCCTGACTGTGAGGTTCGAGGATGATGCAGCATTGATTTGATGGCACCGATGCTTGGCTCGACTTCAATGCATGCGTGAATCGGAACCAGCACATCCAGTCTTTGACGCTTACACTTGCTCCATCCAAGGTTCTTTTTCAGAGGGCCCTGCGTGGGACCTGTAGCCAGCCTGCCCTCCATCACAGCCGAATTGAAAATGTTGATTTTCCCCAGGTTTAGCTTGATCTCAAGTATACTTTTATTGCTAGTGTATCTAAGCACTGTTTTTGGATTTAAGCTTTCAAAATCCATATCTTTAGTTCTACTTATTGGATGTTTGTCATTTTGGTCTTGTTTTACTCAGATAAATATTCTGTGTTTTGCTAAACTGGTGTGGAGCCTTTTTGCGGTGTTTTCACTGTGTTACTGCAATTAAAGTGTGCACAAATTCTTTACACATTCCCTCTTAAGTTAAGTCTGACTGCTCTGTGCCGAGTTACCAGGGATCACTGACATAATATAGAATGCCAAAATATCGACCTACCAAAATATCGAGGTAAAAATATAGAATATCAAAATATCGACCTCCTATCTCCAAACAGGTAAGTACAAAAATATCGAATCAAAAATATCGATGTAAAAAATATAGTTAGTCAAAATAACGAATTTTTTTAAATGCTTTAAATTAATTAAAAATGTATGAAATAATAAATATAATTAACTTAAACATACTTAAAATACTTAAATAAACTTAAAATTAATAAATAATTAATGTAAGTAAAAAAAACATACAAATTGATTTGTTAATACATATATATATATATATAAACGTAATATTAATAAAAAATGTACAATATTTTTACCGTAGGATAGGGGAAAGGGTAAAATTTACTATTACCACTCCAGTGAGTGCAACAGTAGGGAAAGCGTTGGATAGCGTAGGGGTAAAAATTACTATTCCCACTCCAGAGAGTGCAACAGTAGGGAAAGCGTTGGATAGCGTAGGGGTAAAAATTACTATTCCAACTCCAGACAGTGCAACAGTAGGGAAAGCGCTGGATAGCGTAGGGGTAAAAATTACTATTCCCACTCCAAAGAGTGCAACAGTAGGGAAAGCGTTGGATAGCGTAGAGGTAAAAAGTACTATTTCCACTCCAGAGAGTGCAACAGTAGGGAAAGTGTTGGATAGCGTAGGGGTAAAAATTACTATTCCAACTCCAGAGAGTGCAACAGTAGGGAAAGCATTGGATAGCGTAGGGGTAAAAATTACTATTCCAACTCCAAAGAGTGCAACAGTAGGGAAAGTGCTGGATGGCATAGGGGTAAAAATTACTATTCCCACTCCAGAGAGTGCAACAATAGGGAAAGCGTTGGATAGCGTAGAGGTAAAAATTACTATTCCCACTCCAGAGAGTGCAACAGTCGGGAAAGCGTTGGATAGCGTAGGGGTAAAAATTACTATTCCAACTCCAGAGAGAGCAACTGTAGGAAAAGCGCTGGATAGCGTAGGGGTAAAAATTACTATTCCCACTCCAGTGAGTGCAACAGTAGGGAAAGCATTGGATAGCAGGAGGGTAAAAATTACTATTCCCACTCCAGTGAGTGCAACAGTAGGGAAAGTAAATACTTCATATATAGTGAGTGCAACAGTAGGGAAAGCATTGGATAGCAGGAGGGTAAAAATTACTATTCCCACTCCAGTGAGTGCAACAGTAGGGAAAGTAAATACTTCATATATAAATAAAAATAAAATAAATATTAATACCAATTACAAATTAATTAAAGTACTTAACACTTTTATATAATATAATATTTAATCAATTAAAAATACAAATAAAAATTAATTAATAAAAAATAATTACCTACTAATACAAATTATTTACCAATTAACAATAAATTAACAATTAAAAAAGAATTAAAAATGTGATCAAATAAAAAAAAGATTTTAAAAATAGAATTACTTACAATTAAATTACTCCCCACCCTATTCCCCTATAAACCCACAACCCACTACAGAAACTAAATTAATAAAATCAACATAATTATCAATTAATAAATTAATTAAAATTAATTACCCATAATATTTTAATTAATTACCAATTAATAATTAATTAACAATTAATTCAAAATAAATACAAATAAATAAATTAACATATTTAATTATTTATAATTAAATTATTCCCCCCTATTCCCCTATAAACCCACAACCCGCTACAGAAAATAAATGACTAAAATTAACATATTTATCAATTAATCTATTAATTTAAATTAATTACCAATTATATTTTAATTAATTACCAATTAATAATTAATTAACAATTAATTCAAAATAAATACCAATAAATAAATTAACATATTGAATTAATTATAATTAAATTACTTCCCACCCTATTCCCCTATAAACCCACAACCCGCTACAGAATTATATTACGCAAAAATTAAATACCATAAAAAAAGTTAAGTAATATAAATTATAAAATAAATATACACTTTTGAAACATATACTAACATAAAAAACACTTTAAAAATTGATATTAACTTACTTACCTCAAATTCGATATTTTTGTAGTCTATATTCTTTCCATTCTATATTTTTGTAGTCTATATTCTGTCCATTCGATATTATGTCCATTCTATATTTTTTAATTCGATATTAATGCTATCCTATTCGATATTTTTGTAGTCTATATTCTGTCCAGTCGATAGTGTCCATTCCATATTTTTTAATCGATATTAATGCAAATCGATATTAAACACTCGATATTTTGACTCTATACCGGATAGGATGCATATCTCTGTCAACTAGAGGCCCACTTTCTAACAGCCTGTATCTTGACTCTTTTGCATAAGCTAGAAACTATCAATTTCCTTACTGTGTGTTCTCCTAAAGTTCTCATGTCTGTTTGTTTGCTTTCTTCCCTGCTTGTGTATGACGGCACTCAACAAACTAGAACATCCTCTGTCTTCCAGGTGCCTTCCCACAATCCCTATTCATGTGGACTTAGAGAGTCATCATTCAATGCCTATACCCACTTAATGGACACACAGTTAGGAAAGGAAAAGTCACGCGAGTTTCTTAAAGTTGTTAATTATCTTTTTTA
Organism: Lissotriton helveticus; assembly: GCF_964261635.1. Lineage (NCBI taxonomy): Eukaryota > Metazoa > Chordata > Amphibia > Caudata > Salamandridae > Lissotriton > Lissotriton helveticus. The sequence continues at coordinate 596,958,516 of NC_136073.1, read as the reverse complement.
TCCTACATATTATCTTCCACTAATCCCTTTCTCTCTTGCGGTGCCTTATTTTAACTCTTGTCTATTTCGAAGCAGCATGAAAGTGGAGTGTGATGCCTAGATATTCACTAAAAAATGAATAAATAAATACATTAATTAATTAATAAATGAACGAACAAATAAACAAATAAATGAACATGCAAGCAACCAAACAAATAAAATGTAAGCTTCTTTGTTCATTCCGTAATGAGCCATAAGAGAGAATGACCTTTCATTATAGGGCTAACGAATTAGCGCTGCACTTCGAGTTGTGTTTCCTCTTTTCATTGCTTTTTTTTAGTTAATCCTCCTTGCATATAAGCAAAGCCCCCAGTTTACCATTTTTACAGATTTTTGCAGGTAAATACAAACAGAAAACAATATGTTTCCTGTCTAAATTTATTTTTGAAAGTGGAAAAATACAGAAAATGATGCTTCTTGTAAGTGACTTTTCAAGCTGTCTATGAATTCCAGGCCAACAGTTAAGCAGATAGACAACTCGGAGAGTCAAAAAACAGGTTGTTATTTCCTTACATACAGGCATATTTTAACATATATTTGCATATAAGGCTCATATTTACCAGTGGGTGTAGTGTTTTGCTCTATTGCCTGCTTAATTTGCTGAAACGCAACAGGCATCAAAGTATGGGTGCATGTTTATCAGTTAAATGAATGTGGAAAATAAACTTTACCACTCTATTTATTCTAAAAACACAAAATAAATATGAATAAATACTAATAAGATGAGTAAAAAATAAATGTGGATAAATACAGACATAAATGTTAAAAGAATAAATACCATAAAACCAGTAACCTTACATATAAGAAACATTTTGCGAGCCTAAGGTGGTTATCTGAAATGGCTGTTCTGTGCTCTGTATACCACTTGCATTGTTTTCTATTTAGCTTTTATGACAGCTCATTTGAATAAGAAGTCCATTGAAGTTGTCTCTGCATAACCTACAGATCATGGGTTGGAATTCCAGTTGGTCCACTCAGGGCCAGACTGGCCATTTTTTCCATTGGCCATTTTACCAGAAGACTGGAGTCTTTGGAGACTGGGTTTGAAGATGGAGGGCCGCTTCCTCTGTCTGCAGCTTCCTATTTAATGCAATTTTATATAGCGCAAACTTTACCCGAAGGTGTCAGAGTGCTTTACATAAGAACTAGTTGCAAAACATAAGGACTTAGGATTACATGCGTTACATAAAAGATACACACAGAAAAAAGTTGCAAATGTACAAGATGTAAAGTCACACAAAGAAGAGACTGGTGATCATAGTTATTTCTATATACATAGGGAAGGGATATGAATGGATATACTCTAAGCGTCACATATGAATGGTAGAGAGTACAAAGGTCTACTGCATATACTAGTGATTAGAGTTATCTCTATATACATAGGGAAGGGATACAAATGGATATACTCTAAGAGTCACATAGGAATGGTAGAGAGTACAAAGGTCTACTACATATACCAGTGATTAGAGTTATCTCTATATACATAGGGAAGGGATATGAATGGATATACTCTAAGAGTCACATAGGAATGGTAGAGAGTACAAAGGTCTACTGCATATATTAATGATTAGAGTTATCTCTATATACATAGGGAAGGGATATGAATGGATATACTCTGAAAATGAAATGAAATTAAATTAAATTAAATTTATAAAGCGTATGGCTGCCCAGGAGCGTCCCAGCGCTATAGAGCAAGGAACAGCTGTGTTGGGAACCACCACTTAGGAGTCCTGGGGGAACAAGAACGTCTTCAGAAGCTTTCGAAACCTAGGATAACTTGGTTCAGTACGGAGTCTGACAGGGAGGGCGTTCCACAAGGTAGTCGCATTAACTGAGGATCGACGTCCCCCTGTTCGAGCCTTCTTGACTCTCTGAATTTTGGCTAGATTTCCGTGGGCAGAAGGAAGAGCCCAATTAGCCTTTTAGGGGTAGATGAGACTTCCTAAGATAGGGGGCCCCTTCCGCTCTAATGCCTTATGAACGATGCAGTGGGACTTGAATTTGATTCTCTCCCATATAGGCAGCCAATGAAGAGCTCTGAGAGAGGGCTTGGCTAAAGATCTGGGGGACGTGCCGGTGAGCAGCCTGGCTGCCGAGTTCTGGACACGTTGGAGGGTATTGATGGTAGCTTCCGGGGCAGCTAAAAACAGGGCATTGCTAAAATCCAACCTGGACAGAATAAGACCTTGGACCAGCAGCTTCTTAGAATGAGGTGGTAGTAAAGGGAGGATCTTCCTAGCAGATCGGAGTAAACCGAAGCAAATACCCGCCGTTTTTTTCGCATGGGTCTAGAATGAGAGGTCTTGCTCGAGCCATACCCCCAGGCTCTTTAGCTCATTTTTAGGGTTGGGAAAGTCCCCCAAGCAGGCTGGCCAGATAGCACTGGGTAAAGATGTTATATGATGCCCAAGAAGCATCAGCTCTGTCTTTGCTCCATTCAATTTAAGACGCGATCTGCACATCCATAAATATATTTCTGAGAGGCATGAATAGAGGTTTTCCGTGCAATGCTTCTCCTGGGATAGTGAGACGACTAGTTGGGTGTCGTCTGCATAGGTGGCCACTCTAATTCCAAACGGAGTCACCACCTCCTCTAGTGGGGTCATATAAACATTGAACAAGGTAGGGCTCAATGAAGAGCCCTGCGGAACCCCACAATAGAGGGGGGTTGGTTCGGAGCGTACGTTGCCTTCCCAAACCTGAAAGGTTCGGTTGCTCAAGAAGGATGGCAACCATAGCAATGCTGATCCCGCTACTCCAAGGTTGGTCAAGCGTTGGATTAAGATCTTATGGTTTACCATATCAAAGGCTGCACTCAGATCCAGGAGGATCACCACAGCTGATCCTCCTGAATCCAAGATGCACCTTGCTTCCTCTACCACGGCTATCAGAGCGGACTCCGTGCCCTGACCTGGGCGAAATCCAGTTTGGGAGTTGCGTAAAGCATGTTAGATTCCAGATGGGAGAAAAGCTGCTGATTAGCAATTTTTTCAGCAATCTTGCTGATACCTGGTAATAATGAGATTGGCCGAAAATTGGCCAGTTCCAAGGGATCTAAGAGTCACATAGGAACGGTAAAGAGTACATAGGTCTACTGCATATACTAGTGATTAGAGTGATCTCCATTTACAGAAAAGCAGAGTTCCATTAAGTGGGGTCGGAGGGGGGATGCAGTCATCAAGCACCAAGGGAGGGACAGAGAAGGGAAGGAAAGTGAGACAAATGAGAGAGGGAATCAGATAGTAATGAGTAAGACAGCGAGGAGTGTGTCAGAGGCAACAGGAGAGACAATAAAAAGGTCGCTAGGACAGAGGGGGAGGTCAGAGATCGCTAAAACGGCAGAGGAGAAAGGTAGAAGAAGAAGCGAGTCATAAAAGAAAATGGCGGGGAGCACAAAGGTCCAAGTCCGAGAGTCCAGGAAGAGGGCTGCCATAGCCAGCAAGTCCGGGGGGGGGGGGGAGAAAGGCAGCCCGCAAGTCACAGCCTCTTCGACCATGAGGAGCTGGGGCAGAGGAGTTCATTCCGGAGGCATGATGGGTTGTTGTCGTCGGGTGGGCACCTCACATTAAGGCACTGCAGATGTCAGGTAGATCGTGCTAGAAGTGTGACAGCAGTGTGGTAGTCTCCTCGCTGACACCACGTTTGTTGGATCTCGTGGCGCTCCTCGTCACTCTTACCTCGCACATCTCGCTAGCTTATTCCTCAGCCGCCGCCATTGTTGAGTCAGGCTGGCCGGTACAAAGCCGGGGCTTGTTGGGGCGTGGTGTGACGCTGGGGTGCAGGCGAGGGGGAGAAACAGAGCACTCCGCACAAGTCACCGCCAAGGATCCTTGAAGAGGGCTCACCCCCGCGTGCATGAGACACAGAGAGAGCTCGTGGCGTCGCTTAAAGCTACTCCACCGCCATTTTAGGGTCAGGCGAGCCGATCGCGAGGTGAGCTTTATTTCAGTAGTTCGCATATGAGAGGCACCCACCTTAGGGATGTGAGGCTTGCGTGTAGTAGAGGCTGCTCGGAGTACACATAGCGCTCAGCCTCCTTAGCGTTTTCGTATTTCCTCATGATTATCGTCTCCGTGTGATTTTAAGACACCTGATGATTTAATGCCATTTTAATATGTACTGTTTCTGTGTGATTTAAGACACTTGTTGATTTAATGCCGCTTTTACTCGCCTAATAACGCTACTTACCTGCTTGCTCTTCCTGCTCCTGACCCCGTTCCGCCGCGGCTGTTTGCCGATCGAGCGGAGGGTCTCCTCGTGAGCAACACGCCCACACCACTTCCTGCCTGCCACACTCTCCACGCAGGTTAGCGTGCTAGTTGCTGTGAAGTTTAAAGGTTATATTTAGGGGCGAGCTCCGTGCTCCCAGTGATGATAGCGGCGACCAGGCTGCTCGGAGTACACATAGCGCTCAGCCTCCTTAGCGTTTTCGTATTTCCTCATGATTATCGTCTCCGTGTGATTTTAAGACACCTGATGATTTAATGCCATTTTAATATGTACCGTTTCTGTGTGATTTAAGACACTTGTTGATTTAATGCCGCTTTTACTCGCCTAATAACGCTACTTACCTGCTTGCTCTTCCTGCTCCTGATCCCGTTCCGCCGCGGCTATGTGCCGATCGAGCGGAGGGCCTCCTCGTGAGCAACACGCCCACACCACTTCCTGCCTGCCACACTCTCCACACAGGTTAGCGTGCTAGTTGCTGTGAAGTTTAAAGGTTATATTTAGGGGCGCGCTCCGTGCTCCCAGTGATGATAGCGGCGACCAGGCTGCTCGGAGTACACATAGCGCTCAGCCTCCTTAGCGTTTTCGTATTTCCTTATGATTATCGTCTCCGTGTGATTTTAAGACACCTGATGATTTAATGCCATTTTAATATGTACTGTTTCTGTGTGATTTAAGACACTTGTTGATTTAATGCCGCTTTTACTCGCCTAATAACGCTACTTACCTGCTTGCTCTTCCTGCTCCTGACCCCGTTCCGCTGCGGCTGTGTGCCGATCGAGCAGAGGGTCTCCTCGTGAGCAACACGCCCACACCACTTCCTGCCTTCCACACTCTCCACGCAGGTTAGCGTGCTAGTTGTTCCCTCCCCTAGGCGTATTTCAGATGGGGACTTGGCGGAAGCGCAGCGGACGCGCGCAGCGGGCGCGCCGCATTCGCGCCGAAGTTGCGCCAAAGTTAAGCCCGTCTGCGCCTGTCCGCAGCCGGTCGTGCCCAGCGGCCATCCATTATGCCCAACTGACTACCTATTCCTCCCCGGACCTTCTCGCCCTCCAACACTCTGGGCCCCTGCATTCCCGTGCTGTTGGCGCCGCTCAAAATTGTGGTATCTTTATCTCCCAGGGCTCCCTGCTAGGTACACCTGATTTGAGTGCCCTGACACGTCACTGTGATTCTTCTACAACCTTACCTGGCGTATGGTCCTCTGGACCACAGTCCTTGGTGGTAGTTTATCTTAACACTCGCTCGTTAGTGAAACATCAGCTTGAGATATTTCAGTTGCTGGACGATAATAAAGTGGATATCCTTCTTCTCTGTGAGACTTAGCTAAGCGAAGACTCTGCCCCGGATATCCTTGCCGCTATCCCCACCGGCTACTATATTTTACAATCTAATAGGGCCGGCCGGAGAGCAGGAGGGGGGGTTGCAGCTATCATTCGCTCCCAGCATAACTTTACTACCCTCGAAACTTTCACTCTTGCTAAAACCTCAAATTTCCTCACCTTCAAATTTACCTCCCCTAGGTTTTCCTTTATCTGTGTCCTTGTTTACAGACCTCCTGACTGCATGCCCCTCTTCTCTCCACAGTTCGGTGACTTGGTCTCCCGGCTAATCATTAACTCCGCCAAAATTCTCATCATTGGCGATTTTAATTATTGGCCATCAGACCCTCGCGAGAGTAATCTCTCTGAGGATTTCACCGACTTCCTACTCGGTTCGAATTGCAGTCAGCATATCACAGTAGCTACCCATAGCAAAGGTCATATTCTCGACCAAGTCTGGACGACCAACCTTGACATCTCCCCTCCCTCAGTGTATCCTTGTTCTTGGTCTGATCACTTTTTTATTTAGTTTTCCATCAGCCTCACTTTGCCTGTTCATTCTATCCCTATTACCAATTTTACTGCCCGTAACTGGAAGCATGCCAATCTTGCAGAATTCCACGCCATCTTAGCCTCTACAGCCCCTAGGGACCAGGCCTCGTTGATTGACCAGGCCTGTCATCTCGAGCAGTGGCTGGTATCCGCCAGTGATAAAGTGGCCCCGCTAAAAATTATAAAAACTAAACGTCCCCATGACGCTCAGCGGTGGTTCACAGATCAATTGAAACTGGACAAATTGTCCCTCCGCCAAGCTGAGCGCCGATGGAGGCGTAACTACGACACAACATCTAAAATCGAGTATGTTGACCTATTGAAACAGTATAAAAAATCTATCTTATTGCCTACAACCTCATTTTCTCAGGAAATTATGGACTCAGCCTCTAAGGCTAAGGACATTTTTTCTATTGTTGAGGAGCTCACCTTGCCGGACCGTGTCACTGTTCAACCACTACCTACTCAAGCTCTTTGTGATTCCCTGAATTCACCATCAAGAATAATATTCCCCCTCCTTCCTCCCCCACTCCCCCTCCTCTACCCCCTATGAATCCCTGTCGCTTGGATGTCTTCCCTCCCATCTCCCCGACCGAGTTCATCTCCTTGTTACATGCGGTGAGCTCGGGCTCCCCTAATGATTGCTGCCCCCTCTAATCCTTAAAGAAGTCTTTTTGGCCTGTCCTGACCCCCCGTTGTCACTGCTCAACAACTCGCTTGCCACTGGCACGGTCCCAGATTATTTCAAACAGGCGGTTGTAGTTCCCATACTAAAGAAGCCCGGTGCCGACCCTTCGGTCATGAGTAATTTTCGACCGATTTCCCTTCTCCCCTATTTGGGGAAAATCTTGGAGACCTACGTTACTCGTTGTCTCAGTGCATTCATTGAGGGCTCTTCCTTTTTGGATAACCAGCAAGCTGGCTTTCGGCCAGCTCATTCTGCCGAAGCTGTTATTGTGGCCGTGATGGATGTGCTGAGGCAAGGCGCAGACAAGAATATCGCCCAGGCTCTTGTATTACTGGACTTGTTGGCTGCTTTTGACACGGTCGATCATGCCATCTTGATCGACCGTGTCAACAACGCGGGTATCCAAGGCATGGCCCTTACATGGATCAGATCCTTCCTGCACCAGCGTTCCCAGGCAGTCCACCTGTCCACTTACTCCGCTTCTTATTCTCCCCTTTCTTGTGGAGTCCCTCAGGGCTCTGCTCTGTCGCCACTTTTGTTTAACCTTTACATGCAACCTCTTATAGCTTCCCTTCGTCACACCCCGGTCACTAATTTATTATTATGCGGATGATTTACAGTTGATTTTTCCTGTCGATCCCACCCCCTCCTCCTGTACCAACTTCCAATCCACCATGCTCGCGATCTCTGAGTGGATGCACTATAGTCAGCTGAAGCTTAACCCTAACAAGACGGAGTTAGTGCTGATGGGTGGGCCAGCTAACCCCTGGAACTCTAGCTTTTGGCCCCCCTCCCTTGGGTCCTCGCCCTGCCCTGTCAATTCGGTAAAGAGCCTAGGCGTAATCATATGTAGTGACTTGTCTATAAGGCCTCAAATTAATGCAGTTACATCATCCTGTTTTTTCCATCTGCGTAGGATATGCAAAATTCGTAGGTTCCTTACCACCGAGGCACTCATTCTCGTCATCATGGCTCTTGTTACCTGCCGCATTGACTACGCTAACTCCCTCTATGTTGGAATACCTGCTTACCATCTTCACCGGCTGCAGCTGGTGCAAAACCAGGCGGCAAGACTGGTCTTTCATCAGCCCAAACATCAACATGTCTCGCCCCTGTTGAGGAGACTGCATTGGCTCCCTGTGGCCAATAGCTGCATGTTCAAACTTGGCTGTACTGTCTTTAAGGCTCTTACTGATCAAGCTCCTGCTTTCATCACATCCAGCCTTCAGCGTTATGCCCCCTCGAGAGATCTCCGGTCCACTTCCCACAACCTGTTGATTGTTCCAAGGTACAAACGCAAAAAGCATGGAGGCTTGTGTTTTTCTTTCCTGGCCCCCACACTGTGGAATTCCCTCCCTATTTCCCTCAGACTTTGCCCCAGCTATGTTTGTTTTAGTAAATTACTCAAAACTCACTTTTTCCAGCTAGCCTACTGAGTAACTTTGCTGCACTGTTCCCCCGCAATTGTCTATGAGCGCCATGAAACCGTTTGGTGACCGAGCGCGGTATAAATATTTTTAACATAACATAACATAACAGGGTCCGTTCAGCCCGAAAAACAGTGTCCAACGTGAGAGGATCGTAAATCAATTAGTGCCGGGAGTAGGCGCTGTTTTGGGGGACCGCAGTGGGCTCTGCAGCGATCCGCTTACATCGCGCTGCAAGTTCAACTTCGGCCCGTGCCAGAACGCGCTCCCCGTTTCCCCCGGAGCCCCATCTTTGAACAGTGTGCAGGCGCCCCAGCTGCTGGTCCTCCGTCTTGTGCCTGTTCCCCGGGTCCCATGACTCTCACTCTCAGTTTCCCTGCGCTCCGGTCTTTTCGGCTCTCCTCTAGGTCCCCACATTTAAAAAACAGCCTGAGGTTCCGTGAATCCTGAACCCGTTTCATAAAAGTTATGGTTTCGCTACGAATTTGATATTAGCAAGATTCCTTGCCTGATAACGCCGGATACCGATTGAAGAGGGAGCCGAGGGAGCCTGCTGTTGCCCGCTTGCCTGCTTGACTGTTTCTGCCGCTACTCCTCGCCGTCCCGCATCGCGGCTAGGAGCTGACTGCAGGACTTTGGGGTGTGTCTGCTCTTCTGACCGGCAGGGCTGCGAGCTAGAAGCGGCGGACTCCAAACTCCAGGAGTCCCCGCGCGCCCGTGGTCATCTGGGCTGCTCTCCCTGCCGGCTCCGCCCCCTTCTGGACGATTAAAGCTGCGTCCCATCTTCTAATCAGCGGATTCCTTGCCTGATAACGCCGGATACCGATTGAAGAGGGAGCCGAGGGAGCCTGCTGTTGCCCGCTTGCCTGCTTGACTGTTTCTGCCGCTACTCCTCGCCGGACCCGCTTCGCGGGTCCCGCATCGCGGCTAGGAGCTGACTGCAGGACTTTGGGGTGTGTCTGCTCTTCTGACCGGCAGGGCTGCGAGCTAGAAGCGGCGGACTCCAAACTCCAGGAGTCCCCGCGCGCCCGTGGTCATCTGGGCTGCTCTCCCTGCCGGCTCCGCCCCCTTCTGGACGATTAAAGCTGCGTCCCATCTTCTAATCAGCGGATTCCTTGCCTGATAACGCCGGATACCGATTGAAGAGGGAGCCGAGGGAGCCTGCTGTTGCCCGCTTGCCTGCTTGACTGTTTCTGCCGCTACTCCTCGCCGGACCCGCTTCGCGGGTCCCGCATCGCGGCTAGGAGCTGACTGCAGGACTTTGGGGTGTGTCTGCTCTTCTGACCGGCAGGGCTGCGAGCTAGAAGCGGCGGACTCCAAACTCCAGGAGTCCCCGCGCGCCCGTGGTCATCTGGGCTGCTCTCCCTGCCGGCTCCGCCCCCTTCTGGACGATTAAAGCTGCGTCCCATCTTCTAATCAGCGGATTCCTTGCCTGATAACGCCGGATACCGATTGAAGAGGGAGCCGAGGGAGCCTGCTGTTGCCCGCTTGCCTGCTTGACTGTTTCTGCCGCTACTCCTCGCCGGACCCGCTTCGCGGGTCCCGCATCGCGGCTAGGAGCTGACTGCAGGACTTTGGGGTGTGTCTGCTCTTCTGACCGGCAGGGCTGCGAGCTAGAAGCGGCGGACTCCAAACTCCAGGAGTCCCCGCGCGCCCGTGGTCATCTGGGCTGCTCTCCCTGCCGGCTCCGCCCCCTTCTGGACGATTAAAGCTGCGTCCCATCTTCTAATCAGCGGATTCCTTGCCTGATAACGCCGGATACCGATTGAAGAGGGAGCCGAGGGAGCCTGCTGTTGCCCGCTTGCCTGCTTGACTGTTTCTGCCGCTACTCCTCGCCGGACCCGCTTCGCGGGTCCCGCATCGCGGCTAGGAGCTGACTGCAGGACTTTGGGGTGTGTCTGCTCTTCTGACCGGCAGGGCTGCGAGCTAGAAGCGGCGGACTCCAAACTCCAGGAGTCCCCGCGCGCCCGTGGTCATCTGGGCTGCTCTCCCTGCCGGCTCCGCCCCTCATAACAGATCACATAGTACAAAAGGGAAGTACCAACCCCGCTGCGCGGGAGCGCGCGGGAGGGCGCCGGGAGAAGCCCGGGACAAGGGCGGGACCGTCTGTGGCCGTCCGGGGCCGAAGGAGGCCGGGCTGGGCCACCACCCCTGGCCTGTGTGACATTCCTTCTTCCACAGTAAGTGACATAGCTTCCCTTGTACACTTTCGTTACTATTATGGCATCTGCTGCAAATACAAGTCCTGTAGCCAGCCATTTAACGTCTCTTCCCACAGAGACTGGGCCTTTGGCCATTGGTCCTTTAGATAAATTTTTTTTTAATCGCTCACTCGTAATAGATAAAGAACTAACTTTGGCAGAGAAGCGTGCCGAGCGCAGGCTTTCTATTGAAATACTTAAGAACACTATGGACAAATTTCCAAACGTAGTCTATCCCACTTTGGTAACCCCTTTATCATCAGTGAGCATCCCGGTTACAAACAGAGACTCTGAGGCCCCGGGGGATAAATCAACTGAGATTGTTGCCGCAGTTTTAAATAACACCAGCGATAGTACATTTGACCAACTATCGCATACTGATGCGGGACCTCATGTTGTATCGTTCAATTCTAAAGCTGGGGCTAAAAGGAAATGTCCAGTTTCTGTTAAAAGGAGTAAAAAAACGGTCCAACCACTACCAAAAATCAGGAAGTTACATAAACTTTTGATCAGTGGGAATCCAGTTAAAGAACCAGTGCTAAGAACAGGATGTGTAACGTCAACTATTCCTACTTCCCAGGATGACCAAGATAAAGTGGACAATTCATGTTCTGTTCCAAAAGAATTAAGCAGTGGTAGCTCTGTACTATTGGCAAACGTGCTTCCGGAATTGGAAAAAATGTTTAGATTGGTACTTATTCCCATTGAGGATAGAATTGCAAAACTCATAGATAGGTTAAACCACTTTGAGCAATCAACATTAGACAATTTCTATTCTACTAAATCCCTGATTAAAAATAGTAGGTTGGAAACAAGCTCAAATTCTCAGATTGAAAATAACCCCCACACCCAGGATAAGGGTAGAAACACACGAAATGGCTCACCTTTACCTTCCAAGAAAAATAAACCCCCAGCTAAAGTTACTACAAATCCACTAGTTAGGGTTGAGAAAGCTATTTCAGGTTCTGAACAATCGCAGTCCAACTTAACACATTTTGTTCAGTCTCCATTACCCCGGCCACAAAATCAACCAGCTGTCGTAGACGTTGTGGCTACTTCATGCCAACAAGTGGGTAAAGCTTCAGCTCTTGTGAGCACAATTTCCGATGCATGTACACCTCCCAACGCCACGAGGGTAGGAAATAGGGACTGTGTTAATAAGTTGGCTGCTAAAGCCATAACAGCTCCCCTTGTTAATAACAAACAGGGGCCGAAACCAGTCCCCCAACTTCCTCCCCAAGTTCCTAAACCTATCCCAACGCCCTTGCAAAAGCCACCTTATAGAAAACCCCCGATTAATCTTACTCCAGACTCCTTCCCCTATGTGGCAGTTCTCATCAACGTACCACCACTACCCCCAGGCCAAAGGGAAAATTTCCAGATGCTTAAAAATAAGACCATGCACTGGTTAAAGGAAAATCGTCCTTTGCCGGGGGACATTGATGGGTTAATAATAGGGGCAAGGAGAATAGACTGGATGGGTTATACACCTAAAACCCTGGGGGGAGACTGTATAGTGGTTAACTTTCAAGACCCTAGGGTGGTGGGATGGATAACAAGGCAAGGATGGGGAATAAATAAGGGCGGTATTGGTATTGTGGACCTCACCTTTTTTTACCCCAGACCATCAAGTGTAACCACAAGCCTATTCAACGAGCCTATAGCCCCCCCAAAGGCCCAATGGCCAGTAACTTCTTTACCACCTCTCCATGCCAGTTTCAATTGTAGCCCACATACATACAACAATCCCCATGTAGGATGGAAGGACCCAGGGTGGGGCTATTGACATACTGGTACTGACAATATAGGTGGAATTATAAGAGAAGCAGAGGAGCTAGGAAGCGTTTGTGGTAACGTCATTACTACAGACACTAAGGAGAATAGTTATGATGCCGGGTGTGTGGTCGATGAATGTGGTTCTAGTTTAGTAACAATGATACCAAATGTCTTACACCCTGTAACAGATGACTTAGCCATGATCACAGTTAATGACCCAGAAAGGCTGGTAAACCTAACGGGGTTATCGATGTCGCCTCATGAATCTCCAACTGCTAAATCTAGGGATGGGACAAATGTAGATATTGGTACTTTTTTGTCTTGGAATGTCGCCGGATTGGCTAGCAAGTTGGATTCCCAACTTTGGGTGGATTTTATAAGTGGTTTTGATATTTGTTGTTTTCAAGAAACCTGGGCTTGTGATCCATTATTTTGCTTAGGTTACTTGAATTACTATATACCTGCCACAAAAGGGGGAAGAGGGAGGCCAAAGGGTGGCCTATCTGTGTGGGTTAGACAGGGTTTGTTTATTGATATAAAAATCCTAGATAAGGGAAACAGTGATTTACAAGCTCTTAGAATCTCTGTTGTAAATGGTGCACCAATAGATTTATATAATGTCTATGTGAGAGGTGGTAAAGAAGTTAATCCATCTATAATTGAGTTGTTGTCCGACGCTATGGAGGTTAATTCACAGGGTAACCTAAAGATATTGGCTGGTGACCTAAATAGGACCTTTGAACCCTTGACCTGCACAAATGCACTAATTGAGAGTGAAGAGGACAATCAATGGGGAGTACCTTCCTTAAATTTACAACCTGTGAAGCGATGGACTAAAGAGATTCTCCTATTAAATGGTATATGTTTGGAACACAGTCTAAGAGCCCTCAATGGTAGGACTCCCGGGGATAAGGAGGGCAGTTTTACCTTTGATAATGGTATTAATAGGAGCCGAATTGACTATATATTATGTAGTCTCCAGCTGTGGAATGGGGTTGTTGACATGGCAGTCATGCCCCGGGTTGAAAGTGATCACAACCCTTTATGTGTGTCACACAAGTGGTGGAATGTAGGTTCAGGTAATCTGAATGATACACATAACGAAGCTCCTCTGTTAAGTAACGATGAGCGAAGGTTAAAATGGCCCAAGGTGAATGCAAATGATGTCACCATGACATACATAATTCATATGGTAGATTGTGCTATTTCTGCGATTGAAGCCGTGGCTCTAGTAGTTCCTGGGGACAATGCCATCACAGAAATCCACAATAAGTTATTCTCCGCCTTGAGACCATGTTTTTTTATAAAGCAAAGAAAAGGGAAGAAAATTAAAGAAGTGGGTAGGTGGTTCGATAACCATTGTAGAGCAGCACGTCTAGACCTGGGGCATGCGTTAAGGAACAGGGACCTTGCAGCAGTCAGATTGAACAGGAAACTGTATAAAGCAGCAATATATCGTGCAAAAAGGAAATGGGATGAAGACCATTGGGCCCAATTAAAAGAAGCCTCTGATAACAAAGACCCAATGTTATTTTGGAAAATTATTAAGTGGGGTAGTGGTGTGGGCCCTGCAAAACCCGACAATAATGTACCAGTGGAAGCCTGGGTTGACTATTTTGGGCCTCAGTACATGGAAAGTAACAAGTCTACGATAGCTGATGAAATAACACCGGTATATGCAACTGAAGATCTGTTTTCCCTTAGTGAAGTGGTAATTGCCATTAACTCTGCGAAAAGCGGGAGGGCGCCTGGCCCAGATGGTATCCCCCCTGATATTTTTAAACACGATGTGGCCAGATGGGCGAGATACATCCACCTTGTATCAAACGCATTAGCTAAGGGGGCAGTGGTTCCAGATATCTGGAAATGTGCTACCATTATCCCCGTCCATAAGAAGGGCGACCGCTCATTGCCTGCTAATTACAGGCCTATAAGCCTAATAGCCACCGTGCAGAAGATAGTCGGGAGAATGGTAACCAACCAGCTGATGGACTGGGTAGAAGACAATAGTGCCCTCTCCCCATACCAGGCGGGATTTAGGCGTGCTACTAGCACCATCGACCAGGTCTTTCGCTTTACAATATTGCGGTGGAAGACCGTTGAGCTGGGGAGGGGCAGCCTGTATGTCGCGTTCGTTGATCTACGGGCTGCGTTTGATCTAGTCCCCAGGCATAAATTATGGTCGGTGCTTCAAAAGCTGGGGATTCCTGCAGAATTGCTAACCTTAATTATGCAACTGCACGAATCCAATTATGCCAGAGTCCAATGGGGAGGAAGTAGCGAGATAACGGTGGACTTTCCTGTCCAAAGGGGTGTTAGGCAGGGATGTTCCATGGCCCCTTTACTTTTCTCGTTATTCATTAATGGGATAGTCGAGAGAATGTTAAGGGCTAGTGTTGATGCCCCATCGTTAGCGAACATCAGGGTCCCTATCGCTGACGACACTCTTATTTTGTCAAAGACTCCTATGGGGCTACAACGCGCATTAGGCATCTTCGATGCTTTTTGCCTGGAGCATGGGCTAGAGGTAAATGTTGGAAAAACCAAACTAATGGCCTTTACTGCCGGACGCAGAAGCGATCCTAAAATTACCCTAAATAACAGTAGGCTTGATATAGTCAAGGAATTTACATACCTGGGAGTGCAGATTGCGGGGGGAAAAGGCTGGACGCATCACGTCAATAAAGTTGTCCTAAAGCACCAGCAGTTATCGGGGGCCCTAAGGGGGGAACACCGTAAATCAAAAACAAAACCTATAAAACCCGCTTTGGCGGTGTACGATGCGAAGGTTTTGGGTGCCACCTTATACGGCGCAGAACTATGGGCTTGGAATTGTCTGACTGCTCTTCAGACATCCGAGAACAAGTTTATGCGCGGTATTACAGGACTCCCCCAGAGCACCCCCCTAATCCCATTGTTTCTGGAGCTTGGCAGACGCACAATTATTGACAGAGCTCGTCTGCGGCCAGTCCTTTACTGGAGGCGCCTTTGGACGACTCCGGAAATAAGGCAGTATGCTGAGAGCTTTCTTTGGATTATCGGGGAAGACATCTTCCACAAAATAAAATGGTTAAAACATCTGAAAACCATGTTGGAAAATCTAGGGTTTTCAAATCTTTGGAATAACCCTGAGGGAGAGACGTTCCCGAGTAAAGAAGCTCTTAAAAATCAATATTGGGATTGGGTGAGTGGCAAGATGCTGAATGACAATAGGGCAGATTCTATGTCTGGCCGTTTTCTGGAGACCAAAATTTTACCTGTCTTGGAAAACTATTGGGATAATGTTACGGTTCCAGTGGACAGGAAACTTGTCTTCCAGTTGAGGTCAGGATCTATTCCACTCAAGAAATTGACATCCGGTTGGCACAGACCCACTAATAGCCTGTGTCCTGCCTGCGAAAATGCTGAGGAGAGCCTTGGCCACTTTCTTTTTTCATGCGAAGCCTATGCGAAACCAAGGAGGAAATGGCTGTCGCCGGTTTGTAAAAATTTGGGGACACGCGAAAGTACAGTGGCTTTAAGGATCCTATGCACAACACAGCAGGATTCGATAGTCATGGGTGTCGCCAAATACATGGGTTGGGCGTGGGCTATAAGAAGACGGTTCTTGGGGGGTTGTATGTAATTTGGTATCCCTTTTTAGTTTTCATGTATCAGGCATTTTATTGTTTTATTTGTGATTTTGTATGAGCTTATTGTGTTTAATGGATTTCTTATTCTGTATCATGTATATTGTAAATATTTTGATTTTAAGTGCTTTTATGAGAATTGTCTCGAATAAAGCTTATACAAACAAACAGATATTAGCAAACCGTAACCAGTTAGTACGACAAGCCTGAGTGTTTTCGTCACGTTACACCGATGGATTCACTACGTATTTAGGGATTCGTTCTGAACCCTCGGGTTCCATTTTGTATACGGCAGCCATTTTGTGGTTGCCCTCACATAGGCCGATCTCTACGGCCAAACGAGTCTTTAGCACACGTACACTTTAGCTGACTTCTGAATGACCCGAGCAAACTGACCCTCTTTGCCTGAAGCCAAACTTGTTAGGCCAGTTCCTTTCCCAGTAGCTGATCAAGATTGAGGATCAAGGCACAGGACATCATAAACCTTTATTGCACGCAAATATGCCTTATCTTACTCACACCTGTCTCTGCTCCTTTTCTTTATGGTCCGTTTACGATGGAGATGTGCCCGTTTTATTATGGGTTCGATCGACCTGTCTGATGAAGAATGTTGGGTTTGACCAATGATCGATCATGGGCTGTGAGGAAAATCGAATTTTGCCCTGTCATGTGTCCCTACGTGTTCCCCATCATATGTTATATGTGCATGATTAATATGCATATTTACCCCCTTGACCGAATAAAGACGCATTTATAGTTGTGTCCAACGTTAGTATGCCAGTTATCCAGTCCTTCTTAAAGCAACGTGAATTAGGCTTCTAGGCCTATGTTGCCAACGTCTTTACATTATGCACGATAAATCATCGAGTTGCACCCGTTTCTAGGCCTCACAGGGCCCGGACACCAGATTCAAGCCTCAAGTCTCCTGAACCACTCCGAGGAGAGATGCAGCCCCGCCCGCATCCCTGACCCTTCACTTACTTCCTGCCAAGCAGCGCGGTGCCCGGCCTGGCCTAGTCTGCCTGCCTGCCAAGAATATGTTATGCCTATAGTTATCAGTTCAGCTCCCCGGCTTCACATTCCTAGCTAACGAACCGCATAAACATCTTCATCTATAGTCTAGTCTTCCTGTCTCCATGCAAGTGAATTACTGAATTAGTATCCATAGAAGATTCATAGCACACGCAATACATGAAGACATATATGCATGCACTAGCCTTAGTGACAAGTAGCCTTTGCCCTGATTACTTTTAGATTCAAGCAACATGTACTCCAAACACAAGATATCAGATATGCTATAGGTACAGGTCGTTCTGACATCCCAGACTTTAGTCTCCTCTTCTAGTGCTAGAAGTCAGAGCCCCCAGCTCTCCCCAGTTACACGTCATGACCCGTTTGCGCGCACCAGTAGGTTAAAGGTTCCAGCTGCCCATGAAGCCCCCTCCATGTATCCACCCACTTATGACACTTCTGTGACGTTTACATCACATGTCTCCGTGCACGCCCTGTGCACGCCTTCTTTTTACGCCCATATGTTCTTATCTTCCGTTTGTCACTTGTTACGCCTACTGTATTCAATGCAATTGTACTGTTTTACTATATATACTGTATGATGTTAATGAGATATTAGCTGTCCCGCCTGTCCCCTCTTTTCCTGTGTCTGTCCCTTCCTGAACCTTAGCAGGTGATGGAACCCGATGGTCCATTGGCTCGAGCCACTTAATTAAAGCCCGTATGACTCAGATACCACGGATTCTGCCTCTTATTTATTGAGCTATCCTTTTCAGTTAATGCATAGAAAAATAGTACCGGTAATTATTTATTTATTTACCACATAAATGGCGCCCGAATAGGGACGAGCCCCTTCCCCACGTGCCGGCAATGTAACGCAGGCCCCCTGACCCTTCTACAGCCGTGACGGACCTCTACTGCGCACCTGCAGGTATTCCTGCTCAAGTCTCCCTCAGGCCCACGGAGGTGACGGAGACTGCGGTCCGGCATCCAGACGAGGCGGTGAGGAAGGCGGATCGTCCCGACCAGAGCCCAAGCCGAGAGAGCAAGGTCCGAGGTATCCTGAGGCCCACCTGTTTCCGAAGCCCGAGGCGCATGCGTAGTGCGTAGCAGTAACCAGACGTCGTAGCAGTCCAGTCCAGTCCGAGGCCTTCAGTTTTGCTTCCCGGTGAGTACCATTGCTGGGAACGTATCTAGACGGGTTCATTAATTTGTGCCCGGTCCGACGGGTTTGGGTACACAGATCCGGTCCGACGTGTTCACCTAGGTGGATACGGTATGACGTGTCTCTTTAGGAGACCGGTATGTTCTGTACTGTTTTAGCAGTGCATCCAGTAATTCTAGTAAGTCTGTTCTCTGGTATAGCTTCTCGAGAAGTTCCAGTATTATGTTTTCGGTGTGTTATGTTTTCAATGTATTAGGTAGTATCTGTTCGAACTGTTTTTCATGTGATTTTGATGTCGTGGTATGAGTGATTTGTTTTGCTATTCATTACTGTGTTCATTGTGTATTGTGTTCAAGTTCAAGTAGGGTTCAAATATGCCTCTGTTTTCAAAGTTACGTCAGATAAAAACCAGAAAAGCGTTACTCGAAGAATCAGTTCCTGTCCCTCCTAGGGACAGTCCTGGACATTTCATGTATCATAAGCATGGCTTAGATGCCATACTGTATCTAGACTTATGGGTAGACTATACCAAAGATCTCGAAGAGAAATATAGATGGCCTGTTTCAAGAACGTGGGATGCCGAGTGCATCATGAGAGTAGAGGAAGCATTATGGAAAAAGAAAGCCAGACAATCCCAGAAAGATGCCATAGAATTGTGGCATAAAGAATCGCATAAAAGAACAGAAAAAGAATTCAGAAAAGCAGAACTAAGTAGGGAATCCTCAGAAAAAGCCCAAGAAAGGGAACTACTAGAAGAGGGTGAACGAGTTAGAGCAGAGCAGTCAGACAGACAAAGAAATGCCCTTATTAAAGGTATGTATCCCCTTCTCGCCGAGGGTTTGCCGAAGGCGACCCCGGAAACACCCTGTAATTTACCGCCACCATTGGTCCCGACTAAGCTACGTCATAAACCGACCGCAGCTGAAATTTTCCTTTCTTCCTATTTAAACGACACTGTCCCAGAATATGCTAATACGAATCCTACTCCGCCTGTTCAACTTCAACACCCTGTTAATAACGTAATTACTGTGCCTCCAGCCGTTGGTCCCGGGAATCCTGTTAATGTGCCAGTACCCCAGGACCAACCCACATTAAGTACGCCTACTTTACCAGTCACATTACCAGCAGCCGCACATTCAGTATTAATCGACGATTCTAGTTCAGGAGGAGCAGGGGGAGGTATTCCTATCACCCCGCCTCAAACAAAACGACTGACGCTGAGAGACGCAGCATTACAGCGCACGCCAAAAGTGGCTACGTACGAAGCCCTCAAAAGGTACCTTACTGATTGTAGATATGACCCAGTGCCAGGCGAAGATCACATGATATTATATTCCGTACGTTTACGACGAGTTGCAAACTTTTTGATTACCATATCAGATATGGAAGAACATTTAGACAGAATATATCATTTCATCCGAACAGGGGAGAAACCAGAAAGTATTCACGAAGCTATGACACAAAGGAAAGTTGAGATTCAAGGCATGATTTTGCAATTTTTAATAAATTGTTTAATAAGAGAACAGGATCATCCTGATAAAGACAAAGACGAGATGAAGGCCCTGACAAGGTGGAGTGACAATATAGCAGAAGGAAAACACAAGACACAAAATTGTATAGAAACCATGTACAGAAAGATTTGTAAAGAAATTATAAGCATACACGAAAGGGAGAAAGCAAGGAGAGTAGCCGAGAAAGAGAATGACTCTTCAGACGAAGATGTAGACACTGAGAATCCCACCAGAATAGCGTATGTAGGTAGGACGAGACCTTTTGATAGACACACACGCCTAGACTACAAGAAAGCTTTTTCTCCTCCCGTACCAGAACAGTGTTCTCTTGAACATTTATTCCAGGCTACCGATAAAGTTCTGAAACTACGAATAGGTTACAGTGAGCTTAGTACCATGCATGAACAGGAACTAGCCCGATCAGCAGTTCGATGGACTAGTGATTCTACCACGTTTTCAGACGAAATAGTGGCCCAAATATTTCTGAAGCTTCCCCCAGACGAACAGCGACTGGTGGGTATGTACATGATCCAGCACCTCATTACACTGTACGAGGATCAGCATTCTGATCCAGGTCCATTATATAATGTATTGAACGAGTTACTCCTAAACAGATGGAAAGGTCTAGGTACCGATTTGATTAGCGTCATTTTAGAACAGCGCCACAAATACAGAACGTTCCTGACTCCACATTTTGTTCCTGTTCCACCCCCATTCTACATAGATAGACAGAATCCCTTGCGAGAAGTGCATCCTGTTAAGGGAACGGGGGGTGCCCTCGAACGAGTATTTGTTTACACCCCTTTAACGAAAATAGAACTACTAGAAATGAAAAAGTTAGTGCCCTGTCACGATAAAGATCCGGCAGGGTTCCACCGTGAATTAAAAGACATGCTCCGTATGGGAGAATACACGTATCCCGATATCATCAAAATGTTAAAGGTCCTGCTGCCTGCGGGCATATATGAAAAACTCAAAGAAAAAGAATGGGAGGTGGGAGAGAAAAAGATTGACTGGACAGCGTTAGAGAACGAAGATAACACACGAGTTCCTGGTACTGGTCTCGGGGAAAAAGCCAAAGAATTGCCCGAGTTGTTAATACAAGTCTTGCCAAGATTACTAGCCACGAAAAAGGAAGACTGGGATGCCATCTCAGCCTGTAAACAGAAACAAGACGAAGACACTAGTGATTTTTATTCCAGATTTGAGAAATGTTTCATTATTAATAGCGGTTTGAAAACAAGTAGTGAGTCGTATCCACATCTTTTTGTTACCAAACTAGTTGAGAATTCTTTACCACAAGTTAAAAATCGCGTACTAAAAGTCGAGAGTACCTGGCAAGCTAATACCCCGTCCCAAATGCTACAGATGTTACAGTACCACCAGAATCGAATCAGAGAAGAACAAGAACACGAAAGGAGACGTATGAAAGACACGAAAATGAAAGTACTAGTTGCACAGTCTGTTCCAGCAGATGGTCAGAAGAGGGGTACGAATCAAACTAATCATTCTGCAGCTCCCGTTAAAGGGACATGCAATTACTGTAAACAGCCAGGTCATTATATAAACGAATGTGCAGTTCTGAAACACAACATAGCTACAGGTAAGACGAAAGAGAGACCGCGTCCTCCTAGACAGGAACAGGTTCCGCAAAATTCGCAACCACCGCAGAACGCACAACAGACAGTTACAGCACCGCAGCCTATAGCTGCCACACAACACGTTACACAACAGATGTACCAGTACGCACAGTCAGATTATCCAGAATATCAGCAGTATTCATGAAACAGCCTAGAGAGGGAGGTTGGCTTGCCTCTCATCGAGGTTCCTGTAGATCAAGAGGGTCCCTATGTACACAGTCAAGTATTAGGGAAAGACAGAAAATTTCTGATTGATACAGGGACAAGTAGGACTACCATCAGTCATGACGAGGTTCCAGGGGCTCCACTCTCAGGCTCAAGAAATGTTTCCCTGGGATTTTCAGGAAAGCCTATTGTTAATGAAATATCGAAACCAGTTTCCCTAGAAGTTGGTCCATTGTCCCGAACTACAGACTTGTTACTTACGAAATCATGTCCTGAAAATTTACTTGGTATTAAAACACTAAAAGAATTAGGTGCTGTGATATGCTGTTCTCCGGAAGGAGTGAGATTGTTTTTACGTGATTTTAAAGGACATTATGTGTTAAGAGATTTTGATCCAAGATTACTGAATGTACCACAGCATTTATGGGTGCAAGGTCCAACTGATGTAGGTTGTATGCACATTACACCCTATCGTGTCACTCTGAAACAAGAAGTTGTGTTACCACGAATCCGACAGTACAAATTGCCACCTGAGGCTGTAGCAGCCTTATCGAAAATCATTGACGAGCTCATTGCTCAAGGAGTAGTTGTAGAAACTGACTCCAATGTATGTAATTCTCCTATCATTCCGATTCTTAAACGTACAGACCCAAATGCACCTCCAGTTTATCGATTAGTGATTGACCTTCGAGAACTTAATAAATGTATCATACCCCAGTACCCAGTGGTTCCAGATATCTCTTCCCTATTGACTGCCATTGATTCCGAAGCTACGTTCTTTACTGTTATTGATCTCAAGAACGCATTCTTTAGTGTCCCCATCCATCCAGACAGCCAGTTCCTTTTCGGATTCTGTTTAAATGGAAGAAGCTATAAATTCACACGTGCACCTCAAGGTTTCACAGAAAGTCCTAGTATTTACAGTCAAGCACTTAAAAGACAACTAGACAGTATTCACATGCCAACTGACACTGCCCTGCTCCAGTATGTCGATGATCTATTGATCACAGCCCGTACAGAACGTGACTGCGAATGTGCATCACTGACAGTCTTGTATTTTCTGGCAGAAATGGGGCACAAGGTGTCCCCTTCGAAACTGCAATTCTGTGTCCAGCAAGTGGTATACCTTGGACACTTGCTGTCCAAGTGGGGTAGACAGTTGACACCTGACCGTATCCAGTTAATAGCACATCTTCCACAGCCCAAGACACAGAAGGAGGTACGAGCTTTTATCGGCCTCACTTCTTACTGCAGACAATGGATTCCTCAGTATGCATATCTAGCCAAGCCACTGATACAGTTGACAACACAGGAGGCAGCGACATCGACTGTCCTCCCTTGGACCCAGGAACATACACTTGTTTTCAATGAGTTAAAGAAAGCTTTATGTAATGCACCTGTTTTAGCGACACCAAACTACAGTAAGTCTTTTACACTTTTTGTCACTGAACGTGATGGTTCAGCATTATCTGTTCTCACACAAGATCAAGCAGGACAACACAAGCCTTGTGCTTATTTTTCTAGCACATTAGATCCAGTAGCCCAGGCTTTGCCTGCGTGCCTCAAATCAGTTGCAGCCACAGCTCTAGCTATCAGACAAAGTGATTCCATAGTGTTAGGACACTCCCTGACAGTACAAGTTCCACACTCCGTGGAAGTTCTTTTAAACCGAACACAGACTCAGCACTTGACAATTGCACGATTAACAGGATATGAACTGACACTGTTTCAGCCACACATAGAAATCAGACGCTGCAACATATTAAATCCTGCTACACTGTTACCCTCGATTACATCAAACCTTGCCACACATGACTGTGTGGAAGTTATTACCACCATGACAAGGCCAAGACAAGACTTGACGGACATTGCATTACCTGATCCCGACCTGACACTTTATGTGGATGGTTCATGTATGAGAACGAATACAGGAGAGTTAGTAGCTGCATATGCAGTGACTACTGAAACTGAAGTTATAGAAACACATCGTATTGACACCTTGTCTGCTCAAGCAGCAGAGCTCATCGCTCTGACCCAAGCCTGCATACGAGCTAAGAACCTGAAAGTAAACATATATACAGATTCACGTTATGCATTCGGAGTCGTTCACGACTTTGGAGTCCTCTGGCAAGAAAGAGGTTTCATGACCTCTCATGGAGCCAAGATTCAGCATGGCCCCCTCATTCAAGCTCTGTTAGAAGCAATACATTTGCCGACAGCCATTGCCATTATGAAGTGCAAAGCACATACGAAAGCCACTGACACCATTTCCCAGGGTAACGATCTAGCAGATCGAACAGCCAAGCTTACAGCTCAGACTCCAGACATTCCAGTTAACACGACAAAGACAGATGTTCCAGATCAGACGACTTGTATGACAGTTAAGGACCCTACACAAGACGTCCTAGACATACAGACACATGCTACCCCAGACGAAATCAAGAAATGGTCTGAACAAGGAGGGGTCCAGACAGATCAGGGATGGTTGACGAAGGGAAAAGCCACATGGTTTTTCCCCGACTCTATGGTTCAAGTCATTATTAATACAGCACATAGTCCAGCACATTTAGGAGAAAAAGCCATGTTAGACAGTATCCAGAACCTCTGGTTTAACAAGCATTTACGAGCAGCAGCGAAGCAGAAAGTGCGTACCTGCATGATCTGTTGTCAGTTCAATCCAGGTAAAGGTGTTCCGGTGGAACAAGGTGGATTCCATCCTCCTGACCACCCTTTTGAAGTCCTCCAGATGGATTATATCCAGATGGATCGATGCCGAGGTTTCAAGTATGTCCTCGTAGTTGTATGCGCTTTGTCCAGATGGACAGAAGCATATCCAGTCCCAGATTACACTGCCGCGACCACTGCCAGGCAGTTGGTTCGTGAGTTCTTCCCACGCTATGGTTTACCTCGGGTCGTGTATTCAGACAACGGACAGCCATTCTCATTCGAACTCATGAAACAAGTATCACTTCTGCTAGGGTACCAGTGGAAGTTCCACTGTGTACGACATCCCGAGGCAGCTGGCCTCGTCGAGAGACACAATCAAACTCTGAAAATACGAATAGCGAAGGTCTGTGCAGAGAAAGGTGTAGATTGGATGGTAGCCCTGCCGGTTGCCCTCTTCTACATGAGAATGGTCGCTCACTCCCGATCTGGTCTGTCACCTTTTGAAGTAGTGTTTGGTCGTCCCCCAAACATGTGGGGTACACCTATGCCACGTAAAATCACCGATGTTGACAGTAATATGCTGACAGATTACCTAGCTTCCTTGATGTCTGCACTACTCTCTTGTCGTTCACAGGTCGCGGCTGCCTTTCCAGACAACACCCAGGTGAAACCGCACGAGGTCGTTCCAGGTGACCTCGTTCTGATACGTAATTTTGATCGTTCAAGCCCGCTGGAGCCCCGCTGGAAGGAGCCGAAACTTGTTCTGATGACCACAAGGACCGCCGTGAAGCTGGAAGGACGCAAGGGTTGGCTTCACTCCAGCCACATCAAGCGTTTCCATGGACTGCGTCCAAAGACTTTTTTCAAGGACTGCCCCGATACTGATTCTAAACTTCCCCTGTTAGAGAAAACTCCGCAGCAGGAGTATAAGCTCAAGTTAAGGTCTAGCAAGTCAGACAGCGTTTAATTGTTTAAGTCCCTCTCGGGTGAAGCGGTTAGACAGGTTCCTGACATGTATCAGATAGACCCACATAGTGAGAGAGATAGACGTGACTCCAAGAAAATAAGATACTGTAAGAGTGCGAAGCAGATGTGTTGTTACATTATTGTTTATGTTATTTCTGAGTCTTACGATCACATGCATAAGTTATATGCTACATGTATTTTTTCCTCCTCTTGGTTCGCATGTACATCTTTCCTCTAATGATACAGTAGAGCACACATTTAGTGAACTACCCCCTCACGAGTTATCCTATCGACTTGCAATGCGCAACAATACTTTTATTCGTATGTTACACTATTCACACCAGACCAGCAATGCCACTAATTGTTGGGTGTGTGGTCGACTCCCCCCTTACCAGACACCGAAGGGAGTTCTGCCACTCTTTCCCTATCCGTTTTCACACAATGGTTCGTGTGGAGCATGGTTTACATTAACATCATCTTTAGACGATAAGTCCCTTCTGAATAGAACATGTTTCCCAGACAAGGAAGGTCTTTCCCATAGGACAGGGTTGGATCTAGAAAATGAAGTATATGATCTAGGTAATTTCTCCTCCAACTTCATGGTTTTGAATGTTCAGTCCGAGACCACTCCAGACTTGCCTTCTATAACAGTTCTACCAGTGAAAGGCGAATTATGTGTTAGAAAGAATGGTTCAGTACATCTAGGACACAGTGATTGTAATACTGTGGTCGAGTATAGTGACAGTGGGAAATCTACTTTCAAAGCCTCACGTCATTCATATTTTATATGTGGTCAGACCGCATATGTACGTCTGCCCCTAGATTGGGATGGAACATGTTACATTGCCTTCCTACTGCCACCAGTTTTCCTGGCCCCATCCGATTATCACCGAAATACACATCTAGTACACGTCAGACATAGAAGGGAGATCGAGTCCCCAATTGTCGACCAAACTGAAACCGCATTAGAACAATATACAGATTTCAATAAAGGTTTCTTTTTCTTCATAGGTCCTATCCAGAATAGTAAATTAATACGCAGGTTAACCAGAACCCTTGAAGCAGTAGTGAATGAGACTACTTCCGCCCTAGGTAACTTAACAGAAGAGCAGTCTGCTATGAGATTTGTTGTTCTTCAGAACCGCCTTGTTCTTGACGTCATACTGGCCGATAGGGGCGGAGCTTGTAGAGTCATCGGATCTAGTTGTTGTGTTTTCATTCCTAATAACGCACCGTCTGTATATTCAGCAATAACAAGACTTCATAAAATAGCCCATCAGCTACACCAGAATCCAGGCACCTGGACATGGTCCGGTTGGCTCTGGAGTATAATATCTGCCTGGGGATGGAAAGTACTGTCATTCCTGGGAGTAGTAGTAATGATCATATTCAGTTGTTGTCTCTGTTTACAATGTGGCCCTGCGATTTGCGGCTTGTGCGCTACCTCTTGTATTCCACATCCAAAGTCCTATTCCCAAAAGATAAAAGACGAGCAAATGATGCTCTATGAACAGATAGATGGTATCATGAATATTGATGTTTCCTGAAGGAAACGTAGGGAACAAGGAGGGAATGAGGAAAATCGAATTTTGCCCTGTCATGTGTCCCTACGTGTTCCCCATCATATGTTATATGTGCATGATTAATATGCATATTTACCCCCTTGACCGAATAAAGACGCATTTATAGTTGTGTCCAACGTTAGTATGCCAGTTATCCAGTCCTTCTTAAAGCAACGTGAATTAGGCTTCTAGGCCTATGTTGCCAACGTCTTTACATTATGCACGATAAATCATTGAGTTGCACCCGTTTCTAGGCCTCACAGGGCCCGGACACCAGATTCGAGCCTCAAGTCTCCTGAACCACTCCGAGGAGAGATGCAGCCCCGCCCGCATCCCTGACCCTTCACTTACTTCCTGCCAAGCAGCACGGTGCCCGGCCTGGCCTAGTCTGCCTGCCTGCCAAGAATATGTTATGCCTATAGTTATCAGTTCAGCTCCCCGGCTTCACATTCCTAGCTAACGAACCGCATAAACATCTTCATCTATAGTCTAGTCTTCCTGTCTCCATGCAAGTGAATTACTGAATTAGTATCCATAGAAGATTCATAGCACATGCAATACATGAAGACATATATGCATGCACTAGCCTTAGTGACAAGTAGGCTTTGCCCTGATGACTTTTAGATTCAAGCAACATGTACTCCAAACACAAGATATCAGATATGCTATAGGTACAGGTCGTTCTGACATCCCAGACTTTAGTCTCCTCTTTTAGTGCTAGAAGTCAGAGCCCCCAGCTCTCCCCAGTTACACGTCATGACCCGTTTGCGCGCACCAGTAGGTTAAAGGTTCCAGCTGCCCATGAAGCCCCCTCCATGTATCCACCCACTTATGACACTTCTGTGACGTTTACATCACATGTCTCCGTGCACGCCCTGTGCACGCCTTCTTTTTACGCCCATATGTTCTTATCTTCCGTTTGTCACTTGTTACGCCTACTGTATTCAATGCAATTGTACTGTTTTACTATATATACTGTATGATGTTAATGAGATATTAGCTGTCCGGCCTGTCCCCTCTTTTCCTGTGTCTGTCCCTTCCTGAACCTTAGCAGGTGATGGAACCCGATGGTCCATTGGCTCGAGCCACTTAATTAAAGCCCGTATGACTCAGATACCACGGATTCTGCCTCTTATTTATTGAGCTATCCTTTTCAGTTAATGCATAGAAAAATAGTACCGGTAATTATTTATTTATTTACCACAGCTGGGCAACTGAAAAGTGGGTTTTACCGTCATGCGATACCTCTGATCTGGATACATGTGATTGGGCAGTTTGTAAATGTAAGATATTTGTCTGGAATGTGATTTTTGGCATAAATAGGGATGGCTTGCTTTGTAAAAGGGGCAGTCTCCTGAGAACTCATACCGTGTTGGCTTCTAGGACTTCTGTTACTGGCTGCAGCCAATAAATTCGATCTTTGACGCCACCAAGAAGTTTCCGTGTCTCTGTGTTTGATGACAGGTGATACCCGAAGACTTTGGGCGTGCCTCTGGCGCCGCCCGGTCTTAAATGGCCTGGTTCTTCATTTGGCGCCCAACGTAGGGCGACTTCAGCGGTACCGGTCCAAGCCTGAAGATCGTGAGGAGCTTCGTGTGAAAATTCTGGAGGAAGGCCTGCCACTTCATTGACCCCTGTATGTCATTGTGGTCCGAAAGTCTTTGCTGCGAGGTTCCCCGCTTTCCGACGGCTATGAAGGACTGCTGCCCTGACTGTCGCCCTGTCTTGGAGCCTTTGATGATTTGTAGAGCGAGACGTAGACGGATCTTCTGGCGACATCATCGATACCTCAGTTAAGTATGAGTGGAGCTTCTCCCAGTCCTTAGTTTTTGGGTATCCCTTGGGATCTTTGATTTGGAACTTGCAAGCTCCAAAGCCGAGGGACTTGTGTATTCACGAGACTATCGTATTCGATACTCCCTTGAAATTTGAAGCTAGACTAGAGAGCGAAGATGCCTGGTCTTAGCAGACTTGGAAGGATATTTTGTTGTGGTCGAAATAGGGATTCCCGATTGGAGGACTCGTGTCCGGTTCCTCCGATTGGAACTCCAACCTATGAGCTCTATGTGAAACATGGCGTGGGCCCCATCACGTATAATGAAGTGTGGATTCGGTACACTAGAAAGGATGGTGTCCTCAAATGGCCCCAATATGGTAGTTATGACACGGGAATATTAGATAATTTAGAAGTTAAACTTTTTAAGAAGAAAGCCCGGCCGGCGATGTTTGACTCTTTCCGCCTGTGGCGAAAGGAAGCCAAACAGAAAGAAATTAAGTTAGCGAAGAAGAACAAAAGAGAAAAGGGTATCTCAATAATGCAAGCTGCTATACAGTTTAAAGATAACGAAGAAGAACAAGCGAGTGAGCAGTTGCACAGGCAACGTAAAATGGCGATTGATAAATGCTACCCAGTTTTGCCACCTCTTCAGCAAGATGCGATGAAGGACCTTGTGAAAGATCCCTTGATGTCACATTTGTTGACTTCGCCACCCCCTTATGCGCAGAGAGCTACAGCACCTCCGCAACCTTTAGTTGAGCAACCTCTGGTTGCTTTGCCTCTTGCTATTGCACAACCGCCAGCTCCTCTTCAGTTGGCTCCTACTCCTCTGGTGCAGCCTTCTCAAGGGCCGCCGACTTTGCTACCCGCTCCGTCTTTAATTCCTACGACTTTTCTGCCTGTTCTCGCTGCCTCTTCTGCTACCGCTCCTACATTGGCTTCCTCTCAGTCCGCTTATCTCCTGTCCTGTCAACTTCTCCTTCTGTTCGACAGAGAATGACGAACACTGTTACTAGTCTTTTTGTCTCCTCTCTTTGGGTCATTAAGTACGACCCCCGTTTCAGAGCGTAAGCAGTTGCGTAGCCAAATACCTGGTCCCTCGGAGAGGACAGTATTAGATCATTTAGCGCGTAAATGGGTTACTGATTCTGCAAGATATGATTTAGAGTCTGTTATGGATGTCTTCTGCCAATGGGAAGCACCGAAGCAGAGATATGTTTTTGACAAAATGTGTGTGTTCCTTTGTGAAGAATGGGAAGATGGTGATCTGGAGCAGACTCTGTCTGAGTTGTTCCGTTTATAGTCCGAATTTGCGAAAGGCACGATTGTGGGTCTCGACGTCGAAAGAGCGGTGGTGACACTGCTTTCGTTCAGGAGCGAGTCTCCTTCTCGGTCGTTGTTTGAGCCTGACCCTTCTGTTAGGAGGAAAGTGAGACAGTACCCGATGAGAGAAGTTCCTCCTGTATGGAAGGAAGCAGTTCAGGCTGATGCCGCTCATAACATTGATGCCGTACCGGCTCATTTTCAACGTGTTTGGGTACATGTTCCGTGGAAACGAGCTGAAGTTTTGGCTCTTAAGCAGACTTTGCCTGACCCCCGTAAAAATCCTGCAGGATATTATAAGGAACTATCACAGACCGCAGACTCATGTGTTATGAACCTAGCTGATATAGACATGTTGTTTGGAAATGTGGTCCCGTAACCTTTATGGGGATTGATTCGTCATACTGATCATGCGCCGGAGTTAGGTGATACATGGGTTAATATTGGTGCTGCGGATGCGCGACAAGTTGGTGGTGCTAAACCTGAGCCTTTAGTTGCAGACCTTCCTGGTAAGATCATTACCTACATGAAAACTTTAATGCATGCTATGCGAGTAAATTGGGACAAATTGTCTGCATGTAAGCAGAAGAAGGATGAAACTGTATCTGATTTCTTCCCTAGGTTTGAAGAAACGTTCATTGACCATAGTGGTCAAGACATGAGTACCGAGGGTGGTCCACGGTTGTTTGTTGATAAGTTTGTGCATAATTCGCTTCCCGAGTTATGTACCAAGTTAAAGGATTCAGAGAGTTCTTGGGCTGTTTCCTCGTCAGCACAGATATTGGCTACTGCACAATACTACGAAAATAGGGATAAGGATGAGAAGGATAGAGCAGACAAGAAGACTAAGGATTTGAAGACAAAGGTTCTTTTACAGCAAGCGTACCCGCTTCGTAATAACCAACGTGATTATCAGCAACCTCAGCAGTTTCAGAGAAACTTGCAAAGGTTCGAGCCTTCTCAACCGCGTTTTCCTGTAGGCCCTAATCAATGTGCATATTGCAAAAAAGAGGGTCATTTTAAACATAGTTGCCCTGTTTTGTTACAGCGTATGAATGGTGTTTCTGGCACAAGAGGTCGACGTGTTCCGCAAGCTTCTAGAGGTAGGGGACGTGGTATGTTCCCCCAGAATGCGCGTTCCTTTCCTCCACACACTTCAATGAACTGTTTTGATCAGCAGAATAATGCGTCTGGTAGGACGACTCAGTACTATGCTGACGACTACTATGTCGAAGGTGAGAATATGGATGGTAATGATCGCTAGGACAGCCATGGACAAAGAGAGGGAGTTGTTTCAGTTCCAGTAGATCAGAGTGGACCTTATGTTGAAGTGATTACATCAGGTGTGCCAGAACCTTTTCTGTTGGATACTGGTGCTGCGAAGAGTTCTATTATGCACTCTAGACTCCCTGGCGCACCTTTGTCTGGCTTAACGAATGTTTCAGTAGGTTTTTCTGGCGCCTCAGTTAGAAACCCGATTTCTAACCCTTTGTCTCTTTCCGTTGGACCTCGTGAATTCGAAGCACCCCTTATTAGGACGACAGGTTGTGGTGAGAACTTATTGGGATTGAATCTGTTGAAAAGATTGTATGCAACGTTGTATTGTTCTCCTTCAGGAGTACAACTTACATTGGGTAAGAAAGTGGTCTCTCCGATGTATTTGTCGAAGGATCAACTTCCGACAGAATTGTCTTCTCTTCCTGACACTATTTGGGCTACTGGTCCTAATGATGTGGGTCTTTTGGAGATACCGCCATATGTTGTGACGCTGAAGGCAAACGTTAAAATGCCACGCATTCCCCAATATAGGATCTCTAGTGATGGTGAAAGAGCGTTGCTAGCGATTATCCATGACTTAATTGAGAAAGATGTGATTGAGGAAACAAGAGGTAATGTGTGCAATAGTCCTGTTTTGCCTGTCTTGAAACGCACTGACTCTTCTCAGCCACCTGTTTACAGGGTTGTGATTGATCTTAGAGAGGTTAACAAGATAGTAGTTCCGCAATTTCCTGTTGTTCCAGATATCACTGCCTTATTGACCATGATTCCAGCTTCGGCCACTGGGTTCTCGGTGATTGATTTGAAGAATGCTTTCTTCAGCATCCCGATTGCCGAGGAGAGTAGGGATATTTTTGGCTTCTCTTTAGGAGGTCGAAGTTTCCGGTTCAAACGCGCTCCTCAAGGCTATTGTGAGAGTCCGTCAATATATAGTCAGGCTTTGAAAACACAGCTTGATATGATTGTTTTACCTGATGGTGCTGCTCTTCTTCAGTACGTCGACGATTTGTTAGTAGCTGCCGATACTGAGGAGATTTGTAAAGAAGCTACTTTGTCGTTGTTACGTCATTTGTCTGACTTTCATCATAAGGTGTCTCTTTCAAAGTTACAGTATTGTCGACAAGAAGTGACCTACCTAGGTCATCTCTTATCGAAGGAGGGAAGAAGACTGACCCCAGAACGAATTCAAGCGATTGCGAGAATGAGTGTGCCAATGACACAGAGAGAAGTGCGTGCTTTTCTGGGTATTACGTCGTACTGCAGACAGTGGATTCCGAATTTTTCGCTTCTTGCGAAACCTTTGATAGCTCTTACTGTTAAGGATACTCCAAATCCTATTCCTTGGACCGATGAATGTCAGACAAGTTTTACCGAATTGCGCGATGCATTGTGTTCGGCTCCTGTGTTGGGTACCCCCGACTACAGTAAGCCCTTTACACTTTACATCCACGAGAGAGAGGGATGTGCGTTGTCAGTGTTGACACAATCTTTTGCGTCCGTGCGAATATTTCTTGTCGACCTTGGATCCGGTAGCTAGAGCGTTGCCGAGTTGTTTGAGAGCCACAGCGGCAGCAGCTGTTTCTATTCGACAGTCTGCTGGTTTGGTGATGAATAATATATTGATTGTGATGGTTCCACATGCAGTGGATACTTTGTTAAACAGGACTAAGGGCCAGATGTAGGTAGGCATTTACCGGTCGGTAACGGCCGAATTCGGCCGTTACCGACCGGTAAATGCAATTTGAGATGTAGGGCCCTGTATTTTACAGAATCGGTAAATTTACCGATCGGTAAATTTACCGATTCTGTAAAATACCGAGTCGGTATTTTTACCGATTCGGGAAAATTGATATGTAGGTGGGACTCTTCTGAGTCCCACAAGCATTAAAAAATCGGTATTTTACCATCAAATCCGATTTGATGGTAAAATACCGATTCAGGTGTGCATGCACATGTGTGCATGCACACCTGTGCCATATGACAGGCAGACCTGCCCTTAGGGCAGGTATGCCTGCCACATGGCACCTGAACCCGTTTTGGGGGTGCTAGAGGGTGTCAAAGTGACACCCCCTGCACCCTTGTGAAATTCGGTATTTACCGATTCGGTAATTACCGAATCGGTAATGCCCAGTCATTCCTATGGGCTTCAAAGCCCATAGGAATGAATGGGCATTACCGGTCGGTATTTACCGAATCGGTAAATACCGATTTTTACCGATTCGGTAAATGCACATCTGTATTTACCTACATCTCGGTACTTATATTTTACCACTTCTTAAATACCGAATCGGTATGATTCGGTATTTAAGAGGTGGTAAAATAAAATTACCTACATCTGGCCCCAAGACACAACACTTAACTAGTGCTCGATTGTCAGGTTATGAGCTGACACTTTTAGCGAGTCATGTGCATATAAAGAGATGCAATACGTTGAATCCAGCTACGTTGTTGCCGATTTCAGTAGAGACAGACGTTTCTGAACAGCATGATTGCTTTCTCAGGACAGAAGAGGAAACGAAAGGGAGAGTAGATCTTAGGGACACTCCTCTTGTGAAGTGTGATGGTACCTTATGGGTGGATGGTTCATGCTTCAAGCTTCCAAATGGTGATATGACTTCGGCATATGCTGTTACGACTTTGCATACGATTGTTGAAGCTGCACGTATCCCACATAATTCAGCTCAAGCAGCAGAGTTGATTGCACTTACGAGAGCGTGTGTGTTATCAAAAGGAAAGAGAGTGACCATATATACCGACAGCCAGTATGCGTTTGGTGTGACTCATAGTTTTGGACGCCTGTGGAAGGAACGTGGGTTCCTCACGTCTCATGGAACGAAGATTCAGAATGGTCAGTTGGTGAACGAGCTTCTAGAGTCACTTACCTTGCCGTTGCAAGTTGCGATTGTGAAATGCAGTGCACACAAGAAGGTTACAGATGATGTTGGTCGCGGTAACGCGTTTGCAGATGAAGTCGCGAAAGATGTGGCAAGGGATGTGATGAGTCGAATGTATGTCTCAGGCCCTGCAAGATGGATTGGTGATGTTGGAATGCGTGAGGATACGATAGAAAGTGTGAAGTCTATTCAAGCTGAAGCTACGGAGAGAGAGTTGACCGTATGGAGAGAGAGTACGGGTAAATTGGATGCAAATGGTTGTTGGGTTGAGTTGTCAGAGCATCAGCGATGGTTGCTACCCGATGCGTACGTGCTTGCAGTGGTTACGATGGCACATGGAATGGCTCATATCAGTGTGAAAGGGATTTGTAAATTGTTGGCTCCGGTATGGCAAAATGCTGGAATTCCTAAGTGTGCAGAGAATGTGGTCAAGAATTGTATGGTTTGTTTGAAGTACAATCCTGGTAAGGGAACTCCAACCCCAGCTAGTCACTTTGCGCCTCCGTCGTATCCGTTCCAGGTTTTGCAGCTAGATTTCATCCACATGGAGAGGTGCAACAATTTGAAGTATGTACTCGTAGTTGTTTGCGCCTTTTCGAGATGGGTGGAAGCATATCCCCTAAAAGATAATACTGCCTTGTCCACAGCTAAAACCCTTGTTAAGGAGTTTTTCCCTAGGTATGGTTTGCCGAGAATGGTCTGGAGTGACAATGGGAGTGAATTTGTGGGTCAAGTGATGAAGAGAGTGTGTGATGGTTTAAGAATCCGACAAAAGTTCCACGCTGCAAATCACCCACAATCAGCTGGTCTAGTGGAATGCTACAATGGCACTCTTAAGTTAAAACTTGCCAAGATACAGGCGAGTTCTGGTCTTAAATGGCCTGATGCGTTGCCATTAGCACTCCTGTCAACTAGGATGACTGTACATTCTCGAGTGGGACTTAGTCCCTATGAAATAATTTTTGGTCTCCCGGCAAACATATGGGGAGTGCCGAGGCCGACGAAATTCAGCGAGATTGAACACCCTGTATTGCTTGACTATTTGTATGATTTGACGGCTAAATTGCGTGTGTTACACCAACAGGTTCATGATACATTGCCTCAGGCTTCCGAAGATCCAGGACACGCCATCGATCCTGGGACCTGGGTTCTAATCAAGAATTTTCAGCGGACAAAGAACGATCAGCCTCGTTGGATTGGTCCCTACTTGGTGCTGTTATCTACGCGATCTGCAGTGCGAGTGCAAGGAAAGAAGAACTGGATCCACGGCGTACATTGTAAGAGGGTTCCTTTGCCTCTGCCATACGACCGATGGGTCCAGGAGGGTATTCCTGATTAAGAAACTGACATTGTGCCTCGTTTTCTGCCTTTTAGCGATGCACGTTTAATTGGGACAAGTTCTGAGCGTGAAAGCGACGATCTTCTGCAAGAAGCTGTGCCACCGTCAGTTCGATTGGACACTACTGAGCCTGAACTTTTATTCCGCGACCAGACATTGCCTGATAAAGGCCGTTATAATTTGCGACCAAGAGTCATGGGACAAATAAATTAAGAGATTTTCCTTTTTGCTATTTTTGAAATTCAGATCTCCTATCTGAGAAACTGTTTTGGCCGATTTTTGTTTTTCGAACCGCCATCCGGGTTCAGCTGTAAGGTCGCGGTGTCAAGTCTTTGGAGTGCAAGCCGAAGACGTTAGGTCGACAGTTCTGGTTGGTCCTAGGGCGTTCCCAGGACTGACAGACGCATTCCTTAGCACGGAACACCCAACAGCCGCGAACAGCACGGTTAGAGGATGGAGTTTTTCAAGATGGAGAGACCTGTTGAAGAATTAACTTTTAAGAGCAAAATGTTTCGCATTATGAGTAGAAAGTGTTTTTTAATATTATGTCTTTTTATGTTACTTAGCTTGAAGATGTTTTTAATGGGATATATTATATTCTCTTTTCAAGTGACGTTTGCACCCACTACACAGCCCATACCTCCTTCTACTGTTTCTTCACATTCTTTTCATCCTCTGCCTGAACATGAATCTATTAGAAGATTGGAATTCGTTAATAACTCCTTTGTTCAGCTTCTAAGCCAACACCAACTAGTAGTGAACACGACTAACTGTTGGGTGTGTGGCCTTATGCCTCATACTACTGGTAAAGGTATTCCTTACCTGGTTCTGCCATTCAGCTATAATGGTTCTGTGTGGGCATACAGAACGATGTTCATCTATGCTCGTGAAGTCTACCCCCTACGTTCTGTGAAGGACAATCCTAAGAATAGTGCTCTAGTTAAGGGTATAGTCGATATGATTAGAGGAGTTAGTCCCTATGAGACAATCCCGAGAGATGAGACACTAGCATACATTGGATGGAACGTGACTGGATATGGAGTAAGTCTGAGTGAGAACCAGCGAGCGACAAGATCCTCTCTGATTAGGATCTTACCCCATCAGGGTCATCTTTGTCTGCAAGGTAATGGCAAGAATCCAAGAGCTCAGCTAGGGAAGAGTATCTGCACTGAGACGTATGTTTTTGCGTCCCAGACTTCCCCACCGTTTCTAGCAGCTAAGGGTACCTATTTTGTGTGTTACGATAGAGCGTACACATGGTAGCCCCCTGATTTCTCGGGCACATGTTTTGTCTCGTTCCTGTTGCCTCCCACATAACACGGCTGCGGCAGATTACCACAAGACGAGAGTTGTCAGAGGTGTCTTCAGTAAGGAAGATACTGCAGGACAAGAATTAGGAGATTTCTTGAAGGGTTTTCCGCCGTTTTGGAGACCGATGGTTAACAGCAGGAACATACGGCAATTGACGAGAGTGGTTGAGTCCACCGTAGTTGAAACTGCCGGTGCCCTTAGTAACTTGACTGCTGAGCTCCAGTTGGATCGTCTTATGACTCTCCAGAACCGAGTTGCGTTAGATGTCATACTTGCAGATAGAGGAGGGGTATGTAAACTGATCCAATCGAGCTGCTGCGTTTTCATTCCAGACAATGCTCCGACAGTATACCAGGCCATTTCCAAGTTACATAAGATCTCTGAATCTATACACGTGGATAAAGGAGATTGGTCGTTGATGGGATGGTTCTGGGAACTGTTATCCACTTGGGGATGGAAAATTCTGATGATCATTGGGATGGCTTTAGCGATTCTTTTCCTGTTCTGTCTTTGTGTGCAGTGCGCTCCTGCTATATGTGGCCTCTGTGCTACTACGTGCGCAAGGAGCCCTGTCCCAAGAGAGGTGCTAAGTAATAGGATTATGCTCCAGCAACATCTTGATGATCTGATGAATATAGACCTGGACTCAGATTAACGTGAGTGTAGGTTATTGCCTATGTAAGGGCAAAAGGAGGGTTTGAGGTTACGTGAATCCTGAACCCGTTTCATAAAAGTTATGGTTTCGCTACGAATTTGATATTAGCAAACCGTAACCAGTTAGTACGACAAGCCTGAGTGTTTTCGTCGCGTTAGACCGATGGATTCACTACGTATTTAGGGATTCGTTCTGAACCCTCGGGTTCCATTTTGTATACGGCAGCCATTTTGTGGTTGCCCTCACATAGGCCGATGTCTATGGCCGAACGAGTCTTTAGCACACGTACACTTTAGCTGACTTCTGAATGACCCGAGCAAACTGACCCTCTTTGCCTGAAGCCAAACTTGTTAGGCCAGTTCCTTTCCCAGTAGCTGATCAAGATTGAGGATCAAGGCACAGGACATCATAAACCTTTATTGCACGCAAATATGCCTTATCTTACTCACACCTGTCTCTGCTCCTTTTCTTTATGGTCTGTTTACGATGGGGATGTGCCCGTTTTTATTATGGGTTCGATCGACCTGTCTTTTTTTTAAAATTTGTTTTTATTGTTGCATCATCAAGCATGAGTACAGAGTAGATCATCTGCTGGCGTGGCGTCAACATTCAGCCGCAGGTCAGCCGTTCGCGCAACTTTTCTGTACATAAACCTGTGTAATTTGGCATTTCATCCACTGAACATTACAGACCAATCAGACAAGTATTCTGGCTAGGATACAGGAAACAAACTCCGCAAGGGAGAAAGAAGATTAACAATAGACATGTGAGTCCCCGCCATAGGGGCCGTTGGTACGATCGACCTGTCTGATGAAGAATGTTGGGTTTGACCAATGATTGATCATGGGCTGGGCAACTGAAAAGTGGGTTTAACCATCATGCGATACCTCTGATCTGGATACATGTGATTGGGCAGTTTGTAAATGTAAGGTATTTGTCTGGAATGTGATTTTTGGCATAAATAGGGATGGCTTGCTTTGTAAAAGGGGCAGTCTCCTGAGAACTCATACCGTGTTGACTTCTAGGACTTCTGTTACTGGCTGCAGCCAATAAATTCGATCTTTGACGTCACCAAGAAGTTTCCGTGTCTCTGTGTTTGAAGACAGGTGATACCCGAAGACATTCCATTACATCGCATACATCGCATACTACCTTTACAACGCATACCATTACAATGCATAACATTACATTGCATATAAGGTAAGTATTGGATAGTGTAGGGGTTAAAATTACTATTCTAACTCCAGGGGATGAACAGTAGGGTAAGTGTTGGATAGTGTAGGGGTTAAAATTACTATTCTAACTTCAGGGGGTGCAACAGTAGGGTAAGTGTTATTTATTTATTTATTTATTTTTTGCAATTTTTAAAGCGCTGCAATTACCCGTGGGTGTCTCGGCGCTAAAGGCTAGAACTAAATAACCAGTGATTAAACAGTGAGACAATAAGTAAGAGTGATCCGTAAGTAGTATCATTGGGAGAACAGCCAAGTCTTTAGCTGCTTTCTGAAGACAATCAAAGATGGACTGGTCTTTATATTGAAGGGAAGGGAGTTCCACAGTTTCGCTGCTGCTATGGTGAAACATCTGTCGCCCCAGTTGACTCTCCTAGTTCTGGGAATCTGAAGCATGTGAGCCGTGTTAGAACGTAATGTTCTGGGGGCTGCCAAAGGTTTGAAAGAACTTCTTAGGAATTTAGGGCCCGTGTTGTTTATTGCCTTATAGACAATACAGAGGGTCTTAAACTTCGTGCGACTTCTAACTGGAAGCCAATGCAGTTGGTCTAGATATCCAGAAACAGAGCTGTATTTGGGGATACCCAATAGAACTCTGGCGGAAGCATTTTGTATTAGTTGCAGTTTGGAAATAACCTTTTTTTGAGCATTGAGGAAGAGGGCATTGCAGTAGTCAGTGCGAGAAAACACCAGTGTGGATATAAGTGTTTTTCCCGAAGCTATGGGAAGATACGGTAAGAGTTTCTTTATTTTCCTTAAGATGTTAAAGGAAGATGAAACTACCGCATTCGCATGATGATGGAAGAGGAGCTTGTTGTCAAATATCACTCCCAGATTTCTGACTTTACTTACAGGTTGAGGTGGAATTCCCAGTTCCTCAGGCCACCATAGAGGGGACCACAATGGTTGAATATTTCCAAACAGCATAACTTCCGTCTTAGATGAGTTGAGTTTTAAACAGTTGGAAGCCATCCAACTGCTAATGGCCCTCATACCGTTCTTGAAATTTGCTGCAACGCTGGGTCCGTCTTTGTGAATAGATAACACCAACTGAGTGTCGTCAGCGTATGTTGTCAAATTGATGTTGTACTCTTTTATTACCCTCGCTAAGTCCGAAACATAGATATTGAAAAGGGTCGGACTTAGCGAGGAACCCTGAGGGACTCCACAGGGAAGGCTGAAAGTAGGTGAGGTAAAAGTGCCCAACTTGACAGCTTGTCTACGATCAGCCAAGAATGATCTGATAAGGTCCCTCGCCTTATGTTTAATGCCTATGGCCTCGACACGGCCGATCAAGGTTACATGATCGACCGTGTCGAAAGCCGCCGACAGGTCCAACAAAATCAGAACAGCCTGTCCACCCCTATCCATTGTGGCCCTGATTTCGTCTGCCGCCTTGATCAGGGCAGTCTCTGTTCCATGACCTTGCCGGAAGCCGAACTGGGTCTCGTCTAACAGGTCGTTGATATGAATATAGTCAGATAGTTGTTTATTCATGACCGATTCAAAGATCTTAGCTGGAAACGGCAGAGAAGCAATGGGACGATAACTGGAAGATAGTGTAGAATCCAGAGAAGGTTTTTTAAGAAGCGGTCTGATAATGGTGTTTTTCCAGATGGTAGGGTAGGAACCTGTAAAAAACATACTATTGCAGATATGTGTCAGTGGCATGGAAATGATATCTGGAATGTTGTTAAGTATAGATGGATGACAAGGATCTAAAGGGGAACCAGATTTGATTGACTGAATTAATTTGTAAATGTCTTGTGAGTTCGTGCTGGTAAATTCAGTAAAAGCTGTCGGGGTCTCATGTAACTGAGAATCAAAGGTATTGGGGGTTTTCGCTTTTGGATTAAAATCCTTGAATATGGATGTGACTTTTTCAGAAAAAAAGTCAGCCAACGCGTTACAGAAGTATTGAGACGTTTCCGTCGAGGGATTAGATGGTTCAGCGAGGTGGTTGACAACTTCGAACAGTTTCTTCATGCTACATCGGGCTTGGTCTATTTGGGCAGTATAATAGAAATTTTTCTCAAGTAATATGCTCTGCTTGTAACTAAGGAGTGCAGCTTTATAGGTAGTCTTGTCTGCTGGGTTATAGTTTTTACGCCAGTGTCGTTCCTTATTGCGACAATGTTGTCGTTGAAGTCTAAGGTTTTCGGTAAACCATGGGGCCGAAGGGGTCCTCCTGTTGCGTTTGTATGTCTTAGGAGGGGCTAAAATGAGAAAAGCTTCTTCCAAAATAGAGGTATAGGTAGTAGCTGCAATGTTGGGGTCAGATACATTATCTAAACTTGTAAAGGCATCAGTAAGAATCTGTGCAAGTTGATTAAAATCAAGATTTTTCCAATCTCTAAAGGTTAAATCAGGATTTACAGACGCGGTATGGGGAGCTTTAGTTTTAATTCGAATATCGAAGAAAATAGCAAAGTGGTCAGACCACGTTAAAGGAAGTATTGTATTTTTAATAATATAGGGGTTATTAGTAAATATACCGTCAAGCGTATGACCTGCTTCATGAGTTGGCTCTGTGATCAGTTGTTCAAGACCTACAGCAAGCAGATCATTAATGAGTTGATCGGTATCTTTATCTGACAGTAGATCGAGATGAAAGTTAAAATCTCCCAGGAGAGTGAAATATTTATGATCTGCAGATAGCTCGCTCAATTGATTGAGTTGAGAAAGAAAGTTCGGACGAGAACCAGGGGGTCGATATAAAAGAGTGCCTGTGAGTGTTTGATTGGTGGTGAGGGTGATCGTAAAGGCCAACGCCTCACAGCTTGTAAGTTTAAGATCGATGGTTTTTACACGGAGGCAGTTGCGATATATTATTGCAATCCCCCCGCCTTTATGGGCAGAAATACGATCCTGCCTATGGACGCAATAATCTTCTGGCATCGCAGCCTTAAAGTCCGGCCCTGATGCATTGTCTCCCCAAGTCTCAGTCAAAAATAAGAGATCA
The DNA here is from genome assembly GCF_964261635.1 of Lissotriton helveticus. Classification (NCBI taxonomy): domain Eukaryota; kingdom Metazoa; phylum Chordata; class Amphibia; order Caudata; family Salamandridae; genus Lissotriton; species Lissotriton helveticus. Next base: position 596,917,197 of record NC_136073.1, on the reverse strand, counting down.
ATAGCATAGGTATTGAGCAGCTCCAATATGTCAATTTTATGGCAAGGGAGCGAGCGGGCATTAACGAGTGCCGCATGTATAAGTTTCTGAGGATTTGGAGGAGTATGGGTTTGAATAACCATACTCTTGTTAGTGCACAGAGTGCATAAGAAAGGTCCTCCAATGGGGTCAGCTAATAAGCATATCGGAGGCACATGTACAGTCTGTAGTGTGTTATTAAGATAACGGAGTTCCTTGGCCGTATGGACTATCCTTGTTAAGGGCGGCGATGTAAGGGGGGTGGCCCAGGGCTCGGTCCAGGCTCGGACGGGCGCAGACGGGCTTGGCTTAGGCGCGGCTTCGGCGCGCGCCCGGCGCGCCCGCTGCGCCAGCCCGCTGCGCCGTCTGGAGATAACGCACATTATGTAGCTGATTAAGGAGGGCGTGAGTCCTGCGCGACTAGAGCGCTGACCCCGCTATCCCCAAGATGGCGCCCACCGCTGCCAGACGCGTGATGAGATCGCCACAGACAGAGGTAGGGAAGTATAAAAAAGAGCGTGTCAGGGTGTCAGAGTGCCTACAATAATTCCCCTTAAATTCTCTGGTTAAAAGCCCCCAAGTAAGAATTCTCGAACTAAATGCAATTTTTTCACAGCCTGGTGCAAAACGCGAATAAACACAGTTAAAAACAGTCTAAGTATTATATCACTGGAATACAAGCGAATAGCTCGCAGCCCCAGTCGCAATCACCGGGGAGAGCTTCTTTAGGCAACGCGGCCACTGGGAGCCTGGCTTAAATGTACTGGGAGGGCGGGAGTCCTGCGCGACTAGAGCGCTGACCCCGCTATCCCCAAGATGGCGCCCACCGCTGCCAGACGCGTGATGAGATCGCCACAGACAGAGGTAGGGAAGTATAAAAAAGAGCGTGTCAGGGTGTCAGAGTGCCTACAATAATTCCCCTTAAATTCTCTGGTTAAAAGCCCCCAAGTAAGAATTCTCGAACTAAATGCAATTTTTCACAGCCTGGTGCAAAACGCGAATAAACACAGTTAAAAACAGTCTCAGTATTATATCACTGGAATACAAGCGAATAGCTCGCAGCCCCAGTCGCAATCACCGGGGAGAGCTTCTTTAGGCAACGCGGCCACTGGGAGCCTGGCTTAAATGTACTGGGAGGGCGGGAGTCCTGCGCGACTAGAGCGCTGACCCCGCTATCCCCAAGATGGCGCCCACCGCTGCCAGACGCGTGATGAGATCGCCACAGACAGAGGTAGGGAAGTATAAAAAAGAGCGTGTCAGGGTGTCAGAGTGCCTACAATAATTCCCCTTAAATTCTCTGGTTAAAAGCCCCCAAGTAAGAATTCTCGAACTAAATGCAATTTTTTCACAGCCTGGTGCAAAACGCGAATAAACACAGTTAAAAACAGTCTCAGTATTATATCACTGGAATACAAGCGAATAGCTCGCAGCCCCAGTCGCAATCACCGGGGAGAGCTTCTTTAGGCAACGCGGCTACTGGGAGCCTGACTTAAATGTACTGGGAGGGCGGGAGTCCTGCGCAACTAGAGCTCTGACCCCGCTATCCCCAAGATGGCGCCCACCGCTGCCAGACGCGTGATGAGATCGCCACAGACAGAGGTAGGGAAGTATAAAAAAGAGCGTGTCAGGGTGTCAGAGTGCCTACAATAATTCCCCTTAAATTCTCTGGTTAAAAGCCCCCAAGTAAGAATTCTCGAACTAAATGCAATTTTTTCACAGCCTGGTGCAAAACGCGAATAAACACAGTTAAAAACAGTCTCAGTATTATATCACTGGAATACAAGCGAATAGCTCGCAGCCCCAGTCGCAATCACCGGGGAGAGCTTCTTTCTTTCTTTCTTTCTTTTCAAGTGTTGGATAGTGTAGGGGTAAAATTACTATTCTAACTCCAGGGGATGCAACAGTAGGGTAAGTGTTGGATAGTGTAAGGGTACTATGTGTTGTAATGCTATGCGTTGTAATGGTATGCGTTGTAATGACTGCATTGTAATGACATGCGTTATAGTGGTGTGCGTTGTAGTGTCATGCGTTGTAATGGTTGCGTTGTAAATGCATGCATTGTAATGGATGTTGCGTTGTAAAAGTTTTGTTGTAATGGTAGTGCGTTGTAAAAGTTGCGTTGTAAAGGTTGTTTCCCAACTCAGCTTGTCTTCATCTAGGGCTTATGGTTGTTGATAATTGTACACAGGTTATATTTAATTGTGGAGGACTGTGAGAGATTTATTAAAAAATGTGCTTATATGTGTTTTTTCTCTTTTACATATGTTTTAGTGTACTTGTGTGGCTCCTGAAGAAGGCGTTTGTTTGGAACGCCGAAACGCGCGTCGAGAGACTATATTATGTCATGCCACTTTTTTAATGAAATGTTTTGAAAGACTTAACTGTTTGGATCATTAATGTCCCAGTTTTTTAATTTAGTGTGATCCAAGAAGTATAACTGTTTTACTTTTTATTGTGTGTTTTTATGTATGTAATAGGTAGTTTATTGTGAATATTGTTTTCAAGATTATTGTCCAGGACCTGTGTTTTGCTAACATTGCTTGTGTATAAGACATCATGATTTTATATGTACTTAATTTTTAATAAATGTTGAAATAGTGAGAATTATTTGGTTTTTTAATCTATGATTATCTTGAAAGTTATTTTCTGCGATTTATAACCTTCCTCTGTAGCTATGAAATGTTGATGAAAGTATTCCAATATATCTAGGGCTTATGGCAACAGGCACAGCAGAGGCAAAAAGAGAGCGAAAGTGAGAGACAGAGAGAGAAAACGAATGAGTGAAAAGAGAGCAGGCTGGTTTGAACATTTTTCAATAGCTGCTTTGGTTCCCAGTCTTTGGCGTACTCAATATTTAACTCTTCTGGGGTTGAGAAAATGAGCACCTTCTAGGCGGGTACTAATTACCATTTCTTTTCTATGCTAAAGTCCAAACCAATGGTCGAATGTGGTGCACGGATTCTATCATTTGCTTTTTTTATATTGTAGATTGTGCTAATGCTCCTGCTTCATGCAGTGGTTCTTTATTGTGTTATTTTTAGTATTGTTATTTGGCCCTTACATATCGCATAATCCACCATTAGTCTATCATCACAGACATTGGGGTATATTTTCAACGAAGTGGAGGAGGTGACTTTAGCCTCCTTGGCTTAACACCGCACTCTGCCACTTCAGAAATGCAGGGCTTCACCACATGGTGCATCCCTGCACCAATGCAGGCACCCTTGCACAATAGTGCAAGGGTGTCTGGTTGAGGGGAAGATTGTTTATGTGCATGAAGGTCCCCCTTCATGCATATAAGTAATCTTTAAATGGCGTTTTGTCACTTCTATGTGTGCTGCTTAATGCAGTGCGCATAGAAGTTGCAAAACATAATTTTTTTAATTGCTTTTGTGAGGAAGGGTCACCCCACTGCACATAAACAATCAATTGTGCTGTTTCTATGCATGCTGCACAATGCAGTACACATGGAAACAGCAAACAATAAGGAGAAATAACGCATTTCTCCTCGTTTCGCCTGTTTAAGACTAAGCTTTCCCTGGTCTTAATTTTGGGGCTGCCTCCGATTTACGCTGCCCTTCTAAATAGGGGGCTATGTCAAAATCAATGGGTGTTGAAGTAAAACGCTCACCACAACATCCATTGCCCCCCCTTTCACGCTAAGTACAGCGTGAAAGAGTGCCTTATTTACAAGGCAGCGCTAAGCCACGTTAACCGCATCGCTGCGGCGGCTTTTCCCGCTGTGCGCGGCGATTTGAAAAAACCCGCGGTTCATGACGAGTTCAGCTCGTCATGAGCGCACGGCAGGTTACGCTCATGACGAGCTGAGCTCCTCATCAGCCTGGAAGGGGTTAAGTGGCCTAATGCCGCCTTGTAATAAGGTGAAGCCCCTATCATCACCACAAAGTCACTGAAAGTGACATTGTGGTGATGATAGGAGCTTGTAAATACACCCCTTTGTGTGTTATCCTCCTTTTTCTTTCACCGTACTCCCAGTCCAATACTGTGTTTATCTGAAACATAGCTCTTCTATGGGCTTCTCACAAGTACTGCATATTATTTTCAATTTAGTGTCCAATCTTTAGGCTTATGCTGAATGTGTACAAGAGAGATTGCACTGTAGGGCTTCCATGTCTGTCAATTTATTCCCCTAGAGCAAACTCTGTGAGAACAGATGCTTCATTACTTTCATATATTACTTTTGGATCACAAATGTCTCATCTCATAAACCATGCCTAAAGCAATCCCGTACAGTGTGAGATATCATATATATGAAAATTGAAAGATGCGCCCTCCCTTTCTCTGCCATCTTGTGAAAAATGTACCAGAGGCCTTAAAGAAATGATGCAAGATAATATTATCTTAAGAAAAAATGTGAAGAAGATATAGTATCAGGACTGTGCTCAACCTAATTCAGCTAAAATTAAAGTGGCAACCTGAGGTATGGTCTCTTATATTTATAAGTAAGGCAAGACATTTCACTGAACCAACAAATCCAACCTTTTATCCAACTGACAGCTCCAAAGAATCTTCAAATTTCAAACCTTAAGTCACGAAATGGCCATGGTTCCTCAGGGCCATTTTTCCTATCCAGCCGTCTTGTTTACAATATGTCTCTCTCTCTCAGTGAGAACCTACTACTCCCACTACTCATCCCACGGATACTTTAGTCCTTTATATTGTGAATTAATATCTCAAGGAGTGGAGGCACCTGAATCTGATGGAGTAGGTATAAAGATTGGCAGCTTGCATCCTCACTGTACCTGATCTTCAAAACAGCAGCATGTAAGGTCGTCTCGGGTCCTATCTGCTCCTTAATTTGGTAAATAAATAAACAAGAGCAGGAGACAATTTTTTCTTAAGAGCCCGTCGGCACTGCTGAATGCCGGGGTGGCCAAATACAAAGCCTGAGTAGTCTTGATTGCACCTCATGCTTACTTCTTCCTTCACCTCACACTTCCCTTCTTCATTTCACTCTTGCAGATCCTTTTTAGGTCTGGCATGAGCCAAGACCTTTTGATTTGAGCAAAATAGCATGTATAATATGGATGTACGTTGTTACAACGCATGCTTTTACTACGCATGCCTTTACAGCGCAGGTTTTTCAACGCAAGTCGTTACAACGACTTGCGTTGGGAGGTGCTGGATAGTGAATAGTTTAATTTACTATTCCAACTCCAGTCCCCGTGGATAGTAGGGAAGGTGTTGGATAGTAAATCAAACTATTACCTATCCTAGAGCGCCCCCCAAGGCCATTCGTTGTAATGACTTGCGTTGAAAAACCTGCGTTGTAAAGGCACTGCGTGGTAAAAGTTGCATCGTAAAGGATGTTTCCCGTATAATATACATACTTAAAGGGGCTTAAAGTGACATCTCTTCACCCATAGCTCTTTTGTGTGTCATTCCCGTTTTACTTCCGCCCACTACAGCATACAGCATGGGAGGGGTCAGCCTACTTAAGCCTCTGGTTAACTTCACTTTGAGTGACTGCAATTTGCTCTTTCAGAAGGTGGACGTTTGCACACGAGGTAGTTCCCTTTAGTGCCAGTGTTAAATGATGTGATAGCAGTACACATTTGAAGTGTGCACAGGGTATATTCCAGCTTTATTAGTGCCTGTCTCCTTCCAATGCTGTTATAAATTCCTCTTAAAGTGGAATGTTGCTGCTAGTTCAGAGGATGCTATATTTTGTTCCCGGACTCAATCTCACTAATAGTGCTTTATTTCAAAGTCAAAGTCTTCTTTATTCGGCTATAAAAAATGCCATTAAAGCACACAAATTATCCACACAGACACTGTGCAAAGGAGCAGAGACATTATAATACATGAACCAGTAATGAATATTAAAACACATAAACCTGATAAAATTAGCAGCAGGCAATATTTTAGTAAATCCGCATGCAGCCTAAAAAATTACTTTAAAACCTAAGCACATAATTATTAGTAAAATCCATCCCCTAACATTGTTTTCCTGGTGGATACAGCAGCTTGGAGAAACATAGCTACACAACAAAAATATTTATCATCTGTAAAGGCGTGTAAAAAATGATATGCCTGCATACAGGTCTGTATTTTTCTGGATCTAAAGAAAAAAAACAGGCACAAGAAATCTTTTTCTTCATAACATATAAAAACCGGAAAAAAGAGAAAGTGCACATGGTTTGTTTAGACTGATTGTTACAAGGGCATATCCTCAGATCAAGCTCATGCTGATGTATAACATATATTTTATTGTACCACCCCTAAAGCTGAACAGTAAGTAACGTTCCCAGCTCCTACTTGTGTTCCATAAATAATTTTGTGTGCTTCGGCCCACATGTCATTAAAATAAAAAGGACTTAGTACAATTAGTCAACAGATTAAGATTTGCCATAAAATTAACAAAGGAATGTGTTAAAAGAGGCAATGCTTTGGAAGTTAGAGCAATTAAAACTGCGTCATCAGAATAAACGCAGGGAGGGGGTTACCACGCACCAAAGGTACGTCAAGGGTGCTCTTAGTAAGTTTTCAGCTGAGCTCATTTACATATAAAATAAAAAGTAATGGAGCCAATACACACCGCTGAGGGGGGATGCCCCGCTAACTGCTACACTTGGCAGAAACTTCCCCCTTGCTTCCAAACCTCACTCGAGCCTTAGTACCTGTGTGTGTGGGGAAATAAGTAAATGGACTATAGATGGATCCGTTTTTAATGCCACAGTTTTGCCCGGTTGACACAGACAAATGACCATTGACAAGTCCATGAAGGTAAGATACAATGATGACTGTTTGGCCATTGTATACTTCCCGAAGATCAGGCTTAAATTGAGGCATTTCTCAATAGTCGCTATGCCGCTTCTAAAACCATATTGACAGACATTAAGGAACTTGTTTTCATTGGCCCACTCTACCATCCTATTATATAAAACCCTACCCAGAATCTTTGCTGGAATGTCAATCAAGGAAAGAGGATGGTAGCATATTGACTCCGCCCTATTTCCTATTTTGAAAATGGGCACAATGACCAAAGAAGTCCAGGAGCAAGGAACTGAAGAATAGTTCAAACTATTATATACATTTGCCAACAGTAGGGCCCACAGATTTAGATAACATTTGATGATGTCAATAGGGACACCATCGGGCCCTAGTGCATTACCTCCTGCACTTTTTAGGGCTCGGACTCCTCCCCACTGAAAGTGGGAGGAGTTTCGAGATCCTAATGTTAAAGAAGAGAAAAAAAAGTATCTCCTAGGGCTTTGGCGAGACAAATTCCACACATTCCTTAGCGTGTTCTGTCATCTGGCCAGTGATTCGTCTTCGTTGTGTTGTCGTTTTAATAGGCTTGAAGTGATAGGGTAAATGTAGTTTTGTTCCGCCATCTTGGGCATTTTTCGTTCGTGCTCGCGCAAAGAAGTACATTAATTATAATTAGGAGCTGTCAGGGTGCCTCCGTAAGTGAATCCAGATGGCCGGGCGCGTTCACCATTCAGCAGCGCTCAGCGCGCAGCTGCTGCATGCCAGGCCGGGAAAGGGCTTCATCAGCCTCACTCATCCGGATCACAAACTCGGATCCTCACCATGATGGAACACACCCCTTGCTGATCTAAACTGTTCCAGTTCAGACTGGGCTTCCACACGCAACTCTTATTTCAAAGTTCAGGTAAGGTAAACCGAACTGCAACTCCAAGCTATATTTGTTTTTTTTGGTTTCGTAATTGAGGCCAAGACCGAACTTTGCAAAAAACACAGGCTGTGAACACATTGTGTGTGTTTTAATGTTGCACTTCGTTGTAAATCCTTGACATACCTTTTTTTGCACTTTGGCTGCAGCTTGTATAAAGAGACTCGCCATCCTAAGTGTGCAATTCATTCCTTTCTTAGTTCGTCTCACCTCCTCCCTTCTTTTCTACTCTCCCCCCGCCCCTCCTATTTTCTTGCCATCGCTGGTTGCACTCTCTCCTCTCCGCTACTAGTAATACCCGATGCAGAGTGGGGGTGCAGAGTGGCGGTGCAGAGTGCAGAGTGGCGGTGCAGAGTGGCGGTGCAGAGTGCAGAGTGGCGGTGCAGAGTGGCGGTGCAGAGTGGCGGTGCAGAGTGCAGAGTGGCGGTGCAGAGTGCAGAGTGGCGGTGCAGAGTGGCGGTGCAGAGTGGCGGTGCAGAGTGGCGGTGCAGAGTGGCGGTGCAGAGTGGCGGCGCAGAGTGGCGGCGCAGAGTGGCGGCGCAGAGTGGTGGTGCAGAGTGGCGGTGCGGCGGTGCAGAGTTGCGGTGCAGAATGGCGGTGCAGAGTGCAGAGTGGCGGTGCAGAGTGGCGGTGCCGAGTGGCGGTGCAGAGTGGCGGTGCAGAGTGGCGGTGCAGCGGTGCAGAGTGGCGGTGCAGAGTGGCGGTGCAGAGTGGCGGTGCAGAGTGGCGGTGCAGAGTGGCGGTGCAGAGTGGCGTGCAGAGTGGCGGTGCAGAGTGGCGGTGCAGAGTGCAGAGTGGCGGTGCAGAGTGGCGGTGCAGAGTGCAGAGTGGCGGTGCAGAGTGGCGGTGCAGAGTGCAGAGTGGCGGTGCAGAGTGGCGGTGCAAAGTGGCGGTGCAGAGTGGCGGTGCAGAGTGCAGAGTGGCGGTGCAGAGTGGCGGTGCAGAGTGGCGGTGCAGAGTGCAGAGTGGCGGTGCAGAGTGGCGGTGCAGAGTGCAGAGTGGCGGTGCAGAGTGGCGGTGCAGAGTGGCGGTGCAGAGTGGCGGTGCGGCGGTGCAGAGTGGCGGTGCAGAGTGGTGGTGCAGAGTGCAGAGTGGCGGTGCAGAGTGGCGGTGCAGAGTGCAGAGTGGGGGTGCAGAGTGCAGAGTGGCGGTGCAGAGTGGCGGTGCAGAGTGGCGTTGCAGAGTGGCGGTGCAGAGTGCAGAGTGGCGGTGCAGAGTGGTGGTGCAGAGTGCAGAGTGGCGGTGCAGAGTGGCGGTGCAGAGTGCAGAGTGGCGGTGCAGAGTGGCGGTGCAAAGTGGCGGTGCAGAGTGGCGGTGCAGAGTGCAGAGTGGCGGTGCAGAGTGGCGGTGCAGAGTGGCGGTGCAGAGTGGTGGTGCAGAGTGGCGGTGCAGAGTGGCGGTGCAGAGTGCAGAGTGGCGGCGGTGCAGAGTGGCGGTGCAGAGTGGCGGTGCAGAGTGGCGGTGCAGAGTGGCGGTGCAGAGTGCAGAGTGGCGGTGCAGAGTGGCGGTGCAGAATGGCGGTGCAGAGTGCAGAGTGGCGGTGCAGAGTGGCGGTGCCGAGTGGCGGTGCAGAGTGGCGGTGCAGCGGTGCAGAGTGGCGGTGCAGAGTGGCGGTGCAGAGTGGCGGTGCAGAGTGGCGGTGCAGAGTGGCGGTGCAGAGTGGCGTGCAGAGTGGCGGTGCAGAGTGGCGGTGCAGAGTGGCGGTGCAGAGTGCAGAGTGGCGGTGCAGAGTGGCGGTGCAGAGTGCAGAGTGGCGGTGCAGAGTGGCGGTGCAGAGTGCAGAGTGGCGGTGCAGAGTGGCGGTGCAAAGTGGCGGTGCAGAGTGGCGGTGCAGAGTGCAGAGTGGCGGTGCAGAGTGGCGGTGCAGAGTGGCGGTGCAGAGTGCAGAGTGGCGGTGCAGAGTGGCGGTGCAGAGTGCAGAGTGGCGGTGCAGAGTGGCGGTGCAGAGTGGCGGTGCAGAGTGGCGGTGCAGAGTGGCGGTGCGGCGGTGCAGAGTGGCGGTGCAGAGTGGTGGTGCAGAGTGCAGAGTGGCGGTGCAGAGTGGCGGTGCAGAGTGCAGAGTGGGGGTGCAGAGTGGGGGTGCAGAGTGCAGAGTGGCGGTGCAGAGTGGCGGTGCAGAGTGGCGTTGCAGAGTGGCGGTGCAGAGTGCAGAGTGGCGGTGCAGAGTGGTGGTGCAGAGTGCAGAGTGGCGGTGCAGAGTGGCGGTGCAGAGTGCAGAGTGGCGGTGCAGAGTGGCGGTGCAAAGTGGCGGTGCAGAGTGGCGGTGCAGAGTGCAGAGTGGCGGTGCAGAGTGGCGGTGCAGAGTGGCGGTGCAGAGTGGTGGTGCAGAGTGGCGGTGCAGAGTGGCGGTGCAGAGTGCAGAGTGGCGGCGGTGCAGAGTGGCGGTGCAGAGTGGCGGTGCAGAGTGGCGGTGCAGAGTGGCGGTGCAGAGTGCAGAGTGGCGGTGCAGAGTGGCGGTGCAGAGTGCAGAGTGGCGGTGCAGAGTGGCGGTGCAGAGTGCAGAGTGGCGGTGCAGAGTGGCGGTGCAAAGTGGCGGTGCAGAGTGGCGGTGCAGAGTGCAGAGTGGCGGTGCAGAGTGGCGGTGCAGAGTGCAGAGTGGCGGTGCAGAGTGGCGGTGCAGAGTGGCGGTGCAGAGTGGTGGTGCAGAGTGGCGGTGCAGAGTGGTGGTGCGGCGGTGCAGAGTGGCGGTGCAGAGTGGCGGTGCAGAGTGCAGAGTGGGGGTGCAGAGTGGGGGTGCAGAGTGGCGGTGCAGAGTGGCGAGTGGCGGTGCAGAGTGGCGGTGCAGAGTGGCGGTGCAGAGTGGCGGTGCAGAGTGCAGAGTGGCGGTGCAGAGTGCAGAGTGGCGGTGCAGAGTGGCGGTGCAGAGTGCAGAGTGGGGGTGCAGAGTGGGGGTGCAGAGTGGCGGTGCAGAGTGCAGAGTGGCGGTGCAGAGTGGCGGTGCAGAGTGGCGGTGCAGAGTGGCGGTGCGGCGGTGCAGAGTGCAGAGTGGCGGTGCAGAGTGGCGGTGCAGAGTGCAGAGTGGCGGTGCAGAGTGGCGGTGCGGCGGTGCAGAGTGCAGAGTGGCGGTGCAGAGTGGCGGTGCAGAGTGGCGGTGCAGAGTGGCGGTGCAGAGTGCAGAGTGGCGGTGCAGAGTGGCGGTGCAGAGTGGCGGTGCAGAGTGGCAGTGCAGAGTGGCGGTGCAGAGTGGCGGCGCAGAGTGGCGGCGCAGAGTGGTGGCGCAGAGTGGCGGTGTAGAGTGGCGGTGCAGAGTGGCGGTGCGGCGGTGCAGAGTGGCGGTGCAGAATGGCGGTGCAGAGTGCAGAGTGGCGGTGCAGAGTGGCGGTGCAGAGTGGCGGTGCAGAGTGGCAGTGCAGCGGTGCAGAGTGGCGGTGCAGAGTGGCGGTGCAGAGTGGCGGTGCAGAGTGGCGGTGCAGAGTGGCGGTGCGGCGGTGCAGAGTGGCGGTGCAGAGTGGCGGTGCAGAGTGGCGGCGCAGAGTGGCGGCGCAGAGTGGCGGTGCAGAGTGGCGGTGCAGAGTGGCGGTGCGGCGGTGCAGAGTGGCGGTGCAGAATGGCGGTGCAGAGTGCAGAGTGGCGGTGCAGAGTGGCGGTGCAGAGTGGCGGTGCAGAGTGGCGGTGCAGAGTGGCGGTGCGGCGGTGCAGAGTGGCGGTGCAGAGTGGCGGTGCAGAGTGGCGGTGCAGAGTGCAGAGTGGCGGTGCAGAGTGGCGGTGCAGAGTGCAGAGTGGTGGTGCAGAGTGGCGGTGCAGAGTGCAGAGTGGCGGTGAGTGCAGAGTGGCAGTGAGTGCAGAGTGACAGTGAGTGCAGAGTGACAGTGAGTGCAGAGTGACAGTGAGTGCAGAGTGACAGTGAGTGCAGACTGACAGTGAGTGCAGAGTGACAGTGAGTGCAGAGTGACTGTAGAGTGAGTGCAGAGTGAGTGCAGAGTGACAGTGAGTGCAGAGTGACAGTGAGTGCAGAGTGACTGTAGAGTGCAGAGTGACTGTAGAGTGCAGAGTGACTGTAGAGTGCAGAGTGACTGTAGAGTGCAGAGTGACTAGTGAGTGCAGAGTGACAGTGAGTGCAGAGTGACAGTGAGTGCAGAGTGACAGTGAGTGCAGAGTGGCAGTGAGTGCAGAGTGACAGTGAGTGCAGAGTGACAGTGAGTGCAGAGTGACAGCAGAGTGACAGTGAGTGCAGAGTGACAGTGAGTGCAGAGTGACAGCAGAGTGACAGTGAGTGCAGAGTGACAGTGAGTGCAGAGTGACAGCAGAGTGACAGTGAGTGCAGAGTGACAGTGAGTGCAGAGTGACAGCAGAGTGACAGTGAGTGCAGAGTGACAGTGAGGGCATAGTGACAGTGAGTGCAGAGTGACAGTGAGTGCAGAGTGACAGTGAGTGCAGAGTGACAGCAGAGTGACATTGAGTGCAGAGTGACAGTGAGTGCAGAGTGACAGCAGAGTGACAGTGAGTGCAGAGTGACAGTGAGTGCAGAGTCACAGTGAGTGCAGAGTGACAGTGAGTGCAGACTGACAGTGAGTGCAGAGTGACAGTGAGTGCAGAGTGACTGTAGAGTGAGTGCAGAGTGAGTGCAGAGTGACAGTGAGTGCAGAGTGACAGTGAGTGCAGAGTGACTGTAGAGTGCAGAGTGACTGTAGAGTGCAGAGTGACTGTAGAGTGCAGAGTGACTGTAGAGTGCAGAGTGACTAGTGAGTGCAGAGTGACAGTGAGTGCAGAGTGACAGTGAGTGCAGAGTGACAGTGAGTGCATAGTGGCAGTGAGTGCAGAGTGACAGTGAGTGCAGAGTGACAGCAGAGTGACAGTGAGTGCAGAGTGACAGTGAGTGCAGAGTGACAGCAGAGTGACAGTGAGTGCAGAGTGACAGCAGAGTGACAGTGAGTGCAGAGTGACAGTGAGTGCAGAGTGACAGCAGAGTGACAGTGAGTGCAGAGTGAAAGTGAGTGCAGAGTGACAGCAGAGTGACAGTGAGTGCAGAGTGACAGTGAGTGCAGAGTGACAGCAGAGTGACAGTGAGTGCAGAGTGACAGTGAGGGCATAGTGACAGTGAGTGCAGAGTGACAGTGAGTGCAGAGTGACAGTGAGTGCAGAGTGACAGTGAGTGCAGAGTGACAGTGAGTGCAGAGTGGCAGTGAGTGCAGAGTGACAGTGAGTGCAGAGTGACAGTGAGTGCAGAGTGACAGCAGAGTGACAGTGAGTGCAGAGTGACAGTGAGTGCAGAGTGACAGCAGAGTGACTCCTTTAATTTCCCGCGCTCCTCGTATAGCTCTGTGGCAGCGTGCGCCTGCTGCAGTCGCGTGTGGCAAGTTGTCAGTGCAGATGAACACACTCCATAACACATAGCAACAATACATTGGCATTTACAATGCCATTAGCTCAAACTCAAATAAATCTGAGCCCGATTGCATTTCTAATGCTTGTTTGGATAGCAGCCTCAACTTCCAGCAGAGATAACCAAATGGGGTGCAATAACCGCAAGGAAGTGGGACTACCGTCTGTATAGATGTCTACAAAATGCAACGCCCACTTTTCCATGGGTATGTGGCAACTGACTGTCGCTCCTCCCTGGTCAAAATAGCCTATACCAGACACAGCATTCCAGAATGTTTTACTATCTTGTGTGTTACCAGTAACAGTGAACAGAGCCCACTGCTATCTGATGACTTCAGCCCTTCTCTTGTGTGTGACTGCTTTATATTAACCTTCCATAAAGCAGTCACTACTATGCGATCCCGGGGATCTTTATTAAACTTTCCGGAAGAAGAAAACCAAACATTGTGTTTCATTTGCAGCACCCTTGTAATATTTTCATTTACACATAGGCGTGGTGTATTTTTGTTTTTATATCCAATATTTTATACAGTTAACCCACTTTCCTTCCTTTTTTTCCATGTTCTTTCTTTCGTTCCTTTAATACTTTCGTTCCTTTTATACTTTCGTTCCTTCCTATTTTCTTTCTTCTTTCTTTCCTTCTTTTCTTTAGTTAATGTTTACATTCTTTTTTCCTTTTTTCCTTCTTTCTTTATTTTTTGCCTTTACTTCCATCGTTCCATTGTTCCTTCTTTCTTTTATCCATTACTTTTTATTCCCTTCCTTCTTTCCTGCTTTCTTTTTGTACCTTCTTATTTTTCTATCCTTTTATCTTTCCTTTCTTTCTTTTTTACCATATTTCCTTCTTTTATTTTTCTCTTTCTTTTTCTTTCGTCCCATCTTTCATTTTTCTTTCCCCTTTTCCCATTTTTTCTCATTCTTTCCTATATTCATTCCTTAATTTCTTTTTTATTCGTTCCCTCTTTCTTGCTTTCATTTTTCTTCATTCTTTCTCTTTTGCCTTCTTTCACTTTCTTTTTACTTTTTTGCCTGTCTTTCCTTATTTTGCATATTTATTTATTTTCTTCTTTACTTGTCTCTTTCTTTCTTTCTTTCATTTTACCTTCTTTGCTTCTTACTTTTTTTCTGCTTTCTTATTTTTTACTTCCTCATTCTTTCGTTTTCCCTTCTTTTGTTCTTTCTTTCTTGTTTCCTTTTTTCCCCTTCTTTTCTAATGTCTTTTTTGCCTTCCTTTCCTTAACTCTTTGCTTCTTTATTTTTAACTTTCTTTCTTTCTTTCTTTCTTTCTTTCTTTCATTTTTGGTCCTTATTCCTTTCTTTTTTTATGTCTGCATTCCTCCTTGTCTACCATCCTTCTGTTTTTCCTTCCTTCCCTGTTTTGTTGCCTTCTTTCTCAAATTCAAGGCTAGCAGCCCATGCCAGACCAATTGCTCTTTTTTTGCTCTGTTTTAGCCAAGACCTTTTGATTTTTCTAAAAGTATGTAAAATATAGTTACTTTTAGGGGTTTTCGGCCAGACTTCATCCATTAGTCTGTGATTGTGTCATTCACATTTTTATTCAACCCACTCCAGCATGCACCAAGGGCCAATGTAAGCCCACTTCAGCCATTGACTGTCTTTACTATGAGTTACGGCATTCTGCCCTTTCACAAGGAGTACATCCACACTCAAGGTAGTTCCCTTCAGTGCGGTGTACCATGGTAATGTGTACTTTTTTTTTTTAAATCAGAAAATCACTTTTGTTTAACCAGCGCTTTTTTGTTTTAGATTAAATGAGGACCCGGCCACATCCCAAATATTAAAGTTTTGCAGAAACCATGACATTACATAAAAGGAATTGCCAAAACGCTGCTGGACAATGGCAGACCTGTTGGGTATGCCAATGCTTGTTCATCGCCACTTTCCACTTGTGTCACCCTTTTCCCATTTTGGTTGTTCTCCTTCCTTCTCTCATTTCGATATTCCTCAGTATTGATGGGACAATGGCAGACCTGTTGGGTATGCCAATGCTTGTTCATCGCCACTTTCCACTTGTGTCACCCTTTTCCCAATTTGGTTGTTCTCCTTCTTTCTCTCATTTCGATATTATTCAGTCTTGATCGGAGGCAAGGGCTCATCATAAAAAATAAATCCCAGTGCCCAAGTACCTTCAATCACCTGCACAAATTAGGCACTGCTGCTAATGAACAAGAAAGACTCAAACTGAAGTCATTCTGCATTAGTCATGGAGCCTCTTATTGGTCCAATTTTTCAACAGATTTCATCATCGCATACCTTCACGTTTAAGGTGGCCCTATAGTTTGCTAAAACCAGGACTTTCGGTACTGGGGCATCCCACTACAATTTTCTCACTCAGTCACTTTGCCAGACTGAAATCCTCTATGAATTGAGGAGGAGGAGGGCCTAAACTGTCTACTTAGACATTTATCTATTGGGGGTTTTATTGTACTGTATGTTGTGGTGCCGTGAAGCCACTTCTATGACATGTTGGTATTTTTAAAGTTGTCGGTAATAGTTTGCAAAGTCAGGTCACCAATGAGATGTAATACCTCATATGATTTCACGAGATGCAGATGATGTGAATCCTCAGCCGTGCAAAGTCAAATAAAACCAATGCTTCTTTTAAGGGAAGGCTCTGCTCTAAATATTGAGTTATATTTTGAGACCATTGACATACAGGCCATCAAAACTCCTTCCCTCAAATATCTAAGTGGTGTTAGGCATTTACAAACATCACTGGATACTAAGGGCACGAAGAGTGATCTTTTTATCAGTTTTTATCAATGATATATTGATCCAGCAGCGCAAGTTTTCCATTAGTTGCCAGTGTTAAGAACACTTTATGGGAGCGGGAGAGTCACGCAAAACCAATGCTGATTCTGAAACACCGAAGGAGTCTCATCAAATTGCTGCCAACAAAAATGTAGGAAAAGGTCTTCAGATGTTGTTCTCTCAGTAGAATATCAAAGCAAGATCTAACTTGGCACTACCACTGTTTTAGCTAGCTGTTATCTTCTGGAATGTCCTATGTGGTGCCTGATCTAGGTTGTGGCCTGAAGTGTAGTCGTGGGGGGGGGGAGGTGGGGGCATGCACATATGTTCCTGCAGACCCTGATGCCTGACCAAAATTCTCCTGTTCCAATAGATAACCTTCAAGACATGTCAGCACAGGTGGCTGGATAAACGTGCCAGAAACAGACTGACACGCTAAAGATTAAGGGCAGCATAACAACCCTTGCCCGATTTCATTGTTAAATGTTATTCCTGTATTTAAGACAAGATCAATAACAATTGACGGATCCCCTTCCAGTGTAGGACTTCAGAATGAGTATTATGGTCTCTATGATTTTTAAAAAGCCATTAGAGCATCCTGAGATTTTCAGTTTTCCCATAACTTTTATCGCTAGTAGTCTTCAAACCCTTATAAAAATATTGTGATAAAGATTGTTCTACTGAATATCGACCCCTAGAATATCAAGGACAGAATATTGAGGGACAAAATATAGAAATATGAGTGTATATAGAGAAATACAGATTTACTATTCCTTTTTTTGGGGGAAGGTTATGTTTGCAGACAATAGTCAACTTTATTGCATAATCTCAAATCAATATGCACCAGGCAGTTCATGTTATAACTCATTTACACTGTGCCGTTTGATATATATTCTATCACTACCTAGGCCACATCTTACATTTTTTTTTGTCCTTATCGCACCGATAGGATTCTGCAGATATAACAAGCCGTCGTATCTTACAACTGAGCGCCCCACGGCTTACTGCATTTGCCTATGTCAGCCCGATCAGCCCCGGGTAGTGAGGGCTTGGTGTAATCATAGGACCCGGGGGGAAGACCAACACTTTTTACTCTCGCTGAAGAAAAACTGATCGCAAGTCCCGGCCCCAGCTTAATAGAGGTTGCCAGATGTTAATCAATGTCTCCCTTCTCCCCTCTTGCTCTATTCGTGCCATGGCAAAGGAGGCTTTGAGCCAGTCTTCTCTATTCGGGGGGATAGGATCTTTACACTTTATACATAGCTCCTCCGGGCAAACAATATCAAGTATAGCATCAACCCCCTATGAGTCTGTGATAGAGCCAAGTTAGATGAGCCATTACCCCCGAAAAACACCACCAGGAGGTTGATCTCGATATTTACTTTGAAGATACCCAAAAGGGTGTCTCCCACATCTTTCCAGTAAGATCTTAACTCCGGACATTCAAAAAAAGATATAAATGTCATCCGCATAAGGTGATTTACACCTAGGACATTGGGGGGGAGGGGGGTGGAGCGGAGCGGATCAAACTTGGCAATCCTGGGCCAAGGTGTAATATAGTCTGTTAACGATGAAAAAGGGATTCTTTTTTAAGCTGGCTGGTTTGATGTATTTATAGAGTAATTTTAAGGATGGCTCAAAAAAATCTTCAATGTTAGGCTCAAGGGGAGATTGGTTCCAGATCGATGATTGGGGTGGAAGGTCCGTGTTAACTGCATCAAAAAGTCTCGTATACCACATGGATATCTCTTTCTTTTTTGGCTGGATGTTTTGCAAAAGCCGCTCAAGTTCCCAGTCACCTCTTACTTTGCCAACTTCTGTCTCGTACCATGATTTAAGTTGAAAATACTTAAACTTGGAGAGAGCAGGGCCTATCTTAGCTCTTAAAACCTCCCATGGAAGAATTCCATCTATATCCATGAGATGAGGAATACTTTTTTGTTTTTTTCCCACTGCTCCCCACACAGTGCACCCCACCAAACCCTCCCCCCCGTGACCCCCTTCACCCTGAGGAACCCTCCCTTCCAATAGGCTAAGCCTATTCGGTCGCTCCTCCCTCGGGTAACATTTATAAACTAATACTTAACTCTAAGAACCTGGGACCTGAAGCCGAAGCCCCCTTATCCTCTGATTCCTCCTTCATTGCACTCCCTTTCCTTTTGGATCTTAACAATAAGGGCGTCCACCTCCTCAGTTGTACGAATTAGTTGCATGTGATTATTCCACATCACACGTAATGTGGCAGGAAACATCAATTGGGCCTTCGCCCCCAAACTATTTAGTTCTGCTAACCTCTTCCCCAACTCCCACTCGTTGCAGTTATGTTGGAGATATCAGATCTAATAGAGAAGGAGAAGGGGGAAAGATCTGGAAGTGTTGAAGAGATCACACCTTCCTTGAGTGCAGCAGTTAAAATCATCTCTTTGACTGAATAGGTCAAAAAGTTCACCAGTATGTTCCTGGGTTTCTGTCTTCCTGGATTTCTCTTGAAGGGATCCAGATGTACTCTTTGAATTTCATGTACAAGATTAATGTTTGGGGAGTTTTTCAAAACTGTGCCTTTTAGTAAGGACATCACAAACCCTTTAATGTCCGTCCCCTCAAGAGCTTCCAGGATATTCAGAAACTTCAGATTGTTTTTCCTAGAGTGATTTTCCAATCGCTCGAGTTCATCCTTTATTTCTTTATTTTGAGTCGATAACTTTATCAGATCAGCAGAAGTCATTTGCATTGCTTCTTTTAGTTTAGGTATCTCAGACTCAATTGCATCGGTCCTCAAGGTAACTTCTTCTAGTTTCTGGGCCAACACCTCACACGATGATCGAATAGCAGCCTAATTTGCTTCAGATACAGAGAACCTGCTAGCTAGCTCTGCTTGATTCATCTCCGAAACTATAAACCTGCTGGTCATCTCTTCTTTCAGAGCCATAAGTATATCAGCTAATGAATGTGTATTGGAAACTGAAATAATACGCTCCTCAGGGATAGGAGTGGTAATACTTTTGTGGACCCTTTCCTGGACTTCCAGCCCTTGTGCCAACTCCAGCTCCTCTTGTACTCCCAAGATGGAATATCTATTAAAAAGATTCACCGTAGGGTGGACCACAGAGTCAGTTTTGGGCACTGTAGAATATAGTTTAGGATCAGTTACCACCACTACCGGAGTTGGTGCTTGAACCAAAGCTCCCACAGTTGTATTCGTTGACTTGCCTACGCCTACTGAAGTTTGTTTTCCACCGGGCTGGGCTGAGTGACACTGCTTGTAGTTTCACTGCCGGATAGAGCTGATACCTTAATAGTTGGGCACACCGGAGCCATAATTGTGGATGTAGACAGGGACATGACTTGATAATATGTTTTTAATGATGGAGTGATTTTCATTTTTAAAGAGAGTGTTTTCTTGTCCCTGCCTCCTCCTTTGCCCTTATTAGCCACTTTCCCCTTAACAGGAGTCCCACTGTCGGTAGTACTCCCACCCTGCCTGCGTTGTTTAATTAATGTTCTGACTTCAGAAATGAGGGGGGAGACTCGAGAAGACAAAACTGACTTAGTGATAGCTGTATTAGAAGATAGGTGGGCCACTCTGGCTCGCAGGGTGTACCTACTTATTTTAGGGGGACAAATACCCACTTTATCTCCGTCGTTTTTCTCCATACAATAGAGAGGTGCCTTTCCCTTTTGAATCCAAAACCCTCTCACTTGACAAGGCAGGGGGAAGTTATCAATAGTGCTCTATCTCCAAGATAAGATTTTTAATTCTGGCTTACTTTCAGGTAAGTAAATTGAGCCAATCTTACTGTCACTAGAGCTTTCGTGGAGAGCTGGTCGCTGGAGCCCCCTCAACTGCTCACCGCCTGCCTCACAAGATTTCTTAATCCGGAGACCTGGGTGTACACCGATTTACTATTCCTAACTTCACATCTTGGTACCTTGAAGATAAATGTACAGTGTAGGTACATATAGGAGGTGCTAGGTACAGAAAACGTATACTAACTTACCTGTCAATATTTGTAAAGATATTTTGTCCTCTCGATTGCTTCCCATCGATATTCTGCAGTGTATATTCAGGGTGCACGCCGTAATATAACAAGGTTATAACATTAATAAAAGGAAAATGAGTTAGAAGATTCGGTAACCTTGCTTAGAAGGCTGTTCTTTATTACTTACTTCAGATGAAGCAGAGGATTGTTGATAATTACTTTTTCTGGAACAACAATTAATTTCTTATTACCTGTTTTAGTGTCTACATGGGACTCATGTTTGAATATATCGCCCAGAACAATTGGTGTGATATTAGATCCTCTCTTGTCGAGGTATTGTTGACGGGAGAGCAGTCTGTTCCATGGGGAGGACCTGGTCATCTTAGATGCATCTATGACACCTCATTTCGCTATAGGTCACGGCCATCATTACTTCTGGAACCTATTCCATGTAGATCATCTATTGAAGCCAAAGTATTTATGGAGATGCTATGTTTTGGGGAAGGGATGAAGCGGGTGTGGTCAAACCCCCCAATTTACGATTGACTAAGTATATCCGATTAAATATGAATGTCGAGTTCACGAGTAAGTATTGCATCACTTAGTGCTGAGTCACTATTTACCAAGTGCTAAACATTTGATCTCATTGTATGTCTGAAATATTCCAATTATTGGCCCTCTAGCTGACCTAGATACAAAAAATCTGTATAAAACTATGGTTTGATTAGAATCGATGCGTTAGTATAATTTTAACATTCAAAGGCACATGAAGTTAATTCATGCCCAGCACAAGAAATGAAGAAAGAAAGGTTTTTGCCCTGAGATTCGACTTTATTATCTCAGTTCTAAGTTTTCAATGTATACCAAAAAAGTATAGATTATTGCCTTTCAGCTTTTTTCTAAAAACTACCTTTACAAAGCTTTCCATTACATTGCATACTACCTTTACAACGCATACCATTACATTGCATTTAAGGTAAGTATTGGATAGTATAGGGGTCAAAATTACTATTCTAACTCCAGGGGGTGCAACAGTAGGGTAAGTGTTGGATAGAGTAGGGGTAAAAATGTGTTCAAATGTCCTGGGGAGTGCTGCACAGAGTTCATCACAGGCTCCAGTACATAACACACCAGCCAGCACCATGCCATCGCACTCTGGGCTCAGCATCCGACACAGCAGTCAGGAAGGCGGCTTCAAGTTCAGATGCACACTCCCACCCACACCGGAGCAGGCACTCAATCGGCATTTGGTGGCCTGGAGCAAGTCATGTTAAAGGTTCAACACCTGCAACAAAAACAGATAAGGCTTATAAATTCAAAGCTGAGCCAGGGATTCCTTAACATCACCCAACAAATGGCAGAAAACCAGGCCCGCATTGAGGGGAAATTTGATGCCCTTACAGGGGCTATTGGGCAGCTGTGCAGAGAGTTGTTGTAGGACAGAGTGCAGCACAGGAGAATGGAGCGCAGCAGGGCACACGGAATGCACTCAATGACCAGGGCAATTGGTACTCTGGCAACAGCAAAAACGGAACACACCAAGCGCACCCTGGCTCTGCAGATCAAAATGGGCCACTACAGTGATGATGTTGCATGAGGGCTGAAACAAATTACAGCTGTAGTTGAGGCAATGCAGCCAAGCTTGGTTGCTACAAGAGGAGCCACAGAGACAGCTGGTGTCCAGCTGCAGCAGTGTCTCTACTGCAGATACACCTATGCAGCGGTGAAGCACACCAATCCCACGTGCCAGATCCCCCACATGCTGGATGTAGATTCAAAAAATGATTTTTTGGGTAGAAAAGTGCCTGTTTGTGTTTTGGGTGGTGAAGTAAACACATGTTATTTCTACTTTCATTTGGTTATGTGGATTGAGATGGGCAGGTTGTCCAGTGTTGTCCATTGACATGCCCTTCAAATAAAGGCAAATTCAATTTGTCTGATTCACATTTTGTGGTGTTGTTTGTTGTGCCGTGAATTGTAATGATGTACCTGGAAAAATAATGTTTGGCTATGTGGTCCCAGCAAGTTCTCCCTTTTGCTGCTGAGCTTCCCTCGCTTGGCTGTTGGGCTGTTGGGTCAGGATCTTCATCTCCTGAGTCTGAATCAGACACCTCCAATGTTGTGGAGTATGGCACAGGTTGCTATAATTTTGCAGACTGTCCCAGGCTCATATTGCAAGGCTCCTCCACTCTTGTGAAGACACCGGAATCGTGATTTTAGGATACCAAATGTGCGTTCAGTGACTGAACTGGTGCGTCTATGTGCCCTGTTGTACCACCTTTCAGGTGTGTTGGTGAAGGACTGGTACAGTGTGAGGATCCATGGATGCAGGGCATATGCACTGCCACCCTGGGGGGAATATATGATGATGAGACAACTGCAGTCAGACATCATAGTGCAATTACATTTCACTGTGGACATGAGAATTCAGTACCTAGTAGGTATCCTTAATCAAAGTCACCTCTCTCGAATTCCTGGTATATGCCACAGTATCTGAAGATGTATGAGTCATGTGTGCTTCCTGGATATTTGGCAGCAATGTCTGTGATGATGTTGTTCATGTCACAAACAACTTGGATGTTGACGGAATGTGTGCTTTTTCTAGTCTCAGATACAGCCACTGTTGCCGGTATTGAAGGTAAGAGCACACTGCTCCCGTAGTGTTTTTGTTTGGCGTTATTTCCAACTGACAATATAATTAAAGGTTCGCCTTTTTTATAGGTATTGCTATTCATCACCAACTTCCCTCCGCGATTACTAAGGAATCCTCCCGCGGTTTTCGGCAGTGTGAATTTCCACAGTGTTCTTCACTCAATTATTGCTCAGAGGCTCCACCGGAGACTAGGTAATATATATTTTTAGTTAAGCACCACTACCTTCACCACAATTATTTATTTAATTTCTCTTAGTGGTTACCGGCTTTAACATTCACGTTTTCCTCTGCTTAGGTTGCGCTATTGCTCCGATGTTCCACCTTGCTACCTAGCTCTGCTCTTGATAGTAGAAAATTACGCCATCAAGGTTTGTCTCTTATACATGCCCCGGTATAGTTTTTGCTGCATGGCCCCACGTCACCGTAGCATGGTTCTTACCCCCGCCATCTAGCACGCTTCCCAACACCGCCCAGCCGATGCCTGTTCACTGCGCGTCTGTTGAACCACCGCATGGATTACCGTACGTAATCCCACTACCACTCCAGCTGACGGCGGCTTTTCTCAAAACCCCTTTGCCACGCTGTTAATTATATAGTTATCTGAACCTCTCTGAGATACCACCGCAATTATTGCCGCATGTCTATAATTTTTAAACTACTGAGTATACGGCGGCGTTCCATATATCGCCGTCCTTTTACCCACTCCTCCATGTACTCAAGCATGCTTCACGACATGATATACCATGTTTTTCACCAATCCGCCGCAGTGCATGGTCACGTTCAAGATCTGACAATCTAAACAAGCAAGATCCTTTTCTTACATCATTTCTTCTGCCTTTTACTTACTTTTTTTCTCCACAGTCAGCGTTCTAATTATTCAGGCATGTCTATAAAACCGTCCTGATGATGATCCCAACATTCATATAAGGGATCGAAACGTGGTCGACCTTTGGAATAGTTTCACACAGTCAACCATTGTGTTTTATTAGTGTGATAACGATTAAGGACAGCTTTTGCTTTATTCTCATTTACTCTGAAGCTTCCTTTCTTTTTTTCTGAAAATCCCCAAATTTACTGTATTTTTTGTTTTGTTTTTCATGTACTGGGTTCAGGATTGTATCCCACTTTAACGTTGGTTGCTTTTGAAAATATTGAAAACATTTGACTAATTAAACTATGTGTCCGGCTGGACACCGCTGAATATAGTGCTTACTACAGACTATATTTATTTAAATGTTCTAATCTACGTATTAAGGACCATTGTTATAAAGTAAGATTAGTAATATTACAGACATTTTTTTAGGTTTCAGCGACCATGCAGCCGCATCTTGCCAAATGGCTTTGGTGGGAATCCTAGGCTCCAACATCTCAAATATAAAACCATATGTTGCTAGGAAGAATGGGATCATACTTAAGTGGGAAAAAATCGATAGGGCAGATTTAATCCCCCAGGTAGTATTTAGCAGGCTTCATGAAATAGTGACCTGTCTTGATTTAAATTCTCACCCATCGAGTACTGTAGGAAGGTAGGATCCTTCTGCATGGTTACCTCCACTTTTTGCCTGGTGCTATGCTGGTTTTTGACTAGTCTGAATGGGATCTTGCTAATCAGGGCCACAGTCTATCTGCTTTTTCCATAAATTGTTATGTTCAGTAGTTAGGTACCCCCAAGATTGGATAATGGGGTACCCTTATAGGTCCCTAGTATATGGTACCCATTTACCCAGGGCATAAGTAACCCAAATGTCTACCATTGGCTGACGCATGTATTATACCACCCATGAGACACCATTAAAAAATGGAACTACAGGCCTATCATTGCAGCCTGTGTAAGTTGGGGCTTGCACCACTTACTAAAGATATAGGTTTCCTATATCTAGGGTCATTGCACGTAAATCCTATAAGTCACCCCTCTAGTAGGCCTTTACAATCCTGAAGGCAGGGTGCTTGGTTCTAAGTGAGAGGGTGCCCCTACATGAGCCGAACACCCCTGCAGCCTGGGAAGTCCATTCTCCTGGGTTGTCAGTGAAGCAGCTTATACTATTTGGAGGGGCACCGCATATTTATGCAATGATCATCTCAAAACTGACTGCAACTAATCCTATCATGTTTGGTATCAAACATGTTGGAATCATATCCCCACACTGTAAATGGTGTGGGAGGTATGATTCCAAGCACTGGAAGAGCCCTCTGTTAGGCTCTCAGTGTTACCGGTACCAGCCTTCTTGACCCGGACAGCACAAAATGGTTGCTGCCGACCAGAGACATGATTCTGCCCTCCTGCTGCTAAGCCAAGCTCGAGCAGGGGAAGGCAGAACAATAGGCATCCTGTCACAGGGAGGTGTGGCCATCTCCCAGACAGGATTTAGTGTATTGGGGTGGGGTGCTCTTGCCAGCACTACTCAGTCTGCATGAGGGGCACATTTGGTGATCCTGTGCATAGTCCAGTTCAAACCAGTGCTGGGAGCTGTTAGCTCCCGCACTGGCGCGAAACTGGACAAAGGACATGGGAGTAACCTCCCGCTGTCCAGACCCTCCCCTGGGAGGGTCCCCTGAATCTTCCCAACCCATTTCCATAGAGTACTTAAGGGCTTACCTGGGTGTAGGTTCCTAGATTCGTTGTGGGATAAGATTCAGATCAGACATAAACTTTTTCTTCTACTGTTTGGGCACTCTGGTCTTCGCTGGACTTCGTTTGGGCCTGACTAAGTCTCCCTTCTAGTCTGCTGTATTGTTTTTGTCTGTGCATCATACAGGAACCTTTAAAGGTCTGTGAATCATCAAAGACACTTGAAGGAATCGGTTTTGGAGTGAAGGAGTCACTTCTCTGCATTTGCAGGCACCACTACTAAGTCGACAGGTCTGCTAATCCTGAGATCCTATGCACTCCGTAAGGTTCTGCAAAACAGGTGGTAGTTTTCCACAGCTCCTGAGGCCTCCCCTGCTCTCTCACCAAGTTTGAGGCTAGTATCCCTTGTGGGGGTTGCAATAACCAAATCCTTGTGCACAGCATCAACTTGCAGTTGCAAAGGCTTATTGACTTCCTTCCAAGAAGATCTTCGGGCTCCAAGTAGCCTCAACCTCAAACACCCCCCGTGACCAGAATCTTTGGTCACACTGCATTGTATGCATCATGGCTTGCATCTTTTGGTGAGCTGCTTGAGGTTCTCTCGCAACTCCATTGCCTCCGGACTGTGGGTTGACTTGAGTCACACTTGTTTCTTTTGGGCTCCCCTGATTGCCTGGGGCCTGCCTAAACTCCCCTGCTTGTGGTGAGTCCCGTGGACCTTGCTGGTCCCGACATTGCTCCTTCTTCACTTCCTGCATTGGTTGCATTTGTCAAGGCTTGTTGGTGCTACCCCTGGACACCGATCCCTCATCACTCAACTTCCTTCATGGGACAGCTCGTGCATGGCTCCTGGTCTTCCTAAGCATGGCCTGGTCCTCAAAGCTGCAGAGTCAAGGTCATCGTCACCCATTCTACAACACCCAACATCAGAAGGCCTTCATCTTCCAAGTCTCCTGGTCACTCCTGAGTGACATAAACTCTGTCCTCTCTGCTTGCTGGTACCTTTCACCTAGAATCCACCTTCGGATTCCACCAGACACTTCCTCCTTCTTCAGCAGCTGCACTATTCTGAAGTCCTCAATTGGGTTCGACGGCGGTTTCTGACACGACTTCACACATATGCACCCACCTTCCCATGTGTAGGTAACGTGGGTACTAGGGTACCCATAAGTGGAGTGGCTCTCCAACCTTCTGTCTTCCATGGGGTTTATTCAGGGTCCACTGGGAAGGGTCCTTAACCTTTGAAAATCCAGCTGCAACTTACGCGTAGAGTTGTACGGACCACACAGTTGTGTTCCCACACTGCACACGCTCTCCGTGGGGTCCCTATCTACTCACCTTGGGTGGTCCCTTAGGTCCCTAGCACTTCTACGTCCTCTCGACATTGTCTTGACCTGAGTCGTGGTCCTTATCCCACTTTCTTAGTATATGGTTTGGTTCACCACTGGGGTCCACTGTGTATTTAGTGTTATTTACTGTGTTTCTTTGCTAAAGTATTGTGTGTATTGTGTTTATCTCCATTTAGGAGGTATTTGAACGTACTAGAGAGTATTATATAATAAATACTAGGGGTGGGCGGAATTTGCGAAATTGACTTTCGCAAATTATTTCGAAATTGTTCAAAATCTCCGCGAGCATGCAAAACTTTCGTGAAGATGCGGAGACTGCTTTTCACGCCCGTTCGCGATGTGTTTTTGCGTGCTCGCGGGGAAATTTATCTCCAACTTGGCCAGGCGGTCGCTAATGGGTATGGCCATCTTGTTCGCGATGCTTATTTCCTGTTCCAGGTCAAATGACGTGTTCGCGATCGTAAATTCGCGCGGGATAGCGCGACCGGCTACCAAGAATCCAACATCTCGTGGCGCACGCGAACGGATAGGAAAACTCATCGGCAAATGCAAAGACCCGGTAAGTCGCTACCGCGCACGCGAGAACGCATTTATAAAGCATGAACAAGAAATTGCTTCCGTTTCGCAGCAGATTGCGAAAGTTTTGACATTGTCGTGCTCTCCGTGGAACGCAAAAATGTCAAAATATTGCAAATTCCGCGAGCGGAATGAAATTTACCGCCCAGGCCTAATAGATACATATTTTTATAAAGACTTTGTGTGGGTCTTTTCACTTAATCTGTACTATAAGATTGCATTCTGGTAAAACAAGCTGCTTTACACTCCTTCCGGACTAAGCCTGAAGGCTGATCTCCACAGCTACCACTTAGAGAGCTTTCTATGTTTGTCTAAGACCTCTTAAATCACCATAAGGGTTGTCTGGACTGGTGCAAGATGCCCACTTACATTAGTGGACATCATATCCCAGGCCAGCTTCTCACAAGCACCATTATGGTGTTCAAATAAATTTTACTAGAGGTAAAAAAGAACCTATCAACGAGTGGCGCAACCCCAAAAATAAAGGGCCAGAAGTGGTTCTACCAGCACTGCACCAAAACACTTTCCAACCTACATTGAACCCTTAAGTGCGAGCCAAGAAACCCAACCCTGGTCAAACACGCCAGCCTAATGTACATCACAGCTAGGAGGAATAGGCTAACAAAATTGAAGGAAGCAGGCTGGGAACAACTGTACCAAGCATCCGCCCCAAATAACTCCAGGAACTTTTAGGCAGGGATTAGCGCCCCTTTTTTAAAACCACACACAGACCCTAATCTAGACAATCATGTGGACGAAGACTCCTGAGTGGAGCACTTTGGTAAAATCTTTAACGGAAAGAGGGAGGGAACTCTGGTGCTGTGGGACGACCCTGTCTTGCCGCCCCTTACTGTTCTCTCTTTTAACCATTTGCATATAAGTGAAACTTTAGCTCAATTCACCAGTAAGAAAGCTCCAGATCTAGATGGCACCCCAATACACTTTTTGACCGAATCTCCCCAACGTGTTCAATGTAATAGCCAAAGTGGGCCCGTCTGAATCATGGCATAAAGGGATTTTAATACCCAGCCATAAAAAGGGATATATTTCTGACCCCAGAAACTATAGGCCACACCTCCCTCCTTGATAGAATGGCGAAACTTGTGGGCAGAGTGCTATTAAACAGATTGGAGGCCTGGGCAGTGACGAATAACGTCCTGATTCCATCCTAGTAAGGTTTTAAAAAGGGCAGAGGCACACAAGACTAATGTCTTAACCTGAGTCTGCTAATAGCTAAGTATACTCAGGCTAAACAAGGTAATTTATACTTGGCCTTCATGGACCTAAGCACAGCCTTTGACCGTGTTGCCCATTAACATCTCTGAAGGATCATGAAGGAAATGGGGGTAGACCAACCAATAATTACATTCTTAGGCAGTTGTATTCGAGGGCCGAAGCCTGTATACATTACGGACAACGGGGGAGTGCCCCAGATGGTTTCCAATTACAAGGGGGGGTCGCGTTCGAGCCCTATTTTTGTTCTCCTTATACACCAATGAAGTAGAGGCCCAATTGTTAGATTCACCCCTGGATGTCCCTACAATGAGCAAGATGCTTATTCCAATCCTATTATATGCAGACGATGCAGTCCTAATTGCACGTACGGTAAGGGCCCTCCAGAAATTGCTAGATATTTATGTAAATTATATGAAAGGCTGGACTTACAAACAAATGAGGACAAGTCCTTCATTTTAGTTGCAGGTCGTAAGGTGATGAACCCCCCTTCTATTTTAATTTCTGATCGGAAAGTGGTGCAGACGGAGTTGTTCTCATATCTAGGGGTGACATTTGACCATATGGTATCATGGTCTAATATGGTGTCGAACGGAGGGATTATACTAGGAAAGAGCATTAATGCTATTCTCTCGTTCACCAAAAAATTGAGTTTAAGACAAATAGACATGGTCAAAAAAGTATATGGGGCCAAATCTAGCTTAGTGGTGTCCTATGGAGCCGGAGTATGGAGTTATGTTAATCTAAAGGCAATACAATCAATCAAACACACTTACTGGAAAAAAAAATTATTAGCCTCCCCATCAGCTGTTCCAATTTTAATTTACATTAGGAGTTGAACATCCCTTATATAACTAATCAGATAAAGGCAGCACCAATTCTCCAAAGGCATTCCATATGGAGAAGAGACACAGTTAGCCTCACCCAACAGTTTATTGTGGACTGCCTGGCATTAGAACATGCACAGTAGATACCATTGATAATGTATGTCAAAAACACCCTACATGCACTGGATTTGGGGACTCTGTTCGAAACCCAAGAAAAATGTTCGATCATATCGTAAAAAGCCCTAAAAGCCCGCTTTCTGAAATGTATGGCCAAAACTAGACTCACCGTCCAGATCAATAAATGAACGGTCTGAGAGTACCTTGAGGGCCCAATGCATGATGAGGGGGTACCGTCTTATCTGGCATTTGTAACAAACCCCGCCACAGATTCATTTTAACTAGGTTTTGCCTAAACCTCGTTCCGTGCATGGTGGGTTCCCCCTCTGCCACCTGTTCTACCCATGATCTCTCAGGCTGTCCATGCGATGGTACCTCATCCCAATCTGACTAGCACATTTTCTTTTTTTGTACATTTTATTGTGAATATTGTAATAGATTTTTATTTCCAATCATGCACAAACACAACTTTAGACTATGTCGTTTGGCCTGTATTTTTTATGAATGTTCCCTGACCCTTTAACTTGCTTTTGTGTTGCCTCCTTTTTATGTCTTTCATTAAAAATTAGGAAATTGTACATTTGTTGCGATGAATTGCTTGTAATGCTTTCTAACTGGTTTTATTATATATATCTGTGATGTACATATAAACTTTAATGATTAATTTGTATTAATTGAATAAAATAGTTCTGATTCTGATTCTATCTTGGAGCTTCCTCATTTTCTTTTGCACATTCTCTCTAACAACAGCACTGATCTTGGTGACTTTTTACAGCAGGTTATATGGAACCACTTTGGCATGCCGTACAATCTATTACCTAGTCTGAAAAACCTAGTGATGCTTATTTCCCTGATTGATGGTAAAATGCACCTTGTTTTCAAGGCAGAGCCTGACAGTGATGAATGGCCACTCAGAAAAGCTGGATACCAATTTACAGCCAAGTGGTTCACAAATGAGCAGTGAGCCAAGTGTTTATGTCCCTTTCAACAGATCACATGAAATCACAAGCAGCTCTCTGTGTTTGGACTCGGGAAAGTGAAGTCACCAGTTCTGATCAGCACTGCTCCCAGTTATAGCACTGTGTTACAAAAAGGGGGGTTGAACCCATGCAGTCACGGGGACCTGGGCGCTATGTGGTACATATGTAGAAGGGTCCCCGTAAGGATAGTGTATTGTAAGTAACATACACTGGAATAGAATTAAAAGCAATCAAACAAAAAATAGAAAAACAATTCCGAATTGGTATTTATGATTTATTACCAAACGATGCGTGATTGCCAATGGCAATATATGAATTAAATTTGTAAATAGCAAGCCCCAGAGGGGGGAGAGGAAGGGGAGGGGGGGAAAGTAGTGCTCAAGGGAGTGATGAGGACATGGAAAATTAACACAATATAGAAGGGTAACAAATGTATTACAGATTTAGTGACAGTATAAAAACAATTACAATACAGATGCCAAAATATAAGGCAAAATTCGAAACATTGTCAATAAATCACATTCAACGGTCACATCTGAATACTAGATGGATTGGGTGGTGTGCCGGAATATCAACAAAGAAAAAACAGTCGACGTTTCGACCCCTATCAGCAGGCTAATTAAAGTCCTTTCACGGGGTCTTCAT
Organism: Lissotriton helveticus; assembly: GCF_964261635.1. Classification (NCBI taxonomy): domain Eukaryota; kingdom Metazoa; phylum Chordata; class Amphibia; order Caudata; family Salamandridae; genus Lissotriton; species Lissotriton helveticus. Next base: position 596,886,496 of record NC_136073.1, on the reverse strand, counting down.
CAGGACGTCACACAGGGAGGGGGAGGGGCAATTCTGTATGAAAAGATAATTAAACTTTAGTACATAGTAAGGACGACGATTACTCATCCTATCTAATATATAGACCAAGGAGTGGATTAAAAACAAAATTACCATGGGGTACGGCCCGACTGGGCTCTGTACATGAAAGGGACGCCACGCTGGGAAGTCGTGGTCAATCGAATGTGGTGGGGGTCTCAACTAAAGAGGAGACAAACAATCAGTGAGATTAAAAAGAATCAACCGGCTATTCTAACCAAAGTGAGTGTACTTCGACCCTATGGTGGAAGGTGAGGCATCAACAATAATGATGGCCGAACCTTGTTCCCAACATTAACAAGTCCCACTTAGGGATTAATCACAAAAAATTGAAAACCTGGCCATATAGAGATGTACCTCTAAGTTCTCGAAAGTGAATCCTGCCAAGGATCCACGTGTATGGCACAATGCAGGGAAATTAGCTGTTTTGGTCTCCTGTGGTCAGCTGAAAGGAGAAGATAGTATACTAAATGTACCGGACAAGCGAATATTCAATTAAAGAAATTACATAAGAATTTAAGGCACACGGTCACTGGTGCATCTCTCACACAGGAGGATGTAAACCAGTAAGCAAGATATTAAAGAACAATTATTACGAAGAAAGTAAACAATCCAAAAGATATACTGTAACAAAACCACGCGACTCTCGTCACACGAGGTCATAGGTCGGAAACATTTGATGATCAAAAAAGCATGCTCGTGCACTTCTCTAACATGAGAGTGTAACGAGTTTGATGAGTAATTGAGGAGCATTTAATGATGTAAGTTTAAAGATGTAGTTTTTAACCCAGTGCTGCCGAGGACTCTCCTATGTTCCTACTGCTCAGGTGAACAAATTCCTGTTGAAAACAGAATTATACAGTTTTTTCAGGACGATAAGGCTGCGATATTTTTTCCGAAATCAAACATCAAGACAACAAAACTCGGTCACTGGACTTAGGGTACCTTCAACTTTTTTTCCACCCACGTATGCTATGAACAGTCGGATTCTTGCCTTTGAAGAAATTGTTATTATTGTTGATGCCTCACCTTCCACCACAGGGTCGAAGTACACTCACTTTGGTTAGAATGGCCGGTTGATTCTTTTTAATCTCACTGATTGTTTGTCTCCTCTTTAGTTGAGGCCCCCACCACATTCGATTGACCACGACTTCCCAGCGTGGCGTCCCTTTCATGTACAGAGCCCAGTCGGGCCGTACCCCATGGTAATTTTGTTTTTAATCCACTCCTTGGTCTATATATTAGATAGGATGAGTAATCGTCATCCTTACTATGTACTAAAGTTTAATTATCTTTTCATACAGAATTGCCCCTCCCCCTCCCTGTGTGACGTCCTGATGAAGACCCCGTGAAAGGACTTTAATTAGCCTGCTGATAGGGGTCGAAACGTCGACTGTTTTTTCTTTGTTGATATTCCGGCACACCACCCAATCCATCTAGTATTCAGATGTGACCGTTGAATGTGATTTATTGACAATGTTTCGAATTTTGCCTTATATTTTGGTATCTGTATTGTAATTGTTTTTATACTGTCACTAAATCTGTAATACATTTGTTACCCTTCTATATTGTGTTAATTTTCCATGTCCTCATCACTCCCTTGAGCACTACTTTTCCCCCCTCCCCTTCCTCTCCCCCCTCTGGGGCTTGCTATTTACAAATTTAATTCATATATTGCCATTGGCAATCACGCATCGTTTGGTAATAAATCATAAATACCAATCCGGAATTGTTTTTCTATTTTTTGTTTGATTGCTTTTAATTCTATTCCAGTGTATGTTACTTACAATACACTATCCTTACGGGGACCCTTCTACATATGTACCACATAGCGCCCAGGTCCCCGTGACTGCATGGGTTCACCCCCCCTTTTTGTAACACTTTCTGAGCAGGTGCTGACCTGCGAGGTTACCTTTCCTTAAATTAAGTTTATCCATACCATGGTGGAATCAGAATTACTTTCCTATACAGAGGAGTACATCAACCAGCTTACCAAAGACTTGTCAACCACTTTCCTATCCACTTCTGTCCCGACAATTGATATCACTTTAAATGATAAGATTTCCCGTTTGGAAAGATTAGAGAAGAAACTCATAAGAACTCGGCTACATGGGCACCTTTTTACGAGATATTTGCAAGAAAACATTATCCCGGTTGGGCTGCAAATTAAAATCGAGCCAGTGATCTTTGTAGATGTACCAAAATTCAAAGAGGGGTTCAGCTACGTGGCAAACAACTGCTCCCGGCACTGGATGGTGCTGGGAGTCGAGACAGCTGCGGAACAAGTAGTCTCTCTAAGCAAGGAAATTGCAGACTTAAAGGCTGAAATCCTGGGAGATAACACACTCACCAAAGCCAAGGAAGCTATAGACAATCTGGAAGTCACAATCAAAGACTTTGATACCACAGTCCAAACTAAAAAGCTGGAAAAACTAGCACGAGACCTCAGACTGTTTGACAAAAAATTAGTCTACCCATATCTACAGCCAGACTATTACAAACAGGACAATCAGGGTCGGTTTACCAACTGCGGACGCGGGGGGTACAGAGGACGAAAGAATTTTACAACCTTTTCCGACTCTTCATATAGTTCCGGAAGTGACGGTGAGGCAGGACCCAGTACCTCATACTCCTACTCATCCTATCCCCCTCAAGACACAGTTTACCAACAGTATCCTCCGCAATTTCCACCTCATTTTTTAGACCAAGGTCGGGGCCAATGGCGCCCCCCACGGGGCCGTGGCAACAACTGGCCCCGGGGCCAAACAAGAGGACAACAACAGAATCAGGCGGGATGGGACGGTGGACGAGGCAAGCAGCAGAAACGGGTGACCTTCCGACCGGAGGTGCACGGGGAGATCTCGACCCGCAGGAACACGTACAGATGGTAGATATACATACCAGACAAGACCCTACTACACCTACTACCACTAGCCCGGTGATCAATATCTCCAAACACAATTTCCAGGAGGAAGAACTCAAGGTCCTCGGCCGAGGACTCTCCTATGTTCCTACTGCTCAGGTGAACAAATTCCTGTTGAAAACAGAATTATACAGTTTTTTCAGGAAGATAAGGCTGCGATATTTTTTCCGAAATCAAACATCAAGACAACAAAACTCGGTCACTGGACTTAGGGTACCTTCAACTTTTTTTCCACCCACGTATGCTATGAACAGTCGGATTCTTGCCTTTGAAGAAATTGTTACCTCTTCTGTAGATCAATCACTTAAACAACCTAAATTCATGAGGCTTAACTTACCCAAAACGGAGAAGAAGGCCCTGGCGGATTTACGCAACAACAAAGAGGTAGTCATCAAACCCGCGGATAAAGGCGGTGCCATTGTTGTGCAGGACCTTTCGGACTACAAGGCAGAAATTTACAGACAACTGTCGGATGGCATCAGTTATCGCCTTCTACCCAGTGACCCCTCGCGTGAATTGGCCAGTACCATTCTCAGAATCACACAGAAAGGATTGGACACTGGCTTTCTGAGCAAACAGGAATTCAAATTCCTCAACCAAAAATTTCCGAGACTTGCTTCAATTTACACCCTACCGAAGGTGCACAACAACCTTAACAAGCCTCCAGGACGACCTATCGTGTCCGGCTGTGGATCATTGTTAGAGCCCCTGTGCCAATATGTGGACTTTTTTCTCAAGCCCATTGCTCTCAATACAAAGGCCTACCTAAGAGACACTACCCAGGTCATTAACCTGATAGATGGAAGACCATTTAATCCAGAACGTGCACTCCTAGTCACCTGCGACATTATATCGCTCTACACCAGCATCCCCCAGCAAGATGCCTTGGAAGTGATGAGAAAGGCCTTAGACACCCGAATTGCGCCGTTTCAGGTCCCTACAGAATTCATAATTGAGTTACTGGAGATTGCTATGATGCACAATTTCTTCATTTTTCAAGAAGGCTTCTATTTGCAGACTAGGGGGGTAGCGATGGGGGCTACCTTCGCTCCAAACTTGGCAATAATTTACATGGACCATTTCGAACATCAACATATCTTCCCAGCAACCAATCCCTTCAAGGCCAACCTGCCCCTATATGTCAGATATATTGATGACGTTCTTTGCATTTGGGAAGGAAACGGGGACCAACTTCAAGTTTTCCACGACTGGCTGAACTCCCAGAACCCTCATATCCAGTTCACGATGGAATCCAGCAACAAAACCATACCCTTTTTAGACATCTCGATCTATGTGGAAACAGACCACTTGCAAACAACGCTGTTTATTATTATTATTATTATTATTAACCATTTTATAGCGCGCTCTGCTACTGAGGAGTATCCTGGCGCGGGGGAAAGAACAGCGAAACCACGTGCTTTAAGAAAAGGGATCTCAAGTAGCGCTGTTAAACAGATGAGTTTTTAGGTGTTTTTTGAAGACGGCTACATTGGGTGTGGAGCGCAATTGAAGAGGAAGGGCATTCCAAGCGCGCGCCACGACCACCGCAATCGACTGGCCGCCAAGCCTGGCACGCTTGAAACGGGGAAGGGATAGTCGAAGCTGAGTGGAAGATCTCAGAGTACGTGTGGGAATGTAGCTAACAAACCTTTTCCTCAGGTACTGGGGGCCTTGTTGGTGGATAGCACGAAACGCCAAAACTAACGACTTAAACCGGATGCGCTGTGCAACCGGAAGCCAGTGAAGTAAGCGCAGCTCCGCGCGGACACTCAACCATCTAGGAATGTTGAATAAAAGGCGGACTGTCGCGTTCTGGATGACTTGCAGGCGTTTTACCAGATAAGAAGGGATTCCGCTGAACAGAGCATTGGCATAGTCCAGCCTGGACAGTATAAGCGCACGCGCAACAGACTCCCTTGCCTCTCTAGGAAGCAGGGGAAAGAATTTGCGAAGCATTTTTAAAGTCGCAAAACAGGTGCCGGTAAGTGTTTTGATATGGTGTTCAAATCTCAAGTCCTCTCCGAACCAGATGCCCAAATTCTTGGCAGGTCTCCCCATCTCTTTAGGGCCTGGAATGTCAGGCGGCCATAGTGTTCTCATGAACGAGGGGGGAAAAGAGCCATAAAAGAGAACCTCAGATTTGTCCTCGTTGCACTTCAGCTGGGCCCTCGTCAGCCAACGAAATACAGCGGACAGACAAAGATGAACTGTAGAGGTATCGAGGTTGTCATCTGGCCAGGTAAACAGCAGTTGGGTGTCATCTGCATACCCTATGATCTTAGCCCCGAACTGCTCAGCTAAATAAACCAAAGGTGTAATATAGGCGTTGAACAGTAAGGGGCTAAGGGTAGAACCTTGCGGGACACCTGTCAACAAAGGCTCGGACTTAGAAGCGTAAGGGGGCAGCCAGACCTGCTGGGTCCTGTCAGACAAGAAGGAGGACAGCCAGTCTAACACAATCCCACCAATGCCTATTTCCGCCAGCCGGCCGAGAAGAAGCTCATGGGGGACGGTATCGAACGCGGCAGAGAGGTCCAAAAGGATAAGGACCGCTCTGCCGCCTCCGTCAAGGCAGTCCCGGATGGCCTCACTCATCTCCAGGAGGGCTGTCTCGGTGCTGTAAGCAGCCCTGAAGCCCGACTGTGCCGGGTGGAGGGCATTGGAAGTTTCGACAAATCTCTCTAGTTGTCGAAATGCCACCTTCTCACAAATCTTTGTGAGAGCCGGTAAGAGGGAGATTGGTCGGTAATTCCCGGGGACCGACCAGTCTAAACTAGGTTTCTTTAGGAGAGGCAGAAGCTTAGCCTGCTTCCACACAGTAGGGACCACGCCCGTCCTCAGGGAGAGGTTCACCATCTGCGTGATCTCAAAACAGACCAGATCCGCCACCTCCGAAAGTACCCGGGCAGGGCACGGGTCCGCAGGGGAACCAGATTTCAGGGACTGGATTAACGGGAGAGTAGTATCCTCCGAAATTTGCTCAAAGACCGTGAGCTGCTGTTCCGGGCTAGGGCAAAAAGAGGGATAGGGTCCATCTGTTGAGTGATCGGTGGAGAGGGCAGCTGCAAGGTCTTGCTGAATCCTCTTTATTTTGTTGGAAAAAAAGGAAGACAGATCCTCACACCATTGCAACGAAGATGGATGAAAAACGGCCTCAGCGACAGGTGCCACAAAGCTTTTTACAATGGCAAAGATCTCTTTGCTACTGTTGTCTGCCTTGGCAATGCGCCCAGCATAATATTTTCCTTTCGCACCCTTAATGGCAGTGTAGTATTCTTTTTGAGCCAGTCGTAGAGTGGATTTAGCCTCAGGGCTATAGTCCCGTCTCCACGCTCGTTCGAGTTTTTTACACCCCAATTTTAGTTCCCTTAGTTCTGGGGAAAACCAAGGTTGGGAGGGGGTGCGTCTAGATCTCGTAAGCGTAGTCTGCCTAGTGGAGGCGGTAGCCGCCTGCTGTAGCCACTCATTAAATTCGCAAACCGCCTCATCCAGAGGCAGTTCTGATTTAGGGCGAGTGTTATCCAGAGCCAATCTGAATGCGGGTATATTAATCTTTTGGGAGTGGCGAATAAAAGGCGGGGAACAGGGTTCCACAGTCTCCCAGTTGAATCTGACCAAATCATGGTCTGACCAGGTTGTTTTCTCAACAGCCACATCCTGAATTGGGAAGTTGGAACATACCAGGTCAAGCAGATGGCCCCCCCTGTGCGTCGGGGCAGACACCCATTGCTTGAGTTGGGCAAGCTCCAAGATGTCACCGAGCCTATGGGCATCAGGTGAATCAGGGACATCCATATGAATATTCAGGTCCCCGACCAGTAGGAATCTAGGAAAACCCAGGGCCCGTGGGACCAGATACTCTTCCAGGGAGTCCAAAAAACGAGTAGCCAGACCCGGAGGTCTGTATATAAGAGAGCCTCCTAGGGTGAAGTGGGGAGAAGTTGTGATTGAAAAGTGGAGAACCTCACCCCCTATGTCCGAAACCGGCGGCTCAGAAGCGAAGCTCCACTCCTCCTTAAACACCACCGCTAGTCCACCGCCTCTACCCAGGGGGCGGTCCGCTCTAGCGATCTTAAACCCTCTAGGGATCGCGAGCTCTACACTAGGTGCGGAGGTGCTGGTCAGCCATGTCTCCGTAAGGAACAGAACCTCCAGTTTATCATCCACCAATAAATCAAAGATTTCGGCGGCATGCCTGACTGCAGATCTGGCATTAATCAGTCCCGCCCGAATGTTCGTGGCAAGAGCGTCACTAGCTAAGCGTGGAGGGGGGGAGGGTTGGAAGAAAAAGCCACAAGAGGGGCACATAGGCATAAGACAGTTCATGTCAGCACGTGTGCAGTGCCCGCTGTTGGCTGGGGGGGCAAGCCTCCACAGATCGTGGTGGGAATACCTGTGGATTGTAGATTTGCCCACACCCAAGGGTCGCCGAATAGAATGGCTGGCCCTGGGCCCGTCCGAGGCACGGACGGGCACAGACGGGCCCTCCTTTGGCGCTCCTTCGGCGCGCAGACGGCGCGCCCGCTGCGCGCTCTATGGTGTACCATTATTTATCGCCCAAGCCCCTCCCCGAGCTGGACCGCTAACTTCCGACCAGCCGGGTACCGGGCCTCACCAAAGATGGCGCCGCCCGACCTGACCCTCCACAACAAACGGCACAGATGAGCCGCGGTGGACCGGGGTTCAGGGGAACCGGGAAACAGTGCACAGGTATTTAATCACACAACAAAGTTAAAATGAGCAAACCACACAATTCGTGATCAATTGAGTGTAAGTAAAAATATTGGTTTTTAAAAATGCGCTAGTGAATCAGTGCTGCGGAGAGTAAGTAGGCAGAAGAGGAACCCTCGCAGTCTGCCCGTCTTTCCCCAGCGAGGTCTCTGAGTGCTGCCACCACCTAGATCAGTCGCGAGGAGGCCGAGCAATCAGGGTCTATTTAGCGCCCAAGCCCCTCCCCGAGCTGGACCGCTAACTTCCGACCAGCCGGGTACCGGGCCTCACCAAAGATGGCGCCGCCCGACCTGACCCTCCACAACAAACGGCACAGATGAGCCGCGGTGGACCGGGGTTCAGGGGAACCGGGAAACAGTGCACAGGTATTTAATCACACAACAAAGTTAAAATGAGCAAACAACACAATTCGTGATCAATTGAGTGTAAGTAAAAATATTGGTTTTTAAAAATGCGCTAGTGAATCAGTGCTGCGGAGAGTAAGTAGGCAGAAGAGGAACCCTCGCAGTCTGCCCGTCTTTCCCCAGCGAGGTCTCTGAGTGCTGCCACCACCTAGATCAGTCGCGAGGAGGCCGAGCAATCAGGGTCTATTTAGCGCCCAAGCCCCTCCCCGAGCTGGACCGCTAACTTCCGACCAGCCGGGTACCGGGCCTCACCAAAGATGGCGCCGCCCGACCTGACCCTCCACAACAAACGGCACAGATGAGCCGCGGTGGACCGGGGTTCAGGGGAACCGGGAAACAGTGCACAGGTATTTAATCACACAACAAAGTTAAAATGAGCAAACAACACAATTCGTGATCAATTGAGTGTAAGTAAAAATATTGGTTTTTAAAAATGCGCTAGTGAATCAGTGCTGCGGAGAGTAAGTAGGCAGAAGAGGAACCCTCGCAGTCTGCCCGTCTTTCCCCAGCGAGGTCTCTGAGTGCTGCCACCACCTAGATCAGGAAGCCGACAGAACGCAACTCATTACTACAATATCAGAGTCATCACCCAAGGGGCCTCAAGGATAACCTTCCGGTTGGGCAAATCCTCCGAATCAGGAGGAATTGTTCCACAAGAGCCGACTATTTCAAAGAGTCCGAGGTCTTAAGGGAACGCCTCATATCACGGGGGTACCCTTCCAGGATGGTAAAACGAGCTAGAAAACGGGCGTGGTACAACCCCCGCGACTCTCTACTTAATCCAGAGAACTTACCACGTGCCTCGGCTGACCGCGTCATTTGTGTCACGACTTTTTCAACGCGTAGCAATGACATAAAAAAGATTATTAATCAAAACTGGCCTTTGGTTGCGGATGTCATTAAACAAACAGAACTGCCTCTCCACTCCTTCAAGAGAGCTAAAAACATAAGGGACATGGTGGTCCATTCTTATCTGGAGCCAGCGAGTCAACCCACCTTAACATCACTTTGGAACCTGCCCCCTGTAGTTGGCCATTACAGGTGTGGCACATGCACCGCCTGTGACACGACTATTCAGACCAAAACATTTGCCCACGAGGGAAGAACGTATAATCTAAAACACTACACGAACTGTAACTCAACTGGAGTCATTTACATCATTCGGTGCCCATGCAGCCAGTTATACGTAGGCCAAACTCAACAAAAAATCAAGTCTAGGATTTCTTCTCATTGCAGTAGGTTAAGATGCAAAGCACAGCATAGCAATTTTGATGACTACGGTAATAAATTGTGTGACTGTTGTGAAAATGTTCATTCACACACATACACATTTGAGTCAGGAATGTATAACAAACGCATGTGTATAACAATTCCAATGCAGTGCATATATTCAGTGCTCACTTTAGTTTATTGTAAAAGGCCTGCATGTTCCACATGGTACGAGGACAACGGGACCAGGAGTAATGAAGATTACCGGTGTGTAATAGGGCATTACCTCCCCGTCCCTCCAGTCCTTGTCCCATTCCTTAACAAAGTGGAGAATACCAAAGCAAACAACCCGGCCTTCCGAACTTCCACCAACACCAGGGACACCACACTGAAACAGGTACCCCAAAGAAGCAAAAGGGAGAATCACAAGAAAAAACAAAGGCAGGAGCATCTAACCAGCAATACCCCCAACCAAGCCAACAGAGCTGAAACCACAAAACAAGCGGGGATGAGCAGATAACGCCAAAACAAGGAGCCCAACCAAGGAGCTGCCACCAAAGGGCAGGCAACCGACACCAGCAACCCCCGAACCAGCCACAGAGGAGGAGAACCCGACAAGATAGGAACAGACCCCACCGCAAGAACAGTGATGCGCCCACCACAGAAAAAGACCCAGAGCAACCTGACCGAGCAAGGAGTAAGGGCTACACTGAAAGGGACACAAGACCCCAGCCAAGGCCAGAAAGAGGCCCAGCACCTAGAGCTAAGCCCCAAGGGAACCCCCAGATGGGCAGAAACAACCACCCCCCTCGGAGTAACCAGCAGAAGGGGGCCCAGAAGAAGCAGAAGCACACACAGGCACAGCAAAAGCCAGGAAGGGCTCCCAACCAGTGAGAAACAACCAGAGAGTGACCCCCCCTCAGACGAGGGAAGAAGCGACTCATCGCCGAACGAACCCAGAATGACACCACCAAAAGCTGAGGGGAAGGAAGGAGAGACAAAACAAGCCCCACCAAAGGCAGGAGACAAAGGAATTACACAACCAACCACAGGACCAACCCCAACACATCAGGGGAACCCCCAGCAGAGCCGCAAACACCAAAGAGGACGGATCCCGAAGGAGAACCCAGGCACCGACCCAGAGGCCAACCAAGGGCAGGCTCAAACCAAGCAAACAAGGAAGAGAGGGGGCAGTGACAACGAGCAAGCCCCCCCGCCACCCAGACAGCATCGGCAACAGAGAGCCCAGTGGAAAAGCCACAGACACCCCAGAGGCAACCCAGGCCAAGGGGTAAAAATGCCCAGCAGCCAACACCAGCGGGAAGAACGGACAGCAGCAAAAAGTCCTCCAAACCTGGAGAAGAACCCTGGGCACAGAGACAAACAACAGGCCAGGCCCAAGGCAATCCCACTGAAAGCAAGGAACACCAGAACACAACCCAGCACCCCGCCCATGGAAGGCAAAGTGGAGGCCAGACGTGCAACCCCCCCCCAACAAAACAATGCCAGAAGAGGCCCCCCAGCCCAAAGGAAGCAAGGGACGGACCACAGCAGGCCCGGAACGAGAGCAGGGCACAACACCAAGGAACTTGGAGAGGCAAAACCCTGAAGGCCACCGAGACCAGAGGAACCCAAAGAACACACAGGGACAACTGGGAAGAAGACGCCCCAAACAACCCCCAACAAGGGCGACACCCTCAACCAAAAGCCGGGGCCAACCCTAGGGGAGAAACACGGGACCAGGGGAAATGAAGCCATCGGGCACCGAACCAGAAGCTGAAACAGGGAGGGGGGAAACCCCCCCCCCCCCCCCAAACCAACAGTCGATGCGAGAGCAGCCCCCAAAGGGCAAAACAGGGGAGAAAACAGGGAGGCCCACAGCCCAACCCTGCCAAAGCCCCCACCAGAATCCAAGAGTCCAGCCGACTGAGCAACAGATATGCCAGCAACACAGGAGGCCACCAACATAGTGCTCCCACTAGCCCAGAGCGAGAGGCACCGGGAAAACTGCACCAACCCCGAAACCCCCAACCACCAGGGGTAACAGGGAAAGGCTCAAGACCCAGCCACAGGCAGGTCACCTAGGGCCCATAAAGCGACAAGAAGACAGGGAGGGTGCCAAGCAGCCCACACCTGCAAGCCAACACCAAAGACCAGCCCACACCAGGGAGGCACAGAGAAGAGCCAGAGGAAAAGAACAGAAGGCCGGGCCGCGCCCCAGAAAAATCAGGTACTGGACCGCCGACTCCCCAGAAGGCGAGGCGGACGAAGACCAAGCGCCCGGAGAAAGAAAAGAAGTACAAGGGCACAGGCAGCAGAGACAAAGGAGGGGCCTGACACAGGGGCAGCAAGGGCAAGAACGACGAAGGCAAAGCTTAGGCCCCCACCACAGAGCTGAAGACTTGAGGGCACACTAGAGCCCAAGGAGGGACTCTGCAGCAGAACCCCAAGGGTGCACACCGCTCCACAGGTGAGGAACCAGGAAGCCCACAGCAATCGGCAGCAGGACGCAGACACCCATCTCCAACCAAACAGGCCCAAATTCGTCGAACAAGAGCAGGAGTGAAGAAGAAGGCAGGGCTGCAGGCCCAAAGAGGCCATGGAGGAAACAGAAACCCCAGCAGTGACAAGAACAGGGATCAGAGACACCACAGTCCCAAAACAAGCCCCGCACCAGGACACCAAAGGACCAAGCCCCAAGGAGAAAACGGCAAGACCAAACCAACCGGCAGGCACCCCACAAAGGGGGCCGACAGCAACAAGGCAGCCCCAGGACAGAGGAGAGAAATGAAGGAGCCGCAGAGGCCGAAGTGAAGGAAGAACCACAACACCCAGCATCAACCGGCGGCAAAGGAACCAGCAGCAAAGAGATAGAGGATCCCCAAAAGCCCCCCAAAAAGGAACCCAGAGGGGAAAGGAAACCGTAACACAGCACCCAACCCCAACCACCCAGCCCAGGCGCAAACCACAACTAAGCGCCAGGCAACAGACAAACAACCACAACAAGCCACACCAGGGGCACCTGCAGCACCCTCCCCGAAACAACCAGTCAGCCACGGACAACCACGGGAGACCAGTGAGAAGCAGCAGAAGCACAGCACCAGCTGCATTCAAGGAACACGCCAGGCCTGAGAGAGGGCACAACACCAACCCCACCCAGGCGAGACCAAGGACACAACACTGAACGAAAAAAAGTGAGAGGACCCCCAGGCAACCCCATTAACCCGGAGGCCAGGGACCCCATAGGGCAGGGCCAGAAACCTGGAAAAGGAGACAAACCGCAATGCTGTACCGACCCCTGTGGCAGAAGACAGCACAACATACCGCCAGCCCCCACCAGCCAGCCCAGAAGGCAGCAACCAGTGCAGCACCAGTCAGAAGGCCAACCGAAAACATCCCTAGAAAGAGGGACCAAAGACCCAAACCCCTTACCAAGCAAAAGGGAGCTGGGGACACAAAAGGCCAACAGCACACAGACCCAGGTAACACCTATGTGGAACCAGGAACCAACCAGGACCGACCCCACACCACGACCGAGCAGGCCAGACCAGGCCTAAACAGGGAGGCAAGGAAGCAGGAATGCCAGCCAGATACGATAAGCACCTCCAGGCGGCCACCCAGGGAAGGTAACAACCCAGCCCCACCATAGCAAACAGGAACAACGCCCATGCGAAGGAGCACCAAGAAAACCCAGGCAGGCACCAAACGAGGGACCAACCAGACAAGACCTTGCTGCAATCCGAACTCAAACGTAGAGGCATGAGGACCGTAGAGAGAGAGGGACCAGAACAAAAATCCAGTAAATCAAGGACCCAGCCAAGATGCCCTCCAAGCCGTAGATCTAAACTGACGGCTGGCGGGACTGGAAGCTGCGAACTGGCCCCGGAGCAGGCAGCAGAGGGCCAGGAGTAGAGTAAAGGAGAATACGGGGAGCTCCGAAAGCCTCTTACTGCAGCATTCCACGGGGCAACTAGGAGAGGCAGTGTTGATTGAACTGAAGGACAAAAAAACAGGCTCCTTAGAGTCCTCCTCCTGCTCCAGCAGCCCCTACCTCGCACAAAACCTGGAGAGGGAGTGACCATGACCACAACCCCAGGCCACAGATACCCCCCCAGAACACAGGAAAAAAAGGCAGCAGGACAGCAGACAGAAGTAGAAAAAGGAACTGTTATGCAGTACTCACCACTGGGGCAGGGAGACAGCATCCCAAACCAACTGCCCCTACCAGGCAGGCCAGGCGTCCACCAACAAACCAGCACCTGACCGAAGGGAAGATGGCAGCATCCGGCACTCCAGGCAACCAGAGACCCGGCCCGCTCCTGCACCACAATGAGAACACGCAGGGGGGAAAGGACACCAGCAGGACCCCAGTAGCCATCCAGGAAGTCCAGGGCACCACCAAGACCAGCCCCGGGACACCCCACAGCAGCCGCAGCAGCGCATACTCCAGACCGGCCAAGCCGCAGGAAGACACGCCCTCCAACCCGGAACAAACCGGGAGGAAAGGCGACCCAGCCGCAAAGGGCCACCAACCAACACGGCTCCCGGCAAGCCAGGCAGGCCAGGCAGGCCAGGCGACCGCCAACAGGACGTCGAGGACAGCCCAGCAGTCCGACGAAGACATCCAAAGAAGACTTCATCCTAGGTAAGAACCAGCAAATTCCATGTCCCATTCTGTCGCAATACCATTCTGAGCAAGACCACCGACTAATTGTCAGTGAAATTGCTCTCCCACTCTCGCAGCTCACCATTGAGTGAGGCCCTCCCCGAGACCCGGCACTCTTGAGTGTTGTTGGTGTTCGAGGCCCTCCTCCACCCGCAGGATCTCGTGCGCCTCATCCCTGGTGGGCCAGTGGGCCCCTGTTCTCCTTTGCCTCGCTCTGCTCTCCTCTCTGCTTTTTTCACTCGTTTTGTGCTTCTCCCTCTGTCTTTTCTCTTTCTGCACTTGTTCTGCCTTTTCTCATTTTTCCACTTATTTCCTTATTTCCTCAGCCTCCCTGGTGGTCCAGTGGACCTCTGTTCTCCTTTGTCTCGCTCTGCTGTCCGCTCCTCTTTTTCACTAGTTTTTCACCCTTTTTTAGATCGGTTCTGCACTTTTCTACTTTCTGTGCTTTTCCTGCTTTCTGCCTTATTTCACTCTTTTTATCCTTCCCCACCCGTTTTTTAATCGCCGCTGCTGCCCCTGTGGCCCCTCCCTCCAGCACAACCAGCGTGACAAATCCTGCTCCCCTCCCTGCTCTCGCGTCCCAGCTGTCCAGCCCTCCCCGATCCCTACTTAATGGCGGCCGCTCAGCTCGCACACCGTTGGCATGCCAAAGGCAAGCCCGTCTGCGCCCGTTCGCGATCTGACCGCGACCAGCGCCGGGAACCCTGGATCTCCGCAACGCCAACACTACGACCCAGCTGCTCTCCACGCACTCAACCCTGGCCACAACAACAACTGCAAGCTATTGTCACCGGACGACACCCATGGACCTTTCAGCTGTCACTGCTGCCGGCACACCTGCAGCACCACCAAGACCACGGACCCAGAGCAACCCACCAGCAAAAACACAACCGAACCGAAGACCCTGCAATGCATTCTCCTCAACGTCCGATCCCTCCACAAACATGCCACCGAAATCTGGGTCCGCCTCGACAGCACCACACCGGACCCAGCGTTCTTCACCGAAACATGGACCAACACCTCCTCGGGACCGGAGATCGCCATCACCATCCCCCATGGATCCAAGATCTCCAGAAAGGACCACCCCACCCGCCCGGGATGAGGAATCACCATTGTCCACAAATCCACCCTCAACCTGAGCACACTCCCCGACGAGCCTACAGACCTGATGGGACACCTTCATTTTAAGATGCTGGCGAGCCCCACCACCATCCTCCGAGGAACCCTCATCTACCAACCCCCTGGACCCCACAGACCTTTTGCTGAATCCATCATGGACATCATCTCCCCGCAGGCCATCGCATCCACCAACTACACCCTGCTGGGAGACCTCAACTTCCACCTCGACAACCCCAGCACCACATCCCTCCTGGACAACCTCCACAACATTGGACTCTGCCAGATCATGACCGAACCCACACACGCCGCAGCCCCGACCCTTCACAGATGAATCACCGACAGCGGCAACACCTTAGCCCCCCTCAAGAAAAACAACAACACCCACGCCAAGAAAGCTAGATGGTTTACCACCGAACTTCAAGAGTCCAGATGCACTTGCTGCCGCGTCGAAAAGGACTGGAGGAACACCAAATCCACAGAAACCCACAACAACTTCAGAGTCGCCACCAAAGTCCACCACCAACTTATCAGAAAAACGAGGAAAAAAAGATTGAAGACAGAATCTCCACCCACGCGCACAACACCAAAAAACTCTTCAACATCATCAAGGAGTTCGCCCAACCTACCAGCGAGTCCACCGACATCCCCCTCTGCAACAAACTCAGCACCTTTCTCCACCACAAAATCAAGAGCATCTACGACAACTTCGACGAAGACAACCAACACACTGAACCCTCATCAACCACCCCTGACACCATGAAGCCAGCCATCGACAACTGGACAGCCCTCACCACCGAAGACACACTGAAGACGATTAATTCAATCCACTCCGGGGCCCCCACGGACCACTGCCCACCACATTTTCAACAGAGCCGCCAACACTATCGCACCCATGCTCCGCCACACTATCAATCGCTCCCTTGCAACCGCATCGTTCCCCAATGACTGGAAACACTCCAAGATCAACCCCCTCCTCAAGAAACGCTCGGCAGACCCCACCGACCTCATAAACTACAGACCCATCTCCCTGCTCCCCTTCCCTGCGAAAGTCATCAAGAAAGCCATCAACAGCCAATTCGCCGCACTCATCAAAGAGCACAACATCCTCGACTCCTCCCAATCCGGTTTAACAAAAAACACAGCACGGAAACCGCCCTCCTCGCCACAACAGACGCCATCTGCACCCTACTGGACAAGGGAGAAACAGCAGCCCTCATCTTCCTCGACCTCGTAACGGCGTTCGACACAGTCTCTCACCGTACCCTAATACGCAGACTCTACGACGCAGGAATTCAAGACAAGGCCCTCAACTGGATCCGCTCCTTCCTCTCCGGAAGTCCCCCCACCCCCACTGAACACGCACGTAACCTGGGAATCATCCTGGACTACGAACTCAAAATGGACCGCCAGATCAACGCCGTCTCGTCCTCTTGCTTCCACACCCTCCGCCAGAAAGACCGTCACTCACGTCCTGGTCACCAGCATACTCGACTATGGCAGCGCATTCTATGCCGGAATAAACAAAAACCTCACACGCAAGCTACAGAACATCCAGAACACCGCCGCAAGACTGCTCCTCAACCTGCTAAGACACTACCATATCTCCCAGCACCTGCGCATACTCCACTGGCTCCCCATCGAAGCTAGAATCACCTTCAAGATGCTCACCCACGCTCATAAGGCCCTCCACGACACTGGACCAGCATACCTGAACAGCCGACTCAAATTCCACGCACCCCTAGGGACCCTACGATCAGCCCAGCTCTCCTACGCCGTGGTCCCCCACCCCAGAAAGACCAGATCAGGCGGCCACTCCTTCTCCTTCCCCGCAGCTAGAGCCTGGAACGCCCTCCCGCTCCACCTCAGACAGACAACATCTCTCCCCATCTTTACAAGAAACCTCAAAACCTGGTTCTTTGACAGACCCCCCTCCTTGATGGACTGGAACCTGTAAAACCCCCCTCCCACAGCGCCTTGAGACCCTTACGGGTGAGTAGTAGCGCTTAACAAACGTGTGATTGATTGATTGATTGATTGTCGGAAAACAGAGAAAAAGAACAGGCTGAATGCTGGATTGGTACAGCGTATGAACTCCAAGTGGGAGGGGTTGGGTTTAGGTATCCCAGCATTTTCATGTTCTTTTTTTCTGTCGTGAAGATGGTCATCTCCACTTTGTTAAGGAATGAGACAAGGACTGGAGGGACCAGGAGGTAATGCAGCTAAGCTGCTGTGCAACATGGCTTAAAGTTAGAAAAAACAATTTGAGGCACGCCCATAGTGATTTTTTTAAACTTTAAGCCATGTTAAACAGCAGATCAACTGCTGTGCAATATATAAAAAAATGGACACACCCAATTGATTTCGCATTGACGAAACCTATTGACTTTGCCGATGCCTCTGTTTTTTATCCTGTGTGCCGTGAACCGCCCGAAAAACAGCTTTGAGCTTCTGGTAGTGCCTGCCTGGTTGTAAAGCCAGTCTAATAATTATATATAGGTAAAATGGATCTGCCTTTCAGTTTCCTTGTTTTACATATCCTCACACATAACCAGAAAACATATGCAAAAAGGAACAATGGAAAGGGTAATGCTTAAAAATCACTTTATGTTGCAATTCTTATTACTGCATGGTAGACAAATCAATTCTCCATTAAACAAATGCTTAATGTTTAATGTTTCTAGTTCAAATTTAATGATACCCGATACCGGGTCAAGTTTGCGCTATATAAAACTCTGTTCATTAAAAAAAGCCATCTTGCCAAATCTTCAACTCTGACACTAGTTATTAGAGGCTTGAAGTTCTGAGGAAGATATGTGGCTTAGCTTCCAAGTTGATTTAAGTATGTTATCACTTTAAAAATGGAAAGAGAACAAAGCACAGGCAATAATTCAATCTCAGTAATCTTACATCTATAATATTTTGATAGGTAAATGTTTGGAAACACAAGCATACGTACATTTGGTATATATTATATCACCTAATAGGAAACATGAGTAATGTTGCATGTATTAATATGAGAAGATAAGCTGGCTGGATACCTCCTTCTGGCATCTTGTAATCTGAAAGCCACTAGTCAAATCATGTTGAAACTCATTCCTCCAAGATCAATCAATGGAGCACTGTTAGTAGAGGTGATAGTGTTTTCAGCGTTATCCAGGTGGATGGAGTTTTTAGTGACAAGGACCCAGAAAAAAACAATAATGAGTCCATTCATTTAAAACCCTGTCCATTGCGGTGATGATACATATGACACATCTCAAAATTTTACAGTATTCATGTTATCAACTATGGAAGAGTGAGGGGTTGAGATGACCCTGCCAGGTTCGAAACTATAAATTGATGCTTGTATAGCGCACTACTCACCCGCAAGGGTCTCAAGGCGCTTGTACGAATACCGCTGTGGAACCCATCCTGGCTTTCCCTGTGAGGTGTCCACTCCTGGGCACCCCCAAGGTGGAGGCCAGGCATCCTTAGCGTTGTGGGGGCTGTTGTGGAGATTAAGCAAGCTATTGCCCAGAGTTGCAGAGTGGGACTCCATGATTGGAATAGGCACCGAGGCGAGAATTATCAGGTCCGTGGAATTTTGAGCCCAAGACCCGCCGAGGCGGGGAATTGAACCCTGGTCCCGGGCTAGACCTCTGCATCAGGGTCTGCCGCTCTAACCATTTAGCCACACTACACACTACAAACTATGAACTACACAGCAATAGAGCAGAAGTGTACATTCACTGGCCTCCTCCCAGTGACATAAAGCTGCCTGCACCTCAAGAGCCAGTTACCTGACTCTTAATCGCTGGTGCCTCAGTATAGGATGTATTGGAGAGTTATTGATTGGTGTATAAGGAGCGCTGCTGGAGTTTCACATTAGACTCACTATAGCTCCTCTGCTTTGATAGACAGGAGAGATGATGTCCACTATGCAGGGAGCGGATTGGCATGCTTTTTATGCTTTTTACACAATTAATACCGACAAATAGTGGCTCTCCTGGGAAAAAATCAATCAGGTAAATAGAATGGAAGTCCAAGTTTTATCAGGACAAGCTTGGGACTTCCCTACACTGATTATCTAATCAGGGCCGTGTGAGTGCATCGCTATCAGGACCTGGATAGAGACACTACAGCACAAAACAAAACAAAAACAAGCATTTGCAGGAGTTAGAGCTTTGGCGTTCTAAATGTTTTTACTCATGTGTTTTTTGGTTTGCAGTGGAGTGGACGCATAAAATGATAGTAAAGCACACGTAAAAATGGAGTCCTTTGCAGTCGCGGCGGCTGGAAGTAAGAGCGGCGAGGCGGTGGGAAGTCAACAGACGACGAAATTGAGAAACTTTCATTACAAATGCGGCTAGTGAAAGGTAAGTGGTTTCCTGTTTTATTGTTTCCCCTATTCCATCATCTGCCAACTAACCCGCTTGCCCCGCCCCTCCGCCCCACTGCTCTTACCTGCACCAGCCTAGACTGGTCCTTCGGCCAACGTACAAAATGCAAAATAAAGATTTTGGGGACTGTGCTTTGCTTTCAAGAACAAGTAGGCAAAATTAAATAGCAAACCGAATGGATTTGAAGACGAATACCACATGCATGAATAAGCATATCCCATTAAACCAAAACAGCCATAAAGTTGTTGCCTAAGAAACAATTCCACAAATTAACACATACACTGCAAGATAATGACATCTCACATGGCTCGGATTGCCATCATATTGATGGTAAATGCTTTGAAGCTTCCTTCATTGTTACATCAACACAACAAAATACATATCTTAAAACAGAATAAACTGAACCAGTACAGCAGAAATGATGCATTCCTTATTTCACCCCATACACGAAAGAAAACTCCTGTGCCTCTTACTGTATAATATCACCGCTAGCACGCGCACCAGACGTGTCTGCTAACAAGGAAACGCCCACCATTTAGTTGTATTGTTCCTACGATAGAGCTCGGAATAACTTCATAACCTCAAAGGAGTGCAACGTCACTCGAAAAGATAGACATCTATCAAAAATAGCCAACAATCACAGACACTATTAGTCTAGTTACAAACTTTGTAATTTTTTAATCTTGTTTAATGGCAAAGTACGCAAGTTATACCTGTCAGCCAAAGACAGCGAAAGATGTGTGATTGTATTCTATTGCATTACAGTGTGTTTTGGTTTCTTGTAATATTGAATATGCTTTTGTTTTAGAATGTACTGTATTTTTTGTTACTGATGGAGCAAGGATTCACACGTAAAGCGCCTTGCTTGTATTCATGAACCTCAAATAACATTAATTAACTAATCAATATGTTTGTCTTATTAATTTGCCCTCTTTCGACACTTGGGGTGTCTGAGTGAAGCTTGCATATGTGTTAACTAATCCTAATACGCTTGTCACCTAAAATGGCTGCTGCTACGGGGGAACTTCTACTGCGCATGCGTCAGTCATACCCATGTGACGTGACGTACTCGCAGTCTTGGTGGGAAACTCTTTGCACTTGCGCAGTAGAACTAAGATGGCTGCTTTATGTTCTCACATGCCTGAAGTTTGCAGTGCTGCTTTTGCCAAGTTGTCTGTTCTGCCTAAAACATAACGCTATAGTTTATTATAAAGTAATGGGTATAGAGTAGAAGTTCATGGTATACAGTGTATTCATTTTTTCCGTGTTCTAAAACTGTTTCTTTTCCATTTCATGGTACATTCCGAAATATGTCCTGTTGTCCCTTGCCGCACTCCATCTTGTGTGAAACTGAGTATGCGCGAGATCTGAGAGTCTCCACAGCAGTGACCTTTGGATTGAAGCCAGATGGCAAGCCCAAGCCAAGATGCGCCTGGGAAGAAGCCTCTCACCTAGTCGAAGACACTGAACTGTACTAAAATAAATACAATGTAAAAAATTAATAAATTCACCATTGTTATGTGTAAAGCATATGTCATGAGAACCCGAAATTCGATGGGCGTGTATAAAAATTCTAATAAGGGGCTTGAGAAAGCTCAAATCATAGGTGGTGTGATGACCTGTCCTCTTCCTTTGTCCAATCAAAATTGGTGATCCATACACTTGCAACAATTGAGGGGTGGTACACTGACCTGAAAAACAGTATAACTAGCCTATGTTTAGCTAGAGAATTTGTCTGACTTGTCCGAATAGCTGACCTGTCACTGACCCAACGCACTCAATAGCTGATCGAGAACAGAGGTGCTGCGGAGCACTCTGTCGGAGGTTTTACTGACCCAATCAGGGGTTTTGGGAACCTTAAGTGCTGGCGAAGCACTTTGCTGGGGAATTCAATAACCCAATTGTGGTTTTGGCTGATAACTGCAGAAGAGGGTGTAGCGCAGGCGTTGCAACTGAGCTGCGGGTGCTGGTCTTAACTTTGGTGGTCTGGTTCTAATCCAAATCTGGTTTTCCTGTCCTGGTTTCCATACGGCACCTGCTGGCCTACTGGCAACTGCGTTCCTTGGGGTTCTCTTCTGTCCTTAACTGACCCGTGGCCAGGGTTGGTCTTCACACCGTTCTAGGTAAATATAAATCTGGGAGGGAAACACGTTTGCGTCCTTTCCTATCGTCTTTTTCTTTGGCGGAAGGTAAACTTGCATATGTTCCTTTTTCTTTCCCCTTCCCTTGTGACAAAATACTGAAGTCGTGAAAGTACCTTTTATTAGCATGTTCCATTTTTCCCTACCTTATTAGTTGGATATTAAAGTACTGTCTTTGAATAAATAGATGATCATTTTCTTTACCCTCCCTAATGACAAACTGATGTGTTAATTCTGAATTATTAGCTTGTTCCCTTTTATTACCCTTCCTATAGCTACATGGTGAACTTAGTTTCGTCATTATAGTTCCTGTTCCCTCTTCTTACCCATCCCTTAGGAATCGTCAAACTGTAACGTTATAGTATGTTCCATATTTTTCCCGCCCTTTAGAAATTTACCATTTCAAGTTCAATTTCACATTCTCATTTCAGAATGTTCCTTGTTCTTACCTTCCCTTTAGAAATATAAATGATCGGCATAATATATCTTTTACATGGTTATAGGCTTTTCATGATTCTGATTATTGATAGCTTACTTGCTGTAAATCTTTTACTTTCCAACACTGATGAAAATAGATAAAGGTTTTCAAAACTTCCTGAGTCTGTGGTCATTTACATGAGTGCAAATGTTATTGTATTATCGACTGCTTATCTTTGCAGCTAGCTCCCTGATCCATTGAGGTCATAGGTACCAGTGATAAGGATTGGTAAGTCCGAGGTATAGGACTCAGTTAGGAATAGAATTGCTGGTAGTAGAGTGTAGGTTACCCGTTTAAGAAATATATGATAAATTGGTTTATGGGCCCAAGTGTGCATAAGGTAAATTATTAGCCGGGTGACCTGCGCGCTCTATCAGTAATGTTCTGGTAGCCGAGGTATGGTTAGGGACTAGTTAAGATAGGTAGGTAGGAAAACTGCTGCTAACTGTGAAAAATTTAATTGCTGCTAAATGAGAGTATTGTTCAGTCAAATGTAAATTGTTTTTGAAATGTTATGAAATGTTTTGAGATTTTACTGAAATGCTGCTATATTGATATATGTATTAACAAAACCCGTTTGTGATTGGTATATGTTTGTCTGGAATCCCCAGCGCAGAATAGCGGGTGGTAAGGAGAAGCCACATCGCAGTGAGGTCAGTGGCTCGAGGAAAATTAGTGCAAGGTTGGGCAGAACTGGAAGCACTAATTAGGGTTTTCGGTATGAATAATTGAATAAATGATAGCAAAGTGTTCGCTGGCAAAACTTCTATTGTGATATAACCTAGTAAGGGTCACACGGAAGGAGTAGCAGGTTCGTCTGAGCTTGACTGTTAGCAAAGGGGTTCGCTGGTGAAACTTTGGACTTAGTATATATCCCTGAGTGGATGAGTCTCAAGGAGTAGCAGGTTCTCTAATGCTTGTGTGAAGGATAGGCAGAAGGGATCTATCCGTAGTATATAAAAAAAACAACAGAAGGGATTTACTTGCAGTGAAACAAATCTTTCCTTTCTAGACACTCGAGTACAGTGGCGTATGTTTTGCGTTGTAAATTAAACAAAGCCCTTGCACTTTAAAAGGTAGAAATTGAGTTGTCTGTTACCTTGTGAAGGAGGGAGTCAGTTGTGGAGCTGCGCTGACGTCACTCAGTGCCGCGCTGGTATTGGTCGAGACAGCGGGTGTGTAGCTGAGACAGCATTGTAAAGGAGGGGTGAGCACAGGAGCGTGGGAATTTGTTTCACGAGAAAAGCTGTGCACTCATTTGTTGAATTATTTTGAAATTGCAACGTTGGTTAATTAGTATTAGAAGTGATTTTATAAACATAGCGGTTTTTTTGGAAAATATATGTGGTATCCAAGTCATCCAGAGATTAGACCTGATCCAAGATATCAAGGTTTTGTAAGAGATCAGTGGAGAACAGCTAGGAATCGCATTATGTACGGGGGCAAGAGAAAAATGGCACTTGTAAACAAAGTAAAGAACTACTTCAAGAAAGACAAGCCAATCAAAACTAGAGAAGGAGTCATTATTCCACCACCAAACACTCCCCCATCAGTTATGATGTTTGATAGAGGATACCACTCTTGTGTATTGTTGGAGAATTGGGTGGAATATACTAAAGATGATGGAATTTTAGCATTTCCCTTAGAAGGCACATTTAATGGGAGAATTTTGTTTAACTTAAGGACCCGAATGAATGATTTACATCCCAGACCTAGACTTACGCAATAGGAGGCCTTAGAAGAATGGGAAATAGATGCTTTTGAGCAAGACAGACCAAGAATTGACAAAGGGTTAGCTAAATTTTATCCGAAAGTAAAGAAAGAGACCAGAGAAAAAAGAATGAAAGAATGGAGACAGAACATGATGGTAGAAGGACTGTACCCTGTATTAACGGTAGAAGAGCCCATGGGAGGGAAAAGGACAGAGAAAACGAAACATTTAATGACCAGTGGTGATTCAGACGACGATTATCTGGAGAATTTGTTAATGAAGAATCCACCACCTTATAATGAGGAACCCAGATCCCTAAGTACGAGAAACCCATTCCTGAAACCTAATTATGGTGAAGGACCAAGTATGGCAAATCCAAGTGCCCCGAGTTATAGCCCTCCTTTGATTCCACAGATAGTACATGAAACCACGATGGAAAAGGTATTACAGGATAGAGAACGAGAAGCTTTAGACAAGCAAAGAACTGAATTAATCCAGAAAATCCCTCAATTAAATACAAGTCCTGAAGCTCTGACAATTCCAGTAACTATTGGCCCAGTTGTTCCTTTGTACGGGGATACGCAGTGTAGTCCAAAAGCTCCAGTTATAACCACATCTGTAGTACAGCCGAGAAAAGAGCCCATGATAGTAGACGACCAGGCAAGTGAATGTGAATCTTTGATTTCCCTTATGGACTTACCAATACGGGAACCAGAAGGGAGTTCACAGAGAAAGAACACTCCTTTTAGTTCAAGAGAAGTCCAGATTGAGTCATCTTCTGGTACTAGAAGTGCCACGGTAGTGACTCCTGAAGAAATAGACAGATGGACCCGAGAAATAGAAAAACAAAATGCTCAGCCAAAACCATTAGATATTTACAAGCTAAGAATAGAATTAGAGGAACTGATGGCTGGGAATGTGGGTTTGGACAGACTGAATACCCTTAGTGAAGAGGAATTATTATTCATTTGCAAAAGCATTACTCGAAATACCAGAGTGTTCCATAAAAAATTAATGGAAACCGCAGCTAGCATGGGAATCAAAATTGGCAGATCTAAAGTGTTGCAAAAGCCCTACAGAGCAGAATTCTCTGACACAGATTTGGAAAATATGAACGTGTCGGGAAAAAGGTACAGATAAGAGAATTATTAAACCTGTTACAAAAATGGGGAGCATTAGAAAAATGGAAAGCCAGGTGGGCAAAGAAAAAATAAGAAATTAGATCAAAACAAATGATTTTTGAATATGTTTTAAAAGAAGCAGAAAAGGTGGAAAAATTATATCCTATGGGAGAAGTGCCAGGTGGAGGATATGTACATGTCCCATGGTCCTGACAGGATATTGTGTCCTTTACAAATGACTTCCCAAAATTACGAGAAAAACCTGTAGAATGGTACAGACAGGTTGAAAGATTTGTGAAAGTTCAAAAATGCCTCCTGAGAGGCGTGGCTAAGCGGCCGTGAGAAATGGCCGTAGCTTGAACGGGCTCTTCCCGACCCGCGGCAATTAATTGCCTTGCAGACTGCGGACCCGGAAAAAAGCCCTCCCACGGTGCCCATCGGAGCAGCTGACACCCCCGTGGAGGCTGCAGGGTGGCTTCCCGGCACAGCGATAATCGTTTCACCGCCGTTCAGGTACTCGGCCGATGAAGCACCTAGACAACGCAAGATGGCGGCCCGATGCGCTGAATAGAGCGTGGTCCTGCTTGGCCTGTGGCGACCTCCTGGCGATTCCCCCCCTCCATCGGGTGAGACGTGGAGAGGGGCTTGGCCCCTGTAAGCACTGCGGGGGCTCCGTGGAGAAATTGAGGGGGCGGCGTCCTGACCGCCGTTGCCGGTCGCTGCGGTGGTGTCGGCCCTGGATCGGGGCATAACTTTAGGCCCCGACTTTGAGGCCTAACTACAAACTGACGCAGAACTGACGGCGCGGCGCCGCTGCGGCGAGAGAGCGAGGCGGCACGGAATACGCCGACCCACCGCAGCCTGCATAGCGCACGGCGGAGCCTGAGTGGATTGGGACCTTACAATAGCCTCTCGAAGCGCTCCGTCCAAACCCAGACGACGCTTGGGGCGACGACACCTCGGCAGTGCCTGTGGCATACTGCGACGCCGGAGGGCTACTGAGGACCCGCTGGGCTACGGTCTGGACCCTTGTGTCGTCCTCTCCCTTCCCGCCTTGCTCGGGGCGGTTCCGGCTGGACTGCTTGGCTGAAGATTGCTTGACCCCCCCCTCCTCAGCCGACTGTGCAGTGCTGGTAGCTGCGTACAGCCCTTAAAGGATCCAGGGGTGTGAGGTGGGTCCCTCAGTGATCTGTCGGGCGTGGGACAGGACATACACCAACTGCTCCGGTTCTGGATACAGGTAGCAAAACGCTGACGCATTTTCTTCTCCGCATCTTACCGGCTGGTCTTTCGCTGAGGGGTGAAAATGGCGACAGGAAGCAGAAGCTCCAAAAATAACGCCCAGGCGAGACTGTCCAAATATGCATGGCAGCAGGGTGGAGAAAAAGTCGACTCGACAAGAACGGAAAAAGACGGCGCGAAAGGGTCATCTCCCCAACCAAAGGAGCCCACGCTCCATGATGTCCTGGCAGCCATCGGGGAAATGCGCACGTCTATGGACTCTGTAACGACAGAAGTTTCATTACTTTGTGCCAATTTTAAGCAGACGAATGAAAAAGTGCGTGAACTCAAGGTGGTGACGGCGGCACTCCGGGAAGATACTTCCGAGCTCCAACGCCAAATGTCGGACATGGAAAAAAGACAGGCTCGTATGGCACAGCAGCTCGATGACTATGAAGGGAGGGCCCGTCGCAATAACGTCAGGATTCTTGGGGTTCCGGAGAAAGCGGAGGGGCCGGCGGCTGACCTTTATGTGGAGGAACTAATCACAAAACATTTGAAGCCCAAGACATTGTCTGCATATTTCTCCATAGAACGAGCCCAAAGAGTGCCGGCCGGGAGGGCTAAAGTCGGGGCCCCTCCCAGACCAATTATCACCAGAGTCTTCAACTTTCGGGACCGAGACAATATTCTACAAACTGCCAGAGGGGGCCCCCCACTAAAGATCGACAATTACGAGGTCTCCTTTTTTCCGGGTTTCACGGCTCCGGTCCAGGCGCAACGACGAAGCTTCCAGGCGGTGAAACAAGAACTGCGAGGCAGAGACATCAAGTACGCGATGCTTTTTCCAGCGAAATTAAGAGTCGAAAGGGACGGTAAATCTTGGTTTTTCGACCCACCTGAGACAACCTGGGACTGGTTGGATGGATGGACTAAAGTTGGAGGCAAACCCGGTGGACGCCGTGGCGCACCGGAGCGGGGACCTGGAGATAGACCGGAGTCAACAGCGATGGGAGATGACCTGGGGGACCAGCGGCCTCTCGGAACAGGAGTGAGAGACACAGGAGACCTATAGAAGTACTGACCCTGATGGACACTTGCAAGTATTAGGGGGGGGGGGCTGCTTGCAGGGGATACCATTGGGAGTAGGTATCTGACTTTAGTGATTCCGGGTATATAATGTGGTTAACTGTATTTACTTAGACATGTTATGGCGATTTTCTATAGGCAGATCTTCTTGATTGCAGGCTGCACTGTTATGGCCTTTCATTAGATAATTATGCCGCGGGGGGAAAGGGAACGATTCGCCTCTATGCAGTTAGTACGGGTGGGGGACTCATAGGCACTCTGCCGGGTTGGGGGGTGGGCAATTTGCAGTCCACAGGCAGGGGAGCAGGGAGGGGGTGGAGGAGAGTCAAGGGGATGTTTCAGGGGTGAGATGGCACAGAGTTATTGGTGGAACTGACTGTAGTGATTGTGTACAAATTCAGATTGAAATGTTCGAGGGGGGAAGGGTTGGTTGCACTTTGTTTTGTGCTTTAGTTTTGGGCTGTACTTCAAGGATACAAGTGATCGCATGGGTGGAATGCTGCTGAGGTTTCAAGGATGTTTTAATTATGATGGCGGACGGGGTCTTGGCTGATGTGATAACATATGACACTGGCCCGATTGTGGCTCCGGTACCCCCCATGACCTTGCTTACCTGGAATGTGCGAGGTTTGGGGGACAAAATCAAGAGGGGTTTGGTGCTGCAATATGTGCGTAGGGCAGCCCCAGCATTGGTACTACTTCAAGAAACGCATCTGGTGGGGTCGACATGTAAGGCTTTGGATCGATGGGGCTACACAATGGTGATACATTCTGAGATCTCCTCCGGTTCCAGGGGGGTGGGAATCCTGATGCGTAAGAGTTTTCCCGTGATAGTACAACAAGTGTGGAAAGATGCACGCGGGCGATTTGCAGCTATCTCCTGCTTATGGGAGGGGAAGAGATTTAACGTGGTATCGGTATACATTCCCCCTGCCCTACACTCAGTAGCTCTCCCCGCCCTTAGTGCATTTCTGCTCACGCTCCCAGAGGGCGAGCTCGTATAGGGCGGAGACTTTAATGCGGTTCTCGATGATGGGCTGGACCGCCACCCCAACAGGATGACAGGGATGAACAAGGCGAGGCTAAAAGGCTATGTAGAAGCTATGGGTCTTGCGGAAGGGTGGAGGTTCAGGCACCCCGGGGAGCGTGGCTACACCTTTTATTCAGGGGTACACAATAGTCTTTCTCGTATTGACCATTTCTTTGTTTCTATTGACAGTTTGCCACACATACTAGATGTAAGGATAGGTCCTAGGGGTATATCGGATCATTCCCCGCTTTTCATGGTATACACCTCTCATGTAAAAACCCGGAGGTGTATTTTCCTGATCTCGCCCCATTATTTACAGAATCCAAAATCCAAAATTAGACGGGACCTAGTCACGACTACAAAATGTTACTTCCAAGAGAATGTCACTTCCCTGGACTCACCTGGGGTCCTATGGGAAGCATACAAAACGGTGCTAAGAGGCCAGGCGATAGCTTCCATAACAGGTCACAAGCGGACTGTGCAGGAAGACCTGGCAACATTAGAGCGAGACCTAGACACTTTGCAGGCCAAACACGATCAAGATCCCACTGAGGGGGCTAAGCGTCAATTACGCCTTAAACAGGCGGAATTCACGGAGTATCAGCGAGTGCAGGTCAGACAACGGCTTATGCGCACTCAACATATTGTGTACGAAGTGGGCGATAAGGCAGGGAGACTTCTAGCATGGCTTGAAAAGAAAGACAAGGCCCAGAGGACGATAGCACAGCTTCGTTCCACCGATGGTGTGGTGCACACTTCCCCCACAAATATAGTAAACACTTTGGCTGATTACTTTGAAGCGGTTTACACATCCTCTTCAGATATGTCTTCTGAGGAGGCACAGACTTACATTAAAGATATCCAAATGCCCTCCATTTCGAATTCAGACGTTGACCTTCTGGAGTCGGACTTCACTATGGATGAGGTCGTGGGCGCTATCCACTCCTTGCAGTCGGGCAAAGCTGCAGGGCCAAATGGAATCCCAATAGAACTATATAAGCGCGTCTCAGATCACGTAGCCCCACATCTGTTGCAAATGTTTAACAATAGCTTGACCGTGGGGGAATTGCCTAGAGATCAGCGGACTGCAACAATCATAGCCATACCAAAACCCGGTAAGCCCCCAGACGAATGTACATCATACCGCCCTATTTCGCTATTGAATGCGGAAGCAAAAATACTGGCCAAAATGATCGCTGCGCGATTAACCCCACATTTGGAGACTCTGGTGTATCCGGATCAATCCGGATTCATACCAAACAGGAGCACTGCTTCAAATCTAAGACGAGTTCATGCGGTCAAGGCGCAGATCCCAGCTATATCGGAACCGGCTGTGATCTTGTCTTTAGACGCACGAATGGCCTTCGACATGGTCGAGGGGCCGTATCTATTCACGGTGCTGCGACATCTAGGCTTTCGGCCGAAGTTTTGAGCATGGATCAAACTCCTGTATACGAATCCACTTGCACATGTTGTGGCCAAATGGCCATATTTCCGGGGATTTCCGGCTGGGTCGTGGTACGTGTCAGGGATGCCCCCTGTCGCCTCTGCTTTTTGCTTTAATTCTGGAACCGTTGGTGGCATGGATACGGTGGGACCCCATGATAAAAGGTCTCAACTGGACTGAATCATGGGAGGACCGCATATCGTTGTATGCTGATGATATTCTTCTCTATTTGACTCGTCCCAGGCGTTCTCTCATGGTTCTCCTTGACATCTGTAAGATTTTTGGGAGGGCCTCGGGATACACCATCAATTGGGCCAAGTCGGTACTATTTGTCCTCAAAGGGCCCCCACCAATCCTCCCGAACGACTGCCCCCTGAGGGTTACTGACGGACCCTTCAAGTATTTGGGGGTGACGCCGAATCAAGAGATTTTCTATCACCATAATTTGCTGCCACCACTTGAGCGACTCCGCACGGATGTGAGGCATTGGCACACCCTACCGCTGACCCTGTTAGGAAAAGCCGCTCTATTCAAAATGATGACATTACCGCGATTTCTTTATATCCTAAAAAATACCCCGTTTCTGGTGCCTCCAAAATACTTTCAGTCCATAAACGCATTAGTCTCAGGCCTACTCTGGGGGGACAAACCTCCACGCATTTCCCGACTAAAGTTGGTAAGAGGATGGTTTGATGGAGGCATCACGCTTCCAGATGTCCAGTTGTACTATTGGGCATCACAACAAAAGGTCATAATTCACTGGCTACACGCCCTGCAGACAGAGCCCGCGTTCAAGGCGGACAGATATGACCTAGGGGTTGGAGGAGTGATGACCGCGCTCTATGATCCCCAGGGTGTAGCAACCCTAATAGGCCCTACGGCCCACAAGGTGAAGCTCTGGCACCTGGCATCAGCACGTCTCAAATGTCAGAACACGATCACGCAGATGACACCACTTTGGGCATCGCGCCGCCTCGGCCGTCTTTGTAATAGTAAGGGATTTGAGGCCTTGGACCGCATAAGAATTTCGACGATTGGAGACATTTATAGACGGGGTAAAATCCTTACTTTTGACCAACTAGCGGCCCAATTCACTTTGGTGGAGGCGGAACATTTCCGTTATTTGCAAATCACTCATGCCCTGCGGTCGGTGCTCCCGGCAGAGGGAAAGCTACCTGAATCCACTCCCCTAGAGGATAGACTGCTTACGGAACACATGCTTACCAAGGCGACATCATTGGTTTACCGTAAGTGAACTAATAATATGCCTGACCCTATGGACAGACTTAAAACCACCTGGGCCACAGAACTAGGTGATTTCAACGAATTGGACTGGCAAACCGCGCTCTCCTCGCCTCAGGAGGTTGCTGTATCATCACGGCTCAGACTGATACAATTGAAAGTCCTACACAGAGTATATTACACTAGGGTCACACTACATAAGATAGGAAGAGCCACACACCAATATTGCCTGAGCGACTGCGGAGAGGAGGGGACGTTCTATCATACAATTTGGGAGTGCCCTGTGATTGCTAGTTATTGGACCAAGGTAATGCGAACTATATCCCAAGTGGTTCATGTTTCGCTGCTCCCTGAGCTGCGACGTTGCCTACTGAACATTTGGGAACCGAATGACCTAAGTAACCCCCTGCAGGATTGGGCAACGTTAGGTATTATGTACGCTAAACGAAATGTGGCCAAGGCCTGGGGATCCCCTGTGTCTCTGACGCTCAGAGACTGGAGCACGGATTTGGACTCCTCAATGGTTGCCGAAAAGGCAGTATATTTAAATCGAAAATGTCCGCGAAAGTGGGGGGCAATTTGGGGAGCCTGGAATGAGTATAGAGGAAATATTTGTGAACCACCCCAGTTAGAAAGTGACACTGATTCGGATTGATAGGGAAGCGAGACGGGAATATCCAGGATTGAAGAGCTGATGATGATGAGATATGCTGATTATGATACTTGTTTTCTCTTGCGAGCGGTGTGTTTGGGGTGGTGGCAGCTCCCTGTTACTCCCGCTCTGCTTGTGGCCATATTTCCCTAGAACAGCGGTGATTTTAAAACTGTGTGTTCACTTTTTATTTTAAAAAAAGATCGTATTTCTTTTAAATTGCATATTACTCTGCCTAACTCTTTAATTGTGCAGGTACATCGCGGGCGAGCTCTGACTCACCCGTCTATCTCGTGAAAGCCTCTCCTGGCCCCTTTTACCGCAGCTGCTATCACGGTTGTGGCGAGAGTGGGCGGCCATCTTGAGGGTAGTCCTTCTCCCCAGCAGAACTGGTGGCAGCGTTCTAGCTGGTGGAGAGAGGACGCGGCATAAATTCAGCCGAGGCCGATAGTCTTTGCGGTGTGTTTGGGGTGGTGGCAGCTCCCTGTTACTCCCGCTCTGCTTGTGGCCATATTTCCCTAGAACAGCGGCGATTTTAAAACTGTGTGTTCACTTTTTATTTTAAAAAAGATCGTATTTCTTTTAAATTTCATATTACTCTGCCTAACTCTTTAATTGTGCAGGTACATCGCGGGCGAGCTCTGACTCACCCGTCTATCTCGTGAAAGCCTCTCCTGGCCCCTTTTACCGCAGCTGCTATCACGGTTGTGGCGAGGGTGGGCGGCCATCTTGAGGGTAGTCCTTCTCCCCAGCAGAACTGGTGGCAGCGTTCTAGCTGGTGGAGAGAAGACGCGGCATAAATTCAGCCGAGGCCGATAGTCTTTGCGGTGTGTTTGGGGTGGTGGCAGCTCCCTGTTACTCCCGCTCTGCTTGTGGCCATATTTCCCTAGAACAGCGGTGATTTTAAAACTGTGTGTTCACTTTTTATTTTAAAAAAAGATCGTATTTCTTTTAAATTGCATATTACTCTGCCTAACTCTTTAATTGTGCAGGTACATCGCGGGCGAGCTCTGACTCACCCGTCTATCTCGTGAAAGCCTCTCCTGGCCCCTTTTACCGCAGCTGCTATCACGGTTGTGGCGAGGGTGGGCGGCCATCTTGAGGGTAGTCCTTCTCCCCAGCAGAACTGGTGGCAGCGTTCTAGCTGGTGGAGAGAGGACGCGGCATAAATTCAGCCGAGGCCGATAGTCTTTGCGGTGTGTTTGGGGTGGTGGCAGCTCCCTGTTACTCCCGCTCTGCTTGTGGCCATATTTCCCTAGAACAGCGGTGATTTTAAAACTGTGTGTTCACTTTTTATTTTAAAAAAGATCGTATTTCTTTTAAATTGCATATTACTCTGCCTAACTCTTTAATTGTGCAGGTACATCGCGGGCGAGCTCAGACTCACCCGTCTATCTCGTGAAAGCCTCTCCTGGCCCCTTTTACCGCAGCTGCTATCACGGTTGTGGCGAGGGTGGGCGGCCATCTTGAGGGTAGTCCTTCTCCCCAGCAGAACTGGTGGCAGCGTTCTAGCTGGTGGAGAGAGGACGCGGCATAAAATTAGCATGCCTGCACCAGCGCGCAGCGGTCGCGCATGGCGGGCTCGCCTCAGGCGCGCCGAAGGTAAGCCAAAGGTCAGCCCGTCTGCGCCCGTCCGCGCCTCGGACGTGGCGGACGCAGGACGGGCTGGCTGGCAGTCACTGACCTCGCCCAAAACTACCATTAAATATACCCGTGCGACTTTGATGGCGCTCTGCCCTATATTGGATAAACGATTAAACTGCACTACTATTGACCCAGTAAGTCTTAACCCGTGCTCTGCCTGCGGCTTTGCTTGCTGCACCAATGACACGATCTGTTTTGAATCTGTCTTTGAGCTTGGCTCTATCTCAGCAGCTCTAATAAACGCCCGCTCTATGAGCAAACATGCTTCTGAAATTTACTCTCTGCTAGAAGATGGTACACTAGATTTGTTATTCATCACAGAAACATGGTTGAATGACTCTTGTGCTCCTGATATTGAACTGGCAATCCCTAGAGGGTTCAAAATTCGAAGGAAGGACAGGATTGTTGGTAGGGGTGGTGGGCTAGCGATCATTTTTAGAGATTGCTGGGTTCTTAAAGTGGAGGACTCAGATGATTTAGCAGAAGGCGAGATTATGAATTTTTCCTTATGTCTGTCCCCTCATTTCACATTGGGTGGCTCCCTTATTTACCGGCCCCCTGGCCCCTCCGGTCGCTTTCTTAAAGCTCTTTTAGAGACTCTTGTTCCCCGCGCATTGAGGTTCTCACGCTTTTTAATGCTCGGTGATTTTAATATTCATGTTGACGCTCAGGAACGACGGGAAAGTAAGCTGCTATATGACTCCTTCGATCTGGCCTCCCTTACCCAATGGGTTTCCTCCCCTACTCATACAGGAGGCCACATCTTAGACGTTGTATGCTCTAACTTTCCGCTGATGGTCGAGGCCCCCCAAATTGTAACTTGGACTGACCATCAGCTTATTAGATTCTCATGGGCTGACTTGAGAGATCTTCCCAAGTCCGCTAAAACTATGGGCCCCCCAAAGATCAACGTGGGTAATTTTATGACCTGTCTTGATTTGAATAGACCCATTTTAGGTGCAGAATTAGATTCTGCGCTGCAGACTTACGATAGTTGGATAAAAGCAGCGGTGTCCTCCTCTTCGAAGAGGGCTGATTCAGGCAGAAATAGGATGACCCCCTCGCAACCCTGGTATTCGCCTCATCTCCGTACTCTCAAACTAGCCTGCAAGAAACTGGAGCGAGTATGGAGGATAGCATACTGCCCACAGGCTAAGGCAGTGTATCGTTCGGCTCAGCGAGAATACTATGTTAGCATTAAACATGCAAAAACTGAGTATTTTTCAAGAAGAATTGAGAGAGCTAACAACAATAGTCGCGAAATTTTTTCGATAGTCAAGAGCTTTCTCTCTCCCTGTGCCGAGCAGATATCTATGAGTCCCTCTACCGAATGGTGTGAAAATCTCTCCTCCTTCTTCCTAACAAAAATTGCCAATATTCAACAAAGCCTGAGAGCAATTGGAGGAGGAAATTAGATGGTGGTTAACGATGAAATTAAGATTCCACCCATCGTTACCATGGAGAGATCTATCCCCCTTTCGGTCGAAGATACCCTGGTAGCAATTAAATCGCTAAAATCTGCTGCTCCTGGGGATATCTGCCCGGCCCGGGTGTTGGCCGAAGCAGCTGAAGTAGTGGTATCTGAGGTCTCTCAAATAATAGGACTATCATTTATTACTGCAAAAGTCCCCAAAGAATGGAAACAGGCTAAGCTTCTGCCATTGCTGAAGAAGACAGGAGCGGACCCAGCTGTGCCGAGTAATTACAGACCTATTTCTCTTCTCCCAGCTATGGCAAAAATTGGCGAGAAACTTGCATTTTCCCAGCTCAATGCCTTTGTTGAATCCTCAGGGGCGTTACATCCAGCCCAATCTGGCTTCCGTGCAGCCTATAGCACGGAGACACCTCTGGTGGAGGTCACAGAAGCGATCAGGGAGTGCTTAGACAGTGGCGGCAGAGCGGCTCTGATTTTATTGGACCTCTCTGCCGCGTTTGACACTGTCCCGCACTCACTACTCCTGACGCGTCTGGCGGACATCGGTATATTGGGTTCAGCATTGGAGTGGGTGAAATCTTTTTTATCAGACAGGTTTCAGCAGGTCTGGATCCCACCCTATTCATCCTCGATCAAACCCCTCACTACAGGAGTGCCCCAGGGTTCTACATTGAGCCCCCTCCTTTTTAATATATATCTTACCCCTCTTATTGTGTTAGCTGAACAAATGGGAGCAAAAATAATAGCGTATGCGGATGACACGCAACTTTTGTTTACGTGGCCTGATGCGAACACTAATACTGAGGTCGTTCGTTCGTGCCTTTCTGCTGTGTTTAACTGGTTGGCAGCAGCACAGCTGAAATGCAACGAAGATAAAACCGAAATCTTGTTGTATGGTCAGTTTCCGTCTAACTTCAGAGAAACTCTGTGGCCTTCTGATTTTCCCCAGCCAGGCTCCGTTAATATTCCGGCTAAGAACTTGGGAGTCTGGTTTGGAGAGGATCTGCGATTTGAAGCACACATAAAAAGACTTGCTGGGGTGTGCTTCGGATCCCTAAAAGCCATGAGAAAGATCTTTCCTTACTTACCATCTTCAGCAAGAGAGTCGGTTGCGAGGGCCCTTATTCTATCTCGGCTCGACTATGCCGACTCTCTGCTGTGTGGAGCCTCGGCCTTCTTAATCGCAAGACTTCAGATTATCCAGAATGCGACTGCACGCCTGCTGTGCAATGTGCCGTGTAGAGAAAGTGTTCGGATTCATATGAAGGAACTACACTGGCTGCCAGTTGCACAGAGGATAACTTTTAAAATTCTTACCATGGCTTTCAAAGCAGTTCATGATCTTAGGCCTTCCTATCTGAGGAAAAGATTTAACCGTTATGTTCCCACTCGGGCACTACGCTCAGCCGATTGCAACTTTTTAAGAGTGCCCCGATTTCAGCGAGTGCGTCTGGGAGGCCAGTCACTTGCTGTCATCGCGGCTAGGACTTGGAACACTCTCCCTCACTCCCTGAGACTAACTGAAAACTTTGTATCGTTCAAGAAGGCACTTAAAACTTATCTCTTTAGAACTGCTTATTAGTTTATAAAAAAAAATAAAAAAAGAAACATAAACAAAAACTTTCTTTTCTTTGGCCACTTGCTTGTTTTTCTCTTCACGCGCCAGGACACTCTGGTAGTAACTGAGCGCGCTATAAAACAGCTAAAATAAAAATAAAATAGTGTGCCCACTACATGTCTTCATATTAACTGTGCACGATTGATAAGTACAATGTTTACCTTGAAAATGTCCAATGTTCACTTTTATTATCAATAAAAAATGTTTAAAAAAAAAAAATGCCTCCTGAAAGACCTAGATGGTTTCTTTGACATTGTAGTTCCCGTAGATTTATGGACAGAATGTAAAATTGCTGTTGATTGGCCAAGTGAAGAATATGCCAGAGACCCAAAGACAGGGGCTCCTCCAGGGGACGTTATGAGGAAGTACAATCAGGTGATGTTGTACCTGAAAGGAAAGGTACCTGCAAAGGAGACAGATTGGACCAGGATAGATAGAACTACCCAGAATCGAGATGAAACTGTACATTCATACTATGAACGACTGTTACAGGTGTTCAAGACGTACAGTGGTCTGGACAATATAGAAATGAAGGATATGACCCACTTCATATATCGATTTGTGTTAGGGTTAAAGCCTGAGATCTCACAGTGGATCAAAGATAATAAAATCTGCTGGCAGGCTACACCAATTGACGAAGTCCTTAAATATGCTAAGTACTGTGAAGATGAACTGGAAAAAAAATGAAAAGTGTTGAAAGAAAAAGTCATGTGGGCACAAGTCAAATTAGCAGAGCACCAAGAACAGCAGCTGAGCAAAATGACTAGTACTCAGGGTCAGGGCCCCGGGAGTGGGGGAAAGCCAAGGTTAAAAATGAGTAGAGAGGAGGCAAGGAAAACGTTTCCCTGCCACGGGTGCGGAAAGATGGGACACTGGAGGGAGGAGTGTAAGGCTGTGCAGAATGGTAATGTGCAAATTAATTATTTGAATCCACAGACGCAGAACGAGGTACCACGGAAGACCCAGTAGCAGGTAAAACAGAATCAGTTGCCTCGTGCACCTAGGCCATATTATAGGAGCAAAGCACAACAGGGTGAAGACACTACCGATTGGGAAGGAAGGGAGGATAGAAATGCAGCAACTTCACAATTTCTGTTAAATGATACATTCCTCTGTGACGAACCTTACTGACGGTGCCTGAGGGGGGAGGAAGAGGAGTGCGTGCTTGGCGCCTCCTTACCGGTGGATCAGTCAGGGCCATACATTGAAGGAAAGGTTGAAGGAAATGATGTCACCTTTCTGTTGGACACTGGTGCTACCCGTTCTACTGTGAGAACAGCAGATGTTCCAAACCTACCCCTCTCGGGAGAAGCGATCCAAGTAGTGGGTGTTTCTAATAAGCTAATTAGTACCCCAGTTACAGAACCTATGGAGATTAAAATTGGGAATTTTAAAGAGATGTATAGATGTGTTGTTTGTGATTCGAGTCCCGTGAACCTACTAGGACGAGATTTGTTGTGCAAAATGAACTGTACCATCTTTTGCACTCCAAATGGTGTCGAAATTCAGACCCCAGATGAAGATGGAATTTACAAATTAATGTTAGCAAGGCCCGACTCAGAAATTAAAAGACTGGCAATACAAGACTTACCTGAAGAACTCCAACAGACAGTGAAACTGGAAGTATGGGATTTTACTGGAAAAGATGTAGGATTGATGGCAAATGTTGACCCAATTAAAATAGCAATAAAAGAAGATGCAGTCTACCCAAATACTTGACAGTATAAAATGAGTGCAGAAGTTAAAGCAGGAGTTGCTACTGAAATCAAACGGTTGCTAGAAGCAGGCCTTTTGCAAGAAGTGTTGAGCAGTCCTTGTAACTCACCCATAATTGGCATAAAGAAACCGAGTGGTAAGTACAGGGTAGTACAGGACCTGCGCAAGGTAAATAAAATTGTTGTTCCTTGCTGTCCTGTTGTTCCAAACCCTGCAGTAATTCTATACCAAATACCATGGAATGCTGGATGGTTTACCGTCATAGACCTATGTCATGCATTCTTTTCGATTCCATTACATCCAGACAGCAAATTTATTTTCTCGTTTGATTTCGACAGTCATGTATACGTCTGGAATCATGTTCCTCAGGGGCACACAGAAAGTCCTTCGATTTTTAATCAGATTCTGAAAAAATGCCTTGAATCTCTGATATTGCCCGGGAAATCAGTTCTGGGGCAATATATAGACGACCTCTTGGTGGCGTCTAAAAGCAGGAGAGACTGTGTGGTTGATACCATTGCCTTACTGAACCATTTAGGTGAAGGTGGACATAAAGTGTCGCCAGAAAAACTGCAGTTCTGTACCTCTTCAGTGAAATATCTGGGGTACCAGATAGAGAGAGGTGTCAGAAAAGTTACCACAGAAAGGATCAGAATAATTCGAAACATGGAATTGCCCAATACCCAGAAAGAAATCAGGATGTTCCTTGGGGTTGTAGGATACTGCATGCAATGGATTGTGGGATTTGCAGTTCTAGCAAGACCATTGATAAAAATGACAAAGAAAGGAGCAAAAGACCCAGTGGAGTGGGATGACGAAAGCATGACAGCTTTTGTGAAATTACGAGAATGTCTGCGTACAGCTCCTGCATTAGGAATGCCTGACTACTCAAAGGAGTTTGCACTATTTTGTGACACACGAGACAATTGTGCACTTTCAGTCCTGACCCAAATTCATGGCCTAACCAGACGTCCAGTGGCATATTTTTCTTCCACATTGGACCCAGTAGCAGCTGGATTACCCGGATGCTTGAAAGCTGTAGCTGCAACCTGCATGAGTCTTGAACAGAGTGAGTCCATTGTTATGGGACATCCTGTAACTGTGTATGTTCCACATGCTGTTGTGATTTTGCTGACAAGAACTAAAACTCAGTATCCCACACCTAGTCGTCTGACTAAGTATGAGAGGATCCTTGTAGGTCCAGGAAACGTAACCATTGCCCAATGTAATATTTT
Source organism: Lissotriton helveticus (assembly GCF_964261635.1). NCBI lineage: Eukaryota > Metazoa > Chordata > Amphibia > Caudata > Salamandridae > Lissotriton > Lissotriton helveticus. Next base: position 596,847,228 of record NC_136073.1, on the reverse strand, counting down.
GAATCCAGCTACCCTACTACCAAATTCATTCTCAGCAGAAGTGAAGGAAGAAGTTGAGCATGACTGCATTGATTTGACCGAGTTTAGTACAAAACCACACCAAGACATAAAAGAAGAACCCTTAATTGAAGAAGATTATGAGCTGTTTGTAGATGGCTCATGCATGAGACATGAGGAGGGAGGCCTAAGCGCTGCTTATTCAGTGTGTACATCGGGAGGTCCAGTGGAAGCATCCTATTTACATGGAGTCAAGTCTGCACAAGTAGCTGAATTGGTTGCATTGACAAGAGCTTGTAAACTTGGGAAGAACTCGAAAATAACCATATACACTGATAGCCAGTATGGTTATGGGGTTGCGCATGACTTTGGCCAATTATGGATGCAAAGCGAGTTCCTGACTTCTTCAGGCACCCCTATCAGAAATGGAAATTATGTGCAGGATTTACTGGAAGCAATCCAGTTACCAAAAGATTTGGCTGTGGTCAAGTGTGCTGCTCACAAATCTGGCAATTACAAAGTGACAGCAGGTAATCGATATGCTGACCAGTTAGCCCAACATTGTGCAAAGTACAAAATGGCTATTAATAAAAAGGTTGGGGGAAACGTAAACAGCTGCCAACTTATGATGTTAGAAGGCATAAATACATGGGAGGAAGTGAGAGATCTACAGGATGCAGCAGAGGCAAAAGAAAAGGAGGATTGGAGAAAATTTGGTTGTCAGAGAAGGGATGAAGATGGTGTCATTGTTTACCTTGATGGTATGCCTGTGTTGCCAGACTGTCTGCTTGCTCCTATGGCTAGGTTGATACATGGAGACACACATTTAGGGAGAGATGCAATGATACGCATCTTCAGACAGACGTGGTTCAACTCGAGATTCAGAAACATAGCAGAGGCACTCTGCCAGAGGTGTCTGGTTTGTCAGCAATTTTACCCAGGGAAGAAAACTGTAGTTTTGCCAGGAAAGATTGGAAAGGCAGAAGGCCCCTTCATACGACTGCAACTTGACTTTATTCAGTTACCTCCTTGTCGAGGAATGAAGTACCTACTTGTAATTGTCTGCCTATTCTCAAAGTGGGTGGAAGCCTACCCCACACGCAGAAATGATAGCCTCACTGTAGCCAAATTATTACTTAGGGAACTAATACCTTGGTACGGATTTCCAGTCATAATTGAATCAGACAGAGGAAAACATTTCCATAGTGAAGTGATAAAAAAGATCTGTGAAGCATTCAAAATCATGCAAAAACTGCACTGTGCATATCGCCCAGAGGCTTCTGGAGTGGTAGAACAACTAAATGGCACGATAAAATCAAGATTGGGAAAAATTTGTGAATTCACCCAAATGGAATGGCCAGATGCTTTGCCCCTTGTTTTGATGGGACTTAGAAGTATTCCAGACCGGAACACGGGCTTGAGTCCCCATGAGATACTGATGGAAAGAGCGATGCGGCAAGCATGGGTGCCAGGATACAAACTGATAAGCATATCTGATGATTTGGTACTGGAATACTGCAAAGAACTGGCTGACCAAGTGCGTTTTATCTCTCACCAGGTTGGGGAAGACGCTGTCGCCAGACCAACAACTCCAGCACATGACCTGAATCCACGTGATTGGGTCGTAATAAAGAAACACACTCGGAAAAATTGCCTTGCACCAAGGTGGAGAAAGCCACAACAAGTAATTCTGGTTACCACCACAGCTGTGAAGTGTGCAGGAGTACCTCGCTGGATCCATGCCAGCCATACGAAGAAAGTGACTGAACCTGAAGAAACTGAGACTGAAGGTTGGCCAGCTGAGGGGTCTCAAGATATCGGTCCTGAAGTAGCTGAAGAACAACCAAGCTCCAGTCAAGATGATTGGGTCCCAATAATCGACCTGACTATAGATCCTATACGAACAAGAAGACAAACCTATTTAGATAGACAGTGGGATAGTGAGGACGAGATAGGTATAGAGGAAGATACTCAGATCATCGAAATCCAAATCAAATCTGATTCTGAGGAGGACCAGAGAGGGAAAGACAAGGTAAATGACACTCCACCAAGAACTCCTGAGCCAGAAGAGGGACAGATAGAAATTAGGGCGGAGGTTCAGGCGGAAGAAAATTAAAAGTTTGAAGTGCTTGAACAGGACCAGACAGAAATAGACAATGATGTTCAGGGAGAAGAAATCGAAACAAACCAAAGCCAAAATCAGCATACACCTGAACAAGGCCAGTTTAGTGACTAGGCAGAAGAAGCTGATGAAAGACCTGGACCTAGTCAGTTAGGGAGAAACACAGAAGACGATCTTGAAACAAATGTGCCACAACTGAACGAAAATAAAAGAGCATTTGAGACTTGGACTGGTGTATGTTCAGAGAGCGTGCTGTGTATGTTGCGAGGGGCTGCCCTGAAAAGTGGATAAAGATTTGGGGGCCGTGGAATGTGTACCGGGGAGATATTTGTGTTCCCCCAGCCAGGCGAACTGATTTAGACACTCTCAATTCCCCTTGAATCTAAGCTTTTACTATTCTGTTTTATATCCTGTTTGCGAGACGTCCTCTGCTCCGAGCACTGCAGTGATAATGCAGAGGTATTCCCAATGCAATTGTTATGTTTGTTTCATTGTTTAATGGTTAATAAAAAGACATATATAAAAATAAAAAGAGCATTTAAAGAAAGCCAAGAGACAGTGCCAGTTAAAAGACTCAGAAAAGGAGACAAGGTACCTAGATTTGTCAAAAGACTGAGGCTGCGACTAAAGACAATTAACGAAGAGCCTGAACAGGTGAACGAAGTCTCAAGTCAAGCTGATCCGTCTGTGATACAAACCAGGAGACGAAGGGCACGAATAAAAAGACTGAATAACAAGTATCAGAGTCCTGATTGGACATATTTTGTGTTGGAATACTTTGAAAACTTGGAAATAAGTGACGACAGTGACGAAGAATTGATTACTGACCAGACTGATGAAGAAGCGAAACCAACCTGAAAGTTGCTCCGAGTAAGCAAGCTGTGCAAAGTTACAAAGAGGGGTTGAAGCTTCTTTCGAGTCAAGATGTCTGATTCCTTTGGCAATGGGAGACCGAGACAAGGTTGTTTTAAAACATGCTGCAAAGTATGTTTATGTAGTGTAGCAATAGTACTGATACTTTGGATAGGATTAACAATAGCCATTCCTTCTATGATGAGTAAAGTCCCAAACTTGTACCCTACTAATCACTTGCCAAAACACACTGAAGAATTACAAACTAGAAATACACCACAAAGAGTAGATACACCAGAAAAGGCACTTAGCCTTAAGCAAACAAAGGTAGATTTAGAAGCATCAGATGAGGAAGGATTACACTATAACAAAATCAAGAACAAAACTAATTTAAATGTATTCGCAAACCTATTAGTACATTATGTAGAAGCAATGGAAATAGAAGATTGCTATGTCTGCATGAAGCTGCCTACCTCGGTAGCTGATGGTGTGACATACCACCATCTGCCACTAACCTATGGAATTTCCTGTAGTATTCTGTCTAGTTTATTCTATAGAAGAGGACCATTACAGTATTATTACTCTAATTTTGATGTGATATTTTCTGAACTTCCTGTGCGAAGAAACCTGAACCCTGTACATACAACTAGAGATGTAGCAAAATACATGAGTGAATACTTTCTATCCGTAGGTAAAATAAATATAGATGATGCACACAGAGATAACTTGACCTGTTCATTACATGAAAAAGAGAAAATGTTTCTAAACATGGTAGAGAAAAGAAGAGAAAGTTTCCAAAAGAAAGCAAAAGACAAAAACCAGAAAACCCCTAAATGGGCTGAAAGCATAGGGAGCACCTCAAATGGTGGGGCTAATGCTGCTATGTTGCTGGATCTCGAAAAGAAAGGGAAACTTTGTCTTCAAAGAGAAAGAACTAGTTATTATAACAATATATTCATTGGTTCCAGTGAATGTGAACACAATTACAAGGTAATTGGGGGTTGGGGTTTCAAAGATGGGTCAGAAACTGTGTTTTCTGGAATTTATTATATATTTGGAAACAAGGCTTATTTCAAATTGCCCGACCATTGGTACGGGAGCTGTTACTTTGGTATTGTCTTCCCAAAGATATACCATGTGGGGAAAATCACTGGAAGCACTGAAAGAACTAATGAATTAGTACGTAGAAAGAGAGAAAGTGTTGGTGAAATAGTAGGTGATATTTTTAGTGCATTGATACCTACAGTGGGAGTGGCTCTGAATACACATAGAATTTGCAAATTGTCAACAGTAGTAGATCGCTTATCAACTGACACTGCTGGAGGTTTCCTGATGGTCAATACCGAATTGGTTGCGATCAGATCAATGGTTTTACAAAATTGACTTGCTCTTGACACCTTATTGGCAAAAGAGGGCGGAGTCTGCAGAATGTTGAAAGCGCAACATTGTTGCACTTACATACCAGACAAAAGTGTGGAAATTAAAGGGTATGTAAGAAACATTACAAAGTTGGAAAAAGAGCTCAAACACTTGAGGTTGATAGTGCCTGGAAGAGACTTACTGATGGTCTCTCCGCCGTAGGTAGTTGGTTCTCTAACCTAGGTAAAAGTCTTGTGAGCAAAATACTGATGCCAATAGCGGGAATAAGTTTACTAGTTTTCATAATAATAATTTGTTGTAAATGTCGAAAACACAAAAAGAAATATACTGTGAATAGGCGAGTTGTGAAAAGAAATGTTGATGAGCTTGAGTTAGAAGAATTGAATAATCAAATTTACAAAAGAGTGAAAAATTCTCCTCCTAATAAAGATATTGAGAAAAAGCTAAACAGAAAGTTTGAAGAGATTGCACTGGGTGAGATGTGAGAAGTTGGCATCTGGTTCCATTAATTGTAATGATATAAAATATCATCAAAGAGGGGATTGATGGAGCAAGGATTCGCACGTAAAGCGCCTTGCTTGTATTCATGAACCTCAAATAACATTAATTAACTAATCAATATGTTTGTCTTATTAATTTGCCCTCTTTCGACACTTGGGGTGTCCGAGTGAAGCTTGCATATTTGTTAACTAATCCTAATACGCTTGTCACCTAAAATGGCTGCTGCTATGCGGGAACTTCTACTGCGCATGCGTCGGTCATACCCATGTGACGTGACGTACTCGCAGTCTTGGTGGGAAACTCTTTGCACTTGCGCAGCAGAACTAAGATGGCTGCTTTATGTTCTCACATGCCTGAAGCTTGCAGTGCTGCTTCTGCCAAGTTGTCTGTTCTGCCTAAAACATAACGCTATCGTTTATTATAAAGTAATGGGTATAGAGTAGAAGTTCATGGTATACAGTGTATTCATTTTTTCCATGTTATAAAACTGTTTCTTTTCCATTTCATGGTACATTACGAAATATGGCCTGTTGTCCCTTGCTGCACTCTATCTGGTGTGAAACTGAGTCTGCGCGAGATCTGCGAGTCTCCACAGCAGTGACCTTTGGATTGAAGCCAGATGGCAAGCCCAAGCCAAGATGCGCCTGGGAAGAAGCCTCTCACCTAGTCGAAGAGACTGAACTGTATTAAAATAAATACAATGTAATAAATTAATAAATTCACCATTGTTATGTGTAAAGCATATGTCATGAGAACCCGAAATTCGATGGGCGTGTATAAAAATTCTAATAAGGGGCTTGAGAAAGCTCAAATCATAGGTGTTGTGATGACCTGTCCTCTTCCTTTGTCCAATCAAAATTGGGGATCCATACACTTGCAACATTGAGGGGTGGTACACTGACCTGAAAAACAGTAAAACTAGCCTAGGTTTCGCTAGAGAATTTGTCTGACTTGTCCGAATAGCTGACCTGTCACTGACCCAACGCACTCAATAGCTGATCGAGAACAGAGGTGTTGCGGAGCACTCTGTCGGAGGTTTTACTGACCCAATCAGGGTTTTGGGAACCTTAAGTGCTGGCGAAGCACTTTGCTGAGGAATTCGATAACCCAATCGGGGTTTTGGCTGATAACTGCAGAAGAGGGTGTAGCGCAGGCGTTGCAACTGGCCTGCGGGTGCTGGTCTTAACTTTGGTGGTCCGGTTCTGATCCAAATCTGGTTTTCCTGTCCTCGTTTCCATACGGCACCTGCTGGCCTACTAGCAACTGCGTTCCTTGGGGTTCTCTTCTGTCCTTAACTGACCTGTGGCCAGGGTTGGTCTTCACACCGTTCTAGGTAAATATAAATCTGGGAGGGAAACTCGTTTGCGTCCTTTCCTATCCTCTTTTTCCCTTGCGGAAGGTATACTTGCATATGTTCCTTTTTCTTTCCCCTTCCCTTGCGACAAAATACTGAAGTCGTGAAAGTACCTTTTATTAGCATGTTCCATTTTTCCCTACCTTATTAGTTGGATATTAAAGTAGTGTCTTTGAATAAATAGATGATCCTTTTCTTTACCCTCCCTAATGACAAACTGACGTGTTAATTCTGAATTATTAGCGTGTTCCCTTTTATTAACCTTCCTATAGCTACATGGTGAACTTAGTAGTTTCGTCATTATAGTTCCTGTTCCCTCTTCTTACCCATCCCTTAGGAATCATCAAACTGTGACATTATAGTATGTTCCATATTTTCCCCGTCCTTTAGAAATTTACCATTTTAAGTTGAATTTCACATTCTCATTTCAGAATGTTCCTTGTTCTTACCTTCCCTTTAGAAATCTAAATGATCGGCATAATATATCTTTTACATGGTTATATGTTTTTCATGATTCTGATTATTGATAGCTTACTTGCTGTAAATCTTTTACTTTCCAACACTGATGAAGATTAGATAAAGGTTTTCAAAACTTCCTGAGTCTGTGGTCATTTACATGAGTGCAAATGTTATTGTATTATCGACTGCTTATCTTTGCAGCTAGCTCCCTGATCCATTGAGGTCATAGGTACCGGTGATAAGGATTGGTAAGTCCGAGGTATAGGACTCAGTTAGGAATAGAATTGCTGGTAGTAGAGTGTAGGTTACCCGATTAAGAAATATATGATAAATTGGTTTATGGGCCCAAGTGTGAATAAGGTAAATTATAAGCCGGGTGACCTGCACGCTCTATTCTTTTGTTAGCTTACCCGCTCCCATATTACTGTCAATCCCAAAAAGTACAAGAGTGGTACTTACAGTTATTTGCTGTTGGAGGATTGAAGTTAAATTCTTACCCACTTCATACCAGAACTCTTCAAGGGATGGGCACTCTTTAAAGATGTGAATGTCATCTGCCTTCTCCTCGCCACATTTCGGGCATTTCCTGATTTGGGCACCCTTAAATTTGGACAGTTTTTTAGGAGTCCAATAGGCTCTATGAATCGTGAAGATGTGATTCCTTTTTAAAGCAGCTGATTTTAGTGTAGCCCAGCATTTCTCAATTGATTTAAGCCACACCTCTTCAAGATCTGGAATATGTAGGTTCTTCCCCCAAATTAGTTCTGCGATCTGGGCATCTTCCTCTTCTGATGTTATTAGTGCCCAATACCATCTGGCTATCTCTTTTTTTATGGGAAGAATTTTCTGCATTTCTTTCTCCAGCTCTTCGGTATCATTTTCCTGATGTATAAGGGTATTTGCCCAACTGGAAAGCTGGTAATATTTAAATTTGGAGATAGTAAAGTTAGTATTGGTTTGAAGATCCTCCCACGAGATCAATGATGATCCAGTTAGTAACTGGCCCCAGTGCTCAATGTTGGATATTTTTAGCGGGTTTGCCAAGCTATCTTTCAACCAGTCTGGGGTACTTGGGGAGTCCCATATAGGAGCCAGGGGACTCTAGTATGAGATGTTTAGGGTCCCTCTAACCTGGGCCCATATTCTGGCCGCGTCCTTCAGAACCTTCAATGTAACTTTTTTGAAGAACTTTGGGTGGCCAAATTTATACAGGAAGTGGTCGGTTTTTGTTCTGATCCTCCTCGCAAGAAGGGAGATTTGTATTAAGTGGGTTGGTTCAGTATCTCCAACGATCGGAGAATGGATGAATTTGGTCTTAAAAATAAACAAACTAGATAGAAGGGAAAAGCATACTAAAAGAAATAACTTTTGGGGAATATGGGAAAATCATTTTAACCCTAAATAGTGGGCGAGATGGAATGATGATCCTATGATTAAGCGATGGTAACATCTGTTGATGGGTATAATACTCATCGAGTAGTCAATGGTGGCTAGCTCTCCCCGCCTAACGAAAAAACAGACACGTTATGTATGTGTTGGTTCCAAGGGGGAGTCCTCTGCAATATCAATCGGTAGGGAAACTCCCCTAGCATATTCGTGTTTTGGGGCAGTGCTGGTACACACATTGAGAGGCTGAATCCTGGGATTCCCAAACAAAACATAAAAATCGCAATATGAGGATTAAAAAAAAAAGAAAAAAGACCTGCGCGCTCTATTATTACCATATTGCGCTGAATGCTATTATATCATAGAGGTTTGTAATGCACTTTATTCTGCTGTAGTTGCTCTGGTACAGAGGAGTGTATTACACCAAAGGGTGTTCTATTACCTTCCTCCTCCGTCTTCCTTGTCACAGTCACCCAGGAGCACCCCGGTGTCCAGTCACAGTGTTCACATATATACAAAAAGTCCCCACCCAATATGGTGGCCTGAAAGGAAGTACCTGTAACCTGACCACAAGGGTGGGACAAACACAGGAAACATGCTGTTTTTTTCACTGTGTTCCTACTGGAACACCCATTCTACGTTTCGAGGCGGTTCGTTTTGCGTTCCGGTCTTGGTGAGTATGTTCCTTGTGGGATCTGCTCTAGCGTCCCCTTTTTATGTACGGCCGCCGCTCCCTTGAGGGCAGTGGTTTGCTTCAGGAGTCGCTCCCGCGCTGAGCGATGGGGAGCAGCTGCCTGTTCACTTTCTGCCCTACGTTCTCCTTTTTTTGGATGCTTGTTTCGCATCGCCCTCTCCCGCGCTGAGTGACTGGGGGGCGGCGGTGTTGGGTGGTGGCGTTTTTCCACTTCTTGCGCTTAGCGGTCAGGTGCGGTTAGGGTTCCCTGCCTTATTGGTCATGCGGGGTGCCCGGCTTACCTCTTGGGCTCGCAGGGATTTCCTGCTGATTCCGGTCCACACTGGGCGGTTCCTGTGGCTTCTTATGGTCTCCCGAGGCCGTCTTTGGTGTGCCCTGTCGGGGGGGGCGGTTGCTTAGCAGCTGTGCATCTTGCCCCCTTTTGAGGGTTCCTACTCCTCACGGCAGTTGGGTTTTCCAGCATGGAGGGTAAACGCTCAGAGAAGCGTCCTCGCTGGTCTTCTGAATCGGATTCTGATCCTGCTTCCTCCCGGCGGCCTGTGGGCATGGATCTTGATGTGCTGCAGGCTATGATTAATAAGACGGTGGACTCTGCCTTTGCATCTCGGGATGGGCCGGTGCCTCAGGTCCCTAAGGGTTCTTCTAAGCCTGACCCTGACTTTGATGGTTCGGTTGAGAAGCAGCGTGGGAGCTTTGTTAAAGGCGCCGAATTGAGGGAGGTCCTGACGCACTTGAAGGACAAATTAGCTTTTCCGGCTGCTGTTCCTCTAGAAGAGGAGGAGGATTTTTTTCTCCCAGTACGGTCAGAAGGAGCCTGATGCCCTTCCCATTCATAAGGCCATCCAGGGTCTTCTGTCCAGGGAATTGGCTGATGATGAGAAGGCTGGGTTCCGGCGGTTCCTTGCTAAGAAGTACCCTCTTCAGGACTTTCTGACTGAGTTTTCCACTCAGGTGAAAGCGGACTCTCTCATGGTGGATCTGGCCTCCAGTGGTTCGATTATATCTGAGGACGCCTCTCCTAGCAATCCTGTGGATAAACGAGTGAACAGTGCTGCTAAAAGGGCTTACTCCGCTGCTAACTTTTCCATCGGGCGGGGGCTTATGCCTCGTATGTGGTCCAGTCTCTTCTGCATGATTTCCAAGTCTTGTCTGAAGCACTCCAGCAGGGGGAGGACGTTAATTCTCACCTGTCCCTTATGGAATTACAGGTTCGCTTTTTAAGGGACATTACTTTTGACTCTCTGCTGCTGCAATTTCTGGTTCCATTGTTTCAGCTCATCGTAACATCTGGATGAGGTCCTGGAAGGCGTAGGCCTCTCAGAAATCCTTCTTTCACTCTTGCCCTTTGATGGTGCTAAGTTGTTTGCATCTCAGCTTGAGGATCTTCTGAAGAAGTCAGTGGAGGATCGTGAGCTCCTGACGCCTCTGCGGCCGGCTTTGAGGAGTCAGGGATTTGGTTGTAGGCGTGATTTTGGGAATCCCCTGTCAACTGGGAAGGGTTCCTACCAGCCCTTTCGGGGGAGGGGTCATGGCCGTGGCACCCCCTTCTCTGCAAAATCCTGGCAACAGCACGCAGGTGCTGCCCTTGCCTCTCCCAGGTCCTGACTATCTCAAAGTGGGTAGCCGGCTTGGCCAGTTTTCTTCCACTTGGACTCATGACGTCACTGATTCCTGGGTTCTTCATCTGGTGGTCGAAGGTTATTCTATCGACTTCTCTTCTCGTCCACCAGATCTTTTTGTTCCCACTCTTTGGAATCCCCTGAGGCTGCTGGGGTTGCAGTGCGGAATCCTGGATCTTCTCCGGAAGGGTGCCATCGTTCCTGTTCCTGGGGCCGAGTTGGGTCAGGGTTGCTATTCTCTGATGTTCCTGGTGTGGAAGCCATAGGGGGATTTCCGCCCTATCCTGGATCTCAAAACCGTGAACTCCTATGTGCCTTACCAGAGGTTCAAAATGGTGAGTTTGCAGAGGATCCTACCCCTTGTTTCCTCTGGGGACTTTCTGTCGTCCTTGGACCTTTTGGATGCTTATTTCCATATTATTTTATTTATTTCCTGTGCATCCTCTCTTCCAGAGGTATTTGCGGTTCTTTGCCCCAGGTCAGCACTTCCAGTTTTGTGTCCTCCCCTTTGGGTTGGCCTTTGCCCCTCGGGTGTTTACTAAGGTCCTGGCTCCCCTGGTGGGTCTGTTGCATGCTCAGGGGGTGCTTTGTTTCCCTACTTTAACAATTGGTTAATTTCTTCCTCGTCTTTCCTTAAGGCCCTGGAGGATGTGGCGTTGGTACGGCTTTGCCTGGAGTCCAATGGGTTCCTTGTGAATATCAGCAAGTCCCACCTCATCCTGTCTTAAGAACTCCAGTTCATCGGTGCTCTCTTCAATACCCGTTTGAGGATGGTGTTTCTTCCTCCGGCTCGCCAGCCCCGGCTCTGGTCTCGTCTGGAGTCCCCCCTGTCTGCCTCATCGATCTCCACAAGGGACTGGTTTTGGGTTCAGGGAGACATGCCTGCTTCTCCTTTTCTGGTTCCTTGGGCTCGCAGACACCTCTTCCATCTGGTGTATCATCGTCTGTCTCACTGGGATCCGGGATCCCAGGACTACGATGCCTCTGTTCCAGTGACTCCTGCCATTTCTCTCCAGCTTCAGTGGTAGCTAGTTCCAGACAACCTGGCGAGGGGAGTGTCCCTGGACTCTCCCCTTCCTTTACCCTGACTACAAATGCCAGCCCTTGGGGTTGGGGTGCCACCCTCTGGGTTATTTCTGCTCAGGGTCCTTGGTCCCCAGCAGAGAGCTGGATGTCCTCAAATTGGAAGGAGCTGGCTGCTGTGTTCAAGACTCTCCTGCCCTGTGCCCATCATCTGAAGGACGTGTGGGTTCAGGTCCGGACAGACAACCAGGTGGCCATGCCTACTTGAATCATTTGGGGGCACTCGTGCTCCTCTTTTGGCTCTCGTGGCGGACCAGATTGGGTCATGAGCGGAAGCCAATTTGCTGGGTCTGACAGCTATCTATCTGCTGGGGAGGGAGAATGGGCATGCAGATCAGCTGAGTCGCCTTCTCCCTTCTTCGGTTTCTCTGTCCCTGTCTCTTCTGATCTTTCGGGAGCTGTCGGGAGGTTCAGGAGGCCCTGGTTGGATCTCTTTGCGACCCCTCAGGATGTTCTTCTGCCGAGATTTTGTACACTTCTTCATTGCGGGGAAGCGTGGGGGTGGATACCCTGAGTTTCCCTTGGCCTCAGGGTCTTCTCTATGCTTTTCTTCCCTTTCCTCTTTTTAGGAGGGTTTTGGCCAAGATCACGGCGGAACGGGTGGTGGTGCTGTTTGTGGTCCCCTTTTGGCCTCACTAGCCTTGGTATCCCCTCCTTCTTCGTTTGGCGATTGCTCCCCCGTGGAGGTTCCCGCTGTACCCTTCTCCACTCCGTTTTCCTCTCCTGTCTCACCAAGATCTCCGCCAGTTTATGTTGGGGGTTTGGAAGTTGAAAGGCTTCGGCCAGTGTCTTTGGGTTTTTCTGGTGCGGTGGCCCTGTCTATACAGAATTCTCATACGAGCAGTACCCATAAGGTCTATGAGCGTCACTGGGGGAATTTCTCTGCTTGGTGTTCTTTGCGGGGGTTTCTCTCTGATACCTGTGAGGGGGGTTCTGTGCTTCAGTTCCTCCAGGATGGGTTTTTGCTTGGGCTGTCGGTCTCTACTCTACGCAGCCAGTGGTCCACCATTAATGCTATCCAGGGGGCCTCTCTAGTCTCCTTCGAGTCCTTGGCTTCTCACCATTTCTAGGCACTTTATTTCTTTGTTGGCCTCTCGTTGCTTCTCCTGTTCCCCCTGGGATATTTCTTTGGTCCTTCATGCCTTGCAGCTTTTCCCGTTTGAGCCTTTGCCTTCTGTGTCTCTGGAGTTTCTCACTCTGAAGGTTTGTTTTGTGGTGGTCATTGCCTCTGGACGATGTTTGGGGGAGCTTGGTGCTTTGCTTTGCCATCCTCCCTTCTTGAGTTTCTTTCCTGACAAAGTGGTCCTTCGTCCTGACCCGGCCTTTCTCCCCAAAGTGTCCTCCCCTTTACCTTTGTCCCAGGATATTGTCCTTCCTGCTTTTTCTCCTGCCCCCTCTACAGAGGAGGAGATCTGGCTCCATTCCCTGGATTTGACTAGGGCTCTGGTGATCTACCTTGAGCGTACTGCCTCCCTTCACAAGGTGGATTTTTTGTTTGTCACCCTTGGGGTTGCCCGGCAGGGTCATCGGCCTATTACGGCTTTGTCGTTGGGTTCGGTCTGCTATCTCCTTGGCCTACCTGCATTCGGGGGTCTCTCTTCCCCTGGTCATTCAGGGTCGTTCAACCTGGGGTGTGGCTTCCTCCTGGGCCTCTTTTAAGGGGGCCTCCTTGAAGATCTTTGTGCTGCAGCGACTTGGTCCTCCCCCCATACCTTCATCTCCTATTATAAGTTGCCAACCGGGGAGGTTTTCTCTGGGGATTTTGGTTCCGCTGTCCTTGCGGCTGTTCACCGATTGTGTGTGCTTGTCTGCAATAAAGGTTCTTTGGCATCTTTGGTGTCTGTTTCTTTTGTTCGTCTGGCTCTTGGTTTTACGCTCCTGGGTGACTGTGACGAGGAAGATGGAGGAGGAAGGTAATGACTCAGTTACTCACCGGTATTCTTCATTACTCTGAGTCATAGTCTTCCTCCTCACAGTCATATTCCCTCCCGCCCGCCCTTGGTTGTGGGGGACAAACAAAATGTTTGTTACCTTTTGTTTTTTTCTCTGCTTGTGTATTTTATGATGTTTCCTGTGTTTGCCCCACCCTTAAAGGTCAGGTGACAAGTACTTCCTGTCAGGCCACCATATTGGATGGGGACTTTTTTTATATGGGTGAATGCTGTGACTGGAACACCGGGTACTCCTGGGTGACTGTGATGAGGAAGAATATGACTCGGAGTAATGAAGATTACAGGTAAGTAACCGAGTCATTAATGACGGGGCAGGGAGGGAGTACGGGCGAAGAGTCCGCAGATGGCCAGAGCTGGCCAACCAAAAGAAACAATCGCAGAAACACTGTAACAGGCAGTGACAGGCGGGATGCAGAGCCCTATCTGACTTCTTCTCTCCTATTCAAGGAGTCCTTCGTTTCTCTTTGTTCCAGCTTTAGTTATTACCTATAAATATATATTAGAATATTGATGAATTGTGTAAAGCCTTGAAATTTTGGCATGATAGCCCTGCACCTATGTTTTTTGCTTTTTTATTTTTCCTTTATCCTTTACATTAAATTACTTGTTCCATTTCTTGTTTGTTTTTAAAAATGTTATTTCGGCCATTCAGGCCATAAAAGTGCATCGAAGACAATCTCCAAAAATGTACACAAGTTATTCAATGATTACACTTTCATAATTTATGCACAGTTAAAACTACTGACTAACTCATATCAGATTCGGATTTCTAAAAAAAAAAAAACGATCATTGCAATACACAAAAAAATGAACAAGGAGTTCCTCAAGTTGATCCTTCCCTATAGGTGCTTTAAAAGTCCTCTCCTAGTGTGTCACATGGTTTTTAAAAACCGAGAAACCGCAATTACAATTGGAGGGTCAGTATCATATTTTAAAACTCTAAAAGCATCTGCACAACGGATGAACCCTAGGTTTTTAAATAGTTGGATTAACCAACGTTTGCGAAGTAGCACATAAGCCGGGCAAAAGAGCAGCACATGCATTTCAGATTCAGCCGTTAATTTACAAGTGGGACACACACTCGAATTCTCGGGAGCCCATGAACTGGTATGCACTGCCAAAGGTAAATTCCCCAATCTAAGTTGCAGGTACAATTTCCTGGCCCCAGGTGGATAGATTACATCCAGAAAGAATTCCTTCATGTACACATCTTTTATTTGTAGGAACTCCATCGTCAGCCTGCCCTCTTTAGCATTCTCCTGGAAAGACAACAGGTTGGATTGCCTGTAGTGTTTTACAAGATCCTCCCTGGATATCGTAGCACAAGATAGCTCAGGAGATGACCACAACTCTGTCCTCCCAAGCCTGGTCGAAAGATTCCTGATATGAGCCAGTCATGGTATTTTACTGGGGTTAAGTCTGGGGAGGAGCTCCTTTAGCTCATCTTTGTAAGGGCTCAGCTCAGGAGTTGCCCATAACTTCCGCCAAACTGTCAAGGGCCTGAGGGCAATCTCTTGATCAATTGGCCTCATACCCAAGTCCATGCGGAGGGGAACTAGAGAGGTGCTACGTGGTAGACCTATAATCTGTCTCATTAAGTTATTTTCTAGCTTCACAAGGTCCATAGTAGAACTATGCCCCCAAAGCTCTGCCCCATATAGTGTAGCCCCTCTTGCTTGGGCCGTGAATATCTCCACCACAGGAGCTGCTGGCTTAAAGACAGATGTTCTCAACAGTTTCATTATCCCACCCTTTGTCTGGGTGAGCCTAAGCTGTGCTTTGGTCATCTGTGGGCCCCACCCAAATTGCTCACACAGTGTAATGCCCAGATAATCAAATGTCCTTACTTTGTCAAGGAGGGTGCCATTGAGAGAGGGGTTTGGACGCATTCTCTTTGGAGGGTTAAAGACCCTGAATTTGGTCTTAGATAAGTTAATCTCCAAACCTCTCATATTACAAAACTGTGCAAATCCATCCAAGATGCAGCAAATGCCTAGGGTTACTTGGACAATAGCAAGGTATCGTCCGCGAACATCAACGCAGGTATCTTCCCTGTAGCAAGCTTTGGGGCATCAGTGTCTTTTATGTTGTTTAAAAAAGCAATGAGCCCGTTAATATAGAGACAAAATAGTGTGGGGGCTAAAACGCATCCCTGTCTCACCTCCTTTCTGACAGGAACGCGCGAAGCGAGTTCCCCATATTTTCTGCATCTAACTTGTGCCTAGGTGTCAGTGTGTAACCTCACTAGCACATTGAGAAGATAGGGAGGAATCCCAAGATGGCCAAGCACTTCCCACAGCTTCTTTCTAGGCACAAGATCGAAGGCCGACTTCAGATCAACAAATATAAGATGGAGGCTGCCACCCTCCATCTTCACCGTTTTCCAGAAAAGTAGCTGTAATCTAAATATCTGGTCCACGGATGAAATGTTTGATCTGAAGCCGGCCTGCTAGGTGCTCAAGATTCCCTGCTCCTCCACCCACACCTGCATATGGGCCAATAAGACCCTGCCCATCAGTTCCATTTCTGCAGACCCCCCCATCAATTGCATGCTCATCAACTGCAGATCAGCCGTCAAACATGCAACTGAACTAGCCGAAACTATCCTCTCTCATGACCTAGATATAGCCTTCATCACCGAAACATGGCTTAACACCCTATCCCCTCCCATCTTAGACACGCTGGTGCCTCCCGGCTTCTCACTTATCCACAAAGACAGACCCATACGCAAAGGAGGTGGAATAGCAATTATCCACAGAAGTGACCTCTCCATTACTGAATCCTCCTCCCTCCTCTACAACTCCTTTGAATGCCTCTCGGTCAACATCAATTCGCCCCACCACAGCCCACTCCTATGCATTCTCCGTTACCACCCTCCAGGCAACGCTACTGTATTTGGCGAACAGCTGTCGGATCTGATCACCCAAACCGCTCTCAACAGTGACGTCAAAATAATTCTGGGCGACCTCAACCTAAGATGGAACGCAACCAAGAATCTGCTCATTCAATCTCTCACCTCCCTTCTACAAGACCACAATATGATCCAACACTGCTCAGAAGAAACACATCATAGAGGAGCGATCCTTGATGCAATCATTGCGGACAAAAAGACAATCTCAATTGATCACATCATCCCTGTGTACTGGTCCGACCACCATGCCATCCTCTTTCATATCAACCACCCGGCTCTTTTCCTCCCACCCACCCAAACCTCCCCCAAGTGGGTCAGAAACTTATCGAAAGTCCCCCCTGGCAAGCTACAAGATGCTATCAGTTCTCTCCTCCCGAGCTCGACGGAGCTCCTCTCAACCACGGATCTCACCTCGCTCTATCACTCCAACCTAGAGTGTGTCCTGGACCAGCTGGCACCTAGAAAACTAAAAAAAACAGAAGCATTCCCTCCAGGTCTTGGTTCTCCACTGACATCAATGATGAACGCAGACTCCTAAGAGCCACGGAAAGATCCTGGAGGAACACCCCCACTGCCCTCAACCGGGACCAACTCAAAACAGCTCGCAAAACCTACCTTAATCATATCAAGAACAAAAAATCATCCTTCTTCTGCTCTGCTCTAGATGAGGCTAAAAACCGCCCCAAAGAACTCTTCAATATCATCAGAAACCAAACGTCCATACCCATGACAGACAGCTTAACTGCGTCCAAATCCCAGTGCGACGAATTTGCTAACTTCTTCAACGAAAAAATTGCCTCAATTGACCGATCTTGCAGCAATCTTTCCGCCCTATCAGAGTTGCACCCTACTGCTTCTACCCACTCAAGTTCAACAACGGCAGCCACTCGCTGGTCTTCCTTCCAACCCATCCAAACCAAAGCGATAAGCGATCTCATTGCCATCGCTAATCCCTCGTCTCACTCCTTTGATCAGCTGCCCTAGAGACTGACGAAAGACCTGAAACTTACTCTAGCCCCTATCTGGGCCAAGATTATCAACAGCTCCTTGAGCGAGCGATGGTTCAATCCCGGACTGCCTTAAACTAGGTCAAGTCACAGCACTCCTAAAAAAACCTGGCCTCGACCCTACGGTCTTGAACAACTTCAGACCAGTGTCAAACCTGCCGCTCTTATCGAAAATCTTGGAAAAATGTGTGCTATCTCAGCTAACACAACACCTGGAGATCTTGAATCTTCTTGACCCACACCAATCTGGGTTCAGAAAGGGCTGCAGCACAGAAACCGCAATCCTCAATGTGATGGATAACCTACACAAGTCTCTCGA
Organism: Lissotriton helveticus; assembly: GCF_964261635.1. NCBI lineage: Eukaryota > Metazoa > Chordata > Amphibia > Caudata > Salamandridae > Lissotriton > Lissotriton helveticus. Next base: position 596,829,592 of record NC_136073.1, on the reverse strand, counting down.
CTCCAACCAATGCAGCCTCTTCATCCTCTTAGACCTCTCGGCAGCGTTCGACACAGTGGATCACAACCTTCTACTCAATGTCCTTCAGAAGAGAGCGGGTTTGGAAAAAACTGTTCTCAAATGGTTCGCCTCCTTTCTCAACAACCGCACTCAAATTATCAAAATTAAAAGCTACAATTCGGACCCCCTCCCCATTACTAGAGGAGTCCCACAGGGGTCAGCACTCTCTCCACAACTTTTCAACATCTACATGGAGCCCCTCACTACAATTCTAAGGAACTCCAACATCCCCTTTCACCTCTATGCGGACGACACACAACTCTACCTGGAAACCACTTCGATCGCAGACATCCACAGACTAAATGACACACTCACAGAGGTCCAACACTGGCTCTCATCCAACCACCTCAAACTTAATGAAGAAAAGACAGAAGTTCTCCTCATCTCAAACAAAAATGAAAATCCCCAAATACTCGAATGGCTCAAAGCCTTAAACGCCCTCAATGTTCCTTTTGTTCCTTCAACCTCCGTCAAATCACTGGGGATCACTCTGGACCCAAAACTGGACATGAAAGAACACGTCTCTAAAACTGCCAAAAGTGCTTTCCTTAACCTGAAACTTCTTTACAAACTTAAACCCTTCCTCCCCTTTAAAGACCTGAAACAGGCCACTCAGGCACTGGTACTCTCCAGGATTGAGTATGGCATTGCTACTCTGACTGGAACAGCCAAATCTCATCTAGGTCCTTTGACGGCTACCCTGAATGCAGCAGCTAGAATGGTCACAGGAACTAAGAAATATGAGCACATCACCCCGGCTCTCAAGGACCTGAAATGGCTTCCTATTAATCTTCGAGCCAACTTCCGCACAGCCTGCCTCACACACAAAGCCCTGCATACAGGTAAACCGGAATATCTGGCCCATAAACTCAAGAGAGCCGGTCAGTCCAGGATCCTCAGAAGCTCCAACATGCTCCTACTCATACCTCTGAAATCACAGAAACGCAAAAGATCTAACAGGTCCTTTGCGGGAAATGCTCCTAAGATATGGAACTCCATCCCCCCCCATCAGGATGACCGCCTCCTTCCTGAAATTCAAGACACTACTCAAAACCTTCTTTCTTGAGCGAGCTGGATCGTAACGAGAACCACCGTCTGACTTTAATAGTTCACTATCTCTTTGGTCCTAGCGAGAACCTGATGACTCTCCCTTGATCTCCGCCATGCTGACACTGTATAGACTTTTACTTGCTACTATGCTTTCCCATACTTTCCCTACCCTGCTCGACCTACCTGTTATGTTGATGCTTATTTGTATCCGTTGTGAAGCGCTCTGATACCTTCGGGTCTAGCTAGCGCTATACAAACCTTAAATAAATAAATAAAAAAAATTCTGGATATCAGTATTTACATATGGGGCTTACTAAAGTACGATACAGAATGCTTTTAGGTAGGTGATGTACTACATTATGTTAAGACTAGTATTGACTTGGTGAATATCAAGTATAAATGCCATCTTTCACTTTTATCTCCATAGATTGTGTGCAAAGCCTGTGCATTCAGTTATTTTTCTTTATTTCGAAAGAGGGGAGTCACAAAGGTAGTTAATGATTACACAACTCAATACAGGATTATTGTTTACTTTTTAGTCCATCCACAGTAAGTCCTACTAATACTGACGCCGTTCTGTTTCTATACACAGAAGGAACACATAGAAGTTACCTGAGACCCTACCTACCTTACTGAAGTGCTTTGTGAGACAGGAGTTGTTTCTTCTTCTCCTTTCTTCCCCTCTTCCCCCCTCTTACCATAACATACTTTGACAAGGTTGGGTGTTCGTAGTGCAATGGGGAAGATGGGATCCAGCATTGTGTTCTTCATATCGCTCCTGCGGAAAAGACAGAAGAGGGTTACAACATGATGATAAATTAGAATGAGAGGAGAAGCCAAGGAAGTCTGGACACTATTGTCCAAGAGTTGGTACCCAACAAAGAGAGAGAGAGAGAGATTTGAATGCCGTTGAGTGTCAATCTACTGCCCTGGTAGACGTGTCTGCTACACCAGACGTGAAGGAGCGGTGGCTATTTTTGTGATGCGCATAATCCTGAGGCCTGTATTTAAAACTGATTTTAGTTTTGACCAAAGAGGATGTGCGCATATCAAAAGCCACTAACTGATCAATTCAAGTATCAAAGTTGGTACCATGTGGGAAACATCGTTTACAACGCGGTGTTTACACCGCACTTCCTTTACCACGCTGCCATTACAACGCAAGTCGTGACTACGACTTGCGCTGGATGGCGCTGTTGGTTAAGGAATATTGTAATTTTATATTCCAACACCTTTCCTACTGTTACGTAGGCTAGTATTGGAATGTTAAATTATATTAATCCTCAATCCGCGCCCTCCAACGCAAGTAGTTGTAACGACTTGCGTTTTAGAAACCGCGTTGTAAAGTACCGCGATCTAAAAGATCACGTTGTACTGACATGCATCCGTACCATGTTGTGATTGCGTGCAAGCTCACACAATATCCTATTGTATAAGCAATTGACAACCTCTAACCTTCCGTATCCGGTGAACAGATTTATTGATTAGCTTGTCTTCCCCTTCTGTGACAGAGGCATGCCTGAGTTTGCGGACATTTGTCATAAAACTTGAACAATTGCGGTTGCAGTGGGGGGCTAAAGGCCCCAGTTTCGGAATATTGTTTGCTTGGAGGGCCAGAGGCATCTGACTGGTACCATTCTTCATGCAAGGGTTAAAAATGGGTTGAGATTTACGTTTTGAATGTTCTGACTGGGTTGTACTAGTGACACTCTGTACCCCAGGTTTCCCTGCTATTGCATGCGGGTTGGAAGCAAAACCATGCTCGTTTGAGCTAGATGGTTTGGCACTCTTGCACTTATCAACACAAGTAGCTAATATCTTCAGACATGTTAGAGCTCAAGTCTCAAGTAAAAATATATGTTTATTGTGACCATAGTCTTTAAACAATACAGTGAACATAACGCGGAATGGAGTATGCACCATAAATTCATACACTTATTTATAAAAACTTATCCATTAAAAAGATCATACACACCATTATCTAAAGTACAAAAAGTCTGTAAAATTACAATTATCTTAAAACTTATTTTGTATATTAAAACCTATTCACATTCTTACTACACCAAACAATTTCATTCCACTAAAATCCATACAGTACTACATGTTATTCTTTGGCTCTCGATGCACTCAGGGCACCTTTATAAATTTCCCGAGGGCAATTACAATATCGATGTAGGGGATTTCTGTTAGAAGGCTGGCCGCCTGCGACCTTGTCTTTACTTCATATTTTATAAAAACTGGGCGCAGCCAAAGTTTTCTATGTTCTAGGAGTGTCAGACAATCTAACAGAATATGCAACAGGTCTCCCTTAGTTCCCAAATTACACCTGCAGCGACCTTCCTGATCTAACATTTTTGTTTTATGGTCTCTGCTTATTAGCCATGGGTTGATCCCGAATTCGTGGCCTCAGGATCTCTTGCCTGAGTCTGCGATTGGGTAATCTATCAAGGTAGGGGAACCAATTTTCATGGGACCAAGCATTTAGCATATGCGCCACTGATTTTTTCTTTGTTAAGTAGCCTATATCATGCAATTTGGAAACATCTTTCCCCCTTTGCTTCAGATCACTTTTGGTACTAGGGATTTGATATGTTCCCATGTCCAAATCGATCTCTAATGAGTTACAGATTCCCTTCAATTTTTCCCTACTGGCCTTCGCCCATTTTAGCTCGCTTTTCTGGATTTCTTTGCGACACCAGTATGCTACTTTTTTGCTTTCAGGGTCTTCTAATCTCTTCCAGAATCTGATCACAGCCATCTGGGTTAGTATCACCCAGGACTTTGTGCCTATTTCTGTTCTGATGGCTTGTATCATAGCAGATTGGGGAAGTGATAGTAGCCTTTTTATGCAATTCCCCTCTATCACGTCCCAAGATCCCTTACCGCTCAAATAAAGGATCTCTGCGCCATATAAGACTTGGGGGGGATCATTGCTTCAAAAGCTCTAAGCATTGGTAGGTGTGACATCTCACCATAGTCCCCATTAAACCTTTTTAGGCCACATATGGAAGAGAGTGCCTTTGCTTTTTGAGTTTCCAAATGGGTATTCCAATTTAGAGTCCTATCGAACCATATACCCAAATATCGGTACTCATTGACTGTCTCCAATTTGAGATCACCTATGTACCAACTGAATCTGCTTAGCTTTTTCCCAAAACATAGGGTTTTAGTTTTATCCAGGTTGATATTTAAAAATTTGCTGGCACAGTATGTATTGAAGGCATTAAGCTTCCTTTGGAGGCCCCTCTCAGTCTGATCTACTATTACCAGATCATCCGCGTACAGTAGGCAGGGTATCTTGTTTCCATCCATTTTTGGGCTGGCACTACCCTCCACCTCTAGATGTACCGGGAGATCTGACAGGAAGATCGAGAAAAGCTGGGGGGCCAGCACACAGCCCTGTCTTAATCCATTAGCAATGGGTATTTTTAAGGTCAAGGAGCCCACCGTATCTTTAATTACTTGTCCCCAATTTTCCCTGTGTAGTTCTTTTATTATGGTAAGGAGGTCTTTTGGAATTTTTAACCTCTTTAGGGTCTCCCATAGGCAGGCCCGATCCACAGAATCAAAGGCTGCTTTGAAGTCGACAAAACAGCAGCATAACTTGCCATTTTGTTCCGTCGACTTCCTCGCCATCGCCCATAAAGCAAATCCGTGGTCTATTGTCGAGTGGCCCGCTCTAAATCCACCCTGTTCTATGGGAATTATTTGGTGCTCGTCTACCCATGCATTCAGTTGTTTCAATACAATTTTAGAGAACACTTTCTCACCAATGTCTAGGAGATTAATCAGCCGGTAATTTTTTGGCGCCTCTTTGCTCCCTTTCTTATGGATCGGCCTAATTATGGCCCCCTTCCAGGTTGGAGGCATTATCCCTTTTTTTAGGACTAACTGGAACATCTTGGCAAGGAATCTTGCCCACCATTTAACCTCGGTCTTCAAAATTATTGCAGGCAGATTATCTGGGCCTGCTGCCCGAGTTAGCTTAAGTTCTTTTATTGTGAGCTCAACTTGTTCTTCATTGAACTTAAATACAAGGTCATCTGAGATTTCTTGCCATGTTTTGATCTCCATCTCCTCTCTGGGCGTCCTTGCCCCGTACAATTCCCTTATGTACACTTCCCATGCTGCCTCACTCACCACACAATTTAGTTCACCATCTGTTGTTCCGGCTGCAGCCTTTACTAGTTGCCAAAATTGCCTTAGATTTTTGTTCTCTATGGCTTCTAGTAATTCTGACCAGCATTTTTCTTTATATAACCTTTTTGCGGAGAGAACCATTTGCTTGAATTCTTTTTTCTGCTTCACTAGCTGTTCCTGTCTCTCTTGTGTAAAGTTCTTTTTTTGTTTCCTTTGAGCTGCTCTTATCTCCCTTTTCTTATTTTGGCACGCCACAGAGAACTCTTTACCACGGTTTAATTGTTTTACCCTTATGGGATTATTCCATTTTAATTTTATCTTTAGGCATTGAACAACTTCTTCTAATTTTCCAATAAACCATTCGAATTTTTTATTCTCACAGTTTTCAGGTGCCATTTTTGTTTGCATGGCCTTCAGTTTTTCCATATATTCCTCAGTTAAACGTGTCGTGACGCGTTTGGGGTACTCAACCTCCTGGGTAATCACCGTTTCTCTCTGTACTTTCCTTCCCCGCGCTATCACTATGTGTAGGAGTTTGTGATCACTGACCTCTTTTTGATCTAACTTAAAGTCCCTAATCTGGTGAAAATTCCAGGCCTGCAAGAATATATAGTCAATTGGGCAATTCTGTTGCCCTTGGATAAACGTTTTTCCTGCCGGTGAGTCTGACTCTATTCTCCCATTTACGCAGTGAAAACCCCTGCCTCCTAAGATGTGTATTAGCGCTAGGTCTTGTTTCGAAGATTCCCCTACTGGGAACCTTGCCGGGTGTATTCCATATGCCTCTAACTGTTCCCTATTCCAAAGGTCAGCCTTTTTGGGGTTTAGTTTATGATTGAAATCGCCCATTATAATTATTATGTCTGCGGGATAATTTTCTAGAGTACTGTCTACATCCTCTTTAAAACACCTCATTTCCCTTTCATACTCCTCCCCATTGTCCCACTGCATGTATACATTCATTAAAATCAACATTTTATAATTTAGATCCACCGTCATGAGTTCAATTCTACTTGATTGTACCCATTTGCATTTTGTGTTCAACAGTTTTATTTCCCTCATTACTTTTGTTGATACCAATGTCAACAGCCCCCCCGAGGGCCTCCCACGATTTTTCTTTATGGCTGGCTGATGTATCTGGGCATAGCCGTCAAGGGTTGGGGTGTCGTCGCATAACCAGGTCTCTTGCAGGCAGGCAATGTCCACTTTATTTATGGATTCCATTATATATTCCCATTTTTGCTCGTTGCCTAGCCCATTTACGTTCCAGGTTAAGAGACCTAGTTCTTGCGAACCCCCTCCATCCTATTCAACGTCACTCAAACCACCTTCATCATCTGTATCCACTGTATTTCTCTCATTACTTTCTCCCTCAGGATTGCTGTGTAACGACCAGTTACCCCATAAAGAGTAATTCCCTGTGTTGTCGATTACAATGTTCAGAGAGCTTCGATCACCTTTTGATTCTTTATAGAGAATCACTTGCCTCTTCTGTAACCCGGCATGCTGTTTTAAGAAATTGTTATCTTTAGAGGTTTTTATATCTCTCTCTGGGATAATCCTTATTCCCTGTTTCGTTATCTCATTTGAGGCTTTCAGGATTGCCCTTTTTACCAGGTCTGAATAAAGAGTGATTTTCGTTATTTCCTTTCCATACCTGTTTTCTACAAAGCCAACCTGCTGGAGATCTTTAGTGCCGATCCCCCTCAGACTGCCGCATTTTGCAAATGCGGTCAAGATCAATGCCCTATTCAGGGGATTAGTTTTTCTTGTCAGCTTCTCTTTCCTCCCTGCTGGTATCAGGTCCAGAAATAACCATTTGTTATCGTCTCTCTCATAGGAGTTCGTGTTTATTTCATGCGTCTGTTGACTGGTGATTGTTCTCCCTCCTTTCCAACCTTTATTTTTCATGTTGGGATCTTCGTGTGTCTGTGGTCTTACAGATCCATCCAATAGCCTTACTTTTTGTCTCGTCGTACGGGTGGAGGGGGGGTTCTCAGTTTCCTCCCTGTGAGACTGCTTTTTCCTTGGAGCTCTCGGAGTCTTTGGGGGTATTGAAGTTTTTGTCTCTACCTGTGTACGTCTATATGTTATAAATGTTGGGGCTAAGGCGTTTAGTCCTGACTGCAACCCCCCCTTCGTTGTTTCCCTCCCTTTTCTCTTTCCTGCATGTTTCATTTGCCTGGACTTTCCTATCCGGTTCCTGGTCCCGAGTGTGACATACCCTCCGTGCCTTTTTATCAACATAGGTCTTTTTGATATATACACATTGTCCACATATTCTGCAGCATCCTTTGCTGATTGGTCTGCGGGTTTCGGCGATCTTTCAAGGATTACCATGCTTTCTTCTTCAGGTATTATCCTGTCGCTTTCCTCATTTGGTGGTGCTATATCAATTAGCTTTACCCTACTTGGCAATTGGCTCTTTATTTCTCCGAGTTCTTCTTCTATTTTCTTTAGATGTTGTTTCTGAGCTTTCATCACTCCGTTGTTTGAGAGGGTTACTTCCAGGATTCCTTGAAGCGCTTTTTGCAATAACAGGATTAGATCCATCAACGAGGATGTACGAGTTTCAGAGAGCACCGAGTCCTGTGTAGTATTTCTGACTGGGATTGCTGGGAAACTTGTCCTTAAGCTCTCTTGATGTATTGGGGATTTTTGCAATGGTTGGAATTGTAGGAGTTGATCTGGTGCGCCTCCCCAGGTAACGCTCTGGTTCTGGCCTTCATTTCCCCTATGATCTTCAATCCCTGGTGACAACAGTGAGAACATCTTTGGTGATGATGATAGTCGAGGCGCCGGGATTTGGTGATTTTGGCTCTGCAGTGTCAGGTTTAATAATTTACGGTTCACCCCATCTTCCTCATTATCAAGATTAACTTCTTCCTGGAGTTCTCCCTTATTTGACCGTCTTTGATTTTCGTCTGGCAAGCCTGAATTTTCACCAATTTCTCCACCAATTTCCACTATTTCTTCATCAAGATCCGATGTTATTGCTGGGTTTAATGATTTATAGTGTTTGCCTACAAACTCCTTTATGGACTTTGACGCTGCCGTGTTCTCTTTCTGTTTATTGGTTGTTTGATTGCAGCCTCTTTTTGCCTTCTGGGCATTCTTCATTGCTCATTTGACTTTTCTTTACTTTCGTCTCCCCTTACTATTTTCCATAGATGATGCTTGACTTTCCTTGCTTTCATCCAAAGATTTTGAGCCCTCCAATGATTTACTCCTTCCTAGTTCATCCAATAATTTTTGCCCTCTTTTAGGCGCCATTTTTAGTCAAAAAACTGTTGTTATACTAAAGGTGGTAACTCTTAATTATTAATTTTACTTTTGTTAAAAATTGTTCACTTACCTCTGTTCTGCCTTAGTTGCCTTCCGCCTGTTGCCTTGCCCCACTTATACTTTGTGTTAAAAACTCCGACTTTTCTGGTGGTGTTTGGTCTTCTGAGGGCTAATGATTCAGTTACACGCCCTTTGTTGCCAGCTTATAACACCGAAGTTCGAAATGTATTGCCTTGCAGACTCAGCTGAATTCACTGATCCGGCTAATAGTCCGAGTCTGCAAGAATGGGGGCTGAAAGGGGGGTCAAGTTGGTGCAGGCGATCAGTGACGTTCTCTGCAGCAGCTGCGTGTGCAGAGTCTCGTTGTGCTCGGCGAGCCCTCCTGCTCGCGCTGCTCCCGCACCCGCTCCCCTCGTCACTCCCTGCCTGTCCCCGAGGGCTCCGCTATTGGCCGAGGCTGGGGAGGAAATCTATATCGGTTTGCCCGTTTGTCCGCCTGTCGCTGGGGTCCGGCTGATAAGGGCTTGCTCCGTATCCTCTTGCTCCGAATTCCCGCGCTCCGTGCTCCACTCTGTGTTTCGACGATCGCAGCACTTGGTCTGGCGGGGCGTCGCTTTGGCTAGGCACGGCTAGGCACGATTAGGCGAGCAGAGGTCCGAAATGTTAGAGCAAATATCTCCATTGGCAGTGGAATTGCAGGTGCTAATTAGACTGTTTACTAGCGTAGATAGATGTATTACCATATATTTGGGCCCCCCACCTAATTTTTAAGCTCAATTATTTGCTGCGCTAAGAATGCGGGGCAACCTAAAGAGGTAGATGCTGTAAGCTTTGCTATCTTGGACCCTTCTTTTATCTTGATTGTAAGGGAGATGTTTCCTGTACGCCCAAAGGGGAGAAGTGATTCCTGCATGGGACCATTTGAATATATGATGCTGAGTTTGCTTGGGAGCTAGCATCTGGGGTTAGCCCAGGAGCTTGTAAGTCTTGCAGGATGGGTATGTCCTTCGCTAATGAATACACCCATAAAATAAATCGCTATATTGGAGGCCGTACACTTACTCTTGGAAGCCTATTGTCTCTGACTTTTGGGGTCGCCACTGCGTTTCCACTTAGTGGTAGCTGTATGTGTATTGTTAGCTCCTGGTTCAGCTGGAATGATGAGTTTTTGCCAATAAGGGACTCAACCTCCTCAATTAGGAGTTTGATTTCCTTAAGTGTAGAATTTTCAGGATTAGAGGTGCTTTAAGGTACTTTGCAGTGCCCTGCACCTGATCCGAGGCCTTACGTCTTCCCATAGTTAATTTGGCCACTACCAATGAGGGAGAAATGAGTAACAAAAAAAGTGTCTCAGTCATAAAATAGAATAAATAGCTGTCTATCATCGACGATAGAAGCATAAAAGTCCAACATAAATAGCACATAAGGGACAACAATAATGCTGAAATAGCAGGAAACAAGCCATGGAAACCCACAGGAACTGAATTATTGGCTTGTGATAAAAAAGCCTCTACACAAGAAGAGATAGAAATTAACTGAGCCAAGGAGGGGACCTAGCCCAGCCTCCTCTGGGCTCTGATGGGTGTGGACGTGCCCACCCTCGTCTCCGGCATTACCCGGGTGCCGCCTGCGCAGCGGGGCTGTGAGTCAATTGAATATTGTAGATTGCAGGCAGGTGGTGATGTGACAGAGGGTTGTGGGAATTGCAGCCCCCAGCGGCTGTCAATGGCAGCAGCTCACCCCCTGAGTCTGGCGTGTTCATGACAGGCAGGAAGCCCTTTCCTGCAGTGGCAATGCAGAGATATGTCACTGTGCTCCCAGCATAAAATGAAATGCAGGCAAGGTCGATAGGCTTTTCGCTGCGCAGCGGGGCTGTGAGTCAGTTAAATACTGTAGTTTGCAGGCAGGTGGTGATGCTGCAGAGAGTTGTGGGAATTACAGTCCCCAGGGCCGGACTGGCCATAGCGGGCACCGGGCATTTCCCTGGTAGGCAGCTAGGGTGGGGGCCTGTTTTGGGCCCCTGGGGGGGGCATTTTTGTTACCGGGGGTCGGCAATATCGGCCCCCTGTAACAAAATCGGCTGAAACCGGCCCTCGCAAACTGCTCAGATGCTCTCCCCCTCACCCCAGGTGGGGCCAGCTGAGCAGTTTGCCAGGGCCGGTTTCTGTTCCCAGTCCGGCCCTGACAGTCCCCAGTGGCTGTCAGTAGCAGAGGCTCATCCTCTGAGTCTGGCGTGACCCTGGACAGGCGAGAAGCCCTTTCATGCAGTGGCAATGCAGAGCGATGTCCTGGTCAGGGGCGGCTCCTCCGCTAAGGCAGAGGAGCGTCCCCCCACTGCTTTCAGAGCAATGCAGAGGAAAAATAAAATGATAATAATGGGACATTATTATCATTTTATTTTTCTTGTGCCAAGGTGCAGGGAGGGCGGGGCTGGCCAGAGCAGGGGCCAGGGTGTGGAGTGGTGATCACACTTTTAGTGTAGGGTGACCAGAATTTTAAATCCAAAAACCGGGACATTTTACGAAAATAGAAGAAAGACTACAGTTTTATTTCAAGCGAGCGCGCAGAATGACAGCGCACCTCAGCAGAGAATTACAGAACAGGCAGCTAGAACATACATAAAATGCAATGTTTAAACCCAGAAGCTTGCCTGTTAATTATATTGCTTTCTTGAAACAACTGCTAACTATCCCTGCTCTGTAAAACATAAAAAAGCACCTCCCACAGTTTTCAGTCGCCTCTCTCTAAAAACCGGGACAGGAGCTAAATTTCCTGAAATTTGCCCGGACAGCAGGTGAAAAACGGGGACCGTCCGGGCAAATCCGGGATGCCTGGTCACCCTATTTTAGTGGGCATGACTGTTTGGCCAGCTGTCTTGGCCTGTCCAAACAGTCCTGAGCACTTTACATCTTCACAGCCTGGTGGGGAACATGCCGAGGCTCCCTGTCCCGTCTGATCACCAAACCACAGCCCTCAGACCAATCTGATTGGCTTAAGGGAACCAATAAGCATTGTGATTGGCGGGTAGCCCTGGTGCTTTCCTGTGACAGAGGAGAGGCGGCAGAGAGGCAGCAGCTGGCGACGAGAGGGGGAGGTAATTTCTTTGTTTTAAAAAAATTCTACACACCTTCCCCTGCCCCCCCCCCCCCCCCCCCCACCACCACCACTGCCTACCAGCTGCCACTGATCATGGTGCTCCCTAACATGAAATGAAACACAGTCAAGGTTAAGATTGAATTACGCCACACAGAGAGCTTGGTATCACAAGTCTTTATTCTCCAGAGTGTAAGCATTAACTGACTCCTACTGCGTCCTGAAGTGTATTAACCACACTCACTTACGTCACTAGACTACGGAGTCCGTTAGGGACCATAGGGGTCCTGCACTTTATAATACAAAAGACACTACACCATCTGTCATATTTAAGCTCAAAGTATGGCCTAAAAATGCTATGTGTAGATTTGTGCATTGAATAAGTGTGAAACGCATGCAACACATATATTTAGGTAATTCACAATGAGGAAAGACGGTAACTCATATATAAACATGCAGAAAATCAACGAGGCCTGTCCATCTTCTCCATTCGGAGAATATACAGTTTGTGAGCAAAACAGGACATTTCTCATGGGTGTGTCCTAAAATAATTATTTAAAGCACAAAAATGGCATTTGTAAGTGAACAATGAGATAGTGACTCAGGAAGGCAATGCAAATCAGAAAACCAACCCAGAAATAACTCTCAGATTGCCAAACAGAATTTACACACAGTCCAGTACCAAAATCACAGGCAGAAGCGTCTTACACACATGTATACATCCCGTGAGTAAGACACACACTAAATAGAGCTAATGTCAGGAAAAAGCAGGGTTTGTAGATACTGGGACATGCTGTCACAAAAAGACACAGAATCTCTGCATGAATCACTGTGAGAGTGATTCATGCATAGATTCCGGCCATGGCACCAGGACCACTACCCTAGATGGTCAAGGGGTGAGACATTCAGGTCATGAGTGTTAGAAGGGCTATATAAACAGTTAACTCCCCTTGAGAAAGTGCCTGGCAACTTGCTGTGTTGTACTGGTTCTTTTGCTTATGCTCAAGGTCGTTCACCTTTTTTTTGCCGTCAGTGGTGTCCAGTAAGTGCAACTTAGAGGGGTGGAAAGGAATACACACACATGCACACTCACTTATGCCCATGCATTCACATGCAGACATGCACACACACACCCATTCACACCACTCACTTACAAATACACTTACTTTCATACAGACATCACTCACCAAACAGTCAATAAAACACAACACTTACCTGTTGCAGCTCAAGGGAGGGAAGCCTCAGAGGTTCCAGGAGGGTTGGGACTGCAGCGTCTCACTGGCTGACCTTAGGTCAGCCAGTGAGGAGAGGCAGCAGTCCCTCTATTGTCACAGAGTAGGGTGGGGATCAGGGAGACTGCAGGCCCAACCCACTCTGTAACGAGGTGTTAGGGATAGACACTAGGCCCCAAGCACTTCAGGTCTTAAAATCAAAGCGTTCACCTATGAGCCTATCATTGACCCTCTCCCTCGTCACGAGGGGAAGGACCTCAAGGACCTTTGCTGAGCTGAGGAGATCACGCCCACAGGAGTTGTGACATCCTCATCCTAGCAAAGTTCAGCTCAGGCAGCCTGGGGTCTGCGCATTTAGCGCATGTCTAGCTCCTGGCTGCCTGACCTGAAATTGAAGAGAGTCTGTAAGGCAGACCTTTGCTCAGCCTGACATACACTCTTTATGCCTAAAATGTGCAGGGGCGTGGCCCCTCTGCCCTTAAGGATGGGCCGCTGCTGTCACCCGTTCTTCATGCTTGTTATTTTGCTGTTTGTTCAGTTCAGAAGTTAGATCTGGTGGTGGATTAGAATATGTTTTTGTCTCTGTGTTTTGTCCTTTCCTTGCTTTTACATTTTTTCGAGGATTGCGTTCAATCTGAAGGTCACCATTATCAATACAGTCATCCTCCATGTTGGCTTGGGTTCACTGTGGCCCACCATATTGAAGCTGGTAAGCTTAATAACGAAAATCATCTTTGTCATTAAATTGCTTCTGACTCTGAACTATAGTAAATGCGTGCCTGTCTTTCACACCTTTAGTAAACGCTTGACTTTAACCTGTAACAACACTACAGTGAATCAATCCCCTAGGTTTTCCAAGACATACACCAGATGAGATCCTGGTTGTCCCTTTTATCTCTCATTACCATTCCTCTTTCTCTACAGAGTTTGTTCCTGCTGTCTAGCGTTCATAGTGCATTAAAAAATGTATGGGAACTGTGATCCTAAATGTAATCGGGGTGAAGTCAGTGAGTGTGTGGGCAGATCCATGGTGTGCCTAAAAAGACCAAAATATTCTGTAAGTATTTTGTTGGTCTTTCAGCTTTAGGTAAATGCTTATTAAATAAAACATACCCTGATGGGGAAAAAACTGTAAGTTAAAATAATCATTGAAACTTGCACATTGTGAATCCTCTGTTGGTACCAGCGACCACTACAGATATCTGTGTCTGTAACCAGAGAGCTGCAGAATTGAATTCTGGTTGGTGCAATGGGGAACAGTGAAAAGAGGTCTAAACCCGTGACAGAAAGCACCGTGAACACGTATGTCATTATTTAAACTTGCATTACACACAGTATAAGATATGCTGAAACAAAATGTGTGAAAAGATTTTGGTTTAAGAAAAAGAAGTGCTTCCAAAATATAGACCTGGGTAATATGGTTGCTGTGCCTAGTGCAATTTTTTAACTACCATTAAAAGCACACATTGCACGGCTCATCGTGTCACCTTACAATACCTCCTAAAAAGAATACTCATCAAGTAACTCCTTCAATTCAATTCAATTCAATTTCAATTCAATTAGTTTTTATTCGATCATAAACAATCATAAAAGACACATATAAACAACCAATATTAAAGAGCAAGAGATAACTTTTTTAAACAATAAAAATATCACATGATAAAATTCATAATAACATTCCATAAAAACATATCAAGCTAAAAATTATGCATATCATAAATCCTTTTCTTCTTAGGACCAAATAAGAATTCATAGAAGAAAAAGGATTGACTGTAATTACAATTACACAGGATTTGTTCCTCAATCTTAAAAGCAGATTAGATTAGAAGAGACTAAAAAATGGCATAACTAACTCAATAACATCAGTTACATAGTAGCATGCAGCCTATTCCTTCTAAAGACCCACGTCCAGCTGCAAAATGTAGCCATAGCAATAACTAGGACTTCACTAGAATCAGTTTTTAAAATACGCAGAGCCGTTTGGCAAGATCTTGTTCCTATTTTGACACAAACTGGCTTGAGCCATTTATGACGAGAACCCTTATATGCAGGGCACACAAACAGAACATGCAGTAAAGTCTCTTCCTCACCTGGGCAAGAATGACATTTTGAGTCTTGAACTTTCCCCCACTTGTTTGTAAAGGATTTTAAGGGGAGAGTACCCACTCTAAATTGGTGATAGAGCTTCCTATCATCAGGACTCACAATGGTATCCCAATAGGCCTTCAGCCTATATTCAATTTTGTGATCCAAAAAGAGACCTGTTAGGGAAGCGTCATTCACCTGAGAAAGGGACTTCTGCCAGACTATGTCCCTATATAAGGCTTTAAAATCTATTTTTGAAGGGAAAGAATTCCCTTCTGGGTCCAACCACAAATGGGTAAGGCCGATATCAGATAAAGTAGCCTTAATCATTTGTAACCATAAAATTGTATTCGTTTTGTCAGCTTCTCTAATATACTTAACAGCTTGCGCATAAGGAGCTAACTCTGGGGTAGTCCAAAGCCTTCGCCAATAGGCGAGAGGCCTGAAACCCGCAGCTCCTCAAAAGAAGTACACCCCAGGTCTAAAAGTAAGGGTCTAAGTGGTGTAGACTGAGGAAGGCCTGTCAATGCCCTCAAAAACGTATTCTGCGCTTGGACTAAAGGAGCTAAAATTTCGAAGCCCCAAAGTTCAGCTCCATAAATTATTGAGGCTCTAACCTTCCCTTGGTATATAGTTAAAACGGGAGCGACTGGTTTGGTTTGGGATAAACGATGTTCTTTTAAGAGGGCCCTTGCTAGTTGGTTATGCCTTAAGTCTAGCAAATCCATGTGTGGCTTCCAGTTCATCCTTTTGCCCATTGTAACACCTAAATATGTAATTGAGTCAGTTTGTTCAAGGGACGCAGTATTCATTTCTACTCTGGCTTTAACTGTTTTATACTTATGCAATACCATGAACTTTGTCTTGTCAACATTGATTACAAGATCATGGTCATTACAAAAAAGACTAAATCTATCAAGGGCTCTTTGCAGACCAACTTGTGTTTTAGACAAAATTAAAGTGTTGTCTGCAAACATTAAAAGAGGAACGCTTGAACCAGTGAGAGTAGGAGCATCCGTAGGATGTTCAGTGTAATATGAGATAACATTATTGATGAACAAAGAGAAAAGGGTAGGGGCTAAAACGCACCCCTGCCGAACTCCCTTGTTCACAGGAAATCGTTCTGTTACCTCACCCTGTTGACCCCACCGCACTTGGGCATAGGTAGATTCATGTAGTTAATGATGAATGATAGGATCTCAGCAGGCAACCCTGCTTCGTTAAGAGTGTCCCATAGTCAGTTGCGGGGCACTAGATCAAATGCAGATTTAAGATCTATGAATGCTGCATAGAGGGTGCCCCCAGCAAAGACCACTGTATTCCAATATATCATCATAAATCTAAAAACTTGATCGATAGTGCTAACATGGGAATGAAATCCTGCTTGATAGGTGTATAGAATTTCATTATCATCAATCCACTTATTTACCCTGCTTAGCACTAATCTAGCCACCAACTTTTGCATAGAGTCTATAAGGCTTATAGGCCGGTAGTTAGTTGGACTAGCACAATCCCCTTTTTTATATATGGAGATAATTTCAGCCCCATGCCAGGATTCCGGAATAGGGGCTCCTCTAGCCAAGTCATTAGCCAAAGTAAGAATGTATTTCAGCCAATTCTTCCGGTCAGATTTAAATATATCCGCCGGGGTGCAATCAGGACCCAGAGCTCTATCTGCAGCTACCTCATCCAAAGCACGTTCTATTTCCACTAAGGTGAATGTTAAAATTTGACTCCGGGACTACACACTGGTACTGCCCAAGATTATTTGCATGCGAAGAAAATTGGGTCTGATAATGTGCGACCCAAGCTTCAGGGGGGACATTGTTAACTGGTGCCAGACCAGCATTATCATCACCCCACTTAATTAGTTGCCAGAATCGACACCAGTTTTTCCCATTACTTGCATCAAACAAGTCCCTCCATCTACTTTTGTTGTAGGCCTTTTTTGCCCGTTGTTGGGTAGCCTTATATTCAAATCTCAATTTACTTACCTCCTGCATTAAACCTGCCCTTATTGCTTTAGACAAAGCCCTGTAGGCGTTCCTACATACCCCGTTATACCATTTTGCTGATTTATGCATAGGATGCCTATTAGCTCTTGTTTTGGGTTTTATAGAAAAGGATCTCAGCTTGGCAAACAGGGCCTCGTGAACTGCTGTAAAGACTGAAACAGTGTCCTCGCAAGGCTCAAGTTGCGAGAGGGCAGTAAGGGAGTCTGCAAGCGTTAACTTGATTTGAGTCACAATGCCCTCGTCCTCGGACACCTGTGCCCATTTTAACCTACGACAGTCGCGAGTCATAATCATGCCTGCTGTTACTATATCCGTACTGCCGCACGTAGTTGAACAACATTTCACATCTAATATCAATGACAATGGATCATGGTCGCATTCTGATCTTTTCACGACCTCCATGTCCTTCACCCTTTGCCAAAATTCTAAATTAATAAGAAAATAGTCAATCCTACTGCCTCTTAACCCGCTAATATACGTGGGATTGCCTTTGTTATCCGATTTAGATCTTCCATTAGCTGCATGAAGCCCCCTCTCCAATGTTAGATTTTTTAACTGAAGAGCAGCTTCAGTCCATTTCTTAATTGGTGCCAGCGTTAAAGACTGGACACCCCAAATAGCATCCTCATCACTAGTTAGCTTCCCGTCTTCTAAGCCAAGTGGCTCGAACGTGCAGTTGAAGTCCCCCGCGATAATCCAGTTACATGACCCTTCAAGTGATTTAATATATGTATTCAAGCTGGAGATGGTCGGTGAAGCCTTTCCACCTACCAGCCCCCTGGCATAGATGTTTATTAATAGAAGCTCAGGTTCATACGCGGGGGTTATTTTGATGGCCTTCATATCCGGATTGTCAATCACTAGATCTTCTACCAGAAAGCCAGTGTGTTGTCTGACCCAAATGGTTAAACCGCCTGATGGGCGCCCTTTAGTGCTAGCAATTGCAGGCTTACCAAATGCCAAATACCCTTGCCGAAAGATCGTGTCCAGATACCAAGTCTCCAAGAAGGCAACAATGTCATAAGACTCTATAAAATTAGACCAGTCAGAGGATCTAGTCTTCGATAGCAGGCCAGCAATGTTCCAAGCTAAAATATTTAAAGACCTGGGAGATGAACCTTCACCTTGTTCGATCAGAATCAAGTCCTCAGGAAGCTGTAACCCACTATCTATTGCTAATGGAAGGTTTGGGTCCATCGCATGGGAAGTATCGGGGTGAATAGGGATATTCTCTGTCCTAGATGGATCTACTGGTATCAGTCAATCAGAGCCATCTAGGCCAGACAATGGGGCAAATCGGTTGACTAGGTTTAGATCAAAGGGATGGCCTATGACCCTATGATGGGCACTATGATGGTCACTACGAACCCTCCCTCCTGGAAGGGAATTATAATGGGGTCTGTAGAAAAACCCTAAGGGAAGGAGAGATATTTTTCCGGGACGATGCCCTACATTCCTACTCCCTAAACACTCCAATAAGAGTCTGACTACTTGCTCATTATTGAAGTTGGCAATTAAAGCCAATACCGGCTTCTAAGCAGCCTATACATTTGTAGACAAAAGGCACACATTTAAATTGTTTCAAGGAAGCAGATACCCTGGCAAAAATGCTTGTTCCTTGTTCAGCTGTCTGTTGCTCCCTCTGCTTCACAGCTCAGGAGACTCCCTCTCTTCAACTTCAGTTGAGGGATCTCAGATGTCGGAATTAACCATCCTGGGACAGTTGCCTTTTAAATTCAAATCAGGGGAAATGTTTTTGTCAACCTTTTAAAGTATGGGCACCGTTGTGCCTCTCAGATTCTGTCTACTTTGACATTTGCTGCTGTCTATGTTTACTCACCTATGAGCTGGTCTACATCCTGGGGGTGGGGCAGATTGCTATCAAACTCTACTGTTCAAGATCTGCAAATCCTAACTTATACACACAATATAAAGGGATGACACCACTGCCAATAAGAGAAAAACATTTCAGTATTGTGACTGTGGAGGGGTCAGACATTGGTACTTCAAACAAACTTTGTTCAAAATCCTGTGAAGTACTTTTCAATATGTTGGTTGTGCCCGCTTTTATGATCACTGGAGACAGTTAAGAACTCCTGACAGATTGTATGTTTGAAATAAATGTCTTAAGGGAGAAAGCCCACCAGTGTCTGCATATTTACATGATTATAAAGAAGCTCAAACAGTAATGGGGAGAGTGTGCTATCCCTATCTGTGTGCAGTATGCAAAGTACCATTGTAGGGAAGTGGGTTTCTGTTGCAGTAACCCTCCCACTTTTTGCCTGATACCTGATGCACTTTTCCTCGATGTGCCCTGGGTCCCTGCCAATCAGGTACCTGTGTTCCTTCCCTAAAAACTACACTAAAGCCTAAACCCAATTGGCATCCCTGGCCACAGGTCAGCCCCTGGTAAATGGTACCCTAGGTACCCAGGGCACTGTGACCAGAGAAAACCCCTAAGGGCTGCAGCACTTATTGTGCCACCCTTAGGGGCCCTGTACCCAGACACCCATACACTGCCTTGGCAGGCTGAGTGTCTTGGCAAAGAACTAAACAGAGAGTCGACATGGCACACATCCCTGTGTGCCATGCCCACAAACACACTGCCCCGGCATACATCAGTCACCCCTCTAGCTGGGTGCCCTATGCCAGTGGTGTGGGCACAGGTGCAATGAGCCCTGTGCCCCTTCCATACCCAGGGCCATTCCTGGGCACTGTAGGTGCAGTGATGCCATTAGGGTATATGGTGCTGGGAGGCTGTCATTACAAACTCCAGGGCACCCTAATGGCAACACTGAAGTCTGAGAAGTTTGGTATCAAACTTCTCAGCACATTAAACCCACACTGATGCCAGTGAGGGATTTAATGTAAAAAGCACTACAGAGGGCATCTTAGAGATGCCCCCTGAAAACGAACCAACTACCAGTGTCCTGACTGAGAGGTTGCCTAGGCTGCCACAGAGCAGACATGTTGCTGGATCCCTGGGTAGAGAGTCATCCGCTCTCCTGGGCCTGCAACAATGCACATCCTGGGACGAGGTGCTGGGTCTCCTCCCCCAGGTTGGGCAGGGGGAGCTTCATAGGCATGCCGCCTTTGTGAGCTTCTCCAGGCCACTTGCTGTACTCAGCAAGCGGCCCCCACCGGTTCTGACCCCCACTCTGGCGGGAAGACAGGCGGGAAAAACAAAGGAAGGGAAGAGGGTGTGCCAGCCTCTGCCAACCCCACCCCTCAGGTGGGGGAGGCAAGGTAAAGCACAACTCCGGGCTCCCACCATCTTGAGGATGGGGAGCCATGCCCAATCATAGATAGGCTCCTGCCCCCTCCCACCGGAGAGGAGCAGGATAGGGGATGTACTCACCGCAGGACAGGGACCCACTGGTCCCTGCCCTTACCTTACTTATAACGCCTCTAAATTCAGTATTTAGGGGCACCCTGAACCTTCCTTCATTAGATCCAGATTCCGAAACAAGAAAGAAGAACAAGAAACAAGAAGACCTGCCATGCTGCTACAAAAAAGAGGAAGACACCAACTGATTTGGCCCCAGCCCTACAGGCCTGTTGACCCTCGAGCCTGCTCCTGCTAAACCCCGGCGTCTCCAGTGGTCAGGAACCTCAAAAACCCCAGAGGAACTGACTGCGTTGTGACTCTGACTACCTTGTCTCCCACAAGCAGTGGTACTGCTCAAAGCAAGTAACAAGCCTGAAATCCAGTGCCCAAGGACCCTCCTCGACGACCCAGACGATGGCTGCAGCCTCAGAACCAGGGACCCCCCCTACCGCGACCAGCTGAGGGTAAGATTTCCCAAAGCCAAAAGACATCCCTGCACCCGGCACCCCACGGCCTCCTGTGCCCAACTCCGGGGTGTCCACCCTTCCTCCAGCTTCCCAACTTACCTCTCGAAGTGGTGGTCAACACCTGAAGAATCTTCGTCCCCCAGCCTGCAGCCTTTGTTAAATTTCCAATAACATTGAGCGCCGATGGCTCAAAAAGAACCTGCACCCAGCCGCCGAGTGCCCCTGGGTGTGCAACCTCTATCCTATCTCACTTCCCCACTTGCCCTGAGTAAGTGACCAGTAGCCCAGCTCCCACAGCCACGTGGCCTACTAGCCAGCAGCCACCAACCAAGGGCCCCCTTCCTTCTATAGGATAACATTGGGCCTAACTCACTCTGTACCCTGCTGCCCCTGTGCCGCTGAGGGTGCAACAACTGTACTTACCTGACCCTGGGAGACCCTCGAGTCTATGCCCAGAACCTTACCTCTGCCAGTGGAGTACTAACCCAAAAGCTGATAACGCTCTTTTTTTCCATAGGGTAACATTGACTGGTTTCACGTGGAAATTATTCTGTGTGGAGTTTTTAAACTTTAAAATATTCGTCTAAAATCAGCCGAAATACGAAAACGAAAATACTCACCTGTTATCAGGAGAGATCCCAGTGCTGGATCTTGGTGCCCAGCACTGACCCTGAAAAGGGCAGATGAAAGGAATAACATTGCTTGCCAGAGCACTGAGCTGAATATCCAATTTCAATGTGATAGACCTTTTTAGATGCCTGACAAATAAAGAGGAGTTAGCATCATCCAAAAGTTCAATTTACAGTGTAGCCAGCCCATTTGGGTACACAGTGTGGACCCAAAACACAATAACTGGGACTAACTGTAGGTTTATTACAAATTCAAAGCCAAACTGATGTCAACAAGTCTCAAGAATATGTTGTAAAAATACAGAATCACTACTGGCAGTCCAAATTGTCTGACAAAGTTTAACCTCAATAGCATAAGGCTTACAAGGAATTTAGAAACTGCAATGCAGAGAATAAGGAACTATCAGCCAGATTCATCATTGTAAAATCGGCTCGCAAAGGGCCATATTCTGAGAATCCGGCCCTTTGCGAGCGCTATTTTTGCATTTGGGATTCATCATCCCAAATGCAAAAATCGCTGTTACAGAAAGCGCAAAATTGTGAAGAATCGCATTTAAGGATTCTCAATTAGAGATTCCTTAAATGCAATTCATGAACCTTTTAAAAATTGCAAATTCGCAATATCTGGCCGCTATTTACCGCGAAGTCTGACTTCGTGGTAAATAGCGAATACTTAGAAAAATGCACTTTAGTGCATTTTTCTAAGTTGTATGTTAAACACACACATGTCCTTTGGACATGTGTGTGCGCAACATCAGGCTACATTTACATTTCAGGGGTGCTACAGGGTGTCCTTTGGACACCCCTGGCACCCTTGAAATCGCATCCTTATTTGCGATTTGCAAATTGCTAATCGCAAATAAGGATTGACTCCCCATTCATGCCTATGGGCCTTTAGGCCCATAGGAATGAATGGGGAGTTATTCCTTATTTGCGATTAGCAATTTGCTAATCGCAAATAAGGAAGCTGTAGAAATCGCAATTTCTTTTGTGATTTCTACATGAATCTCGTTTCGCTATTAAGGACTCGCAAAACGGGACATTGATGAATCTGGCCGAAAGTCTTGTGATCAGTATATGATTTCTGGCCCTCTTGCCTAAAAATGAGTAAATATAAATTATTTAAACTAAGCATGAAATAAGTAGCATTAATTGGAGAAACCCTAATTAGATCCAGTAAAATAGGAAGGTGTCAGCATTGCAGAGACTTCTGTAGAAGTTCTCCAAAATCAGAAGAATTGCATAGCATAAAGCCACACAACAGAAATATAGCAAAGAGGTATGTACCCCTCTGAGTCTAAAGGGACTGTGTCTAAAGTTGAAGTATGACCACCAATTAAAACTCCACAGAACATTTGAGAATCCCACATCATGTGTCCCAGTACTTTTTAACCTTCTCACAGAAGAACTTGGCAACTGTAGAAGACTACACAATTATTGGCAGCAAGGGATCATAGATACCGCACCACTACGTGAGTTCAATATTTTCAATAAAGATAAAAGCTTCAATAGCCTTCATTTTCAATTACAATGCTTACACCCCCAAAATGAGGCCACTAAGGGCTCCTAAGAGAACAAGCCAGGAAAATTAACATAACAGGTGAGTGTTTCTTGCCTTTTGAAACCAAAAGAGATGCTGAATATGACTGATGTCGTCCAGCAATGAATTTCACAAGGAGATCACTTGGCAGAAAGAATCTGCCTCTGGCTTTTTCTGATAGATTCAGGAATCGCTATCAAACGCATTCCCGCAGACCTCAAACAAGTCAGTTGACCATTACACTCGATAGAAATGCTTAAGGCCCAATAAGCAATGAAAATAGGTACATTAAGCAATACAAATATTGATTAAATGAACAATAACTTTTAGAGCATAATAGGTGATGCTTGTTAGATTGGAGAACAATGTTATTTGTGTTCCGCTGGTCACACTCTTGCGATGGAGTGATACAAAGGGGCATGCTTGCGAGCCCCTATTGCCACCATATCATCACCTTTAGTGATGCTGTGGTGGTGATAGAAGCTTTGACTTATTTACAAGGCTGCGTTAAGCCACTAGACATGGCTTAATGCAGCCTTGTAAATATGGCCCTCTTTCACTCTACACTTAGCGTGAAAGAGGCAGGCAATGAGTGTTGTGGTGGGCGCCCACCACAACACCCCTTGATTTTGACGTTCCCCCCTATGTACAAGAGCAGCATAAATAGGAGGCACGCGCCAAAATTAAGACGAGGGAAAACCTGGTCTTAAGCAGGCGAAACGTGGAGAAAAGCTTTATTTCTCCACGTTTTTGCTGTTTCCATGTGTGCTGTGTTGAGCATCACACAAAGAAACAGCAAAACACAAATGACTGTTTATGTGCAGGAAGGACCCCCTTCCTGCACATAAACAAACATTTAAAAAAATGCTGTTTTGCAACTTCTAAGTGTGCTGCATTAAGCAGCACATATAGAAGTTACAAAACAGAATTTAAAGATTGTTTATGTGCAGAAAGGGGGGCCTTCCTGCACATAAACAATGTTCCCCTCGGCGCAGGCACCCATGCACTATGTTGCAAGGGTGCCTGCGTTGGCGCTAGGCATCTAAAATTAGTGCCAACGCAGAGGGAATCGCACGGCTGCACTATATTCTAGTAAATATGGTTCAGCCCTGCGTTTCTAAAGTGAAGAAGCATGTCGTTAGCCTTCTTCGCTTAACGACACACTTTGTAACTTTATTGTAAATATTCCTAAAAGTACAACACACACACAGTTGTCAAGGTATATCTGCGCACACGCAATTGAAGTAAGAAATTTGTATTACATATGAATCACAGATTCAACGGGGCCCCCAGGAAACAGTACTGTGGCGAACTCAGTAAGGACAGGCAAAGTGGGAATATATGGTATTGTACACATAGGCTTCCAGTGGGAGTCACATGATAGCATAAAACAAATGAAGTACACCGGTGCCTGAATCTGACATCATGAAAAAGGAAGAAAACAAGCTTCATTTGTATCAAGAATGCAAACTTCTCATCTGAGCAAGCTAGTCAGCATTTGCTTCTCTCAGGAGCCAAGATGTGAAATAAAGGGTCAAAAGGTCATAGCCAGCACCTTCCTTTAAGTGTAGTTGGTATGGGCGGGGCTGCGGCATATACAGTTACTCTAGGGCAATATCTAGCATTAAAAGTGTAAAATTAAAATGAAGTGATATATTTTCACATGGTATAATTATCATGTACATAGTGACTCACAAAGTGGGTCACACAGTGCTTCTGAGAAGGTGAAGTGATAACAGCACCATTACACTGACATAGTAACCCTTTTCACAAGCACAGAGGAACATCTTTTGTACATAATACCATGATATATTCACAGGATGGAGAGGTGACTGCCTAACCATTTAAAGCGAAAAGCTGAAGCTTGTTTCTAAAACATGAGGGTGCTCTCCTTAGTAGCAGAGCAAAATAAAAAAGTGAACAATTTGTCTGGTCTACACATCACAAAATGAGAACCACTTGTGGTTGCATTGTTTTTTAGCAGTTTTTTCCAATGACAAAGTTGGCAGTGGTTTAACCATAAGTAGAACTGCTATCTGGGGGAGGAAACATGATTTTCCTGCACAAGCAACCAGACTTTTTTTGCCATTGTCAGGATCCTATTTTTGCTGGTATTAGGACTCCGCACTATGACACCGCTATGCAGTACAACAGTGTGTGTGCCCTATCCCTAAAACTGCACTGTTAAAATTAGTTTCGCCCATATTTAACGTTCCTCAAGGCCACGGTAGGTGGAGCAGAAAGTGCATTAATGGTATGGAAGTTTAATGGCATATTTGGGTTTCAGAGTATTTTTACACCACCCTTATATACCACAACTGGTAAAGCTGCCAGGAGCCGCACTCTCCTCTGTAGAGCTACAGTAGAAAGTACTGCAGTGACACACGGAGGGATGAAAATGCCTTCGCCATGCAGGAAATATATTTTTACATAATTGATAAGCCATCACTAAATTTTGCCTAGTTAGCCCACAGGGCTGGATGCTTAGTGTATAAAATGTGGCATACTACATATTGAGATTGGCTTGTCCTCACAGTAAATAATTATGCGAAAGCTGTTTTCACTGTGTAGGAAAGGCTAGATTTTCCATGAACATGCCTAGGTCTAAATAAAACTATTATTTCATAACGTTTCTTGGGAAAATGCTAGCAAAATGATTTAAAGTTGTTTTCCACTTTGTTTAAAAAGTTTATCTCCTCAGTGAAAGAAGATTTTGATAACTTTAATGGAAAGTAACTTTTTAAAGGTGTACTTTGTGCTGCCTGACAGAGAACTAGTTCAGAACTAATATTATATTCAGTCCTACTGCAGAGGCTCAATTAACATTTAGGTTAGGAGTTAATATTCTTGATTCCAGAGGACAATGGCATGACTGCCGAGCCTAGGAATGTTGGAATGTTGTCAACTACTGGCCGTTTAATAAGAATAAGCCATCTCAGAGGGGTTCCAGGAACAGTGGGAATAACATAGGACAGTTATAGCATTTCTTCCTTTGAATTGGTGAAGGCAAAAGGGGGTTACAGGAACATCTCCCACTCATTAGTTCGCCATACTAGACTTTGTAACTCCAATCCTCGCACAAGGGAAAACCTGTTTTAGACCCTAACATAGTGGAAGGCACCTCATCTATAGACCGACGGTGCAATGGGTGAGCCAGAGACCCACCCAATGGGATAAGGAATGAACCAGGTTAGAATTAGAGCTTCTTGGAAGTGTTGCAGTTAATCAAAGAGGATTTTATCTAAAAGGATGTGGAGAATTGGTGAGAAAAAAAGCCAGAATTGGATGGCTAGAATTCTCTAATCACTAAACAAAGCACAACGTAAGACTGGCAATGCAACACAACCACTTCAGAACACTTCTTGATCTGGGAAGGCAACATCTGAAGAAAGGATACTTTGCTAAATAAAAGTGTCTGGAACTGCTCTTAAATGGTCATGTGATGAGTCTCCTATTTACGTAGCCCAGGAACATAAAGAGTGAAAGGATACCTGACTCCAACATTGTCCAACTGGCTACTGAGGACTGGATCCTGGAGGAGCTCTGGCGGGTGGTGCCTAGCAGAAACCACCCTACAGATATGAATTGTGACAACTTCCCAGCAGCTGGGGAAACGTGGTACTTAGTCATTGTTTCCAACTCCAGAGTACTAGGACAAGGCACTTGGTCCTAGGTGGGAGAAAAATACAGGTTTATCACACTCAAAGCACTTTGCTGACGTGAATATAAGGTCAGCAGAACCTCATGGTTAAGATATCTGTACTCCTGGACCACTGCACAGCTTCAGTTTCCAGACTTGCCCTGTGTGAATATTTTAAGAAGCAAAAGGGTGACTAAGACCAAACGTAAAACCATGGCCCGTGGCGAAGTAAAACATTTATTGCAGCAAGGAATTGACAGACTCTAGCCAATGTGTGGTATTTGTGGTCTTTGTGTTTCTGCTGGTTAAGTGGAGGATTAGGCAAACATTTATCTTAAGAGGTCTCATAAAGCACTAATGAACTATAGCTGGATTTACTTTTCCAGTTCTTAGGCTGTTGCCTTCGTTGATGCATCTCTTTTTAGTGTATTACCTAGTTATTTATACTGTGTATGGTTTTTATACTCTTTTTACAAGCTTATTTTATTTATTGTCATTGAAGACATCTAATTTTTTATAAGTGTAATGTGATGTTTTATGCACTTTGTTGGCAAATTACCAAATAAAGTTTTGTTAAATGGACTTTGGTGGTTATGAAATCCAAGTTTGCCCTGCTCTGAGCTTTGGGTACCAAAAGCAACAGCTTCAACTAGACCTCGATAATGACATATATGACTTTGAGGTAGCCTCACAAGCTTCAGCCTTGGTCCTTGCCCCACGAGAAGACTTTGAGCTTAACAAACATGACTAGGTCCTTGCTTGTGGTACACTGGCGACCTGGTTGATGTGTCCAACCTCTGCCCCATGGTCAACCTGAAATTGGCCCTAATTTGTTTTTTTTTTAATGTTTAAAGACCTTTATTGTACAGAATGTGGTTTACACAGCACATAGCCTACAACCCCTGGGGGCCGGCCGCGTAAAGCGTGAATCACATGAGGTATTGGCGGGATAACACAGCCATGTAGCCGACAACCCTGGGGTCCGGCGGCGTGATGGAACAGAAAGGAAAGAGAAATAAGTCGTGCACATCATACATTGCATATCACGATGAAGAAGCAGGTCTGTGCTTTTTATTGTTTTTGTAGTGGGATAATAGTTCTCTGGCATCGCAAACATGCTATCAGTAGTTCGTGTTCATAGGTAATTATAGGGAATAACCATGACAGTGATTGACAGCGAGAACAGGAGTAAGAAAAGCTAGTGTTCAGTCGCATGTGATGCCGCTCAAGTGTGAATAGGTAGGTGGTGGTATAGCGCACCAAGTCAAAGGAGTAGTCTCGTTTGGCGGCGGTGGCAGGAAGAGACCGCCATAGCCCTAGCTGGTGTGTCTGGTGTCTCTATGTATGCGTTGTCCTCCAATATCGGTGGTGTTGGTATGGAGGTCAGGAGCAATGGTCACTACTTAAAACTGTCCATCCGCCTCCGGGCGTCACGGTTCCCGGTCATATCCCCCAGGTCATGTGTATGGGAGTTTGTGGCATGCGGGTGCCAAGTGAGTATTGAGTGTCAATAGGAACATGATTACCAATAGCACATGCGCAACATGTACAGTGTCTCGCCAACAAAGAGAGAGAGGTCCTGGTCGGGAAACATGACCAGCGTTTAAACAAAAACGTGAACTATATCAGGGAAAGGTAGGAGGAGGAAGACAACGGAAGGGTGAAGGTGTCCGTTTGCGTGTAAAGAAGGAAGGAGGGTTGCAGCTGTAGATTAGGTTAGATAATATGGGATCGAGATAAGGAGTGAGAGCAATGGGGGCGCGGGGGGAGCCAGTACAGGAGCGCATAGGTGATGTCTCCTGAGTGTGGTAATCACAACAACCACATTCAAGGCGCGGGGCTGGTTCTTGTCGTGTGGGAGAAGGGAAAAGGGTAGAGACTACTTGACCGTGTCAAGTGGGCTAAGAATCGCCAGTGACCTGTAGCGTGCGGGGGCTGTGTGTGTGGCTCTCCTCATACTCATGTGTCGCGGCCTCTACACAAAGGTACAAGTCTTTGGCATGGGTCTAGTCACATAAAAAGGGGGGGGAGGGGGCAGTTGGCGCACGGACGCTCCGCAGTGTCCTGCGCCAATGGGTTGCTCCAGGTGCAGGCCTCTTCAGGTGATACCCTTTTCCAAACTTGCCTGCTGAAATGACTTAAGGACGTCATCCCAGAGCTGTGCAATGGGGAATTTCCTGAGTCCCGCCGTTTCCTCTCGGTGTAATACTGTGCTTTCCGCCTGTGCCCAATTGGTAAAGGACGTGTACCAATGCCGGGTATGTGGTGGCGTATTGGCCTTCCATCGTATGGTCAGGAAACGTTTGGCCGTGATCAATCCCAGGTCCCAGAACTTGGTCGCCACCTTGTTCAACTTGGTGCGTTTATAGAGCCCCAGGATGCAGGCTTCCCACGTTCGCGGCACGTTTCCGTTAGTGCATCGTGTGAGCAGTGTCATGATCTCGTCCCAGTATGGCTGGATTACGGGGCACAGCCAGAGCATATGTAAGAGGTCCGCCACAACTAGGGAGCAGCGCTGACAGGCAGTGTCGGTGACTGAGAAATACTTGTTAATTTTATCGGGTGTCAGATACGCTCGGTGTAATATATAAAATTGTATGACCTTGAAACGGGGATTGCGTGGGACATTAGTCGCCCAACTAGCACCATCGCCCATTCTTTATCAGTCCAATCTCCTCCTCTATCCGCCGCCCACTTTTCTCTCAGCTGTAGGGTGGAGGTTTGCGTGTGGGTCAGCAGGGCCTGCGCCAACCAGTGTACAATGTGGGAACCATTGACCATAATATGTAAGTATTGTATGAAGTGGTGCATTGGCAGCTCCTCAGATATGTCGCCCCAGGCGGCGGTCAGTGTGCGTATAAGGGACGCATGCAACAGGAATTGCCCAACTGGGAGATCTGTGTTAGTCGTAAGGTCAGCAAAAGGAAGTAGGGCTCCATCTGTATAAAGGTCTCCCAGGGTTTCCACGCCCGCTCGTGACCAACTCTCCAGCACAGCCTCTGTCAGTACCCCAGCCGCCTTGGGAGTGCCCAGCAGGGGGAGTATCGGGACATACGGCGTCATCGTTCGGGTGAGCCGCAGACATCGTAGGAAGTATCTGCGCGCCACTGCTAAGTGCAATTGGGAGGGGCAGGGAGCCCGAGTCAGTGGATGAAACAAGGTGTATATCTGCGTATGGGTCCAGGTGGTGGCGTCTGTGGCAGTGTCTCCCAGGTTGTTGCCGCATAGCCATCCCGACACCCATTGCAGCTGCGCTCCCAAATAGTACAGCTCCATGTTGGGGACCGCCAGGCCTCCCGATTCAGTGGGCATATATAGCTTCGTGAGCGCTACACGGGGCCGGCCTGTGTTCCAGATAAGACTACGGAGCAAGACTTCTAGGTCGCGAAATAACTTGGTGGGGACATAGGACGGGATGTTGGTAAAATAATATAATAGCCGCGGTAGGACTATCATTTTTGTCAGCGCCACTCGCTGGGCACGTTTAGGGGCAAAGTCTTCCAAAAGCCTATCTGCGCACGAATAGAGGCAATCGCCCGCATCAGATTCCCCTCCAGCACGTCTAAGGGGTTCCAGTATATGTGAATTCCCAAATATCGGAACGTAGTGGAGTACCACTGCAGCCTCTCGCCGCAGAGGTGGATATCGCTTTCAGGCGTATCCGGGTTAAAGGAGTAGGCTCCTGACTTGGACCAGTTGACTCTTAATCCCGACATATCTTCGAAGGTCCGGAATATGTCAGTGAGAGATCTCGGGACATTGGTCAAATCCTTGACATACAGGAGGAGATCGTCCGCGTAAAGCGAGATCACATGGACACCGTCCACCATCGGGATTCCCCACTCGTCCCCCTGTGTCTGGAGGATCGTGGCTAGTGGTTCCATGGCTAAGGAAAACAGCAGGGGTGATAGGGGGCAGCCCTGTCTAGTGCCCCTCCGCACTCGGATAGCGTCAGAGAGCAGTTTGCCTGTGCGTACATGGACCGTGGGCCCATGGTACAGCAAGTCAACCATCTCACCATAGCCACCCCCTAGGTCGTATGTCTCCATTACTGCCCTCAGATACGGCCATTCTACAGAATCAAACGCCTTTTCGAGGTCCAACACCAGACACCCCGCTCGAGGCCAGTGGCGGGTGGCGTATTCTTGTATACGAAACAGACAGCGAATGTTGTGAGAGGTGTGGCGTGTTGGAACAAAGCCGTTCTGGTCTTGGTGCACAAGAGTTGGGACCAAGGGGGCTAGCCACTGGGCCAGGGTAGAGGCGAGTATTTTACAATCCGTGTTCAAGAGAGCCCATGCGTGTGCCGTCTCTGCCTGGTTTGAGTATTGAGACAAGGTTGGCCTCATTGAGTGTGGGAGGAAGGGAGGAGTCTTCCGCGGCCGCAGCATACATCTTCAGCAGCTCAGGAATGAGGATGTCCGAGCCGGCCTTGAAAAATTCGGCCGGTAACCCGTCCGGGCCAGGGGATTTACCGTTGGACAGGTTGAAGATGGCGGCGCGAAGTTCCTCAGGTGCGAGCGATGCCTTGAGGTCGCCCCTCTGTGTGTCAGTTAGGTGTGGCATCGGTAATGGAGAAAGGTATTCCGCTATGTCTGGATGCGGGACGCGGAGCCGGGAGCGATATAAGGCTCCGTAGTGGGCTGTAAATGCTTCGTGTATGTGGCGCTGTGTGTAGAGCAGCCCCCTCCCATCTACTTCTATCGCCGACACCGGGGCCGTGCGATCCTCCTGTGTTATCAGCCAGGCCAGTAGCTTGCCAGGTTTATCGCCTAGGTGGTGCGTGCGCGCTGAGTGGGCAGCATAATTAAGGTTGCGTAAGCGTTCTAGGAGACGCGTGTGTTCCGCCTATGCTTCCGTCAGGGGGTCGCTGGCGCCATCGATCGCATCTTGTTCTCGACTGAGCAGGTCGGCTTCCAGCCTCGTTAAGTCACCCTCCAGCTGTCTCTGCATGTTTCCCTGTGTGCCCAAGCAGTGCCCTCGAATCACAGCCTTGAAGGGGTCCCACTCAATCTGGGGGGAGGACGCCGTATCAGAATTATCCTCAAAATATTGCGCGATTTGGGTGAGAAGGGAGTCGCGGAAAGCCGCATCTAACAAGAGGGCCGTTTGGAGTCGCCAAGTAGGGATGGGCGGGTGCGGACGCTCCCATGCGATGTTGAGGACGTGTGGGTTATGATCTGAGTGAGTGCGGCCCATGTAGCGCGTGTCTGCAACAAGGGGGAGGAGGTCAGCGGATACCACAAATCTATCTAAGCGTACATGTAGATCGTGTCCACCTGAGTAATAGAAATACATCCTTGTCGCAGGGTTGTGTGCCCGCCATGCATCGTGTAGGTCCCATTGTGTAGCCCAGCCGATCAGCGTTTCATGGCGCCGTGTGCCGGCGTGCCATCTTGAGGTGGGGAGGAGCGGTCTAGTGTCGCATCTAAGATACAATTATAGTCGCCCTCCAGGATCCACGGGACACCATGCCAAGCCGCCAATGTCGTCGAGAGCCGGGCAAAGAAACCGCCTTGGTCAGTGTTCGGGGAGTATAAGGAGGCCAGTACTACCTGTTGCCCATCCAGTCTGCCCTGGGCCACTATGTATCTACCATCAGGGTCTATATGGGTGCTTGAGGCCGCCCAAGGGGTCCCAGAACGAACCCATAGGAGCGTTCCACGGGCAAAGGGGGAGTACTCTGTGGCGTATAAATGTCCACGCCACCTGCGGTGTAATGCGCGCACTTCCGTTCTGTTCAGATGTGTATCTTGTAACAGTGCTATATTTATCTTATGGCGTTTTAAATAAGAATAGATCTGGTACCTTCGTGCCGGGGTGTGCATGCCCCTGACGTTCCAGGTACATATCTGGATTTCAGCCATGGTCGCCGTCTATGCAAGTCCTATTCTCACCATATGACCCCGGTCCCCTAAGTGGAGTTCTCCCCTGACCCCCCAGCTCCATCCCTGCCTCCAGCCCAATCATAGCTGCAAACACATTTGGTAGTGACCCACGCAGGTGCAAAGGGGTGGGGAAAACAGGGAGCACAAAGAGCTTAAAAAAGGTAATACAATAGTAAATGCCAAAAGGTCGGCTGCTCAACATGCCGCCGTCCAAACACTCAAGTGAGCTGAAGAAACTATATAGTACTAGGGGGTGCTAAGTGAATGGCACAAAAAGAGGTCAGGTAACAATATTGTCCTCAGGGGGAGTTTCGTCCCACCCCGGGCCGGTAAAGAAAGGCCTTATCCGGCAGGCAGCACCGGGCTCCAGCCTGCCCAATGGTGTGGGAAAATATCTGTCCGATGCCAAAGGGTGAAAGGAAGGTTTGTGTGGGGGTTCTCACCTCCGGTGGAGCCGGGCCATAGGTCTCTAGGGTACATGTGACCACAGCAAAGGGAGAATCGCCACGGCGACATAAAGCAAGTGTGTGAAGTCTGCAAAATAGTACTCACTGCGTCCCGTAGCTGCCTTGCCGCTCGGGGCAAGAGGGTCCCCACGCTCGTCGTCGCTGAATACCGCTCATCTAAGGGCAGGCGAGAACAGTGCAGGCATGGCAATGTTGTCCATGCGCCGTGGGGGGGGGGGGCTCTGGGCTTCTCCTCAGACGAGAAGGTCCGCTGCTTGTGGCGTGATGTCCGGGAGGTCCGTGGACAGTTGGGAGTCCGGTAGTCCGTAGATAGCTTAGTCGTCGCTTGGAAATGTGTGCGGGCTGGAATTAGGGTCAGAGGACGGCGCCGGGGAGCTGCTGATTTCCGTAACCTTGCGCAATGCGTCTTGTTGCTCCTGCAAGATCAAGACCACAGGTGGGGAGTGGGTCGCCGTCTCTCGCGTGTGGGTAGGTGTGGGTGATCTGCGCCCACGGCACCGCCTCAATCCCCATGTGCGCGACACCGTGGTGTTGCCCTGTGCTTGCCGAGGCATCTCGAACACTCCGCCATCCAGCCAGGCTTCAACCTCCTCAGGGTTAGTGAAGAAATGTGTTTTGTCTTGCGCTACCACTCTTAATTTGGCGGGGAAAAGTAGTGAATACTTGAGACTCGCCTGCCGCAGCCGCCGCTTCACCGCCAGGAAGGAATGTCTCTGTCTTTGCACCTGTACGGTATAGTCGGGGAAAAACATCACCGTGGTGTTATCAATTCGGACTTCGCCGAGCTTCCTGGATTCACGTAGAATCGTATCGCGGTCCCTGTAGTTGAGGACGCGAAGGATCAGTGGCCTGGGGTTGGAGCCAGTAGGAAGGGGTCTCGTGGGTACGCGGTGCGCACGTTCCACCACGAAGTGTGTCGATAGTTTGCCCTCCGGTAGTAGGTCTCTCAGCCAGTCCTCCACTCGTCATGTGGGGTCCATCCCTTCCCATTTCTCTGGTATGCCAACCAGTCTGATGTTGTTCCTTCGCGCCCGTCCCTCCGCATCCTCAGCGCGTTCTTCCAAAATTCTACTCTGTCGAGGAGATCTCGTATGTGCTTGTCCGCTTGGCTCACCTTGGGTTCCAGTGTCGCCACCGCTCCCTCCAAGGTTGTGGTGCGGTCTTGCAGTTTCTTGTGGTCAGCCCTGAGGTGGGTCAGGTCTATCGCCACGCTGTCAATTTTAGTTTCCAGGAAGGTGCGAGTTTGTTGGAGGGATTCTTCCAGGCGTTCCATGACAGCCAGTACGTTGTCCAGTTTCGACGTGACGTGGTCAGCATCCATCTTGGGCGTCGGCTTGACCAGTTTCCCTTTCGTCGACGCGCCTCCGGTTCCAGTGCGCGTCTTCACCCCCCCAGACATGGGCCAGGCGGTGCGTAAGAGTGGCTTCTGCGCTCGAGAGGGGTCGTCTCAGAGCGTGGCGTGCAGCACTAGTTGATGATTAGTCAAGTCTTCAGGAGGTCAGCGCTTCTGGGGACAGGTCGGGCGTGTGGCGGTGCCAGTTAGAGCGTCAGCAGGCAATTCTCGCAGCTCTATTCTGCGGGACCGGAGCTAGCGTTGGTGTCCTCTTGGGAAGGTATGGGATGGCGGGGCAGGTGAGAAGCGTGCACAGCAGGGGCGTAGGCGCCTCAATATGTCAACCTTCTGTCTGGCGCACGCTGTCCGTCTCCGCCAGCGTAGCACTCTCAGAGGAGCGAGTGCCCAGTCGGAGGTACGCAGCGCTTATCTCCCAGGGGGCCCGTCTCACCTCATCAGCTCTCCCCAAGATCCGCGGTCACTGCCGAAAGCGATGGTTGCAGGGGAGTACTAGTCGCTGGGGGGGTGTCTCAACAGTGGTCAACGATGGAGATCCCTTCTCTCCAAGCCGAGATATGGTCCAGAACCAAGCTTATCCTGGTGAACCACGGGGGTTCGTCGTCTCCCAATAGTCTATCCCCAAGGGTCCCGGTGCCTCTAGTCTCGAGGGTCCGCACCCGCGGGTCGCCGCTCAGCAGGGTGTCACTCCAAACGCGTGGCGGCTCAGCTCCCAGGGGCCAGCAGCGCATCAGCACGACTCGGGGGCGAGCAGGTGTCCTCCCTTTGCCTCAGGCCCCGCTGGTGTGCCGGAAGCGGTGGTTTGTGCGTCGGTGCGCCCGGCCACATGTACAGCCCAGCCGTCGGTGCAAGATTCCAGTGCAGCCCACAGGGCCCACTGCACCTGCAGCCCCCTCAGAGCGCGGCGTCCTGCCGTCCTTGTCTGGCGGCAGGAGCCGTCTCGTCACCACAACGCTGCGGCAACTCTTCACGGCGTCGGGGCCGGGCAGGTGCACAGTGACGCACGGAATTCGCCGCAAGAACACTGTTCCGGGGGGTAGGGGGAGCCACTCGGCCCGCCTCCACAGACGTCTCGGGTTTCAGCAGGGTGCCGTGTAGGCCGCAACTCGAGGCCTGGTATTCTAGTTGAGGACACGGCCTCGCGTAGTCGGGCACTCCGGGGTAGCGATGGGCAGGGCTGTGGTAGACCCCCAGTCAGTGCGTCTCCCTCCTGTCGCAGGTCCTGTCGGTGTGCCGGAAGCGGTGGGCTGCACTCCGGCGTGTCCAGGCACACTTACAGTGCAGCCGGCAGTGTAGGATCTCAGCACGGCTCACCTCGCGTCTCCGTGGTTGCAGCCACCACAGGACCCGGCACCTTCCGGAGCACGGATCCGCCTCGTCTCACCAGCTCCATGGCAATTTCTCGCGGCGGCGTGGTCTGGTGGAGATGCGGTGGTGCGGGGGGGCCGCCTCAACAGCACAGTTCTGGGGGTGGCGGGAGCCACCCGATCGTCCTCTGCAGTCGCTGTGGGCCCCAGCAGGGTATCGTGTAGGCCGCTACTTCAGGACTGGCAATCTAGTCGAGGCCACGGACTCGCGTAGGTGGGCACTCCGGGACAGCAATGTCCGGGGCGGCCGCAGTCTCCCAGGCAGTGTCGGTGCGGAGCCAGACAGGCGATCAGTCCCAAAATCAGATGGTGGGTGCGTGAGTGTTATCTCCGGTTCCGCCCGCAGTTTCAGCCTGAGCAGGATATTTGGAACAGAGAATCGGCCCGGGGAAGGGGAGCTCGGATCGGAGCTCTACCCTACCACGTCTGCCTCCATTGCGCGCCAAGCCACGCCCCCTGAAATTGCCCCTATGTTTCAGTAATTGGCAAACTACTATTTTTCAATGCCACGTTTCATTTTCTTGTCATTCTTTGCCCACAGAACTTTAAAATTCATATCTTTAGTTCCACTTATCAGATTTGTGTTGTTTTGGCTTCTTGTTGCTCATTCAATTTTTCTCTCTGTGTCTAAAATGGTTTGGAAATTGTATT
The DNA here is from genome assembly GCF_964261635.1 of Lissotriton helveticus. Taxonomy (NCBI): domain Eukaryota; kingdom Metazoa; phylum Chordata; class Amphibia; order Caudata; family Salamandridae; genus Lissotriton; species Lissotriton helveticus. The sequence continues at coordinate 596,793,304 of NC_136073.1, read as the reverse complement.
GTGTTACTTTCCTGACTTTAAAATTGTTGGTCACTGCTTGAAATGTTCACACATACATTTCTCTGGGGAATTGCCTCTTGATTGTGCCATAGCTACCAGGGATTGATCAGAGATTCTTTAAGAATTGTGTTTTTTCCTATCAACATTGTGTTTAGTAAGTTTGTAGGTACGCTCCCTTTTACATTAATAACCTAGGGTCGCCACCAGTCTTTCTGCTGCGCTGGCCCACGTCAATGTGAAAGGGCAGGAATGCACCATATTTATGGAATACGGTGCATTCCTGTGCTTTACCCCTATGCGGGCGCACAATTTGCTGCCTAGCACCAACATAGGCAGCCTTGCACCATGGTGCAAGGATGCCTCAGTTGCAGGCAGGATTGTTTTAGTGTAGCAAAAAGCACCTTCCTGCACAAAAACAATTCCAAGAGCTATTTTGCTCCTTCTATGTGTGCTTCAGAATGCAGCACAGATGGAAAGAAGAAAAAACAATGTGAAATAAAAATGTTTCTCCTCATTGCACCTGCCCTGGAAAGGCATAACCTTTTGGTACTACCCCAGGTTTACGTGATTAAGTAAATCTGGAGCAGCGTCAACATCCATGGATGCTGCTTGGAAAAAAACATTGCAACTCCCACGGAATGCCTCCTTGACGCAAAGTAAGGCAAGCAGTGACTTGCCCTGCTTTGTCTTACTCGTTATCTATGAGGACATGCAAAGCCATGCAGAGTGTCTTTGCATCACCTCATAGGTATGATTGAGAGGCTTGCACCACCAGAGTGTCAAAAAAAGTGATGCTCCAGCAGCAAACGCCTCTCATAAATTAGTCCACTAGCTTCCAACACCCAGCATCTAAACATGACTGGAGAACTGGGAGGTGCGTCATCGGGTAACATGCTGTTTTTGGTGAATCTCATCTTACCATCGATCAGTAAACAAAGCATGTATTGTTAAAAAGCTCATTAACATATACCACCGTATTAATTCTTTGAGCTTTTAACCTTTGTGCTGACACTTAAAATTGACAAGCCAAAACAACATTCTACCAAACGCATATGGAAGGCATACATTTTTAATGGTGTTTAACAGGACAACCCAATGTGCAGGACATATACTGAACCTGACATTCTACCCAGAATGCATAATTCAGTAGATTCAACCATCCCTCTTGCTAATATGGTCATATTACTGAGCCATTTCCGAGACTTAGGGCCTTATTATTATGTTTGGGCAGAAAGCCTCCTCCCGACAGTCGAATTCACATAGACCGTGTCGGAACCCTTCCGACTGCCTCGGTCGGTTTACAAGCTGCCCGACTTGTTGTGAATCTATCTAGGACCCTAATTAGATATCCCCGATTCATGCCCTTATGTGGTTATAACAAAACATATCCTTATAAAGGCATAAGAATCATGTCCATATTTAGTCATAGCCAATGCAGTCCAAATACGGCAAGGCTACTCCCATAGACTCCTAGAAAGCACAATGTGTTCTATAAACAAACCAAGCCTCCAGCAGCCCGGGAATTCCCCCTGCTTTTGTTTTGATTTGCACAAGAACTCCTAGAGTCCAGAAAGAACTGTTAGTTCTTAGTGACGTCTTATGTCCAACCTTACGTCAAACACGGCACCTTTCAGGTATAAATATACCAACGTTGCCTTAAGCAAACACACGGTGGTTTGGAGCAGAGCAGCTATCTACTTGCCCGACGCCCAGCTGATGCGAGTGCTGAAGGAAACCGACCCTCCCATTTGACGCACTGAGAGAGACGCTGTCTTTTCTCCTGCCGAGAAATCCAGCTCCGGTGTTTCCAGTCACCCTTGCGGGTTTCTGGGAGATCGAGTCCTGAGATACGAGATACAAGACCTCCTTCATTCTATATACCAAGGTACGGAGCTGACTAAAACCTTAAGAGAATTCTTGATTCAGATTCTTGGCAAAAAAACAACTTAACTTAAACTGCAACTTACTTACTCCTTCCCACGTATTAGGCTTAGGTCAGGTATACCGGGGTAGGCGTATATTAGAAGCACCAGTTGAGTACGTTAGTCAATGTTTTTATGTATGTATATATTTTATCCGTTTTAAAGTATCATATGGCTAAGAAACCATATCAATGCCTTTACAGTATTATTTCATAATACTCCTTTCACTGTACGCACTTTACTTCGTGATAAGTATTGCAATTGTGGCAATTCATTTCTCTTGCATGAGAAAGAAGACTTCTCAATAAATAACAACTTTTATTGAAAACGCCTGTCTCTCGATTTCTCTGCACTCCTGGTGAAATTAAGCATGCACGATTGACTGAGTGAAATAGATGTCTATTGTTTTCACACGACTCTGGAGATATTCTCTTTATTCTGAGGGAGCAAAGTTGTCATGTTTATGCGGTTGTCAGAAGCTAATCCCTTCTTTTCTATTCAGGGAAGTTAACACCTCCTTGTTTACTCGAGAAAGTTTCTAGTGACCTCTGAGCTAGCTGGCAAACCTAATTAAGTCTAACATAGTCAGTAGAGACCTAGATGACCTCAGTCCTACGTCTAAACTGCTGTTTATGTTATTCCAATGCGCAGAGCCTATTGGGAATATAGGAACTACACTACATGGCGCCGTAAGGAGATAATCTAACGCAAGACTCTAGAGTAACTCAGTCATGCTTTTCACACAGACCCCTTTCTCCCGTAAATACTCCAATAGACGTCTGGAGTGGGTAAAAGGTTAATATCCTCCGGAACTTAGTAGGAAGAGATTCCTATGTATTAGTTTTTGGTTTAGTCAACGTTGAAGGATACAGTGTTCCAAAATATTGTGCACCTAATCTTTGTTTCCCTTGAAACTTGATCCACAACAAAACTTTCTGTCAGTAAAATGGGAGAAAGTGAAGACGAAAGAGAGAGAGCTAGAATAGCAGCTCAACTCCTAGCGGATGACACAAGTCTCCGAGAAGAAGACCCGAATGCTATAATCATTCTGGTAAATGTAAGAAGAACTATAACTCTTAAACTTATAGAAAATGGACTATCACCAAGAGGTGGTACAGTCATATTTGTGGTAGAGGCCCATGAATATCGGCAGACAGAGGTATTCTATTCATGGATACATTTTCCAGCAGCACACGCTGTGACACAAGATTTCCACTATTACAAAATAGAGGAACCTCCGGATGAATACGCTCCTTTCGAGGACGTTGAAATTCCACTAACATACCAAGAGCACCTGCTCTGGTTTAATGGCGCCCTAAAACATCAAAATCACATTACCAGGCTCGGTCCACTAGGTAGACCAGGAGCCCCGTGGCCGGTTCTAGCCAGCTACACACCACATCCTGACATTGAAAACATGTCAAGTGAAGAACTTTTAGTTAAACTAAAAGAATTAACAAAGGCATATAGAGAATTAGTTCAATTGGCAATGGACGATATAACATACCTCCAGAAATCGGAAAGAAGAGGACGGTCAGAACACAAAGAAGAGCACGTCAAGTCCAAAGACAAGGAACTTGCTCATCAAAGTAAAAAATTACAATTTCCAAAGAAGAAGGTAGATAGTATTAAAATAAAACATGCCGAGGATTCTGAGGACACAACTGAAAAACGGAGAGTGGGCCCATACAATGCTAGAGAGCGCAGCAGAAGTAACCATAGCTCGCAAGATCCTGATGAATCTTCTGGAGACAGTGGACACGAATGAATACATTCAAGTGGAAACTGCAGACACCAGAGTCAGCAAACCCCATGAATTATATGAAATAACATTACGTATAGAGGGGGACAAGACTATGAAAGTAAAGGGTCTCTTTTGGGATAACCTTTCGAAAGGCTATGACATCCTGTTAGCTGAGAAAGACTGGCCACCAGAGTTTGTCAGGGAGCGCCCTCATGGCGAAGAAATGATTATGCCAGCCTTCTCAAATCACATTCCAATTCATAAAAAATACATATTTGCTAGAAAATGGGCAGCGGCCCAAGCTCCTGCATTATATAAAAATCAAGTAGGATGGGATGAGGATTCTCCTCACCATAAAATTCAGTTAAAAAATCAACCAACTGCACAAAGGCAGTATCCTGTTAAGCAAGAAGCTAAAAAACAAGTCAGGGAGATCTTAGATCAACTTGAATACCAGGGGGTGATTGAAACATGCACCTCACAAATGAACAATCCTTTGTTTCCTGTCTCCAAGCCAGACGATTCATATTGTCTAGTTTTGGACTACAGACACCTAAACTCCTGCTGCAAAACATTTGCAGTACAAAACTCACACAGTGCAGCACTAATAAATAACATTGTGCGCAAAAAATATAAAACGACATTAGATATCTTAAATGGCTTCTTTTGTCAAAACATTGCACCTGAAAGCAGGTATTTGACCGCTTTCTCAACAATGGGAGCGCAAAAACAATTCTGTCGACTCCCACAGGGATTCCAGAATAGCCCAGGATTATTCTCAGCAACAGTAACAGAGTTACTACAAATGTATGATGATGAGGCATTATCATATGTCGATGACATCTATCTTACAGACGACGACCTGGAGACACACTTGAAAGGAGTGAACACCATTATACTTGGGTTCGCATCTGAAGGATATAAATTCAACTTTAAGAAGTCACGAATTGCCCATCTAACTGTCCTGTTTTTAGGATATGAATTATCAAGTGAAGGCAAAAGCCTAGCAGACAACTTTTTAGAGAAGTGTGCGGTACTCCAAGCTCCAAAAACGCTGAAGAACTTACAATCAATATTAGGTTTCCTGAATTTCGGAAGAACATACATTCTAAATTATGCAGAGAGGGTTAAACCTCTCTATGAATTCATAAAACCTGATTTCAAACCAATTAATTGGACTCAGAAACACACAGAGATTTTAAGATCATTACAAACAGACATGTTAGCTAAAACAAAACTGCAAACACGCAAGAACATACGCAACCTTATAATCCAGGTCATCCCAGGAAGATGCGGATTCACGTACCTGACCTCTAATGAGGGAGAAACGGTACCAATAGCTTATAAATCACACTTATACACACAAGCTGAAATGAAATTCAGTTCTACTGAAAAAATTCTAACTGCGGTTCAAACTGCTGTAGCAAAAGAAAGAGCCCTCGCACAAGGTAAACGTATAATAATCGTTACACCGGTACCTGCCCTAGAAGCAGTAACAAGAGCAAGCATTCCGAATGCTAAAGCTTTACATCCAAGATGGATACAATGGGTTAACTCTCTTGCTGCATCAGACGTAGTATACGAATTCGATCCTAACTTAAAAACACAGGAATTTCTCCAATATGAATATGAATGTCCTCTGCTGATCGAAATCCTGCCTCTCGAACATTGCGGCTGTATAATATATACAGACGGTTCAGCACAACCCGCAGTTGGGGGTAAACAAGCATACAGTGCTGCGTGCGCGATTGTTAAAGGTCGTTGGCACGAAGGAAAATTTAGACCACTGGTCACTAAAACTCAATCTCTAGGAGATTGTACGGCTCAGCGAGCTGAACTACTGGCTTTTAAGATGGTGCTTGAAAATACTGATCGCGAATTCCCCACACTAATAGTGTTCGATTCATATTACTGCGTTTAGTCTTACAATGAATACTTGCAGAACTGGGTTCAAAACAGCTTCAAAGATGCAAAAGGTGGCACAATCAAGCATAAAACGCTTTGGGAACAAGTAGTTCTTTTACAGAAAGAACTACAAAAGACTCACGTGATACATACACTGAGTCATCAACGTGATGGTGTTCACGTTGCAGGGAATTCATTGGCTGATGAGGCCGCGAAGGCAGCTCTGCAAACGGCTTCCGTAGCTGCTATCACCCGGTCAAAAACAAAAATAGACAGCGATATAATGCAAGCTGTCAGTGCTTCAGTAAAATATGATAGAAAAACACTCCCGAAAGGCTTTCCAGTAAAGTACTCATACATAACTGATGCGAATAATGTTCCTTTTGCTCGAATCCCTGGAGTGGGGGATAGGGCAATTCCAAACATGGAACACAGGTTAGGACTAATTTTAGCGGCACACGAAGGGTTAGCTTCTGCACATGCTGGTATTTCCGCCACAGTATCATTATTAAAATATTAAAACAGAGATATTGGTGGCCGCGCATGAGAAAACAAACTAGGAACTATGTTCTAGAATGTGAAATATGCCAAAGAATGAAAGTATCAACAGTGAAACGACCAGAACAGAAGCCCCTTCTAATCTCAGATAAACCATTGGCATGTGTTTACCTGGACCACTGTGGTCCCTTACAAAGGGATGGCAACTATAAATATATCATGGTGGCAGTGGATTCCTGCACGAGATTCATTTGGATGTGGCCCCAGCGCTCGGCTGACGCCAGAACTGTTATAAAAGATTTGCGAGTCTTTATCGGCATATACGCAATTGGCATGCTACATTCTGATCAGGGCCCTGCGTTTAGCTCTCGAGCTTACAAAGAGGCCATGACCAGCATGGGCATTGCATTGCGGTACTCTTCTCCCTTCCATCCTGAGGGAAATGCGGTAGTGGAAAGAAAAAACCGTGACATAAAGCAATCTATAACGGCGAGGGTATTAGGTTCGGGTGATGGGTGGGTCAAACATCTAACAAGTGCCCAACGTAGTCTTAACAATCTGCCAAGACATTTTCTAAAAGGTATCACTCCTTACCAACTATTGTTCGGCACTAGAATGAAAATCCAGAACTTAGATTGTCAGACTTCAGTGGTAAAAGAAAAAGCCTTTGATATCAAAGATTGTTTGGCTGTTTTACAGGACTTAAATGAAACAAGAGGAAGTCTTAGTAACACAAAGTTAAAGCCAACAGCCACTGAAGAGAAACCACCTGTCCCAGCAAGACCTGTCTGGATTCCAAAGATTGGGGATCTAGTCAGAGAAAAGATCGCGGTGAAGAAGGAATTTGGGCCTTCTTACAGAAAAGCAGTACCTGTCTTAGCTGTCAGCGTAACAAGATCAGTAGTACTACCGCCACTTGCTGGTAAAAAGGAGAACAGAGTTGTATCCATCGACCTGGTAAAACCACAATCATGTGGCCAATAATAAGTAGTAGGCCCAGTGGGCTCCCAAGAAATAGCAGAAGACCCAATCTTGCTACAATCCAAGAGTTTCAAACTGAGAGACTAATCACATTTGATAAACCTGCAGTGAATAAAAAAGGACTATGCAACAAAGCCATGGAACTTGTGCCTCTTGAAACCCAAATTGCAACAGTTCGTCAAGAAATGCCTGTCTACAATGATGTAGCCTCAGACTATGCTAATGAAACAAAGAAAAATGCAAAGACTAATGAAAATCCGGAAGCAATTCCAACAATTGACAGAACTGCATCTGGCTACTTTATCAATTTCGATGACTTTTCTGATGATCCAAGTGAACATGAAGAAACGCCAGCAACACAACTTTCAAAGAAAAAATGACTGAACTGATTCATCAACTCAAAGAAACATATCTGATTTCACCATGGATTGAATTTTGGATTGTGTTAGGTGTACTTTTCCTCCTGCTTTGGCTCATCATGGTTTTATGTTTGGGTAGATTTATTGATGGAAAATATAGTAGAATGGACACAGCAAGTCAGAACATCAACTTGGTCCTAAAGCCTCACAGATCCTCACACATCGAAAAAAGAGAACTGTCATCAGTGAACATCACAGCCAATCCAATACCCGGTGGGGTAGCATGGGACAAAAAGGATTATTAAATGTATGGCCCGATTGAGCTCTTGAAATATCCACATCAATTTAAGGTTTCCTTAAGTGACTTTGTGACACCAAGTACTTTCTCTGATGATTGGGACTTTGAAAATATTAATAATATGATGTCAGATTTAGTAATGTCAGCAAAATGTACATAACATGATTATTTACAGGGTTCATGAAGAAATGTACTGTTTTAACCACTATGGTCATCACTATTTGCATAAATCTGCTCAACCTAGAAATGTTTTAAATTATAATCAATGGGAACATTGTCCAACACCGCCAAAAGGCAGCTCGAAAACATTTTATGAGAAATTCACATACTTCTCAGGGTTTAACAACAGTGATCCAGAAATGTTTTATTTTAAAATGTTAAATAAGACAGGAATGAAATCAATGTTTACAAATACTAAATTGATTTATTCTGAAAAATTTTATGATAAAATGTCTACATTTGGTTTTGAATTTTGGAAAAACAACATTGAAACAAACACCATCTGGGGTTCAAAAGACTGGCAGGTACAAGGTCTAGAAGCATTATTTAGAGCCTGCATGATCCCAGAACCGATAATATTCCTGAATGACACCATTCAACAGACAACCTGTCTTGGTTTAGCCAAGATAAAAGACTTAAACAAACCGTCTATTCCAAAGCCCATACCTGATAGTAATAGCACTACAAATGTGGAGATAGAAGTATCCCATATTTTACACCAAAACAGAACAAATCCTGATTGGAAAAAATGGTTGATCTGGCCCACAGACACTAATAACTGTCAAGATAGATTCCTGAACAAAACACAGGGGTTCAAACCGAACAGGCCAGAACCAAGATATTCCCAGAGACAACATCCAGGGATAGTTACAACATATAGTGTAGGAAAACTATGCCTTGAGTGGCTACAGAAATCCACACTGCCAGAAATTAAGCAACACTTAACTTTACTTAAAGAAGGTGCTGACTTGCGAGATTTCATACTGGGACCTCGCAAACAGCGTCAAAAACGTTTCATATAGGCCGGTATATATGCTGCTTACAACGAAGCTTGGAAAGTGATGCAAATTGAAACTGCAGAAAAAATACGAGAAATTGATCGTATAAATTTGGGAAAAATCCCTTTCTGTAGTGGACAATGGGTTAACGACTCTGTCCTCCAGAATGTATTCACTGGACAGTATTGTATCATCTGCTATTGATATAATAGAGCAGGACTTGCTAATGTTACATCATGGTCAGTCCCAATTACGTTCTATTGTACAGCTAGGCTGGACGTTGCAAAACCTGCGTTCAGGCTACGTGCCATGGCGTCTAATCAACACAACGTCATTATTTTCTATCTTTAACCTTACTGATAAACAAACCAGTTTGGCACAAAAAGGAGCAGACTATACGATTCTGTGCATTGAAAAACTTGAGAGATTACCATTGACAATGTCAGAGAGACCTGTCATGGAATGGATAATACATGGAACGATTACAATCCCAATAACAACTTTCCAGTTTAAATATTGCTAAAAGTATATACCAGCAGGCCCGTATGAAAGGTTGGGTAAAGGATACATCAAATCAACCTGGAAATTACCTTACACACATAAATGTTATAGTGAAGGGAAAAAAGAGGTATTCCTTAGTGGTAACAATTGTAAAAAATCACTAAGTGGTACACTTCTGTGTCAAGGTAATCACTTGCATGGAGCCTGCGAAGGTTCATCAAATAACCTTTCATGTCACCTGCACGGCACTCCTGCAACACAGATAGAGCCTTTTTTCAGACAGCTTTCCAACGGCAGCTACGTTCTAATAAGTGACCACAGCTGTTGTGGCATGGTGCCAGGAAAAGCCTATCTCGTAACCATTACTTCCAGGGTAATTTGCTGTATGCAAGTATTGTATCCAAACGGCAATCCAGACATGGAAGCAGCAATATGGCGTTCTTTGAATATCTCTTCTATTCGAATTGATACTTTAAGCAGAATGACGTCTATTCATTTACAGACAACTGTGCCTTTAACCTTGTCCAAAGAGACGTATGATCTGCAAGTTGCAAGGACAGCGGCAGAGATACATTCCCTATTATCAACAAATTGCCCTGTACATTTTGTAGAAATGTTAGGTCAAATTTTAAACATGTCTGATACCAGTGGCATCGCACATGTATTTAAGACAATTTATTCAGGACTATTAGCACCCTTTGAAGCAGTCCTGAACTTCTTCCCGAGTTTTGTGCATTCGTTATTCGGCGGCCTGCCTCTTCTTTTGGGACTCGTAGCAGGAATTTTATTTTTGATCCTTCTGCTCCGATATGGCAAGCCAAGCCACAGACAAAACTCCAGCTACAATGGAAGAAACGATCCTAGCAATACGCTACCAAGACCGAATCACTAGAGTCCTCGGATTAGCCCGGCTAAGAGATCTGAATACAACTTGGTTTCTTTCATTCAGACCAATCTGGCAAGAATGCATCTTACCTGTGCTTCGATGTCTACTATGCGGAGAAGAATGCGTGTTGGACGTCTGTCTTACACTACCATCAGCAGTACCTATGGATATCGATACTTTGCTTGGTTCGGTAACGGCTCATGCAACATGTTGTCCCCAGCGGCTACCTATTCTGATGACGGCATTCGTTGAGACTTCACCATTACGATTAGGTGGCGGTGAAGTATGAGATGAAAGCAGCACCACACAGGTACAACCTTCTGTGAGCATTGCTGATCCAGTCATCGATGATAGCAACACATTTGCACAATTTCAGCTTTTTCAAACTTGGTCGAACTCTCACCTACTGTTGTAGACCAATTTTTCGCAAGCCTGTCTGATATGATGTTCTCTCCTAACAACGAGAATAACTTTTAAAACAACGAGCACACAGCGTTCCCTGAACTCTGAATTCGGCCTTCAGTTTTGATAAACAGAACGACTGAAAACAATTGGAACTATTTTTCCCCTGAAAACGAAATTATTTTTTCCATTTCCAAAATATTTACCTTTTTTTTGGCACATGGTACTCTGCTTAAAGTAGAACTATTCTTAGAGAACAGAACGTCTATTTTTAGAGACTCTAGAGACAATATTTTACCTCAGCCTCTAGCACATGTACAGTATTGTATAAATATGTGATGAAATGGTCTCGACCTTCTTTTTTGTATTAAGAGCCATTTCATAAATGTAATTTTCGCAATTCATTCAGCCGATATTTATATATGCATTATCTGAATGATACAACTGCTTGAAAGACGTACAGTATAATACTCATTTTCGTGTATACACCATACACCATTTCAAATGCTACCTATGTATTTTGGGGTGGGTTGGAAAACACATGCATCGTTATATGTTTAGTATTGCTTAGTATTTAGTAATGATTGACATAATACGTGGAGTGGGTGTTGTGAATCTATCTAGGACCCTAATTAGATATCCCCGATTCATGCCCTTGTGTGGTTATAACAAAAAATATCCTTATAAAGGACATGTCCATATTTAGTCATAGCCAATGCAGTCCAAAAACGGCAATGCTACTCCCATAGACTCCTAGAAAGCACAACGTGTTCTTTAAACAAACCAAGCCTCCAGCAGCCTGGGAATTTCCCCTGCTTTTGTTTTGATTTGCACAAGAACTCCTGGAGTCCAGAAAGAACTGTTAGTTCTTAGTGACGTCTTATGTCCAACCTTACGTCAAACACGGCACCTTTCAGGTATTAATATACCAACGTTGCCTTAAGCAAACACACTGTGGTTTGGAGCAGAGCGGCTATCTACTTGCCCGACGCCCAGCTGATGCGAGTGCTGAAGGAAGCCGACCCTCCCATTTGACGCACTGAGAGAGACGCTGTCTTTTCTCCTGCTCCGGTGTTTCCAGTCACGCTTGCGGGTTTCTGGGAGATCGAGTCCTGAGATACGAGATACAAGACCTCCTTCATTCTATATACCAAGGTATGGACCTGACTAAAACCTTAAGAGAATTCTTGAATCAGATTCTTGGCAAAAAAACAACTTAACTTAAACTGCAACTTACTTATTCCTTCCCACGTATTAGGCTTAGGTCAGGTACACCGGGGTAGGCGTATATTAGAAGCACCAGTTGAGTACGTTAGTCAATGTTTTTATGTATGTATATATTTTATCCGTTTTAAAGTATCATATGGCTAAGAAACCATATCAATGCTTTTTCAGTATTATTTCATAATACTCCTTTTACTGTGCGCACTTTACTTCATGATAAGTATTGCAATTGTGGCAATTCATTTCTCTTGCATGAGAAAGAAGACTGCTCAATAAATAACAACTTTTATTGAAAACGCCCGTTTCTCTATTTCTCTGCACTCCTGGTGAAATTAAGCATGCACGATTGACTGAGTGAAATAGCTGTCTATTGTTTTCACACCACTCTGGAGATATACTCTTTATTCTGAGGGAGCAAAGTCGTCATGTTTATGCTGTTGTCAGAAGCTAATCCCTTCTTGTCTATACAGGGAAGTTAACACCTCCTTGTTTACTCTAGAATGTGTCTAGTGACCTCTGAGCTAGCTGGCAAACCTAATTAAGTCTAACATAGTCAGTAGAGACCTAGATGACCTCAGTCCTATGTCTAAACTGCTGTTTATGTTATTCCAATGCGCAGAGCCTATTGGGAATATAGGAACTACACTACAGACTGATTACGATGTTTGGGGTTGGAGTGTAAACCGCATGGTCTTTCCGGATCGATTCCGACCAGCTCGGAGAGTTAGTGTCGGTCAGAACCTCATCATTCAGCTCTATGGGCAGCATTACGGACTGAGCGATTACAATGCCAATTTCTAACAACCTTTCTGAGTCAGCCTGTCCGACATGAAAAGTCTGTCGGAAATTGACTTTGGGGGCTCCTGGCAGGCCCCCTTCAACCTGCAGCCTCCGGTTTGGGGGCTAGGGGGTACCTAAGGAACCCCCCTATAAAACCCTGCACAGTGTGGCTGGCACAATCGGATGCACACGACAGGGTGCAGGGTTTTCCGCACACTCCCCATTTCTCCACAGGAGCCTGTGATGTCGGGCTGAACACAGACTCCCATAGAAGTCAATGGGAATCCAACCGAACAGTATTCGGTCGCATCATAATCGGTCAGGCAGAACCGCCAACAGCAAGTTGGTCGGTTCTGATTCCGATACGGAGTCGGACAGAAAGTTTCCATCTGACATCGTCATGAGGCCCCTAGTTGCCATTGGCAAGAACCAGGCCGACACATAACACTAAATGCTTTAAAAAATCTCAGCCAATGGTAATCACTTGAGCTGAATTCTGGTCTATTGTTTTAATGACCACTATGCCACTCTAGACAGGTGCTAACCATATCCAAATCAAACTTTGTCATGATCCAATGCGAACAATCCAGCCTTAGCTGACAGGTCAGGCACCCTCTAAACAGGAACACAATCAACACTAGATCATTTTTGACCATATTCTGCCTTGTCAGAGAGTTGCAGCATGTGTTCAACGGTACTGCAAGCATGGGACCAATGTCTAGGCGTATCCGTCACATTTCGAGCATCAGGCTAAAACACAAATGTTATGGGTAAAATATCTGCAAACATTTTGGTCATTGTCAATTTTTCATGGCTGCAATCAAAGCCATCATTTTTTGTCCACTGAGCCACAAAAGGCAAGGACAATATCTAAATCTGACCTGGTGATAGAGATCGTGGGTCACCCGACCAATAATTTCACCATATAGTTCTCGGGCCCATAAATTTCAATTTACCATATACATTAATCAGGCGACCTCACAAATCTATCATCAGCAACCCTAATTCCTTCCTATTGTATTCTAGTGTACCCGACTTACCATCCACCGTCACGGGTACCTAATGACCACGATAGATCAGGGAGCTAGCTGTAAAAGAAAGGCAGGCAAAATACAAACCCAACTTCATAAATTTTGATTTTCATAAAATGACCACGGACAACTTAGAAGTTTTAAAAGTTTTATCTAGAAATCAGTATCTGCGAGTATTAGGCTTACAGTTAAAGGCAATCAATAATCAAGATAACAAAAAGCACGTAACCATACAAGAAAAGTGTACGGGCAATCATTTAAGTTTGTAAATAGAGTGACAGGGAACAAGCTAGGTAGACTTAAACTGAAACTCAAGAATGGACATCTATAAATGAGCAAACTTATTGCATGTACTAAAATTATGCTATTAGGACGTACTTCAAGAGAGAGAATTTAGAAACTTATACACCTATAGAAAGGGTAAAAGGTGGAAATCGCTATAATTCTAACATTATATCGTTAACTGTAGGTTTCAGGAGAAAATATAAAACACATCTAATTCATAAACAGTATGGGAAAGAATGGTGCTCTAAAAAGGTAGGGTAATATAGGAACATACTATGAGAATAAAATGCAATAGGTTTTCATATGGTAGACTGCGGAAAGCATGGAAAATATAACATGTGCAAAAGTATGTCTTTATTGAAGCAAAGAAAGAAAATAGAAAGGTGCAGTATAGAGTTCTCAGCCCTATCTATATATTTACCTAGAATGGTGTGAAAACCAACCCTGGCCACGGATCAGTCAAGGACAGGAAATACCCCAAGGAATAGCAGTCATCAATGGGACAGCAGGTGCAGAATGGACACCCCAGGACAGGACAGGAAACCGAGATTAGGATCAGGACAGGACCACCAAGGCACGACCAGCACCCGCAGTTCGGAAGCAACGCCTGCGCTCCACCCTCTCTGCAGCAATCAGTCAGAACCCCGATTGGGTTAGCGAACTCCCCAGCAAAGTGCTCCGCCAGCACTTAAGGTTTAGTAAACCTTAGAGTCTATGGTCAATTTCGGACAGAGTGCTCCGCAGCGCTCTGTATTCAGTCACCTATTGAGTGCGTTGGGTCAGTGACAGGTCAGCTATTCAGACAAGTCGGACAAATTCTATAGCTAAACCTAGGCTAGTTATACTGTTTTCGGGTCAGTGTACCACCCCCAAATGTTGCAAAGTGTCAGAATCCCCAATTTCGATTGGTCCCAAAGTAGGCTAGGTTTACACACCAATCAGAACAGACTACTGTAAGCCTAAATTTACATTCTTGGGTACCGCCTAGCAAGATTGGGGTTCCCATGAGAAGTCGCACTGAATACAATAGGAAGAAATACATTGTTAATAATGTAACACATTTCAGCTTCTCTGGCTGGGTGAAGGTGCATCTTCCCAGGCACGTCTTGGCAGCGACTTTCTCTTGGCGCTGTGTCAATGCCACCTCGCTACTTCTGGTCCTGCGCAGTACTGCACTCCAAAATGGACTCCCAAGCACCCCATCACCCCTCCATACCGAGGATACATGTAAAGTAAGCGAAAACAAATTAAAACATAGAAATAAATGAATAAACTACATAACATGATTGTGTACTTATGATTTATCACTATAAAAATATACTATGCGGTTATATTTTAGTGCAATACACAATAACACGAGAGCATCTGCACAAGCTTCACCACATTATTACACAAGCAGCCATATTATGGCTATTACGCATGCGCACCCTTTCCCTCCAGAATTACAACTACGTCACGTCACGTGAGTGTGACTAACGCATGCGCAGAAGCAATATCTTAAACGGCGGCCATTTTAAAGACACAAATTAATCGTATTAGTAAAACACATAGGCAAGCATCACTAAGATACATGTATATAGTAAAAATAAAGGAAATTAGTAAGACGTACAATTGGATTACAGAGTTATACATGAATCGAGGTTCTTGATTTCAGCAAGTCGCGTAATGTGCGAAATCTTGCTTCATCAATCCCCTCTTTGATGATATTTACTATCATCACAAATAAAAATGGAACCAGATGCCAACCTTTTTCACACTTTATGCATCTCAATCTCTTCCAACAAGCGATTCAATTTCTCTTTCACATCTTTGCTAGGGTGAGAATTTTTCACCTTTTTGTAAATCTGATTATTCATTTCTTCCAATTCAAGCTCATCCACACTCCGTTTCACACCCCTTCTATCCACCGTGTATTTCTTTGTGTTTTTGCGACATTTGCAACAGATGAATATGAGGAACTTTTAAATTGTTTCTTTGCCGCCAAGTGTTCGCTGGATGGAAGCGACCCCCCCAGAGGGAATTGTGAAGCTCTAACTATCAAGGACTACCAAGGACTTTGCCGACCTCGCTTCGCGGGTCCCGCAGCGCCTCGTGTCTTTGAGGCAGCATCTTGAGTGGGAGCCAGTATCGAGGAGTGGGCAGGTGAAAAGCCGGCGGGGCTGCGAGCACAGGCAGGGACTCCAGTCTCCAGGAGCCCCTGCGCGCCCATTTCACACACCTGGGCTGCTCTCCCCGCTGGCCACGCCCCCCGCTTCCTTGCTGTAAAGCCGGCTGTTTGCACGGAACCCTCGGATCACTTTTAAATTGTTTCTTTGCCGCCAAGTGTTCGCTGGATGGAAGCGACCCCCCCAGAGGGAATTGTGAAGCTCTAACTATCAAGGACTACCAAGGACTTTGCCGACCTCGCCGGACCCGCTTCGCGGGTCCCGCAGCGCCTCGTGTCTTTGAGGCAACATCTTGAGTGGGAGCCAGTATCGAGGAGTGGGCAGGTGAAAAGCCGGCGGGGCTGCGAGCACAGGCAGGGACTCCAGTCTCCAGGAGCCCCTGCGCGCCCATTTCACACACCTGGGCTGCTCTCCCCGCTGGCCACACACCCCTGTCCACTATCCGGCATTGACAGTGAATATAATTGAACATACTTCCCGCTTCGCGGGAGCGCGCGGGAGGGCGCCGGGAGAAGCCCGGGACAAGGGCGGGACCGTCTGTGGCCGTCCGGGGCCGTAGGAGGCCGGGCTGGGCCAGGGTATTGACATTTCCTCTTTTTAATGCTGATGTTTTTTAATTATTTATTCTCTTGTTGGCTGTCCACTGTTTTGCTGCTGCTAGCAGGGTGTTAAGGTATTAATAACGGGATAGATAACATATTTTGTTTTTCTTATTTTATTATGAGTCACTCAGCCCCCCCAGGTGTGGGCATCTTTGCACACGGCCCACTCGATACATTTTTTTTAAAAACCACCAAGGAAGTAGATAGGGATCTCCTCCTCGCAGAGAGAAGAGCTGAGCGACGACGCTCAATTGAGCACCTGAAGAAAATCCAACTGCCCACCTCCTCAGACTCAAACCTCACTCAGGTTACGGATGCCCGAGGGTTGAGTTCTATTGAGGATGATGGTACTGACATTAACCAAATTCCTAGTATATTTAGGTTTCCCATTATTTTGCCGCCATGTGTTAGTGCAACTAGTGGAGACCAGTTGGTCTGCATTCCCATTGATCATTCGAGCTTTGTTGATACAAACATCCCCGATAGCCAATCCAAGGACCTTGATCCATGTCCCACGTTGCCTAACTCGTCACTGGTTTGCACTGAATCCGGTGAGAACTTACCCTCGAGGAATGTGTGTGACGTTGCTACTAAGTCTGATGATGTAAAGAGGGTGGTGCGTTCTCCACCCAGAAAAAGAAGGAGAAAGGGTGGGGTAAAAAGGAAAGGCCAAAATCGCCAGATATTATTATCACCCCCACCTATTGTTATCCCTGACCAATTGATCCCACCTCATGTAGAGTTACCGACGCTAGAATTACAAAACTTGGCTACTCCTGATTTAGCTACTGAAGGGTTTAATGAGGTGACTTGTACCACTATAGAGAAGCTCATTAAATCATATATGTTACCTTTGCTGGAGCGTGTTAGGATTATGAGTGACAAATTGGATCGCCTACTGGTGTCCTCGGAGTTAATACAACCATCTACCTCAGTAAAGGGCAAGGGCCCATCCACCAATCCACAAAGTACCATACACACGGCAGGTAATATAAACACCACTACCAGTCAACATCCTAATAGTACAACCAATGTAGCCAATTTCTCAAACAAAGTATCGGCACTGGCTGTTAAACCCCCAAGACCAGCTAGTAAGGCCAATGCGAAACCCAGGGTGGTTGTTAACAAACCTCCCCTACAGGGAGCAGTGCAACAACCAAAGAAAGGGGAGGGCAAATCTGCTAGCTCTAATAGTAAACCCCACAAACCCCCATCACGGAGGCATAATGTGGACTTACCACCGGATTCCATGAATTACGTTATAGTAATGACGGGTGTGCCACCAGTCTCGGAAGGGGATCGGGAAAACAATGAAAGCTTAAAAAATAAAGTCATCTTCTGGCTAAAAACAAACAGACCCCTTCCTGCACATCTCAATGGGGACATTGTTTCGGTCAGAAGATGTCAATGGGTGGGGGTTCGCCCAAAGGATATAGAGGGAGACATAGTGATTATCAACTTTAGGGACAATAGAGTAGTATCCCATATCTCAGATTGGTTTGTAGGAAAACACGTGGGAGGGGTTTCCACTAGGAATCTTAGCTATTTTTATCCTGAGACCCTGATTAATCTAACTGAACAACCCCATGTTAAAAATACCAAAAGTCTCCTCAAATGGTCTAACTTTACATCTAGCTTTCATGGTCCCCAAATTAACCCTGAGGAACGGTATCGTTCCTACACCCAATCTAGCTACAACTGTCCTCCTCATACACCAGGTTGGGCTAAAATTAATTCCCAACCTCCTGGCCCCCCAGCCTTATTGAGCTATCCTGTTCCTAATAAATCTCTGTACCCCATAGTTTCTATCAACCCTGTTTTTCCACAGTTTCAACAGCCTCCAAACTTCTACCCAGTATATCATTATCCACCTAGCCTAAACCCTAAAGACCACTGGAGCATCCCGTTGAGAAACCTTTATGACCCCTTATCAGGGTTGTCGACTAATGATTGACCAGCACTGTCGACAAGGGATGATGAATCTAATTCTGATTATATGGGTGGGGGGGTTGCTTTGATTAATTCACTAATCATTACTGGAAGTTTTGATAAACAACCTTGTAATTGTACGGAGGGGGGCACGGTTTACCCAGTGGAGACAGACACACTGGACAGAGCATCATCCTCTATGCCTACAATGAACGTCACCACAGTGGGTGCAAACCCAAAGCCAAGTATTCAGGCAGGTACGATAATGCCTGGTACGATCTTAGCTGCCCCTGTGCCCGAACCACCCCCTCCCCAGTTTAACGATTCCCACCCTATTGAGATTACTAACCAGTGTGATCGAGTGTGCAACAAGGGTACCGTCATGGGATGTTGGAACATTGCAGGTATCGAATCTCGTACATGTATTCCTGATTGGGTTGAGTTCATCTCGCAAGGAGATATTTGGTGTTTTCAGGAGACTTGGGCAACCCTTCCAGTGTATCTCCAAGGTTTCCTGAATTTTAATAAACCTGCGACCAAAGGTTTAAGAGGTCGGGCCATGGGTGGCATCACAACTTGGGTTCGCCAAGCTGCAGGTGTAACTGTCAAAGAAATTTTTATTGATTGGCCTGATTTATTGATAGTTAGTATTCGAACATGCAGTGGGCTGGATATAATGTTGATTAATGTATATGCTAGGGGAACCACGGGTGGCAGAGTTTCTCACACCCTTACTTGTTTAGATGATTTTTTAAGTTCCACCATAATTACTGGTCATGTAGTGGTGATGGGTGACCTTAATACCTGCTTCGAACCATTAAGTAAAGATGATGGGTTATTAACCGAAGCAGAGGATCTGACATGGGGGATCCCACAACTCGACCTATCACCGATTAACAAATGGTCCCAAGCAGCTACATATATCAAGGGTCTCTGTCTGAACTGGGGCCTTCATGCACTTAATGGACGTGTTAGCTCGGACAGGATGGGTAGACATACATTCTCCAATGGTAGACACAGTAGTCGCATTGACTACATTTTAGTTGATATTAAAATGTGGCCTGTGGTTTTGGATATGGCGGTTAAACCACGCCAAGAAAGTGACCATGAACCCCTGGTGGCAGAATTGAAGGATTTTAGTTTTGTAGGGACGGTTGTACGACAGCCCAATCCTGTACAGGAGGCGGTAGTACTTACGAACGATATGAGGAGGGTGCGCTGGCCAAAGGTTTCGGTAGACGTGGAAGCACGCAAAAAGATCAGAGCTTTGGTCTCAAACTCTCTGGTAGAAATTGAAAAGTGTGATAACCAGGAACTGCTGAACTTAAATATCACAGACATTCATGCTAGCCTGTTTCTGTCCCTAAAATCTCTGTTTGTTAAGTATGTTGCAAACAAAGGGAGAGGGAAGGTCAAGAAACCATTAAATTGGTTTAATGATGCCTGCAGAGAGTCCCATGCAGATCTGTTTAAGGCTTTAAAATCAAAGAACCCTGCCCTAATTAAAGCAAGTAGGAAGGCTTTTAATGAAGCCAAACGTCATGCCAAAGCTGCTTGGGATGACGAGCGCTGGACATCTCTTGCCGAGGCCTGTGGCTCCAGGAACTTACAGCAGTTCTGGCACCTCCTTAGGTGGGGGAGCTCACAGGATGATCGCCCAAGCCCCGCTTCTGTTGAACCACAAAAATGGGTGACCCACTTTGTGGAACAATTTAGATGTCGCAATACAGCGCATATTTCTATCAGCTGGCCATTATCTCATGACACTCTTGTGTTTTCGGCTAATGAAGTCGAAGCAGTCCTGAAAGCCATCCCTAGGGGAAAAGCGCCTGGTCCAGACTGTATCCCAGCGGATATTTTCCAGCAGGATCATGATCTCTGGGTACCATACCTGGTGCGTTTGGTAAACGCATTGGCAACGGACGCCAGAGTACCCGATTCCTGGGCCGGCGCTGAAATTTTGCCTATCTTTAAGAAGGGCGATCGGTCGGTTCCAACCAACTACCGGCCGATCAGTCTAATAGACGCGGTACAGAAGATCATAACCCGTCTTGTGCTCACTAGGATACAGGCATGGATAGAGGAGTATGATATCCTCATCCCTCTTCAAGCCGGGTTTAGACCCCACGTGAGCACCTTGGATCAGGCATTCCGATTCATGCTTCTGTATTGGAAGACGGTCACCCTGGGTAAAGGCAACCTATACGCGGCCTTCGTGGACCTAAGGTCAGCGTTTGACCTGGTCCCGAGGGCAGGCTTATGGAAATCTTTATTGGATATGGGTATGCCCCCCATTTTGGTACGACTCATCGTGAACCTTCATGCCCAGACCTTTGCATATGTGCGATGGGGAAAACCGGGTGAGGTGACGGAGAATTTTCCAGTGGCCAAAGGTGTCAGGCAAGGCTGTGTCTTGGCACCCACCTTGTTTTCCCTATATATCAACGGGGTTACTAAATACTATGACAACTTTTCCACGGATGCCCCAAGCTTGGCTGGAGCGAAAATCCCCCTGCTCATGTTCGCTGATGATACTCTCCTGATTTCACGAACAAGGCAGGGTTTGCAGAAAGCTCTGTTAAGATTCGAGGAGTTCTGCAGCGAACATGAGCTGGAGGTGAACGTCTCCAAAACCAAATTTATGGTTTTAAGAGGGCACAGACAAATAAATGCCAGGGTCTCCATGGGGGATATCCCCCTGGAGCAGACAAAACATTTCACCTACCTGGGAGTCACCTTTAGTGAGACTTTGAGCTGGACACATCAGATCGAGCTCATGACCTTGAAGCATCAGCAGCTGGGTGGGGCTTTGATTAAGGAACACAAAGGGTCATTTACAAGGCCAATGTCCCCTCTCCTTAAGATCTACGGTGGCAAGATTCTATCAGCAGTTTTATATGGAGCGGAACTGTGGGGTGGTAGTAACTTGGACCCACTAAGACATGCTCAAAATAAATTCATAAGAATGACAACGGGTCTGCCCCAGTCAACTCCATTAATTCCCCTTTTTTACGATCTGGGGTGCCAACCGGTAGAGGACCTAGCAAGACTTCGCCCCCTAACATTCTGGCGTCGTCTTTGGACAACGCCGGAACTCCATCACTATGCTAAAGCTTGCCTGGAGGTAAGAAACAGCCCCGGTGCCACAAATATTAGCTGGTTCAGAGACCTTAAGGCTACTCTAACAGTTTTGGGGCATAGTGACCTGTGGTCTACACCGGAAACAGCTAAATTCCCTCCAAAAAAGGTTCTCAAACATAGTTACTGGGAGTGGGTGTTACATAACAGGTACTCTAAAACGAGTTCAAGTAGCCTCACAGGTCTGTTCATGGTATTTAAGGATAAGCCCAAGTTGGAAGGGTACTGGGATCTAATAACAAAACCCGCGGATCGCAAATTATTCTTCCAATTTAGATGCGGCTCGCTGCCTCTTGGGGATTTTACCAAAAAGTGGGGTATAGAAAGGTCGGGGTTCTGTCCCAAGTGTCATGGTATTGGGGAAAACCTGAGTCATTTTTTATATGTCTGCCCACTTTATTCCGCCCCCAGAGCCAAATGGCTTAGGCCGGTATGCAGAAATTTGGGCACAAGATCGGCTGGGGAAGCAAATAGATTGTTAATGACCAATTTGGATCCTCTGATAGTTGTGGGTGTGGCCAAATTTTTGAGGTGGGCGTGGCTGATTAGAAGTAGGCTCATTAAAAGTAATCTAACGGGGTCGTAAGGCTGTGTCTCCTGAATTGGAGTCCTGTATTTTGTTGCATTTATGCGTCTCTGTAATTATTGTATATATATGTAAGAAGCTGATTAGTACGTTAATGCTTTAATACTTGTTTTAACTGTTTTATATGTTTAAATGTATTTTATGTCTTTTATGATGAACTAATCGAATAAAGACTTCTTGAACTGAACTGAATATGAGGAAAATGATGAGACCTATCACTCCCATTGGCATCAGCACCTTAAACAATAAACTTCTACCTAAATTTGCAAACCAATGACGTACATTGGAGAGACCATCGACAAGTCTCTTCCAGGCACTGTCAACCTCCAGTGGTTTGAGTTCCTTTTCCAAATTAGTAATGTTTTTCACATATTTTTTAATCTGTACACTTTTGTCCGGTATATAAGTGCAACAATGTTGCGCCTTCAGCATCCGGCGGACTCCGCCCTCTTTTGCTAATAAAGTGTCAAGCGCAAGTCTGTTCTGCAAAACCATTGATCTGATCGCAACCATTTCGGTATTGACCAGCAGGAATCCATGAGCTGTGTCAGTAGACAACACATCCACTATGGTGGATAATTTGCAAATTCTGTGTGTGTTCAGAACCACTCCCACTCCAGGTATCAGTGCACTAAAAATACTACCCATTATTTCACCTACGCTTTCTCTTCTACTACGCACTAAACCATTAGTGTTTTGATTGCTTCCAGCAATTTCTTTCACATGGTATATTTTCGGGAAAACAATGCCAAAGTAGCAGCTTCCATACCAGTGATCCGGCAATTTGAAATAAGCCTTGTCTCCACATATATAATAAATTTCGGGAAACACAGGTTCTGACCCATTTTTTAAATCCCAACCTCCAATTACCTTGTAATTGTGTTCACATTGACTGGAACCAATGAAAATGTTATTATAATAACTAGTCTTCTCGCGATGAAGACAAAGTTTCCCTTTCCTTTCGAAATCCAGCAACAAAGCAGGACCACTCCACCATTTGAGGTGCCTTCCATGTTTTCAGCCCATTTAGGTATTTTCTGTCTTTTGTCATTAGCTTTTCTTTGGAAACTCTCCCTTCTTCTCTCTGCCATGTTTAAAAATATTTTTTCTTGTTCATGTAATGAACAGGTCAAGTTATCTCTGTGTGCTTCATTCAAGTCTATAGTACCTATAGTCAGAAAGTATTCTCCCATATAACGTGTAACGTCACTTTTTGTATGTACAGGATTCAGATTTCCACGTATAGGAAGTTCAGAAAATATTACGTCTGAATTAGAATAGTAATACTGTAACGGTCCTCTTTTATAAAAGAAACTAGCTAAAATGCTACAGGAAATTCCATAGGTCAAAGGTAGGTGATGATAAGTCACGCCTTCAGCTACAGAAGTAGGTAGCTTCATGCAGACATAGCAGTCTTCTATTTCCATAGTTTCTACATAGTGCACTAAAAGATTAGCGAAAACAGTTAACTGTGTCTGGTTTCTAACTCCATGATAATGTAGTCCTTCCTCATCTGATGCTTCTAAGTCTCGTTTTGTTTGTCTGAGTGCTTTTTCACGTCTTTCTACACTTCGTGTTGTCAGTTCTTCAGTGTCAGTGGTCACAGTCTGAGTAGGGTCAATATTAGTATTTTTGCTTACCATAAAAGGAATGAAAACTGTTAGTCCTATCCAAATTATTATCACTATAGCTATACTACATATACATACTTTGCAGCATGTTTTGCAACAACTGCGTCTAGGCCTTCCATTCACGTTTGAATCAGAAATTTTTCGTTCAGAAGAAGATTTCTCAACCCCTCTCTGTAACTTTGCACAGTTAACTTACTCTGCGCAACTTCAGGTTAATTCGTCTTCCTCTTCTGTAGACTGATCAGCAATCGGTTGTCCGTCACTTTCGTCAGTTATATCAAGATCCTCAAAATCCTCCAAAATTAAAAATTCCATTCAGGATCTTGGTATTTTTCGTTCAGTCTTTTTATTCGTTCACTCCTTCTTTTGGAGCTTTCTCAAGCTTGTTCTGCAATTCGAGGACTTTTTTTTCTTTCTGCAAGTTTTTCTTCTACTGTTTTTATTCTCAGTCTCAGTTTCTTAATATATCCTGGTTCAATATTTTTCTTTTTCTTGAGTCTTTTAGTGGGCACTGTGTTTTGGCTTTCTTCTAACGCTCTTTTATTTTCGTTGGTTTGCGGCACTTCTGTTTCTGTCTCTTCCCTTCCTATCTGACTAATCCCAGGTCTTGTATCTATCTCTTCTGCCTGGTTACTAAGCTGGCCTGGTTCAGGTGAATTTTGATTTTGGCTTTCAAGTGTCTCTGTTTCTGTGTCCTGAACACGTTCTTCTAATTCTATATGATCCTGTTCAAGCACTTCGATTTCTTGATTTTCTTCTGCTCGAACTTTTGTACTAGTTCTAGTCTGTCCTTTTTCAATTTCAGGAGTCAGTGGAGGAGTATCGATCACCTGTTCTGTCCCTGTCTGACCTTCCTCTTCGTCCTCAGATTTGAGGTGAATCTCAATGATCTGAGGGTCTTCGCCTGTGCCTATCTCTTCCTCTCTATTCCACTCTCTATCTTCTTGGCTCCGCTCTCTTGTTGTGATTGGGTCTTCAGTTAAGTCGATTATGGGTATCCAATCATCTTGGCTGGTGCTCGGCTGTTCGTCATCAGCTACTTTAGGACCGGCGTCTGCAGACCCCTCAGCTGGACAACCTTCAGCTCCAGGTTCTTTGTCCGGAACTACTTTCTGTGTGTGGCTGGCATGGATCCACTTGGGAACGCCTGCACACTTCACTGCTGTTGTGGTCACCAGTATTATCTGGCGCTTTTCTCCCCACCTTGGTGCAAGGCAACTCGAACGAGTATGCTTCTTGATTCTAACCCAGTCACCAGGAACCAACTTGTGAACTGGAGTTGTCGGGTTGGCGACGGCGTCTTCCCCAATCTGGCGAGAGATAGAATGCACTTGGTCACCCAGTTGCTTGCAGTATTCAAGTACCAAATCATCAGTAATGCTTAACAGTTTGTATCCTGGTACCCATGCTTGTCTCATCACTCTTCCCATTAGGATTTCATGGGGGCTCAGGCCTGTTTTCCGGTCTGGAATACTTCTGAGTCCCATCAGAACAAGAGGCAATGCAGTAATCCAATTCATGCCAGTAGAGTCACACATTTTTGCCAACCTCGATTTTATAGTGCCATTTATTTGCTCTACTACTCCAGAAGCCTCTGGACGATGTGCACAGTGCAGCTTTTGTGTAATTCCAAATGCTCTACAGAGCTGAGCGATTATCTCATTCTGAAAATGTCCGCCTCTATCTGATTCAATAGTGACTGGAACCCCGAACCTAGGTATCAATTCTTTCAATAACAGTTTGGCTACGGTTATGGCATCATTCTGTGTGGCAGGGTAAGCTTCCACCCATATTGAAAACAGGCAGACAATGACAAGGACATACCTTTTTCCCTCACAACGAGGCATGGTGATGAAGTCAATCTGAATTCTTACAAAGGGACCCCCTGATTTTCCAATTTTCCCCAGTTCAACTACTGTTCTTTTACCAGCGTTGAACTGCTGACATGTTAAGCACCTCTGGCAGAGTGATTCTGCTACCTTCCTGAACTTCGGGTTAAACCAGGTCTGTTGAAACACCAGAACCATGGCATCCCTACCAGTGTGTGAATTTCCATGTATCAGTCTGGCCATAGATGCAAGCAGGTGCCTAGGTAACACAGGCATACCATTTGGGCCCACAATGACACCATCCTCACGTCTTGGTCGACAACCAAGTTTCCTCCACTTCTCTTTCTCTCCCGATGGCACAGCATGCTGCCACTCTCTCACTTCATCCCAGGTAGGCACTTCTTCAAACACCATAAGTTAGCAGCTGTTAACAGTCCCTCCCAGTTTGATATTTATGGACATGCGATTTTTAGCACACTGTTTTGCCACTTGATCAGCAAAATCATTTCCCAAAGATACAGCGTCAAGGCCTTTTTTATGGGCAACACATTTGACCACTGCTAATTCTTTTGGTAATTGGATTGCTTCCAGTAAATTTTGTACAATCCTTCCATTCCGAATGGGGGTACCTGATGAAGTCAGGAATTCTCTTTGTAGCCATAATTGGCCAAAGTCATGCACAACCCCATAACAGTACTGACTGTCAGTATACACTGTTATTTTTTTGTCTTTTCCCAATTTGCAAGCTCTTATCAATGCTACTAATTCGGCTACTTGTCCAAATAAACATGATGCTTCTTTAATGCTCTCTAAAGAGACTACAGCATAAGCAGAGCTTAGGCCTACAAGTTTGTGTCTCATACATACATGAGCCATCCACAAAGAACTCCTCATCATGTACAGGCAAAGGTGTTTCCTTAATGTCCGGGCGGGGTTTAGTACTGAATTCTGTCAGGTCAATGCAGTCATGCTCGTTCTCTCCCTGGTCTTCTACAACCATTGAGTCAGGGAGTAAGGTGGCTGGGTTCAGTATATTACACGAGTAATAACTACATTCGCAGCACCCACGAGAATCCTCTCGTATTTAGTCAGCCGACTAGGGGTGAGATATTGGGTCTTTGTTCGAGTCAGTAAAATTACAACTGCATGTGGAACATACACAGTTACAGGATGTCCCATTACAATGGATTCACTCTGCTCTAAGCTCGTGCAAGTGGCAGCTACCGCTTTCAGACACCCAGGTAATCCAGCAGCCACTGGATCCAAAGTGGCAGAAAAATATGCCACTGGGTGTCTAATCAACCCATGCTCCTGGGTTAAGACTGACAATGTACAATTGTCTCGTGTGTCACAGAACAGGGCAAACTCCTTAGAATAGTCAGGCATTCCTAAAGCAGGGGCTGTACACAGGCAGTCTCGTATTTTAATGAATGCTGTTAAGCTTTCATCATCCCATTCAACTGGGTCCTTCGCTCCTTTCTTGGTCATATTTATCAAAGGTTTTGCTAGAACTGCGAATCCCACAATCCATTGCCTGCAGTAACCTACAACCCCAAGGAACATTCTGATCTCTTTCTGAGTACGGGGTAACTGCATTTTTTGAATTATTCTGACTCTCTCTGAAGTGACTTTTCTGATGCCTCTTTCTATCTGGTGCCCCAGGTATTTCACTGATTTTGAACAGAACTGCAACTTTTCAGGGGCCACTTTATGTCCCTTCTCACCTAGGTGATTCAGCAACGCAATGGTATCAATCACACAATCCCTATGACTTTTAGACGCCACCAAAAGGTCATCTATATATTGTACCAAAACAGACTTCCCAGGTAAGACTAAGGATTCAAGACACTTTTTCAGTATCTGATTAAAAATAGAGGGGCTTTCTGTGTACCCCTGGGGGACACGATTCCAAACATACACGTGACTATTGAAAGCAAATGAGAAAAGAAATTTGCTGTCTGGATGCAATGGGATCGAAAAGAATGCATGACATAGGTCAATCACGGTGAACCACTCAGCATCCCAAGGAATTTGATACAGGATTGCTGCGGGGTTGGGGACAATAGGACAGCAAGGAACAACTATCTTGTTTACCTTTCTCAGGTCCTGCACTACTCTGTACTTGCCACTAGGTTTCTTGATTCCAATTATGGGGGAATTACACGGGCTGCTCATCACTTCTTGTATGATATTTGCTTCTAGTAATTTCTGTATTTCAATGGCAACTCCTGCTCTCACTTCGGCACTCATTCTGTAAGGCTTGGTATTGGGGTAAACTGCATTTTCTTTCATGGCTATTTGTATGGGATCTTCATTTGCCATTAATCCTACATCCTTTCCAGTAAAGTCCCATACTTCTGATTTCACTGCCTTTTGAAGTTCTTCGGGTAAGTCTTGTACAGTCATTCGTTTAATCTCTGAGTCAGGTCTGATTAACATTAACTTGTAGATGCCATCTTCGTCTGGGGTCTGAATTTCAACGCCCTTTGGTGTGCAAAAGATAGTACAGTTCATTTTGCACAACAAATCACGTCCCAGTAAGTTTACTGGACTGGTGTCACAAATGACAAATCTATGCATTTCCTTAAAGTTCCCTATTGTAATATCCATGGGCTCAGTAACTGGGGTACTAATCAATTGATTAGATACACCTACTACCTGGATTGCTTCTCCCGAGAGGGGTAGGTTTGGAACGTCCGCTGTTCTCCCAGTAGAACGGGTAGCACCAGTGTCCAACAGAAAGGTGACATCATTTCCATCAACCTTTCCTTCAATGTATGGCCCTGACTGGTCTACCGGCAAGGAGGCGCCAAGTACACACTCCTTGTCCTCCCCTCTCAGGCCCCGTCAGTACTCGTCGTCACAGAGAAAAGTGTCATTTAACAAATACTGCGAAGTTGCTGCATTTCTGTTCTCATTACCTCCCCAGATTTCTATATCGTCACCCTGCGGTGATTTTCCCTTAAAATTAGGTTTTGGCGCTCGGGGCACTTGGATTGTTTTTACCTGCTGCTGGGTCTTTCTTGGTCTTTCATTCTGCGTCTGTGGAATTAAATCAGGGGTTTGGGTATTATCATGCTGTAAATACGGACACTCGTCTCGCCAATGTCCAATTTCCCCGCACTGGTGGCAGGGGAATTTCTTTTTAGCTTCTTCTCTACTCATTTTTACTTTGGGCTTTCCCCCACCCCCAGGGCCTTGATTTTGGGTACTTTTACTCAATTTACTAAATTGCTTTTCCTGTTGTTCTGCGAGCTTTACCTGTGCCCACATCACCTTTTCCTTGAGTGCCTTTTTCTTATCTGCCATCTCGTCCTCACAGTATTTTGCATACCGTAGGACCTCGTCTATTTTCTTGGACTGCCAACAGATTTTGTTATCTTTGATCCACTGACAAATTTCGGGTCTTAGACCGTTTACAAACCTGTAAATGAAGTGGGTCATATCCTTCATCTCGATGTTATCTATACCACTGTATGTTTTAAACACCTGTAACAGTCTTTCATAAAAGGAGTGCACAGTCTCGTCCCTTTCCTGCGTGGTTCTATCTATTTTTGTCCAATCAGTTTCCTTTGCGGGCACTTTTAGCTTCAAATGTTGAATTACTTGATCATATTTTCTCATCACTTCTTTAGAGGGTTCCCCTGTTCTAGAGTCCCTCGGATACTCCTCACTAGGCCAAGCTATGGCTATTTTACACTCGGTCCATAAGTCTACCGGAACCACGATATCAAAGAACCCATCCAAATCTTTCCACAGGCATTTTTGAACCTTTACAAACCTTTCCACCTGCCTGTACCAGTCCACAGGTTTCTCTCGTAATTTTGGGAAATCATTTGTAAAGGACACAATATCCTGTCTGGACCATGGAACATGTACGTATTTTCCACCTGGCACTTCACGCATAGGACATAACTGTTCGGGTTTATCAGCTTCTTTTAGAACGAACTGAGGAGTCACTTGTTTGGATCTAGCCTCCTCTTTCTTTTTGGCCCACCTGGCTTTCCACCTGTCCACATCTCCCCATTTCTGTAATACTGTCAATAACTCTTTGACCTGTGCCTTCTTCCCTGACATGTTCAGGTTTTCCAGATCTTTGTCTGAGAAATCTGCTCTGTACGGTTTTTGCAAAGGTTTTGATTTCGAGATATCTATTCCCATACTAGCTGCAGTGTCAGTTAGTTTTTCATGGAGTACCCTGGCATTTCGAGTAAGGCTCTTGCAGATAAACAACAGCTCTTCTTCTGTGTAGGTATTTAATCTGTCTAATCCTACATTTCCTGCCATAAGTTCTTCTATTTCTACTCTCATTTTGTAGAGATCTAGAGGTTTCGACTGAAGAGTTTGTTTTTCTAATTCTCGACTCCATCCCTCAATTTCTTCAGGAGTTACTACCGTGACACTCTTAGTACCCGAAGTTGATTCCATTTGAATCTCCCTCATATTGAAAGGATTATGTCTTTTCTGCATCCTTTTTCCTGGTTCCCTAATGGGCAGATCCATTAGCGACACTTCAGACTCACATTCACTTGTTAAGTCGTCTACAATTAAGGGCTCTTATCTCTGTTGGGCTACAACTGGGGTAATAACTGGAGTTCTCGGACTTCCCTGTCGATCCCCATACAATGGAACCACTGGTCCAATAGTAACCGGAATTGTTAAAGACTTAGGACTTGCATTTAACTGAGAAATCCTCTGAATTATTTCAGTTCTCTGCTTAGCTAGTGCTTCTCGTTCTCTGTCCTCCAATATCCTTTCGACTGCATTGTCATGTAATACTTGTGGGGTTAAAGTTGGAGCACAACTCGGGGCAGTGGGAGGTGTCTCTCTGGGTCTTTCACCATAACTAGGTCTAGGGGGCAAAGTACCTGTGCCTAGGGATCTTGGTTCTTCCTCATACGGAGGGTTTAGGAACGGCATTCCTGAACCGGATGGTCTTGCCTCACCTTCGTAGGGAGATCTAGAGCAAAAGTCTCTTTCACGGGAGTATCTTGCGTCCCCACTAGCTGACATTCTTGGATAAATATCCCTTGCATCCACGGGACCTAAACTCTCGGTATAGGGAGGCATGAAGCAACCCCCTCCCACACTGGCAGATCTGGCCTCTTCCTGGGGCGGAGGTCTTCGAGAATTATCCCCTTCACTAGAAGGCCGGTGTCCTTCATTATAAGGAGGTGGACTTCTTAAAAGCAGGTCATCTAACAATTCATCATCCGACTCTCCAATAGGCACCCAATGTTTGCATTTTTCTGTTTTCTTCTCCCCTGCAGGAGGACCACCCACTGGCATCATTGGAAACAGTCCTTCCACAATCATATTCTGTCTCCACTGTTTCATCTTTTTGTCACGGGTCTCTTGTTTTAGTTTCGGATAAAATTTAGTTAACCCTTTATCCATCCGTGGCTTATCCCTTTCAAAAGCTTCAATTTCCCATTCCTCTAGTGCTTCGTACTGCGTTAATCTAGGTTTGGGATGTAAATCATTCATTCGGGTTCTCAAATTAAATAGAATTCTGCCATTAAATGTACCTTCTAACGGAAAAGCCAATACTCCGTCATCCTTCGTGTACTTCACCCAATTTTCCAACCATACACACGAGTGGTACCCTTTATCGAACATCATGAAAGATGCGGGAGTATTCGGTGGCGGGATGACAACACCTTCTCTGGTTCTAATCGGTTTGTCCTTTTTGAAAAAATTCTTTACTTTATTTACAAGGGACACTTTTCTTTTGTTTCCGTACATAATGTCGTTTTTAACACCTTTCCACTGATCGTTCTCAAACCCTAAATGTCGCGGATCAGGTCTAGTATGCGGTCTGTACGAATGCCACATACGATTTCTGCGAGTGACTTTGTTTACCAAATCACCCCAATCCCAGTGCGTCTTTTAATTTCGTGCGACCAATGAAATGCACGAATTTATATATTCTCGACCAATGGGTGCGCGGCCTTTCGCGAGACAGCTTCTCACGCTTCGGCACTCACCCCTCCTTTACAATTCCAGCTCCGCTACGCACCCGCTGCGTCTACCAATCCCAGCGCGGCACAGAGTGATGTCAGAGCAGCTTCGCGACTGACTTCCTCCTTCACAAGGTAACGGAAACTTTCTTTCTTTCTAAAGTGCTAGTGCTTGGTTATTTAACAACGAATACACATTCGCCACTGTACTCAAGTGTCTAGACAGG
The DNA here is from genome assembly GCF_964261635.1 of Lissotriton helveticus. Lineage (NCBI taxonomy): Eukaryota > Metazoa > Chordata > Amphibia > Caudata > Salamandridae > Lissotriton > Lissotriton helveticus. The sequence goes on along the minus strand of NC_136073.1, from coordinate 596,761,423 downwards.
AAAGATTTGTTTCACTGCAAGTAAACTACTTCCATTTACTTTTCACACACTACGGATAGATCTCTTCTGCCTACCCTTCACACAAGCATTGGAGAACCTGCTACTTCCCTAGACTCATCCACTTTTTCCGGGATATATCCAAGTCTAAAGTTTCACCAGCGAACCCCTTTTGCTTTCACCCAAGCTCCGATGAACCCGCTACTTTTCCGATGTGACCCTCACTAGGTAATGCCACAATAGGAATTTTGCCAATGAACCTCGTTGCTAACATTTATTCAAACATACATTTAGAAAACCCTAGTTAGTGCTTCCAGTTCTACCTAACCTGCACTAACCTTCCTGGAGTAAGTGACCTCAAAGCAAGTGGATTCTCTTCACCACTCGCTATTCAATTCCCCGGGGATTCCCAACAACATAGTAGACGTTTTACGAACGAATGGATTAATACATATAACAGTATAATAACAAGAATAACGATTTTAAACCATTTCATAATATTTCAAAGTAAACATTTCAAGTGAGTGATCAAATCACCTGAACTGCCTACCCTCTTAGCAACAACAAGGTTTGTTACTTAGCAGCATCCAACGTATCTAACTTATCTAGTCCTACCTAACTTTAACTATTCCCTAACCATCCTCTGTGCTACCAGTAAAATACTGATAGAGATCGTGGGTCACCCGACCAATAATTTCACCATATAGTTCTCGGGCCCATAAATTTCAATTTACCATATACATTAATCAGGCGACCTCACAAATCTATCATCAGCAACCCTAATTCCTTCCTATTGTATTCTAGTGTACCCGACTTACCATCCACCGTCACAGGTACCTAATGACCACGATAGATCAGGGAGCTAGCTGTAAAAGAAAGGCAGGCAAAATACAAACCCAACTTCATAAACTTTGATTTTCATAAAATGACCACGGACAACTTAGAAGTTTTAAATGTTTTATCTAGAAATCAGTATCTGCGAGTATTAGGCTTACAGTTAAAGGCAATCAATAATCAAGATAACAAAAAGCACGTAACCATACAAGAAAAGTGTAAGGGCAATCATTTAAGTTTGTAAATAGAGTGACAGGGAACAAGCTAAGTAGACTTAAACTGAAACTCAAGAATGGACATCTATAAATGAGCAAACTTATTGCATGTACTAAAATTATGCTATTAGGACGTACTTCAAGAGAGAGAATTTAGAAACTTATACACCTATAGAAAGGGTAAAAGGTGGAAATCGCTATAATTCTAACATTATATCGTTAACTGTAGGTTTCAGGAGAAAATATAAAACACATCTAATTCATAAACAGTATGGGAAAGAATGGTGCTCTAAAAAGGTAGGGTAATATAGGAACATACTATGAGAATAAAATGCAATAGGTTTTCATATGGTAGACTGCGGAAAGCATGGAAAATATAACATGTGCAAAAGTATGTCTTTATTGAAGCAAAGACAGAAAATAGAAAGGTGCAGTATAGAGTTCTCAGCCCTATCTATATATTTACCTAGAATGGTGTGAAAACCAACCCTGGCCACGGATCAGTCAAGGACAGGAAATACCGCAAGGAATAGCAGTCATCAATGGGACAGCAGGTGCAGAATGGACACCCCAGGACAGGACAGGAAACCGAGATTAGGATCAGGACAGGACCACCAAGGCACGACCAGCACCCGCAGTTCGGAAGCAACGCCTGCGCTCCACCCTCTCTGCAGCTATCAGTCAGAACCCCGATTGGGTTAGCGAACTCCCCAGCAAAGTGCTCCGCCAGCACTTAAGGTTTAGTAAACCTTAGAGTCTATGGTCAATTTCTGACAGAGTGCTCCGCAGCGCTCTGTATTCAGTCACCTATTGAGTGCGTTGGGTCAGTGACAGGTCAGCTATTCAGACAAGTCGGACAAATTCTATAGCTAAACCTAGGCTAGTTATACTGTTTTCGGGTCAGTGTATCACCCCCAAATGTTGCAAAGTGTCAGAATCCCCAATTTCGATTGGTCCCAAAGTAGGCTAGGTTAACACACCAATCAGAACAGACTACTGTAAGCCTAAATTTACATTCTTGGGTACCGCCTAGCAAGATTCCCATGAGAAGTCGCACTGAATACAATAGGAAGAAATACATTGTTAATAATGTAACACATTTCAGCTTCTCTGGCTGGGTGAAGGTGCATCTTCCCAGGCACGTCTTGGCAGGGACTTTCTCTTGGCGCTGAGTCAATGCCACCTCGCTACTTCTGGTCCTGCGCAGTACTGCACTCCAAAATGGACTCCCAAGCACCCCATCACCCCTCCATACCGAGGATACATGTAAAGTAAGTGAAAACAAATTAAAACATAGAAATAAATGAATAAACTACATAACATGATTGTGTACTTATGATTTATCACTATAAAAATATACTATGCGGTTATATTTTAGTGCAATACACAATAACACGAGAGCATCTGCACAAGCTTCACCACATTATTACACAAGCAGCCATCTTATGGCTATTACGCATGCGCACCCTTTCCCTCCAGAATTACAACTACGTCACGTCACGTGAGTGTGACTAACGCATGCGCAGAAGCAATATCTTAAACGGCGGCCATTTTAAAGACACAAATTAATCGTATTAGTAAAACACATAGGCAAGCATCACTAAGATACATGTATATAGTAAAAATAAAGGAAATTAGTAAGACGTACAATTGGATTACAGAGTTATACATGAATCGAGGTTCTTGATTCAAAGCCATCATTTTTTGTCCACTGAGCCAAAAAAGGCAAGGACAATATCAAAATCTGACCTGGTTCAGCCTTAATTGCCAGGACATATCCTGCTTGTATAGGAAAACAAACAACCTTAGACTGGTATTTGCCTTGTAGGACCTCATCAGGAACCTACATCTAGGGATATGTAGCACTGTAAGTATGGGACCCTCACCTGAGCATACCCAACACACTTAGAGCATCACACTAAAAACACAAATAGGTGGAATAATCACAAATATCTAAAGCACTAGCAGTCTTTCAGAACTGCATAACAGTCCATTGTTTTCATGTCCACCGTGCCGCTATGTACATGGACCAGCTATATGCAAATCAGACCTGGTCCTTCTCCTGGAGGAACAGTCCAGCTTGAACTACCAGAACTCATCCCCTTCGAAAAGCTCAACCAGTAAAGTGCTGCATGAGCCTTGTGTAACTAGAATCACAAACCTACTTATGCGAATACCTCTAATACATTATAAATCATACTATAAGCACAAAGGTAATGGGTAGAAAGTTGGCAGAAGTCTCAGCCACTGGTAATCGTTGAGTTGCATTCCAGTCATTTCCTTTTTCCCACTCTGCCAAAATACACAAGGACCAGATTTCTGCAAATCATGTTTGGTCCTGCTGAACCAGGATCAGTCCAACATGAACTTCCAGGCTAGATTCCCTCTGAAGAGGAACACAAGCAAATGTACACTTCCCTTGGCTTTCTTGGGTCCCATTAATGGGGTAGTATGAGTTGTGTGGCATGGCCAGCATTGGGCCCAGGTTTTGGCATACCTGTCGTACTTAGTCATCACAGTAAAATAAAAGGTAATGGATGAAAAGTTTGCAAATGTCTCAACCACCTGCAATCATTCCAAGCCACATTGCAGTTCATTACTTTTTTCCCACTATGCCACTCCACATAGCAGCCAGACACACGCCAAAGACACTATGAACTAAAATGAAGTTCAGACTGATTAACATTAGCTCTGATTAATTCCAATTATGACGCCCTGAGGAATAAGGTGGACAGTCATTGTACACCACTTTATCATCCTTTATTTAAGGCCTGGGACACACTTATGATTCAAGAACTGGCCTGTCAAGTTGCTATCTGGGTATTCTTCCCACGTTTGGATCAAGACTGCCTCCCAATATGACTGTTTAGCTTTTTGTGTATCTCCCTTAATAATCAGCTCAGGAGATGTTCATAGTTCATCCATACCTATTCTGTGTGATGTTTCTTTGATATTCTTCAGCCATAGAGTACATAGTGACCTATCAGCACCTATTAGGTCTCAAACACAATCTTTAATAAATTCCTAATTTTTGCGTAGACCATAATCTAATCCAGTATGATAATGGTTTTATTAGGACTGTTCAGCATATAAAATTCAGTGCTAGGTCTAATCGCAGTGGAGTAATGGGCGAGCTTGAGAGGAGTTTAAATAAGCCCTTAATGAACTTATTTGCAATCTTAGTTAGGGATTCCGAAGTAGCATAACTCCATATCTCTGCTCCATACATCGCCGACGGTACCACTGCTGCTCTACATACCGTAAGAATGGATGTATGACGTTACAACGTATACTTTTACAACACATACCTTTACAACACATTTTTTACAACGCAACATCCATTACAACGCATTCCATTACAACGCATACTACCTGTACAACGCATACCATTACAACGCATAACATTACATTGCATGTTTGGTAAGTATTGGATAGTGTAGGGGAAAAATTACTATTCTAACTCCAGGGGGTGCAACAGTAGGGTAAGTGTTGGATAGTGTAGGGGTAAAAATTACTATTCTAACTCGAGGGGGTGCAACAGTAGGGTAAGTGTTGGATAGTGTAGGGGTAAAAATTACTATTCTAACTCGAGGGGTGCAACAGTAGGGTAAGTGTTGGATAGTGTAGGGGTAAAAATTACTATTCTAACTCCAGGGGGTGCAACAGTAGGGTAAGTGTTGGATGGTAATGTTATGCGTTGTAATGGTATGTGTTGTAATGACTGCGTGGAGTAACATGCGTTGTACTGGTATGCGTTGTAGTGTCATGTGTTGTAATGGTTGCGTTGTAATGGCATGTGTTGTAATGGATGTTGCGTTGTAAAAGTTTTGTTGTAATGGTAGTGCGTTGTAAAAGTTGCGTTGTAAAGGTTGTTTCCCGTAAGGATAGGGGACATCGCACCTCCAGAAGCAGCCCTGTATTTTCTCCCTATTTCAGAGGATTTCTGTTGGAGTATGACTTTGCTTTTTTCCAACTGTGGACCTCATGTTTGGCTATTGCTTAACCTCACCCCAACATCGTCGAAATGGGACACTTTTTCTAGAGGAAGTCCCTCGATAATCATGTTTCCTCTATATTTTTTGGGGGGGTTTATAATCATGACCTTAGATTTAGAAGGATTTAATTCAAGTCCTTTATCCTTACTAAAAGTGTCAAAAGGGTTTGATTCGGTGTGCAGGCCCATAGGGGTATGAGAAATTAACAAGGTGTCATCTGCAAACATCAAAATAGGGTAGACACACCCGCTAGTTTAGGGGCATCATTCATGCATGCCTTCAACTTCCTCTCTGCACAATTAATATATAAACTAAAAAGTGATGGGACGAGGACACACCCTTGTCTAACTCCTTGGCTAATCTTTATCCTTTCCGTCAGACCACATACATTGTTCCATCTAAATTTGGAGCTCTATCAATAGTCTTAGTAGATCTGGCGGGATACCATATCCTGCCAATACTTCCCACATCATTTTTCTTGGCTCCAGGTCGAATGCCGCTCTCAGGTCGATGAAAGCGACATATAGTTGGTCACTCTTCAAGGTGACATATTTCCATGTTATCATCTTGAGGCGGAGGACCTGGTCCAATCTGCTGACCTTTGTTCTGAATCCTGCTTGAACCTCATCAAAGATGTTATTCTGTTCTACCCATTCATTCAATTTGAAGAGGACCTGTCTGCAGAATATTTTTTGTATATTATCTAGCAGGCTTATGGGTCGGTAATTGGAGGAGTTTGTTCTTTTGCCTTTTTTTATAGGTAGGTATTATGACGTTGGAGGGATAGGATTGCTTTTTAATATGCTATTGAATAGTGCGTTCAAATATGGACACCATATGTCAACTGTGTATTTTGGCATAGCTCATTTTTCTGTACTAAAAGGTGTGTAGTGACAAGATAGCGCAGAGAAGGCATTCTCGCAGCGCCAGTTTTCACTAGCATGCACCACAAAGGAGGAAGAGGAAGGTTTGTGCTGCACAGTGTTGCTTAGAGCTGCCCACTGTGTCCTACTCGGTCACTGTGGGACGGTTGTTCACAGAGTGGATAGGTTTGCGCCTACAAACATTATCATGAATCTTAGGGATGATGCAATCCTAGACTCTGGATTAGTGTACAAGAGCTAAGACGGGAGATGGTATGTCGTTGTCGTCTTATTCCTCAGTATGTAAAAAATATTGCCGTTGCAATTTTGTCCTTTTTATTTATTTAGTATGCCGGTTAAAGCAGAAACATCCAACACATGTTTCGCCCGCTGGCCAGCAGGCATGGGCTTCTTCAAGGCAAAAAATGGGCAAAAGTTTGGGTCTACCTTCGCACCACTGGCAGATCTGTAAGATGCTCACTTCTAAATGGACGCATAAAAGGGAATTGAACTATAAATCATTCTTCAGCGAAATTGCAGCACTTGTTATATTAACACGGTCAACAGTTTGACACGGGTTTGTTACATTGTTTCTCAGCAGAAAATAGGGTCTTGCGAGTAGTACATGGTTGAGTAAAACATGAAACGTAGATGTCAGGTGCCTGCATAAATGCGTTTGGTGTTCGAATCCAGGTGGAATGTGGAAAATAAAGCAGATTCGCCTGGGTCCTCTGCAGGGGGGTAGGGGGCATGTTAAGCAATTTTTGATCAATGCTTTCAGAACGCAAACATTCAATAAACATTCTGTTAATGCTTGTTACTGGGAAACGGGTACACAGTCAGCACACATTGATACTGCAGCCTCAAGGGTGCACCTGGGCTGTCAGTTTTGGCTGGATTGTTCCTGTTGGCCACTTTACATGCGGCAGGTGTCTGTCTCCAGTGGCATAGTAGGCACCAAGCAGGGCTCTGGATGAGGCTCTAGCCGATGGGCAGCATGTGGGGTTATTTCAAGCAATCCTTCCGTTCCAGTTGTTTGACACTAGTCTGGGGTTGCTTGTTTCCATCTGGAGCAGGGGCAGCTCCTCCCTTATGGCGGAGGAGCGTCGCCCCCCCCTTACCACTGAAAGCCAGCAGAGGCAACTCACCAAAATAAAATGATAATAAAACATGTGTATTACAATTTTATTTTTAGCCCTGCATGCTGCGAGCTGAGGGAGGGTCGTGGCCTCCCATACTGACGCTGCAGCACCAGGGAGGAGGGGGCATTGATGGGCACTGCCACAAAGTGTTGTACAGCTGGGTGGAGAGCTGGAATTGGGAGTTGGGAGCCTGCACATTGTGCAGCAGCTCCTGAACGTCCAGGCAGCGAGGATCGGGAGGAAGCAGGTAAGTGCCAATTTTTATATGTGTATTCTTTTTTTGTATTCCCCCTCCCCCCCGCTCCACTATTTCTTAATAAGAGTGACCGTCACTGTCTGGAGGGCCCCTGGCCTGGCAGCTCGGGGTGAACTGTTCCTATTAGTGCAGGACTAGCACTAAGTTGCATATGGCAGGGGCATTGTAGGTGAAAAACAGTCCCCTGGAATGCAGCCCAAAGTAAATATCAAGTCTGAGATTAATTCCAGAATTCTACCCATCACATAGTTTCTTCTCCAGACATTCATACATCTGGTATGGGCATGCACAATGTACGTAGTGACCAAAGGCACAGGTTTGTGATGTGCCAAAGTCCCCCCATACTGTCCTTTCCCTAGAGGAACAAAATCAACCCCATACCAATGTTTGTCTTAGTAAGGGATGTGAAGGTTGTTCCTACGAGACAGTGTGTCCAGGACCTACATCAGGCAATGCCAGTAGCACTTTAGGAAGCTCAAAAATCGAAAACGGTGATTGCTGGAATGAATCTCTTTTATTTTTATTATTCTTATTTTTTAATTTCAGGTCATTGTTAATCCCTTTCGAAATGTTATGAAAAGCCACAACAGTGATATCCACATGTTTTTGTTCTAATTTTGCATTTTTAGTTCCATAGTGGGATGTGGGCTTATAGGGGAATAGGGTGGGAAGTTATTTAATTGCCTCAAATTGTAAAGGGCTCTGATATCCTTCGGGATCAAGTTCGCGCTATATAAAACGTTATAAATAAAATAAATAAATAAATAAATAAATCTCAGCCACTCATACTAACTTGGGGACGCACTCCAGGCCGTCATTATGTTGCCCACTATGCCACAATAGCAGAGACCAATGGGAAGAAGACATGGTACTGGTCCAATCGGAACAGACCTGGCCGAACTCCCAGTCAAGGTCCTCTCCAAACAGGAACACAAATAACCCTATGTTGGCATGTTGGGCCTTGACAGTGAGGTGCCCCTGGAGTCTGATAGCACAGTGAGCACCAGACCCACGTAAAGGCATGCCTGTCGCACTGTGGGCGCATGACCAAGACAGGTATGCATGTGGCTGGACGAGAATAAGGCCTGGGTGTTTTCCAGCGGCTGACATAATTCAGACATTCCTTCCATTACTTTCATGTTAGTACAAATAGACACCCAGAGTATGATGTGCATGTTCAGATGTGGGTCAGTGCTACATGCCTCAAGATGCACCTCACTGACGACACATCAGTAGGCGAAAACTGGCCTTCGGCTGCTTGCACGCCGATCTGCAGGGACCCTCGCCTGGAAGTTCGGGCTGGACTCCCTTTTGGAGCAAGAGGACATTTTCTTCCTGCTATCACTTTGCTGTTTGTGGTAGCAGACATGTTAATGGGAGCACAGGTGTACATTAAGAAATGTATGAAGGAAAGTGCTGTCTTTCCATATGTTTGCATAAAATGAATGTAAGAAATAAACATGAAACGCATCTACACGATTCCTAACACTACACCTCCTACTCCCAGGAGACTGAAGACCTCCCATCCGCTGCATGCATGGCTGCAGCGCCTGGGCCTACTACCTCTACCCCCAGAGGCTTCGAGACTGAAGACCTCCCCTCCGCTGCAGGCCTGGCTGCAGCACCTGGGCCTACTACTACCTCTACACCCAGAGGTTTCGAAACGGAGGACCTCCCCTCCGGGGTGTGCACGGCTGCAGCGCCTGGGCCTACTACCGCTACACCCAGAGGCTTCGAGACTGAAGACCTCCCCTCTGCGGCGTGCATGGCTGCAGCGCCTGGGCCTACTACCTCTACCCCCAGAGGCTTCGAGACTGAAGATCTCCCCTCCGCTGCATGCATGGCTGCAGCTCCTGGACCTACTACTACCTCTACACCCAGAGGCTTCGAGACTGAAGATCTCCCCTCTGCGGCATGCCTGGATGCATCGCCTGGGCCTACTACCGCCAAACCCAGAGGCTTCGAGACTGAAGATCTCCCCTCCGAGGTATGCACGGCTGCAGCGCCTGGGCCTACAAGAGGCTTCGCGACTGAAGACCTCTCCTCCGCTGCATGCATGGCTGCAGCTCCTGGACCTACTACTACCTCTACCCCCAGAGGCTTCGAGACTGAAGATCTCCCCTCCGCTGCATGCATGGCTGCAGCTCCTGGACCTACTACTACCTCTACACCCAGAGGCTTTGAGACTGATGATCTCCCCTCTGCGGCATGCCTGGATGCATCGCCTGGGCCTACTACCTCTACCCCCAGAGGCTTCGAGACTGAAGATCTCCCCTCCGAGGTATGCACGGCTGCAGCGCCTGGGCCTACCAGAGGCTTCGCGACTGAAGACCTCTCCTCCGCTGCATGCATGGCTGCAGCTCCTGGACCTACTACTACCTCTACCCCCAGAGGCTTTGAGACTGAAGATCTCCCCTCCGCTGCATGCATGGCTGCAGCTCCTGGACCTACTACTACCTCTACACCCAGAGGCTTTGAGACTGAAGATCTCCCCTCTGCTGCATGCATGGCTGCAGCTCCTGGACCTACTACTACCTCTACCCCCAGAGGCTTCGAGACTGAAGATCTCCCCTCCGCTGCATGCATGGCTGCAGCTCCTGGACCTACTACTACCTCTACACCCAGAGGCTTTGAGACTGAAGATCTCTCCTCTGCTGCATGCATGGCTGCAGCGCCTGGGCCTTCTACTATCTCTACACCCAGAGGCTTCGAGACTGAAGACCTCCCCTCTGCGGCATGCCTGGCTGCAGCGCCTGGGCCTACTACTACCTCTACCCCCAGAGGCTTCGAGACTGAAGATCTCCCCTCCGCTGCATGCATGGCTGCAGCGCCTGGACCTACTACTACCTCTACCCCCAGAGGCTTCGAGACTGAAGACCTCCCCTCTGGGGTATGCACGGCTTCAGCACCTGGGCCTACTACCTCTACCCCCAGAGGCTTCGAGACTGAAGATCTCCACTCTGGGGTATGCACGGCTTCAGCGCCTGGGCGTACTACCGCCAAACCCAGAGGCTTCGAGACTGAAGATCTCCACTCTGCGGCATGCCTGGCTGCAGCGCCTGGGCCTACCAGAGGCTTCGCGACTGAAGACCTCTCCTACGCTGCTTGCCTGCCTGCAGGCGCCTCGGCCTCCTACCACTACACCCAGAAGCTTCCAGACTGAAGATCTCCCCTCCGCGGCATGCATGCTTGCAGCGCCTCGGCCTACTACCTCTACCCCCAGAGGCTTCGAGACTGAAGACCTCCCCTCCGCTGCATGCCTGGCTGCAGCTCCTGGACCTACTACTACCTCTACACCCAGAGGCTTTGAGACTGAAGACCTCCCCTCCGCTGCACGCACGGCTGCAGCGCCTGGGCCTACTACCACTACACCCAGAGGCTTCGAAACTGAAGACCTCCCCTCAGGGGTATGCACGGCTGCAGCGCCTGGGCCTACAACCACCACACCCAGAGAGGCTTCCCTTCTCTGTTGCATGCAGCAAGCAGCCGTCTGCGCTCCCCCTGTCAGTTTTCCAAGCTCTATTGTTTCAGCTAATCCCCAGAGTGGAAGCAAGTGACACATCCAATTTCGCCCCTCGGCGCACATAAATAGCAAACGGAGGATGTATTTTAGGTCACAGGAATCTTTTCTTGGAACGGGGGGAACTCGCCTGAATGTGCAGAGATTCTGCTCCCGTCTCTTCCGTTTACCTTCAGGTTTTTATTTAGCTCAGTAGCAGCCGGAGACAAAGCAGGTGTGCCGATACCAAAGCGTCGGGTGCCTCGGAGCCAGAGCGCACTTCATGACGCACTAAGTATTTCCAAGTGCTTGTCAGGCGAGCAGTTTCGGCGCTACGAATTTGGGAAGGCTGAAGACCCCCCATCCAGTGGCGTAACAAAACGAGGGGCCCACCCTGCAAAGATATGCCGAAGGGGCCCCTCACACTCACACCAATAGGGGCTGAGGGGGCCACATCTAGTATGAATAAGCCTGGGGGCCACCCGCACGTGAGTCGGCGGGGGCTTTGTTACGCACCTACAGGCCCGGCTCCAGGAATTTTTATTTGGGTGGGCCAAGGGTGCATTTGGGTGGGCCACTGGGGCTCGATTTGTCGCATATATTTCTGGGCAGGTCTGCTTCAGGGCCCTCCTTTATCTCTTCTTAGTCTTGCAAGGCCCAGTAAAACGCACTCTTTTCCAAATCTCTTTCTAAATGTCATCACTCTCAAAAAGTGTTTTTTCCAAGTAATGTTCCTTTGATGGGACGAGGTTTATGAGGTGGGAGGATCAGGCAAGTGACACTTCTCGGGCTCCCTCTGTGCGAGCCTTCAGGGAGAATCCCTCTTCATTGCTACCTCCACCTGACCGCGGACTCTGCAACATACTCCCTACTCTTGAATATCCACTACTTCTCTCCAGTGCACCTTATCTCACAGATGACCTTGGGCCCCAGCCCCATATCAGGCACCATCGGGCTCCACTTTAATTTTGCCCGGTAAAAACATTAGAAAAATCACCTTCAAACTTGAAACACAGAATATAGCAGTAAATATAATTAGCATGCACTTTAAAGTATGTTCCACAGTAGCCCTTATGACCCGACTGCTAATTATATAAACAAAAAACAAAAGGCCATGACAGGGCCGACTTTAGCGCTGATGCGAAACTCTTTTTAGGCGCCGCACCATTAACCTCTTTTTCCGTAAATACCTTCCAACAGTGCCCCTCATCCCTCCATTACCCCCCCCCCCCCCTATTGACCTCCTCCTCGGATTTTCCTCAGTGCCTCACACCACAAGTGTCCCTCATATCCCCATAGCCCCTCCCCTTTATGACCTCCTCCTCGAAGACCAGTACCCCTTATCTCTGTAGCCCCTCCCCCTCATGACCTCCTCGTCTGACTCCCTCACTACCACCCTCCACCAGTGCCCCTCATCTCTCCCTAGCTCCCACACCCCATGACCTCTTCCTCGGATTCCCTCACTGTCATCCTCCACCAGTGACCCTCATCGCTCCATAGCCCCTCCCACTACCTCCGACTCGGATTCCCTCACTGCCACCCTCCAACAGTGCCCCTCATCTTTACGTAGCCCCTCTCTCATATGCATTTCATTTGTTGTATAGCGCTACTCATATCAGTGTAGTGTGTGTCAGTACTTTACATCACACACACATTATACAGAGACAATGAATCATACAAGTATGTAAATCAGGCTATAGGGAATGTTACTTAAGCAAATGAGGATTACAAGGTGTATGAATCACGTCAGCCATACTGGTGGGCAGTATATTTTAAAAGGGTTTGGTATGGGGAAACACAAACTTAGGATTTAAAGAGTATTCCTTGGGGGTCAGCTTTACTGATAAAAATGTACATCTGCCCAAACACTCATTTTAGCAACATTAGAATAATTAAAGACTGAGGAAGTTCTAACTACATCACAAAACAAAAAAAGCGAAGTTCTAACTATACCATTCATGTTTGATGCAGCTCTTTGGTGACAGTTCATTGGTCACTGTCCTATGTTAGGATTGTACCTTCTGAACTGCAAGTAACACAAGGATGTTTGTGACAAAGGCAATAACCCACTGAGCTTCCACACAAAATACAGTTCATCTGCATTTAAAAACTACTAACAGACAAATGATTGCTCTCCAGCAGGATCATTAATCACCAGCGTTATCTGGGCATTTTGTATCGTCTTATTGTTGTCCTGCATTGGCCACAATAGTGATACAAATTGTTTAATTGAAGCACACATGAAGTATGTGTCCTGCTGGGCCAGTGCAGATTTTAAAAAGAAAAAAATGTAGTAACACATTCTCTTACCTACTCCATTAGTCAAACTTTGTGTCACAGCCTGATGTCATAAGCCACTGCAGGGGTTAGGAAAGGTGACTAGGAATAAACAAACTTCTTTTCTCCTGCGTTGCATATAAAAAGAAATATCAACGCAGCAGAACAGTAGCCAAAGGTTACCGGTGTCAAAGAAAGGATTTGTCACCTTTCGCCATACAGAGATGAAGGGGTGAAAAAATAAACAAAGCCTCATTAACATGTTAATGGTCTTTAAAGACCTGTTAAGTGCTCGGGTGGGGGCTGCGATAATCTCTAATACTGTCTGTGTGCGCGCTCGGGAATCTGTCTCGGCCCGGGCTGACAGACACGACCTGTGCGTTGCACGCCTGCCTTCAAGCCCTCACTGCGAGGGCCAAGGATCCTCTTTGGGTGGGCCAGGCTCATGTTTGGGTGGGCCGGGCCCACCCGGCCCACCCGCTAGAACCGGGCCTGCGCACCTATATAGCAAAACTGAGAGAAATTAGCATGGTATAGGCCATATTGGGTGCAGAGTGCGACCCGTGTCAGGGGTGGGATGGGGTTAGAGGTGAACCGAGTTTTGGGGGAAACAGCAAATACCATGAACCAAGTAGAACGCGCTTGTTGCCTTTGCAACATGGGCGGAACAACACATGCGCCTGAACTATGCATTTCATTTACAAATCAAGGGGCAGATTTACAAGCGCCTTGCGCCACATTTGCGTCATTTTTCCCTTGTTAAAAATGACGCAAAAGTGGCGCAGGGGGCTTGTAAATCGGCCCCCAAGTTGTTACCACAACATGCGTTAGGTAAAGCGGCATTGGACTTTCCCTTTTGTGGTGGGGACTGGAGTTGGAATAGTAAATTCTACTATTCCAAAGTCCTGCACCCATTGGGTAACTTACCGTAAATTACTCTGTAACGACTTACATTGTAAATAGAATGTGTGGTTCACAGGTTCAGGCGCATTAGTTGTTCCGCCGCAATGTTTAGGAACGCGTGGAAAGGGAATCGCCAATAACATACTATATTAACTATATTATACAGTAGCAGCTCACTGACTTCTGAGGGCACACCTCCAGTCCTCCAAGACTCAGGCGTACGACGGAATTAGCTTCAAGATGAATGTGGGCATGGCGTTTGATCTGCCATCGACAGTCAACAAATACAGTGTTTGCTTATTGAATCTCCTTTCACGGATCAAACTTTTGGCACTGAACCAGGGGCAGCCTTAGGCATGTGCAAGCTGTGCACCTGCACAGGGCCACCAAACCCCAGGGGCCACCACGCAATATATATTCTTAATATAATAATCCTCAGAGAATGGATACATATTTGCGTGGCAGCTCCTGGCAGGGATTTGGCGGCCTCCGGCTCTGTTCCACTTCCAAACACCCTGACCCCACCCCCCTCTTCACTGGCCTCCACACTCCCCCGCGCCCGGACCCCCTCTTCCGAGGCCCCCTACCTGCGCTCCCTTCCTAGGACCGCCATGAGCCTAGAGCCGCCCCTGGCTGAACTCGTTGAGCGCAGCAGAGTATAATACGGCCACTTCATTGGCGTGATTCTTCAACGGAAGTTCTTGCTTTGGTCTCTTCTCCATGAGGAGCATGCACGTTCGTGATACCGTGCATGAATCTGGGACCCCTAGCAATGGATGTTTGCCCATCATGGGACTAGCATCTCCATGTTCCAAAACCATCATTCGTTTTGGAGAGCTGCTGTCACCTCCAATGGTGGCTTCGACCTGTGACTCTTGCAAGAGAGGATCATTTGTGTCTCCCAGCTTTATGGGTCATTACTAGCCAAACAGCGGGGTTGGACGTGGCCAACAGTACAGAATGCCACAGCACATGGTGACGGTGCTCTGCGTCACGCTTCCTCCTAGGAGCGCGGACTGGCCGCAGTAATGATGCTCTTCATCCAGAAAGGCACAGCCTTGCGAGTGTTGATCAGGGCCATCAACACCGAAACAAAATCAGACTAAAAACGCCACAGTGGCACCAGGAGACTAATCAGTTGGCATTCCACATCCTCTCCGGGGTGAATGGACACTTGCTGACCCTGCCGACCAGTCTCATGAGGGGGATTTACCCTGAAGAATTGCTTCATTTGAATTTTCCCATTCTCTCATGGCTTTTGATCTGTCCCGAAAGTCTTTAAAGTGCTGGTCAGGCAGCAGTACTCGACCTGTTTGCAGTGATGGGGAGTTCAGTGGGGCCTCTTTTCATGTCGCACGTCACAGTGGTGTGCTACCCAGGAGATACCCTGCTGGTCCTGGAACCACCAGCTCTCTGCACGGATTCCAGCAGCTTTATCTCACACCCAGGCTTCTAGCCTGGGTCTGCAGGAACAGAGCAAGTGTCTGGACGGCACTTAGAAATGCAAAGCATATTACAGGCGCTGGAGTGGGTCAAGATTCAGGGACAAACTCTAGGTTTTCAAAGTGGGAGGTCTGATATCAAAGGAATGGTACCAAAAGAAAATATTTTGAAACTTTTCCTAGAGAGAGAGAGGCAGCCACCGCCTCTTCGTTTCACAATCATTTTCTTTTTACTACTATTTAAACAGTGGTATCCATTTCAAGACCAAACTAGTGAACAGTTACTTTCCAATACTATGAAACTGTTCACATGGCTTTTAATTTCGGGCATATCACCTTGGGTTGACCTGTTTTGGCCCCAAGAACTCGGGCCCACTCCAATACCAGTGTCGAATGTAAAAAGCCTTGGGATAAAAATTGACCAAGAACTGTCAATGACCGCCCAGAATTCAACCGTCGTGGGAACCTGCAATGGCCTAATCAGGCAACTGCGCAGATTAGTCCCTCTCCTATCCGAGTCCATGCTTCGGACTGTGGTTTCGGCCACATTTATATCAAGATTGGACTATGGCAATGTCCTTTATTTAGGCCTGCCAAAGAACCTGATTAACAGATTGCAGGTTGTCTTGAACGACGCTGCACGTTTAATCTTCAAGCTTCCTAGAAGATCTCACGCGTCCCCTCTAGTGCTCAAGCTTCACTGCCTCCCAGTGAAACAGAGGGTAGAGTTCAAAAGCCTGTGCATAGCACATAAGGCAATATATGGGCTGGCACCTGTCTATATAAAGGATCGTTTGAGGCCTTACAACCCGAAACAGTCTCTTAGATCGTCCGATGCTCAGCTGTTGGCCTGCCCTCGTTTTAAAATGGCTACAAGGGGCGGAAGATCTTTCTCTATACTAACTCCACTGTTGTGGAATAAGTTGCCAGATCCCCTTCGTAAAGAGGCTAATCTTTTACGCTTTAGAAAGCAGCTGAAAACAATTTTGTTTAGGGAGGCTTTTGGATCCATATGATGATATGTTTACTACTTCATCCCCCCTTGCTGGTAAGAATGTGGGTGGTTTCTTTGGTCTAAAGCGCCTCGAGACCTGTGTGTGAGCTGGCGCTATATAAACCAAAGTAACATAACATAACATAACAATGATATACTGCACCCCCCTTTCTATTATTGGAGTAAAAAATGCACTTTTATTTTTTGAGTAAAACAGTGCCTTATCAAATCAAAACAGCCCTCAAAGGTTTTGGTTCCTAAATGACCAGTGTGCATGCCTTTTCATTACCTGAATATAACCAAGCACACTCCCTCCCATTACTGGGGCATAAGAGTAGCCTTTCCAGCCCTGTGGTTGAATAAGATATGAGAACTCTGATCCTGAGGGCAAGGCATTTGGGCCATTGAGTGTGGGAGTATGTTAGAAATGGGGGTCTCTAGTTGTCAAGGGTTTGCATGTTTGTCCAAGTAGGGATTTCCTTATAGTCAGGATAAGGGAGTTACACTCCTCACCCCCTTGGTAGCTTGGCAAGAGCAGTCAGGCTTATCTTAGAGGCAGTATGTAAAGCATTTGCATATAACCAACAGTAATACAGTGAAGGCAATGCAAAAGAACACCACACCAGTTTATACAAATATCCAATATTTTTATATATCCAAAACAAAACCAAAAACGATAAAAGATCCACCATACAGTTCTCAGAAATCTTCAATAATCAAAATAGACTTGAAATACAGTTTCTTGAAGTCAATAGATCCGTCTGGGACTATCATGGCATTGTGAACAACAAATCAAAGCAGTTCTGGCTGACTGCAGCGTCGCGGGCCAGCTACAGTGTCGGGAAGACCTGCAAAACAGTACCTTTAGAAATGTAGGGCATTGGTGACCCCTCGATGAGCCCTGAGGGCTGGCGTCCGCAGGCGTTGGTTCGGAGGTTGGTGCAGGAGTCATCGGGCCCTTGAAATCACACGCGTTGCAGATGGAACTCCTTGTGGTTGAAGTTGTCACGCCACCATCAGTGGGCATCAGGGCGAAGTGCAGCGGTGCGGCATGCAGTGCCCTCAGGTCGCGGTTCAGGCAGCAGCTCGGTGAAGGTCGTCCATCAGCGTCGGTGAGACCAGGGCTGCGGTGCGAAGTGATGCAGTGCTTGTCGCGTTGCTGGCAGGTCACAGTGCAAGCAGCAGCATCTTCGTTGCTGAAGTGCTGTAGTTGGCTGACGAACTGGAGCAGATGGCGCCAGTGTCAGTAGGCCAAGGCGGTGGTGCAGAATGAGGACAGTGTGTCGTGTAACCTACGAGCGGAGCCCTCGAACCACGGTACAAGCTGCGGCATCAATGTCAGCGTGGAACGTCGTCTGGGATACCAAAGCGATGGCATGAGGCAGTGCGGAGTGCGGTGCCCACAGGTCACGGTGCAAGCAGCGGCTCAGTGTTGGCATCAGGTGGCATCATCAGAGAGACCAGGTTTGCGGTGCATTGTGAGGCGGTGCCCTCTGCAGTGCCTTCAGGACACGGAGTCAGCAGCGGCATCGTAGACGGTGTCGGGTTGCTTTTTCTTCCGTTGCAGCACTAAACACAGTCCCCAGTGCTGATGGCAGAAGAACTTGAAGTCTTTGCTGTTCCTGAGACTTCGTGAAAAGGGGCAGGCTCTACCTCAAGCCCTTGGAGAAACTCACAAAAAGAAATTGCAGAAAGTTCAGTCCAGTCCTTTCACTGTCCAAGACAGAAGCAGCCACTGCAGGCCAACACAGCAAAGCAAACAGCAAAGTGGTAGTCCCTCCTCACAGCTTCTCCAGGTTCTTCTTCTTGGCAGTCTTCTTGGTTCCAAAAGAGTTCTAAAGTTCTGGGGTCTGGGCCCCAATATTTATACCCCAAATGCCTTTGTCCTCTCAGGCAAGGACTTTTTGTGCTTAGTCCAAACCAGTTCTGTCCTCTCTGACCCAGCTTCCTGGCAGGGGGTGGAGACAACATTGTGGAAGTCAGACTAGGCCCATTCAGGTGCAAGGAAATCTCCTCCCAACACTCTAAATGCAGCCCAGGTCTATTCAGCCCAGCCCTGACCCATCAGACTCTCTGGAGCCACTGCACATCCCCTGCCCCTGTCACTCCTAAGCCATACAGTCAATCTACATCCTAGCAGAGGCACACAGGATGGCTAAGCAAGAAAAGACCTACTTTCTAAAAGTGTTATTTCCAAACACAGAATGTAAAAATCACCTTTGCTAAAAGATGTCTTTAGATTCTGAGTTCAGGCATACTAAAGTTTATTTTCCTGTCTGGTCCCAATGGGAAGTTATATTTATAAGATGTAATAAATTAACTTCCATGCTTTCCAATGGGCCAGATAGCCTTTCAATAGTGGAAAACGAAATTGGCAGTACAAGTCAAGTTCAATTTTATTGTTTGATTAATAAAAATCATTACAATCTTCGTTTAAAAAATGAATAGATCACGCACTACAAAAGCATGCTCTCATAAAAAAACTTCATAAAAGTGATTTTAAAACCGTTTCTTAGTTTCCCCCAAGGGCAGGTCTTAAGTTACTGGGTCTTGGGCGAGCGAATAAGGAAGTTGGCAGTATTTCACTAACAGGACACGCCACATACATCAGGACATGTCCTACCTTTCACATACACTGCACCCTGCCCACAGGGGCACCTTGGGCCTACGTTAGGGGTAACTAAGTTATAAGAAAAGGGAAGGGTAGGGCCTGGCAGGTGGGTGCACTTGCCAAGTCGACAGGGCAGTTAAAACTGTGCGCAGATCCTGCATTGGAATGTCTGAGTTACCTTTGAAGGGCTGCTTGTGTGAGTGGCACAACCAGTGGTGCAAGCCCACTAGCAGCATTTGATTTACCGGCCCTAGGGCACACACAGTGGGGGACTGACTAGTAAATCATAAGACTAATCATGGAATCACCAATCCATAACAACAATTTACAACAGGAGCACTTGCACTTTAACACTGAACATCAGTGAGAAAGTGCACAGACACAAAAAAACAGCAAAAACATAGTCAAAACCGGGAGGTCAGAAAGCAAAAAGACAGGGGAAACACGCCAAAAGATGCCTAGTCTAACAGGGTAGGGTCAATGGCATAGCTGAAAATAACAATATTATGTAGCTAATTTAGTGGTCTTTGATCTTCAGGTAACTGTCCATAAAGTAATACACACATCTTAAATGCAAATACATGCAAGTTAAACTAATCAATGGGAAATGCACTCTTTTATGTTATGAAATCTCATCTGGCTAATGCGATCGCTGCAGATGTCTGGGTATGTGACAAGAGAGCTGCAGAATTGAATTCTGGTTGGCGCAGTGGGGAATAATGACTTGAGTATTTATAGTGTTTTGATGTCCCAGCCTGTGACCGAAAGCACTGTGACGGATTATTTTAATGTTGCACACATTAAAAGATAGCCAAAATATGTGCAGCAATATTTGGTGTTTAAGATAAAATAAGTGATATATATATATATATATATATATATATATATATATATATATATATATATATATATATATATATATATATATATATATATATATATATAAACACAAGGTTGCCCCACTGAGGAAATCTCACAAGGAGGGGTTACTGCACTCACGCCACCGGCGGCAGCAGTCTCAGCTTGTCATCACGCTCCCATTAGCTTGCCAAACGCGTTTCGAGAACCACATTTCTCTTGATCACTGGCTTTAAAATTATGCAGACAGCGGACTTTAGCAGGAAATGATGCTTTTATTCAAATACAAAGTCCCGCCCGATTGGGCGTCAACCAAGTGGCATTATGGGTATTGTAGTCCTTGTAATCATTCCCATGACTTTGTTATATCTCAAATATTACCCAAGTGGGTGCCGCAAAAGTCTTACCCCCAGTGGGTAGAAGCAAGTGAGGGGCAGGCTGATGTGCTGTCCAATGTGACCCGGCAGCGAGGCCCCCTTCTTTCCAGTTCGGTGCTCGTGATTCCGGGCATCGTGGATCCCCCTTTCCAGCGACGGGATTTCCTCGCGGCTGGACTGGCCGCTATTTATCAAAAAACACAAGGTTGCCCCACTGAGGAAATCTCACAAGGAGGGGTTACTGCACTCACGCCACCGGCGGCAGCAGTCTCAGCTTGTCATCACGCTCCCATTAGCTTGCCAAACGCGTTTCGAGAACCACATTTCTCTTGATCACTGGCTTTAAAATTATGCAGACAGCGGACTTTAGCAGGAAATGATGCTTTTATTCAAATACAAAGTCCCGCCTGATTGGGCGTCAACCAAGTGGCATTATGGGTATTGTAGTCCTTGTAATCATTCCCATGACTTTGTTATATCTCCAAATATTACCCAAGTGGGTGCCGCAAAAGTCTTACCCACTTGGGCCACTTGGTGAGAGAACTACGAGTCCTTCAGCATTTATTTTGGGACTATCATAACCACAATGCTACAGTGACACGCCCATTGGGGGCGGGGACTCTAATTATAAATAAAGCAGTGTTCTTTGAAACCGGTTTACTGCCCCTCTGTGCCAGTGATCAAGGGCGTCCAAGCCCGAAACGCGTATGGCGTAAAGGAATGCGGAATGCCTGCTGTGCATTCTTCCACCCACGTGTCGGTGTGAGTCTGGAGGTGTGTGGCTCCCCACATGGGCTAACTCTGGTGTGTTCTTTATATATATATATATATATATATATATATTACCTACTGGCGGTCGCCAGTAGGTATATATAGTTAGGATTTTTTCTCTATGGGATTTTTGAAAATTCTATGTCTAATAACTTTGGCGTTTGTGGACGGAATTGGCTGAAATTTTCAGGAAAATGGCACATTTTGTTTCTGAGCAGCCCTTGAAAATTTGGGGCGGGTTCGTCAAGGGGGGGCCGAGAAAAAAGGGGGGTCCCAAAACGTGTTTTTAACATTGAGTTTTCCATAGGGCGGTTGGCCTCACTTTTAGCCCGAACGGCTGAATGGATTTGCACGAAACTTGGCAAAATTGTAGGGACTGGTAGCCCGATGTGCCTTTGCTAGGTCTCAATATATGTGCTCCAGTGGATTTTGAGAAATTAACGTTCAAAAAAAGATATATATCTGTAACAGCGGACCGGGCAGCGCTCCGGTTCGCGGACTTTACGCGTTACGGAGCTTTGTGAAGCGAAGCTGATTGGTTCTCCGGCGTCTGTAAACATTCCAAACAGTCCGTAGCGGCCGCCATCTTGTCTCTCGGTAGGATCGAGAGACAAGAGGAGGCCAAAGCGAAGGGGCAAATGACCATAAGGGGGCATAGTAGATCCTCGCTGACCCCCTAGGTTTGATGTGGAGGTTTTAAAAGGGTCCCGCGGGGCAAAAAAAAATAATAATAATAATAATCGAACGGCTGAATGGATTTGCACGAAACTTGGTAAAATATTAGGGACTGGTAGCCCGATGTGCCTTTGCTAGGTCTCAATATATGTGCTCCAGTGGATTTTGAGAAATTAACGTTCAAAAAAATATATGTATCTGTAACAGCGCTCCGCTTCGCGTAACGGAGGTTTGCGAAGCTGATTGGTTCTCCGGCGTCTGTAAACATTGCAAACAGTCCGTAGCGGCCGCCATCTTGTCTCTCGGTAGGATCGAGAGACAAGAGGAGGCCAAAGCGAAGGGGCAAATGACCATAAGGGGGCATAGTAGATCCTCCTTGACCTCTTAGGTTTGATGTGGAGGTTTTAAAAGGGCCCCGCGGGGCAAAAAAAATAATAATAATAATAATCGAACGGCTGAATGGATTTGCACGAAACTTGGCAAAATTGTAGGGACTGGTAGCTCGATGTGCCTTTGCTAGGTCTCAATATATGTGCTTCAGTGGATTTTGAGAAATTAACGTTCAAAAACAAGATATATATCTGTAACAGCGCTCCGCTTCGCGGAGATAAAATTATATCTGTATTACCTAGCTGTTGCTAACACCAGTTAGCGACGGCTAGTAGGAGATAGCGACCATCTTGGGCCCCACTTTGCATGTGAGTGATATTTATCACTAATGACATGCAAAGTGGGCATGCCAAGATGTTAGCGACTGGAAACAGTCGCTAACATCGCTATCTCCTATTATCAACTTTTGGAAATATTCGCGATAAGCGCGAATATCTCCAAAAGCTAGCACCTGCCCTGAGCAGTTCTTAGCCATGTTATCCAATGGGAGGTGGATAACATGGCTAAGAGCATTAGCTCGGTAATGCATGAATATCGCTGAGTTTTCAGCGATATTAATGCATTGCGGTCGTTTTTTATCGTATTTGCGATAAACCTTGATAATAGCAAGGTTTATCTGTGATAATTTCTGACGATGCTTAGCGGTAAAAAAATCGTTGCTAAGCATCGTTAGGGATAAATATCGCTTAACTTTGGTAATATGGGAGGAGCCAAGATGGCCGACGAGACGGACGTGTAGGCTCCCGGCTCCGCGAGCCTTCCACTCCTGCATCGACATCCTGCTGTTTATCCTGTGCCTTTGTTACGTTATTACGGCGATCTAACGGCGCTGTTTCCGATGGCGTTCTTCCGAGGTCTCTGCCTGCTGATTTGACGGGGAACTCGATGTGTTGGCTGTTCTCCGTGGCTGTCCCTGGACCCTGTGCTGGCCGCCGCCATAGCGGTGTCGTTGGGACGATCTTGGGATGCTCTGACGCTTGATGGGGCACTGCTGACTGCGGAAGGAGATGGTGTGTGCCCGTTCCTAAGTGGCGAGATTTCCTACATGGCTGAGGTCCGTACTGGCGAGGCAGATTCCCTTCTCGTGTCGCTTCTCTTTGTTCAGCTGCTGACGGGCGGGCTGACTCCATCTTGGTGCCCGTTCTTCGCTGTGGATCGCCCTCATCGATTGGAGGCGCAGGGGCTCTCCCTGTGCGCCACACTGGATGGTGCTCCGTGCTCCTACCGGCGCTCCGGCATGATGCTCCCCGGTGTTGAGGTCTCCCCCCTCCCTCCGTTGTGGTCTCTTTGACGGAGTGGTAATGGCGCCTGTCCTCCAGGGTGCGGAGATGTGTGCCTCTTTGTCCCTTGGAAGTACTATCCTGCCTGGGTTTGAGCGCTATGACGGACCGATGGCGTCCACTCTCAGTGCGACCCGGTTAGAACGCCGGCGGGTCCCGACCTGCGGCGACATCCTGGCAGCTCTTACCGATTTGAGAGCTACATTGCTGCACTACGCCCGAGAGCTGGGTCGCACGATTGACATTGCTACATCTGGTCTGCGGCGCCCGTGGCGCTCCGGCTCCCTCCTGCCTTCAGTCTATCCTGGAACGGATACAATGTTTCAGCCTGCGAGTGCACTAGAGCTGACTGTCCCTGGCATACATGGGTCGTCTTCATCTACCGACGGTGCTGCGGCTACACTGTCTCCCCCCGCCCTGAGTTCTGAGACTCTGCCGGAGCGATCGCTGCCATCACTTCGTTTGCCGCCTTCCCAGTTGCTGGCCCTCCTGGCTGCTTCTGCCTCCGGAGCCTCTTTCCTACGTCGATGGAGTGTGTTTCATCCTGTACTCGAGGGGACACTCGTTCTTTGGGACACTGGACTTCTTGGTAAAGGAAGATATTCATTTCCGCTTCTTCTGCTTCTTCTCTATTGGGGACGGCCATCTTGTCCCTTTGTTCTGCCTTCGGTGGGGTCCCAGCGGTGGCCATGTTTGGAGGGCTTTCGACGTTCGGGCCAGGGCTGATGGTGTTCTTCTTGCTGATCCTGTTTGCTTGACTGGCGGAGACCCGGACTGGAACGTTTTTTGATACATTTTACTGCGCTGTATGTACTGGGTTTTTTCTCCCCACTTCAGGTTGCGCCTGATATGTCCTGTGTTTGATCCTTGTTGGTGGGGTTGGGTTCTGTGCGGGCCGTGGAGTCCGGGATTAATTAATTGATTCTGGCCCTCCTCCGGTTTTCTGTGTTTCTATGGGAGTTTTAGATTAGGATGTCCTTACTTACTCTCATAATTTGGGTTTTATACCATTTCTTCTTTCTTTCTCTTCTCTTTTCTTGTTCTATATTTCGGGTTTATTGGGCGACAGACACACTGCTGGGGGGGGGGTAGGCCGTAGCCTCTGCATGCGTGTTGGGTGGGGGGTTGGGGGAGGGGTTTTTAGTTTCTTGATTTTCGTTTCTATGGTGCCTTGTATTTTTCTTTTCTTTTTTTGTTTTGTCTCTTTTCTTTTTTCTCTTTGGGTCCGTGTTTTGGCCTGCTAGCGGGTGGGTGGCAGTGCATGTTGGCTAGATTGCTGGCTCCGATACCCCTGCTACATGCGCTTTGCGCTGCCAAGCCGCCTGGTGGGACTTGACTTTTTGATTCTTGACCTGTATGTTGATTTATTACTCAGGCTTTGTTATGCCTACACGGACTCTGCTTTCTTAGTTTATAGTGTATGTCTTCATTTGAAAAGCCGAAAGTCGACCTTACTAGTTGCAACGGAATTGAAATTACAAAAACATTTAAAATCAACCTTCATCGCCTCTGCGACATGGTGGCATGCTGATTTATGATGTACCTTCTCTCTGCTCGCTACTGAAGCCCTGTGTTAATGTGTCGCCGGATTGCATGCGCTCGTGCTTTATCAGTTTCTGTGGCCGGCCTGAGGGTTGTGGGCCCGTATTTGTCTTTTTATTACTGCAAAATAAAGGTTTTTCAAAAAAAAAAAAAAAAAAAACTTTGGTAATATGCCCCAACGTCTGTTAACGTTCGATTCGAAGGAAATCAGGAAGTGTTGAAAAACATTGTCTGCGCCATCTTGTCTTTTTTCAAATGCCACACTTTTGTCGTGCACAGCAGCCATTTTAGATGCCTTGACCAGACCCACTCTGTGCACGCTGTCGATCCTTAGCATGGCTCCCCACCCTCGCAAGCATCTCCCCCAGGCAGTGGTCACCCCCGCTCTCTGTCTTATGCATGGGTAATAAACCTCCCCCCATCTGCGCTGCTCTTCCCTGAGAATCACACCCTGTGCCCGCCCGACACCTCCCTTTCGCCCTATTCACTACCGCACCCTCTGACACTCCTTTTCCTCTGTGTCCGATTGTCCAGGCCGGTCCTAGGGTATCAGCTAGCCCTGCAGATGTAGTTTATGGCCCCAGCTGTAAAGAATCACCCCTCTTCAAAGGAGTTATAGTAGATCAAGGCCCACACTCGATGAGATCCGTCACAGCAGACGCGTTCCTATTATCTGAAAACCATCCTGTATTGTGATTGGGGAGGGGACCGAGCCTGAAGCGGAAGATTCCAGGGATGACTCTTTGTACATCAAAGTTTTTACAATTATGTGTCACATTAAAAATATATAGCACTCCGACAAAGTAGTAAGATTATAAAACTTTAATAACTTATAAATATATACAAGAAAACAAAAACAGTAATAACATATAAACATTTTTAGGGAAAAATAACGAAGTAGCGGTCGGCTGTGCGAATAGTCCCAACGCAGCACAACGTCCAGATTTCCGGCGTGGGGCGTCGCGGGGGGTGGGTCATCAGTAGCAAACTGTTGTGCGAATAGTTCCAAGGCAGCAGAACGATGGCACCAAGGTGATGTCCAGTAAGTTGCCGCACTGGTTTTGGTATCCTACAATGCTGCTCCGAATAACGGCGTGGGGCGCCCCGGGGGAGGCGGCGTGAACGGGCCTCTCCAGGTGGAGTGTCATCTGTTGTAGTGGGGCGCCCCTTTACCGTTTCAGTTGCCATTCCGTCCGTTTTTGGTCCACTGTGTCAAAAGCCGCAATTCAGCTGAGTTGCGCCCACTCTTGCGGTGCAGCGATAGGCGGCTGTCACAGGACTCTCAAAATGGCGGCAGGCTCTTTCCTTTTTGGGCCTGGTCCACTGAAATGGCCCTGGGACACCTTGGAAATCGGACGCTTGTCTGCTAGGTCTTGGACCCCATTCTCGAAAGCGTCCCCTCCGCCTTGAGGATTCATCAAAAGTTTTGGGGGCCCCCGACTCCTGTAGGCTTCTGGTGGGGAGCGGTTGCCATGATTGCTCGCGGAATGACCACGACGGAGCTACGAGATGGTGGTGCTCTCATGCTGACGCCAGCTTCAGTCTGAAACATCCAGAAACAAGGTGGGGCTTTCATCGTTTGGGGAAAAAAAAAGTTTTCATCCAATGAAAAGTGTTGTTTTTAGGTCATATGATCAAGCCTTCCATCATTATGAAACCAAAAGTAAAATGAACCAATGAAAAGTTTTATAAACAAGTCACATGACCTGTTATGCGGCATAGGGTATAAAATGCGGACAAAATACGTTGGCACGTGAGGCGGCGTCAGTAGCGGACCGATGTGCGAATAGGCCGAAGGCAACACAACGCGCCAAGATCCGGATGGCACCGAGGTGGTGTCCAGCAAGTTGCAGCACTGGTGTGGCCATCCTACAATGCTGAAAGTCGGCGTGGGGCGCCCCGTTGGCCTGTGAGTTTGCGTCAGTAGCGGACCGATGTGCGAATAGGCCGAAGGCAGCACAACGCGCCAAGATCCGGATGGCACCGAGGTGGTGTCTAGTAAGTTGCCGCACTGGTGTGGCCATCCTACAATGTTGAAAGTCGGCGTGGGGCGCCCCGTTGGCCTGTGAGATGGCGGCAGTAGCAGACCGATGTGCGAATGGGGCCAAAGGTAGCGCAACAATATTTTCGGAATAGAAGACACCACAAGGCGGTGAGATGCCAAGATCCGGATGGCACCGAGGTGGTGTCTAGCAAGTTGTGGCACTGGTGTGGCCATCCTACAATGGTAAAAGTCGGCGTGGGGCGCCCTGTTGGCCTGTGAGATGGTGTCAGTAGCGGACTGATGTGCGAATGGGGCCAAAGGCAGCGCAACAATATTTTCTGACTGACACCACAAGGCGCTGAGATGCCAAGATCCGGATGGCACCGAGGTGATGTCTAGCAAGTTGCTGTACTGGTGTGGCCATCCTACAATGGTAAAAGTCGGCGTGGGGCGCCCTGTTGGCCTGTGAGATGGTGTCAGTTGCGGACCGATGTGCGAATGGGGCCAAAGGCAGCGCAACAATATTTTCTGTATGGAAGATACCACTAGGCGTTGAGATGCCAAGATCCGGATGGCACCGGGGTGATGTCTAGCAAGTTGCTGTACTGGTGTGGTCATCCTACAATGCTGAAACTCGGCGTGGGGCGCCCCATTAGCCTGTGAGATGGCGTCAGTAGCGGACCGATGTGTGAATAGGCCGGAACCAGCACAAGGCGCCAAGATCCGGATGTCACCGTGGTGGTTTCATAGTTGAGAGGCACTTCATCTGCAGTGCGGCGCCGAGATCCGGATGGCCCCGAGGTGATGTCTAGCAAGTTGCTGTACTGGTGTGGTCATCCTACAATGCTGAAACTCGGCGTGGGGCGCCCTATTAGCCTGTGAGATGGCGTCAGTAGCGGACCGATGTGTGAATGGGGCAAAGGTAGCGCAAGAATATTTTCTGAATAGAAGACACCACAAGGCGCTGAGATGCCAAGATCCGGATGGCACCGAGGTGGTGTCTAGTAAGGTGCACTGGTGTGGTCATCCTACAATGCTGAAACTCGGCGTGGGGCGCCCCATTAGTCTGTGAGATGGCGTCAGTAGCGGACCGATGTGCGAATAGGCCGAAGGCAGCACAACGCGCCAAGATCCGGATGTCACCGTGGTGGTTTCATAGTTGAGAGGCACTTCATCTGCAGTGGGGCGCCGAGATCCGGATGGCACCGAGGTGATGTCTAGCAAGTTGCTGTACTGGTGTGGTCATCCTACAATGCTGAAACTCGGCGTGGGGCGCCCCATTAGCCTGTGAGATGGCGTCAGTAGCGGACCGATGTGCGAATAGGCCGAAGGCAGCACAACGCGCCAAGATCCGGATGTCACCGTGGTGGTTTCATAGTTGAGAGGCACTTCATCTGCAGTGGGGCGCCGAGATCCGGATGGCACCGAGGTGATGTCTAGCAAGTTGCTGTACTGGTGTGGTCATCCTACAATGCTGAAACTCGGCGTGGGGCGCCCCATTAGCTTGTGAGATGGCGTCAGTAGCGGACCGATGTGCGAATAGGCCGAAGGCAGCACAACGCGCCAAGATCCGGATGTCACCGTGGTGGTTTCATAGTTGAGAGGCACTTCATCTGCAGTGGGGCGCCGAGATCCGGATGGCACCGAGGTGATGTCTAGCAAGTTGCTGTACTGGTGTGGTCATCCTACAATGCTGAAACTCGGCGTGGGGCGCCCCATTAGCCTGTGAGATGGCGTCAGTAGCGGACCGATGTGCGAATGGGGCCAAAGGCAGCGCAACAATATTTTATGAAGAGAAGACACTAAAAGGCGCTGAGATTCCAAGATCCGGATGGCACCGAGGTGGTGTCTAGCAAGCTATGCAGTTGAGTTGTGTGCGCACTTGCGGCGAATAGGTCGAAGGCAGCATAACAATGTTTTCTGAATAGAAGACACCACAAGGCGTTGAGATTCGGTTACCACCGAGGTGATGTCTAGCAAGTTGCCGCACTGGTGTGGCCATCCTACAATACTGCTCCGAATAACGGCGTGGGGTGCCCGAAGGGGGGGAGGGGAGGCGGCGTGAACGGGCCTTCCTAGGTGGAGGCTCGTCTGCTGTAGTGGGGCGCCCCTTTACCGTTTCAGTTGCCATTCAGTTGAGTTTCGGCTGCTCTTGATGCTACAGCGACAGGCGGCTGCAACAGGACTCTCAAAATGGCGGCCTGTTCTTTGGATTTGGGCCTGGTCCACTAAAATGGCCCTGGGACACCTTAGAACTCGGACGCTCGATTTTTTTTTCCTTTCCTGTACATGCAAAAAAAGGTAAATGCCCGGTACGTTACACGCTTCATCTGCCACGATGAACTCTCCAGAGGAACCGAAAAAAAATATAGTTATGGTAACTATACCATGCATCGTCATATGGAGAGGTGGCACCAATTAATTATAGTGCTGCATAAAAGAGGGATTTGGAGGAGAACCCCTGACCTGCTAGTACATTCATCAAAGAAGTGGCACTGACAGCATCAGAGGCAAGGGAAACGGTCCCAAATATTTAGAAGAACTTTGGAAAGATTAAAATGACATGTTTAGATTGTGGCAAATTAATTTCATGTGGACAGATGAGTGTTACTCTAATAAATACAGCATATGAACATCATCATAGTCGATGGTTGGTAGAGACATTTTGACTATATCCTGGACCTGCCCGTCCTCGCCCAAAATGGCGCCGGAATAAATGGGACTCGTAACTCCTTGTTGTGTACTGGTTGCAGAACCTTGAAATCACGAGATACGTATGCAGTTTTGAAGCACATGGCGGGCGGGGACGAGAATTGATTGAATATTTCGACATCCCTATTGATATTAAGTTCTGATGTGTTATTGATTACTGTACTATTGAAAGTTCGAATTAACGTCACGCATAGTACTTGCCCGCAAATGTATATCTAGATAATTTTATTGTAACTGGCCCTGTCGTATTTTAATTATAAAATGTACGTCCACCGATTCCGCAACTGTTAGACACCTTAGTTCTTGCAACCTAATGGCCCGCCCGTTACGTTCCTCTACAGTGTAAATGTCTACTCATCATATACGATTACAGTTTGCTCCGTGGCCGGCCCACGTGGTTATAGGCTCGTATTTGTATAATGAAATTTTCAGAATAAAGGTTTTGAAAAGAAAACATGGTAGTAGTATATACATTGGTAAAGTTTTTAATAATAGTCACTGTTTTAGAATCATTAAAAGGCAAGTGAAATAAAGCAGACCAATTACATGAAGGGTAAAAGGTATAATACGAAGGAACGCAGTAAAGATAAATGGTCAAGGGCTGTTGTGTTTTCTATTCCTGCAACATAAAGTGATCGATAAGAATCTCATATTCAGGCGTATCGGCGACTAAGACAGCAGGTCGACCCTCTTTTGCTCAACGGCTCCGTCATGGGACGAAGAAACGCTCTTTTTCTCGAAAAAAGAATATATTTTACTTGCAGGACAGTTGTAAATTTTCCGGGAAATTACATTAGCCTGGAACATTATAACATATATTTAAGAAAAAATAATGTTCGGAAGTAATAAAAAGCGTAATTTTTAGGTCATATGACCAAGCCTTTAATCATTAGAATAAGAAAAGTCAAATGAACCAATGAAAAGTTTTATTAACAAGTCACATGACTTGTTATGCTTACGTTACGCGCTGCGCGCCCCGGATGACTTCCGGATGCGCTAACGCGGCGCGTCATATGATGCATTACGCGACAACGCAGGTCCAGAATATAGTCAAAATGTCTCCACCAACCAGCGGTCGGAACACAACCCCTTTCAGCAGGCTAAATAGTTCTGTTAAATGACAACAGAAGGGACAGGCAACAAGAACCATCAGTCAAAGAGGGGAGGGCTAGTTCTTCTCTACCGGGTTACATTGGGGCGCTACCGGAACTGATCGAATTGGTAGTCTACAGTGTTTCTGGATGTTTCAGACTGAAGCTGGGGTTAGCATGAGAGCAGTACCATTTCGTAGCTCCGTCGTGGCCATTCCGCGACCAATCATGGCAGCCGCTCTTTATCGTTATTTTGGGCGGGGTGGGTGGCGGAGCCGAGCTGTTTTGCAGCCATCATTGTGTGGAGTTCAGTTCATTTCACTAGTTTTGTATTTGTCATGAGGGGTTGTTCCTAATGTTTCTATTTTAGCGAGGTCAAAAAGAGATCCCATTAGTGGCCTACTGATTTTGCTCGATTCCTTTTCTTTTTTTTTTACACGATTTTTCGTTATCTGCAAAGACTAAACAGAGTATTGCGACTCTGTGTTTGTTTGTAAATAGAGAATGAACCAAAGAGAACCAATTCTAAAACAGTAAATACTTGGATAACAATCAATCAAATGGAGAGAGAAGCAGGCACGACGTATTACAACGGGGGCAAAGGCCTGCGTTAACTACCCTTCACTATGTGCAAAGAGAGAGTACTCCTAATAGAAATGAGGGGGGGGGCACCATTCAAAGCAGATCAGTGTGCATAAACACGAAAATGTTTTCACTTACCACGTACTTGACATTCGACAGCTTATGATATTTGCTATTAAAAAACCATTGAAATTCACTGAAAAAACCATAGGTTATAGACCATATATAGTTAGGAATTAGCATTTACAAAACCTTGAAAATTCACTGAAAAAACCATAGGTTATAGACCATATATAGTTAGGAATTAGCATTTAAAAAACCTTATTTTACTCACACAAAACCATTGAAATTCCATATATAGTTAGTTGCACTAACTATATATCGCGCACCCGCAATCCACTGCTGATGATGTCACATATTACATCATTCATGACATGGTCAGTGACATCACTGATGACATCACTGATGACATCTCAAATGACATCACTGATGACATCACTGATGACATCTCATTTGACATCAATGACCACATCACTGATGATATCATTCATGTGACAATACAATGCATCTCCTCACATTTTAATATAACCTCTGTTTCACCCAGTGTTAAATACAGAGTATAATTTTTGAAACCATTGACACACCAATAGTAGTTACTACATATGTACTCACTGATTCCTACGTCTACACACACATTCACTCATTCACCCATACAATCATTCATACATACAATCACTCATCTTTACAACACTATCATATGCACTCATACACCTATACAGACACTCACACTCTGCCACTCATCCATGGAGTTACTCACACACCTAGTCAGTCCTGTAAAGAATCAATCACACTTCCATTTTCTTGTCTATACAGTTAAACATAGAGCACCTTACATTTTCAAACATATACTAACACATACTTACCTTGTTATACAATCATTGATATAAGTACACATTGATCTGCACAGAGTCACACACCTCCCAGCCAGCCACACACACACTCAGTCTCACATACAAATACTTGGACAATCAATCAATAACCCATATAGTTACTCATATAGCTACTGATCAACACATGCAGCAGTTTACAGAACAACAGACATAATGATGCACAAATTAAGACAGTTTAGTCACTAACCCATGCACTCAGTGAGACACATTTAATCACTCACTCATACAGTCAGTCATGCACCTACTAAATCCTTCGTCCAGACACTTATACATCCACTCATTCTTCAATATGTAAGACATATTTAAACTTTACAGAAACATAAAATCACTGGATGTTGTTATCAGTGATGTCATCAGTGATGTCATTTGAGATGTCATCAGTGATGTCATCAGTGATGTCACTGACCATGTCATGAATGATGTAATATGTGACATCATCAGCAGTGGATTGCGGGTGCGCGATATATAGTTAGTGCAACTAACTATATATGGAATTTCAATGGTTTTGTGTGAGTAAAATAAGGTTTTTTAAATGCTAATTCCTAACTATATATGGTCTATAACCTATGGTTTTTTCAGTGAATATATATATATATATATATATATATATATATACACATACATATGTACATATATACATATTAATATATAATCAGACTATTCATAGTGCAAACATTCTTTTATGTGTCCATTAAAAGGGCGCACTCCAGAACTGGCTGCTAACACCATTTTCTTCCCTCTCAAAAATAACCAATCTTTGTTACCATGAAGCTTCAAGTGACTTTATCAATTAAAACCTCTGCTGGTTCCCAAGCAGCTTTTACATTTGCCGATTTACCAATTACAACATTTACATGTCTTTTTGGTAGCAGGCAACCTTACAAGAAGGCTTGTTGTCTCTTTCTTCCCTCTCTGTCCCTCCCTCAGCTTCACAGCACAGATGAAACCACCCCTACCCCTCAGGGTCAGTTTGGTACAGAAAATAGGCTTGGACACCAAAATAAAAGTGGCCCATGTTTGCAAATCAGGCAGTTTTAAACTTGTAATGACATGCTGTAAATGTGTTTTGCAAGGTATGGAAAACTGCATGGATTTGAGGAGAGGAGTTGGCCTAACAGCTAGGGCGGTCTACCTCGAAACTGGGGAACTGGGTTCGAGTCTCGGCAATGACGCTGAACATCCTGTGATTCTGGGCAAATCACTTAATCTCCCAGTGCCTAACAAAAATGAATGCGTCCTCATGTAAAGCAACTGGTGCTATGTAAAGCTTTCTGATACCCAATTCGGGTCAAGTTCTTGCTATATAAAACTCTGTAAAAAAAGTTACAAATTTGATCTTGCTACAGGCAATATTTGTTTTAATATCAGGAAAATTAAAAGGAAGAAGCATCCCAGTAGACCATAAACAGGCCAACTCCAGTGCTTAATCTGAGCAGGTGGTTTCCAGTGCTCGGCACCTGGCACTTAATTGTCAACACCAGCACTTGTGACAGTGTGCCACAAGGTTGTGCTGTCTGGATAATTTATAGAGGACCACAACCACAGTTAATTATTAATTCAATATACATTAAAGTGACTATTACCTACCTCCCAAGCCATTTATATAGCTTTGGGGTCCTGGAATAGTCCAAAATGTCATACTTGTAGCAGTGAATGGTTAGTAGTTGTGTTGTTACTAATATTGGCAGCATGGCTGGGGCAATGGGTGATACAAACTGCATTGGCCTCCTGACGAGAGCCCTGGCACTTACTGCAAATTAAGCACTGGCCCACTTACAGCCATAGAACCAGGTCACACACTGACATTTCAACCCAGCCCATCGGGCACTGCCTGACGGGAAACAACCTTTACAACGCACTACCATTACAACGCACTACCATTACAATGAAACTTTTACAACGCAACATCCATTACATCGCATGCCATTACAACGCAACCATTACAACGCATGACACTACAACGCATACCACTACAATGCATGTCATTACAACGCATACCATTACAACGCATAACATTACAACGCATAGTACCCTTACACTATCCAACACTTACCCTACTGTTGCACCCCCTGGAGTTAGAATAGTAATTTTTACCCCTACACTATCCAACACTTACCCTACTGTTGCACCCCCCTGGAGTTAGAATAGTAATTTTTACCCGTACACTATCCAACACTTACCCTACTGTGCACCCCCCTGGAGTTAGAATAGTAATTTTTACCCCTACACTATCCAATACTTACCATACATGCAATGTAATGTTATGCGTAGTAATGGTATGCGTTGTAATGGAATACGTTGTAAAGGTAGTTTTTAAAAATTTGTTGTAATGGAATGCGTTGTAATGGAATGCGTTGTAATGGATGTTGCGTTGTAGAAAATTCGTTGTAAGGATAGGCGTTGTAAAAGTATGCGTTGTAACGTCATACATCCCTGCCTGACTGCTGTCCATTGCAGTCTGACCCTGCTCCCCCTACGTTCCTGTTGCTTTCAGTGAGAGGCACCTCAATGTCCACAATAAAGATCCAGGTGTGGCTGCTTCTTAACAGTGTGGAAACTGTTTTTGCAAGGATAAAAAAGAATTGCCATGTTCTTCCCAATAGATCCTGCCCACGTTACCCCTCACATTACGATGGTGGGGGGATCCAGACTGCGACCATGGCGTACGCAAAGACCGCCCGCCACAGAAACGCCACAGGCAATCATTCCAATTGCCTGGCGGAGCGGTCTGGATCCATAAAATGGTGCGGTGCCTAGCAGGCTCTGTCCGCCAAATTAGGATGCTGTCGTCTTCAGCCAGTCTGTCCGTGGTGGGTAAACCTCCAATAAAAGACTGGCAGGATTGATTTTGGGGGCCCGTTGTGGACCCCCATTGTGTCTGGGGGTGGTGTTTGTGCACTGGGGGTACCCTTGGTACCCCCCTACATTTCATTGCACCAGGTGGAAGGCACCATGTGCTGCCTGCCAAGTAGCGCAGTGAAATGCACAACATGAACATGAACATGGCGGCGGGTACTGCAGTCAGCAGCACCCGCCGCAATGTTAAAGTGCAAAATGCGACCTCCATGGTGGTGGTTGCATCCAAATTGGGTGTGCGGGACCGCCGCATGTATTGCGGACGGTCCCGGTCACCACGACGATGGTGGACAGACTCCAGTCTGTCTGCCATCGTAATCAACCCCTTATATGTATATCAGGGTTTTACATTGCACCAAGATATTGATGAATCCATTGAAATGAATCATGAAAAGTTTTTATACATTCCTTCTCAGGTACCCCATAGAGAATAAACGGTCTTGGAGAGGAGCTATACAAGTTGAATAGTGATCCTGTTCATGTATTGTGAGAAGTTGGCCTGGTATATGCTGTCCACTCATCAAGGTGGGCACATTGTACCATCTGCTCCCCTAAACTGCCCGACCAGAAACGGTCTGTCACATTGTCCCTCCTTGCTCCCGGTCCCTACATTACAGTGCCTTCTGCTCAATCAACAAACACCCCCACACACTTACCTGTTCTCCTGCAGAGCACTTTCAACCTGCTTGGCACACAAAGCGAAGAATTCACAAATGGCCTTTGTTAGCTGTCAGAAATGGACATGCAGCCTCACACATATCTGTGCTCCCACCTTCTGTGCTATAAGCCGAAGCTGCACAACAACACCTACATAGTCCCCTGTTCCTTCACACTGCACCGCTACCCACCCCCTGTAAACGCACACTGTTCCCGTTCCTCCTGTCTTCCAGGCACACACAACTGGCAGTTGCTGTGTACTACGCTGACTCCTGGTTATCTGTTTGGTCACATGTCCACCTTACCAATAGCACAAATGTACACATTACATTTTTTTCATGAAATAATCCGCTTTTCGTGAAGAAGTGTGCAACTACGAAAATTGAAAAAACATGTTTTGCATTCATTCAAGTTAGTGTTTTTTTTCTTAAATTCTCAGTAACCCAGCTGCCTAAAATGTCACAATCTGGTAAACTGTACTACGGTCGAACGGCCTTTTCAATCTGTGCATTGTGCAGTTGCCTGGTGAAGTCCTGCCATGATTCACACATCAAAGGCTGGTAAAGTGTGCAAATAAATCCCACCCGTACAGATTTTATGCCACCTCCAAGCACATGAACTCAGAATAGATGTCAATAATGCTAATGATGTGTTGATTAATTATTAATGCCTGAGAACACAGGCCATTGGTAATGCTATTACTGTATTACACTCTGAAAACGAGCTGTAGCTCCCATGCATGGGATTCCCTTCTGTGGCTGTCCCACCTTCAGCTCAGTGAGTGTAATGACTACACATAATAATGTCCCTGGAACCATATGATGCATGTCTGTTTGCAAAGAGCGCCTGAGAATGATCATAACAATGCATAAGATGAGGCCACAGGCAGAGTCCTGTAGCTTGTCATGAAACACGTCACAAGCAAGCTTGATGTTTGATGCAGCCTGGTATCTATTATATAAGATAGTCAGAGCCATACCTGTGCCTCTTGGTGGTATTTATTCAATAAACCCTTCCTCTCAATTGGTTCCCTATCCTGTGCATCACCAGTGACAATTAATGTATGTGTGCAGTGTTTGTTTATGTTATGTTATGTTATGTTATGTTATGTTAATTTTAATTTCTATAGCGCACGGCTACTCCATTGGAGTGTCACGGCGCTTTTTATTGGCGGCTCATAACAGGAAAACATAACACAAAGAAATAAAAGGGCAGTGACAGACAGCGGAGGAAGCATATTAGAGGGTAAAAAGCCAAGTTGTAAGGCCCCTCCTAAAGGACAGCAGTTTAGAGGTACAGCGTAGGACCAATGGTAAGGCGTTCCAGAGCTGTGGCGCCCTTAGCCTGAAGGAACGCCCCCCGATACGGGCCTTCTTTATTCAGGGGCCCATCGCAAGAAACAACGATTCAGATCGCAAAACAAGGACCGGGCGATAAAAGCCAAGCCTGCGTTGAAGATATTTTGCTCCTGAGCCGAAGAGCGCCTTGTGAGCCAGAGTCAACGTCTTAAAAATTATCCGCTTCCGGATAGGCAGCCAATGGAGCGACTGCAGAAGGCCGGACACTCTGGCTTGCCTGTGAAGGCCAAAGATGGCGCGTGCAGCAGAATTCTGCACCACCTGTAGCCGTTGTACAAGATATTCCGGAAGACCCAGATAGAGGACGTTGGAGTAGTCCAATCTGGAGCCAATTAAGGCTTGCACCGTAATCCTCCTATGCTCTTCCGAGAGCAGAGGGAGAAACTTCCAGAGCATCTTGAGGATGCCGAAACATGTGCCCGTAAGACCGAGGATCTGAGATCTCATTGTCAGACCATTATCGATCTTAATTCACAGATTTTTTGCCCGCTGGGACGCATGAGCTGGGGGGAACATATTGGTCAGCCACCATGTCTGCCAGTCAGGGTCTGAGGCACAGCCAAAGAACAGTACCTCCGACTTGTCTGAATTACATTTGAGGCTGTTCAGATGAAACCACCTGAAAACAGCCCCAAGGCACTCCCGAATGCCCTCTCCGTCAAACTCCTCTCCTTTCCCACTCGTAAAGAGGAGCTGGGTATCATCAGCGTAGGAAACGATCTGGGCCCCAAAGGACTCAACCAGTGCCACCAAGGGAGTCATAAAGATGTTAAAAAGAGTCGGGCTCAACACAGAACCCTAACATGGCCTTTATGGCCTAACAAATAGCTTGCAGCCTATGTAAAGTGGTTTGATGAAAGCTCAGGCTTCCAAATGCAAGCAATAAAATGCAAGTCATTTGTCCAGACAAACAAAATCACAGGGCCTGGTCAGAGACGTTTTAAGGCATGAACAAAGTGGGCTCCGCAGCCCAGAATTTCAGGGGCCTCCTTATAGAGCCAGCTCTTTTCTGCAGAGATTCTTGCACTGGTGACATTGAATTCTTCTTAAACAAATTGATTTAAATACGTTTTCCTTTAATTTATTTTGAATGTAGGTGATGTGTGAGACTTGATTCTAGATATGTTGCAGAGAAATGTTGTGTTTGTTTCATGTAACAGCCATAAAAAAGTGTTCTTTTAGATCTAAACAGGATCTCACGTATGTGAAATGGTAGGGTGTCACAGAGATTATTTACAGTAATGTTTGTGAGCATTATTGATATAATAATTACACATTCATAATTGCTTAATTAACCTTCTTGCTTTCTCAAATATGCTTGAAAATGCATAATTTTCCCATTCTTTTATCAGGGGCAGAATCCCACTCATCACTATCTTTTACGCCTCACCACTTTCAAAAGTCACCAGCCGTCACTGCCAAAACGTTCACTAGACAAAGCTCCGATCTCTCTCTAGGAAGAACATTAACCACCGGAGTTATTTTGACATTTTTAATGTTGCCTGAAAATTGCTGGAGGTCAGGAGCACGGCAGTAGGTGCTTTTCAAACCATAATATATGTGCAAAGATGACGCCCTACTCGAAGTTAGAGCCTGGTGCAGTCACACCAGTTGCACCGCCCATGGGCCGGCTCTGAGCTTAATCAGAGTGTTTTTAAGAGATTGCTTAAACTGCTTTGTGGATTACATTGTGTTTGGAAAATGTCTACAACACTGGTTTTGTGCTAGAAAAAGTGCATTTTAAGCATGCAAAAAGCAATATTTATGTGGTTTTAGATTTGGGCCTTACCTGAAGGGTTGAACAGGAACTACAAAGTATGTATTGAGCTTGTCTGTATCCAAGGAGATTCTGACTGCAGGAGCACATCATTACCCCTGCACACTAGTTTGTGCTTTAGTGATTGTCCCACAGGCAGCATCTGAGCAGTCCTGACAATTCTCCTCTCACCTGCACAGGCCCTTAGGTTTGAGATTGCATGCTCCTTAAATAGATTTCCTATTGGTCGTTGCAACTGTGTTCTGATTAGCCGCTAGGGCCAGGATTTCTATTGGATTTAGAGCTCTGGATGCTTGTTAGGGATAGGGCTGTGATTGGTTAATAGGGGCAGGGTGTTGAGGGTAAGGGTGAGGAGGACAAGGGCAGTTGCCTGTTTGGGCCGGGTGGGGACTAGGGCCCAAGATGCTGCCCTTTTTCCATTTACCAGCAAGTACCTTAAGCAGTCCACATCCTCAAACTCAATAGCACAGTCTCAGCAGACACACACTGCTCATTTACAACAAACTCCATCCACATTTCAGTGTCTCAACAGCCACTACAACCCCCACAAACCACATATGTACACTCTTCTATCTCTCCTGCCACCCAATGGCACCTTCATTCTCACACAAACCACCACTTTGTCCTATACCACTATCAAATCCACGCATCACTGACACAACACAAACCCACATTATACAAAATCATAATCCCTTCATACACACACTCCCTGTAGATAAACTACTCCAGCTCTACCCTCTACTTACTCCTAATAGACCCCTTGCCATCACCACCAACCCTATACTCAATCCTCTCTCATATCATCTACCAACACCCTCCTCCTTTTTGCCCCAAAACACCCAACCAAACAATCCTTACACGCCACTACAGCACACATATTACCTCTTCCTGCTATCAAATCTAATGCAAAAACTCAACACCTGTACATCCGCTCTAACACGATATACACTCTCCTCCAATTCACATCACTATTTCCTTTTACCATTCACCTTGCAGTTGCCAACAGTACTTTACATCCAACTCCTTCACAGAAATGTACTACATCAATATCTCATCTCACTACTCCACAAAAACAAAGCATGATGCACAAACCAGCTCATCAAAATCTCACATACACATATTTTCATACTACAGTCTGTCACAAAATAGAAATAAACATCTCCTCCCACCATCATGACATACAATTGTTCTATCCTTACCAACACCTACCACAAACTCCCCAAGACAACACACATTTACCTGCCTCTCATCCATTGCCCAATTTAGAGCCTTAAAACATGACCCACATGCTCCACCATTACCTCTTACCTATACACCTTCCACCCTGAACAGACGCAATGAAATAAACTCTTCACAACTTCTAATTTTCTTGCCACCCAGTTACACAACAAGAATACCTTGCAATAAAAATTGCTGAGCAACTACACACACTGCCCCATCAGAATACCGTCTAAGCTTGTTGGACGAGGATTATGATATAGACAAACAATAATATTGCTATCCTGAAACCGTTAACACCAACACTAATAATACACCTGTTACATGTTCAAAGAATGATACTCACTCTTCTAGAAAACAAAGTCATACTACCACCAAAACAGAATCTCTAGACTGCTTACTAATAAATGCTCTATCACTCTCTAAAAACAACCACCACATTGACGACCTTGTCACTGACACTTTACCTGACATACTCTTCATAACTAAATCATGGTTGGGAGATGACATGGTTCAAAAGTTGCATGAAGCTGTTCCTACA
Source organism: Lissotriton helveticus (assembly GCF_964261635.1). Taxonomy (NCBI): domain Eukaryota; kingdom Metazoa; phylum Chordata; class Amphibia; order Caudata; family Salamandridae; genus Lissotriton; species Lissotriton helveticus. The sequence goes on along the minus strand of NC_136073.1, from coordinate 596,720,776 downwards.
TGCTATCTAACTGTCACATAAAATTGCGTAGGCAAAAAGGAAGGTGGACTAGCTGACAACATTTCTATGAGGTTGTGAGGCCCTCATCACCAAATGCAACCCATGCCAACTTCCTCCTGTAACTTTCTCCTTCTTTACAAATCACCAACTAGGAATGCAACATTCCAAGACATGTTTCTAGACACAGTTTCAAACCTTGTGACACTACACTCCAACCTATGCCTCCTTGGTGACCTAAACATATGGTTTGCAAACCCAATATGTCTGATACAAGAACTATCATCACTGGCCTAAACCCACTGAACCTGCATCAGATCATCCACAAACCCACACACATTGCTGGACACATCCTAGATGCAATTTTTGCACATCCAAAACTAGTTACCTTTCAAAGAATTACTCCAGTCACATGGTCAGACCACCATCTGGTAGCTTTACTACACAAAACACCACAAATCACCACCCCATGGGGCACTTTGCATGCAACCCCATTTTGGCCATGTAACAAACTAAATTTTGAATACTTAGAAACACAACTAACATCCATCACAGATCTTCGAACAATAAATTCAGTTGAAAAACTTTACGAGTAGCTCTAGGAAGCTTTTGATATACCAATACCACTACAACCAACAAAACAGGACAAAAAAAACAAGCACCTTGAAAGAATGCAGAACTAAAATAGATAAAACAAAAAACTGTAAAGGTATAAAGCACCTGGCTCAAAGCAAATAACAATCACGGCAAACTGTACCTACACAGACTTAGCAGAATATACTGGTCAACAATCAAAAAAGCCCAAAAACACTACTATTCCAACAGAATTCGAAATGCTAAATGTGCAACTAAAGAATTAAAAAAAATTCTTACTGAATTTCATAAACCTAAATGCACAGAACTAACTCATCCCATTTCTCAAGAATTTACTGATGAACTAGCAACTCATTGCACATGCAAAGCAGACATGTTGGACTCCTATTTAAAACGAAGAAAAACCACCAGCACTAACCCACTTCAAACAATCCCCTCCAAGGGTAGGCTAACCTAGCCTCTACATTCCTTTAAACAACTATCAGAAACTGAATTTATGGATCTTGTCAAAGCAAGCAGGCCAGCTGGATACCCATCTGACCCTTGTTCGCCACTAACATTCAAGAATCTTCTTTTAACCACCGCTGCTGGCACACCAGTCAGAACAATCGTCAATAATTCTCTAACTACAGGAGTCTTTACAGAAGACCTAAAAAAGGAAACATACAACCATTAATACAGAAAACAAACCGGAACCCACATGAACCCAACAACTACAGTGGAGGAGTGTGGCTCACTAATTAGAGCGGCAGACCCTGATGCAGAGGTCTGGCCCGGGACCAGGGTTCAATTCCCGTCGCGGCAGGGTCTTGAGCTCAAATGTCCGCGGACCCGATAATTCTCGGCACGGTGCCTATTCTAATCATGGGGTCCCACGCTGCAACTCTGGGCAATAGCTTGCTTAGTCTCCACACCAGCCCTAATCGCTAAGGATGCCTGGCTTCACCAGGGGGGTGCCCAGGAGTTGGGCACCTCACAGGAACAGGCCAGGACGGGTTCCTCAGCGGTTTATTCAGCGCGGGGACACACTGGTAAGTGTAACCATGCGCTTTATAAGCTTCAGAATTACAATTACAGAACAATTACAAATTGACCTTTCCTGGGTAAAGGGATAAAAAGAGCAGCATTCACCAAGATGTCACAATTCATCAAAGAGAATGCCATACTTTCTATTTCCAAACAGGATTCCGCCCAGGAAGAGCCACAGAATCTATCCTCATCTCCATATTGGATGACCTTAAAATCACAGTAGACCAGAACTAAGTTACTACACTACTCTTGTTATGTTGTGGTAACACAATTTGGAGAGTGCTCGTATACCCTGAGGTGTCTTGGCACTGAAGCTAACATGAAACACAACTGGAGGGGGTAATTAATTATTTAACAACCAAGTTTTGAGCTCCTTGCAGGATATCAGCTATGGCAGAGCTCTGATATGGGGGGTGGGGGGGGGGGGGGGGTGGGTGGAGAGATTAATCCACAGCTTTGTCGTTCCAGTGACAAAACCTCTTCCACCCACTTTTGTTTTGAAGAATCTGGGTGTAGCAATTTGCTTGTCCCTAGCCTAGAGCAAGAGTCTGGTGGGCTGATACCATTTAAAAATATGCCTCCGAAAATCTGGACCAGTGTCATACAGGGCTTTATAAGCAATGCAAAGAGCTTTAAATTTGATATCGTCTCCTACCGGCCTCCAATGTAGTTTGTAGATTTCTTTAGCAACAGACTGGAATTTAGATGTTTCTAATAATAGTTTTGCTGCTGCATTTTTAACAACCTGCAGTTTATTTAAATGTTGAGCCTGAATTTTCATCTAAAGTCCATTGCAATAATCCCGCTTTGATGACACTAATGCCGTAATAACAGTCCTTTTGGTGTTAGCTGGGAGAAAAGGAATGACTTTCTTTATCGTTCTTATCGTAAAAAATGAGAAGGAAACCGTAACATTAATTTGGTTTCCGAAAGTCAACTTATTGTCAATCAAGACACCTGGCCTTAGTTACAGGGTTAGGTGGAGGGCCTAATTCTTCTGGCCAGCAAGAAGAGGATCAAGATGGGGAAAGGCTTCCAAACAATACTGCCTAGGTTTTTTGGCGTTGAGCTTCAAACAGACTTAGCTCATCCATAAGCTGGTGGTCCGCATATAGTCATGGAAGCATATTGAGGTAGATGGTTCATTGTTGAAAGCCGGCTAAACAATTTGTATGTCATCTGCATAGGAGGTCAAAAAGAAACCAGAGTTTTAAACAAGTTAGCTAGTTCAGTCACAACATCTATAAATAATGTCGGACTGAGCAGGGATCCCTTTGCCCACTAGAAGGGCAGCGCAGCGCTGCAAACTGAGGGGACCAGAGGTTGTGCATCCAGTTGATAAAGGTCTACCAGCTGTGCTTCTGTTCGTGTAATCGCACGCCTCAGATCCCTAAGTACACCTGCACTCTTTCATATGCATATTCCCCTGGTGTAGACCTTAAATGCCTCCCATAGCGTTGCTTTAGATGCCGCAGTACCCACATTCAATGTAAAATATTCACCGATCGCAGTGCTCAATCCAGACGCGAATATCGCGTCTCGCAGGGTCATATGGGGGAATCTCCATGGTCGCTCTACCCCCCTGCACGTGGAATTCTCAACTGTAGATCAACTGGTGAGAGGTCCGACAATGTGCGCAGGAGAGGTTTCACATCTCTAATCCATAGTGCCACTCCTACCGAGGGGCACCAATAATCCAACATGTCCATGTATTATAAGGTGCAGAATAGTGCGTGTATCAATCCTGGCTGGGGCGCCTCCATGCATCGACCAGTCCGTAACTATCAAGAATATCAAGTAGCACCCTCCTTGCCCTCGGTTTAGTTTCTGCAGTGGTTGCTGTGCTGGATCCAGCAGCAAATTAAGATACCCAAGCAGGAAAATTTGGTCTGCCCCCATTCGCTCAATGTGTCTGTGAATGGAATCAAAGAAATCAGGGTCATCGACATTTGGTACAGATATGTTTGAAAACAATATTGAGTGCTCAAGCAAGCATCCCTTTAACAATAAATATCGCCCCCCCAATGTCTCGATACACCTCCACCTCCCTGAACGAGGCTCTTTTGTTTACCAATATCGCCACGCCCTATGCATACGAACTGTAGCCAGCAAAGTACCGATATGCCCCTCAATTACTTGTCAAGGATACTTTTGCGGAAGGCGCCGGGTGAGTTTCCTGTATAAAAGCAATGCCTACCTGGTGGCGTTGCATATAGTTGGTTACTAGCTTACATTTGCGAGCCTTTTTGAGGCACTACATTAGAATCTGGTTGTACCTTGTTACCCATAACCTAACTCTTGATTACAGATCTTGTCTGCTTCTAAAATACAATTACTGCGCTGTACTTGAATATGCCAATCTGAAAGAAACACGTAGTGATAGATTCCTTACCTTAGAATTACCCCCAGGCGTCAGACTGGATCTGGAAAGTTTTCATCAACAGTACCCCTGCGCGTCGGTAGGCGTCGTCGAGCGGCTCCACTTGCGTCGTTGGCGTCACTGTGATGACGTCGCTGGACCTACTTAGACACGCCCACATCAGTTCTTTTTTTTTTCGCGTCAGCACGCACAGATCCGGGAAGAGCAAGTGCCCCCAGTCACTTTTTGACTATGTTTTTCAAGGCCTGTTTGTCATCATTCTTTGGAGTTGATGGACTCCTGGTGTCATAGGGATGCCCGGCTTCAAGACCCGCAGGGACTATCACCGCATGATGTCGGTGACGGGCCCGCACTGCGTGTGTCTCTACTGCGGGGGGCGCGACCAGGACTCCAAGTCGTGCCACGACTGCCGGGCTATTGTGCCAAACACTTTGTGGGAGCGGTCTCAAAAGTTGCTAGATGTCGGGAAGGCTCCGCGCCGCTCAAGGTCCCGGTCCCGTGGGAGGTCGAGGGACCGGTCGCGGAGCCTTCGCCATCGTTCGTCTGGATCTAAGTCTTCGCACTCAGGGTCAGGTAAGTCGAAGCATTCCGAAAAGAAGTCGAAGAAGCATCATCGCTCCTCGAATTCCCCTTGCCCGTCGCGGCTGAGGGTGTGGGTGGTGCCACCCCTGTGGCTCTGGCAGAGCCTGTGACCTCGCTGCCGCCGTACCCGTCCTTCCTGGGTCCGTCTGCGATGTCTGCTCAGGTGCAAGAATTTCTTGCAGGCATGGCCTGACTCTTTGGGCCGACTGGCGCCGCCCGTGCACCTTCGGGACCCGTGGGCCTGACTGGGGGTCCTGTTCCTCCATCGCCGCCGGTTTTGGCCCCGGCGCTGCAGGACCACTTTGGATCCGGGCTCAGATCCTGGACGACACCAGTTGACCTCATAACACCTCCACTGGTGTTGACTCCACCTCCAGCACCACCTCCGACGTTGTTCAGTGCTACCTCCGATATCGGAACCTATTTCAGCCCCGAACCGGACACGGCGCCGCTCGATGCCGATTCTGAGGCCGATGAGGCCTTTTTACCCCTATGTCCGTCCTCCATATTTTCAGCCTGTTTCACAGATTTCTGAGGAAGGGGAGGAGGGGAGGACTGGGAGGGGTCTGAGGACCCTCTGAAACAACAGTGTGGTTATGATATGGACTGGGCAGAGGATTTGGGGATGCCAGTGGTCTTGACACCTTGCCTAACCTTGTCATGCTGTCTCCTCCTTCCGTGGCTACAGAGGAGGGAGCAAGTTAGGCAGAATTGTTGTGTAGGGCGCCCGAGGCCTCCACCTCGAACTCCCTACAGTGGCCGTCAGGACTAACCTCCTGACAGAAGTGCTTCAGCCGGCGGCAACCTCTTTGGAGCCCTTGCTGCCTTTTAATGATGCACTTTTGGACGTTCTCTTTGGCACTTGGTCCAGGCCCAACACAGGGGTTCCTGTGGACAAGAAAGTGACCTGACGCCATTGCCCGGGCCCGGGCGACCCCCTCTTTCTCTCCCAAAGCTCCATTCCTAAGAGCTTGGTTGTCCAAGCCTCTGCTTCCCAGAGCGCGTTCCCTTCCACACCTTCGGATAGGGAATCCAAGAAGCTGGAGCAGCTTGGCAAGAAGCTGTTTTCATCTGCCAGCTTAGGGCTGCGGTCGGTGAACACTGCATGCCTCTCGGGTCGTTATTCCCACTCTGTGTGGGACACGGTTGCGCTGGTGCTGCCTAACTGTACGGAGAAGGCCCAGACAGTACTCTCCCAAGCTATTGCAGCTGGGAGAGAAGCAGCTAAGTTCACCATCCGTTGTGGCCTTGATATCGCTGACTCGCTGGGCAGGGCGATTTCCACAATGGTGGTGCTTCGGCGCCACGCCTGACTGAGGACAACTGGCTTCTCAGGGGATGTCCAGAACACCCTGATGGAAATACCCTTTTATTGCATTCGCCTCTTTGGCAATAAGGCACATAGTGCATTTGAGCGCTTTAAGGACTCCCGGACTACGGCCAAGTTCTTGGGCCTGTCGGCCATTCACCCTCCTCCGCCTTTGTTCCAGAGCCACAGGCCTGTGCAGCAACAACCTCAGCGCGGCCACGGACATGGGAACCGTCGAGGCGGTTCCGGGGTCCAGTCAGTCAGTCAGTCCACCTCCACCCCCGCAGCATCCACTGCAAAACCTTTCTAGTCTGAAATTTCAGGCCCATCAAATGCCAGTGGGCAGCAGAATTCACCATCATGTCCCCCACTGGCGCAACATTACATCGGACAAGTGGGTCCTGAAAATTTTCCGAAGGAGCTACTCCCTCCCCTTTGAGACTACCCCTCCAGCCATGTGACTTCAGTACCACCGCATGTCGGTGGACCATATTGCCCGTCTTCAGCAGGAAGTCACGGCCCATTTGGCCAAGGGGGCCATCAAGAGCATTCCTGGGCCAGAAGTAAGTCGTGGTTGTTATTCCCACTACTTCCTGGTCCCCAAGAAGGACATGGGCCTGCCTCCTATCTTGGTTCTCTGGAACGTCAACCGCTTCCTCCAGAAGGAGAAGTTCAAGATGTTGACGCTAGCTCAAGTCTTGTCTGCCCTCGACCCTGGAAACTGGATGGTAGAGTGGGACTTGCAGGACGCATATTTCCACATCGCCGTCCTGCCGGCCCACCGGCGTTATCTGCAGTTCACGGTAGGCCACAAGCACTTTCAGTTTACCGTGCTCCCCTTCAGCTTTACCAGCGCCCCTCGGGTGTTCACGAAAGTGATGGCGGTGGTCGCAGCTCATCTGCAAAGTTCAGGGGTTTCAGTCTTCCCCTATCTCAACGACTCGGTGCTGGAGGCGGGCTCACCCCAGACAGTCATTTCCCACCTCCAGACTACGGCTGACCTTCTGCATTTGCTGGGGTTTTCCATCAACGTGCTGAAGTCACATCTGATTCCCTCTCAGAAGCTCCTCTTCATTCGGAGCGGTTCTGGACTTGGCACAGTTTCGGGTTTATCCTCCTGAGCATTGAGTCTGGGATATTCAAACTATGATTCCGATATTTCAGCCTCTATCCCGGGTTTCGGTCAGGATGACCCTCCGGCTACTGGGCCTGATGGCCTGCTGCATCCTGCTAGTGGATCATGTGAAATGGCATATGCGGGCTCTGCAGTGGGACCTGAAGTTCCAGTGGGCACAGCATCAGGGCAACCTGTCCGATCACGTCCAGATCTTGGAGGGCACCGCACGCCAATTGCAGTGGTGGCTCATGAATTGCGATTTGGTTAATGGCAGATCCCTCTCCCTTCCCCAACCGGAACACACAGTTGTGACGGATGTGTCCCTTCAGGAATGGGGCGGACACTTGGGAGAGGCTCCATATCAACCTTTTGGAGCTTCGGGCGATCCTGCTTACATTGAAGACATTCCTCCCCTCTATCAAGGGGAGAGTAGTGCAGGTGTTCACAGACAACACCACCGCCATGTGGTACTGCAACAAACAGGGCAGGGTGGACTTGTGGACCCTCTGGGCATCTGGACATGGCTGGAACATCAGGGCATTTTCCTGGTGGTTCAACACCTGGCAGGTTCTCTGAAAGCCAGGGTGGATAAACCCAGCCTCAGGTGCATGATGGAACACGAATGGCGTCTAAACTCGGATGTGGTTCAAGGTCTCTTTCAGCAGTGGGGAGAGCCTTGGTTAGATCTATTCGCCACTGAAGAAATCGCTCAATGTCATCAGTTCTGCGTGTTGGAATTTCCAAGGCGGCACTCACTAGGTGACGCTTTTTGTCATGAGTGGAGTTGCGGTCTACTATACGCCTTTCCACCTACACCACTTCTACCCAGAGTGCTGAAGAAGATCAAGCGCGACCGGGCCCAAGTCATTCCTGTGGCTCCGGACTGGGCTTGAAGAGTATGGTATCCCAAGCTACTCAGCATGGCTATCGATCCCCCGATCCGACTGCCTCTTCAGGAGGATCTTAGGTCGCAGCAGCAGGGGACGGTCCTCCACCCAAACCTGTCCAGCCTCCACCTCCTTGCGTGGAGATTGAGCTGTGGCAGTTGACACCATTTGACCTGCCTCCCAAAGTTTGTGATGTAATTTTGGTAGCCAGGCGTCCCTCCAGTAAGATGGTATGCACCTGCAGGTGGAATAAATTTGTGGCATGGTACACAGAAAAGGCTTTGGATCCCCTTTCTGCCCCTCTTTCAGAGGTCCTTCTATTCCTCCTTTCTTTGGCCCAGCAGTTCTCTGCACTGGGCACTATCAAGGGCTATCTCGCAGCCATTTCAGCCTTTTTACGGCTTCCCGATCAGCATTCCCTTTTTCAAGTTCCCCATTGTAAATAGATTCTTAAAAGGCATTACTCATCTTTTCCCTTCTGATCCTTTCATAATGCCTCAGTGGGACTTGCAAGCAAGCCGGGCTGAAGACGGCTGTTATGCCAGAAACCGGTCCTCGGAAGCGTGTTTCCGGTCCAGGGAAGGCATGGCTTGGCAGTTCGGGCTGGACTGTTCCCATGAGGCACAGGGTCAGACTGATTTGCACATGGCAATGTTTGAACTGGGGTGGCAGAGTGGGCTAAAGAACGGTGATGGATTAAACCCAGATCTGTTGACTGGGTGTGAGTGTTTGATTGGTTCAGATGCTCCGTCCAACACCACCCCCTTTTGTACCGCTTTGTTTGCCATAAGTTGGCAGGGTATGCTCAGATGTGAGTCCCTTGCTCACTTTGCCACTGGTTTCAAGCAAGCTGGGCTGAAGACGGATGTAATGCCAGAAACCGGTCCTTGGAAGCTTGTTTCCAGTCCAGGGAAGGCATGGCTTGGCAGTTCAGGCTGGACTGTTCCCATGAGGCACAGGGTCAGACTGATTTGCATATGGCCATGTCTGAACTGGGGTAGCAGAGTGGGCTAAAGAATAGTGATGGATTAAACCCAGATCTGTTGACTGGGTGTGAGTGTTTGATTGGTTCAGATGCTCCGTCCATCACACCCCCATTTGTACCGCTTTGGTCGCCATAAGTTGGCAGGGTATGCACAGACGTGAGTCCCTTGCTCAGTTTGCCACTGGATTCAAGCAAGCCTGGCTGAAGCCGGCTGTAATGCCAGAAACCGGTCCTCGGAAGCTTGTGTCCGGTCCAGGGAAGGCATGGCTTGGCAGTTCAGGCTGGACTGTTCCTATGAGGCACAGGGTCAGACTGATTTGCATATGGCCATGTCTGAACTGGGGTGGCAGAGTGTGCTAAAGAACGGTGATGGATTAAACCCAGATCTGTTGACTGGGTGTGAGTGTTTGATTGGTTCAGATGCTCCGTCCATCACCACCCCCTTTTGTACCGCTTTGTTCGCAATAAGTTGACAGGGTATGCGCAGACGTGAGTCCCTTGCTCACTTTGCCACTGGATTCAAGCAAGCCGGGCTGAAGATGGCTGTAATGCCAGAAACCGGTACTCGGAAGCTTGTTTCCGGTCCAGGGAAGGCATTGCTTGGCAGTTCGGGCTGGAATGTTCCCATGAGGCACAGGGTCAGACTGGTTTGCATATGGCCATGTCTGAACTGGGGTGGCAGAGTGGGCTAAAGAACAGTGATGGATTAAACCCAGATCTGTTGACTGGGTGTGAGTGTTTGATTGGTTCAGATGCTCCGTCCATCACCACCCCCTTTTGTACCGCTTTGTTCGCAATAAGTTGGCAGGGTATGCGCAGACGTGAGTCCCTTGCTCACTTTGCCACTGGATTCAAGCAAGCCGGGCTGAAGACGGCTGTTATGCCAGAAACCGGTCCTCGGAAGCGTGTTTCCGGTCCAGGGAAGGCATGGCTTGGCAGTTCGGGCTGGACTGTTCCCATGAGGCACAGGGTCAGACTGATTTGCAATTGGCCATGTCTGAACTGGGGTGGCAGAGTGGGCTAATGAACGGTGATGGATTAAACTCAGATCTGTTGACTGGGTGTGAGTGTTTGATTGGTTCAGATGCTCCGTCCATCACCACCCCCTTTTGTACCGCTCAGTGGGACTTGAACCTGGTTCTAACATATCTGATGTGTGCGCCCTTTGAGCCACTTCACAACTGTCCTCTTTCTCTTCTCACTTTAAAGACAGCTTTCCTGGTGGCTATCACCTCTGCCAGAAGAGTGAGTAAGCTCCAGGCCCTTTCTTCTAAACCTCCTTTCCTCTCTGTCCATCCGGACAAAGTTGTTCTAAGGGCTCAACCTTCTTTTCTGCCAAAGGTTGTCACTGCCTTTCACATCAGGCAGACCATCACTTTGCCTACCTTCTTTCCGCCTCTGCATCCCTCAAAAGAGGAAGAAAGGCTCAACCGTCTGGAACCAAAACGTGCGCTCTTTCTATCTCAACCGCACACAACAGTTCTGGCTGGATGACCAGCTCTTTTTTGGCTACGTGGGCACCAAGAAAGGTTGGGCCGTGCACAAGCGGACCATCTCTCAGGGGGTCGTTCTGTGCATTAAGGCTTGTTATTCTTTGGCTAAAAAGGAGCCTCCAGTGGGACTATGTGCCCATTCTACCAGGGCGACGGCAGCCACCATTGCTTTGGGACGGGGAGTTCCCTTGCATGACATCTGTCAGGCTTGTAAGTTTACCAAGCATTACTGCCTGGACAGCCAAGTCCGGAGAGACAGCTTCTTTGGCCTTTCTGTTCTCCAGGACTTCCTGGTGTGATCTTGGTTCGCAGACCCATCGCCGGGGTTGGTATTGCTGGGGTATCTATTCTAAGGTAAGGAATCTATCACTACGTGTTTCTTTCAGATGCACAAGTTACTTACCTACGGTAACGATATATCTGTAAGAAACATTAGCAGTGATAGATTCCTTAATGTCCCACCCTTCCTCCCCATTCTGCAAACTGATTTCTAGGGTTAAGGTCATCCCTTTTGGGGCCTAGTTTCATGGCACCAGTGGTCAGTTTCTTGCATGGTTCTGCATTCCTGGCTTGGAAAGTCGTGTAGAGAACTGACATCAGCGCACATGGGCGCATCTAAGTAGCTCCAGCGACGTCATCTCGGCGCAACCACGCCCAATGATGCAGGTGGAGCCGCACAACGACGCCTACTGATGCTCAGGGGTACTGCTGATGAAAACTTTCCAAATCCAGTCTGATGCCTGGGGGTAATTCTAAGGTAAGGAATCTATTACTACTAATGTTTCTTACAGATATATCGTTACAGAAGGTAAGTAACTTGTGCATTAAACCATATCACCAGCATTTGCTTAAGAACCCCCATTCCCCCCCCACCTCACATCCCCCATACACAACTGTGGGTGAGAGTCCCAACTCTCATCAATAAATTTAGAGAGTATATAAAAAAACAACATTATGCTATATTGCATCAACTCAAACACGTGCATCTGCCCTTGGGGGTGGCAGCACCACTGCGCTTTCCAACTACATTTGGCGCATAAGTATCTTAAGGTATTAAAGAGTCCGTTCCCGCGGGGGAGTGCCCAGTGCATCCTAACCCTGTAATTCAAAAACCTGGTTCAGGTATTGCAACATGCACATATTCACAAGATTATTTGTCTGTTCAAGGGACAACTTGCTTATTTAACTGGCAGTGAAGAGGTCCGCACTTGCACCTGAGTCCGCGAGGTTCTGCGATTGCGGAGATGTACTTCATTGCTGCCGTTCCATCTTGGAGTAGTTCTGGCAGAATTCCTGGGACTCATGGCGGGAGTCAAATGATCTGGATCGTCCATCAACGTCCACCTTTAGTCATGCGGGATAAAGCATTCTGGATCGCAGCCCCAACTTTCGGAGATTTGCCTTCACCCCAGCATATTTCGTCTTGCTTTCTGGACCATCATAGAGAGAAAATGGATGACTCTTGCCATTCCAACTGGCCCCTTCTCTCTCACCATACTCAGGGTGGTATCCCTATCTCTGAAGTTAAGCAAGCTTGCTATGATAGGTCTCGGCTGGCAGCCCAGGTTCGGCTCTGGCCCAAGAATGTGGTGCGCACGTTCTATTACAAATGTAGTGGTGAAGGATTGAACTCCAAAGAGATCAGTGAGTAGTGTTTCAATGAACAGATCCAGCCACCCAGTATTGGTGGATTCAGGCACTCCCATGACTCGTACATTATTCCGCCGCCCCCTTGCCTCCAAATCCTCGTTCTTGATTGAGACTAACTTAAGGAGTTTCTCCATTCGCTCAATTATTTTGGTGGCCTGGGCAATGCCGTCCTCCAGGTCGGAAAATCTACTCTCAACCATATTTAAGCGTCCCTCATGTTTGTCGAGCCGGGCTCCATTGGCTTCCAGTCTCATGTCCAATGTGTTAAAGCGGGTGTCCAGTGCTCTGAATCCTGCCCTGGGCTCTGTTAGTACGGCATCCGAACCGACTGCACCAGTTGTGTGCATATGACTTGCCTTCGCCATATTTCCTTGCAGGGTTTTCGTGCTGGTGCCTGGTGGCTTAAAATGAAGGGTGCTTTGTTTTGGGTCTTTCCGGACAATGCCACAGGCCAGAGGGTCTGTCCAACCAGCGGTGCAGTTCTTTCCCCCTCACAGGTCTCTCTGCGTTATGAAGGCCAACTATGTCAGCAGCTAGGGCCTACCCCAGCCTGGGCGCCTGCTGCTGTGTCTCCTCTGCGTGCCTGGGTCGTGCACGGTCCTCAATGCTCCTTGATGCGCAGTGCCAGATATAGGGAGCCTTGCCCGAACATCATCAAGGGCATGTAGCAGGGGAGGGAGCCAGTAGCATCGTCCAGCAATGCCCGCCAGATGGCCATGCCCGAGGCTCACCAGATGGCCATGCCCGGTCCCTGTCACCGTGGGACCTCTGGGGAATGAAGGTGGGACTAGTAGAAATAAGGTTCATGCACTCTGGTCACTTGCCGTGTCTCTTTACCCTGCCTCCTGCTGAAATACGCCAAATACGCGGGAATTACTGGCGGGCGCGCCAATGTCCAGTGCGGCTCCCGCTACTTAAGTACCCAGCTTCATTCATGGCCGCAGGTCACGTCCGAGCTGACCTCGCACATCAGTGCCGATCCGCACCGCTACCGGCCACAGCCCCGCATTCCACACCGATCACATCAGTGTCCCTTCACGCTTTGTCTCCAGGGGCCCGATGTAGGTCGGTCGGTAACGGCCGAAAATCGGTATTTTCGGCCGTTACCGACCGGTATCGAGCCCTCGGGATGTAGCAGTCCCAAAACCGGCCGAATCGTTGAATATACCGAATCGGAAAAGTTACCGATTCGTTAGAATACCGAATCGGAAATTACCCCGAATCGGCAAATATACCGATTCGGTAACAAACCGAATCGGTAAAAAATATGGAATCGGAAAATTCACCGATTCGGTAGAATACCGAATCGGAAAAACACAGAATCGGAAAAAAAATACCGAATCGGTAAATTTATCGATTCGGTAAAATTACCGAATCGGTATAAAACCGATTCTGTGTGCAAAACTGAAGATTGAGATGTAGGAAAGCTCTGAAATACCGATTTAGCATCAAATTCGGTATTTAAGATTCGGTATTTACCATAGATTTGAATCAGGTGGTAACCAGGTGCAACCTATAAAAAAGGACCCAAAATGCATTTCTGCTTGCACCATGGCAGCTTTTTATGTCATAGCAAGACGGCTACGGCTACAGCAGGATGGAGAGAGGGAATGGCAGAGAGAGGAGCAGGTGTATAGAGAGCGTATCACCCTGTTCATGCAGACAGAAGCAGAGATCCTACAGAGGTACAGGCTGGACCCAGAGACCATCTTAGAGCTCATTAGGGACCTCAAACCCCTGTTGCAGCACCCCACCCCAAGGGCACACGCAATCCCAGTGCACGTGCAGGTGCTATGCAGCCTACACCTGCTTGCGTCTGGCAGCTATCAAAGTGCAGTTGCTGCGGTAGGAGGGGTGAGCCAGAGCTGCCTGTCCCGGTTCTTCCACAAGTTCCTAGACGCCATGATACAAAGGATGGACCAATACATTTCCTTCCCTGCAACACATGCAGAACTGGTACAGACAAAAGCAGACTTCTACCAGATGGCAAGATTCCCCCACATCATTGGCTGCATAGATGGCACACACATTTCGATTTGTCCCCCTGCTGACACGGAATACATATACCGTAATCGGAAGTCAACGCACACCATAAATGTGCAGGTGATTTGTAATGCCAAGTGTGTAATCACTGACGTGGTAGCAAAATTTCCAGGGAGTACCCATGACTCCTACATCTTTCAAAATAGCGGAATTTATGCACGGCTGACGGCAGGGGAATTCGGTGAAGGATACCTCCTAGGTAAGACACAGTGTCAGACCCCCATAACCTAAATAGCAGTGTGAAGTACATGTATGCATGTGAGTAATGTTACCCCTTTTTCTTCTAGGCGACAGTGCATATGCCCTCCGCTCATTCATTCTCTCCCCCTACCTCAACCCCTCAAACCCAGCCAAAGGAGGTATAACCGTGCGCACAAAAGCACAAGGAATGTAGTAGAACAGACCTTCGGCATCTGGAAAAGCAGGTTCAGATGCCCGCACAAGAGCGGAGGTGCAAGACAATATACCCCCATCACCTGCTGCAAGATGATTGCTGTATGTGCAATGTTGCACAACCTTGCGGTCAAGAAGGGCACAGAGGTAGAGTTGTCTGACTACGAGGACCCTGACGATGACATAGCTGTGCCACTAACACAACCTGCTGGAGTGTCTACACCAAGTGATGGGAGGTACAGACGTGAGGAGATAACAGACAACTATTTCTGAGTGAGTACAGATGCACAGACACGTTGTGAATGTGAAGAAATGCCATTTTTAATTTTCGGTATAACGTCACAGCACTGATGTGCAACAAATGAAAAAAAAAAAAATGTGGTCAGGAAATGGGCCGGGTTGCCTCACCCACACTGGCAGTCTCATTTCTTGCTGCGCTTTGCAGACCCACTGGGATGCGCCTCCCCCCCTTCTGCATGTCCGGCTGCCTCTGCCGAGCGCCTGGTGCTCCGGCGCGGCTCGGACACTGCGCTGGCAGGACTGCTGTGGCTGCTGCTGTCCCCAGCCTCTGCCACGTCCAGGGCAGGATTCACAACAGTGTTAGAAATAATTAGTGCCTCCATGGCATTGGTGATGCGGGCCATGCCCCTGGTCATCTCAGCAGTGTTATTAGTGAGGCACTCCTCCATATTTGCCCCTCGGCGGCATAGCAGGGCTGTTGATGCCGCAAGCCTGTTAATTGCCCGGTTCTGTACTCGGGCATCCCTGCGCCGTATGTGCTCATGTTGGTCCAACTTTGCACACAGCTGTGTCATGGCAGTTGTCATTCTGCCCATACCTGTGGCTATTTCCCGGTTGGTTGCAACTAAGTCAACAATCCCCTTTGTCAACTCCCCCATCTGCAGGTTGTGCTGTCGCAATTGGCGGTGACAAGCAAGGATGGATTTGGCCTGCATCCGCTGTATCCGGACCATGCTCCCCTCTAGCCCTTGGAAGACGCTGCCCTCCCGTGATGGAATAGCACTGCCACTGCTGGAAGTGCGTGGACGGCGGCGTTAGGTGCTGGTCTGCTGTATGGGCTGCTGTGCCACAGGTGTGACAGGTGTGGGATCTGGTGCCTGACCCGCATCTCCCTCCATGATGGACAATGGGGCCACATTAATCCTCCTGGCTGTAGCTGTGGCAGGTGCTGGCTGGTACTGTGTGGGTGTGTCCTCTGGGGAGAACTGGAGTGTTGGGGATTGCGACAATTGGGGGGAGTGGGGAAACAAGAGGGAATGTCCTGAGTCATCCTCAATTGCAGTCTCGCTGCTGTCCTCCACCTCCTGCGACTCAGCCATGCTGCTTGGCCCTGCCACCGCACTGTCTGCTGTTGCTGGTGCTGAGGCTTGTGCAGCTGCTGCTCCACTACCTGATGGTGGCCCTAGGAATAAAGTAGCATTTGTCAACTGAGTGGAAATGTCTTCCTGTCACTACAATAAATGCATTGCACATGTCAAGTTCATTACTCAGATTATTTCTTAAGGTGCATTGCAGTGTCATGTGCACTGTAAAATGTTCCGACATTAGCTGGCTATATTTCCCATCATGCATTGCACATTTATATTGCTAACAGTACTGGACTGGGGTTTGGCTGTACATGGGGGCCAATGGGGAGGTGTCTGGTAGGGTGTGTCATGCTGTGCATGCTTCTTACCTTTAGCTTTGGCTCTGGCTGAGCTGTCCAGGTCCCCAACTCCGACCACACTCTCCCTCTCGATAGTTGTCGATACCAGTTCCTCCAGTTCAGTGAGGGGGGGTGCGGGGTTCCTGCCGCCACCGGTCAGTCCTGCCTGCTTGCTGATCTCCGCCAGTTTCCTCTTGGTGAGGCTCCTGATGTCATAGAACCTCTTCTTGAGGTCATCCATGGACCTGGGGGTCACACCAACTGCATTCACCCTCTCGCTGATGGCACTCCACAGGTTCCTCTTCGTTGACTCTGGGACTGAGAGGGACAGCCTCCCATACAGTTGCCTGTGTACCATCACCACCTCCTCCACCAATACTTTCAGCTCCAAGCTGCTGAACTTGACCTTTCTCTTCCTGTCAGCCTTCTGGCTCTCAGAGCTGCTTGCCATTTTGACTGTGTAAACAGTACTCCCAAAACTCTCTCTGCTGCTCACTCTCCCTGTTCAGCTCTGGCTTCCTTTCCAGAAAGTTCTGCTGAGTTGCACCTGCATGGGTAGCCACTCCCTGCTAGGGTGGGGGAGGGTGCTTCCACCTCATTGGCTGCTTTCATTAGTTTCACTTCCTTGTTTGCCGATCACGTGTTTGCCGATTCGGTATTTACCGATTCGGTATTTACCGATTTGGGAAATACCGATTCGGGAAATACTGATTCGGGAATTACCGAATCGGTTTTGACAATGCTTTCCTATGGGCCTTTGGCCCATACGGTTGTATTGCCATTACCGATTCGGTATCTACCGATTCGGGAAATACCGATTCGGGACATACCGAATCGGGAAATACCGATTCGAGTGTAACCGAATCGGTAAGTGTAGAAACACGATACCGATTGTTACCGAATCGGTATTTTTACGATTTTTTTTCTCTACATATCATTTACCGATTTCAGAATACCGATTCGGTATGAATCGGTATTTTAAAATCGGTAAATGACTTTTACCTACATCGGGGCCCAAATCTTTATTTGTGTCAGCAAAAAAATCATTTTTAAGTTTGTCAACCGAGATCTCGATAGTCACACAATCAGTATTTTCCGCACGTTTGTACAGTGTGAATGCTTTTTCACAGAGCTAAATATATTGACAGGGGTGTAAACTTGTGTATTTCTTGGCAGCAACGGCGTAAACAACACTTTACAAACACTCGTGACCCTTATCACATTTAACCCGTTCATTTCGTTAGTTGAATGGACTCCGACTTTGGTCGAATGTGCATATATCTGGTTTCTCTCAGCTAATTTTGCTCAAGTCATCTTTCTAAATGGTAAGTTAGCTGGGGCACAAACAAAATTGAAAACCATCTCAAGGACATGTGTGACCCAATGCAGCGAGAGTGAAGGTTCAACTTGAGTCTCATTAGCTCCAGAGATATTGTTCATTTTATCCGCAGGGGTCACTTCAATAAGTGAGCGGTATCAAGACAGTATTTGATTCAAAACACAAAAAAAGAAGAGTGGGGGCCATATGTCAATGTTGGCAAATGTTAAGCTTTGTAGGTTATCTGGGGTGGATTGAACGGAGGCCCTTTGTACTTCAAGTTATGTTAATTTAAAGCAAAGTATCAACCGATCTTTACCTAAAAGTGAGCTTCCGCACCAAGGGAAACAGTACTATCAGTTATCACAAGTAATAATACTTGTTTACCTTGGCAAGTTTGATGTCACCATAGTTCCACTCCTTTTTCTAATGTTTTATGATGCAGCTCATTACAAGAGCTTTAATTGGGTTTATATGGCAATTGTTTCTCTCTGCGTAGTACTGTAAAACAGTAAAAACCAATAGGATTGTGTCACAGAGGACAATGTCATCTGCTTAATATAGAGGAGCTCGATACGCAGCTGCCAGTTTAGCCAGGAGCAAATCACAATTGGCAAATGATTCCATGAAATAGACCGCCTTTGATGTTTCTTTACTTTTCTCTATTTTTTTTCACTTGGTACAAGCTCATATATAAGTCGAGTATGTGCAGTGTTTTAGTGCGTACATTAAAGTTAAACCATATAGAGCACGTTTTTTCAGATAATTTGTTTTTCAGTGGATACTACATGCAATGCCTGGGTTTTATTTAAGAATCTGTGGCATTCTTTAATTTGCGGTTTCATCCCCTCCAATTTAACCTCTCAGATTGAAGTGCCATTAAAATGGTGTGTATAAGAAGTTTTCCAGGACATTTCATAATGTGAAAGGAACACATGGAATGTCCTGGATGTTATGCATGTGGAATCAATATCATCAAACTTACATAGTGCTTCATTTGTAGGGGCACCCAAGCACTTTGTGCAGTGGGAAAGGAGGGTGGCATTCATAATCAACAGGTGCGTCTTGAGTGTCTTCGTGAAAGGCATTAGCTGCTCAGTTAGTCATACCTGGTCTAGGAAGATATTCCATAGGAGACTGGTTTGCTTCTGTGCATGTTTGTCTTAACCCCTTTTCTGCGGGGTGTTTTCCTCCCCGCTGTGCGGGGTGTTTTCCTCCCCGCTCAGCTCGTCATGAGGGCAGCTCCGCTTTGCCTCATGACGAGCTCAGCTCGTCACCAGCATGGATGAGGTTAATATGTTTGAACGATCTGGTGTGTGATTATGTGTGTGTATGTTTCGGTGTGTGTTGGGGCATTCATCTGTGTGCGCACAAGTGTCAGTGTATATGTAGGTATCTGCATGTGTGCATGTTTTGTCTGTTTGTGCACACCCATGTATCTTTGTGTGTATGTATGTGTGTTTTTAGGTCGAGCTAGAACAGCGCATGCGCTGTTGCTCGACTTATAGTAAAGGGGCTTTTCAAAGTGCGACCCACTGGCCTAAAGCTTGCGTTCATGTGGTCTAAAGCTTGAGTTCATGTGGCCCAAAGCTTGCGTTCATGTGCGCGTGAACGCGCGCAGATGCCATCTGCCTTAAACAGCCTGCCCATTTGATGCTCCTCCCACGTCTTCACCGGCAAAAGCCTTTTCCAGCTACAGTAATGAGCCGCTGTGCCGGGCTCCAACTTGCCCCCTTCCCCAAGCTTGAGTGCACATGCGAGTGCACGCGCGGCCATCTCCCTTTCCTTTGTCATGGGTAATTAAGCGCCTCTCTCTGGGCACCATTTCATGTCCTGCGAGCAGGCCAATGCCCCCATGCTGTTGCAATATCCTCTAACTATTATCACGTTGTGATCCCTTCTTCCTCCTTCATTTTCGTCCACCTCTCCTCCCCCTCCTCTTGCTACACACCTCTTTCCTATTGATCCCTGTCTCCCCTTCAACCCCGTATTACCCCTAGCTTCTCTACATCTGTCGTTCTTTCCCCTCCAGCATCAGATTTCCTTGTTTTTTATTTTATATAGAGAAGAGGTGTATTTACATTTAGTTTGCAGACAATTTTTTTCATTTTATTTGCCTTTAATTGTAATCCATTGTAAACACAATAAGGAATTACTATTACTACTAATGTTCTGAGTGAAATGTCTTACAACAAGTGCAGCTGTAGCACACTAGAAGACGACAAACGGCAAATTTCACAGCTTTGTCCATGCCACAACTGGTAATAGCTTTGGGCCCCTTGTCATTGTTGTCACGATCAGCTTAATTATTGACATTTATATAGTCATTACCTGGCTTCAAGAAAAAGATATTAGAAAAACACAATCTCCAAAAGATGTTACATATACAATAGCGAGGCTGAATTACTGACCTTTGGACTCTCCTGCCTTGTGGGACTTTGCCAGCAACAGCAGGACTTCTCTGGGCTTGGGGCACTCGCCGGAACCAGCTGCGGGACTGCGAGGACCAGGTAGCACAGCGCCAAAGACACCGGCCGCACCTGGGTCCTCTTCCCGCCCCGCCCCCCCCAGCACTAGATAACGCCTCGCGGCCCCTGCTTCGCGGGAGCCGCTCGAGGCTGAATTACTGACCTTTGGACTCTCCTGCCTTGTGGGACTTTGCCAGCAACACCGGAACTTCTCTGGGCTTGGGGCACTCGCCGGGAACCAGCTGCGGGACTGCGAGGACCAGGTAGCACAGCGCCAAAGTCACCGGCCGCACCTGGGTCCTCTTCCCGCCCCGCCACGCCCCCCTGCACTAGATAACGCCTTGCGGCCCCTGCTTCGCGGGGGCCGCTCGAGGCTGAATTACTGACCTTTGGACTCTCCAGCCTTGTGGGACTTTGCCAGCAACACCGGGACTTCTCTGGGCTTGGGGCACTCGTCGGAACCAGCTGTGGGACTGCGAGGACCAGGTAGCACAGCGCCAAAGACACCGGCCGCACCTGGGTCCTCGTCCCGCCCTGCCCCCCAGCACTAGATAACGCTTCGCGGGAGCCGCTCGAGGCTGAATTACTGACCTTTGGACTCTCCTGACTTGTGGGACTTTGCCAGCAACACCGGGACTTCTCTGGGCTTGGGGCACTCGCTGGAACCAACTGCGGGACTGCGAGGACCAGGTAGCACAGCGCCAAAGACACCGGCCGCACCTGGGTCCTCTTCCCGCCCCGCCCCCCAGCACTAGATAATGCCTCTCGGGCCCCCGCTTCGCGGGCGCCGCTCGAGGCTGAATTACTGACCTTTGGACACTCTACTGCCTTGTGGGACTTTGCCAGCAACACCAAGACTTCTCTGGGCTTGGGGCATTCGCCGGAACCAGCTGCGGGACTGCGAGGACCAGGTAGCACAGCGCCAAAGACACCGGCCGCACCTGGGTCCTCTTCCCGCCCCGCCCCGCCCCCCAGAACTAGATAACGCCTCGCGGCCCCCGCTTAGCGGGAGCCGCTCAAGGCTGAATTACTGCCCTTTGGACTCTCCTGCCTTGTGGGACTTTGCCAGCAACACCGGGACTTCTCTGGGCTTGGGGCCCTCGCCGGAACCAGCTGCGGGACTGCGAGGACCAGGTAGCACAGCGCCAAAGACACCGGCCGCACCTGGGTCCTCTTCCCGCCCGCGCCCCCAGCACTTCCTATTTAGGCTGATTAGCATACACACACGGGACGCGCGCGGGTGTGCGGCGGGCCCGTTTTAGCCCGTTACAGACCGTGTGAGACCGGACCGGGCCTCTCCTCTAACCTCCCCTGGACTTGATCCAAAACTGTATGTACGTTATATCATTTATTTTCTGTACAGACTAATTCCCACTTGCTTTAATAGTTACGTCTGGGACTGTACATAGTACTAAGGCTTATACCATGTCAACATGGGGAAGTAGAAGTAAAACAGCTGCAGGAGAGGTCCAGCGTATAGGTCCCTTGGATAGCTTTATTATCAGGGCAAACACCTCCATAGATCAAGGTATCTCCCTCATGGAACGTAGAGTGTCTCAAGACCTAGCTCATGCAAAAAGATCCTCTATGGGCCACCTAGCAACCGCTAGAACACCTGAGTGGGATAGGGACCCTGGACTGTTGGAAGTCTGTGCCGACATCCACACCTTACCAAACATAGTTGATCTATCGGCATCGCAATTGCTATCCTATTCTCAACTAAGTTTGGAATTGGAAAAAACATCTGAACTAGTTATTCAAACTACACCAGAAGAAGTAAGGCAGCAAAGAGGTAGGAGGGAGGGTGCAGTACAGAAAAAAAAGGAAAAATCAAAAGCATCTAAAGTTAAACTGACAAGTGAGATACCAAAAAAAATGCGGAAAAGCTAGATCACACTACACGGAGAGGGAATCAAGATAGGTATACAACGCTTTCTAATCAAGTCCCAGAGGAGACCCTAGGACCTATTAGCCTAGACCCATTGGCTAACTTATTAGGGGGAAATGATATAAATGAGGCCAACAGCCAACTTTTTTTTAAAATGGGGGAATTATTTCAACTCTGCTTTATCCCAGTAGAAGCGAGATTGCTGCAAATTGAAAAACAGCTAACTGAATTGACAGCCCTCACAAAACATCCCCCAAATTACGGGGTCCAAAAGATCGGGGTTCATAAGACCGGGGGAAATAAGCAGACCACTAACAAACCAAGTGTCCAACAATCCAAAAAACTAGCACTCAGGCCCAGTAGTAAAACCAAAATCCCCTACCGTAACAGAAAGGCAAACTGTGGAAAAGCCTGCAAACCCAATTCCACAGATTAATCTGGAACAAAATAATCAGATTCCTAAGACCTCTGCCCTAAACGCCAATAGAAACCGGGATAGGGGACCCTCTGAGAGCAGATTTGCTGTCAACTTGCCCCCAGAGGCTAGCCCCTTCGTGGTGGTGATGACCGGTGTACCAGAATTGTCTGATCCAGCTGTAGAATCCAGCTGGTCATTAAAAAATAAGGTCCAACACTGGTTAAATTTGAATCGACCATTACCGCCCATTTGGTCGAGTAAGATCCTCATGGTCCGTAGGGCCCCTTGGGTGGGACATGGAAAGAAATCAATTCAGGGAGACTGTGTCATCATTAATTTTGAAGATCCTCGAACAGTTGATCATATTTGCTCATGGGGACATGCTGCTATAAACAATGGTATAGGAACAAAACATCTCTCCTTTTTTTATCCCCCCAGAAATTGTAATGGTCCATCCTGTGAGGAAACCTGGCACACAGTGGGCCCTCGTTATCGGGGTGGAGACTGGGAGGAGTGGGGAGGTAATTTCGCCAGGAATCATATTAGAGATGCACCTTTTAGAGACGGATGGAGCAGTATCCCGATGATGAATAGATATAGCTGCCTAGAGATGGTCGATTGACCACCATTGATTGAGAAACCAGGGGAGAATCTAGATTCTACTCCCCAAGTGGGTGGCATCCTGATAAAGGACTCTCAAGTCTTAAACGTCATTTTTTGGAATATTGCGTGCCTCCGTCCTAAGGTTGAAGATGGTAGTGCCATGAGCTTCCTGGAGACATATAAAATTATCTGCCTCCAGGAGACATGGTCCACGACAGAACTTCATCTTCTAGGATACAGAACTTATTTCTCCCCAGCATTGGTGGGAAGTATGGGCAGGCCCAAGGGAGGACTGACCATCTTCATAGCAAACACAATTCAAGAAGCAAAAGTAACTGCACTAGAACTGGATGTTAATTCCCAGCTCCTTTGTCTCTCTTTCAGTAATAAGGAGACCATCCTTTTGCTTAACTTCTACAATAATTTAGAGGAAGGACAGTTCTTGAGGGTTGTGTCCAATCTCCATGACAAACTTTCCCAGCTTAGACAGAATCATGGAAAAAAAGGAACTGTGAACATTGTATGGGGAGGGGATTTCAACCTGCATCCCTGTCTACGCAGTAGTAACAACATCTGCAGGTTGGTGGATGAATATGATAGCCCCCTTGTACATTTTAGCCACTCTAGGTTGGGGTCTTACAATAACGAAGTTCTGTCAGCTCTAGGTCTGTCAATAGCCAATAATTTGTTACCAACCTCAGAGCGGCTTCTACCAAACATATCTAGGGAGGGGGCATGAAACAACTGTCGATTATGTTTTAATATCTATCAAAATAGAGTGAGGCACTTTGAAGTACTAGTTAACACTTTAAGTGACCACTCTGCCCTTAGGTTAGAACTTCATTTAATGCATTCACCTTCTTCCCCACAGGTAATAGCAAATGCTTTAAATCAGAATAGCCTACACATAGATAGGACAAATGGGTACTCTCTAAGATGGGAGAAGATAAATCCTGGACAAATCACCGAAAAGCTGATTAGAGTAGCCTATCCACACATAATGAGATGTTTAGACTTAGCAGCCACAAAGGGGGAAGTTTTAAGTAACTTCGCAGTAATCCTAGAAAAAATAAAGGAAATACTCACAGCAAAGCCTAAAGCAGATCAACACAGGAAGGCCGGATGGTTTAATCATAACTGCACGGTAGCACACTCCAAATTAAAAGAAGCACTGAATAAAACCATCAGAGACCCACAGGCTATCAGTAGGCTCAGGAAAGAGTATACTATTGTGCGGAAGAAGAGAAAGAGCGAATTAAAACAAGCACTGTGGGACCAACTACACAAAAGCGCTCTAGAGAAAAACATTGCGGCCTTCTGGAGAGTGGTGAAATCTCCATTTTTAGCAGAGGACAACCTCCCTAAAATAGAAGTTGCAATTGAGGAATCAGTATGGGTCTCTCATTTTTCTAAAATATTCCAGAAGAACCCAGTAGTGTCAGGGACAGTTGTAGCTTCCCCTGTGGTCTCATACCCCATTCCTCTGGAATTTGATATTTCGGAGGTGCTCTTGGCCCTAAAAGCTAGCAAGAACAGGAAAGCCCCGGGACCTGATGGGGTTCCCGTGGATCTCTTTAAGTACAACACAGAGCTTTGGGCCCCAATATTGACTAGGGTATGTATGGCAGTAACAGAGGAGGGCTTGTTGGATTCTTGGACCAGGTCCATCATGGTTCCGATATTTAAAAAAGGAGATCGGCAAGAGGTATCCTGTTACCGCCCCATCTCACTGCTGGACTCGTTGGGAAAGGTAGTGGGTAGAATCGTGCTCGCGCGACTCCAGCAGTGGGCCGAGGTTGGGGGGGGGGTGCTCTCCGACCTCCAATTCGGTTTTCCGGAGGGATTTGGTACAATGGAACAGACCCTGAATCTATCAATGATGCTGGGGAAATATACTCATGCAAAACAGGGCAAGTTATACATGGTCTACGTAGACTTGTCCGCCGCTTTCGATTGTGTCTGCCATGGAAAGCTTTGGTCTGTTTTGTTACAAATAGGAGTAGACGCCCCCCTCGTAGATTTTCTGAGGGAGTTATACCCCAAGGCATCTGAGAAGGTACGTTTCGGTACAAAGGGTGAACTATCGGCGTCGTTTGGAGTAGAGCGTGGAGTTCAGCAAGGTTGTGTCCTGGCCCCCTTTCTGTTCTCACTGTATACAAACGGTTTGGAGGCGGAGATGTTGAGGGGGGGCCAGGATCTTCCCCAAGCACGAAAACGGCCGATCCCCGCTCTGCTCTACGCAGATGACGCCGTGATACTGGCTCGTACCCCATGTGAACTACAGAAGGCTTTGGATAGGTATGCGGACTTTATGGGGACCCTTAACTTACATATAAATACAAAGAAGACGTATGTAATGGTAGCAGGCACAGGGAAAAAAACGGTCAAAGATATATTTCTCAATAACCAAAAACTTGAAGTTACGGCCCATTTTCCTTACCTGGGTATTATAATAGACGAGAAACTGAATTGGAAAGCTGCAGTCGAGGCAAGAAAACACCTCCTCATGAGAGCTGTTGCCGCCCTTATAAATTTTTCACAAAGATTGGGCAATAGGTCCCCTGCAGAATTGTTAAAAATGTATAGTGCTAAGTGCCAGGCAATAGCCCTGTATGGGGCTGGAGTGTGGGGGCATGTAAACACCAGTGCCCTGCAGGTGGCAGAAAATACATTTTTAAGATTCCTTTTAGCGGCACCCAAACGAATTTCCACATTGGCATGTCACATGGAATTGGGGATCCCATATTTAGGGGACCTGGCCAAAATCCAACCACTTTTACTTTGGCGACGTATTTGGATTTCCGAAAAGAACATATTGACTAAGGAAATCATGGCAGATTGTATGGGTTTGGACAATTCACTAAAAATTAGTTGGCTCCTCTATGTGAGAAATTTCCTAACTGATCTAGGTTTAGAGTCCTACTACACAAAACCTGAGAAGATCTGTGAGATTTTGAGGAAGGATCTGAAAGCAAGGGCTCTGAGCCATTTAGAAGCTTTAAGGCTTGCCAGTGAAACCACGAAAGCTTCTGCCCTACATGTTATTGCGGTTCAGACCACCCTGCAAATTCAGCCCTATCTAACACTTGATCTCAAAGTATCCGAGCGACTAGTTTTAACAAGATTTAGATTAAATCTTTTCCATCGACTAGTAGCATTCCCAATGAGAAATAGCTGGGAGCCAATTCTTATGCCTTGCCCCTGCGATGAAACATCAGAGCAGACGACCATACACACTGTCTTGTTCTGTAAATTTTACCATGATCATCGGAAAATTTGGCTGTTACCTTTGCTAAAACTGTGGGGTATTAGAGAATGTCGTCCAGCTATGTTATGACTCCAGCTTCTAGAGTCTGAATGCATCTGCTATCATGTCAATTTTCTGAAATGTATTTTTAAACATAGAACAAATTTGTAAAGAATAATTTTTTCATCTTGTACAGACAGTAATTGACAATGTTAGTCTGGAAAGCCTAGTTTTAACTTGCAATATTAGGTGATAATATGTTTCTCTGTTCGTAACGCTGCTTTTATGGTTTTCTATTTTGTAAAACCGAATAAAGAAAGATTCATTCAATAGTGTGAAAAGTCCCACGGACAACATGATCCTTAAAATGCACATTCCTGTCTTCGTAAGAGAGGACCATCGTTTAGAGATGAAAGATGTGTGTTCCTGTTTTGAATCGGATTGGTTTGATTTTTATAACTCAAGCACTGCTTTGTGTTTTTTCGCTCTCTTCCCATTAGCATGAGGGACATATTTGCTGACTCTACCTGCTGTCTAGCACCTCCTTGTGGTCGTGTCGTCAGGCAGCTGCCTACTGTTGCTTTAATGCAGCGCTAGCTCAGCTGTATCTAAACGTGGACTGCTGTTTACATAAGTTTTGTTGTCTTGTGCCAATGACGTTCCGAGAAGGAAATGCTTTTGATGTGCTGCATCGTTGTGTGGAAACTTTTAAGAGTAAAGCAATCTCAGAAGGTAAAAACCAAACTTTTATGACTCATAAAGTTTCATGTCAGGCTGGGAGTAGCCAAGAATCGATGAGATCTAAAGAACACTTACTCCTTTAGCCACTCTCTCTCTGTGGGGTGTTTCGATGTGGCCGGATAGCATAATGCGTGTTAATACCAGAACAATGCTTACTGCTGGAAGATTTTGAAACTTCCTTTAAGAGCACGCCAATAGGCCAGGTATATCAAATCGGTGCACTTTAAAACAAGCTTTGGTATTGTAATTACCGCCAGAACAATTTCTACATACACAATTTGTTGATTTTAATACAATGAGGAAACTATTCATTTTGTAAATGACGCACTTAACTTAGAGTGCTGAGGAAAAGAAGATCATCATAAGAATTTTTTTTAGCATTAAGGGGAAATGGACTAACCAGCTTTTCTCTGCTGTGAACATGCGTCATTTTGTAATATTTTGTACACACAACCACACACACACAACCACACACAACCACACACACAACCACACACACACACACAACCACACACACAACACAAACACACACACAACCACACAGAACCACAACCACACACAACTACCCACACACACACCCACACACATCCACACACAACCACCCACACACACACCCCCACACACACACAACCACACACACACACAACCACACACAACCACCCACACACACACACACACAACCACACACAACCACACATACAAACACACACACAACCACACATACAACCACACATACAACCACACACACACAACCACACACACAACCACACCGTCAGTGCACACTTTCACCAGGCACAGACACCATCAGTCGTCAGTGCATGCTTTCACCAAGCACAAACACCATCAGCCGCCAGTGCAGGCTTTCACCGGGCACAAACACCTGCAGCCGCCAGTACACGCTTCCACCAGGCACACACCACCAGACGTCAGTGCACGCTTTCACCAGGCACACACACACTACCAGCCGTCAGTGCACGCTTTCACCAGGCACACACACACCACCAGCCGTCAGTGCACGCTTTCACCAGGCACCCACCCCCAGCCGTCAGTGCACGCTTTCACCTGGCACACACACCACCATCCGTCAGTGCACGCTTCCACCAGGCACACACACCACCAGCCAGCAGTGCACACTTCCACCAGGCACACACACCACCAGCCATCAGTGCACAATTTCTACAGGCACACACACCACCAGCCATCAGTGCACACATCAATTGTTAATGCATCCACAATTAACTATTGTAGCAATCGCAGTATGACGCACTTTACTTTTTAACATATTCATCTAAAGTGCAGCATGCCACCATTGCTACAAAAATAAATACACATTTTGTTGGCCTACAATTACACTTTTGTTGCAATTGGTGTTGCAATATTTAGCAATGCCAATAGCTCAAATTTAATTAATGCGAGACCTATTGCATTGCAAATGCTTGGTATTCTAGTCCTGGTACCCATCCCTTATTATAACAAACATTGGAAATGCAATAGGTCTCGGATTTATTTGAGTTAGAGCTAATGGCATTGTAAATGGCAATGTCTTTTAGCCATGTGTTATGGAGTGTATGCATGTGGTGTGCAATAGAATGATGTGGTGTGGATTGGAATTGTTCACCCTGCACACTCGCACACTGTTCACCCTGCACGCTCGCACATTGTTCACCCTGCACACTCACACATTGTTCACCTTGCACGCTCACACACTGTTCACCCTGCACGCTCACACACTGCTCACCCTGCACGCTCACTACTCTGCACTCACTACTCTGCACTCACTACTCTGCACTCACTACTCTGCACTCACTACTCTGCACTCACTACTCACTACGCACTCACTACTCACTACTCTGCACTCACTACTCACTACTCTGCACTCACTACTCACTACTCTGCACTCACTACTATGCACACTCACTCTGCACTCACTACTCTGCACTCACTACTCTGCACTCACTACTCACTACTCTGCACTCACTACTCACTACTCACTACTCTGCACTCACTACTCACTACTCTGCACTCACTACTCTGCACTCACTACTCTGCACTCACTACTCTGCACTCACTACGCTGCACTCACTACGCTGCACTCACTACTCTGCACTCACTACTCTGCACTCACTACTCTGCACTCACTACTCTGCACTCACTACTCTGCACTCACTACTCTGCACTCACACTCTGCACTCACTACTCACTACACACTCACTACTCACTACACACTCACTACTCACTACTCTGCACTCACTACTCTGCACTCACTACTCTGCACTCACTACTCTGCACTCACTACTCACTACGCACTCACTACTCACTACTCTGCACTCACTACTCACTACTCTGCACTCACTACTCTGCACTCACTACTATGCACACTCACTCTGCACTCACTACTCTGCACTCACTACTCTGCACTCACTACTCACTACTCTGCACTCACTACTCACTACTCTGCACTCACTACTCTGCACTCACTACTCTGCACTCACTACTCTGCACTCACTACTCTGCACTCACTACTCTGCACTCACTACTCACTACTCTGCACTCACTACTCTGCACTCACTACTCACTACTCTGCACTCACTACTCTGCACTCACTACTCTGCACTCACACTCTGCACTCACTACTCACTACACACTCACTACTCACTACTCTGCACTCAATACTCTGCACTCACTACTCTGCACTCACTACTCACTACTCTGCACTCACTACTCACTACTCTGCACACTCACTCTGCACTCACTACTCACTACTCTGCACTCACTACTCTGCACTCACTACTCTGCACTCACTACTCACTACTCACTACTCAGCACTCACTACTCACTACTCTGCACACTCACTCTGCACTCACTACTCAGCACTCACTACTCACTACTCTGCACTCACTACTCTGCACTCACTACTCTGCACTCTGCACTCACTACTCTGCACTCTGCACTCACTACTCTGCACTCACTACTCTGCACTCTGGAAACTCACTCTGCACTCACTACTCTGCACTCTGCACTCACTACTCAGCACTCACTACTCAGCACTCACCACTCAGCACTCACCACTCACCACTCAGCACTCAGCACTCAGCACTCAGCACTCAGCACTCTGCACTCAGCACTCACTACTCTGCACTCACCACTCTGCACTCACCACTCTGCACTCACCACTCTGCACTCACACTATAATAATCCTCATGTCCTGTAACGAAGGGTTTGCCATTATTGAAATAGTTCACTGCAATAACCTACTTTTCTTAGCCTTTGACATGTACTTTACTAAGAACCGGCATGTTAATAAATATATAAATACGTGCGACGGCAATAAAGCAGCATTGAAAAACACGCATCTGCCTTCAATTACCGGCACCTCTGACAGCTGCTAATTGAGAATTTATGGCATTCTCCTGGACGGGGAGACAGCATGCACGCACACACAGCTCAAGAAAACTACAGAGTCGTGAATGCGCGAACCGACCCTGACATCTGGTAATTGGGAATGTATGACATTCTCATGCGCGGGTTAGCACGGAAAATGCAGGAAGTGAATAGAGAAAAATTCCTATGGCCTATTGCGTGAACACTTACAAAAACACAGCCGTCAGAGGACGTGTGACCATGCAGATGGCACACAACTCCACGAAAAATTCTCGCGCACTGAGGAATTTTTACTTCACGATTCTGAGCCCCTTAACAATACTGGCTCGGAGCTCCGCCCCACTTCTGACGAAGTGGTGACATAGGCCGAGCCCTATAAATGTCTTCAGATTACTTGCATTCATCCATATGGCATCTCCATATCAAAAGATCTCCGATAAAGTAGCCCCCAGGACCGTCAGACATTGCAGAGCTGGCCAGACGAGGGGCGCCCAATGATGAAGCATGACACCCTAACATGTGTGTGAAGGTACCAAGATCTGACTTACAGATATTCCAGTGACACGTACCTTAGCCACAGGATTAAACTGGTTGTATCCATTTTGCATAGGAGGAACTACCCTGATTCTGATAACTACTTATAGAAAAGTTGCCCCAGAGTGCGGCAGCACTAATCTTATACGAGCAGAAACTGCATAAAGCACAACAGAAGCATCAAGGAGAAGCCTGGCTGAGGTACGATGAAGGACTCAGGGAGAAGACACAGACTTGGCCCATAATGGAGTGGGACTGCCAGCATATTGAGGACTCCACAAACCACATAAAAGGAAGGGCTAGGCAAGCAGGAACCCATTTTTCCGTCCATCAGGGTTCAAAGGGAAATATGAGGGCCAAGGCCAGGGGTTCAGAGGCAAAGGTAAACTGAAGGTAAAACAGGGAAAACCCAAGTGGCAACATGTTGGAAATATGACAAAGTTGAATGTAAATTGGATGATGCATGCAGATTTAAGCACAGCTCCGGGACGTGTGGTGCAACCATCCCGCCGTACAATGTAGTCATAAGGGAGAGGTACCAACAGAGACAAGGGCAACTCAAAAAAATAACAGCCAGAGCGAGACAGCGCAAGGGGGGAGTGAGGGGGTGGGCAGGAAACTACCACTGCCCACTCCCATAAACACAAGAAGACTGATATCATTACTGAATACCTACCCCAGAAAGGCTGACAGGCAACAATTGGCAGAAGGGTTTACAGCGGATTTCCCCATCCCTTACAAAGGACCGGTGGCCCCGTGATGTAGCCGCAACATAAAATCGGTGTGGGACAACCCAGAGGCAGCTAGACACAAGGTGGACAAAGAGGTCCAGCTGGGTAGAGTAGCCTGCTCATTCATTTCCCCTCCACTACCAAACCGGATAGTCTCGCTGCTATGCGTGGTACCTAAGAAGGAAGCAGGTAAATACCGTGCACACACCATCTTTCACACCCGCACGGGGAGTCCATCAAATGACTGGCTAGAGTAGGGCAGCTGCTTGGTAGCTTATGCTTCCCTGGACGATGCAGTAGACCCAATCAAACAGGCGGGAAAGGGGGCGCTGTTGGCCAAAACAGGTGTCGAGTCAGCATTTTGCCTGTTGCCAGTGCACCCAGACAGTTTTCACCTCCTAGGTTTTTAACTGGACTGAAACCATTACTATGACAAATTCTTACCCGTGGGCTGTTCCATATCCTGTACTTACTTTTATTCATTTAATAGTTTTCTGGAATGGGAACTTGAAACGCGCCTGCCCAAAGCGGGGACGGGTCCATTTCTTGGATGATTGCCTGTTCATTGGGTAGGCAGGAATGATGGAGTGTGCGGACCTCCTCTGCCTTTTTGTGGACCTGACGGAAGAGTTAGGAGTCCAGCTAGCGCAGGACAAAATGAGGGCCCGACCACCAAGATGTCCTTCCTCTGGATAGAACTAGACTCAGTGGCTGGGACATGCAAACTACCAACAGAAAAGGTAACTGAGCTACGTCATACGGCAGCTACAGCAACAGAAAGAGGAGAAGCTAGGTGAGATACAACGGCTGCTGGGTAAACTGAACTTTGCCAACAGAGTAATCCCTGCAGGGCACCCCTTTGTCAGGCACCTGGCCTGGCTGACTAGGGGCATGCGGCAGAAACACCACAGGGCGCGCCTTACACTGGGACTGAAGGAGGACACTGGGGCAATAGGATACTTCTTTAGCCAAATTCAATGGTGCCCTCATGTGGTGGAAACCATGGTTGCAGGCAGACCAACTAGAACTTTACACTCATGCAGCAGGTGGCTACGGCTTTGGGGCCATCCTTGGGTCGGCATGGGCAGCAGCAGAATGGCCAGCCGGCTGGAACCAGAACGGGACCACTGGCAACATCCCTTTGTTAGAAGTATTCCCCATTATAGTGGCATTTATCATATGGAGCCACAAACTGGCCAACAGACAAATAATCCTATGGTCAGAAAACCATGCGGTGGTACAAGCGATTAACTTAGGAACAGCAAAGTGCCCAGCAGTGGTCAAACTACTGCGAAAGCTAGCCGATTGCCAGCTGACAACGAACATAGCTATTAGGGCATGGCACATTGCAGGTTTGGACAACTCAATAGCTGGTTTCATTTCTCATTTTTCAGTGAGGAAGGTTCAGGGAGCTTGCACGAGATGCCGACCCAGTTATGACACCAGTGCCAGAGAAGCTATGGGAGTTGGTGGACTCGGATTAGGAGCATTGTTGGACAACGCAGTGGCCCCCAAGACGGAGAACGTTATCGTAAGTACTGGGCGACCTTTACCGGCATAACAGGCGCTGGGGGGGGGGGGCGTGCAGAATGTAGGGCAAGAGGAAGGGACAACATTCATAGAATTGGCATTTCGGAGCGGGAAAACCAAATCTTGGACCCAAGCACACCTGAGCACAGTGGCCTACTACACCAAGCTAGTGACAGGGGGGATCCCACAGGGTAATTTTTCATCAAAATGGCCATGAAAGGCTAGGGTAGATTACAACCCAAATCTAGAGACAGAAGGAGGCCCATTGATTTTGTTGTCCTAAAAATGGCAATCTGCGCATTAGAGGAGGTATGCAACAGGAATCAGGAGCTGGAGCTCAAGGCAACATTCGCACTGGCTTTTTTCAGGGCGTACAGGATCAGCAAGCTAGTTGCCCCTGTGAAAGGGTACCCTGGGACGGCATACATACACAAAACAGATTTAAGCATGGAACCGGGGCACATGGTAATCAACTTACGCTGATCGAAAACAAATCAGGCAGGCAAAGGCAAATACACTAGGATTGAGTGTATCAAGGACAAGTTCTGCTGCCCAGTATGCCTCGTCCAAGATTATATGCCTCAGGGAGGGCCTGCATGGGGGCTGTTGTTTACACATAGGGATGGGTCATGCCTCAGCCGGTTTCAGTTCATAGCGGTAAAGCGGGTGTCCCTGGTGAGGGTGGGCTTCCCACCAAGGGAATTCGGGTCACACTCCTCCTGCATAGGGGCTGCAACCACGGCAGCAGACCTGATGTTTGGTGCGGAACAAATCAAGGCAGTGGGGCATTGGGCATCGAGCGCCTTCAGACGATACATACGCCCCACAGTTTACTAAGCTCTGGTCTTTTACCCGTCCGCCATCTAGGTCTGTCGGAGGGTTGCAAGAAAGTATGGGTCGTGGGGCAATTTTACATAACCCGGGCTCAGCAGTGGGCGGCGGCATGGTGTGAATTCAGAGGGATCTGGCTCCGTAACACGGAGGTGACCTGGCTGGGACAATCGGGATGAAATAGGATCAGCTGCTTCACGCGGTGTGAAGGGCTCTTCAGCAGGGTGACAGACCAGACACGATGGAGGTTCATCTAGGGGCTAATGAACTAGCAGCCACAGGGGGGAGAAGCCTCCTGGAAAGAATGGTCACTGACCTGGCATTACTAGCTAAGTTAATCTGCCTGGCAGAGGTAATATGGTCAGAAATATTAGTGCCCAGGGCATTGAGGGAGGCCATAGACCAGGGCGTGGCCGAAAAGTCCAGGCGCAAATTGAACATTACCATGGCAAAGATATACAAGGCCAATAGCTGGGGATTTGTGAGACACAATCTGATTAACCTGTGGTCCCTGGGTTACCACTTGGAAGATGGGGTGCACCTGACATGGGTAGGCATGGACATTGTCATACATAACATAGTGGGGGTTCTGGAACAGCTGGGTTTCTCTTGAGCAAGGGGGAGGGAGGCGGCAAAGGGGGCGCTGCTTCCAATCGTTAAACCATAGGCAGCATGGCAGAAGAAACCCAGAAAAAGATCCAAAAGGGGAAATTACTATAGGTAGATGAGCTGCTCAAACAGTGTCCTTGGGATGCCTCATGGCAGGGACACAGAGTGAGCGAATGACAGCACACAGCCACAGACAGAGTCGATGAGATGCTCACACAGGGTCCTTGGGATGCCACATGGTAGGGGCACTGAGGAACAGGCGTGTGGCCGGCAAGGGTCCAGGGCAAGTGGAACAGCACTTGCAGCCCGGGTCAGTCCTAATGGACACCCACAAATTCAGTAGCAAGGGAAGCCTGGAACCTAAAACAAGGAGGCCTTACTTAAAGGGGCACCTCGAGCAAAGATAGTGCGGTCATAAAAGGAACAACACCAAATTCGGAGGACAACGCATGAAGTAAAGTGACATGGATGTTTTATGAATGACAAACCAAAAATTGTGAGATGTATAAACCATGTGTTAATAAACTGGGGCCTTTCTATGCACCATATCATGTTGTCACTGGAATTATTGACAGGGAAACGGGCGCAGTTGGGGCAGGGTGCTAAGAAGGGGGGGGGCTTGCCCCTGGGAGGGGTTACGCATGAGACTACTTAGGTCGGGGAGACGGGAAGGGGCTGGCAATGAGTGGCATGAGGTCCTGAGGAGACAGAGACCACACCCCTGCCTCTCATCCCCCTCCACTGCTCACAGGCTCTTCCCATTGCCAAAGCCTGTGCAAATGTACTTTAGGCTCCAAGTGGGGGGAAGGTTGAATATTTTAATTGGTGGTAGACACAACTTCAAATAGGAACTATAGGCGTGCATGTACTCGCTCTTTAGAGTACCTGTTTGCTGCTGAGAAGTGACAGTACTCTCCCATTAAATATATTGCAGCAGTGCTGAGAAGTGCAGGTGCTCTCCCTTTCAAATTTATGAAGTGCAGGTACTCAGTACAGGACAGTACCTGCCCATTTAAAGCACTGATGGCGGCCCAGGCAGGTATCCACTAATGTCCTTCAGCGCCGCATGCTGTATTAGGCGGACTCATAGTTGAAGCAGGGAGCCAGGCTGGTCTTAACGACAAACATAAATGTGGGTTAAAAAAAGCATGGGGACATTAAATATGTACATAATAGCATGCATGAGCAGAGGCCACGCAATAACACATTTCCAGTTAGGCATAACATGAATTTTGGATGAGCCTGAATTTCTGCTTAGCATTCAATGTTACCTAACAGAAGAAACAGACCTGACCAAATATGAGCATTCGGGCAGCAATCTCAGAAACATACCGAGGGGGCTGCCTGATGAAAGTCCGTGGAAGCAACTCTGCCGGCAGCACCCCCCACCCCCCCCCCCCACCTCCCCCAACTTCCCCCCAAGAAGGGTGCACCCCTGATGCCCTCATCCCTTGTTTCCTATTCTCTGCATAGGACATGCTAGCACATGCACCCGCTCGTGCCACTGAAGGCATTTGGTGAGCTTCTCTTCCCGAATAAAAGACTAGCTGGGGGTTTATTCATCAGAATGTGTGTTTTTGCTAATTGCTAAGTGCACTCAGTTATGCTCTCAGTGCCAGGGGAACATACTATACATCCTGCTCGGCACTCAGTAAGGAATCAGTTTGGGGTGACATTATTCAGTAGCTAGCGTGAAGGCTCCCTTCAGGCCTGGGATTACGTGTAAAGCTGTGCTGTAACCCCTAGGCGAGGCAGCCCTTATACCTAGGGTGACCAGAATTTTAAAGCCAAAAAAACGGGGACATTTCACAAAAATAGAAGAAGGACTACAATTTTACTTCAAGCAATGAGAGCGCTCCTCAGCAGAGAATTACAGAACAGGCAGTAAGAACCTAATTAAAACGCAATGTTTAAACCCAGTAGCTTGCCTGTTAATTAAATTGCTTTCTTGAAACAACTGCTAACTATCCCTGCTTTGTAAAACATAGAAAACACCTCCCACCGTTTTTAGTCGACCCTCTCTAAAAACAGGGACATGAGCTACATTTCTTGAAATCTGCTGGGACAGCTGGTTAAAAACAGGGACGTTCTGGCAAAACAGGGACGCCTGGTCACCCTACTTACACCGGAAGGCCAGGAGGTTAGGCAGTGTAGGGGTGGCTGGCGCTCTGTGAGGCGCGCAGAGGAATCCGGTCTTGCGAAACTCTGTTGTAGCCTCAGGGGAGGAAGTAGTGCAGTTTGTTAGACAACAGGGCTGCTGAAATTATGCAGCAAAAGAAAAAGTCACGGAGAAAGAAAACTCCAATTATGTGGCAATGAGTGGCCCATTTTGTGAATGTATTACTTCATTATTTTGATGTTTTTAGCCATGTTAGCACAGAGATGTTTTAAAGCAGGAGTCTCCAACTAGTAGCTCGCGAGCTACCAGTAGCTCGCCGATACCCTGTGAGTAGCTCGAGGCACCAACATCTATTTTAATGCCTTTTGATGAACTACATTAAAAGTAAGCAAGGCCTGTCTTTATTAGTGTTAATTTCAGGCCTATTGCAGCGTTTGCCCACCCTCACCTAAACCAGCTGCTCACATAGACTAAAATGAATTTGGCTGGGGCAGGGCAGAACAGGTGACGTGATTGCCAAAAGCGGACATGAGCAGTATTGGAGTGCCCACCAGGTGCTACACCACGGCCCTTCAGCTGCCTGACACAGCACTTCAGGCCTGCATGTACATTGTAGCAGGTGTGGCATCCTTGACACCGGAGCCTTATTTTAAAGTCCAGGCCTTCGGTTAGCTTTGTTGTAGCTGCAATCCACAGCTTACAGCACCTTGGGTTGAAGAGAACAAGGCCAAGGACTGGCATAAGGTTCCTGACTCGCTTTTATTGCTTACTTGCAAGAGGTACTTTATTTAAAAAGAAATCTAGGTGAAATGCTGTTTTATTGTTTCATTGTTGGAATGATGGGTGAAATGCGAGCAGTAACTTTGTTTATTTACAACAACAAAAATAAAGTATCCCTGTGAAATGCTACTTTAATTACAGCTTGCATCTTCCGGCGGTTTGTGTTCAGCACTTTTAAGGCGGGATGCACTAAGCTTTCTCTCTGGCCTTCCAAGGAAGCTGCAGCTGCTACCCTCTGATTGACACAGCCATTGTGAGCCACCCTAAACACCCTGGTCTTGACCAGATCATGCCTTGCAAGGTTTTCAAAACCACAGCGCAAGGAGGTGTTAACGGTTTTCTTTAAATGTTGGCGTGACACTTGCTTTTTATGATGTCTGTGGCATCTACCAATGCAAACAGTGGCAAATTGACACTTAGACTTGTAAAAGCGACACCATTAGTGCCACATCGAGGTCTATCAAATGAAACTGCGTTCTAAAACATGGACTAATTCTTTTGTGCCACACATTCTGAAAACGTAGTGAAAGCTTGGACAAAAAGCTTTCAGGATGCATGTAGTTAAATGTAAAACTGCAGGGCCATTCATTTGGACGACTCAATGGACAGACCACCTCAAGGCACTTGAATGACAGAAGTTATGGTTACAGGACAAAACATGTTATGGACCTTTTAAAGATGGCAGGCAAAGTAGGCCAGTCGGGAATTAAAACCTGTTCCTGTATATAGCATTTTTTGTTTTATGGCAGGTGGTAGGAGGCAAGCAATGACAATGGATTGAGTGGGGGAGATAGCAATAACAAGGGGAGGTATGAACTTTTTTTTGTATTTTTAAGTGTTAGGACATGGCCAGTGCTGGCAAAGCCATAGTCCTTTATTTGTTATGGCAGGTGGAAATGGAAGAAACTCGATCAACGAATGCTTGCCCCACACATTACGATGGACAGCATGAGAGGGTTAGCAACAAGATGAACAGCTGGAGGAGGGCAGGAGGGACAAGTAACAAGGCAGACAGTGGGTAGGGACAAGCAACGACAGAGGGGCAAGCAACAACATGGAGAGTACAGGGAGGGGTCAGACAACAACATGGACTGCGAATGGAGGCAAGCAACAACCCTTTAGGGATAAGCAACAATATGGAGAGGGTAGGAGCAAGCAAAAACACAGGCAGCGGGTGTGGGAAGCAACAACATTGACAAATGGAAGGGTGTACTTTATTAACTGTACAATTAATTAAAATCATTACAGCAAAAAGGAAAGAAAAGAAGAGAGAAACAACAATTCATATATAAACACTAAAACGCACTAAAAAAACCCAGTAATTACAGACTTCTTTGCTTAACAAAATATGGTATTTCTGTACTAAATAAAAGTTCAGCACCCCTGTCTGAGTCCCGCATAGTTGGCCTTTCCCCAATTTTTGTGCCCTAAGGTTGGTCCGTATTAGTGGCACTGAGAGGAGGGGTCCCAGCAATTTGAAAAGAAATTAGGTAAAATAGCAAAGGTATAAATCAAAATTAAATAGCAAACAGTTAGCATACATTGTTGTTTATTCACAATGTAGACACATATTATATATCACGACAGTGAATTGATAATATACTTCAATGGTACTGGAGCGGAGGTCCTTTATTTGAGCTGTAGGGGAGCCTGGGACATAGAGGAAGGAAAATGCATGAAAAAGCTCTTATCCCTACCCCCCTCAGCAATGGTTCAAGCCATAAGAACAGAGCTAGGAACAACAGCTTGGGGAGTTCAGACGCAATGTGCAGTAATTCGGTTCTGGAAACGCCTAGAAAACGATCAAAAAATTGCACATTGGTGCCGGAACGAAATACAACGAAGTTACCTAAAATGGGCTAAAATGTGTAAGAAGAGAATGTTACAGGCCTGTGAAAATATAAAAGTGGATATGTCTTGTGAGGCGCTAACTATAGAGTGCTCAAAACAGGAATTACGTATTAATGGACAAATGTCTACAAGAAGTATGGATAGGGAATATCTAGAGAAGAAAATATCAGTGGATTTCATGATGAAGGCATGGGCAAATGAATCCTGGTTCCCTTACTTGGATCTATTGCCTAACACGTGGCTTAGACAAGAGATCCTAAGACTACGTATTGGGATCAACCCATGGTTATCAAATAAAGAATTTAAAACCAAAATGTTGGACCCTAATGGGCATTGCAAATGCAGACTGGGCACAAAAGGGGACATCGTGCACTTTTTGCTAGACTGTTAAAATAATTTAGAACAGCGTAAACTTTGGCTGCGCCCAATATTTATAAAATATGATATAAAGAACAGGAGACAAGCACTTGAGCTAATAACAGAACTTCCAAGCATTGATATCGCAATCGCACTTGGGAAATTTTTAAAAAGTGTACATAGTGTTATAATAAATCAGTAATAGATTTTAATGTTTTAAATAGAATTGTCTAGAGATAATTGGTTTTATGAATTTTATTAGGAAAATCATTGGAATTGCTGATAATATGTGTACCTGGTGTCAATTGCCATCTGTCTGGGGGTAGTCCATTTACACCGATATTTTAAAGGAATGAAATTAAGGATAATTTTGTATGAATTTTGATCACTGTTGATATTTTATTGCAACTGAAGTAACTGAGTGTGAAAGGAAATAAAAAGAGACTCACGGTGGTAGAAACCCCAAAACGGTCATCCAATCTAAGAGAAAGGCAGAACACACAGTGTAACTACCACGCATCTATTTTGTAAGTATACCTAGATACTGATCAGGCAGAGAGAAAAATAATCTGGGCTTACTGTGGTGAAGAAATAGTTGAACCGCCCACAGGTCGGTAGAAACGCGGTAGAAGCCGCTGTAGTAAGCAAACGTCGTCGGCTGATTCTAACGTCTGAAAAGAGGGGTATAGTCAGAATTAATACTAAAGTTAGGTTAAAGACAGATCGCATCATAACACGCGTAGTGGTACGAGTTTATACCTGAAGGGTAGAGAGTGAATCCGTCTATTCCCAAAGCGCGGTCAGCAATGGACACCGGCTTCTTCCTGTTGTATGTATCACCTAGTATACAAGGTCATGTGATTGCTGATGTCGTCAACAGAAAGGGAAGAGAGACTCGGCGAACGCCGATCGCATCTCCCATTGTTAAGTACAGCTGAAAGTTGGTCCCGAGGGGATAGATATTGCTATTAAGCCAATTGGAAATACCAAGTTATGCACAAACATAAATTTCATAAAATTTCATAATAGATTGTCGAAGCTTGAGAGATGTGAAAGTGTATATACACAAATCATACATGACACACCATAGATGAAACAAATATCACAATGCAGCATAAGTCAAATGACGATGTTATGACATTTAAAAAGATATGGTGTATGTACACAGATTTTGTAATTGGTAATCAAGACGAAGCAGCGTACCTGTCAAATGACGGTAAGGGCCGCTTGTATCTAGAAATCACTATCAAAATAGAGATACATGTAGTCTAAAACCATAGTGGATCAGCATATCACAACTTAACATCATCGGTCAGTAAATCACATTCAAATAAGGGTAGCTATTTGAGAGAAAGAACTGTCATTCTCATTGAGGCCATTGCAGATTGAACCAAAATAAAACATCCATTTGGATTCACGGATGTTTAAAATGTTGATGATACTCCCACCCCGTGGTCCCAATGTGGCCTCTTCAAGAATTACCCACTTTAGGCTTTCAGGGTGGTGTTTTGCAGTTTTAAAATGTTCAACCAATGGTGCTCCCTGTACATCACATCGTATCTGACTCGTATGTTGTAAAATACGAGCCTTGGCTTTTTGTTGGGTCTGTCCAATATAGATCTGGTTACAGGGGCAGACTATGGCATAAATGATATTAGTTGAATTGCAGTTTGTGTGTGTTTTCAGCTGTACTGTCCGATCATTATGTTGAAATTCTTTGGTTTGAATGGTTGTTCCACAGGCCTTACAGTGTCCACACCTATAGTGTCCCACAATCGGCGGGAGATTCCACATGGTTGTCACCGTCTGTTCTTACCTAGGTTGGAGGTAAGAACGAACCACATGGTCCCTGATGCTTTTGGCTCTTCTAAACGCGTGTAATGGTGTGTTTTTTTGATCAACATCATCTGTAATCAGCTTCCAGTGTTCATTGATAGTTCGTTTGATCATGTTACTCTTGCTGGAAAAAGTGGTAACACAGACCAATCTGTCTGCTAGTGAGTCTGTCATTTCTTTTGGAGTTAACTGATGCTCCCGTGGGTTAAACCATGCCCGTTTCCTGGCCCTTTTAATGATTCCTTTGGGATATCCGCGTTGTAGGAGCAGTTCCTACGGATTTGTAAGAACTGACCAAAAGGCAGATTGTCGCGAAGGGCTCGGGGGTGGTGGCTGTTGTACCGTAGGAGAGAGTTCCTCTCTGCCGGTTTCCGGTAGAGTGTGGTTTGAAGAATGCCAGCCTCCTCATAGATCGTAATATCCAGAAAATCAATTTTCTTGTTGTCCGATTGAATGGTAAACTTCAAGTGAGGCGACTGTTGTTTGAGCCAAGTATAGAAGGTTGTAAGCTC
Source organism: Lissotriton helveticus (assembly GCF_964261635.1). Taxonomy (NCBI): domain Eukaryota; kingdom Metazoa; phylum Chordata; class Amphibia; order Caudata; family Salamandridae; genus Lissotriton; species Lissotriton helveticus. Next base: position 596,678,897 of record NC_136073.1, on the reverse strand, counting down.
AGCTTGTTCACCGTTCCAAATCAGTAATATGTCATCTATATACCTCATCCAGAGACCGAGATGGTCTCTGAATGGGTTGAAGGAATTTAGAATCACATTGTCCTCAAACATCGACATATTCAGGATAGCTACATCTGGAGCAAATGTAGCCCCCATGGCTACACCTTTTATCTGGAGAAAAAATTGTTCTTTGAATATGAAAAAATTCTTCATCATCGCAATCTTCAAGAGAGCCACAATAAATTCAGTGGGCACTGCCACGGGTGCTGGGCGTTTGTTAAGAAAGCTGGTGACCACCGCTAGAGCCTCCTCCTGGGGAATTGAGGTGTTGAGGGAAATGACGTCGCACGTTGCCAGAATCTGCTTGCTGGTGTCAAAAGTGCGGCCCTCCACAAGATTGATTGTGTGCATCGTATCGCAGAGATATGTATATGTTGATTCCGCAACAGGTTTCAGGAAGTGGTCTACATATCTCCCAATCGGTTCAAGCATGGAGCCACAGCCCAAAACGATCGGTCGCCCTGGGGGGTCAACCATACTTTTGTGTATCTTGGGGAGTGTGTAGATTGTTGGTAGCCTGGGGTTCTTCTCGAGAAAAAACTGATTCGGACTCGCTGGCATGGCCACCTTATGACCAGATATCTGAGAGAGAACATTATTCCTATTGGCCTCCAAATAAAAATAGAACCAGCTATTTTTGTTGAAATACCAAAATTCAAAGACGGTTTCAGCCACGTGGCTAATAACTGTTCACGCCATTGGATGGTGTTAGGGGTTGAAACCGCTGCAGAACAAATCCAGATTATAACAACAGAAATCAGTGCACTCAAGGCTGAGATCAACGGTGACGCTACCCTTAGCAATGCCAAGGATGCATTAACCAACCTTGATGCTTCTCTTAAAGACTTTGAACTCACCACACAAAATAAGAAAATTGAGAAACTTGCACGCGATCTGCGTTTGTACGACAAAAAGAAAACCTACCCTTACCTACAAGAGGACTACTACCGCCAAGATAACCAGGGTCGCTTCACCTATAGGGGACGTGGTGCCTACCGTGGTAGACGCGCCTACACAACATTTTCAGATTCCTCTAACAGCTCCGAGGGTGAACCTGATCAGGTGGGCCCCAGTCACGCTTACACTGGACAAAACTACGAATATAACTCCAACCAATACCCTCCTTATTTAGGACAAGGCCAGGATCAATGGAGACCACCGAGAGGCAGAAGCAACAACTGGCCCAGAGGCATACAGCGTGGACAGCGGGGTCAACAACAGAACACCAACCCCTGGGATGGTGGCAGGGGCCAACCGCAGAAACAAGTACACTTTCAACAAGAACAACATGGCGAGAGGACCACACGCCGAAAAACGTATCGCTGGTAAATCAATCATCTACCTTGGACCCAGTTATCAACATCTCTGACCACACCCTAAGCGATGCAGAATATAATGTTTTGTGCAAGGGGCTGTCATTCATCCCCACTCATCTACCGGACAAATTTACAGTGAGAACTGAACTGTTCAAGTTCTTCAGAAAGATCCGCCTCAAATACTTCTTCCGTAACTCCTTACCTTACCAGAATCAAAGCCACACAGGCTTGAGGATTCCATCCACCTTTGTCCCTCCCGCTAACGCCATGACATCAAGGATTCTTGCATACGAATCAGTTGTCTGGAGCGACATTGATAGAATTCTGGAAGAGAGAACTTATACGAAGTACAATATAAGTAAAAGTGAAAGAATGGCACTCCAATCCCTTGCTCAGAACAGAGAGGTCGTTATCAAACCGGCCGACAAGGGCGGAGCAATAGTCGTGCAGAATGTCTCCAACTATGAAGCTGAGATTCTCAAACAGCTGAATGACAGAATCAGCTACAAACAACTCACGGCCGATCCATCTCTACCGCTTGCCCTGGAAATTCTTGAAATCACCAAAGAAGGGTTGGAACAGGGTTTTCTAAGTGAACAAGAATTTAATTTCTTGAACCAGAAGAACCCCAGGCTACCAACAATCTACACACTCCCCAAGATACACAAAAGTATGGTTGACCCCCCAGGGCGACCGATCGTCTCGGGCTGTGGCTCCATGCTTGAACCGATTGGGAGATATGTAGACCACTTCCTGAAACCTATTGCGGAATCAACATATACATATCTCCGCGATACGATGCACACAATCAATCTTGTGGAGGGCCGCACTTTTGACACCCAGCAAGCAGATTCTGGCAACGTGCGATGTCATTTCCCTATACACCTCAATTCCCCAGGAGGAGGCTCTAGCGGTGGTCACCAGCTTTCTTAACAAACGCACAGCACCCGTGGCAGTGCCCACTGAATTTATTGTGGCTCTCTTGAAGATTTCGATGATGAAGAATTTTTTCATATTCAAAAACCAATTTTTTTCTCCAGATAAAAGGTGTAGCCATGGGGGCTACATTTGCTCCGGATGTAGCTATCCTGTATATGTCGATGTTTGAGGACAATGTGATTCTAAATTCCTTCAACCCATTCAGAGACCATCTCGGTCTCTGGATGAGGTATATAGATGACATATTACTGATTTGGAACGGTGAACAAGCTGAGCTTACAACCTTCTATACTTGGCTCAATCGACAGTCACCTCACTTGAAGTTTACCATTCAATCGGACAACAAGAACATTGATTTTCTGGATATTACGATCTATGAGGAGGCTGGCATTCTTCAAACCACACTCTACTGGAAACCGGCAGAGAGGAACTCTCTCCTACGGTACAACAGCCACCACCCCCGAGCCCTTCGCGACAATCTGCCTTTTGGTCAGTTCTTACGAATCCGTAGGAACTGTTCCACTCAGGATGACTATATGGAGGAATCTGCTGACCTGTCCAACCAGCTCCTACAACGCGGATATCCCAAAGGAATCATTAAAAGGGCCAGGAAACGGGCATGGTTTAACCCACGGGAGCATCTGCTAACTCCCAAAGAAAAGACAGACTCACAAGCAGACAGATTGGTCTGTGTTACCACTTTTTCCAGCAAGAGTAACATGATCAAACAAACTATCAATGAACACTGGAAGCTGATTGCAGATGATGTGATCAAAAAAACACACCATTACACGCGTTTAGAAGAGCCAAAAGCATCAGGGACCATGTGGTTCTTTCTTACCTCCAACCTAGGGAAGAACAGACGGTGACAACCATGTGAATCTCCCGCCGATTGTGGGACACTATAGGTGTGGACACTGTAAGGCCTGTGGAACAACCATTCAAACCAAAGAATTTCAACATAATGAACGGACAGTACAGCTGAAAACACACACGAACTGCAATTCAACTAATATCATTTATGCCATAGTCTGCCCCTGTAACCAGATCTATATTGGACAGACCCAACAAAAAGCCAAGGCTCGTATTTTACAACATACGAGTCGGATACGATGTGATGTACAGGGAGCACCATTGGTTGAACATTTTAAAACTGCAAAACACCACCCTGAAAGCCTAAAGTGGGTAATTCTTGAAAAGGCCACATTGGGACCACGGGGTGGGAGTATCATCAACATTTTAAACATCCGTGAATCCAAATGGATGTTTTATTTTGATTCAATCTGCAATGGCCTCAATGAGAATGACAGTTCTTTCTCTCAAATAGCTACCCTTAGTTGAATGTGATTTACTGACCGATGATGTTAAGTTGTGATATGCTGATCCACTATGGTTTTAGACTACATGTATCTCTATTTTGATAGTGATTTCTAGATACAAGCGGCCCTTACCGTCATTTGACAGGTACGCTGCTTCGTCTTGATTACCAATTACAAAATCTGTGTACATACACTATATCTTTCTAAATGTCATAACATCGTCATTTGACTCATGCTGCATTGTGATATTTGTTTCATCTATGGTGTGTCATGTATGATTTGTGTATATACACTTTCACATCTCTCAAGCTTCGACAACCTATTATGAAATTTCATGAAATTTATGTTTGTGCATAACTTGGTATTTCCAATTGGCTTAATAGCAATATCTATCCCCTCAGGACCAACTTTCAGCTGTACTTAACAATGGGAGATGCGATCGGCGTTCGCCGAGTCTCTCTTCCCTTTCTGTTGACGACATCAGCAATCACATGACCTTGTATCCTAGGTGATACATACAACAGGAAGAAGCCGGTCTCCATTGCTGACCGCGCTTTGGGAATAGACGGATTCACTCTCTACCCTTCAGGTATGAACTCGTACCACTACGCGTGTTACGATGCGATCTGTCTTTAACCTAACTTTAGTATTAATTCTGACTATACCCCTCTTTTCAGACGTTAGAATCAGCCGACGACGTTTGCTTACTACAGCGGCTTCTACCGCGTTGCTACCGACCTTTGGGCGGTTCAACTATTTCTTCACCACAGTAAGCCCAGCTTATTTTTCTCTCTGCCTGATCAGTATCTAGGTATACTTACAAAATAGATGAGTGGTAGTTACACTGTGTGTTCTGCCTTTCTCTTAGATTGGATGACCGTTTTGGGGTTTCTACCACCGTGAGTCTCTTTTTATTTCCTTTCACACTCAGTTACTTCAGTTGATCATTACAGTCCCAACAATCGTACCTCCTCTTCTCCATAGGAATTGGAGCTCTCGCCAATAGGAATATTATCTACCTCCACCTACGACAAGCGACCACCTGGTATGTCTTGTCTGTCAATCATGTGCTTATCAATACCATTATATCTCGATTGATACGATATATTGAATCTATTTATTATTTACTGAATAGGTCCTGTGCCCTGCCCCCGTCCTGATGAAGACCCCGCTGCAAGGACTTTAATAACGCCTGCCAATTCTATTAGGGGTCGAAACGTCGACAGCTTGTTGTTGCTTCAAAACACCAAATGGTTCAGCACCCCACACAATTTGTATTTCGCAATAATATTAAGACACAGTTATCCAAAAAATACTTCAATAAGACATAAAGTTCTTTTCTTTCTTTTATTGGTGATCTTCCAGTTTAAGAGAAAACGTAGCCAACGCGTTTCGTCCGTAGGACTTCTTCAGGGCTACAACAAACAGACATACAAATACATATATTATACACGGAGCTATTTACAATTAAAACATAGGTTGATGATACATTTTTTGTTTTTAAAGAACAATTACATATCACTAGATCATATGTCAGGCATCTTCTACTTGGAAAAGCATGTTCTTAAGCATATGTACCTTTAGAGAGCAAGGTGAGCCATATTCTAAAACATGTATAACTATTACATTTTTTCCACATTTTTGCATTTTCAACTGATTGTAATCAGTGTAGGAACACTAATGGGAGGAAGGAGACATTGTCATGAAAGGTGAGACCTATTATGAAAAACACACGCTTCTAAGTGTTACATTTTATGAACTTTTACTTTTTTTATATTATACTCTTTCTTAAGAAATTTTTGGGAAATTTCTCTTAATCGATTTTGATTCGTGGAGGGGCGCTCATAAGAAGGAAAGAACATTGTGTTAAAGGAACAGAGTGTGAATTAAATTGTATGACCCGATGGCGAGAGCTTGTTGTTGCTTTCAGCTCCACCCCACGAATATAACATTAAATGTACAATGTGGAGCATGTTAACCCCCAAGGAACTTTTGTGTTGATGATGGCTCTATCTATGTCTAATTGAATGTACATAGTACAGTGTGGCTATTTAGCCTTTTATGTCACTACCTCTTACGCACTATCCTTCACCATACCACTCCCTTCCCTTCTAGGGGCACTTCCTTGAGTACCATTGAAGTATATTATCAATTCACTGTCGTGATATATAATATGTGTCTACATTGTGAATAAACAACAATGTATGCTAACTGTTTGCTATTTAATTTTGATTTATACCTTTGCTATTTTACCTAATTTCTTTTCAAATTGCTGGGACCCCTCCTCTCAGTGCCTACAGTACCCAGGTCCCAGCGACTTATACTGGGCAAACCCCCATTGCATACTCGGTCCGTATTAGTGAGCGCTTGAGCTGGCCTCTGTGGCGCACTAAGTGTCTTGCAAGGGACGTTTCTTTCTTTGTGGGACACTGTCAATGGAACTTCGTAAAGGGATCCCATAAGCTTTAGTCCGCAGAGTTTGCCGTGGGCTTCCCCTGGGTTATACTACTTTCGTTAGTGACTTTTAAGGCTAACCTGATTTGATGGACAAATTTCGCCAGTCTCGCTAAGGTCATTATGTTGGTGGTTGACAGACACAAGGCTGATGCTTTGCTGCATGTCTTTATACTCTTATTGAGGCAAATCAGGAGCAGCAGATGTTGTCGCTCATTGCTAAGGTTGACAAATGGAAGGGGCAAGCAACAACATCAACAGCGGTAGAGGGCAACCAACAACACAGAGGGGGACTAAAGTACAAGGGTAAGAGAAAGCAACACCGAAGGGGAGAAAAGCACATGCGGGAGAATGCCTGCAAAAACACACACTCTTATGGAATACTTCAAAAAAGATAAAAATGTAGTTTCAAAAGTGCAAGTAGTGAAAGGATGCAAGTAATTGGGCAATGCTACAGACGTGGGAGAATCCAATGGTAAGCAGTGGGTAGCAGTTGTTTGGCCTCTAGTAGCTCACAATGATTTTCACTGATCAGAAGTAGCTCCCACTACAGAACAGGTTGGAGACCCCTGTTTTAAAGCATAAGAAAAGTGGGCTTTGGCCCAAGGGATGGAGGGTGGAGCTGATAGCGCCAGCTCGGTTTTGCAGAAAGTCTTGCCCTGATGACATTGAATAATTCTTAAACAGATTGTTTTAAATCCTGTTTTCCTTTGATATATTTTTAATGTGGGTGATGTGTGGGTCTATTACAATCATTGTGCAGAGAAATATTGTTTTTGTATGCAACATCCATAAAACCGTTTCATGTAGATCAAAACAGAACCTCATATATGAGAAATGAAAGAGTGTCACATAATTTTTTTGCAGTAATATTGGTGAGCTGCTCCTGTGTTACAATACTGAAAACACATGTCAAAATCCCTGAATATTAGATTTAAACACATTTAGAAGTTGGACCAGTGTGCCTCTGTGTGGAATTTTAGTTCGTGTACTGAACATCATCTACGCCATCTTGCAGACTCACGTACGAGCATACACGACAGCCATTTTAGGTACCATGGTCTCCCTGTTCACGATCGCCCGTCAGCACACTTCCCTGAACCTTGCAAGCCTTCCCCGCGCACCCTGGCTGCCCCCGCACTCACATGCACAAGTCATGAACCCTCCCCTCCCATGACTCTGTCTCAGGGAATCACACCCCGCGCCTGACCAACACCTCCTTTCTGTCCATGAATACCCCTCCTTTGATGACCCCTTCCTCTGAGCCCGACTGCCTGTACGAACCGCTGGTCATCCTTTAGCCCGAGGATACAGTTTATTGCCCACTACTGTATGCACTCGCCTTTCCTGAAAAGGAGCCACTATTGATCATGACCTCCCCACCGCATGAGATTCGATCAGGCGCACACATTCCGTAGGAATCGGCAGAACACTCAGCTGCATGATAGCCCCCTCCCAATCATATGAGGGGAAAGGGCCTCTACTGTTGTCATGTGTTGGAATGGGCCGGAACTGGGGGGGTGCTGGGGATGTCGTTCGCATACTTCACAATGCCCTTGTTGTAATAAAGAACGTTCACATGTCTTAAACCAGTGTATAAAAGACCAGGTCTCAAAGAGGCTGAGAGAGCACCTCGAGACGATACCTTGTTGTCCGATCTGATGTGTTCTACTCCGTCGGAATAAACTTGTTTCCTGTCTTCCTGTCTCCAGCGCCTGCCTCTTTATTGAATAACTTCGTATGGTATTAGAGGCGTTTTTACGCCGGGCAAATTTAACTTAGGAAACATCAACTGTAATCGCCTGACCATTTTGAATTGATCTTTATCAATTGGCGTCCCAAACGCGGGGCCCATCAGCGACACGTGGATCCAGTGGGAGAGGTCCCGACGACAGAGTGAACGACTGCAACGATCGGGAGAGCTCCTGTCCAATAGACCCTCGTCTGACAGCCGATCATCTGAACTTCACTGATTCCGAGCAGACCTCTCCCGAGTGATCTACGGTCCTGACTGGGAACCACCAGGAGTGCCGCGATAGCAACGATAGCAACAGAGAGTAGAGGACGATCGGGCGCTGGAAGCGGAAGACGAGAAACTGTCCATGCGGTCCGGGTAAGGTCATGACACACGACAAATTGCGAAATTGATTGATTGATTGTTTGAAAATACTAGTATTACTTATTGATTGGTTCTGAGAGATTCTCTATTTACAAACAAGCACAGAATCGCCATACTCTGTTTAGTCTTTGCAGATAGTGAAGGATAGGTAACGCGGACTTTTGTCCCCCATTGTAATCTGCCGTGCCTATTTTTCTCCCCATTGATTGATTGTTTGAATCGAGCATTGAATTGTTCGAAGTTGGTTCTCTTAAGGATCTTCTCTGCCTGCAAACGGGGAAGAATAGGAATATTCTCTCTCCCTTTGCAGATAGTGAAGGGTAGGTAACGCAAACCTTTAACACGTCGTGCCTATTTCGTTCCTCATTGATTGATTGTTTGTCCAAACATTGACTGTTTGGAATTGGTTCTTTCTGGAGGTATTCTCTATTTGCAAACAGCGTAGAATAGAATATTCTGTCCAGTCTTTGCAAGTAGTGAAAAGATAGGTAGTGCAGGCTTTTGCCCCCCATTGTAATCCGTCATGCCTATCTTCTCCCCATTGGTTAATAGTTGGGTCAACCCGGACCGCTTATTAGAGATGAACCATCCAGCTCCACTGGAAGGCACCCCTAATAAGGACATGTTTACTAAGCAAGGACTAGTCGCTATAGCTTATAGTAAGTTATGGCATACAAAAAAGGATCCTGAAAGTCAGTGGCCACTGATAGGTTCTTTTGATGAAAATAAAATAAAAACACTAGAAGCAGCTGTAAAAATAAATAAGTTAACGCCCACTATGCTCGATAGTATTGGCATGTGGCGCAAAGAAGCAGAACAGCGAAGGAAAAGAGAAGAAGCAAAAACAGTGAAAGAATTACGAAAAGCAGCCCATCTGGCCGCAAAAGAACTAGATGAAGAAATAAGAAGAAGAGAGGAAGTTAAACAAACACAAGAATCAGGACTGGCAGGCCAATGCCCTGTCAGGACCACCCCTACGCTCTACCCGGAGATGCCCTCCAAACAGCGGGCAAATGACGAGTTACTGCTCGGTCCTCCAATTATCTACATGCCTCCTCCATATGCTCCCTGCCAACCTCTAGCACAACACTCACCAGTTCAAAGTGCAGGCGTGGGTGACTCTAGCGCTAGTGCCTCGGCTCTTACGGCCTTCGCACCGGCCGCATTGGTAACAACACCAGATGAACTCGAGGCTGGCAAACAGCTAACAGCCAGACCAAATAGGTTGAGCAAAGATGAGCGGGATGGAATCGACCAGATAGCAAAGACCCTGGTAGAACGGAAGGAGAGCGAAGAGTATACGATGAATATGCACAATTCACATGCCGGTAGTCACAGACGGCATTTCATTTTACGGTTCAGCTACCACACCCTGAACGCCTATGAGGATAGGTACCTGAATAAGGGTCCTGCTAAACTAACGGCTCTATATAGAAGGGTCGATGTTGGAGATGGGACTGAAAGCGATGTGGCGGACCTCTTCATGCAAACGCTTGAGGTTTTCCGCCACCTCGCGGAACAGAAACCAGAGGTCAAGATCACAGTCCCTGAGACGATTGAGCCCTCATTAGAAGCAGCCAACACTATGATGCCTATCAGAGAAGCCGCCCCCTACTGGGTTCCCCCAAGAGGTCAGGGAACAAACGATGATATCAACCACGCAGATGCAAAAGGGAGGGTTGTGTACAACTGGGTTTACCAACCATGGGATCGGCAAGATATTTTAACTTTTAGGCAAACCCTGCCCGATTTAAGAAAGAACCCTACAGCATTTTATACCGAACTAGGCACAGCCTTGGGCTCAACCATAATGACTCTATCGGACATTGATTTGTTTTTCGGGTTGTGTCTACCGGCTGATGTGTGGAAGCAAATCCGGAAAGCCGACCACACAGATCTGTTCGGACACACCTGGAAACAACTCACTGAACTAGATGGGCAGCGAGAGCCCGGAAAGAAACCTGTAAAAGACATACTGGAACTCCCCGACAAAATAGTGCAGAAGCTAAAGACGTTGATCCCAGAAAAGAAGGTAGACTGGTCGGTAGTCACGGCTTGCCGCCAGAAACCTCAGGAGGACGTATCAGAATACTTCTCCCGATTTGAGACGGTTTTCTCCGACTACAGTGGCCAAGACATGACCACCGCAACCGGACAACACCTATTCGTGCAAAACTACGTAAAGGGGCTATCGCAAGAGGTCTCCCAAAAGTTACAGACGAGTGAGAGTAGTTGGGGAGCCTCCAAACCTGCAGCTATCCTTCAGATGGTTCAGTATTATGAACACCAAAAGAACGAGAACGAGAGGGCGAATGAGAAAAAGAAAAAGGACTTAAAGGAACGAGTGATGATTGCTCAATTACATGAAGTGACTACAGGAAGGAAACGGTATAGGGGAAACTACCAGTCGAATGCCCCTAGGAATTCGCCCCCTAGAGACCGCAACCCCACACCTGGTGCTCCACGAACCGACCTCGATGAGAACCAGTGTGCATTTTGCAAAGAATTTGGACATTGGAAGTCCCAATGCCCGGCCCTTCGGGAACTGATTAAAAATAAAGAGACAAGGGACATGGCAGATGGCCCCAAAACTGGAGGGCAGAGGCGAGGGCAGACCCGCGACACCACCAATGACCGACCTGGCAGACCAAACACATTTGACCGCCCCCGACAGAATCAGTGCCAACAGTCCGACTGCAACAATGCTCACGACTCTGCATAGGACTGCCAGGGGCAAGGGAGGGATCCAGTCGAGCTCTGTGTTGACCAGCAAGGTCCTTACGTCACTGCTAAGGTCCTGGGTACAAAGTCTCCATTTTTGGTAGACACTGGAGCGGCACGTAGAGTATTATCAAAACGACTGATTCCAAGGGCACCCTTGTCTGGCTCACACATTACCTTGATAGGTTTCGATGGAACGCCCTCCACTAATCCCCTGTCTGTACCTATCTCCTTTGACCTAGGAAACAATCCCACTGACACCACGTTTCTGCTCTCCTCCAACTCCCCTGACGCCATTATGGGTATTGATTTACTGAAACATTTCCGCGCTACTATTAGGTGTTCCCCGGATGGAGTCCGAGTCATCCTGTACGACAACCCGAGCATGTCCAGACCCTACCCCGCACGACATATGTACACCATAGCAGATGCTGACCTATCCTTGCTTGATACCCTACCCCTGTACCTATGGGCCAGAAACGACTCGGATGTAGGACGAATGATGATCGATCCTGTACACATAACTGTTCGACCAGATGCAATACTCCCGAAACTCCCACAGTACCGGATATCGCCCGAAGGCGAGAAGGCATTGGTAGCGATTATTCAGTCCTTGGTAGATGCAGGAGTGGTAGAGGAAGTGGTTAGTAATGTCTGCAATAGCCCTATCCTACCCATTGTTGAGAAGCAAGGTGAGGGAGATGAGAAAGCGTACCGCTTCATCATCGACCTGCGAGAAGTCAACAAAGTGGTGGTGCCACAGTACCCCGTAGTCTCAGACATCGCCACCATTCTGACTCTCATCCCGTCCACTGCCACCACCTTCACCGTTATTGATCTTAAAAATGCATTTTTCTCTATCCCCATCCATCCAGACAGCCGTTATCTCTTCGGCTTCACTTTAAAAAACCGCTCATACCGATTTTGTAGAGCTCCCCAGGGCTACACTGAAAGTCCCAGCATTTACAGCCAGGCCCTCAAAAGACAGCTGGACGCCGTCCAGCTACCAGATGGAGTGGTGTTGATCCAATATGTTGATGATATCCTTTTGGCGGCCGACACCACTCCACTTGCAATCACAGCCACTATCCAACTCTTGCACTTTCTTGCGGAGAATGGCCACAAAGTCTCCAAAAAGAAACTGCAGTTCTGCCAGCCCCAAGTAACATACCTAGGCCATCTCCTGTCCAAAGAAGGGAGGAAACTTACGCCCGACCGAATCCAAACCATCCTAGACACCCCCATTCCAAAAACACAGAAGCAAGTCCGTTCATTAGTGGGCCTTACTTCTTTCTGCCGACAATGGTTACCAAATTTCAGTCTCATTATAAAACCCCTACTTTCCCTGTTGGCCAAAGATGTTCCGTTCCCACTCCCTTGGACTCCCGAATGCCAAGCATCCTTTAAGGAGTTGCGGGATGCCCTTTGCTCGGCACCCGTTCTAGGAACACCAGATTACTCCGAGCCCTTCTCCCTCTTCACTCACGAAAGGGAGGGATGCGCATTGTCTGTTCTAACTCAGCCCATCGGCGCCAAACAACGCCCTTGTGCCTACTTCTCTGCCACTCTTGATCCAGTCGCCAGAGCTCTACCTGCCTGCCTTCGAGCAGTAGCCGCTGCTGCTGTCTCTATCCGCCAGAGTGAGGGAATTGTGCTTTCGAACTCTCTCACGGTATTAGTGCCCCATGCAGTTGACACCCTTTTGAACCAGACCAAGACTCAACACCTGACTAGTGCACGACTGACAGGGTATGAATTGACTCTACTTGCACCCCACATCACCCTGAAGAGATGCATGACATTGAATCCTGCTACACTGTTACCCTTGCCCGAAAATGACCCCGACGTGCCCCCTATACACGACTGTGTGACCCTCACGGACGAACAGACTAGGTGTAGAATTGACCTCCGAGACATTGCTTTTACAGACCCTGGTGGAGAACTATGGGTAGATGGCTCTTGTATCAAACTCCCAGACGGCACCACTTCTGCTGCCTATGCGGTGACGACAGCTCGAACAGTAGTTGAAACAGCTCGCATCACACAACGATCCGCACAGGCAGCAGAACTAATTGCCCTCACACGAGCATGTATCATAGCAGCAGGAACCACGGCAAACATTTACACGGACAGCCAGTACGCCTTCGGGGTGGTTCATCATTTTGGGCTCCTGTGGAGGGAAAGGGGATTCCTGATGTCCCACGGTACGCCCATCCTTCACGGAGATTTAGTCTCCGCCCTGATTGAAGCAGTTCTTCTCCCCAAACAATTAGCAGTGATCAAATGCCAGGCACACAAGAAAGTGACAGATTTAGTTGGACAGGGAAACGCACTAGCTGACATCACTGCCCGAACCACAGCTGAAAATAGGACAACGACACGCATGTATGTGACCAGGTCACAAGCAGAAAAATGGACCGACGCTAGGGAAACGATCAGGGACATCCAATCGGCCAGCACACCACACGAACTGACTGAGTGGGCGCGGGTGGGTCTAAGGGACGATGAAGGCTGCTGGCGGACAAAGGACACGAACAAATGGTTGCTGCCTGATGCATATTTGATCCCCATACTGACAATGGCACACTCCCCTGCACACATAGGCTCTGCCCCCATGATTGAACTCATTTCCAAAGTCTGGCACAACAACAAGATCCCCGACTCGGCCAAACGCCTAGTCCAGCAGTGCCTTATCTGCCTACAACACAACCCCGGGAAAGGAACTGTAGTACCCCGGGGAGGGTTTGGGATCCCCGACCACCCCTTTGAGGTCCTCCAGATGGATTACATCCAATTAGAGAGGTGCCAAGGCTTGAAGTACGTATTAGTCATTGTATGTGCCTTCAGCAAATGGGTGGAAGCCTATCCGACCGAGATAACACTGCCATGACTACTGCCAAAGTACTACTGAAAGAGTTTTTCCCTCGCTACGGCCTTTGTCGAATTTTATGGACCGACAATGGCCCCCACTTCATAGCTGAAGTTATCCAATTAATCCTGAAGGGGTTGGGGGTAAAACAGAGGTTCCACGCAGTCTTCCACCCCCAATCCGCTGGCCTGGTTGAAGGACACAACGCTACACTGAAACTGAAACTGTCAAAAATAGTGGCCACCACAGGACTCAAGTGGCCAGATGCCCTTCCACTGGCCTTACTATCGATGCGCTCCACTCCCACTAAGCACCACTTGACCCCCTACGAAGTTGTGTTTGGGCGGCCTATGAACCTCTGGACTGCCCCCAAACCGACCTCCATTCACGACGTCCCCGACGTCCTGCTGTCAGATTATTTATACAAGTTAACTAAAACGTTGTCTGTCATTCATCAACAGGTGCAGCAGGCCATCCCCGATGCTTCCAGGGGTCCCGGTCACGATATCCAACCGGGAGACCACGTCCTAATCCGGAACTTTCAACGAGCGAAGAATCTGGAACCCCGGTGGACGGGCCCCTGGCAAGTACTGATCACCACTCGGACGGCTCTTCGAGGGGAGGGGAAAAAGAACTGGCTGCACGCACACCACTGCAAGAAGGTTTCCTGGACCCTGGCCACGACAGACAACGTCAGCACCCAAGAAGAGCTCCTGAACAAAGACCGACCATCACTGAACTGCTATCCTGATACCGAGGCACTTGAACTTGCAAAACACTCTGATCCCACTGTGCCTTCCCGAGAAGGGTATTTCCTGCGTCGAAAGGAGGGAGCTTCGGCTAAGTAGGCCACTGACTAAGTTAAAAATCTCAGAACGGTGACCCGAAGCAACCAAGGGTTACCCGGAGAGAAGCTAAACAAAGTCTGTGGTTCTGCCCACTACCGAGCACCTTGAAGATGAAGATGATGGAAGCGCCAGATAAGAAGACGTCCGAAGCAACAGGAAATACCCGCTACAGGAACCCAAAGACTGATAATTTGCACAAATCAAAGACAATCGCTTTCTTCATTGTCTTCCTCTTTTGCCTCCTCCTCATGACTTCCTTCTGGATCTTGGAGGAAAGCACACCCGCTCACCAGATGTTGCCAACCACTGTCCAGCCAACCACCATGAAAGAGCACCACCTGATCACCCTTTCACCTCAGCTCCGAGAAAGGCGTAAGGAGTTCTGGAACAATTCCTTCGTACAACTGTTGCACCAGCACAACCTTGCTGCAAATGCCACGAACTGCTGGATATGTGGGTTGCTCCCACATGCTACCGGACACTCCATCCCCTTCATCCCTTCTCCTTTCTCAGTTCACGGCTCCTGCCTCGCCTGGTTGATCCTCATGCAGGAAAGCCACAAGGACAACTCCGCTTCTGGTCAAACAGTGTCACACTTCTACTATGGGTTCTGGCTGAACAAAACAGGAAAGACGTCTGCTCCCTTTTGTCCTGCAATTTCAGGTTCAACCTTCCTTACGAACATCCCTGCCAAAGAAAGGGTCGAAATGCAAGTGCTCCACAATCCAGCCAGACCCACCTTCTCCCACCTGCGGAAACAAACGGCTGCCACCCTGACTGTGGCCCTGTCTGTCATCAATGTCACAGGACTCGTATGTCTCGAAGGACAAGGAACGCAGCTGGTGGGTCACAGTTCTTGCCGCATCACCAAAACATTGGTCTCAGCTGACCCCCCCTCCTTTGTTGCTTCCCCGAATATGTACTTTGTTTGTGGCACCAAAGCTTACACCTGGCTCCCAAAAGGCTGGAGGGGTACGTGCTACATCGCCTTCATTCTTCCCCCCACGTATGTGGCTTCAGCCTACCACCACCGGCAAAAGCGCGCCGGAGATGTTGAACAAGCCGACTCCACCGGAGCACAGTTCCTGGATGCAGCAAAGGGACTTGTTCCTCTGTGGGGACCAATGGCAAATAGCCGCGCTATCCGACACCTGACTCAGGCAGTAGAAACAACCATTAACATCACCGCTGGCATCCTTGCTAACAACACGGCTGAGCTTCAGGCAGTCCGCCTGGTGGCTCTTCAAAACCGCCTTGTTCTAGATGTGGTTCTGGCCAACCGTGGAGGTGCATGCTGCATCATCGGCTCCAGCTGTTGCACCTACGTGCCAGATAACTCACCTTCAGTCTACAAAGCAATCGAACACCTCCACAGACTGTCCTCGGAGGTTCACCAGGAGCAGGAAGGATGGTCGCTTGGAGGCTGGTTCTGGGACACTTTGAAGGACTGGGGATGGAGATTGTTTACGTTTATATTGATACCAATCATGATACTGTGTGGGTGTTGCTTAGGTATTCAATGTTTACCACCTTTATGTGCACTCATTTCCAACTGTATGTGCCCAAAGACTTTGAACTTTAAACCTGAGCACACGAGTCCCCTATACGAGATAGAGGTGCGTGGTCTCATGGGGATTGATCCGAACTGACAAGCTGGCGAGACATGTTAAAGGGAGGACTGTGGAATTTTAGTTCGTGTACTGAACATCATCTACGCCATCTTGCAGACTCACGTACGAGCATACACGACAGCCATTTTAGGTACCATGGTCTCCCTGTTCACGATCGCCCGTCAGCACACTTCCCTGAACCTTGCAAGCCTTCCCCGCGCACCCTGGCTGCCCCCGCACTCACATGCACAAGTCATGAACCCTCCCCTCCCATGACTCTGTCTCAGGGAATCACACCCCGCGCCTGACCAACACCTCCTTTCCGTCCATGAATACCCCTCCTTTGATGACCCGTTCCTCTGAGCCCGACTGCCTGTACGAACCGCTGGTCATCCTTTAGCCCGAGGATACAGTTTATTGCCCACTACTGTATGCACTCGCCTTTCCTGAAAGGAGCCACTATTGATCATGACCTCCCCACCCCATGAGATTCGATCAGGCGCACACATTCCGTAGGAATCGGCAGAACACTCAGCTGCATGATAGCCCCCTCCCAATCATATGAGGGGAAAGGGCCTCTACTGTTGTCATGTGTTGGAATGGGCCGGAACTGGGGGGTGCTGGGGATGTCGTTCGCATACTTCACAATGCCCTTGTTGTAATAAAGAACGTTCGCATGTCTTAAACCAGTGTATAAAAGACCAGGTCTCAAAGAGGCTGAGAGAGCACCTCGAGACGATACCTTGTTGTCCGATCTGATGTGTTCTACTCCGTCGGAATAAACTTGTTTCCTGTCTTCCTGTCTCCAGCGCCTGCCTCTTTATTGAATAACTTCGTATGGTATTAGAGGCGTTGTTACGCCGGGCAAATTTAACTTAGGAAACATCAACTGAAATCGCCTGACCATTTTGAATTGATCTTTATCATCTGGGCTGTCAGTGACCCGGCCAAAGAGGGCATGAAAGAGTTGAAATTGGATCATAAATTCAAAACTTTTCGAACAGGGGACCCCAAAATACATTTGGCCCAGAGCCCCCAAGGTCCTTAAAATGCCCTTGTGTTGGCACTGTCTGGGCAAAGGTTTCAACTCATTAGTATCAGTTTATATCCTAAATACTACAATCAGCAATTGACAGCTGACGACCAGTTAAACTTTGTAAAGAACCTGCTGCTGGATGGTAAACTGCATGGCAGAGTTTTTACTAACAATTGAACTGTTTATCTAGACACCATTTTTTGGGGTTAAAATTTGCAAATTATGCAGCTGCGAATGGATTATGTGGGAAATTCCATGGTCCTGGTTATGCCTCAGTGTAGTCTGCCGGGTGGGACGTGTTCCCCATCGTGCTCTGCTATCGTCTGTGGTACACAGAACATTGCTCTCTTTTATTTTCCAGTATTACATCTCAATCATATCTTCTTAGTTACATATTGCTCACCTGGGATTCTGGGGCAGATTCAGGGGGTCTTGGTGGCAGAAGGGACATTCCTTCCCCCATCCAATACATTCACTCATCCATACTCGTGCTATCAAGATTTTTTCCATTCATCCACCCACAGCCTCTTTCATCCACAATCCCTTGCTCTCATCCATCCAAGGACAAACTCGTCCACATAAAAAATCCCCCAATACAACAACGTTTGGTTACATAAAATTGAGGCACGCCAGTGTTCCCAATGCCTGTTTAATTCGCATTGAGCATTTAAACAACTTTGCAGTATAGTTTACGGTGAAAATTCACTGGGTATTTGAAATCTTACCCTAGAAATTAAACACCTGGGTCAGCATGCTTTTACTTAGTCAAGGGCTGGTTTTAGCTACTCTGTGTAAGGCTTACACATACAAACAAAGGATACTGTTTTGGCCCTGTAATCTATAGGAATATGGTCATGAACCTGAGAGCCTATAAACCGGTAGTATGGTCAGGTCACTT
The DNA here is from genome assembly GCF_964261635.1 of Lissotriton helveticus. Lineage (NCBI taxonomy): Eukaryota > Metazoa > Chordata > Amphibia > Caudata > Salamandridae > Lissotriton > Lissotriton helveticus. Next base: position 596,660,708 of record NC_136073.1, on the reverse strand, counting down.
CTCACTGCATTTTAACAGTCGAATCCCTCATCTCCAGATGAGCGCCTTGTCAGGAGTGGGGTTGCGCTGGCCCAAAAAAAAAGAGATTGATGACCACAAAACCAGAATAATCCAGGTCCGCTGTGAGTGTACCGGTCCGGTGCAATATTTTGGGTCTATGAAGAAGACTTCCATATAACACTTAGTGATATCCTCGTCTTGGAATTGTGCGACTGACAAGACCCGGCCTTTCTGGATCTACTGACCGGCCTCAGAGCGGCCATTGCGGGAGAAGAACATTGCGAATCGAATTGTGGTGTCTTCCATTCCCACCCACCAGATTGCTTAAGTCCACCCACTACTTAGCTTATGTGATAAGTATTTAAAAAGTAACCAAGCCCAGCTACCCTGGTCCCCAGAGGCCCCATGCACCCCTGCTGGCCAGCTCTGCAGAAAGGCCAGAGAGACTGCCCTTGGGGCACATGGAGAGCACCTAAATGATTGCATACTCACCAGAGCTCCGCCAGTATCCACCTACTAATGGTGGGGCAGTGTTGTCTAGCTAGATCCATCTGTATAAAGTTCACTCTGTACCTCTTCTCTGTTTCAAGAGCCTGGTACATTTCTTTGCCGTCCTAGCCTTTCCCTGTGCTCAGCTAGCACACACATTTGGAACTTTGAAGCATACTGTCTTCCCTAAGGCGTGTTACTTCATGTATGTGATCTAATGAACTCTTTCTAGTTAGTGTCCCAGTCAGTGTTTCAACAACCACCATGCATTTTGCTCACCTAGACTTCTAAAAGTACTTATTTAAATAGATATGTCTCCGTGTTTCTCTTAAGACGAAACTACCAGATTAAATAAATACAAACATGTGGTAATTTTGTTATTTGGTTATTTCCTGAAAAAAATCAACTTAAAAAGTCACTGCAGTCCCTAAATTCCACCCAAAATATTAATGAAATGGCAAGAGGAAAACGGAAATAAAAAAAAGGTCCCTATAGCAAGAAAAGGGAACTTGATTTCAGAGTTTTTATTTATTTCCATCGTTGCTAGATGGAGCATGAGCTCAGGTAGCTAAGGAGTGCAGTAACAAGGTAGATATTGATATATTGATACATGGGGTACATAGGCTATGCTGATCAACGGCCTGCACTCACCTTTCCACGCACGCTATCAGAAGCAGGAGAGGTTAGAAATGTGTGTGGCGTGTAGATGCCTCTTAAGAGAGGTCTTGCGTCTTCCCTGGACATGCTAAGCAAGAGGTATGAGATCAGTCAGGGAAACTACATATCCCAAGAAGCCACATGATCCTAATGAGGGTTGCAAGCAATGGCAGGAGTTTTAAAGTGTGAGAAAAAGGTGCGGAAAGCTCCGTCCCTGACACACAGCACACTTTGTAAGAAGTCCCTAGGAGATCAATGTGTATTAACAAAACATACAACCATTTATCTCAAAATATCAGACATTTGATCAATAACATTTTAATGTATTCCTTAACTGAGCAAGATTTTACAATAGTAAGAGTTGTTTACTCAATTGAGAATTAGAATCCAAGAATCAAAAATGAACACAGTAATGTGAAATCATATATGTAAAAAATCAATTGTAAATTTTAACAATGTTTTGAATATGCACCAAATGCATTTCGGGTACAACCCTTCATCAGGGGCATAACATTTGTGTATATTTTCAATATCTTTTCTTGAGCATACAAGCCACCTGTCGGAACAATGAACAGAAGTAGTAGATGAGTCTCTGTGAACAATGCTCTATCATAAAACTATAAAGATCAGCAATGCATATCTGTGCTTGGAACCACTATCCAACAGAGTTCCAAGGGTGTGATACATGCAGCTGAAGTCCCACTGTCCCTGTGAATCCATAAAGCAGCGAAAAGGAGAAAAGAAAAAAGAAGAAGAAAGAAACCGAGATCATCCTTGCGTCACAATTCTTATTAACGGCCCGTCTCAGAAGGCTATAGGTGAAGCAAACATAGGGAGAATCCTTTGTATTCCTTTGTGTCAGGACTCACAGTAGGTTTCCTCCTTACTTAACTCTGGCCACCATTTCCCCCTCCCAAAACCATCAAAAAGCATTTGATCCCTGGAGTTGGAGAGCAAGTTGGCATTGTAGAAATTCCAACATGGCCACCAACATTCCAACACTGCTGCACCATATTGCTGTGCAGCAGTCTAGTCATTTAGGTTAATCACACTCTGGTGAAGCACTCTCCAAGATTCCACTGTGCACTTCACCAAAGTACCTCAAGGAAGAGCAACAAATTTTACATGGGCGTCTAATTTGTGTACACACCGGGTTTAGATTCAATGGTGGGTGTTATTCCAAGAGTCAAGGTCAGTGAACTGTTTAGTTTTGTCACGTAGAAAAGAATTTTTTTGTGGAAAGCTAATACCATAGTTTCAAAATATAACCAGAAGGTTAGAGGTGAGATAAAAGTATTAAAAACTGCGTCTTCAATTCCCCACTAAACCTTTGGTATATTTACATAGGCTTTCCTTAGGCGATTCTGTCAGAACTGATTCATTTCTCCTGAACGGGGGCGTGACCTTTCAACATGTCTTGTGTTAATCAGTGGGAAATACAAATATCTCCTTTCAGCTGTGTTCAGTCAGCTGAATTAAATATCTATAATGCAGGGGTCTCTTTAAACAAGCCAAGTTTCCTCTCACCTAAATAAAAAGAATACTTCTTAAACCAAAATCTTTCAGCCAGAGTCAGAGTTATTCAAGAGTGACTATTAGTGCACCATAAATCAAGGCTCTTATCAATGACATGAAGAACTAACAGAAATTAACTTAAGAACAAAATCCCTTAAACAAATAACTTCCTACCAGGTAATAATTAGCGCTCCATAAATCAAGATGCTTTTCAAGCACAGAAGAGCTTAAGGGAAAATTAGATAAAAAACACATAAATGCAATTTATATTACAAAGCTAAAAGCCTTTACTAAATTTGTGGTGCAAGAAAGAAAGGCAGAAACATTAAATTCTCAGAACCCCATTTAATACGGCCAGTTCAGTTCAACACACAGTAAGTACACAAATAGAAATAAGAAGCACACCATTCGAGGAGGAGCTTCTCGCGCAACCGGGATGGTCGCGTGAGCTCAGGGCTCCCGGACCTTCGCCACCTCCGGCACTTATCCTGACTATAATCCTGGTTATGACGATGGATCATTGAAGATGCAACCCAACTGATATGATAGTTGCTTTCAAAAATTGATTTGGTCAGAGGGAACCGATTGTATGACGATCTGCACTTTCCTGGCCTGCTACACGGATCTGCCCCAGGCTCGAGTTCATGATCTGCCTGGACGGTAATTGAAAAACAGCGGCTTCCCTGATCCTACTTTCGACCCTGGACTTGGCTTTCGGTTTCGCTTTTGGCCCGGACCCTTCTATGCAGCGGAATTGACCCCGCTGCCCACGGACTGCTTCACTTCGTGGTCCCACTTCAGGGCCGGGACTGTATATCACTGCTCGGTGTGTGACGTGGAACACACTGTCCTTTGGTTGAGCATCTGTGGGTGATTTTGGCATAGCCATTTTCACCAGATCTCAGGGTCCCCTCGGGGGCGCAGCTTCCAAAATGGCCGGCAAGCCCGAGGTTGAAAAGCGAAAGACCAAGACTGTTCACCGTGGGGGCTCCATACAATCTAATGTCATGGACCGATACACCCATCCTAAGGGATCCCCCGGTGGAACGGGCAAGCCTCCGGCGGACAAGGGAGATGACCCTACGGCGGACGATGACCCGACTCTGCACGATGTTATGGGCGCCATTGCGAGTATGAAGACCTCAATCGGTGTGCAGTATGAAACCCTGGCGCAAAAACTGGATACAGTGGCGATCGATGTCAACTCGATCAGGGCGGATTTAGCTAAAACGAACGAAAAAGTTAAATCCCTGGACTTGAAGACTTCTAGCCTCACGACGGATGTCTCCGATCTACAAACGGAGGTCCGCGATCTACGGTCCTCTAATGACTCCTTCTCCCGTCGTTTGGAGGATTTTGAAAGTCGTTCCAGGCGGAACAACGTCCGTATTGTGGGTGTCCCTGAGAATTCAGACAACTTAAATGTTGACCTCATTGTGGAGGACCTCATCGTCAATCATCTTGCACCCAAAGGCCTGAGTAAATTCTTTGCGGTGGAGCGGGCTCACAGAGTGCAGGGTGGTAAACCTAAGCTGGGTGCTACCCCGCGGCCCATAATCGCCAGGATATTTCATTTCCGTGATTGGGATGCTATCCTGCAGGCATCGCGCTTGGGTGGCCCCACGAAATTTGAGAATACGACGGTGAGTTTCTACCCCGACTTCACTCAGTTGGTGCAGAAGCAAAGGATGGGGTTTCAGGGAGTGAAGAGACGATTGAGAGACGGGGACATGAAATACGCAATGCTATTTCCAGCTCGGCTACGTGTGGAACATGGAGATCGGACGTTCTTCTTTGATCACCCTGAGGCTGCAAGTGACTGGCTCGACACACTGCCCAGGCAGCAGGAACACCCTGAACACTCCGGTGGAGCCGGGGGTGGACTGATGGAACAGAAATAGTAATGGGACTTGGTTCGCTGGACTACATATAGATCTTTCGGCATGGTTTGCGGATCCTTTAACTTGCTTTAATTGAGGTGGTTCTCCAGGGGTGGCGGAGGGAGTGGGTTTCTTCCTCCTCTGCGGTTTCTTTTCGTAGATTAGTTATTTGCTAGGGCGACAGGCACACTGCAAGTTGGGGGGGGCCTTTGAGTCTAACGCAGGGGTGCAGGGTGGGGGGTCTTGTTTCGAGGGTAGGTTGGGGGGAGGAGGGGGGGAAGTTGTTATTGTTTGGTTCACTTCAAGGCACTACATTGATGGACTTTTGGACTTGGCTGTCGCGACTAATGTGGGGTGGATGCTGCGACTACGTTCGGGATGGGGGTAGGGGGCTAAAATTGCTGTGTTGGAACGTTAACGGGTTGGGGGACAGGATAAAACGTGGTGTGGTGTTACAACTCTTGAGACGTCTCTCCCCTGATGTTGTGCTGTTGCAAGAGACACATCTGATAGGCAATACATGCCAGGCCATGAATCGAAGGGGCTACCATCTCCTGGCACACTCCGGCTTCACCACTGGCTCTAGGGGGGTGGGTATCTTGGTCAGAGTCTCCCTCCCCCTTGAGATCGATGCTGTCATTCTTGACGACAGGGGGCGATATGCCGCCATTACTGGACGATGGGAGGGGAAAGTCATCACTTTGCTCTCCGTTTATGTTCCGCCTGGCCTTCAGACTACGACCTTTGCTGACTTGGGGAGGGTGATACTGGGGCTCCCAGAAGGCATCCTTGTGGTGGGCGGCGATTTTAACTCGGTGGTCTCCGGAAATATTGATCGCTACCCACCTAGGGATCTTGGGAGGTCCCAGTCCTGGCTGCGTGGCTTCCTTGACACTCTGGGATTGATAGATTGCTGGAGGCTGCTACACCCTGGACAATTACAATACACCTTTCACTCTGGTGCACACAGTAGTCTCTCGAGACTTGACTATATCCTGATGCCCGCAATGCAGGCCCCACTTGTTAAGGAGATCAGACATTTGGCTAGGGGTATTTCAGATCACTCCCCCTTATGGCTCGTAATGGAAACGGGACCGGGAACTGAGGGCCGGGTAGCCCCGATCAACCCTTGGCATCTCCGTGACCCTAAGATCCGCACGGAATTGATCAAATCACTCGATCATTATTTTGTGGAGAATGTGGGGTCTGTGTCATCGTCTGTCTTGCTATGGGAAGCCTATAAGACGGTCATCCGCGGCCACGCCTTATCGTTAATTAATAACGCTAAGAAACGTAAGTGCGAGGCAGTGGTCCGACTTGAAACTGAGATATCAGACATAGAAAGAGAGCTGGAATCTGATGTTACCCAGGACAGGTTGCACCTTCTCAGCCTCAAACAAACTGACTATAGAGCATTGGTCACTGATGCCGCCAAGGTGATGAGTAGAGAGTAGCAAGGCCGTTTGTATGACGTGGGTGATAAGGCCGGAAAGTTGATAGCTTGGTTGGACAAGAAGGAGAGGGCTAGTTGTGTGGTTCCTTCAATTGAGAGAGCGGATGGAGTGAGAGTGACTGACCCGGTTGAGATTGTGGAGTGTTTTTCTGAGTATTTCCAAACCGTGTACTCCCCAGTATCGGACAGACCGCAACAGGACTCGCATCTGCTTCTGAGAGACATTGCTTTTCCCTGCTTGTCGGATCTGGATAGGGAGCTGATGGACGCGACACTCTCTGTTGAGGAAGTCGCGACCGCAGTCCGCTCTGTGAGATCGGGAAAGGCCACGGGTCCGAATGGACTTCCCATCGAACTTTATAAGCTACGCCCAGATAAAATAGCACCACATCTTCGCTCGATGTTTTTAGAATCGCTAGATGCAGGTACCCTCCCTTTCGATCAAAGACTTGCGTCTATCGTCGTGATTCACAAGGAAGGGAAGCCGCGGGATTGCTGCGCGTCGTACAGGCCCATCTCGCTCTTAAACGCCGAGCCTAAGATCCTCGCAAAAGTGCTCGCGAATCGCTTGATAAGTGTTGTCTGCGACCTGATCCATCCGGATCAGTCCGGATTCATTACGCACCGAAACACAGCACTGAACCTTCGGCGTCTACATGGCGCCCTTGCGAGAGCGTCCTCGTTGCGTGAATCGGCCATTTTGGCTTCTTTGGACGCCACAATGGCGTTTGATACGCTGGAATGGCCATACCTCTGGGCTGCCCTTGCCAAGTTTGGTTTTGGCCCTGTTTTCAACAGTTGGGTGAAACTCCTATATCACGACCCCTTGGCTCAGGTGGTTGTTAATGGTCGTGTTTCTGGCTCATTTTCTCTCGGAAGGGGTACTCGCCAGGGGTGCCCGTTGTCTCTGCTTCTTTTTGCCCTTGCTTTGGAACCCTTGGCGGCTTGGCTGAGGTGGGAGCCGTCAATGAAGGGTATACGCTGGACCCCTGATTTTGAGGACCGAGTATCGCTCTATGCTGACGACATCCTGCTATACCTCACGTCACCTCGGAAGTCGCTAGTAGTGCTATTCGATGTATTGACTTCCTTCGGTAAAAATTCTGGCCTTGTGATCAATTGGTCCAAGTCCTGTGTGTACGTTCCCTCGGGAGACTCTCCTCTCTTGCCGCGTGGGTGCCCAAAACAGGTGGTACACGCGGGTTTCAAATACTTGGGGGTGTTTATCACCTTGGATCCTGTGGTTCGCTATGAACGTAACCTGCTACCCCCGCTTCAGCGCTTACGGTCCGATGTTGAGGCATGGCGTAGACTTCCGTTGCCCCGCTCGGACGAGCGGCTCTATTCAAGATGATGTCACTGCCCCGATTTTTATATGCCCTACAGATTACTTGCGATACCGTCCCGGCCAGCTACTTTCGGGAGGTTGAAAGCTTGCAGAGACAACTGATATGGGGTGGGCGGTCCCGCATAGCCCTTGCCAAGTTAACACTTCCTTGGTATGACGGTGGAATCGCTCTCCCGGATATTAAGCGCTACTACTGGGCCTCCCAACTGGGGGCGATTAACCACGGCACGTACGATCCCGCGTCGAACCCCGCATTCGAAATGGACAGATGGTTGCTGCCTGGTGGTGACTACAACAGGGTGCTTTATACGAAATCCGCAGGGAGGATGCTCACTGGCCCTACCAAGATAGCGGTGCAAGTATGGCATCGTGCGAATGATGCCATGGGATGGAAGAATAGACTTACACGCGCTACTCCTCTTTATGCTTCCGAGAGGCTGGGCTCCCTTTGGAAGACGAAAGGTTTTGATAGGTGGGACGTGATTGGTATATGCAGGGTGAATGATGTATGGACTAAGGATAGGGTCAAAACCTTCGAGGAGTTGAGATTGGAGTATGACTTGAGTGACAAGGAGTTTTTTAGATATGCTCAGATCCGACACGTGCTGATGGCGGTTTTCCCTCCGGGTACTACTGTTCCGGAGGCGTCGCCGCTTGAAGATCGGGTGCTGGATGGACACGTTCCCGACAGTACGATTTCGCTTATGTATAAAAAGTTGATAAACGATAGGACCGACCTTCTACAGCGCCGCAGGGAAGCTTGGACCGGCGATGGTTTGGAGTTAGATGACGAAAACTGGCAGTTGGCCATATCTTCGCCAAAAGAGGTTGCAATTCCGGCCCGCCTCCGGTTTGTACAGCTTAAGATTCACCACAGGATCTATGTTACCGGTCCACGCTTGGTCAGCATGGGTTATGCTTCGGATGGGCTGTGCAGGCGTGGTTGCGGCCTCCCGGGCACCTTTCTTCACATACTCTGGGAGTGCCCGGTGGTTGTTCGTTTCTGGAATCGAGTGCATGCAGTAATGGAAGAGTTCACGGGTGTTGCATTGTTGCCTGAAGCTAGACAAAGCTTGTTGAATGTTTGGGAACCAAATGATTATGATTTGGCACAGACTCAGTGGGTGACCCTTGGTAATATGATCGCTAAGAGGGATATCGCCCAGTTGTGGGGCTCTCAGAGGCCTCCCACAGTTCTGGCATGGAAGGAGAATATGGACTGGTGCATGTTCAGGGAGAAGATGGTGTATGTGGCACGTGGCAGGCCTCGCAAGTGGGGTAAGATTTGGGGTCAATGGAACTCCTACCGGGGAGAAATATGTACACCTCCCTTCACACACTTGGTGGCGGATCCTCCCTCCCCTTGACCCGACATTCCTGCTATTATGTTGCTCGGACTGTTTCCGGACTTGCTGCATCCCTCAATCCTCCCATCCTGCAATGTCAATGATTGTATTATGATCTTATGCTTTCCTCCCCGCAGGACGCTTCGCCATTCGATTGATTGTACTGCCTTGATTATTTATTCTTGTTTATGTTGTTAAAAGTTTCACTAAAAATAAATTAAAAAAATAAAAAAGAAGCACACCATTACAGAATTAAATAAATAAAACTTAGACTTACCTGTACCATTTCTTTTTTTTTTTTTTTTTTTTTAAATATTTTTATTGATATTTCCAAGGTAATTTTTCCACATATTCCTGTATATGTTACAGCACAAAACAGTTTCCCAAGTGGTTTTATATATTACAATATTGGTCCACTGCATTAGAGCATACATAATCCACTGAACATATATGTGATATATACTACTCATTTCCTTGCAACAAAGAAAATAGAAATATACAGCCAAGGGAAAAAAAAAAAAGAAGAAAAAATGTCTTATAAAATATTTTGATGGCCTTCCAATCACAATCCTAGATTAAGCCTGCTATTTTTCCACCTTGTAATAGGTTGCCATATTCTGTTACCTAGTAACTTAGCTCTCCGGCCTTTCCTTTCATAAATTGCTTTTTCTAGATTGTACATAGAAAGAAGGTTTGCAATCCAAACTTGGAACTGGGGGGGAGCCTTGTCCAACCAATTTCGTGCTCTACATAAACGATAAACTGCAAGTGAAACAAAAATAAACTCTACAGGCAGAACATCTGCCGCATCAGCCACATCCCCCACCCCCATCATGATTAATTCATCTGAGAGTTTAACCTTGATCCTAAGTGTTTTATCGAAAAAGTCTTCAATAGCCATTTTCAAAGTAAACAATTGTGGACACTGTGAAAACATATGCACAATATCTGCATCGGTTGAATCGCATCGGGGACATGTTATTCCCGTTGTTCCGCCCCACTGGGCGATTCTAGCCGGGGTGTGATACAATGAGAACACTGTCTTAAAATGCTGAGATTGCAGGGTGGCAGAGCATAGGACCGTTCTGCCCAGATCCAGAGATACCTGAAAAGTTCCTAGCCCTGACCCCAATTTTTCTGACCATTTTTGTGTCAGTCAAGAAGCTTTTATTCGATATGCAAGATATCTTATAAGCGTACACAAAATACAGTAGATACAAAACTAGAAAAGACATATTTTTTTAAAAAACAGTATTTCAATGTACCTTTAAAAGGATAAAAAGACATGTGATGTCAAGATAAATTAGCTAAAAATATATTAAACCACAATTGATAATCTCTTGCATCGGATCAGCCAAGACTGCTTTAAAAATTTGGCTACACCACAAACAATGGGGGGGGAGGTGTCCGTCATTAGGATGCGCAGGGCTACTAGATAACTACTCGTGCCCATATTGCGGCAAAGGGGTTTAAGCCAAAAACTCCTGGATTTAGCATAGTCGGGACACTCAAACAGGATATGCGAAATGGATTCTATTCTGGTGGGACAACATGCACAAAAAGGAGACAAGTGATCACCTGATTTCCACTTAGACACCAGTGCACCGACTGGGAGGGAGCCCACCCTAAATTTAAAATACAACCATTTTTGTGAATATTTCACCCTTTCATCAGTTTTACTATCTTTCAATTCCGCATATAACTGACTTATCGTACACTTATTGGTTGTTTCTATATATTCCATGATTTTACATTGTCCCAGTCCTACCGGACCGCCCTGTTTTTGCATTAAAAAGCTTCTGGTTTGAAGGTATTTGTAGAAGCTACTATGAGCTAACCCGAATTTTGTTTGTAGCGTCCCAAACTGTAACATATTCCCCTGGCTATCCAGCAAATTCCCTATTTTCACTATGCCTTTATCGTGCCAATCCCTCATGGTAGTATCCCTAAAAATATCCCTCGGTAATGAACAGTTTGTGTACAGTCGCGTGTAGTTATTATACCTTCCTAAACCGAATTTTTTTGTCATTCCTTTCCAAACCCTATAGGCCGCTTTTAGAGTCTTAAATCGTGTGTGTTTAAAGTAAGTTGAATCGGTTGTGTTTAAAAATCCGTTCTCTGCCCCCTCCCCAAGTAGTGTAGTATATACATTAGTGAACCCTATCTCAGCTTCTGTTGTGTGTTCTCTACCTCCCCCACCCAGTAGCCCTCGGCAATATTGCATTACGGCAGCCCAATAATAGAGCCTAAAGTCCGGTGCTCCCCATCCACCTTTTCCCCTAGATACTGTTAGATGTCTATAGGCTCTCCTTGTCTTCCCTTTGACCCAAATGAATCTGTTTAAGATCGCCTCCAGCTTATTGAACCATATATTATCGAAAAATAGAGGGATAGCCCTAAATAGATACAGGACTTTTGGGAATGTTACCATTTTTATTACATTAATCCGGCCCATCAAAGTCAGATACAGATTATTAATTCCCTCCGTATTTGCTTTTATTTTTGCCAACAGTGGTTTCATATTAATTTCGACTAGCCTATCTAAGTCGGCTGTAATCTTCACGCCTAGATACGTAACTTCAGGAACTACTCTTATATCCTGACAGTTCACCCAATTATTTTGTATGATTTGTGTTTTCCCTTTATTTAATGAATAGCCTGACACAGCTCCAAAGGCCACCGCCTCTTGTTCGATTTCTAGGATAGCCGCACCTGGTTCTGGAGTAACCACCGCCACGTCATCTGCGTAAGCAAGTGTTTTATACTCATAGGAATGCAATTTAATAGGGAGAATGTTAAGATTCCGTTGCAGTCTACGCAAGAAAGGGTCAAGATATAAAGCGAATAGCAGTGGCGAAGCCGGGCAGCCCTGTCGTGTGCCGCGCCTTATATGTATTCCTGCAGTATACCCCCTATTTATCCTCACCTTAGCCGTGGGTTCTAAATACAGTGCCTGTATGGCCTTACTATAACCTGCTCCTATCCCAAACCACTCCAGGGCCTTCCACAGGTATCTCCAGGAGACCCTGTCAAAGGCCTTCTCTGCATCCAAGAAGATAGCCGAGGCAGGGTCCCCTGCGGCCCCTACAGCATCCAGTATGGTGACCATCTGCCTTGTGTGTTGTGTGGTCCCTTTTCCGGGAATAAAGCCATGTTGTGTTGTGCATACCAGCCCTTCAATGACCCTACTTAGTCTTTGTGAGAGTGCCTTGGAGTAGATTTTAGCATCGGCATTCATAAGTGTTATTGGCCTATATGAGCCGGGGTCTAACTGTGATTTATCTTTTTTCAAGATTACAATGATATTGGCTCCAGCCCATGATTGTGGCACATTTCTCCCCCTCTGTGCTTGACTTAGGATTTCCAGCATATCGATCCCCAAGGCATCCCAAAACGTTTTGTAGAATTCCGCCGGGATTTGGTCGGGCCCCGCTGCCTTCCCTGAGGGGAGTTTAGTTACTGCGTTATAGACTTCTCCTAATGTCAGTGGTGATTCCAGGGCCTCCTTGTTTTCCTCGCTCAATTCCTCATGAGGAATTCCTGTTAAGAAATCCTCTATCTCAGAATCTACATTCCCCAGATCTTGGTCATATAGGTCAGAGTAGAATTCCCTAAACACCTCTCTCACATCTTCTACCTTAGTCAGAATCTTTCCCCCTTTATCCTTGATTTCTTTAATTTCTCCCGCTGCCAGATTTTGTCTGATTCTGACTGCTAAAATGTGACCTATCCTCTCGTTAAATTCATAACATTTTTCTTTTTTAGTTTAATAATTGCTTGCTGCTTTATTCGCCATGTTTTCGCTGGTCTCGGCTCTTTTCAGCTCTATCCCTAAAAGGATCTCCTCAAGAGATTCTTGATTGATAACAGCTTGAATAAGCTGTTGTTCTAATTCCATTAGCTCATGTAGCCTCTTGGTTAATTCGAGTTTTTCCTTTTTACTCCTATGAAGGGTATAAGCCAGTGTTTGCCCTCTTAACCCTGCCTTAAATGTATCCCAGACCACACCTGGAGATGCCGTACCTCTATTTATTTCCCAAAATTGTCTGATCCATACCTTCATTCTATTTACATAATCTTCTTCTCTAAGTAGCCCTCTTTCAAATGTCCAATTATATTCTTTATAGATAGAGCCGAGGTTCTGCGGGATAGTTATTACTAAAGGGTTATGGTCTGAGAAGACCCGAGGGAGCCTTTCTATTTTTAAATCTGGTGCTAGAGAGCTAGTGACCAAAAAGTAATCTAATCTAGCGATAACCTTGTGGGGGGCAGTATAGAAGGTACTACCTGTTCCTATAGGATTATATACTGACCAAACATCAACCAAAGCATTATTAGACATTAAATTAGTGATAGCCCTTCGTGTTTTCTTTTTGCGATCGCCCTGCATCCCCCCACCCAACACACCCAACCCTGATAATCCATTAATGTTAAAGTCCCCGCAGAAAATTAGCGGCTCTGTCCACAATGCCAACTCGACATCTAAAAAGTCAAACAATTCAGGATCGTCTTCATTGGAGCCGTAAACAGATACAATTGTATATCGTCCTCCAGCAGTTTCCCCTTCTACCAGTGCCCATCTCCCTCCCTCATCTTCCTTTTTTTTCTTTACCTGCATAATTCCTTTTTTTGAAAAAATGGCCACTCCTTTTGTTTTTGTATCTTGCTGTGTACATGCTAAGACTTCGTACCCAAGCTGATCCATAAGATATTTATCCTTTCCTCTCACATGCGTCTCCTGGAGGCATATAATATCTAGTTTCAATAGTCTACACATTGCTGCGACTTTCTGTCTTTTCCCACCATCGTTTAAGCCGCAGATATTAATAGTAGCCAGCCTCAACGCCATCTAAACTTAAAAGTTGGGCAACCCGACACAATCTTTCTGAAATTAACTACCACTTGTTTACTCCTGTACGTCTTCTTACCTTGTGCTGTACATGACCTTAATTCTTCACCACCCCCACCCCACCCCCCCTTTCCCCCACTCCCCAGTCAACCCCACCCCCCTTACTTACCCCCCCCTGCTACAGGCAAATAGGTCAATCTGACCTATATGTGACTGCTCACTGCTGTAGTGTCGCCTCCTTCTCCTGCTTGACCTGCCCCCTAAATCCCATATTCAATACTACCCTCAGTACTGTAATATGGATCTTATGCTGGATCGGTACCCCTGTTCTTCTTACTCTTTTGATTCTCCGTAACTTCTGCAAGATACTCGCCTGCCTATATTTCCGAGAAAAACATTCTGATACGACCCCCTGTAATAACTTTCAGTTTTGCTGGAAACATCAGGTAAGCTTCAGAGCCTTGTCGCTGAAATGGAGTAATTAACTGCCTGAGTTTCCATCTCCTTTCTACGGTCGTATGACAAAAGTCTGGTCTGGCAAAGAATGTAACCCCTTCAAAAGTCTTCTTTCTATCTGGTCTGGCAGTTTCCATAACTTCCTGCCTGGCCAAAAAGTTGCCAAAAAAAAATAGCATTGCCCTTGGTAAGCCATCTTGACCGGCGCCTCTTTTCTTCTGCATCAATGGGAATCTGTGCGCTCTCTGGACTTCCACTTCCCATTGCCACTGAGCCTCTGGGTATGCGCCTTTCAGAAGTTTAATCACAAACCCCCTTGGGTCCTTCCCTTCCACTCCTTCCTCCAGACCGAGAAGTCTCAGGTTATTACGCCGCTGGCGATTCTCGAAGTCCTCCATCTTCCACTGTAAGTCTACGATTACCTTTCCCTGCTCATCTCTGGAGGACTGCCATTCTGTGACTTCATCCTCCAATCTGCCAGTTCTCTCTTCGACCTGCACCACTCTTTCTTCCACCTCTTCGTATTTTTTATTCATTTTCCTGATACTTGCTTGTATTTTTTTAGTGTCTTGTCTGGCTCTCCTACTTTCTAATCTAGCTTCTGTGTGCATTTGCTTTAGCATAGCAAACATTCCATCTAAAGTTGCTTGAGGCGATGACTCGGTGGTATCTTGAAGGGCGTTGTCTGGCTGATTAACAGGTACTTTGCCTAGGCCATGTTCCTGGTATATTTTAGAGGTGCTGCCGTAATCCCAAAGCAGCTTCCTATTCGTGCTTGAAGCTGATCTATCTATGTCTCTGTCTCGTCTTATCATAGTTCTCCTTTTCTTCCTCTGTGTTTCTTTGTTTCTGGGTTCAATAGAGGGGGATCCCTCTGATTCTGACCCTGACCCTGACCCTAGCGAAGGATCTGTCGTACTGCCCTCCTCCTCTGAGCCCTATATGGATGACTCAGACCCTTCAGTCACAGAGTAGAATTTTTCCGCTTCCGGGAGCGCACTCTCCTTCCTTTATCCCCTTTAGCCCCTCTCAATGTGCAGCTTTCAATACTTCTGATGCTCCCCCAGTTTGATTGAGTTAACATGTTGCTGTCCCCGGGGGTGAGATCGAGGTTTACCTGCATCAAAGCCTCTAACATTTGGGTGTTATTGAAGTTCACCGGGTCTTCTGCCTCCTCCGGCTGCCCGTTGTCCAGCTTGTCAAAACCACTCGCCAACACAGAACCTGGATCTGTGTCCTTTCCTGCATTCTTGGAGTTCTCCACTCCCAGCGCGGCTCCGGCGTGAGACACGCCTGGTTGTGACTCCCGTTGCTTGGCAACCGCCGTGCTTGCGTCCTCGCGGTCGATGAGGGCTGCTTCCGCGTTAATCCCCGTGTTTGTCTCCGTGCTTGTGTCTGAGACCCCGGAGATCAAGATTACCGGCTGGATTTTGCCCGCAAAAGCCTCCGTAACAGTCGATTGCCTCAAATCCTTGCCGGGTACAGGTACAGTGATTGCTTGTTTCGGCGTCCCGCTATCTGACTGTGGGCGCTTCTGCCTCTGCTGTTGCTGTCCTTTCGCAGCGGGAGTTCCCGCTTGCATCAATGCTTTAGCTTCGAGTTTTTCTTTTTCATTGGCTGCTTTGTCTGGCTTCTCACCTCTCTTAGGCTGATTCTTTGGGGCGATAGTATTCGCCGCAGTGTTTGCCGCAGTGACTCGCTTATGTATTGCAATGTTTGTTGATTTTGGTATCGCTCCAGTGCGATGTGCCATCTCAACGATTGTACTAATACCTTGGATATAGACTTTTTTCCAACGCTCTTCAAAATAGCAGAGTAAAGCAGCCAGAGCCTTCTGTATCACCCCGTTATTCCTTGCATCGCTGATCTTGGATATTCCTTGTAGAATCAGCATATCCTTATCCAGTTCTCAGCTGCATATTCTGTAGGGCAGGAGAAGGAGTAGGTGCGACTGCACTCTACATCAGCATAGCGGCCATCTTGCCTAAGCCAGAGAATTATTTATTCTTGTTTATGTTGTTAAAAGTTTCAATAAAAATAAATAAAAAAATAAAAAAGAAGCACACCATTACAGAATTAAATAAATAAAACTTAGACTTACCTGTACCATTTCTTGTGAAGGAAGCTGAAGTAAGATAGGCGCAGATCGTCTCTGAAAAAGAAGAAAGAAGATTACTGAACTGCTCTTCTCTTCATAACTTTAGAAGAAATCAAAGGAGAAGTAAGAAGAGAAGACGGTTCCCAATCATATCCTGGTAAGGCAAGAAATCTTAAATGTTAAAGGAAGTAAGTCATTATTAGATAAATGGAAAAGTAAAGTTACATCACATATGAGTGTTGGGAGCTGTCTCTTCTCTGTCCCATTCCCCTTTACCCCCTTGGTACTTACCTGCAATTGTTTATTGAAATACTAAGCAGGGAGGATATGAGAAGGGCATTGGAAACAGTGTTGTTCTGCTCCCGTGCCATTAGAACCATAGTTGCTAGCCTTGACACTTTGTGAACCCCTCTGTGGTATCTATGCGATCTGATATTAGCCAAGTGCCCAAGAAGTATATGCAAGAGATTCAGAGATTTACCTCAAAATTTCAGAGGGATGTGCCGGTAAAACCGAACTCCCTGCAGGGCATATCTGTGCCTGAGTAGAAAAGCAACAAAGTCTGAAAACACGGCCATACTATACGGTCATACTTTAATTGCACCGTAGTAATTTCCCCAGATGCTAGCGTAAACAAGTCTTACCTGTACTGTTGATAGGCGGTTATAGACTCAAATATTGTAAGGAAAGTGACACACGTTATCTATAGGAGAGAAACCTACCATTAGGTTTTGGTTCCAACGTGAAAATTGCTTGTGTTTGAAGGACTGGACTTTTTAACAGTACCAGCGGTGCCAGGGAACAACACCTATAACCTTCATGGGATACCTGTTTCGGCGCACAAACTACAGAGACACGGGACACTTCCTTCGGCGTCAAAGATTCAAGGTTTATTTACTGCAGGGAACACAGAAGTCACAACAAGTACAACACGTGCAACTTGGGGAGACTGCTTCAAATTGGTTCTGTGGAGCGCTCCTTTTATACAGAATTTACTCATAGGACAACATGATACACAAAAGTTTACAACCTGGTTCCCATAATTATCCCCCAGAGGGGTTGCTTTGGTCACTTTGGTACACATAAGGTCCGGAACATAAGTGCGGAAACATTTGGCGGTTCCCAACTGTAAAAACCTATCTTCCCAACATTAGTGAATTCCAATCGGCAGTAAAACAGATCGAAATAGGGACAAAGACAGGTGCAGAGGAAGATGGAGACAGTGGGGAGATCGAGAAGGGTGTAAAAGGGGAGGTATCAGGAAACACGAGATACAGGCATCAAAGGGACGTGCCTAATGAGATGCACGGCTGAGACAATAAACCGGCACGGCAGAAGCGCCTCAAGCGGGGCCATCTGCCTTACAGTATCATCCCCCTCATCGTAAAAGATATTTACAAAGAACATGTGTCTTCCACAAATATCTTGAGAGTCCCAGGGTAACGAAGCGGACAGTGTCCGTTCGCTGGCTACTTGAGGGCAAGAGACAAAATGGATGCCGTATCTAAGATGGAACCCGTGGGTACAGATGAAAAACCCACATATCAAACGAACGGTTTAAGTTAGCACAGCGAAACTGCGCATACTTACTAAACTCGTTATTTGCGGTTCTTAGATACCAGACTCGACCATATTCGTGCGAGTCGAAAACATCACTTATAATTGTCACGGAACCTCAGACGCTCCTTTTGCCCTCATGTAGGCAAGCACTAGTCGGAATCATATTCGATATTCATCAGACCCTCGAGATGTTGCTGTAGCATAGCTCTGTCCAACCGAGACCCTTTGGTAACAGGTGGCTGTCTTATACACGTTGTAGCACAGAGGCCACATAAGGCAGGACCGCACTGCACGCAAAGGCAACACGTGAACAGGAACGCTACAACGACCCCAATGATCATCAGAATCTTCCAACCCCAAGTCGACATCAGGCCCCAAAACCATCCAAGTAGCGTCCAATCCCCTACATCCACGTGTATGGATTCGGAGATCTTATGTAACTTCGAGATGGCTTGATAGACAGTCGGAGCGTTATCAGGAATGAAAATACAGCAGCTCGAATGGATCACCTTACATACCCCACCTCGATCTGCTAAGATCACGTCTAAAACCATACGGTTTTGTAACGTCATAAGTCTATCCGCCTGAAGTTCTGTGGTGATATTACCAAGGGCACTGGCAGTAATATTAGCTGTCGATTCTACCACTCGAGTCAACTGTCTCAGGTTCCTACTATTAACCATAGGTCCCCAAAATGGGAGGAAACCCTTGAAAAAGTCTCCTGCCTCTTGACCGGCAGTATCCTCTTCGCTAATTACGCCTCTCACAACTCTAGTTTTGTGATAATCTGCATCTACAGTAAACGTCGGAGGCAACAAGTTTGCGATATAACATGAACCCATGAAGTCAGAGGGCAACCATGCATACGCACGATCATGACAAATAAAGTATGTACCCTTGGCAGCCAAAAACACAGGGGACGAGACCATTGGCAAAATATAATTTTCAGTGCAAGCACTCTCTCCAAGTCGGGCTTTCGATCTACGGCCGCGACCTATTAAACAAAAATTGCCAATGTGGGGTACGACCCATATCGGAGGCGAGCTTTTAAGCTGTTTTTCACCAGTGAACACACTATATTCGCCTCTACTTAGGACCCTATAGGCTTGTACCTCTTCTTCAGGGATAAGCGTGGGATCATAGATATCGCTATCTAAATCCTCTATTGCTATAGATAAAGATTTTTGGTACGAGGTAGGACCAGAGTAGGGGGAACGTGGTTCTCGAATGGGGTGGAAACCCAGTGCGCTTCGAAACATTGTTTGAAATGCTCGAGCAGACCCTTGGGAGCTATACGGTAACACCAGATATGGAATTCCCTTATCCGTAGTATGCGGCATCAACCCACACACCCAACAATTAGTAGTGTTAACCACTAACTGATGCTGATGAAGGAGCTGAATAAAGGAATTGTTGCGGAATTCTGCACGTCTAGCCTGCTCGTGTTCAGGTAAAATGTGAAAAGAATGAGGAGAAACAGTGGAGGTGAGTTTAAGGTCCGGGGTAGGAGTAGGTATGGTAGAAGGCAAGAAGTAAGACATTGTGTAATATACTCCACCCGCCAATAACGCAGAAACAGTCACAAACAGTACGAATATTTGAAACACAAAACATTTGGTACGACTGAGTTGCTGCAGCTTGAATCTTTGTGCTTGAGCTCTTTCCAAGTCCATCAGCTTTGAAAATGCCATTCCCTATGACCGTCCGCAACGTTTCTTGACGCACTTCGTTCTGTGTAGCAATAGTCAATTCCTAGGAGTTCCCAGGAACCGACGGTCTTTAACCTAGCGTCAAGACCTACTAACCAGGAGGAAGTACGCGCGCGGCCCTACGGCCTTCATTTCACAGATATATATATATATGTGAAAACAATGTCTCTCAGCTGTGGAAACAAAAAAGTGTAAGGAACGAAGCTCAATGAATATGTACAAAATAATTACAATAGTATGAGTGTTCAAACTGATCATGGAAAACGGGATAATGCACTTGTCAAGGGACAGAACGGGTTTTTTTTATTAGTCTTTAGTGCTGGATCGCAGAAAATATCGGGTTTTCCCAGGACGTGTCTGTTCGTTAAACAAAAGATCCGTCGAAGGGACGACGCCCTGTTGATCAGCTGAATGTTCTGGTCTTGAGTCTTCTGATGACAAGTGTTCAACAATGCCTTTTTGCTGCACTGAGGATTCTCCGACAGGTTGTGCGTCGCTGAAAGGTACAAACGCCGGCAATCCTTCGGTTTCAGTTGATGCAATGCCTTTCCTCACCCACGAGTCTGCTGGCAACGGGATGGGGACTTTCTTGGTATGGGTGGCATGCACCCAATTTTTCCGCCCCTCGAGACGAACTGCAGTTCTCGTGGCAAGGAGGACCTGATAGGGTCCAGTGAACCTGGGATCCAAATTGTTCTTGCGCGAAAAGTTTCGCGTTACCACCCAATCTCCGGGCTGGAGCGGGTGGCCTGGACCCTCCGTCTGCGTCGGCAATGCTTCGTGAACCTGTTGGTGAATTAACCTCAGTTTAGCAGTCAAGTCATGAAGATAATCGATCAACATTGGATACTCAAGATCACAAAAGGCACCCGGTCTAGGGACCCCCCAAACATTGGCAGGACGACCGAACACTATTTCATAGGGGCTGAGCCCTACTCGGGAGTGTACAGTTGCCCTTGTTGACAGCAATGCTAAGGGTAAAGCGTCAGGCCATGAAAGACCTGTCGTAGCCTGAATCTTTGCTAGTTTTAGTTTAAGGGTGCCATTGTACCCTTCAACCAAACCAGCTGACTGAGGATGATTGGCACTATGGAATTTCTGATTAATTCCAAGGCCCTTGCACACACTCTTCATCACACTCCCCACAAACTCACTTCCGTTGTCTGACCACACAATTCTAGGCATTCCATACCGAGGAAAGTATTCCTTCAGTAGGATTTTCGCAGTGGACAAAGCAGTATTGTCTTTGAGAGGATAGGCCTCAATCCATCGGGAGAATGCGCAAACAACAACTAAAACGTATTTCAAGTTATTGCATCGCTCCATATGGATGAAGTCCAATTGGATCACCTCAAAGGGACATGAAGGGGGAGCAAAACTACCAGGAGGAGTTGGGGTTCCCTTACCAGGATTGTACAACATACACACCATACAATTCTTAACCAAACGTTCAGCACATTTCGTAATACCATCATTCTTCCACACAGGAAACAGCAATTTACAGATACCTTTCGCGCTAATATGTGCTAACCCATGTGCCATAGTCACAACAGCCAGCACATACGCATCAGGCAACATCCATCTTTTCTGTTCCGATAAGTCAATCCAACAACCATTCGCATCCAACTTTCCCGTACTTTCTTTCCACTTCGTCTTTTCAGTCTCGGTGGCCTCATTCTGAATTGCTTTTACACTCTCGATAGTGTTTTCACACATACTTGATTCTGCAGGCCACCTAACCGAACTCGTCACATACATTCGAGTGCTAAGGTTCCAGGCAGTCTCCTTAGCAGTCTCATCCGCAAACGCGTTACCACGACCAACATCATCCGTCACCTTACGATGCGCACTACATTTAACAATCGCCACTTGCTTAGGCAACGTAAGTGCATCCAAAAGATCATTTACAAGCTGGCCATGTTGAATCTTCGTACCATGTGACGTAAGGAATCCTCTTTCTCTCCACAGTCGTCCAAAACTATGTGCCACACCAAACGCATACTGGCTATCTGTAAACACATTCACCCGTTTATCTTTAGACAACACACACGCTCTCGTCAAAGCAATTAACTCAGCAGCCTGAGCCGAATTCTGACTTAACCTTGCGCTTTCCACAATCGTTCTCAATGTAACTACAGCATACGCAGTTGTCACATCACCGTTCGGCAACTTGAAACAGGAACCATCCACATATAAAGTACCATCGGGATCTGTCAATGGAGTATCTTTTAGGTCAATGCGACCTTTAGTTTCCTCTTCAGTTTTGAGATAGCAGTCATGTACTGCTTCATCACTTGATTCTGTGTCGATCGGCAGCAATGTTGCTGGATTCAACACATTACATCGTTTTATCCGTATGTGACTGGCCAGTAACGTCAACTCATAACCAGACAATCTTGCACTTGTCAGATGTTGAGTTTTCGTTCGGTTCAATAGAGTGTCGACTGCATGCGGAACCATTACCGTGAGCATATTATCCATGACTAGACCTGCGGACTGTCGAATGGACGCCGCAGCTGCCGCTGTTGCTCTTAAACAACTTGGCAAGGCTCTTGCTACTGGGTCTAGAGTCGAAGAAAAATAGGCACATGGGCGTTGTTTACCACCAAAAGGTTGTGTCAAAACACTCAACGCGCAACCATCCCTCTCGTGAACGTATAGTGTAAACGGCTTACTGTAGTCAGGAGTGCCCAACACAGGAGCCGAACACAACGCATCATGCAATTCAGAAAAACTTTTCTGACATTCTTCAGACCAAGGTACTGGGGATGAAACGTCTTTGCATGTAAGGGCTATCAATGGTTTCGCCAACAATGAAAAATTTGGAATCCATTGTCTGCAGTAGGACGTAATACCTAAAAAGGCGCGAACATCTCTTTGGGTTCTTGGCACAGTCATTCGGGAAATCGCTGCAATTCTCTCTGGGGTCAACCTTCTCCCTTCTTTTGACAATAAGTGACCTAGATAGGTAACTTCTTGACAACAATACTGTAGCTTTGAAGGCGATATCTTATGGTGTAAGTCATGTAGATAGTGCAATAATGATACTGTAGCCGTCTTGCAAATGGCCTCTGTATCAGCTGCCACTAAAAGATCGTCAACGTATTGAATCAAAGCTGCACCATTAGGTAATACAAAGGCATCAAGCTGACCTTTAAGTGCTTGGCTGTAGATTGACGGACTCTCACAGTAGCCCTGTGGAGCGCGTTTTAGCCTAAAACTGCGACCTCCTAATGAAAATCCGAATAGGTCTCTGCTTTCCTCTGCAATTGGGATGCTAAAGAAAGCATTCTTTAGATCGATCACTGTGAACCAGGAGGCAGATGCCGGAATCATTGTTAATAAAGCCGTAATGTCAGGGACCACGGGAAATTGTGGAACCACTATTTTATTTACCTCTCTCAAATCTATAACAAAGCGATACACAGGAGGTTTAGTTGGGTCAGTTCGTTTCAGAATTGGCAATACAGGGCTATTACATACATTTCCACGAGTTTCTTCAACAACACCTTTTCCAATGAGATCATGAACAATTGCTAACAGCGCTCGTTCGCCCTCAAGAGAAATACGATATTGAGGTAAACGCGGTAGTCGCGCATTTTGTTTCAATTGAATCACATAAGGTGGAATGTCTAACAGGCCCACGTCATTGGGACCTGTGGCCCATAGAGACGCAGGGAGAGAACTCAATTCCGGTGGGAATTTATCGACCGATAAATACATGGGAGAGATCACTCTCCGTCCCAATGTAAGCTCCACTCCTTCGGGGGAACAATACAATGTTGCATATAATCGTTTCAACAAATCCAGGCCCAAAAGATTTTCACCACAACCTGTAGATAGAATCAGTGGAGCGGTTAGCTCACGGGGTCCAATCATAAGAGGCAAAGGACTAGAGACTGGGTTACTAACAGGGGCGCCAGAGAATCCAACGGAAACGTTCGTTAAGCCAGACAAAGGTGCGCCAGGGAGTTTTGAATGCATGATGGAACTTTTCGTCGCACCAGTGTCTAACAGAAAAGGCTCAACTACACCTGATGTAGCCACTGCAACGTAAGGCCCACTCTGATCGACCGGAACTGACACTACTCCCTCTCTTTGTCGTCGGCTGTCCTAGTAGTTGTTATTTACAACAGTTTCATGCTCTGCATAATAATCATCAACATTATACTGTGCAGATCGAACTGACCCCGCATTTCGCTGGTCAAAATAATTATTTGCGTCTGATTGATTTTGATAACGATCACTCTGATTGTGGAATGAACCACGACCTCTACCACGAGGTGCCTGTTGAGGACCACCACCACGGTTTCCACGTATCGACACACCATTCAGACGGTCCCGTAAGGCAAGACAATCATATTTTAGGTGTCCCTCTTTCCTACAATATGCGCACTGATTATACCCAAGTGAAGATCTGGAATCAAAGCTGTCAGAGCGCGGCTGTGTCCTATCGGGCTGTGCTCGTGGTCGATACTGCTGTTGCGAATCATTTTGGTTTGATCGTGGAGGGTATGCTTGCTGCAACAAAACCTTCGTTTTGAGTTCTTTCGTTTTCTCTTCTACACGATCACTCTCTTCCTTTTCCCTATTCTCATAATACTGAGCCGTTGCTAGTATTTGCGCAGGGGTTGAAACTGCCCATGCACTTTCTGAATTCTTTAATTTGTTGCTTAGTTCAGGCAGCAAATTCGACACGAATTTGTCAACGAATAATCGCTGGCCTCCCTCAGCGCCCATGTCCTGGCCGCTGTGGTCGACAAACGCTTCCTCAAACCTTGTAAAGAAATCTGAGACACTCTCGTCTTTCTTTTGCTTACAAGCTGATAACTTATCCCAGTTCACCTTCATCGCTGGCATGAGAGTTTTCATGAGCGTAATGATTTTCTGAGGCAAATCCAAAATCAGCTGTTCAGGCTTGGCCCCACCAACTTGTAATGCATCAGCTGCTAGCAGTGCAGCCCAATCACCCCCTAATTCAACTGCGTGATCGGCTTGACGAATTTTAGCCCAAACTGGTTGCGGTACCACATTGCCAAACAACATGTCGATGTCGGCAATATTCATAATAGTAGCTTCCACCAGTTGTGATAACTCCTTATAATAACCAGCCGGATTTTTACGCGGATCAGGTAAGGATTGCTTCACTTGCAAAACTTCTGATCGTTTCCATGGAAGATGTATCCACACTCTTCGAAAATGCGGTAGCACCGCAGGATTAGCAGCAGGGTCACCAGGCACCCACAGTGGCGGAACCTCTCTCATAGGATACTGACCAGGAACCGTTTTCCAGTTCTCAGTGGTATCATCCAATGACACCCGAGAATGTGCTGTGGGTCTGAATGCTAATAAGCGTTCCACGGCACGTCGTACATCGTCTCCTATAATCATACCGTTCGAAAAGTGACTCTGAAGTTCAATTATGTCGGACGGTACATTATCTATTTCATCATTATACCATTCTTCTCTCAAAAAGTTACACATCTCCTCAAATACGAATCTCTGCGTAGGCTCATTAAACTGAGAAAACGTATCAAAGACTACACGTGGAGTGTAATTAGCAGGATGTCTTATCCACCTGTGTGCCATTGTTACTAACGTCTCTTTCTCCCTACCATTAGGGATCTGACTCCGTCTCTGAGGAGTTTCAGATGAATCAGACGAAAATAACGGACCAGAAAGAGGTGAATAAAGAGTAGCAACAGAGTTAGGAACACGCTTACGAACAGAAGGGGAAAGAAAAACAGGGGCAACAACACTGGAGGTGAAGGAAGGCATAGTAGGAACGGACAAGATAGTTGGAGTAGCAGAAACAACAGTCTGCGGAGGTACAGGTACAGGAGCAGTAGGAACAAGAACAGGTGGTGAAACAAACGTAGGGTTAACAGCGGGCTGGCCCGCAGCCACTGGAGCAACAAGAGGTACAACAGGAGGTACTACAGGAGCAACTACAGGAGCAGGAGCACCCTGTACATAAGGAGGTGGTGATTTCATCAAATATGATAACAAGGAATCCTCCCTCAAATCTTCTTCTTTCTTTTCTAGATTATTCGGTAAAACTGGGTAACATTTATCTATTTTCATGTGATGCAATCTAGTAGCGATTTCCATGCCTTTTTCTTCTTTGTCTTGTCTACATTCTTTTATAGCTTGCATTACAGGAACGAACTCTTGTTTTTGATTCTTTTTAAGTTGTTTGATTTCTTTCTGTTTGGCCTCTTTACGCCATATCCGAAAGGAATCAAACATAGCTGGCCTAGCTTTCTTTAAAAATAGCCTCAAGATTATCTAAAATCGAAAGTTCAAAAGTTCCATGTGGTGGCCATCTAAGATCACCGTCTTTCTTTGTATAGCGGACCCAGTAATCATTATATATTATAGGACCCACCCCATGTCGACTATAAAGATCATGTATCGGAGTTCCAACTGGAGGTATCGGACACGAGTCCTCCAACCGGGAATCCATTGCGCAACATTTAAAAATACGAAACAAACCACTATGGCTAGGCATCGTGCACACTAACCTAGTATCAAACTTCAAGGATTACCGAAGCAATAAAACCTCGTGTAAGTCAAAACCCTTGGTTTTTGGCAATTGCAACTGTCAAATAATACTAAGGACTAATACTAAGAACCACAAATGCAATGGAACCATGCAATACAACAAAGCCTTAAGGCTACCACAAAGCTCGGAGAGCTAACCACAAAGCCTGAGGAGGCTATTACAAAGCTCAGTGAGCTATTACCACAAAGCCTTAAAGGCTAACCACAAAACTTTCAAAAGCTAGAACAACCACTAAGGACTGGGAGCGACCCACAAATACTTAACTCAGAACTTCAATGGCGTCACCAGGAAGGCCCGTCTGTCGTCTCGCTTGTACATAAGGTCTACGCCGGGCGTCGAAGACAGGTCGACAGTCAGGGCATCGGTCCGTCGCAGCCGTCAGGAGGCGGGAATCTTCGCAGGGAAAAACTTCGGGCCACTTATTTCGACAACAGGATCGATGAAGCGGGGTGCACCTTCCCTCGGAAATTTCACACGAAGTTCCTCACGATCATCAGGCTTTGGACCGGTACCGCTGAAGTCGCCCCACGTTGGGCGCCAACTGAAGGACTGGACTTTTTAACAGTACCAGCGGTGCCAGGGAACAACACCTATAACCTTCATGGGATACCTGTTTCGGCGCACAAACTACAGAGACACGGGACACTTCCTTCGGCGTCAAAGATTCAAGGTTTATTTACTGCAGGGAACACAGAAGTCACAACAAGTACAACACGTGCAACTTGGGGAGACTGCTTCAAATTGGTTCTGTGGAGCGCTCCTTTTATACAGAATTTACTCATAGGACAACATGATACACAAAAGTTTACAACCTGGTTCCCATAATTATCCCCCAGAGGGGTTGCTTTGGTCACTTTGGTACACATAAGGTCCGGAACATAAGTGCGGAAACATTTGGCGGTTCCCAACTGTAAAAACCTATCTTCCCAACATTAGTGAATTCCAATCGGCAGTAAAACAGATCGAAATAGGGACAAAGACAGGTGCAGAGGAAGATGGAGACAGTGGGGAGATCGAGAAGGGTGTAAAAGGGGAGGTATCAGGAAACACGAGATACAGGCATCAAAGGGACGTGCCTAATGAGATGCACGGCTGAGACAATAAACCGGCACGGCAGAAGCGCCTCAAGCGGGGCCATCTGCCTTACAGTATCATCCCCCTCATCGTAAAAGATATTTACAAAGAACATGTGTCTTCCACAAATATCTTGAGAGTCCCAGGGTAACGAAGCGGACAGTGTCCGTTCGCTGGCTACTTGAGGGCAAGAGACAAAATGGATGCCGTATCTAAGATGGAACCCGTGGGTACAGATGAAAAACCCACATATCAAACGAACGGTTTAAGTTAGCACAGCGAAACTGCGCATACTTACTAAACTCGTTATTTGCGGTTCTTAGATACCAGACTCGACCATATTCGTGCGAGTCGAAAACATCACTTATAATTGTCACGGAACCTCATGTTGCAATTCATGTGACTTTGTTTAACTCACCGCGTTCCCTGTGGTTAGGTGCCGACTGGCTCTGTGGTAACGTGTAACATGTCTTGTGCGTCTGGGGCTTGTAAAAAATACGTTCTTGAAACATTAAGGTGCAAAATGTGAGGTGACCACGCGGTCGGTGTTCTTAAAGGTATATGCACGATTGTGCAACTGATACAACAGTAACATAACTTTATTGTATAAGAAGGTTGCTGGCAACCGAATATAGCATGCACGTATATAAAAAAAGTCTAATACGAAATTTGGCTTATAGAAAACTTCCAGGAAAGTCACGTTATAAAACGTGTGTTAGAGCGAAAACAGTGTGCGAAAAATTGAAAAGTATGCCAAAATGAGAATATATGTGAGGACTACAAGTCTAGTGACCAAGAAACAATCTGCTATGTAGCCTGACAAGTGAAATTGCCAAAGAAGAGAGATGTGGTGCTGAACTGTGAGGGGCTACTCGTATTATGGTGATAGTGAATGGTATTTCGGTGGTAGTGAGTGCAAGTACAGATGTACAACCATTGTAGACATCCTATGCAAAAGATCATATACAATGCTGTTATAAATTACAAGAAACAAAGCATTTCATAATGATCATTTAAACATTTCAGGATAACCGTATCAAGGTATTTTATCCAAAATGTTTCACATTGAGCTAATAATGTATGTGTATCTATACCAGCTCTGTCCTTTATACTTTCCAAGATAGTGAATCTAAGTTGTGGAATGGTGTGTGGTGTGTCAATCCAGTGTGCAGCTAATCAACAGTGTCTGTTTTTGTTACGTATCATGTTTTTGTGTTCAATTATACGTGTTTTAATTTTTTGAGAAGTTGTTCCAACGTATGTCAATCCACACGGACAACATATTGCATATATGACTCCCTCTGTGTTGCAGTCTGAGGTATGTTTTAGTATGATAGTTTTGCCTGTGTGAGGATGATGAAAGATGTTGCCTGTAATTACGTTTCTGCATTGTCCACAACTTAGGCACTTTCTCATGCCTTTGTATACTGTGATAGATTGAATAGGTGTGTTGGCTTCAAAAGTTCTTTTAGGTTTTTTGAACGTGTGTGCGCAAAAAGGGGTTTATCCAAAAATACTCCCATAAAATCAGGCTCCAGTTCCAAAATTTCCCAACTCTTCATTATAATTCTTTTGATTCTGATGGCCTCCTGAGAGTGTTTTAAAATAAATACTTCACGTTTGTTTGTGGTTTTTGGCTTGTTCCGAGGTAGGTCTTCACGTTTTTTGTTTGCAACAATTGCCATGGCGTTTTCTAGTTTGTCCAATGGATATCCCCGTTGTTGATACCTTTCCACTTGTGCTCAAATTAAATTGTCGGTCTCTGAGGTATTAGAAGAGATTCTTTTAATGCAAATAAATTGTGAAACAGGGAGATGTCTTTTCAATGAAATGGGATGGAAACTAGAAACTCCGATTTATTAGGGTTCTAGACCCAACCACTTCCACTCACTTTTTTTATTCACGCTATTTGGTCCTGAAGAAGCATCAGGGATCATTCTGACCTCCTAGACAGCGCTAAACATGTCGCCCTCTAGTTACTAAGGCACATTACACCCTATCAGTAACTCACGACCTACGAGTTTTTTAACTTGACAAGGGAACCTATACATTACATTTTACTCACTCTGGTATTCCTTAGCCAGTTTTACCATTCACTCACCCACTTACTGTTCTCTAAGAACCCTCTTTCTCACACCCACACTCATCATACAGCAGTACAAAC
Source organism: Lissotriton helveticus (assembly GCF_964261635.1). NCBI lineage: Eukaryota > Metazoa > Chordata > Amphibia > Caudata > Salamandridae > Lissotriton > Lissotriton helveticus. The sequence continues at coordinate 596,631,545 of NC_136073.1, read as the reverse complement.
AAAAGATCTCCGTTAAAGCAACCCTTCAGGGGACCCGTAGGGCATTGCAGCGCCGACCCGAGGAAGAGCAAACTCCTGATGATGAAGCATGACATACTTCGGGGTGTGTGAGGGCATCAAGAGACCAGGCTTGGGCTTGCCTCTAGTATGTGAGATTTAAACCTAGGATCTTACTCTCTTCCTCATTTCCCTTTGTTCTCTTGTTTGTGGGTGACTATTTGCGCCCATACCTGGAACAGGTACCCTTTCTTTAGTTTGTGATTAGCATAGGGAGCACGGGTACTGGACCACAACGAGCTCCTAATACCCCCCCTCTTGTTTTTGGTAAATTTTTAGCACGGCGGCTCAGTCGAGGGACTACTTCTTTATATCTAACTTTTCCCTTACACTCCACGGGACATGACTACTTCCACCATGAACGACAACCTGGGAATTAGCTTTGGAGAGGATATTGTACCTGAACTTCTCAGGACACCATCACTACTTGATAGTGAGGGATACATGGCGACTGTCAGCATGCATGGGGAGTGGAACTCCAGTGCATCTCTGAAGAAACAGCAGGTGAAAATTGCACTTCACAGGGCAGTGAGGACTCAATACCTTAGGGCCAGTGTGGCACCAAATGGCCTAATAGTGAGAACTGCACCACCTATTTTCCTGGACGACCTTATTTTCAGACGCAAGTGGAGCCGGATTGCCTAGAAATGTACCCGCAACTGGCTGATACTGATCATCGTATACAAAAAAACAAGATTAGGGAGTGAAGAGGTTGTGCCCTTCAAGGGCACTGGGGTGGATGCGTCCTCCTCAGTGACATTAATTTAGAAACAAAAGGATCCACCTCAAAGAGGTCGGAAGGGAAGTATGTCCAGAGGCTTGCTAGGGCATACACGGTGTTTGTTAAAATACCCCTCACACACCAAAAGGGCCCTTGGTGTCATGCTTCATCATAGGGGTCTTCCCACCCTGCTGCGGGACGGGGCGTACTACGACTAGTGACTACGCTGGAGCACTGTTCTTGTAGTGCTATGTGTGGTGTATATGTAGTGAGAGAAAGGATAAGGGTGGATGAGATGTGTGGCTTAAAAATTACCTGGCCTTATGAACTAAAGACAATTTATTCGGTCATAGGCCAGTACTCTTAAAAAGGTGGTTTAGAGATATCACGCTTTTAATGTGCTGATTCTCCTCGGTATGTCAACATATTTCGAAGTATCAAGGCTTCTTCATCAGGACTAAAGATGATCCCTTTGGTGCTCACTATGTTGCTATCAATATGTGAAAAAACATGTGAATATATACAGAAAGTGATGTTAAAATACAGTACCCATTCGGTATTGTTATCATGTAAGCTCTGTCAGTATTTCTGAAAATAAGCCTGAAAAAGAGAGCACAGTTACTTCACATGCGCTTCCCAATGCGCAAACACAGATCACCTAGACGGAGAGATAAAAAGTGATGCATTGTGAATTTAGCGTTTTCCTAATTTGTAAAATCTACAATTAACCACAAGTGCTGTGACCTGTTCAGGAAAAAAGGGGAAGACAAAACACAAAACACACAAACAATTAACAGAAAACACACTCTCTATATCGTGAATATCCAAAGGTGTTTTGATTGGAGAGTAAATACATACTAGAAACGGTAGGAGTCAGTGCTCCATGAGCCTTTTTTCAGGGTGTAGAGGTAATTGACACTGTATTCTGTTTGTAGGAAAGAAGACAGAAAATGACCTTCCTGCATTGGGTTCACAATCAAAATAAAGTAAAGTCATGGGAGAACCAAAAGTTCTCTTGGTGTCTTTTCTGCCAGCGTGAAAGAAAGTATAGTCATTATCCCCCATGCGGCTATGCCGTACTTACTCAGGGTCGTGAAGTCCTCGCCTCCTCTCTCACCATTCCGCGGCTCATTGGTTATGACAGAGAGGGCGGATGGAGGAGTATTTAAGCGGTCATTAATTGGTCTAAATTGGTCTAAAATGGATACACCTGGCCGGAAGTGTGTTATCCCATATTGAAACGCTAGAGAGCTGCCCAATATGCCGGGGAAAGTTGAGGTTTTCATTAATAGTGGAAGTGACACATTGAGCATACTTCATGAAGCGGAAAAAGACTAGACCGCTACGCTCGTTATTTCGGTTTGAGAAAGGAAGTGGTGCATTAGGCTCGCTTCCGTGGTGTGGAAAAAGGTAAATACCGGCAGGTTGATGTCTTAAAGTGGACGATGGTAGTTCCACTTGAGGCCGTATGACTACAGATCTAACTCCTAGCTGCCTAACGCGATAGACTACCGCATGTGAGGCGCTTTTCCTTATAAAGGGGGACGAATGGCTGTGCGTGTTGTACTATGATGACTGATGGTAAACACAACACCACTCGTACTAGTTTCCCAAAATAGAACTCCAAAAAAGAAGTTTTGCTGTGTGATCTTAGTGATGTTCTCAGGTTCATAATTGAAGAAGACTCATGCAGCATTGGTTTATATTTATTACTTAGTCCCAAGGGCAACACAGTGTTTAGTGATATATTTCAAAGGGGATATCCCAAAGAATATATCCTCTGCACTCTAGGCGGTACTTAGTATGTTGGTTTTGCACATGATACATTACAGTATGGAAGTTGCTGCTGAGTATTAAGTCAATTGACCCCACGGAATGTCATCGTTGAGCCCTGTCACATGTTGTTCCTTTTCAAGTTTGCGGACGCTTTTTTGAAACCCCTATCCAAAAAACCAACACCTACCTGGAAGATACCATGGCAGTGCTACAACTAATTGAGGATCTCCCTTTCGATCCAGACAACAATTTACCATTGGCGATGTCGAAAGCCTGTATACGAGTCTACCCCACAATGATTTACAACAAGGGGTGGTGATGGACAGAGTCTCTGAATTAAGCAGAGTACTCTCACCCAGTCAAGAGATCAGGGCTAGATCCAACACCGTTTTTTAGCTCATTGCACCATCCCAGTTTCAGAACCTGGCTGTATGCAAATTAGTCTGTCCCTGGCCCAGTGCATCATGGGAACAGGGCAGACCAGACTACAAAAGCCAATTCTTACACTGGGAAGGAAACAAGCTTCCGGGGACCGGTTTCTGCCATTTCAGGCGTCTTCGGCCCGGCTTGCTTGAATCCTGATGGTGCAATGAGCAAGGGACTCACATCTGAGTATACGGTGATGGATCAAGCCCTGATCTGTTGACTGGGTAGGAGTGTTCTGATTAACTCAGATACTCTGTCCATCACCACCCCTTTTTGAAATTATTTTGGCCACCATGAGTGTGGAAGGGTATGCTCAGACATGAGTCCCTTGCTCACTGCACCATCAGGATTCAAGCAAGCCGGGCCGAAGACGGCTGTAATGCCAGAAACCAGTCCCCGGAAGCTTGTTTCCTTTCCAGTGAAGAATTGGCTTGGTAGTTTGGTCTGCCCTGTTCCCATGATGCACTGGGCCAGGGACAGACTAATTTGCATATAGCCAGGTTCTGAACTGGGATGGTGCAGTGAGCTAAAAAACGGTGATGGATCAAGCCCTGATCTGTTGACTGGGTAGGAGTGTTCTGATTAACTCAGATACTCTGTCCATCACCACCCCTTTTTGAAATTATTTTGGCCACCATGAGTGTGGAAGGGTATGCTCAGACATGAGTCCCTTGCTCACTGCACCATCAGGATTCAAGCAAGCCGGGCCGAAGACGGCTGTAATGCCAGAAACCGGTCCCCGGAAGCTTGTTTCCTTTCCAGTGAAGAATTGGCTTGGTAGTTTGGTCTGCCCTGTTCCCATGATGCACTGGGCCAGGGACAGACTAATTTGCATATAGCCAGGTTCTGAACTGGGATGGTGCAGTGAGCTAAAAAACGGTGATGGATCAAGCCCTGATCTGTTGACTGGGTAGGAGTGTTCTGATTAACTCAGATACTCTGTCCATCACCACCCCTTTTTGAAATTATTTTGGCCACCATGAGTGTGGAAGGGTATGCTCAGACATGAGTCCCTTGCTCACTGCACCATCAGGATTCAAGCAAGCCGGGCCGAAGACGGCTGTAATGCCAGAAACCGGTCCCCGGAAGCTTGTTTCCTTTCCAGTGAAGAATTGGCTTGGTAGTTTGGTCTGCCCTGTTCCCATGATGCACTGGGCCAGGGACAGACTAATTTGCATATAGCCAGGTTCTGAACTGGGATGGTGCAGTGAGCTAAAAAACGGTGATGGATCAAGCCCTGATCTGTTGACTGGGTAGGAGTGTTCTGATTAACTCAGATACTTTGTCCATCACCACCCCTTTTTGAAATTATTTTGGCCACCATGAGTGTGGAAGGGTATGCTCAGACATGAGTCCCTTGCTCACTGCACCATCAGGATTCAAGCAAGCCGGGCCGAAGACGGCTGTAATGCCAGAAACCGGTCCCCGGAAGCTTGTTTCCTTTCCAGTGAAGAATTGGCTTGGTAGTTTGGTCTGCCCTGTTCCCATGATGCACTGGGCCAGGGACAGACTAATTTGCATATAGCCAGGTTCTGAACTGGGATGGTGCAGTGAGCTAAAAAACGGTGATGGATCAAGCCCTGATCTGTTGACTGGGTAGGAGTGTTCTGATTAACTCAGATACTCTGTCCATCACCACCCCTTTTTGAAATTATTTTGGCCACCATGAGTGTGGAAGGGTATGCTCAGACATGAGTCCCTTGCTCACTGCACCATCAGGATTCAAGCAAGCCGGGCCGAAGACGGCTGTAATGCCAGAAACCGGTCCCCGGAAGCTTGTTTTCTTTCCAGTGAAGAATTGGCTTGGTAGTTTGGTCTGCCCTGTTCCCATGATGCACTGGGCCAGGGACAGACTAATTTGCATATAGCCAGGTTCTGAACTGGGATGGTGCAGTGAGCTAAAAAACGGTGATGGATCAAGCCCTGATCTGTTGACTGGGTAGGAGTGTTCTGATTAACTCAGATACTCTGTCCATCACCACCCCTTTTTGAAATTATTTTGGCCACCATGAGTGTGGAAGGGTATGCTCAGACATGAGTCCCTTGCTCACTGCACCATCAGGATTCAAGCAAGCCGGGCCGAAGACGGCTGTAATGCCAGAAACCGGTCCCCGGAAGCTTGTTTCCTTTCCAGTGAAGAATTGGCTTGGTAGTTTGGTCTGCCCTGTTCCCATGATGCACTGGGCCAGGGACAGACTAATTTGCATATAGCCAGGTTCTGAACTGGGATGGTGCAGTGAGCTAAAAAACGGTGATGGATCAAGCCCTGATCTGTTGACTGGGTAGGAGTGTTCTGATTAACTCAGATACTCTGTCCATCACCACCCCTTTTTGAAATTATTTTGGCCACCATGAGTGTGGAAGGGTATGCTCAGACATGAGTCCCTTGCTCACTGCACCATCAGGATTCAAGCAAGCCGGGCCGAAGACGGCTGTAATGCCAGAAACCGGTCCCCGGAAGCTTGTTTCCTTTCCAGTGAAGAATTGGCTTGGTAGTTTGGTCTGCCCTGTTCCCATGATGCACTGGGCCAGGGACAGACTAATTTGCATATAGCCAGGTTCTGAACTGGGATGGTGCAGTGAGCTAAAAAACGGTGATGGATCAAGCCCTGATCTGTTGACTGGGTAGGAGTGTTCTGATTAACTCAGATACTCTGTCCATCACCACCCCTTTTTGAAATTATTTTGGCCACCATGAGTGTGGAAGGGTATGCTCAGACATGAGTCCCTTGCTCACTGCACCATCAGGATTCAAGCAAGCCGGGCCGAAGACGGCTGTAATGCCAGAAACCGGTCCCCGGAAGCTTGTTTCCTTTCCAGTGAAGAATTGGCTTGGTAGTTTGGTCTGCCCTGTTCCCATGATGCACTGGGCCAGGGACAGACTAATTTGCATATAGCCAGGTTCTGAACTGGGATGGTGCAGTGAGCTAAAAAACGGTGATGGATCAAGCCCTGATCTGTTGACTGGGTAGGAGCGTTCTGATTAACTCAGATACTCTGTCTATCACCACCCCTTTTTGAAATTATTTTGGCCACCATGAGTGTGGAAGGGTATGCTCAGACATGAGTCCCTTGCTCACTGCACCATCAGGATTCAAGCAAGCCGGGCCGAAGACGGCTGTAATGCCAGAAACCGGTCCCCGGAAGCTTGTTTCCTTTCCAGTGAAGAATTGGCTTGGTAGTTTGGTCTGCCCTGTTCCCATGATGCACTGGGCCAGGGACAGACTAATTTGCATATAGCCAGGTTCTGAACTGGGATGGTGCAGTGAGCTAAAAAACGGTGATGGATCAAGCCCTGATCTGTTGACTGGGTAGGAGTGTTCTGATTAACTCAGATACTCTGTCCATCACCACCCCTTTTTGAAATTATTTTGGCCACCATGAGTGTGGAAGGGTATGCTCAGACATGAGTCTCTTGCTCACTGCACCATCAGGATTCAAGCAAGCCGGGCCGAAGACGGCTGTAATGCCAGAAACCGGTCCCCGGAAGCTTGTTTCCTTTCCAGTGAAGAATTGGCTTGGTAGTTTGGTCTGCCCTGTTCCCATGATGCACTGGGCCAGGGACAGACTAATTTGCATATAGCCAGGTTCTGAACTGGGATGGTGCAGTGAGCTAAAAAACGGTGATGGATCAAGCCCTGATCTGTTGACTGGGTAGGAGTGTTCTGATTAACTCAGATACTCTGTCCATCACCACCCCTTTTTGAAATTACCCCACAATGAGACACACAACCCTCTGACAATGACGCATCCGACGGCTCAAAAGCAACAAAACACTCCAACCGCTCCTCCGATTGCAACTCGAGCAACAACAGTTGGGGTAGGAACACGAACAAACAGGGACTTCTCCCACTACCTTCCCTACCAGCAATGTATGGGTATACCAACCAACCGTACCCTCCACAAGGACCGATGTGGTATCCGGCCGACCCAGGACCATAACAGAGCTTTCAACCACCCTTCTTCCAACACCCTCCTCCTCTGTTTTGGAACAGAGGCAGGGGCAGAGGCAGAGGAAGAAGAAGAAGAGGAAACAAACAGGCCCAGTGGGAATTTATGGAGACACAGCAAACAACAAGGAGCCAGACAAGCAAAAAAACCTGATTGTGAACATATCGAACAGGACACTGTCCCCAGATAAAGTCATGGTAATGGAGAAGGGACTAGGATTCATACCAAATCCCAAGGAAGACAACTTTCGACTCAATGAGGAACTACACCAGCGGTTTTGTAAGATCAGATTGAAGTCATTCTTCAAGGATAATCCCACCCCAGAAAGAGAGGATACAGGACTGAGACCACCATCCAAGTTCACCCCCACATCCAGTATGGTCCCCAGTGAGGTCCTCGCCTTTGAAAAAGCGGTCTTGAGGGGAGTGAACCAACTCAAGAAGAGGGGTACATATAACACTTATCCAACGAACTGGGTAGGGCCATTTCTACCCTCAAAGAAGACGTTAGCATTACCAACAAACCAGCAGACAAAGGGGGGGCCACAGTGATTATGAACACCAGTGACTATGAACAGGAATGCGTCCAACAACTGAACAATACTAAATACTACAAAAAGATGGACACTGACCCTACAGAATGCCTCCTCACCCATATCAGGATCCAAGTGAATGAAGCCACGAACTAGGGCTGGATCTCACCCCAGGAAGCAGCTTTCCTTGTAAACACCACTTCCAAGGTACCATATTTCTATCTCCTTCTGAAGGTACACAAGGGCATTGTCCCCCCACATGGACGTCCAATTGTTTGGGGAATCGGATCCCTCCTTGAACCTCTGAGTCAGTTCAGTGACTTCTTCTTGTGACCTTTAGTCCAAATGACGCATGCCTAATTGAATGATACACGAAACATCCTGAACCTAATCAACGATGTCTACGATGACAACAACGAGGAAATCAACTTCTTGCTGATGCTAGACATCGAGGCGCTATATATGAGTATTCCCCAAGACGCCACCATTGCAGTCGTGGAGAATTTTCTACGGGAATCTGACATTCCCACAAGTACCCCTGTGGACTTCATCCTGAACTGTATTACTATTGCCCTAAAGGACAACTTTTTCATGTACAGGACCACTATCTACCATCAAGTACAGGGCACCTCTATGGGTAGTACATTTGCGCCTAGTCTGGCGGGGCTGTACATGGCACACTTCGAGTCCCTCTACATCTTTATGGACTCCAACCCATTCCAGTAAAAAATCCTTACGTGGAAGAGGTACATTGATGATATCATCTTCTGGAAGGGTAGGGAGGAGAGCTGCACAGCTTTCCACTACTGGATCAATGGTCTGAACCCCTACCTGCGCCTTACCAAAATACAATCAGTGATGGAGATCCCTTTCCTTGATCTGATAACATACCTGGAGAATGGACACCTGCACACCAGGACATACAAGAAGGACACCAACTGCCAGAGCCTCCTCTCTTTCGAGAGTCACCACCCAAAGGGGCTAAAAGAGAATCTACCATATGGCCAGTTTTTGAGGATCCGACGCAACTGCTGCTCCATCACTGATTTTGACTTACAAGCCACAACACTTACTTCGAACCTGAGAGAGAGGAACCAACTACCGGGTGGATGTCATACACAAAGCCAGAAAAAGCGAGAGAAACAGTAACCGCCAGGGCCTACTGGAGACCAAGGAGTGCCAGAGTGACAATGTTATGACCTGTGTTACCACCTTTACCCCACTATCTAACCAAGTCAAGAACATCATCGTGTGGAACTGGAGTATTCTAAATTCTGTCTTTCTCAATGTAGTACAACCAAGGTTTGCCTTTAAAAGGACCACAAACTTGAGGGACCACCTGGTTAATACACGACCACGCCCACGTAAAACACCAATGGAGACCACTCTGTGGAACACACCTCCTGTCACCGGGCACTACCTTTGTGGCAACTGTAACGCATGTGCTTCCACTGAACACACTAAGGAACTACAACTGGGGGACTTCACATGGGAGCAATACCACAATACGATCTGTAATACCAGGAATTTTGTGTATCTTATCTCATGCCCCTGTGACCTCATCTACCTATTAAGACTAGGATCAGTGAACATAAGAGTACTATCCGCTGTGGACGCACATCAACAAGAATGTGTAACCACTTCATTGAAAAAAACACTCATGTGATGAGATCAAGTGGACAATCCTCTAAGCCAACCCAGCATGGAACAACATTGAGCTTCTAAGACGTGAACAGTGTTGGGTTCACCGCCTTTGGACGAATACGAGGGGTTTGAATGATGAAATCCTGTGGACAGAACTCTGACCTCCCATCACTGCATGCTCACATAATGCGTGGGTGCCCCCTCTCGCCTACATGTGCCCGCATTAAATCGCTAATAACGCATCGGCAGCACCGTCCCACATAAGCACTCTGGGTGCAACCTTAACATTCACCCATGCTGTGCTTTTCCTTATCCCTCATCTCTACAGATTATAATATACTGATTCTCTAAGAGATGCACTAAACATATTGCCTCCTGGCACTCGTGAATTACCTTCTCCGAGTACTGTAGCCTGTTTTCCGGCCTTTACTAAGCACAGGCATGGGGCACACTCCAATATGGCGCCCGTTAGGTCTACCCACAATCACTAGACCACTCCTGAGTTCACCATACAGTCCAAGATGGCGCCCGGCAATGGGCACCGCGGTCGACCATGCCCCTAGAAACCGGACACTCCCTCATTCACGGCCCGGCACTATTTTAAGACGCAGCCATGAGCAGGCACCTAATATGCAGACAGGCGTGTAAGGGGTAGGTGCTGACAGGAAGTGCACCAGGCGGGAAACCATAAGTAAAAACCAGGAGGGTCAATTCCGACCATGACCTGGTCACACTCACATCCCGCAATGTCACTCTGTATTGGCGATGACACTGTTCTTCTTTTTTCCTAAATACATTTTTTCCACTTCAGTCCATTACAGTGCGGGCATCCACACGTGCTAACCTATCGACCAACCAACTATCTTAGACTAGGTAAGAGCCAACACCGCTAGCCATGTTTCTTAATTGCATGACATGTTGCGCTGCTAAGTCACATTTTGGAAGTGCTCGCACGTACTATGGCAATCACGCTAAAACCTTTATGCACTCGCGAAACTACCACTACTTTGAGTATTGTAATAGCTTTCTCCCAGCATGTGTGGTGTACTTATGTTGGGTGTCCGCCAATGCCGCATATGTTCTTGCTACCCTCGTAGCATGACCTATAACCGGTGTACCGCGTCCACTATAGTGTGCACTCATGCTGGAGAAGAACCATAATTTTATTCCAGAATGGAGTCATTCGTTAATTTGTGTTGTACATCTGGCATGTCAACATAATTTTCTGTAAATTTCTTTAGACACCAGATGCACTCAACCATGTGCCATTAGATTGGATTACATGGACTCCTCATTTGTCCTTCTTGTTTTCTCTTATCTACTCCAAGGATGCGACAGAAGCTGCCATTCAATAAAGTTATTGTCACCTTGTAGTTGCACACAAGTTTGGATCGCTCCGATCTATTAGGGTTCTAGACCCAACCACTTCGACTCACTTTTTTATTCATGCTATTTGGTCCTGAAGAAGCGCCAGGGATCATTCCGATCACCTAAACGGTGCGAAATATGTCGACCTCTAGTTACTAAGGCACATTACGCTCTATCAGTAACTCACGACCTGCGGGTTTCTTAACCTGACAAGGGAACCTATACATTAAATGTTACTCACTCTGGTATGCCTTAGCCAGTTTTACCATTCACTCACTGTTCTCTTAGAACTCTCTTTCTCACACCCACACTTATCTTATGGCAGTACAAACAAAAGATCTCCGCTAAAGCAACCCTTCGGGGGACCCATAGGGCATTGCAGCGACAGCCAGACGAGAAGAAAGTGCCCGATGATGATGCATGACATCCTCCGGGGTGTGTGAGGGCATCAAGAGACAAGACTTGTGCTTGCCTCTAGTATGTGAGGTTTAGACCTAGGATCTTACTCTCTTCCTTCTTTCCCTTCCTTCTCTTGTTTGTGGGTGACTATTTGCACTCATACCTGAAACAGTTACCCTTTGTTTGGTTTGTGCAAAGTGCATCCCTAACCCGCACGGTTTCACTGACAGCCCTCCTGGGTAATTTGCACATCTTTTCCCCCCACTCATGTGTGGTGGCAGAAATTGAGATCCTGGCACTAGTGCAGGGCTTACAACAGAGCTCTGTCGCCAACAACGGCGGTGCACTCTTCCCCACACTCAGACACCAATGTGCGCACCAACATGGATGCGAAAGCACCATCAACCCCCCAGAACCCTCCTCCGTGCCACCAGTGAGTGCAACTGCAGTTTAACAGCATCTCAGGCATCACCAGGGTCCCTGTGTGCATCACCAGGGCCTCTGAGTGCATCACCATGGCCCCTGTGTGTATCTCCAGGGCCTCTGCGTGCATCACCAAGGCATATGCGCACTTGCAGAGCTCCATACTCCACCTAGGTGGCCTCAGGAGCCAAGGCAGGGTTGCACCCCTCAGAAAGACTAGTTGCCTACGATCCCAATTGTTCACACATCCCCTCAGCCATCAGCAGGACCTCTGTGTGCATCAGCTGGGCCTCTGTGTGCAGCAGCAGGGCCCCTGAGTGCATCGCTAGCACCCCTGTGGGCTTGCAGGGCTCCATACTCCACCTAGGTGTCATCAGGAACCAAGGCAGACTCGCACCTCTCAGGAAGACTCATCGCCTACGATCCCACTTGTTCACACATCCCCCGGGCCTCGTTGTGCAGCAGCAGGACCCCTGTGTGTAGCAGCAGGGCCTCTGTGTGCAGCAGCAGGGCCTTTGTGGGCAGCAGCAGGGCCTCTGTGTGCATTAGCAGGGCCCCTGTGTGCATCAGCAGGGCCTCTGTGTGCAGCAGCAGAGCCTCTGTGTGCAGCAGCAGGGCCTCTGTGCGCATCAACCGGGCCCTTGTGTGCATCAACAGTACCTCTGTGTGCATCAGCTGGGCCTCTGTGTGCAGCAGCAGAGCCTCTGTGTGCAGCAGCAGGGCCTCTGTGCGCATCAATCGGGCCCTTGTGTGCATCAACAGTGCCTCTGTGTGCATCAGCTGGGCTTCTGTGTGCAGCAGCAGGGCCCCTGTGTGCTTCGCTAGCGCCCCTGTGGGCTTGCAGGGCTCCATACTCCACCTAGGTGTCCTCAGGAATCAATGCAGACTCGCACCCCTCAGGAAGACTCATCGCCTACGATCCCACTTGTTCACACATCCCCTCGGCCATCACCAGGGCCCCTGTGTGCATCACCAGGGCCTCTGTGTGCATTAGTTGGGCCTCTCTGTGTATCGCCAGGGCCCCTGTGTGCATCACCAGAGCCCCTGCGCGCTTGCAGGGCTCCATACTCCACCTAGGTGGCCTCAGGAGCCAAGGCAGGCTTGCACCCTTCAAGAAGACTTGTTTCCTATGACCCCACTTGTTTACACATCCCCGCAGCTATCAGCAGGTCCTCAGTGTGCATCAGCAGAGCCACTGTGTGCTTCAGCAGGGCCTCTGTGTGCATCAGCAGGGCCGCTGTGTGCATCACCAGGGCCTCTGTGTGCATCACCAGGGCCTCTTTGTGCATCAGCAGGGCCCCTGTGTGCATCAAAAGGGCCTCTGTGTGCATCACCAGGTTCTCTGTGTGCAACAACAGGGCCTTAATTCGCATCAGCAGCGCCTCTGTGTGCATCAGCAGGCCTCCATACTCCACCTAGGTGTCCTCAGGAACAAAGGCAGGCTTGCATCTGTCAGGAATACTTGTCACCTACATTCCCACGTGTTCACACATCCCCTCAGCCATCACCATTGCCTCTGTGTGCATCAGCAGGGCCTCTGTGTGCATCAGCAAGGCCTCTGTGTGCATCAACAGGGCCCCTGTGTGCATCTCCAGGGCCTGTGTGTGCATCAGCAGGGCCTCTGAGTGCATCACCATTGCCTCTGTGTGCATCAGCAAGGCCTCTGTGTGCATCAACAGGGCCCCTGTGTGCATCTCCAGGGCCTGTGTGTGCATCAGCAGGGCCTCTGAGTGCATCACCATTGCCTCTGTGTGCATCAGCAGGGCATCTGTGTGCATCAGCAAGGCCTCTGTGTGCATCAACAGGGCCCCTGTGTGCATCAGCAGGGCCTCTGTGTGCATCAGCAGGGCCTCTGAGTGCATCAGCAGGGCCTCTGAGTGCATCAGCAGTGCCTCTGTGTGCATCAGCAGGGCCCCTGTGTGCATCAGCAGGGTCTCTGTGTGCATCAGCAGGGGCCCTGTGTGCAGCTGCAGGGCCTCTGTGTGCAGCAGCAGGTACCCCTGTGTGCATCACCAGGGCCCCTGTGTGCATCACCAGGGCCTCTGTGTGCTTGCAGGCCTCCATACTCCACCTAGGTGTCCTCAGGAACGAAGGCAGGCTTGCATCTCTCAGGAATACTTGTCACCTACATTCCCACGTGTTCACACATCCCCTCAGCCATCACCATTGCCTCTGTGTGCATCAGCAGGGCCTCTGTGTGCATCAGAAAGGCCTCTTTGTGCATCAACAGGGCCCCTGTGTGCATCTCCAGGGCCTGTGTGTGCATCAGCAGGGCCTCTGAGTGCATTGGCAGTGCCTCTGTGTGCTTGCAGGGCCCCTGTGTGCATCAGCAAGGCCTCTGTGTGCATCATCAGGGCCCCTGTGTGCATCAGCAGGGCCTCTGTGTGCATCAGCAGGGCCTCTGTGTGCATCAACAGGGCCCCTGTGTGTATCTCCAGGGCCTGTGTGTGCATCAGCAGGGCCTCTGAGTGCATTGGCAGTGCCTCTGTGTGCTTGCAGGGGGCCTGTGTGCATCAGCAAGGCCTATGTGTGCATCATCAGGGCCCCTGTGTGCATCAGCAGGGCCCCTGTGTGCATCAGCAGGGCCTCTGTGTGCATCAGCAGGGCCCCTGTGTGCAGCAGCAGGGCCCCTGTGTGCATCACCAGGGCCCATGTGTGCATCACCAGGGCCCCTGTGTGCTTCCCCAGGGCCTCGGTGTGCTTGCAGAGCTCCATACTCCACCTAGGTGCCCTCAGGAACCAAGGCAGACTTCTACCCCTCCGGAAAACTCATCGCCTACGTTCCCACTTGTTCACACATCCCCTCAGCCATCAGCAGGGCCCCTGTGTGCATCAGCAGGGCCTCTATGTGCATGACCAGGGTCTCTGTGTGCATCAGCAGGGCCTCTGTGTGAAGCAGCAGGGCCCCTGTGTGCATCAGTAGGCCCTTATGTGCATCACCAGGGCCTCTGTGTGCATCAGCAGGGCCTCTGTGTGCATCAGCAGGGCCTCTGTGTGCATCAGCGGGGCCTCTGTGTGCATCAGCGGGGCCTCTGTGTGCATCAGCGGGGCCTCTGTGTGCATCAGCGGGGCCTCTGTGTGCATCTGCGGGGCCTCTGTGTGCATCAGCAGGGCCTCTGTGTGCATCAGCAGGGCCCCTGTGTGCATCTCCAGGGCCTGTGTGTGCATCAGCAGGGCCTCTGAGTGCATCACCATTGCCTCTGTGTGCATCAGCAGGGCATCTGTGTGCATCAGCAAGGCCTCTGTGTGCATCAACAGGGCCTCTGTGTGCATCAGCAGGGCCTCTGTGTGCATCAGCAGGGCCTCTGAGTGCATCAGCAGGGTCTCTGAGTGCATCAGCAGGGCCCCTGTGTGCATCAGCAGGGCCCCTGTGTGCATCAGCAGGGCCCCTGTGTGCATCAGCAGGGCCTCTGTGTGCATCAGCAGGGGCCCTGTGTGCAGCAGCAGGGCCTCTGTGTGCAGCAGCAGGTACCCCTGTGTGCATCACCAGGGCCCCTGTGTGCATCAGCAGGGCCTCTGTGTGCTTGCAGGCCTCCATACTCCACCTAGGTGTCCTCAGGAACGAAGGCAGGCTTGCATCTCTAAGGAATACTTGTCACCTACATTCCCACGTGTTCACACATCCCCTCAGCCATCACCATTGCCTGTGTGTATCAGCAGGGCCTCTGTGTGCATCAGAAAGGCCTCTTTGTGCATCAACAGGGCTCCTGTGTGTGCATCAGCAGGGCCTCTGAGTGCATTGGCAGTGCCTCTGTGTGCTTGCAGGGCCCCTGTGTGCATCAGCAAGGCCTCTGTGTGCATCACCAGGCCCCTGTGTGCATCAGCAGGGCCTCTGTGTGCATCAGCAGGGCATCTGTGTGCATCAACAGGGCCCCTGTGTGCATCTCCAGGGCCTGTGTGTGCATCAGCAGGGCCTCTGAGTGCATTGGCAGTGCCTCTGTGTGCTTGCAGGGTCCCTGTGTGCATCATCAAGGCCTCTGTGTGCATCATCAGGGCCCCTGTGTGCATCAGCAGGGCCTCTGTGTGCATCAGCAGGGCCCCTGTGTGCAGCAGCAGGGCCTCTGGGTGCAGCAGCAGGGCCTCTGTGTGCAGCAGCAGGGCCCCTGTGTGCATCTGCAGGGCCTGTGTGTGCATCAGCAGGGCCTCTGAGTGCATCACCATTGCCTCTGTGTGCATCAGCAGGGCATCTGTGTGCATCAGCAAGGCCTCTGTGTGCATCAACAGGACCCCTGTGTGCATCAGCAGGGCCTCTGTGTGCATCAGCAGGGCCTCTATGTGCATCACCAGGGTCTCTGTGTGCATCAGCAGGGCCTCTGTGTGAAGCAGCAGGGCCCCTGTGTGCATCAGTAGGCCCTTGTGTGCATCACCAGGGCCTCTGTGTGCATCAGCAGGGCCTCTGTGTGCATCAGCAGGGCCTCTGTGTGCATCAGCGGGGCCTCTGTGTGCATCAGCGGGGCCTCTGTGTGCATCAGCAGGACCTCTGTGTGCATCAGCAGGGCCTCTGTGTGCAGCAGCAGGGCCCTTGTGTGCATCACCCGGGCCTCTGTGTGCATCAGCAGGGCCTCTGTGTGCATCAGCAGGACTTCTGTGGGCAGCAGCAGGGCCCCTGTGTGCATCAGCAGGGCCCTTGTGTGCAGCAGCAGGGCCCCTGTGTGCATCAGCAGAGCCCTTGTGTGCAGCAGCAGGGCTTCTGTGTGCAGCAGCAGGGCCTCTGTGTGCAGCAGCAGAGCACCTGTGTGCATCAGCAGGGTTGTGTGCGTCAGCAGGGCCTCTGTGTGCAGCAGTAGGGCCTCTGTGTGAAGCAGCAGGGCCCCTGTGTGCATCATCAGGGCCTCTGTGTGCAGCAGCAGAGCACCTGTGTGCAGCAGCAGGGCCTCTGTGTGCATCAGCTGGGCCTCTGTGTGCATCAGCGGGGCCCCTGTGTGCAGCAGCGGGGCCCTTGTGTGCAGCAGCAGGGCCCCTGTGTGCAGAAGCAGGGCCCCTGTGTGCATCAGCAGAGCCCTGTGTGCATCAGCAGGGCCCCTGTGTGCAGCAGCGGAGCCGGGCCCCTGTGTGCAGCAGCGGAGCCGGACCCCTGTGTGCAGCAGCGGACCCGGGCCCCTGTGTGCATCAGCAGGGCCCTTCTGTGCATCATCAGAGCCCCTGTGTGCATCAGCAGGGCCCCGTGTGCATCAGCAGGGCCCCTGTATACAGCAGCTGAGCCGGGCCCTTGTGTGCAGCAGCGGAGCCGGGCCCCTGTGTGCATCAGCAGGCCCCTGTGTGCATCAGCAGGGCCCTTGTGTGCATCAGCAGGGCCTCTGTGTGCATCAGCAGGGCCCTGTGTGCATCAGCAGGGCCCCTCTGTGCATCAGCAGGGCCCTTGTGTGCATCAGCAGGGCCCTTGTGTGCATCAGCAGGGCCCTTGTGTGCATCAGCAGGGCCTCTGTGTGCATCAGCAGGGCCCTGTGTGCATCAGCAGGGCCCCTCTGTGCATCAGCAGGGCCCTTGTGTGCATCAGCAGGGCCCTTGTGTGCATCAGCAGGGCCCTTGTGTGCATCAGCAGGGCCTCTGTGTGCATCAGCAGGGCCCTGTGTGCATCAGCAGGGCCCCTCTGTGCATCAGCAGGGCCCCTGTATGCATCAGCAGGGCCCTTGTGTGCATCAGCAGGGCCCCTGTGTGCATCAGCAGGGCCCTTGTGTGCATCAGCAGGGCCTCTGTGTGCATCAGCAGGGCCCTGTGTTCATAATTCAGTGCTGGGATGACAAGCAAAACTCCATTCGAATTTGGGTGTGAGAGGTCGAGTTTGATAGTTGGAACACTCTGTGAAAACAGGCTGACTGCACCATATCGAGCCAGATAAACATTTTATCTTTGAAGGTTATGACATGAAAAGATATGGTCGGTAGACTTTTGGCACCTATCACTCTGATTAGCGGCGAAAAATCTGGAGAATGGAGGGCTTTCTTGGTTCTTAGGAAGGCCCTCACCAGGCAGCGGGCCGCCCCTTGCATTGCAGCGATGTGCAGAGCCGGTCTCCCTCTGTGGTCTATCCAGAGTCCCAGATACTTATATGTGGCGACTACCTCTATTGATTTCCCTTCAATATACCAGGAGCGCTTTCTTGCTCGTAGTCTCGAGACTATCATCACCTTGGTTTTGGCGATGTTGATCTCCAAAACGTTTGTATTACGGTACAGACCGAGGGAATCGAGGTGTCTTTGAAGGCCCACCTGGGTTTGATCGAGAAGAATCGTATTGTCTGCATATTGCATTGATTGAATTTTAGTAGAAGTGATTCTAGGTGGAAATGCCAGAGAGAGAGCCAGCCACTCGGGAAGGTCTGCTAGATACAAATTAAGGAATCGTGGGGCCAATATCCATCCCTGCTTTAAACCTCTGATGTTGTAAACAGGTGGTTCATTCAGGTGCCACGTATTTCTTCTACTTTCTCATATATACATGTAGTATTCATATAACTCCAAACTTTAACATTCTTTCCAACACAGAATATATTTTCAAAAACAGAATATACTTTAAGAAACAGAATCCAAATCATCTATGTCTTCATTTGACGTTTTATAAATCATAATCACTCATAAATATTTAGAATATATTGTAGTGTAGTTCCTATTATCCCAATAGGCTCTGCGCATTGGAATAATACCTTCAATAGTATAGGCCTAGACCAGACGTTAACTAGGTCTACTACTGTCGATATTAGACTTAAAGTTTTGGGTTTTGCCAGCTAGCTCAGAGTTCACTAGAAACTTTCTCGAATAGGCAAGGAGGAGTTTAACCTCCCTGGATAGACAAGAAGGGATTTAGTTTCTGACAACCATAGAACATGACAACTTTGCTCTCCCCTAATCAAGAGTGTATCTCTAGAGTCGTGTGAAAACAAAAGACGACTTATTTTACTCAGTCAGTACGTGCATTCTTAGTCTCACCAGATTGTAGAGAAAAGGAAGAGACGGGCGTGTTCAATAAAGATGTTATTTATTGATCAGTCTATTTTCTCATACAAGAGAAATGGATCGATATTATTGCAATACTTATGGTTAAGTAAAGTGCATACAATAAAAGCAGAAGTATAAAATAATACTGTAAAAACATTGATATGGTTTCTAAGCCATATGAAGGTTTAAAATGAATAAAATGAATACATACACATTTACATTTGACTAATCGTACTCAACTGGTGTTTCTAACTACGCCTACCCCGTGTACCTGACCTAAGCCTAATACGTGGGCAGGAATAGAAAGTTACAGTTTAAGTTAAGTTTGTTTTGCCAAGTGACTGACTAAAGAATTCTCTGCAAGGGGTTATTCAGTTCTGTACCTGGAATCTAGGATGAATGAGGGATGGTATCTCTCGTCTCTGGTCTCAATATCCCAGGCTGCCTGCGAGGGCTACCCGGAAGCGCCGGAGCTGGATTTCTCGGCAGGAGAAAGCAGCGTCTCGTTCTCAGCGCGTCAGGAAGGCGGGGCTGCGCCAGCGGGGTCTGCTCTGCTCTGGGCTTCGGCAAGTCTGGCTGCTCCGATCTCGTCACCACCGCGTGTGTTTGCATAGGGCAATATCGGTAATATTTATACCTTTAAGGTGCCGAGATTGACGTAAGGATGGACATAGATACGTCAATAAGGATGTCATACGACCTGGTCGTTAGCACATTCTTTTGCTGAAGTTCTCGGTGAAATCAAAACAATGGCCGCAGGGTTTTTCCCAGGTCTGTCATAGGTTTGATTTGTTTTGAGAACTCCGTATGCCTTATCAGGGGCTGGAGGAATATCGCTTGTCTAATTAGATGGCAAGCGTTATGACCTAATCAGATAACACGTTCCTGTGCCGTAGTGTGGCTTTATCAGATAACGGTTCCTGCATCATGGGGGTTTTCTGCCTCATGGGATGGCTGCTAGTTAACTTGTTAACCAGAATAGGGGGATCGATACAGAACCTATAGGAATACATCACACCCACTCCACGCTAACTATGGACATATTTACGAATCTATGCATAGTAAAACATACTGTAGAGTATCGTGTATACCTTACCACCCCAAAATACATAAATGCATTTTGAAATTATCAAATATACGGAAAAAACAGTCACATGTAATATATGCACTCAAGCTGTAGAATAATGCTAAAGTAATCACGCATATCTATACATTATCACTAATTTGTATATGAGAATTTACACATGAAATGGCTCTTAATACAGAAAAAAGTTTCGAGACCATTCCATCACAGAATAAAATAATTATGAACATACCAGCGGGCAGCTAATGTCTATAAAGTATCTAAAAATAGAAATCTTAGTTCTCTAAGAATAGTTCTTACTTTAAGCAGAAAATAAGTGTCCCGAAAAATTCGTAAAAATATTTTGGGGCTGCTGAAAAAAATTGCTGTCCGTGAACTGGAGGGAAAATTGTTCATGGTATTTTGCTATTCTAGTTGAAGGCCAAATTCAGGGAACGCCGTGTGCGAGCTTGCTCAAAAGTCTCTATTTCTGCTCTGGTGAGAACATCATATCATTTAGACTGTCGAAAAAGCTGTCAACAGCTTCCTGGGAGAGTTCCACTAACTCGGAAAAAGATGTAACCATGCATTCGTGCGCATGATTGTTTCCATTGACGTTTTGATTAGTATTGCTGACAGAAGGTCGTACCTGATCAATGCTGCTTTCATCTTGAACTTCACTACCCCTCAATCGTAGTGGTGAAGCTTCCACGAATGCCGTCATCAGGATTGGTAGCCGTTGAGGGCAGCACAAAGCATGAGCCTTAATTGGACTCAACAATGTTTCTGCATCCATTGGCGCATCTGATTGTAGAGTCAGACAGGTGTCTAACACGCATTCTTCTCCGCATAGCAAGCACCTTAATACAGGTAAAACACATCGATGCCACATTGGTCGAAAGGAAAGAAACCAAGTCATGTTCAGGTCTGTAAGCCGGGATAGTCCCAGGATTTTTGATATCCGGTCCCGGTATCCAGTGGCTAGGATTGTTTCTTCCCTTGTCGCAGGTGTTTTGTCTGTGACATGGTTTGCCATAACGAAATATAAGGACTAAGAATAGGATTCCTGCAATTAGTCCTAAAATGAGGGGAAGTCCGCCAAAAATCGAATGGACGAAATCTGGAAAAATACCCAGTATGGCTTTGAATGGTGTTAATGCCATCAAAAATACTGTCTTAAATACTTTTGAGACTCCACTGGTATCAGAAATATTTAAGATTTCAATCAGGATTTCTGCGAAATGTATGGGGGAATTAGTTGATAATAAGGAGTGAATCTCTGCAGTCGTCCTTGCGACTAGGAGATCATACGTTTCTTTTGATGACGTGAGTCTGGTCGGCGTCTGAAGAAGCACTGTTTTCATTCTGCTTAAAGTATCTATTCGAATAGAAGTAATTTTCAAGTTGGGCCATGCCCTTGCCTCCCTGTCTGGAAGGGAGCTGGGGAACAATAAGCGTCCACAGCACTTGACCTTCGCAGTCGTAGTTACGAGATAAGGAGTCCCGGGCATAAGACTACAACATCTGCGATCTACAATTAGAATGTAACTCCCATTATAGAGTCTTTGAAAGAATGGTTCTATCTCTGTTGCAGGTGCGCCTAGCTGGTGACATGAAAGGTTATTTGAGTTCCCTTCACAGGCTTCATGCAAACTAATTCCATTACACAGAAGTGTACCGCTCAGTGACATTGCACAATTATTGCCACTAAGAAACACTTTCTGTCCTTTATTACTGACACATGCATGTGAATAGGGCAAGTTCCATGTTGTTTTAATGTACCCCTTTCCCAATTTTTCGTACATGCCAGCCTGTATATATTTTTGGCAGTATTGAAACCTGAAGGTTGATATTGGAATATTAATTATCCCATGTATTATCCATTCACTGACAGGTCGTTCTGACATTGTCACTGGTAATCTCTCGAGTTTCTCAATGCTCAGAATTGTATAATCAGCACCCTTTTGTGCCATACTGATTTGTTTATCAGTAAGGTTAAAGATATTGAATAGTGACGTTGTGTTGATTAAACGCCAAGGCACATAGCCTGAATGCAGATTTTGTAACGTCCAGCCTAGCTGTACAATAGAACGCAATTGAGACTGACCGTGTTGTAACAACAGTAAGTCTTGCGATAATATGTCGATTGCTGAAGACACAATGCTGTCCAGAGAAAAAATTCTGGAGGACAGAGTCATTAACCCATTGTCCACTACAGAAAGTGATTTTTCCAAATTAATACGGTCAATTTCCCGTATTCTTTCTGCTGTCTCAATTTGAGTCACCTTCCAGGCCTCGTTGTATGCTGCATATACAGAGGCTGCTATGAAACGTTTCTGACGCTGTTTGCGCGGTCCCATAATGAAATCACGCAAGTCAGCACCATCAGTAAGTAAAGTTAGGTGTTGCTTAATTTCTGCCAGTATGGAAGTCTGTAGCCACTGAAGGCATAATTTACCCACACTGTAGGTGGTTATTATTCCTGGGTGTTGTCTTTGGGAATATCTAGGGTCTGGCCTGGTCATTTTGAACCCCTGTGTTTTGTTCAGGAATCTGTTTTGACAGTTATTAGTATCTGTGGGCCAGATCAACCACTGTTTCCAATCAGGATGTGTTCTGTTTTGGTTTAATACATAATTTACGTCTATCTCTTCATCTGTGGAGCTATTGCTGTTCATTGTTGGTTTTGGTATAGACGGTTTATTTAAGTCTTTGATTTTGGCTAAGCCAAGACAGGTAGTTTGTTGAACAGTGTCATTTAAAAATATAATTTGTTCTGGGATCATGCAGGCTCTAAACAAAGATTCTATACCCTGTACTTGCCATTCTTTTGTACCCCAAACACTTTTTACTTCAACGATTTTGTCCCAATAATCAAAACCAAAAGTATTCATTTGTTCAAAGAATGAGTCTGAATATATCAATTTCGTGTTTGTTATCATGGTCTTTGTCCCTGTCTTATTTGACAATTTGAAATAAAATGTTTCGGCATTACTTGTGTTAAAACCTGAAAAGTATGAATATTTGTCATAAACGGTTCTTGAGCTTCCTTTTGGAGGGTTTGCACAATGTTCCCATTGATTATAATTTAAAACATTTCTAGGTTGTGCAGATCTATGTAGAAAATGGTTACCATAGTGGTTATAACAGTACATACTATCATAATTTGTCGAACCCTGCAAATAATCATGTTTGGTAAATTTAGCAGACATCACTAAGTCAGACATCATATTATTTATACTTTCAAAGTCCCAATCATCAGCAAATGAGCTTGGTTTTACAAAGTCACTCAACGAGATCTTAATTTGGTGTGGATATTTCAGGATTTCAACCGGACCATAAATTTCGTAGTCAGTTTTGTCCCATGCTACCCCACCCGGTATAGGATTGGCTGTGAAGTTGACTGAAGAAAGTTCTCTTTTCTCGACGTGTGAAGATGTGTGTGGTTTGAGGATCAAGTTGATTTTCTGACTTGCTGTGTCCATTTTAGCATATTTTCCCTCAATGAAGCGTCCCAAAGTTAGTACCATGATGAGCCAAAGTATGAGGATAAATGCACCAAAACCCACCCAAAATTCAATCCATGGAGAAATTAGATATGTTTCTTTCAGTTGTTTCAAAAGTACTTTAACTTTATCTTTAAAGGTTTTTGTTGATGGCTGTGTTTTTGATTCAGTGAAGCCTTCAGAGGAATCATCGAAGTTTATGAAGTAGCCGGATGCAGTTCTGTCAATTGTTCCAATTGCTTCAGGATTACTGTTTCTTGCATAGTCGTTTGTTACTTCATTATAGATTGGTGTGTCTCTGCTAAATGTTTTTATTTGGGTTTTCAGAGGTCTAAGTTCCATTGCATTGTTGCATAGTCCTTGTTGTAGTTCTGTAGGCGTTTCGAATGTGATTAGCCTCTTAGATTGAACCTCTGTGTTAGTAGCAAATCTTGGTGTTCTACTACTTCTCGGGAGTCCACTTGGCCTACTATTTGTTATCGGCCACATGTTGTGGTTTTACCAGGTCGATGGATACAACTCGGTTCTCCTTTTTACCAGCAAGCGGCGGTAGTACAACTGATCTTGTCCCGTTGACAGACAAGACAGGAACTGCTTTTCTGTAAGAAGGCCCAAATTCCTTCTTTACTGCGATCTTTTCTCTGACTAGATCCCCGACTTTTGGAATCCAGACAGGTCTTGCTGGGACAGGTGGTGGTTCTTCAGTGGTTGTTGGCTGCTGTTTCAACTTTATGTTGCTCAGGTCTTTTCTTGTTTCGTTTAAGTCCTGCAAAACAGCCAAACGATCTTTGATATCAAAGCTTTTTTCCTTCACCACTGAAGTCTGACTGTCGAGGTCTAAGACTAACATCCTAGTTCCAAATAATAATTCGTACGGACTGAATCCCTTCAGAGAATTTCTTGGCAAGTTATTTAGACTACGTTGGACACTTATTAGATGTTTGACCCACCCAGCTCCCGAACCTAATATCCTTTCTGTTATAGATAGCTTTATGCCTTGGTTTTTTCTTTACACCATCCGTATCCCTCAGGAAGGAAGTGAGAAGAGTCCCGCTGTGCTATGCTCACTTGGCCATGTTTCCCCTCAGGCTGGAGGGCCAGATTGAAAACAATGGTCAAACGTAGCATGCTCTTAGCGTATATGCCATTTAGACTCGCAAATCTTTGTATAACAGTCCAGACGTCAGCCGAGTGCTGATGATCTACATTATAAGTGGAAACTAGCCTCTATATGTTAATCGGACGCTTTGCTTTTTACTGTTGATCTTTTCTGGAGTGAAACGACACGGTATTACACCGTTTCTCTCACCACTGCGATTTCTGTTACAGTTTGGGCAGTTCTTTACAAAAATGGTATGATGCAGGCTCATGCCTGGCCACCAGCACCTTGATTGTAATTCTTCCAGAGAATCTTTTAGTTTGAGGTGTCTGAGACCCTCGCCCATATGTGCGTCTGCTATTAACAAGTTTCTCCTGTCCATGTTTGGAATCACTCTATCCCCCACTCCAGGGATTCGAGCAAAAGGGACGGAGTTTGCATCGATTATGTATGTATAATTGAGTGGATAGTTGATCGGTAGCGCTGAGCAGTCGCCTTTTGATGACGTTTTCACCGCCAGCACTGTTTCACCGTCAATATACTTCACTGTACGCTTTTTTCAAGCTACGGAAGCCGATTTAGTTGCTACCGCTGTGGCTGTCTCAGCCAATGAATTCCCTGCAACGTGAACGCCATCACGCTGATGACTCAGTGAGTGTGTCACGTGAGTCTTTGGTAGTTCTTTTTTGTAAAAGAGCTATTTGTTTCCAAAGCAGTTTTTGCTTTATTGTTGCACCTGTGTCATCTTTGTAACCGTTTTGAATCCATGTCTGCAAATCGTTGTTATATGATTTGACGCAGTAATATGAATCGGACACTATAAGTGTCGGGAATTCGCGATCCGCATTATCTAGCGCCATTTTCAATGCTATTATTTCAGTCTGTTGTTCTGAATTAGTTTCTACTGAGTGTGTTTTTGTTAATAGAGGTCTTAGTTTACCTCCGCGCCACACTTCTTTTGTAATCTCACATGTTGGGTTGTATGCTTGTTCTCCCCAAACGGAGGGTTGAGCATGTCCGTCTGTATAGATTACACAAGCGTATTGTCGTAAGGGCAGAATGTCGATAGGCAGAGGGAATGTTCTTTCATATTCTAGATTTTTCAATTCCTTTAGTTCTGGGTCAAAGTAGTAGTATACTTTGTCCGTTGTAATTGAATTCACCCATTGTATCCATTCCGGATTCAATGTTGTTGTTGGTAAATTACAAGGTGTTGTTAATGCCTCAAAGGCTGATTCTGCTGTTCTGACTGTGATACGTCTACCATCCGCTTGATCTTTTTCTCTAGCTATTGCGGTTTGAACTGCATGAACAATGTTTTCTTTAATGCTGAATTTCTTTTCAGCTTCTGTGTACAAGTGTGATTTGAATGCAATTGGTACCTTTTCTCCCTCATTAGAGGTCAGGTATGTGAATCCGCATCTTCCTGGGATGACTCGAATCACAAGATTGCGTGTGTTATCACGTGTTTCTAATTTTGTTTTAATTAACATGTCTATACAATTGTGCTCTCGCTACTACAAAAAAGTATTACAAACAGTACAATGACTGATGAGTATTCAAGGAGACAGAAGCAGATTCTTTGGTGTGTTCTTGATACAGCAAGAAGTTGGTTTATTCTCTCCAGATTCAAGAAATGTAATGCAAAGCCGACACGTGTTTCGTCGTGTACAGTTGAGTCAACACGACTCTTCAGGGCTTGAAAATTGGTATGTTCGTGGTGCTTGTTGTTAGGTCTGGGCTACTATCCATGTATTGGACGTTACTTGTCGGAGAGAGACACAATTCAAATGTGACTACACAGAAACGGTCTGTTCCTTTAAGATAGTCACGTAGAAAGTGCTTAAACAGTGGCAGTCTGCCTATTGAATGTCACACATCTTTGTGTTTGTTCACTCTGGCTCCTGGTGTATCAGGAGGTAGCCGGGAGGGGATCCGTCTTACTTAGGACTCGCTAGAGACGGGTGCGTCTCTCAACAGGCGGTGCGCTGTGTTCAAGAATCCCTCCTCCTGTGGTTCCCGGTCGCCGTCTCTCTGTACGGTCCGTACAGAGAGACGGCGACCGGGAACCACAGGAGGAGGGATTCTTGAACACAGTGCACCGCCTGTTGAGAGACGCACCCGTCTCTAGCGAGTCCTAAGTAAGACGGATCCCCTCCCGGCTACCTCCTGATACACCAGGAGCCAGAGTGAACAAACACAAAGATGTGTGACATTCAATAGGCAGACTGCCACTGTTTAAGCACTTTCTACGTGACTATCTTAAAGGAACAGACCGTTTCTGTGTAGTCACATTTGAATTGTGTCTCTCTCCGACAAGTAACGTCCAATACATGGATAGTAGCCCAGACCTAACAACAAGCACCACGAACATACCAATTTTCAAGCCCTGAAGAGTCGTGTTGACTCAACTGTACACGACGAAACACGTGTCGGCTTTGCATTACATTTCTTGAATCTGGAGAGAATAAACCAACTTCTTGCTGTATCAAGAACACACCAAAGAATCTGCTTCTGTCTCCTTGAATACTCATCAGTCATTGTACTGTTTGTAATACTTTTTTGTAGTAGCGAGAGCACAATTGTATATATCTGTATAGTCCCTTGACTTTTTAGACGGTTAAGGGTGTTTTTCCGCCTGCTCTTCACGCACTACATTGCTACCTGTCAATCTACACTCTGTAACGTTTAACCGAGGTAGTGCGCCTGAGTGATCTGAATTTCTAAAAACCCCACTGAAGTGTTTCTTAATTAACATGTCTGTTTGTAAGGATCTCAAAATTTCTGTGTGTATTTGAGTCCAATTTGTTCTTTTAAAATCTGGTTTTATTAGATCATAAAGGGGTTTGACCCTTTCTGTGTAATTTGCAATGTATATTCTTCCGAAATTTAGGAAGCCTAGAATTGACTGTAGGTTTTTTAGTGTTCTAGGTGCTTGGAGTACGGCACATTTCTCTAGGAAATTGTCAGCCAGGCTTTTGCCTTCACTTGATAATTCGTATCCTAAGAACAGGACTGTTAGATGGGCAATTCTGGATTTTTTAAAGTTGAATTTGTAACCCTCTGCTGCGAACCCAAGTATTATGGTGTTCACTCTCTTCAAGTGAGTATCCAAGTCATCATCTGTTAAGTATATGTCGTCGACATAAGATAATGCTTCGTCATCATATGTTTGTAGTAATTCTGTTACTCTCGCTGAGAATACCCCTGGGCTATTCTTGTACCCCTGGGCTAACCGACAGAATTGTTTTTGAGTGCCATTTATTGAGAATGCAGACAAATATCTGCTCTCTGGTGCTATGTTTTGACAAAAGAATCCATTAGAGATGTCTAATGTTGTTTTGTATTTTTTGCGCACTATGTTATTCATTAGTGCAGCACTATGCGAGTTTTGCACTGCAAAAGTTTTGCAACAAGAGTTAAGGTGTCGGTAATCCAAAACTAGACATATGAATTGTCTGGTTTGGAGACCGAAAACAAAGCGTTGTTCATTTGTGAGGTGCAAGTTTCAATCACCCCCTGGTATTCTAGTTGATCTAGGATTTCTTTTACCTGTTTTTTAGCTTCTTGCTTAATTGGGTACTGTCTTTGTGCAGTAGGTTGTGATTTTAACTGGATTTTGTGAGGAGGAGAGTCCTCATCCCATCCTACATGATTTTTATATAAAGCAGGAGCTTGAGCTACTGCCCACTTTCTGGCAAGTGTGTATTTTTTATGAATTGGGATATGATTTGAGAAGGCAGGCATAATTATTTCTTCGCCATGAGGGCCCTCCCTGACAAACTCTGGTGGCCAGTCTTTTTTCAGCTAGAAGGATGTCATAGCCCTTGGAGAGATTATCCCAAAATAGTCCCCTTATTTTTCTAGTCTTATCCCCTTCTATACGTAAAGTTATTTCATATATTTTGTGAGGTTTGCTAACTCTGGTGTCTGCAGTTTCCACTTGAAGATATTCATTCGTGTCCACTGTCTCCAGAAGATTCATAAGGACTTTGCGAGCTATGCTCACTTCTGCTGCGCTGTCTAGCATTGTCTGAGCCCATTCTCCGTTTTTCAGTTGTGTCCTCAGTATTCTCGGCATTGTTAACTACCTTGATACTGGCTACCTTCTTTTTTGGAAATTGTAATTTCTTTTTTAGATGAGCAGGTTCCTTGTCTTTGGACTTGGCGTGCTCTTCTCTTTGTTCTGATTGTCCTCTTCTTTCCGATTTCTGCGAGGAAGTCTGAAAAGATTGAGAGGGACGTGTATCAATGTCTTGATATCTATCAGGCTTCTTTATATTATCCCTATTTCTAAGGTTATATCTTTTCCCAGAGGGGTCACTTTGGGGTGACCTGTGTCTTTGGTTCGGAGATTTTTCTCTCCGCCTAGGAGACCTTCCTCTGGACTGGAATTTCTTTTCTTTAGGATTGGATTGTTTGTTTCCCTCCCAGCTCTTTTTTTGTGATGTTGAATTATTATTAAAAAATATTTTTTCGGGACTTTCAATCAGTTGTGGTTTTATTGGTATTCCACCTAAACTATCTCTACCTAGTTCCTCATAGGATTTTTCTATAATTCTGGCAATTTCAGCTGGTTGGTCTGCTATATCTGTCTCCTTTAACCTCTGGCGGATCGCCACGTTTGCTGCTTCTCCCTTTATGTTGGCTAATAATATAGCCGAGACCTGCTTGAAGTCTTTTAGTAATTTCATACCAAGAGTTAAAGCGGGTTCTGGACCGTATTCGTCTTGAATTTGTTTTAGCACATCTGGTATTACCGAAATGGATGGAACACCGTGCGTTTTTGTGTAGATGGAAGCAAAGACTGTACCCCAAGTGTCACAGTCCTCCACGTGTGGTGCGATTCCCATTGGAAGACAGATAGTCAGAATCCTGTGTTTTTCTAACGGGGTGGTGTCTGGAAACACCGCCTCTATTTGGGTGATTTTTTGTGCTAACCAGAATGGTATTTGTTCCCGTTTAGCTGGCACTTTACCTAGGCAGGATTGTATGTTCAGTGGTGTAATTTTATTTGTGTTCCCCTGGTGAGGGGTCAGCTGTGGAATTTTAATTGCTGGTTGAATTGTTGAAGTCCGCATCACATATTGGACTAATTGTCTATGTAATTTTATTAATTGTTTTAGCTGTGTTAAAAGCTCTGCTGCAGACATCCCATCGATGTCTGGATGTGGTGTGTAACCGGCTAGAACCGGCCACGTTGCTCCTGGTCTACCTAATGGACCGAGCCTGGTGATGTGATTATTATGTTTTAGGGCGCCATTAAATAAGAGCAGATGCTCTTGAAATTTAAGTGGTACTTCCACCTCCTCGAAAGGAGTGTACTCATTAGGAGGGTCCTCTGTTTTGTAATAGTGGAAGTACTTTGTTACAGCATTTGCTGCTGGAAAATGTATCCGTGAATAATATACCTCTGTCTGCCGATATTCGTGTGCCTCAATCACGAATATGACTGTGCCACCTCTAGGTGTCAGTCCATTTTCTATAAGTTTTAAAGTTATAGATTTCCTCTTGATGACCGGGATGAGTATTATATCCGGGTCTGTGTCTTGCAGTGCATTATCAGCTGCTGCGAGTTCAGTTGCTATCCTAACTGTCTCTCTTTCTTCATCACTGTCTACCATTTTACCGACAGGAAGGTTATTTAGTTTGTTTGCAGATCAGGTTTCTTATGGAAACAAAGATTAGATGCACAATATTTTGGAACAGTGTATCCTTCAACGTTGACTAAACCAAGGACCATACATAGGAGTTTCCTCCTGCGAGGTCTGGCGGATATTACCTTTTACCCACTCCAGACGTCTTTGGAGTATTATGGGAAAAAAGGGGTCTGAGTGAAAAAGCACGACTGAGTTACTCTAAATGTCTTACGTTAGTTTTATCGCCCTTCCAAACGCGTTGGGCGCCATGTAGTGTAGTTCCTATTATCCCAATAGGCTCTGCGCATTGGAATAATACCTTCAATAGTATAGGCCTAGACCAGACGTTAACTAGGTCTACTACTGTCGATATTAGACTTAAAGTTTTGGGTTTTGCCAGATCGCTCAGAGTTCACTAGAAACTTTCTCGAATAGGCAAGGAGGAGTTGAACCTCCCTGGATAGACAAGAAGGGATTTAGTTTCTGACAACCATAGAACATGACAACTTTGCTCTCCCCTAATCAAGAGTGTATCTCTAGAGTCGTGTGAAAACAAAAGACGACTTATTTTACTCAGTCAGTACGTGCATTCTTAGTCTCACCAGATTGTAGAGAAAAGGAAGAGACGGGCGTGTTCAATAAAAGATGTTATTTATTGATCAGTCTCTTTTCTCATACAAGAGAAATGGATCGATATTATTGCAATACTTATGGTTAAGTAAAGTGCATACAATAAAAGCAGAAGTATAAAATAATACTGTAAAAACATTGATATGGTTTCTAAGCCATATGAAGGTTTAAAATGAATAAAATGAATACATACACATTTACATTTGACTAATCGTACTCAACTGGTGTTTCTAACTACGCCTACCCCGTGTACCTGACCTAAGCCTAATACGTGGGCGGGAATAGAAAGTTACAGTTAAAGTTAAGTTTGTTTTGCCAAGTGACTGACTAAAGAATTCTCTGCAAGGGGTTATTCAGTTCTGTACCTGGAATCTAGGATGAATGAGGGATGGTATCTCTCGTCTCTGGTCTCGATATCCCAGGCTGCCTGCGAGGGCTACCCGGAAGCGCCGGAGCTGGATTTCTCGGCAGGAGAAAGCAGCGTCTCGTTCTCAGCGCGTCAGGAAGGCGGGGCTGCGCCAGCGGGGTCTGCTCTGCTCTGGGCTTCGGCAAGTCTGGCTGCTCCGATCTCGTCACCACCGCGTGTGTTTGCATAGGGCAATATCGGTAATATTTATACCTTTAAGGTGCCGAGATTGACGTAAGGATGGACATAGATACGTCAATAAGGATGTCATACGACCTGGTCGTTAGCACATTCTTTTGCTGAAGTTCTCAGTGAAATCAAAACAATGGCCGCAGGGTTTTTCCCAGGTCTGTCATAGGTTTGATTTGTTTTGAGAACTCCGTATGCCTTATCAGGGGCTGGAGGAATATCGCTTGTCTAATTAGATGGCAAGCGTTATGACCTAATCAGATAACACGTTCCTGTGCCGTAGTGTGGCTTTATCAGATAACGGTTCCTGCATCATGGGGGTTTTCTGCCTCATGGGATGGCTGCTAGTTAACTTGTTAACCAGAATAGGGTCAGGAATAGGGGGATCGATACAGAACCTATAGGAATACATCACAATATATCATTTACAAAGAGGCTGTAATGTGAACAGTGAGTGCAATTTGTGACTTTAAGTGCTCTGTGCTCTCGGCGCAAGTGTGACTAACAGACTATACAATTAATATTTACAAGGGGGATACAGAAAGAACTTTTTAGCATGGCCTATACTATTTCCACTATACAACTGTATACTGCACTTGTCAGTGTTAAATACAGGATCTTCATATGATAGGTCCACTACATCAATCGTCGACGTTTCGACCCTCTGGAGCGCAATTAAGGCGTCTAAGCAGGTCTTCCTCAGGACTGTGCGGGACGGGGAAGGACAGCCTAAGAGATTAAGGAAGACTGATTTAGGAATGGATTCTGCTGAATGTGGGCCACAGATTGCCTCTAATTATTTAAAATAAAAGGACTCACCTTCTCATAAACCCAGCCGGGCTTGTGGTGGTGAGAAAACTATATAAATCAGTTCTGTTGGAAAGGGGAGCCTAATTAGTGCTTCATGGATACTTTATGGAATTTAAGGGACCAAATATTCATACCAAGGTTCCTCTCAAAAACGCTTATCTGTCTGTACTGCCGCAACTTATGCCCCCGACGGTGCTCCTATTTGTTAATTAGCCAAAGATTCGCAAAACCAGTATACCTTCCTGAATGAAAGGAGAGGGGATAACATATTAAATACTCGGTTATTCCCCTTTTAACGTAGTCCTCCAGTGACTAAATCTGTATCTAAATTACTGGTCTCACCTTTTAGAACTGGTAAATCTACCGGGTGGTACTCCTCAGCAGACATATAAAATCCATGTTTCTAGCTGTTCGCGAATTACGTCTTCATGCGGTGCGATTTCCCACTGTAAGGGAAAAGCACCTGAATGTTACGGACTTGCGTGTAGACACACATTCAACATCATTTCAAAAAGACGACATGGCGTCCCAGTAATGTTATTGCTGGTTGACTTTAGTACTGTAAGTGAAAAACACCTGAGTGTTACGGTCTTAAAGGTAGAAGCACATTAAACATCTTTTAAAGGCGAAATGGCGTCCCAATAATATTATTGCTGGTCAAGTTTAGATGCTGAAATTACGTCCCAGCCATGTCGGACGCAGGAAAACAAGATTGCATTGGGCTCACCTATTCAGAGTGATCAATGCTCCAAACCGAATGCGATAACCGGCGGAGAGATTTCTTCCTACTCGGCGTTGCTCTGCCAAAGCTCTAATCGCGAGAGCTGCGTCGCCACTGGTATTGGTCTGTTGAGGCATGCGCGCAGACGTCAGAGGCAGCGAACGTGAGCTGCCATGTATGACGTCGGTTGCGAGGCAACCAGCAATGCCGGAAGTATGTGCAAAGCCTTGTGTTGATTGTAGGCTGCCGTGTATGACATCGGTAGCAGAGTCACAATCAATGTCGGAGGGCGAATGCTTTTCATACAAGTGGCTTTACGTGTCGAACGCTGTATTGTCTAAATCGCATTATCTGGTTGTTATTATCACGGGACCCACGTCCCGGATTTAGATTATTGTGCGCACCTTCATCACCTTCAGACATTGTTGAACATAAAGGCAAATTGCAATAGTTATTGTCACAGAATCATGAACTTGGAATAATCAATCATATAAACCACATTAAATTCAATGAATAATTAAGTCCCACATTTCATCATTAATTATACATCAATGTGCCATAAATTCTTTCGGTTTCAAACATGCATAAAGATAACATGCAATTAAATATATTGTTGTTAAACATATTTGGAGTTGCTCGTAATCTCATTGCATCAGTGCACCACACTTTTCCACACATAGCAGTGTATTCTACTCTCTCTGATCTTGATTAAATGAACAAAACAGGGGGTAATACTATGCAACCACGTGTAACCCTACAATTGCCCCATCTGTCTGTTTGTCTCTTCAATCTCATTCAGTCCATTATTCAATGCATTCAAAGAATGGATCCAACGACACTCCTTGTATTTCAGGGAGTGTTGAATTGAACCACCTCTAGGGTTAGTGTGTATTCTTTCTAACACCCACCACGTTATGTCTTGCGGGGTATGTTTCTGATTCGAGAAATTTTCCACAAGGGGTGCGCCTGGAGTATTGCATTTCACCCTACTCATATGCTGTAGAATGCGTGTTTTTATTTTCTGCGTGGTTTGACCCACATATATCTTAGCGCAGGGGCACTTAATTGCATAGACAAGATTGGTACTATTGCAGTTACTGAAATCGTGGAGTCTGTAGGTCCTATTTTCATGTGTGAAAGTATCCCCTTCTTGACAAAAATCACAGGCCTTACATGATCCACACCTATGGTGGCCAGTAATTGGTGGAAGGTACAACATACTCCTAATGTCAGGTGGCTTTTGCGGTTCCAAATAGGCCTGTACCACTTCATCCTTGACATTCTTTCCCCTTTTAAATACAAAGATTGGTTTCTCTGTAGTTTTTAGTTCACCTGCAACTAAGTTCCAATACTTTGATACAATTTTCTTCACATCATTGCTTTTGGTGTTGAAAGTAGTAACACACACAATGTTATTGGAGTCCTCTTTTTTCTCTTTGACCTCCAATAGATTCTCCCTGGGGCTGTACCATGCTCTTTTCTTTGCACGTTTCAATAGACTTCCAGGGTACCCTCTTTCTTTTAGCCGGCTGGTCAGTTCCTCCGCTTCATGAAAAAAGTCTCATCTTTTACTACAATTTCTTCTTATGCGAAGGTACTGACCGTACGGCAGGTTGTCCCTCAAATTACGGGGGTGGTGGGATCGATACATCAGCAATGTATTCCTCTCTGATGGTTTTCGGTAAAGATTACAATACAATCTGCCTTCTTCAGTTTTAAAAGTTAAGTCTAAAATGTCTATTGAAACAGTGCTACTTGACATCGTAAATTGTATGTCCTCACTTTTCTGATTTATCCATACAAAGAAGTTGTCCAGTGACCTTTGGTCTCCATTCCAGATCATAATAACATCATCGATGTATCTTTTCCATACCTCAATGTTATTGAGGTATGGATTTGAGTCAGTGTATAGATAGATGTTCTTCCTCGTATTCGTCCATGAAGATATTAGCTAGACTAGGGGCGTATGTGGCCCCCATCGCCACCCCTTTACACTGGAAATAGAATTGGTTCTCAAAAATAAAATAGTTCTTTTTCATCGCTATTTCCAATAGCCTGATCAAGAAGGATGTGGGTATCCAGTGCGGTCTTACTCTTTGGTCCAGTACATTCATTACCGTCTGGATTGCTTTGTCTTGAGGGATGGAAGTGTATAAAGATGACACATCCATCGTCACCATTATATTCTTCTGTTGGTCAAAGGGAAAATCCTCAAGCAATTGAATAATATGCATAGTATCACGCACATAAGATTTAGTCTGTGATACAAAAGGCTGTGGAAAATAATCAATGAATTGATTTAATGGCTCTAACACTGAGCCACATCCCGAGACGATTGGTCGCCCCGGGGGATTGTCCAAGCGTTTATGCACTTTCGGCAACGTATAAATTGTTGGTATACGTGGATCTTTTTGGTCCAAAAACTCTGATTCTTTCTTACTCAGAAATCCATCATTCATCCCCCACTCTGTGGCGTTCTTTATCAGAGTTTTTATTTCACTGGTCGGGTCCTTGGGGATCCGTCGGTAGCTTTCTGTTACTCCTAGTTGTAGTTTGATCTCGTTGGAATAATCCTCTCTATTCTGCACCACAACCGCCCCACCTTTATCAGCAGCCTTTATAATGATGGACCTATTTTGTCCCAAATTGGAAAGAGCCAGGCGCTCCTCTTTGCTGATATTATAGGGAATGTATTTCTTGATCTTGCACAACTGTAATACCTCTTCCAATGCAATTTTTTCAAAGGCGAGAATCCTCCCACTCATCATGAAGGAGGCAGGCGTAAACTCGGATGGTGGCTTGAATGGCGTTGCCACAGTCTTTGCATTGTATGTATTTTTGGAGAAGAAATATTTCAGCCGGATTTTCCGAAAAAATCTCTGAAGCTCTAGTTGCATCTTGAAAGAGTCAGGTGCTACTGTGGGTACAAACATGAGTCCTTTCGCTAGGATACTGTGCTCCGCACTATTAAGCACCTAGTTGGATAGATTTATGATAGGATCCAGAGGCACCATATCCGCGGTGTTAATCTGTTCTAACTGACTCGATGGTCGACTCAAGTTCAATATATCACTCTGGTCTTGGATGATTGGCAGACCCTCATAGACAGACATTGTGGGATCATCATTGTTATATGTGGTGTATGTTGTACATGATACATCTCCAGAAATTGTCAAAATGAGACTATTAGTTGGATCATTTTGCTCACTCATATTCAATCCCACTATTTGTATGTTATGTGTTTGATCTGCTATTTGTGCTACCCGATCTACCATCTGTAGGTCTGTTTCCTTGTGGATATCTCCCCATGGGTCTCTGGTTGATAAAATCTGACACGGGACGTTCCCTGGTGTGAAATTGCACCGCATAAAGACGTAATTCGCAAACCACTAGAAACATGGATTTTATATGTCTGCTGAGGAGTACCACCCTGTAGATTTACCAGTTCTAAAAGGTGAGACCAGTAATTTAGATACCGATTTAGTCACTAGAGGACTACGTTAAAAGGGGAATAACTGAGTATTTAATATGTTATTCCCTCTCCTTTCATTCAGGAAGGTATACTGGTTTTGCGAATCTTTGGCTAATTAACAAATAGGAGCACCGTTGGGGGCATAAGTTGTGGCAGTACCGACAGGTCAGCGTTTTTGAGAGGAACCTTGGTATGAATATTTGGTCCCTTAAATTCCATAAAGTATCCATGAAGCACTAATTAGGCTCCTCTTTCCAACAGAACTGATTTATACAGTTTCCTCACCACCACAAGCCCGGCTGGGTTTATGAGAAGGTGAGTCCTTTTTTAATAATTAGAGGCAATCTGTGGCCCACATTCAGCAGAATCCATTCCTAAATCAGTCTTCCCTAATCTCTTAGGCTGTCCTTCCCCGTCCCGCACAGTCCTGAGGAAGACCCGCTTAGACGCCTTAATTGCATTCCAGAGGGTCGAAACGTCGACGATTAATGTAGTGGACCTATCATATGAAGATCCTGTATTTAACACTGACAAGTGCAGTATACAGTTGTATAGTGGAAATAGTATAGGCCATGCTAAAAAGTTCTTTCTGTATCCCCTTGTAAATATTAATTGTATAGTCTGTTAGTCACACTTGCGCCGAGAGCACAGAGCACTTAAAGTCACAAATTGCACTCACTGTTCACATTACAGCCTCTTTGTAAATAATATATTCTAAATATTTATGAGTGATTACGATTTATAAAACGTCAAATGAAGACATAGATGATTTGGATTCTGTTTCTTAAAGTATATTCTGTTTTTGAAAATATATTCTGTGTTGGAAAGAATGTTAAAGTTTGGAGTTATATGAGTACTACATGTATATATGAGAAAGTAGAAGAAATACATGGCACCCGAATGAACCACCTGTTTACAAAATTAAGTTACTGCCCAGGTTCATAGGGATACTGGGTTAACCCCATTGGATACCGAACTTAAACCTCTGATGGTCATGATTTTGTTGGTTGTTGACCATCCAGGGGAAAATCTTATTTTTATCCAGGTGTCAGTATACAGGGCGATGAGAGTATTCAGCAGGGATTGTGGGATGCCCTATTTCATTAACTTTTCCCAGAGTCTGGGACGAACAACGCTATCAAAAGCTTTTTGGAAATCGATGAATCCCAAATAAAGCGATTTTCCTTTTGTAGCTAGCGTGCCCTCAATCATGTGGGCTAGACAGATCAAATTGTCTTCGATGTGGCAGCCTTTTTGGAAGCCGGTTTGAGTAAAGGGTATTAATTTACGGTCTTCCACCCAGGTAGTCAGTTCTTGTATTAGAACACTTGCATAGGCCTTCCCTTCAACATCGAGAAGGGCAATCATCCGGTAATTGACAGGATAGGACCGCAGGCCTTTTTCATGGATGGGGACGAGGAGAGAGCCTCGCCAGTAGTCCGGTATAGGCCCACCCATTCTGCTTGCCTAAAA
Organism: Lissotriton helveticus; assembly: GCF_964261635.1. Lineage (NCBI taxonomy): Eukaryota > Metazoa > Chordata > Amphibia > Caudata > Salamandridae > Lissotriton > Lissotriton helveticus. The sequence continues at coordinate 596,594,305 of NC_136073.1, read as the reverse complement.
TAGGGGGACCAAGAGTGCGGCCCACTTGTGAGTAGATGCTTTATATATCTTTATTGGTATGTCATTTGGGCCCGGTGCCACTCCGGGCGCATTTTCTTTATGATAAGTGCAACTTGGTTTGGTGTAATCTTGATGGTGGGCTCCGATCCAATGTAGAAGTTAGTGTGGCTAGAGCTGTGATGACTGGGCCAGTTGTTTCTAGAGGGCTCTACATAGAGTGCTTCAATATGGGCCTCCCAATCAGTAGGAGAGATGTTTATTACAGAAGGTGGCTGGGCAGGTCTGACACCCTTGTTTACCCAGCTCCAAAATCTACTTTGGTCCTTTGATTTAATAATTTCGTGGGCAATTGTCCAGCTAGGTTCTGCTTTCATCCTCTCAGAGGTGACCCTTGCCTTCCTGTACTCCTTGCGTGTGATCAAAATCTTCTCTCATAGAATTTGTGATCTCTGTCATTGTAGGCACACCTGCACAGTAAGTGATTTAATTTCTGTTTAATATTCATTGTAGTCTGCTTGTGCTCACTGGAGTGGAGTGAGTTTGAAGTGGAGTTATTTGGCCGTTTAGTTATTTTTGTGGCTAAGTTTTCTCTGCGGTCTTCCACTGCCATTTCCCACGATAATGCGGTCAGTTGGTCACTAGACTCTTGGTTTAGTTTGTCCAAGAAGTCATCCACCTTCACTTCAATTGTTTCCTGATGGTCCAAAGTCCACCACAGTTTTCTTACAGGCTCCAAGTTAGATTATTTCCCAATCAGATGGGTTTTTGGGCGGAAGCACAGCCGGAATTAAACTTTGCACGTTAGAACGGCAGGATCACTTTCCGGTGAGGGAGTTACCGCCAATTCCTGCACAAGATGAAAGTGGGTAACCGAAATCCAATCTTAGTCCAGAGTGGTCATTCTGAAGGGAGACACATGGGTATAAGCAGCGGTGAGTCCGAGTCAAGTCTTCCATTTAAATGCGGAGGCCTAGTTGGTTTAAATACGCTGCCACCTTAGTCCCTTGACCATCCTTCCGTTGGTACTGATGCCTTATATCCGGGATGGCACAAATCTGATTGTCTAATGAAGATTGAAAAGAGGAGTCCAAGCCTGTCTCCATTAAGTTAGCATTACAATCTCCCAATATTAGCCACATATCATTTGAGAAGTGAGAGAAAAGGTCTCTCACGGTGGGGAGCATTTTACTCAAGGTTGCCTCTCGCTTGATTTTAGAGGGATGTAGATAGATACAGCCAAGGATTGTTGTTTGTTGTTTTGAGTTGTTTTTTCCAGAAACTGTGTCTGGATCTTAATAAAGATGTAATCTCCTTGCCCTTCACAGAGTGGGGAAACCTTTGAGGCAGGTTGTTGTTCACAGCGATTAGCACTCCTCCCGATGTGTGGCCCCTTGCTTGAGATGCTGTTGCATAGGATTCATAGGCGGTGAAGTCCTCCCAGGCGATTGTTTGCAAGGACCAAGTTTCTTGCAAGGCAATGATGTCATAGTTCTTCAGGAAAAAGGTAGTTGTCCTTTCAGCTTTTTCCTTGGCCAGTCCAAGAATACTCCAGGAACAGATTTTGAGATGGTAAGCGGCGTCCTTATTAATTTTATGTTCAGCCAAGGTGGTGTGCTTCACCCTAGGGCCTGGAAGAGCCAGGACCAGTCTTGGGAGTTCTGCTGTATGAAAGCACACGGATGTGGTCCTACTTTAGATGTAGTTATTTGTAGCAAGTTCTCTTTCCAGGACGTTGTTTGGGATCTGGTTAGGGACCCACACAAAATTGAGGTAGGCGGCTGCCTGGTTGTATTGCTGTTGGACTCGTTTTTGTTATAGGAGACCATAAAGGGTTTGAGAGCTTTGTCCTTTAAGAAAGCGGGATACTTGCCCTCGGTTGCAAGACTGACCTGGATGCCCCAGTCACCCAGGCAATTTTTGTTCTTCATTAAAGCAGAGACCATGTCTTTACTATAGAGGGTTACTACTGTAGCCTCATTTGTCTGGCCCTGTTCTGGGGCGACGAAAGCCATGCTTTCAATATCTGTTGTTTTTATGTTTTCTAATCCCGGAAGGTGCGAACACAGCTTTAGAATATTTCCTCTATTGAGGGTGTCCCATCTCCCTTGGATACATACTCTGCGTACAGCGTTAGTTTTAAGCTTTCTTGTGGCAAGTGAATTGTCTCTGCGGTGTTCAATACGGCTTTATTCGGCTGTTGTAAGAGTTTTACCACAGAGTCATCTTTGGGTACCTTGATCTTGAGTGATTGATTTAGACATTCTGGTCTGTTCATGTTAGAGCAGTGTAGGCTGGCATCATGGGAAGATTCTTCCCCTCTTGCACTTCCTTGAGAGAGCTGCAGCCTGTGATCAGCTATATCGAGGGGGTTCAATGCCTCCTCGTTTCATTTTTTTCCCAGCCCGTCCCTAAGATTTACTTCTGTGGCTATCTCCTCTGTAAGTTTTCTTGTTTTAATACCTTCTCCCTCTACTTCAGTTAGCTGTGATAAATCATGACAACTTGTGGCTTTATGAGGAGAGTCCCTGTCCGTGAGCTTTTTTTGAACTTCTGAAGTGCTAGCTACGATCCCTTTTCTAACATGAACCATTTGTTTGATAGAGAACGGAAAGTGCTCTTAAGTTTTCTTTTGTATGAATTGCAATGATTTTAATTAATTGTGCAATAAATACATTATTATTATTTAGTTACTGAGACGATATCTTGCTTTTTACTTAGTGGGCAGCACTCCGAGGAATGGCAAACTGCCAAATGATGTAGTGGACTTTCATCCAGACCAATGGAAGCATTTACCACCGACACTGATCACTCATAACTCAATATTTAGAAAACAACACATTCCATTTTGGGTGACCAGTTCTAGAGCCCTTTCAACATCTAAGAGGTGAAGAGCCCAAATATAGAGCTATTTCAGTCCTTAAGCAAAAATAAATACTGACTAAGTCTCTGTCTCAATATTAAAGTCCTAAGGGGATGTGTAGGTTTATTGGTGTGGGGCGACTGCTGTAAATTTGCCACTCTACCAACCCGTCAAACCTACAGACACTTTGTCTTTTTCAGAGACGGGGAGAGTGCAGTGCTTAGTTGGTAAATAAATAAGCACCAGGTCCCTTGTCAGGAGTCCACTGCCGCTTGCATCACCCACTGCCCTGCTTCCATTGACAGTACCAACACAACTCCTGACCATCACAGTCCTACAAACTTGACCAATCAGACTATTCCAGGCCCCAAAAGCTATAACAATGCCTTGAGCAGCAGCTATTAGTCATTTGTATGTCCTGTTACACCTATTTGTAAATTAGATAAACAGTGCCTCCATGTGGCAGACTGCTCTAACAGCCGGTGTTGACAATTAAGTGCCTGAGCACCGGAAACCTCCGGCTCAGATTAAGCACTAGGAGAGTACCATTTGCACAAGCAGGAGCTCAGCTTGTCTCCCAGATGTAAACCTTTAACCTAGTGACCCTTCCACCCCTGGACTGCTGCCTCATGGGTACAGTCGCCCCACCCTATTTAAGGTGAGGGAGTCATCATTCGATGTCTGTGCCTAGGGTCGCCGCAGCCTTTATTGACCCAGCAGGTCAACAGACCCGCCAATGTCTAAATGGCTCTCTTAGATAATCGCTGCAATTGTACAAAGCGAGAGCAAGTATCCAACATCTGTTTTCAAATATTCAATAGTACTGGACTTTTCCATTGTTGATGAAGGTTGGAGAGCACAGAAACATGATCTTCCCTTCAAAGCTCTAACCAAGAACACAATGGAGAAGTCGCCGCACACAGGTTAAACCTGAATAGATTTCATAATAGTCAAAAAAATCAATTTCACATAGTCAAAGATGTTTTTCCAAGGTAGATTGCTTTAAAGACGGATTCCCTAATATTAATAATCAATCACTATCTTGCAACACTTGTTGCTTTGGAAACATGCTCCTTCTGGGAGGCTCCAGCCAAATAACTTTATTTTATTTTTAAGCCTGTTAATAATTAATCTGTTTTCGTCATAATAATTGGATAAACAGATGAGTTGGCTTTAAAGACATCCCACTGTTAAATCCATATCAATGTAGACATCAGAATAAAGTTAAAAATTAACTTGTGTCTGCAAAACCTTAGGAGGGAAGAATGTGTCTCCCCAAAGTCACCTGGTGGTCGACCAAAAAAAGTGAAAACAATGTCAGTGAGAGGACGCACCCCTGCACGAGGTCATCGGAGTGTAGCATTCGTCCCAAAGAGGGAGCCACGTGCATGCATTTAGGAGGCAGGCATACACTTATCGCAATAACTTCAATTAAAAGTTTAAAGGCTTAATGAAGATATCACTGCCTGAAAGCTGGGCCCTTGTACCCTTTATGGCATAGCTGCTCACATATGGTGATCTACAAGCCAAGTGTCCATATGAATCAGAAAGTCATATCCATGTATTTTCTCTTATAAATTCTTTGGTTCCATCCAAGGGGCATAACCAATAAATGTTCCAGAAGACTACTTGCAGCTCTGATTACGCTCCTTAGTTCTAAGAATAACCTTCTAAGCCTCTAATGAAATCTTTACGAGTTCAGAAGGTGACGGCGGATTACACGCTACAAGTCTCAAATTACTATGATCTGACACACCTAAATGGATTGTGTGTTACTGATACAGAGAAAGGTCAGAATCCAACCATTCGAATATCCTGGCAACCTGTTCTTCATCCAGTCCATTATGATTGGTCAAGAAGGGACCCCATAAGCATTAGCTAAACATTGCACAAAGGGAGTACCCACTCAGTTCCCATTGCTTTAGTGAGCCATTCAGTCATTGTTTCTTTATTTGGTTAATACACCATAAAAATAATAAAATAACGTGAAACATGAATATTAAACAAGTCAGACTATTGATCAACTACATAACTTTTAGACTGCATGCTGAGTAAAACTGAACAATAACAAAGTAGGCATCATATTTCATGGGACATTTAAAATATGAAAGGGTAAAAAACAAAGGCAAAGTACCCCTAGGCCATTCAGTGCAACAAAGAATACAGTTTACATTGGGCATTCAATCGTAGCTGAAATATATTTTAAATTGAAACTCCTTATCTTTTCCTCACTATTATAGAACCTCGAACAGAATTAGTTACTGCTCGACAAACCTCAAATGAACCCAGCTGCTGTAAACAGAGCATTATAGTTCCTAATGCTAGCAGCTTGAAAAATCGGTGCTAAAAAGCGAGTGTACCATAACCTATGCAATGTGCAAAAAAGTATAAAGTGGGTAGCGCTTTGAGAGGACAAATTGTCATGGGGCGATTTGGGAGATTCGAAAACCAAGCACAAGCGAGGTTCCCCTCAACAAGCCTTAAAAAGGCGATGGGGACCGCATCCCCAAGGGACGTTTTTTATTTTAAAAGGAACAGGGGCCATGGTACCCTTCCCTGAGGGCGTCTGTGTATATGTGTATATATATATATATATATATATATATTCACTGAAAAAACCATAGGTTATAGACCATATATAGTTAGGAATTAGCATTTACAAAACCTTGAAAATTCACTGAAAAAACCATAGGTTATAGACCATATATAGTTAGGAATAAGCATTTACAAAACCTTATTTTACTCACACAAAACCATTGAAATTCGCATATATAGTTAATTGCACTAACTATATATCGCGCACCCGCAATCCACTGCTGATCATGTCACATATTACATCATTCATGACATGGTCAGTGACATCACTGATGACATCACTGATGACATCTCAAATGACATCACTGATGACATCACTGATGACATCTCAAATGACATCACTGATGACATCACTGATGACATCTCGAATTACATCACTGATGACATCACTGATGCCATCACTGATGACATCTCAGATGACATCACTGATGACATCACTGATGACATCTCATTTGACATTACTGATCACATCACTGATTTTTTTTTTGAAATTTGTTTTATTGTTGCATCGAAGTATACAGTACATCGTGAGTCAGCCGCTGACGTGGCCTCAACATTCAGCCATGCGTGCAACGTGTTTTTTGTTTAAACAACTGGTACAAATATCCATTCCCTCCAAACATCAGTACATACCATGCAACCATGTGTGCAGGTCGGAAGACCATTAACTTGTAGAGCAAGGAGGACAGTGCGTGTTAACAGGAGTATAATGTCCCGTCTCAAAGGGCGGTGGAGCGGGGCCTGTATAGTCCATGTAATGGTGGTACCAGAAAACGGGGGGGGCAAAACCGTGGGGGGGAAGCATGTAGGCGCTAGTGTGGTGGAAATATCGGCGGTGGGCGTCGGGGGGGGGGGTGGGGGGAGACGAACCCAAGGGGGGCTATTCAGCCCGCATTCCAGGAGGGTGGGAAGTCAATCAGGATGCAGGGGGTATCCGGAACCTGCCTCAGGGAGGGGGACAACAGCCAGGCGTAAACGGTCTTCTCGGGTCGGGGGGGGAGAAGGAGTAGGGGGGTCACCCATTCGCGTGGATTGTCGAAAACTGTAGAGAAGCATGGCCCATTCCATGGAAATGGGAAATTTACGCGCACCCTTGGCTTCTTCTTCTCTAAGAGCATCTTCCTCCGCCGCCGCCCATTTACTGACCGCCCCCGTCCATGCCGCTATAGGGGGACCTTCCGGGGAGCGCCAGCGCATGGCTATGCATCTATTCGCCAGCAGGAGCGCTAAGGACACGAAGCGCCTATGCACTGGGGCTTGCTTAGGGACATGGAGGATACCTAATGCACTGGATTCCCAGGTGGATAGTGTAGTAAGACCTGTCAGGTCAGACAGTGTGTTGTGTACCGCCTGCCAAAAGGAGTGAAGGTCTGGACAGCTCCAGAACATGTGGCGAAAGTCTGCGGCAGGGGAGCAGCATCTGGGGCATAAGAATGGTGTGGAGGGATAGAACTTCTGCAAGCGCGCTGGGGTGAGGTACGCCCTGTGGAGGATATAGTATTGGATGTTCTTGAAGCGGGCATTCCTAGAGACGCGTTTAGGAGCCTCGAGCGCTTTAGTCCATTCCGAGTCATGTAGTGTGCGACCTATGTCCTCCTCCCATGTAGCCCGCAAGGTTGTCAGAGGTGCTTGTGAAAGTTCCCGAATGGATTTATACAGCCAGGTAACTAAGTGGCGTCCCACCCCCATACGCAGGACAGCGTGTATTACTGGATGCGTGTCTGGCTCGCCAGTGTAGAGGTTAAAATGGGGCCGGTATCCGGCAATCAGCTGTCGATACCTGAGGAATTGGCCTGGGGGGAGCCCGTATTCAGCGGTCAAGCGGTCAAGTGATTTTAATTGGCCGTCCTCAAATAACGATTCCAGATCCGTGATGCCGCAGTGCGACCATTCGGTGAAGGATGGCGCCGTAAAGTAGGAGTCTTGCCTGGGGCTGCCTATCAATGGTAACAACGGGGAATACGGAGGCCTGTTAGGGGACATTCGGTGGATCCGCATCATGCACCGGCGCGCTATCGCCACCTGGAGGGGGTACGTACGTCGGGGCTTGGTTCCCGGGAGAAGAAGACGGGTGAGTTCCGGGGTTGCGATTCTGCCCGTCGAGGTGACAGTCTCCTGAGAGTAACGGTCCGCCGTCCAGTATGACAGCCATTGGAGTTGTGCCGCGAGGAAATATGACTCGAAGGACGGAGCTCCGAGCCCTCCCAGTGTCGTAGGAAGTTGAAGGGTTTTCAGGGCGACCCTATGGCGGCCCTCGCCCCAGATAAGGGTCCCTAGGAGGGAGTCCACATCGCGGAAGAAGGATCTGGGCGGTATTACCGGCAAATTCGTGAGTGATCACATCACTGATGACATCATTCATGTGATAATACGATGAACCTCTTCAGACTCTAATATAACCTTAGATACACTCAGTGTAAACAGACACTCACAGACTGTCACTCATCCATGGAGTTACTCACACACCTAGTCAGTCATGCAAAGAATCAATCACACCTCCATTTCCTCAACTATACAGTTATACACACCTTACTTATTCAAACATATACTAACACATATTTACTCTCTTATACAATCCCTGATACAAGTTCACAATGATCCATACAGCCACTCACACATTCACTGGCTCTTATGCACAGTTATTTATATATGTCAACTCTCAGATGTACTGTGTTTTACATATGTACTTACTTTGACATGTAGCACTGAGATATCCATTCACTCACCAATACACTCATGCACACAGTCAACCGCCCATACAGCTGTTTCCACATGCACTTTTGAACCCATACATCTAGTGAATCAACTGCTCACACATCTATGCACAGAGTCATACACCTCCCAGCCACCCACACACACACTCAGTCTCCCATACAAATACTTGGGCAACCAATCAATAACCCATATACTCACTCATATAGCTACTGATCAACACATGCAGCAGTTTACAGAACAACAGACATAATGATGCACAAATTAAGACAGTTTAGTCACTAAACCATGCACTCAGTGAGACACATTTAATCACTCACTCATACAGTCAGTCATGCACCTGCTAAATCCTTCATCCAGACACTTATACATCCACTCATTCTTCAATATGTAAGACATATTTTAACTTTACAGAAACATACAGTCACTGGATGTTTTCATCAGTGATGTCATCAGTGATGTCATTTGAGATGTCATCAGTGATGTCATCAGTGATGTCACTGACCATGTCATGAATGATGTAATATGTGACATGATCAGCAGTGGATTGCGGGTGCGCGATATATAGTTAGTGCAACTAACTATATATGCGAATTTCAATGGTTTTGTGTGAGTAAAATAAGGTTTTGTAAATGCTTATTCCTAACTATATATGGTCTATAACCTATGGTTTTTTCAGTGAATTTTCAAGGTTTTGTAAATGCTAATTCCTAACTATATATGGTCTATAACCTATGGTTTTTTCAGTGAATTTCAATGGTTTTTTAATAGCAAATATCAAAAGCTGTAAAATGTATTCTTCTATTAAAGGAAAAATATATTTTATATGTATTTAATATAATTTTTTTATGTATATACATTTTTTGAGGGAACGAATTTATCAACTATCATGCTGAAGAAGAGTGTGGGGAAAAAAAACAAAGAGGAGGACTAAGAGGAAAGAACAATCAGTTCAAAAATACAATTGCTTTAAAGCATGAAGTGCTTTTCCACACCTTTACATTTAAATAACCCATATTAGAACATACAAAATATCTACAGAGGAGACGGTGTACATTGAATTTTAGACTCTTCATTGGTACCTACATGTTGGTACTTACATCACCCACACAACACAACAGCTCTATTCAGAGCTACCCTACCTCAAAGCACTCTAAAATATTGTTTTAATATTTCCCTTGGTTTTCCCCTTGTTACGCTTTCCGGAACGCTACCCGGTGCGCGGACCGGGCGCTACCCGTGCGAAAATATGATTTAAAAATTTTTTTTTTTTACATATATGGGCCTCCTCAGCCACCCTCAGAAAACCTAGGGGGTCAGGATATGTCTCCCGTGCCCCCTTATACCCATTCCCAACATTGTTTATCCTCCATCTTGTGACTAAATTCGTCCGAAACACAAGATGGCGGACTCCCGTTACGCTACCGGTGAGCTACCCGGTTCGTGTACCGGGTAGCGCTTCCACCACGAAAAATCGGAAAAAAAATTCTTTTACTTTTTTGCCCCGCCGGGCCCTTTAATAGCCCCCACATCAATCCTAGGGGGTCAGGAGGGGTCTACCTTGCCCCCTTTCATTCTTTTCCCCCTTCGTTTATTTCCCCCTCTTGTCTTTCGATCCTACCAAGAGACAAGATGGCGGCCGCTCCGGACTGTTTAGAATGTTGACAGTCACCGGAGAGCCAATCCGCTTCTCCTCGCGAAGTTCCGTTACGCGTCTGGTACACGAACCGGGGCGCTAACCGGGACGCTGTCACAGATATATATTTTTTTTTAACGTTAATTTCTCAAAATCCACTGGAGCACATATCTTGAGACCTAGCAAAGGCACATCGGGCAAACAGTCTCTACAATTTTGCCAAGTTTCATAGAAATCCATTCAGCCCTTCGAGCTAAAAGTTAGTCCAACCGCCCTATGGAAAACTTAATGTTAAAAACACGTTTTGGGACCCCCCTTTTTTCTCGGCCCCCGCTTGACGAAACCCCCCCAAACTTTCAAGGGACGCTAAGAAACAAAATGTGCCATTTTCCTGAAAATTTCAGACAATTCCGTCCATCAACGCCAAAGTTATTCAACATAGAATTTTCAGAAATCCCTATTCAAAAAAATCCTAACTATATATACCTACTGGCGACCGCCAGTAGGTTATATATATATATATATATATATATATATATATATATATATATATATATATATATATATATATATATATATATTCACTGAAAAAACCATAGGTTATAAACCATATATAGTTAGGAATTAGCATTTAAAAAACCTTACTTTACTCACACAAAACCATTGAAATTCCATATATAGTTAGTTGTACTAACTATATATCGCGCACCCGCAATCCACTGCTGATCATGTCACATATTACATCATTCATGACATGGTCAGTGACATCACTGATGACATCACTGATGACATCTCAAATGACATCACTGATGACATCACTGATGACATCTCAAATGACATCACTGATGACATCACTGATGACATCTCATTTGACATTACTGATCACATCACTGATGACATCATTCATGTGATAATACGATGAACCTCTTCAGACTCTAATATAACCTTAGATACACTCAGTGTAAACACAGACTCACAGATTGTCACTCATCCATGAAGTTACACACACACCTAGTCAGTCATGCAAACAATCAATCACACCTCCATTTCCTTAACTATACAGTTAAACACACCTTACTTATTCAAACATATACTAAAACATATTTACTCACTTATACAATCCTGGATACAAGTTCACAATGATCCATACAGCCACTCACACATTCACTGGCTCTTATGCACAGTTATTTATATATGTCAACTCTCACATGTACTGTATTTTACATATGTACTTACTTTGACATGTAGCACTGAGATATCTATTCACTCACCAATACAGTCATGCACACAGTCAACCGCCCATGCAGCTGTTTCCACATGCACTTTTGAACCCATACATCTATGCAGAGAGTCATACACCTCCCAGCCACCCATACACACTCTCAGTCTCCCATACAAATACTTGGGCAACCAATCAATAACCCATATAGTTAATCATATAGCTACTGATCAACACATGCAGCAGTTTACAGAACAACAGACATAATGATGCACAAATTAAGACAGTTTAGTCACTAACCCATGCACTCAGTGAGACACATTTAATCACTCACTCATACAGTCAGTCATGCACCTACTAAATCCTTTGTTCAGACACTTCTACATCCACTCATTCTTCAATATGTAAGACATATTTTAACTTTACAGAAACATACAGTCACTGGATGTTGTCATCAGTGATGTCATCAGTGATGTCATTTGAGATGTCATCAGTGATGTCATCAGTGATGTCATTTGAGATGTCATCAGTGATGTCATCAGTGATGTCACTGACCATGTCATGAATGATGTAATATGTGACATGATCAGCAGTGGATTGTGGGTGCGCGATATATAGTTAGTACAACTAACTATATATGGAATTTCAATGGTTTTGTGTGAGTAAAGTAAGGTTTTTTAAATGCTAATTCCTAACTATATATGGTTTATAACCTATGGTTTTTTCAGTGAATATATATATATATATATATATATATATATATATATATATATATATTATATATATATATATATATATATATATATATAACATTTCTATGGCAAAATGAAACCCCTTATTTTGTTCCTTTTCAAATTAAATGTATTAAGTGTTACCACTTTATTCCAATCAAGATGACTTCAGGTGTGCCATACTTTTGTCATAAGTAAGACTGTTAGCGTTCTAGTTGTTCTTTAAAACACTCTGGGACATTCTGTCACTGGGCTATAGTTGGGCTACATCTGGCTGATATTTGGGCTACATTTGTTTTTTTTTGTCTCTGGCGGCCATCTTTGGGCTACATTGGGCTTCATTGGGCTTCATTGGGCTACATTGGGCTACATTTGGGCTCCAACATATATATAGCCCAATGTAGCCCAATATATATTTTTCAAAGTTAATTTTCGTAAAAACCACTGGAGCATATATCTTGAGACATAGCAAAGGCACATCGGGCTACCAGTCCCTACAATTTTGCCAAGTTTCGTGGAAATCCATTCAGCCGTTCGAGCTAAAAGTGAGTCCAACCGCCCTATGGAAAACTCAATGTTAAAAACACGTTTTGGGACCCCCCTTTTTTCTCGGCCCCCGCTTGACGAAACCCCCCCAAATTTTCAGGGGCTGCTCAGAAACAAAATGTTCCATTTGCCAGAAAATTTCAGCCAATTCCGTCCTCAAACGCCAAAGTTATTCGACATAGAATTTTCAAAAATCCCATAGGAAAAAAATCCTAACTATATATACCTACTGGCGACGCCAGTAGGTAATATATATATATATATATATATATATATATATATATATATATATATGAATATATATATATATATATATATATAAACAAACATCTCCTCCCAAAATAAGCAGAAGCAGAGGCCACAGCGGGGAAACCGGAGACACCATTTAATTAAAGCTGTTGTTGGGCATAATGCATTTCGGCCTGACATAGGCCTTCCTCAGATGCCATCGACAGTGTTCTGGCGACTCTGCTGCTCGAGAAAGTACTCCTTGCCGCAATCCCATTTGTAGATAGGCGCCACACCCACCAATGGAGTGAAGTCACGATCCCTGCTGCTCGTCGGAACTGCAGGGTCCATAATGCAACAGCCAGGTGAGTGCTGCTGGTGGTGTGTCCCAGTGGACAAACGTTAATGTGGCAGGGTAGCGAGCAGCAAAAGTCTGTATCCAGCAAAGTAATCAGCATGCTCCCTCCGGTCCCCATACGTTCCAGCCTCCTAGTCCCGATGTGAAGCGAGCAGGGACCGAAAAAGACAGTGCTTGCGAGTCCCCCGTGAAGTCACGGTTCAGCAGCTGCTGCCGCCCAGAGAAACACCGGTGTTCAGGGGCGGGCTCGGGACATAGCAATACTTTGCTTAATTGGTGAACTGCAAACGCAGGGTCTAGATGAGCCCAAGCCTCTTGGTGGAACGGGGCCTCTGAAGCGCATTATCTGGCAATGCGCGCAATATTAACAAACATCTCCTCCCAAAATAAGCAGAAGCAGAGGCCACAGCGGGGAAACCGGAGACACCATTTAATTAAAGCTGTTGTTGGGCATAATGCATTTCGGCCTGACATAGGCCTTCCTCAGATGCCATCGACAGTGTTCTGGCGACTCTGCTGCTCGAGAAAGTACTCCTTGCCGCAATCCCATTTGTAGATAGGCGCCACACCCACCAATGGAGTGAAGTCACGATCCCTGCTGCTCGTCGGAACTGCAGGGTCCATAATGCAACAGCCAGGTGAGTGCTGCTGGTGGTGTGTCCCAGTGGACAAACGTTAATGTGGCAGGGTAGCGAGCAGCAAAAGTCTGTATCCAGCAAAGTAATCAGCATGCTCCCTCCGGTCCCCATACGTTCCAGCCTCCTAGTCCCGATGTGAAGCGAGCAGGGACCGAAAAAGACAGTGCTTGCGAGTCCCCCGTGAAGTCACGGTTCAGCAGCTGCTGCCGCCCAGAGAAACACCGGTGTTCAGGGGCGGGCTCGGGACATAGCAATACTTTGCTTAATTGGTGAACTGCAAACGCAGGGTCCAGATGAGCCCAAGCCTCTTGGTGGAACGGGGCCTCTGAAGCGCATTATCTGGCAATGCGCGCAATATTAACAAACATATCTATTTATATATATATATATATATATATATATATATATATATATATATATATATATATATATATATATATATATATATAATATATATATAGACTCCAGGGCCTTATATATCTATTAAATGACGGCACGTGGCCCACCTCCCTGAGCTGTATTTGGCCCCTGGGGTCCCATCCCCCGCAGCCTCCATAAAAGAAAGGTGGGTGCCCAAGGCCCACTCGGGGACCCCCACCAACCACGTGTTTGGGTGCTGTGGGGGAACCCCATAGCCCTGTGGGCCCAGGCGTGTTCCCACATGCTGCGGGAGCCAGCATTGTTCCCAACCACAGGGAGCAGCTATTTATGCTGCTCCCTCTGGGCAGGAGCAATATCTTGATCTGTTTCCCTGTCCTCACTGAACAGATAAAAGTATGCTCTCAACTGGCAGGAGCATTTTTAAAGCTTCCTCTGGCTGGGAGCAGACTTAATGTTTGCTCCAGTTAGGCAGGAGTTTTGAAAATGCTTCTGCTAGGCAGGAGCAAACACAAGTTTCTCCGCCCATGCTGGTGCGAGTAGGGAAACTGCTGTGTCCTGGGGATGGGCTCGTAAGGACATAGCAAGTAAGCTGACCCCGGGGGATTGGATCCTCAGAGCCAATAATGGCTCAAGAAGGGTGGGCCAAGCAGCCGCACTCCATTTTTTTAAAAACATAGCAGCTCTGGGGGATGGAGTTCCCAGGGCCTTTTAAAGGCTAAGGGAGAGGGGGGCGCACTGCCCCCTCCCTTTCTGGCACGTTTAGGCCCCAGGGGTTGGTTTCCTGGGGTCTTTCAAGGCTCGGGGAAGGGGGGCATTCCCTGCTCCCTTTATAAAATGCAGTCCCAGGGTGCGATCCCCGGATCCTATAATGTCATGGTGAGGGAAGCCTCAAACCGCCTCCCCTTAATTTACCAATGCAGCCTCGAGCCGCCATTTGGGTATCTTTTTTTTAGTGCAGCAAAAATTGCTGTCTTTTTACCAATTTTGACCCCATGTGGGTTCATCTTGGTTCCCCTCCATGGGGCCTACGGGGACAGGGCATGATTGTCTGAGTGGGTGTGTTAGGTGGTTTGTAAGTCTCTGACAGGGTCTGTGAGTGAGTGCAGGAGTGGCTTTGAAGGTCTGTTAGTGGATGGACGAGTCTCTGAGTTGGTCTATGAGTGAGTGAGTGAGTGTCTGAGTGGGTCAGTCAGTGGGTGTATGAGTCGTTGAATGGATCCGTGAGTTTATGAATGAGTCGCTAAGTGAGTTTATGAATGGAAACATAAATGTCTTGGTTGGGTCTGTGAGTTGGTGGACGAGTGTCTGAGTGGGTCTCTGAGAGCAAGCAAGAGTCTCAGAGTGGGTGTGTGAGTGGGTGTGTGAGTGAGTGTATCTGTGAATGGATGTGTGAGTCTCTAAGTGGGTCTCACCTTTATTTTGACTCTTTCTGCTCCCTTCTGACCTTTATTCTGCCTCTTTCTGCTGGTTTCTCACCTTTATTTTGTCTCTGGCTGCTGGTTTCTAACCTCAATTTTTCCTCTATCTGCTCGTTTCTCACCTTTATTTTGTAATTTTCTGCTTGTTTCTCACCTTTATTTTGCCTTTTGTGGTTTGTTTCTGACCTTCCTTCTGCCTCTTTTTGCTCATTTCTCGCCTTAATTTTGCCTCTCTCTGCTCGTTGCTGACCTCTATTTTGCCTCTTTCTGCGCGTTTCTGACTTTTATTATGCATCTTTCTGCTAGTTTCTGGGCTTTATTCTGCCTCTTTCTGTGCCATCCTGACCTTTATTCTGCCTCCTTCTGCTCATTTCCCACCTTTATTTGCCTCTTTCTACTCATTTCTGACTTTTATTCTGCCTCTTTCTGCTTCCTTCTGACCTTTGTTCTGCCTTTCTGCTCATTTATCACCTTTATTTGGCCTCTTTCTATTAGTCTGCCTCTTTCTGCTTGTTGCTGACTTTCATACAGCCTCTTTATGCTTCCTTCTGAGCCTGCCTCTTTATGCTAGATTCTCACTTTATTTTGCCTCTTTCTGTTCGTTTCTGACTTTTATTGTGCCTCTTTCTGCTCCCTTCTGACCTTTTTCTGTCTTTTTTCTGCTCACTTTGCAACTTCATTTCGCCTCTTTTTGTTTGTTGCTGACCTTTATTCTCCCTTTTTCTGCTTGTTGTTGGCTTTTCATCATCATCAAAATCGCTTTATTCGACTAACAAGTCATAAAAGCACGTACAAATAAAAACAGATATATTAAAATAAGTCCTCAATGCAAAATTAAGATCAAGTTAAAATCTAAAATCAATACATTTATACAAAATACAGACAGTGCCGTCTTTTCAAAAGGTGCATGCTAAAACAAGACTGAAAAATTACACATTATTAGAAATCAATCTCATGCACCTGGGATAGGGTAAAATAAACCCGCTTTGCCTGACTTACCCCCATGTTCGTATTGGATAGTGAATAATTTCATTGAGGGTATTCTACCTCTTTCTGCTCCCTTCTGACCTTTGTTCTGCCTTTCTGCTCCGTTTTCACCTTTATTTTGCCTCTTTCTGGTATTCTGCCTCTTTCTGCTTGTTGTAGACTTTTATACGGCCTCTTTATGCTTTCTTTTGACACTGCCTCTTTATGCAAGCTTCTCACCTTTATTTTGCCTCTTTCTGCTCGTTTCTGACTTTTAATGTGCCTCTTTCTGCTCCCTTCTGACTTTTAATGTGCCTCTTTCTGCTCCCTTCTCACCTTTTTTCTGCATTTTTCTGCTTACTTTGCACATTCATTTTGCCTCTTTCTGCTTGCTGCCGACCTTTATTCTGCCTTTTTCTGCTTGTTGATGGCTTTTATTCTGCCTCTTTATGCTCGTTTCTCACCTATATTCTGCCTCTTTCTGCTCCATTCTGATCTTTAGTCTGCCTCTTTCTGCTACCTACTGACCTTTATTTTGCCTCTTTCTGCTCATTTCTGACCTTTATTCTGCCTCTTTCTGCTCATTTCTGACCTATATTCTGCCTTTTTCTGCTAGTTTCTCACCTTTATTTCACCTCTTTCTGCTCGTTTCTGACCTTTATTTCACATTTTGCTGCTCGTTTCTCACCTTTATTTAGCCTCTTTCTGCTCGTATATGACCTTTATTCTGCCTCTTTCTGCTACTTGCTGACCATTATTCTGCATCTTTCTGCTTGTTTCTAACCTTTATTCTTCCTCTTTTGGCTCATTTCTCACCTCTATTTTGCCTCTTTCTTCTCTTTATTTTGGCTCTTTCTGCTTGTTGCTGACCTTTAATATGCCTCTTTTTGCTTGTTTCTGACCTTTATTCTGCCTTTTTCTGCTCGTTCCTCACCTTTATCGTGCCTCTTTCTGCTAGTTTTGGATAATAACTCCAAAATAACTATTGCATGTGAATTATCACTTTTGGAACTAAAATAAGTGTGTTTAGAGTCATTTTCCTACCCAAAATCAGTGAAAATAGAAGCTTCTGAGTAGGAGGAAAAGTCTGTAAAAATGGCAATTTTATTCACTGTGAGGCTTTTAAAAGTGGTTATTCAACATGAGGCACAATCCAATTGACATTTTGAATCATTTTTTGGTACAGTCCAAAAAAATAAATTTTCTGCTGGAAAACGCCTGTCGAACTTTCTCCAGATGGTCAGGAATGGTTATTTTTTCATGTTAAATCTTTTGACTGTAAAGAACTATTGCATGTGAATGATTACTTCTGTAACTAAATTAAGTGTGTTTAGAGTCATTTCCCTGCCCAAATCGGTCAAATTGGAAGCTTCTAGCTGGGAGGGAAATTCTGTAAAAATTACAATTTTGGTCACAGTGAGGCTTTTAAAAGTGGTTGTTCAACATGAGGCACAATCCAATTCACCTCTCTATTCTGCCTGTTTCTGCTTGTTTCTGACCTTTACTTTGCCTATTTCTCATCTTCCCCATGGGACTGCGAGGGAGCCTCAAGGCCCCTATGGTCCCAGCCAGCTCCCGACTGCTGCTGGAGTTGGCATTGCCAGTTCCCGCAAGCAGGAAGCTGCTTTAAATAGCATCTCCCTAGTGGTGGAAGCAATGATCTATCTGTTTCCCTGCACGCATTTCTGCATGCAGGGGAACAGATGAAAACTCTGCTTTCTGTAAGCAGGAGCTGTTTAACAGCCCCCACTTGCAGAAAGCAAAGCTTTGTTTGCTTTTACTTGGTAGGAGCTGTCAGCTCCCACCATGCAAATGCAAACAGCTACCTCCCATGGGTGAGCACATTGGGAGGTAGCAGGAGCCGGCCCTGGGAGTGGCGGTCCCCAGGGCCATCTATTGCTCAATGAGGGGCACCAGCACTGCCCTTTTCATTGTGGACGTTAGGCCCGGGGAGGTGGTGGACCCCGAGGTCTGCTACTGACCCCCTACATTAATTTATTTCAGCCCTGGGGAGGTAACAGTCCTCAGGTCAGTGGGGGAGGCATGCAGTCTCCCCTTAAATTGAATGAATTGTCCCAGGGAGATGGCGGTCCCCGGGGCTCCACAGTGGCCTTATGAGTCCCCTGCATTAATTTTATATGTTTAGCCCCGGTGAGATGGGGGTCCCCGGGGTGCGGGCGGGCCCAGCAGGCCTGCCCGCCTACACATGTGTAAGTGCCTGTGGAAGGTGGTGGTCCCTGGGGCTGCAGGTATATGTTTAGCTCCGGGGAGGTGGCGGTCCTTGGAACATGGGTAGGCACAGTGGGCATACATATTTTTTAAGTGCCCTGGGGAGTTGGAGGTCTGTGGGGCTCTGAGGGGAATGTGGCCCCACATTGATTTTATCTGTATTAGCCCAAAGAGGTGGCGATACCTGGGGTGCAGGCCCACCCACATGCATATTTTTAGGTGCCCTGGGTAGGTGGCCGCACCCCCCTGCATTTATTTATAGAGATGTGCCCTGGGAAGGTGTTGGTCCCCAGGGCGCGGTGTGCTGCACAAGCACCCCCTGCATACATTAAAAGCAGTGACCTGTGGAGGTGGCGGTCCCCAGGAAAAAAATAAGCCCTGAAAATGGATTCCAACAAAAAACAAGCATTTGCAATGCAATAGGTCTCGCATTATGAAAGTTTGAGCTATTGGTCTTGTAAATGACAATTTCTTTATTTATGTGTTGGTTTTGAAAATTGCTAAATTAATAGCTTTGTCATTTACAATGCCAATAGTTATAACTTTCGTAAATGTGACACCTACAGCATTTGTAATGCAACATGTTTTGTATTTACGTGACTTAGATGTATTGATATTACAAATAATAACGGTTTTTAATTTTTTTAAATAATGCTTAAATAAAAGTGAATGTAATTTATAATGGCAATAGCTTACACTTTTGTGAATAACTTTTGTGAAGATTATGTGGTGGTGCTGAGTGATGCTGGGGTAGCGCTGAGTGATGATGTGGTGATGCTGAGTGGTGCTGGGGTGGCGCTGGTTGATGCTGTGGTGGTGCTGAGTGATGCTGTGGTGGTGCTGAGTGGTGCTGTGGTGGTGCTGAGTGGTGCTGTGTTGTTGCTGAGTGATGTTGTGGTGTTGCTGAGTGCTGTGGTGGTGCTGAGTTATGCTGTGGAGGTGCTGAGTGGTGCTGTGGTGATGCTGTGCTGGTGCTGAGTGGTGCTGCGGTGGTGCTGTGGTGGTGCTGAGTGATAATGTGGTGGTGCTGAGTGCTGCTGGGGTAGCGCTGAGTGATAATGTGGTGGCGCTGAGTGATGCTTTGGTGGCGCTGAGTGATGCTGTGGTGGCGCTGAGTGGTGCTGTGGTGGTGTTGAGTGATGCTGTGGTGGTGCCGAGTGGTGCTGAGTGGTGCTGTGGTGGTGCTGAGTGATGCTGTAGTGGTGCTGAGTGGTGCTGTGGTGATGCTGAGTGATAATGTGGTGGTGCTGAGTGATAATGTGGTGGTGCTAAGTGGTGCTGTGGTGGTGCTGAGTGATGCTGTGGTGGTGCTGAGTGGTGCTGTGGTGATGCTGTGCTGGTGCTGAGTGGTGCTGCGGTGGTGCTGTGGTGGTGCTGAGTGATAATGTGGTGGTGCTGAGTGCTGCTGGGGTAGCGCTGAGTGATAATGTGGTGGCGCTGAGTGATGCTTTGGTGGCGCTGAGTGATGCTGTGGTGGCGCTGAGTGGTGCTGTGGTGGTGTTGAGTGATGCTGTGGTGGTGCCGAGTGGTGCTGAGTGGTGCTGTGGTGGTGCTGAGTGATGCTGTAGTGGTGCTGAGTGGTGCTGTGGTGATGCTGAGTGATACTGTGGTGGTGCTGAGTGATAATGTGGTGGTGCTAAGTGGTGCTGTGGTGGTGCTGAGTGATGCTGTGGTGGTGCTGAGTGATGCTGTAGTGGTGCTGAGTGGTGCTGTGGTGATGCTGAGTGATAATGTGGTGGTGCTGAGTGATGCTGGGGTAGCACTGAGTGATAATGTGGTGGTCCTGAGTGATGCTGGGGTAGCGCTGAGTGATGATGTGGTGATGCTGAGTGGTGCTGGGGTGGCGCTGGTTGATGCTGTGGTGGTGTTGAGTGATGCTGTGGTGGTGCTGAGTGATGCTGTGGTGGTGCTGAGTGGTGCTGTGGTGGTGCTGAGTGGTGCTGTGGTGTTGCTGAGTGATGTTGTGGTGTTGCTGAGCGATGCTGTGGTGGTGTTGAGTTATGCTGTGGTGGTGCTGAATGATGCTGTGGTGGTGCTGAATGGTGCTGTGGGGGTGCTGAGTGGTGCTGTGGTGGTGCTGAGTGATAATGTGGTGGTGCTGAGTGATGCTGTGGTGGTGCTGAGTGATGCTGTGGTGGCACTGAGTGATAATGTGGTGGCGCTGAGTGATGATGTGGTGGTGCTGAGTGATAATGTGGTGGTGCTGAGTGATAATGTGGTGGTGCTGAGTGATGCTGGGGTAGCGCTGAGTGATGTTGGAGTAGCGCTGAGTGATGTTGGGGTAGCGCTGAGTGATGTTGGGGTAGCGCTAAGTGATGCTGGGGTAGTGCTGAGTGATGGTGGGGTTGCGCTGAGTGATGCTGGGGTAGCGCTGAGTGATGCTGCAGCAGTTATGTCATACAGGGACACATTCTTTTGTAGCAAGCAAGGGGTGAGTAAGTGATTTGCGCTGAATCACAGGATGTTCAGCAGACGTCAAAAGCCCGTAGCCGGCAATTCTGAGCGTTAAGCCACACCCTGTCTTGGGTCTGTAATGACAGCCAGAGCAGAGAGCGAGAGAGAGGGGGCTTGTACCTGGCTTAGATGCTTGGTATGTTGGGCAGGTCAGTGTTTTAGGGTATAACTTACGGCGACAAGCCCTTAGCTGTGTGCTGCACGCATGCCCCTAGAATTAGGTTCTGACTTCTCTGCATTTCTTGCTGGGGACACACATTAAGTCGCCGATCCTTTTAATATCTTTCCCCTGCCATATAAAGATGTGTTTACCGAGTCCCACGCTGTTTAAATGTAACCAATGGCGCTGGTTACAACATATATTATTTAGCCAATATTTTCAAAGAAGAGTGTAGTTTTTTTTGTATTTTCTTTGACAAGCAAATGCAAACAAAATTGAAGGTTTGCGAGTAAAGACATATATATATTTTTGGGGTAAAAGGTGAGATTTACAGATAAATCCACAGCCAGCGAAACAGCCACAACGCACATATCTCCTTCGCAAAGCAAGCGAACTCCTGCCCGGCACCACCGCGTCGTAGGAGTGATGCAACAGCAGGCCCTGGGGCCGGCCGTGCCAAGCTTTCCTGTTTTCTGTACACTACAACAAATGGGACTGGAAAAATCGCAGAAAAATAAGTTGCAGAGATTGCATGTGAAATGGAATCAAGGCACCTCTCTGGCTGTGGACGCTCATTAACCCATCCTCCCCCGGACTGGAACAAGCCTCAAAATGTCTCTGGCAACGAGCAGCGTCTCTCATCTGATTACAATCTACGCTAGCGACAAGAAACGGGCCTGTGACGAGATCATAACTAAATACAAATAAATGCAATCGAACAAGCCACGCGCAGAAAGGACCATTGTGTAAGCGCTAAATGACTATCCCTCCATCATACATGCCAACATTTTAGGACAGGGACGTGGGAGATTTAAAATAGAAAATCGGGAGAATGAAAATTCCCTATTGACTTCCATTGTAGAAAATGGAATTTTAGGTGGGAGACAGACAAAATAAAGCCATTTTTGGCTTGGAAAATCAGTAGTCTCCCGCCTGTATCGGGTCTATTGGCATGTATGCTCCATGCCTCGACTCTTTGGCAGTATTAAAACATAAGCCGAAACGATTAAAAGGAGGCAGCGCTGGGAGGGGGGCTGGGCACGAACTGAAGTGCTCTGGGTGGTGCAGGCGGGGGTGGGGGGGTGGGGAGCAGAGCCTTTGAAGAGCAGAGAAGCAGATGCGAGTCACGGCTTATGGCTGTGAAAAGTGAAGTGAATAATTAGGGGAGAGGGTGTGCTGGGGAAGTAACAGATGGCTTCCATCACAATCACTGCAAGGTAACCCAAACAAAATGTGACATTTCTTTAATGTCTGCAGCCTGACAAGAACCAAAATGATGTGGACATTACACCCAACACCGTGAAAAACTTTGAGTAGCGCTTAAAAATATAAATGTTGTGTTGCAGTTTTCTGCACAGCAAACATTATCCAGGTACTGTGTAATGCTAGGCACAGCATGCACACGACATAAATATGTTTCCACGCCCACTCATCATAAAGACACGAATTCTATGGGTCATTCATCAAGGAACCTCTCGCCCCACCCAACCACTGACACCACGGCGAGTCTGAGAGCGAGAGGGCGCGCTGTGACTGGGAGGTACGAGAGATGGCTGAGGGGAGACACTGTTTGTGCTGCACTTGCACTGGGGTCAGGCGCCTGCTGTCACATCCATTGCTGCCCGCGGACACTTAAGGGTTAACCCTGTCGCAGGGCTGCTCGTCCTTTCACCTTTGTTGCATAGTGAACGGATCCAGTCGCCATGGAGTCTCTAGAGCTTGTCCCAGTGTTTTTGCGGTGGGGTGTCCCCAGGGCTTTACGTGGCATGAAAAAAACGGGGGGAGGAGGGAGGTCTCAAAGGTGTGGGCCAATGTAATTAAGTGTTGGGCTTAAAAACACGTAAACTAACTAGAAAAGTTGTGGCAGTAGTAATATATATGAAAAACGAGCAGAAAGGGGGAGAGGAAAGAAAATCGAGCACAAGATAGAAGAAATAACAAGAATGGGAGATGAAGCAGACAAGAGACGTGGAACACAAAGAGTGGTGGGTGCAAGAGAAACGCACGAATTGGGAGGAGAATAAAAGGTATGAGTGTGGGAGAAGGGGAGCAAGGAGAATCATGGAGGACGAGGGGAGAGGTAAGAAAGAAGGCAGAGAGGAAGCAGAGCGCAGGAAGGGGGAAGAAAACGAGTATAGGGATGGAATGGAAAACGAGTGTGGTGCACACCTGGGAGATGTGATGAGGTGGGCTGAAAAGGAGAAGAAAGAACGAATGGAGGAAAGGACATGGAAGAGTAGAGAGACGGGCAGAGAAAGCTGAGTCATTAAACAGGACGAAAGAGACGAAAGCTGGAGCTGCACGGCCGGCCGGCCGGCCATGAATAATTAGGGGAGGAGAAGCCGCAGAGCGCACGCTGGGAGAAGCCCTTTGATATGGTGTCACGGCCTGGCGGCCGTGAAAATGCGCGTGCTTGTTTGGTCACGTGATTCACGTGAACTGTTGAAAATCCGCTTTTGGAGAGCCTTTTGAGAGCCTTCGCTTAAGTAGTGGTTTAGCTGCATTAGGGCTCACCCCTATTCCTATTCCTGCGGAATGGAATAGGGGCGAGCCCTAAAAAGAGAGATCTGATTGGCTGATGGGGGCTTTTAATTTTGATCAGCCACCTCACTCCTGCAGGAATGAGAAGCTCCCATAAACTCCAGCTGGAGCTCATGCTCGGATTATCTAGCCGCAATATGAAGAGAGATGTCGCTGCCGCCATTTCAGGACACAAGGGCTTGGTAAAGGGGCAGGGTAGGAGTACCCCGACCCCCGCACCATCTTGGGGGGGGGGTAGTACCCGTGAGATACCCCATGAGGTAAATTTTAATAAATATATATTTGCGGGGGTTTCTGTGACACCCGTAGAAGCCAGAGTGGCCCCCTGGACTGCTGCTGAAGTCCCATAGGAGCGGAGAAGCAGTGCTAGTTCCGGCAAGAGTCTTGCAGGTTCCGATTTTTTTTTTCTAAAGGGGGCCTGAGTATCTGCAGTGGATTGCAACAAACAGGCAGTTGGCCCTTTGGCTAACCCCAGGCCATGCACAGCAGGGGGTTTGACTGCCCTTGGCAGGTTGGACATAAGAACTATGGCCAATCACTTGCTGTGCATGGTTGACTGCCATTCGTTGCTGGGGGGTTAGCTGTGTGCAGGTGGTTGCATCTTTGCCATGCATTGCTTAGGACCTCACATATTACTACACTCATGACATGTTCTGTGACATCATTGATAACATTACTGATGACAACTGAAATGACATAATTGAGGACCACACTGTGCATGGCAGGGGCGCAAGTTATCATTACTTGAAATAACTATAACTGTTGGATTTCAGTGTTTCTTTTAGTTTAAAATGTTATGTTTAAACTGACATTTTTACCTAACTACAACGTCACTTTAACCTTTGTTATTTTCAGTGAACATATTTAGGAGCCCCATTTGATGGCGTGGAGCAAAATACGTTGGTCGTATCCATTTTTGTGTTTTTTGTTTGCACTAACGATAATCGTTGGTGTTCACTCATAAATGGATTCTTTTTGCACCATCTACCTGCTACAAACAAATCTGTGCTTTAGCCGTTGTGTCACCGGTCACTAAGCAGGATTCTGTGTAGACGTATATATAGGCACAAGTCTAAGTCAAAGCTGTTATTTACTATTTAAGTGGGTGACATATTTGTGCCAATAGCATTACCAAGAGCTTACCAGGGACTTCATGTATTAAAGTAAGCTAGAGTGCCTCAAGCACTGCCTGGCAACACTTTGTTGGATGTGGCACTCAGTGCGTAGCTAGACCTCCCAGCCTGGATCACTTTGGCATCTCAACACCGGATGTTTAATGCAGGCCTCTGCCGTGGAGGGAATTCCCCAACAGTTCCAGGAGTCCCCACACCTTCATCAGGCCTCTTTAAGCTCAAACCCAATACATTTCTGTGAGATATGGGAAACTACTGGGCCCCTCATCAGAGGACCCACATATTTTGTATTACTCCACTGCTCCGCACATATGGTCACCCAGATGGGTGTTTCGTTAGTCGCTTGGAGCACAAAGTATAGTGTGAAGTCAGCAGACTTCTGCATGGCACACAGGATATCAAACTTGGGTTCCTTTGTACTTTAAATGAATTCCAGAAAGGAGACATGGACAAACCTTATAAACAGCACTTTCCAGGATGGTGGTCTGTCCACAGGATGCTTGTCATGTCCCTTATGCAAGATGTAGGAGACTCTTTACCTATGATGCCAGTTCCTGTTTGAATCCTATGTAAAGAAGACAATCACAAGAGGAAGATGCATTGTAATGCACTTCCTCCCAGATTTTTCAAATAATTACTTGCCACTATGCTACTATTGTTTTCCCTGATTTTACACTGCATGCAGTTTGAGCTTCCTTTTCTGGACATTATGTCTGGCTCTTTTCTGTTCCCTGATATACAGGAATGTGGTACCCTGCTAATCGATTCGAAAAGTCTCTATTTTGATACACATAATCATAAAAGACATTTACATTTAAAATATTAAACATTCCATTCTCATAGGGATAACAAAAAACTGATACAGTTGGAAAGTGAATCAACAAGTTACTCCATCCATATGTACAATAAATTATTCTAAAAACAGAATAAAAACTGTATAAAAACCCCAACCCATAATACAGTGTATACCACAGGGTAGTTGTAACTAAGTTAAAAAAAAGGATTTTGCTTCTATCCCTAAAAACAGATAGTACAATATAAAACCATTAAATCAAGCGTAGCTTATGTGCACGAATTACCCACATCCAGTGTAAAAATTTGGCAACAGCAATTACGATTGGTTCAGTGCAGTCCGTTGTGAATATCCTTAGAGCCTCTGTGCCAGTATTAATGCCCTTCAACAGACAGATAGGCTTCAACCATGTGTGCCTTGGTTGTTTGTAAACTGGACGTATAAAAAGGATCTGTGCTATAGACTCAGGCTGGGTCGGACAAAATGGACATATCATGCTAGTCTTGGTGCGCCATTTACCAATAAATGAATTGACTGGGAGTGTACCCACCCTAAATTGGTGGTACCATTTCCTATTACTAAAAACCGTAATAAAATCCCAGTACCCTTCATAAACGGTATCATGTTTGACCTCCAAGAAACCATTGATAAGGAAGGACTGGTTAATGACTTGAAGCATTTAATGGAGACCATAATCCAATATAACTCCTTGAGAGCCTTTCTAGATGGAAAGACATTATTTGCGGGATTTTGCCACAAAGGGTTGAGGCCCATTTCATTGTAAGTGGCCTTTGCCTGCCTCAACCATGTGATTTTACACGCACTATCGGCACACCAGACCTCGAGGAAAGCCTGAGCGTACAGTGAGAGCTTGGGGGTTACCCAAAGTCTCCTCCAGTAGGCCACAGGTCTATATCGTGCCACATCCTCTATAAACTGGCATCCCAAATCATAATAGAGGGGGAGTAATGGAGTAGATTGTGGGAGGCCAGTTATACCCCTCACTTATTTCGGTAGTTCGTCAGTGCCGCTAGGTTGCTAAAGCCCCAAAGTTCGGCCCCATACAGGACCAACGCGCTCATTTTGGTGTTATCAATTTTAAGCACGGGGGCAATCGGCTTTGTGAGGGACAGACGCTGTTCCTTTATTAAGGCACCGGCCAGTTGAGCGTGTTTAATGGCCTGCTGGTCAATATGTGATTTCCAATCTAGTTTGCAGCCTAGGGTAATACCCAGGTAGGAAAAAACTTGGGTCTGCTCTAATATGACTTAATTCATGGCTACCCTCCCCCTTACAATCGTATGCTTATGTACCACCATGAACTTTGTCTTATCCACATTGATGATAAGACCATTATCCCGGCAAAACACCTCAAATCTCCCAATCGCCAACTGGAGTCCTTGTTGCATTTTAGAGATTAACAAGGCATCATCTGCAAACATTAGCAGAGGCATCTTCCTACCATCAAGTGTAGGGGCGTCAGTAGGTTGGCTTGTGAAGTACTGAATTACCCTGTTAATATACAAGGAAAAAAGTGTTGGTGCAAGTAGACACCCTTGACGGACCCCTCTGGCGATCGGGAATCTATCAGTTGCCCTTCCTTGCTGACCCCATCGTACTTGTGCAAAATTTGCATCATGAAGTTTAAATAAAAAGGCCAGTAGATCCAAGGGCATGCCCTGTTCCTCAAAAACACTCCACATCTTGGTACGCGGAACTAGGTCAAATGCCGACTTGAGATCTACGAACGCAGCATACAGCGTACCACCTCTAAGGATCACCACATGCCAGTAAATTAAAACAAATCTAAACACCTGATCGATAGTACTCGTGTGTGAGCAGAACCCAGCCTGTGTGGGGGAAAGGATATCAAACTCATCGATCCAACCTTGAATTCTGCTCAGCACGAGCCTAGCAGTCAACTTATGGGCCTGTAATTACCAGGATATGAACTATCTCCCTTTTTGAAAATCGGAATAATCTCAGCACCCATCCTTGTATCTGGTATAGGAGAGCCTTTTGCAATAGCGTTCAATAGGGACTGGATGTAGTTCACCCATACTACCTTGTCATGCAAGAACAGATCGGCAGGTACATAGTCTAACCCGGGCGCTCTACCTCTTGGGACCGTGTTAAGTGCTGTTTCAACCTCCTGCTTAGTGAAATACAGGGTAGGTATGTCTACAGGGATAATGGGAAAACCATGGGACAACTCAGAATCTCGAGCAGGAGAAGCAAACTGTGTCATGAAATGTGAAACCCACAGTTCCGGTGCTACATGGTTGGAAGGTGGTTGACTAGGCTTCCCCTTGCCCCATTTAACCAAGTGCCAAAAGGCGACCATGTTCCTATCTTTACTGGCGTGATACAGCTCGTTCCAATACTGTTCGTCCCATTCCCTTTTAGCCTTGTGTTGCACTAGCTTGTATTCCGCCCTAGCATTTTTAATTCTGTCTCTGTTTTTTTATCTTATCGCCCTGGCTAATACTTTATATGCTTCCCTACATGATTTACCACACCATGTGTCCACCGTGGATTTAGCATGGTTCTTGGGGTTTTGTACGGTAGTTCTAAAAAAGCCCTTGAGCTTGTTAAAAAGTTTGGTATGGATAGGAATAACTTTAGTCTCAATCTCCTGCTGCTTAAAACAATTTTGGAGATCTATAGTTGCCTCGGTGACCAACTTACTCATGACCACTAATTGGTCCTCTTTATTAAGACAGCTCGACCATTATACTCTCCTGGTATCATTGCTGAGCTGCACTTCTATACCCACTAAACAATCTTCTGGGGCGTGACTTCCTAACAAGTGAAGTGACAGTACCAGGGGGTTATGGTCACTTTCCACCCTTTCCACAACAACCATGTACTTGAGGGAGGACCCGTATCCCTTGTTAAGAAGTATATAGTCTATACGACTACTACGCAATCCACTGCTAAAGGTGGGGGAACCCTGCTTATCAGATTTCGTCCTCCCATTCACAGCCCTCAACCCATGCTCTAGGCATAATACTTTTAGCTGCAATGCAGCTTCCGTCCATTTTTTAAAAGGGGTTAGGGTTAATTGCGGAATGTCCCATAAAAGATCCTCCTCAAGGCCAAGGTCTACATCGTTTGTATCTAAAGGTTCAAAAGAACAGTTAAAATCACTGGCAACTAATATGTTTCCCCCTCCTTTATAATAATCTAGATAGGAATCTAAGAGGGCAACAATGTCAGAGGCTTTACCTCCAGGCATCCCTCTAGCATACACATTCAAAATTAAAAGGTCCTCGATATCCGGAATTTTAATTTTAATTAATAAGATATCGTTACTCTCAGTGTCCAACTGCTGAACTTTATACCTATCGTCCTGTCTCACCCAAATAGTTAGTCCCCCCATCGGTCTACCCCTTTCACCAGCAGCAGCAGGCTTACAGAAATTCAGATATCCTTGTCTAAACTCCGGGTCCACTGACCATGATTCTTGAAATATCAAAATATCGTTTTGTTCGATAAAGGTTAGCCAGTCTGATGATATTAATTTATTCTTTAACCCGCCAATGTTCCAGGAAACCAAAGCCAAATTTAAAGGTTCAGGACTGGATTTACTACTTGGATGGGACCTGTTATCACCAGGGACTACACAAGGATCAATTTCGCCCACCGGTGTGCTCACTCCATCCAAAATAGTCTCAATTGGACTATCACATTCCCCAGGTCCATCTTCCGAATTATTTGAGCCCTCCAGTGAATCGATTGTTATGAATGGAGGGCCCCCTTGGCTCTGGATATTCAATACGATTTCGTATACTCCCTAGTACTTGATAACAGATTCTCTAGGAGTAGTGGAACCAAGTTTAGAATACAGTCAATCATTATCCTCCAGCGAGCTAAGTACCTCGTACCTGTTGGTGGTCAAGACTGCATGATTATTAGGGCCTGGCGGGTACCGGGGTATCCTTTGTATTGCCCCTCTGGGATTTCTACCTGACTGATAAAAGTGACCCAGCGGGAAAACATTAATGGCCTCTGTACTAACCCCAAAGGAGACTGCCCGTTCCAAAATACACCGAACCATGCTCGGAGACCTGAAGCTTATAACAACATAGTCTCCATCCAGGCCTTTGTCAGAATGACCTACCAAAGCGACCCTTCTGACCATCTTAAATTCGGTAAAGAGATGGTTCCCAAGCCCTGTCCTAGTATTCAAAAGGTGGAGGGCCTTGTTCTTAAGTGAGGACCAATGTTCCTCTTCTCGAAAATGTCTAGGGATATTGGCCAGTACTATGGTGTAGGGTGTTGCCTCAGGTGGAGAGACACATCTGTCGACATATCCCCACCTGACCCTGTAGTCTTCCCACCGGGCCCTTTGGCCCTTTCTTGCGAGTCAGGTGGGCATTGTGCGATGGTAAGAGTGGTATGGATGGTTTCTGAGGAATTACTAGGGAAGGGAGTGGGCAGGCCGCATCACGACAAAGTGACCCAGATTGATTTCCCACTTGACCGGTAGCTATGACTTCAGCCTGCCTATTCCCAGGATAAGTAGGTTGGACTTTTGTTATATGCTGCTCTATATTAATTAGTCTCTGGTCTATAGCTTCTAATTTAGACATAAGGGGATCAATCAGGGCTAAGAGCTTGGCTTCCATCCGTTTTAAAAGATCATCATGAGCCTTTAAAGAATCAGGATGTCGGGCCCCAATGCAGATGGTTCTAGACTAACAGCGCCCACCTTGGAGTTGTCAATCTCAGTGAGTGAAGCTTGAGACCCTCCTCTCCCAGATACCCCACTCTTGTTCTTAGACTGCTTTGAGACTTGGTGGCTGGCTTTGGGGGCACTCCGTGCTTTTCTTTTCTTTGTCTGGTCATTTCCTCCTGGGGCTTGTGATAACTTTTGCTGCCTAGTTAGCATATTGGTGTGGGTAGCTGGGGGCGAGGAGGATGAATTGTCCAGAGGCAATTGATTTAGAAGTACCTATCTGTGAGCTACCTACGATCATAGGGGATGATTGGGGGCTCACAGTTGGAGCAACTGGTGACTCTAGTACTGGAGCATGCCCTATGGATGAACGTAGTGGATCGAGTGAAATCCTCCATTCAGTCAGCTCAATCCCGTTTATTAACACGGATCCAGCCCATGTGAGGAAGGCGTCTAGGGTCCCCACCACTCACGGCCCTGCCCCCCTTTGCGAGTGACTTTACTCATCCCCAAAAAGTAGAAGACTAAGCAGTTTACAATGGGAAACGTTTGACGTAGTTTTGAAGCACAGTCCCTCGATCAGTCCCTATAGCAAAAGTGAAAGATCCCCCTTATTACCAGGTCCAATTACACAGGCTTACTTGCTGTTCCAATGTCAATGTTGGAGGGGTGGCCCAGCCCAGCCTCTTCTGGCCTCTGACGTGCGCAGACGGGCCCGCCCTTGGCCCGGGAGCGTCCCGCGCCGCGGGAGCCCTCCCGGTGCTTTATGCACCGGCTGGCGCCAAGTTGTTCCGCGGCTCCTCCAGCGTTCTCGCTAGGCCCCCTGGGGCTTGTAGTCCAATGGCGGCCGATTCCTGTGGTGATAGCTGCTGCTGCTGGACAGGTAGGTATGAGCAGCAAGTAGCGTGATGGCAGGTGAGGTTTTCAAAGGTTCGGATTCCCTGCTAATCACTTTACTGTGTATCTTCAACTCCATTCAAGAATAAGATTGATAAAGACGGTTTTTTTTTAATACTTTGTTGTTTTTGTTTCTTAACTGTGACATTCGACACATTCTTCATATACTATTCTGTGCAGGATTGTGTCAAAGCTACTGGCAGGAGTAGCCCTTTCCTCTGGCAATAAAGTGTCCAGTATTTAACCTATTTAACCTATGGTCGCTTTAGGAGTTGAAGTTGTTGTCTCATTACTTCTATATGAGAATGTGAGAATTGCTGATAAGTTAGCAAACATTGATTGATCAGCTATATTCATGTCTCCTGTTTTGAATGCTTTCCAATGTTCTGCAAATAGGCTGTGTTTATTCTATGAGAAAAGATAGTCGGGCATTCTGATCATAGCCCCTGTCAGCAGCTAAAAGCTATTTAGTGCTTCAGCCAAGCCTCATAACAGAAGTGCTCAGTGCAGGTTCCAATAATCAGCACATCAATTCCTCAACGTTATCGTTTAGACCAGGTGACAGGACACCATCATACCATGTGGCTGTGGGTAACTTCTTCGGCCATTTTTCTTTTGGAAGTGTCATTCAAATCAGTTATTCCATAATACAAAATCCAGTGAGGACAAGACAAGTGATGGCTCCTAACCTGTTTACTGTGGCAGTGTATAGCCAGACATATCCAGAAGGAGTGAGCATTCAGAAGGGAAGAAGGCCATCTCTCTTTACACATTACTGGCTAACTGACAGCTACAGCCTCCACATGTTAGGGCCTCAGCACTCAACATGTGACAGAAGCAGCACCTGTGGTGTGTTTGAGCATCACAAAGAATAGGACTGTTTTTTTTGTCACGCAGCATGGCAGCCTCCACTGGCAGCTCATTTAGGTGGGCAACAGTTTTAAACAATCATGTCTGGCCAGATTTTCCCTTAATGTTGATGTTTACTCACCTCCCATTACCCCCCGCCCCCGCTCCATCAAGCCCAAAAGCATTTCTAGTTGACCCTTGGACAGCCAGCTCCGCCTGTTTCCAAAGTGGCTGCTGGTCAGAAAACTGATTTGGAGCCGCAGCAGGTGCACTTCCTCAAAAGGGCCATTTCTGCTTCTATTAGGTTTTCCCAGCTATCTACTCAAACGGAGGAGCTACTGATCCATCTTATGTTATCAGTACCCTCAGAGTTCTGTGGAGAGCAGACTCCCTCTACCAGGCCTGGCTCTGAGAGGGCCACCTTGATGGCCCAAGGTGGAGCAGGTGATAAAAAGTCTTTCCTACATACAACCTCCCAATGTACCGATAACCATGCTACTCGGCAAGCTGCCAGGAAAAACAGTGCGCCTTTGGGGAATCTGCTTCAAATTGATGCAGCACTTTGCACATGCATCAGGTACAAACTCATGTACAGGCTGCAATCAAACTTATGGCCCTTTAGCTACGACCGAGTCTGACAGAACATTCAATACATTTCAATAACCTGAAGCACATTGGGCCCCACAAACATGATCGAGAATTTTAGATTTGTAACCATGATGTTTAATAGAGTGGCAAAGTTTCAAATTAAAATAATCAAATTAATTGTGAATTAAATGGCCAACATTAGTTAATACAATTCAAAGCAATTCAAAATCATAAATGTAAAGACAAACAATCGTAGAGTTGTCATAAAATAAATCAAAGTAGACTTGGTTTTCTGTGCTGCAAAACCCCTACTTTAAGCTAAGGAAAAGTCAGGAAAGCTGGAGAGCAGTCAGGCAGAAGGTGTCGGCATGGAAAGCCTTTGAAAGGCAGAATCTATAAATTATATAAATATTTGTCAAACAAGTGAGGAAGGTAGTTGCCCAAGAGTCTATACCCTTCAGCTAGAGGAAAAGGCATCATCTCTAAAGGAAGTGGAAAAGGTTTCTGAGTGCAAGTTTACATTGCATTAGTTTAAAAGCATATTTTCATTAACGCTGGGCGAAGTTCGCGGAGTTGCACTACGCAGAACTCCGCGAAGTGGCAAAAAACCTCCAACACACAACACGGAGCTCCGCAAGCAGCGGAGTTCCATAGAAAAATGCGGTTTGCGGTGATTGCACAGTGCCGGATGCTTATCCGGACTGTGCGATCATTGTGAACAGCACCTTGCACAGCGCAAGCGGTCCCTTCTTTCCTTTTCTACTGCTAGAGTAGATTTTTACTGGAGCGGCAGCTTTCTCAACGCAAACAGGCAGTTCCCCAACGCGAGCGGTCGTGAGCATACGCAACCAGTCACAAGGAGATACCTGACCCCCCCCCCACATTGAGAAATCTCGCCGGGAGGTTTATTTTCCACGCTCGCGCTAGCCAACTTGATGTTGACGATCGTGAATGAGGAAAAATCTCGCCGGGAGGTGGATTTTCCTCGCTCGCCAACATAATGTTGGTGAACACGAGTGATGAAAAAAACTCCGCTCCGCGAAGCAGAGTTTTTCGGAACTCCGCAAGCTCCATGTAGCGCGGAGTGCAGAAAACTCGGCAAATACCGTGAGCGAAACGGAGTTCACTGCCCAGGGTTAATTTTCATCCCTTCGCTACACCTAAACGTGATTCCCATGAAGGGAATCAATCAGGTTAAAGTACTCTCATATAAGGTAGCCTTGTTAATTTCACACACTAGAATACAATGAAATCTCCACTAAATGTCCTTCAGCTTCATAAAATGATACTTTATTTCCAAACCATCATTTCCCCAGCAGCTCGTTAGCAGATACTTCGGGAATTGTGAAAACTAAGCACAGGATAATTCAGGGATTGCGTAAAGCAAACATTCACATGAGAAAAAATCAATAAAGATCAATCTTTCACGTCTGCTAGTACAGCTTCTCTCCTGAATATAAAAAAAAGATACAGGGCACAGAACAAAGGTAAAAACCAATGTTGGCCATTTTAATATGAGGCCTATGATAACTACAGTCTCGTAAAAGTAAAGTGCAAGGTAAATATATTTGCACATTTCAGGTTAATGTTTTCATCTGTGCAAAATACTTAATTATGAGAAAAAATTCATCCAACCCGACCTCTCATAACTGTGGGATTTATCACACATTTCTAATAATTACCTTAAACACTTCATCTTGCATACAGTTGTTGACTTTTGTAGGTTACGTTTGGACTCCTCCAAATTCTGTAATTCAATAAATATGACTTTACAACTCCTCAACATCTGCAGTGTTTCTTTCTCTACCATTCAATCTTGTCAGCTGCTTTCCCCCTTTAGATTTTGAGCTACCCTTTGTAGTTATTAATTGTATTCCCTTTATGAAAACTAATAGACAGATCACAAAAATTACAACGATTAGTAAAGGAGTTAGTATTGTTCTTAACAATCTACTGCCAATACCACTAGACCATCGACCAAATGCAGAAAACCCATTCCCTATTGCTTCCCAGACACCTGTTTCGTCTGGATCCTTCAAATCGTTAGAAACTTCAGAAATAGTACCAACAAACACATTAATTTCACTACTTTTGTTAGGCATGTACATGCAACACCGCTGGACACGTAACATGTGGCAGACTCTGTCCTTTTTTGTGAACAACATATCTAAAGCAAATCAAAAATTGAACAATCTTCAGTGTGGAAGCACTTCTGTTGATTCTTAGACCCAATGGTTCTCAAGTCAGGCCCACTTTCCGCATGTAAGTTCATTATGGGGCTGAGTACTTTCGACTAGGCACCTGTGTTCTCCTTAATCTTTTCACTACTGTCTCTTACCTTTCACTGTCCCCATTCTCACTTGTCTCAGTCTCTTTGGTGATCATGTCTGGGATGCATTCTTCTAACACAACCACTTTCAGTCTCTTGCCATCTTTCTCTTCTCTGTTCTGCTCTGCTCCGGTTGAAGTCCTTGTACCTTCTTTGAGCTCGCGGTGTACACTTCTAGTTTCTACAGCTTGGTTCACTGTGGGTACTTTTGGCTCATTCACCCAAGAATCTGCACTTGTCTCGAGCAGAATTTGAGATGCTTGTGCACAATCTTCTCCTCCCTTGGAGCATTTGGTGTACACTGGAGTTTGGCGCTGCAAAATTGTGGCTGTTGTCACCACTCCTTCACCAGCTTATCTCATTCTCTCGGTGTGAGGTATAGACCCAGTTTATGAGACCCACACACTTTACAGTCACAAGGATGGCTTAGAAAGGGCCACGTCAGCGGGGATCCAGATATGATTTTCTGACATGTTCCTTCACCAGAACCCAGTCCCCTGAATTGAGATCATGGCACTGTTATTGTTTGGAAGTTGAGTGGCCAACCTGGTGAGAAACAGAACGCGCCATGTCTCCCTATCCTTTGCAGTAGTCAATAAACATATTCTAGGTAATATTCACAAGTGCAACTGCAGGCAAGGCACGATTTTGTGTTGGTGGGGGGAGTATCCCATCCTACAATCAGAGATGCTTTGAAGGCTTATCAGAACCAGGGGAAGGGCATCAGGCAACTTGTGGGAAGTGAACGCACACACTTTGCTAAGTAGAAACTTCAGCGTCTCATAGATTTACTCAACAATCCCAGATGCCTGTAACAAAAATTGAACCTCTGTTCTACCTGAAGGGCTACACACACATCATCTTCATAACCGCAATGTCAAAATGTGCCCCATGATCTGACTCTGAAGAAACAGCTAGGCTGAGCCTGGGAAACAGTTCTCTCAACAACAGTTTTGTCACAATAAAACAGCCATTTTTCCTAGTAGGGTATGCTTGCCCCCGATGGGAAAAGATGCAGACACTACCAAGATATAGCGGATACCCACTGCACGCAGACACTTCAACAAAATCAAACTGCATTACACTAAAGGAACCACCTGAGCTCCCTATGTGACTCATTGTCACAACTATCCACCTGCCCACATGTATCTGCTGGCAAGTGATATATCTGTAATATAGGTTCTTTGCAATGACACTGTGGGGGTTAAACCAGTAGGTCTTGAAGAGACAGGCCAAAGCATCTCTCCCTATATGAGTCAGACCGTGGAAATACTTGTCCAGGAGAGACACCATAGCATCCAGTAAGTAGGACAGGGTCTCCCATCTACCGTAACTCATATCTCATTCTGATTCTTCACACGCCCTACCCTGACCTACTACTCCTGTTTACATACTGGGGTTTCCTCTTGTAAGTTCTTACTCTCCTCCCAAATATCAGCAACAGCCAACAACATGTTTGAAACAGCATTATTCTATGAATCACATAAATGCTCTCAATTGAACGTGCAAGACTCAAGAGTGCAGTACCTTGCCATCTCATTCACATAGTTGTTTCCAGCACTTATAAAATCCCATCCACTCTTGTATGCTGCACATTTCACTACAGCTACCTCAACAGGCAATTGTAATGCATCAAGTACATCCATCACATAACTTCCATTCTTTACAGAAGAACTAGAAGAATTCAATTAACCCCTGTGGGATCACAACTCACCAAATCATGGTCCATGCCAAACCCATCCTGACTGTCAGTATAAATGGTAGTCCTCAAATGGTTAGAGACACAGAACGCTACCTGTGCGGAAGTTAAACTGCACAAAAAGGAGGCTTCCACAACACCTTCTAAGGGGCACACAGAATATACTTCTCTCAGAACTCCTTGTCCATCTCTTAAACAAAAGCCATCCACAATCAGGTAAAATCAGGCTCTTCCAGAGGGATGTCTTGAATGCAGAGTCTTGGTGTGGTACACAAATCTGTCACATCAAGACAGTCATGGTCAACCCCATTTCCATCATCATTAGCTACAGGAAAAGGATAAAAGTGAAGCAGAGTTTAAGGTATGACACCTCTTCAGTGTCAGGTTTTTGGCTGCCTGAATGACGTGCTCATACCTTGTGAGTTTGCTATTTGTACGAGTTAACAAAATCTTGACTGAGTGAGGGAGCATCCTATTAAATTAGTATACACGCACTATGCCGTCAAGGAAAGGAATTGACCTGAAATGGGCCGCCCGGGTCACTCGTGACCACCGCTCGGCCTTCCTACATATGAAGAGTCGGAACGACAGTGGAGAATACAATCAAACTCTTATTAGTAAGTACACTGCAGTGGAGCCCGGTCTGACCAGCCTCATAGGATAGCTGTCGAGAGACTGACTTCTGAGCACTTTGAAACACAGAATAAGCTTTCCAACACCTCCCAAATCCCGCCTCTGGTGGAAAAATACAGATTGGGCAAAGGCTGAACAAAGAAGGCACAGAAGGATGAGCTGCCACCTGCAGAATGGGTACAAGTTATCAGACTCCCAAGGTCGTCTTGCTCGGTCTCAGCTCTCTCTAGTGTGGGAGCATAACTATAATCTGGGATAGGCATGCAAAGCAGAATAAGCTATTCATTAGTACATCTGGATTTCAACCTTGAATACAATAAGAGGTAATAACTGAACAGCAGCTTTCTGCTGAGGCAAGCAGAGAGGGGCACAGAGGCCAGGTTTCGATCACAGCGCAACATGGCGGTTACATGGCAGAAAATGGCGTCTCAGATGCTAACTTTAGCCCGCACAATGTTAGAAGGGACTGGTCACATGCTTTTGCAATAGTGAATAGCTACATGAATGCTAACATAACACAGTATACAGCCTCAGTGATGGGGTAACGACACATTCAATTCTAACACTCACACTGCTGAATGCTGACTTCAACTTCAGCCACTGCCTTAACTCGTCCTGATAATGCTGCGGCTACTGGATCAAGTGTGGCAGAAAAGTAGGCAACAGGTTGCTTTGCTTCCTCGTGGGTCTGTGCTAATGCAAACAGCACCCCCCTTTACACTTGTAACAGTAAACAACAAAATCTATTTTAAAGAATGCAGTTGTGTCTTGCTTGCATGTATCTTGAGCTGTTGATGCCACAAGCAGGTTGTCGATGTATTGGTCCAAGATCAAGTTGCACAGCAACTGCAAGGTCTCCACATTTCTCTTCAGTATCTGAAAAAAGATCGAGGGGCTCTCTTTATACTCCGCTTGTAAGGAACTGCCTCTTTTTGCATGATCATTCACAAAGTTTTGGACTGATGCCGCTGTTTTTTGGAATCCGAGAGTAAACCAAGGACTGCTAACCAGAGGTTGGTGCCAGTGTTCTAACCCTTAACAAAATGTGTGTTGGATTGGCTATCTACAATTGGCATACGTTAACTTACTTATAAGTCCCTAGTATATCAAAACCAGTGGAGCCCAGGGTCTGTAAATTAGAGTGTTCGCTCAGGGCTGCAGCACTGATTGTGCCACTCTTTATTTGACAAAGAACATCCTGGCTCCCACTGTGGACTGGAAGAGCAGTTTTAATCTGCTATTTCAAGTTTGCAATACAAACTCATGGCCAAGGCCTTAATAATATATATGCCTGTATATTAAAAAGTAGGATATATGTTTTTTCATGTCCTATCAGTAAAAGCCCCAATGTGTCACTTTTACTGCAGAAAAGCTAGTAGCCCCATTGGCGAGTACAGTTCTAGGCTGATATCTCAGCCCTGCAAACTTCTGAATGGGACTACTAAAGTTGGTACTTCAAGGTATCAAATTAATTGTGGCATCAAACCCAACTTCATGCCCAATTTGGATTTCTGGTCACTTTTAAAGAAGGGCAACTTTTAGAAAGTTGCAACTGTATTGCACGATTATTCTAGTGGCTATTCACAGATGCTGGCCACCAGGCAGCCTTCTGCTCTCATTGGGAGGTGACTCTCGGGCACAGGAACAAAAGAGCCCTGTTGCATAGGGGGTGTTACCTCCCCCTTAACAGAAGCCACACAGGGATTTGGTCCATAAGGCAAGCTTCAAAGCAGAAGCCTCCTTCGATGGGGAAATGGCAACCACACTCGAGACTGACTGCCCCTTTGTTCAGGTAGATGGGCTGGCAGCAGGAACAGAGAGGGCAAACCAGTTGCCCACAGGTAGCCACATCTCTAGGGTGGACACCAAGCTACTCACAATGAGAAAGGGGTTCAGACATCTTGGGAGTGGGCTGAATAGTGCACTCTGGGATAGCTAAGATGCCACACATAGCCAGAAGTCTTCATAAGGCGGGAGGGAACCTGGTAACCCATTGGCTAGTGACTGCTTATTCCCACTCAGGGCAATTTATATGCATAAATATGAGAACCCTGGTATTCTGAACCTCAGATCACATCTGGATTAGAGAGAGGACTGAAGAAGGACTGTTCTGCTGATTCCTGTACCTGGCAAGAGACGCTGCACCAACCTCTGGACTTCACCTGCTACTTCTCGAGCTAGCAAAGAGAAGAATGTGCCACTGGTTCCTTCCTCATGGAAAAGTCACTCCTGAACCCCAAGCAGAAAAGGTGAACTCCAAGATTCAGTCAGCTGACTCCCTTTTCCAGCACCAGGGCCATAAAAGTAGAAGTAGCCTGTCCTGGCCAGTCAGTAGCCACTTTCATTGAATAGCTGTTGATGTGCAGCCATAATTTGCACCTACGTCTGTCAAACCCAGGAGAATCACCAGAGTGCAATTTGGTTAGCAAAGACGGACACTAGCTTTTACCAAAGGAAACCGCTGGACTTGCTGTGACCTGAGACCAGTATCTCAGTCGCGGCTGAACTTCTGCTGGACCAAAGAGGACTTAGAGGGTCATCAACCCTGTGTCCAACGTTGCCCCACCTGGACCGAGGAACACAGGAAGAGAGACCCCCGTTGACTGCATAGCATCCAAAGCATCTTTCAGCATTCTCAGCATCCTGTATCCTCAGCATCAGGACCACCGAATTGAAGTCTATGGCAGGCCTTGCATAGAGTGTGGATTTGAGACTGCTTTGGTGACCGGGTAACTGCCCAGAGAACCATATTGCCCCCTTGATCTTCTCCCTATCAGAATTGTTCAGCCAGTCCAAGCCGAAGTAGTCAAACACATCTCTTTAAAACTTTTAGAAAGGTTCTAAACTTTATGGTCACCAATGCTTGTTTGCTCTTTGGACTAAAAGCTGACATTTACATTATACTTACAAATCTATGGGCCTCATGTAGGTAAATGGTATTTACCGATTCGTAAATACCGAATGTTACCGATTCGGTATTTA
Organism: Lissotriton helveticus; assembly: GCF_964261635.1. Classification (NCBI taxonomy): domain Eukaryota; kingdom Metazoa; phylum Chordata; class Amphibia; order Caudata; family Salamandridae; genus Lissotriton; species Lissotriton helveticus. The sequence continues at coordinate 596,554,049 of NC_136073.1, read as the reverse complement.
CAAATCGATAAATGCTATGTAGATAAATACTCGGTAAAAATTACCGAATAGTTAAGATTCGGTAATTACCGAATCGGTATTTACCGATTCAGTAATTGCCATTGATTCCTATGGGCCTTGAGGCCCATAGGAATCAATGGCAATTACCGGATCGGTAAATACCGATTTGGTAAAATTACCGAATAGTCAAGGGTGGCAGGGTGGCACTTTGACACCCTGTTGCAACCCTGATCAGTGCTTGTGTGCCATGTGACACACATACATGCCCTTAGGGCATGTATGTGTGCCACATGGCACAGGTGTACATGCACAGATTTGCATACACACAGGTATTCGTTATTTACCACCAACTAATAGTTAGTGGTAAATAACGAATCCTTAAGGCCCTGTGGCACTGTTTACAGTGCCACCTACAGCTCAAATTACAGATTCGGTAAATACAAATTCGGTAAATTTACCGAATCTGTAATTCTTAAGGCCCCTACATCTCAAACTCCAAATACCGGTCGGTAACGGCCGAAATTGGCCGTTACCGACCGGTATTTGGCCACCTACTTATGGCCCTATATCTTCGGAACACTCTGGTGGATTTTGCTCATCTTGGTGTCTACAAATTCATAATTTTTACAAATTGGTGTCAGCTTTCTTTCTTCCTGTGTGACTTTCTTATTCTGTTGTTTGGTATGTTGAAAAGCTTTACACTATTTCTGTTGTGTAAGCCTTGCTGCTCAAAGCCACAGCTACCAAGGGTTGAGCTAGAGATTTTACAAACAAGTCTGACAAGTCTGACTGGACTCAAGATGGTTTTGTGAGTGTATTAAATGATGAGGTCACAAAACCACAACATATAATACACCACAATCCTGCACTCAGGACCATGCCAGGATTTTATTTTGGAACCTGAATGATTGCCATAGGATGATAACTGAGAATCGTTCAGTGTCATAGGTTTTTTGGAAGAGTATCACAGCAGTTTTCTGTACCACATGACAACTTGGGACAACAATTTGAATAACTTTTCATAAATCCTGAATGATCCTTCACTTTTTACAACCTGATACATGTGAGTTGCAGGAACTCCTAATACCTCATTTAAGATGCCTTGCTCTAGCATGGATTTAATAATGAGGGAAATTACAGCCACCACCTCTGGTGAAAGATTGCATTGGAACTTAGAGATACTCTGGATTAGGTTTTATAGTTATCCTCCAGGTTCAAAATCTTTGGTTAGACCAATGCATTAAGCAGTAAAATCCCAGACTTCTTCTTTCACCTACTCTCATAAATCAGGAGGTAAGTCTTCTCTTGTCAGAACCAGGAACAACCCAATAATTGACTCTTGAGTTCTTATTAAAAATCTGCTTCCTCATTGTATTTCACAAGCTGTATGCCAACCGGTGTGCAATAGATTAAACAGTTGAGTTTGCACTGTAGATCCCTACCCAGTAGATTAATTGGATTCAAATCCCATATTACAAATTAATGGTCTTCCTCAAGAGGCCCTATTTTCACTATGAATTTAGCTGAAACTGGAGTCCTACTTTTATTGGAAATACCTACAACTTTGACTTGTTTTCCTAGACAACAAAGCACACAACAGCAAAGATCTCTTTGACATCCCTCCTTCGCAAGACCTGTGCGACTTGCTGGCCACCTTTTTCCACTGCAAGATCGCCGACATCCACGACAGCTTCAACGTCACGACCGCCCCGACAAACACTGAGACCTCCGCCACCACAACCACCACCCTCACCAACCGCCTGCTCCCCTGGACCAACATCAATGACGACAACACCAGCAAGATCATGAACACCATCCACTCCGGATCACCCTCAGACCCATGCCCACACCACATCTTCAACAAAGCCAGCACAGCCATCGCACCCCATCTCCGGAAAGTAATCAACATCTCCTTCGAAACAGCCACCTTCCCGGAATGCTGGAAGCATGTCGAGATCAACGCCTTACTCATGAAACCCAAGGCAGACTGAAGAACCGGGGTTTAACCCAGCGGCGTCAGGGGCACGCCTAAGATCTTCGAGTTCACCTGTCTTGGTATTCAAAGACACGGAATACTTCTGGATGGCGTCAGAGACCAAGTTTATTAGCTGCAGCTAGTAACAGTGATCCTAGAAATACATCACGGTGTAAATTCTCAGGAGACTGCTCATTTTACTAAGGCGAGACGTCTCCTTTTATACCCAATATTCACATTATAAATGTACACCCACTGCACAAAATTCTAGCCAATAAGATACATTTTCAAACAAAGTATCACATAGCAAAAACTCCATTTACAGTATCCCAACCCAAAAGTTAATTATTAGGAATGTCCCAAATTCAATCTCCACAAGCCGGACAAACCTATAATTGAAAGCATAACCCATGTAATGAAGAAACATAAAAAAAGAAACAGTAACAGATGCTGAACAAGATAAGGCATGTGCAAGGAAACTAAAAAGTTAACGATGTCCTGAACATTGATTGGCAATCTCAGACAAAGATCGATCAGGGAAGTTGGCTTTGCGAGGTCAGTTTCAGGTGAAGAGTTCAGTTTCTTACAGTTCATTTCAGAGTCAAAAAGAAGCCTAGTTAATGTATACGTGAACTAAGAAGGCCAGGCCACTTTGTTCGCCAGGCTACCTTTACAGGCCTACGTGAAGGCAACACAAAATGGTGGCACAGAACAAAATGGAGTCAGACTCGAGAATTACCGAACCTCACCTTCTCAAATAAAGGAGGGGTGGATGGGATCTAGTTCAGGGACCAACTCCCAAATACATGAAGGTCTAGTAATACCCCTTCCAACAACTCAGTAAACAGAGCATAGAATGCCCCAAAGATGAGCTGGAACCTGGGACCACGCCGCAAACAAAGGAGCAGTGATTACTTGCCAAATGAAACAGAAAGACAGTAGAGAACATTCCTGAAAAATTCATCAGCAGGTACCATGCGTGTAAAGCATACACGGAAGGGCAGGGACAGCCCACTCCTTGATAACACAAGTACAAGAAGGAGCATTGCTGCCCCCCTCATTCCCTTTGTGGTCTGGGGGTTCTCGCTCGGTTTTTCTTCAAGGCTCTGTCACAACAGCTTGCATCACCGAGCTCAAACCCACTGCAGCACCCCTGGGGTGAGAGGGGCAGCTGTGCGCAAGCTCTGCTGACACCCACCAAATCTGGCAGGAGCAGCCGAGGGCAGTGAAGACACCAGCTGGGGCTTTGAGGTGAGGGTTGAGGAGCAGAGCAGTGGCAGAGATAGCATTCCGCTCATGAGAACCCGATTTACACAAGCATTTTGTCAAAGCGCCTCATGCTGCGCTTTCACGTTAATGTCGGCTGTGCCCCTTTTTTAGACAAGCCGCGTCTAAAGAAAGGGGCGTGGCTGACATTAAAGTGAAACCATGGCGTGGGGCTCTTTGACAAAAAAAGCATCTGGTTTTCATGTTGACAAACATGTTTTTTTTGTAAACGCGCCCATGCCGCGCTTTCACTTAAATAGCGGCTGTGCACCTTTCTTTAGACATGGCTTGTCTAAAGAAAGGGGTGCGGCCTCTATGAATGTGAAAGCGGCGCATGGGTACTAGTAAACAAAAAAAAAATGAATAAATAAATTAATAAGTGAGGCTGCTACACTTAAAGCAGACTGCGCTGCTAAAACAAATAAATATTAAACGCAACCACTATAGTTAAGGCGGACTGACATTAGTAACTAAAATAAAAGCGGGTGGCATGCTGCGAGTAGTGGGCGGAATAGGGGCAAATCATTGAACAATATAGTGCTCAAAGCCAAGATAAAGCAGACCATGTAACAAGAGAAGTAAAAGGTCCAGTCATTATGGGAGTTAACAAATGCAGACAAGGCGCCACCAAGGAGGGACTAACAAGCCTAATAACGACTCGGAAGACAGCCTTTACAAAGGACAATGAGACAATCCAATTGAAAATATGGGTGGGGCTTCAAAGCCATACTCCAATACTGCATGCCTCGCAGCAGAGTATGCGCGGCCCAGGCACAACCTAAACAGCAATGGTGATAAGGGCCATCCTGTCGGGTGCCTTTAAAAAGGTATAAATTACTAGAGATTTGACCATTAATGAAAGGTCTGGCTGAAGGACCTGAAGATAGGCTAATATTATGCAAATAAACAAACAGCCAAAATTAAATGCATACAAGTTACGAAATAAATGCTACCAATTGACTTTAACAAAAGCTTTTTCAGCATTAAGTACTAGGACTCCAGAAGGAAGAGTCAAGGATGGACTAGTTTCAAACGCATGGAATAATAATCTAGGGCCAGATGTAGGTAATTTTATTTTACCACTTCTTAAATACCGAATCATACCGATTCGGTATTTAAGAAGTGGTAAAATAGACGGGGGGAGATGTAGGTATTTCAGATTCGGTAAATACCGAATCGTTAAGATTCGGTATTTACCGATTCTGTAAATACCGATTCAGTATTGCCCATTGATTCCTATGGGCCTTGCAGCCCATAGGAATCAATGGGCAATACCGATTCTGTAATTACAGAATCGGTAAATACCGATTTTAGCAAGGGTGCAGGGGGTGTCACTTTGACACCCTCTGGCACCCCAAAAATAGGCATGTGCGCCATGTGGCACACAGACATGCCCTAAGGGCATGTCTGTGTGTCACATGGCACAGGTGTGCATGCACTCATGTGCATGCACACCTGGATTCGGTATTTTACCACCCAATTGGATTGGGTGGTAAAATACCGATTCTTAAAGCCCTGTGACACTCTGACATGTGCCAGCTACATCTGCCTTTACAGAATCGGTATTTTACCGAGTCTGTATTTACCGATTCGGTAATTTTACCGAATCGGTAAATACAGAATCGGTAAAATACCGATTCTGTAAATGCATGCCCTACATCTCAAAATCCAATTACCGGTCGGTAACGGCCGAATTCGGCCGTTACCGACCGGTAATTGGCCACCTACATCTGGCCCCTAGTGTTGTTCACAGAATGTCTACATTTCATGAAACCAGATTGATCAACGTGATTAACATTGTCAAGAATAGAGGCTAATCTGGTTGCTATAATTTTTGCATAAAGCTTCCAGTCTTGATTAATTAAAGATGTAGGGGGACATTTTGAAACTTCAGTGGAATCTTTGTTGGGTTTCGGGAGAACTATAATCAAGGCTTTAGCAAAGGAAGCAGAAGTTGATCATGAAATACTAAAGTGAGTAAATAGATGAGGCAAAATATGAGGAGAACATTTCTAATGAAATTCAGCAGGTATACAGTGCAGACCAAGGGATTTAAGGGATTTAATGGCTGACACAATCTCTTCAAGAAAAATAAGTAAATCCAAGTTTTCTCTAACTGATTGGAAAATGTTAGGTAACATACAATGCTACAAAAAATTATCACTATGAGGAATATCCATGGATAGGGGATTATTGTATAACGTTGAATAATAATCCAAAAATTCATTAACAGTTTCTTTGTTTGTTAGTATAATTATACCATTTAAACCATGAATTGTATTAATTTGATTTTTATCTTCTTTATACAAAGATAATTTGCTGAAAGCCTTCCAGATCTTTTAGCACCAAAACAACATGTAGCCTTATTATTAGAAATTTGAAAGCCAGCTCTCTTGCTGAATAGGGTGTTTAATTCATAACAGAGTTTTTATAAGTGTTGTTCGTAAGTGATATCATTAGATGTGATAAAGAGGCGTTCATACTTAGCTATTTGTTTATTTAAATCCTTAAATTTATAGTTAAATTACATCATTTAGGCCCAGATGCATCAAGCTTAAATCCGCTCGCAAAGGGGCAGATTCTCAGAATCTGCCCCTTTGCGACCGGTATTTTTGCATTTGGGATGCGTCATCCCAAATGCAAAAATCGCAATTTAAGAAATCGCAAAATTGCGATTTCTTAAATTGCTATTGCATTTAAGGAATATCAAATTGAGATTCCTTCTATGCAATGCATTAAAGTAAAAAAATTTGCGATGTTGCTAATAGTGGGCGCAAAGTACCATGAAGTTGAACTTCATGGTAATTTGCAAAAACTTTGAAAAATGCACTAAAGTGCATTTTTCAAAGTTTCATGTTGCGCACACACATTCCCTAAGGGCATGTGTGTGCGCAACATATGTGCATCGAACAATTTCAAGGGTGCAACAGGGTGTCCTTTGGACACCCCTGCACCCTTGAAATCGCAATCTCAATTTGCGATTCGCTAATTGCGATTCGCAAATTGAGAATTTCTTCCCATTCATGAATGAATGGGGGGTATTCCTTAATTGCGACTCGCAATTTGAAAGTCGCAATTAAGGAATTTTAAGAAATCGCTATTTTTTGAGCAATTTCTTCTTGCATAGCATTTTGCTATTCCTTATTAGCGATTCCTTATTTTTCGCTAATAAGGAATCGCAAAATGGATGCTTGATGCATCTGGGGGTATGTGCCATAAAGGTTAAGGTTACACCTCTGACAAAAGCTTTGAATGCATCCCGATTGACAACTGAAGTAGAGCCTTCTTGGTTAAACGAAAAATAGCCATGTATTGCACACAAAAGTATTAGTTGAGGCTTTTCATTGTGAGCAACATTTACATTTATACTCCATCTACTTTGAGATTGTTGAGTGCAGTTAAGTTGCAAAACAAAAGAAATGAATGCATGATCGGAAATATCGATATTATGAAAATTAGGATCAGAAATTGAATGGATTAATTGACGGGATATTAATAAATAATCTGTTCTGGAATAGGAATAATGAGGATCAGAGAAAAAGTTAAATATGCATCTGTTGGGTGATGCAAGGGCCAAATATCTACCAGTTTGGTAGTTTCAATAAAGGACTTGAGAGTATAAAATGCTTTGGTAGGATAATATTTAGCCAGAGATGTTCTGTCCAACAAGGGGTTCGCGTATAAGGTTAAAATCCTCTCCAATAATAAGCAGAACATTACATTAATTTTAGCACTTCAGATGTAAAGCGGGACCATAAATTTGGGTCTTAATTTATTGGACCATAAACATTATTCAAGTGTAAAATAGTATTATCAATTTTAATTCTCATTATAAGTTAACGACCATCTGAATCAGATTTTTTTTAATAGTTGGAAATTATGTTTTTTGAGAAAAGAATAGGAACTCCATTTATTTTGTTAGTATCAGGAAAAGAAATAACATTAACAACCAATTTTTTTATTCTTGTGTTGTAAAAAGGTATCACCTACATGAGTCTCTTGGAGCAAACAAATATCAGCTTTATGTCTTGTAAAGTATTCTAAAATGTTCATTCATTTAACAGGGTGTTGTAAACCTTTAACATTATAAGAAACAATTTTCATTCTATTAATGTTATCCATATCCATAAAAGGGATAAAACGGTAAGAAAGAAGAAAAAAGATAATATGTAAGAGTAAAAAGTAGCTCTAGGAATAAATAAAAAGATGGAAAGGAAAGACAAACATAGAAAAGATGATACAGAAACATAATTATTAACCCGGAATAGCAAACATGCATGTGCAAGAGTGACCTGCAGAGACAATGCCCTAGTAAAGAAAATCAGAAAAATAGGCTAGCTATAAGTAAATATTAAATCAAAAGAATAAAGTATCATTCTCATTCATTTCCATGGAGAGCTGAGAGTATTGATCTTAGAAGGCACAAAGATCATCAGGACGCTGAAAAGAATTGGAGAAACTATCTTTCTATATTCTCATAGTAGAGAAAGGCCATATTTAAAACCAGAGCTTCTTAATCGGGGTCTGACCTCTGTGAACTCTTTGCGGATTTTCACAGTTTCCTTGGTTAAGTCTTGATGGATGATTTTTTTTTTACCATTGACCATTAAAGATGGAATCTCTCTTGCCGCTTTACGGCTCATCACTAAGTGATGATAACGCAGAACTTTAAAGTCATTTGACGAGGTTTGATATGACTTGGGCTTCGATGTGAAGGAATTCTTCGGCAGCAGTATATAGTAGAGACCGGTGCAGGCTCAAGAGGAAACACATCGCTTAAACCCCAGGAAACGCACCAACAAATGTATCTTCATGAAGGGCTGGCATTATATAGTTGTTAGAAGCACAACCAATGAGGAATAGCTAGCCTGAAATATTGTAAATTATAGTCGAAGATGCGGGCATTGGGGACAGTTAACGAGAGGCAGCCAACTTGTTTTGCATGACTCCATTTTAAAAAAAATCTAATAGAGAGCATCCTTTTTGTAAAAAGAAAACCTAGATTAACTTAGCATGGACCTGGCTTTCGCAGCATAACACCTCGATTGCTTAGCAAATATGCTGTGGGCCATGAAGAAAGTTAAACCCAGAAATCTAAGGTGGATACTTCTCTAAACTATGCGGGAGTTTAAAGTTTTCTTGGAAATGTATTTCATTATTGGGGTGCGATCACATAGTTCATTCTTAACACACACACAAAGCATCATTCCTGACAGCACTAACACTCTGCAAGAACCACCTGACTTCCATTCCCTGATATGGACTCAGTGCGAGCAGGTTTGGAATAACACTGCCCTGTTCTTGCTGATTCTTAGATGGCAAGCTATGTCTCCAGCCATACTTCAAACAACAGGAAGACTAGAGTGGTTCTGGGGTGCTCCCCTCTTTTACTAAGAGGGGTGAAGACAAGGAACTCATCATGACAGCTTTCTGACAATTACTACAAATGTAAAAACTCTTTGGTAACACTTCTACAATAGCTGTATTAAAGGAGCAGCATGCAACACATCAAGGTGACTGACTATATCCTTGAAAGCCAGTAGTGAATTATCTCAAAAGCTGAGCTGATCTTTAATGGACATTTTGGATAAAGGAACTATTTTCTGATTAACTCCATTTCTGTTTAATCTAATTTTCTTTTGCAGTAATCTTTTATAATTTGACCATTTCCTTGTGAGTTAATGGCTTTTTGCAGGTTCTCCCTACTTTTTGACTATTAGGCACTGGTGTAGTGACTTTCTGATGCACTGGGCCCTGCTGACCAGGCGAAAGTGCATTGTGCATGTGCTTTTACCCTTAAATCCTGTATGTCTGATTGGCTCGCCCACAATTTGTACAAGTTAACTTACTCATAAGTCCCTAGTATATAGTCCCTGAGGTACCCAGGGCCTGTAAGTTAAAGTGTCACTTGTGGACAGCGGCACTTATTGTGGCAACATGAGTGTGGCAAAGCAAGATTCCCTGTCTGCTATTCCTGGCTGGCAGAACAGTTTTCAAACTGTTATCTTGACATTTTTATTTAAACTAATGACCATGTCCAGCTCTTCCTTTTTTATATATATGTCACCCCTAATGCAGGCTTATCAAGCCTTAAACCAGGGTGCTATATATTAAAAAGTGGGATATTTGTTTTGACATGTATTAACATTAAAAATAACAAATTATGTTTTTCCCTGTAGAAAGTCTAGTAGCCCCATTGCGAGTGCAGGGTTAAACGCAGACAACTCAGCTGTGCTAACTTCTGGATGGAGCCAATGAAGCTGTTGCTTCATGGTATTAAAATAATTGTTACATTAAGTCCCACTTGATGCCCAAGGTGAATTTAATATAACTTTTAAGCAAATGGCAACTTTAGAAAGTTGCTACTCTGTTGCCCAAGTTTTCGTGTGACAGTTTATGATTCCTGGCCACAAGACAGCTTTCCGCCCTCCTGGGAGGAGGTATGAATGACTCTCAGGAAGGAACACAAAGTACCAGCCATTGGAAGAGGTATTATCACTTATTGGCAAGAAGATCAAACAGATGTGAGCCCACAAAGTGAGCTTGAAAGGGGAAGTCACATTTGAAGAGCAAATGGTGGGCACACATGAGAGGGGTTGTTGTTTTTTATTCTGGTAGACAGGTTGGTGCCAGGTACAGAGAGGGAGAAACAGTTTTCCAGAGGGAGTGTAGCCCTTAGGAAGCTACATCTCTAGGGTGTACTACCGAGCTTTACAATGTAAAAGAGGGGTTCTGCCATCTCGTGAGTGGGCAGAAAATAGCCATCTAGACAGATAGATGCCACACTTGACATGAAATTGTCATCAGGCTGCTGTGAACCTGGTAACCCATTGGCAAGTTGCCACCACATCCCCCAAGAGCAAGTTTTGGGCATAAAGGTGGCACCAGTGGCACCCAGACCTCAGATCACATACGCATTGGAGAGACGGCCAAAGAAGGACTGCCCTGCTGTTCCCTGGACTCAGCAAAGAGAGAAGCAAATAAAGACTGGACTGCACCTACTGATCCTTGAGCTAGGAAAGAGAGGACTGTGCCAGTGGTGCCCTGCTCGAAGAAAAGTCATCCAGAGCCCCAGACAGGAGAACTGACTCCAAGAGTCAGTTGGATGACTTCCTGTTCCAGATACAGGGCCACGAAAAGCTAATAAAGCCTGCCTTAGGGAGCTGATAGCCACACTCAAAAGTTGCACCTGAGTCTGCTGGATGCGGAAGAGTTGTTGGAGTGCAATTTGGTCAACCAAGATGGACACTAGCCTTAGGTATAGAGAACCACCAGTTAGTTTGGCTGTAACCAGAGACCAGTAGATCAGTGACAACTGGTGTTTGAATGGAATTCAACTGGATTGCAAGGGACATCAAACCCTATCACACCCCACCATGTTCATGGAGCATGGGGTGACCCCAGTAAGATTCCCTAACCAGATCAGCATCTTCAGCATTCTGTATACCTGGCATCAGGGCCACTCTATTGATGTATATTGGTGGTTCGCCCATAGAGCCTGGAACTGGACAGGCGATTGCTTTAACTGCAATTCAACAGTCCTGCGAAGCCTCATTGGCCTCCGGGACTCGCTTCCTGCTGGAGTTGGCCGCCGTATGCGGGTCAGAGTAGTCATTTAAAACTTTATAAATGTTTTCAAGTAACAATGGTAGTTGCCAATGCTTGTTAGCGATTTGAATTAAAAGCAGCAATTTATTATTTGCTTCATAATTTATATCTCCAGAAACCTTTGGTGGATTTTGTTCTTTTTGGTGTAGAAAAAATTCCTAAAAATAAAATCTATTTTATAAATTGGCGTTGGATTTTATTTGTGTTGTGGTTCTTTGTTGTTCAACTGTTGTGGTACTTCTAAATGTTTTGCACTTGCTCCTTTGACAAAGCCTGCCTGCCCTAAGTCAGAGCTACACAGGGTTGAACTAAGGTTGATAAAACAAGCCTGACTGGACCCAATACAGGTTTGTGAGTTTATTACACAGAGAAATCACACTACCACACCACACAATAAATAGCTTTCCTCACAGAAATTATTTATTGGACATTTTGTAACTGAGCAGCTGACTGACAAAGAGAAAAACTAAGGAAAATATAGTTCCTAAATATGATTAGGGCTCTGGGCTTTATGGTATTTATTTTTTTGCCATTTCCGTCTGTATTTATCCATATTTATTTTTTGGGCATTTTATCTGTATTTATCCACATTTATTTTTGACACAAGCAAAAGTTGACGCTGCTGCTAGTATTTTTCCACATTTATTTAAATTGGCAGTGCACACATGCCCTTGGTTGTTATTGGCCAACACATTACATTCATCTGAAAAATTTGCCATTTGCGAAATGTCCCAAATACTCTTAAAAGTGCTATCACAAGCCATTTGTGTCAGACCCTTGCCGTTTTCTGAGAACCTCTCCCTCGATGAAAACAATATTCCCCCACTGTGAGAAACACACAGCCTTCAGCTACAACCCAATTGTGCCCCGCTATAAACACCTGGAAGCAACTCAATTCAAATTATGCAATAGACTAGAGTAATATATGCTGCTTGAAAAAAGCAAACACTCACAGGGAATACACCATAATGCTTTTACACTCATTATTCAGAAATCAATGAGTGTATTTGCTTGAAAAGCTAACGACATGAAAATAAAAGTAGCGCCTCACTGGCAAACTCTGAGAGGTGGCGCTAATGTGTTTGGGTGTAAATAAAACCAAACTGGCCACTTTGCGACTACTCTGTCTTGTTTTATTTTGTTATGTATTTATTGCTTGCATCTTAAAGCTTTTTTCTCTCCTCCTGAGGCTGCATTTTGGTGAAGAAAAATGTCAAAGACATTTGCAGCAAAGTGTTTCTCCTTTTTTGGATTCATTTCACAGAGAAACGAATGACGGAAAGGAGAGGAAAGAACAATCACTAGTTTCTTCAAGGGAGGAGGAGCGCAACAGAAAGAGAGGGAAGAAGAGAAGAAAGAGGGGGGTGGCAGAAGAAGTGGACACTGTCCTTGTCTTGTCCAGCAAAAAAGGAAGAGACTGCAACGGTTATGGGCTATGCAGTCCAACCACAAACTCTGCATACACTCCAGTCTGTGGTGTAGAAAGGCTTTGAGTTTGTGGCCAGATTGTTCTTGCAGCCACACATACACAGTGTACTGCTCTACAGTCCGGCCACAAACTCGGCAACACTCCACTGATGTAGTAAAGGCTTTGGCACACCAGGGGGTGCCGGCATTAGATTCCTGTTTTTGCCGCCCCCAAAACTGCATACGCCACTGACTCCAGCCCCAACCCCCTCCCCTCTTCCACGAGGGCACTTACTTTTGTTTACGAAAGGCTGGTGCAGAGCTCACTCCAGGGAATGAGAGGAGCCCCAGAAATGGATGGGCATCTACAAAAACGTTTCATGTTACTGTAGGCAGGCACAGCCCTGGAATCAGGAAGAGGGCTTGGCGAGGCAACTCTGCGGGGAGCATGGCAGTAGTATTTTCCGTTTTTACATATAAATACAGAAAAATGAAAACTTGTTTCCCGTCTGTATTTATATGTAAAAATCCGTTTAAACGGAAAACCGGGAGCCCTAAATATGATATATACATGAAATACATTGATAAAATAATTGATGCAGTGGAGACACTCTGCAGTTGGAACTTAAAATGGATCCATAGCAGTTTAGTGTGCAAAAATGTTTTGTTGGGACAGAAATGTACCCTGCTCTATATATAGTTACACCCCCCATCCTACATGACCAACTATGAGCATCTGGTGTCCACGTTTTTTAATGTTCATCTATCCTCAAGCTAATCTATCATATGCAGTATTTAACAAACTTCTGGTCCTGAATCTGAAGGGGTGCATCAAGCGTATCGTCCATAGTTCCAGAGGACCACCATCTCGGTCACAGGATAATGCATATAGAACAGTGGTGACAGAACACATTTGTTTTTAGAAATCACAGTATGACCCAACCTTATCTGTGTCATGAGGCTCGAAGCCTATTGGCCAACTCACGTGAAGTTCAAAAACTACACATGAACGTGGATCCTAGCATCAAGCATTTGGCTGCATGCATGTTTGTGATATGCATGTTGCACATCGAATGATTGTCTAAGTGAACCAGTGTGGCACAGGCCTATGAGTTCCATTTTGGAAGATCCTGGCCTGCTCTTGTGCAAAAGAAGGAGGTGAGATGTCTTTCCCAGACAGTGGAAATGCACTGCTGGCATTCGTGATACTGGAAGTATGGAACCTAAAAACTGAAGTGGGGGAAAAAGGAGATAGACTTCCCCTTAAAAATTTGATTGGACCCTTTTGACACAGAGGCCTACTGATTAATCTATTTTCTTTTAAATACATATTTTTTATTTTTCAATTTACGCACACTTTAAACATTATACATTTTTCATCATTAATTAAATTTCCATTAATTCATGTCAATCACAGATATACAGTATCCAATACACTTTGTTATCTTAGTTATAATTATATAAAAGAAACGCCATACCCCTAGCAATTTCAACTTCAATTTCAACCTAGTCCCTCCTTCCATCTCCTTATAGGATCCCATATTCTCAAGCCCATCGTTTTCCCTCTCCTTCCTTTTCGGGCATATATATTCTTCTCCATATTGTATGCCGCTAGTAAGTTAGCCAGCCAGCACTGCATTGATGGTGGGTTCTTATCCAGCCAGGCCCCAGCTATTGTTAATCTGTATACCGCCATTGCCACAAACAAGAACTCCCGCTGTACACCATCCTTATCCATGCCAACCCCTAATAAAATCCAAGACGGAGTAAGCTTGATTTGGATCCCTAATGCTCTACCCAGAAACCCCTCAATATCTCCGACCAACGTATGGAGTTGCGGACAGGTGGCAAATATATGTATACTATCAGCTTCAGCGGCATTACACCTAGCACAGGTAGTCCCCGTGATACCCCCTCATTGTGCGATCCTGGCTGGAGTAAAGTAAAGTGAATATATGGTTTTGTAGTGCTGAGATTGGAGGGGGGATGCACACAATATCGTTCGACCTAAATCTAATGATTCCTGGAACCACCCCATTTCCCCACCTGTTTTCTCCGCCCATCTATTACTATATTTTTCTAAATCATCGGTTTTCTCCTTTACCAGGCTTGCATAAAGAGAGCGAATCGTTTGATCCCCTGCAATTCTTATTTTTTCCAAAATTTAATTCTTGTTAAATCCTGCTGGTCCTCCTTGTTTACTGGCTAGAAAACTCCTGATCTGGAGATACTTAGAAAAATCTCTATTGCTCATATCATATTTATTTCTAAGGTCCGCAAACTGTACCATCCCCTCCGAGTTCAATACATTGCCAATTTGTACAATACCTCTTTCCGCCCAATCCAACATTATTTGATCTCCAAATATTTCCATAGGGAATGACCTGTTTTTATACAATCTTACATACCGATTGTATCTCCCCAATTTGGACTTTTTCAGAAAAACATTCCATACTTTAACAGCAGCCAAAATTGTCTTAAACCTCGTTCTTTTGAAGTATCCATAGTCTATGCAGTTTAAAAAACAATTTCCGACATCCAACCCTACTACAGCTGTATATACTTTAGTGGAGAAACTATTAACTCTTGGATCACAATCATTTCCGCCTATTAACCCCTGCATATATTGCAAAGCGGCTGCCATATAGTAGAGTCTAAAATCCGGGGCACCCCACCCACCCCTCTCTCTAGGTAGGGACATAAATCTGTAGGCCCTGCGTGTCTTACCCTGCGCCCAGATGAACCTATTACAAAAAGCCTCCAGAGTGTTGAACCAGCTGGCCTCAAAAAATAAGGGGATTGATCTAAAAAAATAAAGAAACTTGGGAAGGATCACCATCTTAATTACATTGGTGCAACCCACCAGCGACAAATGCAAATTGTTCATCCTCTCCAAATCCGCTTTTACTTTCGTCATTAAGGGGGTCATATTGTTTCCCACCGCCTGATCCAAATTTGCTGATATTTCCACCCCCAAGTATATTGCTGAACTAACAACCCTATCATCATTACAGTTCAAATAACTATTCTCAACAATCTGCGTTTTAGACCTTTTCAAGCTGTATCCGGAAACCTGTCCAAAACAATAAGCCTCTGCTTCCGTCGCCCTAATTGCAGCTATGGATTTGGGTGTCAAATTGGCCACATCATCCGCGTATGCCAGTGTTTTTACCCTACAGCCATTTATGTTCATTGCCGGTATCCCTGGATTTCTTTCTAATCTGCACAGATAGGGGTCCAAATATAGCGCGAATAGTAGGGGAGATGATGGACAACCCTGCCTGGTCCCTCTGCTGATTCTAACAGCTGTCGAATGTCCCCTATTAACTCTAATCTTGGCCGTTGGATTTTTGTATAGAGTCTGTATAGCTCTTATGAAGCCTTCCTCTATGCCGCTCCAGCTCATGACCGACCATAAGTAACCCTAGGAGACCCTATCAAACGCTTTCTCTGTGTCTAAAAACAGCGCTGCCATAGGGTCTCCTAGGGTACTTGCTGTGTCAAACATAGTTATTACTTGTCTGACATGCTGTGTTGTCCCTTTTCCCAGGGATGAACTCATGCTGGGAAGGGCAAACCAGGCTTTCTACAACCCTTGATATTCTTTTAGCCAGCATTTTTGAGTATATCTTCACATCCGAATTCATCAGAGTGATCGGGCTGTATGAGCCTGGGGCGGTCACCGGTTTCCCTTTCTTTGCAATTACTATGATGTCGGCCCCTCCCCAAAATTCAGGTCCCGATTCCCCCTTCTGTGCCAATAGCATGATATTAAACATGTCCCCCATAAGGATTGTTTGAAATGTCTTAAAGAATTCCAGCGGAATCTGGTCCGGACCTGCAGCCTTCCCCGAAGGTAGGCTGCCTAGCGCCGAAACAAACTCCTCTAGCTGAAATGTAGCATCTAGTTGAGCCTCGTCATCCAGAGAGAGCTTTGAAGGGAGTACCTCACTCAGATATCCTTCTATGTCCACCACCCCCCGTGTTATCTGCAGCATACAGATCTGAATAAAATTGTCTGAATATTTCCCTTATCTGATCTGGTTCTCGAACAGTGTTTCCTCGTGCATCTATGATCTCCTTAATATCTGCTGCCGCTCCTCTCTGCCTAGTCCGAACAGCTAAGATATGGCCCACCCGTTCGCTAAGCTCATACGCGCTCTCCTTTTTGGCCAAATACTTTTCAGTTGTTTTCTTGGCGATCCCTTCCAGCGCCTCTGCCCTGAGTGCTATACCCTTAAGCAGTATCTGATCTAACGGGGAATGTTGTCTAATAGCAATTGCTAACTCTTCTTCAACTCTCAAGATGCTGTTACGCATCTCTTCTGCCTTCAGCTTCTCCCTCCTCTGTCTTGAAAAAACAAAACTCATTGTCTCCCCTCTGACCCCGGCCTTAAACGTATCCCACACTACCCCTGGGGATGCTGTCTCCCTGTTTATATCCCAAAAGCTCTTGATCCAGCTTGCCATGGCTGCTCTATATTCCTGGTCCTGCAGCAACGCCCTTTCAAACGTCCATTGTATCTCTTTCCTTTGAACCTGACCCAGTTTAACTGTTAATACTAACGGGCTGTGATCCGATATGATGCGTGGGTGCCTTTCTATTTTTGACCCTGTTACCAAACTATTTGAAATTAAAAAATAATCCAGTCTAACCAGTACCTGGTGGGGAGCTGAAAAAAAGTGCTACCATCTAAATTCGGGTTCCATTTTACCCATGGATCCACCAAAGCATTATTTAACACCAACTCTGACAGTGCTCTATAGGTTTTTTTCTTCCTACCTAAATATTGGCTCCCAGGTTGCGAAAATGAACTAACTGGGTCATGCAAATTAAAATCACCACAGCATATGATTGGTTCAGGCCATTGTGCCAATTCCACATCCAGATACTGAAAGACATCCGGGTCATCCTCTGTGGACCCATAGATTGAAACCAGCGTAATTGTCTCCCCTTTAAAGACTATTTCCAGCAGTACCCACCTTCCCCATTGGTCTTCTTTTTCCCTTTTCACCACCGTGTCTTTATTTCTACCCAACACTACCACCCCTCTAGTTTTTGTCCCTTGGTTAGTTTTTGCTAAGACTACAAACCCCAGCTGCTCCATAAGATATGCCTTGTTACCTTCTATGTGAGTCTCTTGTAAACAAACCAGGTCCAACTGCAAAGTGTTCAGAAGTGCAGCCACTCTATGTCTTTTATTTATTTCGTTCAGCCCGCATACATTTATTGAGGCTATTCTACACGCCATCTGGGTTGATTCTGTAACCAACAAGTACCCCTACTAATCCGCTAGGTAGAGGATACGACTGTTGATACCATGCATTTCCTTCCGTGTCCTGTATATCTTGTACATACGTTACCATATTTCCTACCCAAGTGTGCTGTGCCAAGCTCAAATCACCATACCTTCGTGAACCCTTTCTTCCCCCCCTCTCCCCTCCCCCGCCCTTCCCCCTCTTTTACCTCCCCCCACCCCCCTACAGGCAAATAGGTCGTGAGACCTATGTGTGGCTGCATCAAATTGTGCAAGTCGCTTCCCTCCACTGCTTCATTCTATCCAATGCTGTGTTGTGTTACTCCATTTTCAAAGTTTAACACAATCAAAAAAAAAAAAAAGAAAAGAGAACACTTAAACCCTACAACTAGTATCAAGGATTCGTCAGTCCTACCCCTGATCCAGCTTTCTGCTTCTTAATCTCATCTAGAAAGTGCTGGGCTTTGATCTCTGAAGAAAACATCCAGACCTTCCCTTTTACCACTACCTTAAGCCTTGAAGGATACAGGAGATATGCTTCTGCCCCTAGGGCCTGAAAGGGTGCTATCATTTGCCTCAATTTCCATCTGCGCTCAACAGTGGTGTGGCAAAAGTCGGGCCTAGTGAAAAACATGACATTCTGAAATGATCGCCTACTGTCTGGCCTTGCTTTATCTATGATCTCTTGCCTTAACAAAAAGTTCCCTATGTTGACAAGAATTGCCCTAGGTAATGCACCCTGACCTCCTGCGGCCTGCCCTTTCTTTAACACAAAGGGGAACCGATGTGCCCTCTGCACCTCTCTTTCCCACTGCCACTGGGATTCTGGAAAGGCCCCCTTTAACAGGTCTACAACAAATTGCCTTACATCCTGCCCTTCTGTCCCTTCTGCTACACCCAAAATTCTGACATTGTTCCGTCTCTGCCTATTCTCAAAATCTTCCATTCTCCAGCGCAGGTCCTCCGCCATCTTCTCATGTTCGGTTTTAAATGATTGCCAGCTCCCAACATCGTCCTCCAATTTTCCTGTACGCTCATCTACCTCCGTTGCTCTGCCCACAACTTCTTTATACAGTTTATTTACTTTCCTAAGAGATCCTTGAATTTTCTTAGTGGCCTGCCTTGCTCTGCGGCTATCTGATCTTGCTTCGGCTTGCATCTGCTTAAGGGTGGTGAATAGAATTTCAAAAGAGTCACTTCGAAATGGGGCCTCAGAAGAGGGGCCTCCAGCGGCACCATTATCCTGGTATACCTGTGATGTAGCCGAATAGTCCCATACTAAACGTCTTTCAGGTTGAGATGGAGACCCAGAAGCACGCCTCCTTGATCTGGGGATTTTTTTACGTTGCGTGGAGTCTTTTCCAGAAGTATGAGAGCCTGAATCTGTTCCCTTCGGCCTACTGATTAATCTAAATGAAACTGCCATTTGTCGATGGAAGTGGTGAAGGTTAGGACAACAGTTCCTGTTGATTGTGAAGGGGTCCTGTATAAAGGGGTCAACCTTTTGCCTCTCTTCATAATCACGCTCAGGTTTGCATGTTGATATTCAGGAGCAGACTGTTCACACCTCTTTGTGCCTCTGTTGTCGGTGTTCCAGCCTTGAGATGGCATTGCTGTGAGGAGCACAGGAAAGGACAGCCAACCCAAACTGGTTCCAAAAGTGCAGACAGACAGTATGTATTACTGGGCTGCCATCCTTGTATGAAAGTGGGAGCTGTCGACCACTTGTTTCAATTCCAAGTACTCTCTGACCAAAGAGTGGGTGCTCCACAGAGTACCCAGAGGACTATAGCAGAACCAGAGTATGTGAATACCTAACAGCCAGCTTCTGAGAGGTGAGGATCCATCACGTCACTCTGGTTTGGAGGAAGGAGTTTTCATGGAATACTTGGAGAGTCAACCCTAGAGTGGGAGCTGACTACATGTGTTGACACGAGCAGTGGAACTCAGTGCTGAGGGTCCATCCACCAGAGACTCATGAAGAGTCTGTCTTGTGTACTCCTGCATCAAAAAAGAGGAGCAACAGAGGGGTAATAACCAGGTCACCCTCCACTCACTAAACCATATATCAGGTTAATAATATATGGTGTACTCCTGCCTCAAAGCTGGTCACCGAAGCTAAAACAGAGAATTGGCAACACTACCAAAGTATGCTAGAGAAAATCTAACCTGCATTCGCAGTCATGCCACTAGCCGGTATGTGTCTAAACAATCAAATTGCATTGGAAAAAAGTGCAAATGGCAAGGCGTCTGGCGCAGATGGTGTGCCAATTGACGTCTTTAAGTCTAATATGTTTTTTGGATTCCCATTTTAAAGAACACCTTTAATGCAACCTTAAAAGGCACCCTACTTGCAACATGGATAGAGAGCCTTATCATACCCATTTTTAAAAAAGGGGACAGGGGAATGGCAAATTGTTACCGACCAATATCTCTTCTGGATTCCTCTTTTAAAGTGATGGGTCGCATACTGTTAGAAAGACTCGAAAACTGGGCAACAGAATGTAATATCCTATTGGATGCCCAGTATGGATTCGGAAGAGGTATTGGTACAGTAGAACAATGCCTGAATTTAGATTTACTAATAGGAAAATACACCCTAGTAAAGGAAGGGGCGTTACATTTGTGCTTTGTAGACTTAACTCGCGCTTTTGACCTGGTCATCCGCCAAATGCTATGGCAAACTTTAAAGGAACAAGGCGCACCCATAGAAATTATCAACTACCTGTCCCAAATGTATAACTTTTTAATTGCTAGGGTACGCTACGGGAAAAAGGGAGAATGTACATCAGCTTTTAGAGTCACACGTGGCATAAGACAAGGATGTGTCTTAGCTCCTTTTTCATTTTCTCTTTATATTAATAGTGTAGACTCTTTTTTACAATCATTACCAGCAGATGCAACAAAAGTGGGCATGCGCCCGATACCAGTCCTCTTATATGCGGATGATGCTGTCCTAATTTCTAGGACAGCAAACGGGCTGCAACTTTTAACCCCATGGATGCTCAGCATATTCCCCTCCTGTGCTGAGATTTGTTGATTCCCATGTTTCATGACGAGCTGGGCTCGTCATGAGCGTGCGAGGAGGCTACTTCATGACGAGCCCAGCTCGTCATGAGCGTGGAAGGGGTTAATTGACAACTTTGTTAGATTTATGACTGATAAAAGCTTACAGGTAAACTTAAAAAAAACTTTTGTGATGACTTGTGGAAAAATAGACCTAAGATCAAACAACATCAAGTCGATGGGGTTGTCCTAAATAGAGTCTCTAGTTTTTCATATTTAGGAATGCTTTTTAGTAATACAGGCCGATGGAATTTTTTACATAAAACTGAATAGCATGACATTTTGAAAAGTGACAGAAAGTATTTTTAGATTTTCTACAAAACTAGGTAACAAGCCCTTAGGAGAAATATTAGCTCTGTAGTGTGGCCTAAGGCCTGCTTTGCATGCATGTTATGTTAGCATGGCTTATTAGAAGTTTAAATGCTATTTTACCTTTTGCCGCTTTTGCGCACAACACTGCATATAGCTGCTTTTGTAAGTTAGGCTTCGTAAAGGTCTACACATGAGAAAAGGTTTGTTTTGAACATCTCTAGACTTACATCGTGCCCCTAGTCTGCACAGTAAGTCCTGAAGCCATCAAGGTTATCATAACATGGTAGCTGTTGTTCGACATAATCGAGTAACGCTTTTTAGACACAACAATTTGGTAGCTGTGAGCCAACTGAGATTCTGGCGTCTTTATTATGGCACAGTTGACATGATTTCACACACTTGGAAGATTTTCCATTTCCAGGGATGCAGAGAGCTTTTGCGGATCCTGATGTGATTTACTCTTACTGAGCAGAAAGGTAATGGGGTCCCCCAACCTAGCCTAGGAGACCTTCTTTTGTTTATAAACATAGTTCCTATATAGGGAGGGTGTTAAAACTAGGCACTATGGGCCAGATGTAGGTAATCCCAGATTACCGATTCTTAAATACCGAATCACCAGATTCGGTATTTAAGAACTGGCATTCGGGATGTAGGTAATTTTACTGATTTAATTACCGAATCGGTATGATTCGGTAATTACCGAATCGGTATTTACCGATTCGGTCATTGGGGGAAACATTGAAGGGTGGCAGGGTGTCACTTTGACACCCTGTTGCACCCCTCAATTGTGCTTGGGTGCACATGTTGCAGACATACATGCCCTTAGGGCATGTATGTCTGCAACAACATGGCACTGTTTAAAAAGCAAAAGAAATGCTTTTTAAAGGGTTTTCATTATTTACCACCAACTTCTAGTTGGTGGTAAATTAAGAATTCTTAAACCCCTGTAGCACTGATTACAGTGCTACCTACATGTCAAAATACAGATTCGGTAATTATACCGAATCGGTATTTTACTGATTCGGTATAATTACCGAATCTGTATTTTAACATGCCCCTACATCCCAAACTCCAAATACCGGTCGGTAACGGCCGAAATCGGCCGTTACCTACCGGTATTTGCCTTCCTACATCTGGCCCTATAAGACCTGTTTTCACCATCATTACAATATGATTTCTCCTTTTGTATTTTATGGAATTGTAATTATGCTGACCATATTTTTAATCATATGTCTGCTTATGTTGGCTAAGATACTGCACCGGAGATCACGTTGTTAAAATAAATATTCTAACCTTACCCGTGTCTCTTATTTACTCCTGTTGTGGACTGGTATGAGAGTATAACGAAAGAGTGTTCTCACTTCCCACCATTCCTGAGTTTGTCCTAAGTCGCACGTTCTAGGTTGTCTAATCATTGGTTACTTTGCTATAGGACGAAGAGCTAATGTGACATTGATGCTAGCTGGTTGGGGTTTTCTAGGTACTGAGGTGAGTTTCTGGTACACCACAATTCACTAATGTCCTGGGTCTCTGTGCACAGTTCTGTGTATGAGCAGGATCCTTGCAACATGGCGCACCTAACGTAGTGGTCTTATTGTGAGACTCTCGAGTAGTGCTTATATCAGAGGAAATCCTCCCTAGTTTCATACACACAGTGCCGAAAGAGCAAGCGCCCTATTTTGCATAAGATTGGACTAAGGCGCTAGCGCCGGCTTTGTACCGTACTCATTGTGGGTGGGACAAATTTTCCCCTCGACATGAGATTCCTTTGCCGTCAATGCCACAGCCTAAACCCCAATATCCCATTCCGCGTGACACAAAAGCTTCTCTTGCGGAAATTCTTGAACAGTTGGAATATCAAGGTGTGATTGAAACGTCTGTGTCTCCGACGAATAACCCTCATTTTACTGTGACCAAGCCGGATGGCTCGTACCGTTTGGTATTGGATTATCCCCACTTAAACTCCCATTATCGTACGTGTGCGGTACAGAACACTCACAGTTCAGCTCTTGTGGATAGTCTTGAGCGTAAAAGGTTCAAAACCACACTTGACATATCCAATGTTTTTTTTGCCGACAATCTATCCCCTCATAGTAGTCAATGGACAGCTTTTACCAGTGGTGGCAAACCACGCCAATTTCGCCGTTTGGCCATGGGCTATAAGAATAGACCAGGCGTCTTTGCCGCTCCCTCTTGGAGGGGCTCGACACAGATGCATGTTCATATGTGGATGACATCTATCTCACAGACGACTAATTATGGCCACATTCGCCGTTTTCCAGATTTTAGCTATAAATTCAACTTTGCAAAAAGTCACATTGCAGAGTACACAGTGTTGTTCCTGGGCTACGAGCTCAACAAAATATCATCTCCATACTGGCCTGAGGGCAATAGTGTTGTGGAGCCGATGAACCGTGACTTAAAGCAATCCTTGACAGCTAAGGTATTAGGTACTGGCTGACCCACCTCAATAGCGTGCAGCGTGCACTAAATAATCTCCTTAGAAGGTCTCTGGGTGGGCGGACCCCATTCGAAATGCTCTTTGGCATCAAAATGTTTGTATCGGACCTTGAGGGTCTAGACATGGCGGCGGCAGCCGCATCCTTTGACGTAGATAAAGATTCTGCTGTTTTACAGAACCTACAAAAGACCAGAGACAGTCTTGCAAAGGAACATTTGCCCTCCACATCTCATGCTGCGTTGCAGATTCCGGAAGTCGGCTGGCTACCCCAAGTTGGAGAACTGGTCCGAGAGAAGATCAAAAACAAGAAGGAATTCGGTCCCTCCTATCGAGCTCCAGTTCCTGTACTTGGAGTGCAGGGTACAAGAACAGTCATTTTACCTCCTCTTCCTGGGCGAAAGGGAAACAGGTACATCTCCATTGACAATGTCAAACTACACAGCGTGTCCAGCAATGGTGCGACACTCTGTTTTGGCCCCGGATCCTGCCATTGGGCCTGATGTTGCCATTGAAATGAATACAGTTGTGAATCCGTTATTGAATCCACCTGCTGGTGATAATCTTAATGATACTGAATATACTTACCCAGTTGACTTGTCCATGCCCGATTTGGAGACCCGTGTGGCTAATCAATCACGTTTTTCATTTGACACTGGCTCAACGACATCAAAAACCCCTTCAAAAGTTTTGATTGTTCCTACCTGGTTTAAAACACATGTTTTGATTCCTCCTTGGACTTACATTTGGGTAGTGCTTTTTTCAGTTTTTTTATTCATGTCCATTGGATTTGTGGTGTATTTTTTCATTTTGTGAATGGACACTACGTTTAAGAAAGAACTTCAATTAGATTCATTGATGAAACTTTGGCCCCCCACTCCTCTTTGCACATCATGAAGAGGGACCAGACATTTGTGAATATACCTGCTTGGCCCGTTTTAGATGGGATTGTATGGGATGCTGTAAAGTTCCAGATTCATGGGCCCACGGAGGTTATTAATGTTCCCAATGTACTCCATGTTTCTATGGGGGATGGGGTTACACAAAATATTCGCTCTGATGATTGGGACGTCCAGGCCATAGAGGCTCTATTTTCTTATTTGAAATATTATGCTGCCTTTGATGCTGAAGATTTATATCTAGATTCTGCTAACTATGGTAATTTATTCTGTTACCAACATTTTGGCAATCACTTCCTGCATAAGACAAATTCGCTTAGAAATGTGTTTAACTACACACCGTGGGAACATTTTCCAACACCTGTTGAGTGCAGCTTAAAGACTCTTTTGAAAAAGTTTTCTTATTTTACTGATTTTGATCAATCAAACCCTGATGCATTTTATTTTAAAATGACTGAGAAGTCCTCTTCCAAGGTTAGACTTACCCATACCAAATTACTGTATTCGAAGTCCTTTATTGACCAGTTGGCTGTTGGGGGCTATGAACTGTGGAAAGATACTTAAATCTGTTTGGGGTTCTAAAAGTTGGCAAGTGCAAGGCACTGAGGCTTTGCATCGTGCATGTCTCATCCCGAACCATATGTTGTTTCTGAATGCTACTATTTCACAAACCACCTGCTTTGGATTTGCTACTTCTAAAAAATTAAATGCTCCTTCGATTCCTGATTTGGGTGAATTTCCCCATTGGAATAATTACACCAGTTCTTCCCTGAGTGATTTACAGGCCCTGTTGAGAAATTCCTCTTTTAACCCTTTGCGTGCTCGTGACGGAACCATTCCGTCAGGAGCCTCGGGTGGGCTGTGCTGGTGACGGAACGGTTCCGTCACGGCCCGTTCGCCGCGCCTGCGCGGTGAGAATTCCGCGCCTGCTCTGATGTTCTAAAGAGCGGGCGGGGCTGTGACTGACCCGTTCTGTCACAAGCACAGCTCACCCGAGGACCGTGACGGAGCGGTTCCGTCATGAGTACGGGAGCGCCGAGCGGCCCCGCCTCCCCCTTAGCGCTGCGGCGGAATGGCCGCCGCAGCTAAGGGGTTAATATTTCCAGCATTCATCCCGAGGGCTGGTTGCCATGGCAAAAATGTGTGGATTCTTGCCAGCACTGTTTTCTAAGTCTAACCCCTGGCTATACAGAGGTTAGAGTAGATCCTCGTTTTCAGGGTCAACATTCGGTTACCACCTATTCTGTCGGCAAATTGTGTCAGAGTTGGCTCAAACACTCCACCTTGGCGTCAGTTAAGTTGCATTTGTCTAAATTGACTGACGCCGTTCATTTGAATGATTTTGTAAAAGGTCCTGCAGCAGGCAGATCGAAAAGATGGATATATGCTGTTTATAATGAAGTTTGGAAACTATCCCAAATTGAAGCTGCTTCTAGACTCAGAGCTATAGATCAGGCCAATTTAGAAAAAGTGCTTGCCATTTTGGATAATAGCCTTAACACGCTTTCTTCCCGTATTTACACATTAGATAATATTGTTTCATCTGTTGATGATATTGTGCAAGACGATGTTGCAGTTCTATACCATGGACAAAATCAATTGCGTTCTGTTATGCAGTTTGCTTGGACTCTTCAAACATTGAAGTCTGGGAGGTGCCTTGGGATTACATGAACACACCTTCATTATTTTTGCCTTTTAATTTGACTGTTAAACAACAATTTATGTCAATGAAAGATGCCACGTTTTCACTGCTGCATATTGAAAAACTGGAGCAGTTACCATTTTCGGTGGCCGAGTTGAATTCGGCTGTTTGGCTCATCCATTGGTTAATAACTTTACCTTTTCCCCTGTTTAAATGTGAGTCATGTATGAAACACTATGCCATACGCAGAATGGAACCTTTAGGTAGCGCTTTTCTCCATGAAGGTTAGAATCTCCCATTTACGTATAGGTGCTTGAGGGAAGGAAAATAAGTTTATTTAAAAGGTGAAGACTGCTCATCCACACCAGATCACTCTTTGGTCTGTAGAAATCTGCAATTGCACGGTTCTTGTAATGTTACAGCACCTAATCTTGCATTAGTTTTGAAAGGCACCCCCAGCCCGGCTATTACACCAACTTTCACGTTGCTTGCAAACGGTAGTTATTTGTTATTAAATAATGAAGATTGCTGTGGTATGCTCGCTGGTATTCCGTATATCGTTACAGTTTTCCAATGTGTAGTTTGCTGTAAGAATGTCCTGTTTCCTCCTCCACATGGGAGGCTCAATGTTTCTATCTGGCTCTCTATCCCAACCTTGAAAGCAGAGTTCAACAAGATGAGTTGAATAAGAGCTCTTTTGTCCCAGAAGGAAGTCGCCCTTACATCTGCACGTGAAACATTCGTCTTTCACGTTGCAAACACTCGTACTGAGGTACATGCCTTAATAAATACAGATCTGCCCCTGCATTTTGGTGCTTGGATTCACACACTTTTTAATGCCTTGTCAATCACGGGCCTGGCACACTTTTTTAAAGAAGTAAGTTCTGGCCTTGTGACTACATTCCAGGCTATATTTGGTGTGATCGCAGCATTTTTTCATTCGATTTTTTCGAGTGTCTTCGGCGGTTTCTCGTTAATTCTCACTTTGGGAGCGGGCGTACTGGTGTTAATTTCTTTACTCCAAAATGGATGCACATTCTGTACTCCACGATGATCTGCCCCGGCTGGTCCAGCTTCGTAATCGGATGCTCGAATACTATGGATCGCTACCCCTTGCGGCTCTGAGTGTAGCGTATGGTTTATCTTTCCGGTTTTCTTACTTTTCTTGCAAGCAGCCTGTTTTCCATTGCCTGGATTGTGGATTTGAATGGGCCCTGGATTTGTGTCTATGCAACACGGTGTCTCCTGACCTGGATTTTAATCTACTAATGAGTCCCTTAGTTGCTCATGAAATAGATTGTTCTGGTTTCGGGATTATGGCCTGCGCAGCTGCTCATGGGGTCCTGGGCAATTGGAACATATGGGCTGCAGCCAATGATTTTCTGGCATGCAGTTATCTCAAAGTAAGCCCGAGTTGTCCTCTGATGGTGCTAGAGGCTCCGGCTGTTAAAGAACATGTATGTTAATTTCCATTACTTAATTGGATGGCTGAAATGTTCATTGATGATGACAAAGACTTCCTGTTGGAGGCAGTTGCAACATACAGTGCCTATACGCTGTTGGGTTGAAGTGAGATTTTTTTTCTGCTTCACGTACTGAACTCGTGAATTTATTTGGTATATTAATGTTTTTTACATTTTCTCTTTTTGAGGTCCTATTCACACCATAGCCACCTGTGGATGTTTTCACTGACTTGGTTACTTTTTTAATTCGGATTGTTACTCCAAATTATCAAGTTTGGCAAAATTTGTGTACTTGAGTCTGTGTCATTTGAACTTGAACTCTGCATTCTATGAATCTTGCCCCTTTATTGTGCGTTCTCTGATCAAGGGAGGGTGAAGTGTGAAGTGTGGCCTAAGGCCTGCTTTGCACGCATGTTATGTTAGCATGGCTTATTAGAAGTTTAAACGCTATTTTACCTTTTGCCGCTTTTGCACACGACACTGCATATAGCTGTTTTTGTAAATTAGGCTTCGTGAAGGTCCACACATAAGAAAAGGTTTGTTTTCGACATCTCTAGACTTACATCGTGCCCCTATTCTGCACAGTAAATGCCGAAGCCGTCAAGGTTATCATAACATGGTAGCTGTTGTTCGACATGATCGAGTAAGGATTTTTAGACACAACAATTTGGCAGCTGTGAGCCAACTAACATTATGGCGCCTTTATTAGGGCCAGTTGACATGATTTCACACGCTTGGAAGATTTTCCGTTTCCAGGGATGCAGAGAGCTTTTGAGGATCCTGATGTGATTTACTCTTACTGAGCGAAAAGGTAATGGGGTCCCCCAAACAAGCCTAAGAGACCTTCTTTAGTTTATAAACATAGTTCCTATATAGGGAGGGTGTTAAAACTAGGCGCTATAAGAACTGTTTTCACCATCATTATAATAATTTCTCCTTTTGTATTTTATGGAATTGTAACAATGCTGACCATATTATTTTTAACCATATGTCTGCTTATGTTGGCTAAGATACTGCACCTGGGATCACATCGTTAAAATAAATATTTTAACCATACCTGGGTCTCTTATTTACTCCTGTTGTGGACTGGTATGAGTATAACGAAAGAGTGTTCTCACTTCCCACCATTCCTGAGTTTGTCCTAAGTCGCATGTTCTAGGTTGTCTCTTCATTGGTTACTTTGCTATAAGACGAAGAGCTAATGTGACACTGATTCTAGCTGGTTGGGGTTTTCTAGGTACTGAGGTGAGTTTCTGGTACACCACAATTCACTGATGTCCTGGGTCTCTGTGCACAGTTCTGTGTATGAGTAGGATCCTTGCAACAGCTCTTTACCGGAGCAAGTGTATTACTGGGGTTTGCTGGGGCCGCAATTTGGGGGAGAGCATCTTTTGTCACACTACAAACTCAAGAAAATAAATTCTTTAAAAGATTATTAGCGGTCCCCCAAGGTACAGAAAATCATATAGTACATAAAGAGCTATTGGCCCCACTTTTAAATCTAGCCGGCTTGCTCCTGTGGCAAAGGATATGGTCTAAGGACGAATCCAAATTTTCAAAAGAAATTATAATGGATTGTCTGAAACTTGATTGTAATATGAAAAATTCCATGGTTTGAGCATATCTCAAAACTATTAACTTGCTGCAGAATTGACCTTGATTATGAGAATCCCTCAAACATTCAAGATTTTAGCAAAAGGGATCTGAAGGCCAGTTACCTTAAATTTGCAGAAAATGATAGAGATAGAGTTGATAATCTAAAAGAAAGTGTTGTATCCTATCATGAACGGGTGGCTGTGTCTGGTTTACCCATATATTTAACATCGGTAAAAAATATACAGCACAGATTTTTCCTAACAAGGTTAAGGTTTGATATATTACATCTTTTAGTAGCACTCCCAAAGATGAACTAACAAGGTTAAGGTTTGATATATTACATCTTTTAGTAGCACTCCCAAAGATGAAAAATTGGAACAACAATTCACCTAAATGACCATGTGATGGAAGATCTGCACAAACAACTATGCACTTTATCCATTTTTTTAAATTTTACATAGATATACGGAAACTGTTTTTAAAACCTCTATTTTTATCTAATAGACTTTTTAATCACAAACATGCTTACAGTTTTATTTGTAACTTGGGAAATGTAGACAATTATCAACTCTGTTATTAGATACATTCAATGTGCAATTAGATAAAGAGAAGATTATTCTCACATGGAAGCATTACTATATGAGAATGAAGATGACATAATCTAGGCCTGATTAACTATGTTAAAATAATGTGTTAACGTTTTTAATAACTTTTTAAATATTGCCTTTTATAGATATTTGCCCTCTATGATAGATTTTTTTCAATGAAATAATGTATACCATTTTTATATTTTACGAACTGTGATTTCTATTAATTGAATTGTTGCTGTTTGAATATTGGGCTTTTATGGGGATTTTTCTTTATGCACCGAATAAAGCTGAATTGAACTTGTCTAAACAGGCTGTACTGCTAAAAAAAAAAGGGACCAACACTGGCCTCTGGCACTTTCTCATGTTCCGGAAGTAGCTCTGCCATCACAGCCATGGCATGTGCCAAGTGTGTCCTAGCAGTCTGCGTCTCCAAAGAAAGACCTGTGAAGCTGTGGCACATGCCCAAGAATGCCCGATGGATTGAATTGTGTCTAGCCCTCCGTACTTTTCAATTGTGTACTCATGCACACTATACCACTGAAAGGGAATGCCACTACTTGAAAGCACTTGCCAAAGTGTGCTGAAGCAACAGAGTGGCTGTTCATGGCGTTATTCTCACCTGTGCTGTATCGGGTCCAGTTGTCACTGCCCAGAAACACATTGAAGCCACTCAGTCACCAACCCTGGACCTATGCCTAAAAGAGGACTTTAAGAGAAGACTGCACTGCCAACTCATCCTAGGGCAAACGGAGCAACTGACCCAAGGCTCAACCGTCTGGAAAGAGGAGGCCTGTTTGCAATCTAGCAGCCCACATTCTGCCCATGCCATCAGCCCAGGAGAGGGCCGCTTTCTGACAGGGTCGGACTGAGATAGAAAATTGGCCTGGACACCATATTAAAAATGCACCCCATTTGTGAATTAGTAAGCTAAAAAAGTGGTACATGTTTGCAAAATGGAGAAGTTTAGAACATATAAAGATATGCTGTATAAGCGTTTTGCAATGTATGGAAGACTTCATGGATTTGAGTTTGCAGCAGGTAATGTTTGTTTTAATATCATGAAAATCAACAGTACAAACTGGCCCAGAAGACCATAAAGCAGGTACTCAAACAGGCAAAAAACCATCCCACACACTGACCTGTCAGACCAGCCCGTCGGCCACTGAGTGATTGCCCTTTGTGCCAGTCAGACCCTGCTGTCTGAAGACAGCCTTGTAATGCCACTGCCTCAATGACACTGCTGTGTGGTTCGCACCTGCCAGTGAGAGTGAACCTCCTATCTGGCCCAAAAGCAACAGGAGGACCTTCTCCAGAGGGACAGAGGATCCCACCCTGAAGTGAGGAAGGCCGACACAACACCTACCGCAGCTGCAGAACAAGTTTGAGAGACTGATTACTATGCCTGCTTAAAAACTGGTAGACTGGGGGGAAGAAAGCACTGCAACTGCACTAATACCCCACCAGTGGGCCCTAGCATAAGGTGGGCGTCAGGATGGGAACAAAGTGAGAAGGGGTTGAGCCTTACCTTCAAGTATTAGGCTCTTACCAGTATCCCAGGGACTGTATCACCCAAAGTGCCCTGGGGTCACAGCAGGTGTTTTCTCCAACTTTGCCCTGCCCCGGGGCACTTTCGTATTACAGAAGTTGCCGCAGACACTTGTGTTAACAAGCAACAAAGGTCCTTAACTTAACACGATAAATACGGGGCAATTAATGATTTATAGACAACAATGTGTACTATAAGCGAAAATGTCTAGCCGGACAATGATTTAATCAATGTTAGAAATTCAACAGAATAAGGTGAACAATTATACAGTGGGATACAATCCTGTATCCAGTACATATAACACATAGAGGACAAAACCAAGTAAAATACAAAATAAAAGGGGTAATTGCAGGCAATTTTATATCGGGGGGACGCTGGTAAAGAGTTAGAAATTAACCTAGCTGACCTCATATAGTAAACACAGTTGGGTAACACAATGGGAAAACTAGTGTGTGACTACAAAAACTGTCGACGGCGTTTCAATCCTATACAAAATAAAGGATCATCATCAGGACTAAAAATACATTGCCTGAGTGTTAACCATAAGCCTTGGTGATGATAAGGTGGTCGAGGCGCCGCGTGTCTGCGGGGCGCCGACGGGAAGCTAGCCGTTAGGTGTTGGTAGTGGAGGTACTCGAAGGAGGGCTTCCAAGCCGCTAGTGAGTGAATCCTGGCAAACCTTGGTTCCAGGAAGATAGGGATTCGATTTCTGGGATTTCCTATAGATCAGGTTCCAAGGGGTCAAGGAACCAGAACCATAGTTAGTGGTGAAGCGGAGTTAAATTATTCCGCCGGAGAATCCTGTCTGGCACAGATAGGCATGGGTAGGATTTCTTACTGATCCGAGTGGATCATCCTGTAGACGCGACCGGACACTTGTGTGGCCCCTTCTGTAATACCGATAGTGCTGGCGCACATAAAGCTGCTGTGCTATCTTCAGGGGGGGTTCTCTTATTTGCATGGGGGCGTGCCCCATGCAAATGAGGGAATCCCTTTCCCTCTGTGACCGTGCCATATTACAGACGCGTGAGTGCAGAGGCAAAAAGCTCTCAGGAGGCGCACTGACAGTGTGCCACCTAAAAGGCGGCAGACTGTCAGTTCCCCCCTGAGACTAGTGCTCTGGATGGGGTAAAGGGGGTCCTATGGACCCCCCCAGACATCCCCTTGCAGGCGGGTGCCGTCAGTGACGGCATCCGCCTGCAAGGGGATCTCAAATCCCCCTTCAAAGTGCAGGCGGGATGCCTCCTGCACTGTGAAAACATGGAGCAGCTTTAAAGCAGCCGCTCTGTTTTTCACATGAATGAGCTCCCCCAGGGCAGCATCAGTTCACGGCTGCCCTGGGGTCAGTGCATTCACCATAATGTGGCACATTTTCCTTCATTGCGCTGGGTGCACCTTTTTAAAAGCGTGCAAAGTGAAATGAAGGAAAATGTGCCGCATGTATAATGCGGCCCCAGGTAGTTGATATTTTTGTGTAGAGTGTAGTATTGAGTTTTACCATGTATTAAAGTGCTTTTCCTATCTCATAGAAGAGCACTGGGCTAGACAATCACGTCATTGTGCTGGTAGGGGTCTGTTAAGCGCTGAGCCTGTTATACTACCGCATTCGCCTCCCTTAGAAGTCTGTGACTTCTTGCACTCCTACCAGGAATCAGTCATGAAGGGGGCTGGACTTGGTCCAGTTTGCAGATTCATAGTAGAACTGATCTCATGACAGCAGAGACAAAATGTTCCTGCCCCACAGCTGTGGTCCTATAGCCCTTGCTTGCCCCTAGCCCCTCCCCGAATGGGGATTGAGATGCCTGTTAATAACATTTGCCATTAGTCACCTGGACATTGAAGCATTAAAATGATGCTTTCTTGCAGCTGGTATTGCTGGTGCTTGTTTCTTTGTGTTTCTGCCTTTTGCGTGTCTCTGATACAGTTACCCATTTTTTCCCAAAGGTTCCCTGCTTCACAGTACTTAGGTTTCCTCAATCCTGCTGAAACACAAGCCTTTTCACCCTTGTTTCTTCCTTTCCTTTGCTTGCATTGATACCCCTGCATATACATAACGTGGGCTGTAAACACGTACTGCTTTGTGCTGAAAATCTTAGAGAAGTGAGCACCTAAATATCTAAACTAAAGGGCGTCTCACTCTGAACTAAAACAAAATCTGTTTCGACCAGTTTCTCACAGTATCATGCTTCGTGACTGTCCAGTCCAAAATACTTTATTCGGTTTTAAGCATGTAGACTGCTAAAGACAAAAAACAACATAACTTCAGCAGTCCATAATTTTATTAAAATAGCTCACATGATAAAAAAAAACCTGAAGAGAAGGAAACAAAATCCCGACTGCATACATTGCGTAGTAAAATGTAGGCACAGCACTTAGTTCATCAGTCTAAAATCCTCAAGTTCCTCATTCTAACTACACTGTTTAAAAAACAAGCAACATGTTCTAACGTCAAGCACAGGGCTGGATTAACCATTAAGCAAAATAAGCACGTGCTTAGGGCATTAAGGGAATAGGGGCACCACAGAAATGTTCCATTGCTGGATTTCCATAAAGTGGAAGTACACAAAAATAAACAATATTTTCATCTGTGAGTTTTGTTTCATTTTTTTTTTTTAAACATTGTATTTTACTGTTTATTATTGTTTATATTTTGAATTTGATGTATATGGGGGCACAAAAATCTTTAAAGTTTTAGGGCCTCTAAAGGTCTTAATCTGGCCCTGGTCTGGTAGCATCTGCAGGTGCAACAGAGTGGGTCTAGCTAACCTACAATTGCAATCTGCTAGTATTGACTTTAAAAAATGTTTTACGCATGTAAGAATAAGGGGGGCATACAAAAATGAAGTGCGAAGTGTTTTGGATGCAAATACCACCATATAAACAAGGAGCACTATCTGTCTCCTTAGTTCATCCCTGCGGGACTCATAGCAGGTGTAGTAAATTAAGCCTGAAGCAGGTAAACAAAAACTATTGGATATTTGGCATCGCATAAATTCGATACAGTTCCTGAGAAAAAGTGGGTTGAATCAATACATAAGATCTGACAGCAGTCATAGACATGGCATTAGTTTCCCTTTCATCCCTCCTTAGCCTCAAGTAGCCTTTCTTGATCTAAGCTATATCTTTCTTAATAGACTCTGGGTTATGAAACAAATCAGGTTGTTCAAGTTTGTGCAATATTTTACCTATTTAAGCCACAGGATCGTGTTGCCATGGTGCAGGCTCAGTCTTTAATAATTAAACTGTTAAACTCAAGCTAGTTCTTGGGCCAAACAGATAACCACGTATTCAAGGGACAAAGTTGAATTAGGTTGGAAATAAAGCCAATCGCTAGATCTTCATGGACATTCCAAAGCACTGAGCCAAATATCCAAATTTCCCTCCAATAGACCTTGTTGGATGACTGAGAAATAAAGAGGAATTAACATGATCCAAAAGTTTAATTTACAGTGTAGCTCATTTGGCTACACAATGAGGACCCAAAGTCAAAAAATGTGATTAAATGTAGGTGTATTACAAATTCAAAGCCAAAGTAATGTAGACAACTCTCAAGAATGCATTGTGAAAATAATGAATCACTACTGGCAGTCTAAATCTCTCAAAAGAGTCTCAAAAGAACACAACATACAAGCAATGCACAAAATAAGGAACAAAATCTCATGATCAGTATATAATTCCCGGTCCTCTTGCCTAGGTATGAGTACATCTACATTACCTAAACTAAGCCTGAACTAAGTAGCATCAATTGGGGAAACCCTAACTAGATCCAGTAAAACAGGAAGGTGTCAGCATTGCAGAGACTTCTGTGGAGATGTCTCCAAAATCAGGAGTCTTACATAGCACAAAGCCACACAACAGAATATAGCAAAGAGGTCTGTGCCTCTCAAAGTCTAAAAGGAATCTGACTACAGCTAAAGTGTGACCACCAATTAAACTTCCACAGAACATTTGTGAATCCCACATCATGTGTCCCAGTACTTTTCCACCTTTTCACAGTAAAACTTTGTAACCTTATTCTATACGCCCATCTCATGGTCTGAACATCAGGAAGTCCTTGGATTTCTCCTGTCTCTGGATGCAACATGAATAGGTGTCCTCCCTGTGGAGTAGTGTGGCTCACTGGTTAGAGGCGGCAGGCCTGAGAGCAGAAGTCAGCCCGGGACCAGGGTTCAATTCCCAACGCGGCAGGGTCGTGGACCTTGGTCAGCGGACTCGATAATTCTCGCTTCGGTGCTTACTCTAATCAGGGGTTCCACTCGGCAACTCTGGGCATTAGCTTGCCTAATCTCCACAACGGCCCCACCAATTCCGGGGATGCCTGGCTCCACCTTGGGGACTCCCAGCAGGGACCATCCCACAGGGAAAGCCAGGACGGGTTCCCCAGAGTTATACAGCGCCGGGACGCCCCGTTGCTGGGGCAGCTGTGCGCTTTACAAGTATACTACATTTACATTTACATTTGTTAGTTAGCGCCTTTTGCCCTTGCCAAGAGTTCTCCTCCTGAGCCTCACTAACTCTTATATACGTTGTGCCATTCACGAACTATGAGATCATATGAACGTACTTGCAAAGAAGAAAAAAACATTGTAACTCAAGCAAACTTTTAAGTAGAAGGTTAAACATGAGAGTCCAAATGCAAAAGAATTTGGTCAAGCTAACGCAGTAAAGCACTTCAATAAACATTTAAATGCATGGTTCTGGATATGTATGCAGATAACAAATGCATGCAGGATGCTATTCAAATAATTTCACAAAATTGCTCAAACTACACAAATGCAGATATATATGAAAACTGCAAATTGGTACTACTATAAGGAAATCATTAAAGCACACAAGTATCTGGTACTACATGCAAATATATGTGGCATTGCCAAGACTTGAAAGGCTGGAGCCAAAATTACGCTGCTCCAGACGACGGTATAGGGGGACACGTTGCAGGGTAAAAAAAGAAAATAGGCACTATAAAAATCTGTTCTGTGTTGATAGCTGTTTTGACAGATTAGTATACCCCCAAATCTCGTTGCCATAAGCAGCTATGGCAAGATAGTTCACCTTGTAGATTTTAGGCTAAGCAATAACACATCTCTGCCCTAATCTGGAAGCAAAGTAAAAAACAGAAGCAATGCTTCTGGCAAAAGTGTGACTGGCACTAACCAAAGGAGACCAACTAATAGAGGAATCAAAAAGAATCACAATATAGGGGAACATTTTCATTTTGCTAAGCCTGCTACAGTAGAATCTACTCTCGGTATTTTTGGGCCAATGGCCATGATATTAGATTTGATAAAGTTGATATTGAGGTCCAGGCTGTCCATAAAATAAACAAAACTGTCCAAAAGCAGTTGAGGGCTCAGGGTAGTTCTGGACATCAGGACAGCATCGTCGTCATAGAGTACAACGAGCACTGCCTGACTACCCAGCAAGGTTATATATCTGGTCCTGTCAAAGATAAAAATGTGTCCAAATTATTAATATACAACATGAATAAAAAGAAAGCTAACATACAATCCTTCTGAAACCCCTTTTCAAAGCAACCTTCGTCGTACACTCCTCTTAGACACCCATAACGAACAGAAGCTGTAAGGTCCATGTGCAAATCATGTAAAAAGAAAAGGCAATAATCGATTTATCAATCATATTCCCAACATAGCAGTCCAGAACCTAGCCCTATTAACCCTATCAAAGGCTGTGCTCAAGTCCATAAACCCCAAATGAAGTGAGCCAGCCTTGGTATTGGTATATTTAGTTATAAGCAGGTAGAGATTCAAACATTGATCTATAGTCCCCTTCCCAAACTGGAACCCATATTGAATGTCTGTCAGAACATGATAGTCATTGTCCCACATGTTTAGTTTATTCAGTATTACTCCTACTATCACCTTGACCATGAAATCTATCAAGGAGATAGGACGATAATATTTTGGATCATCTTTACAGCGCTTTTTAAAGACCAGTACCATTATCAAGTTGGACCATGAAGAAGGAATTTAGGGCCAGATGTAGGTAGCCTAATATGGTCGGTAACGGCCGAAATTACCGAATTTCGGCCGTTACCGACCGGTATTAGGCTTTTGAGATGTAGGTGGCCAATTTACAGATTCGGTAATTTACCTAATCGGTATTTTAACTCCTTGCATGGCATGAGCACCGGAGCGCCGTGGCACATGACGAGCTGGCCTCGTCATGAGCATGGGGCACTGTACGCGCCCCCCGCCACCCCAGCACAGCGGGGAAATACCCCGAGCAGCGAAGGGGTTAAGGAATCGGTAAATTACCTATTCCTTAAAATACCGAATTGGTAAATTACTGAATCTGCAATGTAGGGAGCACTCAAATGAGTGAATTGCATAGTTAAGGATTCGGTATTTACCACCAACTAAAAGTTGGTGGTAAATATCAAAAACCTTTGGAAAAGCATTTTTTGTGCATTCCCAAAAGTGCCATGTGGCAGACATACATGCCCTTAGGGCATGTTTGTGTGCCACATGTTCACACATGCACAATTCAGGGGTGCAACAGGGTGTCAATGTGACACCCTGCCACCCTTGAATGCTTTCCCCCCATTACCGAATTGGTATTTACCGATTCTGTAAATCCCATTCATTCCTATGGGCCTCCAGGAATGAATGGCAATTACCGAATCGGTAAATACCGATTCGGTAAATACCGAATCGTACCGATTCGGTAATACTTACCAAATTTTTTCCTACATAGCATTTACCGATTCTAAAATACAGAATCGGCAAAATTCGGTATTTTAGAATCGGTAAATTAGGATTACCTACATATGGCCCTTGATGTCTAATGGTGGTATTGATATAAAGGCCCTCATTCTGATGTCGGGGAGACTGCCACCGACAGGCCATCTGTGGCGGTCCGCCCGATGTCTAGGATATATTAAGCCAAGACTCCATCATCCAGGCAAGTTAAAAACTCCCTAGAACATTTCCTGAACAAGTCATATTAGAATTGACTGGGGATAACCTTATCCCAACAAATTCTGCAACCTTGATCTTTAATAGATTCCCGTCTACATAAAGTGTGTAAATTGGGCACAGAATTGCCCACCCAAGGGAACTGGCTACGGCAGCAACCAAGATGACTGAGATCTTGTGAAGCTGTGGCAGCTGTAGCCTGCATCACACAAGAATCTCCGCCATACTTTCATTTACCCTCATCCTCACAGCATGACGATGCAGCTGTCAATGAGGGGATGCTGAATGCAGGCCTCCCCATGGCTGGGGCCATTTCCTGGCCATATTTGCAGAGTTGGATGGACTGCCTGGCCCGGTATGGCCTTTAAGGCCCCATGGCGACAGGGCCGTGTGTGAGCTGCAGGCAGAGACTACCCAGTCTCACAGGTGCCGTTGGCCGCCCTCATCTCTCCACAGCACCCCAGTGAGGCCGCGGCGGAGGCCCGCTTGACACGCCGTCACACTGCCACCACTCAACTAGCTCATCGTGTGACGGGCGCACTCCTGATGCAGTTTCTCAACCCCAGGGCCTAATGGACCACAAGCATACCAGCCAGTGAGTGTGACCCTCTGCAAGGATAACAGAGACCTCCCGTTGCCGCACACACCCGGGCTGCCTGTTCTTTATGTACATGGAGCAATTCACCAACAGTCAACATGCGATACTCTGGGCCTCAGTGGCAAACCCATCCTCTAAAACCCTGTGCCATGCAACACACCACCTTTCCAGTCGCCGGGTGGCACGGCCATCAATAAAGGCCATATAACTGCAGGAGGTTCTGCAAATGGGGTGCCCCATTCCCCAATATAGCGCTATAGAGGCAAGCTCATCTCCTGCGCTAGACATTGTGGGCCCCAATCATACCATCTGACTCGCTCCTGTAGCTCACGCTCTCAACTGAGGCCTACTCTCAAAGTCATAGAGCCCTGGACCACCTGGTCTGTTGTCAACAGAGGGGGACCCGGGTGCATACCCCTGCAGTATCAGTGCCTCATCTCATGCACTGCTCACTCTCCTTCCTGTGATGCTCACTACTTGCAGCTTCTCAACCTCAACTATCCTGCCACATCAGCTTCAGTCCACTCACAGTACGGTGCTTTGAGTTCTTCTGCTGACACCCGTACAATCTCAACCATCCTCCTTGCTTCCCTACCCACTGGCGGAATGCCCACTGGGGGTTCAGCCCCAGAACTGACAGACATGATGGGGAGGTCCCCTGCAATAACCTGCTCAAAATGACCCGCTCTCAACGTATTGTTCTCTAATCTGCACTGCGCCTCTGCAGATCATCACTCATAATGGGTTGCACTGACCCCAAACAACACAGACTACTCTTAGAGTAAACCAAGCCAACGAGTAGGGCTCAAGACTCTCAAGACTCAAGGCTCAAGACTCTCACTCCAACACCAACTAGCCTACAGACAGGGAGTATGGCACAGACGCAACCAGCGGCACGGCTACCATCATGGCGTATCTCAGGGCTGGGTTCCACTCCATAGGGCGCCCGCTTTGAGTCACTCACAAATTGCAATGATTGCATGGGGGAGTGCCTTGATAGTCAGAATACCAGGATAGATAGTGCAGAGGAGTGCATTTCGGGTCTGGAAGATGGCGCTACAACCAAAATGAAATGTCTTGAATGGTTGGAGAACATCCTTAAGACCATAGCGATCAAAATGAAATGCTTGGAGGCGAGGTCCCACAGAAACAATATCCCCTTATCTGGCATAGCAGAACTACAAATATAGGGCAACCTGGCACATTCATCGAGCAACTGCTCACAGATCTCTTGAACTGCAACAACTTCTCCACCACCTTTGAAGTAGAGTATGCTTAACGATCCCTTGGGATTTGGCCTCCCGGGGGCGCCTTCCCACGGTTTATCATAGCGCACCTTCTCAACGACAGGGATAGAGACACTACCCTCCAACTTTCCACAAACATTGCTCTCTCCAATACGAGGGCTCTTCCATTACTCTATTACCTGACTTTAACATCACGGTTCAGGAGGCTCGCTGAAAATTCCGTGACGCCAAAAAATCTCTTCTCAAATTGGGCCTCAAATATGCCATACTCTACCCGGCCTGAATGTGGGTTGAAGTCAATGGATAGCCCTGTACCTTTGACACCCCGGCAGAAGGGATTGACTTTTGCAAACACTTTGCCTTGAAATCATCTTCCTCCAGGCGGAGCACCCCTGAAGAAAGCTCACCGGCTCCTGCACTGCCGTCCTTCCCTGGCTGCACGTCCTCTTTTGGTGGTGGTTCTGTACTGCTCATTATTTGTCATCATTCCTCGTCCTTGAGGTGTAACAGTGCTATAATTGTGCAGTTGATTCTTCTTTAACATTTCAGGTTTCCTTTTATCACATGGTCCACACCAATGTTGCCACTTGCCAATGGTGTATAACAAATTGTCTTTAGTGACATTGTTTAGGTTTGTGGTTTTGTTTTCAGGGATTTGCTGGATACCTTCTTGTCTGGTGTGGGTGAGGGGTAGGGGTAGGGGTAGTGATTGTGTAGTGTAGTTTCCACTAATCTGTAGGAACTATGTGTTTGAGGACAGCATAAACTTAGGATGGTGCCAGACTGATTCCATGCACCTCTGTAGTATATAGAGGGCCAGATGTACGACCATTTTATTTTGCCCCTCGCAATTTATGACTAATTGCGAGTCGCAAATTGCGAGGCACAAAATAAAATATACAACAGTGTGTTTAACACTGTTTGTGATTCCCAATGAGGGTTGCAAATTGCGAGGCTCTTTAATATTAATGAACCTCTCGCAATTTACGAGCCCATTGGGAATGACAGGCCCTCCCAGGGATGGTGGCTTGCTGGGCTCAGCAGACTGCCATGTCTGGGACCGCTTTGAAATAGAGCAGTTTTTTTAAATTCAGACCGTTTTCCTTAAAGGAAAACGGGATGCATTTAAAAAAAAAAAGAAATGAAACATTTTCGTTTAATTTTTTAAGGGCAGGCAGTGGTCCTCGGAACACTGCCTGCCCTTAAAAAATATTTTTGCATGCATTCCCAAAGGGGAAGGGGTCCCCTGGGGTCCCCTTCCCATTTGCGAATGCATTACCACCTACTTGAAGTAGGTGGTAATTGCGAGTGTTTTGCGACCACAATTGCGGTTGCAAAACATTAGTACATGGTTTTGAGACTTGCTATATGGAAGGGAACGCCCCTTCCAAATAGCGAGTTGCAAATAACTTGCGACTCACTAAATAGGCTTTGTACATGGCCCATGTTTTTGCATGCGCAAACGGGTTTACAAACCCATTAGCGCATGCAAAAACAGGTCGTACATCTGGCCCATTTTCCCTTGGGCCAGCTAGCTCACAGTGCCACTGTTAGTCCCCCTAAACCTGAACAGGGAGCGAACAGTTCTTACAACTACTGAACATGACAATTCTGTTCCCTCAGAAACCCTGGTGACAGACTTTATACTTTCGCTTAGTCTCTTGTGCTTTCTTGTGCTCAGAAGAAGATACAATGATTACACAAAGGGCTTTTTCAATATTTATTGAACCGTAGTGATTCTTTTATAGATGATATGGGCTGCAAAAATTAATAGACAGAAGCAGACATCAGTTATAATAAGTGTCAACACAGAGAATAAAACAAAGAGTTCCACCATCTTGTTGAGACAGGCTATATATATACATGCATATAAGTGATTATAACAATCTACCGTACTCCTACGATGCTAACCCTAACTTACATGTCTAGGGTGTGAATGTATGATCTGCCAAGAAAACCCCAGTCTGGATGATCTAATCCCCTAATCTGGTAGGTAAGAGTATATGACCTTGTACTGGTCACAAACTTGACACCCCTCATGGAGATGTTTGTCAGCTGCTAGGTGAAGGCTTCAGCATTTGGGGGACCCTTGAAGTCAGCAGAAGTGCCTACTCCAATTATGTTAGGAAACAAAAGGCTATATGTAGAAAAGGAAATCCTTACCTCGGGTTGAGATTGTGATCAGGCAATCATTGTTTGTGTTTTACAAATAGCAGTGTCACCAGGTGAGTGTAATAATATAACACATTTGCACTACACACGTGAGAGGCCTTGCACAAAATGCCAAGACAGTGTGATAGTATTCTCATGATAGCTGTGTCACCATGTGGATGTAATAATAAAATATTTGTATTAAGCGTCTGAGAGGCCTTGCACCAAATGCTAAGGCAGTGTTATAGTATTCTCATGATAGCTGTGTCACCATGTGGATGTGATAATA
The DNA here is from genome assembly GCF_964261635.1 of Lissotriton helveticus. Lineage (NCBI taxonomy): Eukaryota > Metazoa > Chordata > Amphibia > Caudata > Salamandridae > Lissotriton > Lissotriton helveticus. The sequence goes on along the minus strand of NC_136073.1, from coordinate 596,511,743 downwards.
AAACATATTTGTATTACGCACGTGAGAGGCCTTACACCAAATGCCAAGGCAGTGTGATAGTATTCTCATGAAGTGTTCCTTGTCAGCAAGGTCAGTGTTTCTGCGAAACCAGTCCAAGCGTCACAAGTACAAAATGTGTCAAACGTTAATGTGGCAAAAAGAAGGCAACTTTAGGAAAAAGGATTGCGTACATGCACAAATCACACTAAATCATACAGGGCCTAACTCGGGCACATGACAGTTGAGATTCTAATTTTTTGTATTCTGGTTGTTGCACTTTGCTTGTCAAGTATACTATGTGTTTTTCATTGCCATGGCACTGTCTCACTCACATTCTCATTTTAAATGACATCTGTTAATGGTTCAGGGAGGGTGGTAGACATCACCTTCCTTCAGGGATGGCTCCTCCGTTATGGCAGAGGAGCGTTGCCCCCCCTGCAGAAAGTCGGCAGAGGAAACCAACACAAATAAAATATAATAAAACATTTTTACTATCATTTTATTTGTTGTCCTACAAGGCTCGGCTCGAGGGAGGGGCGGGCCCTTCGTCCTGATGCTTCAGCACCAGGGAGGAGAGGGAAGTGGTGGGCACTGCCAAGTGAGAATTATGGTTTGACCGTCATGCGCATTTAGCCTTTCTCACTGTTATACAGCTGGGTGGAGAAACCAACACAGGCTCCCAGTCCAAGTCTGAGTGCCGAACCAAGGTGCTTAGACCAATCCCAGGGCTACTCACCTACCTCCCGGTTGTTCGCCACGACCCCTGACAGCTGTTGAACACGATTGGTGTATAACCTCGGCACCATTCTTCTTGTTACCCCCTTGCTGTCTGTCTGTCCTACGGCCTTGTGAAGCACTAACTGCAGTGCGGTTTACCTACCATTTGGGGGAAGCATTCCACACCGCATGCTGGGTATTGGACGTGGGGACACCTATTAGACAGAGTTTGCGGTGAATCTACAGCGTGGGATATTGGGCGCAAGGTTCACAAACAAAGCACCTTGCCTTTTAAACCACCTGGTCCCAGCACTCTGGCGCAGCAGCCCACCATGGTGGAGGGCGGGGAGATGCCCACCATTCACCCGGTGGGCCCGACGGCTTGTTGACGGAACTAAGGGCTGGGTTTAAAGCCCTGGATACCAGATTTGAGGCCCTTGACAAAAGGTTGGATTCCATGGGGCCAGGCTGGATGCGCAGGAGAGTCATCTGACTGTTACGGAGGTCCGAATTTCTGATTTGGAGGACGGCGTGGCCCAGACCACCAAGAAGCTTGAAAGGATGAAGAGGCTCCTCAAGTCTTTGGCTATCAAGAACGAGGACTTGGAAGCCCATGGGTGGAGGAAAAACATTCGCATTATGAGGGTTCCGGAATCCACCAATGCCGGGCGCCTGGACCACTTCGTGGACGTGCTTGGAAGTGAATCATTCATCACCAACTTTGTGGTTGAGCGGGCTCACTGTATTTTGGGGTCACAACCTAATCCAGGAAGCCCATCGAGACCAATCATAGCCTGGCTCCTGAATTTCAGGGATAGGGATACAGCCCTACGATTGGCACGTGAAAAAGGCCAGTTGGTGTGGGAGGGCTTGAACATATCCCTATGCCCAGACTTTACTGCCATGGTCCAGGACGCACAAAGGAAATATGCTGGTGTAAAGGCAGCCCTACGAAAAATGGGGCTAAGATATGGGCTGCTGTACCCAGCACGGCTGAAAGTGGACATTGATGGTCGATCCCGAGTGTTTGATTCCCCTCATGAGGCCCAAGAGTTCTGTCAGAGCTCCTCCAACATTGCTAGGAAGAAGGGCAAGCCGTCGCTGAGACACACCTAGGACATTCGGGAATCCGGTGCCAGTGCGAACCTGTTCACTCTTAGCTAACCGCACAGCACCTGCTCCTCAATGGCACGGTATTACGATGTATACTTCCACTGCCTTTGCTGCGTCATTGTCTATCTGGACCATAGTGCAGACTATTGTTCCACTATGATGTAATACTTACCATTGTGCAGGCACTCTGTTCCAATGTTGGGGATAGTGGCGGGGTGTTGCCATGCCCCCAGTGCGTTTGTGCATTTATTTTATTGTGCAGGTTTACAGTATAACTTATTTCTGTTTGATTGGTTCCATTCTTATGGTTATAAGGGAAGGGTGGTGGGAGGGAGGGCTCTGGGATTATTGGTTAATGATTGTAGCGTGTTTTTATTGTGCACCCCAGCTGCTGTGCCGCGTATGTAGTCCTGATACTAGTGAATCAGAAATGCAGGGGGGTTGTGGCAGAATCCAGTGTAGTGCTAATGTCCTGGAATGTTAGGGGACTAAATAATGCCTGCAAATGTAAGCAGGTGACAAATTACATGCAAAGGTTTCATGTGGATGTTGTGTTTTTACAAGAGACTCACCTTGTGACGCATGTCACGATGCCACTGGCATCGGGGTGGGGGCCACATAAGTATTTTGCTGGATATAGCTCATATGCTAGATGGGTTGCAGTGTTGATACACAAACGGGTGCCGTTTTGGGAGGAGGAGGTGTGTCGGGATGAAGGCATTGCTATTTATGGGTTAAGGGCCCCATGCTTGATCATTCAGTGCTATTTGTTAACATCTATGCCCCGAATGTGGATGACCCCGAATTCTTTGAGGCAGTTCACGGTCACATAATATGCATGGGGAAAGATGGTGTTTATATGGGTGGAGATTTCAATTTGTTACTTGACCAGGGACGCGACAGCACAGCACAGGATGAACACCATTGAACAGCTTGGGTTGGTAGATGTATGGAGGTATCACTGCGCAGACCGTGCAGGGTACACACATTACTCTGCGCCACACAATACTTGGACGAGGTTGAACTACTGGTGCCTATCTGCTGGGGTGGCAGTGTGGATCGATGAGGTTGTGCATCTTCCGTGTACATTATCGGACCATTCTCAGGTGAAGGTGAGTTTGCTCATCCCTAGGGCAGGGGGTGTAGAATAGAACGTCCATGGCGTTTCCCGGATAAGGCCTTGAGGAAAACTGTTTTTGTGACTGAACTTGGGGAAGCGATAGTAGAATATTTTAAAATCAACACTGGGTCGGTGGACTCTAAGGTTGCTTTATGGGAGGCCTTGAAGGCCTATGCAAGGGGGTGTGCATCTCCAAGAATGCTGTGGTACTTAGGGCGCTGCGTCACACACTTGCGGATATAGAGACACGAGTTACGGAGCTTGACCATGAGGTAGGTACTGCGGATCTTCCCAACCTGCACAGGTGTGTGGCACTCTTGGCAGAATTCCATGAGGGCTTGGAACGTGAAGCACATTTTCTCAGTAAATATGCAGTTGCTCGGAGGACAGGGAGGGTGAACGACCTGGTAGGACGTTGGCTAGATTAATGCGACAAACCCGCAGACCCACCTACATAGCGGACAGTGACGAGCGGATCACGGGTAACAAAGGGTGCTGAGAGAAGTGCTTAAGTACTATATCACCCTGTACACTTATAGAACTGCTGACCACCCCACTGCCTAGAGTGACTACCTTGATGAGATCTCACTTGTTGGTTGGATAAAGCCCACAAAGAATTCCTGGCTGAACCATTTTCAGATGATGAGATCACTGACGCTATTAATGCACTGGATGGATCTAAAACACCTGGGCTAGACGGACAGGTAGTTTTTATAAAAAATACTGGGACCTGATTGTGCATCACCTTATTGATATGTATCAGGAGGCCATTGAAATTGGCATGCTTCCACCCACCTTGAGGGAAGTTGTCATAATCCTGCAGCCTAAGCCTGGTAAGGACGTACTGAGGTGTGGCTCCTACCGGCCCCTCTTGCTCCTGAACTTTGATAATAAAATCCTGGCCAAGGTGTTAACAACAAGGCTTGCTTTGATAGTTGAGAAACTGATCTCCCCAGCACAATCGGGATTTATCCCCCAGAAGTCCACCGCCCTGAATACTTGTACCTTGTTTGCTGCTTTGAACAGGATTTCACGGTTGGTTCCTGCGGTCGCTGTGCTCCTTGACGCTGAGAAAGCGGTTGATTCACTTGAGTGGCCCTTTTTGTTTGCTACCATGCAAAGACTGGGGATGCTGGAATGGTTCTTGGTGGTAGTTCAGCTATTGTACACACTGCCTACAGCTTGCATCCGGTTGAATGGTACATTGACCAAGGCATTTCCTCTTAAGCGGGTAACGTGGCAGGGATGCCCCCTATCTCCACTTCTATTTGTCCTAGCGCTAGACCCATTGGTGCGCCAGTTGTTAGAAAGGCACAGTCACAGGGGATTGCAGTTCAACACCGGGCCCTTGCTACTTACTCTCTACGCAGACGATATTATGCTTTATGTACAGCACTAGGATGATAACCTAACGCCGTTACTCTAGGAAGTATTGAGATATGGCACCAAGTTGGGCATTCATATTAACTGGGAAAAGCCGGAGGTGTTCCAATTGACGGAGGAGGCCTGCGCAAGACAGGTAGAATACCCTCTGACCTGGTGTGATGACTGTGAAATATCTAGGGGTTCATATCCATAGGGAAAAAGGACCGCATTCCGCAGCTGAACTATTGCCCAGCTGTAGAGAAACTGGAACGCAACATTGAACGTTGGTTGGAACTACCCCTGTCAATGGCTGGACGGATAGCTATAATTAAGATGGTGGTACTACCATAATTTCTGTATTTCTTTTTAAATATCTCCATCCCTCTCTATAATAGCTTCTTCACTAATTTACGAATGTTATTACTATGACTGGTATGGGGAGGTAGGTGTGCCCGCATTGGCTGGGACACTTTAACACTCCCATATGAAAGGGGTGGGTTTGGCGTGCCTAACCTACAGCTTTACTATTTGGTGGAGTAGGCGAGCTTTGCGCGACATGTGTACTGCACAGATCTTCATACCCCGTACCATAGGTCTGAAGCTGACCGAGTCCTTCCTGCCGCGCTTAACACCCTGTTGCCGTGGGGGTTCCCTAGGGACCCGCAGGATATCCAGACGGTGTCCACGACTAGCTGGGCTTGGCATAAGCTGCAGCGTCTGATGAGCGCTCGCGTGTTATACTCTCTCGCGCTACCATTGGCAAAAAATAGTTGTATATCCATTCTGCAGGAGACCCTGGCCAAGCGTATGATGGCCAAGTTCCAGATGGATACGTTTGGCGACCTGTTTCAGGGTGGTCACATTTTTTCCCGCACGGACGACCCCCGCCTCCGCTCCGCCACTACAATGGACCACTTTGTGTTGATGAGAGTGCAGAGGGCACTGCGCTTGTGTATGGATAGTTATCCATTGGAGGCCCCTGACTTCACTATTTTAACTGGGGTCATTAAGGGGGGTGAGGGGCCCGGATGTACAAGACAGCGGTGACATTGCTCCCATGCCACGATGCGAAAGTATGGGCAGGGTGGGAGAGTGATCTTGGGTACCCCTTGACCGATGTGCAGTGGGGGCTGTGTTGTGTTCAGATACATCGGGTGTCTCCCAATCACATACATAAACCGCTGCACTTCAAATCTCTATGGAGGGCATATAAGAACCCTAGTAAGTTGCATTGCATGGATCCCACTCGTCTGGACGCATGCCTGCGGTGTCGTTCCCCGGGTTCTGATTTTGCGCACACGATGCCTACCTGCCCTAGAATTGAGGATTATTGAAGATCAATTTTTAGGGAGGTATCCCAGATGATAAAGGTTGAGATTGCGCCATCGCCTCTATTAGCATTATTGGGATATGTTCACGATATCCCTAAATCTAAACGCCATTTTGTTGCCATAGCGTTACTGCTCGCTAAGCGTGAAATTGCTATCAAATGGTCCTGCTTGAGGCCCCCCACGCTTGCTGCATGGCTCCATAGCATGACGTTTTGTAACATCATTAGCGACACATGCGCAGCTGCAGCCGCCCGTTTCTCGACCTATAGACATCTGGCAACCGCTTCAAACCTATCTCTTGGCAGCGCAGGATGGTAGTGACCCGCCCTCTCAAGACCCGACTAACCCCTCTGGGCCTGCAAATTTGTAAAGGTGTATTTGCTTTATGTGTTGTCTCCCCTGATTTAGGACTACTGCACTCAACAACTGCTTTTTTTATAAGGAGAACCTACGAATGCATTCATATCTGGTACCGTTCGGACCCTGTATTTCTTGCTATATCTGTATAAGTTACGCTGCTATTTAGAATGGTACTACGTGCCTCTCTCTGTGTTGCTACACTGCAATGCTATGACCATTGTGTTTCTTTATTTTGTTCGTTATTTGCAAAATTCAATAAAAAATATAAATATATTTGTTTTAAAAGGTTGTGTCCTGGTTCTCACTCTTTTCCTTTTGTACATCAACAACTGTGTTAATTTCCTGATCAACTGTTATAATGGTTCCCCTATGCTAGCAGGTAAGAAAATCCCTGCCCTCTTTTTGCAAATGACACTTTTCTGTTTGCCAAAACCTATGCCGTCTCACAAATACTTGTAGACGCATTTAATATGTTTGGCATGTCACAAGGCCTAGAAATGAATGCACTAAAAACCAAACAGATGACTTATGGCAAGAGGAAGAGGGAGATCAGATCCATTAGCCTGGGACAGGAACTGCTGGAATGGGTTAAGGAATTTGAATACCTGGGGACCTGTCTGGCTGACTCTGGATCATGTTCCCTGCAGATCTGTAAAGCTCACTCTTGTTACCCCATAGAGCTGCAGCCATTGTTAGATTTGCTAAAAGGGAACCTGGTATACAATTCATCCAGCCATGTAAATTTAGAAAAGCTCAATCAAGGGAGCAGCATAGTATGTCACAGAGCTATGGGGTCATTGCTCCACGGGCTCCCTGGGTACCAATGAGAATAATTTCATAAGAGCTCTTACAGGTATAGGAAGAGTTACCCCTTTGTTTCTGCTTAGAGTGGACCTTGATCTTAAACCTGTGCCTGCATTGGCTTCACAAAGCTGTTACTTTATTGGGTCCTTGTATGGGCCTTCTCAGGAACTACAGTCCTATAGAGAGGGCCGTGTTGATATCTTTTTGAATGTTTTTCCGTTGAGACCTAGCTATTTGGCCGATGCCCAGTGGAGCTACCTGATAGCTATAGAGGAGATGGGCTGTGGACTTCCCCCTCGGCCGTCACCTACCCAGCCGGACTTTGGGCAGACTCTTCCTCGTCTCTCCACCTTATTTCCTCCTACCCCTTTACCCTACCCCCTCTCCCTTATAAGCTCCATTTATCTCATCTTTACGCTCTTGAAATGTTTTTCTAGAACTGATGTAACTGGTAACTGATGTAATTTTGTAACTTTGTGGAACCCTATGTAAAGCGCTCTGATACCTCTGGGTCTAGCCAGCACTATATAAAACTCAAATAAATAAATAAATAAATAAAATAAATGTATCCAGCACTAATAACAACAAGAGGCCAGCCTATGTTACAAAAGAAATCATTCTATGATGTGGGCTTAGGTCATTTTTGGGATTACCTTTCTCCCATAACGTTCCCTGTGGCTACTGTTGCTAAGGCTAGATACTGGGAGAGAGCTATTGCCCAGAAGGAATTGTCGAGTTCTACAGGCAGTTGCACCAAGCCCTTTCTATTACACAAGAGCGTACTTAAGGCTGAGGAATTTCTAAATCTTATTTGTCCAACACGTGTGCGCTCGCTTTACTACAATTTAGGTATGGTACCATGCTGGCTGCTGTGTTTTTAGCAAAATGGGCTCCTCTACAAGTAAGGTCCACTTTGTGCCAGTCATGCATGTTATACCACGTGACCGAGGAACATCTGATTTGTTTTTGCCCAAATTATTCTAGACCAAGGGCCGGGGTGGATGCCAACCCCCTCCCCCCGTGTCATCTACTAAAGATGTCACACCGTACTAATACTTTTAGAATTTGCAGAAGCGATTCTACTAGAGTGGTAGTGACTACAGTAAATTCCTTTTCAATGCATGGTCTATTAGACTTAGAGCGGCCGCTCGATTAACAACGACCATTTCTATCGAAGGACTTTTCTATGCACATGTTTGCGCTAAATGAAATGAGTTACTGTAATTGTACTTTGATGAGTGTGAACTGTGTCCTGCTAGCTTAATGATTTAAATTGATGTTCTTACTGTTTTGCGTTAATTTTATGACTGTAGGGTTTTTAACTCATTTTAATCTATTTTCTACTGATTATTGCTTTGTTTATTTGAGTGTGATTTGAAAAATTGCTTGATAATGAATTATGATGCTAAATCTGTTCATAAACTTGGAAACTTGGACTGGCACCGCTTTGCTCTGCAATCTGCAGAGAAGCACTTTGCTGAGCTCTGTATGAAAGGTGGCATATGTCAAGCGAGTAAATATACACCCTCCTGAGTGTAGGAAAGTGCTACTGACTTGAATGGGGCCAAGGGTTCCCTCAGACACAACACTTTCGGAATGAGATAGATTAACGGAGACATGGCCAGTAAAATCAGGCAAAGAGGAGCTGAATTTCTTTGCACTGTTTTTGTTGTCCTAACAGTGTACTACAACATTGGAAGGGATTGGGGTGGGAGAGAGAGAAATGATATGCAGGGGTGATATTTAGAAATGCAAAGCTGCGTGAAAAGTGCTGACAGGCAAAGTCTGATCAGGGCTACTAACACCCATACCCCCTTCTCTCTTAGCAAGGTGGGGCTTCACTTACTGATACTGACGCATGAAAGGTTGTCAAGGGACTATGTTCCTGCCAAGCACCTCCCTAGTTAATCATCCGGGAAATAAAAATACAAACGATTGCAGATGGAATCTACTACAGTGGGCTTATGCAGAACGCATGCATTCTCAAACCATTTAAGTCGGCTCTCTTCTGTTCACTGCTTTTTGAAGCTTGGCTGCCTTGATTAATTGTCCTCTCTCTTTGTTGAACAGCTGTTTGTTGGTTCCTGTGCTGAGGCATACACTCCATGTGTCCCTGGGACTAAAACTGCCTTCCGACAAGGTCAAATGAGTCTGAACTTCTTTGTCGGATTCCAGATTAATCAAATTATTTGTTTCTGATGGCATTAATGGGCAGCTTTAGGCCATAATTAATTTTTCTCTCGCTTAAAATTATTTTTTCTCAATGCAGCAACAAGCAACATCATTATATGTAACAATTTGTGGAATGGGTAGTGAGCAGTAATGGATCATTCCTGCTGAGGAAAAGGGGTAAATTCCTACCGTTAGAGAAGAAAACATTTTCGATCAGCAGTACAATTCATACAAAACTTTTGACACTGGTGAAGAAGTTATACCAGGCAGTAATTGTATTCCATCACTTACCCAGTCACCGTTTAAGGCATACGTTAGCCGTCATTATGAGGGGCCCTTAATAAATCCCGATGTTTGCCCACCCCAGAATTACTGTTACCAGGGACTCCGGTAAATCTGAGGGCTGGGAAGTATCAGAAAATTTGCTTTTTTTTGAGCGAGGAGTCACATGTGGAAATCTGATTTACTGTCCCGATTTCTGCAACCTTTTCGCTGGTATTCCATCCAGAGACGTTGCTTTATTGCAGCAGGTGAACTCTCCAAATCACATGGATGCAGTGTTAATGCAATACCTATAGATCCGGCAGAGCCGGTAACTCAAGTTACCGGTTCCGTTGTATTATAGGACCACTCATAATGCCAGCCACAATGGCCAAAAAATTATGGATTTTACCATCCATAATACCACCAGCTCTGAGTAGGTCTTAAAATATCTTAAACCTCTGGCATATTTCCAGAATAAAAAACATTACCTATGCAAATTCACTAAACACAGGTAACGATGCCCAAGTGTTCTAGTGTTTTGCCATACTGGCGCCATGGCCAAACTCCCTGTATTAACCCCTTCACTACGCGCGTCGGCCAACGGCCGTCTCGAGCACTACCTCAGTAGTGCTGCGCATGTCCGTTGGCCGACGCAGCCCACCCACTCTTTCAAACTGCCGCATCACGGCAGAATTTGAGCCACGGTTAAGCAGTTAAAATGTATTTTTGGCTGGCTGTATTTTTACCAGTTAATGGTAAATCTTGCCCCAGTTGGTTTACTTATCTGCTAAATGCAAAGATGTGTACTCTGCTGAATCTGATTTTCACCGACCCACACTGTTCATCAGCCATCAGTGATTGCCAATGGTGGTACTTCTCATTGCTAATTCCATACCCCCTCCAAATATGCGTAACACTAGCTGGTACTTCAAGTCGACCATTAATAACCATAGTACTAATTTAGTCTGGGAGGCATTTCCAGTGTAATAAGGGCTCTTTTGTCAATTGGACTTTACTGTTTTTATAGAGTGTAGATTCCACATTGTTCAATCTTTCTCCTGGCGTCAAATGAAGAAAGGTTTCAGAGCTGAGTCTAACCAAAGCAGGTCAGCCTCAACTCAGCTAGAACTACTTATTTCTTTCCCCTCTTTTCAGGGCATCGTTTCTGGCTCAGATACATCAATCGTCACCTTCCTAATATTCGTAAGTTGTTGGTAACAAACTTGACAACCGGTGCACAAGCTATCCCTTTGACCTTTTACATGTGAAAGGAAAAGGTCACATTAGTCAAATACATACAGTAAATAACTACATTTACTTCATCTGTCTTCATCTGCATTCTCCTCCCCCCCGCCCCCCCCACCCGCCAGGGAAGGACTACTTATACTGTACCTGTCCCGGGACCTTACTGAATCCCTTCTTTAAAATATCACCAACTTTGGGGTCCAATCCATCACACTAAAATAGAGTAGCATGCCTACCAACTACATTACTATTACCATACTGTAAATGTCTAAAGGTTATTGAGCATTGAACATTCCACATACAGCAGGGGGTTGTACCACTCAAAGACATCCATTGAACTCAGGGAACTTAACTGGTCCAAGAAAGATACTGTCATTTCAGGTTTGCATATAATCAATACTATGTAAATGTTTCCTATTTACGTTCTATGCATGTAAACTTAAGTCATACAGGTATTCAGAATATCTTACCCCAGCTGGCTGTGAACGTAGGTATGCACGAATCTCATTAGATCTGTCCATATCTTTTCCCCTATCCTCAAGGTGGATTTAGACAACCATAAGTTTACATCAGTTGCCACAATGTATTGAATGGAAGTGCCGGACGAGACAATTCAGATGTATGAGATCTGTAACAGGACTTGAAGGCCCTGATTACAAGTGGGTCAGTAGTCTCCCGAAACAGAATTGCAAGTAAGGTGCCATCTGCCCTCCCACGTGTTTGCACTTCCGATTTTCACCAAGTATATCCTAGCGAAAATCAGCAGGACAAACAGAAAAGAATTGCCATTTTCAAGGAAAACGAAAAATTACAACTTTATTTCGCATTCAGAGGTTTGCAACTTGGATTTAGGTGGTGAATAATTTGCTCCTGCAATTGAGACAGTTTTCTATGTGTGCCCTAAGAAATGATGCTGTATACATAAACAGCGTTACAAATCGAGATTTGATGTAGTAAGGCTGCAGAAATTTAAAGTGCATCAAAATGGTACTTTAGGGGATAATAAATAGCTAACTACAACTATGTAACGGAAATCCCCAATCTAAAGTTCCAGTGTTCAAAATTGGTATAGTGAAGGAACCCATGTGACTGAAGAAATGTACATGAATAAAAGCAGAAATACCACAATTAGGCATAGAGTTAACAAAAAGGGGTTATGGCTACTTTCTCAGTAATTATTTGAACATGATTGAATTAAAACTAAATAAATCCGTAACAATTAAAGAAAGCATATTTAAACTAATGAAATAACCCTCACAGAGTTAGTATGAACGTTAGAACACTGTTTATAATTACTTTAATTTAATTTAGGGTATGAAATTAATTAATATTAGTACAATATAACTTAATTTAACTTGGCCTATATAAATTAAATTTAATTATAGGGTGTCCGTTACCATCAGGAAAATATTCATTTGTATAATTACTTTCAATATTAATTGGATTAAAAATAGTTAGTGCTACAGTTAACATTGATATATTTTAACAAATCACTTAACTGTATTTAATTTGAATTAGGATTGTAAATCTGTGTTGCTATAATGTAAAATAATATTTAAAATATGTACTTTGGATCAATTTGTGGTTAAGGTAGGGTCAGTGTAAATGTAAGGTAATATAATTTAATCAAATTAAACATATGATAAAAAAACTGAATCCATGAAAGAAGGAAGAGAAGGTAGACGCCTGACTAAGGTAAAGCTGTGTCTGCAATAAGGAAAAGAGTAGATGTGATCATTCATAAGAGAGCATTAGATGCACAGCTACATAGGTTCGATAACCAAAGACCGACTGAGTTGGCGACCACAGACTGAAGAGAACAAAAGGTTACTAGTCGGCGATGCAACAGTTCTATGATTATATGACTAGCAGAAGAAGTAGAACAAATAAGAATATTGTTTGATAGCTTTGCTGACATTACAGCCAAAAAAAGTTATGTGGATTTGTGAAGCTATTTGAAAGAATTTGGCATTTGCCTCCTACAGAAAACCTGGTCCAAATTTCCATGGGATATGCCAGGTTATGAGACTCACATATTCTCTGCATCTGGTAACATGAAACAGAGAGACTCATAAGGGCTTCAATAGAGTGTTGATATATATATAAAGTGAAAGAATTAAGGATGCTCACTCTACATTCCAGAAAATGAGATAAAGCAACACCAAATAAGAACAAGCATTGGCAAAGCTAATCTCTCTCACCTTTATAATGTAGGTGCCAAACTGTTGGCTTTGTCAATGCTTGTCTGTAAAGTATTGTTTAAAAAAGTAAAACAAATAACATACAAAACACAGGAGGGAAAGGAAATACATAGCATAGGGTATCTTAAATGTACATTTCAACACACTGTATTTCAATACATATTCAATGTTTTAAATTTTATATAAATGGAGTTAGGTATTTTTCAAATACTTTCCATTCAGGAAACTGAAGCAAATTAAAAAAGAATAAGCAAGTGTCAAAATGTGAAGGGATATGCCTACCCTGTTGCTTAACCATACCCCAGCAAAAAATAACCATGTTGCTCTGCTTTTACAGGCAAGCTGGGCTTGGTGGGAAGCCACTCAGCACAGGGGAGATATTTGGTGTGTAGGGAAAAAATATTTCCCCAAATGTGAGAAGTGAAAGGATAAAGATCAGCCAATCAAAGGATCTTAAAGAAGCTATGCTCCAGGGGAGGGATACATACAAGAAGAGAAGGACAACCCATTGAATATGAAGCAAGCAAATGAGAGTGACAACAAAGCCAACCAATGGGACGCAATGGGCAGGCTATTTGCCCAAATACAAGGATGTGTCACAGATAATCAATGTGTATCTACTCCCAATAAACTTGGAACTCATCAATATGTATGCACATGAAGCAGGTGGACAACATGCTAAGCCTAATCAATCAAATGGTAGACATATGCCCAGGACAAATTGTGGTTGCAGGTGACGTGAATGCCAAGCTTGGTATCTGGGTGTCATGCTGCCCTGACGAGGGGAACGCGCATCGCGTTCCGTCATGGACCCACGCCAGGCCTCCCTAACCTTCTGCCCTCACTTTCCTGGATTCTCATGTCCAAGTCTCAGAACAGGAGCATTTCTTGCGTTCCCTTCCTGACATCTTCGGATTCCGTGCTTCCGGGTTGCCGCTCCTCTTCCGGGGCATAGTTGCTGAGTCAGCGCGCCCTCGCTGGCCAGCCTAGTTACTTTTCTTCAGGCAGCTTTTCCTACAGCTGTGCATGCAAAAAAGATTTATAGAAGTATTTAAAGAGTCATAGTCCTAGTTAAGGTAGGAGGCAATATATATCTACGCTTTGTCCTGAGACTAATATACTTATCTGATTCTGCACTCCTTCAGCGTTATGGATTCTATTCTCCGCTTTGATGCATTTATTCTCACTTTTGCTGTAAAAAAGAAGAGAATATTATTATTTACGGATTCTTGAATTGTGTAATTATCCCATTTTGACGCAGCACCTTTTTGTAACACATTGATTTTTTTCTCTTGTTATTGCTGAATAGGAAAATACGTTTTTTGTTTTTTTCCTAGTGTGTCAGGATGTATATAATTTTATGGGTCTGAGGAATTCAAATGGTGGTCTCTGTTAAGGTTGGTATGTTTCACTCTAATCATTGCCTATGTCTTAAATTCTAAAGTCCTAATGATTAATAAGTATACTTTCACTTTTTAGATATTACTGTGTCAGTCTCAAGTTCTAGTTGTTCATATCTCCTTAAACCACCAGCAGAGCATTCAACAGGTATGCTCCTACATTTACCACACATTCTGTATTGCAGTCTCGTAGTTCTAGACTCATACTTAACATTGTATCTTTTCCCATTAGGAAACATATGCGACACCACACTGGACGGACCAGTGTATTCTACTCATTTTCCCTTTCCGTGTTTTGTTTCCCCGCTTCCCCACCTTCTCCTCTTTTGCTTTGACTTTGTTGGGTGAAGGAGGTGGGTGACCGAAGTTGGGACCCACCATCTGTTCCTTCCACTTCGGCCCTGCGGAAAACCCATGTGAGCCTCACACTGGGATTGGATGACGATGAAGAATTATTAAAGAAGATAAGGATTTGCCATGGATCAATACTGGACACTACCTTTATGGTGGTCAATAAGAAAGGCTAAAGTCTAACACACATTTTAACAGGATAGGACCTTATCTTGGTCTGCAATTCCTTTAGAGCACATCCCAGGAATGTGCTAACATTTGAAGGGCATAAGGAGTCAGTAATTGATTACCTTTTTATAACGAGATGCACAGATTTTCTAAACTTCAAATGCAGAGAGGAGAAGAAAGTGACTATAATAGGGGCGTGGCTTGTACGGCGACAAGAATGGCCGCTCCGATGTAAGCTCTGTCGCGGGGCGGGAGACTTTCTCCTTCTATCCTGGCAAGACCTCACCGTTGGGCATGAAATGCCCTGCGTTGTTCAATGAAACTACCTGCACCTACTTTCCTCCCTTAACAACTTCCTTGCGGTAAGTGGAATACCACATTTTGCATTCTTTTCTACTGTCGCGTTTCTCTCAGTGTTGGAAAGTGGGTTATTGGTAGAGGCAAATGTAGGTCTGCCACTGGCAATAAGGCCACTAACACAGTATAGGGCTCAGAAGAGGTCTTAGAAAATGATTCTTATGCTTAACCCTTTGTATCGCAGCTGCGAGCAGGTAGGCTTAACTGCAAAGACAGATATGTAAGCATTTAAGCATTTAAAAACACCAATTCAGTAAATATTTAAGACACAACACAAAATAAAAATCCAACACCAATTTATAAAATTAGGTAAAATATGTATCTTTTAAATGACACCAAAGTGAAACAAATCCACTGTAGGGAACCAGAGATATTAATTTCTAAAGATCAGCCACTTTCTAGTGCCTAGAAACCAACAGTACCCCTTTTAGTCATTTTGTTACCTCCGACAGGGACACATTCACCTTTAGTAATTGTTCTGGAGGACATCTCACCCCTCTTGTGCAGCCCCCTCCAGCAGGCTGGGTCCAGTTAGAACTTCTTCCTGCAGTTTTTCTTGTGGGTCCCAAAGTATCCAACACACAATCCAAGGTTCTGGAATCTCCAAAAGGCTCCTTGAAAGTGTGAGACTTCAATTCCCACAATCCACTTGAACAAAACCCTTACAGATCCACTGGTAGTACTCCAAGCTGGGGATTATTTGTGGTGATGTCCAGGTGAGCTTTGTTAACCTGTAGCTTGCAGGGAGTCCACTCCTTACTTCTTTTTGAAGCAGGTTTGATCTATAGCGCTGTCGTTTCAAATGGTGCAAAAAGGCGAAATCTTCAGAGTCCAGGCCTTTGGAAATGCACATCAAACTCTTCAGAGCAGACCCTTATGATTAGCTTAGGTTTCAAGCTGAAGATCTTAGGGGCTCTGCCCTTCTCAGATACGTATTCCAACTTCTCTGGGTCAAGCAGGAGGTCACTCCTGTCCAATGAGCTGCAGGGTTCCACCCAAAGGTCTGACCACTTGCAGCAGAGTGTGGCAAAATGCTAACCCAGAAATCACTATTCTTCCAAAATTGAAAATGTCAGAAGTTTCAACAGGGAGAGAAGAGCTGGCTAAACACACCCCTAGGATGGTTAATCTCCATAGCCTCTCCACATGCATCTGCTCATCCCTTTCTTAAACCTAGCATCTGCCTTGGGTCAAAGAGGAGAGTTGTAAATGACCCTGGGGTCCTCCCCTTACTCTTGAAGTCCATGGTTTACGACTCCTCCCCCTGCTCTGGCATTTCTATGCCCAGCAACCTCTCCTCCCGGAGAGGCTTCCTAACCCCAGGAGTCATTTATCACCTCTTCAAAGCCACCAGGCTCACTCACTTATCTCTGACCAATCAGGGCAGAGCAGCACAGGGTTGCATTTTGGCTTACAGACAAATTAAGTCTTGTAACTTCTTGTCTGTACATTTTACAATAAATTCAACAATCCCATATTGTTGGATTTATCATTACCATTCCACTGAGTCCTTTAATCCTTGTTTTATGGCTTTTCATTCTCCAGTTATTAACTAATAACCTTTCCCAATGTTAACCTATGGCCTAGGATTTGCAATGGGAAAAGTGACTTGGGCCATGTTTCCAGCACCCGGGCTTATAACAACTTATTTTATAAGTACGCTACATATATTTCCAGGACCCCCACCTCAGGAACACCTAGGGGAGACTTTAAGGGTTTTGAATATGCTAAAATATTGCAGATCCTCCCTCCACAGTGCTTCTACCACCAAAATTGATTTTGGGCAGCACTTTATCACACTGCTGGAGTGAAATGTGCAATTTCACTTTACCCAGGGCATATAAAACGTATTTTATAAGGGTCCACCTTATAGATACCTGACCCCCCACCCCTGGGACACCTAAGGGAGACCCTGGGAGTACCTAAAATGCACAAACATTGTAGGTTAACCATTGTAAGAGCCCCAAACACAAAAGTTGAGGTTGGGTACAATTGACTTTTAAAAGCAGACCTGTAGCACAGAACCACTTTTAAAAAGACCTCAGGCTTCAGCAGGGCACACATGCAAGTGCAGAAAGGGCTGCTGGCCTCTAAACTGAAATACCCTATTATTATACTAGGGACTGATAGGTAGTTTCAATCCCCCTGCCCTATTATGTACTAGGGCCCTATGACATAGGTCATACCAATCACAGGGGTACCCCAACCCTTAGTGTTTCCTAGTGTATGTAGGTGTTTTCACTGTATTCTAAGTGTTTCCAGCAAAGCACTGGCCCAGGGCCTGGTTAGGCAGAGCCCAGGGTCAGTCAGAGTCAGTTACCATCAGTTAGGTTTGGGCGTAATTTGCGTAATCGCGTTGCGCAAATCTCCACAAAACGGTAAAAAATCTCCGCGAACACGCAGAAATTCCGCGAACACGCGGAATTGCTTGTTGGAGATGCTTTTTTCCTGTTCACAAACACTGTTTGCGTGCTCGGGGGAAAATATCTCGTGAACACACATTTTGAGATCGCTAACAAGCAAAAAATTTCGAGAAGTCGCGGAACGCAGAATATTGGGCAATTTAGCGTGCTCCGCTGAACGCGAAATTACCCAAATTCCGCGAGCAGAACAGAATTTAAGGCCCAGGCCTACCAACAGTACCAGTCAGCAAAAAGTTGAGGGGTGCCCAGGGGATAGGATGACTTTGCAACACTCAGGTATTGCGACCACCATCTTGTTTTTGCCGCAAGCATGTTTTCTCTTCAATATGAATACCAATGGGTTTTTTAAGTCATGAAAGCCTCAAATTTGGAGTTCATGTTAATTTTCTAATGCTCAATGATAATGTTTACAATGGAGTCGCTTCTTTCATATCTCCTTAGTGGTCTTGAGGTAGCTTATATTATCTTTGGAGCTGTTCTGGCGTTTTTTAAATATTGCCTCACCTTTTCTTCATTGTGACTGTAATTCTCCGCTTAAAGTGTATACTATTAATTTTTGCTGTTCTCCTGTGCACCTCGTCAGGCTCCCTCACTATTCTGGCTGCATGTTCATTTTATGCCACCTTGTGTATGGGGAGAATGAATCCTGCCGGCCGTTCTGTCAACAGTTCTTCATCTGTGGTTGACTTAAACTTTTTTTGCGTTCTTCTAGAGAACATGGCGGGTTCAGAACAAGGTGCTGTATCAAAACTCCTGCTTTCAAGTTTTCCACTTCGTAGTTCCAAAATGAAAGTTGTGAGCTCTGTCCTATATGGGGCAGAGCTCTGGGGATATGAGAACCTTTCCCAGTTAGCCGTTGCTGAAAACAGGTTTTTTATGTAGGATTACCAGTCTCCCGCAAAGCACCTCAGTGTGCCCAATGCTATATGAGTTAGGCAGAAAAGCACAGGTCGATATTGCCAGACTACGTCCAATATTATACTGACAAAGAATTTGGTGCAAGCCACAACTGGCATCCTACACTGCCGGCCTCAATGATCTAATCCAGGCAGATTGCTATCACAAAATTGGAGGGTTACGGGAGGTTAGAGCCTCCCTAGTCAGTATCGGCATGGCCACCTTGTGGGAAAATCCTTCGAAAAATACTGGGAATCGGTGTTTTTATAATATTCATAGAAACAATGACATGTCTTCTTTAATGGGAGGATTCTTGGAAGTCAAATTCCGGCCAAATCTAGAGCAGTATTGGGATTTAATAACCAAACCCCATGATCGGAAGCTGTACTTCCAATTCAGGGTGGGTACACTGCCAATAAGATCTTATACAGCAAAATGGATCCAAACTGGCAACAGCAAGTTGTATCTGGACCAGCTGGAGACACTAACACATTTATTGTTTGTTTGTTCAGCATATGCCGCTCCCCGCCGCGTGAGGCTCAAGCCAATTTGTAGGTCACTGGGCACTAGAAGGTGCGCTGATGCACTAAGAATACTGCACACAGACACATCACCGTGTACTGCTATTGGGTTTGCTAAATTCTTGAGCTGGTCGTTGGTCATTAGATTACGTTCATTCCCTGCAAACTGAAGAATGTTTAGTGTCATCTTGACAACTGTACATACAAAGTTTGCTTTTGTTTTAACTTGTAATGAACCAAAGCCTGATACCTTGTTAATGTGTATGGACCCTGGAAGAAATGCATTTATTATTGTCCCTATTCAATCCTATGTACTGTAACTGGCTTACTTATTTTATCTGTCTTAGTCTTTTAATCTATATGAATTATGTTTTATCACTCGCTGCAACAGTTCATACGTAAATTTAATAATGTTTTAAACTTCACCTATTTATAGTGTTGTGTGTTATGAAATATTTTTATTTTATGTATTGTTCTTTTATGATATAACTGTTAAATAAAGCTTTTTGGATTGGATTGGTATACTAATCATTTTTGCTGTTCCGGTATGCACCTCGTCAGGATCCCTCAGTATTCTAGCTGCATGTTTCTTTTATGCCACCTTGTGTATGGGGAGAACGAAACCTGCTCGTCGTTCTGTCAACAGTTCTTCTTCATCTGTGGTTGATTTCAATCCTTTTTGTGTTCTTCAAGAGAACAAGGCGGATTCAAAACAAGGTGCTGCATGAAATCTCCTGCTTTCAAGTATTTCACTTTTTAGTTCCATAATAGCGTCCAAACTATCGGGCACATCAGCCCTCTCATTTGGGAAAAGGGCTTAAAAAAGACCCGCCTTTACCAACTATATCTCCTCCTTCAATCTATATGGAAATAATCCGTGAGGAAGTTCAGGCAATTAAACCTTATATGGAAGAGACCAATATTCAGCTTTAACAATTGGATGGTAAATGGTCACACATGGAGAGTAGGACTGTTCAATTAGAAAATAAAATGGAATCTTTCCATTCTGTCACCAATCTAGTCCATTCTATGCAATCTCAGATCTCGCAACATTCAAAAAACAGATTGACACCCTTGAAAATCACAGCAGAAGCAATGACTACGCATTTACGGCTTAGTAGAGGGACTTGAAGACCCTAATCCTCTCTCCTTATTCAAATCGTTTCTCCCAAAACTTAAGGATCTTCCTGAATCTCAGACATTGAACATTCAAAGAGCTCATTGTTTAGGTCACGTTTCACATCTTCATCGAATATACCAAGAGGAGTTACTTTGTATGATTTATAATACACAGACTTGTTGAAGGTCCTGCAAGCAGTCAAGGGTAGAATCTCATGGCACAGCACTACCCTTTTCTTTTCCAAAGATTATGCCAAAGCAACAGCCCACAGACGGAAGACATTTTTGGACATGAGGCCAGCACGGAGAGACATCAATGCCAGTCACAGTCTCAATATAAAAAGATATATTCTGTTTTAGATAATTTTTTATGGAACAATAAAAAACCTAGGATGCTGCTTCTTAAACTTAAAGAACCAAAAGGTATGGGGGGGGGTTTAACTTTCCAGATTTCCATAAATATCACTTAGGCTTTTGTCGTAAACAAACATTGCTTTTATTATAAGAAAATGATTCTACACTCTCTCCTTTATGGACAGACCTTGAAAAAGCCCCTCGGCACCCTTTTTCCCTGATTGAGTGTTTGTCTTTCACTTCTAGACCCTTATTTGTATCTCTTCCGATTTTTAAAAACACGGCAACTTTTTATCTCCCATTTTTATTTCTTATAAAACTCCTAAAGATCAATATTTAAACTCACTTTGATATAATACCTCGATTAAAATAAATAATAGAATAGTGTTCTGGAAGGATTGGTACTCTAGAGTTTTTAAATGGATTCATTAGTTCTTTCAAGATGGTGCCAGCTTGCTATTTCGAGTACTATAGTACAACGGCCCCATCAACGCCGGGGATGCCTGGCTTCACCTTGGGGGTGCCCAGGAGGGACCATCTCACAGGGAAAGCCAGGACGGGTTCCCCAGCGGTATACAGCGCCAGGACACCCCGAGATGGGGTAACAGTGCGCTTTACAAGTATACTTACATAGTTGCTTTTCTCCTTTCCAGATTCATATGAAGTCAAATACCGATTGTTTATCTCGGCAACTCAATACTCTTATAACAAATTCTCTCTTGATCAGGCAACCTCTCCCTTACCTCCTCCTATTCATAACTTATTGGATATATTGCCTTCTGCATCCCTACTATATAAACATCTTACACTTGTTCCTGAAGATAGAGATAAAACAGAGGTAGAGAATCTTTGGGTACTCAATCTGTTAACTACTTATCCCATCCCAATTTGGAATAAAATGTAGGTTATAATAAGGAAATCGTCTAGAGCGGCAAATGCAACTCCAACTTTATTTTTTATTTATAACCGCCTTTTGATCACCACTGTTATAGTACATAAAATAGATTCTGCTGTACCTTTTAACTGTTGGTCTCGTTCTCAACCCTCAGCAGATCTTAAACATATGCTCTTTGAATGTCCTCTTATTTATAAATTTTGTTGAGGGTTTGGCAACAGATACATACTATTTTTAACACACAAGCCCCATTTAATTTTATTAAAATTTTTCTAGGTAGTATTTCTGACTATTGGACTTCCTAATCCAAGGATTTTTATAAATTAGATTTACTTCTGGTTGTTTTTTTTCAACAAATTACAAAATACTGCAAGGATACTTCTCAGGTATCCTTTCAGGCATGGTGGTATGGATTCTGTTACAATCACAGACTTGATGGAGCATATGTTTATCCAGTTGCACTTCCTATTAAAAGGAATCTCCGATGGCTACCCATAACTACCTTTTTAAATACTTCTGCCCGTAATTCATAGTTACACAATCCTAGAATTGAAGAAGCACCTAAACCTCCATGAATTGTTCTCTAATAATAACTTTGATGTATTTGTTTTATACTGTTTAGATCTTATTACAGATGTTTTCATGTTGCCATAAATTGATACATTTCTTCCCGATGGTGTTCTGTATTGCATATTTGAGATGACATGCTTAATGAGATTTTTTTCTTTGTATTCTACTTGTATAATTATTTTAATATACTTCTATTTTTAAAACTTAAAAAAGAAAGTGATCATAATGCATGTGTGAATTATATGGCTGGCAAATAATCCTCCAATACGTATCTGGCCAGATAAAACCCGTTAAATACAAGATCTCCTAAGAATCTAGGAAAATTAAGACTATGTTGCACACAAGGCATCAGCCTGGGCTCCCGAGAAACACTAGAAGACACTAGCGGACACTGAGGCACTAACACTAAAGGATCGGACAATAGATATACCTAATGCCGAGGATTTTCTGCAGTAATACTGTAACACAATGGGGTTAACTAAGTTGCTACATAATGTAGGTACTGGGATATCATAAGGACAAATCAAAGTAAAATGAAAACTGTGAAGTAAAATCAGTAGTAAAGTGGACGAAGGTGCCTACCAATGGTACCAGGTGTATTATGATCAAGAATGTAAGGTGGCAAAAAATGAGGGAAGAGGCTGGCAGGATGTAAACAGCGCAGGAATTGCTATAAATAAATAATCATTGAAAAGAAAAGGATATTCAAAGAGATTTTTGGACACTTTATAATGAGCAAATCAGTCCCAGATTCATAGCAAAATAGCGTGGTGGTCCCGTTCACAGGAAAGGAGAGAAGAACAAGCCAGGGTCCTATCATTCCATAAGTCTGCTGTGCATTGATCTACAGATCTCCAGTAAACATGTCCACCATCCAGGCGTGGCTTTAAGAGGCGTCCAACACCAGTGCAGGTAAGTTTATATGTAGCGTACACAGACTACTAGCGAGGAATCCTGCGGTCTGGCTTACATTCTTGGCAAAGAAGCAGAAGCTCAATAAAGTAAATCAATGATTATAATTATGTGGAAAAAGACCACAGTAAAGCTTCAGTTAAACAAAGATTTGGAAGGGGACTCCACTTACCCATACATGGGATGCTTTACAGACAATAAGGGCTCAATGACACAGCATTTGAAGAAAGTCTGATCAAGGACAAACTACCAGGGCAGGGAATCAAAATGTCCCAGGGATACAGGCTACAACATCTTTTTTAGACAAAGACAGTGGCAGAATGGAGAAGTTCAGAATGAAGAAAGAACTAGACCAGGTTTTTGTGTAACATTAGGAATTGATCTAGAATTTACCTCTAGAGAGGAAAAAGTATGCTTAAGCCCTAAATACTGGGACATACAAAGACATACTTATGCCTCTTTAGCTGAGCCAGCAGCACTTCAAAGGCCGCTTCAGGGAAAACCACTGAAGACAATTCACAATGTCGCAATAGAGAAGTTGAAGCCTATATTGAGATTTTGAAATGAGTAAATTGACAAATATTGTATCCCTTGACAGATGTGCACAATACCACGTTTGTGCTCTACTGTACTGAAGAAAGACGACACTTCAGATGTTGGCAGCCAGCAGTGAACCAGAAATTTATTTTCTCAATGGAAGCAAGGGAAATACGTAGCCAGGGCCGGTTCTAGGATTTTTGTGGGCCCCGGGAAGAAAGGGAATGGGCGAGGCCCCTTTATTTACATAAGTAACACTTTCAGTGCTCCGAAAGAAAGCGGCTTTGTGCAGAGTCCTCCTTGGCCGCAACTCCTCCTCTCAGCCACCTACAAGCACCTCTTTTCGAGCTTCTATCGGGCTGAAGGTGTGAGAATTGTTTTGTGGGCTGAAAACTGTGCGGTCACTGGGTCGCTAATGTGCTGGGCAATGGGCAACCCGCAGTGTCTCTGAATAGGCAGTCGGGCTGGAGGCCTAACAGTAGGACAGACCTGCAAAATGTGTCTTCTTGCAGCTGGGACAAGAGGAAGTTTTTCCCTCCCTAGGCCTCCCCACACCATCCATAAGAGGCCAAGGGAGGGGGGCCCCTCCCATGGCCCCAATTGCAAAGAGACCCCTTTCTTTCAGTTTGATCAGCAGGGGTACAAGCGGACCGATGATGTGTTGCACTGGGGGCCTCATGCTGGTGGGCTGAGTGCGAGGTCCTGGGCAGCTGCCCACACTGCCTATGCCAAGCGCTGGCCATGATGTGAGGATTTAATCTTAAAAATTATACGATATGACATGTTTCTCTAGAGATGGTTAAAGCAGGCTACAAAGTGTAGTGAGTGTCCTGTGTAAGATGGATGAAGTAAAGGTATTTCCTTTAAGAGATCACAATTCCTGAAAAACTACAAAGGATGGCAGCTTACCTTCACATGGCCTGTGGAATACAAAAGGAGGAGGGAGAAAAGACATTGTTTCCTAATGAACGTTATTATATCATGTACTGTCAAAAGGTCCACCCCACCCACTGTAGCATCGCAATCATGCTACTAAAGCCATTCTTATTCCCAACAACAATCAACTAACATGTTCAACAGGACAAATAATACCTACACAACTGTCTAGAATGCAGTAGCGGCTGGCATGACTCACGGGCGGCGGTGCGGGCGCATGGGTAGGGGGAATTCGGGAAATGGTGTGCTATGTAAAAAAAATATTATAATAATAAAATAAATACTTACCTTGCCACATGCCGGGTCTTGCCTATCTGCCCCTGGTCTCCTCCTCTGGAAGCACAGCCAGGCTACCGTGACCAATTACAACGCTGCATGCAATGCAGCATTGTGATTGGTTTTGAGCGCCCTGGTTCAACGCTTAAACAGAGAATGGGGGGCCTGGTCATGTTCTCCATGTAGGCTGTAGTGCAGCCTGTATGGAGAATGGGGAAAGTGCACATGACTGGTTTGGGTGACCCGAGAGGGCTGACCAAACAGTCTTTGCAAACTTAGGAGTGAGCAAACCACTCCTGCCCTGCTCCAAGAGCAGAGCAGCCCCACCCACCCGTAAAGCAGTGAGCACGAAGCATAAAATGATAATAATGCAGTGTCATTATCATTTTGTGCTTCTACTACCACTGCTTGAAAGCAGTGGGGCGACGCTTCTCTGCCATAGTGGAGGAGCCGCCCCTGCTACTACATATGGCGTAATCATACCGGGTGCACCCACAAGAGGTCACGAGTGGAGGGGGCCAGGGTCTTATTTTGTGGACTCCGTGCATGACACAATGCCTAAGCGGGGTATAACACATGTGGATAGTAGTTCATACTATTACATCAGATCATGGTCTATTATGCTCAACTGACATTTAACAATATGCAACCAGTTCACTTAAACAGCAGCAATATATATCACAAAAGACATTGTCGGTATGTGGTGTGTGTGTTTCTCTATTCTATATAAATCTGTCAATAAGGTTTCCCGGGTAGCACAACACTCCGTCATTTTATGAGGGACCACAGGGAGCATCGCTTCCAATTTGTGTGGCTATGTCTTTTCCCAATTGATGTCGGACCCAATAGGACGTCTTAATACACACCCCCCTAAGTACAACCTTGATTGCCGCCCACTCAAGCGTTAGTCTCCAGGCCAGCCTCCAGTTCTCCTCAAAGTAACACCCCAGGGCGTCTGAGAGTGTAGCTAAAAATGGGGGTATGTACCGAATTTAATGTAAGCAACGAGAGGTTAACCAGAAAACAAGAAAATAACCTGCCTGAATCTGCTGTCCTCCCTTTCCTTTTGCCCCCGGAACTACAGATGTAGGGATCCTCAGCGCTGGGATACCCCAGGGTGACTACGCGCTCTATAAACTTTTTTAATAATAATAATAATAATAATAATATTTTGTATTGATACTTCTTGCTAGAAGAGAGATATGTCTGAATTGGGTTAAATCAGTACCACCTTTGCATGAAGACTGGCTAAACTCCATAATAACAACTCACAAACTAGAAAGGAAGGGAAAACCATCCAAAAAATTTAACTTCTGGGAAATTTGGGAAAATCACTATATTAGTAACATGTAAGGGAAATCGAACAACACACCAATATGTCCGATGATTAAAGCGGTGACAATAATTCAGACGGGAATAATTCCCCACCGAGTAGCCAAGATGGCTAGCTCATCACCCTCTCCGCTAAGAATTATTGAATATGGTAAAGGGTATAGGAGGACTAAAACACGACAGATCCACCAAAGGGGTACTCTATGTAGTCGGCAAAGTAAAGTAAAAGAGTGAAGGAACAAAAGTGGAAGTTCTAAAGTTCCCCGCTGTACTCCTTATACATTCATGCGCAAAATGAGGATAAAAAAAAATGGGGGTTCCGTCAAGGCCTCGGTACCAAGGCGCCAAAGGGGTATTGAGGAATGATCTTGGTTCCCCCCAAGGCTTAACAACACAGGCGTGTGGTCAGAGAGGTATCTAGGTAGACAGGTTATCCCTTTCACCCCAGGCTCAAGCTCACCTGAGAGGAACCAGTAGTCTAAACAACTAAAAGTTCCAGACGCTGGAGAGTAACAGCAAAACCGTCTTTTTGTTGGGTAACATTCTCGCCCTATGTCACATAAGTGCATGCCATCTAGAATGTCTCGTAGTGTCCCAGTCAGGGTTTAGTATGGGCTCAGGGGGTTTGTGATCCAGTGAGCCATCAAGGACATAATTAACGTCTCCTGCTGTAAGCATCAGTGCACCCAAGTATGGAGACACCACTTCCTTCAGGGTGGGAAAGAAAGAGGGACAATCTGCATTAGGGCCATACCCGTTGAGAATGCATTTTTCTTTTCCATCTAGCTTCCCATGTAGAATAACATACCTCCCCTCTGGGTCCACCACATGGTGTAAGTGCTGAAAGGGAACCCACGGAGCCACCCAAATGAGGACCCCTCTTGCAAAGCCAGAGTATGAGGTGGCATATAGTTGCCCCCTCCAAAGTTTCTTTAAACATGGTAGGGAGTCCCCCCAAATGTGTGTTTCCTGCAGGCATGCCATGGCTACTCTGTACTGTTTCAGGTCGGTGAACATCCTTCTGTGTTTTTCAAAGGCAGCAATGCTGCGGACATTCCAAGAATTCAATTTTGTCATGGGGGCTGCCATAGAACACATAATACATTTTCTTTGCCGCTTCTTGGCCACACTTCCCCAGGCATCTCTTGCTCCCATTGAAACCCTTGCATCACTTCAGACTCTTCCACCCGACACGGAAGTGGGGGCATTAACCCCAACCAAACCATAACATGTACAGTCGCCCCCCTCCCCTTGGACAATATCACCACCCCCTCCAGGCTTGAAAGAGACAAGGTGAGGATGTGCAGATGTCGCCCTATCACCCAAAAAAACCCAGAACAAAGCATAACAAGAAACCATAAACTCATGGGGTCTATTTTAATTTCCCAATTTCCATAATTTCAGTATTGCTCATTTTACAACTGCCAATAAACACTGTGCTGCGCTAGTGGCTGGTCAGATGGTGGGGTGCGAGGTCAAGCTTCTAGCTTCCCAACCATGTGCCAGCCTCTCGGGGGTAGACCCCCATCGACTTCACTTAAATTGGATCTAGAGGAACACCATTCCCATACAGCACCTTTGCAAGCAACTCCCATGCTGTAAACTCTGCATTCCATCATCCATCTCAAATAAAGAGCATTACACTTATCTGGGCCCAGTATGCATGTCCCTTCCCTGTCAGGGTTTCCACACTTTAAATGCCAGTATCCTCGTTTGGGCCTTGGTCCATCAGCTAGGCAGGGGATGAGTCCCTAGAGTCAGAGACAGCGTCCAATGTCTGCAGAGTTCCATCAGGGCATACTATGATTCGCCTGGGACTCCGAGTCTCATTACTGGACTGCCAGGGGTTCTGCTTTTTCTGATTCCTGGGCGGGCGGCCTGCCTGATCCAGTTGTCTGGGAAGAATCCATTGAAGGTACCAAGCACGCCTCGGGTGGCCCCGGGAATCCAACCAATCACTCGCTTCCGCTGCTGAAAAGAAGAACAATGCTTTCCCATTGCTTTCGAGCTTCAGTTTGGCAGGGAAGAGGAGGCTGTATTTAAGATTTAGGTCCCGGAGACGTCGCTTTACCATTTCGAATGTTTTTGCTGATCTTGCACATGTTGTGTTTATTCTGGGTAGATTGGGATCTGGTGCCGTCAAACAACAAAGGACTGCATGCACGGGTAACCAGCAAGATGGCGTCCTGGTCTCGGAAGCTGAAGAGCCAGGCTATATGGCTCTCAGGTTTGAGTGGAGGAACAAGCACGCTATGTGTCTGCTCAACAGTAAAAAACTTTGAAAGCTTTATGGGGGACAAAGTAGAAGTGATGCAGTCCTCAAGGAATTTGACGGATGGCCCTTCCACTTTCTCAAGAAAACCTACAAAGTGCAGGTTGTTCCTGTGTGATCTCCCTTCAGAGTCTTCCGCTCTGTCATCCAATCGCACCACTCACTTTTGGAGGTCAAGCACAGTGTCTCGTAAAGTATGAACCTCTGCCTGCAAGGTCTCCTCTGTTTGTTCAGTGGTGGTCACCCTGTTGGAGACTTCATAGAAATCACAGCAGAGCAAGTTGACATCAATGGCGACGGAATCTATTTTGTGTATCATCTTGTGTTGTGTGGTGAGGCTAACCACCAGCACATCTGCTATAGAGGGGGACTGTTCTGCAATATGCTACAGGCCCTCGGCGTGTTCAGTCAGGGTTGTCTCTTGTGCTCCAAGATCTGGAGGGTTGGGATGCACATAATTTAGGATTTTATTGGCTTGAGCCACTCAGTTCCCTTTCTCTTTCACCATTTTTGCTGGCCCTCGAGCTTTCAGGTATCCTATAGACGCACCAGATGTAATCCGGATTAATGTTTCGTACACTAGGGGCTGTCTGGGTGCCCAGTGTCTCAGTTTCCTCAATCTCGCACGGCGTCCACAGTGCTCCAATGCATAAGTGTGAGGAGAGACAGCTCCAATTCCCTTCTCAGCGCTATTCTCCGCCGGATTCACAAATATGCACTTAGCGGGGTCTCTGCCCGTCTTCTACGGCTTTACCAACTGAAAGCCGGGGTTATCTCGCATTTATCGGTCCACCAGGTGTAGGGACAAAGACACTGTCCCCAGACCTCATCTGCCGGCGATGTCGGTTAGTAAGCTAACCTTTTGTCACACGCTCAGGCCCTCTGCCCTCCTGTGTTACACTGCCGGTGGCTCCCATGTGTGGGTCTCTGCTCTCCCAGATCTGCCCTCCAAGATGGGCAGGTATCGGTCTTGCACTGCCTCTGGAACTCAGTAAGGCCTCAGTCAGTCTTACACTGGCATCCGGGTTTCGAGGCCACCAACTGCCGCATCACAGGCCCGCATTCTGCTGCAGTCCTAATGAGTCACGTGGCTGCAAAATTCAAGAGCCCCAAGCCATGTGATCTCATCTATGGGCAGGGCACCGCCTCGCATGGCGCCCCGCGCTCCGGGCTGCACAGCTGTCACCCAAGCCGGGGAGACCAGGGCACTGTAGTAAGCCTATAAACAAAAAATGTACAGAGTTCCCCAAGAAGTCGTGTTAGTGTGGCATAGCAGTCTCTCTCTCAAAGGATAGACGTGTAAACAATAATCAGGGAACCGCGGGGATCCCTTGTCGGAACTAGGAAACCTCATACAACTGAGTAGCTGGATGATTTTGTTTTCATCCCACAAGGTAGTTGTCTTGCCTCATCACCGGCTTCCTGCTCCTACGTCAAGCCGGCGCGGCAATGCCTGACGGGTAGCACAAAGTGCTACACTTTTATGGAGTTCTTTTGTTCCTTGCCGTGGTTGAGTGCGTATGAGGGACCCAGAAAAATGAAGTAGTGAGCATGAGGAAGTGTATTAAAAAAGGTTAGTTTAGTCCACTAGGAAGACTTTATTCGTGTGGCTACCTGCCTTAATAAAATAGTGAAGGAGGGGTACCGAAACTCAAAGTCAATGTATTTTGGCCTCGTTCAACCCTCGCATGTGGTCAACATGTTTCATGCCCTATAGGCAATTCTTCAGGACCTAATCGTGCTCATAAACTAGTAAAGTGCCCAAATTGGGCGTTACAGTGTATGCAGTATACAACCTGAGGGGTAAGAAACCAGGGCAGGCCAGTGGTCCTGTGCGGAAATCACCCCTCAGACTTTGAGGAAGCGCCCCGCAGACTGCTCATGTGTCACCTGTGCTTCTAGGTTCATACCCGGTCAGCACGAGGCTAAAGCCTCTTGGAACCTCCACCCGCGTGCGGCGTGGTCCGGCACTCAGAGCAGCTGGTGCCGCCTGAGCAAGGGGGCCGAACAGTGGAGTACCACCCGAGCCGGAGCGGAGCTTTTCGCCAGCCATCGCGGACGGAGCCGGCCATCCTGCTGAGGCCTAGGCTGCAACATTGATCCCCGGCCTCAAGTAGCTGGAGGACAGCCGCGTGGGGTGGGCGAGCCGGATGCAGCCACACCGAGCACCGGAGCGTTGCGCACGCTGCAGCTGATCCGCGGCGGAGCAACAACGACGGATTGGGGCCCTGAGTTCCCTTATTGGTGCTGAATGCACGGAGACCCCTGGCTGCCGGAGCACGTCGGGTACGAATGCTGGAGGAGCTGCCCTGAAGCCGGCGAGAAGCGTGGTGCCGCCGCCGGGGTGGCGGCCGCCTACACGCCAGGAGGATCGGCCGACCTGGGGCGTCGGGTCTCCCATAGGGGGCATGCCACGGATGTGGTGACAACGGTGATTTCTGGCACCGCATTATACTCGGGCCCACCAGGGAGCTGTGGTCCGGGGCCCCGACAGCTGATGTGGAGGCCGAGGAGGGGGGCGGGGATGGGCCGGTGCACGCTGGTGGGGGGCCCCCGCAATCCCCCCTTTCTCCCCCACCCACTTTGAGGGGCAACTGTGATCGCAGGTGCCCTGGATTGACGGCACCTGAGAGAGAGAGCGGAGGAGCCGGGGCACTGGGGCTAATTGTAAGAGGCATGTGACCTCGGAGCACCACCGTTAGAGACCCTCGCGGCTGGAGAGGTAGCCGGAGGGGAGACAGGGGAGAGCGAGACTACGCGGTGGCAAGTTGCCGGGCCCACCCCGCCCTGAGGGCCATCACCGCCAAGAGGAGTCCTTGAGTGGCCGGAGCTGGAGGAAGCGGCGGGCACGAGGTACTGGAGTGTGCTGCAGGGGCCACGTGTTCGTATGCAGGGAGATCGGGGAGGCTGTGCGGGTGGCAGCCAGTGTTGCGGCTGTGCGAATGGGTCGGATGGCGGAGGGGATGGCCCGGTCGGACCTATCCGGCCCCTGGTGGTGTTTTGGGAGCCGCCTTGTGGAACTGTTTTGGGTAGTGCCCTCTAGCCCCCTGGGATGCCCGCCTGCAACCGTGTCTGACCAGTAGGGAGGAGGACAATTGATCTACAGGGGTAACAGTGCACCGCCCGTGTTGCTGCCCGTGCCCTTGGGAGCTGCTGTTGTGACTTCTTGGTTGCTAATCGCCTTGGGCACTAGCTGGGGCCCGGAAAATGGGAAAACCGTGGCCGAAACTGGGTCGACGCCCCCTGACCCCACTGGGGATCTGCTGGAGGGTGTCACGAACAGGACTCGTCTGGAGTGCCGGCGCCGGGGCTGCAGCAGCAACAGATGGACCAAATACTGAAGGCCATAGCGGATACGAAGGATGCGTTGCGCCATGACATAGCGCAAGTATCGACGAGTCTGGGGTTGTTACGGGCAGACCATGGAAAGCTGGTAGAACGCGTCAAGCACACGGAACTCACCCTGGAGGTCCTGGAGCCGGCCCAAAAGGCGACTGATGCGGCAGTGGGGGACTTACTGTGAAGGGTGCAGCACCTAGAGAAAAGAGTAGAGGATGCCGAAGGGCGCAATCGGCGCAATAACATACGGGTGGTGGGCCTGCCCGAAAAAGTTGAAGGGGACAATATGGTAACCTATCTGGAGGCCTGGTTGCTTGATGTGGTCGCTCCTGATGGCGTGTCGCAGTTTTACACGTTGGAGCGGGCCCATGAGGTGCTGGCGCGTGCGCCAGCTCTTGGCCGACCTCCTCGCCCTGTGGTAGCGCGATTATTGCACTTTAAGGATCGCGACGCTATCTTGCAGAAAGCACGGGCGATGGGCCCCTACAGGGTGGACAATGCTTCTGTCTCCATTTACATTGATTACTCCTACGAAGTCCAGCGCAGCCGATCGTCCTTTTTGGCGGTCAAGAGGGCCCTCCGGGACGAGGGCATACAGTACTCTCTCTTGTTCCCGGCCCACCTGAAAGTGATGGTTGATGGTAAGGAGTCCTTCTATAGTATGCCGGATGATGCATGGACCTGGCTGGAGTTGTATCGAGCTGGAACTGATGGTCATAGGGGGAATGAGAAGGCGGCGGAGACCAGACTAAAACCCCGCAGAAGTCGACGAACCAGGAAACATGCGGCGGCTAGCCAGACGCCGTCGACATTGCAGACGGACTTGGAACGACAGGCGGCTCTTCAAGCGGTCGCTGCCATATCGGGAGCGGCGGCTGCTGCCTCGTTGGTGGACTCAGGATCCCAGCGGGGATCAGAGGTGTTGGTGTCGGAAGGCTCTGAGGAGGGCGCCCGGAACTTGCCTCATGTTACCCCGGGGACGGCTGATGACCTTCTGGACGAATGAACATCTCTGGTTCCAGCTTGCATGCAGTAAGAGGGTGCACTCATGGTGGCAGCAGGAGCCGGGGAGGGGATCAGATGGGGATCTAGAGATGACGGCGGGAGGTTTATTCCACTGTATCATTATCTCAAGAGAGGGAGGCGGCGATTGCTTAGAGGGGGCTCCTCTGGGACAGGGTGGCACTGGGGGGGATTCCATTCGCCGAGCGCGGGTGGGACAGACAGGGAGATCCCTGTCCGGCTCGACTTGGTGTAGAGCCACCCCCTCGACCTCACGCTAGTTGTGAGACTCTGGTAGCTACCAGAGAGTTCCCGTTATTCGGGATTGGGTTTGGATGGGTTACTGTGGGTTAGCACCTGTTCTGGTGAAGGGAGGGGCGAGGGTTAGTTGGGGAGGTTTTGGGTTCAAGGGGACTGTCAGTGTGACCAGTAGACTAAGGTTGTTCTGTTGCATGCTTCACTATGGGGACCCGACTTGAGTTGAAATGTATTACCTGGAATGTGCGAAGGCTGAACTCCATTACGAAACGTTAAAAGGTGCATGCATATTTAGTACGTAGGGGGATACAGGTGGCCTTCTTACAGAAAACTCATATTGATCAGGCTGAGGGGCGGGCGCTACAGCGAAGATGGAGGGGCCAACTGTTTTATACCACTTACTCTGCATTTGCGAGGGGGACATTGGTTTTGGTGAGGTCAGGTGTTCCCTTCCAGCCTGTGACCATAGTCGTAGACCCAGAAGGGCGGTTTGTGGCAGTAATGGGCCGACTGGATGGGAGGGATGTAGCACTGTGTAGCGTGTACGCCCCGAACGTAGAGCAGTCAGCTTTCTTATCACGGGTGTCTGGGAAGCTGGAGTCTTTTCTGACAGGTACAGTGTTTCTGGGGGGTGATTTTAACTCAGTCACCGATTTGGAATTGGACCGGTTCCACCCACCGGTGACCAAATCTGCGGTCCACCGGCTAGCGACGGTGAGACGAGAATGGCAAAACACCTGGGGCTTAGTTGATGCATGGCGGATACACCACCCCACGGCCAGAGATTACTCCTTTTATTCCGTACCGCGTGATTTACATGTACGACTAGATGGTATTTTGTGCTACCCAGGAGCTGACTTCTCATAGTGAGTATTTAGCGAGGACAGTCTCTGATCACAACCCTTGTTTGATTACAGTTCAGTGGTCCAGGCAGCGACAGGTGATCCCCACGTGGCGCTTGAACCCTGTGACGCTGGAAGATCCGTTTTTTAGAGCTGAGGTTAGGGATGGTAGCACTACTTCACGGAGAATCCGGGGACGGCGTCAAGCAGGGCCCAGGAGTGGGACACATTTAAATCTGTGGTACGAGGAGTGTGTATTTCGTCCACGGCGGGAACTCGTAAAACATTGTCGCGTGACATAGAGCAGGAAGAAGATCGCCTACGTCAGGCGGAGAAGGATAGTCATACGAAACTGAAGGGACAGGAGTCCGTTGTTGAGGCATGCGAAAAAGTGGCGGTTCAAACTGAAAGGTTACACTGTTTTGACTATAGGGAATACTCAGTGAGGGCCCATGCAGAGAGGGACAGAGTAGGGTCCTTATTAGCCTGGCTGGCTAATCCTGCAACCCGGGGTACTCCGATTTTATCGCTGACTGCAGCGGCGGGGGGCTTAGTGCATTCACAGAAGGAGATTAATGATCAGTTCCTGACTTATTACACATTGCTCCACCAGAGCACGTTGCGGGACCTCCCAGACGGGGTCAATGACTTCGTGTCAATGGCGCAACTCCCACGATTAGACCCTGAACAGGGGAACGGGCTGGGAGAGGACATTTCACTTGGGGAGATCCGCACAGCGATTAAACACATGGCTAGGCGGAAAAATCCGGGGGCTGATGGCCTCCCTGTAGAGTTTTATGTGGCGTATGTGGACCTTCTTGCACCACATTTGCAATCAGTGTATAGAGAAGCATGGGAGCTAGGTAGGCTGCCATCGACTACCAGGGAGGCGATCATAGTACCGGTGTTGAAGCGAGGTGGGGACCCGAGTTCTAGATCGGCATATCGGCCACTCTCGATGCTCACGGTGGATTACAAAATCCTTAGGAGGATTCTTACGACGCGTCTCCTGGCGCACATGGCTGCCTTGGTTCACCCGGATCAAGCGGGCTTTATTCCCACCAGGAACACAGTGGCGTGTATACGTCGGCTGATTAGAGGTATGGGTGATGGTCAAGACAGGACACCGGGAGCAGTGGTGCTATCGGTTGACATTGAGAAGGCCTTCGACAGTGTGGAATGGCCTTATCTGTTTCAAGTGTTGCGGGGATTTGGTCTAGGAGATCAGTTTGTACAGTGGACTACACTGTTGTACAACTCTGCCACGGCCAGGGTTCGAACGGGGCGCACCATCTCAGCGGCATATCAAGTAGGTAGAGGCACCCGCCAAGGCTGTTCCTTATCGCCGCTACTGTTTGCCCTGGCGATTGAGCCGCTGGCGGCGCATGCTAGACTGGGACAGTCTTATGAAGGTCTGTCACTACGGGGGGAGGTCCATTACATCTCCCTATACGCAGAGGATTTACTGCTGTACTTGGCGGATGTCGAGGACTCTTTAAGGGGCGCTAAGGCCCTGCTTCAGGAATTCGGCCGGGTTTCAGGGTTAAGAGTGAACTGGGGTAAGACCTGTCTGTTCCCTCTGGCTCCGGATGTTCAGGTACCTCTGACGATAGGGGATTTGCGATGTGAACCTCGATGTTTGCCTTACCTGGGTGTCCGCATCTATCACACTCAGCCCGACCTTTTGGAAGGCAATGTGGGCGGGGTGATGTGGGGGCTCCAGGGCAGTGTGGAGTTTTGGCGGACCCTTCCCTTATCAGTGGCTGGGAGGGTAGCGCTGTTGAAGATGGTGGCGCTCCCACGCTTGTCTACTTTTTTTTAACGTTACCTGTGTGGATTCCGGCGTAATTTTTTGGGAGGCTTAGGGCCTTGACTACAGGGTTTATGTGGGGTTCAGGTAGAAGGCGGGTAGCACTAAATACCTTGATGCGACCGAGGGCAGAAGGGGGACTGGCGGTCCCCGATTTTGAATGGTACTATCTGGCGGCGCAGCTGCAGTGGCTCACACAGGCGGTGGCGCGGGAGTTTCGAGGCCCGGAGGGACCGCAAGGTAGGTTGATTCCCAGGCATGTGCTATCATTCGTAGTCCTGGAGCAGAAGATCAATCTTGACCAGCTTACTCTTGAGGAGCGCACTCTCCGCTCATGCTGGAACCGGAGCCAGAAACGGGCAGGATTCCCTCGCCCATATGCTCCGGAGATCCCTCTGGGCATGTGTACGGCCCTCCCGCATGGAGGAGACTGGTCGGCGCTGGCTGGTTGGGAGGAGCTTAGGGTCCATATGCTGGGGGATTTATACAGAGATGGGGCTCTGTTGTCATTTCAAGATCTGCAAAGCATTTTTGAGTTGCCACGAGGAGATTATCTGTTGCATGCTGCCCTGATAGCAGGAGTTCAACGGCAATGGAAGATGGGGTTATTAGAACCTCCGACTTCATTGGGCTGCCAATATATCACCATGGCGGCAGGCACGTTTAAGGCTATCACGTGCCTCTACAAACGATTGTCAACCGAGTGGATTCCTCCCCTTGATGCTCAAAGGCAAATGGGAGGCGGATATAGGTAAACCAATACCAGAGACGACGTGGCCTCAATTACTGCGGCGTGCTTGGAAGGGTACGCGCAATGCCAGGTTCCAATTAGTTCAATTCTTCACATTACATAGGGCCTATCTGACCCGATTAAAATCCTACAGTATTTCGGGGGCTCCCAATCACCGTGCCCAAGGTGTAACACCGATGGGGCTGATTTCAGTCACATGTTTTGGTCTTGTGCGGGGGTTGGGTCCTACTGGGAAGAGGTGGTGGCTTGTTTGAATCAGGCTACAGGACATGAGATAGAGGCAGAGATGAGGACTTGTCTATTACTCTCGTTCCCACATACCCCCAGCACTAAGATTACCAGCAAGTTTTATGATTTAGGGTTGATAATGGTGAAAAGGGAGCTTATCATGCACTGGAAGTCGAAAACGGGACCCAGCTATTCGCGGTGGAGGGCAAGTTTTTTACATTGTGCAAGTAGTGAAGGGACACTTCGTCTGCAGCTATCTAGGCGCACTGCTAATGACAAGGCGTTGGAGGCAGCAAGGGCGTGGGGGGCTTTGGTGGTAGAACTCCAGCAGCTAGATTCATGAAAGGAAATTGCGCTCGCAATAGCTGCGAATTCGCAATTGCGCTCGCAATTTGAAGGGAAGGAATTCAAGAAACCCAAACAACCAAAATAGCGAATTCGCAATTTAAAAATAGCGAATTCGCTATTAAATTCGCAGAATCCTGGAGGATGGGCATTTGCGAATTGGAAATAGCGAGAAGGCATGGATTCTGCGAATTTAATAGCGAATTCGCAAAAAAGTCGCAATTGCCATTCATGAAAAATCGCTAAAAGCGAAAAACGAGAAAATCGCTATTTGCGACGCGCAAATTAAGAAGAACTCAAATCAGGTGGTAACCAGTACTGTTTTTTTTTAAACAGTTAGGTCACTCCCAACAGGTGCAGGGCTGATCAAACACATTTAAGGACATGCAGCTGGAGCCAGGTGATTCCCACAATGCCTGGACTTTACATGCTGGTGAAGCGGCGAAGGCTGCAGCGAGCTGCATGCAACAGACGGAGGATACAGGAGTGGATATTCTGCCAGCGGGTCACCCTTCTGGGCCAAACCAGGGAGCAAATCTATGCCAAGTACCGCCTGAGTGGGGCCATGATAATCAAGCTCATCCGGGACCTAGACCCCCTGATGCAGCACCCTACAAGGAGGACCAATGCCGTGCCCACACATGTGCAGGTATTGTGCTGCCTGCACCTCCTGGCCTCCGGAAGCTTCCAGGGGATGGTCGCAGTTGCAGGGGGGGTTTCCCATCCCACCATGTCCCGCTCCCGCTGCCTAAGGAGTTTCCTGGAGGCAATGCTGACCCGGCTACACCACTATATATCATTCCCCACCAGCCAACAGGACCTCAATGATACAAAGCTGCAATTTTACAATGTAGCTCAATTCCCACACGTCATTGGATGTATTGACTGTACGCACGTCCATATTTGCCCACCTGCTGAGACGGAGTACATGTACCGCAACCGGAAAAGCTACCACTCCCTCAACATCCAGATGGTGTGCAATGCCAAAACAATAATCACGGACATTGTGGCACAGTACCCGGGGAGCACACATGACTCCTTCATCTTCAGGCACAGCGGCATCTACACACGACTGGCCAGGGGAGACTTTGGGGAAGGACACCTACTAGGTAAGTACACATGCCCCAAATGTGTATGTTGTGATCATGTAGCTGCGCAGAACAGGCACTCACTCTCTGCTCCTTACATACAGGTGACAGCGGCTATGCACTCCGTGAGTACCTCCTCACCCCATACCTCAACCCTGCAACTCCACAACAACGGCGATTTAATGCATCACACATTCGCACAAGGAACTGTGTTGAGAGGACATTTGGCCTGTTGAAAAGCAGGTTCCGCATACTGCACAAGACAGGTGGGGCCATGAAATACGATCCTGAGTTCTGCTGCCGCATCGTGGCCATGTGTGCGATCCTTCACAACATTGCTACCAAGCGCAGGATCCCTGTTGACATCTCTGGCAGTGAGTCGGAAGGGGACAACCGCCCACCTGCACATGTGCGCCACGCACGCGGAGAGAATCCTGCTGAATGACAGAGGCGCCGCAACCATATCACCATGAACTATTTCTAGTGCACCCACTCCCCACACCCATTACTCAACTCATGCATGGCAACATTAATAATGACATGAGTCAGATTAAGTTACTCAAACTTTTTTGTAGATGGATGGCGGCTAGGTGACGGGCCTGAGTTTGGTGCACATGTAACATCCTGCGCTCGATGGAGAGCCCACGTGCACGCACGTTTCTGACTCTGCCAGCGCTGGGGGTGTTGGTGCGCTGCTCTCTCGCCAGTCCACTAGTCTGGCTCCTCACAGCCGCAGGGCGGCGGGTTGGTTGGCAACCTGCTGCTGGTGTTGCAGGCCCCACTGATGGTTGAATGCGGCGCGGTGGTACAGCAGCGCCTGTTGGCACAGGGGTGGTAGGGGCCACAGGGGCAGGTGGTGGGATGACTGCTGGCGCAGCAGCTTGCCCTGATGGTCCGGGCTGTGGGGTATGTTGTGTGTCTCCCTCCGTGTCCTCCAAGTTGTCATCAATCACCAGGGCCTCGCTGTCCGTGCTGTGGACATCAGCGCCACCTGTGATTTAAGGTGGACGTTGATTAGTGAAATGTTCCGTACACGGTTAGGCTTGCTACATGCATGCAGACTACCATTCCCTGACTCGCTGCAGGACTGACTCACACTGGGCATGTCAGGCTTAATGGTACAGGATGGTAATTGTGGTCAGACTACATGTCCCACAATGCAATAGCGCTATAGTGGTGTGCTTTGGCAGCATGATTGGGGTTTGCTATGGGATGCACTGGAGTCATGGACATTGTGAGGGGACAGGGTGTCGCTGTCGCATGGCACTTACCTGTTGTGTCTTTGGTGAGTCGGGAGGAGTCCAGATGGGTCACACCCACGCAGGCCTGTGGATTGATGGTCTCCTCCACGCGGTCCTCCAGTGGTGTGTTCTGTGGGACAGTGGGCTCCCCTCCACCTGTCGCCACATGCTCCCCAAGCCTCTGCGCAATCTTTTCCTTTGCCCGCCCTCTTAGGTCGTACCAGCGCTTCTTCAGCTCGTCCACCGAGCGCTGGGTCACCCCTACTGCGTTCACTTTGGCGCGGATGCGCTGCCATATGCGCCTTTTGTCGGCCTCAGGCACCCTTCGGGAGTCACTGCCAAATAGCCTGTTGTGGTCCTCTGCTACTCCTTCTATGAGGTATTCGAACTCCTGCTCAGAAAACTTGATTTTCCGCTTTCTCCCACTGGTGGAAGCTCCTGCTGCATCCTGTGACATGCTTGCCACTGTGGTGTCTCCTGCTGTACTCATGTGGAAAACACTGGAGGGGAGCTCTGACACTGCTGCCTGTACTTCAGCCTCTCACTGCAGAATGAGGGTGTAACCTGCCTACTTCCTGGTTGTGAGGTCATCACTGTGCTCAGGATGCGACTTCCCATTTTTGCGATCTCGCAGTTAGAGAGATCGCAATTTGCGATTTCGGTAATTGCGAGATCGCAATTTCAACACGGGAATCGGCGGAATCTGCGATTATTTACCGATTTTTTGGGACTCGCAATCGCTGATTGCGGCCGCTTGCGAATCGCATTTTTTTCTCGCTAAAATTCATGAATGCCGTTCTGCGATTTCTAAATTGCGATTCGCTTTTAATCGCAATTTAGAAATCGCAGATTGAGGCATTGATGAATCTACCTGCAGGTCCCTACTCGAGAGGATGAGGAGGAGGAAGAGGTTGGAGAGCTAGATCGGGAGGAGAGGATGGGGATGGCTAACCCATAAGGAACTTGGGGAGGGATGACGCACCAAGTTGCAGGGTGAAGGAGGGGCCAATTGCTTAGTCCAGGCTTAGGGGTGTTGGCAGATTAGTGCAGAGATGCAAGGAACATATGCTTGATTACCGGAACTCCTTGCTTGTTCTCCTTTACTTCTCTTATCATGTCAGATGTGTTCAGAAACAGGACGAACCGGGAGTTATAGGTGGGACTAGATAGGCTGGGGCACACTGACAGGGGGTGGGGGTA
Source organism: Lissotriton helveticus (assembly GCF_964261635.1). Lineage (NCBI taxonomy): Eukaryota > Metazoa > Chordata > Amphibia > Caudata > Salamandridae > Lissotriton > Lissotriton helveticus. Next base: position 596,471,627 of record NC_136073.1, on the reverse strand, counting down.
GGAGGGAGGGGCCTAGGACTGTTGGGGAAGAATTTTGTTAAACGACTCTGAATTACATATGTACGGATTGATGGGCCATCTGCGTAATGGCTATAAGAAAGATGAGGAGTTGAAGTTTTTCACAATAATGAAAACAATAAAAATTCTTTAAAAAAAAAAAAAATAGTTAGGGACTCCCACCTATCCTCATCAAAATTCTTCTTTGCTATAGTTGTACTTTTTTATAGTTTACCCTCGCTAATTTGACTTCTTGAGATGTTTCATCCCTAATGGCCTCTTTGAGCTGCCAAATGCAGCTCTACATGCCTCATCATACCAATTGGCCGATTTTTTTGTAGTGCGCCTGAATGGTCTCATCTTTTTAGTGAACAAGGATTTGAGCTGAATAAATAAGGCTTTGTGCGCTTTCTTATGAGCCATGAAAGAATTATCGGAGGGATAAAGCGTGCCCAATAATAATGTTGTTTCTTCTACTATGGCCTTAATCTGTGCTATCGAGGCCTCATCTTCAGAAACCTTTGCCCACTTCAGCCGGCGGCAATCTAGAGACATAAACACATCTCCCATTGCTATTTCCATTTCTGCCCCTATGAAATCCAATCCCTTCCCAACCAGGGTTAGTATCAACGGATCATGGTCACTCTCAGGTCTTTGGTGTACCTGCATGTCCACATGTCAGGGCCAGAGATCTAAACTAATAAGTATAGTAGTATGTAAGTAAGTAAGTAGTAGTAAGTATAAGTAGGGGAGAGGAGTTGGCCTAACGGCTAGGGCGCTCGACCTCAGACCTGGAGGAACTGGGTTCGAGTCTCGGTAACGACGCCAAAACCTCCTGTGATTCTGGGCAAATCACTTGGGGCCAGATGTAGGTCGGTCGGTAACGGCCGAAAATCTGTATTTTCGGCCGTTACCGACCGGTATTTCAGAAATGGTATGTAGGGGCATTATTTTACAGAATCGGTAAATTTACTGATTCGGTAAATTTACCGATTCTGTAAAATACCAAATCGGTATTTTTACCGATTCGTTAAATCTGAGATGTAGGTGGGACTCTTCTGAGTCCCACAAGCCTTACCGAATCGGTATTTTACCATCAAATCCAATTTGATGGTAAAATACCGATTCCGGTGTGCATGCACATGTGTGCATGCACACCTATGCCATATGACAGGCAGACCTGCCCTTAGGGCATGTATGCCTGCCACATGGCACCCGAGCCTGTTTTGGGGGGGCCAGAGGGTGTCAAAGTGACACCCCCTGCACCCTTGTGAAAATCGGTATTTACCGATTCGGTAAATGCCGATTCGGCAATGCCCATTCATTCCTATGGGCTTCAAAGCCTATAGGAATGAATGGGCATTACCGATTCGGTATTTACCGAATCGGTAAATACCAAATTGTTCCGATTCGGTATTCCAGCACATCTGGAATACCTACATCTCCACCCCTCTGATTTACCGAATCTTAATTACCGAATCGGTAAAATTCGGTAATTAAGAATTGGTAAATCAATTCTACCTACATCTGGCCCTTAATCTCCCCGTGCCTAAAAATGAAAGTGTGTCCTCATGTAACGTAACTGGAAAATGTGTAAAGCGCTCCGATACCTGATTCGGTTCGGATCTAGTTCGCGCTATATAAAACTCTGCTAAAAAATAAATAAATAAATAAATAAATAAATAAATAAATAAAGTATATAGTCTATTCTACTGCTTCTAGATCCATTGGAAAAAGTATTGATGCCTTCCATATCGGAGGAGGATCTTCCGTTTAGCGCCCTTAACCCCCTCCTGAGGGTCATACTTTTTAATTGTAGTGCCGCCTCAGACCATTTATTAGTCGGTGGCAGCGATAGGGATGGGATTCCCCCAGCTCTGATCTTCCTCCATAGTAAAGCTGTAGTCTTCAAGACCTAAGGGCTTGAATGTGCAATTAAGAAAACCAGCGATCACCAGGGGGTTTGAGCCACCAAACTCATTAATAAAAGTATCCAGGTGGGCGATAGTTGATGACGCTTTCCCTCCCACAATCCCTCTTGCATATACATTAAAAAGTATAAAGTCAATCTCTCCCTCCACAAATACTTTAATAGCGAGGATGTCTGGGCTATCTATTGGTAGTTCCTCTACTTGGAACAGTGTCTGTTGCTTGGCCCAGATAATTAATCCCCCACTCGGTCTCCCCTTTCTATTGGGAATTGCTGTTTGCCAAAAGCCAAATAGCCTGGATGATGGATCGTGTCTACTGATCATGTCTCTTGAAGGGCAATAAAATCATACCCCTCAATGAAACAAGACCAGTCAGATGACAGGGTCTTAGGCAAGAGGTCAGCTTTATTCCAAGATAGCCAAGAGAGTTGAGTGGGGGTGGTACCGAGGGGTTTTGCTGCGCGTAGTGTGAATTCCGAGCCAACCGGGCTCTCAGTCACGGATTGTTGAGGAACCTTCCTTATGCTCAGTGGTGAAATAGGAGGGCTATCATAGTGCTCATCCCTTGGAGAAGTGATCGGAGGGAGTCAGTCGCACTGATCTAGGCCAGAAAGTAGAGTATAACTATTGGTCAGGGGACCTCTAGTGGTCTAATTACTTGGTTCTGTGGATGTTGCGTGCTCCCCCCGTGGGAATTCAACATATTCGGTGGATAAGGCCCAGATCTGTAGAAAAACCCTAAAGGTAAGATAAACACCTTATCCGTGTATCTGCCATCCATCCCTCCCAAATTATTCAATAGGAACCTAGTTATGTGTACGTTATTAAAATTAACAATTACACAGTCACCATTCCCTTCCTTCCTAGAGTAACCAATCCACAAAGTATGTCTAGCCATAATCATGTGCCTATCCACACTGTACTCCGAGAACCCAACATCCTTCAGTCAGTTGTTAAGCCAATGCAGAACTTTAAACATCATTTGGTCAGTCGTTTCAGTCTGCATTGACCGTAGCTGTGGAACATTTACTAAGTCAACCACAAGGGGGGCAGCTGCCGGGAGAGGGTGGAGGTTAGAGGGCTTAAGATACACAGAATTTGCCCCCTGGCTCCAAGTCATTGTGTGTCGATAGGTGGACTAGATTTCCTTACTAGAAGGCGGGTATCACAGTTAGAGTCCTTGAATGGCATAGATCCACCTCCACTCTGCCACCTCCGGAAGGGCTTAGAATCGATTGGGTGAATTCACTTGACAGATTACCCGGTGCTACATTGCAAAAGTTTGTGGGGTTTGGGTTTTCCTGGGGTACCACTGCTGGGCCTGTAAGGGTGCCAGGAGCAGTTGGATTCAGAACTTGATGATTTAAACGCTTAGGTTTAGCTGAGACCTGGGCTGGGACTATATTCACTGGTTGGTCAGTTAGGGTCACTAGTGTAGACTTAAAATGAGCTGAGAGGTCATCAAGAGCTGAAGAACTTGATTTTACCTGGGTTTCGATAATGGTGAGTCGGTTTTCGATATGGGTCAGTCTGTAGGTAATAGGAGATAAAAGAGTTGATAATAGGTTCTCCAGCCTCCTCCACATTTCCTCTTTGGAGTTCGTACCATGAGCACCCATGGCTGCAAAATCAAAGTCCGGGGGAACCAGGGCTTGGTTGCTTGTGGTACTTTGAATGTCACTTTGAGCACGTCCTCTGTTTTTGTTAGTCCTGGGCGCTTTCGCTGTTACAGGCCTCTGAGGGCCGCCTCCTCTCTTCCTTTTAACTGGAAGATCATGAATAGATTTATTACTGGTGTTGTTGTTTTTCTCAGAGATCTAGCTGATGATCTTAGAGGGACGGTGGTAGCAGAGGTTACTGCGGCTAAGAAAGATTTTACTGAGCTCTCCGAGGAGCCTATTGGTGTAGACACAGAACTGCTATCTTCATTGGTAATCAAAGTCTGGGTTATGTTGTCAGGGGGGATGACAGGAGAAAGTGGCTGTGGCAATTAGACCCAACAACGACCTTTTTGTTAGATGTGGGTCCAAGGACAAAAGGCGTTCAGTTACCGCTATCGTCTTTTCAAGGACAGAAGTTGCCCTTATTATGAACTGGTCTAATGTCCCTGTTATGCAGCCAGAAAACAAGTGGGACACTACAGGTCAAGAGATATGTGGTTAGAAAGTGACAAGAAATGGCGTAGGCTGCATCATAAGTGTGTGTCATCACAAGTGCCTAAGAAACCCATCAGCCCACCCAATGGCGGAGCATCATCATCTGGGATTTTTGAGAAAGAAAACTGGTATCCCATCCAAGAGTCCTACTAGTTGTTATCCTAGGACATCCAATACCGTCTGCATCTATAATATATGCAGGATACATAAGAGCAGTCCTCATATAGAGTAGAATCAATCAGAGGGGCTAATAAGATGATGTTGCCTCCCGGATTACGATTAATATTATACGTTAAAACCTCCAGGGTGCCAGAATCGGGAAGGTCTGTCCTGAATTCGTGGTACCTAATCAAGATACAACTCTTGACTCTACTATATTCAAGCTCAGGTATTTTCCAAACCTGCCCAAAACATGCAACGAGGGCCCCATGTGGGTCTGTAACATTGGTTTAACATCAGGTTGCTTCCTTTATAGAATTATGAGAGACAATACGTATAGGGTCATTGACAATCAATTGAATACTGATCTAGTAACCAACAGATCAATCTACCTTTGGACCGTGAGCCGCGAGTCCACCAAGGCATATCCATTTGCTACATGACTTTACCAATATACACTAAGATATTCGCCCATCTATTTGTACTAATTACTGTTAGTTTACTTATGTACTGTGGGCCACGTGTGTTTATCTTGAGAGATCCATATGGCTATATGTGCATTATTTGTACTTACGAACCTATATTTATTGTACATCAATCATTGGACAGCGTAGGTACTGTGAACATCGGTGTCACCGCTGCCTTTTCTGAAAAGATACGTTAAACCACTCCGTCACGGCCGCCAGACGTGAGGACCAATGAGAGTTCAGCCTTTTTTTGCTACACCGGATGCAATCCATTCTCCAGTTGCAGTTTAATACATGGCTCCATTGTGGACCGCCGGATATTATAGTATCAAGCTGTCTTTTGATTTACTGATAGATCGGTATAATGACACCATAGTTGTGCACGGATACTCTCATGAAGATTATGTAGAAATCGCAAGACAATCTGCGAGCGGCCTTACTGAAATCTTTTCACATCCGGATACGTAACCAATCTTTTACGCGCCGATGTCCAATGGCAGTAAAGTAAAAAAAAACAGCCTCAACCTCCTGTTCTTGTCATTGGTAGCCGATCCACTTCTGCTCTCACCGGATGTGCTCCGCCTATTTCCTGGTATGATAGGCCCCTCTGTGGTCCGCATATCTATACGTAGAGGTGGACAGAAGTGTATGCCAAAATATGAGTAGTCTCCTTCCTGGTCCGCAACCTATTTAGCGGGAAAACCAATTACTCAACCAATGGGAAGTACTATAAATACCGCTTGCACTGCGTCAGTCGGTACCTCCCCCTCGGCTTAGGCTTAAGCCCAAGGTACAGACAGACAGGTAGGGCAAGAAACTGCCATCGACTGCAACATTTGGGCACCGTCACCTGCCACAACTCGCACAGAAACTCTCTGGATTTGGCAAAACCTAATATTTAATGTTTTGACTTCCGGCATACTGTATTTTCTTTCTAGATGTGCCGGTCGGTCTTTTTAGCCACCACCCAACCGTTCCGGGGCTATTTCTTAAAACCCAATGCCCAGTGTAGCGGTTAAATAGTAAAACAATGCAACCAAAGATGTGATATTTGATATGTCACAAACATTTTTCTTTAAACCAAATAGACTTAGTCACTCTTCATGACGGTGACAACTAATACCATCGAAATATTAAAAGGTCTCTTTGAGACTGTCCTTCTGAGTCTAGAGCAGATATCGAGGTTTTATGATTGTGTACATAATATGATCTATTTGCAGGATAACTTTTTTGTCTTGCAAACTACTTCTTTCTTTTTCATATCATTAGAGCGGGGCCTCATTGCCTGAGCGAGTTGCCAGGAGAGGTGAGGTCCGATCCCAAGTTTGTTCTGGGTGAGTTAACAATCGATATACCATATGGATATCTATGAAAGTTTGCTGATATAAGGCACTGGCTACAGCACTAACTTATGTGGGTCATCACTGTTACATTTGATGGTTTTCATGTCTGTGTCTATTTTCATGTGTGTCATTGTTTGTCTGTGCATTTCACTTTATTTTTCAGGCTACGAACTATCCTCCAGAGATACCTTTTTCCTGATTTGGAAAACTGACACACGGTAGGGTATCTGTGTTCATTAATTATTTTTTCTCACTTATGATTGCAGTAGTGTTTAATCCTTTTTTGGTCCTGAAGAAAGCCACTGGACTACCTACCGTCTGATTGGCTGAAACATGTTGACCTCCTTGAACACCATTGGATAGTTACCATCTATTTTGACTATCCTAACACTATTTTTAACCTTGACCTTATGATGACCGTTTAATAAATTGTTCTTTGGCATCATAATAGCCAATTTTAGCCTTGAACTTCCTTTCCTCCGTTTCACACTGCAATTCACTATTTCTCAGCACCACCATATTCCATCCTGGATACTGGTACATCACTGGCGGATCCTTCCATGGATGTCCTACGATAACAACTAGTGGGACTCTTGGATGGGATACCAGTTTTCTTTCTCAAAAATCCCAGATGATGATGCTCCGCCATTGGGTGAGCTGACGGGTTTCTTAGGCACTTGTGATGACACACACTTATGACGCAGCCTACGCCATTTCTTGTCACTTTCTAACCACATATCTCTTGATCTGTAGTGTCCCACTTGTTTTCTAGCATATGTAGTTTGAGGGATAGGACACTGAAGGGTCAATAATCTCCAATCTCCTTGGGCCCTCTTTCAAAGTTTTTGTTCCCTGTTATGCAGCCACCTGCAGGAGCCTCAAGCCTCTTTGCATCACGCTTACTCATCGTAATTATAGTATTAAGGTTGGGCCCAACGATCAACAAGGTTTGAACTAACAAATGAGGAAATATTAAATTTGGGATGACTAACCTTGCGTGTGAGGAGGTTGGAGAGGGGCCCAGCCCGGCCTCGTCCGGTCTCCGGCGGGCTCAGACGGGCTCGCCCTTGGCCCGGGCTTCGCACGGTGCGCGTGCTGCGAAGCGGGTGCCACAAGCAGCTTTGTAGGCTTCTCCCCAAGGGCGTGGGTGCTCAGGTGTGGCAAGTTGGCTCTGAGCGGGGCGTCCTGGGACTAGCAGTCCTTGTCAAAATCGGCAATTTCGGCGATGCGGCTCCTGCGAAGCGGGTGGCGCGAGCAGCTTTGTAGGCTTCTCCCCAAGAGCGTGGGTGCTCAGGTGTGGCAAGTTGACTCTGAGCAGGGTGTCCTGGGACTAGCAGTCCTCCTTGTCAAAATCGGCAATTTCGGCGATGCGGCAATTGCGGACTAGAGAGTCATCCACCGAGGGGATGTCCGGTGCAAGGCAAGCAGTGTTTGAGGTGCAACAAATTTGGACACTTTGCGAAAGTGTGCATGGGCAGAGCACGTCCATCGGTGAGAGGAGGCAGACAGAAGACGTCAGGGACAAGCAAGCAGGTGGTGCACAAGGTGGAGGTGCTGGACGAGATGCAGAGCATGTGTAGAAGGATGAATGTCACGGAGGACGATGAGGAAGACAATGTGTTTGTGATGTCACACACAGGGGAGATGAGCACAAGGAAAAGACCACCACCTATGTGCCAGCTCTGGAGTGGGGACAATAACATCAGGGCGTTAATTGACACGGGAGCGTCCATCAATATTCTCGATGCCACCCAGTATGAGCGCCTTGTGCCTAAACTGTCGCTCCTCAAGATGAAGGCCAAGATTTTCACGTACGGGGGGATACTCCCATTCCCTTCCAGGAGGTAATCGAGGTGGAGGTCACCCATGGAACCCAATCTGCAACTATACGATTCCACGTGACCCGGGATGTTGCGGCCTCCCTGTTAGGTCGCCACTCTGCGGAAGATCTGGGGATGGTAGTTTTCACCAGACAAATTCATCAGTCCCACGCAGAAACTGTAATGGCGGAATTCCCGGAGCTGTTCAGCGGGTTGGGATGTCTAACGGCAGTCGAAGTCAAACTCCAAATAGATGACACAATCAAGCCGGGAGCCCAGAGACTTCAAAGGGTGCCATGCCATCTGAGACCTTTGGTGGAAGAAGAGTTGGACCGGCTGGAATGCAATGTAGTGATAGAGAAGGTGTCGGGCCCACTCCATAGGTGTCTCCACTGGTGATCGCGCCTAAACCAAAGCAACGAGAAGCCATTCGTCTACACGGAGATATGAGGTTGCCGAACAAAGCGATCAGAAGGGAGCGTCATATCACACCCACTATTGACGAGATAGTGGCTGACATCAACGGTGCCAAGTGGTTTTCCGAAGTGGACTTAAACTCGGGATATCACTGTAGGAAGGTAGATCCCTGACTATGGTTGCCCCCAACGTTTTGCCTGGTGTTTTGCTGGTTTTCTGACTTAGTTGACCTGGGGCCCTGCTATTCAGGACCCCAGGCCCACTGCTCTCTCTGTTAAAATGGATTCCATGTACCCTAGGTACATATCCAATTGGATACTGAGTCACCTTATCAGTCCCTGTACAGTGTACCTTAGGTACCCAGGGCATAGGTGTACCCAGGGCCTACCAGGGGCTGCAGCATGTATTATGCCACCCCTGGCTGGCCATCCAAATCTGACACAACTGGCTGCACGACAGCTGGGGCAAGGTGGTGTAATCACCCTTTGCTTTAGATATAGTATTCCTATATCTAACCCTAAAATGGGCACACAGATCTCCTATCAGTCACTCCTATGGCAGGCCTTAACAATCCTGAAGGCAGAGTGCTTGGAATCGTGTGAGATGGTGCTCTGGCATGAGCTGAGCCTGTCTGCGGCTTTCGGGATCCATCCCTTAGCCGTTTCCATGATATCGCATACCATATACTCTTAAGTGCATTATAATCCTCGCGGTTATATGCCAACTCGGGTATCGCTTTATCAAAACATGTCGAGTAAGGTGTCATACGAATTAAAATACTAACCCCTCGCCAATTCTGGCGACGGGGTTAGCATTCCACCCTTCTAGAGGGACACGACATGTATGTAACCTGTAACCCCGGTTAAAGTCAAACAGAGCCTTAGCTCCACAAAATGGATGCTGCCACCGAGACACAAGTCTGCCTTCCTGCTGCTGGGAGTCCTCCCAGAGCAGGAGGCAAGGACAAAGGGTTTTCTGCCAGGGGCGGTGCTAGCACCGTCCCAGACAGGATTTTGTGTATCCTAGGTAGGCAGGGCTTCGGAGGAAGGTGACTGCAAGTGGCACCCCGGTGCTCACTGTGCATAGGCCGGCTGAAACCAGTTCCAGGGGCACTCCAGCCCCTGGCCTGGGGAAAGCCCGCCAAAGGAGAGGGGTGTAACCACCCCCCTCCTAGTCCCACCCATAGGGCAGGACTTAGTCGCGTGCCAGCCCCTTTTTGCAGGATAAAGGTAGGACCTGGCCCCCTTCCAAATCAGATCATCTTTGAATCCTGAAACTACTTTCCACGAAAGGAACTCAAGACTTCTTCCTAAGATTCTCCCTTGTGACTAAGGAGTAGTCACCCTGCAGCAGCAGGCACCAACCAAGCATCGCGGTTTGTTGCCGGTCTCTCCTTCGGATCAAGACTGCTCCAGCACGACGAGAACCGGCTTCCCTGGCACCTCTGACCTCAACCTACATCATCAGCCCAGCTGTGATCCGTGGGTGTGACGAGACCTCGAGGGACCGGCCATCTTCAGAACTGCACGACGCTTGTCCAGCACGACGCCTGAGTGACCCTCGACTGAGTGCCTTGGGGTAAGAGAAGCCCCGACCCTGAGCAGCTCCAGCACCGAAGTGCAGCCCCCCTGCATCCACGAGATCGGCGTGGGGCCCTTCTGCTTTTTGCTGCTCATCGCGTTGTCCAGGTCGCTTGCCCGTTGGCTAGTGGCCCCCTCACGACAACTAAAACTGCTGGTCTGGTTGCTCCAGACTAGCCTGTGCTCCCCTCCAAAAGAGGAGCACCCTGGACCCTCCTGGTCCACTCAAGACGCCATTTTAGGTCCACCGCGTGGGCCTTGCATTTGCCAAGACTTGTTGCCCAATCCTGGGTCCAGCGACGTCGACAGCAAGTACCTTTGTGGGACAGCTCGCACCTCCATCCTGGTCGCCGACAACGCCTCCTGGTCCGAGAGACTGCAGAGCCCAGCAGCGCCCACTCACCTGGCTGAGGTGACTTCGTCCGGTGCCATCCTGGTGCCCACTCAAATCACTGGCTAGTGATTCAGAACTTGGTCCCCTCTGCTTACAGGTTTCTTCTTCCCTGATCCAGGCTTGGATCTCCACGAACTCTCTTCACTGGCCGCCTGCCAGCAACTTCTTTCTTCAGGCTCCTGGTTCTTCAACGTGGGTTTCCGACGCAACTTCGACCCTATGCAGCCGCAGCCCCTGGGCTAGGTAAACCAAGTACTCCGCTGCTTCAGCATAGTCCAACACTCCAAGTGTTCGGATCCACCCTTGTTTTCGATCCACCTAGTCGGGTTCGCCCGAGAACAGTAACTTTGTCTTTGCTAGCCTCCATAGACTTTTTCCCGCCTTACGCGTGAGAGTTCCCACTCTGCACACGACGTCCACAGGCCTCCTGCATCTATTCCAAGTGTTTAGTATTGTAGGCCTAGCGTTTCTAAAGTCTATGAGAATAGTTACTTACCTGCTAGTAATTCGCATTCCACTTTTGTAATATATGGTTTTTCGGGCCCCTAGGGCATTTGTGTAAATTGTGCGACTTAAAGTATTTTCACAAGAGTTTTTGTTGTGTGCTTAGCTCCCTGACTCATAAAGAGTTCAGGGTAGACTTGTTATAAATAAATATCTGTTTATTTTCATAACAACTTGTGTGGTGTCCTTTCACTTGGTGTTCAAGGGGTAATGTGATGGTAAAACAGCTGGCTTAACACGCCCTCTAGAGTCTTAGCCTTAGACTGCTCGTATCCATGCTACTAGGATAGCTGGTCTATAAGGTTGACTTACAACCAATCATCAATAAGGGTTGTTTGGACTGATACAAAGTGCTCACTAGAATAGTGAACATTATATATCAGGCCAACTTCTCACATTGGTGAGCAGCGGTTGGGATTTGAGCTTGCTGTTGTTTTACCACACATATCCTAAGAATATCTTGTGAAAGATCACATAAGTACTAAGGTACATATAACTTAGCTTAGAATACTCTGAGTTCTACTAAACCAGCTGTTGTAGCTCCTAGGGCCTAGCACACCCTAAACTACAACTCTAGCAAGGGATCAGTAGGCAAACATATAGTGTAGGTAAGTGCACCACTTACACCTCACTAGAAAAGCATGTCTACCCAGGGAGAGTCTACGGAGACTCCCCTTGTGGATATTGACCCTCCACAGGTCAAATCAAGATATGCAGCTCTCAGTTTCCAGGAGATGAGACAAGTGTGTACCTCCAGGAAATTGAAACAGGGGTCTAACCCCACCATTCCCTTTCTGATAGGTCTCTTAGAGACATATGATGCGAGAAAGATTTCTCAGCTAGATGGGAATATGCCAGCCTTAGAGGGTACCTCTGGGGATCCAGACCTCCCCAACACTGCCAATGCAGTTGAGGAGAAGGATCAAGAGGAACTCTCTGGGGACGAGGTAGACAAAGGTCTTGAGGTAGTCAGAAGGCTAACTAGGGCCAACTTAGACTTGCTTGGGCTAGGATCTGGGGGACCCCCAGTACTGACCCTAAGTAGGCCTAACCTTGGAGTTAGGAGAGATAGATCTCTTTCTAGGGACTGCAATAGATCTCTGCACTCGAATGCCTCTTCTCAGAGGAGAAGGAACTCTCCCCAGAGGAGATTGACTTCCCCTCAGAGAATGGAGCATGAAGCTAGGATGAGACAGGCTACTCTGAGGATTGAAAGGGAAGAACTTGCCCTGGCCAAAGAGAAGCTTGCCTTTGCTAGAGAGCAGCAGATGAGTGGGTTAGCTCCCACTGGTGGCAGCAATCTCCCAAGAGAAAAAGAGAAGGGTTTAGATACTAAACACCTGACAAAGATAGTGCCCCCCTTCAAGCAAGGGGATGACATCCAGAAATGGATGGCTGCTTTGGAGAGGGCCTGCACTGTGCAGTGCATTCCCCAGAGTCAGTGGGCAGCTATACTGTGGCTCTCCTTTGATGGCAAAGGTAGAGATAAGCTCCTCACTACTAGAGTTGAGGATGCTAACAATTACCAGGTCCTGAAAAATGCACTGGTTGATGGGTTTGGCTTAACCACTGAGCAGTACAGGTTGCTGTTCAGAGACACCCAGAAAACTCAGTCTCAGGACTGGTCTGACTTTGTTGATTGTGCCACTAAGGCTTTGGAAGGCTGGCTACTGGGTAGCAAGGTTACTGACTTCACAGGATTGTATAATCTTATTATGAGAGAGCAAGTCTTAAATAATTGTCAGAACCAGTTATTACACCAGCACCTGGTAGACTCTGATCTGACCTCTCCACAAGAATTGGGTAAGAGGGCAGACAAATGGGTCAGAACCAGGATTAGGCCCAAGAACCCAGGTGGTGACCAGAAAAAGGAATCAACCAAGCCTCAAGAGAAGGGTGGGAATAAATCTACAGATCAAACCACATCAGGGCCCCAAAAATCCTCTGAGGGGGGTGGGTCCCAGAATCCTTCTAATAACCAGAAGAAACCTTATTGTTATCCCTGTAAACAGGTGGGTCATTTGAAAACTGACAGCAGTTGCCCAAAGAACAACAATAAGGAGAACATACCCCCCAAGTAACATTCCCAAACCTCCTGTTACTACTAGTAGTAATCCCCCAGGTGGTGGGAGTGCCCCCAAGAATTTGGGTGCATTTACTTTGGGAGTTCCTGGGGACTCTGGCCTAACCAGGTCTCCAAACTTAGATACTCTTGTCTGTGAGACTGGCATGGGGTTTGCCAACTTCACAACTTGTCCCAACACTTTGGGCAAGTACAGACAGGAGCCCCTCATCAATGGTATAAAAGTTGAGGCCTATAGAGATACAGGGGCTAGCATCACCATGGTGACTGAGAGTCTAGTCCCCTCAAGGAAACTTTTACCTGGTGCCACATACCAGGTGACCAATATTGATGGAGTACAGAGAGATCATCCCATGGCAGTGGTTAATCTCAGCTGGGGAGGTGTCACTGGCCACAAGAGAGTGGCAGTGTCACCAAACTTGCCTGTAGATTGCCTACTGGGGAATGATTTAGAGCTCTCAGCCTGGGCTGAAGTAGAGCAAGAAACCCATTCTAAAATGGTAAACCTCCATGGTAAGGTTAGTGGGGCAGTGATAGCCACAGCCCCAGTCCAAGATGTCCTCCCTGAACAGGTCAGGAGGGTTGTGCCAGTCACAACCCAATCTCAGACAACTTCCTTCCCAGAACAGGTTGTCAAGGCTGTAATGGTAACAGCCCACACCCAAACTGAGCCCCCTCCTGAAAAGGTTGGGAGAGTTGTGATGGCCACAGCTCAAACTCAGACAGATGATAGTGTTGTGAAGCCTGAAACTATGGATCACTCCACTCAGACAGAGAGCATTGAGGAGGAAGAGAAATCTCCCTCCCGCCAGACTTTAGGAAAGGATCAGCCTCCTCAGGGAACTGATCTGACCCCTTGTGAAGAAACTGCCCCAGAGGTAGTCAGGCCTAGCCTGGCAGAACCCCTGATGTCAGTGGACCCTTCCAAGGTGGGACCCAGTCTGGAGCAGGTAACCTGCCCCTCTCTACCCTGCCTCAGTCAGCCCAGGGCTGTAGAGGTCAGGGAGGCCAGTGTTGGACCCCAAAGGGCCCCCTGTCCAAAAGAATCCCCCAATCAGCAGATTAAGGGCACTGAAGCTAGTAGTCCTAGCCAAGTGAAAATAAAACAAACTCCTGAGGGATCCCCCTTAAACTTAGTTAGGGACCTCCCACAGATGGACACTGTTGGGCACAGCCAAACCTGGGACCTAAGGGCCCCAAACCTGACCTGTCCCTCCAGTAAGCCAAACAGAGGGACCCAACCTCCAGCTGTAGGTAGCCAGAGGTTGACCCTGAGAGCCCAAAACAACTCAGTCTTGGAAAGAAAGGCCTCTATGGTGGAAAATGATTGGAGGAAGCTGAGCCCAAAATTAGTGGAGCCTCACTTCAGTACTCCATTTCAGCACAAGCCTTTTCCTTTGCCAAAACACACCACAGGTAGAGATTCCCTATGGTGGAGGCCCTCAGGTACCCTTAGGGTGAGGGATTGCTTAGTGGACCATGAGATAGGGGGTAACCATGCCAGTGCTGGTACTTCCTTATATGGCCACTCAGGCAATATAGGCTTACCTGGCAAGGATAGCCTTATCTCCTTTCGTTTGGGGGGGGTTATGTAGGAAGGTAGATCCCTGACTATGGTTGCCCCCAACTTTTTGCCTAGTGTTTTGCTGGTTTTCTGACTTAGTTGACCTGGGGCCCTGCTATTCAGGACCCCAGGCCCACTGCTCTCTCTGTTAAAATGGATTCCATGTACCCTCGGTACATATCCAATTGGATACTGAGTCACCTTATCAGTCCCTGTACAGTGTACCTTAGGTACCCAGGGCATAGGTGTACCCAGGGCCTACCAGGGGCTGCAGCATGTATTATGCCACCCCTGGCTGGCCATCCAAATCTGACACAACTGGCTGCACGACAGCTGGGGCAAGGTGGTGTAATCACCCTTTGCTTTAGATATAGTATTCCTGTATCTAACCCTAAAATGGGCACACAGATCTCCTATCAGTCACTCCTATGGCAGGCCTTAACAATCCTGAAGGCAGAGTGCTTGGAATCGTGTGAGATGGTGCTCTGGCATGAGCTGAGCCTGTCTGCGGCTTTCGGTATCCATCCCTTAGCCGTTTCCATGATATCGCATACCATATACTCTTAAGTGCATTATAATCCTCGCGGTTATATGCCAACTCTGGTATCGCTTTATCAAAACATGTCGAGTAAGGTGTCATACGAATTGGAATACTAACCCCTCGCCAATTCTGGCGACGGGGTTAGCATTCCACCCTTCTAGAGGGACACGACATGTATGTAACCTGTAACCCCGGTTAAAGTCAAACAGAGCCTTAGCTCCACAAAATGGATGCTGCCACCGAGACACAAGTCTGCCCTCCTGCTGCTGGGAGTCCTCCCAGAGCAGGAGGCAAGGACAAAGGGTTTCCTGCCAGGTGCGGTGCTAGCACCGTCCCAGACAGGATTTTGTGTATCCTAGGTAGGCAGGGCTTTGGAGGAAGGTGACTGCAAGTGGCACCCCGGTGCTCACTGTGCATAGGCCGGCTGAAACCAGTTCCAGGGGCACTCCAGCCCCTGGCCTGGGGAAAGCCCGCCAAAGGAGAGGGGTGTAACCACCCCCCTCCTAGTCCCACCCATAGGGCAGGACTTAGTCGCGTGCCAGCCCCTTTTTGCAGGATAAAGGTAGGACCTGGCCCCCTTCCAAATCAGATCATCTTTGAATCCTGAAACTACTTTCCACGAAAGGAACTCAAGACTTCTTCCTAAGATTCTCCCTTGTGACTAAGGAGTAGTCCCCCTGCAGCAGCAGGCACCAACCAAGCATCGCGGTTTGTTGCCAGTCTCTCCTTCGGATCAAGACTGCTCCAGCACGACGAGAACCGGCTTCCCTGGCACCTCTGATCTCAACCTACATCATCAGCCCAGCTGTGATCCGTGGGTGTGACGAGACCTCGAGGGACCGGCCATCTTCAGAACTGCACGACGCTTGTCCAGCACGACACCTGAGTGACCCTCGACTGAGTGCCTTGGGGTAAGAGAAGCCCGACCCTGAGCAGCTCCAGCACCGAAGTGCAGCCCCCCTGCATCCACGAGATCGGCGTGGGGCCCTTCTGCTTTTTGCTGCTCATCGCGTTGTCCAGGTCGCTTGCCCGTTGGCTAGTGGCCCCCTCACGACGCTCCACGACAACTAACACTGCTGGTCTGGTTGCTCCAGACTAGCCCGTGCTCCCCTCCAAAAGAGGAGCACCCTGGACCCTCCTGGTCCACTCAAGACGCCATTTTAGGTCCACCGCGTGGTCCTTGCATTTGCCAAGACTTGTTGCCCAATCCTGGGTCCAGCGACGTCGACAGCAAGTACCTTCGTGGGACAGCTCGCACCTCCATCCTGGTCGCCGACAACGCCTCCTGGTCCGAGAGACTGCAGAGCCCAGCAGCGCCCACTCACCTGGCTGAGGTGACTTCGTCCGGTGCCATCCTGGTGCCCACTCAAATCACTGGCTAGTGATTCAGAACTTGGTCCCCTCTGCTTACAGGTTTCTTCTTCCCTGATCCAGGCTTGGAACTCTCTTCACTGGCCGCCTGGCAGCAACTTCTTTCTTCAGGCTCCTGGTTCTTCAACGTGGGTTTCCGACGCAACTTCGACCCTATGCAGCCGCAGCCCCTGGGCTAGGTAAACCAAGTACTCCGCTGCTTCAGCATAGTCCAACACTCCAAGTGTTCGGATCCACCCTTGTTTTCGATCCACCTAGTCGGGTTCGCCCGAGAACAGTAACTTTGTCTTTGCTAGCCTCCATAGACTTTTTCCCGCCTTACGCGTGAGAGTTCCCACTCTGCACACGACGTCCACAGGCCTCCTGCATCTATTCCAAGTGTTTAGTATTGTAGGCCTAGCGTTTCTAAAGTCTATGAGAATAGTTACTTACCTGCTAGTAATTCGCATTCCACTTTTGTAATATATGGTTTTTCGTGCCCCTAGGGCATTTGTGTAAATTGTGCGACTTAAAGTATTTTCACAAGAGTTTTTGTTGTGTGCTTAGCTCCCTGACTCATAAAGAGTTCAGGGTAGACTTGTTATAAATAAATATCTGTTTATTTTCATAACAACTTGTGTGGTGTCCTTTCACTTGGTGTTCAAGGGGTAATGTGATGGTAAAACAGCTGGCTTAACACGCCTTCTAGAGTCTTAGCCTTAGACTGCTCGTATCCATGCTACTAGGATAGCTGGTTTATAAGGTTGACTTACAACCAATCATCAATAAGGGTTGTTTGGACTGATACAAAGTGCTCACTAGAATAGTGAACATTATATATCAGGCCAACTTCTCACAATCACCAATTAGTCTTGGAAGAAAAGAGCAGCTACATAACAACATTTTCCACCCAAGTGGGACTCAGACATTTCAAACGACTCAGTTTCAGGGTGTCGTCGGCAGCTGAGGTCTTTTAGGATGCCATCAGGGAAGCATTGTCAGGCCTGGTGAGTGTAATTAATGTCAGTGATGAAATCCTGATCTTTTCAGACTCCTTGGAAGAACACCACACACACCTGAGGGCGACTTTGCAACGGCTTGCGGAGCAGGGGCTAACTTTACACAAGGAGAAGTGTGAGTTCTACACTAATGAGGTCGAGTTCTTCGGCTACAGGTTCTCAACTCAAGGGCTGCAAGTGAATCTTGCCATGGTTGAGGCCATTCGGGTAGGGGCAACGCCACAGAACCAGTCAGAGGTGCGGAGTTTCCTGGGCATGGCAAATTATTGTGGCTGGTTTATCCCACATTTGGCGATGATCTCTGAGCCGCTCAGAGCGCTAACAAAGAAGGATGCAAGGTGAAAGTGGTCCAGTATGAAGGCGCAAGCGTTCATGGAAATAAAAGGGGCTCTGCTGCATGGTGCAACAGTGGCATACTTCAAATCAGGACAACTAACGGAGGTAGTCGTGGATGCCAGCCCAGTAGGGCTGGGGGCGGTGTTTGGGGGCGGTGTTCATGCAGCAAGACCAAAGCGAAAAATGGGTGCCAATCGCCTACGCATGTCAGGCTCTCGCAGCTATAGAAACACGATATGCCCAGATTGAGAGGGAGGCTCTTGCAAACCGGTGGGCTTGCCAGCATTTCAATATATACCTGTATACACAGTTTCAAAGTGGTGACTGACCACAAACCACTGGTACCTCTATTTGGAGGAACAGCCCGGAATGGGCTGCCACTGATTGAGAGGTGGGTGGTGCAGATCCAGCACTACCAGTTTGAAGTTGTGTACCATCCAGGGGCGAACAATCCGGCGGACTGTTTGTCAAGACACCCGTTGGTTATCAATCCAGAGGCACCTCTGGAGGTGGACGAAGGCACAGAGTCATTCATCAAGCAGGTCTTTGACGCCTCCTGTCCACGGGCCCTGTCGATCAAAGAGATTGTGGTGGCTACCAGAGAGAACGCGGGCCTCCAGACTGTCAAGGAGACGCTGCACAACCATCAGTGGAAGACCTTCCTTCAGGGATCCGAGCTGCTGACAGAAGAGGAATGAGAAGCGAGGCTTGGATTGTGGCGATGTCGAGAAGAACTGAGCGAGGGTTGTGAAGGGGTCATCTTAAGGGGAGCATGCATGGTGATTACTTCGAAACTGTGGAGGAGAATGGTGGACCTCACCAACCAGGGGCACCAGGGAATTGAGAAAACAAAGGCTTGCATCGGTCGAAGCTGTGGTTCCCGGGCGTCGATCGTCTGGTGGAGGAGAAGGTTAGGGGATGCCATGCGTGCCTAATAACAAGAGCGGAGCCACTCAACCTGCCAGTGATCACCGAAACACCTAGCTCGACGCCTTGGGTTAACATCAGCCTGGATTTTGGGAGCTTCACGGACGGGAGGCACACAGTGGTCATGATGGACAGTTATTCCAAATTACCTGTGGTGGAACTGGTGAACTCAACATCATTTGAGGGGCTGAAGCCAATTCTGGAAAAGACATTTGCTCTACTGGGAATGCCCGTAGAGGTCCGCACAGACGGGCCCACCTTCCAGGGAAATAACACCCCAGTGGCCACAAGCGAATGGAGATGTGGAGAGGTTCATGAGAACGGTGAACAAGGCTCTCCGGATTGGAGTGGACCAGGAAGAAGACCTTGAGGGCTGTTAGCACAGATTCTTATGTGCATACCGGCAGACCCTGCATTGCACAACAGGGTGTGCTCAGAGTGAGCTCCTAATGCAGCGAGCCGCAGTGGGTGCCAGGGGTGTTGGACAGTGGCCGGGCCCAGGCCAAACACCAGCAGACCAATGACAAAGCCAGCCAGAAGAGAAGAGCTCAACACAGTGATATATGTCCCGGAGATTAGGTGGTCGAGAAAGACAGGTATCCTGGCTGGAAGTTCAGGACGCCGTTCAAAAAGGAACCATGGGAGGTGATCCAGGTACAAGGGTCGATGGTCATGGCAAGGAGAGGAAAGCGCCAGATTGCCAGAAATGCATCATGGTTTAAGAAAGTGGTTACCCAATGGTGGATACGACTGGCGAGACGGAGTCAATAAATGCCAGGCGGTCATCTATTGGGGAGACTGAGGCCGGAGCGTCAGAAGCCGAGGCAGTGTCAGGTCCCCACAACACTCACCGTCTGCTTGTGAAGTGATCCCACAGGGAAAACGTGGATAACCCCCTCCGGCTCCCACCGTCTCCTAGAAAGGACTAAATACTAACCAGGCTGAAGAGGGGACTGTGGGGAGGCAACCAAGATAGGGTGTAAACAGCGTAGAAGGATGCTGGGAGTGATCTGCCCTCGGATTCTCTTGGGGTCTCGTGGTGGACACCGCCTAAGGAATAGAACAGATGGGTAGCACACACGACAGACACAGGTAACAAGGAGAAACAACACAGAATAGAAGAAAAAGCGTAGTCACCTGAGACGCAGCGCCTATAGAGCGGAGAAGACCAGTTAGCAGTGTTCTGGATCCCCAAAGAAGCAGCGTTGCCAACACCACTGATCCGGAAGTAGCCAAATGGCAATCTCGTGCCCCTGCACAGGTTGTTGTGGAAAGAAAAGAGCATGCGCTCCTGCGCTGGTTGCCAAATTATAGTGTGGGACTTCGTGCGCTAGTACACGCTGCAGAGGTAACCAGAAAAGCGCTCCTGCGCTGGTGGGAGTATCCAGGGGAGTGCTACTGGGGTTGCTTGGTAAAGGAAAACAAAAACGATCCTGCGCTTTCCGATACTGTGAAGCAAAGTATGACTTTGTGCCCTTGCACGAGTCGTGGGTGTTCTGTAAGAGTGCTCCTGCGCTCGCTAGAAATAATAAAAGGAAACGCGACTCCGTGCCCTGGCACGGATCGCGTGGTGCCGGTGATAGGGTGTGGTGACGGTCTAGTCTTCCGTCACAGGAAACGGAAGGGAGGCAACGGGAAGCGGAAGGTGGCCATGTTTTATTAAGCGCCGACCGCCGCATACAGGGCACTGTCTCCCGGCGCTCCGGGTTTGAATAAAGGGAAATACTTACACTTATTCGGTGTGGCCTGAGTAATTACTTTCCCACAATGGCGACGAGAGATGCGGAGTAGTCCGCGAACCCACGGCACACCGCAGAACGGTCACGTGGTCCCGGCCTCACGCAAAAAAAATAAAAAAAAAAAAATCAGCCCGGAGCGTGGCAGAGGGGCAGGAGGAGCGGCGGTTTGAGCGCGAACCTGGAGGGCGCCCCACCGCTCGCTCTACAACGGATCCAGCGCCAGCAGGAGTTGAAAGGGTATTGCTCTGCTCGAGAGTGCTAGCTACCACTAGTAGAAAAAAAAAACAAGCACTGGCAAATCCAAATCGAGAAAAAAAAATTCTATCCTGTTGGTGCATTGAGAGATGAGCTGAGCCTCGGCGAACCACAGCCCACAGGGGAGCATTCCATAGCAAGCAGTGGAAGCAGAGCGCGGCACCCTGGCGGAGCAGCTGCCAGGCGCGGCAGCACCCAGCTTGACGGATCAAGCCACAGGGATCGTCCAACGAGCGTCGTCGGGCCCTTCAAACAAGGACGGAGGTGAGGACAGCGCCAGCGACTTGAGCGAAGGTGACACCACTGAGCAACACACGCCAGGGAGCCCGCCGGGTCGGACACTCACAGTTCCGGTCCTTCGGCGAGGTGCGTCCAAGATGGAGTCCCAGTCATCATCCCTCACCCAATTGGTGCCATTCCTGACGAAGAGTGGAGAACCAGAGATGAAATGGGAAGACTGGAAGAGGTACTTTCTCAATTATCTTGATGCCCTGGAAGAGGAAGGCGACACTCCGTTCTCAAGCAAGAGGCGGAAAAAGATACTATTACACAACTTAGGTCCTGAAGGGATCAGGATCTATGACACCATTGTCAAGGCCGAGAGGAATAGCACGGACACGGACGTATTCAGTCACGCCATTGCGGATCTTGACGCCCACTACAGACCAGTGGTGTGTGTCGCGATAGACAGATACAATTTCTTTCAAAGGAAGCAAAGGAGCGGAGAAACGGTGGACGAGTATGTCGTGGCCCTGCAAAGGCTGGCCCTTACGTGCAAGTTTGACGGGTTGCATGACGACCTAATTAGAGACCAAATTATCATGCACACTACCAGCTCCCACGTCCAGGAGAAACTTTGGGTAAATGGAGATGCCCCCCTCAAAGAAATATGGGCCATGGTCAAAAAGGCGGAAATGTCAAAGCGGTGCGCACAAGCGGCCAAGAAAGAAGCAGGTGGAGCACAGACGGTATGCAAGATCATGACGCCAGCGAGAAGTGACCGGCCGAGGCAGAGAGACTCGCAAAGGAATCCAGAAGAAAGAAGACTCATCTACAACCAAACGGACAACAGATCGAACAAAGGAAGTAAGCCGAGCTGCTACAGGTGTGGCAGTACCACGCACATGGGAAATGACAAAGCGTGCCCAGCATTCAGGGCGAAATGCTCATATTGCAGTGTGTTCGGGCACTATGAGAAGGTGTGCCGCAGAAAACCCAAAGGAGCAGTGGTAAGATATGTAGACCAGGAACAAAGTGAAGATGCAGACGATCGAGAGGACGCAGAGGACCAGGAAGAGTTCCTATACATCGATGTCCAAGTGCTAGAAATGGAAGGGGAAGGAACAGACAAACCCAGACTGGACATGCACATTGGAGGGATACCACTGGAAATGATCGCAGACAGTGGAGCACCCATCTCCATCATACAACAACAAGTTTGGGAAGAAAAGTTCGCTACCAAGATCAAGGAGACACTGCACCCGATGGATTTGAGGCCAGTCACGTATACAGGACAAAGAATTCCTATGTTGGGGTATTGTCCCCTCCTGTTTGAGTTCCGTGGTCGCCAAGCACAATGCAAGTTATACATCGCAGAAAAAGGCCCCTCAGTGTTAAGCTGGAAGCACCAAGGAGCGTTGGGAATACAACTCAACCCAGGGGGCATTGAGAAGATCATGCTAATGGACATGGAAACGAAGGATGATGTAGAGTCCTGGCAGAGAGCGTACCCCAAAGTATTCAATGGTCAAATTGGGGAACTAGTGAAATACAAACACCTCATAAAGCTAAAGGAGGGAGCCAAACCTGTGGTGCACAAGGTGAGAAACATTCCGTTCCGCAGTAGGGAGGCAGTACAATCCGAATTGGACAGGCTGGAGAGAGAGGGAGTGATCAGAGCCATAGAGAGTGCCGAATGGCTTTCACCTCTAGTAGTAGCCCAGAAGCCCAATGGCAAGGTGCGGCTGTGTGTCGACTTAAGAGAACTGAACAAAAACATTGTAATCGACAAATTCCCTCTGCCAAGAATTAAGGAGATGCTAGCCAGGACAAAAGACATCAAGTGGTTTTCCACAATAGACTTGTCGTCAGCCTACCACCAAGTGAAACTACACTCCTCATGCAGCCATCTCACATCATTTATCACGCCGTTCGGCTGCTATGAATTTGTGAGAATGCCATTCGGACTAGCATCCGCAGCAGCGGTCTTTCAGAAGCTTATGCACAAGTTGCTGAAGGGTGTGGAGAACGTGCAGTTTTTTCAAGACGACATCCTGGTAATGGGGAAAACTAAACAAGACCACAACGAGAAACTCCACATCGTACTACGGACACTACAGGAAAATGGCTTGACGGCAGAATGGTCGAAATGCAGGTTCGGAGTGACATCTGTCACGTACCTAGGGCATGAAGTGAGCGCAAACGGGATACTACCGAAAAAGGCCAACATGAAATCGATCCAAGACGCCCCCACACCAACCAAAAAGGAGGATGTTCGGTCATTTCTAGGAATGGCTAAGTATGGGCGGCAAATCCGTTACGTCCGCGGATTTTTCGGATTTTTGGTGAATACGCAATCCGTGTATTTTACGTATTTTCCCAAAAATCCAAAAAAATCCGCGGATGTAACGGGTTCAAAAGTTGAACCCCCACCCACTCATGTAATGGCGCCAGCAAGCTGCCAGCGCCGTTGTAAAATAGTTACAAAGTTAGCTTGCACAGGAACCACTAGATAAAACGAAGCAGGTGCTGCTTTATTTTATCTAAGTGCTTCCTGTGCAAGCTAACTTTGTAACTATTTTACAACGGCGCTGGCAGCTTGCTGGCGCCATTGCAAACACACACATGGTCGCTGGAACTAGTTGAAGCTCAAATGCAGTGACTCATTCATCAGCCCAGAAACAATCGAGAGCGTCGTCGAGGCTGGGCAATGTGCCTTCTTAATTACCAAATCTTAAAATCTACCGTCGAAAGTCAGCTGTGATGCTGGATAGAGGCCTTTGCATCCTTGACTTTCGCGAGCACAATCCCTGTGCTGTTCCTGTGACCAGGAGTCTCTGTATCTTCATCTGCGGCTCTGATCGGCCTCTGACCTTTTATACACACAAGAGGCATGTGCACTCGCATGGAAGCCCCGTCCGTTTGGCCATGAGTAGGCACATTGTGTTCACACGGGTTTCTGCATGTTCGCGAGCGTTTTGTACAATAAAACCCTCGCGAACTTGCAGACACCCGTGCGAACACGCAAAAAAAAAATACGCTAGGATCCGCGGATTTTGCGTATTGTCGCAATCCGCAAATACGCAAATCCGCAGATCCGCGGATTGCAAATACGCAAAATCCGCCCATGCTTGGGAATGGCCGAATACTACAGCAAGTTCATTCCTCACTTTGCTACGAAAACGCATCTCCTACGCCAACTTCTGAAGGAGAAGAACAAGTTCGTATGGAGTCAGGAGGAACAAACAGAGTTTGAAGCACTGAAACAAGAAATGAGCACTTCCATTCCCCTTAAGGGGTTCGACCCCAGTGCGGAATCCATCCTCACCACTGATGCCAGTGACCGGGGCCTAGGAGCGGTCCTTATGCAGAAATCGGACAACGGAGAAGTAGCGACGGTCAGCTTCGCCTCAAGGTCACTTGCACCCAATGAGGAGAAGTTTAGTGTGGTGGAAAAGGAGATGCTGGCAGTGGTGTGGGCGATGGAGCGCTTCAGACAGTATTTGTGGGGAGCGAAATTCTTGGTTAGAACGGACCACAAGCCTTTGGTCCGAGTGCTGACATCAAGCGACCATGCTCACGCGACACCGAGGATTGCCAAGATGACTCTCAGACTTTTGGACTTCGTGTACGAGGTGGAACACATTCCTGGACCGCAGAACAAAGTGTCTGACTTCCTGAGCAGGGCGGCGGCGATGGAAGTAGCAGATGACAGGGAGAAACAAAGGTGGGAAGGTTATGTGGTAGCCACCATTCAGGATACGGAAGAAGTGATCAGCGCCCAGGAATGGGAAGAAGCATACCGTGAGGACGTCGACCTGGAAGCCATCAAAGGATACGTGGTTCACGGGTGGCCAGAAAAAAGACACCTCAGGGAGGAATTGAGAAAATTCTGGGAAGTAAGGGACGAACTATCGTTGGCGGAGAACCCCATCTTCTTGCTCAGAGGCGACAAAGTGATTCCACCTCAAGGCATTCTAGAGCACCTGATGAATCTACTGCACGAAGGACACCAGGGAATCACCAAGACAAATGCTTTGGCCAGACAAGCATACTGGTGGCCAGCCATTGATGCCCAGATAGAACGACATGTACGCAAATGCGAGTCATGTGCCAAGGCAGACAAGTCACAGAGCATGTTAAGACCACCGTTGGGAAAATTTCCAGTTCCGGATGGGCCATGGGAAATGGTTTCGGTGGACATTATGGGCCCCATTCTCAACAAAGAGGGAACACAGAAGTACGCGGTGGTTCTCATAGACAAATATTCCAAGTGGCCGGAGGTGGAAATTATGGAGAATGTAGACACGGAGGCAGTAGTACGCTTCCTGCGTACCACGTTCGTCAGAGAAGGCATCCCTAAAATCATCACGTGTGATAATGGGCCGCAGTTCACGTCTTCGAAGTGGATCGCATTCACGGCCAGGAACGGCATAGAGATAAAACACACCCCCATCTACCATCCCGCCGGAAACGGTCAAGTGGAAAGGTTCAATCGGGTGATCATGGGCACCATTCAGGCGGCCATAAACGATGGTTTGGACTGGGAGAAGGAATTGGAGAAAATGATCTGGGCTTATCGCTTCACCCCAGGAAGCACGGGATACAGCCCATTTAAGGTGTTGAGAGGAAGGGAAGCCTTTACTAAGGACAACATGGCCTGGAGGAAATTAGTGGTGCAAAGTAAATGGTCACCGGCCATTGTCAGAAGAAATTTAGAAAAAGCACAAGAAGTGTATACTGCGCACTTTAACAAGAGACGCAACGTTCAGAGTGCTGAATTGGAAAAGGGGGATTGGGTGAGAGTGAAGCTGGCCGTCCTCAAGAAGAAGGGGGAAAGCAAATTTTCACCACCATTGCAAGTGCTGGAGCCCTACACCCGATCCGCCCTGCTCAGTGATGGAAAGGTATGGTCACAGGACAGAATGGCCAAGTGCAGCAAGATCTTGAAGTGGGGAAACGAAACGGAAGAAGGAACACAGCAAGTTGAATACGAAAGTGGAAGAGAATGTAGCATGAGGGAAACCGAGAATGTAGAAGAAGGAGAGCAGCAAGTGGAAGAAGGCGAAGTAGAAGGTGAGACGAGTGAAGAGAGGAAGAGCGAGTGCAAGGCAGAAAACAATGAGGAAGTCTGTGGCGGAGACGATGAAGGTGAAAGGAGAGGAGTAGACAGAAGAGAACAGAGAGAAGAAGGTAGAACCTAAGTAATGAGAACCAGAGTTGGAAGAGCTGTAAAGGTACCAGGGAAGTTCAAGGACTATGATATGGACTGGAAGTAAGGACTTTATTGTTTGTTGTTATTGTTGCATAAAGGGGGGAGATATGTGGTGACGGTCTAGTCTTCCGTCACAGGAAACGGAAGGGAGGCAACGGGAAGCGGAAGGCGGCCATGTTTTATTAAGCGCCGACCGCCGCATACAGGGCACTGTCTCCCGGCGCTCCGGGTTTGAATAAAGGGAAATACTTACACTTATTCGGTGTGGCCTGAGTAATTACTTTCCCACATAGGGCTCCTGTGCTTGGGGGAGAAACAAATGTAGTGCCTTACATGGGTCGCATAAAGCCAATGAAAGCGCTCCTGCGCTTGCGGGGAAGTCGGTATAAGCACGGCTCCGTGCCCTTGCACGAGTCGCGTATCCAGAGATTCCGTGGTAGGCACCCTTGTGCAGTCCGGAGGAATTCCAGTTGCTGTTAGAGCATTCGCTCCTGCGAAGCTCAGTACTGCAATACAAAGCGCCGATTACGGCGGCTTCGATTTAGATATAAGTCCTCCCCCGGAAGTGCCGGTCAGCTGTTTGTTCGACGCAGGTCGGCCGTCTAGGAAGGCTAGACGGCCGACCTGCTGAGGCTGATTTCGGCAAAAGGGAAAAAAAAACCACACACACACACCCCACCCCCCAGGCAGAAGCACGAGGGCCGGAGGATTCCCTGGAAGGAGAGGCGTCTAGTGAATGGGTGACTGACACTGAAGGGGGTCAGCTAGCTGAAGAAAGCAGCACCCCAAGAAGAGGACACCTGTACCAGCTGAGAGACAAACCCCAGCCCAGTCAGAAGCTGAGAGACTTTTTGTGTTAAAGTTTGATGTGTTTATTATGTTAGTTTGATCTGTTGTCTTTTTTATTTTAGTTTGTTGTTTGAACACCCGTTGGATGTAGTGAGCCACCCGGCTCATACTATACAAAGTGTTCACATCAACTCCCTGGGCCGGACGTGGACCGGAGAGTATAAATAAAGTGTGACGTCAGCACTCGTGGCCGATGGCACGTTACCAGCAAAGAGCCTGTTGTGTTTGTCCTTTACTCCCTATACCCAAAGGCCTCATCTCACTATTAGTGCACCCTTAGCCCCTAGGCCACAGCTTTCCAAACTTTTCATGTTGGTGACACGCCATTCTGGAAAATAAAATTTCAGGACACGGTAACGCGAGCGCAGCGAGGGAGCCCAAACCACCCAAGGCGCTTGCCAAGGCCGAGCCTACTGAGTTTGCCAATGCTTGTTTCAATGGCATTCAATCAAGATAGCGTATTTACAAATCCGAAACCTGTTTAAGAAGCAATCAATCTACAAAATGTACTTCAGTGCATCTATCTGTAGTAAGCGTGATAGTGTTTCAGTTGATTTCATTATAGATTATGCTCACCAAATCCTAGATTTTAATCACAGGACTAGTTTGGCACCCAGTTGGTATCTGCTGTGCCCAGAGCACACAATTAACGCCAACTAGCTGCAGTCTGTGCAGACAATTAACGTCAGGTAGATGCAGCCTGTGCACACAATTAACTTTAGCTAGCTGTAGTCTGTGCATAAAATTAACTTCAGCTAGCTACAATCTGTGCACACAATTAAAGTCAGCTAGCTGCTGCCTGTGCACCCACTTACCTTCAGCTAGCAGCAGTATGTGCAATCAATTAACTTCAGCTAGCTGCTATATGTGCACAGAATTAACTTAATCTAGAACCAGTCTATGCACACAATTACCTTCAGCTAGAACCAGCCTGTGCACAGTTAACGTCAGCTAGAGTTTGTCTGTGAACAGAGTTAAATTCAGCTAGCTACAGTCTGTGCATACAATTAACTTCAGCTAGTTGCAGTCTATGCACACTACCTTCAGCTAAAACTAATCTGTGCACAAAATAATTTCAACTACAACCAGTCTGTGCACACATTTAACTTCAGCTAGAACCAGTCGGTGCACAAAACGTCATCTAGATGCAGTCTGTGCACACAATTAACTTCAGTTAACTGCAGTCTGTGCACACCGAAGCCCACCCTTCATAACAGGCGGAGTCCTCTATGGAGCTACAATGTTAGGTATTACATTTTCAATTAGATCTGGTGAAAATGTGTACTTTTTTCCCTTAATTTAAAAAAATTGCATTCTGTATAGCTTTAGACTTCTGCTTGTATCAATGGATGTTAAACACAATATATCTGCGGGACAATTGCATCCCTCTACTTCTGCATCATTCCAGTGGCCCGGCATACACTGTTGCGGTCACTTCTAAACGTGGCCTCTGCATGAAGGAAATTCACACTGCTGCTTCCTTGCTGTACTTCTGTAACGAGCTCCTAAGTTTATCCGCTCCCTGAAAGAGCAGCAGCTAATTACATCCATATTTCTTTCATGAAGTTTTGTATTGTCTGTAGCCCTATTTATTCCTGATTTGAGCACTGGAAATAAGAGAAGGCAAGGAAAAATCCGGGACTGGTTAGCATATTCGTACAAGGAATTGGGA
This sequence comes from Lissotriton helveticus, assembly GCF_964261635.1. Classification (NCBI taxonomy): domain Eukaryota; kingdom Metazoa; phylum Chordata; class Amphibia; order Caudata; family Salamandridae; genus Lissotriton; species Lissotriton helveticus. The sequence goes on along the minus strand of NC_136073.1, from coordinate 596,443,090 downwards.
ACCTTGGGGGTAGCTCTCTGTTCTAGTGGGTAAATAAACTGCTTTTGAACTGTCACGACTGTACACTGCAATTATGAATATTGAAACTAAACTGAAAAAGTGTGCCTGTTTTCCAAAAAGTGCTCATTGTATATATTTTAGAATATTTCTCAAATGTAAGCACTTATTTTAAAAATAATCTGTTCATTATACCAGGCATAAGATTTGATTTAAAATCTGTCTTAAATTTGTCTTCTCAAATTAAGGATAAAAGTAAAAACACGATGGTGCTGCCCACTTAAAGTGTTCCAGTTCTTCTCAGAAGCACCAGTATTATTCTAATGAAAGCACAACAGACTTACCATGAGGTTTTGATGCTGTCTCCTTAAAGGTATAGCAATGATATTGCAAGATGTGATACTGTCCCATTAAATGTACCGAGGCGATGTTATGGAAGCAGACTGGGTTTGACGACCCCCTAGTGAATCTGGGATGGGAAACTTTAGGGCCGTGAAGTGATCCTAACAAGTGCCCTTAACAGTACCTGCCCGTTTAGTCTGAGTTCTAAAACCCATTCACGAAGGTTCCAAAATAAATGAAAGGGGAAAAACGACAAATCCCTCAATGCACCTGGGTGCTGTTGGACTTCAGACTTGTTTCATTACTCACCTTTGGGCTGGTTTTGTAACTCAGGTAGTTGGGCGTGGTTGAGAAACGGAGGCCTGGGTTGCACCTTGCGCGGGTCATGACCCAGACCTGTTCGTCTTCATTCGTGGGGCATGCGGGGAGAATTCTTTCTTAGAAACATGTTTTGTCTCCTCAGGACTGAAGGCTGGGGAGGAACTAGGACAAGGGTAAAGGCAGACACACGGAGAGGGCAAAGCTCGGACGCAGTGTCACCTGTCCCTTCCTGCCGCGCTGGGAGGTGACTGAGTACAGTACAGCCCTGCGGGAGTGGGCGGGGTTTACCTTCGGCCTCCCTCGTGCCCTGTCCCTTACTTCTTGCTCTTGGTGGCGAGTACAGCCGGGACAGGAGTCTATTTACACCTCTGCACCCACCTCCTCAGACCTCGGCCTCCGTTCTCCTCAGCTGCTTCCCTGGGACGGTCTAAGGGGAGGGGCTTCTCCTTAACTCACGCACACTCTCTCCCTCCCCTCCCTGAAGCGGAGTATACCTCTGTGGCCATCCACTTTTGAAAACAACAAACAACGTGGCTACTTCAAGTTCTCAAACCAGGAAGGATCGTGATTCTGCAGGGACCCTTCACAGCTAGGTAAGGGGAACTTACCGGCTTTCACTGTGCTGCGGTCTTCTCCCATTGTATAGTGTTATTGCAGTTTTTTACGGATTTCTTTAAATCGGACAGGTACTGTTCATGGTTGGCAATACACATAGCGCCGCGACGGGAATTGTGCGCTATCACGAGCAGCGCCAACTTGCGCAGGTCTGTTCTATTGGGGGCATCAATGCTCTAGAAGCCGTCTCAAGTTCCTCTGTGCATGAACTAATTGCATATCCAGTCAACCTCTGCTTTGCCTTTTGTGACTTCTTGTCTTGATTTCATAACATGGTGAACAGGACTATACATTCCAGAAAAGGAGTGAGGCTGGGGTTAGACGTGCCCGTGCGGGAGTGGGCTGCACCACCCCTAGAATAATCTCGAAGGCGTTTAAAAGGAAAATAAGCAAGAAATATGCCTTTCAAGTTGATGCTTTCCTCTAGAGGTCACAGGTCTCCTTCCCCACTAACAGATCGTTGCGTATTCATTTTGACATGGATCCATGTTTACTTTCCCTTTCTGACTTTTGTATGTGGATCCTAACCAGAATCAGGCGTGTTTACAGGGCGTGTGAAACTAGACTACACGGCCTCAATTGCTTTTTGAAATACTTATAAATGAAGTTTACAAGTATTTCTAAAAATATCAGCAGCAGGAATTATTAAATGAGGCATGCTTTTTTAATATCTAGAGTGCAATTTAAATAACAATTTTAATGAAGCGGAAGCATACCTTGACACTTTCCTTGTGTGATCTCCAAACGGCAAATGTGTGCTGAAAGTCCTGATTTTCACATATATTATTGTTGACACGCATTGTAAGTACCGCAGGAAAACAGCATCGATTTTGCATTTTACCATGTCATTTACAAGGTAAAACTACGTCACAGCAATGCACAAAATCCATGCTCTCTTATGATCAGCGGTACAAAAGGGGGTGGTGATGGACGGAGCATCTGAACCAATCAAACACTCACACCCAGTCAAAAGATCTGGGTTTAATCCATCACCGTTCTTTAGCCCACTCTGCCACCCCAGTTCAGACATGGCTATATGCAAATCAGTCTGACCCTGTGTCTCATGGGAACAGTCCAGCCCGAACTGCCAAGCCATGCCTTCCCTGGACCAGAAACAAGCTTCCGAGGACCGGTTTCAGGCATTGCAGCCTTCTTCAGCCCGGCTTGCTTGAATCCAGTGGCAAAGTGAGCAAGGGACTCACGTCTGAGCATACCCTGCCACACTTATGGCGGCCAAAAGCGGTACAAAAGGGGGTGGTGATGGACGGAGCATCTGAACCAATCAAACACTCACACCCAGTCAAGAGATCTGGGTTTAATCCATCACCGTTCTTTAGCCCACTCTGCCACCCCAGTTCAGACATGGCTATATGCAAATCAGTCTGACCCTGTGCCTCATGGGAACACTCCAGCCCGAACTGCCAAACCATGCCTTCCCTGGACCGGAAACAAGCTTCCGAGGACCAGTTTCTGGCATTGCAGCCTTCTTCAGCCCGGCTTGCTTGAATCCAGTGGCAAAGTGAGCAAGGGACTCACGTCTGAGCATACCCTGCCACACTTATGGCGGCCAAAGGCGGTACTTGATTCAAGCAAGCCGGGCTGAAGATGGCTGGAATGCCAGAAACCGGTCCTCGGAAGCTTGTTTCCGGTCCAGGGAAGACATGGCTTGGCAGTTCGGGCTGGACTGTTCCCATAAGGCACAGGGTCAGACTGATTTGCATATAGCCATGTCTGAACTGGGGTGGCAGAGTGGGCTAAAGAACGGTGGTGGATTAAACCCAGATCTTTTGACTAGGTGTGAGTGTTTGATTGATTCAGATGCTCCGTCCATCACCACCCCCTTTTGTACTGCTTTTGGCCGCCATAAGTGTGGCAGGGTATGCTCAGACGTGAGTCCCTTGCTCACTTTGCCACTGGATTTCAAGCAAGCTTGCTGAAGATGGCTGGAATGCCAGAAACTGGTCCTCGGAAGCTTGTTTCCGGTCCAGGGAAGACATGGCTTGGCAGTTTGGGCTGGACTGTTCCTATGAGGCATAGGGTCAGACTGATTTGCATATAGCCATGTCTGAACTGGGGTGGCAGAGTGGGCTAAAGAACGGTGATGGATTAAACCCAGATCTTTTGACTGGGTGTGAGTGTTTGATTGATTCAGATGCTCCGGACATCACCACCTCCTTTTGTACCGCTTTTGGCCGCCATAAGTGTGGCAGGGTATGCTCAGACCTGAGTCCCTTGCTCACTTTGCCACTGGATTCAAGCAAGCCGGGCTTAAGACGGCTGGAATGCCAGAAACCGGTCCTCGGAAGCTTGTTTCCGGTCCAGGGAAGACATGGCTTGGCAGTTCGGGCTGGACTGTTCCCATGAGGCACAGGGTCAGACTGATTTGCATATAGCCATGTCTGAACTGGGGTGGCAGAGTGGGCTAAAGAACGGTGATGGATTAAACCCAGATCTTTTGACTGGGTGTGAGTGTTTGATTGATTTAGATGCTCCATCCATCACCCCCCCCTTTTGTACCGCTCTTATGATCAGCAACATTCTAGTGGCACAGGCGTAGATAAAAATGTGAAAAGGCACAGTGGCTGAGCAAGGGTGCTGGGCCCTAAGGCTACTGTGGAACAGAATGTTACATTGAGAATTAATACCGGCATATGCATTCTACCTCCAAGTTTGCCACTGTGCTGCAAAGGCCTCGCTGATTAAGCTAGTTGATGCGTAAGTGTTACTCAGATGCAGAAATGGCAACATCTCTAAGGAGAAAATACCTTTCGTGACTCTCACGATTTTCTCCAAAAGAAGTGTCCCCATTATAATGCATTTTCCACTCATGCAAATCTATCTAAAGAGGGCTGGTTCACTAACAAAAGTTGGAGTAGGCATCATACTCAGAAGTTTGTGGTGTCATGTAGTTTCCACTTTCCAGTAGGAACTGCACGTTTGTTGGGCAGCGTCAACTTTGGGATGGTGCCAGACTGATTCCGAGCACCCCCTCAGGATATGTTGACCTAAGGGCCAGCTAGGTCACAGTGGCCCCGTAAGCACCCCTAAACCTAGATAGGTAGCAAACTGTTTTGTCAACCCCAGAACATGACAACCCTGATCCCTCCCAGGAATTGTGGTAACAGATCTAGAACCCTTTTGTTCAGCCAATCATGCCCTCTTTCTCTCTCTCAGAGAAATGTGCAAGGAAAATACAGAAGGACGTTTTAAATATTTATTGAACCATTGTGATTCTTGTATAGAATATATGTGCCTCATTGATCAATACACCAAAGCAAAGAAGAGTAATTAGCAATATAAGGACAGTGAACAGGATGAACAGTTTCACCATCTCGCTAAAATGTTTATATACGCAAGCATATAAACAATAAAAAAATATATATATATATTGTACTCCTGCTCTGCGTTTCGTAACATGAGTGTTTAGGGTGTGTATTCATTCTGCCAAGAATCTCCTATTGGATGATCCACCTCTGTTACCTGAAGGGAAAGAATGTAGGTCCCCATCTTGATTACGAGTTGGGCATCCCTCCTTGCAGAGGGATCAGCAAGCAGCTGGGCTGAGGTATCAGTGTGTAGTGGCCTCGCAAATGACAGCAAGTGCTCCTCTGCCTCAACCTGGAAATGCTTGTTTATTTGTGATAAAAAGCATCCTTGCTCTGAGCCGAGACCTCTAGTCAGGCCGCCATTGTTTATGTTCTATAGATAGTTGCGTCGCCATATGGACAAATAACAAACAACTGCATTTGCACAATGTATGTTCGGACCTTGTACAGGATGTTGAAGGTATTGTGATAATTTTCTTACTTAGTGGAATTTGTAAGCAATGCAGTTTCAGAGAAATGAATCCTGCATTGTCACAAGCGCAAATGTGTGTTAAAAGTCATTGTGTGAAAAGGAAGGCAACTTAGGAGATGTGTATATGTTTAAAATGGCAGCGTTTCTCCTCCAGCCTAACTAAGATATACGATAGTGGACACTCGTAAACTCTTACGGCCACATGCATCATTGTAGGATTTTGCGATTCTTAAATTGCGAAAATTAAGGAATCGCAATTTAGGAATTGCAAAATCCTATGCATCAAGAAATCTCACTAGTTTTAGCGATTTCTTAATTTTCTGTATTTGCGATTCCTTAATTGCGAATCGCAATTAAGGAATGGCATTACATTGATTCCTATGGGCCTAGAGGCCCATAGGAATCAATGGAAAGGCATTAGCTTTTTGCGAATCACAATTTGTTGATGCATTTCAATCGTTCACATCACAAAATGTTCATTTGCGAATTGGTTGCAAAAGCGAGTCAGGATGCAGTTTACAACCCCCTGTAAATGCAGGCAAACACAGGGAGAGAGGCTGGACAGCAGTCTTCATCCCTGCGCTCACACTCCATCCATCTTGTTTAAATCGCATTCCTTCCAGATGAACATTACTTTAAAAAGCAGCCTGTGGCCCAGATCACTGGCTGCTTCTAAAAATGCTCACTTATAGGAAATGACGTGGAGCGGGGCAAGCAGCGATTCTCTGTATCACAGTGTGTTCCCACTGAGGCCTCCACAGGGACAGCTTCTCCTTTGCAAATCAGTTACCACCCCAAGTCAGAAGTCAGTAACAGATTACGGATTGATAACTTCAATTGTGCCTTAAACTACTGATAAACTGCATCATGACTCACAAATATGGGGGGGGGGGGGGCTTTATGTCTCTGCTATTTGTTACTGCAAACGAGGTGCAAAAGTTACTTTACAAGTCACAAATACGTTTCCGACTTCTAAAGCATCTCGTGTGCATTGCACCTTAGCTTTTTGTAGTCCCAAACCTGTGATTTTGTGAATTGAAGCCTCTGTGGCTTCAATCCGCTTTTGTACATTGGGCATAAAGTGCTTGCCAAACTTGTAGGTGTTACAAAAAAATAGGTACTGCATCAATCATTTATTTAGTTATGATAAATTGAAGAATAGCATTTATAATAATATGCGTGAATAAGTAGAACAGCCACACATCAATTACCAGACAACCACAAGTCTCCAGTTTTATCATAAGTACATAAAGCCACAGCACAACCTCAAGTGTAGATTACAATAATAATAATAATAATAATAATAATATAATTTTCTTTTCTAGTGCTTAACACAAGAGTTGATGCTGTTTTTGAGGACTGTAAACATCAGGTTTACTGCTCTCCAGTTTTAATGGTACATAATTTAGCTATCCATGGAGTATAACAAACTGAGTAAGCCTTTCCATGAATCAAAAATGTGTCGTCAGTAGCAAGATCTTGGCACGCTGGGCACCATGCTGGCATCCCATATCAAAACATACGCAAAGCCACAGATAATAATTAATATTCATTTAACACACCTCACTTTGTTAGGTTAGACGGTTTCATGAATTGGCATGTAGCAGCCTAGATTTAGACTCCTGGACTATGAAAGCCCAGGAGTCTGCATCAGCATTTATATACTTACAAAGACATTTGCAGGTACAGCTAATTGTAGGGAGGCACTTGCCGACTCTGCCTCACAATGGTTTATAACGTGCTTTGTAGTGCCAGGAATTAAATGCCAGATATCTGCATGGTGACATCAGACCATGTTTCTATCCTGTGGTTACATTTGAGAAATCAGCGTATTGTGTGACTCCTAGTTTTCATTTTCTTTCATTTGAAGCTATTGCAATTGGCAACAAGAATTTAGAAAAAGCAAATTGGGTATCCAGGATTATACCAAATTGAATAATTTGTTAAACCTAGCAAAGGGTCAGAAAACTGCAAATTCCACAAAACCTGACTGGTGAGAAGCAGTCTCTGCCACAATACTTTGTATGCCTATCTGTAATGAAAGTGATTTTCACTAAAAGGACACACCCAAACCCTGCACTCCCACCTGGGAGGCAAACTTACCACTGCACCTTTAAATGATACACTTTGAGCAGCACTTCCTAAAGACGAGGAAGAGACACAGCACTCCCTTTAAGCACAGCAAGAAAACAAATCCAGATGCATTTAAAATAACACACACAAATTTATTAATGCAATGTTTAGAACGGTAGGCCAAATATATTAATTGAATTTGCATCATCCTTGCTAACTCAAGCTGGGGTAAGCCTGTCAACTGCCCAGGAAGGAGTTCAATCTGGACTCAAGTTCTGTCACCTCCACAGCAATATGTCTATTCGGTGGTGAGCTTCCACCTGGCGCCCGAAGGTTCCCAGCTTAAATATTATTACTCAACGTGAGGCGAGGCTTCTAGAAAACCTCGTCCCCTTCTCATTTAAAAAAAATTGAACTGGCTGTACTAGTCTGCCTCAAGGCCAAGACGGAGGCTGGCCAAGCTCTCGTATTTTGACTTCGAGGCAGAGGTGCACATTCTACAGATAATATCCAGTTCACTCTGGTCAGTGAGGAGTGAAAAACAAGTGAAGAGCAAAAACCTGCCCTCCCCACTTTGCAGCTACATGTGAACAGCAAGCCAAAGCCAGAAAACAAGATAAGTTGAGGCCATGTCATAGCCAATAGTAAGAACTCATAATTAAGCAAGGACAATACAGAAAACAAGATGACATGAGGCCATGTCAGAGCCAACAGTAAGACCTCATAATTAAGCAAGACAAAGTCTGAAAACAAGATGACATGAGGCCATGTCAAAGGCAATAGTAAGGACTCATAATGTACAACACCGAGCACGTGTGCATCACTGCCCACAACACTGCACTTCGAAATCAAAAGGTACATTCCACACCTCTCTCTCATGCTTTGAAATGCACATCCCACACACTCTGCTCTTGGCAAGACTGTTCTACTCAGTGACAGCTCCCACTGAAAGACAGCAAGATTACAAGAAAGAAGGGAAACAGGCATATGCAGGACCGTCTCATATATCCAGGCTAAGGTAAAATAACACACTAAAGTCAGTTAAATGGTGGTAGTTGAAGGTCATCATAGGGTGCCAAAACACAAGAGTGCCTCATTCACTACACTATCTTGATCCATATTACGAGACGCACAGTATCATGGTACAGTTTGGATGAATATTATTTCATTGCAGACACTCCTGTGATACATTTTTTTTATAGACACACAGCACTTCTGCCAGTCACTGTCGGTCTTCTAGTGTTTTTTCTTTTAGCAGTTACTTTGTGTTCTAGATGGCCATTACTTCAGGGGACAGCAAACGAGATGGGCATTTCATCCGCTTTAGCTCTTGCTTCAAAATATATAAAGTTCTGAAATTTCACAAACTGTTTCTAAGGGGAATACAAATTATTCTAGGACTGCAGAATATTAATTAATTTGAGGCGCTGTTGGATATTATAAAGTATTACATGAGTTATTGAGACCACTATCAGGTTTGTATGTGCAGTAGTATGACATATAGTGAGGGCTGGGGCCATTACACCACCAATTGATTATTGCAACTCTACTGCCACCGAGGCAGATTTAAGTAATTTTCTGCTTGTGTGTGCCAAAACTGGTGAAAATGTTTAAGTAGTGGGTGGATTACCTAGACAGGCAAAGAACCCTATCCCAGAGTCAGGCTAACGCTTCCTTACTTATTTCACAGCAAACACAATCTGGAATGGAAGGTTGGTGGCCCTAATGTAAACACTAGTATGTACTCAGAAAAAGAGAGCATGAATCTGCAGCACTAAACACACAGTGGGATGCGTGAATCTATAATAGATGTATTCAAATTGTGTTCCTCCAGCACACCATGCTGCTGGCGTTAGTGCCTGCCCACCCTCCTGCTTCCATGAGTTGCTGACGGGGACACTTGAAGACACGCTGAGACACCACTCTGCATGAAGCTGCTTTTGGAGTCTCGCGCATTAACTAAACTCCACGCTGGTTTGAAGCGTAAAAGGCCATTTATTAGGACAAGGTTATCAAAAACTCTCAACTTTTATTAACATAACAATTCAACTGCAATAACTTTAATCAGCAATAAACAAGCCCATCCCCATCATCCATCCATTCTCCATCCCTCTCACCTCTTTAACTCCTCCCCATTCCTGCTGTAAACTTTTCCATCCATCCCTTCTTCACCTTCACAGCCCGCTTAAGCATCCTCTCTTTCATTCCCTCTGCTGCACCTTGCATCCTGCACTCTGCCCTCGTTCACCTATGTACCCCCAAGGGGTGGCTCTGCCCCTTCATGACTCACCACCCTTCCAAAGCTCCGCAACCTATTAAAACTGCATAACCTGTCCTAAAATGGCCCGCCTCGGTCGCACCCCCTCGCCCTAATAACTGTAGGGAGGGCGGGTGGATCAACTTGAAAAAACAACCTAAACCTCCCTAACCCGGTGGTGCGAGGTGCTGGGAAAGAGGCCGGAACATCCCACCCCAACACCTGTATAATCACCACTGGACTGCCCCTAATTCCACCCCTTTGAACTCCCACCCCACCTTGTACTTCCGGCCACGCAAAGATCCCTGGGAGAAGACTAGTCTGCGACCCTGCTTCCCCTGGGGGGGCCGACATTTTAGAAGCCCGGACCTATGAGTGGCTGCATCTGTAAACCCAGCATGAAGGACAGAAATTCTGAGCACCAAACCAAAAGGCCGCACATTGCTTGCTGTTCGCTGCTCACTGCGCTCCCAGAGGCAGGTGACTTTTGGCGTTTTTGAGAGAACAGGGCATTGAGGGACAGCCAACCAAAGGGAGTATTGAGCAAACCAGGTGCAGTCTAGATGACTGGGCTGGTTTGGGCTATATCTGGTAAAATATGTAGCCCAAGGTATTTATATCATGTCATTTTTGTCTGTCACCCACCATTTTGCATGGTAGGTACACACAGTGGCTGCCCCAGGTACTCAGAAATGTTCCCTTTTTACTAATGAGTGTTAGTTTAGGGCTAGGTTAGTCAATGTCTGTAGGTGAGCGTTTGTCCCATTTTTTTTATCGTCTCCTGTGTGAGGAAATGCTGGATGAAAGGGTCCAGTCAGTGGTGTAACATCGGCCCCCGCAGCCCCCCACTGTATGGGGGCCCCCAAGCTCCAGGGGGCCCCCTCAGCACAGTACTCTGGCCGACAAGCTCCCAATTGAGTCCGGAGATGGCACCTCCAACTACCTTGCAGGAGGTCCCCTCAAGTTTTGTTACGCCAGTGGGTTCAGGAAGTGCTCTGTCTCGTAAAGGAGGCTGGGTGCTTGGATCGACTGGTGGCTGGAAACGTGGCCCGCAGCTGGTGAGGGCCTCTAGTAGAGTGACAAAAACAAAAAGAACAGAAGATGGATGGAATGCTGAACAATGCAAACATTCACCCCAGTCAACAGATCTGGATTTAATCTACTATTTTTTTGCCCACCACGCTAGTGGGGTGGCAACCACCATATTCACGTGCTCACCACCTGAGGACCCTGCTGCGGCTCTTGTGAGTGTGAGGGGCCACACACAATCACACGGAGTGGCCCCAGCATTGTGTTGAGGCAGGAGCGGGGTTCAGGAGGGGCTGCGGGTGATAAGCGGCATTAAAGAGCCTCAGGGACGGGGGGATCTCCAAGAAATCTGCTATTAGAGGCAAAGTGAAGACCTCCGGGGTGCAAGGAATTAAGCCCCATGCTGCCAGGGAAGATCAGTCAGAAGGGGTGGGGGCACACGTTAAGCAGCAGGCAGAAGTATGTGGATCTGGCATGAAGTGGGGAGAGGCAGGCAAGTCTGGGTGCTTTGATTTGCTGCAGGCACTGTTTTTTTAGGGTGAGGAGGACTTAATGCTGCCCTTAAAGAAGCAGTGGCAGGCTGGCCAAGTGGATGATTTCCATTGGACCTTGGGCACGATTGTGGAAGACATGGGTGGAGCCGGACATGACCTGAAGGGGGAATTAAAATTTGAAGAGGATAGCTAGGCATGGGGGGAGGGGTCTAACAAGCACAGAATGTAGGCAGGGTGGGAATAGGTGGTGCATGTCCCAGATGAGGAGCTTGGGAGTTGGTGGCCATTAGCTTCCAGCGACATTGGGGAAAGTTGGTCAGGTAGGCAAACAGGGGACAGCAGAGGAGGTTGATCTCAAGCAGGCATCAAACATCAGCTATTGTGGGAGCCATGCTCGAGTGGAGTGATGGGGAGTAGACAGGATTTCTGGGGGAGGGGTTCACTTAATGGAAATCCCCCAAAGTTTATGCAAGGCAGAATAAAGGGGGTGAGAAAGAGGGCGGAGCAATAGGTAAGGTCAGGGTTTTGGGAAAGCAGGGGCCAGGATCATCCAGCAAGTGTTTCTGGGCATTACACACTGGGCCTACCTTCTTTGCTGATGTCTAGGTTTCAGCAGTACCCAACCTGGGAGAGCATGGTGCAGCTTGCATGCCACAGGAAGAAGAGAAGTCGTGGCCCAGAATGGTCAGCCGGAATGTGTTGTGGGACCCAGTGGTATGTGGCACAAGAAGGTCCTGGGAGGCCTCGCCATGGCCAATGCAAGAGCAGGATGGACCTGTAAAGTATTCACCAGGAGTCTTCAGCTGACTCAGGGGTTTTATAACAAAAAAAGACTAAGGAAAAGTACATACGTATTGAGGGCTTAAGGAGGCAGCACGAACTGACACTGTGGTGTTCCAGACCTTCACCCAAAATTCCAACTACAATAGTACATAGAATTCAAGCACAAGCAAAACATAAGGTTCCACATATGGGCTGTAAAATAAGAGCATCAATGAAATACAACAACAAAGTAAAAAACCCAAACACCACAGGACCATTTACCATGAGGGAGCAACACAGGTCGCTGTGGCCTGCATCGGTGGAACGCCTGATATGGTATTGTACAGTCTCTCAAGAAATGGTACCAGGTAGCCCTGGGATAGGGCACCAGGAGCGACGAGGTGTGGCAGTGATAGGAAGTGGCCCCGCACGGCTTACATTGCATGACGAGGCTCTGGACCAGGGATATTCAAGTACGGCCCAAGGGCTGCATGCTGCCCCCCTGATCTTTAACTACGGCCCACTGGTGAACAGCAGCACTGGGCTATTGTTCACTTGACAGAGCAGGAGCATTCAGGAAGCTGTGAAACTGGCATACTTTATTTTGCACATTAATTAAACTAATGGTAAAGAAGCAAAGTAGGTTTCCTAGACAACTTATCTTAAGCATGCATCTGCTTTCCGTCCCCCTATGCCCACCTATCAACACCCCAATGTTCACCCTACTGGCATTGGTGCAGCCCTCGTGAAGCCACAGACAATACTTTGTAGCCCTTGTGGAAATGTTTGCGAATACCCATGCTCTAGACTATGGGGGCAATAGACATGAGGAAGGAGAAATGGTGAACACAGAGGTACAGGACCTCGCAGTGCTGCCAAAGGTATACAGGGGCACTGCGTGTGGGAGGGGGGCTCCTCTAATCCCACTTCTAGTACCATTTTTCAGATTCTGTTTAGGGAGCAAGGTCAGCCAATGGATGTGGAAGTAGCACAACAGTGAAGCACACTGGCAAGGCAGCAGGCTTCGGAGCGGTCACCGACCTTACGGTCAGGCAAGGGTACAAATGTGTCTAAGGTGTCAGGTCCAGTCATGGTTTCAACGGGAGTAGATGTGGGGTACGAGTGAGAGTAGGAGGCATGACTGCAGAAGGGTAGGTATGTTAAAGACACAGGGGTGGGTGCAGAAGACATGAAGGAAGAGGCTCCCAAAAAGATGGGTGTTGACAAGAAGGGTGGATAGAAGAATAAAGGGGCATCTGCAAGTGTAGCGAAGGTTAGGGATACAGCTTTAAAGAAGACAAACAAAGGGATAAGAGTAAGGATGAGAAGACTGAAGGGAAAGAGAATAAAGAGTTCAAGAGAAGAAAACTTCCATACATGGGAGTTACTAAACCACTGGTGTCTGCTAAAGATAGAATTTGGAAAGATATGTGGCTCAAAAAAGGAGGAATGCAATCTGGCAAAGCACCCAAGGGTACCCATGACCATGGAGAATTGGACAGCAGTTTACTGTGAGAAATACCCAGAGAGGAGTTTAGCTTTATTTAAGTATATGGATGTAATACGTAAGGCACAGATTTCCTTTAGGGGTACTGCTTGGGCCCAATATGACAAGAAGTTTATAGTGTGTATGACATTGGATCCTGAAGCAGAACGGGGCAAGTTCGATACGGACCTTTGGCAGAAAACAATGGGCTGAGCCAAATCTGGAAAAACCATATTTACAGCGAGTGGTTTGCCCATAGTATATCAGCCCTGTCAGGCCTGTCCCACCTGGGAAAGTGTGGGGAATTTTTATAAGGGTCAGTGAGACACAACAGTTGCTTGTTGGGATTTCAACAAGGAGATGTGCATGAGGGAGTATTGCAGATTAAGGCATGAATGCTCCAAGTGCTCAGGGAGGCATCCACTTGTCAACTGCTATGGAATCACCGGGGAGACATCAGGGACTTAGCAAGGAGATCACTACTAAGGGTGGGTGGAATTTGCGAAGTCGCGATACGCAAAGCTCTGAAAACGGTGAAACATCTCCACGAGCACGCAGAGTTCCGCGAACACGCGGAATTGCTTGTTCAGCCCGTTCGTGATGCTTTTTTTCCTGTTCGCGAACGCTGTTTGCCTGCTCGGGGGGAAATATCTTGTGAACACGCATTTTGAAAGCGCGAACAAGCAAACAAATCAGCAAAGCCACGTCATTTTTGGCAATTACCCGTTCTGCGTGGAACGCGAAATTACCCAAATTCCACGAGAGTAATAGAATTTACCACCCAGACCTAATCACTAGCCACACCGGCAACATATTTCAGAGGAAGCAAGAGCAGATAACACAGGAGTTTACTGGGGGAGCAAAGGGAACTCCAGTGAAAAGCTTTTATGCTGGCTAAGTGAGCTAGGCTCGCATACTGGCTGAGATCCTACCCAAATAAGGAAGGTGCACGTATTTTGTAGGAAGCTTTTACATGGGGTTTCAGGTTGGAGTAGAGCGTAAGGCATTGGGTGGAGAATTTGTGGTCAGTTCAGTCTCAGCCGCTGCCAGGAAGGGAGGAAGGCCCTGCCATCTTCCCTTCCTGCACTTCTTTGCTTAACTTGTGGTGTGGGACAAGTTAAGCAAAGAAGTGCAGGAAGGGAGGGTGGCAGGGCCTTTTAACAGGGTGCTATTGGAGTAATTGATTGTTTTGCCAATAGGAGTGGTGCCCAATTAAGAGGCATGGCAATTTAGGCTCATTCAGCATCTGTCATGGCCAGAAGGCCAATTGTTCAATGACTTCATTGGGGAAGATCTAGCATCGGTGCTCTGTGGACGTGGCTGTGGCTATGGTGGATAAGGCAGTACCGGTAGTCTATATGGCAAAATGTGATATAAAATCTGCATTGCCATTATTCCCTGGGCACCCGAATGATTTTCAACTGCTGGATATCCAAATTTCAGTGGCATGGTATGTGGGCAAAGCATTTGCTATGGAAGCTCAATTTTATGTGCACTTTTCAAGTGCTTCAGCACTTTTCTACAGTGTCTCTGCATGCAGGTAATGTGTCACGAAAAGGTGACACGCTATCTCTATAACTTTTTCTTTGTCATGGACTCCAGTTCCACGGACTGCGAGTTTGCAGGAGCTCATGGAGGACGTGGGGGTTCCACTGGCCCCGGAGAAAATGGTTGGTCTGGTGACCACCATTTAGTTTCTAGGAATTGAGTTGAATTCAGTAGCTATGATAACGTACCTTCCAGCTGAGAAGAAATTGTGGATGCAATCAATCAGTCAATCAATCAATTAATGGGTTGGTAAAGCGCAACTACTCACCCGTGAGGGTCTCAAGGTGCTCTCGGGAGGTGGGAAGCAGATCCGCCTAAGTGCTGAGGTCATTCGAAGAGCCAGGTCTTGTGGCCCTTACTGAACTGGGGTAGCGTGGGAGATAGTCTGAGGTCGAGGGGTAGGGTTTTCCAGGTTTTGTCAGCAAGGAAGGAGAAGGATTTTCTCTGGTTCTGGTCCTGCGGATGCGTGGGATGGTGGCCAGGGTGAGCTGAGTGGAGGGGTCTGTTGGGTGCGTGGAAAGAGAGGAAGATGTTCAGGTATGCTGGTCCAGCATTGTGGAGGGCCTTGTAAATGTGGGTGAGGGGTTTGAAGGTTATCCTTCTATCTGAGGGGAGCCAGTGGAGTTCACTGAGGTGTTGAGTGATACGGCTGTGCCGGGGGAGGTGTGTTGCTGTATTCGAGGCTGCTGCTGATGAGTGTGTGAGTGACGGTCTTTCTGGATTCGGTGGATCTATCTGAGGGTTTTTCGCAGGAGGCAGAGGATATTTGAAACAGGCCGAGGATACTTAGTTGATCTGTTGATCCATAGTGAGCAATGCTTCTAGTATGATGCAGAGATTTTGTGCGTGGTCAGTCAGGGTGGGGGGTTCCTAGATCAGAGGGCTCCCAGGTATCGTTCCATGCAGAGGGGTGGATCCCAGGATGAGGACTTCTTTATTGTCTGAGTTTAGCTTAAGGCAGCTGTTCTTCAGTCAGGTGGTGACGGCTTTCATCCCCTCTTGGAAGTTGTGCCTGGTGACGTTGGCTTTGTTGGTAAGGGAGAGGATTGCTGTGTTTTGTCTGCGTGGGAGACAATGTTGAGTCTGTGTTTCCTGACGATGCTTGTGAGGGAGACCATGTAGATGTTCAAGAGGGTGGGGCTGAGAGAGGAGCCCTGGGGCACTGCACATTTGATCTATGTCAGTTCTGAGAGGTAAGGCAGAAGTCTGATCCACTGTGTTCTGCCGGTGACGAAGGATCTCATCCAGTCGAGGGCCATGTCATGGATGCCGGCGTCAGGGAGTCTAGTGGTTAGGGTGCAGTGGCAGATGGTGTTCAATGCTGCTGAGAGATCCAAGAGGATGAGGGCTGCGGTTTTGCCCTCTTTAAGGAGGGAACAGGTGTCGTCGGTTTCAGCGAAGATGGTGGTCTTGGTGCGGTGATTGCTTCAGAAACCAGATTGGGAGATGTCCGGGATGTCATTTGTTTAGTTGTAGTCGGCTAGTTGGTTGTTGATGGCTTTTTCAATGACTTTGGCTGGGAAGGGGAGCAGGACGCTGGACCTGAAGTTCTTAAGGTCTGTTGGGTCCGCTGAGGGTTTCTTCAGGAGTGGGTTGATATTGGCATGTTTCAAGTTGTCGGGGAAGAAGGCAATCTTGAGGGTGTTGTTCATGGTTTGGTGTAGCTCTGGTGCGATGGTGGGGGCGGGCAGGGGTCCGATGGTGCTCCAGAGTGGCTGCTTTTCATTGTCTTTAGGGAGTTGTCCGTGGTGAGTGGGGTCCAACGGGGCAGGGTCTCCCGGGAGCGTCAGCTGAGGAGGTTGCTGGTGTGGTCATGAGGTCCTGGTTGTCGAAGTTGTCGTAGACCGTCTTAACCTTGTGGTGGAAGAAGATGCAGAGACTGTTTCAGAGGTCTTGGGAGGGTGGGACGTCTGTAGTTTCACAGACGGGTTTGCTGAATTCCTTGATGATGGTGAAGAGTTTTTTGCTGTTGTGTGTGTTGGTGTTGATTCTGTCATGAAGGGCCTTCTTCCTTGTGTTTTTGAAGAGGTGGTGGTGTGTGGTGGTGGTTGCTTTGAAGGCGGTTGGGACTTCAGGGGTTTTGTGGTTCCTCCATGTCTTTTCAAATCGTCTGTAGGAGCATCTGTATTCTTGGAGGGCAGGTGCGAACCAGCTTGCTTTCTTGATTTGTTTGCCGGGGGCTTTCTTGAGGGGGCCGAGGTGTTGCCTCAGTTTACAATCCCTTGGTGAAGGTTGCATGCTGTGCTGTTGGCGACAGAGGTTAACTGTTGTGAGGTGCTGTTTAGGGCAGTGGTGAGCTGGTCCTCGGTGACCTTGTTTCAGCTTCTGCAGGGGAACTGGTGGGCATGCTTTGATGTAGTGGGTTTGTTGAAGGAGTAGTGGATACAGTGGTGGTCCAGAGAAGTTTGTGGTGTGGCTGTAGGAGACACTGTTTCCTGGGGCCAAGACGGGGTCAACTGTATGTGTTGGGGGGTGACTAGCTGTTTAGTCCAATCTTTACAAAGTTCTCTAAGAGGGGGGAGGTGTTCGGGTCGTTGTAGTTGTTCAGGTGGAAGTTGAGGTCTCCGAGTAGGATTTAGTCTGTGGATGTGAGGGCCTGGGTTTTGATGAGGTGGATAATTGCATCTGTGAATGGAGCGGGGGCCGAGTGGTCTGTAGATGAGGGTGCCACGGAGGGTGTTTTTTGGGGTGGTATGGAGTCGGAAGTGCAGATGCTCCATGTGGCTGTCGCGTCATCTGGGTGGCTGGTCAGGCAGAGGTGCTTTTCTGGACTGTGGCGATACTTCCTCCTGGCCAGTTGGGGTGGTCCTTGTGGATGATCTTGTAGCCATTAGGGATGGCTATGTCTGGTGCTTAGCTGGCGTTTGTCCAGGTTTCCATAAGGAAGGCTACGTCGTGTGAGGCGGTGTCGAGGAAGACCCAGATCTCTGTGGCATGTTTGTGGAGTGATTGTGTGTTGAGGAGGATGCAGTTGACGTTTTGGGTGTGGTGAGGGTCGGCTGGTTGGGTGATGGAGCTGGGGTATGGAGGTGGGTGAACGTGCGGAGGCAGTGAAGGCAGAAGAGAGGGCTGTAGGTGTTGCTCGGCATCAAAAGCTGGCAGTTGTTTTTGCGTCTGGGGTTGAGATCATGGAGGCTGCTGGAGTTGTAGCAGAGGCAGTTCAGAAGGCCAGGCTTCCAGGTGCTGGGCGTGGTCGGGGCGTGGACGGGCACTGGCGGGCTTGCCTTTGGTGCACTAGTGGTGCGGCCTCCATTAAGTAGGGTGAGGGCGGGTTAGCTGGGAGGCAGGAAGCTGGGAGCAGGAATAGTACAAGGGAGAGGCCACAGAGGCAGCAGAGGTAGGAAAAGGCCTAAGGAGGCGTGGAGGAAAAGAAAAGGGGGCACAGAAAACGGAAACAGTAAAAATGGAAAAACAGGAAAACAGGCAAAAACAGAAAAAAGGCACAGAGAAGGAGAAAAGGAAAATGGACAAAAAAAGGAAAAAAAGAAAGACAGAGGGCAGAAGAGCAGAATTCTCTCCCACTGGACCACCAGGGATGAGGAGCAGGTGGGGGCCTGTGGGTTTGGGAGGGCCTCGAACAACCTGCTTAAAGGTCAGAGCGCGCTCAGAGGCAGCACTTAGCTGGTGGAGCTGCAAGGGAGGAGAGCAGTTTCACTGACTAGGTCAGTGGGCTTGCTCTTCTTGCTGTGCAGTGGCCGCCATTAAATAGGGTGAGGGGTGAGGGTGTGTTAGCTGGGAGTAGGGAAACAGGGATTGGGAACAGTGCAATATAGGGGGGAGGGGTCGTGGGGGGCAGCAATGGCAGAAAAAGGCCAAAGAAGGCACGGGGAAAAGAAAAGGGGGCACAGAAAAAGGAAACAATGAAACAAGCAAACACAGAAAAAAGGCACAGAAAAGGAAAAAAAAGTCAGAGAAGAAAGGCAGAGGGCAGAGGGCAGAGGGCAGAGGGCAGAAGAGCAGAAGAGCAGAACAGCAGAATGCTCTCCCATTGGACCACCAGGGATGAGGTGCAGGCGGGAGCCTGCGGGTGGAAGAGGGCATTGAACACCTTGACACAGAAGTCAGATCACGCTTGGGGGCAGCACTTAGCTGGTGGAGCTGTGTGAGAGGAGAGCAGTTTCACTTACTAGGTCAGTGGGTTTGCTGCAGGTATTGTTAGGCATGATGTTGACAAAAAATAAAGTCACAGTGCAAGAAGTACAGGTGCTTTTAGGACACCTCAATTTTGCTTGCAGGATTGTGCGAGCCGGCAGGACATTCTGCCAGAGGATGGGATTGGCGCTCTCTGGCTGTTCCCTTCCACACCATTATGTTATGATATCCGCAGTGTGAAGGTCCGATCTGCAGACGTGAGGCTATTTGCTGGACTTCTTTTAAACAAAATCTTTTTAAAAATGTAAAACATTTTTTAATAAAAAAATAAACAAACATCAGCAAAGCATCAATATTCAAAGGGAGCATCACAATCAGCATCATCGGTACAGAAGGAGAGTTCACAGAAATACATATATATCTCAACAGAAAGTCTATGGTGCCGGGGAATCATCCATCACAGGGGCCAAGGGAGGCTGACATATTTCTCCACGGTAGAAATTCCAAGGGCCCCAAACCCGAGACCATTTCTTAGGGCATCCACGTGCTACATACGCAGTCTTTTCTCAAAACATTGCCCAATCCAAGTCCTTTTCCCAGTCTTGAACCGTGGGCGGGTCCACCGCACCCCTCCGCTGGGCGATATTCCTCTTAGCCAGCATTAGCCCCAGCATTACCCATTGTGTAATACATACCTTCAAATCAGTTGGCTCCCAAATGTTCGGGAGACACCTATGGGCCTCCACTCGAAGCTGCACAGACAGAACAGTATGAATATTGTCGTGAATTTCGCTCCAAAAGGGTTGGATGTACGTACACTCCCAAACTGTGTGGGGAAAAAGTGCCCAGCTGGCCACATCCCCTCCTGCAAGCGTCTTCATCTACCCTTCCCATTCGCACCAGTTACATAAATACGGTGGAGAAATTTAATTTGAGCTGGACAAGGCAGAGACAGGCCGGTATAGCTACGACTCTGGGAGAGAACACTGCCTCCTGCCACTTCTCAATATCCATTTCTATACCATCCCTGAGCCATTTCTCTCGGAGAGCCTTGAGAGGATCTGAGAGATTATTGACCAGCTTTTTGTATATCAGGGAAATGGTGCTATCAGGGAGATGACCATCCAGTACTCTATCCTCCAAAGGAGAGGATTACAGCAGTGTGGTCCCAGGCCTAAGAAGTGTGTGAAATGCATGTCGAACCTGTGTATAGCGGAAGCGCTCCAAGTCAGCCATGTGATATTGGTGCTGAAGCCCTGCAAAAGGCTTAATAACCGTCTTGTCCCACAGGTCTCCTATGCGAGTAATACCTATAAGATCCCATCTGTCGAACCCCTTACTCTTCCACGGTCGCCCAACTGCTCGGAGTCCCATAGTGGTGTTGCTACCGTTAGCTTCTGTCGCCAACCCAAACAGGAGGTAGCAGTGTGCCAAACGTGTACTGGATGTTTAGTGGGGCCCGTTAGTGGGTAGCGCCGGGGCTTAGAGTAGAGAGCTCTATTGAAGGTCCCCCCGGAGAGGAGCCACCTATCCATATTGTATCCCGGGTTGCCGGGCTGGGCATAGGTGCAGTGGTTGATGAAGGATAAGTGAGATGCCCAGTAGTACAATTTTATATCCGGGAGGCTCATGCCGCCGTCAGACTAGTTCAGTGATAATTTGGCAAGGGCAATACGAGGTTTGCCATTTCACAGAAGATCCCGCTAGAGGCTCTCCACCTCCCGAAAATATAGCGCAGGTATCGGATCCATAGAGTTCTGGAGTGCATACAGAAATCTGGGCAGGGACATCATCTTAAACAAGGTGGCCTTTCCCAACAGGGAGAGGGGAAGAGTCTTCCACTGGGTGATATCTTTGCGCAGCTGGAGCAGTGGGGGCAGGAGGTTGCGAGAATAGCGGAGAGAAGGGTCCAACGATACCCAGATACGTAAACCAGTCGATGCAAGTCTGTAACGGGCACCCCCTCGGCAGGATCGAGGCTCGCCCGCCACCACAAACATGAGGGACTTGCTCCAGTTTATGGAGTAACCGGAATACCTTCCAAAAATTGTGAAAATGTCCAAAACCACACTCAGGGACCTCCTAGGGGAGGTCAAATACAGGAGGATGTCGTCCGCATAAAGGGAAATCCGATCTTCCCAATCAAAGGACCAACGCATGCCTCGAACCATCAAGTCTTGACGGATCCAGGCTGCCAGTGGCTCCAATGCTAAGGCAAACAGCAGAGGGGACAGAGGGCAGCCCTGCCGGGTCACTCTGCCCAGCAGAAAAGTAGCTGACTTCTTGTTGTTAACCACTACCTGAGCCATAGGCAGGGAGTACAATAACTGCACCCACTGAATGTACTTTGGACCAAAGCCCAATTTATTCAACACTGCCCATAAGTATGGCCACTCAATGGTGTCAAAGGCCAGAGCTGCATCTAGGGAAACTATGACTGCCAGTTCCAGTATAGTAGACGCCCTACTCAACACCCCTTGGACTCTGCGCAGGTACAGCGCCGTCTTACGGTGTGGTATGAAACCTGATTTGTCCGGATGTACCAAGGTCCCAATCACCGGCAGTAGGCGGGTGGCGAGGAGCTTAGCAAGGATTTTAGGCTCTGCATTTAGCAGAGATATCGGCCTGTAAGAGCAACATTCGGTCTTGGGCTTTCCTTCCTTGTGGATGGTAACTATGGTGGCAGTACGCTGGTCCAATGAAAGGGAGCCCAATTGTCTCGAGTCCTCGTACATGGTTCTGAGATACGGGGCCAGTTTGTCGGGTTTAAGCTTGTACAATTCGATTGGTAACCTGTTAGGGCCCGTGGCTTTGCCCGGCTTGAGAACATGGATTGCTGCTGCCACTTCCTCATTAGTTAAGTCGCTGTCCATGAGGTCGCGTTCGACCCCTGACAGTTTGGGTAAATCAATGTCAGCGAGCAGCTGGCGGGAGTCTTCAACCGGGTAGGGAGCAACCGAGGTGTAGACCGCTTGGAAATGGGCTGCGAATGAGTCCACTATAACTTACGGATCTGACAGGGAATTACCTTCAGGACCACGAAGTTCCGGAACAAGTCTACTTGACCATTCCTTCTTGTCCAACCAGGCCAAGAGTTTCCCGGCCTTATCCCCTACCTCATATAATCGCCCTGAACTGCTCTGCCTATGGCCCTTGCATGGTCTGTCGCTAGTGCCCTGTATTCCTGTTGCTTAAGCTTGAGAAGATGGAGTTTGCCGGGTGTGACGTCGGTTCCAAATCTGCATCCAGCCTCCCCACCTCAGCCTCCAATGCCACCAACTCCTTGCGCTGTTCCTTCTTCTTCCCCAAGATCAGAGAAAGGGCCTGACCCCTTATCACCGTCTTAAATGCCTCCCAGAGCACCTGGGGGGACTCAACCGCGCCCTCATTCTCATTGAAGTAATTCTCAATGGCTTTAAGGAGCTCCCGCCGGATATGGGGATCACGCAAATACCATGCATTGATGGGGGCCACACGTCCCACCTGTTGGAAACTGAGCGCCAAATGGAGCCATACCGGTGAGTGATCTGAAATGTCTCTGGCTAGTTGCTTTATCTCCCGTATATGGGAGAGGTGCGAAGCAGGTAACAGGAAATAGTCAATCCTGGATAGACTCCCATGAGGCCCTGAATGGAAAGTATACTGTGAGGAGTCAGGATGAAAAGCCATCCACCCATACGCCAACCCCATGGAATCTAAGAACTCGGGCAACCAGCGGTGTGAACGGGGAAGATTGCGCGGGGGATACCGGTCGAAATCTCCAGCAACCACCGAGTTAAAGTCCCCTCCTAGCACCAAGAGGCCGTCTGGGATTTCCAACAGCAGCGTACTCAAGTCCCTGAAAGTAGAGGCCTGAAGGCCCGGCGGCACATAAATCAAAAGTAAGGTGATAGGGCGGCCCTCCCACGTGCCCGAGATTCCCACATACCTTCCTCTCGCGTCAGACCAAGTATCCTGCACCACGAGGGGGAAGGATTTTTTCATTAATATGCCAACTCCGCTGGAGACGGTGGTGAATCCTGCGTGGGCTAACAAAACGTATCCCCCCCCCTATGCAGCGCTTTATATGTGCCTCCGATCAAATGGGTCTCCTGCAGAAGGACAATATCAGGTGCCTGGCGCTTAATGCACTGAAGAACTACACTACGCTTGATCTTGTCCCCCAACCCATTGACATTCCAACTCATCAATTTAACCCCACTGTCCCCGACCGATGCCATCTCTAAGTTTGTTGAACATCACAAAAACAATGTTGCTCCCCCAATCAATATATCCATAGCCGCTGCTGATGCGAACCAAATTACAGCCAAAGAATTACACAAACCCTCCCAACTCCCCACACCCCGCTGCCCTGCCCTCTGGGTCTGGAACTGCCCATGAAGAAACTGGAAGAGTGCCTGTCGCCCCGGAAAAATTCAAGGAAGAAAAGAGAAAAAACCCCTATAGGGGGGGGAGGCAGGGTCCATCCCACCCTAGCCCAGGAGGTCTACGTCATATCCCTACTAATCTCAGTCCCCAGATCTCTTCAGAATCACTTACCACTCGACCCCAAGTCCAAAAGGAGCACCCCACCGATTCTCATCGCCCACCCCGCACTGCAAACAATACTAATCTGACCACTGATAGAGTGCCAATACACTGCAAACAGTACTGTCCAACCACTGGGCGAGCATCTTCTCAGGCCGGTTGGCTATTGTCAGTGCCACCTCCACCTTGACCGGCCGGGCTCCTTGCACCTCTGCTCTCGACCCAGTCCGCCGCTGCCTCGGGGTGTTCAAAAAACCACGCTCGCCCATCCGCCTCAACCCGGAGATGGGCCGGGAACAACATGGAATATTTCAAGCCCTGATCCCAAAGAACACGCTTGATCGACCTAAACAACCGTCTTTGCCTCTGCGCCTGTTGGGTAAAGTCCAGAAAAAAGGAGATAACCGAGTTCTCATAGCGCAGGGGAGCACCAGGTCTGGAGTGTTGGAGGATGGCATCCCTGTCGCGGAAATTTAGGACCCGCACCAACATGGGCCAAGGGGAGCGCCCGGCTTGGGACGGCCGCCTGGGATCCTGTGGGCGCGCTCAACGGCGAAGAAATTACTGAGGCCTTTTGGTTGCAAGTGTTTTAAAATAAGGTCCTCCACGAAAAGGTCCGGTGCCTGCCCCTCCGACTTCTCCGGAACCCCAAGAATGCGCAGGTTATTCCGACGCAGGCGGCCTTCATAGTCGTCCAATTTAAGGTCCGTAAACTTGCGGAACTCCTGAAGCTCCCTCACTTCACCCTGGAGCTGCGAGACATCATCTACCAGGCTAGCCGTCGTGAGTTCCACTTGCTTAACCTTTTCGTTGAGCATGCTCATGCCAGCTCAGATGAGGTTGACCTCGATAGCCACGGTGTCCAGAGAGGTCTTAACTCCCGTAATGGCGGTCATGACATCTTTGACCGATATTTCCTGCTCCTCATCGCCCAGTCCCCCGGAGCTGGAGTCCCTGGGCGCCCTGTCCTGTTGGCCTCCTTAGGTATAATTAACAAAACACAAAATGCCTACACCCAACTTTTCTTTAGAAAGAAGCAAATTATTTAGAGCAATAGGACAAACACAATTTCTTACATTTGACCTGGTATTTTATTTATACCTATCAACTTACGTATTTTTCTATTATTTTTATAGTTTATACAGAGAGGGAAAGAACATACATTCACTTATTGACAATTAGATCTGTACCACACTATTTACAAGACAAAAAAATGTACATTTCAATTATACAATTATCATACATTCTACATGTAATACAAAATACAAACAAAGAGAATAATTTAAGACAATATTTGGCTAATAGAGCTAATCTATATTCATACAAAAAAAGAAAAAGGGACAAAGTCAAGAAAGAAGGAGCAAAGACTTCTGTTTGAGAAACAACTTGGCAACCGGCATAATCCAGTAACAAACGTTTGGTGTTACAAATAGCTCCCTCGGATGTGCCGACGCATTTCTAGTCCAAGGAAACCAGTTCCTGGACTTTCATCAGAGCTCTGTCACTTGTCTGTGTCAACATGAAGAAAAAAATAAAGATTTATTATTTTGCTGCATCCATCTTTTGTATTCAAATCACACCACCAATTATACACACTAAAAGTACCTGTCGATTTCTGAAATCCTCGCTTTGCTTGATGCTTTCCAGGTCTGAGTATTCTATACTGCTGTACTATATCTTTGAGTAAAGGACCAAACCCCCTACACAAAGGGGAGGAGTTAAGGGCTTCATTAGCACTCTGAAAGTACATCGTTGGACCCATTAAAATGTCGGAATAACAACTGTATCATACCTTTCACATAAAGGACTCGGTTCCAATCGCGGCTGCCAATCAACTTTTGTGTCCAATTTATATAATTAATTCTGCCAACAAAAATGACCTTATTAGAGCCCTTAAATTGGTGTAATCACATCTAAATCACCACAGTATTTCTTAAAAGCACATACCTTCATGCAGAAGATGCACAGGTTATCTTGTTTATAATCAATCGATTCTGCGTCTCCTCGCGGAGCGCTTACCGCGCAGAACATGCTGCGCTTTCTGGTTACTGTACAACTCCTTTCGCACGCGTGGGTCCTCAGTAGAAACGCCTAGGAAAGCAACAAGTTTAAATTTTTAGGCATTCTTATCACCTAAACACGGCCATCACTGCGCTCGGCTATATTCCGCTGCGAGTACCTGTATAACTGCAGCCTCTCAGGGACGGGTTTACTCGATACTGGTGTAACGGGGGCCATTTTGAAAACTCCTTATACTTCTCTTGTTGATTGTCCCATAGGATTGTGGGACATGTAGTTTCTATTCATTAAAGAGGCTGTTCTAATCGCCCACGACGTGGATGATGCTATGATTAAAATGATTATGATCATTCAAGGTTAATTCGGTGAATATCGCAAAGAAAGGGCGGGGCAATTCCAAGGGGACTCGGCAAAGAACATACTCGCTTATTTTGAATGTCACTTTGCTGGTCGTGGCAGGGGCACAACTAGTTGTGGGTTCAATTAACAGATATATGAGCCTGCTCTGATATTTACAGTCGTGATATTTCAGACAAATTGTTTAATCCTGTTAATGTACTGTTGAATTTGAGGATAAGATACGCCTCCTTCTGTAACAAAAATCTATCTACATCTGTTGGGCATTTTGTCTGGCTGATAGTAAAAAGAATCGACCACTTGAAGTCGTTCTCACTATGCCCGTTCTCTACGAAGTGCTCAACCATAGGGGCTGTCATGACTTTCTTCTTTATTTGTGACCTGTGCTGGCAAATTCTCAAGTTCACTTGTTGGTTTGTTTTTCCAATGTAAATCTTATTGCACGGGCATATTATCACATATACCACGTTTTTCGTCTTACAGGTTGTGAATCCCAAATGTTTCCACTTAGTGCCCAAATGCTGAAACTCATTTCCTTCTATCGTACTCGGGCAGGCGACACAGTTGCCGCACCTGTGATGACCTTCAAGTGGCTTCATCTTCCACTGGCTCAGTAGATCGTTCTTGGCCTTTGGAACAGCAATATCCGCTCTGACAATCTGTTGCCCTATACTTTGATTTTTCTTGTAGGCAAAGATCGGTCGCGGAAATGGGCAATCAAGCCCCTCTAAGAGGTGCCAATTCTTGAGGACTGCTTGCCTCATTTTATGAGTGTTCGGGCCAAACGTATTCACACATACTAACCTGTCAAGTTCTTTCTTGGGTTTCTTTTCCAGCAGGTATTCACGGGGCGTGAATCTTGCTCTTTTTCGAGAGTGTTTCAGAAGTTTCTTGGGATAGCCGCTTTGGGTCATTTCACTACAGAATGTATTAGAGTATTCATCATAATCGCTCAGCTCAGAGCAATTTCTCCTTATTCGGAGCAGTTGCCCATATGGTAAATTTGCCTTTAAGTTCCTAGGGTGGGCACTTCTATGGTGTAGAATTGTGTTTTTATCTGTCACCTTTTTGTGTAGAGACGCCTTTAGCCCTCCATCAACAGCTTACAGCTTAGGTATGGCATACCGGTCCAGCTTGTTAGACTGCGTGGTCTTGGAACCACGGGCCGTCGTGGTCTTGACGCGATCCATCCCGACCAGCTCCAAACTGCTCAAGCCGACAGAACCACAAGTGCAGCTGGTTGTATTGGGCAGGACTCCGATGCTCCCCCTGCAATCAGGCAGAGAAGGCAGAGACAAGGACTGCTCAGGGTGGTCTTCACTGTCAGGGATGCACCGCCATCGTTGACCACTCCACAGCTGGTGCCACGGCCACGCACACCACCATGTGCCCCACTGCCTCCCTTTCACTCCACCACAGGACCCGGCTCCACAGCCCCCTCCCAGGTGTAGTGGGCCGGCACTGTTTAAATAGTCCTGCAGGGAAGATTGTGCAGCTCTGTACCCCTAGGTTGGTTCCCAGGCTCTCCACGCAGGCAGCACCTCTGTCTCCGTTACCACTCTGGGGCCAGGCACCACAGCCAGCCCCAGGCCACACAAGCCTCTGGTTACTCCCCGCTCCGCCAGCATAGGGTCCCACAGGCAGAAGCAGGAAGAAGCGGTCCTCCCCAGCAGTTCAAATGCGGGAATCCGGACTCGATGTGACAGTCCCCCGCGGTCCACAGGACCTCGCCGATGGTGTCAGGTGCCGCGCTGGGCAATTGCGCCACCGCTGTGCAGTAATGTCCCGCCAGAAGTGCCACTGAACTACAGTCAGCAGGAGGCCACAGGCCCGATATTGGTACCCCCGGGGAGGGTCAAAAGTCTGCGCGGTAGGGGGGGCAACAAAGTACGTCCGACTTCAGGGACGAGCCGCCTCCATCTTGCTTCTTGTGGCCGGCTCGCCCCGCCTCGTCCCAATTCACCACTCTGACTGCCGCACCGGAGCCCCACCACTACCCCCCAGGCACCTCGGTCACCTCCACCAGACAGCGGTAACCTCTCCGCCCAGGACCACACGCTGCGCAGGTCTCCGCCGACGGCTCCCCGGCCCACGGCACCCCCACTGAATCTCCAGGTGCCGGCGGGAGCACTCCTCCGGGCAGACTCATCACTGGATGTCCCGGCTTCAGGCCTAGTTGGAGGCCGAGACTTCCGGGTGCAGTATCTCCACCTCTGGGTCTCCTTCGAACCTCGGAACCGGCGGGATGGACTCCGCCAGCGTTCCGGTTTCGTTTTCTGTCGAGGGATACAGCGGATTATTGATCAGGATTGCTGCGGGCTAGGACGGACGACGGAGCCCTCTTCCTACACGGCCATCTTCAGCCTGTGCTTGGCCACGCCCCCTATTTGCTGGACTTCTTACATGGTATTCTAATTACAGTGCAACAGGATTTTGACTAGGACATTCTAACTTATTCAGCTGCATCAGGTGGCATAGGATTTGAACTGTATTGGTTGGGACAGTGGTGTGCAGAGGAATGGCTGGATGGTTGGAAGCAAGGGGGATGCAGAATAGCCTTTCTTGAACTCTTTCCACTAGTGGTAGCAGTCCCACTGCGAGGAGCATGGTTGCAGCACAAGACGGTACTCCGTAGAATAGACAAAATGGCTGTAGTTCAAGTGGTTAACAGACAAACGGCAAGAGACACACAGGTCCTAACGTTGGTGTGGGATTTTGTTCTTGAATGGTTGTGACACAACATTCTATTTAAAGCCAGGCATGTACCAGGTGTGGACAATGATATTGCGGATGCTTTATCTCATTCTCAGTGGGAGTGGTTCCATGAGCTGGCTAAGGAGGCACGCAGAGATAGAACGTGGAAGCCCACGGAGTTATGGACAGTGGGCAACAGAGGATGTGTCAGCTGGTAGTTGGGTCCTTGGCGGCGTCCATGTGTAAGGCATATTACTAGGCTTGATGCAGTTTTCTGAGTTCAGAAGCTTATCAAAGCTCAAATTAATGGGACAGAGTTGAGGACATGGTGCAGGTCATTATACGGCTAACTGAAAAAGGTCTTTCCAGATTAACAATTTCAGGGAAGTTGATAGGCATTGCCTTCATGGAAAAATTATTGTGGGGCTATGTGCCATCACCATGGGAACTCGGTAGGAGAATGCTAGAATGTAGGGCCAGGAAACAAGGAAAGGGGGGCCAAATGAGGAGGCATCTTTCTCTGCAGGTTTTTTGCAGGATGATCAATATTTTGCCAGAGGTATGCTTTTTTCAGATATAAATTGTTCACTTTTCCACATTAATGACGAGAATGTTTTTTGGGGCAGTCAAGTTATCAGTGCTCTTCAGAGGTCGGGGTGAACAAGGTATGAATTGGGAGGACGTTGGCTTTTGGCAGAATGGTATTGAGATCCATTTGATTAGGTCAAAGACTGACCAGCAGTCGAAGGCAACAAGTGTACTTTTGAAGTTTCTGAAGGAAGGGGTTTGCCCAATGGCATGGGTCAAGTAGCTCAGGGAGCAAGTGGGGAGAGTAGATGGGCTTCTTTTTAAACACCAACAAGGGGATCGGATCACTTCTTTTCAACTGTTAGAGGTATTGAGGAAGGCAGCTACAAAGCTGGGATTAGTGGCAAACTAATTTGGCACTCATTCTTTTCATATTGAGGCAGCGACGGATGCAGGAAAGAGAGGGTGGTCTAGGAAACAAATAATGGGGCTAAGCAGGTGGTCTTCAGATTGTTTTCAGAGGTATGTTAGGGACTGGGGGGACTGTTAGCAAGATGATCTGTTTTCTTTTCCAGGTTTGATTCCAGGTCCATTGACTGCTGGCTTGTCGGTGTGGATTGATAGATATTCCTTTATTAAAGTGGGCAGAGTGGACTGCAGGGAGGAGTGCTTGGGGTAGGAATTTGGGTTTTCACAACAGCTCACTGACAGTTGAGTTGTTCGGTAAGGGTGGTATGAGATGGAGAGAACTGTTCCCAAGCTCAACAGGTTAATAGTTAGGAACACTTGTCCGGATATATTTATGATTCACTTAGGAGAGAACGACATGGTGGTAGAGAAAGGTTTGACGATATTACGATCCATGAAACAGGACTTGAGGGAGATAAGATTTCAATGGTCAGAGTGTTTCATAGCATGGACACAGTTGTCCATAGGAGATGTTGGTGAGGCAGCAATAGATAAAACCAGACAGAACGTGAATAGAGAAATCGCCGTTTCTGTATGGACAATAGTTTAGGCCACATACAGCATGTGGACTAGTGTTACGAAGAGGTGCAGTTTTTCAGGAATGATGGAGTGCATCTTTCTGAGCATGGGATGAGATTATACTTGTTGGAGTTGAGGTTGTTTTTGGTCAGGACCTTGAAGCTACAGGAGTGAATTGTTTTGTGTTGGGGCATAAATAGTCAGGTCGGTGCTTTTTTCTGGTGGTCGTTGGCCCACAAGTTTACAGGCCTTCACTTAAGGTTATTTTGGTTAATACAGGCTAAGCAGGCAGAAATGGGGGGCTCAACAAGCCCACACCAAAGTCCTGGAGTTAAAATGTTACATCATAGGAATAGCAAGTTTTGCACATGTTAATTAGTTTACTGCCAAGCAGAAGGGGAAGTTTAAAGTGAGTTAATCAAAGAAGTTCTAGAGTATAGGATGCCAAAGTTTGAAGGGTATGTATACCGGGGACAGGTTTAAGGCAGGGGAGAAGGAAGGTAGGATGTTTAATGTATACTGAGGTCTTAGTTTTATAAGGCCTTAGGCTGAGGATGTTTATGGTGATAAACACCTGTTTCAATAAAGCACCCTTTTCCACACATACAAGGAGTCAGTGGTCTGTTATGTGCCCCATTTCACCCAATCACAAAAATCAATAGAAGGCGTGGCATGCTCTGCAGGGGCAGCGGGTCTCTTTTGCCACTGTGTACTACCCCTGGGGAGCCGGAGGGTTTGAACGTGTGGCAGGTGAGGAGAGGTCTTGCTCCCTGTTATAGGAGTAAGCTGAACGCCCAGACTACCCCTACAATGTTTTTGTGCGTGTGTACCTTGCATGCCCTGGGATCTTACCCCCAGATTCATCAAGAACACATTTTGCTATTCCTTAATAGCGAAAAATACCGAATCGCTATTAAGGAGTAGCAAAATGCTATTCATCAAGAAATCACTTACAAAATAGCGATTTTTAATAATTCCTTAATTGCGACTCGCAGATTGCGACTCGCAATTAAGGAATATCTCTCCATTCATTCCTATGGGCCTAGAGGCCCATAGGAATGAATGGGAAGACAATCTAAATTTGCTAATCGCAATTAGCGATTCGCAAATTGAGATTGCGATTTCAAGGGTGCAGGGGTGTCCAAAGGACACCCTGTTGCACCCCTGAAATTGATGTGTGCACATATGTTGCGCACACACATGCCCTTAGGGCATGTGTGTGTGCAACATGAAACTTTGAAAAATGCACTTTAGTGCATTTTTCAAAGTTTTTGCTATTTACCACGTAGTTAGACTTCGCTGTAAATAGCGGCCCCAGATTGCAAATTCGCAATTTTAAAATGGTTCATGAATTGCATTTAAGGAATCTCAAATTGAGATTCCTTAAATGCAATTAATCGCAATTCAGCGATTTCTAGAATTGTGATTTTTGCATTTGGGATGATGAAACCCAAATGCAAAAATAGCGCTCGCAAAGGGCCAGATTCTCAGAATCTGGATCTTTGTGAGCCGATTTTAGTTTGATGAATCTGGCTGTTAGACCCTCCCAGAGGCGAGTGCTATTTTTTTTCTAAGACTGTTCCTTTGGGGTTTGCTTATCAATTCAGTAGGGTAAAGCAGGCTTGTGGATGGCAAACAATGAACTACAGCCCGTAGACTGAGGATACGACCTCTATTAGAAAGGAAGGCCTGTTAAAGGTCTGTAGTGGAGGAGGCAGCAGTGTGTGGCGTACCAGTCTGAGGAGACTTTGCTTAAAGACTTGGCACCTTTATGTGGACTGGCATTGAGAGGTTAGGTGGTTTTTCATGGCTTTGTTACTAATGAATTCCGGGAAAAACTAAAATCTCGGGATAAAAGCAAGCATCAGAAGAGGAGTTTACTGTAGCGACATTTAGCAGCTCACACCCAAAACAATAACAATGAATACAACTGCTACTATAAGGCTGATTTTGCTGTTCTGTTTGATGCTATACACAAAATATCACGAAGTTTGCATTTGAAATTGAGTCTGGGCTGTGGTAAGGATTCCAGGTCCCAGAAGACTGTGCTAGCCAGCACTCAGAGAGCAACTGAGGTAGCAGGAGGGGGTGGAGTCAACACATGCTCCTAGCCCTGCTATGCTGGACGCCAAGGGTGGGTCCGTCATCTCCCAGAGGAGGCTTACTGGAGCCACTCCTCCTGGCTGGAGAGTAAAGCATCTTTGAAGGTTTTTGGTCACCACCATCAGCAATGCAGAGGACTCCTTAAGAAGGTATCATTCTGTGGCCTTGAGTTGGTTATCTGGCTTCTGTGCTGAGGTCACTTGACTGCTATCTTATGTAAGGCTTACCTTTCCTGCTGTATTTTTTTAATTTCATAAAAGCGAGTTTGTTCTTTTTGGCACCATGGGGAAATGGAAGTTGCCAGGAGGTGGAGACAAAGTTATAACTTCAACTCCTTAAGCAGGTTCCACATTGGCCACCTTTCTGGCCAGAGCAGTTGGGTTACCTGAAAAGAAATTGACCTGGCAGAAAGGCGGTTGCCCCTGGATAAAGGTGAACCATTGACATGCTCCCCTTACACTTCACCCTCCCAACATCTCGGTGCCACTAATATCCAAATCGCTTCAGTGGAGGGCGACTTCACTGGGAGCGCTGCGACCTCCATACGAGAAATGATGGACCTTCATTCCTTGCACAGTAGCAAAGGGGGCACATCCTTCAAGAGGAAACTACAAAGTAAAAGTGTTAGTAATAGCAAGCATGGGCCGTTAAGAACTTAAATAAAAATAAAACGGTCCATGTGCCCATTCACACTGAACCTGAACCATGCTCGGGCTCGAGAAAATAATGGGGAAATCAATAACTTTAACCGAGCACTGATTCTTGAGAAGATCAAAGCCCTGTTCAATATTGGCGTCACACCCTAGTAGGAACAATTTAAAGTCTGGAACAAATGATTATAAAGTTAACTGAACATATCAATATATTTCCGAAAGTCACTGAGGAGGGGGACGTGGTGGTCTCATACACCGCCCTGGCATCAACTGAATGTACAAAGACCTATGCACAGGGAGCTGTACCTACTGACTGCCCCATCTATTGATTCAATCACTCCTGCTGGCAGAATACCATCTATTGGGGGAGGGAACTCCAGCAAAAGGTCTCAGAAATCGAAAGCTCTGTCCCTGCTTCTAGACAGGAGGGTTCCCCCAACAGAGGATACTTCCACCCATCTCCATCTTAGCCTACTGCCCTTTTGCTGCAGTCCAGACAAAACTCTCATGTCTGCTTGCAGACAGGACAGAAACCCTCAGCGATCTGAAAAATAAGGTGTGCCATTGGCAAATCTTCATGTGTATTGACACGTTTTTAATTGTTTTAATTGGCGCAAGAAAGAATTTTTTATGAATGTATAATCTTTTGAATAAATTGTACAATTTTCTATATACCATTTTAATTGTTTTTTGATTTCATTTCCTCTATTGTTGTGAATTATTATACGTGCGGTTATGGCATCAAAGGGTTTGTGAGTTCTTCCTTCTGCATTATCTTGTGGATGTGTTTTTCCCAATTTCTTGGTAAATTAGGGACTCCTGTGTATTTCTATTCCATTACTCCTTGTCCCCTATTGGATTCATAAGGAGACCTCCCTATTTTTTAACAATTAACCATTGGCAAATCAGCAACTCTGCCTTGATCCTCTCAGAGTATTAAGACATTCTCCTCCTTACGAGGGTTCAGTGGACTGTCTAGCGGGGACTGTGTGGTGATCAATTCTTGATCAATTCTAGACTCCGCATCTAGCTGGCCGCATTTGTTGTGATCCATGACCTTTCCTCCTTCCTCTCATCACCTCTCTCCCTCTCAACTCTGGCGAATGTAATGCATTTGCAGAGGTCAACTTATGATGAAATGAAAAAAAACTGGAACCTGCTGAGCAGAGCAGGGTCAGACAGGGGACGGAAAACCTGTTTCTGGTTTCTTATTAAACCATGCTGGTGTTTTTCAGCCGGATCACATGTACCTATGAAGCAATAAACAAGCCTTTGAGAACATTAGGTAGCAATATTTATCCTCATAAAGTGCTTTGTCTTGGCAGGAGAGCCATGGGTGAGGAAGTGTGCAATATGGGTGATTATATAATTGACAACTCATTGTCCATTCTGTTCAGTTTTCTTCCAGTTGACAGATCAGCTATCTACCTTGTGATAGAAATAAAGATATCACGAACAATATTTTGCTTGATTTTATAGCCATTTTCTTGCCCACAATCATCAACATTAGAAAAATCTGTTATTCGTGCTTTCTGTTCTTTCTTGCCAAAAAACGCATTTCCCTCCAATCACGTCTCTGTAAGAGTTGAGATTTGCATTTTGACTATTAATTCCTGCAGATGTTTTAGGGGTGTCCCACTCTGTGGGGTAATTCAAAGTGGAAAGTATTTTCTTCACGGTTGGAGGCCTCTGCTGACATTGGAATATCCAGACCTATGTATCTCTTTACTAGCAGATCGTTGTGTCTTTGTATTTCAGGAGTCTCTGTTCTTCTTGTAGGATCAAAATCTATGTACCTTTTCCCAGAAGAATGCCCTCAAGCACAGGGTCTTTATTCGTCGTTCAGGGTATCAGAATGAGTAATTCCTAGAGAAATGTACTATCCCTCAGCAGAGGCAGCGGCGATGTCCTCCTCAATGTATTAGAATTCTCAGGATGCTACCTGGTAGTATATCTTGTTGTGGAAAGGAGCATCTGCTCTACGCAATGTGTACACTTGTTTGGTGTTCCTTCTAATGAAATATGTCTCCGTTGTGGCATTGGAACTTCACTCTCTTTGCTTATTCACATGTTTAGAGTACTTCCTAGGGGAAAGTGTGTTATTGCGTGGGCTTTATCTAGCATCGTGTCCACTAATTCCCTGCAGATTGTTGCAGTGCAGTGTTTTTGAGAGTAAACTGTTTCTTCTTTGGGGTGTTTCCCTTCTGCCATATGATCTGGTGGACTGAGATCATGCTGGTTTGTGGTTTCCTTGCTCTAGGGCTCATGTGTCTTCAGTAAACCTGTTTTGGGTGAGCACACGTTCATAGTCTCGGGGTTCCTGTATCTAGGGACATTTGACCTGCTGTCATTATAATGGAAGGTTGGTATTCTATGCTCCCTGTCCTTGTGACTTAGTGTCCCGATGTTTCCTATTTTGTCACTGCCCGTCACAGCCAGCGGTTCCAGTCTGACAACTGTTTCTCTGTTTCCAGCCCCCTAACCCATATCTTTTTAGTAAAGTTGTCAGCATTTGTTTTTTGCTGGTGTACTGTAAGACTCCTTAGCTTTCTAGGAGATGTGAATACCATTCTTCTAGCTGCCTTGGGTGAACTCCCTTCCCCTCAAGGTCGCAGGACGAGTGCTATGTCAGACATGCATGATGAGCTGTCACCAAAGTGAGAGCTTGTTTTTCTCCCCTCTAGTCTGTAAACCGTGTGTGCCTAATCTCATGTGGCTGAAGTATTCTCCAACCATACCGACTAGACTGAACCTACTCCAACATATCTGCCGTTCACTCCCAAGTCTACATGGTACCTGCCTGCCATGTCCAGGTCCTCCAGCCATCCCCAAGAGGTCAGCAACACTCTAGTGTCCGATTATGACGTACCAGTTTATTGTCACTGGCCTACCTCCCACTCTCGTAAATGTCCACACCAGAGGTCCCCAACCCTTTGTAAGCAATGATCAACATTTGTGTGTCAGCAAAAATGTTCCTCATCATCCTCCCAACCACAATGGAACATGTGAGTGCAGAAGCTTTGGTAAAATGATTGAAACATGAACCAGTACACTAATAAAAATAAGTAACACCTATCGGTGAACAGTAATTGACAGTATATGGGGGACATTTAGAGTAGAAACACATTGTGCATTTCAGAGCCCAATATAGGACCTTGGCTGCAACCAAATGTGTACGAATTTGTGATCCTCCTTGATCTCAGTGCGGCGTTCGATACGGTCAGTCATGCCACCCTACTGAACCGTCTCGCGAATGTCGGCATTGTGGACAAGGCGTGGCTCTGGTTAAAATCTTTTCTGAGCAACAGGTCATTCCAGGTGTTCGATGGACAGACAGTGTCCTCTAGCATTCCCCTGAAGTGCGGAGTCCCGCAGGGCTC
Organism: Lissotriton helveticus; assembly: GCF_964261635.1. Classification (NCBI taxonomy): domain Eukaryota; kingdom Metazoa; phylum Chordata; class Amphibia; order Caudata; family Salamandridae; genus Lissotriton; species Lissotriton helveticus. The sequence goes on along the minus strand of NC_136073.1, from coordinate 596,407,028 downwards.
CTCTTTAAGCCCCGCGCTTTTCAACATCTATATGAGGCCACTGGCTGAGGTAGTTCGTCCGTATGGAGTTAAGATCATATCCTATGCGGACGATACCCAGCTGGTGGTCTCATTAGCGCAGGAGGCTCTCCAACCATGTTCAGGGGGACTTGCCGAATGTCTGGAGGAGGTGAAGACCTGGATGACTCGGTCATCATTAAAACTTAATGGTGACAAAACGGAGCTTATGCTCCTAGGCCCTGCCGACCCCACATTCTTCAACTCATTGTGGCCCCCCTGTCTGGGTCCCCCTCCGGCCCCGAAGGATAACATCAAAAGCCTAGGGGTATGGCTGGACAGGAGCCTCTCACTCAACACCCAGGCCACAAAGCTCTCAGCCACCTGCTTTGGAATACTCAGGACACTGAAAAAGTTCTTCCTTTGCTCCCAATGGAGGCAAAGCAGATAGCCATACAGGGCCTGATACAATCACGGCTGGACTCCAACAACGTCCTATATCTGGGTGCACCAGAGTACACCTTAAAGAGATTACAGCTGGTGCAAAACTGTGCCGCGCGTACTCTGCTGGAGATTCCTCGTAGATTATCAGTAAAGGCGGCTCTGATTAATCTTCACTGGCTCCCAGTGCGTAAGAGAGTCACTTTCAAAGCAATGTGTATTGCTCACCAGGCTTTCTGGGATTCGGGTCCCCTAATCATCCGTGATCTAGTAAGCCAGTATCATCCAGGCAGAAATCTGCGCTCTAGTCAGGCCTTCATGGCAACAGTCCCCAGAGTCAAAAGGTCTAGATCTGGCGGAAGGACGTTTGCCTTCAACGCCGCCAAGATCTGGAACTCCCTCCCGTCTCACTTGAGATCCAATCCTGATCTCGTTTCCTTCCGAAAACAATTAAAAACACACCTATTCAACTCCGTTTAATTTAACTCAGTTTCTCCACCTTTTTCTGGCTCTCATCCTCTTTTACCCTCCACTTGGTTTCCTTTTTTAGCGCTTGGACGCCTCAGGGCAGCAATCGCGCTGTTATAAATCCACTTTCATTCATTCATTCATTCATTCAATTTAGAGCTGGAGGCGCAGTGGATGTGGGCTCTTGCCAAGGAATTAATTTAAAGGTAACGTGAAATTGTGAAATTCACAAGGCGTTGGGCCAGACAGACTATTCAACATTTAGAGGATTTATAATTATGCCTTAGCAAAGATTGTGCCAAAAGTGTCACCGTATTTGAAAAAAGTATTTTCCACCATGAAAAATAATCAATAATCTTCAATATGGAAAGAAACTGGAATGAGATGGAATTGATTGCAAAATATGTTTATTTGTTTTTACCTATGTGGCTTGAAGCTTTTTTCTGCATAAGATTTGAAAAAAAGAGAGGATTAAAAGACTACAGTGCAAGGACGTTGTTGGCTGTCCCACATTAACATTTGGGGAATTAGGACAAATGGTGCATTTTAAAGAACACTAGGGAGTGCCATAGGTATACACTTAAATATCATTTTACAAGGAGGGTTGGGGTTTCTCCCCCAGAAACCCGTAGGACAATGAAGCGTTGACTGGTATATATAAAACTCAGCATGCACCAACATTGGTCAAACCTTGATAGGATTGAAAGATTGCTGTGGTGGTTGGGAGTTTTTGTAAGGCACATCTGATAAATATAGATGATTAGGCACTTTTTAAGAATGTTATTGTTGTAACATCGGTCAGAATGTGGTAGGATTTAAAGACGACTTTAAAGGGGTTTGGGATTGTCTTCAACAATGCTTTAGGGCGGTTCCATAGCAAATGGTGCATTTTTTAGTGCTTTAGGAAAGGAACATTGTAAAATCTTGTTAGGATTTCTGATCTTTTAAAACCATGTCTTAGCAGATTTTATTTTCCACAATATCCTAATTATCATACTTTGCAAGTTTCCATAATGCATTTTTTTGTTCTTGGCAAACCCTCAATTCCCCCGGTTTGTAAGGAAATCCACTGGCAGGCTCCACCATTCTGTGGCCCACACTGAAAGTTTGTTTTACGGGTCCTGTGTCTTATGTAACAAAATGCTGTGCTCAGAGTCCCTCAACTTATCTAGATCCAACCGGCAGGGTGGAGGCCACCTTCACTGGCTAGTTTTAGTCTCTTATTATTCACTAGTATCAGTCTCAGACCTTGACAGGGAGCCACGCCAACAGTAGCAGGAGTTGCCCTGGGACAATCAAGGCACACCCTTCTATAAAAACACTTGTGCTTGCAGTTCCGTCAAAGGCAAAGGCCACAATTCCAGTGTCAAAATAGTAACTTAAAGGGGGTTGGGGGGGGGGGGGGGTTAGGGCGGGGGTGGGACATAATGCACGTGGAATTTCCCACTGTCTAAGTAAGATATTATTTTGAAATTTGTCATTATTTCTCAGTTGTCACACATACATTTCTGAATTTCTCCAGCTAGCCCATCACATTTTTATGTAATAGCCAGCTAGCACACTTTGCAATTTTCCTAAATACCCAAGTTAGCACTTTGCATTTTCCCTTAAGTCTCTAAGTCGTTTTGCAAAATTTACTCAATGGCAACAGTACCAATTCCACAAAGTCCTGTTAGCTCACTTAAACATCCAATAATTCTATAGGAAGCACACTTTCAAAGTTTTCATAATGGCTTCTGGCCTACATTTGATGTTTTCCATAGAGCATCTGGTATGCACACTTAATACACTTCTAAATACTCTGGTTGACTCTGGGTTAGGAGACTTTACTGTGGTCTGCCTCTTTGTCCTGTCGATTGTGTCTCATTTGGCCCAAGGATACCAATGCATGTTCTGCTAGCAAAGCACAGCACTGGCAGGACAGGGACAACAATCTAAGGTCCCATCAGCAACATGTTGCTCGTTAGTCACACATTGGCTACCATTGTCATAGGCCATCCATTCAGAAATATAACAACCTTTTCGTGAATCGGGCCCACCATGTTTCACCCAGCAAAGAATGTACGGGCTTTTTCCAACGATATTTGTATGTGTCATATCCATGTTCTTATGTGGATCACCATTGGGCAGTGGCTGAACGCAACATATATTGATTAGGAAGAGAGACAGCATGCGTTTCTTGCCTCCCAGGCATCAACCCCATGTGAGTGCAGTCACACGTTGCATCCACCTACAGCGGGGCCCTTGTCCTTTCCTCAAAGCGCTGCCCATATCACTGCATTTATAGAGGGAACAGCAATTTTATAATCCCAGTCAACTTTTCAGTGCTGACTTGCCACAGTGCAAGTTCGTACCTATACTGGGGACAGTACATTTTGTATGTAAAATAGCACGCTGCTGACTAGGCTAGATGTCTGCCAGATGAAAGTATGATTCAACGGGGTTTGCAGCCATTCAAATATTTTTGGACACCCTCTTTGATGTGCCCCACAGCCTTATTTGTCTTCTGGTCCTAGGGATTTCTGCTGTGCGAGCATTGAAGGGTAATAAGGTTAGCAGTGTTACCATTTCTTGTGCTGATAGTTCCGCCTGTTTGTGGCTAGTTTTTAACCTGCTTGGGGGACAGTACCCATTCTAGTGTAGAGTTGATTGCTTTGGGAAATACTTCAGAAGAGGGGAAGTAATGTTTACATGATCCAACCAATGACATTGTGATGTACAAAGCTATATATTCACTGAAAAAATCAAAGGTTGCAGGGACGTTAAAGTTAGGCTCAGATTTCACTCATACAAAAATATTGAAATTCCGCAGTTTTAGTTACCTAAGCTAACTAAAACTGCGCCGCTGCAATGCACTGCTTATGACCTCATATATTACATCACTCATGACTTGTACACTGATGACATTGTTGATGACATCACTGATGACATCACTGAATACATCATCCAGTGAGTGTGTTTCGTAAAGGTTTCTGCGAATTAAACATATATACTAATCTACTGCATAAGTTAAAATATTCTTTTTGTACTATTAAAGAGTGATATTGTTTGTAATATATGTCATCTGAGTGGCACTGTGACTGTATCAGTGTGGAGATAGGTGTCTGAGTGGCTGTTTGGTTGTGTGAGTGGGTGTGTGAGAGGCTGTATGGGAAAATAAGTGGGTGTGTGAGTAAGTGACTGTGTGAGTGGCTGTATGGGTGCTTGAATATGTGAGTGAGTGCCTGCATTGATGACTGGGGTGGCTGTGTGAATGGCTCTATGGGTGAGTGACTGGGTGTGTAAGTTGATGTATGGGTAAGTGAGTGGCTGGCTGTGTATATGGGTAAGTGAGTGGGTGTGTGAGTGGCTGTTTTTACAGTACATATTTGTGTGAGTATATAGATGAGTGTGTGGGCTCATGAGTGATTGTATTGAGGTTTGAATGGGTATGTAAGTGTTTTTGGATGAGGGAGTGGATGTGTGTGTGGCTATATGGGTGAGTAAGTAGCCCTGTTAGTAGGTGCATGGCTGAGTGAGTGGTTGTGTGGGTGTGTGAATGGGTATGTGAGTAGTGTTTTGGTGTGTGAGTGTATGATTGTCTATATGCATTTGTGAGTGTGAGTGGTTTTATGGGTGTATGAGTAGCTGTATGGGTCTGTGAGTGGTTTTATGGGTTAGTGAGTAGTTGTGTGAGTGTCTGTATGAGTGAGTGAGTGAATGTGTGTATCAGTAGTTATTTGGGTCTGTGAACGAGTGTGTGAGTGGGTATGTGAGAGGTTGTAGGGGGAGGAGTGGGTATGTGAGTGGGTCTGTGGATGATGTCCTCAGTGACATCACTGACCATGTCATGAGTGATGTAAAATGTGGGGTTGTAAGAAATGCTGCCCCCTTCGATGTGTACATTTCGAAGTTGGCCCCCTTCAGTTTGTGTATTCATACCTGGGGAGTATGTTGTGAGTGTTGTGTTGCAGTTACTCCTCCGTCCACGGGTCTGGTGGGGTGACTTTTGCCACAGAGGTTGGGGTCCCTCAAAGTTCTCATTCAGCCAATAAAAGGCCAGCTGCTACTGGGCTACCGGTCTCCGTACACAGCGGGTCCAGCGGTATGATTTGGTGGAGAATAGTGCCCCACTCGGGTGCCAAATCTGGACTCAGGTGACACTCCTGGATCTGGGAGACTCGGGTGCAACTTTTGGCAATCGAGGATTCGTCGTTTGGGGTACCTGGTGGCAGTTGGTGACGATTCTCCAGCAGTGGCTACTGACTTACTGGAGTGGGGTACTTGATGGCCCTGGTGTAGATGCCAGTGGGTCAGCTGACTTACCCATGGAATCACTTCTTTGATTTGATGCTCAGGAACATCTCTGCCTTCAGCCAGGAGCCACAGGCACAGTACTCTTTCGCTAGCCCAAGGAGTAGCAGGTGCAGTACAGCAAACTGTAGCCTCTCTTTCCAGGTCCCGGGGTCAGCAGAGGACTCCTTCATTGGTCCTTTCTCTAGTTCTGATGTGATCTGAGGTTCAGGGTGCTAGGAATGCCTGAACATAACACCCTGTCACTAGTCATTGGGCTACTAGGATCCCCCGCCCGGTGATAACTTCCAGCTATGTGTGGCATCTAGCAACTTCGGGGGGCACTATTCTGGCCACTCCCAAGATGTCTGAACCCTTCCTTGGATGTTAGGAACTTGGTAGCCCACCCTAAGTGTGTGACTACCTGTGGGCAACACGCCCATGGGAAAACCAATGTGGGCACTGGTCTCCCGTCTCTATTTCCGCCACGAGCCTGTCTACCTGAATAAGAGGACACCTCTCATGAGTGTGATCGCCATTTGCCTACCAAAGGCAACTTCACCATTGAATCTCACCTTTTGGGTCAACACCATGAGTGGCTTACTGCAAGGGGCGGGTAACACCTCCCTCTACAGCACGCTACAATTATTCCTAAGTATGGGAGTCATTCACACTACTCCCCAAGAGGGCAGGTAGTAGGCCTGGGTGGTGAACTCCGCTCCGTTTGAGGGTTTTTCTGCAATCCGCGCTCCACGGAGCTTGCGGAGTGCAGCACACTCCTCTTCACATAGTGCAGCGGAGTTTTCTCCCCCATGTGATCGTGAACGGTAAGTTCGTGAGAGCGAGCTGCCGCCCTGGTAGAATTTCTACCTGATCGGCAGGAATTCCAGTGCAAACTGCAGTTCGCACTGCACTCCGCCACTTGGGAAACTCCACTGAGTTTTTTTGTACCTTCGCGGAATTCCCCATAGCAAAACTCTGCAAATTACACCCAGGCCTGGCGGAAAGCTGTCTGGTGACTAGCAACGGTGTGAGGCTACTGTACAGCCTGCGCTACAGAGTGACACCTTTCTAAAAGTTGCTTTTCCATAAAAGTGACATTAAATTTGACTTGGGCACCAAGTCGGGGATTAATGCCAGGATTAATTAATACTTTGAAGTTCCCATTTTAGTAATCCCAGTCAGAAGTTAGCCAGGCTGAGTGGTTAGCCGACAACTTTGTGTTAGCCAATAGGACTACTAACCTTTCCACAGCAAAAACAACAATTTGGACATTTTGTTGTTAGGACCTATAAAAAGCATATATCCAACTTAGTAATACACAGCTCACTGTCGTGGAGCTCCAGACTGCCTTAGGGGAAACTTATATATATTGCTAAGGTAAGTGGGGGGTTTTGCCAATGGTTAAATGATAAAGCCGAACTAGCAGTTTTAAAACTGCCCTTCCAGGCTGCAGTGGAAGGTTGGGAGCCATTTTGTACTTGGTCACACAACCAGTGCTGCAGCCCTGGTGGGACACACTGTCTTACATGTCCTGGGTACCCTTTGTACCATATAATAGGGACATGTAAGTAAGTCAGTTTATGCCAATTGGGGGTTGCCAAATCAACTTATACTTTGTAAGGAATGTGGACACTGGTACAGAGGTCTGGTTAGTAGGCCTCAGTGCATTCTCCGAATTGAAAAACTAAAATCATCAGTCCAAAACTTTGGGAATGATTGTGCAAACAGGCATTACCCTACAGACCCCATCCCTTGGGACCATATTGATCAAAAAAGGGGAGGGGTCTGTGTGCCCCCCCCACTCCAAGCCTTATAAGGCCCCTGAGACCCCATCCCTGGGGCCATCTTAAGTACTCTTCTCTGGGGAGCCCACACCCGGACAGAGTAGTTTGAGTGTGCGCAGGGGAACATATGTTTTGTCCCACCAGGCAGGAGCATTTTTAAATATCCCGCCAGACAGGAGCAAACATGTCTTTCTTGCCTAGTAGCAGGGGGGCAGGGAAGGAAAGTCTGCTCCCAGCCGGTGGGAAATTAAAAAATGCTCTCATCAGGTGGGAGTAGACTTCTGTTTCCCTGCCCGTACTGATTTGGGCAGGAAAATGGATATTGCTCCCCGCTAGAGGGATCATGCAAAAAATGTCTGCTCCCTCTGGGAGGGAGCAATGCCAGCTCTTGGAGTATGAGTGGAGCCAACTGCGGACATGAGGCCCCAGGGGCTCCCCCATGGCCCCCTACCTGGTGCTCCGTGGGTGCCCCGGGTTGGTACCAGGGCACCCACCTATAATTTAGGGAGGCCCCAGGGGATGGGGTCCTAAAGGCCACAATAGGCTCAGGGAGGAGAGCCATATGGCGCCTCTCCTCTATTTAATATGTGGCCCTGGGAGATAGGGCCCTGGGGCATAATGAGGCTCTGGTAGGGGCCCAGCTTCCCCCTTTTTATTGGAATATGGCCCAGGTGGTTGAGGTCCCCGGGGCCTGTTAACACTTGGGGACGAGAGCTGTGTGCCCCCTTAATATATGTATTTTGGCCCCATGGGATGGATCCCAGGGGCCACTATTGGCTTGGAGAGGGGGGCCATGTGCCCCTCTTACCCTTTTGATATATAGTTAAGCCCCGGGGGATGGCATCACCAGGGCCACTATTGGTTCAGTGAGAGGACTGTGACCCTCCTTACCATAAAGCTCCTGATAAGGAAAATATAAAAATAAAATGTCCTGGGAGATGGGTCCCTGCTGCCCAAACATCACCCTGAACCGTGCATGCCAAAGACTTTGCTTGGCGTGGGGCTGTCTGTCTGCCGGTGGTTGGCTGCAGAGCCTGGTTGCAGGTCATCCGCTGTAGGCAGGGGCTGCCTACAGGAGTCATCGAAAACAGGCCGTGTTTGGCCAGGGGTTTGGATTTATATATGGAAACAAAATGTTACTTTATGTTAAAGAAACCCTCGAAACTTATTGATAAAAACAAAGGCTAAGTAATGTTAGGTGAGACTTCCAGTGACAACGTAATGTTTTAAACATTCAAAACCACTGAAATACACCAGTTATAGTAAGGTCTGGTAACTATAATTCGCTCCCTAAGGTAACTGTAACTCAGGCCCTTGCCATGCACTGATAATTACCCCGCATATTACATCATTCATGACATCTTCTATAACATCATTAATAATATCACTGCAACATTTGCAATAAAATTATTGAAGAGAAAACTGTGCATTGCAAAGGCATGATTTATAGTTACCTTAGGGCACGCGTTATAGTTACCATAAATACATAAACTACTAGCAGTCACCAGTAGGTAGTTATAATTATGAACATGTTTACAATGGAAAAGCAGTTTTTTACTTGCCGATATCTTTGGCACTTTTTGATGAATTATCACAAACGTTTCCAAAAAAGTGTGCCCTGGCGTACACAAAAATTAAACAAAAAACAAACACGGACCCCTTCCTTGTTTTGAAATGAGCCCCTGGGTGGGCCAGGTCCCAGGAGTATTTTTTTAAATAGGAGCGGGGCTCATGGGTCCTCCCTCCGAAGGCTCTTCGAGCCTTTCCAGGGCTTTATTTTCATAATGGAGTGGGCCACGTGGACCCCTCCTCTTGGGCTTGCTGGAAACCCGGGAACCACCACCTCCCGGGGGAGTTCATTTTATTCATGGAGGGGGGTCATGCAGACCCTCCTCTGGGCTTAATACAAACCCCAGGGACCACCAGACTTTCCGGGGCAATAATATTAGCAAATTGTGGGGGCCATACAGACCTCCTGTGCCCCAGGGGCCATCACCTCCCTGGGGCCTAGACAAAAAATACTGGGAAGAGGGCCACAGGGGCCTCTTCCGGGCCATATACTGCCCTGGGGACCACCACCTCCCTGGGGCCATCCTGTGCAAACAAAAGGAGGGGCCACATGGCCCCCGGCCTGTTGCCATATATTGCCATGTGGACCGCCACATCCCAGGGCCGACTCCTATATCCCTGGGTGCCCAACCCCGGGACATAGCGTTTTGCTCTGACTTGGTGGGAGCTTTGACAGATCTCATCAAGTCAGAGCAAACACAAACTCCACTCTCAGCAAGCAAGAGCTGTGAAACCGCTCCCACTTGCTGAAAGCGGAGTTTTTGTGTGTTTCCCTACCCGCTGTCATGTCAGCAGGGAAACAGACAAAACAATTGCTCTCACAGACAAGGAACTGCACGTTTAGCAGCTCCCTGTCTGTGAGAGCAATGCCATCTCCCGCAGGGGGCAGGGGCCGGCTGGGACCGCTGGGGCTTTAGTCTCTCCCCACTGTCCTCATGATGCACACTGGGTGCTCTGGGGGGCACCCAGGGGACATGACCGGGCCTCGGGGGGGAAAGGGTCCATGGAGCCGTATGTGGCCTGGGTGGGAGGGCTGCACTGTCCCCTACCACTATAATAAATGTATTTGGCCCGGGGAGTTGGTGATCCTTGGGCTCGGGGAGGGGGTCCACATGGCCCCCCACATAATTTTTAAGTTAGCCCCAGGGAGATGGTGGTCCCAGAGTATATGAATGCCCCAAGGTGTCCTTGCGGCCCTCCTCCTTTGATCAGAATAAAGCCCCGGGGAGGTGGTGCCCCGGAACTCTTGGTGCTCAATGGAGGGTGGTCCCTGTGGTCCTCTTCTTAATATCAGTAAAGCCCCGGGGACGTGTTGGTCCCTAAGGCTCAGAAGAGGGAAAACAGAGGGCAGAAAATTAGCAGGAAAGGCAAAATAGAGGGCAGAAATATTAGCAGAAAACGCAAAACGGAGAGCAAAAAAACCAAGCAGAAAAGGCAAAACAAAGGGCAGAAAAGGCAAAACCAAAACACAGCAGAAGATGACAAAACAGAGAGCACTCAGACACTCGCACACCTACTCACAGACCCACTCAGAGACTCACGCACCCACTCACAGACCCAATGGGACACTCATACACCTACTCACAAACCCATTCAGAGACTCATGCACCCTCTCACAGACACACTCAGGATCATGCACTCACTTGCATATCCACTGTGAAACTCATGCACTCACTCACAGTCCCACTCAGAGCCCCAAGCACCCACTCACAGACCCACTGAGACACTTATGCACCCACTCACAGATCCAACTAGACACTCAGACACCCACTCACAGACCCACTCAGAGACTCATGCACACACTCATAGGCCCTCTCAGAGACGCATGCACACACTCACAGACCCACTCAAAAACTCATGCACACACTCACAGATCTACTCAAACTCATACACACACTCACAGACCCACTCAGAGACTCATGTAATTACTCACAGACACACTGAGACTCCTGCACCCTCTTACAGACCCACACAGACACTCATGCACTCACTCACAGACTCACTCACACTGACAATGAAACACTTGCAAACCCACTCAGACACTCTCGCACCCACTCACAGACTAACTCACACTCACACATCCAATCAGATATTCAAGCACCCACTCACACACCCATTAAGACACTCACTAACGTGCTCACTCACACCCCACTGAGACACTCATGCTCTCACTCACACACCCACTCTCAAAGGTTACAGTTAGGAAATAAAATTATACAAAATTTTAAATCCACTTTCAAAATGAAGGTTACAGGGACATTATACTTAGGAAATAGAATTAGGTTACAAGGACGTTCTAGTTAGGTTCAGGTTTCACTCTTACAAAACCATAGAAATTCAGTAGTTATAGTTACCTGAGCTATCTATAACGTATGCCCCGGCAATGCACTGCTTATGACCGCACATATTATGATGACATCACTGATGACATCTCAAATTACATCACTGATGACATCATAGATAGAATCATCCTGTGAGTATGTTTTGTATATCACAAAAGTATCAGAGGGTCAGAATCTGAAAGGTGATTACCATGAACAGGGGTGGTTACCAAAAAGCCAAACAGTGAGAACTATAACAACCAGGTCAGGTTTGTGTCCGATCTCTGGCACCCATCAGTCACCACTCGGAACCGCCCTTCATCATTTGGGGCTCCGAGGACAAACACCATACCTGTTATTTGCTCCAACAGAGAAGGACTAGCCCTCCTGTGGGGCAAGGATGGTTGATGCGAGTTAGAAAGATATATACTCACAACGTGGCTGGTGGGGTAAAAAAGAGTGCAGTGCTAGGGATAAGTAATACCAAGAGTGATAAGGAAAGTGAGTAAAATTGGTTTGAGGAGCAAAAAATATTTTATTAAAGTATAGCTCCTAACACCAAGGTTAAAAAATAGCCAAGACAGGGGAATTAATAAACTGTCTAGCGGTGGAACGTGGTCAAACCGTTCCACCGCTAGACAGTTTATTAATTCCCCTGTCTTGGCTATTTTTTAACCTTGGTGTTGGGAGCTATACTTTAATAAAATATTTTTTGCTCCTCAAACCAATTTTACTCACTTTCCTTATAAAAGTCCACATTTGTAAAGCGCACAATCACCCGTAAGGGTCTCTAGGCGCTGGGGGCCGTCGGGAAGATTAAGCGAGCTATTGCCCAGAGTCACATGGTGCTGGGCTGACCTGCTGCCGGTGCCGGGGATCGAACCGTGGTCCCCAGATTCCAGCGTCAGTCGCCCTGGCCGCGGCGCCACACCTTATCACTCTTGGTATTACTTATCCCTAGCACTGCACTCTTTTTTACCCCAGCAGCCACGTTGTGAGTATATATCTTTCTAACTCGCATCAACCATCCTTGCCCCACAGGAGGGCTAGTCCTTCTCTGTTGGAGCAAATAACAGGTATGGTGTTTGTCCTCGGAGCCCCAAATGATGAAGGGCGGTTCCGAGTGGTGACTGATGGGTGCCAGAGATCGGACACAAACCTGACCTGGTTGTTATAGTTCTCACTGTTTGGCTTTTTGGTAACCACCCCTGTTCATGGTAATCACCTTTCAGATTCTGACCCTCTGATACTTTTGTGATATATGTAACTGGGGCGTGTATTCAGAGCTGGTCAATAAATTGCCCTTGGGTCCCCCTTAATTATATTTGTTGTTGAAGTATGTTTTGTAGCCATTTCTTAGACTTAAAGATAAATACTAAGCTACAGCATAAGGTAAATTACTATTCTTTCTGTACTAGTAATTAGCCTTACTATTTCTGACCTATGTGATCTGAGTGGATGTGTGACTCTCTGTAACAGTGTGTGAGTGGATGTCTGAGTGGTTTTAGGGTGTATGAGTGGCTGAGTGTATGAGTGGCTGCATGGATGTGTTAGTGGGTATGTGAGTACCTGTATGGGTGAGTGAGTGGCTGTATTATAGAGTGAGTAGGTGTGTGAGTGGCTGTATGGGTGAGTTGTGGCTGTTTAAAACACTTATATGCCTTAGCTAGAGAATCTATTCTCTATCCTATTTTGTTATCTCATTTATAAAGCAAAAAACTCCATGGGTGGATAGAAGCATTCTACAAATTCTCTGAATGATAGTAGAACATGACTGAGAATAAAACAGACCTAACAAGTAGATTGGAAATTTGGAAGATCCCATCATACCTTCAATGAAGGACTCCAACCGATAAGCGAAGCAATAACACCCATTTTCAACGCCTGTATCAACCCAGCCCCATTCTTTGACACCTGGCAAAATTCCACCATCAGACCCCTGCTCAAGAAACCATCCTCTGACCCAGCCATCTTTTCCAGCTGAATACCCATCTTCCTCCTACCATACCTGGCAAAGGTCATAGAGAAACTAATCAACTGACACCTCACCAATAGGCTCCTAAATGCCACACAGTCCAGATTTATGACCAACCACAGTACAGAAATAGCAATCATGACTGCCACAGATGACAGAAGCATGATCTTTGACACAGGAGACACTGCAGCATTCATTCTCCTGGATCGCTCTGCAGCATTTAAGACGGTCTCACACCGCATCCTCATCAGGTGACTGCACCAGATTGCCATCCAGGAACTCTCTCTCTACTCCATCTGCTCCTTAATAATGAATAGATCGATTTGAGACAAAACATGTTTGCTGGGCTGCCATTGTCAGTTTTTATATTAAAAAAAGAAGCAATGAAGTATAAAGGTTGATGATACCTTTTTAATCACCAGCATCCGAGTCTCCTCATTTCAATGGCAGAATATTGTCAACATGTCTCTGCACCATGGACTTGGGACTTTTATAGCTATGACGTTTGCGTGCTACTCTTTTGTATGGCTATCTTCCTATGTGATTAAGGGCATTGTAGGGCAGCTCAACACTGGGTTCAAAGCACCAAACTGATTAAAAGTTCTAGAATTTACACCTGTGCAGTACAGTGTAACCATTGCTGCGAAAGATGCTTGGTTTTGGAGGTTGACTGCACAAGTCAATGCCATCACTGCATCCTGCTTACACGCCCTGAAGATTCTGAGGAAGATCTTCAAATGCCCCCCCCCCCATGCAATACTAGAAAAACTCACTCATACCCTAATCACCAGCAAGTTAAACTATGGGAACTCCCTCTATGCTGGGACCACCATGCAACTCAATAGAAGACCACAAACCATCAAGAACTCGGCATTCAGACTCATCATCTACCTTCCACACAGAACTCCTATCACTTCAGACCTTGGGGAGCTCCATTGTCTGCCAATACACACACATGCTCATTTCAAACTCCTCACACACTCATTCAAAGCACTACAGAAGTTAGGACCCACCTACCTGAATAGTCACAACTCCTTCCACAAACCACCCAGACACCTTCGCTTTGCAGGACTCCTACTCACACACATCCCATGTATGCACAAAACTATATCAGGAGAACAGGTGTTCTCTTACATCACTCCTAATGCATGGAACAGCCTTCCACTCTACACCAGAACCTCCTCCTCTTTTCTTGAATTCCCAAAGAACCTAAAGACCTGGTGTCTGAACCCCTTTCAGAGTGCCAGAGGGCTTGCAAGGCTACTGGGCCTAGCCGTGGTGGATGAGGCCTTTTAATCCTGATGTTCCGGGGTCTGACCTACTATGGATTGTGGGCAACTGGACGAAGTACCCATTCTGCAACTGGCTCTCAGTGGTAACTGTGGTCAAACAGTTAAGGCTCCCTTTGGGGGAGATGTAGATACAAGTAAGTGAACATGACTCATAACTCAGAGTGTAAACAGTAAGAACATTAAATCAGTCAAATACTTCCTTTTATCTACGAAAAAGAAGTATTTAATTTCCAACTCTACAAATGCAAAGGTATACGGAGTTCAGAAGCACCAACACAATCCTCTTTGAGGTTGGAGCTCTAGTAGTTGTCAGGAAAACCCCTGTTCCACCCCCTTTGTGTAACATGTTTTCAGTATTTTTCCCCTTTCACTGGTGGCTGTATCCAGGAAATGCTCACAATTAGGTGTACTCAAGTGTTCCCCTTTGATGTTTCTGGTTTTAGTCAAAAGTGACTATGGTGGCTGCTGAGGGCACCTTCTTGCATACGGTATGGCAGTGAACGACCTTGCTGAGGTTTTGGAGGGGGGAGTGACCACATGCCTCTCAGAGGTCCTGGGATGGGATATTCCAATTTCGCCACGTTTAGCTATGCTTCATATCACGGAAGGAGTGGGTGACAACCAGTACAAGCGCCATCTGTTGTTTATTGGCCTCACGTCAGCTAAGCGTGATATCGCCAGGGCATGGAACGATGTGTCCCCACCATCAGTTGCAGCATGGATGAGGGGCCGAGATTTCTCTATGGGTCTAGAAATAACCGTTTTCAAGGTGAGGGGGTGTCCTCGGAAACATCCTGAAATATGGAGGAGGTGGGCAGATTATAGGGGGCTTTGCCTGGAACCTATTCCTCCCATTTCCGCTATTGAGGGGCTGCCATGATGACTGGTTTGTGCGATAGCCTGGATTTTGACCATAATTGCCTTCAATTTGGATGGCTCTGAACTATGTATCTCCGATCTTTTTATTTTATTTTAATGTTTAATATGGCACTACTGTTTGTTCTTAAGAGTTTTATTCAGTCACACCTACTTTTCAAATGGTGCTATTGTAATATTGAAAATGTTGATATCAGCATTAGTGACAATTACTGTACATTACTGGTGCTCCTGGTTTCGGCTGTCAACAATAAAATTATGTTGTGAAAAAAAAGTGACCATGGTGTTGCAGCGCTGTTCGCAGCAAGTCTCCTTGGCCCCCCTGGCCCAGTTCAAGTCTTACCCGCTGGTGCAGCCTGAAGAGCTCAGTGGTGCAGCGGTTGCTCTCAGTGCGAGCAGCGGTCCAGTTCTGCTCTAAGAAGTTAGGCTCCTTGCAGCCAATGCAGAAGTTCATGGCAGTGCAGGGTCTCTCTCCTGAGCGGTGCTGCCAGAGTTCTTCTCAGTTGTCAGAGCAGCTTTCAGTTCAGGAAGATGTAGTATGTTGTCAGAGAGCAGGCACGGGGTGATATCTTTTCTTCACCTCCAAACTGGAGCCCAAAGAGGGTGTGACACCATCTACAGTGTCCTCGGCAGTCCTCAGTGTTCAGTCAGAGCAGCTCCAAAAGGAGCCTCAGCCTCTCCTTCGGCCAGCAACCCAATTCCCTCGGCAATATTGGTACTGGCAGCCCCTCCTTGCATACTGGATTACTACGGTACTTGACAGCAAGGGCACAGACTATCTTGTTTAAGGTTGTGCGATGATTATAATGCACTTAAGAGTATATGGTATGGCTATATCATAGAACAGCTATAAGGACATGGTTCCGAAAGCTGCAGACAGGCTCAGCTCATGCTAGAGCACCATCTCACATAAAACCAAGCACTCTGCCTTCAGGATTGTTAAGCCCTGCCATAGGAGTGACTTATAGATTCATATGTGTCTATATATAAGGTTAGATATAGGAATACTATACCTAAGCAAGGGGTGATTACACAACCTTGCCCCAGCTGAGTGATCAGCCAGTTGTGTCAGTTTGGATGGCCAGCCAGGGGTGGCAAAAGATATGCTGCAGCCCCTGGTAGGCCTTGGGTGCACCTATGCCCTGGGTACCTATGGTACACTGTACAGGGACTCATAAGAGTGACCCCATATCCAATTAGGTATGTACCTAAGGTACGTGGAGTCCATTTTATATAGAGAGCAGATAGCCTGGGGCCCTGATTAGCAGGATCCCAGGCCAACTAACTCGAAAACCAGCTAAACACAAGGCAAAAAATCTGGGGTAACCATAGTCAGGTATCCACCTTCCTACACAACCCCCCCCCCCCCCCTAACAAAAGGAGATAAGGCTATCCTTGACCAGGTAAGCCTATATTGCCTAAGTGGCCATATAAGGAAGTACCTGCACTAGCATGGTTACCCCCTGTCTCATGGTCCACTAAGCAATCCCTCACCCTAGGGGTATCAGAGGGTCTCCACCATAGGGAATCTCTCCCTGTGGTGTGTTTTGGCAAAGTAAAAGGCTGGTGTTGAGATGGAGTACTGAAGTGAGGCTCCACTAATGTAGGGCTCAGCTTCCTCCAATCACTATCCACCATGTGTGCCTTTCTTTCCATGACTGAGTTGCACTGTGCCCTCAGGGTCAATCTCTGGCTGCCTATAGCGGGAGGCTGGGTCCCTTTTGTTGGCTTACTGGAGGGACAGGTCAGGTTTAGGGCCTTTGAGAAAGATGCTGCTGGCGACCAGGAGAGAAGTGTCCGGTTGGATCCAAGGGCGGATCGAGGATGAAGAGTACCTGAAAGCAGAGGGGACAGAGTCTGGGTCACTAGCCAGTGACCAGGATGGAACCAGGAAGGAACCAGGCGATGTCGGGATGCGATCAGGTGATGTTGTGAAGCTTGTCTCTGCAGGCACATGGAGCCCGAGGTGTTGACGACAACCAAGAGCTGGGCACGGACTGTCCCACGAAGGATCTCGCTGTCGGCGGTGTCGGCTTCCGGATTGGAGTCAACAAGCCTTGGCAAAGGCAACCCACGCAGAAAAGAAAGATGGCTTCTTAATCAGACCAGCAAGGTCTGATGGGCTGCTCCTTTTCAGGGGAGCAAGGGCCAGTTGGGAGCAGCCAGAACAGCATTGTAAATCAAAGGTTTCATCGTCACAGAGGCCACTAGCCAACGGGCAAGTGACTGGACAGACGCGTCAAGCAGGAAAATGCAGAAGGGCCCTACGCAGAACTCGTGGAGTGTGGAGGGCTGATCTTTGGTGCAGTTGGTGCTCGGGACTGGGGCTTCTCAATCCCCAATGCACAACTTCAAGGGTTTCTCATAAGTTGCACGGAAAGCAATTTGCTGGCTTTTCAAGATGGCCGGTCCCACGTCTCTCGTCACCTCCACGGGTCTCAGCTCTGCTGTGACTGTGGGTCGGGCTGTTGGAAGTCTGGAAGTCTGGGTCTTGTCAGGCTCTGTGCTCGGGCTCTGGCAGGAGCGTCGACAAAGCAAACCGTTGATCGCTTGATGGTGCCTGCTTGTGCAGGGTGGTCACTCCTTGACCACAAGGGAGATTCTTCAGTCGTCTTCTTGCAAAGTAGATCGTCAAAGGTCCAGAGTTTCGTATCAGAGTTTCAGTCAGGATAACTCTAAAGTCTTAGGACTCAGCTCCTACCTATATACCAAATTTAGGGGCTGGATTACCTGCTAGGTCCCTCCTATGGGTGGGACCCAGGAAGGGGGTGGTTACACCCCTTTCCCTTTGTCCAGTTTCGCGCCAGAGCTGGGGCTGGAGTGCCCCAGCACCAGTTTGAACTGGACTATGCATGGGACACCTTGTGTGCCCCAGGCAGTGTCTCGTTTCATTCAGCCCTCCCTGCCCCAATACACTATGGCCTGTCTGGGGTGGTGCTAGCACCTCCCAAGACAGGAAACCTATTGTCCAAGCCTCCCTCGCTCGAAGGACTTCCAGCAGCAGGAGGTCAGACATGTGTCTGTGGCAGCAGCAACCATTTTGTGATGCTGAGGCTCTGGTTAACTTTAACCGGGATTAGTAGGAACAACATGTCTTCTACCTCTAGAAGGGTGGAATGCTACCCCTTCACCAGAACTGGCGAGGGGGTAGTATTCCAAAGCGTATGACACCTTACACGACAAGTTTTGATAAAACCAAACCAAAGTTAGCAATAACCGCGAGGATTATAATGCACTTAAGAGTATATGGTATGGCTATATCATAGAACAGCTATAAGGACATGGTTCCGAAAGCTGCAGACAGGCTCAGCTCATGCTAGAGCACCATCTCACATAAAACCAAGCACTCTACCTTCAGGATTGTTAAGGCCTGCCATAGGAGTGACTTATAGGTGCATATGTGTCTATATATAAGGTTAGATATAGGAATACTATACCGAAGCAAGGGGTGATTACACGACCTTGCCCCAGCTGAGTGATCAGCCAGTTGTGTCAGTTTGGATGGCCAGCCATGGGTGGCAAAAGATATGCTGCAGCCCCTGGTAGACCTTGGGTGCACCTATGCCCTGGGTACCTATGGTACACTGTACAGGGACTCATAAGAGTGACCCAATATCCAATTAGGTATGTACCTAAGGTACATGGAGTCCATTTTATAGAGAGAGCATATAGCCTGGGGCCCTGATTAGCAGGATCCCAGGCCAACTAAGTCGAAAATCAGCTAAACACATGGCAAAAAATCTAGGGGAACCATAGTCAGGTATCCACCTTCCTACAAAGGTGCCCACACCAAGACGGTTACCAGTTTCTGGAAGTAACAACTTTACTTTATTGGTGGCCTTCTTTGTCATACATGGTCAGCCCAGTAGTGTGTGTTCATCTAGTCCTGCTCGGCTCCTAACTCACGGCTCAGTCTCTGGCGGGCCTCTCCTGGCATACGGGGATTGCCGAGCCGACCCTGCACACAGGTAATGACCCAATCAGTGTACAACCTCACTCAGGGAATCCTTTTGCAGAGTTCCTCACTGGACGTTGCTCCCTCCAATGCTCTGCCCTTCCTCACAGGGCACATTAGTCTCCGCAAACAGGCGGGCACTGGTGCTCCAGAGAAGGTGACCTTGATTTCCAGGGTGATCTCCCCTCATCCAGCCAGAGAGACTAGCATAGCAGGCAAGACTCTGAAGCTGATAGACCCACAACACAATTCATGGGAGTTACCAGAGTTCACACCTGGATGTCAGTCACAGTGATATGTGAATCAAAAGGTTAATCCCAGACCCCCCACCTACTCTTTATGAGTCCCTTATCATCCCCATCATCTCTCCTGAGGTGTCTAGGCCTCTTCCTTGTAATCTATCTCTGAATCAAAGAGCAGTGTGAATGGAGTCTCTTCCTGTTTCCCTCCTGTGTGTTTCCCACCCAGCTCACAGGATGCAGCAATACACAAATGTGTCTGTGGGGATTCCTCTCCTCATGTGTTCACCATGCAGCCCTTGGCTTCCCAAAATGGAACCCATGGTTCTCTATGAAATGTACCATCGCAGGCATACTTACTCAGTGTACATTCAACGCACACTTACTGCCAGCACTGTTACTTCCATGCATTGTACCCTGTAAGTATATATAGATTCAGCACATACAGTCTGAGCACACTGTTCATCACTTAAATTTGTCCATATCTAACCAGGGTGTGTAATTAATAAACACATACACTGACAGCACACACACTTCCCATGTGTGTGCTGCACAACACTTCACCCTTCATGTATTGTACTTCATGCAAGCAAAGAGTGCATGCTTTCCTTATGCATGCACTACACAGCACTACATCTTTCATGTCATATAGTCTTTAGATGCATCCATACACCCAGTACATGTGTCATATACTCCTTACAGGCTTACATACACCCAGTTCATGCACTGGCCATACACATACTGGACTGTCCTGCTCTGTCACTGTTCTGTACCCTTCCCAGGCACACATACCTCAAGCGCAGTCACTGCTCCTGCGCTGTGCAGTACTCCACATCTACCTAATATAGGTCAAGGGGTGAGTTAAGCACATAGCAGTGGAACTTTTTATTAAAAAGGTGAGCGTGCCTGTATGCCTCATTCTAGTGACACAGAGTAAATAGGTTCTGTTCAGTACTACTGACCATTATGTGGTACGCTACCATCACCGTGCTTGTGCTGCTTAACTCCTGGTGATGGCACTAGCCTTCCACTACTTTTCAACTGAACGGAACTGCTGTCCCCTCCCACCCCCAAGCGCCTTGAGACCCTCACGGGTGAGTAGTGTGCGCTTACAATTCCCTGAATGATTGATTGATTGAATGGTTGATGAGGGTAGGCCTTTGGGCACCTCCTGGTTCAACAAGAATGCAATACATGAGGCAGGCCTATGTCATAACACACATGCATGATTTGTGTTCTCCTTTGACAAAAAATCAGCATTAGGCACCCAGACATCAGTACCGTTGGGCACTCAGGGCAAGGGTACACGTCTTCAACCATGCAGTGGACTCTTCCGTCCCAGCACCTGGCTTTCAATTAACCAGCCTACCATTGGTAGAGCTAGGCACCATAGACCTGCTCAACATCAGGATAATCTTGCGTATGATAGTTAACTTTACAAATACACATAACATACTAAAGAAAACAAAACTAAAGATACAAGAACTGAACATAACATCATTAAACATAACTACATAACTAAAAATACTATGTACGTGCCACCGGATTATCAATGGGAGGTCTCCTCTCCCGTTGAAAGGACTGCTGACTCCCTATGAGCCGTCCCGCTCCCTGAGATCTTCCGGCTCAGGACTCCTAGTCATTCCTAAGGTGTCCAGAGCTCGGATGGGCGGAAGATCCTTTAGGCACCTTGCAGCTTCTAGATGGAACAAGCTACCCACGGCGTTGCGATTAGAACCATCAGAACCATCTTTAGAGCCAAGCTTAAAACTGTACTATTCGCACAGTAAGTTGTTCCGCATGTGTAAGCTCCAGTAAATATCAGCTCTTCAGCGCGGGGACACGCCGCTGTGCGTCACCAAGCGCTTTACAAAACCCCCTAAATAAAAAATAAAAAAAATAAATAAAGATTACATAACATAACCTAGAAATATAACATAACTAAACATTACCTAACTAATCATAAACATACTGGCCCCTAATTAGTGGGAATAGGTATAGGCAATTCCTCTTATGTCATTTGGAAAAAAGACACACTCAACAAGTGAATGTTTCAAGACTCAAGACTTCAACGTTCATGTATTATTGGAGATATTTTAGAGTTGTGAGGAATCTGAAAATCCCCCCACCCCCCGGTTTGTAGGAAAAAGGCAAATACCACATGATAACTGACTTTTGGAATTGCTTCCAGTATAGTGGAGGATTTCTGCTTAGGAATTCTTGCCTGAATGTGTCAAGTCTCTAGGCAATAGAGCACTATCTAATACAACTGAACTTTATTTAAAGTATTTTAGTCTGAGGATGGGGGATGGAGTGGCACTGGACTAACCTTTGAGTATGTGATAAGGGGTGATAGACGATCTTGAGCCTCTGTGGTAGGCAGAAGAGGTAACAAGTTAAGGTATGCTGCCACCAGCCCAATAACAAACCAAAGGGCCTATTCGACTATCAGGGTCATACAGTAAAAAATCATACAGTATTGTTTTTTTCAAGTATGCCGTTGTCTCTGTTTATTCTAATGTGCTACAGTGGTTCTCACAGGAAACAATTGGAAACATATATGGTACTGTAATACAAATATGAGCCGTAATTTTGCCCATATTTGTATTACAGTACCATGTACTTTTCAGTTGTTTCCTGTAAGAACCATTGTAGCACATTATAGTTCCATGCCCAGGTTTACATGGGCTTGAGGGTGGCTCATGTAGTTATATGCCCTTAGGCATGCCTGAATATTTACAAACCTTGAGTTGCAGAGACTATCCTCTCTCTTACTGGCTAAAAAATAAATAAATGACCCAACATTCAGTTTGTGCACTTTTGTTTATACTGTAGATGCAAAACAAAATAGATGACAAAAATGGCATTTGGTTATGTTTGGTTCATGATATTGCCTATGTTTATTTTTCCTTCTTCTGTATTTTACTATGTATATTTTTATAGGAAATAGGATGAAAATTTTGTTGAGCATTTATTACCATAATATATTGATTTGACATTCCCTATCTTATGTTTAGTGCATCTGCATCTCTGTCATATCTTTTGGGATGAAGAGGGGACGATCCCTGTGTGTGTAATGCACTTAATACATGTAATGGTTTGTTGGTAACACTGTAGGCCTCATTTAAACTGCCGCAAATTATGTGGCATTGGTATTTTTGCAATACTGGGAATTTGTAGCGTTAAAGCACAACAACATTATTTGCATCAAATGCAACTATATATAGGAAATGCGTTCAACAGTATTGTTCACTTGAGCTATTCCAGTGTACTTCCTCAAATTTCTACATCTGAATTGTTTACCTGGTGCCACCATTATTACCACTTTACAGTATTTTCTTTGGATTTGGCAGATCTCAATAAGGGCTTATGTCTTATTGCATTGTTCCCTTTTAATTGTTGACTACATCTACATCAGCAATCATTGCAGGAAGCTGCTACACTTACCATTTTGGTTCTGCCGATCTGGGACCGTATTACACACGGGGGCGCAACGGGAGCTTGCGCCAGCATTTGCGTGCCCCTTGTGCACTTTGATATTGCAAACAGGGCCTCAGACGCAACTGCGGCCCCTTCTGTAATGCTGAAAGTGCTTTCTTAAGAGGATGTACCCTCATTTGCATAGGGGCGTGCCCTATGCAAATGAGGGAACGCCTTTGCCTTTGTGCCCGCACCGTATTATTGACACAGGCGCAGAGGCAAAGAAGCTGCCTGTTGGTGTATTAACAGTGCACCACCTAAGAGGTGGCACACTGTGATTGCGCCTCCTGATAGCAGCCCTCTGGAGAGGGGAAGGGGTACTATGGACCCCTCAGACTTCCCCTTGCAGGTGGGTGCAGTCACTCACTGCACCTGCCTGCAAGAGGATCTCTAATCCCCTTTAAGAGTGCAGGCGGGTTGCCACCTGCACAGTGAAACACAGAGCGGCTGCTTCAAAGCCACTCCGTCTTTCACCTGAATGTGCTGCCTTGGGTGCAGCGCATTCTATGTAATAGGGTGCACTTTCCCTGCTTACGCCCGGTGCACCTGTTTTAAGGTATGCGGGGCGCAAACAGGGAAAGTGTGCCCTATACATAATAGGGCCCACGATCCTTGTCATTTTGGGCTTCTACATTTCTTTACATGTCTGATATGCTCCACTGTTCTTGCTTTTATTCCCTACCATTTTCATAATAGACCTCTGCCTTACCCCTATTCCCCTCCTTCAAGCCACCCTTTTTCTCACCCTTTACTTACCTGTAGTGGTTCATGACCACAGGACTGCCCATCTGCACATTTTGAGGTTCGGATGTTCTACTGGTGTCCCAGTTTTGCACATAGTTCTTGGTATCTTCTTCTGCATAGCCGAGAGTCAGATTATACTGCACAGTTGTGATATTTCACTTTTTGTCTTAATAACTGTCCATGTTTCTGAGGACCCACCTACCTGAATTTTATAAAGCATGTGGCACCTCATTCAGATTCTATCCTTTTCTTCTGGGCCCTATTTGTGTTTGCTATAGAAATATGTTCACTTTACCACTGCTAAACAGTAATAAAGTACTTGTGCGTCCAAACTAAAACATGTACTGCACATTGGAAGACCCTAATTGGCTTACTTAACTCCCTATAGGTCCATTGTAAATAGTGTCTTAAGAGAAGCTATGGCATGGAAAATTAAGTGTCACAAGTGAGCTACAGTGTGTATTTCGACCATCTACATATATGACAAAAATCTATGGGCCTGAGTTAGAAGTCGGTGGAGGGAATGCTCCGTCACAAAGGTGACGGATATCCTGTCCGCCGTATAACAATCCCCATAGGATAGAATGTGATCGTAATACGGTGGATGGGATATCCATCACGTTTGTGACGGAGTGTTCCCTTCTGCTGACTTCTGAATCGGGCCCTATGTCTGCCAGGACCACCACAGTGTTCTGACTGGGCTGCAGTTTAAATCCACTGCAGTGATATATGGCAGAGAAAATGGAGGAAAAGCCTAGTTCATACCTTCATAAGTCCCTAAAGGTATGACTTACAAGGAAAAGGTGCAGGGTGCTAATCTATAAAAATAGGACACATTTCATATTGGTCTAATTGCGCCCTCTCAGTAATCCAAACCCTAATGCAATTTGACCTGCTATAACCTTTCCCCATTAGGACTAGATGGAAGTAAAATCTTTATTTTCCACCTCCGCTTCTGAATCGGCTAGAAAAATGCTTCAAAGGTATTCCTTGCTTAGTTTTTAAAAACTGAAGTAATGGTGAAGTCATATTTTGAAGAAAAGTATTTTATAATCCATTCTGCCAATCACTACTCCTCCAGAGCTGTAATGCATAACATTGTCTGGGAGACTTACCAACCCTGGCTCAGAGGACAATGTCTTGTCTTTGGGCCCAGGAAAGGTTAATGGGTATTAACTACTGACCAGTTACCAGTGAATAGCTATCTGGGAGTGGACAGGTACAGTTGGCAGAAAAAAGGTCGGAATTAGCGCTACTTCTTGTGACTTAGAGATGCCAAAGTGGGCTTCTTCTGTTATTCCCAGGACCCTTGTAGACAGTTAAGCTCCAGCCACAATCAAAGTGAAAACAGTGTTGACCCTGTCAGGTAGGGAAGGGGCCAAGAAGAGGAAGACATGCCTGCCTCGTGGCAGCCGAGTGCTACCATCTAGAAATAGTGGGTTCCTGGGTAATTTTACAGAAAGGATAGAGAAGAAGTGCTGCAAAAGTAGGTGAGGTACTACGAGAAAACTGTTAGGATTGGGCGGTAGAATGTCTCCAATCGCTGGCTAGTGCATAGGATAAATCTGGCTCTCTACGCCCACCTTCTTAGAACATTCCTCGACCTTGGAAGACTCCATCTGAAGAAGGTCCTGCTGGAAGATTAATCCTGACTCCTGGCCCCTGCTTGAAGAAGAGGACTCGCACATGGACTCCTGAATCTTGGGGGCGCCTTGCAGGGGGACAAGGTTGAAGAGAGACTTAGGGCCCAGAAGCATGCTTTTAGGTGCTTGGGATGCAGGTCTCACCAGAAGAACATGTCCCAGCAGTTTGAGACTAGGTCTGAAGGTAAAACCTATGACGGGTAAACCCAATTGGTGTATCTGACCAGCGCTCTATCGTAGCTGGCCTTAAATTTTGAAAGTTCCAGTCCATTGAGAACTATAGTTTTCCCCTAGTGCTTGATTTTCTTTGGGCACTTCATGTCTTAAAACCTTAAAAGTACACGTCTCCAGTTCCCCATAACCTATTTTGATATATTTATGTTCTTGGTGTCCTTGTTCACTAAATTGTTCTCTAGTTTTCTAAATTGATTTGGAAATGTTATCGTGTTGTGTTCTTTACTTTCAAATTGTTGGTACTGTTTGAACCTAGATCACATTTCTCTGGGGATTGTCTGCTGCTTTTGTCATAGCTAACTGGGATTGAGATGAGAATCTCTTATAACTTTGTTTTGGCCTAACCAGAGTGGGTTTATTGAGTTTGTAGGGGTGCCCCTCTCTTAAATAAATACCCCAATTTCTGACCAACTGCACTCAGTAGAGCTGGGTGTTCAGATCCACTCAAGACACGTTATGCAACAGATACATTATGACCATTATGAAAAATCAAATACCCCTGTGTTACTTTAGATGTTTCTTGAATAGAAAATCCTCAATGAGGTTATTTCTATTCCATTTACTTGTTGCTCGCACATTTTAATTTCATCCGGATCCCGCTCCGAAAGCTCCCCACTCTTCTTCTGGCCTGGAGGTGGATAGGTTGGATGGCATTATCAAAGACCTGTTCACCACTGATCCAATGCTGAACCACCTTGATTGTTGGGTTGAAGCCTCTCAAAGCTCCATCGACGGAACCCTATGGCCCAGACACTCTATGTACTTGCAGCAAGAAGGAGTAAGCCTTCTGTAGATTGGTTGTTACTTTTTTAATGGAATTCTGCAATGATTTGTTGATATTGACTGTTGAAAAAGCAAGTCCTGTGAAATGTCTTTTTCCATCTCATATAATATATGCGCTATATTGTATCATTTCATTAGCGTGTATTGTTGCCCAATCGAACTTGTTACACATGTTCCCAATTGACAGGAGTTTCACTTGTGTGACTATGTCTTCTCTGTGAAAGCTTGTACCTCGTTTTCATCTTTTCCAGATACTAATCTTGTACAGGACAAACCAGTTTCCTCTTTTCCAAGGTCAAAAAGTTGATTTTCATTACGTTTGCTAATAATAGATTGGGCAATCTTTTTCAGGATCGCCTTGTTGTGGTGCATTTTGAAGGGAGAGTAAAAATGGATTCTTTAGAATACATTTGCTTGTTGCTCACTCAATTTTTATCTGTTTTAATGATGATCTCATAGTCCCATGCCATCTGCCACTGATAGCTCTTCAACTCCATTACTCCCTGTAGAACTAGTACTGGACACCACAACCTTCCCCACTGGCGGACCACAGTACCACCACGACAGTCTGCAACTTCAGTTTCTTTGTCAGCACCAACGTAGACCCAAAAGGAGCTTGTGCAAAAGGGATCACATTCTGGAAGTGAATGGTGTAACCTGATGTGGAAGGGGGGTTGAAGGCGCAAGCCTACAAATCACTATTCCTCACTATGCAGGTTCATGAGGCCTGTGTTATGTGGCATGCTCATAGCAGCTGGTAGAAGTGTAACAATCAGTAGGTGGTGTACTATCAGTGAGCAGCAGAGGGCAGAGGCAGGTGGTGTACTATCAGTGAGCAGCAGAGGGCAGAGGCAGGTGGTGTACTATCAGTGAGCAGCAGTGGGCTGAGGCAGGGCGAAGGTTGAAGATGGAGAATTTTCATCCTCTGCAGCAGCAGGAGTGGCTCTTTAAGTAGCCACCACCTCATACTGTTGCATCTAATCTTGTCTTCTGTTGCCTTTGTAGTTTGTTGATCATTTTGTCAGGGATTTGGAACACTTCTTATTACCTCAGTGCTCGGGTTCCTCATTCAAGAACTGCCTCCATTGCCATCACCTGTGAAAGGGTCGAGTTTGGCATTACCCAAGCAATAATGTAGCCTCCCACTGGCTGATGTTGTTTGATGATAACGTTAGAATTAATGTAGGATATTAGGTTAGACTTGAGCTGGCGTGGAAAATAAATGGCATGAAGGTAGAGTGTCACAGCTTACAGGCAGACACGACAGGGCTAGCCCTCGGAACGATTGTGTTCTTGGGAGACCCTCCTGTCGGACACCATTTCGGGTTTATGAAATTCATAAACTCGTGAATGTTTTCCCGCACTATTGGGATCAGCTTCCACATATGACTTAGAAGAGTACGGATCCAGAAGACCTGCTCTTTTCTGGGGGTCCATCGACCGAATTACGGGAGGGCCAACAGTGGCGCTGATCGCGACAGTCCTGATGAAGACTGGGGTGACCTTTTTAGGCACGAACTTAGCGGTCGAAACATGTTGACTTCAGCAGTGGTAGGAGGGAAGTCTTGAGGAACCTCACTTTCTCAAGAAGACATCTCCCATCCTTTTCTTACTTTTAATCCTGATAGGGGTACCAAGCAATGTTTAATAAAGCAATTCTCTCAGTTGGCACCCTAAATCAGTTTTAATCACTTCCTTGTACTGCACTTTTTGTTGCACTATCAGTTTCAGCCACAGGGTGTTTTGCACTGCTTTTCACCATATTCTGTGTTAAGTGTTGTATATGTTGAAATTATTTGGTTGTACGTCTTATAGTGTGGAATTTATTATTTTTTCCCCCTCCCTTATGCTCCACCCTGGATGTGGCTACACCAGGGCATTTTGTAGCAGGCCCGATGATGAAGCATGTCACATACTTCGGTATGTGAGTGAGGGCAGTTTTTCCAAACAGAGAAATTTGTCTGATTTGTGTTTGTCGTGTACTCTACACACCCCTCTTGTGTGCACATTTGAATTTGTTTGGGGGCCTGGGGTGGTAGAGTCTAAACATTAACGGCCCTCTCCCCTTCTTCGTGTTGAGTATGAAGGTAGAGTAGACAGCGACAAGGAAATGGAAAGTTTAAGACATTTGAATGTGGAGGCGCTGGAGCCTGGGATTGCTTTCCACTTCAATAATTCCTTATAGACTATGCCGATTGCTTATTTATTTAGCCTATCTTCCAATAGGATGATGAAGCTCTGAGAGACAAACAAGTCCCTGATAAACATGGAGTGAGCCTGAGCCAGGAATGAATCATGCAAACGTTGCCTGTACATGAGGTTTGACTATATCAGCCTGGTGACAGTTACCCTGTTTGGTGTTGTGTAGCATGCAATTACGATTGGGATTTCCGACTGCTTTATTAGGGAGTGATGAGAGGTGCTTTGACGTTTGGGGAGTGGCGTTTGTTGTGTGGATGAAGGCGGATGATATTGTTGAGAAGTTGAACACGTTGAAGACAGGTTTTGTTGGGAGTGCTGAAAGAATGAAAACGCTGATTGGAATCAAACGTGAATAGGGAACGTTATTGGTCAAAAAACAGGCACTTAGCACAACCAGGAGAGCGCACCTTCTTCCATCTACGTGGACCAGAACAAAGGTCAGTGAGGAGGCTGAAATGAAAGTAGCTATGGCTTGAGTGTTTGCAACTCCATGCTTAGGGCATTTTTAGAAGTCTTTACAAACCGAACTGCATACATTTTTTTTTAACAACATAGTTCTCTAATGTCTCCCTAACATGGCGGACTGCACATTTGGAAAGTCAGCCTGTTCCTTCTGATCCTGGAAGGGGCCAGGACATCTGAGTAGAAACCCTAGGCAAATATTGTGAGCCTGGTATTCCCCCTATGCTAAAGCTGAATGGGCAGATGAGTTGGCAGAATTCATAGCATGAAAAGTGGATTCAGATTGCATGGATTGCTGTGTCTGGGACGTTCTGGCAGACACAGTAGCAATATAAAACAACCATTTACAATGCAACGGTCTCGCCTTTGCAAAAGTTAGAGCTATTAGCATTGTAAATGACAACTTTTTTATTTATGTGTTGGTTTTGAAATCAGATAAATGGCATTGTCATTTACAATGCCAATAGCTTAATCTCTTGCAAATACGAGACCTATTGTATTGCACCCACACACACACACACACACAGAGAGCCACACACAGAGCCACACACACACACACACACACACACATGGATGTGGTGGTGGTGGACGTGGTGGATGTGGTGGTGGTGGTGGCTATGGTCGTGGTGGATGTGGTAGTGGTGGATGTGGTGGTGGTGAATGTGGTGGTGATGGATGGGGTGGTGGTGGATGTGGTGGTGGTCGATGTGCTGGTGGATGTGGTGGTGGATGTGGTGATGGTGGATGTGGTGGTGGTGGATGTGGTGGTGGCGGATGTGGTGGGTGTGGTGGTGGAGGATGTGGTGGTGGATGTGGTGGTGGATGTGGTGGTGGTGGTGGTGGATGTGGTGGTGGTGGTGGATGTGGTGGTGGTGGTGGATGTGGTGGTGGTGGTGGATGTGGTGGTGGTGGTGGATGTGGTGGTGGCGGATGTGGTGGTGAATGTGGTGGTGGTGGATGTGGTGGTGGATGTTCATTTCAATTAATTTTTGTAAAATGAGTTCAATGAGGTGGAAATGTACAGTAATGTCGCCCTGCGGTAAATAAAGCCTGCAAAATAGCTGCACCTCTAGCAGCCAGTCACAATATTGCCTCCGATGTCTCACCTCCCAGCCTGATGCACGACAGGGCTGGTCTCCCCCACCCCAAGCACATTTATTTCTCTGAAGGAGGAAGCGGCAGCTCCAGGGCTCCTTCACCGAAGCAGGCTAATCTCAGCCTCTAAATCCTGCAGGGAGGAGAGCGCTGGGAGCCAATACCATCTCTGCGCCTGTGCGTGCTTGGGAGGTGTCTACTCGAGGGCTGATCCAGGACACCCTACCTTAGTCTTAGATGGATCTGCGCGCACGGAGGGCAGGCGTGCGCGTAGACCCCACGAGTGCATCCTTAACTCACTGGTGCCCGTGCGCTGTTCACCCACCGCACGTCTCATCCCGGGAGCAGCGGCGCTGCAGCCAGTGCATAGGGGACACCGATCCAAGGTCACCCCCCAATCCCACAGAAAACAGAGAGTCCCCGAGCGCAAGGGTGGTGGGGGTGGGCATGCGAGGAGCGGCGACACTAACGTGTCATCAGAGACTCTCAGCCCCCTCCCTAATCCCAAGGCATGTATTAGCAGGTAAAGAGCCGTGTGCGAGGCTGCCGCTGCCAGTGACCTAGCGACGCTGCTGAAGCATGCCTGGGGAGGAGGCACGCTACCTCCCTTCACAGCATCAGCTGGGTAAAATACAGATCAGAAACAGTGTTTAGGGCACACCCCACTTGTGATCGCCGCATCCGAGAGCCGAGGTAGCTGGGGCAGGGACAGGATCTTGTTAGCAACCTGTCACACACTCGAGATGTGAACAGGTTTTCAGATACATGGCACACAGGGGTGAGGGGCGCTGGGAGGGGTAGAGGGAAGAGGTCGGCGGAGAGAGGGAAAGCGCTGCCTTTAATCTTGAAGCCCCGTCTTTTTCAGATTGACCTCCCCGACTTCCTGCTGCGGTAAAAGGTTCCTTATCTTCTTTATGAGGCCATCTGGACCCATGAAAAAGATAAGAAACCTTTTACTTCAGCAGTAAGTCAAGGAGCCCAGTCTGAAAAGGACGGGGCTTAAAGAGAAAGAAGAACATCACTAGGACCTCTTCTCCAATGGTTGGCCCCCGTTTAGGAGGCCAGCCAATGGAGAAGAGGGGCGGGGCTTAACCCGCCTAGTGAAGTTTACTAAGAGACATAAAATCTCGCGAGCTCGACTATGCATGTGCGCAGTACCCCACGCGAGACCTAAAAAGACAAATGGGCTAGTTGGTCCATTACTGACATCCTGGTTATACTTCTATTTGGAGTAACCTCTGTGAAAACTGCAAACAATGCTTCGGTTAGTCATGCTCCAGACTGCATATTTTTCTGTGCCCTGGAAATCTGGGGCCATATGTATCAAAAACCCCTTTTGCATTCCTCAAACTGCAAAATTTGGGTACTCGCTATTTAAGGAATGCAAAATGGTATGTAAGAAAATAGCGATTACCTAATAGGTATTCCTAAAGATTCACAATTGGGTAATCTCTATTAGGTAATACTACGTGGGGATCTGGGTTCGAGTCTCGGTAACGACGCCAAAAACCTCCTGTGATTCTGGGCAAATCACTTAATCTCCCCATGCCTAAAAAAATGAAAGTGTGTCCTCATGTAACGTAACTGGTGCTATGTAAAGCGCTCTGATACCTGATTCGGTTCGGGTCTAGTTCGCGCTATATAAAACTCAGCAAAAAAAAAACAAGCATTTACAATGCAATGGTCTCGGCATCATTAAAGGTAGAGCTATTGGCATTGCTCATGACATTTCTTTTTTTTCTTTAAATCATAAATAAATGCCATTGTCATTTACATTGCCAATACACAGCACTCTGCACCTGCACTCACTACTCTGCACTGCACTCACTACTCTGCTCTGCACTCACTACTCTACGCTCTGCACTCACTACTCTGCGCTCTGCACTCACTACTCTGCGCTCTGCACTCACTACTCTGCACTGCACTCACTACTCTGCACTCACTACTCTGCACTCACTACTCTGCACTGCACTCACTACTCTGCACTGCACTCACTACTCTGCTCTGCACTCACTACTCTGCACTCACTACTCTTTACTCACTACTCTGCACTCACTACTCTGCACTCACTACTCTGCACTCACTACTCTCACTACTCTGCACTCACTACTCTGCACTCACTACGCACTCACTACTCTGCACTCACTACGCACTCACTACTCTGCACTGCACTCACTACTCTGCACTGCACTCACTACTGCACTCACTACTCACCACTGCACTCACTACTCTGCACTCACTACTCTGCACTGCACTCACTACTCTGCACTGCACTCACTACTCTGCACTGCACTCACTACTCTGCACTGCACTCACTACTCTGCACTGCACTCACTACTCTGCACTGCACTCACTACTCTGCACTCACTACTCTGCACTCACTACTCTGCACTCACTACTCTGCACTCACTACTCTGCACTCACTACTCTGCCCTCACTACGCACTCACTACTCTGCACTGCACTCACTACTCTGCACTGCACTCACTACTCTGCACTCACTACTCTGCACTCTGCACTCACTACTCTGCACTCACTACCCTGCACTCACTACCCTGCACTCACTACCCTGCACTCACTACTCTGCACTCACTACTCTGCACTGCACTGCACTCACTACTCTGCACTGCACTCACTACTCTGCACTCACACTCTGCACTCACACTCTGCCAAGAAGCGACGTGGCCGCCCCCCACGTGGGGTGCCGAGGCCATGGCAGCCTCCTCTGGCGTTGGTAGGACGATCAAGGCAACCCACGGGACAGGTATTTCACAGCCCAAGACGGGAGGTCGGCAGCTCTTTGCACACACACCTGGGAAATGGAGTTTCCTCGTTCAATAGGCAAAGATACAGGACTCCACGGGGTAAAACATGGTAAATAAGTCTGAAAGTGCTCGCTCATACACACAAGAAACAGGAGTTAAGTACCACATAATCTCCGAGGAATCAGTGCAAGAACTTACTGGATGCCGTTCAAAACCCTCTAAATGATGTCGGCGTCCATTCCCCCCTCCCTCCCTCCCCATTTTCGATAAAGCCACGGATAGGGTCAAGAAAAAACACCCTCTGAGATGGAGACGTACACAAACACCAGCCGGATAACAAATTCAATTTTATAACGCTATAGTAAAGTTCCCGCCTGCACGGCTAATTCAGTGGCGGAGTTCCGAGAACTTAACACTGGGGAAATCCATTTTTGCGAAAATAATGGCACGTTAGAAACTGCCCCACAACAATAGGAAGATAAACAACACGGATGAACAAAAATGCAACCTAATAATCAAGCGTATACTCATGCGCCCTCCATCCCTCCCTAAATATACATCCCTTTAAGCGCGTGGAAAAATAACGCCGGGCACATAAACAGTAACATCCTGGACATAACTGCAACCAGTTTATGGAAACAGACCCACGGCTGTGAATCTCAAGAAAAGTTCAGGTGACCCCGTTTTCTGATCTTCGTAAATATAATTAAAGTACTTTTTGTGGCATTAATAAAGACTTATTTGTATAACATTTCCACTGCGCTGCAATTACCGAGACCTAATAAAAGGGGCCGGGCGCACACAAAGTGGCAATCGAAGTGTCACGGCATTTAGCAATAGAATGTCACTAATGATTTAACTGAAAACAAACAAAATGTCACACGTAAGTAATGTGAAAAGTTAGCAGCTACGTAATCGAATCGAGTTTGCGCTGTACAAAGCTGCAAAAGAAAACAAAATAGCGATAGCGTACCATCAAATCTAATTTCCGTAAACATGGAGGTTCGGTTAGAAACAGCCGGGAGTCTGGATGCTAACATGGAGCAGCAGGAACAAGAAGCAGCACCGCTGCCGGCCGCATTACGTGCGAAAATAGAACAGAATCGGCAGCGAGCGCTCATTCTCCGCCAGGCCCGGCTCTCCAGCCGGCCATACCCTGGCGCTTCAGAAGGTGAGAGCTCCGCCGTGAAAGCAAGGGTCTACGATTGTCAAGTAGCAGTTTCCTTGGCTGGCAGCAGTGATAAGGGAGACTTGCGTGCGCTCTAAATAGTTACAAGTCACTTCTTGTTGTTTTATGTATTGCTAGGGCTACGCACGAGCATAGTTATGAAGCAAGAAACAACGGAATAAAATAAGCATTGACAAAATCCGCAGTAACAGTTGAGTCAACTGAAGTTGCATGCTGCAAACAGTACATAACCTACCTCTGTGAGGTCTCGAGAATGCAATCATTTTGAATCTGAAATGACGTTTTACCCAATGTTTACAGCATAGTGGGTTTTGATGAATATGTTTTACTGTTATTGTTGGCGCATCCACGACTCTGGGTGCTATCTTCGCACACAGAGACTGCTAGGTGGAGGAGGCTGCGACTTCTTGGGGCGGCTGTTGTTGTTAAATGGCCTAAAGAAAAGCGCCGCCATTTTCAGATTCGGGGGCGTGTTTTTTGCGCCCTGACTGACAGACGACGTCACAGGGCTAAAGAATGCAAAAAAACACGCCCCCGAATCCGAAAAAGACGGAGCTTCTTTGGAGGGACGGCTCTCTCCTCCAATGGCTGGCCTCCTTTTAGGAAGCCAGCCAATGGTGGAGAGACAGAGCAGGGAGGCGGGTTCTGAAGCCCCACTAGAGGACATTAATTCTCCGGACCGGAAGCTGCTTCGCAGCTTAACGGTCCCTCGACCTAAAAACTAGGAATACACAACCAATCAATCAATCAATCAATCAATCAGGGATTTATAAAGCATGCTACTCACCCGAGAGGGTCTCAAGGCGCTGGGGGGGGAGGGGGGAGGGTGCACTTCCGGATCAGTCGAAGAGCCAGGTCTTGAGGCACTTCCTGAAGTGTGCAGAGGGGGGGGGGGAACCAATGGTGAGCCAATGGTGTCCAGTGACCTAAGACCTGCCTGAAGCACCCCCCAAAAACAAATCTGCACATGTAAAGCACACATATGCCCTAGGGGCATGTGTGAGCTACACGGCCCTTTGAAAAATGCATTTTTGTGCATTTTTCATAAATTGCACATGGTTCCTATTGACTTGGAGTCAATGGTAATAGCATTTCCTAAAGGCACAGTTTGCATATAGAAAATGCTTGGTACATGTGCTTACAGAATCGCACATTGCAAATCCCTATTTGCATTTGCAATTTTAGGCAATCACAAAAAAGCCACAAGTTGAACCAGGTCCAGGGAGGACCTGGCCTCGCCGTCTGGGCTCGACTTTTCCAGATTTATATCACTTTGTTACATCAGGCATTTATTTGTACGTTTTGTAGAAATGTGGTTCCTGTGTATAGTGTCTCCTACAAGTGAAATATGCCAATAATTTTTTTCAAAAATGTCATGAGCAAAAGCTTGGGTTGGGGGAGGTGGATTAAAGTTGTATTTCTTCCTAACATTTAAATTGCAGCGCCTTTGTGAGTTTTATTAAAAACCGTTACCATCGCATTAGCCGTCGGTTCTTTCAATGCATATGAAGGGTTCTTCAAAATGTACTCCTCAAAACATGATTGGAATTATTTCTAATCTTAACATTACCATACCGCCATTTTTCAATGAATAAATATCCATATTTACATAGGCAGCTGGTTCGCGCGCGGTGTAATGGCGCGCTTGTCAGATTGGCTCCCCGCGGCCCGGCCTAGCAGTGTGCAAGTGCGCAGAATCTCTGGTGGTTCGAGTTCATTTAAAGCTCTGCCTCGTTTGAGCTTGTAGCACAAGGGTTGGAGCGCAAATCCATTTACAAATTCAATTAAAAAGATGGGAAATGCAGTGAGATACAGCAAGCCGTAGGCGCCCTGATAATACAAACATCATTATACCGTTTCATGTGTCAGAAAAGTAAATCACAGTAAGGATACACGCTTTCCCCAACGAGAAATTCACTTTTATTTCAGTTCTGCTGAGGGACCTTCCCTCCACCCACCCCCATTATTGTGGTTGCCATCATGTCCCAAGTCCCCTCAGGGATTCTATTCTGCCATAAGGTCATGACGCAGTGGTGTAACGCGCAATGATGGGGCCTCACCCCCATTATTGTGGTTGCCATCATGTCCCAAGTCCCCTCAGGGATTCTATGCTGCCATAAGGTCATGACGCAGTGGTGTAACGCGCAATGATGGGGCCTCACCCCCATTATTGTGGTTGCCATCATGTCCCAAGTCCCCTCAGGGATTCTATGCTGCCGTAAGGTCATGACGCAGTGGTGTAACGCGCAATGATGGGGCCCCCTGCCTCACCCCCATTATTGTGGTTGCCATCATGTCCCAAGTCCCCTTAGGGATTCTATTCTGCCGTAAGGTCATGACGCAGTGGTGTAACGCGCAATGATGGGGCCCCCTGCCTTACCCCCATTATTGTGGTTGCCATCATGTCCCAAGTCCCCTCAGGGATTCTATGCTGCCATAAGGTCATGACGCAGTGGTGTAACGCGCAATGATGGGGCCCCCTGCCTCACCCCCATTATTGTGGTTGCCATCATGTCCCAAGTCCCCTTAGGGATTCTATTCTGCCGTAAGGTCATGACGCAGTGGTGTAACGCGCAATGATGGGGCCCCCTGCCTCACCCCCATTATTGTGGTTGCCATCATGTCCCAAGTCCCCTCAGGGATTCTATGCTGCCATAAGGTCATGACGCAGTGGTGTAACGCGCAATGATGGGGCCCCCTGCCTCACCCCCATTATTGTGGTTGCCATCATGTCCCATTCTATTCTGCCGTAAGGTCATGACGCAGTGGTGTAACGCGCAATGATGGGGCCCCCTGCCTCACCCCTATTATTGTGGTTGCCATCATGTCCCAAGTCCCCTTAGGGATTCTATTCTGCCGTAAGGTCATGGCGCAGTGGTGTAACGCGCAATGATGGGGCCCCCTGCCTCACCCCCATTATTGTGGTTGCCATCATGTCCCAAGTCCCCTTAGGGATTCTATTCTGCCGTAAGGTCATGACGCAGTGGTGTAACGCGCAATGATGGGGCCCCCTGCCTCACCCACATTATTGTGGTTGCCATCATGTCCCAAGTCCCCTCAGGGATTCTATGCTGCCATAAGGTCATGACGCAGTGGTGTAACGCGCAATGATGGGGCCCCCTGCCTCACCCACATTATTGTGGTTGCCATCATGTCCCAAGTCCCCTCAGGGATTCTATGCTGCCATAAGGTCATGACGCAGTGGTGTAACGCGCAATGATGGGGCCCCCTGCCTCACCCCCATTATTGTGGTTGCCATCATGTCCCAAGTCCCCTTAGGGATTCTATTCTGCCGTAAGGTCATGACGCAGTGGTGTAATGCGCAATGATGGGGCCCCCTGCCGCACCCCCATTATTGTGGTTGCCATCATGTCCCAAGTCCCCTTAGGGATTCTATTCTGCCGTAAGGTCATGACGCAGTGGTGTAATGCGCAATGATGGGGCCCCCTGCCTCACCCCCATTATTGTGGTTGCCATCATGTCCCAAGTCCCCTTAGGGATTCTATTCTGCCGTAAGGTCATGACGCAGTGGTGTAATGCGCAATGATGGGGCCCCCTGCCGCACCCCCATTATTGTGGTTGCCATCATGTCCCAAATCCCCTTAGGGATTCTATGCTGCCGTAAGGTCATGACGCAGTGGTGTAACGCGCAATGATGGGGCCCCCTGCCGCACCCCCATTATTGTGGTTGCCATCATGTCCCAAATCCCCTTAGGGATTCTATGCTGCCGTAAGGTCATGACGCAGTGGTGTAACGCGCAATGATGGGGCCCCCTGCCGCACCCCCATTATTGTGGTTGCCATCATGTCCCAAATCCCCTTAGGGATTCTATGCTGCCGTAAGGTCATGACGCAGTGGTGTAACGCGCAATGATGGGGCTCCCTGCAGAATGTGACGAGGGCCCCTTCGCCTCCCATATCTCACTGATATTCATTGGTCGTGAGCTTAATGAGGGTCCCTTGAAAGGCCCCCCGCACTGCACGGCGCTGCGTTCTGCCCCCGTCAGGAATAGAGTTGGGAGTTATCCTGATCCTTCTGTTCAGTTCATGACATCACCCACATCGAAGGGGCATTGATGCTCCTGTACCTGTTTTGTGATGGTTTTTGTTGATGCTCCTGTACCTGTTTTGTGATGGTTTTTGTTGATGCTCCTGTACCTGCTTTTTGATGGTTTTTGTTGATGCTCCTGTACCTGTTTTGTGATGGTTTTTGTTGATGCTCCTGTACCTGTTTTGTGATGGGTTTTGTTGATGCTCCTGTACCTGTTTTGTGATGGTTTTTGTCGATGCTCCTGTACCTTTTTTGCGATGGTTTTTGTTCTTGCTCTGTCTCTGTTCTTCCTGTGTTATATTAATACACTTGTACCTACTGTGTGATAGTCACTGTGCTATCCACGTTCTTATTGCAGTTCACTAGAGTAGATTAACCTACTTTGCAATAGTTCTATGATCTTTGTCGGTAACTTTGTGTTCCGCTGATGTACACATATTGTAAAAAAGCACTCCACCGTGAGGCAAGTTTAGTACTTTATTCAGTAACTCCAGCTAGCAGTCGGCAGGGTGAGTGCCAGGCAACAACTGCCACACACAGAATACCCAAAGTCCCAAAGTATAAATCTGACACACCAGAACAGACCAAGAGCGAGGCAGGGAAAGCAGACACCACATCTTCTCCCCACTAAAAACAACAAAAGTAACACTACCCCATGAATCCACAACACTGAAGGAAGAAAAGAAAGAAGACAAAAATCAATTCAATACTATTAAGAGAGCTGCAATCCAGAGTGTTATATTCCTGAGTTAGGCCCATGTAGCGAAGCTGCCTATTTCTTACATTGCGCTAGAAAATAACAATTCAGCGATGAACTTTTGCATACGTTTGCATGCACAACAATGTTTGATTAGTTCCTCTGAAACGACTTTGTTTATGCATCCAGCTTCGCACAACACTATCATGATGCCTTGAACATCATGTACTAGGCCTCTACGCACTAGGTACAAAAGTCGTCCTATCTTCATCCATGGGGCGAAAGTGCTACCTACATTTCCATAACATCATTAATCTAACACCCACATCGTGAAGGCTGCTTTTTATTATAAAATAATAGGCATCCCGATAGAGCGGGAGAGCAGGCACTTCTGCTGACACTGAACTGAAGGTCAGTGCATGCTGAGAATCCACCACGCACCGGTCTGACATTCAGTGAGGGGTGTCCAACTCGAGACCAAGACAGGGTCCTTCACTCTATCCGATCAGGTAATGGGGTTGGATCGTCCCATGGAAAGATTCTTGGCTCTACACCCACACACACTCTCGGTGCACTCAGAGTAGGGTCTGCATCGCAGGAGTATGTTAGATTACCGTATTTTGCATATATGCCTGCATATATTCAATGCTTCAGCACCATGGTAGAAATGTATCTACTGTTCACTCTTTCGGTGCTTGTAATAATGTTCATCTGCTTCTGTCCACTAATCATTGCAGCCCATGTATTTTATGCAAGAATAACATTGGTTCAACAAATATTATTGAAAATCCCCCACTTTGTATTCTCTCTATATTTCTCTGAGAATAAGTGAGCACAAGTGACTGAGCGAAAGGTTCTGCACTGTTTCCATATTTCCTGAGGAGTCAGGGTTGTCCAGTTGTTCAGTTGATGCCAGAAACCATTCGCTCCCTGGTAAGGTTAGGGGTTTACGGTGGCACTGTGAGCTAGCTGGTCTATAAGCCAACATATCCTGCAGGTGGTGTCTGGAATCAGTCTTGACCCTAAGACCTTAGTTTATGTTGTCCAAACCAGTGGCATAGGAAGGGGGTAGGGTGGGTGCAGGCCGCCCCGGTGTCATCACTGACGGGGGGCCAAATTGGCAACTCTATCTGTTTTAAACACATATTTTTGCCATTTTGTCAAGTTGGGGGTGACAAGTGTCATCACTGAGGGGGGGTGACAAAGTGGCAAAAATATGTGTTTTAAACACATATTTTTGACATTTTGTCAAGCCGGGAGTGACAAGAAATGTTCTGCACTGGGTACCACCTGACCTTGCTTCGCCACTGGTCCAAACAATGCACAGATCCTTTGGATTAGTAGGAACTACATGACAGAACATTCTCAACAGACATGACATCCAACTAGAATGCAGAGTAAGAAGCTACACAGATGGAACAACATGGCCACCACGAAATTCATAAACTTCTGAGTCTGAGGTGGGGAAACCACTCTACCTGACTTGATTATTTGAGCACTAGTGCCACTAGAATTCCCTTTAAGAGCTTTATCCTGAGTTCCAAGCTTACTGGATAACGCATGTGTGTGATCACTTCTGATCTCAACATAAACCTTTTATCCTGAAGTCAGGTTGTGTCCCTAGCAACAGTCAGACCTTGAATTGCACTTATATACAATGTCCACTTCAGGTAACTTAGGGAATAGATCAATCAATACTAAGGCATACTTCAAAGAATTATATGAATCCAAAATAAGCCCCAGAACGTTCATTGTCCCAGCTTCCTAATGATTATCAGGGCATTCTTGGGAATGAACAGAGATCTCAGGGCAATTTGGGATTTGTCGGCACATGCACAATCTCTTCAGTTCTGCCCAAATGTTTCAATATTTGATTCCACAACAGGCTACCAATACAGGGGCATGACCCTTCTTTTCAATTTAACAATGTCAAAGTGGCCATTATGATGCATTTAGGAGGTTCAACTTTGAAACCCCTTAGCAAGAACCCGATGTCATCCATTAACAATGCATCTTTGATTTCCCGTAATAGTTTCAATTTCTCACCTACATGCTTCTTGCTGTGCACAAACTCTGGGCATGTTCACATACTTCACATGGAACATCTTCTCTAGTGTAACCATTCAATGATTCTCTTACCAAGATTTCAAATTGATCAGTTGACTGCACCAAACAACAAAAAAAGTCATCCCAAGCATTTAGAACACGGTCTATTACAGGTAAAGTTAACCTAACTAGAAAGTCTCCCACATTGTTCTTAACAGTAGCCTGCAGCTATAATCCAGCAATCTAAGAGCCATTATTAAATGTGAGATTTGTCTTCAGAATCCTGCTGGTGGTTAACATTTTTTGTCAGTAGCTTATGGCACATGAGGAGAATATCAACATCACAAAATATAAGTAAATTTTCAAATACTCACTCCAAGTCACAGATCTGGGTTTAATCCATTGTTATTTTGCTTGTCACGTCACCCCAGTTTGGACCCGGCCATCTGCAAATCAGTCTTTATCCTGCTCCTCATAGGAACAGCCCAGCCTGAACTGCCAATCCAGGTTCTCCCTGGACCGGAAATACGCATCCTGGTACCGGTTTCAGGGTATTCTCTCTTCATCAGCCAGGATAGCTTGAATCCAGTTGGGCAGTTAGCAAGGGATCCACTCCTGGGCATACCCATAGTAACATAGGGCGCACATAGCAACAACCCAAAATAAAATGATGGATGTTGAAAAGATTTTCAAACACTCACTCTTAGTCACATATCTGAAGGATCAGAATAAAGGCATACTGCCTAAATGTTTCTATGCTCCATACATATGCCTACTTAGGCAAATAACCATCTCTTATGTGCTGTACCCCCAGTTATTTGTACTATTTGTTTGGCTGGCTGCAGAACTCTGTGCACTTTGTCTGGCTAACCATAATAAAGTGCCTGTGTGCCTTCTTTTAAACATGGTGAAATTGGCATCACCCTAATGGGCATAATACATTCACCTAAAGTCACTAGTATACGGTACAAAGGGTACCTAGGGTCTGGGAGTTAAATGTCACTACTGGACTGTAGCACCTATTGTGCCATCAATTACAGTGTCAGTGCAAACATAGCTTCAGGCCTACCACTGTAGCCTTGCTGTGACAGTATAAAAACAGCAATTCAACCTAATAAAGTAATTACTTTTGACAGGTCAAAACATTCCTTTGAAGCATTAATAAGTCACCCCTATGTGGGCCTTTGTATTCCAGAAGGCATGTCCATGTATTTAGAAGTTGGACATGTAGAAATGTAATATTAACGTGTACTTATAGTGACTAGTACCCTAAAGCTATTTTCACTGTGACAGGCCTAGTTGACCTACGTAGAAAACTAGAGTACACATTAGAATACTGTATCTCTGGAATGAGACCAACTAGAAAAATAATTAAATCACTATTGGGAATAGTAAAAATTCAGTTCACTGGTGAACTTGA
Source organism: Lissotriton helveticus (assembly GCF_964261635.1). Lineage (NCBI taxonomy): Eukaryota > Metazoa > Chordata > Amphibia > Caudata > Salamandridae > Lissotriton > Lissotriton helveticus. The sequence continues at coordinate 596,365,026 of NC_136073.1, read as the reverse complement.
ATGTTTATTAAATATCAAAGGCAAGAAACTTTTAGAAAGTTACTGTTGCCTTGTCTGAAGTTCCTGTCAGCTAATTTCCATTGGCTCTCCAGCTTCTCCCAGTCAGTTATTAGCTTTGAATATGTGTAAAATGCCTCCTAGGAGCAAACAATAGCCTGACCGGGACTCTGGAGCATATGCATTGTGGGAGCTGTGGGAATCCTTTTTGACAATACAGTGCCAAATGCAGCTTGAGTGTCAAATCCTGCTTTACACATTTTCCTGCTTTAGACACAACCCTTGGTACAGACTTGCGAGGGGAGAGAAGTGGAAGGAAAAACTGTGCTTGTGGTTCCACCGTCTGGTTGCTGAAGGACTCTGCTTTTGTCCTATGAGACATCTGTCTTTGGGTTTATTGAAGGTATACAAGGATTGCCATATTAGTGCACTCCCCACAAACACACCCAGCTCTCAGAGCCCAAGTTCAGTGTGGATGTAGACTTTTGTCATCTTGAAAATGCCCAAAGTAGGTAGGGTTGGCTAGAGAACTTTTGTCCCATTGGCTAGGAGGTGCCCAGGAGTCATTCTCACCCACTTGCTAGTGCCATGGACAAATGTGGTACACTCTGCCGAACACTTCCTGGACCTGGAAAAGACCAGAAGAGGACTGGACAAGCAGTCTGTTACTTGAGAGGCTCCACAAAAGACTCAATCTGCTCCCTCTTGTACCCAGGACAAAGATGTGAACTCCCTGGGTCATAAGGCTGACCTATTCAAGCTACAGGGATACAAAAGCTAAAGAGATGCCTTTTCCTGGAAATACTCCGCTAACCAGTGATGACTGGACCCTGCCTGACACCCTTTGACTCTCTGTCAGTCAGTCAAATTTGCTTTATTCGAGATAAAAACTCATAAAAGCACAATAAAACATAGTACTTTGACTCTCTAAGTGCCTCCTGAGATGAGAAAATAAACTCTTAGACCATGAAGCAGGGGGTTGAGCTCTGGTTAATTTTGTGGCCTTGAGGGTTCACTCTGGCTAGTGTTGTGATGCCTTCGGGTAGGTAGTCACCCACCCCAAATAATAATCCAATTTCTTATACTAACATTTCTCCCTGAATCACAGAGTACTTTGCGTTTGTGGAGGGAAAGAGAGTGTGTGGCAAAGGAAATAATACATTCTTGGTGGTTCTTATTAGTTTGGGACCGCACAACACCTCACCCATTCCCACTGCAATCTGTGGCAATCATACTCCTTAAGCTGGGATCAAAGCCTTGCAATGGACTAGGTTTACAATAATCCTCCTTGATGGCATTGAATTTGTTTTGAAGCACATCACTTCATACAAATTTCTGACTATGCTTGAGCCGCTGCCTAGTGCCATGGATTTTACATGCTATGTCTTGCAGAAACTTCAAGTACAATTCTGACAAACGTAAAATATTTTAATTGCATCTCTTGGAATAGATGTTGGTGCATTCCTTATAGCATCTACAATTTCTTTTTTTGGTAAATTTCAAGGTTCACTGACTTTGTGAACCAAATGGGCCACTGACCTCACATAGAATTGTGCATTATACATACCCAGCTGCAAAACCCTTGGAATTAAGTAAACTTACAACATGCCTCAACCGCTGGTCGTGTTTCTCTCAATCCTTACCAATGACAAGTATGTCATCCTGAGAGAAGAATACTCCTTTCTGACCCTTTATCTATGATGCATCCACGTTTTGAACACTGCTGTGACTGAAGCTAATCCAAAGGGTATGCAAAAAAACTGATAACACCTAAAGGGAGGGTATGCAAACAAACTGATAAAACCGAAAGGGTGTTATGAATGCTGTGCGGTATTTGCTATCCAGATGAAGGAATGTTGATGCTAGGTTCACACTGTAAAAGTACTTGACACTTATGTCATGGCTAACTTCATTGATCATGGGCAAGGGAATCTTGTCAACTAGTGTACTTTTAATCAGATCCCTTAGGTCATTGCGCAGTCTCACTCAACTGCAGTCCCTTTGAGCCATGACCAAAGGTGCTAGTCAGTCCATAGAACCTGCTGCTTCAATAATTTGTACTTTCTCCAACGTATGTCTTTCTGCTGCTACTTTACCCCCAATACCCATAAGTATGTTTCTATCTTGAACTGGGGAATAATCCTTCCTCAGGATGATATAGTGGGTAAATCCTTGAAATCTCTATACTTTTCATTTAAAAAAACACGAAGAAATTTGGTGCAGAAAGCTCAGCCAATATTAAGACATGTTCCTTGCTCTTGGGATCCACTGATGCCCTAATGCTCTCTGGTCTACTCACACTTTTCAGCAACATACTGTTTACCATAGGATTTCCTTCTTTTAAATTTGGAGGAGAAGGTTCTGAATCCCAACATTGGTATGTGTTCCCTGGTAAAACTTTCTGGGCATCTGGTGACTCTCGTTCCTTGTCAATCACATCAACAAACCTACGTGCACACACATTTTCATTCACAGTAGTGAAAGAGAAATCAGAGTTGGCAACTATGTTACCTGGTATGCACTCAATTTCAATTCTATACTGAGGCTTGTTTTCGGAATTCACATGCAATTCAAGTGCTCTTTAACCTTTTCAGCGCGACCGCGATTCCCCCTCCGGTGCTGGGCCCTAATAAAAACGGGCGTGGTCATGACAGAACGGTTCCGTCATGAGCACAGCTCAACCTTAGCTCATGACGGAACCATTCCGTCATGAGCATCGAAGGGGTTAATCAATACTCGATAGATAGATAGATAGATAGATAGATAGATAGATAGATAGATAGATGGATGGATGTTTTTTTAATTGTTTCAAGTTAATTAAAACCATTACAATATAAAACAACATTATTTTTAAAAAAAAGTAAAAACAGTGCAAAAACATAATATAGCATGTTCAGTTCATACAATCGGCATCCTATAACAGCCATGGTCAGTCGGCCATTCGTACTACCACACAATAAACGCAACTGAGACCATGCTCCACTAAAGTGCAAGGTGCAGTGTTATACAACAAGATGGTAAGGCACACTTCAAGAGGGGCTGGGTGCTGTGTTGGGGTCAAATGAAGGTGGTGTGGGAGGACCTACAATGGGCCAGGCAGCTAAAGCGAATTTATGTAAACATCTCCTGAAGCCCTAACAAGTTCAATGTTGTCCTCAGAGGTAAGTCATACAATTGGAAAATCCAGTGAAATGAGGTGGGGACGGTGACTAGGCCCATATACAACAAGTTTGTTAGGTATCATGGGACAAAAGGAAATCTTTTTGGGCGGGCAAACGGCTTATATGCTCAGGGATTCTGTAGAAGACAGATGGTCCATCAACAGGTTGTTATTGGTAAAGTGCCTCGTGCAATAAGAACTGCAGGCGTCTCTGCAGGGCATCCGGTGACTAAAGTGCAATTTGAAATGAGAATAACGCTGGGCAAAATTCACTATGTCTGTACTCTACTGGTCAGATTCTTTTGAGGTGCATGACAGGCTATCCGAAATAGCCCTTAGCGATTGAACCTAGGAAAGTGCAATAAGATCTGGCGGGCATCACTGCTGCCAGGCCAGAGACTGGAGTGAAAGTTTAAGATTAAAATAAAGTGCTGCTGCAATGCCATGTGGAGAATCCATTTTGGCTATGTTCTAAGAGTCTATTTTGAAGATGACGAGCTGGAGTTCAAAGACAGGTTCACCTAGAATGGGTCTGCATGGATCGGAGGCAGACTCATTAACAGCCTCACCTGCTTGCCAGAGATGTGGAGTCTTCAAGGAAAGTAAGAAGTGTCTAAAAAAAATCCCCTGCTTAATGGCTCATCTGCGGTAGATTCAGTAGCTTGAGTGCTTCTCTGAAGAACTTCGCTCATCTTACTGATAGCTGTATATCCACACCACGCAGACACACGGCGATAGCCGTGTTGCATTGTTTTATGCCGAGTTTGTGGAACAGCGGTTTCAGCCAATAATATCTTAAATTCTTTAGGGCTGGATACACGCGTATCATGTGGGTCACACTTTCCTTCCTGTAATTACATACACAGCAGGTGCATTCCACTGATCCAGTTAAACGACCAAATTTGTGGCCTTTTAGGGTAATTAAACCACATCTCAGCCTCAAGAGATCTTTTTTAACAGCCAATTTCTTGGGGCTGGCTAGATATAATGTTTTCCCCTGTTCTTGAGAGTCTCACATGCATGGGCGTAGGCTTTTCGGGAAAGCTCATTTTGTTATCAATTCCAGATTTTATCTTAGCCGTTTTAACCAACAATTTTGCAGTAAGCTTTGGGGTTAAACTGTGTTTAAAGATGTTCGGTGCGTCAAGACCTTCCATTGCCTCCCTCGGGTAGGGTTCCCATATTAATTTTTTATCTTTGATACCGCACCCTATCATTTATTTAAGTGACCCAAGATGGGAAGTCATCCGCTTTGTACAGTATTCCAAAAAACTGACCTTCAACTTATTAGATTGTTTATAAAGACCAAATTCCAGCCATATTTGTGAAGATGGTGCGGCATCCGGAAGATTAAATAGATCTTTATTGAGCTTTGTCCAGCCAGGAATAGATGTGATCTTTAAAGATCAATGAGCCATATGCGAGTGTTGGCATAAAGTTGGAGTCTACTACTTTACAAATGCCAGTTAGATCAGGAACACTCAGCTTACAGACCAGTTTTTTTAAAGCTCATAGTCATTGACAAAGCAGATTCCTTTAGACTGGGCAGATGTGTGATATGGGAACCACGCTGGTGGGAATTCTCAGAATTCAATCTAATGTATTGCTCCCTTCAGTGTTTGAAGATTCTGAATCACGATGTTCAGGAACACACTACGCATTGGCATTAAAATGCCTTTTCCTGCAGCCCCTTCCAAAATGTCCAGTAATGCCAAAATATGAGAATCTTTATTTTGCCACAGAACAATTGTTATCCTGACCAAAATGGACTTAGCCCATACGCCTATAACGGTAACTAGACATAATATTGAATACAAAATATAGAATGGACATAATATCGAAGTAAAAATATAGAATGGACAAAATATCGAATGAACACAATATAGTGGTTAAAAATATCGAATTGAAGGTAAGTAATACAATATCGATTGTCAAAATATAGAGGTTTAAAATATCGAAGTATATAATATAGGCATTAAAATATATCAAATTTTTTAAAGTGTTTTGTATGTTAATATATGTGTGAAAAGTGTATATTATTTTTGTAATGTATGTTTAATTTATTTTAAGTAATAATTTTATGTTATTTTATTTTCGCGTAATTTAATTCTGTAGCGGGTTGTGGGTTTATAGGGGAATAGAGTGGGAAGTAATTTAATTATATTAAATTAAATATAATTTTTTAGCAATTATTAATTATTTTTAATTTAATTTTGCTTTTTAGTTCTGTAGCGGGTTGTGGATTTTTAGGAGAATAAGGTGGGAAGTAGTTTAATTGTAATTCATTAAATATTTTTATTTATTTATTGGTATTCATTTTGAATTTATTGTTAATTAATTTTTAATTGGTAATTAATTTTATTAATTGGTAGTTAATTTTTATTAATTGAATAATTGAGAATTATGTTAATTTTATTAATTTATTTTCCGGAAAGGGTTGAGGGTTTACTTTACAGGGGAATAGGGTGGAAAGTAATTTAATTTTAATTAAGTAAATAATTTTTTTATTTATTGGTATTGATTTTTAATTTATTGTTAATTAATTTTTAGTTGGTAATTAATTTTTATTAATTGGTAATTAATTTTTATTAATTAATTATTTGATAATTATGAATATTTTATTAATTTATTTTATGTAGTGGGTTGTAGGTTTATAGGGGAATAGGGTGGGAAGTAATGTAATTGTAATTAATTACATATTAAAAATACTTTTTGTGTATTGATAATTAATTTACTGTTAATTATTAATTGGTATTAATTTGTATTATTAATTATTTTTTGTTATTGACAATTAATTGTTTGCTAATTATGAATATGTAATTAATGTTTAATAACTAATATTTGTATTTCTAATAAATTAATTATTATATAATATTAAATTGATAATTAATTTGAATTAATGTTTCATTGGTATTAATATTTAATTTATTTTTATTAATATATAAAATCATTACTTTCCCTACTGTTGAACTTACTGGAGTGGGAATAGTAATTTTTACCGTTCCGCTATCCAACCCTTTCCCTACTGTTGCACTCTCCGGAGTGGGAATAGTAATTTTTACCCCTACGCTATCAAACGCTTTCCCTACTGTTGCACTCTCTGAAGTGGGAATAGTAATGTTTACCCTCCGGCTATCCAACGCTTTCCCTACTGTTGCACTCTCTGGAGTGGGAATAGTAATTTTTACCCTCCCTCTATCCAACGCTTTCCCTTCTGTTGCACTCACTGGAGTGGGAATAGTAATTTTTACCCTCCCGCTATCCAACGCTTTCCCTACTGTTGCACTCTCTGGAGTGGGAATAGTAATTTTTACCCTCCCGCTATCCAACGCTTTCCCTACTGTTGCACCCTCTGGAGTGGGAATAGTATTTTTTACCCCTACGCTATCCAACGCTTTCCCTACTGTTGCACTCTCTGGAGTGGGAATAGTAATTTTTACCCCTACGCTATCCAACGCTTTCCCTACTGTTGCACTCTCTGGAGTGGGAATAGTAATTTTTACCCCTACGCTATCCAACGCTTTCCCTAATGTTGCACTCTCTGGAGTGGGAATAGTCATTTTTACTCTCCCGCTATCCAACGCTTTCCCTACTGTTGCACTTTCTGGAGTGGGAATAGTAATTTTTATCCTCCCGCTATACAATGCTTTCCCTACTTTCGCACTCTCTAGAGTGGGAATAGTATTTTTTACCCCTACGTTATCCAACAGTTTCTCTACTGTTGCACTCTGTGGAGTGGGAATAGTAATTTTTACTCCTACGCTATCCAACGCTTTCCCTACTCTTGCCCTCTCTGGGGTGGGAATAGTAATTTTAACCCTACACTATCCAACGCTTTCCCTACTGTTGCACTCTCTGGAGTCGGAATAGTAATTTTTACCCTCCCGCTATCCAACGCTTTCCCTACTGTTGCACTCACTGGAGTGTGAATAGTAATTTTTACCCCTACGCTATCCAACGCTTTCCCTACTGTTGCACTCACTGGAGTGGTAATAGTAAATTTTACTCTCCCGCTATCTTACAGTAAAAATATTGTATATTTGCATTAATATTACGTATATATATATATATATATATATATATATACATACATGTATTAAAAAATAAAATTGTATTTTTTTCTTAACTTTCATTATTTATTAATTTTAAGGTTATTTAAGAATTTTTAAGTATGTTTCAGTTAATTATATTTATTATTTAATTAATTTTAAATTACTTTTAAGACATTAAACAAAATCGATATTTTGACTAACTATATTTTTTACAACGATTTTTTTGATTCGATATTTTTGTACTTACCTGGTTGTAGATAGGAATTCGAAATTTTTATTCTATATTTTGTCAATGATATTTTGGTAAGTCTATATTTTTGTATTCGATATTATGTCAGTGATCCGCCTATAACAGCTTGTGCGGTTGTACTTAGGAGAAACTTGACTACTCTGAAACTAAGGTTCATCCTTGTTAGTGGTGATGGTCTTTTCTTTGTTCTTAGGGGAGTGCAGCCTTCCTTGAGAAACCCTACTGATGGTATCCTTGCATGCATACTACTTAAAGCTCCTATTGATCACCTCTTGGATAACTCTGCTGTTTTCATTAAAGCGACATCCCCCTTCAAGTTAAAGTCACCTTGCAACCATAGCCTTTCTGGGATCATTGGTGAGCATAGCTATTTGATCTTGGGTGAATTTGTGATACAAGTTACCAAATTTGCAAGCAATGTCCATTTTTTTGTGCTGCTATGTGGTCATCCATGGGCTGGATATGGCCTTGTTTGTAATGAAAAGAATGGAATCAATCAATAGCAACACAAATGGTAGGCATAAGACGTGTATCTAGATCTTCAAAGGCATTCTTGGGAAGAGGTGTGGCGCCGCGGCTAGGGCGACTGACTCCGGAATCTGGGGATCACGGTTCGATTCCCGGCACCGGCGGCAGATTAGCCCAGCACCATGTGACTCTGGGCAATAGCTTGCTTAATCTTCCCGACGGCCCCCAGCGCCTAGAGACCCTTACGGGTGATTGTGCGCTTTACAAATGTGGATTATTATTATTATTATTATTATTATTAATACCTCATCCACTGATCTCACCTTCTCCATCTGAATAAAAAATCCTTAGACCTTCCGAGCCTAAGGTATGTAAGATTATTTTCTTTTTCCTAACAAGAGTGAATTCTCCCATGGACTTATCCTCTGTTGTAGTATTATAATTCATGAAATATTCTTTTCCACTGACCACTCATGGGTCACTCACCAGAAACTGGAAAAAAAGCCTGCGGAGGGTTCAGGGGTAAGGTTTTAAGAAGCCACATGGTGTAAGATAAAAGGACACTAAGATGAGTAAAGTGTGACCAAATTCTATGCAGGCTTGTAGCAGTAAAAACATATGGGTTGGAGCCTCAAGAAGCGCTAGCACTTTCCTCCTGAAACCACTCATCCTTAGCAAAAAGAGAACTTGTCACCAAGCCTTCTCCGGTGCTGCCCCAAAGATATGGAACTCTCTTCCACCGGAAGTACGCAGAATCTCCTCAACGACGGCTTTCAAACTGGAAGCCAAACGATTCCTAATAAAATAATTCTTACCTTAACTGGGCTAGGCTCACCTGCTCTAAGTCATTGATCCTACAACCATTGTACCATCATTTGATGCTGCTCTTCTTTACCTCATTGTGTGCCCTCCTTCGTAGCCCACTATGTACCTGTTTATTGTATTGCTCTCCTTAAGCCATTTGTCCTGTAATTATGCGATTATTCCTATTTTGTATTCTTACCTGATGTCGATATTGCATTTGTCCTTCCTTCCATCCTTTTGTAAAACGCTCTGATATCTTTCGGGATCTTGTTTGCGCTATATAAAACTTTATAAATAAATTAACACCGTTCTTCATACACAGCATAAATTTCATTGTCGTAATTTTCACATCACAATCGTTTTCCTACCTCTAAAAACATTTTTTTTAAAAGCGGATACAGAAGGTACAACAGATACTGTATCTAATTGTTGGAGGGCCACAAAAGCTGGGTGACACGACCTCATACCAAGTGTTTTTAAGACTGGAACAATCCACCTTTTTCTCTGTACAGAGTAAAATTTACAGAACAATACGACATCTATAGTGGACTGATCAGAAATGTCATCACATGGGCATTTACATAGCTGTTTTGACCAGTCATTAACAGTTGGGAAACTTAAGGATCTATACAGAGTCCCGATGCGAAAAAGCATCAATAAGAATTTATCATAGTCGTTAGTTATAAGGCATAGGTATGGCTGCATTTTAAAAGTTGTTAATGTAAGGTTGTGTGCTTGTACTGTAACCTTACTCAATTCGACATGTAGGGGTCGATTCCGATTCGGGAAAAACCGCTCCGAATAGCCGCTCGGAGCGTTTTTCCCGTACGAATCCTACCCTGCAACGTCCCCTGTACGTACGACGAAGTACGATTCGTACCAGGAGCCGTACTCCGTACGAGTCGTACAAGACACCGTACGACTCTAATCTCCGTACGATTCTCCCTCGGAACCCCCTGTACGTGACATCTGTACGGTTCGCGGCTGGTTTTTACGACCCAGCAAGTACGATACGTTTCGGGTACGCACCGTACAACCCTTTTTCTACGGGAGCTGAAAAAAGCCGTAAAAGCAGAGTTTGCGCCGAAACAGGTACGGAACGCCCCCCGGGTACGGTGCGTACCCCCCATGATCGCAGGGGTACGCGCCGTACCCCCATTGTACGATGGGTGTACGAGCCATACCCCCATTGTACGATGGGTGTATGAGCCGTACCCCCATTGTTCGATGGGCGTACGAGCCGTACCCCATGTATGATGGGTGTACGAGCCATACCCCCATTGTACGATGAGGGTACGGCTCGTACACCCATCGTACAATGGGGGTACGGCTCGTACACCCATCGTACAATGGGGGTACGGCTCGTACACCCCATGATCGCAGGGGTATGGTGCGTACCCCTGCGATCATGGGGGGTACGGACCGAACGGTGTGTATGTGTTTGTGTGCTTTTCCATACGACTCGCCCTTACCTGACGTGGACCGTACGAATCGTGTCCTCATACCCCGGTCTGGATCGTACTCCTCGGGTCGTACGGCATGTGTACGAGTCGTACGGTATGAGTACGAGTCGTACGGTTCACGGTTTCAGCCTTGCAATACGTACGGATCGCGACGATTTGGACGGATTCACGGAATACGGATCGTACTTCGCGACTCGGACGGACGGGTACGATTCGTACGGAGAGGGCTCCGGATACAAATCGTACAAACTTTTTTTTTCCCCGAATCGGAATCGACCCCTTAGTCTCTGTTCACTGAGATAGTGCAAGCATTCGTTCTTAAGATCTTTCCTAGAGTAATTTGCCAAAGTGGGCGGATCCTTTTTTTTTTTGTATTCCTCATATACCAATAATGGGCATTCTAGATGGGGAAATCCCCCTCCCCCCTCCAATGTTGCGGCGTTCCGACCTCAGTAGTTTAAAACAGAGGAGAGAGAGAGATAGGGAAAACCCCTCTAGTTTCATCTTTTTGCTTGCTCCACTCCAATTCTATCTAGATGGCCCTCGGGTTGAATTGGAGACCAAACACCAACAGTGCCCAGGTGAAATCATCAGAATACTCTCGGATTAGTCTCATCTGTTCCGCCATGCGACCAGGGCCGCCCAGATCTTATCCTGGCTAGTGCAGTCACAGGCCATATCAGATTCACTTGTATATATAATGTATTTCAGGCAGTCCGAAAAGGTGGGGGCATTTACATCCTTCCAGGCCTTACATATTTCCCGCCTCGCTAAGACCATCACATAGAAAATGAATTTAGTCGCCATATCATTGAGCCGGTATTCTACGGCTAACCCAAACAAAATTATTCTGGAGGTAATTGAAAATTGTATTACCAATAATTCAGCTATAAACTCTCCTATTTTAGACCAAAAGTCTATAAGCCTGGGACATTCCACAAACATGTGAAGGTCATCAGCGGCAGGAGCTTTGCACCTTGGGCAGTAGTATTCTAAATTTGTGATCTTAACTAGTTTTTTAGGAGAAATATATACTCTGTACAGAGTGAATAGGTGGTTTCTTTTGAGGGGTGCAGCCTTAACTACCGCATTTAGCATCATAAAAGAATCGCCCCACAGGTCTTTTAAGTTATTGTAGTCTAAGCCCACTATTCCCCCCCACATCTTTTGGAGTTCTTGTTCTGTAACTCCCTCCGATTCCAACATGGCCCCATACCAAAAGGATACCTCTTTTTTCCACCTCCCCTTTCTATTTACCAGATCCAGCTTGGGTTCAGATGTATCAGAAACCCATGGGCGGATCATCATAAAATTCTCAATGACCTAAATTGTATAGAAACATTTTAACATAAGACCGCCATCTAATATTCGCCACTCCATCTAGACCTGCACAATCTGATAGGATCCCACGATTGAACTTTATTTCCTCTGTTGTCCATATCCTATGCCACAACAGAACCAGCAGAATTTTTAGGACGCCTTCCAAATATGGCAAACCTAGTTCTGTGTGGCATATGAAAGAAGAGGTACCATTAGGGACCATTAATAAAAATCTCAAAAAGTATTTTCAACTACCTGAAGGGAGCTTAATCCGCATACCCCCAAATACCTGCTCCATATGAAGCTACAGTAACACTTTTTGCCTTATAAATATTCATTAGTTCCACCTTGGGGCGTCTGCCTAGTTTCCTACTAAAATTTATGAGTGCAGATAGAGTTTTTATATACAGTAATCTTCTTAATTTTACAGCCTGCACCCATGACCCCGTACGATCAAATAAAATACCTAAATAAGAGAATATCTTAGTATTTTCAATCCGCTTTCCCTCAATAAAAATGGATCTGGTCTTAATACATTCATTCATAAACTTTATTAGGTTTTATAATAAAACCCATAAACGTTGCACAATAATAATACAGTTAAAACAATCTGTGCTTGATCAATAGAAGAGCACCGGAATTACAATAGAAAAAAAGATAATAAATAGTTAAAAAAGGTCAGAGGAAGGCATACATTATTGATCCATATAGTTCCTGTAATTAACACAAGCTTTTAAAAAACCCAGTATAAAAGGTAAACAGTCTTCCTTCAATAGTTGCAAATACATCAGTGCGGATCGAGCCTGGTTAAAATTCATTCTTTATAAAATTGGGACCAGGAAAGGTTTCCGAGGGAAAGCATAAAAATTACATAAAAACATAAAATGCAGCATATTCTGCGGAGACTGATTGTCACAGCCGCAGGAAGCTGCCACCATGCCTCTACAAAAACATTTGGATCTGGCAAGTAGGAGGTGAAAGAGGTTCAACCGAAACCTGGTTAACAGAAATTTGTCATGCATAGACAGAGACCCCATAAGGTATTGCTTTGTCCTAGGGGACAAAGCAATACCTTAAGCATAATGTGTGTACTCACACTAGATTTCTCAATCTCCTTGGCTTCCCTTTCCATATTCCTCTCTAATAAAAAGGCTACCTTAATTGCTTCCACATCCTTCTTCACAATGCAGTCAGGATTAGATAATAGTTCCCCCCGACCCAGCCTTTCCAGACTTCTCTTCACATAATTCAGCCACGGGATACGTGCTGAATTATCAAGAGCCATACAACCTCTTAAGATCAAATGAGTAAGGGGGATATCTGTATTCAGCCAACTTTTTATCCAGCAGGTAAGTGGTCGCAGAGATAGTAGATCATTTAAGTACGAGACCCCTAATTCCTCATGAGCCACCATATTAGAGGTGCCCCGAGGGACACTTCATAGGCGCTTCAGAAAATCATTTTCCGATATTTGAAGGGAATGTCCAGCAATATAGCCCCATAGTTCACTGCCATACGAGGCTACGGACAGACTTTTAGCCTTATACACTTGCAACATGGCTCCTACGGGCTTCTTCCCTATTTTAGACGAGAAATTGAAGATTGCCGAATTTGCCATCACCATGTTCCCTTTTGTTTTCTGCAATAATGGCCCCCAATTCATATTGTCGTCAAAAAGGACCCCTAGATAGGAGAACACGTTGGTACATGGAATCTTTGAGTCTCCCACTCGAAATTGATAATTCTTCTTAACCCTCTGCCCCACCTGCATAACATACAATTTGGAATTGTTAATCAGCAAATCCCTATTTAGCATAAAGCTTGAAAAGGCAGATAAAAGTGTTTGTAGCCCATTTGCAGTCCTGGATATAAGAACGTCGTCGTCCGCGTAAAGCAGGACAGGAATCCCGTGCCGCCCTACTCTCGGGTAATCTGCACCATTAGCCCTTAAAACGTTATCCAGGTCATTAATATAAAGATTAAATAAAAAGGGGGCCAGTATGCAGCCTTGCCGGACTCCCTTTTTAATGTTAAAATCCCTCGTGACCCGCAAGCCCTGGGAAAACCTAACGATGGCTTTGGTGGACTTGTGCATGTCCTCCAGGAAATTAACAATACCATTATCCACTCCCATGGCCCTCATGGACCGCCATAGCATCCTCCTGTTGACACAGTCGAAAGCCGATGACAGATCCATGAAGGCCAGCTGGATGGTCCCAGAGCGTGCAATGGTATACTTGCTCAATATCAAGAACAGATTAAGACATTGAGCTATAGTAGACCGACCATGCACAAAACCGTATTGAACCTCCGACAGTCTTTGAAGAAGGAAGCGCCCTACCACCTTTACCACAGAATCAATTAAAGAAATGGATCTGTAGCACAATGTCCTATTTCTGTCACCCTTTTTAAAGACGGGAACTATTGTAGATGTTGCCCAAGACTCAGGACAGCCGTGCTGTGCTGCCGCATTGAATACATGTTCTAATATCGGGGCCAAAAACGAAGGATCTGATTTAAAAAGATCTGGAGGCATCCCATCCGGTCCGGGTGCTTTACCCGCCGTTAATCCCATTATTCCTTCCAAGATTTCGCCCATCTCAAATGTTATTCCCTCCTCATATGTGTCGTGAGGCTCCCTATCATTATGCCCATTCCTGATATCGAACATAATTCAAAGTGTATTGCCCACTCCTCCTCGGTTATGAGGATTCAAGGCCCCCCCCCCTTCCTGCGTAAACAGAGGCCTATTCACAATACCCCAGAACTTCGAACTATTTCTAAGGGTGCTAGATTCTAGCAATTCCCTCCGTGCTTCTTCCTTTAATGATTCCTTTCGAGTGGTGTAGGCCGCCTTATACCCCCTACGACAGTTTAGAACATCAGTTTGATTTCTGTTTTTTTTTTTTTTACAAAGCCTCCCTCAACCTTTTTGCAGCTTTGAAGCAATGGGGGTCAAACCATCGAGGTCCCGACCTAGCATTTCCTTTCACTGGAGTAGATAAAAGCATGGACACTTTATGTGAGATGATGTTATAAGCATTTAAGATCTCTATTGGCGTAGATCGCTCCTCTAAGCAGAGGGACAGTCAACGCTACATACTGATTTAACCTCATTGTAAAACATTTCTGGCGTTTCTTGAGATCATTTTAATCTACGCCCACAATCAACTGAGCGTAGTAGGCCCTTATTCACTTCCACTACACCCTTTTCTGCCAGTAAGTATGACCGGTACAGTGTTAGGGGATTATGGTCACTAAATTCACTCCATGAGACTTTAAAGTTCTTCACAGAAGATTGTAATGAGGATGAAATTAGGATATAATCTATAAAAGATCCTTTCCCCCTGGCCCTTAAATGTAGGCACATTGAAATTGGTGCAAGGGGCAGTTAAGGACAATGTGGGCATCAGATCTAGTTCGTTGATCATATTATTTAGCATCTCACCTTGAGCCGAATGCTCAAAGTGAAACCCGTGTATTCGTGGGCAGACTTGTTCCGACATACAGGCCGTGAGAGGGTCACCACATGGGTGTACATTAAAATCACCGGCTACCAGGAGACTATGAAAACTAGCACTCAATGCTTGTTTTATAGCATGTCCCAGTGCAGATAGATTGCTATCCTCTGTTGAGGGCAAAAAAGAGTTATAAAAATTAACAATTCCCCAACTCATACCTCCTTTACGGGCCCTTATCACCTGAATATCATGATGAGAAATAGGCATCAACTGTAATTTACAATTAATTGCCACAGAAATGTAAGTGGCCAGTCCGCCTATATGTCTCCCACTCCTGGATGGTCTAGCTGGAACAAAGAAGGCCTTATAGCCATCCAGGAGTAGGTCATCAACAAGTTTCCAGGAGTAAGATTACCTGAAATTGTTTAATAAAAGCTACCCATCTGGGATCCTGTAGTTACGCTGCTAGCCCCGCTATGTTCCACGATAGGAAGTCATTAGGGGGGTCCCTTGATGGTCTTGAGGTTACGTCCCCTTGAAACTGGGTCAATATCACCTGCTCTGGTCCTATTAAATTATGACCCCCAGGCAATCACATTCTTCCATGCCAGACAGGGTATCAAACCTGTTCTGTAGAGCTAAACTATGATTAGTGTCAAACGTCCTATCTATAGGTATCAGTGGGTGGGCTTGAGGAATAGAATGGAGACTGGGATATGGTCTTACACGGCCACCCCTTGCTGTTAAATCCTCACTGACAACCATTCTCGCATCCCTGCTAATGGACGGCCTATAGAAAAAGCCCAAGGGCAGTATCTTAATGACATAGCCCACCAGCGGGGTCAGACTGATATCCCTAGCAAATAGCCTCCCGGCTATATGTGGATTATCAAAGTTTATAATAATACAGTCACCCAACCCTTGTTTGTGTGAGCCCCCTATCCAATTAACCCTGCGTGCCATAAGAATGTTATTAAGTATGCGCGGGCCGATCGTGGTATTTTGTGTAAACCACTGATGTATTTTATTCAGAAGCTGGTCATAGTCTTCCCTCTTCCCTGATGGTAAAGCCGGGACATTTCCCAGAATCACTACATACGGGGTTGATTCTGGAGGAAGATCGATGGTAGGGAAGACTGCCGTATGCGGTGACTTATCTTCTTCTATCTGATTTCTCAACATATGAAAAATTCCCTCGTGGTCACTATTTACTTTATCATGCGATCAACCTCATCAAATTATTTCATTAGCCTTCTAATCCATATAGGTACAACACCATCCCCAAGTTTCATTTTATAGTTTTATTTGTATTTATTATTTCTGTGGTATATAAAAATATATTTTTTCTTTTTTTCCTTTTTTTTAAATACTTTAGTTCACTTTTTCCATATACATTAGTAACATGGTTCATCATATAGAATGAATTATTTTATAAAAAGTGCTTTGCATCATATCAGAGAAAAACTTTCGTAGTGTCTACCCAAATCAATAAATTACATAATACAAAAACATCACCCTAATATATACACATCACTCTCTCATCACACTTGCACAGTCATACAAATTCTCACTTATACCACTCTCAATCTTCTCCCAGTCATAGTCAGATCCTATAATAGAGGTAGCACAGTTGTTGCTTGTGTGTAGTTATACGCCAGGTGACCTAAAAAAAGGAAAAAAAGAAAAAATATATTTTTATATACCACAGAAATAATAAATACAAATAAAACTATAAAATGAAACTTGTGGATGGTGTTGTACCTATATGGATTAGAAGGCTAATGAAATAATTTGATGAGGTTGATCGCATGATAAAGTAAATAGTGACCACGGGGGAATTTTTCATATGTTGTGTTGTTTTTTCCCCTCTTTTCCCTGGTCCTTGAAGTATTATTAGAGGGGGTCCCGTTATTTATGCTATTCTATCTGATTTCTCAGCATGATAGGAGGCCGTGTTGTTGTAGACGGAAACAGTCTAGAAACAACAGGGTCAGTGCTAACGGGCTTTGGATTAATAATGCCTTTTACTACAGGCGTCCTACTATTAGCAGATGGCTTAGCATCAGTATTTCCTCCATCCCTGTCTTGTCCTAGTCTTCCCCTTCCATAGACGCTGAAACTGTAGACATGGTCGGAATTGCCCTTAAATTTATTGGGGGTGCAGATACCATCATCATCTCTAGACTACGCAGCCTGTTTTCAACAGAGCTTAATTTCTGCATATTATTATTAGGGAGTTTTATATAGCGCACAGATATCCCAACGGGGTGTCCCGGCGCTTCTGTGAGAGCTGATGCTGTGTCTGACTCAGATGGTACTAACAGAAGAAAAAGGTTTTTAGAGCTCTCCGGAAGGGGAGTTCCTCCTGAATGGTCCGGATGGACATAGGTAACTTGTTCCAGTGGGAAGAGGCACAGACTTGGAATGTTTTTCCCCCAGAACGAACTTTTTTAAATCTGGGGGTAGAAAGAAGATGTTTAGAGCTCGATTGGAGAAGTCTGGTGTTGCTGTATGGGCGGAGGCAGGAGGATAAGTATGCAGAGCCCTTTCTCTTGACAGCCCGGTGAGCTAGGGTAAGTGCCTTGAATTCTGCCCTTTTGTGAACGGGGAGCCAGTGCAGCTTATGCCGATGGGGAGTAATACGTTCACGAAGGAGGAGGCCACAGACCAGACAAACAGCAGCATTCTGGACTGCCTGGAGACGCCGTTGGAGGCCCAGGGAGAGACCAAGGTACAGTCCATTGGCGTAATCCAGATGGGAGGTGATCAAAGCCTGCACGATAGTTTTCCTAGTCTGGCGGGGAGGAAATTGATGAACTTTCATCATCCTCATCTTAGAGAAACAGGCCGCGGATACTATCTGGATTTGTTTTTGGAAAGAGAGGTTGGTATCCCAAATTACCCCCAGATTTTTAACTGAGTCTTTAGGTGAGGGGGGTGTGCTCAATTCAAGGGGCCACCACAAGTTGGAGTCCAGAGGCGTGGGCTGGTGGAAAAATATAACCTCGGTTTTGCTAGCGTTAAGCCGGAGGGAGTTGTTGTCCATCCAGCTTGCGATGTTGCGAAGGCAGTTTTTCAATGGGTCAAAGGTGGATTGGGATGGGGAGTCATATGAAAACAGTAGCTGTATATCATCAGCATAAGAGGTGGCCTTGATTCCGGATTGAGCGATGATCTCGGCCAAGGGGGAAAAATAAACATTGAACAGGAGGGGGCTCAGTGAGGAGCCCTGAGGGACTCCCCACCTGAGAGGGCGACTATCCGAGGTGAATGGGGGTGTGAATACCGCCTGTGTCCGATAATGGGATCTATTATTATATGTCACATGGATTCTAACTTACCCCAGAAATCACCCTCTGATCTAGTTCCTAATGCTGGCCCAACCTTATCTTGATGTATAGTAGTATTATTACCCTCAAGACTGATACCTAATGAAGGATCTACATCCTTAGTTCTCTTTGTGGGTTTTGACACAGGTTTCTTTATTTTTGGAACACTCCGAGTTTTCCTTACTACCTCAGGTGAGTTATTTGGGTGATTAGTTTTCCTCATAGCTTTCTGCCCTCTGGTTCTCACTTTAGTTTTATTTGGGCTAAGTTCCTGCTCTACAACCACAGATGAAACATGGATATTTGATGATACAGACATTCCATCAGTGGATTGGTTTAGCTGATCTTGCTCTGAAGCATGATTTATAGTTGGTGAGACTGTAGGAAACGCGGGGGTAAGAGAGAGCCTCCCATGAACTGCAAGGGGCTTCAAAGATAGCCTACATTCTGTCAACAGAATTTCACTGTTGAGAACTGATTTGGCCCTCGTTAAGAAGGCATCTAGCGTTCATATCACGCTTTTCCTGGAATAATGTTACGTCTACTCATTCTTATCCAGGAAAATAGCTTTCTTTAATTGCTCCCTGCAATTTAGCAATAACAATTACAATATGATCAGTATGTGCATTCAGGAAATTAACGTTAGTACATAAGTCTATATAAACCACAATAATATAAAATTCCTCCTGGCTACAATTTATACTATAGGCAAATTATTTAACATCCAGCACTTCTTCAAAACAGTCAAGCACATTAAAAATCTCCAATGCCTATAACTAGCAGAGGTACATACTAGCTACATCTTCAAAGTCAGTTCTTCAACAGTTGTAATTAATCATCCACTACCAGGAGCATATCCTAGAAAGTCAAAATGGAGCCCAAAATTCACACAGAGCCGATACCTGGGTATGATCCAATATTGCCAATACCTCCACTAGAGTCCACTAGAATCCTACCTGCTGCAGGTAGCTCCCAGAAGCTCCAGTCACTCCACTCTGAATGAAACAGCCTAATTCCCCCACTGTGCCCAAAGGATTCCTGAATCATGGCACTAACACTTGTTGAATTGAAGGATTTAGAGGGGGGCCTGGCCCGGCCTCGTCTGGACTCTGACAGGCTCAGACGGGCCCGCCCTTGGCCCAGCGCTGCCCACGCGCGTCCCGTGACACGGGGGCCCTGCAATCCTTATAAGCACCTCCTGGCTCTTTCTTCCCGCACTGGCTCAAACAACGTGAGCAGTGTAGTCCAAACCCGGCAGCAGCGGCGATGGCGGTAGTGGCAGCAGAGTTCCGTGCACCCCCAGTATTGGCAGCAGCAAAGGCAAGTGACTGTAAAGCAGGGCTCCCACTCCACCGGGGCCCTGCACTCCTTATAAGCGCCTCCTGGTGCTTTCTCCCCGCACTGGCTCAAACGACGTGAGTAGTGCTGCCGGGCATTGTAGTCCAAACCCGGCAGCAGGGGCTATGGCGGTAGTGGCAGCAGAGTTCCTGGGCACCCCCGGTATTGGGAGCAGCAAAGGCAAGTGACCGTAAAGCAGGGCTCCAGCTCCACAATTCATAATAAATGTTTTGGTTGAATTAATTGTAAGACCCCGTTCTGTCATAAACTTTGGAAAGCTGGATGCCACTCTTTGGAGTCCTAGTGGTGTGCGGGCCATTAGGACCGCATCGTCAGCATATAACAATGCGGGAATAGGGCGTTTACCAACCACAAGCAGGCCGTTACATTCTTTCACCAAACCTTTTCAAGGTCGTTTATATATAAGGTACAGAGGAACGGGGCGAGGACACAACCTTGCCGCACACCACGTCTTACATTAAGAGGACCTGTGCATTGCCCGCCCACCCCAAATCGCACTTTAGCCTTTGGCCCTAAATATAACTCTCTTAGAAAAGAAATCAAAACTGCTTCGACACCCAGCTCCTCTAGAATCAACCACAATTTATTGTGCCTCACGCAGTCAAAGGGCGATGATAGGTCGACAAATGCCAAATACAGGGCTCCCTTTTTTTGCTTTAATATATTTATTCAGTATAATGTCTAAATTCAGACCTTGCTCAACAGTGCCTAGTTTCTTACGGAAGCCAAACTGCAGATCACTTATCACAAACCTGTTCTCCGTCCAATCCTGTAGTCTATTTAATATGACCCGGCACATCATTTTCACAGTTGAGTCTAACAAAGATTATCTCCTTTTTTAAATATTGGTACCAGAATGGACTCATACCATGTCACGACAAGGCCAGAATACTGGCATTAAACACTTGCATCAGCAATGGTTCCCATAAGGTGGTATTAGCTTTAAAGACATCGACAGAGACACAGTCAGGCCCTGCTGCCTTCCCACCCGAACTTGAAGCAATGGCTGAATTTACCTCATTTAGCTCAAAGTAGAGCAAATTTTCTTGATCCATAAGGGAATTGCCTGGCTCCACCACAGTGATTGTACTGTTTTGTGACCCCGAGCACAGCTCATCATACAACTTAGAAAAGTGCTCTATCCACTGATGTTCTGGAATTGCCACCTCAATTGTCGCTGCATTTTTGTCCCTAAAAAAAGGTGGATTGACTGCCTGCCAGAAGGCACTGGAATCTCTTGAACTGGAGGCTTCACGCAGGGTTATCCATTCATTCCTCTTAGCATGTCTCTTCTCCCTTTTAGGGCACATTTATATTCTCTCTGGGCCTCTCTAATCTCATTCCTATCCGTTACTGCCCTGTGTAGAGCATTCTTAAGCTTTTTATAGGCCTTAGTACAATTTGAGTCAATACTCCAACCTGGCGTCCCCAACTTACAACTCTATCACCTTTATAATAGAGCAAGAGTATTACATAGAAAGGAGGCACTATAAGACCTACTTTGTGGTTTGTTATTGTTTTTGCTCATTTATTGTTGTGTTACATTGATGTTTGCATTACATGTTGTTTTTAGTCCTCTTCTCATAATAATAAATTAATGTACATGGATGGTGCGGGGGTTAGGGGTAGACGTTGTGGCCAGGAAATCTTGTTGTAGTTCTTGTGTTGACATGGAAAACAATAATATTTGGTTATAAAACAAATTGACGTACATGAACCCACTTTCTGATTGGTATTGATCTCACCCTGTTATTATGGTGGTATAGTGCTTTACATTTACCTTCTGTGTGGTAGTCATTGTTGCCCTCTTCTTATTGTCATATATTGAAGTAATGTACTCTGTGATATTTATTGTTCATGCAGTATTCCTATTCTGTTATATAGTTGTGCATGCCCCTCTTTTCTTTGATATGTTCACTGTTGTTTATTTGAGTGATGAACCATGATGTCCAATGTAATTACAGAAAACATGGAAGGACTGTCTCTAGTTTTTTTCCCTTAACGTCTCGCCTACAGACAGCGTTTGGGCTGTTGGTAAAAGATCTCAGGTGTTCAATACCAGAACTTACAAAGGGCTTATGGCCATCCCATTGACTCTCTTGTCGCTCTCATTTGCTTGGTTCTTAATCAATGGCGTTCTTTCTCTTATTGTGTTTATCTCTGTCAGGTTATGAGATAAGACACCACGTAGGAGAGTAAGGAAACATACCACATGAAGGGAATTGGAAAATGCGGCAATGGAAATTGCAGTCATGGGGACAATAGCTTCTAGGGCTGAGGTCTAATACACACTGCCCCAGCCACCTAGGGACCGATAGTTCACTTCCTGGTCACAGTGACAGAGCCCTATTAAAGTATTAGTGGATTCTGAAGGCTGTGTCTGGCAACATTGGCTGTTTTTACTCTTTGGCTTCATGCTATCGTTTGCACCTGAATTTACATTCCCTCACCTTTAGTGTTTTTTCCTTTATTGGTTCACTTCCTCCCTACTGCTTGAACTGACCTTGGTTTTCAACTCTGCTATGGTTCTGCACCAACTTCTGTCTTCCCTTGTGATTAGGCTTTGGTAATTAAGAACATGCTTTTATACCTGGTTTTGGATTTCCCCTTTTTGGCTTGGTGACTACAATTCTGCCCTTCAGTAGAAGGGTGTGAACCTCCCTTCCCCCACCCACCCACCCACCACCCCTCTCCCCCACTCCCCCACTTTCAGGTCTCAGGCAAGTTTTCTGGTTTGGCTGGAGGATAGTTACAGAGCTGCTTTTGTCATCATATGAACCAATTATAGAATTCCTCCTCCATTACTCAATGCTCACTGTCTTCTGTATTGTCTCTTGACAGTGAGTCAAAGTGTGCCTCTGCAACAATGCACCTTCCGGTACTTTAGAGAGTCCAGTCCAAGTCTTTTAACAACCATCCTGTTGGAAATGAGTGTTTCTTTGTCTCTTTCTAAATGTTCACCCCACTTCCCCTTTTCGACATTGGTGTTCCCTACACTCCTGGGAACTGATAAAATATGGGAGACCGCCTCCAAGGGAAGAAGGTTTAATTAACATCACTATACTTTATTCCACATCTCTACCATAGAGCATAGATTCTTTATCACCCTTTTAATTGGGTAGTTTGTATCCTTCCACTGCTCACATGTAGGAAACTACTTTTTTCTTTTTCTTTCAGCATTCCATGAGAGTACATGTGTTTCCGTGCTCTCTTCCTTTTGTGCTGCTTCCTCCCGGGTATATTGCCCCCAGCTCTCCAACCGGCTGCCCATTGGAACCCTCACACACATTTCTGCTATCCTCTCTAAATCTTATGTTGTATTACTTTGTCCTGGGCCCACATTCCCTCCTTCCTTCCTTATGTCTCTCCCTGGCTTTATTGTGTCTCCCCAGGCCACCTGTTGACCAATCGCTGCCAAACTCTGCCACTTGCCTAGGCTGCTCACTGCCTTTCTGTTGGATTCTGCCTCCTCCTCCCCCAGCTACTCCAGACTACCTCTCTCACTCTCTAATGCATCTACCAGTGTTCACTCAACCCTATGCAACCTCCTCTGAATTATTTAACAACTACTTCTGACAGTGGCTGGAAGCACCTGAAATACGTTAGAATTCAATCTCCTAGTCACTCCTGGTGCAGTCCAAATCTTGGCCACACCACCACTTAACTGTAGCGCTGAAGACATCTGTTATATGTGTTTCTATAAGGTCTCTCGCTGGGCCAAATTGTCTAAAACATTTCCAGGGAAAAAGCGGCCCATTCTGCAATTAAAATGTAAATAGGAATCCTAAAGGCTGTCTTAGTCTATTTTGCATGGAGAGATGTTGCATGTGAATGCCACTCTGTATGCAGATTTGTCTGCATTTCTGACACCTAGAGGTTGTTCCCAGGTGGGTGGCAGTAGAACAGCAATACATACAAACCAAGTGAGAATCAACAGTTTAGTAATCTGTGGGCACACACAAACGTTTGCGATGCCTTTCCCAAGCTTCCTTCTTTAAAGGGATACCTCAATTTTCACAGTTGGATTGGGGAAGGTGTGATTAAACATTGGCAAATATCGCCCTTTGGGAGGGTAAAAGAAAAAAGATGGCATTATTCAAAACTAAATACATGTCAATTATTTCAGGTGGTAACACTTGCCATACATATTATCAATACATGCTAAGTAAATCATAAAAAATGCATATTTCCAATGTGTATAGACCTATTTTGTGTATACATCCAGAGGTCCCCCATGTTTGGAAGCATCTGGTAAGTACTGGAAGGAGGGATATCTCATCAAGATACCCAAGAAAAGTGACCTGAGTAACTGCAAAAAACTACAGAGGGATAACTCTTCCAACAACCGCAGGCAAAGTGTTCAGCAGGGAGATCCTGAACAGAATGAAGGAACAAGTTGACGCTCAGTTGCAAGATCAGCAAGC
Source organism: Lissotriton helveticus (assembly GCF_964261635.1). Lineage (NCBI taxonomy): Eukaryota > Metazoa > Chordata > Amphibia > Caudata > Salamandridae > Lissotriton > Lissotriton helveticus. The sequence goes on along the minus strand of NC_136073.1, from coordinate 596,340,939 downwards.
TGGCTTCCACACAAATAGATTCCGTACAGACCAGATTGTAACAATGCACATCATCATTGAGCAATTAATGGAATGGAACTCCTCCAACCATGTCAACTTCGTTGACATATGAGAAGGCATTAGACAGCATGGACAGAGAGACCCTTTGGAAACTCCTTGCCACTATGGTGTGCCAGATATACTTGTAAGAATCATCAGGAACACTTACGAGGGAATAACCTGTAAAAAAAAGTCCATGGATGACAACTCACAGAAGCATTTGGAGTGAGGACTACCAGGGCTGTTTGCACTCACCTTTTCTCTTTCTGCTGGCTATAGAATGGATCATGAAGACATCTACAGCAAGGAGAAGAAATGGAACCAGTGGACACCTCGGACGCAGCTTGATGACCTGGACTGTTCAGACGGCATGGCCATACTCTCCCATATCCATCTGCAGATGCAAGAGAAGACCTCGAAGGCAGCCGCAAAATCCGCACAACTGGGCCTCAGCATTCACAGGGAAAAAACAAGATCCTGAAGGCTAACATTGCCAGCACAACTGCGGTCACTGCAGGCGATGCACTGGAAGAGGTTAAGGCCTTCACCTATCTGGGCAGTGTCCTAGACAAGTAGGGCGGCACAGACTCCATTATCAAGGCAAGAGTCTGCAAAGCAAGGGCTGTCTTCATTCAGATGAAGAAGATCTGGAGCTCCAAAGACCTAATGCTGCAAACCAAGATCAGGCTTTGAAACACCAATGTAAAATGAGTCCTCCTGTATGGAGCACAATCGTGGAGGACAAAAATGACCACCACCAACAAAATCCAGACCTTCATCAACACCCCGCTGAGGAAAATCCTCCAAATCCGCCAGCCAAGCACCATCAGTAACAATGACCTTTTGCAGCTGACTTTCCAACTCCTTGCTCATGAAGAAATAATGAAAAGATGCTGGGGCTGGATAGGTCACACCCTCCAGAAGCCCACATCAAGCAGCACCAGGCAAGCATTGATCTGGAAACCTCAAGGCAAAAGAGGAAGGCCAAGAAACACCTGGTGCTGAGGCTTTGAGGCTGACTGCAAGAAGACGGGTGAAACCTAGAGTCAGATTGAAAGAAAATCCCAGGACAGAGTTAGCTGATTAAGGACCTGTACCCCAGTAAGGATAGTGGAATAAGTAAGTTAGTATGCAGAGGTATATAGCTCGTAGTAATTCAAGGAATACTATGAGGAACATTCATTGAAGAGCCATTTGTTAGTGATCTGTAGAACTTTTTTAATGTACACAGTTAGTGTGTACATGGCCTTTACATCCGAAGATAAGAACGTCAGGCTACTATTTACTCTGGTTTGGTGGAACACAGCCCTTAAAAACTGCCAGAGTATAGTAGCCATGGTACTTTAGCAAGTGTGCTCTCTGTCACTGCGCTACACTTCTGCCAGCATGTGGGGCACATTTTACCTATCAAATTGATTCTGTTTAGTTGCGTAGACCAGCCAAAGGTCCTAAAATAATTAAATAAATCAGAGGTATTGTATGGATATCAGGTCTGAAACCTGGCCTAACTTTTCTGAATGATGCACCCATGTAAATTAATAGATACATTTATGTTATTGGCAATGCTTTTCACATGAACAGCTGTGACACTGCTGCACCACCGGCTCTTCGGGCAGAGGGCGGAGTGAGGTAGGTGGGTGGCTTATGCCTGCTGTGTGACCTCGCTGTTTCTTGGTTTTGGAAGATCATGTGCTTAACGCTTCTCCCTTGATCCTGGACGTGGTACACTGGCTCAATCAATCAATCAATCATAGCATTTATATAGCGCACTACTCACCCAGAGGGTCTCAAGGCGCTAGGGGAGGGGGCTCTGCCTAAAGTCATATCTAGAACCGCTCTTTATGCTATCTCCCTGGATGTTGAGGCAGAATGTGAAATGTCTTTTAAATATTTTGTACCACAGATGTGCAGTAGGTAAAAGGCAACACATTTTGTTTTTCAACACGCTCTCTCAAGTACGATTACATTTTGAAATTAGATTGTATATAATCTGACTAGGAAACAACCTAACATGTCAATGTGCTGCTGTGTACAAACACTGTAAATTACAGGTTTACTGTTGCCCAACTTTAAAAAGATTGACCGCTAAATCACTGCAATTCAGCATGGCAGTCTGCTGTTCCCAGCAGCAGTCACCTTGCCACCGTGACCGAAGTAAAGAAAGACTACCTCGAGCGTGCATCTCTTACTTGAATTGACAGTGAACAAAGTGCAATTAAATTAAGCAATATCTTATTTTTCACATAACCAAACAAGCAATGGCTCTGATTATTAACCAGATATTGCAATATAAACAAAGCAGTTGTGCCATGGTTCATAGACACTGATTCACCAAAATGCCTGGGGTAGCGCCTTGAGACCCTCACGGGTGAGTAGCGCACTTTAAAAGCCCCCTGATTGATTGATATACCCTTTGACCTTAATGATGTCACAGGAAGTGACATCATATGACCATTGACCCTGAATCATCCCAAGAAGTGATGGCACATAACCTTAATCCTGATGACATCACAATAATTAACATTGCTGAAGTCACATCATTTCTTAATTAATATTATATATTGTTCCAGGGGAGAACAATTGGTGTGGTTTCTCTACCCTGAGAAAAGTTTGGAAAAAATGGGCTTTACTAGTGCATTTTAATACACAATTTTGCACATACAATTTCTAAAAAGCAATAGGCTCTAAAACCCACTCACTAAAAATTCAAGTCCTTTTATTGTGTGCCAAGCTACTGAAATCTGACAGTCCCCATGATTTCACCCAATTATGTTTTTACCTGTCCTATGGATGCCTCTTATGTGAAAAATGACCTCCATTGCTAGCAGCTATTTTGCCTTGGTGGCCCCTTTTGCCAAAACATTGCCTACAATATGCCAGTGCCAGAACTTTCCTAATACTGCTTCTCTTGCACTGTAGAGGTCACTTATGTCAAAGGTTATGACTAATATGTCAAGAACAACATTTTGTCATGGATGGCCCCATGACCCTGCCACAGCTGTCTTCCCAAATGCCACAAATCTCCTCCAATGTGCCATCACAAGCTATTTGCCACAGGTGCCAACTATGCCAAGAATTTCCTCCAGGAGGCCAGCATGGGCATTTGTTTCATGGGTGCTCCATGTCAAAATGTACCTACAAAATGCCAGCAGTCACATTTTGCCGAGGGTATCCCGTAAGCAAGTATTGTCTCCAATATTACAGTGCCAACATTTTGCCAAGGGTGCTTCTATAAGCCCAAGAAGCATGCCAGGTATCTGCAAGCATAACAACCCATGCTCACTTACATTCACTTATCCACACTCATTTTATCATTAGCACTGACTTGCACTCATTCCTTTTCACCTACTCTCATGCACTCACTATCACCCTGAATCATTCATTCACACACTCACTCACACTCTGACTCACTTATATTTACTCACTCATTTTGACACACACACACATCCATGATCCCATATACAAACATACATGCTCACACATATACATGCTCTTGCTCCCAAGCTCACTCTCACGTTCATGCAAGCACACAACCTACATTAAAACCCTTTTTATTTTTCTTATCTAAGATTCCAGTAGAGGCCCAGATCTTGCTGCTCCACTTTTTATTACACTAATAGTGAATAATAAACTATTATTATTCGCTATTAATGAAATAGAAATAAGCAGAAAACGAGGTTAGAGCCTGGCTCTTATAATGCGAGACACCCCCGTGTTCTTTGCACTGATTTTGCCACCTCTGAGGCCAGGGGTTGCAAAGGCAGTGCCACGGGTAGCAAGGGGATCGCAAACCCTGGTTACCCCTAAATGACGTCCATGCCATGATGGTCCCTGAGCCAAACCAGATCTTAGTTTGGCGACAGTAACTGCAGGGGCTCAAAGTTTTTCTTAGGAGCACTTACTGGGGTTGCTCAATTCCGAGGCTGTCCAGTCTTGATTTCAACTTGTGTCTTTCTTCCAGCACTCTATGCTACATGTCTCTTAGGGGGTCATTAGGATGGCGGGCGTACTTTGCCTGCCCGCCATCCTCACGGGGATTGGGACCGCCCACCATAAGGGTGGGGGTCCCGTGGGGGGTATTAGGATGCGCCCGCCACTGTGGTGGGCGCATCCTGCATTTTTAGCATTGTGGCGGGCAGTGCTGTCAGCACCGCCTGCCACAATGCTAAAAATGCACTTATGCATTTGCATAAACAAAGCGGCAGGCACCGCGCGGTGCCTGCCGCTTTGTTTATGCAAATGCAGGGGGTACCACAGGTACCCCAGTGTGCACCCCCCACCTCTCCTTAACTCTGGGGGTCTGCAGGGAGCCCCCAAAGTGAAGACCGCATGCCTTTCCATGGCGGCATCGCTGCCATGGAAAGGAATCTGTTTTGGCCCATGTTAATATGGCCGGCAGTGTCTAATAGACACCGCCACCATATTAAACCTTTTCCGCCCCGGCCACAAGGCGACCGGGGCGGAAAAGCGGCGGACGTTTTTTCCGTCTGCCGCGGTCCCCCGCCATAGTAATATGGCGGGGGGGAAATGGGTGGCGGGCGGGTATGGATGTCTGGCGGATCCCCACCGCCCGCATGGCGGTGGCGATCCACCAGACATCCTAATGGGGCCCTAAATCTCGCATTGACGGGTTCTATTTCATCCCTATTGACACATTGTGTCCTTATTTTCATATTTTTGTCTTCATCCCTCTTTTTCCTTTTTCTGACTTTCTATCTTGTGCTCCATTGAAAATCTGATGATGGAAAAAAAACCTTTCGGTTCCCAGCACTGCAACCACTGGTGCAATTTAAGCACCTAGTTCTTCACTAACATCAACATGTTATAATGAATGATGTCCACGGAATGCAGTGTATTGCGATGCATGTGAAGCCAGGTGGCTAGAGCAAGATGCTCAAATTCTAGCTCTTCAGCAGTATTTTGTTGTTTTATGAGGCAACAGCTTTTAAGTAACATTGGTATGTTGTGTCTCGTTTCATGAGAAATGATTTCAGGAAAGGAAAAATATCAGTAAAAATGATACTGGAATACTGGGCATGGCAAGTGTCTGTTATAAATAGACTGTCTAATAGCTTGCTATTAATCATATTGTAAATCTTGTGTTTCTGTTTGACTCGAGGGCATCCGTTATGTGGGGCACAATTAAGAATGGGTGGTATTCAGATCAGAGTGATGCAGGCTCGCTGATGAACGCTAAGTATGGATAATCTGTAGACCTCTACTGTTGATATGGGATCTCTCGACCCACTCATCGTTAGCGGGGCTAAAACTGACTATATTGACTGGTGTGGTCTTGGAAGAGTACTTAGATACCCGATTGATTATCTATGTGAACTGCTGCAGCAATAGTTATAATCGAGGAATGTTAAGCGTCCCATTGAGGACCACGGAGTGGCTAGTTTGAACCCCTGCTACAACATTCCTGTGCTTTTGAATGGTTTTACCCTGTTTAAGTTAGATCCTCCTGCCTTCAGTTGGCTGAATGTTCTAGTAGCCTATAGCCCTTCTACCTTTGGCAATATGTGCTGTTAACTCCATCTCCCTCATTTTGGGCGGTCGTCTGAAGCGTGGGCCTATCACTTGAGTAGAGAGTCTTTGAAGACTACTAACAGAGGGCTATAATGCTACCTAGTATAGCTTCAAAGTAACAAAGTGCACAGCCCCAGTGGTTTATGGTGCTACGTAGCTGGCCTCCTGCAAGGTGGCGTGCAGTGCAATCAGAATGTGGCAACTTGCTCAAGCATGCGGTCCACCGATAAGGAACATAGCGTATGAAAATTATAAAATAAAATTGTACACAATATAGGAATAAGAGCTAGGCGGGAAAAGTAGCCACTGCAAAATTGAGATTTGCTAGGCTGTTTTGAACAAACTCCAAGGGCCAACATGCTTATGGATTGGAGGGACTTTTTACACATGGAAGTAGCCATGGACCATTCAATGTTGTCTTTTACTCACGGCTGGGTAGTACTGAATACATACAAAGCCCTTAACCCCTTCGCTGCGGCCGCGATTTTACCGCTGTGCGGTAAACAAAAGAACAGGGCGGGGCCGTGACGAACCCCAGCCGTCATCAGCACATGCCCACCGCGGGGCGTGACGGCTGGGGTTCGTCACCAGCATGGGAGGGGTTAAACCCCAATCCTACTTGACAACGGGAATAAAAATCACCACCAAGGAAAAATTCCTAAAACTCCGGTTGGGGGTCAGGCCCTTTAATCAATTCTTACCTCTTTGGGAGAAAAGTAGAGGAGACCAGCTCTGCCGTTTATGTGGCTGTGGAATCGAGGATGTTATCCACATTATATGTATCTGTACCAGCCTAAGAGATATAAGGATAACCTTGCTAAAACCAATGTTCAGGCAACATGAAATTCGGTCCTGCCGACAAGAGGTAATGATGTGTTTTAATCCAGAGATAACACAGCTAAACTGCCGGCTAACTAAACTTCTTGATATAACCGCAAAGATTGAAACACTTGCCTGTATTGGCTAAGAACTAACTTTCATCAGAACAGCCACTGTTTGGAATAAGATCAACAGATTTAAAAGAGGATGGAGCAGTAGTCATTAATAACTTGAGTTCTTCGTTTAATGACTTTTTACTCTTATTTATTTATTATTGTAAAAATGTTGGGTCCTTTTAATAGTGTTTTTATTACACAAGAGCTAGATATTTTATTTAAAATGTATTAATGTATGCAATGGTTTTAATTAATCAGGATTAATAAATGTACTTACTTACTGTTACACATACCCCTACCCTATATCACCCATCTGTAATCATAGGCCAAGGAGACCATCACCATATACTGTCACTAATGTGATGAGTTGCCGCCGGTGAATGAGGCAGGCCATTGGCTCTTACAATCAGCTATGTGGTTGCTTGTGTTCGGTGTAGACGATACAGTTCGGACCTGAATGTTTCTTTTGGAACATGACCATGGCTGGTTTGTTTGCGACAGGTCTCTGCCTGGAGTGGCATAATAAGCAAAACATATACAATGGATGTTAATGCATCACAAGCGGTTACCAGTGGCTAAGACTAAGCCACATATTTCACCCATCCTAACTTGTTTTGAGAAGTACGATCAGTTAGTTGCAAATCTGCCGAAGCCACGGTTTGGTTATGAGCAGCTCCACTGCAGGGACGGCTCTAGGCTCATGGCGGCCCTGGGCAGGGAGCGTAGGTAGGGGGCCCCGGAAGAGGGGGTCCGTGCGGGGCGGAGCGTGGAGGCCAGTGAAGAGGGGGGGTCAGGGTGTTTGGAAGTGGAACAGAGCCGGAGGGCACCAAATCCCTGCCAGGGGCCGCCACGCAAATATGTATCCATCCTCAGAGGATTATTATATTAGGATATATATTGGCGTGGTGGCCCCTGGGGTTGGGTGGCCCTGTGCAGGTGCACAGCTTGCACATGCCTAAGGCCGCCCCTGTCCACTGCTTAGTATGTTTGCACACAATGTGTATTATATTTTATTAGGATTAAAAGAATTTCATATAAATGCAACATTACATACAAATTTGCATATCCACACAATCAGGAATAGAGCTTTATAAAAACAAATCTGCCCTTCCTTGCAATATTCTCATTCACCAGAAAAATCTACTTGATCAGGAGAACCTGTCTGGGCATCATATTTTTAGTGCACCTCAATACCATATCAATATAGCTCTGCTATCAGCATTAATTTCAAGCTGAAAGATCTATTTGCTCTCATACTACAGGTTTTACTAAAGATGTCTTCTAATGGTTCGATCACAATACTTAGCATGAATACATGGCCAAGTGAATGCATGTGTAATTCGATGTGCAGGTAATACAGAGTGGCTGGTCTATAACCCTTTAAATTGATACCACCTCAAACATTCCTATGTTTGACTTCCCAATTGAATAGTTCTAAAGGTTTACTGTTCGAAAAATGTAAAGAATCGTGAACAAATAGGGAATGTAAAGATCAGGGAAGCAGGAAAAGCCAAGGAAAAAGAAGATGAAATGTGGACTATGTACGATCTCCTTGCAAAAAAAAACCTAACAAGGAAGAAAAGAAAAGTATCAAAAACCTCAAGGAGATGAGGAGCACAGTTTGAAAGGGAGTATCCGGGATTACATCAAAAACTGAAAAAAAGAAATTAAAAAGACAAATAAATACATAAAATAGGTGAAGCAAAAAGGAGAGAAATTAAGGGAAAACAAAATCATACGAATGTAAAAGAAGTAAATAAATTGAAGAGTAACATTTTCGTAGTGAAACTAAAGAGAAATATAACATTTATAATAATGCTCTTGAATTAAAAAATTCGAAATCGTCTATCAATAGTATTACCTCTCATCTCCCGTTTTTTCGGTGTTGCGGTCATGGTTAAAATCCACATCCTTAAATTCTTTGTACAATTTCAGCTCAAAGTCAATACAGCTGCAACTCTTTGAGGATTTCCCACCTCTGCTTTTTTAAACTGTCCCGCCTAATTATTCATAGTATTCAACTTAATTCCCAGTAGTCAAATAAATGCATACTTTCCACTATCAATTCATTTGGATCTACCTGGAAATTCACTGTTTCGCACGTCAAAAGACCATTACTTTTGGCTAGGTTCAACACCAGAGACTTACGCTGATAATGTATATTGACTTCATAAAAGATTATCTGCTGGCCCATCTATGCTTTTGGTAAAAGAACTGTGTTGTCTGTGAAGAGCACACTAGGGAGCATATTACTGACTAACTCAGGACATCCTAATGGACCCATCTCAGTTTTTGAGCTGCATCGAGAACAAATGGATCAAAACACTTTGTTACCAGAACACCGCTCTGTCGTTCCCGTTGTTTCCAGTTTGAGAGCACTTTCTTTTGTTCTGTGTTCAGTGAGCTAGTGAGAGCTTCTCTTTTATATTCTGTTTTTGAGCTGGTCCTACAGGTGTGAAAGCTGTTGGTGAGCAGATTGAGAGATCACATTACCTCCTCGTCCTGTCTCCCCGTCCCATTCCTTACAAGTGAGCAGCTAGTCTGCTCTACAGAAACCCCTACCTAGCTGAGCTGTTTCACTTCCCCCTAGGATGACGTCACCATCACGTGACTATAAAGGGGGAAGTGCATCAAGAAACATCCTGTTCTTTTTTTTCTGCAGCGGGTGCCTGTTACCTAGCTGTGCTGTGCTGTATCGGAGTTTGCCTCGAGTTCTGGTAAGTTCCTTTTTGTTTTGTTTTGGCGGCCTGCTGTAGCGGCTGCCCGTTGTTTGCTTCTATGTGTTTCCCCCGCGCTGCCTCTGCCGGCGGTCTGCCTTTTGATACGCGGTTCGCGTTAGCAGCTGTTTTTCAAATACCGCTCTTACCATGTGGCTTTGGCCTGCTTCAGCTGCCGTTCCTGGGTATTTTTTCGGGTCCCCGTGTGCCCTGCTTTAGCGGGCGTGGGTTTCTGAGTGTGGAGGTGTGGCGCTCGTTTTTCACAGTGCGTTTGGGGGGCGAGTCTGGCTGTTGGCTGTGCCTTTTGTGCCGGCCCGCTTTTCCGGCTCTCTTGGGATTTCGTGTCCTCAGGACTTCGTGTCCTTTAAATGGGGTCCTTCCTGCATGATTTTTGTCCTTGCTTCTGCCTGATTTTGGTGTTTTGGACTGGGCTGATTGCTGGCATGGATTCCGAGGCTTCTTCCTCTGCTGCCCCTCTTGATGCCCTGCGCCTCCTTATTAATGAGGCTGTGGCTACTGCTTTCCTGGCTAGGGACGCGGCTGGGCCTCCTCCCAAAGTGCCTCGTGTCTCTTTGGATCCGCAGGCTGCTCCTGAGGATGACATTGGTCCTGATGATGATGAGGGTGTATGTGGTCGATTTGTTCAGGGTGCTGAGCTCGCTGAACTGTTCACCCATGTACGGTCCAATTTGGGCTTCTCTCCTCCTGCGGATGCTGTTTTGGAGGATGACTTCTTTACGCAGTATGTCCAGCCTGCTCCTGACTCTTTTCCTTTGCACGGGGCGGTACGCAATGTGCTGTCTCACGAATGGAAGGAGGTGGACAAGTCTACTTTTCCTCGTTTCCTGTCCAGGTGTTACCCTCTTGAGGGTTTTGCGGCTGAGTTCCCTCAGGCTGTGAAGGTTGACAATTTGATGGCTGGACTTTCCTCTCAGGGTTTGGTGGTTTCTGAGGACGCCCTTCCTGCGGTGAAGCGTTCCTACGCTGCTTCTAATTTTTCTGTCTGGGCGACTGCCTATTCCAACTACATGGTTCAGTCGCTCCTTAAGGATTTCCAGTCCCTGTCCGTTCTGCTGAATGACGGCGAGCATGCCACGCCTCTTTTGTCTTTGATGGAGTTGCAGGTGCGATACCTGTCGGATATTTCCTTTGACAATCTGGGGGCGGCAGCGGCTGCTTCTGGTGCTTCCATCGCTGCCCGTCATCATATTTGGATGCGTTCCTGGAAGGCGGACTCTTCCCAGAAGTCGGTCCTCCTTAAGTTGCCCTTTGAAGGTTCCAAGGTGTTCGGTCCTCAGCTGGAGGGTATGGTCAAGAAGTCAGCGGAGAACCGCAAGCTGGTGGCTCCGGTCCGCCCTCCTTTTCGGGGGCGTGGGTTTGGTTATCGTTGCGCTTTTGGGCCTCCTGCTCGTGGCGCTTCTCAGCCCTTTCGTGGCAGGGGTCGTGGCCGGGGGGCCCCTGGAAGTGCCAAGCCCCGGGCCACTGCCAGTGTTGCCACCCCCGCTTCCTCCTCTTCTCAATGACTGTCTGCCTTTGCCCGTTGGTGGTCACCTCCAGTCCTTCCGCGCCCAGTGGTTATCGATTCCGGATGCCTGGGCGGTTCAGACTGTTTCAGACGGCTACTGGAAAGAGTTTTCCTCTCCTCCTCCTCTGGGTTTTGTTGTGACTCCCCTGCCCCGTCTTCCTCTGCGAAAGGCTGCTTTGTTGGCAGGTGTGCGGCTCCTGTTGGAGAAGAGGGCTCTTGTGGAGGTTCCTCGGCTGGAGCGAGGCCATGGTTGCTACTCGATTCTCTTTCTGGTTTCCAAGAAGGACACTTCGGATCTTCGGCCTGTTCTGGATCTGAAGCGGGTCAATCGCTTCGTCCTCCATCGTCCTTTCAAGATGGTGACTCTCCAGTCCATACTGCCTCTGGTCCTTCCGGGTGGCTTCCTAGCGTCCCTGGACCTGATGGACGCGTATCTGCCCGTTCCTGTCCATCCGGACGACCAGCGTTTCCTCCGTTTTGCTGTGGGATCCCTTCACTATCAGTTCCGGGTGCTCCCATTCAGCCTGTTCACCAAGCTCTTGGCCGATCTGGTGGGTATCCTTCATTCCAGGGGACTGCTGGTGTTTCCATATCTGGATGACTGGTTGATTGTCTCTCCTTCATTTTCACAGGCTCTGTCGGATGTGGACCAGGTGTGTCTTCTGCAGGGTTCCTTTGGGTTCCTTATCGACCATAGGAAATACTCCCTGGTGCCCTCCCAGTCCCTGAAGTTACTGGGGGCTCTCTTCCGCATGGACATGGACATGGTTTTTCTATCGCAGGAGCGCCAGTTGACTTTGTTTCGTCACCTTTCCTGGCTTCTGTCCCAATCCTGGGTAGCTGCCCGTCTCTGGTTGCGGAGTCAGGAGGAGATGGCGTCCACTCTGATTCTCCTTCCTTGGTCCAGGCTACATCTGTACGCCCTGTTGCATCATGTCCTGTCGCACTGGGATCCTGCCTCCTCGGACTACGAGACTCTGATCCCTGTCACTCCGGGGATTCGGGTGGATCTCCAGTGGTGGTTGTCCCCTCTCTCTCTTTCCCGGGGGTTCAATCTCCTTCCTCCTCAGTCTGTGGTTGTGTTGTCCACGGATGTCAGTGCTTTGGGGTGGGGTGCCATTCTGGGGGCCTCCAAGGCTCAGGGTTGATGGTCCAGTTTAGAATCCCTCCAGTCCTCGAACTGGAAGGAGTTGAGAGCGGTTTGGTTGGCTCTTCTTTGGTTCGCTCCTCTCCTTCGGGGTCGGGCGGTCTCTGTGCAGACGGACAATCAGGTGGTTCGTTCTTATGAGAATCACCAGGGGGGCATGTGTCGTGCTCTGTTTCTCCTATCCCGGTAGATCGGCCTTTGGGCCGAGTCGAGTCTCTTGTCTCTGACGGCGGTCTATCTTCCGGGAAAGGAGAATGGGCCTGCGGATTCTTTGAGCAGGGTGTTCCCCTCCTCAGTGTCCCTCTGTCTGTCCCCGGATCTGTTCGATCTGATTGTCCTCCGGTTCCGCCTTCCTTGGCTGGATCTTTTCGCCTCGGAGGAGTCCGCCCATCTTCCTCTGTTTTGCTGCATCGTTCCCTCTCCGTTGGCGTGGGCCACCGATGCTTTCTCGATTCCTTGGTCGGGGGGTCTGCTGTTTGCCGTCCCTCCGTTTGCCTTAATTCCGCGGGTCCTCCGGAAGATTCGGTTGGATCGGGTGGAGGTTCTCCTGGTGGTTCCGGAGTGGTCTCGGCAGTCTTGGTTCCCCCTTCTGCTGACCTTTTCTGTTTGCCCTCATTGGAAGTTTCCTCTGTCTCCCTCCCCCCTGCGGGCTCCTCTTCTCTCGCTTGCCTCCCTGCGACGCCTCCGGCTGGGGGTTTGGCACTTGAGAGGTTGAGTTTGCTGGGTCTGGGTTGCTTGGTGGAGGTTGCCCAATGTCTCCAGCTTTCCCGGCGTCCTTCCACCTTGAAGTCGTATGCCCGTCACTGGAAGAGTTTCTCCACCTGGTGTCTTCGGAGGGGTCTCTCTTCTGCCTCCTGTGAGGCCGTGAGGGTGTTGGACTTCTTGCGGGATGGTTTTGTCTTGGGGCTTGCGGTTTCATCTCTGCGGGCGCAATGGGCTGCCATTCTTGCTTTTTCGGGGTTCCTCTGTTTCCTCTGTCTCCCCGTTGGTGGCTCGCCTTCTGGGGAGTTTCTTGCTTCAGCGTCCTGTCTCTTGTTCTCCTGTGCCTCCTTGGGATCTCCCTTTGGTTCTGCGGACTTTGACGGGTCCTCCTTTCGAGCCTTTGGACTCCGTGGCCCTGAAGTTCCTGTCTGCTAAGGTTATTTTCCTGGTGGGCATTACTTCTGGGCGGAGGGTTGGTGAGATTGGGGCGCTGATGGCTTCTCCCCCCTTCTTGCGCTTTTGCGCTGACAAGGTCATTCTCCGTCCGAGTCCGTTCTTTCTTCCTAAGGTGGTGTCTTCTTTTCACTGTCAGGAGGATATTGTTCTCCCGGTGTTTTTTCTGGCTCCTGCCTCTCCTGAGGAGGTGCTCCTCCATTCGTTGGATGTGCTGAGGGCTCTCCGCATCTACTTGGAGCGTACGGCTAATTTCCGTAAGGTTGATTCCTTGTTCGTCACCTATGGCCTCTCGGGCCTGGGGCTTCAGCCTTCTTTGTCCACCTTGTCTCGTTGGGTCCGGGGCGCTGTGGTTTCTGCTTATGATTCGGCCCACTGTCCTCTGCCTTCTTCTGTTCAGGGTCGGTCGACTCGGAGCGTGTTGTCCTCCTGGGCCTTGTTCAAGGGGGCCTCTTTGAGGGACATTTGCAATGCTGCCACGTGGGCTTCTCCCCATACTTTTGTTGCACATTATCGTCTTCAGTTGGGGATGGCGGCCTCTGCTGCCTTTGGGGCTAGTGTCCTTTCTGCGGTACATGGTTTGTGAACTGTACTGTTTTCTGTGGATTAAAATGGACCTGTTTTTTTTCTCTAAACTGTTTGGTCTGTTTTTTTCTTACAATCACCGTGTGCTTGGGTATGGGCTCACTTGTAAGGAATGGGCCGGGGAGACAGGACGAAGAGGTAATGCCCGGTTACTCACATGTAATATCCATTACTCCGAGTCCTGGTCTCCCTGTCCCATTCCTGAGCCCTTCCCTCCCTCCCTGGTTCGGGTTTTCTTTGGGTGATTGTCTGTTTCTCGTTCTGGGTTCTTTGGTATTCTCAGGATGTTTCTTGATGCACTTCCCCCTTTATAGTCACGTGATGGTGACGTCATCCTAGGGGGAAGTGCAAACAGCTCAGCTAGGTAGGGGTTTCTGTAGAGCAGACTAGCTGCTCACTTGTAAGGAATGGGACGGGGAGACCAGGACTGGGAGTAATGGATATTACCGGTGAGTAACCGGGCATTCTTGAGTACCTCAGTGTAAATCAAAAAAATTGAAGACTAACAGCTAGATGCATCAAACAAAAATCCGCTCGCAAAGGGGCAGATTCTCAGAATCTGCCCCTTTGCGACCGGTATTTTTGCATTTCAAGTTCAAGTTCAGAGATTTATATAGCGCACTACTCACCCAGAGGGTCTCAAGGTGCTTGGGGAGGGGGGTGCTTTTACTTATCGAATATCCAAGTTTTTAGTTGTTTTCTGAAGGAAAGGTGGTTCTGATTAAGGCGGAGGTGGGTGGGGAGAGAATTTCAGGTCTTGGCCGCTAAGTAGGAGAAGGATCTGCCTCCCATAGTGGATCTGTGGATGTGCGGAATTGCTGCGAGGGCTAGATTGGACGATCGTAGTTGGCGGGTGGGGGTGTAGAAGGACAGTCGCGTGTTGAGGCATTCTGGTCCTAGGTCGTAGAGGGCTTTGTGTGCGTAAGTGAGGAGACGAAACGTAATTCTCTTGTTGACGGGGAGCCAGTGGAGGTCTTTCAGGTGACCGGAAATGTGAGCTTGACGAGGGATATCCAGTATGAGTCTGGCTGAGGCGTTTTGGATGCGTTGGAGTTTTTTCTGTAGTTTGGCTGTGGTTCCGGCGTAAAGGGTGTTTCCGTAGTCCAGTCGGCTTGTGACCAGTGCGTGGGTGACCGTCTTTCTTGTTTCGGTGGGGATCCAACTGAAGACTTTTTTGAGCATGCGTAGGATGTTGAAGCAGGATGATGAGACGGCGTTGGCTTGTCTGGTCATCGAGAGGGAGGAGTTCAGGATGAAGCCCAGGTTACGTGCGTGATCCGTAGGAATGGGTGCGGTTCCCAGGGCCGGTGGCCACCAAGAGTCGTCCCAGGCAGAGGAGGATGAACCTAAGATGAGGACTTCCGTTTTGTCCGAGTTCAGTTTTAGACGGCTGTTCTTCATCCATTCGGCTACTTCTTTCATTCCTTCGTGTAAGTTGGTTTTGGCGGTGTTTGGGTCTTTGGTGAGAGAGAGGATCAGCTGGGTGTCGTCTGCGTAGGAGATAATGTTGAGATTGTGTTGGCGCGCGATGGATGCGAGGGGGCTCATGTATACGTTGAAGATGCATCATCCCAAATGCAAAAATCGCAAATTGAGAAATCGCTAAATTGGGATTATTTGCTTTTAAGGAATCTCAAATTGAGATTCCTTAAATGCATTGCATGAAAGTTTTAAAAATAGAGAAAACTAAAGTGCATATTCCAAAGTTTCATGTTGCGCACACACATGCCCTATGGGCATGTGTGTGCGCAACATATGTGCACAGATCAATTTCAGGGGTGCAACAGGGTGTCCTTTGGACACCCCTGCACCTTTGAAATCGCAATCTCAATTTGCGATTCGCTAATTGCGAATCGCAAATTGAGATTGTCTTCCCATTCATTCCAATGGGCCTCTAGGCCCATGGGAATGAATGGGGAGGTATTCCTTAATTGCGACTCGCAATTTGCGAGTCGCAATTAAGGAATTCTAAGAAATCTCTATTCTTTTTGTGATTTATTGATGCATTCCATTTTGCTATTCCTTAATAGCGAATCGGTATTTTTCGCTATTAAGGAATCGCAAAATGGGTTGTTGATGCATCTGGGGGTATGGCCTGATTTACACGTGACATATATCCTGTCAGCCGTATTACAAGTGCTGTTGGATATGCAGGGGACAGGAATAGCCATCATGTTTGTGAAACAGTAACCCGTCCGCTGAACTCTAAAGCAGGCCCTTATCACACCTGAGCCTATCCATCCTAAGACATCACTACTCAGTGAAAAAGCTTTGTGACTTGGCCCCTTGTGACCAGATGCACCATTCCTTTTGAAATTTTGGATGAAATTTGCGCACATCGTGATCAGTTTGTAAGCAGACTCCTGGTGCCCATCATTTATTTCCCAAGTGTTTCTAGGCTTTCATATAAGTCGAAGTTTTATTTTTTGATGCAATGTATAGCAGGAAAGTAAATTGGGGCTCACTCTCTTTCAAATGTGTCTGAGGACATGCCAACCGGAACTGGTTGGAAACTGTATACATTGATATCAGGGCATTTAATACCATGAACCACCTGTGTTAACCCAGAGATGCTGCTCAAATTTAATTTATTTTACATAGTGCCTCCACTTTGATTAACCAAACACCCTACCTCTATGGATTCACGTGTTTACGCAAATGCAGATGGGCAAGGACATTATTCACTTGATGTTCACATGCTCTACCGTAAAATATTCTTCTGTTTATGGAACTTGAAAAAGAATCAAGATTACACAGATCACAGACTCTACTCTGGCTAATATTACCTACATCCTACTCTGTTGATCAATTTAATTTGAACTAGGTGTGGGCTTATTCTCTAAATCTATACTACTATTATAAAGAGAGAACAGAAACCTTTTGGCAAGGTAAACTCGGGAACCACAGCGCCAATCCACACACCCAATACATTGTTGGAATTCTCAGGGTGTGTAGATGGACATAGGCGACATAAAATAAAAATTAAACGTAAATTAAATAATTAAAATTTATAAACAAAGTAGTCCCCTAAAACTAGCGCCGGCCTCGACGTAGTGCTGACCGCGACCTCGATGTGCGTGATGACAGGGGAGGAGCGTTGACGAGCGGCGAGGAGTGGCGGTGAAGTCCGGAGCTTGGGCAGGAGCGGCGCATCAGGTAAGGCGAGGCGGTCGGGGCGGGGGCCCGGGAGTGGCGGTGAAGTCCGGAGCGCGGCTCAGGTAAGGCAGAGGCGGGAGGCAGGCGGGCGGGAGGCAGGCAGGCGGGAGGCGGGAGGCAGGGGGGCAAGAGGCAGGCGGGCGGGGGGTGGGAGCCGGGAGGCGGTCTACGCAATGTCGGGGCGGGCGGGAGCCCGGCCGGGACTGCAAAAAATCCGAAAATGCTGCCCCCAGACCCCTTCTGCCCCAGGCAGCGCTGGGGCGGGCTGCTAGTATACTATAAACAGTTTTGACTTGGTAAATACTTGTATTAAGTTAATTGTCCGACACATAATATCTACAAGTAATTAGATACACAGCATGTTTTGGTGACAAAACAATACTTGATGCTGGATTACCATTAACACTGTGAGTGGAGTAGTTCTCTGCTGTTTAAGTGTGGAGCTAAGGTTGCATGCTTTACTTTTCATCAGATTCTGACAGGGATCCCTCCAGTAAAACAGACCCTCATATTCTATGTCCATAGTCACACTCATGTCTATTAGTCCTACCTAATTCCCCATCAAACTTCCCATGCCTACAAAGTAAAGGCAACTCTGGTACCTCTATTATACTAACCTGTGGAATCCTGGTAGGGCATATAAAACAGTACTCGTCTGAAGTCCACCTCTCCTACAGCAGGCAGTCTAGGGAGGGAAGAAGGTTGAATTACTCCAAATTATGTCTATTCCGAATTCCGAGGACTCTTTCAGGAAAAGCCTGATGGCCTGGTTAACTTGCAGACTGTGTGATCCTACAGGCGATGCCTATGTGAAGGCTCCCGTCAGGGTAACTTGCATAAACTGCGGCTTCTTGTCTCCTCCTGCCCGCCAATCAGCTGGTGGCTTCCCTCCTGCATCA
Source organism: Lissotriton helveticus (assembly GCF_964261635.1). Classification (NCBI taxonomy): domain Eukaryota; kingdom Metazoa; phylum Chordata; class Amphibia; order Caudata; family Salamandridae; genus Lissotriton; species Lissotriton helveticus. Next base: position 596,323,252 of record NC_136073.1, on the reverse strand, counting down.
CAATTACCATGTGAGGAGCAGCAGAGTGAAGTACAGAGTTCATGTTCAACATCCTTTCACAAAAACATGGTTTAACTGCATAACGGATTTTTGTTTTTCTAGAAAACTCAACTGGGGACATACTCTGTCACCATGTAAACAAGACTGAAGACTTCCCAAGCAATAACCAGGCAATCTTTGAAGCCTAATTGCTTACTGGAATTGTAGTTTAGAATGCTATCAAATCCTACCAAAGTTTCATTTGAATAAAGTTCACAGTTTCCCCTCAAGAGTTCTAATTTGTATAAACACTAACCAAACGTTCTGCATTGGCTGACTCCTCCTTGGCTCTACACAAAATTGACCCTACTAACAATTATCAAACTATCACCAGTGCGACTGCCGAGAAAACCCACCTATGAATCAGAATCACCTACAGAGAAACTGTAAAGTACAATACTATGATTACATATATTAACCAAAGAACCTCTCTAACTAATGAGTCTCTAATCCAATGGAGTGAACAATTAAGGCCTATTAAAAGTTTGAAACCTAACAAAATCAAGTGCATTCCAGCCAAAGCATTGTGCACTGCAAACCTAATTCATAAATATGAGTCTGACATCCCCTTTCTACGTCCCCTCAAGGAAAAGATAATTTCACAAGGATACAACATGTTGGGGAAGGATATGGAAATAGAGCCAGTGGTGAAGTCTTCATAATACATGGGGTGCTTTAAGCACTCCTTTCATCCCTTTGCAAGCCTTGTCCTTTGAAAGCTTGCAACCCTCATATGTTCAGTACCTTCTTAGTAAATAATACCCTCAATTACCCCCCTTTCTACCGTCAACCGAGCCATCAGTGAAGCACTGCTTGGCTTCACTATCACTAAATTACTGTTCCATAATGACTACCTACTAGTTGGGGACTTTAACTTCAATTGTGATTACTAGAAGGATGCCTCAGTCGAAGCTTTATTAAGAAAATTGGAATGTTGAACTCTTCATTGAATACAATGGAGTGCTCCGGGTTTCTCATGGCTGGTAGAAGCCTGGAGCATCAACATTCTAGTGTTTATTCACAGCTGTTGCTGTGAACAAAGGCCTCACGGAGTCCAAGGGGATTTCAACCCCCTCAGGCTCCGTGAAGCTTTTGTTTTACAAATTAGAACATTCTGCCCTCTAAGGGCGGAATGTTCGAATAGCCTTAGAGCCCTCCATAGCGGGCTCCACAGGCCAATAAAAGCCTGCTCCCTTGTTAAAGGCCTTACTTTGGGCTTGGGCCTTTAACACTAGAGCGGGCCTTTAATGGCCAGTAGAGCCCGATACAGCAGGCTATAAGGCTATATTATACTTCATACTGGACATCTATTTAATGCAGCTATCCAACAAGCCAACCCACTCAGAGACACTTTAGACCTCATTATTGTATGAGTATGAACATCATTTGGATAAAATCCATCTGTAGATATACGAAAGACCACACCATAGAGGCGGACGTGTAGAGTGTGTGGTGTTTATCCCTTTCCAAGCATTGTGGGTTTGGCAAGTGGCAGAGGACTGACAATAATGTTAGGCAGCAGAAGAAAAGAATGGGCCAAACCAGTGAGTACTCCCGGCATGGGTCACGCCATCCCTGCTGACATGAGAAAGGACATGGTATAATCCAGCAACATTGGGGATGAGATATTTGGTTGCGACCAGTTTCCCAGTGCAGTCCCGTCGCCCTCCATGGGGATCCTTTTCACAGTACTGGTTCTGAAATGCAGGCCTTTGTTTCTGGCGCCCAGGTCTGCAGTTCAGACCTAGCTTTGCACCTCGGTGAAAGACGTTCAGTAGTTTGGGAAACATACACCATTACTTTTTTTAATTGAGGAATATGTTGCCTTTTTAATGGTCTGATGATCAAATGCATTGCCCCTAGACCCTTTATCTTAAGAGGAATGAAGGGCAGCACATTTACAAACCACAATCTTACGATACCGCATTAGCGCATCAAATAAACTTTTAATGTAAGCGCCATTTTACATTGGAATCCCTGCTGTATCCAGAGGAGCCCAAAATCATGAGCCACTCCAATAATGTGCCTGGATCATTATGTAGTGTAACACCTTTGTTATCCATTGTTATGCAAACATGAGCGAGGGCGAAAACCTCAGCAAATTGAGCAGAATGCACTAGTAGTAACAATAAAAATTTTAAACTCTGTAATGAACATACAGCATAACTGGCTAACAAAGTACCCCATTCATTTCTGAGATGTGAAGCATTAAAGAACCAGCCCCCAGATTCATCAAGAACACATTTTGCTAATCCTTAATAGCGAAAAATACCGAATCGCTATTAAGGAATAGCAAAATGCTATGCATCAAGAAATCACAAAAAAAATAGCGATTTCTAATAATTCCTTAATTGCGACTCGCAAATTGCGAGTCGCAATTAAGGAATATCTCTCCATTCATTCCTATGGGCCCAGAGGCCCATAGGAATGAATGGGAAGACAATCTCAATTTGCTAATCGCAATTAGCGATTCGCAAATTGAGATTGCGATTTCAAGGGTGCCGGGGTGTCCAAAGTACACCCTGTTGCACCCCTGAAATGATGTGTGCACATATGTTGCGCACACACATGCCCTTAGGGCATGTGTGTGCGCAACATGAAACTTTGAAAAATGCACTTTAGTGCATTTTTCAAAGTTTTTGCAAATTACCATGAAATTGTACTTCATGGTAATTTGCGTGCCCTAATAGCGAATTCACCATTTTTTTCACTTTCATGCATTGCATTTAAGGAATCTCAATTTGAGATTCCTTAAATGCAAAGAATCGCGATTTAGCGAATTCTTAATTAGCGATTTTTGCATTTGGGATGATGCATCCCAAATGCAAAAATACCGCTCGCAAAGGGCCAGATTCTCAGAATCTGGCCCCTTGCGAGCGGATTTTTGTTTGATGAATTTGGCTGTAAATCGATTCGCAATGGGATGCTGGTGAATTTGAAAGATCAGTGTGGGGCTTGGTTAAGTGGCCATGTGTCAAGAGACAGTCATGAGGCTCACCTTCCTGGGCTGTGTGTACGAGGGAGGCTTGGTTTAACACAAGACAACAGCCTAGATTAATATGGGAGGCGGTTATCAGGATAATTTCATATCTGGACAATGTGGTTGCAGATAAATGTTGGGTTTTAGTGGGGAGCAGAAGGGTAACTACAACATTGGGCCACAATGAAGGTAGAAAGGAGGTCAATATTTTTGAGACATTTCTACGAGCGGGGTCGCAACCTCTACGGCTCTCAAATATGAAGAAAGCCCTGCAGTCACTGCATCAGTGATAGTTGAATAATATGGCTTCTTGTTATCTCCATGGTGCTGGACCAGTACCCCAGATGCAGAATCATGCTTTTAATGACTACACAAACTGAATGTTTTTTTACATTTGGGAAACCCACAGGATAGGGGCAGATGATAGCCTATGTCAAACCTACAAAGGTTCTGCTTCCCTAGTCCACGCAAAGGTTCTCGGGTATGTCTGTTAGCATTATCTTGGAGGGATTTCACAAGAGAAGCAAAACCGAGAGGCATTGTATACAATGGTGCTATTCTGAGGAGCCAGCTCATGTCTGCAAGCAGGCCCATAGCCCCTGCGCTTGCAGTTTATGAAGGAAAAACACTGGCTTCTGCAGTTTACGGATCTGAACTTTGGGGTAGTGAAAATGTAATAGACCTGACTAGAGCGGAAAACAAGTTTTTAAGGGACCTAGTCTCTCGCCCCACCTCCACCCCTTTGAAGCCTCTTCTTCGTGATATGGGCAAACGTTCGATATTAGATATAGTTTGTCTTCGTCCTTTGCTGTTCTGGGTGCGCCTGCGGAGGACCCCAGAGCTAGCAAACTACGCCCTAGTAATGGACGAACTTATCTCACTAAATGGTGCGAACAAGATTCAGTGGCTAACCAAACTCAAACAGATGGTCATAAAGCTTGGATTGGCGGAATTTTGGAGTACACAGTCCCCTCCGCCAAAACAAGTAATTAAGAAAATTTACTGAGAGTGGTGCCAGACTGAGGAACTCAGGAACACACAGGGAGCCCTAACTGCTCAATTCCTAGAGTATAAACCCACCATGAGGTTTGAACCCCTCTTAGATTTCATTCAAAAACCTAAAGATAGAGCCATTTTTTTTTAAAATGAGATACGGGACACTTCCACTCAATAAAATTGTGGAGGGCTGGAAAGGAAGGTGGGCCATAGATGGCTCCTGCCCATGTAAAAACGAATCCTTACCGCATTTCTTGTTCGGATGTAAAGCATACAAGAATGCGAGAGTAAAATGGTTGAAACCGGTATGCTTGATGTTAGGAGTCAGAGACTTTACAGTTGCTCTTCGCATCCTCCTAACCGATTCAAGTTCCCTAGTTGTTGTATGCGGAGTAGCTAAATATCTATCAAGTGCTTGGCATATCCGTTCCAAGTCGCTAAACTACAGAAATGCTTAGAGCCTGCTGGAACTGAATCTTTGTATTATACCACTGCTAATAATTTAGAGATTGCCTAAATACCCTGTTTTTAACATGTATATAAGTGCTTTTTATTGTCTTTTAAATGTGTATTTTTATTGCATGAAATCGCTACAAATCGTCCCTTTTTAAATTTTTGTTTTCTTTGTCATAATGTATGTGTATGTCTGTACTTTAATTATATTTATATCGAATAAAGTATAATGATGATGATGTATACAATAGTCTACAATTCCCAGAAAAGTGCATACCTTTGAGTTGGTAACAAGTCTTGGTAACTTCCAAACAGCTTCAGTATGACCAACAGGCAAGTGCCTCTCTATTCCGTGACTTAGAAAACGAACATAGGGGGCAACAACATTTCTTTGTTGCAGCTTTGTGTCAACGATTAGCCTATTCAGTGAGAAGTTATGGAGTGGCAACTTTGCAATGGTTTAGTGAATCACAAGCAATAATCAAATCATCTACATATTAAACCAGCATTGAACCACAGTGGAAGATGAAGGCATCTTCAATGGTGCAGGAGAAACAATGTTTCTGGCATGGGGGACCTGGACAGAATTGGGAAAGATGAGCCAGGGCTCTAACTTGGCTTTGAGAGCCAGAGCTTGAGCTGAACCATCAAAAAAAGGAAATCGGGAAAGAAATGTCATGAAAAAATGTGATAATGACCAACTTGCCTCAGAGGACAGTCCAGCAACCACCCCTCAGAGTACCATATCAGTGACCACCTCCTCTTGGATGCTTAGTGTCCACCATCCCTAGGAGATAAGGAACAGTGATTAACTACCCCACAGAGGACAGTACCAACAACCACCCTCTCTTTGGTTCCATAGACCACCTCCCATCAGAGAACAGTACCAGCAGCCCTCATAAGACTGTATCAGTGACCACTGCCCCACAGAGGGACGTCCAGTGACTAACTTCCATCAGCTAACACTCCAGCGACCAACTCTCCTCAGAGGACGTTCCTTTGACCACCTTCCCTCAGAGGACAGTGCCAGTGACTCTCAGCCCTCAGAGATCATTATCAGTGATTACCTCCACTCAGAGGACAGCATAGGTTACCACCACTACCCTGAGACCTTTATTCGAGATCGCCACCCCTCAAATGACAGTGTGTAGTGTAGTTCCTATATTCCCAATAGGCTCTGCGCATTGGAATAATAAACCCTGTAGATTAGACGTAGGACTGAGGTCAACTAGGTCTCTACCGAGTCTATTAAACTTAATTGTGAGTGCCAGCTAGCTCAGAGGTCACTAGAAACGTTCTCGAATAAACAAGAAGGGATTCGTTTCTGACAACCGTATAACATGACAACTTTGTTTCCCCAGAATGAAACGTATCTCTAGAGTCGCGGAAACAATAGATAGTTATTTTACTCAGTCATTCGTGCATGCTTCGTTTCACCAGAGTTGCTGAGAAAAGGAAAAGACTGGCGTTTTCAATAAAAGTATTTATTGAACAGTCTTATCTCTCAAGCATAAGAAATGTACTGCTACAATCGTAATACTGGTTATAAAGTACAAGGCGTATAATACGAACAGTACTATAAAGTAGTATTGTAAAAGCATGATATGGTTTCTAAGCCATAAGTTGCTTAAAACGTATAAAATACATACAATGATAAAAGATGGCTAAAAGTACTCAACTGGTGCTTCTAAAATACGCCTACCCCGGTGTACCTAGTCTAAGTCTTAGTACGAGGGAGGGAGTAAGTAAGGAGTAGCCTAAGATTAGAAATTCTCTGCCAAGAGTCTGATAAGGAATTCTCTAAGAGTTTAATCAGCTCCGTACCTTTGGTTTAGAATGAAGGAGGTCTTGTATCTCTCTATCGGAACTCGATTTTCCAGCAACCCGCAAAGGTAAACCGGAAACATTGGAGCTGGATTTCTCGGCTGGAGAAAAGACAGCGTCTCTCAGTGCGTCAGCTGGAGGGTCGGCTTCCTTCAGCACTTGCTGCTGCAGGGCATCGGGCAAGTAGTAAGTCGATCTGCTCCAAACCACCGTGTGTTTGTCTGGGCAAATCTGGGCATATTTATACTATGAAGGTGCCGAGATTGACGTGTGATTGGACTTAATAACGTCATATAGGGACTCAATCCCTAGAAAACTCCTCGATTTCCTAGCGTGCTGCTGAAGGCAGGTTTCTTTAAGAAATCGTTGTAGATTCTTGGAACTTAGGGGAAGTAGCCACGCCGTATTTGGGCGGCATAGGCTCAGACTAAATATGGAGATGATTTCTATGCCTATATAAGGTTCGGATAAACTATACCTATATAAGGGCATGAATCAGGAAAAGTACCCTAGGGTCCTAGGTTGATTTACAACACCCACTCCACGATCTTAAGTTCAATTAAACTAAACCTATAAGCATGGAACATGTCTATAAGGCTAGTGTTAACATTCCCACCAAAATACAATTTTGCATTTCAAAAGGTCTGTACACATGAAATAATGAGTTAATATGAATGATCATAGGTCTCAACTAACATGAACCATATTGTGAGAGCATATATTCAAGTAAAACATTTTTAAATGAAATTGTAACCATGAAATGTCTCTTAATGATACAGAAAGGAAAATGTCGAGAGCATTTCATAACACATAATATAAACGGTTTGTTTCAAAACAAGGCCAAATATTATCTGTCTTTTTAGGAGATTCAACAGAAATCCAGTTCTCTAAGAATAGTTCTACTTTAAGCAGATTACCTTGTGCCAACGAGTTCTATTTTGAAAAAGTTCAAATTGGCAGAGCAGTTGATTTTGAAAAAATGAAGGCCGCATTTCAGAGTTTCGGGGAACGCGGTGTAATTTAGTCAAAAGTCATTTTCGGTTTCAGGAGAAAACATCAGTTTGTCCAGGCTGGCAAAGAAACCTTCTACCGTAGTCGGTGAAAGTGGAACCACTTCGCTTAGTAGGTAGAAAGTGCAGAAGTGTGAATCATTGCCGTCAGCGTTGGATGCATTAGCAACGTCCAAAACAGATGGTACCTGTGTGCCTGTAGTTACCCGTATCTCACCCTCAGTTAGACTTGCCGGTGAGACCTCAATAAATGCCGTCATCAAGAATGGCAGCAGTTGGGGACAATACGATGCATGAGTCGTTACTGGACCTAGCAAAGCGTCAACATCCGCAGGCAGGACTGATGGAAGTGTAAGACAAATGCCCAACACACATTCTTGTCTGCAAAGCAGGCATCGTAGAACAGGTAAGATGCAATCTTGCCAGATTGGTCTGAACGATAGAAACCAAGTTGTGTTCAGATCTCTTAGACGAGCCAAGCCAAGAATCTCATGATACCTTATGGCTAGGAGGCATTGTTCCATGGTGTTTTGGGTATCGCTGTGTCACCTTGGGGGTTGACAAGGAGGGAAGGAGCCAACACTGAAGTGCAGTTTTACTTATGGTTATTAAGGGTTTTTACAGAGTCAACAGTCTGCTTGTGCACAGTCCGGGTCCAAAGAGCAGGGATCCTCTTGGTTGGGGCAGGCTTGTGTTATACGCGGGGTATTCTTCCTCTTCTGCCAGTAGCGCTCGAACCCAACAGGAAAGGAAAAGAAATGTGGCTGTTAGGGCACAGCTCAATACCACTACAACTTAAATTGGAAAGGGGCGTGAGGGTAACAATCGTGAGGAGATAAGCGACCTTCACCTGATCCTGGAGAGCTCTACCCGAACAGTGCAGGGTGGTTGTGCTAAAAGACAAGTGCCCAGTCCCTTCCCTCCCTCCTCCCTCTGTTACCCTGTTCCAGCCCGGTTAAAGGTTAGCAAGGCACGCAATCGTTCTCGTACTTGTGGGAGCCACGCGTCTTCCTGCGCGTGGCTGGGCTAAGCGTGGGGACATTGGCCTCCTGGCTCCTTCTGGGGTGATGCCTCCGGGACGTTCCCTCGACCAGCGGCGTCCGCGACTTCAGCTTCTTCAGGGGTCTTTGTACCGATGGTGGCTCTCCTTTCTCCGGTGTGCTCTCCGTCCGGTCCTCCGAGGTGTTCGGCTTCCCTACGACTCGGTTTCTCCAGCTGCAACTCCCGTCGTGCCATCCACAGCTCCGCATCTTCCGGGTCCGCCTTTAGCCATCCAGTCAGCGCTCCTGATAGGCTTGGGGAGCCTGACGTCACAGGGGCGGAGTACCAGGCAGGAGAATCCGGGCCGTCCTTAAAGGGCCCCGACCAGTCCTGCAATCGAGAGCGAGAGTCTCAGACATGTTTAAGATTTGGCTTAACATTTCTACGAAATGTACTGGGCAGTTCGTTGATAATAATGTATGTATCTCAGCAGCTGTCCTTGCAACCTGCAGATCATACGTTTCTCTGGACGAGGTCAGTGGCACATTTTTTTGTAAAAGAATGGCTTTCATTTTGCTTAAAGTATTGATTCGAATAGAAGAGATATTCAGTGAAGGCCATAAAGCCGTCCCTCTGTCTGTCTTGCTTTTTGGATACAATACTTGCATGCAACAAGTAACCTTGGACGACACACTAACTAGATAACTTTTTTCTGGCAACATGCCACAGCAGCTGTGATCATTGAGCAGAACGTAACTGCCATCGGATAGTTGTCTGAAAACGGGTTCTATTTTTGTGGAAGGAGCACCGTGTAGGTGGCAGGAAAGGTTATTTGCAGAACCGTCACAGGCTCCATGTAAATTAATACCCTGACACAAAAGTGTTCCACTAAGTGAGGTCTTAAAGTTAGTTCCACTAAGGAATACCTTCTTCCCCCCCACTCCAACAAGTGTGTGTGTGGTAAATTCCAAGATGATTTTATGTATTCTTTACCCAACTTTTCATACATGCCTGCTGGTATATGCTATAGACAATACCGAAATTGGAATAACGTCACTGGTATCGTAATTGTACCATGTATTATCCATTCTATGACAGGTTTCTCAGAAACTGTTAATGGTAATCTTTCCAGTTTTCCAATGCTAAGCACCGTATAGTCTGATCCTTTTTGTGCCAACGAGATTTGTTTATCTGTAAGGTTAAACACAGAAAACAATGACGTGGTATTGATGAAACGCCATGGCACGTATCCTGAACGAAGATTTTGCAACGTCCAGCCTAGCAGCATGATAGAACATAATTGTGACTGGCCATGTTGTAACATTAGCAAGTCCTGTTCTATTATGTCAATTGCAGATGACACGATGCTGTCCAAAGAATAAATTCTGGAGGACAGAGTCTTTAACCCATTGTCCACTACAGAGAGTTTTTTCTCTAAATTAATACGATTAATTTCTCGTATTCTTTCTGCCGTTTCTATTTGCGTCACTTTCCAAGCTTCGTTGTAAGCAGCGTATATACCGGCGTATATGAAACGTTTCTGCCGTGGTTTGCGAGGCCCCTTCAAGAAATCTCGCAAATCATTGCTTTCTTTAAATAAAGATAAGTGTTGTTTGAATTGGGTGAGTTTAGATGTCTGTAGCCATTCAAGGCATAGTTTCCCTACACTCCATGTTGTTACTATCCCTGGATGATGTCTCTGGGAGTATCTTGGATCTGGCTTATTCACTGTGAGTCCTTGTGTTTTGTTCAGGAATCTATCTTGACAATTATTTGTGTCTGTAGGCCAGATTAACCATTTTTTTCAATTAGGATCTGTTCTGTTTTGTTTCAAAATATAGGTTACGTCTATTCCGTCATCAGTAGTGTCATTACTTTCAGGTATGGGTTTAGGTATAGACGGTTTGTTTAAATCTTTTATCTTAGCCAGGCCAAGACATGAAGTTTGTTGAATAGTGTCATTCAAAAACATTATTTGTCTGGTATAATGCAGACTCTGAACAGGGTTTCTAAACCTTGCACCTGCCATTCTTTCGTGCCCCAGACTGTTTTTGTCTCAATGTTGTCTTTCCAAAAGTTAAACCCTAAGTTAGACAGTTGGGCATAAAAGTTTGCAGAATAAATTTGTTTAGTATTGGTCAACATAGTTTTCATTCCTGTCTTATTCACATTTTTAAAATAAAACGTTTCTGCATTTGTAACATTGAACCCTGAGAAGTACTGAAATTTTTCAGAAAATGTTTTCGAGCTACCCCTTGGGGGCGTTGGACAATGTTCCCATTGATTATAAGGTAAAACATTTCTAGGGTGTGCAGATTTATGCAAATAGTGGTGACCATAGTGATTAAAACAATACATTTGTTCATAATCAGATGAACCTTCTAAGTATTCATGTTCTGTAAATTTTGCTGACATTTCTAAATCTGTCATCATATTGTTAACAGTTTCAAAGTCCCAATCATCAGAAAATGTGCTAGTTGAAACAAAGTCACTCAAAGAAACCTTGAACTGGTGGGGAATCTTCAACAACTCCACAAGGCCATAAATGTCATAATCAGTTCTGTCCCATGTTATACCACCAGGTATAGGAACTGCTGTGATGTTCACTGATGACAGGTCTCTTCGTTCGTGATGAGATGAACTGTGAGGTTGCAGGAGTAAGTTGACGTTGGTACTTGCAGTGTCCATCAACGTTTTATTTTAAAAATGTGAATTTATCATTTGTCCCAAACTTAACACAAGAATGAGCCAGAGCAGGAGGAAAAGTACACCTAACACAATCCAAAATTCAACCCAGGGCGAAACTAGATCTTTTTTCTCAAGATGATGAAAGAGCTCTTTTAATTTTTCTTCGAAAAGTTTTTTTGGCTGGCATTGTTTTCGATTCACTTGGATCCTCAGAAAAATCATCAAAATTGATAAAATAGCCAGAGGCAGTTCTGTTAATACTTGGGATTGCATCCAGATTTTTTGGAATCACTGGAGCTGCTCCTTCCTTAGTCATGTTTGTATAGTCCGAGGCTACATCATTGTAGACCGGTGTTTCTTGACGAACCGTTATTTGGGTTTCTAGAGGCACAAGTTCCATGGCTTTGTAGCATAGTCTTTTTTCTCGTACTGCAGGTTTATCAAAGGTGATAAGTCTCTCAGTTTGAACCTCTTGAATTGTAGCAAGATTTGACTGTCTGCTACATCTTGGGAGTCCACTGGGCCTACTACTTATTATTGGCCACATGTTGTGGTTTGACCAGGTCGATTGATACAACTCTGTTCTCCCTTTTTCCAGCAAGGGGCGGTAGTACTACTAATCTCGTTCCTTGTATTGCCAAGACAGGTACTGCTTTTCTGTATGAAGGCCCAAATTCCTTTTTTACCGCGATCTTTTCTCTGACCAGATCCCCAATCTTTGGAATCCAGACAGGCCTTGCTGGGACAGGTGGTTTTTCTTCAGTGGTTGTTTGTTTCTGTGTTTTGTTACTCAGACTTCTTCTTGATTTATTTAAGTCCTGTAAAACAGCCAAACGATCTTTGACATCAAAGAGTTTTTGTTCTACCACTGAAGTTTGACAATCGAGGTCTTCGATTATCATTCTAGTACCAAACATTAATTCATACGGAGTGATTCCACCCAGAGAATTTTTTGGCAGATTGTTAAGACTACGTTGGACACTTATTAGATGTTTCACCCATCCGTCACCCGAACCTAATACCTTAGCTGTTATGGAATGCTTTATGTCACGTTTTTTCTTTCCACTACCGCATTACCTTCAGGATGGAAGGGACTAGAATACCGCAATGCAACGCCCAAGCTAGCCATGGCTTCTTTGTAAGCTCGAGAGCTAAACGCAGGACCCTGGTCAGAATGTAGCGTGCCGATTTCGTATGTGCCGATAAAGACTCGCAAATCCTTTATAACAGTTCTGGCGTCAGCCGAGCGCTGTGACCACATCCAAATGAATCTTGTGCAGGAATCCACTGCGACCATGATATATTTATAGTTACCGTCCCTCTGTAAGGGACCACAGTGGTCCAGGTAAACACACGCTAGTGGTTTATCTGAAATCAGGAGCGGCGTCTGTGCAGGTCGTTTAACTGTTGAAACCTTTATTTTCTGGCAGATTTCACATTCTAGAACATAGTTCCTAGTTTGCTTCCTCATACGCGGTCACCAATATCTTTGCTTCCATAGTGATACTGTTGCGGAAATACCTGCATGAGTAGACGCCAGTCCCTCGTGTGCTGCTAAGATCAGTCCTAACCTATGTTCCATGTTTGGGATTGCTCTATCCCCCACTCCAGGGATTCGAGCAAACAGAACATTATTTGCATCAGTTATATAGGAGTACTTTACTGGAAAGCCCTTCGGGAGTGTCTTACCACTGTCTTTTATTGAAACAGTGACAGCTTGCATTATTTCGCTGTCTATTTTTGTTTTCGACCTAGTAATTGCAGCTACGGAAGCCGTTTGCACAGCTGCCTTCGCGGCTTCATCGGCCAATGAATTCCCTGCAACATGAACGCCATCACGCTGATGACTCAGTGTATGAATCACGTGAGTCTTTTGTAGTTCTTTCTGTAAAATAACTACTTGTTCCCAAAGCGTTTTATGCTTAATTGTTCCCCCTTTTGCATCTTTGAAACCGTTTCGAACCCAGTACTGCAGATACTCGTTGTAAGATTGTATGCAGTAATTCGAATCGCACACTATGAGTGTGGGGAATTCGCGATCGGTATTCTCAAGCGCCATCTTGAAAGCCTGAAGTTCAGCTCACTGAGCTGTACAGTCTCCTAGTGATTGAGTTTTAGTGACCATAGGTCTGAATTTTCCTTCGCGCCAGTGACCTTTAACAATCGCGCACGCAGCACTGTAAGCTTGCTTACCCCCGATGGTGGGCTGTGCTGAACCGTCTGTATATATTATACATCCGTAATGTTCTAGAGGTAGAAATTCGATCGGCAGTATTGTAGGAATTCTTGTGTTTTTAGACTTGGGTCAAAGACGTATTCAACGTCTGCCGCAGCAACAGAGTTTACCCATTGAATCCATCTTGGATGTAAAGCTTTAGCATTCGGAATGCTTGCTTTTGTCACTGCCTCTAATGCAGGTACAGGTGTAACGATAATTATGCGCTTACCCTGTGCGAGGGCTCTCTTTTGCTACTGCAGTTTGAACCGCTGTCAGATTTTTTTCTGTAGAAGTGAATTTTATTTCAGCTTGTGTATACAAGTGTGATTTGTAAGCTATTGGTACCGTCTCACCTTCATTAAAGGTTAGGTACGTGTATCCGCATCTCCCAGGGAGGATTCGGATTACAAGATTGCGCGAGTTGAAGCGTGTTTCCAAGTGTGTTTTTGCTAACATATCTGTTTGTACTGAACACAAAATTTCTGTGTGTTTCCAATTTGTTGGTTTGAAAGCAGGTTTGATCAGTTCGTAGAGAGGTTTAACCCTTTCTGCGTAATTTAGAACATAAGTTCTTCCAAAGTTCAGGAAACCTAGAATAGACTACGTTTTTCAGCGTTTTTGTAGCTTGGAGCAGCGCACATTTCTCTAGAAAGTTTGCCGCCAGGCTTTTGCCTTCACTTGATAATTCGTATCCTAAGAATAGGACGTTGAGGTGGGCAATTCGTGATTTCTTAAAATTGAATTTGTACCTTTCTGAAGCGAACCCTAGTAATATGGTATTCACTCTTTTCAAGTGCACGTCCAAATCATCATCTGTAAGATAGATGTCATCGACATATGATAATGCCTCATCATCGTACATTTGTAGTAACTCTGTTACCCTTGCTAAAAATAACCCTGGACTATTCTTGAATCCCTGCGGTAAACAACAGAAGTGTCTTTGTGTCCCCAATATTTCAGGTGCAATGTTTTGACAGAAAAAAACATTTGAAATATCTAATGTGGTTTTATATTTTTTACGCACAATGTTATTCATTAGTGCTGCGCTCTGCGCATTTTGTACTGCAAAAGTTTTCAACAAGAATTTAAGTGTCTGTAATCCAAAACTAGACGATATGTATTGTCTGGTTTGATGACAGAAAACGAAGGATTGTTCATTGACGAGGTGCATGTTTCAATCACCCCTTGGTATTCAAGTTGATTTAAAATCTCCCTGACCTGTTTTTTTGCTTCTTGCTTAACTGGATACTGTCTTTGTGCAGTAGGTTGATTTTTAAACTGGATTTTATGGTGAGGAGAGTCCTCATCCCATCCCACATGATTTTTATATAATGCTGGAGCTTGGGCTACTGCCCATTTTCTGGCATATGTGTATTTTTTGTGAATAGGAATATGATCTGAGAAGGCTGGCATAATTATTTCTTCGCCATGTGGGCACTCCCTGACAAACTCAGGTGGCCAGTCTTGTTCAGCTAGAAGAATGTCATTACCCTTTGAAAGCTTCTCCCAAAAGAGTGCCTTTATTTTCCTAGTTATGTCCCCCTCCATCCGGAGTGTTACTTCATATAACTTGTGAGGTACACTAACCCTGGTGTCGGCAGTTTCAACTTGAATGCAGTCATTCAAGTCCACTGTCTCCAGATGATCCATAAGGATCCTGCAAATTATGGTTACTTCTGCTGCGCTGTCTAGCATTGTGTGGGCCCACTCCCCGTTCTTGAGTTGTGTCCTCAAGATCCTCGGCACGTTTGATTCTTACACTCGCTACCTTCTTTTTGTAAAATTGAGTTTTCTTATTTTTTGGAACGTACTCTTCGTCTTTGGACTTCATGCGTTCTTCTTTTTATTCTGATCGTCCTCTTCTTTCTGATTTCTGCGAGGAAGTCTGAAAGGGACGAGAGGAGCGTGTATCAGTGTCTTGATATCTATCAGGTTTTCTTAAGTTATCCCTATTTCTAAGATTATATCTTTTTTCAGAGGGCTCCCGTCGGGGAGACCTATCTCTTTGTTGGGGAGATATTCCTCTAGATTGAGAATATTTCTCTGTAGGAAGTGTCTTATTAGTAGTTTCCCCACTTCTTTTTAGGAGTGGTGAGATTATTTTTGATAAAAACTTTTTCAGGTTTTTCTGTTAGTTGTGATTTACTGGTTTCCCACCCAAACTATCTCTACCTAGTTCTTCATAGGATTTTTCAATAATTCTCGCCAGCTCAAATGGCTGGTCTGCTATATCTGAATCTCTTAACCTCTGGCGGATAGCCACCGATGCTGCTTCACCCCTAATGTTGGCTAATAATATAGCCGAGGCCTGTTTGAAATCTTTTAGTAATTTCATACCCAGGTTTAAAGCCGGTTCTGGACCGTATTCATTTTGAATCTCACCCAGAACTTCTGGTATTACCGCCATAGACGGGACACCATGCGTTTTTGTGTAGATTGAAGCAAAGACTGTACCCCAAGTGTCGCAGTCCTCCACATGTGGTGCTATCCCCATTGGTAAACAGATTGTCAGAATTCTGTGTTTCTCATGAGGTGTAATATCAGGAAATACTGCCTCTATTTGAGTAATTGTTTGTGCTAACCAAAACGGAATTTATTCCCTTTTAGCAGGCAATTTACCGATGACTGATTGTATAGTCTGTAGTGTGATTTTGTTTGTGTTCCCCTGATGTGGGGTATGCTGTGTGATTCTTACAGTTGGTTGGACTGTTAAAGTCTTCATGACATATTGTACCAACTGCCTGTGAATCTTAATCAGTTGGTTTAACTGTTCTAATAGTTCTCGGTCTGACATATGTTCTATGTCAGGATGAGGTGTATAGCTGGCTAATACCGGCCATGTGGCTCCTGGTCTTCATGGTGGACCTAGCCTAGTAATGTGATTTTTATGTTTTAGGGTGCCTTAAAACCAGAGCGCATGCTCTTGGTAAGTTGATGGAATTTTAATGTCCTCGTAAGGAACATATTCCAGTGGATGTTCCTCTATCTTGTAGTAGTGAAAGTCGTGTGTAACACTATCTGCTGGGGGAAAATGAATCCATAAATAGAATACCCCGTCTGCCGATATTCATGTGCCTCTATAACAAATATTACTTTACCACCAGTTGATGGAACTCCATTATTTATGAGTTTGTAAGTTATTATTTTTCTTACATTTACCGGGATCATTATGGCATCCGGGTCATTCTGTATGCAATTTCTCGCCTCTAAGAGTGCTTGAGCTGTAGCTTCAGCTAACTCTTCGTCAGTCATTTTAATTTTACTGACTAAAGATTTTGCAGAACAAGTTTCAAGGAAACCAAGATTAGGTGCACAATATTTTGGAACACTGTATCCTTCAACGTTGAATAAACTAAAAACTAATATATAGGATTCTCATCCTACTTAGTTTTAGCGGATATTATCCTTTAACCCACTCCAGACGTCTGTTGGAGTTTTTATGGAAAATGGGGTCTGTGTGAAAAGCACGACTGAGTTACTCTAGTATCTAGCGTTAAATTTATCGCCTTACCAAACGTTGGGGGCCATGTAGTGTAGTTCCTATATTATCAATAGGCTCTGCGCATTGGAATAATAAACCCTGTAGATTAGACGTAGGACTGAGGTCAACTAGGTCTCTACCGAGTCTATTAAACTTAATTGTGAGTGCCAGCTAGCTCAGAGGTCACTAGAAACGTTCTCGAATAAACAAGAAGGGATTCGTTTCTGACAACCGTATAACATAACAACTTTGTTTCCCCAGAATGAAACATATCTCTAGAGTCGCGGAAACAATAGATAGTTATTTTACTCAGTCATTCGTGCATGCTTCGTTTCACCAGAGTTGCTGAGAAAAGGAAAAGACGGGCGTTTTCAATAAAAGTATTTATTGAACAGTCTTATCTCTCAAGCATAAGAAATGTACTGCTACAATCGTAATACTGGTTATGTACTGCTACAATCGTAATACTGGTTATAAAGTACAAGGCGTATAATACGAACAGTATTCTAAAGTAGTATTGTAAAAGCATGATATGGTTTCCAAGCCATAAGTTGCTTAAAACATATAAAATACATACAATGATAAAAGATGGCTAAAAGTACTCAACTGGTGCTTCTAAAATACGCCTACCCTGGTGTACCTAGTCTAAGTCTTAGTACGAGGGAGGGAGTAAGTAAGGAGTAGCCTAAGATTAGAAATTCTCTGCCAAGAGTCTGATAAGGAATTCTCTAAGAGTTTAATCAGCTCTGTACCTTTGGTTTAGAATGAAGGAGGTCTTGTATCTCTCTCTCGGAACTCGATTTCCCAGCAACCCGCAAGGGTAAACCGGAAACACTGGAGCTGGATTTCTCGGCTGGAGAAAAGACAGCGTCTCTCAGTGCGTCAGCTGGAGGGTCGGCTTCCTTCGGCACTTGCTGCTGCAGGGCGTCGGGCAAGTAGTAAGTCGATCTGCTCCAAACCACCGTGTGTTTGTCTGGGCAAATATGGCCATATTTATACTATGAAGGTGCCGAGATTGACGTGTGATTGGACTTAATAACGTCATATAGGGACTCAATCCCTAGAAACCTCCTCGATTTCCTAGATAAATTAGCATACAGGCAAGGGGAAGTCCCGAGCTGCAGAAGGCGGGTTTCTCTAAGAAATCGTTGTAGATTCTTGGAACTTAGGGGAAGTAGCCATGCCGTATTTGGGCTGCATAGGCTCAGACTAAATATGGAGATGATTTCTATGCCTATATAAGGTTCGGATAAACTATACCTATATAAGGGCATGAATCAGGAAAAGTACCCTACGGTCCCAGATTGATTTACAACAAGTGCAAGCTACCAGAGACTCCCTCCCCCCCTCAAAGGACAGTACCAGCTACCAGAGACCACCCCCTCCTCCCCTCAAAGGACAGTACCAGCTCCCACCTTCCCTCAGAGGACAGTAGCAGCAATCGGGGCCATAAGAGACATTACATTTCCAGGGTAGACACAGACAGCCTTTAGGATTGCTGAGAAAGAAGTCTGACTTGTCTTTGAGTGCCAAAGCATGAGCTGAGCCACCAAAAGATGTAAATCAGACAGTAAATGTCATGAAAAAATGTGTTAAAGGCCCACTAAAACGAACAAAATATTTTTCAACATTTCTGTGTTTCAGTTAAATACATACAATTTTAACTTTGTAAAAGGTGCCATTTTATGAAAATCATATATTTTTAACATGAAACAACCAAGTGTACCGTCATGCTGTAACTACTTTGTTACGAGTTATCAAAAGTTTGATATGTTCTCTATTTTTAAGGCCTATATTGTTATTAAATCTGAAGCAAGATTATTTTATAATAGACTATATATCTGAGACTTTTGTAGCGTGCGGGTTTTAAACTGAATCGCTTTAATGCCCTCAAAGTGGTTTAGGAAAGGAAATGATACACAATAAAGTAAAGTGCTGGTCCATGGATCAAGCGGGGAAGCCTGGATTTGAGTCCAGATTTTCTGGTTGCACATTGTGCAGTTCAGACACTGTAGGCCGGAGTTATAACCTTCTTTCGTCCAACCAGCTCCGTAAAACAGTGCTGTGTGTTTAGTTTCTTCATGAATTAGTGTTAGTACATGGAGTACAATAAATACACTAATAACAGTGTAAATCAAACCGATAATGTACACAAGCGCGTGCATAGTTCTACCTTTCAAAGGGATGATGTTCTGTTTGGAATATGGTTCCACAGACACTGTGGCTCCAACACAACGACAATCATGCTGGCTGAAATCAGGCCGCTCTGCGCATGCGCCTGCTTGAAGCGCTGAAGCCCTAGGAGCCAACTCTGTGGGGACTTCAATACCTCGGTGGTTTCCCTAATTATTTAATAGCAGTCACGGAGGTATTCAGCCCCTCCTGAAATCATTATTTTTCTCTAGTCAGCCATAACATTAATAGAAAATGCCGTCTCCTGCATTCTCCTACTCTGCTGGCTAGCCTGGCTTGAAACCCAGACTGTTTTTAGGAGAGGGTCAACACTTTAGTGACCGCAGTTAATGAATGAACAAACCGCCGAGGTCTTAGAGCTCTAGGATCTTTCACACATGTGTATGTAACTTTATCAGACTTTTCGAATGTTGTGAATGGGAGTATATTGCACTTGCTTACAGTAAGCACTAACATTCCTTGTGTTATTAACGTGTTAATAATGTGGCAGATTCCTGCTTCTGCTTAAGGTTGTAACGGGTACTGAGGAGTTGGAGGTAGTTTCTTGCTGTGGTTAATTTTTATTGGATCAGTGGACAGTTCACAACAAACGTCATTTGCGTGCTCAGACCATAAAGAATTTAGAGATAGTTAGGTTTGGGTACCTTCAGTCTGCATTTCACCTCATTCATATCGTCAGTAGTTTCAGATACAACAGCTAAGACCTCATTTTCGTTTACTTTTGGGATATTTCGAGTACCGCCATCATTAGTAGAGCACACCCTACACTTTACATGAGGTCCTGTCCCAGCCAGATAGTGTGAGAGCTCGGGCTCGATGTACAGGCGTGCTGATCAGCAGTGTGGTGCAGGGCTTTGGAGACTGGAGCGGTGGTGTGGTGCAAGCCTAGTGTTAGGAACGACAGGTGCATCAGCGAGCATGCCCGAGGAGAGGTAAAGAAAGAAACTGAAGCGGGGTTGCCTCGCACTGGTATCAATAAGGCATGAAGCAGGTATCCTAGGGTGACCAGAATTTTAAAGCCAAAAACTGGGACATTTCACAAAAATAGAAGAAGTACTACAATTTTACTTCAAGCGATGAGGGCGCTCCTCAGCAGAGAATTACATGATAGGCAGTAAGAACATACATAAAATGCCATTTTTAAGCCCAGTAGCTTGCCTGTTAATCAAATTGCTTTCTTGAAACAACTGCTAACTATTCCTGCATTGTAAAACATAAAAAAACACCTCCCACCGTTTTCAGTCGACCCTCTCCAAAACCGGGGACATGAGCTAAATTTCTTGAAATTTGCTCGGACAGCTGGTTAAAAACGGGGAACCACCTGGCAAAACGGGGACGCCTGGTCACCCTAAGGTATCCCATTTTGTCTAGTGGGTTCAGGGTCTTTACCGAGCAGTCAGCACCCCTCAGGCTCCCCCAAAAAGTAGAATATTGGCTTTCAGAAAGCCAGGTGGGCCCGGGTTGATCTGTTTGGAAAGGTGTACAAATATGTACACTGGGACAGTCCTGCATCGAATCACGCAATGGACCACGCCTGAAGCATGCAACTCCTTAAGGGCGACCCCATTGTGTTACATACCTTTCTTCCCCAATGTCTGCCCTTCTCATTCATTCTGCGCTTTCCTCCCTTTAATGATTTATTGGAACAATTGCTTTTGCAAAGACATTGATCAGGAATCATTTAATTGTTTTTTTTTCCATTTTGCGTCACCAAGCAATGATTGACAACAGTGACTGGTTCAGCCAGCCCCTTCATTTGCCACCCAGTGCAGATAGTACGAAGGTCCACCTGAATTCAGGTAAAACCCTGAACAAAGGCGGCACCTGCAAGGAATTCTCTCTTGTTTTGTATATAATTGGACATTTTAGTCAGTTACTTTTGACTGAGCATTCCCCATTACAACATCCAGCAGCTTTTCTAGTGTCGCTGCAAGAGAGACTGCATCATCTGGGGCTTGTTGATGCCAATTTCCCTTTTGAACCAATGGGTCTCTAACCTCACTCGGTACCAATTATCGTAATAGTTGAGTTGCATCATCTCAATTAGGTTTATAACACTCAACCACAATTTGAAGTTCTTCACAAGAACTTTCATGGGTAGTTGGGAACTATTTCTTCTTTATATTGACGAGGTTTGTTGGGGACCAAGGGGCATGAATAGTGACCCTTCCATTCGCTCCTGCTCCTCTGTACTCCCTTAGAAGAAGAAGGTCATCCTGGGGATTGATGCTTTTGACATCACTAGACGAGGGGTGTCAGTGACTTCAGGTCTTTCAAGCTCTCTTGCTAGCCGTACATCTTAAGCTATCCCTGGTTACAGCTGGGATACAAACCCTGTCGGGTCGATATCTGGTCTGCCACCGGTCCAGTGACGTGCAGAGTGAGACCAGGCTCTGGAAGAGGTATGTGTTGTTGTGGAGTCAGCTTTTTGGTAATGTCCTCTGCACAATTCCCGAGTGCATTGCCATCAGTTGCTTGCTTCACTGCACTCGCCATGCCTGCATGCATATTATACCCCTCCCACTGGCTGATCAGCCGGCGTTGCCCCGTTTCCAGGCACTGCCGCAGAGGCACTTCCAGCATCTGCAGCAGGCATGGGAAAAGTCAAGACATCTAGTAAATCCTCGTCTTTATTTTTATTTATTTATTTTTAAGGTTTTTTTATAGCACGAACAAGACCCTTGCGGGTATCAGAGCGCTTTACAGGCAGATGTGATTAATAGAAACACGCATAACAAACAATATAGTTTAAACTAATACAGTAATAATAACTTCTATAAATTGGCACACATGTATAAAGAAACACAAATAGATCAGGTGAATTTGGCCAAGAGAATAGATTTCACATCTTTTTTGATAAATGCAGTGGAAGGGTTCTGTTTCGATTCTGGGGGCAAAGTATTCCAAATCCTGGGAGCCATTCCACAGAAGGTCCAGTTGTACGTTTTCTTCTTGGCAAATTGTTGTGGTTTCAGTAGCAGGTTATTTGAGCTCCTGGTGGATTGGTTTCCACAAGACAGCACCAATTTGTCAGCTAGATAACTAGGTGTTTTGTGATGTAATGCCTTGTGTGTCATACACGCGATTTTCATTCTTTACTTCTGTCTTCTCTGATAAGATTTGGGGAAACAAATATGAAAGAGTAAACATATTGGCCCTTACCTTGCCCCTCAAATGGGTAATTTGAGTCCCTTATGGGTCTGTTTCATACCCCTAAATTGAGACGTATGTTTTATTTAAAGTAGTTTCCTTGTACTGATTTAGAGAAACTGGATATTGTTTTGCATCCAGAGTACTTTTGAGCTCTTTTAGTATTTTTCTGAAATGATTCTAGCACTATAAATCAAATGTGCCTTTCTCCAAAAAGGTTTTCTTCCCATCCTTGTTAGTGAGTTCAGCCCACTGCTTTATAGACTTGTGCATTATTTTCCCATACTGGTGGTACATCAGATGGGCAGGAGTCCCTTTTGCTGGGGGTTGCTCTTTCTTGTCCCTGTTCCTGGTACTGCTCACTCATTCACAATCAGGAATGCATTGAAGTATCTGGCAGCCCTGCGGCATGGCCAATGCAAGATGGCAGTCAAGACGTTTTTCTAGGCAGCTCCAGGACCACCCATTAAAGTCCTGCCACATCCTCCCCTGAGGCGGCCCATGGCAGCTCTCATGTCCCAGATCCTGATGCCTGGCCCCTTGCCCCATCCGCTGAGCCTTCTTAGAGCCTCGGCAGCTGTGATTGACTGCAGGCAGAGATCGAGATCGGAGGCCTAGCTATACTGCATGTGGGCATCTGAAGTAATCCTGAGCACGGTGCTGATCGCATATCTTCTGGCTGCGCTTAATGAAGTGCTTCCCCCTTTGAAGACAAGGAGTGGCGGTGATGGCAGTGGCTGGGGGGTGCAGTGGTGCTGCAAGGCGCTTGCACCATGGCCCCATGATAGACTGGTGTGGACTGTGGGGTCTGGCAGGGGTCCTTCAGGCCTCAGTGGCCTGTAGCTGTCAGAGGCCACAATTAATATCAACAGGGTGCCTGGATCTGACCTGGAGGATTGAGAGAGGTTGCTCCTTCAGATGTACTGGCCGACTGCCCTGGATAGAGTACGCCTAGCTAGTGAGGGAGACCAAGGGGTGCCTAGCATGTGGTGAGGTGGAAACCATGCTGGTGGCCACGTTGTGGCAAAGTGATTGCACATGCTGTTGTCTGTTTGCTCTTTCTGCCATGCTGCACTACAATCCTGCTGTCTTTGGAGTGTGATTGGCTGCTCTGTCCTGCTTGGCCTAATACACCTTGGTGTGTGCCTGAACTGGAGGAGACGTGTTGTGCACCCCCACTAAGACAGGGCTAACACTGCTGAACTGCACGCCTGGTTGGATCTTCTTTGCATATTGTGGGGAGTAGCCTGGAGGTACTCTTTGACTAAGTGCATAACCTCGCTGGGATCTGCCACCCCCAGAGGGCTGGATGTGGGCCCAGTTCCTGGATCGGATGGTGTACCTGGGGTGTAGCTTTCTTCTTGAGGGAGCTGACTCTTACTTTGACCTTGGGCGACAGCGGTTCTGCAGACAGAACATAGGAAAGCATAAGGCATCTGGCCCACAGCAGGGTAACAACATCACGCAATATGCAGTGACTCCCTCTGCTGTGAAGCAGGAGGAACCACGAATGAACCTTGGGAGTGGTCAGTTGTAGGCGTAGCCAATGCATGCGGATCTACTTGCTGCCATTCAGGGGTCAAGGGCAAAATAGAGGTGTCCATTGATATTAACTAGCTCCGGATGGACCTTCACAAGATCACTGAAAAAGTCAGAAGCATCTATTATGGACTTCCAGACAGAGGTCACAGCTCTACATGAACATATGGCAAAATTAGATTCTGTGAGAAAAACATTGACAGCCAAAGCAGAAGACTCGGAGGGGTGCTCACGGCATGATAACATTCGGGTTGTGGGGTTCCCTGTGGGTGTGGAGATTACATCTCCTGAACGATTCCTGGAGGAATGGATCCCCAATACACTGAAGCCGCAAGGGCTGTCCGCAATGTTCTCCGAAGAGCATGTGTATAGGGTGCTGGCGGCCTTCCTCCTCTGGACGCACCTCCAAGAGCACTTATTGCTTGTATTTTTCATTATAAAGACATAGATTGTATCCTGAGACCTGCCACAGAGGCTGAAGCTTTGCACTACAAAAACTGCTACATTGCCATCTACCCTGATTACATGCACAAGGTGAGGATTCAGCAGAAGTCGCACCTAGAGGTTAAGCAAAATCTCAAAGCATTGAACCTGCGCTATATGTTGGTGCATCCTGCTAGACTGCGCGTTGTTGCGAAAGGAAAAACCCACCTCTTTGATCATTAAGAGTAGGTATGGTCATGGTTGGAACTTTGGGACAAAGTACCTGCATGATGTCTTGAGAGGGAGCGGGGCACTACAGAGCTGAGAAAATCAGCGAGGAATGGTGTCTGGTGACACGGCCCCTCAGGACTAACCAGGACTAGTGTGTTCGGAACTTCATGTGTGCTGGTGCAAGAGGATGACACCATGAGGAATGAGGGGATGTTTTTGTCGCTGGAGAGCCACACACTCACCAATGAGACCGGGGGAGGGGAGAGCGGAGGTCCCGCTGAAGGATGTGGCCAAGTCCCTGGAGGCGGCTGGTGGTTTGGAGTCCTGATATGTATGTTTGATGAACAATTACACTTGGGGTGGCATAGAGCGCATCACAGATACTGCAATACACATGGGAACATTGGAGCCAGGCTAAGAACGAAGGGCCACATGCATGATGGGCATGCACAGTCGTTATGGGTGGTGTGGTCTGGGGGACTGTCCCGCCAGACAACTTTTATCCTTCCATTTCAACTATAGGGTAGGAAAATCCTGTTGGGCCACGGTTCGCTGGGGCAGGAGCCCTCTGGTTCGTTCTGGAGGTTCTTCAACCTCGGGCTGGACGGAGGGAGATCCCTGCACCTGAGGCTGCACGAATATAATGTGATTAATGGGAAAGGGGACTGTTTTATTGTTGGAATTTCTGATTCTGCTTACTGGGGAACTGTGCTAAGATGTTTGTTAACCGGAATTGTATGGCCAGACACAGATTTATTTGATTCATTTGTGGCTCTCCAGAGAGGGATTGTTTAGAGAGAATGTTTATGATGTTTTATTGTTGACATATTGCTTGCAAGATCAGGGCTTACGGGTGCACCTGCCTGTTTCTACTGGACCTCCCTTTGTTTCATGATAGCAGGATATTATTGGGTTGACAGTAACACGTTTTTGCCTGGAATGCTCTGCCCCCCTGTCCACTACCTATGTAAGAGACTATGGTTAACCACTTGGATGCTAAGGCATCTGAAGGATGTTAATGTAATTTCCATTGAAATCAATGGAAACTCCATGACGAGCTGAGCTCGTCATGAGCGTCGAAGGAGTTAGTAATTATCAGATTATAATTCTTCTTTTATGCCTGGGGTCTTAGTTGGCTTGGTGAGAGAGACTCTTGGCATTGGGACTGCAGTCGGACCTGTCATGAGTGATTTAATATGTGAAGTCATAAGCACTGCATTGAGGGGGCATAAGTTTTAGTTAGCTCAGGTATGTAACTATAAATGCTGAATTTCACTGGTAAATATAACGTATCTGTAACCTTTAGTTTTTCAGTAATTTCAAACGTTTTTTATAATTTTATTTCCAAACTGTAACCTTTAAGAGTGAGTGCATGAGTGTCTCAATGGGTGTGTGAGTGTGTGTGTGGGTCTGGGAATGACGGCATAAGTGTCTCGCTGGGTGTGTGAGTGGTTGCGTGAGTGCCTATATGGGTCTGTGAGTGGGTGATTGAGAGTTTGAGTAGGTATCTGAGTGGGTCTGTTAGTGGGTGTTAGAGTGCCTGAGTGGGTTTGCAAGTGCCTCCATGAGTTAGTTTGTGAGCCAGTCTGTGAGTGCATGAATGTCTGAGTGGGTCTGTGAGTGGGTGTGTAAATCTCTGAGTGGGTCTGTGAGTGAGTGCATTAGTCTCGGAGTCAGTCTGTGAGTGGGTGGGTGTGAGAGAGAATTAGTGGTTCTTTCAGTGGGTGCCTGAGTGGGTTTGTCAGTGGGTGTGAGTAATTGAGTAGGTGTATGAGTGTCTTTGTGGTTCTATGAGTGCATGTGCGAGGGCCTGAGTAGGTTTGTAAGAGGAGGTATCAGTGTCTGAGTGGGTCTGTCAGTGGGTGTTTGAGTGTCTGAATGCTTGAGTGAGTGTCAAAGTATCTGTGGGGTGTGTCAGTAGATGTGTCAATGACCGGGCCATAATAGAAACGCATCCTGCCCCTTTATCCAAAAAGAATCTACAGTTTTGCACAGAATATCTACCCAAGTGCAGTAATTACTACTGGCTAATTACTAAGTTCTACCTCCTTGGGTAAATGTCCAGTATATATTATACACTACAGCTGCATAATGGAGCACGAGAAAATGTCACCAGTGACCGTGTGCGTGTTTTGGTAATGTGATTGTTCCTCATGCGTCTTCAACAAGAAATTTGTGATAACATGAATCTTCCTATACAGAAGACGATGAGAGTAGAAAGAGGTAAATCTCCACAAAACAAGGGACCTTCTTCTTAACTATATAAAGTAAGCACTTCTTTCTTTGGTGGAGTCGTCCTCATATTCCTCAGTATCAAGAACTCATCACTAAAATCGGTGAGAAACTCGCTGGGGGGCCAAGAAAGTACCCACTCATCACAGTCACTACAGATTGCGCTCCAGTAGATCAATGATACATTCACCCCCAGGAAGCATTTCAGATCCTCTTTCAATGTGAATTGCTGAGAAAACGCATTTGCTTTGCCTTCTTCAAGCCCAGGAAGTCAGGATCATTTGTCCTTTACAGAAGTGGAGCTTTTATAGGGGCACCTGTTAGGTTTACCTTTGTAAGTGCTTCCCGTTGAGTTTAATTCTGTGAAATTAGCATAAGGCCCACAATGGCCCCACCAAAACGTAATGGGTGAGGGGGGCTGCATGCCCCTGGCTGAATTTGGCTACGGGTATCACCATACCTGGGACCCAGCCAAGAATTAATGGGGGAGGAGGGCTACGCAGCCCCTCTCCACAGGCTGATTTTGGCCCCAGGGACCCCAGCCCCCGGGCCTGACCAAGAATTAATGGAGGGCCGTGCAGCCCCCTGCCCAGGTTGATTTTGGCCCTCTGGACCCCATCCCCCGCAGCCCAGTCAATTATTAGAAGGGGACGAGGACTGCTCATCCACCCTCTCCAGGTCCATTTCAACCCCAGGAACCTGGGGCATTGTAAAAAACGATTGGGTTAGGAGGGCATGACAGCTGACGGGGAAACAGATGAAAATTACGCTCCCAGCAAGTAGGAGCAGTTTGACAGCTCCTGCCCACTGGGAGCAAAGTTAGCTGTTACAGCTCCTGCCAAGCAAAAGGAAACAGCTATCTTCTGAGGGTGGGCACTTGGGACATAGCAGGAGTCAGAAATCTGAGTGGTAGCAGTTCCCAGGCCCATAATTGGCTTCAGGAGGGGGGCCACAGGCCTCCCTCCTTTAATTAGCACAGTGCAGCCCTGGGGAGGTGGTGGTCCCTGGACCGTATATGGCACTGGGAGGGGGACTGCATATGTGTTTGGCCCTAGGGAATTGGTGGTCCGCACGCCCCCTGCATCATTATTTATATACCCCCAGGGAGGTGATGATCGCCAGGGCATATTAAAGCCCCAGGAGGGGGGCTCGCCGCTGTCACTCTCCCATATTTAATTAAAGCCCCGGTGTGGTGGTGGTCCCCAGGGATAAAAGAGCCCTAGGAGGGAGGCCCACCCCCCTCCTTTTTTTATCAAATACCCTCATGCCCCTGGGACCTGGCCCACCCGGGGGGCTAGAGTGAAATCAAGAACGGGAGCCTGCGGTTGTTTTTATTTGAAGTTATTGCTGCAAATTTGCTAATCCGTTGCAATTTTCACAGCAAAACTTTTTAATAATGCTTTTTGGCCTTGGTAGGGGTCTCTGGCACCAGGCCTAGTGGGTCAGGGTATTTCTATCCTGCCCCCTAATCTGCTTTTTAAAAACAATTCTTGGGACTTGGCTAAGTCTGAGTCCAAGATGGCTGGCAACACTTTCTGGTTGAAGTGTTGGCAGCGAATTAGATCTCGTCACGAGTTCGGGAGGATTCGCAGAGGGGGGGCGTCCCTAGATATACAAACTTGTTTTTCTTTAAATAACTCTAAAACTACTGAACGGATTTACACCAAATAACAAAAAAACACTTCCTTTGGTCCAAGAGCTACCTTTCTGCCAAATTCGGTGTAATTCTGTTCAGTGTTTCGGACTGTAGTAGTTTCTACAATTCCCCCAAAAAATAGCATGAGAAATGCACAGTTTTTGATCACCCCTTTTTCTCAGCCCCCGCTCGACAGATCACCCTGCACCATTCAACGCACAAGACCCAACTTGATACTGTTTTGGAAAATTTGCTGAAGATTCGTCAAACGGTGCCAACGTAATAGGTAAGTCAAAAAACTATTTTCCGATTGAAACTAGCTCTTAACTATAATTGCCTACTGGCAGCCGCCAGTAGGTAATGTATAAAACGGGTTTCACTTACTTGATATATACTTACATTTTTGTTGGAAAGGAATGCGTGGTAAAGGCATATGTGTGGTAAAAACTTGTGCGGTAAAGGCAATGCGTGGTGAAGGCATAGCATGGTTCAGTCATACATCTGACTTAGAGGAATAAAAAATTACAGAATGATTTAATACATTTGATGATCCCTCTTGGCTGACTTTGCAGAGAAAGGTGATATTGATGGGCAAGACAACATTGAAAGCATTTTTTTACACAATAGAGAGTGAGAGAAGAGCAGGTCAGTTGCAATCAAACATTCAAAGCACGCCTCAAATAAGTTGAAGGGGTGGGAAACTAGTGATGTGTACGTGTCCCCAGTGCCTTGCAATGAACGTGTTGTACGTGCACCATATCTGGTTGAGGTGTACCCATAGCTGAGGTCGTCTGGGTACAGTAAAGGATGGCTGGGTGGGGAAACATCCTTTACAACAAAACTTTTTCCACGCAGTACCTTTACAACGCAGGTATTACAACGCAAGTCATTACAACGACTTGCGCTGGAGGGCGCTGTAGGATAGGGAATAGTTTAATTTACTATCCAAAACCTTCCCTACTATCCACGGGGACTGGAGTTGGAATAGTAAATTAAACTATTCACTATCCAGCGCCCCCCAACGCAAGTCGTTGTAACGACTTGCGTTGTAAAACCTGCGTTGTAAAGGCATGCGTGGAAAAAGCATGCGTTGTAACGACATACATCCGCTGGGTGTGAATAAGGGGGAGTGGAGGCAGTGGGAAGAAATGAAACCTTGTGATAACGTGTACTTTCAATCTGTGCAACGAGGATATACCCCGAAAAATGGATACTGTGTGCAGTAGGCACGTTGTTGGTTATGTTGGACTTTGCATAAATAAAGATTTATTTTTAATGGTGGCCCTGTGCTGCAGATCATCCTGTCGAGTAAAAGGCAACCCAAGGTGCAGGCGGGACTAACAGTTCTAATTATTTTTGTTGAGGAATGTTACTTCAACACTTGTCCGCTGACTCTTACTTTCGGATTTCTCCGGTTGCAGCCTAGGGAGGCTCTAAGAGGTTCCACGTGTGCTAGATCAATATCCCTCTTTCATTCACATATTCATGCGTTAGGGTCCTGGCACTCCTGCCTATTTTCCCATTTCAGCTCAATTCTGAAACCATCTGCTCTGTACTGTGGATTGCATTCACACTCTTGCTTTCTCATTCCCTGGGATGACCCGTACGTAGCTGTCCTGATGACAATTTTGAGTTGTTTAATAAGTACAGCAATGAATAAACTTGACCAGACTTCGCACGATTTTAAAGAATTTAAATTAATTAATACTATCTGTCCTGATTGACGGAAAGGAGCGCTAGGCCGTTTTCCACCCCAGGTTCCCTTGTAAATGTGTCCTTTACTGCTGGTGCCTCGAGTCTTCATGTGGCGTACAGTCCAGCCCTGGTTCCTAAATTATTATTTTTAAAGACATATTTTATTGTTTTCAAAATTGCAAACAGGCATCAACAATTAAAAAACAATTGCTATCTTCCCCGCACCACAGGTAAGATAATTCACCAGATGTATTACTTCATTACGATAAAGGCATGCCCTGCATACACATTTACATAACTGCGTTAAACAGTAACTGAGTGCCCCCTCTCAATCTGCCATACAATCATTTCAGGAGACCAGTCAGTCCTCGCCCTACCAAGCTGCCCCTCGACATCCCTGGGAGAGGATGGTCCAGCACCCTACAGGTCCATAAATCTGGCCAGGAGTCCCTCCCACCTCAAGGTCTTCCTCCACCTTGCCATCACGCCTACACTGCCGCAATGGGACTTCCTCGCCCATGGCTGCCCACTTGGTCCACAGTGACCCATCCATGTGATCATCGCCCGTGGTTCCTAAATTCAGTGTAGCATAGGCATTCTAGGACAAAGCACCAACCTCCAGATGCATCAGCGAAAAATAACGATTCGCTAATAAGGAATTGCAAAATGCAATGCATGAAGAAATCACTTTAAAAATAGCGATTTCTTGAAATTCCTTAATTCTCAAATCGAGTCGCAATTAAGGAATACCTCCCCATTCATTCCTATGGGCCTAGAGGCCCATAGGAATGAATGGGAAGAAATTCTCAATAAATTGAGAATGCGATTTCAAGGGTGCAGGGGTGTCCAAAGGACACCCTGTTGCACCCCTGAAATTGTTCGGTGCACATATGTTGCGCACACACATGCCCTTAGGGCATGTGTGTGCGCAACATGAAACTTTGAAAAAGGCACTTTAGTGCATTTTTCAAAGTTTTTGCAAATTACCATGAAGTTCAACTTCATGATAATTTGCGCCCCCTATTAGCGAAATCGCAATTTTTTTTAACTTTGATGCATTCCATTTAAGGAATCTGAATTTGAGATTCCTTAAATGCAATAGCAATTTAAGAAATCACAATTTTGCGATTTCTTAAATTGCGATTTTTGCATTTGGGATGATGCATCCCAAATGCAAAAATACCAGTCGCAAAGGGGCAGATTCTAAGAATCTGCCCCTTTGCGGGCGGATTTAAGCTTGATGCATCTGGGCCCAAGATTGTTAAAGAAATTTCTGCTGGTGCCACTTGAAGTCTGAACAAGTTTATTAACATTCAAACATCTTATGAGTCTGTGATTCACAGATTAGGGCCACGAGAAGTTCCCATTCCCCATTGAGAATTTAATACTAAACATGTATGTACACCCCAAACAGATTACAGTGGACATCGCATGATTGAAACTAAAACAGAGGTTTTGTATGTAGGACTGAAGCTAATCAGTGAGAAAGAAAACGTTATCCTTCGAAATGTTACATGAATGAAACGATGAGAGTCTGAGAATCGACGCTGGCTCCTGCCCAGCAGGAGTGAGGCTTTCTACATCAGAAGTGGCACAACTCAGTGCCACGGTGAATGAGAGCAATCAGAATGGCACCTGCAGCCACAGTGAGCACTAGGGTGAGCATTACAGCCATTTCACGGATGGCACATCTCCCACTTTTGATGGGGCACAGATATGCCTCCAAATGGCAATGGTGCCCCTCTGCCATGT
Source organism: Lissotriton helveticus (assembly GCF_964261635.1). Classification (NCBI taxonomy): domain Eukaryota; kingdom Metazoa; phylum Chordata; class Amphibia; order Caudata; family Salamandridae; genus Lissotriton; species Lissotriton helveticus. The sequence continues at coordinate 596,291,731 of NC_136073.1, read as the reverse complement.
TCTGTCCATGGAGCTCTGTGTGTGATTTTGCATCTCGCACTCAAATCAGGCAGCCACAGAGCTGGCAACACCAGACGCAGTCTACCCTAATGCTTGCCAATGGGCAACCTATCCTTTCACGAGATTGATCAGCGATCGAGCTTCAAGCCACATCTGTAAAACCATAAACTGTTGCCTGATTAATAAGACTCCCTCATGGAAATGGTCAGAGATGTACTCTGTCTTGAGAGGAACAGGAGTAAATTATTTTCCATAGAGAAAGTTAAAGGGAACCCCAGAAGTGGTAGAGGTGTTGGGAAAGGGGTCTTTGTGAGGTGGAAAAAACCTCTGTGAAAGGAAAAAATAGAAGAAAACTTGCAAGTGCTCCTTTTTACCCTAATGCAAAATGTACACAAGTGTGTTTTTGCTTGAGAAAATTAAATATTAAATTTTCTAGGATTATGCCTGGAAGTAAGTGGCTAGTGATGGTTTCTATGCATAACCTTGGAAAAACTGTGAGAATTCAGAAAATGTCTAAATCCGCATTTATTAGAGCGACTTTACCTATAAACCGGGATACAGGGTTTAGTTGTATATTGTATACACACAGTCCCAAAAGAAAGAAGCGTGTTCTTTTGGCCTACCATGAAAGAGTGTTTTTATCTATTTGTGTAGCGTATATTTGCCTTTATTGGAGTACATTACAGTAAGAGGGTAAACCCATTAAAGTCACTGGGACCTGGGTACAAGGCGATACAGTAGGGAGGGGTGTAAGTGTATAGCGTTTAGCCAAAGACAAATATTCATACATAAATACAAAAAAACAAATATACAGAAACCTTATTTGGGAACACTGTTATTTAATCACACTGTGCACAAGGATACATGATATCATACAATTATTAGGTTTTTATTAGTGCCCCAAGAGAGGAAAAGGTAAAGGGGTGAATGTGCGAGGAAAGTTGGTGCAAGGTTCAAAAAATATACACAGAGCTAGTTAATAGCTAAAGGTTGGTTGAGTTACTCAATGCTAGCTTCAACATAGAGCCAGCATGGCACAGGTAGAGCAATCAATGTTCAAAAAACCATTTCACCGTCCTGATGAAGACCCCGTTTTAAGGTCACATGGATACCCAACTTATTCTTGGGGTCGAAACGTCGACAGCCTACTTCCCAACCAGCGGGCGCCACCCATGTTGAGGAGAATTATCCAACGCGCCTTCCTCATCGTTCAACTGAAATGGTTTTTTGAACATGGATTGCTCTACCTGTGCCATGCTGGCTCTATGTTGAAGCTAGCATTGAGTAACTCAACCAACCTTTAGCTATTAACTAGCTCTGTGTATACTTTTTTAACCTTGCTCCAACTTTCCTCGCACATTCACCCCTTTATTGGAGTACAGGTCTTCTAGACGTTCTGTTCCAGAGATTTCTTCACAGGAAGTTACTGAGAAGTCCAACAACGCTCTATTGTGGGTATTCTGCATCCCTGATAGGTGTTGTGTCAAATGTGCGAGGAGAAGGCAGAGCACTGTTTGCCGCTGCTGGGGGGCTCATGTCAGAGGGTTGTAGGGCAGAAAGTACTTGGAGAGAGTTGGTAACTACTCACCAACATGTACGTTAGTGTGTATTCACAAACCTCCAGTACATTGCTGCCCCGTAATACCCACCCCTCTATTATGGAGGGAGGTTTACTCATATGGAAAATTCCTTGTGTGTAAATCCATATGAGTTCAGTAATAACTATTGAGCATTAAAATGTTATGTTGTCATTTACAAAAAAAGGTGTTTTCCAAATGCAAGTCCATTTTACACACACTTTCTGAATCTGAGCTTAAATATTTCTATTATAGAAAGTTAACTAGGTTGACAAGTTAACTTAATCTTCGATTCCCTAGGGGTATTTGTTATTTCTTGAATGTTATGTTTCCATAGTTTTTTGTGCAACATATTAATGACTCTAGTATATTTGAACTAAGTCGCATCCATGTGTTTATAATGGACTACAATTGAGAGTTCTGGAATTCAGGCTGAAAGAAGTGCACGTTTCTCACAGTGCCTGTCACTGGGTCAAAGGTGTTCAGTGTACATGATCATCCAGTCCTTGGCCTCTCTGCAGAGCACACTAAGAGCATTGGTCACATATACCAGTTGCAACTTTGATTCTATGCAAATGTGTATGGAGGAAATAAACACTGGCCTAAGTATTGAGAATGAGTAAGTAAAAGAAAAGAAAGAGTGTGTGTGTTTTGTGTGTGTGGGTGGGTTGGGGGTGGCGAAATGAACGAGATGTGAGGAAGTGCATACTGGGGAGAGTGAAAAGACAGTGCAGAGGAGGAAAGAACTTAAGTGTGAGATGTAGAGGTGGAGGATTTCAGGTAGATGTGAAGAAAAAAAGGGCAGGCGTGTCTATGCTAGACTGCAGAAGAAAGTGATGTGAAGGGAAGACGAGCGTGATTGATACCACTGTCCCTCCCACCAACCTCAGTAATGTTTAACTCACAGTCTCATAATTTCAGAATTGAAACGTGTTCAATCTTATTTACAACAAAATGATTGTTGTTACTCATTTATCGTATACAGCTAATAGCCATTGACAAAGCCCATAGCCCTGACTTGTTTTAGGTGTATGTAAGTTGTTGTGTTCGATATCTGCAGGCAATAACAGAAAGCACAAAGACGCAGCAAAATATCAGTCGAGCTGCGTACTGTGAGATCCATAAATGTGTAGTTTACTTGTTCAAGCTGGGCCTTAATGACATAGGCCAAGCTGCTTTTAAACCCCCTCCCCCACGCCCAATATCATACTTAAAGCTCTGAGCTTTGGGTGAAGTAATCGTTTATGTAATTGGTGATGATGCGGGGCAGAGGTGATGAGTAGACCGTGAACCTAAGGTGTTCAGGCTCTTGAGTCTAACAATTTCATCCGATTACGTCACCGTGATTACGTCACCGTGAAGAAGCCCGAGGCTTGTTAACCAGAAGTGAGAGGTCACAGCGAGAAACAAGATGGCTTCGAAATTAACATTTTTATTTTCAAATCTGCTTAACCTGCCCCCTTTCAGGTATTGGAGCACTCCCTGATGTGAGCAGAACACAGAATTGCCTTTAAACCCCTCACTTTAACGAGAAAGGTGTTTGCAAGAAACCAGCCTGGGGAAAAATCTACTGGCCAGGTCAACAAGTGCCATTGAAAGAGGAACTTTCGGAGTAGCCCAAAAAAGTATTCTGGACGCACTATCCATGACCTGCTGTTATCTATATAAACACACCAAGGGGGATATTTTCAAGAACATGTGATAATCATTGCCAAAATAAGTTAACGCAATTTGTCATATCGCCGTCTATCGCGGGAAAATAGCTCTGTGTTAACTTCGTATTCACAACACGGCAGTAACATGTGATAGTTTCCAGATAATGCGTCAAATTTCCGCGATAAAATCACCGGGATGGCAATAAAAATCTAAACCCGAACGTGAAAAAAGTTGCGATGGGCCCTACTGCGATAAGAAATTCAGCGATAAGCAGCGCCAGGCCTGCAAGTTTCACAAGTCAGTTAGGCGGGAAAAATCACGATAAAAGCGGCAACAAAAAACACAAACAACTGCGAAGCACCATGGAGGTAGCCGAAGCAAGTACAGAGGACAACCAGAACCCCACATGCCCCACGGAGGACCAGCCTGGGACCATCATTGGGGAGACGGTGGCAGGAGTTGAGGAACTGGACACTGCACAACATGACCTGAGCCAACAGCAACAGGGTGAGTCACGACCAGGGACTGCCTCATGGTAGTCCAGGGTGTGGGGGGTCGGGGGGTGGCGGTGGGGGTTGTGGCCCTCTTGGGTCTCCGAGCTGCATGATCAGTAGCTTCATGACATGTGTTGGTCTCCAGCTGTGGCTCTGGGCTGGGCTCCCTTTCATACTGCAGGTTGTCGTCCTGCTTAACACCAGTAAAAGGCAGGTGTTAAATCCCTGCGGCTAACGCACCTTATCCCCTGTTTTTGGATCGCATCGCTGATGTGGCTGGTCGTTGAGAATATCGCGAAGTGGTGTTTCCGTGTGTTTTTGCACAAGAACGCCGACTCTGCATATCATTAGCGTTAGTTGTCGCTCTCATCCATGGTGATGTTTTTTGCGGCAGCTATCCCTGGAAAACTGGCGATATCAGCAGTTTGCACCAGCTTGGGAATCGGGCAATAAATCTATTGCCACTTTTGCAGCGCTAAAGTGCAGATAAATCGGCGATAAGTCCTTGAGAATATGCCCCCAAGTGTTTTGAGGCCCTTGCCGAGTGGTTAGCAGCGCTTTACAAACACAGTAAATAAATGAAATTTCAGAGGTCGATTAGTAAAGCGGCGAACAAGGCAGGTGAGTTGTAGGTCTCTAAATTAAAGGACGCCCTCGTTGACCTGGCTGCGTGGACTTGCACGCAGGCCGCTTTGGCGGCGGCGAAGTCCTGCTGGCCTTTGAGACTCCGGGCTTAGAGAGATGTTCCAGTCCTTGGCTTGGGATCAAAACTCTGATCTCATTAACTTTTCAACTCCGAGGACACTGTAACCTGCGCCTACACATCTAATGCCCTCACAAGCCCATTAACAAGCTGCCATGGATTTCGTAACCGCGGGCTGATCCGACCTGTCAATCACAGTAACAAGCTGTATGCAAATGACCAGTAACACCTGCAGTGGAGCCCTCTCAGGCGTGAATGCTCACGCTTCCAAAATAAGACAGCAGCTGAAGCGCCTTCCCATAGGTCAGCATGTTCTATTTGCGCAATCAAAATATCCTGAAGTCGGTTTGAATTAATGGGCGGAAAACAGTGAGCTGACTGTTCAGGGATACATCAAAAACCCTACACAGTATTTAAATTTGCAAAAGCATATTGAGGGAGTATCGTTCAATCAATGACTCAATCAAATATATCTTTATTTCCCACATTTTTGTAGTATAAAAGAGGAAAAACAGTGCAAACAAGCAGAATAAAAACAGTGTCTCCAGATGCAATAATACAGCTGTGCATAGACTATAAAAAAATCACAATATTGCACATTTCCTTAATTTTAGTATATGGCATATGAAAGAGGCAACCGAGCAACGTATCAAAGGACTGTCACTGTTATAAAAATAGCAAGGCCGGTCTACATTGACACAATGTAAAATTGGCAGTAAAAATGTTCTTCTAGGCATTTAATAAAAGGAGCAAAAGAACACAATATGTGGGAACGACTCAACTGATTTCCCATTACAGGTGTATGGACTCCAATCCGACAAAGTGCAACTATTAGCTGAAAACCCTACTATTGAAGTAAAAGATTAACAGAAACCTGGTGAGGACACATGGCTGCTGTCTATTGTGGATAAAAGAGAGATGATGTTGAAGACCCTCGTGAACGGGCACGGGGCCATATTACATAAGGTGCCCCGGGGGCACTTTGGTATTATAGAAGGGGAGGCAGACGCTTGTGCGTCCCCTTCTATAATACCGATAGCGCTGGCACACTAAATGCACCAGCACTACCTTCAGAGGGTGTTCCCTCATTTGCATAGGGGCGTGCCCTATGCAAATGAGGGAATTCCTTTGACTCCGCGCCAGTGCCACATTACAGATGTGGGAGCAGAGTCAAAGAAGCTCTCAGGAGGCGCACTGACAGCAGGCGCGCAACACCCATTGGGCTCACGGGGCTTCAGCCCCCCCGTCGTGTGTGTCAGCCCGGGCTGACACGTCTTCGCGGGCTGGCGAGCATCTAATTGCAGCCGCACCGGAGTACTTAACAGGTCTTTAAAAGACCATTAATTGTAAATGAGGCTTTTGTTGTGTTCACCCCTTCTTACAGCCACTCTGTCTGTGGTTGGAAGAAGTAGCCCCCCCGAAATATTTTTCAGCCCCCCCGAAATTTGGCTCTAGTTGCCCGCCTGACTGACAGTGTGCCATTTAAAAGGTGGCACACTGTCAGTGCGCCCCCTGACAGCAGCTCTCTGCAGGGGGTACAGGGGGTCCCATGGACCCCCCCAGACATCCCCTTGCAGGCAGGTGCAATCACTGACTGCACCCACCTACAAAGGGATCTCTAAACACCATTGTAAGTGCAGACCGGTGCCGCTTGCATTGTGAAAACACGGAGTGGCTGCTCCGTGTTTTCACATGAAAGCGCTACCCTGGGGGCAGCGCATTCACCATAATGGGGCGCATTGGCATTGTTTGCACCCGGCGCACTTTTTAAAACGTGCGTTGGGCACAAAAAATGCCAATACGTAATATGGCCCCTGGTTGTAAGAGTGCACTGCAGATTTAAGATGATCAAGAGAATCATTCGTCACTGATGGCTTATCATAACATAGTTGCTTTGAAATACTTTTCCCATGGAGGTGGCAAGACTCTGGAGTGGCAAATAAACCCAGTTGACCAATCAACTCACATGCAGTTTTCACATATGCTTTATTACAGAGACAGGGGTCCTTAGGATAAGGACCTCTGTCTCTGTAATAAAGTACCTACCCATGGTCCTTAGCATATTGCGCCTTGGGTTCCCTTGTCTTGGTTTAACAATGTTTTCACATATGCAGCCATGGGATATCTAGGGCAAATTGAAGTCGAATACATTCTTTTATAATGAGCTTGTTGTGGGGGGCCTCCTACCTTGCCTAGATAGAGTGCCACTTGTAAGAGGGGAGATCATTTGATTTTGTCCCCTATGGAGGGGATTACCAATTCAGCGTGACAGATGGCATTAGCGCAACTTCAAGGGACCACCAATAGATTTTCAGATTTTTTTTTCTATTTGTTGGATCATCTTTATGTCGGTCATAGCCACACATCTACTAGTGTAAATCACAGAAATCTCTTTCACTGGTTTCGAGCCCAATATTTTACAAAAACCTTGTAAACTGATGATCAATAATAATAATCCACATTTGTAAAGCGCACAATACCCCGTAAGGGTCTCTAGGCGCTGGGGGCCGTCGGGAAGATTAAGCAAGCTATCGCCCAGAGTCACATGGTGCTGGGCTAATCTGCCGCCGGAGCCGGGGATCGAACCCTGATCCCCAGATTCCAGCGTCAGTCGCCCTGGCGCCACACCACTTCCTAATGATCTAATAGATCTTTCAAAGAGGGCTTCTCTATTTAAAAACATTGGTTTCCAGTTGTATTTATCATCAAAGAGGAGAAGCATTCAGCCACCAATACCTTGGCATTGTTAATAAAAAGAGAGGATTTTTTAGCTAGTCTTGCCCCACAGTTCATTGTAAGCATTTTACTCTCATTTGCCTTCATACCTAGTTCATTCATAAATACAATAACATTGTCAATTACACTTTGAAGCCCTTTTCCTGTTCTGGCCACTAAAACGCATTATCTGTGTACCAAAGAATGAATGGGGGGGGGGGGGGCGAGCCCTAATGTAGGGTATGTCCTTTGATCTCAAATTTAAAAATGTGTCAACTTTATTTATATAAAAGAGAATAAAAACGGGCCAAGGACGCATCCTTGTCCTACTCCCCTTTGAATACTAAAATTAACAATGCATTCTGTGTCCTTACTGTAGTGGACACAGGCAGAAGCATCCTTATATAGTTGTCTTCTAAATGAGATTATGCCCTGCTCCATTCCCAACTCATGCATGATGAGCCATAGTTTAGAGTGTGAAACACAGTCAAAGGCTGCTGTGAGGTCAATGAAGGACAAAGATATGGATCCTTTTTGACAGCAGTATACTTAGCTATGACTAAACTGAGGTTTAAACATTGGTCTGCAGTGTGCAAGCCTTTCTCAAAACCTTATTGGGTGTCAGTTAAAATGTTGTTCTCGGCCGCCCAATCCTCCTGCCCGTGTAGCAGAATATGCTCCGTAACTTTAATAGTAGAATTTTAGAGTGATATAGGCCTTTGGTTCGGCTTTATCCCCCCCTTTTGTTTTTATAAATGGGGATTATTACTGAACTGTTCCATGTCGAAGGAAGGCCTTCCATTGCTACTGCATTAAACACATTGGTAAGCAATGGAGCCCACAGATCGAGCCTAGCAATAGGAACATCTGGAGGAACCCCGTCTGGTCCTGGTTGCTTGCCATTCTTACTTTGAACCAATGCGCCACAGAGCTCCGCATACTCAAAATTCAAGGGAGAATGGGTGGTCTATGTGCCATCCCTTTGACTATCATCTGCTTGATCTTCCGGGGAGTCCTGAGTGGTATAAACATTAGAAAAATGATCTAACCACTTGTGTGACAGGAAATCGACTTCTGCAGAAGGACCAGTTGGAACACTAAAATAGGAGGCATTAGCCACCCACCAAAAAGCAGCACTATCTTTAGGCTGACTAGCTAAATGAATAGAATTTCAGGCATCCTCCTTTATCTGCTTTTTTCTATTTACTCAAGCTGATGTATATAGTACACATGCTTTCCTAATTAACTCCACTATCTGGGTTTAACATGAAGTGCAATGTGGAGGGCAGTATGTAAGTAAGTAAGTAAGTAAAGAATTTGTATAGCGCACTACTCACCCGGAGGGTCTCAAGGCGCTTGAGGGGGGGGGAGGGGGGGCGGGGGTTCGTTATTTATTAAATAGGCAGGTTTTTAGTTGTTTTTTGAAGGAGAGGTGGTTCTGTGTAAGGCGGAGGTGGGTGGGGAGAGAGTTCCAGGTTTTGGCCGCTAAGTAGGAGAAAGATCTTCCTCCCATGGTGGTTTTTCGGATGCGTGGAATAGCGGCGAGGGCTTGATTGGACGATCGTAGTTGGTGGGTGGGGGTGTAAAAGGTTAGGCGCGTGTTGAGGAATTTGGGTCCTAGGTCGTAGAGGGCTCTGTGCGCGTGGGTGAGGAGACGGAACGTTATTCTCTTGTTGACGCGGAGCCAATAAAGGTCTCTCAGGTGGCCGGAAATGTGATTGTGGCGGGGTAAGTCTAGGATGAGTCTGGCTGAGGCGTTCTGAATGCGTTGGAGTTTTTTCTGTAATTTGGCTGTGGTTCCGGCATAGAGGGTGTTTCCGTAGTCCAGTCGGCTAGTGACAAGTGCATGGGTGACCGTCTTTCTTGTTTCGGTGGGGATCAATCGGAAGATCTTTTTGAGCATACGCAAGATGTTAAAGCATGATGATGAGATGGCGTTGACTTGTCTGGTCATCGAGAGGGAGGAGTCTAGGATGAATCCTAGGTTGCGAGCATGGTCCGTTGGTTTGGCACGTTGCCTAGGGCTGGTGGCCACCATGAGTCGTCCCATGCAGAGGGGGATGATCCTAGGATGAGGACTTCCGTCTTGTCTGAGTTCAGTTTTAAACGACTATTCTTCATCCATTCGGCTACGTCTTTCATCCCTTCATGTAAGTTGGTTTTGGTTGTGTTTGGGTCTTTGGTGAGGGAGAGGATCAGCTGTGTGTCGTCAGCGTAGGAGATGATGTTGAGGTTGTGTTGGCGTGCGATGGATGCAAGGGGGCTCATGTAGACGTTGAAGAGGGTGGGGCTGAGCGATGATCCTTGTGGTATGCCGCAGATAACTTCGGTGGCCTCTGATCTGAAGGGGGGGAGGCGGACTCTCTGGGTTCTTCAGGCGAGGAATGATATGATCCAATCCAATGCTTTTCCTTGTATCCCGACGTTGCTGAGGCGTTGTACAAGGGTGCTATGACAGACCGTGTCGAATGCTGCGGAGAGGTCCAGGAGGATAAGGGCAGCTGTTTCCCCGTTGTCGAGTAGTGTTCGGATGTCATCTGTGGCTGCGATGAGGGCGGTCTCGGTGCTGTGTTTGGCTCGGAAGCCGGACTGTGAGGGGTCGAGGGAGTCGTTGGACTCGAGGAAGGCGGCGAGCTGACTGTTGACGGCCTTCTCTATGACTTTGGCAGGGAAAGGGAGGAGCGAGATGGGGCGGTAGTTCTTAAGTTCAGTGGGGTCTGCTGTAGGTTTCTTCAGGAGGGCACTGAGTTCGGCATGTTTCCAGCTTTCCGGGAAGGTAGCGGTGTTGAGGGAGCAGTTGATGATATCCCGGAGTTGGGGTGCTATGATGGAGTCAGCCTTGTTGAAGATGTGATGGGGGCATGGGTCGGTTGGGGATCCAGAGTGAATGGAGTTCATCAAGCGGATGGTGTCTTCGGTGCTGATCGGGTTCCAGGCGCAAAGGGTGGTGGTGGGGTGCTTCAGTTCGGTGGTGAGGGGAGTGGACAGGTCGCCGAAGCTGTTCTGTATGTCAGCGATTTTACTGTGGAAGAACGAGGCTAGAGAGTCGCAGAGGTCTGGAGAGGGAGTGATGTCGTTGGTGTCGGCGCTGGGATTGGTAAGATCTTTGACGATGCTGAAGAGTTCCTTGCTGTTGTGGGCGTTGTTGTCGAGTCGATCCTTGAATGCAGATTTCTTGGTGGATCGGATCAGCTGGTGGTGTTTGCGGGTGGCGTCCTTGAGGGCGGTCATGTTGTCTGTGATGGGTTTTTTCGCCAGGCTTTCTCGAGGGTGCGGCAGTTCTTTTTGGAGTTCTTGAGGTCGTCGTTGAACCAGGAGGCTTTTTTGCTACCTGGCTTGTTGTGTTGCTTTTTCAAGGGCGCTAATTCGTCAGCGCAGTAGGTGATCCATTGTGTGAGATTGATGGCTGCTTGATTAGGGTCCGATGATTTGGCGGGAAGGTTTTGGCTTAGCGAAGTGGTGAGTTGGTCGGTGGTAAGTTTGTTCCAGTTTCTGCGGGGGACTTGTTGTGGGTGGTGGTGGGTTGTGGTCTTTCTGAAGCTGAAGTGAACGCAGCTGTGGTCCGTCCAGTGAAGTCCCGTGACGTGATTGAAGGAGACGTGCTTGCTGGAGGAGAAGATAGGGTCGAGCGTGTGTCCGGCGTAGTGTGTGGGGGTGTTTACTAGTTGTTTGAGTCCGAGATTAGCGAGGTTGTCGAGAAGGGTGGTGGTGTTGCTGTCGTTGTTCTTTTCCAGATGGAAGTTGAGGTCCCCTAGTAGGATGTAGTCTTCGGAGGGGAGGGCGTGTGGGCTGATGGAGTCAGTGATGTCTTTGCTGAATTGTGCGCGGGGTCCTGGTGGTCTGTAGATGAGGGTGCCTCTAAGTGTGGTCTTGGGGTCGGTGTGAATCTGGAAGTGGAGGTGTTCGGCGGCTGTGAGGGTATCGTCGGAGCTGGTCGTGATGCGGATGGTGTTCTTGTGGACGATGGCGATGCCTCCTCCTGTCTGGTTGATGCGGTCCTTTCGGATGATCTTGTAGCTGTCCGGGATGGCTATTGCGATGTCGGGTGCTGATGAGGCGTTCATCCAGGTTTCTGTGAGAAAGGCGACGTCCGGCATAGTGTTGTCCAGCATGTTCCATAGTTCGATGGAGTGTCTGTGTACCGATCGAGTGTTGAGTAGGATGCATTTCAGGTGGTTACTGTCTGAGCTCTGTTTGGCGTTTGAGGATGTAGAGTGGGTCCTGATGCAGCAGAACTTGCAGGATTGACAGGTGAAGGGACCATGGGTGCGTCCAGGGGCGGCTTGGTGGCAGTCGGGGAGGCGGCCGGTGTTGAGCGCAGTGAGGGTTGCGGCGTCGTACGTTAGGCGGGTGGAGTGGATAATGCGAGGGCCAGGGGGTCTTGCGCTGGGCGCAGTCCAGGCGCGGACGGGCGTAGACGGGCTTACCTTTGGCGCGCCTTCGGCGCGCATAGGGCGGGTCCGCTGCGCGTGAACGCTGCGCGCAAGTGCCTCTGTCATAAGTGGAGAGTGGAGGGGGGCGGAGAGTGGAGGGGGGCGGGGCGAGGGAGGAGCAGCTGGGAGGCGGGAGCGGGGTGGCCAGTGGGGGTGGCTAGTGTGGAGGGTCAGTGGGAGCTGGAGGGAGCGGGGGTGGGCCGCGGGGGAGCACCGGCAGGGACGGGCTAAGGGCTCAACAACAATGCTGGGCGAGATCACTGGCACTGAGCGAGGTCGCGGGCACAAACAAAAACAATCACTGGCACAATCAATGGCACACAATGCAGGTCGCTGGCACAAATAGCTGGCACAAAATTGAGCAATGCAGGCAACAATACCGGGCCGAATGCAGGTCGCTGGCACAGATAGTAGGTCGCTGGCACAGATAGCAGGTCGCTGGCACGGAGAGCGCGATATCAGGCACAGAATGCAGGTCGCATGCACAGATAGCTGGCACAGGAGGGACGAGCTGCGAGAGGAGCGACCAGTTCTGACTGGGTCAGGATGGTCACAGCTCCTTGTCTCGCGTTATCAGCCAGAGGTATGTTTGTGGGAGGGAGGAGCAGCTGGGAGGCGGGAGCCGGGTGGCTAGTGGGGGTGGCTAGTGTGGAGGGTCAGTGAGAGCTGGAGGGAGCGGGGGTGGGGCCGCGGGGGAGCAGCGGCAGGGACGGGCTAAGGGCACAACAACAATGCTGGGCGAGATCACTGGCACAGAGCGAGGTCGCGGGCACAAACAAAAACAATCGCTGGCACAATCAATGGCACACAATGCAGGTCGCTGGCACAAATAGCTGGCACAAAATTGAGCAATGCAGGCAACGATACCGGGCCGAATGCAGGTCGCTGGCACAGATAGTAGGTCGCTGGCACAGATAGCAGGTCTCTGGCACGGAGAGCGCGATATCAGGCACAGAATGCAGGTCGCATGCACAGATAGCTGGCACAGGAGGGACGAGCTGCGAGAGGAGCGACCAGTTCTGACTGGGTCAGGATGGTCAAGGTATGGGCTTGGTACCGGCGCTATCAAACCAACCACATGGTTTTTATGGGAGGGGACTGGTAAATCTTGTTGAAGACTGCCTAATATTCACTGAAATTTCTATAAAGGCTCGCCTGATCTCATTTGCCTCAGCTTACGTGTCAAGGCAAGTAGCCACCTCTAAGTGCTTTTGTTGGATAATGGATGGGAGGAAATTAGTGGTACCAAACTTTGCCGATTTTATAATAAATCAGTTTTACCTGGCCGAAACGGGTTTGTAGCTAACTTTGAGCTGGGTTTTAAGACCCCAATCAGTACTCTCAAAGTTAGGGCTGCATGGTCGCTAGGTGAAATTTGACTCAAGGTCACTGATGCAATTGGTTTCAGAGACCAAAATAAAATCAATAGTTGAAGTGCACAGATTACTCGTGAAGGTAGGAACAAGATTAGGGAAAGCTGAACCGGTATAATTGGACATATCTGGATTATACTTAACTAGTAGATTGTTCAGTGAGTTCCCATAGGAGTCATGTGAAAAATGAATCAAACCCTACTCTTTAAAGTCCACAAAACCACACACTAGCTTAGCTGGCAGTTTGCAGCAGTGGGCGTTAAATTCTTCTATGCGGAACACTCACCAAGGTTTAGGGTGTTCATTAAAAATCACTTGGATAGAATCATCCAAGTAGGCCACCACCTGAATTCTCTTAAAGTAAAAGCAGTTGTTATACATTTTAGCTAGGATCATGTCCCAATCTCTCTGTAAATGAAACACGAGCGAGTAAATAGAAAAATATGGTGTCATTGATGAAATTAACCAGATTCCCAGGAAAAGTATTTTTAATATATGTTGCGAAACCCTCTTAGCTCTTCCTGAGGAAGAAGGAGGGGCAGGTAATCAATACACCGAATAACCATCAATGTAACCTCCCTGCAGCACCTACATTTCTTGAAAACAAAGAATATGAAATTTAGATATATATTCTCTCCAGTCGGCCATGTCAAACTTTTTCTTTTGCCCTGCTATGTTCCATGATAAGAGCCACACTTCGTTGAGTCATTCATAGCACAATGATTTGGACCAAGGGTGGTTCACCTAGATGTTTGAGGTGATAACTTCACATTGGTCAGAGTGGGAGGGTTAGGTGCGGATGAAAACAATGTGTCAGACTCTAAAGGAGCTGAGCAAAGATATTCACATTTACGTTGCATCCTATTCAAAAGGAGTCAATCCTATTCATTAAATTCGCTAGGAAAAGCAAACCGCTTATCCCTCCTCCAATCGTTATCATTTTGTATACAACGTCTATCACTAGAATAAAAGGCATGTTGATTCTCAAAGGGGGAGCCATCATAGGCGGCCTATAAAAACTATTAAGGGGCTTTGTAAGTAATCCAAGTTTTTATGATTTATTTAAAGACTGTATATCTTAGATTAAGATCATATTCACAATCGAATTCTTTATCAATATCGTTTATGATGTGCTTATAGACTTTTGGTCTTTTGTCAGGATCACATCTACAACCTAAATCTTGGTTCTTGTAGTGAGTACTTCTATCATGTCTGATAGGTGGCAATTTAGAGGCATTCAGTAGGGCCTATATGGCGGTTTTTGAACACCTCTGAATTTTTCCTACCCTTGTGTAGATAACTGTGTGGTCTGATTGTTGGGTTTCCATCACACGTTTGCTGGGTTATGTGTAGAGCAATTTGGCTGGGCATAGAAGATGTTGTGCACTTACTGTGTCCTTTTTCTACACTGTAGAGCGGGGCCTCATTCTCCCGAGCGGTTGCCGGGTGAGGTGAGGTCGTCACCCACACAAAGCTGGGTGAGTATCACTATGAGGAAATGCCTCTGTGTGATGTAGCTATTATGCTTTTTTTCAGTAAGGCGGAATAAAAACTGTTCACGCATGTGTGTGTTCCTTCTGAGCGGTGTATGTGTATTCATGCAGATGTATGCAGGTGACTTAGTCCTGTTTTGTTGTGTTATCTTTTATCTCCTGATAGGAAGAAGCCTTGTCTCTCTTCCACCAGTGAACATTGGAGCGCAAAGTTCCTGGTAGATATGTGATGTCTTTCAAGTCAGTCAGTCAAACAAAACTTTATTTGATTTGTTAAAACCTTAAAAGTACATTCCACTTTCCGTGATAAGAGAAAGGACAACAGAAAACATGGTAATATTCAACAAGAAAAAGAGCAGCAGCATAACAAGATAATATTAAAACCACAATTACACCTCAAGATACTTAAAATTAACTTCTCTTATTCCTTTTAAAACGGAGTACTATAACATTATTTGTTAAAATCGCTAAAATTTCCTATATATACCTTCTTCAGAATGCAGTTTTTACTACTATTGTCCCTTAGTATCTCTACCTTTATTCAGGGATAAGGGCTACACTATACATGTTCTTCTGCGCATTTGAGGAACCACCTAACTTTATTCATATATTTCCCCAACGCGCAGGCTATGTCTAAAGTCTCCATTTCCACCAAAAGAGTGGCAGCTTGCATTCTGTGCGTAATCTTATATTTTTTTAAAATCGGACATAAAAACTCCTTTCGAAAGTCTAAAAATCTCGTACAATCTAATAAAATATGTGACATATCACAAGTGGTTCCTAAAGTGCAAGTGCATTTCCCATTACTTCCTATCATTGAATTTCGAACCCCGTTATTTGCATAGCATGGGTTTATGCCAATTCGCATTTTCAGGACTTCTCGCCTCAGACTATGGCTGGGTAACCGGTCCACGTAAGGGAAGTGTTGACTGCTCTCCCAAGCCACTTTCATGTGTGCTACCGAGGTCTTTTGAGCAAGGTATTCCTGGTCATAACTACGGGACATATTGACCCCCTGAGTCTTTAATTCTTTTTTCCCAAATATTATGGGGTCTTGTGGCAAACATACCCTCAAATCTAGCACCCCATAAGCCTTGCTTATTGAGGCTCTTACCTCTTTTGCCCAGGGGAGCTCACTATTGATAATTTCCTCCTTAGCCCATTGGGAGATTTTAGCAATTTCCCCTACTCCCAACCGCTGCCAGAAGCGTACAAGGCTCATACAAACTGTAATAGCCCAGGAGGTTATTCCCAGCTCCAGTCGTGCTGCCTGCACCATAGAGGATTTTGGCAGAGCGAATAAGCTTTTTAATATATTTCCCTCTTCACTATCCCAGGAGGTCTTGCCACTGAGATAAATAACCTCGGCTCCATACAGAAATTGTGGGGGGACCATTGCTTGATAAGCTTTTAAGACCGGTCTATCTGACCTTTCACCATGGGTGTTATTAAAGCTTTTTAGGCCTTTGACCGATGCCAATGCCCTTATTTTTAGTGCTTGCAGGTGTGTATGCCATTTCAGGTTACCTGAGAACCACATTCCCAAATATCTATAGTTGGTCACCCTCTCAAGCAAGGTTGTGCCAAGATACCACGAGAACTTCACTTTCCTTCTCCCAAAACATACTATTTTGGTTTTATCCATATTTACCACTAGTTTTTTACTCGTACAGTAATCTTTAAACCTATTGAGTTTTCTCTGGAGGCCTATCTCTGTTTGATCCATTATTACTAGGTCATCGGCATAAAGGAGGCACGATATGTGCCTTCCTCCCAACTTCGGGTTCGCCCCTCTGACATCTCTTAATACTTGGGGTAGGTCAGCTAAAAACAGGGAAAACAGCAGGGGGGCTAGGACGCACCCCTGTCTTAAGCCGTTTCCAATAGGGATTCTCCTGGTCAGTCCTCCATCCGTGTCCAATATTATCTGTGCCCAATTTTCTGTATGTAATGCTTGGACAAGGGCCAGCAGGTCATCCTGTAGTTCATACCCTGTTAGTGTTGACCACAGCTGGTCCCTGTCCACAAGATCAAAGGCTGCACGGAAGTCAACGAAACAGCAGAATAGGTTACTCCTCTGATCAATTGACTTCCGTGCGATGGACCACAGGGCAAAACAATGGTCAATCGTTGAGTGGCCTTCTTTGAACCCCCCCTGCTCTGGGGGTATTATCTGTTTGTCTTCCACCCACTCCTTTAGAATCCCTAGGATTACCTTAGAAAAAACCTTTTCGCCTATATCCAAGAGGTTTATTAAGCGGTAATTTTTAGGGGTGTTTACATCACCTTTTTTATGGATTGGCCTAACAATAGCCCCTTTCCAATTTGCAGGGAATTCACCTGAATTTAGGATCCATAAAAACATATTTGAAAGGAACTCTGCCCACCATTCTATGTTTGTTTTTATTATGACAGCTGGCAGGTTGTCAGGGCCGGCTGCCCGTGTTAGGTTTAGTCTAGATATTATGGTTCTAATTTGATCTGGGAGAAAATGGGTCTTTAATTCTTCACTTATTCCTGGCCAGGCATTTACCATTATTCCCTCCCTCATTGGCCATTTCCCATAAATTTCCTCTAGATAGGCCAGCCACTTGTCCTCTGGTACTGCGCACTGCATGGTCCCTTGTGCTTTCCCCATACTGTCCTGTATTAGCCTCCAGAAGCCTTTCACATTTTTGTCTTCAATTGTCACGAGTAAATTATCCCAACATTTGTCCTTAAAACACCTTTTTTTATCTCTAATAACTGACTTATATTTTAGCTTCATTTTTTTGAGATCTGATACCACTTCCTCACTATAGTTACCTCTGAGTTGTCTTTCTTGTTTCCTAATACCGGCCTTTAATTTCCGGCATTCGGCATCAAACCAGTGTTTGTTATTATTAGGGTATAATGTCGCATTATTTACTGGTTTTTGGATATTGCACTTTAACTTAATCCGGAGGCATTCCACCAATTGCCTTATTATGCCCTCGTACCAGGCTATACTTCCTTCTGGTACAAGGTTACCCAAATTCACAGTTAGCTGATATGCACTTAGTTTCTGTATATATTCCTCGGTGATTCGGGTTGTTAACCGCTTGGGGTATTCTACATCTACTGATAACACTTTTTGTCTTTGCGGGTGGCTATTTACCTGAAGTTCAACCTGCAGTGGATGGTGATCACTACCCTCCACCCCCAAAATTTCGAACTGCTTGATAAGGTGGAAATGCCAGGCCTGTATGAATACATAGTCTATGGGGCACATTTGTTGCCCTACCTTAAAGGTGCGCTTCGCAGGCCTGTCTGCTTCCTTTCTACCGTTGGTACATACAAATCCCATAACCCCCAACAGTTGCCCGAGCTTATCATCTTTACTTGAGGTTTCACAGCTGGGGAATTGTGCCTGCTCTATTTTATATGCATCCAACAAGTCCTTCAACCAAGAATCCATTGATTTAGGATTCAATTTATGGTTGAAGTCTCCCAATATTACGAGCACATCCTTTGGAAACCGGTTACACACCCCATCTAGGTCAGTTTTTAAGTGTTCCAAGTCTGCCTTATATTCATTTACTTTCCCTTTCTGAATATATACATTTATAATGCATAGGCTTTCACCCCCCAACATGTTGTTTGTTGTTCGCACTCTATTGCCCAGTGCCCAGTTACACTGTAGTTCCAGGGGTTCAATGTCCTTGGCAATCCTTGTAGAAATCAGCGTCATCAAACCCCCTGAGGGTCTGCCCACCGTGTTCCTTTTAGCGGCTTTTACATAATGAGTGAAACCTACCGTAGCTGGGATTTCGCCACACAGCCAAGTTTCCTGGAGGCAAACGATATCGTTTTTCCTCAAGATATTTTTAAAATTTTCCTGTATCGCTATTCTATTGTACCCATTTATGTTCCAGGTCATTATTGATAGGCTGTGCGGCGCTCCTGCTTCCTAGTCGATCTCACTCATAAAACCATCTTCCTCGCTACTCATATATGCCAGCTCTCTGTATCTGTTCCCAGCAAGTACTTTTTCCATGTCCCACCTTTGGTCGTTGGGTCTTATCGTGATTTCTAGGGCGTCGTTGGTACCTCTCCCCAGATTGATCATTTTTATTTGTCTGTCCCCTAGAGCTGCGTGATTTCTAAGGAAAGGAGTCCCTAACTTATCCGAGAATACATCCTTCCTTTTTAGTATTCTAATGCCTTCCCTTAGCATCTCGGACTCTGCCTTTTCTATAGCATCCTTTATTAGGGCTGAGTGGAGTAAAACCTTAGTTATTTCCTCCCCCTTACTGTTTACTGTGAACCCCACTTCTTTTAGATCTTTAGTGCTAACATTTCTTAGACTGGGGCACTTCCCAAATGAGGATAGTAGCTGGGAGCGATTCAAGGGGTTTAATTTCTTAGTTCTTTTCCCCCCTTTCGCCTGTCCTATTGACTCTACAAATATCCAAGTGTCAGTGGGTAATACTGTCTGTTGATGTTGGCGATTCCCTCCTATTGTTACTCCCCTTGAGTGCCAACTAGCTTCTTCTCCTCCCCCTTTTTTGACCCCTTTCCAGTTACTTGGGTGGGGTCCCTCCGCACTTGGGGACATCTCCCTCTCCCGCTCTACTCTTACACTCTTTTTCACCCCTGGGGGATTTCTCCTATTAGCCTTTTTGTTCTCTCCCATATCCCTCCTCATTATCCCCTTGCGTTGTACCTCATGTCGGCTGCTATTTGCCCCTTTCTCTACGATATCTAACTTTTTAGATCCTTGCCTTGCTATCTTATTTATTGACTTATATATTGGCGTTCCCCCCCCCCTGTGATCCTGGTACTTTTTAGAGTAGCAGCTGGGTCGGGCCTTAATTCCTTTCCTTCTCCTTGGTATATTAGACCTTCTATATCTCTCATCCCCATACCTCTTTATAAGCATGGGGCGGTAGGATACATATTCTGTTGGTTCATTCTCTGGGGGGCTAGTCACCTCTTCCACTTCTTCCCCCCTATCCACTTTATTATCCTCCTTTGTTTCTACAGGTCTTACAATTGAAGGCATCAAGTTTTTAATCTGTGCTAATTCCCCATTTATGCCCTTAAATTGATCACCATGTCTTTTCAGAATGTCATTATTTAATACTGTAACCTCCAGAATGCCCTGCAGAGTCTTCTGGAGCATTAGCATTACTTCGAGCATGGATTGGCCGTTAGAACCCGTCACCTCCAGGCTACATAAGGATATGCCGGATGCATCTAATCCCACTATTTTTGGGGATCCTAGACTCTCATGATCCTTTTGACAGGGAGTCTCCCCAGTAATGTTCCCTTCTCCCAAGGAGTCACTACAGACTACTCGTTCTTCGTTCGCCATATCTGCACCTAAATCCTGGGTGCAAATCGACTGAAACATCCTTGGGGAAGATGAAAGACGCGGTTCCATTGGTATCTCAGCGATATTAAAGTCAGTCTGATTCAAGGCCTCTGTGCTTGATGCGGCCGGATCCTCGATAGATTGCGTGGTCTCAATTTCAATTGTGTCCTTTTCTGCTCTCTCTTTCCCCATGAAATGTTTACCGATAAAATCCTTAATGGTTTTTGATACCACCGACCCCCCTTTTGCGCCTGTTGACCTGGCAGATGCCGGCGCTGGCTGCGGGGTTGTGCTTGAGGAAGGGGTTGCTCTGATGGATATTGTTCTGCCAGCAATCGGTGTTACCATCTCATTATTTACCATCTCATTATTTACGTCAGCCAAGCCTTTGGGTGAGCCTGTCGCATTCACTGTTCCCGATTTATTTGCAGTTTTTTTACTATTTCTTACCACTCTGCGTGGTTTAGTTTTCCCTAGGGCCATTGTTTTTCCTGTGTTCTTACTTTGCGTTCTTCTTCTCAGCTTCCCGCAGGTTACGGAGGGGTTTCCTTCACCTTAGGGCTTCCACCACTTATTTGGTGCACAGCAATCCCCACTCCGCACAAGCTTCCCCTGGATAATTATTATTTATATATCTATATGTTTATAAGGGGAAGTACAATGTTAACCTCACTTACCTCTGTTTCTATGAGCCAGCACTCTTTCCTCCTCCTCCTCACTTAGGCTCCTATTGGTTATTCCATAATGTTGCCAATTTGCAGCAGCAGCAGCTTTATATTAGATCATATGCTCCTCTCTGCTCCACTCTCAGTTCTGGTCCAGACGTTGCCCCTTCTTGTTGGAGGCACCCAGTTACTTCCCTGGATACTGTTCTGGGCACTCTCCTGGGGGTCACCACGTCTTATGCGCGACTCCTCACGCTGACCTGGGCCACACACAGCCTCTAAACGGCCGCTGGAGGTGCAGCGCTGCGCTCCCTCGGATCCTCGGCAACCACCTTTCACAGCTCCAAAACTTGCCGCCTCCCGAGGGATCCGACAATCTACCAGGGCTCCAGCTGTGCCCCAAATGAACCCAGCACCACTCCGGCACCGGCCGCGGCGGCAATGGCGGTAACAGCAACGGCCGAAAAACGGCCGAAAAACGGCCGGTAAACGCGCCCGCGGCAACCCGAAATCGGAAGTCCTGGAGCGCCACCTGCTGGTGATCGGAAGTGAGGACGGAAGTGAGGACGGGAGGATCTGCAGGTGCTGGTACGAGTGCTTACAATCGGCTCAGAAACAGAGGTTTCACCCTAATTAATGATGTCTTTCAAGTTAAGTGATTTTTCTGTTCCTCGCATCACAATCACTCTCAGTTGCAGTAGCAATTCCACACAAAAGGTCCTGAAGAAAGCCGGGGTAGTTCCCCAGACGGCTGAAACATGTCGACCAACTTGCTTAGCGCCACATGGTAGTATCCAATATCAACTACCTGGCATGTTTTTAAACTCTTGACACTTAGATTTCTACTTGAAAAAACGTTCTAAGTCTTAGTAGTCAATTTTATTTACCACGATTATTTGAGCACTGCACTTTATTCACATTATTTTGTTGAGGAACAACACACATAGAGTTGTGATGTTATCCTGGCACTACTTGGTCAGGAGAGGTTTTGAGTATTCACCAACTCCCATATGATGAAAATCCACCAATTGGGTGGTCTGATGGGATTTACACAAACCTCTGCGACTCAGCAGTCCTTTACGCCTACACTTACATCCAATTGTTTCGCAGTCATCTGTTTAGACACACACCACCTCGCAGACCTGGTCTACTCTTTTGAGTGTTATGTATTATTAGTATGGGGAGTGAGTAGACAGGTCGTTAAACGTTCCCCTCGACCCTCCACACCTTTTGTTTTTTGGCCTATAAAAACTACCCTAGTGGAACTATCGTAATAGACTTAGACAAAATGTGGGTACTAAAGCATGTATGGAGAATCTTCCCAACCAAATGCAGGCTGTTGAAAATTGATAACAATACAATCCCTCACGTCTGTCTTCACTCCTCTACCTAACCAGTTTACATGTCTAATCATTATCACATTTTGAATCATAATATTTGTTAGACCAACCCAACACCCTAACCATTGTATACATTTGTTTTTAAGCTCCCTCCAAGATTCAGGTATGTTCTTTGAAAGTGGGGGAACCCCTACCATCATCAGTACATAGAGGGCTGATTCAGGTGGAAGATCCAAGTTAACTAATGATGGCTTAGTAAGGTTATTTGGGTCGGGCGGACTGAGGAGGTAGTAACTTGGTGTTACTGGTTGGTTCATCTACTAGAGACCAAGGGCCAGATGTACAACCATTTTTTGCTGTGGCAAACGGGAAATCTGCCCGTTTGCGACTGCAAAATAGGTCTGTGCAATGTACAAACCCTATTTTAAGGAAAAAGGGCTGCATTTAGAAATAAAAAAACTGCTTTATTTAAAAAGCAGTCACAGACATGGTGGTCTGCTGAACCCGCAGGCCACCATTCCCAATGGGGTCTAAAGTTGCGACCTGTCTCATGAAAATTAATGAGACAGGTCGTTTGCAACCCCATTAGGAATCGCAAACAGTGTGTATAAGACACTGCTGTACATTCCATTTTGTTAATGGGAAATTGTGAGTCGCAAAATGTTGCAATTTGAGACTCGCATAATGGAATGGTTGTACATATGGCCCCTAGTACTGTTCTGAGCTCTAAAATGAAATGTGTGATGATCATTCCTTGCCTGAACACAGTTTTTAACCACTCTGTTGTTCGCTTCTTCGGGTTGCATAGTGGATGAAACTAGTAACTTGTCAGATTTAGAGGACTGCGCCTTATCTAGGAATCCCAGGGATCCTATACAGGCCTGTTGTAGAGTTTCAACTGAGGTCAGACTCATGGAGATAGTGGTTAATTTAGATGTAATATGAAGAAAATAACAAAAGGGGGGAGTGAAGAGGTCTAAAGATAGAATCTACCTCCTGTTCAACTTTTTATAAACAATATGATTCTACCCTATATAGTATACACTGCTCCATGGCTGAAATCAGGGCCTTACATTGTTTAACTATCATGGTTTGGAAGGTCTGGAGGTCTGGGTTAAGCAGAGTCTCAAAGCTGGAGCTGCCAGATGAAATAGGCTGTATGGTACTTTGTGTCAAGGCTTGTAGTAAAAAGAGCACTCATCAGGAACAGTGCGATACCAAGAAAGGGCCCACCTCTTGATTTCCCCAAATCTGGAAAAGGGTAGTGGGAAAGGAACAGGGAGGAATGAGACTTGCAAGAAAATGGAAATGATTAGTGTCCAAATGATCCTGACTTATCTGAGATAATGTGGCTCCCATTTGCCAATTACCAATCCTCACACACACAAGCTCTTAAGTCTGACAGAAGATCATCTGTGCAGCACGTGTCTCAAACAGTCATCTTTGATGGATAAGTGGACATGGGGAAATACTGACTAACGAGTGTATGTTATCCTCTATAAATTCTCTCCTGAAACATAAGACTTCTTCCATATATACCGGGACCTTCATACATACCAAAAACAAGGTTTTAGTTATTGCCAAAGGAAAGTCTCTCACAAACAATGGCTCAGCAGATTTCTCAGTCATAAATCCAATAAATACAGTCACCAGTATTTATGACCTAAGGCTGAAAGTGACAATGTAAAAACAAGAAAAACTGTTGCTCTAACAAAACTGGGATTCCATAAATTTGCATTGTCATCAATGGAATATCCTGTTGATCGAGTTTGAAACCATTTAAATAGCAGAAGACAAGAGCCGTTTGGCAAAAAAGGAACAGTTTGTTTATTTAAACATTACAGTTGGGAGAACAGTTACAGGCACAAGGTCTGAGGACTGTCTCAATTTACAATCAGTATATGTTCTTCTTTTATACAGAGCATGATGGGTTATAAAAGTTTCGATCATACCATATATAGTGAGGCATGTTGGTTAATGCCTTTGGAGTCTTATAGTAATTGTCTAATGGTTGCCACAGAAGGGTCACGACCTCCCCTGGACACAATGTGGCCAATGGATGTGTCCAGATGTCCAGCATGGGGAGCGCGTGATCACTGTATGTGCTAGGTCCTGATTGGTTATGTGTTCCTAACTCATGTGGCATCTGACATTTTATGGTGTTTTAGGAGCAGCATACCTCCTCTGGCCTTGTGTGCTTTATTGGGACAATCTTCCTTGACCCTTGTAATGTTGTAATGTTGCTGTGCCTATCTGTGGGATTAATCAAGAGTTTACTGCCCGGGAGTTTGTCTGCCAGCTACGCACCTTCACACCTGTAACCTATTAATCAGCAACCTATTAATCAGTAACCTATTAGTCAGCAATTGTGATTCGAAGTTGATGTGAAGTTCACAATGGGTGATTCTGTTAATAAGGACCAGGTTTCATTTTCATCGATGAATGCATCAATTTTCATATTAACATTTCCCCTTTGAGTTGATTCTTCAACTACACTACCTAACTCATGCATTTTGACAGTTACTTCTTTGGGGCCTGTTGTTTGCTCTTTGCCCGCTTTTGACAACAACTACCTTCCTGTTAACCTGCATTCTTCCCAGTTTGAGCACTGCGTTTTTACAGCAGGTGATCCCAAATTTTATAACCCCACATACCAATAGCAGCGGAAGGATAACTGGCAACAGTGATTAACATAAACCGGATATCCCTCGTGGAAGCCAGGACAACCAATTCGGAAACTGCTCCTGCTCAGTATGTTTCTTCATAGATTGTGCAGCACTTGAATGGCAAGCATCAGTGTCCCATTGTCCATGTCATACCCTGGAATGAACTTACTGAAAGCTGCTCCGATCTTGGCACTGACCCCTCCCTCCATTCCGGTCATTAAGTCCAGTACATATCGGTGCTGCATTACCATGAGGCGGAATGCTTGCATTTCTTCTTTGATAGAATTGAGGCTGGGCTCAGTGCTGTTCATCATTTTGAGCATCTACCACCTGGCTATTTGTAACTAGCGGGAATTAGCTTTTCTTCGTATGGTGAAGAAGGGTATCAATCCCCCTGCTCTCAGCTGTGCTTCCGTGAAGAGTCTAAATTCTTCTGGAATGTCTTTGAGTTGTGCCCAGCCTAAACAGTCCACAGCTCTACTTTCATGAGCTTGGTGCAGCAAGTTTTTTTTTAAAATGCTTACCGGTACAAGACTGATAGCTCTTCCCCAGGAATGACCAAGATCGGGGTGCGCATGGTGACCGGTCATCCGGGAGCAAGCTGAGTGTAGGTGTACTTGCTGCACTGCCATTAGTCATCCATCAGTGTAGAGGTGCCCCATTGCATATCCGGAATATATAATATATAATTTTACTCCGGAGTTAGCATTGGTGCCCAGCGGAACCATTCCTTTTTCATCTGAAACATAAGGAATACAGTGTTAGGTTCTGTACAATCAGGGCTTGTCATTTCCCTTCTAACCAAGTTTATCCACCCACCTTGGCGTCCCATATTTCCTGACATGGGATTGTCATACTTTGATTCAACCCTCCCTCATGCGGCCCATTTTCTTTTTACTCCCAATCTGGTTGGCCCTACATATGAATTCCTTGTTGGGAGACCATTTGTTTTTCATGCAGACAGCCCCAGTTACACTAAGTGCCACTCTCGGTCCACATATGGATGTTGGATCAGAGGTGTTTGTGCACTAATTAGGGGATTTTGCCACCTCCAAAAATCTTTTCTCTGGGAAATCTCGGGTCCATGTAAGATCTACCCCTAAGTGGCCCTTATTAAGCATCCTGTCCAGCTCTATTTGGATATGAGTAGGTTTAGTTAGGATGTATAGGGCTGTTGGGTTGGTGTCATATTGGAATATGTTTACATTCACCCTGTGTGGTTCTATTTTGTTGCGTTGGATCTTGGTCTTCAATCTAGATAAGGCTTTTTGCTTCTCGGGGGCTACTTCTTGGGAGAAGTAAAGCCTGTCTGCTCCTATCACATGTGGGATTAATGAACAGACATAACAGGACCTGGCTATTGCTTTGGGGCCGACTGTGGTCGTGTGCTGGCACATGTGTTATGCAAAAGGGCGCTGTGCAGTGCATGTGGAATGCTGGTGTATTGTTTGGTGAAATTGTGCGTAACATATGGGAGATCCCTACGCAGGTGCAGTAGTTCTCTGAACTTATTTTGACTGGGCAGTCTCCTCTGTATTACTTAATAGTAGGCAGATCGTACATAACCATATAACTATACATAACGTTTGTTGCAACACTGCAGTTTTAGGTATGGGTCTCGTTGTCTGCACTCCTCTGGTGGCTGTGTTCCTTCTGACCAGTTCATGAAAGTTCACAGTTTTTAGTTCTAGGGTGATATCGCCATGGAAGGGCTCGACCGCACATTGGAACAGCACACACATGCACTTTTCCTCTCTTCTTTGAGGGCCGTGGTTGTTAAGCTGAGGGCCCATGGATTTTCCTCCTTCCATTTGTGCAAGTTCAGTAATGTTCTTTCATCCTTGGGTCGTGGGGGTTGATGACAAGTCACCATCAACGTAGTTTGTTGTCCTTGCAGCTACCTGGTATTGAATAGGAACTTTGTTGATGATAGGGGGCGTGGCCGGGCAAAGTGGCCGAGCGGACATAGCTCGTCTCGGCTCCAGGTCCACGCGCTGCTCCGGCCCGGGTCTGGATGGCTACAGAGCTTCCTTCTGCTCGATAATGCTCCTTTCCTGATGTAGAGAACCTGGGGCACCAGCGGAGCGACTTTGCCCATCCCTAAGAACTTGGACGCGGCTGATAGCCTCGGCGGAGGTGAGGGGCGGCGAAACGCAAAATCGCAGCCGACGCCACACCGGGGGCG
This sequence comes from Lissotriton helveticus, assembly GCF_964261635.1. Taxonomy (NCBI): domain Eukaryota; kingdom Metazoa; phylum Chordata; class Amphibia; order Caudata; family Salamandridae; genus Lissotriton; species Lissotriton helveticus. Next base: position 596,265,096 of record NC_136073.1, on the reverse strand, counting down.
CCAGCGACTGAGGCTGCCTGTGGGAGGTAGGATTGCTGCCTACGTGCTGCCCCCCCCCCCCACAGAGACCCCCGCTAATCCTCTGGACTGGGGGGCACAATAATCGGCTTCATCCTGGCGGCAGTCCCCTCCGAGACATTCCACTTGCCTGGCCCTAGGATGGCGGCCGTTGGCGACCTTCGAACATTGATCGGCGCCTCACCCGGCTCATCCTAACCTTGCACCAGCTCCCTGCAAAATCTGCGGTCTCCCCCTGAAATTCCAAGCTGCTACCCAGTCAACCAATGGTCTGGGGACACAGACAGTGCCGAATTGCTCCGAGGCTCTCCAGAACAATCTCGGTCTGCCTCCAGGCCTGACCTATCCCTGCAAAGCTGATTCTGGGATAGCGATCGCGCTCTGAGGGACCTCGGTCTCCTCGCACCAAGACTCCAGCAGCTAACAACGTCTGAAGGCCGGACCCAGCCCAAATCAATGACTCTTGGCGGGCCTCCACTGCACGCCAGCGCACCCGGACAGCCCACAGAATCAGCCACTCCTCATCGGTCCCTATTTGCTGGTCACACTCCTCCATAGCATTGCTGACGCTGACTAACCACAGCTCGCTCCCCGTGAGGCATTCCTAACTAGGAGACCGCACACCTATTGCAGAATACGCGCCTGGGAGTCAAACAGGCTCTCTCTGCCTTAATCCCCCCACTCAGCCATTCACCAGGGGCACGGCAACTACATCTTCCCAGACAGCTACTCGGGGGCCAACCTGGTCCGCACCTTATGCCGCCGAAGAAGCCGACGAGCCAGCAGACGGGTAGAGTCTCAAACTTTTTCATTCCTTCAGATAAATGCCCGACGCTGTGAGGCGACTCAGGAGCCATGGCAATGGCGATTACGAAAATGGATTTGGCAGCTAGGTTTAAAGATTTCAAAACGGAACTCCGCAATGACCTGAGCTAGGACATTAAAACCTCAATCGATCAACTACAGACAGATCTAACCGATCGATTGACCACCCTCCAACAAGATGTAGACTCCGTGGGCACTAGGGTCCTCAACCTGGAGACGCACTCTCAGGAGCAAGAGCGGCTAACCCCAGAGCTGCGGGAAGATGTCCGCCAACTTCAGGAACAGCTCCACCAATCTCTACTCAAGACCGAGGACCTTGAAAACCGGACACGGTACATATTAGAGACCTTGTACTTGTACCTGTATTAGAGGATGTGGAGGGGCCGGACCTGGCGGCCTTCATAGAGGGCCTGTTCGCGGAGATTATGGCCCCCCAATCACTTAAGATCAAACTGGACAGGGTAAACCGCGTGGCATCGCTAACCTGGTGAGAAGAAAAGACAGCGTGACATCCTAGCAAAGTTCCATTCTTTCAAAGTGAAAGTGGCGGTCCTCCAGGCGGCCAGGACAAAGAGCTCCATCTCATTCCAAAATCATCCGTGCTCCATATACCAAGATCTGGCACCGGCAACTCTGGCACGAAGACAACTGTTTAGACATCGGACAAACATGGAGACCTTTCACAAGGAACACCTACGACCTCTGGGTGGTCGGTGGGCACACGCAGGGGCCGACGATAACTGGTAGAGGCTACCCTCTGAGTTGATGGTCTATTGTTCCCCTGAGCCTGCTGGAGGATCTGGTCCTCTGCGATCCTAGTTGTTTACTTGCTCTTCCCCCCGGTGATGGCCGCCGGCTGGTGTGGCTCACGGCCCTCAATGAAGCTCTCCGGACACACCCCGGGGTCGTTATCACCTTGATCCGCCTAGACTCGGACTCTTGGGGACCCTGGCTACCTGGGGAAGTACTCGGACGAATACAGACTGACCCCTTCTCAAAGTAAGAACTATGCTTTTAGATGGGGAGGGGTTTACACCTGCTCAGAATGATGTGTTGGCACTACCTATGTGCGTTTTCTTATGCATGTATCAGGGTTGACACCACCAGAGTTGGCGACATGCCTTAACGTGCCTTATCCTTCTTAGTTGACGACCTGTATGAACTTTCAGAAGGGACCTAGGCCTGTCACTGTTATTCAGCCGTATCTAAACAATGGTAAGTTTTCTTTTTGGATTCTGTGGCCGGGGTGGACGTGGACGGGACCTCTGACCTGTTGTCCCCCCTGGTTTCCGCGGGGGCTTTACGCTCCCAGCAGAGCTCTGTTAACGTATTTTGGAATTGTATTCTTTTCTATGTTTGTTGCCTTTTGTTGGGAGTTTGGGGTGGGTTGGGGAGGGGACATGGTGGCGGCTTTCCTCATTTAGCTCTGGCGAGCCCTTGAGTATTTGTTTACCCTCGGTTGAGATGAATGAGCAACACAACCTCCTCAGGCGGCCTGCGGCGTCGCAGCAAGCATTTGAGATAAGGGGGCATCTACAGAGTCTGTACATCTACCACTGATAATTGGAACCTGAAATGTCAAAGGTCTTAATTCCCCTCAAAAACGCCAGAAAGTTTGGAAGTATATTACTGATCATCATTTAGATGTGGTGGCGCTCCAGGAGACACACCTCACCAGAGCCCAAGACACTCGTTTTAGACACAAACAATACCCCTTAATCTATAGATCTTCGGCACTTACCAAACACAGGGGTGTGTCACTGCTGTTCCGCTCTACCATACAATTCCAACCCCTGGATGTTCTTAACGACAGAGAGGGCCGATGGATCATGGTCAAGGGCCGTCTTAGAGGGAAGATTTGCACCTTTGTAGCGATATACGCACCCAATTCTGGTGAAACATTGTTCTTAGACACACTGCTGGGGAAAATGCTGGATTTTGCAGAAGGACAGATAATCCTCATGGGGGACTTCAATGTGACTTGGCATAAACAAAAAATGGACAGCACACACTCACAGCGCTCCGATCTGGCCTCTTTTTCCGTGGACTCCCAACAATGAATCCGAAACCTGGGCTTACTAGACTCATGGCGTACCCTTTACCCACAAGCACAAGACTATACCTTCTACTCACATGTGCACCGCACGTACTCTAGGCTTGAATATATTTTTATTAGTCAGTCCCTGTTGTTCTCCCTTCAGGACGCCAAAATCTTCCCTTTCTCTGTGTCCGATCATAGCTTGTTTTCCATCTGTCTGTCCTGGCGCGGGGACGCACCGACTACTCCCAGGTGGTACTTTCCGGCATTGTTAACGTGAGATAAAGATTCTTGTGCTAAACTCAGGGACACTATTAAATACTTTTTTGAGATTAACAAACCAGAGGACACGTCGGAGTTTACCACATGGAACGCATTCAAAGCAGTCTTCCAAGGGAAATGTATTGCACTTAACTCAGCATTAAACACGCAGCGTGCTAGAGAAAGAGAGCAACTAGAGCAGGAACTGACCTCTGTCGAAAATGCCCACAAACTAAACCCCACACAGCAGACCCTCCGCCATTTGACAGCGCTCCGCGGCAAGCTCCCTGCCATTTATAACAACAGAGCTGAGTTCACTCTCCTCAAACTCCGCCACTTATCTTACTCCCAAAGCAATAAAATTGGTAAACATTTAGCTAGGCAACTACGTGATAAACGGGAGAAAAAATACATAGGTGGCATTGTGGGGCCCGCTGGGGAGGTTACGCATAAGGATGAAGAGAAAGCCGACATCTTTGGCTCATTTTATGACACTTTATACTCCGGTGAGAATCTAGATACTGACACCCAACAAGAATATCTCCGTGCGCTGCCCGTACCTCAGGTCTCCAACAAATGGAACTAGTTGCTCTCCGCTCCCTTCACCTTTGAAGAAGTCAATTTAGCGATTAAAGCCCTTAAGCCCCACAAAGCCCCAGGCCCGGATGGGTATACTACCCTTTTCTACAAGACCTGTGCCCCAGACATCTGCCCCTACCTCACAGGGCTTTTCAATAAGATGGCCCAAGTCCGGGGAACCTACTACATCTATGACTGAAGCCATAATCTCAGTGATTCCGAAGCCCGAAAAAGATCCCCAACATTGTGCCTCCTATCGTCCTATTTCCCTTCTCAACCTAGATGCTGAAGGATTCAAAATTATTCTAATGGACCATACTTACCAATAGCCCATATACCAATATTATTAATAAGAATTCAGTCGGCAATGGAGAAGGTTCAATCGTTTATTCAATACAAATACAAGCCCTGACAGAGGAGCCTCAGTCTACACGACCCTCGGAGGTGCGCAGAGGAGACTAGTTACATACAAAAGATACAAGGCATATATACGTTTCACCCACACACCAGAGTTGCCTTACTAGGAAAGATACAACTTGTCAGTGAGCCAGCAGGAATTCCCATATAAGGCACAATTGATTGCAAATAGCCTAGGTCTTAGCTATTCCGGGGGCAGGTCAGTAAGGTGCCTCCCTGTCTATCTGTAGCCCGGGGAGTACAGGAACGAGCTCTGCTAGAATGTGCGCATCCCACAAGAAGGGCAGGTGTTTCCCTGAGCTACAAGCTAACCAACGAAGTAGATGGCTAAGTCAGCCATCGCGGTTTCATGCGGAAAGCATGATCACGTGATTTCAGGGAAACAGTACTGGTACATAGAGAAACGAAACAAAATATCTCCGGTCATATCAATAGGTTTAGGCGCTCGAAAAGTGAATCATGTGTTACTATATTAACACAACGAAATCTAATTATAAAGTTATACAGTTATAAGGTTATATTGTATATATTAGGCCAATAACATGTGTTTATCAGATTTATATCCCAACAATGCCAAATTGTATTCCACCAACATAGCCAAACGATTGAATGACCTCATGCCTGACCTCATACATCCGGACCAGTCCGGATTCATTAAGGGGAGCCAAACTCACGACAACACCCGTAGAATTATTCACCTCATCAAATAGGCCAATAGACGTTAGATCCCTGCTGTCCTAGTGGGTCTAGACTCTGAGAAAGCGTTCAATAGCGTTAATTGGACGTTTTTCCAGGCATTTGTATTTTCAACCAAATTTTTAACCATGATCAGAGCTAATTATCGGCAACCTCGCTCCAGAGTGCTAGTCAACGGGGTTCGTTCAGCCTCCTTCTTCTACTCTAGAGGCACTAGACAGGGATGTCCCCTCTCACCTCTACTCTTCGCCCTTAGCATTGAGCCCCTAGCCATGGCAATTAGAGATAATCCCTGTATACGGGGTATACCATTTACTGGAGAACAGCATAAAATCTCCTTATTCGCAGACAATGTTCTCCTGTCCCTTTCCGAACCGGTCACCTCTCTCCCAGCCCTACAGACAGAACTTGAACGTTACGAACTTGTTGCAAGCTTTAAAATACATTTTAGCAAATCTTATATCCTTAACCTCACATTGCCACCAACGGTGGTCCACCGACTCCAGCCCCTTACCCCCCTTGCATGGGCTACCTCTTCCATACAATACCTGGGGGTTCAACTAACGCCGAAGATTGAAAGGCTATATAAGGCTAATTTTTCACCTATTCTCAATCGCATCCAAGCGGAACTCATAAAGTGGAGGCCCCTCTTCCTGTCCTGGCTGGGCCGGATACACGCAGTAAAAATGACACTCCTCCCAAGCTTCTTTATTTATTTCAGGCCCTACCCATAGAGCTAGAAAGAGATCTCTTCCACCGAGTTAGGACTATGATCCTACAGTTTATATGGCAAGGGGGACGTGCCCATTTTATTATTTTTATTATTATTAAAGGGGTTTGTAAAGCGCCTGGTGACGCCTCCCAGCGTGTCCCCGCGCTGTGGAAATCGAGTCAAGGGAGGAGAAAGGGGAGGGGGAAACTAAAGGGCGAACAGATGTGTTTTCAGCAGTTTTCTGAAAGAGGACTCATTATTAGCTAGTCTAATGTTGATGAGAAGGGTGTTCCATCTGTTGGCTGCTAGAGAACGGAAAGAGCGACCTCCCATTCTAGCTTTTTTTGTGCGCGGAGTCTTGAGCAAACCCATTCCCTTGGAACAAAGGGATCTGTTGGGCTCGTAGGACATGGCTAGATCGGACAGATAGGATGGAGCTTTCTGAGAGATAATCCTATAGCACCAGAGAAGTGCCTTGAATAGGATTCTCTTCCTGATTGGCAACCAATGGAGGGTAGCCAAGGTGGGTTTAGAAGGTGCTCTTCTGGGAAGTCTTAGCACTAAACGTGCAGCTGAATTTTGTAAGACCTGCAATCTTCTGATGTTCTTTTCGGAGGTACCCAGCAGAAGCACATTGCCGTAGTCTATACGGGAGGTTATAAGTGCCTGAGTCATGGTACGCCTGGAATCTAGAGGGAGAAGATCCAGGGTACGATTGAGAGTTCTCATGACTCCAAAGCACTTTCCTACAGTTCTTTTAACATGGCTGTCGTACGAAAGTTTGTTGTCAATCCAGACGCCTAAGTTCTTCGCTTCCCGACTGGGAGTGGGTAGAGGCCCTAGACAGGGAGGCCACCAGTCTTTGGTCCAGTTGGTGTCCTTACCTCCTATTATGAGTACCTCAGTTTTTGTGCCATTTAGTTTGAGGCAGTGATTAGTCATCCAATCTGCGAGATTGCTCATGCAGGATTTGAAGTTGTCAGCATCAGAGGTGGGGGCTTGGGACAAGGAGATCAACAGTTGAGTATCGTCGGCGTAAGAGACAAGCTCTACGCCGTACGATTGAACCACCTCTGCCAACGGCGCCATATAGAGGTTGAACAGGGTGGGACTCAGGGCAGAGCCCTGAGGTACCCCCTGTTCTAATACCATGCTGTCCGAGAGAAAGTTTCCTCTCTGGACCTGAAAGCTCCTGTTGGTAAGAAAGGCTTTCAGCCACCCCAGAGCCTCTTTGGTGACCCCCGCTTTGTTTAGACACTGTAGCAAGATGGAGTGTGCTACAGTGTCAAACGCGGCACTGAGGTCCAGCATGATGAGTGCCATGATCTTACCCTCATCGGCTCCTTCCCGCAGAGTTTCGGTCGCTCTCAGGAGCGCTGTCTCTGTGGAGTAGCTCGATCTAAAGCCCGACTGCGAGCTATGAAAGGCATTTTGAGATTCAAGGTGGGCCATGAGTTGGATGTTGGCTACTTTCTCGGCAAGTTTTGCTAGATAAGGTAGCAAGGAGATGGGGCGAAAGTTCTCCAGGATGTCCTGGCTCACATTCGGTTTTTTCTTGATGGGGAGTACAATTGCTTTCTTCCATTCTACAGGCAGACAGGCAGTGTTAAAAGAGACTTGGAGCATATGTCTAAAGTAGGGCTCTAAGACCGAGAGGCTAGCTGCTAAAACTTTAGGGGGAGCGGGATCTCGGGGAGAGCCAGATTTAATACTTTTACAAGTCTTCATGAGAATTTCGGAGGGAGGAACAGTAAAAGCACAAAGGCAAGATTTTGTAAGGATGGTATCTTCCCTCTCAACAAAGTCAATGCCAGATTTTATATTACTGGAGAAATTGGCATAGATGTCCGTGATCTTGCCGGAAAAATACTTCGCAATTTTATTGCAAGTGTCTACTGAATCATTGTGGGATGTAGGATTCGTGGTTATTATAGAAATTTCCTTGAAGATCTGAAAGAGCTCTTTCGAGGAGTTTTCAGCTTCCAGGATACGGTTACTATAATGGGATGCTTTAGACACTCGAATCTTTTTGGTATATTCTTTTTGCGCCGTTTTATATAGGGTTTTGATTTTATGGCAGAAATTATTGCGCCATTCCCTTTTGAGCTTTTTACAAGCAGTTTTAGCTAGCTGAAGCTCCTGTGTAAACCACGGGGCAGTTTTTTTAGTCCTCTTAGAGTTGGTTAAAGTGCGAATAGGGGCAGTGATATCTAGAGCATTAGTGATGCAATTCTGTAGATGTTTATATGCTGTCTCACTGTCAGATCCTCTAGGAGGTCCCGCATTTTCAAGGATTTTTATAAAGGTGTCTAGAGAGAAATTTTTCCATTTCCTACGTTGATATCGTTGTGCCCTATCTTTGTTGTGTTCAGTTTCATCTAATTGAATTTGCATGGGGATAACAAAGTGATCGGACCAGGGTACTGGTTGGGGAGATGAGGTCTGAACTCCCGTCCAATTCCCAAATATAGGGTCCAATAAATGTCCCAGTTGGTGTGACGTGTCGTAGTTCTTTAGCTCTAGTTGTAGAGAGAGTAGTTCAGATTTAATGTCTGCCGCCTCTTTATCAAGGGGATCGTCAAAGTGGACATTTAAATCCCCCAATACTAACACTAACAGGGGGTCGGTACAAAAGGATGCCTGAAAGAGAGTGTTTCGGCCCTGTGATGATGGTAAAAGAGCCGGCTTCACTGTGATCAATCGTAATGGGAGAGAGTGAGCATTCTAAAGGGGCTTTGGTAACAATAGCAATACCCCCACCTCTACCATCCTTTCTATCAAGTCTGGAGAGGGAATAACCGGGTGGTAGAGCCTGTATAATGTCGGGATCAGAGTACTCGTCCAACCACGTCTCAGTGAGAAACAAGATGTTGATATTCTCATCCTCAAGTAGATGGAAAATTTGAGTGCAGTGTTTTCGAAGGGATCTGCAATTAAGCAGTGCTGCTTTTAGTTTCCCTACCGTGCTTATTTTAGTAATCGTATTCTCAGGACTAAAAGAACACGTGGGACAGTTCTGGAGCGATAACGCCTCCATAGAGTGTTTGCAAGATAAGGGAGTGTTAGGCCGCATATCCAGCAGTTCTTGCCTACCATACCGTATATTGTCGGGCATAGAAGAGCCAGGGTTTATGGCCCCGCGCCCCGTCCGGCCGCGGACGGGCGCAGACGGGCTTGCCTTAGGCGCGCCTTCGGCGCGCAAACGGCGCTCCCGCTGCGCTCGTCCGCTGCGCTTGTGTGGGAAGCACATTTAGGGAGAGAGAGGGTGGGCGTGGCCTGGCAGGGGGCGTGGCCTCGCGTGTAGCAGCGATGGCGGCCGAGTAAAGCGTCCCACGAAAACAGCGCTAGGTCAGCTGATTGTGGGGTGCCTGCTTGGCGCTTCACACAGAGAGGAACTCAGGGTGAGATTACAAGTTTTAAAAATTGCTTCAAACACAAATGCAAATAAGTTTAAAAAAACCGAGTGAACACCACCTCCGGCTTCCGCCTCAGAGGACTCAGTTTCCAGCGAATGCGCTATCAGTCAGCGCTTTAATAGGTGGGGGGTGGGCGTGGCCTGGCAGGGGGCGTGGCCTCGCGTGTAGCAGCGATGGCGGCCGAGTAAAGCGTCCCACGAAAACAGCGCTAGGTCAGCTGATTGTGGGGTGCCTGCTTGGCGCTTCACACAGAGAGGAGCTCAGGGTGAGATTACAAGTTTTAAAAATTGCTTCAAACACAAATGCAAATAAGTTTAAAAAACCGAGTGAACACCACCTCCGGCTTCCGCCTCAGAGGACTCAGTTTCCAGCGAATGCGCTATCAGTCAGCGCTTTAATAGGTGGGGGGTGGGCGTGGCCTGGCAGGGGGCGTGGCCTCGCGTGTAGCAGCGATGGCGGCCGAGTAAAGCGTCCCACGAAAACAGCGCTAGGTCAGCTGATTGTGGGGTGCCTGCTTGGCGCTTCACACAGAGAGGAGCTCAGGGTGAGATTACAAGTTTTAAAAATTGCTTCAAACACAAATGCAAATAAGTTTAAAAAAAAAAACGAGTGAACACCACCTCCGGCTTCCGCCTCAGAGGACTCACTTTCTCCTTCTCCCTGCTGCGTCGCCCCCGCTCGGAGGGGGGAGTGGGCCTCCCTAACATCATGTTATATTAAAAGGCAGCGCGGCTAAGAATCTTGGTCGAGTGGTCGAAAGGGGAATCCGGCAAACATTTGCTGCACATGGACCATAGCGTGACTGGGAGAACCATTTGGGACTTGGTATTGTGTCCTAAAAAACATAGACCCCAAAACACATACATCGCTACGCCCACACGCACCACACTGAAAGTATGGGACACAGTAGCGGGATACGAAAGTTGGACCTCTTTCCCTTCCCCGTTTACACCGCTCCTCTTTAATCCAGAATTCCCACCGGGTACTCAAGAGGGGCCTTTTGATGCCTGGAGGGAGGCGGGCTGTCTTGCTCTGACCCACCTTTTTCATAATTATGACCCTCTCAAGTTCGACAATTGCTAGCGGGACTATAACTTGGGAAGCAAAGAATGATACCACTACTCCCAATTGATGCACTGGGCCCTCACACTACAAATACGCGATGCAGTCACCCGGCCCCTAACACGATTCAAATCCTTCCTTACCAAGACCACAACCATGAAGGGAGCGATCTCCTTCATATACAAATTTCTTCTCACCACTTCAGTTTCCCTGAGGCCACGATACATGTCCATGTGGGAGGACATTCTACAACATGGGTACTCACCAACTTTCTCTCAGGGGCCACATTTACAGTGTGGTTTGTTTCCGAGGGCCGCACCGGTGGGGGTGGGGTCATTGGGGGAGGGGGCGGGGCTAGATCAACAAAAAAACCTATGACCATGAGGTTGATCACAGGTCCCTGCAGCGGATGCCTTATTCAACTGCGCCACCACACCCGGCATACACACATCTATCTCCCTCCCTCGCTCCCTCTCTCCCTCCCTCCCTCTCTTGCTCTGTCTCCCTCCATCCCTCTCTCGCTCCCTCTCTCTCCCTCCCTCTCTCTCCCTCCCTCGCTCTCCCTCCCTCGCTCCCTCTTTTTCTCCATCCCTCGCTACCTCGCTCTCTCCATCCCTCGCTCCCTCCCGCCCTCTCTCCCTCCCTCCCTCTCTCGCTCTCTCTCCCTCCCTCCCTCTCTCACTCTCTCCCTCCATCCCTCTCTCCCTCCCTCTCTCGCTCCCTCTCTCGCTGTCTCTCTCCCTCCCTTGATCCCTCTCTCTCTCCCTCCCTCCCTCGCTCCCTCCCTCCCTGTCTGTCTGTCTCTCTCACTCCCTCCCTCTCTCTCACTCCCTCTCTCTCTCACTCCCTCTCTCCCTCACTCCCTCTCTCCCTCACTCCCTCTCTCCCTCACTCCCTCTGTCTCTCACTCCCTCTCTCTCACTCCCTCTCTCTCACTCCCTCTCTCTCACTCCCTCTCTCGCTCCCTCTCTCCCTCTCTCCCTCTCTCCCTCCCTCTCTCCCTCTCTCCCTCTCTCCCTCCCTCTCTCCCTCCCTCTCTCCCTCCCTCTGTCTCCCTCCCTCTGTCTCCCTCCCTCTGTCTGTCTCTCTCTCTCTCACTCCCTCCCACTCCCTCCCCCTCTCACTCCCGCCCTCACTCCCCGCCCTCACTCCCCGCCCTCACTCCCTCACCCACATTCCCTCGCCCACACTCCCTCGCCCACACTCCCTCCATCCCCCTCACTCCCTCCGTCACCCTCACTCCCTCTGTTACCCTCACTCCCTCTGTTACCCTCACTCCCTCTGTTACCTTCACTCCCTCTGTTACCCTCACTCCCTCTGTTACCCTCACTCCCTCCGTCACCCTTACTCCCTCCGTCACCCTTACTCCCTCCGTCACCCTCACTCCCTCCATCGTCCTCCTCTGTCTCTGCCCTCCCTCTCTCTCCCTTTCTCTGTGTCCCTCTCCCTCCCTTTCCCTCTCCCCTCTCTCTCTCTCTCCCTCCCTTTCCCTCTCTCCCTCTGTCTCCCTCTCTTTCCATCCCTCCCTCTGTCTCTGTCCCTCGACCTCCCTCTGTCACCCTCTGTCATCTCACCCTGCCTGTGTGTCAGCCCTGGGTGAGACAGCTTCCTGACACACACAGCCGCACCCAAGCACTTCACAGGTCGTTAAAGGCCATTTGCATGCTAATGAGGCTTTGTTGTATTCCACCTCTTCTTAGGCCCCTGCAGCTCCACTCTGGCTAAGTGAGAATCGCCCGACCCTGGCCCCCACAGAGCAGCAGAGACTCTCAGAGTCGCGCTGCAGCAGACAATCTTTAAAAGAAAAAAAAATACATTGGTAGGATGTCTGCAAGGTCTGCGGGCCGCCAGGGAAGGCTTGCCGGGCCACCCCTGGCCCGCGGGCCGTACTATGAGCACCCATGTTCTACAACGTCCCATCTCGGATATTGAATGGGGACACCTATGGACAGACATTGCACGATTCAATCATTCTTCTGATCTACAGGAAGCCCATCTAAAGACCATGTTGGACTGGTACCTCCACACCTCTACGCTCAAGCAGATTTCCCCTAACGCTTCTGATAGATGCTGGAGAGGGTGTGGGTTACTGGGAGATTTTAAACATATCTGGTGGGATTGCCCGACTAATCTCCCCTTCTGGGAGGAAATACTCTCACACATTAAGGATATGCTGGAGTACCCTATCCCAACCACCATGGCGGGGGTCCTTCTGGGCCTTCGGGATCCTGCACTAGAACATCAGACTTGAGCAGAGAAAACAATCATGTGGCTATGTATAGGCGCAGCGAAAGTTACCCTGGTGGCCGCCTGGAAAAGGAGGGAAGCACCAGCGATCTCCCTAAAGAATTCTAGATTGTGGAAACTTCTTAGTCTGGAACGAATGTCTGATGTCTTTCGAGACTACTTTAAGAACTTTGAATTGAAATGAGGGCCCTTGGTGGCCTTCCATTCACGCGGCCTACAGTCTGCGGTATGCCCTTCGTCTATTAGAGTTCTTCATCTTTTTCAACTATAATCTGCCTTACATGGCCTTAGTCAGACTGGATTTTACACACCGCCCGCACCACTGTTGGGGACGTGGAGGGAGGGAGGGTTTGCTTTTCTTCTTTTTCTTTTTTCATTGTTTTCTTGTTTTCACCCTGGTTGGGGATTGTTACTGCATAAATGTGAGCTGTTCGAGTGCCTCCGTCTGAAGAGGGACTCAATGTTTTAACCATCGTAAAAGAAAGATGGAACGCAAGCTGATACACTGACCATCATTAAAAGATGTTAAAGGCTTCGCCCACACCACGTCAATACAAGGAATTGGAACCCTTTTTTAGCAATCCAGTGATGACAGGGTTGGACTGATATGAAACGTTAAATGTCATTGACCACTTACAGTCCCATTGCAGCTATAGACCTCCTGTGAGGGGTGACTTGATGGTTCTGTCGTATGATGTACACTGTATAAAAAAATTAATAAAATATGTTTGACAAGAACTTTGTTGACTGTGAATTCAGTTTAGTTACATAAGCTCCGTTCTCAATGGTTTTGGAGAACCTGTATTTTCCCATAGTGATCACATGATCTGGTGAGGTATCAGAAGGTGACCCCTGTGGATACATCTTTCAGTAATTAGGGGAGTGAGGGTGATGGTGATTACTATAAACATTATTGAGACATATCTTATTTTTATAAGCCATTGAGCCTCCCCCCTACACTTATCCTACTAGGGTGTTTTCTGACCTTTTCTGACATTTTGGCTCTGGGTGGTCAGATCAGTGTTAGGTGTGTTGTGGAGTGGTCCCCTGAGTTCAGGGCGGGATAGGATTGTGGCTTTAGCAAGAGTTCTATGGGCATCACTAGTATTTCCAAAACATCTCCCTGGTACGATTGCTGTGCAGTCTCTTCCTTACACTATTTCCCTGCTGGATATTACCCTCAGTTGTGATTGCTATGAGTTGTGTTTTTCAGTTCTTGTATGTTCTCTACATGTGCATGTAAATGTGGGAAGGGGGTGTGTTGCCGTTTGGTGTTGCTGGTGCTTGCAATGTGCCCCGGGAACACGTTTTTATGTTTGTGCAGCACCCTGTTTCCAGCATATGGTGTGCTATGTTGCCTTCCGATTCCTGGCTTTGGCTGATCTCACCCTCACCTTTTTATCTGGAAACTTCCTTTTGGGCTAATTTGTGGCTGTTTTATTTTAGATGGGCATTTCCTTTAGTCACATAATTCATTGTTTCCCATGAGATCGGAAGTCAGGGATTGCTGTTTTCTTGGATTGTGCCTTCAAGGTTGGGGCATTGTGAGTGGACTATGCTTGGAATGGGGTGCACCTGGTGCCCTACATTCCACCTGGAGCAGGTGTAGAGGCTTGGAAGCCTTCATCCCTGGCACTCCCCTCTCCCTTAGGTCACACTCCACATTCTGTCAGCATTTCTGGTGGGTTTGCTGTCGCTAGATTTTGGCTGGGGTCTCTTGAGCTCCTCAGATTAGATACAGTCGTTGATTGCCTAACAAAATTGGTGCTCATCATGTCGATCTTTGGAGCAGTGAAAGGTTGAGTGAACCCCCAACTGGAATCTCAAATACATCATTGTGCTGAGGCCTCTTAGCTTACCGACTCTCCTGTGTAGGGGCTATGGAGTTTTAGGGTCCTATCATCCCAGGCACAAGAAGAACATGGTTTCCGCCACCAAGGATTGCTTAATTTATAACTGAAAAGGAGGCCTCCATTGATCAGGAGGCTTGGAGAGCATTTGGGGGTGCTATCAGGACTACACGCCATGAAGGAAATGTTAAGTTTGGACATGATGCCTGAAAATGGGGTCCTTCTGGCTTGGTGATTGGAATGCATCCCTTTAGACTTTGGCTGCGGGACCTGGGTGTCTGCTTTTAAAACAGTTCTTCTAGATGCTGTCCTGCCCCTCGTCATGCTGCCCTGCCCCTGGGGTGTGGCCAGTGAACCCCGCCATGGGGGATCAGCAGCAGAGCCTTGCCTTGGTTTCTGTAGTCGCCTTAGGCAACCTGATTATTCTGTGCTCTCGTAGGATGACTATGTCGGTAGTGTGGATGCCCGATCAACACAGCCCCCAACAGCTCTGAATTCCTAGATGCAAGTAAAATATTTGGACCCCAATGCTGTCTGTTAGTCCTTTCTGATCTGATATAATTTTTAGGGGTAAGGGGATGCTGGTTGTCTTTATCATGAGAGGTAAACTACTGGGTGTTAAGTCACTACAATTATTATTACCTGTCTTCATTCACTAGGGGGTCTATTTCACTGTGAATTTTGACTCTGTGGTTGCGGGAAGGTATTACCTTTCCACACTGTCACCCCTCCTTGCTGGTACCATGGCCCCAGTCATGTTTTGCTGGGTGTCCTATCTGTGGTTGCTGCTGCCACGTTATCACCAAATTACTTGATCCTTCTGTCGTCGTGTGGCAAATGGTGGACCTCACTGCGACTGAGTGTATGATATGTTCTGATTACCCAGTGCTTGGTACTGAGGAGGGATATTAGCCATATCCTTTCATGTTGAGTTTTGTAATGGCTGGCCATTATTGTCTAACCTCTGCTGCTCATGGTATGCCTTTGTCTGGCATGCCTCTACCAGGTGACCCCTCCTACAGCAATAGAAGCACTGTCTAATGTCTGGTTGTGACCAGCCTCCTGGCCTCTACTACCATAACTTGTTTGTGCTCTTGGACTACCTGTTTGGAACCCCCATTGTAGCTGGTGCCATCTGCATGGCTGCGACCATCACTGCCCCCTCAAGGGCAGCTTTTTTCAACTCATTCTGCACTAACTTTGCTGTGTCTCTTTGGGTCTGCTGCTGCTTCTCTCTATCCTTTTCTTGCTTTTTTATGGTAGTGGAGAATATGCCAGGGTTTGGTATCTAAACCAACTATGCTGTCCAGCCCCCTCTGTATCTCGGTGGGTAATCCTTTCTTCAAAATATTATAGAAAAATGTGACTTGGGCCTGTGTTGGCCCACGGTTATCCGGCTTACTGTCCTCATCATTCCCTCATTCTATTTAGGAAATTGTTTATTCTTTCTTCTGGCTTCATGATCTCTGCAATTAGCCCTACTACATCTCGGCAGTAAAGGAATACTTCTCTTAGGGCGGTCCATATCCGGTGCCTGTCTGTATTAAATGTGGCCCCTTCGTGCTGGGTATTTGGTAGAGTTATTGCTGGAATGTGAGCCTGGGTGAACACTGTGTTTGTTTGCTCCCCAATTAGGCTGCTTAACAGGCTTTTAATGTCATCTATCGCTAGTGTGATATCTGTGGTGCTTTTTCCCGAAGCATGTGATCCATTTCCCTGCCCCATCCAGCAATGACTGCAACTTTGTTCTCAACCCCTCTTTGTCCATCGGGCCCCATGGCACGTATATAATCCCCACCGAGCCCTTCTGTAGTAATGGGTACATTCTCATTCTAGGTGACTTGTGGGTTTCTCCTCAATGTAGCGCTCCCATCTTGCAAGGCATTGCTACATGCAGCGGATGTTGCAACTGGAGTTTCCATGCCTGATTCATCCTCTGCTACTGCCATGGGCTCTGGCCCAGATGATCTTTCCATTTTCAAACACTTGTCATATTGGTCCCTCTCCTCCGTGCTCTTGCTCTAACTCCTGGTTGCGTGCACTTTCTCTCTCAATCATCAGTTCACGCCTCTCTTCCTCATGCGTATGGCCTGTTTCTTTTGCTCTGAGCTACGAATTGCTTTCGTTGGCCTGGCTTCACCTTCAGATTCACTCTTTATTTCCTCCTCGGCTACCATGGCAATCCCTGTAGCCCCACCCTCGTCATCAGTTCCGAGGAGACTGGAGCTCTCTTCCTCTCTGAGTTTGCGGAGTCGCTATCGAGAACCGCCACAAACTTTCCGGACAATTGTCTACACTCACCTAAATCAGTGGAAGTTTAACTTGCCACGTGTTGAGCATTGTGGATGGGGAGTCAAGCTTTAAGGGACCTTCCCTAGGGACTTGGGCTGTGCTGGAGGCATCTGGGTTTGCTTGCTTTTGGTTTACTCGGGCTTAGACCTAACTGAACTTTTCTCTATAGGGGGCTCATCGGCTTACACTATTGTTGAATTTGAATATCCTAATGCAGGGGGGGCTAGTGTGAGTACATCCATCCCTGCATATGGTTGGTAAGGTGCTGACACCTTGCTTGCTATCGACATTGTGGGGCAATTGGGTTTTAGCTTCCTTTAACCTCTTGATTCGTGGCCGAAATTTCCCTGCGGTACGGGGAAATTCCACGCGTGCGCAGATCGGACGGCTCTTGGCCATCCGATGCACACACCCACCATGACGTCGGATGACCGGGGTCGTCCGACGCAGGCAAGGGGTTAAAGATGGCCCATAATTCTAACATTGACTCTCTGTTTTGTCTTTCTTTTGTCCTGCATATTTAGTCTTTATGTGTGTTTTAGAATATTAAATTATATTTGTGTCAACTGTTCTCTCTTTAGGCCAGGGAAATGTGTATGCATTTGTGTATAAATGTCACTCTTGGCAAAACGTAGTAATTTTCTTTATCTGTTTGGGGAACGTAGTTTCCTTATGCCTCAATGGGATCTCCATGGCAGTTTTAGCAATTTGGATAAATACAACTTAAATGACGTTTTGTAGTTTTGTTTGTTTAATCATGAGGGCAATTGTATGTGGTGCACCCTTACAAATTGCGTATTGGGTGGGTGCTCTGTGCTTTTACAATATTTGCATCAAACAGTTTGACTGAACATTTCAATAAAAACAAGACAAACAAACATATGTAGTATTACGACATAGGGCGAATATGCGATATGTTAGAATAGCATCTCACCATCTCAGTTTTTTCACACAATACAGTTTGCAATTAACAATCAATACAACATAATCACATACATAATACAGTTTAATAATGGTTGACAGAAAAAAATACTATGTCAAAGAAATTAGTACACTCTCAGCACGTTTCCACTAAACAGAGAAGACTTATGTGAAACATGCTCCTGAGGGAGCTGGATAGTCTTCCAAATGTGGTAATCATAGAAACCTTATAGTAATAACTCTGGAATCATACACACAAGTTATGCCCAGTTTCAGGTGTCCAATTTTTTCCATGTGTCCGAAATCCACCCTGTTACAATGCCCAGGGTCCAAGCTGATGTACCTCCCACAATCCTTCCAGATAATAAGGGTGTTAAGAAACCTCTAAGCACTGAGAAACTGTTGAACTAACTATGAGACTTGTGTATTAACTCCACCCAATGAGGTTAGTTGTATCTCAAAAATCAACGTCCTGGGAGTTATCAAGGGCTATCTTCGCCTTAACTCTAATATTAGGTGACTTCCGCGGGAACGCCTCCAAGGCTGCCTTACGACTGATTCAGTCAGGACGTATAAAATAGGTAATATGCTGGACCCTGTCAGTGACACAAGCACTTAGGTGATCTTTTTACGCTTCTCCCTAGTTTACCATAAGCCAAATGCCTTAGAGTATGTTTGAGATTCTGATGTTGTGCCTCTGTGGCAGCTGCTTCAGGACGGACCTCCTCCCCGGGGATTCAGCAGGACTGCCCATCAATTGTTGTATCTGCCAATCTTTCCTATTGCACAATCGTAAATCCATCTGGGCCGGGTCTCCTTCCTTCGCCTGCAGTTGGGTTCGAGGTCCCAATCACCTCGTGGCTGGCTCGCCAAAATGTTACTCAAGTTCGAAATCCCATGAATAACAGATGACTTGGCAAAACAGGAACAGTTTGTTTAATTGAACTTTACGGCCGGGAGAACAGTTACAGGCCCAAGGTCTGGGGACGGTCTCAATTTACAATCAGTATGTGTCCTTCTTTTATACAAAACATGATGGGTTATAAAAGTTTATGGCATAACATATATGGTGAGAAATGTTGGTTTCTGCCTTTGGAGTCGTAAATTAATTGTCTAATGGTTACCACAGGAGGTCTCGACCTCACGTGGCCTCGTGGCCAATGGATAACGTGTCCAGATGACTGGCATTGGGAGCACATGATCACTGTGTGTGCCTGGTCCTGATTGGCTATGTATTTGTAACTCATGTGGCATCTGACTTTTTATGGTGTTTTAGGAGCATACATACCCCCTCCGGCCATTTGTGCTTTATTTGGGCAATCTCCCTGGACCCTTGTAATGTTGCTGTGCCTATCCATGGGAATGATCAAGAGTTTCCTGCCTGAGAGTTTGCCTGCCAGCGAGGTACCCTCCCACCTACGACCTATCAATCAGCAATCTTGGGACTTGGTGTCAGGGCCTGCTTGATTAAATAGTTGCACGTCAAGGTTGATGTGGAGTACACAGCGGGTGATTCTATTAATAAATACGAGATTTCATTTTTATTGATGAATGCATCAATTTTCATATTAACAATCCAACCCTAACAGAAACTGGTATTTTTTAGTGAATGTTCCAAATTGACACATCACCCCAAAGTCTCGTAGATAAGAGAGTTGTAAGCACTAAGCACTCCTTACATGTTTACACCAGATAGCAAGCCCTTAAACCACATGGCTCCAAACATATAAGGACAATGTCATGAATGCACTTACTTCTGTCTTTTAATTCAAGCGTCACTCGCACTTCCAAATTTTAATTAGCGCCTGCATAAAAACCGTTTGATTGCTTGGACTTCTGTACGAACAAGCAAACAAGCAAAATAAGCATTCCACACTCAGATGGGCACATACAGAACTGCTGTGCGTCTCAGAGAAATACAGCCGGTGATATCCTACCTGGGAAAACTGACGCTGTCGTAGGTCAGGAACAGGTGTCTCTCCATAGACTCACATGTAGTAGCGGGCAATCAACTGACGTTCTCCAGTAAGTTTACACGCCACCAACACGTCTTGCTCAATGCTCATCTAACATTAAGAGGAACTTTAAATAAGCACGTCAGCTGACATGCAGGCAAATATAATATATATATATTTTTTTACTCCTCCTTACTCGGGAAACGCCGCTGCCTTCCAAACCAGCGGGTGTGTCGTCAAATGGACCACCCAAGTCACGGTCCTCAAAATCACAGCAATTCCTCCGCTCAGCAATGCCAGCAAAGAACGACGACACCATGTATCGGCCTCCAAATCTTTATTGGTTCAGCTTACAAGGGACTCGTTTCTCCTGACCAGCAGGCTTGTACACCCATTTTTTTTTTTGTTGAAAAATCGGCCATTTTAAATCTTACGTTCACCCGTGATGTCACATGACATGACTACAAACTTGGTGTAATGGAGTACAAACTCGTAGTTTTAGAACATGTTAGACCAAATGTAATGCAGCAACTCATATATAACAATTCAACAGTTATATGCATGATATCATTAATACTTGTTTTACAAATAAATTCATTTGTTAAAACCATGTATATATATATCACCCAATAAAGAAATATTTTCTTATTATTTTAGCACCAATACGCATTTCAAATCAACTGTTGGAAGTCATGACTTTAGTTTCTAAGTCTGACTGTGTTGACGCTGCCTGCAGAGGAGTCATCTTTTTTGCAATGTTCAACAGAAAATAACTTTATCCGTTGTTTCAATCTCAGAACGGACATGAACATCGCAACAGCGTATTGAACCCCAGTGGGTGAACGCAAAAACCCGTATCATTGTTACATGTCAATCTCGCTACTGCCTTGTTGAATTGTTATATATGAGTTGCTGCATTACATTTGGTCTAACTCGCTCTAAAACTACGAGTCTGTTCTCCATTACACCAAGTTTGTAGTCATATCATGTGACATCACGGGTGAACGTAAGATTTTAAATGGCCGATTTTTCAAAAAATAAAAAATGGGTGAACAAGCCTGCTGGTCAGGCGAAACGCGTCCCTTGTAAGCTGACCCAATAAAATTTGGAGGCCGATACATGGTGTCGTCGTTCTTTGCTGGCGTTGCTTAGCAGAGGAATTGCTGTGATATATATATATATATATATATATATATATATATATATATATATACACTCACACCCCCCCTTGGTCAACTGCGTGTCATTTCCTTGTATGGAATTAAGGGACATGTAATTCCATAGACCGTCTGAGTAACTATAAAACATATGGGAATAAACAGGTTCAGTTACACATGATTCATTAACAACCGGAATCTCCCCACTGATGTACAGAAAGGGCCTTGTTCCGCACACTAAAAGTGCCAATGTGGTTTCATTTCCTGACCATTTGAGTTTGTACCATCAATAATTTAGGTCTCTTTTTGGGAGATGGACCAGGAACCTGTTCAGGAGAAATAGGGATAATTGACTCTGTGCAGACCACTACACAGCCATTAGTATTAACCATTCTGGAATCAGACGGATCCATGGTGTTTACTTCTATGCCCGGAGGGTTAAGGGGTGCACTTTGGAGGTTAACCAGTGGGGAAATAGATTTGATAGTTTCCTCAATTTTGTCCTCAGCATTGCAGATCTCTTTGTTCAATGCTCTCATTGCTCCCGATAAAACCTTTTTCAATGTCCCAGCACTCCCCATGGAGGTAGTATTATGCTTCCTCCTACACTTATTCTACAACTATTGGTCAATCAACCAGATCAGTATCCAAGTTAAAAAAACTGTCTCACAGCCCTAGATTCCCCAGGCTGAAGTCAAGTCATGTCAACTTACAGTTCACGGCAGAGAGGGGATGAATGAATCAATCAACGAACGCCTGTAGACCAGGGCATAGTTCCTGGAGTAAAATCACAGGGGGGTGGCCGAGTCCATCCTCGCTGGACCGCAGAGGCACATGCCAGGGCAGGTCCTGTGACCACGAGATGCCTGTGCACTTAAGAACGCTTGTTGGCCCCACCTCACCTCGGGGGTTGCTGGAGGACATAGTACCATCCCAGCGGGAAACGAAATGCAAGAAAAGTCAGTGCGGGCAGAGAACATGAACTTGCTGCGACCCACGACCATGGGATGACTATGTGCTTAAAAGCACATGTTGGCCCCTGTTTGCTTCAGGGGTTTCTGGGGGACATAATCCCACCCCAGCGGGAAACAAAATGCCAGAAAAGTCAGTGCGGGCAGGGAACAGGAACTCACTGGGACCCGTGACCGCAGGATACCCTTGTGCTTTAGAGCATTTATTGGTCTTTCCTCACCTCGGGAACTGCTGGAGGACGTGGGCCCACCCCAGCAGGAAACAAAATGCCAGAAAGTCAGTGTGGGCGGGGAACAGGAATTTGGAGCGACCACAGGATGCCCGTGCACTTAAGTTCGCGTGTTGGCCCGTCTCGCCTCGGGGGCTTCTGGGGGACATAATCTCACCCCAGCGAGAAACAAAAAGCCAGAAAATTCATTGCGGGCAGGGAACAGGATCTTCCTGTGACTGCGGCATGCCGGTGCGCTTAAACGCATATGTTGGCCCCTCTCAACTCGGTGGCTGCTTAGGTACGTTGTCCTACCCCAGTGGGAAAGAAAATGCCAGAAAAGTCAGTGTGAGAAGGGAACAGGAACACTAGCTGTGAACTGTGACTGTGTGCTTGTTCCCTTAAGGGTGCATGTTGGCCCCTCCTCTGGGGTTGCTGGGGGACGTAGTCCTACTCCAGTGGGAAAGAAAATGCCAGTGAAAGTCAGTGTATGCAGGGAACAGGAACTCGCTGCAACTCGCGACCGCAGGATGCCCGTGCTCTTAAGAGCGTGTGTTGGCCCCTCCTCACCTCAGGGACTGCTGGGGGATGCAGTCCCATTCTAGCTAGAAATAAAATGCCAGAAAAGTCAGTGCGGGCAGGGAACAGGAACTTGCAGCGACTCGTGACCAGGGGCGGCCTTAGGTATGTGCAAGCTGTGCACCTGCACAGGGCCTCCAAACCCCAGGGGCCACCACGCCAATATATATCCTTAATATATTAATCCTCTGAGGGTGGATACATATTTACGTGGCAGCCCCTGGCAGGGATTTGGCGGCCTCGACTCTGTTCCACTTCCAAACACCCTGACCCAAACAAAATGTCAGAAAAGTCTGTGCGGGCAGGGAACAGGAACTTGCTGCGACCCTCTTTCAAATGTTTAATAAAGCACAGAAAAGGGGGGTATTCCATTAAATCTTGCAAAAATACTACTTTCTTTTGTGTTCAAAATATTTTATTAGGTTTTAAGATAACAAGACAAACAAAAAATTATACAGTGTTGGTACATATAAGTTAATAATGTAACCATAAAGAACACTACTATTGCAAAGTGATATACCAACAAGGAAAGGCTTAGCATCGTCCTAAACATAAGAAACTATAAAGGTTGGGAACTAACAAACAAGGCTACTCCTCAAAAACATAGTTATAAAATATAATGAATAAAAATAAGCAGTCCTGATGAATCATTCATAAATCAATATTAATATAGTCTTCAATCGGTTTCCATAACTGCTGAAAAGATAGTGTATTTTACTTTCTTGATTATTTTTGCTTGTGACCAAATAAGAGCAAGGAGAATGTGGTTTGAATAAAGCATACGCATACTCCCAAAATTGCACAAGTGAAAAAAATAGCAGCAAAAACTGCTTCCTCCATTTTTAGCAGCAAACTACAGCGTATCACTGTTCAATCACTGCCTCTGTGCAGGAGAAGTTCGTAAATTCCAGGATTGAGTTGTGGATTTCAGTTCAGGCTTCAATTTGATGTTTTGTTTCATATTTGTTTTCTCGTGTTTCCTCGCTTCAGGTAGTGCTTGATGGTTAGCTCTACTTTTCGGAAATGTTGTGCTCCTAGCCAATGGGCTAAACCAGTTACTGCCCCAAGACATGTGTCAAAATACCAAAGGGGTTGATGTACAGAAGCTCTGATTCACAAAGCCTGTGACTCACACGGGAAACATCCTTTACAACTAAACTTGTACCACGCAGTACCTTTACAACGCAGGTATTACAACGCAAGTCGTTACAACGACTTGCGCTGGAGGGTGCTGTAGGATAGGGAATCGTTTAATTTACTATCCAAAACCTTCCCTACTATCCACGGGGGCTGGAGTTGGAATAGTAAATTAAACTATTCACTATCCAGCGCCCTCTAACGCAAGTCGTTGTAACGACTTGCGTTGTAATACCTGCGTTTTAAAGGCATGCGTGGAAAAAGCATGCGTTGTAACGACATGCATCCGACTCACACTGCATGCTCCTCAGCGTTCCCTTACAGGGCCACGTTTATTTTTCTGAACGCATCCCTGTACTTTAAGGGACATTGAATTCGCTCTTTCAAATGGCATTTTAAGATTGCCAGTTGGGGTTGGGGTGGAAGGTCTGCTGTCCCTTGAAGGCTTCCATCCTTCCATTCAAAGGCTTTCTGTAGAATCTGCATAACACATTCCTGCATGTATAATATTATAAAGACAATATTCTACAAAATTCCACTGAATGTTCACCCTGCATGTTAACCGATGTGTGTTTGTGATGCAGCGTGAGATGAGAGAAACCATTAACTGCTTAGCGACCTGACCAATAGGAAACCGGGCCCTAAATGTCTAAATGACTTATGCAGAACATGGTTTTGAGCGGCCGCATTGTCTTTCCAAGAATAATACAGAAACATAAAGGTGAATAAACAGTCATGCTGCGATAACGGTCTTCGACTACAGCCAGGTATTATGCAAAAAGAGCCCAGGGGCACTCAAGGTCGTTGTCAGAGAGCGGCTGTGTTTATGTAGCTGAACAAGCTTTTACTGCATGACCAGGCTCACTCTGGCAGAGCAAGGGGTATGGAAAATGGCCTTTCTTCTGAAGAACCTCCTAGATGGGCCTCCCATAGGGTGCATTTCAAAAGGCTGCTATTTCTGTAAGGACAGCCTTAGGGTAGTTTATCCCCTTAAGCTGTATTCACAAACGTATACAGAAATCGTATGTTTTCTCTTAACATTTTTGCTGATTTCTATCTATCTGGAAATTCACAATTTGCACTAGGATTATTTTTGGAAATCTTTCAAATTCCCTGATGCAATGGACTGTTCCCATGGGAAGGGTCAGTACAGATTTGCATAAGGTAGGCCCCTTGCTCGCTGTGCCACTGAATCCAAGCTATATATCACTGACCATGCCTAGCAAGACTGAAACCGCTCAGGGTTCCTTGTTTTGACTTCTGGAGGGGGCCTGGCTTGGGAGTTTGTGATTGATGTTTCCCATGAAGAGCAGGGTCAGTACTGATTTGCATAAGACGGGCATCTGTCAAGAGTGGCACAGTGGACATAAAACGATGACTTGGAATGCTAACCAGCATGAGCATCATTTCTTTCAAGCATTCCTCCCATTAACTTTTGTGTTTGTGATGCAATGCCCTGGCAAAGTGTATACCCTTAGGTGGGGCACTTGCTGGCTAGCCACAGGATCTGAGCTGCACCGGACAGAACTAATAAGGCTGAAAATGATCTGCATCACTTGTGTTCCCTTCTGGTGGAGACTTTGTGCAGTCTCGCATGCTCTCTGTCATCTTGGGGCAGCACTCATCTTCAGCATGGTGCAGTCTGCAACAGTGGCAGGAGGCAGTTTCCACCAGCCCATTTCTCCTGTTTGCGCTGCCTAAAACAGAACCAACTACTGAACCAACCAACCAACCAACCATGAAAGTGAGGCGAGGATGTGGAGTAATGGCCAGAGCTGCTGATATCAAAGCTGGGGAAGCAGGTTCGAGTCTCAGCATCGGCCCAACATCCTGCTCCAGAGTTAAATCCCGAACTGTGCCCTACAAACCGGAATCCAAGCAACCCCAGACCATCCTGTGATTCTGGGCAAATCACTTAATCTCCCCTTGCTGGTGCTCATGAAAAGCGGCTGTGTTGATGATTAAGTGCCAGTGCTGAGCACCGTAAACCACCGGCTCAAATTAAGCACTGGCTACAATGGGTAACTCTTCTTCAATCCAAGGTTTAGTAACACTATTTGGTGAGTCAGCTGCCCCATCAATTTGAAGTTCCTCTTCTATGTTATACTTTACTGTGCCACCACCCGAATCAGAGACATGTCCAGTCTTTCCAGTGTGGTGAGGGACAGGCACATCCAAGGGTATGTTCAGCTGGAATTCTCCAGGCATTTATTTCTGATTTCAGGAACACACCCTGCCCGCACATACCTCAGACACTTTCCCTCCTTGCTGTGGTTTTGGGTTTTCTGTTAAAATCCATTAAAACTGACAAAACCCAAAGAGTCAAATAAATGATTTTCATTGGAAGCCAGTAACACTGAATTAGTTGCCATATGCTGCTTTAGTGCTCAATGTTGCCACAGCAGTATAAGCACCGCCCGCAGTTCTAAGACATTTTCTATGATTTTCCATGATGGATACACCCACCATGCTACTTTCATGGCCCATGTTGAGACACCACGGTGAGCAGCCTTTACAACACGGGCATTACCACGCGCTGCCATAACTACGCTGCATTTACAACGCAAGTCGTTACGACGACTTGCGCTGGAGGGCGCTGTTGGATAGGGAATAATTTAATTTTCTATTCCAACAACTTCCCTACTGTAACGTGGGCTGGAGTTGGAATAGAAAATTAAACTATTCCACTATCCAGCGCTTACAGCGCAAGTCGTTGTAACGACTTGCGTTGTAAAAAAACAGCGTTGTAATGGCAGCATTGTTAATAGCCCCCGTTGTAGTGTCCATCAACCGACACCACATATGTCATTGTGACTGTTTAAAGATCCCTGCCCCACCAGGACCTACTTCAACTCCCTGCTCTGCTGGTTAGGGAGCATGGGTAACTCATCAGGATCCAATTTGATGCGCTCTGCATGCTGCTGTCCTGCATTTATTGGCAACTAATCCAGCTCTGGTTTTCTTTCAGCACAAGAAGGAAAATTGACCAAAACATTGTATACTGCACAACTGCTGAACAGAATGCAAAGATAAAGAAACTTTTGAAACTCTCACATAATCCCTGCAAATGTACAGCAGGAAGAGGCCCAAATAGGCCGAAAATGGTCTGGGGTTGCTTGTATATCTGTTTAGAGGGAACCAGGACTTTGGGATTTAACTCAGAAGCAGGGCCAAGGCTTATCTGCAGATGGCTGGTTCCTGTCTGAAGCTGCAGTCTGAGGTGGCATGGCTGGCAAAAACAATGATGGACTGGAATGAGGCTCTGAGTAATTACCAGTGGCTGAGATTAACTCTAGCGTTTCACCCATAACCTCTGTGTAGTTCTCAGTGTGAAGGGTATGCGTAGATGTAGGTCACGTGTTACTGGAACAAAAGAACCACCCTAATGGCATGGCCTAAATACACCAAAACCAATGTTTGTTTGCTAGTGTTCCTGTTCAGATGGCACCTGGCCTGGCATTTCGGGCTGGATTGTTCCTATTGGAGAGACAAGGCTGATTTGCATATGGCGGGTTCCTGTCTTAGATGGCATGGTGAGCAATCCTCACAATGACTTTCAAAACAACACAAGCAGTAGGAACAGCTCAACAATGTAAAAACAAGAAATCAGGAGGAGAAAGAAAGAAAAGCTTCACAAAAGTACACAATTCTTGTTATGTGGTCTTCCTATATTTAGCTGTTGACTGCCTATGCTGCACTAGTTGATTTATTCAATGTGTGACCTACACAGTTAAACAGCCAAACGTTCTCTTGTAGGTCATGACTTTCTTGAGAACCTCAGATGTTATTCCATCGATGCAGCACAGTTGACTGTCACGAAAAGGAATATAGTCAGCTGTATGGCTGGATATTATACCTTCATCAGGCTTCTTCCAATGACTAGAAAGTGCAAGAAAAGACCAAGATCAAACAGTAATACCACATTATTAGCCCATCTCCTTCCTGGTATCTTGAGACAAAGAAGAGGACAACATAATACGGGCAGCTATAATATAGCACGGAATACCCTACGACATATACTTCTAACCGTAAGTTAAAATCCTCTTGCAGCTGATCATTGCTATTAAATTAAGAAGATAAAAACAGGATTGGGCTTTAAATGCCCATCAGTAACCTTTTATCTGCTGCAATCATATCTTAATGAGGTGCATAACCATGCACATCCTTCACATGATCTGAGACAGATGTGCTGGAAAAAGGAGTAAGAAAGCTGAAAAATAAAGTAGACAGGCAGGGGAGATAAATAATGAAATTTACAAAGCGAGCAAATACTAAGAAAATGTGAAGGTTAGATGAAGAGCAAGAAAGAAGGAAGGAGGGCTGAATTAGTTACTGGGATTATTGAGGGAAGCAAGGAAATAAATAGAACTCCTTTTATGAAAAACACAGTGCCTACGAATTTTTTTTAAACACTGATCACCGCAAATGTTGACATGTTTTGAAATTACTGGAATACACTGAAAAAAACAGAATTCAAAACAGAAACTCATAACAGGAAAGCTTACAACTACATACCTTATGTGCATTGATTCTCTAAACATGTGAACTGTGACAGGCAGCAGCCCGTTGTGGCTTGTTTTGAAAAAGTCCAAAATAGAAGAGATATTTGGACTACAAAGGGAATGGAGCACCCAAATACTGATAGGTAAAAAAGAAAGGTTTCCCTTTGTGTAATAGTCTAGCAGTTGCGGTGATGTCAGGCTTCCTATTAGTTTCCAACCCCGGGTATTCTCGTGGCCGTGGCTATGGATTCCTACGTGCCGTCTTCCCCGCGGGTTTTCTTTTTGTCAGCCGCGTCGAGTATCACGGTCTATGTAAATTGGGTTATAGAATTCTTCCTTGTAAGTGTTTCACGTACTGTGACAGGTCCAACCAGAATGTTTGTGATGAGTGTATAAGTGGTTCTGATTGATTTAGACTATTACACAAAGGGAAACCTTTCTTTTTTACCTATTTGTTTTGAAAAAGTACACTTTATATGAATAACTAAGCTATTCTGCCCGGCAGGTTTCAGGGAAAGTGAGGCTCAAAGGGCATCTTAATATGAGGTTTTTTTTCACAGGCCACAGCTACTCCCTTGTGAAGACGGTGGATATGACTAAGAAGCTGAACAGCCAAGTCTGGATCTAGCATTTTTGTTTCTCGGGTGAAGCAATATTTTGCAGACTGTTTAGTAGTGACTTATTGAGGACATGGACACTCACTACAGCCCAAGAGGCTAGCTCTAACTTTGGAAGCCATAATGGAGCCCAAACCATGCTTGTTGGTAGGTTTACTACTGAGCCTGCATTTAATTAGGTCATCCGGTAAATGCATATCAAGGCCCGTTAAAAAATTGTGATAATCAGCAAAAGCAGATATGATTTACTGTTTGGTTTCTAAACTTGCAACACAGAATCCAGGAAGAAATCACTCTAAAAGTACTGTCCAGCTATTTAAACAATTTCTGAATGCTTATTATTGCCATCAGGGGCAGCAGTGCCAAGTTAAAAATAGGATAAGAGAAGGTGTTACACACGTACTGTAAGGAAGTTGATTATTATTTAGGGTTTCCCACCTCAAGGACTAAACACAACCCTTGTCAGGGTGAACCCTCAAAGTCACTAAATTAAGTGTGAGTAAAGTTGTCCCACTAAGACAAGATGAGCTTCATTTTCACTTGCGTTATATTGGTCATTTGAGTTTAATTTAGGTTTGATTTCTAGATGTTGGCAATTATTCTTATGAATTACATTTCTTTTTGACTTTGCAAAAGTTGGAATTTTTTAACAGGTGTAGGCACTTTGTAATTGAACAAATGATAATAAGGATCAACTATGGGAAACATCTAACTTTGAAATACCAAATTTTATAAGCTAAGTGTGTGACTTTAAATCGGTTGTATCCGTGTATGTTTTAGATATATTGTGCTTGTTATAAACACTTCACCTGAGAAATCTGTTTGAATTAGATTTCATCTTTGAGTCAATCTAGAACTACTTTGCAGGTATCATGTGTTGTGATCTTCATTTTCACATTGAGATACCACTTTGTTTCTTTTGTGGATTACTATTCAGTCGTTTAATATCATTCCATTAGAATGTTTTACTACCTTGGTGTATTTTATCTCAATTGGAGTGGGTCTTCATTTATTTAGGTGTATTTAGCGAATAATTCCAGTGTTTTTTTTATTTAGTCTGGATAAAAAGTTTGGTATTTAGCCTTTATATGTGACTAATATAAACATATATGCTATTCTTTTTCCCTTTCTCTTTGTTGTATCTTAATATTGTTAATCGGAATTCGAGGACTTGTTAGGTTGAATATTTAATATTGTCCAATTGATTGAGAATCAAAGAAAATGGTAAAAAAAACAAATCGATTTTTAAAAAAAAGAATATTAACCTATTTAGATTTTCAGGTATTCTGAAGTAAATAGTTTACATTATGAAATATATGTATTTAGTTATCTTACTGGTCTTATAAGGTCTTTCACAGACTTAGTAATATGTATTTTTTCTCTCTATCTAAATTATGAAAATATGTTTGGAAATATTGTTGGATGGCTGCAGGAAAACCTAAAGGAACATTTATGTATAGATGCATTTTTGTTGTTTGACGGAATGATGAATATGTTTAACTAGCAAATTTTGGGCATGTTGTTGAGAATCATAGTTGTATGTTTTTTTTCATTTGCAATTAAGGACTTGAAAAAGCGACAGGTGTCAAGAAACACATGCTGGCTGTACCACAAACTCACTATTAATTTATTTAAGAAATTCTGTTAATTTGATTAGCTTATTTTTTGTTGTTTATTTAATGACAATATACTGTATAAAGTTCAATAATGTGAGCAACCACAGTATATCCACAACAAAATTAGTATATTCAGACCCTCCAGGATTTCGCGGGTTCGCGTTTTGCTGCAAAATCAACACTTTTGTAAAAATGCCACGATTTTTACAAAAGTGCATGCAAAATCGGCACTGCAACCCTCATTTTTAGAGGCATTCCGTTGCCACAAACTCGTGGATGCATTCAAGAGAATGGTGCCATGTCTAAATTGAACATATAGCACTACTCACATAAAGGTCATATCATAGACCATGCATTTTCCGTGTAAGTTGAAGAGTGGCGCCTAATGCCTGTCTATCTCATGTCTATCATTGAGATGAGACTTGAGGCCACGTGCACAGTTGGTCATACCTAATAGTGTGGTGAGACAAAGCTGGGTACCGAATATTTCATGGGACTTCTTCAGACATTCATTTTTACGTGAACTTACAGCCCTATTTTCCTAACTTTGAGCATTCCAACTGATACTGTCTTACAATGCGTTGTCAAAAGTGACTACAATAAATTAGCTACTGCCATTTCTCTTCATTGCAATTGAAATTGTGGGAAGTACATATGGCGCGTATGATGTCACTTACTTATCTGTGCACAGCATTTGAAAGCGTGAAATCCATGTTGTGAAAATATATCTTATCACCCACAGTATCCTCCTTCCAGCAAAGACTTAACTTCACCAAGACGGGTACTCTGAGCACAGCCGGACGCTTTCTTTGCAAATCCCGTCAAAATACTGAGCTTTTTGGGTCTTCAGGAGGCTGCTTTTGTCTGTCTAAACAGCTCATTAATAAACAATGAAAGCGTTTAAAGCTGTAATCTGCAGGCATGCGGTGCTACACGAGTGTTTAAAATAAAAACGAAACTACATATCATGAGTGTCTGAAATAAAAAATAAATACAATAAATGAGCAAACACACGGGAAATGCTGTGTTTCGTTGTGCAGGTAACACAGCCAGATAATCGGAAATTGCATGGGGGAGGGGGGGTCAGGGAGATAAAACCAGGGACTGCAATGTGCTTGACTGGTTCCAAATGCGTTTTTTACAAGTGTTTCTTGGTGGGCCCCCTGCGTGCCCAGTGTGTAGTGGGCCCTGGGGGGCATTGCTTTTGGGGCATTTATTAATTAACATGTTTATGTCCTATATGGAGCCTTGAAGCCAAACAAAGTGTCTACATTGTAAATAAACCAAATATACATAGCTTCATGTTGTTAAATAACTCAAAAAACTAAGATGTCTGTGTTTGTTGTAGGAAAAATGGCCCCAAAAATTCCACAAAATTGCCGCTAAATTTCCATATTTGTGCAGCTAAATTTCCATTTTGGTGCCACTAAATTTGCTAATCCATGCCGCTATATCCTGGGGGGGTCTGTAATATTGTATAAATGCATAATAAATTCAAATAGGAGTTGTGCATTGTGCAAAATGTTTATGGTGGTAGAATAAAAAGAAAACGTTTTTACATTGAAATGGAATTCTGGATTTTAATAGGTGCCTCTTACAATTGATTTTTTTACAATTAACATTATATTATTGGTGAATGGTAGGGTAACCATCACCCTAGAGAGCACTTAAAATCGATAGACTAGACAATTAGCAATTATTGCCCTATTAGTAAAAATAGTGGTTTTATTATTTTCTGGGGCTGGTCCCATTCCTGTGATATAGTGTTAGTATTTTAATATGTACTGAATGAATGAAACGTATTTGTTATAGCACAACAGCTACTCAAAAAGAGTGTCCCGGCACTGACAGAAACGTGTGGCAGGGAGCTAGATACGCAGCTAAGTTTTAACAAGCCATGTTTTCAGGTGTTTCTTGAAAGTTGAGAGTTCTGAAATGGCTCGCAGAGAAGCAGGGAGTCTGTTCCAAGCCTGTGCACCCAGAAAACCAAAAGGCCTGCCGCCCATCCGGGGCAAACGTACTTTGGGAGTACGGGCAAGGTAAGAGGAAGAAGATCTTAGAGATCGTGCTGGAGTATAGTGGTTAACTCGTTTGCTAAGGTAACTTGCTCCTTTTCCATGAAGGGCCTTAAAAAAGACAACAAGGGCTTTTTATTTGATCCTTTCTTTCAGTCGAAGCCAATGGACGGACTTAAGAAGGGGGGACATATGAGACCTTGGTTTGGTCTGAGGATCACCATGGCATGGCGTTTTCCACTACTTGCAGGGGCTGTATAAGGCATCTGGGAAGGCCCAGACACAAGATATTTGTATAGTCCAGTCTTGACGTCACCAAGGCCTGGACCACTATTTTCCTAGTCTCTATTGTCAGAATTGGAGGAAATTATTTTAACATACGCAAAATACCAAAGCAGGTGCCGACCGAGTTTGGTCCTGTGACCTCATGGAAAGGGCGTTATCCAGATAAACACCCAGGTTCCTCACAGATGACTTCTTTACGTGAGGCGGAGAATACTCTTCTGGCACCATGCGTTCCAATTACTAACTGCAGGTTGGCCAAAGAAGGCAATCTCTGATTTATCCGAATTGCATTTCAGTTGATTCACCTTGAGCCACTGAAACACCTTTATGAGACTTGCTCTGATATTAACACTGTTGAAATCAGTTCCTTTTTCACAAGTGAACATCAGTTGTGTGTCATCCGCGTAGGATATAACCTGAGCGCTATTTGCCTCTGCCAAGGGGGACATGTAAAGGTTAAAAAGAGTTAGGCTAAGAATAGAGCCCTGGGGAAATCCTACCTTCATGCCGGGCATGAAGGTAGCTGAACTTTGTAGAAAATACTCTGATTTTCTACAAAGGACAGCTAAGCTTGCCATAGTAAAAATAACGTTTAGAGCTTTGTCACTATAGTGTCATTGTAAATTGCATTTTTAAATGTCCCACTTTTAAATACCATGTACTCTACCTTGTGGGCTACAAGGCTTACATAGTGGGACTTCTTAATATTTCAAAGGAGGTTTTTACCTGCCCAGTATGGTTATTTTAATAGGCAGCATTGCAGCATTCAGGCTACGCACAGTAGGCCTGAAGCAATGTTTGCTTTGATATACTAGTGAATGGCACAATAAGTGCTACATTCATTAAACTTTCAAGTACCAGATTACAGTTTACATCTTAAACTAGGGACTTACAGCCATGTGAACTATACTAATTAGAACTAGGCCAACTGAACTATGTTTGAAGGGGGAGCACAGGCACTTTACTACTAGTTAGCGGGGTAAATTGCATAGAGTTCTAAAGCCAGCATAAAATAAATATGGTACAGCAAAGGTAAAAATCTGGGGTGACCGTGCAGAAAAGGACGATTTCCTAGACATATTCAAGGGCATGCTGTTGGCCATTACAGAATCTTCACTCATGAAGAATTGTCTGCTGCGTTATTGTGAGAAGGGTGGCATCTCTACTTGCTTCAACCATATATTACTCCAGCAATCTATTTACCACCACTGATGGCTAGGTGTGGAGACATTTTTGACAGAAAGTGAAGAGGGTACCAAAACTACCATGGTTTGTGATTTCTGGGTCCAAAATGAGCCAGAAATACGGCATTCTATTAGAGTACAGTGTGACATTACACAAGGTACACAAGGAAGCAATGGTTGCTTTGATGTGAAAACATTCAATGGAATGGGGACCCATAGAAGTGGCCGTTGGTGATAAGAAGACACTTGGTAGAAGACAGCAGCTCTGGAAACCCATTGTGTTAACATGGCTGACCCTCTCCCAGACTTCCAGGGGCATTGACCCTCTTGCCAACGTCTCAATTTTCTTTATAAACTGGTCAGTCATTGACAAATAGCACAAGATGCTACAGAAACAGTCCCTCGCTTTTGCTTGCTATTGAGACACAATATAAAATATTTTTTGGGATTGTATTGCAACGTTTAGATAGCGCTTACGCTAAGTGGTATTGTGCTAAGTGGAATTCGTATCCTATTGTGTGCCTTTTCCAGCTGATTTTGAAATGTTAGTTCCCTTGTTACAAGGAAAAACGTGACGGATATTCATCCTTCTTATCACAAATGTGACTGAGCAACCTGTCCGCCGAACTCTAAATCGGGCACTGCCTTGACCTGTGCCTTGCCAGAACTGTATCATGGACTGGCCACACCTTTGGCTGAATATTTTTGGCCATTTCTGTGGTGATGCGCAGAGTTATCTAGTTTGAAGCTTACTGACTGCTATTTTTACAGGCATGGCCACCCGTATTTAATGTTCTGGATGATACAAGTATTAGGAAAATCACCTAAATCTGGTACTTTTTTTTACATCTTATCATTACAAACTTTAAACAGTGAATATAAAAATAAAGCAGTTTTAATATGTGCTCTACGGCTACCACAATGGTCCCTTACTGATAATTAAAATAAATAAAGACAGTAAAGCGATTTTAAAAATGAATACAAACGGTGTTATCGATAGTTCTATTTAAGTATCTGGTTCATGGTCGTTGCAGAATCTTAAAATGTGAGCAAATGGCCGTATTTATTCCTGGGCAAGGTGGCAGCCCTACAGCACGCACCTATTTCGCTGTGACGCAGGCTCACCAGGCGATCTAACTATCTTACACCACTTGACTTTGACTGGAATGTTTCCTGCTTATGTCACGTGCCGGTTGACCTTTGCCTCCTGAAACACTGGCTCTGGGTTAGACTGTGGAAGGAGCTGGTGCGGAGTGATCTCGCAGGGGGTGCGGAATGCGTCAGGTGCCGCGCGGTGCAGACTGAGTGAGGTAAGGTATCCCCACCCGGTCCCAAAATATTGACCTTGTCTCTGCGTTTGGGCCTTGCGGTTATTATGACCGACATGGGTCGTTGTAGTCAGTAAACAATTGAGTAATTCTCTTTTGATTCTTGTAAGAGATTGCTGTAGACACTTGAAGCTTTTGCGTGGGCCGAGCAGTATGTTTTCCCAGATCGTGCGTTGCGTAATCTCCAGACTTGTAAACTGCACAGCTCTCGTCAGAAAACAAATATTCAGAGTTCGAATTGGTAACTGTGACGGACTTGGGTATTTTTATGACTATTTAAACTCCTTAATAGAGTAAATAATTTACGGGAGATGTGTATTGTTTAGTCGGAGAGCATTCCGGGACGCAGGTGGAAGTCAGCAGGAACCGATTTGCACTACTTTTATTTATTACTGCTGTAGTACCAGTATTTTTACAACCATTTTCACTGCTACTATGCTTGTATTTTTTGCAGTTATTCACACTTATTTGATTGTATAGATCGACTCCTTACTGTATGATTCTTATTTCTTACTTCTTAACTGGTGTTCCTCGTCCTCGTGAACTGTCAGGTACTTTTGATTTTAGTCCTGTTTGGCGCGCCCTCTTTTCCCACCAACAATCGCCAGCCAGCCGGACCACTGCTACATATGTTTCGCAACTTTTACGGTGAAATGTCCTTTTATTTTGTAGCAACTGGCAGGTTTGTTTTTCACAAGGTTTTCCTTTTATTTGTATGTGTTTCGATGCAGTGTGTTGTGTGGCCACTGCCAGCTTTACTAGTTGAGATTAATATTGTGATGAGGGATCGTTGTGCAGCTGTACAACCAGCAGCAAAGTATCCATATGTGTAAACTAAATGCAACTCTGATCTCCATAAAACGAGGCTACTTGGAATTGGGGTGTTTTTCTCAAGAGCGAGTGCATGCTTCGGAAAGGAGTATCTGTTGCCGATCAGGGTCGGACTGGCCATTCTGTCTCTCTGGTATTTCCCCAGTAGGCTGTGGGCTTGTTTGATTGTTTTTGCAGAGTTGATTTTAATTTCCAGCCCTGCCCTGGTTGGCTTTCCGAACAGGAGACCTTGTACATTGGGTACACGGAGTTAATGGGTGTTAACCTAGAATATAATCATTGAAAGAAAGAATTAAGGCTCTGAAAGGTAAGTCTTTCAATCAAAAAGTGGGTTGTCTTCTCCACAGAAGGCACCTCACAGGGCCCCCTAAGCATTAACAATATGAGGATCAGGGCTGGGGTCTTGCAAAGGGTACGCCCACAGTAGGGAAGTGGACGGAGAGATTCTGGGGGTGTACATTAGTGCTACAGCATCATTCCATAGGTTAGAGGTGCAACAGATTACCTGTTCCCTTGGTTTCTGGCATTTCAGCCGTCTTCAGCCCGGCTTGCTTGAATCCAGTGGCAAAGTGAGCAAGGGACCCACGTCTGAGCATACCCTGCCACACTTAGGGCGAACAAAGTGGTACAAAAGGGGGTGGTGATGGACGGAGCATCTGAACCAATCAAACACTCACATCCAGTCAAAAGATCTGGGTTTAATCCATCACCGTTCTTTAGCCCACTCTGCCACCCCAGTTCAGACATGGCCCTATGCAGATCAGTCTGATCCTGTGCCTCATGGGAACAGTCCAGCCCAAACTGCCAAGCCATTCCTTCCCTGGACCGGAAACAAGCTACCGAGGACCGGTTTCCGGCATTTCAGCCGTCTTCAGCCCGGCTTGCTTGAATACAGTGGCAAAGTGAGCAAGGGGCTCACGTCTGAGCATACCCTGCCAACTTATGGCGAACAAAGTGGTACAAAAGGGGGTGGTGATGGACGGAGCATCTGAACCAATCAAACACTCACACCCAGTCAAAAGATCTGGGTTTAATCCATCACCGTTCTTTAGCCCACTCTGCCACCCCAGTTCAGACATGGCCATATGCAAATCAGTCTGACCCTGTGCCTCATGGGAACAGTCCAGCCCGAACTGCCAAGCCATGCCTTCCCTGGACCGGAAACAAGCTTCCGAGGACCGGTTTCTGTCATTTCAGCCGTCTTCAGCCCGGCTTGCATGAATCCAGTGGCAAAGTGAGCAAGGGACTCACGTCTGAGCATACCCTGCCAACTTATGGCGAACAAAGTGGTACAAAAGGGGGTGGTGATGGACGGAGCATCTGAACCAATCAAACACTCGCACGCAGTCAAAAGATCTGGGTTTAATCCATCACCGTTCTTTAGCCCACTCTGCCACCCCAGTTCAGACATGGCCATATGCAAATCAGTCTGACCCTGTGCCTCCTGGGAACAGTCCAGCCCGAACTGCCAAGCCATGCCTTCCCTGGACCGGAAACAAGCTTCCGAGGACCGGTTTCTGGCATTTCAGCCGTCTTCAGCCCGGCGTGCATGAATCCAGTGGCAAAGTGAGCAAGGGACTCACGTCCGAGCATACCCTGCCAACTTATGGCGAACAAAGTGGTACAAAAGGGGGTGGTGATGGACGGAGGATCTGAACCAATCAAACACTCAGACCCAGTCAAAAGATCTGGGTTTAATCCATCACCGTTCTTTAGCCCACTCTGCCCCCCCAGTTCAGACATGGCCATATGCTGAGTCTGACCCTGTGCCTCCTGGGAACAGTCCAGCCCGAACTGCCAAGCCATGCCTTCCCTGGACCGGAAACAAGCTTCCGAGGACCGGTTTCTGGCATTTCAGCCGTCTTCAGCCCGGCTTGCTTGAATCCAGTGGCAAAGTGAGCAAGGGACTAACGTCTGAGCATACCCTGCCAACTTATGGTGAACAAAGTGGTACAAAAGGGGGTGGTGATGGACGGAGCATCTGAACCAATCAAACACTCACATCCAGTCAAAAGATCTGGGTTTAATCCATCACCGTTCTTTAGCCCACTCTGCCACCCCAGTTCAGACATGGCCCTATGCAGATCAGTCTGATCCTGTGCCTCATGGGAACAGTCCAGCCCAAACTGCCAAGCCATTCCTTCCCTGGACCGGAAACAAGCTACCGAGGACCGGTTTCTGGCATTTCAGCCGTCTTCAGCCCGGCTTGCTTGAATACAGTGGCAACGTGAGCAAGGGGCTCACGTCTGAGCATACCCTGCCAACTTATGGCGAACAAAGTGGTACAAAAGGGGGTGGTGATGGACGGAGCATCTGAACCAATCAAATACTCACACCCAGTCAAAATATCTGGGTTTAATCCATCACCGTTCTTTAGCCCACTCTGCCACCCCAGTTCAGACATGGCCATATGCAAATCAGTCTGACCCTGTGCCTCATGGGAACAGTCCAGCCCGAACTGCCAAGCCATGCCTTCCCTGGACTGGAAACAAGCTTCCGAGGACCGGTTTCTGTCATTTCAGCCATCTTCAGCCCGGCTTGCATGAATCCAGTGGCAAAGTGAGCAAGGGACTCACGTCTGAGCATACCCTGCCAACTTATGGCGAACAAAGTGGTACAAAAGGGGGTGGTGATGGACGGAGCATCTGAACCAATCAAACACTCGCACGCAGTCAAAAGATCTGGGTTTAATCCATCACCGTTCTTTAGCCCACTCTGCCACCCCAGTTCAGACATGGCCATATGCAAATCAGTCTGACCCTGTGCCTCCTGGGAACAGTCCAGCCCGAACTGCCAAGCCATGCCTTCCCTGGACCGGAAACAAGCTTCCGAGGACCGGTTTCTGGCATTTCAGCCGTCTTCAGCCCGGCAGTTCGGGCTGGACTGTTCCCATGAGGCACAGGGTCAGACTGATTTGCATATGGCCATATCTGAACTGGGGTGGCAGAATGGGCTAAAGAACGGTGATGGATTCAACCCAGATCTGTTAACTGGGTGTGAGTGTTTGATTGGTTCAGATGCTCCGTCCATCGCCACCCCCTTGTGTACCACTTTGTTCGCCATAAGTTGGCAGGGTATGCTCAGACGTGAGTCCCTTGCTCACTTTGCCACTGGATTCAAGCAAGCCAGGCTGAAGACGGCTGAAATGCCAGAAACCGGTCCTCGGAAGCTTGTTTTCGGTCCAGGGATGGCATGGCTTGGCAGTACGGGCTGGACTGTTCCCATAAGGCACAGGGTCAGACTGATTTGCATATGGCCATATCTGAACTGGGGTGGCAGAGTGGGCTAAAGAATGGTGATGGATTCAACCCAGATCTGTTGACTGGGTGTGAGTGTTTGATTGGTTCAGATGCTCCGTCCATCACCACCCCCTTTTGTACCACTTTGTTCGCCATGGGGTGAAGTTCCTGGCCAGCATCTAGTATTCTTCTTCCAGCTCCCATTTGGGCTACTCAGGAATTTTGGGGTGTCACTCTTCTTGTAGGCTTCTGCGTTTTCCGCATGCAGGAGAACTACTACAAACATCGCGCATTAAAGTGCAGTTAAAGAATTGATTTGGAAGAATTTACCCATAATGTGTTTTACTATTTATTCCCTTGTTACCAATACATTTTATCTTGATTTTTTAAGGTATTTTCATGTATAATAACCCAATTCAAGATGGTGGAACCACTTCTGGAATTAGAAATGTCTGTCTGTTTTGAGTTCAAATGTTTTGTAATTTTATCTGTTTTATTGTACTGTTACGGGACTCTGTGGATTTTTTACCTTCTCCAGTTTCTGCTTGTAGTTTTGCTCGTCGCCTAGCTGCTTGGCCTGATCACTTGGATGATTTTTGCTGCTCTCCAGTATTTTCCCTTCCTGCTGAAGATTATACTCTGAAGCAATACTACGTTCCTAGTTTAAATTTGGCGTTATTTCAGGAGATGACTAACAATTCCTATGCACAAAGAAGATATACCACTTGCCGCCAAGAAGACCTGCTCTTGCCAGGTTGTGATGCCAACAAAAATGATTTCCAAGAATTTCTGATAGGAGGCAATGACTTTCAAGTCCAAAGTCTAACCACTGAAAATGCCTTGGTGTACTGCAAAAAGGCTCCTCCTTTGGCTGGTTTGGCAGAATTGAAACTCAATAGGAACCCTCAGAAACTAACGGCATTTTTGGACACTTGACAGATCCATTTCACAATTAAGCCTCACATTTATGGTAGTAAAAGATCTAAGGTAGGCTTGGTTATCCGCAATACTATGGGAAGTGGTTTGGCATGGTCTGTGCCTTTAGTTTCGGATGCTAGTCCATTTCTGGACAATTTTCTTGCGTTCCACAAGGAATTCAAAAGACATTTGATTGCTAAGATTAGGTACTCTGCCTAAGAGGGACTTTTGGAATTCAGCCAAGGTTCATTTGATCTACATACCTACATTGTCAAATTCAAGGGTCTAGCTAGAGTGGTTGACTGACTAGTCTCTGCTCTTTTAACCTGTCACGGGTCCGGCCCCCACGAGCCTGTTACGGAAGACTGGTGGTCCGCCACCCCCTTACACCCTGCACCTTTTCCCCACAGCCACACATCGGTACTTGGCATGGGAATCCCGATGACCTCACGAAGGACTGGTCCGAGGAAATTGAGTGCGGTTCCTTTAAGGCATGGGACCTCGAGCCCGGGACTCCACCCCTGATGACGTCAAAAGCAGGAAGTACCGACACGAAGACGGACGGTGATTCCCAGGCAGCGGAGGAAGACGCAGGTCGAGAACGAGGACGAGAAGCAGACGGAGACGACAAGCCAGGAGGCCACCGGTTGGACGCTTCGCCCTGCCACGCGCCCACGGGAGGAGCGTGGCTGAGAGAGGTACGGGCCGGGTTGGGTTGGGAGGCGGAGGCAGCCACCCCCGTAGTCATCTCCCGCAACGAACCCTTCCCCGAGCACAAGCACTCCTACCCACCTCCTGTATTAGAGCACTGTGCACTGGGTGCGTTCCCTCACTCCCGGCCCTTGTTGACTTTCCCCGAGTTTAGAGTATAACTCGTTGCTTTCCTTTTCTTTCCGGGTCCACCGCGAGACGCCTGGAGACACCCCTTCCGGAAACGGGACTACCAAGACCACAAGGCATCGCGACGGGACCTATCCATAGACTTTACAGTGACATCCATGAAAAGAACTTTCATCCCAATAAAACCTTCCTTAAAACCTCTCTTGAAAGCCCCAGTATTTCTGTTTGACCCTCCAGAACCCCCTCAGGTGGTCGATACCCCTGTAAACCCGGCACCCCCGGGACATAACCCTATTTCCAAAAATGCTCAAAGAATAAACTGAAGGACAAACTTGCCAGAGTTGCTAGGCCAGCATTCCTGCAAGATCTTCAACTGGCCATTCAGATTGACAGTTGTCTTCACGAAAGGTGAATCTAACATTGTAAACAATAATTGTCAAACCCTCATGTCAACCAGTGTTCAAGATTCCATCTAAGCCTTCCGATTGGGAAGATGTGCTCATGCAAATGGGTAACACTCAAGGTCCTTTGACTGAGGCAAAGAATCCAAGATGGAATAATTAAGGACTGTGCTAATATTATGGCCTGGAAGGGTTTCTTCAGAGTTATTGCCCTGTACGCCTTGTTCCGTATCCTAATAACTAGGAAGCTCACCCCTAGTGCAGGGATAGAGACGAATAATAATTATTCATGCCTGCCGTCACCTCTGAAATGTTTCAAGTTTTGTCATCCTGGAAGGGGAACTACGATTCCAGCCTCACAATCTTTTGGTGACAGTTCTTGTACACTGTGGAGCCTCCAATATCTAAATGGATATTTAGTGGTCTCCAGACCATCAGATTCTAGTCTGTAAGAAAGACTTTCCAATTGCTGTAGAAGCAGTAGATGTAACTTTATTGGCTTTTGACTGAGTTATTGAATAAACTCAATCCTTACCTTTCCGTATTTCTTCCTGTCATAAAAAAAACTGTAACTTGGATTTAATTTCCTCCCCCTATTATTCTGTAATATTAGGTATCAACTGGCTAGTTAGACACAATCCTTATATAAACTGGTGTTCAAAAACCTTGTTGCTGGGCTCAGTTTTGTCTCTCTCATTGCACAGCCGATTGATTACCTTTCTTCTACTGGAAGTTCTGAAGTTCTCCTTAACAGTTTCTCTAAGACAATGACACAACTGTCTGAAATCCCTGACATCTATCAAGAATACCTTGATGTGTTCCAAGAGTCCTCTACCAAGAAATTACTGCTTCACCTTCCCTTTGATCACACCATTGAAATCCTTTCTGAGTCTATATTTCCTCCTGAGCTGACCTTCTCCTTGTCTCCTTTATTTTATTTTATTTATAAAGTTTTATTTAGCGCGAACAAGATCCCGAAGGATATCCGAGCGCTTTACAAAAGGATGGAAGGACAAATGCAATATCGACATCAAGTAAGAATACAAAACAGGAATAATCGCATAATTACAAGACAACTGGTTTAAGGAGAGTAATGCAATAAACAGGTACATAGCGGGCTATAAAGGAGGGCACACAATGCGGTTAGTACAACATTAACTTAGAAAGTGGAAGTACCTTGCCAATAACTTAGAAAATGGTCTTATTACTCCATCTAAGTCCCCTGCTTCGACCTGGTACCGAAAAAGGGCACTTCTGAATTTAGGCCTTGTAAATCTTGCGACTGTCAAGGACTGTTATCTCTTACCCTTCATTTCTGATATTCTAGAGCAGGGGTCTCCAACCTTTTCTGTAGTGAGAGCTACTTCTGCTGAAGGAA
This sequence comes from Lissotriton helveticus, assembly GCF_964261635.1. Classification (NCBI taxonomy): domain Eukaryota; kingdom Metazoa; phylum Chordata; class Amphibia; order Caudata; family Salamandridae; genus Lissotriton; species Lissotriton helveticus. Next base: position 596,222,600 of record NC_136073.1, on the reverse strand, counting down.
AGTCTTCCTGAGCTACTAGCAAATGTTATAACTGTAAAATAGTGACTACAGTACACTATGACCACCTTAAGCAGAATTATCAGTAGTTACACCCCAAGAATTCCAGGTGCGGTTACCAGCAGAATTGCCGGGAAAACATTCATCCATATAAAATGCCTCCACCTGACCTATGAAATAACAATCAAATCTTGACATACCCTGCTGCAGAACATAAGTACAGCAGCAGGTCTCCGCAGCTCAGCTTAAATTAACATTCATCAGTTTCTGAAAATGCACATTTTTGTTTCAAATACAACTTTCCACTTCAGGCAAACAAACTCAATTTTCCAGAAGAAAACCCAGAGACCATATATCAGTCATGGACATTATTATGTCAGGAATAGACAAATGTAGGCCAGTCATGCTCCTAGTATGAAACTGAGGGCTGCTACTAGACCAAAAATACCCAACATAGTAAAGGATGCCCGTTATTATGCCATTGGCACTATTACGCCAGGAAAAGACCCAACTATGTCAGAGATAACATCCCTTATGATGGGGACTAGCATACACATTTGGTGGTCCTTGACACGAGGCATAGCTTTCAGGAAGCAATAGTGTTTATTATAGTTGCACATAAATGCTGAGGAGTCTCTTAATTTGCTATGGTCTGGATCATGCCCTCTTCTCCTTAGGTCTTGAGCAGATCATGCACCCAACTGACACATTTTCACTGTGACTCCTGCAGTCCCACACTTTGTTGGGTCAGCACTGATTACTGCTCAGGCTACTACTGCCATACTTCTATTATGGTCCACTGTTCACACACGTTGTGACTGATAAAGCAGGGACTACAACATGGTCAATCTCCTTGTGACTTGGTTATATTGAAATTGGATACAGACTGTCAAGTGGCAGGCCCTATAGGCCAATACAGTGTGTGTTTGAAAGTTATTATGAGTCACTGCCCTAGGTTTGGCTGGCTGTCACTCTAAGGGTCTTGAGATGAGCAGTGCTGCCTTCTTTAATAGGCACATGATTTTTACATTTCGTACTGGGCTTGACTTCTCCTCTGAGAGCTACTTTGAAGGTACTGGTGCGCTACCAGTAGCTCCCGAGCTACTCGTTGGAGACCCCTGTTCTAGAGGCGGATCAAGGGGTAAAATGTTTACCAAATTGGATCTGAGAGGAGCCTATCACCCGATCTGGATTTAGTGAAGTTATGAATAGAAAATAGGTTTCAGAATACCATTTATGCACTTTGAGTGTTAAGTGATGCAGTTCATCCTCCGTAATGCCCCAGCCATTTCCCGGCACTTTATGAATACTATGTTTTCTGCATTGTCCTCCAGACAATGGTTGTCTACTTAGATAACATCCTTGTTTTTTCTAAATACCCAGCAGGCCATCTGTCTCATGTCGAGGAAGTCCTGCATCATCTGAGAGAAAACAAATTGCTTGCCAAACCTTTAAAAGCATCTGTTTGAAAAATATTCTGTAGACTATTCAGGCTATAATCTTTCCTCTGAAGGAACTGCCATGGACACCCAGTAGGTTCAAATCATTCTAGATTGGCCCACTCTCACTTCCATAAAAGAATCACAGAGCTTTTTAGGTCTAGCAAATTGCTGCATGAAAATAATCAAGTATTTCTTCAAGCTTGTCTTTCCGATCACTGATTTGCTTAAGAAAACAAGAGCTTTCAATGAAGTTGTAGTTCCACCTAGCTTTTGAAAGGCTGAAAAATATTGTTTTTTTCAAGCTCCCATATTACAACAGCCCTTAATTCTTGAGACGTATGCCTCTGAAACACCTGTGGGAGCAGCCTTGTTTTATCTATGTCATGATGGAGAAGAACATCCATTTGCCTTCTTCTCCTAAAAAAGTATTCCATTTAGGTGAAATACAGGCAGTTTTGAGTAACTGTTCTTCTTGACCACAGAATTCTGTTCTTATTGACCACAGAAATATACTTCTATACTCTCGCGTGGTACAAGTATACACACCTCTTATTAGCATGCAATAAAATATATGTCCACTGTGTGACAAAAAGAGTGGAACCAGGGAGTTGACATTATAATAGCAGTGATTTCTCTAGGCCCAGAAGAATAACCAATAGGTCTATGGCTAGAAACATGTTAACCATTTAGGAATTAGGAGCATTGCCTCCTTTTACTAAACAGCCCACCTGCTTTTAACCGACTAGGGGTCAAAACAAAAACAAAACCTACTAGCTAGGTATTTTTTAAACAGAATTCACTCCAGCTCAAATCAGGCTCCCACTCCTCCCTCCGGGATTATCTTTTTTGTCATTGTATAGTCGCTCAAAGTGCTCCTGCGTAACTCGTAGGTCACAGCACGCCCCATTCCACAGCAGAACAAGAAGGACCCAAAGATTAAGCATGCCAGCAAGGGGTAACCCTTGTGGCTGAGGGTTTTACAAAAAACGTTTTTGTTTTTTCTTAGGGCGGTTTAGACCGCTTAGAATAGGGTTCTTGAATGAACCTCAGTTAGGGAATGTTGTATTAAGTTGTTATATCATTTAAGTTGTGTTTCTTCTTTTTACTGGAGCACCATAGCATGGCCTCTAACTAGGACCTTGGACGAGCCTCATTGAGAAGCCAAAAACCTTAAAAGGGTTGAGGATAAAAGCTCAAAATTAGGGAACGGCCAAGCCATTATTTTACATGTTCAGGAATAGTTATCTAGAGTCACTTGAAAGGCACAAGGCGAGGAGTGCCGCAGAAATGGAAAAGGAGCCAACTTGTATTTAGAATCACGACAAGGGAGCCACCATCCACTTTTACATATCGGTCCAGGTGACAGTGCTGTGTAGAAATAAAGCCCACGGTTGAGCAATATTCTGTAAGTAATACAGAGAACCTTGAAGCCAATCCCCTGGGGTGAAAATAACCTTTTGAGAGGTTGCAGAAATGGCCCATGTAACAAAGATGGGAGGCTGCTACATTTTGCAGAAACTGCACATAGTAGAGAAGATATAGAAGGAGGCACAACAAACGATAGGTGACTTAGTTATACACAGGAGTTGCAAAATATTTGTTGTTCTTTGAGGGTAAACTAAAACACAGCTGGTTTGATCACAGCCGGTGTGGTGAGTAAAAGCAGATAGGTAAGGCAAGACCTACATCAAAATGAGTCGCAGGTATTTTTTAACCTCACAAGCTGATTCAAGATATTGTGATCAGTCGTAGAGAAGGCTCGTATATATCTCCAGGCAGTGGCCAACAACTAGAAGCATGCTTGTAGGATGTATTCGGTTTCTGTTTCTTGGTGCTCATTTATTCACTGATGTCTTACAAGCTGAAATTACTTTGATACCATTCTCAGTTGAAGAGGAAATGTTTTCCTTAAACCGAGTGTGGTCAACAAAATTGAAGAATGAAAATTGTAGGCTAAACACCTTCCCTGTGTGGTCACCCTGGATTTTTTGCCTTTTGCTGGACCTTATGTTTTTTGCTAGTGTTACAACTCTGTTTGCTTAACACTTTAACTAGTAGTGCTGTGCCCGTGCACCACTTTTGAACATGGTTGCAATGGTATACTTCCAATTTGCTTATTTAACTTGTCTATATCAGTGCAAGTAGAATTATGTGGAAGAGTAGGACCAAAATATGCGGCAAGGTTGACAAAATTATGCAGCAAGAAAAAGGAAATTATGCAGCAGAATGCAGCACATATTTTATAGTATTACCTCATAATTTTATCATTTTTACACCTGTTAACAGTGTTTGCGAAAATAGTTCACAGTAATTGGCACCAATTTAACCCCCAAATACAGCAGCTAGCAACTGCAAGATAGCCAGTCAGCCTTTGCAAAAGCCTTCTGGTGTGCAGGCACCCAGTTGCCATTTTGTTTTGTAACTTTTGATCCATTTGAGGAAGAAACAAAATCTTTTTCTTTGTTGAAACCTGTAGATTATGCGGCAGATGGTGCATTATGTGGCAAATGTGGCAAATTAATAATGATGTTAAAATTGCAGCAGCTGCTGAATCGCATAAGTTGAGTTGCCCAGCCTATAAGTCCCTAGTAAATGGCACAAAATAATCCTAGAGCCTGGGATTTAAATGCCACTAGTGGGCTGAGGCACCTATGGTGCCATCTACTATTGTCAAGGTGGAAACATAGCTACTGACCTACCATTGTATCCAGAATGTAACAGTGCAAGATCTGCACTGCGGTCTGCCAAAATAAACCCTTTGACAGGAAAAAATATGCCTTTTAAAAATTAGTAAGTCACATGTATGTATGTCTTGTAGCCCACAAGGTAGAGTGCATGGCATTTATAAGTAGGACATGTAGAAAGTTAACATGTTCTGACAGTGACTAGTCCCAAAAGCTATTTTCACTTTAGGAAGACTAGTTGACCCGTAGAGAAACCATTGATGGAAGTATAACAAATGAATACTGTATCTCAGGAAAGGGACCAGGTAGAAAAATAAATAAACCACAATTTTAAATAGTTGTTCAAATCCAATTCAGTGGTGAAGTTGGATTTTTTTTATTATTAGGGAAAAGTAACTTTTACAAAGTTAACTTTTACCTGCCTGAATCGTCAGAAAAGTAATTAGCATAAGTCTCTGCCAGCTGTCAGCATGTGCTCAAAAATTGTGAAATACATCCTTGGGGAATGAGCTGACCTGAATGAGCATGAGAATGAGCAGAGATCACCCCTCCTCTGAACTTTACAGATTATGCAGGGTGGGGTCTCTGGGTAGCCTTTATCACACAGCAGTGTCAAATCCTGATTGACAGGTCTATTGAGCCACATGTAACAATTGGAGCATGTTTGAAAGGAAGAAACAGTTTGACAAGACAGTTGTTTTGTAGCCACTGTCTGGTTGCTGGCGGACCCTGCTTTTGTCTTATCAGACTTCTGTCTCTGGGTTTGTTATGGACAAAATGCCTGCCTCAAACTCGTTCTTAGTGTTAGATGAAGGAAGACATTAGGATTACCATGCTGCTAGCTTACTGTGGCCAAAGACTTTTGCTATCTTGAAAATGCCCTGTCATGTGGCATTGTGGGTCTGTTTGCAGCACGACAGGTAGTAACTGCTGCAGAAGTGGTCATGGTTACCCCAGGGAACATATACCCCATTCCCACCTTCTAGCTCATGCCATGTATAAATGTTGCATCTCCAGGCTCCCATTTCAGAACACTTTATAGCCTTTTGGAAGATCGGGTTATTACTTGAGAGGAACCCTGAAGGACTGGACCTGCTCCCTCTTGTACACAGGACAATGAAGTGGACTCCAAAGGTCAGTTGAGTACCCGCCTGTGTGACTACAGTATGACATGAAGCTGTAAGAGGCCCTTACTTGGATGTGCTCACCTGATCACTCGCAAGAGGACTTGGTCTTGACCCTGCTGGTGACCTCTGGAGGGAAGACCTTCAGTATCTCAAGAACAAGAGCTCAGTTACTCCCTTCCTAATTTCTCCGGCGAGCATGGACCTTTTCCCATACTTACATAAAATACTAGATTCATTTCTGCAAAACCCAATTCTACGGCTGAGGGTTGGGATCAACTCTGGATGTCGGATGCCAGGGCTAAAACCAAAAATAGCTGAAAACCTTGGTCCGAGTTCTCGTAAGCGGGGTAGAATGTTCTCAGTGACCCACCTATTGATGGACTGTGTACTCTTCCCAGAGAGAAGGAAGAAGATTCTCTGGCCTGTTAATAACAAGCAGTAAAAATGCAACAGGTCTCGCCTTTGCTATGCAATACCGTTAGCAAAGCAAATGGTTTTAACTTAATCAAACCTCTCCCCCAGCCCCGTTACTTCCTTACCTTCATCCTTCATTGGGTAACCCGCTTCCGATGTGTTGGCTAAACAAAACTGCAAGCTGGCGGCATAGATCCACAATACCTCGGTTTACTTGAATATTAATTATGGACATCCTGATAGCGGGAGTGGCTGCGCATCCGCATGGGAGGAAGAGAAAAGTGTAAGAACAGAGGCAGCCATGTTTGCACATTTTACATCTTGTCCAAACAGTTGCCCAGAAGCAAGAACTTGTGGGCAGTGAGGGTGGCTTGGAGTCTTTTTTCAGTTTCACATATCCCTTGGCTCGTTTAAAATATACAGCGCCTTGATACCATCAGGTTGAGTGCGCTTTATAAATGTAATTCCATTTAATTTCAAAGCAAGGGGAGCAGCTGACACCCTGGCACTGAATATAGGGGTGCTGGAAGACTACAGGCAGGAATGAAAGGGACTACCAGTGGATAATGGCACAATCAATCTCATAACCCTAGAAGACGTCTTCAAAGAAAGTAGCATCCTACAACGCCTACTGTTATACTGTTGCTGTTAGTTAGAGCTGCAGGACTGAAGGGTGGGTCGGGGGGAGAATCTGTTTTTTCTGTCTCTTGCCAGCCCTTTAAGGAAGAAATCTTGCATGAGCAGCACATACATAGAGAGAATGTCTGCCGAAAGATTGGGCCCTTCCTTGCCTTTTATTCAATTATGCGAATTATGATGCAGCAACCCAATGCTTCCAGTTGCGAATTAACATGGTGTAAACGGTCCGCATTCAAGGTAATGTGGGGTGGGGTGGGGAAGGGGTGAAATGGGCCTAAACTTGATATGCAGCTTTAGATTTCAGGATGGAACCAATGCCATTTGTCAACACCTGCACAAAATCATAAGATCCTATGCTAGGCTTTCTACTACCTAGTGTTTTAGACCCAGGATGGTACCCCCTTAGGTCGGTAGTGATGTGTTTCTAACCGGCAGACTGATGTCGACTATATTAGGAGGATGTCCTGATTAGGACACTGGTTTTGAGATCAGAAACCTGGCTTTGCCAGTGAGACTGACTGAATGAGTCCCTTGTGATTGCGATAATTTGGCTTTGCACACTGCACCTTATGATGTTCTAGTTGGCAAAATCAACTGCATGCTGTTGGTTAATCTGTTGCTCTTCTAAACATTTTAATACTTGTGGGATAATGCGCTGCTGACCTTCTATTGAGTAGAAATGATACCTTATATACAGTTTTGTATTTATTATAGGCTGATGACGTGTTGGTTGAATTGTTTAATTAAGCGCTATGTATTGCTGATTTTATTATATTTGTAATTGTCTATGTCAATGAATTGGGTCAATGTGCACTATTACTGTAAGAATGTATTTCTTCTGAATAAAGAATTGTGATTGATTGACCTCTGCGAGTCGTTAAGTGCCTCTCTTGAGTTCCTGTGTTGCTTTGGAACTTTACTCCATCGCGGCCGACCTCAGCTCGTGCCTAGGTCTCAGTCTACTGCGACAATTGAATATCTTTGTCCATTTTTGCTCTATTGCTACTTAAAACTTTTAAAAATCATATCTCTAGTACACCTTATTGGATTTTTGTCATTTGGCTTTTAAAATTGTACTCTACATTTCTAATTTTGTTAGGGATTTTTATTGGTTGGCAATTCTGACTTTATTAATGTTTTCATACTGCATACATATTTAAGTAAGCCTGTATGCTCTGTGCCATAGCTACCAGGGAGTGTGTGTGTTTGATCGCCCTCTCTTTTTGCTTTAGGGCATGGAGCTGTACCCCAACCCTACATTCTTCATGCAGTTGAGAACAAGCCTATGATTAGGCTGGAGATTCTAGTTTGGAGTAAAGAAAGGTCCAGGAAACTCTATGTTGGGTTGTACCTATAAAGGAAGTCACTATGGTAGCTCTAACAGAAGATAAGGAAGACTCTGAGGGAACATTTCATATCTGTGGAGGCTGCTGCCTCCAGCCATTGGCCTTCCTGTTAAAAGAATAGGTCTGTAGATTGCAAGTGAATTTTAGAACTTTACTGAAATAGAAGCATTACTGGGGACTGCATGCAGAACGGTTAAGTCATAATTGACACTCTACAAATCCCCCTCTACACTCCACATTCCAGCATTCATTCCATGTCCATGCTAGCCGTTTTATATTCTCACACCATGACCATTGAAAATGCGGACACACACACACACGTTGAAGAAGCAACGGCATTCATCTTCCACCTATTAGGAAACAACAAGGTACATAACTAACTTAAAAGTTAATGTTTATTTGTCCCAGATATCCCAATAAAAGATCCTACAAAGATCCTGCAGCAACTATGAGTTCTTCATTTAGCTTCCCATTTCCACTTCCATAAACCTCATCCTTATTCTTCTCACAATCGGAGGAGCAGAGACTTACGTACAAAAATATTGCTCTCAGCTTGCTTAGGTACCTCCCTCTCATCATGTCTTATATGTATGACAACTTCATGTTGAAATCCTCTTCAAATTTCTTAAAGCATCGCCTTCCACTCTCACCACCCTTTTAAACACTTCAGTCATTTTAAAAGAACTCGATCAGCTCTCATTTCTTGGCTTTTCCTAGTAACTTGATTTACAACCTTTGACCTTCATTTGATTGCATTGTTAGTTGGTCGGCCTGTCGTCCAGTATATGCATTTTAGCCTTATACACCTATACCTTGTGCCTCATAATCTGGTAAAAACCTCAAACCAGGTTTTGTACTCCACAATATTTCAAAAGGCAAATGCTGCATAGCACCAGTGGGTGGTTTTCTGTACAAAAGTTAAGTTGGTTTTCTAACAAATCCTTTCTTTCAAAGCTAACTTTATAGACTCTGTGATAAATCTCTTGAAATGCTCCACTTGGCCAATGGCCTCAGGATGCCCCGCGGGACTTGACCCACTGTTCCAGCCGTCACGTCATAGCAGCATACAGCCTGAACCACAGACACTTGTGTCAACTGAGATGACATTTGTTGTCAGACAATGGAAGATTTTAAGCCTGGTGCTTGGATTAAATCCTGTGTGCATCAAATGCTTTATTTTGTATTCCTCCCATTAAAATGTTGTATTTGTTTTCAGAAACTTTCTTCAATTTTGCCTAAAATTCAATGTGTCCCAGAAAAGATCTGAACAAGTCTTTCAATGAAGGCTTAGACTGATAATTGATGGCTTTAGCATGCCTACTCTCAGTTTTAATACCACTCTTCGAATATTGTGCCCCAAATACTCAACTTCACTTTATCCATTCTTACATTTCCTTCACCGCAAAGTTACTCTTTTCTCCCAACATATACAACACCCTGTTTAAACTGCCTTTATTTTCTTGCAGACACTAACATATCATCCTGTGAGATTTCTGCCCAACTTGCATATTCTAAAGTTTCTTCTATAATCATTTGAAATACCGATGTGGCACTGGCAAGCCAAATTGCATCCTCTTACACTTGTACATCCCTTCAAGGATTGCAAACAGAATCATGTGTACAATTCTTGTCTAGAAAGATGTGATGATAGGCTCTTACTAAGCCCATGATTGAAAACAGTGTTGCATCAGCTAGTGCAGATACCATTTCTTCTAGATTAGGAATTTATTGACAATCTACTCAAGTGACATTACTGATGCTGTAAAGACCTATATATAATCGTAAACCTCCAGAGCCTTTAGGGGAATTGTCCATCGGGCAACCTTTAGAGATGCTTCAGTTGGTTTGATTGTTTCTTTCTCACAAAGATCATTCAGCACATCTTTTGGTTTTCCCTTGTATGTTATTAGTATATTCCTTGCACAGTGACACATAGCTACTGTACCTTCATTTAAAAAAACCTTTGTAATTTCCTAACATCTCTCTAAATCCCTCAATGTAATCCACAGTGGCTTTAGGGGCAGCATTATTATACACCATTTGCAGGCATCTACTACCACAGTACTCACTCTCTAATGAGATCAATGTGTCCTCCAGGACCGACCATCACAACTTAGGTTGCCTCTTTCTTCTACCTAGAACTTACCCAATATTCTCCTTCCTCTAGAGTTCATGTATCCCATACAAATAAGCTACTGGGTCAATCTTATGCACAGTGTACCCCTCACTGCTTGGTAGGTAATAATTGTCTCTCACACACCACTATGCAAGTCAAATAATGCTTTATTAGAGGTTCACTCATCAAAGCAAGTACATAGAACAGTATAAAAACCAGATTAACAATCATTACTGTTAAAAGATAAGACTTTCAGTTAAAAATAAGACTTGATAGTAGGTTTAAAATTTAAATACAAATACAGAGTAAAATTCTATGCATAAAATTTTATAAAAATACAGGATAACATTTTTTGGAATAAAATGTTTTCAAAAATGACAATATAAGATGCAGACCGACTAACAAAAAGAAAAACAATCAAGTGGCTAACAGGAGCCTTACCTTCTCTGGTAGACTATACACAAGAATTAACCACTAGCCCTCTCTTTGCCATCAACCACTATCATACTTCATGGTAAAACCTCGAACTTCAAGTCTGCACCAACACTAAGCACAAGTATTGGGATTCAGGCTCAAATTGTCATTCTCTTTTTAGTGGGTCACTATACTCACTGTGTTCTATAGCAGGGATCTCCATTTTTTTCTGTAGTAAGAGCTACTTATATTCAATGAAAATCATCACGACCTGCTAATATTATTAGTCTTGTAATAGTAACAACATCAGACAAGACTACATTTGTGGCCACTACATTATGCAGGATTATTAACATTGATCTCCTCAGTGCATAAGACAGGTAGCTAAAAGCAGTGTAAAATAAGACTCTGTTAATGCCTCTACGTGGGAAACACATAATAGCCATAGCTGCAATGTCCCTAGCATCAAGGTACTAACACTATTAGTAAATCTCTCTCAATGCCACGCAATTCATCACTTAGCTGTCAGCTTTGCATATATATTTGGAAATTCAACCATTTTTCTACAACATCAGCTTATGAGATCTGAAAACAAACAATTTCATCTCGGATGCACACTTTTCAATGTTGGTATTCTTTGGTATATATTAATTCAGCCAAGCCAAAGCTCCGACTTCAGTAGGCGTGGCTGCACACAGGAGAGTCAATGGCTGTCAGCCAGAAAGCTACCAGTAGCTCACGAGCCACTTGTTGGAAAAGCCTGCTCTATAGAGTCTGCCAAACTGTACTCTTTCCCCATACCTCTTAAGCTGCCACATTTTCAACAATGCATGGTATATTTCTTCTCAAGATTATTTGTTTTGCTATTTGTTATATTTTGCCACCTCCTTTTTTTTATTAATAAGCAGCATTTTTGAGGAGGACTGACCACTAATTTGTATGACATTTTTTCCTGATTGCTCAGCACCATTCACTATATTTATAGATTTGTGCAAATTCAGATCTGATCCAGGCTTTAGTCTTTTTTTGAACTTTTTTCATCTTCATTTTAATAAGAAATTGGTCTCTTTTAAAACCTGTTCAGAGCAAATATCTTCAAAATTGCAGGTTGTGACCACTGACCTGACAACAGAAACTAATCCTTCTAAAGACTACACATCTTTTTGTTTTGCATGAATAAAACAGTTATGCCATTACCATATTTTTGTTTATTTTCCTCATAGCTTATTGGCTGTAAAAATATTCCAGTACCACTGTGAGCAGGACCATCCACTTCTAACTGCTATCTTATCCCACTTATAGACACAGTTAAAAGGACAAGACAAAGCTCCTAAATATATTTCTAAACTTAATTGACATACAACTAATAAAAGAAGCAGAAAGGGCAGCTGCACGTAAGGCCGCTCAATCATAAGTGACACTCTACAAACTCAACTGTAGAGTCCATATTTCAGCAGGTTCTCGTCTAACCATTCTATGATTCCCACACCACAAACATTCAGCTAAACCACAAGCACAGACATGTAGTAAAGAAACCACACCACACGTTTAGGAAATCCAGATGGACAAAGGAGAAGGGAGCGACCCTTTGTCTAAAGAGAAGCCTCCATGAGAACCCTGTGAAGGAAAATGCCAAGATCAGTGTAAGGATGAGGTCTTGGGTAATGGTAAGAGGTATTTAGGTGAGAGAACAGGCTTTAACATATGCACTGCCTGTGGTTTTGTTGCTGTGGGTGCACAGTAACAAGGAATGTGACTGATTCACAGGTAGTACGGGCCGATGAATGCAAGCAGTCTACGACTAATTGTTTGAAGGACACAATTGGAGACAGAGCCACTATCAGGTATTCCATCTGTGGCATCACTCATTACTAAGATGTCAGTAGGGCTGAGCTAGGATTATTGGCACCATAAGTAAAGTGAAATGTTACTGCCCTCTTGTACTGGGCCCCCACCCCCCATGTTTGATGATGTGAATGGCAGCCTGGTGGTGCCATATGTGGCCGCCCAGAAATGCTTTCCTGCAGCCTCCCACATTGCAGCAAGGGATGGGTATCGGGCCGTACTGGGAGCGCAAACCGGCCATGGCAATTAAGTCGGGTCTGATGCAGGGTGGGGAGGGGGGTGTTTGTGGAAAATACTGCATTTGCTTTTGTTACAGGGGCCGATATTGCTGCAAAACCGACGCCTGGTAACAAAAACAGCCCCCAGGGGTTCAAAATCAGCCCCAGCCCTGGCGGCCCTGATCGGTATTTCGAGATGGTTCATTAGAGTAGCGTTCAAAGCTTTATATTGACAGACCTCCAGTCTCCTCATTAGAGAGAATATTGAGATGAAGAAAGGTATCTGCCTGGATAGGAAGAGCTGCACATCTACCTGAAGGTTATCCTAGTAAACTAACCCTACCTCAGCACAAAACACAATCGTCCATGTGCACAGAGGCCTTCTCCAACATGGTGTGAGACCCATAGAAGGGCTTTGAGGATGGTGGGACACAACAAGTGCACCCTCCTTTTGTGACTGCAACTACTACTGCCTCATAGGGCTGCAGCGGGCCAACAGTGGTGGCATCAGTACCAATTTCAGTTAGGGTAGTCCTTTTCGGATGCCACCTTTTAAGGAGCTGGCCTTCCAGCGATTCCCTTGTTTTAGATTGTCTGCTAGTCCCCTGCAACATGGACATTCGCCCATCCATGCCGAGCCTGGATGCTGCTTGCGTGTATTACCTTTGTGTGGAAAATATGTGTGGAGGTATGTGGTGCCTATGATCATGATCACACTCACTTCCATTATGTGTGATAAAAATCGAATTGGTAATTAAGATAGGTGATTGGGGTTTGAACAAAAGACAGATTGTAGCTCCAATTACCTCTTGGTCTCACAAAATGAAGGCTGGAGTCGGCAACTGAAGGGGCAGCACAACAGAATCCAGAGACAGCATACATTAATGTGCTGAATGAGTGCCTCTTCCACGTCAGGGATCTTATCCTAAGGTAGTTCTGCCTCATGATTGTTATCATATACTCATTCATGCATCTGTATACTGAAAATGTGGAAAACTTCATTTATTCGAGGGACTTGCTGTTGCCAAATTTAGACACAGAACTGGGTTTCATCCTTTTTATGTGGTGCCGATTCCTTAAACCTGAGCCAGAAATGTGAAACTTCAGCCTGGCACCACAAAAGACACTTTGAAAGTTTATCCATAATGAATAGGTGTGTAAGTGTTTTTTTTATTTCTTCGAGACTTGGTTGCTTCTGTTTTTACAGCTAAAGAGTAAAGCACTGCCTTGGCTTCTAGTCGGCAAGCACTGAGACACCTATTTGATGAAAGAAAACGCTTTGCTAAAATTTATCTGGCAATTTTAATAAAACTGTCAAAATTCTTTCTAAGTATAATCCCACCCACCCTCACTAATATACCATTTTTTTTTTTTTTTTTAAACAAACACACATTTTTCTACGTCTTGCACATGGCCAAACCGTGCATTTGGAAGAGTTTCTCCTGCTCGTTTCAATCTCACATAAAGGAGATTTGACATGCCACCTGTAGTGCAGCGGTGGGGCAGTAGGGTTGGGTGGCGGGGGTGGCGGGGTTTCGGCAGACAACGACAAGGGAAAATTATTTATTTCATTTTCCATCAACCTCGTCTGTTAAATTCGCCCATCCCGCTTCCCCCGCTCCCCGCCCCACTGCCCCCGCTCTTACCGCACAGGCTGCAGCTGGTGAAAGCGGCTCCGTGCATACAAGGTCCTTTGATTTTAACGTTGGCTACCACCGCGCTTTACATCTAGTAATGCTTTCACTGAGCTGCATGCACTCAGCCGCTTTACATCTCTAGGAACCATGCTTACATCTAATAAAGCGTGGTGGCAGCAGATGTTAAAATCAAAGGGCCTTTAGTGCACTGAGTTACTTTCACTGATTGCAGATATAAAGTGTGGTTACTAGAGATGTAAAGCGGTTCAGTGTACGCAAGGCCCTTTGATTTTAATGTTAGCTGCCACCAGGCTTTACTATGGAAGGCAGATATAAAGGGAAACCGCCTTTACAACAAGGTTTTTACCATGTTGTTCCTTTACCACGCATTTTTAGCATGCTTGTTTTTACCACGTGTGTTTTTTACAGTGCATGCCTTTACTACTCATTTAAGGTAAGTTTGGAGGTGTGGGTGTGTCGTCCCCCCCCCCACAAGTACATTGTTTTTATATATATATAAACAATGCGTGGTAATGGCATACATTGTAGAAGCATATGGTTTGAAAAAAAATGCAAGGTAAAAAATGCATGGCTAAGGCATGCAATGTATTTCCCTGCATTGTTCCGTTGCACAACCGATATATAGCGCGGTACCAGCCGACATTAAAACCAAAGCACCTTGCATAACCTGAGATGCTTTACATCGGTAGTAACTGTGCTTTAAATCTAGTAAAGCTCTCTGGCAACCAACATTAAAATCAAAGGGCCTTGCGTGCACTGGGCCACTTTCACTGACTGCAATTTTATAAAGCGCGGTTACTATGGAAGGCAGATATAAAGTGCGGTGCCAACCGACGTTAAAATCAAAGCATCGTGCATGCGCTGATCTGCTTTTACTAAATATGAGGCTACTAGGCCAAGGGCTCACTTACTGATCTGCTCCGCAGCTCTGCGCATGGTCAAAAGGCAGATTGAAAAGCTTTGTGCCAGCCTGGAAAAGGCAGGTGGAGCAGTTCCTGATTGTGCCAAACTTCAGGAAGAACTTTACGTAATTCAGCCTGCCCCGCCCCTGCTAAGCTCAGTTCAGCCAATCTGAACAGCGGGTTTGGGTGAGGACGATCAAACGCAGATAACAGGATAACAAACCTAACAAGCATTTACAACGCAATAGGTCTCGCAATTACATTGTTTTGAGCTATTGGCATTGATTTTTTTTCCCCCCTTCGTAAAGCATTAATCAAGTAATGTCATTGTAAATGACAATGTCTTTTAGCCCCTGTTGACCCCTCATACAGACATACATTGGAAATACAGAGTAATTATCAGGACATACAGATTCTGGTGTCAAAAGCACCAAATGTGCATGCTATCCCCATTTGGAAATTGACAACCTGTGATAGGTGCCATTCATCATGTGTTGAATTGCGAACCTAGAGAACTATCCGATGGTACAGAGCCTCCTCAAGGGCACGAACGTGTTTACGCTGCGCTACAAGGGAAAGAAATTGTCATGCTATTGCTGCCACAAATGTAATCCAATGTGTAATTAGCGTCAGTCTGAATAACAGGGGTTACAGGATTGTGATGGGGGGGAGTGGGGGGACTCCGGGGGAGCAGATCTCGGGAAGGCAAGCCCCGCTGATCCCTTTTAGTAAGTTGGTACTTGTAGTTTCACTATCCCAAATTATTATAAAGCAACTGGTTTCAGTTTGATTGGGGCTCAAAACGCACGAACCAGCTGACAGTCACCCAACTGGCTAGGCAATCTGCAGCTATGCATATATAATTGGGAGAATAAAACTACGCGGGTATCTTATATTTGCTATGAGCTTCGCCCTTAAAGCAGCAGTTAATTCGATGCAAGCTTATCACTGTTTGACTCTTTCTTAAAATAAGCGGGGGATTTACAACTTTACCTTAATATTCGCCAGAGAACCAAACTTTTAGATCAGCCGCTGTGCAACATAGCTAAAAATCACATTGACAGAGCCAATTAATCTCGTTTAGGCGAGAGAAATTGGCTTTGACTATGTTTGTTACTGTGCCACGTAATAAGAACGAAGGGAGATTGTTTTATCCTCCCTCCTGCTACGATTAAAATAAGGTTCCCCTGTATTCCCCCTCCACCCCGCCCTTTGCCATTCCTCGCCTAGTCGCCTTCTCTTGTGATTCCACATATTTGAAGCTGTTCGTGGCGCATCCAAGCCACACTTTTACCTCAAGTTGTTTATTGTTTTATGTTGCTTATTGCGTCATTGCCTGACCACAATCAGCATTTTCCTAGGCTGGATTCCCCTCAATACCACATTGAGAGGATGAAATGGGCGTCTCAGCGGTCTCAAAGGAGCGAGGGTGGGCTCCTCATTGAGCCCGGTGATCGCACTGAGGTGTGTGACAGGACGCACTTGGGGGCTAAATTTTACCAGTGGAGTAGTGTGGCTCACTGGTTAGAGGCGGCAGGCCCGAGAGCAGAAGTCGGCCCGGGACCAGGGTTCAATTCCCGACGCGGCAGGGTCGTGGACCTGGGTCAGCGGACTCGATAATTCTCGCTTCGGTGCTTACTCTAATCAGGGGTTCCACTCGGCAACTCTGGGCATTAGCTTGCCTAATCTCCACAACGGCCCCACCAATTCCGGGGATGCCTGGCTCCACCTTGAGGACTCCCAGCAAGGGACCATCCCACAGGGAAAGCCAGGACGGGTTCACCAGAGTTATACAGCGCCAGGAGACCTATGGACGGGTAGCAGTGCGCTTTACAAGCTCAAAAACATTTACATTACACATTTACCACAGCATTCCTGTAACCAGGGCTTTACGTGGGATGAAAGAACTGGAGGTCACAAAGGCGCGTGGCCGATGTAATTATTGGCGTGACTAAAAACATTATGCTAAAGAAATGTTTTAGCATAGTGTGCCGCCCGACTGTTATTGTTGTTGCTTTGTCATTGCCTCCAGATATATAATAAAACAAGTAACAATACACCTACAAGTTAGGACTATTGGCTTTGCCAACGGTTAATAGTTGCATAAAATAAATATACAAGGTGCAAACACAGCTCTGGCTTCGTTTTATATAATATTGAAAATGCTTCAGTTCGTGTGTGAGAGGTTGTGGTGTAAGGGCCTGTGCTACCGACTTTGGAGCTGGGGAATCAGGTTTGAGTGTTCGTTGGCTCAACACAACATCCTGTGATTCTGGGCAAATGGCTTATTCTCCCCGTGCCTACCAAAAAATAAATGTATATGTCCTTGTTGGGGCTCATGCAAAGCGCTTCGAGTTCGCGCTATATAGAACTGCAAAAAAAAAAAGTTACATGAAAAGCAAATAGAATGTTTGATGGAGAGCCCCAAAGGGACCCGTCTCGGCACCTGCTCTTCAGAGCTGTAGGTGCTGAGCACTGTCAGGACCCGGCCCACTTTAATCCCTGCCCGTAGCTGTAGATAAAGAAGGATACAATTACCCTATAGAGCTCTGTTTAGCGTTTACTGATCCTAGGTGAATGAATTAACATGCGGCGTGGAAGGTCAGCACAGATCTTGGAAGCAGCAGTAATTGCATGAACCCGTCGAGCTATTTTGCAGCAAATACCTCCTGAGCTAAGCAGAGAAATGCTGTGAGCAAAAGGATGCGCGCCTACGCCCAGTTCTGCAGGGGATGGTGGACCAGCAATAAAAAACACTGTTCAGCTGCTTGAAGTGCTACCGATAATCAGGCGCTAGACTGCCTGGCGAGGAATCACATACGTTTGCTTAGGGATTCAAAATGTCTTGCACCAGCTGTAATGTTCCTCCTTTGCCCCCACACTACACGCTGAGACTCTGTAAAGGATAACTTCTTTATTTGCATTTGTTATCAAGCAAATCGAGCATTAGGGCGCCGAGCGTCTAACCAACAATCGCTCCGGTCGCCAACTGCCGTTTTCTCCCTTCGCGCCTTCACCAACTCGCTTCTGCGCCTGCGCGCGCCTCACGCTCTCGTCTATAGCGTGACGCGTCATCGCGTTCACGCTCATAGACTAGAGCGCATACTACATATCTCCCCTTTTCAACAATAAACAAAATAACCTTTTTCCCAACTCTCACTGAGTGTCCATGGTCCCCAATAGTCTCTGGAGGGCACTCATGTCTGGATGTCTATGACTAGTGTCCACTCATTTCAAAGTCTCTATATCGAGAGGGCACAGTGACCGCCCTGCCACTACGGGTGTGTCTTACCGGCATGTTCTCTTCCACTTCTCTTTCTCCTCCTGATCTCGCACCATCTCTCTGATCTCCGCTCAGTGTTACCTCGGTCAGTGCACCATCTCTGGCTGTAAACCCTGTGATTGGGTTTTCCGTCTCACTGTCCTCTCCTGTTCCATCGGGCAGGACTTCATCACTTTGCTCTGGTCGAGGCCTGGTTTCACGGGAATCCACTTGTGTCTCTATCTCCTCCATTTTGGGCCACACAACTATCTTGTTTACTCTGGCCATGCGGTCTTGTGACCACACCCTGCCGTCGCTGAGGAGTGCTGCCCTGCCTCGCACCTCCTTGACCTGTAACGGCTGGCTATACTTGCTTTCACCTTTCTTTTGTAGGGTAGGGAGTTTAACCCTGACCCACTCTCCTTCTTCCAGCTCTGCCTCTTTCACATTGCGACGTCTGTCATAGTGTGCAGCATAGATCTTTTGGGCCTTTTCCAAGTTGTGCTGAACCACCGCTGGGGACCATTTGCTAGTGATGGTCTTCTCCCTCCACACTACATTGTCCCGGGTGAACGGATGCCGTCCTCTCAGCACTTGAAATGGACTGTACCCCACAGCCGTGGGGGTGATCCTGTAGGCCCACAGCATACTCATCACTTCGGTCTCCCAGTCCTTTCCCTGCGTGATGGCCGCCTGTATGGAGCCCATTAGCACGCGGTTGAACCGCTCCACTTGACCATTGCATGCTGGATGATATACTGCCGTGTGTTTAGACTCAATCCCATTCCTCTTCATGAACCTGATCCATTTGTCCGAGACAAACTGCGGGCCATTGTCACTGAGGATGTTTTTGGGAATACCTTCTCTTAAGAACACCGTCGTCAGAAATTTCAGAATCGTGTCCGTATCCATGGATTCTTGAATGTCCACTTCAGGCCATTTAGAATACTTGTCTATTACCACACATAAATACTTGTTCACACCTTTGCTGTCCAGTACAGGTCCTAATATGTCGATGGCCACGTTCTCCCAGGGGCCCTGTGGCGTGTCAAACTTCCCTAAGGCGGGTCGGAGTGGTCTCAGTACTTTGTCCGCTCCTTGGCACTGGCCGCATTCTCTTACTTGTCTTTCTATGTGGACATCCATGCCTGGCCACCAATACATTTGCTTGACACGTGCCTTGGTCTTCACGATACCCAGGTGCCCCTCGTGAAGTAGAGTTAATAATCTGGGTATTAGTGAATCTGGAAGCACGACCCTCTCACCTCTGTAGATGAACACTCCCGAGTCACTCAGGGACAGCTCCTCTCTCATTTCATAGAACCTCCGTACTCCATCGGTGAGCCTCCTTTTGTCAGGCCAGCCCGACGTCAGATATCTCTTTATCTCTACCTTTTCCACATCCTGATCATAGGCTGCCGCCCATTCCTGGATACTTATCGACTTCTCATGGTCCTCCATGCTGGCCACCATCTCTTCCTTATCCAGGGCATCCACCGGCGCCACTTCCATCGCCGCAGCTCTGCTGAGATAATCCGCGACCCTGTTCTGCGTTCCTGGTAGGTACTCCACATCATAGGTGTAATCGAGCAGCTTCAGAGTCATCTTTGCTATTCTCGGGGTCGCTGTCTCATGACCCGAGGACGTCAAGACTTTGATCAAGGGTTTATGATCGGTTTGAAGCTTGAATCTTGTGCCCCAAACAAACTGCCGGAACTTGCCTAAGGCCCAGGTGACTGCCAGCATCTCTTTTTCAATGACGCTGTACCTTTGCTCCGTCGGGGACAACGCTCGTGAAGCAAAGCTGATTGTTTCAGTAGCTCCATCCTCTCTCACTTGCGCCAACACCGCTCCTAAGCCCTTATCACTGGCATCTGTAGTCACCACGGTCTTGCCCATGGGGGCATACCCTTGCAGTGGAACAGCATGGCTGATGCAGTCTTTTATCGTATCAAATTCCAATTGCGCTTCTGAGTCCCACTCAAACTTTGTCTTGTCTCTGATGAGTTGCCTCATTCTATATGTCCTGGTGGCGAAGTGCCTCACAAACTTGCTATAATACTCGGCCATTCCAAGGAATGACCGCACTTCCTCCTTGGTGCTGGGAGCCTTGGCATCTCTTATGGCCTTCACATTCTGTTCCTTGGGTGAAATTCCAAGCGTGCCAATCTCATGACCCAAGTATGTCACTGTGTGGGTCCCAATCTTGCATTTGCTCCATTCCGCTGTTAGCCCCCTGTTTTGCAGTACTCCCAGGACTCTATGCAGCTTGCTGTCGTGATCTCCTTTAGAAGAGCCCATCACCAGGATGTCATCCTGAAAGTACTGTACCCCCGAAATGTCCTTGAACAGCCGATGCATTAGCTTCTGGAATACAGCCGCTGCGGATGCCAGGCCAAAGGGCATCCTCCGGAACTGGTAGCACCCAAAGGGTGTAATGAAGGCTGTGTACTTCCTACTCGACGGATGCAGCTCAATCTCATAGTATGCAGATGTGAGATCTATGGTGGAGAAGTGGGTTACACCTTTCGTCTTGGCGAGCATCTCCTCGATCCTGGGCAGGGGAAATCTCTCTACTATGAGATTTTTGTTGAGCTCGCGGAGGTCAACGCAGAGACGAACCTGTCCATTGGGTTTCTTGACCACCACCAAGGGGGATAGCCACTCCGCACTGTCCACCGGTTCTATGATGCCTTGCTCTTCCAGCCTCCGAAGTTCTTGTTGTACCGCTCCGCTAGTGGATATGGGTATGTTTCTGACTTTGTGCACCACTGGTACTGCACCCTCCTTGAGGACCATTCTGTGGACGAACTTGTCCAGTTTTCCGACTGAGCCATCGAAAACTTTGGGGTATGCAGATTTCCAGTCTTCATCTCTCGTGAGGGGCCACTCGTCCGTCAAGAGAATCTGCTCTTTTCCACCTGGGTTGAGTATGATTCCTAGATCTCCTGCGTCTCTCCACCCCAGCACTGAAGGACCTCTCTCTGCCACATACAGGGTGCACGTGGCAGACCTCCCTCTGAATTCAAATGCAAAGTCTCGGCACCCCACAAGTGGAATGGCATTCTCGGTATACGAGATTGGTTTGATGTCCGGCGGCCATAGGTCTGGCCCCACTACTGGCACGAAGTCTTCTTCCCAAATGGATCTTTGCACGATAGTCCAAGGGGATCCTGAATCGACGGCCACATGTACCTTCACTCCCCCTATCAGCATGTCCGTGCGAGGCTTATCTCTTCGCTTCCCCGCCACTTCTAGCACCTGGTCCTCGATGCATAGCACCAAATCTCCATCTTCCAGGTCGTCCTCCTCGCTGACGTCTGCTGTGGCCGCATCGACGCACTTGACCGTGGACTTCTTCCCCTTCTTGCGGCATACCTTTTCAAAGTGGCCAACCAGGCCACAAAACGAGCATCTGGCACGGAACGCGGGACAGCGTTTATCCTGTGCCGAATGTGCCGTGCTGCCACATCTGTAACATGCAAACTTGTTGTCTGAGCCGGGGCGGACCGTCTGTTTCCCTGTCCATCTCGAATCCTTCCTCTGGTCTCCATACATCCCTCTAGGTTTGCTGGGCTGGGGCGCCTCGTCTATCTTGTTAATCATCTGTCTCGGTGCGCCCTCTCGTTTGGCTGCATCAGCGCCGCGTTTTGACATTTCAGCCTTTTTGACCATAGCAACAACTTCTTTAAGTGATGTCTCGCTCTGCGCCCAAAGTTTGTCCTGGACCGCCCTGCAGGTGGTATGCATGACAATCTGGTCTTTGATATACTCCTCTTGAAGAGCACCATACTGGCACGTGATGGCCAGGCGCCGGAGTGCTGCCACATAATCATCAATCGATTCACCAGTCTCCTGCCTCCTCTGTTGGAAATTATACCTGTCTATGGAGACACAAACTGCTGGACGGTAATGGCTGTCCAAGTCATCTAGTGCGTTTTTAAAGACATCTGTTTCAGTCGCTCCCCTCTCCTTGGGCACCAGGTTCTTGAACACTCTCACCCCTTCCGGGCCCAGGTTGTGGAGTAACAGTCTCTTCTTCCTTTCCGGGGTGAATGCCCCCTCATTTTCATCTTCAAGTGCCTCAATGAAATTTTGAAAGTATTCCTTCCAATCTTCCCATTTTAACTGTGGTTCTCCCGGTCTAGGCAGGAATGGGACGGGGGCCATCAGGGCCGACGCTTGATTCGCCATCCTGGCCTCACCTCTGGGGTCTACCACCTGGGCACCTTGTTGAATGGGTACACCGGATGCTCCTGCACTCCCTGCCGTGTCACCTTGCCCTCTGGGACTACCTGGGGTGTTGTCCCTTATGGCCTGCGTGGGGTTGTCAGTTTGTGCCCCCTCCTCTGTCTTGGGGGTGACGCCTTTGGCTGCCAGGGTGCTAGCTGTACTCTTCGTTCCTTATCCCAGCACTGACCTGGTTGTTGGGGCTGTATTGTGACTTATATTAGTGCTGTTTCGCTACTGCCACGCCCTCTGCTCGTCCTTGTTGCTATTTGTCCCTCTGGTTGGTGTGGGGCTGTTGTAGAGTCCCTGCTCTTGACCACTGTGCTCCCTGGTGTTCGTGGTCCCAGCCTCGTCGCCACTGTAATGTTCCTCCTTTGCCCCCACACTACACGCTGAGACTCTGTAAAGGATAACTTCTTTATTTGCATTTGTTATCAAGCAAATCGAGCATTAGGGCGCCGAGCGTCTAACCAACAATCGCTCCGGTCGCCAACTGCCGTTTTCTCCCTTCGCGCCTTCACCAACTCGCTTCTGCGCCTGCGCGCGCCTCACGCTCTCGTCTATAGCGTGACGCGTCATCGCGTTCACGCTCATAGACTAGAGCGCATACTACACCAGCCTTCAGCCCGTTCCCTATCCTCCGCCATCCTTAATTCTTACTGCCTCTCTCCGTGTAGCGTGTTCCCACCACATGGTCACTGCACTGTAGCACCCTGGATACATGTCCTTGCTGGAGCTCATGCAAAGCACTTCGAGTTCGCGAAGCCCACTCACCAGCCAGTGACAGACCAATGAGAGAGCTGACTGGCGCATGCTCCAGGCGTTAAGCCGGCGTGGTTGCAGGACGCCTGGTTCATGCTCCTTCACGGTTCTCATGAAGACATTTCTTATCAGCTTGTTAATTAAACAAGCTGATAAGAAATGTCTTCATGAGAGATGCAAACCAGGTGAGCCAGTCCAGCTCGAGACAAAGAGCGTGATCAGGAAACCCTCATTTCCAATGGCCACTATTTACCATAAACGGTGACGCCAGCCAATGGAAATGAGGGGCGGGGCTTAATTGAAAGCCCTCTTCTGAAAGTCCTCTCCTACAAAATCTCTTGTGGAGACGGAGCAGGGCTCTGCCCTGCAAAGCACGCGATACCTAAAAAGGCAACAAAGGGCTAATAAAGAAATGCCGGAGCTCCGAATGAAGCCTTAATTATTTGATGCTGGGCGCAAGCTACTCCCAGGGGGTCGGTGAGCTACTGGCAGCTCGCGGTCAACTTGTTGGAGATCCCTGCTTTATACAAACAACCAGCTCAAGAAAAGGAGACATACCACTCTGTGCTCACTGCCAAGTCCCAGACACAGTTTATCTCCTCCCATTAGCGCTGTGTCCTCTTTAGTGCCCTTCATGAATGATTTTAGAATTATCTCTTTCCCTAATAGCAATGTTTACCCAGACACAAGGTCTCAGGCTGTTTTGGTGTGTGTGCAATATCAATTCCTCAAGCTTATACTGCTTCACCTGGGCCCTGCATCATCCTGCGTCCAAAATCTGTAATGCAACGGTGATATTTTGCACCAGCTGGCAGTTTATTTATTTATTTTATTTTGAAAGTTTTATATAGCGCGAACAAGATCTTTGCAGATATCAGAGCGCTTTACATAGAGAGAGTACAAGATCCTAATCAAACAGCTAAGTCAGTAAAGCTAACAGCACAAATCGATGTAGATCAAAAATACAGATAATACAGATAAACAAAGAGGTCGAGCAGGGAGTAAGGTCTTTAAGAGTCCGAAGTAGTGGTTCAAGTGTAATTAGTACACTTGAACTACTTGGTGGGTTGGGTTGAGTTGGGTGAGAGTTGTATGGGGTTTGTGCAGAGAAGTTCTTTGATGATGTGCAGTTCTTCTTTGACCTGGATGAGGGTGGCCATGATCTTGTCCAGCGTGGGGTATGCGATGGCGGTGGGAGCGGGGATCAGAGGTGCATGACTGACCCGTGAATTAGCGAGCAGGAGGGGGGGTAGGCTGGTGTTCGTGCAGGGCTCCATTGTGTCAGTGTCCATGTACGGGCCGGAGGTAGGGAGGAGAGAGAGTTTGGGCGGGGGCGGTATGGATGAGGTAGAGAGGGGGTTGGTGGAGGGCGGAGAGAGCAGGGTGGAGGCTGGGTGTAAGTTAGTGGTGGTGGGGGTGCAGTAATGGTAGTGAGGACTGAGAGTGGGGGGGGAAGTGGGATTGATGGTGGACCTGTTGAGAGGTGGGGGAGTTAAGTAGAGAGAGGAAGTGTGTTCTGCGTATTTAGTCAGAGGGTAGTGGGGGCTGAGGATGGGAGGGGATAAAGGGTGGGAATTGTTGTTGTGTGTGTCGTTCCGGAGCTGAGCTAGGTTGTGAGTGGGAGCTGTGATGTCAGGGGAGAGAGGAGTGTGGGTGGGAGCTGTGATGTCAGGGGAGCGAGGAGTGTTTATGGAGTGTGTAGAGGTCCGAGGGTTGGTAGAGGCAGAGTTGAGGGTGATGTCAGGGGAGAGAGGAGTGTGGGTGGGAGCTGTGATGTCAGGGGAGAGAGGAGTGTTAATGGTATGTGTGGAGGTCCGAGGGTTGGTCGAAGGGGAAGGGGTGGTGTTGAGGGTGATGTCAGGGGAGAGAGGAGAGTGGGTGAGAGCTGTTGTGTCAGGGGACAGTGGGGTGTTAATGGTATGTGTGGAGGTCTGAGAGTTGGTAGGAGGGGAAGGGGTGGGGTTGTGGGTGAGAGCAGTGTGGGTGGGAGCTGTGATGTCGGGAGAGAGATGAGTGTTAATGGTATGTGTGTAGTTCTGAGGATTGGAGCGTGGGGAGGGGGTGTGGTTGCGGGTGAGGGTAGTGGAGTCCGGGGTGAAGGGGATGGCGGTGAATTGAGTCATCGGTGCATTACAGGGGGTTAAGAATTAAAAGTTAAACGGGTGCAGTTTGCCTAAATGTACCGAATACAGGTAGCTGTATGGTGCTGTCAGTATACTGGAGCAAAATACAACAGCAACAGTAAGTCACATGAATCGCAAGTGACATTAGCGAGCAACCAAAAGATATATGCGGTAGCAAATGTTGCAGTACAGGAGTTAAATGTACCAGGTGATACTAGTGAGCACCCATAAGTAAATATGAGGTAGCAGTCGGTGCATTACAGGTTATAATACCAATACATAAAAACAGATAGTTGTAGATTATGAGCACCTAAAAATATATGAGGTAGCAATCAGTGCGTTACAGGTAAAACAATTACATAAAAGCAGGTTATAGGACCAATACGTAAAACCAAATAGTTGTACACTGTGAGCACCCAAGAATATATGAGGTAGCAGTCGGTGCGTTACAGGTAAAAACAATTAAATGACAACAGGTTACAGGACCAATACATAAGAAACAAATCGTTGTACACTGTGAGCATCCAAGAATATATGTTGTAGCAGTCGGTGCATTACAGGTAAAAAACAATTGCATAAAAACAAAATAGATGTAAAAATGCTGCAATAGAAGGCAGACACTATCACAAGAGCGTGTCGATATAGGCTAAGTAAGGTGCGCGGTAGTGGAACTTAGTCTATGTGTCCGGTTCTCAGGTCATGCTCCAATAGTGAGATTGACTAGTCCATGATGGCCGCCACTGAGAAAGATCAGTCTAAAGTGGCCGCCAAGAAGGGGAGTCGGAGTCAGTAGTCCTCTGTTTGTTGTTCTTGCTTTGAGAGCAGGGAAGGGCCTTCTGTGAGGGAGTCTTATCTCTATTTTGATGGACCTGTGTGGAGGAGTTATGCCGAGGAGCCTCGTGGGCGTCTGGAGGTACAGGCAGAGATTTATGGTTTCAGTTAGTGACCCCTGCCCTTATGAACAATGGCGATTTAAAAATGTGAGACGAGTGGAGTAAATAAAATACCTTATGGTTATTTTCAGCTCTGTGGCGCCTTAGAGTTGAGATTGCAGTATTATTACCGATATCACGCTTTGCAGGCATCCAGGGTCTAGGCAAGAGGTGAAGCAAGCAAGATGCGGTGAACTACTGGCAGGCTGCGTGCAATACTCCATGCCCGATCCTCGGTCCCCGCCAGCACCGCAAGAAGGCTGTAGGTCCGCAGGTCCGCTCCTATGGCCCTTGCAGCAGCATGAGAGGGGGGCCACCGGGAGTCACGTCTGCCGAAGGAACCTCGCTGTTGCCCGCAAATCCAGAGCTCCTACGCTGCAACCCTTCCCGCCTCGCTAGGCGATGTCGTGTGTCTCCCGCTTTCCTCGCCTTTAGCCTCGGGACTCCACTCTTACCGCATGAGCCCGGGTAGAATCCGCCGAGCAATATGAGGGCAGCTCCCTCGCAGATCCTCACAGCTCCCTCGCAGATCCTCACAGGGGGCGTCTCTGCTCCCAGTCAGCGGTCAGGCATCCCCTGCTGGCTCCGGTCAGCGCCCCATCAGCCGGTTCCCGCCGTCCGTTGTGGTTGGGGGCCAGCTCAGTCGACCCCACCGAGCCTGAGCGCCCACTCTCCAATGGGCGCCGCAAGAATCCGGGCAGAACCGCCGCGCAGCAAGAGGGCAGCTCTCTCGCAGTCCCTCACGAGGGGCGTCTCTGGTCACAGTCTGGTATCCCGTGCTGGCTCCGGTCAGCGCCCCAGCAGGCTCACAGCGGATGTCACGATCCCAGTCTGGAATCCCCTGCCGGCTTCAGTCCGCGCCCCAGTAGGCTCACAGCGGGTGTCTCTGGTCCCAATCTGTTCTCCCCTGCAGGCTCCGGTCAGCACCCCTGCAAGCTCCAGGCAGTCAGCCGTCCGTTCTAGGCGCCTGCGATGGACAGTAGCAGCCCGGTGTCCGGTAAAGGCGGGGGCGATTAGGTCCTCTCCCGCGCCGATAAGAATATGTTCCAGTTACTTGAGTTACTGTTGTAGTTACATTCAGTTGCGTAACTACGGATACCCGGGATACTGAGTGCTAACAGGGATTAAATCCAAAATTGGAATCCCAAGCACTCGGAGCTCCGACGAGGAGCTCCTACCCGGCGGCCATCTTGCGCCATCTAGTTGTGTTGTTACTTTAGCGTTGTCACCTACCCGACGGCCATACCCATAGGGCAATAGAGCCTTTTAGTGTGTGTAATAATAATGCTCTCTTATGCTGCTTCTGGTTTTCAAAGGATAGAAGGGACATGCCTCAAATTTCAAGATGGGAAATTAAAGTTACATCATTCTTTTAAATCTGTGGAGCATAATGCATGAGAAATATCTTTCTACAGTTCTCTGTTCTTTTCATAAAATTCAGCTGAAAACTGCAATAGTTGTCACTGTTATCCCACAATTTGTGAAATGTAGAGTACCATGTATTATTCAAAAAAGTTGTTTTAAGTCCAAACATAGTTACATTCAAAATGCATATATACTTTGCATTCATTTTATGATTAAATTGTTTTATTGTGCCACTTAAAGACATCAAAATATATTCCTGACTTGGCGTCAACATTCCCCCTTGTCAGGTGCATTGCAACATTTTCATATAATCAAATAAACTTATGCAAAATAACAACCCCCTCCTAACTCCCCCCTGCCTCTCCCCCCCTTCCCCCCCCCCAAGTCCTCCCCTGGGTGCCTGCTCATTTCGGATTCAATGTATCGTCTGCTGCCTTTGATTCCCTGGGGTGAATCCGGATTGAGGGGTTCCTGTCAGCCTCAACACTCTAAGGTATCGGGGGTATGTGATCTCAGTGAATTCTTGTTGTAGAAAGGCAAAGAACGGTCCCCATATGTCCCTAAATGTTTCGTACCCTGGGCTCAATGCTGAGTACATGTGTTCCATACCCAGTAGACCCCAGATCCTATTTAGCCAGTCTAACCTGTGTGGTATTCTGTCAGTACCCCAACACGCTAGAATTACTTGATGTGCTGCTCGGGGTGCTAATGTGATTTGCCTACCTCCTCAGGATCGGAGTGGATAGGTGAGTGGATTTGGTAGTCCCAACACAGTGTACAATGGAAATCTAGGTAACTGTGTGGAGAAGTACACATCAATGTCCGTAAGTACCTCTTCCCAGAATCGTGACAACTTCGTACAATCCCACAGTATATGTGTGAGTGTGCCACTCTCTTTGAGGCATCTCCAGCATTTACCTTCTTGTGCAGGATCTATTTGATGGAGGCGGGAGGGGTCAAGTACCAGTATGTGGCTATCTTCACCTCCGTTTCTGCGCTTGCTTCGAAAGGGACACTTTATGTTCATGCTGTGCCGAATGCTGTAATAATCTGACTGTAGCATCCTTGCAACCTTCTTTAGTATCGGAGGCCACCAGAAGGTCGCTCACGTATTGGAGTAATACATTACCTGAGGGAAGGGAGAGGGAATCCAACTGACTTTTCAAGGCTTGACTACATATACTAGGACTTTCAGTATACCCCTGAGGAGCTTGCAGAATTGGAAGCTCCTTCCAGCCAATGCAAAACCAAAAAGGTGCCGGCTATCCGGGTGAATGGGGATGCTAAAGAAAGCACTTTTCAGATCAATTGCAGAAAATAATTTAGTGGTGGAAGGGATCATTGTTAAGAGAGCAGTAATGTTGGGGACCACCAGAAACTGAGGGATCACTATTTTGTTAATTTACTGCAAATCAATTACAAAACGATAGACAGCAGGATGAGCATCAGAGAAATCCAAGGGTGCCTTTTTAAAGATGGGGGGAATAGGGCTATTACACACATTCGCTAATGTCTCTTCAACCACCTCCGATTTGATCAGATCCTGTATAATCTGCAACAAAGCCCGTTCCCCCACCTGCGGTATTCTGTACTGGGGGACACGAGGTAGCACAGCATTTTTCTTGACCGTAACAGAGACTGGTGGTATCTGCAACAACCCTACATCTGTATCTTCGGTTGCCCACAAGGTGGGTAGTACATCTTCAAATTTGGCAGGAAGCGGCGCATCTTTTGAAAAACACTGCTTTTTACTAGCTACCTTTGGTCCTAGGGTCATTAAAAAAACCATTATCTGGAGAATATGAAATCGTACCATGCAACCTTTTCAACAAATCTATTCCCATTAAATTCTCTCCGCAGTTCTTTGTCAATAAAAAGGGCGAGCCCACAGTAAAAGGGCCAATGGCGACTTTCTGCAACAACAATGGTCAAAGCAAAGGTTAAACGGTGCCTGACGGCGACATTTGACTGGATGGGGAAGAACCATTTAAAATGTAACACGGGCAAAACTGAAATTATGTTAATGGGCCCGCAAAACAACTTTGTACCCAAGCTATGGTGGCTGGAGAATGCAGAGGTACCGCCGCATACAACCAATACGGCATGTAATTTAGGTATCAAGTTTGATTCCGCTCTGTCCTTCAAACAACAGGCATTAGCGGTAGCAGGCACCTGCTTTAATGTCATCAAGGGACTAAGAAAATTCTTTGACCTACTTCCTTTGTCAGCCAGGAAAATGGTAGCAGTCGCTCTCGTAACTTCGAGACTTGACTATTGCAATAGCTTATATGCGGGAACTAATAAGGCGGTCATGTACAGGTTGCAGATGGTGCAACACGCAGCGGCCAGGCTGGTGCTGAAATGGCCAAAGAAATCCTCTGCATCTGCCGCATTAAACACCCTGCACTGGCTACCAGTAATTAAACGGGTCCTTTTTAAGATCCTGCTAATTTCCTTTAGAGCCTTCCACTCTCGGGGACCAAAGTACATTCAAAGGAGGTTCTCACGGTACCATCCTTTGCGTGCCTTGAGGTACTCCAATGCTAATCTGTTGTCTGTTCCTGCCTTCAGACTCAGTTCGAGAGGTGGCAAATCCTTGCCTGTGCTAGGGACAAAGACATGGAATAAACTCCCCCTACATCTGCGTGCCATGGAACCAGAATCAGAGTTTCGAAAGGCACTGAAAACCTGGATCTTTAATCTCCCTGATACCTGCGCCAGAGCACTAGTGTGAACGTCCATGGCTGGACCTTGAAAGCAGTCTGACCAGTGTCTTAGATCTTCCTGGTCAGTATAGGCGCCTAGATGCTCCTTGGAGTGACAGTTGCGCGGTATAAATATTGGCTTACATTTTACATTTACATGTGGGTCAAAACCGGTACTGCCCCGGGAACCTATGAACGAGAAACCGAGCTATTCATTGCACCTGTATCCACCAAGATTTTTTGTGCCGAACCATGCCAATCCGCTGTGACATAAGGACCACGCTGATCTACATGTATTTGGACTGGTCCCTCACCCTGTCCCTGTCTGTCCTAGCTATAGGACATCCCTGTCACCTCGTCCAAATCATAATAGTCGTGATAGTATTGCCTCCCTGGGATCACCAAAATAGTTCTGGTTAGATCGACCCCACGGGGATGCACCAGCCTGGACCTCATCACGACCACTCTCACCATGACCCCATCCAACAGAACCCCGACCTCTGGGAGCGGCGACTTTCTGCAACAACTCCAGACACTCACTCTGCCAGTGTCGCTCCTTTTTACAATACCCACACTGGTTTGGCCCCACAGGTATGCCACTTCTACCAGTGCCACGTGACCACTGAGCCGGACCAGTGCCACGTCCCTTGCCGGACCCCTGCTGCATTAGTACCTTGATCTTCAACTCCTTATTCTTCTTCTCCACCTTTTCCTTCTCTTTACTTTCCCTATGCTCATAGTACTGAGCCATACTCAATATCACTGAAGGGAAGGAGGCAGTCCAGGTGCTCTCAGAAGCCTGCAACTGAGCCACAACCGCGGGAAGCAGATTTGTAACAAAATTGTTAACGAACAACCGGACACCTCCCTCTGCCAATAAGTCCACTAAAATCCCGGAACACCCCTTCAAACCGAGTGAAAAAATCGGACACACTTTCATCCTTCTTCTGACGACATGCTGCCAACTTAACCCAATCGACTCGTTTGGGTGGAATGAGGGAATGCATGTAAGTAATGATACGACTCAGCAAAGCTAATATGTTAGCCTTAGGCTTTTCAACAGGCTTACGCTCCTGATCCCATGCTCTGATCTCATTCCATGTGCCACCCAACTCCACAACGTGGTCCTGCGTATGCACCTGTCTCCATATGTCCACTGGTACCAACAACCCAAAAAACATCTCAATATCTGCCAGCGTCATCACTGTTAACGAGGCGGCCTCAGTTAATTCTTTGTTATATGCAGTGGGGTTTTTCCGTGGGTCCGGCAGCTGACCCTTAAGAGCTAACACCTCACTCCTTTTCCAAGGAGTGTAAACCCATTGTTCCTGAAAACGAGCCTCCACCCGCTGCTGAACAATAACATCCTGTGCATTACTTCTCCGGGATCTCAGGATGAAAAATAGGATGCACCTCTCCCATTGGGAATTGGGACACTGTCGTTGGCGTTTTCTGGTGTAACCTACCTCGGTAACCAATCAACGTCACAACATTACTAAAAACATCATTAGGGGCCATGTCAGCAGCATATACCCGGTCACCAATGGCATAAACTACTTGGGGTGCCCCTCCACCAAAACACTGTTCCCACAACCCTATCAATGTGGCTGACATGTTCTTAAGTGCATGCTGTACGAAAGGCTCAAAATCTTTCACCACACTCACCACGTCCTCTACGCTGTAAATTGGATTCTGTGCCCAGTGTGCAGCCTGATCAGCTACCATCTTTTTCTCTTCATTTCCCACATCAGATCGAATGAATACTCAACCCATTCACTCCCGTGCAACTGCCCAATTTCCTTCGTCCGACCCACGCATCGGCGTCCCAACACCCAACGATGTTGGGGAGGAAACATCTGAGGGACACAATGGATGAAGGAATAGGCACCGACGTTAGTAACGGCTGTGTCGAAGGGGGAGAAAGATGGGAGGGGGCAGCAGACACAGCGGGAAGGCCTGCAGCTACTGTACCCACAACCTTTGGAGCCAGGGAGGAAACAGTCTGGCCATAACTGGAGCAGTCGGGTCCGAGACCGAAGGGCCAGATGCAACAGCAGAAGGGGCAAAAGACTGAGATATCAGAATAACAAGATATATTCTCTGTGGGGCGTAGGGAGGTGGAGGTCGATCTTCTAATAGCTCCTCCATAAAGGCATCATCTACCTCTCGGGCAACATAGGACTTATCACATTGCAATCGCAACTTCCTATCAGCACATTCTATACCTTTCTCTATTTTTTTTCTGTCGTAGGCTACTGCTTACTGAGTTACTGTTTGCATTTTCCCTCTCCGGACCTCATTCTCTGCCCACATGCGCCTCTTCCTAACTTCCTTCTGCCATACCTAAAGGGAATCAAACACTGACTGCCTACTTCTTCTGGAAAACAATTTATCCTGCAAATAAATCGATTTTTGTTCATCAAAGGTACCTTTCTGTGGCTACTGAAGCTCAGCATTGTCCCTCGCATAATTGTGCCATAATGTACTAAACATACCAGGGCCAATGCCGTGCTTAGTATACATATCAAAGTTCCGGGTGCCTTCCAGAGGTGCAGGTTGTCTCTCCTCTAGCCGAGTTTCAGCAGAACAAGAGCGGCACCACAAACACCATAATTTACTCAGGCAAGGCATCTTAACATAATACACACTCCCCTTTCACACAAAATAAATAACGCACACAACGAAAAATAATTCCAAGAAGCAGCCCGTAGACTGCATCAAAATCAAGACAGTCCGAGACTGTACCAAAACAAGAAGAGAGGCTCTAGCCCAGGCTTTTTCAAGAGTAGACCAAATTCAAGAGGTGGCCTGGCAAAACGTGTGCAAACAGTCTGTTTTCCAAGGGTCCGCAAACCCACCAACTTCAAGCAAACTAGGAATGGTCCTCCGACCATACTCACAATTATTCAAGATGGCCAGTGAAGTATAGTAGGTTACAGTTTGTGATTTTGGTGTACAAAGAAGCCTTGAGCATATTTAGATATAATGTGATCTTTACATCCAAGAAATATATTTCTTAGGCATATATCTCGCCTGTGAATTTAGTTGGGATGTATTGTAACATTTCAGTACTAGATTTAAAGGGTTCCATCAGTCCTTTGGTTTATTTGTCATTGTTCTACGTGTGGTTGTATTCAAGATTAACTGTGAAAAGCAGTTGACATGGCAAGCTGCTGCCATTAAACCCACAGAAGTGCTGTCACACTGCAAAATGAAAAATCTGTGGCATTCGACGTAACTGTGGAATAAAGTACTAAGCTGCGCATGTCACAAGTTCGATCTCCCCACCCTTAGCATGTGTTGAATTCCTGTCTTTGTCCCTCTAAAAAAGAACTGCTGACCAAACGAATACATTTTGGTACACCCTGAAAAACTGGCCCAGATTAGACTCCCAAGCCGGTCCACACTGGCTTGTCAGACCAGTTCAATAGACACTTCCCAATTTTCCATGAGGCCAGTCTAAGCCGTCCAACATAACTCATCATGTTGAGATTTTTAACCCCACACTTCTACTGGTAACCAGTAGTAGAACTTTCAGAGTGCATTTGGCTCACTGGCTGGCTAAAGGTGTCATTAACAACAGGGAGCGTCTTACCGGCTGGGCGCTCCATTTGGTAGACATGTAAGCATTGCTTTCCATATTTAATTTGATGGGACACAATATTTTGCCTCCATTTTTATTCAATTCATTTTGTGAAGCTTTGTTTTATTTCTCTATCATTACATTCAGTGAACAGATAATTGAAACCGGCATTGGCAAAGCCAATAGGTCTCGCCAATGCAAGAGCTATTGGTTTTGCCAATATGTTTTAACAATATTGTACACCAGAGTGGCTGCTGTTCAGGATGGCTCAATGTTAGTGGGGTAAAGGAGAGTGGTGTGGAGTGGAGTGTTGTAAAGTGGAGTAGAGTAGAGTAGAGTGGAGTGTTATGGACTGGCATAAAGTGACACACAGTAGAGGTGGGTAGCATGGAGAGGAGTGAAGTGGAGTGTCATGGAGTAGTGTATAGTGTTGTGGAGAGAGTAGAGTGTGTAGATTGGGGGCATGGAGTTGAGTGGCATAGAATAGAGTACAAGTTCAGTAGAGCGTCGTGGGTGGTGTAGAGTAAAGTGGATTGGTGTAGATGGTTTTGAGTAGAGTGTTGTAAAGTGGAGTAGATTGGTATAGAGTGGAGTGGCATAGAGTGGAGTAGTGTCTCATACAATAGAGTGAAGTAAAGTGGCATGAGTGGCATAGAGGGAGTTGCATAGAGCGCTGAAGAGTAGTGTTGTAGAATGGTGTGGAGTAGAGTGGAGTAGCATAGAGTGGAGAAGAGTGTCTGGAACGGAGTTGAAAGGAGTTGAAAGGAGTAAAGTATCATAGAGTGGAGTGTAGTAGAGTGGCCTAGAATGAAGTGGTGTAACGTACTATTGTGCGGAGCAGATTGGCATAGAGTGCAGTGACGTACAGTGTATTTGTTTTGAGTAAAGTGGTGTAGGGAGCATTTGTTTAGAGTGAAGTGGTGAAGAATAGAGTTGTGTAGCATGAAGTGGTACAGAGTGGAGTGGCGCAGAGTGGAATAGAGTGGTGTAGACTGCAGAGGCGTAGAGTAGATTGTTTCAGAGTATAGTGAAGTGGCATACAGTGCAGTGGTATAGAGTAAAATGTCGTAGAGTGCAGTGGTGCAGAGTAAATTAGAGTGGCTTAGAGTGGATTGGGGTAGAGTACAGTGGCATAGAGTGGTGTGATGCAGAGTAGTGTGGCATAGACTTCAGTGGCGGAGAGAGCAGTGTTGCAGAGTAAATTGACTTAGAGTGAAGTGGCATAGAGTGGAGTGGTGCAGGATAGAATCCTGGAGCATAGAGTGGAGTGATGCATAATAGAGTGGAAGTGAGTGCATTGGCATAGAGTAGAGTAGTGCAGAAGTGCAAAGAGAAGTAGAGTGGTGTGGAGGGCAGTGCCGTATAGTGCAGTGGCGTAGAGTGCAGAAGCAGTAGAGTGGAATGTTTCAGAGTAGAGTGGTGCAGAGTAGAATAGAGTGGCGTAGAGTGCAGTGACATAGAGTAGAATGTTGTAGAGTATAGTGGCATGAAGTGCAGTAGTGCAAAGTAGTTGGCATAGGTAGAGCTGCGTAAGGTGTATTGGTTTTGAGTAAAGTGGTTCACAGTTAATTCACATAGAGTTTAGTTGTTTAGAGTAGGGTAAAGTGCAGTGGTGTAGATTACAGTGGTTTTGAGTAAAGTGATGTAGAGTGGATTGGCGTAAAGTGAAGTGGTGCAGTGTAGTGTGGAGTGGTGCTGAGTGCAGTAGATTGTTTCAGAGTAGAGGGCAGTGGTGCAGAGTAGATTAGAGTGGTTTACAGTGGAGTGGTACATAGTAGAGTGCATTAGCATAGAGTGCAGTGGCATAGTGTCCAGTGTTGCAGAGTAGGGTGGTATAAAGTGAAGTGGCATGAAGTGGTGTAGAATGCAGTGGCGAAGAGTGCAGTAATGCATAGTAGAGTAGTGTGGGGTAGAGTACATTGGCATAGAGTGGAGTGGTGTAGAATGGAAATGTGTAGAGTGGGGTGGCGCAAATAAGAGTGTAGTGATGCAGTGTGGAGTGGAGTAGTGCAGAGTAGAGTGCTGATGTGTGGAGTGGAGTGGCAGCAGAGTAGAGTGGAATGGGGTAACTCGGAGCATGCATGGTATGGTAGCACACTGCCATTACAGAGAACACATTTTAATTGAAATAACCATTACATATGCTCTTACATACAGTTTTACTGAAAAAAGTATACGGCACACAAAGGATAATGTGTGGAAATGTCATCATGCAATGTATTGATTTATTTATCAGTACAGGCCATTTACAGACATTTAAATTTTGTAGTGTCCTAGGGGGAAAAGACATAGTACAGTCTTCCTCAAGCGGACTCCCAGTAGCCAGCATGATTGGCACATCAATATTCTCACTTTGAAGTCAGAAGAAAGAAAAATAAACACCAAGCTCTCTGGAAGACACTGTCTAAAATTTGATGTCTGTCTCTGAATGTACATCAAATGTGACAACATAAGACAAGATTTAAAGGCCTGTTAACAGAAAGCAAGTTCGTTAAAGAATGCAGTAAACAAGGTTTGGGCAACAGGAGGGACTAATTTGAGCTGGACAGCCTAAAGCAAATAAAGCCAGCAAATAGAAAGCCAGTAACACGAAATAATAAAAAAAAGATGTCTGAGTGTAACAGAAGTAACCAGAGATTGTCCCGTCCTTAAGGGATTTGTCTCTGAAGTCAAGAGTTTCTATTTCTCAAAAGAAGCAAATCTAGTAATTGTAAATTCATATGCGCAGCGTTTGGTGTGCTAGATCTGCGCACCTGCGCTTGTGCAGGGTATTGGCAACAGTGTCCAGGAGTCATAATATTGTGAAGCAGGTTACTGCACCCCTTTATGAGACTGTATCAAACCACGAATGTGTAAGAAATCGCCTGCAACGCCTTAGCTCTAATCGAGGATCCTTCTTTCATGAACCTAGCAACCCATCATGGTGACCCTTTTCCTCCCTCTGTGAATCAACAGTTTCTCCTCTGAGATTGCTGTGTTTACCTTTGGGCTTATCAACTCTCACTAGAGTGTTGACGCAACGCCAAGGAGCATTGATACGAAGAAGTCGTGTATTTTAGCTCCTGCGCTTTATATAGAGGAGAATTCTGCTGTTTGCATCAAAGAAGGCGTGCCTTGAATCTGGGGTCTTAATGGAGGTAAAATAACAGATATGGGTGGAAGGTCAATGTTGCAGCCCAATAAACCAACTGTTGCGGCTGATGAGGCCCGTTGAAGGGGCCAGAAGAGCCCAATGTTTTAGGCAGAAGGTCGGCCCACACTTGAAGCTGATGCAAGGATGTCATCTTTTAGTGCAGCTAAACTTAGATGATGCAAGTCTGAGTCCATCTTTCTTCATACTTTAATGCACTATGAACCCCCAAAAGAGTCTAGCGTTTTCCTGACACAAGGAAAGAATTCTTCAGACAATAACTCATCACAGGTCTATAAAGGGCAGGAGTTCCCACTGATGTGACTTGGTCTCCTCAAACACAAGCTGTTAGAGAGATGGTGACCCAAGCCCCAGTTTTCCACTCTTGAACTTGGAAAGTTTGCAATATAAGGTGAACCAGTCTAGGAGTAGGAGTTGTCCGCTTGTGCAGCCAGACGGGCAACAATTCTCCTGGCAGGAATTCATTGTTGCACCCGCAGGAACGACAGTTACTCTGGAAGGGTACTGTGTTGCACTAGACTGAATACATTATTGCACACAGAGGGGTACACTGTAAGAACGGTACTCGCTGTTACTCAAAATGATAGTGTTTCATGTTTTAACCCATTTTTTTGGTGAGGAACTCATTTACCAAGACGTTTTGTGGAACAGTGGAAAGGCCTTGTTCGCCACAGATGAGCAGACAATAATTACATAAAAGATGTCCAATCTTCTAAGTGACCACACACTGCTGCATGCACGGTGACACAATCTGAGTCATGTGCCTCAGTGATGGGACAGCCCAGCTCTGGAAGACCTGTCCTTGCGCCTTCAAGGAAGGGCTGCAAGTTACGTTAAAGATGCAAAAGTGAAAATAACTGATCTCCTGGCTTGGGGGAGTTGACAACTCTTCCTAAGATAGATTGTTTTGGTGCAATGTCCTGCAGCAGCGTTGAGCAGCCAGGGACCTACTGAAGTGACATGATGGGGGCTTACATGGGAGATTCACATTGCCGCCATGTTCCAGCAACTATTAGGAAACAGTGCTAGTGATGAGATGGAGGAGCTGCTTGCTGCAGAGTGATAGCTAGTGGCTGGAGGATCGTCTTCGAGGTGCTATGGATGCATGAAGATCTCATACTGCCATGCCACTACATTTGGTGTATGTTTGGTGCAATAAACCAGTTGTGTTGTGTGTCTCATCTTTCGGTATGCATCCTTTCCTAGGAAGACGGCTCCCATCCAATTGCTGATTGGCGGAAGGATTGAATGCTGGTCATGTACCGGCCCTCTGATGAGGACAGCTTCAGCAGCAGCAATCTTAGTACGCCGCCGCCCAGCTGCCAGTCCAGCGAGAATGAGGACACCGACCCCGAGGGAGAGGAGAAACTGTGCACTGTATGCGGAGACAAAGCCACTGGTTACCACTTTCACGTCATGTCCTGTGAAGGTTGCAAGGGCTTCTTCAGGTGAGTGTTGGCGAAACGTGTAGGGTTCTTCAAGACCAATTATGGCTCTACTGCCTTACTCAGCTCTAATGTTTCTCAAAGTCAAAAATTTTACAGTGTGCGTTCATTGCCATGAAATTGGGACATTGTTTCTTTCTCCTTGATAGTTTTGTCCATCTGCATCGATGGGCAGTTTGATCGTCTGTATTAGGAACTCTTGTATTTTATTCTTCAGTGCTACTATAGTTGAGTAGGCGAAAGGTTTTTCAAACACCCTGGAATACGAGCTGAATTTAGTATCACTTGCACTAGGTACCAAGCAGCGACCAAGCCAACATGTCTGGCTTGTCACTATCACTGCAAGACTTTAAACACTGCGCTGTTTGTAGCAAGGAGTGGTGGCAGCTGACTCAATCTGTAAATACTGCAATGCTGCCATTGTGTTTAGGTTATGCAGATACACTGTAAATAATGAGCTCTTTTTCACATTCTTAGAGTAGGAAGTTACAAAGATTCCACCCACTGAGCTATTTGTATCGCACTAAGGGCCAGATGCACTAAGCATGTGTATGCGGTCTAAAGCACTTGATTCGGAGTTTACAACTGAAAACAATGCTTTTTCTTTTATAAGAATCTCATGTTAGCAATCTGTAAACTTTTACTAACTCCTAAAATGGGGCTGTGACCTCATACAGTCAGTCAAATTTGCTTTATTCGAGATAAAAACTCATATAAGCACAACAGATTTGTTCTATGTACAATACATTTACAAGCTACAATAGATATGGCACAATTTAAAAGTAGAAAAAAAGAGCAATTTTTCTAAAAATAGATGTACAAAGCATTTTGATGGACAAATATTAAAAAACAGCAATAAAACAAGCAAGGCACATAAAATCGCAAAATGACTCTCATAAGAACAGAAATAAAATTGGTCACAGCTGAGGATACAAATTTCCTTCTAATTGCCAATGCCCACCCCAAGAATTTGGCAGCTGCCACTGAAATGACGGGCAAAGTGCTAGTGCAAATTAATCTTTGGGCCACCTTGCTGTCCCTAGTGCCTAGCAGTTTGCACATTGCTCTTAACCAAACTCTTCGTGGCATTGAGTAGGCCCTACAGACAAAAAGTAGATGGGCAATGGTCTCAGGACCATTTTTACATGTCGGACAAACATTGGAATTGGCTTCAGCCCATCTGCCTGTTAATGATCTAATTGGGAGTGACCCCACTCTGAGCTGGAAATAAAGTTTCCGATCCCCAGGCTTTGTAATGTCATCCCAGTAGGACTCCAAACTGGGAGAGACTTTCACTTCCAGGAAACGACCTTCCATAGAGGAAGGGTCAGCATCATTCCATTTCTGATAGGCTACCATTTCCCAGTACTTGGCTTTTAGAGCCTCTTTGGATGGGAACTGGGATGTCTCGGGGTTCTCCCACAGCCCCTTCATGCCCATTATAACCAGTGTTTTGGACAATTCCTTCAACCAGCTAATCTTATGAAATATGTCGGTTTTAATTAAATCCACGAAACCCTGGGCATACTGCGCAAGTTCGGGGGTGACCCAGATACGACGCCAGTATATTATAGGTCGTAATCTGGCCATGTCCGAAAGTGCTTTCCTACCTAATTCATAGCGCAAAGGCTTCATGGGTGTACTTTTGGGGAGACCGACAAAATTTCACAGACATTTATTTTCAACAAGTGTTAATGAGACTAAGTTGTCATAGCCCCAGATTTCAGCTCCGTAAAGAGCTGAGCTGAGGGTTTTTGCCTCATACACTTGGAGTGCTGGCTGTATTGGCTTTGTCAAAGATTTCCTATGCTCAACAGTTATAGCGCCTGCATTTTGGCGGAATTTAAGAGCTGCCATTTCTATGTGTTTCCCCCAATTAACCAGTAGACCAAGTCCGACACCATTTCCACTTTTTGGCCATCCATAAAAAAGTTCCCCTTTAAAGCTGGTATGGGGATTAAAGACCATGAGCTTTGTCTTTGTTACATTAACTGCAAGCCCGCGGTCATTTAAAAAACCCTCGAAGATCTTCAGAGCACTCTGTAGGCCACTAGGGGTTTTGGAAACTATAATCGTATCGTCTGCAAATAATAGGATCGGGATCTTCACTCCAGCCAAGGTGGGGGCATCTACAGATCCTAACAGCATATGCTCCACTACCCCGTTGATATACAGAGAGAAGAGCGTGGGGGCAATGGCGCATCCCTGTCGGACTCCACGCTCAACTGGGAATTCGGTAGTGACCTGCCCGTGCCCCCCCCCCACTGGATTTTTGCATGGTTTGACTCATGCAGCCTCATCACTAATGATAAGATTTCCAGCGGCATACCCATCTGGCTTAAGACTTCCCACAGCTGGGACCGAGGAACTAAGTCAAATGCTGCTCGTAAATCGATAAAAGCAGCATAGAGGCTACCTTTCCCTAGCAGGACCGTCTTCCAATGAAGTAAAGTGAAGCGAAATATCTGATCTGTGGTGCTAGTTAGCTTACGAAAGCCTGCTTGAAAAGGAGACAGGATTTTTTCTTCTTCTACCCAGATCATTATTTTGTCTAGGGTCATTTTCCCTATCACCTTTTGTACCGTGTGTATTAGGCTAATAGGCCTATAGTTCCCAGGCAATGTTTTATCGCCTTTCTTGTGCACGGGAATTATAACAGCCCCTTGCCACGACTTTGGTACAGGGGCCCCTAGCGCCACAGCATTAGCCAACTTCACTATATACCGGCCCCATCGGACTTTATCATGAAGAAAAACATCCGCTGGGACCCCGTCGGGTCCGGGTGCTTTCCCCCGCGAAACTGAGTCAAGGGCCATTCCTACATCGCTCTTATTAAAGGGAGGGGCAGAGAATACAATATTAACAGCAGCTTCTCTAGTCTTATCCTCAGGACGGCAAGTGTATTGGGGACCAAAGTATTCTATCCAACTACTCTGTGATACAAAGTTAGTTGGCCTCCTTTCCCCCACTTGACAATGCTCCAAAACAGTCTAGAATCCTTAGCAGTACTGGCAATTCTGAGAGCTTGCCAGTGTTGCTCGTCCCATTGCTTCTTAGCCGTAAGTATACACGTCTTATACTCCTGTCTTGCATCCCTGACAGCAGATGAAACTCTACTTTTAATAGCTGTTCCTAGGGATGTTCCTGCAGATCTGCAAGCCTCGTTCTACCACCCCCTTCTTTTGGGGCGTTTGGTGTTACCTACGGATTTGGAAGCTACCCTATAGAAATGCCCCTTTATAGTTTCAAAGAAGTTAGCATATAAATTAGTAATTTCTTTCAGGTCATTTATATTCTCTGTTCCGCCCATCAAGGTGGCTTCTAGGGCAAGAGTAGTTTTGTCTAGTTCCTCGCTAATGCTCTCTAGCACCTCGCTTTTGATCGCAATTTGCGCCCACCTCACCCGCCTCATATCGTTAGTTGGGACGATCTCAGCCAGGGCCTCCTCACAATTGCTTAGCCCCTCTGGGTCTCCACCCCATAGGAGGTGAGTAATACATAGGGGGTTGTGGTCACTCTCTTGCCTACCCACTACCTTCATGTCCTTCATCTGATGCCAGATTGCCATGCTGCAGATAGCATATTCGATCCTACTTTGTGAGCGGCCGTTATCAAAAGTGTTTGCACCTTGACTGTCACTCGCAGTTCTTCCTTTTAAGGCTCTGAGCCCTCTTTCGCTACATAATGCATTAATCTGTATTATGCTATCTGTCCATTTGTTAACAGGTTTAAGGTCCAGTTTGGGGATCCCCCACAGGGAATCATCATCTTCCCCTGGATACCAGTCATCTACAGTGAGGGGCTCGAAGGTCATATTTAGGTCACCTGCTTTTATTATGTTATTCTCAAATGACTGGGTATCAATCAGGTGGTGTAAGGCGGTCAGAACCTGGGATTTCCCACTACCTGCCCCTTTAACATACAGATTGTAGATGTCTAATGTGCCCCCTGAACCCAAAGTAATCCTGATCAACTGAATGTCACTACTACCAGTCGGAAGCTCTATCACTCTATCAAAGAGTGCTTGCCGTGCCCAGATAGTTAACCCCCCTTTCGGGCGACCCTTGGGACCCTTAAGGGCCGGCACAAAAAACTTCAAGAAACCCAGGAGGAACTGAGGTTCACAGACCCAGGTCTCTTGAAA
This sequence comes from Lissotriton helveticus, assembly GCF_964261635.1. Classification (NCBI taxonomy): domain Eukaryota; kingdom Metazoa; phylum Chordata; class Amphibia; order Caudata; family Salamandridae; genus Lissotriton; species Lissotriton helveticus. The sequence goes on along the minus strand of NC_136073.1, from coordinate 596,180,096 downwards.
AATTCAAAGGTCAAAGTCGTTTATAAAAGAAACCCATTCTGGAGATAGTAATCTAGGGCCCAGTCCAGCTAAATGCCATGATACCATGCTTCCTCCTTTCCTACTGGTTTCACACAGCAGTACTGGGATGGCTGGGGCATGAATACTTGGGCCCTTTACATTTAGGGGTTCCAGGCCCATATTTGGGAGGGGGTTAGAATCACCAGAAACCACCCCAACAGTGTCCCGGGGTACAACATCATTAACAGGGCAGGCTCTCGTCAGTTCCATGAGGTTAATCCCTTCGACCAAACTACAGTTTAAACCCCGATCTCCACCACTGGACCCCAAATATACAATTCTGTCCCCTGCTCCGTTACTTGGTAGTCAGTCAATGGAATCAAGCCTAGAGTTGCTAATCCTATGCCTGTTTTCTCCTAGGGACATAGCAGGAGCCACTGAAAACGGAAAAGGGGGCATCTTCCTCAACTGTATACCCGAGTGGGGGGAGGTCTAGATCTAAATTCCAGCTGAAATAAATTCTCAGCTATATCATCCAAGGGCAGGGTTAGTTCGATGACATCATGAGCAGCCCCAGGGTAACTCATTCTCCTTGCTTTGACTATATCGTCCCTTATAACCGATCTACACCCCCTGACGTATCGTAGCCAATGAATGGCCTTGTTCGTCAGGGAGTCCACCCCTTCCCTGAAACTATCAGCCCTCCTTTCTTGCTTAGGGACATTAGTCATAAATATTTTATTTGTAGGGAAATTACCCCTAGTTTAAGCATGGCCCCTGCCTGGCCCTAAATTAGAGTTTAGAGACCCTTGGTTTTGAATTTTGGGGGTGCTAGGTTGGGATGCTCCTATCGTCTGTTTTATCTCATTTGGTTGGGAAACCCCTATCAATCCCCTGCCTCCACTGGGGCCCTTCTGCATACTAGAGCCGGGCTGCTTTGCTTGCTTGTTTTCCCTCGCAGGACCGGGAGTCTTTTTACTAATAGCTGTGGGGATGTTTACAGAACGAATCTGGGGAACTTTGCTACTCATAAAGTCACTTTTCCCTACTAATGGAGGGGGACCTTGCTTCAGTTTGGTTGGATAAGCTGCGACTGTATTTTCAGAGGCTACTACTTGGGACCAAGAGACAACAGGATTTGGTATTGTGGCTGTAGTTAAATTAATAATTAGTTTTTTCATGGCCACAATTTCGTCCCTAAGTAAGGAGACTAATTTAGCCAAATCGCTGATCGTTTCAGGGCGTTCTAAAGTGCTGGTAACGACATCGCCATCATCTATAACAATGCTTAGGGGAGAGTTATTTTCACACATAGGATTGGTGTTGTTCTCCTCAGACCCGATCTCTGCTAATACCATGTATCTGTTAGAGCAGGGAATAGGGTCAGTGTTGATTGCAATTATAGATGGGGTTTTATCACTCTCCCTTTTCCCCTCCAAACGCCCTTCTTGACCTTGCGATGGGGATGAAGTAGTTTGAATGAGGGGTCTGGCCGCGGGCGGTTTGACTTGAGATCGAAACATTTCCGGGATTATAAAAGATGGGCCTTCAGTCTCATGAATGACAGGCTTTCGGCCCCCCGCCCCCGTAATAGAGCCCGACACCTCTGAAGACCCCAAGCCGTCTGTCAATATTTCTTGACAGTCATCCACAATGGCATCAATTCGATCCATAACACAGTTCATAGCGGCATGCTTGGGCGCTACCTTCGCTTTTTTCTTTTTACACTGCTTTGGGCGCTTAGCTGCCTCGTTGACCCCCGCCACCATCCATAGTCTTTCGTTTACCCATGCAGTAGCAAACTTTTCCTACACCAGTAGGACTATAACTAACCCACTAACACTGTGGAGCTTGTAAGCAGAATTACACTCTGTGATTTTTATATAATTTGAGACCCACTAAGTACCATACAGTACATGAGACGAGTCCAGATGAGTGACGTGGCGGACATATAGCCGCATTCGCGCCAATTCCCCCACCGACAAAGATACCGCACAGAGATTACCCGGAGGGTGAAGGCGCTTCAACCATAAAACATTCACAAGACTTTCAAGGGGCGAGGAAAGCTCCTTGTAAATACCGACACAACCTACGCTGCGCCCCATCGCTGGCACCAGGCACGGTATCACAGTCTCCCACACTACACGTCCCAGGACGCAATGGGCTGAGGGTTAAAAGCAAGGCTCGGACAAGTCGTAACACCTGGGTCTGCCCCAGGCAACTCTGACTGTGATGGAAGCCGCACGCAACATGAAAACACTTTAGGTCCGCTCCTGATGCTTCCTCAGCACACCCCCTCGAAGGACAAAGAGTCGACTTATCCCGCGCTTTTAGCGCGATGGAAACAACTGCTCACTAAGTCCTAAACTTACTGTCTGCACCTTCACACGACCCGGAAAACATAACGTGCTCGTTCCCCTGAAGTGAGCCGAAAGTTACAAATACATGGCCTCTCTGTGCGATGCACGATCTAATGCTACGCGAGTCCACACCACGACCCCACAATACCGAGGCCGTGCACCGGGGTCCACACCCACGCTAGACCGACGGACCCCCACTGTCCCCTCACCTGACGGCAAGGAATCACTAACACAAAGCCTACAACTGTCCGACTCACCGCAAAGAAAGAAAACAGCGAAACACGGCACTCCGACGCCCGACCAGGCCACGGGCTCGCGCGGTCAGCAAACGGCGTCAGGGTGAGGGGACAGCAGACAAAGAGGCCGCTCGGTGGGCGGGGGAGGAATATATACTCTCCCCCGCCCACCACAGGAAGGACGTGACGCGTGGGACCCCCCGGGTCCTAAAGAGCTGGGCTGCCCCGTGTGCCTTCCTGTGGCACTACGGTGGCCGCCCTCTTATCTGTGTCCCCTGCGGGGACGTGTCGGTCAGCCTGCAGTACATGAGACGAGTCCAGATGAGTGACGTGGCCCGGCCCGACCTCCTTCGGCCTCGGACGGCCCGCCCTTTGATCGTCCCACGCTGCGGGAACCGGTAGGCGTTTTATGGGGCTGGTGGGCGTGTGGGCGGGCCTCAGCGCAGATGATACTTCGCACGGACTCCTGGACACTGGAGTCCCGTGCGTTGCGCTCTACTTGCCCCCACAACAGCAGATGATGACACAACCTCGGCAAATGTCCTCTCCGGGATAGCAGGAGTTCAGGTGATGATGAGCAATTGCCGCAGCAGCTGATCCGTGATTCCACTGTCTGTTGCTAGGTATGCTGGGACATGTAGTCCTACCCACACTGCGGCTGCTGCCAAATATCCAAAGGCTGCGGCGGCGGGGGGGACTGCGAAGGAGCAGCGAGCATAGAAGGCTGCAGAGAATATAATACGGCGGGCAGCGAATAGGAAAAGGTGAGGAGAAACGGGAGTAGCAGCGGTCGTAATTTAATCCCAAAGTCTGACAGATTAAATACCTCCGAGCTTGTCCGTTGTTCAAACGTATTAGCACAAACGGCAAAAGGATCCTGTAGCCGTGCTTACATTTCCTGCGTACAGCGCCGAATCTCAGAGTCTCGGAAGGAACTCGGCACACCTTAGCAAATGCCGCAGAAACGCCGACACGAAGCAAACGCCATCCTGAATCGGCATTTGGAAAAGACATGTTGTAGTTGTCCCTTCAAAATACAGAATCGTTATGATCAGTAGCCATGTTTTGTGACTAAATGGCGCTAGGGTGACTGATAATGCATTCTCATTGTGAATTAAAAATACATGTTAGGGAATAGGTGGTGGATCAGGGGCCAAACTCTCAAACAAACCTTGGAAAAAAGCAAACTTTTTTTTGTTTAAACCCTAGTAGGACACCATCCTTGTGATGGCCGCCAATCATACTGAGTCGCAGTTTGCGCCCTACCTCCCTAATAATTATGAGGTAGTTCAGATTACGACTCACTAGGATTTGGAATTTAAGACCCAACATGTTGCTATATAAATCGGTTTGCAAAATTATTTATTGCTTACAATAATATTGGTCGCAATTTGTGGCCAGTTTTTTTGTACAAACTGCCCCAAGTTTTGGCAGATTAACATAGACTGTAAACACCAAAGTAGTTGTTTCTTGTTAATATAGACGGGCACTCTGGAAACACTATTAAAAAAAGAATCATTTCAGTATTTAAAAACACACATAGCCACAAGAGCGAGTGCTAAATTAAGAGATTCTCACGATGTCAAATGTTGCATTTACACTTCCTGTCTCGTGACAAGGTCTTATTGAGTCTCCTTCTTTCTAGTCTATCATTTGTGACCGAAATTTTAACACTTGTTTTAGTAAGACCTAAAAATTAAATCTGCAGAATAGCATAACTTTAACTCTTAAGCTTTGTTTAAATTCCAATTTTATTGCACTTTTGTTTTAGTGAATTTGAAACTTTATCTTTTTTTTTTTTAGAACAAAGTCTTTAAACGTCTACCCAAATTTGGCCATTTATTGAGACGGTTACTGGGAGGCTGACAAACATGAACATTCTAATTGTAATTATATTTATGTAGCGCTTACTACCCCATGCGAGGTGTTGAAGTGTTTTTTGGCGAGTGGCGTGCTACTCTGGAACCCAAAATGGATTAGTATAGGAAAATCTAAGTTGTTCATTCGAGTAGTGGACATGGGAGTCTGTTGGATGTAGTAGGATAAAGAAGGGATAGAGTGGGGAAGAGTCTAGAAAGTGTTATTTGGGAGATCATAGTAGTTAAATGATATTGTGGGTGAGTCAAGGGAGGGAAAGAGGAAGGAAGAGTTCAGAAAGGCGTATTAAGGAGATAGAAGTAAAAGGAGGTTGGGGATGAGCCAAAGGAGGGCTGGAGGAGGGAAGATTCTAAAAAGGGTTATTGAGAGATAATAGTAGTACATTGGCTTTTGGGATGAGTCAGGCAGTGGAGATAGAGGGTATATTGAAAGAGGTATAGATGAGACAGAGAGCAGTGACTTTGAGAGAGTTGAGGTTTCTTATTCGCTTGTACAGTAGGAGTAAAGTAATAAATATATAGATACATAACTACATAGAAAGGTATACATGTATATGGAAAATACTAGATATAAAATGGAATTATATAAAGTCCCATATGTGCATGTATGGCTAAATAATTAGAAACTCAGACTTTCGAGTGCTGCTGTACATAAAGCTATTTTTTTGTGTATTTGTAGTATTATTTAGTTTTTTTTGGAAATGTTATGCAGTTTGTTTTATTTATTTATGTTTTGTTTATTTTCTTTCAATATTTTCCCCAATATTTCAGTAGTGCAACACTTATAGATACAATTGTTATGATCATATTTACCCATTATGATAGATAAAATAAAACACAGACCCATAAGCATCTAATCAAATAACTTCTATAACATCACACATTTTGGTAGACTAAAATAAATAAAGTATATAAGCAAATACCTCATGTGTGATCTATGCAGTGACAAATATACATATTCAGCATAGATTATATATATATATATATATATATATATATATATATATATACATACATACACTCATATATACTCTAACCATAAGTAGTAGATTCATTTGTTAAGCAGACCTTGAAGAACATCTATATATTTTTAAGCTATAAGTAGTATGTATATTTGTTCAAAGAAATAGACATATCATAATACATACATATAATCAAATTATACATGTTAAACATACACCGGAAAATGCTGTGCATTTGTGTTTTGAGTATGGTGGCCATTTAGGAACAAGCCAACTCCTGAGTAGTGTTCTGAAGATAAGATAGTTATCCGTGAATCTTGTGCTTGGGGGTAACGGCTTCCATAGTTTGGCTGCTTGAACTGCTTGAACAGAGAAATGCATACCACCTATGTTTTTTTTACTTGTATGCTGGGGTTTTGAGGCGAGGTGCCAATCTAGAGTGGAGGGTTCCTTTGATGTATGTATTTGGTGAGTTTATTCCTGATAAAAAGTGGTTCAGTTACATGTATTGCTTTGTGGGTGATACAACGTTGCTTGAAGGTGGAACTTCTGGCAACAGGTAGCCAATGTAGGGCCCTCAAGCCAGGGGACATATCGGCTTATGGCTTTAGAAGTGGAGTAGTTTAGCAGCAGAGTTAGGAATCCGCTGTAGTCTTTTCATAGTTGATAAAGCTGATCCATTTTAGAGGCCATTGGCATAATCACGTTTAGACAGTACAAGAGAGATAGTAGCTTGGACCTTGTGAGGAAATCCTAGGTGGGGGAAGATGCGTTGTAGAGTTTTCATAGCAATGAAGCTTGATCTTGCTAACTTATTCACTTAGGCATTCATTGATAGCTTGTAGTCCATGGTATTACCAAGGTTTCTTACTTTGTTGGATACTTTAGGAGGTGGTCCCCAATAGTCAGCCCAGGCAGAGAGTGGGTCATAGTTTTTCCAATTGCCACATGTGAGTAGGTCAGTTTTGGACACATTCTTTATGAGATGGCTCCATGTTTTCCACCGATCAATGGCTCTGAGGCAACTGAAGATTTTTGTGTTTGCAATGTCTTTGGGCCTTTCCAGTTTAAGAAGTATTTGTGTGTCATTTGCGTAGTTATACCATGTGAGCTGAAATCCATTGATCATTTCTGGTAATTACTTCACGAAGATGTTAAAAAGCATCGGTTAGATGATGGAGCCTTTTTTCTTCTGGCATTTTATATAGCGCATACTTTACCCAAAGGTTTCAGAGCTCTTTACATGAGCACCAGTTACAGACTGGCACATTCCTTTTTTTTGTTAGGCACAGGGAGATTAAGTGATTTGCCCAGAATCACAGGATGTTGAGCATCGTTGCAGAAACTCGCACCCGGTTCCTCATATTCGAGGTAGACAGCCCTAGCCGCTAGGCCACATCCTCTCCCCAAGCCTTGAGGGACCCCTGCTTTTGTTAAGGATGGTTTGGGTTATAAAGGGGGAGTATGGATGACATTTGTTCTGTTTTGAAGGTAGGATGTGATCTAGTCGAGAATAGTCCCTTGTATGGAGAGTCTTTGGATTAGATTGTTATGATCAACTTTGTCGAAAGCAGCTGAAAGGTCCAAGTGAAGTAGTGCAGCGACCCTGTTCCAGCCTACTGTTGTTTTAAGGTCATTCCAGATGACAATGCAGGCAGATTTTGTGCCTCTTCCCTGGACAGAATCCTGTTTGGAGGTTGGAAAGTATGGAGTTGTCTTTAATGATTTGTGACATCTGAGTGAGTGATGCTCTTTCTATCAGTTTGCCCAGGAAATTTCCAATTGTAATTAGTCTAAAGTTGTTTGGGTCACCTGGGTGTGCTTCCTACAAGTAGCAGACATGTTAGAATGATTTTCAACCACCCGATATAATTGGCCCTTGTGATTACATTCGCACGTTCCCGTTTTTTTTTAGCTATTCTCTGTCTTCCGGTCTACCTCGCAGCCTACCCTACACATTTAATGCTCTACCTCCCGAAGCCTGCCATCTTAAATACCTACGGTCAGAGTAGTTAGAGTCTTCTCTTCAATCATGGCGGGAGAAACTATGAAACCAGCACAAAGTAACTCCTATTCTATCCTATACCCCTCCAATCTCTCTAGAAATGCTACCAAAATCTTCAAATACAACCTTCTCAGAAAAAAACCCTGACACTCAGTTTGTTGACCCCTCCTTCAACATAAATAAAGGCGTAATTATTAATGACATCATATTTTTCACTAGGAAACTGGCTAAATGGGGCACTACCTTTTCTAAGTTACTTATTATCAAGGATAAGATTAATTTGATATGGAACTAAGATTATGACAGCACCTTCACAAAACCTTTGAGCTAATCTGAACATAACCTCCTACAAAAATGGCAATGCTCTTATAGAAGCAGCCAATAGGGATTTAGAACAATTCGACAAATATTTGACCGCACTAAAAGTTCACATCTACAACTGCTCCCATCATACACTTCATATCGGGGATACTTCTCACACCAACACACAACCCATAGACCACTTAGATCAGACAGATTTCACTATCTCTCTAGAGTCGCAGCAACTCACACCCTTGGCTAGAACCACTGAAAGAAGCATCAGCAACACACCACCCGTAGAACACAACTTGCGACCCTCTTCAATTCCTTACAATGCTCCTAGCCCCATCTCAGAACCAGCTACCCCACCCTTAACCGTTCTTTGACCTCCCATGGAGCACACAGTAATGAGGCCCTTGTAGCAAATAGTAAAAAAAACTCTCATCCAGGTCTACCCCACTCATCCAGAACCACCATTATCCCTACCATACTGACCTATCACACTGCGGACACAGTTATAGAACCTCCCAGCAATCCTAACCACAGCCTTCCTTGCACTCCGCTCCTTCCATCTCCCTCATACCCAATTGAACTAGACACACTAAAAACCCATACGGGCATGACATACCGGAACCTTCAAAACGTTGTCTCAGAAATTAAGAATATCTTTCACCTCTCAGAATATTTTCTCTCTAAACTCAACCATTTCCAAAAATCATTAACCTCAGCCAACAGCAAGCTAAAATGCTATTCCGTTGCCTCTGCCAAACCGGCAATACTGTACACGCAAACACCTTATCTACTCAACTGACGCTAAAATCCAAACCTTACTACTATCCTACGAGTCAACTCCATGTCTCCTCACCAATTAGGATGAATTCACGATTCGCCAAGTCACCATCAATCCAAATAGGACCTCACAGTGGAATACCAGAAAGATGAACCCTAATAACCTACAAAGAGTAACCATAATCCCTGAACATCGTGACCTTACTCTGGGAAACACATCGAATCCGATCTCCTGCCTCCTATTCAACTGCAGCTCAGCAATGAAACACGTATCTGACATCACGGACCTCATCCTGAACCGAAATGTGGACTTAAACATCTTAACTGAATCATGGCTCTCTGAATCATGTTCCCAATGCCTAGACCTTCTTGTACCCCCAACTACAACATTATAAAACTAGACAGACCACACAAAACGGGTGGAGGCATCACTTGTATACATCGATCCAACATCCTTATCTTGAAGTTTCACTCCGAACCCCTTGAATCTTGTGAATACCTAGGGCTCTCCATAAAATCCTCAGATAATCATCCTTACAAACTTTATATATTTTACCATAAACTCGACCCATCACTCTAATGACATATTCCTTGGGGATTTTAATCTTCACTGGGAAGACCCTTTAGGTAAGCAGGTCAATGCTATCAAAACCTTCCGAGCAGACCATTCCCTGATCCAAGCCTGCTCACTTCCATCTCATTCAAAGGTGCTACACTTGACTGGATCATCTCCAAAGAAAAGAGGGTTGAATCTATCTCAATCATCCCATGCAACTGGTCAGACCATCATATTATTACCTTCCAAATACCCGCCACAAAAATGAAACCTTCCTCACAACAAATTGAGCCCAGGCATTCGGGTAGAGACACAAAAAACCTTAAATGGAACAATCTACCTACCCACTGCGAAAAAGAACTTCTTCCTCCTAATAACATGCCAACATCAATGAACTCACGGATCACTACAACTCTACGATGACCAAACTAATTGACCACTTAGCCCCAACAAAACTCAAAAGAAAACCAGACAAAGACAAAAACCTGTGGTTCAATGGAGCTCTTAATGAAGAAAGACGAAAATTGAGACCAACTGAATGGAATTGGAGACATCATCCTTCTTACCCTCTACTCAACCTGCTAAGAAAGTCCAGCAATACCTATAACAAAAGTATTCTAAAATAAAAAAAATACTTCTTTAGATTAGAACTTGACAATGCTGAAAACAGACTGTAGGAAAGTTGGATCTACTTCTATGGTTAGCCCCACTTTCTGTCTAGTGCTAAGCTGTGTTATAACTAGTCTATCTGCTTCTCCCTAAATTGTTGTGTTGAGTACTTAGGTACACTCTAGAATGGATACTGGGGTCCACCTATCAGTCCCTAATATATGGTACGAAGGTACACAGGGCATAGGTACCCCAAAGGTCTCCCATGGGCTGAAGCATGCATTATGCCACCCATGGGAGACCATCGGAAATGGAACTACAGGCCTGCCAGTGTAGCCTGTGTAAGTTGGTGCGTGCACCACTTACTAAAGATATAGGTTTACTATATCTAACGGTCACTGCACTTAAAACCTATAAGTCACCCCTATAGCAGGTTTTTGCAATCATGAAGGTAGGGTGCTTTGTTCTAAGTGAGAGGGTGCCCCTGCATGAGAAGGACGCCCCTGCAGTCTATGGAGGCCATTCTCCTGGGTTGTCAGTGAAGCAGCCATATACTATATAGAGGGACACTGAGTAATTACGTGATGACCATCTTGAAAATGGCTGCAACGAATCCTATCATGTTTGGTATCATACATGTTGGTATGATTCCAAGACCTAGAAAAGCCCTCCGTTAGGCTCTTGGTGTTCCCAGTACCAGTCTTCCAGACCCGGACTGCACAAAATGGTTGCTGCCGACCAGAGACACATTTCTGCCCTCCTGCTGCTGAGCTCAAGCAGAGGAATGTGGAACAATAGGCATCCTGTCACGGGGAGGTGTGACCACCTCCCAGACAGCTTTTAGTGTATTGGGACCGGGTGGGTGCGCTTGCCAGTGCCAGAAAGTCTGCATGAGGAGTACACTTGGTGTCCCCATGCATAGTCCAGTTCAAAGCAGTTCTGGGAGCCATTGGCTCCCGCTCTGGCACAAAACTGTATCAAAGGACATAGGAGTAACCTCCCCTCTGTCCAGACCCTCCCCTGGGAGTTTCCCCTGAATCTTCCCAACCCCTTCCCTAGGGTACTTAAGGGCTTACCCGGGTTTAGGTCCCTAGATTCGTTGTGGCATGAGATTCAGATCAGACACCACTACACTACTACTGTCTGGGCACTCTGGACCTCGCTGGACTTTGTTTGGGCTTGACTTAGTCTCCCTTCCAGAGTGCTGCATCGTCTGTGCCTGTGCTTCATACAGGAACCCTCCAAGGCCTATGAAGCATCACAGACACCTAAAGTAATCTCCCTTAGAGTCAAGGAGTTACTCCCCTGTGCAGGCACCACAACTAAGTCGACCGGTCTGCAGAACCTGATCTCCTCCAGACTCTGTGGCCTCAGCAACACAGGTGGTGCTTTTCCACAGCTCCCGAGGCATGCTCTACCCTCTCACCAGGTTTGAGTCCAGTATCCCTCGTGGGGGTTGCAATATACGAAACCCTATGCACTGCACACAACTTGCAGTTGCAAAGGCTTCTTGGCAAGAAGATCTTCGAGGTTCCAAGTAGCCCCAACCTCGAGCACCTCCAGTGATCAGAATCTTCAGCCACACCACACCATGTGCATCGTGGCCTGCATCTTTTGTTAAGCTGCTTGAGGTCCTCTTGCGACACCGATGCCTCCAGCCTGTGGGTCCACTTGATGCTCCCACTTGTTTCTTTTGGGCTCCTCTAATTGCTTGGTGCCTGCCCCGACTCTCCTGCCTTTGGTGAGTCCCTTGGACCTTGTTGGTCCCAAATTTGCTCCTTCTTTGATTCCTGCATGGCTTGCCCTTGCCAAGGTTTGTTGATGCTCCCGCCGGACACCGACCCCTCAGCACTCAACATCCTTTGTGGGACAGCTTGCGCATGGCTCCTGGTCTTCCTCAGCGTCGCCTGGTCCTCACAGCTGCAGAGTCAAGGTCATCATCATCCTCCATGATGCACTCGACATCGTAGGGCATTCGTCTTCCAAGTCCCCATGTCAATCCTGAGTGGCATAGACCCTGTCCTCTCTGCTTTCAGGTACTGCTTTTCAAGAATCCATGATTGGATTCCCATGGACACTTTCTCCTCTTCCAGCAGTGGCACTTTCCTGAAGTCCTCCATTGGGTTCGACGGCGGTTTTGACACCACTTTACCTGGCTTCCCTGATGTAGGTAACATGGGTACTAGGGTATCCACGGGTGGGGTGGGGTGGCTCTCCAACCTTCTGTCTTCCACAGGGTTTCTTCAGGGTCCACCCGGAAGGGTCCGTAATCTTTAAAAATCCAATTGCAACTTGCACGTAGAGTTGTACGGAGCACACAGTCGTGTGTCCACACTGCACAATCTCTCTGTGGGGTCTCTATCTACTCTCCTTGGGTGGTTCCAGCACTTATATGTCCTTTTAACACTGTCTTGACTCGAGTCGTGCTTTTTATACCACTTTCTTAGTATATGGTTTGGTCCCCCCTGGGGCCACTGTGTATTTCGACCTATTTACTTTGTTTCTTTGCTAAATTATTGTGAATTATTTTTATCTCCATGTAGGAGATAGTGGAACATACTAGAGAGTATTATTTAATAAATACATATTTTTATAAATACTTAGGGGCCTATTACGATGGACGATTTTCCGCATCCTCCGGGCCGGCGGAAGCCACCGGAGGTGCGGAAAATCCTCTGCGGACCCACCAAAGACCCACCGCCACATTAGGATGGCTGGTGGGTCTTGGTTTCCGTCTGCAGCTTTTCCGCCGCGGTTGACTTACAACCGCAGCGGAAAAGCTCTAATATGGTGACGGTGTCTCTCAGACACCGTCAGTCATATTAGGATGGGCTGTGCAAAATGCTTTTCCGCGGCGGGTTTTACGCCGTGGAAAAGCATGTGTAACTTCACTGCGGGGGCCCGTTGCGGGCCCCCTGGGTGAAGGGGGGGGTGTGGGGGGTGCACATGGGAGGTAACTAAGGTACCCCCCTGCATTTGTATGCAGAAATCGGCAGGCACCGCACGGTGCCTGCCACTTTCTGCATACAAATGCAATGTATGCATTTTTACCATTGCGGCAGATGCAGCTTGAAGCAGCACCCGCTGCAATGGTAAAAATAGAGGATGTGACCACCAGGGTGGCGATCACATCCTAATTGCACAGGAGGGAACTCCGCAGGCCATGCGGAGGTTCCCTCCTACTCTATGGTGGCGGACGGACTCAGGTCCGTCCGCCATCATAATCGGCCCCTTAATGTGGTTCTTTTTCACTTAATCTATACTATAAGATTGCATTCTGGTAAAACAACCTGCCTGAAGGCTGCTCTCCACAGCTACCACTTGGAGAGCTTTCTAAGGTTGACTAAGACTTCTTAAATCACCATAAGTAATGTCTTGACTAGTGCAAGGTGCCCATTTACATTAGTGGACATCATATACCAGGCCAGCTTCTCACACAGACCAAAGAAACTCTTCAAAATCTTAAAACAACAATCAAACAAACTGGCCAAAACCGCACCCCTGACTTCAAAATTGCAGCTAAGTAGTGAAGAATTTTCTTCCTTCTTCACAGCTAAAGCCACCTCCCTAGAGAAGGAGCTCATGACGGCTGCAAACAACTCAGCAACCCTAAAGAATTCTCAAGCTGATGGTCTAATCTATGGGTACTCACAAACTTTCTGTCGGGGCCAAAATGACAGTGTAGTTTGTGGCCGAGGGCCGCACTGGTAGGGGTGGAGTCAGTGGGGGGCGGGGTCAGTGGGGGGGCGGGACTATAGTAAAAACAATCAACCCTGTTTAAAAAGTAGACAATGCAATCTTAACAGACATTGCATAGCTTCATACACACTTTACCCCAATTCCGTCACAGGGTTACTTTTGGCCCATCCTTAGCCCCGCAATAGCCTGCAATGTCTTGCAAACGCAATGGTGGAAAGGCATGGAGCAACAACTGCATAAAGTCAAGGGGACTCCCAAGGGTTTACTTTTTATTCCTGGAGCAAACTCCATGACTTCTGAGGCCAGTCTCTCACTCTGTCTCTCTGTCAGTCAGTCCCTGTCTCTCCTAGTCAGTCAGTCTCTCTCTCTCAGTCAGTTAGTAAGTCTCTCTCAGTCAGTCAGTCAATCTCTCTCTGTCAGTCAGCCTCTCTTAGTCGGTCAGCTAGTCTGTCAGTCTCTCTGTCAGTCAGTTATTCTCTCTCTATCAGCCACTCTCTATGTCAGTCTCTCTCAGTCTTTCTCAGTCAGTCTCTCTCAAACAGTCTCTCTCTCTCCTAGTCAGTCAGTCTCTCTCTCCGTCAGTCAGTCTCTCTCTCTGTCAGTCAGTCTCTCTCTCTGTCAGTTACTCTCTCTCTATTAGTCACTCTCTCTCTATCAGTCACTCTCTCAGTTAGTCTCTCTCTGTCAGTCAGTCTCTCTTAGTCAGTCAGCTAGTCTGTCAGTCTCTCTGTCAGTCAGTTACTCTCTCTCTATCAGTCACTCTCTATGTCAGTCTATCTCAGTCTTTCTCAGTCCGTCTCTCTCTCAGACAGTCTCTCTCTCTGTCACTCTCTCTCTTGCAGTCAGTCTCTCTCTCCTAGTCAGTCAGTCTCTCTGTCCCAGTCCGTCTCACTCTTAGTCAGCCAGTCTCTCAGTCAGTCAGTCTCTCTCTCTCTCTTAGTCACTCTGTCTCTCTGTCTGTCAGTCTCTCTCTCTCACTCAGTCAGTCTCTCTTTGTTAGTCAATCAGTCTCTCAGTCAGTCTCTCTCTTAGTCAGTCTGCCTCTCCCAATCAGCCAATCTCTCTCTGTCAGTCAGTCTCTCTTAGTCAGTCAGATAGTCTGTCAGTCTCTCTGTCAGTTACTCTCTCTCTGTCATTCACTCTCTCTGTCAGTTTCTCTCAGTCAGTCTCTCTCAATGAGTCTCTCTCTCTGTCAGTCAGTCTCTGTCAGTCAGTGTCTCTCTCTCGTAGTCAGTCAGTCTCTCTCTCAGTAAATCATTATCTCTCTCCTAGCCAGTCAGTCTCCATCCACTCTCTCTCACCAACCTCTCACTCTCTCTCTCTCCTTTTTCCCTCTCCACACTCTCTCCCCCTCCCCACTCTTCCTTCTCTCCTCTCTCGCCACTCTCTCTCTCTTCATCTCTCTCCCCTCTCCACTCTCTCTCTCTCCTCTCTCCCCCACTCTCTCCCCACTCTCTCCCCACTCTCTCCCCACTCTCTCCCCCCACTCTCCCCCCTCTCTCCCCCCTCTCTCCCCACTCTCTCCCCCTCTCTCTCTCCCCTCTCTCTCTCCCCTCTCTCTCTGTGAAGTAGTGTGGCTCACTGGTTAGAGGCGGCAGACCCGAGAGCAGAGGACGGCCCGGGACCAGGGTTCGATTCCCGGCGCGGCAGGTTTCTGGACCAGGGTCAGCGGACTCGATAATTCTCTCGCCTCAGTGCCCACTCTGATCAGCGTTCACACTCGGCAACTCAAAGCATTAGCTTGCCTCATCTTCACTAACGGCCCCACCAGACCGCCGGGGATGCCTGGTCTCACCCTGGAGATACCCATTAAGGGACCATCTCTCAGGGAAGCCAGGAAGGGTTTCGCAGCGGTCGAAGCGCCTTGGGACCCTACGGGTAAGTAGTGCGCTATATAAATGCCTATACATTTTACATTTACATTTACATCTCTCTTCTCTCTCTCCACTCTCTCTCTCCACTCTCTCTCTCTCTCTCTCTCTCTACTCTCTCTCTACTCTCTCTCTCCACACTCTCTCTCTACTCTCTCTCTCTAGTCTCTCTCTCTCTACTCTCTCTCTCTCTACTCTCTCCCCCCCTCCCCCCTCTCTCTCTCTCCCCTCTCTCTCTGCCCTCTCTCTCTACCCTCTCTCTCTACCCTCTCCCTCCCCTCTCTCTCTCTCTCCACTCTCTCTCTCCACTCTCTCTCCCCACTCTCTCTCTGTCTACTCTCTCTCTCTCTACTCTCTCTCTCTACTCTCTGTCTACTCTCTCTCTCTCTCTCTCTCCACACTCTCTCTCTACTCTCTCTCTCCCCTCTCTCTTCTCTCTCTGGTTGTATGACGTTACAACGCATGCTTTTACCACGCATGCTGTTACAATGCAGTTTTTACAACGCATGCTGTTACAACGCATAGCGCTTTGAGGTCGTGGATAGTGAATAGTTTTATTTACTATTCCAACTCTAGTCCCCGTGGATAGTAGGGAAGGTGTTGGATAGTAAATTAAAACGATTCCCTATCCTAGAGCGCCCCCCAGTGCAATGCGTTGTAATGGTTTTTGTTGTAAAACCTGCGTTGTAAAAGCACTGCGTTGTAAAAGTTTTGTTGTAAAGGATGTTCCCTCTCTCTCTCCACTCTCTCTCTCCATTCTCTCCCCTCTCTCTCTCCACTCTCTCTCTCCACTCTTTCTCCACTCTTTCTCTCTACTCTCTCTCTCTTCTCTCTCTCTACTCTCTCTCTCCACTCTCTACTCTCTCTACTCTCTCTACTCTCTCTCTACTCTCTCTCTCTCCTCTCTCTCTCTCTCTCTCTCTCTCTCTCTCTATATATATATATATATATATACATATATATATATATATATATATATATATATCTCTCTATCTCTATCCCTCTCCACTCTCTCTCCTCTCTCTCTCCACTCTCTCCACTCTCTCCACTCTCTCTCTCTCTCCACTCTCTCTCTCTCTCTTTCTCTCCACTCTCTCTTTCTCGCCACTCTTTCTCTCTCTCCACTCTCTTCTGTCACTGGTAAAAGTGGGTTTCTGGAGGGCCATGGGTACATTAACTGCAAGGTCAGTGGGCCGCCAAGAAAAGCCTGCCGGCCTCACTATGAGTGCCACGGGAAGCAGCAACAGTAATGGGGAGAGGTATGCTTGGTTGTGAACCATAAAAGTACAGGGATATGTATGATTCCCCTTCAATATCTATGTACTTTTCGGGCAAATGTAGGTGAAAACAATTTTGTCAAAATCGTGCATTTAAAAAAAAAGGATACTTTGCAAGTACGATTAGCATATCTCACAAATTGAAAGGGCGTGTACTAATTGAAAATACTTAGTAGGGCTGTGTGTGATCGTACCAAGTGTTCAGCAACATTTATTTCTAGGTTGAGGCCCTCCCATGATGGAGCAGTAACACAAGGCAGCCTTATGTGAAGTTGCCTCATTATTCCAATCATAACATTTTTAAAATTTAAATGCCCATGTACACGTGCCTGCTCTGTGAGGTGAGCTATTTCAATGACATGTTCGTGGCATGGTCACGGTTTGAGGAATCATTTTTGCCATTCCTGCACTTGCAAGTGTGCAGTGTGCACCCACGCCAGCCCAGAGCCTGGCCGAAAGGGCTTCAGCAAATTCCCCCGCCCCCTCTCCCCCCCCCCGTGTGGCAGCCTGTCTCAGACAGCTTCCCCGGGAACACACAGAGCCGCACCCGAGTACTTCACAGGTCTTTTAAAGACCATTTACTTGCAAATGAGGCTTTGTTGTGTTTTGCCTCTCCTTAGCGTCCCTGCATCTCCACACTATTACCAGAACATCGCCCAGCCCCCAGAGAGCAGAGTCTCTCGGAGTCCAACCGGCGGTGTCTTACTCAAGCTGAGGACATATAAGGATACAGACACGCACACAATAAATCAAAACTTAAAACAAAATACATAAAATAATATATACAAGTGTGTTTGCGCAAAGATCCATTTTTAGCATCTGCAAATTATTCCAAAACGCCAGTGGCTCTCGTTCCATGAGACAGGGATCGCATCTTGTGCGTCTATTGACAAATATAAACCTCTCTTCTTAATCCTCACAGTTTATAAATCACCACAGCTAGTAAACACCACACTGGCCGCTGGCAAAACATCACACAAACAAAATACCCAGCGTAAATTCAAAATCTTGTCTTTGTTGCTCTGCGCCGGTTGGAAATGGCCATTTCCTCACCAGCGTAAAGTCAAAAGTCATGAGAAGCGCGTCCCCGCCGGCTCGTCTTCCTAAATTAAGAACTGTTATGTCTACCTGGGGTAGGACACGCAAGTCGCCCTCTGCCGGAGTTGCCACAATTTAATGTTGTGCTATCTCTAGCCCAGGGGTACTCATAGTATGATTCAGAAAAGGGGGTGGTGATGAACAGAGTGTCTGAATTAAGCAGACCACTCTTACCCAGTCCAAAGATCAGGGCTTGATCCATCACCGTTATTTAGCTCACTGCCCCATCCCAGCTCAGAACCTGGCTATATGCAAATTAGTCTGTCCCTGGCCCAGTGCATCATGGGAACAGGGCAGACCAAACTACCAAGCCAATTCTTCACCAGAAAGGAGACAAGCTACCGGGGACCGGTTTCTGGCATTTCAGCCTCGTCGGCCCGGCTTGCTTGAATCCTGATGGAGCAGTGAACAAGGGACTCATGTCTGAGTATACCCTGCCACACCTATAGTGGCCAAAAAAGATTCAGAAAAGGGGGTGGTGATGAACAGAGTGTCTGAATTAAGCAGACCACTCTTACCCAGTCCAAAGATCAGGGCTTGATCCATCACCGTTATTTAGCTCACTGCCCCATCCCAGCTCAGAACCTGGCTATATGCAAATTAGTCTGTCCCTGGCCCAGTGCATCATGGGAACAGGGCAGACCAAACTACCAAGCCAATTCTTCACCAGAAAGGAGACAAGCTACCGGGGACCGGTTTCTGGCATTTCAGCCTCGTCGGCCCGGCTTGCTTGAATCCTGATGGAGCAGTGAGCAAGGGACTCATGTCTGAGTATACCCTGCCACACCTATAGTGGCCAAAAACGATTCAGAAAAGGGGGTGGTGATGAACAGAGTGTCTGAATTAAGCAGACCACTCTTACCCAGTCCAAAGATCAGGGCTTGATCCATCACCGTTATTTCCCCCGCCCCCTCTCCCCCCCACCCCCCGTGTGGCAGCCTGTCTCAGACAGCTTCCCCGGGAATACACTGAGCCGCACCCGAGTACTTCACAGGTCTTTTAAAGACCATTTACTTGCAAATGAGGCTTTGCTGTGTTTTGACTCTCCTTAGCGTCCCTGCATCTCCACACTATTACCGGAACATCGCCCAGCCCCCAGAGAGCAGAGTCTCTCGGAGTCCAACCGGCGGTGTCTTACTCAAGCTGAGGACATATAAGGATACAGACACGCACACAATAAATCAAAACTTAAAACTAAATACATAAAATAATATATACAATTGTGTTTGCGCAAAGATCCATTTTTAGCATCTGCAAATTATTCCAAAATGCCAGTGGCTCTCGTTCCATGAGACAGGGATCGCATCTTGTGCGTCTATTGACAAATATAAACCTCTCTTCTTAATCCTCACAGTTTATAAATCACCACAGCTAGTAAACACCACACTGGCCGCTGGCAAAACATCACACAAACAACATACCCAGCGTAAATTCAAAATCTTGTCTTTGTTGCTCTGCGCCGGTTGGAAATAGCCATTTCCTCACCAGCGTAGAGTCAAAAGTCATGAGAAGCGCGTCCCCGCCTGGTCGTCTTCCTAAATTAAGAACTGTTATGTCTACCTGGGGTAGGACACGCAAGTCGCCCTCTGCCGGAGTTGCCACAATTTAATGTTGTGCTATCTCTAGCCCAGGGGTACTCATAGTATGGCCCGAGTACTTCACAGGTCTTTTAAAGACCATTTACTTGCAAATGAGGCTTTGTTGTGTTTCGCCTCTCCTTAGCGACCCTGCATCTCCACTCTATTACCGGAACATCGCCCAGCCCCCAGAGAGCAGAGTCTCTTGGAGTCCAACCGGCGGTGTTTGCTGACACTCGTTAAAAAAGAAACAACAAAAAAAAACACCGGTAGGATGTGTGCAAGGTCCGCGGGCCGCCAAGGAAGGCTTGCCGGGCCGCTGGCGGCCCGTGGGCCGTACTATGAGTACCCCTGGTCTAATCCAACCTGCTCAGCCAATGCCCAATAATAAAACTCAATGGTCAACCTTCAAACTTTACGATCTCAGAGATATAACAAAAACCTTATCGACTATCAAACCGATCAACCACTTCAATGACCCTTTCCCTTCAAAATGCCCACCTTACATCTACCATATCATCACCTCTCTCTGGACCAAAATCATCAATGCCTCCCTTTTGCAAGGCTCTATCCCTGATTGCCTAAAAATTGTTCAAGTCACCCCCATCTTAAAAAAAAAACCTACAGAAAACCCTCGGACCCTAATAACTTCAGACCAATAACCAACATTCCTATTCTAGCCAAGGTCTTGGAAAAATGTGTTTAGCAACAACTAAACCAACACATCATGGATTTCAAGCTAGTGGATGACTACCAGTCAGGATTAAGACCCAGGCTCAGCACCGAAACAGCAATTCTACATATAGTAGACAATGCCCTACTCGCTCTTGACCATAATGAAGTTTGTCTGCTAGTGCTGCTCAACTTCTCATCCGCTTTCAATACTGTTAACTATGGAAAAATCCTGGAGAGACTTGAAAATAGGATGGGAATATCGGACACAGTCTTTCGATGGTTCCAATCCTTCTTAGAAAACAGAACGCAAAGGTTTATGGTGAATCAAAATCTATCTCCTCCATCCACTAATCCATTAGGAGTACCACAAGGGTTTACTTTATCCCCTGTGCAATTCAACCTTTATGTCGGACCCCTAACTGAATTATTACAGCAGGCTAATATCTCCTTCCACATGTACGCGCATGACACACAGTTGTATATCAAGATCACATCCCTTGAAGAGATTAAGATGATGAATCAAGCTTTTGAAAAGACCGTCCAATGGCTAACTACAAATTAACTTAAGCTAAACTCTCAAAAAACTGAATTGCTTTTAATCTCCACATCAAATAACTCTTTAGTGATAATGGAATGTACCAAGATGATCACTGCACTAAATTGTACCTCGATCCTAGTGGACTCCACCAACTCACTTGGAATCATGCTGGATAAGAACCTAAATATGCAAACACACATCAACATGCTGGCTAAAAATGCCCACTTTCACCTCAGCTATCTCAGAAAAATGGAACCATTCATTCAAAATCCTGACCTCGAAACTGCAATTCAGGCATTAGTCATCTCGAGGTTGGAGTACAGATGAACAGCTCTTTCAGGGGTCGTCCCAAGATCTCAGCCCCTTTAAAAGCCTGTTTCAACGCAGAGCAAGACTCTAAACAGGATCTAGAAAATTTGTCTACATCTCGCCACACCTGAAGGTGCTCAACTGGCTGCCTTACAGAAGCGAGAATACATCTAAAGATGGCCTGCATCACACATAAAGCTTTACACCACTAAACTCCCCAATATCTAGCCCAAAACCGTATGATATCTGGAGAAAGCAGACTCTCTAGGAGCTTCGACAATCTTCTCCTGAAGCCTTTATTCTTCAGATAGAAAAAACATATGATAGAGTATTCTCTGGAGCTGCATCAAGAATCTGGAAACTCTCTCCCTCCGAGCATCAGAAGAATCTCATCATCAACAGTATTTAAAAAGGAAGCTAAAACCTTTTTATATGTGCAAATTCCTCCCTTAAATCCTCCGCAATCTTTACTCATCTTTCGACTTGCTCCTCTCTTGGAGTGACTCTCCCTATTTTGGCTACCACAAGATCCGACTCCTGAGGAAGCTCTACTTTCAATAAAATTTTTGCTTCCTATGAACCAATCCGCTATACTAAATTCGTCTCTATCATATGTCCTTGTGAGGACAGCCTCCCTAAATATGATTTGTTTATACTTGAACATGTCCTAATGCACAGAACTGAACAGTCCTATTTTTACTTAGTATATTTTTATCGAATTGTACTTATAAAAACATCATATATACCAGATATCTATCTGTAGGTCCCTACTAAAATGTCTTGAATTCTTTGCTCTGTACTATGAAGCGCTCTGATACCCTATTCAGGGTCTTGTTTGCGCTATAGAAAACACACACAAAAAATATTGCCCTATGTTTGGTATTATACCCCAAGCAGGGTGCAGGAATGGAACAAAGCAAGGAGTGTGGAATGCTGGAGGAGATGGGGGCCACAGGTTCACTGATGCACTTGGTGTGGCATTGTCTGACGCTTAAAAGATACTGGACAAAGGTCCTCGATGAGATAGGTCTAATGTTCAATATAAAATTGGGATTCACCTGCCAGCATACCTTGTTCCGGGGTTGCAGGTAAACTGTCTTACCCAGCTCACTCTAAGAGAGGCCACTTGATCGCTCTTCTATTTTGTGGATTGAAGTTGACTGTACTGGGTCTCAGGGAACAGTAGAATGCCCCAAATTCAAGAATATGTATATATAATCTATGGGATTTACTTGAGATGGAAAAGAGATCCATGTTGATAGCAGAAAAGGAGAACTGTTTTCTGTCCTTGGCAAACCGTGCCTGGATTTACTGGCTTTGGAATTTCAGGAGGTTCGTTGTCCCTGATATTTGAGAGTATTATACTTCACAGGGCTGGATTAAGACAATAGACACCTTTGGGGGCAGGCACGGAATGGACTTGAGCCCTCACTAAGCATGAACATATCAGTATGTGCTCTGGTGCAAGTATTGAGATTGAAGGTTCACATCATCACAGCAACAGAGATAGGGCGATGGGGGTGTTGGAGGGAGTTCCTTTGTTCTACGATTTGTACCATAAGCGAAGAGTTATAATAATGAGTTTGATGCTAACCTGCCAGCTGGTGGATGTAGATGGATTCAATTGTAAAATCTTTCTTCAATAAAAAGATTTCATCCATAAAAAGGTTGAGCATTAAGAGGGCAGATTTCATACAACCCGCATGATCAACCTCAATTCCCCAAAATTTCACAGAATCAATGCCCTACTTTTTGGACATTCCAAGGGCGGGGCAGACTGCTCTCTGAATACTCTAAACCTTTTATGGATCAACTGTTTTATTGAAGGAGATTTTCCATGCCTGGGTACTCTTGCAGGGGTAGAAGGTAATAGGTTTGGACAAGGGCAATAGCATTGGGATCATCACGGTCCTCCTCGCTAGCTGAAGGAGCATGTTGATCATGTCAATGGAATCTCTCAAAGCTTTCTTGCTCCTCATCCTGCAGTTATACATAGAAAGTCTTGAGTAATATTCGGACTGCGAGATTAGTAGTTTTGTGGGTATGAATGAGATTGCATTGCAGATGGCAAGCAAGGTGTTGTTGTGTCAGCTTCTTGTCTTGTGCTTATGCCAGTTGCTTCGTTACTTGTAGTCCCTGTACTTGTTTGCGCTGGCTATGCGCCTCCTGCCAGCCCATCAACCTGTGCTGCTCCCTTCCCAGGTGTGACTTGCAGTTCACATTCAGCATCTCCTGATCGTATGGGGAAGTTTACAATATGTCTGAAGAAGAGGTATGCAGTACCTAAACGGGGAGGAGGGAGGCAGAGGTCAGAACGGATACACACCCTCACCCTAAGATAGAGACAGGGTGTCTCACAATTTGGGAAATGGGGCTCTCACACACCCGCCTGGGTGTGATGCTTCATTATAGGGCAGGCTCCTCTTCAGACCGGCGCTGCAATGCCTGACGGGCAACCTATGAGGGTCTCTTTGTTGGAGATCTTTTTCCCAAGCTGTTAGGTGT
The DNA here is from genome assembly GCF_964261635.1 of Lissotriton helveticus. NCBI lineage: Eukaryota > Metazoa > Chordata > Amphibia > Caudata > Salamandridae > Lissotriton > Lissotriton helveticus. The sequence continues at coordinate 596,156,853 of NC_136073.1, read as the reverse complement.
GGTGCGTGTGTAGGGCCTCGTGGTGTAGATGTGGATAGGGTGTGTGAAGGGATGGTGTGAGAAGGCATAAAATGGGGCACAGTAGTGCTCCAAAATAAATTTAATCTGCGATCCCACTGGTCCCATTTAAAAACAGCAATGGTGTGTCACCACTGATATAATGGTCAGAGGTGGCTGCAAGATAGTGGTCAACATGTTTCTTGCCTAATGTGTCAGGGATTGTTTGGCAATTCATCAGGACCAAAGGGTGTAACTGCTCTATCTACACAGTGGTTAGTTTGGTGATGCTCTCAAGGGTGGACCAATCATTCACAAACCTAGCATTTAGGTAGCTTTCCTAAAATGGATCGAACCAGTGTGGGTGGTAATTTAGCTCCAACAGGTTTTTTAGGTCTCGCCCAGTGTTGCAGTGAATGCGTTGGTCGCTCGGCGAGACATATAGTGAGAGAGGAGATTTCAGAAGGGGACTTGAAGCCCCGCCCATCATTTTCATTGGGTCGCTTCAGCGTTTATGCTAAACGCTGGCTTCCCATTGAAAAGGATACTTTTTCGCCACTGCCCTTTTGCTCTTTCATCCGGCCCATCCGGACTGGCTCGTCTGCTTTGCGGCTGTCGCAAAGCAATTTCTTGTCTTTATCTGTTTTTAAGTAGCTCACGTTTCCTGCTCCTTGGCCACTTCAGCCGCCAGTTCCTTCCTGGAGCACGTGCGGCTCTCGGACAGGGCGAGAGGTGGCGGCAGCACAACCCCTCTTTGCGCGCAGGTTTCTAGTAACAGACAGGAGCTGAGCATGGCTTCAAGGTCTGCCTCAAGCTCATGATCCCGGCCTGTGCCGTCCTAGTACAATATTTGAATCTGCCCCATGAGAGGATGCTGCTGGCTTGTTTTTGCCATTCCTTGTTGACAACATTCTGTAGTGCCTATCCGAGACCGCTATTTTTATTTAATCCTGTTGAGATTGTTTCTTTGCAACCCCGTTACACGTCCTTGCAGTGTGCTGTGCGAATTTCACTTGGAGTGGGGGTCCTGCTCTATGTTGGTCCCCGCTTTTGCGGATATCTTGTCAATGTTGATTTTTCATTCGTATTGGATATAGCCATGGCATGTTTTCACCTACCTAGTTCTGATCCTCACTAATCAGCCTGGGTCTGTGTCTCGCTTGCTTGTTTACTCGTACATGCCCGCAGCTGATGACCCCCAGTGAAGGGGTGCCCTAGTGGGGCGGAACTCTCGCAATGCAAGAACCATTAGATGGAGGGGAGAGGTGGTGGCATTGTTGGAATGAGCCGATGGTGGCTCCTCGGAAACTGACGGGTTTGAGCTGTGGCTATATTTGGAAGGGGAAACAAAGCCATTGATAACCGTTAGGAAGAAGTGGAGGACCTCGCGTAGCCACCCTCCCTAACTGTCCAGTATAATACGCGGTCCACTGTTGGGAAAACGCGGCGTACCCGCGCCAGTCCAAGATGAATGAACCGTGCGTTCCATTATGTCGCTAGCCATTTTCGTGTGCACCCCATCTCTGCTGATGTTATCTAAAATGTACTCAGGGATTGGCTCAGTGGGGCAGACCCAACCCAAGGGCTCAGGCTCGCAGCCTCCCACTTGGCTGTTACTGTGCCGAGCTGGCAAGGTCTGTTTCCTATCAGGGTCTGGAAGGGAGGGGCGGGAAGGGAGTGGCGCTAGCTAAAGGTGACCGATGGCTGAGAACAGTTGTTTGGGGTGGGGTGATGGATGCAGAAGTGAGTGAAATGGATGCGCAAATGTTGGCAACGGACGTGAGGTGGAGCCGGAGAGAGGGGCAGAAGGCGGCTGAGCGACATCACTGGTATGCAAGGTTCCGTGAAGGCATATCAGGCAAGGCAAACGGGCGCTGCATAGCCGGAGAGGGGAGAGTTACAGCTGCAGGGGAGAGCGAGAGTCTGCATCGGGCGCAATTAATGCTTTAATGAGCTTCATCAGCTGTTCAAATATTGAGGGTTTGAGGGAAACAAAAGGCTCAGATGGAGGCTGCTTGTAGACTGGTCTACGGAGGAGGGCCGTCAATAGATAGATCTGTGGGGATAGGTGACCTGTGGACAAATCTGTAAGGCAGGACTATCTATAGACGGACCTAAACAGGAAAGGTGGGGTTTCTGTGTATTGTTCTTTACAGAAGGTCAGTTTGTATCTTGGTCTGTGGAAGACGACTGTAGGCAGGCGTGTGTGTGAAGCAGAACAGTGTCTGCTGGTCAATAGAGGTAGGTGCCTGTAAATTGGTGTGCAGGAGAGGACTGTTTGTAGATCAGTCTGTAAGATAAAATGGTCTTGTGGGGGAGGGTTATGTAAACTGGTACGTAGGGGAGGGTGCTCTTTGGGCGAGTATCTAGTGGTCTGTGGACTGGAATATAGGTAAGAGTGGTCTTTGCACTGGTTTACAGCAGATGGTGCTGTGTGAATGAGTCTTTGGTGGAGCACGTCCTGCAATCTCATCTTAAGGCTGGGCATTCTAAACTAACCTTTAGGTGAGGGTTGTCTGTACAGAAAACCACGTGTCTGCGAGCCTGTAGGTGAGGGCAATCTTGTTTGTGTGCAGAAAGAGTCCCGTGGTGGTAGGGGCTGTCACTAAGCTAGTCTACAGGGGATCATTGTCTGTGGAAACTTTCCAAAAGGAAGTGGGCGAGCTCTGGTATAAACGGGACTTGGGCTGTTTCACCTGTAAGTTCCTAATGGCTGGTATTTAGGGGTATGGTGTCTTCAGACAGAGAGGGATCCTTAGCAGATGACGGTCTATAGACCGGATCCAGAGTGTGGAGGGTTGTGTGGAGACACGTCTGTGGGGGATACAAACGTGGCCTGCAAAGAGATTTTCCCAAACTTGCACCTACAACAAAGGCTTTAAAAATCTTGCCCAGGCACACATCTATTTGTAAAAATGTTGAAATGCACCTAATCCCTCCATCACACATTTACCCCAGATATGCCGGGATAGGAGGTGGGGTGCAAAATTAACCTAGTATTAATGTATGTGACTCAGCAGTTTGGCTGAATTTAGGAATTCTATAGGGGGTTGGGTTTCGATACCTTTTAGTGTGACCTTAAGAAAAGTTAATGATGGCTCGATCAACATTATTACACCCACTTCTCATAGGAGTGTAGTCATTTCCCAGCTGTTGCGGGGGTGTAATGTAGCACCATGTTTATTTCCAAACCTTACTATCTGCATGCTCTTTTGCGACACATTGACATGTGCACTGCGGCCATTGTGTTCAATCATTGGCTTGACGAACGACTCATTGGTTACTCCATTGCTGCCTCTTATACTTCTTCTTACATTTCTGAATCTACTAGCCATGTGAACAACTTAAATCTCTCATTGGTCATGCTGGATAAAGAAATCATTTCATTTTCTGTTTCCATATTTAGTTTGACACTCCTTCAGTAGGCCTCATCTAAGCCTGTACTAATTTAAAGATGTTTTGGTTTGGCCACAGCATTATAGCAGACCCACCGCATATATGGGGACAAAGTAGCATGGTCCAAAGTGACACGTTAGCCAAAATCACGTTGTGTGCTGGGAATTCTAAGCCCATGATTACTGTTCAAGGCAAAGCTACAGGGGCCATAATAAAACCAAGTGAGTTAAAAAAAACGGAAGCTAGGTTAACGTCACACGTGACATGGGAGAAGTTGGCAACATCCAATACCACATGGTCTTACTATATTCTGTATGCTACATCCACGACAGCGGTCGAAGTGCTTTAAATAAAAGTAAGGAACCTGTGATGCTGTGCACAATGGGGGGTGGGAAAGGCTGTCTACATTTGATTCCACCAGGGCTTTAAGTGGAATGAAAAAACTGAGGGTCTCTCAAAGGGCCATGGTCAATGTAATTAAGGGTGTGGCTTAAAAACATGTAAGCTAAAAATCTGTGCTTAGCATAGTGGGACCCCCGACTGGTATTTTACTGCTTCTGTTATTACATCCAGATATATACTACAACAAATAACATTACACCTACAAGCCAGAACTATTGGCTTTGCCAGTGGTTGTTAGTTGTGTAGGATAAATAAGCAACAACTTGCCCCTCACAGCGTTTGCTCCACCGGCCAAGAACAAGGACTCCAGCAGTTTCCTCTTTGAAACTTAAAAAAAGCAAGGGTATCTGTTTGAATTTTCTATTGCCATTGTAAATAACAATTTCTTTTATTTAGGAAAAGAAAAAAACAACAACATTGTCATTTCCAATGTCAATAACTCAAACTAATGTCAATGTGAGACCTATTGCATTTCCAATGCTTGTTCTCCTTGCCTGCATACTCCTGCTAAGATCAAGAATGAGGAGAATTCTCAGTTGCTGTCATTGCAATGCCCTTTTTTGGATTCTTGCTTCCTATTGTCAGCATCACCGCGTTAGAGTGTCACCTGATGGTGCCTCCATCAGGGTAAACTGTGATAACAGGTGACCTACTCATTATTTTGTGGCCCTTCTAACTACCTCCTTTGCAGCGCAGGAGGCGGGAAGTAATTGAGCTTGAATCATCTTAGTCACTGGTGTCTGAACCCAACCCCCGTATTGGGCATTCTCGAAAAACTCTAACTTGCCATCAAGGACAAAAAGCACAGCTTCCACTCAATTCTGGACGTATGTTTGGGCACCAGCCATCTTTTAATTCAATCGGCCCCTCCTGTGCTTGAAAATTTGCATCCATGAAGCTGCCATGGCTCCCACCCTTCTGACCCTCTACTCCTCTTCTCCAAACATGTTTGACCCCATATGTGAATTTCTCCACCTTTAACCAACTTTCTTTGGATAGCGTCAAAGATAATATTTGTTTCCCTTTGCCTCCATAAAGGTTTCAGCAGCCATATCCTCCTCACCATCTTTGGGCGACCCCTTTCTTCTGTGCCGGCTAGAAAATGACCTTCATATTTCTCTTGGTTTGCTTTCCCTACATGGCAACCGTACCATCACCTGGAGACAAGGCACGTAGCAGGCTTGCATATGTCAACCGTGTCAAATTAGTGCTTCCTCCTCACCTCCACCACCTCCCACTATGAACAGTGCATTCACAAGGCCTCCTAAAACCCCAGTGGCCGCAGCCACTCTGCTGGATTGATACTCTGACCATGGTTCTATGAATACCATCAGATTTGCTGGCAATCGCCCACTGCAGGCCTCGAAAGCATATCACTCTCATTGGCCGAGCAAGTACTGCAGGGCCATCAGGTGTGACTGGGTGCCATCTCGGTCATCGCCTTTGACTCTGAGATTTCTCAGAGCTCCGAAATGCACTCTAGCAGGGACACCAGTACACCTTACTTCTCTATTGGGTGCTGCATTTCACATCCCAAAACAGCTCTAATTAACATTGCTCTGGATGCCTGGAAACGTACTGCCGCAGCCACATCAAGGGAGCAGTGTAAGGAAAAAGGCCGCCATGTTTCTCGCCAACATGCTGTTCCCCCGTCAAACAAGTTGAGTGATAGTGCCTTACAAATGAACAGTTAACAATATAGAACACCTGGAGCCAGTAACAAAGTTTGTATTCAATATATGGTTTAAATCAATTAAAACAGGTGGGCATAACTGCTGGGTTTTTTCACTTTTGTTTTGTGTCTCTAGCTTTGATTTCTGAATACTTTTTCCATGAGGTGTGAAAATTCACATGTGTTTGCACTGAAGATTACTGGTATAGTTATTGCCATTAGCTTGCCCATGTTAACCATTGCTTTTCAGACTGTACCTGATGCATTTAGCCTCATTTTCATGCTTGGCAATGATAGCAAACACAACAAGATGATAGACGGGGTGCTGAAACTTTTCAACCACCCACCCCCAGTCACAGATCTGGGTTTAATCTGTCGTTCTTTTGCTCACCATCCCACCCCAGTTTGACCCAGCCATGTGCAAATCAGCCTTGACCCTGCTCCCCATGTGAACAGTCCAGCCCATACTGCTAGGCCTGGTCCTCCCTGGACCGGAAACAAGCATCCTGGGACTGGTTTCGGGTATTACCCCTCATCAGCCAGGCTAGCTTGAATTCAGTGGCACAGCAAGCAAGGGACCCACAACTAGGCATCCCCTTGGGCACTAAAGGCAAACATTGCAAACACAACAAGCTGATGGACGGGGTGCTGAAACAATAATAAAAAGCGTGGATTAACAAGATGCCAGCTCAGCAACTGGAAGTTTAAATTTTTAGGTCTCGGACCGTCGCACTGCGTAGCAGTGGGCAGAGTCCAAAGATTTTATGTTTTTGAGTTAGGGGGGCTTGAACCCGCCTCTCTCCCCCATTGGCTGGCTTCCTAAACAGAGGCCAGCCATTGGATGAGAGGGGCGTCACTCCATTAAAGCCCCGTCTCTTTCGGATTCGGGGGCGTGTTTTTTGCGTTCTTTCGCCCTATGACGTCATCCGTCACTCAGAACGCAAAAAACACGCCCCCTATTCCGAAAATTTCGGACGTTTGCGGCCGCCATTGTTGCCCGGCCGCCACCGAGTCTTCCAGTGAGTGCTTGTTCTCTTATGATCTCACTCCCGCCGCCATTTTGGTGCTGTTAATTGCAAATGTCCGCCCGCCTGTGTCTGTCTGTCCACGCCCCTGTGTACAGGCCCGTGTAAACAGGCTCATGCAAACACAAACACAGGTATCACGGCTCACTGCTAGCAGAGGTCGTGGAATCCCTGCTCAGCGCAGTGTGTACCTCCTGCAATGTTCTCCCCGACACTGCACTCCGGAGCCCATTAATTCTTCTTTCATTGCAGTTCAGCGCTCACTTAACACCGGTACCCGCAGCACGCGCACGCATGTCCTAAGTAGCGCCTAGAGCCTTCTAGAACAGCTTAGCCGACTGGTAACGAGATTTTCATGGCCCATGCCCTGATTATCGCGGGGGTATCGCTTCCATTTACTATCACTATGGTATTGATACTATGACAGTTCCTTGAGTAGCTTCTTCTATCGATACTGTCTGTCTTGAATACCTCTATACGAGCACATGTACCCGAGGGGCAGTGCCCGGACCTTGCACTCATCAATACTAACCCGGAATATTCCACGTATTTCTCGAGGAAGGACCCTTTAAGCGCCCCGTATTCCCTCGTTAAGTGTTCGACTGAACATAGCGTAACTCTGCGCAGCTCTTTCTTCAGAGGTTCTCTCTTGGGGTGTCTGAGACACGGGTAGGTCCCCCGCAGCCGGGGGGATTTCACGCTCCATTCACTCCTAGGCGAGACTGTGGGTCTCAGACCTCTTCAATCTCCGACCGACCCCTGCTTTACAATAACCCAGCGAGGTGGGAAACAGGCAACCCTTGCACATAGAGGAAGAACTGCACAATGGTGGTGTGGGGGTTCGGCTCTCTGAGGGTTTGCTCGTCCTGAGGGAGCACGTGAAATGTTGCTGCTGCTCTCATATTTTGTCTCACACCTTTTCTGCTGCCCTACACGTCAAGGGACTCAGAGGAGGGGGCACGGTTTGAAGTGACCCCCAAAACCGACCTGGGCGGTCTTCAGTATCACTTCACAAGTCACCCCAAATTCTGACCTGTGATCCGCAGTGTCACTGCACCCCAAATGACAACCGACCCTCGCCTTCCAGGGTGTCGACAGAATTACTGCTCCGACTAATACTCCAGTTTTATTGTTACATCACAGCCGCTTATCTTTCTCCTCAAAAATACCCTGCAGAGGGAAGTCGGTCCGACGTGCAGCAACAGCCCCCATTAACCCCGCTAGCTGAGGTGTGTTCCTCGCAGTAACTGCGATCTCGGATACACGAGACAGTTGCCAAAGGTCGTGCAAAACCAGAAATGCTTGAAACATTTAACATCCGCGTGAAATCCGCCAAGCCCTGTCCTTTACCGAAAAGGTTTCACCCCAGAATAAAGGCTAGTGCCCCGATGAAGCGCCAACACCAATACACACCGTTGAATAATCCCTCGCTGCACCGCTGCCCCTGTGTGATTACCACCCTCAGCCACGAGCCCGGGGAGGCCTGGCTCACAAAGCCTGTTTGTTAGAGATATGCAGATTACACTGAAGGCCAGTCCGGGTCCACACCGCTGAGGCGCCCTTTGGGTTCGTTTTATTGTAGAGAAGAAACAAAATAGGGTTTTTTTAAATAAAAAAAACAAACAAAAAAACACATAAATGGTTATCTGAGCCGTAATCGGATACCCCAAGGCTCCCGTCAAGTCCACCCTAACCTGATGGCTCCCAGCCCACATGAGCAGTGGCTTCTACCCTTTCATCTTGAGGTTCCCCACCTCCAGCCCCTAGGAGTAGCTATCCTTAGAGGCTTCCTCCTCCCAGCCTTAGGTGTTGCCCTCCAGCCCACTTTGAGGTGTTCACAATGTGTGTGCGCGTGGCTCTGTCTGTGTGTGCACGTGGCTCTGTCTGTGTGTGCGCGTGGCTCTGTCTGTGTGCACTTGGCTCCGTCTGTGTGTGTGTGCGCATGGCTCTGTCTGTGTCTGTGTGTGTGTGTGCGTGGCTCTGTCTGTGTCTGTGTGTGTGTGTGCGTGGCTCTGTCTGTGTGTGCGTGGCTCTATCTGTGTGTGTGTGTGTGTGGCTCTATCTGTGTGTGTGTGTGTGGCTCTGTGTGTGTGTGTGTGTGCGTGGCTCTGTCTGTGTGTGCGTGGCTCTGTCTGTGTGTGTGTGTGTGTGTGTGGCTCTATCTGTGTGTGTGTGTGTGGCTCTGTGTGTGTGTGTGTGTGCGTGGCTCTGTCTGTGTGTGTGTGCATGGCTCTGTCTGTGTGTGTGTGCGTGGCTCTGTCTGTGTGTGTGTGCGTGGCTCTGTGTGTGTGTGTGCGCGGCTCTGTGTGTGTGTGTGCGCGGCTCTGTCTGTGTGTGTGTGTGTGTGTACGCGGCTCTGTCTGTGTGTGTGTGCATGGCTCTGTGTCCGCGAATACTCTCTACTACTCTCTAATGCTCACCTATTGCCATTGTAAATGACAATACCATTTATTTATGTTTAAAAAAAACAAAAAGAAAAAAATGTCATGAACAATGCCAATAGCTCTACCTTTAATATTGCCGCGACCATTGCATTGTAAATGCTTGTTTGTATCTTTTCTCAATGACTTTTGTGCCCTTCTCATGAGTACTTAGTATACCAGCAATGAGCTGATTTTTTCAGTTTGTAACTTGTTCCACTTCTAGCTGTTTGCAAATGTCTTTAAACAAGCAACATATTGAAGCAAATTAACTGTGGTCAAAGGGGGAACCTTTGTTGCTTTATATCATCATGTGCTATGGTTTATTTTACTGAATAAACATGCTCGACTTTTAAGTAGACCTGTGTGAGGATTCTTCTTTGACCTGTCTACACTTAACAGTGGTCCCACTGAGAGGGTCAGTGACTGAATTGAAAATTAAATAATATTAGCAGATTAATAAAGTGCATATAAATAAAGAAGAAAATGTAAAGCTGGACAATTTTTAAACGTTCTACCAATGTGAAGGAATTAAACATTGGTGGCTAAAAATTAAGTTAGTTTCTCTCAGATTGATTCGTGGGATCAGTGCAAGTGCATCAAACAGAATATAGTATTGTTGATGAGTGGCCTCAATTGAATTTACTCAAACTACAACTTTCTGATTCAAATTAACATTTCTTTTTTATATTTGTGAATTAAATAAAATATTTAATTGTTTGTGTACTTGTATGATAAATGCTTGTCTCCATATATTTTTGTGTATTGATATACGGTTCAAATAATTAAAAATTATTATGCCGGGGCCCCCGGCTTCCAATAATGACTCAGTGAAATCCAAGGATTCCAGTAATGATTCTGTAGAGGTCTGCGAGTTCCAGCAATGATTAAGATGAGGTTCACAGAAGTCAATAGGTTAAGAACTGCTGCACTAGGGTTCCCATTTAAACATGCGAGTTGTTCAATATGTAATTTATGTGTCTACTGTTATGTGTTTTGTAACAGTAGATACTCTTAGTTTTTTATGTAATACGAGGACAAATGTACAATGTTCTCTTTGGACATCATATCAGATCTTGAATTAAACTATAGGTGGTATCTAAGATCCACCATTATCGGTGTTGTGTTAATTTATTCATGTGTTTATTATTGAACGTAAATAGTGTCAATTTATGTGCTGTCATTAACACTAAGTTCTTGTGATGCCACTTTCTGTGCTGCCATAGAGGCCAAAGAGCAAGTGATGTCACCTCCGCTATCCTGGGCATTTTGATGAAGCAACATCCTTGCTCCTTAAATGACAATAATAGTCAGTCAGTAAAAATACTGTATTCAGTTAATTAAAACCATAAAATTGCATACAATACAATCTAGTACATTGCAATAAAAAAATACGAATAAGTCTTTCCTAAAATCTCAGTCATCAAAATATCACAGTACATCAGATAAAATAGTTTCCAAGCGTTGCTACATAGAGCCCATATATACAAATATTCAAAGGAGCCGTTTTTCTTTTTCTGAGAGCCGCAACTAAAAAACTTGTAATACTAAAACATTCCAGAGGACTGTTTAACATCTGGAGGTATATTAATGCAGGTCTTACTTGCAAGAAACCTTTGTTTTTTAATAACGGTAATATGAAATGTTTACAAATACAGCAACAGTAATCTCAAAACATAATAAAATGCAATGTTTCCTGAGTGGAAAAATTATTACACGAACAAGGGCCCACATCTTTCATCTTACACCACCCCTGAGGTTCCACCAGAACAGATTGTAAAAGGTTTAACCTGATCCTTGTAAAAAGAAAACAATTAAATGGAATTGTTATTTCAATTAAGTAGGGTTCTATTAACAGGATCGTTATTAGTAATGTATAGGCCCGTACCATAAATTTCAGGTGCTCCCTTGCTACTCTCTCCATGTGCAAATTTTCCAGATAAAATCTTTTTATAACGTATCCAGGGAATAATGTTTGCTCTGTCTAAAGACAGACAGTCCTGAGCTATTTTGTGATTCAGATCTGGGTTAATCCAAATTCTTATCCAGCACAAAAGTGGGGCCATTGCTACCATGTCAGAAACATAAACAAACTCCCTAATTCCTGATGGATAATAGCAGAGGGTACAGATTGCGGGACTGAGAACAATATTTGGATTTCCCCGTTCTCCGTCCTCCTTCTACCTCCAAATGTCAGACCCATAGCAAGCGATTGCAATACATTTGGCTCTATTTATATTCATCATGGCTTGAATTGGTTTAGCCCCTAACCAGTTTGTGAAATCAAGGGCTGCAGGAGTGGCTCTTGCTATGGCATTTCTTTTTACTTTTCTTTGTGGGGCCCATGTGCCCCATGTGCCCCTATCATCAAATAAGACCGTTAAATAAGAGAGCGTAGTCACCCTTGTTATTTTATTTCCTTCACCGAATTAGGTTCTCTCTTTTCTAGCTCTGTCCCAGTATCATTGTGTGTGATTTGACAAAATTAGTAGTAGTAAGCTTTATTCGATTTTAAAAACAGCATAAAATCATAAAAGCAGCAATCATAGTATACAATTTCATACAAGATCATAAAAATAGAATAAAAATAGAATTAAGCATTATGTTAACATTTAACAGAGTAAAGTCTTTCATGACTACAATTGCTAGGTAAAAATAATTTTGTTTCCGCCGAATACTTATATAATAATACCAGACATTATTGCTGTACCCGATTCGGTTACCAGCAATAAAAATTAATAAAACACTGGAATTACAATTAATCCTATTTACGACGAATTTTCAAACAGTTTTTGAGAAACATAGCTATGCATTTAGCATTAGATACTGATTCTAGGTGTTGTAACGCCATAAGGGCAGGGCGGCATCTTCTCAAACCCTTGGATAACAATATTGGAATAATCCAACGCTTGCGAGGCGATTCATAAAATTTACAGAACAGAAATACATGAATAGTAGACTGTTCAGAGATACCATCACAAGGACACCGGGCAATTAAAGTGGACCAATCTTGTCTCTTTGGAAATGTAATCAAACAGAAGAACATATTGAGCCTAAACCGAGTCAACAAATATTTTTCATAGCTGGTCAGACAAAAGGTGAGATACGGTTGAATGCCCTGAGTACATTGAATAGTTAAAATTTGTTGGTTTGTAACTTTACTAATTTCTTGGGCTATACGTATTTCCCTTAAATGTGACAAACATAACATTCTCAGGGTCTTTCTTGTGATAGTGGATAAAATAGACGGTTCTTTAAAATATATAGAAAAATCCAAATCCTTAAGAAAGTTTTGTACATAGGACAGCCACAGAATATCTGACCAATTGTCTAGGCCCAGGCAATCTAAGATTAGTGCACGTGTTAGACTACACTGCTCCGTTGACCAAATACGATGCCATAGTAATATTGGCTGAATTTTGATATGATCAGCGATGTAATCCATGCCCAATTCGATGTGACAGGCAAACGTTGGAGAGCACTGTGGAACGGCCAAAAAATAACGAATGAAATTGTTGTCTACCCTCTGTAAGATGTCCACGGGTATGTGGCCCCACACCCCAGCACCGTAAACAGCTGCGCTGTGACACTTTGCATAGTATATTTGCATAAGTTCTTTTGGGGGAGGCTTCCCTATTTTGCGCGCAAAGGCAATGAGGGCAGAAGTAGTTCTCAGGAATAGGAGATGCCTACTAACGATGGCCGGTTTCCAGGAAGAAGTGTTATCAAATAAAATACCTAAATATGGGTAGGTCTTGGTGCAGTCCAACTTGGCTTCTTCAATAAGTATCGATCTTTTCTTGGCTGTCTTTTTACCTAAATGCATAGCAAAAGTTTTTTTAATATTGACCTTAAGGTCCAATGAGGCCATAAATTTATGATAGGAATTTAACTGAATCTGGAGTTGTACTGGGGTTCGCGCCATGATCACCGCGTCGTCCGCGTAGAGTAACGCAGGAATGGGACGACGGGCGATTGCTGGTAAGTCCTGACTCTCCTCTAACATGGCCTTCTCGAGGCCGTTCGTGTAAAGGTTGAATAAGAAGGGAGCCAGGACACACCCCTGTCTAACTCCCTTAGTAACTGCAAAAGGGGGAGTAAGCTCACCGTTCACCCCAAATCTCACCCTGGCCGATGCTTCCGAATATAACTCGCGTAGGAAGTATATTATCGGTAGGTCTACGCCTAGTTCTGTTAAAATTGACCACAGCTTTGAATGTGAGACACAGTCAAAAGCTGCGGTCAAATCCACATAGACCAAGTGAAGATTGCCTTTCTTAGCCTGGGCGTATTTCCCAATAAGAAGGGAGTGATTCAGCGCCTGCTCCACAGTGCCCAGGCCCTCCCGGAAGCCGTATTGCAGGTCTGTCATGATGTTATTGTCCTCAGACCAGGCCCGCAATCTGTCTAGGATCAAGCGACCAGCAACTTTACCAAGAGAATCCAGGAGGGAGATGGGCCTGTAGCTTGCCGGATTGTTACGATCACCCCCTTCTTAAAAATGTGCAACAGGGTAGAGGTTGACCAAGATTTCACAAGACCCCCTTTTAAAGCTGCTTCAATTACTCTGGTCAGTACTGGTGACCAGAGCTCCTGAGTATGGGTGTAGATATCCAAAGGTACACCGTCCCGCCCGGGGGCTTTGCCAGGCTTTGAAGATGACAGGGCATTAATTACTTCGTCATGACTAAAAGATAATTCAATGGGATAGGGCGATGTGTATGTAATAGCTCCCTCCCTACTTTCATTTGAGTTGGGACCTTCAGCTAGAATTATTTTTGAAAAGTGAGAAACCCATCCCTCTGCTGTAATAGCTACCTCTATACTGGGGCCACAGTTCACATCTTTCAGGAAGGGTGAATTGACCACTTTCCAAAACATTAAACTATCCTTTCTGTTACAGCTCTCAAGAAGCTTCTCCCACAGATCTTTTTTCCTTTCTTGCCTACATTCTTTTATGGCCAAATTGTAGAGCTTTCTCAGCTTCCTAATTTCAAGCTGATCCCTCTCGGGTTTGCATAAGGCTCTTTTTAGTGTCGAAAGGGCCTTACGCCATTTTAAATTAAACCACCCTTTTTCATGGGAGAAATTCTGCTTTTGTTTATGAAGCAACTCCTTGCTAATTACCTTAGTGATATTAATAAAACTGGTCAAAATCTGGTCTGCAGAGGAATGCAAATTTAAGCATGTTTCTAGCATAGGGAGGGCTCTGGTAATAACCTTGGTTGTAATAGCATCCGGATCTACTTTGGACTATTTAACCGAATAGCCATTGGTTTTTATCTATACTTAAGGCTTTTTGGTCCAATAACCCAGGGTTACCAGTTGTATTACGTGTGGATTGAACTAGAATGGTGACGCTGTTGGGGAAATGATCACTACTAATATCATCTCCGGTTAAAAATGTGAGCATCTCGTCCTTCATATAATTGGGGATCAAAATGAAATCAATTATGGTGTTACAGCCCCTACCGTGAAAGGTAGGGGAAAAATTAATTAGGGGTTCAACTAATTCATTCGCATACCCCAGTCCTAGGGTACAGAATTTTTCATTTAGCATGTTCCCAGTACTGGAGTGTGCGAAATGTGTTAGAGGTCTCCCATCGTCATCCACGATACCACAATTTGGATTATTGTATTCTTTACATGAGGTAATATGAAAATCGCCACCCCGTATCAATTTAAAAGGCAAAGAGGAACATCTAATCCGGTGCTCATCTAGAACAGAGGTTATCCTATTTAAAACTTTAACAAAATCAGGTGGTGACAGATTGTTTTAGAAGTTTACCAGAAAATATGTATGCCCTTGATTCACTGAGAGTTTAAGTATCTGATAGTTCTCGTCAGTTTTTAGTTCTACAATTTCCTTAAATGGGAAAGTATTGGATACATATACTGATAATCCTTCCTTGGGTCTACCAAAAAGGGAAGGACGTGCACTTGAGTGGTACAATCTGTACCCCTGCAGATGGATGGGGGTTACCGACCATGTTTCCTGGCAGCATACTATATTATGGTTTCTAATTATTTCTAGCCAGTTAAGTTGGTCAACTTTAGGGCGCAGGCCTGCTATGTTCCAGAATATAATAGAAAGGGTCAAACTAATAGGTGGTAGTACCTTAGAAGAAGAATACTGTTGTTTATAGTAGATTTGAGTTTCCGCAGTTTGACCTTGAGACAACGGGGAGGGATCTTGTGTTAAGTTCCAAGGCCCATCAGTCTAGATACTATTTACCACAGCCATATTTAGAGGATCACTGGAGGGAGAAAGGCTATCACAGTGGTCCTCAGATAAGGAGTCCTTTTGGGATACGGTCAGCTTGACTGGGGGGGGACAAATTAAAATTATGCAAAGAAGTTGGGGTGGTTGTTAGTCATTCTATATCATCTATTCCTGACAAGATATTGAATCGATTCTGGATGGGGTTCCGAAATGGTCTTGAGGTCAGTGGATGATTAAAACTGCGTTCCTGAGTGGGAAAATTAGTCCATAGTGGGGGTAATAAGTACCTGGGGGCTTGAAGTGATCATTTTGGTATTGGAATGAAGTTGTATATTGATCAGGCTGATATGAGGGTAGGGACCTAAAACAAGGATCCTGGCGTTGAGGTAGAGGTCCAAAGAGATCATCTCGGTGATTAAATTGAGGCCTAAATTGATCGGTCTCATGTTGGAAAAAAGGTCTGATGTAATCATCCTGATGGTAGCCCAGCGGCCTGGGATTAGTTACAGGGGTTATAAGACTTCTAGGATAAAAGTAAGTCAAGTCACGGGCTGTAATTGCATTACTGCATTTGGAGGAAACCAATCTAAAATATAACTGACTGCCCTTATATCTCTAAAATGTACTATAACGATGTCCCCCGTAATGTTCTTTGTACTGGGACTTAGCCAGGGAAGGCGCCTGACGTGAAGGATTTCACCATTCACGTTAGGAGGAAGTGGTCTGTTCTTCCTGAGCCAAAATATGACTTTATTTTTTAGCTGGTTTTGGTTTTCAGTCTTACCATCATTACCACCCTCCAAAACCGGGACTCCAGTGAGGACCACCACTAGTGGAGCTGCTTCCGGAGGTAGTTCCACGTTGTGTCTCTTAGATAAGTCGACTCCACGGCGCGACTCGGTACCGGGATGTTGCACCTTGTTCCACTGTGAACAAAAGGAGCCCTTACAAACGCTAATCAGCCTCGTAACAGGGAGATTGAACCTGAAGCTCCCAGGTTATCTGAACTACGATCACATCGACGATTACATCGATTGTTTATCTGTCTAGCGGGAGCGCGTCTCGCCTAGCAGCCTGATCCCCAGAGAATTCATTAGACGTGGGCAATCCTCTTATATAGGTTACCCGAACCTGCACAGTTCTGGTGCCAACTCAACCCTCATGCACCTAGCCTAAACTTAAGGCCTTTTATTTCAGGCAACCTATTACATGTCCTGATGATGATCCATTATTTGTGATTGGATCGAAACGCCGTCGACAAACAATATGTGGTTAAACACTAAGCTCACTATGAAGTGCTAAAATTCATGTGTTTTTCACATATATGAAGCGATTATAACCTAATGTCCTTCGCTCTTGCTCTTGTAAATGCCTGAAGAACCTTAGTTATATGTTATGTGTATTGTGTGTGCAGCACTGTGGATGCAGGATTGTGTCCCCTTGTTTTATTGTGTTTTGCTGAAAATTGATTATCTTAACATTTGAATAAATTTTATAGTCCGGCTGGACTATGTGTTCATTATAGTGCACATTGTGGCCTATAATTATTGGAACTGATAAATTTCCCTTGTCAAGGGCCATTGTTTTTTCAATTTTCTTAGATAAGTATGGCCTCACAGAATCTTCATGGTCGGTAGTTTTTTGCTGGTTTCCAAGAGGATTAGGTTTTCCACCCACCTGAGCCACTTTATCACTATTTTTCGCCTTTGGCCGGGATGTTTTGGCAGGCCTTGGTTTTGGAGTTTTCAAGTTTGTTTGGTTTGTAGTTTTAGCCACCATTTGATCAGTAACATTTGGGGGTGGTACAATAATTGCGGACGCTAATGGGGGCACTGGAAAACCCCTAATTCCTTCTTTGATTTCATCAATTGCCTGTTCTAAGTTCCCCAGCTGTTGGGCTATTTTTTGTAGTCTCTCTACTAGAGGCAAAGTGAGAGATCTAACCAGTTTTTCAATGCTTCCCATCAAATCAGTTCAGGATGGATCTAGTGATAGGAGGGGTGGTTCGGTAACTACAGGTAGGGTAGGTGCATTAGATGTGGAACTCTTAGATTTGGCTAAATCAATTAAACTAATCTTTGTTCTCTGTGATCTACTACCCATTTTTCTCCTTCTTTTCGGGGGAGGACCCTGTGGTCGAGGGTTTATTGGAGGTTTATTACGTTTTTTGGCAGTCTCTACCGATGGTAACGGAGTATCTGCCAGAGCTTCTGCCTCTCGCGTCATATTGCCTGAAGAGACAGAGAGGTTTATGGGCAAGTCATTATTTAAATTGGGAGAAGGGGTTATATCTTGGAAGAGTAATGGAATACTATCTCCAAGCGATGTATCGGGACCCTCGCTTTCACAATGGATACTGGGAAGCGGAGATATGGCTAGCTGTAGCGGGCCGAGGGATGAACGTTTGTTCTTAATTAGCTCAACAGAGTGACGTCTCTCGGCCCGTCGTTCAGCGAGTGCGATGTCCCTATCAGTTCCTATAGCAGCCCGGATAAAATAGTTGTCTAATGTCCCTTGTTTTTCACCGCCAACCAATGAAGATGTTACTATGGGGGCAGGTGAGGTCATTATTCCAACGTAATACTATAGATACCGGGCCAAAACACACTTAGGCTAAAATTTTGTCACAGACCAGGCTATAATCACTCAATACACAATACTCAATTTGTCAAATATACCGTGGAGAAGCGTAGGTAGTTCTAGCTGCTGGAAAAGCGTACGTGTTCCAACAGTCAATCAAACCTCGCCTTAAATGGCAGATCAAAGAGGGAGGGCCCAGCCCAGCTTCCTCCGGCCTGTGAGGGCCTAAGAGGGCCCGCCCTTTGCCCGGGCTTAGCCCGGCTAGTCCCGTGATGCGTCCCGCGATGCGTTGAGGGGGCGTAAAGAAATACACGGAAATAGGCGGGGACGTCATGGGAAGAGGCACCAGCTGGATGTCACTCTGGGAATGCTGGTCCTCGCAGTCCCGGCGTCCTGCCGTTGAAGTCCCACGAAGTCTGGGTCTAAGAGCCGCCGTCACCTCCGCACCTCCGCACTTCCGTCAGTTTTAACCACAGCAAGGGCCAGCAGAGAGGGTCCAGTTGAGGAAACAGACAAGACGAATGCAGAAAACTGCTGCGAGCGGCTCCCGCGAAGCGGGGGCCGCGAGCAGTTAAAGGCTGGTAAAAGTAGGCGGGGACGTCATGGGAAGAGGCACCAGCTGGATGTCACTCTAGGAATGCTGGTCCTCGCAGTCCCGGCGTCCCGCCGTTGAAGTCCCACGAAGTCTGGGTCTAAGAGCCGCCGTCACCTCCCTACCTCCGTCAGTTTTAGCCACAGCAAGGGCCAGCAGAGAGGGTCCAGTTTAGGGAACAGACAAGACGAATGCAGAAAACTGCTGCAAGCGACAAAATTAGTACTTAACTTCAGTAAAGCCATAAGATCAACAAACGAGCTAAGTAAACATTGTAGCCCCAACGCCGTCCTCGCCATTAGCACTGCGTCGTCTGCATAAATTAGTGCAGGAATTAGGGGCCATATGTATAAAGCACTAATGCGTTCGCAAACGAACGCATTAGTGCAAAATGGTATGTATCAAAGAAATCTGCGTGCAAAATAAGGAATCGCAAAATTTGCGATTCCTTAAATGCAATGTATGAAGCTGAAAAAAAATGCAAATTGGCCTTAAGGAATCACAAATTACTACCAACTTCAAGTTGGTGGTAATTTGCGAATTCCTTGAAAAATTCACTTTTTTGCATTTTTCAAAATGCAATGTGCGGCACATACATTCCCTTAGGGCATGTATGTGCACCACATGTGCACCCATGCTGATTTCAGGGGGGCAACAGGGTGTCCTTTGGACACTCTTGCACCCTTAATCACAAATTACTACCAACTTCAAGTTGGTGGTAATTTGCGAATTCCTTGAAAAATGCACTTTTTTGCATTTTTCTAAATGCAATGTGCGGCACATACATTCCCTTAGGGCATGTATGTGCACCACATATGCACTCATGCTGATTTCAGGGGGGCAACAGGGTGTTATTCTCAATTTGCGATTCTCAAATTACGAATCGCAAATTGAGACTAACTTCCCATTCATTCCTATGGGCCTCCTGGCCCATAGAAATGAATGGGAAAGTATTCCTTAATTGCGATTTGCAATTTGCTAATCGCAATTAAGGAACACTTTGAAATCACAAAAAAATTGTGATTTTGTACATACATCCCTATTTGCGATACTCAAATAGTGATTTCTAAAAAATCGCAAATCAGGTTGATGATACATATGGCCCTAACTGATCTCCTGCATGGGGGATATCTTTACAAGCTAAACAGAGCTGAGTCTAGATCATTGATATATAGCATAAACAATAGAGGGGCTAATATACACCCCTAACTGACTCCCCTTGATATCTTTATACATGGTTAGTGATTGCCAACTTATCATATCTAACCACAGCAGTAAGATTCCTGTGCAAGTCAAACAAAAAATTAACAATGTTCTAATCCACTTCTGTATTGATCAGTAATGTCCATAATTGTAATCTATGCATGTGGTCGAAAGCTGAGGATAGATCCATAAAAGCTAAATGTAGTGACCCCCTTTTAGCTTCAGTACATTCCCCTACTATCAGCTGTAAATTGAGACACTGGTCTGTTGTTCCCTTACCTGTCCTAAACCCATACTGTAAATTAGAGATTACCTTTTGATCTTTTAGCCAATCAGTAAATTTTTTGAGTACCCCACTCTTCCTATGACATTAACTGCCGAATCAGTCAACTATATATAGGGCTATAACATCGTGGGTCATCTATATCCCCTTTCTTGAAAACTGTGATGATGATAGATTGTGGAGAAGAAAAACAATATCCCAACTGGTAATAAAGACAATTATGTATGTATGCCAAAGGCATTACAATAGCAAGAACAAAAGGAGACTCAAATTGAATTAGGTTAGGGGTGTTATTCACCATATATTTCAGGCAATAGTTCATCAGGGTATACAGTTGTAGCAGCACTGTATGAAAGAAATCATGTAACAACCCAAAGGCACTTGGTGCAAAACAAATATATATATACAAGTGAATAGAGGTGGCGACATAAGTGATTAAGTGAACAGCGTGAACGGTGCAAGGTGGACAATTGTGTGAATAATATACAGTGGTAGGCTCAAAAATGACAATTTGTATTGACTGTATTCGTAAATTTGCAATTTCTAGTGAGCCATTGTAGATAGTGCGCCTTATATTGCGGTGTAAAGTCGATGGCGTTTCGATCCTCTTCAATTGGGATCGTCTTCAGGACGGGGTTGCCCAGTCCGTAAAGTGCTGCGGGATGAAAAGGATAGTTCAGGGGAGGGCAGGGGGAGCGAGGGAGCAGGCGCAGGTGCAGGGGTAGGAAGGAACGCGGTAGGCGGGGGAACGATTCCGGGAGTGGGGTGTGCATGCCATGCGTAGAGGAGCGCGGGTCATGGAGGGGAGGAAGGTTGAATGTGGGCTGCGGTGGGGGTGAGATATCGTCTGAAAGGCGCGTAGGCCAAAGACCAAAATACAGTGCCTGAGGCGGGTGGGTGGCTCTCGGCGATTCTACAACGGAGTGGTATGACCGAGTCGGCTGGCGGTTGCGGTGAAAAGTACGACAAGGACAGCCAGGTAAATAAGACATGTCACTGTGGGTGTGAGGACTGTAGTGCGCGCGAGGCGACAGCAACGGGCAATGCACACACGGGTAGAGGGCGCCCAGTGAATCTAGGAAGGAGCGGTATGAACAATGGTGCCGATGATAGCGGTGAATATGCGGCAAAGACAGCCAGGTGGTTACTTAGGCATGTTGATGTGCGTGTGAGGACTAAAGTGCGCGGGGCAACATAAGCAGGCAATATCCAAGCAGAGGGCGTCAAGTGCCGGGGGTGAGGAGCTAGTAGCGCCTAATCTATGGTGGTATGGTGGTACGCGGATCAGTCAGTTGTGAGAGGAGGCCGTGATTACTCAGTGAAGTAAGGGGCGAGCATACCTGGAGGCACCACATTGGAGGCGGGTGCCTGAGCGTGTTTAGGAAGCGGCAGCGTCTTCCTGGAAGCTGAAAGAATGAGAGTCAAAATGTAAGGGGGTCGTGTGATTGACAACAGAGTGATCGCGGTAGGGGGGGGGGGCACGGCGAAATACTAACTTAAGTCAGTGGGAGCCTGGAGAACCGTCAGTGGAAGTCTCCGGGGGTCCAGGGGAGAAGGAAGTTCGGTGAGAGCAGTACCTAGCGGGGTGGAAAGAGGTGGATAATTACCACGAGTTGGACATAACCGGCGGTGCAGCCAAGGCCGAAGTGGTGGCCAGAGGCTCGCGGAGGAAAGCGCTTACCTGAATAAATCGTGGTAACAGCTTAGGACTGGATCCGGGGGCCAAGTATTAGCTGAGGCGTTGGTACTTGGGACGGCTTGATAGATTGTGACCACGACCTTGGCACACCAATCAAACAAGCAGCATTAAATACATGTGTTAACATTTTAGACCATGGTGACAGGTTTAACTTATAAAGATCAGATGGTAGGCCGTATAGTCTGTGTGGTTTGTTAATAAAACTGCCTCAGTTACTTCCTCTTCATTAAAAACCAAACCACATTTGCCGCCATCAAATACAGGGGGCGAAGAACTGGCTACCTCAGTAGGGTACCATATGTTTTGAAAATGTGTAACCCACTGATCAGCTGGTATATCGGGCTAATTCTAGCTCACGAGAAGAATGGTCTATTAACCCCATCACTGCTAGTCCCCCCCCCCCATTACACCCGCTCCCCCCACTCTGCTAAGCCTTTGTTTGGCTATTTCGGATAGTTCGCTTTTAGGCCCCTGTAACGTTTTGTACACATGAGGTATCAACACCTCATTTGCTTCTTTTTCTTCCACTACCCTAAGGGTTCTAAAGCACCCATGGTTTGCGGGTTCCCCTGGAGGGAACCGAGAAATTTGGCAAAATGCAGATACATTTTTATTTATTTGGGAAAAATGGGAAAAATGTGCTGCAGAGGAAAGTGCCTGTTTTTTTCTTTGTAAATGATATCAACAAAGGGTTTGTGGTACTAAAATCAACACCATCCCAACTTTCAGGAACAGGCATGCTTTTGTCAAAAAATAAAAATGTTCTACACACGTTTAGCTTTTGCTGGTACTTAGCCTATTTTTCCTGCTTTCAACCTCCTTCCAGTTAGTGGTAGGAATGGGTGTGAAAACAATATTGGATCCTAGGAAACTATATATTTCTGGAAAGTAGATCACATTCTGAATTTAGAAAGGGGTCATTTGTGTAGATCCTTAAAGGTTTCTATTAGAAACTAACAGTTTAAATAACAAAATATTGAAATTGAGTTGAAAAAAAACCCAGGCATTTGTGCCTACGTTTTCACCTGTAACTTCTTCTAAACATGGCAGATTGTTTCAAGCAATATACCTTTACGACCGCTAGACCCGTCTGGTTGTGGGAATATATAGGACTTGCAGGTTCACCAAGAACCCGAGGTACCCAGAGCCAATAACTGAGCTGCGCCTTGCAATGGGTTTTCATTGTGTTCCCGGTATACATCAATTCATTTGGAAAAATATAAAGAGTGAAAAATAGGTATCAAGAAAACCTTTGCATTTCTGAAATGTGAATAAAATATGGAGTTCATAAGAAGTGGTTTTCACATCTTGGAATTTGTGGGTACCCATACTAGCATGTGAATTTGAGGACATTTTTCAAAATTACTTCTTTTTGACACATTGTCTTACATTTGAAAGGCAGAAATGCATATAAAGTTGATTGCTATCATTACTTGTTCTACTATTCTGTATTCCCCTAAGTCTCCTGATAAAAATTGTACCTCATTTGTGAGGGTAGGCCTAGTGCCAGTGACAGGAAACAGCCTAAAACGTAACGTGGACACATCACATTTTTCCAGTGAAAACTGATCTTTGTTTTGCAATCTAACCTTTTTTCGCAATGTACCTAACTGTGGATTTTGGACCCTAGCTCAGTCGGCACCCAGGGAAACATAGAAAACCTATACATTTTTTAAAACTAGACACCCAAAGGAATCCAGGATGAGTTGACTTGTGTGACTCTCACCAGGTTCTGTTACCCAGAATCTAACAAAAAACACATTTTCCTCAAATTTCTGTGATGGAAAGTTCTGGAATCTGTGGGAAGCTACAAACTTCCACCCACCCAGTATTCCCCCAAGACTCCTGATAAAATTGTTATCTCACTTGTGTGGGTAGGCCTAGTACCCACAATAGGAAATGGCTAAAAACACAATGTAGACACATAACATTTTTCCAGTGAAAACGGACCCTTTTTTGCAATGTACCTAGCTGTGGATTTGGGGCCCTAGCTCAGCTGGCACCTAGGCAAACCTAGCAAACCTATACTTTTTTTAAAACTATACCCCAAGGGAAATCCAGGATGGAGTGACTTGCATGGCTCTCACTTGGTTATATTACCCAGAATCCCTTGCAAACCTCAAACTTTGTCAAAAACCCATTTTTCTCACATTATGGAAAGTTCTGGAAACTGCGGGGAGCCATAAAGTTCCACCCACCCAACATTCCCCTAAGTCTCCCAAAAAAAATGGCACCTCACTTGTGTGGGTAGGCCTAGAGCTCGCGACAGGATACATCGTTGACTCATCACATTTTTCCAGTGAAAACTGACCATTTTTTTGCAATGTGCCTAGCTGCGGATTTTGGACCCCAGCTCAGCTGGCACCTACGGAAATCTAAGAAACCTACACATTTTTTTGTACTAGGCACTAAGGGGAATCCAGGATGGGGTGATTGTGGGGCTCTTACCAGGTTCTGTTACCCAGAATCCCTTTCAAACCTCAAACTTTGTGAAAAAACCCACATTTTCCTCGCAATTCTGTGCTGGAATGTTCTGGAATCTGCAGGAAGCTACAAACCTCAACCCACCCAGCATTTTCCCAAGTCTCTCGATAAAAATAGTACCTCACTTGTATGGGTAGACCAAGTGTCTGTGACAGAAAATGATACAAAACGTACTGTGGAGACATCAAAATTATAAATCACAATAAAGACCTGATTTTTTTGGCCCCGGGCTCTGCGGAAATCTAGGGAAATCTACCACACCCACACATTTCTGAAAACTAGACCTGGGGGAGGCAAGGGAGGTGTGGCTTATGTGGATCCCCCAATGTTTTCTTACCCAGAATCCCCTGCAAACATCAAATTTAGCTAAAAACATCACACTTTCTCACATTTCTGTGTGGGAAAGTTGTAGAATCACCAGGCCAACACAAACTTCCTACCACCCAGCATTCCCCAAATCTCCCGATAAAAATGCTGCCTCAATTGTGTGAGTGGGCCAAGTACCCGAAACAGGGAAGGGCCCAAAACGTATTGTTGAGGCATCAAAATGATCTATCACAAAATGACCTTGTTTTGCAAGGGGGACGTCACCTGCGTTTTTGGTCCTGGGCTCAGCAGCCATTGAGGGGAACCTACCAAATCCAGACATTTCTGAAAACTACACACCTGGGGAATTCCAGGGAGGTGTGGCTTGCATGCATCCCCCAATGTTTTCTTACCCAGATTCCCCTACAAACCTCAAATTTAGCTAACAAATCACATTTTCCTCACATTTCTGTGTGGTATCAGTGTGCCTGCATACATTTCCTACCACCCAGCATTCCCCTGTGTTTCTCAATGAAAATAATAACTCACTTGTGTGCGTGCCCAAAGCAGAGTCAGCCTAAAAACGTATACAATAAAAAACTGAGGGGGAACCAACGCGTATCCATTAGGGCAGTTTTTCTTATACTTTTTTAGGCTGACTCTGGTTTGGGCACCCATCAAGTGAGGTGTCATTTTTATCAGGAGATCAAGGGGAATGCTGGATCTCGCTCAGAAATGTGAGGAAAATTGAACATTCTTGCTAACTTTGAGGGTTGCAGGGGATTCTGGGCAACAAAATATTGGGGGAACCACGCAAACCACACCTCCCTGGACTCCACCGGGTGTGCGGTGATCCTTCAACGTTCCTTCACAGACATGTGAGGTAAATATGACTTTTTAGCTAAATTTGAGGTTTGCAGTGGATTCTGGGTAAGAAAAAGCTAGGGGATCCATGTAAGCTACACCGCCAGCCAAGCGACAGCCCGCCCACACTGCCATTCAAGTGCCAGTCCATGCACACCACCAGCTAAGCACCATCCATGCACACTGGCAATCAAGGACCATCCAACGCACACCGCCAGCCAAGCGCCAGTCCACGCACACTGCCAGGCAAGCACTATTCCACACACACCGCCTCCAATCACTTAATGCACACACACCACCAGTCAAGGGCAAGTCCACACACACTGCCAGCAAAATGCCAGTACACACACAGCCAGACAAACACCAGTACATGCAGACTGTCAGCCAAACTCAAATTTTCTTTCTCGCTCCCGCTCTCTCTCTCTCTCTCTCTCTCACACACACACACACACACACACACACACACACACACACCACCACCACCACCACCACCACCACCACCACCACCACCACCACCACCACCACCACCACCACCACCACCACCACCACCACCACCACCACCACCACCACCACCACCACCACCACCACCACCACCACCACCACCACCACCACCACCACCACCACCACCACCACCACCACCACCACCACCACCCACCACCCACCACCCACCACCCACCACCCACCACCCACCACCCACCACCACCACCACCACCACCACCACCACACCCCTCCTATCATTGATCAGGCCCCAAGTGGGACAGGACGGCTAAAATGTGTGCCAAAAAAATGGGAGCAACACATGACTGTGACATACCCATAAACATATCCCTGGTGCTAGTATGCTTCCCCCACAGCAGAGCAGATTGGGGGCTGTTGCCCATATCTGACATACTCAATCTGTACAGACTCACACATACACTAAGAAAAGTAAATAGTCCCATGTCTGTCAGCTTTTTGCCTCCTCGTAGGCTCATCAGGGTTATTTCCCCAGGGGGGGGGACAGAATGAATGTGCGCATTTTTGGGGGGGTTAGGGGCATTGGGATGACAATTCTGGGCAGCCCACACCCCTTTTTTTAATATATATTAACTAGTGGTATCTAGTGGGCTTTCTGCCCCTCCTGGGGGATAGATCGGAGGTAATAACCCCCATCTACTCCACAGAAGGGGTTGAAAGACTGTTATTATTAGATCTGGGGGTGGTGGCATTGGAATGCCCATCGTGGGCAGCCCCACATCTCTTTTATTAAAAAAAAGATAATCCCTGGTGCCTAGTGGGCTCTCTGCCCCCTGGGGGTAGATTGTGGCTAATAACCTGCCTTTGCCCCCCAGGGGGGGCAGAGAGACTGTCCTTTTTTATTTGGGGTGTGGGGGCATTGGCATGCCCATTTTGGGCAGCCCCCACCCCTATGTTTACAAAGAAAAGAATCCCTGGGGCCTAGTGAGCTTTCTGCACCGCTGGAGCGCAGATTGGGGGTTAATAACCCCCTTCTGCCACCAGGAGGTGGCAGAAAGTCTGTCCTTTTAGTTTTTTGGGTGGTGGGGACATTGGAATGCCCATTTTGGGCAGTCCTTTACCATTGTGTGTACAAAAGAACATCCCTGGGGCCTAGTGGGCTTTCTGCCCCCAACTGCCCTGACTGAATATGCCCAAACATATTTGGGGGGAGCCAAGGCTCTTGCCCAAGGGGCCGCTCCCCCCTCCCTGGTGTCTAGTGGTGGATCCCTGTTAGGGGATCGCCCTTCTGATGCGATCCCCAAGCAGGGATCCACTAGGGAAAGGTACCATTGGAAAGAGGAGATTCTCCCTTTCAAATGATACCTCTCCCATCTTTCTTCATTCTCGGGTGGTTGAGACAGACCCGCCAGCACATAGGCAGTGAAAGTGAAATGAGCCAATTGGCTCATTTCACTTTCGTTTTCAATGTAATCACGCCAGTGCACCATGCGCGCCGATCACCATTACACTGAAAAAATAAATTGCCTAGGTTGGTTTGTCAAGCTCTTCCCCAGCTCCTGAGGCTCAAAAACAAAAAAGTAATTCCTCTGCTGTTTACAGCAGTGGGATTTGGTACTCATGCCCACAGGACAGAATGGTGTTGTCCTCAGCACACGAGCACCGTGGCGCATGACAGAACTATTCATGCGCACTGAAGGGGTTAACAATCTCCCAAAACATAGCGCTGTTTTTATTAACATCCATGCACAATTAGTCATTACAGGATTCCCTTTCAACTTCTTTTTTGCAGGGTTTCCAGTATTTGCTTATACATATTTCTGCACTTATCTATCTGGCATTTATGTTCAGGTACTCGCTTCAAAGAATTTATTAATTTCTGATGGGCCTCTGTACATTTGTGGTCAATCCATCTCTCCTGCCCCTCCCTGGCTTTGCTTACAGGTTGCAAGAGTGTTTTAGCCACCTGTTGGCATATCTTGCCGTAAGCATTTAGCAATGTTTTCCCTTGGGTAGTGCCGTCTGAACAAAGTCTAATGTCATCCCTGGAAATATTTAATAAATCATTAATAAACTGGTCGCGTACGACCTTATTCAATTTCAGCCTGCGTGCCTGATCCTGAGAGGTAATATCACCTCTATTAACACCCTCATCAGAATTTGTTTTCTCCTTATCCCCATTTCAGGCTCAGGCTTATAGGATTATGGTCGCTGAACAGAGACCACTTACCCTTTATAGGATACAACCTGATGGGTCAAATAAGCGGTTTTAAAAATGTCATCAATTGTGGTGTTCAATCCTCTTCCAGTGAAAGCGGAAACACTTTCCCCAACCTTGGGTATTGTAGGTCAAAATCAGCCATAATATCCTGCACATATTGAGCAGTTCCCAGGGCCAAGTCCATCAAATACATGCCAGTGACTTGGGCCTGGGTGCACATTAAAATCCCCAAGAATTATAACTGAATTAAGTATTTGGCTTATCCCTGTACGACTCTAAGAAATATTTTAAACTTAACAGGTGCTCGGTCATAACATTTCTCTCAAGAGTTATAAGAATTAAGAATGATTATTCAACCAAGAGGTTATCGGAGCCCTATTCAAGCTTACAATGGGTACCCAGAGTGTTGAGGGAAATAAGGGTAAGTAAACCCCCTTTTGCTCTACCAGCCTGTGAAGGTCGCGAGGATTCAAAATAGGTCATACACCCATCCACAAAGAACATGTTTTCAGTTTCCCAATTTTCTTATAGGTCTGTTTCCTTAAACTATCGACCCATCTTAGCTCTTCTCTTATTTTTTAACCCGGCAATATTCAAGCTAAGAATATTTAGTTGGCTAACTGGATTGACTACCAACTCATTCACACTCCTTATAAGGGGTCTGTCAGTTACTGAACTATCCTTGGTCTGGGGTAGAGAAGGGGGAACCGGTGTAAGTCAATTATTATTGTCCAACTGGCTCAATGGTAAAAATCTATTTGATGTTTAGATGCTGGACTCTGGTGGCCCCCTCACACAGAATGCAACATTTCTCAAAGGATATATAGAACATCCTGACAGCACTACTTCTTTTGGAAGATACAAAAACAAATTTCCAATGCTCCGTACCTCCAGGGCCCAGGTTAGATCCTGCATGAAACAACCTCCCTCAATATCAGGCTGGTCAAAATTAATTAAATTACAGCCCCCTATCCACTTTAGTTCTCTAGCCTACCCATCCCACCCGTCTAGCCATGATGATATGAGAGGAAGCCTGTGCTCCATGTCCCGTCAAATTCTTACACCAATATTTAGTATTTCATATGAGCTCTGGGGTGGATTCTGATGTATTCCTATCAATACCAGTACCAGGGGTGTTGCCTCAGGGGGCAGCTGCAATCTACACGTGCTGCCCTCCCTAGATATTGATTTGGCTGGGTGACAAATATGTAGCTTTTGTGATGCTCTTCTATGAGATGAAGGAAGTAAACAACCTATAGGTGATGAGAGGTGGGATACAGGGTTGGTTAAACTGTTTTCAGGCACCCTTGGAACAGACCCAATGCTATGCTTAGCCCTTTCAATCTCGGCCACAGAATGGCCAAAATGAATACCTTGCGGTCGCCCCCGCTAACAAGACCATCTTTCTGTTCAGTTTGTGGAATGTTCAATAATTTAGCTGTAATACGAGTGGCATTTTCAGAAAGCCATGTATTCAGATTAACCATTAAAGACACTACTTTGCTTATTTTCCTCACCAACCCCTCAATTGTAAAGCAAAATACTTTCTCTAAGTTCTCATGTAAAGCCAGGAACAAGGGTTCTACTGGTGTCTGGATAAGGCTACCCATAGTGGTTGCCATAGTTGGGTGCAGCAGGTTTTCTTTTTCCAGAGGCATTTCTGCACCCAGGTGAAAGGTAGAGGCATTCTTCGCTGTTATTGCTGATCCGTCCGTGGAAGTTCTAACCTTTGGACACCTTTTCTTCCTTTTTTGGACGGGTTCTGCTCTCTCTTGGGATGGTGAATCCACTATATGATAATCTTACTCTGGTGTTAGTGCTCTTGGTGGTAGCTCATTTAGCACAGGTTCTTCCAGTCCTTCAACTTGATTAACTTTCACCACCTGTTCCCCCTTCATATGCTGCTCAGCTGTATTTGATTCACTTTTGGTGACCCCAAGGCCAACTTACCCTCTGCGCTTTGAATTTCTTCTGATAGGGCTCCCACAGCCGTTGGGAGATACAAAATTATTGATGCACAATAGTGAGGGGCCTTCGCTCACTGAGTCTGGGTTACAAATTAATTTACGATTACCCATGGTTTTTACCCGATGGTGAGAGGAAGAGGGGTGGCCCAGCACAGCCTCTGCCCGTCTTTGATGGGCTTGGGACGGGCCGGCCCTTGGCCCGGCCACGCCCATGTGCGTCCTGTGCAGCGGGACTCCCTCACGCTTTAATAGTGCTGCAGATCACTGACAGGTGGGGGCCCAGCAAGGACTTAGAGTCCCTAGCGGTTGCAATCCACTCTGCAAAAGCTCCAGCCTTAGATGCAGACAAGCAGGGAACAGGTGCAGCCTTCAGGAAGGACCAGAAAAAAAAGGGACTGACCCCAGCAGCGTGGACACACAGAAGCAGAATGCGAGTCTCCCAGATAATACTCATTGAAGACACAATCAACAGTTCACACCAGAGATGACTTTCTCTCAGTTCCTCATTTCCTTCCAGGATTATTACCCGTTTGGCATGGGAAGTCTTGGGAATCCCCTTTTGAATCTTATTATCACATGTTGTCTCCAAAAATGCCTTACCTAATGGTGTATTTACCTCAGTCTCTATCTTCTAATTCCATTGTTTTAGAAATAATGATCTGTTTACATAGAAAGTGCTGAAAAGCTAAAACACAGAGCCAGATTAATGAATGTTCTGGAAAAACATTGTGTACCCGAGTAAAGGCTTCGGGAATCTTGACGCTCTCTGGTATGTAGGCTTCTGTACATTTTTGTCCAGTCCATATTTTAAGCAAATAATGCCACAGCCGTTATCATTACATCAGCAGATTCTTGTGATTCGACCAATATTGCTTGCAGATGACTGTCTTTGATTGTGAATCTGTTTCCCATATGGATAATAATTTCAAGGGCTTCAATACTTTTGACATTTTAACCCTACTATATTCCCAGGTGTGCCTTGTGTCTCAGCCTTGCTCTTTAAAGAATGGGCAAACATTTGAATTAATTCTGATTGTGGCCAGATCTTCTAGAAACCGCTTGGCTTGAAGGTTTTGTAATGTACCTCTCAGGACCTTATGAAACAGTGTGCTTGGTTGGCACTCTAGTTCATTTGCCCTTCATTTTGTGGATGATGAGAAGCATCTGTTACAAGAAAGCTTTCGAAAGTCCAGCATGTTCATATAAAGACTTATGGACCAGTGCAGTCCAGTGTCAATGGCATTTCCGACTCATTGATGCACAAATTATGTTAAATGTGTGATCTAGGATCTGGAAGCGTATACAGATCCCCAGGTACTGTACCTGCCATCCAACCTTAACAAAGCCCCTCCACCTGGTGTTTAACTTGTCCCGGGACACATCACCTCTTCACCAATATGAACCCCACACTCCGGATCAGTGAGCCAATGTGCTTTTATTTTGAAATGAAAATAGCAATAGGCCAGGACCAAACCGTATGGGATCCACATCAGTGCCATTAGACCAACCTGGTTAATGGTCATAGGACACAATACTGATAATGGGTGCACCCATCATAGTCATTCTGACAACCGAAGAGCCTCTATCACGCCTGTGGTATTGGATAGCAAGGTGTGGATGACACCTGGACTCCATGGAGTTGTTATTTTTGCCCGGCTCTCTAGACTGCCGATCTCCTATTTTCCTATGTCCCAAAACCATAGGTGCACCCATCGGCTGGGGCTAAGCAGGAAAGAGACTCTCTCCAGTGAACAGACACGGAGTATGACTTACCTGTCATGCTCAGCAGCAGAGCATCTAGACTAGAGTCTGCGAGCCTGCAAGAACTGGTTGATACCCACCCAGGTCAGATGGTAGAAGACTAATCTGGTTGATGCCTTAATCATGACTTGCTTGTCTGTCCCACTAACTGTTTCCTACTGGTATCCTGTGCTGTGCCAAATGCCTGGCCCACTGCCAGTCTGTCTTCCAGAATGATAGAAAGGATCATGTGACCAAAATGGATCACCCACCAGCAGCTCCACATTAGTGTAGGGTTCAGCAGTCCAGCTCTTGTGGTCATCTTGTGGAGAGGTCCTCGTTGGAGAGCCTTCAAAGGCACGATTTTCCTCATGGGTGCACTTCACTAGGTGCAAAGCACTCTCTTCAGAAGAAGCATAATTACAAACCAGCATCTCACTCTCTCAATCTCGCTCTCTCTCACAGAATATTCTGGCCCAGTTCTGGCACGCAGTCCCTCCCCCGGACGTATGACATTACAGTGCATGCTTTTACCACGCATGCCTTTACACCGCATAGTGCTTTGGGGCGCTGGATAGTGAATAGTTTAATTTACTATTCCAACTCCAGTCCCCGTGGATAGTAGGGAAGGTGTTGGATAGTAAATTAAACCTATTCCCTATCCTAGAGCGCCCCCCAGCGCAATGCGTTGTAATGGTTTGCGTTGTAAAAGTTGCGTCGTAAAGGCACTGCGTGGTAAAAGTTGCGTCGTAAAGGATGTTTCCCCCTCCCCCTGACCAATCATTCGCTCTCTCATAACACCCTATCAGTCATGTCTCGTATATGGGAGCCATCAGGCCACACACTATTGCTAGGCTCCCACACTAGACTACTTATAGCATTTCTTTTGAAGGATGGCAATAAAACATGCTTCCAGTTGCATTCCCCTTGGTGATATTAACAAAGCCAGTGACTTGGTCACAGCATTCAGCCACTTATTCACCCAGAATGATAGGTCCATACACCGTTCTGTGAATCAAGGTGTTATAATTAAAGAAATCCACTCAGACACAGGAAGAGTAGAAGAGTGGTTTATTCTAGTCATCCCTCTCTCCAGTGTCGGGTATCATAATTAACATTCCAATTGAGCTCCCGGGCATACCAACAGGTAAGGAGAGAGTGTGGGGGGGGGGGGGGTAGAAGGTACCAAGGGGCAGTGGAAGAAATACATCACACCTCCCTACCCTGGGGAGATGACTATACCTGCCCCCCGCGCAGGATCGTCGCCAGTGTTATAATTAAAGAAATCCACTCAGACACAGGAAGAGTAGAAGAGTTGTTAATTCTAGTCATCCCTCTCTCCAGTGTCAGGTATCATCATGAACATTCCAATTGAGCTCCCGGGCATACCAACAGGTAAGGAGAGAAGGGAGTGGGAGGGGCGGGAGGTACCAAGGGGTAGCGGAGGAAATACAACCCAAGGTCTTCAACTCTTTCTGTTTTTGGGTTTCTCCACTGATCAAACCATAGCAAGGTTGTTCCTCTGAAGATGTCATTATTTTACTGAGCAGTATTTTAGGTGCTGATATCCAGCTCATAGTAGCACTGTAGTATGAACTTGTAGCTATTTAGTTTAATCCAGAAAAACGCTTCGCTTTTCCAAAATACACTTTAAATGATGTTGTTAAATCACAGAACATCAGCACCTACACCCCATTGGCTCACTTTTGAGAGCAAGAATTCTGACAGTGTTAAGAGTTAACTAAATGGGTTTCCCCTCCACTTCTTTTTTTCCTTGAAAACCCCATAAAATGCTTTTCTTATTCAGTTTGACATTAGCGCTGTTATGACTTTATTCGGATTTATTATATATATATTCTTCTTTGCTGATGTCAATTTGTTGTGCTTATATTATTCTTAATAAAGCTTTTCAAACAGAAGAGTTAATTAAATGGGAATTGAGGAAATCTGTAACACACAAAAAGGAAACTAAATGGTTATGTGAGATGAGCCAGAGAACCAGGAGTACCAGAGAAGTTGAGTTAAAAATACTGGTTGCATTTTCATGGACGTTGATTCACCAAAATGCCAGGGGTTTCTGAATTGAATGGCACATGACATTTGACCCTAAAGACATTGCTGGTAGTGACATCATATGACCTTTGACCCTTAATGCTCCTAGGAAGTTATCATATGAAGTTAACTTTGAGGACATCACAGTAAATAAAAACTGACCTTTTCCCCGGAGTTGAGCCACTTTTTATTTTACACGTGCTATGGTCGACTCCATATGTTTAAATGACCTCCTCTGTGCCTTTGGCCAATATTTTGTTATGGGTGCCCTCCCCCCGCCATTATCCGTGGCTTCCTCTTTATTCCAAACACTATATACAGAATGACAGTGGCATAGTTTTGCAGAAACTGACATCCATATACCATGGTCATTCCTAATATAAAAAATTACTTCTAGTATGTCAGGGCCAGTATTTTGTCATGGTTGTCCTCCTCTTATTTTCCTCTGTTGTCCTCCTTTTTTGCCAATAATTACCTCCATTGTGCTAGCACCAGCATTTTACCATGCGCGCCCCATCACCAGATTTCCGTTAAGTTTGAAAGCACCAGCATCTTCCACAGATATCCCACGACAAGAATTACCTCTAATACACTGTAAAAAAATGGGTTTACTGGTTAAGGTGTGGCCTTCTCAAGCAGCAACCACAATCCTTGTCAGGGTGAAGTCACAGGCAAACCCCCAATTAGCATCTGCTCAACACTCTGGTAGCTTGGCACAGAGGACTTAGTTTAAGTTAGAGGCAGTGTGTAAAGTATTTGTGCAGCAGTTTGTGCAGAAGATTGTAATAAATAAAACAATGCCAACGTGACAAAAATCCAATCAATATAACCAGAAATATGCAATTTTAAAAATGTACCCGAAATTAGTGCCCAACAACCTCAAAGCGCCTGTAATGGTTCTCAGGCCGGTTCCGCAGGAGCGCCAAGGATCCGATGAATATTCCACAGCCTTCCCCTACGGCCTTCCGACTCTATCAAACACTAGAGTACCGAGAGGCTCGCCAGGGGAAAACAGGGAGACAAAACAAGGAAAGGCGGGGAAAAAATATTCTTCTTGGTCGTAGACTTCTGTGTGTGTGGACATGCACCTGGTCTGGACCTCTGGTGGGTGTAGGAGCTAAAACCAAAATATAAATTACTAACCCTCAGTAACATACACAAAAAACAGCCACCTCTTCAGTAAATGTGTACTACATACCAATGGAAGTTAAACTTTGCTGGCGTATAGCTGTGTAGTGGTGACAGGGGTCTGGTTGGGCTAAGGTGGAGGAACAAACAAGAATCACAATAGCGATTACTCTAGGTAGACTGTGAACTCGTATAACACTATTCAGGATTGTAGAATTCTTACTTGATAACATGTAGAAGACTCTTAAATAAACATCTGTATCGCAGTAGATTACACCAGAATCAGAAGGTAACAGTCACGTAGAACTAAATGTCTGAGATACAAAACAAACATCTATTAGTTCAAGTATGGCTGTATAGTGATAACATAAGAGTAGCGCACAGCGCTGTTACCGTGATTCTGGGTGATGTGGAAGATGTCTGTACCCTTCACGAGTCCACGCAAGTACACCACACACACACTGTAAGGATGGCCCGGAACACAGGAAGTGAGGGAAGATGATGACGACCAAGAAGGAAACAAATGGCAGGTAAGGGAACCACCGGATGGCGGAGATTAAGCCCGGCCGCCGGGTGGAGGGTAGGATAAACAAGGCTAAATACCTAAAGAATCACCTGCTAGGCGGCGGGGAACAAGCCCGGCTGGTATGCGAAGCAGGTAAGAGGAATGGCGGACAGGGAAAAAATAGCAGCCCGGCCAGACGGCGGAGTACAGACCCGGCCGTCGGGCGGAGCCAAGGGAAAAGAGGAGAGGTCAGTGTACTGCCCAGCCGGACGACGGAGCAAAGACCCGGCCGTCGGGCGGAGCTAGCAAGACCTGGGGAAACACTGACTCACTGCCCGGCCGGACGGCGGAGAGAGAACCCGGCCGTCGGGCGGAGCAGTCAAAGACAATACTAGGCTCTTGGCAAGTTCCAGTACTCGGAACCACAGCGGGAGCAAGGAGAAAGCAGTAGAACGGCAGCGAGCCCGTTCAAACACAAGGAACAACCGGAAATCAGGCAACAGGAAACAGGACAGGAATGCAGCAACGGGAGCTTGACGCAAGGACGTAAAGCGTCGCTCCAAGGGCTCTAATTGCTTATGTAGGGGTTTCTTAAAGGGACCGCCCGTTTGCGGAACTCGAGGCATGACAGCGCCACTCATGGCTATCGGGTCCTGTGACACCGGGAGAAAGTCACAAGTTCAGACCCACCGCGATGGACAACGGGTCAGATACAGGGACTTGGTTAGTACAGTTGAAATGTTTGCTTCTTAGTCCTTGTAAATATAACAATGGTTTTGGTGGCCTCAATGAGGTCCTGAGAGAATATTGTAAATTATGAAATTAATTCATAAAGTTAAGTCTGGAGAAGGTCTCGGTTGAATACCATATAGGTCAATTTTATTAGAATTTAAACAAAGAATAAATAAAGGACTTGTAAAGCAATAATGAATTTCTTATCAGGTGCTCACATATGTGACAAAAAGTGCTCAAAGTGACTTTAGTGAATTAAAAAAACATTTATATACATTTATATACAAAGATGTCACCACAAGGGTATTCCCACACAAATTATATACAATAAAAAAAGGGGGGGGTTTTCCTTGAGTTTGTCGACGGCGTTTCGATCTAGGTTGGTTTAGATCATCATCAGGACGTGAGCTTCCCTGAAACTGATAATAAATTAAATTTAGTCCTAAGGTATTATACACAAGACCAAAAATTACTTTGAAATTCTCCAGATAATGATTCTAGAAATGTGGCGCTATTGAATTGCCCTCACTTGCTTGGAAAAACCTATTTCCTAGCTGCACACTAAACGGGGGGGCCGTGCTGGCATTGACAATCACAGACCCATTTACGCGCTTT
Organism: Lissotriton helveticus; assembly: GCF_964261635.1. Classification (NCBI taxonomy): domain Eukaryota; kingdom Metazoa; phylum Chordata; class Amphibia; order Caudata; family Salamandridae; genus Lissotriton; species Lissotriton helveticus. Next base: position 596,120,291 of record NC_136073.1, on the reverse strand, counting down.
AGTGTCTTTTATGGACTTATTTAAGTCTTGGACTTCCAGACAGTATAGAAATCAATTATACTAGACCTAGTTTTTATTATAGGCTGGATTACGCGCTTTGCTTTGCTATGTTATTGAACTTACTTCCAAAGGGAACACTTTAATTCCTAGGCGTTGCAGGGCTCTGCAACGCTAAAAACGTATAGAGGTAAAAATGCCCTATGTTTGGATACTAAGTCATTACTTGGAAATATAAGTTAAAAATTGGTCTTCTGTCTCTTCTAGATAACGTTGTGAAAACGAAGACCCTAAATAACAACATTAAACTGTGCAATTTTTGGCGCTTACTGCATAAATCACGTGTAAGTGTTGAATTTAAACTATTGTACCTGGGCCATTCACTATCCCCTCCACAAACTGTGAATGTAATGACCACCTTTTAATTTTTAGATAAGCAGTTTTACGACATCGGCCTGATTTATTTCTCCTGCCGCCTAGGAATTAAAGTGTTCCCTTTGGAAGTAAGTTCAATAACATAGCAAAGCAAAGCGCGTAATCCAGCCTATAATAAAAACTAGGTCTAGTATAATTGATTTCTATACTGTCTGGAAGTCCAAGACTTAAATAAGTCCATAAAAGACACTAAAGCGCGTAAATGGGTCTGTGATTGTCAATGCCAGCACGGCCCCCCCGTTTAGTGTGCAGCTAGGAAATAGGTTTTTCCAAGCAAGTGAGGGCAATTCAATAGCGCCACATTTCTAGAATCATTATCTGGAGAATTTCAAAGTAATTTTTGGTCTTGTGTATAATACCTTAGGACTAAATTTAATTTATTATCAGTTTCAGGGAAGCTCACGTCCTGATGATGATCTAAACCAACCTAGATCGAAACGCCGTCGACAAACTCAAGGAAAACCCCCCCCTTTTTTTATTGTATATAATTTGTGTGGGAATACCCTTGTGGTGACATCTTTGTATATAAATGTATATAAATGTTTTTTTAATTCACTAAAGTCACTTTGAGCACTTTTTGTCACATATGTGAGCACCTGATAAGAAATTCATTATTGCTTTACAAGTCCTTTATTTATTCTTTGTTTAAATTCTAATAAAATTGACCTATATGGTATTCAACCGAGACCTTCTCCAGACTTAACTTTATGAATTAATTTCATAATTTACAATATTCTCTCAGGACCTCATTGAGGCCACCAAAACCATTGTTATATTTACAAGTACTCTTAACCCCAGGTTTCACTAATGGGGTACCCTTGTCTTCTTTAAATATGCTTCTTAGTCCAGCGCAAAGAGTCGCGTTGGAGGGTGCTGCAAGGAGCAAGGAAGCGTTGTGGAGGGTTGTCGATGTAGATTGAAGAGCAGGCCTAGCGTTGTGGATGGTTGTCACAGTAGAGCAAAGATGATGTTGTCATTGTGAATGGTTGGGCCAGAACTTTGTGGTGGCGCTCCAAATGAGCAGTTGATGCTGTATCACAAAGAGTCAGGTTGTTGGAGCTTCGTATTGTCAAGCTGTGCGAACAACAAGGCTTTGACGCAAACAAGCCCATTCGCAGTTGCAAAGAGCCCAAAACTTCAGCTCCACTGAGGCCCCACCAAAGTCCAAGGGGCATTACTTGGGGGTCAGGGGCTTACGCCAGCAGGATCTGGGTGCTAGTTCAGGTGGTTGGTTCCCTGTGGTACTGAACAGGATACCAGCAGACTGGTCACTCTGGGATTCCTGGGTGAAAGTGCAGGTCCAATCCCTCTAAGTCAGGCACGGGGGCAGCAGGGCAGCAAGGCAGCAGTCCCGTAGGCCAGTAATCTAGAAGAGCAGCTGTCTAGCAGAGTGGAAGTCTTTTTAGCAGTGCAGCAGCCCATCTTCCTGGCAGTCTCTCCACAGGTCCAGACGTGTACTGAAGAATTGGTGCCTGAGATCCAATATTTATACCAGGTGGCTCCTTCAAAGTGGGAGAAGCTTGAACAGGTTTCTCTTTGAAGTGCACAGGTTTCGTGCCTCCACTACCCTGGCTCCAGACTAACTAAATGGGGTATGCAGCCCTTTGTGTGTAGGCAGGACACAGCCTATTCAAGTGTAAGTAGGTCTGTGCCCAACTCTGCCCTTCCATCCTGCCAGTGATTGCCAATCCAGGCACACCTAAGCTCTCTATTGTGTGTGGCTGTCTAGGAGGAATGCACAAAGTCCAACTTCGAGCTGCATCTAGTTATGTGGCCCGGAGACAGGCTTCTGACACTAAATAGCTAAAGCAGGAAATTCTAACTCTCTTAAAGTGGCATTTTCTAAATTTTAATTTAAAATCCGACTTTACCAGAAGAGGGCATTTTTCGTCACAATTCCAAAGCTAACAAACATGAATTGGTTACCTGTACCCATTTGGAAGTTATAACTTATTACATTTAATAAGGTAACGCTAATGTTATCCTAAGGGAGAAGCAGGCCTTGCACTATTGAAAAACAAATCTAAGGGGTTTTCTTTACCAGGACACATAAAACTAAAAATCACATGTCCTACTTTTGAAATACTATAGACCCTGCCCGGTGGGACGCTTATAGCCTACCCTAGAGGTGACGTATATGTATTTAAAAGGAAGATTGAAGGCTTATTTTGACTGGCCGAAATAGCATTATAAAACTACACACACAGGTTTCATTGGCGGGCCTGAGGCATAGTTAAGGGGCTACTTAAGTGGGTGGCATAATAAGTGCTGCAGGCCCACTAGTAGCACTTCATTTACAGGCCCCAGGTGCATGTAGTACTTCTCTGCCCCTGTGTTCCTGGCACTGATTTTGTTTGCCATCTTTGAGGCAGGGGTTGCAATGGCCAGGCCAGAGGTCACTGCTGCGACCCTGAAAATGCCTAAATGACATCCATGCTGTTGCAGCACTGATAGCAGTTCCCCTGTGCTTTGTGCGGGAAGCAGACTGATATTGGCTCTTCACTGTCCTTGGACCAGGGTTCAACTGCACCTGCTGCACCACTTATATTAGTACCTGTGTTGTGTGCAAGGAGCAAGCTGATGTTGGTTTTTCACACCACCTGTGCACTGGTGGTGTGCGCTACTGACAGAGCCGGACTGGGAACCCAAAGTAGTCTTGGGAATTTTCTTGGACAAGTTCCTAGGGCCGCACTGCCTGCCCCTGGGCGGCTGGAAATGACTGCTTGTTGCGCTTTTTTTTACTAGGGGCCAATATTGCATCACCACTGCAAAACTGGCACCCAGTAACAAAATGTGCTCAAGTGAGATCAGTCTGAAGTAGTTCTATAAAGAGCTTCATTTTTTTTGTTGCAAAAAAATATATATCGAATTCTCCTTATTCTGCTTCTGCCTTTGAAACTCCTGTGGCTAGGGGTAGCAAGAGCAGTGCCCAGGGGAAGCAATGAGCATGCAATGGATCGCAATAGCGACCCGTAAATAACCTCCATGTGCATTTTACTGAGATTCAAAAGTGACATGTAAGTGACATTTAAGGACCCAGTTAACCAAAATGGATTTCAGTTTTTCATTCGGTTCTGTTTGGTGCATGAAGCGAAGTCATCCGTAAGTCCCGATTATTATTTTGCAATTTTCTCATTAATTTCTGCCGTTTCTCATGGTTTTTGCATATTTTTTGCGGGTCTTAGTTGAAACTATCACTCGGACGACTGCCCAAAATACTGCTCAGGTTTTTCACGTCACTTATGTACTCAGGGGTCTATCTCTAGAATAGTTTTAAAGCATCTGACAGTCCATTGCAGTAAGCAGGTGTCTTGTGTGATATTGTACGCAAGGGCAAACCTCGCATATAGTTTTCGTATAGACACCACCCAAGAATAATTTGCGTGATATGCACATTTTTCACAGAAATGTTACTTAATTATTGAATAGAACGTTACGCAAGTTCATGCATCTTTAACTAAAATGCAGCTCTGCCTTCCTCGGCAGGAGAGACGGATGAGGGAAAACTGGGTGCAGTTAAATGCAGCAAAACCGAAACCTTCACCGTCGCCTCCTCTTTTCCAAAAGGGATCCTCTCTACTGACAGTCTTCCACATGCAGTTTTTGAGAGAAGGGGAACGATATAAAATTCTATTTAGACTAGTTGAAAAACTGATAGTTTTTTTCTAGTAGTAGCTATGCCGATTTATCCACATATTAGTAAATACCTCCGAAAATGAAACAAAATGAAACATTTTGACTGATTCCTAGCTGAAAAAAACCAAAATAATAACTTTAACAGCAGCTTTTGTAGTGTAGTTCCTATTATCCCGATAGGCTCTGCGCATTGGAATAATACCTTCAATAGTATAGGCCTAGACCAGACGTTAACTAGGTCTTCTATTGTCGATATTAGACTTAAAGTTTTGGGTTTGCCAGCTAGCTCAGAGTTCACTAGAAACTTTCTCGAATAGGCAAGGAGGAGTTGAACCTCCCTGGATAGACAAGAAGGGATTTAGTTTCTGACAACCATAGAACATGACAACTTTGCTCTCCCCTAATCAAGAGTGTATCTCTAGGGGGAGGAGCTACGCTCGCAACCAAGATGGCCGCATAAGCTCCCGGCTCCGTCGACCTCCGCCAGGGGTTCATAAATCCTGCAGATAATTCTGACTTCCCGCCGGACTCCCGTATTGGTGAACTGCGCCTGATTCGAAAGGTGCAACCCCGAAAATTCTGGCGGCCCGGACGGCAAAGATCTGCCGTGCGTTCTTCTTGGCCCGTCCCAGCTTTGACGCCGGGGCCTCGAGTTTCACTTTGGCCGGGTCGGAGTTGAACAACATCGGCTGTGAGTAGTGGGTGGATCCGGTCTCCTGCAGTGGTCTCCCTTTTTTCTCCCTAACTGGATGGTGCTTATTCTGCAACTACGGTGGCCTGTTGGTATCGACCATTTGCTCGGGGAGCCGTCCCCCGGAGGCCTCCGTTGAGCTCCCGGTGGTTCTCTGGGCTCGGTTCCTCGCAGGCGGCGACGGTGCACCTATCGTGCTGTGACGCGTCCTACAGTGGTCTTTTACATTGACTTTGACTTTGCCCTGTGCCCCGGAGAAGTCGACCTCTGGGGCTCGGATACCCACCCGGTCGCTCATTGAGGAGCGATGGAGCGGGCTGAAACCACACCGTCGCTACACACTGGAATGACCGCCATTTTGCGGCTCCACGAGCGATTCGCCACCAACATCCAGGGATTGATCGCAATTGCAGACCGCGTTAGTCTGAGACCGGATTCCGACCCCTTGTTGCCAGAAAGCCGAGCAACTCCACCCGCGGATGCCGTCTTGCTTGACACCGAGGACCCCGCGCAGGCTATTGTTTTGGAGCCTCCCAGCTACCCTAAGATGGCGGCGATTGGAGCAGAAATTCTTGGATGTGTGACTCGCCCTATATCGACATCGCCCATCCTGGATGTGTCTACCCTTCTGGGACCCTGTGCCTTCTCCTGTGGCCGCCGTTCTCGGCCTTTGCATCTTTCTGGGAACGATCGACATTTCTTGGATGCTTTCTTGCTGTTGGGAATTGGATTTGCTCTGACTCTCCATCTCTGTGAACGATTCTCCTGCTTTCCTTCTCCTCGCTTTAACTTTGACACTTTCCTGTTTTTGGACATTCTTGTTATGAAGGCGGTCCGGATGGGTGTATTCAACGTAGAGAATTGTGGCGATCTGTTTGTACCGGAAGGGCTTTTCGTTATGGACCGTGAGGGTTTGGGCTGAACTCTATTAAGCTCCGATGCAATGTTTTTCTTTTGTTTTTTGCTGGGCGGTATCTATGGGAGAGAGGCTGGCTGTTTCCTTGATTAGCCAGGTCACAGTTTTCCTACCATATCTAGCGGGGTTTGCTCTCTCTGTTGAGTCGGGGTCGGGCGGGATGTTCTCTTTCCTCTCTATTGTGCGACTCCCCTACAGGCTATTTCTTGATTTGCTATTCTTTGCTACTTTGATGTTAGGGGGTGTCTGCCTTTGGCGGGGGGGTGGGAGTCCGGGTGCTCGTATCGTGTCGTACTGTACTGTTCTCCTCCTCCAACCTTTTTTCCCTTCCTTGGGGTCCAGTTATGGGGCGACAGACACACTGCTTGTGGGGTTGGGTCGTAGCCATCGGCAGGGGTGTAGGGTGGAGGGTAGTGGGGGGGTTTCTTATTTTGCCTTTCTTATTTTCTATGACCTTTCTATTCCCTTTTCCTTCTCGCAAGAGCTGTGGCGTATTCTCCTGTATTTCTCGTCATATCTGGGTGTCACTTATATGCATCGTGAATCCTGTTTTTCTGGTGGGTGGGTGGTGCCGGGGACGGCCTGCGGTCACTGTTGTTTAACTGCTTTGCCCCAGCCCTCTGCTGGGACTAATTTTCTTGATACTCGTGACTGTCTGGTGTTTTTGTGCTTCACCTGCCCACCCACAGCTGTGCTGTGTTTCGTTTACTGACGCCTGATATGTATATTTCTTCTCTTGTGTTATAATAATAAAAATAAATATAAAAAAAAAAGAGTGTATCTCTAGAGTCGTGTGAAAACAAAAGACAACTTATTTTACTCAGTCAGTTCAGTGCATTCTTAGTTTCACCAGATTGTTGAGAAAAGGAAGAGAAGGGCGTGTTCAATAAAAGATGTTATTTATTGATCAGTCTCTTTTCTCGTACAAGAGAAATGAATCGATATTATTGCAATACTTATGGTTAAGTAAAGTGCATACAATAAAAGCAGAAGTATAAAGTAATACTGTAAAAACATTTATATGGTTTCTAAGCCATATGATGGTTTAAAATGGATAAAATAGATACATACATATATACATTTGACTAATCATACTCAACTGGTGCTTCTAACTACGCCTACCCCGGTGTACCTGACCTAAGCCTAATACGTGGGCGGGAATAGAAAGTAGCAGTTTAAGTTAAGTTTGTTTTGCCAAGTGACTGACTCAAGAATTCTCTGCCAGGGGTTATTCAGTTCTGTACCTGAGATCTAGGATGGTTGAGGGATGGTATCTCTCGTCTTGGGTCTCGATATTCCAGGCTGCCTGCAAGGGCTGCTTGGAAGCGCCGGAGCTGGATTTCTCGGCAGGAGAAAGCAGCGTCTCGTTCTCAGCGCGTCAGGAAGGCGGGGCAGCGCCAGCGGGGTCCGCTCTGTGCTGGCCTCTTCGGCAAGTCTCGCTGCTCCGATCTCGTCACCACCGCGTGTGTTTGCTTAAGGCAATATCGGTAATATTTATACCTGTGAGGTGCCGAGATTGACGTAAGGATGGACATAGATACGTCAATAAGGATGTCATATGAACTGGTCGTTAGCACATTCTTTTACTGAAGTTCTCGGTGAAATCAAAACAATGGCCGCAGGGATTTTCCCAGGTTGTCATAGGTTTGATTTCTTTTGAGAACTCCGTATGCCTTATCAGGGGCTGGAGGAATATTGCTTGCCTAATTAGATGGCAAGCGTTATGACCTAATCAGATAACGCGTTCCTGTGCTGTGGTGTGGCTTAATCAGATAACGGTTTCTGCATCATGGAATGGCTGCTAGTTAGTTTGTTAACCAGAACAGGGTCAGGAACAGGTGGATCGATACAGAACCTATAGGAATACATCACACTTTATCCTCCATAGATTTCCTTATGGAAACCCACTCACCCCATTGACCACAGGTTATGCTTGCCCAAGAAACATTCATAGTATATACCAGGATGAAATCAGGAGTACTTAGAACCAGAACAAACGGGAGCACATGTTTGCTTATGTTTTGTGAATCCTCAATCCAGCTTTAGAAACTGTTCTTAAGTGGGTGTAGTCTATCAACCTTTCCCTGCTGCTAGATCCTTATTGGATCCTAGAGGCTGTACACCTTGTTGTTCGTATTTTAGATATGAACAAATTAGGCATTTACTCATGCACCTCAACCTTTTTGTAAATGGGCCCAATCACTGCATATAGAGTGCACATAAGTGATTTTGAGAGAACCTTCTCTTTTTGTCTCGGTCCCATTTTATGCAAAAAATTACAAGCACCTTGTTGGGATGGAAGAGTGCCTCACACGGTGATGGACGTGTACCCCTGCCCTGAATGGCCCCCACTGCATTGATGTCTGGATCCCAGGTGCTTTGTTGTCCTTGGTTAACGCAGATCATGATGTGCGCAATGATATAGGCCTGTATCACGGTTGTGGTCTGTTTGGACTGGGAGGGACACCCAAAGTGCTGCTGTCGTAGTGATGAAAGGCTACTGCCTTTGTGGAGCTAAGCAGCAGCAGCCCGGTGCTGGCAGCATACCGTATAATGATTAGTAGAAGTGAAGAGGCCTTTTAACCCCTTCCATGCTTATGACGAGCTCAGCTCGTCTTGAGGCACAGTGGAGCTGTGCTCATGACGAGCTGAGCTCGTCATAACTGCCGCTGCCCTCCCACGTGCGGCGAATTCCCCTCCTGTGCGGGCATTCTAAAGGAGTGGGTGGAGTCATGACGAGTCCAGCTCGTCATGAGCACAGCTCCACTATGCAGTATGACGAGCTGGACTCATCATGAGTACCGCGGCGCTGCACGCGGCCCCTTCCCCTGTGGAAGGGGTTAACCTGTGTCAGTGGAGTGAGCCTACAGTCTCACTCATAGGGCTCACTCATGTGAAGTTCTGCTGCTGTGTGCTTACCTCACCCTGGGCCTACATCAGGTTAGTATACAGTGATGTGCCATGTGTATGTGTTATGTGCACATGTTTGGATATATGTGTCCCTGTGAATGGTACAATACATGAAAGATGTAGTGCTGTGCATGTGTATATTATATGCACATACTGTGTGTATGTGTACCTTTGAGTGGTACAATATATGGAAGATTCTGGGTTCCATTTTGGGAGGCCTAGGACTGGCTGGAAGAGCGTGAGGAGGTAGAGGAATCCTCTGCCCCAAATGTTGCTATTTTATATCAGCTTTTAAATAGGGAGTCTCTGACCCAGCCCTCCTTTTCAGCACCCGATTTCCTTTTCAACACCCGATTTCCTTTTCAACACTTGTAGCTTTGGGGAGTAGCCAAATGATGGAAGAAATTGCAAATGTTAACTGTGCTTTTAATGAGACATTTTAGCTTCTTTCTACAGTAGTATCTGAAGACAGAGTGAAAAATTGGAATATACTTCTTTCATTATAAAAAAAATATTTTTTAGATTGCTGATTCTTTTTTTCTTTTTTGTAAAGAGAGCTGAAATCATCCGAACAATTTAACATTGAGATATCAATTGAACAGTTAGCCAAAAAAAATAAAACGCCATACAGTTCAATAAGTATAAGGAAAATATTTAATATTAAATATAATAATATATAATGTAGATACTGGTTTATTTGAAATGTCAAATCTAAGGGAAGAGGATGTAGCCCTTCGGCTAGAGTGGTCGACCTTAAAACTGGGGACTGGGTTCGAGTCTCGGCAATGGCATTCAACATCCGGTGATTCTGGGTAAATCACTTAGGGCCAGATGTACGACCCTGACATTTTGCGACTCGCAAATTGTGTGGTTTGCGGCTCACCAAATGCAATGTACAACAGTGTCACAGACACTGTTAGCTACTCCACATGGGGGTCGCAAATTACATGCCTCATCAATATTCATGAGGCATGCATAATTTGCGACCCCATTGGGAAGGCTAGTACTCCCAGGGATGTTGGCCTGCTGGGGTCAGCAGACCACCATGTCTGGGACTGTTTTTTCAATAAAGCAGGTTTTTTTTTAAATGCAGCCCGATAAATGAAACATTTCAGTTGCATTTTTTAAGGGCAGGCAGTGGTCTCTGGGACCATTGCCTGCTCTTAAAAAATATTTTCTCACACACAAAGGGGAAGGGGTCCACTTGGTTTACCACCCGCTTGAAGTAGGTGGTAAACTGCGCGTGTTTTTTTCGGTTGCAAATGTGGTCGCAAAACAATAGTACATGGCAGTGAGCCTCGCTATTAGAAAGGGACTCCCCTTCCTAATAGCGAGAGTCACAAACTATATTTTGTGAGTCAGTGACTTGCAAAATATCGTTTGTACATGCCATTATCCTTTTTTGCGGTCGCAGACAGGCCGATCTCCCGTTTTCGAGTGCAAAAAAGAGTCTTACATCTGGCCCCTAATCATCACGGGCCTAACAAAAATGAAGGTGTCCATCTGTAACGAAACTGGTGCTCATGTAAAGTGCTCTGATACTTGATATTTTGGGGTCTAGTTCCCGCTATATAAAACCCTAAAACGTTTTTATTTTAAAGAAATAGTGTAAGGTGGGTGTAAAATCTACAAACAAGTCTTATTATAACAAGAATGTTGCAAAGACCCACAGGAATAATAATCAGGGGTTTGACTTCACCTGAAGTTCCGTGAAGACTGCGGTGCACAACATTTGCTCTGACAAGAGAAAAATCAAGTGGCCACTCTTGACTCCAAGATTTAAGTATTTGGTTTTGTGACTCACACCAAATTGTAGATCTTACTTCTCATCAACAAGTTGAGGGCATGTAAATTCATTTGTTTCTACACACAGATGTTAGGAGCGTTACAAATAAGAAAGGGGCAGAAGGGGTATGTGCCCCAGATAGGATGCTCCTTTATGTGAGAGGTACAGGAGTTTAGGAGACTGAGGCAGTGGACTGAGTATTGCTGAAGGGACCATTGCAGTATTTGCCATTTATTCAGATGGACCGTTTGAGGATTTGGGGGGGATAGATTTTGTTGTAAATTGAAGGGGGTTGCATAAGATCCGTGTTTGTTTTTTATGAAAAGCTTCCAACAGTTTTCTAAGGGCAGTCGGCGCTTTCTGTTATAAGTTTATATTTGAAGCTAACGAAAGAGATGGAGGGTGTTTCTGGGAAGTTAAAGGCTTGTTGGTATTTCAGAGGGAAAGGACTTGTGAGTGATGCATGGACACGTTTTTTAAATTCTCTTATATGATTTTGAAGGGCTATGAAGGGTGGCGAAATAGAAATGTACTGAAAACAGAAATGGGAGAAGCAGCAGTCAAATTAATTGTCCAAATAACAACTTATTTGGGATCTGGCAAGCCATTTCAGCACAGAGTTATTTTCAATATCGTTTTGCAAATAGCTTCCTGCCGTTATAAGGAATTGTACTCCAAAGCATTATAACGGAAGACGAAATATGCATTTATGTGCGTGCCAAAATGTTACTATTTTAAAATTAAGGAATTACTAAGCCACATCAAGGATGTGTGGTTTAAGGAAGCAAATGTGGGAAATGGATGCTGGCATGGATGGGGCTCTCTTTCTTTAATTATTTTTAAAAAAAACGTGAGTTATGGTGTCATAAATGAATAAATACCTATGATCCCTCTTACGTTTTTGAAATGACTGATTTGAGGCCCGCATTAACATTAATCAGTGCAGATTAACCTTTGATTTTCTTATTTACTGTCAGCTTCACAGGATATGCTTTGAATTAAAAAGCTCCTGTTCTAGCAATAGGGAACCCATACGTGTCTCACCTTCATTATGGCTCTAGAATTTGTTTTTTGCATATTTTTATTGAGAAGTACATGTCAGTATATAAACAATACATACAAAAGGAGAATTAAACAATGAATCAAATTGTGACAACACAATAAATTCTATGAAATGTCAACTTCACAGATTTCAAAACACAAAAATCATAATACAGATATCAAAAGTTACAATATCTAAGATACTCATAAAACCTGGAAAGCAAGAAACAGGAATGGTGGACAAGGTAGGAGATGATGTAGCTAGTATACAATATGTATTGAACCATATATTATAGATAGTTAGAAGATAGTAGAGATAATGAGATAATTTCACACAAATCCACAAATATAATATTTCAAGTGGAGATATTCCTACTAACTCAACAATTTTCAATGGGTGAACAGTAAGTCCTAATTAAAATAACAGTGTTAATGACTAAAGCATCAACAGTCCTAATGATACCAGCAACAGCATGACTATGAATAAAGATGATAATGAATTCATAAGGAGAGAAAAAAAGGAAGGAACTCCCTTATTGTATTTCCAAATTCGAAGGAAAAATCATAAATATTACCAGAAATAGAATATATATTAGCTAGAAAAGGTTTCCAAATTTGTATGAAAATTCCAACATTGTCCTGCAGTCTGTAAACAAGTTTTTCATATGACGACATTTCAATAAGCCATTCATCATGTGTAGGACATTGTGGTGTTCTCCAATGTCTTAATATACAAATCTTTGCTACAGAGAGTACAATGGCTAATAATCATCTTGTATGATTTGTTAGATTTGGGAGATCAGGAACATCATGTAATAGAACTAATTTTTCTGGTAAGGGAATGGACACGTATAGCTCTGTGTAGAGAGGAAGTTATGGAAGACCAGTATTCCTTAAAAATTGGACATTGGAATAAAACGTGTAGTATATCGCAGTTGGCCTGTGGGCACCTCCAACAGGTAGATTGGTGTAGTAAACCTGCTGTCTTGGTTTTTTGTGGTGACCAGTACCAGTTATGAAGAATTTTTCATAATAACATTAGCCCATTCTTCATCGGAATAAGATACAGTAATTAACCCTTGAAATTTGGCGTGAAGTTGTGCTAGTAAAGGGCATGAGTCTAGTTTATGCCCTATCAGATTAAAAAAAAACAGAGACTGCCCCTTTGAATTTTCCCCACATTTTTTAGTATTGTGACACTGTGGAATCCTCAGGTATCCACGTATCTAGTCCTACTCTACGAAATAGAGATGGTTTAAGTTGTAAGTGTTTCCACTCTTGGGATTCTATTTGAAGCATTTCAAAGATTTTAAGCTCACCTTCTAAAGTGAGAAAGTGATCCAACATTAGAATACCTGCTCTCTCCCATATATTCCAGAACATAGTCTGTTTACCTATTCTAATATCAGTGTTATTTGTAGTCGTGGGTTACTCTTAAGGGGTTTGTGGGCATGTTTCCAAATCTTCATCATAGATTGAATAATAGGGTTGAAAGTTTGTAAAGCAGGTGATTTATGAGTATAGAATATTTGTAAACCTGAAGTTGTCTGTACAGATTGTCTTTCAATAAGAACCCATTGGGGGGATCCTCCTGTCTGGGCTAAATAAAAACCAATTGTGATAAATGAAGGGCTGTATAATAATGCTCATTGCACAGTAAACTAAGGCTCCCATATCGCCTGTGAACAATCAATTTGGAGATTTTGGGCTAGATGTAGGTAATAGCAAATTACCGAATGGTAAATACCGAATTTTACCGATTCGGTATTTACTAATCGGTAATTGCTATGTAGGAAAAAAAATCGGTAAAAATACCGAATAGGTAAGATTTGGTAATTACCGATTCGGTAATTACCGAATCAGTATTTGCCATTGATTCCTATGGGCCTTGAAGCCCATAGGAATCAATGGCAAATCCGGATTCGGTAATTACCGAATCGGTAAAATTACCGATTTTACAAGGGGGACAGGGTGTCACTTTGACACCCTGTTGCACCCCTGTTTCTGGCTTGTGTGCCATGTGACACACATACATGCCCTAAGGGCATGTATGTGTGTCACATGGCACAGGTGTATATGCACAGATGTGCATGTACACTGGAATTCGTAATTTACCACCCAGTAGTATTGGGTGGTAAATAACGATTTTCTAATGGCCTGTGGCACTGTAAACTGTGCCACCTACATATTGCATTACAGAATCAGTATATTTACCGACTCGGTATTTTACCGAAATGGTAAATATACAGATTCTGTAATTTTTAAGCCCCCTACATTACAATACCCAAATACCGGTCGGTAACGGCCGAAATCGGCCGTTACCGACCGGTATTTGGGCTCCTACATCTGGCCCTTTAAGTCTAGGTCTCCGAGATCCCCAAATAAAGGTTTTAATACCTTCGTCGATGTCTTGCAATATTGATATTTGAACTGTCAAAGGCATCATACCTAAAACATAAGTGAAACAAGGCACTATAATAATTTTCACTGCCTGACTCTATCCCAAAAGGACAGTCTAAGATGGGACCATTATTCATACTCTGACTTCGTTTTGGCAATAAGTGGGTCCAAGGTATCTTGAATCATACATTCTAAACCTGTGTTGATATAAAAACCTAGATAGTTCAGGCAGTCCGCTTTCCATTGACAACTATACCCTAGAATAGCTGCTTTAGTTGAACCCCTGGACAATGGGGGAGTTTCACTTTTATTCCAATTGACTTTGTAGCCAGAAATGGTTGAGAAGCGAGAAATGGTAGACATGAGTGTCGAGAGTGAAGTAGAGAGATCAGTAAGTGTGAGCAATATGTCATCTACATAAAGAAGTATCTTTGAGATGCCTGCTGGCATAGGAATACCTGCTATTTGTGAACACTGTCTTACTGCTGCAGCCGGCAGTTCAGGTGCAAGAAGGAATAAAAGGGGCGATAAAGGGCATCCCTGGAAGATTCCTCTTTGCACTAAAAAAGATTTTGAAAGGAAACAGCCACAATTCACTTGTGCAATGGTGACTCATATAACCATTTGGCCGTAGAGCTATATCCTTTACCTAATAACAACCTATGTAATGTACTGAACATGTAGCTCAATGGGTTGGTGCAGAAGCATAAGGCAAAGCAAGAGAGATAACTTGTTGGAGAAGAAAGCGCAGAAACTTTGTCTTGAGCTTGAACACATATCTGACTGTTCCAGCATCAGTCTTACACGGTTCGACACACCTTGGAATAAGGCACAACACCTTAATAAGAACATAATATTGGAGGTGAACAATATCACTAGAAACGTTGTGTAGTGCTCTGGTTGAAAGATAGTGTAATCTGATAAGGCAGAATCCTGATGGCAACTTACTATCATCTGTCTGCTCTTCTTCTGAAGTGGAGGTTTTCAGAATGGCAGAGGGTAATTTGTGAACTTGTGTAGCATTGTCTACAATTTCTCTGGCTACAAAAAGTTTCAAATTTTACGTTTGTGGCAGTTCACTTTCAATCTTCAGGTCAAATATTCTGAAGATTCAAAGAAAGAATAGCAAGGTAGCCTTTGAGTTTCTGCCTTATGAACATATTTTCAAGCGTCCTTTTTTGAAACTTTCTGTTATGGCAAGTTGTCCTCAAAGAATCTTGAGATGGATTGCATTACAGCAGTTTATGCTGCTGGAAATGTCTCTATTTTGGTTTATGCATGTTTTCATCAAAAGTGGCAACCCATTTCGATCTTGTCTTAGTGCTTAATTTGCTTTCTTTGTTTTTTCTCCATGGCCCTCTCCTGCTCTTCGCATTGGTTTCCACCCCCACCTGCAGACGGTCGATCAGCAAAGGTGTCAGTTTCACCTGCCAGTTCACGCGAAGCTGCACCATCAACAAAAGCAAACGCCGACAGTGCCAGGCCTGCAGGCTTCAGAAGTGCCTTGACGCCGGGATGAGGAAGGAGAGTATGTCTGCTTTGCATTTCTTTTGTATGAATGGCACTATGAGGCTTTTGGTTTAAGATTCTCCTATTGGTTCAGTGCAAAGTAGCTCATAAAAGTGAAATCTTGGGGGACCTCAAAAAGTGGCATTTACGATTCAAGACGAAATACAGAAAACATGTTCCTTAAAGAATAATTACTTGTTGGATTGAAATATGTATGCTGAGTGTATGAGGGCGTCTAAAGGGTAGTTGTGAAGTGTGAGGCTCACACTAGGATAAGGGACTTTAATGAGAGCGCTGCTGCGGACTGGCGTCAAGCGTCTACTTCTATGTTGTGCTTTAAAGCACTGGCGGACATCCACGCTCACTTCAAAAGTGTAAAAGACCAATAATGTGAATCCTATCCCTATGTCCCAGGATGATGTGATGATCAGTAGTGGGGTTAGGGCACAGGGGAGACAGACGGGGCTGCTGGACCAAAGCTGTGTGGTGGTTGAGGTTGTTGGCCATTGGTGTCGCGGGTTCCATGCTACCATGGCTCGGCAATTGGGACAAATACAGACATTTCCACACTCGGTTCACAGGCTTCTCATGGAGGTGGTGTGGTCAGCACGAGGGCAGAACTCAACATTCACTCAAGAGATATAGTAACTTTAGTATCCAGCCTAGTGTTTACTTTTTGAAAAAGAAGCTACTGTTAATTAGACATTATTTTGAACAACAGTGGTCCCCAGAAAGAAAAAATAGGAAACCAAGTAATGAATATAGACACCATCGTTGCTATATTAAGTGGACTTGTCCAGCCGGACAGAGGTCTGATATTTACTTGTAAGCAATAGAGAGAATTATACACAGCAATACATAAAATGGGACACAAGCCTGTGTCCTACGTAGCCAGTGGAGTACACAACATGGGAGAAAACGAACAACAGGGGGCTCAGGTAAAGCTTTTTTGGTTTGTTACACATAGAAAATACAGTGTCATGAGAACAAATTGCAAGAGAACACCTTTAAAGCGAAATAAACGAAAGTTTGTGGCGTATAAGGTGTATTGACACTTTAATACACCTTATACGCCACAAACTTTCATTTATTTCGCTGTTGTTCAAAATAATAATAATAATGGGTTCCCTTGTTGTTTTCGAAACTGTTAATTACACAGCAATACTCAACGTTATGCAATTTGGTTGTGAGCATAGGGTGATATCCCTGCTCATGTTTCCCTTGTAGGCGCTACACCCTCCCTTCTCTCTGTGCTCTCTTCTCCTGCGTGACCCTGTGCCGATTGGCTCATGGTTAGCCTTGGCACAAGCATGAATAATCTCAGACTCTGGTTACATTGTGACTCTTTTTCTTACTCCTCAGTGTCGTAGTGGGCAGAAAGCCGATGTTAGGCCTCATGCTCTGATCACTCCTTTGGTAGTGGCTCTCTTCGACTGTAGGTGAGGACCTAAGGTAATCATGTTTAGTTTCCAGCAGCATCCGCGGGGCAGAGTGGGCGCACCTCACGTCTTCACCCGCCGCTGCCTTGCTGGAATGTCCGGCGCCGCTCGCAGGCTTTGGTGCTGCTGTGCCGGCACCCATGGCAGTCCCAGCCTGCGTCTGGGGTGATGTAGTGCATTGTGAGGCTGTTGCTACCTGACCAAGACACATGCACCTGAAGAGGTCGTTGAAGAGCAGCATGGGCTGATGCACTCCGTCAGACAGTTGCAGGCTGACCCGGGTTGCTACACACGGCACAACAGGTGGAAAACTGACCAGAGATGATGCACATGGTAAGACCGGTGCAGCTCACCTTGGGCTGTTTCACACACAGCCGGGTGGCTGCATGCAACTCAGGCTGATGTGTGGATGAACACAGTCCTTCACTGTTATCACCTGGAACCATGGAGATACACCTGGAGACCCACTGAAGCACACGTCACTCTTGGTTTCACTCTCTCAGTCAGTCATCTTTCTCTGGGTGCTCATCAGACCAGGAACAGGCTGGGCTTCTCCATGACTGTCTCTTCTACTGCAGGGCAGGGTAGATTCCTGGCCTCCCTCAGCAAGTAGGCAGGTGTCTAGGCCCGAGACAGCCCGCTGCTTCCCCAGCAGAAAGGCCATACTTTGTGCGATGTCCCCTCACCTATGGAAGACTTCATGTCAGGAAGACACCAGCCCTGCTCACTCAGCAATCCGTTGAGTATTCTGCAGAGCACTCCCTTCCTCGGTGCAGCTGGAACCAAATGAGGTGGTTTGGCTCCTTCGTTTCTAGATAGGGGATGGGATCCACTGGCTCATGCATCAGAAGCGGTTTGAGGTGATTTTATTTAAGCAAGGGTGGGTGGTGTAAATGGGCGTGAGGGGCAGAGCCCGACCATTCATCAGAGGCAGAAGAGCAGCTAAGTGGGAGTTTACAAGCAGCTCAGCAGCATAAAGGTTTGAAGCTCCACTTTAAATTGGGCTCAAGATAGTTTTTCTGTGGGGTGTGCATGTGCCAGTCAACCTTCTCTGTGGACCTTCAGCCACAAACGATGGAAGCTGCACCATGTGTGGGGCGTATCCCAGTTTTAAGCATTTTAGCAGTGTCTGCCTTGAGGCGTTCCCCGCTGTGGCCCAGGATCCCGTCAGTTGAGCTCCCTCTACTTTTGAGAGCTAGGAGCTAGGTGGCCTGGCCGAGTCAAGGTGGCAGAGGTTGGCCCTTCCTGGCTGGGCATGGGCAGCGGCCTCCACTCGTTCTCACACTTTTTAGTGTTTTAATTACCAGGAAGTTGCTGCCACAGACTTCCTGACGGTGTACTGGACACACGTGTGGCAGTAATAGCTTAGCTGTATCCTTGGCTAACACGATGGTGGTGGGTGCTTGCCCTCACCGTCATGTACGCTCCGTTGATGCTTATCTGCGCCAGTCGCCCATCCATTACTACGCTGCAGACAGGCTCTCTGCTCCCACATGACTGCAGCACAAAGGTGCTCTGTTACCACTGTCCACCCTGGTGTCACACACCGTGCTGCAGTCACTTGTGAGCAGAGGGCCTGACTGCAGCAGAGTGATGGAGGGCTGAATGGCACTGATATGTGTGCATGGCTGTGTACGCCTTCCTCTAGTGTGTGAGTGTCCATATCCAGAGAGAAGTGTTTGTAGGAGTGTGTGTCTGCTAGAGGGCGGGCGAGCCAACAAAGTACAGGGGAAGCCGAGCCAATGGCAAATATTGCAGCAACATTTATTTACAAATATGATAACATCTCTTGAAAGTTTAAGAGTGTACTTTTACACGAGGACACATCCCGCACCCTGATGCAGATGCCATTAGTTCAACATGAGGCAAGTCCATTATTTTAACCCTCTATGTGTCCCAGGTCATTATACATCGTGCAGCAGTATAGTCTATTAAATCAAGCACGAGACATCTGTGTACAGAACACTATTTGGACTACTGTTTTTCAAGGTGCTCTGATATGGAATACAGGAGATAAAGGGGAAACGGTAAAATTTAATAATTACCTAGTTTGACACAATTTTGTCAATAAGGAAAGCCAGGATTGGGCCAGATTTTTCTATTTCACACTGTGCAATTCACAATTCAACAAGTAGAAAGATATCTTTTCTTTTCCCTCGTTTTCATAAAGGTCACTGCTTTTCCTTTTCACAGTGTGGATGTCAGGCAGCAACCACTTCAGACTCAGCTATTTTGGGACTCGCGGGTCCAATAAACTGTTGGCCCTGCCAAAGCCAGACTAGAGCTTTGTGACCCAGCCACCTCTAGTGTCGGGCTCAGTTTCTATCGCAATCTTTGCACCCTATCATTTTCTAACACCACCAGTCGCCACTGCTTTCAAGTGCCCTTCTCAGGATGCTGTCCAGGCACAGCCTTTCTGTACAGAGATGTGTCAAAGCATGGAGGACTGGGGCCAAACTTTAGCACCCACAACAAGGGCAGAATGAAGTGCAGTTTCTTCCCTAGCAGTCACCAGCCTCGTCGCAGTAGTAATTAGTGACAGACAAAAGAGCAGGCCAGACCTCGAAACTTACTCAACTTGCAGAACATGAACTGCCATCCACTCATACCCCTACAATCTACCAAAGTCAGTGCTCAAGAAGAATCAGTCATTAGCCCCTTGCTAACTTTTTCTTCATGACATTTCTAATGGTTGCCCTGACACCATCCATCTCACTTCGGTGTCTGGATGCACTCTTTTCCCTCAGGAATGCATGCAATAAACTTCCACTGTCTAGGTAAGTTGTCCTCATCCTCTATATTGTGCCGTGGTCCCTCCAGTGACTACCCTGACACAAATCCAACTGTATGCCTTCCTTAAGGGTTCGATTCCATCTTTTGACAAGACCATTACTTTGGGGATAATAAACTGATTATCTTATATGTTCTACTCCATTCACCCTTAAAAAATCCTTAATGGCTTGAGACACAAATTGCACCCCATTATCAGCCACTACAGACTTTGGTATGCCTTCTCGTTCCCACAACTCTTACAAAAATCTTATCAAATCCAGTGTTGTCACCTGATCCGTAAACTTTACTTCAGGCCACCTCGAGTAATAATCAATTACTACCATGAATTATTTAGGATGGGAACCTCAGACATTAAATGGCCCAGAAATTTTCAATCCTATCTTCTTCCACAGATAATGTATATTTTCTACTACCACAGGAGGATACTCTACCATTCTCTGAGACTTATCGCTCCAAACACATGCCAAACAATCTCTTACCATTCTTTCCACATCCTTATCCAACCCCGGCCACCAGTACTCTGCTCTCAATCTACGCTTGGTCACACTTATGTGCACCGCAACACCAGGAAGGAGCTGTCAGCCAGCTCCGTAACGGTTCTCCTCTTCCCTCCGCATTCATCTTTCCCCCGGCAACCTTCCCTCTAGAATGCAGCTGGCTGCATTCTAAACGTGAGACAATGCAACACAGGAGCATCCAAAATGGTTCCCACTGGTTTCAGTACTCAGACTCGTACACACACAGTGTCCTACTACCAGACATGTCCTACACACACACATTCTGCATGCACATGCACTTGACATAGACTCAGGATGTCAGCACCAAGTTCTAGTTTTCAAATATCAGCAGAACTATACACAAGAGTGATCAGTAGTCCACTGTCTGACTGACACAGATAAAAAGGTCTGGTCACTCTGTTTAAGCTCAAAACATGGTCTGCTGCCACTATTTCCTTATATGCCTTATTCATATTAAGGTTAGTAGTCCTTTGTCCACTATGAAGGCTCATTTTTAAAAACTTCCTATAGTCAGGGGAAGGCCCAGGTTTCTGTTCAGAGGCTAAAATAGTGAGATGCCAGGGCTAAAATGACAGTCCGTTTACCAGATACACTTGCTGTTGTGTTGGTGGGCTCTCGGAGTGGGGTACCCACCTGTATGCCATGCAGGGGCATTCTCATTGCAACAGCAGTGATTGTACACACAAATCCGTTTCTGCTATTTTAAAGACTACATTGCCATCCTTGCCATTGGACTGCAATGGTTCACTTATTTTCCCGTGTACTGCACCCTCAACTAAATCTGTATCCATCCATGCCTTCCACTTCATAAATTGCACGCAGTTATCACACGAAGGAGCTATTAATATATGCCTTATTGAGGGAAACTAGCACTTTCTGGGTATGGTATGGGGTTTGCACCATAAAGGCTAATGCTTTTTAAAGACCATGGATGTTTCAGCTCCATGTCCCAGATGTTGTAGTTCTTTGTTTCTTGTTTCTCCTTGCCAAGTGGGCTGTGGGCTTTTATGACTCTTTGAGGGGCCTCCGTCAATTGAGGCATCATGCATGCAGAATCTCTAGTCAGCTGGGCCTTTTACTTGTTTACCCAGGATCTGCCACTCCTGCGAGATACGGTCCACATCCTCAGACAGGCAGAAGCTCACCTTCTCTTCTTGGCTCAAAGCAGGTAGGGATTCCCAAGAGATGCTAGATTTACTTCCTGTCTGCAGGGAGAGTAACAAGCTTAAAAAGGTGTCACCACTCCCAGCTTGTTTGTTTTTACTCTGGTTGTAGAATCCCCTGGCTTTAATAGTGAATGCGACAATTGCACAATGTGCCAATTTTTATCTTCGTACAGTGCTAACGGTATAAAGCCGGAGCCTTCCAGTCATCTGCCTTTTTTCTAAGCTTAGACACTTCCCCAGCCCAATTCCTGAGGGAGTGCATATACTCTATGATCCAGGGTTTTCTGGGATTTGAAGCAAAGATTTGCAGGTGGGACCAGTTTGAAACAGTTTAGGTGGTGGATGCCACTTCAGATGTATCAGTTTTTACTTGACTAAATGAAATATGAACTAACAACATAAGCAGGCTGTACCCAGTAGGTAGAGTAAGGTTTTGCATAGGCTCGTCTCAGGAAGATATGCCTGCAGGCTAGAGTGCCCACCATGGTCAAAGCCAGCACTCCTAAAGGGGAGTCACCATATTGTGAAGCACTTGGGACCCAAAAAGACTTCACTATTCAGTTGTATGACTTGTATGAGAAAGACAAAAACTCACTCGTCCACTTACTCCACACTTGATGTAAGGAAGTAGCGGAACCCCCATTTAGGGGGTTTGGATGGATCGTCAACTAAGGATAGCTATCAGGTAGTCTCCCCACAGTATTAGAGGAAAAAAAGCTAGTCCCTCTCGGTGATATAATGCTGCCTTCGCCAGTCCCAGCATATATGCTTTGAGGGGATAGTAGCCAGCACTCAGAATCGGGATATACTCTGGATGTTTCCCAGTTACCTGAGCATTGCCCAGATAACCAACATTACAGAAAAAAATGGACACCCCAAGTCAGGAAAAAAATAGACTGCACGGGACAGCACAACGTTGACAAGCTGCCACTTCTACCCCTGAAAAAGTACTAGTTTAAGCAGTAGAAAAGACTAGATGCAGGGAGAGGGTACCCCTAGGTGTTAAAATCCAACTGCAGGAGGTATATAGTGAACCTTGGCTCTAAATTGAAATAATTCCCTTTGACGTTTTTCTATTTCAAAATGTATTCAAATCACATCTTCTGTACAGTTAAAAAAATTCTTTATTAGTTTCTTAAAAAATACAGCCTATGTGTGTTCATTTATTAAATGTAACGTGTGGTATGCTGAAGTAATCAAGTTGTATTTACATTGGGACAAAAACACATAATGAGTGTGTATCATGGCAGATTATTTAATATTAAGAAATGGCAGTAATGACTTGAGTGCAGTAACTGAGGTGTGTGGCCAAATCTACTAGGTTAGCATCAAATCCATGCATAAAACGGTCAGAGGCACTGAATCTGCTATGATTTGCACATGAGATGTCCTGAAAATTTCTATGGATGAAGATGAAGTGGCTTCAGTACTTCTCTTCGACCTATTAGGATCTGCATTCAACAGTGTACATTATGAAACCCCATTAAAAAGCATGAGTGCTTGATTTAAGGTTTGGTGAATGAAGTAAAAGCAGACCTGGGCACTGACGACTTTACCTCCGCCATCATGGTAGTTCCTGTCAATGTAAGAAAAGTTTTACAAATGTCTCTGTTAAACATGATGGACTGACGTCCTTCAAACTTTTCCAGAGTGCTTTATTTTTTAAAGACAAAATCCCAAAGCGAGAGTTTGTTTTGGAATACTGAAAACTAATGACACCATGTAGGCGGTCATGTTTCATTTTTTACTGTTGGACAGTAAAAAAAAACCATCCAACTGCCCACTCTAAATAGGGTGCATGATCGGAGGGATTACCTCCAATGGCCCTAAATCCCTCGGGAAAAGAGAGAGAGGCTTGTGATGTTGGAGTAAATTTTACTCCTGCACAGTAAAAACTGCCTCAAAACCACTGACCAATGGCTGATCGTCACCCCAAACTTAATGCTTCAATAAGAAGAAGTTGAGACATGCGGCAAGGGGGAATTTAGGAATTATCATGCATTCACAGCCCTCTCTATCATACCACAGTTCAATCAAAATAACACCATGAGGATCCTTCAACACATCGTCCCTCACCTGGGCTTCCAGAGAAAGGACTACGCACCCACCTCACTCATTCTTTCATGCCTAATCCATGTCAATAGCCTATACCATGCCGTATCAACATGTACTACAAGACCTCTCCAAAGAAGTAAAAATGCAGCAGCGAGGCAACTTCTGCACCATAAGATTTGCAACCACATCTGACCAGCCTAGAAGGCTCTGCCCTCTCAATCTCTTGTCAAAAAATCTACTTTCAAGTTATTTGTTATGACACAATGCACTAAACAGATCTGGATCGATATTCTTACAGACATAGCACAAGGAATACACCAACAATCGGATGCTTCGATCCAGGTTAGCACCACAATTGCTTCCCACATAAGAATAAAACTGTTGGTATTCAATTCAAAATATCTTTATTCGCTTGTTAAGTGCAATCATAAAAGTACAGATAAAAAAATTGTTGGTAATACATCCTTCTCCGTCCAGTCTGCCTAAAGTATGGAATTCACTCCTACCAAAAAACAAGTGACACTGAAAATCACATGGACTTTAGGCAGAGGCTTCCTACTTGAATCTCATGGCGTAAATAGAGTAAGGATTTCACGACCAAAAGGAAAGGAAACATAGTCTAATCTGTAGAAATTAGGAAAATAGCATTCCCTGATTCTCAACCAAAACTGCATATCTTGCACAATATCAACAAAGATTGCATCTGGAAATAAGTTGGATGGAGAAGTCATTGTCTGATCGAATCTAAATTACAGGCACATTGAAGAGCACCATGGAACTCTGAGGATTCTCAGTAACCTACAAAATCTTAAAGGCTGCAACTCACTGAATAAAAAAAAAATACAATTATGAAATATTTTCTACTTTTACTTGTACTCATTGCATAACACCACATGTGAACCATTCTTTAAACGTCCATAAATTGTATACTAGATTTGTTCCCACACTAACTGAACCTGAGTCTGTCTGTATCTCCTGTGTCTTATAGTTTCTTCTGGTACATATTCTTAGTGCATGGCATATAGTCCTATCTCAAATGTTCATGAATAACACAGCAGACCTTTTCCTATACCTATTAGTGTAAGCCTGCTTCTGTTCCTATTTCCTCTGTCTTGTAAGTCTTAATTTCCTTGGCGTAACCGTACCAAACTCTCCCACATACTTTTCATTGATCTTGCATGAATTAATCATATTCCAAAATACATAGATCTGTACTACAGCACTACACTCATTCGATAATACAGTTCTATAGGTCTTCTAACTGTAATAGGGCAGATATGCTTGAATAAAGCTCCCATTTACCCACAAAAACACAGTCAAGAATGCAAAATTATCCATAACTGAAACATCTGTATCAATATCAACACTCCCCACTAGCTTCCTTTAGACCATTAACCAATGAAACGTATCAGTCTGCCAACTCTAATAACGTGACCTAATATACAACTAACCAAAATATGTACAGCTAGCACTGAAAGCTAACACTAGCTCTACAGAGTAGCGTGCTACCCACTTGCAAAGTGCCTCAAGGCCGCACATGGGGTAGTAGCCACTATTAAAATGTACTGTACTTTTCTCATATGACCATATTTTGAGTTATGTGATTTTATTTCAGGTGTAAAATAGGAATTCCGAACTGCATCTCAAACTCCGGGGGATGTGGTGGTCAAACAAAATGTTGCACATTGCCTCCTGCCCATACTGGCATGGATTGGCATAATTTACCTATGTTTTAACACACCAATGCCATATTTCATGCTTCTAGAATCTGTGCACCAATGCTCCCTCTGTAAATTGCGACTCGCCCATGACTATGATCCCAGTCCCTAAGCATCAAGACTGTACCCTTGGAATCACATTTGCTCTTGATTCATCCTTAATGTTGCAAGTCAGTGGCTCCACAAGATTCCCTTCTTCCACCTGATGTTCTTTGCTGGATCCTCTCACTTCTGCCTAGGTTCTCGAAATGATTGCACTGGTTCTAGAATGTATAATCCAGCAGTAGTGTTATCTAGGTGAATATCTGACCATATATGGGCCATAACAACACCACAGTTGTTACCCAGCAAACTATACATTGACTTCAAGAGGCTAGGTCCCCCCCTCAAACTCTTTGCCAGATGCCTTTGCTGGCATTCTGTGATGCAGTGTCCTCTTAATTTCTCTACAAGATTGATGTGATTAATGCAAAGCTTAACTAAGCCACTAACAACCACATTTTCTTTAGGATAGGAAAAGGAACTCACAAAGCCCTCATTTTAAGAACTCTCTAATGTAACTGAGAATGTGTAGCTGTACAATGTGTAAAGTGGTAAAATATGGCTCTCTTGTATCCTTGTCTATTGCTTCACCCTCCCAAATAATGGAAAACACCGCCCTCCCTCACGGAGTCACAATCATGGTGAAGCAATAAAAACACCAGGAAAGGGATTTCATTCTCACAAAATGAGATACGTCAAATGACTGTTTTTAGAATAGGGCATGGGGTTTAATTTTTGCAACACTCTCTACCGGAAAGGCTTTCCCAGATGTCAAATGAACAACATTTAAATGTGTGGTTGTGTGTGTATATCTTTTGTGTGTGTATATCTATCTACACACACACAATGGCAATAACCAAAAATAACACCTCAGATGATTATAACCACTGGAGACTTGAATGTGCAAACAGACACTCACACATCACACTGCCAATACTCAAAAGAAAAACATCACTGGCTGCAAACACTGCGAAGACTGCATCTTGGCCCACTCCAGAGTGGGGGATTGACAGCCGGAGTCAAGAGACTCAGAAAACCGCGAACTGCTACACTAAATTCGACACATTCATCATTCATTCAGGTTCCAAACAAATCCCAGTTTCCAAATCAACAACCCCAAGTTTTATAATCTCAAAGCACACTAGAAGTTTCTGAGAGGCCCTCCTCTGTGCCAACAAAACTCTCTGGAGTTGGCCACTCTCCGTGCAAGCATCCAAAGGCAAAAGAGTTCTCACATGTTCCAGCTGATTATCTTAACGAAGCTTACGAAAATCTCCAACAGTACAGAAAACAATCTCCCAAAAACAACCTTGAACTTGAATAGCCTAAACAACTTGAGTAATCTGGGGCCTGCATGTGTGCTCAAAAGCTCAAGCTAGACAGAGCAGGCCCGGACTGGCTGTTGCAGGCACCGGGCAATCACCCGGTGCGCCCCAAGGGTGGGGGCCGGTTTTGGGCCCCTGGGGGCCTTTTTTTTGTTACAGGGCCGTTTTTGCAGCGTTGCTGCAAAAACGACCCTGTAACAAAATCGGCCGAAAACCGGCCCGGACAACGAGCGCGGTCGCACCCCCAAATCCTCCCCCCCTCCCCCCCGAGCACTTTGCCAGGGCCGGTTTTGTTTCTCAGTCCAGCCCTGAGACAGAGTCAGGATTCAAGATGGCATGAGGGAATGTCAGAGCCATTAAAAAAAACTTCATCATGTTTCCCAATGTATACCACAATGCACATTTGTGCACTGCTGCCTATAGCATTACACACTTCATCTCCCACTGTACAACATAATGCACATTTGAGCACCACTGCTTATAACATTGCACTCCGAAACCAAGAAGTACATTCTCTTTCTCTCATGCTTTCAAATGCACATCCCACACGTTCTGTTCGTGGCAAGGCTGTTCTACTTTGTGAAATCTTCAAGGAAAAAGTATGTTGTACATTCAAGCTAGGATAAAGTAAAACACAAAAAGTCAAGTAAAATAATGGTAGTCAAAGGTCATCATGCGGTCTTAATATATGGGAATGCCTCTGGCACTACACCTTGCCCATTTAAGGTACTTTGCATGATCATAAAAACTATCGCCCCTATGCTAGCTTCACTAATAAATGGCTTACTTGAAAGCATTTATGATCCCTTCTTGCTGGAAGCACTAGTTACCCCTTGGCTAAAAACGGTCTTTCTGAACCCTTCTGTTTTTAAAGAGCTATAGGCCCATTCAATTGCTTCGAGTCATGTCCAAGGTTAGGTAAAAAATAGCCGATAAACCGCTAACTTCGTTTATTGAATGAAACAATATCCTGGAAAAAAACATGCGGGATTTAGGGCTTTTCATGGTTATGAGACTGCATTGGTCTACATGATGAATTCGATGTTGAGGGTACTGCGGGCTTCATTCAACGCGGTAGCTCATACATGCCGTCATCCCATCTCTTAAAGGTAGGCTTCACAAGCAAAGCACATAACTTGATTATTTCCTATGTGAAGAAATGCACTGAAGATGTTACAACTCAACCTTTCCTTTTGCAGTTTAAAGACGTTAAGCGAGGAGTTCCACAGGGTGCATCTTTGTGCTCCACTTTGTTCTATATCTGTGTACTCCTTTCATTACATTAGTTAGATTCTTCAATACAGCAGTGATGTCATAAATAGACTATAAGAAAATCATCCTCGTGTTGGATGGAGCATGTGATTTGAATCAAGCCAACTTCAAAGTCTGTATGTCCTTGGTCACACAATGAATGAAGGAAAAAGTTCTCAAGCTTAACTCATACAAGACAGAGGTCTAAATTATTCATTACTCTCGGTAATGAAAGGTGCACTGGTCAAGTGACTGGTGGCCAACAGAGTTAGGCAACATCCCCACCATAGTAGACAGTGTGGTCAACCTTGGCTTCATCTGTGCTCACAAATCCGACTGTAGTTCTCAAATATCTAAACCGTCAACCGTTTGTTTCTTGCACTTGAAAGTATTAAGAAAGATTTCCCCATGCTACCTCCTAATTATTGCTTTCAAGTTATACATACCTACAATAGTTGGCACATGTTTGGACTATTGTAATGCCCAGTATTTGGCACTTCATAAATACAAGCAACAGCAACTTCAGTTTATCCAAATCCTGGTTGTTGTAACTCTTTTGGGACACATTAGAGGGTCTCCTGTGTCTGACCCCTTGAGATAGCTACACTGGCCACCCATTGGGATAATCACTCCTTACAATCCTCCATGAAAGTTGGGCTTTGCTGATAGATGACTACTCTATATCCCCAAAAGAGGTAAAGACCGAAGTGGTAGTCATGCATTTTTTTTTCACTGTGCCCAAGCTTTGGAAAGTGCTACCGCAAACGCTACAACTTATGTGACATCTTCTTTCATTGAGGAAAGCGCTGAGACAGGTAGCTTTTTACCTAACACCAGGATGCCCAATGGGTAACTGAGCACTATTTAGACCTATAATAATTATGATAAATTAACAACAAGACTCCTCCTCTACTAAACAAACCAGATGTCTGAAGTTAGCCACTCAAAACCGGAAGCGATTACCCTGGGTGAGGGTAGATAACTACACTAATATGGCTTTTCTGACACACTCTATCACTTTCCCTGCCTTGAATACACTTGATTGAATATCATAAGTGCATTGAAAACCCCCATACATCCAGCTTAGAGTTTGTATACTTCCCAAAGACTCCAACTACTTCTTTCCTGCCTCTTACTTTCTTAGAGCCTTCAAGCTGCCATCTAGCTGTCTAAAGACCTAACAAAATATACAGAAATAAAAATAAATCACCAGATGCAAGTCTGCAATCTCCTATCCTTCAAGTAAATCCAAGAACTTGGTTCTAAAAAACATCAAGTTTGGTGATAGGTTCGTCATTCTTACTGTGAACTCTTTGTTTTCATTTAAGCACAGAAGCACTGATGAACTTTAGCAAGTAAAAACTGCAATCAAATTACAATGAGTGTGCTGCCCCTAACATCATATATAAAGAAGACTATCACAAGACTACTAAAATTAGAGTGAAATACACTTTGTAATGCCAGCACAGCATCAAAATCTACAACCAATTCAGTGATAGAAACCTAAATTTCTACCAGCTTGTTAGCGAATGTGGCCATTCAACCAGATACTTTGAATTAAAACATAAAAGCAAAAAAACAGTGACCTAACCAAGTTTGATAGGTTTGACAGTCTATTCCAAAAACGTTATGTATACAGGAGTACTGGACGCAGGAGAGATTTACCATGGACAGGCCGCACCCCTGCCTTTCTGCAGTTAGTTCTCAATCCACTAATACAAATTATTTGTATAAAAAATTCTGACAGGAGTATTTAACAAATGGATCAATAGCATGGACAGCCGATGAACCAATGACCTAATATCAAACCAAGATACCTTGAGCTTCACCCAATTGCTAAACACGCACATCTACATTATCAGCCACCTCACTGTGTCGGTGGCTTCTCTGTGGTTCATTATCAGCCATGAAGAGATACTCCATCATCTCCCTTCATCACTCTATAATGAATTACTGCCAAACCACGCATAGGATCACTAGAAATCTTGGTTAAATCAACCCAAAGCTAGGTGAAGAGTGTACTATAATAGCCTACAGCAGAGTGCGGGTAAATTCACATGGTTCAACATCAGTAGCAGGTAGAGGAGCCCCTGAACTGATTACAGCCAGTAAAAAAGCCATAATTTAACAAAAAATAAATTAGAGTTCACAATGGCTAAGAAATGTTTTGCTCAGGGAAGGGCAACTCTCCAAATAAGGTACCTAAACTTCTAGTGTGGTGGCAGGGATCCAGTGCCAACAGGTGCACTATTTGTTGTAGAGTTTGTGTAATGAGATAGAGTAAAGCAGTGAATAGACCCAGCTCAGCCTATTGTAGCATCTGGCTAAGTGGGGCAACCAGTCAGTTGTAGAAATTATTTATAATGGAACTTTGTAGAACCTTCAGCAAACTGATGAACTGAGAATTAGGAAAGGCATACTATGTCCTGCTCAGTAACACTCAACATAACTGTTATTTTTTTTTTTTTGTAGAAAAACATACACTTTCTGCTAGGACATATCAAACCACACGTGCCCGTCTGCAGGCCCACAGCATGGCCGCAGAGGCTGGAAAATACAATAAGAATGGTGTGAAGTCCATGGAGGTTGATAAGGTCATGAAGAGTCCAAACAAGATCCAAGTATCTTCAAGATCGATTGATTGATTGATAATAATCTTTATTCGATTATACAGAATAATCATAAAAGATAGAAACACATGTTAAAAAGGAGTACATAAACACATATTAAAAGGGAGCACATAAAACGTTTAAAAACATTTTTAGACACATACCAGTTCAATTCATCCGATTTAAAAGGTTCATAAACACATAAAATCCATTTAAGATCAGGACCCTGACCTATCGTATACATCATTATTACTATGTACACATTATTTTGTTCCAGTATAAGGAGCCTTTTAATTAGCCGATGACCGCCGTCATCACCACCTGGTCCTGTAGTAGTTGTAAGAATAAAAAAGCAGGTTGTAATTAAGTGACGCCCCTCACTTTTAAAAGTGGTATTAGATATCTTCTACGATAAAGGTCATAGTATTTACAGAATAGGACCAAATGTATTAGAGTTTGGGGGGGAACGTTCATCACAAGGACAGAATAAAAGGGAATGGGGATCAAACTGACCCAGAGGGAAAAGCAAATCATCGTGGGGATAGTGCCCAAACTAAATTTAGTAAGTAAGGATCTATCCATGGGGTGCTTAACTGCAGTGAGATAATTTTCGTGGCCATACCTACTGACAATGAAATCTAAATTAGGCACAACAGGCTTGGGTGAATTTGGAGCATCGACTGGAAACACAGGTAAGCCAGTTATTCTGGTGGTCAAAAGAGTTCCCCAGGTAAGGAAATGCGGAAACCCTGGTGATGTGTTGCCCTTTGATATAAATAGGCCTCGTCTTGGCTGTCCTCCTCCCACAGACCATATAATGCATCTTAGAGATGTTAGTATCTAGGTCCAAGTCATCCATGAACTTCACGAACAGATCCACCAGGAGTTTTAGCCTTTTTGCCGTCCAAACCATCAGCACAGCGTTGTTGGCATATAACAAGGACGGGACCCTGCTTGTCTTTACCCTTGGAAGATCCGCACCGTTTTTACTCAAACATGTGTTTAGGCTGTTAATATATAGTAAAAACAGTAATGGGGCCAACACAAATCCCTGCCTAACCCCTTGTGGTAAAACGAAAGGTTCAGTAGTTTCCCCCTCTGTACCGTATCTAACGTGTGCATTTACATCCATGTGCATAGCTCTAAGGAAGTTGATCAGGTCGGCAGGCAGCCCCATCTTCCCCAGAATGCCAATGATGAAAGGCGCTACTAAGGTCCATAAATGCAAGGAAGATAGATCCCTGCTTTGCCAAAGCGTATTTCCCTATGATAAGGTTGAGGTTCAGGCATTGTTCTATAGTGGCCATCCCTTCTCTGAATCCATATTGGAGAGGGCAGAATATGTCTTTAGCCCGAGCCCAAACTTCCACTTGCTGAAGGACAATACGCCCTACCACCTTTACCACTGAACATAACAGAGAAATTGGTCTGTAACAGGAAGGGTCCAGTTGATCCTCCTTCTTAAATACAGGGACTATGGTGGTTGATATCCAAATTAGAGGAAGACCAAGTTGGGTTGCGGCGTTAAGACCATTAACCCGCACTGAAGCCCAAAGATGAGGTTCATCCCTATAAAAATCCAGGGAATTCCGTCTGGCCCAGGTGCTTTATTGGACGGGCTGCCTATAATTGCCTTTTAAACCTCCTCGAACTCAAACTTAGGGGTCTATTACGATGGTGGGCACCGTAACGGTACACGGGACCGACCGCCAGAGGTGCGGCAGTCCCGCCATGGCAATTAGGATGCGACCGCCGTCCCGCATATTTTACAATGCAGCGGGCAGTGATGTAAGCAGCATCCGCCGCAATGCAAAATATGCATGTTGTGCATTGGCATGCACAACTTGACAGGCAGTGCGTGGTGCCTGCCACTTTGTGAATGCCAATAAAGGGGGCTACCTTAGGTACCCCCCCCGAATGCAGCCCCCACCCACCACAACGGGCCCCCAATGCCAATCTCTGCCTGTCTTTCCATGGCAGAATCTCCACCATGGAAAGGCAGGCATCATAATATGAAGGGCGGTGCCTGCAAAGCGCTGCCACCATATTGAGGGCTTTTTCCGCCCGGACAGCAATCCGACCGGTGGAAAAGCGGCGGACTGTCTTTCTGCCGTGGTACCCCCCACCATTCTAATTGGCGGATTGCCACCGCCACCCCGGCAGTGGCGATCCACACGCCATCCTAATAGACCCCCTTGGCTCTAAAGGGTACAGATTGTCCACATCACCCTGATTAAAAGGGAGGTCTTTATCCAGTGCATACACCTTTTGATAATGTGTAACCCAAGTGGCTGGAGGGATGGAGGAGCCTATATCATTTTGCACAGCCACATTGCCTTCCATTAACCACTGCCCAGAAACCCCTGGAATCTCTGGAGGAGCATGTGGAATCCAGCCGTTCCCAAGAAGCTTCTTTGAGCTCCGCCTTCCGCTTCCCTAGAGCATGTTTATAAGCCCTCCTGGCCTCCTTAATATTATCCTCGCTTTGGGGTAAGGTGTTTAAAACCTCCCGCAAATACTTGTCCGCGGACCTGCATGTCTTGAATGGCACCCCTGGGTTTACCCGCCATGTCCCTTTTGGTGTTAACAGTGGATTCATTTAGCTGGCTAAAGGCTTCTACCACTAGGGCGGGTGATGTATCTAGGGCTAACAAGGGCTCCAGGATAATAGCGATGTTCCGAGTAACCACATGCTTGTTCACTTTGGCCATTGAGAGGTTACACCACTTTACCCTCAGTCCCTTATCCTTGGTGGTTAAACCGGTCAGACCAGGGTCAGGAGTTACGCCCGGGCTGACGTTGATTCCTAACACAATTTCTATGGGGTTATGGTCCCTGAAAGTGGTTACGTGGACCACTCCTTGGATAACCAAACTATCAAGGGATCTTGAAATAAAGATGTAGTCTATAATGTTCCCTTTTCCCCACCCGACAAAGGTGGGCAATTCCCTGAACAGACTGGAACGCCTTATGTTTCTTAGCCTAGCCTAACCAAGAGCCTCCAAAAGCTTCCAGCCCCTCTGGTCAGACTCGGAATCGCTAATCACAGGGTCTTCTAGCGCAAAAGGGTTACCCTCACAGTGGTATTGACCCAGCTTAGCGTTAAAATCCCCACCTATTATGATAGTGAAGGGCTTAAGATAAGCGAACGATCTGAGCTCAAGGCAGGATACTACTCCAAAGAATGCCTCAATCTGGCACCTGGGGTCCCAACAGAGTTAGAAAAATTCACAAGAAAAAAGTTAAAATCTTTAGAACTAAGAATCGAAAGAATCTCGGTGCCACGATGTTTGACAGGGATTTGATATACTCTCAGTTTAGCAGCAAATCTTACTAGGGTGATTAGGCCTCCACAAGGCCATCGACCAAGAGAAGGGATTGCTACTGCACAGAAGCTTTCGTAACCATCCCGGCCAACCGGGTCAAGAGCCCAGGTCTCCTGTAACAGAATATTATCATACACAGAAGTAACATCAAGCCAATTAGGGTCTGCTAGCTTGTCCCTAATACCTGCCATGTTCCAGCTTAAGATTCTTATTGAGCGCACTAGAACATTTGATGGTATTGGCTCTGCAGGTAATGAGTTTGGGAGACCCTTCGCTGAGTTTAAGGGTTTAATCACAGAGGTACATAAAGATAAGTCCTGGAGTCAATTGTTTTGGTCCTGGGTACTTAGGGGATCAAATCTATTACTCACAGGGATGGCTATTTGTGCAGGGGGGGTGGCTGGGAGCCTACAAGAATGATGGCGCATTCTGTCAATGGGATGGGGTGCGACTGCAAATACCAATAGAAAAAGCCAAGCGGAAGAATGTTAATACAGGCTTTCTTGATGGTAAGTGCAACTGAGCTGTAGAGTAATCGCTTTGCCAAGTCGGGTAACATACAGTTGATTACGACACAGTCCCCCTCTAAAATCTTAGTCATAGACCCAACCCACCCTACCCTCCTAACAAACAGGATATCATCGTAATCCTTATAATTAAAGTCAACATTGTTTGCCAACGAATAGCATACTTTGTTTTTCAGTTGGCTAAAGTTTTCTGTAGCATTAGCATTTAAACTCAGGTCCCCTGCCATGATGGCTGTGCAGGGACAACAGCCCAGCGGCAAATGTAAACAAGGGAGCTGTGCACCTGATTTATTAAGTCTGACCGCCGACTTCCCAGGGACTGGTTGGTCCATGTGAGTCTTTTGGTAGCTATCCGCTGCTCTGGGATTTCTTGCAACTTGTGTAACTGGGGGAGCCGAAGGCTGGAGGAGCAGCTGGGGTGGGTTGAAAGTGTAGATAGCTGCCCCATATGCAGCTTTACCTCTGGGCAAAGAGTCTCGCAAAGTATGCTACCTGTGCGTAGTAAGCAGGTCATCCCCCGTAATCCTCCCTCCCGAGGAACAGATTGAGTTCATAGCGTCCTTAAGTGGATCAAACCCAGCAGCCAGTTTTGCGATGGCTGTCTCAGGTGCCAATATTCTTTCAATCAGAGGGGCAATACTTAGCTGGATTGCATCTTTGAGCTTGCCAAACAAATCTGCCCAGTCCGTAGCAACAAGATTGAGTGCAACCGAACAATTGGCGTTGGGCTGAGAAGTAGATATGTTAGAAGGTCCTTTTGCACCCTTCGCTTTAGGTGGTTGTTTGGGCTGCCTCTTCCTTTTGGGCTGGGGTGAACATAGACTGTTTACAGGGAGTTGAATCACAGAAGGTGAGCAGTATAGGCTGTTATTAGGCTGGGATACTGAATGATCTTGTAAGGCAGGCTGCAAGGCCTTAGTAAGCAGCCCCCCAAGAGAAGGACCAGGCCCCCCCCACCTCCAGCGATAACCTGCGTTCCGCCAAGTCAATTTCAATAGTGATGACCCCCAACTGCTCTTGCCAAGAAAGAGTCCAAGGTGTTGTTGTTAATGAATGTAATGCTTGGCTCATTGGAGCCCGGGGTTTACGCTTCCCTATTAGGAGCCTGTGACTATCTTTTTGGTTAAAAGGCAAAAACCAGGAGATAAGGCTGAGTTTAGGCCCGACTTGCCCAAGGAACAAGATCCATGGTTTAAGAAGGATAAGAGCAGTAGGTGGGAGACTCACCCCTGGGCCTCACTCTTCCAGATTCCTCATAATGGGTCCACGATGGGGTCTCAGCCCAGCCGGCCTCCAGGTAATACGGGCGCAGATGGGCCGGCCCTTGGCCCGGGCTTTACCCGTGCACGTCCCGCGCTGCGGGAGCCCGGTCGCGCTTAAATGCGCCTCCTGTCGCAGTCTGAGCTTGTTGGCAGCTCCAGCCACAGGACAAGATGGGGAATGAAATCCCCAGACAAAGAAGCAAAGTTACTTGTGCAGGAAAGAGCTACTGCACTGCTGGAGCCTGGTCACACTCAAATGCGCCTCCTGTTGTGATCTGAGCTTGTTGGTGGCTCCAGCCACAGGGCAAGATGAGGGATGAAGTCCCTAGAGAGAACAGCAAAGAGACTTGTGCAAGAAAGGGCTCCCACACTAGGAGAGCCCGATCACGCTTAAATGTGCCTCCTGGCTCGGTCTGAGCTCGTTGGCGGCTCCAGCCGCAGGGCAAGCTGGGGGATGAAGTCACCAGACAGAGCAGCAAAGTGACTTGTACAAATTTACAGTCCCCCAGAAAACTACCCTTATTACAAAAGGGTGTGTTGTACATCACAAGCTAATTCCTGATGACCATTCAAAATACAGTCCAACATGATTAAAAGAGATCGAAGAAGCACACATCGGGGCGGCTAACCACCTCTTTCTCGCTGAAGACCAACCTACTCCTTGAAGCTCCAGAGCCTGCCACAAGGTCAAATTAGCATATTTCTTAGTGGTGACTAGAGTGAAAAGGTCATGCCCTTAGGTTGAGACAGTAATATCCTATACAATCTAAGCCAACTAGTCAAGTCAAGAAATACTTTATTCGGTTCGAATTTTTCAAAACCATAAAAGTACAAAACACACATAAACAATGGTCCAAAAATCACAATATATCATTAAAAAGGTTACAATTATCAATCAAATAAAAACATTACAATTTTTAAAAAACTAGATTCAATTTTACAGTAAGCATGATTGTTGTAGGTAGGTATTCTACACCCAATTGATCTTTTTACCCAATCTGACTGCAATAGTTAAAAATGTGGCCACGTTATAGATTTCCCAGATATCATTTAACATCTGAAGGTATAATAAAGCTGGTTTAACCTGCCTAAACCCCCTCCCTTTTAGCAGGGGAATAATAAATTTTTCCCTGATAGATTTGAAGTGGATACAAAAGAACAAGTAGTGGGCAGTGTCCATAATTGAGTGTCCATCACAAGTACATATATTCAGTTCCGAGTCCCTGGTCCAGCCAGGGCGGCCAGAGATTAACAAGTGAACTTTATTCAGACGGAACTTGGTAAGAAGGTACCTATGGTTTGGGTTGTTTACGACCTTCAAGTAAAGTTCCGGATCATGGTCTGAGGAAACAATCAATTGATGCGACCTAACCGAGGGTTTTAACAACTCCCTGTTTTCCCTGTTCATTCCACTGTACAACAAAAAGGTGTTCTTTGTCCACTTCAAGTCTGCCTTCACGAGGGCAGAGGGGTTATGGAACAATTCAGGCCTTCCTAGCTTAATACACAACTGCTCAACATAGTTCAGCCAGGGGATCTTGTTCCAGTGATCTAAATTAAGGCAGTCCTTCAGGATTTCGTGATTAACTTCAAGCTCTGGGTTGAGCCACACAGATATCCATTTCAGGAGGGGAGCCATAGCGACCCGGTCCTCCAGAAAATCCACCCCGCATTCCTGATGAGCAATAAAGCTTGCCGTGGATTTTGGTAAGGAAAGAATGGATTTTAAAAAGTTATCTTCAATCACTTGAAGAAGTTTAACAGGCCTAAAACCCCACAGGTCTGCGCCATACATAACGATAGCTATGCATTTAGCAGCGTACACTTTTAAAACTAATCATATTAGGATTGGCTTAGTCGTGCAAGGAAAGGTGGGCTGCGCCATTCCTCAGAGTGCTCCCTCCCCATGCAGTTTTATGTACATACGAGTTGCGAAACACTTATGATAGTGTCATGTGCGCTTCCAAGCTACACTCATGACAAAGCTCAATGTCTCCTTTGGCCATCCTCAGTAGAGCCAAGGCAATCTCATAAACGTTTACATCATATCTATTACTGGATGAAAGAAAATGGCCTTCTGCCCCAAATTAGATGAACTTGTATTGGACCTGTAAATTAAAGAGTAGAACCTTTCATAAAGCCACGATTTTTGGCAACAGCCACAACAAGAATGCAAAAATTCATTACTCAGGGGACCATATTGGATTCTTGCCTATCTGTTGCCCCTGAGATAAGCATGATCAAGAGTACCAACTTCCAATGGGTCATACTTTGTCATGTGCTCTAACCTGTTCTCAAATGTCATTTTGAAATACAGGCTAGGCCTTTATGGCCACTGAACGCCTGATTCTTGAAAACACTCCACCCTTCCTTGAGAACACAATCCTTATGCGAGTCATTTTCAGTCCAACCAAACGTTGAACCATGTGGTTGGCACAGTGTGTGGAAAAATGCCCCATTTGTCAACAGCAGGCAAGAGGTATGAAACTTTTTTGCATCTGCTAAATGTATGAGTATGCAATCACTAATGAGTTTCTCTCTACAGCAGGCAAGAGGTATGGAACTTTTTTGCATCTGCTAAATGTATGAGTATGCAATCACTAATGAGTTTCTCTCTACAGCAGGCAAGAGGTATGAAACTTTTTTGCATCTGCTAAATGTATGAGTATGCAATCACTAATGAGTTTCTCTCTACAGCAGGCAAGAGGTATGAAACTTTTTTGCATCTGCTAAATGTATGAGTATGCAATCACTAATGAGTTTCTCTCTACAGCAGGCAAGAGGTATGGAACTTTTTTGCATCTGCTAAATGTATGAGTATGCAATCACTAATGAGTTTCTCTCTACAGCAGGCAAGAGGTATGGAACTTTTTAGCAGCCGCTAAATGTATGAGTATGCAACCACTAATGAGTTTTCCTCTATGTTCTAAACCCATTTTTGGATTGGGTAACATTTTATTGCCTCTTAAAATGAGTTGTAATTTTTTTTTTTTTACAAATTACTGTTTCGGAAGGGTGTGTTGTGGGGTGCCTTCCAAGTAGCGATTCAATAGCTTATTTATTAGTA
Source organism: Lissotriton helveticus (assembly GCF_964261635.1). Taxonomy (NCBI): domain Eukaryota; kingdom Metazoa; phylum Chordata; class Amphibia; order Caudata; family Salamandridae; genus Lissotriton; species Lissotriton helveticus. The sequence goes on along the minus strand of NC_136073.1, from coordinate 596,081,872 downwards.
TTTTGTGACATGGAATACGGTTGCAAATCATTGCTACGGTATGAACACTTTGATTAGGGTAGTAACTTATACGCAAAAGGTAGCGGTGTCCTGTTCGGACCCTTTCAGCTTTGTAAAATAGGGTATACATTTCAGGAGGGAGTAGGCATCCATCCAGTGGACCTCTGTCAACTTTGACTGAAGTTTTAAATTGCAATCATGGAGTCGTCTCCCACTTAGTTTAACAGGGTGATAATATTGCTAAAATGAACATTCTTCCAAAATGTCTTTATCTACTTCACTCTATTTCGCTGTGAGTGCTTGACTCATTCTTTAAGCGACTTGAGGGGGGTCATTTGCAGTTGTTTATGGGGCTATAAAAGAGGCAGGCAATACGTCTTATTAAACTACCAGCTAATCCGGGCTGCTACTGCCTGATTTTAAGCTATATTTTTGGGCTGCTTTTGAAATGCATATTCTGAATCTACTTACACATAATGATCCTAATTCTTTTACACTGGGTTACCAGCTGGCTCTTGGCTCTGACCTCAGATTTCCCTGCAGACGGTCAGACCTGAATTTTTTTAAACATGTGCAGTTTAAGACCATTAAGGATATTCATCAGATCTAGAGGGAAATCTGCACTAAATATGCCATGCCATTTATACAGCCGTACACTCCGCTCTAGGGCAATCTCAACATCCCACCTCTTTTCCATGACCCAGTGATCAGACGGTGGTTCACATAATGGTTTAAAACCCTGGGACGGCTTTTTGATGTACCTGGGTTGCATACTTTCTCGGCTCTCCAAGCACGACATGGCCTTCCACAACAGTCTTTCTTTAAATACCAAAGATTTGTGATTATTTACCACACAGGCAGGTAAACCTAACCGATATAGGTGGCTGGGATATTTTACAAGATGTCCAAGACCCTTCAGAATCATCAAATCAGTGACTCCGGTCGTCATAGATATGAATTGAAAAATACAACTTAAAACTGAACACATCTCGGGAATTGCTGAGTAAATCCTAACTTGCAGCGGATTACATTTTTACTTAGCACATGAATCTGTCATGCTTCTTTCCTCCATCACACTGTAAGGCGCTGCACCCCAGGGCCAGATCTAGTTCTACTTCAGTCATTCACATACTATAAGCTTCCGGCGTACGATCACAGCAAAAAAAAACATACATCACTTTTCAGACTAGCCCCTCCTGCACAGTGTAGTTTGATACCTGTCTCATAATGGACTGTGCACCCCAAAGTGGGTGATGGAACACAATGAAAAATGTGAAACATGGATTTTCTTTTGAGTAATGTTATGCCTCTTATGGTATGCTAGTTCGTTATTCGTGGACAGTGCCCATGTATGTGTCTCGTGCTTGTGGATCCGAGGACTCAATGGCCCTGCCTACAACCACACAAAACCATAGCTACCAGGTTGTCTAATAGCTTTTGTATGACTTTTCCATGGCTACATATGAATGACATTCTTTTACCAAATGTGTGGCACTTTGACTGACACTTTCTCGTGAGTAAAACCTGCAATGACATCCATGGAAAGTGATAAGTATCCGAAATAACCCACTTTTTAAGCAGTGGGAAACACTATAAAGCCTTGAAAGACTGAATCCTTGAAATGAAATGTCACTTGACAGTAACCTAAATGATGGTCACAAAGTGGAGAGGTATGGATTGGTGTGCAGTAGAGTTGAGTGGAGAGGAGTAAAGTGGAGTGTCATAGAGTAGTGTACAGTGGTGTGGAGTGTCGTGGAGGGAATACAGTGCCATAGAGTACAAGGGCCGTAGAGTTGAGAAACATAGAGTGGAGAACAGTGTCAGAGTTGAGCAGAGTGTCGTAGAGTTGAGTTGCGTACAGTGTCATGGAGTGGAGTAGAGAAGAGTGGAGTGAGTGGCATCGAGGGTGTTGCGTAGAGTGAAGTAGAGTGTTGCAGGTTAGAGTGGCGTAGATTGTCATAGAGTGGAGTGGAGTAGAGTGTTGTGGAGTTGAGTGGCATTGAGTGATGTGGCATAGAGTGTTGGAGTGGAGTGGCATAGAGGCTGAAGTGGAGTAGTGTGTCATAGAATTGAGTAAAGTAAAGCGGCATTAAGGGAGTTGTGTAGAGCATCATAGAGTGGAGTAGTGTCATAGAATGCCATGGAGTGTAGTACAGTGCTGTAGAGTGGAGTGGCATAGAGTTATGTAGAGTGTCACTTGGTGAAGAGTTTAATAGATTAGAGCATCTTAGAGAGGAGTATTGTGGAGTGGAGTGTCATTGAGTGGAGTATAGTGGAATGGCTTAGAGTGAAGTGGTGTAAAGTATAGTGGTGCAGAGTAGGCTGGCGTGGAGTTTTGATTTAAGTGGTGTGGAGAGCATCGGCATAGAGTACAGTGGTGCAAAGTAGATTGCAGTGGTGCAGAGTGCAATGTGTAGAGAGTGCAGTGGCAAAGAGTGCAGGAGAGTGACATAGAGTGGAGTGATGCATAGTAGAGTGCAGGGGCATAGAGTGCAGGGGCGTAGCATGGTGTAGAGCGGTGTAGAGAGCAGTGATGTAGAGTACAGTAGTGCGGAATAGAATAGAATGGTTTGGAGTGATGCAGTGGCTTAGAGTGCAGTGGCATAGAGTAGAATGTTGTAGAGTATAGTGGCATAAAGTGCAGTGGTTCAAAGTAGTTGACTTAGGCACAGTAGCATAGGGTGCATTGGTTTTGAGGAAAAGTGGTGTAGAGTGCAGTGGTTTAGAGTACAGTGGCATAAACGTAGACTGCAGAGGCGTAGCGTAGAGTGCAGTGGCATACAGCGCAGTGGCATAGAGTAGATTGATTCAGAGTAGAGTGGAGGGGTGCAGGGTAGAGTATAGTGGTGCAGGGCAGAATGCAGTGGCATAGAGTAGTGGTGTAGAGAATGATGCATAAAGTAAAGTGATGCAACGTTGATTGCAGTGGTATTGACAGGAGTGGTGCAGAGTGGAATAGAGTGCAGTGGCGTAGAGTAAATTGTTTCAGAGTAGAGTGAAGTGGTGTAGGGTAAAGTTGAGTGATGCAGAGTAGAGCACAGTGGTATAGAGTAGTGGCAAAGAGTGTATTGGCTAAGAGTGGAGTGTTGCTGAGTGGAGTGGAGTGGCGTGGAGTGGCACAGAGTGGATTAGAGTGGTAAGAGTTCAGTGGCTTAGAATATGTTGTTTCAGAGTAGAATGAAGTGGTGTAGAGTGGTACAGGGAAGAGTGGAGTGGTACAGAGCAGTGTCATAGAGTGAATTAGCGTACAGTGCAGTGGCACAGAGTGGAGCAGTGCAGAGTGCAGTGGCCTAGATTTGAGTAGTGTAAAGTGCTGTTGTGAATTGTGCAGTGGTGCATAGTAGAGTGGGGACAAGTTCACTGGCATAGAATAGGATGCCATAGAGTAAAGTAGGGATGCACAGAGTGAAGTGGCGTTGAGTACAGTGTCATAGAGTGCAGTGGTGCACAGTAGATTAGAATGGTGTTGAGTGTAGTGGTGTAGAGTGCATTTGCTTAGAGTGCAATAGAGTGGCATAGAGTGGTGCAGAGTAGAGTGCAGTGGCATAGAGTAAAGTGGTGCAGAGTAGAGTGCTATAGAGTAGAGCGGCATAGAGTTCAGTGGCAGAGAGTGCAGTAAAGACACATAGAGTAGTGCAGAGTAGAGTGCAGTGGCATAGAGTAGAGTGGCATTGAGGAGAGTTTCATAGAGTGCAGTTGTGTAGAGTAGAGTGGTTTAGAGTGCAGTGGTGTAGTGACGGTGGTGTGACATACAATATAGTGGCATACTGTGCAGTGATGCAGAGAAGACTGGCATAGAGTGAAATGGCATTGAATGTATTGGTTTTGAGTAAAGTGGTGTAGAGAGCATTGGTGTACAGTGCAGAGGCGTAGAGTGCAGCTGTTTACAATAGAGTGGCATAGTGTGGAGTGGTGAAAAGTGGAATATAGTGGCATAGGCTTGCGTGGCATTGAGTAGATTACGTCAGAGTAGAGTGAAATGGCCTAGCATGTCGTAGAGTGCAGAGGTGCAGAGTAGATTAAAGTGACTTAAAGTGGATTGACGTAGAGTGGAGTGATGCAGAGTAGAATAGTGTAGGGTTCAGTGGTGGAAAGAGCAATGTTGCAGAGTAGAGTGTAGTGGCATAGAGTGTAGTGGTGCAGGGTAGAATAGAGAGTGGACAGTAGAGAGGTGTAGAGTGTAGTGGCATAGAGTGCAGTGGTGTAGAGGGCAGTAGAGGGTTTTGGAGTGGTATAGAGTAGTAGGGTAGAGTGCAGTCGTGCGATTGCAGTGGCAAAGAGTGCAGTGGCAAAGAGTGCAGCAGGTCATAGTAAAGTGGGGTGGAGTGCACTAGCATGGAATAAAGTGGTGCAGAGTAGGGAGGCAAAGAGTGAAGTGGCGTAGCGTACAGTGGTGCACAGTAGATTAGGGTGATATAGACTGTAGTGGTGTAGAGTGCATTGTCTTCGAGTGCAGTAGAGTGGCATAGAATGGTGCAGAGTAGAGTGCAGCATACTGATGCAGAGTTGAGCAGCATAGAGGTCAGTGACAGAGAGTGCAGTGCTGAAGAGTAGATTGTCGTACAGGGCATTGTGTAGAGTTGTGCAAAGTAATGTAGCATTGCAAATGTGTGGCATAGAGTATAGTGGCATACAGTGCAATGGTGCAGAGTAGACTGGCATAGAGTGCAGTGTTAGAGTGTATTGGTTTTGAGTAAAGGGTGTAGAGAGGCATAGTGTAGAGTGGTGCAGAGTGCAATAGAGTAGCGTAGCCTGCAGTGGCATAGAGTAGATTGTTTTGGAGTTGAGTGAAGTGTTTTTGAGCTCAGTGGTATAGAGTAGAGTGTCATAGAGTGCAGTGGTGCATAGTAGATTAGAGTGGCTTAGAGTGGATTGGTGTAGAGTACTGTAGCGTAGAGTTGAGCGATGCAGAGTAGAGTGGGGGAGAGTTCTGTGGCGGAAACAGCAGTTGCAGAGTGGAGTGAAGTGGCATACAGTGAAGTAGTGCAGGGTGGAGTGGTGCAGGGTAGAGTGCAGTGGCATAGAGTGGAGTGATGCAGAGTAGAGTGGTGTAGAGTGCCTTGACATACAGTAAAGTGGTGCAGGGTAGAGTGCAGAAGAGTGGTATAGAGTTCAGTGGTGGGGAGTGCATTCATGAAGAGTGCAGTCATAAAGACTGCAGTGGCGTAGACTGCAGTGGCGTAGATTGCAGTGGCGTAGATTGCAGTGGCGTAGATTGCAGTGGCATAGATTGCACTGGCGTAGATTGCACTGTCGTAGCACGCAGTGTCATAGAGTGCACTGGTGTTTAGTAGTGCAGAAAGCAGTGACGTAGAGTACAGTGGTGCAAAGTGGAATAGAGTGGAATGGTATAGAGTACAGTAGCGTAGAGTGGAGCGATTCAGAGTAGAGTGGTATTGAGTTCAGTGGTGGAGAGAGCAGTTGGAGAGTAGAGTGGAGTGGCATAGAGTGGAGTGCTGCAGATGGGAGTGACACAGGGTAGAGCGCAGTGGCATGGAGTGGAGTATGCAGAGTAGAGTGGGGTAGAGTGCATGAGCATATAGTAGAGTGATGCACAGTGGAGTGTAGTAGAGCGGTATAGAGTTAATGGCGTAGAGTGCTGTCATGAAGAGTAGAGTGTCGTAGAGTTTAGTGGCATTTTAGTGCATTGTCATTGATTGCACTAGGTTGAATTACATTGCCCTAGAGTGCAGTGGAATAGAGTGCACTGGTGTATAGTGATGCAGAGAGCAGTGATGAAGAGTACAGTGGTGCAGAGTACAATAGAGTGGGCTAGAGGTTAGTGACGTAGAGCGCAATGGAGTAGAGTGATGTAGCATGCAGCACCATAGAGTGCTGTGGCATAGAGTAGAATGTTGGAGCGTATAATGGTGTAAAGTGCAGTGGTGCAAAGTAGTTAGCATAGGTGCAGTGGCATAGGTTGCATTGGTTCTGTGTAAACTGGTGTAGAGTGAATTGGCGTAGAGTGCAGTGATTTAGAGTAGAGTGGAATAGCGTAGAGCGCACTGGCGTAGAGTTGTGCAGCATAGAGTGTTGGGGAGGCGCAGAGTGGAGTACAGTGGTGTAAAGTGCAGTGGCATAGAGTGCAGTGGTGTAGAGTTGATTGTTTCAGAGTAGAGGGAAGTGGAGTGATGCAGGGTGGAGTGGGGTAGAGTACTAGCATAGAGTGCTCTGACGTAGAGTGCAGTGTTGCAGAGTAGAGTGATGTGGAGTGGCATAGAGTGCAGTAGAGCGGTGCGAAGCAGAGTAGAATGGTGCAGAGTAGAGTGGAACAGAGTAGAGTGGCTCAGCATAGAAAGGCGTAGAGTTCAGTGGCAAAGAGTGCAATCCTACAGAGTAGAGTGTCATTGAGTGCTGTGTGTAGAGTAGAGTGGGGTACAGTGCATTGGTGTAGAGTGCAGTTGTGTAGAAAGGTGCAGAGTAAAGTAACGTAGAGTGCATGGGTGTAGAGTAGAGTGGCATAGGGTATAGTGGCATAAAGCGCTGTGGTGCAGAGTAGATTGGCATAGAGTGTGATGGTGTACAGTGTATTGGTTTTGAGTAAAGTGGTGTAGTAGGCATTGATGTTGAGTGCAGTAGTATAGAGTGCAGTGGTGTGCAATAGAGTGGCGTAGACTGCAGTGCCGTAGAGTAGATGGTATCAGAGTAGAGGAAAGCCTGATAGAGTGCAGTGGAATAGAGAAGAGTGTTTTTGAGTGCGGTTGTGCAGAGTAGATTAGAGTGGCTTAGAGTGAATTGGTGTAGAGTTCAGTGGCATAGAGTGCAGTTGTATAGAGTAGAGTGTGTCCTAAAGTAGAATGTCAGAGAGTGCCGTGCATAATATTGTGGAGCACATTCGCGTAGAGTACAGTGGCACAGAGAAGAGTGGCATAGAGAGCAGTGGCGTAGAGTACAGTCATGCAGAGTAGAATATGGTGGTGTAGAGTGCAGTGGGACAGAGTAGACTGGTGTATAGCATATTAGTTTTGAGTAAAGTGGTGCTGAGTGCATTGGCATAGAGTGCAGAGACATAGAGAAGATTGTTTCAGAGTAGAGCGCATTGGCGTAGAGTGCAGTGGCGCATAGTAGAGTGGCATAGAGAGCAGTGGCTTAGAGTACAGTGAAGCAGAGTAGAATATGGCTTTGCAGAGTGCATTGGGGCAGAGTAGACTGGCGTATAGTACATTAGTTTTGAGGAAAGTGGCACTGAGAGCATTGGCATAGAGTGCAGAGACATAGAGTAGATTGTTTCAGAGTAGAGTGCAGTGGTGCCGAGTAGAAAAGAGTAGGCTAGACGGGATTGGCATAGAGTGCACTGGCATACAATGAAGTGCTACAGAGAAGAGTGCATTGGCTTAAAGTGCAGTGGCATAGAGTGCAGTGTTTCAGAGTAGGGTGGAATGAAGTTGTGTAGGGTGTAGTGACGAAGAGTACAGTGGTGCATAGTAGAGTAGTATGGGTTAGAGTGCATTGGCCTAGAGCGGAGTGGTGTAGAGTAGAGATACGTAGAGTTGAGTGGTGCAGATAAGAGTGCAGTGATGTGGAGTGGATGGCATAGTGTGGAGTGGTGCAGAGTAGGGTAGAGTGCAGTGGCATATAGTGGTGCAGTGCCATTACAGACAACACATCTTCAATTGAAATCACCATACAGCACATAAATAATAATGTGTGGAAGTGTCATTACCGACTGCATTCATTTGATCGACAACACAGTACATTTACAGACACTTAAATGTTGTTGTGTGCTAGAAAAACAATATAACATCGTAATGCCTTCCTCAAGCAGACCCCCAGTAACCAGCATGAGTGTCCCATATATCCTCTCACTTTGAATCCAGAGGGAGAAAATTAAACACCAAGCTCTCTGGAAGACGCAGCCTGACATTTGATCTCCGCCTATGAATGCACAACAAATGTGACAAGTTAAGAACAAGATTTACTGGCCTGTTTACAGAAAACTAACTTGTGGAGGAATACAGTAAATAAGGTTTGGGCAACGGGCGGACTAACTTTGAGCTGGACAGCCTAAAGCAAATAAAGCCAGCTAACAAAAAGCCAGAAAATTTGAGTTACAGACCACAAAGCCAATGGTAAGCAACGGGCGGAATGCATTCATAGGTCAACTTTCTGAATTTCCCCAATAGGTCTTTTGAAAAACAGACAGCTGTGCTGTCAGGTAGGCTGTGACCTAAAAAGGGGCCGTATAAGTAATAATACAAACTTAGAAGTAAGTACTATATAAATTGTGATTGGCATAATTACTCATATAGATACATATGTTATTCTTACAGTACATGTGTATCTCTCACATATACAGATTGAAAAACTAAAAACAGGCCTCCAAAATATAGTTTATTTCTTAAACAGTAGGGAAGTGACAAGTTCAATTTCTTTGTTTTCTAAATGACATCGGCATCGGGTGGCCAAGACTGATTATAGTGAACACCTCTGGGTGAAACTTTTCCATGCCAGTAAACAGAGAGACTCTAAGCTGTTCTGGGAAGTTATCAACCAACTATCAAATGGCAAGATCCGGCATTTCAACTAGGAAATAACGGAAGACACTTGGAGAGACCATGTAGATCATACATACAATGCCACTCCACTCTTAGGTGATATAAACCAGAAAGTTCCTACACTAGAAACTGCCTACAGGACACAAAAGCCAGAATCTTCAGAACATCTGCTACAGATTACACAAGATCAAGTTCTTAAAATTATAAAAAATCTAAGATCTGAGGGAGCACTAGGGCCTAATGGCTTGCCAAATGCACTTTTCCGGTACGACCCCTCATTTTGGTCTGGCATTCTCACTCCATTGTTCATGCACGCGTTAGCAACTGGCTCGATTCTTAATTCCTGGCGAGGAAGTATTTTAAATCCCATATATAAATCGGGTTCATGTTCAGACCCTGCAAACTATAGAATGATTGCACTGATCGATGTCGAGGCCAAGATATATTCTTCGAATCTTCTGGCAGATCTAGAAGATTGGGTCAATCGTATAAACCTGATACCAAACACGCAAACTTGATTTTAGGCCTGAATGGGCACTCTTACCAATATCTCTGCTGCGACACTTCTAGCAAGTTAAGCTTACGCAAATCCCGAACCTTGTAAACTTGCTTCATTGACCTTAAAGCAGTGTTCGACAAGGTCTGAGAGAGAAGTTGTGGGCCAAAATGCAAAGCTGGGGGGCACCACCCAAACTTTTGGAGGCAATAATCAATCTTTACTCAGAAACGTGGGTGCAGATAAGGAAAGGAGATGGCCGCACCATAACAAACAAGATCCTAATACTAAGTGGGCTAAAACAGGGGTGCGTGTTGCCCCCTGTTTATTCAACATCTACACAACCGATCTTGAGTATCTCCAACAAGTTCAAATTGACCCCCCAAAAATAGGCAAAACACCAATCATCAGCCTCCAATACGCAGATGATATCGTGCTTCTAGCACAAACACCAATAGGCCTGCAGCGAACGATGACCCAACTAGAAACTTATATTACTTCTGCTCAATTAATAATAAACCTTAAGAAAACTAAGGTGTTATACTTTTGTAGTCATCACAAAATAGGGTCAAAAAGGAAATTCACCTGAAACTGGAGGAAAAAACAATATCCCAGGTGGACTCCTACAAATACCTAGGGTTCCAAATTGACCATACACTTAAATAAAAGCAACACTTGGACCAATGAACTATTAAAGCAAAACAACTCCTTTATGCTTTCAAAATTTTACAGAAGAAGCTAAAAGGCTGTCCAACAGGTCAGTTGCTTAAGATAATTGCAGCAACATGTTTACCCACTATATTATATGGGTCGGAAAATATGAATAAAAAAGATGCAGCCACCTTAAATCTAGCCCAATCGAGGTTTTTTTAAGCGTCTGTTTTTCATCCCTCGGCACAGCTCTCAGGCATAAATTTGACTGGAATACGGGCTGAAAAATCAGAAACCTACCAGACAAGGGGCGATGGTAAAATATTACTGCCGGATGAGGCAAGCGGAAGACAACACTTTAGCCCACTTCTGTTGGGAAGAAATTCAAAAAGCAAGCGAGGCAAAAAAACTATCCTTGCAGTCCTAAAATAATCATTCGCTGATCTACATCTTGAAGAGGCCTGGTATACAACAACCTCTTATTCTGCGTAAAAAAATATGGTAAACAGCGCAACTAAACGAACTTCGCTATTAATTAAAAAAACTGCCTTCTCTAAGAAAAATCATGGATGGGCAGTGATTCAATCATATCAGTTTCTGAAACCCCAACCGTACTTGTCTGAACACTTCTCACATTAAAAAAAGCACTATTTGACGCTGTTGTGGCTGGGTTCATTACCCACGAAGGATCTAACCCCAAAATGGAAGTCTACATGGCCCACTAAAGAATGTCGGCTGTGTGAACAAGGAGAAGAGTCATTACTACACCTTTTATGCATTTGCCCCTTGATATTAAAACCTCGGAAAATAATCCTCTGTGAGATTTTCAGGAAAAAACAATTGAGGTTGTGCAGAGCTGCAGTGATACAATGCCTTGGCGGTCTGTCAAATCAGTTGTCATGTCGAGCCATCACCTTTTTGAAAATGGCAGCCAAAGAATTTGACAAAAAAACATAATAGTCCACATGGCAAAGATATATGACTGTCTGGTCACTCCCTTTCTGCACTGACATTAAATATCGCTCTTTTCATATTGAACTGCAATGAAGTTCTTACAATTTGTATAGATTACAATATTTTTGTTATAATTGCTGTTTGTGACCAAAGCTTATGATTGGATAATGTTTTTATTTGTTTGCATTTTATAGATTTTTATCTTTGATAACTATTATGTAATATGTTTTTTCCATGCTTTTATGATTTTTAACGAAATCAAATAAAAGTAATACTTACTTACTAATTACATCGGCATCAGGGTGTTAAGTTATAGCTAGTGTTGAGACAGGATGAGACCAGAACAAGATGACCCTTCAAGTGAGGCATTGTATGGGCCCCAGCTGGAACTGAAAGCAGGAGCCCTTGCTCACCCCAAACACAGAAGATCACTGGACTAAGAGTCGAACACTTTGTGCCCTCACCCTTCTGGGCTTGATCCAACCACTAACACACACATACAAGCCAATGACCAAGAGCATAGTTTAAAAAAAAACTATGCCTTTCCTTTAACCACACCGATTGTGGCAGGCACACAGAGGTTGCGTATGTTGCTCATTGGCTGGCGTCAGTTGGCCTGCTGGTTGCAGCCAGTGGTCACTGGTGCTCTGACTGCCTTTGCTGAGCTTAGTAGGGAGAGGCTGAATAGCTCAGCTCCATTCAGAGTCTTGGGAAAATTAACTTGCCAGCCTGCGCGGACAGTCCTGGGCCACATAGATTGTGGGGCGCTGCCTGATCCCGGTGCACTGCAGCCAGGTGTGCAACGCCCACTGGGCTGAAAGGGCTTTAGCACCCCTTACCCATTGGGTGTTGCAGCCCAGGCAGAAGCGGTGTTGGTGTCAGTCACAGGAAAAGCCAGGGCAAAGTAGGGCTGGAGAAGAGAGCGTCTGAATACAAATGTTCTTTTCTCTGACACTCCAACAGACACCTTCAGATTATCTTTGTGTTGCAGTGCCCTAAAGAAGGCGATGGGTGGGGGTCACAAGTGATTCACAACACCCAGGACAAAAACCCCACAGTGGGGGTTCTAACTGTTTAAGGCAGTGTGCTTTACTGATTACGATAGTTTTAAAGGGAGACAATGCTTGCCCTTTAACGCTGGTATGTGAGACCCCATCTGAATGCTCTTCACAATCTCTAGCATCTTCCTATGCTCCCAAGCAAACAAGACAGAAATCGCAAATTGGCATGCCTTGCAATTGCATGTACATAATGCTTACTACTCCTGAGGGGTAAAAAGGCCAAAAAAAATGCTACAAATGGAGGCAGGAGTGTTTTTTAGTCTTTTTAAATGGCGTGACCATTGGGCAGTTCAGACTTCTGCCAATAGCATCTTTCATTTTTGGGGAGTGGGGGGATGGGACGGGTGATTGTGGTTCTAAAAATGCCAAGTACTGATTAAAAACATCAGAGCTTGAAAAATGATGTTGGCAAAATAGGGCTGGGAGGTGGCTAGCACAGATAGTCAGTGGGTAGCAGTCCTAGTCCTCTTGATAAAATGATCCTAGCTGCGTGTTATTTTTTTGTGTGTGCAGTTTTATATAGAGCAAACCCGGCCTAAAAGCATCAGGGTGCTCCACATGAGCACCAGATTACATTACACAAAACCAGATCTTTTTTTTCAGCACAAGGAGATTAAGTGATTTGCCCAGGATCACAGGCTATTGAGTTGACACTAGGGTGACCAACTCTGCTGGGACTGCTTGCTGCTTCCTTGACCACAAAGCCCCTGGTGGGACTCTCGGTCCCAGGGTGCAATGTTTCCCAGGACCTGCAGCTGCTGCTTGGGGTATGCGTGGCCCTCTGAAAAAAGAGAGACAACCAAGTTTTTTGTCTTGAAAAAGGTGGTGCACAACAAGCAGCTATTGTTATTATTAAATCCGAGGAACTAGTGTGCTGTCATTCGCTAATATTAGCCTGACGTGGTTTTCAAGATTCTAACGAATTAATTACATATGATGGTTCCGAAATGAATCACCTGATTTTGTCTCTTTCTTGTAATTGATTTTAACCTTTTATGATTGTTTTGTTTACAGATAATGAATGTGAAATTCATTTTTCATCATTGGGTTTTTAATAACTTTTATTGATTACATAATAAATTTGAATATTGTCTTGGCAACTTTGGAGTCACATTTGTAATGGTGTATGTATGTGTAACCGGGGAGACCCCTTACTTTGGCACCAGTGTGGATGAAGTACTGTATGAGTTTGAATGACTATTAATGACAATAAGTCCAAGGGAAATTTACTGCTTGTGTTGGCACCCAGTCCCTAGGATGGTTGGGCCACTCCCTCTAGAGATAAAGATGTGGTAATAAACATACATATAATATTCTCCTTCCAACGACAAGAGGTAGGCAGTGATAAGAGGTTCGCATAGGTGACTCGATGTCTGCCTAGAATCAAGTCTTAGGACTTGAATTTGTTCATTAGGTGTATTTTTACTTCTTTTTTTAAGGTGGTAAATGACGAGATTCCACGTACCCCTGGCGGTAAGGAGTTACAGATCTTTGGAGCAATCCCTGAGAACGCTCTGCAACCAGTTCCCTTTTTATGAAAGGATTGTGGTTTGAGAAGTAAAGAGCTTGCGCTTCATAATTGTCTGCATCCTCCTGATCGTTCTAGCTTCAGAGCTAAGTAACTGGGTGTATTGTTATGGAGTGCTTTATGGGTCATGCAGGCAACCTTTAGGTGTATTCTTGCCTCGTATGGCTGCCAGTTCAGAGCTCTCAAGGTTGGATAAATGTGGCTATTTCTTTTAGTTCCTGATACCAATCTAGCTGCAGCATTAAGTGATGCCCTCAGCGGAGCTAGCTTGTATTTGGGAAGACCGCAGAGGGTGTTGCTTCCACAGTCTAATCTTGGTAGCACTAGGGCTTGCACTGCCATTTTTAGGTCTGCCTGAGGGAGGAAGGGTTTGAGTTTCAATAATATACTCATTTGATGATTAGCTCCCTTAGTGGCATTAGTGATGTGCATCTTCATATTCAAATGTTTGTCCAAGGTGACTCCCAGGGATTTCGCGGAGTCAATGATGAGGGGAGCAGTCAAAGGAGGTTAGGTGTTTCAGCCATAGGTCTATCTTATGTGTGTGATTGAGTGGGGAGATGAGAATGAATTCTGTTTTTTAGGTGTTAAGCATGAGTTGGTTGTTAGTGAGCCAGTTTTGCATGTTCTGTAGAATAGTGTTGAGGGAAATGAAGTCTTGGGCCATCAACAGTGCTAACAGTGGACCCACACTAAACTCCCAACGTTTCGTTTGTAACTTTTCAATGGTAGGCCAATTGGAGACACACAAAATCCATGAAGAGAGTAGAGTAACTTCTAGCACAATGGGCAACAGAAATATACAATCTGAGTGTAGCCCCAACTCAAACCTTGATACACATGCACCAAACGTTTTGATGGCCTCTTGGAACATAGCGGGGCTAAAACAAAAACTTGAAGACCTGAATTGGCAGGAGTAGATGGGAACCTCTGACCTCTGCCTGCTTTAAAAACTTGGCTGATTGAGCCTCCACATAAACTAGAATATAGGACATCTAATGTTGGCGCAACATTCTCTAAAAAGGGAGGCCCTCTGGTGGGCTGTAGCGGTCATGAACATTCCCTCGCCTCGGCTGAAGGTAAGTGTAAAAAGGTCAGGCTACCAACCAGAATAAAAGACCCTAAGTATTGCCCGGCGGTGTCGCCTCTTAAACCCACAAGATATAAATCAATGAAGAGGCAGGCGCTGGAGACTGGAAGGCAGGAAACAAGGGTTTTATTCTCTCCGGAGGAGAACACATCAGTTCGGACAGCCAGTATCGTCACAAGGTGCTCTAACCGCATCTCTGAGGCCTGGCCTCTTATACACATTTCCATGATCTTTATTGCAGGTAACACATTCTTGTAATGCTTTGAAGTATGAAAGGACATCCTCTGAATCTCCCCTTCAGGCCCGTTCCCACACACATTTACAGTTGAAGTCCCCACCCCGGTCACAACAGGTGATGATTATCGCGCAGCTGGACATCCCGCCGATTCACGGGATGTGGGGGGGTTGATCGGATCTCATAGGGTGGGGGCTTTGATCAACTCGAGGGTCCTTTGATGAGGGAAGCTTCCTACTGTACGGGGGGGGGGGGCAATAAACAGTATCCGCAGAGCTAGGTGGCGGCCTGGGAACGAGGAAGACAAACGGGCACACAGGAAAGGGGGTTTGTACCAAAGGGCCTGGGATCATGAAAGGGAGGTGTCGCGCTGGGAACAGGATGGGGTTCTGAGGCAGAGCTGCGCTGAAGAGGGGTTTATGACTCAGGGCATGTGAGAGCGGGGGGGGGTTGTCAGCGCATGGGGGGGAAGGGGATGCCTGCGAGGTAGAGGGAGAGAGAGAGACGCGCTGGCTATCAGCGAGGGGCAGGGAGGCCATGGTGCTCAAAATGGCTGCCGCTTACGTGCACGAATGGGTTCAAGGAGAGCAAGATGGCGCCGATAATGTTGACGTTTGCAGCCTAACTTTTAACAGTCCTCCCTTTTCAACATATCTAGCCAACTTGCCTATTCAATGTCAATCTTCATCAAATTCCTAACCTCGACATCATATAATGCTCCCATGCGTTCGTTTCCAAAGTCCACAGTCTTAGGGCAAATACAGTTTGCACATAATGAACACAGGGGTGGCAGACATTGGATTCCTAAGCATAGACCGCATATTACAACTACAGGAATCAGGATAATGGTGAACAGTCTCCAGCCCCAGGTCTTAACAGTGTTCCAGAACCAACCACCAAGCGACCATTCTTCCTGATCCTGGTGGATTTCTGAAGAGAGTCTGTGAAGATGTTCGATGGCTTTGTACACTGAGGGCGAGTTGTCCGGTATGTATGTACAGCAGCTGGACCCAATAATGCGGCATGCTCCACCACGGTGGCAAGAACCACATCTAGGACAAGGCGGTTCTGGAGGGCCACCAGGCGGACCGCTTGGAGTTCGGCGGTGTTGTTAGCAAAGATACCAGCTGTGATGTTCATCGTTGTCTCAACTGCCTGAGTCAGATGTCGGATGGCACGGCTGTTTGCCATCGGGCCCCAGAGAGGAACAAGTCCCTTCATAGCATCGAGGAACTGCGCTCCTGTTGAGTCGGCTTGCTCAATGTCCTTGGCTCGTTTATGTCTGTGATGATTCGCTGGGGCCACATAAGTCGGAGGGAGGATGAAGGAGATGAAACAAGTGCCCCCCCAGCCTTTGGGGAGCCAGGTGTAGGCCTTTGTGCCGCAGACGAAATACATGTTTGGGGACGACACAAAGGAAGGTGGATCCGTGGAGTCCAAAGTTCTGGTAAACCGGCAAGTACTGCGGCCCACCAGCTGTGTCCCATGTCCTTCTATGCACATGTGGCCTGTGACGTTGATGACTGACAGGGCCACAGTCAGAGTGGCAGCCGTTCGTTTCCGCAGGTAGGAGAAGGTGGGTCTGGTTGGATTGTTGAACACCTGCATTTCAATTCGTTCTTTAGCAGGGATGTCCATGTGGATCGAGTCGTTGGAGGTCTGCGGGCAGAAGTGTGCCTTTGTTTTGTTCCGCCAGACCCCGTGGAAGAAATGCGTTACGGTTTTGCTGGAGGTGGCATTGTCCCTATAGCTTTCTTGCAGGAGGATCAGCCAAGCAAGGCAGGAGCCATGAACTGAGAAGGGGGAGGGGATGAATGGTATCGAGTGTCCAGTGGCGTGGGGTAGCAGCCCACAGATCCAACAGTTGGTGGCGAGATTGTGCTGGTGAAGGAGCTGTACGAAAGAGTTATTCCAAAACTCCTTTCGCCTCTCTCTGAGTTGAGGAGAGAGCGAAATCAGATAATGTTCCTTCATGGTGGTAGGCTGAGCAGTGGTCAGGAATGTTTCGTGAGCAGGCGCATTTTCTTCCACAATCCAGAGTGTGGTCATGAGGAGAAAGCAGAAAAGGATTGCGATGAAGAGTGCAATTGTCTTTGAGCTATGGAGTCTGTCTGTCCTTGGGTTTCTGTAGTGGGTATTTCCTGTTGCCTCCATCATCTTCTTATTTGGCGCTTCCATCATCTTCTTATCTGGCGCTTCCATCATCTTCGTTTTCAAGGTGCTCGGTAGTGGGCAGAACCACAGACTTAGTTTACCTTCTCTCCAGGTAACCCTTGGTTGCTTTGGGTCACCGTTCTGAGATTTAACTTAGTTCGTGGTCTGCTTAGCCGAAGCTCCCTCCTTTCGACGCAGGAAATACCCTTCTCTGGATGGCACAGTGGGATCAGAGAATTTTGAAAGTTCAAGTGTTTCGGTATCGGGATAGCAGGTTAGCGACGGTCGGTCTTTGTTCAGGAGCTCTTCTTGGTTGTCGATGTTTTCCGTCGTGGCCAGGGTCGAGGAGACCTTCTTACAGTGGTGTGCGTGCAGCCAGTGCCGTTTCCCCTCCACACGAAGAGCCGTCCGGGTGGTGATCAACACTTGCCAGGGGCCCGTCCACCGGGGTTCCAAACTCTTCGACCGCTGAAAGTTCCGGATCAGCACGAAATCTCCAGGTTGGATGGCGTGACCCGGACCCCTGGAAGCATCGGGGATGGCCTGCTGCACCTGCTGATGAATGACAGACAGAGTTTCAGTCAATTTATACAGATAATCAGACATTAGGACGTCCGGGACGTCATGAATGGAAGTTGGTTTCGGTGCAGACCAGACACTCATGGGTCGACCGAAAACAACTTCATAAGGTGTCAAGTGATGTCGGGTGGGGGTGGAACGCATCGATAGCAATGCCAGTGGGAGGGCGTCTGGCCATTTCAGACCCGTGGTAGCCACTATCTTGGCCAGTTTAAGCTTTAGTGTGGCATTGTGTCGCTCAACAAGTCCAGCAGACTGGGGGTGGAAGACTGCGTGAAATTTCTGCTTGATGCCCAACCCCTTTAAGATGAACTGGATGACTTCGGCTATGAAGTGGGGGCCATTATCGCTCCATAAAATACGACAAAGGCCGTAACGGGGGAAAAACTCCTTTAACAGTACTTTTGCAGTGGCCATAGCAGTGTTGTCACGGGTTGGATATGCTTCCACCCATTTGCTAAATGCGCACACCACGACAAGTACATATTTCAGGCCTTGGCACCTGTCTAGCTGGATGTAGTCCATCTGCAGGACTTCAAATGGGTGATTTGGGACCCCAAATCCTCCCCGGGGTACTACAGTTCCTTTCCCGGGGTTGTGTTGCAGGCATATCAAGCATTGTTGGACCAGACGTTTGGCGGAATCTGTGATTTTATCATTGTGCCAAACTCTGGAGACAAGTTCAATCATGGGGGCTGATCCTATGTGGGCAGGGGAGTGTGCCATAGCCAGTATGGGAATCAGGTACGAGTCAGGTAGCAACCATTTGTTTGTGTCTCTTGTCCGCCAGCAGCCTTCATCATCTTTTAATCCCACCCGTGTCCATTCAATCAGCTCGCGTTGTGTGCTAGCCGTTTGAATGTCTTTAATAGTGTCCCTAGCGTCAGTCCATTTTTAGGTCTCGCCTGTCGATGCGCATGCGCATCGAGCAAGCGAGACTATAGGGGCTCATCTACTCTTTATCTAACTTGCAAGGAATCGTGGCGATTCCTTGCAGTGCCCGTGACTTTTAAGCTCAATGCGCATGTGCATTGAGCTTAAAAGCGCGTGCACAGCCGCCCGCATTCCTCCGACACCTTTGAAGTGAAGCTTAGCTTCACTTCAAAGGCCCGGCTTCTTCACACCCACATGCCGCTCTGCCCCGCTCCGCCCCCTCCCCTGAGTCATCCTGCCTGCCCCTTCCCGCCGTGTCGCATTTCTCCTCCTCTCTCCCCTCTCTTCCCTCCGTCTTGTTTTCTTTGATGCTGGTATTTCCATATCTGGCAGCTTCCTGCCCTCACCCCACGCACGCTGTTTATTTATTTATATTTAATATGCAGGAGATCTCAGTTTATTTAATATATAATTAATGATGCCGCCCACGCTGAGGCTCGAACCCTGTTCTCCTTCTCCAAAGTCGGCATCGTTATATGTTGAGCCACCTCTTCGCACCGTTTGTTTGTGCTGACTTTCTTGCTCTGCCGCTGCTGGCAGCGGCATTGCGCTTGGAGGGAACATGTAATTGACCCGTCTCGCTTCTTTTCATTTGAATTTTTTTTACATTGTCTCCTTCCTTCCGCCCCTCGCAGTTTGTTTTCCTTGCACCGTCCCTTCTTACAGTCCCTTTAACCATTTTGGTGTTGCTCAGCCCCAACTAGCATGTTATTGTCAAGCCTCCAAATATGCAGCACAAACACGACGTACAAAGAGATTAACGTGTTGCCTGGAGCACATTTCGGGAATAACATTAAATGAAAGCCCAAACCCGCTTTACCGCAACTTGCTTTCACTTGTTGTCTTTGTTTCCAGTGCTATTTTAGAGCTTTGTGCAAACTACACTCTCGTTATTTTGCTGGTAATAACTTTGAGGGAATAGCGTATTTTTGTTTTTTAAATAGCTGGCAGCTTCCTGCCCTCACCCCACGCACGCTGTTTTTTTATTTATATTTAATATGCAGGAGATCTCAGTTTATTTAATTTATAATTAATGATGCCGCCCACGCTGAGGCTCGAACCCTGTTCCCCTTCTCCAAAGTCGGCATCGTTATATGTTGAGCCACCTCTTCGCACCGTTTGTTTGTGCTGACTTTCTTGCTCTGCCGCTGCTGGCAGCGGCATTGCGCTTGGAGGGAACATGTAATTGACCCGTCTCGCTTCTTTTCATTTGAATTTTTTTTACATTGTCTCCTTCCTTCCGCCCCTCGCAGTTTGTTTTCCTTGCACCGTCCCTTCTTACAGTCCCTTTAACCATTTTGGTGTTGCTCAGCCCCAACTAGCATGTTATTGTCAAGCCTCCAAATATGCAGCACAAACACGACGTACAAAGAGATTAACGTGTTGCCTGGAGCACATTTCGGGAATAACATTAAATGAAAGCCCAAACCCGCTTTACCGCAACTTGCTTTCACTTGTTGTCTTTGTTTCCAGTGCTATTTTAGAGCTTTGTGCAAACTACACTCTCGTTATTTTGCTGGTAATAACTTTGAGGGAATAGCGTATTTTTGTTTTTTAAATAGCATGCACGAAAACAGTATAATTTCAATTTGCACCACTTATTTCCCATGTTTGTGTCAATGTAAAAATCGACCCTGCACACCCAGCACCAGGGCCGTGTGCCTCAATGATGCAGTACACGCACCAGTAACTGAAATATGACGAAAGACTGAAAGGAGTAGCTACAAGCTGTGCTCTAGTTCTGCTCTCCAAAAAATCAGCAAAGAAACAAGCAATTAAGAACATTTCATTGAAGAAACCATTGAGCAGGAAACAGAAGGAAATCCTACAGAAAGAATCCTAGAGAAAGAAGCTTGAGGTATGTAAACACTTTTATTATGCAAAGGACGTCAATTTCAGGATGCTCAGATGCTCTCATTGGAGTGAAGCGATGGCTTACGTTGAATGAAGAAGCAGCTCTGAGCACTTCAAGAACAGCTGTAGTTTACCACAAGGCACAGAGGCTCTGGCAAGCTTGCATAATGTGGCGGTAGTCCACATCTCGTCATCTAGTGCCCCTCCCTCTGACCACATTATAACACGTTTGTGCCGAGTTGGCTCTATGGTTTATGCAGGAATGAAAAGAAACAAGTAAAATGCATCAGAGATGAGAAAATAAAAAACAGCGAATCTTTCGTACTAAAAAGATGTATGTGAAATAGTTACGAATCTGTTAAAATATGAGCGACAATCCTCAAGTCATCCACAACTTACACTGGTGCTGTTCACTGAAGGGTTCACACTCTGCTTATTCAATTGTTGGCCTCTTGCTGAGATGGTGAATAAAAAGCTATTTAGTGTTCATTTGTATTAGAGCATGAATTACAAGATCAGCGAGTAGTAGTGAGACCACCCAACAATTCTCCATCAGTTGGCAAGTAAGGGGCCATTCTAAAATGGCAACACCCAGATCCTGGACTGCCTAACTCTCGGCCCACCCATAGTATAGTCTGGTAAAGATGATGCTCACGAGTGCCTGTGCAGCAACAAAAAATATCAAAAATGCATAATCTCGCCGGCGCTGAACTATGGATCGATAATTATTTGTCAAATACATTTTTAAAACATAAATGTTCCTCTAAGGCACATGGCAGATGCTATCTGTAGCCTTGAAAGTCCATAGGCCCTGAGAAGTGAAAGGTGATTGGTGAGGGCAAGTTGTGCTAAGACATACTCCTAAGCTTGTGTGCTCACCCTCACCCTCAAACCTTCACCCTCAACCCCTCACTCACCCTCACTCTCACTCACCCTCACTCAGCCTCAACTACTCTCACTCACCCTCAACCCCTCACCCTAACTCACCCTCACCCTCACTCACCCTCAACACCTCACTCACCCTCACTCACCCTCACCCTCACTCACCCTCAACACCTCACCCTCAACCTCAACCCCTCACCCTCACTCACCCTCACTCTCACTCACCCTCAACCCCTCACCCTCACTCACCCTCACTCACCCTCACTCACCCTCACTCTCACTCACCCTCAACCCCTCACCCTCACTCACCCTCAACCCCTCACCCTCACTCACCCTCACCCACTCTCACCCTCACCCTCACTCATCCTCAACCCCTCACCCTCACACAGTGCAATAGGTCTCAGACCATTTCAGTTAGAGCTTTAAGAAATGTTTATGGCTTTTTTTATTTGTAATTCTTTAGCATTGGCTACAGGAAACAAAAATGCTAAACATTTACAAAAAAAAAACATAAACAATTCTAAAAGCACTAACTCTAATGGTGCGAGACCTATTGCATTTCCAATGCTTGTTCTGCTTGTGACCTGGTCACGTACATGCGTGTTGTCGTCCTATTTTCAGCTGTCGTTCGGGCCGTGATGTCGGCTAGCGCATTTCCCTGCCCAATGATGTCTGTCACCTTTTTGTGTGCCTGACATTTGACGACTGCAAGCTTTTTGGGGAGAAGGACAGCTTCGATCAACGCGGAGACTAGATCCCCGTGCAAAATGGGGGTGCTGTGTGAGGTCAAGAATCCCCTTTCCCTCCAAAGGAGCCCAAAATGGTGAACCACCCCGAAGGCATACTGGCTGTCGGTGTAAATGTTCGCTGTGGTCCCTGCTGCCAGAATGCAGGCTCGTGTCAGGGCGATCAGTTCTGCTGCCTGGGCAGATCGTTGCGCGATGCGGGCTGTCTCGACTACGGTTCGAGCCGTGGTGACCGCATAGACAGCGGAAGTGGTGCCATCGGGGAGTTTGACGCAAGAACCGTCCACCCACAGCTCCCCGTCAGGGTCAGGGAAAGCCGTGTCTCTGAGGTCAACCCTACTTCTAGTCTGTTCGTCCGTAAGAGTCACGCAGTCATGTACAGGGTGCACATTGGGATCGTTCTCTGGCAAGGGTAACAGAGTTGCCGGGTTCAGTGTGGTGCATCTTTTCAGGGTGATATGGGGTGCAAGCAAAGTCAGTTCGTATCCAGTCAGTCGTGCACTCGTCAGGTGTTGCGTCTTGGTTTGGTTCAGGAGGGTGTCAACTGCATGGGGTACCAGTACCGTGAGGGAATTCGAGAGTACGATCCCCTCACTCTGTCGGATAGAGATTGCAGCAGCAGCTACAGCTCGAAGGCAGGCAGGCAAGGCTCTGGCTACAGGGTCAAGAGTGGCAGAGAAGTAAGCGCACGGTCGTTGCTTTGGGCCAATGGCCTGGGTCAGGACTGATAAAGCGCACCCCTCCCTTTCGTGAGTGTAAAGGGAGAAGGGCTTTTTGTAATCGGGGGTACCTAGGACAGGGGCCGAACAAAGGGCATCTCGTAGTTCCGTGAAGGAGGTTTGACACTCAGGGGTCCAAGGGAGTGGGAAGGGGACGTCTTTACCTAGCAGAGAAAGCAGCGGTTTCACAACGAGGCTAAAGTTCGGTAACCACTGTCGGCAGAAGGAGGTGAGGCCTAGTAGGGAGCGAACCTGTTTCTGGGTCTTAGGGACAGGAGTTTCGAGAATGGTTTGGATTCGATCAGGAGTGAGTTTCCTTCCCTCTTTGGAAAAAAGGTGGCCGAGGTAAGTGACCTGGGGTTGGCAGAATTGCAACTTCTTCTTGGAGACCTTGTGGCCATTTTCCGCAAGGAAGTGCAGGAGTTGAATGGTGGCTGTAACTGCTAAAGGAGTGGTGTCGGCTGCCAAGAGGATGTCATCGACATATTGCACTAACACCACTCCATCGGGTAACTGGACTTGATCCAGTTGTCTCTTGAGGGCCTGGCTGTAGATGCTAGGGCTTTCTGTATAGCCCTGGGGTGCTCGACAGAACCTATATGAGCGGGCTTTTAGGGTGAAGCCAAAGAGATATCGGCTGTCTGGGTGGATGGGGATGGAAAAGAATGCGTTTTTGAGGTCAATGACAGTGAAGGTGGTGGCTGTAGAAGGAATCAAAGTCAGGATGGTGGTGATGTCTGAGACCACAGGGTACTGGGGTACCACCACTTTGTTGATCTCTCGAAGGTCAATGATAAAACGGTATGCTTTCTCATCTCCCTCTCCCTGTTTCTTGATGATGGGCAGGATAGGGCTGTTGCAAACGTTGCTAACTACTTCCTCTACCACTCCTGCGTCTATTAGTGACTGAATAATCTTTACCAATGCCTTCTCGCCCTCGGGCGATATCCGATATTGTGGAAGTTTTGGGAGTGTTGCGTCTGGTCGGACAGTAATGTGCACTGGGTCAATCAACATGCGCCCTACGTCCGAATCCGCCTTGGCCCACAGATACGGAGGCAGAGTGTCAAGCAGGGATGTGTCAACGTCGGTGATGGAAAACATGCGTCGGGGAGGGCAATGTCTAAGCAGAACGGGGTTGTCGTAAAGAAAAACTCGAACTCCGTCTTGAGAACATCTGATCGTCGCTCGGAAGTGTTTCAATAAGTCAAGTCCCATAATGGCGTCGGGGCTATTGGAGGAAAGTAAAAACGTGGTGTCAGTGGTGTTGTTTTCCACGTCAAAGAGGATCGGGCAGACAAAGGGTTAGTGGAGGGCGTTCCATCGAAACCCGTCGATGTTATAAGTGAGCCAGACAAGGGTGCCCCCGGAATCAGTCGTTTAGATAACGCACTACGTGTTGCGCCAGTGTCTACCAGAAATGGAGATTTTGTACCTAGGACCTTAGCAGTGACGTAAGGGCCTTGCTGGTCAACATAGAGCTCGACTGGATCCCTCCCTTGCCCTTGGCAGTCCTATGCAAAGTTGTGGGCGTCATCGTAGTCAGATTGCTGGTATTGGTTCTGTCTGGGTCGATCAAATGTATTTGGTCTGCCTGATCTGTCGTTAGTCGTGTCATTTGGGGGCCCTCGCTGTTGTCCCTTATTTCTCGGTCCACTTGCTATGTCCTTGGGGTCTTTGTTCCTGATTATTTCCAGAAGAACTGGGCACTGGGATTTCCAATGGCCAGTTCCTTTGCAGAAAGCACACTGGTCCTCTCTAAGGTCTGTACGTCCACTGTGGGGAGGCAAAGTGCGGTCCTGGGGAAATGCAGCCTTAGGGGCATTTGTCTGATAGTTTCCCCGGTATTGGTCTCGCCCTATAGTCACCCCTTGCAGTTGGGCCATCATCACCCTCTCTTTCAAGTCCTTCTTCTTTTTCTCTGTTGCCCTATCGTTTTCATTTTTCTGATGTTCATAATATTGGGCCATCTGGAGGATAGCTGTAGGTTTGGAGGCTGCCCAACTACTCTCGCTAGCCTGCAGTTTCTGGGAGACCTCCGATGACAGACCCTTAACATAATTCTGGACAAACAGATGGTGTCCGGTTGCAGTGGTCATGTCCTGGCCGCTGTAATCGGAGAACACCGTTTCAAACCGGGAGAAGTATTCCGATACATCCTCCTGGGGTTTCTGACGACAGGCCGTTACTATCGACCAGTCCACTTTCTTTTCTGGGATCAGGGTTTTTAATTTCTGTACGATTTTATCGGGAAGGTCTAGAATGGATTTCAAAGGCTTTTGTCCAGGTCCTCGTTGTTTATCGATGTTATCGAGTTGTGACCAGGTATGTCCAAACAGCTCAAGGTGGTCGACTTTCCGGATTTGCTTCCACACATCAGCTGGTAGACATAACCCGAAAAACAAGTCGATGTCAGCCAGGGTCATGATCGTTGAACCTAGGGCTGTACCCAATTCAGTGTAGAAGGCCGTGGGGTTTTTACGTAGGTCAGGCAGAGATTTCCGGAATGTCAGAATCTCTTGCCGGTCCCATGGCTGGTAGACCCAGTTGTACACTACCCTTCCCTTTGCATCTGGGTGGTTTGCATCATCATTAGTCCCTGCACCTCGTGGAGGAACCCAGTAAGGGGCAGCCTCTCGTATCGGCATCATGGTGTTAGATTGCTCAGTTTGTGGCTCGGTCGCTACGGAGGTCGTGGGTTTAGTTCCCGATTCTCGTTCAGTGAGGTGGCGGAAAACCTCAAGCGTACGCGTAAGGAGGTCCGTCACATCACACTCGCCCTCATCCCCGATATCGACCTTCCGGTACAGAGTCGTTAGGCTCTCGGGACCTTTGTCTCGATATCGGTCCTCGTATGCGTTCAAGACATGGTAACACAGTCGTACGGAAAAATGTCGTCTGTGACTCCCGGTATACGAGTTAAACATATCCGTGATGTACTCTTCATCTTCCTTCCTCTCTACCAGTGTCCTTGCTATCTTGTCGATCCCTGTTCGCTCATCTTTGCTTAGTCTGTTTGTTCTTGCAGAACCAGCCCTTCGGGTCTCGGGGTCGCCTGACGTTGTCGTTTGTGTAGTATTTACTACAAGGGGTTCGGCCGGCACAGAGGCCATGGGGGCCGAAGCTGTGGCGCTACCTTCGTTTGTACCTGGGGGTGGTGGGTGCTGTGCTAAGGGTTGGGAAGGGGCATATGGAGGGGGCATGTAGATGGTCGGAGGACCTAACAGCAGATCATCGTTGGCTCGTTGTCTCGAGGGTAAATCGGGGTAGAGCATGGAGGACGTTCTAACCGGACACTGACTTGATGTTTCCATTTCTAGTTTCTGTTTGGCTTTCTCTCTTTCCTTTATCTCTCCTTCTAGTTTCTGAGCAGCTAGGTGGGCTGCTTTTCGCAGCTCTTTTCCCAACCTACTCTCAGTTTTCTTTTTACGTTGTTCAGTTTCTTTGCGCCACATGCCGAAACTATCAAGCATAGTGGGCGTTGTCTTGTTTTTACCAAGGGCTGTTTCTAGCGCATTTATTTTGTCATCATCGAAGGATCCTATCAGTGGCCACTGACTTTCTCGATCCTTTTTCGTATATTTATGCCACAGTTTGTTATAGGCTATAGCGATCAATCCATGCTTCATGAACATGTCCTTATTAGGGGTGCCTTCCAGTGGAGCCGGATGGTTCACCTCTAATAAGCGGTCCGGGCTAAACAGGCTACCAATCAGTGGGGAGAAGACAGACATGACGGAGCACAATGGGGACAAAAAGTCAGCACTGCCTATCTTATCACTGCGTGCAAAGACTAGACAGAATATTCCTATTCTACGTTGTTTGCAGGCAGTGAATACCTCATGAACCAATATCAACTAGTCAATGTTCGGTCAAAACAATTCAGTGGGGAGAATAAGTAGGCCCGCAAAGGTCTGCGTTACCTACCCTTTCACTATCTGTAAAAAAGGGGGGGGGGCTTTCTTGTTTGCAGACAGAGAATCTCCAGAAAACAGTCTGCGAACAATAGTTCAGTTTCAATAATTAATCAGTGGGGGAGAAAGATAGGCGCGACGGTTGCATTACCTATCCTCCACTGCTTGCAAAGAGAGAGCTTGTTGTTTCTCTGTTTGCAGACAGTGGATCTCCAAATAAATTAACAAAGAGTAATACTAGTATTTTCTAAACAATTCAAATAATCATTTCGCAATTCGTCGTGTTTACACGACCTTATCCGGACCGCATGGACAGTTTCTTGTCTTCCGAATCCAGCGCCCGATCGTCCTCTTTTCTTCGTAATCCTCGCGGCACTCCTGATGGTTCCCAGTCAGGACCGTAGATCACTCGAGAGAGGTCTGTTCGGAACCAGTGAAGTTCGGATGATCGGCTGTCAGACGAGGGTCTATCGGACAGGTGCACTCCCGATCGTTGCAGTCATTCACTCTGTCGTCAGGACCTCTCCCACTGGATCCACGAGTCACTGATGGGCCCCACGTTTGGGACGCCAATTGTAAAAAGGTCAGGCTACCAACCAGAATAAAAGACCCTAAGTATTGCCCGGCGGTGTCGCCTCTTAAACCCACAAGATATAAATCAATGAAGAGGCAGGCGCTGGAGACTGGAAGGCAGGAAACAAGGGTTTTATTCTCTCCGGAGGAGAACACATCAGTTCGGACAGCCAGTATCGTCACGAGGTGCTCTAACCGCATCTCTGAGGCCTGGCCTCTTATACACATTTCCATGATCTTTATTGCAGGTAACACATTCTTGTAATGCTTTGAAGTATGAAAGGACATCCTCTGAATCTCCCCTTCAGGCCCGTTCCCACACACATTTACAGTTGAAGTCCCCACCCCGGTCACAACAGGTGATGATTATCGCGCAGCTGGACATCCCGCCGATTCACGGGATGTGGGGGGGTTGATCGGATCTCATAGGGTGGGGGCTTTGATCAACTCGAGGGTCCTTTGATGAGGGAAGCTTCCTACTGTACGGGGGGGGGGCAATAAACAGTATCCGCAGAGCTAGGTGGCGGCCTGGGAACGAGGAAGACAAACGGGCACACAGGAAAGGG
Organism: Lissotriton helveticus; assembly: GCF_964261635.1. Lineage (NCBI taxonomy): Eukaryota > Metazoa > Chordata > Amphibia > Caudata > Salamandridae > Lissotriton > Lissotriton helveticus. Next base: position 596,054,442 of record NC_136073.1, on the reverse strand, counting down.
GGTTTGTATCAAAGGGCCTGGGATCATGAAAGGGAGGTGTCGCGCTGGGAACAGGATGGGGTTCTGAGGCAGAGCTGCGCTGAAGAGGGGTTTATGACTCAGGGCATGTGAGAGCGGGGGGGGGGTTGTCAGCGCGTGGGGGGGGGAGGGGATGCCTGCGAGGTAGAGGGAGAGAGAGAGACGCGCTGGCTATCAACGAGGGGCAGGGAGGCCATGGTGCTCAAAATGGCTGCCGCTTACGTGCACGAATGGGTTCAAGGAGAGCAAGATGGCGCCGATAATGTTGACGTTTGCAGCCTAACTTTTAACATAAGAACATCCAACAAAATAGTATTAAAAGTCTTCAATGTTTATATAAGACCAAGGCTAACCACTGCAGAGTAGTGCTTCTACTAGATGGAGTCTTTGATTCTATGCAAGCAGAGGGAGCTGTTTTTATTGGAGGAGATTTTATTGTGGCTAGAATCAATTTTCGCGAATGAAGATATGGCCAGAGGAACCGCTTCTCTAAGCAAAAATACCTCGGTTCGGTGTGCAGTAGCGGCTATGCAATTGATCCACTTCACCATAGAAAGGGGTTGAGATCTTGCAATGGTCGGTTTCCTTCGGGTAGTCCATGTGCTCATACTTTCAAAAGGGGTGCTACCAAGTCTAGAATAGACTGCATCATTGTGAGCACCGCACATTTGGGCTATCTGAATGACTTCAGGAGGGGCACCAGAGAAGTTAGCCATCATTTTCCATTGTGTTTAACTGTGACAGGGAGGCTGATTGAAGCTCAAGCTACTTCCTTCCAACGCAAATAACCTTTCACAGCTGTCGATTATTAACAATCACAGGTCAGTCAAATGGTCCAGTGTTGTCAATAGAATTGAACCCCTAACTTGCATCTATAAAGCCTTCCATGATGCTCTTATGTACTCCCAGATGCTATACCAATAGCACAAATTCACAATTGTTGGCTTAGAGCATGAAAGTCTTTTTAATTAAACCTAAAAAAATAGGTCCGAATCAGGGCGCTCCTAGGAGCTCGTCTGACACCTCTTGGTCCAATAATAAGTGTTCACTAGCTAAGAGCTTGGAAGACGCCAACTGGGATGATCTTATTAGTGCAGCTGGAACTAAAGACCAGGCCAATTTTTGGAGAATAATAGTGCATGGATGCAAAGAAGGTAGGACCAATACAGACCACTACCTGGACCCAGGCACCTGGTGCAGACACTTGTCCGAATTATATTTTAGGGCCCCAGAGTCATGCACAAATCCAACTGAACCCCCTGAGGTTCTATCACACAACTTGCCAGAACCTATCCTTCATTTTAGCAAAGAAGAGGCAAGAGCGGCCTTAGCTTCCGTCAAACCAGGGAAGGCCCCAGGACCTAACAAAATATCCGGGGACCTTTTGAAGCATTAATTAGAAATATGGGTCCTATATGTGAATTTATTAAGCAATAATGTTGCGACTAGAGCGCCTATTTCAAAATCATGGATGGGGGCTGAAATTGTGCCCATCCATAAGAAGGGCAGACAGGAAGATCATCCAGCCAATTACAGGCCAATAAGCTTAATTGACATTCTTCAAAAAGTCTATGCAAAACAGATACGGAATAAATTAAGCCACTGGATAACTGAAAATTATATTCTCTCAACATGCCATACAGGCTTTAAAACTAAGACAAGTACGATTAATCAGGTGTTCAGACTTTCATGCACAGCTTGGAAATACGCCAAAATAAAGCCGGACATTTGTACGCTGTTTTCATCAATCTGAAAGCTGCATTTGACCTGGTTCCAAGGAATCTCTTATAGGAGTCAATGCGACAACAAGGCGTTCCGAAAGAGATCTGAACCCAGATAATCTGGCTTCACCAATTCAACTATGGAAGAGTGCACTGGGGACCGGGGGTGAACTCACAGAGGCTATTCCTCAAGAGGGGGGTGAGACAGGGGGGCGTCCTGGTGCCCACTCTCTTGTTATTGTATGTTAATGATCTAGTCCAGTACTTACAAAATTGCACTCATGATTTGCCGAAACTAGGAGGGGCCCCTGTATTTGCACTAATGTTCGCAGTTGACACAATCTTGTTGTCTCAGGCTCCAAGGGGGTGACAAAGACTGCTTGATACTTTTTGGAATTACTGCAGACTGAAAGTCCTCGCACTAAATAAATGCCAACAAGAACAAATATATGGCCATTAGAACACATAATTGTTTCAAGGCTGATATAGCGATCGATCGAACTCCACTGGAGCATGTATCTAATTTCAGTTATCTTGGCATAACAATCAACTCAAAACTGTCATGGAAACCTCATATTAATAAGGCAAAGGATATTCGGAGACGAAGGCTATTCTGTCATCCAGGAAAGAAATTTAGGATTTTACATATAATTTGATTGTTAAATGTAGGAGCCCTGATGATGTCCCCAAGTGGGACGAAACGCATAGGCTGTGCAAATATATAATTGTTTTGTTTGATGTTGGACTACAAAAAGATTTCTACACTTTTGGAGGAAAATAATTTCTTAAAAATAAAGAACTGAACACGAAGCAGGCATCGGAATCTGATTATTTGTACTACAATATTTCACTGTTGATTGATTAGATAAATGCGCTCCTTCTGGACTTTGTTATCTTAACAGCTTGAAAATACTTTCTCCAATTTCCCATTAAAACATTATGCATAATGTAGTGCCTAACAGCCACGACATTTTACGTTTTTTAATGAAATAATATATTCTACACTAATATCTAAGAGTACAATCTCAATCGCTGTCTTTCACCACAGTAGAATTACAAATGTTTATATTGATACGGTGGCTTCGCGTTCATGATCTAAACAGTTGCAGGTTCAAATTAGGGATAAGCCAACATATTTTGAAACAGCTGTGATGATTTATCCAAACATTCTTGATGAACATTTAAAAGCGGCATTGAATACACATTCCTCAAACGCTCAGAAAGTACGTTGTGCTTAGACCATCTTTAGACAGCCAGTTCATTAGGATTATACATAAAAAGACAAAAATATGCTCTATGCAAATGATAATACTATAGCCTCAATCACTTGATGGTCAGGGCAGGGATGGTACTGGAGTGGGCTGATTTATGCTGCACTCCTAGCAAGGTGTTTATAGAGGAATCTTAAGCAACACCTTTGTTCTGATGGTCCAGGCCCATTGCAGGTACAGCGAGACCGCAAACACAGGATGTTCGCTCGTATCGCTCTTTAAGGTCTTTAAAGCTTCCTTATGTTGTCTCCCACCTATATTCAGACATCATGCCACAATCCATTTTTTACGGGGCAGTACATACTTCAGGCAGAAGAAGGAGAAATGCGCCTCCGTCTCTGTGTGTTGCAGGCAGTGGGGGCAGTGACTTAGGTGGATAACCCCATTGGAGTGGTCAGGCTCGCTCATTATGCACCCCATGGGGGCTGGTCTGACAAAATTTGCCAGGGCTGCTTTGGGTTCCCCAGTCGGCGCTTCTAGGGAGAGAGCAGGATAGTGCCAGAGCTTCCTAGACATGGCACTATCCTGCTCTCCCCTCTTAAATGTAAATGTAAATGTCGGAATTTGTAAAGCGCACAGCTACCTCCACCGGTGGTGTCCCGGCGCTGTCCGTATACCGCTTAGGAACCCTTCCTGGCGTTCCTGGGAAATGTCCACTCCTGAGCACCCCCCAGGTGCAGCCAGGCATCCCAGCGCTTTTGGGGCCGTTGTGGAGACTAAGCAAGCTATTGCCCAGAGTTGCAGCGTGTGAGCCATGATCAGAACAGGCACTGAGGCGAGAATATCCAGTCAGGGGAATTAATGAGCCGGAGACCCGCCGAGGCGGGAATCGAACCCTGGTCCCTGGCCAGAGCTCTGCATCAAGGTCTGCCTGCTCTAACCATTAATAAAGAGAGGGGGTCCCAGTAGCCATGGAACGTAAAAACACACAAATGTAAAATAATCAAGGAAACATACATTGAAACCACATTGTTTACTTCACAATGGGAATGCTTAACGAATATGCAAGGATAAACAAATACAATAATAGAACACTCGTTTCGGTGGTGCCCCAAGGAGGGAGAGGGGATAGGACGGTGTAGTGAAAGTGAGGAATTGGTGAGGAAAGAAGTGGCGATTCAGTAGTGACAGTAAAATCAACAATTGTCAATCGTTTGACAAAGTTACACACTATGTACAAAAAAACCTTTAAGACACAAAGTGTTCATGAGCAAATTCGACAAAGTCATCCTCCAGGTTATCCAATAAATGTAGACAGTGGGGATTGGAGATGACACACGGAAGTGGATGTCGACGTTTCGACCCTCAGAGATGCAGATATCAATGGTTATCTTGCTGGGGGGTCTTCATCAGGACTGGGGGACACATAACCTAGTAAATGTATAGAAATATATATACATTATGAATACGGGATAAAACTCCCTGTATATAATTCAAACACGGAAGCACATTACACTAGGGTTTGGATGCCGTAAATGAATTAGAAACCCATACGTTAGGTTGGGACACATTGATTACTACGTCATATTGGGGTGTCAGTTGCACTTTTCACTGATCATGAGCACGTGGTAACGAGCTGGATCCAAAATGGTGGAAGGAAACAGGGTGGCACTAGGCTGGTGTGGACCGGCAGGGTTCTGGTAAGTAAAATACCAGATCAGGAAAAGGCCAGAAGGGACTGCCTCAGACTATACATATAATTCGGACCTCAAAGGTATAAGTGGGACTGACTAACCACAATAGTGGTGTCAGCAGGACCGAATTAAATGCGCAAAAACCCAAAGAAGAGAATCCAAAGTTGGAATGCATACCTAACCCGCTTACCGGGCAAAGGTGGATAGTGGTGGTTAGAGCGACTCACCGTTAGTGCACCAACCGTGGTGAGGTGGTGCCGGATAGAGCTTGGGGTTGAGGATGTCTTCAGGGTGCAATTCTAACTGTAAATGAGGTAGAAGTGTGTTAGGGACCATAGCGCGAAGGATAATAGCACCATGAACAGGGCAGAGGAGAAGACTTACCCCGCTGTCGTACGTGAGACGAATCCGACAAGGATAAAAGGATGAGGCAGTCAGGTAACTCAACAGTGGCTGTCTAGAGGGAAACAGACATGCATTGCGTAAGGGGTTGAAATATGCCCAGTGAAAACAACGAACTACGAAAGTCAGTTGCAGAGTGGCCCAACTCGCGCACTGCTTACCGGACTTAGAATTAATCCGTCTCCGTTTGCAATGTGAAGTCACAGAGGCGCGGAGTACCGGGGTCAGTCCGGTAGGGGAGCTCGCACGAGGCGGTCTCCTGTAAAAAATATATACAAAGTGGGATGTCAGATGGCGGTAAGGAGCGGTTTAAGTACCCAAACATCAGAAAAAACCGAGGCCGTCCGGCATTGCAGGGAACAGGCTGCTCGCTTACCGGGCTTAGAATGAATCAGTCTACGATCGCGGGCTCGCGTCTGAAGGCGGCGCGGGTTTCCGGGATTCTTAAAAACACTATGGCAACCAGGTCACAGGGTCATGTCACATGGTCTGGGCGGACGCGCCCTGCCTGTCGTTGCTAGGCGACATGTAAACAGAAGCAATGGTAGACATCCTCAGCGGTAACTACTGCGGAAGAGTGGTGATAGTGACACAGGATGTCAGTGCATGCAGAGGGCAAGGACATGGATCCTGTACGAGGGGGAGCCGGGCAGTTATCGTGTTAGGCTGATGGAGGATCGCATATTGAGCGGACATATAATTTAAAGAAAACGGGAAGACCTGTACCCTAGAGATGTACATAGGAGGTCCATGCTAATGGAAATAAACATGAAATTACACAAAATGTAAATATACACATATACACGGAGAGGTTGTGCATGCAAATCAAGCAGATCAGTACACTCAGGGACAAAGTGTACCTATTACCTCCTCAATGTGAAATGCATACAATCGGTGGAGCAATAGTAGTCATAGTGAGGATGTTAAAAAGTGCTGATACACTCAAATGGCATAGATACAGTTGGCGTACCACACACAAGCGGGTAAAGGCCATATATGATTACAGTAAGCTAATACTAGAGCATACAGAGTAGTGGCGTACCTCGCGCATGCGGGTAAAGGCCAGCATAAATCGGACCAGGGAAAACATTAAGTCAAACATGCCAATTGCGAAAAGGAACTATCATGTTCATTGAGCCCTGAATCAATAGAGTCAAAGGTCAGCATCCATCTGAGTTCCCGGGTGTTAAGGATGTCTGCAATGTTCCCGCCCCGGGGGCCCAGTGTTACCCGTTCAATTATCACCCATTTCATACAATCAGGAGAGTGACCAGCTGACGAGAAATGGTCGACCATAGGGGCACCAGGGACTTGGCAGCGAATTCTGCTCATGTGCTGGAGTATCCTGCTCTTAGCTTTCTGCTGAGTCTGCCCAATATACAACAAATTGCACGGACATAGGATGGCATAGATAACATTGACCGTGTTGCAGTTAGTGTGACTCTTTAGTGGGATCTTATGATGGCGATATGTGAATTCTTTGGTCTGTATTGTAACGTCACAGGCTTTGCAACCCCCACATCGAAAATGTCCCAGGATAGGAGGTAGGTTCCACATGGTGTTAATGGTGGAGGCCTCAGGGGTCCTCAGGAAAGAGCGGACCACATGATCTTTGACGCTGCGCGCTTTTCTGAAAGCGTGTAGTGGTAGTTCTGCTTGTTGAATGTCATCTGATATCAATTTCCAATAGTTGTTGATGATGCGTTTTATTCTGTTGCTCTGAGTGTTGAACGTGGTGACGCACACAAGTCTCTGTTCTGTCTGATTATTGTCGGCTTTGGGAATCAGTAGCTCCTCACGAGGGTAGAACCAGGCTCTTTTTCTCGCCCTCTTGACCAACTGTTTAGGGTAGCCTCTGCTGAGGAGTCTCTGCTTAAGCTCTTCTGATTCGGTAAAATAATGTTCTTTGGTGGAGCAATTTCGACGGAGGCGGAGAAATTGCCCGAATGGCAGGTTATCGCGCAGTGCTCGAGGGTGGTGGCTGCCATAATGCAGAAGGGAATTTCTCTCGGCCGGTTTACGGTAAAGTCTGGTCAATAGGTGACCTGCGTTCTCATAGATAGTGAGATCCAGGAAGTCGATTTGGTGGTTATCCGATTGGATGGTAAATTTTAAGAATTCGGATTGAGCATTCAGCCATTCAAAAAACACCATCAGTTGTTCCCGATTGCCTTGCCAGATCAATAGGACATCGTCGATATATCTCATCCAGAGACCGAGATGGTCTCTGAATGGATTGATGGAATTAAGTACCGTGTCCTGTTCGAAGGCGGCCATATATAAAATGGCTACGTCTGGGGCAAAGGGTGCTCCCATGGCTACTCCCGAAGTCTGCATATAAAATTTGTCCTTGAAAATGAAAAAGTTCTTTGTCATTGCTATGCGTAACAGAGCCACTATAAACTCCGTAGGTACTTGGACAGGGGAAGGTCGTTGATGTAGGCAGCGAGCTATGACCATTAGGGCTTCCTGTTGGGGGATACATGTGTACAATGACACGACGTCGCATGTAGCTAAGAGTTGTTGGTTCACATCAAAGGGTAGTCGTTCCACGATGTTTATAGTGTGCATAGTATCACGGAGGTAGGCTGGAGTGGCCTCTGCAATGGGCTTCAGAAAAAAGTCGATATATTGACCCAAAGGCTCTAGGATCGAGCCACAACCCGACACTATAGGTCTACCAGGGGGATCAACCATTGATTTATGTATCTTAGGTAGAGTATAGATGGTTGCCAGCCGTGGGTGTGGTTTATTGAGAAACTTGAATTCATGTTCGGATAGGAATCCTTGGTCCAAGCCAGCTGTAGTGATTTCAAGAATTTCACGTGCAATTGCTTGGGAGGGGTCTGCTCGTAAAAGATGGTAACTGTTGACGTCATTCAGTTGTCGCAGAATCTCTAGTTCATAAGAGCTGGTATCCTGTACCACAATGGCACCGCCCTTATCGGCAGGTTTGATTACAAATTTGGTATTTTTAGATAGTGATTGCAGGGCCAATTTCTCTTGCTTGCTGGTGTTGAATCTGGTGTAGACTTTGGTTCCTAGAAGTTGTAGAACATCCCGTAGTACGACTGATTCATATGCCAATATCTTGTGTGACATTGCAGTGCTAAAGGGAACAAAGGTAGAGGGAGGTCTCAAGCCAGTAACAGATGATTGTACACTGGGTTCAGAGTTTCTGAAGAAGTATTTCAATCTGATTTTGCGAAAAAATTTAAATAATTCAGTACGAATCGCAAAAGAATCTGGGTGGCTAGTGGGAACATAGGAAAGACCTTTTTCCAATATTTTAATTTCATCGTCATTTAGAGTTTCCTTCGATATGTTGACAACAGGGCTGGCTGTGTCTGGAGGAGCCCCTCCCAGAAGACATAGTCGGGGGTGGGTTGCTACCTCTGGTGTATTGATGTTGGCTACCATCTGTAGGTCTTGTTGCGGGTGACACGTTCCCCGTGCTGCGGCTCCGACTGAAAATGTACTTGTTTTTGTTGCTGTTGGCCACGACCACCATTCCAGGTGTTGGTGTTCTGGTGAGATCCACGTTGTTGGCCGCGCGGCCAGAAATGGCCTCTGCCTCGAGGTGGGCGCCATGTGCCCTGGCGTTGCCCTAAAAAAGCGGTGGACTGGTATTGCTGGTGATAACCAGGGTCTGAATAATTTTGTTGATAGCTAGGACCGGATTGGTCTTGTTCACCCTCCGAGCTGTAGGAGGAGTCGGAAAAGGTGTAATAGTTCCGTCTACCTCGGGAAGATCCTCGACCACGGTTAAGGAATCTACCTTGGTTGTCTTGCTTGAAATGATCCTCTTGGAGATACGGATATGTTTTCTTTTTGTCGTACAATCTAATGTCCCGTGCAAGTTTCTCCAGTTTACGGTTCTGAGTTGTTGTGTCAAAATCGTGGAGTGAGGTGTGTAAGTTGTTGATAGTCTCTTTTGCACTTTCAAAGTTAGGATCAGCGGTGATTTCAGCTTTTAAAGTGTTAATTTCAGCAGTAATTAGTTTGACTTGATCCGCGGCAGTTTCTACACCGAGGACCATCCAGTGACGGCTACAGTTATTGGCCACGTGACTGAAACCTTCCCTGAATTTGGGTACCTCGACGAAGATAGCAGGCTCAATCTTAATTTGCAGACCAATCGGGATGACGTTTTCCTTGAGATACCGGGTGAGCAGATGACCGTGCCACCGGGTCCGGATCAGCTTCTTCTCCAAACGCTCAAGTCTGGAGATCTTATCCTTCAGTGTGAAATCGATAGTGGGAATATCGGAAGAGATGAACAAATTGTTCTGATCTTCAAGTAGCTTGTCTATATATTCCTCAGAGTAGGAGAGCAATTCGGCCATAATGTGCTAAGCTCAAATGAATTGAACAAAAGAAGGGGGGAACCTCGCAGAAAAGCTTCTGCTCGAAGTAAATTGTTAATAGGGGGGGTTTTACCCATTAGAAGGTACGGGGACCTGGGTAGTTAAGTCAATAAAGAGAGGGGGTCCCAGTAGCCATGGAACGTAAAAACACACAAATGTAAAATAATCAAGGAAACATACATTGAAACCACATTGTTTACTTCACAATGGGCTTAACGAATATGCAAGGATAAACAAATACAATAATAGAACACTCGTTTCGGTGGTGCCCCAAGGAGGGAGAGGGGATAGGACGGTGTAGTGAAAGTGAGGAATTGGTGAGGAAAGAAGTGGCGATTCAGTAGTGACAGTAAAATCAACAATTGTCAATCGTTTGACAAAGTTACACACTATGTACAAAAAAACCTTTAAGACACAAAGTGTTCATGAGCAAATTCGACAAAGTCATCCTCCAGGTTATCCAATAAATGTAGACAGTGGGGATTGGAGATGACACCATTAAGCCACACTTCTTACACGATGCAGTAACTTTGGGTGCTGCACTGTGTGAACGTTTTGACAATCTGAACCTTAGTCTCTTTCCCCTCACTCACTCTAACTCACATTCTCTTACTTGCTCTTTCTCACTCCCACTCACTTTAACTCACACGCAAACTTACTCACTCACTGATTCTCATGCTCACTAACTAACACAATTACCCACACTCAGTAGCTGTGGGCCTTTGCCCACCTGCACCTGCTTTACCATTGATAGCTATAGCCACAACTCACTTCCACTCCCTCTCACAACCTCCAATCACTAATTGTAACACACTCATACTCCATTACTCCCTCCCTCCTACTCACTTTCACCTATTGATACACACTCCCAAACTCCGAATTTCACTTTCACCCTCATTGATACTCTCAAACACACATACGCACTTTCACTCAATCTCATTCACGTTCAATCACTCACAAACACATACACACATAAAGAGTGAAATAACATTTTTGTTTTACTTGCCTTGCTTATTTAACTGGCAACTCAGAGGGTCTATGTTAGCAGCAAAGCAGAAATCTGGTGCTGGGCATTGGAGCCAGGAAGGCATGATTCCCAATGAGGAGCCATATGGAGCGGCAAAGGCAGGAACAAAAATGGGAAGAACCCACCACAATACTGCTCCCTGCTTCTTAATAGTACTGGAAGTACAAGCCCAAAAGAAACTGGGACAGTGCTTGTGATCCTGCCCCTGCTGCACCTTGTGGCTTTTCATTGGCTTCAGGAATGCACTCATGTACACCCTCACAGACTCATGTTAGCAGATATACAGCCAGATTCATGAAGCCAAATTCGGCTCGCAAAGGGCCAGATTCTGCGAATCTGGCCCTTTGCGAGCGCTTTTTTTGCATGTGGGATTCATCATCCCAAATGCAAAAATCGCAAATTTTAAAATCGCTAAATTGCGAGGATTTGCATTTAAGGAATCTCTATTTGAGATTCCTTAAATGCAATTCATGAACCATTCTAGAATTGCGAATTCGCAATATTGGGCCGCTATTTACCGCGAAGTCTGACTTCATGGTAAATAGCGAAAAATTAGAAAAATGCACTTAGTGCATTTTTCTAAGTTGGATGTTACACACACACATATGTGTGCGCAACACCAATGTAAATCACCATTTCAGGGGTGCTACAGGGTGTCCTTTGGACACCCTGGCACCTTTGAAATCGCTTCCTTATTTGCGATTAGCAATTAGCGAATCGCAAATAAGGAAGCAGTAGAAATCGCTATTAATTTTGCGATTTCTACATGCATCTCGTTTTGCGAGGCTTTAATAGCGATTCCTTAATAATCGCTATTAAGGACTCGCAAAAGAGGAGCATGATGAATCTGGGGGATACTGTGCTGCCTTAGACATGCTCAGTATGTCTCCTTAGTAAAATGGATTGTGCCTGTGTGAATGGACCGTAGTTGAACTATGCCCCTCATATGTGCAATTCAGTCATCCATCTACAGAGTGTTTCATTTTGAAAGAACACTTAGTAGCTGGATCATGCCCGAGGCCCCTACTCCTTCTTTTGTCCTCAGCAGCCTGGAAAGGAGACAGAGAGGGCTGGCCAATGGACCGGCATTATACATGAAAATAGGAAACTTGTGTTTTCATGAACACTGCTAAATGAAAAAGTGCACAGGGGCCTCACAGGGGGCGGAGGAGGGGCTGTGCCCAGATGCCCCAGATATGGAAATGCTGCTGATTGGCATCAAGGGGATGGTTTCCCAATGATGTCATATCTCACAGTTACTCTTTTTTTTTAATTCAGAAGGTTTTTATTAGGTTTTCCAGAACAAAGCAAAGCAAAACACAGGAAAAACTGAGCGTGATAAGGCATTATAACAGGATACATAATGTTCAGACTACATGAGCAGAATCCGATGGCCATCTATACATTTATACATGAGAAAGAAACAAAATGTGAAAACAATATATATAGTTCTGCAATAGTAATACAAAATAGAAAAACAAAAATGAAACGGGGAGGAAATAATCGAGTGGTTCACTGAAGGACCTCTTGCCAATCAATATTTGTGTATGCTTCTAACAATCGAATATAGAGAGGTTAGGGCCAGAGAATAGCACATTTTCAAGTGACAAATATGTATAGATTTTCTAATGGTCCATCTTTGTTGATAATTAGGATACCAAGTGGGCACACAGATTATAGGGGAGTGATGATAGAGAGTTAACCCAATGTCCAGGACCAGACAATGGCACCTGCCCAGTACACGAGGAAGGGATCAGGGAGGTTTTGTCATAGAGAAGTAGGTGTCCAAAGATGTCCATACCCTGTTATTTTGGGGTTTCCAAGGGGAATTCTGAAGAGAGATATTATCTGCACCTCTTAAGAAGGAGGTCCAGTTGAGCCAGGCCTTAAAGGAGGAAGCGGACATGTTTTTCTAGTTGGCCAATATCGACTTACACGCCACAGTCAGTAATATGTCCACTAGGAGTCTATCATTCTGTGTTTGGATTTAGGGGGCTAGAAAACCTTGAACTAGTGAAAGAAATTCCTTGTTAAGATGGGCCCCAAAGATAGTGTAGATAAAGTCAAACACACTTTTCCAAAAGTAGGAGACCTTACTGCAGTAAAATAGAACATGACAGAGGTCCCGGTAGCTGCATTACAGTTCCAACCTGAGGGGTTATCTCTAAGAGACATTTTGTAAAGCCGTGACTGAGTACAAAAGGATCTGTGTAGAAGCCAATACTTTATTTGGGAAAGTGCGGGAGAGATCTTGTGGGTTACGACTCATTTCCAAATAAGTTCCCAGTTATCCGGGAAGATGGTTCTTCCATTTTTCTAAGACAGTTTTCATGGAGATTGTGGATTTAGGTAATAAGAGGTGGTAGAACTTAGAGGCTTGGTGACCTGTAGAGGTATCACATGTCTCTTACCCTAGATAATCTTCTACATTGCCTGTTTCTGATACTGAGGGAGTGAGGAGGAGAAGGTAGGACCGTAGGAGGGAGGATGACATTGGGGGGAAGGGGTTGACAGAAGCAATTGAAGAGAGAGAGATAGAGAGACGAGGTAGATAGTAGTGGAAGAGAATTGAGCTAGCATCAGAACATGGACAGAAAGGTGTGAAAGAAATGAGATTAGAGTGTGACCCACATGGAAATAAACAGAGACTGAGTGTGAAATGGGGGACACCAGAGTGAGAGACATACGAACAACACCACAGCAATGATGCTAAGGCACATTTTGTTATGCCAAGAGTATTTGTGAAGTGCACAGCTCACCCCAGAGAATACCCTGGTGCTGAAAAAGCAGGAGTTATGTCGAATGTGACTGGGTCTTGTCCAGGTGAAGAGCCATGTTTTCAGTTTCTTGTGGAGCTCAAGTACGGAGGAGACCGCTCTAATTTGTGTTGGCATGTCATTCCAGGCTTTGGTCACAAGGTAGGAGAAAGAATGATAGCCGACTCTGGTTCTTTGTCTGTGGGGGATGTGTGCGAGCAGGAGTCTGACTGAGCAGCGGTGTCTGGTGAGTGTGTTATTGACAAAAGGGGGTTATTGAGGTATGCAGGGTAGAGGTTGTTTAGGACTTTGAATCTGTGTGTGAGCAGTTTAAAAAAGTGTGGGTTGGTGAATAGGGAGCCAGTGGAGGCCTTTGAGGGGCGGGCTGATATGAACGCGGAGAAAAGCCTGAGTGTGAGTCTGGCCACTTGATTTTGTACATGAGATGAGCTCCAGCACAGGTGCAACCAAGTTGCCAAAGTCCTGCTTGTTGGGGATGAGGGTTTGGGTGACCATTCTGCATGTGTTGACTGGGAGCGATTTGAATATTTCATTGAACATTTTGAGGGTGTGGAAGCAGGAGGCAGTGACTACATTGATTAAAGCAAACTTTACAGCACATTTCACCTGTTTCTTTTGCTCACTTCATCAGAAGTCCACCTATCACTGTGTCTCTGTGCAGTGCTGATGCTGGCTATGGATTGTCCTGATACCAATCTCCCCAATAACATTTTTGTCACCTGCGCATATATTTCTTTTAGCAAACTAAGCCCTGGGTTGGAGTGAAAGTGTTGCACATGTGACAGATCCACTTGACAGCTATGTTTTAGAATTGTAAAAGGTGGTCTAGTCCATTTCGAAATTGTTTCATGTGGAACAACAAACGAAAACACTTCAGATACTGAAGGAGTTAGCAGTTTATATATTCACTTCCCTGGCTTGGTTAAAGCTGGCAAACCCCTAAGTGAATGAATGGAGGAGTAAAGCATAAAGCTTGTGAGGGAAGGCCAACTTCAAGGGTGCAATAGGAGGGATTTCTTGCAGGAGTCTCTGTTAGTGCACGTGCTCTAATACGTTGATGTATGTCTTGGAAGCACCACAACCAAAGGGAAGGACTCCAATCATGGTGCCCTCTAATCATGGTCCCCTAAGTGAACAAATCTTCTGCATACCCCCCTTTACTGCTAGCTAGACCTTCCATCTTACTGTAAGAGAGAGCACCAGGCATCTCTTCAGGTGAAGGAGCATGAGCTCCGCACTGACTGAAGGTGGAGGCATTTTGCACTGACTGGAGCTACAGGAGCCCTTTGAGAGTGGTGCTGCAGGGTTATGGGCATGCAAATACTTTCCCACATGCATGGGTCAATTTACAAGTCTCCTTCTGGCTATCTCAATCTAATCCTGCAGAAGTGTCTTATTCTATCAATGCGCACAAAAACAAGATTACATTTCATTTTTACGTCTTCTGCTCCTTCACTAATGTGGCTCCAACACTTCTTCCCTTGATGATTTTCTGTTGCAGCATGCACACATTTAAATCTGTGCATCTTTGTCTAACCTTCCATATGGAGAGAACAGTGACAAGTTTGGCTTAGGTGTAAGTGTGTATTTTTATAAGAAAATTAACCTACAGCTAACAAAATGGGAACTGGCTGTGTAGTTGTAATCTATGGTATTGCCTCATTTCTCTCACAGCAATGTTTAGCAATTTCAAAGAAGTATTGCAGGGCGAAAAAAACACCCAAAAAAGATTAATCAGGCATTTGAAGGCTACATTAGATACCAGAAAATACCACAAATGAGAAAGATACTCCTCCTCACCACGATCTATGCTCTACACAGTTGGGTACAATCAAGATTATTGAGAAGTCATTACAGCTTCGGTCCCTTGCTCACTTTGCCACTAGATTCAAGCTAGCTTGGCTGATGAGGGGTGTTACTCTGAAACCAGTCCCAGGATGCTTGTTTCCGGTTCAGGGAAGACCTGGCTTGGCAGTTCGGGCTGGACTGTTCCCATGAGGCACAGGTTCAAGGCTGATTTGCATATAGATGGGTCTGAACTGAGGTGGCGAAGTAAGCTAAAGAACGATGATGGATTCAACACAGATCTGTGACTGGGGGTGAGTGCTTGAAAAGTTTCAACACTCCGTTCATCAACTCCTTGTTTGCGCTTTGTTCGCCCTACATTGGCAGGGTATGCCCAGACGAGACCTGGGTCACTTGCTCACTTTGCCACTGGATTCAAGCTAGCCTGGCTGCTGAGGTGTGTTACCCCGAAACCTGTCCCAGGGTGCTTGTTTCCGGTTCAGGGGAGACCTGTCTTGGCGGTTTGGGCTGGACTGTTCCCATGATAATTTCAAAAAGGGGGTGGTGATGGACAGAGTATCTGAGTTATTCAGAACACTCCTACCCAGTCAATAGATCAGGGCTTGATCCATCACCGTTTTTTAGCTCACTGCACCATCCCAGTTCAGAACCTGGCTATATGCAAATTAGTCTGTCCCTGGCCCAGTGCATCATGGGAACAGGGCAGACCAAACTACCAAGCCAATTCTTCACTGGAAAGGAAACAAGCTTCCGGGGACCAGTTTCTGGCATTACAGCCGTCTTCGGCCCGGCTTGCTTGAATCCTGATGGTGCAGTGAGCAAGGGACTCATGTCTGAGCATACCCTTCCACACTCATGGTGGCCAAAATATTTTCAAAAAGGGGGTGGTGATGGACAGAGTATCTGAGTTAATCAGAACACTCCTACCCAGTCAATAGATCAGGGCTTGATCCATCACCGTTTCTTAGCTCACTGCACCATCCCAGTTCAGAACCTGACTATATGCAAATTAGTCTGTCCCTTTCCCAGTGCATCATGGGAACAGGGCAGACCAAACTACCAAGCCAATTCTTCACTGGAAAGGAAACAAGCTTCCGGGGACCGGTTTCTGGCATTACAGCCGTCTTCGGCCCGGCTTGCTTGAATCCTGATGGTGCAGTGAGCAAGGGACTCATGTCTGAGCATACCCTTCCACACTCATGGTGGCCAAAATAATTTCAAAAAAGGGGTGGTGATGGACAGAGTATCTGAGTTAATCAGAACACTCCTACCCAGTCAATAGATCAGGGCTTGATCCATCACCGTTTTTTAGCTCACTGCACCATCCCAGTTCAGAACCTGGCTATATGCAAATTAGTCTGTCCCTGTCCCAGTGCATCATGGGAACAGGGCAGACCAAACTACCAAGCCAATTCTTCACTGGAAAGGAAACAAGCTTCCGGGGACCGGTTTCTGGCATTACAGCCGTCTTCGGCCCGGCTTGCTTGAATCCTGATGGTGCAGTGAGCAAGGGACTCATGTCTGAGCATACCCTTCCACACTCATGGTGGCCAAAATAATTTCAAAAAGGGGGTGGTGATGGACAGAGTATCTGAGTTAATCAGAACACTCCTACCCAGTCAATAGATCAGGGCTTGATCCATCACCGTTTTTTAGCTCACTGCACCATCCCAGTTCAGAACCTGGCTATATGCAAATTAGTCTGTCCCTGGCCCAGTGCATCATGGGAACAGGGCAGACCAAACTACCAAGCCAATTCTTCACTGGAAAGGAAACAAGCTTCCGGGGACCCGTTTCTGGCATTACAGCCGTCTTCGGCCCGGCTTGCTTGAATCCTGATGCTGCAGTGAGCAAGGGACTCATGTCTGAGCATACCCTTCCACACTCATGGTGGCCAAAATAATTTCAAAAAGGGGGTGGTGATGGACAGAGTATCTGAGTTAATCAGAACACTCCTACCCAGTCAATAGATCAGGGCTTGATCCATCACCGTTTTTTAGCTCACTGCACCATCCCAGTTCAGAACCTGGCTATATGCAAATTAGTCTGTCCCTGGCCCAGTGCATCATGGGAACAGGGCAGACCAAACTACCAAGCCAATTCTTCGCTGGAAAGGAAACAAGCTTCCGGGGACCGGTTTCTGGCATTAAAGCCGTCTTCGGCCCGGCTTGCTTGAATCCTGATGGTGCAGTGAGCAAGGGACTCATGTCTGAGCATACCCTTTCACACTCATGGTGGCCAAAATAATTTCAAAAAGGGGGTGGTGATGGACAGAGTATCTGAGTTAATCAGAACACTCCTACCCAGTCAATAGATCAGGGCTTGACCCATCACCATTTTTTAGCTCACTGCACCATCCCAGTTCAGAACCTGGCTATATGCAAATTAATCTGTCCCTGGCCCAGTGCATCATGGGAACAGGGCAGACCAAACTACCAAGCCAATTCTTCACTGGAAAGGAAACAAGCTTCCGGGGACCGGTTTCTGGCATTACAGCCGTCTTCGGCCCGGCTTGCTTGAATCCTGATGGTGCAGTGAGCAAGAGACTCATGTCTGAGCATACCCTTCCACACTCATGGTGGCCAAAATAATTTCAAAAAGGGGGTGGTGATGGACAGAGTATCTGAGTTAATCAGAACACTCCTACCCAGTCAATAGATCAGGGCTTGATCCATCACCGTTTTTTAGCTCACTGCACCATCCCAGTTAAGAACCTGGCTATATGCAAATTAGTCTGTCCCTGGCCCAGTGCATCATGGGAACAGGGCAGACCAAACTACCAAGCCAATTCTTCACTGGAAAGGAAACAAGCTTCCGGGGACCGGTTTCTGGCATTACAGCCGTCTTCGGCCCGGCTTGCTTGAATCCTGATGGTGCAGTGAGCAAGGGACTCATGTCTGAGCATACCCTTCCACACTCATGGTGGCCAAAATAATTTCAAAAAGGGGGTGGTGATGGACAGAGTATCTGAGTTAATCAGAACACTCCTACCCAGTCAATAGATCAGGGCTTGATCCATCACCGTTTTTTAGCTCACTGCACCATCCCAGTTCAGAACCTGGCTATATGCAAATTAGTCTGTCCCTGGCCCAGTGCATCATGGGAACAGGGCAGACCAAACTACCAAGCCAATTCTTCACTGGAAAGGAAACAAGCTTCCGGGGACCGGTTTCTGGCATTACAGCCGTCTTCGGCCCGGCTTGCTTGAATCCTGATGGTGCAGTGAGCAATGGACTCATGTCTGAGCATACCCTTCCACACTCATGGTGGCCAAAATAATTTCAAAAAGGGGGTGGTGATGGACAGAGTATCTGAGTTAATCAGAACACTCCTACCCACTCAATAGATCAGGGCTTGATCCATCACCGTTTTTTAGCTCACTGCACCATCCCAGTTCAGAACCTGGCTATATGCAAATTAGTCTGTCCCTGTTCCAGTGCATCATGGGAACAGGGCAGACCAAACTACCAAGCCAATTCTTCACTGGAAAGGAAACAAGCTTCCGGGGACCGGTTTCTGGCATTACAGCCGTCTTCGGCCCGGCTTGCTTGAATCCTGATGGTGCAGTGAGCAAGGGACTCATGTCTGAGCATACCCTTCCACACTCATGGTGGCCAAAATAATTTCAAAAAGGGGGTGGTGATGGACAGAGTATCTGAGTTAATCAGAACACTCCTACCCAGTCAATAGATCAGGGCTTGATCCATCCCAGTTCAGAACCTGGCTATATGCAAATTAGTCTGTCCCTGGCCCAGTGCATCATGGAAACAGGGCAGACCAAACTACCAAGCCAATTCTTCACTGGAAAGGAAACAAGCTTCCGGGGACCGGTTTCTGGCATTAAAGCCGTCTTCGGCCCGGCTTGCTTGAATCCTGATGGTGCAGTGAGCAAGGGACTCATGTCTGAGCATACCCTTCCACACTCATGGTGGCCAAAATAATTTCAAAAAGGGGGTGGTGATGGACAGAGTATCTGAGTTAATCAGAACACTCCTACCCAGTCAAAAGATCAGGGCTTGATCCATCACCGATTTTTAGCTCAATGCACCATCCCAGTTCAGAACCTGGCTATATGCAAATTAGTCTGTCCCTGGCCCAGTGCATCATGGGGTCAGACTAATTTGCATGTAGCCAGGTTCTGAGCTGGGATGGTGCATTGAGCTAAAAAACGGTGATGGATCAAGCCCTGATCTTTTGACTGGGTAGGAGTGTTCTGATTAACTCAGATACTCACCACCCCCTTTTTGAAATTATTTTGACCACCACAAGTGTGGAAGGGTATGCTCAGATGTGAGTCCCTTGCTCACTGCACCATCAGGATTCAAGCAAGCCGGGCCGAAGACGGCTGTAATGCCAGAAACCGGTCCCCGGAAGCTTGTTTCCTTTCCAGTAAAGAATTGGCTTGGTAGTTTGGTCTGCCCTGTTCCCATGATGCACTGGGCCAGGGTCAGACTAATTTGCATGTAGCCAGGTTCTGAGCTGGGATATTGCAGTGAGCTAAAAAACGGTGATGGATCAAGCCCTGATCTTTTGACTGGGTAGGAGTGTTCTGCTTAATTCAGATACTCTGTCCATCACCACCCCCTTTATGAATCGTAGTGGCCACCACAAGTGTGGAAGGGTATGCTCAGATGTGAGTCCCTTGCTCACTGCACCATCAGGATTCAAGCAAGCCGGGCCGAAGACGTCTGTAATGCCAGAAACCAGTCCCCGGAAGCTTGTTTCCTTTCCAGTAAAGAATTGGCTTGGTAGTTTGGTCTGCCCTGTTCCCATGATGCACTGGGCCAGGGTTAGACTAATTTGCATGTAGCCAGATTCTGAGCTGGGATGGTGCAGTGAGCTAAAAAACGGTGATGGATCAAGCCCTGATCTTTGACTCGGTCGGAGTGTTCTGCTTAATTCAGATACTCTGTCCATCACCACCCCCTTTATGAATCGTTTTGGCCACCACACGTGTGGAAGGGTATGCTCAGATGTGAGTCCCTTGTTCACTGCACCATCAGGATTCAAGCAAGCCGGGCCGAAGACGGCTGTAATGCCAGAAACCGGTCCCCGGAAGCTTGTTTCCTTTCCAGTAAAGAATTGGCTTGGTAGTTTGGTCTGCCCTGTTCCCATGATGCACTGGGCCAGGGTCAGACTAATGTGCATGTGGCCAGGTTCTGAGCTGGGATGGTGCAGTGAGCTAAAAAACGGTGATGGATCAAGCCCTGATCTTTTGACTGGGTAGGAGTGTTCTGCTTAATTCAGATACTCTGTCCATCACCACCCCCTTTATGAATCGGACTGTTCCCATGAGGCACAGGTTCAAGACTGATTTGCATATAGCTGGGTCTGAACTTAGGTGGCGAAGTGAGCTAAAGAACGATGATGGATTCAACCCAGATCTGTGACTGGAGGTGAGTGTTTGAAAAGTTTCAGCACTCCGTCCATCATCTCTTTGTGTTTGCCATGCACACACTTTCCCACATGCATGAGTCAACTTACAAGTCTCCTTCTGACTATCTCAATCTAACCCCGCAGAAGTGTCTTATTCTGTCAATGCGTACCAAAACAAGATTACATTTCATTTATACATGTCTTCAGCTCCTTCACTAATGTGGCTGCTAACACTTCTTCCCATGATGATTTCATGTTGCAGCATGCACACAGTTACATCTGTGCTTCTTTGTCTAACCTTCCATTTGGAAAGAAAGAAACAGTGACAAGTTTGGCTTAGGTGTAAGTGTGTATTTATTTAAGAAAATTACCCTACAGCTAACAAAATGGGAACTGGCTGTCTAGTTGTAATTTACAATATTGCCTCATTTCTCTCATAGCAATGTTTAGCCATTTCAAAGAAGTATAGCAGGGCGGGAAAAAAAATCATCAGCCATTTGAACGCTACCTTAGATACTAGAAAAAACACATTAAGGAAGATACTCCTCCTCACCGCGATCTATGCTCTACACAGATGGGTACAATCAAAATTATTGAGAAGTCATTACACCTTCGAGTAAAAATGTGTATATTACATATTTCGATACTTTTGTTGCACACAAAGCAGTGGTATAAAACCCAGGTTTTTGTAAGGAACCATGGAAAATATTTCACGGTTACTGTGTGAAATTTTGATTTTATCTTCATAACTGTAGTCCCTAAACCACTGTGCAGAGGTTTTACATTGTCCAGGCTACTTGGGTTATGCAGCTTGGAAAATCAAGGATATCTTTATAGTATGCAACAATTAATGCGAATTATATGGCGCTCAGTCTGGCAGTATTATTTTTATCCTTTTGAGCTAGAATCAACAATTTTGGTGTAATCTGCATATTTTGTGGTAAATTCATAAAATTCATAATTATGCTGTAAACTCTGCAACCACAGACTCACATAAATCCACTGATCTTGCCATTGCTTATTGTTTTATCAAGAATTTATTTGTGACAGGTAAACAAAATCTCAGCATTTTTTGAATTTAAGTTAATGCCCATTGTTAGCTACACTTTGAATAAAACAGCTTGCAATATAGAAAACACATAACAGGTACCTTGTCTCTGCCATCTCGGGCTTCTGGTGACATTTACAAACTACACGGCCACCGATTCCACCTGAACCACTGAATGATTGTGTTGGGCCAGATTACACAGTTTCCCGTTATGCATGCTTTATATGGACTTACCTTTAAACCATTGTGTATATGCAAATAGATAAACCTCAACTTTAAACAAGAGACGACTCAATTACGTGCTACCCATATACAATACATAAATACCAACATTATTTGTATTTGGTCTACTCACTAGACCGCTTGAGTAAATTGGCCTAATGGCTATGTTAAAACATCAACAGCACATGAGTGTTCACAAACAGTGGTCAAATCAAATGTTTGGAGCTTTTTTTGAAAGTTCTATCACATCAACTACGGGAGGAGATCTGGTCTTGAGCTGTTGGTGAGCACCCCTCATTTTGTAACAGTCAGATGGAAGCCCTCCACGATTTTATGTATCCCTGTTTATTCTTCCAACCTCAAGACTACTTCTTAATATCTGTGGGCGCACTTTACTGGGCACATCACATTGGGAAATTCTCCCACACCCATCTTCTTGTTCCCTAGAAGCATTTATCATTATGCAGATCATGTTACTGTTAATCAGAAAAGACACTTTTCCAGTAAGCCTTCAGTGCTTTCTTTTCTATGCGGCAGACATGCACAGGACTCGCTTGGTAGCAACCATCTTGCAGACATCCGAAACTCGCAGGTCTGGTGGACTCTCTGAGCTGTAGCAGTACTCGGTGTCTCAGGGAAATGCACTAGAGAAGACAAAAGATGTGGCTTTAATGTGCTAAAGCATGAAAGAACAGGTGAGGATATATGCCTTTTCCATGCGTTAGCACACTAAAAGGACCTATTGGTCTGCCAAATGGGTATTGGGATACTGTCTCGGCCGCCATTTGGCGAAATGGTATCCCCACCACCACTGTTTAGCACTAACTCCCCCCACCCGCCTCACCGAAGGTCTGGTCTAGTTGCGCCCCTGCCTGCAGCATGGCACACTGCAGCATTTTTAAGGTCAGTCGAGCTGGAAGTCTCACTGGCTGCCTTCGTCCAGAACCTGGGGAGGTGGGAGCCAAGCGAGCCCAGGAGACACCCACTCCACTGTGGCCATGATTGATCCTATGTGGGCCACGCCTCTGTGCCCGTTCACTCTGCAGCACTAAAAGCAGTTATTATGCTGGCCATGCCGTGCATTGCAGCCCCACCCTTTTTACGTCACAGCAGGAAGAGATTGTTCAAGACTTCTTACAGTACGTAACGGGGAATGAGGGCCTGAGGCAGCCCTTTCCTCTGCGGTATATTGTGACAAAATGACATAAGTCAAGGAACACCAGTCCAAAGCAAGTACTTTATGTCTTACACTCTACGTTACGTCTCAGCCGGGCCCAGGTAAAGAGGACTTTATCCATGGCAACCAGTCGCCTCTCCTCAACCTGGCCCCGGTTCACATTCAACTCACTGCCAGGGCGACCCAGCAGGCACGATGGACTAACACTGCTCTGGCTCAGTGCCTTGTTATGATATTCAGAGGACTCAGAGTGTTTCAATTTAATATGCATGACATAGCATTTTAGTGTAGGGATGTGTATACCAGCAATACATGTGTGGCATTTGACAGGGCTGTGAAACATATTACTCTTACAACCTGAGAGAAAAAACCGTAACCATAAACTTGCAAAAACAATTCAGTCTGTTTTACATTCTACCGACTGAAATACCATGCCATTGGTAAGGGAGTTTTTGCTTGGTGCTAAGTGTGGACATCTCAGTTTGGACAGTGATAAGGTAGCTTGTTTCAAGCTTGGAAGTGATGTAGCAGCCATGCTGTCAAATGGCTCAGTCAGAGCAAAGGTCCTAAAAAAGAAGTGGGGGGAGTCTGACTAAGTTAGGCAGTGCGCAAGTGGGGTGAATGTATGACATTATTCTGCATTCTGTCCATCAATATTTTTTTTGCATTTGTCACTCCGAGTGGGGCGGGTATGCCCAGACGTGGTTCCCGTGCTCTCCTTGCCACTGGAGTCAAGCTATGCTGGCTGAAGAGGGCTGAAAGACACAAAAACGGTCCTAGGATGCTTTTTTCCAGTCCAGGGATGACCTGGCTTGGCAGTTCAGGCTGGACTGTTCCCATTGGGCGCATTGTCAAGACTGATTTGCATATGGCTGGGTCCAAACTGGAATGGCATGGTGAGCAAAAAAAATTAGACCCAGACCTCTGTACTGTGGTGAATGTATGACATTGTTCTGCATTCTGTCCATCAGTTGTTCTTTTTGCATTTCTCACACCGAGTGGGACGGGTATGCCCAGACGTGAGTCCCATGCTCTCCATGCCACTGGAATCAAGCTATCCTGGCTGAAGAGGACTGAAAGCCCGAAACCGGTCCTAGGATGCGTGTTTCCAGTCCAGGGAGGACCTAACCTGGCAGTTCGGGCTGGACTGTTCCCATTGGGTGCAGGGTCAAGACTGATTTGCATATGGCTGGGTCCAAACTGGAATGGCATGGTGAGCAAAAAAACTATGGATTTAGGCCCAGATCTCTGTACTGGGGTGAATGTATGACATTGTTCTGCATTTTGTCCATCAATTGTTCTTTTTGCAGTGTGCAAGGGAAATCATGGCATGTGACATCATAGTGCATGACATTGCACATTACAGGAAGTGGCACCACAACCCATGATCTCACAGAAGTGACATCAGATCTTAAGACTTCACACATATGTTTAGCAGGTCTATTGAATACACTTGAGCACAATCCAATATTTAACAAATGAGATTGTGCATTAGGGTTGTGCCAATAAAGTGACGCACACTGGACGCAAAATCTGGGCCTCTACTTATACACTTATTTATTTTTAAACCCTGCCACAATGTGGCACTACATCTGTTCTGCTCCATTGCTTGGAAAGTCTGCACTTTAAAACATCTTATAGGGTTAAGGCATCTGCTGCAGAGATCTTTGTGTGGCAACTTAATCTCTGGGTATAATAATAATGGTAAGACAACTTTGGAGGTTAACATATTTGCTGGAGAGATCTGTGCTTTGTCTCGTTCCATTTTTGAATCAAGGTAGCTTAGAGAGTTAAAGTGTCTCCTGCAAAACACATTGTATAAAACTCAGAAGTGATTTTTATTTTATGTAAATGGGTTGCTGCTTTTAACATGGAGATCCTTTTGTTACATGCAGTTCATAAATTGTAAACCTTTCTTATATACCACAGTGAGCTATGAAGGACATATGGCTCCCACACCTTGTAACCCTCATTGTCTTATGTATAACATACTTTACAGTGATTTACACACATATGATTTATTGTCAATGTATAGTGTGTACATAAAGCGCTTGACACCCTGGATTGGGATGAGTAGCTCTATAAAAGAAACAAAACAAACTAGTGGTATTTAAATTATTTGTGTAAATACTGGGATAAATTAACACATAATCACCTATTATTTGAGCACTTTGCCTTATGTGCAGATAACACAAGGAGGGTTTGGGATTCATAGTGAGGACTAGGTTGCTAGTTTGTGTCCATAAATTGAGCTATTCAGAAAGTTGCTACTCTGCACTGCTCATGTGCATAAGCACAAATACAGTACTTTTGACTTCAGTGAACCCCTAGTTAATCATTACTGGACTCTGGGGACACCCATGGAGTCATTGGTAAAATCCGGGGCCCCCGGTGTGAGCAAGTTCGTAGATTTGAAGTTTAAATCAATGCACAAAATTACAGAAACAAGCATTCATCAAACAAATACGCATTTTTTTTCTTTATGTCCATAGGCTTTATTAATCTGTTAATGTATTATTTTTTTTATACCCTTGTGCTTTCACGGACCCCCTGAGTAGGTGTCACGGACCCGGGACCATAGGTTAGGAACTCCTGCACTAATACATAGCTTTTCAGAATCCTAGACATTTGGGACAAACATTGAATATGATCTCATTATAATGAATGACCAGGTCAGATCAACCATATTATGTATTATGTAGACCTTGTTCCCAAGAGTTGTCCCCTTTACAACTTCTTTCTTGTAGCACCGTCCCTTCCGTTTTCAATGATGTCTAATAGGTCATTTTAACTAGTGTATACGTTGTCGCATATTACCTAATGAAACGTGAAAGGAATATGTTAATTTCAGTGAGACTCAATCATTTAATATTGATTTAGCAAGGCACTATTTATAAATATTTGTTTTTTAATAGTTTATAAAAATGATACCTTAAAGTTTAACTGGGCCTCAGACAATATTGTAACAGCTCTCTGGGGAGGCCTTGGCTTTCCTGATGGGATAAACATGAGTAATCATTTTCTGCTGAGCCTTCTCTGGAAATGCTCAGCATATATCCCACCTTTGGCTTTGCTCAACAATGCTACTTTACATTACTTAGGGACTGAGACATCCTGTGTCATCATTACAAGCCAAACTTTGCTTCAAGCCTTCTGAGGGAGCTTTCCTCTGCTTTGCCTCACAACATGGAATCCCTTTGAAGTGCAGCCAAAATTAGAGTAAAAGAATAGGTGGATCCTTCCTACAGGGTTGGCCCTTTGCCTTCTTGGAATTACAAGAATTGACACACAATAAAGCATTGTATAAAGTTATATGCTGCCGCTTCCTGGTAAGGGTGAGGTCTTTTTGAAGCTCTGCAGGCTTATAAATACCTTTTCCCTTAGGAACACATAGGCCATTCACCTTAACAGGCTAATACCCATTCAGTCAACTGCATATAACACATTTTGCCTTCTCCTCCACTGAGTTACGGCTGTTTCTCTGAATGTGATCCCATTCAAAATTTTTGAGATCACTGACGATAAATGTGTTTTCAATGCGGTGTTGGGCATTACTCCTGTGCTGCAGCTTCCCCATCCCAGGCTGCCATGTAAATAAATGGCAGCCATTTACAAGCACTTCTCCACAGCTCATGTTCATAGTGTAGATTGCTAAGCAAGAGGCTTTGTGGCGGGGGCTTGCATGGCAACAGAGACCGCTTTCGGCTTCCGACCGCTTTCTGTGGCCCACCAAACTTGGAGCAGTTTTATATTTTGAAGACGTTGCAGAAATAAGGAAAGGTTTGTACCCCTTTTCCAAGATTCCTGTTTGACTGAGTCTTATCCAATGATAATGGTGAATCTGATCCTTAACATACTGACCAGTTAGATACTCTGTCTGTTGGTCTCTCCTGCCTTCCTGCTGTCAGATCCCAGAGTGCTTTGTGGTCTGTATGCCCTTATAACTGTGAAACACAAAGGGAACTCCTATGCTGGAATTTACAACACACAGTCCTGTGAGCAGAGGGATTCTTGGTAATCAGCCTGTGCCTGGCTGTTTTCAAGAAAATGAAAGAGACTGTATCTGACTGTTAGCAGTAGAAGTGAGAGAAACATGTGTGACGGCCAGAACACCTCTAGAGTGCATGGTGTGATCATTTGCCAACAAGCCTCACTTTATGTTTATACTAGGAGAGATGTTTTAAGACATGGCAAAGTGAGCCGTTGCACAGGACTTCCCCCTTCTAAGACCCCACCCCCCAGTAAAGTGATCAGGACACTCTCTGCTACTGTCTTTGCCTATCCTTATCTCTATACCCAGATGTCTAAGTTACTCCTCTCCCCACACCACCCAGTTTCCCTTTTATCTCACCACCTGCTATCTCTATCAACCTCCTCTTTCTCTTTACTTCTCCATCTTTCTGTAACGCTCTGTGCCATACCATCCTCACATCCCTGCCCTCTCTCTAACCCCTATATCTACCTCAGGTCTGTCAACCTCACATCTCTCTGCCTTAAACCTCTTGCTGCTTCATCTCAGCCTCACCTTCCTTCTCTCTGTCAAAACGTAACCTCGCAGTTCCCCTCCCTATTCATTTGCTAACTTCACCTGTCTACCTTGACTCTTCCTACATTTGTTCAATCTATCTCGTCTCTGACTACTTTCCTCCTTTCTCACACCTTTTTAGGTCTCGGAACTGCGAACAGATCGCGAAGCGATCTGTCGTTCCAAGACTCTATTGTAATCATTCTCGGTTTCAAGGAGTCAAGGGAGACAGGAGACAAGTGAGGTGCACGCGCAACCTTGGAACTGGGATCAGGTCGCGCGCGCTTCCTGTCTCCCATGGCTCCTTGGAAGCAGACTCACACGCACACACACATACAGCCCCCCCGCCGCGCATACACACACATACAGACCCCCCCCTCGCCGCGCATACACACACAGAACCCCCCCCTTACACACACACATCTCCTACCTCGTCTCGGCGTGTCATCGCGCTCCCTTTCCCCCGCTCCTCTGGTGCGCGCGCACCACTGGTTTCGATTCCCGCGTCGGCCGGTTTCGATTCCGTAGCTTTCGATCCCGTTCAGGTTTGCCCCCGATGGTCTTTTGTTAAATAATGTTTTTATTAGCGCAGACGTTGCACTTTGAGGTCTGAGCACCTCTCTGGAGGAGGAACTATTTATTAGACACGTTTTAATTTATTGACTTTAATTATGCATTTGATTTAGCGCGGACTTTAACCGAAGGCGTCAGAGCGCTTCACTGTAGGAACGGAACTGACACATCAGGAGAACATTCACGTGTACAAATGATAAAAACGGACGTTAAGTTACACGAGGGAAATGTGACTATTGTGAGCAATCTAACACATGAGGTAGCGCGGAGTGCGCAGGAAAAATAGTGGCAAGTGTGCAGGTTACATGAGAAAAGGAAGTACTTGAGAGGTATAATACCGCAATGTATGCTAGCCACGCAGGCTCATGAACAAACGTTACGTAGGCAATAGCGGCCCTGGTATTTAGCGCGGACTTGACCCGATGGCGTCGGAGCGCTTCACAATAGGAACAGAAAGGGCTGATGTAATTTATTTAATGTGATGGAGAGGTTCCTTATGCCGGACTTCGTTTTGCAGCTTAGTGTTCTCTTTTGAAGAGCCTTTTAAAAATCGTGCAATTTTGCATGGTGGAACACAGACTGATACATAGGTACGTTTTTAGCGCAAACTTTACCCGAAGGCGTCAGTGCACCTCGCAATAAGAACAGAAATAATTTCTCAGGAGAACATTATATATGATTGGATTAGATAATTAAATGTTATGTTACTGGTAAAAAGTGACAATTGTGAGCAGACAAATACATGAGGTAGCTTACTATGCACAGGATGAAATAGTGACAGGGGGGCAGGTGAAAAGCAAGTACCTTGGAAGTATAATATGCGATTTATGCTGGACACCATGGCGCTAGAACAAACGTTTTAAGTGATATCTCTATCTCCCTAAGTAGATAGAGATATCACTAGTATATGCCTAGATTTTATCCATTTGTATCTCCTCCTTGTGTGACTTTATCTCTTGTACATTTGCAATTTTTTCTGTTTGTACCTTTTTATAACGCATGTAATCCTAAGTCTTTCTATAACGCATGTAACCCTCAATCCGTATGTTTTCAACTGGTTCTTATGTAAGTCAACAATTTGCAAATTCTTTTTGTACCGTCAGTCCTTATGTTTGAAACTGGGTCCTATGTAAAGCGCTCTGACACCTTCGGGTAAAGTTCGCGCTATATAAAATCGCATAAATAAATAAATAAATAAATAAATAAATAAATAAATAACGTTAGCCTTTACGGGGGGTATAGGCATTCTCTTGAGCCCGTCCGGCCTCTACTGGGCCTGGTTTGTTGGGGAATGATGAGGGGTAGGGGCTCGTTAACGTCTAGCTTTATTTCAGGCAGACAGAGGAGGACGTCGTGGCACATCAGGACAGGTTAAGGTGGCGCATTATACTAAGCGTTGGACTTTGAGACTGGGGACGCGGGTTCGATCCTTGGGGTCAACATTCCCCAATTGAAGCAGTTAAATGTTAATTCAAGTTTAACAAGCACTGGAACGCTAGCGTGGCCGCAAAAGTCTACTGTGGGGAGGAGCGCTGGAGTGAGTCGCCTGCTATTTTAATATTATGCGCGGTGGCTATTAATTGTGTAGTTACACGCTCGGGCCACCCAAATTAGTAGGCGGTGGGCTCTTCCCACTGATTAATGCAGGTCATATAGCGCGAACTTTACCCGTGGTGCCAGAGTGCTTTACATGTGATCCAGTTGTGAACATAGGGAGTTAGGCTAACATGCGTTGCATGCGAGATACGAACAGAATTTATTGATTATGTCCATGATGTTAGAGCATTACCTTACCTTAGGAATTAGGCAGGTTGTCAGATGTCATGCTCCATTTAAGATAACACGTTGGGAACGGAGCTGATACATGAGAGCTAGTGCGGGTGCACTTGCTGGAGCGTTATGTTTAAATCGGGGGAATACAGCGCGAATATCACCCAGGTGTGCGAGCGATTCACAAGAGAGAAGCGCATTTTATGTAAGCCATGTACTGTGTCCCTCCCGCCGTTGCCGTGTGCTGTGCCTATGTTATTTATTTGTGAGTTAGTGGCGTGAACATTATCAAATGTGTCAGAGCGCTTTAAAAAGAATTCCAGGGGTCTCCACCTCTCTTGTGTTTGGAATAAAGGCTTCATCTCCTCCCTCTCCCCCATTGTGTTGTGCTTCTTGGCCCGTCCCTGGACCCCGCCCCTCGTTCCCTCCCCCTCCTTGCTTCGGACGGAGGGTTCACTAACTCGACCCCTCTTGTTGGTGCTGTGTTCGGGGCCCACGTCACGGTATGTACAGCATGATGGTTCTGGCGGTCTCCTCCTTTCACCCAGAGGGGGCTGGGCTGTGTTGCATGAGTGTATGGAGACCGCAGACTGTGCTGCCAACACCATCTGATCCTTGAGGCTCAGGCAACTATGGCCCCATCCGCCTCCTGACTCCGAGGGCTGCGTTTCTGTGGCGGGTGTCCTCCTGTCGCTGCCAGCACTCAGTAAGCGTGGGCATCACCTACAGGGGGAGAGGGGACGCCAGAGAGGGCTACCACTCCCTGCAGCACACACACCCTCCAGCACTCACTAAACCCCTCACTGGAACACACTCCCACTCCAGAACTCACTACTGCCCTCACTGCAAGCACACTCGCCCTCCAGCACTCCCCTCTGCACTGGTGCACTCGCGCCAGCCTTCACTGTCCCTTTCCCACCCTCACGGCACCATCCGAGACGCTGCCTGCTTCTCACACTCACGCGCAATAAACACGCCTTCATCCGCATTAAAACTTTTAAACTCTGCAATTAAAATAACTACGCACCCCCACCCTCTCCGACCCTCGGTGCATCAAGCCAGCCCTCAGTAAACCCTTCCCCCTGCCCTCACTACCCGTAACCCTATCTCTCTCACTTCGGCATTTGTTGGGGACGTTGTGGGTGACAGGGGTGAGCTTCCTGCTCCATTTTACCCAATGAGGCCTCTACCGCCCCCTCTGCCTGGTGAAAGAGCTGCCTCCACCCCTGCCCTGGTGCACACGTGCAGAGTAGTGAGTTGTGAGTGCAGAGTAGTGAGTGCATAGTAGTGAGTGCAGAGTAGTGAGTGCAGAGTAGTGAGTGCAGAGTAGTGAGTGCAGAGTAGTGAGTGCAGAGTAGTGAGTGCAGAGTAGTGAGTAGTGAGTGCAGAGTAGTGAGTAGTGAGTGCAGAGTAGTGAGTAGTGATTGCAGAGTAGTGAGTAGTGAGTGCAGAGTAGTGAGTAGTGAGTGCAGAGTAGTGAGTG
This sequence comes from Lissotriton helveticus, assembly GCF_964261635.1. Taxonomy (NCBI): domain Eukaryota; kingdom Metazoa; phylum Chordata; class Amphibia; order Caudata; family Salamandridae; genus Lissotriton; species Lissotriton helveticus. The sequence goes on along the minus strand of NC_136073.1, from coordinate 596,023,245 downwards.
CAGAGTAGTGAGTGCAGAGTAGTGAGTGCAGAGTAGTGAGTGCAGAGTAGTGAGTGCAGAGTAGTGAGTGCAGAGTAGTGAGTGCAGAGTAGTGAGTAGTGAGTGCAGAGTAGTGAGTAGTGAGTGCAGAGTAGTGAGTAGTGAGTGCAGAGTAGTGAGTAGTGAGTGCAGAGTAGTGAGTGCAGAGTAGTGAGTAGTGAGTGCAGATTAGTGAGTAGTGAGTGCAGAGTAGTGAGTAGTGAGTGCAGAGTAGTGAGTAGTAAGTGCAGAGTAGTAATTATATTACACACCACATGCATACACTCCATAACACATGGCTAAAAGACATTGCCATTTACAATGCCATTAGCTCGAACTCAAATAAATCCGAGACCTATTGCATTTCCAATGCTTGTTTCTACTGCTAATATCTTTCTCTAGCCATTATTACATCCTCTATCTCATTTCAGTGTACCTCCTTCTTCACCTCAAATTGCCCTCTCTACTACACTACTATCTCTTTATATCTCTCTACACTTCTTTCTACTTCACCACGATTTCTCAATCTCACCCTCTCTATCTGTGTAAGAACCTCACCTCCCTTTCTGTACCTCGCCTCTTTCACTTAATTTCCCTCTGCATGCCTTTCTCGCTTTTGGCCTTTCTCTCTTCATTTTCTTCCTCATTCTAAAACAGTATAATTCCACCTCTCTTGGCCTACCCTATCTGCCTATGTTTTTTTTTTTCTGACTACATCCATTTTCCCTTTTTACGGATCATCTCGCCCCACTTCACCTATCTCTCAGTATCGCTACATCCTTTCTCCCTCTACTTCACCTCTCTATATCTTTCGCTTTATCTCCTGTCCCCCACTTATTTATTTAATAACGTTTTTTAAAGCGCGCGCATGACCACTGAGGGTATTAGAGCGCTTTACATATAATGGAGCAAGGAAGGGTATAGGCAAACATACATAGTCAACAGAGCAAAATGTACAAAAGATTATTATAAATGTCACACGAGCAAAACCTCTGGGCTACAAACCGCAGCTCAGGAAGGTGACTGAGGCAAATATTTCTTCATCAATAGTCCTTTAACTTCCATTTTGAAGCGGACAGTGGAAGGGATCACCCTGACTTCGGGTGGGGGGGCGAAGAGTTCCAGATCCTCGGCGCCGTGCCTGAGAAGGCAAGATTGTAAGTCTTTTTTTTTCTTGAATTGGATGGCTTCGTGTGCCATACATGCAATTTTCAACTGTATCCGAGCCTCATATGGGAGCCACTTCAGGGCCAGCAGGTCCGGAGAGATGTGGTTGTGTTTTTTACTGCCTCTCATATCTCGAACTCACCAGAGCCTGAGGTATTTTTTCTCGTCAGAGCATTGTATGCATAGAAAGGAGAGAGGAGGGACAAGAGAGGAAGAGAAAATTACCAGATTTCACCGAATTGAATTGCGAAAATCCTTATATTAGTGCTTTGATTGTCACTGTTGCAGTGAAAATGTTATTTGCGAAGGAGATTCATTTTCAATGACAAATATTAGGCAATTAAAGATAGAATTTCAATCGCTATGCGCATATGTCTTGTATTATATTGTAATAGGATTTATATAGCGCTTACTACCCCTGATGGGGCGTTGAAGCACTTTTTCGGCGAGTAGCACTCTACTCCGTAACCCATAAAGGCTTAGTAGTGAATTAGTATAGTGAAATATGAAAGTAATTTGAGTGGTGGATATGTTAGTCCGTTATTTGGATTGAGAAGAGTAGTGGAGGGATAGAAGAGGGAAAAGGTTTGCTTTTGTATAATGTTTGGTGAGTAGCATCCTACTCCGAAACCCATAAACGATTAGTGGTGCATTAGTATAGTGAAGTATGAAGTAGTGTGAGCAGTGGATATATTAGTCTGGTATTTAGATTGAGAAGGATGGTGGAGGGATTTTTATATATATTTTATTTGATTTTTTTTAATAAGGCACACAGACCAGGGCCCCAGATACATAAATACAAAAAGCAGAAGTGCATCCATATTACCAGTGTTTTCAAATTGGCTTGTGAGGACAGTAGAAGAGAGAATAAGCAAGCAACATCAATTTAGGTTACACATTTCAAGAGGTCTGAGTGTGGAAAATATCATTGAGTCGTCTTGTAGCTCAAGTCCATAATAATTGATCCAGCTACAACATAGTTTGTGGAATTTACACGGGCAACCCCTGCTTTGCCTAATTCCAAGAGCGCTTTACACCAGAAAGAATGTACTGTTGGGCATGTCCAGAGTATGTAATAAAAGCCTCCTGTGGCTCCCAACACCGCAAGCATTTCAATGAGGCTGAGCTTCCCATTTTGTGGAGCCGAGCCCTATCATAATAAATTTGGTGAAGGATTTTGAGTAGGATAAGTCGCAGCCTGGATTTGATCACTACCTCCCGCGGGAACATTAACGGAGCTTCCCAATCAAAATCATCTATTTCCCCCAGACCGTTCGCCCATCTATACCATGCACTTGTCTATTAACATCCGCTATGTCTCCTTTACTGTGTAATCCGAAAGTGGGAGGAACAGGCTGGTTAAACATTGAAATCAATTTAGAATGTTGTTGTTGCATGACAAAACCAATTTTGATCCAAAGACTGAAGAAAATGGCGGTACCAATGCTTGTACAGTCATTTTGTTTAGAAATATTTGACTGTAGGACTCAGCAGCTACACCTCTTGCCCGTTTTTTCGTGCCCCCCATTTCTGTGAGATTAACTGACCCTTTAATACTTTCTGGCATCATGAGGGCTGAAAATTCTGACACTGTATACTAGTCTCTTAATTCACCCACTAGATCCTGACTTTCCGCAGCATAGTATCCCTATTCTGGCTAATATATGGCCTCAAATGAACCACACTTCTATAGAATAAGATGAAAGCCACTACTCTCTGTATGTAGGGAATATAGAGAATAGTGGCTGTAATGTGGGGCAAGACCACCTCCAGCAGATCAGTCTTAAACATCCATCCGCATCAAAAGCCAGCTCTTAGTTCCACACTGCTCCTTTTATTTACTCCTCCTTGAACATTCATTCTCTGCCTCAGCACTCAGTTACATCAAGTATTCTCACTAGTCAGTCAAGGTACTGCACAATCCATTCAAACGCGACACAAACAAGATTCAGCAGACACTCATATAGGGCCAGTGTACGTGACATGATCAAATGGCTACTATGTACAGATGTAATTTACTTGCTAGTTGACCATTTTCCAGGATAAAACCAATATCTCACCACTGTCTGCAACTGTTATTATTTTTCTTGTTAATGACATGAACTATGGTGTGCTCAAACCACATTATTACTCATAAATACAGTGTTAGTGATCTCCCACCCCAGTTGTTTCGATGATCCCTTAAGAACATCAAATCAGTTCAGATTTTCCTTAGCTTACAACAGGCAATTGTTGATGAAAAAAGAAATCATCCTGGATCGCTTGAATCTGTTGTCCAACACTTGGGGGTCATATGTCACATCAAAGGCCACCATGCCAAACCTTTTACAGATATTGGCTGCCCCTCTACAAATCCTTGTTTTCAGGGTTTTTAGCTCAGTCGATTCAAATGAACTGAACAAGACTTTTACTCCCAGAATTCACCAATTGGTTATATGAAGCCTAGGGCTAGGAGCAGGATAACCCATTGACATGTAATCATCTGGTCACCTTCTACATTTAACCACTTGCCTGCTAAGGGGTTTTCCCCTCCCGTGCTGCAGATTTATGTTTCCCATTATACATGACGAGTTGACCTTGTCATGAGCACAGATTCAGTGTGCCTCATGACGAGTTCACCTTGTCATTAGCATGCAAGTGGTTAAGGATCACTTTTCTCCTGTTAATATTCTATCAACTATTTTGGTTGATAGCATTTGTAAAATAATCTCACAGTTTATGCAGTTCCATTTTTCTTTTCGATTTGTGAGAATGTACGTCTTCTGGCCTTCATACCATTACCTCTTTACTGAGAGGTGATACAGTTAGTAGCTTTGCGCTGTAGATATCCCTCACTAGTATCTATTGCCTGTGAAGTAGCTAGTGATATGCATCATGTGTAATTCAAGTGAGCAGCAAAAGAAAATATTGTGGATCACAGGCAAATTGTGACTGTAATCAATTGACTTTACCCGTTTCTGTTAGTGGGTCCCAGAGAGGTGCTGTTTAAAGAAGGTTGTGCTGCCTCAATACTTTCCCCGGCACAGTGAAGTGTACAAGTGAAGACAGAATTTCTCACCATTGTATCGAAAGATTCCATTTACAGCATCTTTGTTTTCCTCTGTTTGATTGATCAGTGATCATGTCACACGAGTCCCTGATGGAACGCCGAGCTCTAAGGAATCAAAGGAAGCAGGAGCGTCTGCAGAGAGTGGAGCAAGTCATTCTGGGTGGCCTCACTGAGGAGCAAGAGCAGCTGATTGAACTTTTGAAACATTCCCACAAGAAGAACTTCAATGACAGCATGCCTCTGATCTTCGGCCTAAAGGTGAGGCGAGGTGACGCAGCGCTTCTTCGTTTAAAGGTTGAATGTTGAGCCCAAAAGGGAATACCAACCACACCCTAGTGCCTCCCAAGGTTTTTCCACCTTTCTTTGTAGGGTTTACTTTGATGGGCTGATTATCAATTTCCCTTTTTTGACCTACAGAAGTTATCAAGAATGTGGGCAGCTTTGAATGGGGGCCATGTCAGCCTAATTCCCTTAGTGGTTTGGAACTACACTCTATATAACTGCATTCGGTTACGCCAAGTGTATTCGTAAAGCACACTACCACCCACAAGGTTATTCCTGGCACTGACTCTTTGTACAGATATGCTTTTTTTTATCACTGTATATCTACTGACCTACTCCCCTACAGACAGAAAATGTGGCTAACTTCAAAGAATGTTTTGAGCATTACTAAACGATTTTCTGACTTTCAGAGGAGGATAAACAACTTTCCAGTTTAATAATGCACATTTTAAGACCCATAAGTCAGAAAGTGCAGATGGCATACAACATGCTGTAAAATGGCTAAATCCTCCCGAAAATCCCCAGTCAGAACTTAGAGCTAAGGTATCAGTACGTGGCAGTATGTTGTGTAGCATGTATGTCATGGTAGAGGAAATGCCTACACGTAAATACTACAGTGTGTAACACCCTTTGAAAAACTGGACTGTTGGCCAAAATAAACTTCTACAATAAAACTAAACTATGCAGACAGTGATTTGTGGCTAAACTGGTGCTGACCATAAAAGGATGATGGCCACTTTCTTCTTTATGGAACCTTATGGGAACGGGTTTGTTCCCGCTAGATGTTTGTTGAAAAAGTCAGGCCATCCGGCATGGGGTGGTCTTTTATTTTTAGGTCTGTTATAGAGGCCGATCTTACTGCCTGATTAACTGACAGTTTTCCGAAAAATCAGTAGATATTATTCATAGTAATAATACCTGCAGAAAGGAACTTTGGGTGAGCTTTTTTTGCAGTTGCTTTGTTGATTGGGAGCAACGTTAGTTCATGCCACACAGCACACCTACAGTGTTGGAGTAAGTTAGCCCCTTCAGCCAATGGCTAAATTGGCACTTCTTGTCAATTGTTGGATCTGCTCACAGGACAGCCATCTGGTAAGTGGAGTGTGTGTGATGTGGAGTGTCAGCATTTTCTTGTATGCAGAGAGAGGCAAAGGCTCCCCTCTTTGAGACCGCCCTTGCCCTCACACATGCAGCGGAGTTCATTGAGATGCAGCTGTGTACCAACTCCCCCCGCTCTTCACTGGTGTGCTGCATTATTAGCCGCCACTGTTGCCTTTCCGTGCCACCCACCCCCTTCTTGTAAAGTGAAGAACAACCGCTGCTGTCGCCCACAAAGCTTTGAAGTGTGCTTTCGTCTTCAATATATAACGTGTGGAAATCTTCACGACAATCTGCACTAAACGATGTAGGCTTGTTGCAGGTTCATTGGGTTCATGCACCCAAACATCATGGAGTCACTAAATGATATACAACTACCATTTTTCCTCAAAAAATCCCTTACTGATAGCGGTACATACCTTCCCTAGTGCTCTACAGTAAGGACCAAATCTGGGATAGTCTGCACTTTTTCACCAGGCCTCCATCTACCAAATAAGCAGTGCTTGTGTACAGTCACTCACAACATTGGCACCTTGATGTCCTTGTATAGTGTTAACAGACACACCTCAGCAATGAAACTTGATATGTCCTTTTTCGGTTGTACTGTGGAATTTGACATCTGCCAGACAACATACATGGCTACAGCTGATTTTGCTGATCAATGGAGCTCTGAAAAGAAGTTGTTTGAAAATGTGCATCAGTTGATAATTATTTTGCTTCAATCTCCGAAGTTTCACAAATCTTTCTTTTACAAAATAAAATAACTTTTGTGCAACTTTAAAGAAAATAGAATAAAAGTAACAGCATAAATAATGACCACCAGTCCTTCGCAATAAGCAATGCTTCTGAACAAAAATAATCAAAGAATCAATTTAATATCACAATAACAAAGCAAATCAATTGCAATTTTAAATATATGAATAGAAAATATCTTGAAAACCTCAAGAATAAAACAAGTGTACAAAACATTTTGAGGTCTTCGGTGTGAGAAAGAATTACAATGAAGATTTCAATAGTATAAAATGCGAGACAAATTAAATAAAGATATATTTCTATAAATGTAGCAGTCGTGGAGGTTTGAGAATTTCTTCTAAAATAGAAGAATTGTTATGACTGTGTCTAGATGATAGAAAGTTTTTTGTGGTGACCAAAATATCTCTTTTAATATGGTCATGCTTAGAGAGAGCATATTATCTATTCATTCTATGATTTGCAGAAGTGCCATTCCACCAGCATGTGAATATCTTAGAGGAATCTTTCCAGCATGATGTTATTTACTAAAAAGCAATAGCAATAAAAAGATAAATGTATTTGTTGTTACCAATGTCTGTATCTGTTAATCAACCTAAAAAATGTTGGAGAAATTAAGAGTTAGGGCTATATTAAATAGTGGGTCACTTTCTGGCAAAGTAAACACCAGAATGAATACACTATATTGCAATAACACACATATCCCCTTTTTTACATGTGTATCACAAATAGTTAAATACAATTGACATAGGAAATTAGAGTACTATTTGGGGTAGATTAGAATACTATTTGGGGTAGGTAACTGACAACCTCAAAGAACAATCACATTTCTTACATTGGAGTTCCGCAGTGCGATCCAAGGCTTGTGTTTCACTTTGTGTTTTGTGTTGAAATTAAAACTCTCTTTTTAAATTGACTTTGTGGAGTTTAAATGGCATTGATTTGTATTTGGACATTTTTGATTTTTGCTAAATTTATCTATGTTCTTGGTTTTGGCACCTTAAATTATTTTTAACATGAAGGTTAATTGTGACAGCTTGGAGCCTCAGCATGGCACAGCTGAGGAAGATGTGCCAGCAGAGGGGACTGAAGCTGAGGAATAATTCCAAGAGGACTGCCAGATTGCCCTCAGAGTTTAGGAGGAAGTTGTTGCATTCCACCTCACAGGAGCAGGAGGAGGAGGATGACGTTGGAGAGGGAAATGTGAAAGACAGTGGAGAGGCGCCAGTGAAGGAGGAGTGTGTGTCCAAAAGAGTGGCCTTACCTGCATTGTCTAGGGCAGGGAGCAGTGTGTCCTCCCACAGTTTCTCCCATCACAGCTGAGGACAGACAGGCGGAGAGGGATTTGAAGTTGTAAATGGCTACCCTAGCTTTAGGAAATCCTCTTTTTGTGCGTGGTCAACACCTTTTGCTGGTCCCTCCATATATTTGCTGTCTTTGGAACTCTATGCTTGTCACCCCTGCTAAACAGCAGTAAAGTGCATGGGCACCCCTTTTAAACATGGTTGATTTGACATTTTTCTAATTGGCATATTTAACTTACCTATCATTCCAGAGTGTAAGGGTCAATGTGTACCCAGGTCCTGAAAGTTAAATGCCTCTAGTAGGGCTGCTATAGAAGTGAATGTAACCCTGTGGTGGATTAGGACTTAAAGGACTAAGGCAGAAGGTGAAGTCTTTGATCAGAGCGAACCTGGCTGGTATATTCGACCCGCACTCAATCATGGTTAGCCTTAAGTTGCGCCCGGTCCTCAGTCTACCATGGCCCTTGACTAAAATTGGCACTCTGTGCTTTATGGCACTATATCTATTTAAACAGGGATGTGGAATTTAATTAAAAAATCTACTTGTTGATGGGACAGATTGCTTCACAAATCTACTTGTCCTGTGAATCTACTTGTACCTTTGGTGCCATGTAGTGTGGCCACAAACAATGGCAGCAATCTCATTATGTAAGGGCTCTGAAAATATCCTCTCTGATTATGCCAGGGATAATTCTATAGTAGGGCTTGAATACTAGCAATTTCCTTATTTTGCCACCTTTTTGCGGATCTATATACTATATACTGGGGATGGAGGTGCGGTAAGCAATAGTTCCAGGGTTGAAATGCCCTTTTGAGCATCTGCAAAACCTACTAACTTCCATGTTTTAAGGGTTTTCACCAGTTCTTTTCTAGTCTTTTCCCATACCTAGAAAGGTTGAAAATGTACTCCTGACAAGGGTCAGATGTAAAACCCCTTTCAGGGTTAGGAAAAAAGTGGTTGGAGTTAAAGTGAACTTGTAAACACTCAACAGATTTTCGCATGAGCAAATCTACACATGGATATTTACTTGTGTGAAAATACAGTTCACAAATATTTTCTAGTAGTATGATTTCCTGGTTTACTTCTGTAAATTCTTGAGAATTCATGAAATACGTAAATCTGCACTAATTAAAAGACATATACCATGGGTGCACTTTTGGGACTTTCTTTAAGAATTGGGCCTCTAATTCGGTCTGGTGTTAACCAAGATCTTGTAGTTTTATTAAAATTCTATCTTTTTCCCTCTATTGGCAGTCTTCACTGTGGATGGCTGCAATCGGCTCATTCACAAGGAGCATATCAGCACACAAAGCAGTTTTGTTAAGTGCCAGAAACTACTGTGGTAATGTGTGCTTTTTGAGACCAAAAAATATTTTTGCTTTTTGCCAATGTTTGTTACGATAGTGAGGGCACAGAAGCTCCCACAACAAAAAAGTTTTTCAAAAGCTGTGTCACAACAAGACATGCATTGACAAAACCAAAAGGTTGACCAAAAATGTCGACCTATTGGCTTTGTCAATGCTTGTTTATTTTCACATTTCCCAAAATCTTGTTGAAACTGTGTACACTAACTTTACATTATGAATTTGTTTTGGAAATACTAGCAGACATCTACACATTTTATTAAATGATGCTTCAAAGAAATGGTACATACAATTTCACAGTAGTTTAGCAAAATGTTTATTTTCCTAGTTGCATTTTATTTTGAAAGCAAAGAATCATCAACTTGCTTTCAAGCTTCTGCAAATATTTGCATCTAATCAGAGAGAATTCTGGGTGCATTATACATAGCCTCATATTGTTAAACTTTGCAAATGTGTGTACACATGTCCTTTACTGGAACCTCTGTCGGTAGTGTAGTCAGAGCTTACAACATTTATTTGGAACGCTCACCCTAATAATAAAGTCGCTACATTAATGGACCATAAGTACAAGCTCAAACAGCATTAACATAGGAGCACAAATAGTACCTCAACTGCAGACAATTCTCATCCCTGCTTCATAATGTGGTACTGTAAATTGACAGCCAAAGGGTTTGTGCTGCAGGGGAATTGGGCCTACTTGTCCCAGGGACAAAATAATCTTGAAAACTTGTTCTTGACTCCAAACAATATGTCTTGGGCGTCAGGCTATAGGAATTATACACCCCTGTTAAAACTTTAAAAAGTCACATCTTCGGTTCCTCTCAATTGTTTTTTTCCCATTTTGGTGTAATTGTGTTTACTAAAAGGTACACAGTTTTTTTTTAATTCAGGTTGGGATGTTTAATGTTTTGCATTTTCATTTTATTACTGTTTTGGTAATGCATAAATAGTTGCACATGTTCCAAGTTCAGCCTGTCTGCTCTGTGCCATAGCTTCCTGGAGGTGAGCTCAGGTTAATTTAGTGACTTTGAGGCTCCACCCTAACAAGGGTTGTGATTATTCCTTGAATTGAGCAGACACCCACTCCAAATAATCCAACTTCTAACATTTAACATTGTATATAATTTAACAGGAGGATATAATCTACTATTTAAAATGAAATATAGTATGTGACAGTAGCCACTTTAGTGGTTTTATTGAGCGTTCCAAATTACTATCGCACATATCATCAATAACCAGTTTATTGAAATACAGTTTTCCCGCTGCAGTTCAATGTGTAGTTTATTTCTAGAAGAGAAAGGTTTTTGTAATTCTCGATTTTTCATTGAAGCTTTTTGTGCATCATCATATAAGTTCATAGAGAGTTAGAGGGAAATGTAGCTTGGCAATGTAGACTGTGGAAAGAAAGAGGTAACATTCGTTATAATTTGTAATCTATAAATATCCTGAGTAGGTTATATGAAGTTAGTAAATCATAAAAATGAATACAAATACTACACTTTAATAAATGTTCAACTCAGGATGTATACCTTGTTCATTTCCCTTTTTCAAAAGATTGATTTATTAATAAATTGGACAGAAAAGGATCTCCTTTAAAGAAATCCAATTGATCTGATTTGACAAGGTTTGGGATAAATGTTTCAAGCCCTGTAGCTGATATTGTGAAAGAATTTTGCAATCACTATTTTTTAATTAAATTGGCATAACACATTGGTAAAAACAGTACTACTTACCCTGGTTACGGATGAGTGTAATTGCAGCAGATGCAAATGTCCCCCTAGCACAGCCTTCAGAGTTACGATAATTGTGGAGCCAGCAAATCTGAACAATTTGCCATAAAGTCAATATAAAGGGCATGTGGACCAGGAGCATTGGACTTTTTAAGAGCCACAATAGCATTTATAACTTATGGAATGTAATGCTAACATTTAATTAATTAAAATCCAAACTCCTATTTTATTGTTTAGAAAGATTCCAAAATGCACACCAAAATCTTTTTGTGAGGATTAATTACCTTCTGCATATAGTTTCTAATAGTAACGTACAACCATGTTAGCAATAGCTTAATCTGAAGCAATAATGCTATTATCCACAATATTTATCACAGATTGTATTAAATAGACTTTCTTGATTTTCAAATACTTTTATAATATGTTACATGTATAGTTTTGGCCACCATAATGTTGGTCCTTGTCTCTAAGATTGATATTATTGGTGTTGAATGTAGCAAGTTTATTTAGTTAGTTCAGTTTTTACCTTTATTAAATTACAAATGTGTCGAAGGAACTAGAGATGTGATTTTGTTGTTCCAAAGATTTAATTAATCTGATGTGATTAATTTTAAGAACAGCGTTATGTATAATACTTTGTCCACCAACTTAAGAAATAACAAAAGTTCATAAAGAAGCTTTATTCGCATGCCAGTTGTACACATGTAGCTTCAGCAACATTTATGACAATTTATGAAGTGAATTCACTACCGAAGGTTGCATCAGGAATGAGATAAATATTGAACCTCCACCTACCATTAATGCTCCCAGTAAAATTTATGGTAAATAACCACTATTGAGGAAGCATGACCTAATAGAACAATAGATCCATTGTTCAGTTTAATTAAAATAGTGGTAGTAAATTGTAAATTAGTACTCCTTTCTAGATAGAGACCCAAAGAGGTATGTACAAACTGTGTATTATTTGGAAGCCCGATGCAAAGTCTCCATGAATCAGACAGAGGTCTCACATTCATCACATTTTTAAAGGCTCTATGAGCTTTGTCTGGTAGAGACAAGTATTTGGATTTCAGACAAATAATGGGTTTAAAATATGATTAGTCTACAGCAGTAATTAGATTCTCATTGCTCAAAAGGGTTTTCTTCAATAGAACATTGTTTCAATAAGCTGGTTGGTGCTATTGGTCCGTAAATATTTAGGATAGTTAATTGAACGGTGAACAACCTTTACAACGAAACTTTTACAACGCACTACCATTACAACGCGGTCATTACAACGCAAACTATTACAACGCATTGCTCTGGGGGGCGCTCTAGGATAGGGAATAGGTTAATTTACTATCCAATAACCTTCCCTAGTGTCCACGGGGACTGGAGTTGGAATAGTAAATTAAACTATTCACTATCCAGCACCCCAAAGCGCTATGCGTTGTAATGGACTGCGATGTAAAAACCGCGTTGTAAAGGCAGGCGTTGTAACGTCATACATCCAATTGAACAGAGCTTGGAATAAAACCCATCTACATTTGTCACCACGCTCATATGATAAGACATGAACATTTAATAAATGAATCTAAACACCAAACTGATAAATAGGTGCTTAACTTGATCTGCAGAAGCCATATCTGTACCATTGTTATTATTCATTAAAGCAACTATTTGTTATATTCCTTTAGTTTCATGCTGTTAAGGGAAATGAAATCTAGACACCTTGCTATTATCAGTTGTTATTTTGCTGGACCTGCACCATTGTTCTCAGTGTCAATTATTTTTTATTTTATTTATTTTGAAAGTTTTATATAGCGCGAACAAGATCTTTGCAGATATCAGAGCGCTTCACAGCCGAAAGGAACAATGTGTGAATAAATGACAATTGGGGTGGGGGAGGTACATGTGGAAGCATAGTCAGCCAGATACATCAATAATGATACAAGTACAAATAATTGATAGCGTAAACCCACAGGCAGGTCAATAACACGAGTAAATACAGAATGCAAAAAAAAAAGAAAAAAAGATCAGTGGAACTGAGTGGTACAGCGTCTGTAAATAACATCCCCAGTAATGATTCAAGTGTATTTAGCCATGAGGATAGCTTTTACTTCTCTCTTGAAAAGTATGGTAGAGGAGATGAGCCTTATTTCAGGGGGGAGTGAGTTCCAGATATTGGGTGCCATTCCTGAGAAAGAGCGTTTGTACGTTTTTTCTTTGCGGAATCTTTGGGGTTTTAGCAAGAGATTGTTTGTGCCTCTGGTGTTTCTGGAGCCTCCAGAAACCGTCAGCTTCTGGGCGAGGTATCCGGGTGAGCTCAGGTGGACAGCCTTGTGCGTCATGCAGGCGATTTTCAGATGTATTCTGGCTTCAAAAGGCAGCCAGTTCAGGGCTTTCAGGTCAGGGGAAATGTGTGAGTGTTTTTTTGATCCAGTGATGAGTCTCGCTGCGGCGTTTAGAGAAGCTCTTAAGGGCGCCGTAGTAGTTAGGGGGAGACCGCATAGGGCGATACTGCCGTAATCTATTCGAGGGATGACTAGCGCTTGTACAGCAGTTTGGAAATCTTTGGCTGGAAGGAAGGGTTTGAGTTTCCTTAATGTATTGATCTGGTAGTTCGCCCCCTTAGTTGCTTTGTTGATGTGTTCCTGCATGTTGAGGTTGGTGTCAAGTGTTATGCCTAGCGATTTTGCTGAGTCCACGATGGTGGGATGAACATTGAGTGCGGTTAGGTGTTTAAGCCAGATTTGAGTGGTAGTGATCTTCGCAGGAGGTGAGATCAAGAGGAACTCTGTTTTAAGAGCATTGAGTTTAAGATGATTAGCGGCCAGCCATGATTGGGTGCTTCTAATCGTTGAATTCAAGAGCATAATGTCTTTGGGTGATTGTAGTTTGAGATAAAGTTGGGTGTCATCGGCGTACATGTGGAACTGAACATTGGATGCTTGTAGCAAGGTGGTGAGAGGTTCCATAACTAGGTTAAACAAAGTTGGGGATAGGGCGGATCCTTGTGGGACGCCTAGCGATACCGGTATTGGAGCAGACATCAAGTTGTTACTCTTGAATTTCTGCGATCTGTTGTGTAGAAAGGACGTGAACCACTTGAGTACAGTTCCAGATATACCCATTCTTGTCTTTAATAGATCGAGTAAGTTCTCGTGTTTGACGGTGTCAAATGCAGAAGAGCGATCAAGAAGGATAAGGAGGCAGGTATCATTTTGATCTAGGATTTGGAGGGCGTCGTCAATTATGTGAGTCATAGCAGTTTCTGTACTATGGTCCGCTCTGAATCCTGATTGGTGAGGGTTGAGTAGATCAAACTGATTAATGTGTTTAGTCAATTGAGTTTGTGCGCATTTTTCCAACAATTTGGCAAGAGTCGGAATATTGGTAATGGGACGGCAATTATTTAGATCAGAGGGGTCGGCTGTAGGTTTCTTTAGTAGAGGTGTGACTTGTCCAACTTTGAGGGAGTCGGGGATGGTCCCTTGTTGAAGTGAGCTGTTGATAATTTTAGTCCAGAGTGGGAGGAGCGACGGGGTAAGGTCTTTGACAGCATTGGCAGGAAGGGGGTCCGTGAGGTGATTGGATGGTTTCACGGTGCTGAGCAGTCTACCAATTTAATCTTCCGAGTAGGTGACAAAGGATGACCATGTAGCATTGTTTTTTGGTTCAGTGGGTGCTGTGCAAAGGGGTTTGGGGTAGAGACTTATGTCAATGAGGAGATCGTTCCTTATGTTGTCTGTTTTTTGGATAAAGAAAGAGGCGAAGTCTTCACAGGAGGGAGCTTCGCCCACATTGCTGAGTTGTTGGGGTTGTTCCTTGGATTGTGATCTGATTAGCTCAATATTTTCTTTACGTTTGTGCTATTAATTTATGTTTTTGTTACTGAATTAATGTGGATTGTTTTGCTTTTGCCTTGGTGTGTGTGTGTGTGTGTGTGTGTGTGTGTGCGTGTGTGTGTATGTGTGTGTATATGTGTGTGTGTGTGTTCTTGACTGCTTTAGGTATTTTATTTGTAGTTTCTGGTGCCTGCTATTTTGTATTTTGCATTCTTGGCTCTTGATCTGTTTGCATTTGTGATTCAAAGTCAGTTGATTTGTGTGTGTTGATATCTGGACCTGTTTTATTGTGTCAGCATGGGTTTTTGGTCTGACTGTGTGTGTGTGTGTGTGTGTGTGCACTGGTACCTTTATGATGTATTTTTCTCTGCATTCCCCATACAAAGGCCAGACGTTTTGGCTTTGCTTGTTTTCTTTGGATTTTGAGGGAAGTTTTAGTGTGTTGAATCGGTCATTGCAGAAGGGTTGACTGAAGCTCATTCAAGACCCCACTTCTATTAATAATAGCACAGCACAAACATCTGTGAAAGATCTTTTCAACAACACATGGTATTAGTGCATGCAGTGCGTGGATATGGAAACACCCATCAGTTGGAGAAGGTCACAGTGGCACAAATGTTCAGTAAATGCTACCTGCCAATGGTGTGAGGCAAACCGTCAGAGCCAGGATTCACTAACATCTCCAGAGTTAGACAGTGAACCAGCGCTGTTCTGAAACAAACCTCTAAACCATCACTATATCTCCCAGGAGCTATCACACTTTACTACTCGGTGGGGCCCATAACACCGTGAGTCACTCATTCACACAAATCACTCTGCTCTTAGAATCAGTGAAACCCAGACGGTGAGTTGCTGGATATAGCGGGGTGTCCTACTTCATCTATTTAGTCTAAATTTTATACATTATGTACATATGCATTCATTTTGATTTTTACCATGGTTTAATTCCTAAGGAAAAAGACACCCCACTTTTGGTCAATGGATCAGCTAGTAAAAGTTAAGCTAATGGACAACAAGACCAGCTTAATTCTCCATTTATTTAATTTTTATTTGGGATTTTAAGTCTCCTAGCACGACCTTTCTTATTTGTCTTTTATTTCTAGTTCAATTCAAACAGTTAATTGTCATCTGAAAGAAGAAGACATCAATTCAAGCAGTTTACATTTATTAGCAGAACAGTTCAGAAAAACAAGTCAAAATTATAATACCAATTCTCTTCAGGAATGGAAATCAGGATTAGAAGAATAAAGTTCCCAAAAACAGCTTCTCTATTCTCTCTTGAGGTTCACCACCCATCAAAACTCCGATTCATCAAATGTTAAAGTCAGGAAAATCTCAAAGTCTTTGCACCAAAGGAAAAATCATTCAGTCCGACAGCATGTCGTGGTGCGAAAAGTAATCGAAAAGTATGCTTTTTTCTCTCTTCCAAACGACCTCTTTTATACCCTTTTCACTAACTAACTAAAATGTGAAACTTTTAGGGTCCGCGCTCAATTCTTAACAGTGCAAGAAAGGGGTGGATGAAGATAACATCATCTCCTCATTGTCCATATTTCCGCCTTGTTATGGTTGTACTTCAACAAATTAAGTTCCAATTGTTCATTATTAAATTATTTCCTCATGTCCTTTACTTGTCACTTCGTAAGATTTTCCCAGGCTCATGACTCGGACATCTCAACTTGACACCATTCTGCTCTCCAGGTCATGCTGACCTTGACACCAGCCGCACAGGCACAGGCTGCTTGCACATCTCTCGAACACAGTCGCGCATGCGTAGAACAACATTCGCTTGGAGTCTCGCAAACCCTCCACATTTTTATAGGCCGCATGGGCCATAACGGGAACTATTATAGAAACAAACACAATTAAACGTTAGTTTTCGAAGTAAAACCCTTCTGTTTACCTCCCCCCTAAGTTAACCCTGTTAGTTATTATCTAGCTTTAACGCAATGGACATGCATTGTTTACTTACCATTCCCCATCATATCTGCCACGATGATACCATTAGAAAGCATACATGCATAGCTTTTCATCAGATTATAGAATTTGCGTACTATATTAGTAAGACAGTATCACACAATTAATGTATTATAGTTTGCAACATAAGCAAATTAGTATCCCACGTGTATTTGTGTATGCACTTTCTATTCTATGTTGGTTAATTTAAAAACCACACAATTAATACATATTATAGTTATGTGAGATTGACTTCATGAGGTGTATACAAAAAAAATTGTTTTCACCCTCGCTCCATCAATTCTCCCCTTTGGTGATTTATCACCAAATAACACCCCAAAAATTTTTATAAAATTTTCAAATCATGTTTCAAATTCTTTTCAATTAGTATGATTTACACTTTGGTTTCTTCCATTTTCTTTCTATCTTGATATACTTTCTCCTTAAATTCTTCCATTTCAATGTCTCCAATTTCACGTTCTTTTCCTTTGCTTTCTTCAATTCTATTTCTTATTGACTTTTTAAGGTTTCTTCTTTGTCTAAGTTTATAACCTAATCTTAATACTAAAAGTACAACTATCATTAGTGTTACTGGAATTAATACTTTCCCTATTATTGATCTACCTACTTCATAAAACTATTTCTTAACTGCTGAAAAACTCTTACCAAGTTTCTCAAGAACACCATCAACCTCCAGTGGTATAATTTCTTTATGCAATTCTGTAATGTTTGTAATATATCTTTCAATGTTTTGACTTTTATCAAGGATATAGGTACAACAGTGCTGTACCTTTAAAATTCCACAGACTCCTCCTTCTTTTGCCAAAAGTCTGTGAAGAGCAAGTCGATTTTGCATTACCATAGTTCTCATAGCAACCATTTCTGTATTGACCATTAAAAATCCCCCTGCAGTGTCTGTTGACAAACTATCTACTATCGTTGACAATTTCCGAATTCTGTTTGCATTAAATGATATACCCACTGCTGGTATCAATGCTCCAAACACATCACCTACTATTTTTAACACACTCTTCTTCTACGACTTAAAGGTTTACCTATCTCATGAATTCCATTAGTTCCTTTATCTACATGAAAGATTTTAGGAAAGACCAAACCCACATAACAAGATCCATACCAATGATCAGGTAATCTATAATAAGCTTTGTTCCCGCACAGAAAATAAATCCCAGGAACAACTGGATCATTACCTCCTTTAAATCCCCAACCCCCTTTTATAATATATGTATCTTCACATTGACTCGCACCCACAAAATAGGTATCATACACAGTGTTGTCGCTTCAAATACATAGCTTCCCTAACAGTGGAGTATCTATATTTATGGCCACATTCACATTATTTCATTCTATATTTTCATCCTCAAATGTCCACATTGTGGATTTAGATTTCTTTGCATTTTCATTTGTTTTATACTGCATTCCCCTACATATCCAAAAAGGCTTTTTCTTCATTTCTCATTTTACAGGTCAAATTATGTTTAAACGCATAATAATAAGTTAATTCTTGTGCTTCTAAAAAGTACTCTCCAAAAACTTTTACAGGTTTGATTTTGTTCAGTCCAGCTACTACCTCCAATTTTGCAAAAACATCATCCGAGTTTGAATAATAGTATTCTAATTTACCAGTTCTATAAAACAGACTAGCCAACACACTACATGTAACACCATATGTTAATGGAAGATGGTGATATGTCACACCTTCTGATACAGATGCAGGCAGTTTTACACAAACGTATCAATCACTTGCATCCATAGTTCTCACATACTCAGAAAATAATTTTGAAAATGTATTCCTTAAGTAATCACTAATAGATTTGTCTTGGTGCATTTCAGGTCTATAAACATTCTTCATTTCACCTTTTAACTCATGGGTCTTTTCTTTCATACTCTCATTTGCTTTTACCTTTTCAAATTCAGGCCTAAATGGAATCACAATAGCTAATATCAACCATACCAACATAAATAATCCTGTACATATTAACCACATTCTACACCATTTTCTAAATATCGCACATTTTGATCTTTGCACAGCATTAGTAGTCATTTTTTTACACAGCGTTTATTACAATCTTTTCAAGCTTTATGGTGTCCTTTTTTAATTCCCTTCGCGCTTAAAAGTGTCTTTTATTATTCAAGATCCTTAATCTTGTCTTTCTTTTATCTCTTTGTATCAAATTTATGGTTTCCCAGTTTAGGCACGCCTTGGTTATCTTTAAATTCTAATTCACTAACTATTTTTCGTCACCTTGGTAATTCAAATTTTCTTGACTACTATTGACTTATCTTATTGGAGGCAACGCAACATATGTCCATTCAGGTGACTTGTATTTTTGATTTGGTCTCCTTACTCTTTTTGAACTTTGCAAAATCTCTATCTTTTCTCCCACCAAATCCTTTTGACTAGTTATTTAATTTACTTGCTCTTCTTGAACTTTAGCTTTGTTAACCAGTTTGAATTTCAGTCCATCATTATCAATAGGCCAATTATCTCCTTTATGTGGCCTTTTGTTTTCAGTTTCGACAGTACCACGTTCCACTTTTCAAGATCTTTTTCTTGAACTCCTTCTTAATTGAGTTTTGTCTTCACTGTCATCAGACTCAGTTTCAGATTTCTCATCTGTTTCCTTTATGGTAACCTTTATAATGTCTGTTTCGTTCACTGAATCTGTTCTTTCTTTTGTCAGTTCTTTCACTCTGTTAGGAACTTTTTTTTAGCTTGTACTTGGAAGCTCATCCTCATCGTGAGTTATTTCCTTTTCACCAGTTTTTAAGATTTCGGTTCCTGCTTTCAGAGCTTTCAAACTGTTCTTTTTCACTCGTCTGACTACCAGATTTATCTTTGTTTTCATCAGTGTTCACACTGGTATCAGACCTGATCAGATCTCGACTTTCAGGTCGATCTTCAGAATCTGGTATTTCAATGACTTCACCTTCTCCTTCAGATGCAGAGCTTGTATCTGATATTTCCAGATGTCGATGAACAGGTCGAGCTTCAGTATCTGGATTTTTGTCTGGTTCAGCTTCAGAATCCGAATCAGTTGTACTCTCTGCTTCTTCTGGCAGATTTCAGGCACACGGATTGTGTGGCTAGCATGAACCCATCTCTTTGCTCCAGCACCTTAACTGCAGTTGTACTAACAAGAATGAACTTGTCTGAGTTTTTGCCAACGAGGAACTGGACAGATTCTTCTCCTGTGTACTTTTATCCGAACCCAATCTCCAGGGACTAGATAATGAGCTGGATGTTTCTCTTTTGAGTTTGCCTCAGTTCCCACCTGATGGAACACAGAAGTTACCACGTCAGACAGGTTCTTGCAGTAATCCAGTATGACATAATCATTAATAGTTAACAGTTTATCAACTGGTACAAATGCTTGTCTCATCACTCTTCCCATCAGATTCTCATGAAGACTTAATCCTGTCTTTCTATCAGGTATACTCCTTAGGGTCATCAGAACAAGTGGCAAAGCATCAGGCCATTTCAGTCCAGTGGCCAAACACATTTTTGCAATTCTGTCTTTTATTGTTCCATTTACTTGCTCAACCACCCCAGAAGCCGCTGGTCTGTAGGCACTATGTAATTTCTGACGAATGTCCAGTGCCTCACAAATCATTTGTAATAATTCATTTTGGAAATGTGTTCCTCAGTCACTTTCAATCGTTATCGGGAAACCAAAGCGTGGTATGATTTCTCTCAACACTAGCTTTGCAACAGTTACTCCATCGTTCCGCCTGGTAGGGAAGGCCTCTACCCACCGGGAAAACAGCCAAATGATCACAAGTACATATCGAAGCCTATTACAGGGTGGTAGTTCAATGAAATCCAACTGCATTCTTGTAAATGGACCTCCCTCCCGTCCTATGGTTCCGAGACTCACAACTGTTTTCCTTCATGGGTTTATCTGTTGACATACAAGACATCGCTGACAAAGGCTCTCAGCGATCATCCTGAACTTAGGATTGTACCATGTTGGACTAAACAGTCTTATCATCACGTCCCTCCCCACATGAGCTTGACCATGATACATTTGGGCTATGTTAGAGATCATGCTATCAGGCATTACTGGTCTTTCATCTTTGTAAATCCAAATTTCATCCTCCTCTCTTTGTCTACATCCTGCTTTTAACAATATGTATTTTTCTTACTTACTTGCTTCTTCCTGCATTTGTCTGACCTCCTGCCAAGTCTCAACCACTGTTGTTAGCATTAAAGGACTTGAAACATACTCTTCTTTTCTGTCCCGATTTATTGATGCAAGATTTTTAGCACAGTATTTTGCAATGGAATCAACAAAACGATTGCCTCTAGTGACATAATCATCTCCTTTCTTGTGAGCTGCACATTTTACAACAGCAATTTTGTCAGGCAACTGAATTGCATCAATCAGCATTTGCACAAACTCAGCATTTCTAATGGGGCTTCCTGCAGAGGTTAAGTATCCCCTATGGGACCACAGTTGAGCATAATCATGGACAACTCAAAAGCCATATTGACTGTCAATCACTATGGTGACTCTGATCTCTTTTCCAAGTTCACATGTTCGAATCAAACCAATCAGCTCTGCTATTTGAGCAGAACGAATTCCTTTCAGACAAGATGCTTCCAAGACATCTGCCACTGTACACACAGGATATGCAGCACTCAGGGCACCCTCATCCGTTTTCAGACACGAGCCATCCACACATATTACATAATCAGATTCAGGTAATGGTTCATCTTTGATGTCAGGCCTTGGTTTAGTGCAGTACTCAAGAACATCCAAACATTTATGATAAACTTCATTTTTTACTTCCATGGCATCAGGCAACAATGTAGAAGGATTCACATTTACACATCTTATTATTGTCACATTATCTGCACCCAAAATTACCTTTTCCTACTTGGTCATCCTGTTATTTGTAAGGAACTGGGTTTTTGTCCTAGTGAGGAGAATCTCTACTGAGGGAGGTACATATACCTTAACAGGGTATCTCATCCCTATGCCTTCGCTCTGTTCCAAACTCACACTTGTAGCAGCTACAGCTTTCAGACATCCTGGTAATGCCTTTGCAACTGGATCCAACACAGCTGAGAAATATGCAATCGGCTTTCTCAGTTTCCCATGTCTCTGAATAAAAACTGATAATGCACATCCTTCTCGCTCACCGCAATATAGTTCAAACTCTTTCTCATAGTCAGACATACATAATGCTGGTGCTTCACACAGACTAGTTTTTAGTTGTTCAAAGGCCTCCAATTCTGTTTGATTTAGCACTATGGGGTATTTCACATCTGCTCTTGTCAGTCTTTGCAATGGTTTTGCTATCAGGGAAAATCCACTAATCCATTGTCGACAATAACCTACCATTCCTAGGAACATTATCTCTTGTCTTTGAGTTTTAGGAGGTTTCATTCCCTGTATCATTATAATTCTTTCTATGGTGACTTGTCTAACTCCTTGAGCAATCTTCTGACCTAAATACTGCACTTCTTACTGACAGAATTGTAATTTCGATGGTGACACCTTATGTCCTCCTTCTGCCAAATGGTTCAGTAATGCAATGGTATCTGAAACACATCCATCTTTGGTTCTTGATGCAACTAATAGGTCATCAATATATTGAACCAATACTGAATTCCCAGGCATGTTTAAACTCTACAGTGACTTCTTTAGTAACTGATTGAAGATTGAGGGAATCTCATTGTACCCCAGAGGAATTCAGCACTTACCCAAAATACGGTCTCCAAACCGGAATGCAAATATTGACTGGCTATCAGGGTGTAATGGAACTGTAAAGAACGCATTACATTGGTCAGTGACTGTATACCATTCTGCATCATGTGGAATTTGGTATAGAATTACTGCTGGATTCAGTACAACTGGACAGCATGGGACAACAATTGTATTGACCTTTCTCAAATTCTGCACTATCCTAAATGTTCCATTGGGTTTTTTCAACCCCATTATAGGTGAATTACATGGACTGCTTATTATTTCTCTCAGAATTCCTTGTTCAATCATTTTGTTTATCACAGGAGGTATTCCTTCAATTATTTCTGTTGTTAACTTGAAATGGGGAATATTTGGGTAGCTCACTCCTTCTTTTACAGATACGGTTACTGGGTCCACACCTTTCATTAATCCAAAATCTTCTCCTGTAAAATCCCACACTTTTTTTCTGACTGTCTTTTTTAATTCACTCGGTATCTTTTCTTTGTTGAACACAGGAAACATGTTACTTTGCTCTGACTTTATCATTGACATAGTCATTCTGTACAATCTATCTTCATCTGGAGTTTGGAGTTCAATGCCATTTAGTGAACAATAAATGGCACAGTTCATCTTGCACAGTATATCTCTACCAAGAAGGTTAACAGGACTACTATCGCATACTACAAATCGATGCATATCTTTGAAATTTCCAATTTCAACCTCAACTGGTTCAGTAAGGGATGTTTTCATTTGCCTATTCGCTACACCTACTACTTGCATGTAATCACCTGGGAGAGGAAGATTCTGAACTTCTACAGATCTAACAGTAGAATGGGTAGCACCTGTGTCCACTAGGAAAGTTACATTTACGCCATTCACCTTTCCATTCACAAAAGGATCAGATTGATCTACCTCTAGAGTTGCGCCAAGTACGCAGTCTTCTCCCTCTCCTAGGCACCGTCAACAGTTCTCATTTGACTCACTCTCATCTTCCTTCATCCAATACTGTGGACTCACATTCACTCGAGGTGATCTTGTTACCTGCTCTCCTCCAAAGAATCCTGTCTCTGCACTGTATTTCTCTAGGTTTACATAGTGTGTAATTGGAGGTTGTGGCACCTGACTCTGCTGGGTAACTACCTGTTGCTGTGGCGATGACTGCTGATTTACCTCATTCTGCACCAGTGGATTCAATTATGTGTTTTCGGGATTAATTCTTGGCGGTAACCTACACTCTTTTGACCAATGCCCTAACCTGCCGCAATTGAAACATGGAAACCTTTTCTTTGCCTCTTCTAGATTACCCATTCCTTTTCCTCTATTCAGATTCCCTCTCATTTTTGCTTGACCTCCAACCAGACTTTTGTTCTCTAGTTGAGCTACTTGATGTTCAGCCACTTTCACTTGTGCCCACATGGCTTTCTATTTAAGTTTTCTTTGCTTAACTTCAATCTCATCACTCCAGTATTTTGCATGTCTCAACACTTCATCAATAGAACATGACTGCCATCCCATCAAATTATGTTTGATCATATCCCCTATCTCTGGTGTTAATCCAAAGACAAATCTATACACGAAATGGCTCATATCTTTTTCACTCAATTCCTCATATCCACTGTATTGTTTAAACCCTAGCAACAATCTCTCATAATATGAATGTACAGATTCTTTTGGTTCTTGTAGTGTTCTGTCAATCTTTACCCAATCTGTTTCCTTTGGAGGAATTTCTTCAAGAATGTTATTACCTGTTCATATTTTCGCATTACTTCAGGTCCCGGAGCACCTGTTGTTGGATCTCTTGTGTACTCTGTTTTGGCCAATCCACAGTAATCTTGCATTCAGACCATAAATCTGCTGGTACCTCTATGTCAAACAACCCATCTAAATCTTCCCGTAATACTTTTGATACTTTTACAAATCGATCCACTTGTCGATACCATTCCACTGGTTTCTATTGTAACCTAGGGTAATCATTTGTGAACAACAATATATCCTGTCTAGTCCAAGGAACATGTACATACCCTCCACCTGGTATCTCTCTCATAGGAAACTCATTCACTACGGGCTCGTTTTCTCTAACTGGAAATACTAATATTGTTTTGTCATTAATTTCTTCTCTTTTCTTTGTCCATTTGGCCTTCCACCGATCCACATCTCCCCACTTTCTCAATAATACAATCAGTTCTTTTATCTGTGTTAATCTTCCAGCAGTGTTCATATTGTCAATGTCTTTTTCAGTGAAATCTACTCTGTAAGGTTTTTGTAATATCTTAATTTTTGCAAAGTCTATAGCAAGTTCATTAGCTAATCCCTCTAACCGGTCATGTAGATTTTTAGCTCTCCGTGTAATACTTTTGCACATGAACATTAATTCATCATCTTGGTATGCTTTTAATCTATCTGTTCCAATCGTTCCAATTATTAATTCTTCCATGTCAATTTTTAATCTGACCACATCTAATGTTTTGGGTTCTGTGTCCTTTAATTTCAATATTTTGAGCCAATCACTTAATTCCTTTTCTGTCGGTCTTACAGGAGTTTGCGTAAACTCAATTTTCTATAAACTCCTTTTAGGAGTTGCAGAATCTTATTCCGCACCCATCAGGAACTTCTATGGAAGGCTCTGATTAAAAGTCAGATCAGGCAGTATCATATGACTGGTACTATTCCTAACTTCCGATAAATCTGGATAAACTTTTTCTCTTACTTTTTGTAAACTTGGATTCAAAGGAACAGTTAACGAGGGTTCATTCGTTTTCTGATTTTCAAACACTGGGATAACAGGACCTATAGTTACTGGGACTGTTACTGCTTCTATATTTTTACTGAGCTCCTGTATCTTTTCAGTCAATTCATTAGTAGAGCGCACAAATTCCGAAGTACTTGGATTTTCTTCAAATCTTCTTTCTGCTCTATCCTCACTGCCTCTAGTTTCACAATACTGTCTTTGAGTACCAGAAAATCTATTCTCCATTGACAATACGTTTGAATCATACCCTAATTCTTCTCTTTCAGCATTGTTTTTATTCTCTAGAATTCGTCTTGAAATACCAGTTTGTCTGGTTTCAATTGATGGGACATTAGAATCATATCTTAGTTCCTCTCTCTCTGTACTTCCCTTATTTTCAGAAAATCAACTTGGAGTGCCAGAAAATCTGGTCTCCATAGGTGGGGCATTTGGAGTCACTGATACTAGACTCAGTTGGTATGGAGGGGGTCTTCTATTTAAAATCTCCTCCAGCACTACATCCTCTATTTAACTATCCCCATAACTCTTTCTCTCTGTTTCCACATTATTCCACTTTTCCTTACATTTCCGTCCTACCATTTCCTCGACTGTTCTCATCGGATACATTCCACACACATATCAGCATTTCTCCATCTCCACATTCTACTCTCATGAGTCGTTCCCCACAAACCTCTCAATCTGCCTGTAGATCCCCTGAACTCCTCAAACCTCTTTCGTTCTAATTCATGCATTTCATCTTCTCACTCGGTCAATGCTTCAAATTGAGTTGGTCCAAGTCTCGGCTCAAGCTTAGTCATTGTCTCTCTCAAATTTCGTAACACAGCAGTACTAAAAGAACCTACTTCTGAAAATGGCAACACTCCATCGTTGTTAGTGTATTTAGCCCAATTTTCCAACCATATGCATGTAGGACAGCCATATTTTGTTGTCATGTACGATGCTGGCGTTTTAGGTGGAGGAAGTAATTTTCCCTCTCTGGTAACTATTTTCTTGTCCTTTTTAAACATTTTCTTCAATTTCTTAAACCATGTAGGTTTTTCTCTTTCTTCTCCATTATAAAACTCAATTTTCCCCAATCAAATTCCTAACTTTAAACAATCTCGCACTCTTCCAAAAACTACTTTACTACACCGACCTATCACAGCGTGGTTCACACTTAACACACCAATCAGAACAAAATATGTCACAATCACTTTCAACCAATGCTTTCACGAGTTTTCTAACGCACCATTTAGCACTCACTGTCCTAGTCACGCGGACCAATCCCAGCGCGACACTTCTGATGTCAGCCTTCCTCCGGCTTTTGCAGCTTCTGCTGACCCTCCTTTACAAAATTTATCGGCACACTGTTTTCTACACCTATATAGATCTAAAACCAGTCAGTAACCACATAAAACAACTTCATATGTCTGTTTCACTAAAACCAAAGTGATGGTTTCTTCAAACTCACAAGAATTCTGTATTACCGGTAGACATCGCTCACCTCTTTTCTACCACAGAATTTTAGACTCGCTGATAAAGTAGCACTACCCTCTACCTTACCCTTCTCTCAAGCTTAGGTTAAACACTATTACTCTCTCAGGGAGAAGTTTTAGTCGGAATACACATTGATTCCTGTGCTTAAGCCCAAGATTTTATAGGTTGCCTTTGCGATACATTCACCACTTTTACAGGTGAAATGTCCCTAAACTTGTAACATACAACAATGCTACTACTTTGAAACAGACCATGAAAACGTGTGACTTACATGCCACATCTTTCTCTTCCTAGGCAGAGTAACCAGCTTCTTACTTCCCAGAAGCATTACAACTTCGACTACACTTAACGTAATACAGACACAACATATAGTGTTAGTCATAATTTCTGTACATCAAAATTCTATATACATTACCCTAATACATTCATACATTGCCTGTCCAAGTTAACCTATAGCAACCATCCTCCTGCTACCAAGAAAACTGAACCAGCGCTGCTCTGAAACAAACCTCTATACCATCACTATATCTCCCAGGAGCTATCACACTTGGGGCCCATAACACCGTGAGACACTCATTCACACAAATCAGTCTGCTCCTAGATTCAGTGAAAACCAGAGGGTGAGTTGCTGGATATAGCGGAGTGTCCTACTTCATCTATTTAGTCTAAATGTTATACATTATGTACATATGCATTCACTTTGATTTTTACCATGGTTTAATTCCTAAGGAAAACATTTAAGACACCCCACTTTTGGTCAATGGATCAGCTAGTAAAAGTTAAGCTAATGGACAGCAAGACCAGCCTAATTCTCCATTTATTTAATTCTTATTTGAGATTTTAAGTCTCCTAGCATGACCTTTCTTAACCCCTTCGCTGCTCGGCCTTTTCCCCTCCTGTGCTAAACCTTTTTTTTACTATTTGGGGTAGTGCGCGCTTAGGCCCCTGCAACTTTTTGACCACATAAGGTATCCACGCCAATTTTGCGTCCTTGTCTTCCAACATCATGGGGATTCTAAAGGTACCCAGGGTTTGTGGATTCCCTTGGAGGGGTCCCAGAAATTAGCCAAAATACAGTAACATTTTTTTTGTCCGAAAATTTGGAAAAACGGGCTACAAATGAAAGCCTCTGGGTTGTTCCCTGTAAATGTTATCAAAAAAGGTTTTGAGGGGATGAAATCACCATTTTCACAGCTTTTAGGGAATGACAGTCTTTTGTCAGAGAACCAACATTGTTTACACTGTTTTGGCATTTTTCTGGGACATAGCCTATTTTTGCTATTTTTAGTGCTTTCAACCTCCTTCCAGTTAATGGTACAAATGAGTATGAAAGCAATAATGGATCCTGGAAAGCTATACATTTTAGAAAAGTAGACAACATTCTGAATTCAGAAAGGGGTCATTTGTGTAGATCTATCAAGGTTTCTTTATAGAAACTAACAGTTAAATATTGGAAAAATTGAAAATTAGTTGGAAAAAACAGCCTTTTGTGTCAACGTTTTCACCTGTAACTTCTTGTAATTATGACAGCTCTTTGAAAGCAATATACCGTTACATCTGCTGGACCATCCTGGTTGGGGGGTTTATAGGACTTGTAGGTTCACCAAGAAGCAGACGAACCCAGAGTCAAAAACTGAGTAGCAATTTGCAATGGCTTTTTATTATGTACCGGGTATATAGCAAATATTGTGCAAAAATGTATACATGGAAAAATCGGTATGAAAGATACTTATGTATTTCTGAAATGGGTACAAGTTATTGAGTTTAGAAACAATACATATTTGCACATTTTCAAAATTGGGAATACTCGTACTAGCGTGAGAATTATTGGTCATTTTTCAAAATGACTTCTTTTTTACACAATGTCTTTCATTTGGAAGGCAGAAATGCATCAAAACTCAATAGGTAATAACAGTTGCTTTACAAATCTGAATTACCCTAAGTCTCCCAATAAAAATGGTACCTCACTTGTGTGGGTAGGCATAGTGTCCTCGACCGGAAAGTGATCAAAACCCAACGTGAACACACCACATTTTCACAATGAAAATGTACCCTTTTTTTGCGAAGTGTGTAGCTGTCGTTTTTTAACCCTAGCTCTACTGGCACCTAGGGAAACCTAGCAAACCCATACATATTTAAAAACTAGACACCCAGGGAAATCCAGGATGGGGTGATTTGACTGCCTGCCACCATGTTCTGTTACCCAGAATCCCTTGCAAACCTAAATAAATGTCAAAAAAGCCCATGTTCCCCACATTTCTGTGGTGGGAAGTTTTGAAATCTGCGTGGACCCACAGATTTCTACCCACCCTGCGTTCCCCAAAGTCTTACGAGAAAAACGGTACCTCACTTGTGTGGGTCGGCCTAGTGCCCGCAACAGGAAACAGCGCAAAATGCAAAGTGGTCACACCTCAATCTCGCAGTGAAAAAGGACCCTTTTTTGGCAAAGTGCCTAGCTGTAGTTTTTGTACCCTAGCTCTACCGGCACCATGGGAAACGTAAAAACCTATATATTTTTGAAAACTAGACACTCAGGGGAATCTAGGATGGGGTGACTTGACTGCCTCCCACCAGGTTCTGTTACCCAGAATCCCTTGCAAACCTAAACAATTGTCCAAAAAAACAAAATTTTCCTACATTTCTGTGGTGGAAAATACTGGAATCTGCAGGGATCCACAAATTTAATTCCACCCCGCGTTCTCCAAAGTCTTACGAGAAAAATTGTACCTTACTTGTGCGGGTCGGCCTAGTGCCTGCAACAGGAAACGGTGCAAAACGCAACGTGGTCACACCTCAATTTTGCTGTGAAAAATGACCCTTTTTTGGCAAAGTGCCTAGCTATAGTTTTTTAACTCTAGCCCTGGCGGCACCTAGGGAAAGCTAGGAAACCTATGCATTTTTTAAAACTAGACACCCAGGGGAATCTAGGATGGGGTGACTTAACTGCCTCCCACCAGGTTCTGTTACCCAGAATCCCTTGCAAACCTAACAAATTGTAAAAAAACAAACAAATGTTCCCTATATTTCTGTGGTGGAAAGTTATGGAATCTGCGTGGATCTACAAATTTCCACCCACCCTGCGTTCCCCAAAG
The DNA here is from genome assembly GCF_964261635.1 of Lissotriton helveticus. Taxonomy (NCBI): domain Eukaryota; kingdom Metazoa; phylum Chordata; class Amphibia; order Caudata; family Salamandridae; genus Lissotriton; species Lissotriton helveticus. The sequence goes on along the minus strand of NC_136073.1, from coordinate 595,993,671 downwards.
TCTTCTGAGAAAAATTGTACCTCACTTGTGTGGGTCGGCCTAGTGCCTGCAATAGGAAACGGCGCAAAACACAATGTGGTCACACCTCAATTTCGCAGTGAAAAATGACCTTTTTTTTGCAAAGTGCCTAGCTGTAGTTTTTGAACCCTAGCTCTGCCGGCACCTACGGAAACCTAGCAAACCTATACATTTTTTAAAACTAGACACCCAGGGAAATCAAGGATTGGGTGACTTAACTGCCTCCCACCAGGTTCTGTTACCCAGAAACCCTTGCAAACCTAAAAGTTTTCCCCTAAAAACACATTTTCTCCACATTTCTGTGGTGGAAAGTTCTGGAATCTGTGTGTATCCACAAATTTCCTTCCACCCCGCGTTCCCCAAAGTCTTCCGAGAAAAATGGAACCCCACTTATGTGGGTCATCTAGTGTCTGCAACAGGAAACGGCTCAAAACGCAACATGGTCACACCTCAATTTCACAATGAAAAATGACCCTTTTTTGGCAAAGTGCCCAAATAATTTTTTGATAGGCAATTTCGATGTTGCCTCAAAATGTTTTGGGCCCTTGCCTGTCGCGGGTACTTGGCCCTCCCACACAAGTGAGGCACCCTTTTTATCGGGAGACCTGGGGGAACACAGGGTGGTAGGAAATTTGAGTCAGCCCGGTGATGCCACACTTTCCCACACTAAAATGTGTGAAAAAACTGATTTTTTCAGCTAAAAGTGAGGTTTGCAAGGGATTCTGGGTAAGGGAACTTTGGGGGATCCACGCAAGCCATACCTCCTTGGAAACCCCCAGGTGTCTACTTTTCAGAAATGTGTGGGTTTGGTAGGTTTCCCTAGATGGCCGTCGAGCACGGAGCCAAAAACCCAGGTGACCCCCCATGCAAAAGCAGGTGGTTTTGAAATAGGCAATTTTGATGTCGCCTCACTACGTTTTGGGCCCTTGCCTGTCGCGGGTACTTGTGCCGACCACACAAGTGAATCACCATTTTTATCGGGAGACCTGGGGGAACGCTGGGTGGTAGAACATTTGTGTGAGCCCGGTGATGCCACACTTTCCCACACAAAAATGAGTGAAAAAACCTGCTTTTTTTCAGCTAAAATTGAGGTTTGCAAGGGATCTGGGTAAGGGGCGTTGAGGGATGCACGCAAGCCATACCTCCTTGGAAGCCCCCGGGTGTCTACTTTTCAGAAAAGTGTGGGTGTGGTAGGTTTTCCTGGATGGCCGTCGAGCACGTGGCCAAAAATCCAGGTGACCCTCCTTGCAAAACCAGGTGCTTTGGTGATAGACACATTTTTCTGTCACCTCACTACATTTTGGGCCCTTGGCTGTCGCAGGTACTTGGGCCTCCCACACATGTGAGGCACCATTGTTATCAAGAGACCTAGGAGAACACTGGGTGGTAGGAAATTTGTGTGAACCCAGTGAAGCCACACTTTCCCACACAAAAATGGGTGAAAAAAGTAATTTTTTCAGCTAAAATTGAGGTTTGCAAGGGATTCTGGGTAGGGAAACACTGGGGGAGCCATGCAAGCCATACCTCCCTGGAAGCCCCCGGGTGTCTAGTTTTCAGAAATGTGTGGGTTTGGTAGGTTTCCCCAGATGGCCGCCGAGCACCGGGCCAAAAAACCAGGTGACCCTCCTAGCAAAACCAGATCGTTTTGACAAAATTAGTTTAGTTCTGCAGCGTGAGAATTTTGGCACAATATTGCAGGGAAAATGTGACAGACATTGTGAGGTTTGCAGGACATTGTGGATAAAATAACTTGTTGAAATTCACCAGAGAGACATCAGCATGTACTCCCATGGGTTTTCAACAATATCTACAGTTGGTAGGTTATTCTTAGGTGGAATGTACACCTTGGCAGAGAGACTAAAAATACAAAGATTCCTGCACAGCCATCTATTCCTCAAACACAAACACATACTGGTTGGATTTGGCACGAGGGCGAGTGATGGTTCAGTATATAACATTTTATTAACAAGAGATTTCAAAAAAATGAAATGCACTGTCAATTAAATGGACAAAAAAAACGAACCAGTGACTCGCAGCTCGTGAGCTGTAAAGCCACTGCAAGGCACCAACCGCTTTGCAGGCCATTCACACACCTTTCATACTTGATACACAGAAGACCATTCACAACACCAGGCACAAAAGCAACACATCACAACATTCACAAAAAGGGACAAGGGGCACCCGGCTTCAAAAATACAAAAAAGACAAATATTACTGCACAGCCATCTATTCCTCAAACACACACACATACTGGTTGGATTTGGCACGAGGGTGAGTGATGGTTCAGTATATACAATTGTATTAGCAAGTGATTTCACAAAAATGAAATGCACTGTTAATAATTGAAAGGACGAGAAACTGAACCAGTGAGTCACAGCTCGTGTGCTGTAAAGCCACGACCAGGCACCAACCTCTTTACAGGCCATTCATACGCCTTTCATACGTGTGACACATACAAAACATTCTTACCGCCAGCCGCGGGTCCATCACATTACAACACTGCCACCAGCAGACAGCGCCATTCAAGGGCCCATCATTCCTGACACAGCAACTACACAAACTGATGGATTGCATGGAGTGGCGCTCAGCTAGCAGTGTGTTTAGTGACCAGCATCAAGTCACTACTCACACACCGCCAGCTGAGCGCCAGTCCACGCACACCACCAGCCAAGCACCGGTCCACGCACACCGCCAGCCAAGCGCCAGTCCATGCACACCGCCAGCCAAGCACCAATCCACGCACACTGCCAGCCAAGCGCCAGTACAAACACACTGCCAGCCAAGAGTCAGTACAAACACACCACCAGCCAAGCGCCAGTCCACGCACACCGCCAGCCAAGCACCAGTCCAGGCACACCACCAACCAAGCACCAATCCAAACACACCGTCAGCCAAGTGCCAGACCATGCACAACGCCAGCCAAGCACCAGTCCACACGCACCGCCAGCCAAATGCCAGTCCACGCACACCACCAGCTAAATGCCAGTCCACGCACACTGCCAGCTAAAAGCCAGTCCACGCACACTGCCAGCCAAGCGCCAGTACAATCACACTGCCAGCCAAGCGCCAGTGCAAACACACTGCCAGCCAAGAGTCAGTACAAACACATCGCCAGCCAAGCGCCAGTCCACTCACACCGCCAGCCAAGCACCAGTCCAGGCACACCGCCAACCAAGCACCAATCCAAACACACCGCCAGCCAAGCGCCAGACCAGGCACACCTCCAGACAATCGCCACTCCACGCTAACCGCCATCACATTTAGGATTTTTTTTATATAAATAAGAAAACACAAACAGATTGCAAATTGATACAAATCTACTAACACAACAACTAAAACTAAATACACTACACAAATGCCAACCTTGAAACTGAACAAAAATTATTAAACAATAGAGGCCAGGCAGTTCACTTTACCACTCATGGATGCTCCCAAAAATTATTTTGCGTGTGGTACATTCTAAAACCAGCAGGCACGCACAGCCCAGGGTTAGAAGGACACTCGGGCAGTACATACAGACTCTACATCTCCTACTGGGAAAGTCTTTTGAGGATGTAGGAGGAATGTGATCAGGAAAGTGGCGATCTTTCAATCTAGCAACATCCTCCACCACTCTAACTCTAGGAACACTTGCCTGTTCCACTAAACCAAGACTGCCTATTACAGACTCCTGAAACTTTACAAAAGTCATCTTTGACTCAGGACAGGATTCCTGGAACGCAACACAAGCATTAAGGGTTGCCAAGTGGAAAAGATGGATAGCCAACTTCTTGTACCAAATGTAAGCCTTATGAAGAGCAGCAAAAGGTTCCAACCTCTGATCTATTCTGTCAACACCACCCATGTGCCTATTATAGTCTAAAATGCACACAGGTTTGCGCGCTTCAGCAACCTTACCCCAAACAGTCAACGGTTCAGTGCTTTCATCAAGGATGGTAGTCAACATATAGACATCTCTCTTGTCTGAAAACTTCACAGCAAGAAGCTCCTCGCAACGCAATGCACGGCACTGTCCCCGCACAAGCTTTAGACAAATACGTTATTTTGGGAAATCTTTACGGTTACAGCGGATTGTGCCACAAGCAACAGTGTCCACTTTATCCAATTCCCTGAACAACCAGACACCAATGTAGAAATTATCTACATATAAATGGTGGCCTTTGTTAAATAGTCCTCTACCAAGTTCCCACACAATTTTCTCAGTCACTCGAAAAGTGGACGGACAACCAGGGGGGTTAATCCTGGATTGCTTACCGGTGTACACCCTGAAATTAGAGACATATCCAGTCCGACTGTCACACAGCATATACAGCTTAATTCCATACTGTGCCCTTGGATTGTATTGCCTAAAAACCAAGCAGCCCTTGAACAACACCAAAGACTCATCCACTGCAATTTCTTTCCCTGGAGCATAGATCTCAGAAAATCGATCAACAAAGTGATCAATGACAGGCCGAATCTTGAAAAGACGGTCACAATCAGGGTGATCTCGTGGCAAAGCTAAACCATTATCGACAAAATGCATCATCCAAAGCAGAAGCAAATACCTATCGTGACTCATGACTGCCGGAAATATAGCAGTTGCCATCAAGGGACTTGTTCATCTCTTACAGATTTGTGGGAGTCCACCGGGTAGCTCTAGAGTGGGGATTAAGGCTGACACTGTGCGCGATCGTGCACCAGGAATGCTCTGCATTGGAACATCAGGGGAGCGGAAATCAAGAAATGCCCCCCCCCCCCCGACCAGAGGCTCAAACCTACCTCCTCTCCCTGGATGCGCTGGAAACAAATGGTTTCCAGCGCGTCCAGTGCTTCCTGATGAAGTTGGCACGCTCTTTGCGCGCTGACGTCATGGGGAGCGTGGGGGGTGTTCGGGGGTGGCAGCGGAAACTCTTCCGCTGCCATCCCTGTTTGTGGGGGCAAGATCGATGCCCCGGGGGGGAGCACCAGCGCTCCCCCAGGGGCTGTGCTCATGACGGAGCGGTTCCGTCATCAGCACAGCCCAACTGATGCTGATGACGGTAACGCTCTGTCATCAGCATCGAAGGGGTTAATTGTCTTTTATTTCTAATTCAATTCAGACAGTTAATTGGCATCTGAAAGAAGAAAACATTAATTCAAGCATTTTACATTTATTAGCAGAACAGTTCTGAAAAATAAGGCAAAAACATATCACCAATTCTCCTCAGGAATGGAAATCAGGATTAGAAGAATAAAGTGCCCAAAAACAGCCTCTCTATTTTCTCTCGATGTTCACCACCCATCAAGTCTCCTATTCATCAAAAGTTAAAGTCAGGAAAATGTCAAAGTCTTTGCAACAAAGGAAAAATCATTCAGTCCGACAGCATGTTGTGGTGCGAAAAGTAATCGAAAAGTAAGCCATCACATCTTCCAAACGACCTCTTTTATACCCTTTTTCACTAACTATCTAAAATTTGAAACTTTTAGGGCCCGCACTCCATTCTTATTGGTGCAAGAAAGGGGTGAATGAATATAACCTCATCTCCTCATTGTCCATATTTCCGCTTTGTCATGGTTGTACTTCAAAAAATAAAGTTCCAATTGTTCATTATTAAATTATTTCCTCATATTCTTTAACTTGTCACTTCATAAGATTTTCCCAGGCTCATGACTCGGACATCTTAACTTGGCACCATTCTGCTCTCCAGGTCATGCTGACCTTGACACCAACCGCACAGGCACAGGCTGCTTGCACATCTCTCGAGCACAGTCACGCATGCGTAGAACAACATTCGCTTGGAGTCCCGCAAACCCTGCATATTTTTATAGGCCGCATGGGCCATAACGGGAACTATTATAGAAACAAACACAATTAAACATTAGTTTTCGAAGTAAAACCCTTCTGTTACCCTCCCCCCATTCTAAGTTAATCCTGTTAGTTATTATTTAGCTTTAAAGCAACGGACATGCATTGTTTACTTACCATTCTTCATCATATCTGCCACGATTATACCTTTAGAAAGCATACATGCATATCTTTTCATCAGATTATAGCATTTGCGTACTATATTAGTAAGACAGTATCACACAATTAATGTATTATGGTTTGCAACATAAGCAAATTAGTATCCCACGTGCATTTGTGTATGTGCTTTCTATTCTATGTTGGTTAATTTAAAAACCACACGATTAATACATATTATAGTTATGGGAGATTGACTTCTTGAGGTGTATACAAAAATGTTTGTTTTCACCCTCGCTCCATCAACAGCAAAATTGAGAAGACTCTCAATTCATTTCACTTCACCTCACCGGAGTTACATATACAAGCCGAGCGCGTGACAGGCTGTGCACACTCCAGTAGGAGAAGAGGGTCCGTATAACGACATGGCTGAAGACAGAAGATACCCGAGGCTTGGTTACACATACACCACAATTACCTTTTTACCCAGATCAATCAAAATCACATATCCTATGCATAATGGCACACCCATAATGAGAAGACAGACAAATTATAAAACATTTCACATATGAAGTGTGAAGACACCAAAAGGCATTACAGGCCCACATCAATTCTTAATTCTATGACTAACTATATCAAACTCCATTTTATACCTGATGTAGAACAACTCTAAATAATTCTAGGCAAATGCTGTCAGCTTACTGAGTCTTAGAAGATCTGAACTCCTCAGTATTCACCTGCTTGGGTGCACCCAAAAAAAAACTAACTTTGAAGAGGTGCTGCCCCACTGGAGTAACTGACGGACCTGTACTGGAAGTACTCCTGGTCATCGCTATGCAAGGCTAGCCTACAACGCATTCCGTTCATTAAATCACATAGACCCTCATTCCATGTGGCCTTTACATCTAGTGGGTGTTGTGTAACAGGTGCATCTTTGCACTCAGACTTTCCAAGTCCCCAATATTGTCAACGCATGATGAGGCCTTTAACTATAATGCACATGGGGTTGTATCAACCTCGTAGCCTCGGCTTTCTATACATGAGATACACCTATACAAGAGAAGAAAATTGAGGCTACGCACCTGATGACATCAATGTCTACTTGAAAGGTGTTGCCACATGCAAACGCGCAGCGTATGCGCGCAGTGGGCGTGCCATAGGCGCGCCAGGGGCGAGCCCATCTGCACCCATCCGCGACCAACCGGGGCCGGGGGCCACGACCCCTGGTCCTCGCCATATCTACACCAGAGGAGAGCTGTTGGAGGTAGGTCTGGGGACGTTCCATCTTAGCCAGACATGTGCAGCTAAACTTAGTCAGGAAGGGCTGCTGAAACACCATGGTATTAAACCAGGACCTAATATTGAATGTTCGGCACGCGGCCTGTCCTATGGCCTTCTAAATACGCGTTCCTTACAGAAACATAACTTAGAGGTGCTCTCATTGTTACAGGATGGAGAGTTGGATATCCTGGGTGTCGCGGAAACGTGGCTAGAGGACTCCTCATTGCCGGACTTGGTAGCCTCCATTCCTGCCAATTTTACGGCATTTTGCCTCAATAGAGCAGGTCCAATGAGAGGGGGCGGTGTGGCCCTTTTATATAGCACCCGTTTGAGGGGCGAAAGATTTTTCGCTGAAAGCCTGGGAGGCGCCGAGGTCCTGGGCGTCAAGCTCGGGATAGGGACGGATTGCTGGACAATTCTTTTAGTCTACCGGCCACCCTGGGCGTTGCCGGACTTTCCGGATCTATTCCTGGAGTTGGTCCAGGACGTCCGATCACGTTATAATAACGTAATTATTATGGGTGACCTAAATTTCCATTGGGAAAAGTTCCCGAAAGAAGGTCAAGCCAATCAGATAGATGAGGCTCTTAGGTCATTCGGGTTAGTTCAGAGGGTAATGGGCCCTACACACGAGAAGGGCCACACCCTGGATCTCGTTTGGATAACAACCTCTGAACATGGCCGAGATCATGGCCCAGTAGTTGCGCAGCCGTGTGCATGGTCAGACCACTTCTTAGTGAAGGGCATGATATCGGTTGATGAACAGAAGGGGAAGTCCGGAGTAGGATGGAAAGTTGTGAGGAAATGGAAACATATAAATGGGGATGAAATGGTAGCTCACCTCCTAGCCCGTCCTCATACTAATAAGATGGAACATAATCCAGAAGTTATCAGTAACGATTTAACAGATAAATTGAAAAGGGTAGTTGATCTCGTGGCACCAGCACGAAGGATGAAGGTGGTAGATAGAGGAGCTGGGGCCCCGTGGTACAATGAATCCCTTAGGGAAAAAAAGAGGGCTCTATGTAAATCTGAGAGAGCATGGCGGAAGGACTACGGTCTCAACGCACGGAGTCTTTATATACAGGAGCTCGCCTCCTATAAACATGCTATTCTCTTAAGGAAAGCAGAGTTCTATGAGGACAGGATTTCCAGAGCCTCGGATCCACAAAAATAATTTTTTAAGGTCCTCTCGGAACTCAGGAAAAATAAAGAGCAGAGTCCAGAGTTTAAGCAAGAAGACTGCCAAAAATTCCAGGACTATTTTTCCACTAAGATCAAAGACCTTTTATCAGAAATCGCCACTACCCCAATCCTGGACTGTCCTCTACAGATTGTTCCGGTCATTCGTCCAGTCGACAACCCCTTGGTCACTCTGCCCTTGATTACGAAGGACAGACTGTCAAATCTTGTGGGGGCGGGTTAAATCTGGCTCCCAGGCCGACCCTTGTCCTCCGTAGGTATTTAAGTTAGCTATGCCAGGTATTGAGGAAGATGTTTTGACTCTCTTCAATAATTCCTTACAAATAGGACAGGTCCCATCCTCCTTTAAGGAGGCACGGCTGATCCCCCTGCTGAAAAAAAAACGGGGAGGACGTTAAGAATCTAAAGAACTTTAGGCCTATTTCGCAGTTACCATTCTTGGCCAAAGTTCTGGAGCAGCATGTCCTTACGCATCTTTCTGACCATCTGGAGAAAAATGTCTCAATCGAGCAAAACCAGGCGGGGTTCCGTGCGCATCATAGCACGGAGCTAGTGATGTTATCTATCCTGGATGAGCTAAGGAACAGAGCTGACAAGAAACTCCCTGGGGCCCTGGTGCTACTAGACCTCTCCGCGGCTTTTGACACCGTTTGTCATAGTCAACTGCTGCTGCGGGTGAGGGACCTAGGCATCCAGGGCACAGCACTTGTCTGGCTCTCATCTTTCCTCCAAGGGAGAACTCAGAGAGTTCAATTGGCAGACTTATCTTCAACCACAGTGCCGATCACCTGTGGTGTACCACAGGGCTCTGCCCTCTCCCCTCTTTTATTTAATGTTTATTTACAACCCCTGATTTCGGCTCTCAACCAGATGGACTGTCAAATATATAACTATGCCGCGACACCCAAGTCATCATCCAAATGGAAAATTGTCCGGGTGCACACGCAAGAATGCAGAATATCCTAAGATATACAGCTAATTGGATGTCTCTGAATTCTTTGAAAATCAATCCAGATAAGACCGAGGTGTTGCCAATCACGATCATGGATAACCCCTGGAATGATCAGTTTTGGCCATTAGAACTAGGAGCGCCTCCGGAACCTGCAGCAGTAGTGAAAAGCCTGGGCATCTCTCTGGATGGGAGTTTGACGATGCAAAAGCAAGTCTCAGGAGTGGTGGGCACGTATGTTGGTCTCCTTCGACAACTAAGGAAAATGTCCTCACTCCTGTCCTTTGCCACCCTGAGGCGCGCTGTATCCGCCATGATCCTAGCCAGGATGGACTATGGCAACTCACTATATGCAGGGCTCCCGCAAAAACATCTGAATTGTCTGCAAGTTGTTATGAACGATGCGGCAAGATTGATTTTTAAGAAACCAATGAGAACACAGGCGTCTCCTTTATTGCGTGAACTTCACTGGTTGCCCGTCAAACAGAGGGTGTTGTTCAAAGGGCTTTGCATTACACACAAAGCCCTGTATGGAAAGGCGCCAAGTTACATTAAAACCCGTCTGGCCCCATACAAACCCGGTAGACGGCTGCGTTCCTCAGATGCTACCCATCTAACCCAACCGCGTTTTAGATTATCCACTCTTGGTGGTCGCGCCTTCTCTAACATCTTTCCAGCGGTCTGGAATAGTTTACCAACCGAACTGCGCAAGGAATCCAACTTGCTGCTTTTTCGGCAAAAATTAAAAACAGTGCTTTTCCAGCAAGCATGGGGTGTGCTGTAATGTAATAATCGGCTGAAGAATTTGTTTGGCATATACCTGGAAAAGCGCTTAGAGACCCCGGGGTGATTACGCGCTATATAAATCAAATAAATAAATAATAATTCATCAAATGCATATTAGTTCTACAACTGCAATTTCTTTGACTGTAGATGCAAGTTATCGTTTAAGAAGAGTGACAACTGCTTTCGCTTCCTGTTCACAATTAATGTTTTTTGGGGTGCTCTAAAAGTCGTGTTTCAAATTTTAAGTCCCGTAAGGATTTTGGCACTCTCCTACAGACCAAGCATTGGCAACGCCTTCTCTGTCTTTAATATGCTAAGATGTGGTAACAAACCTTAATACTTTAAACTTAGGTACATAAAAGCGAACTATATTGAATGATACTTAATCTTCATTACTGTGTCCTCTTTTTGTTTCACCGCATCCTCCTAGATCGTCCCAATGATTTAGAAAGAAACCAAGTCCTATAATGAAGGGCCCCTTGCAACACAGGCTTCCTTTTACCTATAAACCAAAAGAGGACTGTAGTGAAGGCAAGAGAGCCTTCAATATACACCAAATTTCATTTAATTAAACAAACAAGATTTAATAGGAAGGGAGACTTTGTTAGTGAATACTTCCTTAACATCGGCTTAAAACATTATCCCCGCTCTGGAGGAACCCTACTACTTCAGGGTACATGTCATCAGGGGATGCAGCAGGAGAAGCGGAAGCACTCATCCTGGTTGTTACTGAGCAGGGTTCCTTGACAAGTGGGAGCAAGAAACAGTACCAAAATGGACAAGGGTTCCTAAACTGTGACGGCTGCCGCCTACCTAAAGTGGTAGGGCGGCAGCAGATGGAGAGGGTGGTGGGTTTGGGAGGGGGAAAAGAAATAAAATATAAGAATTTTTTTTAAAAGTTACCTTTTGCCCCGCTTCGCTTCCACTGATGCCTGCATGGCTGTTCCTCTTGGGTCGATGGCCAGAAGGGGATGGGCCCACTGGGCACAGGCTCCGCATCCAATCCAGGTGCTACTCTCCCGAGAGAGGAGCGGCAGGATTGGTCTGAGCGGCCTCGTTTGCCGCTTAAACGGTGCATTGGAGTTTGTGCTGTTTCTCACAGCCAGGCTGGAGAAACATAAATGCACGTGTGTTTGGTCGGCCTTGGACGGCCAGCCAAACACGCATGCGCCCTTATGAGGGCACTTTACTCCGCCCTGCCCCGCTCTACACCTTGTATTGCGGGGCTCGGACAGCATTAATAAAATTATATTAACATTGCGTTATTATCATTTTATGTATTGTCTGCTGGCACGGGCTGTGGGGAGACGCCCCGCAGGCATTACAGAGGCGCTGCCCCTGTCCTGAAGAAAGAAGACCGGAGGAGGCAGCAGCACATCAGAGGAACTCCATGTGCAAGTTCTCAGGCACCCTCTGAACTCTATACCACATCCTCTTTAAGCCCCTGGGCTGAATGCTGCTAAAAATATAAAATAACTATGAAGTGAATACTTCATGTGAGATCTTTTTAAAGTAAAATATTGTGAGGATTAGGAAGACCAGAGGAACGCCGAACCAACAAGCATTATGTTAAATTAAAGCAGTGAAACTGTGCTAAAGAAATCTAGAGACACACGGGCAGTGGAGGAGAGATATAGGAAAGAGCGGGACAACATGATGGATGGGGAAAAACAGAGGCCAGAGCCCCAGGAGTACAGAAGAGATGTACATAAAAGTGAGGGGCTGGCCCAACGGGTGAGCCTGAGAACGAGGCCAGAGCATTGGGAGCAAAGGAGAGGTGGGGAAGGAGGGAGCTGGAGATCTGGTGAAAGAGAGAGAGGTCAGAGCCAGGCAGTGGGGGTAAGATAGAGGAGTGAGGGAGGAGGTGGAGCAGGAGGAGAGAAGTGGAAAGAGAAAGGGGCTAGAGCAAGGTCAGCACAGAGGCGGGGAAGGAGGAGGGAGCAGTGGTGGCTGGTAAGTTTTAGAGGGAGGTGGGTCGACGGGACACACATGCACACACACACAATCACATACAAATGACACTCACAGCCATGCATTCACACGCACGCACACACAAACACATCCATTCACACCGCTCTTTACAAACGTTCAAACATACACGCATGCGCTCACCAAACATGAATTTAAAATAAAAGACACACTTACCTGCAGCCAACTCTGCCTCGCAGGTTTCAAGAGTCTTGGGACTGCTGCCTTTCCTCATAGGCTGACCTAAGGTCAGCCAGTGAAGGAAGGCAGCAGTCCCAACGCCATTACAGAGTGGGATGGGGTCAGTGAGACTTGCTGACCCCACCCCACTCTGTGATGAAGTGTCACTGATTGTCACTCGACCCTGGACGCTTCAGGGCTTAAAAGGTGCGAGGCAATCAGTGACGCTACCCCTCGTCACTTAGGGGAGGGCCTCGGGGACCATTGCTGAGCTGAGGACGCCTTGCCCACAAGAACTGTGACTTCCTCAGCCCAGCAAAATTCAGCTCAGGCAGCCAGGAGCCTGCACATTTTGTGCATGTCTGGCTCCTGGCTGCCTGGCCTGAAATGAACAGCGTCTGTCAGGCTGACCTTTGTTCAGCCTGACAGACACTGTTCGTGAGGGGCAAAAGGTGGAGGGGCGTGGTCCCTCAGCATCAATGGACCAGCCACGGCTGGGAGGGAGGGACTCTGTGTACAGTGGTTGTCCTGTATAAGATTAATATATTGCTAGATGACAAGTGTACTTTTCAAATATAAAATAGTCCCTCATGCATTCTAACAGATAGTGGAAGGATACACCTGAAAGGCCAGTAGCATTAGCAGAGAGTCCTAAAAGCACCAATAATGTTGGACACCGAAGAGACTAATAATTTGCAACCTCCACCCTTCTATACATTTACGTTCTCGATTTGCATAAGAATAAAAGAAACATAGACATGCCAAAACCGTTGGTGGTGAACACAAAGATGCTGGCCTGGTGCACTGTTTATTGTCCAAGTACAGGTATGACTCTTCATTTCGACCTACTACACCGATGTCATGCAAGTAACCAACCTCCATCTCAGAAACAAAATGGCTGCTCTTATGGAGTACAAGAAGTGTGCTATCCTGAAGCATTCACAAATCCACATTCTGGAAACAAATCTATGAGTGAAGAGACCTATGCCTGCTGCCATTGGTTCTAGCATAACTCCGTCTAGTCCAAGATCATTTCCTTCTTCCTTTTTTAGGAAGTTACGTTCTTCCTTCACCTCCCAGGTCTCTCCCCTCAGCTTTAAAGGAGGATTGTCTACCACAGATTTTGAATGGCTTAAAGTATTCCTTAGCAATCAAAGAAATTGGTGTTGAATCGAAAATGGAGCCACATAACCAGAATGTGTTTTTTCAGTGAAGATGCTTTTACTGGGAGTACCATTTGGCACATGTTGGATGCGTCTCCATTTTTTCTGGCCTTAACCACGATATCCAAATATTGTTCTAGAAAGTAATTGATATTTCACTAGGATCACAATTAGCGCAAGTCCTGTCATTGATCACTAGTGGATCTACCAATATTGCTTTTGAGATCCATTCCAACATGTACAATGTGGTGTTTTCAAGATTGGTGATTGATGCACTAATGGAATATCAGACTTCATAGCGTATGTGTTTACAACATATGCCTTTAAAACTTGTGTAATAAATACATCGTGTGGCCCTTGAACCCTGAAAAACTCTTACCTCCCGTTACCTGTATGAACCCTAAAACCTCAGCACCTCCCTTTCCCTCTACCCAAACCTGAATCCTAAAAACCCATTACGTGCCTTTAACTCTACCTGCCCCACAACCCGAAAAATCCTAACCTCTCTTTACTCTATCCATCCCTGAATCATAAAAAGGAATTGCCTCCTTACCTCTATCGGCCCTGACCCCGTAATAACCCATCATTTTAGCCTTAAACTCGCCCTTCTTTTTAAGTGACATTAAAATTATATTTTAAAAAGGTTCAAACCTTCGTTGTGATGGTCTGCATTGCAAAAGAAAGCTTTAAAATGCCCTTTTTATTTACCCGCGTTGTAAAGGCTTGCGTTGTGAAGGCTTGCGTTGTAACGTCTATCGTAGTAAGCACCAGGGCCGGACTGGAAACCACAACCGCCCCTGGCAAAAGTGCTTGGCCGGGCCCCCCCTCCCCACTCGGGGGGGAGGGGGGTGGGGGTAGGGGGGTTGGAGGTGCCGCTGAGCTCTTTGCCGGGGCCGGTTTTCGGCCGATTTTGGTACAATGCCGATTTTGCAGCCAAAACCAGCCCCCTTCTGTGCGGCGCACCGGGGAATTGCCCGGTGCCCGCTATGGCCAGTCCGGCCCTGGTAAGCACCATCATGTAAATGTTACATATTCACTATTCACAATAATACAATACATTGGGAACAGTGAACGACCAATTCTAATACTGATATAGTCAATGTTCATGACCCAGTCTATGTCCAAGCCCGTTACTGCAGCCAAAGTGTGGACGGCAGACATAGCGGCGTGAGGACTATATGCTTTTGAAACTGTCCTACATCCGCAAACTACAGTATTTACAAGAACATCCTGCATTCATGTAACGGCTCGATGCAGGGAAGAGGGACCACAGCTTCTGATATTTAATGGTTAAGCTAATAGTGGGACAATTCTTGCTCCCACCATGGTGGGAAGGATGGAAGGGAGCTGATACTGCCTGTGTTCTCCAGTCACTCGCCCACAGTGCTACTGTGAGATTACTCTTACTCTCCAGTGATCCAATGCAACATCATTACACCACAACTCCAGATCTGTGCATGAATGATCGTGACCTGTGCAGAATGGGTCATAAAGCCCCGAGTAGCCAAGGTTGCTTAGGTTCCATAAACTGATGTATCCTATACTTTGTCTGCTTTTTAACCTTAGCAAATATATTTGTTCTTTGATTTAACTTTGTATTTGGGACTATAAAGGTTTCTTGATTATGTACTTGTGACTTGACTCTGGATTCAATTACCTTTCTTGCAACTTTCTCCATCCACCTTCTCATCCCCAAATGTGGCAAGCAATAAACTAGGCATAGAGATATGTTCAAAGATTTCGAGCAGGTTGTGTAAGAATCTAAGGGGCATATTTACAAGAAATTGACGGCGAGTAGAGTTGCAGCAAATTTTGCAGGTCCACACTCTGCCATTTCCAAAATGCAAGGATGCGCGATATTTACAACAATACGGTGCACCCCAGTGTTTTCCCAAGCGCTAAAAAGTGCTGTCTAGCGCCATCGCAGACACCCTTGCGCATAGTGCGAAGGTGCCTGCATTGCAGGGAATAATAGTTTATGTGCAGGAAGGTGCCCCTTCCTGCACATAAACAATCAATAATGGTAATGTGTTACTTTTATGTGTGCTGCAGTCCTCAGCACACATAAAAGTAGCAACTAGTCATTATTGCATGATTGTTTATGTGCAGTAAGGGACACCTTCCTTCACATAAAAAAAATTGTTCATGGCATTTTGCTCTCTGTGTGTGCTGCAGAACACCCATTGCGCGCCCCTTTCACGCAGATACCTGTATGTAAGGGTACCATATTTACAAAGCGGCCTTAAGCCACAAAAAGTGGCTTGACACCACTGCGTAAATATGGTGCACGGCATTGCGCCACCGGAACGTAAAAAAAGTGATGTTTTGGTGGCACAATCCCCTATGTTAATATGCCACTTAGTTTTAATCTCAAGTGTGGAGGGTGACTGTGCCTCACCTGTGCTTAAAATTACAGTAGTACTGAAATGGAGATATAGGGCAACATTATCTTTTTCTCAAATGTATGCTACCATTCCTTCAAATTGCATTAATATATAGTAGGGTCTTTTTTGGGAAACATTGACACCCTATTGCCTTTGAACCAACATTTCTTCTACCTGACACATCTACCTGGAAAAAATTCGAGATGACTAAAGAAAGAAAATTGCAAGCTGGGATAAATTTGCCATATTTCATTAAGTTACTGCTGTTCATTGCTGTCCACTTATCATCCCCCCCAAAAAATGTGCATTATGGATAAGGCAGGTATTCAAACTTGTGCAATTTAATATTCTGCACAGGACTTACCTCACGCCGCATAAATTGAGCGTTGTATCAAAGAGAGACGACCAGACTTGTGCCAGATGTCTAACAAATGGGAAAGAAAACAAGGTGGCATACTGTGCAGTCAGTGGACCCCTGGAAGACTTAGTCACGTTCAAGTTTGTTTTGGTATCTATTGTTGCGCGGTTGCCTTAAAGTTCTTCCTTTCCTTTTTGTTTTGTATAACGATATACACGCAGACACACAAAGGGCACAAATATGCGAGAGTGACAATGCTGACAACGGACACAACTATTCCCCACAGGACACCTTGACACACCAGGAACATGACATTAAAGTTGACAGACAGAGGGGCTGTTGCAGCCCAAGGAAACGCTATTTGATGGGGTTTGACTCCTGGGGATTGATTTTTGTATGCTCAATGTCAAAGATTACCATAAATGATGTTGCATGTTTCCGACTTGAGTAGTATGTACCTGCTGTCGCTGTGAAAATACATGGATTGTACTGTAATAAATCTCATAAATGCCAATACAAATATTTAAAAAAAGAAAAACGGATAAGGCAAGTAGAATACTGCATTACCTCACCTTGATAACAAAAGCGAGGCAGACCTTATTTCAATAAATTCCAACAAATACTATGCTTAGGTGCAGTCGCTCTGAGGTTAAAACGTGTGTGTGAAAATACGGGGGTGGGAGGGCTTGCGGGTGGGTGGTAATTACAAATGTAAATGGGTCCAGATCAAATTGATTTCTGTTTTGATTTTAGTGTGAAAGAAATATCTATTTGCACAAATTGTACCTTTTGCACACAGAAGTCCTTACATAAACTACGCCTTGGATTCAAGGTGCACATTGAGGCACTAAAAGGGACTAGAGTTGCAGACCTGAATTAACAGCTTTGCAAAATTCACCTGAAGGACAAAACTTAAGTTATTACAGTCAACCATTTTCCTCCTGAGAATACACTGAAGCTGTAACTAATACCATCTACCTTGCTGTCTATCTGAGGACAGGTGACTAAATAAAATATGGAAAAGCTACTGCTGGAACAGCCAAATGTATAGAATCTTGCAAAAGATAAGTGTGCCTTGCAGCTGTTGGATTCATAGAATCATTCTATCTATCTATCTATCTATCTATCTATCTATCTATCTATCTATCTATCTATCTATCTATCTATCTATCTATCTATCTATCTATCTCTCTATTTATCTATCTATCACCAGGCAGTTGAAATATGATCTAATGTAATGTTGCCTTAGCTCCAAATTATTTGTGTCACAGTCGGTAGATGTTCTAAGCCCCCCCCAAAAAGAAAAGGAAAGCTGTCGGGTTTCTCTCACGCACGTCCCCTTGTTTATGTCTGCCTGCCAGGAGTGTTGTGACTGAGTAGGCTAAACCTCTCAGAGGATTTCTTTCTGCAGATGTTACAGTAGTGCAAGTTCAAGTTCAAGTTCGGTAATTTGTATAGCGCACTACTCACCCAGAGGGTCTCAAGGCGCTTGAGGGAGGGTGGGTGCATTATTTATCGAATAGCCATGTTTTGAGCTGCTTTCTGAAGGAGAGGTGCTTCTGTGTGAGGCGGAGGTGAGTGGGGAGGGAGTTCCAGGTCTTGGCCGCTAAGTAGGAGAAGGATCTTCCTCCCATGGTGGATCTATGGATGCGTGGAATTGCGGCGAGGGCTTGATTGGTTGATCGTAGTTGGCGGGTGGGAGTGTAGAAGGACAGTCGAGTGTTGAGGCATTCGGGTCCTAGGTCGTAGAGGGCATTGTGTGCGTGGATGAGGAGACGGAATGTTATTCTCTTGTTGACGGGGAGCCAATGGAGGTCTTTCAGGTGACCGGAGATGTGAGCTTGACGGGGTATGTCCAGTATGAGTCTGGCTGAGGCGTTTTGGATGCGTTGGAGTTTTTTCTGTAGTTTAGCTGTGGTTCCGGCGTAAAGGGTATTTCCGTAGTCAAGTCGGCTCGTGACCAGTGCGTGGGTGACTGTCTTTCTTGTTTCGGTGGGGATCCAGCGGAAGATTTTTTTGAGTATGCGTAGGATGTTGAAGCAAGAAGATGAGACAGCGTTGACTTGTCTGGTCATTGAGAGGGAGGAGTCTAGGATGAAGCCTAGGTTACGTGCGTGATCTGTGGGTATGGCTGCTGTACCCAGGGCCGGTGGCCACCAAGAGTCGTCCCAGGCAGAGGGGGATGATCCTAAGATGAGGACTTCCGTTTTGTCCGAGTTTAGTTTTAAACGACTGTTCTTCATCCACTCGGCTACTTCTTTCATTCCTTCGTGCAGATTGGTTTTGGCGGTGCTTGGGTCTTTGGTGAGGGAGAGGATGTGCTGGGTGTCGTCTGCGTAGGAGATGATGTTGAGGTTGTGTTGTCGCGCGATGGATGCGAGGGGACTCATGTACACGTTGAAAAGGGTGGGACTGAGAGATCCTTGTGGTACGCCGCAGATGACTTCGGTGTCCTCTGATTTGAATGGGGGGAGGCGGACTCTCTGGGTTCTTCCGGCGAGGAACGAGATGATCCAGTCCAAAGCTTTTCCTTGAATTCCGACGTTGCTGAGGCGTTGTATGAGGGTGCTATGGCAAACTGTGTCGAAGGCGGCGGAGAGGTCGAGTAGTATGAGGGCGGCTGTTTCTCCGTTGTCCAGTAGTGTTCGGATGTTGTCAGTTGCTGCGATGAGGGCGGTTTCGGTGCTATGTTTGGCTCGGAAGCCGGCTTGTGAAGGGTCGAGGGATTTGTTGGATTCGAGGAAGGTGGCGAGCTGGCTGTTGACGGCTTTTTCGATCACTTTGGCAGGGAATGGGAGGAGGGAGATGGGGCGGTAGTTCTTGAGTTCCGTGGGGTCAGCTGTGGGTTTCTTCAAAAGGGCGCTTAGTTCGGAGTGTTTCCAGCTTTCTGGGAAGGTAGCGGAGTTGAAGGAGCAGTTGATGACATCGCGGAGATGGGGTGCGATGATGGAGTCAGCTTTATTGAAAATGTGGTGGGGACAAGGGTCGGTAGGCGAACCTGAGTGGATGGAGTTCATCAGGCGGATGGTGTCTTCAGTAGTGATTGGGTTCCAGGCGTAGAGGTTGTTAGGGTGTTGTTTAGGTTCGGAGGTGGGTGGGGTGGACTGTTCTTCGGGCTGGTTTTCAAAGCTGTTATGTATGTCGGCGATTTTGTTGTGGAAGAAAGAGGATAAAGAGTCGCATAGGTCTTGGGAGGGAGTGATGTCGTTGGAGCCGGCGGAGGGGTTGGTAAATTCTTTGACGATGTTAAATAGTTCCTTGCTGTTGTGGGCGTTGTTGTCGAGACGACCCTTGAATGTTGATTGTTTGGTGGATCGGATCAATTGGTGGTGTTTGCGTGTGGGGTCCTTGAAGGTGGCAAGGTTGTCAGTGGTTGTTTTTTTTCTCCAGGTTTTCTCGAGAGTACGACATAACTTCTTGGATTTCTTAAGGTCATCGTTGAACCAGGGGGCCTTTTTGCTACCTTGTTTGATTTGATGGTTTTTCAAGGGTGCTAATTCGTCAGCGCTGTGGGAGATCCATTGTGTGAATTTGCTGGCCGCTTAGTTTGGGTCCGATGGTATGGCGGGAGGGTTTTGGTTAAGTGAAGTGAAGAGTTGGTCGCTGGTGATTTTGTTCCAGTTTCTTCGAGGAATAGGTTGTGAAGGGTTGTGGGTCGTGGTCTGTTTGTAGCTGAAGTGGACGCAGCTGTGGTCCGTCCAATGGAGAGCTGTGGTGTGATCGAAGGAGATGTGTTTGCTGGAGGTGAAGATTGGGTCGAGCGTGTGTCCGGCCAAGTGGGTAGGGGTGTCAACGAGTTGTTTTAGTCCGAGATTGGCCAGGTTGTCCAGAAGGGTGGAGGTGTTGCTGTCGTTTTTCTTTTCCAGGTGGAAGTTGAGGTCTCCTAGTAGGATGTAGTTCTCGGAGGTGAGGGCATGTGGGCTGATGAAGTCCGTGATGTCTTCGCTGAATTGTGTGCGGGTTCCTGGTGGTCTGTAGATGAGGGTGCCTCTGAGTGTGGTCCTGGGGTCGGTGTGGATCTGGAAGTGAAGGTGTTCGGCGGTAGCGAGGATATCGTCGGAGCTGGTCGTGTTTCGGATGGTGTTCTTATGGACGATGGCGATGCCTCCTCCTGTTTGGTTGGTGCGGTCCTTACGGGTGATCTTGTAGCCGTCCGGGATGGTTATGGCGATGTCGGGCGCTGATGAGGCGTTCAGCCATGTTTCAGTAAGGAAGGCGGCGTCCGGGGCGGTAGTGTCGAGTAGGTCCCAGAGTTCCGTGGCGTGTCTGTGGACCGATCGGGTGTTGAGCAGGATGCACTTCAGGTAGTTAGAGTTGGAGCTGTGTTTGGAGTTAGTGGAATTGGTGTTGGTCCTGATGCAGGCGAACTTGCAGGAGTGGCAGGTGAAGGGTCCATGGGTATGTCCTGGGGTAGCCTCCCAGCAATGTGGCGTTCGACCGGGGTTCAGGGCTAAGAGGGTTGTGGCGTCGTAGGATATGCGGGCGGAGTGGAGCTTGCGGGGGCCAGGGGGTCTGGCGCTGGGCGCGGTCCAGGCGCGGACGGGCTTACCTTTGGCGCACCTTCGGCGCGCATGTGGCGCGATCGCAGCGCGTAAACGCTGCACGCTGAGGCATCTGTCATAAGTGGATAGTGAAGGGGAGGGGCGAGGAGGGGTCAGCTGGGAGGCGGGAGAGGGGTGGAGATCAGGGCAGGGGGGCAGAAAAACAACAACAACAAAATGGCAGCAAGCAGCCAATATCTAAACAAGACTGGGGCACAATCCAAAATAGCGCGATGCAAATGGCGGAGGCGCAGGAACAATCAGGCACAAATAAAACTGCAGGCAGCACAGCACAAGTTCTAATGTCGGACAAGCGCACCTTGGCAGTCGAGCGCTACGAACTAATTAACCTCAGCAGATATTATAGATAATGCTAAGCAGGTGGGGCAATCTAGCGCTACGAACTAGCTTAGATAATTATACAGGCTTAAGCAGTAGGCGAGATAGGCACTCAGCAGTCTACGATACCAGGTGAGGAGGCTGGGAGCAGCGTGTGGAGCGATCGCCTCTGCTTGGAGCAGGACGGTCACAGCGCTACCACGGCGGAGCGAGGAGATCAGTATCAGTGGGAGGAGGGGTCAGCTGGGAGGCGGGAGCGGGGTGGAGATCAGGGCAGGGGGGCAGAAAAACAACAACAACAAAATGGCAGCAAGCAGCCAATATCTAAACAAGACTGGGGCACAATCCAAAATAGCGCGATGCAAATGGCGGTGGCGCAGGAACAATCAGGCACAAATAAAACTGCAGGCAGCACAGCACAAGTTCTAATGTCGGACAAGCGCACCTTGGCAGTCGAGCGCTACGACCTAATTAACCTCAGCAGATATTATAGATAATGCTAAGCAGGCGGGGCAATCTAGCGCTACGAACTAGGTTAGATAATTATACAGGCTTAAGCAGTAGGCGAGATAGGCACTCAGCAGTCTACGATACCAGGTGAGGAGGCTGGGAGCAGCATGTGGAGCGATCGCCTCTGCTGGGAGCAGGACGGTCACCAACTACTCACTGCACTAACTCACCCTACAAATCAGTACACAGTATTTGTATTTTATACTCCATGATTATGTATTATACACTATTCACACCTACACAGTGTGTACAGTAATGAATACAGAAATTAGAAACAGCAAGTAATGTTCACATTACGGTTAGGGCAAAGGTTAGATATGCCCCAATCATATTTCAACACATAACCCTAATCAGTTGGCCTCCTCTCTACCTAAGGTATAACTAGCTGTCCGGGAGCATGGCTGTATCCATGTATTTGTACATTGCAAGTGATGTAAAGGTTCCGGTGTACCACACTGTTCCATCGCGCATGAAGCCGGAGCTCAGTGTTGCAGCATCCGTCCGTCATGTGGTCCATATGTCCCACCTTGTCCCAAGCACCGGTATCTGGTGTGTGTCTCTTAGACAGGATGCTCTGTGGAGCACGGTGAGCCAAGGTTTGGCTCTTCTCCTCCACAGGACATTGAATACTTTTGTTCGGGGAACATCCGTTACAACGCGAGTGTTACACCGCAGTTCCCTTACGACGCAACTTTTACAACGCAAGTTGTAACAACGAATTGCGCTGGGGGGCGCTCCAGGATAGGAAATAGTTTAATTTACTATCCAACTCCTTCCCTACTATCCATGGGGACTGGAGTTGGAATAGTAAATTAAACTATTCACTATCCAACCCCCAACAACGCAAGTCGTGGTAACGACTTGCGCTGTGAAACATGCGTCGTAAAGTACTGTGATGTAAAACATCGCGTTGTAACGACGTACATCCCTTTTGTTCACATTTTAGGAAGTGCCCTGAAGCATGCGTCCTTGATATTACCATTCCGTACTTCAAGAGGGAACTTGCAAAGTCACCTCTCCTTGTGGCTGCAATAGCTGCCCTGTCTCTTAGGGGACTTCGGAGAACGCTCGCTTTTCCTGCCTGTTAACGCGACCAATGAAAACAGAACACACAAGGTCATGTTCACTCATTTGCGCAATTCGTATGGTTCCTCTCAAAATTAAGCAGGCGTGTTTTCTAAACCTTAAGCTTCCATCAGGCACTCTAATGCATTCATTATTATTAAATACGTCATTGAAGTCTTTTTTTCAGTTAACCAATCCTGAGTTTTACAATAAAAGCAAACATTCTGACAGACACTCACCCCTGGTTAGCAGTGGAATTTCCCATCATGGAAGCGGTACATGGACATTCTCCGTTCTTTATTTTTTTTTTATATATATTTTTATTTGGTATTTTACACTTACAACATAAGACAAATAACATGTTTTCTTCATCGCACTTGTACATATAGGGACGACAGCCCATGAGGCTAGGCAGATGGTTGTTCAGAATTCACTTGGAGTACATGAGCTTGCATGTCCTTGAAACAGTACCGTCCCGCATATAACATATGATTCTTGGCGTTTTATATTAGGAGTTACCCCTTGGGCAGTTAGGAGTGAGTCCGAGTGTATGTTTGGCTGGTCCCCTAATTAGCTATCTACTCTGACCGAAAAAGAAGAGAGAGGGGGGAAGGGGTATGGGGGGGGGGGCGTCCTGCTCTAGTGTATAGTGAGGAGGTGTGGCCCTTTTGGCTGTTTCTGGCTGACCTTCTCATGAGGGCTCATACTGTATTAGGGCCTTGTCCAGGGATGTCCAAAACCCCCTGTTGGGATTTCTCCATGGTGTGTTTCGTAAGGCTGTAATGTCGGCCCCTCTCAGATATGTTACCCAGTTGAGCCATCCCCTGAATGTGACTTGGGAGGTGTCTTTCCACTTGGTGAGTACTATCTTGACAGCAGCCGTTAGCAGAAGATCTATGAGGTTCCTGTCCTGTTGCGTGTCAATGTCCGCTGTTATAAATGTGATGGTAAGTGAGGCAAATTCTTCTTTAAGTGTGCAGCCTAATACCCTGTTTATAAAGCTAAATATTTTCTTCCAACATTTTTGGACCTTTCTGCAGTGGAAGATGAGGTGTGCAAGATCCCCTTGTTCTCTATCGCAATTCCAGTATCAATCATTTTCCTTTAGCCCTAGGGCCGCAAGGTGGGCCGGGGTCTAGAAGATCTTGTGCAGAGGCCAGAATTTTGTCTGAGCTAGCACCGGAGAGATCATGTTCTTGGATGGGGACAGCCAGAGGGCGTGTCTCTCTTGCTCGCTAAGAGTGGTGTCTAGGTGAGATTCCCAGTAACTGGTTGTCTTATCATTAAGTTTGGTGGAGCTGGGGCGGAGCAGTTTGTATATGTGGGAGACCTGGTGGCCTACTCTGTTTAGGTTTTCCGTATATTGGATGATTGAGGGTTTGTGTCTTGCTAGATTAGATTTTGATAGGGCAGTCCTTATTTTGAGGAAGTTGTAGAGTTCTATATCAAGTATGTCGTAGTTTTATCGTGTTGAAGGTGCAGGGGTTTCCCCCTTCCTCCAGTGTAGTGTAGTTCCTATATTCCCAATAGGCTCTGCGCATTGTAATAATATATCCTATAGATTAGACGTAGGACTTAGGTCAACTAGGTCTCTATCAAATATACTAGACTTAATTGTGTGTGCCAGCTAGCTCAGAGGTCACAAGAAACTTTCTCGAATTCACAAGAAGGGATTAGTCTCTGACAACCGCATAAACATGACAACTTTGTTTCCCCAAGATAAAACGTATCTTCAGAGTCGTGGAAACAATAGATAGATATTTCACTCAGTCAATCGTGCATGCTTCGTTTCACTAGAGGTGCAGAGAAAGTAGAAAGACAGGCGTTTTCAATAAAAGGTTTTATTGAACAGTCTTCTTTCTCAAGCATAAGAAATGAACTGCTACAATCGTAATACTGTTTGTAAAATATAATGCGTACAGTATAAATAGTAGAATAAAATAATACTGTAAGAGCATTGTATGGTTCCTAAACCATATATAAATACATACATAAATTATAGAGGCTAAAAGTAGTCAACTGGTGCTTCTAAAATACGCCTAACCCGGTGTACCTAACCTAATCGTAGTACGGGGGAGAAGTAAGTGAGGTGTAGTATAAATTTAGTATTCTTTTGCCAAGAATCTGCCCAAGATTTCTCTAAGGGTCTAATCAGCTCCGTACCTTAGTTTAGAATGGAGAAGGTCAGTCTCAGGACTCGATTTCCCAACAACCCACAAGGTTAGCTTGGAAACACTGGAGTTGGATTTCTCGGCAGGAGAAAAGACAGTGTCTCTCTCAGTGCGTCTGCTGGAGGGTCGGCTTCCTTCGGCACTTGCTGTAGCAGGGCGCGTCGGGCAAGTAGATAGTCGAACTGCTCCAAACCACTGTGTGTTGCCTGGGCGATTGTGTGGGCATATTTATACCTTGAAGGTGCCGAGTTTGACGTACAGTTGAACATAATAACGTCATCAAAGAGTCTCAGTTCTTTGAAAACTCCATGAGTTCTTGGGCAAATCAATATTCAAGCAAGGGGAAGTCCCCGGCTTCTGAAGCTGAGTTTTCCAAGAAATCGTTGTGGATTTTCGGAACTATTGGAAGTAGCCCTGCCGTATTTAAGCTGCATGAGCTATGCCTAAATATGTTTATGATTTCTATGCCTATATAAGGATATGGTGATTTATACCTATATAAGGGCATGAATCGGGAAACTTACAATAGGGTCCAAAAAAGATACCTAACACCAGCTGGTCTGAATATGAGAACCCTAGTTTTTTTCATGAGTCTATGTCTAGGGGTTTCCCCCTATATTTTATCGTGGGGTTGCCCCACAACTCTTACCATTTGGAGTTTCTAACATTGTGTTCAAGTTTTTGGTCTACCTTAAGCAGGGCGTGTCTAGTGTTTTAAGTATTAGGCTATTTTTTTGTGCCTGTTTGTTTGCAGTGAGAAGTGTTATTGGTTCGACATTGTTTAGTATGGCTTTCTCAACCCTGAGCCAGACTGGCGTGTAGTTCAGTGATGGATGAGACGGTGTGTTGTCTTTGTTTGTGGTTCAGGTATGACGCCAAGGTTTTCCCTGCTTTGTTCGCCTCGCATAGGTTAATCTATCTGTATCTGTTTATCCACAGACCAGCCCGTTCACTCAGGATTCTGTTGAATTCGTATTTTTTTTCCGTCAGCTCTTTTAGGATGTTGTGATTCCTGATGTCGTTGTTATGCATTGTTTCTAGGTTTTTGATGTCTTTTTCTAATTGGTCTAGGTGAGCCTTAACTTTTCTGGTCCGAATTGCTTTGATATCTATTAGTGTCCCCCTGACTTTTGCTTTGAGCGCGTCCCACAGGGTTTTAGAGTCCATATCTGGCATGTCGTTGTCCCTAGTGTAGTCTATAATGGCTTGCTCTATTTTGGTCGTGTCATCAAGATTTGTCATGACCTCATTTCTAAGCCTCCATCTCCGGGTGGGGTTATCATTGTGTCTTCCCGCTTGTTGTAGGGTGATGCCTGAATGGTCTGAGATTGTTCTAGCTGCTATTTCAGAGTGTTAAATTAGGTGTGTATGTGAGCCCGAGATTAGGATGTAATCTATTCTACTGTTGGAGTTGTGAGGGTTATAGTAAAAGGTATAATCTCTGGTGTGTGGCTGTTGTAGTCGCCATGGGTCCTTCAGGTTGAATCTAGTGCATATGTTCTTTAGAATACTGTGTGAGGCTGGTGGGAGTGCGTGAGTCTGTGATTGTCTGTCCAGGGTGTAGTCTAGTGCCAGGTTAAAGTCCCCTACCACCACTGTCATATCATTTTGGGCGCTCGTTTCCAGTCTCCTCAAGACTTCCTCCCAGTATACGGTGTCATCTGTGTTTGGGGCTTATATGTTCACCACCAGGAAGGTTTCATCTCCTCTTTTCAGTTGTGTTATTAGTAGCCTCCCTGAATCATTGTGCTGTTGTTCCTTAATGGTAATCTTAGAGTTCTTATTTATCAGTGTGATCACACCTTGTTTCTTCCCTATCGCCGGTGAGCAGGCCGTCTGACCTATCCATCTTGCCCTGACTCTTGCTGAGTCATCCAGGGATAGCCTGGTTTCTTGTAACAGTATGACGTCCCCTTTGGACTTAGCTAGGTAGTCTAGGATTTTTTTCCTCTTGACAGGGTGGTTGAGGCCTTCAACATTGAGGGAGACTATCTTTAGGTTAGCTAGCAGTGCGGGATTGTTATTCTGTGCCATGTTTTGTGTGTGTGTTTCTCACGTCTCTGTTCTCTCTCCCCCCGTGGGGGATTTAGTACAAGCTCCTTTGTTTGTTGGTGTTTCTTGTGTGGGGCTATGGCTTCCCCCAGGTTTATTGGCCCTACCTTCTGGCTGTCTCCCCTCGTCCCCTTTATCCGGGGTCTTGCCTTTAGGTCTGATTGTACCGGGCAGGGTGTAGATAGGTATAGAGATATCTGAATGTGTCTGAGTAGATATGGGAAACAAACAATACAGACATAATGAACTGGACGAACAAGATCAACGGCACCGGGCCTTGGTTATGACTAAACACAAAACAAAACAGTACCAATATAAAAAACAGCTCCCCCGTCCGACCCCCCCACCCGCCCAACCCTCCCTGAGCTAAACCGTCGTGTTTGAGACGTGCGACGGCAAGGTCCCCACTCCGCCCCCCTACCTGGGATGCACTGGTTAGATAGTTTGGCTTTCCTTTTCTTTACCATTGTGTTTAGTCACATTCCCCCTTTCCTTGTGCACTGCTTGCCCAATGTCTTTATCGTTTTCCACAATTTTCTTTAGACCCTCTTCCCCCACCCTCCTTGGCAAATCCCCTCTTACGTCACCGGAAAGGATATACATTAGTCTTATATTCTCTTCTGGTGCGGTTCTGGTCTGCCTTTCTTCCCCTGTGGCGCTGCCTACGGGTTGGGGATAGGGTTGTTGTGCAGGTAATGACTCTGCTGTCGCCTTTTCCACTCGTTATCATTTGTAAAAATCCCGACCCTTTGCACTCTCTGGTTTATCCAGGACTCCATCTCGTGAGTCTTTACTTTAAGTCCTTACGGCGTCCCTGGGGCTCGGGGTGACTTGTAGACGATGTTGCGTTACTATATTCCACATGACCAGGGCTATGCTCTGATGGCGCATCTTAGATAGGTACCGTTGGGCTTTCTCTGTTCCTGGTGTGTTATCCTTTTGTCCTGAGGTATTCGGTGTGCCATGAGGTAGGTGTTGGACATTGTCTCCGAGGTAAAAGTTGTTTGTTTGAGATGACCTCTTTGTTTGTTATTGAGGTTGGCCTGATTCCGGACACTGCATGTATGGAGTGTGTTGTGTTCTCCTGGTTATTCCACTCTTAGCTCTGGTGACGCTCTTCTTTTGCCTGTGCCACCGTGTGAGGTTTCCATTTCCTGCTGTGTCGGGCCCTGTAGGTATCTGGACAGCTCCGCCGAGTCTTCAAATACGTGGAATCTTCCCTTATCGTTGATCCTAAATCTTGTGGGCCCCACAAATGAGAATGTGAATTTCTCCTTCCTTAGTTTGTCTCTCTGGACCAGGAATGCTTTTCTTGTGTCAACAGTTGGTTTTGAGTAATCCTGAGTGAGGATTATACTATTGCCGTTCCATTGCGTACTCTGATTTTTCCTAGGAACTCCAAAGATTGCCTTGGTGTGGTGCGAATGGAGGGGTTTGCATATGATCGGTCTTGGTCCCGTTCTGTTAGTTGTTTTGAATGCCGGCACTCTGTAAGCCTTATCCAATTCAAAGGGGTTGTCAAATTTGATGTTAGTGATTTTTGCCATTAGGTCTTGTATCAGGGCTCAGCCGGAGCCTGTTTTGTCTTCTTCCCCTTCCGAAACGCCAAGGATCCTTATATTCCCCTTCCTGTTGCAATCGTTTAGTTCCGCTGTTTGTCTTAGGAGTGTTGCCGTTGTCTTGGTTAGCGCTCTGATCGCTATTTTGGTCTTTTGGTCTCCATCTTCTATGTCACTCACCCTCTGTTCAACCTCCGTCAGCCTGTTGTTGGCTGCATGTATGTCTGCTCTGACGGCGGCTAGTTCCAATTGAATTGCGTCTGTCGTCTTTTTTGTTGACTTAGCCAGGTCATGGACGTCTGCCAGTTTTTCAGTATTGTGTCCAGTGTGCTGTTGATGTCCGGTTTATGTTTGATTGGCGATTCCGTTAGTAAGTCCGCTCTGTTTTTCTTTGGTTGTTGTGTATTTTTCCTTCGTTTCTGGCCATGTCTGTTAGACCACGTTTCACTTGCCGAAGTGTGAACCTCCCCTCGCCCTTACAAGCTATAAACTGGTGACTTTGTGCCGGTAATGGTTCGCTGTGTGGCTCTTCTGTTTGTTGAAGTGCTCTTAGTGCCGGCTTACACAGCCGTGTTGTGGCTCCCCTCCTAGTTGCCACATTTAAGCCTGGGTGCACTATGGCGTTTAGCTCCTTTGCCTCCTCCTTAGCACTTGCCACTGGTGATGCTGCTTCTTCTAATCTGCAGGGCCACCTTTGACTATGACTTGAGTTGGCTGACGCAGATCTGCACGGGGTGTTTTCTATCCTCCACGCGGTATATACTGAGCTTGTGTGCTGTTCCTTACAGGCCCACACCTCGTGTTTGCGCTATCTCGGTAGCTGCTTCGGATTTAGTGCCTCTCCGGTAAGACGCGTGGGTAGACTCTCTGAGATTTACAGATCTATCGTGCTCTATGATTTTTGTGATGGCGGCCTCCACTCCGCGGTTTCGGTTTCACTTTGCGTTCCGAGTGGTCGCTTTGTGCTGACTCGGGGGTTTTGCAGTGGGAGGGGGTATTGCAGTGGGAGGTTTGCACTTTTCTTGCTACCCTCAGCATTTGTGATCCTAGTACCTTCCGACCTTCCTTATTTCTCTCTCTGCCAAGGGTTCATATCCCGGGCACCATCTTTGGGGCTCACTGATTCCTTCGCGTCCGTTACTTCTTCTTTACTTCGTTTTCACGTCTTTCAGTCCGCACCCAGCTGTTTCTGATTAGCACAAGTTTTTCGCTGCCACTTCTGATTGCTATAGAGGTGTTTTTTTCTGCATTTAGTGTGGTGGCTGCAAGAGTAAGTCTCGCTTTATCCCAGGGTGTAGCGGAGCTCTGGACTTAGGCAACTTTCCTCATTGCCGTCCAAGCCACGCCCCCTGCGTTCTTTCTAATATCTTCGTTTTTGGAGCATCCATTCTGCTGAGACAGGGCAACACGGCGGAGGCTTGAATCCACAGTGTAGAGCTCAGAGCAGAGCATGGTCGAGATGGACAACTCTTCAGACAGTGCAAAAACAAAGAGGCAACCTTCACTTCTCCGTGTTCATGCATGGGCAAGGGCCTACAGACTGCGGCATGCTAATGTCCACCCTTCTTTCAGCTTTTATATTCCTAAAAGGACACATTTTTCCTGAACTGAATAATCTAACAGATTGGTTGTCCTACTGTTTAGGGAAAAGGCTGCCTTTCCTTGTTGTTTTGAGACTGCCTCATCAGTAGTATTCCTACATCTTCAATTCCTGCGCCGCCTACTTTTTGTGTTCGTGTTCCACTACCATCCAGGTACACCGGCATCTTCATCTTGTCTTTCTGGTATTTTTTGCTCCCAGCCTCCCCTCTTTCTTGCTTCATGATTCCACCAGTTTTTGAGTACACTTCCTCCTTGCTGGCCTAAAAATGTCCTTTTGGGCTACTGGAGCAGTCAATCTTAGTTCTCCTGACCTTGCCCTGCAGATAGTAGTTCTTCTGAAGTGTGATGGAGTCTGTGTCAAGGGTAGCCTATGCTTCAAGCAACGTGTCTCCACCAAACCACAGCCCTCTTCTTCACCATCTGGCCATCGCCCCTACGTGATCCAGTCTGATATACTGCAGCTCATTTTATGGTGTTGTTCCAAGGTATACACTGAAGTCCCTTTTTAATCCATGATTTAAGAATAAGAGGTATTTCAGAAGTTCTGTTAAAGGCCATTAAATGTGTCAAATTTCTGCACTGTTTTACAAAAACCATGACTGGGACATTAGGGGGGTTAAGAAGTTCAGTAATTTGTGTGAAAACCCTATGCTGGTTGCTAAAGTCTGTCATAGTCGAAGGTCAAATTGTCTTGAAAGATCAATAACATGAGACCCATGTGGCATTCGTCTTGTTGCAAAGTTTGACTTGGAGCAAAGCTCTCTTGAGGATTTTGGAAAATAAAGGTGTTGGGATTAGCCGTAGCTATGACCTTCTCTGGCATGAATGTATTTTTATTGGTATTTTTAAAATAAATGTGTGAAAAACAACCTAACATTAATCTATTTTTCTCGCTCTATTTTTTAATTTCTTTGCAGCCTCCAGACAATCTGTATACCCATTTTAGGAGATCTAGGGACAGGCGCTGTCGGAACCCTAGCAGTCTTTCCCTTTCTCCTTGTAGTCTGTCACCCACAACTGAGGAGTCTCTGTCACACATCTTTGAGACACCTAGTGAAGAACAGAGAAGAACGCAGATTGAGGAGCAGAATTGCTCCTTTGAGACAGCCTTGCTTCTCCAGCACTTCAGCGATCTCAGTACATTTGTGATCCAACAGTTGATCAAATTTGCAAAAGAGATCCCAGAATTCCGGTGAGTTTGTGCATTTCTATCTTTAAATGTACGTGTTTCTATAATCCACATGAATTTAAAATGTGTGGCTATGTAAGGAAAACAGTTTGAGGTATCTGTTAATTGAAATATATTATTATATATATATATATATATATATATATATATATATATATATATATATATATATATATATATATATATATATATATATATATATATTTATATAATATTCTTCTTGTGTAAATCGCTTATACCCAAGCCACTTTTCATCGTGAGCCATGCGGCGGGGTAGCGAGCCCCAAAATAACCACACCTGTTTTGCGGCCAGATCCTGGTGCACTCCAGCCAAACAAACTACAGTACGGCGGCTCCAATGTGACAGCGTGTCACGTTTCAGAGCCTTCCGCTCCTTGATCTCCATGATATATATATATATATATATATATAGACACACACCTTTACATCTGACCATTAACCAAATAGTGCTAAAAGTACCAGCATCATCAGTCTCTGACAGTCCATATGTTCAGTACTTAAATATCTTACCTTTTAGTATTATATTGAAGAATTTACGTAGCATTTCATTTCATACCTCCTAAGAGTTGGTAAAACTCTCCAATTCACTTCCTGTTCCTCGGTTGTCTTTGGGAGCCCGTGGTTGTTAGGGTATTGGTTGTAACTGGTCTTCATTGGAGCTGTCAGGGGTGCTGTGTGAGGACCGGATACATGCTTGAATCATGGTTTTAACAGCTGGTAGTTGCCCATTGCCATGCGTTGTGGCAGAAAACTCTGGGAATACATGCGGTCATGCAAGCATATTCATTCCCTTTTTTCCTGGAATTATTTTTCTGATACATTTATGCATGTGGCAAGAGCCGTGTGTTTTTTAATTCAGAACGGTTGTTACTTGCTTTTATTCTAGCAGAAACTGAGATCAGCTTCTTGGCTGCCTCGAATAAGAAATAGTGTCTGTCTGAGCAAAACTTTTAAAGGGAAGAATGGCCAAGAGTGGGGTCCAATCTAGAGCACAATGATATCATTTGGTGAGTGCTGTAGAGTACATCAGAGGGAAGAGTGCTGTGGATGTCTAAATGAGGCATACGTGTAGCTGTAAAGGTGATGCTTCAGTCCCTAGGAAGAAAGTTTAAAAGTGGAAGAACTGATGAGATGAGAGCAGATAATTTCTCTTGGGGCTGCATTCCGAATTCTCAGCAGACTACAAAGTGACAAGGTGCTCTGAGGTAGACATTGTTGGTATAGTCTAGACAGAAAATCACTGAGCGGACGGTTGAACCTTAAGAAGGAAACCAAGGTAAGGGACAATTTGATGCTTGGATCATGTGATTTAGGAAGAACCTTTGGTAGCTTGATTATCTTCTACTACCAGGAAGAGACTAGAGTTAACCATCCCACTAGATTACAGGCGGAAGAGGTGTGGCGCCGCGGCCAGGGCGACTGACGCTGGAATCTGGGAATCAGGGTTCGATCCCCGGCTCCGGCGGCCTGATTAACCATGTGACTCTGGGCAATAGCTTGCTTAATCTTCCCGACGGCCCCCAGCGCCTAGAGACCCTAACGGGTGATTGTGCGCTATACAAATGTGGATTATTATTACTTGGTTTAAAGGGTTTTAAGTGCCATGGACAGATGGACTAGGTATTGTCATGGTTGAAAATGCTCGAATTCAGAGATTGCGAATCCGATAAAATGCCTTTCTATTTTAGGATAATGCAAAAAGAACAATTGATGGACAGATGCAGAACAATGTCATACATTCACTCCAGTACAGAGATCTGGGCCTAAATCCATCATTTGTTTGCTCACCATGCCATTCCAGTTTGGCCAGGTCTAAACTTGGGTGGCATGGTGAGCAAAAGAATGATGTATTTAACCCAGATCTCTTGACTGAGGGTGAATGTTTAGATTTGTTCTGCATTCTGTCCATCAATTGTGTGTCTTTTGCATTCTATTTTAGGACGCAAAAACTTTTTTGCGACTCCCAAAGGGGATTTTGAATGGATAACAACTAATCATTTGAAAGTGGTGTGTCATAGGTGTCCCTTTCCAATTATTGAATTGTTATTTTATGGATCAGTGTTGGAGGCGTGCCTTTGACGCACCTTCCCCTTCGGGAATGTAAACGAAACTTTGATGAAGAGTAGTCAATGTTCCAGGGAACCACTGCCAAGTCACTGCCAAGTCTTACGCTATTAAAAAAAAGTAGAAGATATTTTTTTAAACACAGCCCTATGTCTGCAACAATGTCTACTTTATGGAAGAATTATTGAAGATCAAACAAAACATGGTGGCCTGCAAATCTTTTTCAGTAACTATGATTGTGACCAACCAGATAGTGTCGCAATTAGCAACCTACCTTTTTATCCCCTTTTTTTTTTTTGCAAAAGCCTGTGCAGGCAACACTGAGCAATATCATGTCATTTAGGCTTTTCCGGCAACGGCTCGCAAGATCTTTGAATTAGGAATCTAGCATCAGGAGTTGTGTGTGGTTTGTTTTTAATATTCCAATTTGTTTTGCAATGTATGCCCCGCAAATCACTGAATTGAATGTACTGTCCATATGTTTAACATAAACTAGTCCCATATCGCAGTAGCCACCACTGCTCTAAAAGCAGAGTCTAATAGCGCACAGATGGGAATCTCCAGGGGCGCAGTCGGTTAGAGTCATTCGCGAAGGATATATGTAGCC
The DNA here is from genome assembly GCF_964261635.1 of Lissotriton helveticus. Classification (NCBI taxonomy): domain Eukaryota; kingdom Metazoa; phylum Chordata; class Amphibia; order Caudata; family Salamandridae; genus Lissotriton; species Lissotriton helveticus. Next base: position 595,959,738 of record NC_136073.1, on the reverse strand, counting down.
ACACCTGAGGGTGGTCTGCCAGCATTTTATGGGGATATTTCTGCTCCGGGATCCAATGGATTAGATCATCTGAGCACCACCAGAAATCTGTATGAGATCTCTTCCACATGTTTGGTGTGCCAGGTCTCATGGAGATCTAGCACTTCAAAGTCCCATCTCATGCCATCCGAGAGAACTTTGGAGTGAGATCAGACATGTCTGGAGTGATTATTGTTTATCTTATTTACTACAAAATTGAAGTCGCCCTCCCATATTATCAGTCAGTCAGTGCATTCTCTGCGCATTTCTGTCAAATCAAAGAACATATCAAAACTATCAGTGTTGGGACCATAGAGATTTATAATAATCATAGGCTGGTCTAGTAGTGCTCTAGTGTGTATTTGTGCATATTAATATGGCTAGCCCTTGCAAATACAAGCTATACATGGACAGGTGGTACCGCTCACCCCATTTAGCTGAAAATCTGCTGGGGTCAGTATCTCTAAGGCGAGCCTCCTGTAGTAACACTATGGATCCATTGTGTCTGTCAAGATATGATTGGACTAACCTAAATATCTTAATCGACAAATATTCCAAGAAATCAGCGTTACATTACGTCAGGTAAGTACGATGTGTAACACATGTTCTGCCTATGTGACTAAAGTACACAACAGAAGAGGAATGTATTTACAATGTAAATTAACCACAAGCATGCCTATGCCTAGGATCCCCCGTGCTAGGTAAATCCAGTTTCGATCAAGCACATTTGAAACAGCAAGTTCCAAACTATTCCAATTCCCCCCCCTGATTCCTGCTTCACTGACTATAAAACAAGTCACGGACCCTTCGACACTGATCACCACAAACATCCCCAAATTACCCTAATCCCCAAGAAAGGTAGGAAACAGAAATAAAAAAGGAGAAAAAAAGGAAACAAAGTGAACTATACTTCATGTCACACAAGCGGATGTACTCTGATGCGCCATCAGCTCCAGGGAGTAAGAAGCTATTGAAACACTATGAGCCTGATTACGTTGTTGGTCGGAAACGGACGGAGGCTTTCCAAACAGCATGGTAGGTTTAAAGTCCGACCACTGTATAATGACAGTGGTCGCAGTTTAAACCGGCAGGGGAATCCGACACAGTTCCGACGGACTCAAGATGCCAGTTGGCCAGTCAGAAAGCGCTCATAATCACTTAAGGACGGTGTTTCCGCAGTCTGAATTATGATGCCAGAATCCAACAGCCATCCACGTTGGCCGTTCCGACATGGATTGGCTGTCGGAAACTGACTTTGGGGGCCCCTAGCAGGGCGCCCTTCCCCCCTGGCCCTCTGCTAAGGGGCCCAGGGGGAACCTATGGTGCCCCCCTAAACATCCCTGCACACCAGGAGGTGCCTGCCACATGGTGCAGGGATATTTACAAACTTACATTTTTCAATGGGAGCTTGTGCTGCAGGCGGCTTTGACCTGATGCACAAGCTCCCATTGAAAAATGGAAGTTTGGGACCCCACCATGTGCCGTAATATTCTAACGGGTTGTCAGAACCGCCGTCCTATGGTCAGGTGATACCTTCCCTGAACACCTCCGACCGACATCGTAATTAGGCCCTATGTTTTAACCGACTGAAAATGCAGAAGCTGCCACAACATGGAAGTAAATGATAGGATAACAAATGCTTTTCAATATATGCAATAATAATTGCATGGCGCAGCCTACCACTTCAGAATCATTCAACATCGCTCAGTACGCTCTGCCATGGCTGGTGCCAGCCTGAGAGGATGACAAAGCTGCAAGAGCACCAGGTGATTGGTAATATTTTGCTAAGTTAAAGGCAGCTTTTTGATCGCCCACAAATATAGGTTTGCTCTCAATCATTACTCTCAGTTTTGCTGGTTACAGCATAGTGTAAACAGCACCTTTAGTACGCAACAGATTTTTAACATCAGAGAATTTCTTTCTGGCCTCCAGGACAGCAATTATGAACTCAAGGAAGATGGCAATATCAGAACCGTGGTGATAACTTGGACCCTGTTCCCTGGCTAGCCTTAAATTTGCATTTATATCCCGATAATTGAGCAGGTGGACAGTAATAGGCCACGCAGGTGCAGCACAATCGTCTTCAAGATCTGAGATCTGGCGATCTGCGCCATCAATTTTCTCAGCATCTTTATCCAAACACTCTGATAAGGGGTCGAGTCAAAAGTGCACAGCATCCAGCTTTCCTCCTATGGCCACCCGTCGAGCCTTCAAGTCACGCAGTAGTGCTATGGTTTCATCCGCAGCACCTGGTGGCGTCTCACCTACAGTATTCTTTTCACCTTCTTGAGCTCTACAGACTTTTTGTTGCTCAAATGTTAATTTACTTTGCTACTGGTAAGCCTTCCCCATGTTTTGATCACCGGATACTGACACGCAAATTCCTAAATCAGGGACGATAACTGAATGTAAATATCACAATTTAGGAAAGTTGAAAATAGTGGTGCAGCTAAATATCACATGTCATGAACATATACATGCAACCTCTGTTCAATGGTATCAAAAATATTTTGTATTATTTTTATTAGTACAAATAGTATATCCTGATTATACACATTAAAAAAGGGAGAAACATATAGTCCTCTTCATTCATTTTTATAGATGCCCAAAATTGGATCTAAACACATATAGAAGCTTCTAAAACATATTGACATCAAAAGAGTCCTGGAATTACAAGTGAATAAAGAAAAGATTAAAATATTTACAGGTCAGTTCTCCCAATATGACAGTTTTGGGAGAACTGACCTGTAAATATTCTAATCTTTTCTTTATTCACTTGTAATTCCAGGACTCTTTTGATTTCACCATAGTTCGTCTTTTCTTTATTTGGGATATCACTTCTCCATTCCTACTTTGACATCTAGGTGTCTGTATGTTTTAGCTGCTTCTGACATTTGGTGATGGGATCTGAGCACGATTGAGAGTGTAGAGAGCCTATTTATGCTTCACATGCTTATTGTATCTATGATTGATTTGCAATTAGTGTTTTTAATTTTTAATTGTTCAAGTATGTGTTTAGACCCAATTTTGGGCATCTATAAAAAATGTAGTAGGACCTTTCTTTTCCAACATTGATAATTGTCTTATATTTACATGCACCCTGTTTAGGTTACATTGATTATGTACATGGCTTCCTCAAGAAGGCGCACAGCCGAAACGCGCATAGGACATAGATTTTCAAGAGCCATGCCAGAAATAAATGTCCTTGGTATATAATGAAGTGATTATTTTCTAACTTTGTTTATGTCTTGATATAAATTGAACTATTGTAAACTGCTTCATCTTAATGACATTTAACATTGACACTGTGCAAAATGTATTTGATAGTGGGTCAATATAAGAATTGATTTTGAATCTTCATTGTCAGATCACAGTGCAAAATTGAATATAGAGGACTATATGTTTTCTCCCTTTTTTAATGTTATAATCAGGATATACTATTTGTAATAATAGAAATAATAAGAAATATTTTTGATATCATTGAACAGAGGTTGCATGTATATGTTCATGACATGTGATATTTAGGTCCACCATTATTTTTAACTTTCCTAAATCGTTGATCACCGGATACTTGCATGAGACACACTGAAATAGTGCACAGCATGTAAACACCAATGGGACCCAATAGTCACTACAGTGAGACAGTTCAGGAACAATGTTTTTAGTAAGCAACTGAGGCACGACTCAGGTATGCACATGTGTTTTGTCTTAGCTATACCGCCTTGTAGTGGTGTAGGAAGACATCTGCCCATATCTGGAGGATAGCTGGAGGCCAGCCAAAAAGTATTCAAACGCAGGTCTCTGTTCCCACAAAGGATGTGATGCAAAATCACAGTACGGAGCGCTGCGACCTCCCCGCCATCACCAGCCCCACAGGCTGCACCTGCCCTACACCCCACGATCGAAGGCAGGGTAGACAGCAACCACCCCGTCAGCAACCTGGCTCACCCAGGGCAGCTATTCACAGTTCAGCAGGCCGCATCTCTGCCTGCTGGGATGTGCCGTCTCCACCACATGCTGTGGGGCCCTATAAAGGACAGCAAGACTCCCCTACATCGACGGTTCAAAGCATAGCAGGCAAAACTTGTGATGTCAGGTGGAAAAATTAGCATTATTCGGTCCCCTGGAGTGGAGCGCCAAACTCAAGTGACTCAAGTCATTTCTCAGCACGGCAGCCCCCCCTCGCTTAGCAACTGACCTAAAGAATATTATTAGGTGGGCTAGATTGCGACTCAATCCAATTTAGTTTTTTTACCAAATGGTGCATAGGTCAGTTCCTAAAAGTATTTGCACCTCACAGTTTGCGACCAGATTTCTGCAGCCAGTAAATAGTATTTCTGACCCATGTTCTTTAGGCAAGATGTTGGATCAGTGATAGTTGGTCCAATTTCCACACACTGCTGTTTCAGTTTTTGATGTATTTAGCTTAAAGTCATTATACTTGCTACTCACAAAAAAGTGACAGATGAAATGCTTGCATCACTGGTAATTATTCGGTCTGCATCCCAGTCCATGGTTATTTTGCAAGCCATCCCACATCAGTTTTGACCTCATTTGCAAATCATTCTTCACCCTTCTCCAATGGGAACAGTCCAACTTGAACTGCCAGGCTTTCCCTGAAATGGAGGACAAGCATCCGAGGACTGATTTTGCCCTTATTATGGCTCATAAGCCAGACATTTCTTGGTTCCAGTGTTAGTGTGGACGGGACCCACATCTAGACATACGTGTCCCAATTAGGTCATCACACTGAAGCCTACAAAAAGTCATGGATGGAATGTATAAAATTATTCCCAGTCACTGGTAATTACTCAAGACCACATCTCAGTTCATTATTTTGCACACCATGCCACCTCAATCTGGACCCAGCCATTTGCAAATCACGCCATCTAGCTGTTTGTTTTGCCCCCCGCTGGGGCCAAAGACCGGAGGCAGCAGAAGGAGGCCGACTGGGAGCGGGGGAGTGTAGGACCATACTCCCCAGTGTACTTTGCGGCTGCAGCGCCGTCGCTCAGCCGCCAGCATTGTCTGTGCGCCAGGAGGTGCCTACAAATTCTTCCAGTGGCTCCCGCAGCGCGGGACGCCGTGAAGCTGTTTGTTTTGCCCCCTGCTGGGGCCAAAGACCGGAGGCAGCAGAGGGAGGCAGACTGGGAGCGGAGTAGTGTAGGACCACACTCCCCAGTATCTTTTGCGGCTCCCAGCGCCGTCGCACAGCTGCCAGCGTTGCCTGTGTGCCAGGAAGCGCCTACAAATTCTTCCAGGGGCTCCCGCAGTGCGGGATGCATGCGGGCTTGCCTGGGCCGCGCCCGGGCAAAGCCCGGGCCAAGGGCAGGCCCTCCGCGTCCGTCAGAGACCGGAGGCCGGGCTGGGCCACCTCTCTGACAGGCTCTACTCTCCAGGCCCCACTGTGTTGAGTTACATAGGCTTCATAATTACGATTGTGGATATTTTACGCCATAGGTAAACGCACCATTTTGCCAAGCACCTGTACCTCTACTTCTATAGACAGTATGTTGGAAAGAGCTGTTCATATTGTTAGCACGGAGATTGAGTTAACTGAGAGGCGACTGATTAACAACCCCTCAGATTGCTCTTCCAACCGAGGATGGTGACTGTATTAGCTCCCCCCTGGTGCCGAACTTATCAATCAATCATATTAGGCAATCTCCAGTTTTGGAAAGTGGTCAGGTCAATGAGGGTAACAGGGTGGCTGAGGATATTCCAGCAGTGATTTGTAACAAGGACATCGCTGCAAATATGAACATTTCCCTGAACACAGCTGTTACCGGGGCTAAAAGGAAAACTAAACCAATTTGCTCCAAGAGGCAACAACCCCCACGCCTAAATAAACAATGCACCACTTTAAGCTCATGCTTTCAAGGAACAGTGATTTAACACCATCTGAAACATTAAACCACTCTATCCATACCCAACCTGAGTCCATATCATCCCCTCATGCTTATTTTAAACTTGGGGACACCGCAATTGACATCATTGTAGACACTGTGTACGAGGGCATCAGGGATCTTGTAGACAAGAACTTCGCTATACTTCGGAAGCGCTTGGATCGTTTAGAATCATTAACTATCAAATTAAGCCCGCACAATAACGCACCCAAATCGTCCCTCCAACAGGAGGGGACTTCCAAATCGCAGCCCTCCAGGGCAACGAGCGCTAGTGTGCAACAGCAAACCCTGACCCCTACGCAGCTTCCCCCAATTGATTCCTGCGACACTTGCTGTAAAGTTAAAGAATGCTCTTTATCCAAACCCCCAACTGCCGAGAAAAAATGACTGAAGCAAGGCGACCTTAATAGTCTATATCCACCAACTCACCCAGCTGTTCAAGCCTCCACCGCAGTCCGTGTAAATAACGTTTCCCTAGTGCGCAATTCCCAGAGCATGACCCCTGCTATTGAGAATAATGCCAGCGGGCTCGCTGAGGCTAGCAAAGAAGTTCTCAGCCTACCACTGGCAGCTTGCCCTTATGTGTTAGTCCTTGCAAGGGTTCCTCCACTAGGAAAAAATCAGACTGGGTCATGGGATCAACTGCAAAATAATAATACTGACTGGCTTGCCAAACACAAAGGGTTTAGGGTCTCAAATATCAGCAATATTATAATGATGCACAGGGTAGGCTGGGTTGGATCTTCATGTAGGACCATAGAGGGAGACTGTGTTGTCATCAATTTCTGCCGTCACTTGTAAGATCGATACTGATGTCACAGGAACTTAATAGTTCCAATCTTACTTTTATTTGGTCATTGCCTCTTGGCTTCTTTTATAAACCAAACCTCGGGCAAAACACACCTGTTATCCCTCCGCATACGATGCACAATAGGTTCTCTGCAATATCTGGCCTAGACAGTCTGGATTGACTAATGCCTAACTCAACACCAACTGAACCTGCCCCCTCCATACCCATGCCAAACTCCTTGGGATATGATGGTCTGCAACTACATAATCCAAACCTTTTGGTGCTAAGATGGAATATTGCTGGCTTGGCCTCTAAAGTAAGCACTGAGTACTGGGTTAATGTGATGCAAAAATATGATATATTAATGTTCCACGGGACTTGGGCAACAAGGGAACTAAACCTTTAAGGTTTCGAATGTTTTAATGTTATTGTACCCGTCCCTAAACAAGGGCGCCCTCCTGGCGGACTTTCCATCAGGGTCAAGATTTCCTCAGGTGTCAGTGCTAAAACCCTCACCACAAATAGTGACAACTTTCAAGCCCTGATTTATATGCGGGGGGTCCTAATTTGTTTTCAGTCCCACAAACCATCAGAAACATAATGCAGAGTAGGGAATAACAACACACTATACCGAGAGACAAGGTGTCTAACGCCATTTGCTGGCTAGTCCGTACATACAATACATGAGTACTTAGAGTTACCATCTCATTCATATGCTAAAGAAATGTAAGCCCTCTACCCAATCAACCCAGATCTTGCACCACTTCACTACTTTCAGTCTTCAGGATTCTAAAGCTGCATCCACATCCGGAGGGAGCGAATTTATTCAACCATCTCTACCGCCACCCCAGCTTCTTTTTCCTCCACCTCCTGTTCTTTATCCATGTCTGGCTCTTGTGCTATGAGGTATGTAGACATACATCCTTTGGTCGTGATTTCAGGGATAGAAGTTCAGCATAACAGTTCAAATGATCCTGCCAGGTGGTTAAGTCTTGTATCCAGTGCTTGAACTTAGGAGCGTGGCCTCTACCTCACCTACATGCCACGTGACACTTCGCCAAGACAAAGCCCAACGCAAGATATTTTTTGTGAACTGTACTTACATCGTGGGTACTACCCAGGAGAGCTACCAATGGGGTCGGCTGTATTTGCATCCCTATCATGTGTGACATACCTTCGGACACCTGCTTCCAGTATTCGAATACCTGTGGACATTGCCATGCCAAATGAAGGAAATCCGCCCCTTCCCCTCCACATCTTGCACATTTGTCATCTTCCCATAGGCAGAATTTATGTAGTTTGACCGGAGTATGTTATAATCGGTGTAAACATTTAAAGTGTATAAGTTGTAGTCAGCTGCTAGCTGTGACTGTTTCAGTCTGCATGCAGCTAAATTCCCACAGCTCATCTGTCAGAGGGGCCTCTAGATCTTTGTCCCACTCTGTCCTAGCATGAGGGGCCCGGGAAGGAGGTGCGTTCTGTATGTGTTTGTACAACAGGGACGTGACATGCCTGGGAGGCTCGGGTTGTAAAAGTGCATGTAGAGGTGGTAGGGCAATCGGCTCTGCAGAGAATTTTGGGGTAGCAGCTTTAATACTTTGCCGGAGTCGTATGTACATGAACAGTTTCATAGTAGTAGGTGATGTGCTCCAAAAAACTGCTCCCGGGAACGAAACTGTCCCCCAAAGTAAAGGTCGCCCCAAGTGGTGTAATGGAGCCTATCAAGCAGCCTCCTACATAACCCTTCATATGTAACCTGCATCTGAGGGTGTCTCACCAAAGGCAATCTGGGGGAGTACAACATTGGGGCTTCCAATCTGCTAGCAATTTGTCGCCAAGCGGCGACAGTGCAATCTACCATGGATGGGTCACGTTCCCTGTCTTTCACCACCGTGAACAGATAGCCAGAGGGTGGTATTGGGCCATGTATCCATCCTCAACCGCTAAGTGCGGCATAAACGGAGGTGGATGGAACCAATAAGTAGCAAAATGTGCCTGGGCGCAATAGTAGTAATATTCAAAATTAGGGACTTCAAACCCCCCCTGATGATACGGTAACATCATTGTTGCAAGGTTTAGTCACGCCTGTTCCCCCCCCCCCCATATGAGTCACATTAACTGCGTCATGAGCGTTTGGAAGAAAAATCTCCCCGGGTGATAAGGTATATTTATAAATAGGTATAAGAATTTCGGTAAGAGGACCATCTTAATAAGGGAATTTCTCCCTGCCATTGAGAGAGGTAATCTCATTCACCCGGTTATGCTGTCTGTCACCTTATCTATAGCAGATCCATAATTTGTACGCATAAGTACGTCTTTCTCCCTAATTATGTGGATGCTCGGATATTTAATTTCGTCATTCTTCCATACCAGTGGGTAATCCAGTTGGTGCAGGACGGTCTTGTCCATTAGGGGGAAAATGGCTGACTTAGTCCAGTTTATTTGTATCCCAGAAATGGCCCCGAATTTAGTTATTTCTCGCAGGACCGGATTTACATTTTTCTGGGGGGGTTTAATGTATAGAGTCATATCGTCCGCATATAGTGAAATAAGCAGCTGCCGAGACGGGTATGCGAGTGCCCTCTCTTTATGGTGTTGCCTTATCTTTGCTGCTAGGGGCTCGATTGCCAAGGCAAACATGATTGGGGACAGGGGACAGCCTTGCCCGTAGATATGGCAAAGCTGTTGGATTTGGCTCCATTCAGCAGTACCGTAGCTATGGGCAGCTTATACAACAGTTGCACCCAGTTTAAAAAAACAGGAGGCATCCCCATGTATCCCAAAGTACCTATCAGATAGTCCCACTCTACCAAATCAAATGCCTTAGTGGCATCAAGGAATACTGCCACCGCCGAATTGTTTGGGTCTATGTCCGGCATGACTGCTAAGAGTGTTCTAAGATTGTGTGACGTAGCACGGTTAGGAATGAACCCTGCTTGATCCGGTAGCACCAGCTGTTCCATCAGGAGACTGAGATGGTTAGACAGGACCTTAGCAAGGCTCTTGGTATCACAATTCCGTAGAGAGAGGTTGGTAGGACTCACAGTGCAGCGGGGATTTTTCAGGCTTTAATAGGGACACTATCTGGGCTTCTTGCATGGATTTTGGTAGGCAACACTCCTCTCCAGCTTTGTAAAATACCTCTTTCAGAATGGGGGCAAACTGTTTCACATAAGCCGTATAAAATTCTATGGGTAGGCCATCCGACCCCGGCGCATACCCATATTTCATGTGCATAATTGCCGCCGTAATTCCATCCACTTATAAAGCTCGACTTAAAAATGTGCGCTTCGTATCTCCCAGCCAGGCCAGAGCTGTATCTTCAGAGTACCGTCGGAGATCAAGCGGGGGTTCCCCTTTGGGAGGTATATAATGATCAATATTAGTCTATAAATGTCTTTCATTGCTCTGGGAGGTTCTTGTGGGTCCTACCCTGCGAGTCCTGGTTCTCTGCAATATAATTGAAAAATGTGGGTGGGCGCACTGCATTTGCTAAAACCTTCCCCGGGTGATCCCCTTCTCCATACAATCTCGCCATGTGATATTTCCCTCGGAAATTGCACTCTCTGGCTGCAAAATCCTCATATTCTGTCATTTTATCCTGTAATTTGGCCTTAGTTACTCGTACCCCAGAGGTGAGGTCTCTCTCAAGAGCTTTAATATCCCCTTCCAGTCTTTGTAGGTCTCTTTGTATGTCCCTAAGTATGCCCCCACCCTTGGAAATGCACCACCCCCTAGCCGTGACTTGAAAGGCCACCCATACAGAAGTGAGACTAGACACCGATGCCACATTGCGCATCAAGAAGACCTGGATTTCCTGTTTGATCTCAGTCCTAAAGACTGTGTCGTGAAAGTACATAGGATTTAGGCGCCAGCTAGCAAAGGGGGTCTGATCCACCAGGGTGTGTATAACCACCATCACGGGAGAGTGGTCGGAGTATGTGCGGGCTAGATGAGTCGCTGTTTACAGCCAATCAGCCAATCCCACTGATACAATCAATCAATCAATCAATCATGGACATTTATATAGCGCACTACTTACCCGGAGGGTCTCAAGGCGCTTGGGGGGGGGGGGGTGCTGCTACTGCTCGAACAGCCAGGTCTTGAGCTTCTTCCTGAAGGAAAGGTGGTCTTGGGTCAGGCGCAGGTCGGTCGGGAGGGAGTTCCAGGTCTTGGCGGCCAGGTGGGAGAAGGACCTTCCTCCTGTTGTCGATCTTCGGATGCGGGGTACGGCGGCGAGGGCGTGACTGGCTGATCGGAGGTGGCGTTTGGGAGCGTAGAAGTTGATGCGGTTGTTGAGGTAGCTCGGGCCTTGGTCGTGTAGGGCTTTGTGTGCGTGGGTGAGGAGACGGAAGGTGATTCTCTTGTTGACGGGGAGCCAGTGCAGGTCTCTCAGATGTCCGGAGATGTGGCTGCGTCGGGGGATGTCGAGGATGAGTCTGGCTGAGGCGTTCTGGATCCGCTGGAGTCTCTTCTGGAGCTTGGCGGTGGTTCCGGCGTAGAGGGCGTTGCCGTAGTCCAGTCGGCTGGTGACGAGGGCCTGGGTGACCGTCTTCCTGGTCTCGGTGGGGATCCACCGGAAGATCTTTCGTAGCATGCGCAGGATGTTGAAGCATGACGAGGAGACGGCGTTGACTTGCCTGGTCATGGAGAGGGAGGAGTCCAGGATGAAGCCCAGGTTGCGTGCGTGGTCTGTCGGTGTGGGTGCGGAGCCCAGGGCGGGGGGCCACCAGGAGTCGTCCCAGGCGGAGGGCGAGGAGCCCAGGATGAGGACTTCCGTCTTGTCTGAGTTCAGTTTCAGGCGGCTGGTCGTCATCCATTCGGCTACAGCTTTCATCCCTTCGTGAAGGTTGGCTCTGGAAGCGGCGGGGTCGTTGGTCAGTGAGAGGATCAGCTGGGTGTCGTCGGCGTAGGAGATGATGTTCAGGTTGTGTTGGCGTGCGATGGGCGCGAGGGGGCTCATGTAGACGTTGAAGAGGGTGGGGCTCAGCGAGGATCCTTGAGGGACGCCGCAGATGACTTTGGTGGCCTCTGACTTGTACGGTGGTAGACAGACTCTCTGTGTTCTTCCGTCGAGGAAGGAGACGATCCATTCCAGTGCCTTCTCTGGAATGGATCGTCCAGTAGTCCAATCTGGACCATGTTGAATAATTAGCAATCGTCACATCGTGTGAGTCTAATCGCCCCCAAAGCTTACAATACCTCCCATTTGAGTCAATTTCCGACCCGCCCAACACAAATCTCACTCCACACTTAATGAGAATGGCCACCCCTCTAGAGTACCCAGAATATGAAGAGAAACAGTGGTGCGATGCCCATTTTGCAGCAAACTGGGGCTTGGTCTCTGGGTTCAAGTGTGTTTTTTGCAGAAGGGCTATTTTAATATGGTGCCTTTCCAAGTACCCTATTATCTGTCTTTTCTTCCTAGGATTATTCAGGCCTCTGACATTCCATGTTAAGATACGCAGTTTACCGTTGATACATGTAGTGTCTGCCAGTTCCCCACATCATATTAATTAGCTTGAAACACATGTCACTACCATTTGCATGCTGAATAAAATACAACTTGTCCGGGCTAGGACAGCCTCCCCCCACCCACTCTGACACCCCCAACTCACCAGGCATACGTACCCACCCCAACCTTTAGAAACTTAGATCAAACAGTTACCAACTCTCGGTAAAGAAAAAATAGGGGATCGCCCACTTGGGAAGTCTCTAGGGGCTCACGACTTGCCCACTCCCCTCTACTAATGCACCCACATGCCACCCCACCTTTGACAGGCGAGCAGGTCCCGTGGGATGGAGGCAAGTGTCCGGGGGGAGCCATAATCAATGTGATGTCTAATTTTAATACTTCACCAGTTCATAGCAATTCACAAGGGGTAGTCTGGTAGGAGCAATCTTAGTTTCTATGGCTGGAGCCTCTATAATCAGTCCGGGTTTGACATCGGCGACTGGGACCTGGAGCGTTGGCGAGCCCCCGCTTCCATGGAGGATGCTCGGCGGCAGTGTTTGAGATACTCCTCTGCCTGTTGTGGACTCTGGAAGAAATGCTGTTTTCCTCGATGTTGTCCCGATAGACCAGTTTTTGGCGCCTTACGCGATTCAAACGGTATCTTCGTCTGTTTTGAATCAGTGCGCCCCATGCTGTCTGTCCGCTGCGTGCTAGAGCCTTCCAGGCAAGATGTATGGCAGTTATCGTGCCTTCGCTCTGCTTTCCAAAATGGCCTCCCCCAGCACCAGTCACACGCTCTCACCAATACTTCGTACTGTCTGTTCAGCAAGCTCCAGATTCCACACTATCCTCAATGCGCGTAGCTCCAGACCCCGTGACTCAGACACAAAACGTTGAGGGTTTGAATTTATATGCAATTATTTCTGCCAAGACCAGCTCCCACGTGTTTTCCTGACCTTGACTGGCTGCTAAGATGGCGCCTTTTCTCCTCGGATTTATTACGTACAGTGTTATATAAAATTGCCCAGTGATGAGTCTCCGTGCACTATGGGATCGCGCAATGTACTTCTATCATCATCCCTCAGAGTTCCGGATCACAAGACCTCCTACGGCGCTTACGCACACGCCCGCCGGCAGCCAGGCCTCACGCTGTTTCTCCCCCCAGCCGCCGTGTGCTTCTGCCCGATTCAGTGCCCGCCTCTCAGTCCGGTGTTTGCCGTAGCAGCAGTGTAGTGCACATGCCACTCCCCTTTCCTGTAGTGGCTCACCTCGGTTTTTCTGGCGATGCACTCTTTCAATTATTCCGGCAGCAGTTACTCTCCCCAGGTAATCTCCGCACCGCCGCCTTCGCAAGGGTTGGGCCTGCGGTTGACTGTCCGACCACGCTCTTTCCTGGTGTCTACTGCCGCCCCTCTGCTCCAGACGGTGGACTCAGCAGGTTCTCATCAGCCACCACTTCTCGACGTTCTGCTCCCTCTCCAAATATAGATCCTCACCACGGGTATTGGCAGCAATTCCGGCGACCATTAATATACTTTTATGGACTTTTATACATCTCAGGATGGGGGTTATAAATGTTTTTCCGCCTCGCTCGACAAGAGCCTTACTGGTGTGCAGCCATCTCGGTCGTGCGCCACCTAGCGTTCCCCAGGGTCCTCATTTGTTTTATCAATTTTTATAATAATGATTTTTTGACTGTACCTAATATGAATTTCATTAAACTTTTTAATTTTGTCTCGGATTTACAAAGTCAAATGGAGAATTATAAATTAGCTGGAATCTGTTTGGGCGGAGATTTCAACGCTAAGATTGCTAGGGCAAATGAATTAGTTACTGCCCATCCAATTCATGTGCACCCATGTAAAAGGGGGACAAAATTGCTTGATCAACTGTCTAATCATCATTTATTAAACATGATGGATATCGCGGCCATAAATCATAATGACAGTTGTCCAATCCCTACATATAGAGGTCGCAGTTGTGCTTCAATTATAGATTATGTTTTTATATCAGCCTCATTAGAAGACTTTTTATTAAAAGCTGAGGTCATACCCACAGTGCATGGTGACCATAATCCAACCACGGTTACAATCAGGGTAGCCCCCAGACCGGATTTTGTTACAGAACATGGGACCAGTAACCTAGTACCCTTGACAGATAATTTAAGAGTGATCTGGAAAGGTATTAATAATAGTAAATTGTTCTCTAAAATGTTAACAACATACCCATCACCCGTTGAGATCGGTTTGTCGTCTTGTGATCATAATCCTGAGGCAGTTAATGCTTTTAGTCACTTATGTGCAGGTATTTAGCAACTGATTTCAAGACCTGCATTTGATAATAATAAGAAACCAAAGTGGTTTAATAATGCTTGTTCGCGTGCAAATAGAGAGCTCCGTGTAGCTCTTACAGCGGTGCCAAGGGATGCAAGCCTTTTTAGATCACTGAGACGTCAATATAAACAAGTGGCTAGGCAGCGGAAAGACAAGATCTTGAAAGAAAGTTGGGACAATCTTGCCAGTGCTGCAAGACTCAATAACGCAAACGGTTTTTGGGAAGTAGTTAACTCCTTCTGTGCGTGGGGAATTACCGCGCTGTGTGGGCGTTTCTATTAGTGGGCGTAGATTAGGACAGCCGGGGTCCGGCCTGCGCACACGCCCACCGTGACGCGTGATGGCTCCCGGCCGTCACGAGCATGGAAGAGGTTAAGGATATGAGAACTATGGGCCTTACACTTACTCCTTTAAGCTGTAATATAACCAGTGAAGCCTGGGAAGCCCACTTTTCTAAAATATACACGGCTCCATCTCAGAGCGAGGACCCCTTTGACATTGATGTTGCTTCACAAATTCAGATATCAATATCTGAAGTCGAGGACGCCATCCATCAAAGCTTAGGCAACAAGACTCCTGGCCCCGATGGGCTTCCCATTGATCTCATTAAGTATAAACCGGAGTTCTGGGCACCCCTTTTACTCAATGTTTTTAATAATTTAACAAATACTTTTATTCCTAGCACATGGTTGACCAGCGTTATTGTCCCGATTTTTAAAAAGGGGGACCGATCCATCCCTAATTGCTACAGACCGATCTCTCTGATTGATAACACACTTAAGATAAATGGAAGGGGGCTATTCAATAAAATTAGGTCTTGGGCTGAGGAGGAACATAGTTTAAACAAGTGCCAGCTAGGTTTTAGAAGTAATTTGGGAACTGTGGAACAATGCCTAAATTTCAATTTGATTATCAGCAAATATACCATAGCCCGGCAATCTTCCATTTGCTTCGCTTTTATGGACCTTACCTCAGCCTTCGACCTTGTTCGCACTTATGATCATGTCTTTTAAAATACAGGTTGGATGAGGTTTTAGTTAATTTTTTTGCCTATTTGCCCAGGGACCTGAAGGCTCGGGTGAGGATTAGTAGAGACAGGGAGGTTTCAGGTGACATTGTTATTGGTAGAGGGGTCAGGCATGGGAGCATACTGGCCCCACTCCTATTTATTTTATACATTAATGATTTACACAACGTGCTGTCTCAATTGACTACTGATGTACCGATGATTAATGGCAATACACTACCCGTCCTACTATATGCGGATGATGCGGTGATAATGGGCTGCACCCCGAATGCACTACGCATTTTAGTTAGGGGTTTGGTAGATTTTATGCCTGGCCTATATCTTTGCACTCATTTTAAGAAATCCCTTTTAATGAGCTGTGGCCTCAAAAAGCACCTTGTTAATACAAGTACCTCAGGTTCTGAACGCTTGCTATGCACTCACACTTTTCCATACCTGGGGCTGGTATTCTCAGATAATGGTTCTTGGGCAGCCCATTTGGCACATAGCGGGAGTACATTTTTAAAGGCCACCAACTCAATTTGGGGCCTTCCGCAACCTAAAAGAACTGAGGTAGTGCTATCTTTATTGAAAATATATAAAACACAGTGCATACCTATTGCAACATATGGTGCAAATTGTCGTAGCATCCAGGTAGAAGAAAATAGATTTTGCCGGAGACTTTTGAGGGCGCCGATTTCTTCCTCACACTTTGTCTGTCACAAGGAGTTAAAATTGTTTTATATTGAGGATTATATTAGGTCTCGCCCGGCCATATTTTGGCTCAAAGTTTGGCAAAATCCAGCAGCAACATTAACTAGAGAAATCATAGGTGATTGTCCTAAATGTGGCAAGGGTGGGGATATACCGTGGCTTGCGGCTGTTAGGGAAAGCCTGATTAGTGTATCTTTTTAAACCCAAGTAACATGGAGGATATAAATAAAAAGATTATTCAGGAAGTTTTATATGAACGTATTTGCGACATAAGACACGCAACAGAACTTTTGAAATCATCAGTCACACGGTATATGTCCTTGATGGATGCTGATTGTCTCCCATCACATTTGCCACCCAGCTACCTCTTAAAGGACATTAGTCGCCGGGAGGGAAGTTTGCTCTTTCACCTTAGGGCAGGCACTTTAAAATACTTATTGTACTTCCCTTTATGCTTTAACATCAAATTTGAGCAAACGCCCTGTCCCTGCGGAAATCGCGTCAATCAATCAATGTTAAATTTTTTATTTAGCTGTAATTTTTATCAAAAGTATACCAAACAATTGCTGATCCCTTTTTTCAAGTCACTGGTCATTATTGTCTATAGAATAAATAGCCTATAGGGAAATCCTTAAGCTTAATGGGGAAGATTTGATTTTCTGTGTCAGCACTTTTTTGAAAATGGCAATCCGTTCACATGCTTCCATGAGTACTTTATAATAGACTATATTGTACTTTTTATATCTTGCTGCTACTTGACTAGGAACTTAAGCTTGGATTTTGGTTGGTGCCCTGGAGATAGTGTCATTAATTTCATGTTTCGAACTACACAGCCTATATTGGAATGCACTTTAATGTTTTACGGTGCTAGGTGCTTACACTTGACCGTACTCGTACCATACTATGCTGCTATCTGTTAAATCTCTTTGCACTTAATCAAGTTATGCTGCTACCTGCTATGAGAAATGTTGCCATAAGTTTTAAGTTTACCATAAGTTTTATCAAGAATTTGCTGCTTTGCACATTTTTGTCTTTTTGTATACATGTATTTTTATTGCCGTGCAAGTTACAAATTCACAGGTCCCTGTGTGCTTATTGTTTTAAATTGCACAATGTTTTAAATGTACATTTTTGTTGGTATCTTGCTCTGTGCTTTTATGAATATTTTAAATCTGAATAAAGATTTATTGAATTGACTTGAAAATTGAAAAAAAATTTGCAAATCAGTCTTGACCCTGCTTCAATATGAACAGACCAGTCCAGTGCAAACTGTACCACTTGAACCAAGCTATGGCCAGCTGATGAGTCCAAATACGTTAATTGTTTATTCTTCGATTACTTAAAATCATGACAATTTAGAATAAAACAGACAAAAAAAACACGCTTCATCTTAAATGCAATAGGAAGAAGTTAAAATTGTTTAAAAAAAATACAGCGTGAAATATATATATATATATCACACAATTGCAGGTTATCCCAAGCGAAGAGACCACAAGAAGAAAAATTATTGCTTTCAGTAGATTTAATGCCATCTTGCAAGCAGGCCAACAAACAGCGTGTCACCATCAGTAAAGTTCAAACGCCAGACGCGTTTCGGGAACAAAAGTATCCCTTCCTCAGTGGCGTGTGGTTGGCTGAGGGCAGAGAGCACTTTTAAATTATAAGTTTCCCGGCCGTGAAGGTGACCCTCCGCTACTCGCGGATCCTGAGCCTGCATAATAATGGTGCAGGCAGTGAGAGGAATGAAGATGATCGGGCGTCTTGCAGGACGAGGCCCGACCGCCTATGGATGTCATTTACAAAGCGAGGCAGGCTATCGACAGGGTGCGCCTCAACCCACTTGGGGAGCACATGGGTGTTAATCTTTGAGGACAAGGGGAGCGCGCCCACAAGGGTAAATGAACTATGCACTACAAGATCCACAAGACCGTGCAAACGGACACGCCCACATGGGCTGGACTTATAATTTAAAAGTGCTCTCTGCCCTCAGCCAACCACACGCCACTGAGGAAGGGATACTTTTGTTCCCGAAACGCGTCTGGCGTTTGAACTTTACTGATGGTGACACGCTGTTTGTTGGCCTGCTTGCAAGATGGCATTAAATCTACTGAAAGCAATAATTTTTCTTCTTGTGGTCTCTTCGCTTGGGATAACCTGCAATTGTGTGATGTATTACGGTCGTTTCCCGGCCGTAAAGGTGACCCTCCGCTACTCGCGGATCCTGAGCCTGCATAATAATGGTGCAGGCAGTGAGAGGAATGAAGATGATCGGGCGTCTTGCAGGACGAGGCCCGACCGCCTATGGATGTCATTTACAAAGCGAGGCAGGCTATCGACAGGGTGCGCCTCAACCCACTTGGGGAGCACATGGGTGTTAATCTTTGAGGACAAGGGGAGCGCGCCCACAAGGGTAAATGAACTATGCACTACAAGATCCACAAGACCGTGCAAACAGACACGCCCACATGGGCTGGACTTATAATTTAAAAGTGCTCTCTGCCCTCAGCCAACCACACGCCACTGAGGAAGGGATACTTTTGTTCCCGAAACGCGTCTGGCGTTTGAACTTTACTGATGGTGACACGCTGTTTGTTGGCCTGCTTGCAAGATGGCATTAAATCTACTGAAAGCAATAATTTTTCTTCTTGTGGTCTCTTCGCTTGGGATAACCTGCAATTGTGTGATGTATTACGGTCGTTTCCCGGCCGTGAAGGTGACCCTCCGCTACTCGCGGATCCTGAGCCTGCATAATAATGGTGCAGGCAGTGAGAGGAATGAAGATGATCGGGCGTCTTGCAGGACGAGGCCCGACCGCCTATGGATGTCATTTACAAAGCGAGGCAGGCTATCGACAGGGTGCGCCTCAACCCACTTGGGGAGCACATGGGTGTTAATCTTTGAGGACAAGGGGAGCGCGCCCACAAGGGTAAATGAACTATGCACTACAAGATCCACAAGACCGTGCAAACGGACACGCCCACATGGGCTGGACTTATAATTTAAAAGTGCTCTCTGCCCTCAGCCAACCACACGCCACTGAGGAAGGGATACTTTTGTTCCCGAAACGCGTCTGGCGTTTGAACTTTACTGATGGTGACACGCTGTTTGTTGGCCTGCTTGCAAGATGGCATTAAATCTACTGAAAGCAATAATTTTTCTTCTTGTGGTCTCTTCGCTTGGGATAACCTGCAATTGTGTGATGTATTACGGTCGTTTCCCGGCCGTGAAGGTGACCCTCCGCTACTCGCGGATCCTGAGCCTGCATAATAATGGTGCAGGCAGTGAGAGGAATGAAGATGATCGGGCGTCTTGCAGGACGGGGCCCGACCGCCTATGGATGTCATTTACAAAGCGAGGCAGGCTATCGACAGGGTGCGCCTCAACCCACTTGGGGAGCACATGGGTGTTAATCTTTGAGGACAAGGGGAGCGCGCCCACAAGGGTAAATGAACTATGCACTACAAGATCCACAAGACCATGCAAACGGACACGCCCACATGGGCTGGACTTATAATTTAAAAGTGCTCTCTGCCCTCAGCCAACCACACGCCACTGAGGAAGGGATACTTTTGTTCCCGAAACGCGTCTGGCGTTTGAACTTTACTGATGGTGACACGCTGTTTGTTGGCCTGCTTGCAAGATGGCATTAAATCTACTGAAAGCAATAATTTTTCTTCTTGTGGTCTCTTCGCTTGGGATAACCTCCAATTGTGTGATGTATTACGGTCGTTTCCCGGCCGTGAAGGTGACCCTCCGCTACTCGCGGATCCTGAGCCTGCATAATAATGGTGCAGGCAGTGAGAGGAATGAAGATGATCGGGCGTCTTGCAGGACGAGGCCCGACCGCCTATGGATGTCATTTACAAAGCGAGGCAGGCTATCGACAGGGTGCGCCTCAGCCCACTTGGGGAGCACATGGGTGTTAATCTTTGAGGACAAGGGGAGCGCGCTCACAAGGGTAAATGAACTATGCACTACAAGATCCACAAGACCCTGCAAACGGACACGCCCACATGGGCTGGACTTATAATTTAAAAGTGCTCTCTGCCCTCAGCCAACCACACGCCACTGAGGAAGGGATACTTTTGTTCCCGAAACGCGTCTGGCGTTTGAACTTTACTGATGGTGACACGCTGTTTGTTGGCCTGCTTGCAAGATGGCATTAAATCTACTGAAAGCAATAATTTTTCTTCTTGTGGTCTCTTCGCTTGGGATAACCTGCAATTGTGTGATATATATATATATATATATATATATATATATATATATATATATATATATCCACTGAGGAATGTCCATCAGAGGGCAAACAAAGGCATGAAATGGTGGAAAGAAACACGTTGTGGTAACTACAAGATGCCCAGGCTAATCCTTTGATAAAAGTCGAAGACGACTGAAAACGCGCCAGGACTGCCGGTAAAATGAAATAAAATGATTTTACCTTCACTGTGCGGAGTGCGGCTCTTTGCTTTCCGTAAGGAGAGAGTTGGGATAATATATATATAAATTAATCTCTGAGCAGATTTGGCCTCATTTACAATCACATCATGTCCAACAAAGCGCTGCGAGAGAGGGAAGCAGCAGCAGAAGCTTTATTTGATAATTTGCCCAATGTCCCTAGCCAAATGAGAAACACGGAGGTGCATGCTGGCTCAAGCAATGACGATTACAAGAATAAGCTGAAATCACTGAAGAAACTTATGCGCACAGAGATCACTGAGTGGTGGGAGGCAAAATCACTACAAAAATATCATGAAGCCGATCGCGTCCCACGTGGACTGAGGATTATGCTGGCCCCTAGTTTAGAGCAGCCCAACCCTGACATGCTCAAAGAATGGGCCATGAGTAATTTGGAAAGCATCAATCCAATTGGTCATCGTATTAATCAAATATGCGGAGATCGACAGAATTAAGACACAAAAGGAAATAGATCGCCTCAATGAGGAGCTTAACACACTGGAGCATAAGGATGCTATCGCCAAAGGTAAAGAAGAGATTTAGGGCCATATGTATCATGCAAATTCGCAATCGTAAAGGCCGAAATTCGCAGAATTTCAGCCTTTGCGAATGCGAATTTGCTAATGGAATGTATGAAGCAAAACTGAAGCAAAATAAGGAATCACAACATTTGCGATTCCTTATTTTGCAATTGCATTTGAGGAATCGCAAATTTTGCGATTCCTTAAATGCAATGTATGTAGCAAAAAATTTTAAGGAATCGCAAATTACCACCAACTTCTAGTTGGTGGTAAGTTGCGAATTCCTTGAAAAATGCACATTTTCAAGTGCCATGTGACGCACATACATGCCCTTAGGGCATGTATGGGCGCCACATGTGCACCCATGCATATTTCAGGGGTTCCACAGGGTGTCCTTTGGACACCCCTGCACCCTTGAAATTTATTCTCAATTTGCGATTCGCAAATTGTGAATCGCAAATTGAGAATAACTTCAAAATTCATTCCTATGGGCCTCCTGGCCTATAGAAATGAATGGGAAAGTATTCCTTAATTGCGATTCACAATTTGCTAATCGCAATTAAGGAATCGCAAAAAAAATGCGATTTTGTTCATATATACCCATTTGCGATGCTCAAATAGCGATTTCTTAAAAATCGCTATTTGAGAATCGCAAATGAGTATTTTGATACATGATAGAGCGCGCGAGGTCACCCAGCCAATAATTTCGCCGCTTCCGGCTTCGGGCCCATATATTTCAATTCACCATATACATTGACCGGGCGACTTCACGGGCTGCTACCAATTTGTGTGAATTCCCTACTGTTATTCCTCAGCGTACCCGACTTACCATCCACCGACACGGGTACCTATGACCACAACGGATCAGGGAGCTAGCTGTAAAAGGAAAGGCAGCAAAATACAAACTCAAATTGACATTCAATACTGTTGTAAATGACCACGGACAACTGGAAGTTTTAAAATCTTTATCTAAAGTTCGTTTCTTCTAGCATGAGATTTACAAGAATAAGGCAATCAATAATCAAGATAACGAAAAGTACATAACTATAGAGAAATAAAGTCAGGGTAATCATGGAAATGCTAATATGGGATGCAACAGGAAACACTATGCATTCAGGGTAAAAGTTCTTTAGATAGTTTAAGTAAGGCCGTTCTAGACCATATCAGAAAATGACAAACTGCAATGCAAAATAGGATTTCTAAAAGGTAGGGTAACATGGGAACACGTTATGAAAATATGCAATGTCTTTACGTTTCAATAATTGCGGCAAAAGCATGGAAAAAATCAACATGTGCAAAGGTGTCTCTTTATTGAAGCAAAGACAGAAAAATAGAAAGGTGCAAGTTTAAAGAGTTTAGAGCAATATTTACCTAGACTGGTGTGGAAACCAAACCCTGGCCACGGGTCAGTTAAGGACAGGAAACCCTCAAGGAAGGATACCCCTCAAAGGACAGCAGGTGCAGGATGGACACCCAGGACAGGACAGGATACCCTCGGATTAGGAATCAGGACAGGACCTCAGGACAGGACAGGAAACCCTCAGGACAGGACCGCTCAGGACAGGACCGCACCCGCAGTTTGGAAGCAACGCCTGCGCTCCACCCTCTCTGCATCTATCGATCACGACCCCGATTGGGTCAGCGAACTCCCAGCAAAGTGCTTCGCCAGCACTTTAAGGTTCAGTAGAACCTTAGTCTATGGTCAATTTCGGACAGAGTGCTCCGCAGCTCTCTGTATCTTCAGTCACCTATTGAGTGCGTTGGGTCAGTGACAGGTCAGCTAAACCAGACAAGTCGGACAATTTCCCTAGGTGAACCCAGGGTAGATATACAGTTTGGGGACGGTGTACCACCCCCCAATGTTGCAAAGTGTCAGAATCCCTCAATTTGGATTGGTCCTAAGATAGGATTTGGGTAACACACCAATCAGAACACACTATTTGGAGGCCTTATTTACATCTCAGGGCACCGCCTAGCAAGATTGGGGTTCCCATGAGAAAATTGCGCAGAGTACAGGGAAAGAATACATTTTAGCAACATAATAGAACAATGTCGTGATGCTGTGGGGCGAAGGTGCTGCTTCCCAAGGTGGCTTCTGGTATCAACCTTCTTTGGCAGCAATTCAATGCCAAGATGACTTTTGATGAGTCTGCGCACAAGTACCCTCCAAGATGGCTTTCGGCTCAGTCAGACCCCCATTCCCCGCGGTACATGAAAAGTAAGCGAGAACAAATTAATACATAGAAATAACATTATGGAAACACATCACAGGGTTTGTACTTTCAACTTATCATAGAAAAATATACTTATGCAGTCTATATGTTAGCTACATACATACGAGCACAAGAGCAGTGGCACGAGCAGTACCACGTTACTGGCAAAGCTATGCATTACGCATGCGCAACTATTTCCCTCCAAACCTGCAAACACATCAGGACACGTGAGTGTGACTGACGCATGCGCAGACACTTATTTCAAAGCAGCGGCCATTTTAAAGACTCGAATTAATTATTTTAGTAAAACACATAGGCAAGCTTCGTGGACCTCGTTTAAACATAAAATAAACATTAGTAAGACGTACAAATTATTACGTTGTTACACATGAACGAGGTTCATGAATTCGGCAAGTCGCAAAAATGCGAAGCTTTGCTTCATCAATCCCCTCTTTGATGATATTTACTATCATCACAAAATAAATGGAACCAGGTGCCAACTTCTCACACCTTATACAGCTCTATCTCTTCCAGCAAACGATTCAACTTTTCTTTCTCATCTTTTGTAGGGTGAGAATTCTTCACCCTTTCGTATATCTGATTATTTATCTCCTCCAATTCAAGCTCATCCACACTTCGTTTCACCCCTCTCGCATTCACTTGATGCTTTCTGGTGTGCTTACGGCATTTGCAACAGACAAATATGAAGAATAGGATGAGACCTATAATTCCAATTGGCATCAGTACCTTAAACAATAAGCTTTTACCTAAACTAGCAAGCCAATGACCTACATTTGAGAGACCATCTACCAGTCTCTTCCAGGCACTATCAACCTCGAGTGGTTTGAGTTCCTTTTCCAAATTAGTAATGTTTTTCACGTATCTTTTGAGCTGTACACTTTTGTCCGGAATATAAGTGCAACAATGTTGCGCCTTCAACATCCGGCAGACTCCGCCCTCTTTCGCTAATAAGGTGTCAAGAGCAAGTCTGTTCTGCAAAACCATTGATCTGATCGCAACCATTTCGGTATTGACCAGCAGAAATCCATGAGCTGTGTCAGTAGACAACACATCCACTATAGTGGACAATTTGCAAATTCTGTGAGTGTTCAGAACCACTCCCACTCCAGGTATCAGTGCACTGAAAATACTACCCATTATTTCACCTACACTTTCTCTTTTACTACGCACTAAGCCATTAGTATTTTCACTGCTTCCAGCAACTCCATTCACATGGTATATTTTCGGGAAGACAATGCCAAAGTAGCAGCTTCCATACCAGTGATCCGGCAATTTGAAATAAGCCTTGTCCCCACAAATATAATAAATTCCAGGAAACACAGGCTCTGGCCCATTTTTGAAACCCCAACCTCCAATTACCTTGTAATTATGTTCGCATTCACTGGAACCAATGAAAATGTTATTATAATAGCTAGTCTTCTCGCGGTGAAGACATAGCTTGCCTTTCTTTTCAAAATCCAGCAACAGAGCAGGACCCGCCCCACCAGTTGAGGTGCCTTCCATGTTTTCCGCCCATCTTGGTCTTTTCTGTTTTTCGTCATCTGCCTTTCTTTGTATTTTAATTCTCCTTTTTTCTGCCATGTTCAGGAACATCTTTTCCTGCTCACGCAAAGAACAAGTCAAGTTATCTCTGTGTGCGTCACCTATGTCGATATTACCTATAGTCAGAAAGTATTCGCCCATATAGCGAGTAACGTCACTTTTGGTATGTACAGGATTCAAGTTCCCACGTATAGGAAGTTCAGAAAAGATCACGTCATTGTTAGAGTAATAGTACTGTAACGGTCCTCTTTTGTAAAATAAGCTTGCTAAAATGCTACAGGATATTCCATATGTCAGGGGCAGGTGATGGTATGTCACGCCTTCAGCTACAGAGGTAGGTAGCTTCATGCAGACATAGCAATCTTCAATTTCCATAGTCTCTACATAGTGTATTAACAAGTTTGCGAAAACATTTAAGTGTGTCTTGTTCTTAACTCCACGATAATGTAGTCCTCCCTCATCTGATGCTTCTAAGTCTTGCTTTGTTTGTCTCAGTGCTCTCTCATGTCTTGCTACACTCTGTGTTGTCAGCTCCTCACTGTCAGTATTTACAATTTCAGTAGGGACAATATTAGTATTTTTGCTTACCGCAAAGGGAATGAACACTGTTAGTCCTATCCAAACTAATATCAGTACAACTATACTACATACACATACTTTGCAGCATGTTTTGCAACAGCTGCGACTAGGTCTACCATTCACGCTTGAATCAGACATTTTGGCTCAGAAGAAGTTTCTCGACCCCTCTTTGTGACTTTACACGAGTAGCTTACTTTGTGCAAATTCACGGTGGCTCGTCTTCTTCTTCGGCAGAGTACTCAGGGACTGGTTCCCCGTCACTTTCGTCAGTGATATCAAGATCTTCAAATTCCTCCAACACGAGCGTCCATTCAGGAGACTTGTACTTTTTGTTTTGTCTCTTTATTCGATCACTCCTTCTTTTGGAGTTACCTTCTTGTTGCTCTGCTATGCGAGCACTTCTCCTTTCTTCAGCACGTTTTTCTTCCACCGTCTTTATCCTTAGTCTTAATTTCTTTACGAAGCCAGGCTCTACGTGCTTTCTTTTCTTAAGTCTTTTAGTTGGCACTTGGACTTCGTTTTCTTCTCTTGCCCTCTTGTTCTCCTTAGTTTGTGGCAATTCTGTTTCAGTTCCTTCCTCTTCTATCTGACTGTTTCTAGGGCTAGCATCTATTTCTTCTGCCTGGTTACTAATCTGGCCTTGTTCAGGACAGTTTTGTGTTTGTTTTCCAAATGTCTCTGTTTCTGTTTCCTGAACACGTTCTTCTAATCCTATCTGATCCTGTTCAAGCACTTCGATCTCTGGACTTTCTTCTGCTCGAACTATTACGCTATGTCTAGTCTGTCCCTTCCCGACATCAGGAGTCAGTGGAGGAGTATCAATCACTTGCTCTGTATCAATCACTTGTTCTGTATCAATCACTTGCTCTGTCCCTGTCTGACCTTCTCCTTCCTCAGTTTTGATGTGAATCTCAAGATCCTGAGGTTCTTCGCCTGTGGCTTGCTTTTCCTCTCTAGTCCACTCTCTACCTTCACAAAGTCTCTCACTTGTTCGAATGGGGTCTTCTGTGAGATCAATCAATGGAATCCACTCCTCTGGCCATATGCTCGGCAGCTCGTCTTCAGCTACTTCTGGCTCAGCTTCTTGGACCCCTTCAGCAGGCTGGGCTCTTGGTAGTTCGTTATCAACTATTCTTGGGCCAACGTCTGCTGATTCTGCAGCTCGACTGGTACTGGGCTGTACGTCGTCAGCTACTTCTGGTCTGGCTCCTGCAGAGTCCTCTGCTGGACGCCCCTCTTCTTCAGGCTCTTCGTCTGGTAATACCTTCTGGGTGTGGCTGGCGTGTATCCAATGTGGAACCCCTGCACACTTTACTGCTGTGGTTGTTACCAGGATCACCTGACGCTTCTCTCCCCACCTGGGCTCCAGGCAGCTCTTCCGAGTATGCTTCTTTATCTTGACCCAGTCCCCCGGCACCAGTTTGTAGAGAGGAGTCGTTGGATTGAGGATGGCGTCTTCTCCGATCTGGCGAGAGATAGAACGCACTTGCTCACCCAATCTCTTGCAGTATTCAAGCACCAAATCATCAGTAATACTCAACAGTTTGCTTCCTGGCACCCATGCTTGTCTCATCACTCTTCCCATAATGATTTCATGGGGACTTAGGCCTGTCTTGCGATCAGGAACACTTCGGAGTCCCATCAGGACCAAGGGCAGGGCCTTCACCCAGGTCATGCTAGATGCATCACACAGTTTTGCTAGTCTGTTTTTGATAGTTCCATTTACTTGTTCCACTATTCCAGAAGCCTCTGGACGGTATGCACAGTGAAGCTTTTGTGAAATTCCAAAGGCTTTACAGAGTTCGGCGATCACCTCATTCTGAAAATGTTTGCCTCTATCTGATTCAATAGTGACTGGAACCCCGAACCTAGGTATCAGTTCTTTCAGTAAACACTTAGCTACTGTTATTGCGTCATTTTGGGGAGTAGGGAAAGCTTCCACCCACTTCGAGAATAGGCAGACCATGACAAGGACATATCGCTTCCCTTCACAACGTGGCATGGTGATGAAGTCAACCTGTATTCTCACAAAGGGACCCCCTGACCTCCCAATTTTTCCCAATTCCACCGCAGTTTTCTTGCCTGCGTTCATCCTTTGACATGGCAGGCACCTCTGGCAGAGGGACTCTGCTACTTTCCTGAACTTTTTACTGTACCAAGTCTGTTGGAACACTAGAATCATGGCATCCCTACCAATGTGTGATCCCTCATGTATCAATCTCGCCATCGTGCTAAGTAAGTGTCTAGGTAACACAGGCATACCAGTTGGGCCCAAGATGACACCATCCACACGTCTTGGTCTACACCCATCTTCCTTCCATTTCTCTCTCTCTTGCCAAGGTGCCGCCTGCTGCCACTCTTTCACTTCATCCCATGTAGGCACTTCTTCAAACACTTGAAGTTGGCAGCTGGTTCCTGGCCCCCCTCGTTTTGGATTTATGATATACCGATCTCTGGCGCACCATTGGGCCACTCGATCAGCAAAATCATTTCCCAGTGATACAGTGTCCATGCCCTTCTTATGAGCAACACATTTTACCACTGCCAGTTCCTTTGGTAACTGGATTGCCTCTAAAAGGTCTTGAACCACTTTTCCATTTCGAATAGGGGTACCTGATGAAGTCAGGAACTCCCTCTGTAGCCACAACTGGCCAAAGTCATGCACAACCCCATAACAGTACTGACTGTCAGTATACACTGTTATGCGTAGGTTCTTCCCAATTTTACAAGCTTTTATCATAGCGATCAATTCGGCTACTTGTGCAGACTTTACGTCAAATAGATAACCTGCTTTTTCAATTTTTGTTAAGGAGACTACCGCATAGGCAGCACTCAGGCCCCCTTGTTCATGTCTTAGACATGAACCATCCACAAATAATTCCTTGTCATGCTCAGGCAATGGTGTTTCTTTAATGTCTGGACGTGGTTTGGTGTTGAATTCTGTTAAATCAATGCAATCATGCTCATCATCCACCCCACCTTCCATATCCATTGGGTCGGGGAGTAAAGTGGCGGGGTTCAGAATACTGCACCTAACAATGTTTACATTTGCAGCACCCACAAGAATCCTCTCGTATTTAGTCAGCCGACTAGGGGTGAGATACTGAGTCTTCGTCCTGGTCAGTAAAATTACCACTCCATGTGGAACATACACAGTTACAGGATGTCCCATGACAATGGACTCACTCTGCTCTAAACTTGCGCAGGTAGCAGCTACTGCTTTCAGACAACCTGGTAATCCAGCCGCCACTGGATCCAGGGTGGCAGAGAAATATGCCACAGGCCTTCTGGTCGTGCCATGTTCTTGTGTCAGGACTGACAACGCGCAATTATCGCGAGTGTCACAGAATAGGGCAAATTCCTTAGTATAGTCTGGCATTCCAACGCAGGTGCTGTACACAGACAATCTCGTAGTTTGGTGAAGGCTGTTAAGTTTTCATCATCCCATTCTACAACATCTGGTGTTCCTCTCTTGGTCATTTTTATCAAGGGCCTAGCTAGGACTGCAAATCCCAGAATCCACTGCCTGCAGTATCCTATTACTCCCAGGAACATTCTGATCTCTTTCTGAGTACGGGGTAACTGCATCTTTTGAATTATTCTCACTCTTTCTGATGTTACTTTCCTGACACCTTTCTCTATCTGGTGCCCCAGATATTTCACTGATTTTGCACAAAACTGTAATTTGTCAGGGGCCACTTTATGTCCCTTCTCACTCAGGTGATTCAGTAGGGCAATGGTGTCAATCACACAATCCCTATGACTTTTAGACGCCACCAAGAGGTCGTCTATGTATTGCACTAGGACAGAGTTCCCAGGTAAGACCAAAGTTTCCAAACATTTTTTGAAGATCTGATTAAAGATAGAGGGGCTCTCTGTGTACCCTTGAGGGACCCGGTTCCAGACATACACGTGACCATTGAAGGCAAATGAGAAAAGAAATTTGCTATCTGGATGCAAAGGAATGGAAAAGAATGCATGACATAGGTCTATCACAGTGAACCACTCAGCATCCCAGGGAATCTGATACAGAATCACTGCTGGGTTCGGGACAATAGGGCAGCAGGGGACTACTATCTTGTTGACTTTTCGTAGGTCCTGCACTACTCTGTACTTGCCACTAGGCTTCTTAATACTCATAATCGGTGAGTTACATGGGCTACTCATTACTTCCTGTATGATGTTTCCTTCTAGCAATTTCTGTATTTCCAGAGTGACACCTGCCCTCACTTCTGCATTCATCCTGTAGGGTTTAGTATTGGGGTATACTGCATTGTCCTTGATTGCTATCTGTATGGGGTCCACGTTTTTCATTAACCCTACATCTTTCCCAGTAAAGTCCCATACCTCTGGCTTCACTGCTTCTTGGAGTTCTTTGGGCAAATCCTGCATGGTCATTCGTTTAATTTCTGAGTCAGGTCTGATTAACATTAATTTATAAATGCCGTCTTCATCTGGGGTCTGAATTTCAACACCCTTTGGTGTGCAAAAGATGGTACAGTTCATTTTGCACAGCAATTCACGTCCCAGTAAGTTCACTGGACTGGTGTCACAAACGACAAATCTATGCATTTCCTTAAAGTTTCCAATTCAGATCTCCATGGGCTTGGTAACAGGAGTACTAATCAATTGATTAGATACACCCACTACTTGGATGGCTTCTCCCGAGAGGGGTAGGTTTGGAACGTCCACTGTTCTCACAGTAGAACGGGTAGCGCCAGTGTCCAACAGAAAAGTGACATCATTTCCGTCAACCTTCCCTTCAATGTATGGTCCGGACTGGTCTACCGGCAAGGAGGCGCCAAGTACGCACTCCTCGTCCTCCCCTCTCAGGCCCCGTCAGTACTGGTCATCACAAAGGAAGGTATCGTTTAACAAATACTGCGAAGTTGCTGCATTTCTGTTCTCATTGCTTTCCCAGACTTCTATCTCATCACCCTCTGTGCCTTTTCCCTTATGTACTTGCTTAGGAGCTCGGGGCACCTGAACCGTTTTTACCTGTGGTTGAGTCTTTCTTGGTCTTTCTTTCTGCGTCTGTGGAGTTAAATCAGGTGTTTTGGGGTTATCGTCAGGCAAATAAGGACACTCGTTACGCCAGTGTCCAATTTCTCCGCACTGGTGACAGGGAAATTTCTTCATAGCCTCTTCCCTGCTCATTTTGGGCCGGGGCTTGCCTCCTCCCCCACCCCCAGGACCTTGGTTCTGAGTGTTTTTGACCATATTACTCAACTGTTTTTCCTGCTGTTCTGCGAGCTTCACTTGAGCCCACATGACCTTTTCCTTGAGAGCCTTTTTCTTTTCTGCCATCTCGTCCTCGCAGTACTTTGCGTACCGCAGGACCTCATCTATCTTTTTGGAGTGCCAACAAATTTTGTTATCTTTTATCCACTGACAAATTTCAGGTCTTAAACCGTTTACAAACCTGTAAATGAAATGCGTCATATCCTTCATCTCGATGTTATCTATACCACTGTATGTTTTAAACACCTGCAACAGCCTTTCATAATAGGAGTGCACTGTCTCGTCTCTCTCCTGCGTGGTTCTATCTATCCTGGTCCAATCAGTTTCCTTTGCGGGCACCTTATTTTTCAAATGCAGCATTACTTGTTCGTATTTTTTCATCACTTCAATCGACGGCTCCCCTGTGTTAGAGTCCCTCGGGTACTCCTCACTAGGCCAGCCAATGGCTATTTTACACTCGGTCCATAGATCTACCGAGACCACAATGTCGAAAAATCCATCCAGGTCTTTCCATAGGCACTTTTGCACCTTTACGAACCTTTCCACTTGCCGGTACCAGTCAACTGGCTTTTCGCGCAGTTTCGGGAAATCGTTAGTAAAGGACACAATATCCTGTCTGGACCATGGAACGTGCACATACCTCCCACCTGGTACTTCACGCATGGGACATAACGTTTCGGGCTTGTCTACTTCTCTCAAAGGGAACTCAGGGGTCGCTTGTCTGGATCGAGCCTCATCTTTCTTTCGCGCCCACCTGCTTTTCCATTTTTCCACGTCTCCCCATTTTTGCAAAACTGCTAACAACTCTTTAATCTGCAACTTTTTCCCTGACACATTCAAGTTCTCTATATCCTTGTCTGAGAATTCAGCTCGGTATGGTTTCTGCAAGGGCTTCGATCTGGAAATATCTATCCCCATACTAGCTGCAGTGTCTGTCAGCTTTTCATGGAGCACTCTTGTACTTCTGGTAAGGCTTTTACACATAAACAGCAACTCTTCTTCAGAGTATGTATTTAATCTGTCTAATCCCACATTTCCTGCCATTAATTCCTCTATTTCTACTCTCAGTTTGTAGAGGTCCAAAGGTTTCGTTTGCGGAGTCTGTTTTTCTAATTCACGACTCCAATTTTCAATTTCCTCCGGAGTTACCAAAGAAACACTCCTAGTACCTGACGTTGATTCTAATTTAATTTCTTTCGCATTAAAAGGATTATGCCTCTTCTGCACTCCCTTTCCGTTCTGTTTGTTTGGCAGGTCCAAGAACACAACTTCAGACTCGCATTCACTGGACTGATCGTCTATCAGTAGGGGCTCCTGCCTCGGCGGGGCCATGATTGGGTTCATAATTGGAGGGTTTGGACTTCCTTGATTATTCCCATACAACGGAACCACTGGTCCGATTGTTACCGGAATAGTCAAAGCCTCAGGACTGGCATTTAACTGGGAGATCTTCTGAATTATTTCTGTCCTCTGTCTAGCTATGGCCTCTTGCTCCCTTTCATCTAGTACCCTTCCTAAGGTTCGGTCAGGTATTATCTGTGGGGTCAGGTGAGGGGTAAAACTCGGGGCAGTAGGATGCGTCTCACTTGGTCCTCCACCATAATTTGGTTTTGGGAACAAAGTTCCTGTGCCAAATGACCTGCGCTCTTCCCCATATGGAGGCTGTAAAAAGGGCATTCCTGAACTTAATGGCTTTTCTTCGTTTTCATAAAGAGGTCTGGGAAAAAGGCTCTTTCACGGGAATATTTTTCCTCCGGGCTCACGGGCATTCTAGGATATATATCTCGTACCTCCGCGGGTCCGGGATTCTCAAAATAGGGCAGTACCTGGCCCCCTCCCCCCCTACTTAGGGATCTGTCCTCCTCCTTAATAGATGGACGCTGGGGATTCTCGCCTGTACTAGAAGGTCGGGCTCCCTCATTGTAAGGGGGCGGGCTTCGCGTAAAAATGTCATCTAATAATTCGTCGTCTGACTCCCCAAGCGCTCCCCAATGCTTACTCTTTTCTGTCTTTTTCTCTCCCGCAGAAGGGGTACCTGCTGGCATCATGGGAAACAGACCCTCAACAATCATGCTCTGTCTCCACTGTTTCATCCTTTTATCCCTGGTCTCTTGTTTCAGCCTTGGCTACCACTTGGTCAGACCTTTGTCCAACCGGGGTTTCTCTCTTTCAAAAGCCTCAATCTCCCATTCCTCTAATGCCTCATACTGCGTTAGTCTCGGTCTGGGATGCAATTCATTCATTCGGGTTCTCAAATTAAATAAAATCCGACCATTGAAAGTACCGTCTAACGGAAAAGCCAATATTCCGTCATCTTTTGTGTACTTCACCCAATTCTCCAACCACACACAGGTATTATACCCTCGGTCAAACATCATGAACTAGGCGGGAGTATTCGGTGGCGGGACAATAACGTCCTCTCTGGACTTAATCGGTTTGTCCGTTTTGAAATAATTCTTTACCCTATTTACAAGGGACATTTTTCTCTTAGCTCCGTACATAATATCGTATCTATTGGCTTTCCACTGATCCCTTTCAAACCCTTGGTTTCTTGGATCGGGTCTAGTCTCTGGACAATACGAGTGCCACATACGATTTCTACGCTTAACTTTGTTTACAAAGTTACCTCCAATCAAAATGCGTTTTGCAATTCCGTGCGACCAATGGGGTGCACGCGTTCAAATAGTTTCGACCAATGGGTGCGCGGCCCCTTCGTGAGACTGTCCTCACGCTCCGGTGCTTCACCCCTCCTTTACAATTCCAGCCCCGCTACCCGCCTGCTGCTTCTACCAATCCCAGCGCGGCACGGAGTGACGTCAGAGACGCTTCGCGGCTGACTCCCTCCCTTCACCAGGTAACGGAAACGTTCTTTCTTTCTAAAGTGCTAGTGCTTGGTTATTTAACAACGAATACACATTCGCCACAGTGCTCAAGTGTCTAGACAGGAAAGATTTCTTTTACTGCAAGTAAACTACTTCCATTTACTTTTCACACGCTGCGGGTAGATCTCTTCCGCCCACCCTTCACTCTAGCATCGGTGAACCTGTTATTCCCCTAAACTCATCCACTTCTCCGGGATATATCCGAGTCTAAGGTTTCCCAGCGGACCCCTCTGCTTTCACCCAAGCTCCGAGGAACCTGCTACTCTTCCGATGTGACCCTTACTAGGTTACGCCACTATGGGAATTTTGCCAATGAACCTCGTTACTGACATTTATTCACACACGTATTCAGAAAAAACCCTAGTTAGTGCTTCCCGGTTATCCTAACCTGCACCTAACTTTTCCTTAAGCCTGCGACCTCAAGGCAATGGATTCTATTCACCACTTGCCTTTTCAATTCCCCGGGGAGTTCGGACAACAATGAACGAGACGGTTTACAAACGCATGGATTAATACATATAACAATATAAGAACAAGAATAACAATGATAAAACAATTCATGAATTTCAAAGCAGCGTATTCACAAGAGATTGATCAGGTCCCTCGGAACGGCCACTCTTATAGCAGCATTAATATACTAGCAGCTACCGACTTAACTAGCCTGACTAATCCTGCCTAACCTTCAACTAGTCCCTAACCATCCTCTGCTAGCCAGAAAAACTGATAGAGCGCGCGAGGTCACCCAGCCAATAATTTCGCCGCTTCCGGCTTCAGGCCCATATATTTCAATTCACCATATACATTGACCGGGCGACTTCACGGGCTGCTACCAATTTGTGTGAATTCCCTACTGTTATTCCTCAGCGTACCCGACTTACCATCCACCGACACGGGTACCTATGACCACAACGGATCAGGGAGCTAGCTGTAAAAGGAAAGGCAGCAAAATACAAACTCAAATTGACATTCAATACTGTTGTAAATGACCACGGACAACTGGAAGTTTTAAAATCTTTATCTAAAGTTCGTTTCTTCTAGCATGAGATTTACAAGAATAAGGCAATCAATAATCAAGATAACGAAAAGTACATAACTATAGAGAAATAAAGTCAGGGTAATCATGGAAATGCTAATATGGGATGCAACAGGAAACACTATGCATTCAGGGTAAAAGTTCTTTAGATAGTTTAAGTAAGGCCGTTCTAGACCATATCAGAAAATGACAAACTGCAATGCAAAATAGGATTTCTAAAAGGTAGGGTAACATGGGAACACGTTATGAAAATATGCAATGTCTTTACGTTTTAATAATTGCGGCAAAAGCATGGAAAAAATCAACATGTGCAAAGGTGTCTCTTTATTGAAGCAAAGACAGAAAAATAGAAAGGTGCAAGTTTAAAGAGTTTAGAGCAATATTTACCTAGACTGGTGTGGAAACCAAACCCTGGCCACGGGTCAGTTAAGGACAGGAAACCCTCAAGGAAGGATACCCCTCAAAGGACAGCAGGTGCAGGATGGACACCCAGGACAGGACAGGATACCCTCGGATTAGGAATCAGGACAGGACCTCAGGACAGGACAGGAAACCCTCAGGACAGGACCGCTCAGGACAGGACCGCACCCGCAGTTTGGAAGCAACGCCTGCGCTCCACCCTCTCTGCAGCTATCGATCACGACCCCGATATGGTCAGCGAACTCCCAGCAAAGTGCTTCGCCAGCACTTTAAGGTTCAGTAGAACCTTAGTCTATGGTCAATTTCGGACAGAGTGCTCCGCAGCTCTCTGTATCTTCAGTCACCTATTGAGTGCGTTGGGTCAGTGACAGGTCAGCTAAACCAGACAAGTCGGACAATTTCCCTAGGTGAACCCAGGGTAGATATACAGTTTGGGGACGGTGTACCACCCCCCAATGTTGCAAAGTGTCAGAATCCCTCAATTTGGATTGGTCCTAAGATAGGATTTGGGTAACACACCAATCAGAACACACTATTTGGAGGCCTTATTTACATCTCAGGGCACCGCCTAGCAAGATTGGGGTTCCCATGAGAAAATTGCGCAGAGTACAGGGAAAGAATACATTTTAGCAACATAATAGAACAATGTCGTGATGCTGTGGGGCGAAGGTGCTGCTTCCCAGGGTGGCTTCTGGTATCAACCTTCTTTGGCAGCAATTCAATGCCAAGATGACTTTTGATGAGTCTGCGCACAAGTACCCTCCAAGATGGCTTTCGGCTCAGTCAGACCCCCATTCCCCGCGGTACATGAAAAGTAAGCAAGAACAAATTAATACATAGAAATAACATTATGGAAACACATCACAGGGTTTGTACTTTCAACTTATCATAGAAAAATATACTTATGCAGTCTATATGTTAGCTACATACATATGAGCACAAGAGCAGTGGCACGAGCAGTACCACGTTACTGGCAAAGCTATGCATTACGCATGCGCAACTATTTCCCTCCAAACCTGCAAACACATCAGGACACGTGAGTGTGACTGACGCATGCGCAGACACTTATTTCAAAGCAGCGGCCATTTTAAAGACTCGAATTAATTATTTTAGTAAAACACATAGGCAAGCTTCGTGGACCTCGTTTAAACATAAAATAAACATTAGTAAGACGTACAAATTATTACGTTGTTACACATGAACGAGGTTCATGAATTCGGCAAGTCGCAAAAATGCGAAGCTTTGCTTCATCAATACATATGGCCCTAAGACACGCCTAAAAAAAGAAATAAACAATCAAGACGCGCAAAATTTTCAAATGTGCCGGGATTATGAATGCGGGTAAATCTTCACCTTTGCGCGTAAATATGACACAATCAGGCAACAGAGAATGAACAAACCAACCCAGCAAGTGCAAGCCAAGCCCGCCTCAAGTAACATGGAAGGCGCTGAATCTGCATCTCTATCTGACCTCAGCTCATTAGCCGAAAGTGGAACGGATTCAGATGACTCCAAAGAAACAAAACACTGGCACAACTGAAGTAGGCGTATAAGAAGTAAACACAAAAAGTTGAGGCAAAACACCAGAAGAAGAGGAGACTGGAGGAACAAATAAAATCCGATGCTAAAAACCATCATCAACCTACGCACGATTGATTTATCAGAGGCAGAGAAACAGCTCCTTGCACTTTGTCTCACCTTTTGCCCCGAGAGTAGCTTTGATTATAGTAACACTCGCATTGATGTCTACAAATTCATTAGAAAACTCAAGTTGGTCAAGTTTTTCACATTGAAACGAGGCAATCTCAACCAACAAACAACTTTAACTCCAACACCTGCTGAGGGGCCCACCTTGACTGTGGCTGACATCCCCACGCTGCGTCTGTTAGGAGAATTAGAAATGCCCAACACACCTAAGTCGACACGACAATTTCTACATGACGTAGGAATTGAGAGCTCCATCAGAATTCCTATCCCCTTTAAACCCCGCTCCACATTCACACCTATGATGCCCAGGGATGCAATCAATATATACAGTGACGTCACTACTGAGGAACTCAAGACTTTACATCTCAAAACATCACAGAAAGACAAAAACAACAGAATCTCAAGTACAATGAACTAATGAATAAACTCAAAAACGAAAATGAAGTCATTATTAACAAAGCCGATAAGGGGGGTAACATTGTGCTGTGGCCACGACATCTGTATCTAGAGGAGGCGAACAGGCATTTGGCCAACAGCAGTTGCTATAAAACATCCAGCAATCAGGAGGTGGCCAACAGCAACAAAGAGCTCAGAAAACATCTGAACACATTCAGGGCTCAGGGTCAATTGAGCAAAGAGGAACAGATATTTTTGAGCACAGAGTCACTGGTCCTCCCCATCTTGTATTTTCTACCCAGAGTACACAAAAACACCAACCCGATCCCAGGGTGGCCCATCGTCTCGGCAACGAAGAGTGTGTGTGAAAATATTTCCAAATATGTGCACTTTTTAGGTCTCGCTAGACGTAAGCAAAAGCGAAGCTTTTGCTTGCTGTCTATGCGAGACAACTATAGTAGTTACTTTTCGGGGAATGAGGACAGCAAAGTGCCATGCCCATTTGCAGGCCGAGATTCGACCTCGTGAGCGCGCACGTCGTCACTCACGCATGCGCACAAAGAAAGCCATACACACACTGCATATACACACACGCACCCCCCCTTAAACATACACACGCGCACACAGACAGACAGACGCACGCACAAACAAACTCAAACAGACACACACACACGCGTACACCCCACCCCCACTCACCCCTCCTCTCACTCAACTTACCTGTTCTGGCGGTGCACGGCGGCGGCTCCTTCTCCCGGGTGGCGGTAGCGCTTTGCGGGGCTCTCTCACCACATGAGAGCCCCGCCTTCCCCATGCGCCCGCCCGCTCTTCACCCGGTCCCGGGACCGGGACTCAATGCGGAGCCTTCTTGGCTCCTCGGGCAGCTCTCTCTCCCTCTCGCCGCGATGGGGCGGGACTTCCGGTTGGGGCCGCGCTATGATTGGCCGGCTTCCCAACCGCTTCCGGGTCGTCGCAGGCAGCGCGGCGGCCCGGCGGGGATTTGTTTGATGTGAGGCAATAGGTCTTGTTTTTTTAAGATGTTCCACAGCAGCACTGGCTGCTTTGCAACATGGCTCAAAGTAAGTAACCAAGAAAAGCACTATTGCGTGGCCAGTGTGGTTCACCTCATTGCGCTGTTTTTGTTTACTTTAAGCAACGTTGCAAAGCAGTCTCCGTTGCTGTACAATATCGTTAAAAAATGTTAACAAAGTGCAAAGCCAAACGCAATTAAATATATAGAATAGTTTTCCCTGAGAGCACGTGACTGATGCAAACAATACGCAGCAATTGATTACCAATTTACCGTGGGTGCTGGAGCAGCGTGCTGCTGATGTGAATAAGGCGCTTCAATATTCTCGCTCTGAGTTTTTTTAAACATTTGGGTTACATTTACAAGTAATCCACAAGGTGGCACTCACAGCTAAGTTTGTATGTGAAATGGACACCGCAGTATGAAATATTATACAAAAAAAGAGCGGCGGTATCTATATGTGGCTGCCAATGTTTTCTCCGGTGGTAGACATTCATCACTGTAGGTGTATGTTAAATCTAATGGTGGCCGGTACTCTTCAAAGTATTATCATAAAAGTAAGCTCCCTGCTCGCGAGGTTTCAATAGAAAGCTTACGATTTAACTGATGTACACCGCATTATTTTCATACGATTTGCGTTTAATGCCAGGATGAGGGGAGAGGCGGGTCAAACGTTGCACTGTGTAACAGAGGTATGGGTTGGTGGGGGCAGTGGGAAGGCTGTGTCTGGTTGGCAGTCAGAGGGGGAGTTTGGAAGGTACTGCACTGTAGAAGTCTTGAACACAGATGCTGCCTTCGGATCGATTGTCACATAATGTCATGGCTTTAAGTGGGATGAAAAAAATAAAACTGGGTAGAGGTCTCTCAAAGGGGCCTGGTCGATATATTAATGGAGTGGCGTAAACAATTAAGCTGAAAATCTGTGCTAGTCATAATGTGCGTGCCATACGACTGCTATTTGGCTGTTTCTGTTATTGCCTCCACGTATATTGTACAACAAGTAACATTACACCTACAACAAGCCAGGACAGTTAGCTTTGTCAAAGGTTGTTAGTTGCATAAAATAAATATACTACATGCATACATACAAACTATTGCTTTTTTGTATATAATATTGAAAATGCTGTCGTTCTTGGGTGAGAGGTTGTGGCGTAATGGCTTGAACTGCCAACTTTGGAGCTAAGGAAGCAGGTTTAAGTCTCAGCCTCGGCTCAACATCCAGTTTTTCTGGGCATGGTACTTTGCTGCTTCTGTCATTGCATCCAGATATATAATATAACAAGTAACATTACACCTACAAAAAGGCAGTACTATTGGCTTTGTTAATTGTTGTTAGTTGCGTAAGATAAATAAGTAACAACTATGGCTTTCTTGTATATAATATTGAAAATGTTTCCGGGGGTCAACAGGGGGTAAAAGACATTGTCATTTACAAAGCCATTACTTGATTAATGCAGGAAAAAAAACAATACAATTTTCAATGCCAATAGCTCAAAACAGCATCATTGCGAGACCTATTGCATTGTAAATGCTTGTTCCTCCAGGACTTGGTTTCTAACCAGCAATCATATTTGAGAGACACCAGTGACTTTTTGCTTAAAGTGAACAACATGCCATGGCGTAATGATTATTTATTAATATCGCTCGACATCACATCACTGCAGGGGCGGCTGGTGACATTTTACAGTGGTGAGGCGCAAACTGATTTGCAAGTGCGGGCCCCAGGCCACTCAGGCCAGCGGTGACCTCCCCCCCCCCCGCCCCCCACCCACATACACAACACTCAAAGAAATGTATTCACACACGCATACACACAAACACATCCATTCACAACACTCTCCACCAAACATTCATGCATACACGCACGCTCGCACCAAATCAATCAATCAATCAATCATACCATTTGTATAGCGCACTACTCACCCGGGAGGGTCTCAAGGCGCTTGGGGGAGGGGGTATGCTACTGCTCGAACAGCCAGGTCTTGAGTTGTTTCCTGAAGGCGAGATGGTCCTGGGTCAGCCGAAGGTGGATGGGGAGGGAGTTCCACGTCTTGGCAGCCAGGTAAGAGAAGGATCTTCCTCTGGCTGTTGCTCTTCGGATGCGTGGTACGGCTGCGAGGGCGAGGCTGGTGGACCGTAGCTGGCGGGTGGGCGTGTAGAAGGTCAGGCGGTCGTTGAGGTACTTGGGGCCCAGGTCGTGGAGAGACTTGTGTGCGTGGGTGAGGATCCGGAACGTGATCCTCTTGTCGACGGGCAGCCAGTGCAGGTTCCTCAGGTGGCTGGAGATGTGGCTGCGTCGGGGGACATCCAGGATGAGTCGGGCGGAGGCGTTCTGGATGCGCTGGAGTCTTTTCTGTAGCTTGGCTGTGGTTCCGGCGTAGAGGGCGTTTCCGTAGTACAGTCGGCTGGTGACGAGTGCCTGGGTGACAGTCTTCCTGGTCTCGGTCGGGATCCAGCGGAAGATCTTGCGAAGCATACGCAGGGTGTTGAAGCACGATGAGGAGACGGCGTTGACTTGTCTGGTCATCGAGAGGGAGGAGTCCAGGATGAAGCCCAGGTTGCGTGCGTGGTCGGTTGGCTTGGGTGCGGTGCCCAGGGCTGGGGGCCACCAGGAGTCGTCCCAGGCGGAGGGCGAAGATCCCAGGATGAGGACTTCCGTCTTGTCCGAGTTCAATTTCAGGCGGCTGTCCTTCATCCACTCGGCGACGTCTTTCATCCCTTCATGTAGGCAGGTTCTGGCGGTGTCGGGGTCTCTGGTGAGGGAGAGGATCAGCTGAGTGTCGTCGGCGTAAGAGATGATGTTGAGGTTGTGCTGGCGAGCGATGGCTGCAAGCGGTCTCATGTAGACGTTGAAGAGAGTGGGGCTGAGTGAAGATCCTTGCGGGACGCCGCAGATGACTTCGGTGGCCTCAGGGCGAACCGGGGGGAGGCGGACTCTTTGTGTTCTTCCGGCAAGGA
Organism: Lissotriton helveticus; assembly: GCF_964261635.1. Lineage (NCBI taxonomy): Eukaryota > Metazoa > Chordata > Amphibia > Caudata > Salamandridae > Lissotriton > Lissotriton helveticus. The sequence continues at coordinate 595,918,518 of NC_136073.1, read as the reverse complement.
ACGAGATGATCCACTCCAGAGCCCTCTCTTGGATACCGATGCTGCTGAGTCTCTGGACTAGGGTGCGGTGGCAGACAGTGTCGAACGCAGCGGAGAGGTCCAGGAGGATGAGGGCCACTGTTTCCCCTTTGTCGAGCAGGGTCCAGATGTCGTCGGTGGCTGCGATGAGGGCGGTCTCGGTGCTGTGGTTGGCTCTGAATCCGGACTGTGAGGGGTCAAGGGATCCGTTCGTCTCGAGGAAGGCGGTCAGCTGTCTGTTGACGATCTTCTCGATGACTTTAGCAGGAAAGGGGAGGAGCGAGATGGGGCGGAAGTTCTTGAGGTCGGTGGCGTCCGCTGTAGGTTTCTTCAGGAGGGCGCTGAGCTCGGCGTGCTTGCAGCTCTCTGGGAAGGTGGCGGTGTTGAATGAGGTGTTGATGATGTTCCGGAGTTGGGGTGCGATGATGGAGTCGGCCTTGTTGAAGACGTGGTGTGGGCAGGGGTCGGTCGGTGATCCGGAGTGGATGGTGTTCATCGTGCGGGCTGTGTCTTCGGTGGTCACCGTGGTCCTGGTGCAGAGGGTGGCGGTGGGGGGCATTGGTTCGACGGTTGGGTGCGTGGGTGGTGCGCCGAAGCTGTTGTGGATGTCGGCGATCTTGCGGTGGAAGAACGAGGCGAGGGAGTTGCAGAGGTCTTGTGACGGAGTGATGTCGTTGGTGCCGGTGCTGGGGTTGGAGAACTCCTTGACGATGGTGAAGAGCTCTTTGCTGTCGTGGGCGTTGTTGTCCAGTCGTTCCTTCAGTGATTTCTTCTTGGTGCTGCGGATGAGCTGGTGGTGCTTGCGGGTAGCGTGTTTGAGGGCGGTCATGTTGTCGGTGGTCCGGTCGAGGAGCCAGGCTTTCTCGAGGGTGCGGCAGGTCTTCTTGGAGTCCTTGAGTTCGTCGGTGAACCAGGATGCCTTCTTGCTTCTGGGTCTGCTGGGAGGGTTCTTTAGTGGCGCGAGGTCGTCGGCGCAGGCGGTCAGCCACTGTGTGAAGTTGCGGGCTGCTTCATTGGGGTCCGTTGTGTTGGCGGGTGGGCTCTGGCTGAGGGAGGTGGTGAGCTGATCCGCGGTGATCTTGCTCCAATTTCTGTGGGGTACCTGTTGCGGTTGGTGGTGGGTCGTGGATCTTTTGAAGCTGAAGTGGACGCAGCTGTGGTCGGTCCAGTGGAGTCCGGTGGTGTGGCTGAAGGTGATGTACTTGCTGGAAGAGAAGACAGGATCAAGCATGTGGCTGGCGTAGTGGGTGGGGGTGTTGACCAGTTGCTTGAGTCCGAGGTTTTCCAGCAGGGCGGTGGTGTTGCGGTCCTTGTTGTTCTCCAGGTGGAAGTTGAGGTCCCCTAGGAGGATGTAGTCGGCGGAGGGGAGGGCGTGTGGGCTGATGAAGGCCGTGATGTCTTCGCTGAATTGTGTGCGTGGTCCCGGGGGTCTGTAGACGAGGGTGCCTCTGAGGGTCGTCTTAGGGTCGGCGTGAATCTGGAAGTGGAGATGTTCGGCTGCGGCGAAGGAGTCGCTGGCGTCGGTCGTGATGCGGATGGTGTTCCGGTGGATGATGGCGATGCCTCCTCCGGTCTGGTTGATGCGGTCCTTCCTGATGATCTTATACCCGTCCGGGATGGCGATGTCGGGTGCAGAGGAGGCGTTCATCCAGGTCTCCGTGAGGAAGGCGACGTCCGGCGAAGTAGCGTCGAGGAGGTTCCAGAGTTCCACGGCGTGTCTGTGGACGGAGCGGGTGTTGAGCAGGATGCACTTGAGTTGGTTGCTGCTGGTGTTTGTCTTGGCGGGTGCGGGGCAGGTTCGGAGGCAGGTGAACTTGCAGGTGCAGCAGGTGAAGGGTCCGTGGATGCGTCTCGGGGTGACTCGGCAGCAGGCGTGGGTCCGGCCGGCATTGAGTGCGTTGAGAGTGGCGGCGTCGTAGGTCAGACGGGTCGTCTTGCATCGGCGGTGGGGACCATGGGGTCTGGCGCTGGGCGCGGTCCAGGCGCGGACGGGCGCAGATGGGCTTACCTTTGGCGCACCTTCGGGGCTCAATCGGTGCTCCCGTTGCGCGCGTCCGCTGCGCGGTCGCTCTGGGGGCGTCATAAGAAGGGAGCCGGGAGGGAGGGTCCGCTGGGAGGCGGGAGCGTGGGAGCCTATCGGCTGGCGGGGGGGCGGGGCCGCAGGCAGGCAGCGGCGGGAAAAACGAGTGCGGGCTGGCGGGCGGCCCTGCGGCGGCTGGGGCGCTGGAAAGAAGCAGTCGGCGTAGGCGAGCAGGAAGGCACAGGCAGCAGGAGGCAGGTAAGGCACAGGGAGCAGGAGGCACGAGGGGCGTGGGGGCGACCAGGCCGGTGAAGGCGCAGTGGTCGCTCAAACACTTTAAAATAAAATAAAAACACACACTCTTACCTTGCTGCCGGTCCCGGTCCGCGCCACCTCTGGGCTCTGCTCCCCACACGTCACAGGCTCAAAGCGCCCCTGGCCAATCCTGGCGCCAGGGGCACAGGTACCCTCTCGCCCGCAACACGCCCATTAGGGCTCCTGATGGGCATGCGCAAAGCCGCAAAAACACAAATGCGCATGCGTGGGCACGGGTAAAAAATTCACCCTCCGTCCCCACGCATGCGTACTTGTGTTGCCGCCTGTACAATCATGTCAATAATCAACATGACGCCTGCCCGGCGGTCTGATGTCATGTTGATTCATTGACATGATTGTCATGAGGGAGCTGCGGGCGGCGTCGGGCAGGGGGGGCTACGCCCCCACGCTTCAATGGACGAACCGCGCCTGCATCACTGTACACGAGTATCCGCCACAGTGATGTGCTAGCTGCATGTAAATACTCTCTCAACAAAAGGCCAATTCACTATTATAAGCATAAGGAACTCATCTTGTTCTTGATTGATTGGTGTCTTAAACACAATTTTTTCATGTTTAATAAAACTGTGTACCAGCAACTCAGGGGTATGGCCATGGAAGCCTGCTTCTCGCCTAGCTATGCATGTTTACATGTTGGCTGGTGGGAGGAGCGGGCTCTCATGGTTGACCACTCAGAGGCTTGGAATGACAACATCGTGTCTTGGCTAAGATACATAGACAACGTCTTTTTAATTTGGCGAGGTGACGCTAACTGTGCAAGGGCATTCATACTGAGATTAATACAATCTCAACCTGGAACTCAACACCAACATTAGTGACACCTCCATCGAATTCTTAGATGTCATGTTGTACATCGCCAATGGCACTTTGCACTCCAAACTTCACAGAAAGCTCACGGCAGGCAATTCAACTCTCCACACCCCGAGTTTTCACCCCAGGCACCTAATAGCCAGCATTCCCTATGGGAAAATGCTCCGCTTCATCAGGATCTGTAGCACTCGTGAGGACTTAATTGAGTGTCAGAGTGAGGCTGCCAAGAGATTCAGGGCACGTAGTTATTCTGCTACCACCATCCGAAAAGCTACAGAAAGAGCAAATGTCATTCCCCTAGAACTCCTGAAGGGCAAACCCGTACCTGATACTAGCAGCGCAGGCAGTATTTTCGCCGAGCCAGCGGGCACTATTTGCACCAGACCTATCATAACCCACAACACAAGGGAAAGAACACTCAGATCAGCCATTAACAACCATTGAGGGGTCCTTAAATGTGACCCCACTCTGGGCTCACTTGTTGCTAAACACCCCGACATCACCTACAGGTGGGCATTCTCTATTCGTGACGCATTAGTGAGGAATAATCCAGAGATTAAAACTACCCAGAACTGGCTGGCTGACAGAAAGGGTTTTGTAAAATGTAACAGCTGTAGAGCCTGTAAGTTTGGTAAAAATATCACGCAGCTAGACTCCACATTCAGAAATGCACCACTTGCCATCAAGTATCGGCTGACATGCAGAACTGAGTTCGCAATTTACGTCCTGGAATGTAAATGTGGTCTGAGGTACATTGGCAGTACCAAGCTACAGGTCCAGCTGCGTATCCTGCAGCACCTGAGAGCAATAGTGACGCGGACTATCTGGTGGCCAGGCATTTTAAGGAGGTGCACAGCAATAATCTAGACCACCTCCAATACTCAGTGATAGACAGTATACCAACACTGAGGCATGGGGGCAACAGGGAGAAACCGCTGCGTCAGCTAGAAAGCAAATACATCCTGCAGTTCAACACCAAGAAACCCGCAGGGCTTAACACTTGTGAGGATCTGCATCACTTCCTGTGAAATGGTCTTATTATATGTGCCCTCTATGTTACCATGTGTGCATTTCTGTTGATTAGTGCCATATTTGCACTGTATATATACTGAGCACCCCAACGTAATATAATTCGAGTTGGGTCTTGTGACAGCTTTAACACATTTTGCTTTTGATGTTCACAAATGCATTGGTGCATGTCATTGTCTTTCCATTTGAGCATTGTACATATCGCGTCGCGTCTGTGTTCCGTTTGGCTTTTTCTAGTTACATCACATGCTGTAGGCCAAGATGGATCTTCCCCACGATTTCCGCCTCTAAAAAGATAGGTATATAGGGGGAGGAGCCTAGCTCGCGACCGAGATGGCCGCGTTTTAGCTCGGCTCCGTTCTACCGCCTGTTTTCTTCATTTATCCTGTATTTCTCCTGCCCCGGGAAACCCTCCTTGCTGTGTTTCGGTATTGAGGACACTTTGCAGACACTTACCCGTTGCTCCGGTGATCCTGGGTGCTGTCGATCCTGTGCAGCGATCCCGCTCGCTTCGGAGCCTCCGGGGCGGGCTGGCCTGGACCTCCTTGCGACGCCGGGACGAGACGGAGCACGATGGTCGGCCCTTGTTGACGCTGTGGATCTGGTTGCGGAGGCTGATGTGCGTGTAGGCCCGGTGGGCTTGGGCCGTGGGGTACGGACGCTGCCTCTCGCAGGAGAGCCTACTCACTTATCCGGCTTGGTCCCCCCTTTGTTCCCCGGCCCGGCCATTTTGAATTTTCCGCCCGGGCTCGGAGAACGGGGCCGGCGACACGAGGGGGCCAACGAAAATCCTTCTTCTGGTGGGGGCCCGCCACATGGCCCGGGTGCCGGATCTTGTAAAGGGCTTCCTGCACTTCAAGTTGTCCTGGATGCACTATCCTCCTGGCGGACTTCCGTGGCTGCGCCTGTCTCCGCTGGGGGCCCGCCACATGGCCCGGGTGCCGGATCTTGTAAAGGGCTTCCTGCACTTCAAGTTGTCCTGGATGCACTATCCTCCTGGCGGACTTCCGTGGCTGCGCCTGTCTCCGCTGTGGAGGCGGACCCTCTTTTCGAACTGTACGGGCCCCCGACGTCGGATTTGGTCTCCTCGTTGCATGGTGCGGCTGGTGTGCTCCTGGACTCTGTGCCCCCGGCGGCGACCGCATCCATGGGTCGGAGAAACTCCGACGCCCTTCGTCGTCCTGTTTTGTTGCCTCGGCCACTGGTCTGCGGTCCGCCTGCATCCTGGCCTGGCCTCGTTGATCCTTCCTGTTTCTCATCGCGTCGGCTCCCCGGCCGAGGCGCCTGTGCCGACTCAGCTGGGCTTGCCTCGTTGGAACTGTCCTTGGAATTGTGCCTGCGGTGCGAACGTTGTACCATGACTTTCCTGGATCCTCCGTATTTTCTTTCACGTTTCTTCTCAGGACTGCCGCTGGATCTTCTCCTGCGCCCTGTGTCCCTCGCCGTTTGGTCTTTGTTTGTTCGGATGATTACAACTTTGGACAAAAGCGGACAGGGCTGAAACGACTTTTTATATGCGGTAGTCTCGTTTTTGATCTATAACCGACATGTGCTGGTTTGATGTTGTGTAACTTCATGGGGCTCCTGACACTTATCCTGATATCGTTAACTTCCCGTGGGCTCTACCCCTCCCTTTTCACAGGTGGCGGGATGGATGCAGATAATATTGTTCTTTCGCCCTCTCCCGTGTGTGATGTTCTTCCCCTTCCCTGGCCCTTTCCCCTTTTTGTCTCTGTTTCTACCTTGTTCCTCTTCTTCTATATTTCGGGTTCTATTTAGGGCGACAGGCACGCTGCTGGGGGGTAGGCCGTAGCCTTCTGCAGGGGTGCAGGGTGGGCTTGTGGGGTGGGTGGGGGGGTCTGTTGTTGTTTTTTGGGGGGGTCTTTCTCCTCCACTTTTTTCTCCCTTTTTGGTTCTATGGCCCTTGTGTATCCCCTCTTTCGGGGCTCTGTCTCGTCGTCTGTCCCCCTGGTGTCTTTCTGGGGTATTTCTCCGGTATTACGATGATTGTGATTTGCTAGGTATGTCTTCTTTATTTTTATTGTCTATTTTGTACCGGATTTTTGTTTTCCTGTTTTGTCGCCCGGGGGCGAGTGTTTGGGTAAGAGTCCCTTCCTTTTCCTTCTTCCTCTTTCCCCTCCCCCCCCCCTTTTTGTGGGGTTTTCTTCCTTTATTGGGGGTGCGTTTCGTATTGTTTTTGTACTTGGGTCCTTTTTTTGCTGATTGGTGGGACGGGTGGTGGCTGCGGTGGGCGGGCATTGGACAGTGCGCGCAATGGCCTTTCCTCATGTCTGTTGTTTTGACCGGTGCTTATTGGTATATCTATTTCGTATTTGTTTCTCCTGTTTTTACGATCGCTGTGTTGCTGCCGCCGCGGCCCCACCCCTCTGGTTTGTCTCGCGGCCCGTCATGCTCCTGAACTCCCTGACCCGTCTTTTAAAAAGAAAACTACCTTTCTAATTGTTTGCCCCTGAGACTGCTCTAAGATGCTTGTTATTTCTCCTGTTTCATTGACTTTGTATCCTGTGACACTCTGTGCATTGCTCTTGCTATTTTTGCTATGTGGTGGCCAGCCCGGTGGGTTGTAGGCCCGTATTTGTGAGCTCTCTCTGTACAATAAAGGTTTTCGAAAAAAAAAAAAAAAAAAGATAGGTATAAACTGACTACATTGGGCACACGCACAGTAATTTGAATTTTCTATGAATGGCATTTCCGCATTTGCCTCTAATCATATATTTTTTGCTTATTTAGCACCCCTGTGAAGAGGTAAATCACGACACAAACATTCTCACTATTTATGCACACTAAGCATGCACGCATCTTCATAGATGTATATATTTGGACTTATGATGTTTGAATAAACGACACTTACCTGTATCCTTGCTGACGGAGTCTGGTATTGCGCCGCATTGGATGGTAGCACTGTGGAAACTCGTTGTGGATATATATATATAAATATATAGTTATTTATTTATTTGTTTTTTTAAAGAGCAAGAAGAAGCTAAAGTATGCTTAAAAACATAATGACCTTGTTGATGGGTGTAAAACCCACCCCTAGCTTTCATTAAAACAGGCAAACCCTTCACCAGTAGGAGTCTTGAGGTTTGATAGGAAACACGGGGATCCCAGATTGGTCATAGATTTAATGATTGTGGCGATGGTTCCTGTAAACCTACGGAGTTAATTTTTTTTCATAAACCTAACATTGAGCATCGTGTTGTTGGTGTTCATTGCTGATATAATGGCTTGCCGGCATGATCGAACGCCATGCTTGATCCATTCACCTTGCAACAACCGCCTTCTGTCCTTAAGAAATGCAGGGCAAACACACATCACGTGCTCGATTGTTTTTGAGTGATGACCACAGCCCCTACAATTAATGTCCTCATTTGAGCGACGCCATGCTGGCAAATGTTTTAAAAAGGGCCATTTGGGGGGGCGTGGCTATCAGCCAAACATGGCGGCAGCATAGCGTGAGAGCTCCTGAGGGCACTGCGGCCTAATCTTTAAATCCGACGCATTAATTCGCTACATTACCCACCCGAAGCGGCAGTGATCGGGTCCGGGTTCGGAGCGGCATCGCGAGACTAACTTTTGGCGGAAACCGAGGACCGGAGCCCGCCCAACCTCACTCTGGCGCACTGAGGCCTGTGACCAGAAAGACAGCACCGACCTCAAGTGATCCTCCGGCCCCGGCGGAAGTGGGTCCGGGCCGACTTGACTGAAGAGACACTCTCCGGCGCCCTGCTTGGAGCGCGAAACTGCCCACATCAGAAACTAGGACAGTGGAGACGTCCTCTGGGACGCTACCGAAGGCGGCATACCGCGTGTACAACTACCGGCGTCTACACACGGCCGAAAAAGGGAGAAGGCAGACTCGAAAGCGAGAGAAGAACGGAACGGCTGACGGCGCGCTGCAAGATGGTGAGCACCCCAGGGGAACAAGCGATCAGCCCAGAACGTCCGTGCCTACACACCGGCGGCCGCTGCAGGTGCGACAAGCCTCACTCAACCTCAGGGACAGTGCGGCCGAGTACACTGAAACTAGGCCGAGTGCGTTGAATGCGGGTGCCCCCGGGAGACGGAGGGATACGGTGCTAGCGCTCACAACAGCACGAGGGAAAACCAGCAGCGCCCACCCTAACGTGATGACAGTGGCGAACCGGACCCACTAGAGAGGGAACGGACCTCAAAGCAGGTACAACAAACACCCCGGCGGGGCCTCAACCAGACCAGTGGTGATAGCACCGTAGGGGGCACATCGGTGACGTTGTGCGCACCCGACAAGGAATTCTGCCTGGCGGCGTGGCGGCTGGGCTGATCCAGCCCACGAGATCCAACAAACGTACCGCTGACACCGTACCTGCTCAAGAAGCAACCACAGGCAGAAAGCGACACAGTGCCCTGGACACTAACAGTAGAGGAACAGGGCACCACATTTATCGCGGCCACTGCAGCGGCCTGCCGGACGATAACAGCACGACGATCCACAAGTACGGGCCTGAAGCACGACTGAAAAAGAGGTCGGGCAGTGGAAGTGAGTGGATGAGAGGAAAGTCCGTCCAAACGCTCGAAATACAGGAGTACACACCGACCCATTGTCCCTCTGAGCTACACGCAAGAGACAAAGACGATCACCCGAAGCTGACCACGGCGCAAAGAAGGACGGCCCCAGACCCCGCAGGTGTCGACGGAATGACGGGCAGAGGAACTAGGAGTGGCACCACACAGGCCAAGTTGGATAAGTTTGCGTACACCCACCACAGACAACCGCAAAGCAATGGGCGCAACTCCATGGGTGCTGCCCCAGAAACAGAAGGGACAAAAAAGGTAACATTGGAAGACATTATGAAAACCCTTTCAGAAGTGAAAGCCACGGTGGGCTCCATCTCCTCTGAAGTCACGCTGTTGCGAGCGGACTTCCAAAAAAGGACTGAAAGAGTATCCCAGGTAGAGGTGGTCACGAAGTCTCTTGTTGAAGACACGTCGGAACTACAAATAGCCATGGAACGCATGGAGAAAGTCACCAAACTCCTACAGGATAAGCTGGACGACCAGGAAGGGCGTTCCCGAAGGAATAATGTACGCATCCTTGGACTTCCGGAAACTGAGGGGAAGGGGGCAATGGACCTCTACATCGAAGATCTCATACAGACCAAACTGCAACCCAAAGGCCTATCCCACTTCTTTTCGGTGGAAAGAGCACACAGGGTTCCGGGCGGAACACCTAAGCCGGGAGCGGCGCCACGACCTGTGCTGGCCAGGCTCTTCAACTTTAGAGACAGGGATGCAATCCTACAAGCAGCGAGGGTCTCCCCACCTGTTAAGATTTAGAACGCAACCTTGTCCTTCTTCCCGGACTACACGGCGGAGGTGGCCAGACGGCGCAAATCATTCACGGAGGTGAAAAAAGCACTACGGGACAGATAATTGCCGTACTCCATGCTATTTCCTGCCAAATTACGGATAGTAGCCGATGGTAAAGCGTGGTTCTTCGACACACCTGAGGTAGCCCAAGACTGGCTGGATGGTTGGAGACAAGTGGGACAACGTCAACGTCCGCACAGGGATCGGCCTAATCACCGTAACGGCAAGCAAACGGGCAGCCAGACCAGCCACTCGACCCATCAGGATGACACGGCAGCAACAGAGTCTGACACTTCACAAGTCCCGCTGGACTCTGGACAACCGGCTCCGGTCTAGACTAGATATGGAAAGAACTGAGCGTGCCGCAATGGACCTTGGACCTGTTGCAGCTGAGTAAGGTGGGCGCAGTTAGTGCCTGTAAGGGACTCACCAACCCCACGAGCAAGTAAGATAGTTGGGGAGGGACTAAAGCACTCTGCATTGTTGGGGAAGCGGGCGGGGTTTTGCTCGTGGAGCAGGGGAGCAGGGAGGGGGGATGGTGGTATAGTTTTATTGTTCAAGTTTCTATTCATGGTCATCACTCAATCCACACGTCATACTACCACTCTACAAATCAGCGGACTCCTACGCCTCATCGCGAGAGGCAACGGCTGCACGGAACCTAACGACACACTCCACACGACATTATCCCAACGATTACATGGCCCAACCACTTCAGGCTACACCCACTGAGGGTGCCCCGGTGACAGTAGGGGTCCCCCCATTGCGCATGCTAACTTGGAACGTCAGAGGCCTAGGGGACAAAATTAAAAGGGGCCTGGTCCTACAAGCCATTAAACGTCAGGGCCCGGACGTAGTTCTACTTCAAGAAACACACCTGGCAGGGACGACATGCAAAGCGCTTGATAGGCGCGGTTACACAATGGCAGTACATGCAGAATTTACTTCTGGGTCCAGGGGGACAGGGATCCTACTGAAAAAGACGTCGCCCTTTATAATTACGCATCGAGCGACGGATGACCAGGGACGCTTCGCAGCTATACATGGCCAATGGGAGGGCAAACCGCTTAACGTAGTATCAGTATACATCCCCCCGGCGCTCCACTCCGTAGCATTACCTGCCCTGGGCAAATTCCTCCTAGATCTCCCTGAGGGGGACACAATCATAGGGGGTGACCTGAATGCAATAATAGACCCTGCGATGGACGCCTTTCCCGTTAGAGCCCGCCCAAGAGGGAATGCATCGCTCCCTGACTTTTTAGAAGCACTGGGCATTGTAGACGTATGGCGACATCTACACCCCGCAGCGTCCCAATACACTTTTTACTCCGCCGTACATAATAGCCTATCTCGTATAGACTACTTTTTGTTCCTGGGGGTGGGACTGGGATCGGTGGACAAAATAGATATCCTGCCCAGAGGTATATCTGACCATTCCCCAATCGTTGTAACTCTTTCCACCAGAGAAAAGAAATGCGCATGAATCTACCCAGTTTACCCAAATTATTTGAAAGTCCCTTTAATTCGGAGGAAACTTAAACTAGCGACGACACATTACTTTGCTGAAAACAGGGGAACGGTAGCTTCACCGTCGCTCCTGTGGGAGGCTTATAAAACCGTCTTTCGAGGTGCTGCAATAGCAGCCATTACGGGACACAAGCGAGATTCCCAGCGAGAACTAACAGAAATAGAACTAGCACTCCACGATGCAAACACTGAGCATATGACGAACCCCTCTCCAGCTACGACACACACACTGCTGTTACGGCAACAGCAATACCAGGCCCACCTCAAAACGACAGTGCAAGGCTACATCACGAACACTGTACATAGAATATATGACGTGGGCGACAAAGCAGGGAAAATGCTGGCATGGTTGGATAAGAGAGGGGGAGGCGCAAGAGGTATTCGGAGACTGTGTACTAATGACGGCCGAGTACTGACACATCCGGAAGACATTGTGCGCACTCTGGCAAAACATTTTCAGAACGTATACACCCCAGACCGCATCGTCACTGCACAAACGGCGGCAATGTCAATAGCGGACATTATCATCCCCAGCATAACACCAGAAAATGTGCAAGACTTAGAGGCAGACCCAACAGAGGATGAAATTCAAATGGCGATTCAATCACTACAATCAGGCAAAGCACTGGGTCCCAATGGACTGCCAGTGGAATGGTATAAGTCAATGGCCTCAGTGCTCAGTAGACCCCTACTGGACATGTATATGGAGAGTAGGGAAAAGGCGGAATTGCCGCTGGATCAACGCACGGCCACAATAGTGGCCATACCAAAGCCAGGAAAACCTTCAACCGAATGCACCTCATATCGCCCGATATCATTACTCAAGGTGGAGGCCTAGGTGCTAGCAAAACTTCTAGCCAACCATCTGCTGCCACACCTGTGCACCCTGATCCACCCCGACCAATCGGGCTTTATGCCCCATAGAAGTACAGCGCTGAATCTCCGGAGGGTGCATGGAGTGTTGGCCCATTCACACCTCCTCTCAGAGAAGGCTGTAATTCTCTCCCTAGACGCCAAAATGGCTTTTGACCTAGTAGAATGGGAATATCTCTTTGAAGTACTTGCACGTATGGGCTTTGGGCCGAAATATATAGCCTGGATAAGACTGCTCTACACGAAACCGGTGGCGCAGGTAGTGGCTAATGGCCGCATCTCGCCGGCATTCCCGTTGGGTAGAGGGACCAGACAGGGATGCCCCTTGTCGCCCTTACTCTTTGCGTTGGTGCTCGAACCCTTGGCAATCCTGATTAGAACAACGCCCCTATTTAAGGGCATTAAATGGGAGGAGGGATGGGAGGATAAAATCTCCCTATATGCGGACGACATGCTCATTTATATGGCTGAACCTGACGACGGGATCCCTGCCCTGCTGGAACTTTGCAACACACACAAGGAATCATCAGGCTATACCCTGAACTGGTCTAAATCGGTGATATATACACTCAGGGGCCCGGCACCGAGGCTACAGGAGGACTGCCCCCTGGCGCCACCGACGACCTCCTTTAAATACCTGGGCATGGTCATCACACATTCTGAAGTAGAGTTCTTTGCTGCCAACCTCAAACCACCTATGGAGCGCTTACGAGCGGACGTTAAGCACTGGGCGACCTTGCCCCTCACCCTTCTGGGAAGGGCAGCATTGTATAAGATGATGGCACTCCCCAGGTTCCTATACATATTGGAAAACACCCCACACCCTGTCCCACCGCGATATTTCAAACAGATCGCTGCGTTGGTCTCCAACCTACTCTGGAACAATGGCCCAGCACGCATAGCCTATGACAAATTGGTGAAAAGTTGGTATGAGGGAGGGATTGCGCTTCCCAATATTCAGCTGTATTACTGGGCGGCCCAACTTAAAGTAATTAACCACTGGATCCACACCCCGAGAGACGACCCAGCATACCGGGCAGACTGGTCACAGCTGGGGACGGATTGTATGCTCTCGGTACTGTATAATAAACCGCAACTCAAACATCTGCACGGTCCAACACAACACACGGCGGCCCTCTGGCATATAGCACAGGCACGACTGGGATGGAAAGGAAGAATCACCAAAATGACACCATTATGGGACACGAGGTCACTGGGGAACCTTAGAACATGTAAAGGATTTGCGCAGTGGGACTCTATAGGTATCTCCACGGTGGGGGACCTCTGGGACAAAGACACGGTAATAGCGTTCCCACAACTCCAGCAGCAGTATGGCCTCAGACCCACTGAAACATTTAGGTACGTACAAATTAGGCACGCACTACTCCAGGCGATCCCTACGGGCACTGATCTGCCGGAATCCTCACCACTTGAGGACAGACTATTGACAGAATTTATGCAACAGAGCGCAACTTCCCTCACATACAAAAAACTGATCAATAACTTAGAAGACCCCACGTTGAAACTTAAAGAAAAATGGGAGGGAGAAATAGGCGAGGCGGACGAATCGGAATGGAACGAAGCCTTGGCCTCCCCGAGAGAGGTGCGCATATCGGCAAAGTTTAGACTGGTACAACTAAAAATTTTACACCGCATCTATTACACCAGGACGCTACTCCATAAAATAAATAGAGCACCCCATCCCTTTTGCTTGAGAGGTTGTGGGGAGGAGGGAACACTATTTCATACACTATGGGAATGCCCGCGCATACAGGAATTCTGGAGGCAAATACTGCGCACAATCTCACAGACACTCAAGATTTCCATTTTACCAGAACCACGTAAATGCCTCTTGAACATCTGGGACCCCAACGACCTAGATAGATATGTGATACTTTGGGCTACACTGGCCATGACGGTGGCTAAGCGTGATATTGCACAGAAGTGGGGGGCTCCGGACCTACCCACTGCGACCAGATGGGCTAAAAACATGGATATCCTGATGGTCACGGAGAGAACTGTGTATGTCCTTCGAGCTTCCCCCCGCAAATGGAACAAGGTATGGGCAGCATGGAATGTTTATAGGGGTGAGATTTGTGAACCCTTACCGGACGGAGACGACCTGGACTCTGAGGGGGAGGATGAGTAACGGATGGAGTTGGGGATGATTGCCTAAACCAAATGCAGCAACGTATTACAATAACTCACCTGTGTGATGTCAAAGGGGCACGGAGAATTACTGATGGGAGGGGGAGTGTGGAAACGTAATCAAAAAGTGATGACTGAAGTTTGGGGGGGGGCTTTCTCTTGTAGTTATATCATAGCTGCACATGTTAGATAACACATAGCGGCAGAAAATAGACGAACTGTGATAACTCATGTACAGTTATACGGAAGAGCAGATGCAGATTTTAGACAGGTAGAATGAGACACAAATGCAGAATGGATAATGCAACTTAATACTTCAAGAAATGTATCAAACAAATACGATTCTAACAGCTTGAACGTACCATAATACCTGTATACTTTGCCTTCATGTTAATAAAGATTTAAAAAAAAAAAAAAAAAAAAAAGGGCCATTTGCCCATCTTCAGTGCCATAAATCTTTTCTTCCAAACAGCTGCATAAGTGCTCGAAAGATATGGGGCCTCTGATCTGGGTTTGAGCTCAGTGATTACGGACCAAGTGTGTTTTCTTTTAGACAATTGTGCCCTGTCCCGTTGGAAAGACCAGAGGCGAACACTTCTTTTAATGGACAGTTTCAGTGCCTGCTGGGGCGGATTAGTACCCCAGTAATCCACAACATCGAGCAGTTTCAAGGAGTGTTCAAGGAAACGTCAGGGTTTTTAACTGGATTGGCCTGCTGATATTTCTTGCCACAACTTGACCTCCAGGCTTCCTTCCCTTGAGTTACGCAGTCTATGGCACAGCTTGGTGAATGCACCTCCTCCGACACCCTCATGGTTCAAGAGGCCAAACTCGAGCCTGATCTGAGCCGGAGATGCCGATTTCGGTAGATTCCAGGCTTGTTTGTAGATTCTAGTTGTTGTTTAATTCAGCATTGACAAATTGCTCCCCAACATTATTTCTTGACCGTAGGTTAAACAGTTTGTACCTTTGCCTTCATGACTGTCAGAAGGGGGGATAAGCTTGGGCCAAGTAGCTGTGTCGAAAGTTTCATTGTTGCTGCTTCGAGGGACAATGCTTTTGCTTTGACCGCTTCTTTCTGATTTACAAAAGAACCCTTGGATCCATGTAAATGCCCAGGTATTTGTACGATATCACAGTTTACATTTTTTTGCCATCAAAGAACCACCCACCGGTTTGCTGCTCCCGATTCCCGAAGGTGATAGCTTTAGTTTTTGAAAGATTTAATTCCAGAGCGTTACTTGATGTGAAAGAAAGCAGCTGGTCAAGAAGTCTCTGTAAACCGACCCTCGTGTGGCTGAATCATCGGCGTAAAGCAAATTACTAATTCGGGATACACCAAGTAAAGGGGGATGAGAGTTGACCTTGTCCAATAGATGGGATAAATCAGAGGTAAAAAGATTGAATAAAAGAGGGGCAAACACACACCCTAGTTTGACCCCACAGAAAGTCTGTATTTTTTTTTAAACATGTGACCCGTCACCCAAGTTGATGCAATTCCAGTTGTTTGAATTAAGTTGGATTATTGATTTTAACAGGTCGCTCAGGATTCCCCATTTTTGTAATTTGAGCCATAACAGGTTCCTAGGGACCCGGTCAAAAGCCGCTTTAAAGTCAACAAAGCAGCAGTGTAATGGCATTTTTAAGAATGATGCTTTCTCCGTAAGTACGGATAGGTCCAGTAGGTTGCTAGTAGTACCTGATTTGGCCACAGAGCCAGTCTGATTAAATGGCAGCCGCTGAGTTTTTAGCGTCGAGGACAACAGATCTTCCAACAGGACGCTGGAGTGATATTTGGAGTCTACATCAGGAGTGCCATCATCCTGTAGTTTTTAAGATCTGCTCTTCTGCCTTATTTAAAAAAGATTATTATTATTGCTCCTTTCCACGAATCTGGTATGTCATAAGTGTGTCGGCAGTGCAAAAATAGTGGGGCCAGATGCACGGACCAAAGCGTAGGGTCCGCTTTAAACAGCACCTGCAGGAGCCCATTAGGGCCTGGGGCCCTGTCCGACCGGGCGTTGCTGATACAGCGAGTAATATTTTGTCTCATGCCTTCATAAGAGAGCCGGAACTTTAGAAGTAAAGGGTCAATATGAAACTTGGTTTCCACTATGTTAATAAATAAAGTAGAAGCGTTGGATTTAGCATGTGTGGTTAATGTGCCATTTCTCGTTGTTTCCCATGGTAAAGTGGTGTTCAATTGATCCCTTCCTTTGTTTTGATCTTGGAAGTGCTCTGTTAGAAAAAGGGCCCATTCAGCTTCACTTATGTTGGCGCTGCATTGGCCAGTTACGTCATTGTCCTCCTGTTCACCATTGACCAAAAGGGTTTAGGATTGGAGTTTTTACGGGCGTAGACTAATTTCAACCAGAACTGGTCAGCTGCTTTATGTTTGTCCCTGTTAATGGATATTCGCAATGCTTTCTGAGCTTGCTTGTAGATGGCGAATGCATGAACATCTCCCTGACGTTTCCTGAAGAGACGTAATGCAGAATTGCGTTTGGTCTTTCATTTTTTTGTCTCGGCTGTAATGGGAGTTTGTACAGGGTTTGAAAATGTAAGTACTGAAGGCGTAAATTGGCTCAGCAATTGTTGAACGAGGCGCTCCCATATTTTAATTGGGACAATCTCTCCTGCGCTCCATTCTCCTAGGAGAGATCTGCATTTGTCCATTATTGCAAGAATTAGATGATCCGTCCATTTGAATTTTTTCAGGTTCTCTGTGCATATGTCAGTTGTAGTGCGAGCTATTGCTGAATGATGAACAACATTGAGGGATGCACCTATTATTTTAGGGCGATGGTCACTAACGCCTGGTGGTGCAATATAGAAGTTATTTATTAAAGGGAGCATTTCGAAGCTTCCAAGCGTGTAATCAAGAAATGAGTGGGAGAGGCCGTTTTTTTCGAGTACAGGCTGGTGGAGAATCCATAGGAAATCTCCCATTCAATACAGTGAAACCCAGGCTGTTAAGTTGTAAAACAGCATATTCACCCAGCTTGCTCGGCCTAGTGCCTGGTGGTTTAAGAGATGGCACTAGGTGCAACGGTGCGGCAGGGATTATTTCATTATATTCCTCTGGAGTGCTTGAATATAAATTGGTTTTAAAATCTCCAGAGATTAAGCCTAGGACTGCACTATGGTCTTTTATCAGGTTGGACATGATTTCAATCAGTGGGTCGAATTTGCCTTTTTCTTGCTGGAGTGAGGTGCAACATAAATGTTAAGCAAAAAAAGTTGTCTGGCTGGGTTTGAACTGCTAATTCTGATGCCAAAGATCCAATCTTTATTAAATTCCAACACATTGATATTCAAGGATAATTTACTGGCGCGTAGATCGAAAGGCCGCCTCGTGCTTGTACACTCTTATTGCTGGTAACCTAAATTCAAGATAGCCTTCAATTGGGGAACTGGTTACACACCAGGTTTCCTGGAGAAGTATGATGTTATTTTTTTCAGGAATTCCAGACTGCTGAGGGATTGAAGTTTCTTATCAAGGCCATTAATATTCCAGGAGCATATCGACAGACTGGAGAGAGTAATGTTTCAATCTTTATGGCCTCGGGACAGGGCCCCTGGCAGTCAGGCCCAATCTGGCTTTGTAATGGATTGGCTCTCTATGGCTGGCTCCCCACACTCTGTTAGAAAGCTGCTTCGAGCTGATCTTAATATCGAAAATGGTGGATTTACTTATTGAATAGCAGGAACCGAAGCACTAGCTAAGATTGAGGGGTACCGAAGGTCGGTAAGTGTTACTAGGTTTATACCCCAGCTGTTAAATTGCTCTGTCTGTGCTTGTACCAGGTCCTTTATTGCTTCGATTGCCAAGGTTATCAAGGTTGTTTCAATTGATCGGTTGCTGTTACTGGGTTTGAATCCAACGGATATTATGTCGCTAGATTCCAATTAGCTTAATTCTGGAATTGATTTTAAAAAGTCTGAGAATGTTCCCACGATTTAAAATGTTGTGCAGGCCTTGGGAAATATACTCCGGGACTAACAACAGTTTGGTCTGGGTCCCTTCTTTGCACACGTGGCTCTCTGTGGGGCCGATGGTGAGTACTGGGGATTTTACAGTGTTGTCTGGTCTCCATTGGTTTCCAAAGGATCTTTGCAAGGAGCCTGTCTTATCGCTGGAAAGATTTGGAGACATTTTGTTAGAGATAGTTTTACTGGGGAAGGAGTTAGGGCTTGCTTTGTTAATAGTGATTTTACACTTGGTGGCAAGACCCTGAGTTGGAATTAGTCGATGCCTTTCCTCTACGTCGTGGCTGGCTTTACCTGCGGTGTGTGCTAGACCCTCCGAGTTCTTCCTTGGTCTTGTCTTGCCAGCTATCAGCAGGGTAGATGTACTAGCACCGGGGGTAGCCATTAAGTTGTGGTTTGTGGGTGACGGGCGGGCCTGATCTATTTTGGGCTCCTCGTTGGGTGGAGGAAGGGCTCCTTTTGGTGATGTGTGGAGAGTAGGGTTACGAACTTCAATTAGCTCAGACCAAGTGTTTGATGCAAGTTGTGGGTTTGTTAATGTAGTTTTTTTATACAAAGTTGATTGTTGGGCCGAAGACTGGCTGGTAATGGTACTAGTTGTGCTGGATGAGTCCAGTAATAAGGTAGAGTTTTATTTTTAAGTAATGGTTTATTGTGTTTCGACTTTCAGTTACTTTTCAGTTACGATATTGCCAGAGTCTTTTTTTTTTCTCGCTTGCTCATCTTGTGGATCTGAGCCACGTTCACTTCTTTGCCGGCAGCCGAGCCGGAGCACTCACGAGCCATGTTGCCGATAGAACATATACTCTTTACAGGGGTCACTTGGTTTGTTTTTAAGGAAGTCGAGTTAGCTGTTGGGGATTGCCGGATTATGCGGTTTGTTATGTGCACGTTTAGAGATTCAAAAATGTGATTGGTGGTGCCAGGGGCTGTTAGTTTAAAAGTTCTCGAACTTTCTAATAAGGTTTTATTGGTATCTAGGCCTTGATTCCTGGTGTGTGATTTCTGAACAACTGGGTTGGGTACCACGGGAGAACAATAATCCTGAGATGGAATACGGTTCTGCCCTGATTACAGGAGTTTCTTGACTTCAGTTAAGACTGACGCAAGGAACTCCGGTAATAGCAGAGGCTGTCGATTATTGGTGAACCACAACATACCGCCTGCACCAAGTGAGCTTTAGATTGTGCTTTTGTTATCAGAGTGTTAAGGCCCTCTAGTTCTGGTTAATCCCATCTGTGAACACGACAAGTGTGTTGAAGTGGTCCACCTGCTAGTCCAATTTATTGGAATAATAGTTTAAAGCCGAAACTGTTGATTGGAGTGTTTGCAAGAGTTGAGACCAAAGAATGTTCTCGTTGTTAGAGTAGCAGCTCTCCGAGGCAGAAGGCTTGTTGTGATCGTCATTGAAAAAAGACAAGTCAAATGAGTTTTTAATGATCGGGCTGCCTGTTGAGGGGCCCGTGTGATTGTGCTGGTCGGATGGCTCCGGTATGAATTTTGTGGGTGATAGTAGGTCCTCGCATAAAGTGGGCCCTGTTTGTAGTTCCCTTTGGGCGATTAATGCTGGTTTACTCCCAGCCTGCTCGTCCGTAGCCGTAATCATGGTCTGTGCATTTGGTGTTAACGGTGGTGGCAAGCTTGTATTAATAAAAAGCTGGCCGTCCTCCCTTAAAGGGGTATTTTGAGGCAAGACTAAAGTTGACTCTACATTGGCTGATGGCTGGAACACGTTAGATCCCTGTGGAGGTGGTAATGGGCAGTGCTCTGTAGCATTTGGAGCAGAGTATTCGTCCTTCATTGGAATTCTTGAAGAGGATGTGGTTTGAGACAGACTGAGGCCTGACCTGTGGGGGTCATCATGAATCATAGCCTCTACTCGGTTTAGGTTCCTGTCTGAGGACTGGGGGGGGGCTGTAGTTTCCAGCGCAGTGTTGTACCAAGTATTTGAAGGTTAGTCCTGGCTTTTTTGTTGCTGCAGCGTTTTTAAAGAAATCCCTCAATGTCGCCCGTTTGGGGAAAGTGGCCACATGGACTGTCATACCTAGTTTTGTATCTTACGGTTTGGAGCTGACAAAAGGTGATAGCCCTGACAATGTGGGTGGAGAAAAAGTGCTGGGGGGATCGAAAGATGAATTGATGGTGACTGAGCATGTCCATGTGTCACACTGGGCTGAAGTATGTCCAAGGATGGTGCTTCCGCCATTTCTGAGTTATCACTTAGGGACTCTTGCCTTGTAGCTTTGGGTAGGGGTTTGGATGGCAATTTTCTGGTTTTCCCTGACCTCAGTGCAAGGTTGTAGTGAAGTAGTATCCAGCAGTGCCCTTGTAGTACCTCAGTGCTCCAATACCTCCGTGGTACCTCTGTGGTGCCTCAGGAGCACACGCTAATTAGGTGCCTCCCCTACCTGGGGCAGCCAGAGCAACTGTGGGATGCTGTGATGTTAAGCACACACACGCACTCATGAGGAACTTAAAGCTTTAATCTGCTTGTGCTGAAGCAGGAGCTGTCAATGATGGAAATAGTGGAAATCACTGGGCTGGCTGGGGCCGTCCTCAACGCAACCACCGTGTTGCAGGAAAGCAGGAATGCAGATGGGAGGCAGGAGCTAGGGGAGCCAGGGGGAAGCGGAAGCCTGGAATCTGGAACCGGTGAGAACTCTGCACAGTGACCGCCTTCAACCACAAGCCGCGGTCCCCTCACCACACTACGATCGGCGGTCTGGCCATGAGTGAAAACATGGTACTGGAACTTGGTTGGATCCAGTGCTCACACTGAAAAACAGGCTGGAAACAGACTTAAAGGGAGGGTTAGGAGGGCTGAGTGTGCAAAACTGTCTTTTGCCTCACTGTGCCGCAAGAAGGGTTCAGTCCAGTGGGGCCCCCAGGGGAAGTGAAGGTCGCAGACCAGTCTTCCCCTGGGGAATTCGCGCAACGACCAGAAGGACAAGGTGAGGTGGGATTAGAGAGGCAATAGGAAGGGGCGGAGTTGGGGAAGTCTGTAAGATGTCTGGAGAGGAAGAGACAGCCTCTTCCTGACTCCTGAGCACCACTGCGGGGAACAAGAAAGTTTTGTAGAAAGTTTTGTGGAGGCTATTGCCGGGCGGTTGGGGCAGGTGGCCGATTCGTCGATTATGGTAGTTTACGGGGGATTCCCTTCGTTGTGCGGTGCCTGAGGGCGAACTTTGAAGCGGCGGATGTCTGCGCTGCTCCACGGGTGCATGGCCGAGCGGGCTGGGAAAATCTACTCTGGCTGGGCGTGTACAGCAGGCATGGCCGGGTTTGCCTGCGTGTACGTGTGGTAGACAGCGAAGGTGCTGCTACGGTGGTTACGGTGAGGAAGAGGCGTCCTGACTGTTCTCACTTGCAACGTGCAGAGGGCCACTCTTTGAGCACTCTTCTCTGAGGGCATGTCTTGCTGTGCCTGGTGCAATCCGTCTCGGCTGCTGGGCATGGGCAGGGAGTCTTCCTCGTGGTGGCGGTGAGCACTCTTGGGTCTGTTGACAGCCGTTGCTGGTTGGTTAGCAAGATGCGGTGCTCTAGTACTGCTGGTCTGTGGGGCGCAGTGCGGTGGCACTGACATCGGTTGCGGTGTGCAATCCGTGTGCTCGCACGCTCTGTGGATGCGCCGGTGTTGATCTTCCTGCTAGCATCACATTGACATCTCCTTTTGCTGGTCCTGCCACTTCTGGCAGGGTAGTGGAGTGTCCGGGTCTCTTCTCCGGTCCGTGGTGATGCCTGGGCTGATGGTCACCGGGCACGGCTGGCTAGCCGCTCTGGCCAGTCGGTCCGTCTGTCCTTTGGCGCGTGGCGTCTGGGGAGTTACTCAGTGGCGTCGTGGTCGTCGAGGTGGCTTGCCTTGACTGCTGAAGGTATTGGGCGCTGTCGGGGTGGCGCAGGACTCTGTGACGTGGCCGTCTGTGAGCTGCAGTGTGGGGTCAAGATCACTGTGTGGTTCCTTTGGTGCAGGGGTATGACTGGCTGCCTGCTCTGGCCACACAGTGTGTCCGTTCTTCAGTGTGCCCTTTCTGGAGGGCCGCCCGGTGTGGCTGATGCCGGTAGTAGCGGCAGCTTTGCTTTTCCTATTGGGGTGGCCTTGCGCATGGGTGTGCACCAGGGTGTCCTGGTCGCTTGGGGTTTCTCAGGGTTAGTGCTTTGCTGGGCTTCAGGGTGCTGGAGCTCTTCCACTGAGTCCTGTGCCCGGTGGCTGCTTTGGTTCCTTAGATACGCTGTAGGCACGTGGCTGCTCAGTGGCGCTGCGTCGTGGTCTGTTCCCTCTGGGCCATGGCAGCTCTTAGGAGGGGCAACCCTTACTGGCGCTCTGTGCTCTTTAAAGTAGGGGGCACCCTTGCTGGTGCTCTGTGTTGCTCCCTGGCACAGACACTCTGCTGCTTCTTGCACTGAGGAGGCGAATCCTCGTGTGGTCCTGCCGAGGCTTGTGGGGCATTCATGCAGGCTTTAACGGTGTCTGGGTGCCGAAGGACTAGCGGGCGCTGGGGGCGCTGTTGGTGCCTGCGGCGTGCCATAGCTTCCCTTCCAAGAGCAGGCCACACGGAACCAACAACGTGGGCAAGAGTTCTTTTTGTGGTGATGGGCGAGGGGCCCAAGACCCCCGTGGGAAGCTGGTGGCCACTAACAGCGTCTGGAGGAGAAGAACAAAGTCACAGCCTGGTAGGGACACAGTTTGTGTTACGGAGCACGCTGCGACTCTCTCTCTGTTCTAAGTGGGTGGTGAGGCTTGCTGCTGCGTTGAGGGTCTCTGGGGCAGATTGTCTGCGGAGGTGGCTGCAAGATTGCGCTGCCTGCAGGCTCCATCTGTGTTGACTAAGGCAGCTTCTCTCTGGCTCACGAGCATTGAAAAAGCGCCATGTTCTCTCTCTGTATTGACATCACCCTCAGTGGCACTTCACTGCAGGGCATCTGCCAATGTGTGAGGACTGTCGTGGTGCTCACGGCAACCCGGTAAGAGGGAGGTGGGGGTGCCTTGAGTGTTGCTCTGTCGCGCTCTTTTGGGGGTGACTGGACTGTGTTGGTCGAGGAGGCGGCCACCTCTGCGCGGATGCGGGCATCTGCGATCGTGACGGGGTTTGGCTCTCCTTTGGGGTTAGGGCGATTGCTAGGAGCAGTCCTCTCTTTCTTCCCTCTCAGTGCGGACTCAGCGAGTGGGACAGCCTGTGGGCGATTCAGGATTCGCAGAGTTTGACTGACCTTGTTTTGCAGTCCGGCACCCAGGTACAGTGTCGGCAGTGCGTGGGCATCAACGGGCCCCTGCATAGACCTTCTGCAGCGACGCCGGCCCAGGGAGTTGGTGTCCTTCGCCTTCTGCAGCGTGGTTACGGCCACCGTATCGGCGATGGGGCCATGTGAGAGCCCCTGTGCAGACATCACTGATCCTCTCAGGGCATGGAGGCGTGAATAGGCGACTCAATGGGCACACGGGTGGTGTGACAGAGCTCGCCGGGGTGTCGCTTGCTGGTATTCTTCTTTACCCTCACACAGAACAGCATAGAGCAGCACAGCAGGCTTGCGGGGTCAGCTACCCGCCTCGTCGACAGTGTAGCATTGGGCCTCAGGCCCACATGGCGTGGAATGATGGACACTGACACGTTTCCGTATAGTGAAATAACTGGCCTCAAGCACGTGTACCCGGGCCCTTTTATTGACAGGGCCACTTCACTCGTGGCACCCATGATGGATGGTTGTGGGGGTGCAGTGTGTCCAGCCCTCGAGGGAGTGGCTGGAATGACAGCTTCCTGTGGGACACTAGAACGTGTCTCACAGGACACTACAGTCATATTCTACCAGGAATTCTCCCAATGATACCATTTATCTATACATCGTATTTAAAATTGCATACAATCCGACTGCTCCCTTCAAAAGGAGAAACACTAAAAATAAAGGCAAATAGTATACGATTTCTGAGGATTTTAAACTAAAGAAAAGAAGCAGCAAAAGATCTTGGTGAACGTTCCATCAATGACAATAAACCAGCTCTGTGAGCCATAAGGAAGACTTAAGGAAGACATAAAGACCGTTACTCTGCTAAGGCTACATTTTATATAACTCAAGACCATATTGCTGAGCATTGCGGGGAAAAGATTAACCATTTACAGTGCTTGAGAAACCCCACTGGACCACCATGCCCAAAGGTCAATCGCAAATAGAACAATTAACTGGCAATCCTGTAGGGTACAACTACTTATGTTATGTTATGTTATGTTAAAATCAATTTGTAAAGCGCTCGTACGCCCGTGGGCTTCATGGCGCTATAGGAAAAGTGAAGAATCCGTCCAACATAACACTAAGCTAACAATGGCTAATGGCAGGCTTGAGAGAACAGAACAAAAGAGTAAGGGTCCTATGGGGAGCCACAGCAAGTGGTATCCATGTAACAACTACCCGTATTATGTCTAACCTTAGTCAGTGATACCAATCACACATAAAACAAAAACCTCAAGGTGTTCAACTATCGTTTAGTTAACCATAACATACAGTGCTCAAATGATACATACAGCACAATTTATGTAGGCTGAAGAGATATGCGGCAGTGAAAAAACACAAAAGTATTTTGCTAGCTAGAATGATTTTTAATAAATGGTTATTTAATTTACACAAAAATATGCACAGTAAAAATGATCATAAACAATACATGTTAATATTAAAAAACAAAATAATGTAAAATACTCGGGATGCACATTACAAGAAGACAAAATAATGTTAAAATGTTCAGGAGGAACAGTTGTCGACGCGGCGTTTCAGTAAAGTATTTAAAACCTTCATCAGGACAGTTTCTCAGTCATTAAGAAGTATGATGGTCTTAATGATGCACTAGGATGATGTGCAGGATATTAGGCAAAAAGTGACCAACCAAATTCTTAAATTTTTGGCTGAACTTAAGGATAAAGCAATCTTTCTTAATTGAGTGGCTGACTCACACTGGATAAACAGGAGCCACCGATCTCAGGATACTGTTATATTGAAGGTATCCGGTTTTATCATAAGGCAAAACAATGCAGCCACGGACTTTTATATGGGTTCCACGTGTGCGCACTGAATGAGAGGGGGAAGACAGCCTCCCTCCTTCACACCGATATCTGATTAAATCGGGCCGGCCTCCCTACTCCAGCGTTTCGGGGGTTCCGGAAAATATTTCATATTGAGAGAACAGCCAAGTTTTTAATCCCTTACGAAAGGTGAGAAGATCCTTACTCTGCCTAATCGGTAAGGGGATGGAGTTGCAAAGTGAGGCTGCTAGATGGCGAAAGCAGCAGCCTCCCTGTCGCTTCCTCTTAAAGCGAGACACCTCCAGTAGGGATTTATGAGCAGAGCGCAGGCTTCTGGTGGGTATATATTTAGAAATCAGACGATGAATAAAGGCAGGGCCTTTATCTTGTGTGGCCTTGAAGGTGATACAACCTGCTTTAAAGGCTATGCGCTGGGAGATCGGAAGCCAGTGTAGCTTTTCTAGTCCTGGTTTAATAGAAGACCATATTAGGATCACTCTACTAGATGGCATAGCAACCGCTGTTACCTGATGCCCATTAACAGTAAAAAACAAGCATTGGCATAGCCAATAGGTCTCGCCTTTGGGACCTTGTCCGTTTTTAGCCATGCAACAGTTGATGTTATTGCACCAAGGATATTGTGCAATATTAAAATTTAGGGAGACACCCTTTTTGGCGAAAAGGGAGTGGGTATACGATCAATAAAAAAAGGTTTCCCTTTTCCTGGTTGTAGGTGATAGATCAGACTGTTATGGGCAGTTCTACTATCAAGACTTAATTTATGATACAGCTGGGAGTATGATCAGGTATGAGGCACCCCGCACAGTAACAAATTTACACATATAAACTAGTGAATTTAAGTGATATAATTTCACAAAATTGTAGGACGAATATCAAGGTTCCAGAGTTAACTAAGTTGTAAAATAAGAGGTAAAGTGATCAAATACTAGAGGTTCTGTTGATTAAAATTATGACATTTATTGTATTTATTATAGCAAAAAATGATATTTTACATTCATTAACATTTTGTTAAAAACACATTATCACATACATTTTATTAAAAACATCATAAATAAGATTTTTTTTTAAAAAGACAAAAGAAGCACAGTAACTGTCGACGCGGCGTTTCGGTGAAAAGGTTTGGACACCTTCTTCAGGACAATGCTTTCTATGATTAAAAACAATCTATGCAGAAAGATATAGATAAAAAAGTTTTATTACTAGACATTCTTTTAAACATAGACTTCTACATGTTCTATACATTTTGATCACTATAATCAGTTTATACTCAGTAGACTGCATCATTCTGTCTCATATGTGACCTCTTGTTTTTCGACTTAGTTAACTCTGGAACCTTGATATTCGTCATACAATTTTGTGAAATTATATCACCTAAATTCACTAGTGTATATGTGTAAATTTGTTACTATGCAGGGTGCCTCATACCTGATCATACTCCCAGCTGTATCATGAATTAAGTCTTGATAGTAGGACTGCCCATAACAGTCTGATCTATCACCTACAACCAGGAAAAGGGAAACCTTCTTTTTTTATTTACCAAGGATATTGTGCTGCATAACTAAATACGTATAAGGTCCCAAAAGCGAGACCTATTGGCTATGCCAATGCTTGTTTTATAGGTTGGACATTGTCCCAGTACACTTGCAGAAGTATGGGGCAGGGTCTATGGGCACAGTCACAGCCTGGCCCAGCCAATCACCCTCCCAAGGCATGGCAGGAGCGTTGATGGTCCTCTCATCTGCACCAGTCTGTCCTGTCCTCTTTCCACCAGCACCCCATTTAGGGGCACATTACGATCCGCGAGCCCTGAGTAGGAGGGAACGTCCGCATGTGCTGCGGCATTCCCTCCTGTGCAATTAGGATGTGATCGCCACCCTGGCGGTCACATCCTCTGTTTTTAACATTGCGGCGGGTGCGACTTCAAGCTGCACCCGCCGCAATGTTAAAAACGCATGCATTGCATTTACATGCACAAAGCGGCAGCCACCGCGCGATGCAGGGGGGTACCACATGTGCACCCCCTTCACCCAGGGGGCCCGCAACGGAGAGACACCGCCACCATATTAGAGCTTTTCCGCCACGGTTGTAAGCCGACCGCGGCGGAAAAGCGGCGGACTGAAACCAAGACCCACCAGCCATCCTAATGTGGCGGTGGGTCTTTGGTGGGTCCGCAGCGGATTTTCCGCATCCTCCGGGCCGGTAGTGGCTTCCGCCGGCCTGGAGGATGCAGAGAATCCGCGATCCTAATCGACCCCATAGTTAGCCACCTGCAGGTGGTAAATGCCACTCGGAAATAGGCCTTTTCATGTGTAACAAGACCTTAGGCATTCCCTATTCTGTGGAAATTAACTAGTAACTGCAAGGTGGTTCCACACAGTGCCGTGGTGTACTGGTGCTGAGACTGCACTCCATCATTACCATGCAACTCGACAACATGGCCCACATGACCAACAATACCTGCTTTGCAGGAGCATAGATTCTGCAAAAAGAATTGATCAAATGCCCTGTTTATAGCAAACATGTAATATAATCGACATATTATCTGAAGAAAGTAACTGCTGTGTTGTGCTTAAAAATTTAATTAGAGATCCTGAACTAAGTTTTTGTATTTGGTTGAACTGTTCAGTACATTGCGGGATATCCTTTGTAATTACATAAAAATAGGGTTTATTTTGAGAGCGTTCAGTATTACTTTATGAACTTTAATAACTTGGTACTCACATTCCACTTCATGACCACCTTGAATGTCCTTGTAAACTAATTACACTTTCACTAAAGACATCATGTGAAAATCTGAATTATTAATGTATTCCACTGACGAAATGATGCTACTCTTCCTAATAGTGCCCCTGTCTTTTAATGTAGTTGAAGCATGGTGTGGTCCTCTTGTTTTGTGTTGTAATGGAATTTCTTGTTTTTGGAAAGAGAATTGTCAATGGATGATCAGATAGCTCTTCTCAAAGGAGCAGCCTTCGAAGTGTCCCAGATCCAGTGCAACACCCTTTTCGACGAAGAAGCGTTGTCCTGGAATTGTGGTGAAATCTGCTACAGCATCGAAGACTGCTTGATTGGTGAGTCGCACTTTTTAAAACTTCTTTAAACAATCTTCAGTGTTTCCCCAGTGTGATACAAGGTCAGCCATAGTTAAACTTTTTTTTAAATCTTTGTTATGGTCAGACCTTTCAGGGGCGGCCTTAGGGATGTGCAAGCTGTGCACCTGCACAGGGCCGCCAAACCTCAGGGCCGCCATGCCAATATATATCCTTAATATAATAATCCTCTGAGGATGGATACATAGTTGCGTGGCGGCCCCTGGCAGGGATGTGGCGGCCTCCGGCTCTGTTCTACTTCCAAACACCCGGACACCCCCCTCTTCACTGGTCTCCGCGCCTGCGTTCCTCCGGGTGCCCCCTACCTACGCTCCGGCTCTGTTCCACTTCCAAACACCCGGACACCCCCTCTTCACTAGCCTCCGTGCCTGCGTTCCTCCGGGGGGCCCCTACCTACGCTCCAGCTCTGTTCCACTTCCAAACACCCTAACCCCCCCTCCTCTTCACTGGTCTCCGCGCCTACGTTTCTCGGGGGGCCCCCTACCTACGCTCCCTGCCCAGGGCCGCCATGAGCCTAGAGCCGCCCCTGCACCTTTGACTACAGTGTCCACTTAATGAACCCCACCATTCATTCATCCATGTATTCTACTAGCTGACTGGTGCTTCAATAGTATCGAGGTTACTCTTCCTCCTTTCCTTTCTTTTGTCTGTTAGTAGGCCTGTGAAGGGGGCGGGGAAGAGTGGGAATGCCCTCCAGCAACTAATCTCAAATACTGCACTTGCTTTTTTTTTTATATACACCGTATCATTTTGATACACTCTTGCCCTCTTTTGTTCACCTTTCTTTGTTATAAAGTTTTTAAATAGCGTTTCATTATTATTAATTCGTCATATATACAAATATCGTCCTATTGTGTGCTATGCAAAATGTTGCCAAGAGAATATACAAATTACATGCAAAGTTACATTCAAGGCTGGGTTAGTGGGATACTAATGTCGAGGTGTCTAGTGTGCCTAGATTTTAGGGCGACAGTTGAGTAGCAATGAACACGTTTCAGCATGAACCTGCTTTCAGAATGAACGTATATGGCGTTCTTTTCTGAGGGTAGGTAGGCTGTTCAGCAGTCTGGGTTCAGTGATGGAGAGGGTCACTAGGTTCCTGATTATGTATATCTTGTAGGAATGGGTTTTAGGGTGAGGTTTGCATTCTGTCATTGTGTGGAACTTTCCTCAAGGTAGCTTGGTGTTGGGTGGGGCACAGAGGCCATTGTGAATGAGGAAGCATTGGTTGAGCTGGGCTGTAATAGCCACTGAGAACCAGAAGTGGTGCAGCAGAAGTGCAGTAGAAAGGCAGACTCCAGAGTGTATGCCCCTGGTGTCATGTTTTTATGCGTCCAAAGTGTGTGTGTGTGTGTGTGTGTGTGTGTGTGCGTGTGTGTGGTTGTGTGTGTGTGTGTGTGTGTGTGTGTGTGTTTGTGTGGGGGTGACCAGGAGAGACAACAGAGTATGATGGTGCCACAGTTGAGAAGTGATGGATTAAAAAACACGGCTCACATTGCCACTTTGCAGTCAAATTTGGAATGGAATCTGGTATTTCTTTCAAATGGCCAGGTGAGTCAGGCCTTACATGGTGTTAATGCAAGGTTTCACAGGTGGGCCATTCTCTGTGAACCCCCACAAAGATTTAGATTCGGCCACAAAATGAGAATTTACTGGTTAGTAAGAGTTCAAGCTCACAAGTGATGATGGTGGATTTGGAAAGTCAGTAAGCAATAAAGCACCTCATTTTTGTGGGACTTTATTTAAGGAAAGGGAAGGACAATCGCTGCTCTGTGTTGGCTGGGTAGTTTTCACCACAGTGGGCATATGGAACTTCGGTTGTTGTATGTTGTTTGTGTATAAATATACAGAGACTAACTGGAACAACTCTTAGAAGGATTCCGTTTTTGAAAATAATTTCACATGTCATGATGTTTTTACATCTAGGTATGTATCGTTGCTTTTTGGTCAGGCTTATTCCAACACCGTGCACCCCAACATCATTTTATTTTCCTTTTTTTAGTTCTTGTTTCTGTGATAGCGTTTGCCATTCTTTACTCTTCGTTCAGGCATTTCTTCTGGCACAATTTGGTCCTCTTCCACCGCCCTCTCACTTCTCCTTAGTTTTCAGGAGGAACATAATTCAGTGCTTCCCTTGAATAATTTCAGCAGTTTTTGGTAGCATCCATTGCCAAAAACATATGTTTTGTTTCATGCTCAATGTTTATGAAACGCTGAAGCCAAGAAGTTAATGAAACCATAAAAATGAAATTTAATTAGTTCATATTGTTCATGTAGTTATTATTTTTTTAATGACCTTTTGATCTTTGAAATATTTTATTTTGTTGAAGTTAAATTTACAATGTTATATATTTTATTTATTTTTTCTCCTCATCTCACCGTGTCAAGTCTTTGTGGAACATTTACAGCCATGCTCTCTCACTGTGCGCTGCCAAGCTGACCACGCTTTTCTTGGGTCACCAGACCTCCTCCCCCTTAGTATCGGGGACATGGTGTAATCATTGGAGTGACCGAATCATTCTTAAATTTCTACCCCACCTCATTAAAGGGTGCCAGATGTTAGACGGCTTCTCCTCTGCCCTTTCGTATTCCAGTCGAGCCATGCTGAATGATGCTTTTAGCCAGTTCTCACTGCTCGGGGGAAGGCGATCTTTCCATCTTTTACATATTTCCCTCCTTGCCAACAGTATCAAATATAGGAGAAGCCCTTTTTCCTGACATGTAGCTTGCTAGTAGAAGCGTTCATCATCTCCAAAAATAACAAGTGAGGAGTTTACTTTAATTGTGGTACTGAAAAGTCCAGACAAAACCTGTCCTATCTCCTTCCAGTATTGATCCAGCTCTTTGCAATTAATAAACATGTGGATGTCATTAGCCATTAGTTCCTGACATCTTGGGCATTTCGGTGGGGGGATAGAGGCAAATTTCCCGATTTTGTAGGGGGTGTAGTAAAGCCTATTAATCACAAAAAAGTGATTCTTCTTCAGACAGGCAGGCTTTATATATTTATATAAGAGCTTCAAAGATGGTTCAAGCATGTCCTCTGCCTGCAGTGCCAATACAGTGTTGTTCCAAATCCACTCTGCCGGTGGTATCCCCATGTCTTCTCCCTCTACTAAATGTTTATACCATGTTGAGATTTCTTTTTGTATCAATGTGGGGGATTGGCTAAGCCTTTCAACTACCTCATTGCTCCCCGTCTCCTCCCGTTCAGCTGTATGCCAGGACACTAATTGGAGATATTTGAACCTTGATAGATTGTTCCCTACCTTAGCCCTCAGATATTCCCATGGGTGTACCCCCTCCTCATCCATTAACTCATTCCACCTCAAAATTCCGGCTCTTTTTATGGGCATGGCCAGAACATCATTTAGACAGTCGGGGTGCCAGGCGAGTCCCAGATTGGAGATGAAGCTGAAAAGTATCCAATCCCACAGACTACCCTTACTCTGTACCATACCTCCAAAGCTGTTTTTAATATCTTCAGGCGGACCCTTTTGAAGTATTTTGGAGAGCCAAACTTATACAAAAATTCATCATTCCGCCTTTCTATTCTGACCATTTCTTGCAACAATTTGCCCCAAGATGAATCATCAGGTCTGGTGAGAAGCATGCGGAGACTCTTGAACTGAAAAGCCACAACATAGAGATTAATATCGGGGAGGGCTAGCCCGCCCTTTAACAACCTTCTTCTAAGTTTTTTCCAAGTTAGTCGTATCCCTTAATCTCCCCACACGAAACTCCCAATTTTACTCTGTATTTTTTTTACATCCTTCTTAGGGAATAGTAACGGTATAGTTGAAAATAAGTATGAAAGCTTGGGCAGAATAACCATTTTAACTAAATTCACTTTCCCATAGATTGTCAATGGGAGGTTCCTCCATCTACTAAACAGACAGTCTATTTCTTTAGTGGTTCTATCCAGATTTATATTGGGAATCCGATCTAATTCCCTCACAATGTAGATTCCCAGGTACCTGAACTCCACACTCTCCACTCCTAACTAATGATCTATGTTCCAACACATGACCTCGGTTTTCGATCTATTCGCCATATACCCAGACAGTGCACCGAACTCTGCTGTCTATTCCTCAATACGAGGGATAGCTGTTACTGGGTCACTTGTGTATAGAACTAGATCATCCGCATAGAGGGCCAACTTAGAGCTATACTGCCCAGACTGAAAAGGTGTTATAAGAGTGTCGAGCCTAATAGCCTGAGCCAAAGGTTCAATATATAAATTGAACAGCAACGGGGAGATGGGGCACCCCTGTCTGGTTCCCTGCTGAATGTGAAACGCTGATGTTAATGCTCCATTTAGAAGGATCCTGGCAGAGGCACCTCTATAGCAGCTTTTAAGCGTATTTATAAATAGTGGCCCAAACCCCATTACCTCTAGGACTTCCCAAAGGTATTTCCAACAAACTCTGTCAAACGCCTTGGCTGCGTCGAGGGCTACCACAGCCAAGGGTTCAGATTTTCCCACTGCAAGGTCGATGTTTCCCAGCAGAAGGTGTATTTGATCTTCAATGTGTCTACCAGCCACAAAGCCCTTTTGATCTTCATGGAATAATTTAGATGTTAATGTGGCCAATCTCCCTGCCAGAATGCCCATAAAGATTTTATAATCTGCATTTAGCAGGGAGATTGGTCTATATGAATCCGCTCTTTGGGGATCCTTCCCAGGCTTCAAAATCAAGACTATTATAGCTTCCTTCCATGAATTTGGGACCCTGCCTGTAGGTGAGTAGATTGAGTTGAAAATAATTTCTAATATTGAACATAGATCGTCTGTTAGATATTTATATATCTCATTAGGAAGTGCATCCGTCCCGGCAGCTTTTTTGTTTTTTAACTTCTTAATCTGTACTAATATTTCTTCTGCAGTTATGGGGGCATCCAAACTATTTCTTCCCTCCTCAGACAATTTTGGCAGGTTCTTATTACTCAGCCAAGTACGTATGGCTTCGATGGGCGGCTTCACCTCATCTTTATACAAATTTGAAAATAGAGAAAGAAGGCAACTTTGCATATCCTCAGTGTTCCTTGATGTATCCCCATTATTATTGATTATTAACTCCTTGATGTCATTCCTAGCAGGGTCAGATCTTGATTTCCATGCTAGTAATGCTCCTGCCTTTGCCCCATATTCGAAATTATCCATCCTACTTACATCCCACTGGGCTTTGCACTTAGCATCTAAGCGCCCTCTATACAATTGCTTAGCTGATTCTAAATCCATTTCGATCTGAAGAAGTCTTTCATGCTCGCTACTGTGCACATTAATCCTATCTTGCTCTAGCTAATCTATTCTGTTCTCAATTTCCCTTAGTTCCCTCACTTCCATTTTGTTCTTAGCACAAACTAATGCATGGAGCTTCCCTCTAAGCCCTGCCTTATAAGAATCCCAAACATTATCAGGAGTGGTAGACCCCATATTAAATGTAAAAAATTCTGAGGTAAATGCTTGGATCGATTGTATAGTCTCTGGACTGGACAAAATAGCCCTCTTTAATGTCCATCTAGACTGCGTCTGTATTGCACTTTTTACAAACACTAACTGTATAGGAGCATGATCTGAAAAAAGACTAGGCATCACTTCTACCTTCTTGATGTCATTAATTGAATGCCTATCTGTGAACATATAATCTATCCTAGAGGCATGTTTAGACCTCTTACTATAAAATGTATGTCCCTGTAGTGAACCATGCTTAGCTCTCCATACATCCTCCCAAAAAAAAAAAATAATAATTTACAATGTTATAGCAGGTTGTTGGGTTTCTAGGGGAATACGTTGGGAAGTCAATCTGAGTTCAACAGATCCAAAAGAACTTTCCAGCTTGAATTGTAAAGAAACCTACTTTTCCTTAAGTATTAGTGATAGCAGCTGTAGGGACATAAAGTATATCAACCCATTAAACAGTATGATAAACTGGGGTTTTATGGCATTTGGTTTCTGGCACATAGTATATCATGGACTATAATGTACAGGAATTATTAAGGCCTTATGTTAGGTTGCCTGCACCTTATGTGATGCAACACTGGCCATGTTAGCCTAATGAGATAGAGCAAAACAATATATTCCTTACACATTTAATAAACTTGCTCCCCAAATAACATGATTCAGCTGTTTCTAAAAACCACAAGAAGCGCTGGGGACAAGGACTGCGATTTCATGAAGCCCGAAGCTAGTTGAAATGAATTACGTAAAGTTGATTAAAAACTTTAAAAATCTTTTTAACTATGATAATTTTCTTGAATTCCAATATTGCCTACTGATAAATTGTCAGTGCTTTTTTGAACGTTTGTTGAAGTTTAAAGGGCCTCTTATTCCTCTTTTTAATCTGTGTGTTTTTTCAAATCCTGCTCAGAACTGGTGGGGATGGAGTGATGATTTTCTTAGTTTTTAAATAACTGTTTCTGCATGGGACAGTTTAATCTGTTTGTTTAGTAAATTGAGCCTTAAATGAGTCTAGGAACTCCTGAAAAGACACTTTGGGAGGGTAGGTTTGTTTTAAAGCTTCAGTCCACCTCCAAAACTTTAATAAGACAATCATTTTAACACATATCGCTCTTGTCTTTTGACACCTTGTCACTACATTATTTTAACCAAAATCTATATGCATTTATTTTGTGATCCAAACAATGTTTAAGCCTAAAAATATGCTTTGGTTCCCTGTGCACGTGACCCTTTCTGTACCGATCAGCTTTCTCAATTTGC
Source organism: Lissotriton helveticus (assembly GCF_964261635.1). NCBI lineage: Eukaryota > Metazoa > Chordata > Amphibia > Caudata > Salamandridae > Lissotriton > Lissotriton helveticus. The sequence goes on along the minus strand of NC_136073.1, from coordinate 595,883,544 downwards.
CAAGCAGCTTATTCCTTTTAAATGCTTAATCAAAGTCCAAAAACACTTCCGAACTCTCAATTGGAGCTTTGCGCTGCATTTCTGTGTAAAAGAAATGTTTCATATGTATTAGACCTGTAGAAATACTACTATTGGGCCTGAAACACTAATCATGCCACCCGCTTAAGTAGTTTTTAGGTCTCGTGACCTATCAATGCGCATGCGCATTGAGCGGAGTGAGACTATAGGGCTTTAAACAGACTTTAACTAACTGGCGATTTGATGCTGTGCCCGTGCGCTTTTAGGTCAATGCGCAAGCGCATTGACCTAAAATGCGCGTGCACATCATCAAATCGCCATCTGTTCCCCAGCAGCACTCCTCCCACACCTTTGAAGTGAAGCTTAGCTTCACTTCAAAGGCCCCTGCTGCTTCACACTATGGCCGTGTCTCTCCCCCATCGCCGCTCTCCCCTCTCCGCCCCCTGCTGCGGCCGTGTCGCATTTCTCCTCCCCCCTCCCCACAGCAATGCCCTCCGTCTTGTTTTCCAAATGCTTCTGCATTAATCCTCGATCCCTGGCCTTCATGCGTAGTGAAAAAGTGAAAATGCTTTTTTTTTTTAAACAATTAGATTTGATTCCAGTGCTCCCGATGCAGTGTGCAAATACTGAACAATGAACTTCACCACAAAAAAAGCGGTTTGTAAATGCTATTGCGCTAACTCCCGTTGCGGTCTTAAAATCCTTTGACACCCCAGCTGCTTTGCCACCCCCTCCCTTCCTGCTGGCATTCACTCCTCCCTTCTCGCCGCACAGTCCTTGTTTTAGTATTCCTTTGACCTCGCACCACGCTTACTCGGCCTGGCCCCATTGTGAACAGCATCACAGTTCCCTTACGTGTTTTTAATACACTTAGACCGCTGCGTTGACTTGAGCACATAATTCCGCAATTCTGACATAATATGATCAAGTTCTTACAAATGCTTCTGCATTAATCCTCGAACCCTGGCCTTGATGCGTAGTGAAAATGCTTTTTATTTTTTATTTTAGACAGTTAGATTTGATTCCAGTGCTCCCGATGCAGTGTGCAAATTCTGAACAATGAACTTCACCACAAAAAAGCGGTTTGTAAATGCTATTGCGCTAACTCCCGATGCGCTCTTAAAATCCTTTGACACCCCAGCTGCTTTGTCACCCCCTCCCTTCCTGCTGGCATTCACCCCTCCCTTCTCGCCGCACAGTCCTTGTTTTAGTATTCCTTTGACCTCGCACCACGCTTACTCGGCCTGGCCCTATTGTGAACAGCATCACAGTTCCCTTACGTGTTTTCAATACACTTAGACCGCTGCGTTGACTTGAGCACATAATTCCGCAATTCTGACATAATTTGATCAAGTTCTTACAAATGCTTCTGCATTAATCCTCGAACCCTGGCCTTGATGCGTAGTGAAAATGTTTTTATTTTTTATTTTAAACAATTAGATTTGATTCCAGTGCTCCCGATGCAATGTGCAAATACTGAACAATAAACTTCACCACAAAAAAGCGGTTTTTAAATGCTATTGCGCTAACTCCCGATGCGGTCTTAAAATCCTTTGTTGCACTGCCTAACTATAGTAAACATTCTACTATTGGCATGGAGAAGGGCAAACTGAATAATGTCATGGTTAGAAACGCCCTATTAGTGTTTAATTTGTCTACAAATTAAGTGCGGCGAATCATATTATTTTGCAGTTTTAAGGTGCAATTTTATTTCCATCTTCTAACAAACAGCATGAAATCTGTGTAAACAAAAAGCGGGTGTGGTTTTGAAAAGCAAATGCTAACATCCCATCTTGGAACCCACATTGCTGTGTCTTATTTTTCTTATATTTCCCCAACTACATTGCGCACAATGAACACTTAATCACCAATTGCAGTTTTTAAACATTTTGGCACGTTTTTATTTTAAAATTACAAACGTGACCCTAGCTCTCTCCTCCCCTCTCTACCCACCCCTCTTCCCTCTCTCCCCTCCCCTCTTCCCTCTCTCCTTACTCTCCCCTCTCTCCTCACTATCCCCTCCCCCCTCTATCTTCACTCCCCCCTCTCCCCTCCTCTCCCCACTCCCTCTATCCTCACTCTCCCCTCTCTCCTCGCCCTTCCCTCTCTCCCCTCCATCTCCCCTCTCCTCCATCTCCCCTCTTTTCACTCTCCCCTCTCCTCACTCTCCCCTCCCTATCCCCCTCTCCTCACTATCCTCACTCGCCCCTCTCGCTCCTCTCTCTCCTCTCTCATCACTCCCACCTCTCACCACTCTCGCCTATCCTCACTCTCCCCTCTCCTCACTCTCCCCTCTCCTCACTCTCCCCTCTCCTCTCCTCTCTCTCCTCTCCTCACTCTCCTCTCTCCCCTCTCCCCTCTCTTCGCCTCTCTCCTCTCTCCCCTCTCTTCGCCTCTCTCCTCTCTTCTCCTCTCTCCCCTCTTATCTCTCCCCTCTCCTCACTCTTCCCACTCTCCCCTCTCACCACTCTCCCCACTCTCCCATCTCTCACCACTCTCCCCTCCCTCTCTCACCTCAATCTCCCCTCTCCTCACTATCCTCACTCTCCCCACTCTCTCCTCTCACACCACTCTCTCCTCTCTCACCACTCTCCCCTCTCCTCACTCTCCACTCCCCCTCTCACCTCTCCTCACTCTCCACTCCCTCTCTCACCTCCCTCTCTCCTCACTCTCCCCTCTCACCACTCTCCCCTCTCACCACTCTCCCTTCCCTCTCTTACCCCCCTCTCTCCTCACTCTCCTCTCCTCAATCTCCTCTCTCCTCCCTTTCCCCTCTCTTCTCTTCTCTACCCTCTCCTCACTATCCTCACTCCCCCACTCTCTCAACACTCTATCCTCTCTCATCACTCTCCCCTTTCACCACTCTCCTCTCTCCTCACTCTTCTCCTCTCTACCTCCCCCCTCTCTCCTCACTCTCCCCCTTTCCTCTCTCACCGCTCTCCTCTACCCTCCCTACCCTCCCCTCTCCCCCGCCCGCTCTCCCCTCCCCTCTCTCTCCTTACTCTCCCCTCTCTCCTCACTCTCTCCTCCCCCTCACTCCCCCTCTCCCCACCCTCTTGCCACTCCCTCTATCCTCACTCTCCCCTCTCTCCTCGCTCTCCCCTCTCTCCTCACTCCTGACGTACTAGGAATCCCCAATATCCTTCTCAGGGGTCTTACCAATAGGTAGTCCATTCAAAAGCAGCAAAGGAATTGACAGAGAATCTGAAATATGAAAAGACATCTTTATTACATACAACTGTGAGGCTACGTCGCCCAGCCACGCCTAAAAGCGACTGAATGAGATAGCCTGCCTTCATGGACTCCGCACAGTCCTTTTATACAGATTGTTATGCCTTAGGCACATATTTGAAATACATTCCCAGAACGTGCACACAGATGCAAAACCCACTCTCAAGAAAAGTCCAGGCCATAAACAATGTCCACATAATGAATACATTCTTTAGCTGACAAGGCCGGATAAACCCAAAACAGTAAGGTCATAGCCCATGGCGTAAATAGCTCATGGAGGCAGGAACAGGGACAGATGGAAGTAAGATAGGCAGGGTGTGTATGCGATGAAAAGGTTTATGGCATGTTGGGCCTTGATGCTATCTTGCTCGGCCACTGGGAGAGGAACTGACCAAACAGGTCCGGCCTGGGGCAATGGTTCCAACAGGCTCAGGTCAGGGGAAAGTCAATCAAGGTGTACGTGGCTTTTTGGAATCGAATTTAGCTGTGTGTTATAGCCTATGTAAAGGGCAACACACAACATGGCTGCTGTACACAAAATGGATGCCAAGGGTTTCAGAACGAAAATGACGATTTTGAGGTGAAATTGTTACTGGAATATGACGAAAATGCTTGTACATAGTGTACTAGCCATTCTCGGTCTTTTGATATAAAAATCATTATGCTACGACAAAGTTTATTGCATGAGTCCAGAATTTTTTCAGTACCACACTCCCCTCTCCCCTCTCATCACTCTCCCCTCTCATCACTCTCCCCTCTCATCACTCTCCCCTCTCCTCACTCTCCCCTCTCCTCACTCTCCAAACCCTCTCTCCCCTCCCTCTCTTTCTCCTCTCTCCTCACTCCCCTCTCTCCCCTCCATCTCCCCTCTCCCCACTCTATCAATCTATCGCCCTCACTCTATCTATCTATCTATCGTCCTCACTCTATCTATCGCCCTCACTCACTAAATCTATCTATCTATCTATCATCCTCACTCTATCTATCGCACTCACTCTACATATCGCCCTCACTCTACATATCACCCTCACTCTATCTATCGCCCTCACTCTATCGCCCTCACTCCATTTATATATCGCCCTCTCTATTTATATATCGCCCTCACTCTATTTATCTATCGCCCTCACTCTATCTATCTATCTATTTATCGCCCTCACTCTATCTATCTATCGCCCTCACTCTATCTATCTATCGCCCTCACTCTATCTATCGCCCTCACTCTATCTATCGCCCTCACTCTATCGCCCTCAATCGATCTATCGCCCTCACTCTATCTATCGCCCTCACTCTATCTATTGCACCACCACAGCATCATTTAGCATCCCCACAGCATCACTCAGGGGCACCACAACATCACTATGCGCCACCACAGCATCACTGAATGCCACAGCATCACTCAGGGGCACCACAACATCACTGAATGCCACAGCATCACTCGTCGCCACCACAGCATCACTCAGCGCCACCACAGCATCAATCTGTGCAACCATTCAACAACAACTGGTTCAAATATGTTCTCTAAATGTTTCAAGCTTTATTACAAATGCCACAAAAAGCTGTTAATATTTTACTTCTGTTCTTGGATTTTCGTCACAATAAAATACACTAAACATAATCTTCATAATTTATTTACAAAAGTTTAAGCTATTGCCATTATAAATTACAATAACTTTTATTTCAGTATTTATTAATAAAAAAATTAAAAGCCATTGTTATTTGTAATATCAATACATGTAAGTCATGTAAATACAACACATATTGCATTACCAATGCTATAGGTGTCACATTTGCAAAAATTATAACTATTGGCATTGTAAATGACAGAGCTATCATTTTAGCTATTTTAAAAAGCAACAAATAAATAAAATATTTTTCATTTACAAGACCAATAGCTCCAACTTTTTTAATGCGAGACCTATTGCATTTCCAATGCTTGTTTAAATAGGTTTCAGGCCTGCCATTGCAGCGTGCATGTGCAGTTTTAAACAGCCTTTTCAACCTGGCAAAATAACATTTTTGCCAAGCCTAAACCTCCCTTTTTACTACAAATAAGTCACCCTACGTTAGGGCCTAAACATCCCATGTGACAGGGTGCAATGTATTTAAAAAGTTGGATATGTACTTTTACGTTTTGCATGTCCTGATACTGAAAATTCCTACATTCGTTTTTCACTATTGTGAGGCCTACCTCAACCATAGGATAACATTGAATTGCCTTATTACATTTAATATGTGATAACCTTTGCTTGGAAGCAGGCTGGAAATCATGTTAGGTGTCCAGGGAATTGTAAACTAAAACTCTCTTTAATGGTAAAGTCTGATTTTTATTTTTTTGTCACAATTTTAAAAATGCCACCTTTGGAAAGTTGCAAACAGAACATGATGAACGGAGTGCTGAAACTTTTCAACCACTCACCCCCAGCCACAGGCCTGGGTTTAATCCGTTATTCTTTTGCTCACCATGTCACCCCAGTTTTGACCCAGCCATATGCAAATCAGTCTTGACCCTGCTCCCCATGGGAACAGTCCAGCCCGAATTGCCAGGCCAGGTCCCCCTAGACTGGAAACAAGCGTCCTACGACCAGTTTCGGGGTATCACCCGTCAACAGTCAGGCTAGCTTGAATCTAGTGGGACAGCGATATATATTATATATATCTATATATATATATATATGGGATCTTGTTCGCGCTATATAAAACTTTATAAATAAATAAAATATATCTCAAATAACAGTCGCCTCCACACAGTAGACAACGAGGGACTCAGCGGGCAGTGAACAGGTACATTTATTCAGGAATTCTTAAGGCATGACGCGTTTCGGGAATTGTCCCTCTTCAGTTGCCTATGCTCCCCTCCTGACTCTTTGCAGCAGTCTCTTTTTGAAGGTGGAATACATCCTCCTCATTGGTGGAAAGATGGTGGACTGCAAATACCAGCGTCCCTTGTTGTGGGATGTCGGAACAGGCTGCCAGGATTCGGAAGAGTTCCCCTTGGGGCTGAAACAATTGTCCCCCACTGCTCATCGCCTTCTGCAGTCTCCGTTGTGGGTAAATAGGGGAAGCGCCGTGGCAATACTCCCAGCTTCACCACGTATATACATATATATATATATATATATACATATTCTACCTCTCCCTTAAAGCAAGGATGACAACGACGCGTGTGGATAATTTTATATTTTATAGTCTAGCCACCATCAAACGCGTTTCGGCTGTATACAGCATTGCTAACTCATCGGTGAGCAAGGCTGTGTACAGCCGAAACGCGTTGACTGGTGGCCAGACATTAAAATATAACAGTATCCACACGCGGCGTCTTCATCCTTGTTTTAAGTGAGAGGTGGAATTGTCACGGACCCTCTCTTGTGAGGTCCATTGAGGCGACACGCCCTTTGATTTGGGGAAACAGTAGTAATTCACGAGAGCATAATGGAGAATATATATATATGTGTGTGTATATATATATATATATATATATATATATTTATTATTTTATGCTTAAGATGTATATAGATCGCTGCATAGTCTTCATAAACTTTATTTGACTGCATGGTTTTTGGTGTCTGTTTATTTTATTTACTTATCACAATATGTAAACATGACCATAACAATTATATCTATAAGTGCTTCACTATCGAAATATTGAGGAAAACATGAAAATAACATAATTATAAAAAAATACATAGAAATGCTCTAATAAGCTAGCTTTTATGTACAGCAACACCTGAAAGTTTGAATTTCTATCCTTCTAAGCTGCATTCTAAGTGTGCTCCTTGAACTTCATGCACCACAATTTTATATCTCCATTATTTTCCTCATACATTTGTACCCTTGTATCTGTATATTTATTATTTTAGTCCTACTGTAGAAACAAAGATAAAAAAAATCTTCAAGTCCCTCCAATGCACTACTCTGTCTCATCCTATACCTCTCTCAATATATCCTCTCCACTCTCTGACTTGCCCGATACCTCATTCTTCTACTATGATCTCCCAAAGATCCTTTCTTGACTCTTCCAACTCTAGCCCTCATTGACTAACCCTAAACCTCATTCTACTACTATGATCTCCATATAACCGCTTCTTGACTTATTCCAAACCTCATTGTAGTGCTATGATCTCTAAAATAACACTTCTTAGACTCTTCCCTCCTGTATAGCTCCTTTAACTCATCTCAAACCTCATTTTGCTAATATCATCTCCCTAATAACGCTTTCTAGACTCATCCCTCCTCTAGCCCTCCTTTATCCTATTCAATCAAACTAACGGACTCACATGTCCATTGCTCAAATTAACAACTAATATTTCCCTATACTAATCCACCACTAATCCGTTGGGCTTCGGAGTAGCGAGCTACTCGCCGAAAAGCATTTCAACACCTCGTCAGGGGTAGTAAGTACTATATAAATACAATTACAATATTACGTCACAATATTCAAGCATAAAGTGATCTATATTTTACAAAAAACTTGATACAATTTTGTTTGTCCAAAAGCGGAACTCTCAAATAAATATGATACTTACGTTGATCTGGAGAATGCAAAAAGTTTAATTCAGTACTGCTGTTAATCGAACCTGTGACTTGCGGCATGTCTCAGTCGGAAGCACATAACTCAATGAGCTATTTTTCCAGCTAGAAAGAATGTTACATGCTCTATTACAGCAGCAGAATCCTTTCGAAAGTAGATGAATGAAAGAGATCATGTGTATAGATCTATCGTCCAATGAAAACTTTCTAACAGTGGTCAGCTGCATTTATTTTAAAATATAGTAACTCAACCCTTTTCTTTTATTTTCTGAATCTCTTGACATCCTAGTTGGGATTCAACAGATGTACTTGGATCTTGCAATCAAGTTTAACGTGAACCTGAAGAAGCTGAAGCTACATGAGGCTGAATACGTGTTGATGGAGGCCATTGCCCTTTTTGCACCTGGTGAGTTATGCAGCTGTTGGTAAGGGGATGTCAACCAGTGGCAGCTACAGTGAGTAAAATATTGTGATAATGCGGGTTGCAGGAAAATGAATATTTGAAATGACTTGGGGGGGGGGGGGGACACCAGGAAATACATCCATCACAACATTATTCCTCTATATCTGTGCTTTGATGGATCCTCTGATGGTGGATATTGTTGTTGGCTGTATTAAGTAAATGAGCTATTTGAGCTGGTATTTCCTGTAAGACTTGTATCGGAACATTTCTACTTTATTGGTACGGGGGTAGGAGGACTTTGTCATTATTAAAATTATAGATTCAATATATATATATATATATATTATAGGGAGTTCAAAAAATGATACTTTAGGAATCCGGTATCTGGCCTGCTGACCATAAAGTAATCCATCCATGTATATAGTACATGCTGCTTCTTTGCCCTTCTCTCTTATGCTGTGATGTTTGTCTTATAATATATTTTTTTATTTTACTAGAGACGTTGAAATTATATCCCCTTGTAGATGTGGAAGGCTTCCAAAAATCTGTATCCCAAACCAAAATGGATGAAGTCATTCAAGTTTATGACCCATCCTGATTTGTAACACATTTGTACTAAATTTCTGGATGATAGACTTGCTAGACAAAAATGGCATTTGCAAATTAGGCCTTTGAAAATAATTAACTTGTTAATGTGGAAGGTGACATGGGATTGGAAAATATGACAATTTAGAAAGGTGTTGTATCGACCTGCGAATATTGACATGTATGACTTTCTCACAAAAGGGTGACGCGCTGGGACATGCAGTGTACATTGAACTGCAGGGTTTGTTACTGATTGTGAGTTTGTATTATTGCTGGTTTCACTGGTGGCTAGCCTCAGGGGAAGATGGAAGGAAGAAACAGGCACATCAAAGATAGAATCAACAGCAGCCACAGACTGCTGCAGTAACTTGTGGACTGGATATTTTACTGCCATCAACTATTTGTTTGTGGGACATTTTCTCTCCCGTCCCAGTACATACCGGCAGTTGAAGAAGTGCATTCACGAGTGCTGTCTTCACCCACATGTTACAGATTACCACAACCTATCTTGGCCTTTGGTCATGAGTTTTGTTTTGGTAAGTGAGGCCCTAACCTATAAAAAGCTGGGAGAAAAGTTTGGGAGATTGACTTTGACTTGCCAGTACTGGTTGCTCCAAACGTAGAGGGACTGATTCATGAAAATATTACCACAATGAGTTATTCAACCCAGGAGTAGTGTGCTTTGCTCCCTCTCCTGCTCAGCCCTGAATCCTTTTTAGAACTGCAACCCAACGCACTTCCTAATAGCACATTAACAATGTAAGTCCGTTTGTCCCTCGTTCCAGATTATCTCCTTCACAACTTGACTCTAAAGTCGGATTGATCCATTTCAAAACAATGCACTGTAATAGATATGTGTGGCTATAGGGAATGTGGTGTTGGGTCTGCTCCCCATTTGCTTCAAGTACTACTAC